>NW_024429190.1:12111497-17191497 GCF_017639785.1 Mesocricetus auratus | reverse complement strand
CTCCTCCTTGCAGAGCTCCAGCTGTGTGTCCTGCTCTGAGACTTCCATATCTTTTTTGCAACTCCAGCCACAGCAGGCTCAGTCAGTTCTTCACAGTACTGAGTACTGGGCCTGGCACAAACTGAAAATCAGTAAAGGTGGGAAGGACTCAGGCAGGAAGGGAGTGTGAGAGGGTAGGAAAGGCCAGAGCAGGGCTGGCAAGCTGAGTAGGGCAGTAGCCAGCGAAGGAAGAATGTAGGTAGGTGGTCTTCTCTCTGGCTAGCTGGAGACACTGTCCCTCACCTGGCCACCCATAAGCTCCGCCATGTCTCCAATGCCAGGAGGGAGCTCCCTCTTTGGGCTGCTGTGGTGGCGCTCAGCCTCCTTGACCTGGACCAGCTGCTCGTCCAGAGCCTCCTTCTGAAGCAGCAGTCTCTGGGTCTGCCCAGCCTGCACCCCAAGCTCCTTCTCCAGGGCCAGGATCACGCGCTCCTTCCCTTTGATCTCATCCATCTGGAAGACAGAAAATGGGCCGTTGAGTGCTGGCTCAGAACCAGGGTGGCATCATCCAGACTTTGGATTGAGGCTGGGTTCACTGAACCTGGGATGATCTGGACATGGGACAGCGAGAGTCTGCAGCCCAGAACCTCTAATCTCACCAACACTGAAGAAACAGCTCTAGGTCTGAGCATCTACCGAGTTTTGGGCACTTCTCAATGCTACTCAGCCCTCCTCACATCTCTCCATAATAAAGAAATGCATGAAATCCTGAGACACTTCCCAACCTGTCAGCTCCCTATCGGCCCCAAGCAGGCCAGCCCATCCTGCTTCCTCTCAGATGAGCTTCTTCCAGAGGTGGCTGCTCCTGCCTCCCACTCATTAACTCATCTTCTATGCAACTGATGAAGTCATTTATGTCCCCAATCCTGACTTCCCTCTGAACCCCAGAGTCGCAGAACTACTAGCCACCTAAACCCTGCTTGGGCTCCCATGAGCCCTCTTTGCAGGTGTGGGGAACCCCCTCTTTGGTGCAGAGATGCACCCTTGCTTACTCAAGCCCAGTCAAAACCAGCCTTCCCTTAGGGCAGCCAATCAAACAGGGACAGAGCTTAGCATGACAGGCCAGACAGAGCAGGGAACCACACTGACAGAGATTTGCAGAGGAAACCCCATGCCATCCTTCAGCTTACTCATATGAAGCCAACCATTCAGGAAGAGCCCTTGTGAGGACAAAGTCCTAACTAGACTATCACCCAGAATCTTCATCTTCTCTAGGACCTCTGGATTTTTTTTTACAAAGAGAACTGTTGCACAGCCAGGTGCCAAAGAACCATAGGCAACCCTGGGAGCTGGGAGAGGTGGGAAGAACCCTCCTCCAGAGCCTTCAAGACTACTTGGTCCTGGTGACACTGTGGGTTTGGTGTTCTAGGACTCTGGAATCAAGAGCCATCAGTGAACCCACACCCTACCTCAGGATACAGAGAGAGCTTGAAAGCTTCCAAGCCAGGCTGTTGGAGCTTCTGGTCAACCACAGAAAGAACCTAGGTTTTTACCAGCAGGTCATCAGCCTGCAGCCATCATCACTCGCCCAGCTCAACAAGGCATAGACCGGACTTACTTCCCCTTCAAAGTCCTGAGAACAGACCTGGTTCACCCATGACCCACAAACCTGATCTCAGAGAGGCAAGTGTGCCCAGGCTCTGATTGGCAGCAGAATTGGCTGTTGGCTTCCCCCAGCCCTCCCCTCCTCTTCATACTGCCAGACCAGATCTTCTAGAAGGCAGCCTCTCCCCCCTACGTGTGCAAGAAACCACAGTAGGGGTGGCAACTTAGTGAGCTCTACTGCTCTGCAAAGTTTGGGAGAGGCCACTACTGCTATAGCCAATCTCAATGTCATCCTTGGCACCTGTAATGGGGTGAGCAGTGCCCCCCAAATGCTATGTAAACCATGAAACCATAGCATCTTTGACAAAGACAGGCAGAGGGAGAGGAGAGAGAGAGAGAGAGAGAGAGAGAGAGAGAGAGAGAGAGAGAGAGAGAGAGAGAGAGAGAGAGAGAGAGAGAGAGACTCCATAGCATCTTTAACAAAGCTAGAGGCAGAGAGAAAGAGAGATAGAGAAAGACTCGAGCCCAAACTGTGGAACACAGCGCCACGGGTGGCCTCAGTGCCCTGGGGGCCATTCCTGGAACTCTAGTACCTACAATCAGCATGCCTGGAGCTCTCTAGCCTTCTCATGCTCTTGCTATCAGCAAGGCTTTTCTGAGATGGGTGGGAAAGGTATTGAGACAGCATCTTCTTATTTAGCCCTGGCTGTCCTGAATTTCCTATATAGACCAGGCTGGCCTCAAACTCAGAGGTCCATCTGCCTCTGCCTCCCAAGTGCTGGGATTAAAGGCATGTGCCACCATGCACATCTTGTTTTGTTATTTGGTATCAACAGACATTTTTTTTTTAAGAAAAAGAGTTTCTTGGGTCTGGAGAGATGGCTCAGCGATTAAGAGCACTGGTTACTCTTCCAGAGGACTGGGGTCTGAGTCCCAGCACACACAGCCATCTGAAGTCCAGTTCCAGGGGACCTGATGCCCTCCTTCTGGCTTCCACAGATATTATATGCATGCGGTTCACAAACATGTGCAAGCAAAACACCCACATACATGAAAAAAACAAACAAATAACAGAAGAGTAGAGTTTCTCCTGCAGCTGTGAAAGAACACACCCTGCACACAGGGAGGAATTGGAGGTCACAGGTGACTGGCCAGCATCCAGAGGCACCTGGGCCATGTTCTCACTCCTCCCCTTCCTCTGAATATCCTCCTCCTGCCTCTCAGAACTCCTCCCCTTCCCCTCACTGTCCTCCCCTTCCTCTCACTGTCCTCCCCTTCCTCTCACTGTCCTCCTCCTTCCTCTGACTGTCCTCCCCTTCCTCTTATTGTCCTCCCCTTCCTTTCACTGTCCTCCCCTTCCTCTCACTGTCCTCCTCCCCTTTCTCTCACTGTCCTCCCCTTTCTCTCACTGTCCTCCCCTTCCTCTCACTGTCCTCCTCCTTCCTCTCACTGTCCTCCCCTTCCTCTCACTGTCCTCCCTTCCTCTCACTGTCCTCCCCTTCCCTTCCTCTCACTGTCCTCCCATTCCTCTCATTGTCCTCCCTTCCTCTCACTGTCCTCCCCTTCCTCTCACTGTCCTCCCTTCCCCTCACTGTCCTCCCCTTCCCTTCCTCTCACTGTCCTCCCTTCCTCTCACTGTCCTCCCTTCCTCTCACTGTCCTCCCTTCCTCTCACTGTCCTCCCTTCCTCTGACTGTCCTCCCCTTCCCTTCCTCTGACTGTCCTCCTCCTCCCCTTCCCCTCACTGTCCTCCTCCTCCCCTTCCTCTCACTGTCCTCCTCCTCCCCTTCCTCTGACTGCCCCCACCCCCTTCCCTTTGTTCCACTACTGCTCTTCAAGAGAGATCAGCTCACACAAAGAGCAGCCCGAGTCTCTACTTCACTTTGTCGTAAGTTCTCTCCCACGGGACCCCCGCAGTTGTCATACATGCACTGATCCAGGAGGCAGATTTGGCTCCAGCAGACACAAGAAGAAAGAGCATCATGCAGGAACCCTGCAGTGGAGACACAGAGCCATCAGGGACACCACTGTGCATTGTCTCACACAGGACCTGGGGTCTCCTGGGGAAGATGACTGGCCCAGTCCCTGCATTCATAGAGCCCACGACCTAAACAGAAGATAGGCAGTGGCAGAATAGCAATTGAAAGTGGGCAGACACTTTAGATGAAAAACACCACAGTGAAGACGGGAAAGAGCCTGGGTAACTAGAGGGCTTGGTGGTGTCTGGTCTGCGTGGGACACACAGACAACGTGTCCTACAGAGGGGACCCAGGGTGTAAGATCTCCCTCAGAGGAAGCCTGGCATGGGAGCTCCTCAGGGAGAAAAGAGCAGCAATGACAGGCCTGGGGATGAACACCACTGACCAAAGGGCATGGAAGAGCCAGTACAAAGGCCCCAAGGCCGGTCATCAATCATCATGTGTGTACTGGTGGCCCTCTCCCTGGGGCCACAGGTAGGTGACATGCCTGTCAGTTGGTAATGCTCCCTGCTGCTGCTCTTTGCCTCCTGAAATCTTTCAGGTGCTCAGCTCAGGGAAGTGGGGTCAGGTGGGATGGTGACCCCCACTAGCCCAATCCAGCAGCACTCAGCAGCCTTCCAGCCTCTGCCTGGAGACCACATGTCACTGGGCTACATTTCCCACAGCCATCCTGTCCCCCTAGTGGCAGTGATGCCAACCAAAGGCAAAGAGGGGTCACATAGACAAGGGAAGTCCTGATCCCAGGTCTTACTGTTCCCACATCCAGCAGTACAAAAAGCTACTTTGGCTTTTCTAATAAGCAGAGCCGGTCAATATCTGCATCTGCTTAACCAACTTAATGTTGGGCCCTGGCCCCTGCAATCAAATAACCGCAAGGCCAAATGCCTATGCTGGGGGTGAGGGGACACCTGAATACCACCTTTGGGCTTCGTGGGGACGAGGAAGTGACTTTCCTCGCCAACACTTGATGTGACTTAACTCTGTAGAGCCCAGGCACGGTAGTCATCTGTGAACGGTTGTGCCTTTATCATCTCCTCCTCTTCCAGAACCAGTGGGAGACAGGCCTTGGGCAACTACCTAGTCTGCAGTTCAGGCTTTCTGTCCAATGGGACAGGAATAAGAAGTTAAAAACCATCCTGGCCTTTACCAAACCCCTTACTCTCCAGTCTAGCTTTGCTGATGACGAACGTTGTGGTAGAATATTATTTTAAGGTGTGTGACTTTTGTTTATACTACATTTGTTTAACTCTGTGAAACTGTGATTCTTTGCCTGTCTAAAACACTTGATGGTCTAATAAAGAGCTGGACGGCCAAGAGCGAGGCAGGGGCAAGGACAGGTGGGGCTGGAAGGCAGAGAGGATAAACATAAGGAGAAACCAGGAAGAGGAGGAGCAAGAGAACAAGGAGTGCAGGACTTCAGGGGCCAGCCACCCAGCCACCCAGCCACCCAGCCACACAGCCAGCCATGGAGTCAGAGTGAAGCCCAAAGGCAAAAGGTAATCGGGTTAACTTAAGATGGCAAGAAGCTAGCAAGCTAAGGCCAGGCATTCAAAACTAAGAATAAGCCTCCGTGTGTGACTTATTTGGGAGCTGGGTGGTGAACACCTCAGAAAGGCCAAAGAGTAAAACATCGAACAACAAAGGTAATTTGTCACTTCCTCCTTTGCCAACATGTTTGATTGATTCTTGATTGGCTCAGAATAAGCACAGAAGACAGCAGAGCATTTTCTCCACTCCTCAAAAACCCTGCTGGGTGTCCATTTCCTTTTCTTCATCATTTAACCTCTTGCTGGAGGTGTGCAATGAACGCAGGGGTCCACAAGGCTTCAGGTACTGTGCCGAGTCTGCAGGGGGCAGTGCAGTTACAGAGAGTGGCAGACCTCAGGAGAGCCCTTGCATAGTGCAGTTCTATACATACAGCTCCGAAATAATCCCACTCTCCCCAAAACACGCCAAATGAGGACACGGCTCAGGTACGTACAAGCACTGGACTGGCTGGGACTGCCTTGGATATCTATGAGTGATGCACCCACCTGGGGCAACCAGGAAGACATTACCCAACACCCAGGGGAGCTCCTCTGTGCCCTTCTTCACAGCCCCACCCCGCTGGCCGCCTCCACTCTGTCCTCCAGTGCCACCATCCTCTCTCCCCTCTTCCCTCTTGGTAGAGATATGATCATACCACAAGCTATCTTCACTCTCATCTTAGGGTTGACTTTTTCTCCTGGCCCAAGTCTGAGTCAACCCAAGTTCTTGTACGCACCAGAAATGCATCCCTTCACATTGCTGTGTAATAGTCACATTAGTACTAAGTTCCTATTTGCACAGCACTTTTTCTTTGTCCTTCAGGGAGAGCAGCCTTTGTGTTTAATGTGTGACCTTCCTGTAGGAACATGTCCCTCTGTGTGCAACGTAACTGCTGATGTGATCTGTTTGCTCCTGCCGTCTCTCTTCTACTTGTCCCACCTGAACTTCTATGACACTTCCTGCCTCAAGCACACACAAATGTTCTAGTATCTCAACTATTTCTTCAATTAGCTTTCAGCTGAGCCCCTTTGGTTTGTTGTTGTTTGCTCTGGATCCAAAGTGTCACCTCAGGTGCGATGGGAAACTTTACAGGAGTGTGAAACCACTAATGGACCAGCTCCCACCCCACCCCTGAGCCACACATTTTCTTCCCTGAGCTGTGCACGCTGCCTTACTTTATTTAAGGTTTACGTTAAGGACCACGGATAATCCTTAAGCGCATCTTCCTATGCATTCTTCCCTTTTTGCCTGATCAGCTTCCTTGCCAGCTTAGCTCCCACTCCTTGGAAAGCGTGTTTATCTCATTCTCCCCTTTTCAAAGAGTGTCACTGCTCGGTCTTGGAACCCCTCGCTGACAGGCTTGCTCTGCTCGCTTTGCTTCACGACCCTCCCATGTGTGAGACATGGAGCTTCTGGTGATTTCCTGGGAATACTGGGCTTTTTAACTGAGCCACCCCAGAGGCTGAAGGAGGCATCTTCTCCTCTGTAAATGTCTCATAGTTGAAATTGTGTATAGAGACCCCACTGTCAAAGTGCTGTTTATTGAAATACCATCCTTTTCCTACTGCACCACAGAGATAGCCTGTTCCTGAGTCACGTGGTCACATTTTTACAGGTCTGTTTCTAGCCCCCTTCTGTCCCTTCAATCTGCCTTCATCCTCAGCCTCACTGTTTCAATTGCTGTAACTTGGTCATGAAGGGACTCCAGTCAGCTTGAGCATGACGAACATGGCTCTGGCAGGCCTTGCCCTTCTCCCCCATTCCCTCTGCCTTGCTACAAAAATGTCAGATTACATTCCTAAAGCTACCTACCAAGGCCTATTCCCTTATTTGGCCATGTCCTGCTCCTGAGGCTGACTACCAGGGTCCAGCTATCGAAGTATTGAAGTCCAGCAACCAAAAGCCCCCTTTGGCTCACCTAACTAACACACCCAACTAAAATTAAACACCTTATCCTAACACGGGTTTACCCCTATACCTACCTTTATAAACCACCATTTGCCTATGGGCCACATCTGTCCCCTCTCTATCCACAGGCAGTCCTTTGTCCCTCCAGAGTAAATATCCCTGCCCCCTTTTCCTCATTCCCTTCCCTTTCTTCTTCATCCTCTATCTCATGTCTTTGACCCTTATCCCTTCCCTTTGTCCCTCTGGGACAAATAAATCTCCTTTGTGCTGAGAACTTGGTCTTGGGGGCAGGATCTTGAGCTGATACTCTTCAGGTTATAAAACACATGACACCTGCAAATGTTTCCTTTTAAAGGTTTGTAACTCCAAAAGCTGGATGTGTGACTTGGGGATAGAACACTTGTCTAGCATTCACAAAGTCCTAGGTTCAACCCCCAACACCAAACACACACACACACACACACACACACACACACACACACACACACACACACGCACGCACGCACGCACGCACGTGCCCTCCCACCCACCCACCCCTGTCACTCCAGAGCCTTCAAATACTTAGATCAAACTTAGAATCTGTTTGCCAATATCTGTGCTGCACAACCCTACCCTTCAAACAGAAACACCATCTTCATAATGCCCACCATGTCTGCTCGAAAGAGTTCATCACAGCTGAGCTTGACTACTGACATCCCCACATGGGAGGCGCAGGGGTAGTCACTGAGCCCTCCCCTCCCCTGAATATCCAGCCACTCCTCCCACTTGCAGGAAATTATGCCCTAATAGAACTTGGTTTTAGGGCTTCTGGGAGGAGCTAGAGCATACAGGTTTGGTGGGATGGGGAGTGTTAACCGAGAGGGGCTCCATCTGCACGGGGATGGGGAAGCCATCATCCATGCTGGTACAAGCCCTCCTGTGCAGCTGCATTACCGATACACGCACTCTTGCCACAACCGAAACTTACCAGTTTCTCTGGATGAACTCTGGGGAACCAAACTGAACTGCCATTTGGTTGCTCATGAGGATGGGTAGGACAATGCTTAGTGGTCATCATCATCCTCCCACACCGACCCTCCACCCTACCCCACCCACCCCACGCACACACATACCAGAGGAAAATTCTCACAATAACCTATGAAAAAAGTTCACTTGGATTCTGGGAAGCTTGCATTCACTTTCATCAACATTCTCGCCAATGGAAACTGTTTACTTAGCTCTCTAACTCTTCTCAGCAATGCTTTGTAGCCTGGCGGAACTCCTACACAACTTGCTTTACAATCGTTCCTGGAGCCTTTCCCTGCTATTTAAAATTGTTTCCCTTTCCAGCAGTCTACTGCTAGTGTATAGACACAGAAGGCATTTTGTATCTACTTAGTATCAGAGCTTGGACAAATGTGCTTGTTAGTTCTGAGAAGTCATGAGATTAGCGACCTTGTGGGAGGGGCTGAAGCCACCTTGTGACTGCCTTTTGCCATTCTGTGCCATCCACTGTTTGAGGACATGGCTGTGAAGGTGCCATCTTGGGATCAGGGACTGGGAACTCACCAGACATAGAAGCTGGTGGTACCTTGGCTTTCTCGATTCCAAATCCATCATTGCCCAGTCTGTGCTATGAAACAGACTGGGAAAACTGGGCCAGGCTCCTGACTCCTGCAGCAGCATCACAACATTCAGATATAACTAGATCCCCCTTCCTCTGACCGTTAGAGCTCACTTCTTCCATGGTGTTCTGTACACTGTCCCCCTAGCTAATGCAAAGCTGAACAGCAGGGTGGTTACAGTCACTTTGTTTTGGTCCTGAATTTGAGTGGGAAACCTTAGCTGGTTCATCATTGTGACAAACATTGTTAGCAGATTTTTCAAAAGAACAGTGTATCAGACTAGAGCAATGCCTGTTTAATTCAGATATGCTAACAGCATGTCAGGAAGATGAATTTTAAAATATTTGGAATGTGTGGATGAAAATGGCCACATGGGGTTTGATCCTTTATTTCACTGCCAGATTAAAGCCTGTAGGGGCCTCTATGAGTGGATCTCCATGTGTTTGAGGCCAACTTGGTCTACATAGCAAGCACCAGGCCAGCTAAGGCTAGACTGTGAGACCCTGCCTCAAAACACTAAAAATAAATAAGTAATACTCTCTGGTTTTAAATCAGTAAATACTAAGCCAATCTTTACAATTCCATAATTAACTCAACCTGGCCCAGGCTTTCATAGCCTTCCAATATAGCCCTGGTCGTTCTTTGTTAATACTTAACCAGTATCCTTGCAGCTATGTTCTTAAAAGGTAACATCTTTGGCTTTGGAATCTGGGTTGTACTTGCATCATAAAGACTTTGAAGACATTCTACTCCCCTATTTTCTGGATGCCTTTGCTACTATGAGGGTTAATCTCTGTCAACTTGAGAGGATTAACATCACCTAGGAGACACACCTCTGCTGTGTCTGTGAAGCTGTTTCCAGAGGTTTAACTGGGGTAGGAAACCCCACCCTAGCGGTGGTCAGCAGTATCCCATGGTGGGGGCCCGGACTGAGTAAACAGAAGTCCCTGACCACCAGTATCCATCACTCCATTTCCGGGGAATGGTGAAGCGCAGCTGACAATGTGTGATGTATGCCCCTTCCCAAAGAGCAACCCTGTCTGAAGACTGCCTGAGTGAGTCGTGTTCATTTTGTCTGCAAGCCCCACCACCCGCTCAGAAAGGTTTTCTCCAATTCTAGCAATGGGTCTGTCTCTTCCTTCTCTTAGTCTTCAAAATATTTTCTTTTACACACTTCAGGCTTTCCTGCCAACCCTTTACTGTTAAGTACTGCGCCTGTTTATGGTCAGCGTGACCCCTCCCCCCCATCAGGTCCTTTACATCTGTGTCAGCAGGCTGCTACCATTGGGGTCGATACGTGCATGTCCCATCTCCCTGCCTCTTCACATTCCACCTAACACAGTCCCTGGCCTTCACGGGGCTCTCCTAAACACCAGTGCTTAATGCAGTCTGAGAATCTCAGCTCGCTGGGAGGTTAGTACGCTGTGCCACCCTGCTGCAGGCTGCCCAAGGTCTTGACGGGTACAGGCTGTTCATCACAGTCCCATGCATGTACAAAGCACTGTCTCCTGTGTCTTCTAGGACTGTGGGAAATGTCACTGTGCCTCACAGGTCCCCACTGGCCTTCCACATCCTTCAGAGCGCAGAAGACTACTACCAGTCTACAGCCATACCACCCTGAAGGTGCCCGATTTCATCTGATCTCCGAGGCTAAGCAGGGCTAGAGGCGGGCCTGGTTGGTACTTGGATGATAGAATATTATCGTGGTGAGTTAGCCCAGTTTGGGGACTGCTCCTTCCAGTCATCCATTGAGATGGCTCAAACTCCCACTCATCTCTTAACCCTTAGTGGGGTCAATGCCTGGGGAAGCCCATCCTTCACCTGCTCAGACAGAACATAGGCCTAGGTGGTGACTGCTATTCGTCTCCTCCTTCCCTCAGAAATGCGGGTCATCTAAACTGAACAGCCCTCACCCCACACCCATTTAAAAAAATTCAGAGTCTTTGCACTTTACATTTCTCTGTTTCAGGTCTGGGTCTTACCCAGACGTAAAGCCCACTCCTAGTCTGGATTAACAGAAGGGGTTGAACCTTCAGCCTTGCCTCTGCAGCCGAGGTCCTCTCTTACAGTCCCCCAGTCCCCCTCTACCCACCCCCTCCGCAAGCCCCACGATAGAGACAGGAAACTGCTCCAAACAGTTTGCAGATCTGCCCAGAGCCATACCGCAGGATAGACCTGCCATGCTAAGCCTACTAGCACCCCAGGGATAGCCAGGACTTTGTGGACACCCCAGTACCTCCAACCATGCCTGGAGTACATAAACCATGTTCCTGAGGGAAAAGGTGCTGTGGGAACCCAGACACCACATACCAGTCTGCGGATGTCACGTTCGCACTCCCGCTTGATGCGGTGCACCTCATCCTGATGCGCCTGGTATGCAGCTCGCAGGTCGGCGGCCTTGGCCTTGTCCGCCTGCATGCAGTTACTGAGTGCCTCCTCTGCCTGTTTGCGCGCCGCCTTCAGCTCCAGGATCTCCTGCTGCAGCCGCTGGCGCTCGCCATCAAAGGTCCTGCGCGCCTCTTCGCGCGCCTCGGCCAGCAGTGCTGTCTTGACTTTGTCTGCAGCGCCATCGCGCAGCACATTCAGCGTGGCCTGCAGCCGCTGCAGCTCGCCTTCCTTGATCTTGGCCGTCCGAGCTGCCTCCTGCTCGTGCTGCCGGATGAGCGCCTCGCGCAGTGCCTGCAGCTCCTTCGTCTTCTCCTCATGCAGCTTGGCCTTGAGCTCCGAGATGTAGGCCGTGTGGCGCCGCTGCTCCTGCTCGCGCTCCAGCTTGGCCTCCTGCAGACGCTCCCGCAGCTTACCCACCTGCAGCCAGAACAGGAGCAGGGGTTAGGGTCAGAACCCTCAGGGGTAGGAGCTTCAACCCCACATTCCAGTCTCCACCCTCTAGCTCCCCCTGCAGGCCACACCCACAGTCCTGCCCTCCACCCCAGCTCTATCCAGGATCTCCCTTCCCAATGTGTTCTATGATTTTCCCTGGAAAGCCAAACCTTGAAGACCTTTCCATTCTGAACTGTATGAGAAAGGACAAGAAACTAGAGACAAAAAGAACAGAAACCATCTCTCACCAAAGCCAGGAAGATTCTAAACAGTAAAGGGTTTCCAGTGTCCCCAGGCAGGGAACTTGAGTCAGAGAGGACAGAGCCACCAAGGGGTCAGGGTGGAGCCCTAACATAACAGCTGGGCTACTGCCATCCAGAGGAGGATCCATGCATAGGAAGGTAGGCTCACCTTAAACCATGCTAAAGAGATGGGGGGAATAATTTGTTTTTAAATGAAACACTGTCCTTTTTGTTGTTAAAATGTCTAGGTTCCCGGTTAGGGAACCAATGTTGTTAAAATGTCTAGGTTTACCCAGTAACAAGACACAAACTGTGACTCAACGATCCCACGTGGAGTTTTATTGGTGGACAGGGAGAGAAAGGGGGGGTGAGAGGTAACCAACCCATGCAGAGCTGAGAGAGAGATAAGATACCAGAGGGGGGAGGGAGGGAGGGGGAGGGAGGGAGGGAGGGAGGGAGGGGAGGGAGGGAGGGAGGAGAGTAAGGGAGAAGATGAGTTGGGGAGGAAGATGAGAGTGACTGGGGTCAGTCCTTTAAAGGGGTCCTTTGTACCTGCGAGATTCTCACAGAACTCTGGGCTGGCCAGAGTGCTGCCTGAATGCATCTTGCCAGGTAACAGGGCAGTCCAGCGTAATGCCTGAACCTTTCACTTTTCCTTCCCAGAATCCCCAACCCTGGTGCAGAAGCTCACAGTTGGCAACCCTGTAGGGAAGCCAGTCTGCCCGCTTTCCTGAAATGTTCTGGGCTTCCCTACTCTCTTGAAAGCTCCCCTCCCCACCACGTGGCTATTTGTCAGCCTGTGTCTGACCTCCATGCAAGCATGGATTTTTTTTTTCCCTTCTCTCCTCCATTCCCCTCCTTCTGGCAGCAGATAAGTTTACAGCTGGCCTGACAAGGTTGGGTTGTTTTTTAACTATAATAAGGCAGTCCTGTGCTTCCATTTGAATCCGTTCTTTAATTCTTTTATTAATAAGACTAAGAACCCCCACAAAGGGACCGTGTGGGGGGGGTGCTCATTTCTGTATGTCTCTCTCTCTGTTTGTGTGTGTGTGTTGTGTGTGCATTTCTGGATGTTTCTGTGTCTCTGTCTGTGGGGGTGTGGGGGGGTGCGCTTGCATGCATGTGTGTTGATAACCAGATTGAACCTCTCAGGGAAACTGGCCCCAAGACCTGAGCTCAGCCCAAACATGTTGGGTCTGATCTGCAAACTTTTTACATGACCTGTAGTAAAATGCACCTAGGAAGTGATTTCTTCAAATGAGCCAATTACCCCAGGAGCCCTTACACCCCCTGTGTGATCCCGAAACAGTGGGTGCCAAAGTGATAAGACAAACTGCCTCTGGTGGACCAGACTTCTGAAGAAAACAGTACTGGTTTCCCCAGACCACACGATTTGTAGCCAGCTAGGAGGAAGTAATTTTAAGTGAGTTTTATGACATCATCTCAGTACTGGCACATCTGCCCTTTAACAGCCAGGAAAGATGCAAAATGAACCCTGAGGCAGATGCATGAGATCAGTATCTCCTGCCATCACACGCAGCCACAGAAACAGCACGTGACACCAGCCCTCCCTGGTCACCTCCCCCAGGGCGGGAACTGAAGTTCTGGTGAATTTAGTGCCAGGACATCAAACAGTTCACAGATGCTTTAAGGACAACACACGCCAAATGCAAGGAACACTGCAGCTGAGCCAGGACTCCTGAGCCATGTCTGCCTCACACACTGGGTTTAGAATCATCTCAGAGATGGTGAGGAACACATGTAGATATGACTGTGATGGCATTTCCAGAGAGAATGAAACGAGGGGAGAAAGGCAGCCCTGAATGTGGGTGGTGCCATCCTAAGGGCTACAGACCAGGATGGAATAAAAGGGGTATGCCCCCTGAGCATCATGCGTTTCTCTACCTCCTGGCTGCCACATCAGGCTGCCACTCTGCTCAGCTACACCTTCCCTGCCACAATGTACAAAACCTTCGAAAGCCATGAGAGTCAAACAAGACATTCCTCCTCTTCAGTGGTTTCTGTCCAACGTTATCATCATTGTAAAAAAAAGACTAAACACATAAAACTGACACAAGAAGTATGGTCATTGCTGTGACTAAACCTGACTGCACACCTCTTAGGTTTTGGACTGGTTTATAGGAGGAATGTGGAGAGTTTGCAATGTGGGCTGGAGAAGCCCCAGATGGCTGCAAGCAGAACTCAGTGGGAGATTCTTGTGGGAGCTCAGAACATCAGGCAGTGAAGACTGCCCTCAGGAGGCTTCAGATGGGAACAAGACTGGGTTGGGCCCTGGACTATAGGTCATTCAAGATACATTCTGGCAATTGCTGCTTTTCTAATGGAAATAGGGAGCAGAACCAGAGAAAAATGTGAAGAGCAAGCTGTTTGGGCACAAAAGGAAACAGCTGAACTTTGTAGACAAGGAGGGTATGGTAGTTAGAAATCGCCACCATTAATGAGAAACCAAGCACTCAGCACTGTGTAAAGAGGGACTTAGTCAGATTCCACTACTAATGGCTTCTAGTGTAAAATATGAACTCATATGAAAGACTTCCTTTCCCTGAAGAAGACCAGCAGCTAGGGAACCTGCTCACACACGGCTGTGAAAGGAAGTGCTTTCCTAGGTTCAGCTGTCCAGGCATACACTAAGAGACTACAGTGGCCATGGCTCCAGGTCGACTCCAACTAGAAGCCGACCTCGGCACTGTCCATTGGCATTGGCCTTACTGGCAACAAGAGTCTTGGTAGGTGTCTACCTAGATTTTAAAGGGAAGTCTGAGAAGCCAGGCAATGTGTGGTAAGATGAGAGTCCCTTCAAGAAACCGCTCTGGCATCAATATGTGCCGCTTGAGGGTGAAGCCTAAGCCACAGTGCAGATTTCAGGATGGTATGGAGGCCAGCGACGGGGAACCGCTGCTGGGGAAAGCTGAAGACAACGAGGGAAGCCAGCCCAGCTCACAGGAGCTCCGATGACAAGGCCATGGGGGCAGGGCTGCCCAAGGTCCTCAGAGCTCTCTCCCTGACACCGCGTGCTAGACCCCCAGCCACAGGATTTCATGTTTGCCCTTCAGAGGTTCAGTCTGTTTTGCTTCGTTCCCACAGCTCCCTTCATGGCCCCGGTCCATGATATTTTGGAAATATGTAAGTTTGTTTTATTTTTACAAGGTTTCATAGCAAAGAGGTTGCCTTGAGTCTCGGCAGAGACTTTGAACTTTAGACAGTGTTGGGAGTATTATGATTCTGGGGACTCGTGGACATAGACTGAAAGCATTTCACAGTCTGAGATGAACATGAATGAGACTTTTGGGGTCCAGGACGGAATGTCAGGGTTTAAAGAGAGGTGGCTGTGTGTCAGGCTGACAAAGGGCAGGCTTCATCATCAACTTGACTGGATTTAGGCTCACACTCGAGATGAGGTGCCAGTACCGGTGTCCCTGGACAGGATTACCTAAGGGGGAAGGACCAACCCAGCAGCTGGGAGCACCATCCTATGGGATGGGGGCCCAGATGGAATATGAGGGAAAGGGAGAACTTTAGCTAGGTTCTGCTTCTCTGGCATGAACCATTGGCTCGGGCTCTGCCGCTCCTCCCAGTCACGGTGGCTGGGTCCTCTGAAAAGGTGTGTCAGAATAAACCTGTCCTCCATAAAGCTCTCCACCGTGGGCTGTTCCTGTCAGAATCTCTGTTGTCCCAGCAGTGAGAAGAGGAACTAACACAAGAGGCATCAGCCCTGGGGCCTTGTGAACTCTAGAGGACTTAGCTCGCCCTGCAGCTGTCTCACTGGAGGGGGGCACTTCTCTCACACAAGAAAGAGTGTTACTGATGCAGTGGAAAGCCTGTAATTGGACCTTGGTAGACCTGGAAGTTGCGTTGTGATTGGTAGAAATTATTAATACCACATTTGCATGCCACTTCCCGCCATGCCCCCTCCAGGATACAACCAGGCTGTACCCTTCGCTTTTTGACCCATCAGGACACACACTCCTATGCTGCCCCCTGGTGTTCGAAGTGGTTCTCCTGAGAAGTCGTATCTACCTTTGTGCTTCAACCATAGTGGGCAGAGCAGGCTGAGCAGGTAAGGGTGGCAACAGAAGTGGTGGCAGCTGCTGCCTTGGTGGTAGCAGTGGCAGCACCAGAATCAAGAAGCCAGCAGAGACAGAGACAGTGACCAGGCAGGAGCCAGCTCAAGACAGGGGAAGCACAGGAAACTCGGAGAGTCAAAAGAGCAGAAGGTGATAGGCTCCAAGAGCCAAAGGCCAGAGACAGCAGTCCCTAGCTGCTCGCAGAGTTCAGGGAACTGTAAAGCCCAAAGAGCTAAGGGTCTAGCATCCAAGGCCTATAAGTTGTGAGAACAGCTGCTGTAAGAGCCCAGGGTCCTGACCTGGCACCGAGACTCCTACCCCACAAAGGCCATCCAGCCATCAATGTCTGACTCACTTCGGCAGCCCAAGGCTGGTGCCAGTCTCGGGGTGGAACCCATAGCCTGGTTGCTGTGAGATCTAATAAATCACCAGCAAGCTACAGCCAGGACCTTTCCTCCGGTATCCCTCCTCCTCACATCACCTCAGATTTGGGCCTTTTCATATGCCCATTTCATCCTGTCCCCAACTGGCATTGGGACTGTTCATCGGGGCTGTTAAACAATTGTGGCTTTGCGAATCTATTTGCTTCCTCTCCAAACTAGCAAAATCCTTGGGGCCAGCTCTAAGATGGTCTCGAGAAGCCGTCACAGGCCCGGCTTGCCCTGCGATGTGCTGAGACCTCTGACGTGCCGAGCACTATGGCACCTCTAGCTTCTGCATGTCTCTACACCATGAGAGAAGGGGCTGCTCCTGAGTCACCAAGCTCACTACAGGCTGCAGTACATGTGCAGGCCCCTCGCTGAATGAATGGTGGAAGGAACACTTGCCACACATTCCTTCTTCACCCTGAAGCCTTTAATACCTGCCCTCTGCTAACATAATGACACCATTAACATGATCTTGCTGGTTAGTGTGATTTCATGTTCAATGATGCCTAAATGAAATGGTGAAGTTCACATTTGTGCTTTTCATGCTAGCCTGGGGGACACTCTACTGAGTTCCCTGAGAACAGAACTTGTCCCAGTGACTGAATAGGCAAAGCCCTATGGAGACTACAGGGGGAAGCATGGAGGAGATAGAAGCCAGGACATGGCTAGGTTGAGATCCCCACAAGTTCTAGAGCTGAGAGGCAGCCTGATGATAGGAGACGGGTCCGTAATCCACACTGTAGCACTTGCTAGACCAGGGCTAACCTGGTGTGGGGGCTCAGTAATATCTCTCAGAAGAGATAAGCTAAAGAATTAAGTACTTGGGTGTTAGGACAGCATTAGATTGGTGACAGGACCTAAAGTGAGGAGATTAGTATAAACTGAGGACATTATATTGGGTCCAAATCCCATTAGTGATGGTCAGTGCTAAAGCTATCAACCTGGCAGATGTTAGAGTCAGGGGAAGATGGGCTTCTGGGCGTGTCTGTAAGGGATTACCTTAATTCTATCAATTGATATGGGAAGACTTTTCTGCAGTGGGCGCACCCCGGGCAGGGTGTCCAGGACTGCATAAAAGCAGGGAAAGCAAGCTGAACACTGGCTCATCCTAACTGCTCTCTGCTTCCGATCGTGAAGGTGATGTAACTAGTCCCCAAGGATCCAGCTGTGACTTCCCTGCCATGAGAAACCTCAGGCCCTCCCATGTCACAACTGCATCCACAAAAAAGGCTATGGCAGCAGGTTTTTTTACTTAAGTCGGTGACATCACCAAGATCGGGAAGCCAGTCTGGCTGAACCGAGGAGGAAGGACACCAGGTATAAGACCCAGAAAGCTAGAGTCTTCTGACAGTACTGGGTTGACATCAATGCCTTAACTGCTTTCCTGAAGTATGTGGGTCCCCAGCCAGGCACTGTTCCAACACGCTCCAAAGCTCATGCATGCCCTTCGAGGATGAGAAAACTCCTGTGACAGAAACAGGCTCTTCATAGAGGACTTGCCCATAACCCCACTGTGACTCCATCTTGCATGGAAGGGAAGCTGAAATATAACGACTCCTACATCCCCGCCAAGTCACAGGCAACATGTGAGAGAAGACTGCCACCATGCAGTCTGCACAGTTGCCTCCTGTTCTCACGAGGGGCAGCTGAGGCTCTGACACCCACTAATACAGCCTTCACAGCCCAGAGCTCACAGCCCAGCCTGAGCTGGCACCAGAGGCCCCGCCCCACCTTGCTCTTCTCCTGCTGGAACTCTATCTGGATGTTGGTTAGCTTGGCACGTAGCTCTTCATTGGCCATCTGCACAGAGTCCGTCTCCGTCTCGGGCTTCTCACCCTTGCTGCGTCCCTTTTTAGACATGTTTCCTCCTCGAGTGAGACGCTGAGGTCCTGTGGTTCACGCCCACCCACCAGCAAGCACAGCTACCGGCTCTGCTGTGCTAACCAGTCGTGCAGGGCTCCGCTTGTTCTCTGGGCACACCATCACTTGCGATTCTGCATGGGGAGAAGAGAGACAGGGTAAGCACACAGTTGGTGTCCTCCTAGCCTGGGTACCCCAGGGCTAAACACTTGCCTCACCCTCAGAAGGTCTATCACTCACAAGCCTGGCTTATCATAGCTCATTGAAGCTTCCTCAGAATCACCTGGAAGATGTTATGGGCAGAGTCTCACCATCCTTGAGGTCTGACAGGCATCTCCAACCAACTCCTAGAGGACCACACTGTATAGCACCGCTCCAGTCCTGGCCTCTTGAGAATGCAGGACCTCACCTGTGCATCTGTGAACCATAGCATGCACACCTCCACGCAGCACAGGGTGATATTCCTAAAAGCATCCCAGGGTCTCACCCCAGAGCCTGAAGCACATGACAGAGGAGAAGAGGCAGGAGGCAGTGTGTACTGCACGCCCACATGCCAGTAACGCTGGAGCAAGGTCAGAGCCACACTTTGAGACGGATGATTAAGCCTCATAGTAAATTGTTCTTCCTATACACAGCTAATTATGTCATCCATGTTACAGAAGAGAAAGCTGAGGCACACACCAGCCAAGTGCTGGGTTACACAATTCATATTGGGAGTTGGTACTGACCTGGTCATCCTGCTATGTCCAAAAGCAGCACAGGACAAGCAAGTGAGGTCTCGGAATGGGCAGGCTCTGGGACACCAGGCCTTGACCCCAAGGGTCCAGTCCAACCACTCCCACCCTGCTGTCCCCTAAAAAAGAGACACTCCATTCAGGGCAAGACCATTACCTGCCCCGTGGCCACATTACTGAAGTGATGCCCAACAGAAATGGGAATGATACATTAGAAGGAAGGATGCAGAAAGGAAGGGAAGACATAGGGAGAAGTGAATTAAATGTATAGTTTCTGATCCAACACGTAAGAAATTTGGAGTCCAAAGACAGGTAAACAAAATGAAAATGAGGGAATTTCTTAGATCCATCAGAGAACCGAGATCATAGGGCAAAGTGATGCCCCACAGAGAGCAAAGGCCAAATTCCCGAATACCAGCTCCAGTTCCTTTTGTATCAGGCCCAGCTCCAACAAAAAGATGTAAGGTATACTAAAGGAAAAACATCAGAGGTTAGACCCAAACTTGACTTTAAAGTAATTCTGAGCAAATGCAACGGGCCTCAGAGGAAAAAGTAGACAGCATGTAAGAACAGATGGTCTGTAAGCAAAGATGAAAAATGCAAGAAAGGCTAAAGAAATGTCCAAATTAAAACACACACACACACACACACCACTGGAGAACTGAAACAAGCCTTCCACATGCTCTTGTAGAAGTGCACAGAGTCAAAGAATCCATAAGCTCTCAAGTGCAGCAACAATGTATCTCAAACTGAAGAGAGTCCATGAGCTCACAGGTACTAACACAGTGTCTTCAAACTGAGAAGCAATGGCAAAAACAAAAGGGGAAAGGAATCAGACTGCCCAGGGACTGAGGGACAGTTTCCACAGTAGAACACTGAGAAGTATTAGTTAGGTTAAGAGCTGTGATCAAATGTACCCAAAGCAAATTTAGGAGGATTTGTTTCAGCTTGAAGCTCTACTTCACACTCCATCGCTGAAGAAAGTCAGGGCAGGAACTCAAACAAGGCAAGAACCTGGAGGCAGGGGCTGCAGGAGTTGATGCAGAGGCCAAGGAGAACTGCTTACTTACTGGCTCGCTCACAGGCCGATCTGCTGGGGACATTGACTCAAGTGTGGTCCCCTCTTCTAAGAGGGCTCTAGCTTGAGTCATGTTAACACAAAACTAGTTAACACAGAGAGGAATGGAAGAATGAGAGGAAAACCACGGGACTATTTGAAGTTGTGTGTAGTTCCACAAACTATAAACACCAAGCCACAGATCCCCAAAGTGAATTTGCACTTGAGTATATCATGTGCAAGCTGCAGATGATCAAAGATGAAGGGGGAAAATCCTAAAACAAGACCGGGGGAAACATCTTGTCTACAAAAACAAGGAAAACAAGGGTAAGAATTCACCAGGTGTCTCTGCAAAAAAAAAAAAAAAAACCGACATGAGGAAGAACAAAACAAAATGATGTTTAGAGGGCAAAGTTGGCCTGCGATTCAGTCACCTGTGAAATTACACTTCAGAGACTGAGAACCAGGGCATCAGACACACCATGCAGACTTCCCCTTTTAAGATGGCTAGTAAGAGAAATGCTTCAGAGAGACCTGTAGGTAAAAAACTAGGTCTAGCTGGACATGCAGTGCACCCTTTAACCCCAGCACTTGGGAGGCAGAGGCAGGCAGATCACTCTGAGTTTCAGGCTAGTGTGGACTATGCAGGTGTCCCAGGCCAGCCAAGGCTACACAGTGAGACTGTCTACAAAACCAAAATAAGACCTCAGACTATACCCTGGATGACATGGCAGACTCTGGAGATCCACCATGGAGGGCCTCACCCTCCCTGGGGATCAGCATGGAGATTGGGTGGGGGACTGGGGGGCCTAGTGGGAGAGGGTGGGGGAGGAGGGGAGGGAGGGAAAGCTAGGATTGACACGTGAAACAAACTTGTTTCTAACTTAAATTTTAAAAAGGGAAAAAATAAAAGGCTTATTATTCAACTGCCTCAGACTAAGGAGGAGAATGAACAAATGAAAAACAAAATATTTTAAACATATGATCTACATAAAGGAAAGCGCTCTAGACAGGGAATAAGGAAATACAATAAAAAACTTGCACTTCCTATTCTTAACTGACCTGACAGACGCCAGTTTACTGAAGCTGAAAGAATAGAGTTTTGGGTACTTGCAGCACAGGGACAGCCTGCTGAGGGACGATGGCTGTGGGGGGAGGGGTCCAGGGGAGAAGCATTCAGAGGAAGCCAGACGACTCCACAGCATACTATAGAGCAGTGGTTCTCAACCTTCCTAATGCTGCGACCCTTTAATACAGTTCCTCATATTGTAGTGACCCCAACCACAAAATTATTTTTGTTGCTACTTCATAACTATAATTTTGCTACTGTATGAATCATAATGTAAATATCTGTGTTTCCCAATGGTCTTAGGCGACCCCTCTGATGCCAAAATTATATGAACATGAAAGAATTGTTTTAAAGTAAATTTCTTATGACTTATTGTCAGGAAATACTTGATTTGTGTGCTTATTCTATATACCTTTAAACTTGGGGTCATGTGAAAATGACTCCAGCAAAAAGATCACGTGGAGAAAAGCTTTAGATGCACACATGAAAACAGAAACTGCCAGAGTAAATCCAAAATAAGACCCAACCATTTGTGTTCTACATAAAGCACTGAATTTTAAGACTCTTATGCACAAAGTCAGCGAATACTGTTGGATGGGGATGCACCGTGACATCATAGCACTGTCACAACCCTGTTTTCCTTTTGACAGTCCTGACCTGCTCACACTTTGGTACCAACCTGTCTCTACCACTAGATAAGATGCTCGGGGGGCAGCCAAGACTATGATGGCCTCTATCTCCCAGAGTCTGGCTCAGGGCTTGCCCAGACTCAAGGAGACTGGTATCTGTGAAATAGAGTCGCTTCTAGTTATCCATGTGTCAGACCAATGACCTCCATCATGAACATACACTATGAAAAGAGCATAGACCTTAAGCAGGTAGACCTGTTTCTGGACTTTGGATGGCCAGGAAAAACCACTCAACCATCTTCATTGTGAAGCCCCATAAGAGCCAGACTGAGTCCCTGTCAAGCTCATCTGTTGCAGACAGAACCTCCAGGACCTCAGGATGAGATGACATCAGGACAAGCCTTACGGAGGACACATTGGGTCAGGATGGAGGCCTAATGTCTTCTTTGGAGCAGGAGATGAAAACTCTGATGCTCAGAGAAAGGACTGTGGGAACACACAGGACAGACACCATCTGCAAGCCAAGGGTCGTACCCAAGTCATACTGCGGGAGCACAAGCCACAGACACCCGATCTCAGACTTCCCATGTCCAGAGATGTGGGAGACCTCCTGATGCTGAAGCCCCAGCCTAGAAACGTCATCCTCACAGATGACATAGTGAAACGTAAGCAGAGAGTAGCTCCAGCCCAGGGCCAACCCTGCCCATGGCCAGCTTAACAAAAGCCTCTACATGGTGCTCCACAGAGCAAGACAACCTAGTCTCCACAGGCCACTGATCAGGCACCCCCACCCCAGGGAAGGCATCAACAAGCAATGGTTCTGAGACCACAGCCTGCCTGGACTTGAAGTCATTACCACCACCACCCACCCAGAACCTATTCCAGACCCATTCCACCTTCACCTATGGGTACCACTGCCCACCCTGCAGGATGGCTAGCTATCATGGAAGCACAGAAGTCCCCGATAACCATTTCAGACTGTCACCTAACATCTTGGCATACTGGTATCATGGGGACTTTAGAAATGGTGAAAGGGGCAGAGAAACAGGGAGGGAACTGCTGGTCCCTTCAATACCAGCGGAGGTGTTCTGATGGAGAGCTTGGTGCTGGCCCTGGGAACCTATGGTCTGTCCTCATGGTCAGTTTTGAAACACCCCCTTTCAGTACTGCAGGAATGGTGTCTACCTCTGGAAGCAGAGGCCAAGGAAGGAAGCTACATAAGGGGCCCATTATAATATGTTGTGTCAGCAAAGAGTTGCCCATTCAGCCCTCTCTGAATCTAGTTAAGGCTCCTTCCAATGGATGTGGACTGAGGTGGCTGCTGGGGCAGGCGTCCACCCGCTAGGGTGACAGTGGAATGCAGTATGAGAGCCTCCTTGTGGGCCATTCCCGCTGATGTGGGAGGGGTGCAGAGGTGATTTTTAATCTGCTAGGCATCAATAGTCTCCAAGGCATTTTCCCTAACGAAATGATAACATTTTACATAGAAACTGATTAAATTGGAGGAATGGTATCCCCACCACATTCTGTGAATTGGTCCTCCGCCCAGTGCGGGGCATTGAGCTGACACTCAAAAATGGTGTCCATAGCTAGATTTGGTCGAACAGGCTTATAACTGCAAGATACTTGGGAGGCTGAGGCAGGAGGATTCCAAGTACAAGACCAGACTAAGACCAAAGAGCTAAGAGAAATTAAAGCCAGAGACATGAGTTCCAAACCCTGAACACACTGCCTGGCCTTATAGAATATGGTGCATGCAAGGGTAGGGGGTCACACCCCATAGCTAGCACAACTACCTTGCTATAGCCATGTAGGAGAGGCAGCTACCAATACCATTAGGTCCACTCCATGTGGCTCATCCCATCACACCGCTTTACAAAGCTTTTTACAAAGCAAGCATTGACCACATCCTCCACGATCCCTGCAGAACAGAGGGCAGCAGTCTGTCTCCTCAGCACCTGGCCTCTGCATTCATTTTCTCCCCATTACACCCTAGGGTAGCTCCCTCATCTCAATCCACAGATATCTTCCACAGTCCTGGGAGAGTAGGA
Organism: Mesocricetus auratus; assembly: GCF_017639785.1. NCBI lineage: Eukaryota > Metazoa > Chordata > Mammalia > Rodentia > Cricetidae > Mesocricetus > Mesocricetus auratus. The sequence continues at coordinate 17,167,921 of NW_024429190.1, read as the reverse complement.
ATATTTCATCAAATAGAGAGTGGTCCCTAACTGATCCTGAGGACATCAGTTCAGTACCCGACATCACTGAACAGCAGTTGGTGGAGCAGGTGTTGGTGGGGAACCATTTCAGCCTTGGGACCCTGGAAAGGAACTGTGTAGAACTCAACGTCATGGAAAGGAGCTAGGTTTTTGTATGATATTAACCAACTTTTGCTCATTTTAAAAATCAAGTATGCTCACTGTGAGAAACTCCAGGAAAACATTGAAAAGAAGCTTCTGTGACCCCTAGTGTGTGTGTGTGTGTGTGTGTCTGTGTGTCTGTCTGTGTGTGTGTGCATGTGTGTGTGTGTGTGTGTGTGTGTGTGTGTGTATTCAACACCAGGTATCTTCCTCTATTACTCTCTACCTATTTTGGTAACTCACTGAACCTAGAGCTCATTTTTTAGCTAGAATGACTCATCAGAAGATCCTGGGATCCTGCTGTCTCTACCCACCCCACCTCCAGTGCTGGGGCTACAGATACACACTGCTATACTCAACTTTTACATAGATGGTAGGAATCCAAACTCAGGTTTTCATACTTAGTGCCCGCTTTACCTGATGAGCCATCTCCATGAACCAGAACTCACTTTTAAACTGATGTCATTTTCTAGGTTGCTGAGCCACACTAGTCTGTTCACTCCTGAAAGTCCAGATGCCCAGCAGGGGAAGACAGGAGCTCGGGAGCCCAGGGCTTGCCATCTCTGCTCTGCTATCCAGCTAGCTGCTCTGGACCAGACCTCCCTGTTCAGCACAGATGTGTCCAGGATGTGAGGGGAGAAACTGGCCAGGCCCAGCCTCGAATATGGAGTCAGCAGAAACTGAAGAAGATGCCAGTCACAACGCCAGCCAAAGTCAGCTCAGGGCAAACACAGCACATGAGACCTGCTTGTCCTGGATGTGGGAAGGGCTGCAAAGCTAATGAAAAGTGGTCATGCAGAGCCCAGGCTTGCTCACTGCTCCTTCCCAGTTGCAGTGAAATGGCCATACCACAGAAGCAGATGCTGTGACATATTTAACACACCTGACACCTAGACCCCAAGAAAAGCCAGGCCTCAGCTGGTGGGAAAATAGATTCCATAGGGACTTAAGGAATAGCCAATAGCAAACCCTTCCCAAAAGTAGAGGAAGGACCATATCCCCATCACCCTATGACACCAGGACTACAGTGATCACCAAAGACATCACCATGGAAGAAACAGAAGACTAGCACACTTGATGAAAGCAAAAGTCCTCGGCCGAATATTAGACAACAGAAGCATGCAATAAACAAAGCAGACACCTCAGCTCCCAGGTCCTGCGCTGGGCTGCCTAGCACATTCCCAGCCTAGAAGGACTGCTCTCAGAGGGAGGTCATTGCCCCACAGATTACAGATCTCCTCCCCAAAAGTTTTCAGTCTGCCCTGTGCCTCCCTCTGAGATGCCATGCTGGCCAAATGGAGCTAGAGTCACCAATAACGCTTGCTCCACACAGTCCTTCAGTCATTCATTCACTCAATCAAGGATGATTGAGTTTGCCCGCGTGCCAGACGCTGCTCCTAGCATGAGAAACACAAGACAGACAGAAACCCCTGCCTGCCTCAAGTGCACATTCTCTGACCTCTCCTTCCTCGCCTCAGCTCTGGGTTCTTGGGACGTAGGGAGACCTCCACTCAACCACTGTGGGTTAGGCAATGTGCTCTATGGGAATTCTGAAATTCCATGACAAAGGCTAAGGGTGGGGGTGGGGATGAGGAGCCTCATCAGTTCAAAGCCCCAAGCCTCCGAGAATAAAAGCCATTCTCACAAGTCTCACTCGTAGCAGCTCCCTGATGCTGACACATCCTGCTCACACCACACCAACCCAGAAGAAAATCTCCCTCAGAGAACTGTCTTGCTGTCACCAACTCTCATCCCATTCTCATGAGCTTCTACCTGGTGTCAAGGCCGGTAGGATCCAAGTACACAACTACACGTGCCTTTCCCCCAGTTTGGGTTATTAAGCTGTCCATAACTGTAGGTCTAGGAACAATTTTATGATTGCAGCCCAGGCTTACAGATGAGTGGGTCCCTGTACCAGGCCTTTATTTCTAGCTGGTATCTGTAATTACTCAATAACTGCTGTTCTTTAAGCCTCAAGAGTTTACCGCATGACCTGATGGACTCCAGCAAACCCCGAGCTGAATACCAGCTTCCACGTGATGATCTGACGGCTTCAGTGCACCTTTCTCAGACCGAGCGCAGGGTGACTGCATCGCCTAGCAACGTGGTTCCTGCCCAGCTGACCTTCCTGTACAGGGAGTTAGAATTTTGCATTTGTTTCTCGTAAACAAATGAGGATTTCAGGCTTTTGCTTGGGCTGCAGGAAACACACATCAGCATCACTTGTCTAAACAGCCCATAGCTTTACACACATCCCAAGGCTTTCTGTGAGCAAGTCCCCAAGGAACAGTCTGCTGCTTGGGGGTCAGGAGTCAATGTCTTCCCTTTTTTTTCCAGTTGAACTCACCAGCACATCCTGGAGAAAGAGGGCACGGGAGGGTACAGTGGGGCTGCAAAGATCCCCCCACTGGAAGCCTGTGGGTCTTGTTTCTTGCTGTCCCTCACAGTCACTGTGTCCCTGTATCTCATCTGCAAACTGTACCACAGCCATTCCCAGGTCTGGTATTGTGCAGTTTCAAACATCCCATCCGAAAGGGATGCCCCTGAAGGCTCAGGAAGAAAACAATTCAGAAGTGTCAGGAAGCCTCTGAATACACCAGCTGTACAAGACCCCTCCCTCCCCAAGGTTATGTGAGCAGTATGACCTGCTGAGGAGACTGAGGCAGGTGCAGCCTGTCAAATGCCTGCAGGCATCCACAAGCTGTCACCCATGCTGGAGTGGGCTTTGAGGATGCAGTGGTCTCTGAGTCATTCCCGCCCCTGTCTGTAACCCCAGTGAAACTCATGGTTCACCAAGCTGGACTTCCGTGGTATCTGTACTTTGATCTCTCATCAGTACCATATTCCCACAATGGCTCTTCCTCCCTGTGTCACCTCGCACCTGCACTCTAAGTCCTCCAAGGCCAGTTTCACACACACACACTCCTTCCCGGAGCACACCGCCAAGTCCATGCAGCTCCTGCCAAGCCATGGGGAGGAAAGGTGAGCAAGACAGGCAGAGGTGCCCACAGCTGCTTCCTTAAAGCTCTGCAGGTTCCGCTATCACAGAAGACAAGTGGCCTCCAAGTGCAGGTCAGCGCCTCCTACCTGAGGTCAAATGTCTCTCAACTCTTTCAGACAGACTCCCACCATCATCCTCCAAGCCCACCTTGATAAAGAAAGAGAAGCTGCCTCTAAAAAAGGAAGCAGCACTCCTGCAGGGGAAGCTACCTGCAGATCTTCACTCCTCCCTCCTCTCCTCCAAATCCCATCACCCAGTCTTACCCCCAGCTCTGTAGAAGACAACCTATTACACACTCCCCTCCCTCCCTGCCCTCATCTCCAGCAGACCATGCAGATCTCCTCGAACCTTCCTCCCCACTTCCTGTTATCCCATCCCCAACTCCCCTAACCTAAAGAAGGAAATGCCTATAAATATACCAGAAGCATACAGAAAACCAAATATATTGGAACATAAAAGAAAGTCCTCTTAGTACATAATAATCAAAACACTAAACATGCAGAACAAAGAAATAATATTAAAAGCTACAAGGAGAAAAGACCAAGTAACATATAACAACAGACCATTAGTATAACACATGACTTCTCAGTGGAGACACTAAAAGGCAGAAGGAGACAGAGGGATGTTTCACAAACTCTAAGAGACCACAGACGTGAGCGAAGACTTCCATACTCAGCAAAACTTTCAATCACAATATATGGAGAAAATAAAATATTCCATGATAAAACCAAATTTAAACAATGTCTATCTACCACACCCAAGAACACACAGGAAATAAATAATCTCAGAGCAAATCCAAAGAGAGGAAACACATACCACTACTACCATCACAGCAGCAACAAAATAGCAGAAATCAACAAATACTGCTCATTGGTATCTCTCAACATTGATGACCTCAATTCCCCAAAGACAAAGGCTAACAGAATGAATGTGAAAACAGGAACCATCCTTGTGCTGCATCCAAGAAACACACCTCAACATCAAAGATAGGCATCAATCAACTCAGAGTTAACAAATGGAAAAAGTTATTCCAAACAAATGGTCCTCAGAAGTAAGCTTGTATAGCAACTTTAATATCTGACAAAATAGACTTCAAACCAAAACCAATCACAAGAGATAGAGAAGGACACTACATACTCATCAAAGGAAAAATCCACAAAGAGGACATTACAATTCTTAACATCTATACACCAAACACAAGGACACCCAAATTTACAAAAGAAACACCACTGCAGTTTAAATCACATATTGTCCCTCATACACTGCTAGTAGGAAACTTCAGTATCTATTCTCACCAACAGACATGTTATCCAAATGATAAACAGAGAAATGATGGAGTTAACTGATACTATAAACCAAATGGACCTAACACATTTACAAAACATTTCACCAAACACAAAAGAATATATCTTCATCTCAGTACCTCATGGAACATTCTCCAAACTTGAAAATAGAGGCAGACACAAATTAAGTCTCAAAAGATACAAGAAAATTGAAATAACTCCCTGCATCCTATATGACTATCACAGATTAAAGCTGTGATAAGAACTTCTGAAAGCTTACAAACTCATGGAAACTGAACGACTCACTACTAAGTGAAAATGGGTCAAGACAGAAACTAAAGGCTTTCTAGAATTGAGAAAATGAATATACAACATTCACAAACTTATAGGCATGATAAAGGTGGTCCAAAGAGGCAACTTCATAGCACTAAGTGCCTATATTTTAAAAAAGGAGAGATCTCATACTGGTAACTGAATATACCTGAAAGCTCTAGAATAGAAAGAAGAAATCAAAACCTAAGAAGTAGATGGCAATAAATATAAAACTTAGGTATGAAATTACTAAAATAGAAACAAATAAACAAAAACAATACAAAGAATCAATGAAACAGAGTTGGTTCTTTGAGAAAACCAGTAAGACTGGCAAACCCTTATCCAAATAACTAAAAGGCATAGAGAGAAGATCCAAATAAACAAAGTAGAGATTAAAAGGGGGGTGATAACAACAGACACTGAGGAAATCCAGAGAATTATAAGGACTACTCCACCAAATTGGAAAACCTTAAAGAAATGAGTAATTTTCTCAATACATACCACTTACCAAAGATAGATCAAGATCAGGTAAGCAATTTAAACAGACATATAACCCTGGTGAAATAGAAACAGCCATTAAAATCTAACAACAACAACAACAACAAAAATCTAACAACAGCAGCAGCAGCAAAAAAGCTCAGGGACAAACAGATTTAGGGCAGAATATTACCCAACTTTCAAAGAAAAGAGAATGCCAATATGCTTCAGAAACAAACACTGCCCAATTGGTTTCACAAGGCCACAGTAACCCTGCTACCCAAGCCACATAAAGACCCAACAAAGGAAGAGAATTACTGACCAACTTCCCTTATGAACATAGATGCAAAACTTCTCAATAAAATACTAGCAAACTGAATCCAAGAACACATCAAAAATATCATCTACTATGATCAAGTGGGCTTCATCCCAGAGATACAGGGATGGTTCAACATATGGAAATCTGTCAATGTAAATCCGCCATATAAACAAACTGAAAGAAAAAAAATACATGATCATCTCATTAGATGCAGAAAATCCTTTGATAAAATCCAACACCACTTCATGATAAAAGTCTTGGAGAGATCAGAATCCAACACCATTTGATGATAAAAGTCTTGGAGAGATCAGGGATACAAGGGACATACCTAAACATAACAAAGGTATTTTACAGAAATCCCATAGCCAACACCAAGTTAAATGGAGAGAAACTCAAAGCACTTCCATTAAAATCAGGAACAAGGCAAGGCTGTCCACTCCCTCCATACCTATTCAAAATATTATTTGAAATCTTAACTAGAGCAGTAATAGAACTGAAAGAGATCAAGTGTATATAAATTGGAAAGGAAGAAGTCAAAATATCTTTATTTGCTGATAACATTATAGTATACATAAGTGACCAGAAAAATTCCACTAGGAAACTCCTATAAATGATATACACTTTCTGCTGAGGTAGTTAGATACAAAAATAACTCACAAAAATCAGCAACCCTTCTATATCAAAATGAGAAAGAAACTAGGGAAACAACACCTTTCATAATAGCCTCGATTAATATACGTTATCTTTGGGTAACTAACCAAGTTAGTGATAAAACTTGTGTGATTAAAACCTTTTAAGAAATTAAGGAAGACATCATTAGAAGGATCCCCCATGCTCACAGATCAGTGGGATTAATAATTAAGTAAAAATGACCGTCCTACCAAATGCAATCTACAGTTTCAATTCAGTCCCCAAAATTCCAACACACTTCTTCACAGATCTTGAAGGGACAATTTACAGATTCATATGAAAACACACACACACACACACACACACACACACACACACACACACACACACACACCAGGAAAGGAAAAACAATACTGACTAATGAAAGAATTGCTGGAGGTATCACCATCCCTGACTGCAAATTATACTACAGAGCTATAGAAATAAAAACAGTGATATTGGCACAAAAGAGACACACTGACCAATGAAATAGAACTGAAGACACAGACATAAATCTACATACTTGTGGACACCTGGTTTTTTAAAAAGAAGCTATAAATACACTGGGAAAAAAAGATAGTATCTTTTACAAGTGTGTGAGAGGGCAAAAGTTCCTCCATCTTGTCTCAGCTGGAGCCATCTTTGTTTAAACTGAAACTGACCCACCCACTCCCCCTTCTACTCCTGCCAGGAGTAGTGCTGTGGGAAAGTACCCAACACTGTTCTAGAAACTTGGAGTCAAAATGCCCTTGATAACTACATGTTCTTGGCTCCTGTTAAGATGTTTGCTTGCTTCCCCCTGCAACTGTCACCCAGGATGTAGTTTTCCTGTGTTCTGTGTCTTTAAACTTATTCCCTGTAATATGCATTCGAGGCTGTTCTCAGAGAAGTGTTTCTCTCCAGGTAGTAGTTTTGACTTAATATAGACTCTCAATTCATAATTGGTACTGCTGAGTGGTCTTTGGGTCTCCACTCAGCAAAAATAGATTTGGTCAACCTGGATGACTGAATGAAAAAGAATGCAAATAGAACCATACTTATTACCTGCCCAAAACTCAACTCTAAATGAATCAAATCCTCAACACAAAAACAGATACTTTAAACCTGACAGAAGATGGGGAATAGCCCTGAACTCATTGGCACAGAAGACTTTCTGAGCAAAGCACTGTTAGCATGGACACTAAGATCAACAATTAATAAATGGAACCTCTTAAAACTTAGAAGCTTCTGCATGGAAAAGAACATCATCATTTGGACAAAGTGGCAGAACTACACATCTGATAAAGGGTTAATATCTGACATACACAAAGAACTCAAGGAACTATATATCGAGAGAACAAATAACCCAATTAAAATGGGGCACATATATAATCAGAGAATTCTCAACAGAGGAACCTCAAATGGCTGAGAAAAAAGAAATGTTCCTTAGTCATCAGGGAAATGCAAATCAAAACTACTTTGAGATTCCACCTTACACCTTTCCAAATGGCTAAAATCAATCAAACAAATGACAGATCATGTTGGCAAGGGTGTAGAATAAGGAGAACACCCCTCCATTGTTGGTGGGAATACAAACTTGTACAGCCACTATGGAAATCAGTGTGGCAATTCCTTAGGAATATGGGAATCAATCTACCTCAAAATCCAGCTATACCACTTTTGGGCATATGCTACTCTTCATCCTACCACAGATATACTCGCTCAACTATGTTCATAGCTGTTTTATTCATAACAGCCAGAAACTGGAAACAACCTAGTTGTCCCTCCACAGACGAATGGATAAAGAAACAGTGGTACATTTACATAAGGAAATATTACTCAACTGTTTTTTTAAATGAAATCACGAAATTCATAGGTAAATCAATGGAACTAGAAAAAAATCATTCCAAGTTAGGTAACCCAGAGTCAGAAAGACAAATATGGCTTACATGTGGATATTAGCTGTTGAGTCAATGATAACCAAGCTACAATCCATAGAACTGCAGAAGTTAGGTATAGAGTAAGTATAGTATAGGTATAGACATCAAGGCCCTATTCCTGCAGATAACACCTACACAACTCATGGAATTGTGTCTACATAGAGCCTTCACCTCTACATGCTAGCATCGTGGTACAGCAGGGTACTCTGCATGTTACCAAGGAGAAGCATAAACACTAACCCAGCCACAAACCTTTAACCTATGATGGTGACCTGCCTGCGAGATAAGCTAGTGCAGCGGTGGTACAAAGGTTATGGGGGCAACCAACCAGTATCTGATGTGACCGAAGGCCCGCTCCATGAGATGGAGCCCATGCCCAACACTTCCTGAGTGACCAAGAACCTGAGCCTAGATAGCCCAGAAATCTAGGGTAAAGCCAAACCTTACTGTTCTACTAAAAGAACATAGCAATAAAATGACTCCTAATGACATTCCACTGTGCTCATAGATCACTGTCTTGCTCAGCTGTCATCAGAGAAGCTTCCTCCTGCAGCAGATGGGAACAAATACAGAGACCCACAGCCAGACAATAAACAGAGAGTGAGAGATCTTGGAACACTCAGTCCTAAATGGGATGTCCCCATCAAAACCTCCCCTTGGAACTCAGGTACCCTAGTGGAAGAGGAGGCAGCCAGAGGGGATGGGGGACACAAAGGAAACAGGGATGTCTAAATCAAGAGGCTCTACGAAAACACAAAGTAACAGAGACTGAGGTAACATGCACAGGGCCTGCATGGGTCTGCTCCAGATGTGGTCCTAGAGCTCACATGAGAAGTGCACACATGCCTGTCCCTAACCCAGAAACTATCTCCATTGCAAAGGAAAATGTAATTTTCTCCAGGGGAGTCTCACTAGGAAACAGACTCCTCTCGTGGGCAGACTGCATGTCTAGCAGTAGATGGCTAAGAGAAAACAAACTCAACAGCATCTTTGGAGGTTGTCTCAGAATGTCCTGTCAGGGCTGGATTTGTTTGTTTTCAATCCCATTTTTAATTTTCTTTTTTATTTATATATTTTTGTTCCTTTTTTACCCTACATGTCCTTCGCATAGATATTATGACTTCCAGTTTAGTGTCTCTATGGGATCCCTGGGTGTATGGACTAGTGGGTGTCTGTGTCTATATCTGTTTTTTGTGTCTTTTCTTGTGCTCTTTTCCTTCCGTTCATTTGTTTTGTTTTATTCGGATGTGTTATCTTTTGCTATACTATATTATACTATATCCCTTAGAATCCTGTTTGCTTTCTCATTAGAAAACATTGACAGAAAGGAGGCAGATGTGGATGGGAAAGGATGAGGGAAGTACCTGGGAGGAGTAGAGGGAAGGAAAACCATGATCAGGATATATTATGTGAGAAAAGGGTCTTTTTTCAATAAAGGCGGGGGGGGGGGGGGATGAAGTATGCTGTCCTTGTCCAGGAGCTGAGAAATGGTGCTGGCCCTCAGGGTGGTCTATGTAGGACCATCTGCTGCACTTGATGCTGAACTCTCAGACAGCATCAGAAAGGGCCCACCTCGGCATCCTCAGGGCCCCCTGCCCAGGGACTGACACAGCAGCTCCATGGCCCGTCTGCTGAACAGAGCAGTTTCCACCTCCAGTAATAGATGCCCACCTCCAAAGTCATACTTGCTGCACTCAGCCAGCCGATTTTGATGAATAGACCCCAGGCTGGAGTGTCTCAGCATCTACCTGGCTTCCTCCTGAAACCCACTGGCCAGAAAAATCACTCTGATGCCATCAGTAGGATGTAAAATCATTAAAAGGTGCCTCTGAGAAGGCAATTCTGCAAATCCATTTCCCTGGGTGCCTCTGAGAAAAGACAGCGTGTGCTGCACACCCATGCCACGGCCGCCTCCACAGTAGTCACACCATAGTAATGTTCACAACAAGGTCCCCAGATTCACACCAAAGCATAGTGACGTTCACAACAAGGTCCCCAGATTCACACCAAAGCAGTCCTCCTTAGTGAGCTCAGATCACACACACACACAAACACACACACACACTGTCTCATTCACACATACACATACACACACAGAGATATACTGTCTCATTCACACACACACACAGACACACTGTCTCACACACACACATACAGAGAGACACAGACACTGTCTCATTCACACATACACATACACACACAGAGATACACTGTCTCATTCACACACACAGACACACTGTCACACACACACACACACACACACACACACACACACACGTAAACAGCACCTGGTGGCCCTCGGTCAAGCAGCAAGACAAGGCTAAGACTGTATCATACAAATCGGGCCTTGCCTCAGAAGCCTCTGTTTCTTCAGCCTGCCACTCTCACCCCATCTGCAGCTACAGTCCAGATGTTCTAGCCTGGCAGTCACACCATCCATCGTCTAGCCCCCAAGCTCAACACCTTCATGCCAGCTGTGACATGTCCACACCAGACCACACACAAAGAGAGACAGCAGCAGGTAGGCATCACCCACCCACCTCCCCCCAGCCCGCACTATACATTGTGCCATTATCCTGTTACTTACAGAAAACTGAGGCTCAGGAGTTCATGTGACTTCCACGGGACTAAGATTACACACTGCCTTCCTTACTGACCAGAGGCCTCTGCATGCATACTCCAGGTACATGATGCCCTCATGTGCCTCCAGCCCTGCCCAGGTGACCCCCCCTTACACAATCATGCTCACAGTCCGGCAGACCCAGAAACCTCAGTCTACCCAGTGAGCTTCAACATCGCCTCCCCTGGATGCCTGCTCCCAGATTTCCCGCCCCCACCTCGGTGCTCTCTGAGCTCATGGCAGCCTTAGCCTGTAGTTTTCCTGGCTGGGGCTGCCTGTTTGCATGACTACCTGTCACACTGCTCTGAAGACGGCACACAAAGGGGGCGGAGGCTGGACGGCAAGTGTACCGGGCAAGACTTTGCATTTCTGTCTCCTGTCTAGACCTCAACTCCCCCATCTTCAAAATGTGATTAAACAGTCACACCTAGCCCACAGAGCTGTTTCGAGAATAAGCAACAGCATATAGGCAAGCATAGTTAAGACCATGCAGGCCCAAGGTGATTTCCCCAACCACCCACAGCTGCTGCTGTCACTGCCATGGCTGTGACCACGCGAGCCTCCCCCGCCTCTCCACATTCCTGCTGCCATGTCCAGTGCTCTGTCTCCCTCAGAATGACCTTGAACTTAACCTTGAAACTTCTAGAATGGTGATCCAACATGCATCTTTCTTCAGTTTGTCAGGTATGCTGTCACAACAATGTAAAGGCACTTACATTTGCGTTTGTGGTGCTGGGGACAGAGGGCAGGCGCTGTGGGTGTGGGTAAGAACTCTACCACTGGGCCATGCTTCAACCTGGAATTCACTTAGTGGGTGTGTCTGTGCAGGTGCACATATACATACATGTGCATGTAGAGGCCAGAGGTCATTGGTGTCTTCTGTATGTGTACATGTTTGTGCAGGTGCACATGTACATACGAGTGCATGTAGAGGCCAGAGGTCAGTGGTGTCTTCTATCACTCTCCACTCTATCTTTGAGACAGGATCTCACCCTGAAGATGGAGTTCACTGATTGGCTAGACTGGCTGACCAGGAGTCGCAGGGATCCTCCCGTCCCTACCTCCTGAACCCTGGGATAACAGGAACACCACCATGCCTGGCTCTTCATGAGAGTTCGGGGAATGCAAACTCAGGTCCGCACACTTGCATGCAAGCACTTTCCTGAATGCTCTGTCTCACCAGCCCCTGCATTCACTTTTTTTAATAATTATTTTTTATTTAAGTTAGAAACAATCTTGTTTCACATGTCAGTCCCAGCTTCCTCTCCCTCCCCTCCCCCCGTGCATTTACTTTTTAAAATCAGTCTTCCTAAAGTGTCACTCACAGTGACAGCTCAGAGGGGGGCTTCCTGACAGTAGACAGAGAGTACTTGGGTAACCCTAAAACATTTTTGTGCCCCTCTGTACAACTTATCTTCCTTTGCCTAAAAGTTTTAAGATTCTTCTCTTTTGTTAAAACACGCGTACACGCGCGCGCGCGCACACACACACACACACATGCATATGCATGCCAGCAAGATGATTTGGCAGTAAAGGTGTTTGCTGCCTGATGACTCAACCTCATACCTGGAACTCAAGGGTTGACAGGGAGCTCATTCTCGAAAGCTGTCCTCTGACCTCCACATAGGCAGTGTGTGGTGCACATGCACACACACAAAACAAGTAAGATAAAATGAAGCAAAGGTTAAAATTAAGTGTGTGTGTGTGTGTGTGTGTGTGTGTACAGTAATCCAGCCTTACTCCAAAAAACATTGCATGAGCTCACAGGCTGCTTACATTCTTTCTAGTACACACTACATAGTAAGATGAAACAACTGGTCTCCTGAGCCCTAAAATTCTCGGACCAACTGAAGCAGTCAGTTTCACTAGAAAGCACCCAGGGTAGCAATGTCCCGGTGCCAGCTCTCTAAGTCTGGAATCCATACTTGCACACACAGAGTCTAGCCCGGAACGGGTACACAGCATATGATATGAAGCCACAGAGTGCCAAGCCCATCTTGGTAGCCCACCCAAACTATGTCTGGTCCCGCAGCCCTGCTGCCTGGGTGAGAACGAGCAGATGTACGGTCTGGGGAAGCTGAAGGATCTTCATTCGGGCTGTGGGAGCAGAAGGGACAGAGAGAAGCAGCGAGTGGCCACAGAGATGACCAGCAAATCCACAGCTGTGCAGAGTGGCTAATCTGCCTGCGTTTTAGCTTGCTGCGCCATGTTAATAATTCAGTCACTGTACATCAAACCCACTGGGGTGTCAGTCTGCATTCAGAGGGGAGGGGGGCTTCCTACAGAGGCAACAGACGGATCCCCTTCCAAGCACTCACTTCACAAGCCAAATAGCTGAAAGGAAGCCTTCTGTGCCCTGAGCAATTAGGCAAGGAGTCTGTCAGATGTCTACAGTCTGAAAATGAACTGGGGGAGGGGAAGGTTTCAGCCTAGAAAGAGGGAACGGAGTAGATTCTCAGAAACCCCATCAGCCTCCCAAGCTCTCTAGCACGCTTGCTCCACTGGAGCCACACCCACCCCTGCAGCCAATCAGTCTAGCATCAGTCTCTTTATTCTCCACCCGACTGCCAAGGTCTCACCCCAGCCAGGATGAACCTTGGACACTGCCTTTGCATACACTGGTTCTTTCTTCCGGCTCCACTTGAAGAACACCTGTTCATTCTTCAAAGCCTGACTCAACCTCCACCTCTCACAGCTCCACAAAACCAACTGGCACAGGCCACACGGGCAGGAGAGAAGAGAGGACCAGCTGGGTCAGAACCAGGTTCTAAACGGCCCTCCTAACTAGTGTGTAAAGGAATCTGCACTCCACCTCAGGCAGCAGGAAGTAGGGCAGTCAGACGTGAACACACACCCAGACAGTGTGTGAGGGGAGCGTATCTGGTGACAGTGTTAAGGAGGCAGGCTGACACTGCATCAAGAACAAGGAAGTCAGACTCTCCATCACCAGAAGGCACACAGATATGCAGCCACTCCTGTCCAGAGTGTCCCTCCACAGCGGCCCCAGCTCACAAAGAGGAGATACAGCCATCCCTGGAGAGAAAGCAAACCAGCTCAGGTTTGTTAGCCATTGACTAAAAACACTGGGGAATGCCTGTAGAGCATGAGGCCATTTAACTGGAGCTCTGTTTCTCAGATTCTGATCGGTCATCTTGCCTCTCCAATTCCAGTGTGCTTGTTACGATGCAGCTGCTAGATCTGTCTTAGTTTCTGTTCCTGATGTTGTGATTAAAAACGCCCTGATAAAAGTTATCTCAGGGGAGAAAGGGTTTCTTTGGCTCACAGTTCCAAGGTACAACCCATCGTTGTGGAGAAGTCAAGGTGGCAGGGACTTGAAGCAGATGGTCACATTCAGTCAATAGCAGACAACAGATGAATGCTGTGCTCAGCTCAGCTTACATTCTTATACAGGCCAGAATCCTCTGCCTAGGGAATGGCGCCACTCACAGTGGATGCATCTTCCCATTTCACGTAACATAATCAAGGCACTCTGCGGTAGACATGCCTACAGACCAACCTGACCAGGCAATCTCTCATCAACACACTAGGCTACATAAAGTTTAGAACTGAAATTAACTCCCTCAGGTCCCACCCCAGGGGAAAGGAATGGGCACATCTGGAAGCAGGACTTGGCTACCTGAATTTCTGTTTTGTTGCTGTGTCTATAGTGCTGGGAATAAAATTTCTGTGGTGCCAGGGCAGAGGATCTCAACCTTCCTAGTGCTGTGACCCTTTAATGCAGCTCCTCATGTTGTGGTGACCCCCCACCACAAAATTGTTTTCATTGCCATTTCATAACTGCAATTTTGCTCCTGTTATGAATCATTATGTAAGTATCTGTGTTTTCTCATGGTCTTAGGTGACCCCTGTGGAAAAATCATCCAACCCCCAAAGGGGTCGAGACCCACGGGTTGAGAACTGCTCTGCTAGTTTTGTGCATGCCATGCAAGTGCTCTGCCTTCGAGCCACCTCCAACCTCACAACCTACATTTCTGTACACTGACATCATAGATTGTTGCTGGGAGGTGGATGTTGACTGCCGTGTTGAGTTCTCTCTATGAGCAGCACTGACCAAGATGAGGTCTTCGGTGCTTGGCACACAGGGGCTTAAGAAGAACTCTGTGTTTGGGTGCACCCACCAACCCACAAACTAATAGGATCTGCTGCCATTCCACGTGCCCAGCATGAGGCCAGGCAGGCACAAAGCCTGCTATTTCTAGTTTGGTTTCTGTTGTGATGGTAAACACATGACCAAAAACAGCTTGGGGAAGACAGGGTTTGACTTACATGTCCCAGTTACAGTCCATCATGAAGGGAAGCCAAGGCAGGAAGCTAGCTAGAGTCAGGAACTGAAGCAGAGGCCATGGAGGAACACTGTTTACTTTCTTGTTCTCCATAGCTTACTCAGCCTGATTTCTTATACAACTCAGGGCCCTCTGCCCATGAATAGCATCACCCATGGTGAGCTGGGCCCTCCCACATCTATTATTCACCAAGAAAAAGTTCCCACAGGCCAATCTGATGGAGGCAACTCCTCAATGGAGGCTGTCTCTTCCCAGATATGACTAGGTTTATGTCGCGTTGACAAACACTAACTGGCACACCTGACCTCGGAAGTGATCTTCAACAAGCAAGGATGTGCATGTCCCATGTGGCCCCACTGTCTGCATCCTTCTCTATGCAACACCAATGCAATCCAATGTGCTGTCACCACGTCCCTGGCAGCACTGTCCCCTCTTACTGTTGGCATGAAAATACTGGTGCTCACCCATTGACAGCATCTTTGATGTAATGAGCTAACAGAGATCAGAATTCAGATGATGCTGCTATGATCCCAATGCCTACACAGCTAACAGAGGGCTGCATATACCCTTCTAACATTTGCACTTACAAACCTGACACCACCTGTGACGCTTCCAGCCTCGGTCCAGCTCATCCTGGTGATGCAGGGAGCAGCTGCTGAGATGAGAATCGCATATCTGAAGCAAACACAAGTTTCTCCTCTGCCTTCCTCTGCAGCTTCAACTGCAGCAACTTCTAAGAGCTCTGCACCCTCTCCTTTCTCAAAGGCCAAAGTCCTTCTGAGCTCCACCCTGGGCCTATCCTCCAATGCCTGGCTTTGCGAAGCCACAACTGCCATATCAGCTTTGACCTGCAATACCTGTTGGTCCTCCTGTGACCATCTGGTGACCCACACTTTGACCAATGACCACACCCCATAATCTGCCATTAGTTCCATAGCAACAAGAGCCAAATACTCTCTGAGATGGGGTGGGATGAAAGCTAGGCAAGGAATCTTGCCTACAGTTCAAGATCCCTTGCTGTCCTTACCTTCTTTGGAAGCAAGCGCACAGGTCACCAAAGCAAGCAAGAGCCAGGCATTTGGGGCTGGAGTTCCAGCTTAGCCACCTTCCCCAAGAGCCTTATACACACCAGTCGCAGCTGCCTCCGCAGACATAAACAGAAGTTCTGAGTTATGGCCTTGGGAGAGGGCAGAGGAGATAGATAAGCAAAGAGCGACAGTGGGGTTCAGGATACAGTAGGAGGCAGTGTTGCGAGGCTGCTGAGAGCCAGGTGGGGAGGCAAACACAGGAGAGCAATTTGGTAAAGCAGGCCTCGACAGAAAGGCCAGACAGCAGCCACTCTCTCCCCAGACTGACCACCTCGAACACAGCACAAGAGGGCATCTATTATTTCCCTCCGAGTTCCAGCCACAGGACGCCTACCCAGGACTGTGCTGAGCTTTTTAGACTCACAGGTCCACCACCAGCTGGCATCTCTTGCCGATGAACAATGCCCAGTAGCAAACATGGCCGTGTACTCAATAATGATTGTGTGACTGATGACAGCTGGGCTGCATGAGATCCTACCTTCGGACTATGCTGTAGCTGCCTCATCTGTGGAAGTATTCTGTGATGTTCTCGCCTAACAGTGCACCGTCTCTCAGAGTATGTTAAGTGATGTGTGGCTGCCCTTTACTTCTTCCCCTCCCACGCTGAAAAACAAGCTCAGGGGAGGTGTCTACAGAGGTCACACCGTCCCACAGAATAATGGTAGAAGGGGGTACCCTGAGGGTCCCTCTGACTGCAAAGAGCTTACCCACCACCAGCAAGAGGGGAGACCGTGACTGGTAATCGCACCAGGACTGTGCCAGCATGGGTGGGGCGCCACAGCAGACTGAGAGTGCAGTCTTCACTCCCCTCTCTTCACCTCCATTCTCATCACCATCACCGTCACCATCAGCACCAGCACTTCAGTCATCACCACAGCAAAACAGCACCACCAGGCCCAGGAAATGACTTACAGGTAAAGCTGTTTGCCTTGCAAGCCTGGAGACCAAAGTTTCATCCCTGGAACTCACGTAAATGTGGAAGGAGAAAATTGACTCCACAAAGCTGTCCTCTGACCTCTACCCATGTGTCATGGTAGATATACCGCCCCCTCCACATACACACAATGGTACATGTTTAGAAATCCACCATCATTCAGGTCATCCTGTCTTGGGGCGCGGGTGGCGGTGTTAAGTGGTGATGCTTATCTGGGATGTTCTTGCAAAGCTATGCAGGCAATTTAATAACTGAAGAGCATGGGAATTTATCATTAATAACAACAGAAAAGTGGATACTGCACCGCTATCCACAGGCTCCCAAAGGACCATAATCACTCCTCCCTGGACAGAGACTCACACATAAAAGCATGTACACAGATGTCACCAGGAAGTCCCAGTCCTGTCTCTCAAAGGCAAGCCCTCAAAAACACTTTCTGAATCTCTGCTGTCTACAGCCTTAAGGCTGCAAGGCCCCATTCCCTCTATTCTCACGCACAGGGCTAGGTGATGTATTGTAAAGCTGCTCAGAGGGAAGGCCACTGTGGATAGCCATTCCCAGCTGAACTTCCTGCCAACATTTCATTTCCCTCTAGGGGCAGTGACCTGTCTCTTGGTGCTGACCTGATGCTCTGCACATAACTAAAGTGCCCCAGCTGAAGGAAAAAAAACAGCATCTCCCATAAGAAAGGATGGACCAAGAAAGAGCACAGACCAGGTCCACGTATCCCACACATAAAACAAGTTTGCTCTGGCCCCGGCATGGGCCCTTTCCATCATGTCAGATACCACCTGTTCTGAACTCTGGGGAGGAGAGAGATCCACCCTTGACCTATCTATCACCTGCATGCTGCCATCCCAGCCCGCACAGATCACCAATGTCAGGGCACAGAAGTCCCAGAATAGCCAAGGCCATGTCCCCCAAAGTAACTTTTGTCCCCTCTGTCCCCAGGGCTCAGAGCTTAGAGAAGAAAGCCATGCCCCCGGGAGCTCTGCTCCAGTGGATATCTTCAATCACCTCCCAAACATTTCACTTCCCCCCAACTCTCACTGCCTATCCCCAACATACCCAGACCCACAGGGCAAATGGAGTGAGGACAGCTGCTCCTGAAACTTGAGAGCTAGCAGGTAAGGTGGTTCACAATGATTGCACGGACTTCGGGGCCTGGACTCCCTAGAAAAGGTAAATCTTCGCCTAGTCTCCTGGGAGGTTCACCAGGGTCACAAGGCACAAATGGCAAAAAGAAGAGATCCAGCCTCACACCCTTAGAGATGAATCTGCATGTCCACACAGGTCCTACTCAGCTCTGGCTTCCCACAGGGACAGGCCTGGGGATGAAGGAAAGGCAGCCACCCCATCAAATCTGTCATCAGCCATCTGTACACCCACGGTGGCTAGAACCCTTTACTGTCTCCAACATGTAAAGGAGCATGTTACCTACACATCCCTTCAGTACAGTGGTCCAGGGAAGAAGGCTTTGACTTCCAGACAATAGACAGCAATTGCTTTTCTGGGCAGAGCCTTGGCTGTCGTAGGCTGGCTTCCCTATCAAATTTGTGTTGGGAGGCTGGTGTTGGGGACAGGACTCAGGCCACACAGGACAATGGTAATTTTCCCCATGGGTAAAATCCCCTAACATGGGTGGCTATTCCACTTGTTATGCTGTCAGCAAAGTTAACATTGCGGCTCTGTTGTAAGTCCTGCCCAAACCCATGTGAAATATCCAATAGATATGTGTTACCAAAAACACTTAAGGAAAATGTAGAAGAAAAAGAAACTCTGAAAGGACAGTCCCAACACAGACATTGTGAAAATGGTGCTAACTCTACAGAGGGGGTAAAAGTCAGAAGCTCCTGCCTTCGTGTCAGTGCTGGTCCCCAAGGATCCTCCCAAGAAGGAATGTGGACGACAACTCTTCAAATCCTCAATGCGGTCAAGACATGAGGGGGAGACTGCAGGATGGATGGCGGGGACACAGCAACCATGTCTCCAGGATATTTCTGCTCCCAGGGATACATTTTAAAAATTCATTTCAATAAACTTCAAATGCTGCAAAGAATTTTCTAGAACAGTAAACGAGCTTCCTATCCCGACATCTGGAGGCCCCAAATGCCCACATTTCTCCACGGCTGCTTCCCCTGCCTGTGAAGATGCATTTCTATGCAGAATGCCTATTTTTATGAATCTCTTTTAAGTCAAAGACACGTGACTTCTCATTCTGAACACTGTGACTTTGATCTTAAGAGCAAGGATGATATAAAATCACAAAAGAGCCCATCCCCCATGACAGTGGGTTACACATCTGTGAGTTCAGCCAGCCATAGAGGAGAAGCATTTTTAATTGCATCTGTACTGATACATAAACTTTCCCTTGCTGCTTGCTGAACAAAACAGGGTAAAACAAGTGTTTGCACTGGCTTCCACTGCCTTGTGTCACACAAAACCTGGAGACGGCTAAAGGCTCACAGGGGATGCCCACGGATTTCATCAAACACAACCCCATCAGGTGCATCATGGGATTTTAGCACCTGTAGAACTGGTTCCCTGCAGCAGACACTGAAGGACAGCTGCATCACCATCAACACTAGAAACTCTCCCATTGATAACACACTAGTCACCACTCACATGTCACAACAATGCCCTAAATAGTGAAGTGATTCTGTTTCTCGGAGAAGTTGCGCAGTCAGTCTGTCGGTGCTACTCTGAGCCACAGACTCCCCCAGAATGTCTAAGTGGATACACAGAATACAATGACAATGGAGAATAGCCAGTACCATCAGGCAAAATGTGACTTTTGACAAATGAAGAGTAATGTAACAGCAAGCCCCTGGCTAATGCCAGGTTCCATGTTCAAGAAGCCTTTAGAATGATGGGCTTATCCCTGGGATGTGGACGTGCAGCTCAGAGCCAGGATCTTGCTGTGCATCTCTGGACCATCTGGGTTAGCACCGAAGATTGTACTGCTGCTACAGACCTCAGTTTCTACATCTGCAAAGCCTCAGAACTCCCTCACAACCTCTTGGAGAACAGCTAAACACACTCTCAGGACTAGGAAGATGGCTCAACCAGGTAAAGATCGTGCCACACAAGCCCAGTGAACTGAGTTCAATCCGCAGAACCCACAGTAGGGGAGAACCAACTCCTAAAGTTGTCCTCTGTCCTCCATATATGTGCTGTGGCACAGGCACTCACTCATGTGCTCCCATCGCCCTCCCCACCCCATATGTACATAAACACACACACAATAATAATAAAATAAACACACTTCCAGTTTACCTCAAAGATCTCCTAAAAGGGACCCCCCCCCGCCCCAGCTTGTCCCTCTTTCTCTTTCTGGGCTCACAGTACCCTCAATTAGACCATGCATTCAGCCAGCTGGCTGCAGTTCCTTTTGTCACCTCCTCTGCTATTCCTCTGCCACTTCTTCCCCCAATTACACCCATGCAGCCACCTGTCCCCATCTGTTCCCCCCACTCCCTGACCACTGGGAGCCACAATTAGTTCTGGTCCAATATCCCTTGACCTAGGCAGGTACCACCACCTTCTGTGCAGCAGAAGACAGTTAGATACAGTCACAGACTGTGCCTTCCTCTCCTGCTTCCCTGAGGACAGAACCAAGTGCCACGGCCTGGAGAAGCCCTCACCCCTCATCTGGCTCTATTACATGTCCTCTTAAACCCTCCTCAGATGCTAAAGTGAGAAATATCCAGGCAGTAACACTGATAGGCAGGAACTTGTTGCTCTGCAAAGGACTGTTGAGGCCAAGAAGGCTCAGAAAGACAGAAGAATTTCCCCAAAGTCACACAGTTTATATGTGACCAAACCAGGGCACAAACATGTGAGCCCCAGAGCAGGTATCCTGGTGCCTCACTGGAAGGCACCATCTTGAGCAGATGCAAGAAGAATGCTGGGGTCAACAAGCGTGAGTTCAAGTCACCCTGCAGAACCATGCTGACAAAACAGCATGCAATCACATAGAGGACCCATAAAATGCTGAGAATAACTGTTGACTACTCAGCCCTTAAGCTGAACATCTGTGTCAACCCCTCAAAGGCTGGGAGAATCCTCCAGCAAAGGGGACAGAAGGAATGTACGATACTGCAGATGACAGGGAGGAGTATTGTGGAACACTGTCTTCTGCACATGACATGACTGTTGAGCCTGTAAGTAGTGGCTTCCTACACAAGACTGGGCCCACCAGCATTCCAGCATGGGTTGGGAGATGCTCACAAGCTTCACTCCTCCCCAAGGAGCTAGAGACAGCTAATGGTTGCTGGGAGAAAGGGGGTCATATTCTTCTTGGTGTAGCTACTGGCAAGTTGCTATCGCTCAAGTAAATAACCCCTTCCCATACTCATGCAGATAACCCCTAGTAAATGTAGTGGGACACAGACACACACATACACGCATGCACGCACACACAGAATTGAAAGTATAGAGACTGAAAAAGAAGAGGAGGTTCGGTGAGAGGAGGAAGGGGGTGAGGGTGTAAAGGGGGAACAGGCTCCAAGTACATTTTATATAGATGTATGTATGAAATTTTGTAAGAACGGTTTAAAAATAATAGCAGGTCAGTTTACGAACCCACACAGCTATAGACATCTGATTTTCAGCAAAGATGCCAAAAATACAAATTAGAGAAGAGATAGCATCTTCAACAAATGGTGCTGGGAAAACTGGATGTCCACATACAGAAGAATAAAACTAGATCCTACCTCCAGCCTTGTACAAAACCAGCTCCAAAGGGATCAAAGATTTTAATATGAGACTTGAAACACTCAAAATGACAGAGGAAAAATCAGAGAATACACTTCAAGATTCAAGAATGTGCGGGCTGGAGAGATGGCTCAGTGGTTAAGAGCACTGGCTGCTCTTCTAGAGGAAATGGGCTCAGTGTCAAACACTACCATACTGGCTCACAACCATCTGCGACTCCAATTCCAGGGGATCCAATGCCCTCTTCTAGTCTCCTAGAGCACACCATGGTGCACAGACACATGCAGGCAAGACACCCATACATTTAAAGAAGTAATTTTGGGCCGGGCGGTGGTGGCGCACGCCTTTAATCCCAGCACTTGGGAGGCAGAGGCAGGCGGATCTCTGTAAGTTCAAGGCCGAGCTGGACTGACAGCCTCCAAAACAATACAGAGAAACCCTGTCTCGTAAAACCAAAAAAAAAAAAACTTTAAAAATATAAAATAAAGAAGTAATTTTGATTTATTACATAGGTAAGGACTTTCTGAATGGAATTCCAGTTGTCAGAGAATGAGGCCAACAACTAGCAAACAGGATCTCATGAAATTCAGAAGCTTCTATACAGCAGAAGAAACAATGAAACAGGAAGCAGCCTACAGAACAGGAGGAAATCTTTGCTAGCTAGACATCTGACAAAGGGTTAATACACAGACTGTACAAAGAACTCAAAAGTAGATAGAAACTAACCAGCCCAATCAATAACTAGACAGATGAAGGATAGTTCTCAGAAGATGAAGTTCAAAGAGCCAAAAGACATACCCCCAAAACTGTTCAACCTCACCAGCCACCGAGAACTGCAAATCCAAACTCCAATGAGATTCCACCCCACCCTAGGGAGAACGGCAGTCACTAAGAAAGCAACCACACACAATAAAAGAGGGGGAGAAGGAAGCTGGGGTACTGTGCAAAGCCAAGGACCTGAGTCTGGACACCTAGCAGTCATATAAAAAACTGGGCATAGCCACATATGCCATGTAACCTAAGTTCTGTGAGAAGCAGAGCCTGGAGGATTGCTAGGGTTAGCCAGCTGCCAGCCTAGCTCTAGCTTCAGTGGGAAACCCTGTGTTGAAAGAACAATTCAGAGGGTGACAGAGCAGGATACTAGATATCCTCCTATGCCCTACACACACACACACACACACAAGTGCGCGGACACACACACACACGAGAAAGAGAGAGAGAGAGAGAACAAACAAGGGTATGAACAAAGTGGAATCCTTAAAAACAGCTGGTAGGAATGTAAACAAGACCACCATGGAAATCAGTTCCTAAAAACACTGTGTCTACAATATAACCCAGATACCACTCCTGGTATTTACCGGAAGAACTCCATCAGCATGCCACAGAGATCCTTGCACACCAAAGTCTACTGCAGCACTTCAGAACAGCCTGAGTGTCCACCAACACAGGAAGAGATTTTAAGTTGTCATTCCATATGCACATACGTGGAATGGCTTTCAGCCACTAAGAGCAAACTTATGTCATTTGCAGGAAAATGGGTGTAAATGGAGACAATCACATTACGTGAATTAAACCAGTGTCAGAATGGCAAGTATTGTGTTATCTCATTTGTGGTTCACAGACTTTGTGTAGTACCTAAAGTCAAAGAAAGCAGAAGTGAAACGGTCTACGGGACAAAGGAGACTAATGAGAGGAGAGAAGCGAGGAAAGAGTGGAGGCTGTGCTAGACAAACAATATTATATGTATGAAAATGTATTTACGGGACCTAGTACCACGCACACTGAGTACACAATGAAATTATTTTCAAGCATGTGTTCAACAGAAGACTCGCCATCTAAGAGTGCACCGCCTTCACGGAGCCCCAGAGAGCATCAAAGCAGAGCAGAGGAAGGCCAGGCTGGTGTGGGTTATTATTCCTGTTTGCAATATTATGTCATTCTGAACCTTCATAGCGCACTATGGCTTGAGGGTAAGATGCCACCAAGTGTGTGAGCAAGCACACGCATGCACACACATTCAATAACCAGCTGGTGGTGCTGTTTTGGGAGGTTACAGAATTTTAAGAGGTGGGATCTAGCTGGAGTAAGTGGGTCATTAGAGCGTGGATGGGGAGAGTTAGAACCCTGCCCTCCCTCCAAGAGTTCTCAGCTTCCTGAGTGCCCCAGGGCATAAGCAGTTACCTCACACTCCTTCCGCTTGATGCTTCATGGATTGCCTCCTTTCAAACCAGTGGCCAAAGTGAGTCCGTCCTCCCCTGGGTTGTTGATACGAGGTCTGCCGTCATGTCAAGGAGAAGCAATTTATACTGTGGCAATAAGATGTTGGAGCATAAACGCTCAGGAGCATCAGGCATC
Source organism: Mesocricetus auratus (assembly GCF_017639785.1). Lineage (NCBI taxonomy): Eukaryota > Metazoa > Chordata > Mammalia > Rodentia > Cricetidae > Mesocricetus > Mesocricetus auratus. The sequence continues at coordinate 17,143,762 of NW_024429190.1, read as the reverse complement.
CTGTTCACCCAGGTGACAGTCGGGAGGGGGGAGGGGGAGGTATGATCCGAGATGAGGACTCACCCCAGCCAGGCTGGCCTTGGGCAAGCTCTGTCTCAGCTGTGCTCAGGCGGATGAACACTGCCCCAACACAACGCCCTGAGCACACAGGAGGCCGATTACTGGGGTGTGGCTCTCTCCCACACCTGCAGAAGACAGCCCTCTCTGCACGGACTTTCCCCACTTAAAGGAACAAGCTTCAGGAATGCCTTCAAGAGACTAAAAGGCTAAACAGTCACACAGTGATCACCTTGGTGGTTCAAGACCCCTGCCCTCTCTGAAGCAGATGTGGCCCCCAGTGGGGCATGAGGGCGCACACAATGGGAGTGAGAAAGTTTGTAGACTAGCCACAGAATCACTTTAAGAAAGCCTTAACCGCCGGGCTCAGGCCTTTAATCCTAGCACTCGGGAGGCAGAGGCAGGCCTCCAAAACAATACAGAGAAACCCTGTCTCGCAAAAACCAAAAAAAAAAAAAAAAGAAAGCCTTAACCAAATGGAGTCAGGCATCCTTGAAGGGAGGGACTTCATGCACATGTACTTCACCAAAAACATAAGACCTCACCAATAGTTAATAATAATAATAACTACAACAAAAGGCTCTCAAAGCTAAGGCCACTCCTCTGGGGGCATCTTTCCAATAGCAGCCAGCCCCAATACAGCTAACCTGAAGCCATGATTCTCTCCCAGCAACAGCCAGGACACAACTCATATGGCCTATGGCAAACCTCAAGAAACAATGAGTTGATTTTTAAAATAACCTGCACGTGCTTCTCCCTTCTGCTTTTAATAGTTTCCCCAGCTGTGCCTAAGATTCGTCAGAGCACCCATATCTCAGCTCGTAACCCTCTGCTGGATCCAAGTTCCACTCAAGTTCCCAGGAGTACACCTCTCCCTGCTGCCACTTTAGGCTGACACTAAAGTCATGGAGGTGAACAAGGCTCACTGTGCCCTACAGTGTCAACAGAGACCCAGTGACAACATATCCCTACAAAGTTTGAACTTGACCTTATGCACAAAACCAGAGCCAGTCAGCAGTATGTGCCTGGAAAGAAAAATCCCTCATACTTTAAAGCCATGGCTCCAGGAACAACTCGGAGGTCTGCCTGGAGGGCAGCCCCTGGGGGGTGGAAGACAGGAGGAGGCTGTGTCTTTACTACAGTAAGAAACTGTCTGAGATGAGGGCACAGATGTGACCGATTTAGGTCAAGGAAGACAAGACCTATAGTCCAAGCAGAGAATTCACAAAGCAAGTAAATGAAGCAGAGAATTCCTGAAGTGCTGTTCATGTGTTAGCATCTTCATTTAGTTTCCAAGCGCTGTGTCCTCCTGTAGGCTACCTCTCTACAGGGTGGGAAAGCAAAGCTGTGTCCCATCACTTGAATTCACTCAGCATGGGGCAGCAAGGCCAGAGCTCCAACAACAGAGAAACTGAGGCTCATTGAAGTGAGTTGACTCTAGACAGATCCAGAATGTAAGCACAGGCAGGCCAAGTATCCTTTCCTGGTGTCCCCAGTGGATGAGCCTGGAAACAACATTGATGTCTACTGAGGCCAGAAAGAAATGGTGCCCATTGTAAAATAACCAGTGGGACACAGGCCTGTTGTCGTGAAGATTGGCCCTACCTTGGACCAGCACTCAGTCAGTGCTATGAAACCACACAGGGACTTGGGGTGGGAAAGAAATAACAGACAGTTATCAATCAGTGTTATCAAGTAGAATAATATTTAGGAAACACTGCTGTAGATTAATAGGTCCCAGGGTTGGGACTTTAAAAAAATCAATCTGGTTCACTCCTCACCACATACATGGAAATCAAGACATTGGAAATGTATCCAACCCCTAATTACACAAGGAGGCAGGATCTAATACAGACCCTGCACCCCTACCTTTGAGCCATTTTTACTCCCACCTCACCCATACTTGGCTATTCATGGCTGCCTCAGCAAGCTCTTGATGACCGCCAACACGGACCCAGAGACCCTGAAACCCTGGGACTTCGCTAGACACAGCAGAACGCAGGAAAAAGACTCAAGACCTCACTCCAGACCTTAAGTCGAGTCCCAGCTCCAGCCCTTACTGTCCTGCGGCCTTTATTAAGGTGTGTTGCCTCAGAGTCCTGGCACTGCTGGATGGGTGAAGGAATTAGCCCTAAGCAAAGCCACCCTCACAGGACGGAATGACACAGGGAACACTCATCCCTACTACCTCTGGGCCACCAGGGGGCCGGACTCCACACAGCAAGGTCCATCTACCTCCTATACCCTGCCAAGCCACTCAACCTCAGGCAATTTTAAAAAGAAAAGGAAATCAATGAACTCTAACAACCCTAATACACTAATTCTATTTCCGGTACATACAGCCTGACTTCCGGTCTGACTTTCAGAGAGAATTTCCACCCTCAAGTCCGCTTCTCTAGGCCACGCCCATTCCCTGTTCTCTGTCCCCGCCCTTCTGGAAAAAAAAATCCCAGGAGACAGTCCATTGGCACATACCCACAATGAATAAATACATTAATTTTTTAAAAAGTCCATCCCTTACTGTTTTGTAGCATGTCCCGTTTTTTCAATTGGGAAACCTGGCTACCTTACCTTCAGCAAAGCAGCCTTCTGGTCATAGTCTAGTCAGCTCTCAAAGGGAACTCCCTGACCTGAGTCTCACCCAAAGCTAACACACACCCAAATCCCTTCCTATTACAATGGCAGCCACAGCTATCTCCACCACCTCCAGGGCTGAGCTGGAGCCACTGAAACCATCCACTGGCTACCAGTTCTCTCCAGGACAGAGATTCTGCACCAAAGCACACAGATAATGAACCGCCAGGAAGCCTTGGGGGTGGAAGGCCAAATTCACCTGGGCACAGCAGGTTCTCAGGAAACAATAGACCCAGCAGGTGTGTTTAGAGAGGAAAACACAACTCAAAAAAGTGCTTCTCAGACCTTTGTCACCCTTTGTCATGTCCTGCTCTTCCCTGGGCTCACCGGGTCTCCCTGCCACCTTCCTCAGAGCTACCCAGAAGCACAAGGGTGTTCAGAGAGATGCAGGGCTCTTAGTCCAAGCCCCAGATTCATCAGCTCTCCCCCTTCTATAACTGTTCCAACCAGGTGTCCTGCTTCCTCTGGGCATGGTGGTTCAGAGCCATAGAGGAAGATACAGCTCCTGTCTCAGGGAGCACTCAGTAAATGCTGATGCAGGTAGATGTAAGACAACAGGGCTGAACCCCAGAAGGAGACCTGGCCCATCCACCAAGGCCTGCTTCTTCACCTTCCCAACAGCCCAACTGGCACTACAGGCAGGACAGAGCATCTCGCGCGCGCACGCACGCACACACACACACACACACACACACACACACACACACACACACACACACAAACACACCAGAAACCTGGTCCTTCAATCCCTATACCCAACCACCTCATCTGCAAAAGGAGACGTGTCCATTGTGCCAGAGAGCATGTGAGGAAGTAGTTCAAGATGGCTCCAAGTCAGGCTATACGTATCTCAGGACACCATGCTTCAAACTCAGGAGAAGCAACTAGCACAAGACTGTCAGGCGGTCACCTCAACATTAGACAGCTAAGGAAACAAGGCCCAAAGAGGTAGAGGCGATTGCTCCAGACATAAGCTTTAAGTAAGTCAGGAAGGAAACCCCAGTCACTTCCCAGATGCAGAAAGAGCTGCCTCCATTTCATTTCCTACCCTTTGAGCAGCAGGGTACTGGCATGCTCACAAAAATGCCGAGAACACACTCAAAGATGAGCAGCCAGGCTCCTTCCCGCACATCCAGCCACAGCCTCCAAGAACAAAGTACACTGAGAAAACCAAACACCACCAAGGCATCCCATAAAACAGGAATTTCAAAATATTCAGGTTGTTGCTGCACTTTCAATATCATCAGACATTTCAATTTCCCACCACAAACACAATTTCTAAAGAAAAAAAGAACTGCTACTCTGAATACGTTAACACATTCAGAAACCAGATCCAGTTGTCACTAGAGTGAGAGTCGTTTATTGGCACTCAGGAGAGCGCAGCCGTGCTTCCCTCCCAACACTCTGCGCATGTGAGCTCCCCTTTGTCCTTGAGTTTTGCATGTATGACCTTACCAGGTACTGAAAAGGACAGACACTTTGGGGTGGGAAATGGTGATACATATTCTGCAAGAATAACTGTTACAATAGACTCTGTACCCTCCTCTCTTTAGACAGGATCCAGGACAAATGAAAAACCAAGCGATAACAGTTTCCACGTCTGCAGTTCTTGCTGAGTGCCAGAACTGTTCTAAAGCTTTTAAGCAATTATTGCTCTGAAGCCTGTGACACAGCTCTGCCCACACCAAGATGAGCCCTCTGGACTGGGAAGATGGCTCAGCAGATACAGCACTTACCGATTAGCATGAGGCCTGGAATTCAGATCTCCAGAACCCACATAAAAGGGGTGGGTATGAGGGCCCTCCTGTAAGGCCAGCACATGAGAGGCAGAGATAGGGGATGCCTCAGAGCAAACTCGCTACCCAGACAGTTGAAATGGAAGATCCGGGTTCAGCGAGAGACCCTCCCTCAATATGTAAGGTGAAGAATGATCAAGGAAGTAAAGAATGATCAAGAAAGACAAATGATGTCAACCTTGGGGAGTGTGGGGGGGTACGTGTATGTAGACACATATACACATACACATGTGAAAACCCATATGTGCACATCCAAATGATGTCAACCTTGGAGATGAGAGGGGATATATGTATGCATACACATAAACACATGCACATGTGTGAACACATATACATGCACATCCATAACAAAAAAATAAAGATATAAAAGGAATTACCTCCTGCTATAACCCAGTAGGAAAGGTGAATTCCTTAGACAACATAATTAGCAAAGGGTACAGCCAGCAGCTGGAAGGTACAGCTCTATTATATTGTTCTCACCTGTTCTGGGGTGTGGCTTCTAGGAACTATTTATTATGCTAGACCTGAGGCTAAAACAACAAGGTTTTCCATTCAGGTCCATCAGGAAAAAAAGGCCAAGCTATATATATTCATAAGGCAAACAGCCCAAAAAGCCCCTGCTGTCCTGCATGCCTGAGGGAGGATAACCACCCCTTCTGAAATCACTTAAAACCTTGAGGTTAACTGACACATTATTTTAGTGCTCCAAATTTCTTGGAGGAAGAACTCTTATTTCCCTTATTTTGTAGGGAAGAATTCAACTTCAGATAGGTTGTAAGAATTTGCTAATATCCTAGCCAGAAGGCAAAGTCTGCAGTTCCAACTACTTGTCACTAGCTCTGGACAGACTGTCTTCAGCAACCTGGAATCCCTTATTAATGTGCACAGGACCCTTACAATGTTTCCCCAAAGGCCTTTAGTCCTCCTGTTGTTTCTGTCCCAACTCTGCTGAAGTGAGTCAAGAAGCCAAGGGTAACCACACCACTGAGAACGGGTAGAAATGGTTGATGACGTCCAAGCAAAGAATAACTTCTCTCTGTGGTTTTCACATCCTTTCCACACTCAGTGTGGCTTTGACAAGCATAGGGCACTCCCAGCAGAGTGCACCTGCTGTGTCTACAGATCCTCTAGAGATATGCCGAGGACCCGGAGAGAGGGGGACACAGAGTTCATGGGTGTCATGGTTTCTCTCATGAAGCTCCAGGAAGTATGCTTGAGGGTGATGAGATGGGGAAGTGACTTGGAACTCAGAGAACGGGGTACTCAGCCCACTGTGGGGTTACTCACCAGGTGAAGTCAGCCTCATAGCAGCTCAGCACAGAGTGAAGGAGATTAAGGACTACATTGTGGCCTGAGTCCCTCTGCAGACCCTCTCACAGTCCCGGGTGAGTTGGGAAGATGCCACACTAGCACAGATAGAACCTAGCCACGGGACCCCATGTGATAGAGGGACATTTGAAATGGGCCTTGACTGTGGTAAAATGGGAGCTTACAGAGTGAGGAACAGGGCCCTAAGGGAGGTGAGAGGCGCCAGCAGGAAGAGCAAGTTTCACTCACTTACTCGATGACCCAGCAGCATCCCTCCATCCTGGGTCTGGTGCAAACCACTGAATCTCACAGTGAGCGAATCAGTCGGTCAATCAGTCCAGCACAGCCCCTCTCTGAACTGAACCACTCTGGGGAAGAAAGAATGTGAAAGAGAAGAGCTACGCGGTGGGACCAGCCTGAGACAGAGAGAGGTGTAGGAGGTTAGAGAAGTACCTGAGGAGAGGGGCCGGGACCACGTCAGAGGTACAGGAAGGGTGTGGCAGGGGAAGGGCTCAGCAGTAGACAGGGCAGAGGCGGAGCTGCTGAGGTTAGAGAATGCAGGCAGCTCTGTAATGGGGGGCAGCTGGGATTTCCAGGGTTCCTGTGCTATGCAGGGTGATGTGGTATGAGGAGGTGGGGCCTTTGGGAGCCTCCTGTTAGGAAAGTGATGTCAAGACAAAAGAGAGCTCACCAGACAGAACTGCCCAGAACCTTGACCTCAGACTACACAGCCTGTGACAGTGTCAGAAGTTATCTACTAGAAGTCACAGCCTCTGGGTTTGCAGGAGTGGCCCAAACTAATAATGACTGCTGTCCACCAATACAAACTGGTGCACTTGGCCCTTCAAGAAACCACACAGGTAGTGACAGGAGTCTGAGTTTCACCTCTGTTGTGCGAGCCCCTTCAGCAGTGAGGTGACACCGCCAGGCATGAGTTTCAGGAATACATTGCCCTGACTCGGTTCACTTATTTCACTGCCCAAATGTCTCCAAGGGAGAAGTAGAGAGGGACCCTCAAACATTCCAAGAGACACAGGATCCTTAGAGGATACTCAGGGACAGGCAAGTGTGTGCTCCAACATAGCTCCTGGCCCGTCGGCCAACAGTGGTCCTGGAGGCTCCCAGCCATGATACCCGGTGGTTGGGACAGAAAGAGCTAACCATGATACTGACACAATCATGACAACACACAGACAGACCCAAGACAGAGAAGGGTGACCAATGATGAAATGGAGCAAAACCTCTAGCACTCAGGCTGCGGAGCCCATTTTCAAACCCAGATGCATGAAGCCTCAGGCATGTCTTGAAGATGCTGGCGGTTGGGAGGGTGTGATGACAGCCTCAGTCTGGTTTTTCTCATTCTAGGTGTAGTCACTTCCAGGCTGCCACGTGAGTACTAATCACCATCCTGGTCTTTGGTACAGCCATCCCGTCCTCTCCAGGGAAGAGGCAGACCTGAGCCTCAATAGCTTATGGATGTTACCAGTTTCAGGAACATTGTGCACATTGTCACTACACAGGACATTTCCATGGCAACAGCCAAGCATGCTGTGTATCAGCATGCAACAGGCTGCTCTGACAACAGTGGTCTCCCAAACTTCTTTTCCAAAAGTTAAATTCAGTGAAGTAAAATAGTCACTTAGAGAAAACCAATGTTGGCAGAGATAAAGAGCCGAGCCCACAACCAACAAATGCTATGAGCTGAAAGACAAACTCGATGAGAGGTCATCGGTCCCCTGTTTTGTCTGTAAGAACAGGGTGGTTTGGATGGGTTTTGTTTGTTTGTTTTGATGCTGTGGGGGTTGGAGAGAAGGCTCAGTGGGTAACAGCCCTTGCTGCATAAGCATGAGGATCTAAATTCAAATCTCCATAACCCGCATAAAAATCTAGGTGTCACCAACACGTACCTGCACTCCCAGGACTGTGATGGGAACTGAGACAGGAGGATCACCAGGACTTACTGGCCCAGCTTCAGGTTCAGTGACAGACACTGTCTCGAAGGAACAAGGAAGAGAAAGACAGCCCATGCTCCCCACCAGCTCCACCCAGGCAAAACACACTGCATACACATGTACATACACCATACATAAACACACATATTTTTAAAAATAATTGATTAAAAACATCATGTTTAAACACTTTATTCTGAGGATGAGGAAATGGGCCAGAGAGGGCGCAGGTATCACACTGCTCAGAGACCCTATCCCTACTTAATGGGTGGAAACCAGCCAGGTACCCTGTCCTTGACAAACAGACCTCAAAACATCACCAGGAGACTGTGGGCAAGTCAAACTCAGGTCCCCTGGGACCCCCTCCCCAGACCCTGGCCCACAGATTGTTTTCACCCCTCAGTCTTTCTTAGAAAATGCAGCCACACCCACCATCCCATGAAGGGAGAGCATAATGCAAGAACCAGAATGTCCTCCTTCTGCAAGAAGGTACTAGAAGCCAGGTACACCGTCCTTTGAGCACCAGTCTGAAGGCAGTGCATATATGCCCAGGAAGGACCCTGCACCCTGCACACAGCTAAGGTCCCCAGGCCACCTTCAGAGTCCTCGGGGAGGACAGCAATTCCCACATGCAGAGGATCCTGTCAAGCTGTCAACTACTTTAGAAAAAACACCCCTGCTATCCTGTTCTGCAGTTGAAGGGGACTTAAGAGACAGGCTGCTGGGTCAGACACAGGGGACCAGAAGATGTGAGATCATGAAATGCTTCCTGGAGCTACTGTTGCCACTGCTAACTGGGACCCCATCCCAGAAACTGTCCTCTGTCTACTCACTGCTCAGCCCCTCTTCAGAGGGGCTCCTTCCAGCTCACGCCACACACCCTTACCAGGCCAGGATCGATGCTCCTATTAAAGGTTCACTGGTGATGTGCCTAGACTACAAATAAACATGGCACTACCTCAGTGCAGGAGCCCACCTTCCAGTCCTTCTGTGCCATGAGAGGGAGCAGAAGCAGCAGCGGGTGTGGGCCTTGCCTGCCCGCAGAGCACTCCCATCAGAGTACATGGGCAGACACAGCCAAGCATCCACCAGGGTGGGGTAGAGCCTCGTGAGGGGCCACAAAAGGGAAGGCGAAGTGGACGGAGGAGGATCTGGAGTCCCAAGGAAGGCTGGAGTGTGGCAGGAGGCAGGTGGTATCAGCTTTGGGGGCAGCGGGAGGCGGGTATCTGCACTGGGGGCAGAAAAAAAAATGTCCTGGGCTTGGTCATGGACAAGAGCAGCAGGCAGGGCTGAAAGTAGAGGGTTACAGTCCTGAAAGGGCAGAGGAAAGGCTGGGAAATTTGCCATAGCAGGCCAGAACAAAACAGCCAGCGAGTAGGGGGTAGGAAGGATTGGGCACAGGGGTGGGGTGGGGGGTAAAACAGGAGGAAAAGTGGAACCTTGGATGTTTCCCAAGGAAGAACTCTGCACCCACTGCTAGCATCTACAAGGGTCTGTTATAGTGAGTGGTTTTACAGTGCTGCCTGAGTTTCCCCGTCCTTGTCAACCTCTGTCCAGTTGTCCGTCCTTTAGCAAGAGTGCTGCTCTCAGTCCTCACTAGAGAACCTTGTCTTAGTTAATGAAGGACTCATAAGCAGCTAGAGAATATGCTGAGACTATGTGACTGTGAGGGTTCAGTCCTAAAGGCATATCTATATAGCACCCCACCCCTGCCTCAGGGAACATGGCAAACTCTCCCTACTGGAGAATAGGGATCGGGAGGGACATCAGTGTCTTCTGGCATGACAGGACCAGTGCACTCATGAACTCACAGACACTGTGATTGCCTGAACAAGAGCAAGCCAGTCAACATCCCGTACGGGTGGGGTGTGGCCCTTGAGGCCCCACCCCCTCAGAGGTAACCAATGACTGCTGGGGAAGGGAGAGTATGGCCCCTGCTAGGTTGCTGGTGCTCTAGTAGACAGCCCCACACCATGTTCATGTATAAAGGCAGAACTCACTGGTCTCCATGGACTACAAGAAAAGAAGAGGGCATGAAGTGGGCTGTTGGATAGTGGAGCAGGCAGCCCAGGAGGAGCTGATGACTATGACCAAAAAACACGTGGTATTCACACGTGAAGTTTTCAAAGAATAAAACATGCTCAAAAAAATCAGAAAAATGTAAGAGTGGGATATTGGGTTCAGGGTGTACCTCAGCAGTAGAGCACTGCCTGGTGTGTTTCAGGGCCTGGGTCTCATGCCCCACATCATGAAGCATGTAAAAAAAATGATGCGTGTGGCCATCATTATTGAACCCTTCACTTCTGGGTTTTGCTCATGGATTTTGGTGCCGTGTTGTTAAGTTTGAGCACGTTTATAACTGCTACCTAGTTCTGTAGCATCAACCCTTTTTCATCCTCTGTTCCCCCTTTATTGTTTTCGTTTGCATTAAATTAGGCTGGTGTACACTCAACACAGAATTCAGGAGCAAGGATTTCAAAGAGCTATTTCTGTTTAATGTAGAAAGACAATGTTAAGCTTCTTAAATGGCTCATTTTCAAATCCATCATTTTTTTTTCCTATCTGGTGCCATTAAATGGGAGCAAATCGACCCTTCATCGAACAGTCACAGGACACCAGCTGCATTTAAAAGGCCCACTGCCAGCCTCCACAGCCGGGGCATCTGAGGTACTCAAGGTGATCTCCTCACCAGAAGGCAGGATGAGGTCATTATGTTTTAGGTATCTCCTTCATGACCTATGATGGAAGCCCAGGGTTTCAGACCTAGGTGAGGTGGTGGCGGCTGGAATTTTCAAACGGTATGCCTTCCTCACGAGGACATCAGCACGGGTGCCAAGGAAGCTCTGGGGAGCAGAACCCCAAGCTCTCAGCCTGCGTCCACACCCTAGTGACAACACCCCTCGACCTCAAAGTTTACCTGCAAAGCTCTCCTCACCATTCACCAGCAAAAAGTAAAAGGCAGCTGCAACCCAGCAGCCTGGGGCGTGTGAAATCTCAAATTAACAACCTAGACGGTGAGATGGGTGTACCCTTCCCTGTCCCCTGGACGATACCCATTTCTGATATCCTACAGCAACAAGACTCGTTTGTATCTTGAAGCACCTTATGCTTTTTTTTTTTTAAGCAAACCCTTCAGGAACCGGGCTCATACCGAGCCACTGTGATGTTTCCGGGCACAATGTACATCAGTGGCACTCCCATGGTAACCAATGTAGTAAAGAGGCCAGAACCGAAATGGGGCACACCACCCTTTTGCTTTCTTGGATGATAAAAAGAAGCTGCCCCATCCTGAGCCTGACAGGCTCCAAACCTTGCTGGAGAATCCAATCAAAGACTGCTATTAAGCTCAATCACTGGACTCCCTGGCCCAGCAGGCATCCCTGCCAACAACAGAGAGGCTCGCCTTCTAAATGGTGTCCTAAGGTGCATTGGGGAGAAAGGAAATGCGATGTGGCCTTCCACGAATATAGAGTTGGAAGAACATTTTTTTCAAACGTTCCCTGCCTCTGCCCCATTAAAAGAGCAGAGGAAGGACACAGTTTTACCCATATGCCCTAGCTGTTATTCTCAGGCTGTTAGAAGCATGGTGGTGTCTGGGGCTCAGACAGCTATCACTGGAGGTGGCTGCTCAGAGCACATGATGACCTTACCAAGGGCAGGTGGATTCAAGGACATCAGATCCATGCATTTCAGTTTATGTGTGAGCCCAACCCAGTGCTAACATCATGGCAACTTGAAGCCAAAAAGCCAAAAAAACTACTGAGTGCTCTACTTGTATCAGACTCTGGGATCCTACTGAGCGGACAACACTTTCCTCCTTGTGACATTCTTACAGGGAGGCATAAAAGTCACTAGCAGCTTCAACACAGTTTGTCTTCGGTAGTGATAGAGGATGCCTGGAGTGGCAGGGATCCTAGAGATGTACCTGACCCTTCCTGGGTGATGCTGTCAGGGAAGATTCTTGGGAGGAAAGCTGGTGATGGAGCTGAACTCCAGACGGAGGTGTGCTCATTGGCCGAGTGGGAAAGGCAAGCAAAGAGAGCCTGCTCCATCAGGAACAGCAAGTAGAGAGCACAGCTACCAAAGTAAGTCCATTCCTCGCCCCGAGGGTGCTCCGGGAACAGCCTCTCTGTAATAACTGGAAACACTCCCCCATGGAAGAAGGAGAGGGCTTATGAGACCCAGGAAGTTGAAGGTTGGCAAGAAGGCTCGGTAGCTAAGAGCACTTGTTGGTCTTGCAGAGGATCCAAGTTCATTTCCCAGAACCCACACTTGCTTGCGGCTTATAGTCAACCATAACTCCAGTTCTAGGGAAACCACTGCCCTCTTCTGACCTCCTGGAAGTCAGGCATGCATAGTACACACATGTACTTGCAGGAAAAACACTCACATACAAAATGAAAAATTTTTTTAATTCCACAGGAAGTAAATAAAACTTACAAATCTCAGGAAGCACCTGAAACTCACAGACACACGTGCACACACACACAGATCCAAGACCCTCAGTCTCACAGACCCACTCATTTCAGTTTGTGTGTGAGTTCAACCCACTTCAGCCTCCATCCCTGCCAGACATTTTCAGGCAGTGTGCAAAGGAGGTCTGACCCTGCTAATTTATGCAATGTACACCACCCCGTGGGACCCTTTTGCATGCAGAATACATACTCTGTGATATCCCAGGACACCAGAGCTCCCAGGGAGAAGAGGTTTGGTTTCCTTGTGGTTTCTGCCAGCAAGAAATCACTCAGCACATAGACCCCTAGCTGACTTGGCAGAAAGTGGTAGATTAGAAACTCCTGCTCTGATCACACCCACATGGGGAGGCACTGGGAGAGAGCTTCTGTTTCAAGGGTAAAATACTGCAGGGAGAGAGAAGCTACTGCCATTAGCAGACACATCAAAGTGACTACCTTGGCTGCAAGTGCAACTGTGAGCCCCCCTCCACACCTTCCCCAGAACACAAAGCCAAGAGGCACTGAGCAGAAAGCCTTGCAGATGGGACCATCGGCATATCGCCTTACAGTCTTCAGAAAGCCCATTTGGGCTGGTGTCCTACTGGCTTTGTATTTTTACTCAAGACTGTGTATTCTGTAGGTCTCTCTCCTCCCACACAAAGTCAACTTCAGGTCCTCCAGACCTGGGGGTCCAGGTCCTCGTAAGACACAAGAAGGCCTGCTATAGCCTTCACTGTTCATTTCGTTGTCACCGTTCATCATCAGGCTGGGGAAACCAAAGAGCCACAAACCTCCCTGGCCCAAGGTCACACAGGCAACAGGAAGCAGAGCTGAGGTGGGAAGTGAAGGACTTGTCCCACCAGCACCTGGCCTCGGGGAGCTTTAACCCACAGCCAACACTACAGATTGTGCCACAAAGGGACACTGTCACTCCAGTTGTGCAGTGTTAGAGCAAGCCCCAGGCCTCAAGCCCGCAGGGAGGCAGGCAGTCTTTGGCTCCTGAGCCTCCCTGCCAGTCTGTCACTTTAAATATTCCAGTGGTTACATCATAAAAATTTAAAAAAGCAGAACGTGATATATTAACAGTGATTTTCATTTAGCCCAAAACATCCAAAGCAGGACCATCTCCCCACCCGCCTAAGGCTGGTCTCACCCCTAGATTTACTCACATTAGAAAGTGTCTTCGTGCCTGCTGAAGCTATGTCTCAGTGCTCAGGAGCCACACTGTGGAGTGGTGGCAGTGACACAGCCACTCATCTCGTGAGGTCTCTTGGCCATCCCAACACAGGCACCTGAGTTCCCAAGCCTGAGAGACTCACTCCCAGTCTGATGACCATGACTTCTACACCTCCAGCAGGGACACCACCAACCTTATGCTGGACTTCCCTTTCAAGCATTAGCAACAGCAGATTCTCTCAGGAGACGCAGAGACATCCTACAGATTTCACAGAGGAAGTAGCGCCCAGAAAGATCTAGTTATGTGCCCTTGATCCCATCGCTAGCAAGGTAGCATGGGAAAATTAAGTCACCCACCTCCACACGACAGCAACGTGTCTAGTGCATGGGGACACCATCCCGATGCATGGCCCTGAAAGTCCAGAAAACTTGGGAAATGAGTTTCTGCCTGCATGATGCTCTATTCTAGCATGGGGGAGCATAAAATGAACAAAAAGAAGGAAACAAAGTTATTTCAGACCATGCTGACTCTCAGAAGAAAATGGTACCAAAGACGAGGGGAAAATGCAGTCCCTACCTGCCACAGCAATTTAAGATGGGAAAGATGCCAGGCAACCAGATGGGGCCAAGGCAGAGGGCAGCCTTCCCAAGAGCAAACAGCAAACAGAAATGCTCCTCACAGCAAGAGCCTGTTGTGTTCCAGAAACTGGCAGAGAGGTGGCTAAGGTTCCCTGCACCATGCCAACTGCCTCCCTCGGCCATTCCCCTAGCCCCCACCTCCTCTCTCCAGTTTCAGGGTATTCCCAGGCTCTTGCTGGGGAGATGATGAGCCAATAAAGCATTCTCCTAGCTTTATGCTTCCAGCACAGTGCTGGGCATGGGTGACCCCTAACCACTGTTGGACATGTGGTTGAACTGATGCTATAATGCAGAAGAGAAGAAAGTTGTGACACTGTATGCAATCTTCACCATCACTCACAGTCACCAAAGGTGGAAAGGACCAGAGTCCACCAAAGAGGAGTTGACACTTTGAAATAGTATTCGGTGTCCCCACATTCAGTCACAAGAAAAGAACAAAGCACTGACACACATGAACAAAAAACGTTAAAAGAAGGTGGCACAAAAACGAGGGTGTGGCATGGTTCCATTTGTATGCATCTTCCAAAATGCAGAGGCTACAGACAAGGCAGGGGACAGAGGCCAGGAGAGGTGGGCAGTGGGGCATAACAGTTAGCAGGCATGGAGGTTTCCAAGAGAGTGGAGAAAACGATCTTAACTAGGCAGGGCTAGCTGCACTCCGCATTTACTAAATATTGCGTGTACTAAATAATGCATGCACTGCATTACTGCATTCTGTGTGCGCTAACTACCGTCAAATTACACTTTGCAATGGTTAGCTTCACGAACTGTGGATTTGCCTCAGTTTTTTTTTTTTGGATTAGGGAGAAGAGGAGAAAAAGGGAGATTGCCACAATGGAATGTAGATTGTGACTTCATTAAACAGTGTCCTGGGCTGGATGGCGCAGGTACAGTGCCAGCCTCCAGAACAGGATCAAAAGGGACACAGGAGAAGAAAAAGCCATGTCATCTGTCACCACTCACCTGACTTTTATGCCTCAGCTCTCCTGGGAAGCAGTACACCTCTCCCATGGCACACCCCACCCTCTCCATCCTCCAGGAAAGTCCCAAGGGCTCTAAGCTGAAAACACTGCAAGGGAGAAGCTGGAGGCCAGAAAGCTGAGACAGCATGTTCCTCTGCCCTGGAATACACAAGCACATCACCGCCACAAAGCTCGGGCCCACTGGTGCACACAGAACTTCTTTCATTCCTCAAAGTGGACCTTCAGCCAAGCTAGGAATACACAAGCACATCACCGCCACAAAGCTCGGGCCCACTGGTGCACACAGAACTTCTTTCATTCCTCAAAGTGGACCTTCAGCCAAGCTAGGAATACACAAGCACATCACCGCCACAAAGCTCGGGCCCACTGGTGCACACAGACCTTCTTTCATTCCTCAAAGTGGACCTTCAGCCAAGCTAGGGCCATGGCGGGAGAGCAAGCAGGCAGTCAGTGCCCAGTCCCAGGTTGCCATGGTTAGGCTGGAGTCATCAGGGCATTGGAGTGGCCTGAGGATATATCCAGTCCCTGAAGAGGGGAAGAGGACACCTCAGGCCACACTCAACAGCACAGAATGGCCCAATAGCTGCCTGAGTGTGCTGGCCCAGGGCACAACCTTGCTGCTTCTGCCCACTGCACAGTGCTAGACAAGGCCTTCCCTGTCTCTTGTCCCATCCTGTGTCCAGGGGATTTGCAAGCAAGGAAATGCAGCATTCTATCATGCTTTCTGTCACTGTGATAAAGCACTGGCCAAAACAACTTGGAGCTGGGGAGGACAGGAGTTATTTCATCTTATAGATTACAGTCTAACATCCAGGGAAGCCAGGACAGGAACTCACGGCAAGAACAGAGAAAAGGCCATGGAGGGGTGCTGCTCACTGGCTTGTTCCCCATGGCTTGCTCAGTCTGCTTTCTTATACAACCCAGGCCCACCTGCCCAGGGTGGCATCACCCCCAGAGGTCTGGGCCTATTCATATCACAGGAATCAAGACAATGCTCCATACACAGGCCTGCAGGCCAATCTGATGGAGACAATTCCTCAACAGACATTCCCTCTTCCAAGAAGTGTCTAGTAGTCCTCTGACTTCCACTTGCAGCTGTGGCAGGGGCCCTCCTCTCAATAAATAAATAAATGTCATTAATTTTTAATTTTTATTTCATGTGCATTAGTATGCACTTTTGTCTATGTGAGGGTGTCAGCTCCCCTAGAACTAGAGTTACAGACAGCTGTGAGCTGCCATGTAGGTGCTGGGAATTGAACCCAGGTTCTCTGGAAGAGCAGTCAGTGCTCTTACCCACTGAGTCATCTCTCCAGCCCCTAAAATTTATTTAACTACAGCATCTGACCCTTAGTCAGCTCAGAGTCACAAACACATCACTTTAAACCACACCATTTACAGATTACAGTCCCTCATTGAGGAAAGCCAGGACAGGAACTCAAGTCAGGGTCTTGAAGGCAGGAACTGAAGCAGAGGCCATGGAAGGGCGCTGCTTACTATCTTGCTGCTTCCCATGGCTCCTACAGCCTGCTTTCTTATACAACCTAGAATCAACTTCCCAGGAGCAGCACTGTCTGCAATGGACTGGGCCCTCCTACATCAAATAGCAATAAAGACAGTGCTCCAAGGACATGCCTACAGATCAATCTATGCAAGCAATTCCTCGATGCAGACTCCCTGTGGCTCTCAACAAGTTCAACCCAGTCAGAGACAGTACTGTTCGCGGGGCAGCACCCTTCTGCCTGGAACACCAGCTCTGTCAGGTCCGAGTCACAGCCGCTGCAGGACATCCTGCACAAAAAGGCAGGGCAGGGCTGTGTTCCAATAACTTTATTTACACGAGTACCAGCTGCCAATCCTTCTGTGGACCCTCGTGTTGGTAAGAGCTTTGCTACAATGTTCTAAGAACTATGACATCTGCCAGCCCATCTGCAAGTCATGAGAAGCACAACACTTCCTGGACAGTTATAGAAAAGTGCATCAAAGCCAGAGGCAAGAGCAGAATGCCATCCCCTTACCCATCACCGCCTGTCCTCTGTGCTGTCCTCAGAATGCTGGCCTTCTCTCTTCTACATCCAGCCAGGGCCTTTCCTTAAAAGACTGATTCTTATCTTATGTGTATGAATATCTTCCCTGTGGGTATGCCGGTACCCAACACCTGCAGAGGCCAGGAAGGGGCATAGAACCTCCTAGAACTAGAGCTGCAGATGGTTGTGAGTTGGCATATGGGCACTAGAAACCCAACCCAGGTCCTCTTCAAGAGCAGCAAGTGCTCTTAATTGCTGAGTCATCTCTCCAGAACCCCAGCTAGGGTTTTGACTGTCATGCAACTACCTCTCCCAAGTCATCACTGTCCTTGTGTGCACTTCCTTCCTGCCTTCTCTACTCCACTCAGGCTCCCAGATCTTACTGCCCACCGTTACCCCAATGCTCCTGCCGCCTGTAACCCCTGTGCCTTCAGCTGCCTGTGGAACCACATAAGCAAAACAAGCATCTCCCCAAGACTTTGGAGTCAGGGGATTGCTGGCCAGCCCAGGATCCTCTTCTACCCCTCAGACTATAGCGACCCCAGCGGCTAGGAGGATATTACAGTGGCAGGGAGAAAGCCCCAGAAAGAACCTCAAATCTCATGCTAGCCCTGCAGGAAGACGGCAGTACACTGCAGGGGTCAGTGCCCAGCGGAGAAGCACCTGAGGCAGAGGAGGGCTCACTGATCTTCTGCACACGCTCTCTACCTGCATCGCACCGTGTGGCTAAAATAAGAGCCCTCACAGCACAAGTGGGAGGCAGAGCAATGTAAGCTACTCTCCTTATGTAACCTCCACTCCCACAGAGCAGAGACTGAGCGCCTCGCCTGCAGACACAGAGCCACCGTGGAGACCTGAGCCCACCTCGCCCAGGACTACCTCATCAGCTTAGCTGGAGAAGGACAAAAGAGAGCTGCCAGCACGGGCATCTGTTCTGTGACAGAGCTAATGGACACAGCTCATCACACACTTATCATCGAGACCATCTAATAAGAGCACACCTCTGATCCCCCAGACAACCCAGTGAAAGAGAAACGTTGTCTCCATTTACACCGGAAATGAAGAGTCAGAGAGTTTAGTCCTCTTGTCCAGGACCTCACAGCAGTAAGAATCGGAACACAGATGAGTTCAGTGGGTATAACCTATCATCTTGTAGGAAGAGACCCACCCAAGAGAATGGGGACCACAGCAATGATCTCCACAAAGGAGGACCCTCAGTCAGAAAGTCCATGTGGGAAATGCCTGGCAGTTGCAGCTAAGTGGCACATAGGGTCTAAGACATCTCAGTTCCCCAAATCCCTGGTGGGCTAGATCTGCCTGAGGGGAAACCACACGGATCCTGTTGCTGCACACGTGTGTGGAGCTCTGGGAGGTAGAGATAGGAAGTCACACAGTCTGGTAAATGCAGAGAAAACCACAAGAGCATAACTCAAGTGCAAGGCCCTATCAAATAAACAGGAGTTTCCCAGACAGACAAAAGGGAACATTTTAGAGAGAGGGAGAAAAAGAACATTTTAGAAAACTTGTGTGTAGACAGGACCAATGAGCACAAAAGTGGCTGAGACAGGACAGCAGGAAAAGGGGTCAGGTGGGTCAGTGGGACTCTGCAGATTGTTTGTGGCACAGGGAATGGCAGTCTCTCTAGTCATCTCCTGGGACCACGGACCTTCAGAGGATTTCTTGTTGTGAAAAGGGCAAGGTGAGAAGGTGAGAATTACCTCCGACTCCTGTGCAGACCCCAGCAATCCGACCTGGAGCAAGGCCCCCACTGGCATGTTGCAGCAACCCTCAGCCTCACAAATGAACCCACAAAATGAACTTCCCCGTTACACCTCACTTCAAACCGGTTCCTCCCAGTCATCCTGCCCAGCTGATGGAACTGCCACCAACCAGCCCTCTGTCCTGGAGAAACAGTCATCTCCTCCCCCACCCATCAGAGACTCCCAAGTAACAAGAGGTGACATCAGGTGTGGCTGGCCTTGCCCTCTTCACCTCGGCTGGTTTGGGAGGCACAGTCATCCACTATGAAGGCCCGGGTGACAATCTCTGCCATAGCAGGAAACTTGGACTGGCAAGGAGCTCCTACTTTACTTTGGTCTACAGGGAGCCGGCCAGATGAAGGAAGGGCGTGCCCCAAATGAGAACAACACAGCAAAGGCCAAGGTCAGTATGCCTGGGAGTACGATAAAAGCAGGTGGCTGAGCACAGGCCAGCGGATGTATCTTTGAGCTTAAAGAGCAGAGCAGAGATTGGCAGAGAAGGGAAGAGTGTACAGGAAGGGAAGCGAAACAGCTCCAGGCTGACCAGTGGCCTAAATGGGCCTATCCTCGGGAATCCCTCAGCTGGAAGGATGGAATGATGGACTGAAGGCCTAGGAATGCGCCGCACAGCGCAGCTACCTAACACGAAGCCGAAAGGTCGCCCGCCTGATAGCCAGGAGCAAGGTATGGTGCCCGGCGAGATGTCCTGCACGGCATAGCCGATCCTGGTGTCTGCCCCGAAAGCCAGTGCACCCAGGGAGCGCCGCCGGCCACTGGGTGGGTACCAGCCTTTCTTCGCAGAACCCCAGCTTTCTCCCCAGCGCACACGTGGGCGGAGCGGCGCCAGGGTGTGCGTAGCCCCGCAGTCGCAGCGTGTGCAGTGCGTGGGGTGGGATATCGCAGGGCGGTCTCCCCCCTCCCGGTCACCCCTACAGACCCTAGGCTCCACCTAGGCGGGGACCTGCAGGACAGAGCCGCCGGCCAACCACGCCCCCCCGCGCCACTCGCTGAGACAGGGGTGGGTCCCCTCCCACTCCTCAGCTCCGGGACATAAGGGGTAAACGAGTGGGAAGCGGGGTGGCGAGAGCGACACAGGGGAGCCAGGGGCCAGTGTCGGGGAGCGCCGCTGCCACATGAAAGGTTGGGGGTCTGGAGAGAGTGGGGGAGGGGAGATGGGCGGGGCTGGGAGGTGGGTTGAGCGGTGCAGGGCAGTCATGAGGGGTGCGGAGACTGGGGGTGGGGATCGGATAAGCAGCACCGATAAATGTGTCCCCGCTACAGGGTCCGCCCACGGGGTGCGGTGCCCGAACCCCCTCCCTCCGCGGCACACCTGTACCCACCTGCTTGACGCTCGGACCCGAGCCGGGCAGCAGCCGAGCGCAGCATTCTCCGGCCGCCCCCTCCCCCTCGCGTGCCTACGCCACTGTCGCGGTCGCCGCCGTCTTAGAAGGGACAAGACAGGACAGAAAATGAATGCATCCAAAGAATAAAAATAAGGAAAATCTAGACCGTAGCCAAGGAGGCTCGGTCCGCTAGGGACCCTTGCGCGATGCGAGAACGGCGGGGACGGGCACCGCACGCCAGCGGCTGCAGTTAGGTGGGCGCCGGGCGCCGGCTCGCAGTACGGCCCCGCCCCCTCCCATGTCGTCCCTCCGATTGGTGCGTCCTCCCGCCAGTCAATAGGGAGGGCGTGGCGTCCTCCCTGCCCCTGGGCGAAAGCCCAGAGTGGTGGTCAGCTCTGGGCGCAAGCGAGCGTGCGCACTGGGTTGGGAAGGCCTGGGGGCAGTTAATCCGGACCCGGGGCCATCGCAGGCAGGAGCAACGTGGGGATTCTGTCTCAGGCCCGGGAAGACAGCACCCTGCCCACAGAGGCCGCCTACCGCAAGGATGGTAACCAACCTGGGAAAGAGGCAGCGTTGGTGGGGTGTCTGCCCTGCTTTATGCTGAAGATCAGAGGTTAAAGCGAAATGTTCAAGGTCACAAGTGGTAAGCCTCGAAGACGTTAAGATTTCGACCATTCTGGCCTCTCCATCATTGAGCAAAACAGCACCCAACCTACTTCATGACAATGCGATGTGGCAACCAGGGTCTTGCAGGAGGGTAGGGTTTAGCTAGGCAGAGATTCATTTGTTCGGTGTTGGTCTGTAGATATGTATTGAGAACCTACTGTGTTGGTCCCTGAGATCTAAGGATACCATAGTGGACAAACCGTCAAAGACGGGGAAGGGTATCCATGCCCAAGGAACAGCGTCTGAAGACATTGGGGCATATTTCAGAAAGAAAAAGAGTGCCTGTACCAAGGCAGAAAGGAGACTGGAAAGGTGAGAAAGAAGGGATGGTCAGAGGCCAGCCCTGTAAAGTCCTATGAGCTATGAGAAAGCATTTGGCGTTTGTCCTGAGATAACTGTTTCACCTTGGTAAAAACCGCTGTCAGATTTCATGCTACTAATGTACCAATCAGCATGAAGTCTGTTGAGCTGCAGTAACAAACAAGCCTTTCACTGGCTCGTTTCCTGTTTACACTATTCATCCTGCTTAGGTCAGTGGGGCTCTGTTGACAGACATCTGTCACAGGCCCACGCTTTTGAGACTGGGTCAGAAGGCGCACCCACAATTTGTAGAGCAGTGTGAAGGAAAGGAGGCCTTATACAGGTGTTTGCAAAACCAACCCTCTGGCCTCAAAAGCAGCAGCACTCCCCCTTGCATTTCATTGGTCAAAGTAAGTCACATGGTCACGCCTGACTTCGGAGAGTGAAGACCATCCCCTGAAAGGGGAAGAGAAGACACAAACTGTTTGCGGGACTCCAAGGATGCCATTAACAACAGACCAGCTGTACAGAGAGCGCGGACTGAAGTGAGGGCTGGGCGGCAAAGCTTGGTGGTGGGACTGCAGGGCTTGCTTGAGCTTGAACACAGGTACCAGGGATAAAGCAACGGGGATGGGGCCCTGGTGTTCCAGGGATGAAGCTGATCTGTTTTGTGTACCTCACAATAGGACCTTGGTTTAGAAACAGGACCTCACAATTGTCATTAATTAAGATGAGGTTATCCTGTCATCCGATCTTACTCCTCTTCCTATGAAAATGGATACAGAGAGACACACAGTCAAGACATAGTTGGTGCACCTGAAGACATCACCAGAACACCATCCCAGACCTCGGAAGGGGCAATGCTAACCTGTCAGGCTTAAAGGTGAATCTGCCTCGGTGCCGCTGTGTGAATGCTGCATAACCCTCAGTTAGAATTGGTGAGTAAGGTGCCATCACGCTGTCCTAATAAAGGACAGGAAGCTGGGCCCAGGCAGCAAGCGCCAGACCACACACCTAGTACCCAAAGCTGCACCCCTGGTGCTGTGTCATACAGCACCCAGTCCTAAGTACAAAGCTCAGCTCCACACAATGACACTCAAAGTGTTCCCAGCATAGGAGCTCCTTCTGAGCAGTCAGGAGTGCCACCTGTGGTGGGAGGTCCACTTCTGAGAGGGAGAAGGATTTCAGGGGATCACGAAGCAGACAGTCACTGGTAACTGCAGGCACTTCTGCGATTCCCTCAAAATAGAAAGGGCTTCTCAGAAAACCGATCATCGATCACTGAGGCTCCTGTTCTGCATTTAGTCCTTTTCTGGAGGCATGGGCAGGGACTGCAGGGTTTCCTCCAGAAACTAGGAGTGTCAGCCTCTGGGGCTTGGGAGCCTAGCTTGACCCTCACAGCCAGGCCATGTGGCTTCATGCTGGGAGCTGCAGGTTCCTCTGCCAGGATACTACTTCCTTGGTCTGCACCCTTTAATAGGTGTAGTTTTGCTGTGAGTCCTGTGGAAAGATTGAAACAGTGTGGGCCATTGTGGAAGGTCTTTACCACCTTCAGTCTGACCTCCCACAGTAAGTTCATAAACCCCCGGTGACCTTGCCTCAACATCCCCCCTTGTGTGCAAACACATGCACAGAACTTTCTGTGACGTACAGACTCCCCTGCCCTCCATCCCTTCACACCCCGCAGGTGGCCCATCTCCACAGCCTGGCTAGTTTTGATTTTGTTTTCAGTACTGGGGGTTGAGCCTAGGATATCAGACATGCTAGGCAAGTGCTCTGATGCTGAAACATTAGCCTCATTTTTATGGTTCTTGCTCTGCACCTCAGGAAAATCCTTCCAGTGCTTTGGGGTCTTCATTTTCCTTCTGAGGGGCTGAACTCTACACTGATATGTACTTTCCTCGTGGTGGTCAACCTCTTCATTACTGCCATCCAGAGACAATGGCATGAAACCCTGTAACCTGTTATGCCTGCATTCTTAGTTTGCATGATCAACCCACGCTACTGTGGGCTGCAGTGTTAGCAGGGAATCATAATGTGGTTTGTCCTTGAAGGTATTTTGAAATTGTGGGTTAATTTAAGTTGTAAGAGCTAGTGGCGCAAGCCTAAGCTAAGGCTGAGCTTTCATAATTAATAATAAGTCTCTGTGTTGTTATTTGTGATCTGGCAGCCCGAAGGAAAAGTCTGATGACACTTAACCTGCCGTCCTATTGTGTGCTTAGGCTTAAGATTAGCCAGCCTCTAAGGGAACAGTGTAAACCGACCTGACTATACCTTGAGCTGCCCATGTAATCAGCTTTTATAAACTAAGTTAATGCATAGCTTTAATCTTAACTAATGTACTCTTCCATACCCAGAATAATGTAGATGTGTATGTGTGTGCTGTGGTAATCATTTGCTGAAAGCAGTAACCTCAAACAGCACATATCCTGCAACATGGAGATACTGGTTGATAACATCTGTTTGTAGTTTTGAGTTCTTCTTGGGTTCAGTTACGGTCAATAAAGCTAACTTCTTTCCTTGTAAAACTCTGTTAAGAATTTCTGTAAAGAATTCCTCATTTTCATTTCTTTCCCATGTCACATTTTCTGTGGCATTCAACAAAGTCCTTTGTTAAGGGCAGTCACAACAAGAAGGCTACATGGACAGGACAGACAGACAGACTGCAAACAGGCAAGTGATTGTAAACTATAAACAGAGGGAAGACACAGGGAAAGAAATGGGGAACTTAAAACTGGGCTAGTTCTTAGCCAAATTCCTCCAAGAGGGAGAATCTGGCTTCATTCCTTAATGCTCTTCCAGAGGGCCCAGGTTTAATTCCCAGCACCCACATGGTGACTCACAACTATCTGTAACTCTAGTTCCAGGGGATCTGATGCCCTCTTCTGACCCTGAAGGGCCGTAGGCCCTCATATTATTAGAGGGATCGGGGGATGGCTGGAGAGATGACTCAGTGGTTAAGAGCACTTGCTGCTCTTGCAGAGGACCTGAGTTCAGTTGTCAGTCACCACATGGAAACTCACAACCATCCATAACTCCATCTGTAAGGAATGGAACCTGGAACTCTCTTCTGACCTCCATGTACACCAAGCACGCACGTGGTACACAGAGATACTCGCAGGCCAAACACTCATATACATAAAATAAAATAAACCTTTTAATAATTAAGAAGCTAAAACGCAGTTAGATGTCAAAGATGACCCCATAAAGTATCTTTTTTTTTTTGGTTTTTCTAGACATGGTTTCTCTGTATTGTTTTGGAGGCTACCCTAGAACTCACTCTGTAGACCAGGCTGGCCTCGAACTCACAGAAATCCGCCTGCCTCTGCCTCCCGAGTGCTGGGATTAAAGGTGTGCACCACCAACACCTGGCCCCATAAAGTATCTCTATGTAGAAAATTTTCCTACCATGTGGCATATTACAAGAATATCAGAAAAGACGTATAAAAAACACCTTCCCCAAAGGCCAGTGAGAAGCTTCCAATAAAGTCAGTGCTACCTGGAAAGTAAAATCCCCAAAGCTAAATACAGTGAGATTATGCCACACAATTCAGCTGGTATGGACCCAAGGCAGCTCCAAAGAAATGGTCATCCTTCTGTCACTGTCCCTCGTGGCAGTGAGTTCTCATTGCCCTTTGTGAGAGCGGGGCAGATCACAGGCATGACTGTTAACATACATGTTCTTGTAGATGTTGGCGCATTCAGGAGTGTAGACTAAGCATTAGGGACCAGCATTCACGTACACAACAGCATCCGAGGCCATCCCCTGTGACTCCCTTCTCAGTGTGTTCATCTTCCTCACTCATGCTCAGGGAATTGTGGCTATAAATGTAATCCAAATTTTCGGACCTTTAAAAAGCCATAATATCTTTGGTACCTGGAGCTTGGAGAGACATTGTTTTAAAACATATTACAACAAGGCAACTCGAGCATTTGGGTTTCTGACCATGCTCCTCCAAAGCACGACAATTATCGTTGGGGCAGGATGGTTCTTGAGTAGGGAACAGGCTATGTACCAAACAAGGAATGACAGTATCTCCAGCCTCCACCCCTGTGTCTTCCCCTGTGATGTAGCAACCAAAACCATGCTTCTACCAGAGAGCAAGGTTGCCCCCAAGGAGAACCACGACATAGTGTGTCTGCCATAGAAGTGGAATGACTGGCGAGGCCATAGAGGTGTGAACATCGTCAACTTTACAGTACAAAACAACCCTCCAAGACGTGCACGCCAGTTTGTCACATAGCAGCTATGGAGGAAATGTCTGTCGTGCCCAGTCGGATCTCCCACACCTTCTGGATGCCAGCCCTGGGCTGGGATCTGCTCCACACATGTCTTCTCCCATATTGTTATGTATGAATGAAAACAGTGCCTTTGATGTAGCCAGTGCTGAAAACGCTTTTCTCTGTTCTGTGATTCTGTTTTTTAATAAATTCACAATCTTAAAGCAATAACAATATACTCCCTCAGGGAGCACTCAGGTTTTGGGTTTTTTTTTTATCTCAAATATTAATGTCCCTGGAACTAAAGTTTTGTTGTATTTTTATTACATCATGTGCATGTATATGTGTGTGTGTGAGTGGGTGTGACACATGTGTCATAGCACATATGTATAATAAGTCAGAGGATAACATTGTGGAATCAGCTCTCTCTTTCTACCTTTACGTGGGTTCCAGGGATTGAACTTGGGTCTTCAAGCTTTTGCAGCCAGCGCCCTTCCTTACTGAGTCATCTCTTAGACCAGAACTGAGGCTTATGAACGACTAGGCCAGCGTGAGTCTGTCTTTTCCAGGAGGAAATTAACAGCAGTACCAGCAACACTTACTTAAAACTCCACTTGTGTCCAGCCTGTGACACACACTGAGTTTCCCTCGTGTTTCGTTTGTCGCCTCTGTCTTTTGCCACACCGTCCCCTCGCCTGTCTCAGATCCTCCCCTAGCTTGTCCACTCTCTCAGAGCATGGATGCTGTTCTTAACCCTTTGCTCTTCCATATAGATTTTGGAATTTGCCGAGAGAGAGAGAGAGAGAGAGAGAGAGAGAGAGAGAGAGAGAGAGAGAGAGAGAGAGAGAGAGAGAGGCTTTATTCTTCTCTCTGTTTCATGTGTGTACGTAGGCATGTGTACATGTTAGTGTGTATGTGGGAGCCATCTACCTCAGTTTTTGAGACAGGGTCTCCTACTTGGACTTGGGGTTCACCAAGTAGGCTAGGCTAGCTGCCCAATGAGCCCAGGGATCCACCTGTCCCTGTCACTGCTAGATTACAGATGTTCGGCACCTAGCTTTTTGTGTGGATGAACCACACTGAGGTCCGAACGATTGTGTGTGTGTGTGTGTGTGTGTGTGTTTATGTACATATGTTTGTGTCTGTGTGTTCACTTGTGTATATATGTGTGTTCACGTGTGTGTGTGTGTGTGTGTGTGTGTGTGTGTGTGTAGCTATAAGTTCAGTGTTGGATGTCTTTCTTTACTACTCTTCACAGAGTTTCTCACTGATTCAGCTAGACTGGCTGGTCAGAAAGCCCCAGTGACCCTTTTGACTCTGCCTCCCCAGAACTGGAATTACAGACACACACCGCTGTGCCTGGGGTATTATGTGAGTGCTAGGAATTATAGACACCGCCATGCCCGGGTTTCCATGTGAGTGCTAGGAGTCTGGGCTCAGGTCTTGCGCCTGCACGGCAGCCATTTGCTGGCTTTCATCTCCCCAGCTCCAGCCTATCTCATTTTTGACATTCCCACAGGTCTGTGTGTCATGTTCAAATGCCATGCCGTTGAATACATGATCAACAAGTCTGTTCTCATGCATTTGTTTGCTACTTATTTATCTTCATGTTAATTCAACTCTTGAGCCATCTTTAACTGTTGAGTTTTCTTATTGAATACTGAGTATTTTCACTTTTATATTACATATTCATACATAACATAATTTCTTTATCCCAGTTTCTTGTCTTTTCATTATTTAGCAATACCATGTTTTTGCTATTATATTTCAGAAATCTTTGCCTAACCCAAAGTCATACCATTTTTTGTTTCCTGCTGTAAGTTTTGAACATTTAAGCTTTTCCATTTAACTCTGCCATTCATTATGAAGAAATTTTTATAAATGGTTTATGTTTGACTCAAAATTGATTTTTTGTAGTTATCCAATTGTCCCAACACCATTTGTTGAACAACACTATCTGTTCTCTACTGAGTTTTCTTTGCATCTTTGTCAAAAAAAATCAATCTCCCACATGTGTGTGGCTCTGTTTGTGCATCTCCCTCTCCATTGATTTGTCTCTGCGATATAAACACCCAGCTTATTTGTACGATTCTAAGCAACATTTCTCTGGCTGCTTTGATTTTATTTATTGTTCATTTCCAGTAGGCTAGAAAATGTGTCCTCATGTGCACACGTGTTTAGGGATTGCTAAGCCGTTTGATCTTTATTTTCATCAAATTTAGAACTTCTGAAACTATTTTTTTCCAGCATTCCTATCTGACTCTCCTCTTCCAAAGCTGGCATTATGTCATCTCCCAAAAACACCCCTCAAGTGGCTGAGGCTTCCCCCCAAATCCCTTTCCTTCAGCTTCAGCTTAGGGGGGTCTCTGCAGCAGCATGTCCCTGGCCACTATCTTTTATGTCATGTAAAGCTTGTCCAGTGAATCTCTCATTTCTGAGATGGTGCGTCCAGTTGTAGAAGATCCTCTTGTTCATGGTTTCATCTTGATTTCTTCACTGGGTCTGCATTTCTCTAGTTCACACATGTAGCAGCAGCTTCTCTGCAGCCTTGGATGTCAGCTCCTCCTTTTTCTCCTATCTGGGAGTGTCCTTGAGCTTATTTATCCCCAGTTATGTTTCCATTTTCCTTTTCACAGGATCTCATGTAGCCTAGGCTGACCTTGAAGTTATGACCCTCCTCCAGCATTCCCCCAGTGCTGAAGTGACAAACCTGCTCTCTCCACTGTGCCTAGTTTATTTAGTACCCAGGATGAACCTAGGGCTTTGCACATGCTGGGCAGCACTCTACCAGGAGAGCCACACCCATCCCTCTGTTCACATTCTTCTGTTTCCATATGTGTTTAATGGGTTTTGATGGGTGCCAGCCTTATGATTTATTTATCAAGTGCAGTTTTTGCTTTCTTCCTGTAAAGAATGTCTGCTTTCCTTACATCAAATCACTTATTTACTTGAAAATCAGCTTGATCTTGTTTGTTTTTAGGTAGTCTCATGCAGCCCAGGCAGACCTCAAACTTGCTGTGCAGCTGAGGCAGGCACCACTATACCTGACTCAACATAATCGAAGTGTTTATCGTGGCTCATGGCTCCCAAGGTTGCTGCATGATTGACTGGCAGAAGGGCTGTGGTAGAATGGGACATCACAGCAGGAGGCCTATGGTGGGGTGGGACGTCACGGCAGAAGGCCTGTGGTGGGGTGGGACGTCATGGCAGAAGGACTGTGGTGGGGGGCACGTCACGGCAGAAGGCCTGTGGTGGGGTGGGACGTCACGGCAGGATGGTGATGGAAAGCTGCTTACCTTGTGGCAGCCAGGAAGCAGAGGCCACAGGAAGGGACTGAAGACATAGCTACTCTCCCAGGAAATCCACCCAAGGACCCATTTCCTCCAACTCAGCCCCATCTTCTCATTTTCACCCCTCCCAATAGGGCCATCAAATTATAAGAGTGTGCCACCAACGCCAGGCCATGGCCGTCAAATTATAATACGATGAAGGAATGAGTCTACTGACAGTCAGAGCCCTCATAAGCCAACCTCATCCTCAAGGCCCACCTTTGAACAGTGCTGCATTTTGTACCCAGCTGCAATAGAAGGATCACTGCGGAACACTTCCTCTCCAAGCCACAATGAAAGCCCATTAGCTTTGACACCTGCAGAAGTCAACAGCTGACAACAGCTGAGGTACTTGCTGTGCTCATCCCACACTTGCTTTAAAAGTGTGAACAAAAACACATAGATCCTCTTATTTAGCAGGCATGGTTAATATTCCCACTTAAGAGGCAGTGAGATTGAGCCCCCAGAGATGTGAAGACAGCAGCCTGAGATCGGTCAGTAGACATGATCCCAGACTGTTGGCCTACGGGAACATTATCTTGATGTAGGTGGTCTCAGAAACTCACACGAAGAGCCTAAGAATCCAGGATTACTCTACAGTCACCTAACATAAGCTGGGCGTTAATATGCAAACATGGAACGGATGCCTTTGAAATAGGACGGTGGAGGGGAGAGATCGCTGTTCCAAGTGTTTAAACTGTTATATTAAGGAGGTACACCAAAGCATTAACAAGAGGATATGCACAGGCATGGACACTGTCCGAGCTTTAGCACTAGCGATCATGTAGCACCTAGTCTTATGAGATTAGGAAATATTTAAAAAAAAAAAAAAGTATAAGTAATTTAGAAAGGAGACTTCTCCACACCGCTCCCTGTTGGCAACAGGAGAGATCTGCAAGCATCCAGGCCCACGCTGATGGGGTGGGGCTTCCAGGCCCTCAGCCCGGACCCCGGCAGCTTCCTCCAAAAATCCGGAGCGCAAAGCACCGCGCGACCACGCCCCAGGACCACGGCAGGAGACTGCCGACTTCCCTCTGCACGGCGCCGCCCACCGGAACCGTGCAACCTGACTACAGCCAAATTCAGCCACTGGACTTGGCCCTGCGCGGCATCTGTCGCGAGAGCCAGGCTTCCCAGGGAGCAAGAATGAGGTGTCCTCCGGAAAGAACAAGGCACCCCAAATGGTCCCCAGGCTCCGGTATGTGACTAGCCTCTCGCCCCTGTCGGGGTCCTTGGCTCCAAGAACTCCACACACAAGTTACCTAGCACCATAGTCTCCAGGACGCTGGAGCTGTCCGCCGCCTGGTGCTGAAGGGGACCAGGAGATGGCCTGCTGCCGGGCTGGTCACAGGGCGGGTCACGCCACTGCTTGGGGAGGGCAGTGAAGCG
Source organism: Mesocricetus auratus (assembly GCF_017639785.1). Lineage (NCBI taxonomy): Eukaryota > Metazoa > Chordata > Mammalia > Rodentia > Cricetidae > Mesocricetus > Mesocricetus auratus. The sequence goes on along the minus strand of NW_024429190.1, from coordinate 17,113,734 downwards.
CGATGCTCTGCTGTTTCGTGACACACCCGTGGCTTCCTGGCAGAGGGATTGACCCAAACCAGGATTTTAAAAGGTGTCCAGGACCTTGAACCTGGATTGTAACCCACATTGGTAGCTTCTGCCTTCCAAGCCAAGCATGTAGATTGATGTATTGACGTTGGAAAGATTTGGTTTCTTTCTGGAATTTTCCTTTATGCAGCTGCCCCACCCGCTTTGGATGGTTCCACGTTTGGGATGTACCTGAGGGCGACAGCCATCCCTTGTGCTGCCTACTTCCTGGGTGCCAGGCATGGCAAGAGCCAAATTGTCCTTAGTGGACCCCTCTTGGCAGCCCCTCCTCACAGGTGAAAACATGGCCTGGGAAGATGAGGCTGCACTGACTCAAGCTATATGATCCTATTCTAAGGTATGGCCATTGCACAGCTGCTCTGTAGGTCTGGGCTCCAGGGAAGGCTGCACCACCGGTGATCTTGGGCTCTTGAGGGCCTCAGTTTACCCAAAATTAAAACAAGAGTATTAGGTAGAGTGATAATTTATTGTGTTCTACCTCCTGCAGGCCACATTGCTGTGCCCACTGCTGTTTCTCCCATCTGTGTACCGCTTGGCATACCCTGCATCCTAATGTCTCTCCATAGGACAAGTGGACAGGCCAAGGGCAGCCAGACACCTGTGTTCTTTCCTGGTGCTCACCAAGCTCGAACTCTTGGAAAAGGGTTGAACTGGGAGAGATACCAGCAAGCCCTGTTGGAGTAAAAGTTTGGGCTGTGGTGAGTAAGGAGAAGATTTCTATGTGTCACTGAGGTGCCTGGGGAGGTGTGGTGAGTAGGTCAGGAGGCAATATTTACCTTCCCCTGACCACATCTATGAACTTGTGTCTCCTTCTGTCCAAGGAACGTGCTTGTGTGTTTCTAGAGTAAAGGAGTAGAGGTGAAGATTGCATGGGAAGGGCTACCTGATGAACCTGGTCTTGCTGAGGGTGTTTTGTTTGGAGGTGCCAGTGTCCAGCAAAGTGCTCATAGGGGCAGACTCACTTTGAATCTTTGAGCGGGGCCAAGGAGAAGCCCAGCCTCCAGGGAAATCACTACATGCTGCTGAACCAGGGTGGGGTGGTTCTGCCTTTCCTACCACCCCTTAACCTTAACTTCTGAGCCATACTCATTAGTTACAACCCAAACCCAAATATCCGTAAAACACAAAGCATAGTTTCAGCAGTGGACTCATGGGCCTTGCTTAGGCTCGGGTGTGTGGGAACAGAAAGGCAAGAGAAGGCCAGGCCAGGGCCAGAGCTCCCGGTTTGGTCAAGGCTGTTTGCTCCTTTGTTCTTTCCAGAAGTTCATAAGCAGAGAGAGTCTGTTTTTTCTTGCGGTTTTTTTTTTTTGGTTTTATGAAACAAGGTTTCTCTGTATTGTTTTGGAGGCTGTCAGTCCAGCCCAGCCTCGAACTCACAGAGATCCGCCTGCCTCTGCCTCCCAAGTGCTGGGATTAAAGGCGTGCGCGCCACCACCACCCGGCTTTTCTTGCCTTTTGATACTCTCAGAATGATTGGCAGAGAACTGTGTTGTGGCTTCATAAGGGCATGGTCATGAAGAAATCATCTTTGAGGATGCTACCTTGAGAACTGCTTGGTATGAAGGGACTTTCTGTGGCATAGAGGATGATGGGCAGGTCCTGGGCTGGCTGCCAGGAGACTTGAGGTCAATACCTCACATGTGTTCTTCCCACTGTTAGTATTCCCATCTACATATTAGCTCGTGTGTATGGCTGAGGAGACTAGCCATGGTCATGTGTGTACCAGTTGACCTGAGCTGTGTAAGGGCCACCTACTACCTCCTTCCCTCTTGTGAGCAAAAATAAGGCAATAGCTTAAGACAGCCTCCTTCATGCGGAGGCATCATCAGCTTCAGCTGTCAACTTGATACCAACCTAGAGTCACTTGGGAAGAGGGAATCTCGGAGGAATTGTCTCCACGGGACTGACCTATGGGGGTGTCTGTGAGGTGCTTCCTTAATTGCTAATTGATGTAGAAGGGCCCGCAGCACTGAGGGCAGTGCCGTCCATGGGAAGCTTGGCCTGGCTTATATAAGGAAGGTAGTTGAGTGTGAGCTGGGAGCAATCAGGGGTTTTCTGCTTCAAGCTCCTGCTTTGACTTCCTGCCTTGGCTTCTCCCCATGACCTATTACTTAGCCTGTAAGAGGAAATAAAGCCTCACCTCTACATGTTGTTTTTAGTAGTGTTTTTTACAGCAACATAAACAGTTGAGGACATCACAATCAGTATAATCAAGTACACTCCTTCTAGCTCACTACCCTGATAGGCTTACAGTATGCCTCATGATCTAAGGTAGCTGCTGAACACTGCCATTCAAATCTTTCCATGCCAGGAAAGAGATAAGGATTATAAAAGATTCCATGTTCTTATAAACACATTGTAGAAGTTGAATGCTATACTTCAGTTTAGTCTCATTGGCCAGAACCGAGTCACATGGCCCCACTTGCCTACAGTGGATGCTGAGAAGCATAGTTATCCTGGGTGACTATATGAGCACCTAAAATTCTGGGTTCGGCTGCTCCTGGAACAGCACAGACAATGGCGGGATTGGGCTTCCCAGCCTACAGACACCTAGGACAAGATCACAGCAGCAGCTCAGCCTGCTTCTGACGAGGGCCCTGTCTCTGTGCATCTTGCACATGACATGGGAGGGGTGTTCTTACAAGGATACAGTCCTACATATATAGAACTAAGGCCCCATCCTTAACCTTAACTATCTCCTGAACACCACATCTTCAGATGACAGAGGTCAAGGTTTCGACATGAGATATGGGGAACAGAATTCACTCTAAAGCATAGTGGCAGTTCATGAACTTGGAGCCTGACTAGAGGCAGGGCTGTGGGATAAGGCGTGGCCCAGGCTTAGCAGTCTACTGTGAGGTGGCTGTGGTTCTAGAGGAAGCATCCTCATAGCTCAAACATGCAGAGAACCACATGCCCTTGAAAATCCCATCATCCACACAGCAGGGGCCAAGGCCTCATCTCCCAGGGAATTTGTAAAACCTCAGAGGCCACAGCTGTTCCCTAGCTGTACCTATACTTATCAGGTGAGCTGGAGCCCAGCTCTCTGTTGATACTGCATAGATTAAGACATCTCTCCCTCTAAGCCTGCCCCGGCTCCTCATAGAAGCCTGTCTGTTAGCTTCAACCAGGGTTTTTTTAGCCCTGATGATGGCAGGGAAGGATTCCGTGGCACTCCTGTTCTGCAGCAGGCCCTTCACACACATAAGCACGCAAAGTCCCGTCTCCATTTTGCCGTTTTCAGTGGCATCTGTAGAAGTAAAATGCTGACAATCGTTTGTGGTGGGACTTGGGACTGAGCTGACCATCATCCAAGCCCAGCTTACTGTGCATTTGTGAAACAAAAGCCTATTTGTTGAATTAAGCATCCAAAATGCTCTGCTGTGGTCTGAGCCTAAAGTCTGTGCTGGGGAGAGTCCAATCAGATGAAGTCTTTGGCTGCTTCAGTCTTGCTGGCCTCTTGCCTTTCTGCAGCATGCTAGCTACACTCTTTAAACATCTTTACCCTCTGATCTGCACTCTCTCCTTTTTCTTTTCGGCTGGTGCACTCTAGTGGGTGGCTGGGCTGTTCGCCTGGAAACGCCCTTTGCCTAGCAATGAGCTGACAAGCTCTCTGTCTGCCTGGCTCTATGTAGGCCAGAGGCTGTTTGGTATAAACCCTGCATGAGAAAGTCAACAAGAACAAAAAAAAGAGCATCAACAACAACAACAAAGCCAAGAAAATTATCCTGCAGCCCACTCAACTCTCTTTGTCCTAGTAACCATGGTGCCTGGACAAACTCAGGAAACACTCAGGAAGGATTTTTATCTTAATGGGAAGCTGACACAAAGGGCTGAGAAAGGTTCAAGGGAAAGGCTCCTCCAATTTGATTTTTTTATTTAGAATATTGGAATATGAAAGAAGGGGCATAAAATGTATAGAATATTCTCTCCAGTGATGCAAAAACTCTGCCTTGTGGAGTAGCTGAGGAGAAAGTGGTGGCTATGTGATCTGAGGAAGAGGTGACCTGACCTAGGTTCCAAGTGGGGTCTCCATCAGAAACACTGGTTCCTGCAAACTATGAGTGTGTTCTGGGCACTGGGCTCGGCAATGCCATTCAGTGACTGAGTCATGACATCTTTCAGTGGCATGGAATGATAACAATATTTACTACTGGTGGAAACAACACTCAGATTCAAGAATAGGGTGGGCTTGGGGATCCTGGTGGTCCTGAACTATAGGTAGCAATGGTTGGTTGTAGTCTATGGTAGCTCTCCGAGGTGCTGAACACCCCTCTCTTCCACAACTACACAGATCAGCATAGAGCAATGAGCATCTATCATGTTTGTGAATTAGATTGTATTTATTGAGTACCTACTGTGTGCCTGGCTCCCTATGCATCATTATCTCATTAGCACACACGTATTGCTCCTTTAAAGTTAAACCACAGTATGTTTGGCCTAAAGTGCGACTAAAAGTCTTACCTTTTAACAACAGGATATTTGGTTTAGGTGTGGTTACTTGGTGTTTTGGATGTTAAGGAGGTAAGTACATTTGTTTGTTCCTTGTATTTTGGTAAGGAAATCTTTTTCCCTCCCCCCTTTTGATTGGGGTATATAGAACATTAAGTAATAAACTTGGAGCTGATCCCAGTATTCACTGGGTGCCTTCCCGACTCTATCACTTGTCTCTTGTCTATTTCTTTCCTCAATCCACACTCCCCTTCTCATGCCCAAAAAAGGTGGTCCCCTCAACATGGGACCCCCAACAGGTTGACCTGAGCTCTGTCTGCCTGCTCCCGAATCCTCTGTTGTCATCCTGACGATTGTGTGACCTGAACAGCTCAGCCCTTTAGTCCCTAGAACAGATGTCCTGTCCATCACAGCACCCATGTCTTGCCTTCTGAGCCCCTCACTTACTCCATACCTCCTACCCTAGGAAGACAGCATCTGACCCCTAGATAGAACCTCACTTTATAGTCCAGGCTTGTCTTAAACTCACCATGCAGCCCATCCCAGCTCCAAACTCATAATTGTCTTCTTGCTTCAGTTCCCCAAATGCTGGAACCAGGGACATTTGTAACCCACCCTAGCCAGGGTTTTATCTTGCTCGGCCCTATGTCCTCCATATATGGTACAGCGAGACCCAACAACAGTGAGGGCCCAGTCACATGACTGATAGACCTAGAAATGAGATTGATGGCAGAGGGGCCAGAACCTAGGGTTTCTATTCCTGGATAACTTTTGTGGAGGAGAGTCTCATACTCTCTACCCTCAGGAGTTCCTAAGTAGTAACACCCTGGATCCTCCCTACAACCCAAAAGGTATGGATACCTTTGATCTTTGTTCTACAAGCAGGGAAACTGAGGCATGTGGCCAGTAATAGTTATCTGGAAAACAGACCATCCACTTTCTCACTGTTCCCTGTGATAAGGTGGTTTCTGTCCACTGTGAACCTATTGAGTTAAGCCTGGGCACCACTTTCTGACTGCCCAGTGACTCCCACACCCTCTGAATGATGCTGAATGGCCATAGTATCTCTCTGTGCCTTGGTCCCCCTTCAGGACACAATAATTTCTGCTCTGCAGACTGGCTGGGAGGTCATAGACCATCAATGTGGCACATGAAAAGAACCCTGTTAATACACTGTCACTGTCACTGTGACTCACACATACTCTGGTATTACTGGCCATCTTGGAGTCTTCCTCTATAGATTTGTTTTAGAAGACAGAAAGAAGGATGAACCAAGGACAAAATAAACCCCAAAAGGATCCTTTTGTGTCCTGTGTACCTACAACAGGTAGCATCAGGAAGGCTAGGCCAATCCAAAGGGGATATCTCAACCAGAACTCATACTGTAGCCTGGTCACAACCTAATTAATCTCAGTTTTCACCTGCACATTTCAGCCTGCAATCCTGAGGCTACAGGGAGTAGGGGAAGGCTAGGTAGTTCTGAACACTATGGCTAAGTCCGAGGCTGGGATAACTGGCTTGGATCACAGATGAGAATGGGAGGGAGGGATTCATTGGAGATCCAGGTTTACAGTCAGGTCATGTAGGCTGACCTTCACCAAGGCTCAGCTTCCTTCCTTGTTATGCTGACTATTTTTATGCTAATGTGACACAAACTGAAGTAATTGGAGAGGAAGGAACTTCAAATGAGAAAATGCCTTCACTAGATAGGGCTATAGGGCATTTTCTTAATTAGTGATTTATGGGAAAGGACCCAGCACACTGTGGGTAGAGACATCCCTGGGCTGGTAGTCCTGGGGTCTATAAGAAAGCAGACTGAGCAAGCCATGGGAAGCAAACCAGTAAGCAGAACTCCTCCATGGCCTCTGCATCAGCTGCTGCCTCCAGGCTCCTGCCCTGTTTGAGTTCCTATCCTGATTTCCTTCAGTGATGAACAGGGATATGGTAGTTTAAGCTAAATAAACCCTATCCTCCCAAACTTGATTTTTGGTCATGTGTTTTTCATCACAGCAATAGAAACCCTAACTAAGACACCTATGTCATGTGACTTTGCCTCTTGTCCTCTGTATGAGCCATACAGGCCTCTACAGTAAGGTTCCCTTTGCCCCCCCCCTTTCAAAGCCTGCAAGGCATTCTCCTTATCCCCAGGGTTGATAAAAGTTTGTAGCTGAAATCGTATTTCCTGGAGTCCTATAGCCCAGGGATGGCCACATAACCAGCCACAGCTTTTCTTTGTCCTCTCAGTCTTCTGTCAGGAAAGGAGAAGGACCTGGGGCATTAGGCCTGAGGCTTCATGCATATGATTGAGAGGAGAAACGGAGTTGGCCTGTTGGGTGGGCTTGGAACCTGTCTGTGCACCTGTGGAAGCCATTCTGAATCCTTGCCTTTCCTCATAGGCTGCATGAACAAGACAGGTGAGTATTCCCTTCCCTTAAGTGACCCTCAGGGGGCACCCCCTGCTAGTAGTGGCTGTCCCTCTAAGTGCTGGAGACCTTGTACCAGCAGCCGGCATCCAACCCTGTTCCTCATGTGTCCACTGACTCCTTTTTATTGACATGGAGGAACTGCCCATGTTTCTGGGGCAAAGTGCTGTCTCTACATGTGTGTGTCCTGCTTGTGGCAACTCCATGTGTGATAAAGCCAGGGCAGTTAGCATGTCAGCACCATCAATGCCAAGTGTCCAGTGCTTGTGCTCACTTCAGCAGCACATATACTAAAACTGGAACAATACAGAGATTAGCATGGCCCAAGTATCCAGTGCTAACTATCTCCTGGGCTCCTCGTGGCTGAGCCTCTGCCAAAGCAATGCCATTCAGTGTACCTTGCAGTTCGGGTTTAAGTGTCTTGTCTGAATAGCAAGCCCTTCCATATCCATACATCCCACCTAGGAAGCTGGCATACCCAGGACCCTCAACTGATCAGTTACCAGATGCCCCCCTGCTGGCCAGATTCCTAAAGGTCAGGCCTTGGCAGGTCATGCTTTCTCTGCATGCACTTAAAGTTCCCCCAGGAAACCAAATGACCGGGTGACAGGCACAGAATAGGACCAGAATGGCAGAGGACATGGGAGGGTGCTCTGTGTGGGTGGGAAACTCCCAGGAAACGCAGACCCCACTTCAGTGGTTATATCCCCTAGTGAGCTGAGCTGGGACATCCTGTGACTCAGACTTCCTGTACCATGCATGGCAGTAAGAAACACACATCTCAGGTGGTCCTGGACACAGACCAATTGCGACTGTACCCTGTGAGACAGGGTTAGCCCTCCTCAGGCGTGACACAGACAATTTGTCTTTCTTTTTAATCTCATGTTTTAAACAGCCGGACCCCATTTAGTAAATTGATTGCAGAACTTCTCCACTGGCCATGAGCTATCCTCTCACAGCATCAGGCGGGGGCTCAGGGACTGGCAGCTCAGATGGTTGAGTGCTCACCTAACATGCATAAAGCCCTAGGTTTGATAGCACCACTGCATAAACCAGATGTGGTGGTGCACACCTGGAATCCCAGTATCTGAACAGTGGAGGCAGGAGGATCAGAAGTTCAAGGTCATCCTCCACTACATGGTAAGTTGAAGGCCAGCCTGGGCCAGAGACCTTGACAAAATAATATGTGAAAACTTAAAATTAAAATTGTTTTTAAATTTTAATTCCGGCATCTCTCCCTGAAGACCTTGGACAGGTTGCCTCATTTGGAGCCAAGCCATTAGAAATCTCCAGAGTTCTGGTCTCATTCGAGCATGACCAGCAGCAACCTGAGAGGGTCATGGAGCTCCGCCTGCTGGAGATCTGTGTGAGACCAGATGCCAGGAGAGTCAGGGACTAAAGATGATATACCACAGCCAAGACTGGTGGGGCATCGTCCCAGGACACAGGAGCCATTCTTACAAGGACCAGAACTGGGTCAGATACTCCATTGTCACCATCTAGAACCTTTCTTCCTTGGTCTTTGAATTTGTGTTTTGTGACAGTGGAGCATCAGAGTGCGCTCGTGCGCATGGGTGCACACACACACACACACACACACACACACACACACACACCTGGGAAAACATGGAATCTGGAGCAGCTGGCTGGGGCTGGGAACCAAGTCAGCGTTTTTGCTGGTGATACTGATGGCAACTGTGAGGATCTCAGGAGACGGGAAGGTTCCTGTTTGGTTAATTCTCAGACCATCCTGAGAATATGGGTGACCATTGGATCTCCATCCTGGAAGCCTGGCCCAGAGGTGACTATGTGTGGACTCAAGCCAAAGCCAAGACCAGACAGTGAACTTGACAGAGGTTTGGAAATATGCAGTCAGAGCAAAGTAACTAAGGAAATCAACATAAAGTTTCTCTAAAAGCTGAACACAGAGATATCACATGACTCAGCTAGACCCTCAAAGGAATCTACATGCAAGATGCTGGATCCCACCACAGAGATCCTCAGAAACCTGTGGCTATTGCTACACTTCTCATTACAGCCAGGAAATACATGTCACCTAGATGACCAACAGAGGGAGAGACGGATAAAGAACACAAGGCTCATGTTCCCAGTGGAAATCCATGCAAATGAAACCGTAGCATTTGCTTAAAAAATGGATGGGACTAGAAATTATGTTAAGTGGAACAAGCCAGATTCAGAAAGACAAACACCACGTGATTTCTGTCCTGTGGAACCCAGATTTAAAGTTATATGAGGTGTGTGTGTATGTGTGTGTGTGTGTATTTGTATTTGTGTTGAATGTATACGTGTTTTGCATGTCTATAGGTGTATGTGCACACGTATGCACATGGATGTGGAAGTCTGACGTTGATGTCAGGAAGCAGAGAAAGACAATGCTGGTGCTCCGCCCACTTTCCCTTTTAATTCATGGTTACAGCACATGGGATGATACCACCCATGTTTGCGGTGGGTCCTACCTTCACCATTAAGCACAAGCTAGGAACTTCTTCAGGGAATGCCCATATTTTTGTCTCTGAGGTGATTGGATATTCCATCAATTTTACAATATTAACACTGCACATCTCTACAATGGCCAGGGTTCTCCAGAGGAGCAGGATGGATCAAATGTGTGATATAAAAAGAGATGCATTACATAGATTTACATAATGCAGTCTGAGCAATGGACCCACAGTTGTCTACAGGCCAGAGAGACTGAGAACCCAGTAACTGCTGCATCCCTCAGTAGTCTCTCACTGGCATCGACACCTGGACGATTCCGGGAGAGCAACTGACATTCAGTCCATGTGTGAAGGTAAAGGTCTGACATCAGCAGGGCATGGCAGCTGAAGTGACAGGGGCAGGACAGACACAATAGCAAGAAGGGAAGCCAGGCCGGTGGCCTCACATCACTTTGCTTTTTCCTTGGATCTCTTTGTATCTTAGAAGGTGTGTCCCCTTCTTCTCTTAGAACAGCCACATAGATATGCGCAGAAGTGTGTCTCTCCAGTGGTTCCAGATCCAGATCCCACCAGGTTGACAAGATCAGCTGTCATGCTCGTAAGTAAACTTGCTGAACAGTAATCTGCAAAAAAAAAAAAAATGACACTCAGGGTGTCACATGGATAAAATGACAGGGCTATGTGATGATGCAGAGATTACATACTTGTCACATATGCCGGAGGATCAGAGCTGGGATCCTCAGAACCCACAAAAATGCTGGTGGATGTAGCGGCCAGTCTGTAATTCCAGTCTTAGAAAGTAGACAGAGGAGATTCCCAGAGCAAGCTGTCTAGCAAGATTAGCCATATCAGAGAGTTCCTACCTCAATGAATGAGGCTTGGAAGAGCAATAGGGGATGACTCCCAACATCAAGCTTGGTCCTTAACATATATGTAAACACATGTGCACCCAAACACAGATGAAAATGGAAAAGGAAAAAAGCCACTTGGTACATAAACTACAATTTCTCAGAGTGTTGTTCTTTCAGTTTATGCTGGCTAGTTTTTTGTCAACTTGACACAAGCTAAGGTCATCTGGGAAGAGGGAACCTCAGTTGAAAAAAAAATGCCTCCATAGGACACTTTCAAGATTAATGATTGATTTAGAGAGCCTAGCCCACTGTGGGTGATGTCACCCTGGGCAGGTGGTCCTGGGCTGTGTTAAAAAGCCAAGGGGAGGAAGCCAGTAAGCAGCATTTCTTTATGTTCTTTGCTTCAGTTCCTGCCTCCAAGTTCCTTCTTGAGATCCTGTCCTGACCCTCAGTGATGGGCTGTGACCTGAAAGTACTAATATGAACTAAACCCTTTCCTTTCAGGAGTGTTTTTGGTCATGGTGTTTATCACAGCAGCAGGAAGCAAACCAGGACACTATTTACATGTTTATGTTGTGTGTTGGTTTAAATGGAAATGCCCCCTATAGGCCTACAGGGAGAGGTACTATTAGGTGTGGCCTTGTTGGTGTAGATGTGGTTTTGTTGGAAGAGGCATGTCACTTGGGGGCAGGCTTTGAGGTCTCAGATGCTCAAGCCAGGCCCACTGTGGCACTCTCTTCCTGGTGCCAGGGGATCTGGATGTAGAACTCTCAACTACCTCTCCAGCTCCATGTGTGTCTGCATAATACCATGCTTCTGACTACTATGATAATAGACTAAACTTCTGAATTGTAAGCCAGACCCAATGAAATGTTTTCCTTTATAAGAGCTGCCAGGTTAAAGGGACACTAGCCCACTCAAACATTGCTCATGCAGGCCTTGCCCTTATCCCCAGTTCCTTCTATCTTGCTAAAAAACCATTAGATTACATTCCTAAAGCTAGATACCAAGGTCTATTCCCCTATTTGGCCACTTCCTCCTCCTAAGACTGACTGTCAAGGACCAGCCATCAAAGTATTGGAGTCTAGCAATCAAAAGCCCCCCTTGGATCACCTAATTGACTTGCCCAATTAAAATTAAGCACCTCATCTTAACATAGGGTTCCCCCTTTACCTTTATAAAACCACCATTTTTCTGTGTCCATGTCTGCCTCCTCTCTATCCAGAGACAGTCCCTCCAGGACAAATACCCCTTTCTCCTTTTTCTTGTTTCCTTTCCTTCTCCCTCATCCTCTACCACAACATCCTAGACCATTCTAACATAGACCGCCCCCTTTTCATTCTCTTAACAATTACACCTGCAAGGTCATTTGTTGCTGTTTTTCTGTCCATGTTAGAAAGCAGCCACTTTAAACATTTCTTCCCTGCTTAATAGAGGATCTCTCTGTGAAAACAGGTGTGTGTGGTGTGTGATGTGTGTGTGTGTGTGTGTGTGTGTGTGTGTGTGTGTGTGTGTGTGTGTGTGCGCGCGAGCGAGTGCGTACGTTTCTAATCCTGGGTCTGGGAGGGAGCCCCACTATTTGGGAGTCCCCTTCAGTGGTCATGGTGTCTCTTTTTTTTAAGATTTATTTATTTATTACATATACACCAGATTGAATTGTAAATGGTTGTGAGCCACCATGTGGTTGCTGGGAATTGAACTCAAGACCTCTGGAAGAGCAGTCAGTGCTCGTAACCTCTGAGCCAAGTCATGGTGTCTCTTTACAACAATAGAAACCCTAACTAAGACATGCATCACTCGTCTTTAATATTGCCCCATCACAGTGTGTAAGCAATCAGATTTAAAGGGGAGAGTGTCCTCTTCCATGCCCTTACCAGCATGGTCTCTTACCCTCAGGACAAGTGACCTGAGCTATTTTAAACCAGGTCCCTTAAGCTCCTTAAGCTGTTTGTTCACTGTAACTCGGGGCTGTAGTACCTCAGCAGACTGTTTTCCCTCAAGAGTCTTCTTTGTGTTGCTGTGGGTGAGGGAACCCCAGCTCATAGGTAGCTCTCCCCAGCATATATCCCAGGGAAGTCCCAGCTCTGCCCTTCTTCTGACAGAAAGTGAAAGGGCGGAGGTGCCTCCTGCCTGCACCAGAGGGCAGGGTGTAAATCCTTAGCAGCCTTCCTCCCGTTTCAGCTGGGCTCTGTGCCCCAGCACCTACGTAACCTTGACTGAATGCTTATTATAAATGCAGCGTCCCAACCACCCCCAGGTCTGCTGAGATGGCATTTGTGTCCTAATAACATTCCCAGAGGACAAGAAGTCCTAAGCAAGAAATGAACAATGAGCTTAACCTGAGTCCCCTGCTCGGAAAATTTAGTTTCACCTATTGCTGTTCGAAACATGGCCACTGGGGGACACTAGAGCTAGGCATTAGACAAATGGTTTGCCAAACTGAAAGGAAAAACAAATTCAAAACAGATGATTTTTCACCTAGACCCAAGTATAGCATCCTGTGCCCAACTGCAACAACAACAACAAAAAATGGGTTTCATTGGAAAAGTCCTTGCGATGGGAATGTTGATCAGAGTAAGAGGTTGTTTTCCACTACGGAAACCCCAAGGGCCCAAGCCTCAGACACCTGCTTCTTGTGCTGCTCCACTGTGACAAAGACCCATTTCCTGTCTGGGCTGAGTGTCTCCATGCACAGTGTACAGATATTTGGACTACACGGTTCCCAGAGTCCCTTCTGGTTCCAAGGCTGAAGCTCAGACTATGGGGGTCATTTTTTCCTGCAATTTTCTGTGCTAATCCCCAGAACTTTCCAAGGAAATGGAAGATGGCTCTACATCTTTAAAAACACAAGTAGAACACGCTCCTGGCCTGTGATCTGCCCCGGGAGACCTGGGGCTTGCTACAATTGGGGTTCTGTCATTCCTGGGTGGGAAGGTTTCCAGTCCTCTAGAGTCAACAGCACTTTGGTCTCCTTGCTGCAAAGACCCTGAACCTCAGTAAAGAAGCATAGACTGAAGCCATTCAAAGATGGAGGGACTGAGGCCCAGGGAAGGAATCAGCCATACCCTAAGTCCCTATGGGCCAGTCACAGGTAAAGTCACAGGTAAAGCCAGAAGCAGCACTCCAATGCTGCTGCCTCATCCGAGGTCCCTGGAGCAGGGCAATCAGAACTCATCAACCCTGCCAGGGTAGTGTGTTGACCTTGGCAGCAGAGGAAAGCCAGGATACAGAGGCTGCCCACGGTCCTAACATGCCTGCCCTGTAATAGGCTCCTGTTCTTGTGAAAGACAGGCAGACAACATCCAGGAGGGAGGGTAGAGGGAGGACAGGGCCATGTGGTGGCCAGGGAAAGCCTCGGGAGGTGACTCGTGTCTCACGAAATGTGAGGATGGCTGTATGGGCTTAGGGAACAGCATCCAGGCAGAAAGGATGGCGGGCACAAAGGATATGCCATGAGTTCACCGTGAGAAACAATAATCTCCATCCATAACAAGGGTACTGAGGACCGAGAGTAGTGAAAGCGAAGACGTTTAGCTGATGGATTTGCAAAGCCAGGTGTCTCAAAACTTAATGTGGGAGGGGGCAACAAGATGACTCTGCAGGCAAGGACCCCCAAGCCTGATTGTGGGGGTCCCTACAAGCTCTACTGACAGCAAAGAAACAAACCACAGGAAGCAAGAAAGAAACCAGTTCAGCATGACTTAGTTAGCCAGGCTGGTTCAAACTTCTGGAGTCTGACCCCAATCAGTTTGTTTTTGACATATTTAAACACAGAACAACTTTGGAACAGGGTTTCCTCCTGGCAGTTACCACAATAAAGCTTAAGGCATAACTAACTACATCAAATTCCTTTGCAAAGCACGTGTCTTTTGCAAATCACCTGTGACCTCTCCCACAAGAGCAGGTTCTACTGACTGAGAAACAGCGCTAATGATGAGGGTCTAGGGAGGAAGGGTTTGTAATAGCAAACTCTTCTGCAAAGTACATAGGACCTCTTTTATAAGAATGGGATTTGTAAGAATGGATCTACAGATAGTAAAAGATCACCAGGCTATTAAACGCATCCTTCCTAGGGTTCTGCATGGAAAACAGGTATCCCTTCCATTGAAGAAAAACTCCTGTGTTTAACAATTCTGGTTTCTCTAACACTATCTGTGAGAACTGAGTGCTTGCGCCCCCCCCACATACACTTTTTTATTAAAATAAAATCTAACAGCCTAGAGACTATATCAGAAAACTCTTAAGACCTTATAAATGCATTTAGTAAAGTAGATACAAAATCAACATGAAAAACCAACAATCATTAGGAACAGTAACACCGGACACGCTGAAAAAAATAACAGGAAAACACTCCCCATTCACAATACTCTCAAAAAATTACACACCCAGGAACAACCTAACCAAGGGGCTGTGTGATCTTTACAACTAAAATTTTAGGAAAAATGCAAAAGCCCCTAGAAGATGGGAAGACTCCATATTCACAGATAGACCAACAGAATTAATATTGTGAAAACAGCTATAATACAGATCAACACTCAGAGTCAATATTCTCCATCAAAATTCCAATGTCATTCTGTACCCAAATAAAACAATGAAGACCCTAAAATTCAAATGGAAACACCTAAGATTCTGTCTGAATAGCCAAAGCAATCCTGAGCAAAAAGAGCTGTGTTGAGGGTACCATGATATCTACATTCAAGTTATACTACAGAGCTACAGTAACAGAAACAGCATGGCACCGTCACAAACTCCAACAAGCACCAGCAGACACAGGACCTAAACAAGCCTACAAAGCTCCAGCCACCTCGTTTTTGAGGAAGAGGCCAAAACATGTGCTGAAGAAAAGACAGACTCTTCAGTGCAGGTGCAGAGAAACTGGATATCCACACGGAAAAGATGAAACTAGATCCCTGTCTCTTGGGCCATGCAAAAATCAATTTCAAGACCTCAAACTTTGAAGCTGTTACAGGAAAACAAAGGTAAAATATTTTAAGATCTTGGCACTGGCAAAGATTTTCTGAAAAGGACTCCAAATGCCTAGGGAATAATAGCAGGAACTGACAACAGGATCACAGGAACTCTAAAAGCTTGTGCTCAGCAAAGAAACAACAGAGTGGAGACAGAATGTGCAGTAGGAGAAAGTCTCTGCTATATCTCCATATATCTGACAGCATATATGAAGACCATATGAAGAGCTCAAGAGTGTCAAAGGTAACATCTCAACTGTCCACAAGGCTTCTGCCAGCATCAGAACCCCTGCCCCCATGTCTCCACAGGCCTAAGTGGTCTGCTGCTGAGCCTCGAGGGCGTTGGAAGTTTGGAAGTCTTCTAAATTGGGCAATTTTCAGTTCCTCCTCAAATCTGAAGATATTTCTCTATTGTTTCCTGCTACATAGAACAGGGCGTTCCCCTCCCACCAGCCTTGGGCTTTGTAAGAATGACAGTGGGGACTTGGGACTAAAAGCACTTCACAGCAGAAGTAGGGGTGGGTGCCATGCACCGCCCCCAACTCGCAGCCTGGGTGTGTAAGATGTTCTTTGAGTCTCTTCTTTGGAGCCACAGGAAATGTTCCAGGCACACCTGTTGGGTTTTAAACATTGAAGGTGGGGCATGTTGCCACAGGGTCTGGGAACACTTGGACCCAGAAGGTGTCCCATGGTGGCTCTGAGCATGCCTTTTAACCCCTCATGGCCATGACTTCCTGCTCTGTGATGGGAGCAACATCCTCTTCCTGAGGTTGTCCCTTAGATTAAATGAGCCCTCGGGTATGAGTATGTCACAGGCACTCAGGGAGGGGTACCAATGACTCCTGGAGGGACTAAAAACACCAAGTCTGGCCGACCACCATGTGCCACGTTGCACTGGGTCAGCTCCACAGCCTGGAGTCTACTGAGAAGGGATGCTTGGAAGGGCACCTTGAGAACCAGACTCACTGATGCCCCTGCCCGGCTCAGCCATCTGACTTAAAGGCAATTGCTCTTGAAAACCACTAAGATGCCTTGAGCTGTGACTGGATGAAGAAGCCACAGGGTCCTGATGATGAAAAGCCACTCGGCACTAGGGGAGGAAGAACCATGGGGCCATGAGAAGGGCATCTAGCTACAGGGAGAACTGGCCACTGGGATGCTGCCTGATGACAGCTCCATGACATCCAAGCAAGGGGAGCACTGAGGACAAAGGAACAGTGGACAGACAAGACACCTAGGCCAGTGATACGTTCTTCCTGAGCCTTCATGGTCCCCTTGTCTAAACCCAGAGAGCATCTAGGGCTGAGATGCCAGAGGTAAGGTCCAGCCTCAGGGAGACTGGTACCGCTGAGAGATGACAGTCCACAGTGGGGAAGACCAGGCAGAGGGAGGGAGGGCAATGTGATGTTCAGTACTTTCTGCTCCGTTTTGCTGTGAAGCTTAAACCTCTCCAAACAGTGAAGTTTTTTTAAAAAGCAGAGGAGGAAGAGGACAAAGTGGAAGGGATGGAGGCAGCACCTCCTCCTGGGAGCCTTCCCTGAGTGATGCTCACCCCTGAAGGCAAACCTTTTTCCTGCCAGAATCTGCACCAGCCTTGCTTCTAACCTGGCTCCGCCCAAGCCCCCCAGGCTAACAGGTTCTTCTGTTTCTAGCTTTCAGCAGGCAGCCCATTGGCCCTTGGGGGGCAGGCAGGGAGGGTGCTTCAGACCATCTCACTCCTGCCTTAGTAACAGAGAGGCCTGTGGAGCACGGCAGTGGTTATCTCAGTAGCTGTAGTCTTCCTGCCTCTTCTGAGGACAAGACAGACACAGGGACACACCACATTGGGGACTTTGGCATGCTCAGTTTGTAGTGCCACTGCTGCTGTGTCTATCCCTGTGACAGCCTGGGACCTGAACTGCCACCCCTGAAGCACGAGGCACAGGTGGACTTTTATAGTCACTCTTCCTATTACACAGGATGTAACAGGATGTGTAATAGGTAAGGGCCTGGGCACAGGAAGTCACCTGTTTCTATGTGGTGACACAGTGGGCTGCCTAGGGGTAAACATCTTCAGACAACGGTCCTCCTCCAAGGGGCCTCGCCCTTCCACGGATCCCCCACACTCTCCCCACATGAAACCTCCAGTGCATTGGGTGACTCACTAGCAAGTGGTGGTAAACGGTTGGCTGTCACTCCCTGCCTTCAGAGGTGGGTAAATCACGACTCAGACTCACACAGAGGCTCGGAGCTCTGAGAGACAATGGAGTGTGTGCGCACATTGGGAGGTGTGGAGGTGTTGGTAGTCGTGGGCCTGATGTAGCACACAGCCCTGTGACATGAGCCGTGTGACTGTCACCAACTCAAACTTCCACTGCTTGTACTGCAATTCCCGTAAGACTGTGGAGTGGGTGCCACTGGGGTGAATAAGGGAAAGATAGAAAGGGGTGGGGGGGGACGCTGCCCGGGGCCATGCTGGAAGGTGGGAAGAGGGGAATGGGAAGGCAGAGGCTCTGCACTCAGCAGCTGGGCAGTGTGACCCTTAGGAGCCTCCATCTTTGACAAGAGGGACAGATAAATTACAGGGTGTCAGGAAGACACAAGGATCCCAAACAGCAAACTTACTGGATACAGCCAAAGCCTGAAGAGTCTGCACAATGGAACTGGGGAGGGGGTGAGCTTAGCATGAAGCTTACCATGACTGGGGAAGCCCCAGAACTTGCTAAATGTTCTCACAGGCACATCTTCCCAGGACTTCTGTGGAATTCAGGCTTCCAGCCCAGCTGCAGGGGTTGGGGGACATGCTCCCCAAATGTGATGTGGGATGAGGGCCTCTTGCCTACAATGTCTCCAGTTCTGAGAGGCATCTCTAAAGTGAAGTTCTGAGCTGGGTAGTCTAATGTTGGGCTCTGCATTTCTACCCTGATGGCAATGACTCTGCTGGCATGACAGCATTATGACCAGCTGGCCTAAGCAGTCATGGGTAAGGTGTGTCTGTGTTAGTTAGGCTTCTATTGCTGTGATAAAACACCATGGCTAAAAGCAATATATGGAGGAAAGGGTTTATTTAGTTTATAGTTTCACAATGCAGTCCAATTACTGAACACAAACAGGGCAGGAAGCTGGAGGCGGGAGCTGATGCAGAGGCTTGCTCTCATGGCTTGCTCAGCCTAATTTCTTATAGAACTCAGGGTCAGTTACCTAGGGGTGGCACCACCCACAATGAGTTGGCTCCTCCCAAATCAATCACTAATTATGAAAATGCACTACAGACTTATCCACAGACCAATCTGGTAGGGGCATTTTCTCATTTGAGGGTCCCTTCTCCCAGATGACTCTACCTTGTGTGAAGCGGACATAAAATTAGGCTGTGAAGCGGACATAAAATTAGGCAGTATAGTGGCCCGTATCAGAGTCCCCAGAGAGCCTAACAAGATGCAGATTACTGGGTCTAGCTCATTGGGTGCTGATGCAGCCCCACCCCCACTCCATGTGTTACTTCTATCAACCCATAGACTAAAAGCCCCAGATTCAGGCTATGGGGATGTCTTAGTTAGGGCTTCTCTGAAGACACAGCATGACCACAGCAACTCTTATGAAGGAAAACATTTAATTGGGGCTGACTTACAGTTTCAGAGATTTATTCCACTATCATCCTATGTGACATGGTGCCATGCAGGCACGCATGGTGCTAGAGAAAGAACTGAGAGTTTTGTATCTTGATCTAAGACAACAGGAAGTGAACTGCATGCTGGGCTTAGCTTGAGCATAGGAGATCTCAAAGCCCACCCCCACAGTGACACACTTCTTCCAACAAGGCCGTTATCTCCTGATAAGCACCACTCCCTTTGGAGGATATTTTCTTTCAAACCATCACATTATACTCCCTAGCCCCCATAGGCTTGTAGCCATGTCATAGTGCAAAAAAAATGCATTCATTCCAACTTGAAAAGTCCCTATAGTCTATAACAGTCTCAAACTTATTTAAACCTATTTAAAAGTTCAAAGTCTCTTCAGAGATTCATGCAATCTCTTAACTGTTATCTCCTGTAAAGTCAAAAGCAAAAAGCAAATCACATACTTCCAACATATAATGGCACAGGATATACATTACCATTCCAAAATATAGTAAAGGAAGCATAGTGAGGAAATACTGGACCAAAACTAGACCAAAAACCAGCTGGACAAACTCCAAACTCTGCATCTCCATGTCTGATGTCAAAACACTCTTCGGATCTCCACTCCTTTCAGCTTTGTTGACTGCAACCCACTTCTTTCTCTTGGGCTGGTTCCCTTCTCTGTTAGCAGCTCTCCTTGGCAGGTATCCCATGACTCTGGCATCTCCAACATTTTGGGGTCTCCAAAACAATCCAGGTTTCACTTTCACAACAGCTTCACAACGGCCTCTCTAGGCCTCCATGAAGAGACACTCCTGACACATGCCTGGCCTCAGAAGCTTTCTTTGTCATAGAGGAAGATTCCATAACCCCTTTCTTCTGTCCTAGACTCTAAATTCTGAACCACATGGCTAAAGCTGCCAGGTTCTGCTGCTTTCTGAGGCTGGGGCATGGCCCCTTTGTTTGGTTACATCTTCACCAGCTTCCTGTTCTTGATGGTGCCCTTCCCTGCTTAAACTTGGCTGTTCTGAATCTCAATCTGTAGACCAGACTGGCCTCAAACGTAGACCCCTCAGCCTGTCTGCTGAATGCTGGGATTAAAGGCATGCATCACTGCTCCTGGACCTAAACTGTTCTTTAATTCCTTTTCACAAGTTGGAAACTTAGCTGGGTGCCCTGAGGTCACAACTCCCTTTATTCCACTTCTTAATCTGTTTATCTCCTTGAACACAGGATTTAGCTCCATTCCACTTCCTGGTGCCTCTTTTCTCAGTTTGTACATTTTATATTTTTACTACCTCATCTTGTTTCTTTGCATTATAAATCTTCATTAGAGTTAATACTAATAACCACATAACAGTCAATGCTAGGCTGTTTTGAGATTCCCTTTGCCAACAGAATTAATCCAAATCTCTTTACTTTATCATCAAGCAGACTCTTCAGACAAGGGCAAAAAGTAGCCACATTCTTCACCAAATCACAAGACTGGTATCTTACAGTAACTTACAGTTTCAGAGATCTAGTCCACTATCACCATGATGGGACATGGCAGCATGCAGGCAGACATGGTTCTGGAAAAGAGCTGAGAGTTCTACATCTTGATCTGCAGACATCAAGAAGTGAGCTGTGTGCTGGAGTAGCTTGAGCACAGGACTCCTCAAAGTCTACCCCCACAGTGACACATTTCCTCCAACAAGGCCTTACCTACTCCAGCAAAGCCACACCTCTTAATAGTGCCACTACCTATGGAGGCCATTATCTTTCAAACCACCACACATGGCAAGTCTCTAAAGCATTTGACCTAGTCATGTAGAGGTCACAGTGTTCAACACTACTTGATTATCCTGTGGGCAAGGAGTCTTTCATTTGATGGATGTCTGTTTAAATGCCAAGGGGTTGACCACACTCTCCCCAAGGCCATCCTTGTGAAAGTCCAGTATTTTCATACCCCACACAAGCTTATCTATGGGGACTTGGTGAAGTACCACAGGCCACAATCCTAGCATGTTGTCACTGACTGTCTATTTCCTGTGGCTGCCTTGTGATAACTCGGTGGCTTCCAACCACTGAGATGTATTGGCCTCCATTCTGGCGCCAGTCCTCTGAAGTCACTATCGCTGGGCTGTCCCCAAGGAGAAGCCATTTTGCTCCTTCCAGATTCCAGCAGTGGTAAGTTGCCACCACATCCTTCCAAGCCCAGCCTCTTTGACCTCTCTTTGTCCCAGATTTATCTTCTCATCTGTGGGGTCCAAACTTCCTGCTGCTCTCTCCAGAAGGACACCTGCAATTACATCTAATTACATCTAATGTCCATATATCAGTGGTCTGCAAAGGTCCCAGCTCAGCTCTCCTGAAGACTAAAGACAATTATTCATCAGCCTGCGCCCTCAGTATCTGTGAGTTTGGGTGGGGCCCAGTGCCTGGACCTGGACCTGGGAAGACATCAGAGAGCTGTCTGTCCTCAAAAGGGAGCTGAGGCAGGGTACACTTGAGTGGAGCATCTGAACATCATCATATCATGGGAAGAAACCAGGATTAGGAGGTAGGAGGACAACAAGGCAGGTGGTTCTGGGTGCTTTAAGAAGGCAGGCTGAGCAAGCCGTAAGGAGCAAGTCAGCCAGCAGCATTCCACGACTTCTGCTTCAGTTTCTGCCTCCAGGTTCCTGTTTCAAGTTCCTGCCCTGACTTCCTCCATGATAGATTGTGTTCTGGAACCACGAGCTGAAATGAACCCTTTCCTCCCTGAGACTGAGGGCAGTGTCTGTGAGTGCTGGGTTGTGGTGTTTACTCTCATTGAGACACCCTCCTCAACCTTGCTTCCTTATTTGTCCTAATTTCCACAGTAATTCAGAAATTCTCTGCCACTTTCCCACTAACAATCGCTTTCTGATTCCTGAGCCACAAATGGCTTTTTTCCTTTAAAGCATTAAAAATACATGGCAGTGGTACCCCACAAGGAACCTTTCATGCCCTGCATTTCTCCAAGTATCAAACTGGACGTCCCTCCTTCTCTCCCTCCTCCCTAACCCCCTCTCCCTAATCAGATGTGCTCCTAGAATGTCCTAAATTCTCTGAGAGAAGCTAGATTATGTTTTTTAGTTGTGGGTTAACATAGACTTTCCTGGGAGCCTGTGGTGTATATTGTGAGAGCCCCACTTGGCAGCCCTAGCAGGGAGTCACTGACTCAGATCAAATCAGAGCTAAGAGCCACTGCTGGCCACCACTTCCTGTTCCTGGCTGTACTCTGTCTAGTGGCCTCCACTCTAATTGGGATGTCACAGTCAGAGGGGAACTTCATGACTATTTCCCTCTAAAAGGTGGCTCAGCACAGCTGTTTGCCTGGAGCCTTGATTTTGCTCCAAAGTCCCCTAGGAACTTGGTGACACTCTGATTCTCCCCTCCTGTGGCTGTGACCTTACTTGCTGGAAGTCCACAGGGATTTTTTCCATTTCCCTGGTTGCAAAGTCATCTGCAGCCCAGGGTCACCGGCTATCTCTTCCCCCACCTGCACTTCCCCTCAGTTCCCAGCGGGGCTGCTGTCTATTGCCTGGCACTACCCTTGGGAGTATCTCTTAGATCACTGTCTCCTCTCCCTCCTTTCCTTCCTCCTGCTCACCTTCTTTTTGGGGTGGGTGTTTGTGTGTGCTCGAGATTCGTGTAGCATATGTGGGTGGGTGTGTGCTTCTGTTTATGAATGCAGAGGCCAGAGGAGGAGGTGAGATGCCCTTCTCTATCACTTTCTGCCTTATTCCCTTGAGACAGGGTCTCCCATGGAACCTGGAGCTAGGCCGGTGGCTAGCAACCTCTAGGGATTCTCCTGTCTCCACCCCCTGACAATGGTTTGAGGCAAACATGTGGTTGCGCTCAACTTTTTACATGAGTGTTAGGGATCCAAGCTCAGATCCTCAGGCTTATACAGTAAGTGTCCTTACCCACAGAGCCTCCCTCCCAGTCCCAACTCTTTTCTTTCTGTCTGGTGTGGTGTGTGATTTCCCTCCTCGTTATATGGTGTCCACTCCCTGAGTTACCTTCCACTGTGCTAATTTGCTCTCTTTTCCACTGTTCTTTTTGGATTTGCCTGGACGTTGTTCATTTTTCAGCTCCACGGAGAAGGCAGTGTGGCGCCGCATTCTGAGACTCCATGAGCAGAGGAAGTTTAATTCAATCTCTTCCTTTGGCCACAGGAAGACTTATTCCATTTGTCCCCTCCATGAGTTTGCCCCACCCTGGCCTCTGCGTGGCAGCTTACGCAGCATCCTGAGAGCCAGGCTGCTGCGATCACCTGGACAGTGGCCAGCAGGGTGAATGACCAGGCTATGTATGCTCTTTGAGGCCATGAAGAACGGAGTAGGAAAAGTTTAGCTAGAGTGAGCCTGTCTGTGCTGAGCCTTGTAAGTGCGAACAAGATACTAATCCTCAGGGTGGGCCAAGCCCCAGCCCTCCCAGATGGAGGGGAGGTGGCCCACGTGTGAAAAAGAAAAGCTCACCACATTGGTTTTTAAAGAACTTTTAAAAGTTCACGCGATAATTGGGAGGGAAGTGCTTCCCAGGAGGAGGAAGCAGGTGTGTGGTTTGGCTGTGGTTTGTAGGAGGTGGGATGGGGAGAGGTGGGAGGTGGGCACTGAGTCAGAGGAGGGAGAAGTTCTGGTGCATGTCACACAGTAAAGTGGCCCTATGCTTATGGTAATATGCTGTGCATCTCAAAATAGAAGAAAATCATTACAGAGATGGCAAATGTTTGAGCTATGTTTACCCTGTAAAGCTCAACCTCTTTCTCTCTCTCTCTCTCCTCCCCCCCACCCCATATGTGTGCTCCTCAAACAGTACTCATTATCTCCTTAAGTTTTATGTATCAGCTAAAGTACATTTATATTAGCAGTAACAGACACAAACCTTTGCTTCCCTCGGTGAAGTGTTTAGGGGAGGTGGGGCCTTTGAGGTGATTACGTCACTAAAGGGGCTGAAGTCTTTCTGAGGGATGCACTAATTGCTATTGTTTAATTAGTTTCTGCTGAGAAGGTTACAAAATGTGGCGCCTTGTGTTTTCTACTCTTCTGTTTTTCTGCACACGCTGTCGAGGACAAGGCCCTTGCCACATGCTACTGCCTGATCCTGCCTTCTCCCACCCCCAGAACAATGAGCCAAATAAACGTCTTTCCTTTGCAAATTACCCAGTCTAGGATATTCTGTCATAGCAACAGAACATGCATTAAGACAATTAGTTACCATGGAAATGTGAATTGCTACTGCAGGGGCCACTTTTCTGTTTCCATACTGGGAAAGGTAAAAAATAAAAGTCATTCCTGTGAACAACTCCCAGAAACTTGTTTTGGTCAGACACCGCTCTAGTTCTGAAAAAATCACTAGCATGTGGTGCTCCTGATTCCTGAACTTGCCCACCCCCTACCCCTGGGAAATAGTCACCCCAACACAGGGGTGAACCGGGAAACAGGCCCCAGATGGAGCCAGGGCAGAGTCACCCTGCTGGGATGAGCTTCCTTCCTCCTCCACGAGCCTCTCCGGGATGTGTGAAAAGATTAGGCCCCGAGCAGCTGCAGAATCAAAGTATCTGGTAAACCATGTGCCAGAGCATGGTTGGAGTGGCTCAGTGGACCGCGACCGTCTTCGACTGCCTCTGTGAAATGGGATGTATGGTCCAGAGAAGAAAGGAACACAGACACTTACACTGTAGCTTCGATCTCCAAACCACACTGCTCAGACACCAAAAAGAGGATCAAAAGGAAGGGGCCTTCCAACTGCCTGAGTCTGGCATTATTGTCTGGCTAACCTTTAAAGCGTGCTAGTCTGCGTTTGGTTCTGGTCATCTAAAGCAGTACTTGGTGGCACGTGCACACTTACTTGGCCACACTTTTTTTGTACTCGCTGCTACATCGGGGAGTCCTCTGTGTATCTCGATGCGTCGTAATTAGGACTCCTGGCAAAAAGTACGCGCCGTCAGTAGGCACTTCACTAGCCGGTATGAAGTGTGAAGATGGAGCCCCAAGGTGCAGAGGCGAGCGGAGGGTGGCGCGACTCCTACTCCTGGGTCCAACCACCTGTTACTAAGCAGCTCACAAGCTTGAGCCAGGAAAGAGACGTCCTGGAGGCGTGGCGGCTAGGGGGCAAGATCCCGGCCGAGTTTACTCAGACTTTTACTGTGGCTGGACCCGCCTTCCCGGCGCCATCTGTCCGCCTGTGGACCAGAAAGAACTCGTTGCTACAAGGCGAGGCGTACCGTGATTGGCGAGGGCACGCAATGATTGGCAGGCACCCCGACCGCTCAGTGGGCCGAGTCCTGGGAGCCGCTTCAGGAATGGAGGGCGGCGGAGGCCCCGCCCAGTCTCCGCCCCCTGCCCGTGGCCGCGCTGGACGCAGGGCCGCGCGCTTCGCTTTGCTTGCTCTGCTGGCGGCTGCAATCTCCGTGGTTTCTGAGCAACTTGGCGGCGGGCTGAGAGGCCCAGCACTACGGCCGGTGAGTACTTCAGGATCGTTGTACCATGGCATTTACCCTGGGCGCTCAGCGACAGGGAAGGTTCCGGAGCGCTGGGAGGCGCCGCTCTCCCGGCCTCAGTTTCCCCTGATGGGTGGCCGGGTCCCAAGTTAACTCCGCAAGTTGCTAGAAGTTGGAGGCCAAAACTCGGAGCTCCGCGGAGCCCGAGGCGCCTACTGCCCAAACTGAATCGGTGTACCTCAGCTGTGCGCCCCTCGTTCAGTCCAGGAATCCCGGACATGCCTGCAAATCTCCCCCTCGAGATTGCGCTGCGGATGGGACAGCGGGTCGGAGAGGCTGTCCACGCCCCAGAACTGCCCCATCATGCCTACCTCCCCCGCCCGCCCCTCACAGGGCCACACAGGACCTGATCCTTGGGGCGTTAGGGGGTTTAGCCCACCCGGGAACCGTGTGGCAGTTCCTCTTTCTTCGGGTTCTCTGTGAAGGAGGCAAGACAGTGGGAACCCTTGGGACCTGCTTGGAGTGACCCACCCTAGTATGTACCTCTGGCCGTGGTGTGTCGTCATCTCTGGTATGCACCGCACTTTGGAGAACTTAGGTTCTGGTCAGATGACTGGAAGTCCTCTGGAAAGTCTGACCCTGCCCTTTTGGGTGTGATTGGAGCTGCGTCCTATCACCGCATTTGGATAGTTGATGTTACATGAGATTCCAATAAACCAGCATTTGGGTTCCTTAGAACTTTCCCCCTGCCACCTCCACCTTCCACCGCAAGTGGGCCCCTAGTCCCAGGGGTGGGACTTACAGTTTTTATTTGACACCAGAGGCTCAATGGTTTTGGGACCTGGCCAGAACGACGCAGCTAATGGACAGAACTAATGAACCTCTGCCCCCAGCAACCAAGTACAGCCCTACCTCCCTCACCTTGGACAATGACCCCTGGTGGTTGGCTGGGACTTTCCTGTCTCTAGACTCCATCACTCACTCAGAGCCCTAGGCTCTTGAGGCCCATGAGAAGCACAAGGGGCTGCCTTCTGGCTTTCCCTACCTGTTGACCTCTGTCTCTCAGGTGCTGACGACACTCACAGCTACTTTTCATGGGACTAGGAATCTAGAGAGAGGTTCTTTTATGTTCCACTTCCTTCCTGAATGCTCCTTGGACCTCTTTAGACACAGGCAGGATTGGGTGGAGACACCCTTCACCCTCTTCCCCAGGTGGAAAACTGTGGGAGCTCCCCAGTGCTGGCCTCCCCTGTGCCTTCAGAAGGGTTGGGGCTGGCCACACAGGAGACCTGCTCAGTCTTGGCCTCAGAAATGCCTGCACTGTATGACAGATGCCAGACATGTCCTTGGGTAGGGAGCACTGTGCTCCATGAGGTACCCCTCCTCTAACCTCTCCAACTTCAGGAGGGAGCTGAGGCCCCCAAGCCACTTCTGAGTCCCCATTTCTTAATCCCCTTACATCTTAACCCGTTTACAGTCTCCCGTCTTTCCCAGCTACCCCAGTGCTTGCCCTGCCCAGGCCCCTCACTCTGCCTGGATGGCCTTCACGCTCCTCCCTGGTCTTCCATAGCTCCAAACACCTTCAGTGGTTCTTGCATTCTTGGGCCTATGGGATCAACCTCACTCCTAGCCTGGCATTCCTTCTGGTCCTGGGGGGCTGATGTTTGTCTATCTGCCCACCCCTCCCCCAGGGCACAGTGTAGCTAATGCTGAAAATCTACTTTTCTCTTGTGCTTGTCCCGAAGGCTCAGCCAGGCCTTTGTAATGTCCCCAATGTGGCCCTTCCCATGGTTAAATGAGAGCTCTCTGTCCATTCGTCACTGTGGCTTCACCATCTCAAGCTGTCTGACTAGATATCGCCTTCCTACCAAGACAGAAGCTCAGAGATTAGCCCTGGAGCATCTTCTCCTGAGCAGGGAGGCTCAGTGCCCGACATAAGATAGATCCCAGTCCAGCCTGCTGACCCACACAGTCAGCCCGGAGCAGGTACCCACCACTGAAACCCCTGCCCCTCCCAGTTCCCTCCCCCTGTGTTCCTGTGAACTTGTCACATTGGGAGAGCTGGACTGTTCCTTGGTTTGGACTTAATACTCTGGGCAAAAATAGGTACCTAGGAGCCATCAAGGGCTTTGTGACCTTGTCTTGAGGGTCAGCCCTGTGCCAGAGGACTGGGTTAGGCCAGGCCAGAGTGGACATCCTAGGCCAGGGACTTGGTCGCTGGTGGATTTTACAATAATGCTTCATTTTACCTCCCCAAATGTCCCACATTCATTATTGAAAACTAAGAAGATATATATATATTTTTTAAGCTAAAGTAAAACCACCTATATTCCTTACTCAGAGATAGTATTGCAGTGGGGGAGGGGCACTTCTTCCATCTTTTTTACAGATAAGTTTTGTTCTCATCCTAAACAGACCCAGGATGGTTACCAAATCTGTTTTAAGCACTGCTTGACAGTATTATATTTTGTTTTCTGTCTTAGAGTCTTTGTACAGGAGATCATGGTTAATAGCTGTGCAGTGAGTACCGTGTGGAGACTGAGGGCTTTATCGCTGGGTTCTCTGGACACTGAAGCATCGCTGTGGGGGGATGCTTCTGTGTGTGAGCCCTGCAGGTGTCTCTCACGAGTACCATGTGCAAGCAGAAATGCTGGCCGTCTTGGCTTCCCGTGGGACTTGTTTCCAAGGGACTGCGAGGGTGGCACCATCCCCTGCAGAGCAGAATGAAGTTGGCCTGGGAGGGTTAGAACCTTCTGGCTAGATGTCTCCATGTGGTCCTATAGCCCCAGCCTCCATAGACCATAGTCAGGCAGCCCTCTCCAGGGTGGCCTCTCTGGGGGAAACCACTCCTCAGCTCAGCTCCTTGATGCTGACATTTGTGTTTAGATGGGATAAAAATATGCCTTGGTGTTCACAGGGAAAGAATGCTGGCCTCTGTGTGTTTTGGGATCTTACTCAATGATGGGTTCTAAGCCACTGCTCTAGCCACAGTGAAGCTGGGGCAAGAGTTGGGTGACAGCCAGGGATTTCCATCCCTAGGGAGGGACTTGCCTAAGATCATTCAGTCCCAGCTCCCTGAAGCCTGGCTGCCTCACGGGTCAGCTTGCCTTCATTGAGCCCTGAGTGTGTGCCCCAAGGCGCAGCCCTGACTTCCTGGCTCACAGGGCACCAGGCAGGTCCCTCCCCCAGGGTCAGGTCTGGTGGGCTGATTCTTGTCTCTCTGTGACCGATAATTCCAGGAAACTGTTTTGAATTAATAATCTCTCTGACCTAAACTATGCTTGGCCAGTGGCCCCAGAACCTGAAATGAATTCCACTGCATCCATCCATCTTGTCTTACTCTTTTTTTTTTTTTTAGACAAATTTTCTCTGTGTAACAGTCCTGGCTGTCCTGGAATTCACTTTTGTAGATCAGACTGACCTTAAACTCACAGAGGTCCACCTGCCTCTGCCTCCCCAAGTGCTGGGATTAAAGGCGTGCGCCACCAACGCCCAACCTTACCAGATTTCTTGCTTTGAATAGTTTTGCTTTGACTGCAGTGTGCACATGGTAAGTTACCTAGGAGCGTTGCAGCCAGCCATAGCCTCTTTCCCTGACATTTTCCTTTATAAGGTGTTTCTCACCTGAAGGAGAGATTGTCACACTTGGGTCTCTGTGTGTGTATTTAGATGTCTGCATGTGTGCATGTGGGAGGTCAGAGGTCAACCTTAGCTGTTCTCCCGCAGCCACTGTCCACCTTGGTTTTTGGAAACAGGGTTTCTCACTGGCCTGGAGCTTGCCAACTAGTCTAGGCTGGCTGACCGGCCAGCCCTGTAGGTCAGCCTCCACTTCACTGGGATTACTGCATGAGGCTTTTGTCTTTACATTGGAACTGGGGACTAGACTCAGGGCCCTATGCCTGGCAAGCTGTTTTTCCAATTGAGCTATTCTTGAAGTCCCCATTTAAGGAGTTTGTTTCATTTTGTTCTGTTTTGTATGTACGTTTGTATGTATTTGTTTATTTTGGTCTTTCGAGACAGGGTTTCTCTGCATTGTTTTGGAGCCTGTCCTGGAACTGGCTCTGTAGACCAGGCTGGCCTCGAACTCAGAGATCCCTTGCCTCTGCTTCCTGAGTGCTGGGATTAAAGGCGTGCGCCACCACCACCCGGCTCTGTTTTGTTTTTGAATGCCTCACCATTTACAGGCAGCTTTCTCTTCTACCACATCCCTTTGCACCTGATGTGGTAGGTGTAGGGAAACCGAGGCAGGGAAGCTAAGCAGCCACTCCCCGAGGTTCCTGTGGTTATGAAGTGGTGTCCTGTTGTCAGGAGGGTGCCATCTTTTCAGTCACAGAGAGGCTGGACCGAAGCCCTGAGAGCTAGTGTTTAGGGCCTGAGTAGAGGCATCTGGGAAACCCTGGCCAGTGTGTAGCTGGAGCCGCCACTGAAGGTTGTGGGGCTTTGTGCTGAGCCCCCAGAGGAGGACACCACAGGGCACAAGCACCAGCAGCCAGTGTGTCAGCCAAGGGACAAGAGCAGAGAGGGTGCAAGGCAGCATGTTTGCTGAGGTTGGAGGAATCACAGGCGTGGGTTTGAACCCAGCCCCAGCACTGCAAGCTATTTGAACGGTTCCTCCTCCTTCCAGACCTCAGGGTGTGGGTCTGGGTGATGGATGAGATTAAAGGCTGGGCAGCTCCTTCACCAGTGACCTGGGATGGTGTGTTCCTGTTAGGCGGAGGGAGCCCATCTTTCTTGAGTGTGTGATGGTCTGGTGACCTGAGTGATTGCTCTGTGGGGAGAGCCCAGCCCCATGTTCACCACACTGCTGGCTGTGGCCCCGCCTTGAGTCTGTGGGCTCCTGTGGGTGTGAAGCCCCTGTCGATTTGCATATCCTCATGGGTCTGTATGTCCCTGTGGATGTATAGTTCCCAGTGGTCTGCGTGTTCCCTTGGATCTGCATGCCCCCGTGGGGCTGCACATGTGGCTAGCTGACAAGTTTTGCAAGGCATCGCCATTCCTGGAAGCCTGCATTTGGGAGACAGCTCGGAGCCCTGCACTGATTTCCAAGCAGATTCATGAGGCTTGGCCATGCTTTTTGTTTTTAAATATCCCTGGGGAATGTTTTAAAGTAAGGTCTCAAAAAAAAAAAAGGAAACCCATAAATAAGAAAGTAAATTGAATTAAGCACTCTGCCCTGAGCAGGAGAATGCTAGATTGAAATCTGCTTTGCTCTTTGGACACAGCTCCTATCTATGGGACCCGTCTGCAGTTAAGGGTGGAGCAGAAGTCGGGGAGTATGAGACCAGCAGGTAGGCCGGGGTGCATGCCTGCTTTTCTAGAGGCAGAACACCCATCACGGGGCTACTTGGCCAAGCTCAGGGTTAGATGCTGAGACCTAGTCCCTTGCAACTTGGTCTTGGGTCCCCTGTCCTCACAGTCACATTGAGCATGGAGCTATATATCCTAGATTCTAGATAAGGGTACGATGCTTGGGAAGGCACCTGGCTGCTCAGGATCACACGGCTGGTAGCCCAGGCCAAGAGATCAGGGTCCTTTTGAATCAGAATTCTATTCCCTCATAGCCAGACTCCCCAGCATGTCTCCTTAAAAGTGATGAAGGGGACAGGCATGGCCTTGGCTTTGGGGAGGGTCATTTTGGAATCTGAGAAATGGTCTCTGCACATTCCAGTCTGCAGGGGTCCAGAAGTTTCAGGGGCTTCTGTCTCCTCAAAGCCCTTCTAGGATAGGGATTCTCCAGTGCTTACTGTTCTATGGTCTCTGCTCATGACTGCCTTAATTATGATAACCTGTTATTTTCCAGGTTGCTAAGCAACATGCAAGGCCCTCTTGCTGACCGGTCAAGCCCTTTCATGGTGTTGCACACTAACTGCTCTCCAGGCTGTTCTAGATGTTACTTCTCCCACCACTACTGGCTTTTTATGATGTGCGTCAAAAGCTGGGGTGTGTGTACCTGAGACCAGGACCTGGTCTGTAGGATTCACCAGTTGTGCCCCCTACCTCAGCCTCATCACAGATGTTTACGCTACCAAGGTGTTTGTTTCTTTTTAAAATAGATTCACTTTTATTTTACACATATGAGAGTTTTGTCTGTGTGTATGTATGTGTACCACGTGCGTGCATGCAGTGTCCGGAGAGGCCATCAGACCCGCTGGAGCTAGAGTTGTGAGCTGCCATGTGGGCTCGGGGAACTGAACCCAGGTCCTCAGGAAGAGCAGTCAGTACTCTTAATTGCTGAGCTGTCTCTCCAGCCCCAGTGTTCATTTCTTCACGCTTTCATTAAAAATCAGTTTACTGAAGCTTGTTGTCTCTAGTTGTGGAATCTGAAGGCTAAAGCCAAGATGTGTCTAGACCTAGTCCTTCAGGGAACTCCAGGCTGCTCCCACCTCTCTGCCTCCTGCGGCGGCTGTCAGTCCTCCGCCTTTGTCCTCTTACACATGTGTTACTGCAGCCTGTGGTCCATCTCCATGTGGTCCCCTGTGCTGTGTCTGTTTCTGAGGACACCACCAATTGAACTGAGGACCAGCCTAAGCCCGGGTGATCTCATTCAAACAGCTTCAGTTATTACGGCTGC
This sequence comes from Mesocricetus auratus, assembly GCF_017639785.1. Lineage (NCBI taxonomy): Eukaryota > Metazoa > Chordata > Mammalia > Rodentia > Cricetidae > Mesocricetus > Mesocricetus auratus. Next base: position 17,081,895 of record NW_024429190.1, on the reverse strand, counting down.
AAAGACTCATTTTTCCAGATAAAGTCACTTTCTCAGATGCTGAGTGACATTTGTAGGTCCCCATGCATCCACCCTGGTCAGGCCTTATCTGTGTTCAGAATTCCACATGCCCCACCTCTCTGAGCGTCGTCAGTGTCATCCTCATTTCTCAAATGAAGGCACAGAAGCCCAGGGTCACCTGGCTCAACCTGATGAGATGGGAACTGGAAGCCACCCTGTGGAGTTGTCGGGTTAAATGAGACTGCCGAGCTTGGCCACTCACACCCAGGCCGGGTCAGGGGCCTTTTGTGTGTGTCTGAGCCTTCTCTTTGTTTGCAGGCAAGATGAACTCTGGCACTCCACCTCCAAGCCCCTCTGGCCCACCTCCTCCTGCACCGCAGCCCCAGACCCGGGCCCGGCTCAATGCCACTGCCTCTCTGGAGCAAGAAAAGGTTGAGGCGCCGCATGCTCCCAGACCCCAGGCTGATCCCAGCGCTGGACCAGGTGCTGGGGTAGCACCCACTCCGGAGACACGGGCCTCTCATGCCAGCAGCCGAGAAGGAGTACATAGAGCTGGTAAGGTGTTAGGGTCAGTCCTGCAGTCCTCAGAACACAGCAACCTGGGGGAAGCAGGGTGGGCACATGGCCCAGGTTCCTCGGGTTGGGGCTGCTCTGCAGTACTGAGGTTGCAGCTTGTAAACTGTGTGGATGTCAAATGTATGACCAGTCCTTTGGTGTAGGAGGAAGCTTGTATGCCGCCATTAACCATGTGACTTACTAGAGGCGCATATAGGCTTCCTCCTACACAGTACCTTTCTCCTTTCTTCTGGGCAGCAGCCTCATTTGCAGGTGGACCACATGGCTCAGAGATGCTCACGGTCCTGCCTGCCATCTCTGTGGTCCTGATTGGACCCCCAGCTCTCAGAGTGGTTTGAGTGCTTAGTGGTTCAGTCCTGTGTCTTACCCCTGTGTTGTCACCTGCTCTTCCCTGCACCTTGAGGTCATTCTGCATCCTTCAGATTGGCCCTTGTGGTCTCCACCTCCTTTCTGCCCTCTGAGAACCTCTGTCCCCCAAATGCTCTGCTCACCTCACCTTTTGGGATGCCACTTGCTTGTGAGGTCTCCTACCTCTGGCTCTCTCCAGCTTCAATCCATGGGAAGAACAACATATTCTGTTGGCACCTGTGGGGTGCAAGCATACATGTATATATGCACACACAAACATACATGCGCGCACGCGCGCACACACACAGAGGCGCACACACACACACATATACATACATTTCTCTTTCCCTCTGAACAGAAGTTTCCAGAAAAATATCCTCATCCTATGTTGCAGCCTGATATTCTCTTATTCTCTTCCCAATTTCTTTCTTTCTTTTCTTTTTTCTTTAAAAATATTTTATTTATGTGTATATGGCCTTCTGCCTGAATGTCAGAGGAGGGCACCAGATCTCATTCAAGGTGGTTGTGAGCCACCATGTGGTTGCTGGGAATTGAACTCAGGACCTCTGGAAGAACAGTCAGTGCTCTTAACTGCTGAGCCATCTCTCCAGCCCCAGTCTTCCCGGTTTCTTAATGAAAATTAAAACATACTTCTGGGGAGTGTTTAAATTTGGGGAGTATAAAACTGAGCCTTGGGAATATTTACTACTCACCTCTGACTTAGAAGTGTGCTGAGATGAAGCGAGACAGTTATGGGCTGAGTGTGAGACTCTGTGCCTTGCAGGGGCTGGCCTGTGTGATCACACTGGGGCTTCTCTTCTCTGACCTCCCCAGGTTCTCATGCCTCCAGTCAGCATGTGCCCTGCTCCCTCCATGTCAAGTGCCAGACTGGGGAGGGGGGTGGAAAGTAAGCATCATGTAAAATGAATGAGCGCCAGGCACATGATCAGCAGAGGTTGGAGGCCAGCAGTGCAGGACAGGGTCAGTCCTGCAAGGGATCTGGAGGGCAGAGGATGGAAGGCTGTCAAGACCATGTGTGGAGAGTGGACTTGGCCTATCATGATGCAGGAGGACAATGCTGCCTCTGGCTAACATTGACTCCTGCTCTGGATCCTGTGTACTAGGCCCATCCCCTCCAGTTAGTGGCATTTATGTGACTTTACAGTTTCTCTTGACACCATGTTCCAGCATGTGTGTCATCCACTGGACCTTTGCCTAGAGTCACAGAGTGGGGCTCTATCTTTGGCTGAAGGTTTGTGTCAAATTACGTCTCTCTGTGGGCTATAAAGAGGGGACACCTATGTGGCCTCAGATGCTGAGACTATCCCTTGCTATACTTGGTTGGGTTGGAGCAAGGAGAGACTCCTTTTGGCCCTGGGGTGGTACAGCCTCCAGTCCTGGTCAGTTTGTTCTGTAATAGGCTTTCTTGGACCACCAGCCCCCAAATCATGACACAGAGACTAATTAATTATGAAAGCCCAGCCTTTAGCTTATGTTTGTCCCACTAACCTGTCTCTCTTCATCTGCATTTTGCCTTGGGGCTTTTTACCTTTCTTTCATTTTGTGTGTTCTACTTACACGCTTCTTCCATGTCTGGCTGGTTGGTGGCTGCCTGGCTGGCTGGCCCAGGTGTCTCCCTCTCTTTCTCTCTGGAGCCTAGCTTCCTTCCTCCTTCTTATTCTTTCTGCCTGCCAGCTCTTCCTATCCCTCTACTGCCTAGCTATTGGCTGTTCTGCTTTTTATTAGACCAATTAAGTGAACAGCAGGCAGGGTGAAACAGCAACACATCTATACATAATTAAACAATTGCAACATAAACAAATGTAATACATCTTTAGATAGTTAAAGTAACATTCCACAACATTGTTCTGTCACCTTGTTGCAACTGTTGGCACTTTCTGTTTTCTCTGAGAAAGGCCAGCAGCCCTCAGTGAGCACCCCAACCCAGCAGTGTCCCCATCTAGCACCTGCTCAGTCCCTAGATTAGTGATGCACACCCCTGTGTCTACCACTGTCTGCCAGCCTGTCCACAGATCAAGGCCTGGAGTTTCAGTTCCTGGATCAAGGGACCAGATCTTCTGGCTGCTCCAGCCTGCTTGACTGGGGTTAAGGCTCCTGGGCAGCTAACACTGCCTGGCCAGTGTCACCCTCAGCACTGTCCTGCCCTCAGGCCTTTTCTTTATGAATCTTCTTAAAAGATCACTGTGTCACTCAGCTTTGCCTCCAAGGCAGGCAAGGCCTGGCCCCAGATCCAAGCCCAGTGCCAAATGCCACCCACCCCTTCTCTGATATCATATGACTGTGGGGACAGAAGCCATGGCCGGAAAGCTGGGTTTCAACCTGGGTAAGTGAGTAAAAGGCCCAGACCACTGCTTGAGATACCACCAGGAAGCAGGTGTCAGCTGTGTGTGCTGTGCCTGCGATGGCACTGTAAGAGCCAGCCAGGCAGATCAGCAGTCTGGAGGTTCCCGTCCTTAAACTGCAAGCTTTAACTCACCGTCCCTAGTCGCTGATGTGAGACGAGAGGCCCCACCCTGCTGGCAGGGGCAGTGGGACCTAGAGCTCGTGCCAGGGAGAGTTTAGCCATTAGCTAACGTGTCTGCAGGTTTACTGAGCATCTGCTAAGATAGGGACATGTATCTGCAGTACGAGGCTTTACACAGTAGCTCTTTAGGCCTCCTACTGCATCGGTCCCTCCCCCACCGCGAGGATGGGGTTGGGCACTGTCGCCTGTTGCCATCTCCTTTCTCAGATGAGAAAGCAGATAGAAGCAGCTGTGGACCCTGGATCCCCAGCTGGGGTGGGAGACGAGGGAGTTAGGAGTAGTTTGACTTTGTGCTTACCAGTGGGCCACCAGGGACTTGCTGGCCAAGGACAGAGATATACTGTGTGCCTGGTGAATTGAATCCATTGTGCTCAGGGAACCTTCACCAAGCCAGTTATCTGTCCCCAGAGTGGAGCCTGCCAGGCTTTGGTGACAGGTCCAAGGCTCACAACTGCCCTATAGGATACTTCCCAAGCCTGTACTGTACGGTGATAAATGAGTGATTATAGGCTTGGGGTTGATCTCAGAGTTTGGGACTTCGGTTGTAGCCCCTGAGGGAACCTAGAGTTGTCTAGTCTTCAGGGTATCAGAAGTATGCCTGGAGGGCTGCCTGAATTGCCTTTCGAAACCTGGAATGTGGACCAGAGCTGTCCTCTAGATTTCCCTCTGGCTCATAGAACCTTGCTGGAGCACTCACACTCCATCTGCCACATAAGAAGGTGCTCCTGATGGTGCTCATGGCTGGACTGGGATGCTCCTGAGACCAGACAGCAAAGGAGACCAGGGACATGGGCTAGCAGAACACCACAGGAAGTTATGAAGCTCTGGGGGAGCGGTGGAGGCCACAGAACACTGAGGTGGGTCCATTCTGAGTTCTGCCCTGGCAGTGCTGCTCAGGTCGCATGCAAGTCACCTCCAGCTGTGCCCAGCCAGTCAGCAGGAGCTCATAGCAGCCTAGCCCATAGGTCACAGTCAGCAGGTACCCATAGCAGCCCAGTTCATAGGCCACAGTCAGTAGGTACTTAGAACAGTAGCCCATAGGTCAGCAGTGGAGCCCAACGTCTCTTCATAGGCCTAAAGAGTCCTGTCACTCTCCTTAGCAGAAGCCCAAAGCCTGGTCTTAGAAGCCCTGCTATCTGTAGCCCTGCTCCTGTGTCCCTCTGGTGGGGGACTGGCTACTGGGTTGGGTTTAGCGGCACTACTAGTCTGGGTCTGTCGGAGACTTATGGGCCGTCATGCTGCACAGGGCCTCCGGCCTGGCTTGACAGGACAAAGGAAAGTAGGCTGTGGCAGGAGGAAAGAAAGTAGGCTGTGTGGGTCTGCAGCCCCAGCTCGTATGCACCATGGATCAGACATGGGTCTCTGGGACAGAGGCTGTCTCGGTCCCAGCCTGGTTACAGCCTTTTTTCCCTACCCCTCTGGGCCTCTCAGGAACCCACAGGGCTTCTGGGAGAACCATGGCTGTTAAGGTGTGAGAAGCCAATGTAGACGTGAGTGTGGGACCCTGCTGACCCTTAGGTCACATAACTGAGCACTGCTCTCAGAGTCCCATTGTTGGTAGTTAAGGAGACAGCGAAGCCTCTCTTCTTCCTGACCCGGCCCATGTCCTTGAGTACACGCTGTGACTGCTGACGCTGCCCCATCGTGAGGCCACCTCTGATGGTCTCTGAGTCTTTGGAAAGCTGGCAGCCTGCCTCTGTTTGTTACTCTCAGCCTCTGGTTGCATTCCAAGCCTCTAATGTCAGCCTCTCCAGGAAGTCTCTCATCATGTCACCTGAGCTGACAACATGGCTGTCTTCACTGGCTCTGAGTGAGCTGTGACGATGGCTCCTTGGCCCAATAACAGCCTGCCAGATGAGTGATAGAGGCCGAGAGCCTTAGCCTCTTCAGGCCACTAAGTTGTCTACATATGTGCCTTCCCCACGGTTCTGCTAGCCAGAAGGGTTGAGTCCCTACTGTCCCACATGTGTCGAAGGACCTCTCTTCCCAGAGTGATCCTGACTGTCCCATGTGGGGGATGCTATCAGTTCTGACTGCCCTGTGTGGAGGAGTGAGTACCCCCAGCCCTGTGGGAGACTCCTTCAACCTGGCTATCTTACATGGGAGATCCCATTGGCCCTTTTTATTGTGGAGCCCCTTAGCCAAGTAGCCTTGACTGCCCAGTGTGGGAAAACCATGGTACACATGATCCTTTGCTTTGGCCACAAGGGTAATATGGCCACGGTGCCTTTCCCTTCATCAACATAACCCCTCATGGCGGCTGGACAGAGAAATGCTGAAGGCCAAGGACCAGATGATGAGGAATGTATGTTAGAGACAGGATGCTATGTCAGATAGATTGGCTCTTCTAAGAGTATTTAACCCATATTAGGAAGTTTAAGGAACTATTAGGTGTAAGATGACTTGTGTATGGAACAGGAAGTAGTTTACTGTATGGAGGCTGCCTCTGGAAGTGCTTGGTGTACAGTCAGGGCTGGTAGGGAAAGATGCAAGAGGCTGTCCAGTGTGACTGTGTATGGCCCTACAGGCAGCATCACAGTTTCCAGACAGAATGCTGGGCTGGTATGCTCTGATGTGTGGGGCAGAGGGACACTGCATACTTACAGCTACTACTCCTTGTAGACCCAAGGCTCGTATCCCTGTTTGTTCTGAGTTTGCTGAGCTGTACTGCTGGAAGCTGGGGCATGGAGACCAGTTAACTCAGTGCAGTGGACCACACCAGTGCACTGCTGGAGGCTGGGTAGGAGCTGGTGCCAGCGGAAAGGACAGTGCCCATAGGGGTTCTCCTCCCCAAGACCCCGGCAGAACTGCCAAGTTTGCATGCTGTGCAGGACCCTTTCAAGTGTGAGGGGCTTGTGGAGAGGGGCAACTGAAGAGATGGAGTCAAGGACTCACAGAGGTCAGGGACCTTCCCAGAATTATATGGCCTACCTATGACTGTAGCTCATTATGTATGACTGTAACTGACTGGAGTTAGTTCAGGAACCTCTCAGTTGCAGATGACAGGAACTCAGTATGCACTGGCAGAAACAAGAGTGGGAGACAATGGCAAGGACTCCTTCCTTCCTTCTTCTCTTCCTTCCTTCCTTTTCCTTCCTTCCTCCCTCCCTTCCTCCCTTGCTCCCTCCCTCCTTTCCTTTTCTTTCTCTCCCTCCTTCCCTTCCTCCCTCTCTCCTTTTCTCTATTTCTTTTTTTCTTCCTGTGTATGTGAAGTATGGTGTGTGTGTGTGCATGCGTTTGTGTGGTGTGTATGTGTGTGTGTGATTGTGTGTAGGTGCATGCCCAAGAGACCAGAGGAAGATGCTGGGTGCCCTCTCTATTGCTCTAATTCCCATGAGATTGGGGTCTCTCGTTGAATTAGAAGCTTCTTGTTTGGGCTAGATTGGCTAACTAGCCAGAGGGCTCCCAGGATTCATCTTCCTCTGGTTTCCGGTGCTGGGGTTACTGGCATTCACAGCCATGATTAGCTTTTTCATGTGAGCACTAAGGATTTAAACTGAAGTCCTCATGCTTGTGGGGCAAGTACTCTGAAGTTACCCTCTACACTATCTCCCCAGCCCCAGACCATATACCTCTAAAGACTCTAGAGTAGTTTTGGCTTCAGGTGAGGCTGGACCCAGGAGTTTATATGCTGTCACCAGGAGGTACCCTCTCCCCTCTACTCTGCTTTCCTTTGTTGTCCTCTCCCAGGTGGGCTCTGCCCATAGGGTACCCTCTACAGAGCCGGTCTGGCATGAGAGAAAGGCTGTTCTTCCAGACCAACACAAATGTTTGCTTGACTGTGTCCATCCCTGAGCCATGCACTTGTTCGGGGATGGGAAGTGCCAGGTAGACTTGCATGCATTTCCCTGCAGCCCTGGGTGAGGTTGCTGCCTGTTTCTTATTGGATGGAGCCTCATAAATGAGATTAGTGCTTTTATAAAATAGGTCTCAGAGCTGTCCCACCCTTTCCAGACAGGGCAAGGTGCCACATGAGCTATAAGCCAGGCACTGGGACCTCTTAACTCCCAGAACCCTGAACAATAAACTCCAGTTTGCAAGTCCTCAGCTTATAGCATTTTTCACAGCAGCCGTGGCAGTGAAGGCACCCGCACTTAAGAAAAAAGGAATGCCCGTCAACTGTGCCCTCCCGGGCTGCACTGTCTGCTGAGCACTGGTGTGATTCTCATTCCAGCGCCTCTTTAACTATAGCCCTGTGAGTGGATTGGAGCTGAAGGGTGACAGGGGGACTGGGGTCTGTACCACACCCCCAGTCCTCACCACAGAGCTCCTAGTGACAAACACCCCCATACAGAATGGACTGCCACTGTTCTGACTTGCTAGCAGCATCGAAAGGCAACCCACTGTCTCCCAGTTCCTTCTCTGTCCCCGTCTCGTCCTCCTGACTCACAGCCTCAGTGTTAAAGAAAGAGTCGGCGACAGAACTCCTGAAGCCGGGCTGCATGACATTCTGATTTCTCCTCATGTCCAAGGTCCCGTGAAGGCAGATGTGGAGATCCCCTTTGAAGAAGTCCTGGAGAAAGCCAAGGCTGGAGACCCCAAAGCACAGACAGAGGTGAGGACCAGAATCCAGGGGGATCTTAGAATGTGACCCTAACATGAGTCTGACTCAGCTCATGGAGTAGGGGTCTGGTCTTTTCTGCAGGGATGGGGAACTAATAGGGTTATGCAAACTTCCATGTTGGTTAGGTTTTGGTGGATTTTGTTTGTCTGTTCCTTCAGTATCTTCATGGTGCACCGCTCTGGTCCTGTCTTGGGCATGTGTTCCTCCAGGGCACCCTCCCTCCTTCCGGCCCACTCATCCTCTTCTAAGCTGTCTGCAGGAGGCTTGCTCTTAGGAGAGTCTATCTCAGCTGAAGACCCACCATGCCCAGGGCATTGTGGCATCGGAGAGTCATGAGCGGAGGAGCTCGGGCAGGACAAGCTTGCTGGGTATCGGAGAGCCAGGTGCACAGGGAAGAATGAGGGAGAGAAGGACAGACACCTGAGGCCATCGTTTTGTCTCAAGATGTCCTGGCAGATAGGAATCAGCTGTCACACATTGGGCCGCAATGAAGACTAAAGAAAGTTTTGTCCCCTGCTACCTGTCCTTCAAGACTGTGCACACAGCCACACTAGTCCATGTTCCCACCCTGGGGCCTAGAATGCCCCACTCTGCCTCCAGCCTTGCCCCGGCCCACCCACTGGGGAGATCACTCTCTGACATAAGGGACATAGAGAGACCTCTGACCACCTGACTTCCACGTTTGTGGCTCAAGCAATCGACTCCTGGAGTTTCCCACCCTACAGTTCTCAAAGAAGGGAGAAAGTCTCTATGCAGGGACACAAGCAAAGTTGTCTGCTTGTATCTGAGGGGCCAGTGGGACTGTGAAGTCGTCCTCAGCCTGTGCCCCGTGCCTCCAGAGAGTATCCACAGAGCTGGGTTGGATTGTGAAGCTCTCCCCAGCCTCTTGAACTTGGGGAACATACCCAGCTCTTTCCTGGCCTGTCTGTGTTTTTGGCTTCACTTTGCCCATCTGTAGAGTGGGAAGATTGGACTGGGTTAGCGAGCACTTTTGCATAGGGACAGACAGAAAATATTTTGGGATCCACAATCTGTCTAAATTAATCAACATTCCCATGGAAAACAGAAAGCCTGTCATGCCAACATGTAAGCAAATGGCCATGGTTGTGTTCCAGTAGGTCTGTCAGGGCTAGCAAGATGGCTCAGCAAGTAAAGGTGCTTGCAACCAAGCCCAGTGACCTGAGTTCAAGTCCCAGAACCCACATGGTGAAAGGAGAGAACCGAATTCCACAAGTTGTCCTCTGACCTCCTCAAGTATACTATGGCATACATGCACACACACATACATATGCAATAAATGCTTTTTATTTTAAAATTCTATTATAAAGGTAAGTAGTAATCTAGCCTAGGACCAGGACTTCTCTTGGCTGCCTTTCTCCAGCTTGAGCTGTTTGAGAGGCAGCAAATGGACTCGGCCATTCTAGCCTTCTGACCGCTATGGGGTTCTGCACCCAGTAGGCAGGAACAAGGGAAGGAGCTAAGCACGGTGTAGAGCCCACATTCTGTCATTATAGAAGGTTCTACACCTGCCTCGTAGTGAGGAGGACCGAGCCCCGGAGGCTGGAGTGTGATGGCTGTCTCTGCTCTCAGGTGGGCAAACACTACCTGCGACTTGCCAATGATGCAGATGAAGAACTCAACAGCTGCTCAGCCGTGGCCTGGCTGATCCTGGCAGCCAAGCAGGGCAGGCGGGAGGCTGTGAAGCTGCTGAGGAGGTGCCTGGCTGACAGGAAAGGTGAGGCTGTGTGGGTCCCTTAGCCGCTGCCCGCAGGGTGTGCAGTTTGCAGTGCTGGCCACACTGTGAGGAAGGGAGAGGTCTTTTTGGTCACCTCCTCACCCTGAGAGATTATTGAAACCTGCTGGCCAATTCCTTGTCCTTTGTCCTGCGCTTGGTGTCTGCAGGTAGTAATTAATTAGGCCCCATTTCCTTTCTGGGTTCTGGTCTAAATTGGGAAGTAAATCTTAGAGTCAGAAGAAGGAAGTTGTCTCAAGTGTAAGAGAATAAGCATCCTGTAGGTTCCAAGTCTGAGGAAGGTGACACAGGCGTTTCACTGAGTTTTTGTTGTGGTTGTGTATTTTGATATTGATTTTTAATTGTAAATTTTTATGCTTGCTGTATAAAACTTGCAGTATGTAGAAGCCACAAGGATACAATTTACTCATAACCAAAGCCCAGGGAAACATATGCTGTATCTCTTCTTCTGATATATATCAGTGTTTCCAAAGTTACATTTAGTGTGCAGAATCTTTTCTCTTTGACAACTAGACTGGTCATCTGGGGTTGAAACAAAACAAGATTGGTTTTCCCATTACATTCTGTCAGCCAAGGTGTCTCAGCTCATCTGCCCAGGCCTCGGGAGGTAGAGTAACCTAGGGCTGGCCAGGTTAGGGGAGAGCAGCCCACATGACTGGTCCAGAGCCGGTGGTTCCCAGGGCTGCCTAGGAGCAGGGGCAGGCGCACAGGGCTGGAGGGTGGGAAGGGGAGGCAGCACGGGCTCCCCTGCTCGGCCCTGCTCGGCCCTGTTCGGCCCTGCTCGTCTCTGCATTCCGACCTCAAGATTCCTGGGCAGATAAAAAGTCCAGTCCTCCTGAGAGGTGATGTTGCACTGCTGGCCTTGTCTCTGCTCAACTCACTCCTCTGGGCCATCTGGCATTCTTTCTGTGTGGAAGAATCCGTGTGCCCAGATGACCTGGGCAGAGTCCCAGCCCAGGAAACACTGTGGGCACAGGTATGTCCCCCTCTTGCCACAGTTTCTCTTATAATTGCAGCAAGTCTGACCCAGATTCTAGGTGGCTTTAGACTTGGGCCCACAGCAACTTGCTTTGTACCTTGTCCCTGTTGTAGTACCTGAGGGTTCCCTGAGGACGAGGCGTGGGAGGAACAGGCCAGGAAGGGCTGGCAGCCCTGTGCTCCAGTGGACACTCTGGCATTGCCAGACAGCCTGACCTCCAGTCTGGAGCATGGGTGCTGTCGGGATAGGCTCAGATGCACTTTGGGGCAGGTATCCACTCTACTCTGAGTCAAGGGAGCCAGTCAGATCCCTCATGGCCCTGTACAAGTGTCCCTGGGGGCTGCTGTGGGGCATGGCTTTGCCTAATACATCTGTTTGCTAGGCATCACTTCTGAGAATGAGGCCGAGGTGAAACAGCTGTCCTCTGAGACTGACCTGGAGAGGGCCGTTCGCAAGGCTGCCCTGGTCATGTACTGGAAACTCAACCCCAAGAAGAAGAAGCAGGTGGCTGTGTCTGAGCTGCTGGAAAATGTCGGACAGGTCAATGAGCAGGGTAGGCCAGCCATATCACCAACAACCAGCCTACCCTTGGCTTCCCTCTGGGGGTTGGGACCCCATGGCTAGGAGGTGATGGGCATGTTGGCAAAGACTGTAAACACCATTTATTGTTCATTTATTGATTGGAGTAATCCCGGGATGCCTCTGGTTCAAGGGCCAGAGATACAGGGAGTGACAGGAGCCTGGTGCTCCCTGGGGAGCTGACTAGTTGGCTGAAGATGGTCAAGAGCAGGCAGTGCCAGCCAGAGGGGAAGGGTGGGAGGGGTGTGTTCATCACTGAGTAGAAACTGCACTGAGCATGCTGGTCCTCCTCATGGGAAGGTTCCGAGATAGCTACCCAGGGATGTGGCCCTCGCATTTGATGGGACCCCAAGCCCTGTGATCCCTGAGCACTGTGACAGCCAGGATCCTGTGCCTGGTAGCCTATGACAACTCAGCAGCCCCAACTTCCAATCCTTTCTGGTCCTACAGATGGAGGGCCACAACCAGGCCCAGTCCCCAAGTCCCTGCAGAAGCAGAGACGCATGCTGGAGCGCCTAGTCAGCAGTGAATGTAAGTATGACTGTCCATCCTGCTCTCCACTGTCTGCCTCCCACACACCGCCCAGCACAACTTCCACTCTTTGCTGTGCGTCCTAGCCTGGCTCGCCTGCCAGGGTCTCTGGCTTAAGTGGACTTTCATTCGGTCCCTTTGAGTGGTAGTGCTTTTTGCTCCTGGGACCTGAGCCTTGCTCACTGGGAGCTCAGACTACAGCGGGAAACAGACCTACAGTGTGACAGTCTTCACCAGGTGAAGGCCAGAGTCCGGGCTGGTGCCTGAATGAGCAGAAGGTTCAGGGGTGGCTCTATAAACAGGAAGGAAAGGGGGACCCGGGAGTGAGTGTGTGTGTGTGTGTGTGTGTGTGTGTGTGTGTGTGTGTGTGTGTGTGTGTGTGTGTGTGCGTGTGTGTGTGTGGTGGGGGTCCCAGTGTGGGCACTTGTGTTGAGGCGGAGTAGAGGGTTACAGCATCCATGTGGGATGGGAGAGAGGCTAGGGCACACAGCTGGAGGTGCCCTTGGAATGTCTGGGGTCAGAGAATTAGAAGACACCAGATCATCACTCTGTGTGTCGGGGGTGGAGGGAGGAAGGGGTGAAATTTGTAGTTGAAGGGCCCCAGGCTCCCATCCTGGAGAAGACTGACATGTGGGGGAGGGGCTGAGGGCTTCTCATCGCTGATAGGAGAGCTGAGTCAAGAGCTTCCTTGTGAGGCCCAGTGGGTGGGACAGGGGTTCACAGTTGTGTCTCATCGTATTGATTCAGGAATGCAGCCTCCCCAGCTAGCCCAGTAAGAACTTCCAACATGGCCATGGCTCTTGGTGACTCTGCCGGTGTCCTCCATTTATCTTCCCTGGAGGCTGGGAGCCCAGCCTTTGACACATGCTACATTTCTTTTACCTGTCCCCAGTGTTCCCCAGAGCTCAGAAGAGCATCCAGTGCACAGCAGGCTCTTGGCAGACACAGGTGGGATAGAGAGGTTTAGAGACACACAGTGGGTCCTCAGGAGATCCTGGTGGGGGTGGGGGCAAAAGGCAGACTTATATTGGCCCTCTATAAATCCTGTGAAAGGAGAGCCCCGTGAACACGTGGTAGGTAGGCCTTGTTGGATGGAGGAGTGATTGGGTGTGTAGTAGGTCTTTTTGGGGGTCATGATGGATTGGCAGCTGGCCTCAGGGCAGCTAGTCCTCAGCACCTCAAGGCCCTGCAAGGTGGAAAGGAGAGAGGACATCAGAGGGTACCAGGAGAGCAGGCTAGCAATAGGGCTTGACTTGAAGGCTTGGGTGGACTTCAGGCAGTAAGGACTAGGAGGTAACATGTCACCTAGGTCAGAGGCAGAGGTGGCAGAGTAACAGATGGTAGACCCACCATGTCCTTGCCTGAGGAATGGTCCTGTGCCTGCACCAGGCTGGACCCAGGTTGCCATCCTGCGTCATCTATGTATCAGGGCCACAGTGGGCTTGCAGTTTGGAGAACTGGTGTCTTCTTCCCTTGCTTCAGCCAAGAACTATATTGCTCTGGACGACTTTGTGGAGCTCACCAAGAAGTATGCCAAGGGCATCATCCCCACTAACCTGTTCCTACAGGATGAGGATGAAGATGAGGATGAGCTGGCGGGGAAAAGCCCCGAGGACCTTCCGCTTCGCCACAAGGTCAGTGTGGTTCCTGCCTGGCAAACGGCTCCTCTCTGCAGGTCAGAAGACCCTTGGCTTCATAGACACACCTGGGTCTGGGTTACTGTCCCTTGGGTCACCTGAGGTTCTGCTGTGAGGAGGTGTCCTCAGGAGGAGGCCCAGAAAGCGCAGGCAGGGTCATGCAGGTGTGCTGGGGCCATCTTCACAGGGTGCTGGTGACTCTCCGCAGCCCTCATCTGTGCAGATGTGCAAGGGCAGCAGGCAGAGGCATTGGAGTTTCATTAGAGTCACTGTGTAGTAACGGTGTCTGTGGCCTAGGACAGAGGCCACTTTCTAGGGGCTAGGGTCTGTGGGCCAGCTGAGCCGTGGGCCTGGCCACTGACCCTACCATACAGGGACACTCAGAATGAGCTGGGAGGGTAGACACACCGGAGGGAGACAACAAGAATAGGAGGGACATAGAAATGTACCCTGCTTTGACAAGTCTCCACGTTGTTGTTGGGACTCAGTACAAACGTCAGGTGTGGCCATAGGACCATCACAGAGATGCCCCAAGTCTGCCAGAATATGAGCATCACTGGGTATCCGTCAGTTTGACCCAGGTAAGTGCTTCAGTATAGTGTGGCCACAATGCCAAGTCCCCCCTACCACCAGAGGAATTGTTACGTAGCTGTGGAGAGGTACCATAACCAAGGCAACTTATAACAGAAAGCATTTCATTGCTAACAGTTTCAGAGGGTTAGCCCATTCCTACTATGACAGGAAGCATGGCATCAGACAGGCAGGCATGGCACCACAGCAGAGCAGTGGCTGAGGGCGTGCATCCTGATCTACATGTTGCAGCAGAGAAAGAGTAAAACCTGGTCTGGTGTGGGCCTTTGAAACCGTATAGCCGAATACAGTGATACACCTCCTTCAACAAGGCCACACCTTCTCCAACAGTGCCACACCTCCTAAGCCTTCCTAAACAGTTCACCAGTTGGGAACCAAGCATTCAAATATGTGAGCCTGTGGGGACCATTCTCATTCAAAACAACTCAATCAATGGGAATCTTAGCACAGAGGTATAGGCCTTAGAAGAAGGCAGGCTCCCAGGGACTGTGGAGTACGGGGAGCACTTCAGTGGGGGGAGGAGGTGCTCCTGGTGGTTGGACCTACTAGGACAAGACCCAGGAGTGGGAACATATGGAGAGTCCTTCACCTTGTGCAGAATCACGGAACTAGAGGGAGTCTGTGTTGGATGGCAAGTGGCTCTTGTCCCGGTTAGTTGTAACTGCCTGCTCCCCCCTAGGTGGTGAAGTACCCTTTACACGCCATCATGGAGATCAAAGAGTACCTGATCGACTTGGCCTCCAAGGCGGGCATGCATTGGTTGTCCACCATCGTGCCCACACATCACATCAATGCCCTCATCTTCTTCTTCATCATCAGCAACCTAACCATCGACTTCTTCGCTTTCTTCATCCCCCTGGTGGTCTTCTACTTGTCCTTTGTGTCCATGGTCATATGCACCCTCAAGGTGTTCCAGGACAGCAAGGCCTGGGAGAACTTCCGCACTCTCACTGACCTGCTGCTTCGCTTCGAGCCCAACCTGGACGTGGAGCAGGCCGAAGTCAACTTCGGGTGGAACCACCTGGAACCCTATGCCCACTTCTTGCTGTCAGTCGTCTTCGTCATCTTCTCCTTCCCCCTGGCCAGCAAGGACTGCATCCCCTGCTCGGAGCTGGCCGTCATCTCCGCCTTCTTCACAGTGACCAGCTACATGAGCCTGAGCAGTTGCGCCGAGCCCTATACCAGGCGGGCCCTCGTCACCGAGGTGGCTGCTGGATTGTTGTCCCTTCTGCCCAACATGCCTGTGGACTGGCGCTTCCTGAAAATGCTTGGCCAGACGTTCTTTACCGTGCCCATTGGCCACTTCATCGTCCTTAATGCCAGCCTCCCCTGCCTGCTCTACGTCTACCTCTTCTACCTCTTCTTTCGAATGGCCCAGCTGCGGGGCTTCAAGGGCACTTACTGCTACCTGGTGCCCTACCTGGTGTGCTTCATGTGGTGTGAGCTGTCCGTGGTCATCCTGCTACAGTCAACCAGCCTGGGCCTGGTCCGTGCCTCTATTGGCTACTTCCTCTTTCTCTTTGCCCTCCCCATCCTAGTGGCTGGCCTTGCCCTTATGGGCATGGTGCAGTTTGCCCGGTGGTTCCTGTCACTGGACGTCACCAAGATCATAGTCACCACAGTGATCTGTAGCGTGCCCCTGCTTGTCCGCTGGTGGACCAAGGCCAACTTTTCGGTGGTGGGGATGGTCAAGTCCCTGACTCGGAGTTCCATGGTCAAGCTCATTCTGGTGTGGCTCACAGCCATCCTGCTCTTTTGCTGGTTCTACGTGTACCGGTCTGAAGGCATGAAGGTCTACAACTCCACACTTACCTGGCAGCAGTATGGCTTCCTGTGCGGGCCACGGGCCTGGAAGGAGACAAACATGGCACGGGCCCAGATTCTGTGCAGCCACCTGGAGGGCCACAGGGTCACATGGACAGGCCGCTTCAAGTACGTCCGAGTGACTGATATCGACAACAGTGCTGAGTCAGCCATCAACATGCTCCCGTTCTTCTTGGGTGACTGGATGCGCTGTCTGTATGGCGAGGCCTACCCGTCCTGCAGCTCCGGCAGCACGTCCACAGCCGAGGAGGAACTCTGCCGGCTCAAGCAGCTAGCTAAGCACCCCTGCCACATCAAGAAGTTTGACCGCTACAAGTTTGAGATCACGGTGGGCATGCCATTTGGGACCAATGGCAACCGTGGCCACGAAGAAGATGACATCACCAAGGACATTGTTCTCCGGGCCAGCAGCGAGTTCAAGGATGTCCTGCTGAACCTGCGCCAGGGCAGCCTCATTGAGTTCAGCACCATCCTCGAGGGCCGCCTGGGAAGCAAGTGGCCCGTCTTCGAGCTCAAGGCCATCAGCTGCCTCAACTGCATGGCACAGCTGTCCCCAGCCCGGAGGCACGTAAAGATTGAGCAGGACTGGCGGAGCACAGTGCATGGCGCCCTCAAGTTTGCCTTCGACTTCTTCTTCTTCCCATTCCTGTCCGCCGCCTGAGGAATGTCCGACACTGGAGGAGGCTTCGGTGCATGCTACTGTGAGGCCTTCCCCATGTGGCCACCCAGCCAGCTGGAGCCGCGCTGTGTGAGCATTTGTGTGTGTGTGATGTGTGTGTGTGTGTCTGCTCTGCTCTTGTGGGTAGATCCCATATGCGGGGACCTTATGCTCACCTGTAGACTGCAGACCCTGCTGGAGGGGAGCTCTCTTTAGCACTGTTCACTTTGAATGCCAAGTGACAAGAAATTGCATGCTATCTTCACTCACAATCCTCCCTTTCCCTACAAAGATGGAGCTCTGGGCCTGGCCCCAAAGACTCCCCATCCCCAAAAGCACTTTACAGATAGGAGTCTCCCTCTCAGCCCTTCATGCCTTCCTGCCCTTTATGTGTGTGTGGAGGGGGGTTGTTTTTCAAAGAACCAAATTCGTGTCTATGTAGACGTCACGGTAGTTTTCTTATTTATTTGGTTGCTGCTAATCCTTGACAGTGACTTTCCCCAGTGGTCACGTCCTGCCTGGCTTCCTGCCTGGGGATAGCATGTCCAAACTGGGCTCTGAACACTACAGCCTGCCTTAGAGCTCCCCTGTCTCTGGGGATGGGGGTGGTAGGGAGTTTGTGGGGACGCCTCTTCTGAATCTCCCAGGACCTGGGAAACAGTGCAAGAGTGTCCCTTTCAGTACACAGGAAAGCTTGGCCATGTTCAGTACAGCAGAGCCAAAAGCAAGGTCCTAAGGCAGCCGAAATAAAGCGCTTTGAAACCCACCCCCCTTCCTCCTGGTTTGTTTACACGGAGTTTTATTTGGTGTATGCGCGTGCATCAGAAGAAGTCTGAACCCAGATTGAGTGAAAAAGTGTCACTGGGTTACCGAGGGCAGAGCTGATGTCCACACGTTGGCTCCCATCTGCTGAATAGCAGACTGGCACTGCTCAGATGTGAGAGTCTTAGCCACAACCCAGGCACCTGGTGCCAACACATGGGGTCAGCTCAGCTGTTGAGCCTGGCTTTTGGGTGAAAAGTGCTTTGTGGCAATGGTCATTGAAACCCAGGTCACTGACTGGATTATCTGCATGACTCATGGTTTGGTGTTTGCACCGCTGTATTTAGTCATGTACAGTAATTCCACAGGGGCATAATCAGAATTTGTCACAGGGACTGGACAAGTTAGGACACTGGGCTAGTTTCATTACTGTAGCAAGCACCAGGACCAAAAGCAACTTAGGGGAGGAAAGGGGTTAATTGTCTTGAATTTCCATCACTGAGGGAGGGCAGGGCAGGAACTCAAGGTAGGCCTACATGGAATCCCTCACTCACAGCAGGGAAGCCGCAATTCCATGATGGTTACTCGCTCTCTGGTTTGCTCACAGACCCAAGCTTAGCTAACTTCTTTTACAGCCCAGCATCACCTGTCCAGCGAATGCTACCGCCCACCATGGGCCGGGCCTTCCCTCTCTATAACAGTATGGACTAACCCTGTAGGCATGCTGCAGACTACTCTGATCTGAGCAATCAGTTGAGACTCCCTCTCAGGTGACTCAAGCCTATGTTAAGTATAGTTAAAGCTAACTAGGACAGGCTCCATTTAGGCGTGTGCCCCTCCTTGGTGTTACCTTTTGTTTTGTTTAACTTAATAGGGTCTCACTATGTACATAGCTCAGGGTGGCCCGAAATTCACTGTGTAGCCTAGGCTGGCCTCAAAGTCGGTGATCCTTCTACCTCAAACCTTCTAAGTCTCAAGATTACAAAGGTGAGCCACCAAACTGCCATTTGATTTCTATGCAGTCACCATGCCACCGACTGTATGGGACTCTTGGAACAAATCACAGATGATCTCGGTTCATCTCCACCTAGATGGGGGTTGTCAAGAAAGACTAGGTTCAGAGAGCCAGGAGGGGACTCCAATGGGTCTGTCCCTGAGCCACCACGCTGCTACCATCAGCTCATGACTGATACCCCTGGGAGTGGAGTGGACTTGTAGGGAGAACCGCAGCCAGTCTCAGCTACTGGGTGCCACCTCTCACTCTACTTCAAACCCCTGCGTGTCCCTGTCTGGGACAGCACTTCTCAGAGCTTCTTTGCAGTGACCCAGGGCAGAAATGGAATGCCATAGGGCACCCTGGTGTGTAGCTAGAAGCCTTGCTCTCTAGTGGAGCAGCATCCCCAGCCCATAGCAGCTGCTGAGCTCCACATCTGCTCCCTCCCCGTGCAGCTGCCTTGAGCAAGCCCCAGCAGTGTCGACTGTTTGAGGAGGAGAAAAGTTGATTGTCGGGGAAGGTGATCACAAGACATCAATAAGCCCTCCGTGAACATGTTCTCTTTTAAAAGGAGAACATTCCTGGAGCAGAACCTTGGGCCAGAGGCACTGTGACGTCCTTGCTGGTTTCCTATTTAAAATAGAAAACAGCAATGTTTAGATTGGGGCTGAGTTAAATGACTGGATCCAAACAGAGGCCCTAGCTCCCAGCTGTCTGCATAGCCCTCCTTCCTCCTGACCATGTAACCAAAACCTCTGGCCAGTATCTGTGACTCAATGTCTGAAATACTCCTCATCTCTATTAGCTAGTTGCCCGAATGCATCCCATACAACCATTAGGGAGACCTGAGAATGTGGCTAGTGGCAGGGTCCCCGGCCCCAGATCTTGCCCTCCCCACGTTAAAACTTCTCTGGCAGCAGCCTTGGTCTCTTTGCCTGCTGTCCTTAGAAGTGACTTTATGTCAGGGAGAGGCCTGCCACCTAAGGGTTCTGACCCCGGTGTGCAGCCCGAGGCCCTCCAGCCAAAGCAGAGTTTCTGGCCCAGGCCAGGTCTTGGTTAGGGGTGCAGCCTCTGTCATTCAGACCTGCACAGCCCTGGGCCTTCTGCCCTAAATCCAGCTGCCACACCCACAGGCCAGATCCACTGTGGAGCTGTCTCAGGAGGGCTGTCGTCGGGATGCTCACTCTTGGTCCAGAGACTCGGGCTCTGTGCTGAGGGGCACCTGCTATGAGAGTTGTTAGGGGCAGAAGCTGGGTCTGTAAGCCCTCACTGCACAGCCCTGGGTACCACCCTCCACAGGCAGACTGAACACTCGGGAATAGAAAGCAGACAAAGGGGGTTATTTTATGTGGCCACACTGGAAAGAGAAAGATGGTTAGTAACATTCCTCTCCAAGTACCTCTAAGGAAGTGGTTCTCAACCTGTGGGTCGTGACCCCTTTGGAGGTTGAATGACCCTCTCATAGGAGTGGCCTAAGACCATCCGAAAACGCATATTTACATTATGATTCGTAACAGTAGCAAAACTACAGTTATGATGAGCAATGAAAATAATTTTATGGTTGGGGTCATGAGGAATTGTACTAAAGGGTCTCAGCATTAGGAAAGTTGAGGACCACTGCTCTAGGGGACTTGAGATTTAAACAGAGGGACAGAGCTATGCTTAAATCCTGGTCAGGGGGTCCCACTCCTTGTCTCAGCTCCAGTTTCTCTTGCAGGATGATCTGACACGTTGTCAGGATTGTATAAAATCATTCTGGAGAGAAAAGCTCTCCCTCAGGCTGGCATCATGGCACCAGCCTTTTCTTCCAGCATAACTACAGAGAAATCCCAATTTCTCAGGGTCCATTGTCTCTGTAGTCTGTGCCCATCATAAACATGACAGCTCTGTCTGTCCTATAGCACTTGTTGGCAAGCCTCAGGAATGAATCTGGCCTCCCCCAAAGTCCTTCTGGAGGTGCTGGGACCCAGCTTGAAATCTAAGGTTTCTGGGAGTCCTGAGATGCAGCACTTTAGTGAACAGAACCATTGGTCTGTCAGAGGCAGGAAGAGTGGGAAGATGTCCCCGAGGTTCCCTTCCTCCATGGTAGTGAGGACCTGGTTTTTAAGCTGGCATTTTAGTTGCTCAAAAATAATCTCATGACACAGCTGCCCCTGTGTTGATGCAAAACTCAGCTCTTTCCTCAAAAAGAATAAGGGAGAGTTTATTGTGAGCCCAATATGAGTGACTGGGCTGGAGCCAGAACCATTCCAGGGTGTCCTAAAAGACCTGTTCCACCACAGAAGTGGTCACATGAGATTGTGTTAATTGCAGAACAAAGTCAGAAACCATTGTGGTGGAGGGGAGGTAGGCAGCCTACAGCCAAGTGGGGCAGTTGCTGCTATGGGCTTCAGACGCAGTCTGATGAGATGCTTAGCTTTTGGATTGAAGGAAGCAAGTTGTCTGCTAAGCATGTGTTCCAGAGGATTTATCTGATAGTCATAAGGATGTTAGGTGGGGCTCAAGGGTTGGGCAATGAACAGCCAGTAAGGGGACTCCAAACATTCTAACTCTCCACAATCAGAGTTCTAATCAGTCAACCAGTCTAGTGTAATCTTCAACTCAGGTGTGTCCCTATCCCCCGCCCCCACCTGCAGCTCCCTGTGGCCAGGGAACTAATGGAAACAGACAGAGCCAGTGGCCAGGTCCTACAGCTGACAGACAGAGCACCTGCAACCCTTACGCTCCCATGTCATCATGGGCAAAGACAAATCTTGGTGGGAAAGGACTGAGAAAGAGTCCCACAGTCACGAGGTGAAAGTCTGTCCCAGCTCAGACTTCCATGCAGAGATGGGCCCTCATTTATGCCGCTGTTACTGAGAGTCTCCGTGCCACAGTCTGATGTGGCTGGCATCTCATGACCAACAGCACTCATCTTCCAGTCCCTGGGAGACGCCCACACCAGTCCAGAGCCCAGCAGAGTCGGGTGGCAGTGGCCATGAAGCAACAAACACCAGTGGCTCTCCTGCTGCTCTGCCTCGAGGGTTCAGATCCTGGCAGACCCCACACTGGCAGTGCCAGGCTTCCTGAGATGAATATGGACAGCTCAGGCCACTTTCAGTTGGCACGGGCTCCAAGCTCCAACTCAGATCCCCTCCCTGCCCCGCACCCTCTCCCTGAGTTCCCACCACTCTCTGCAGCTGCTGCTGTCCTCAGTGTGGCCTCCAAGTCCCAGCATGCACTATACACACCGCCTCACTTTTCTCAGGGACAACAGGACCCAGTCACACTCTGCAGTGGGATTGCAGGGGTCAGGCACAAGGTAGGGGGGAACAGTAGGCCCTCCAGGCAAGGCTGTGTCCTCCAGGTCTGCAGACGGGATCAACACATGGAGGAACTCAGCAGGTTAGGGTGCCATCCCTTAGGTCCACAGCCACTGCTGAAGCTGAGATCAGAACCCAAGCTCTCTCACCTTGTGGCACTCAGTAGGCCCTGGGAACATGTGTTGGATGAACAGCTGGGTGATGGCAGTCACTGACTTCCCAAGGGCACTGCCGTTCGTCCCTTCACAGTGTTTCAGACAGTATCATGAACACTCGCGGCTCTTACTACCCTGCCCATTTCCCATGTTTAGACTTTGGGGATTCAGATTTGATAGTTGAGCTCCCACCACTAACTTTTTATGTGGACCCCCAGCCTTCTCTCTGAGACCCATCGAGTCAGCTGGCCGTGTGACTGGCTAATCCTGACAGTGACAGGTAAAGAGAGCTGAGCTCTGTCTGTTCCAAGGCTCTCATTGAGACAGTCACTCCACACTCCCGTGATGATTTCCAGCTCTCAAAGCTATGGTTGCTAGGAAACAGCGCTGGAGGCCCGGAAGCTTTGTTTCATCTGTGCGTCAAGTGGTTGAACTTGAGCAGCAGTTTCTTTGAAAGGGAGACTGGGTGAGAAGGAACCAGACGTGGGAAGGACTCGGGTGAGCAAGAAAATTGAGCAACCAAACTCAATGGGCTTGGGCTTCATTCTGAGTAGAGGATATTTTTTCAGACAGTAATAAAGGTTCATATCTTCATATTTTAATACACACATACATATATATGTATAATTTTATGTGTTTTGCATATGTGTATGTGCACTACATGTGGGCCTGGTATCTGCAGAGACCAGAAGAGGACGCTGGATTCCCTGGACCTGCAATTACAGATGCTTGTGAGCCACTATGTGGGTGCTGGGAAGTGAACCTGGGTCCTCTGCAAGAGCTACTAGTATTCTTAACTACTGAGCCATCTTCCCAGCCCCCATCTTCCTATTTAATCAGGATGAGCTGCTGTGTGGGACACTGTAGCCCAGGGGTTTTCTCCCAGGTCCCTGGGCTGATCTCATCCTGGGATGCCAAGTAGTAGCTTGGTACTGGGTCTTGAAGGCTCTCAAGAGAGTCAAATGTGTCCTGTGACTGGTGTCACATGTCACCCTCCTTGCAGAAATGAAGATATTCTAGAGAGACCCTCCTTCTGACTATGAGAGTCTTGAAACAATGGTTTCCAAGCCACGGGAGTAGTCCAGGAGTCTCATACTGGGAGAAGGAAAAGGCCTGGTGCCAGGCGGAAGGGGACTTGTCTCCCAGGAAGAGATCTTACACAATTCTGACTTGTCAGACCACCGTGCAAAAGATACTGGAGCTGAGACAATGATGGGCAGGACCGCCCCTCGACCAGGCCTGCTAAATTATGCAAACCTCTTCCTCTCTACTTAAACTCACTTCGTGACACAGCCCTGAAAAAGGACGTGGGGGTGTGTGTCACCAGACGTCTTTGCTCCTCTTTCCAGTGCGGCCACAGTGAACAAACCCCCTTTCTCTGCTTTCACTGTGTTTATGTGTATGATTGCCCCATTAAGGGTGGGTGGCCACCAAGGCCCAGGCTGAGCCTGGTAACTTGAGGCCATATTGCTTGTCTCTTCTTGCTGAGGTCCTGGGGTGGCCTCCATGATGGCCCATGGTCTCCACACACCTGCAGCAGCTGCTCCAGTGCAGTGGGGGTGGTCTCCGGGCAGCAGAACGTGACAAAAGAGCAGACCCTTTAAAGGGGTGGCGGCTCTGAGCAAGGCTTCTCTCACAACAGTGGCTCTGACTCTATGGAGAGGCCTGCATGCTGATGGGTGGAGCCCTCAGGCCAGCAGCCACCCAAGCAAACGGAACAGCCTCCATCCAGGTAACCCCCCCCAACTCAAAATGCAGCCTGACCGCAGATTCCTCTGACAGGGGCCTGTCTATTCCTGGAGCCCCAAACTGGGAGATGCTGATTGGCATGGCTTTATGCTGCTTACACAGCAGCAGCTAAGGATAGACTCTCCAGCCCTCCCCAGGCAGCAGTCACAGTCCTGCGGGTTCTTTTCCTCACCCCTAAAAAAGTCCACACAAAGTCTGGAGTGGAGAGGTGGCTCAGTGTTAAGAGCACTGGCTCACAACTGGCTGGAAGCGCTGATGGCCCTCTGCTGGCCTCCATGGGTACTGCACACACGGCACCCCAGTAAATGCTGATACGCCCCAGGAGCCTTGAATGCTTTGAGCCCATGGCTATCAACAAAGGTGAGCACCTCACCTTTTTTCCTGAATAAATTTTGTTTTTCCACATGTTTCCATCACTCTTGGATTAGTTTGTTTAATGAAGTTTAAGGAGGCAATATCCCTCCCTGCCTGCCAGGACTTGGCAATTTTCAGACATCCTGAGGCTAAGCTACGGTATAGAGATGTGGAAGCCCTCACCCGTGTGGCCCTCACTTATCCTCCTGCTGTGACACCCCCTTTGTGGGGACAGAGGTCTGGGCTTTGTCTGCTGAGGCCAGATGTGGCCTTCCCACAAGCATTCCTTGTGCCCTGTGAGCTAAAGTTCCCCCCGGGGGGGTGGGGGGAGATCTAGGTTGCAGACTCTACAAGGTTGATTGATTAGGACTTGGCGGGTATGGGGGCCAAGGGTAGGCTCAGTCAGCAAAGGGCTTGCTGTGTAAGCATGGGGACCTGAGTTCAGTCCCCAGCACCACTATGAAACAAACAAACGACAACCTGGGTGTGATGGTATAGACTCGTAATCCCAGAGCTGGGGAGGCAAAGACAGGAGCATCCTGGAGTACTCAGGGTTTACTTCTGTCTCTCTGTCTGTCTCTCTGTTTCTCTGGCTCTTTGTCTCTCTCTTCCTCCCTCCCTCCCTCCCTCCCTCCCTCCCTCCCTCCCTCCCTCTCTCTCTCTCTCTCTTCCTCCCTCCCTCCCTCCGTCCCTCCCTCCCTCCCTCCCTCCCTCCCTCCCTCTCTCTCTCTCTCTCTTCCTCCCTCCCTCCCTCCCTCTCTCTCTCTCTCTCTCTGTGATTCTGCCGGGGAGACATATGTGTTTCAGCAATAGTGGTTTTCCTCAGAGTGGCCACAGCCACTGTGCAGCAGCCTTTTGGGTACAGATAAGGGAAGCCAGTAGATACCACAGAAATGGGAACACTCCCTTGGGGTCGTGCTGCTGGCTGTGCAGCACCCTGTGGCTGGCAAGTGTTGGAGCAGAAAGAACAAAGTTCTGAACCAGGAAGAATGTCCCTCCCGAGCTCATCTCAGCTCTAGAATGTGAGGCTGCATAGGTGTCAGAGACCCAGGTTCCAGTCTGGCCTCTGCCTTTACTGTGTGGCCATAAGCAGTCCCTAGACCTCTCTGGACCTCAAGTCCCTCATTTCTGTAATGTGAGGATTAACAGAACCAAGGGTGGGCTCGCTATAAGAAGAAATAAGGAGCACAGCGGGGTCGGGCCCTTAGGGTCTCCATCAGTGGGCACTACTACAATACCTCCAGGCACGGCAAAAGTTTGCACAGCGGCTAGAAACATCCACCGACACACCTGCAGGCCCCATGCTGCTAGAAAGTCCAGAGCACAGTATGGGCATTCTGACCAGCGGCCCTGGGGGCTGACCCTGGCACCAACCTGGCAGTGAGTAGCCCCTAACAACTTACCATCTCCTATGGGACAACATGGAGACTGAGTTATGCAATCATTAATACGGCACGTGTCTCAAAGGCATCCTTATTCAGCATGTGTGTGTGTGTGCTCACACGCGTGCACAGGTGTGCCTGTGCGTGTCATGGCCAGAGGTCAGCCTTGGATATTGTTCCTCAGGAACTGCCACTTTATTTTTTGAGTGTCTCTCATTGGCTTGGGTCTTGGTGACTCCAGTAGCTGGTCCAGGGTGGGAACTAGCCCTAGAGATCCTCCTGTCTCCCCTTCCCCATGCCAGGGTTACAACCGTGTGCCACCATGATTGGCTTTTTCCCCCCGTGGGTTTTAAGTTCAGCATCCATCAGATGGCAGATCCATCTCCCCAGACCCAGAGGAGTCCCTATTCTTACCGATGACACGGAGTGAAGGGGTTCACAGGTGCAGGGATCACCCAGGGCTCACAGGGCTGTGGAGAGATTTACACGCAAGTTTGTTTCCAAAGGGCAGATGGCAGCTGAAAGACTCTGAAAGCCTGAGCCTGAACCTGAGCACTGCTTCATGAAGGCCTGGAAAGTTCCTCCCAGGGTATCAGGGGGCCTGTCTGCTGTCCAGGGAGCAGCTGCCTCTGCTGTTCAAGTTCTGGCCCTGGGATCCATTCCTCCCCACCTCTGGCCACTCAACTCTTCAGGACAGCACCACCCTCTTTCCCTTCAGGAGGGCCTGGGTGTGGTCAGGGTGTGGTCAGGGTGGATCAGGTTCCCACCCTTGCTGCCTGCTGTGTGCTGTGCAACCTGGCAAGTCATGGGACCGCTATGAGCATCCTGTCTATGAAGGGAGGTGGGAATGTTATAGATTTCTGGAACCCATGGGAAATAGCCAATCATGGTGGCACCATGGGGGCATCAGGAGGATCCCTGGGGCTCACTGGCTAGCTACCAGAATTGGCAAACTCCAGGCCAGTGAGGGAGTAGAGGCCTCCTAGTGTGGCTGTGGCTTCTCCTCCACCTCTACAGCCAGCCATGACTGCCTCATCTTCGTGTGCCTCTCTGAACCTTTCCTGATGTCACTGTGGGATAGCCCTCCACTACGGAGAACGCAGGAGACCTGACGGGACCGCCTAGATCATCCGGGATAGTCCCTCCACCTCAAAGACCATGGGAGCAGCCACTGACACCAGCGACGGTGCTCCATCACTGTAGCTGAAGTTATACTTGGTGGGCTGAGGTCACAGTATCGGATGCCAACCTGAGCATCCACACTGTGCTAGCGCTTTGGCAGTGATAGTTTGAATCCTTACCCACCGGCTACTAGTTCTACCAATTCAGACACGATGCGCAGTCACCTCTGAGCCTCAGTGTTTCCATATATGAAATGGGTGGTAACAGTACTCCGTCCACACTCTCTGAGAAACATCCTATGGCGCCTAGGCTAGCCGATCCTGTATCACAGCCTGCTCAGGGGCACGGAGGTTCCACGATGGAGCTTTTATCGTGTTAGTCACCCAGAGGCCCTGTTTACACGTGTGGGTCAGAGGTTAGCCAAATGCCACACAGCCAAGAAGGGGCCTTCTCATCTCCATGCTGACCTGAAGGCTGTGAACAGATTCCCACCTCTGCCTTAGTCACACTTATGCCTCCCTCCTGAGTCTAAAAGGCCTTGACTGTGTGGGGGCTGGGCTACAGGGATTACAGGGACGGGGGAGCCATGACTCCCTGACAATCCAGCGGTCCATGCATGGCCTTCCTCCACCTGGCTGTCCATTCCCAGAACCCAAGGCCTCTGCAGGGTGAGGGCCACCAAGGGGCTCTAGAGTTGAGGCCAGCCCCAGATAGCTCCTGCATCTGGAATACTGGATTAATATTTCTCTTTGAGCCTCAGTTTCCTTACCTGTGTTTATGGTGAGTTATACACACCTACCACAAAGGGATACAGGCCACCTGTCATGAAACACATGCGGGCACCATCTGAGGGCCCCTCCCACAGGCACATGCCAGACCTGTAGGGTTGTCGTCCATACTGACTATACCTTCCACTTGAGTTAGAATCAGGGTAAAAAAAAAGACGATGCTAGATGTCGCCCAGTCTTGATGGGAGCCACTGCCTACCCACCCACCCCACTAGCTCCCTCCCTACCTCACCCACCCCCTTAGCTCCCTCCCTACCCACCCACCCCACTAGCTCCCTCCCTACCTCACCCACCCCACTAGCTCCCTCCCTACCCACCCACCCCACTAGCTCCCCTCCCTACCCATCCACCCCACTAGCTCCCTCCCTACCTCACCCACCCCACTAGCTCCCCTCCCTACCCACCCACCCCCTTAGCTCCCTCCCTACCCACCCACCCCCTTAGCTCCCTCCCTACCCACCCACCCCCTTAGCTCCCTCCCTACCCACCCACCCCACTAGCTACCTCCCTACCCACCCACCCCCTTAGCTCCCTCCCTACCCACCCACCCCACTAGCTACCTCCCTACCCACCCACCTCACTAGCTCCCTCCCTACCCACCCACCCCACTAGCTCCCTCCCTACCCACCCACCCCACTAGCTCCCCTCCCTACCCACCCACCCCCTTAGCTCCCTCCCTACCCACCCACCCCACTAGCTCCCCTCCCTACCCACCCCCTTAGCTCCCTCCCTACCCACCCACCTCACTAGCTCCCCTTCCCAGGTCAGCTCTAATCAGCAGCCTTCTGAGCCTCATCTTAGATGTAACATTTGTTATTTTATTGGAAAAAGCTGGTATTAACATATTTATAATTTTATTCAACAGTTGGATAATTTGTGAGACACCGAAGAAAGAAAAGAATGCACCTATGAGCCACAGAACCCCAAATGACTGGGCCTGACTGTGTTACCAGCACATACAAACCCAACAGCCTCCAAGGGCTTCGCCCTCAGGGAACAACCAAAGCAGAAGGGACAAACCCAAAACCCCAGCAGTGTCTCGATGATTATGGGAATGCCACACATTCAAGACCAGAGAACTTAAGCAGAGTAAGGTGGCAGAGTCTGTGGCTTGTCTCCAGTCCTGCTGTTTCTCGCACTGCCCCTCCCCCCTCCGCACCTTTTTCCTCTGTCAATACAATACTATTCGCAGTCGCTCTGGACCTGGGTGACTTCCTGGGGTCCCAAGGACATGCTTTTCTTCTGAGATCTGTTTCTGTCTCTCTTCTTCCTTCCTACTTTGGTACCCAACATTTAAAACAGAAATCTAGATACTAGGGGTGTGTGCACGACCCTTCCTTTTGAAGACCGTGTGAGATTTGACTCTGAAGACGGTACATCTGACACCTGTGGTCTCACAGCAGCAAGCAACTCCCAAAGGCAGGCCGGTGTGCCAGAGAGCCAGGCCGGTGTGTAAGGCCTCTCACCTGGATTTTGGCTTCAATGGGATTTATGTACAAATGGCCACATTCTTCAACTTCTTTACAAGAGGGGAAAGCCGTCCGATCTTTTGACTGCTCACTTTAATCAGAGCCAATATGTACATATGATACTGTCCAGAGCGCCTGAATTTTACAGTGATGGATAAACATTCTTCATTCACGTTGATTAAAAAAAGAAAATAAAACGAAAATGTAATGGGCCAGTGTCTGTGTAAATACATGGCCAGAAGTGAGTGTGCATGCGGTTTGTGCTTTTACACACACAAGGATACCTTGATCCACTGAGGAAAAAAAGTTCCATTGCATCTGTTTCCTGGGTGGCAGCTCATGTTGTAAAAACTAAAGCCCCCTGCTCTCTGCTTCCAGAGTCAAAATGTCAAACCCTGCAGTTCTGGGGTTCCAGGAGTGAGGATAGGGCAGGGGTCACCGTGAATGGCCACTGACCTGTGGCTCTGGGGAGGTCCGAGTGAATGTCCTCCCGGGCTGCCTGGCTGCATGCAACCTCCTTGGGGGAGCGTCTGGGAGGATGAGGAGAAAGCTGCGGGTACCGTGTAGGTGAAGCGTCTGGGAGGCATGCCCGGGTGCCACCAGGCAGAGTGGGGAGCCACGGTAGCTCCTCTCCATCTTCTCTCTCATGTCATCCGCTCACCAGGGCACCTGCTCCGACTTCACAAGGTGGGGATGCTTCCCTTGCAGAACCTTCCACTGGGATGCCGCTTAAAACTAACGTGGAGGGTGGGGAAGAACCCGTGGGAAGACCTGCGAGGGACCTCAACTCAGCCTCAGGGTGTGGCTCCTTAGGAACCCCCTTTCTCTGTCTCAGCTTCCTCCTATGTACAAAGGGGTGGAAACTACATCCCAGCTCCAGCTGGGACTTACGGAAATGAGCGGATACCTGCCTCAGTCAAGGACAGGACCCGCGGCCAACTGTGGGAAGATGACAGGCTAGCATGGGAGAGTGACAGCAAAACCACAGAGTGGGCTGTGAGGATCCATCCACAGCCACTATGGACTGAGCACCATGCCCAGCGTGCAGTGGGCACTCACAAATGGATGGCAGTGAGGTAAGGGCTATAGCCACACAGGGTCCCCAGTCCTGCCTCTCAGGACTCACCCCAGCCTGGAAAAGCCACACAAGGAACCTAGCCCTGCCTCACGGTTAACCCTAGGACTTCAGCTCTGTCTCTCAGGACCTGCCCCGGCCCGGCACCTAGGACACAGAACGACATCCCAAACTCCCCAGAGAGCAGCTGGCACTGCCAGCGCTCAACGAAAATGCACTGTCCAAAATCCAACACGAGCCAGCAGCTTTGAGCCATGGCCCGCATGGCTGGCTCCTTTGAGGACAGGTCTTTCCTGGCTTGGGGGCTTCGCTCTTTCTCTGAAGTCCCGTCAGGGACCAGCTTGACTATCCCAGAAAGGAAGTGACCCACTGCAGTAAAAATCACCCCAGATGTGAATTAGTCCTGGCGATAAACAAAGGCCCAGCCTGAGGCGGAAGGACCGTAATCCCTGGCCTGAGGCCCACCAGGCTCATCCATCTTATCCACTGAAGCTGTTTCCTTTCCTTTGTTTAAACCGGCAACTACCATCCAAGGCGACTGTAGCCTAGGGACTCACGTCCCCACCACGGCCACCATCCTGCCCTCCCACAGAGGTGGCAGAGAGGGCCACTGAGGCCAACTAATGCATGTCAGAATTGACCTTATCCTGGAAGATGTACAGGTTGTTGGTGGCTGCAATGGCAATGATGTTCTCGGCCGGGTGCCAGGCTGTGTGCAGGATCTTCTTGGTGAAGTCCAAGCTGTCCACACTGATGTCATCACGCCGTCGCTTGCCACCCACACACACGCGCCGGGGCTTGAGCACTGCCCTGGGTTTGCTGCTCTCCCTAGAGGCCTCCAGCGTCACATCCCGCTTGGTGTTGCGGTCGAACATGCGGAAGAAGTTGTTGTAGGCCCCTGTCATGATGACGCTGGTGAGAGGAAGAGGGGTCAGTGTGGGAAGACAGAGGGGACAGAGACAGTCTGGAGCTGCGGGTTGTTACTCCTGGGACAGGGAGCCTTGTTTGCCTCTCTGCCAACTTTCTGTTGGTGTCCCTGGCCACCTCTTATATCTCAGCTGCCATCTCCACTTTAGGACCCTTTCATCCTGCCCCAACATTAAAGGTACCTACCCGTCATTTGGGCATAGCCTAAGAGAAGCAATCCTTGCTTGTAGCCCCAGCGGCAGTAGAGACAGGGATGACTCTAAGATTTAACTGTGGCTGCCCCAGAGCCTCCGAACCTGCCGGGCCTACCTCCCCTCCACAACCTGAGTGGCTGAGCCAATGAATAAATGAATGCTCACTGCTATGGATCACATGGGGTGAGGCAAATGCCATAGCAGCCAAGAGGACCCTGGAAGCAGACTTCTGTCCCGTGCCTTCTGTTCCACGGGCTTCGTCTAGTGAGGCATGGAGTAGCTTATCTCCATGGTGCATTTGGACAGCAAGCCTGGGCCTAGAGGAAGGATTTGAGGTTGGGGAGGCTGGAAAAGCTGTGGGGAGCAGAGGAGGAGGAAAAGCTCTAGGGGGAAGGAACTGATTTCCACAGAGGAGGGAATATTCAAATGGTTTCAGCAGCTAATGAAGACATAGGCCTACACCAGTCTTGTGTGCACAGAGCGCAGATCACCACCGCCAAGAGGGACCCAACGCCTTGTGTGTATGTGTGTGTGTGTGTGTGTGTGTGTGTGTGTGTGTGTGGTGTGTGTCATTCAGCCTAAGACATTGGCACAAGGCTACATGGAGCCACTTTCCAGAGGGCTGACTCACGTGAATTCATCTGGTCCTAGCCAGAGAATAAAAGATTAGGACTAGAAACAAAGCTGGATCCTGTGCCCCCAGTCAAAGATGCTGGAGGGCATGACGGTACCACCAAGAGTTGTAGTGTCACAGAGTAACACCCAGGGGCCCATTTATTAAAGGGTATAAACCTTCCATCAGTCTAACAGAGCAGACTGCAGGCCTCAGACTGGCCTCAAAGGGATGGGGAATTTGTTTCTCCTCTTATCCTTGGGTACCCGGGATGCAGGCACTGAGGTCTCTGTCCATAGACAGACCAAACTCAGAGGAGGCCAGAGACAGAAGGAAAAGATGGGTTGTTCTTTACTACCCAGAAATATGAACAACCACGGACAGTCTCCTGAGGTCCCTCCTGCCGGTGATGGTGGGGGAAGCAGGTACAGAGGCGATGAGCATTTGTCATTTCACAATAACAAGATATAGGAAGAAGGCCCAGGAGGCTGTGGGGCAAGCCAGGGAGCACCGGGGCAGCTTCCTGGAGAGGAGACAGCAGAGCTTGCTAAGGTGGAATGTGCTCCGGCAGGATCCCAGGTCAGGGAGAGTGGATGTGGAGGAAGGAAAGGAGGGGTGGGAGGTGTCAGGCAGAAGTAGGTTGCTAAGCCCCAGAGCTGGGCCTATCAGCCAGAGGCTTGCTGGGTTTTATGCTGAGCCCAGGCACAGTCTGGTTACATGCGCCCCCTGGTGGCAACATAAAAGCGCAGGCAGTGGGTAGTAGCCTTCAGCCATCTACCCTAATATCCTGCCTTATCCTTCAGTGGATACCCTGGACCACCACACATGCCTTGTGTTCAGTACGGTTCTGTTAAGAGCCCTGCAAAAGACGTGGGCCCTTGGGACGACCGCAGCCCCTGTGTGGGTCCAGGCCTGCTCAGAGTGGCTTCTTAGGAGTGGTCCCTTCCCTGTCATCACCACCACTGCTTACGGCCTGAGCACAGCCACTCTTACAGGCCACCTCGGAAGCCCTGAAGCATCCTGCCCACCCAGGCACAGGGCAAAGCAGATGCCACCTGTGCAGACACACGCCCCGGATGGAGGGGACTCTGGGGTGAGGCTCTCATGTCACCACTTGTCACCTGCCGATGGAGGGACGGAAAATGGGGCGGGAGGCAGTGACTCAGGGCTCTGGTACAAAAGCATGCCAGGTGCTATGCTTCCCTGGTCACCTGGAGCCTCTCTCCTTCATCCGGACAGGAGGATATGTGGCTGTCCATCCACGGGCCCTGAGAGACTCACCCACCAGCCCCTACACTGAAAAGTCACAGGTACCTAACTGAGCCTGGGGCCGGTGGGGCCTAATAAAGCATGAGTGGGGACAGGGGAAGCAGTGTCCCCTCCCCAACAGATCTGAGCTGTCGGGGGAAGGCACACAGAGGCAGGCTCAGTGCAGCAGGGGAATGATGCAAACCGGCCAGTGTGCTGGTTCCAGGCAACACAGCAAGGCGCCTGTGCCGTGTCCTAGGGGCCGCGTTTCTGGCTGTGTGGTGGGAGAGGAGGGTCACAACTAGGCCACCAGTTACAATTATGAGCCCCAGAGGGCGTGCGTGAGGCTGCCAGAGTAACAGCAGGAGGAAAGTGTGGGTGGCCCAATGCCTTTCTGTCTCCTGGGGATGGAGACACTGGGGTACAGCCCTCACCCGAGGGCCTGGGGTGTAGAAGGCGCCTAGCTGATCCTGACCTAAGATCCCACAGCACCCTAGGACAGGGTGTTAAAGTGGGTGTCAGCATCAGTCAGAGTGAAGAAAAGTTCACTTCTCAGACCTGAACTTGAGTCGGAGAGCTCTGCCTGCCAGGGAGAGCTCCCACACCTTGGCCTAGCAAAAGAGCAGTTTCGGGTCAGACTGCAGGAAAGATCCCTCGTGGGGCGGAGGGTGAGGGGCACGGCAGGGTGTCTGAGGCTATGGGCCTGCAGCTGGCTCACCTGTCACTTCCATTCCAGGCGCACTCAAACTTGTCAAAGATGCAGTCACTCTCATACAGGGAGCAGAGCTTACTCCGCAGGTAGTCATGGACCTGGTGAGAGGAGGGGACAAGTTGAGTAATGGATACCAAATGGCCCTGACACCTCCATAGGATGGATGGTCTTGGCATAGCCCTGCACACACAGCTGACCCAGAGCAACGGGACATGGGGACGGTACCAGGGAGCAGCATCTACAGAGGAAAGGGGGTCTTCACAGCTCAGAGACTGTAAAGGCTGCCATTGGTGAGGCAGCGGACACTGCTGGCTACAGTCTGGGGGCCACTCCTCCTGCCCTAGACTTTAGCTAACAGCCCTGCTGTGCTGCGTCACCATTACCATGATCCCACCTGAGAGGATGAAGCCAAGGCTCTATATCTCTCTGATCCTGGGGGCCAGCACCCAGCAGTACACTGGCCGAAACCAAAGGGCCCCGTGGTGCTGCCAATCCTGCCAGAAGGTGGGATTCTCAAGTGCCTGTTTCCTTGCCCAGGCACAGAAGTCATTAGCAGGTCCAAGCACAGGTGTGGCAGTTTCTCCTGTGTGCCAAGCCTTGGGGCAAGAGGAGATGCTTCGGCTTTGAGGAAAGAGAGTGTCAGGCTTCCTGGGCCTGTCATGAAGGATGTTCCATGCCTATGGGCCCAATGTCTTCCAGAGCCATGGGCTGAGGATGATGAAAACTTGGGACAATCCCACTCCAAGACTCCTTAGATGGAGTGAAACAGCTCACACTTGTCACGTACTGCAACTTGACCCAACACAGTCCCACTACACACAAGTTCCAGGGCACAAAAGTCACCTCCAAAGGCACAAGAGGGAGTAGTCATTAATCATTGCCACTTAGAATCTATAGG
Organism: Mesocricetus auratus; assembly: GCF_017639785.1. Lineage (NCBI taxonomy): Eukaryota > Metazoa > Chordata > Mammalia > Rodentia > Cricetidae > Mesocricetus > Mesocricetus auratus. The sequence continues at coordinate 17,047,566 of NW_024429190.1, read as the reverse complement.
TCAGCTGTACAAAAAGCCCAGCACCCAACTTCAGCCCTTGGCCCCCCAAACAGTAATGCTGCCAGTTCACCCAGGCCCCACAGCTTGCAGAGGCCAGGAGGCCCCACCCTCACCCCTCCCTAAGAAAACATCCATACACAGAGGTCTGTGCTGACCACAGTGTTGCAATGCCCCAGGGGGCTGGCAGGTGTGCTTCAGTTACCTCATATCTTGAGCTCAAGCTTGGGCTGCTGACACTTTCAGGGGGACACAAGAGGGCCTGTCCCTATAGAGTACACAGGGTAGGACTTATCGAAGGTGGGAGCCACAGGCCATGCCCACTGCCAACAAAGGGGCAGTTGGGTCAATAGGAGATGTCCCGGGATCATGGGGCTTCTAGAATTCCCTTCCAGAAGCTTTTCCTCTTGGACACAACTCCTCAGCTCTGGTAGGAGAGGAAGCAGTGTTGAGCTTTGGCCCTGCCACCACTGGGCTGAGATCCTCTGTCACTCTCCAATTTCCCAGTGTCCCTGTCTGTAGAGTGGGCCGGGGCAGGACAAAACAGGTGATAGGCGCATGTGTGGACTCACACACACAGCCCTGTGAGTGAGGATGAGGTTTCTGGTGGCATGCTTGAGCCCGTATCTGCCAATCCAAATTCCAGATGACCTTCAAGACCCAGCACAAATGTAGCTGCCTCCAGAAAGCCCTGCCCAGCCCTCCCCCTCCCGCCCCCGCCCTATGCCCTTGCCAGACACCAACAACCTACACTGCACATGTGCTATTTTAACAGCAAGCCAGCTTTGGCCTGTGCCCCACTAAGAGACCTGGCAAGACGAGGAGTAAAGGTTCCCCCAGAAGTGCCCAGCAATCCACCCTGCACACTAGCTCAAAAGGCTACCCCAGGGGTCCAGAAACACCCTCCACCCCACCACTGGACACAATTCGCACCCAGATAAGGCTGTGGGTACTGAGGGTGGCATCTGCACCCTGACTTCAGGCGTGACTTCACGCCTTTGTCCCCTCCTCCTCTCCTTCCCCCAGGAACTGGGGTTCCAGATGCAGATGTCAGCCCCATGCAACGGCTGGACCGGAGCCGTTCTGCAGCTTCAGCTACAATGCATACAGTGCAGCCTAGGAAGCCCCTGTGGCTGGGCAGGCCCCCTGTGGGGGCATCAGCACAAGGAAGGGGTGTGTTACTGGGAGATCTCACACCTCACAGAGGGCCCCGAGGCTGCCAGACCTCTACACACACCTGGTAGGTCTCTATGGGCCTCGCCTCCATGTTCAGGTCCCAGACCTTGACCGTGAGGTAATCCCTCGTGAGCATGTAGCGCCCACTGTGGCTGAACTTCACGTCCGACACCGAGGAGATGATCTCTGAGAAGAAGGAGCGGTTGCTGGGGTCCTCGGGCTCTTCAAAGACTGTGGAGAGAGAACTGGCGGCTGTCATGGGCTGCCTTGCTTAAGTCCGTCAGAAACACAGCCCACTGTGCCCAAGCCGTGTGTCTGTACCGTCATACATTCATTCACCGAACCTTTCCCTAAATGCTCTAAGGACCCTCCACAGAGGAAAAGCCCTGGAAGGGCTTCTTGTGGGAACTGTGTTAATTGAGTATTTACTGTACTGTGAATGCTGTCATCCAATCCCCTAATAAAACTTCAGGGTGGTAGCCTCATTACCCCCCATTTTATATCCAGGAAAACTGAGGCTGAGAGCAAACCCACGGGCAGATCTTAGCGGCAGATGAAAGTGGGCTATTTGAACCCAGCGCTATGACAGCTGCAACCCTCTGCTGCCCCCTACTGGCAGTGTGGAATACCAGCCTGAAAAGTTCTTGGCAGACTCTAGGCTGGACCCTGATAATTGTTCTGATATTAACTGGTCCCAGGTCTTCAGGCCTGGAGCTGTGTCCTGTGCATGAGCAGTGGACACCTATAGTCAGCCATGCCCCAAAGTGACCCTGGTGGCAGAGCAGGTGGGGACCAGGACTGCTGTGGGGCTAGCATTAACTTCTTGAACTCTGTGGGCAGACAGGGCGAGGGGCGGGGTGGGGGATATGCATGCTAGCAGCTAACCATCGTCTAAGCATCTCCAACTTGTAGAGCCAGCCTGAGGAAACCACTGAGTGACAGCTCTGGAAGAAGAGGGCTGGCCACAGCTCCCAAGGGACTTGGGACAGATCCTTCCTGTGGGCCCCTAGGGAATCACGGATGTCATGCTCCGTCTCTTGGGCCCCACCCCTTTCTGCCTCTCATCTGGGACTTTCCCTCCTGTCCAACACACATGTCATCGCTGCCCTAACCTGTCCAGAGTCCCCACACCCATCTTAAGACATTCTGACTTCCCTGCTAGGTACTTTCTTTCTTTTTTTTTTTTTCCGAGACAGGGTTTCTCTGTATTGTTTAGGAACCTGTCCTGGAACTCGCTCGGTAGACCAGGCTTGGTCTCGAACTCACAGAGATCCGCCTGCCTCTGCCTCCCGAGTGCTGGGATTAAAGGCGTGCGCCACCACCGCCCGGCTTGCTAGGTACTTTCTTAGTCAACATGCCCACCCCAGTGCCCGTGATGTCCTGGGCTCCATAGTGGGCGAGAGACACAAGGCTCTGCTCCCTGAAGCCAACAGGACAGGCTGTCCCAGGAGGCTGTGCCAAGAGCAAGGGAAAAAGGCAATCCACTCCAGGGCCTGGCCCAATCCTGCTGCTCCTCCTCAGCCCCATCACAGAGGGCCCTTCCCAGTACACAGAGTTTCGGGGGCCAAGGGATGGGCTGAGAGGGAACAACAGGCACCCTGGGAAGGGAAGGCCATGTCAGGAGACAGGGAGACTACACACCCTCCTCTCTGACCCCAGCACAGGCATTAAACCCCCAGCAGCGGCCCAGCCCAGAAGGGATGGAAGCATGATAAGCTGAACGTACCAACGCCCACTGACTAATGTCTGGCAACTGTTCGTCCCCTGCTGAGCCTCATGTGACCGATCCCCAGGAGACAAAGTGAAATCTGTCCCTAGTGGTGGCCCCTCAGGAACTGACATGATCTGGCCCCCATTTCTGAGTCCCACTGGCCCCATCTTCTCCTGTCCCCAGGCTCGCTCTGCTGGAGAGGCCTCTTCCCACCACGCTGGTTAAGGCCACTGCACTGACAGTCTTGAGATGGAATGGAGATTTGCACTGGCTCTTTGGGGCTGGAATGACAACCATGAGCTGACAGGTATGATGGCTTCAGCAGCTGAAAAGGACAAAGGAAAGCTAGCCCTGACCACACCCTGACTAGATCTCCAACCTCCGCAACTGTATAAAACACACGTGTTGTTTTAAGCCACGGAGAAGAGAGCTGCTCTCTTGTGGCTCCAGGGTGATAACTCGAGAAAGCAGAGGAGGGGCGCATGCTGGGTAAGGGGCACCCAGGGCTCCATCTGGGAGGCTCGGAGCATTGGATCGAGTGCCATCCTTGAACAGCTCAGCTACTGTTAGCTGCAGGGATCGCCAGCATTTGGCCATTCACATTGCTAGAGTCCCATGACGGCGAACCTTTATCCCCACCCATTCTGAGCCAACTGAAGACTCAGTGCTCAGCCCCTCCTTCTCATAGACTCTGCTGTCAAAAGCAGAAATAACTGTCTATTTTGAGGACTTATGGATGGCTGTTTCTATGGTTACCCTGCCACAATGCCTAGCAGGCAGCAACCTGGGTTTCTTCTAGTGTTTCTGAGCGAGCTGAAGCCATGGATGGGAGTACAGGACAGCCAGGGTACCCCAGCCTGGCCTGGTTCAGACAGGTCTGAGGAGCTACTGTGTTCCTTTGACCTTTGGCTTCCTCACTTGCCCAGTGGCAGGCATGAGTACACAGCGGCCCACGGTGCCCCTCGCTGAGCGAAAAGAAAGCTACAGCACCATCCTGTTAGGAAAGGATGATGTGGACAGGACCCTGGGGGAGTCGCTGACAGCCACACCCTGGCTTTTAAACCTAGGAGCGGGAGGCAGAGCAGCAGCCAAAGCCCCAGCTTCTTACACAAATACAGCTGGAACAACGATCATGGCTGATTAGCAAGGACACGCCTGGTCACTGGGAATCCGCTGCGCGGCTTCTCGTGAGCACTGAGATCGTGAGCACTGACAGCAAACACTGTGGGTGAGACCCAGAGGACAGGGACAGTGGCCCTTGCAGCATCGTCAGAGTGTAAGATGTTGTGGCAGAGGGGGTGGTTTGCTGTCAGAGTGTTATCTAGCATGCTCATGGCTTGGGTCTGCTACACTCACTCGGGCTCCTGCTGCACGCTTTCCCTGCCTCGACAGACTGTAACCTTGACCTGTGAGCCAACTCGAGCCCTTTCTCTCTTGAGCTGCTTTTGTGTGGGTGCTTTATCACAGCAACAGGAAATGTCACAAATCCAGAAAACTGGAGCCAGGGAGTGGAGCCATTGCTGTGATAACCCTGACCACTCGGCTCTTGGTGGTTTAAAGGAGAAATGTGGGAGAGCTCATAGCTTTGGGCTGGAAAAGCCCTCAAAGACTGAAAACGGGGCTTAAAATACTCTACTGGGAGCTTGAAAGAGAAGAATGCAGAGAGAAATTTGGACAGGAGAGGCCCATGCTCATGAAGTTTCAGAGAGAGAACAAGGGCTCCATCAGGGGGTGGGCTGGGGAAATCCATGTAGATTCTGGCAAAGAATCTGACTTTATGTGTAAATGTCCAGAGTTTAGAGGTCATGGACTAGTTTGTTTGGTGGAGGACATTCCGAGACAGAAAAGCATTTAGACTTGGCATGAGTGTTTACTGCACTTATACAGGTCCACAGAGAAGGGGGGCAGAGGGAGGGAGGGACAGAGGGAGGGAGGGACGGAGGGAGGGAGGGTGACAATTTGGGCATAAAGATATTATGTGCGCAGTTCGTCAAGGAGAAAAAAGAGTTCAAGGAAGCTAAAAGGCAGGAGCTGAAAGGAAGCTGGGATTGTTATAGAGAAAGTCCCAACTTTACAATGGGAAACTAGAAAATATGCCAAGAGCAAGACACGTTCATCAAAGGCTGGAATGTGGGTGCCAAGTGTCTGAGAGTGCAGCTGAAGGGGTGCCTTGCTCCCTGCCAGGGTCAGCCCACAGCATCTGATACAGCTGTGGTCAGGAGGCCAGGCTCACACCGACAGCAACTCGGCAGCATCAGCCACAGGGTATTGGTGTTGTAGGCATTAAATATTCGAGAGTAGAGAGGTCATGGAAGCTAGCACCAGGACTCCAGAAAGCCACTGCAGGCAGATTGTGAGGTGTATAACATCCCCTGCAAGGGGCCCCTGAAGGTCGCTGTGTAACACACCAAGAAAACGAGCGTCTCGTGACCCCAGTTTTTTGAAAACATGGAATTGTTCTTGGGATGTGTTTGCCTGCTCCTCCCAGGTGTAGTGAATAGGAGTGAGTTTACTTCGGATTACTCATTGCTTGCTGTTGTTATTCAATTATATGTTTATGCCTGTGTGGAAAAACATGTTCTTGCCACATGTGGTTTGTCCTTGTGCTTGTATACAAGAATTCATGAGAACTTTACCCATATGACCTCTCTTAACCCTCGGAGTATAAATTGTCTGGGGCTCTGAAGGAAGCTGGCTATTGCATGAAACTTTAGTCTGCCTCACTTACCGGCTCTATCCTCCAAGGTTTCACCATCTCTAGAGCAGTGACACCATGCCATGCTGATAACCCCATAGTTTCAACCTCAGTTAAGACCGTGACTACCAGCCTCTGTCCAGGAACTGTTCCATGCCCCTGGAGTCCGGTGAAGATCCCGTCACTAAGCCCCAAATCCACCACCAGGTCTGTGTGCCCCACTCCACTCCGCTCCATCTGGAATATGACCCAACCCCTCCCAACATTCATACCCAGAAGCCATCTGACCATCCATACCCTCCAGGCAGTGTGCCCAGCAGCTTCGCCTCTAGAATGCACTTTGCGGGGCTAAGTGGTCCCTCCCCACAGCTGTCTCTTCTCTCTGCAGCGTTTGCTCCTCATTCTCATCAACACCATCGCTTCCCAGCCCTTGCTTGCCATCCCCCAAAAGGCTACCCGTTATACTTAGAATAAACTCAGCTGCCCTTTGACCATGTGGCTCTCCAGTTGCCCTGCCCTGCTCAATGATGCCGTCCAGTCCTTTCCATCTGCCCACATCATCTTTGATGAGCTTCCACCTTGAAGCATTTGTCCCTGTGGATCCCTCCTCCCATGACTCACCTTCAGCAGAGTGTCTGTTCCCGGGTGACCTATGAGTAAGGGCATCCCTGCCCCTTAACTACCCCATCCCTGGGTGGGGGTGCTCTACCTATCCCATGACGGGAACCCGTGCCTACTGCGTGCTCCTGACACGCGGAGTATAGGCCAGCCTGGAGGATGGGCATGGGGACAGAACTTGGTCAAGGAATGGGAAAGGAACTGGAGGCTCAGCCTTGACTCCACTACCCCGCGAACCAGGCTTCTGGTGGAGAAGCAAGACTCCATCTCTCAACAACTTGGACTGTCTGCACCTCCACTTCTTGAAAACCTGTCTAGAACCTACTGGAATCACCCATTTGTTTGTTCACATTTGTTTCCAGATTTTGTCACAGGCACTATGACAGTTGGTTGGTGGACCAGAGGAATACAGCCCTATCTTCCCGGCTGGGGCCTGGCTGGGTATTGTGGGGAAGGACCACAGTTTGAAGCCTTGAGGCCTGGGTTTCCTCTTTGGTTACAGTAGATCCCTCGGAGCAATGTAACTATCAAGACAGAATGTGGCAGACTTTGCCAAGGTTTCAGAAATGACTATTGCTGTCTTAGTCACTCCCTGGGCCTCCCAGATGCCCCCTGGTGAGAGTGAGGGTTACATACTCTGTCTCGAGGGAGCCTTCAGAGTGCTTATGGGAAGGGAGGTAGCTGGTGGCTAGAAACCCCCCCCCAGCCCATGCTGGTATACCCACCCACTTTCCAGTCCCAATATACCTAGTCCCTACCCACCCACTCTGGTGCAGACTTACGCTTAGAGTGCTTGTCGCACAGGGCAGCTGCCCGCATGTCACAGAGCCGCAGGGAGCCCTTGCTGCTGCTGTAGACAAAGAGGTTGCAGTGGTGGGGATGGAACTCAGATGCTGTGATCACCTCCGTGAGGTCTTCCATGTTGGCTGGCTTGATGTCAACGATATCTGGGTTGGTGAGGTCAAGGACAACAGTGAGGGTGCTTTTGCTCTCTCCCTTCCATAAGGCCCACGCCAAACCCAACCAGGTCTGAGTGGCTTCTCTGGTTTTTAAGACACACCACTAAACAAACACACCAGTGTCTAGTGCCCCAAGCCACAGATTCACATGGATCTGTCCACTGGCCTTGCAAACGGAACCCACACCCTCTTACAAAAGAGTGCCTACAGTCACCACTGACTTCTCCCAACAGCCCACTTTCCTCTCTCAGTAGCCAAACAGAAGGGGTGCTTAGTGTGTACTGTGACAGTGAGCTGTACCCCACAGGCTCATGTGCTAGATGCTTGTCCTCTAGTCGCTACTGTTTGGGGAGGCCACGGGACTTTTAGAAGTGGGTCACTAAGGATAGGCCTTCAAAGTTATCACTTGCTCCTGGTTCGTGCCTTACTCTCCATCCCCTGGGCTACCCTAATGTAAGCAGGCTCTGCCATGCACTCCCATGACCATGAACTATGCTGCTCCACCATGCCTTCCCTGCCTGGGTCAAACTGTGACCCCAAACAAACCTTTCCTTCCATCAGGGGCTGTGGTCAGGGAGACTCAGGAGGTGATGAATAGACACACCCACTACATGCTGGGCCATGGGCACTTTGGTGAGTAATTTCACATCACACCCCTCTGAGCTGTGCTTGGACCATGTGTATAGGTTGCCCCAGAAGCTACTGCCCTTCTGTCCACAGTATCATGACTCTCCAGTGGGAAAAATGTTCTCTGACCTGAGCCAACCCCACACTCGGCTCTGACCTATGCCTTGGAGACTGACTCCAGAACCTGGAATACAGGGATACTGGGATATGGTTTTACCTGGGCTGGATGGGAACAGAAGAGAGGATTCTGGGGCCTGGAGTCACACCCCAGTCTCTGCCTGCAGGGCAAAAGAGCATTCCACAGCATCCAGCTATGGGCATCCATCTGGTACATGGTCATGGAGCCTAAGGATTGGTCAGTATCTGTTGGGCAGCAAGGTGGACTACAGGCTGTGGATGCCCAGCTAAGTTATAGAGCTCAAGGTCTGGCCAATGTCACTGCCTGGCTGGACGTTATTAAGTACTGAGGGTCTGTAAACTACTTACATCTCTCATTGCTTCAAAACAACTTATGAGAGGAACATGAGCCGGACGTTGGTGGTACACACCTTTAATCCATCACAGCACTCGGAAGGCAGAGGCAGGTGGATCTCTGTGAGTTTGAGGCCAGCATGGTCTGCAGAGTGAGTTCCAGGACAGCCTCCAAAACAGAAACCCTATCTCAAAAAACCAAAAAAAGAGGTGGGGGGAACATGAACAGAATACTACTAGCATAGACACCATGGTCAACAGTTAATAAATGGGACCTCATGAAACTGAAATGCTTCTGCAAGGCAAAGGACACCATCAATAGACAAAATGGCAGCCTGTAGAATGAGAAAAGATTTTAACTAACCCCACATCCGATAGAATGCTATTATCTAAAATATATAAAGAACTCAAGAAACTAGACATCAACAAACCAAACAGTCCAATTTAAAAATGGGATACAGTGCTAAGCAGAGAATTCTCAATAAAGGAATCTCAAATAGCTGAGAAACACTTAAATGTCCAACATCCTTAGCCACCAGGGAAATGCAAATCAAAACTACTTTGAGATTCCATCTTACATCTGTTAGAATGTCTAAGATCAATAACACAAGTGACAGCTCATGCTGGCGAGGATGTGGAGCAAGGGGAACACTCCTCCACTGCTGGTGGGGGTGCAAACTTGTACAGCCGCTGTGGAAATCGACATGTCAGTTCCTCAGAACACTGGGAACTGATCTACCTCAAGACTCAGTTATACCACTCTTGGGCATATACCCAAAGGATGCTCCATCCTACCACAGGGACACTTACTCAACTAAGTTTATAGTGGCTCTATTCATAACAGCCAGAAACTGGAAACAACCTAGTCCTCAACTGAAGAATAGATAAAGAAAATGTGGTACATTTACCCAATAGAGTATTCTCATCAGTTTATTTTTTCAATGCCATCATAAAATTTGAAGGCAAATGGATGGAACTAGAAAAAAATCATCCTAAGTGAGGTAACCCAGACCCAGAAAGACAAATGTGACTTTAAGGTAGATATTAACTATTAAGTACTTGATAGTCACGTTACAATCCATAGACCCAGAGAAGCTAAGCTCAAGAGAGGAACGCATGAATCTTCCTAAGAGGTGGAAATAGGTTTCATGAGTGGATCGGGGGCAGATGGGAACAGGAGGGAATAGGTTGGGGGATGGAGGAAAAGAGTACTCTGAGAGATGACTGGAATTGGAGAGCATTTAGGGCTCTATGTGGAAACCTAGAGCAGCAGAAACTCCCTGGGATCTATGAGGGTGACCCTAGTGAGGACACCTAGTAATGGAGGATATGGAGCCTGAACCATCCATCTTTTGAAATCACACATGGCTTTCAGGGATGGGACTGGGACACCAGTTAAGCCACAAAACCCTTGACCTACAATCTGCCTTGCCTGCAAGGTCTGCTGGGGCAATGGTGGCTCAGAAGTTGTGGGAGTGGCCAACCAATGCCTGATCTAATTTGAGGCCCACACCTTGAGAGGGAGGCCACTCCCAATACTATCTGGATGGCCAGGAACTGGAGACTAGATAACCTAGAGATCTAGGGTAGAACCAAATACCACTGACAGAAAAAAAATCAATGAAAAGATTCCTAATAATGTTCTGCTCTACTCACAGATCAGTGCCTTGTCCAGTTGTCATCAGAAACTGCCTGCAGCAGATGATGGGAGCAGATGCAAAGACCCACAGCCAGACATTAGACAGAGCAAAAGCCTAGGTCAGAGGCCTCCATCAGGTCCCTCACTCGAATCCAGGGAACCCCATGGGAGAGGGGGAGAAGGAATTGTGGGAGCTAGAAGGGCTGAGGACACTAGGAGAGCACAGCCCCATGCAATCAACCAAGCAGGGCTCACAGAGACTGAAGCTGTATTAACAGAGTCTGTATGGGTCTGCGCTAGGTTCTCTGAATATATGTTGTGGTTGTTGGCTTGGTGCTTGGGGTGGTGCTCCTGACAGTGGGAATAGGGGTGTCTTTGATTCTTTTGCCTGCTTTTAGGACCCTTTTGCTACTACTGGGTTGCCCTGCCCAGTCTTGATGTAAGGGTTTGTGCCTGGTCTTCTTGTATCTTATTGTTGTGTGTTCGGTTGATGTCCCTGGGAAGCCTACTCTTTTCTGAGGGGGCAGGGGAAGAGAGTGGGTCTTGGAGAGAAGGGAGGTGGGAGGGAACTTGGAGGAGTGGAGGGAGCAGATGCTACAGTCAGGATATATTGTATGAGAGAAGAATAAACAATTTTTCTTAAGAGAGGAGGGGGACGATCCAGCTTGGTGGCACATCCCAGCACTCAGGAGGCAGCTGTAGGCTCTGTTAGTTTGAGGTCAGCTTGGTCCACATAGCGAGATCCAGGCTATCCAGGGCTACACAGTGAGACTTTGTCTCAAACAAACTGAGGGGTGGGAGATTCTGACTTTGTCCTTTTCATTCTTTCCAGGACCGGAGCCCAGGGAATGGTGTCACCTACATTTGAGATGGGTCCCCCCTCTCACTTCTACTAACCTAATCTAAATAACCCCTCACAGACATACTCAGGGATTGGTTTCCATGGTGATTCTAAATCCAATCAAGTAGGCAATCAAGATTGCTCATCACAATTTATACCATTCGCTGAATCCATCCTAAAACAAGGACCTGACGGAGACGCCCGACAAGGGGGTGACTGTGGGAGGAACGCACCTCTCTGCACACCATGTCAGTGGGGCCTTCCAGATACCCTCAACTATGACCCCTCAGGTGGCTACAATTTTGGAGATTGGGTCACAATTTAGATGCCAGGACTTGGATCTCTAGAATATGCTATGCCACATGGGAATCCGCAAACCTCAGTTTCCCCATATGCAAAATGGGGGCTTGGATGTGATTGGAAAACAGTGCTTCCTTTCCAGGACTGACCTGGGTGTCCATGAGGCAAGATGCTCCCCAAAGGATGTGACCCTTGGAGACTGGGGAGTGGGGACAGCAACACAAAAGAGAGGGTGCTGAGGTGACAGCACTCCTGGCTTCCCCAGGTGGCCTGGAATCCAACCCAAGTGTCCTTATTAGAGACACACGAAGGGAAGAGTGGCCAGGTGCAGAGGTCGGGGTGGGGCACAGAGACATTTACTGAGTGACTCGGTAACGGGGACAGCACTGGATACCAGGGACTAGAAGAGATGGCAGAGAATAGACCGCCAGGGACAGCCCTGAAAGGCAGGCGGAGCTCACTCCAGTGTGAGCTGTGGGTCGGGTGAGAGACCACCAGGCTGCTGCACAGCCAGGCTGTGTTTGGCCCCACAATGAGATCTGTGGCCCCTCCTGTCAAGGACACAGGAAACATGAGCCACACGGGTCTCTGCAGCATTGTCGGGGTGTAGGGGCTTTCATAGGCTGTCCTTCATCTCCCGTCGACAAAGGCATTGCCCGATCTCCCGGAAGCTCAGCCTGAGTCATTCTATCACTTTGGACTGGTGAGTGGTGGAGAGGAGGGGCTGTGTGTCCCATGGCTTCCATTCACTGAGTCTCGGCATCCTTACTATGCAGCGGTGGGGGCCGAGGGCCACTCCTCCCTCACAGGAAATCCTCTGCTATCCATCCACTGAGTCTGGACTGCTACCTGGAGAATCACTGGCCTGCTCTAGCCAAGTATCAAGGGAGAAGTGAGCTCAGAGAACAGAGGACCAATACCAACCCCCACCACATGGGCATTCACGGAGACTGTAAGAATGCAACAACGAACTGGGCCTCCAGACACAGAAATAGCCTGGGTCTGAACAGCATGGAGCCCATCCCTGAAGAAAGCGGGGAGGCTGGGGTAAGCAGGGGCACACCCAGAGCCACATGTGGAGCTGTGGAGGAACCAGTTGGCTTCCAAACATCAGGGCAGGGCAGGCCTTCCAGCACCCTCAGTACACCAAGGACCCCGATGTCGTGGCTGTGGCTGTCACTCAACAATGAGGTGGAGGATGCCAAATGCAAATGGAGGTTTCATGAGAGAGGATGAGCAAGCCCTGGGCTCCACAGACTGCACCCGGCAAGCAGGAGGCTCATCCACATGTCTTCCCAGGAGCCTGCTCTCAAGACCAGAAGATGTTGTCATGGCAACCAAGGAGTGACTGGAGTGAGAAAGGCAGCTCTGCCAGAACCCTGCAGAAGGGCCTCCTGTGTGGAGAGCCCCCAAGGCCTTCTGCACACAGAGACGATCTAAAAAAGAATTGTTTTTTCTCTCTAAATTTTCTTCAGCAGACCACCTGGCTGCAGACAAGAACTGAGGGCACTCAAGGCACAGCGTGCCACACCCTAGGCCCAGCCCCTGGCTGCCACAGCACAATGCCAAAGGCCAGTGGGTGAAGCCTCCAGAACTTACTTCTCAGTGGACCCCTGTGATGACTTGATTTGGAGCTAACAACCCCTGAAGACACTGACTCAAGACAGCCTCATCCTGAGATTCTGGACAGGGTTTCAGCACAGGAATGGGGGCCACAGCGCAGTGTCAGCGGCATCTTGCGTCCCTGAGGAGAAATCTTTGATTGGAAAGGCGCCTTTGTGTGAAAAGACCCCCTCTGTGAACCATTTCTTAAAACTCTGTCTTCTGGATGCAACACTGTTAGTGCTGGGGTTGCCTGACATGAGGTGGTCTAAACAGACTGAGTGAGGCTGAGGGAACACTTCCAGGTAGGAGCAGAGGCATGGCACACTAGCTGGCCTGTTTCCAGGCCCCTGAGGAGAACCTGGCTTTGCTCATCCACCTTCCTGGAAGCCCATGGCCCTGAGAGGAAGCAAAAGGAGAGTCCAGGCTCCAGACCCTGGGGCACAGGCTAACATCCAGCTCCTTAGGGTCTGGTGTTTGAGTCACCTTGGTCTCAAATAGGCAAGAAAGTGACAGCCCCAGCCCTCATGCAAGCGGTGGCTTATGCACCATAAAGTCCCTTGACTTCTCTGTGTGGAAATGCTCCCAGTACCTCTGCACTGGGCTGTGGAGTGCCAAGGACACAGGGAGGTCTCATCCTGGGTTCCAAGCCAAAAACTGTGTGGGCAGAGGGGCAGTCAAAGGAATCCCTGTGCAGCCAAAAAAAATCAGAGGAAATGGAACCCAGGAGGGGTCCTGTCAGCCCAGGAGGGACACAGCAAGGATAGGTGGGACTGGGCCATGGAACTGTAAGAGAGGCTTATGGGAAAAAGGGTCATGGGACCAAGAGAAAGAGGGGAATCAGCAGAGGGTGGAACATGATCCCATGGGTCCCTGGAGGACAGACAGGTCTGAGAGTTAGGGGAGGGGATGAGGGAAGTGTTACCAAGGATCACCAGCCAGCACTGATGAACACAGAGCACTCTCAGGAGCCAAATGCTGACTTTGAGCAGAGGCTGACAAGAGCAGCTCTCTGTACTCAGTATCACATCCAACCCTGACCTCAGCTTCCTCCCCAGGATGGATGAGCCAGAATCCTCCAGGTTACCCCCCACTCCATCCCCCTACCACACACCCCCTCAGAGGGTATCACGTAAGCTCAGAGCCATCCCAGGTCAGCATGAGGTCATACACACCTCTCTCCATGCCAAAAGTGAGACATCTCCAATTACTCAGCTGCCATCAGATCCGTGGAAACACCTGCAGCCCAGAGCCCAGACCCTTTTCTGCTAGGAGAGGCTCGCCTCCAGGGAATGAGCCCAGAGCTCTGTTCCAGGTGTCTGACTCTCATCACTCTGTGGCTGGCACCAGCAGGCCACAGGGAGGCAACATGGCTCCCTGATTAAGCTGTCAGTCAGAGAGGCGGCTGCTTCAAATCCTAGGTTTCCCTAAGCCACATCCCGGTCTTCAGTAAGTGACACACACCCCTTTCTCCAGTGAACAAGCCAGGCACCTCTTGTCAACGGCTCACCAGGCACTTTCACAAAACTGGAGCCACAAAGTCGGACACAGTTCCACAGCAGACACATTAGTTCCCTTGTCCCACGAGTCCACTGACATGCTCCCCTTTCCACTCTCCCTCAGCAGCCCAGGTTTTCCAGCCAATAGTCCCACTCACTTTCACATACGCCATCTGCCCAGGCCCACAGACTCACATAGCAAAGGCCCACCTTGACTTCCTCTCCGCCAACCTGCTGCTTATGGCCCATAGCAGAAAGTGTTCAACACAGACTGGCCTGCCTCCCAGACCCCAGTACTGGTCACTAGAGACTCCTAGTGCCAGCTTCAAGCATGTCAGGGGGTATTAGATAAACACCTGCTGGCCAATGCTGTGCTCTTCAACATGGATGAGCATAACCCCTGTATTCTAGATGGGAACAGGAAGCCAGTGACACAGGGACAAGTCTTGGTGCTGGAGTGAACAACTCTCTTTCCTCATACACAACTGACTTGTTCTAATGTCCCGTGGCCATCTAGGTCCAAAGACAGTTACAACACACCCCAGATCGATGAAGTCAACATTTTCTTACTGTCTCCATTCCATCCCTGACCCTCACTCTCTCCCAGTAGATACTTGTCATCTATGAGCTCAAGCTCTATGACTCAGGTCCCTTACTGCAAAGGGGCTGGTGACTACCCTATTGTGTGAAAGCTCAGCACATGAAATGTCACTTAGTATGGCTGGCATTAACAGTCCACACAGCAGTAACATGGTGGCAACCTGCCCTTCCTAACTTGGTACAAGCTATACTCACACATCCTGTAGGTGGCCCTCTCCTTAGCAGGCTGTGGGAGGGGCAGTGCTCAGCCTTTAGCTTGTTCTGACATCAGGACCCCATTTATGCCTAGTGTCTGACACCCACGTCTCTGACACCCCAGTTGTCACTCTACATCCAAAGTGACACAACACTGGACCAACACAAGGGGATGCAAACTCTAGGTCACTGTCCCAGGAGGTCAGCCTCCTCTCCTCCAGGGCATGTTACCTCCAGCTCTCTTGCTCCTTCATGGCTCCTATGGGGACCAAGGTGATGGAGACCACTGCCACTCTAAGGAGGCATGGGGTGTGATGGAGCTTCCCAGCAGCTGTGTCCTTAAAGAATTCATAAATACTGTGGCCCATACCTGGCCTCCTTCACACCCTGATTGGGATGGTTCTTCAGTATGGAAGCTGTCAAGACTAAAGTCCCAGAAGCCAGTGTGCTTACATACCACCCCGAAGCCACTTCCCTGTAGGTCAGGCCAAGGATACTGAAGCTGCGATCAGTGATGGCCAGATGCCAGAGGTTGATGCGTAGGTCATCTGCCGACATGTATGTCTCACAGTCACTGTTGACCGAGATGGAGTTGATGTGGTAGGTGTGGCCATTGGCAAAGATCCTCCTCGGGCTCACCTCCACCATCAGGTCCATGGGCTTCAGCACAGGGACCTGCAGAGCAGAGGCAGCCAGAGTCACAGGGGAAGGGGAGGGAGACATCACGGGACACACAATCTTTTTTTGTTTCAAGACAGGGTTTCTCTGTGTAGGCTTGGCTGTTCTGGAATTCGCTCTGTAGACCAGGCTGGCCTCAAACTCATAGAAATCCCCCTGCTTCTGCCTCTCAAGTGCTGGGATTAAAGGTATGTGCCATTACTGCCTGGCAAAGAACACACAATCTTAATGGGAGGCTGCAACACTCATTCAGGAGCAGGGTGTGAAATAAGTGGTCAGAGATGGCAAATGTCCTTCACCTGCCCTACTAACACAGCATGCTCTACATGGCTGCTTAACTGTGAGGATTTTTTCAAAGTCTCCTGGGCTGTACAAGGGACTCAGGAGGTAAACCTGACCCACCTTGCATGAACTGAAGATGCCCAGCACTCACACACTCACACGCACGCACACATACACATACACACACACACACTTCTCTCTCTCATCCTTTTTATAGTTTATGTGTATGAACATTTGACTGCATTTATGCATGCGCACTATGTGTGTGCCTGGTACCCAGGGAGGTCAGAAGAGGGCATCAGATCCCCTAGAACTAGAGTTACAGACAGCTATAAGCTGCCATGTAGGTGCTGGGAGCCAAACTCGGGTCCTCTGCAAGAGCAGCAAGTGCTCTTAACCACTGAGCAAGCAGCCCAGACCCCAGAACTCTTTCTTGCAAGTTCCACATTCTGCTGGGGATACAAGTCCTTATGCCTTTTAATTAAGGACAAACATCGACTTTGGCACAACTCTACAGTGCCACTCTCTGTCCTTCACGGCACCAAAGAAGATACAGCCTAGCTCCCTCCACCCTAAAACAGCCAGGGCTCAGGGCACACTGAGCTTGACTCAGTAACTACAGGACAAGTGTGGCTTCAGGAAGTCCCCGAAATTGACCAGGTTCACTAAGTCTCTCCCTTTCCAGAATATATAAGCAATAAAGACTGAAAAGAACCACTCCCCAACAAGCTGCTCAGAAAAACCTCAGGCCATTGGCCTGAAAGAAGCAGAGACCAGTGACCTGATCAGCCGAGCTGCCTGGATAAGACTTAGACCAGCTTGAGCTACCTGGAAAGGACACGCCAACCTGTCAAGCTGGCTGCAGGCTGAGCAGTGTGCTCTAGGTTCCCAACTTTTGTGAGTTATCGTCATGCTGGGGTGGGCTTTAGTGATGTAGCTGTTTATCACTCATTTCAGCTCCTATAAGCAACCTCAATAAAACTCATTGGTTTGGCCAGGCATGGTGGTGCACACCTTTAACCCCAGCACTTGGAAGACAGAGGTAGACGTATCTATGTAAGTTTGAGGCCAGCCTGGCCTTCAGAAAGAGTTCCATGACAGTCTGAGCTGTTACACAGAGAAACCCCCTCTCAAAACATCAAAAGACAGAAATAAATACATTTTAAACAAACAAACAAATAAATAAGTAAATACCAAACTCATTGGTTCACCAATGAATGGACTTGGTAGTATCAGTACTTTGGTCTGTTATTGGTTGCCCATGTAGGATGAGTAGATGTTCCTTCATCACCCCAGGAATAAAGTCACAACAGTATGGCCCTGACCCTGGCTCCAAGGGTCCAGAATATCTCATGGCTTGGTAGAACGTAAATGTGGAACATGCTGTTATTAACGCTCACCTGCAATGATGTCACCGTGGACAGGTCTTTTAGTTTCCCCTCCTCATCCTTCAGGTTGTAGCCCTCGGGCCTCTTGTCTCGTTCGGTGATCTTCCATAATTTAATAGTTTTATCTTTAAGAACCGAATGGAGAAGAACAAGGCACCTTGTCACAGCCAGGTCAGTATGAGAACACTTGCTCTAGCCAGAGGGACAGTGATGCCATCCCGTTCCCTGTTCTCACACAGTCAAGTTCTCCCTCACAATGCCTTACACAGAATACCTCTGCGTGTGGGCCATCTGTCCTCAGTCTGTCTTTCCTAGTCACTGTCAGGTGATGTCGCCAGGTCAAAGGGCATGGTCCTTGCAGGGATCACTACTGACCTCTACACTGGGTCTCTACCACTGTTCCTTCCTGAGAAGAGGGTAGTCTATCTGCCATTCCTAACTCGGTGATACCTGCCTCCCAGAAGCCAGCTCCAGGGTGTCTCCTCTCTGCACTCCTCTCTTGGATGTCACAGGAAGAAGTATAGGTGACAGTAATCCCATGGCTTGCCTTGGCTATGCATGGACACTGTTCAAAAACACATTGGCTGTTGCTCTGAAGGATCTCTCAGGTGCAATTAAAACTTAAATCCATCAAGCAGACAGCCTGCCATCAGGAAACGATGGATCTTGTTTATTACTGAAGGCCCTGACAGAACAGAAGCCCACCTCCCCAGGAAGAAGGGACTCTCAGCAGACACCCTCCAGGCTTACACTGTGCCCTTCTGGCCTAACAATCCCTTTCTGTCTCTCCCTTTCCCTCTCTCCTCTCTCTGTCCCTCCCTTACAGGTCTGGCTTCTCCAGAGAACACTGATAACCTCAGCAGTCAAAAGAAACAATACTGTCAGCACGGGAAGGAGCTGGATGGAAAACTGGTTTCGGATGGGGCTCTCAATAGGGGTCTTCAGTATTCTGTAAATTGGGGTATAAAGCTGGTCTAGAAGTTTTGTGGGGCTAAGAAGTATGTGACTCCCATGGCTGGTCTTCCTTCCAGGATGGCAGGAAGTTATTTGTAAAGATATAGGGCATGCATGGGCACACACACAAGCTTAGTGTCATCTTTACATGCTCCTGGTTCCATGTGACTATCCATCTGCTCAGGAAGCCCTTGAGGCCCCCTCGGCAGTAGGACTTCATCAGGGAAGGCACAGGTGATGCCATCTTCCCAGCCTCCCTCAGGCTCACACAGCACTTACTATTCTCTGAGCACTGAGTGGATACCATACATCCTCAGAACCCCAGAAGGAGCTGAGTCAACCCCTGGGCAGTGGGCAAACTGGGGCTAATGAGAGCAAGGCCACACGCCCCAGTCCACAAGGCAGGCTGGACCCACATCTGCCCCAGCAGACTCCTGGCCCTGGCTCCTGGAGTACAGAGGGGAAGGAGGGATACCAGAGCAAGCTTGGACCTGGATGGCTGCCCCGGGCCAGCAGAAGCTGGGAGGCCTAGACCCAATCTGGGGGTAGCAGACAGATCTGGCATGTAGCAACTCCTTTCTGAGGTCACACAGCATGTCTTTAAGCAGAGAGACAAAGGCCAGACATCTGTCCATCCCACCCACCCCTGGGGGCAGCCCCAGTCTGGGTGATTTGTGACTCTGAGTAGGAGTTCAGTTTGCAGCTGGTAATCACTGGTTTCTGGCCCTGGTCCCAGCTGTCTGGAATAGTCAACCTCATCTCTACCTTGGAAATATCCATGACCACTGTATTCACAACGAGGGGAGATTTGTGATCACCCAGGAAAGCTAAAGAGAATGGTCTGATTGTCACTAAAGCCACAGATTAAACTGGAAGCCCGAGTCAGGTCAGGCCAGCTATAGCCGCTGGGCCTCACCGTTGGTAGACAGCAGCGAGTGTGCGGCGTTCTGCTGCGGGAGCCATTTGATCTTGTTGATTTTCTCCTCTATTTCCAAGCTCTTCAGGTAGTCAAACTCTGGCTCGTGGCTCTGGAAGGTGCTGTACACGTCATACTCACCCTGGCTGTGAGGTGTGTTCTTACTCTGCAGGGAAACCCAAAGGCAGACTGAACCAGAGGAGCAGCCAGGACAGATGGAGGTAGACACGAGACGGGATGGGGCTGAATTCACCTTGTATGCGGGTGCCATCAACACCACCAAAGGAAGCTATTAATGCAGGTGTACGTGTGTGTGTGTGTGTGTGTGTGTGTGTGTGTGTGTGTGTACAGGGCTGTGTGCACAGGGTGACAGGGTGGGTGGGTGCAGAGGTGGGGGATAGGGTGGGGTGTACAGGGCTGTGTGTGTGGGTGAGTGTATGTGCAGGGGTAAACATGTGCAGGGATGTGTGTTTGTGTACATTCAGGTGTGTGTGCAGGTACATACATGTATACAAGGATTTAGGTGTGCATGCATGTATGTGTGTAAGCATGCATGTGTGTGAGCATGCATTCAGAGATAAGGGACAACCTTAAGTGTCATCAGAACACTGTCCACCCTCTTTGAGGCAGGGTTTCTCATTGTCCTTAGATCAGCAAGACCTAGGGATCTGCCTGTCTCTACTTCCCCAAAACTGGGATCACAGGCATGTATATTTTTATGTGGGCTCTGGGGATCAGACTTAGGTCCTCATGCTTATGAGGCCAGGGCTCACCCATGTATCCATGAAGTGGCCACCATTCACCCCAATGAGGCCAGATGTCAATGCCAAGGCTCCATCTACCCTCATCTGTCAGGCCCTAACCCTGCGTCTCATGGAGGCTCCCATTCCAGTGTGGGCAGCAGAGCTCCTGCTATGAACCCCTTGTCGGTGGAGAGCCCCCAAATACTGAGTGTTAGACCTGCCATAAACACCAGGGTCTACTTTTCTAGCAGACAAGTCAAGTTTCTATGACAACATGAAATCACAGCTGGGAACAAGTGACAGCCAGGCAAGACCAGCGTCAGATTTTTCTGTTCATTTTGAAAGTGTCTATTTTTAGGTCTCCATCTCTGTCTTGTGTTAGGATCTGTTTGAAAATCCTTCCTCGTGTTATGTCTCCTCTTCCCATGAGCACTAGCTGTTTAAAAAAAAAAGGTCTGCAAGACCAGAGGAAAGAGACAAACCAAAGGAGAAAAGCCAGAACCTCTGAGCTCATTTCTCTTTGCAGTGGGCAGAACGATGGCTGACTCTGGTGTGCCCTGGTGGGACAGTCTGTCTTGTGACACCTGTGTGCATCAGGCTGTCCCTGGCCTGCCCTTGGTGAGCTATTTTAAGCCCTCGGTGCTGTGGTTCTTCAGCTGCCAGATGAAGGATAACAGCAGCTCTCTGCCCGGTGGGGTGGCGATGTGAGGCTGCATGAGCTAATGGGAACCACACTCAGGGCAAAGGCGGCTTCAGCTCCTCTCCCTAGCCCGGCCTCCCTTGAGCCTCTCCCTTCTCCCCTCCCTGGTTTCTCATCCCCAACACATTCAGTGGAGAGAGTCCCCTTGCTGGCGTTGTATGTGACAACACAGCCAAGAGCAGGTTTCCGTGGGGCTTGCTGCTAATTGGTCTCTCTGTAAATGGGTGTGCATCTATGCCATATGGAATATGCAATGCTCAACCCAGTGTCTGCATAAAGTCGGTTCTCAGTTTATGCGTGAGGGGCCTCGGACCACTCGGTTCTTTAAGGTTTGACAAATGACCTACGCTGGATGGTCTCAGGTCGTTCTTGTTGTATCCCGAATTCTGCTGCACAGTGATAGGGGAGGGCAGGGGAGCAGATGAAGACTGGCTGGAAGGGTGGAGGTCTGAGCAAAACCTGTCAGGCCAGCAGAGAACTGGATGGCGTGGGTGTGGGGTCCCCCCTCCTCACACATGTAGGGGAGGTTCTACCGGGGGCTTGTTGGTTTGTCGGGGACTGTAGCATTGTCAGCAAACTCCTGCTGAATGGGGGTGGGGAGGCCTCAGTGAGCAGCTTTAGAAGCTGACCTAGTCTACCTGCCAGGCCCATCCCCTTTCCCTCCAGCCTCAGGGACCTTGTGACAGAGGACTCCGTGAGGGAACTCTAGGTGGGACATGTAGGCAAGGTGGGTCAGAAATCCTGCTGGGAGTATGGGCTGCACCCTTCCAGACCCACGTCTGCCTGACGCCACCCTCACCCCTGCACTCTAACCATCTGCCCATCCTCTCCCTGTCTCCTCCATGACCCCTCCACGCACATACCTCTGGTTCCCGCTGGAAGATAACCACGCGGCCACCCTTGTCACCTGTGGCCAGCAGTTCCCCAGTGTGGTTGAACTCGACAGTGGAGATGACGTCAGCTTGAGGAAGCAAGACAGAAGGCGTTGTTAGACCACTGCATTACCACACAGTGACATCAGTACAGTGCTGTGCTCTGCAGACCCCACAACCCTGGGGGCCCAGGGAACAGGTGGGAACCCAGGAGTACAAAGCATGCTGACGCCCCCCACCCTCCTGCAGGAGTATGTGGCTCCCCCTACACCCTGTCCCTCACACAGCACCAGACAGGCTTCCTCCTGAGCTCAGCAGGTCACTAGTACAAATCTGACAGTCAGGCTGGGCTCTAGGCCCAGGGGACAGGACTGTGTGGGGACAGTGTGGGGCCATGTCGAGACATCAGGGCATGTAGGCACCTTTCCACAGAGCTGGATGCCATCAGGGCCTTCCACAGGCCAGGCTCGTTCAGCCTTGGAAGGCAGGCAAGGGAAGGCAATGTCCATGGGGACAGCAGGGACCAGGCGTGAGGACACAGTGGCTCGCTTGTGTCTCTAGTGGACACCTTTAAGGGAATTAAGGTATCAGTCTGAAGCCAAAGATGCCACCACACTGGGACAGATGAGGAATGGCTGCAAAGTTGGGGGCCACAATGGCTAGCAGACTGCCTACAGGCTGGGGATAGAGGCGCCATTGAAAGCCACCTGGATGTGCTTTGCCTTCTTTTCTTGAACCAGGCCTCAGGGTCACTCCTAACACCTGGGGGGGGCATTCTCCTGCCAGGACAGTACCTGGTAGTGGTTGGGATGAACTCTCAGCTCCCCCTCAGAGTCTCGCTTCCAGGCAAGCCTCTGGGATTTCTCCCAAGCTATGCTCTAGAAGGCTGCACTCATCTTAAGACCCAGAGGCCTTCCTCATGGAGTTGCCCCAGTAACTGGAGTGTCTGACCTGCCTATGTGGGCAGGTGTCTAGACAGGGCCCACAGTGCTCGACCCAGACTCCAGTCTCAGTATCTGGGAATGAGGGCAACACCCAGTCTATTCCTAACTTTTTCAGACTCTATGAGTCACAGCAAAACTGGCCTGAACATCCAAGACAATCAGATACAGGGCTAGGGCCATGCATGGGAAGGCTATCCCCTGGTGGCCATAGATGAATAGAAACAGGTTAAATTAACTTAAAAGAGAGCTATTGGAACAAGTCTAAGCTAAGGCTAAGCATTCATAACTAGTAATAAGTCTCTGTGTCTTTATTTGGGAACTGGTTGGTGGCCCAAAGAAAATGACAACTACGCTTGTCCTTCAGAGGAGAGCCTGGGCCCCTCCTAAATGGTTTTCTATCTCACTGTGCCCCAGGAATCAATAGGAGGAGCCCAGCAACACCATGACTGACACTATGATGTGTCACTTCCCTGCCCAGGGCTTCCAGCAACTTTGTATACCACAGTCAGAACAGGGGATCCGTAATTGTGCACACCAGGACCCCAGACCTTCCCTTCCCCTGCACCTGCTCCCTTCCCTGGAACTCCCATGTGCCCACCTGGACGGTAAACCCCCAGCTGCCCTGGACTCTGGGCTGGGGCCTGTGATTTGCTTAGGCCTATGAGACGAGTTGCCAAGCTGTAAGCCGGGCCCAGAAGGGGCTTACAAACAGCTGTATCCTGTTGCCTCTGCTTTTGCCAGCAGAGGGACCTGCCCAGGCCAGTCCACCAGTCCCCACAGGAGCAGGTGCAACAGAGTTGCTGGCCAACTCCATCCTGGAACAGGCCACCGACAAGCTCAAACTCGGCTCTCTGTGGATGTGTGAAAACTGTGGTGACAGACCACCCTCTAAAGCAGCCCTCTCCTATTCTGCCTCTCCATCATTCCATGCCCGACGCAGGAGTCTTTGCATCCCAGTTGACGTCACACCCAGTCTGGACATGGGGCCTGGGTGTCCTCCTTTGATACCGGTACAGCCTAGTCTAGAGACTTTCTTCTCCTCTTGCACACAGGCAACCTGCTCAGTGGTCCATCATGGCCACCTTGTTGAACCTCTTACCAACACCTTGACCCCATTCTACAGCAGCCTGCTCCCCCTTCTCCTGGCCGGAGCTGTGTGCTGTGTTCCTTCTCTGTGTCTGGTGCCTGGCTCCATGAGAGCAGAGCCCTGAGATGTACTTCAAAGCCTCAGTGGTCCCTTGTCTGGTATAGTGTGTGTATCTACTCGATACACACTTTTCTTTGAGGATGCCGAGATAGGACCCATCATTGAGCTGTGCCCCCAGCTGTAAAGTATGCCCTCCAGAGGGAGCCCCTGACTCACACTGGGCCTCTCTCTGAGCTGTAGTAAATGCCAGCTTTGGTAGCAACAAATTAGGGCATAAACACAGGATGATAAATACCCCTTTACACTCAAATAGAGGGGACCAGGCAAGAGCCTGCTACACACACTAAAAGTCCTGGCCACCAACTCCACCCTCCATTCAGCACCTGCCCTGGTCCAGGAACACTGTGGGCTGGCCTCAACCCTACAGAACTGGGCTCCCAGTGGCTCTTGCTGCTTTACATTAAACTCCCTAAGGGGGAAAGAGCAGAATATAAACTTGTATAGAAAATGTCTTAATTATATAGACCAGTGATCACAGCCTTGTCTTAAATAAGCAAATAAGCTGAGGTGGGGGTTGGATTTTCCCAGAATAACAACAGAGCTTTACACAGGATGGCACAATCCCCTTCCTGCTTTTGTAGATGCTCCATGATGCAGCTACATTATTTTAATAACTTTATTAGCATGTAATCAATACATCAAAATCGGCATCTTTAATGTAGACAATTTGATGAGTTTGGGTGTATATATAACGCTCGTTATTTTTATGATGGGAAAATAATGCAATTAAATTAAAATGCTGACATAGCCTCACTATCCAGAGCAATTGAGGTCCACCGAGGCCGGGTGGTTACCACAGTAACAGACACTAATGTCTGCGGGCAATTTACAATTCGTATGTCATTTTCATGTCCACCGCTTCCTTGGAGCCTCAAAAGCCCCCCCTGGGGGAGAGATTAGCATGACTTTCAGTTGGTGATGGGAAGACGGTACTCCCTCCACAGGCAAAGATGTAGGAGCTCTCCATGGACCAGTTAGAAGTCTGGGGTAGCATCTTGGCTCGGGCCACTCAGCTGCGTGGCCTAGGGTGGGTATCAGGTCCGATCCCTGAGACCTCATCTGTGCAAGTCTGTGATGGATGCTCTTCCTGGGAACAGGGGATGGTGAGGCAACTGGAGTGGGAAGACCAGGGAAGGAGGACCAACCAGGGCTCTGAGGAATAATGGGCTTAAAAAGAATCTACCTCGTAGAAAGCCACAGCCTTCCGCCATCACTGCCTCTGCTTTTAAAGCACAGGGGTGCTCACAAGTGTAGGGATACGGCCCAGTCCCTCCAGTCCTGTTCTGGGCACCATTACAGAGCCACCTCTACCCCCAAGATCCTCTTACCCAGGCCAGGGCCCTGCCAAGCTCTCCAAACAAGGGCAGCAGGGGGGCAGGGTCCATACTACTGTCTTACAGCACGGTTCCAGGGGTTTGCCTGAGGCAGAGCTACCTCAGAGTGCCAAGAGTCTCCATCCACCAAAACCAAGCTCCTCTGCAGAGAAAGGTCCTAGTAAGATTGAGACACCTCCTGCCCCAGGACCACCTCCCTCAAGAGCATGCCTACCGTACCTACTCCATACCAGCACAACGGTCTCTCTAGCTGTGGGCTCAGGACCAATGTGTGTCCCTAAGAAGGCCTAAGCTCTTCCTCGATTGTGCTCTATGTCCATATTACCTCTAGTCCTGACCATGAAGAGCAGCAGGGCCTGCGGCCAATCCCATCCACTTGTCCTGGGAGCCATCTGTCTCCAGGTAGTGTTGATCTAGCCCAGGAACCCTTACTGGAGGTGGGCTCTCACGGCAACAACTGCAGGGTCTAAACCCATGACCACATAACAAAACCAATCTATCTGTGGTCAGGGGTGGGGCGAGCCAAATACTGAATGAAGCCTGTGGGTCAGCAACAGTGGAAAAGCTCAGGCTAGATGAGTTAGATGAGGCTTAGCCTCAGGGCGGGGGGCCACCCATGCATTGTGGAATGCCACTACCCTAGTTCTTCTGCAGAGTTGGAAGGCATGTAGGAGAGGGGAGCAGGGACAGTGGACAAGGGGTCACTGGTCAGCACCCTGAGCCAGCCCAGACTGTGCCTGTATACCTGTGAACGCTGCTGCACACCACAGGCAAAGATGGTGGTGTGGGTTGGATTGAATCCCCTAAAAAGATATGACAAAGGCTCGAACTTCGGCCCTGCAAGTAAGAGACTTCTCTAGTCTTTGTGCATGGTCAAGATAAAGATGTCAAACTTCAGGCAGAAGGGCTCTGGGCGCAAAGACCTGACATGAATGGAGTAGGACACAGGGACACACAGATATGGGGAAGGACCAGATGACGAGACGCAGCAAGCAGACCCTAGTCTATAAGCCAAAGACTACCAACAACACCAGAGCTAGGAAGGGGCCAGGCGGAGTTCATCCTGGGCCTACAGAGGGAACACCAGCGCCACCTTGCGGATACCTAGATCTCAGACTTCTGGCCTCTAGTCCTGGGAGGGTATGTATCATTTGCTTTAAACTGTGTGATTTGAGATACTGGCCCTGGGGACTCAGCACATTCAGGCTACGCAGACATAAGCCCTGGAAAATGTAGGCATCCCCATCTGTACCCAGGCTGGCCTTGCGCATCACACTGTGTGGACCTGAGATGCCCACTGAGGTTTCATCAGGGTATGGCAACCCAGCCTCAACTCCACTGCTTCCCAGCTGTGTTTCACCCATCTCAGTCCAGACCACCCAAGGGATAAAAGGAGGAACTGTCATCCTTGCCTGGCTACGATGTGCCTAAGGTTTATAAACAATTCAGATGTCTGGGGCGGAGTATGGTAGGCATGTCTTTAATCCCAGGACTCGGGAGGAAGAGGCAGGCAGATATCTATGAGTTCAAGACTAGTCTGGTCTACACAGCCAGTTCTAGGACAGCCAGGGCTGTCTCACTCAAACAAAAACAAAACAAATCAAAAATGCAAAATAGATGTCTATGGACTAGGAAGTCCCAGGGGCTCTGGGCAAAAAAGCAAGATGATCAGGAGGCCTCCTGGGGACTCCTTCCCTCCTGACATTCAGGAACAGCACGCTGGGCATCGGGGCTCAGAACAGAGGCCTGGACAAGCCCGTCTCAGTCCTTCTAACATTTCATCAGCATTCTGAGGTAAAGTTGCTGCTGAATAGAGAAGCAGGGCAGGATGGAGGAGCCAGGCTTCGAAGGGAAGGACAGGGAGAGCAGGGACAGGACATGCAGGAGGTGGGGAGAGGCTGGAGAAGGCGAAGCAGGAGGAAGCAGGTCAGGGGCATCAGGGTCTGGAGGGACAGAAGTGGAAGGTTAGGACTCCCACAGCAGAAGGAGCATCTGGGATTGGAGACAGTGAGGCTGCCTAGAGCTTTATACCCTCCCGCTCTAGCACCAGCACACGCTGAATCTTTTTAGCAGCTCTAAGGAGCTGTGATACCACTATCACCTCCATTGTGCAGATGGAGAAACTGAGGCAGAGAGGGAACTTCATTAGCTAAATGCCACCTGGCTACCGGATGCAAGGCTGAGACTTAATCCTAGGCAACTGTCAACAGAGTCCTTGAATTTGACACCACCACCCCTATGCCAGGCCTATGCTTAAGGTTGAACTGGATCAGAGGCAAGGACCTAGGGGTTAGCAGAGGAAAAGGCAGGAGTAGGGACCCTCGTACCGCCCCAAAAATGCTTCCTAAGCATGAGCGTCAACTGGGGATGGGGATTTAACCAAGATGCAATTCAGGGGTGGCAGAGGCAGCCCAGGGTCATCATGAGTGTGTGTGTGCGCCGGCTGCAAAGAGGACAAGGGAATACAACAGAGGGAAGCAGAGGAGGCCCACAGCATGGAAACCCCAGGCCATGAGTGGCTGCTGGACACATAGCTGTGACTCTCAGGCAAGTGCTCTGTTGCACAGTTCTATGGGAAACTGGCAGAACACCAGGGAAGGGATCTGTGACAGAAACTGGCATCTGTGTCCACCTGCCAGAATGACCAGAGCAGGCAAAGTCACTGCAGGTAGGGTGTAACCCATCCTCCTTCCCATCGTCCCTAGCCTGGACTCTTCTCCACTTCCCTTATGGTGAATTGCTGGCATCGGGAAAGGGGTTAGAAGCATCGTAGTCTTGTTCAGAGTTCAGCGTGTTCTAGGCTAACTCAAAGCTCACCATTTATTTCAAAGTGTGCCTACCCCTCTGTGGATTCCATGTGCTGGGAAGTCAACAGTACCATCTAACTCACACTCCCATCTTCTAGAAAAGAAGTTCCAGACCCCAGCAGCATCCTAGTCTGTCCTCCGTAGCCCAACAGCCACATATCTACTTCTGTCCCTGTGGGATATGGCTACTGTCATTCTACATAACTAGCATCTCAAGATGCGTGTGGTCTGAGCACACTGTACTCATTGACACCCAGTTGGCTTTCAGGGCTGCAATGATCCACTGCTATCATGATGGTTTTAAGACCCACTCCTTTCTCCTCAAGCAGAAACCCAGGCCCCAGAACAGAAGCTCAGGGGTGTGAGCTTCTGAAAGCCACCATACCTTGATCAGGGCTAGAGTTGCTGAGGGCGCCAGAGTGAAGCTGAAAATCACTGCCCCTTCCAGGCCGCTCCATAAGGACAGGGTAGAGGTGGCTGGGATACAGACAGCCTCACCTACTCAGGCCAGACAATTTGACACCCACCCCCCAAGTCCCCTTGGCATGTCTGCTGGCCGGACCGGTTCAACGACAGATGGGCCTGGAAGGCAGACAGGCAGCTGTGGATTTGCCTGTGGTCAGCACCATGTGGTCACACTGCTGTGCCTTGAGGCCAGGCTGGATGGTGTTCAAAGCAGGACACCCAGCTCTGGCTCTAGCCTGTGGCCAGGTGGCCTGAGGCCAGCCTCTGGCATCCGGACAGATCAGGGTGAAGGAGGTAGAGAGAACACATCTCTGCTCACTGCCTGCTTTCCTGGACCTCCGGCTCCGGAAGGGTATCCATGGTACCCAGCTTCACTACTAAAGAAGATGCCAGAGACCTGCCTGACCTGGAGGGTCTGGCAGGGTGTGGAGTCTGCGGAGGGACAACTCTTCCCAGTGTGCTGAGGTTGGACGGGGCCCTGGCAAAGCATTGGCAGGTGGGGGGAATCTGAGCACAGGCTTCCTGGCACGTTCCAGTCTCCGAACCTCAAATGGTTATAATATGTGTAATGATTAAATGAGGCAACAGAGCAGGATCACCTGGTCAGAAACCATCCTTAGGTACAAGTGGCATGTCACATCATCACTGTGCTGGCTGGTTTCATGTCAACTTGATACAAGTTAGAGTTACCTAAGAGGGAAACTCAACTGAGAAAATGCCCCCATAAGATTTGTCTGTAGGGCATTTTCTTAATCAGTGATTGATAGGGGAGGGCCCGTTGTGAATGAGGACATCCCTGGGCTGGTGGTCCTGGGTTGTATAAGGCAGGGCAAGCGAGCTATCCTTCCATGGACTCTACATTAGCTCCTGTTTGAGTTCCTGTCCTGACTCCCTTCAGTGTCAGACTATGATACGGAAGTGTAAGACAAACCCTTTCTTCTCCAACTTGCTTTTTGGTCAAGGTGCTTCTTCATCATAATAGAAACCCCCATCAGCATCACCACAGTTCTGAGTATAATAAACCCAACCACACGGCCACCATGATAACGACACACGAATAACAGACACGCAGAAAAACGATGTAAGATCTGGTGCTTTGCTAGGGACCTGGCTTTGAATCTAACCTGGCCCTGTTGTATGGTTTCGACAGAGCCTCCGTCCGTTTGTAAAGTGGTGACAATGATTGTCCAGGATGAGGATGCTGCCCTGTGCTATGCAAGAGGAGGGGCAAGCTGCCTGACACTGATTAGGACTGGCCACTCAGATGTCTGATGCTGGCTGGCCGGGGCTGGCTTTGGGCCCTTAGGCACCTGCGGTCCCAGGAGCCTGTACTCCCACTCAGGCTGCAGCTGTCAGGCAGGAAGCAGAGACCATGTTGGTCTGGCACTATCAGGTCTCATCCCGTCAGTGTGTCCACCAGACCTTCCCAAGGCCTGTCTGCTCCAGGGTGGGTCAGGCACTGAACTGTGGAGTCCCTGGGAAGATTCCCTGAGCAGAATGCTGAGGTCATAGCTGGCAGAATCAGCCCATCTCTTCCACCTCTCCAGCTCCAGCTCTAGTTCCGGCCATGACCAACAGCACCCTATCCCGACCTTACCTACAGCCTACTGTGGAGCTCTATTGCCTGTGGAATACAGCCCCCACCCTCTCATCACCTCTCACACAGTTAGCTCTGCCCTGTATCCATGTGTTTCTTAGGACTGCAAAAGAGAGCTCACCCACTAAGCATCCATTGCTCACCTACTAAGTGTCAGACCTTATGTTACACAGCAAGGACTCAGAAGTGTGCCATGTGAGTCTGACAGGTAAGGAGCTGCCCTTACACCTTGAAAGCATTCATGTGCCACAGAACAATGCTGGCCTCCGCCCGGTTCCTCCTCCTTCCTTGCTGACACCCACCCAGCCCCCAGCTGACACAGCCTGGGCCGCCAGACAGCAAGGGAGGCAGTGGCTTTGGAGAGGCCCCTCACCTGGACACCAGAAGGCCTTACACGGATGTATTACACAATACGAGTTAACCACCGCCTCCGCCCAGCAGCAGGGTTAGTGGGGAGCTATCTTCCATGTGGGGAATTACAGCTTCCAAAGAGCACGTCTGCAGCTGACCCAGGAGCAGGTGGCTACTCCACACCTGCTGACTGCCAAGGCCAGTACTGTCAATACCACAACGCAGGCAGTCAGGCCCCCAAGCCTCTCCCCACAGCGAGGTCTTGCACCTTCCCGGAGCCTGATCACAGCACTGGGCTCTGCAAGCCTGTGGCTTACGGCCTGGAATGCCAAGTACAACCTTTAAAACTAATCCCAAGCCACTATGGTCTAACAATTGCCTTTTAAAAATTCCTGAAACAACACAGCTGCCTTCCACAACCAGAATAAACAGCAAGGCCCACCCAGAATATGAACCCATACTGGCCCACATTGTAGGACCCATGGTCAGCTCTGAATGCCAATGCCACTGAGTTCAGATTCTCACCATGCAGCACCATGTATGTCCATACAGCCAGGCACAGCTCCTGAAGCCCTATGTGGCCGTCGCATAGCCATTACCAGCCACAAAGCCCCCAGTGACCAGCCAACACCACAGACACCAGAACCAGGGAAGCGGGCCTGAAGGATAGACAGACCCCCACCCCATGCTCCTGCTATAATCATTGGCCTGGATACTGGGGTTCATCCATGGCAGAGTATGGAGCTGCTCAGTGCAGAAAGACCTGAGGTACTACTGCTTCCAGCAGTGTGGGTCTACCAGCCCAGGTGCAGGATGAGGGGCCTCGGGGATCCCTTGGTGAACTCCTCTTCTGTGGCTATGTTGGCTTGGGTGAATGAACAAGAGCCAAACACCTCCTGCCTGCGTGTGCTGACTAATTTTATGTCAATTTGACACAGGCTAGAGTCATCTGAGAGGAGAGACCAAAGGAGAAAATGTCTCCATTAAGATGGGGCTGTAGGTAGGCTTGTAAGACTTTTCTTAGTGACTGGTTGGGGAGGGCCCCCAGCCCATAGTGGGTAGGGCCATCCCTGGGCTGGTGGTCCTGGGTTCTATAAGAAAGCAGGCTGAGCAAGCCATGGGGAGTAAGCCGGTAAGCAGCACTCCATCCACAGGCTTTGCATCAGCTCCTGCCTCCAGGTTCCTGCCCTGTGTGAGTTCCTGAGTGGCTTCCTTCAGTGATGGGTTACAATGTACAAGTGTAAGCCAAATAAGCCCTTGCCTCCCCAAGTTGCTTTTGGTCATGTGTTTCATCACAGCAATAGAAACCCTAACTAAGACACTGCCCCTAACTAGTTGTAAGGATTGGGGCCAGTAAGTGATGTCTCTGAACCTTGGCATGCTCATCTGTCCAAGAACAGTATCCCCTTAGGCGTGGCTGTTAATCTTCTCCAGGGCAGCTGTGATCACTACAGGAAGGAGACCCTCCCAAGATCAGGCCCTGTGGCTGTCCAGCATAGGAAGGAGGATGCAGAGGTTCATTAGACTCTCGGTGGAAATTCCACCTACTTCCCCAGTCCCTTGCTCCCAGCCCTCTGTAGTCCTGCCCCAGTGACAGGATTATACATAATCACACAGGATTACTGGTGGTCTCGGAAGGCGCTAGAGTGTACAGAGGGTGAAAGATTAAATGAAGAGAACTCCATTTACTCAGGTTTTGGGAGTCACCACCCACACTGGGGTGGAACCTTTGAGGTGATCCAGCTGTTTTAAGGTCACCCATAATCAGATGTCTTTGGTATCAAGTCAGTGTCCTATCTGGGGTTACCGGACATTTGTTTACATCTCCCAAGAGAAGTTAACACAGTCCCTTCACACTGGGGTTCATGGCATGGTGAGTGACAGCTTTCATGGGATCCTGTGAGGCTGTGGTAACACACAGAAGGATCTGGAGTTCCAAAGGGCGGTGCCGCTCTAATTCCTGCCAGTGGCCTGGAAAGGACGTGAGAAAGCCAAGGTGGCCAGGCTGAAGGTCCTGGTCAAGGCTGTAGAGCAGGCAGGCTCTGCACACACCTCTCCAGTCTCTAACTACCTTACTGGGTCTCTCCACACTCTCCTCCCTGTGTCCAGGCATCAAATTCGCTCTTATTCACACTTCAGGGCAAGCACAGGATTCTGGCAGCTGCTGTTCTTGAAGCTTGCTGCCAGTGTCCCCCATGTCCTCGCCTGCAGCATGGACAAAGCGCTGCCTGCTCTCTTTGCATTCCTGGCTCCTTCTTTTCTAGCAACCATGCACTGTGGCTTTGCATGGATCAGGTGTGAACAAGCATGAGTGTCCATCTTCACTGAGGAGTCGAAGATGTGTGATGGAGGAAGCCATGAAGCCTGGGAACACTCAGCCATGGATCTGGGCAGAGGAGGCTTCCTAGAGGATGAGGAGGAGACAACACTGAGTTTTAATCCTATCGACCCATAAGGGCAGACATTTGGCAGGCAGAGGACCACAGAAGGATGTACATGTGTGCAACCATTCCAGAGGGGGCCAGGGCCACATTAGACCCCGGAATACCAGCTCCTTGCAAACCCAAATGAACACCAGGGAAGCCCACCACACCCTCAACTAGGCAGCCTAGCTCTAGGCCCTCCTTTTAGGCAGCTGGTAAAGCCAGGAGGCAGGAGGGGGCCTCTCAGCTAATTAGAACAACCAAGCAGCCAAGGACTTCAATTATGGTGCCTGGCAGGATGGTGCCTCCCATGCAGGTGAAGATTAGGCCCACCAGGCTGGTGCTCTCTGGGCAATTAAACACAGGCCAGACAAGAGCAGCTTCCTAGCTAAGGTGGGTGGGACATTTAGTGCTGCAGATGGGAGCCTGCTCAGAATCAGTTCAGAGGCAAGAGGCACAGACGCTATTCCTTAGGCTCTGTCTGCTCCTTCCCAAGAGTCTTGTTTGATTGAGCAAGTGAATTAAAACAAGATAACTCTCAGGCACCCTGTTCCACATGTGGAGGGGAGGGAGAACCTCGATGGCAGCAAGGCTGCAATAGAGTCCCCAGGCTAGA
The DNA here is from genome assembly GCF_017639785.1 of Mesocricetus auratus. Taxonomy (NCBI): domain Eukaryota; kingdom Metazoa; phylum Chordata; class Mammalia; order Rodentia; family Cricetidae; genus Mesocricetus; species Mesocricetus auratus. The sequence goes on along the minus strand of NW_024429190.1, from coordinate 17,014,359 downwards.
GGGATGTCCTGCTAAGGGTGTTACTGTCCTTATCCAGGGTGCATCCTTTCCCCTGGACTGGATGCTGCATCTCAGCGTGAGAACAAGAGCCCTCTGCCTACGGTTTTGCCACCCTGAATGCGTCCAAACTTGTCAGGTCTACATAGCGAGAACATGAACCCTCCCTGTTGACAGAGGGCACCTGCCAGGAGGGCTGCGGCTGCATCTGACCCTGCCACTCACTGTGTGTCCACAAGTGTGGACACTTTCACTTCCTGTGTTTGGTGCAGTATTTGTGCCATCAGTTGGGAAGCACACTTAGTCTCTTGAGTACTGGGAGGGACAGTCAGAAGTGTCCTAAAGAGAGATTGGTTAGAGAGTCTATCCAGTTGGCAAATCAGAAGCATCTCCAGGGCCTGCCAGGAAATGAAGGGCTCTGAGATCTCCAGCTGGGGAGACTAGGCACAGCAGGAATCAGTAATTCACAGTACTAGGAAGAGTTCCTCTTTAGGCAGGTGCACGTGCGGAAAGGTGAAAGGGATAGAAAAGCCAGGTGGAGCCAAGCCCAAGTAGCCAGGATGAAGATGAAACCACTTCTGTAAAGCACTAATGAAAATTAAGTGAGCACAGCCGGGAGGTGCTGAGGACATGGGTATGGAAAAGACTTCTCTGGAGCCTCAGCCTTGCACCAGAAAGATGTCTATGCCCAAGGATTGCTGTGCCAAAATACCTTACATAAGCCTTGGCCTTTAAATGGCTAAAAGTCTGAGAAAGTAACTGCCAAAATTAAAGCCAACCAACACTGTGCCTTAACTCTGGTCTGTCTCAACCCCCTTGCAGATATTACGGTCCCCAAAGCAGTGTTCTGTTATCCTCAGATGTTAACCGGTGGAGGACCTTCCTCAGTGTGTTATTTATTGTGCCAGGACAATTTTGGTAGCGTCTGTTCTGGTGTGGGCAACCCAGATGAGCAGGAGTCCCACAAGAGCTATGAGTAGGCAGAGGAGTGCCAACCACAGCGAGGACTCCCGTCGCCTTGAGCAAGCCCCTGTCCCTTCCAGATCCCAACTGCCTCATCAGTCCAATATGAAGGATGCTAACAAGATCCTACAGAGGCCTGCTGGAAGGGTTAGAAGAGGGGACAGAGGAGAAGCTCAGAGGAGAATGGGCACAAGTTGAGTGCAGTGTGAGAGCCATGGCTTCGGTTACTCTTATTGCCCTGTGGTAGACTGTCCATACCTTAAATTCATGAAGTCACTTGTATAGCAGCTGTTGTAACTTAATCGTCATTATCTTACAGATGGGAAAACCAAGTTAGAATGGTAAATGGACCCCCCAAACTCACAGAGCCCCCGAGCACAGGCTTGGTAGCCCTTCTCTGCTCCCACCCCTGTCCACACAGAACTGGCTTTCAGCATTCAACCAGCAGTGGCTTGGGGAACACATAAATGAATGGGGCTTGATGCCTGACAAATGCCACAGGGAAGCCTACCCCAAAGCAGGAGGATCCCCGATTTAATTATGAGGAAGGAAGCCGCAGGCAGCCCCATGCTGAGCCTCATCTCCAGCGCTTTCATTAGAGCTTACAGCTTCCTGGGCCCATTAGCACATCCCCAGGTTCCCCGGGAGTGATTAGCTGGGGGAGGGGCCCAGTCTGCCCGTTCCCACCCCAGAGCGTGGGGTTTAGTAAGTAGACACCTTCAAACCAGACGCTGAAATAACATACCAAGAACCTCATTTGCAAACACAAATTAGTGCCGTCCTGATGATCATAGAGGGAAGGATGGTACACGCATAACTGAAGCCATGAGCAGGCATGACTGAAGGTGACAGGATGGAGAGGAGTGGGAAGATTTCGTGAACGCTGCCAGCACAGTGACCCAGCTGTGCTGTATTCCAGCAGGGGCACTTTGAGCTTCTTCGTTTATCTGTTTTGGTCTATTGTCGTTCATCTGTTATCATCTATTATTGAGATGACAGATATATGGGCAATAGTTAATTACAGGGTGAAACCCAGATGTCTTCAGCCCTTGGATCCAGCTGGGTGGGATATAGAGTTCCTGAGGGACAAGAGTGTGGTAAACAGGGATGTGCTTGTTTGGGACAGTTACAGGCTTTCTCAGTTTCCTAAACATTCATCAAACGGCTCCCTCCATCATCCTACCCCTTGCTGGCCCTGGGGAAAGCAGCCTAGCCCCAGCCAAGGAGGGCAGCAGTGACTTGTGGTCACCTGCACATTTCCTGGATTAGAAGAACAAAATGATAACTCCTTGCATCTTTGTCCAAAATGGAAGGCTGAATGATGTCTTCTAGTGACAAGTCTACCCGCTAAGCCCCAGAACCCCAGAACTTGTGTGTGTGTAACTTCCTTTGAAAGGAGTCTCTGCAGATGTAATTGAGCAGAGGACCAACCAAGGAGTTTGTCCTGGGTCACCCCAGTGGACCTTAAGGCATCCAACGAATAATCTTACAGAAGACACAGACCAGAGAGGAGCAGAGGAACATGCCGGCAAGTCAAGGGATGTTAGCAGCCCCACACAGCCTTCTCTGTGGGACCAGAGAGAAGAGATTCTGTGGGTTTAAGCCACCCAATGAGCACTGACATTACCACAGCCAATGTGGAGGAACGGGCTCCCTAGTGGCACATGAACCGTGATGGTACCAGGACATAGCGAGCCAGAGTGGAGAGCCTTGGTCCTGCAAGCCCCACAGAGGACGTGGAACCTGGCATGTCAATGTCAAATAGACTTAGACGAGTGTACTGAAGACTCCTTCAATTATTCCGGAGTGAGACAGAAAAGATGCTCCCTTAAGGATGTAAAGCAAAGCCACCCTTCAGAGCTGTGGTGGGCCACCAGCCACCAGTGGCACCAAACATGGCAATCAGACTGGAGGTGATCTTCCTGCCTCTGCCTCCCCAGTGCTGGCATTTTGGATATGAGCCACCATGCCCAGTGGACTGCTAAATCTTCAATTCTATGTGTGGTCTTAGTGCATTCCCATTGCCTGGCATTCTCATACAGGCTATGGAAATTGATAAACCCAACATAGCAGATTTAAATTAAGTGCTATGTGACCTCAGGTTAGTTTACACACACATACACAAAATTCAAAGGGACTCCCAAAAGGATGCTGACATCCAAAAGGCCATAAGCAACTTCTTTCTGGACATAGCTTCTTCGCACTGGCCACACTCCCACACTGCCTTCGGCTGATTGAATCAAGAGGCAGTCACATTCTTCTACAAATAGCCAGTCACCAGGCTGCCCAGAGATCTGAACCAATCACATTTCTCCCCTAGGAATCTGAATGTGAGGCGTGGGGGCCAGGTAGGCAGGGTCACCCTGGAGAATCAAGAAATAACATTGTCAATGGAAAGAAATGGGGTGACAAGGAGCATTGCAGCCAAGACTGACCACTGGCCAAAGGCTGCCACTGAGTGGGACACTTAGGTGAGGAGTCCCAGGATTCACCCCATGGATAGAACAGGGTGGAAACAGTAGGGGGCCCGGTCTCTGGCCTCCATGAGCATACTGCTTCCCCACACTGGGCCCCTCATCTCCCAAGCCCTTGCTGTCCTGGTCCCCTTCTTAGGATCCCATCTGCCCATCTGTCTTGTGTCTGTTTAATGAAAGTTCTATTTTCACTCCTACCTGAGGCCTTGCCTGGTGTGGGGGCTTACCGGAAACTTCAAAGGAAGCTGATACAAGCCAGGAACCAGGCCAGTGTCAAGTTCCCTGGATGCTCTTAATCTCACAGGGCTAACCCCACCCAAGCAAACAGGCAGGCCACGCCCACCCTGGAGCAGATTCCAGTGGGTCCGTGGAGCTTCTTCCCAGGCCAAGCCCTCCCTGAGCATGGAGCTAATGAGGCTGAGACTGAGCTGTAATTACACAAGCTCACGGGCGCTCAGGGCCTAGGCAGGCGCCCGCGAGTGCTTGTTCACTCAGGGCCTAATGAGGCATCCCGTGTTCTACAAAGCTTTACCTCATGATTTAATTAGACCTCTGCTCTGGTTCTGCCCTCGTCACCCACCACTCATGGAGCAGACACCCCATGCCTGACGGGGGAGCCCGGCAAGGGGTGATCATTTGGATGTACTTTAAACAGCTGGTATGGCAGGGGTCTCTGTGCCCACAGCTGGTGGGGGATGGGCTTTGAGCTCAGATTTATACAGAAGGTAAAGTCTTGAAAAGATATTCTGGGGGGGGTTGGGGGAGCAGAGAGGCACACTTGGTGGCAAAGTCTTTGTAGGGATAGGGGCGGAGGCTGATTGTACCTGGAGTGTGATGCTGGGCCTTAAAGGCTACTCTGGATCATCTGCTGTGTGAAACAGGTACGGCCAAGTCGACGGCAGAGAGAACTGGACAGAATCTGGCCACAGCTTACGCAGTCACATCTGATCCCTTTAGAGGTGTCAGGGCCCCTGAAGTCCTTCATGAACCAAACCCACTGCATATTTGCTACTCTGGCAATGCTATCAGAGAGAGTTGGCAGCATGTCTACAGTCAAACACCCAGGAAGGGGTGTGGCCAGGCCTCCAGCCCCACTCCTCACTGCAGTCCTGGCCCCCTAGGCCACAAGGTCAGCTTTGGGGTGCGGGTGTGACTACCGGAGCTAGAGGCAGGATGCACGTGATCACCAGCTGTCCTTCCCTTCAACGCCTAGGTGACTTTCTGAAGTGTTCACTGCACTGTGATGTGCCTTGCATGTGTCCCCTGAGATGTTCTGTGTTAGAAATTTAATCACTAAACCCATGGTAGACGGCATTTGGAGGTGGGTTTTGTGGAGGTATGATGGCTAACTTTATTGTCAACTTGACAGGATTTAGAATCACTTAGGGACACACCTGTGAGTGTGTCTGTGAGGGGTTTCCAGGCAGGCTGAACTACAGGAACATCTACCCTGGAGCTACAGTGGGAAATGCATCCCATGGGTTGGGGTTCTGGACTGAACATAAAGGAGAAAGCAAATGAGCCACCTGCATTCACCTCTCCCTCTGCTTCCTGGCTGTGGGTATTATATGACCAGCTACGTAAAGTTCCTGCCACCAGGCCTTCCCAGACACAATGGACTGTACCCTAAGACTGGGAGCCCAAATAGACCCTTCCTTCCTTAAGCTGCCAGGTTTACTACTGGTGCCTCATCCACGCTCATCTCGGTCTGAGACTGCATGTATCAGGTGTGTGTGCATGGTAGGTGTGAGGGTGTGTTCCTAGAGTGATCATCGGAGTTCTCCCCGCAGTCTCTCTGGCTTCCAGAGTGCTACCATATTCCACTGACAAGCCAAGACTTGTGTCTCAGGCTGGGGCACCTGCACTTTTATATAGGGGTACCCCAGAAGCCCTGCTGTGGGCCTAGGATACTATGGCTAGTATGGGAACTTCTAGCTTGCCCCCCAGGCTAACAAGCTGAGACAGCAACCTTCCTAGCCTATCAAGGTCACCTACAGCCCCTGGTCTGGCTCTCCCTATGCTCATATGAGTTCTTGGCTATGATCAGGACCAGCATGCCTCTGGAGGTCCTCAGGCAGCGCCAAGGCAAGTGTGCTCGAATGTTGGGTACTCCGATGAAGCTAGCAAAGAAGCTTTCTAGCTTAGGCAGCTCTGGGGGTTGCTGCTGGATCAAGGGTAGTATGTCAGAAAGCAGGAAGTCAACGGGCAGCAACAGGCAAAAAGTCGCCTTGTGTCCATTTAGTACCGAGCATGGCTGCAGGGCAAGCTTCCACAGCACTCACTCAGGTAGCGGCACTTGAGCCCTAAATCCTGTGTAGAGGTGGAGTAGCCATGAGGAACTGTAAAAAGCTGAGAAGGAGCTCTGAATGTCATTCTCTCTAACCTGTTGTACAGAATCCTACTATAGCCTCCCAGGCGATCCTCTGGTCAAAACTTGCATGCTTCCCATGACGGGATACTCACTACTATTTCCACAGCTCACCCATTTTAAGACATCTCTGAGAGCTTAAAACACTCTCCATAGTCTCTCTACTACAAGATGCCCTAACTGGTCCGTCTCTGCCAGAGAGCCCTAGACAGAGCATTCAACTCATGCCTCTATCCACATGAGTGATGGAGACCCCAGGACCAGTTAGTTTCTTGTCCTAAATTTCTAGCCATTTCTTCTGACCACACATCTCTTTGATTCCCCATCAGCGATCCCATGCCTAGGATTCAGCTGACATATTACAAACAGACCCCTCGTCCACTACCCACACCCCTCAGCCAGTTGGAAGGCTGGGTAAGGCAGGTTCCTCTCAGCATGGACAGTGTTGACACGAGGGCCCCTGTGTGTTCTGGTTTGGGAGTAGATGCATTATATAAACAGCTTTATAGGGGTCTCCCCCATCATGGGATAAGGAACCCAAGGCTCAGAGAGGTCACATGACTGAGTAAAGTCACAGAGACCAAACATAGGAGCCAGGACTTGAACTGAGGTCTGCTCCAAAGCCCCTTCACTGCCCCTGAAACCCTTAGCCCATGGACCAATTTGCTGCCTGAAGCTGCCCTGCAGCTATTTCTGCGCCTCCCAGCATCTTCCAGATGCCCACATCTGGCCCTGGGAGGGCACTTCTGCATTCTTTTTGTTTCCCACCTTCTCCTATGAGTGATTTTTCTCTTACAAAGACCTTGGTAAGGAGATCCCATCACCCTCCTCTTGGAAGTCGCTCTGCTCGGCCCCTCCCCCTGCCAGCATCCAGCCCAGGGTGGATGCATCAGACCAGTTGGGGGTGTGGGGCTCAAGAGACCTCCATGGTCATCGCGCCCAGGCCAAGTCCCCAGGAACGACAACGACATGGTGACAAGGGCAACTGGGCTCTTCTAGTTCTGCCTCCTTTGTTCACAGCCTGACTGGAATTCATTTCCCAGAATTCCAGCAGACCCTACTGAGGGAGTCTCAGGGAGGGGTCGTGAGACTAGAAGGGCAGGTGGCCTGGCCGCTTCCGTGTTACAGCATAGCGCCTGAGGCCATTACCTCCAGTTCCATGGCCTTAGGCATAGGGACCTAAGGCTTGTCACTGGGGGTGACTGAGCTCTACCCTCCCCAAGGAACCACCTTCTTCTCACACACACCGAGGCTGAGCCAGACTCCCCAAGTCCGGAGGGAAAGGCACTGATGTGTTTCCAGAGCCCTGCCTGGCCCAGCTCCCTCTGGGTGCTACTGCTCTAGTTCTTAGTAAACATGCTACTCTGCTGAGGCCCACAGAGGCTCTGGGGACCCACACCTATGGCCACACACTAGAGCCACTGTTCTAATGCCTCCCACTGAGCATGCAAGCCACCGGCACCCTTTCTGCTGAAGGCCCACCGGGATCAGACCCAGGATGAGCAGGGATGCCAAGGACATGCCACCAAGGACATGCCAGCCACACTTCACTCCATCCTGGTAGAGCATCCATCAGGGTAGTATCCGGCCACAGTCACCTTGCTAACAGGCTGTGCAATTCATGACTCTAATCCAGGGAAGCACAGGCTGCAGCCCACAGGTGTGGCTCAAGAGCCGAGAGTGCTTTTTTAAAGGGTTGTAGAACAGCAAAAGAGAAAAGTATGCCCAAGGGACACCAGCCTTTAGCAGACACAGTGGCAGGATTGCTGCTCAGGACAAGCCCCAGCTGGGAGACCAGGGTCAGCTACGGTGGGCAGGCAGGTCTACACATCACCCACCCCACCCCTGTGCTGTGACAGGGGACATCAAGCCCATCTAACTAGCAACATCAGTAGAAAGCCATCGCAAAGAGAGCCCCATCCTCGGGAACCTGGAGGAGACTGTGAAACACACTCTAGTCTGAACCTATTTCAGTCTCCTCTGCAGGACTGTGTTCTTGGGGTGTGGACGCCTCTGCTCTCCCCCTCCTTCCATCCACTCCACACACACACACACACACACACACACACACACACACACACACACACACACGCCATTCCAAATGACAGGTGGGCAAGACTTCCCAAGGACAGGCTGTGGGACGACATGCAGGCTGGCATGCAGCCATGACAAATGATTCGTCTCCTGCCAAGTCCCACTGCCAATGTATCCTTGCACCAGGCTGTCCCAGTGGCGATGAAGGCAGGAATAAGATCTCTGCTGTGTGTGGCCCACCAGCATCCCTGCCTGCTGCGGGGCCAGCTGGCAGCAGCTTATAGAGCTAGCCTAGGGTTCAGAGATGGGACTCAGAGCCTTGTGTGGCTTCTGGTTCTAAAGAGACAAAGGCATTTTTTTCTGCAGGACATCAGCCCTGCTCCTGACTTAGGGTCCAAGCAGGTCCCCTCCCAACTACTCTGTCTGCTTCTCCATCTGCTATGCTCAGATCTAGAAAAGGAACTACCGTCTGTGAGTCTATGTGCAGGGATGCTCTCCTAGGACTGTGAATGACCTGCTCGCTAGCCTACTGCAGGAAACACTGAAGAAAAGGATGGAGTTGGACCCTTCTGATGGGTCAATGTATTTTTAGAAAGTGTGCACCAGGCCGGGCCGTGGTGGCGCACGCCTTTAATCCCAGCACTCGGGAGGCAGAGGCAGGCGGATCTCTGTGAGTTCGAGGCCAGGCTGGACCAATAGCCTCCAAAACAATACAGAGAAACCCTGTCTCAAAAAACCAAAAAAAAAAAAAAAAAAAAAAGAAAGTGTGCACCAGTACAGCTGAGGGTGTACCTCAGTATTCACCAGCTGGAAACACAGTCCCCAGAGCACAACTGTCAGGTGAGAGCCTCCGGATGACTGGGTCACCAGGCTCTGCCTTCATGAACAAATGATTCCCAGTTCCTGGGAGAGTGGGCTTGTCATAAAGCAAGACCCGCCCTTTTCAGTTGTGGGAACACCAGACCTTGAGCAGAGACCCACTTCCCTTTCTGCCTGGGAGTAGGCAGCTGTAAGACAATGTTTACTAAAAACATGTTTACTAAAAACAATACAATGCCTGGGGGCATTAAGTTCCTGGAAAAGGCCTGCCCACAGAAACCACTCTGACCTCGACCTTGTCCAAAGACTAACCACCTCTTCTGCCATGCCCAGATCAGTTTCTGGGGTCAGAGCAGAACCAGCCAGGGGAGAGGAGGGAGCAGAAGCTTCTCTGGTGGGGGCCCACGCGCCACTTTCCGCACCAATTAAATGTATGGTGGATGCTGGCTTCTGAGTCTCCAGAACTCAAAACTTTATTTCTTTTCTTTATAATTTATTAAGTCTACAGGGTTCTGTTAAAGAACAGAACATAGACTAAGATACTTGTGAGGGTTAGCTTTCATTACAAACTTGACACAATTTAGGATCATCTGAGAAGGAAGTCTCTATAGGGATTGCTTACATTGAGTTAGCCCATGGGCATGTCTGTGGGAGACTATCTTAATTACATAAATTGATATAGGAAGACTCAGCCCACTGTGGGCTGCACCATTCCCTAAGCAGAGAATCCTGAGCTTATGAGCTGAGAAACCAAGTTGGATGCAAGCAAGCCTGTATGCATTCACTTGTCTGATCTTGACCATGCATGTGACACTATTAGCAGTTTGAAGTTCTTGGGCCAGTCAGATGCTCCCATCTGGCCTTGTGAACAAAAATCTCCAAAAAGGGGGTGATGACTGGGAATCTAGATGTGGCACAGTGGCTGGCCCTGGGAGCCATAGCGGAACTAGACATCAAGTCTGTGTTGGTAGAACAGCCACAGGCCCCCTGCTGCAGGCTGCCATTTTCACAGACTGCTTTTCTAGCACTCCCCAAGTCCACCAGCCTCGGATGGAGCCGTGGTGTAGCCCTGCTTCTGGCACTTCGAAGCAAACTAATGGTACCTAGGTGTGGACTGTCTATGGGTTACATGACAAACAGCTCCAGACAATTTGCACCAGGTGTTCTGATGGCAGCTAGACACAGCCATGACTGCCACAACCCCAGACATGGCTCTAGTTGTTCACTGGTAGGTGAGCCGTATGCCACCAAGCTAATAGGGTGACTTCAGAGGGGCTGAGAGGGATCACAATAAATGCTACACCTTAACAGCTGGCATCAACCAAGCACCTAGTCACTTCCACTTGCTGGGTTTGAAGGCTTTATTGTTGCTTGCTCCCAGAACGTCCCAGGAGATGGCTTACCTCCTCCCAGAGGAACTGCACAGCCCCAGGTCCTGCTGAGTAGCAAGCAGGAAATACAGCAAGAAACTACAGTCCAACGGCACAGGCCTCTGGGGAGGAGACCGCTGCAGTAATTGTTGGGATGTGAGGGACCCAGGCTGAAGCTGAGGAGACATTCATAAGAGCTTGAAGCACCAAGGAGGTCCTCTGGGAGGAGATGGCAGAAGGAAGAGTGTTCTGAACTGACCCAGGACAAGGGACAGAAGGGAGAGGACACAGCTGGAAGGGCAATAGATGGTTCACAAGGCAAGGATGAAAGCCTATGTCAAAAATTGATTTCTTTCTTTCTTTTCTTTTCTTTCTTTCTTTCTTTCTTTTTTTTTTTTTTTTTTGGTTTTTCGAGACAGGGTGTCTCTGTGTAGCTCTGGCTGTTCTGGAACTCTCTCTATAGGCCAGGATGGCCTTGAACTCACAGAGATCCACCTACCTCTGACTCCCAACTGCTGGGATTAAAGGCCTGTGACACCATGGTCTGGGAAAATCTGATTCTTAATGTCTTTCAAATAATTCACTGGGGAGGGCACAGGTGTGCACGGGAGTATGTTAACAGCACCCCTCCCCCAGAGTATATCAGAGCAACCCTGGATTCTTTGGGCAGTGTCAGGGCCTCAGCAGAGGACCACCCGAAGTGGTCTTCATTGGGTCAGCAGATTCAGATAAAGACCTGACCCTGACTGGAATGGGCTGTCAGAGCCTGGAAGGGGGTGACTTTTAAGTATACAAAAGGGCCAGGCGGGTTAGGCAGCACCAGGAAGTATGGGAGCCACTCACCTGGGACACTGAGAAAGTTCTGCTCCAATGATAGCCTTAAACCAAGGAAAGGCCAAATGAGAGCCAGCTCAAAGAGGTGACTCCTTATGTGACACTCCTGTCCCCAAACACTGGGGACACCTGGTGCCCTGAGTCTCCCCTCCACATGAAGAAAGAAAGACCCAGGGCCAGATGCCCCTCTGGGTTGTGCTGACCCTCAGTAAAGGCAGCCTGGCCCCAGACAGGCTGGGACAATAGTGGCCTGCTGCCAGCTCACTCTAAGCTCATGGGTTGACATGCCTACTTAGAGAAATCAAGCCAACTCTGGGAGCTGTTAGCTCCTGCTTTCCCCAAATAATGATTCTACAGATAAGCGATCTTGCTTGTTCCTGCATAAAGCACAGCAGAGGAAGAGGGTTGGGGAGGCTTCCGCGGCTCTGGGGTGCTCTGATGCTCACCCAAGGTCTTAGGGGAATGTACTAGCGGTCACACAACAGGTTGCTGCTTGCAAGCCCAAAGGACTGCCTGGCTTGGGCACGAAGCCTGAAAGAAGACCGTTGACAAGAGCAGAACACCATGGCCAGGGGCAAGGCTCTAAACTTTACCATCCACTGATCTCATTCCACTCCAATGATAGCCTTAAACCATTGTGTGTGTGTGTGTGTGTGTGTGTGTGTGTGTGTGTGTGTGTGTGTGTGTGTGTCGTGTGTGTGTGTGTGTGTGTGTGTGTGTGTGTGTGTATGCCCCCCTGGCCAGCTGATTACATTGCCAAACACGGACCCACCTACCCCACTGGCTCATAATGTAAACAACCATCACAAAGGAGCTCAAGTGAGTCAAGTGCAGACTCCTGCCAGCAGAACCCTACCTCTGAGAATGAACTACTACTAGATGCAGTGTCAGGAGCTAGGACCAGAACTCCAGAAAGCCTGGGTCTAGGTCCTCAACCACCTGGCTAACTGGGATTCAGCCACATTGCCCCCTACATCCCTGAGGGGCTGAGTCAGAGGCAAGGAAGAGATTCATGGGGGATATGGGGGATCTGGAACATGAGTCTGAGGCAGGCTGGAGATCTTAAGGAACAGGTATTCTGCTGGAGCCCCCAGAACAGGCCCTAAGATAAGGACCAGAGTATGAGTGGTTAATAATGAAAGTGCCCAGAGAAGCCCAGGGAGAGGATGCTGTGCTTTGTAGGGGTAGTGTGCCCTGCCCTGCCAGAGGTCTCCATGGACAAATGGTTCTCACCCACATCAAGGCGCGACAGGGACCCCTGATCTTCCAACCCTCAAGCCCCCTGCAGGGTGAGTGAAGGAGCTCCAGGGCTCTAGTATCAGAGACAGCGCAGGATCCACTAGAGAGCTCCACGGCCCTTGGATTGGACTCAGCATTTCAAACAGAATGTTCCAGATGGGGGAAAGTAGTAATACAGTATGTGATTACCCGAGGGATCTGTCAGCCCCAGGAGATCTGGGACAGAGCTCAAGCATTAAACATAAGACAATTCACACTCCTACAAGAAACAAAGACCATAAATAGCCTTGCATCAATTTAGGTCAGTTTCTCTGCCGTGCAAGTTCAGCAGGGCCCATCCATGGCTGTCAGAGCATCTCTGTTTCCCCGTCTCCCTAAAGATGGAATGGAGATGCAGAGAGCTGCGGGCCTGGGCACCTCTGACATTTCCCTGTGTGATAGTGACGAGTGCTCCAAGTGGCTCTCATACAGTGTGACTCTTTGCTTCTGCAGCCTCCCTGCTCACGGCAACAGGAGAGACACAGACCATGCTGGCCAGTGTGCTGCAAGATCCCTTTCTGTGACACCCAGGCAAGGTGAACTGGGATGCTCTCAGCATCACATCACCTTGTGCCTTTGCTTGATGACACAACCTACTTTCTCTGTAATGTCCCCGAGGTTTGGGTGACCAAAAACCAAATGTGTGGTCCTTGGGCTCTGACAGGTTTCTGTCAGACTCCCCCTTCCTGTCCTTATGCCTGCCAGCAACTGCAGAAGCACACCCAGGTCACAGCAATCTGGGGAGGAGGTCACAGTCCTTTCGCCATCACCCATGACCCTGCAAAGCCAACTTCTGCAAAGCAATCTGATCGCGTGATTGGTGGATGGTGGATGTGATTAGTACCAAGTAAAGGCTGGGCTGAATTACACAGCTTCTCTGAAGCTGCCCGTGTCTCGCTGCAGTCAGGATAAAAGCTTACAATAAAGGGCATCCCTTAGTCAGCTCCCCTTTCTACAGCCCCTTGCATCTCCTCAAGATTAAGCTCTCTAATTACTGCCCGTCTCCTCTTTGGGGACTTAAACAGGTTTTTATAAACTGTGCCAGATCTCCAAAGGACTCTTATGCTTTTGTCCCTGTCAGGTGAAATATGGTGCAGGCTTCCAGGGCTCTAAGTCAACCTTAGTTGTGCCTTGGCCCCCAGGCCAATTGCTTTCAAGCTCAGGGAAGCTAGTACCTGGTTAGAGACAAAGCCTACACCTGATTAGAAAGAGAGAGACTCGAATTACCTTTCTCCACTTCTATTGGTATTTCCTTTCATTGGAGAGGGCCACCTGTCAAGAAAACAGAAGGTGACTAATATATGCATGGTATACAGGTGGCCCTTGGCTGACTAGTGTTTAGAAATAAGAATCATGATGGTGAAGGGGCAGACAGAGCTAGTATGAGTTCAGGTGGGTCAAAGGACCTCCCGACATGCAGGGCAGATTCCACGCAGACAAAGAATTCTCTCCTTCTGGAACTGCACACAGCTCCAGGGACGTGGAAAAAGCCCAAGAAATGCCACATGTTTCTGTTTCGCCTTGTCCATTTCTAGGAAGGCCAGACTGCAGTAAACAGGTCATTTCTCCCTGCGAGATGCAGGCAGAAAAGGCAGTTTAAAGAACAGCAAAAGCAGTCCAGAAAAATGTGCTTCTCCTGACCTGCTGGCGCTGCTCCGCTAAGATCAGTGGAGATGACTACTTTTCCACTCCGAGGCCCACGAAGATGAAGAGTTAGCACTATCATCAATGCAGGGTGTGCCCACAAGTAGAACTAACTGGCTTTGCAGCTGGTGGCGGGCACTGAGTCGGGGCACTACATTTGGACAGTGGCAATTTTATTTTCTAATGCTCAAAATGAGTCACAGATTAAACGAAAATTAGAAGTGTAACCTCAGCATGGCTCAAAAGCTCATTTTCATCCCAGAGAAGCAAGACAGAGGATGGCACCTCTGAGGTTCTCCTGAGGTAGGGAAGATGATTGGGGCTGGTGAGGGGCTTCAGTCACCAGCTCAGGCTAGGCCTGGGGCAGATCTACACCCATATCTGGGATGCTCCATGAGTTCCCTTGCCCTCCTGCCTTGGGACACCTCAACTCATCCCTCTCCTCACCCCTATGTCTGGAGAGATCTTCCTAACCTGGAAATGCAACATCATATTCTGGTTATTTTTATTTTTGATTTTCCAAAATAGACTCTCTCTTTTTAAAAATTTATTTATTTATTATGCATACAGTGTTCTGTCTGCATGAATGCCTGTAAGCCAGAAGAGGGCGCCAGATCCCATCACAGACGGTTGTGAACCACCATGTGGTTGCTGAGAATTGAACTCAGGACCTCTGGGAGAACAGCCAGTACTCTTAACCGCTGAGCCATCTCTCAAGCCTCCCAGAGTCAAAATAGACTCTCTTATATCTCAGCCTTACCAAGGATGACCTTGAACTTCTTATTCTCCTGCCTCCCCTCCCAAGTGCTGGGATTACAGATGTACTCCACAATGTCTAGTTTCTACAGTGCTAAGGGTCCACTCAGGGCCCTGTGCATGGGAGACAAGCACGTTACCAACTGAGCTAACTCCCCATCCCAAGCAGAAAGTGTACCCTCAGGATGGAGTCCAAAAGTCTTGAGGGCATTTCCTGGAGCTCTGGCTAGCCAATCCATGCTCACAGTCCATCTCAGCTTGCACTTAAACCATACCCTGCCTTTGGGAATTTCTGCACATAAGACACCATCTCAGGACCTTATGTTTTACCCTTCCACCCACTGCCCTCCCCCCACACCCTTCCTGTGTCCCTAACCTCTGCTGCCAGCTCAAGGCCAGTTCCCAGGAAGCATCCTGGTGTCCTCCTCCTCTCCCTGCCTCCCAACTCAGCCACAGCACCATGGCATGGCCCACCTACCCCACCCTTACCTTGTCCATTGCAGCTACCTCACTGCAACAGCCAGTTCAAGGAGCATGCCCTGGAGTTGCTATGGTTTAAACATGTCTCTAAAGTTTGCTCAAGGGAGAGGTGACTGGCCCAAGGGCTCCATCCTCAGAAATGGATTAATGTCAGCATCAGACTGAGTTTACAAGAATGGGCTTGCTTTGAAAGCTTGCCCCCTCTGGCTAAGTCACCCTCTCAGTCACTTTAGCCTTAGCTGTGAGATGGTACAGCACACGCGTCCTCCAGGCACTGCCTCTCAATCCCAGACGTCCCAGCCTCCCAAACTATGAGAAAATAAATACCTCCTTATTGTCATTTCCCAGCCCAAGTTACTGTTAGAACATCATCCATGACGAACTAGAAGACCTACCTATCCCTGAGGTGCATAAAACAAGATGCAGGACAGGACCGGTGAGCAGATGTTCCATGAGGCCTCATCCAGGAAGCCATCCAAAGAGAGCGTTACACCTGAGAATCCCACCAAGTCTGTGTCCTGTCCCAGGACATGGAAGACAAAGAGAGTGAAAGCCCAAATGTTCCTAATGGCCAACAATTTGTTGGGTGGTTGTGGGAGCTCAGCAGAGGCTCACTAAGGGAGACCACAGCTCCCCAACCATGACAGTTCAGGATCTCTCAGCAGTGGGGCAGGCTGGACACATTACATAACTTTGTGGAGACCAAACACCAGGTGATGCTATCCTGGGGCTGGGTATGCTGATGCCCAGGATGGGTCCTCACATTCCCACCTGTCTGCCTCATTCTCCTGAGTCTGTACTCAACTGTCCCTATCCCTAGACCTGGCCATCTCTCTCCCAGCATCTGTTGGGCTCCCCTACAGCAGACTGAAAAACCGCAAGAGCTGTGGAGAAGTGGAACCAGAGTAAGAAACAGCCAAGCAGAGAATTAGCAACACGTCCCCGGAAAGAATAACCTGGGTTGAGCTCCAGGGGTGTATTCCCACAGTCAACCATAGGATCTGAACTCCCAGGATTCATAGTTGTCGAGTACACAGGCAGCATGGGCTCCAGCAGCCCAAGGTCAGATTTCTGCAGGGTGACTGGTACAGGCTCAGGAAGAGAAAGCAGCAATGGGACCCAAGGGTCATCTGCACAGTGGCTAATGACCCTATTTCTTCTCTTTGAGTCCTTACACTGCAACCAGACTTTCTCTGCCTAGCCCCAATCTCTCGCTTCTCAGCTCAAAGCCCTGAAGACTCCACCCTTCCTTCCCACCTCCTATCTTCGCTGCAGGGATCTGCACGCCTCTGCCTGCCCCCAGCCCACACCATCCCAGCTGTATGCAGCCTCGCCTGTTCATCTCCACACACTCGCTCTCGCCTTCCTTCACCTGCGCTCATGCTGTGACCCTCCCCGGTGTGCCACCTGGCTCCTGGGACCCCTGTCACCTTTTGCTCAGCATATCCAGGACTCTGCAGTCACCTGTGTCCAGCTCCCCATTCTGCACCCCAACCCTCTCTCTGCTCCCTCATTACTGTCCCAGTGAGGATCAAAGGGGATTTTAAAATGGGCAGAACTGTGGAAAGGGAGAGGCTGAAGACAGCTATGCCCAGGCAAGCCCTCACGCCAACTCACTTGTATGTCTGAGCAGGACTATCCAGCCTCCATCTGCAACACAGTTACAGTCCTCCTAGCACTGCTGACATCAGAAATAAATGCCATGGGACTGAAGAGATGGCTCAGTGATTAAGAGCACTGGCTACTCTTCCAGAGGACCTGGGTTCAATTCCCAGCACCTACATGGCAGCTCACAACTATCTCTAACTTCTGCAAAACACCAATGCACATAAAATAAAAATAAATACATCTTTTTAGAAAGAAGGAAGGAAGGAAGGAAGGAAGGAAGGAAGGAAGGAAGGAAGGAAATGCCTGGTGTCTGGCAGCCCTCTGACTACCAAAGCTTCCTTCTTACCTGGGCACCTTCCATAGGCTACAAGGGGAGTAGCAAACTAGAACAAATCCAGTTTGAGCCAGAGTCTGGAGCAGAAGGGAGGGTAAGACAGGATAGCAGAAGACAGAAAATGAGAGGAAGGAGAGGAGAGGAGAGGAGAGGAGAGGAGAGGAGAGGAGAGGAGAGGAGAGGAGAGGAGAGGAGAGGAGAGGAGAGGAGAGGAGAGGAGAAGGGAGGAGAGGAGGCAGTGGGGCAAACTGACCAGCCCTGCTGCAGGCACCACCCAGCCGCGCCTGCCCGTTCTGATATAACCCAGAGACTACCAGTAGCTTGGGGACCCTGCACTTCAAGGAGGCTACCAAACTGTATCTCACATGCCACCTCCTGCACTTGTTCCCAGCACTTGGCCTAGCCTCAGCCATCTGCCCCCTGCAGAAGGCCTTCCCACCCACAGACTGCAGACAGTCCCCTTTCTTGGGGCTGAGAGGCAGCATCATGCCTACCCTAAGTAAACGACACAGGGCTTCAGCCTATTGGAAAATGGCAGAACCCTGTGAAAAGGGAAGGGGATCTGCCCTCAGGCAGCTGCTCCAGCTCTGGGGTCCCCAGTCCATGACCACAGAGGGCCACAGGCATTCAGCTCAGCTTAGTCCAAATGGTTTCAGGTCCTGCTGTGTATCACAAAGCCTATTAGTCTGGAAAGAGGAGACAGTGATGGTGGTGGTGGTGGTGGTGGTGGCGGCGGCGGCGGCGGCAGCGACAACTGTAGTGACTATAAGACACCAAGAGAAATGGATTGCCATGTGCTTCCTGTGACATACTCCTGTTAGTCTCCCAGCCGGTCTAGCACGTAGGCACAATTCCACTGCTCTCATCCTGCAGAGAAAGAACTTCCTTGTGGTCTCGTGGCTGGAAAAACTATGGGGCTTGGAGTGAAAGTGTCCTGGCGCCAGAGCCTCACTAGCTCAGTTTGGAGCAGCTGAAACTTTCAGGAGGCTCTGCTCTGTGTGGGGGGTCTAGAGGAGCCACTCAAGAAGGGTGCCATGCCTGTGGTCTCCCATCACAGCTGAAGAGATCCAGGCTCTGAACGCTCACAAGCTGCTGTACGACTCATAGCAAACTTGACCTCTGTTCCCCACCCCTCAGTATCCCAGAAAGCAGGGCCCCATAGAGAAGCCCAGTTTCCAATGTCCAGAAGCCTCTCTCTCCCTCCCTCCCTCTGCTCACTTCCTTCTCCAGCCTCTTCCTCTTTCTCTTCTCCTGCTCCCACACCCTACCACCACAAGGCTCACCTGCCTTCTCAGAAGTCTGCCTCTTCTCTGATGTTGACTTCGCCCTTCCCCCAACCTTATCCGGAGAGGCTTTGTATTTTGTTTTCAGAGGTAGAGGGTGCTTTAGGATACACACAGGGCTGTGCAGACCCAGCCTTCCTGTCTTTCTGATCATACTAAAGTAGGGCAGAGTCTAGACTTTCAGACAAGGCTCCAAAACACACTGGGACTGAGGTCACAGCCCTCATCGAGAACCCTGGACATCCAGGAAGTCAGACAGCCCTAGGTTTGAATGTCACCTCTGCCACCTCCTAGCTGCATGACCTTCACCAGGAGCTGAACCATTCTAGGTCTCCTATCCCTGTCCTGTTTAAGCATGGGCTGTGATGAAGCTCTAGAAGATGCTGGGTGTTTGGCAAATGTCTTCCCTCCCCACCCTGCCCCCAGGAGTCCTAACAGACCATCTGGTCCAAAGGCTGCAAACAGATGGCTCTTGGTGCAGCTTACTGGGCCGCTTCACTCTGCCCACGCAGCCAGGAGGCAGCAAGAGCCAGCAAGCGTGGGGACTCACCCTGGTCACGCACTTACTGCTTACAGTCCTCTGCCAATGGCAGTGTCTGGGACCCCAGGCTGCTCCAAAAACCTGATTAGAAAACGAGCAGGTCCCCAAGCCAGAGGCACTCTCCACAGGAGAACGAAGCCTGTGACAGGAGGACAGGGTCTGAGGGAAGAGACCCTTCCACCTGTGCAGCCATGTCTTACTGGGTCTCCCCGAAAACATCTGAGCATTTGACTCCATCAGTTACAGGGACCAAAAGACTGACACTTAAAGAGGTCACATGGCTTCCCCTGCACTCTAAGGAGTCCTGCACAGGCCCAGATGCTAGGTTTCTGAGGCTTACGGGAATGATCAACACTCCCCCGTTTCCTGTACCCTGCTATGCCAAGGACAAGGATTCTGCATTTCAAAGCTGCAAAGATGGACCTCAGTTTCTTTACACTGTAGGAAACTGTGTGTGAGGGAAGGGAAGGCAGAGCCCGCCCCTCTCCCAGCACACACACCTTGCAAGTGGCTTGCCTGTCTTCCATGGTGTATACAGATTTGCTGTAGCTACCCCGGTAGATGGGAGCCATGCCCTAAACAAAGGAAGTCCTCACAGGTCACTTCTGGGAACATCCTCCCATGCACTGCCCAGTACATCCCAAACCCCTCTCTATACCTCTCCGGGGTGACTCCTGAACATCCCACTGAAATAGCTAAGAATGTTCCAGATAGTTTTGGGCAAGACAGGACCTGCCAGAAGACTTATATACATGTGTTAGCAACCATGCAGCAAATTCCTTCAATTGGAAACACTACAAGGGAGGTTGTGAACTAAGGATGGTGAATCAAAGGGGTTCCAGCCCGATACCTACTAATCAAATCCTAAGAATGGTGACAGCAATGGCCCATCTTCCACACAGACACCATTTTGTAAACAGACGGATGATTGCCTCAAAGTCCAAGACTTAACACCAGCTCTCGACAGCCTCATTCCACAAGACGGGAGCTCTGTGTGTCTCTGCCTTTCACCCTCAGGCCCCAGAACCAGAGGCAGGAGGCTTTCTGGACCCTGTCACCATTCGTCCTCAATCTATGGGCATTGTCCCCTATACTAGCCCCTCTCTGAGGACCCCAAGGACCAGTGTCTCATGGGCTTCTGGACTCTGATTCAAATCCTAGTTCTGCTGGCTGAACACCACTAGGCACATCGCTGAACCTCTCTGTGCTTTGTTCTTCTGGTCTGTAAAAGCCCATAACTAGAGTATGTACCCTTAGAGCACATTGAAGTCTAAGGTCAAGTACCCAGAGCCATGCCTGACCTTCAGGAACCATCTAGAGCGTATCAAAATCCAAGACACCAGGACTCAGAGGCATGCACTCCTCCAGCGTCCTCACTACCCTCTGCACACAGCTCCCTCGCAGCTTCCCAACACCAAGTATCACTGGCCTTGGAAGTGCCCCAGGTCCTCCTCTTCCTCAGCTCCCAGCCCCACCCCAAGGCAGCCCAGCAGCTAGGCCACAACAGGGGGTGAGAACAGTGAATCCTCGAAGACCCTGGAGTGAAGCCAAGCCCTGGGCTCAGCCTTCTAGCCATAAGCCAAGATCACAGCACCTCTCTGGACCCCAGTCCCCTCAATTTTAGGAAAAACATCATCACTCCCCCCAACCATTGCCCCACCCAGGCTCTGCAGAAGCTCATAAAGGGATGAAAGGCTCCATCCGAAGGCCACGTCCCTGAATCTCCCATTCCTGGGTGGCTTCCCTGTCTCCTAGATGTCAGCTGCCACTACCCACCCAGGGCTAAGGAAATACAGACAGCAACAGCGCAGCCATCTCTCTCTGCTGCCGAGGTGACCCGTGCCAGCCCAGTACGACAAGCACCACGGCTCCCATTCATCAGACTGGAGAAGTGAGGCTCACAGAGGTTCTGTATCACCTTCCTGGGGCAGAGCATTCGGTGAGCTAGAAATGACTCTCTGCTGGCAGAGGAGAAAAAGGGGAATGGGGAATGGGGAATGGTGAAAGAGGAAGGGGTCTGGGAATTATCTAGCCCATGGTGGGGGAAAGATCCTGAGAGGAACCAGAGCTCAAAATACAGAGTTCTCGGCAGGAGGACACCGGAAGCCTCCAATAACCCCAGTCCAAGCCTGGGTGAAGAAAGGGGAGATTAGCAGGTGGAGCCCAGCTTGGGGATCCCTGCAGAGGCATGGGAGGGAGAGAGGGAGGGAGGGAGGGAGGGAGGGAGGGAGACAGAGAGAGAGAGAGAGACAGAGACAGAGAGAGACAGAGACAGAGACAGAGAGAGAGAGAGCACCCTCTCCCAGGCCTCTGAAGACCCCACTGTCAAACAAGGTCCCTCACACCCTGTGGTTGGGCAGGCTGCCACTGCAACAACTCCCTATCTGTGGCTGAGAGGAGCCTCCCACTCTCCGTTTCCATGGGGATCCCCTTGAAATAACCCCGAAGCAGTGGCTGCTATTCTTCCCTGCAGAGAAACAGCTGAGAGAAACGGAATGTAAGGAGGCAGTGCTCACTGGCACCCAGGACACTGTGGAAACTGAGGCCCCAGATCCAATCTCAGGTACTCGAGTCCCGTCACTGCTGGGCTCCCCAAGACCCTTATGTAGGTGGCATCAGGCCTCAGAGAGACATAACCTTTATTCCTCCCCATCTATGGGAGACTGCTTCCTCAGCAACTTAACGGACAAGAGGAAATTGGTCACCACACCGTGGAACCCCATCCTTCTCTGTGAGAGGTCTCCACGAGGCCCAGCAAGGTCTATTTACGGGCCCACAGCCGAGGTCTCCTTGGAGGGGCAGTGAAACCTTGACAAGACTCTGAGATTCTCAGGCTCTACCTAGCATCAGGCCCAGTAACTCAGCTGCTACCCTCCTGCAGCTCGGAATCACAGGCTCCTCCCTGGTGGGAAGGGCAGGGGCGCAGCTGCCTGAATGTCCAGTGTGCGTAAGACCTGCAGGCGCTCAGCTACACCTTCTGGAGAGGGCTGAGGAAGGCCTGGCAGCTCCTCTTTTTCTTTTCTTTTTTCTTTCTTTCTTTTTCTTTTTTAAAATCATTTCTCAACTCTATACCCCAGGGTAACCTGGAACTCATGCCAGTCCTCCTGCCTCAGTTTCCTAAGTGCTGGGGCTACAGACATGAGCCACCCTGTCTAGCTTTTATACATTCTAAGGGCTTTCCCAGGGCTACCAGGCTAGTAAGGAAGAAAGCCATGGTCATTACAGAAAATGGAAAATATCGAGGTTTTGTGCAAAGCACTTCCATCCATTTTCTGAGAAGTACTTCTCCACACCCATTATCAGGGTTCAAAAGTCACTTACTGAAGAACATTAAGGTACTGAGAGGTCACAGGAGGTGGGCCAGGCCGCAGACAAGTATCCTCACATTTGTCCACGAAACAGGCTGCCCTCCCCACATGCCAAGGGCCAGTGGTACCCACTGAGCTGAAGCTGGGCTCTGAGGCAGACCCTGGTGAGAAGTCCCTCACATCGGCCTCCTTCCCTGCCCCCCAGGCCCAGACCCTACTTGTTCTCCCCACTGGATGGGGTCCAGACACAGTTCTCACGCCTTTGACACTATATGGTACTCTAGGGACTCCAGCAGAGAATCTCTGGGCCAAGGGTCAGAACTGCCAACTTCCAACCCTTTCATCTGTTCTTGAATGTCCACAACTGGGCAAAGGAACCGCAGTCAACGGCCTTCACCCCAAGGGACTGGGTGCAGAAGGCCACCTGCATGAATCAGGGCAAAGTCTTTGCACAGGTTCTGGTCCGCATCACTCAGGATCCTACCCGGATGAACCCCATCAGCAGGTAATTGGCAGAGGCTCCAGCCTCAAATGAGAAAAGTTGTCCAGAGACCTGGACCACGATGCACTTCAGTGGCCCCCCTTATCCTGCTCCTAGGACTGTCCCAGGTGAACATGTGACTTTCACATCCATAGAATCAGTTCCTTTCCACTCAATGTGCACTGGGCTGCCAAGAGACCCAAAGCGCAGTCTGGAGCCTTCAGTGCAGGTCTGCTAAAAACAGCGGGTGACTTTCAATGGTCACCAGGTTCCACACACAGGTCCCTGGTAATACACCAGCTTGTAGCCCAGCCCTCTCCCACCCCACCCTGAGAATTCTACAAAGTAGCTTCCCCACAGGGCTAGAATGTTTTCTAGAAGTCAAGCCTGGTGAGTGTAAGGTTCGCAGAACCTGGCCAGGTGTGCATGGGGTGGCCAGGTGTGTGTGGGGGGTACAGGCTCTCAGAGGAGGCTTTGACTCACTAGGGCAGGGGAGAATGAAAAGAGCCCTCCCACAGCCTCGAGACCCAGGGAATTCCCTGCAAGGCTTGCCTTCAACTCCCCACAAGCCACACTTGTGTTCCCAGGATCCCCCTAATTTTTTTTATTCAGTCGCCTGTCCTAGATAGCTTTGGGGACTGCAGCTTCCAGCAGTAACAAAATTAGCACTGGGAGCTGCTGGGTGTGGTAGGAATCCCATCCGTGGAGCTGCCAATCAGGGTGAGCTGCTCAGAGCCCTACGACTATGACCAGGGGCTGTGCAGCCCTAGGCCGGGCCTGAACCCCTGGGGTGTCATCAGCTTCTTTGTGGTGGAATAGGAGCACCAGTAGTGGATGACTATGGGATCAGGACCAGAATCCAAGGCCAATTCCTCAGGGACACACAGACACTGGCTCTCTTCCCAGTTCTCAGTACTGCCATGTTTTAACCCAAACACAGGGTCCCGCTCTACTTAGCATTAAATGTCTATTTCCTTCTTCATCTGGGTCACAAAGACATAGATCTGTGGCTCGGCCTCACTGTCCAAGCTAGCCAGTGCCAGATGATACACTCAGCGGGTCAGATTGGGGGATTTTGTCCTTCCGTGGCCATCAATGCCACCAGACCTGCCAAGCAAGTAATAGAGGGAGAGGTGTCCCAAAAAGGCTTGTGAGTGACCAGACACAACCCTCACATAAGGAGGCCACCTAGAGCCTCAGGGGTGCAAAGCCCGCGTGTCTGAGTTCAGGTTCAGGCCCATCCGTTTCTGAGCTGGGGACTCCCTCCCTTCCATTTCTGTCACTTGGAAGTGGCAGTTCTGCGCGTGGTGGTGGCAGCATCCTCAGTCCAGGCCCTTGCCAGCCTCTCTCCTTGACACCAGGCTTCTCGCTTCCCCGAATTCTATAGCCCTCCCTCATCCAGAAGGCACCGTGACTTTGGAACTCCCTTGAGGCCATCTCTCTGCTTTCTTCTTTACTCCAATACCAGTCTCCTGCTTAACTACAGAAGGCCTGGATTCAGCCTCTAGGACCCTCCCTGACCTGGACTGCCCACCACACAGGCAAAGGGGATGCCTCCTCTGGGCAGCTCGGCCTGTGGGAGCCTCCCTCCACTGAGCCAAACTGACCGCTCACCCAGCCAGCCTGTTTGGGGACATCTCAGGACACAGACCTTGTGGATCACACCTGTTACCACAGTCCTCCTCCCTTCAAAGCCCTTGACAGGTAGTTTGCACCCAGTACCCTGCGGACCATGTCCTACCAGGAACAACTGATCCTCAGACACCTCAGACACTGTTCCTAAAACGTCTATTTCTGCTCACCCCTAGCCAACCACAGCCCCAAATAATGCCCCCTTTTTGTGAGGACCAAATCCAAGGGACACTCTGCCACTGTGCACAGATTCACTTCTGTGGCTTGTGTTTTGCACGCTCCCTCTGTCACAGTGGGGGCGGGGCAGGCAGTAGGCAGGGCCTCCTTGGCCTCCCAGAGCAGTCTGGAGGAGGCGGAGGTGATAAATCCATCCAGGCCTGGCTGATGCAGAAGGTGCTGGCCTGCAGATAGGTTTTTATAGCTGCCTGCTTACAGCGACAACACATAATTAATTCTCAGCCTCCCAGGATGGGGTGGCCAGGGAGTCAGGGGACAAAGAAAGTGTGGGTTGGGTCAGCCCCTCCCTTCACCTGCAGTGCTCTGGAGGGCTGCACTGGATTGTCTGGGACTCAGGATGGATGCCACCCTGATGACATAGGCTCCTGCCTGAGTTTGACACCTCCCCTGAGGAGGCAGATGAGCTACTGACTGGAGGCCATGGTTTTGAGGGCAGCTGCCCACACTGGGGACACTCTGCTGCCCTGACCCTCTGCACAGCTTCACTCCCCACAGCTGCACCCTGGCTGGCTGCAGAGGGAGGCGGGTGGAACAGAGGTTTATCTTTCCTTCACATGCTGCACAGCCTGGGTGGGCCAAGTGTCATCCCTCTGCCATGGTACCACTGCCAACTGCAATGACCAGTGTGAGCGAAGAATTTTCTCAGCATCGGCATGCATGATCTCTGTATGTCCTTAGAGTGACCCCAAAGGGACATTCTAGTCACTGACTTAGACCTAAAGATGACATGGTGTTGCTGGGAGGGGCTGGGACAGGTCACATGTGCACTGAGAAAGGGGGTCCCCAGGGTGGCCTGAGCCCCTCCCAGATGCACAGGTACAAATATCAGGAGCCAGCATGGGTGGAGGGACAAGGTGAGGGTCTGGTGTTAGAAACCAGGAACCAGCCCCACCCAAGCCTGTCCCGGCTTCCCCTTGTGGCTTGGAGAGACCATGGCAGGTCCACAGAGCAAAGAATGCCACCCCCCCCCCGTGGCTCCTTGGAAGGAGTTTCACACACCATGACAGGGCCAGGACCACAGGGGCTGGAGAGGTTTCCAATAAACCTGCTTCGAAGACACTGCGCAAACTCGATGCTGGGAAGGTCAGTGTGTCCTTCCTGGCACCAGATGAGCCAGGCAGAAAAGGCCAGCCTGGTTCACCGGTTCCCATTCTGCTTTCTCCCCACAAGGTGGCCAGGCAAGAAGGCCTGCCCAGCCTCGCCATGACCACTACTGTCCACCAAACATGCAAGGGGTGGAGGGGTAAGGACAGGGACTTTGTGCATTTGAAACACCCACAGGATTTAGGCTGCCTCCGGTCAATTCTGCCCTCTAAAGAAAGCCTCCACTCACCCGCCCTGTTCTGCATTTTTAATGAGTGAGTAAGGGATGCTGTCCGTACCCTTGAGCTGGGATGGGGAGGGAAAGACATGTACTTCTACATGGCTCCAAGGTCAGACAGGGCTCAACACCACCCAGGCCATTAGGGGCAGACTGTATGCACCAAGAGGGTTCAGCGTCACTGGCCCTATCTGTCTGTCCTTGCTCTTGCACACAAGCTGGCCTCCACCCATGACTCAACCAAGGCTAGCCTGCAACTTCACCAGGTAAATGACAGGGACACATGTGACTTCTGAGAAAGTCAGGGAAGGTCCTGTGGCCTTGACCCTGGAAAGTCAGCTACCACCTAAGGAATAAAGCTACATGCTAGGGAGGGAGCTTGGCTTTCCAGACTTTGTCATCGTCATCATCACCTTGTAACTGTCCACCCACCATGAATAGAGGCACAGCGGGTACCCTTCAGAGGGAAGATAGACAGCCCACTTTGCTCAGCTCCTCAAAACCAGGAGGCAGAAGGAAGTGGCTGCTGCCTGCCTAAAAAGTGACATCACCTGTCACTCAGCCCTAATAACTACAGCTCTTGAAGGGAGACAGGCATGTGCAGCAAAGTCTAGGTGTCAGTAGGGCCACCCCCACAGCTCCCAGAGGGCTTACAAAGTTCTGCCTGGACCACAGGCAGGGTCTTCTGCAGCAGAGATTGAGAAACAGGGACATCTTTGGTTACTTTTATTCTTAACTCATTTTCTATGAAGACAGACTAGCTCTGCTATGGACAGGCAAGTTATATCCCAATTCACCAAGGGCACAGCCCCAACCCCATCTCAGAAGACTCCCATCTAGTGACAGTGAGCATGTCCACAGCCCCCATGTGGCAGAGCTATGGTTGATCCTTTGGATAAAGGCAGACAGGCAGCTGGGTTCTACAGACAATCCCTACAGTAGTGGTTAAAGGGCTGCCTCTCTTAAACACACCCAGGACAAAGCTCGTGGCAAGTGAAGTTCAGCATGGTGGGCAGCATGGTGTTCAATTTTATTCAAGCCCTTACGAAGAACACCCAACACTTTTAACAAGACTCAGCACTCCTAGAGTGCCAACATTAGGAGAGCCTGAGATGCAGGCCAACAGACCTTCCCATAATGCTCAGCATATCCCATAATGCTCAGCGTATCCCATAATGCTTTGCATATCCCACAATGCTCAGCATATGTTAATCAAAAACAGCAAAAGCGGGATAGTGGGCGTCAGCAGCAGGAGAGAAGCTCTCTCCATCAGTGACAGTTAATCTTGTCAAACTGATGGGACTTGGAATCACCATGGAAACATTCCTGGATGTAGCCTTGCTGGTGTTTCCAGAGAGGTCTAGCTGATCAGGAAAGCTCTGCCCTGAGTGTGGGTGGCACCATTCCATGGGCCGGGGTCCTGGACTGAGTAAAGAAGAAAAAGTGTGTCCTTCTCTCCTGCTTCCGGCTTTAACCACGCTGTGACCAGCAGCCTCTCTGCACACCTCTAACTGGAAGCCTAGATAAACCCTTCCTAAGGTTGTTTTGTCAGATATTTTGTCACAACCAAAAGTGACAACTACACCACCCTCCTCTGCAGCATGGGGAGGAATCCCAGCCTGGGGATTCCTGTTCTGCAAGGACCAGGCCAGGCAGGTCAGCCTTTTTTCTCCCACAGACTGGAATGGCTCTGTGCCACACCCTTCCCACCACTGTTAGGACACTTTCTGGCCTCTTGTGAGAAGCACCCCACATCCCATCCCTCCCAAGGCCACCACGCCTGCCCGGAACCTCCAAGACTGACAAGCAATGGCTCCGAGACAGGACATACTGACTGATCCTGACCAATGTGCCTCACACACCATGGGTCCCGTCATCCCCCCCCCCCCCCGCCTGGAGACCTGACATCCTCCCTTCCCCTCTACTGTGCCACACAACTGCTTCAAGGCTGTCTCAAAGCCTAAGTACCTCTGATTACCTGGTTCCAGGTTGCAGCTAGGTTCACTACACCCCGTCATACCGGATCAAATCCATCTGCTTCATCTCTGTCCCCAAGGGTTGTGTGGAACAGCACTACACAATATCCCTTCCTTTTACATACTCTCCTGCTACCACAGGCACCATCGATGTGACGGGTGAATTCATGTGTGACTACTAAGTGCATAATTATCTCTACTTGATGGAATAGTATATAGCCAATAAAATTGTTCACTATGAGCACATAATAATAGGGGAATGTTTACAGTGTGTTTAATATTTTAAAACAAACAAAATTGTATGTCATAATCTGAGGGGAGCTTAAAAGGAAATACACAAAATGCATATACACTGTTTCTAGTGGGGATAAAACCAAGGCTATAAGTCTACCCCCACCCAAACATACTACTTTCTGTACCTTCTAGCTTTTCTGTAGTAAGAGAGAATATAGAGAAGTACAATTCAACCTTTCCTGCTGGAGCACCTTCCCAGCCACTCCCAAGCCCAGCCTGACAATGTGGGGTGCAGGATGACGGACTGCACTTTCATGGTTTCCATAAAGTGCCTAACCTCTCCTCGGGGCTATGAAATATTCATGGTGTTTTTACCATCTTCCTGGTGGAAAGCTGGTATAGGAATGGCTACCACTCATTTCACTCCATCGAGGCCAGTCCACACCAGATGGGCCCAAAGCACGAAGGCTGGCAGGGGTTGTGCCCACAAGAACATCAAGGAGGGACAGCAGAGGCCCGGTCAGAGCCGGGCTGTGGGCCACACCCATTCACAGCGATGAAGTCGGATGCCCCACCCTCTTCAACTGCAGACTTTGTCGAGGAGAGAAGTCACCTCCTTCTTGCATGGCACAAAACACCACCAAGGCCTCTTCCTGGAAGGGCAGGTGCTGCAGCATCAGTGTTTTCTTAACACAGGAACATGGGGAAGTGCCGTGGCGGTCCAGGCTAACTCAGCTCCAGGTCATTTCAGCAATCCCGGAGGCAGTTTACAATCGCCCTGTGACCTTTAAACAAGACATTACAAGCTCTCTTCCACACTGTTAACAAATGTGCTGGGAAATTAATAAGTGCTATTTATTAAGGACACTGTGATTGGGGGCAGGTGGAGTGGAGGCCCAGAAAGGTCTGTGTAACCCAGACTGGTCTTAGGCTCACAGCAATCCTCCTGCCTCAGTCCCTAGAGTGCTGAGATGACAGGTGTAAGCCACCAGCTTAGTTTCTTTGCCTGTTCTTAAGATAAAATGCCCTGACAAAATGAAGCTTGAGGGTTTATTGCTGTTTACAGTTAAAGGGTACAAGTCAAGCAGAAGTAACTCCAAATGGCTGGTCACATCACAGACACACCCAAGAAACAGAGAGCAATGAAGGCTCCTAGTGCTGGCTCCATCTTATACAGTCCAGGAACAGCCCCACAGTTAAGAGGCTCTTCCTACAATAGTCACACAATCGTGGTTACCCCACAGGCGTGCCCAGAGGCCCTGCTCTCAGCTGGGTCTAGACTCTGTCAAACTGACATCAACTACTATCCCAGACCCTATGTTTGTCTCTTGACACTAGAGTTGAAAACACTGAGAATTTTGAGAAGTTCAGTGTTTTCTTTCTTTCACTATGACAGTGGTCCAAGCCACACTGGCATCTGCTTGACTGGAGTCCAGGCAGTTGAACCTGACGGTGGGAGCACACCAGCCTGGAATGCTTAAAGCCCCAGATTTGAGAGTTCCTTAAAACGGAGTGTTTCCCCAGCCTCACTCCCTTGGGGGGGTACCTCCATCCTTGGGGCACACTATTTTCCTTTTTATAGCCCTGAGTTCTCTTTGTGGAGTCCTGGCTGCAGACGACCCTCAAGGCCGTCTACCTTAGCAGTTCAAGCCTGTGACTTAACTGAAGTCCCGCTCACAGCATTCTCGCTCCAGGGCTCGCACGGGCAGGCATTCCATCCCTGAGCCTCTCTCCCAGCACAGTACATCTCTCCTTATGTTGCTGCTGAGTGCAACTCCGTCAGCCGATCCCTGTTCTGAATTATCCTTACTTGTAAAGCGACAAGTGGGGTTGTCACAAGGGTGGGCTTCCGTCCACTCAGGCTGGCTATAACCAACATGCCATAGCCTGGATGGCACTGAGTCCTCCCAGGTCTGGGGTCTGGAAAGTCAAGGCCCAGGCCAATACTCCATCCGGATTCATAGCATCTCTTCACTGTGCTCTCGAGTCAAGGAGCAAAGGAGATTTCCGGGAATTAACCCACGTATCAGGGCCCCACACTAGTGACTGAAACGCTTCCCAGAGGCTCTTGCAAAGAGGCCTGGAATTAACATGAAGTTGCAGGGGGCACAGACAGTCCACATGGAGCCAGAGAAGTGGCACAACGACCCAATAAGTTGTCTGTGCCTGAGCTGACAATGCACGTGGCCCATCAACATAGACTGAGGGAGGGACTTGGTCATGTATCACAGTGTATGTCTAGGGCCCAAGGAGCCCACCAAGGCCGGTGTTCTATGGGATGGTCCAGTCCCCACGCTGATGGAGATCTGAACTGTGTCGTCCGGGGCTGTGGTATGGAAGCCATATCTTTTTTAAAAAAATCCTTATCAAAACTTGCAAGTATAAATGAACAACTGCTCGTCCTGGGGAATTGGGGGGGGGGGGGTGTGACACCTGGTGACTAGCTCACCTGCACTGCTGAGGCCAGGTGTGAAGACAAGCCATTTGCCCACTCACTTCCTCACTCAAACACACAGTTTTGGGACCCAGTAGGACAAGAGGTGTTGAGTGGGGTGCAGAGGCGGCAGACACTCCCAGTGGGCACGGTGTCTGATGCCAGGGTGTGAGCCAGGGCCCCTGGCTATTGCAGAAGACTGTTGGGTCTCTGTCTTACTGTCTCAGTGGCTCACCTCTCCCTAGGGGAGCCAGGCATCTTGCCTAGGTTCTGCAGTCACCAGCAACAGAAACTGAGACAACGTAACAACACAAGTGAAGAAAGAAGGTGGGGGGTATGAAGGGGCCAGCAGGGCCACAGAGAGACCACACACATTACTGGGCCAGTGGGAGGAGACTGAAGGAAGGGGGTGGGGTGGGGGTGAGGGGGTGGGGGGGTTCAGCATGAGAACTCACGGCTGGCCAACTATCTATCACTTTGAATTTATTTGTCTTCTGGGCAGTTGATCTAACTCAGCTCGTGCATTTACCTGCAGGGTCTTCACTACTCAATGCGATAGTCACTCACCCATAGGCACAATGACCCTGGATATTGGCTTTGCCAGAAGCCCTGGCTCCTCTCTCCATGAGCCTCCACAAACTGCTTGGGTTCCCTCACAATATGGCTGCTTCCAAAACCAAACACCCACAAAGAGCAGGGCCTGGTCTAGCACACACTCTGTTGGTGGCCAGCCTCCAAAGGCATACGCTGTCACCTCCTCTGTGTCCCACTGGTTCTTCTCAGAAGATGACAGCAACATGAATGGTCAAGGGTAAGAACAGGCAGGTGACCACAGAAAGTCAAACATGACGAGGAGCAAATGAAAAAGCTGGGAGCTGTGTTGGCTGCAGCGGTGTCGGGCGACCGGAAAGACAGGCAAGGAGGGTGTACACAGTCCCACAGCTGAGCAGACAGCAATCAGAAAGGACCGGCCAGGAAGCCTCCCCTCCGCACCCGCCACTCCAGAACGCCACCTCTTTTCTGTCACGTTGGCAAGTGTGCGAGGTTTGACTGTAGCAGGCTCTGAGGAAGTGCTGAGTGTGATCCTTGGGGAAAGCTGGGAGTCCATGAAGATATCCCTGCTTCCCAGAGAAATAAGCAAGGACACACAGAAGTATCCAGTGAGGGATGCCCTTCACAGAGGCCTGCGTGACCCCTCCACAACACTCACCAGCAAGCCACTCATTAAAATTCCTAGGAAGAGCCCTTGACTCTACCAGTGGCAGTGGTGTCCTCAGAACCCCCACCCCCAGGCCATTGGAGACAGGTTTCTTAGAGAGGTGGCTGAAGTAAAATATGCACTTATAAGCCGGTCCCAACCCAATGTGTCTGGTGTCCTTGCAAGGACACAGCACAGAGAGAGACAGCCACATGAGGACATAGGGAGAAGACCCCTGTCCACAGACAAAGGAGAGCAGCTTCTGGGGGAGCCAACCCTCCCAGCACCTTAATCCTGGACTTGTCATTCCGGAACCGTGGGCTGAAACAGCTCTACTGTCTGAGCTGCCTTCTTCCCAGCACTTTGCTATGGCCACATTGGCAGGCTGTGTCCCTTCTAACCCGAAAGCTGTCAATGTGCCTTCTTAAGGGAGATCTTAAAAAGCAAAACCCACCATGAACATTTGATAAATGATCAAAAAAAATGCTTGTCTCAGTTAAGATGGACTGGATAGACAAACAGAAAAAGCATTGCTAACGATAACAGACAGGAGATGGAAGGATGGACGGACAGACAGACATGGATGATAGATGTCTGACAGATAATAGATGATAAACAGGTGATGGGTTGGTAATAGAGGACAGCATATATACCTACATAAAGGAAAAGGTCTCAAGTTTCTTCCAGTAATAGGATTTGCTTTTTTCTGCATTTTCTGATCTTCATATACTTGTGCATATATGTTGTGACATTATAACAGAAATTAAAATGCTTCCAAGTAAGGACGGAGCCACCTCTATGTGACTTCTCAAGGCTGACAGTTTGAAATCCAAACTCCTTACCGGGGCATTTAAATACATTCACAAGTCTCTCTCCTCCACTGGCCCCCATCCACCCCACAGATCTACACCTCATGATCCCACAAGCTGCTCCTGCAAGGATGTCCCCCTCCCAGCCTTCACTCATTCCCTTGCAGCCAATGCCTGGGTCCTCCTTGTCCACCTGGACCCAAACTTTCAGCCCTCAGCTCAGACATCACCAATCCCAGGGAATGTGTCCCTGACCTCCGAAGGCCATTTCTGCCTCTCCACTCTGGTCCCTCATCACCATGCACTGAGGCAGGGAGAGAGATCAGCAGGGTTTGGGTGAGGGTGTCTGGTATGAAACTCTTTTGGAGAGGCAGGGTTAGACAGGGTCTATGTAATCCTAACTATCCCGGAACTATGTAGACCAGGCTGGCCCCCAACTCACAGAGATCCTCCTGCCTGTGCCTCCAGAGTGCTGGAATTAAAGGCGTGCGCCACCACACCCAGACATATGGAATTCTCATTAAGGCCTTTTAGACTGAAAGCATGAGGCTTTGTTTGGTCAGGGCATGTGGCAGAGATGGCTGCCCCATCAAGATCCATATTCTTTTAATATTAGCACCATCCCTGGGCTACCTAGCCAAGGACTACCGTGTCCAGCTCCCCTTACAGCTGGATGGACCCATGTGAC
The DNA here is from genome assembly GCF_017639785.1 of Mesocricetus auratus. Taxonomy (NCBI): domain Eukaryota; kingdom Metazoa; phylum Chordata; class Mammalia; order Rodentia; family Cricetidae; genus Mesocricetus; species Mesocricetus auratus. The sequence goes on along the minus strand of NW_024429190.1, from coordinate 16,981,258 downwards.
TAGCTCCAGCCAATGGAATGTAGGAGAAGTGGAAGGTGTCCCTGTGAGCCAGAGTGTCCAGGAGGCCAGTGAGCTATATCTACAGACCTCTCAAAGAATATGGGGGATAAGGGAACATGACAGCTGGGAGGGCCTGGACCACATAATGCTGCCCACTAACAGACCAGCCACAACTGTGATGAGCAGAATTGTTAACGTTACAGGATCTAGAATCACCTGGTGGCCCTGGACAACCATGGGAAGGACTTTCTTAATTGAGTTAATTGAGGAAAATCCACCCAAAACATGCACTGGGCTCTGGACTGAATGAGGCACCAAGGTTGGGTTAAAAGGACTAAATGTTCCCGAGCATTCACCTCCTTTCGTCTGACTACAGACAATGTATCCAGCTACTTCAAACTCCTGCAGCCCTGATTTATGCACCAGGGTGGACTGTGCCTTGAATTGGGTGCCAGAATAAACCCTGTCCCCTTGAGCTGCTGCCAGAGTGTTTTACCACAGCAAAAGGAAAGACAACGGGAGACTTGATCAGTATATAGGCAGTTACGGCAGTCAGCCACCGGGTCTGGGGCTTCTGTGGAACTGGTGTTAATGGTGTTCTACAGCGGACAGTCCTCGGCATCCAGGCCCCAGGAGTCTACCGTCTGCTCCTGGCCAGTGCTGGCTCCCCACACAGTGACTAGTTCCAGGGCCAGGGCCTCCCAGCAGAAGAACGAACACACACAGATGGGCATGGCTAGTCCTTGTGCTACACTCATGCCCTCTGTGCCAGGCCCTGGAGGCCTGTCCCATGTGTCATCCCACACAACACTTGCCACACCTCAAGAGGAAGTCACCATACTCACTCTTCCTCATCCCCCCAGTGGCAGCCAGGTGTGGCCTAGCAGAGGCCCCCTGTGGTAACTGAGCAGGGCTGAATCAGCTCCTGGTGAAGGGCCAGCCTTCCAATTATTGGACATGAAATGGAGTCAGTGGAGGTGGCCCTGTGACCCTTGCAGAACCACATCTAGCACCCTCAGCAGATCCGCAGTTTGAAAATGGAGAGCTGCCCAGCCTGGATCATGAAACACCTGACAGCCCCTCTGCTTTGAAAACATGGAAAGTGTCTTTAGAGTTCAATGTCAGCACAGTGCCACCAAAGCCAGAATTCTGAGTGGCCATACCTTGAGCAGACAGGAAACTGTGCACCTGGGTATTCCATGCACCCCCATTTTACAGAGGGGGAAACACAGGTATGGGCACTTGCCTAGCATCCTGAGGAGAAAAACTGTAGTTTAAATGCAGTCAGGCCATCTGCCCACAGGGCTGGCCACCACATTTAGTAACCGGGACCACCAGGGCAGGGACAGCTGGCCTGCTCACTTCTGATTACACACCATGCTTTAGGAAGCTGAGTTTGAGCCGTCTGTGCAACTTGGCAGATCTGGGCTCCTTGGAGAAAGGGCCCCTGCAGTGCAGAGGGGAGGGGAAGCAGGAGCTACAGAAGCTGCAGGTTGGGCATCCTTCCCCAGGTCTGGGATGGTGGTGCAGTGGCTATGGGACTTCAGTTCCCAGTACACAGTTAGTGTTTGTGCCTGGCAGTGTCTGGATCTCTCCTGAGCCCAGAAGACGCTTGCCTGCTGCCCAGGGAATAGGACACACCCAAAGAACCATGGTAGCCCTGACCCTGACACAGCAGGGCCATTGTCCTCCAGGACACAGGCTCAATGACCTATTGTGGCAGAATAAAGGCTGCCCACAGGCTCATTGGGCAGTGTGGGTTGGGGCCCTCAGCTGCAGGCCCTCAGCTGCTCTATGCCGAGGCCAGAATACACAGGTGATCCCATAGAGTGAATCTGGAGGGAAAATAGGGACCATTCTCCTGCCTGCCTTCAGAGTGTGACAAGTTTAAAGGCTGGACTCTAAAACCAAAGAAGCCCAGCTACTCTAGAGGCTAAGTCAGGAAGGGTGAGAGTTCAAGGCCCATGTGGGCAACTTGGTGAAACTGTCTCAAAATAAAAATAAGAAATCTGGGGTGTGGCTCAGTGGTGGAGCAGGTGCATAGCACGTGTGGGGAAAAGGAATAGGTGGGTGTCCCGTCTCCCCATCCCATGTCCTCACTCTTGGTTTCTTAAACAGCATTGTCCTGAGGGTTCATGTCTCAGGATGTCATTGTTTGGACACAATATCTGGATTCAGTGAGGAGTTGGCTCCTACAATGCAGACATGCTGCAGGGGACCATGTATGGCAGTGGTTCTCAACCTTCCTAATGCTGCAACGCTTTGATACAGTTCCTCGTGTTGTAGTGACGCGCAACCATAACATTATTTTGTTGCTACTTCATAGCTGTAATTTTGCTACTGTTCTAAACAGTAATGTAGATATCTGACGTGCAACCCCAAAGGGTGCATGGCCACAGGTTGAGAGCCACTGGTGTAAGGGGAAGAGTGGCCAGTGAAGACCACGACACCGGACGGTGAGGGAAAGGAGCCTGTTCCCAGCCATGCCTCCTTAAACTTCCTTCCCAGAACTCCAGCTCCAAGAGAAATGCTTGGAAACTCCGAGACAGGACAGCATAGCCAGATCAGCCCCTGCACACTTAGTGCAGGGTCCTGAAGACTGCCCAGGCTGTGCACCACGAGACCGGCCCTGCAGCCAAGCCTGGAAAACCACATGACCTCATGTTAAGTTAGAAAAGCAGCTTCAATCCTGTTTCTATAATGAGATTACTGTTGATATTAAAAACAGACCCAGGTATTAAGACAGACCAAATGGAGACTCAAAGTCTGCTGGCACGGGTGGCTTCTACAGCCACTTTAACTGCCAGTTCCTACCTCCCATACATGCTACCGTCTCCTGGCAGCCCTTCACCTGGCAACACTGCTCACTCCCCAAGGTCCAGAACACCTCTCCACAAAATGTCCCTTGGCTTCTAGAGCTTTAAGGACAAAACCCAAAAGCTTGAGGGAGAAATCGAGAGCCAGGAGCCAGTGTGAGAATCCATTTGAACTTGCCTTCGGGAAGGGAAGGAAAGACACAAAGCTACCAGCTGTGCCTGATCAGCTCAGTGAAGGAAACCCAGGAGCCAGATGTGATGGTGGCATCTGTACCCCAGAGACACAGGCAGGAGGGTTAAGAATTTGAGGTCAGCCTCCATTACACCATGATTGGGAGCCAGCGTGGGCTACTTGAAGCCTAGACGAGAGTTTAGGGAAACTAGATTGGTGATTGTCTTCCCCAAGTTTAACTGTAGCATCCGCGTGACACTTTGTCCACTGAGCATTAGAACACTGGAGATACCAGGCAACACCGGGACACTGAGGCCCAGAGAGGCAGAGAGATCTGAAGGACACACACACTCTACCTGTCCCCCTCCCCACCTCTTAATGGGAGGCTATGGAGCCTGGGGAGACTCACTAAGCCCCTCCAACAGAAGCAACACAAATCCAGCAAGGATGGGCTCTTCCTGGACTAACCCCTCACCTAAACTCAGTTTCCCCGAGCGTGGGGGTGGGACTCTGGCTGGCCAGTCTTCTAAGAGTTCTGAGGGCAGCCCTGGCTTCAGTCATACCTCATTTGTAGATATATTAGGAAGGGGACGCCTGAGCTCCAATCCCCGGGGGGCTGAGGACAATTTTCCCAGTGGCAAGTGGGCAGCTCACAGAGCCAAACATCAATAGCAGTATACTCCTGATGGCTAGTGATCTAAGCAGCATCCAGGACCATGGAGGGCAGCCCTGATATGAGTGGCATAGGAGACACAGGAGGGCTCCCCAAAGAAGAAGCTGGTGAAAACCCCTCCCAGTTTCCCCGCCTTCAGTCTCCTGAGTGTTAAAGGATTCCTCCTGTGTTTCCTGACAGAAGGGCCGTGGGAGACATCAGGCCTAGACATCTCCACCCTGCCACCAGCAATACAGGCTTAACACTTGCCCCCTCCCCCCCGACACAGGGTGCCAAGATGGCTATCAGAAACCACAGGGCTTTTGGACTCTGCCAAGAGGCCCCCCTTTCCATGTACTTTATCTTGCACTCATTCTCCAGAATGAGCTCCTGCTTCCATTCTGGTAGCTGCTGGAAGATGAAATTACCCTTGAACCAATCACAGCAGCCACTGCATGAGGTCTCTTTCTAGGAAGCATGGGTAGAGGAAGAGAGGCGGATGTTGGGGGGATCAGCCTAGACATTGGACATTTGATGGATCTCCTAGACTCACACAGGCCAGACCCCTGCTCACCTAAGCCTCTTTATTCCTTCAAGTATAGAGCCCAGTACTGGAAGGATAGACAACTCTAGCATCTAGCACAGAACACATGGACATGGATAAAGAAACACTTATGTCCAGGAATGATGGCTGAGGAATTCGAGGAACCATTAAGAGACCATGCTCCCTCAACACCTACCCTGTGGAACACAGAGCGATTGGTCACTGCTGGGACTGCCCCTAGGCTGAGCTCCTGTCCCAGGACCACAGCTGCATGCTGTGGACAGTCCAGAGAATATGCTGGCCAATGCACTAAGAGAAGGATGGATGGGTGGACTAGGTGTGGTCAAGCCTGGACATGTCCATCTTACTTGATCTAGAGCTGAGTCTTGGGCCTGTCTCAAAACAGAGTCAAGCAGAATCCTTTGGGTGATGTATGTAGTACTTTAAAATGTCTGATAGACACTCCCTAGTGCCCCATCCTGGAGCCTGCCTCCCTTCTTAGGCTCAGACCCCTTCACTGCCCTAATAGCTTCTACTTCATTGCTTATCCCCACTTTACCCCTACCCTAGTGGGCCCCTTTCTTAAGCTCAAGTCCCTCCACCAAAGCTTCTATTTCTCTTCCTACCATCATTTCCAAGTTCCCTGTGCCCTGCACCCACAACCAAGGCTTACACCAACCCTCAACAGAGTTGAGTTCAGTCAAAAGCACTCAGTAAAACACCACCTGAGCTATTCTAATTCACATCAAGGTATGAAGGGTACAGGCAGCAGGATACTCAGGGCGACCCTCCCCACCCCTCCACTGAGGGTATAAACAGCCAACAGACCCAGGTGGGATGATCTTTTGTAAGCAGACACAGCGGAATGCCACAAGATGGCAGTTGTTTGGCTCGGAGAATGGTCTTAGACAAGGAAGGATAAGGAGAATATGCCTAGGGAAAGGAGGGAAAACTTTTATTTCCGACGTTAGAATCAGAGAACACTGAATGAGAAGGGAACTTGCGGATCATTGAATTTGCCTTTCCTTCACTAGATGAGAAGATGGAGCTGAGACTTCTCACTAACTAACTAGCAAGTGACCTCATAGCTGTTGAAGCCTTTCTTCTCCTCCAAACGGTGTCTCAACATGAAGCTATGAATTCTATCTCAGCAACTCATGAGTCAGACTGACCCAAAGTAGAAGAATCACAGCACCAGGTCGTTTGGAGAGGGTCTCAGTATATTGTACCCTGGGTGAGAGGTCTGGAAACCAGGAATTCTATAGAGGGACCTCCAAAATTAGGAAAAACTGAATATAGGAGCTAGGAAGATGGCCCAGTCAATAAAGTGGCTTCCATACAAACAAGAGGGTCTGAGTTCAAACTCCAGAACCGACATGAAAGCCCAGTACAGCAGCACACACATGTAACCCCAGCGTTGGGGAAGTAAAGATGGATGGATCCCTGGAGCTCACTGGCAAGTCAGCCAGCCCTAACAATAAGCTCCAGGTTCAACGGAACATCCCACTCCTCTCCCTAGCAAAACAAACAAATATGGGGCCAGAGTAATAACTCATCAGTTAAGAGTACTTGCAGTTCTTCCTGGTTCAGTTTCCAAAACCCATATGGGTCTCAGAACCATTTGTAACTCCAGTTCCAGAGGATCCAACACCCTCTTCTTACATCTTTGGGTAAGAGGAACACCCTTGGGTGTAGGAGGAGATTTAGGACTCCACCATTAGCCACGTGGAGCAATAGAGGCACATGTAGATATAGTAATAAAAGGGCGGTTTACTGCGCCGCTAACCACACCCACTTTGGGCGTGACTAGAGACACAGACGGATGTAGGCCGTGAACTATGCTGCTAGCCAGGCCCACTTTTGGGTGTGGCTAGAGGCGTGAATGGAGGTGGGAATAAAAGACTGCAGCAGAGCTGCGCTCGCTCTCTTTCCGGCTTCCAGTTCGGTAGCGAAAGACTTGACTCATCTGGGTTTCCCGCTTTCTCTTGTATTTTCTACAATAAACAGTTACTTATACCCTCAACAAGTGTGCCGTTTATCATTACAGCGACACTTGGGTACCAAAAGAGCTGAGACATTGCTGGTATCATTGAGTGAATTGTCTCTATGTTGGCAGATCATCACTTCCAAAAGGGAGGGAAGAGAGCATAGTGAGGAAATAGTACACCAAAACAAGATGGAAAATCAGAAGGACAAACTCCAAACGCTGAATCCCCATGTCCAATGTCAAAGTGATCTTCAGAACTCCAACTCCTTCCAGCTTTGTTGACTGCAACACACTTGTCTTTCTTGAGCTGGTTCCACACCCAGCCTGCAGGTTTCCTCAGAAGGTAGCCCATGACTCTAGCATCTCTAACATCCATGCAATAGCCTATCTGGGCCTGCTCCTAAGGGACACCCTGACACACACCTGGTCTCAGTAGCTTTCCTTAGCCATGGAGGGAGATTCTACAACCCTTTTCTTGTGTCCTTGACTCTAAAGCCAGAACATAGTGGGGGCTGCCAAATTCTAGTTTGATAGGGCTGGAACTTGGTCCCCTTTTTCAGTTACATTTGCATCAGCTTTCTATTGTTGTTTCCTTCAGTGCTTAAGATTTCTTTCATTCCTTTTCACAAGCTGGGACCTTCGCTGAGTGGGGACTTGCCCTGAGTCACCACTCCCTTTATTCCATTTAGTGCCAAGCTTTTCTTTAAACCTTTTTTGTCCTTGACCACTTCACTTAAGTCCAGTACACTCCTGGTGCTCCTTTTCCCCTCAAACTGTACATTTTGTATCTCTCTTTGTCCAGCTTGCTTCTTTTCATGATAGATCTGCAGAAGAGTGAATACTAATAACCACATGACAGAGACAATACTAGCTGTCTTGAAATCTCCTCTGCCAATGCCATTAATTCAAAAACTCTTCAATGTAGCTTCAGGCAGACTTTCAGAACATGAGCAGAGAGGAGCCACATTCTTTGCCAAAATATCACAAGGATGATCTTTAGGCCACTTACTGATAATAGTCTTCAAACTGCCCTCAGCATTGTTTTCCATGCTCCTATTAGGATGGACCATTAAGCCTTGCTTAAAGTGTTCAACCACTTTTCCAGTCCAAAGTCTCAAAGTCCTCCATATTCCTCTAACAAACAGTATGGTGATGCCCGTCACAGCAATACTCTGCTCCCTTGTACCAACCTCTGACTTAGTCACTGTTCTTTGCTATGCAGAGACAACATGACCATGGCAAGAGAAGTCATTTAACTGGGGCTTTGCTTACAGTTTCAAAGGATGACTTAGTCCATTATCATCACTGTGCACCATGGCAGGAATGTTGCTGGAGAAGTAGTTAAGAGCTACATCGTGTTCTGCAAGCAGAGGTTGAGAAAAGTCTGGCATGGACTTTTGCAACCTCAAAGCCCACTCCCAGTGACACACTTCCTCCAACAGGGCCACACCTCCTAATCCTTCTAATCCTATTATACATTTCCTCTCCTGGGTTACTAAACATTCAGATATATGAGCCTATGGGAGCCATTCTCATTCAATCCACCACAGTGTGAGTGGCTAACAGAACTCTGACTATTCTGAGGATATTTAGGATTTGATAGATCTAGAACTGAGGCAGGGCTCTCACTATCAAAGACGACATTGGACTGAGGATTCAAGGGTTTAGTAGGAGTTGGTCTTGAGAAAGGGAGAGGGGGGTATTCCAGAGAGAAGAGTGTAATGCCCCTGGGTCAGGAAGTAAATGGCTAACTTAAGGAATAGCTGTAACTCTCATAGTTGGAGTGTATAAGTGAACGAGTGTGTTTATGTATGGGGTCCTATCTTCATTTAGAGAAGCCACAACTCTCAGTCTAAGGGCGTTTCTCTTCTACATTCCTGAAGGGGAGGGGTGTCTGATGGGGTTCCTCCTTGCCTGAGCCTCCCACACACTGCTAGATGCCCAGAATTCATGAGGAGACTTCCACCAGGCCTTACATGAAAGCCCGGAACACAGTAGGTGCTTAGTACATTTCAGCTGCCAATCTCTATTTACAGGTCGAAGGTAGCCCCTCCTCACCATCTCACCCAACTCTCACAGCCTGAAGGCTTAGGGGGAAAGGTCTTATTCCCTTCTATTGTACAGATAAAATGAGGCACATGAGACTCCCCCTCAGGTCACAGGGCTCCTTGCTAGAACACGGGATGGACAAGGGCAGGGGACCTCCATCCAGTCCCAGTGTTAGAACCTGAAGATTCGGGGATAGCAGCATCAGTAACAGCTGCTGAACCATGAAGGTCCCTGCTTCTCCTGCAGACCCTGTCAAGGTGGTTTTTATAAAGGAAGAGGAAGTAGGATGCAGATGGGAGCAACACTTTGAATTGTCCCCCTGCGAGATGGGCACCATGCATTTTGTGTTTGTTACACATAAGCTCTGAAGCCCACTGTCTCATCCCCAGTGTGCAGGTGAAAACAACTGAAGCTTTCCTTCAAGAAAGCCCGACCAACACTGGCCCTGCGCACGACTCCCTGCCAAGAAGCCCAGAAGCCCGCCAGCCAAACCGGCTGCCTTCTGCCACTAGGCAGGCTGTGAGCAGATCATCTTCACGAAGTGCGACCCTCCTCCGCATCACCCAGTGAGCGACAAAGGACTGAGTTCTGCGCCAGGGGCCTCCCAAAACCGAGTTAGGCAATGCCGCCACCCAGCCCGGGCCTGGCAGCCTTGCCTCCTCTCCCTGTACACCCCGCGGCAACGCGTGACTCAGCGGTTCTCCCCGGAGCGCCGCCCTCAGCATCCACACGCCTGGGTTGCACACCTAGTCTCTTCCTCCCGGGTCCGCGCACCCGCCGGGAGTCGCCGCGCCCGCCTCATTTCCGGCGGAGCTCGGCACCCGGGATGCCAGGCCCACGCAGGTTCCTTGGAGCAGGCACCCACCGGGGACTCAGTGCCAGAGCTTCTCCCACTCCGGGCAGTCACCTGCTTTGCCCTAGACACCTCCTGGCCAGGTCCGCCGCCCCCGAGCAGGAGACGCCTACACTGCCCATGAAGGTCTCCAGCAGCAGGGTGCCCATGGGCCACTGTGGCCAGGTCTCTCTCTCACTGCATCCGTTCGCTCCTCCTGCCTCTGGCTGCGAGCTCGAGGTGTCCCCACCGTTTCTGCGGCCAGGCAGGGCCCGGGGACCCCCGGGAGTTACTGTTACATTAGCAAAGCGCACCGCTCCTCTGCATCCCACCAGCCTTTGGTGGGGACTGACTTAGGCCAACTTAGGGGTTTTTAGACGCAGAGCCTGTTTGGGGTAGCATGTCCCACTTTTTCCAGAAAACCATGAAGGTCTGGCTGAGCTCCTGTCTCAGTAGCACTACCCAGGAATAAAACAGTAGCCGGAACGAGCTTCCTTCCCCCTCCCACGCATGGGATCCGCCTCTGGAGGCCAGGGAGGTGCCAGGGCAGCTGAACCCTGGAGGACCTGGCAATGGAATTTTTCCCGCTGGGTCCCTCTCCAGGGAGTGGGCAATCTAGAAATTTCTGTGGACTCTGGTCAGGCTGAAAGGGCAAATGAAGGATTTGTAAGCCTTTCCACGTCCCGGAGATTTCCACACCAGATTTGCTGCAGGCTTGGGCTTTGTAAATGATAGTCAGGGCCCGATCCAGTGCCACCCGGCGGGGGAAGGACAGCTGCGTTCCCGAGGGCGACACGGAGGAGGGCGCTGGGCAGCGGTCAGAGCCCCACGGGTCCCTCCCTCCCGGTCCGGGGTCGGGGTGGGGGTGGGGGGACACGACACACAGCGCGCGGTCCAAACCTTCGGAGGGCATTCGGTGCGACGGCATCCCCACGCCGCGGCCGGCCGGAGGGGGTCTCAGACAACACGTACGTTACCTTCTGTCACATAGCTGTGGTCCCGCAGGAAGCTGTGGTTAATTTTCCGCGTGTCCGTGTCCTCGCCCATTGAAGGCCGCGCCCGGTGCCCTGGGCATGCCCCGCCGCCGCACACCGATGCAATCCGCAGAGGTCGCGCCGGGCGCGCGGGCCATGCCGCCGCAGCCTAGCAGGGTTGCGGGCCGCCGGGGCCCGGGAGGGCGGGCATCGCGGCCGGGTGGCCGGAGACAGGAGGGCGCCGCGCTCAGGCGAGCGTGCGGCGGACAGGAGGCGGCCGCAGCGTGGGGCGGGCCGGGGCCGGGGCGCGCATCCCGGCCGCTCGGTTCGCGCTGCGTCCGGGCGCCTGGTGGTGGCGGCAGCGGCGGCAAAGGGACGCGCAACGCTGAGCTCCGCTGCGCTGTGGCAGGGCCGTGTCGCAGGCCCCTCCCTCCGCCGCGCGCCTCTCCGCCCCCGGCCGCGCAGCCACCGCGCAGGTGGAGCTGATGCACCGAGTCCCTGCCTCAGCGGTCACCTCTGGAGCCCGGGACGCCACCCGGGAGGAACACCTATCTTGAGTGGAGTCCACCTTGGTGGCCAGGTGTTCCAATTAGAGACAAGGAGGCTGGAGGAGAGACTTGGGGGGTGGAGGGGCGGGAGCGCGAGAATGTCGTGGCCCTTTTAAAAGAAAACGTATGTTGGTCTGACAATTGCGGGGGAGGGGGACACTGCCCAGCGTGCCTTTGTGGGGCGGAAGATCAGCACCCCACGAGGCAGAACTGGAGATTTCGGCTGGGGGTGAGTTGCCACCGGTCCTGCCCACCTTTCTACTCATAGGTGAGATGTGCCTACCGATTCCTGCATGGGAACATTCAGAGACCGTGGAGTGCACTTCATCTCTGGAGTCTCCCTGCTGAGCCAGGGCTTCTGCCTCCTTTTCCTCCTTTCTCTTCCTTTTCGGTACTTATTTCTGTCCCTCCTTTTCTGCTCCCTTCCCCCTTTCCTACTTACTGCCTCTCTTTGTCATCCAGGTATTTCCAGCATCCTCCATGAGCCAGACATATACAGGGCCCTGAGGGGGTGTGGAGGGGGGATCTCTTTTAATAGTTGCCACATCCTCAGCTGACTCCTACCCTGAGGCCTCTGTAAGGGGACACAGGGGCCTCAGGAATGTTGATCCTTAGTCTACCTGGGTTCTCAGTGAGCTCACCTGTGACTGGACAGCAGCTTAGCCTCCCTTGGGAGGGGTTAGGCACTCGGGTAAGCAGGGAGAGGGCCCTGGAGTCCAAGGCGTTAGGCACAAGCTGAGGCCGGTGCCTCTGAGGCTACTCCCCATCCCACAGTGCTGTTTCAGCTGGCCTGTGGGACTCCAGGCACCCTCCTCCCCATTGCAGTCCAGAGGATATTGGAAGGGAGAGGGTGGCTTGGAGGGACTCTGGTTTCCTGCTGGAAAATGAAGGCATCGAGAGCTAGAACTCATGTCCACAGAAGGCCTGCTGAGGGCCTGTAAGGTGGAGCATGTGCCTCAGAGTCCTCCAGGGTGTTGAGGAAAAGGCTAGACAGCACTCCACCCCACCCTCGCACATGCACAGAGGCCTGGGGCTTGGTCAGCACCTGCTTGCTGAATGACCAGGGGCAAGTCCCCTGACATACCCCAGGCTGGACTTCTCTACTATGGAGCAGGCCACCACTGCCTACCTCCTGGCCTGAGTGCAAATTCAAGGCCAAAACATTCGGGCAAGCTCAGTCCCCACAGTAAAGTGACTAGCAAACCATGGTCTCTTCCTGGCCTGGCATGCTCTCCCTTCTCCAACACCTGCTCTACTTAGATACCCACTCCAAACCCTTACCCAGCACACACACAACTCTATCGCTTGGTCTTAAAGGGCTCCCCACACCCACCCTCTTGCCTGTCTGTCTAGCATTACCTGCTTGGATGCCCTGGACCACACAGAAAACAGCCTGTCAACACCTAATGCCACAGTTATGGCTCTGAGCCATGCTGAGGATCCTAGGTCCCAAGCCTGCAGTATCCTGTTTTCTTCAGGGCTCACCTGCACTGCCTCGGTGTTGTGAGAGTTTTTACCCTGGGGGGAACTAAGCAACATCCACATGCCCCTTCCCAATGTCCCCATGATTAAAAGTTGGAGTCTATACCTAAATTCACCCTGGGAACCACTGGATGTGTTAGGTTCAGTTATAGGGCAGTGAGTGAGGGGTGTGTGTTACCTTAAAGCAGCCACACTGGAAGGGCTTCACCCAGCAGAGATGGCGGAGACCCACCACCCTTTAGTCCTTCCCTACCTATATAGTCTAGCCCCTCCCTGAGACCCAACCTCCTTAAGGCCATATAGAATAGAGCAGAAATGCATACAGTCGATTGGGGGGGCAGCTGCATGTGTAGGTGAGGGTCCTATAACCCTCCCAACCCTCCTCCTAGGAGGAAACATCAGCAGTTAAGAAGCCAGGTGGGATGACATTTTGGAACAGTCCCTGCTGGCCCCCGATGATGGTGAACTTGGCATGGAGAATAGTCATGTACGACCCTCTCTGACCCCCAGTCAGAGCCAGGCCTCCCCTTTGGGCCCCATGCCCAACACCTGCACCTCTCAGCCATAGAACCCATTGTCCCTGTTTATTCTGTGCATGTCCATCACAACAGAAACATGAGTCCCCGTGGACTCTCTGCACAGACTCCTGCCTTTCTGAACTCGTGGTGAATGTTGCTGTGTCCCTGCTGTCCAGCCATGTCCCCATAGTGACACCGTAGAGCCTGAATGGCTCAGATGAACACCCTGCTTCAATGGGTCATGATGATGAAGAGTCAACTGGGGCTAAGCTAGAGATACACCAGCAAGGTCCTCCGGAGCCTCCATGTCCCCCTCATGAAGGAGCAGCCTCCATTCCACATCCGCGTGAGCTCCCGCCGCTTCATGGCTGATGCTAGAAGAATCTACACAGATGCCTCCTCTTCCTTGTCCCTCAGTCACTGCCACAGCTCTCCCACAGCTCCTTCCAAGAAACTTTCCAGTGAGTGTTTCCTCTCATATCCAGAACACGCACAGAGGGCCAGATGTGCCCCTAATCCTGAGGCCTGGATCCCAGAGGCAGGCCTCTGGCAAGGGTTAGGGTTAGTGACATGGATAGTAGCTTTACAAGAGTAGACAGAAGAGCTATTAGATGTGAGATACCTTTAAACCAGGAAGAAAGCCCCCTCCACAGAATCATGTTGGCCTGAATCTCCACCTTGGACCTGATCTTGAACTGTAACTGTCAGAGCTATGTGAGAAAATACATTTCTGAAAGCATCCAGGCTACAGCTTTGTTATAATGTCCCAAGTTGACAAATGTGCATAAAGCTTACATGTCCTTCGTGGATAACCACTAAGTAACTAGACAGACTTGCTATATCCTTTCTTCTGTAACTGACCTCTCTGCCAGGAGGAGGACACAGCCCCTCCAGGCCTGCCACAACTTACTCTCCCCCGAATGTGAGTGTCCTCCTTAAGTCCCCTGTTGAAACCGAATCAGTACCAGGAAGAAGGTCTTTAGGAAGTGATGAGATTGGGACTGGAGAGGTGAGTCATCGCTTAAGAGCACTGGCCGCTCTTCCAGAGGACCCCCGGATCCCACATGACAGCCCACACCTGTTTGTAACTCAGTTCCAGGGAACGTGAAACCTTCACACCAATATACATAAAGTAAAATTAAATTATTTTTAAAAAAATCCTCCCAGGTCAAAATGAAGCAGAGAAGTACTGCTTACTGGCTTGCTCTCTGCTTAGTTTCTTATACACGATGGGCAGGAATGGCACTGCCCATAGTGATCTGGGCCCTCTTTTTTTTTTTTTTTTTTTTTTTTTTTTGGTTTTTCAAGACAGGGTTTCTCTGTGGCTTTGGAGGCTGTCCTGGAACTCGCTTGGTAGTCCAGCCTGGTCTCGAACTTACAGAGATCCGCCTGCCTCTGCCTCCCGAGTGCTGGGATTAAAGGCGTGCGCCACCAACGCCCGGCTTGTGATCTGGGCCCTCTTACAACCATTAGCAACCACTATAATGCCCCATAGATAAGGCCACAGGTCAATTTTATCCAGACAGTTCTTCATTTGAGGTTCTCTCTCCCAAGTGACTGAGTTCTGTCAAGTTGACAACTGAAGCTAACTCTGATAGGTGTCTATATAGCACCCCAGAGATGACCACTTTTACTAGTTTGGGGACTTCCTATAAGCAGACTTATGGGATCTGACTGTAGTTGGAATTTTCTTTGGCTGCCAACCAGCTCCCAAATAAAGACACAGGTACTTAATATGAATGTTGGGCCTTAGCCTAGGCTTGTCCCACTAGCTCTTTTAACTTAACCTGTTCCTATTCATTTATGTTTTGCCTCAGGACTTTTTTACCTTTCTTTCGTTCTGTATGTCCTACCTTCCTGTTTCCTCTATGTCTGGCTGGCTGGCCCTTGGCATCTCCCTGGCGTCTCTTTTTCTTTCTTTTTTTCCCCTCTGTCTCCCTCTGTCTCTGTTGAGCCTAGATCCCTCCTCCTACTTACTCTCTATCTGGAAGTCCTGCCTATACCTCTTGCCTTGCTATTGACCAGTTAGCTTTTTATTAGACCAATCAGGTACCTTAGGCAGGCAAGGTAAACAAATGCAACACATATTTACATAGTTAAACAAATATTCCACAACATAAATAAGTCCAACACGTCTTTACATAGTTAAACAAATATTCCTCAGCATAAACAAACACAGCACATCTTTGCACAGTTAAACAAATATTCCGTGTCATCTGACTGTCTCTTTTGCTAGATGCTATGATGTCTCTGAGACTCACTCAGGCTCTTCGGTATGTAGCTGTGATTTGTTTCTTATGTGCTGCTGTGTGTGGTTTCCCATTGCTGAACCATGCTGCAGTCTATCCAGTTTTAATGGGTGCACAGGGTAGCTGTCAGTTTAAAAGTTGAATGGTCATGTCTCCTGTATCTCAGCACTTGCATGGTTTGTGGGTGTTCCTCTCTGTGTGGATGTTAAGCATTGAGAAGATTGTTCCTGCTGCCCAGCCTCCTACAGAGAGCTGTTGCCCTGGCTTGTGGGGTCAGCTACTCACTGTTCCCACTGCTGAGTCCAGCACCCTCTGGCTGGGCCCTCATACCAGTGATAATGGCCAGACATCAACTCTGCATCCCCTGCCTTCCCTCATCCTCCTCTAGGCAGCCTTGTAGGCCCCCAGACTCTAGGGCTCTTCTCCCTACTTCCTGTACTCCAGGCTCCCTGCTTCCAGATGCTAGGCCTAAATTCTGAAGTCTCATGGTGTATACCCCAGCTGCACTTCCCTGTATGCCTCATTTGCTCCTCCACTAGACACCGGCAACTTCTGTGACAAGGTGAACCCCTCAGACTCTGCATTTGCACAATCTGGTCACCGCCTAGCCTGCTATCTTCAAATCACCCCTTTTTCTCTCTCCTTCATTCAGAATCTACAGGCTAAATGACCTCTCCAATGGCAGCCAGTGAGCCTCAAGAAGATCCTTAGATAACCCTGAATCTCACATCACACTTCTTGCCTCCTGTAGAAGTACACAGCCCATCACTTCTTGAATTAGGTGTGACTGTGAGATATGCTTTGGACCAAGGAATGTGAAGCATTCAGAGTGTCCTCTGAGATGGCACACTACAGCCTCTGTGTGCCTTACTGAGTCTTTTCTTTTTCATGTCCAGGAATCTTAGGGAAAATACTCATCCAAGTAAAGCCTCCATAGACCCTGAGTGACTACAGATACCAAGACCCCTTATCACATGTGTAGGGTTAGCAAGTACAAACCCATGCTGCATGGAGTCACTAAGTCCATGCTGCTTGTTTCTGCAGCACACCTTTACCTGCCCTGACTATACCCTTGTGCACCAGGTGGAGGCAAAGCATTCCCACATGCTTTCTCCTCCTGTCGCTAGAACGGACCAAGTGACACTGTGCCAGGAAAAGCAGTTCACAAGCACCTCTTGGGCATACCACAGGCCATCAAGAAGAGTTGGCTTCAAGGACTAGGGGCATAGCTTAGTGGGAGCTTCCCTAGCAACATGAAAGGTGCTGGGTTTGATCCTCAGCATTGTAAGAAACATAACAAAATGAATTGGCTGCCGGTCTGACCCTCACCATCTTCATCCAGAACCTAGGCTCATCAGTGAGTCAGTGTTTGTTACAGCTCCTTTCATTCAAGACATAAAACCAGGGCTGGGGAGATGGCTCCATGGGTAAGAATGCTTGCAGTCCAAACATGAAAACTCAATTCAACCCCCCACACCCGTGTAAAAGAATAGGTGTGGCTGTTCCCCAGTCTATAACCCTGGCCCTGTAGGGGCCAGAGACAGGAGGATCACTGGGGTTTGTTGGCTGCCAGGCTAGTTTCAGGTTCAATAATAGATGCTCTCTCAAAGGAATAGAGTTCTGATCCAGTGTCTTCTCTGGCCTCTGTGTGTACACAGCCATGCATATCTGCACACACATGTGTACACATACCACATCCATATACCACACTCTCTTAAATCCTTATGCACATTGAAAGAAAGGCAAGTGAGAGAGAGACTGAGACCTTTTCATGCCTTCTGGTCATACCCTCCTTCTTCCCTTCTTCCCAAAGGCAAACACTGTTCCAGAGCTAGCCCTTACACTATTCATTTCTATTCTTTAACATGTGCACACACATTTGAATTAAATTTGTGTAATTTTAGAATTTATATAAACATTATCATATCGACTTCCCCTTGCTGCAAATCGCTTTTTCCCCCTCTTCAGAGCATGGTTTCTTTCAACCCTACGTAATTTCCCTCATTGATCTTGAGTGCAGGAAGGAAGCAATCGATGGTGTGTGTGCTGCACTTGCTCTGAGAACCTTCTTCACAGATCTGGTTGTGTGTGCCCTGGCTGAGTCCGTGTTTACTAGCATCATGGGGATGGCAGGAAATCAGCCACAGTGAAAATTTACATCCCAGGAGCCATCAAAAGCTACAAGTTTAAGCTTTACTCTCCAGACAGACTGTTGTTAAGCGTTTATCTGTGGCCGCAGTGAACTCTCATTTCTCCAGCCCTGCTTCCACTCCCCCGATGGGCATTTGCTTGTCTCCAAACTCTCAGGACTGCAGCAGCACTGCAGTGCCAACCTCTCGCACAGGTCCGGACACCCAAAGGGCAAGGCTTCTGGGGACGTGGAGGGGGTCCCTGGGTGACAGTGAAGTACATATTTGACATCTGCTTGTTGCCATCCTGAGAAACAATGTCCTCCTGCTGCAGGGCATGAGTCTCTGCCACAAGGACTCATAGAAGATGCTAATCTTCATGCAGTGAAATTTACCAGTGCTGTCATTTGGATATGTCACCTTCTGTCTCCTGTTGGGTCCATAATCTCCATACCTTGAGCTGTGGGGGAGATCTGCAGTGTGTGTTCTGTCCCTGTTCACAGGTGAAGACATGCATTGGAGAGGTGACCCATCTCAAGCACACTACTGTGCAGTTGAGGAGGGACCACACTACCCACTTCCCCATATGAAGAGCCTAATTCCAGACCATCCATTGAACGGTACATCCCCTCCCCACTCACCTCTGCCACCACTTGGCTTCTGCACCAGGTCCCTGTATAGATGTGAGTCTGCTTCCAGACTCTGTTCGGCTCCATTAATCTTTTTGTCTGGTTCGTGTAACAGTACCACCCTGCTTAGGTAGTATAGTCCATACCTGACAGACCACGGGTTGCATCGTGGCTTTTCTTCAGAACTGTCTTAGCTACTCCTGGGTTTTTACTCTCTACATAGATTCCTAACCATTCAGATCCATTACAAGTACTTGTGAGGGAATCTGAGATGGCTCTGTAGTATGTGCTCTTGCAGAGAGCTCAGGTTCATTCAGTTCCAGCACCTACATCGGAAGGTTATGACTCCTTTAAAAGCTGTGGTCTCATTGAAGGAAGTGGGTCACTGGAGGTGGCTCTTGAGGTTTTGTAGCCCAGCCCCTTCTTGCTTGCTCTCAGCTTTCTGACTGTAGAAAAATGTGTCCATGCATTTCCACTACCATGCCTTACCTGCCCCGGGGTTGTACCTTCAAACTGTAAGTAAAAATAAAGCCTGCCTCCTGTAAGGTGTTTCTCATCAAGAATTTGGCCGTGATGATGACAAAAGGACCCAATTCAATGATCTGTCTGTAGGTTCATTAGATTTTCTCTCAGCCTTATCAATTAAATCTTATTGTTTTCTTCACAACAAAAGTAGCAATCATGGGGCTGGAAAAAAATGTTTCATAAGTTAAGAGTACTCGTTACTTTTGAAGAGGACCCAGGTTTCATCCTCGGCACCCACACAGTGGATTCAACACTCTCTTCTGGCTTCTGAGGGCATTACCACACAGGGTGTGCAGACATACATGCAGGTCAACACCCACACATATAAATAAAAAGAAATCTTTTTAATGATAGCAAGCATCCAGCTGGATACATTATGCGTCAGCTACTGCTTTAAAGTCTTTACATCTAATTTCGTCTTCCCAGCTCTTCTCTGAGATAGGCATTGCTATGATCTCCCTATGAGAAAACTGGGGTGATTGGACAATTCATGAAAGCCAGAAAGTAGCAGTGACCTGAAGCCAGGTGGTCTGGGATGGGGACTCTGATCTGGCCTGCTGAACTACTCCCCACCATCACCAGAGAAAGCTGGGACACACAGTCTTCAAGTTTGCTATAAGTCTCTGTGGGACTGTTAGCACTACACAGAGGGTTCCCCCTTCTCACTTATTCTAATTAGTACCACTGTCCAACATGAACACTGCTCATTTCTCCGTTGTACAGTACCAGCAACTATATTGAATTGTCATATACTTCTAACAGCTTAGAGTGATTCTCAGTCCCCTCCCCATTTTGCCCGCATTTCTCTTTTTTAATGTTTGATTGGTTGGTTTGATTCGAGACAGACTCTCCTGGAACCCAAGTTGTCCTTGAACTCCAGACAGATCCTCATGCTCCATCACCACACCCAGTCTCTCTTGGGTTTTCTATACAGTCATATTATCTGAAGCCAAAGACAGTTTTGACTTTCCCCTGCCGTTCCTCAACACTTACCTGTCTGTTCCAGTCACTCTCAAGATGGCTAAGTACTGAGCAGTGGTGGTGACAGAGACACCTTTGTCTTCGTTTAAAAACGCTTTTAATGTCTCACCATGAAAAATGATGTTAACTGTTGTGTTTTAGTTTGGGGTTTGTCTTCGTTGGGTGCTGTGAAAAAAATATGACCAAAAGCAACTTGAGGGAAGCAAAGGTTTATTCCATCAGGGCAGGAACTCACAGCAGGGACTGAGTCAGCGGCTGTGGATGGACACAGCTTGTTGGTTTGCTCCACATGGATTACTCAGCCTGCTTTAAAGTACCCAGGACAGCAGCCCAGGGGACACCATCTACAGTGGGCTGAGCCCTCCCACATCAGTCATCAAGGAAGAAAATGGGCCACAGGCTTGCCCATAGGCCAGTGTGGTGGGTGCTTTTTCTCAATCGAGGTTCCCTCTTCCCGAATGACTCTAGCTTGTGTCAAGTTGACAATAATAATAGTAACAATAACCAGCACTGCGGTTTTTGTTTGTTTGTTTGTTTATTTGTCTTTCTGTTTGGTTGGATTTGATACAATGTCTCCTGTAGGCTAGACTCAAACTTGGTGAGGATGACTTTGAACTGCTGATCCTCCTCCTTTGTCTCCAAAGTGCTGGGTTACAAGCATGTACCACCATGTCTGCTCTCTTGTGATCCTAGGGATCAAATTCAAGGACCCATGCATTCAAGACAGGCACTTTACCAACTGAGTCACACACACACACACACACACACACACACACACACACACACACACACACAGCTGCCGTGGCTTTGATGTTTGATTGCTGTCTTGTGAGTTGGGAACTCCCTGGTTTTCTGAGAGGGTGGTCAATGGATTTTTCTGTAACTGGGATTATTTGCCTTTTACCATTAGTCTGTGATAAGAGTGAGTTAGAAAGAAACATTGTCTTCAATCAGCCTCATGATCCTAGAGAACCCTACTTGGTCAAAACAGAAATAAATAGACACATGTCCAGCTTCTTTTTTATACTATTTTGGAGTTTTGCATCTAGGTGTAGCAGTTACCCTGGTTAGTGAGTCTCTTTTCCTGTGGTTTTCTAGCAGGTCAATCCCCAGGTCACAAAATCAGTTGAAAAACTTTCTTTGCATGCTTTGAGGTCTCGTGCAACAGAGGCCATTTTCCAAATTGTATGGTCATCAGGTGGGGACTCCAGTTTCTCTGTGTCTTTGCCAACACTCAGTGGCCCAGGCTTCTCGCTATTGGCCTTTGCAGCAGGGTCAGGGGAGCATTCATTGTGACTTTAGTGCCCTGCTTTGTGGCTAACACCATCACCTTTTCTCCTGTTTGTCATCTGTGCAAACAGCTTTGCTTAAGCGTCAGTTCTGGCATTTTGCCCACTTGCTAATTAATTCGTTGTTTTCTTATTAGTGACTTTTGAAAGATTTTCCCCATAGTTTTAATACAACTCACTGTCAGACATAAGCTTTGCAAAGATTTTTCTCCCAATCCAGCACTTATCTTCTGTTTACTTAATATGGTTTCCAAAGAAGAGACATTTTCCATTTTTGGGAAGCTCAAGTTCTTTGGGATTTTCTTCTTTTTTGGGTCCTGCTTCAAATGCCAAATCCAAGAAACATTTTGTTAATTCAAGGCCACAGAATCACAAAGGTGTATACCCTGTTTTCCTCAACCGCAAAAATTGGCAGTGTTGGCAACTGCCTATTTTGAGCTGTGGAGTGTCAGAGGAACACAGCTGTCCCCATCCATTTATGCATCTTACAGCCTCTTTCACAGTACTGTGTCAGGCTCGCCAGTGACCACAAGACCCACAATCCTAAAATGCTTCGCTCCTTTAAGACAAAGGACCCTATGAGAACATTCATAAAATTATGGCTTGTGTATAAGATCTGTGTGGTTCATTTTGATTTCATTTTTTACATGGTGCACAGTATGGACTGAAGCTCTTCTATGCTATCTACAATCATTTTCATGTGTGTGCATGTGCATTATGTACATGTGTGTATATGTATGTGTGTGTGTGCATGTGTGTGCACAGTTGTCAGAGGTCAATACTTAATGTCTTCCTCTATCACTTCTCTCCTTATTTTTTTTCTTTTTTGAGACAGAATCTCTCAGTGAAACCTGAAGTTCTCCTTTTCAGCTTGACTGACTGGCCAGTGAGTTCCTGGGATCCCCTGTCTCTACCGTCTCAATGCTGAGGTTTAGACACACATTGGACACCAGCTTTTACATGGGTTCTGTGGATCTGAACTCGGGTCCTCATTCTTGCGTTTATCCTTTTGTATTTCCTAAAAATCAGGTGTGTGAGGCACCATAGCATGTGAGTCTATTTCTGGTCTCAGATCTCTCCCACTGACCTACTTATCTGCCTTGGCACCAGGAACCCCTGAGTCAGTGGCAAAGCTCTTCGAGTGTTTAAATCAGTTAGTCCTCTGGCTTTGTTTCTTTATTTCATAGTTAAAGTTCTGCCAGAACCTTTGCATTTGTAGATGACTTCTAGATTCAGTGGTTGATTTCTTTCCTTTTTTAAAAAGTTTTAAAGTCTTTTGAGACAGGATTTCTCTGTATAGCCCTGGAATTCACTTTGTAGACCAGGCTGACCTCGAACTCACAAAGACCCACCTGTCTATGTCTCTCCAGTGCTGGGATTAAAGGCTTGTGCCACCAATGCCTGGCATCAACTTCTTATAAAAAAAATGTAAGCCAGGTGTTGGTGGTGTACGCCTTTAATCCCAGCACTCGGGAGGCAGAAGCAGGCAGATCTCTGTGAGTTTGAGGCCAGCCTGGTCTACAGAGTGAGTTCCAGGACAGCCTCCAAAACAATACAGAGAAACCCTGTCTTGAAAAACCAAAAAAAGAAAAAATGTGTTCTGTTCCGATTTCATTTGGATGTTAATGCATGGGTTAGTTTGGACACATTTGACTTATTAGCCATTCTCAGTCTTCTAATCCACTGGTATAATCTCTCTTCATTTTCTCAGATCTTCTGCATTTTGATTTCTATCACCAAAGTCTTACAATCTTAAGTACATCACTCTCCATACTTGTGTCAGAAATATGTTCCCACCTTCTGTGAATCAGCAGTGTTCTCATCAGGCAGATGGGAGCAGGTGCTGTCCTCGGTCGGGTGAGCCTGCATGCCATTCCATGGATCCCTCTGGCTCTTCTTCCTGCTTCGCAGCTTCCTCATGCGTGTGCTTGTGAGCACCAGAGAGCTCAGGCTAGCCTCTGATATCGAAAGCTTACCCTGCTCCATTCATCTGCCTGGGTGAGTCTCCCACCCCTGCTCTGCCATCTCAGCTCAGAGGCTCCACAGGGCTGGGTGGGTAATGTCTGCCTGGTGTTCAGCTGGGAGAATGATGGAAGCATCCATGCTGTGCCCTAAATTCTGCTCCTAATAGTCCTTCTTGGGCAGAAGCCAGAATTCACATTTACCTTTGAATATAGGGAAGCCAGGCACCCTGGGTCCTGCCCTTACCAAGTGGGATTCCAGTGGTATCCCCTATAAACCTCCTCCATTGCCCACCAAAGGTGGAAGGATCTTGCCACCAGCCCCAAGCGGCCAGTTTTCTTTGGGAATCTGTTCTCTTCCCCTTAGCAGATCACAGTTAGTTGACTTGGATGTTTAAGAAGGAAAGGAAGCCATGGATGCTACTTGAGGATTGGTGGGGCAGAGAGACACCTGACTTTGCCATTCCAGCAGGTGCAATGCACCCCGATCCCTGCCAGTCCTCCCTTGGGCTTCAAACTTAAAGTGCAAGGTGTCCCTTTGTCCCCTACCCCATACACACACTGAAGTCAATAAAAATAAATGGGTACAAAGCTAATCCCTCGCTGAGGCTAGCCCTGGGGAAATTTGGAGAACTGGCCATTAAGCATGATCGAGCAGTTTGGCCTAGAAGTGATGTGAGCTCGTCTGTGTGCGCCTCTCTGGTGAGCAATAATTCACAGCACTTGCTGGCCCAGCAAGCATAGATGCCCACATCAGCTCTGGTCTCAGGAGCCACACTGTAGGTCCTCGCTCACTCTGCTTGCCACCTGGGCCTGGTGACGTCAGGAGGAAAAGACAGACCCTCAGGGTGGGCTCCGGAGAGCTTGATGTAATGGCCCAGGGGCCAGCCTGTCATCTGTGGTCACACTCTGTCCATCAGTGAAGTGATCACTCTGTCCAGCAGCATCCATAGAGAGACACTTTCTCCTGTGAGCCTTCCTTTATTAGCTCGGTGCTTAAAGACATCGCTAAGCCCTGATCGAACTAATTTGTTCATTTAATTTTCAAATGACTGGTCAGGGCTAGAAGGATGACTGGCTCAGTGGGTAAAAGTGCTTGCAGGGTTAAACTGGTGACCTGGGATCAATTCCCACATCCCACAGCAGAAAGACAGAACTGATTCACACAAGTCGTCCTCTGACTTACACACACACACACACACACACACACCATGGCACATGCACCACCCCCTCACACACACAAGCACATATCAAGTTAATAATAAACACATTTTAAAAAGCAACAACAACCATAACATAGTCCCAAGGGAGATGGCTGGGGATTCAGAGGGGGCAGGTGAATGAAGAAACACCATAGACCATGCATCCCCAAGAATGAAGGACCCCAAGTGTCTGACAAATGGCCCACGCTACAAGGACCATACCCACCCTATGAATGTGCGAATGCTCTAAGTCTCCCTCGAAGATCCCACAGGTTGGACTCAGTATCTCCATGTCACTGATGGGAAACTCTGGCCTAAGGACATTAGGTAACCTCAGCCACCTATGAGCGGGTACCAGCCCTGAGGCCAGGAACCTGGCTCAAGAGCAGTAGCAAACAGGCAGGACCTGGCTAGACGTTCAGCTCCACCTCAGCACTGGGCTGCTAACCTTCAGGGAGCAAGGTCTGGGAAGAGCCCATGTCAACGCCACCTGCTGACTTTGTCGCAATGCTTGGCTGCACCAGAGACAACAGGAAGCTCAACCAGGACTCTGCAGGAGCTAGAAAGGCAGTCTGAACTAGTTTAGTCTGAAAGGGGACACACGCTACACAAAGAAAAGCCAGAGACTTCGCCCTGCCTGGAGGCCAGACTCCGCCCACAACACCTGGTGTCTTTCCACATCCTGTTCTCAGATGTTTTTTTGGGGTCACCGGGTCATGATCTTGTGCGGGGTAGACTGGAAAAGTCAGAGCCTCCATGGCAACCTGCCACCAGCCAGAACCCAGAAGATTCAGAATTGCTCCAGCCTACCTGTCCTTTGTAACTCACTTCTAGAGCCTCTGAGGAGGAGAGGGTGGGTTCCCCAGTCTCTGTATCATGGACATTCGGATATGTCCTGGGATCATAAATGAACCATCTACATCCCCAGGCTTCTGAGAAACTCAGACTGTGGTGCTCTGTGGAGAGATAGTAGGTGCAAACTAGTCAGAGAAGAGCGGCTGCCCTCCAGAGCCAGGGCCTCTGCAGCAGTGCCCGGATCCCAGCTGTGGGGCTGGGCTTTGGGGTTTATGTATTTTTATTTTATGTATATGGGCGTTTTACCTGCATACACATATGTGCACTACCTGCACACAGTTCCTGTGGAGGCCAGTAGAGGGCACCAGATCCCCTGGAACTGGAGGTGCAGATACTGCCAGCCTCCAGGCGGTGCTGGAAATCGGACACTGGGGTCAGTGCTCTTTCTTAACCACTGAACCATCTCTCCAGTCCCAGGGGACTAGACTTAGGAAAACTGCAGTTCCGACCTGTCAAGGTGACAATGATCTACAGTGCCTTGGGGACCCTATAGGAACCCCCACTCCTTCCACACTGATCCCCATTATTCTTCCAACGTAGCACGCATGCCTTGCCTCAGACCTTTGTATCTGCTGCCTCCACTCCATGCCCATCCTACCTCACCCTATCATTATTTCTTAAGTCCCTTCAAGGCTTAGTCTCTCTAAGATATTCTCAGATGTCACCTCCGTGGGGCTAACTAAGCTCTCCCTCTTAGTGCTTATCTCTTCTTAACAACTTGAGAGGCAGGGAGTGGGCTCCACGATAGGATGCTTGCCTGGCTTGCCTGAGGCCCCAGCACCACAAGGAAACAAACATCATAAGATACCATTTGGTCTTTCATCTTAGCCACGCCTTATTGTAGTGGTTCTCACGACCCCTCTGGAGTCACATATCAGATATCCTGCGTATCAGACATTGGCATTACGATTCATAACAGTGGCAAAATCACAGCTGCAAAGTAGCAATTAAAATAATGTTATGGTTCAGGGGGTCACCACAACAAGGGGAACTGCATTAAAGGGTCTCAGCGTTAGGAAGGCTGAGAACCACTGCCTTATTGTCTGACCCCCCACCCCCAACTCTAAATACAAGTCGTCATTGTCCCCAGGCCAGTCTCCTAGCATCACCACCCGTCTTGACTGAATTGTGCTGTGGGTGATGACAAAGTGGTCACCAATTTGACCATCAAAGTGACATGCTGCAGTCGGCATGCTAGGGCGTGACATCAAACACATGATACGTGTTAGATAGATTCACTACAAAATAGGAGGTACATCCAACACTGGGCTTTTTCAAGAAGCATCAGCAGCTAGCTCTGGGTTACCTGGAGTTACACTTGCTCCTGAAGGCTTGGAGGATGGGAGGGGCAGAACCCCCATCTCCATTCCAGTTGCTTCTAACATCTGAAGTGCTCTAGGCTTCACTGAGCCCTCCCCCACTCCCACCCCACCCCCCATTAATGATTTTTCTCTTTGGTCAGGAGCCACAGCTTTAAAATCACACCCACCTCAGTGTACTCTGTTGCTTAGCAACAGCCATAAATCAACAGAACATGCTGGAATGTGCAGGCAACCCTGCCTGGCTGTTAGACGCTTTGGCTTTTTAAAATCCAAATGTGTCATCTGCCCCACATCTTGGCTGTCAGCCCCCAGGGTTCACAGAGCTCCCGGTAGATGCCTTCCCAAACCATCCCTGGTCTGCTGGACTTTTCACCGAGTTGTTTTGCTTTCCTGGCATTCTGACCAGCACCCACAGATGGGACAGGGCAAGCTCTCTGCCATGGAATGGAAAGGACCCTCCTATCTGAACTGGAGGCCTCTATTTTTTGCTCTGCTCCTGACCCAGATTGCCCTGCAACTGTGTGGGCACACAGGGTATGTTGTTTCCTTGCCATAGGTCCCCCAAATAGCCCATCAGCACAGCGCTCTGGGCCCATCATGATATTTTTCCTTGAGTACCCAGGGATCCCTCACATGGACCCATTCTTCTTCATTCACCCATTCACTCAAGCACTCCCGCAATCATTCAGTTGGTTAACAATCTAGAGCACTTCTTGTACCCAGGACCCCTCAGAGAACTAACCTTGGAGAGCTTGGATCCCTTTTGAGGACAAAAACAACACTGGTCCCCTAAGTAGGGACCATGTAGACCAGGCTCAGCACCAGAAGTCCCAGCTCAGTCCTTTCCTGAGCAGCCAACAGCCCATGCCATAGCTGGTGAGCTCCCAAGATGCTCATCGGCACAGGTAGGCACCTGGGGCTGCAGGAGGCAAGTCCACGAGCGGGAGCACGGTGAGCAGGAGACCAGCCTGCTGGAAAGTGGCGGCTGGGTGGGCTTTCTAGGTACAGAAACTGGAAATGAGCAGTATAGGAAGGAAGCAGCCCCCATAGTTGGCCCATCGTGTTGGTGGCTAGGGAGGTGGGCCAGAGAGCTGTCTCCCTGCCCCTTAGCGCCTTACCTGCTTAGCCTGCCCTGCCCAGCACAGCCATGGCACTGGGCAAAGGCAGCTCACAGCTCTGAGCACACAGGGCCAAAGCCCATGCCCATTCCTTCGCTGCCATTCACCCATCTGCCACTCCTAAGCCCACCCTGGCAACAGTACACTGGCCTCGGCACCTCAAATGCCACACTGACTAATGAAGGGCTGCAGCACAGGCTGAGACCCCAAACAAAGTGGCTGGGAAGGAGGACAGTATCAGCCACCTTTCTCCTTGCAGTGACGAAATACTTGGTAAAAGCAGATGAAGGGAAGACAGCCTTCCTTTTGACTCAGTTTGAGGGCACAGCCCGTCATGGCTGAATAGTCATGGGGAGCCGAGCAGAAAGCCACATTGTGTCAAAGTCTGGAAGCAGAGAGAGACAAATGCTCCAGCCCATGGGAAGGGGCTCTTCAGCCAAACCTCTTTAGAAGCATCCTTGAGGACTGGAGGGGGCCCTCAGTAGATGGTGATGAAGTATTGCTCCCTCACTGGAAGGAAAGGAAGTCTCACCCTGTCTCAAGCTCTACTCAAAAATAAAATTACGACTAAATTATAGAGCAGACCAAAAAATCAAACAGCTTTTGGAAAACATTACAGAAAACTACCACCATGACCCTGGGGTAGTACAGGACTTCGCAAAACGTCCAAAGCGCACATGGCCAAAGAAAGTCACTTTTGGCTCTCCACAAACAGGTGCAAAGACCAGGCAGGAGCTGGAAGAACACATTTGCCACCCACGGAATGAGCAGCTGATAGACTGAAAAAAAATGTGTGAGGGATTCTAGTGTCCAGTAAGAAATCCAAGGACCCAATTAAAACATTTGCAAGAACTAGAGCATAGCACTGCCCATGGAGTCAGACAGAAACACTTAGAAACAGGGGAGGGCTGCCAAGAAATGGAAATTATAGACCCAGGAGAGGTTATGGGCATGCCCAGACCTGTAAGGGCTAAAGAGCCAGGGCTGGGACTGTAGCTCACTGGTAGAGTGCCTAGTTAGCATGTGCAAGACCCCAGGTTCAACCCTCAGCACCAAAAAACCAAAAACCAAAAAACCAAATATGAGTGCCCCCCACCAAGGTGGGCAAGTCCCCAGGGCACATTCATGTATGGCTGGTGATGTCCAAACCGTCTGTGGGATGCTGTAGTCAAGACACAATAACGTTGGCATGCCACCCCAAACCCAGCAGTTTCTCTCTAGCTCCTATAGAATCAGCCCCAGGCCCCACAGTCTGAGAGATGTGATAATTGCCTCAGGGCATGGTCATAAGTACAAAAAGCAGGCTATCAGGAGAGGTGGATCCATGCCAGGTCTGTCACTAAGGGGACAGTGCCCAAGCATAAAGAGCCACGTAGCTACTACCTGCAGTGACTTATAACTGAGATAAAAAGGCAGTCATTAAAGAACACAGGCACAGAACTCAGCTAAATGAGGGGGCAGACGTGATCAACCACTAGCGCTGACTGGCAGGGGTTGTGGGGGAGGGCTACAAGGGAGGACACAAAGTCATGCTCTGTGCATAAGGGACAGGTCTTGGAAATTGTGTCCAGTCTGTGACAGGGCTGCAGGTGCATGCTGAACCACCCCAAATGGGTAGTGCATTCCTAGGTGCCACACACACCTGCTGGCCCAGGACTTGAGGACCTTCCTAGATAGAACAAAGTGACTCCAGCAGGCACCAACAGGACAAGTATCACTCCTGCCACCTCACCATCCTAGAAGGGACCTTGCCATGGCATCTCAGGCATACGACTGGTGAAACAGGGGAACTAAAACTATTACACCTCTCCTCTTCCCCTCTCTCTTCCCCTCCTCCTCTTCCTTCCCCTCCCCCTCTCTTCCCCTCCTCCTCCTCTTCTTCCTCCCCCTCCCCTCTGTCTTCCCCTCCTCCTTCTCTTCTTCCTCCCCTCCCCCTCTGTCTCCCCCTCCTCCTTCTCTTCTTCCTCCCCCTCCTCCTTCTCTTCTTCCTCCCCCTCCTCCTCCTCTTCTTCCTCCCTCTCCCCCTCTCTTCCCCTCCTCCTCTTCCTTCCCCTCCCCCTCTCTTCCCCTCCTCCTCCTCTTCTTCCTCCCCCTCCCCCTCTCTTCCCCTCCTCCTTCTCTTCTCCCTCCCCTCCCCCTCTCTCTTCCCCTCCTCCTTCTCTTCCCCCTCCCCCTCCCCCATTTAGCTTGAGAAACACAAACCAGTTGGGTATCACAGAACAAAACAGACCCTGCAAAGCAGCTAAGGGAAAACAGCAGGAAATGGTGACAGTGACGAGGAGCAGAGGGCCTGGGATGAAGGTACCAAGTGACCACGCTTTGTTTTCGGGCTTTCCAACAATCTGAGGCCCGGCAGCCAGGCCATCCTTGTCCTCTCAGGCCAGCACTCAGGTTCCATGGCCTGGATGCCTGGCTCAATGAAAAAAAAACCTTGATGCATGGAGGGCAGATGAACTCAGTCATGGGCATGTCCTCTGTCCTCTGAAAGACCTGGCCTAAAAAAGAATGAGATAGGCACGAAGTCCACTTGAGCCTCCCCAAAGTCTTAGTTAGGGTTTCTATTGCTGTAATGAAACACCTTGATCAAAAGCAACTTGGAGAGGAAAGGATTTATTTGGCTTACACTTCCACATTGCTGTTCATCGCTGAAAGAAATCAAGACAAGAACTCCAAAGGGGAAGCAACCTGGAGGCAGGACTTACAGAGGAGGAGTGCTGCTTACTGGCTTGCTCTCCATGGCTTGCTCAGCCTGCTTTCTTATAGAACCCAGGACCAGCAGTGCAGGGAGGGCAACACCCACTATGGACTGGGCCCTCCCCCATTGTCCTACAGGCTTGCATACAGCACAATATTATGGAGGCATTTACTCAATTGAGGCTTTCTCATGTCCGATAACTCTAGCTTATGTCAAGTTGACGTGAGACTAGCCAGTACATGCTGTTAACCCCCAAATCACTATTTCATCTCTTTTTTTATTGTTAATATAGCTGATTACAGTTTCCCCTCTCTGTACCCCTCCCAGTTCCTCCCATCCAGATCCACTTCCTTTCTGTCTCTTATTAGAAAAGAACAGGTTTCTGTCAGGCATTGATGGCTCACACCTTTAATACCAGCACTTGGGAGACAGAGGCAGGCAGAACTCTGTGAGTTCAAGGCCAGCCTGGTCTGAAGATTGTGTTCCAGGACAGCCAGTGCTGTTACACAGAGAAACCCTGTCTCAAAAAACAAACAAGGAAGAAAGGAAGGAAGGAAGGAAAAGGTTTCTCAGAGATAATAATGAAATGTAACAAAATAAAATATAATAGGATAAAACAAAAAAACATCACACTGAAGTTGGACAAGTCAACTGAAGGAATAGAGCCCATGAGAAGGCACAAGAATCAGAGACCCGCTTGTTCAGAAATCCCATAAAAACATTCAACTGAAAGCTGTAATATATACTCAGAGGACCTGGTACAGACCAGTGTCAGCCCTGCGCAAGCTGCTTCAGTCTCTGTGGTCCTTAGCAGCTTTGTTTACATTGACTTAGATACAGGGTCTTGTTCTCCCGATGTCCTCCATCCCCTCTGGCTCTTACACTCTTTCTGCCTCCTCTTCTGAAGCTCCAAGGTGAAGGACTTGGTGGAGACATTCCATTTAGGACTGAGTGTTCCAGGGTCTCAATCTCGGTGTAATGTCTGCCTGTGGGTCTCTGTATTTGTTCCCACCTGCTTTAGGAGAAGCATCTTTAATGATGGCTGAACAAGGTCCTGATCTATGAGTATGGCAGAATATCATTAGGAGCTATCTTATCACTGCTATTGTTTTGTTTTTAAGAACAATAGTATTTGATTTGACCCTAGGTCCCAGGGTTATCTAGTCTCTGGCTCTTGGTCACCAGGAAGCATTTTCTTAATTGAGGCTCCCTCCTCTCAGAGGACTTTAGCTTGAGTCATGTTGACATAAAAATGCACAACACACCCAGCCTCACACCCTTCCTTCCCTCATCCTTTCTGTTGTCCTTCCCTCAGTCTTTGTGAGTTCAACATGACCAGCCCAGACGCAGCCCAAGGCCTTTACACACACTTCCGTTCTGCATGGGACTCTCCTCCCCGCTGACTTTGTACCCTATGGGCTCCCTGGGCATTAGGTGTCACCTGCCCTGAGTGGCACAGATCTTTCCTGGTCAATCCACACTCAGACACACTCAAATAATGCTTCCTAGGCACTGCTCCTTTGTGTAACATAAAAACTGGCCCTTGAAGTCATCACCACACCTGGATACCCGAACGCTCCCCATCACTGCAATCCCCCGCTCCAGTATGAGCTGCACCCAGCCTTCTCCACCTCCACAGTACTCCCAGATGTGACACACAGGAAGTTGCCTCTCCTCCCACTGCGTGTGAGCTTCTGAGGAGAAACGTGTGGATCTCTTCACTGCATCTCCAGGTTAGAACTGTAAATGCTGAAGGACAGATGTTGGGGCGGCAAGGCAGGTGTCTTATGGAGATTCCTCATAAGGACAGAGAGAAGACAGGGTTTGTCCAGGCCTGTCCACCCCATCTGTCCAGGCTGTGGGCTTAAACAGCATCGTTTGGAAGGTACCCTGCTCCCATAGGAACACACCTGGCTCCCATTACCCCAGAAGGGGCACCAATCACCTTCCTAGAGGCTGCCATGTCATGTGACCAGGAAGAAGGGAGGTGTGTGCTGGTTAGATTTATGTCAGCTTGACACAACCCCTGTCAGTTTGGAAGAGGGAACCTCAACTGAGGTCCGCACCAGATTAGCCTATGTGCAAGCCTGTAGTGTATTTTCTTGATTGATGGTTGATGGGGGAGGGTCCAGTTCACTGTGGGTAGTGCCACCTCCAGGCTGGTGGTCTGGATGCTGTAAGAAAGGCTGAGCAAGCCAATAAACAACACACCTCCACTGCCTCTGCATCAGCTCCTGACGCCAGCTTCCAGCCACTTGGTTTCTGCCATTCTTGAGTCCCGCCCTGACTTCCTTCGATGATGGACTGTGACGTGGAGCTGCTTATGGTTGTGTTTTATCACAGCAACAGAAACTCCAACTAAGACAAGGTGTGTTTAAGCTGAGTGCAGGAAGCTTCTCCATCCACCACCAGTGACAAATAGCCTAAGGGCCCTGCACAGCACACATTCTCTGGACACCCCAGAGGGAAAGCTCCAAAATCCCAGACACAGGATAAATTGCTCTAATTTAGGAGATCATCTCTAATTCTGCAGGGCCCTGGGGGAGCTCGGTTTAATGGTGACAAAAGCTGATACTGGCAGAACGGTCACATTAGCGGCAGTCAAGCACAGGCACCCGCACATCCTTGTGTGTTGGGGGCAGACTTCAGCAGGGAGGACGGTGGCGCTCTTCCCTGCTGCCTTCCAGATGAGCAGGACGTGTCTGTGCAACTCTGGAGGAGGAATAATCATTGCGAAGGAGGCTTTTTTAAGCTGGGATAGTGAGCTATAAATTATTCAGCGATCCGGATGCTATTTTCTGACAAAAGCTCAGATTCTGCACCTCCCTTGCATGGGGTCCAGAATGCTGGGCTTGGATCCTGCGCCTTGTCTGCCCAGGGGCTGCCATAAAATGTGATTTACTAGTCCTAGGAGCAGAGGAAATAATTACTATGGGGCCTGGGAGCATCTCTGAAAGTAACGTGGTGGCTGGACAGGATGCACTCCACAAGCTCATGCGCCCCATCTGTACCAGGGACGCCAGCCTGACAGAATGGGGATTTAGCTAGAGTCCCGTCTTTCCTCTGCAAATACTTACAAAGCCCCCATAGTAGAAGGAGCACTACTGCAATCACAGGTGCTCAGGACTGTAGTGCACAGTGGTGAGTGGACACTAGCTGTCATAGTTACTGTTGCGTATTACTGTCATGTTATTTTGTATTGTATGTCTATTACTGTGAAGAGACACCATGACCAAGACACTTTATAAACAAAAGCATTAAATTGTGGGCTTACCTACAGTTTCAGAGAGTGAGTCCATGACCATCATGGCAGGGAGCATGGCATCAGGCAGGCACAGGGCTGGAGCCATAACTGAGAGCTTACATCTGATCCTCAATCAGGAGGCAAAGACAGACAGACAGCCTATTGACACACCTCCTCCAACAAGGCTTTATCTCCTAATCCTTCCAAAACATTCTCCCCACTGAGGCATATATGAGCCCATGGAGGTATTCTCATTCAAACCACCACATAACTTGTGGAGGACAGTGAGTGGCCGGGGGTCTGTCCCAGGAACAGCACCAAGGTGTGATCTTGCCTGTGAAGAGCCATTTTTTTTTTTTTTTTGGTTTTTCGAGACAGGGTTTCTCTGTGGCTTTGGAGGCTATCCTGGAACTCGCTTGGTAGTCCAGGCTGGTCTCGAACTTACAGAGATCCGCCTGCCTCTGCCTCCCGAGTGCTGGGTAAAGGCGTGCGCCACCAGCGCCCGGCTTGTGAAGAGTCATTGTTAAGTCTCTAAAGAGGTAATGTGTTCTCTAGTTGGAGGCTAGCGGGGCACAGGGGAACTTGTCCTAGTTTTGTTTCTGTTGCTGTGCTAAAACGCCTTGACAAAAATGCAGGTTAGGGGAGGAAGTGTTTACTTAGCTCATAATTACAAGTTATAGTTCATCCTTGGGCAGAATTCAAGGCAGAAACTTCAAACAGTTAATCATATCATAGCCACAGTCAAGAGCAGAGAGAAATAAATCCACAGATACTGACTGTCTTGTTTGCTTGATCTCAGTTAGATTCCTCCTCTCTTACACAGTCTAGGACACTAAGCCTAGGGAATGGTGCCACCCACGGTGGACTGGGTCGTCCCATATCAGTTAACATAAAGACAGTCCCTCACAGTCATGCCCACACGCCAACCTAATCCAGACAATTCATTTAGCATTCTTCCCAGGTCATTTTAGGCTGTATTAAGTTGAACAATTTAAAACCAGACATCAGGGATCTGAAGCCTGGAAGAGGGGGCAGGGAGTGAGCAAAGCTCCATCCTCCTGGGAGATGAGTCTAGTGTGACTACAAGGAGCCTTGTTACTGGCCTCCACAGAGGAGCTGAGTGGAGCAGCTAGACCCGGTTGGCCCTTCCTTCCTGAGGCCTGGAGGGGGCATCCAGGAGGTGAGCATGGAAGGGAAGTCAGACCCGAGGTTGGAGCAAACAGACACACCAGGGTTCCCAGCTCCACCCTGTCAGTGATGCAGCCTCCAACAGCAGGTGTGCAGAGTAGCCCTGCGGAGGCCTGGAGTGGGTGCCCAGGCAGGCAGGCCTGGAGGGTTTCCTAAACCTCCCTCCTCCTACTATGATTTGTGTGTGTGGTCTCCATAGAGGAAGCACCCTCTCTGAAATGGCCATCCCCTAGTCTCTGGAACGAATTGCCTTGGTTCAAAACAACCTAGGAAACTATTTCACAAATCCCTGGTGACAGTAAATTAAATCAACACTTGTTCTGAGGCATGCTAAAAATATTCAAATACAGATGGGGTGTAGAAGCCAGGCCTCTTACACTAGGCAGCTGGGAAATACAAAAGCAGCCACATGAACAAACCCAGATTCACTTTATGTGAGGGAAAACTCATTTTCCTCCTTTTCACATTTTTTTGTCTTTTCAGGAAATACAAAGCCTGTTATAATTGGATTATTCTTTTCCTATTTATCTAAGTATCAGGTGGAAAATGCCCTGCAATTAATCTTTTCAATTCTCTGAACCTATGATTGCAAAAGATTTAATTTCATTTGCTGAATGAGCCAACTGGAAGGCTCTGTATTCAATTAAAGAAGTATTTACCACAGGTTGGAGAGATGGCTCAGCAGTTAAGAGCACTTGCTGTTCTTGCAGAAGACCAAGAGTTCAGTTCCCAGCACCCACACCAGGCAGTTCACAATCACGTGTCCATACTCCCAGGTCCAATGGCTCTGACGTCCTCTTCTGGCTTCTGTAGGTACTGCATACATATGGCATATACTCACACAGCACACAGACACATAAATAAGTCTTTACAAAAGAAAACAGGAGTGTTTATCAGCCATCCCGGTGACCTAGACCTGCATTCTCAACTGTTTCAAGAACTGAGGCAGGAGGATTGCAAGTACGAGGTTGGCTTGGATAACTCAGTGAGACAATGTCTCAAAAAGTAGAATGAAGACTGGGTATCACTGACCATGTCTACAATGATCCTATGTCTAAATTATGACTCATATGCCAGTATTAGGAGTGAGGGCCCACTATACCACTTGGGGGCACACTGTTCAGACACAACAGGGTGCCATGTAGATGGTGCTGCTTGGAGACACCTCTTGAAGGAAGCAACAATTTTAAATGTTAAAGGTAGCATCCAGGCAGTCCTGTCTCTTTAAATCTTAACCAGGAAGATGAAATGAGAATGCAAACACTTGAAAACTAGGACTCTCATAAGATTCAGAACCTTCTCAGGCCCACTGGGAGAGCAATAGACAAATACTTGTGGCCAGCATCTACTGAGTGCCTATCGTGTGCAGGGCACCAGGCTGGAGAGGGGTCTGCACTGTTGAGCAGCAAAGGCCCCGCATTCTGAACTGAGGTGGATGTGATCTGAGCTGGACAGTTCAGTGGGCATGGGTCAAGACCTGGCTTCTCCTGCTGGTTTTCTCAAGCATAACCTGAGAACCACAGCAGAACTCACCTCCAACCACTGGCTATGAGTTAAAGTCAGTGCTGCTAGAGATATCACAGGGGTGCATGCAAGGTGTGGGAAACAGAGTGGATTCTTCTGGAAAAGCTAGCCGGGACCCCTACTCAGCTCACACTTATCAAGCCTGCCACAGGTCACAGCACATCAGGTGATTGGGACCACGTCTATATATTGGAAAATGAGGTATGGACTGGACCACATCCCTCTGGAACCTACAGGGAGTGCCCTTCCTTGCCCTGGGCCTTTCTGGTACATGAGGGCAATCCTTGGCTCTCTCTGGCTTGTAGCAACAGCACAGCTGTCTGGGTCTGTGGCCATGTGGCCCTCTCTGGTGCTTCTCTTTCTGGGGTCCTCAGTCCTGGTTCACTCTAATGATCACACCTGCAGAAACTCACTTCCAAACAAGTTCAAAACTGAGGTCTGGGAATCAAGGTTTATGACAATATACCTTTGGGGGGCACAATTCATGTTGTATCAGTACTGGGGACATTTTTCTGGCCCAGGTAACCTTAGGACTATCCAGTGTGTTTCCAGATACCTCATGGTCCCAACACCTCCCCCTTAGAGTCCTGCCCCAAGAGACCCAAGACCCTGGGAGTATCTCTTAATTCTGTGATCTATGAAGAGGAAAATTACAAGGACATTGCGTCAGAAAGCTGAGTGCACCACAATCCCCACTGTGCCTCTTCCAGCCGTCAATGCTCCTACCAGGTGGAGATGGCTACCCTGCTTATAGATAAGCTGTCTGCATCTCAGAGTCGGACCTTTATCCCTGCCATGCCTGGGACCTAGCCCAGTCCAGCTTCCAACCCCACCTACCATCCATCTGTCTATTGCTCCAGGTGTGGGTAGCACCCTAGACTTCAGTGTTAGGAAATCTCACTACCAGGCACATGCTGACTGTCCTAGTTTGCTTTCTGTTGCTATAATAAAACACCGGGGGGGGGGGACAGGTTGACTAGGAAAGGGTTTACTTGCCTTACAGGTCCTAGTTCATCATCAAGGGAAGTCAAGGCAGAAATTCATGGCAGGGGTTTGAAGTGATAGCCGTGGAGGGATGCTGCTCACTGCCTGGCCACCTCTGGCTTGCCACCTCTGGCTTGCCACCTCTGGCTTGCCACCTCTGGCTTGCTCAGATACTTCCCCTAGCCCAGTACCATCTGCCTAGAGATGGCACCCCAACTTGGGCTAGACACTCCCCATATCAATTAGCAGGGAAGAAAATGCCCCACCAACAAATCTAAGGGAGGCAATGCCTCAGTTGAGACCCTCTGGGTCAGACCCTTCTGGCAAGCCCACACCATGACAAACTATCAACCAACCAATGTGGATCCTAACACTTCAGGCAGAAGTCACTGAAAAGTAATTTAAGAATGCTCTATCAAGACACCAATGTGCAGACAGACTCCTGAATAACAACACATGACCGAAGCCACTCAAAAGTGTCACTCAGCCGGGCGTTGGTGGCGCATGCCTTTAATCCCAGCACTTGGGAGGCAGAGGCAGGCGGATCTCTGTGAGTTCGAGGCCAGCCTGGTCTACAAGAGCTAGTTTCAGGACAGCCTCCAAAGCCACAGAGAAACCCTGTCTCGAAAAACAACAAAAAAAAGTGTCACTCAAAATTGCTATGCTAAATCACCTCCACTGGCAAGATTCTGCAAAGGTGTGTGTGGACAGTCAAGCATTCCGGATGCTCAGCTCAGGAGAGGCCAGACCAATGTCCAGTTTCTTCCTTTCCCCAGCAAGTCCAGTATGTGTTGTACAACCACGTTAGCAGAGCCTGCCCTGGCACTTGGTCAACCTACCTAGAGTGACGTTATTAAAGAAAACTGACTCACCTTCTCTCAACAACTATCAAATGCCCGAAACTCCTCAGCTAGTGGTGTGATTTTGTGCCCATCTTCCCACGCACTTTCCATGCTGGTGTTTTTGACCAGCTTGAGTTTGCCCAACGTTGGATGGGTAGGGAGGTGAGGGTGGAGAAAATGGTCATGGGAGGAGTTGGGGATGTAAATATGATCAAAATTCATTGTATGAAATTCTCAAAGAATTAATAAAATATTTTAATTACTGTCCAGAGTTAGTGAATGGCTCAGTGGGTAAAGGTGCTTGCCACCAAGTCTGATGACCTGAGTGTGATTTCTGGGACTCACATGGCAGAAGGCGAGTACAGAGTGCTACAGTTTGTCACTGTGGTGGGTGCATGGGCACATACACAGCTATTTAAACGCAATTAAGAAAAATCACTGCACTGCACAGGGGCAGGCTCACTGGTTAAAAGCACTGACTGTTCTTCCAGAGGACCTGAGTTCAATTCCCAACTCCTACATGACAGTTCACAATTTCAGTTTCAGGGGATTCAACACCTCATATGGACATACATGCAGGCGAAACACCAATGTACATAAAATAAAAATAGATAAAATTTTTTGAAAAGAAAGAAAAAGAACCCCCCCCCCCGCATCGAACCTTTAAAAAACTGGGCAGGTTTCTTTGATGGAATGCTGTCTTTTTAGGATAGTGCGAGGCTTAATCAGAGAGCAAGGGTCCACAGAAGAGGCGTGGGTGGGGCAGGACCCTGGATCTCATCCCAGGTGAATGCTGACTTGTTAGCTCCAGACCAGGCTTTGCACCTCATGTCCTTAGCTTCTCTTGTGGACACTGAGCTTTCGCTCATGTGCCAGCTGGGGCTGCTGTGACAGCTTATTCTCTTTGTTTGTTTGTTTGTTTTTGTTTTTGTTTGGAGGCTGTCCTAGAACTCACTCTGTAGACCAGGCTGGCCTCGAACTCACAGAGATCCGCCTGCCTCTGCCTCCCGAGTGCTGGGATCAAAGGCTTGCACCACCATTGCCCAGCTCTGACAGCTTATTCTTTAGAGCCTCAGTTCCCACACTAAAAACTGAACTCAATGTGTCCAGATGTGCTTCCATCTGGAAGCCGCCATATGGATTCCAACAAGGTATAGTAATAAAATCAAAGTGACTAGCCATGTATCCACCACTGACTGTTGCAGACCCCATAGGAGAAGTTTTCTCAAGAGACTGAAGAAGCACAGAGACTTGAGCCCCCTCCCACAGCAACGCAGATTTGACTGGTGGCTAAACGATAGTGACCCTGGGGGAAAACAGTGGCAGCTGCTGACTTAACACTAAATAAGTTCACAGCCACAGTACTTAGAGCTGTGCAGCCCCACCCAGGCAATTCCTGCAATGTCCATCCCTGCAGAAGCAGGGAATACAGGTCAAGAGAGTGGTCCCATTTCACTCACAGTTAGTGGAAAGTCACCAGTGAGACGGGGTTGGTGGCATCACCCCTCCTGATTTTGCACATAAGGCCATGTCCCTGAAAGATGGTTGACACAAAGAAGATGCTCAGTAAGCACCAGGCATGGCCACAGAGACATAAATGACAGCACTGAGAGATACCCCACTTCCGCAACCTCAATGAGGTCCACAAGAATTACTTTAAAGTGGTTATTCAGGGAGCTGGAGGGGTGGCTCAGAGATTAAGAGCAAATACTGATCTTCCAGAAGATCAGAGTTCAATTCCCCGGCACCCAATGCAACAACCTGGAGCTCCATCTCCAGGGAGACCCAACTCCTGTGGTCTCTATGAGCATAACAGTCAAATACACATACCTACACACAGACACACAGACACACACACACAGTTAAAAACAATAAAATTAAAACATAAAGTAGTCATCCCCATTTTACAGATTATAGGATCAAAGATCAGAGTGGTACTGTAACTAGTCTAGAGTCACACAGCTGGTGAGGCCCAGTTCCAGCCAAGACTCCCAAAGTGTATACCTGTCACTAAGTATTTCAGTGTCCCTTCTAAACTCAGTAGTGCAAAATCCAGGGATCACAGATACTTGATAATCTAAGGCGATAGTTGTTTTTTTATTTTTAAGCTTAAGCATGTGTTTCCAAAGGGAGAGAGAAATGAGAATGAAGGCCCCAAGGGCTCATGGACCCATAAGGCTCTCCATGCGAGGTCACGATTTCAGCACCAAGAACAGCGGCTGTCTGAGTCTCAGCGCCCTCTGGTGTCAGACACAGGGAAGAACAGGACGTGACAAGGGGCTGTTAAAACAGGAGCTAGGGAAAGAGAAGGGAGGTGTAGAAAGCTGAACAGAGAGAGAATGGTGCTAGGCACAAGTGCAGAGGTTTCCAAAAGCACTCAAAGACTTGCATTCACCAGAGACCCTGGAGGTGAGGCTTGTGCAAACCAGACATGGGTTTACACCATAGGTCCTCTATGATGGACAGCTTTAATTGTTGACCCAAAGCAGTCTAGACTCGTCAGGAAAGAGTCCCAGTGAGAGACTGTCCACATTGAGTTGCTCTGTAGAGATCATCTTAATCAACTTAATGGAAACTGAAGACCCACTGTGGATGGCAGCATTCCTAGATGGGGACCCTAAAACATATAAAAGTAGAAAAATGGAGCAGAGCATAAACATACACACATTCTCTTATATTTCTGTTGGTGAGCCTAGCCTTTAATGGCCGACCTATCCCGTCAGCCCGCATGCATGCATTCTCTCCCTGCCCTTGACCTCAGGTAACCTGCTGTCTCAAGCTCCTGTTGCAGCGATTGACTACACCCATTTTCCCTAAGTGGCTTCATGTCTAATATTATCACCACAGCAACAGAAGGACAGCTACGACATTCTGCAAGCACACAGCCACTCAGATCACTATGGTGACCCTGCCACACTTGCTTCCTCTGTCCCATCCCCCTCCTGCCTACGTCAGCCCCCTGTACTCCAGTAAACATCTCTAAAAACATGGCTCTTTGTACATAACTACAACAATGCTGGCACTCTAAAAAGCAGCAATTGCTCTTTGTTCTTACCCACCAGAGGCACGGGCCACTAGTGGATGGGTCAGCAGACACTAGGTGTTTTCAAGGAACAGTTGGGCACTTGCCTCATCTATACAAAGTATCCCTGCCAGGAGAACAGCATGAGCCTCCTGTAATAAAACCCATGCAGGCTCCACGTTACAGAATGCAGAGAAGACTGGGGACATGCCCATGACACTGCAAGAAAGCTCTGTCCAGAAGGCAGGGTGCTCTCTGGGGCCAAGGACTTAGTGTCTGCAGTCAGTTCCCTCCAATGTGTAGAGGGTTTATCTTTCTACCTCACGTACTCACACAGAGAAACACAGAGACATGTTCGTGCATTTCTCACATATCGAAAAGAAAGTTGTACAAAAGGGATCATAGGCCTAAATGATGTAAACCAATAACTATGATTCAACATTTCTTTTCTTTTCTTTTTTTATTTAAATTAGAATCAAGCCTGTTTTACATGTCAATCCCAGCTCCCCTCCTACCCTGATCCCCACCCCCACCGGCCCCCTATCCTGTTCCCTTTCAGTTCCCCGGGGATGGTGAGGCCTTCCATAGGGGATCTTTAAAGTCTGTCATATCATTTGGAGCAGGACCTAGACCCATGTGTGAGAGTATCTCTCTATGTGAATTGGGCTCCCAAAGTCCATTCATATACTAAGGATAAATACTGATCCACTACCAAAGGCCGCATAGATTAACCAGACCTCCAAACTAAAATCCTCATTTAGGGGGTCTGGAACAGTCCTATGCTAGTTCCCAGCTATTAGTCTGGGGTCCATGAACAATCCCTTGTTCAGGTCAGTTGTTTCTGTGGGTTTCTCCATTCTGGTCTTGACCCCTTTGCTCATTACTCCTCCCTCTCTGCAACTGGATTCCAGAGTCCAGCTCAGTGTTTAGCTGTGGGTATCTGCTTATGCTTCCATCAGCTACTGGATGAAAGCTCTAGAATGTCATATAAGGTAGACATCAATCTCATTATTGGAGAAGAGCATTTAAGGTAGCCTCTCGACTATTGCTTAGATTCTTAGTTGGACTCAACCTTGTAGGTCTCTGGACCTTTCCCTAGTGCCAGATTTCTCTTTAAACCTATAATGGCTCCCACTATCATTTCCTTGCTCTCCTCTATTCTTCCCCTGACCCAATCTTCCTGCTCTTTCCTGTCCTCCTCTCCCCTCCTCTTCTCCCCTTCTCTTTCTTCTAACTCCCTCTCCCTTGTCCTTTTGTCTTGTCCTTTTCCCCTTCTCCAGGGAACCATGTAGGTCCCTTTAGGGTCCTCCTTGTTTCCTAGCTTCTCCAGCCGTGTGGATTGTAGGCTGGTACTCCTTTGCTCTATGTATAAAATCCATATATGAGTGAGTACATACCATGTTTGTCTTTTTGTAACTGGGTTCCTCACTCAGGATGGTTTCTTCTACTTCCATTCATTTGCCTGCGAATTTCAAGATTCTATTGGGTTTTTTTTCTGCTAAGTAGTACTCCCTTGTGTAAATGTACCACATTTCCTCCATCCATTCTTTAGGTGAGGGGCATCTAGGTTGCTTCCAGGTTCTGGCTATTACAAATAATGCTGGTATGAACATGATTAAACAGATGTCCTTGCTGTATGAATGTGTATCTTTTGGGTATATGCCTAAGAGTGGAATTGCT
This sequence comes from Mesocricetus auratus, assembly GCF_017639785.1. Classification (NCBI taxonomy): domain Eukaryota; kingdom Metazoa; phylum Chordata; class Mammalia; order Rodentia; family Cricetidae; genus Mesocricetus; species Mesocricetus auratus. The sequence continues at coordinate 16,939,245 of NW_024429190.1, read as the reverse complement.
GGATCTTATGGTAGACTGATTCCCTTTTTTCTGAGGAAACATACTGATTTCCAAAGTGGCTGTACCAGTTTGCACTCCCACCAGCAGTGGAGGAATGTTCCCCTTTCTCCACATCCTTTCCAGCATTGGTGTTTTTTATTTTAGCCATTCTGACTGGAGTAAGATGGTACCTCAGAGTTATTTTGATTTGCATTTCCCTGATGACTAAGGATGTTGAGCACTTTCTTATGTGTCTTTCAGTCATTTTAGATTCCTCTATTAAGAATTCTCTACTTACTTTTGTACCCCACTTTTTAATTGGATTATCTTAGTGTCTGTGCTACTGGTGTTATAGTTAGGAAGCAATCTCTTGTACCAATTCATTCCAAGGTACCTCCTACTTTCTCTTCTAAGAGGTGGCTGTATTGATGTTGAGGTCTTTGATCCATTTGGACTTCAGTTTTGTGCATGGTGATAGATATGGATATATCTGCAGTCTTCTACACACCAGCATCCAGTTATGCCAGCACAATTTGTTGAAGATGCTTTCTTTTTTCCATTGTATAATTTTAGCTTCTTTGTCAAAAATCAGGTGTTCGTAGGTGTGTGGGTTGATGCCAGGGTTTTCAATTTGATTCCATTGGTCTACCTGTAAAATTTTGTGCCAATACCAAGCTGCTTTCAGGACTATTGCTCTATAAAAGAGCTTGACATCAGGGATGGTGATGCCTCCGGACGTTGCCTTGTTGAACAGGGTTGTTTTGGCTATCCTGGGTTTTTTGTTTTTCCATATAAAGTTGAGAATTGTTCTTTCAAGATCTGTGAAGAATTGTGCTGGGTTTTGGTGGGGATTGCATTGAATCTGTAGATTGCTTTTGGTAAAATTGCCATTTTTATTATGTTGATCCTACCTATCCAAGAGCATGGGAGATCTTTCTATTTTCTGGTGTCTTTTTAATTTCTTTCTTTAAAAACTCAAAGTTCTTGTGATACAGGTTTTTCACTTGTTTGGTTAGCGTTACCCCGAGGTATTTTATGTTGTTTGTGGCAATTGTAAAGGGTGATGTTTCTCTAATTTCTTTCTTAGTCCATTTATCATCTGTAGATAGTAGGGCTATTGATTTTTTGGAGTTGATCTTATATCCTGCCACTTTGCTGAAGGTGTTTATCAGCTCTAGGAATTCTCTGTAGAGTTTTACAGGTCACTTGTGTAAACTATCATATTATCTGCAAATAGTGAAAGTTTGACTTCTTCTTTTCCAATTTGTTTCCCCTTGATCTCCTTTTGTTGTCTTGTTGCTCTAGCTAGAACTTCAAGTACAATATTGAAGATGTATGCAGAGTGTGGACAGCCTTGTCTTGTTCCTGATTTTAGAGGAATTGCCTTGAGTTTCTCTCCATTGAGCTTGATGTTGGCTGTTGGTTTGCTGTATATAGCTTTTATTATGTTTAGGTTTGTTCCTGTTATCACTGATCTCTCCAAGACCTTTATCATGAAGGGGTGCTGGATTTTGTCAAAGGATTTTTAAGCATCTAATGAGATGATCATGTGATTTTTCTTTCTTAGTTTGTTTATATAATGGTTTACATTGATGGATTTTCCTTTGTTGAACCATCCCTGCATCCCTGGGATGAAGCTTACTTGATCATGGTGGATGATTTTTCTGATATGTTCTTGGATTTGATTTGCCAGTATTTCACTGAGTATTTTTGCATCAATGTTCATGAGGTATAATGGTCTGTAGTTCTTTCTTAGTTGTATCTTTGTGTGGTTTGGGTAACAAGTAATTGTATCCTCATAAAAAAGAGTTTGGCATTGACCCTTCTGCTTCTATTGTGTGGAATACTTTGAGGAGAATTAATATTAGCTGTTCTTTGAATTTCTGGTAGAATTCTGCACTGAGGTCATCTGGCCCTGGGCTTTTTTGGGTGGGGAGGCTTTTGATCACTGTTTCTATTTCATTAGGGTTTATAGGTCTATTTAAATAGCTTATCTGTTCTTGATTTAATTTTGGCAAGTGATATCTATCCAGAAAATTATTCACTTCCTTTAGATTTTTGAATTTTGAGGAGTACAGGTTTTCAAATTATGACCTGATGATTCTCTGGATTTCCTCAGTGTCTGTTGTTATGTCCCCTTTTCATTTCTGATTTTGCTAATTTGCATGTTCAGTCTCTGCCATTTGGTAAGTTTGGACAAAGGTTTGTCTATTTTGTTGATTTTCTCAAAGAACCAACTCTTTGTTACATTGATTCTTTGTATTGTTTTCCTAGTTTCTACTTTATTGAGTTCAGCCCTCAATTTGATTATTTCCTGTCATCTACTTCCCCCGGGTGAGTTTGCTTTGTGTTCTAGAGCTTTTAGTTGTGCTGCTAATTCTCTAGTGTGACTATTCTCTAATTTCTTCATATGGGCGCTTAGTGCTGTGAACTTTCCTCTTAGCACTGCTTTCAAAGTGTCCCATAATTTTGGGTATGTTGTGTCTTCATTCTCATTGAATTCTAGGAAGTCTTTAATTTCTTTTTTTATTTCTTCCTTGACCCAGGAATGGTGTAATTGTGCATTACTCAGTTTCCACGAGTTTGTAGGTTTCCTGCAGTTTGTGTTGTTGCTGAATTCTAACTTTAAAGCATGGTGGTCTGATAAGATACAGGGGATTATTCCAATTTTTTGAACCTGTTGAGTTTTGCTATGTTGCCAAGTATGTGGTCGATTTTTGAGAAGGTTCCATGTGGCACTGAGAAGAAGGTATATTCTTTTGTGTTTGAATAGAATGTTCTATAGATGTCTGTTAAACCCAATTGGGCCATAACTTCTATTAGTTCCTTTCTCTCTTTGTTAAATTCTGTCTAGTGTTCTTGTCTAGCAGTGAGAGTGGATTGTTGATGTCTCCCACTATAAGTCCGTGAGGTTTTATATGTGATTTGAGTTTTAATAATGTTTCTTTTATGAATGTGTCTTTGGGCCATAGATGTTCAGAATTGAGACTTCATTTTGATGGATTTCTCCTTTGATGAGAGATACCTTTCTGTAAATCTGTCTCTTATTGGTTGTTGAATAAAGCACTGTTGGCCAATAGGGAAGTAATTAATTCATAATTAATATAGCATCCTGTGTGTTCATTTGGGACTGATGTGGCTCTGGGACCAGGCTGGCAGGAAGGTTTCTCTCTACACTCCTTCATCTCTTATTATTGATTTTAGTTTAAAATCTAATTTGTTAGATATTAGGATTACTATCCCTGCTTGTTTCTTGGGTCCATTTGATTGGAAAATCGTTTCCCAACCCTTAACTCTGAGGTACCATCTGTCTTTGAAGTTGAGGTGTGTTTCTTGTATGTAGCAGAAGGATGGATTCTGTCTTCATATCCATTCTGTCACCCTGTGTCTTTTTATGGGTGAGTTAAGACCATTAATATTGAGGGATATTAATGACCATTGTTTGTTCATTGTTTGTTTTGAATTTGTTGGTGGTGGTTGAATTGTGTGTGGATTTCCACCCTCCTTTTTTTTGGATGTTGATAAAGTGGGATAATCTATTGCCTATGTTTTTCTGGTTGTAGTTAACTTCCTTGGGTTGGAGTTTTCCTTCCAGAACTTTCTGTAGAGCTGGATTAGTCTGGGCTGGCATCTGTGGTCTCTTAGTGTTGGTAGAATATCTATCTAGGACCTTCTGGTTTTCAGGATTTCATGGAGAAGTCAGGTGTAATTCTGATAGGTTTGCCTTTATATGTTACTTGACTTTTTCCTTAGCTGCTCTTAGTATTCTTTCTGTATTCTGTATGTTTGAGGTTTTGATTTGTGTGGTTCACTCCAGTATTCTGTAAGCTTCTTGTACTTTCATTGGCATGCCTTTCTTTAGCTTGGGAAAGTTTTCTTCTATGATTTGTTGAATATGTCTTGTGCACCTTTGAGGTGTGTTTGTTCGCCTTCTTCTATACCTGTTATTCTTAGGTTTGGTCTTTTCACCGTGTCCCATATTTCCTGGATATTTTGTATTAAGGATTTGTCGGACTTAAGATTTTCTCTGGTCGATGAATCTATTTCTTCTCGTGTATTTTCAAAGCCTGAGATTCTCTCTTCCATCTCTTGTATTCTGTTGGTTATGCTTGATTCTGTAGTTCCTGGTTGTTTACCCAGCTTTTCTATTTCCAGAATTCCCACAGTTTGTGTTTTTTATTGTCTCTATTTCAGTTTTCATGTCTTGAACTGTTTAAAGTGTTCCCTTCTGTTGGGCCTAAGAAAGGCTGGGATGTGAGGCCCAGTGTAAGCTCCTGAGCCTGACTTGAGTTTTGGGCTCAGATGTGAGACTCAGTGTAACTAACCTCCTGAACCTGGCTAGAGTTTAGTGACCTGTCTCTAACCTGTAACCTCCATGTGGGAGTGACTCAGCTAGATCTGATGCAAGATTGCCCCCTGCCTAGCTACCTGCCTGCTTGGTGGAATACTATTGGCCCTTAACTCCTCATATCACCTTACTCTATCCTAAGATTCCCATCCCCTACCTCAGTCCTATATAAGTTCCTGTGTGTTGGAATAAATCGAGATCCTGCTTCTACAGACTCCCGACTCAGTGTGTGTCGTCCCCCCCCCGTAACTAATGGAGGGAGGGTCTGAGTAGTAGGCACTCACCATCCCGCTCAGCCCCCTGGAAGAGGCCGGCTGGACCGGTCCTTCCCCCACTCTACCTGCAGGGAGAGCCCTGCACCCTTCATCTGTTTGATTGTTTTTCCTTGGCTTTCTTTAAGATTTTGATTTCTTGTATTTTTGGTTTGGTTTTTCTTCCATTCATTTAAAGGATTTTTCTCTTATCCTCTTTGAGGGCCTCTATCATTTTCATGAAGTTGTTTTTAAAGTCATTCTCTTCTGTTTCATCTGTGTTAGGATGCTCAGGTCTTGCTGGTATAGAGTCTCTAAACTCCCATGATGTCATATTGGTTTTTTGTTGTTGTTGTTGTTGAATGTGTTTTTATATTGTCTTCTTCCCATCCCTTCTTCCAGTGGGTGCAGAAGGAGTCTCTTCCTCTCCTTTTGGGTAAGGGACCAAGGTTCCCTTCCGGTGGGTACAAGCAGGTCCAATAGTCTGATGGCCCTCCTCTTCCTGTGGATGGAGGCAGGACTAGTATTAGAGCCTTGGCAGTCTCTGGGTGGACTGGACCCTGCTGGGATGGGATCCACAGTGCTCAGTCACCAGGCCTTACGTGGCTCCGAGCAGGGCACTGGAAGGTGGGCAGGAAACAGGCCCATGCTTACCTCATCCAGTGGGTGAAAAGGGCCTATGATGCTGGCAGTTTTGGGTGGGCTGGAGCCTGCTGGGATGGAATTCGCAGTGCCTGATTCAACATTTCTAATCTTGGGAACAATACAAATTAGAATCATAGTAGAAACTACTTGGATGGTGGATGTGGTCACATGACATCTGAGGGGACAACAAAAAGCCCCATGTATCCTCCAGCTAACTGGAACGATGTGTTTTCCTACCCAGCGTGTGCCATGCTGCAGACACCAACTGGGAGGTTTGTGACTGACCTAACCCTGGCTGGCAGCTGTAACTTGAGCATCTCCCAAGACAACATCTCAGTCAGATGTTGGGAGAAATGCACTCAGGTGACATTGCAAAGCTGATTATTTTTAAAAAGTGGCAAAGCAAACCCTCATCATGTGCCACCACTCAGCACTTTATTTCCAATTTGTCACTTGGCTGTTTGCAGCACAAAGAGCAGCTGAGATCATGGGCACTGAGGCAGAGGCTAGTCCCACAGGCCTGGGCTCCAGTGTATTTCACACTTTGCCTTTGTAACCTTGGACAAGTCTAAAAAGTCTTGTCCCCATTGACAAAGTAAGGCTGAATACCTGCCTTTGTCCCCACTGGTGCCTGTGGCCCCCTGCTGGCAGCAGTTCTGATCAGCTCTCTTTTCCATTTGTCATTCCACATCTCCAGCCAGCACCCTCAGGTGACCTCCATTCTCTCAGGGACACATGAGACCCTCCTCAGATATCCCATTGGCCTCTACATCCATACCTCACCACTGTTTTCTCCACTAACCTTACCCTGGCTACCCCCAACCCATGCCCTTCAGCAAACACCAGCATTCCCAGGACTTGAGCCCGACCCCTCTGCCAGGAATCTGCAGGATCCCCTCCTCCATCCTCACTGCCCAGCTTCATGGTTCTCCTCCGGAAGGGGCCCTGCCCTGGACAGACCTGGCAATCCTCACTCCGGCAGCAGGTTCTGGGATGCCAGGGACCAGGATTTCTCCAGACCTCCCTCCACCAGGTATATCCCCTTCCCATTTCCAGTCTTTCCTAGTCTCTAAGCTGTGCAGCCTGATGATTAGTCGGGAAACTCTACAGTTCAAATGCCAGCCGTCCCACATGTGAGCATCTTAAGTAAGCTTTGTCCCCCTTTACGTGTTTACCCCTGACCCAGGCAGGGACAAGAAACACAGAGGGTCAGGTGGTAATGGCATATGCCTTTAATCCCAGCACTTAGGAAGCAGGGTCAAATGGATCTCTGAGTTCAAGACCAGCCTGGTGTACAGAGTAAGTTCCAGGATAGCCAGGGCTACACAAAGAAACCCTGTCTCAAAAAAAAAAAAAAAGAAAGAAAGAAAGAAAGAAAGAAAGAAAGAAAGAAGGAAAGAAAAGGAAAAGAAAAGAAAGAAGGAAAAAGGAAAAACCACCACAGAAGGTTCACAGGGAAGTGGGTCCTTGGTGTGGCACATGCAGGCCATTCCCATGGGGGTCTTGTGGAACTGGTTCTCCTCACCTTCCAGCTCCTTGAGGCTGCCCATCCATCATGGCCTTGGCCCCTTCCCTCTTACCCCCTACACACACCCGAAACCAGCAATGGCTTGCTGAAACTTTTGGAGATTCTTCCTTCCTCTTTCTCATATTGGCTATTTCGCTGTCACTAGAATAAAAATGAAGAAGAAATGGGTTTTTTTTGCTCACAGCTGCAGTAGGAAAAGAATTTATCATAGCTTGGAAGGCATGGCAGCAGGGGCACGAGTGTGGCCTAGCAGGAAACAGTGACCACTTTTCATCCACTCTCAGGAAGGAGGGGGGTGTCAGGCTATAAACCTCAAAGTCCTCTGCCAACGAAGCACTTCCTCCAGCACACCCCATCCTCCCCGAACAGAGCCACCGATGGGACTAAGTGTTCAAACACGAGTCTTTGGGTGACAGTTCTCATTCAGGCTACAGCAGACACTCATCAACATCCCATGGCACAGCACTTTATTGTCCTTGGAGGTGAGAAGTACTACCTGATGTCACTCAAGAGCCAGCCTCAGGGCAGGCATACCCATTCCTCAGGTATGTATGCCTCCATATTTGTTGGGCTATCCCTGAAGGCAGAATTCGCCCCACACTTTGGATCATGGATGGTTTCACCTACAGAAAAGGCAGTGGTTTAGGGGACCAGTGAAGCACCTTGGGACTCCCAGAGATGTATAATGAAGACCTGAGCTCAGATCCCCAGCATCCATGTAAATATGGTGAGAATCTGTAACCCCAAGACTAGGAGGCTCTCTGAAGCTACTGGCCAGCCATCTTGACCAATCAGTGAGCTCCAGGTTCAGTGAGAGATGCTATCTCAAAACATCAGGTGTAGAGTTGTACAGGAAGATATTCCAAGTCAACCTCTGACCTCCACATGCATGTATACACACATGCACACACAGACATGTACATGCACCACACACATACAAATAAGGTACAGTAAGTACAACATTCTAACTTACAATGCAAATATACACTTTTGGTTTTATGCTTATATGCTGAGAAATGATGAAAGGGAAATATTAAATAATTGTTTCTGAGAGTAAACAACTTATGTTTCTGTGAGAGCAGAAATGTTATCTGTTTAGTGAAAACAATGCAATTCATAGCACATCTGAACCGAGATGTTTCAAGTGGTGTTTGCTATGTGGCCTGTCAGCCTGTACTGTGCAAAGTGCTTGTGCTGTGTTTTAAGATCCAAGGCTGCAGTGACATCACCTGAAGCCAAATGAGTGATCACAGCCAGAAATACCTCAGATTTTTTTTACAGGTTTGAGTGTGGTATTACACGTACAGAAACCTTTTTCCATAGCCAAGATTTTTGCCGCCTCACACATGTGGTCATGACACACAATTTAAGAAGCTATGGTCAGGCTGAAGAGATGGCACAGCAGTTGACAGCACTGGCTACTCTTCCTGGGAACCCAGGTTCCCTTCCTAGAGTCCACATGGCGGCTCACACCCCATTGGCGAACACTTGTCATGCAAAGGAGGCTGGGAAATGTAGCCCAACTGTGAGTCCGCAGGGGGCAGTTTCCACACAAGTTGGTAAACTGATACTCACATCTGCGTGGAATCTAGAGAACTTCGGGCCTGTGGGCAAGGTGGAGAGGGATCAATGCTTGCTCAGAGAATAACCTGTCTTCAGGTCGCATTTGCTGAGGGGCAAGTGACAGAACAAGTCAGAGTCACAGCTCTGCCCCACACTGCCCAGGAAACCCCCAAACCATAGGCTTCCTGCTCTCCAGGGAGGGACCACAGAGGGGCTCAGAGAATTGCTCTCCTACTAGCTGGGAAGTCACCAGTCCTAATGGGCTGGGAGATGGGAACTTCATTCATGTAGACCTCATTTCCCTCACAACTCATGCATCCCCTATTATCACATTCCATTTTATGGAGATCAAAGAGATTAAACACCTGTCCTAGCTCACCATCCAGGACCCCAGATTTAATTCTAAACCTACCAACCTTGACCCCTCCATATCTATGTCTGTAAAAGCCAGTTTTGCTCCATTGAAATGGACTCAAAAGTTTCGAGTCAAGCCACCCTGAGGCTAGAAGTCTGCATGCAGGCGATTGTTATCCCGGAAGGCAATCCGGTGCGGGAGACAGCTGCAGTCTCCAAGGTTTGGGACACCAGCCTTCTTGGGCTGTAAGGCCACCAGCTGGGGACGAGAACTGCACCGAGTACTCCAGCCGACAGGGGGCGCAGCACCGCGCCAAGCTCGTGCCCTACCCGTCGGCGCGCACTCCCGCCGACAGGGGGCGCCGAGGTCCACGGACCCGGAAGTGGGCCGCTCCGCCGGGGACCCGCCGCTGGGGCAGCGTCCCGCCCGCCCAACTATGGGGCCGCTGCTCTGGCTGTCGCTACTCGGCCAGCTGCTGCTGCTGCGGCCGCCGGCGACCTGGTCGGCCGGCCGCATCCAGGTCTTCGTGTTGCCCCACAGCCACATGGACGTGGGCTGGGTCTTCACGGTCCAGGTAAGTGACGGGTCCCTGAGCCCTTGCACAGTTGCTGCCCCCTGCGGGGTGCACTCGGCCCAGCCGGGAAAGGGGCTGGCCTGGGCTCCAGCCGCCACCCTGGGACCTGCTGTCTGAACCGCAGCCTTGGGAGGGCCACTTCCTGCCTCGGAGTCCTAGTATCACATCTTATTGGATGGTTCCTGAAAAAGTCAGGGCAGGGGAGTGTGTCCCCAAAGTGTGGGTTGACAGGTAACCAATCTTCAGGAGTAGCATACAGTGCGGCTTGCTTCCAAGCAGGTGAATGTCAGCTGACTACTGAGAAGTGGGCGGCCCTCTGGGGGTGCTGACACAGGGTCTAGCCGGTTCAGCTTCCTCTACACACTCCAACCCAGCCAGATGAGCTATGTGTTGAGCCTGTAACCTCGTGATTCTTTCTGTTCAGAACCTTGGACAGGGCGGCTTTTTCCGTCCATTGCCTCAGTTTCCCCATCTGTAAAGAGAAAGTGGTGATCCCTACCCATACCCCTTGGTCTCCGGATCTTCTCTTTGGTCCTTTGGGCTCACCACCACCCGCAGCCTCTCTGGATCTGTTGTGATGGCGTCTGCCTCCTCAGGAGAGCATGCGGGCCTATGCTGCCAATGTCTACACCACCGTGGTGGCGGAACTGACCCGCGGGGAGCAACGCCGCTTCATCGCTGTGGAGCAAGAGTTCTTCCGGCTGTGGTGGGATGGTGTGGCCTCTGAGCAACAGAAACACCAGGTAAGGCAGGGACAGGGGTGGCAGGATATGGGTCCCCAGGTACCCCAGGTGTCATATGAAAGTCCCAGCAGAAGACTAGATAGATAATGTGCTCAAGAACATGCCAGCTGAAGGGGGGGGGGGAGGCTGCTGCCCAGAGACAGGGTGATGTGGTCTTTTCTTTTTCTGCCTGTTCTTGGGAGGGAAAAAAATCCCCTACAAGCCAGCACTCCTTCCCAAGAGGCATGGGGGTTGGTGCTGAATCAACACCAGGTGAACCTTGCCCCCTCCCCTATCTGCACACACTGACTTTCCCCTGCCCCTGCTGGCTGTGTTTGGGATCCTTGTGGCTCAGGGGCAGTTAGTATCACACAATACAGAGAACCTGGGCAGGTTGGTGCCTGGTCCTGCCACTGGCATTTGTAAGCCATGGCTTCGGGAGATAGCTGATTCCCCTCTCAGACAGCTCATGCCAAGAATGAATCTGAAGAAACACCTGGAACAGTGCTTGGGAGCTCTTAGTTTTCTTCCCAGAATTTTTCTTTTCTTTTCTTTTTCCTGTGTAGCTCTGGCTGTGCTGGAACTTGCTCGGTAGACCAGGCTGGCCTCCAACTCACAGAGATCCGCCTGCCTCTGCCTCCCCAGTGCTGGGATTAAAGGCATGCACCTCCACTGCCTGGCTGCATTCTGAACAGTCACTGCACATGAGCTTTAAAGAGCATAAGTAACTTGAGGTAGCATACTAAGCAGGCTTAGCAAGGGACTGTTGGGTCTTTCTGGGGCCAGGTTGGGGAGTCTTGTCAGGCCTGTCAAGTCATAGTGCATAACCTCATGTTTGAGGCCCCTTGCATGTACCAGCGATGGGGACTGTCATGTAGACTTACAGAGATGATCCGGCTAGTGTCTCAAGGGTTTACAGTTTATGAATAAACAGGTGTGATTTTGAAACAGGAATGTCAGACTTCAAGCCTGCCTCTTCTGGTGGGGTCTGTCTCCAGTCCTCTGAGAGGGGTGTGGCTTTTGGGTAAAGCTCTAGGTAGGAATCTACTAGTACAGTTCCCTGGAGGCCAGGATTTTGTCTGCTACGTTCAGTGCAGAATCTGCAATAGCTGGACAGCCCCCCATATGTAGCAGGTGGCATTGGGAAAGCCACCTCAGCACACAAGCCGAAAGCACCATACAGACAGCCTGGTAGCCTATTGCCCACCTTCATGCCCATCATTTTTCTCTACCTATCCCTGCTTTCATTTATCTAACATACATTCACCAGCAAGACCACACTGAACCCAAACCTGTCTCCTTCCAAGGCGTCAGGCTCCCAAAGAAGACAGCTGAGGAACTGTTGCCCGAATAAAGGATCTGAATGAAAGGTGACAGTTTAGAGTGACAGATGGCCCCAAGCTGGATGGGTGTGCCAGGAGAGGAAACTGGTGGGACACTTGGAGAGTCATGTGAAGCCTGGGGATTGCACAGGAAAGTCTTGGTGTTCTGTTTCCTGGTTGGGGTGATAATACTGGGGTCAGCATCACCCTCATTCCACTGCGGCATGCTCAAAGGCGCTCAGAGTAGGGCAGGCTGCGGCTAACTCACCGTAAGTTATTTGAAAATTAAAAACACATTTACGGTTACAGACATGGATCTAGGTCTGAGACAGCTGTCGTGGGCTGTGTGCTCCTGGAGGACTTGGTATGCAGCGGGACAGTGTCCGGATTTTTGTGAAGTGAGCCGGGGTGGGGGTTTCATGAAGGCACCAGAGAAGGGTTTGGGACTTATGACCTGGCTGTCTTCTGCCTGCCTGTGCCCAGGTCCGCCAGCTCCTGGATGAAGGACGCCTGGAATTTGTTCTCGGAGGCCAGGTCATGCATGACGAGGCTGTGACCCACTTGGATGACCAGATCCTGCAGCTCACAGGTTTGGCCACTGTATTCACTTCTTTGTCATTGCTGATAAGCAGCAGCTGAGAACACCGGTTAAGCTGTTTGCCCGGCTTACAGTTTCTGCGAGTTCAGTCCCTGGCTCTGCTGACTGTGGGCCTTTGTTGGAGCAAAATGGCAGCAGGACCATGTGGATGAGGAACTGTTGATGTCATGGTAGACAGGAAGGAACCAGAGACAAAGTGGACCTGCCCCAACGACCTACAACCTCCAGTCAGACCCTGCACCCTAAACTTTCCAATGCCTCCCACAATAGGACCAAGCCCCCAGTATATGCGCCTATGGGGCAGTGGTTCTCAACTTGTGGGTCTCAACCCTCTGTGAGTCGCATATCAGATATGTACACTCGTAACAATAGCAAAATTACCGCTATGAAGTAGCAATGAAATAATTGTCTAATCAGGGGTCGCGCCATGGGAACTGTATTAAAGAGTCACAGCATTAGGAAGGTTGAGAACCACTGCTGTAGGGGGTATTTCACATTCAAGCCATAACAGCTACCCTGCCCCGTCACTCAGGCCTGGAGTGAGTAGAAGTGTATGCTGGCCTCCATGTCCTGAGTTCAGCCTGCTCCTCTGAGCAGGGTGCTTCGGCAAAGGGAAACAGTGATCTTCCCGGTCTACAGGGGTTTGAGTGGAGGGGTGAAAAGTCAGGGGTTCAGAGTCAGGTGACCAAGAACCATCATGGCCCCATGGACCTTGGCCTCAGGAAAGGGATGTATCAGCAAACGCCAGCTTCTTCCTTGAGAGATTAGTTTGATATGCTACTATCTGCCTCTTGAGAGAACTAAGTGGGGGTAAATTCATCTGAAGTACTTTAAGTAGAATATATGGTTCCCAAATGAATGCCCAGTGTATGGTATCTGCTTCCACCACCGGCATCACCATCACGACTGCCATCATCACCGCAGTCACCGTCACCACCATCATCTCACCACTGTCTCCACCGGGGTCCCATCACTGCCACTGCAGTTACACCTGCTCCTCTGTGTCCCTTCTCCCTTCCGTCACCTCCAGTTGCAGGGATGCACTGTGCTCACACAGTCCTCGTGGAGGCTGAGGATGCCCGGGGATCCCCAGCCTCACTTAGCACATGTGAAAACTGAGCCCCCGGGGACTGCAGAGATGCCAGTGGTTAAGAACAGTTGCTGTTCCTGTAGAGGGTCTGGGCTCAGTCCTAGACCCACATCAGGAAGCTCACGATTGTCTGCAACTCCAGCTCCGGTCTCTGTGGACACCTGCACTCACATACACGTGTCTGCCTAGAGGCACGTATTTTCAAAACTATAAATCTTAAAAATAGAGTTGTAAAAACTGCGACCCAGTGAACGAAGTGACTCAGCCAAGGACCAATAACCGGTACTGGGCTCAGGGCTGGTGACTGAGCAACAAGCCCCACGATCTCTGCACTCTGGCCTGGGCCCAGCTTCCCCCAGTAAAGCACAGAAGGACACCACAACATACCATAAAGGACATCAGCAACTTTCTTGGCTCTTTTGAAATAAGGGAGGAGATCTTCACTTGAGGCCCACCCAGCTTATTAGCCCACATGTTATCAGCTGTCTCCATAATCCGTGGTGTTAAAAGATAAATTTAAATACATTAAAGTGATGGGGTTGATTTAGACAAGCAACACCAGGCAATGCCTGGAAACATTAACAAGATTGAAGGGGGACGTGGAACGAACACCTTGGTGGTTCCTGACTGAGCTTACTCTCCTGTGGAGACGTCGCGGTCTCATGAATTATCCATCACTGACTAAGCTTGTTCTCTGGTCCTGTTAGCTACAAGATCAAATGTCTTATGGAAGAGTTAGCATGCCTTTGACTCAGACTCACTGCATCCTTCACCACAGGCTGGCACTGTGCCCTGAACAGTGAGGACTCTGCCAGTATGGGAGTGGCCTAGGGAGTTTACCTGCCCTCAACATGCTGTTGACCATGCAGCCTCTTGCTCCAACCTCCGTTTCCTGCCCATCCCGACCTGCCCCGCTGGCAGAACGATGCTTGTCTGTGCCCTCTGCCTAACACTTACCCACGCCACACACCTAACCCACCAGACCACAAGCTTCCCCCGTTCCTTGTGCCCTTTCCCGACCACCCTTGCTCTCTGTGTCCCTACCTTGCTTACGATCTGCTATCCTACTTCCAAATCCTGGCACCACCTGGGGCTCAGTCAGAGTCTCAGGCCTTAGAGAGTCACTGAGTCCCTGTTACCAGTCCATTGGGTAGCAGGAAGACTGCACTTGGAGAAAGGTTTGGGGGAGATTGTCAGTGGTTCATTCAACACATGAGTTTCTTTCTCCTATATCCCCGAACCCAGTGATTATTCCATTGTGGTGGCTTCTGATTGATGTTCAGTGAACAAATGGTCGGATAAGTCTGGCCCAGAGTGCTCTGCTCTGTAACAAACTACCCCCAAACTTAGTAACAGCCAACAGCAAACATGTAGTATGTCCACTTTCTAGATGAGGTACTCAAGGTGCCTTGGAGTTGTCCTCAGGGTGTCAGGCCTGGCTGCATAATCTGAGACAGGAAGCTCCCTCACCTAGTCCTAAGGGAAATGAGCCACACACATAAGGACCAGTGCTTTGGGTTCCTCTTACAGGAGACCCCAGACTCCACCAGATCAAGAGAGACATTTAGAATGCTGCTCCTGGGGGGTGGGAAGTTATGTTTTAGTTTTGCAAGAATCAAAGTTCTGTAACTGAATGATGGTATTGTGAATGTACTTAAGCCTAGTAAATTGAATTCAATGTGCTCAATTAAGAGTTAAGATCAAAACCCTGCTCTGCCACCCTGACATGCTCAGCCTCAGAACTAACACTGAAGCTTCACAGGGTACCCAGAGAGTCGGGGTGAAAGTGGTGGGAGAGACCACCCTGGCCAGCCCAGCTAGGTGACCACTGTCTTTGCAGAAGGACACGGCTTTCTCTATGAAACATTTGGGATTCAGCCACAGTTCTCCTGGCACGTGGACCCCTTTGGTGCATCAGCGACAACCCCGACCCTGTTTGCCATGGCAGGCTTCAATGCCCATGTCATCTCCCGGATTGACTACAACCTCAAGGATGCCATGCAGGAAGCCCAGGTATGTCCCACGCTATATCTGCTGTCACCTCCTCCTGCCTTCCTGCCCTTTACTGGGCTTCATGGCAACTGCCTGACCCTAGCCTGCCTCCTGTAGCCGCCTCAAAGGGTGGCCTCTGCCTCTGGGCCTTTCCACCCTTTAGCTGGGCCTGAGCCAGGGTTGGCTTCTTCCCAGGGCTGTCTGTGAGGATTGGAGCTGAGCTGCACTCTAGAAGTGTGGATGGAGGACTAGAGGGACAGGCAGAGCATTCAGCTGGGGACGTCACACAAGCAGCCACAGTAGGCTGACTGTGTACTAGGAAGGACCAGGCCTGGTGCCACCTCCATCCGCCCTGGACCTGCTTGGGAGGTGAAGTGTCAGCTAGAGGCTGCAGGTGCTAGGCCAAGGCGGTGTGTGCCCGTGGAGTGGTGGTGAAGGACAGGGTGCTGTTCCTGAAGGCCAGGGCTGCGGTCTGCCGTAGCCTCTCCCCTTGGCACGCTGGTAGCCATTTTCTCCTCACATCTCTACCGTGGTGCGCCATGTCTATGACTCCCACCCCGCATTTTTCTCTCAACAACCTTTCTTCTTCTCCCTTTACCTCCTCTCCTTCCCCTCCCTTCCCCTCTTCCTCACTGCCTCCCCCTCCTCATCTCCTCTCCCTTTCTCTCTCCTCCCTTTACTTTTTCTGGTCTGTTCTGTTCTGTTCTGTTGGTGCTAGAAGATTACAGCTGGGGCCACCTTACAATGTTCAGAGAACACTCTGCCACTGGGTCACATCCACACCCTTTCCATCTGGACACCGGCCCTTCTGTGTTAGGAACCTTTTTTTTGAGATGTATTTTATTTTTAATTACATGTGGGTGTGTCTGTGTGCAGATTATGTATAGAAAGGCCGGAGGGTCAGATGCCCTGGGCCTGGAGTTACAGGCAGTTGTGACTGCCTGGCATGTCTGCTGGGAATCAAACTCCAGTCTCCTGAAAGAGCAGTTTATGCTGGTAAGCACAGAGCCATCTCTCCGGTCCCAGTTAGGACCCTCCTGATGACCTCATGTTGACCCAGCCACTCCACATGGAGTGCCATTTGTGCTAACAGAGAGCATGTCTTTGTGCGGGGCTTTGTTAGAGTTATCCTGCCTTGCAGATGGGGAGAGCAAGGTTCCAGAGGAAAAGATATCCTATGCAAGATTGCCCCAGGAACAGTGGTAGAGCTGGCCAGCCAGAGTCACACAGTGGTGGTGTCTGATGCAGGAAAGCATGATGAGGAGCATTTCGTTGTCACCTACAAAAGCACAGGCTACTATTCCTGAAGCTGAGCTCGTGCACATTGCTAATTTCACCCGTGGATGGCCCTAGAGTACTGAGCGTGGCTTCTCCCCGTTTTTCACTCAGACACCAGGTCAAAGATGGGTCTGGGGGTTTGTACAGGGTCCCCAAGCAGTGCTGAGAAGAGCTGGCTCTGGGACCGCAAGCCTGTCTTATGCCCTCTGAGACTAGACTGCACAGTAGTGAGCTTGCCATAGCTGGGGGTATTCAGACAGAGTAGAATGAGCTCCTGTGAGGCCTGGCCTTGGGGAGCTGGCACTGAGGAGCAGGTGCTGTGGGGACACGTGCAGCTCCAGAAGACTGATCTCCCAGCTACAGGTGACCCTGGTAGTACCTGGCCTGAGAGAGTCTTACAGAGGTGGTGACGAAAGGGGGCCTTGTCCCTGAGCCTCTGAGAGAGGCTAAGGGTACAGACATGCCATGGAGGCGCAAGGCGGCTGAGGGAGGAGGACCAGGATACAAGCATTATCCTTGCCCCTGCCCTGTTGTTCCTGGTTCACAGGCGCTGCAGTTTGTATGGCGCGGGTCCCCAACCCTGTCAGAGAAGCAGGAAATCTTCACTCATGTCATGGACTGTTACAGCTACTGCACTCCCTCACACATCCCCTTCTCTAACAGGTAGGTGTCCCTGTCTGCAGCTGCCCTGCCTAGCTGTGACACCGTCTGCTCCTGGGAACAGCTGCGCAGGCCCTGGGCCCTGGGGATCAGAACAGCTTTTTTTAGCAGTAGCTCCCACAAGGTTTCCCATGTCCGAGTCTTCCAAGCATGAGGGTGCTTTACTAGTCCAAAAGCCAGGGGTTGACATCTTAGAAAACAGAGGTGACTCCTGAGGTGTTGTCCCCAAGGTTGTCCTCTGGCTTCCATATGCATGCACACATGCCCGCACACATATACAGGATGAGGGATTTTTTTCAGGTGTGGGCTTATTTGTCTCCACGTGTGCCTGGCTTTGTGGGGTCAGCTGGAGAGTCATTTGTTAGCTAAACCTGTAGTTCAAGGTCCTTGCCCCCATCAGGGATCACAATGTACAGGTGTCTGGAACGCAAAGGGGCACCGTACTGTCTCACAGAGTCAGCGGGCATGCGCCCTGCGGTGAGGAGGTCCCTCCGCCAACAACAGACAGCCTGCACTCTCAAGTCTGGCAGGCCGAGGTTCAGACCCTGCTTCTGTGCCGTGCACCTGCAAGTCCCCTTATGAGGTGCTCACGGCCTGGGAGTGGAAAGTGAACACGAGGAGGTGGGAACTTGCCATTTGCCAGGCCGCTCTGCCAGGCACGGTCTCTAGCTTCTATGCCACAGATTGTTCCTGTTACTCCTCCCATCGTCTCATTGTTTACCAAGGGAAACAGGGCTTGGCAAAGGTGGTCTGGCCATGGCAACAGGGATCTCATGACTGCCACTCAGTGCTGCATGGCATGAACAGGGGTGGCAATTCCTGGGCTTCTCTGGACCCTGGAGGCCGGGAGAACCTGTTAGAGAGAATCCTGATGCTGTATACTCATCACAGATCTGAGGGTTGGTTTTGAGAGGGGATTTTTTTTTGGTATGGTTGGGTGGTTCTGGTTTGATTTATGTGTGTGTGGGGTGTGTGTGTATGTGTGTGTGTGTTTCAGATTTTTTTTTCATTTTATGTGTATGGGATGTTTTCCCTACATCTATGTGTGTGTACCAGTGCCTGCAGGGGTCAGAAGAGGGCACGGGATTCCCTGGAATTGGAGTTGCGGGTGTTTGTGAGTCTCCATGTAGGTGCTGGGAATTGAACTCAGGTCCTCAGCAAGAGATGGCTTGGGACTACTAAACCATGTCTTCAGCCCCAGGGTTTGTTTTTTCTGATGCAGTTTCCCTCTGTAGCCCATGCTGGCCTTAAACGTGTCTGAGTCTTCCTGTTTTGGACTGGTGAGTGCTAGGGTGACAGCTGTGAGGCATCACTCCCTGCTTTAATTTTTATTTAATTGCATTAAAATATTCAGTAGCTTAACGTCTGATATTTGGGGGCAGTTTTTACCCAAGATGAATCTTCACCCTGGCCTCAGCCAAGCAAGGTGGCGGCTTATAGGAGCCAAGGCACAGGTGACCCTCATCTGATCCCCATTTGGCCATTGTGAAGGGGAAGACAAGGCAGCTGGCTCCATGTGGCCCTGAAATGATATTCCCATGATCCAACTGGCAAACCACACTCAGGGCTAAGCCATCGGTGTCTCCTGCTCTGCCTCTGTTCCCCCCTCAGGTCTGGATTTTACTGGAATGGTGTAGCTGTCTTCCCGGAGCCACCCCCAGATGGCGTGTATCCCAATATGAGTGAGCCCGTGACTCTAGACAACATCCACCTATACGCAGAAGCTCTGGTGGCCAATGTTAAGCAGAGGGCCACGTGGTTCCGGACTCCCCACGTCCTCTGGCCCTGGGTATGGCATATTCCACTTGGGTGTCCTCAGCATGACCAGGGCCTTCATTGCAGCCTGGATGTGACCCTGTGACAGGAACAGCCTGCACATGAGACAGACTCTAACCTAGCCCATCTCTACGTGGTTCTCAATGCTCCATCTTTCCCTGCACGCCCCTAGGCCTCACCCACTATTCCACCCCACCCTGCTGCCCCTCCAGGCTGATAGATAACCTCACAGCCATACCTACCTCTACTCCCACCACCCACATTGTTTGGGCTGAAAACCTGACTGGCCTTCTTAACTCTCCATACATCAGGCCCCCCATCTCCCCATCTGTGCACTGGATTTATAGTGCTACCTGCCTTGAGGCTCGGGAGAGGGGCATTCCTGGGGGACAGCCCCACACCCCATCACCAACTTTATTAAACTACCAACTGCTCTGCAGGGTATTTGTCTCATCCATCTAACTGGTACCACTAAACCCAAGAGGAAGGCATTTCTGAAATCCATTTTGCAGGAAGGATCTGAGACTTGGAGAGATTAAGGAAGTGTCCCAAGGCCACACAGTTACTTAGCAGAGCAAATAGAAAGGGGGAGGGCTTCTGTATGGAGCTGGGCAGGTGACCCACAGCCTGCCTTCCTAGTCCATGGCTGCTTGTGGTCAGGACATGTGAGTCACGGCTATGGAATAATAATAATATCACATTATCACAGTTAGTCCTAGTGATGGTTACTTAGGAAAGGCCTGACAGCTATAGGAGTCTTTCCAGTGTCCTTGTTGGCCAAGGAGGGTCAGCATGCTGCTGGGGATGGCAGTGATAAGCCCTTTTGCCTGGGCAAAGGCTCTGAAGGTTCTTAGAGCTTCAGGCCACTGCTCTGTGTCCTGCAGGGATGTGACAAGCAGTTCTTCAATGCCTCAGTGCAGTTTAGGAACATGGACCCCTTGCTGGAGTACATCAACAACCGTGCTGCCCAGTATGGCATCTCAGTGCAGTATGCCACACTCAGGGACTACTTCCAAGCCTTGCATGCCTCCAACATGACCTGGGGCATCCATGACCACCATGACTTCCTTCCCTATTCTTCAGGTATGAGCCTCAGGAGGCTGCGGTGCGAGTGGGTGGGAGTGGCAATTTAGTATCGTACAGACCTTTCTCTGAGCTCAGTGTGGGCTGGGGGTGGGGGGGGACCAGGATGGTTCTCACCTGCTCTCCCCACATAGACCGCTGTTTCCCGTCCCCACACTTGTGCAGTCACAGGGCCCCCTCCTAGGAGTGCCCTTATGCCCGCTCTTCCTACATGCCCCTCCCCTCGGCAGCACCTTCTCACACTGAGGGCAGGCTGTTCAGTGCCTCCCTTTATTAGAGCAGCCATACTGTCTTCTTGCTGTTCTGTCATTGTCATTGTGAGGGACGTCATCTGTTTCTTACCTGTGTCCTCAGGCCTGAGCCTAAGCAGACTTCAGCATTCAGCCTCTGCTGCCAGGCTGGGTAAAGTCTGGGACCACCAGCCTCATAGTAGGGACCCTGATGGTGCCATTGTGTCCCTACGACTAGAACTATGACTATGACTATGACTATGACTATGACTATGACTATGACTATGACTATGACTATGACTATGACTATGACTATGACCCATCCTGTCCCTGTTCTGGATGCTCCACAATATAGTGAAGGCATCCAGCTTCAGCACCTCCTGCTGGCAGCTACAGCAGGCAGGCTGATCTCCTCTGCCTAGCTTCTAGCAGAGAGCCAGGACATGTTGAAAGCACTTTCCTCAGGCCCTGTGTCAGAACATCACAGAGTAATGCTTTGTGTCTTTGCTGTGGGGCTGGGGTACAGCTCTGTGGTAGAGCACTTGTCTAGCATGTAGAAGACATGGGCTCCATCCCCAATGCCAAAGACAAAATGCAAATTTCTTGGTTGCATATGTCACAGTCTGTGAGGGGCCATATGACCCAGTTATGCCTTTGCCCAGATACGGAAGTCAGGCAACATTGGTAGGATGCTGACTGCCACGCTTGAGCAGGACAGCTAAGAGGTCAGAACAACCATACCTCCCAGTGAGCTTTGCCCTGCTCACCAGTCCAAGACCTGGGAAGGAAACAAACTTGGATGGTGTCTGCTGGCTGACCATTTAGGACCATGTGATCAGGAAGCCAGGAGCACTGGTTTTATCAGTGAAGGATTAGGAGAGGAGACCTCTGTGAAGGTTCCTTCCCTTCTCCCTTGCAAAGTCACTGCACACATAGGCACACATAGGCTCCAACTTCAGGGTCCAGGACCTGGGTTGCCTGCCCCCCTTGACTCAGTTGCTGTAATTCTCAGGCCCCTTGTACCACACTATTTGCAGACATGGAAGGGATGGGGGCAGGAATGTGGGCACCACCACAACAATAGTAGGATAGGATGTGTTTTGTGAGAATAGTTAGAGTCCAAGTGGGTGAGGTCTCATCTGTGGGCATCATTAGAGATGTGGGCATGTCACATGCGCATGGCTGAGTGGAGGTGGCCGGGTACAATACAGAAGTCAGTGTGTGGATGGTGCCGGACACACAGCTTGGGGAGCAGAGTTACAGTGAATTCCTAGCCTCTGTCCACTCGCTTTGTTGGTGCTACTTGACTACCCACCTATGGCCTTTCCTTGGGGCCGTGTGACCACTCTCTGGAATCTGGTCCCAGTCCTGTAGAGAAAGCCTAGGAAATAGAGGAGGAAGCTGGACCTGGAAGAGGCGAGAAAACAAAACTCACAAAAGCCTAAGACCTGCCTTCCAAAAAAGGAGGCTGCCAACCGGGTGTTGGTGGCACACGCCTTTAATCCCAGCACTCGGGAGGCAGAGGCAGGTGGATCTCTGTGAGTTCGAGGCCAGTCTGGTCTACAGAGTGAGTTCCAGGACAGCCTCCAAAACAATACAGAGAAACCCTGTCTTGAAAAAATGGGGAGGGCTGCCTCCACCCTGGTCACTTGCTCTGCCTCTGACATAGACCACTGTTTCCCGCCCTCACACTTGTGCAGTCACAGGGCCCCCTCCTAGGAGTGCCCTTATGCCCACTCTTCCTACATGCCCCTCCCCTCGGCAGCACCTTGCTGACATTCAAGCTTACCTGGGACTTCTGAAGCCCACCGAGTCCCTAACCAAAGTGTCTGTGGCTGTTCAAGGCTCCTCATTGCACGCCGCCCACTGAAGCCTCACGTCTCCCTCCCTCCCCCAGCTCTTCCAGCCCTTCATTTGTGTGGAGGCTGCATGTTTCCTAAGTATGCCATGGGCTGTCTTCTGTCTATTGTGGAACTGCAGCACCTACCTTGTCCGCAGTCTGCCCAGCGTAGCCTGATACTCCCATCAAGCAACAGAGCCTGTCTAGAAATCCTAGGTCCTGGTGTCACCAGTAGTCCTGCATGGTGACTCTGAGTGGCCAGGCAGACCTAGTTAGTACCCTTAGCTGTTCCCAGATCCACACTCAGCTTCACAGGCTAGCCCCTCAACCTCACTGCATGTGCTTACCTCCCAGAACCATGGCAGGCCTGGACCGGCTTCTACGCATCCCGCAGCACCCTCAAGGGGCTAGCAAGGCAAGCCAGTGCCATGTTGTATGCCGGGGAGTCCATGTTCGCACGCTACATGTGGCCAAAACCCCATGGGACTATGGACCCTACGTGGGCCTTGCAGCAGCTCCAACAGCTTCGCTGGGCTGTGTCTGAGGTAAAGCCCCTGGATGGCCTACTGAGACCGAGTCCTCATGGTGTAGTGTATATCTATCTCCTCATGACTCGAGGGTCCACTGTCTAGGGGAGAAAACCGTGGTCCCCTCTGGTTGCAAGCCTGGTACTATATGAAACTGAGCCACAGCTGGACCCGTCTCAAGGCACCCAGTGGGTGGCTTCCCCAAGCTTCATGCCTGATTTTACAAAGAACGGAGAATAGAACGGCACTAGTGGAGTGCCAAACGTTCATGACTTTCCCTCTCTGGCTGCAACTTCTTCCCTGTAATCCACCTCCACAGGGTGGTATGGCAATGGAATGGCATGGTGGCCATCTCTGCCTGCCTCCCTCCCCTGTATCCATGGGGAAATGGAGACAGGGAAAGTGGCTGGGTCAGTCAGGCTGTTTTACAGACTCCTGGAAGTAAATCTCCAGGAGCTGTGCTTAGAAGAAGCTGGTAGAATTTCATTGTGTGTCAGGCTAGTGGAATATGTGGTTTCCACCAGGGGACATCAGTCTCCTGCTCTGTGAAAGGAGACGGTCCAGCTCCCCCTGGTGCAGTGGGAACTATACACCCTACACAGTGTACCAGGAGGAACCAGTGCACACGTGGGGAAATCACGATTGAGGGGAAGCTCGATCCCTACCAAAAGGAGGACACTGATAGGGCATCTCTATGAGTTCAGGAAAAGATGGGCCAGTTCTTTAGCCTCTTGCCTCAGTTTCCCTTCTATAAGACAGGAGGGATGCTTCCCTTCTCCTGATCTTCTGTAGAGCAGGTATCTCCCAGGACCAAGTTTGACACCCTTCTTCCTTGACTCTGGTGGCACTAGGTTCAGCACCACGATGCCATCACAGGCACCGAGTCCCCCAAGGTGAACAACATGTACGTGGAGCATCTAGGAACGGCAATGCTGGGCATACGCAAAATGATGGCCTCCATCGCCCTGGACAGGCCCTCGGTGTCTGACATAGGTAAGCCAGACCCTTGCAGGGAGGCAGTGACTTTGCATTGAAAAGAATCTTGGACCAGGAGTGGCAGCACATACCAGCACTAGGGAGGCAGAGGCAAGTGGATCTCTATAAGCTTGAAGCTAGCCTGGTGTACATAACAAATTCCAGGACAGCTAGAACCATGGAATAGAGAGGCCCTGACTCAAAACAACAACAACCTCAAAACTGGGATAGTTGGAGGAGACCAGAAGCTCACATGAGCCTGAGGCCCTGATCCCAGTACTGTGTATGACCTTGCCAACTGGTTCAGTGCTTTGGGCCCATTTCCTCATCCTGGAAACCAGGATGGACTAACGGCTCAGTTGGACTGAGCAAGACCACTAATGAGTTCTGGGTGTTTTCTAAGTCTCAAATGTTCCCTGTAGGCATTTAATGCCTTGCACTGTCTATGAGAGGGAGTCTCGTTTTTTTGAACCAAAGAAACTGAGATTTAGAGGGGTCAGGGCTCAGCTCGGTCTCACTAGCTAGGGAGAAGAAAAGCCGAAGTCTGAACCTGTACTCTGTGCTCCCTGGGACATTTTCTAGCCTAGCCCTGCCTGGTCTCTGCTTTCCCTCTCAAGCCCAGCTGGACTGCTGGTCACCTCCAGGCAACCATGGCCCAGCCTCTTTGTCCATCAAGGATCACTCCTGTAGAGTGACCCATCACACAACTGGGATGTTTAGGTTTGAAACCAGGGAAACCATGAGCAGACAAGGACAAGGCTCTAGGCCCCTTCTTTGCTCATCTTGGACTTTTTGCTGGTCCTTTCTAGCCCCTCTGGTCTCCTCACTTCCCTGATAGGATCTGGGCCGTGCCTCCCACCTTCCCTGACCTTCCATTTCTCTGTGTGTGACTCAGTCTGGCCTGTAGTTTCTGCCCAGGGCTAGCACAGGGGACACAAGTCTGATAGGAGCAACAGTGGCAGAAAGAAGAACCTGGGTTGTGACATCAGTGCCAGGTAGGGCAGTAAGGTGGGCTGTGCCTTCCCGTGAGCACACAGGTGGGCTTCCCCCAGCAGGGAGTAGGTAGAAAAGAACCAAATAGTGACTAGATAGAGGGGACAGCAAGGCCAGAGGAGGGGGCTGGAGACTGAGCAGTGTGTCCAAGAATCAATGCACAACGGATGGAAGAGACAGGGAGCCAGACCCACACCACAAAAGCCTCCTGTGCTGGCCGGGCACTCAAAGCCTTGCATCCAGATCTTACACCTCCCCCCCTCGCCCCTGCCCGAGGGGCTCTGGAAGGCCAAGTCTTACCTACTTCATATTCAGGAGCTCCCAAAAGCATCAGGAGGCCTCAAGTGACACCAATTCTCTCTGTAGACACAGGTCCTGTGGGATACTTTGCCTCTGTATACAACCCGCTGGCCTGGAAGATCACCACCATTGTCACACTGACTGTCGCTTTCCCCAATGTAAACGTCACGGATGAGTTGGATCAGCCAGTGTCAGCACAGGTATGGGGGAGAAGTCTTGCTGGAGAGTGTTTGCTGCTGTCGGCCACTTGGCAACCTTATGCAATCTATCTGGCTCTGGACATCTTTTGCTTTGTTTTGCTTTTTGTTTTTCGAAATAGGGTTTTTCAGTATTGTTTTGGAGGCCATCCTGGAACTCACTCTATAGACCAGGCTGGCCTCCAAGTCACAGAGATCCGCCTGCCTCTGCCTCACGAGTGCTGGGATTAAAGGTGTACGCCACCAATGCCCGGCATGCTCCGGGCAGAAGTGCCAAGGTTGGGGTGGGATCTAGGCCTGCCCCCTCCACACTCCTAAGACACTCAGTATAAGTCACATAGTCTGCCTTCCAACCCCTCCCACTGCCAGGATGGGGAAGGGCAAGACATACAGAGAAGTGAGTGGAAGGAAGGTCTGTTCAGAAAGCAAAACCAAAGCTTGTAAAGATGTCATCTGCGTCTTTACAGGAGGTAGAAGGATACCACTGTCCGAGTGGATGGTGAGCACCCGTTCCAGGAGTGTGAGGCAGGGTTATGGGGTGACTAAGGAGACTTCCTTCCCATGCTGCTGGCTTGCAGATCCAGAACTCTACGAATGACCCTTCTGCCTATGACCTGCTTATCCTGACCACCATCCCAGGCCTCAGCTACCGGCACTACAAAATTAGGCACACCTATGGGGACCAGGCAGACACCAAGGAACCGGTCGTCCCCCTGGCCAGTACCCTCAAGTTTAGTCCCAAGCTGAGGAACCAGACCAGCCAGGAAGTCAAGCTCCTGATACCTGTGACGAATGACTGCTATACTTTGCTGTTCGACCAGGACAGTAACATGTTACATAGTATTCAGGAGAGGTAAGCTAAAGCCAGCACTGCCTGGGAAGTGTGCCTGGTGCCTGGACAGTGTCCTATGATCCCCTTCCTGCTCTTGTGTTCCTTTAGAGGGAGGCTTGGTCACTCAAAAAGATCACTTCAACTGTCTTATTCCAGAGCCCTGACCGGTAGGCAAGAGGGACTAAGAGGCCCCACGAGAAAGGTGCTCCTGCGGTCTACTTGTCTAACTACAGAAGCTGAATTTCTGTTCAGGAAACAGTTATGCTGTTTACAACACAAAGGGCCTTTAAACCCTTTTTCCACCCACCACCCCTCACTTGTCCGTCTGTCCACTGAGCCAGCCATCTTACGCGACTGTGTATCCATATAACCAGATTCCCCCTACCCATGTATCCATCCATTCACCCACACCCGTGGGGATCAGGAGACTCTAAGGGCATGAAGTATCTCTGGCATGTGGCACAGGGATGGCTCCTGTTAGCGTGACAAATCTCCACTCTTATGCTAGTGTGGCTCCCGGACCACTAAATAGCGGTCTGGGGAAAATGCTCCCTAATGGCATCGGTGTGTAGGCTCCCTCTTGTGACTTCACCTGACAGTCCTTAGCTATGTGTGGGGTCAGAGGTTTTCCCTGAGGCTTCTGGTAACTTCCTCAGGCTCTTCCAGGGCATCTTTTTTCTCTCCTGATCCCCAGCAAGTGCCCTGCTGCAGATGAATGATCTCGTTGAAGGTAACACCAGCCATTCTCCTCTTCTGTCCCTGCAGACAGAGCAACCGCACGGTGCGCATGACCCAAGAGTTCCTGGAGTACTGGGCCAATGGAGATGTGAAACAGGGCCCCATTTCTGACAACTACATGTTTACGTCCAATGACACCGCTAAGCCTACCTGGGAGGCAGTGGGGATGGAGATGGTGGTGGGCCCGCTGGCAACCGACATAAGGCAGTACTTCTACAGGTGCCTCCCCTGGGTGCCGCAGCCCCTGCCAGGTTCAGGAGTGGGTGGGGCAATGAGCCTCTGTCCCTGTGCTTGGGCATGGCTCTGGCATGTGACTAATTAATGAATTGTTAACTTCTACCTGTGCTTTTTGTGTACGCCTTAACAGTCATGTTGTTGGTAGTTGAGTCAGAGAATGGGAGAGAGACTTTTGTCACAGGGGCCATAGTATCTTCATGGGGTTGCTGTGTCCAGTATTGCCAGGGCGCACCAGCATATAGCTGCCCTAGCTCCCAGCTTCCTATATGAAGGAGCTGGTGTCCAGCCGAACAGCATTCCCTTCTGTGCCCCCTTCCCAGGAATATAATAGACCAGGATTACATCTATTCGATTCACTCTCGTCTGGCCCATGTGCATCCGAACCCCGCTGGGGAACTGCTCTGCCAACGGATAGAGCAGCAGTACCGCGCAGGCCCCCTGGAGCTGAACCGTGAGGCTATCCTGAGGATCAGCAGTGACCTGAACAGCCAGAAGATCCTCTACTCTGACAACAATGGCTACCAGATGCAGCAGAGGCTCCACAAGGCTTTCAAGAGCAATCCCATCGCCCGGGTATGCCTGCAGCAGCTCCACACTACACCCCAGCGTGTTTTTCCTGACCCTGTTAAGCTTCTACTCATAGCAATAGAGGCTTCTTGGGAAAGCTATTTCAATGGCCCTAGCCAGCATCCTGCCCTGTGGTCTCTGCATCTTGACAGTGCCACTTCCAAGACCTATTCCCCTGTCCCCTCTTGGCTTTGTCAGAGGTTGTTCTTGATGCCATGTGTGTTGAGCACTTAGCAGGGGCCCAGAGTCCTGTCAGCCAGGCTACGTGACTAGGAAGCAGCAGACTGGGAGCTGTGCCTCTGTGCCTCAGGGACAGCTGGTGTCTGCCTGATCCTGTACTGAAGCTGCCACTGGGGGGCATTTATGTCTGCAGAATTACTACCCCATGGTACAGTCAGCCTTCATCGAAGATGACAAGAGCAGGCTGGTGCTACTGGCAGATCAAGCGCATGGTGTCTCGAGCCAGGAGAACGGGCAGGTGGAGGTAAGAGAGGCCCAGTTGTCCTCCCGTGGGCCCTCATAGCCATCCACTGCATGGCCAGGGGCAAGGAAGGACCTCAGGTGATCTCTGCAGGTAATGCTCCATCGGCGCCTGTGGAACAACCTGGACTGGAACCTGAAGTACAACCTCACGCTGAATGACACCTCCGTTGTGCACTCGGGGCTCTGGCTTCTGCTGGGCCCTAAATCCGTCACTACTGGCCTGTACCCGAGGAGCGGCGTGGCGCTGCAGCACAGGCCTATCGTGTTGTTCAGAGAGCTGACTGAAGAAGAGGCCCCCATTCAGAGTGAGCATCATGGCTGTCCAGGATGCGCCCATCTGGGCCAGTGGCCTCTAAGAGGCTCCTGCCTCAGGATGCTGGGCAGCTTTAGAAGGGACCTCAAAGTCTGTGCGCTGACAGTGGCCCCCTCAAGCTTACTCTGCTAGTCAGGGCAGAGCTGAGACTCACACCTGTTCTGCTCTCTCTCTTCCTGAGATCTCCCTCCCTGATACCTTTTTTCCTTCTTAGCATGACCCTGCATCACAATGGTATTTCAAGTGTCGAAAGCACACCGTTTAAAAGACTGACTGGCTGAGTCAGGGTAGGCTGTCAGTATGGGAGAGTGCTTCTAGTTCCAGGGGTGTCCAGCCTTCTGGCTCCTTCTGATAACACAAGACAAAGATTTGTCGTGGGCACACACATTAAATCCAGGAGTACACAATGCATGGCCCATGGCTTGTAAGAGTGTACATATTTATTTCATGTGATACCACAAAGTGACTGTCTCCTGCAAATGCTTACACTTGAGAACTGCAGTTGGTTTCCAAAATGAACAACAACAGAATCACTAAATGACCTCAGTGTCTTGGTTAAGTTTATGATCTTATGATGGCTGCACCTGTAGCTGTCCTGGGCCATAGGTGGACACCCCTGCAGAACCACCTAACCATGATCCAAGTGCAACATTTGTGTCATGCCTCCTCTAGGGCTTTTCTCTCTAGGAACGTGGCTGGCTCCATGTGCTTTCTTCCTACTCACCAGCAGAGGCTTGCATTAGAATGCTTTATTTTTTCAACCAGAATCCTCCCCAGGCATCAGAAGAAGGCAGGTGGCTGTCACTCACCCATGCGAGGAATGCTGTCTCCTCCATGCAGTGTGTAAGGTCCAGCCTCTGCCTACTAGCAAGGGCCTGGCACCTTGTGTTTGAGAGAGCATCTCTCTCTCTCTCTCTCTCTCTCTCTCTCTCTCTCTCTCTCTCTCTCTCTCTCTCTCTCTCTCTCACACACACACACAGTCAGGGTACCAGGGACCAGATGCAGACACAGTGACTGATTGGGCAGCCTGGTGAATTCATTAAGGAAGAGCTAAAGCCAAACATGGCAACCCATGCCTGTAATCTTAAAACTTGGAAACCTGAGGCAGGAGAATTGCTGTGTGTTTAAGGCCATCTTGGTCTAAACTATAAACTCCTCTTAAAAAGAGAGGAAAATATCCATGTATTGATGGTATATGCCTTTAATCCCAGCACTTGGGAGACAGAAGCAGGCGGATCTCTAAGTTCAAGACCAGCCTGGCCTACAGAGTGAGTTCCAGGACAGCCAGAGCTACACAGAGAAACCCTGTCATGAAAAAAGAATTTAAATACTAAAAAAAGTAAAAAGAGACAAATGAAAAGGAAGGAAGGGGAGGGAAATAGAGAAAGGAGAAGCTGAGTGAGAAGGCAGGATGGCTGTGGGTATCCAGAGAGCAGGTATTCCTGGTTCCTTCCTGTCCTCACACTGCACACTGAGGATGGCGGTGTGAGGTGTGGGCTCCCCCTGGTGGCTAGGATCTTTGCTGCAGGCGAAGATTCAGTATGTCTGAGAAATCTGTCTGTCTGTCTCTGTCTCTGTCTCTGTCTCTGTCTCTCTCTCTCTCTCTCTCTCCTTCAATCCCTCTTGAGCAGCTGGGGCCACCGGAGAATTTAATCTGAGGCCGAAACACCACAGGGCTGTACTTGAGCTCAGGGTCCGGAACCTCCATAGGCCGTCCCTCATCTCACCTGTCTGCCTTTCCCTCCTCCTCTCCCTCTTTCTCTTCCTCTCCCCTCCTCCTTCTCCCGGGACAGGACTATACACCTCCTTGGCTTCTCTCAGAAAACAGCTGTCTCACACTATGTAAATCGTATGTTTGTCTGTGTCGCAGAACACCTGTGATAACCAACTTAAAAGCAAGGACATTTTATTTTAGTTCATGGTTTCCTGGCCTTAGTCTGCGGCCACCTGTCTCTGCTGCCTTTGGTGGCATACTACATCATTTTGGAGAATACAGAGCAAAGACAGCTGACAAGCAAAGATGGAGAGGAAGCGCCTGGAGTCCCAGTGACCTTTACAGGGGCACAATCTAGCGACCTAGCTTCCTCCCTGGGACTCACCTCCTAAAATTCTGAAAATTGCACCACCCAGTAACCCACAGTCTGCAGACAAAGCTTTTAGCACACGGGAAACAGAAGATCCAAACCTCACAGTGTGCAAAAGGGGCTGAGACCGATTTTCAGGACTGATCCTGTTGGTTCCATCTGAATCAAGTGACCCATGCCTAGGCAAGCCCGTGTCACTTGGTAATGAAGAAAGGGACAAGTGAGCATTCTGGGTCCAGAATAGAAAGCAGGCTGTGTAGGCTTGTCTTGTGAGTGTGAGCAGATGTGTCCCTCTCTGGCCTTAGTCTCCTTATCTGGAGTCTGAAGTGGCCAGGTGGCAAGTTGATGTCCCTCCCTAACTGAAGCTGTGCACACTCAGCAGCTGGATGCGGAGAGAGCAGCATGGGGGCAGAAGAGGCCTGTGGGGTGGGGCAAGGGTAGAGCAGGGCACTGAGATCTGATCTTCAGGCTCACTGTGCTGTGGGTTGCACATGGCCAAGTGGGGCATGGTGGGAGGGCAGAGGCCCCCATGCGGACACTGAGTGCCTGAAGGAGTTAGTTGCAAAGCCTTCCTCACTATCTGTCTTCCTCGCAGGACCCCAGAACCACCGGGCTGTGACATTGCCCCCCAACCTGCACCTGCAGATCCTCAGCATACCTGGCTGGAACTACAGCAGCAACCATGGCCTGCACCTGAAGAACCTTCAGAGAGGTGAGGCAGCCTACCAGGGTGACTCCCTCCCCTAGTCCACCAGGCAGTCTTCACAGCTCCATCAGGGCACATAAGAGACCAAGGCCTGTAGAGGGGTGGAGAATTACCAGTCAGTCAGCCATCTGGGGCAGTGTGGTCCCAGCCTCTGGCCCCCAGCCCAGGACCAGCCACACTACTCTGCAGATGAATGACGTGCAGCCCCCAGGCGGCAGGCCACATGCTGCCCAGCCCTTGGGGCTGCCCTGCGCCAGTATCTATGTTGGTCAACCTTTTCATCTGATGACAAAACACCTGAGAAAATCAACTGGGGTGGACAGGGCTGATCACACAGCCATGGAGACTTCAGCCCTTCGTGGCAGGCAACATGTGGCAGAGTAGCAGCTCAGTGCTTGATGCAGTTTCTCCTTTCCTCTCGTTTTCCACATGGGCCTCTATGGGAAGATGGCAACGGCATTTAGGGTAGGTCTTCCCACCTAGCTTGAGCCTCTTGGAGAACATCAAGAATGTGCTGTGCCAATCTCCTAGGTGTCTCTTAATCCAATCAAGCTGTCAATCAAGATCAACCATCATGTGCAGACAGTCCTCCTATAGCTCCCAGGACCTCAGTTTCCACTTACCGTCAGAACTAGGACAGCCTGACAGTCGGGAGTTTCATTGACTCAGAAGATGCTCCTTTCGGGTGCCAGAGTCCTGTTTCCTGAGCTTGTTAGACAGGCTGACAATGAGAAGGGAAGCAGACATCAGGGATGGCACCCACTAGGAAACAACATTCCTCTTGTGCTCACTGTGTGTTGAGCCATGTGACCGACCACACAGCCATATGATCACACCCAACTCCAGAGGGGACAGAGAGGAACTGGAGGATTTGAGGACAGGCCCAAAGTTGGGTCACTAGAGGAATGAGGACACTGGCATCAGCCCCGTTAGTATGCTAGAGGTACAGGGCTGGCGCAGCCCATCTGGGCCCAGCCTCCGCTGCACATGAGCCATGTGACCATGGGCAAATGATAGCCGCTCTGGCGGCCAGCTGCAGGTGCCCTGAAGAGAGGCTGGGATGTGGAATGGAGTTCAAACTGTGAAGTGCCAGGTCAAGACTGTAGCTTTGAGCAAGCTTGGTGGGGTCCTCACTGCCACATCCACCCTTACAGGCCACCCAGAGAAGCCCCAGGCCAACCTGCAGCGTGTGCTGCTGCGCCTGCACCACCTGTATGAAGCAGGGGAGGACTCAGTGCTCTCTCAGCCTGTGACAGTGGATCTCAAGGTAAACAGCCATGCTTACCCCGCCCCAGCCTGTCAGGCCCCAAGAATGCCCTTCCTCTGGGGAAGCAAGTCCGGTCCTGAGCTACACCTTTGTCAGAGGATCACTGGGCATGTTCACAGATGAGACATGCTGGACTCCCATTGTATGCTCTCCCTTCAGGATGAACAAAATTTCCCAGTTAGCTCCACAGGCCACATCTGGTGCTTTTGTGTTTGATTCTGTACTCTCTGGGGGTGGGACATATGGTGCACATACATGTTTGTATGGCTCTGTGCACATGGGATCAGGACTCAATGTCAGGGTACCATCGTCTCATTTTTCGGCCTTATTTTTCAAGGCTGGTTCTCCCACTGAACCTGGAGCTCACTAGGTGGCTGGACGGACCACTGGGCCCCAGGGAACCTCCTGTCTCTGTCCTCCGCCCTCATCCCTAGCACTGGGGTTCCAGACAAGGCAGGCAGGTGAGCTACTGCCTCAGTCCACTGCAAAACCTTTCAAACAACATGGACAGTCATTTGTAACATCAGAAAACCAACCAGGACTCCCTGGACTTTCCAAGAAAGGTGACTTAGAGTCAGAGAATTGAAGGTCTGTGTCCAGGTGTGCAGATAGATCCAGCTCCCCCGACCTCCTGAGCCTCAGTCTCCCTACCAGCAAAGTTAGGGAGGTACCAGTTCTTGACTCGGAAGGCTGCAGAGAGACTCTGGGGCAACTATGTGAGCATAGTGCCCTCTGTCTCTGCAGGCTTCCAGGCACCTCTCCTGGAAGCCCTGGAGCCTGTCCTCATGTGGGCTTGCTCATCTGGCAGATCATCTATGGAGGCTCACACTGCCGGGCCTAGTTTCCTTACCTGTGAGCAGGTTGGCAATCTGCTCTTTCGGATAAATTGCTGTAGGTGCTAGGCACTGAGGCAGGGCCTCAGGACCCGAGGCACAGTTGGTGGCCACCCTTCTGTCTTGGTTAAGTGAGCTTCCTGGATCTGAGGCATCAATAGAGTCCACCCCTCCCTTTGCTCCGGCCCCTGCAGGTTACACTTCAAGGACTAGGGTCCGTAGTAGCTGTGGAGGAACGCTCACTCACAGGGACCTGGGACATGCACAGGCTGCAGCGCTGGCAGTGGAGGACAAGGACTGGCCACCAAGGTTTGGGACCCCTGGATATCCCTGCCAGGCTGGGGAACAACACAGACCTTCCCTGTGCCGGGTGGCCTCGTATAGCTACATTCCATCTCTGGATCCACAACCTTTGTTAATTACCAGATTAGGTTAACAATAGCTTTGTGTCAGTCCCCTCCTGCCAGGGCTCCACACAGGTGTGGGGGGGAGGGGGTCTGTCTGTGTGGGAGAGTGGGGGATATTTCAGCTATGCCTGGAGGAAACAGGCACATGAAGAGGCTTCCTGCCAAGGCTGGAGCCCAAGCCCCCAGCAGGACTTAAATGGAGCTGGTAAGATAAAGGACTGCTTTGCAAATGCTCCCACTCAGTCCTTAGGTGTTCAGTG
The DNA here is from genome assembly GCF_017639785.1 of Mesocricetus auratus. NCBI lineage: Eukaryota > Metazoa > Chordata > Mammalia > Rodentia > Cricetidae > Mesocricetus > Mesocricetus auratus. The sequence goes on along the minus strand of NW_024429190.1, from coordinate 16,905,692 downwards.
CAGCCCCACAGGGAAAGCAGAATGGTGGGCAGTACACTGGCCTCAGTGTAGCCCCAGAAGAAGCTAAATGGTAAGACCCACTTTAGCAGGAGTCCTCGGAGGAGGGGGCAGCCAAGGGCCATCTCCACGGGGGAGCCATAGCCGACTAGAAAGCTGCTGCGGTGTGTGGGGAGTCCGGGAGGAAGAGGCAGACAGACTGACTCCTTGTTGTCCACAGGCAACCCTACCTCCCCAGCAGAGTCAGCAGGAAGCTCCATCATCACTGTGTACCCCAAGGAAATCCGGACTTTCTTCGTTTACTTCCAGCAGTGATGCCAATGCAGTTGGCCCCAGGGCCATGGAACTGGGATCCCCCACCCCCCCACCCCCAAAAAAGAACGATGAGGAGGGACTCAGAGGGAGGCGAAAGCTGCTCATTGGATTGCTGTGTGGCAGAAAGTAGCCATGTGGGGAGAGGATCTCTCATTTTTATTTTTAATAAAAAATTAAGGTCTGGGCTCTTCCTTCCCATGCTCAAGCCAGCCCTTCCCTCCCTTGTCACATGAATGGCCCCTCCCTGCCTTGTTCCCTTCCCTCCCTCCTTCACCCCTCCTTGCCTTAACCCTCCCTCCGTTTTCAAAAAGAGCCTTTATTCTTCAAAAGTTAATGTGAATGAATTGTTGAAAACTGGAAGACAGCAAGAGGAGGGTCAGCCACCGCTCATCGCTCACAGCAGATCTTTAGGACCTGTGTCTGAGCACAGCATGACCCAGTGTGTGCCCAAGATGTACCGTGTGTGTCTGTCATACTTCCCATACCTTTACTGATCCAAAACCCCATTATGTGAAAATGTTGGTGACCAAGAATACAGTTTACTGACTCCAACTATTTTACAGAAAAAAATCTGGCCTCAGACCTTGTGTGCAGCAAATATTGTAGATACTGTACTGGTGGAGTTGGGTTAACCTCATGCTCTTCTTAGACACAGGGTACACTGTGGGATATCATTAAGAGTGTCCAGTATCATGTTCATACTGTTAATAATGCTGCTGTGGGGGTACCCACCTGTAATAATAGCAGAGGTTGAGAGAAGAGGATTGTGAGTTCTAGGCTGGCCTGAGCTACACAGTGAAACTCTTACTGTTAAAGGGGGGGGGGCGCTGGGGATGACAGCTGGCAGAGTATTTGTATAGTATTCACAGGCTCAGAGTTCAGTCCCCAGTATTGCATAAACTACATGTGGCTGTATACACTTGTAATCCTAGCACTTGGAAGAAGGAGGATCAGGAATTTTAAGTCATCCTGAGCTATATAGCAAGTTCTAGGCCTGCCTGGGATGCATGAGACCCTTCCTCAAAACACACACACATAATTAACACTAGTGAGAAGGTGTATTGCACCAAATTGCCTCATGCGTCTCTGTAGTGCAGCCAGCCAAGATTGGTGCACACAGCTGGATTTGAGCTGCTTGCTAGTGCTTGCCCTGCCTGTGTGGGGCCCTAGGCTCATCCCTAGCACTGTCCACCCCTTCAACAGTCAATCTGATCCCAGCTTTCCTGTGTACTCCGTTCTGCCTCTGCCACCTACTGAACAAATCCTGACACACTGTTGCTGTAGCAGACGTCCATGTTCATCTTTCCTCTTAATCAGAAATAGATGCTAGAAAAGCTGCTGGCCCCCAGCTCCTCACACGTCACCTCGGAACCCCCATAAAGCCTGGTGCTTCAAAGTAGAGCCAACTGCTACAGTGAACACGGACGCCGTATCTAAAAGTGGAGACACATGCAGAGTGCTGGCAAGGGACTCTTCCCACCCCACCCCTGCTTCCCTTCTCCATTCCCAGCACAGTCCCTGCGAGCTCCTCCCCTAGCAGAAGTCCCTTCTAAGGACTAGCAGGATGTCCAGGGATCAGCTACATACCTTGAGTATTAGGCTATGTTTACCCTTCAGTAAACAGCTGGGATGGGGCAGTTGGGCGCAGTGCCTTTGTGACCAGCAGTTCTCCTCATGTTGTCCCTGTTACCCAGGAAGCAATCAACACCCCAAGGGGCCAACATTAACAACTCTGGTCCCAGAGAGCAACTGCCTTGGGATCACAAAGCCACCAAGCTTGCCTTAGCCTCTGCTGCTCTGTTGTTCCCCCAGTAGGGATGAGCAAACTGTAGCAGACAGCAAAGGCTGCAGACTGAAAGGGACTTCCAGATATGGACTGGGAGCTAGAGACATCCCCTCTCTCTTCTGCCAACCCAGGGACATGCACCCACCTGTGATACTGGGGTCTTAACGTATGTCCACTGGTGATTTTGCAAAGTGGCCCTTGTCTGTTCCCTCGCTGCACTGGTCACCATGGCAGTCTCTAGCATCTGGGAAATGAGATGCTGTGAACTAGGACCTGACTGTTCCTGACATCTAGCGTATACAGGGAACAGTAAGGTACCACACAGTGACACAGGGACATAGCTCAACCACTCCTGCTTATGCCTTATTGAAAGCCCCAAGACAGCGCTCTACATACCCCCTCCATAACATGTGTGCAAATCAGTGTCTGAGTCTCGTAAAAAGGGTTTAACCATCCTCCCACAAAATAACATTTCACTAGAACTTCAACAAAGTGACATCTATAAAATGTGTTCTGTCCCTGCATCTGCTTTTAAAAGACCTGGCACTTTATGTCTCAAAAGCCCAAGCACTTCAAGAAGGAACTACCACCATTATCACATAATACAAAAGTGCCTTCCACACATAACAGTGTGCCCATAACCCTTTCCAGTCTTCTGCCATTGTATGGGACCCCAGGTATGGTGGTTTGAATAGGTATGGCCCCCATAGACAACATGCATTTGAATTATTCGCCCATAGGGAATGGCACTATTAAGAGGTGTGGCCTAGTTGAAGTGTGTATAGCCTTGTTGGAGGAAGTGTGTCACGGCAGGAGCAGACTTTGAGGTCTCATATGCTCAAGCTACACCCAGTGTGTGGTACACAGTTCACCTCCTGTTACCAGTGGATCAAGATATAGAACTCTCAACTCCTTCTCAAAGCACCATGTCTGCCTGCATGCCACCATGCCCCACCACAATGATAATGGACAAAACCTCTGAAACTAAAAGGTAGCCCCAATTAAATATTTTTTTCTTTATGAGAGTTGCTGTGGGTTGGGCAGTGGTAATGCTCACCTTTAATCCCAGCACTCAGGAGGCAGAGGCAGGTGGATCTCTGAGTTTGAGGCCAGATAGGTCTACAAGAGCTAGTTCCAGGACAGCCTCCTGATGGGAGATGCTATTCTGTAAATTTGTCTCTTATTGGTTGTTGGATAAAGCACTGTTGGCCAATAGGGAAGCAAGATACGTGGGACTAGGAGTTGAGGAGGATTCTGGGAAAGAGAAACATGAGAGTCATCATGTAGCACCATAGAAGTAAGAGGTCCGGACCCTTTCTCCAGTAAGAGAAATACTTAGATTAACAATTAAGGGTTAAATACTTAAGTCAGAGATAGCCAGTAAGAAACCAAGCAAACAGCCAACAGCTTCATGATTAATAAAGCCTCCTGTGTGTTCATTTGGGACTGATGTGGCTCTGGAACCAGGCTGGCAGGAAGACTTCACTCTACAGCCTCCAAAGCTACAGAGAAACCCTGTCTCGAAAAATCAAAAACAAAAACCCAAGAGTTGTTCTGGTAATGGTGTCTCTTCACAGCAATAGAAACCCTCAGATACTGGGTGTCATTCCATTTCACTTCCTGGAACTGGGGCGTAGCTCTGAGGTGGTAGATTTGACTATTATGTTCCAGGTCTTATCTTCTCTCCCCACAACATCAGAAAGAAAGAATAAAGGTAGAAGGAAGGAAAGAGGTCATTTTCAGAAAATATTTCTAATAGAGGAAATCTACAGGTCCTTGCAAAGTGACCCTGTGAACATATTTCCGGGAAGCTTCATCACATTTTAGTAACATCTTCACCCCTGTCTGGCCCGGATGCTCTGGAGGCACAGAGCCCACTTCAAATTGTATAAAGCTGGCCTCCAGTAAGGCCTTCACATCTCGTGTGCATATTGACCTCACACACCTGCACTTCTGAGGCTCACAGTTCTGCCTCCACCTCAGTGTTGAGATTACACGTGTGCACCACCATGCCTGGCTCCTCCCTCGTGAGTATGAAAGATCTACTGTTTTTTTCCTAGCCGTCACTTTCTAGTGTTTGAATTGCTGCTTGGGTTCATTTGTTTGACTTTGGTCCTAACGTTTTGGTGTGAAGACCGCAGACAGGAAAGGAGTGGAACCTGTGAGTTTCCCTCATGTTTAGGGGCAGAAACCAGCGGTCTCAACCAACAGGAGCCGCTATAGCAAACTACCCCAGGTAGGCATTTGTTTTTTGCACTTCCAGAGAAAGGTATCAACAGATACCTGTTTGGGGGCTGCCCCCTGCTTTGCAGATGATTGCCTGTACAATGCATCCTCATGTGACAGATAGCAGAGGGCAAGATGAAGCTTCTGTGACTCTGGCTGCCCTGGATCTTGCTCTACAAACCAGGCTGGCCTCAAACTCAGAGAATGTCCCCCTCTATCTCCTGAATGCTGGGGCTAAAGGCATGTGCCATCACTGCCCTGCTACGGACATTAATCTTATCATGGAGGTCCCATACTCAAGACCAAATCTAGCCCTTAGTGCCTTTGAAGAGACCCATCTCCTATGAATGGTTAGGAAATCAATAGATGAATTTGAAAAGGGTCATAGGGTGGTTTGAAAGAAAATGGCCCCCAAAGGGAATGTCACTATTAGGAGATGTGGTTTTGTTGGAGTAGGTATGGTCTTATTGGAGGAAGTGTCATTGTGGGGGTGGGCTTTGAGATTTCCTCCTATGCTCAAGCTACCCTGAATGATACCGTACACTTTGATGCCTGTGAATCAAGATGTAGAACTCTCAGCTCCTTCTCCAGCACCATCTCTGCCTGCACGCCACCATGTCCCACGGTGATAATGGACTGAACCTCTGCAAACCACCCCAGCTAAATGTTTTTTGATTTTTTTTTATAAGAGTTGCCATGGTCATAGTGTCTCCTCACAGCAATAGAAGCCCTAACTAAAACAGGTCATATTTAGTACAAGGCACAAAATTCCTTCCCGCCTTGACAACGAAGCCTATCATCAACCTTGGAGCACCTATCCTCAGCACCAGCTGCAGTGCAGAGACCACAGATGTGCAAGGAGCTCCCTCCCACGTGCCCAGGGCCATGCTGTCTCTGGAAGTCATTTAAGACAGCTCCATACTCTAAGTTTCTAAGCATGGTGCATTCAGGGTCACTTGAGAGAGAATCAAGAGGGAACAGAAGCTGGCACCTCTTGCCCTACAGGTCTGGACCTGAGCCGCAGGACTTGGAGTTGAGGTTTTTCCCCAACATAGCCTTCCTCGCCACTTCTAAGACAAACTGTTTTCCATCTCCAGTTGGGGAAATGAGGCTGTTTACCAGTGCTGGTCAGCTGATAATCCTACACTCTGTTTATTTCCCAGAAGTTCCTGCCATGCCCTGAGGTGGCCATGATCAAGCTGATTGCAAAACTGCATCCTCAACTTCTTTATTTTGAGACAGGGTCTTACTATTTCACCCTGGCTGTCCTGGAACTTACTATGTAGACCAGACCTCATCTCAAAAAAGCAAACTTAAAAACAATTCAGAACAGGAATAAACATACTCCTGTTTGTTTTTCTTTTCTTTCTTTTCTTTTTCTTTTTCTTTTTCTTTTTTTTTTTTTGGTTTTTCGAGACAGGGTTTCTCTGTATTGTTTTGGAAGCTGTCCTGGAACTCGCTCTGTAGATCACGCTGGCCTTGAACTCACAGAGATCCACCTGCCTCTGCCTCCGGAGTGCTGGGATTAAAGGCATGGGCCACCAAAGCCCAGCTGTTTGTTTTTCAAGACAGGATTTCTCCGTGTAACAACCCTAGTTGTCCTGGAACTATCTCTGTAGACCTGGCTGGCCTCGAAATCACAGAGCTCCATCTGCCTCTGCTTCTGCCTCTGCCTCCCAAGTGTTGAGATTAAAGGTGTGTACCATGTGCACCACTATAGCCCTGCTAAACATACTCTTTAAAAAAAATATCCAAAGTTATGTGAAACATCTCAAGTCACACATCATCAGAATTTAGGGGCTGAAATGCTATATTAGAAACAAAGAAAAGTGCTAATTTCAATTTTACTTAAGGAACTAAACATAATAAAGAAAAAGGTTAGAGAACAGGGCTAGGGAAAAATGACTTAGCAGGTAAATCGCTGAAAGCACAAAGGCCAATGTTTGAATCCCCGAACTCAGGTAAAGCCAAGCACAGTAGCTCTTGTGTACTTCTTGACCAGATAGAAGGTGGAGACAGGAAAATCACTTGAAGCTTATAGGTCAGCTAGCCCATATAAACAGCAACAGAAACAAACAAAAGACAGACCCTGCACATATGCTCTCGAACACACATGTACACACACACACACACACACACACACACACACACACTCATGGGAGTGGGGGGCAGAAGAAGGACAGAATAATGGCTCAGCAGATAAGGGTACTTGCTGCCAAGCTTAAAACCTGAGTTTGATCCCTCAGACCCACATGTGGAAAGAAAAAACAAACTGAGCCCTACAAATTGCCCTCTGCATTCTACAAGCCCACAAGAGCAATGGCACCTCCTCCCCACCCTACTCTAACATTAAAAACAAATAACCAAAAGAAGAAAGACCAGAAACTACAAATAGAAAGCAAAGCTCCAGGGATGACCACTGCACAGGTATGCTTTGTGCCCTGCCCCTGGAGCAGTGAGAGTCATTTGGTCATGACCTGTTCTTGGGTGTGGGTGAATGGTGGGTAGGGTGGATATGACCATTTGTGAAACTATGAAGAGCAGGGGTCTACATGGGTGTCTTCCTCCATTGCTCTCCACCTTATTCTTTTCGAGACAGAGTTTTCCCTGATCCTGGTGCTTCCCAATTCAGCTAGACCGGCTGATCATCAAGCTTGAGATGCAGCTGTCTACACACACACACACACACACACACACACACACACACACACACACACACACACACGTGCTGGGGTTATAGACATGAGCCACTGCACCCTCTTCACATGGATAATAAGGGTCTGCACTCAGGTCTCCCAATTTGCACAGTGAGCACATTAGCGTCCCAGCCTGTCCCATCCCCTTTCACATCATTTTGTTCCCCCCACAGGGCTTTCAGGTTCCCAGGGAGAGTGAGCAGAAAGGGCAGAGTTCTTGCATGACCTCTCCCACCAACAACCCTACACTAGTGGAGCATGGCTTCCAGCAATGAGCCTACAGTGCACAGCGCTAGCAGCAAAGCAGCTTCTGTTATGGTTCTCACCTGGAAACTGTGTGGATTCAGACTAATGTATGATGGCATATGTGCATCATTACTGTGTCTCTGAGTCCTAAAAAACTTCCATGCTCTATCTGCTTGTTCCACTATTCTGAACCAACCTTTCATCTTTCTGTATCCCTGCCTGCCCTTTCTGGAAGCCCAAGTAGTTAGAACCATGAGGTAGACTTGCAGGTGGACCTCATCCATTTAGTAACACTTAAGACTTGGTGTATCTTTTCATTGTTTGGTTGCTTATTCCTTTTAGTGCCGAATGACATTCCATTGTTCATTCATCTACTAAAGCTGTTTGCTTCTGACTTTGCACAGTAACAAATAAAGGGGTAGTAAACATTATTGCAGGATTGTAGCAGTGCAATGTTATAAAAAAAATATCTTACATTCTAAGAGACTGGAACTTTTGCTAAACAACCAAAGTTAATAATACACCTGAGGTCACTATGACTACTATGTACTCAAACTGTTGGTTTAACTCACCTTTAAGAGAACAATGAAAAACCAATCTTACTTGCCTTGAATGCCCTATGTAATCGACTTTTACAACCTAAGCTAATGCATCTCTATAAATTATATACTCTTCCATGCCCTTGACCCAGAAAAGTAGAAAATATAAAAATTGAAAATAGGCCGGGCGGTGGTGGCGCACGCCTTTAATCCCAGCACTTGGGAGGCAGAGGCAGGCGGATCTCTGTGAGTTCGAGGCCAGGCTGGACCGATAGCCTCCAAAACAATACAGAGAAACCCTGTCTCGTAAAAACCAAAAAAAAAATTGAAAATAACTTCCTAAAATCTACTGTAATGGTTGAAAACAACCATTTATGGCTATTGGTTGATAATGATGCTTGTTTGTTGGGTCATTTGGAGTTAGTGACTTAATCCCTTATACAACTCTGTTAAAGATTTCTGTAAAGTGTCCCATTCCTTCCCCACATGATGCTTTCAATGTCATTCAGTAACGATAGAGCAAAACCCTTTGTTAAGGACAGATACACCACACACAGACAGAAGAGACAGCTCACACCACACAGAGACACAAGTAGACAGGAATGGTCACAGGGACAAACCGATTCACAAGGCATCCTTCAGGCAGGCACAGATTCAGACTCATGCAACAGACAGACAGACGACAGAAAACACAGGAAGTGTGAGCAGACAATTCTCCACAGGGAAGGACTTCTAGTTCTTTCCTTAATGTGACACTGATGCATTATTGGCAACTGGGAGCAAATCACTAATGTGTGTAATCCTTGCACTGGGTTTTGTGGGGATATATGGGCTCAACTCATTTGCTGGGTTGTACAATAGAATAGAGATCACATCCCTCCCTCCATTCTCCCCAAAAAGGATTTCCCAGGTCCATGCTTACCAGATTTTCCCCATGTCAGGGATTTGCAATCTAACTATCCTAGTGCCATGAGAACAGTATTCATTGTGCTTTAAGCCATTTGCTTTTTTTTTTTTTTTTGCATCCTCTGATGTCAAGAAAACCAAGGGATGTATTTTTTTTAAATAAAAGCCACTGAGTGTAAAGAATCTAAGAAACTAAATAAAAACCTGCACTTTAAGCAAGACAGTGGTGATGCACACCTTTAATCCCAGCACCCTAGAGAAAGAGACAGGAGGATCTCTGTGAGTTTGAGGTCAGCCTGATCTACAAAGTGAGTTCCAGGACAGCAAAGGCTATCACATAGAGAAACCTGTCTTGAAAAAACAAAAAAACACATGAGTTACCAAAAACATGCACTTTATATATGCCTATGGTTGGTATTTACAAAGTGGTTTCATGACTCTTGACTGGGAAACCATCCAAATACAGTTCAGACTCCAGAAAATACTGTCTGATCAGTAGATTAAGAATTCTGCATCGTTCCTTAAAGTTCTGTATTGAGTGACTGTTAACACAAACTTAAGCTACGTGAGCCAAGTTCTGTCCTTTTCACACCAACTGAACTTTGGTCAGCTGGGGCCTCAGGATCCAGGAGACAGAAGTTTCACTTTAGAGAGCCAGAAGCTCTGTCTGGTTAAAAACACACCCAGCACAAGTGCCTGGCTGAAGAGGAGGGGCTATGAGCAGGATGGCTACCCTCTGTACAGATTAGAAAAGCTAGTTTGCTTGGTTGGTTTTGTTTTGTTCTGTTTTTATTGTTGGAGGTTTGTTGGTTGGCTTTTTTTGTTTTGTTTTGCCTTGCTTTGAGACAGGGTCTCACTATGTAAATATATAACTATGTAACTATATTGGAACTCACTATGTAGATCAGGCTGGCCTCGAACCCAGAGATCCACTTTCCTCTGTCCCTGAGAGCTGGGATTAAAGATGAGAACCACCACGTCCAGCTTTTTCTTTTTCTTTTCTTTCTTACTTTCTTCCACCCGGGAATTTGAGGCAAGAGGAGTTCAAGACTAGTTTTAGCCACATAATTGAGTTCCAGGACAGCTTTGGCTACAGCGTGAGATCCTGTCCCCCCCCCAAAAAATAATAATAAAATAAGAATAAGATACAGTAAAGTGTGATCCTGGCAACATCCAGAATCCACAGAGAGCTGATGTACGCGCGTGGCCGCGAAGGCGCTAGCCCCGCCCCTTCATGGACGTGCGCGCGCCCGCACCTCGCCGCGCGACCGTAAAGAGGGGCGCGGCGGTGTCGTGAAAGGGGTCGCAAGGCGCAGAGCTCTGGTTGACGGTTAGAACTCCATTTTGTTCGCCGCTCGTCAGCTCGGCAGTCGCCGCTCTCCGTGGCTTCACCTAGGCGGAAAGTTGAGCAGCGGCGGAAGTTTTGAGGACTCGGCCGGAGCTCGGTCACTGAGTGTCCCGCAGACGAGCATAGCGGCAGAGATGCGGCCCCTGGACGCGGTGGAGCTGGCGGAGCCCGAGGAGGTGGAGGTGCTGGAGCCCGAGGAGGACTTCGAGCAGTTTCTGCTGCCCGTCATCCACGAGATGCGCGAGGACATCGCGTCGCTGACGCGCGAGCGCGGGCGCGCGCCCGTGCGCAACCGGGGCAAGCTGTGGGAGATGGACAATATGCTGATCCAGATCAAGACGCAAGTGGAGGCCTCTGAGGAGAGCGCGCTCAACCACCTGCAGGGCGCGGGCGGCGCCGAGCCCCGCGGCCCCAGGGCGGAGAAGGCCGAGGAGAAGGCGCAGGAGATGGCGAAGATGGCTGAGATGCTGGTGCAGCTGGTGCGGCGGATAGAGAAGAGCGAGTCGTCGTGAGCGGGCCGCGGTAAGGCAGGGGGCCTGGCAGGGCGTGGGCGACCGTGGGGAGGAGGCTGGCATGTCGCCCCGGGAGTGAACTAGGCCCCTCTGGGTGAGGGCTGTAGCAAATTGTCGGTGGGGAGGCCGTGGAAGATTCCAGATTGTGCTGGAAGGCGTGGGCCTCCGAGTGAGGCAGCCTCCAGGAGAGGCCCGGTGTTTGCTGTGCGGTCCGGCGGGATTAACATCTCGGTGATGAATCTCTCCCGCCCGTGCTTTAGGTTTCCAGCCAATGGAGTCTGGTCGAGTGATGACGATTGGCTGACATGACACCCTAGAGAAGCTGAAACCAGAGAACCTTTTGTTTTCCCTTTTTTCTTTTCTTTTTTTTCAACCCCCCCTCCTCTGTCTTCACTCTGTTCTCACTGACACTACGTTTCTGCTACGGTCTGCGGTTGACGACCTCGATATGAGTTTTTGATTATCCAGTGGTTCCTTTTTTTGTTTGTTGGTTTGTTTGGGGGAAATAACTTTGATTTGGAAAATGCGCTCACATACGGGAATTAGGGCCTAGATTGTAAGCCCTTGTGGCAGTCGAATGACGTTCGTTCCTGGCCTTTGGTTGTTGTTTATGCGTTTTGAGGTGCTTTGCTCTTTCTTGGGTGACCTAATAGCTCCCTGGAACTTTGGGTCCTTGTGACACTTGAGACTCGGGTTAGAGCTCACTGGCTCTGGAAGTTCTGGAGGAGCTGCATTCGTTCTAGAAGACCACTCCATGCAGCAACGGCAGAAGAAGGGACCAGACTTCATCTGGGACTGTGGATGGACCTTACATGGCTAACCCTGATCACCTGGGAGAAGGGTCAGAGGATAGTGTTGTTTCTATGGGGGGGGGGGGGCTTTAATTTCTGTGTGAGACCAAAGGAGGAGAGATGTATTTTGTGCAAAATTTAAATTTTATGTGCTCCACTCTCTATTGTAACCTGTCTGGTAAGTTTGTTTGGACAGCCTAACTCATTTCTAAATGAAATGGAATCCAGAATGGGAGATGAAGTCTTGTTATTCTGTACAAGTTGGGATTTTATCCCCATGTATTTGAGGAGATCCTGGGCATAAAATGAAAGATACTTGCAGTGCCCTTTGTGGACTGGGAAGGAAAACTTGGAACTGCCTGCAATGGACCCTAAACTTCGAGGAAGAGGCGTCTTCAAGGTTCATATGTAGTCAAGCTATTAAGTGTATTGAGTAGCAGACCTGAGAAGCATTTGAGGACAAAACCCCTACCGTGTTTGAAAAACAAAATCTTACATGTTAATAAAAGTATTCGTTTGCTTGAAAAGATAATAAACTCAGAAAATTATTAAGAAACACTAAGTGAAGTCTTCAGTGTTCTGTGCTTAGTTGGAATGAACATCAATCCTGCAGTGTTGGGAGCTCTGGGTAGGCAGACAGAAGGGAGTTTCCACTCTGGCTTCTGTGGGGCCTGAGTGAGAACAGGAGACGCTTGGTTCCCATAAGAAGGAGCCGTAAGTCCACAGCCTCGTTCTGCCTCCTGTTCTGCACTGTAGAGGAGACTAGTGTTGACGTACTGTTGCATGTCCAGATGACAGCTGCAAGAATGCATCAGCGCCCTTCAGAAAAGGGCTGGGCCCCCAGCTGCTGGGATTGACCCTCTTTGCGAAGTACTCCTACCAAACTAGCCTTGGCCCATAACCCTCTTTCGTGGGTAACTCAAGCCTATAGGCCCCTGCCTTGTAAAGACTTGCCAAACATCTCAGAATTCCTTGTCTGCTGAGTGAACTGCAGCCCAGCCCAACTTGTAACTGCCCAATGTGTTCCTTTCTGGGGGTGTTAATCTCTGAAGAACTTCACCTGTATAGTTCCTTCTTAGTACTGCTTCCTGAGGTACCAGCTTGCAAGCTCTTACCAGACATAACTAATTGCCTTGGAACATGGTAGGGAGGTGCAGGAAGGCTTTCCAGAGCAATGGGTTGATAAGCTTGGCCTTGGAGGGTGAGCACAACTTCCAAGGTCAGGAAGAATGGGAGGTGGGCGGGGCACTGAGGGAAGTGTGAGTTCTGGTAGTGGAGAGAAGGGTCCAGTAGGAATAAGACTCAGGAGGCAACCACCATTGCTACAGATGTTACTCAGATTTTGTTTTACTGATCCAGGATAGCGTATCGCACTGGTGTGCTGATTCTTAAAGTGGATAGTCAGGACTGGAAATGGCTAAAGGGTAAAGGCAAGCCTGTAGCCATGCCTAAGGAACTGAGGTTGGTCTCAGGGACCCACTTGGTAGGAGGCAAGAACTGATTGCCACAAGTGGTCCTCTGACCTCCACATGCCCGTTGTGACATGTGAGAGAGATGACGGTTCAGCAGTTGAGGGCCCAAATTCAGACCCAGCACCCCCATGGCAGCTCACAACTATAAACTTGCCTTCTGAACTTAGGAGACACTGGCACATTTGTGGTGCACATGCATGCATGCATGTATGCATGCAAACATACACATAAAAACAAAATGCTTTACTTAAAAATGACACAATTCAAGGTAGAGGTGTTCTCCTTTCTTTCTTAAGCATTGAACAGCCACTTAATCATCTAACCCTGCCAACGGTGCATATATTTGACATAGTGGCTCCTTCCAGTTTCTGGTTTTTGGTTTTAGATAGGCTTTCGTTGTATAGCCTAGGCTGCTGGCCTCTGAATTCTCCTGCCTTAGCCTCCCCAGTGCTGCAATCATGAGTGCACACCATAAGCCTTAACACCCCTCCCCCACGCCATCTAAACCTGGCTTGGAAGCCTCTCTGGGTTTTCCCTTCTTGTGATGCCAGAGATGGACCCCAGGGCCTCTCACCTGCAGTCACTTCTGAACAGCATCCCCAGCTTCTTTCCTCCCTCTATAAAGACTGAACAGTAGTCATTGTACCGGTGGTTTTTACACCTAAGTTGCCAGCAGATGGAGATCAATAGAATGTTGACTTTGTAAGCACAAGAAGGAGTGAGTGGCTCTAAGAGGCACTCTTGGTAGCATTGCAGCACTGAGTTGATCTGGCTCCATTTGCCATAATTTATTATAGAATTTTAAGTCTTTCATGAGCCTCTGGCTCCAGAGGTCACATCATGGAGGGCTATGCAGAAAGGCTTATTGGGGTTCTTGGGCCAGGTGCAGATGCCATCTCAAGCTCAGACAGGTCTGTTTCATAAGGTGTTATGGGCATCAACAAACTGCTTTATAGAATGAGGTGTCACCTACTCTGAGGTCAGAAAAGACACCCAGGGTGACGGAGCATGTGACATGAACCGATGAGAAAAGAGCATCTAGTGAACAGCTCTTTGGCTTCTGAGCGCTTCATCAAGTAGAGATGACCTCTAGGAAGAACGAAGGTTTAATTTTCGTGAACATTGTAGTCCATGGTACAACACTGGAGTGAGGGAACCATTAACAGATGTTGGCTTCCAGGAGAGGCCTCCCCGAAGAACTCTGCACCCTGCTGAAGGTAGTGGGTTCAGGAGCAGAGCAGGGGAACAGAAAGCCTTCACTCACCTGTCCAGCTCCCTGCTTCCCTGCTTATGGGGTTTTGGGCAGGCACTAATCTGTTCAGGTTTTGCCAGAACTAGAGTGGAATACCATAGTCATTAGTGCCACTCACACATGAACTTCGCTTCTCTACCTTCTGGGCACACAGTAGGGTTACATGTCCTGGCCCCTGTGTTTAAGTGGGGCCATGTGAATGATTCTACCTATGAGATATGAGGGAAGGTGACACCTGTCGGTCCAGCCAGAGACTCCAATATGACACTTTCCAAAGTGCACTCTCCAGTCTGGCATGGAAGCAGCAACATTTTGAGTCATTTATAGTCAGCTTTTTTTTTTTTTTTTTTGACAAGCATGGTTTCTTGCCACTCTATGGTCAACATGTAATACAAATGAGGTCAATTGCTATGCCTCTGAGATGGGACTGTGTGCTAATGGTGTCATAGCCTTCACTAAGGTGACCAGTGTAAATGCTTGCTCCTTTACTGGTTTACAGGAAGGCCTGTTCACCCTATCAGAGACAGTGTTTTCATCTGTGAGCAAATCATCCCCCTGCCCAGAGGCCTTGCCAGGTACATTGCCTTCCACTGGTTTCCTTTGCTGTACCTTCTTAAGGACTCCAAGGCAACAGGAATCCCAAAAGCAAGCTGAGGCCCTGGCCACCCTCCCTATCTTGAGAGCAGATCAATCTGGAGTACATGGTTTCCAACATCATCTAAAGATCAATAGGGTTTGTCGTCCCATTCATACTGTAGCCATGTAAACCAGGCAGGGCTTACTTCAGTCACTGCCCCAACTATGTGGGACTTTACCAAGACCCCCATAGTGTCCATGGCCCTTATTCCTTCATCCTGTCAAACTAATTCATGATTCACAATCTTTTTCATAAGTTTTACCAGCTGAGGCCAAACTGCCCAGAACATCACCCTGCCGGTGATGGGGTCTAGCAGCACTCAGTCACGGCCTGTGCAGACAGACAGTGAACTGCTGGAGTCATCGGGGCTACATGTAGCCAGAAGTTAAGGAAAACAAAACAAGCTAGGAGTAGGGGAAGGGGCATTACTGCAACACTGGACCATGAAGTACCAACAGATGTGTGAGGAAATGAGCAGAGAAAAGTAGCTATTGGCATGAATTGAGGGCCAGGAAGATAGGCGGGACTGCAGCCATCACCAGCCCCAGGTCACTTTCCAGAGGGGTTTATGTGAGAACCAGACAGTGGTGAGCCCACCCAGTGAACACTGCTTTCTGTTGAACCTTTGGTGGTGTCTGTGGACTGAGGATACCAGGGGCTTCCTATTTTGTGCTGTTGGAGTTGAAGAATGTGCTGCAACACTTTATCACAGCACTGCCTGGAGAGCTCACTAGGCAACAGTTTCCCCAGGGGAGTGACTCATGAGACCCAGAGAAGCTGGAACCCCAGGTGTCACTATCCCTTCTCTGTGCTCTGTCTGTCAGAAAAAAGTGCAGCCAACACTCCAGCAGAGGCAGGGAAAGGAATGGTGAAGACCGCGAACACAGCTTTCCGCGAACACAGCTTTAAAACTGCCACAGGCAGGGCCGGAGGGATGGCTCAGCACGTGTTGCCCTTGCAGAGGACCCAGGTTCACAGCCACTTTAACTCCAGCTCCAGGGGATCCAGCGCCCTCCTCTGTTCTTCTCCAGCATGAGGTACACATGATGCACAGACATACATGCAAGCAAAATATCCGCACATAAATTAATCTAAAAAAATTAAACCATTAAAACCAACGCAGTCAGGGCTGGAGAGATGGCTCAGTGGTTAAGAGTACTGATTACTCTTCCAGAGGATCTCGGTTCGATTCCCAGCACCCACTTAACTGTTCACAACTATCTGTAATTCCAGTTCCAGGAGACCTGACACTCATGGCAAAACACCAATGCATATAAACAAAACAAAAAACCACAGCACCATGACATGCCCACAACAGACTATCTAAAATATTGTAGATCCAAATAATCTGTTACCAATATTAACAATAATAGCTTCTGGGTTTTGAGAGACCATGACAGCACATTAAAATGTGAAACACTTCTAACCAGAAAGCAAAGGGAAGAGGTCTACAAAGTATAGTATGAACCAACAAACTAATGGTGTGCATGTTTCCTTGGAATACAATAGCAAGTGGCTACAAACTTACTTGCTTAAAACAACACAAGTTCTCAGTTCTGGAGGCAGGCCTGAAATCAAGTGTGGGTAGGGCTGCCTCCCTCTGAAGGATGCAGAGAAGTCTCCAGTCTCTCTCCCTAGTCCAGCACAGACAGTCCTTGGCTTCCCTTTTGTTGATTCATCAGTCCTATCTGCCTTCTCATCAGTCTCTCTGTCTTCACATGGTCTCAAAAGACACCAGTCATTGGACTTGGGGCCCACCTTAACCCAGCACCTCAAATGGTTGGGTTGCAAAGACCTTGTTTTCAAAAAGTTCACTTTTTGAGCTTTGAGTAAACACGAATTTTGGAAGGGCACTCCAGTACAATTGATAACAAGATTTTTTTTGAAGATTTGTTTATTTCTGTGTAAGTGTAAGTTTTTCTGTGTGTATGGCTATGCACACTTGTGTCCCCACAGAGTTCAGAGTAGGTATTGGATCCCCTGGAGCTGGAGTTACAGGAGGTTGTGAACTGCCCGGTGTGGTTGCTGACTCAGGTCATTTGCAAGAGAAGTGCTCTTAACTACTGACCCATATCTCTAGCCTGAAAATTGTTACATAGGTAAAATTTTGTTTCTGAGACACAGAGCCCAGCTATGTAGCCCTGGCTGGCCTAGACCTCCCTGTGTAAACCAGACCAGCTTCAAACTCAGAGATCTATCTGCCTGCCTCTGCCTCTGAGTGCTGGAATTAAGGCCCAGCAGCAATTTTAATATGTGAAAAGTTTGAGTAAAATCATATCAAATCAGAATGAATTTAAAAACAAGAATTACAGAATTGGTATTATAATTGTCCAAACTGGTCCAGTGAGTCAACAGAACCACTAGAAATCTCTTCAGGAATTCCAGGACATTGGCTGGGGTAGCTCAGTTGGCAGAGTGCTTATCTAGCATGCATGAAACCCTAGGTTCCACCCCCAGCACCTTAGAAGCTACTCAAGAGGTAGAAGCAGAAGGATCAGAAATCCAAGGTCATTCTTGACTACATAGTCAAGTAGTAGGATTGCATGGGACACATGAAAAAAAAAGGAAGGAAGGATAGGAAAAGAGCTGGGTGATGATTCAGTCATGCAAGTGTGAGGACTGGAGTTTGGCTCCCCAGAACCCCGAGCATGGTGGCCTGCCTGTAATTCCAGTACATGGACAGCAGAGACAGGCGATCCCTAGAGCAAGCTGCTACCTAGACCAGCATCATTGGAGAACTCTGGGTTCAACTGACAGACCTTGTTTCAGTGACCAAAATGGACAGTGATGCATGTCAGCTTTGGGCACATACACGGAGATACATGCAAAGGGAGAAAAAAGAGAAAGAAGTGATCCTCCATGAACTTTAGGGCACCTCTTTTCACCATTTGGGTCTGGTGTTTCCTGTCATGCTGACTGGTAGGGGGTCTTTAGTCTGGAAGAGGAAAGAGAGAGACTGGTCAAATCTAGGTGAAGTTAACCATGTGTTACAATTTAAAGTAAATATTTCTCAGTGGCCAATGTGTCTGTGTAGAGCTGGCCAGGATCCAATCCAAAGGCTAAGACAGCAAAGGGGACAGATCCAGCATGACAACAGAGATGCAGACCTCCCCCAGCCCAGTCATCCACAATGTCTGTGGCCAAGTGAAAAGTCAAAGCTGGGAGCAGAAACAGCAGTGACTTAGGCCACTGTTACCTCAACCACAGAGCAGAGGCATGATCTGGGAGAAGTCTCACTGTTCTGTCTAGCTGCGTGACCTCCAAATCAGTGACCTTTAAGCCAACTAGGAGCCACTAAAGCAAAGAGGCTGATTTGGGGCTTTCATGGGTAAGGCAGTTTATAGTAATTGCCAGTGTGATGTTGAGCCAGTGATGGGGCCAGCAGAGCAGAGTGAGTCTTAAGAGAGCAGACCTGCAGATGACGGGGCAGAAATGACACCACCGACCAGAGGCATTGGTGAAAGTCCAGGGTGCTGAACCCGGAGAACCGGCCACACACACAAGGGAAGCTGCAGTTAGGTCCCTGCCTCAGACACACTGAAGTCACTTCCAGATGGCTAGGAAGAAGGAAGCAGTAAATACTTTCAAGAATATAAAGAACATTTTTGTCATCACAGGACAGGAAACAGTGTCTTCAAACAGAAAGGAAAAACATAAAAGGAAAGCTTGATGCTGCCTTCTTCAAAACTAAAAACGTACACATACATGTTTATACCAACAGTTTTCATAACAACCCAAGGGTGGAAACAACCCAGATGGCAGTCAGCGGGTGAGCGGATCGACACCTCTCGGAACAAGACAGCGCCCAGCTACAGAAAGGAATAAAGGCTCTCACACTCACACAACCCGATGAACCTTAAAAGACCAGTGAGCAGAGTTAAAGCAGAAGGCCACACTGTGGGGGTGCTGTGGCCAAGCCAGGGCCTGGCTCATGCTAGCCACGTGTTCTGCCACTAAGCTCAACTCAAGGGTCATATGATTCCTTCTCTAAAGTGGTGGCCTGTACCATGCTTCTCTCCCAAATTCATCCATGGAATCACTGACTAAACATGAAAATACGCTCTAAAGAGGAAATTGAGGCAGATGAAGAATGTGAAAAACGGGTCCCTAATCCCATATGAACAGTGCCTTCTAAGAGGGCAAACACCAGGGAAAACTCCAAACTCTTCAAGAAGAGAGGCATCAGGAGAAACCAGCTCTGTCATCGACCCGAGTGTGTGAGAATGTGTGAGTTTTGTGAAGTGACCAGTCTGTGGCATTCTGTGACGGTGCCTGGTCATCTTAGAGGCAGACGGTAGGTCCGTCGTTGCCAGAAGAGGAGAGATGGAATGTGAAGTGAGTGGATGCTGGATACTTCCCGGATGACTCAAAAGGTCTGAGACTAGAGAGAGCTGGTGTCTGTCAGCACGCTCACAGCCTCAGAGCTTACAAGTTCACAATGTCATGTGGACATGTGAGTTTCACCTCAGGTTTCTCAGAAGCAGGGGCAGTCGTTCCTAGAGGCAGTGAGGGCATTAGAGAGCCTCAGAGCCAGGAGCAGTGCTGGGTAGTTAGTGTTTAATGGGAACAGTTCCAATTTGGGGGAGGTGAGTGTTCTGGGCATGGAGGGACAGCCGGTACAGGGTGTGCTTAGGGCCACTGAATTGCATGCCCTGGCAGTTATAATGATGAGTGCAGGTTGTGCACATTTTACCAGAAGAATTTAAAATAGAATGATGTGCTTATCAATTAAGTAGTAATCTTTTTTTTTTTAATGGACAAGGTGTGGCAGCACATGCTAGTAATCCTAGCACTGGGGAGAGTGAGACATTTGAGGCCAGCCCTATACTGTGACACTGTCCCTACTTCATATTAAGAGCAAGCTCATTTCATAGTAAGAGCTCTGGACACTCAGAGTAGTAGGGCAGTTTATTTCATGACTTGCAAAGTCCTATCGGGCTAGGATAGCAGCAGGAAGGCTGGTTGAGCAAAGAACAGTCCTTATTTATTTTTCTCTTTTTGTATTTCTTTTTTTAAATTAAACTTTTTCGTTTACATACCAACCACCTCCCCCCATGTCCCGTCTATCCCCCACATCCACTCCTCCTCCAAGACAGTCCTTATAAACACCAATGTGGTCTCGAGAGATGGTTCAGAGGTTAAGAGCACTGGGAGCTCTTCTCAAAGACCTGGGTCCAGTTCTCTGGGTTCAATTCCCAGCACCCGCATATCGACTCACAGCTCTCTGCAACTTCAGGTCCAGCTGATTCTATGCCTTCTCTGACCTCTGTGGATACTAGGCACACACGTGGTATGCAGACATAACATACAAACAAAACCCCATACACATAAATAATAATAAAACTCCAATACATGACCCTCCCTCCCTTTTTTGAATAATTGGGAGGGAATAATCTTTTTTTGTTTGTTTGTTTTTTGGGTTTTACGAGACAGGGTTTCTCTGTATTGTTTTGGAGGCTGTCGGTCCAGCCCAGCTTTGAACTCATAGAGATCCGCCTGCCTCTGCCTCCTGAGTGCTGGGATTAAAGGTGTGCGCCACCACCGCCCAGCAGGAGGGAACAATCTTACATATCACCTGGGCCTCATTTTCCCTCTGTCACTTGTTGGCCCATTTTTCAACAAAAATCTTGTATGGGTTTTGAAGCAAAACCCATAGCTTTCATCTCAAAGAGAGTAAGAGCCGTCTTGAGTGACCATGGCCAGGAAACACAAATTCAGGTTACCCAAAATTCCATGTTCTAATATAGAAGCAATTTCCTGGACTTTTTATAGTTTTACAGAGCAAAGAAAGCCATAAACCAAAGAAAGTTTACGATACACTGGTGCCTACATCAAAAAGGCAGGAACATCAAGATGAGGAAAGTTGTTCTATCGATAGGCTCAAAGTGCTATCTGGTGGCATCCTTAGCTTTTGGATTGGTAGAAGCTAGTTGCCTGCAAGTCAATAGTTTCTAAAAAGGCTTTTAATCTAGTGTCACAGATGTTAGTTTTGACACAGGAATGGCTGTTTTAGAGGACTGGTAGTCAGTCCGAGTTAAGGTCATTAGCCTCTGGGCCTGTAACACTCCAGTCTCTCTGCAGTAGGAAATTCTGATCAGCCAGTTAGTCTCTGCAGACAGATTCCTTTCATGTTCCTTCATAGTCGGATGCAGCTTCTTTGCAGAAGTTTTCCATCACAGGGCTGGTCTCTACATCTTACATCCTGTTTATTTAGAGCTTATCAGACACAAGATCTTGCAGGCCAGCTTGACCATAATTTTCTACTCTAACTTATAGTTTGGCAGGGAGGAGTAGCTTAGTAGAGTTGGGGAAGGAGTTAGACCAGCAGGCACTAGCAAAGGGGGGAGGGTAGGATAGTTAGACCAGCAGGCATTAGCAAGAGGGGGAACAGTTAGACCAGCAGGAATTAGCAAAGGTCTAGTGTTTTCTATTCATTTGTAGCTGGACGGAAGCTGACTCCTGGCCCCCACCCCACCCCACCTCTGCTGGTTTTTGTTGTTGTTGTTGTTTTATTTGATTCTTTTTGGTTTTTCAAGACGGTGTTTCTTTTTGTTTGTTTGTTTGTTTGTTTGTTTTTCGAGATAGGATTGGATTTCTTTGTGTAGATTTGTACACCAGACTGGCCTCAAACTCACAGAGATCCACCTGTCTCTGCCTCACAAATTCTGGGATTAAAGGTGTGCGCCATCACTTCCCAGCTCAAGACAGGGTTTCTTTGTGTAACATCCCTGACTGTCCTGGAACTCACTCTGTAGACCAGGCTGGCCTCGTTCTCACAAAGATCCACCTTCCTCTGCCTCCTGAGTGCTGGGATTAGAGCCACCACTGCCCATCTGACTCCTGTCACTTTTAAAAGAACCAGAAGATATTATGTCTAAGAGATGCACACTTGCAATCCCAGCACTGGGAAGGTGGAATTAAAGATTAACAGATTCCTTTGGCTCCATGGTCAACCAACCTAGCTTACTCAGTGAGCTTCAGGCCAATGAGAGATCACGTTCAAAAATGAATGAATGAATGAATGAATGAATGAATGAATGGGGCCAGGTGGTGGTGGCACAAGCCTTTAATCCCAGCACTCAGGAGGCAGAGGCAGGCAGATCTCTGTGAGTTCGAGGCTTGCCTGGTGTACAGAACGAGTGCCAGGGCTCCAAAGCTACACAGAAATTCTGTCTCAAAAAACAAAAACAAACAAACAAAAAAGTGGTGAGGGCTAGAGCAATGGTTTAGTAGTTAAGAGCACACACTGCTCTTGCAGAGGACTGGGTTCAGATCCCAGAACCTAAAAGGCTGTTCACAACCATCTGTAATGCCAATTCCAGGGAATCCAACACTCTCTTCTGACCTCTGCAGACACACATGCAGTGCACATACATACATGCAGACAAAACTTTCATACACATAAAAGAAATAAATCTTTAAAAAAAAATCTCATGACATCTGTCACACACACACCACATGCAAACAAAAATAAATAGAGGCCAATAAGACAGCTGAGCAGGTAAAGGCCCCTGCTCCCACACTGATAATGTGTGCTCAATCTGCAGGACCCACAGGGAATGGCCCAGGGGCGGGACTGTGAGGAGGTGTACCTGTGGGGGTGTGGCTGAGTGGGACTATGTACATGTCCATGGGGCACAAGATTGTGAGGGGCCACAGGTTGAGGGGGTCTTGTTGAGCATCAAGGCAAGGGTCAGGGACACCAAGTTAAGGAGTCTAGTTTTTATAAAGATGGCCATCAGGCGGGGCTGTCACTCAGTTAGCAGAGCACTTGGTCCTCATGTCCTCTGGGTTGACCTCCAGTACCACTACAGACCATACAAGGGCAGCCTGGGCTAAAAAGGGAGGGAGGAAGAGGAAAGAAGAAGGCAACTTACTGACTTGCACAGGGTTCTAAGTTGCCCACAGGTGGACTCTGGTTAATTGGAAAGGGGCATCCATACCCAGCAGAAGCCATCCTTCTTTTCCCTATCAGTGTTAAACACTGTTTCCAGACTTTATTAAGGGACTTCAATGTATTAGGTTTGGAAAAGGCAGCTCTGATGACATGGTGTGTGTGTGTGTGTGTGTGTGTGTGTGGGGGGCACACATGAGATCATAGGCACAGTGACTACATGCAAAATGGGTCCTAGGAATTTGATCTCATGCTCCCTTGCTTCATAGCAAGTATTCTTGCCCACTAAACCATCTCCCCAGCCTTTTTACCTTATTTTCCAAGATGGGGGCTCTCCCTGAACCTGGAACTCATCTATCTGGCTATGCTGGGCCAGCCAGTGAGCCCTAGGGATCCTCTTGTCTCTTCCCAGGAGTGGGATTATAGGTATGTGATGCTGCACCTGGTGTTGGAATTTATCTAAAACGCCTCAAAGAGAAGTCACACCATACAACAAGGCTCACAGGTTTATTTGAAGAGGAGAGAGAAGAGGCAGAGAGGTGGGCAGGGGCCGGCTCCTGGGGACATGAGGAGAGACTGAGTGAAGAAACAGACACAGAGAGACAGGATGTGGACAAGGCCCACCTTTTAAAAGGGAGCATAGTGAATGTGTACAGGAGGTGCTCTTAGTGGCTGCAGCTGAGGACATACCCTGTGAGGACCCCAAGGGCAGGCCAGTACACATGCCTGAATACTAACACCTGGCCTTTTACATGTGTGCTGGGTGTATAATCTGATGACATGACTACTCCACGGTATGGTTGAAGGGAAGGTTTCTATTGTAGGTGTGAGAGAGAGAACAGCCAGAGGCGTCTGGAAGAGTCCAGAGCAGAGGGAGAAAGTAGATTGAACATGGCCAGCATACTGGACCTGGCCAGGGCTATCTGTGAGAGAAGAGATAATAACAGGGATGGAGAAAACACAGTGAGAGAAGCAGGAGCAGAGCATAGAGAGGGAGCATAGGAGAACGAGGAGCTGTGGGGAGGAACGTCCCCGAGCTAGGGAAAGTTTAGGGTAGGAGAGAAGCTGAGAATGGCTGGGTACTAGCATGGGCTTTGAAATGTCCAACAAGTACTTGTGATATTGGAGGAGCCTGGAGGCCAGCATGCCCTTTGACATACTGATAGGCACCACAGAAAGTCCTATGTCCCTTCTGCCAGAGGTAAAGGAATGATTCCTTTTGGCAGATGGGAACCAGTTTCACAAGTTCCTGAGGAACTCTGGCTTTTAACCAATCTCCAGAAATCCTATAGTCCAGGTTGAGCTCATTTCTAGATGTCTGGACTACCCTTTGGAGTTTCCGTTGGACTTAACACTGGGGATCTGAACTCGGGGCCTCATGTTTGCATAAGAAGCACTTTGTCAGCTGAACTGCCTCCCCAGCCCCCATTTTGTGCTTTGATCTTTACTATTATTTTTATTACTTACTTATTTAGTGTGTGTGTGTGTGTGTGAATGAGCTGTGAGAGTGCCATGGCATCCATGGAGAGGTCAGAGGACAACTTTCAGGAGTCCTTGCCTTGCACCATGTGGGTTCCAAGGATTTCTCCCAGATCGGCAGGCATGGCTGTGGGCATCTCCACCAGCTACACTGTCTCACCAGCCCCTGATGTGTTTTTTAAATGCTGCCTAATGGAATTTTAGGACACACTTCTGCAGGCAAGAAGACAGAACTTGTTGCAGATGGAGAAGTAGCTAGAGAAGATTGAGAGGGTCCAGGAGAGTCTCAGGCTTGAGAGGGGTGGGCAGGAGTTGGGAGATTCTGGGAGATGGCATTTCCAACGGCCAAAAGCAGCTTTTTGCTTTGTTTTGTTCTGTTTTCCACAAATACAATTTTCTTAGCGTGATAAGTAGCACACACATGTGATCTACCTGGTGAGTTACTTGGCGTGGAGAGGTGTGGAAGTTAGGTAAAAGGCAGATGGAGATCTGGAACTGGGAGAAAGGAGCTGAAAATTACTGCTCAAGCCTGGTCCTGTGAACAGCCAGGCAAACTATTGTAAAACCTCTGCCCCAGGTTTCACAATAGGCCTCCATTTAAAAAATAACAATGTCTCAACCATAGGACAGCCAGGAGTCAGTCCCGGGAGTTAGAGATGAGATAAGCAAGAAAACTGAAGCTGTGCCTCCCAATGGTCAGAATGTCCCTTTGTGGTTAAGCGTCCTTGAGGCTACAGACCGGTTGTTCCCTCTGAATCAGAAGTAAAGACTCTGGGACATTTTCCCACACAGGCACTAGCTGGGGACAGCAGCCTCAGATGAACTCGGCTTCATTGTAATATCATTTATTGTGTGGTTTTTTTCCCTCTCCCCTTTGTGAGCTTTTCTAGAGAATTATGGGAAAAAATACCCTAAAGGAAGAATACTTTTGATCAGCTATGATTTGGGATGGACAAAAAGATCACCTTACATTATGAATATGCCACCCACCTAAAAATATTCATAACCCTTCTTTAAAATTCAAAATGCAGACCCACTGGGCTGCTAGACCACCTGGGAGAGCCCACTTCCAGTCTCTTTGGAATGCTTGGCTTGCTTTGATAAATAAACGGCCTGTGTCTCTCAATGGAATTCTTTCTTTTGAGTGGACAAGAACCACAAGGAGCCCACACGATAAGCACACACACTGCTTTAGGTTAAACTTCCCTGATAGAGCACATTCTGCCTTGGGGCCCTGGTGAGCTGGGGAAGGAAGGGTGGAGCTAAGCTCAGTGGGGATGGCAGGGATGGCGGGGATGGCGGGGATGGCATTTTCCAGGCTAGGCTTTCAGCACAGGCTTTACCAGGATGTGTTCCGATGATGTTCTTTTTCTTGAGGAACTAATGGCAAGCAGCTTTTAGAATCTCCACACAAATGATCAAAGCCATTGCCAGGAAAATGAGGAACATAACTTTTCCCCCCAAACAAAAGGTCTCCTTGTTTGTGATCTTTGTTGACTGGTTTAGGAGGTGGCTATGGGCCTGGAATAGGAAGGAGCATTGATTGCAGGAGTAAGGGGGGTGGGGCAGATCTCAGAGTGAGACAGCCCTCCTGAAAACTTTCAGCATCTGAGACTCATTAGGTCATCAATCATGCGCTGTGACCAGAGAACTCCAAGGGAGAGAAAGCTTTTCCAGAGAGTTCTCCCAGGTGATCCAGTGGGTTGATGGGTCTATAAGGCCACGATTACAGTGTAGAAGGTTTATAAGCCCATGGTCATGGTGCAGATCCACAGATAAAGATACTTAGGGAACAGATGCTTGTATAGCTGGATGGACACTTGGAAGGTGCTTGGTCACAGTCAGCATGGCCTAAGTACATGTTAAATAAATAGGTTGGGCCAGGGGTGTAGCTCAGTTGTGTGGCATGCTTACCTTGTGTGTGTGAAGCCTTGGGTTTGATCCCCAGAAACACATAAAATGGGCGTGGAAGTGAACACCTGTAACCCCATCACTTGGGAGGAAGAGGAGTTCAGGGTTGTCCTCCGCTAGTACAGCAACTTCAAGGCCAGCTAGGCTATGTAAGATATGAGTCCCAGTCTCAAAACAAACACTTCCTGGGTGAAGGAAGCAGGAAATGATTGTACCAGCGAGTACAGGAAAGAACTCAAGGGGCTCTGGAGGAGGAAGGGAAGGGGACAGAGGTTGCAGTTTATGTAGAATGGTCAGGTGACATGCCTAATATAGGGACGTTTCAGTGAAAGTAGATGTGTGGAGAATACGTCAGGGTAAAAAAGTGTTCCAGGAAGGTAGACCAACCTGAGTTATCATGAGACCTGGGTCAGTATGGCATATCAAGGTCACAGGGGCAGTCTCTAGAAGGTGAGTGACCTAGACAACAGATGGGGACACTCCGAGGAGCCTTAGCTGGACAGAGTAAGGAGCAAGCAGGGAGAGCTATGGTACACAGCAGAGGTCACAGACTGTCCAAGGAAGGTGTTGCTGAGGCCCCTGGGACCTAGGAGGCATGAGCACATGTTTAAGGTGGCCCTCTTATCCCTCACACAGGGCCACTTTAGAAAATGAAAAGTGGCCTTGTGGGTAATTGCTCTGGGACTGACTTCCAGGGAGCAAAGCTGTGGAGACCCTGTGCCTTTTTAGTGTTTGGGCGTGGCACTGAGGGGGTGGGGAGAGCAGTAGGGGAAACTTTCAAACCGGCTGACTCAACTCTAGGACAGAGCAGGAGCAGAGGGAACAGTGAAGGACAGGTCAAAGTTCATATGGCCTGAAAAGCTGGACAATGAGTTAGATAAATAATCACACTGACTGATAAAGCAGGTGTGGGGGGCGCAAGGATGGGTGGACAGCAAAAGCTCTCCCATGACTTGGCAGAAATCTGAATGTCACCTTGTGGACCTGTGCTCCTCCCACTGACTCCTTGTACTCTGGGGTACACCTGTAAGAAAGGGAACATCCCTGGAGCCCAGTGATGTATCGGTGTGTTCCTGATGGGTTTATCTGCACATTTGATAGGCAAATACTTTCTAGTTTTTAAAATAAGTACCAAGGGCCAAGGAAGCCTCGCCTAGTGGGGGATGTAGCTGGCTCTGCCCAACCTCTAGGGAAGTACCATCAGAGGCTGAAGTGCAGCCAAGGCCTGGACGGGTTCAAGGCCAGCTTCTGTTCCTGAGTTTAGGGCCTGCCACTCTGCATTTCTGGCTGGACAAGGTCTCAACCCTCTGAAGTAAAGGATGATCTGAAAACCTTCAGGAAGCCCGCAATAGTGGTGCAGGCCTTTAACCCCAGCACTTGGGAGGCACAGGCAGGCAGACCTCAGTGAGTTCGAGGCCAGCCTGGTCTACAAAGTGAGTTTCAGGATAATGAGGCCTGTTACACAGAGAAACCCTATCTTAAAAAAAAGAAAGGAAAGGAAGGAAGGAAGACAGGAAGGAAAGAAAGAAAGAAAGAAAGAAAGAAAGAAAGAAAGAAAGAAAGAAAGAAAGAAAGAAAGGAAGGAAGGAAGAAAGAAAGGAAGGAAGAAAGGAAGGAAGGAAGAGAAAGAACCTTCAGGAATCAGAGTGAGGAGCAGACACGGAGGACCAAGGACGCAGCAGCACTTGTGTTGGTGGATGTGGGGGTGGTGGGTGATGAGAGGTCATTGCTGTGAGTGGTTGGAGGTGAGCAGACCTCTGACCTGTCTCTGCTGCCCTATAACCGCAATATGGACAGAAACAACTTAAAGGAGGAAGAATGCATTCTGGCTGAGAGGTGACGGGGCTTCCCGCCATCTTATGGGGAGGGGGGTGCTTTGAATAGAGTGGCCCCCACAGGCTCAGATGTTTGAACGTTTGTCCACAGTTGGTGGAAGAGTTTGGGAGGAGTTAGGAAGTCTGTCTGGTCTTTTTGGAGGAGGTCACTGGGGGTGGGCTCTGAGGCTTCAAAGCCCACACCACCCCCAGTGAGCTTTCTGTCATCTGGCTGTGGCTCAGATGTACACTCTCCACTACTGCTCCAGGGCTCTGCCTGCTGCCATGAGCCTTGCTGTGATGGTCGTGGACGCTAGCCCTCTGCCACAGTGAGCTCTCTCTTATAAATTGCTTAGGTCATGGTGTTTTGCCATGGCAACAGGAAAGCAACTAAGACAAGGGTAGTAGCCATGCTTGTGGTAAGGGGAGCGTTTGATAAAGTTTGTGACATCAAGAGCCGAAGCTGCCTTTTCTGTTGCTCCAGTGCGAATTCCTCCCTCAGCTTCTTTCTGGTGGTGTTGATCTCGGTACAGCTGAGGACCCTTCTCAGAAGCTTGCCTCTCCTTTGCATGCCTCTCTCGGCCAACACTGTTCTACCGAATGTCTTTTGTCTTTCTCTGTACTCTTGCTCACAATTCCCACTGTAAACCTGGCTGAACAATAGCACCAATCACCATGTCAGGGCCTGGATGCTGAGCTGTTTAGAAACGTCCTCTGCCAAATCAGAGTTCAGGTTCACTCAACATGTTAGGACACAGACTAAATACAGACTGATTCCATGCTGGAAGGTCACATGAGCCATCTCTTGTCCACTTCCAAACAAAGTCCTTTTTCCCACGGAAAACCTCATGAATGTGGCCTTCACAATCTGAATTTCTGCTGGCCTTGTGCTCTTCCGCAGCTCCCCCCCAGAAAGGTCCACCGAGCTCTTCTGACAGCATCCTAAGGCTTCTATAGCTTCAAACTCTTCCAGATTTCCTAAGAATCACAGCAACAGCACCTCTCTTGGCACCAATTTTCTGCTTTTGCATCTATCTGTGTGGCCACAAAACGTGGCAGAAATAGCGTGAGGAAGGAAGAATTTTCTTTTTTGAGACAGGATTTTTCTGTGTAACCTTGGGGGTCCTGGAACTCTCTCTGTAGACCAGGCTGGCCTCAAACTCATAGAGATCCACCCTACCTCTGCCTCCCAAGTGCTGGGATTAAAGATAGATGCTGCCGGGCGGTGGCGGTGCACGCCTTTGATCCCAGCACTTGGGAGGCAGAGGCAGGTGGATCTCTATGAGTTTGAGGCCAGGCTGGACCGACAGCCTCCAAAACAATACAGAGGAACTCTGTCTCGGAAAACCAAAAAAAAAAAAAAAAAAAAGGCATATGCCATCACTGCCCAACTTAAGAATTTATTTTTTTATATATTTTATTTTGAAAAGCCTTACAAATAAGCATGTATTTTGGCTCACCGTTTCATAGGGCCTTAGTTCATCATGGCAGGGTTTGTAATGGCAGAGCGTGTGCCAGAGCCGCCTGTACACTGGAGCAGAAAGGAAACAGGGAGGCCAGGCTACAGCCTTCAAGGCCTTCCACTAGTAACTCAGCTCTACCAGCTAGATCTCACCTCCTAAAGACTCCTGTAGCCTTCCAAAACAGCACCACCCACTGAGGAGCAAACTGGGGAATGAGCATTCAAAACATCAGCCCGTTGGGACTGGAGAGGTGGCTAAGCAGCTAAGAGCATGGGCCGCTCTTCCAGGGGACCTGGGTCTGATTCCCAGCACTCACGTGGGGATTTACAACTGTCTGTATCATCTGTCCCAGGGGACCTGGTGCCTTCTGCATTCTGCAGGCACCAGACACACATGTGGCTATCAAGACACCCATCTGCATAAAATAAACTTAAAATTTTAATTATCAACAGTGAGCTCATGAGAAACGATACAGATTCAAACCATACCCAGTCCTGTGCCAGGCCCAAGCCTCCCTCTGAATCCCACAAAGTTCTAAGTGGCCTAGCTTTCCTTGGATGAGTGGACCCCAGCCTTCCCTCCTTTTTTTTTTTTTTGGTTTTTATGAGACAGGGTTTCTCTGTATTGTTTCGGAGGCTATCGGTCCAGCCCGGCCTCGAACTCACAGAGATCCGCCTGCCTCTGCCTCCCAAGTGCTGGGATCAAAGGCGTGCGCCACCACCGCCCGGCGCCTTCCCTCCTTTTTCTGAAGCCATAGTCAGAGGTACAGCCACAAGAATCTTCAGTTCTACACATCCCCCCAAGTCATTCTAGTCAAGACCCATGTGCCCCTTCACACCCCACTTTCTCTTGACATGAGTCCTGTACTCTGAGGACCAAGGTGTCCCCAGCCCTGCTTGGGATCCCCAAACACAGCCTTGTATCTCTTCATTTGGACCAGGACCATCCCACTAACCTTTCCATTGACCCCCCCCCCCAGTTCTTTTCCTGGCATGATCTTTTTAAAACTATTCATTTATTCATATATATTTATTTACATGTCTGACTATATCAATATCTGTGCATGGTGATGTACCTGTGAGCACAGAGAGACGACAGAAGAAGCAGAGGGTGTCTGACTGTATCACTCTTCATCTATTTGAGCCAATGTGTCTCCATGAACCTGGGTCTTTCATTTTCTGGACCAAACTAGAATTCAGTGAGCCCCAGTGTCTCTCCTGCCTCAACCTTCCTCAGAGCTGGGGTTACAGGCATGTACAGGGCACCCAGCTTATTACATAGATGCTGAGATGGCAACTCTGGTTCTCATCGTTGCACAACAAGAACTCTTAATGGGTAAGTTCTCTCTCCAGCCCCTCCTTTGCAATCTCATGTAGCTGGGTTCTTTGTGGGATAATAGTGGGCTCCTGATTCACGTACTAGCATACTGCTAGGAAAGTGTTCTAAAGAAGCTGGAGCAGGCTCCCAAATAGGCTGTCCCTCTGCCTACTAGGCCCCAGGCAGCCCTCTGTGGACAGTGGATAGCTCACCAGCAGCCCCAAGCTCCTTGCTGACAGATACAGTTGACAACCTAAGGAATATCTCACTGTTGAGGCAGCTCACTGCTTTGCATCTTGGGATGAGTCTGTCATGTCTTGCTTCTTCCTGCCCAAATGCAGCCTTCGTGGCAGCTGCATCCCTCCTCCTAACCCAATGCTCAGAACATAGGCAGTGGTCTTCTCAAGATGGGCAGTGTTGTCACAGTCTCCCCCATACTCTCTGCATGCTGAGATGGATAGAGACATAAGCACTCCTCCTTTACCAAGATAGTGGTCCATGAGCAGGGATTGTGTTCTTGTCTTGGGATGCTGCCAGCCCACCTCCTTAGACATTTCATACTTAGTCAAATAGCATAGTGCTGAATACATGCTGGCTGCCAGCCAGTCAGAGGGAGGGCAGCAGCCCTAGACTTCTCTTTCCACAATCTACCTCTGGCCCTGGCGTAGGCAGGAGGAGGTAAGGGCAGATTAAATTACAGCCCTGGCTTCTGCATCTGTGGGCTGTGCCACCATAGGAGAGGACCTGGCCTTCGGAAATCTCCTTGCGTCTTAGTCAGGGTCTGCATTGCTGTGATTAAACACTGCAGTTAAAAGCAACTTGGGGAGAAAAGCATTTATTTCACCTTGCAACCCTCAGGTCACAGTCCATCACTGAGGGAAGTCAGGGCAGGAACTGAAACAGAGGCCAAGGAAGAACAATGCTGACGGGCTTGCTCCCTGTGGCTTGGTCAGCCTGCTTTCTTATAGATCACAGAACTGTCTGTCTAAGGATGGCCCCGTCCACAGTGGCCTGGGCCCTCCCATATCAATCACTAATTAAGAAGACGCCCCACAGGCCAATCTTATTGAGGCATTTTTTCTTTTGGTCAGACATGGTTCTCTGGTTCTGTATTCTTAGATAGCTCTAGCTTGTGCCAAGCTGACATAAACTTAGCTTGCACGCTCTCATTGTATCCATAACATGGCCAGCTTGTCACTGCCTGTGTCCCCAGGCTGGTGGGAGAACTGCTTTTAAGAAAAAACTTTCCTGTAAGGAACTGGATAGCAGATGTTTTAGGGGCTCTGACCCAGCTTTGCAGCCTGGGAAGTGCATCCCTGCAGCTCCCCTCATTTGAAGGAGTGCAGAGGAAAACACATGGGACACACAGGCAATCCAGCCCTGCAGCTCTCTCTCTCTCTCTCTCTCTCTCTCTCTCTCTCTCTCTCTCTCTCTCTCTCTCTCTCTCTCTCTCTCTCTCTCTCTCTGTGTGTGTGTGTGTGTAAAGCCACACCTGCACTAAGAGAGTAGAAGTCTCCACCTAGCCAACATTTCCACCAACAGAAAGATGAGAAACAGGGCACACATCAAGGCAACCTGGGGCTGGACGCGGCAGGAACGGTGGGATAATGGACAGACACAGCCGAGGTGAGTTTTAAACACTTGCTCCCATGGATCTGAAGAACTCATCACCCTCTATGGACAAGCCAGCATTCAAGAGCTCTATGAGATGGAAAGAAAGGCCTCTTTCAGTGGCCTGGGTGCTCCCAAACCATTGCTCCCAAAGCAACATCTTAACCCTAGAGTGCTTGAGGGTCATACACACAGGATAGGAATGAGGAGAGAGAGAAGTAGGCTATTGGACATGTGAGGTATTTATGCCCTGTCTGGGAGTGAGTGGAGATCTTTGGAGGATCTCAGTGTTTCCTCCTTTCATTTCTTTCATGGCCTGCATTTTTCAGTAGATGTCTTTAGCACTGAAGTGGGGAAAAGATATCTAGGGCAATAACCATGTATTACAGTTCCGGACAAAACATTTCTTAATGATCAGTGTGTCTTCGTGCAGAGCTGACCCAGGATCTGAGAAAAGAAGATAGAGATGCTGACCTCTCCCCATGCCAGTCACAGTAGATGCCTGTGGCTGAGTGAAGAGTCAGTGCTAAAAGCAGAAGCAGAAGAAACCTAGGCAACAGTTATCCTTGCACCAGAGGAGTTCCATCTGTCGCAGAGCTGGGGGTGGGGCTCACTGGGCTGTCTAACTGCAGGACTGTCAGATTTAGTGACCTTTGCTCCGACTGAGAGCCAGTGAAGCTGGAAGACTGATTTGGGGCTCTCCTCTGTACAGAGGCCACATTCCTTCTCATCTAACTGCAGAGAGCTCCTCTAGCCTGTCTAGGCAGCAGAGTGACCAGGATGCTGGCCTTTCATTCTGCCCCGGTTGCCCAAAGCTCCAGGAAAAATGGCCCTCCTCTGGCATTGAAAGTCTCCACAACCCATACCCCTGTCCTGTGAACCCTTCAAGCCCTGCTCCCCAGTTACCCTGTGTGCTTCTGAGAGTCACCAAGATGTGGAGCTTGGCAGGGGCTACTGGGTGCAAATGGAGTTGAGATATAAGCTGCTTATCCGGATCACAAGGGCTATCCTTTCCTTCACCCACCCACCGTTCCTTCTCAAATACTTCTCAACTTGACCTTCTAAATGCTGGCACCTTCTGACATAGTGGGGAAGTCCTGTTATGATTCATTGGTGACTCCAAGGGACCACATGGCACAGTGTGGTCCCCTCAGGAGCAGGCTGCAGAAAGGGTCACAACCACACCTTCCATAGGATCCGGTTAATCAAATGGGGAGGGACAGAGCTATTTACCACCCCATCCTCTGTTGGTGTGAGGCCAGCCTTATAAAGGTCCAGGGACCTCCGTCTAGAGTATTTGCCTTTGGCCACACCAATCCCAAGAGCAAGGCAGACCCACACCACCACCATGACGGGGCTGGAAACAGCCATTTGCCCAGTCATCAAAGTCATCAACAGGTAGATGGTCAGTGACGACAACAGTTGGAGGCTGAGGAAGAGGAAGCTGAAGAGGCTGATGGAGAAGGAGCTCCCAGATCTCCTGAAGGTAAGGCCAGGCAGGCAATAATGAGAGCCTGGGAGGCAGGAAGAACAAGGGCCAGACCCATCGTCTGTGACCCACAGTGCTAGGAGGAGGAGGAGGCAGCAGACCCTGAGAGGTGTAAGCACAGTCGAGGAATGGCCCATAAGCCCCACCGAGGAAACAGTGGAGCACCAGAGTCCAGAGGGCATGCTCAGAAGGAGCCTAGGAACATAGAGAAGAGCCCCAAGGCATTTGTGACCAGGAATCTTTCCCCGTAAGGACAGGACTCCTGCCTAAGACAGAGAGTGGGATGTAGCTGGAGTTTCTTTCCAGCCTGGTCCCGCAGCCGATTAGCCCCAAATAAACAGGCAAAGACTTATATTAATTTGTAAGCTGTTGGTTACAAATGGCTAGGGCTTCTTACTGGCTAGCTCTCTCTTAATTATTAACCCAAAGCTACTAATCTATGTATTTCTACATGGCCTTATCTTACCAGAGAACACCTGGCACATCCTATCTTCCCGGCCTCTACATGGATTCTCTCCCTGGCCTCTCTCCCCACACCTCTCCCCAGGATTCTCCTCATCTGGTAGCCCTGCCTATGCTTCTTGCCTGGATACTGGCCAATCAGTATTTTATGTATCAACCAATAAGAGAAACATAAATACAGAAGAACATCTCCCATCAGTGGGATCCAAGGCAATCCCTGAGGCTGTCCACCTGACCCTCAGAGCTATTTGTCTCCAGGACTTCAATCTTCTAAAATGTTCCTTCACCCATGCCAGGTCCCCTTGTGACCTGGTATTAGTGGAACCACCAATAAGGATTAGTGAGGTCTTCACCTGGCTGCTCTAGACCCCCACCCCACCCCCACCCCTGCAGGCAGCAGTCTCCCTTGAGCTCATTGCTCAAGCAGGACCCCAGAGCCAGGAGCCTCCCAAGAGGCCAGAGCCAGGCAGCTTTTGCTGTGGGTGGCCCACGGTGGATCTAAGCAGTCTCCCTCCCTCCATCCTCCCCTTAGTCTCTTTGATCTTCTCTCTGCTCATTTCTCTTTTTTCACCCCCTTATTCCCCACCGCTCTGCCCTCCTGCCATCAGATCCACATGGATGCTGGCAACTGAAGATGAAAGTTAGAATGGTCAGCCCCGCTCTTCCTGTAAGCGACCTCTGGTAACCTGTGAAGATGGTTCGCTACTCTCTCAACCCAAAAACCCTACGAAATCATGCAAGTCAAGAGGTTCAAATCTCCAGGTTCTCTTTAAGAATACCGTGAAACTGCCCAGGTCATCAAGGGTATGCATATCCAAAAAGTCACCAAATACCTGAAGGATGTCACTTTGAAGAAGCAATGTGTGCCATTCCGTCGGTACAATGGTGGAGTCAGCAGATGGGCCCAGGCCAAACAGTGGGACAGGACACAGTGTCGGTGGCCAAAAAAGAGTGCTGAGTATTTGCTACACAGGCTTAAAAATGCAGAGAGTAATGCTGAGCTTAAGGGTCTAGTTGTAAATTCTCTGGTCACCGAACACATCCAGGTGAACAAAGCAGCTAAGATGCGTCGATGAATTTACAGAGCTCACGGCCAGATTAACCCATACTTGAGCTCCCCCTGCCATATCGAGATGATCCTCACAGAGAAGGAACAGATTGTTCCAAAGCCAGAAAAGGAAGTTGCACAGAAGAAAAGATATATCCTAGAAGAAACAAAAACTTATGGCGCAGGAATAAATTCAGCATAAAATAAAGGCTGATAAAAGTAAAAAAAAAAAAAAAGAATGTTCAGCCCCAAGTGTCACTCAGAGTCACCTAGTACCCCAGAACATTGTGTGTCTGTCCTAAACAGGAATACAGTGACGACATATTTTTACAATAAAATCCATCTGTTTTGTTTTTACTAGAAATGTGTTTGTAAATGACAGAAAAATACAAACTTGTGAAGAAAAAAATGAGCCATCTTGAATACAAACTTTCGTTTTCTTGTCTTTTCCTCAAATAAGCATTTTTGCTAGTAAAATTCTGATTAATATGAAAGTTGCTATTGTTTGGGGGTTAACATAATGGTGTGGATTCTCTATTCTGGGCTTCTCTGAGGACAGCCAACCCATTGCTGACTTGTGTGTGGGGCATGGGCTGTTCTGAGGATTATCAAAGTTTGAGAAATTAATCTTCAGTGAGTGAATGTGTGTGTGTGTGTGTGTGTGTCTGTGTCATGCAGCATGGGTGTGCACCTGTGTTCACGAGTGTATGTACATAGGTGTACATGCTTGTGGAGGTCAGAGGTCAACCTTAGACATATTTCCTCAAGAGCTCCTACCTTGAGTTTTTTAATGTTTATTATTTTTATTTTTTGACAGTTTCATACACGTATTTTTGTTTGTTTGTTTTTCAAGACAGGATTTCTCTGGGTAGCTTTGGAGCCTGTCCTGGAACTCACTTTGTAGACCAGGCCTGCCTTGAACTCACAGAGATCTGCTTGTCTCTGGCTCCTGAATGCTGGAATTAAAGGCATGTGTCACCAATGCTTGGCCTTCATAC
Organism: Mesocricetus auratus; assembly: GCF_017639785.1. Classification (NCBI taxonomy): domain Eukaryota; kingdom Metazoa; phylum Chordata; class Mammalia; order Rodentia; family Cricetidae; genus Mesocricetus; species Mesocricetus auratus. The sequence continues at coordinate 16,869,483 of NW_024429190.1, read as the reverse complement.
ACATATTTTGATCATTTTCACACACCCATTATCCTCCCTCATCATTTCTCTCTCCTGCTGAGCCCTCTTCCAATAATTCCTGCTTTTGTGTTTTTTCTGTTTTGTGTATGTGACCCCATGAGTTTAGTTAGGATTGTGTGCACAATCATTGGGAGGTTATTTACTGGAAATGAGCAACTCACCAGTGCCTACATAGCTGAAGAACTAGCGTCCCTGCCCCAAGCACTGCTGACTGCCAGGAGCTCCTCAGACAGAGGTGTCCCACATGAGCCTGTCCCCTCTCCATGGTGGAATGTTGATGGACCCCATCTTGTGCAGGTGTTATACAAGTGACCACAGTCCCTACAAGTTCATAAGTGTGACAGCCACGTCAGCTTTTAACAGCACCCCTTCCCATCCTCCAGCTCTTAACCCCCCCCTTTTCTGTGATAGTCCCTGAACTTTCGAGGAAGGGAGTGGTATAGATGTCCCATTAGGGCTCAGCACCCAACAGTCACTTACCCTCGGCATTTTGGCGAGTTGTGTCTCTGCATTGACCTTTGCACTGCAGACAGAAGCTTCTCTGCTCAAGGCTAAGAGCAACACTCTGATTGTTGGCGGCTTCTCTGGATACCCTTCCTTCCTTCCTTCCTTCCTTCCTTCCTTCCTCCTTTCCTTCCCTCCTTCCACAAGGTCTTTGACCTGAACTCACCAATTAAGCTAGGCTGGCTAGCCAGCAAGTCCCAAGGGTTCATCTGTCTCCACCTGCCTGGCCCTGGGATTACAAGCACATTCTACCCCCTTCAGCATTTTTATGTGGGTTCTGGGGATCAAACCCACATCCTGCAACAAGCACTTTATGAACTGAGCCACCAGGTGCAGGTATTCTGATGTGTGTGGGGTGTCTAGGTGGGTGTGTCCCGCTATCTTTGACTGTGAATTTGTAGCATCCCCTTATTTAGCCATTCTGACCTGCCATAATTAACACCTACTTCCATGCACACAGTCGCTGCTTAGTGAGTGGTCTGAACTCACACTTTCTAAAACAACCACAGGAACATAAAATGCTTCCGTCTTCAGGTGAGTTAGTAGTCCCCAGCCCTCAGCCCCCACCCAGCCATGCTGATGCTCAGATCTGCCCTCTGTTCTCTCTGTGACGATGGTGTATTAGCCCTAACTGTCCCGTGAGCAGGCGTTCAGATTCTGCACCAGACTTATCCTCTCCAAAAAAAGACCTGGGATCTGAGTGGAGTGCTGGCGCAAAGAAGAGCAGGGCCTCTGTGCAGGTCCCTTGGGCTCTCTGGGCCTATTAATCTTCATCACTAACAAACACAGGGTGGCAGAATCCTTGCCTTATAGTTGTGAGTCCTGCAGGCTCCCGTAAAGCAGATAACCCAGTCAAAAGCAAGGAGGGGCTGGGAAGATGGCTCAGTAGGTAAAAAGCTTGTCATCCAGGCATGTGGATTTTTTTAAAGATTTATTTATTACATATACAGTGTTCTGCCTACATGCCAGACGAAGACACCAGATTGAATTGTAGATGGTTGTGAGCCACCATGTGGTTGCTGGGAATTGAACTCAGGACCTCTGGAAGAGCAGTCAGTGCTCTTAACCTCTGAGCCATCTTACCAGCCTGCATGTGGATCTTTTTTTTTTTCAAAATTTTTTTAATTTTAAATAGCTTGTTTTACATGTCAATCCCAGTTCCCTCTCCCTCCCCTCCTCCCCCACTCCCCTTTCCCCCCACCCTCCCACCCTATTGCCAAATCCTTCCACATAGGGGATATCAGAGTCTGTCATTTTACTCTGGGTAGGGTCCAGGCACTCCCCTAAGAGTCCAGGCTGAGAGAGCATCCCTCTTTGTGCTATAGGCACACGAAGACTGTTTGTATATCAGGGATAGACACTGATCCACAGCTCAGGGCCCCATAGGTTGCCCAGGCCTTCTCGCTGACACTCACATTTGGGGGGTCCAGATCAGTCCCATACTGGCCTCCTCACTGTCAGTCTGGGATCCAAGAGCTCTCCCCTGTTCAGATCAGCTGTCTCTGCTGGTTTTTGCCAGCCCATTCTTTGCCAATTTGCTCATCACTCCTCTCTCTCTGTCACTGGGTTCCTTGGGTTCAGTTCAGTGATTAATTGTGTGTTTACCTCTGCTTCCATCAGTCACAGGATGAAGGCTCCCGGATGGTTATAGACATCAAGTTCATTATCAGGAATGGGCATTCGAGGTGGTCTCTCCACTATTGCTTAGCTTGCCAATTGGTGTTATCCCTTTAGATCACTCGAGGTCGCTCTGGTGCCTGATCTGTATTCGATCCTATGATTCCCTCTTCCCCCTATTCTACCCCCCTGCATGTGGATCTTAATTGAGATCCCCCGGCACCTACATAAAACTAGGTGTGAGAGCCTGGGAGATGGCTCAGAAGTTAAGGCTAGTTGATGTCCTGTCATACCACCCAGAGCATCTCACAGCCTGTATATAGCTGTGTGTCTTTGCGTGGCCAAGGCGTGGCTGGCTCCACAGCTGGACTGGCATGTGGCCCACTCATGGGTGCCTTTTCCCTTCCTTCAGACACTGGGGCTGGAGCTGCCTGAGGCCCACTGCATCCCTATTGCTGACTCCGGCCCCTCTCTCCTCTAGACTGGGGGAGATGCAGAAGGCCTGAACAAGTGCTCAAGGAGCTAGACACCAACAGAGATGCCCTGCTGGACTTCAGTGAGTTCATTATGGCTGCTCTCACCTCTGCCCGGCACTGTCGCTTCCTGAGAGAGGAAACGAAATGATTCAGGAGGGTGTTGAATGATGCCTTGGAGGACAGATTCCTCATGGAGTTCCCAGGAGGGCCTTGGCAGTGGATCATCAGCTTCCAGAAAGTTCTTGCTGGCAGTTACTTGCTTGGGCTGATCTGGCCAGTGTCCCTCTGGTTAATAAATGCTTATGAAGTACTAGTGGGCTCAGGGAACCCAGACATTTCCTTTATACCTTGAAGTCTTTGCCCAACAAAGAGATACCTCATTGGGAGGACCCAGCTGGGCAAACCTGTAGTCATCTGCATCATAGTCACATTTTGATGGACAGAGGGTCCTGGCTCTGTAGAGTTATTACCATGGATAAGCATTGGTGCACTGGCCCCATGGCCACTTGAGACATTAGTAATTGATGCTGCTCTTAGCAATAGTTTTTGAGAAAGGCCAGATACACCCAGAGGCAGACTGAGAAACTATGCATTACAAGTGAGAATGAGAACTGCCAATGAACCACTGTCCTCACTCATTTAGTCTCACGATATTGTCTTTAGGAAGTGAAGAGTGACCCAGGTGAAGTCATGGAGAAGTCACTGGTGACTTTGTCTGGTTTCAGGGATTTTCCCATCCTCTGGATACCCAACGTGTGACACCTGTCTAAGTGTTCTGAAGGAATTCTGAACTTCAAGAGGACATGATATGTGGGCTACCCCTTTACGGAGGAGATGCAGACATATCTGTAAAAGGGATAGTCTTGGGTTGGGCACACACATCTCAAGATGGATGGGAGGTGATGTTAACATGGCAGGCTGGGACGTAAAGGATGCATCAGAGCCCAGACTGTTTTCTCTTTTTTCTTGCTGCTTAACAAGTCAGTCGCCTTGCTCTGGGTGACAATCTCACAGCTTGTTAGTTTTGGGGAGAGGTGAAGCCTATGGAGCTTCTTCAAGCATCAAAGTCCCCACTGTCTAGCCTTACTCAGACCTGAGGTGTGGAAACCTCACCAGGATCCCGGCTTCAGCAATTGATGCAGAGAAGCAGGACATGTGAAGGTTACATTTGGGGGGGGTTGTTTTGTTTTGTTTGTTTGGTTGGTTGGTTTGGTTTTTCGAGACAGGGTTTCTCTGTGGCTTTGGAGGCTGTCCTGGAACTAGGTCTTGTAGACCAGGCTGGCCTTGAACTCACAGAGATCTGCCTGCCTCTACCTCCCGAGTGCTGGGATTAAAGGCATGCACCACCAATGCCCTGCCTGGTTGCATGGGTTTTGTAGCAAGCTTCAGGAGGCCTCGAGCTGGGTAGCCCTGAACTCAGCTCTCAGAGAAGTCTTCTGGAATTCAGTCACTGAGGGTGGACTTCTATGCTTTCCAACCAAGACCTAGAGGTGTGTAGCATGGAAACGTCAGTGTGGCATCTCTGCAAGCATCCTTCTATAACAGGACTTTTTTGCTGGGCTTTCTTTGGACTGCCAGCCACCAAATAATGACACAAAGACTTATTAATTATGAATGCTTGACCTTAGCTTAGGCTTGTTCCCAACTAGCTCTAATAACTTAAATTAACCCATTTCTATTAATCTACGTTCTACCGTGTGGTTCTTTATCTCTCCTCCATTCTGTATGTTAGACTCCTGTGTCTGGCTGATGAATTCCTGCCTTTTTTCTTCCCAGAGTTCCTCTTTCTCCACAGAAGTCCAGCCTATCCTCTCCTGCCTAGCTATTGGCTATTCAGCTCTTTATCAAACCAATCAGGTGCCTTAGGCAGGTGAGGTAAACATAGACACATTTTCATACGGTGTGATCAAGTATCCCCCAACATCCTTCTCCAGCTTCTCTGATTGGGCCTGGTAAACCTCTCTTTTTCTTTTCTTTTCTTTTTTTGGGGGAGGGGTTTGGACTTTGTTTTGGTTTTTTTTCTTTTTCGTTTTTTGTTTTTTTACGAGACAGGGTTTCTCTGTATTGTTTTGGAGGCTGTCGGTCCAGCCCGGCCTCGAACTCACAGAGATCTGCCTGCCTCTGCCTCCCGAGTGCTGGGATTAAAGGCATGCCCTACCACCGCCCAGCTCTCCCTCTCTTTTTCTTAAGACAGTCATATGTACAGCTGGCTGACCTCAAACTCATTATGTATCTGAGGACAACCTTGAACTTCTGATCTTCTAGCCTCCATGTCAAGTGCTGAGATTACAGGTGTGCTTTACTTACTTAATGTGATACTGAGGATGGAACCCAGGCTTCATGCATGTTGGGCCAGCACTCACCCGAACCATATCCCTTGCCTTTCTGTCAATCTTTCTGTTTCCTCCACAGGAGGGACTCTGACTGAATGCCCTATATTTTCTAGAGGTAAGACTTTCATGACTTCATGGTTGCCCTGGCAATTCTCACCTCACTGTGACTCCTCTTCTGCTCCGACAGTGGACATTGTGTCTGGTTTCCCCTTCTCTAAGAGACCTGTGGCTCTCCACCACCCCACTATGGAGCCTGCTGGGATGCAGACACACACTGTACCTCCAGAGTGAGGACCACAACCACCTCTTTGGAGTTCACACCTTCCTGGGTGTGAAGTAAGAGACACATTCAAAGAGCACATGAACCCCCCATCCAAGACAGCATTAATATATTCATGAGATCCTGACTGACTGATTACCTTCCACCATCTTCACGCTATGCTAGGTGTAGTAGTTTGAATGAGAATGACCCTCATAGGCTCATAGATTTCGATGCTTGGTCCTTAGTTGTGGAACTGTTTGGAAAGGATTAGAAGATGTGGCCTTGCTGGAGGAAGTGTGTCACCAGAGGGCTGGGCTTCAAAAGCCCACACCATTCCCAGTGGCTCTCGCTCTCTCTCCACCTCCTACTTTTGTATGTAACTCTCAACTACTGCTCCAGTGTGTTGCCTCGTCTTCCCTGCCATGATGGACTCTACCCGTCTTGAACTGTAAGCAGAAATAAGTCCTTTCTCCATTAAGTTGTTTTTGTCAGGGTCAGGGTATTTTTATCACAACAACACAACAAAGTAACTGAAACAAAAATGAAAGAAACAGACTCCAATGATAAAAGCAAAGCCTTCATGATATGGTTGCTTTTTTCTCCTCTGTGGTATTAAGCACTGTGGGGCACTTGTGTCTTCACATATTGCTGTTGGTATAAACCAGTGATCTCCCATTTTAGTCAGTGGGCTGTGGTTTGTTACTATTATTTTGCTTTTTTGATGATCAAATTGTTGCTGAACTAACAAGAAAGAGGTAACTTAAGCTGACAACTGTATACTCTTGGTCCATGCCCAACATTCTTTGATGGTATTCTCCTTGTTCTGCCTCTAGAGCAGATCATTTCCCTAAGCAGTCCCTTTAGTGGAAAGTGGTATCTAAAAGCCAAGATCTTATGGGTAGGTATGCTTCTAGTCCTTCTCAATGTACAGAACTAACAGACATTGTAGCTATACACATAAGATTGTGTGCACACCCAGAATTCTATATCCATTCCATATATTGAATTCCAAAAAATTACTATTGAGAACTCTACCCTAAACAATGTCAGAGTTCCTTCTATATGACGGTTCTCCTTTGCCCTTCACCCTGCTCAGACTCTGTACCCCCTAAAGTCTTTCTCTGAAAAGACATCTTCCTCATCTCCCAGGTGGTCATTTCTAAGACTTCCCTCTTCAGTTACTACCTCATCCTCCTGGCTCAAGCAGTACCATGATGATGACCCGTGTGTGGACACTGTCCTTGCTCTACTAGAATACCTCTGAGAACTGGCTTCCCTCTCAGAGCTGATTTCCCAGCAAGGATTTCCATCCTATACCAGAAGCTCTCTCCACTGAATACACTATTTACACTGGGGACACTCTCCCTACCTTCTCATAGGGGCTCTGAAACGTGTAGGGATTCCTTTCTACTCCACTTGGACTCTGGACCCTGCTCTGGATGCAAAGCCCCACAACTTCTCATCAGGACACCTTAGGCTAATTACCATGTGTGAGAAGGGAGTATAGCTAGTCTGCCTTTCTCGTGGAATTTATATTTGAAGATTGCCTTAGTTTTGCTTCCTGTTGCTTTGATAAAATAACATGGCAAAGCAACTCGAGGAAGACAGGGTTTATTTGGCTCAGCAGTTACAGGTGCAGTCCATCATGAAGTCAAAGTGGTAGGAGTGTGAAGCAGAGCCATATCAAATCCACAGCCAAGAGCAAAGATCAGTGAATTAATGCATGCTTGCATATACACAGCTCAAATTCTCTGTTCTCATAGAGTCCAGGGTCCTCTGCCCAGGGAATGGTGCTTCCCACAGGTGGCAAATCTTCCAGCCTCAACTAATGTAATCAAAACAATTCCTCATAGGCAAACTTGATCTAGTCAGTCCTAAGACTCTCATCCGTGGTGATTCAAGTTTATGTCAAGCTGACACCACTTATTGAAGTGTGAGCCTTCAGGGTACTGGAGAGACAGCTCAGCGTTTAAGAGAGCTGGCTGCTCTACCAGAAGTCATGAGTTCATTTCCCAACAACCACTTGGTGGCTCACAACCATCTATAGTGTGATCTGATGCCTTTTCTAGCATAAAGGTGTACATGCAAATAGAGTACTCATACAGAAAATAAATTAATTAAAAAATAAATTGTGAGCTTTCAAATCACAGCAGATGCAGAACAGCACATCTCTGACTCTCTGAAACTCCAACTGGGAGTCATCCTGCCTCCTCCCATCACTCCTGTGCTGAAAATAAGAATCCTTTATAGAACTCAGAACCAACTGGGGCATTTTGTCTTTTTGAGTGTTTTGTCTGTTTGGCTGGTGTCACTGCACTGTTTAAAGCGGTCTTCCTGGTTCTAATGGCATGAGCAAATAAAACATCTAACACAGAATGATTTTTTGAGACAGGGTCTCATTATGAAGCTCTTACTGTCCTGGTACTCTCTCTGTGTGTGTACACAGAAATCCACCTGACTCCTCCTCCCAAGTGCTAGAATTAAAGGTGTGTGCCACCATGACCAGAAAACAAAATGAATTTCTTAAGGCCAGTAGGGGAATGAAAGCCCAGTTCACTCAAGCTGATCTGCTAACAGGATTGGGGTAACATTGAAGGCTGAGAGCCTGTTAGACAGTTAAATGCTTGAGGCAGCTGAAAACAAGGAGATGAATCCAAGGTGCAGGCAGACTCCATGCACCTTGGTGACAGACTGAAGCGGGGAGGTGCTGAGCAGGGGAATTGTCAAGAACAAAATGTTTGCATTGGTAGCTTACAGTTAAATTTAATTTTCAAAAGCTGGGTATAGTGGCACATTTGTATGACATTGCTGCTGTAGAGGTGGAGACAAGCAGGCCTCTGGAGCTTGCGGGCCATCCAGTCTAGCCAATCAGTAAGCTTTGAGTTCAGGAAGAGGCTGTGTCTCAAAAAGTAAGGTGAGGCTGGTTGGATAGTTTAGATGGCAGATGCATCTTCTACAGAGCCTAATAACTTGAGTTACATCCCCAGGACACACATGGCAGACAGAGAGAACTAATTGGGTATGTTGTTCTCTGACCTCTACACTTGTACCTTGACACACAAAAGCCCACACAAATAAATATGCAATTAAATCTTAAAATATAAGATGGAGAATGACAGTGGAAGATACTAATGCTAATCTCTGTCATCCACACATCTGTTCATAGACACACATACTTACATGTAGGTACACAAATATGACACACACGTGCACGCATGCCCACACACACACACACACACACACACACACACACACACACACTCAGACACACATTTACTTTTCATGCCTTATTGACATTTGATTGTCCTGAGTATTTAGCACCAACCATTTGTGTGCCACATGCTGGTCTACGTTCTTGGAATTCAGCCGTGAACAACGTCTATCTCCAGAGGCTGATAATCTACAGAGAGAAGCCAGATGATTCTATTTGCATTTTAAGTATTAATAAGAAAATAGAGAATAAGGGAGGCTGGCAGTGCCTCTGGATCACAGTGGAATAGGAAGATGTTGGCAGACTTGAAACCTGGAATGATGAATCATGTGGACATCAGGCTCTGACAGTGTTTCCAGAAGAAACAGAACTCAGTGGTCAGTCCAGTCATCACCAGCCAGTGCAGATGAAGGCAGTGGAAACTGCTGGGTCTTTTGGAAGACAGCACAAAATCTCAGATTTCAGAGAAAGGGGAGTTTTAGAATGACAGGACAGACTAATGGCTTCCAGAGCTGCTGACAAAGCCAATATCAGTGGCAAGGTGACTAGGAAGTTGCTTAGATTCTACAAATACATGATCACTTATGAAATGAAGATGAGTTAAGTGAGAAATACACACGAAACCATGCGTGCTTCTATATTCCATTTCATCAAGCAAGGACTATGGCTATGGAGAGATGGCTTAGTGGTTAAGAGTGCTGGCTGCTCTCCCAGAGGACCCACATCAGGTAGCTCACAGCCTTCTATGGTTCCCGCTCCAGGGGATCCACTGCCCTTTTCTGACCTCCATGGAGACCTGTACACATGTGACAAACACACACATACACACATAAAAATTTCAGGCTAGACAGTGGTGGCGCATGCCTTTAAGCCCAGCACTTGGGAGACAGAGGCAGGAAGATTTATGTGAGTTTGAGGCCTGGCTGGCCTACAGAGCAGCTTCCAGGACAGTTCCAAAGCTACAAAGAGAAACCCTTTCTGGGCTGGAAATATGGCTTGGTGGTTACAAGCACTTGTTCTTGCAGAGGACCCAGGTTCGACTCCCAGAACCTACATGATGGCCCACAACTGTCTGTAACTCCAGTTCCAGGCCATCCAATGATTTCTTCTGAGCTCTGCAGTCATTAGGCATGAAATGGTACACAGACAACATGCAGACAAAACAGCCATACATGGAAAAATGTTTTTAAGATTTGTTTTTATTGTATATATACGGGTGTTTTGCCTAAAAGTATGTCTATGAGCAATATGAGTACCTGGTACCTTTGGAAGTCAGAAGAGGGCATAAGATCCCTGGGAACTGAAATTATAGACAATTATAAGCTATATGATGAGGGTATGAGGAATTGAACCCAGAACCTCTGTAAAAGCAACCACAAAGCTGCCTCTACAGCCCCCATGTAGTCAGTTTTTTAAAATGTGTATAGTCAATTTGACATACAAACTAGAGTCATCTGAAATGAGGGAACTCAAATGAGAAAATGTCTCTATAAGATCTGTCTGTAAGGTATTTTCTTAACTAGTAATTGATGGGGGAAGGGCTCAGCTCCTTGCGGGTGGTGCCATCCCTGGGCAGGTGGTCCTGGGTTCTATAAGAAAGCAAGCTGTGATGAGTGGTGGTGGCACACACTTTTAATCACAGAACTTTGGAGGCAGAGGCAGGTGGATCTCTGTGAGTTCAAGGCCAGCCTGGTTTATGTAGTGAGTTCCAGGGTAGGCTTCAAAGCTACAGAGAAACCCTATCTTGAAAAACAAAACAAAAAAGAAAGAAAGGAGGGAAGAAAAAGAAAGAAAGAAAGAAAGAAAGAAAGAAAGAAAGAAAGAAAGAAAGAAAGAAAGAAGCCTCCATGGCCCCTGTATCAGCTCTTGTCTCCAGGTTCCTGCCCTGTTTGAGTTTCTGTCCTGACTGCCTTTAATGATAAATAGTGATATGACAGTGTAAACTGAATAAACCCTTTTCTCCCCAACTTGCTTTTTGGTCATGGTGTTTTGTTGCAGCGGTAGAAACCCTAACTAAGATAGTTCCCTGTCTTCCATTCTTCCACTAACCACTAAACTGAAGTTGAATAAGCTTTGTGAACTACAGGCATGATCATCACTTCCCAGATAATCAGAAATTGTCAATGGCCCCAGCAGTACCTGTCCACTGAAGAACACAAAGCCAGGAACACGAGGCTTGGGAGCAAGGCAGGGAACACGAGGAGGTAACAGCTATGTTTTATGATTTCATTTTGCACATAAACCCAAAAGGTGTGTCCATGTTTATTGTGAGCATGTATTTTCTCTTATAAAATTGTATTCATCACTGGGCAGTGGTGGTGCATGCCTTTAATCCCAGCTCTCAGGAGGCAGAAACTAGCATTCTGTGAGTTGGAGGCCAGCCTGGTCTACAAAGTGAGTTCCAGGACAGCCATGTAGTTACACAGAGAGATCCTGTCTTGAGGAACAAAAGAAAGGAAGGAAGGAAGGAAGGAAGGAAGGAAGGAAGGAAGGAAGGAAGGAAGGAAGGAAAGAAGAAGAGGCTATATATAATAAAGTATTTATGTTAAATGAATTGTATTTGTCAGTTCTAGGAACCAAAGCCTGCTTGTTTGGCTATGACTGTGAGTGAAACTCTAGAGTGAAAAGACCTCACTGAAGTGCAGGCCTTTGACAATGAATGAATTTCTTAATGAAAACCTCCATTGCATGTCTCCCAGAATGCCTCTCCCTCTGTAAATTGTAACCCTAGCCATCTCCCAGCCTGAACTAGGGTTTTTCACTCTGACTGTTGCTTCCTGCCCCTCAGATGCCTTTGCTGTTTTCCCTTTCAGGGTCTGTACTCAGCATTCAAGGCCCAGCGATATCACGGTTGCTCTGAAAAGCATCCAGATGCCCCTGTCAGCTGTGACTCCCCCATCTGGCTCTTGAGATAACCGTAACATCATTCCCAGATTTCATTTCTCTCCACACCTCTGGTCAGTCCATGTCTTGCCTTTACCAGTGCCTTACACAGGATGTGAACTGCACCACATCAGACACTGCCACAGGCAAAAGACAGGGGCTTGGGTTAGTGGAAGGCCTGAAGCTTGTTCTACCATACCGTTGCCATGACTCCAGAAACCATTGTCCCCCACAGTACTTACTGGGAGTCTTGCAAGATACACAAGTCTATCCTGCTTGACACTGAGGACTCAAGGGAGAACATCATTTTTGTTCAGTGATTCATTTATGACTCCATTTATTAACACCCACAGGGACTTCTGTTCTCTAAACAAAAACTTCATTATTCTTTTATTTAAAGATTATTATTGTTGTATGTGTTCTGTGCACGTGCCAGTGAGTGTATTCCACTTGTGTATAAGAGCCCATAGATGCCAGAAGAGAGCATCTGGTCCCCTAGAGCTGGAGTTATAGGCAGTTGCAGCTGCCTGATATAGGTGCTGGGAGCCAAGTTCAGGTCCTCAGAGAGAACAGCCTGTCCTTTTAACCACTAAGCCACCTCTCCATTTCCATCATTCTTTAACTAAATAAACAAAAGACAAAAAACAAAAATACAATTTAAAAAAGCAGAAACAAAGCCCAGTTTCCTAGTGAATCTTTTGAGGCAAATGAACACTCAGTGAGTGCTTGGTTTTGACCTTGAATAGCTGTCAGAGCTGCTGCCTGGGCCCTGATAATGTTTCCCCTTATTCAGCATCTCTGTCCACCATCTCTGATGCTTTTCTCAGAAGCCCCTGTGACAGTGAGGGCTATGACAGTCATGTACAGTTCTTGCTCTCTATTCAAGCTTCATTACCATACAGTATCAGATAGATTTTTAAAAATTAACCTGAAGTTACACAACTCAGACAATGTGCCACAACATAGTTCTCCTCTTTTGTCTCACAGAGCAGCTGAAATTCCGAAGTACAGACAAAGCCATCCATTTTCTGAATCCTCCAGTTTGTGCAACAGAATCTTATCCACACAGTCTTCACTAACTACCGTACAGTCTAGTCATGCCTAGAACTATACCAACACCAGTAGATTTTGACCACAATTCCCCACAGATTTCGAAGTGCCAGAAAAGGATCAGGTCATACAGATAACATCAAAACCCAGCCATTTTCACTCTTCAAAACACAGCAGAGTGATGAGTATTCTGGTGTGAACCAACTTCCTTTAATGAAAGATATCTTTGAAGACCCAAATGCATTGAAGATCCACATTTGATTCAAAGTCACCACACAGACACCATAAGGTTACAAAACCACGATGCAGAACATAATGCTAGTTCCAATAGAATGGTCACCCAAAGTATACCTGCCTAGGCATAGCATATGGGGAAACTGAAGACCATTCAGCAAGACAGGAGAATATGAATGTAGGAAAGAGAAACAAGCAAGCATATAGGCAGAGAGAGGCTCTTACTAATACTTTCCAGATGTTTCTAGAAGGCAAGTATATCAGAGGACCCTGGACCAAGAAAGTAGCATTCCCAGAAGTGATTAAAATTCTCTTTTTTAACCTCTAGATTTGAAAGGCTGACCATTCACGGTGTGCATGACAAGTTCCTCCCAGCTGTGGTTTAGGTTCACAGGGATGGACTTGGGTCAGCTGGTACAGATGGACTGATATGGTGAGGAATTGAACAAGCTTGTAGTTTTCTCTATTTTGTTACTCAAAGTTGTTTTTGTTTTTCTTTAATTCCCAATTCCCAGTGGGGAAAGATGTCATGTAAACTTTACCCAGGAAGAGTATGTGTCGAACACCCAACTCTGTTTCCATCACCTGGTCTTTTGCACTGGGTGTGAGAGTGCCTACCTGTGTATGAGTGAGTCAACAGTCAGCAGTCCAAGTCTTCCTCAATTGCTGCCCACCTTCTCAACTGCTACCCTAAGACTGTCTTCACATGACAGTGTTGAAGAATAAGACCATACGTTTCCTAGAAATCTACAGGGATGCATGGAGATGCCACCTTGGATGTTTCTAAGAATCTTAAGGATTTTACCCCTATCTTGTGTTTTTCCCCTGGCAACACTGGAAAGCAAGGACATGAAGGGAATGCCCTGGCATGTCCACATTATCTTTGTGGGAAAGGCTAAGGCCTGGGAGGAATATTCTTAGCTCTTTTCACAAAACCAAAGAGGATAATGACACCTGGTATGTTTCCTTGCTGTTCTTGTACTTGCTTAAGCTGATTATAAACATCACCTCACGTTTTGCTTGCTTTAATAAAAATGAAAAGTGCTTTGCACTACTCTTGAGCTCAAATGTCTGGAGTCCCCTGACTCCTCAAGCAGGTCTTTGGAATATCATAGCATCTGCAGAGACTTAGCCTCGCTGGTCACAGGGCAGGTGGAGAAACAAGTAATCTGCAAGAAGGTCCCATGGACCTCTTCAGATCTATTTTATTGTATTCCTCTTACATTATCATTTATCAATTTACCATCTATCTACCTATGAATCATCTATTGGTTTGTTCAAGCAGGGTCTCACTATGCAGCCCTAGCTGGCCTGAAACCGGCCAGACTGGCCTTGAACTCAAGAGATCTGTCTCTGAAGCGCTGGGATTAAAAGCATATGCCACGATTGGCCTAATCTATTTATCATCTATCTTTTATCTATCTGCATTCTAGCTATCTTCTATCATCTAATCACCATCCTTTTTGGATTATCAACATGTGGAAAGAGAACCAGAACACATCATGAACAAGCAGGCAAGGCTGACAGTAGCAGATTGGACACTCTCGGGATCAAAGGTTAGCCGACTGGTAAAAAGCATGACGCATTCAAGCAGCGCCGGAAGCAGGGAACGCGGGACCGTGACGTAACCGCGTAGTGCCGGAAGCGGCTGAGCGGGCCATGGAGGACGGACCCGCGGGCGGAAACCTCCCGCGAGAGGCCTCGACTGAGGAGGCTGAGCCGCTGGGTGCTACGTGGAGCGGGGACAGCGGCCACGTGTCGCAGAGCCAGAGCAGCGCGTCAGGGCCGTGGGAGGATGATGGCTCCGAGGACGCGCCGGGCCGCGACCTGCCGCTGCTGCGCCGTGCTGCCTTGGGTTACGCCTCCAGCCTGCTGCCGGCCGCGGGGCCGCGGCCCGAGGTGGAGGCTCTGGACGCCAGCCTGGAAGACCTGCTGGCCAGGGTGGACGAGTTCGTGGGCATGCTGGACATGATTCGCGGAGACTCGTCCCACGTGGTGAGCGAGGGCGTGCCGCGGATTCACGCCAAAGCCGCGGAGATGAGGCGCATCTACGGCCGGATCGACAAGCTCGAGGCTTTCGTGCGGATGATCGGCTGCAGCGTGGCCAGGATGGAGGAGCAGGTCACCAAGGCCGAGGCCGAGCTGGGGACCTTCCCTCGGGCCTTCCGGAGGCTGTTGCACACCATCAGCGTCCCCGCTCTCTTCAAGTCCGCACCCACCGGGCCCCAGCGTTCCGCCTACGAACCGCCGGTCCTGTTTCGGACCGAGGACCACTTCCCCGGCTGCGATGACAGACCGCAGCTCTGATCCTGCACCTTTACCGCAGGAGAACTGCAGTAAGACTCTTGTTCCGAGTGTTAAGAGATCCTGCCAAACCGGTGTATATGATATCGGAATGTGAACTGTTAAAAGTGTATTTTCTGCAAACGACTCGATATCGTCAATATTCAATGTCGAGAATGTAGATCCCCGTGTCTTCCAGTTCTGATCCTAAAGTTGTTTGGTGGTGGGGTCTGGGGGAGCCAACTGAATTAATTTATCTGTGCAATATGGCAGAGCTGTTATTTTTGTGGCCTTTATTACAGTTAACAGTGTTACCTTAAGATTTATATATTTATATGATCAAAAGTGACCAAGAAATTAAAGCTGTATTCTTAAATCCTAACAGTGAAGTGGTTCAGTTTTTGTAGCTTTCTAGGATAGATGGCAGATTATTTAGTATCATATTCAACTTTACAGATTGTAGGCCAAAGGAAATAAGATAGTTTCTCGATGTAGCCAAACTGGGTGTGTTTTGTTGCAGCAAGTTTTGAAGTTGTATTTGACAGTATGATTCAAAGGCTTAGTTTATCATAGCAAGCATATTAATGTATGGTTATCAGTGTTCAGTTGATAGCACATTAATTAAAATGTTAAATTTCATTGAAGGAGGTTTCCTTCTGGAAATTATTTAATGTATTTCCTGTTTCGTTTGGAAATAAGCCTGTCGTTCATGTTTTTAATAGTGGAGTAAGAAAAGGCAGCTTCCTTCTTCAAAAGCTGGTGTGAAAAACCAACCTTGCTGCTGTCTTCACTGCTCTGCTTTCTCCCTGGGTCCCATGGGAGTCGTAGGAGGGATTTGTTCTTTCACTTCGGGGATACAGAATGTGTGAAGGCCTCTTACTAACAAACTACAGTTCCCTAAGTTGGTTCTCCCAGGCAGTAGCCTCAAGGAAGTACTCAGCTGGGTGCATTGCTGTCAGTGAGGGTAAGTAAAATCAGCAATAGAGCCGGGTGTGATGGCACACATTGCAGTCCCAGCACTCGGGACGCTGGCAGGAAGAGCACAGGTACCAGGATAGCCTGGGCTATAGAGTAAGTTCCAAGTCAGCTTAGATAGCTAGGAAGACCATGGATCAGAAAATAAATGACTTAGCCAGGCACAGTGAAGCATGTCTCTAATCCCAGCACTCAGGAGGCAGAGGTAGGCAGATCGCTATTAGTTTGAGGCCAGCCTGATCTACATAGAGAGTTCGAGGACAGCCAGGGCTACATAAAGAAAACCCATCTCCGAAAACAAATAAACTTGATAATGAAATCTCATTTTTGGCTTTTCATGGACCTTCTGTGTTTTATGGTGACATTTATTCATTTGGCTTGTGGTTCAAATCAAAGAACATGTAAGTTTAGGTAAACAAGTGGCCTACATTTGCTGTTCAGAATCTAGTGGGTGCTACTACAAGTTATGTATTTATTTCTGTCACAGTCACTGAATGTGAAAACAGAGTTCCAGACCAACCTGTGCTAAAGAGTAGCACCCTGTCTCAAAAACACCAAAAAAAGATTGCTTCCATAGGTGCATGGCTCTGCAGTTAAGAGCATGGTCTTTTCCCCCATCCACTTCATTTTTGTGAGAGCTCACAATGCCTGAAGCTCCGCTCCACAGGATCTACCTGATGCTCTCCTCTAGCCTCTGAGGTCACCTGCACTCAAATGCACAAACCCATGCTCCCGCACAGAAGTACGGATGATTGTAAATAAATTCTCTTTAAAAGATTGTTTATCCCTGGCCATGATGGCACATGCCTTTAATCCTAGTGGAAGGCAATGGCAAGCAGATCTCTGAGTTCAAGGCCAGCCTAATCCACAGAGCAAGTTCCAGGAAGCAAGGGCTGTGCAGAAAAACCCTGTCTTGAGAAACAACAAAAGATTGTTTGTATATCTTTAGAAAAAATGGATTTTAAACATTCTTCAAGATAGCATAGTAAATAGGACAAAGTGTGAAAATATTTAAAATGTGAAATTTAGTTTCTATACAGTAAAACCCTTAAATTTCAGAAAGCACAAATTAAGTGTTCTATAAAGTAATCGATTATGTTACATATTAGAAAACCATAAGCTAGGCTGAGAAAAAAGTGATAAGTGCTAGGGAAAGAGACTCAATGTTTTAAAGCTCATCATAAAGCCTTCAGATAGTATATGCAGAAGTCCTGGTTCCAATGATAACTTGCATACTTCCCTGTGAGCCTTATTTCCAATGCATGCAGGTGCCTGAAATTCCAGTTAGCGGGTACTTCTGGGAATTCCAGTAGAGATGTGTGAAGAGTTGCTGGCTTGCATGGTACAGGACATTAGATGAAGGTCATTTGCCTGCCTCAAAAATGGAGGTTGCAGCTAAATATGACTAATACCTGTAATCCCAGCAAAAACAAAAGGAATGTAGGTGCTCCTATACTGTTTGGCAGTGCTGCCTCCAGGCTTCTTGGCTCCCTCTTCTGACTTGGACACCTCAGGAACCTCTGGATCTTTGAAAACTGTTTCTTCTTCCCACGTAGGAAAAGTCTTTGTAGCCCATTCATTAAATATAGGACAGGGGCTGGAGAGATGGCTCAGTGACTAAGAGTATTGGCTGCTGTTCCAGAGGACACCAGTTCAATTCCCAGCAACCATGTGGAGGCTCACAGCTATCTGTAACTCCAGTTTGGAGAGCGTCAAGCCAGAACTTTCAGGGGTCAGTCTTGAAACTGTTCCTATTGCCTGGTGTGAACCTGCTAACCAATACAGGGAGCAGTCAATACTGCCCAAAAGGCCAGTTGGCCAAGGTTTTAAAATCATAGGCATATGGTCCCATGGCTGATCACCTGCTCTTACAGTGCAGAAACATCTGGAGACCATGTGTAAACCACTGTGCATGGCTGTATGCCAATAACACAGTTCTTGAGACATAGGAGATACAAAAGGGCTGAGGAGATGACAGTGGGTAATGTGCTGGCTATGCAGGCATGATGACCTCAGTCTGCCTCTCCAGCTGGGCATAAAATATGGCTATGGTGTTGTGCATCTGTAACCCCAGCCAGCACTGAGGGGCAGAGACAAGTGGATCACAGGAGATCTCTGGCCAGCCATTCTAGGTAAACAGCTCTAGGCTCAGTAAGAAACACACACACACACACACACACACACACACACACACACACACAGTGGGTGTTAAAACCCCACAATTAAAACTCTAATAATGGGAAGGCCCAGTGTCAGTTCCTAAGGATGTTTTCCTTGCTGTTCAAACTGAACAAGATGAAAGAGGGGTCAGGATGTGTGGCAGGGAGTGCAGGTCTTATGAGACCTAGTCACAAAAATGTGGAGTCCCACTATGGGGTCCTACCTGACTAGTGACTGACTTTCTGAACTTGGTCACAGCACTATCTTCTGAGTTCTGTTCCTGAGGGTGGTCTGCTGTTAAGAAAGAAAGCAGTGGCATCAAGTTGTCACTGGATTGTCCCCAGTGCACCCCCATAGCCCACAGGCACCACCAGCAGCTCTGGGTGGTTGCCGGTTTTTTTCCTTGCTCTCCACATTGTACACACAAGCTAGGGTGGGTTTAAAAGCTGAGTCTGGCTGGGAGATGGCTCTGTTTATAAAGTGCTTGCTCTGTATGCTCTAGCGCCTGAGTTTGAAAGACCAGGTATGGTTATATGCACTTACCAGGAGGCAGAGGCAGTAGGACCCCTGGAACTTGCTTGTTAGCCAGCCTAGCCTACATGGGTGAGCTATGAGAAACTCCATTGCAAAAGAAACAAAAACAAGGTGCATGGTGTGTCCTGAGAAATGATACGCAAAGCTGTCTTCTGTCCTTTCCATGCATGGTCACACACATGCACACATATGTACATACACACACACTCACAGCCACACACCCACAAAACTTGTGTGGGCACTAGAATAAAACCAGAAATCTGTTGTGGGCTGCTGGTTCCCATAGGACCCAAACCCAACACCACAACAACCTTATTTCCTGTTTGAGAGAGGCCCAGAGTGCCCTGTATATCAGTGGCTGTGGCATTCATTATCTAACTAACCTGCCTCACCACCTGCAGGCATGACCATGGGGATGCCCACTCTATGGATCCTGCTTGGCTTGCCTGGATTCTCAGCAATAGCAATGTGCTAGGAACATTCAGATGTCTGTCAAATGAAAGTCTGGCTCAGTGAGTGAGCTATACCATAACTGGGTACGGTAACAAAACAGAAAAGCAAATAAACTTATGTTCGCCAGGAAGCCAATACCATAGGAGGGCCAAGAACACACAGAGAAAATATGGGATTTCTGACCCAAGAACAAGGCAGACAGGTAGCAGAGACCAGATGCCAGTTTAGTCCAAACCATGGTTCCAAGACTACACTGGTTAAACCCAATACATGTATTTCTAGGGGAACCATGTGGGCTTTGTGCTAACGCCACCAAGCATAAGAGCAGGACGTGTGTAGAATTCACAGTTTCTAAGAAGATCTTAAATGTGCTATGAGGCTATAAAGTCAAGAACATTTTTCAAAGTGGCCTAAACCATTAGTCCATCAATGGAGAGCAAAAACATTCCTTTTAGGCTCTTCCTCGACAAAAGAGGGAGGGAGGGCATCCTTGCAGTGAAAGCCAGCTGGGGAAAGTGAGATAAAAAGGTGGTTTTATATATGTAAAAAAAAAAAGCATCTACTCAAGACCATCTGGCTGCAGGACAGCTCCTTCCCACCAGAGGGCGCGACAGGCGCAGGAGGGCGCAAAAAGAGCGAATCTAGCCACAGCCTTAAAAAATTCACAATTCACCGTCCAATATTCAGAGATGGACTCAGACCCAAAACTCAAACCCCATGATAGACACACAGAGGACAAATACAAAATGAACCAAAGCCAAGGTGCAATGTCTGTTCCACTTCCTGTAGTGGGGTATGAGGAGGAGGCTGCATGCTAGTATTTGGGAATAACCATCTGGTAGGCATCACAGTCGCCACGCTGTTCACCCTGCGCTATCTTCATAGCTCTGACCTCCCTCCAAAAGAAGCGTGGCCATTTATTTACTTATTTATTGTCTTCTGGTTAAGGGTAGGGCTTGAACTTTGTCCCTTTTGTCCATTCTGAGCCAGTGGCACCTAGGGTCGAGCCCATTACAGCAAGCACTATCGATGTATTAGGGATGAATGGAGGGGGCAATAGGGACCAGGAGACAGCTGACAGGGAGGTAGAGCGGGTGCCTGCAAGACTCTGGGTCCCTATTATGTGTTCTGGCCTTGGCTTTTGGGGCATCTCCTTCCAACCTCTTTTTGTGTCCTCGGGGTATAGCCATGTCTTGCCAGCCTGATGTGCACATGCCTTAGAGCAGCTCTTACCCTCTTAGCCCTCCTACGTCAGCCCAGTTCCCCTCTTCCTCCTCTCTGCCACACTGCATCAGTCAGAGCTCTCCAGAGAGGCCAAGCCAAGAACACACACACATAGCTCTATAGGAAGGGGTCCTTGGAGAATTGGCTCTTGTGGTTGCAGAGGCTGAAAAGGCAGCAGTCCGTCTGAAAGGCTCTGGGTGGCTTTGCCCAAGTCCAGTGCACCAGGGCAGCAGAAGGTGGTTGAACACGGAGAGGCTGTCTCTATTCTGAGTGGGACAAAGAGGTCTAGGGAAAGGGGCATCTTATCTGGCAGGAGCAGAGTGCCCAGTGTTGTTCTAGGGTATTCCAGGATGGACAGGGCCATTAGGCAAGTGGTGTTGCCTATGCTGAGCTTAAAACAGAGGCCAGAAGATATCCAGAATATGTCAGGAGGCAGAGCTCAAGAGGCAGCATATTGAGAGGCCCTGAGGTGGCCACAAGAGTAGCATGCCGCCTCGCCATCGGGTTTTGTTTACTTATTTTTGTCTTTCTTCTCCTCCTCCCCACACCTGGGTCTCATGAAACCCAGGTTGGCAGCAAAACCTTTCTCTGTAGCCAAGAATGGCCAGATCCTCTACGTCCTTGGTGTGCCCTGGAGTTACAGGCATGTACCACCATGCCAGCTCCTATCAGGTGTTTTTTTGGTTTTGGTTTTGGTTTAAGACATGGTTTCTCTGTGTAGCCCTGGTTGTCCTGGAACTCACTGTGTACACCAGGCTGTCCTGGAACTCACAGAGATGTGCCTGCCTCTGCCTCATGAGTGCTGGCATTAAAGGCGATACTCTCTCTCTCTCTCTCTCTCTCTCTCTCTCTCTCTCTCTCTCTCTCTCTCTCTCTCTCTCTCTCTCTGTCTCTCTCTCTCCCTCTGTGTGTGTGTGTCTCTGTCTCTGTCTGTCTCTCTCTGTGTGTCTCTCTGTCTCTGTCTGTCTGTCTGTCTGTCTCTCTCTCTCTCTCTCTCGTCAGGAGGACTCTGGCACTGAAGCTGAAATCGTTTCTACATGGGGGACTCAGCATCCAAGTCGTTTATCATGACTGGTGTAAGAACTCAGGCTTTATGCTGGCCTGCCCTTGTCGGTATGCCCTCAGGCAGTACCCTGGTCAGCCCAGGTTCCATGACTGCTAGTCTGCACGCAAGCGCAAAAGACCCCTTTAAAAGAAAGACCCACTCCCGCTCTTTTTCGAGTTCCTCTGTTTCCCGCTGTTCCCCTGGGGCCGACAGGAATTTTCCTGCCTCCCTCTTCTCTTCTGTCCTGTCTCTGTATCTCTATCTCTGTGTCTCTTTACGTCTTTTCTCTTTCCTCCCCCTGCTCCCTTTTCTAATGAAACTCCTCACTTAAGCTCTGTCTGCTCCTCATGTTTTTCCATGTCTAGAGGAACAGTGAAACTCATGTACGACCCCCAGAAGAGAGATCAGGGCTAGTGGGATGGTACACAGCTGTAACCCAGCACTCAGGAGGCAGAGGAAGGAGGATTGTGAGTTGGAGGCCAGCCTGGTCTACGTAGTGAGGTATTGTCTCAGAACCCAGAGATCGAGAGAGAGGGTCAAGCACAGAGAAGGGGAGGGGAGGGGAGGGGAGAGGGATAAAGGAAAAGGGAAAGATCAGAAAGTCTTCCTATTCCAGGTAAGAGACATGTATGTGCCCCCTTGTGTAGAGACACATTCTTGAGCATGAACACAGAGAACGCCATGGGGTCAAGAGGAGGCTGCCGGGTTTTCTAGGAAGAAAAGAGGAAAAGGAGCTGTGCTCGGGTCGGGATGGATGCGAAGCGCCTATGTTCAGGTCCCTCAGCCTGTCCTTTCTGTAAAGCCTGTTTTGTGGGGATTTTGACCGGGAGAACCAGGTGAGAAGTCATGGGGTTTATCTGAGGTGCAGAGCCCCCATCCCTCACTAGCACTAATAGCAGCTGTCACCCAGAACCCTGCCAAGGCTACCAGTTAGTCACTAGCCTCAGGAGAGCCTGGTCCCTGACTAACACCTTAGAAGCCCTGGCCTTGTGCTCAGGACATGCTACCTGTGGCCACGAGGGGGCAGTGTGGTGTAGCATTGCCCAGCAAAGTGGTCTTAAGCTGATTATTTTGCTCCCTGGACCTCAGTTTCCTGCTCTGGAAATAATGACGGAGAATCCATGAGTTCAATGTACCTATGAGCGTCTTCTGAGGTCCTGGTAAGCCCCACCCTGTGCCAGGCTCAGAGGGCATTTACATGCATGGATGGCTAGAATTGGGTCAGTGTTCATGACCAGCCATTGCAGTCCCCAAACCCCATTCCTTGGAGATGCTCCTCTAGAGGGCTATATGCTGTGAGAAAGCCCCAACCAGCTCCCAGGAAGGGCTGTGGGGAGAGGCCAGAGGAGGAGCTGAGTCCCCTGATGGACAGCCTGGTCACTGCAATGAGGACTGAGCAAGTCCTGGCTTTTCCAGCCCAGCAGTGTAGTCCCACACAATTCCAGAGCCCAAGAATCTTCATAAACAGTTGTTTGGTCATACAATCTTGAGTGATGTTCTCCATAGCCAATGTGATAAGAGTACTGACATACACCACACCACACCCACACCACATCATGAACCAGACCTGGGCTCAGGCAGGTCTGAGCTCCATGGCCCATCTGTCATTTACCAGCCATGAAACTGGGTCACGTGTCTGCGGTTCTTTGACCACCAGTTCCCATCTCTGTAGGAGGGGCTCCTGCAGCCCACCTCCTGGGCTTATAGAGGAGCTGTCCACTTCATGGCCAGGGCACTGAGACTCAGTGGCTGTTTTCATTGGCCACTGATTTCTTTTGTCTGTGTCCTGGAGTGGGAGGCAGAGGGAAGGAAGCTGGGAGCTGCGCCCTCTAGCAACCAGTCTACCTGTAAACTGTTTGCTGCGAGTGTACGTGCCTCCAGGGCCACCAGAGCCAGAGGCCTATCAAAGGCTTCAGATAGATGGCAGGTACGCTCACTGTTCATGCCAAGCTGGGCCTCCCCTTCATAAAGACCTGGTTTTTGTTGGCTGCTCTCCTGGCTCCAGAGCCAAGCTCGGTGATCTATTCTAAGCAGTCTGCTGTCCCTGGGCACACTCAGGCCTTCTGTTTGCCCACGGCCAGCCTGTGAAACTCTCATAATGTAGCCTTGTTCTCCTCACCACACAGCGGCCGGCTGCTCAGAGCCTGCCTGGGGAGGAAGCTGTGCCAGCTACACTGAGCTGGTTTCCAGGAAGACACAAACGCTGTGTGTGGCCAGAGATGGAGACACCTCTCTGTTGGCAATCCCTTCAAATTAGGGTCAATTTGTTATGGGCAAAAGGCATTTTCAATAAGCAGAGAAATCTGGCTTTCCACTGAGCTCCAACACACCAAAGCTATAGGGCCTTTGCATAGACAATCTGGCCCTTATGAGACAACCTCATCCTTCTTCAAGACCAAGCTAACGTTGCCCTGTTTCCTGCTGGATGGGCATATGCAGCTGAAGCCCTTCTCTGTCATCTTGCCCTGTTGGTTTTCCCTGTGTGTGTTTTCTGTCTTATCTATAAACTCTCACTACTCTCCCTCTCTTCTCTGTCCAATTCCTGCCCTGCCTTTCTCCATGGAAGTGATAAGTCTACCTATTTCCAATACAAAGAACTTGGGTTAGACCAGGCCTGTCCTGACTTGCCTATCCTCTGTCCCTGACATTCACGAAAAGTAGCTCATAGTACCCACTTGGTGACCATTTCTTGCGGAGTAAACAATGAACCTACTACCCTCTTAGTTCATTCTTAGGCTGGGTGGGTCAGAACCCTATGTACCAAACGTTTAGCCAGTAATATTGGTTTTGTGGTTTTTGTCGTTCCGTTTAGTGTTGCCAGTCAAACTCAGATCTTCTGCATATCATCAAAGTGCTCCTCTGAAAGAGAGCAAGAGTAAAGAAAGAGCTGTACCCCAGGAACTTCTGGGTACAGAGTTGGCTCTGAAGCCTCAAACCTGCCACCAGTTATAGCAAGGGTTGAAGGAACAGAGCAACAGGTAGGTATTGAGTGGTCAGCAGGGGCAGAGGAGGGCATGTGGGAGTGGCCAGGCGGGGATCCCCAGGGAGGAATCCACACTGGAGCCCCGGGCAAAGAACTGTGACTCTGTGTGTAGGGGCCCTGAACAGGCAGCGTGTGTGACAGACTAGAGGTGCAGGACGTGTGGAGCTGGCCACAGATGTACAGGGACCTGGATTTGTCCTGCTGAGTCAGTAACCAATGTCAGCAGTGAAGCCCAGGCACACATGCTTTATTTCACTCCAAGCGCACATTTCCCAGAGGTGGGGCCATGAGATCCGGGAAATTCAGGGCCAGGAAGGAGATTCCCATCCCTGGGGGTATACAAGTCCAGAGCTGTGGAGGGAGATGAGGGGCTTGCTGGGAGAAGAAGCCTGCCAAATCCTTTCTGACCCAGAGAATCTGCAGACTGAAAACTGCCTTGTTCAGGCCCAGAGAGTGTTTAGCTGGGAGCTTGTCTACAAATATGTGCAATGGTAAGTTTTTTTACTGCAATAGGGAAAACTCTTAGAAATCACACTTCCAGAAAGTTATCCTATTGGTCAGCACCCCTGTACCCAGCTGATGTCATTTCCACGTTAGTAACAGAGGAAGATTAGAATGTTCATTATACAGGTGACCTAGCTGAATGTTCATTATACAGGTGACCTAGCTGAATGTTCATTATACAGGTGTGGTCTCTTCCTGACAGCCTCTAAAATACACAGACACACACACACACACACACACACACACACACACACACACACACAGTTTCCAGCTGAAGGAATTAAATAAAGCTTAAAGGTAGCTTTTGTCAGGCCCCCTCTTGTTTTTGCTTTCCATTCTGTCTGCGATAAATAATTAGAATTTTAATGTGAGAACTTTTAAGGACTAATGAATGCCAGGATGACAAAAACCAAAACCCCTCACTCGCCAAACTCTGCGAGTGATTTTCAAAGCAAAGCTGCACCGTGGCAGGCCCCTTGGAACGTTTGTAGCAGCACCTTCGGCATCTAGCTACAGTCGCACCACCTCAACCCAGCTTGTTTGGGAAAAAAATCATTTTCTCCAGGGCCAGGCTGACACCACCAGCCCCGCCCTCCACGATGACTTCTATAGTTGGCCAGGACGAAGGCTCCACCCTTATCTGGGCTCCCAAGCTGTCCCCGCTGTGCCCTTCCCTACTCCACTTCTTTCTGCTGCTACAGATAGCAGATTCTCTGGTGGGAAGAATCACCTCTGAATTTGACTTCCAAAACAAGCAATCCCTCTCCGGGTTGGGGGAGGGGACAGAGCCAGCAACCTGTTGGAAAATGCTCAAGGCTATATGAACTGGTGCTTTCCTGTTCTTCTTTTGGACAAGCATAGGGCCTGAACCTCCAAGCTGGGCTGGTATCAAAGCTACCTGCCATTATCACCATTCATCGCCCATGACAGAAGAGGGCTTCCTGGTTACTACTGGTGATGTGAAAGGGCATGACCCATAGTAGAAAGTAGAGCCCACCTGGGATGGGTGGACACCAGGGTCTCCACCGTCTGGGTGGAGAACAGTGCTGTGCAAGACTCTCAAAGTGACGACTACTACAGACTATGCTAATCTTATCCTTCATCCCCAGACTCTCTCACTCCTACCCTTTCAGTGAGATGGATATAGGATTTTGCAGAGACACTAAGATTAGCTGGAGCAGGGCTAGTACTCTTTAGTATAGGGCAGACAGGGTATTCGCTGGAAGAAGAAGATGAAGGAGAAGGAGAAGGGTACCCAGGGTTCTTCAGTGACAGCATTAATCTATGAATCTCAGTGGGGTACCTGTGGATGGATGGGTGGGGGTGGATGGGTGGATGGATGGATAGGTGGGTGGATGGATGGATGGGTGGATGGAAAGATAGAAACTCAGCTGTGGTGAGGAAAGCACCAGGCTTCAGAACATCCCAGAATAATAACCCACCTGCTTCCAGTCCTGGCAACTGGAGAAAGAGCAGGAAACAGGAGTCTCCAAGTCACCGTCCTACGAAACAGTGCTAGGCCACTGAGAGGGCTCACTCAGGCACTTACCAGCATTGGTGCACACATATCTACTGGACACACACCCACTCATACCCAGCTGAAGTGCAGACTCTGAGGTTCTTTCTTGTCTTGAGGTAGGTCACAGTGTCCTGAGCTTGACAGGCACAAGCAGAACTTTTCTTTTTCTTTCTTTTTTGCTGCCTCCTAAGTCTGGGATTAATGCATATGCCACCGCTGCCCAGCAAAATGTTATTTATTTACTTATTTACCTATTTAATATGCATTGGTATTTTGCCTGGATGCATATTTGTGCATCATGTGCGTGCCTCATACCTGAGGAGGCCAGAAGAGGGCACCAGATGCCCTGGGACTGAGATTACAAACAGTTCTGAGATGCCCTTCTCTTTCCTCCCTGAAACTGACAACCACTAAGTCAAGCCCCCCCCCTTTTTTCTGCCACTTTCCCACTGCCCCAGTGGCAGGCTCCATTTTCAGATGCAGGTGACATTAGTGAGTCACCCCAGTGGTGCCATGGGCCTCATTCCCCGAGCTCAGGCCCTCCCGCTGGTGCCTCCCGCTTTATCTTTCCTGGCACAGAGCCACCTCAGAGGGTGAGGAGCTAAAAGGGGAAGTACTGAAGACGGGCGCAAAGGGCGCTGGCTGTCGGGCTTCCGAAAACACCTTGCAGGAAATGCCAGTGCAAGCGCTTGCCCCCACCCATCACCACTGTCACAACTGAACAAGGGCCCAGCTCATCAGCTCGTGACAACACTGCATGAAGCAGGCTCGGGCTTCTACCTGCAGCAGGATCTCCTGTCTGAGCTGTCACTCTCTGTGTACAGCCCTGGCTTTTCCAGTCTCCCCTGCACTCTGAGGAAGCCCCCAGGCTCTGTGAGGTCTGAGGAGGGGTTCAGTTCTGTCAGCTGAGAAGGTCCTCTCCAGAGTGGGTGGCAGGCATCTTGGCATCTTTCCTGGCACTGCCCTGTGAGCACCTTGCTTTTTGTCCTCTCCCACCCCCACCCCTAGGTTGACAGGGAATCAATGGTCAGTCTGTGACATGAGTTAAAACTGAGCATCATATCAGGGACGGTGGGGACCCACAACATAGCACAGAGGCCGAGGCACCCGTGGACCCAGAAGCCCTGAATGAGAAAACCCCTCAGGGAGGTTTGGCCTTCCTCAAAACAAGGGATGTGGGTGACTGAAGGGACAGCTACTTGCTGATGCCTGGGTGACGGAATGAATAAATGGTGGGAGAGATCGGCTCTGGCACTCCGTCTATATGGCATCTTTAGGGAGAATCTGCCCTGCTGACGATCTAGAAGGTTCCAAGGCCACACGTGTACTTTAGGCCTGGACTGATAACCCCCTGAGGGACCAGAGTGCTAGGCATAGCTGCCTGTGGCTGGCTCTGTGTTTGCTTCCCCAGCTAATCAAGTCCCTGTCATGCTAACCTGTGTGTGGACAACTGAGCCAAAGAGCCCAGTCCTCCACATCAGTATGCCCTGTGGTGTGTGCAGGGTGCTCGATACCGCGTCAGCAGAGCTGTGTGTTTGTGAAGGTGTACACGAGAGGGAAGGAGGTGTGGGGCAGAGCTGTATGTGTTTGCCTGTGAGCGAGAGGGGCATGCACAGGTGGGCTTCCCATGGGAACAGTGAGGGGGCACCAGGAAGTTTTTCCAGCTCTCTGCCTTCTCTCCACCTCCCAACACTTGCCCAGGCTTGGGCCGGGCTGGCTGGGCCCAGACCCGGAGCCTCTGGTGTTCAGCCCAAGCTCTTTTAAGGCATTTCATCCAGCCGCACCCCTTCCTGTCAGCTGCTCCCAGCCTCTCTTAAGCTTCTCCTCTTTTTCTGTCCCTGTCCCTGCTTCCATGTCCTTCGCCACCCCCATCTCTCCGCAGTCTCTGTCATACACCTCCCTTTTCAGGAAGCGCTGGCTGCAGCCCTGTCAGGCTTTCCTGGCAGACACAGCCTCTCTGTCCTCACCCCTGCTGGAGGAGGGAGGGCTCTGGGAAGCTTCTCCCTTGTTGGTGACTTAGCACCCTGTCACTTCCTTTTATACGACTTTAATGAGTCCATTCAGGCAGATGGAACTGCGGCAGGGTGTGGGGACAGACACAATAATTAGAGACGGTGCCAGTAGCCAGCATGGCTGGCACCATGGCGCTCAGGCATAAATATAAAAGGGAGCCTCGCCATAAGCCCTGAGGTGTGTCACTTCTGGGTCCCAGGGTAATGCCTGAGCAGATGTGGTCTCCGTGTTAGCTAAGGCTGTCACTCTCAGGTCCCTGGGAGCCAAGGTCACAGGGCACTGCAAGCCTTTGTGATGATGGCCCTGCCCTCAGGCTGTTCAGGCTGGGGAGAGGAACCTTGAGCTACCAGGCTCAGAAGCCAAGGGGGCTGTCCACCAGTGGGACATCAAATTTCCCCATAGTCTTCCATACTGGGGTTTGTCGTCTGCCACAGTGAAGTGTTTGTTTGTTTGTTTGTCTTTCACTGAGTGCATCCTGGAGTCTGGCAGGATACTGTGGATCTCTTCATTTTGTCTCATGCATTCACTTGTTTACCTCAGCTGTAGCGCTCACAGGCGCTATGACACTTGCTGTGCTGGACCCTGGTGTGGGGTGGGGCAGAGGAAAATGAGAATGTAGGAAGCAGTGCCAGGGGCAGAAGTAAGTCAGGGAGTCCCCCAAGGCCCGGCCACAAGTTGCCTCCCTGGGTTAGCTCTGTCTGAACCCCTGGTCCTGAGCCCCCACCCTCATGTTTGCCTTTCTGCCCATCTTGGTGGCACTCACTCAATGTGTTTGTCACCAGCCTCCACTGGCTTGTGTCTCCTGAAGCCACACATCCAGCATGGACAGCGAGATACCTCCTAAGCAGTGGGGCTCATGCTAAGCTGGGGTAGGGCTGTAGGAAGGACCTCAAGGCTGACTTTAGGCAGTGGTCTAGGAGATCAGCCAAGGCAGGGTGGCCTCAGGAGACCAGGGAGTAGCTTGGCCTTGGTCTCTGAGGATGATGCTTGTGACTGCCAAGAAAACCTTATGTGGTTCTAATCCCCTTTGGGGTGGTCCTTTCCCCAAGCCTGGTCACCTTAGGCCCCAAAGACTCCCCAGCTCAAAAAATTTACAGGTGGAGAAACTGAGGCTCAAAAGGGTTCTTTTTTGAAGATACTCAGCTACTAGAAGCAGAGCTAAGAATGCAAATCTCTGACTCCTCCTGAATCTAGCAGTCACCCTCCATCGACCCTGATAATAGGTCGGTAACAGGGACGGCAGCAGACCTTCCCAGCCTGAGCTGTTGAAATGCACATTCTCTACCCGGCTTCCAGGGACTCAGTGAGGCAGAAGTTCCTGTCAATTGGGAAACTGAACCTCAGAACCAGTCTACCTCACACGGAGGGAATGAGGCCGGGCCTGCTTCTTGGCGAGGGTTTGTCAGGGCAGCTGAGTAGGGACAGGGCTGCCACCCACCATAGATGCTGTAGTTCTGGTACTGGCCTACAAACATGTTGGGTGGCCTGGTCCTCAGGGAAGAATGACAGCTCCAAGAAGAACAGGGTGCAGCCCAGCCAGCCTGCTCCCACCACCCTGCTGGAGACACCAAGGAGGTCTCCAGTGTCACCCTGCCAGGGTCCGCCCTCTCTGACCTGTTTTCCTGGCAGCTGTGGCTCAGGGCGGGTCAGCTCAACCCTGGGTGTCCTGCCAAAAGCCGAGGTGGCTGTGGGGTCAGAAGCAGCTTCCTCCCCCCATGCCTCTGCTGTGCCACCTTGCACTTCCATGAAGGACTTAGTTGTCCATCTCCCTTCCCTAACAATCTGACTACCAGAGAGCCTCGGTCCTGTCCAGGAGTCCAACTTCCACCCTTTGCCCCGTAAGGGGGTGTCGCGAGCGACTGCCCTCTGAGCCGAGCAATGGCCATTTTGGGGCGTTCAGCTGCCCCAAAAGGTCATCTCAGCTTTTTGACGCGTCCACTCTCACATCGAGGGGCAGGGCAAGGCTGGGGTTCTCACCCGAGTATCCAGTTGTTTGTGTCCTACCACTAGGCATTGTGGCCTGGGGGTGGGGGGTAGAGTATACAAAGGCCAGGATGACTAGAGTGAGGACTTCATTCACATGGCTGTGAGGAAGCCCCCAGCTGACCTGAGTAATGCTCTTCATGTGCAGCAGGTTGTGGGAGGGGTGCCCGTACCCCTGTAAGTAACCCCACCTAGGCTCTGTAAGGAAGCCCAATAGGTTCATTAGTTCCCTAGGGTGAACTTTGGCAGAACCATGCCTTAGTTTTTTGTTGGGACCCCGGGAGGAGGGGTAGATGTGGCTTTATGCTTCCCCAGGGAAGAAATTTGAGCAACAGGGGGTCACTTTCAGTAAGCATGGGCCCTGTAACTCAGGATGTTTGCAAGACGGAGGGAATAGGTCCAATCAAGGTGTCCTACAGCCACTCCTAAACTGACTTCTCCTCTTGCTACTCATGCCAGGAAGGAGGAAGTGGCACAGAGGGGTCAGGAAACTTGCCCAGGATCACACTGAGAGTACGTGACAGACCTGGGTTAGAACACTGGCCATCTGGTGCTCTAGTCGACTCACTGTGCACAGATGGCTGCTTCACAAGGAGCTCTTTGCTGGTCCTTGAAGACTCACTCCCACTGGGAAGCAGAGCCAGAACATGGTAGGGCTAGCATGGAGGATGGAGGACCGCTGGATGCCAACTGACGGTGGGCTGCATGCCCTTAGCAGCAGTAACCATTCTGAGTGGTTTCTCATGCTATATGACTGGCCCCTTATAACTGAGAAATCAGGCAAGGGAGGCAAAGCGGGCAATTCCTGCCTCCTCGGGAGGTGGTGAGGACTACCCCAAACAAGGGCATAGAAGCACCTGCCACGCTGTAGCCAGGGCCAGCACCCTGTGCCTGCAGCTGTCTCCTGTGACTGCGCCCCTGCGCATGGCGGTTGGTGCCTGCGAGAATGTGGGGGTGACATAGCTCAGGGTAGAAGGCGGAGCACAGGCCGAGAGTTGGGGGAGCGGGTGGGCAGCACCAGGAGAGTTGCGGATCCAGGCTGGGGTGCACCTATACAGGGGCCTGCTGGAGGCTCGAAGTGGTCTGAGGTTGGAAGCTCTGGTTTGACTTCATCTGTAGACTCTGTGCTGGCTCTGGGCCAGGCACGGTTTACTTTCTTTTCTAGGCTCAGAGGGTTTCTGGGGTGGGGTGGGGTGGCACAACGCTGAGTCAGAAAGGTCCTAAGGTGAAAGACTATCTCAACAAGAGTTTCAGTGTGGGTGCCCAGGTCTTACCTTGCACAGGGTTCAGGTTTGCCTGCCAGCTGGGCCCAAGGTAAAAGGTACGAGCTAGGAAGTTTGGCTTCCTGTATGAATGTACAAAAGATTCTTGCTCACCTTAGGAGTGAAAGCAGAAGGTATGATGGCACATGCCTCTAATCCCAGCACTGGAGGGGCAGAGGCAGGGGGTTTGCAGCAAACTTGAGGCCAGCTTGGTCTCCATAGAGTTGTGGGCTAGCTAGGGCCCCACAGTGAGACCCTGTCTCAAAAACCGAAAAGACCAGCCAAAGAAGAATAAAAGTGGAAAAGCTAAAACAATACCAAATTTATACTGTAGTCTTCCTGTTGGCCCAAGGAGCCCTGCCACCCTGGTGGTGGGCGGCCCTCTGGGTGGTTTTGCCACATGAACTGGTTAAAATCTAGCTTTCCACGGAATTCACCGTCAGCAATTTCATTTCAGTCCTGACTCTAGAGTTACGTCTTCTGTTTCCGATTGGTCATTGTAAAAACAAATGAGTGACTGAAAGGTGAAGCAGAGGAAGCTCTAGGGAAAGGAAAGTGAAAGTCTCCACTGTGCCCAGCCCAGGGTGAAGTCTGCACGCATCCAGGCAAGGGCATAGACCAGGGGCATGTGTGGCATGAATCAGGCTCAGGCTGGCCTGGCCTCAAGTCCTCCTCTATAGATAACTCCTCGGCTGTCCGTTTCCTGTCTCTGGAACTGATCATCTGGCCCACCCCAGCTACTGGAGGGACTAAGAACCGACAAAAAGCACCCTGAGTGAAAATAGATAAAACATTAAGAACAGTATGCAGTAAGTGCTCAATAAATGCCTCGTGGAAACAAGGATGAGAGCCACACACTAGATGAGGACTTCATGTTGTAAGCTTCAGATGACTGAATTGGAGAGACTTTTACCAGAGGGCAGTGAGAAAGGTCACCCACTGAGTGGGGTCTGGGACAGCCATGGAAGGAAGCAACACGCAGGCATCTGCTGCAAACCTGTTGGCCTTCGAGACAGGCTCCACGAGAAATGCCAGCCACCAGAGGCTGAATACTGCACTGTGTGATTCCACAGGAAGCCAGTAGGGATGAGGCAGCTCAGCAGTTGCTAGGGAAGGGACAGGGGGAGGATCAGGGGTGGACATGTGGTAGGCATGGAGTTCTAGCTTTGATGGGGGCTAAGCTGTAGAGTACTTGCCAGGCATGTCTGGTTTCCATCCCCAGCACTTGAGAAATAAACAAATAAATAGATGTGAGGTCACCTTTGGAGAGAGGGACATGTTTTAGAACTACACAGAGATGACAGTCACACAATGTTGTAGGTGGATACATGCCACAGAACTGGCACTTTAAATGACTAAGTATCTGTGGTGTGCATTTTACCTCAGTTTTAACAACAAATGGGCTAGTATTGAACTCACAGTGATCCTCCGGCCTTTAACTCTTGAGTGTTGGGATTACACACATGCCCTTCCATGCTCTGCTTAATTTCAGTCTATAAAAAGAGAAGAGAAAGATGGAGTGACTTGCTACGGGCACAGTCTTCCATCTGTCAGAGTGTGTGTGACTCAGCATGACGCCCCGTCTCCCAAGCTGAGTCATCTAGTTAAAGATCACCAGGTCAAAGGTGCCTACATGGCCACCCATATCACCACCTGTGTGGGCAGGGGCTGACATTGCACTTCAGGATCGACGCCAGAGAGTCCCAAGGTCAGAGGCTGGGCGGTTCTTTGGCCTGATTTCCACATCTGCCTCCAGCTTGCCTGAGTTGTGGTTAATGCTGCCTGCACACCTTCAGAAACCAGGACTCAGTAGTCCTTCATGCTCCAGAGTCCTGTGGGTACCATCACAACACAGAATGGCCTTGGATGGCCACATAGTATCCAAAGTCACCTTGCTCCTCCTAGCCTCAGTTTCCACAGCTAAAGCCACATGTAACCACCACAGGAAGGTGGAGAAGGACAAGGAACTCGAAGTGTGTGTCATGGAACTGGGCATGTTGGGAAAAGGTACCAGGGACTATTGCTCTCACCTGCTCTCATCCTTGGTTGCTCCCAGAAACCTTCAAGCATTACCTGGATTAAAGATATGTCTGAGGCCACAGCTCAGGGAATGAGCACAGTGTGTGACCACCCAGCAGGCAGCCACTACTATCACTTATTCCAACTCTTTTTGTGTTTTTATTTATTTTTTGATTTTTTTTTTACACAGGGTTTCTCTGTGTAGCTTCGGGTCTCCTTGGACTCTCTGTAGACCAGGCTGGTCTCAAACTCACAGATATCTGCCTGCCTCTGCCTCCTAGGTACCTGGATTAAACGCATGTACCACCACCGCCCAGCTAAAATGTGTAGCAGAGGTTGGCCTTGAACTCATGATCCTTCCTCCAGCCTCAGCTTCCTTCAGCAAATCCTACCAGCATGTGCCACCACCACTGGCTACTCCAGCTCTTGATTGCTCACACATGCTTCCATACTCTCAGATGCTTCCAGGAGCTCACACTGAAAAGTTGTGAACAACCAAGTCCTCCTGGGAATGGCAGAGAAAGGGTTTTCACTGGAAACTATTCCGTTTTATTGAGCGTTTCCACCATGTACTGCTCTTATACCAAATCTTAATTTAAAATCAATTAACCTCTGAAACAAAAACTCCGTCTGAGTTCCCAGTGGAAGAGACGAGAGCTATGACTCTTGGTCTCCCCTCTTCCATGAACCCCACCGCCACCCAGGTTCATGCTTCTCCCAGCTTAAGGGCTCACACTGCTTGTCACTGTCTCCCTGTCCACTTCCCTCATAAAACTCAGAACTAGGAGAGCTACTTGGAAGGGCCTGTCTGATTCACCCCAGATCTCCACTGACTGAAGGAACGAGGCTCAGTGAGGGTTAGCTCGCTAGCTTGCCTGAGATCACAGAGTAGGCGGTTTGGCTAGACTCTGGGCTCTCATCATACCACACCCGGACTTCTTTAGGATTACCCTCCCACTCTCTAAAAATGTTTCTAAAAGGCCTACCTGGATGCTGTCCAGATGGCCTTCAGTCATTGTACAGATGCTGTGTCACTTAGGAATGGGGAGGAAAGGTCCTTCTGGCCCCAAGTGGCAGCTGGAAACACCAGCTGGGTATGTAAAATGCCAGCCAACCAGAAAAACAACAAAAGACATGTGGTTTGCCCTCTTATGTCTGCTTATCTGTCACTTCAAAACTAAGATCTCAGTCTCCTGAACCCAGGGGCAAATTCTCCTGATGCTAGAAATGTCCTCCAGGCAAAATGCCACTGTCCCAGAGGCCCTGTGAGGCAGTTCTACAAACTGACTCCGCAGATGAGAAAACTGAGAGTCAGAGAGAGGGAATACCTTACCTTAGATCTTAGGACTATCAGCATCAGAATAGGGTTTCAACTCAGCCCTTTGGAGCCTGAAGCTTTGTGAACAGTGACACAGCTTTAAGTTTGTCAGCCTAGCTTTACAGTTGCTATGAACTCCCAGGGCCTTATGAGGATAAAGTATCTAAGTGTGCAGAAATACTTTGAACCTGTGTTCTGCACCAATAGACACTTCAAATCTTGACATTTGTGGCTAATGATGCTCTCCCAGAAATGAATAAGGTGTCCCTCTTGGTGACCTTACCAGCACAATGCCATCTCCTCTCTGGAGACTTCAGTACCCTCTAAACACACAAAGTAGGCAGCAAGAATTGGGAAGAGGCTCCAATCTTTTTTGTTTGCTTGTTTTTATAAGCATACTATATTCTCATCAGTATTGGAGGCTCAACTCCCACAGGCTGAGAACTTTGTGTTATATGTTGTCCTAGTGAGAAATTGTTCCTAGTGTCATAAAGCCTAAAAATAAGGGTGTGGGGTGTTATTCATTGATTCATGGTACACAGGGTACACTTAATATTTGCAAGGCTCTGGGTTTGGCTTACAGAACCAAAAGTCAACCATTCAAGCATAGAAAATGAATCTAAAATAATCATGGTACCTTACTTACTGTTCTGTTGCTGTGAAGAGACACAAGACAGCTTATAAAGAAAGCATTAGTGCTCGCTTTGGCAACACATATACTAAAATTGGAATGATACAGAGAAGATTAGCATGGCCCCTGCACAAGAAAGCATTAGCTGAGGGCTTGCTTATAGTTTCAGAGAGTGACTCCATAACCATGGCAGGGAGTATGGCAGCCGCAGGCAGACATGAAGCTGAAGCAGGGGCTAAGAATTTGAATTCTAATGCAGGGGAGGGAAGGGATAGAGGGAAGGAGAGAGAGGGAGGGAGGGAGAGAGGGGGGAGGGAGGAAGGGGGGAGGGAGGGAGGGAGGGAGGGAGGCAGGCAGGGGGAATAAGGCTCCAATCTTACCTTTGTGAACCCTGCTGAACCCAGGGGTGGCACCCAGTCTGTAACCTGTAGCCTGCTGGACTGCCTGCCAGCTTGCCTGCTAGAAGGTCTGTGGCCAGCTGATGGTCACTCAGAACCACAGAAATCTGGCCTGTCCAGAGCAGACTGACCTCAGCCTCCCAGCTGCCCTTAGCTGCTTGTTTTCTGTGACCATTCTGCCAGCAGCCAACCTCGCCCATGCCCTAAAACCAGTAAGCTCAAATTTTAAATTTTGCTTCTAAAATGAGGGTACTTGGGGAGAAAGGCTCTTGATTTTCTTTGAAAAATGTATCCTGATGGCCTAATGACTTTGGCTCATATAGCCCCTCATAATTTAAACCCGTCTGGCTGAGACCCTCACCAAGTCTCCCTCAGACCTCTGGACTAGCCTTCTGCCTGGTTCCCCCACTTCATCCTCTTCTTCCTCTCCCTCCAAAGCCTGACCTAAAGTTTGCCTGCTTACTATCACCAGGAGTGCCTATAACCTGGAGTGCCACACATCATCCCCCAGGTGAGGCATTTTAATCCAGGACTTGGTGTTATCTGGCCCTGGATGGGCCTCCAGCCTTATTTCCTATCAGCTCCACTCCTGCCTCATACCACACATGGCAGGCTCATGTTCTGTAGGGGAGGGACCCCAAGGACCCACTCTGCATCTGCCCATCCTGGGGGCTGCTGGAATTTAATGAGATCTAGAATGCTGGCCAGAGAGGTGTGCTGTGTGGTCAGCGTTTATGTCCTACCCTCCTGCCACCAGCCAGAGTTCTCACCCTTTCAGCCACCGCTCTGGAGCATCGTGAGCTGAGCTTGCAGAATGGAAAGACAGCTGACCACAGGGCAGGGTCCGGGAGGAGATCAGGCCACTCGTAATGTATGTGAGTGACCTCAGAAGAGTCCTTCCTGTCTCCAGACTTCAATGCTCCATTTGCAAAATGAGGAGCGAGGATTATTGATTAGTGCCCCATGTTCCTGGGTATTTTCTCCTTCCATGTCCCTTTCCACGGAGCGCCAGCTCCTTGTTACTACGCAGCAGTCTGTGGGTGGGCTATGTGCCCCACATGTAGCCTCTTCACACATTTTTACTGCCCTGAACAACCCTCAGAACAGAGAACCTGGTAAACCCTGGCATGCAGCTTTTAAGGGACTCTGTTGTTAGCTTCTGAGGGGTGGTGACTCCTGGCAGGCTGAGGACAAAAGAAACTCTGTCCTTATGTCTGGTAACTGCTCATGTCACACCTTGGAGAGGAACAGTGCAGAAGAAGCTCACATGGACCCTCTTTTCTCACAGAAATGTGCTAGTGTCCAGAGGCTACGTGGAGGCCAAGCCTGGCATCTGTGAGGAGGATGGCAGGAGCATCCCCAGTGATGCTCAGGCTCCAGTTGCCGAGGTAGAACAGAAGGTCCAGAGTGGCTCAGAGGCTGAGTTAGGACTTGCCATCAGGATTGGGCAAGGTTCAGCCTTGGAGGGTGGCACTTTGGAAGGCACGTGGACATAGGACCCCCAGCCAACACCAGCCCAGGCCTGGAACTTCTGCTTGTGTGGTTCTCTTTTACATTTCTATGGAAATGTAGTTTTTATGTCAAATTATCTATGTGGACTCAGCGTGTCTGGCTCCACAGCAGCCCTCACTGAACTACAGATACTCACTTCACAGATGTCTTGTGGCCATTTTATTTCTGTGGCACTAGGGATCGAACCCAGGGCTTCCTGCATGGTAGGAAAAAAACCACCTGTGGTGGTTTTAAATCATGTCCCTAATGCCCTTGGTGCATCTTGCATTGAGTCCTGCATGGAACCTGTGCCTTTGGTGGTGGTGACTTTCAATGCCAATACCAGAAGACAGAGGGGACCTGTCCTGTGAGCCCTGGACTAACTACACAGTTTCTCTATTCAGGTGACTGTTTATCACCCCCAACTCACACGTCTCCTCACTCTGGAGGTAACATAGCAGGTGTGTGTGGGAGTAGGTTCAGAGATGACTAAGTCATGACTTTTTTTTTGGTTTTTCAAGACAGGGTTACTCTGTGGCTTTGGAGGCTGTCCTGACACTAGCTCTTGTAGACCAGACTGGTTTCGAACTCACAGAGATCCACCTGCCTCTGCCTCCCGGATGACACCCGGCACAGAAAAGCTGTGCCCACGGGCACTCCTCATATATACTTCTAGTCTCATACCATTCTACAGTATGGCAAAATGAATGAATGAATAAAGGAGAAAAGAAGAAGGCCAGCGTGCATTCATGTATATGAAATTCAAAATAGGCAAAAGCAAATGGAATCTCTGGAGACAGGATCAGAATGGAAGTGCTGAGGGGAAGGGATTTCAAGGAATATTTCAGATCATGAGACTGTCCTATCTGTTGGTTGGATGTATTTTGTAAGTCTGTCAGGCACATAAACTGTGGGGTTTTTTTGTTGTTGTTTGTTTGTTTTGTTTTTTGTTTTGTGAGACATTGGAACCTGTCCTGGAACTTGCTTTGTAGACCAGGCTGTCCTCCAACTCACAGAGATCTGTCTGCCTCTGCTTCCCAAGTGCTGGGATTAAAGGTGTGCGCCACCACTGCCCGGCCTCTACCATACTTTTTTTTTTTGAGACAGGTTCTCTCACCAAATACAGAGCTCCCTGATTCAGTTAGACTGTCTGGCCAGCAAGCCCCATGGATCCTCTTGGGGCTTCCATGTCTCTGGGCTAGGATCATAGGCACACACTGGTGCTCCTGAATTTACATGCTGGTCTTCATACTTGCACTTTACTGATTGAGCCATCTCCCAGGCTTCTGGCCAGTCTCCAGAACACACTTGTGTGTGCTGTTTGAAGTGCACACTGCATTCTAGACTATTGTGTGAAACTATGTTGCTTCTCTCTCTTGCCCAGCTCTTTTAGCTCAGTGAGCCTAGCTCAGAGTTCCTCCAGCATGTCTCAGGGTCCTCCCTGACTGCTTCCATGAGCCGGAGCAGGGTCCTGTATAAGAATGCAGAGAACCATATTTTAAATGTCAGTTACAATCTCTGAGTCCATGTACAATTCTCAAAAGTAGAAAATGAGCAGAGGGATGTGTAGTCACTATGAGGCTTCCTCCTGGTGCCAGCCAGTCTCCTTCTAGGAAGAGGAAAGTGTATGTAAAGAAATTTGCAGGACCAAGGCTGGGTGTGCCATTCTGGGATCTGCAGGGCAGGCCAGCAAGCTGCAGACCCCAAGGCAGGATTCTTTTTCCCTTAGGTAAGTCGCCTTGAGGAAGTGTCTGTTTTGCTCCTTAGGCCTTCCACTGCTTGGGTGAGGCCTACAAGAGCACTCGTCTTTGCTAACTATGGATAGTGGCTACAAACTACAGCTGCAGAATACCACCAAGCAACGCCTATAGTAGGCGCTGAATAAGTAGGACTGTAGCCTGGCCAGGTTGACACATAGACTAACCCCTTCCTGAAAGGGATCCTTCCCTCTATCTTTGATGTCCCTGTGGAAACAATTTCCCCAGGACACCATTTCCATTGCTTTCTTGGGGGCCAACTAGGCTGCCCAATTGCCTTTCCCAGTCCAGGAATCTTTCAGGGCACAAGAGTTGGGGGTTCATTCTTTCCTCATCTGGTTGGGAAGGAGAAGCTTGCCCAGGCTCTAGAATTCCAGCCTGAGTACAGAGCCCAGTTGGGACACTCATCCCTGAGGTGTCCAGAGGGTTCTGTTGCAGAGTCCCAGAGCTGGAGGCCTGATAGGAGGCCGTGGGGCCCCATAGGAACCCGCCAGCTGTTTGGAGCTAGGGTTGTCTCTCTTCCCTGCCCCCACAGGCAACTACACCACTTCCTCTCCTTCACTCTCACCTACTCTTCTCCAGGCGTCCCTATTCCTGCTTGCCTGTAGCTACCACCCATCCCTAGCCCCAAGGATACTTGCTCTGCTCATTTTGAAAGAATAAGAGCAGTCAGCTGGGGACAAATGTGAACACAACTCAAGGCTCAGGCTGTCCCAGGCGTGGCCCACTCTCCTACGTGACCCTGGGAACATTGCTGGCTTTAGATTTCTCCTTGTGCTTCTGTCCTTGAGGAAGCCAGCCTTCCTTAAAAGGCTGAGGACTGCAGACTCAGGCCATGGGTTCCCTAAGGCTCTCAGTTCATTTTTTAAAGTCACCCTGGCCAGGTCACCCCAATCTCCCAGTCCGTGGCCTGCCTCTAGGGACCCTTCCCCAGTTATGGAATTTTTGTCTTGGTTGTTTCTGGGGTTCCAGGTCACATATCTGGGGGTAAAAGGTCTCTATTGTGCAGCTTAGATGTCACTTCCAGGGGGATGAGTGGAGTCACTTTCCAAAAAAAAAAAAAAGTGCTTTGTGAGAGAACCTGCACACACCCACAGGCACAGTGAGTTAGGGTTTAGCTCTGTCTCTCAGGCCACCTGCTGAGTACCTGTCACTTCTGTTGGGCCTGATCCACAGTGGCTCAGGTGGCCATAGCCTGGACTCAACTAAGTGTTCTCAGACCCACCAGGTAGGTCACCCAGAGTTCCAGTCTGGGAGGTCTCAGGTCCATATGAACTCTCTACTCTTCATTCAGAGTTGAGTTTTTGTTTTTGTTTTTTTGTTTTGTTTTGTTTTGTTTTTTTTGGTTTTTCGAGACAGGGTTTCTCTGTGGCTTTGGAGGCTGTCCTGGAACTAGCTCTTGTAGACCAGGCTGGCCTCGACTCACAGAGATCCGCCTGCCTCTGCCTCCCAAGTGCTGGGATTAAAGGCATGCGCCACCAACGCCCGGCCGAGTTTTTGTTTTGTTTTGCTGTCGTTTCTAAGCCTATGTAAGACTTACTAGTAACCATGGTTGGTGGAGTGGGAAATTCAGCACAGAGGGCGTTTCCAGAAGCACCATGCTGGCACCTGTTCAGGGAGCCATAGCTGAGGGATATATTTGACTCACAGAGATGGACTTCTTCTCAGCTCGATGCCTTTAACTCCTTGGCACTAGACCTGGTGAAGCACCCTTCTTTGTAATGAGAACCTTAGTACAAGTGGGCATAATGACCCAACTAATGTGAACTCTGGTCACTGTTCCCCACGGTTTCCCGAAGGTATCCCACATTCCTGTCAAGACTGAGACAGAGTGAGATAAGAGACATGAACATCCGCCAGAAAAGCCTATCTTCAAGTTCACCTCCCACACAAGCAACAGACTGCATAAACCGCCGAGGAGGTTGCTGCCACTTGGTGAAGAACCTGGTACCTTAACTGGTTGCAGAGCATCTGAAGTGCTAATGATCCTCTGGTTTCCTAGGAAGTCACTATCACTGTAGTAGAAATAAGTAGCTAGCTGTGCCAAGTGGAAAGACATTGCAAGACCACCTCTAAGAAGAAATGTATTCATAGCTTCTTATCTGATGCTCCCTGCCACCCAGAATCTTACTCAGTAACTGTGGCTGGCCTAGAGCTCACTCACTATGTAATTCAAACTGGTCAGGAACTCATGATGATCTTCTAGCCTCAGCACCCTGAGCACCAGGATTATAAACATGAACCACCAAACCTAGCTTGTCTCCCATTTCTTTTCCTGTGGCGCTAAGGACTAAATACAGAGCCTTATGAGTGTGTCCCACTGAGCCACACCATCCAGCCCTGCCATCAATCCCCTTTCCTACTGCCTCCCTCACTGTGTCCATGAAAGATTTGCAGATGAGAAGACTGCCACAGACGATAAGTGACAGAACAGGTCTATGTGGCACCACAACCCTTTTCCTGTGAGCCATGCCCCAGCCTCTTTGCAGAAACATATCCGAACCCCTTAAAAGAGATTTTAATTCCTGGGGAGACAGGCACCTGTCCCAAGCTCATAACTAGAATTTGAATCTGCCCTGGGAAATTAACCATGAATGACATTCACTGCTAAGCAAACCCTGGTTCCTTGTAAGCCAATCACCCAGAATAGCCACTGGGTCCTGAGCAGGGGCATTAACCCTTGACAGTAGGTAGAGGCACTCTCTGGGAGCTCTGCCTTCTCACAGGACATGGTCATGCCTGAGGGTGGCTGAGCAGGAAGGTCACTTTCCTAGGCATTCACAGCCTCTCTGTGTGCTCCTTCCCCTCTGGCATCTCTAGCTTGTACCTAGCCTGGGCAAATGGAGTTGTGTATCAATACAGCCCAGTTGGTGCTTGTGAGCACATTCATTTCCGGAAGCCAAAAAAGTGGTGTTGAAGACAGTATCCCTTGGTTGGTCTCTCTTAGGACAGAGCACTGTTTTGGACCCTTCAGGCAGGCTGGCTTTCTATGGACAATGCTATTAAAGGGCATCTGGTGCAGCTTACACAAGGTGATAGGGAGAGAGTGGAGCCTGGGGTGACCAGTTACTCTTGGGAGCTACTGATTCAAACTGCTGACCTCTCAGTGAAAGGACTTTGTCTTGGAAGTTCATTATTTTTCCAAACAACCCCAAGGGGCAGCTCCTGACCACTGCCCTTTTACAATGAGCAAACTGAGGACCAAAAGCTTAAGTAACCTGTCTTAGGTCACAGAGATGGTGACCCATGGAGCTGGGCTTTGAACCCAGGGATTCTGGCTCTAAGGCAGGCCACCTCCACATTCCTGGACTTCTGGTTCTTCATCTATAAAGTGGAAGATAAGGGCGCCTCCCTTCCCAGTTCCTGGGTGAGTTACGACATCTCTCCCAAGCCAGCTCAGCTGCCAGTCCCAGAACCAAGACCCCAGTGATGCTCCTGGGTGCCACCCTTTCCTGGATGCTCCTGGGTGCCACCCTTTCCAGGGACTGGAAGGGCAGGGCAGGCTGTGTTTCTCAAGTGTGTCACAGGACAAGGTCCCTCTCCCTCTGGACATGGGGCACTGTAAGAGGTGGACTGCCTCTGTCTAGTGGAGGTTCCTTCTATCCTGTGCCTGGTGCCCCCAGGAGGAAGCCAGGCTCACTGGTAAGCTGGGGGCTATGCCCACACATTCGTCCCTGTGCTTGTTCAAAGGATGAGGGGCCCTCACTGGGACAGCTCAGGGCAAGTGAGCTCAGCCATGATTGTGGAGACCGGCTACCACA
Organism: Mesocricetus auratus; assembly: GCF_017639785.1. Taxonomy (NCBI): domain Eukaryota; kingdom Metazoa; phylum Chordata; class Mammalia; order Rodentia; family Cricetidae; genus Mesocricetus; species Mesocricetus auratus. The sequence goes on along the minus strand of NW_024429190.1, from coordinate 16,826,579 downwards.
CACTTCCTGGGATGAGGTCTTCCTAGGGGCCACAGGAATGGAGTCAAGTGACTCCAAGCACAGGCTCTGGATTACAAAACCAGGGAGGATTCTTAATTCCACCACCAACCAGCTATGTGAGTTGAGCCAAGTTGCCTGGCCTCTTTGAGCTTGTTTTTCTTATCAATAAAATGGGGGTGAATTTCAGAAAATTGAGGACAGTTTTGTTTGACTGCTGATTTTCGGAAAGGTCCTTGACTCCTCTAATTCTGAATGGCAATAGGGTGCCACATCAACACAGCCATCTCTGAACACCTACTATGTGCAGAAGGTATGTGAATACCTGCTATGTAGTACAACCCAGGTGTTCTTTGGCAGTAATGTGTGTCTGCACCCATGCCTCACTAGAGGGACTCTGGCTGACTTCAAAAGGACAACCACCTAGGACCTAGTGGGTTCAGGTTGGGACAGTGCTGAGCAGGAACCTTTTGCTGTATTTTGAACTTTGCATCAGATGACTGTGACTCTGTTCTAGATCTAACACTTACATTAAGATTAGCCTTAAACCGGGAGGTGGTGGCACCCACCTTTAAATCCCAGCACTCGGGAGGCAGAGGCAGGCGGATCTCTGTGAGTTCGAGGCTAGTCTGGTCTACAGAGCTACACAGAGAAACCCTGTCTCAAAAAGCAAAAACAAAAAAACAAAAAACAAAAAACCAAACCAAAACAAAACAAAACAAAAAACAAAGATTAGCCTTAGTGGATGTAGCAGAGACGGCCAGTAAGAACATTTGCTGGGCAAACACGAAGGCCTGACTTCAGGTCCTCAGTTCCCGTGTAAAAGGACTGATACCATCTGGCATGCTTGTAATCCCAGGACTGTGGAAGGTGGAGACAGGAGGACCCCAAGGGCTTGCAAGTCCACTAGCCTAGCTGCAGGTTTGGTGACAATATTTCAAGGGAATAAGGCAAAGAGTGCTAGAGCAGGACACCTGACACCCTCCCGTGGCATCCCTGTGCAGCCCCCGCCCCCACTACAAATACCACCCACACACTGCATATACACTCTCACACACAAATAAACAAGTAAATAAATAAATGTTAGCCTTAGCGATTTGTTGTTTGACCTTTAACATGACCTGCCAGGGAGCTTGATCTCCAAGCATTCGACAGAGAAAGGTGACATGACTTGTTTGGGATGACAGAGCAGGAAGGCCCAAGTGGGGCTTGGACCCTGATGACTCTGTCCCTGGTGACTAGCCGCCTAAAAAGCTCCCAGGCCTAAGTGGAGGGCCGGGAGCGCTAGATAGGAAGGAGGAGCCGCAGGGCTACGCCCACTGGCCTCAGGGAGGCGTGACCCTAGTGTCCTGGATCTGCGTCGCAGGTTTCACAGGAGAACCTGCCCCCTTGGGCCTCAGCTCTGCAGGGGGGAAGAAATAAAAATAACCAGGGAGAGAGGCCAGCGCCTGGGCTGTGGACAGAGCGCATGCCTTTCGCATGACTCTCTTTGGCCTGCCCTGAGAGGTCCTGGGTGCCAGGCCCTAGGCTGGGCCCCAAGAGGCAAAGCCCAGCAAGCAGGGCCCCGCCTACAGGGAGAGGCTCCAGAACTGTAGACAGATTTGTGCGAGACCTCTCACCCGCTCCCTCCTCCCCACGCGAAAGCTTCCAGAAGAGTCACGTTGGAGAAAAAACGGTAGTTACTTACGCAGAGGCGCTGGGGCCTTCCAGGAAGTGACAGAGACGGAACAGAGTGACAGACGTGATGCTAGAGAGAAAAGCAGGCCGTCAGGGACACATGGGGCCAGTGGGCAGGCTGCACAGTCCTGGCTGGAGCCAGGAGCTTCAGGACTATGGGGCAGTGGGCAACCAAAGGAGGTTTAAGGTGCAGGGGGTGCGACATGATCTCATCATCCCAAGATCCAGTTATCTTAACCTCAACCTGATGCCTCCCTTTTGCCACCTGAGTTCCCGGGGAGCGGAGGGTGGAGGGTGTCACCATTCTGGTAACTTGCATGCCTTCCCGCCAGCCGGTCCCCCGCCCCAACACATGTTTGTTCAATGGTCAGCTTCTGAGGGCCTCAAGCTAAGATACCTTATCTTGGGCTCAGAAGGTCTCTGCAGTCCAGTGAAGGGGTCAGCAAGACAGACAATGGAATGAGCTACTTAAGGCAATGCAGAGTGGGGTCTCTGTAACTCTAAGAACCAGAGTCGGCCACCCTCTTACAGACGAGGTAGTGCAGGACAGAAGGAGATGCTGGGGATGCTGGGAAGGAGGCCGAAAAGCTTTTTTAAGGGCTTTGTTTGCTATGGAATGAACAAATAATTGTGAGTAGTGACAGAGAACATCAGGTGATGAGTAAACATCTATGAATCCCAGTCCCCAAGAGCGTGCAGGGCGTGTGTAGCAGGAATCTAGGCTTTAGTTCTGGAATGTGAATTACTGTGTTTCTGAGAAATTTTGTCACTATATAACCAAAATGGAACAACTTTTCAAATGTCAAGCATTTCTGACTCTTATTTCCATAGAGAGGCAGAGAAGGAGGGCCGAAGGTGTCCATACTGCCCCTTCCTGTTGAATGTGGTCAGCAACCTCCTCAGGAGGCTCTTGGGACAGTTTACTAGTGGAAGTTTGAAGGAGGAAGCTGGGAGAAGAAGGGGTCCTTCCTCAATGGCCTCCAAGCCTCCTAATGTCTGTCCAGTTGCCTAACATTCTCCCCTGGAGAGTTGATGCTCTGAAATTATTTAGGAAATGGATGTCCAGTCAGTATGACTGCTCCTGGCTGACACTGGGGGAACGGAGGGCTTTAGGGCTTCAACTCTTGCTGATTTTCAGGAATTGAAAGGTGATCAAAGGTCCGTGACAGATGGAGTTAGACTGGACTGCCTGAGTGCCATGGACTGTAAAGGAGAGCAGATAAAATTAAGACAGTAGTTGAGTACATGAGGTCACTACTATAACCTAGCTCACTACTATGTTATAACTGATTAAACCTATTTTTACTATGAAGAACCTGGTTTAGAGCTGTTCACCAATGGAATGGTGATGTTTAGTGGGGTTTTTAGACCTCATGGACCAAAGGAGATAAGAGCAGAATTATCAGAAATATGTGAGTAGCGAGTGGTGTGTTAGGAAAAACATGAGACTCCTCTAGCTTGATTATGGCTTGTGTGGCTGTGACTACTCCACCTGGCATGTCAGTGGCCCATTTGGAGGCTAGTAAAGCCTCTTCCATTATTATTTGCTTTATATTATTATCAATTGCTTTAATGTTGGTTTATACTTTTCTGTGACTTCCCCTTGCCCGACAAGGCCAGTTGAGGGTCTGGTCCTCAGGGCCACTTGGGCCTTGAGCAAAGTCTGTGGCCCCTTGAGCCTTCCTGTTACCAGTTGTCCCATCTGTGTAGGGGTTTGTCAAGGGCCCTGCTTAGCCACTGCTTTGGTTGGAAACACTGAGGAAAACTTCCCCTCACATTGGCCTTCCTCTGTGTAGAATAGATACTGGTAAGGTCCATGTGGTGGGGTCTCCATGGTCTTCCTGAAAAAAATGACAGGTAGCTCATCAAGGCTAACCTGGGATCTAACTGACTTTGGAGGTAAGTGACAAAATATTGTCCCTTTTAATCCCTCTGTCTACTTTAGTATAGGCCTCTGAATATAGTTGTTGGAAACCCAGAAAGTCAGCTACACTCATCTGGCACTTTTAACTATCATGGAATGTAGAAATAAAGCTTAGATCATGAATAATCTTAAATAAATTTTGAGTAGAATACATTTTGTTTGGGGGGGTTGTTTATTTGTTTGGCTGGCTGCTGTTTTGTTTTGTTTTTGTTTTTGGAGACAGGGTTTCTCTGTGTAGCACTGCCTGTCCTGGAACTCACTCTATAGATCAGGCAGGCCTTGAACTTATAGAGATCCACCTGCCTCTGCCTCCTGAGTGCTGAGATTAAAGGCCACCATACCTGGCTACATTTTATTTTTGAGTCAGTGCTTGTGTTACCAATAACAAATCAATTACTTAAGAGAACTATTAGGTTAAATAGAATCGTGATTGAACTTTGACCTTAGAAGAGCTCTTGTGATTTGCTTAGGTGTTCCAGCTTTCTTTCTTTCTTTCTTTCTTTCTTTTTTTTGGTTTTTCGAGACAGGGTTTCTCTGTAGCTTTGGAGGCTGTCCTGGAACTCACTTTGTAGACCAGGCTGGCCTCGAACTCACAGAGATCCACCTGCCTCTGACTCCCAAGTGCTGGGATTAAAGGTGTGCACCACCAACGCCCGGCCCCAGCTTTCTTTTTCATTTTAGAAAAGTATTTAGACAAAATCTTAGCCCACAGAAAGCACAGGGTCTGATGTCCCCTACTGAATCTGATGTGGGAAATGAATGGACCTCATTACATGACAATAGAGACACCCAGGAAACAACATGTAAGCAGCTAGGGTAGGGGGAGCTTGGATCAGCATGATTGAGTAGCACCCCTTGGGGAGAAAGTGTTTGGTAAGTCAGCTGGGTCCAGAAATGGGGGCGAGGGCAGAAAAACAACTCTGTGAGCCTCAGTGTACATCTGGAAATGGGTGAACTCAGGGAGACGCATAGAGAACAGTGCATAGGGTCCAGAAGAACCCAGAAGCTTCTCAGGGTGAAGGAAAGGAAGAGCAGAGGCTCTGGTAAGATCAGAAGTCCAAGAAAGAGGGGACAGGACCCCAGAAAAAAGGTAAAGAGCCCAGCAAAGAGGAGATGCTGTCAGAACCTCAGCAGGAGGGCTAAAGCTCAGAGAGGCTACCAGAATCCTTACAGTGGGACTAAACCTGGAGGGGCCCCCAAAACCTCAATGAAATGTGAGGTTAGTGAGGAAAGAAGAGAGGTACCTGACTGTAAACAGATGGGCAGGAAACCTGAGGGGATAAAGGATAAATAGAAGAGTTAATGACAGAGCAGGTGCCAGGGAAGGGTGTGTCTATAATGCTTAATTCTTGCCTTTAGAGGAGGCCATAGGAAAGGTATCAGAGAGTGAGCATATATTTTAAGAGGGCTGTAGTAGATTTCTTTAATTTTATTTATTTTTATTTTTATGTGCATTGTGTTTTGCCTGGATGTATGCGTCATGTGTGAGGATATCACATCTTGGAGTAACAGATAGTTGTGAGCTGTCATGTGGGTGCCAGGAATTGAACTCGGGCCCTCTAGGAGAACTGTCAGTTCTCTTAACCACTGAGCCATCTCTCCAAACCCTAGTAGATTTCTTTAAAGTGAATCCCCTCTAATAATTTTTGAGATTTGGTCACAAAATATTGTCATAAACATGGAAGGGTAATAAATTGGCTATTGCAAATGTTAACATAGTCCAGGACAATTTTGGCTTTGGACCTGTAACATTTTAACTCTCTACACTCATCATTGAAGTTTTGGTGACACAAGTGTAGTTTGTTGATGGTTTAACATAACTGTAGCCTAGAAATGGTAATTTGCTATGAACATAATAAAATATTTCTGTTTTAAAGAAGCAAAGACAGAAGATGAAGGAGACAGGTGTTCTAACTTAGAAGAGTTTAAATATAGCCTCCCCCAAAATGGTTTAATTAAGGTAGGGCCTCTGGGTAAACACACATTTATTTATGTATTCCAGAAAGATCTAAAATGGTTTTTACTTGTAGTCTTATCAGAATCATGATTAGTGATTATTGTCACTGAGGAACAACCTGGGAAAAATTTAGCATCTTGTAAACATAGCAGGATTTACAAAGTATAAAGTACAGTCCTTTCCCTTTAGGCTGGAGGGAGTCACGATTTATTAGTAGCAAAAAAAAATTTAACTAAGGATCAGCAATGCTGTCTTCACCAAGACAGCAAGCTGGGTGAAGATGGACTTACCATTTTAGAAGGACTGAGAATTCAGGACTTGGCTTGATCTAAAAGTCTGGAGGAACTGCAGGTAGAGATGGGATGGGCTTTTCTCCCCCCTGGAAGGCAGTTCTGATCCAGGAGCCTACTGTGAAAGGGAATGGCCACTGCAGAGTTGGGTGGGCTTGGTGGCGGTGGTGGTGGGTGAGTGTAGGAGAATGGGAAGCAGGAAGAAATGGGGAGATTTGGCAAAGATGCTTTCAGAGAGGAGGTGTTGGTGGACACAAGGATACAAGCCAGAACACACATCTGAGACTTCTTATCTGATTGCAGCAGGGAATTTTGGTTAGGCATGGTGAGGTTTTTCTGATGAGAACAGCAATGGCTGGTTCCTAGACTGACAGGCCTGGAGGGGGGTACAGACCTGACACCACACATAAAGGGTGACTGAGCAGAAAGTACCCCTGTCACTCTCTGCTGGGAGAAACATAGAATTTTGCTGAAGAAAGAGAACCTGGGTATCCCCTGGAGAAGCTGGGACTGATCAGATCAGGGAGGTGGGTTAGGAAGCAGGTTTTGCTAGCTGCTAATTATGCAGCTGGCTTCAGGAAAGAGGCATAGATCCTCAGGAGCAGGCTTTGGGAGGCAACATATAGGTGACAGAGCAGGCAGTTGTGTGGTGAGAGAAAGAACGTGAGCAGGGCAAATTAGGAGGACCAGGTCTAGGAGACTGATGGAGAAAGAGGACCTGAGAGGCAGAGAGGGTGAGCAGAAAGATGGAAGCAGCTTCAGATAAAGTCTGGAATGCAGGAAACTTCGGATCATCATCATCGTGTTAATGCAAGGTCCTTTTAAATCTGAAAGTCAGACATGTTGCCTTCTGGTCAGTGGTAACCATGATGTGTACTGTTGCCAGGCTACTGCAATGGAAAGATTTTTGAGGAGACATGCCAAAAAGTCTCTAGGTAGTTAGAGGATTGCTGGCCCATGGCTATCAGGCGGGGTGAGAAAGGAAATTCTTCCAGGCAGAAAGTAGGTCTAAAGGAAGAAGTGTCCCCTAACCAATCGTTTGGTTCAGCAAGACCTTCCAGAGAACAGAGATGTCTCTATCGGACTCTTAAAGGAAAACCACAGTCCCATCTAGGAGAAGTTCTCCAACCAGAACTCGGGTTTCTGAGAAGTCTTCCTGGCAAATTTCAGAAAGAAAGAGTTTCGAAGAAGGAAAGGAAATCTCAAAACTCACACAAGGCCAGTACAACTGGTGGGGATGTATGGATTGAGAGACTGTGGAGTCGCTCAAGTAGATGAGTGGGTACAAGAACCAGAGGGGGAGATGAGGGGTGAGGGAAAAAGAAGCAGAGGGCCCTTGTCGGAGAGCCTACACACCAGCTCCTGGTACAGGCAACCAAATGGTAGTTCAGTGAGAAGGAAAGAAAGACAAGGGAACCAGTGACTTAAAACAGTAAAGACTTCTATTTGTGGGCTGGGGGTGACCTACAAAGGGAGTGTGGTAGTTTGAATGAGAGCAACCCCTCCACCACAGGCTCATACGTGGCCCCCAGTTGGTGGAACTGTTTGGGAAGGATTAGAAGGTGTGGCTTTGTTGAAGGAAATGTATCCCTAAGGGTGGGCTTTGAGATTTAAAAAGCCCACACCATTCCCAGCTCATCTTTTGCCTACTACTTGTGGATAAGGATGCAAGCCCTGAGCTTCTGCTTTAGTGCCATGGTTACCTACCTGCTGCCATGATCCTTGTCGTGATGGTTGTGGACTTACTCTCTAAAACTGTAAGCAGGTCCCCCAACAACTGCTTCCTTATATAAGTTGCCTTGGTCATGGTGTTTTTGTCATGACGACGGAAAAGTAACTAACATAGGGGCGGCCCTCGGGAATCAGAATGTGAGCCCACCATCTCCTTACAAACAAGGTGGGTGTAGGGCAGAAGGGGGTGCAGGGAAAGAGGCTGAAAAACTTCCTCTTTTGGTCTTTGCTCCAAGTGAATAAAGAACGGTGATTAGTCAGTTGATAGGTAAGCATCTCCTATGGCCAGCCATCATCAAGAGTCTGTAGGGGGTGTATGACAGGAATCTAGACTTTAGTTCTGGGATGCTAATTGCTGTGGTTTAAGTAAGTGTCAGTATTTAATGCAAATACAAGACAAATACCTTCACAGACAAGGGTAGGTTCCAATCCTGCCTCTGTCACTTTCTTGCTTTATGCCTTTGAGCAAATTGCTGTTCTCTTCCAGAGTCTGTTTCCTCATCTTACAAGAGGTGAGGGCCTTAGGGATCCCTAATCAGGTCAGAGAATTGTTGGATATAAACCCCTGTGCACACAGCAGGTACTCAGGAAAAGAGAGTATCACATCACACAGTGAGCTGTTGTTAGCTCTTGCTTTTCTGCCTTCCCCAGTGCAGAAAGCCCAGGCTTTGCTGTCCCCTGAGCTGTCAGTCTTCCTAGGGACAAAAGAAGCTTGTTTTGTTTCCTGGATGCAAAGTACCAGCTGATTGTTTTCTCCAAGCCTGGCCTTCTCCAGGCAGCCTTACTCCTAGTGACATTAGTGCTGTCTAGGAAACTGAAATTTGGAAGAGGGCTTTTCTGAGCGCCTCAAAATGAGAGGAAAGCACAGGCCCTGTTCCAGCCCAAGGGGCAGGGAGACCAGAAGGTTTCCAGGCAGAATCCAGTGGTCCCTGGGATGCTGTTAATTAAGCCATCTTGGGTGTGGCCATGACAACTATATGCAGTTTCTTTCTCAAAGTCAGGCCACCGTGTGTCATTGCCAGTCTTTTGTTCCATTTGACTTTGGAAATGAATCAGATAATAGATGCTGGTAGTTTTGGCCTTAAATTGAGAGGATTTCCTTTGAATAATTTTGGTTTTCTTCTTGAGCATGTATTTTAAAAATAATTTTTATCACATTTTATGTATTTGTTGGGGACCCGCACAGTTGGAGAGTGGATATCAGAGGACAAGCTGTAGGAGTCAGTTCTCTTTCCACAATAGGAGTCCAAAGGATCAAACTCAGGTTGTCAGACTTGGCAGTGGTGCCTTTACCTGCTGAGCCATGCCGAGAGCTCCAGAATGTATTCTTTTTATCGTGTCTTCAAAAGAGGTGTGAAGTAGAGCCTTCGTATAATTCTATACTTACTGGTTTGCTTTCGTTTTCCAGTAGGGCAACTAAGGAACACCCTCAGGGGCTGGGCACTGTTTAGTTACTAAGGGGAACAATAGCAGCTCAGAACCCCCATGGTGTGACCTTGAGAATGGTTTCTGTGATTTCATGAGTACATTGCATTCTGGATGGGAGAGGCCCCATGAGGAGAGAGGCCCTGTGGTGAAGCCCTGTGGAGAGGGGCCTAAGTGATGAGAGAGGCTCTGTGTAGGAGAAAGTCTTTATGTGGGGAGAAACCCTGTGAAGAGGAGAAATCTTTGGAGGGAGATGCTCTAGGGATGGGAGAAATCCTGAACAAGATAGAAGTCCTGTGAAGGGAGATTCCTTATGGAAGAAAGAAGCACTGTGAAGGGAACAGGTGCTCCTGAGGAGAAAGACTCTATGTAGGGAGAGGTCCTGCGGAGGAGAAACATTTGTCTGGATGAGAGAAATCTTGCATAAAACAAAGCCCCTGTGGAGGGGAGAGGCCCTAAGGAAGGGAAAGGTCCGTAGAGAGGTAGAGGCTTTGTGGATGGGAGAAGCTCTGTGGAGGGGAGAGGCCCTGTAGAGCAGAGAGGCCTTGTGGAAAGGCAGAGGTTTTATGGAGGGGAGGGGGCCTGTGCAGAGGATAGGGCCTGTGGAGGAGAGAGGCCCTGTGTGGGTAGGGGCCCTGTTTGGGGACAGGCACTGTGTGGGGAGAGGCAGGGAGGTGCAAAGCTCTTTGGATGGGAGCTTTCCTGTTGAGAGAAGCTCCACAGAGGGAAGAGACTCTCTGAGGAAAAAAGGCCCCCGGAAGGGAGAAACCCCATCATGTGGACAGAACAGTGTTAAACAGCTGACTTTGAGCCCTTTGCCCAGATCTGCCACTTCCTGGCTAAACAACCTTGGCCACAGTCACTCTTTCTATCGAAACCGAGGGCCACAGTAGCACACCAGGGCTGCTGTAACTCCTTGCAGTATGTAGCAGCAGCTGGGCTGGCACAGGCTGAGTGCTCAGTACATGCTGATGTTGTTGTCACTTGAGGCCCTGTGGCTGCTGAAGCAGACAGCAGGCAAAGTAATTCTTTCAATGCAGGAGGCACAAAAGCCGCTCTGCGAATGAGGCTAAGAAGAGAAGAATCACTGTATCTTTATTCCCAAATAGCCCAAAGTGGAAATCTACCAAGAGCTCACAGACAGCTGAATGGATAAATGAAATGTGAACTACCAGTTAATTCCATCGGGATATTAATTCAGCTTGGAAAAAGGAGGGAGGATCTGAAACACTTACATGGATGAACTGCAAGGCTAGCAGGCGATGTGAAACAACCCCTTCCAAAGAGACTATCCCTGCCCATCCTCTGCTGGATCCTGGGACTGTCATCTCCTGGATGTGAAACAACCCCTTCCAGAAAGACTATCCCTGCCCATCCTCTGCTGGATCCTGGGACTGTCATCTCCTGGATGTGAAACAACCCCTTCCAGAAAGACTATCCCTGCCCATCCTCTGCTGGATCCAGGGACTGCAGACAAAGGAGAAGAAATGAGTTGCAAACAAGAAGGAATTCAGCAAATGCTTGCTGAGGCTCTACCATATACTCAGCCCTACCTTGGGGCCACGTCCTATTTGGGGGGGGGGTAAGAGGCAGACACCTGAATGGACAGGAGCAGATTAGAGGAAGGAAGAGACAGACAACATGGTGGAGAAAGATGGGAATGAACAAGGGTGAGTCAAGCTCCTGGCTGGTGAGAAGGCACTGGACCAGGAACACCGGGGCTGCATCCCAGGCCCATTCTGAGCAGAGGTGCAGGAGTTAAATTCTCCCAGCCCAGCCAGCCTGGGAGTGAGGGTGGATGACCACTGAGAAAATATAGAATTTATATTTAATTCTTGCGTCTTGTGGGAATCAGTGAGAACTTTGAGAATCCCTTCCTAGAGCAAGGTTACAATATCCTAACCAGTTCCCTGCAGCCCCCCACCTCCTCAGGGCTCTGTCAGTTCTATTCCACCATGCTGGAACCCAGGATTTCAGCATATAAAGCACCAGAGTTAGCCATATCCAAACCACATCAATGGTCTGCCATGTGCAGAGCTCCTGTTCAAGGCTAGGAACCCTGAGGAGACCATGAGGCTGTAGACGCCTTTGTGAGTTGGTGGCAAAGGTCTGTGGGGGTGGGGGTGGGGGGTGGGGCAGAGTGGTGGGTATCCTCATCATTGAGGTCTTCCAGTATTTGATGAGGGAATCTGAAAGGCCTGTCTAAGTCCCCTGAGAAATATAATCAACTGCTTTTTTTTTTAGATTTATTTATTTGTTATGTATACAGTGTTCTGCCTGCATGTGTGCCTGCAGGTCAGAAAGCACACCAGGTCTCATTTCAGATGGTTGTGAGCCGCCATGTGGTTGCTGGGAATTGAACTCAGGACCTCTGGAAGAGCACCGAGTGCTCTTAACCTCTGGGCCCCCGTAATCAACTGCTTTTGACTAAGGGCTGGCTCTGGGTTGGCCTTGTACCAGATGGCCTACCTGGGTCGGGGAGGGAGAATCTTGCCTTCTTACCTCAAGTCATTTTTTCCTGGAAGAGACTACTTCCTGAACTGTCATCAGTCTGAAATAATTATGGTGTATAAACATAAATATGTCCATTTTAGTAAATATCAATTACATGTACTTCCCCTATAAAGACCAGAGCATTATTGGCTGTTAGTGTCAATTCTTTACAGTCCAAGCAAGGCTGTAAACCTGTGGCACTCCCTGAGTAACTACTACCCTTCTTGTCTCCCCGAGGATCTGGCACCATGAATGTGTCCAAGTCATCCTTCAAGCCTATAGAGAAAAAATGGCACAGTGGTAGGAATCTTCAGACATACTCTTGTCCAGACCATATGTGGTGCAGCAGTGTTTGTTACAGACTGTAGGGAAGTGTTATAGGGCTCACCTATAATATCTTCCCTAGCCTCTCACCACTCTCAACGGTACTCTTGGCGTTCTCTGGACATCCATGGATATTTGAACTGGAAAGATCACTGGAAGGGAGAGAGCATGACTAAAACTTAGGACTTTGCAGATGCTAGGCATGCAGGCTACTGTTACAACTCCAGCTTTTGTTTTTGACATAGAGTCTCATATAGTCCAACTACTCTCAAGGATGGAGCCAAGGATGGCCTTAAACTTATCCTCCTGCTTCTACCTTCTGAGTGCCACTGTACCCTTGTTTGCTTGGTGCTAGGGAACAGACCAGAGCGTTATACATAACCACTCTACCCACCTACTGACAATCTTTTTTCTTTTCTTTTCTTTGAAAAGGGTCTCACTCCATAGCCAAGGCCAGCCTGAAACTCTCTGTGTAGCCTAGGTTGGCTTCAAACTTATATTAGCTCTCCTGCCTCAGTCTCCCAAGTGCTGAGATTACAGGTATGAGCCACTCACTATACCTGGCTTCCAGACCATTTAAAGTTTTGATTTATTTGTTGTTGTTATTATTATTATTATTTATTACTGTTTAGGGTCTTGTTATGTAGCGAAGTCTGGACTCAAACTTATTGCAATCTTCTTGCCTTTGCCTCTTGAATACTAGGATTGCAAGTGTGAGCCAACATGCCTGGTGTTTATTTTTATTTTGAGACAGGTGTGAGAAACTGTCAGAATAGCCTTGAACTCTCAGTCCTCTTGCCTTAGCCTACCAAGTAGTTAGAATTAAAGTGCAGCCCTCATGCCTGGCTTAAGTGCCTTACAAAGGCTTTGGGGATGATAGGTAAAGTTGCAATGAAACAATATACATAAAAAATTTTAGTCTGGCGGTGGTGGTGCACGCCTTTAATCCCAGCACTCGGGAGGCAGAGGCAGGTGGATCTCTGTGAGTTCGAGGCCTGGCTGGACTGACAGCTTCCAAAACAATACAGAGAAACCCTGTCTCGTAAAAACCAAAAAAAAAAATTTTAAGCCGGGCAGTGGTGGTACACGCCTTTAATCCCAGCACTCGGGAGGCAGAGACAGGAGGATCTCTGTGAGTTCAAGACCAGCCTGGTCTACAAGAGCTAGTTCCAGGACAGCCTCCAAAACCACAGAGAAACCCTGTCTCCCAAAAACCAAAAAAAAAATCTTTATTTTAGTTTGATGGTGGCAGTACATACCTTTAATCCCAGCACTTAGGAGGCAGAGTCAGACAGATCTCTGAGTTCAAGGTCAGCCTCGTCTACAGAGTGTGTTCTAGAACAGCCTGGGCTACACAGAGAAACCCTGTCTTGATAAAGCAAGAAAAAACCTCACTCTGTACACATCTGTATGTGAGTGTACTTGATATGTATGTGAATGTAAGTGAATGCATGCCACACCCTAAAGTGGAGATCAGAAGACAACTTTGTGGAGTAGGTTCTCTCTTTTCACCTTCCCATGGGTTCCTAGGATAAAACTCAAGCTCTTAAGCTTGCATGGCAAGTGCCTCTATCCAACTGAACCATCTTCGTTAAATATTTGTTTATCTATTTATTAATGTGTACACATGCCTGAATAGGTTTCTATGCACCACAAGCATGGAACTGGAGTTACAGGTGGTTGTGAGTAGCTTGATATGGGTGTTGGGAACTGAGTTCATTCCTCTGCAAAAGCAGTAAGTTCTCTCACCACTGAGCCATCTTTCCATCATTCCCCTGTTGAGCCCTTTTGCTGGTCCTGTATGTAGAACTTCTTAGCATAGTGCCTGTACAGTGTATACAGCAAGTGCTCAATGCAAGCATCCACCACTAGCAATCTGGAGACTGACTGGCCTCCTGGAGGGTGATTTTGGCATGAAGCTCCAGTTATTGGTGTATTTTCTGTTCCAGATATGTAGAAGTCTTAGTTAGAAGATGAAGAAACTAAGGCTTGGTGACTACTTGAGGTTTGACAGCTGCAGCCAGATGTGGCTCTTCGCACTATATAAATGATTTCCCATACCTAAGACATTGTTAGGGACGAAGAATGGGTCACTAGAGGGAACAATCTCATCCCTCTTCTTCAGAGGTTCTGGGGGCACTCCACAGAGGAAGCAGAAATCCTGAAGGGGACATAGCTGGCATCTCTAAGCAAAGGCCACCCAGAGGCTAGTCCCTTTTCCTATGGCACAGCTCTTCAGACAGCTGGGGTCTCATTCCTGAATAATGGCCTTGCCTAAAGGACATCTTCACATTGAATTGTGACCTAGGGTCAAGACCATCCTTAGTGTGATCTAAACTCCGAGTAAGCACAATGGAAACTGGTAAGTAGAAAGAGGGTTATCCACAGCGAACTTACACACATTTCTGCCAGCATTCCACACTGAATTGTGACGTAGGGTCAAGGCCATCCTTAGTGTGATCTAAACTCCAAGTAAGCACAATGGAAACTGGTAAGTAGAAAGAGGGTTATCCACAGTGAACTTACACACATTTCTGCCAGCATTCCACACTGAATTGTGACGTAGGGTCAAGGCCATCCTTAGTGTGATCTAAACTCCAAGTAAGCACAATGGAAACTGGTAAGTAGAAAGAGGGTTATCCACAGTGAACTTACACACATTTCTTCCAGCATTCCTAGCATATTCTGAACTCGTGCCTCGGCGACGAAGTCCTGGCTTATCTGTGCTCTGTACCTGGATAGATATTACACCTCATCAAAATCACCTGAACTCCTCCAGCTGCGACCGACTGCTTTCAGTTTCTCAGTGCACTATGCCCTGTCCTAACTCAGGACCTTGTCCTTGCTTATCTTCGAATCTCATATATTTACTTCCCATAGCCTGTCATCCCTTCCTGATGGGAAAGAGTTGGCTCTCTTCCTCCCTCTCACCCTCCTTCGCTCCTTTTTTTTTTTTTTGTGTATGTATATGAGCACAGATGTGTGTGTGTGGGGGTAAGTCTAAGGTGATTGAAGGATGTAGTTCCTTAGGAGTCATGGGGTTTGGGTGGGGTGTCAAAATCAGGTCCTCCTGCATGACAAGCATGCTCTGTCTCTTCAGCTCCAGGAAGAAATGATCTTTCTTCTTCCAGTCTAAATCAAATGTCCTGCCCTAAAGAAGCTTTTTGCCGGGCTGGAGAGATGGCTCAGTCATTAAAGGCTAGGCTCACAACCAAAAATATAAGAAGCTTTTTGCGGACACCACCCCTAAATAGATTTCTCCATTTGTTTTTTTCTAATAGTGCTTCCCACAGTTGGTAACATTGTAACTTAACTTTGAATAATCCTCTGCAGCGAAGACTAAGGGTCCCATGAACACATTATTGCTGTGTTTATTAACTACCTCCTAAGAGTTTAGTGTTGAGTGTGCCACACTATTGCACACAGGGATGTTAGAATTGGTGTTTAACTTTGTTTTCCAGTCCTGGCACATACCAACTGAACTGTTAGTTATCTAAGCCTCTGTTTCCTAGCCTGAAAAACAAAGATGGTGGTAGTTCTGCCCTTTCCAGGGAGAATTGAATGAGATGGGATTGAGCAATGTGAAACACTAGGAACACCATGGGTCTCTTCAGACAGGTGCATAGAAGCCTCACCCCTAAGATGTCTGAGTGAACTATCATTTGGAAAGTTTGTCTTTACAGATTCCAATAGTGAGGATGAGGACAGACCTCAAAGGGTTTGCCTCTGGGCCACTGGGTGCTGGGTCTGTAGCAGGAGTGAGTCTCGAGGTAAGGGAGTCACATATTGGCACCTTATGATTGGAAGAAAGAAACAGTTTGCAATGGTGACATCCTGATTTTTATATAGCGTCACTCCCACCCAGGACCCTGGAAAGAAGGAGCCATTAACTTGTCTAGTTCTAGGCTTGGAGGTCAATGAGAGGGGTTCAGGTCCAGCCCAGCTCTGGTGCTGGGACCTGCTTCTCTACATAGTCTTCTCCCTGCCTTGCTGAACTTGGGGACAGCAAACACAGTTCTACAGAGAGGAGGTGGTCCTGCAGAAGCAGCCTCCTCTGCAGAGGCCTGGCTGCTGTGGCAGGCTGCAGGTTCTGAAGCTGCTTTCATCAGCCCTGGGGCCACGAGGGATGGAGGTAGCAGTGGAGTAGGAAGGAACTGGGGAAGAGGAAACATCAAAGGCAAGGTAGGAACAGAGCTCTTGCAGCCTGGGGGCTGATGCTGGCTTTGACTCACTGTGAACAGGGTACTGTTTTGAACCCTGTATGAGGATCATTTCCTTCAACAGCAAACCTTGACGCCTGATACTATCATTGTGAACATCTTAAAGATGAGAGTGGCAGGAGCTTCTCAATGGCAGTGATCTTAGACAAGTGGGGCCTGGCCTCTACTCAGTAGTCCAGTTCCATGCTTCACCTCCGTGCTAGCCTACCTCTGTGATGGACAGTTGTTGACTTCACTGTTTAACTCTATTGGATGGGTTGGTGGGGTAGGTACCGAATAGTCCTTGGAAGAAGTTTGGGAGGACAATGAGGGGACTTGACACTGGCAACTTAGTGTCTTCAGAGCATGACATACTTTTGACTTGGTTTGGCTCCAGTACAGGTGCAGGACAAAACTACAACTCCTCTGTCCTTTCGTGTATGTCTTAGTTAGGGTTTCTATCGCTGTGAAGAGACACTGTGACTCTTACAAAAGGAAGACATTTAATTGGGGCTGACTTACAATTTCAGAAGTTTAGTCCATTAGCATTATGGCAGGACATGGTGGTGTGTAGGCAGACATGATGCTGAGAGTCCTACATCTTTATCCACAAGCAGCAGAAAGAAAAACTGTGTACCATACTGGGTATAGCTTGAGCATATATGAGACCTCAAAGCCTACCTCTACAATGACACATGTATTCTAGCATACCAATACCGTCACTCCCTATGGGCCAAGAATTCAAACACATGAGTCTATGGGCACCATACCTATTCAAACCATCATAATATACTAGGGAATTAAAGGCTCAGAAAACTAAGCAGTTATAATCAAGAGGCCACATCAGAGGCGAGGCCTTGACTGAAGCCCTGGAATGGAGTTTGCACCATTTGGAGGAACGCAGGGCTAGTGAGAAAGGAGATGCTAGGAAGGGAGTGGTCTTGGGAAGCTGGAAGAGAAGTCTCCAACAAGTTTGGTGATACAGTCATGTAATACCAGCTACCTAGGAGGCTAATGCAGGAGAATTCCAAGTTCAAGGTCTGCCTAGGCTACAGACTGAGTACAAAGCCAGTCTGGGCAGTTTTGTATGACTCTGTTTGAAAATAAAAGAAAGAAAATTCAAGATATATGTCAGTGGTGGAGCACTTGGCCCACATGATGGATTAGGGTCAATGCCTGGAACCTGTAACAAATAAATAGGGAGAGAAAAGGGAAGAGATCTGAGGAGCACAGGACTTATGGTGTCTGGGCTGAGTTGAATGGTTAGGGGTGCCCTACATGAGGTGCTCTGTCTGAGACAGACCATGGAAACTCATCATCACTTATGATAGGTTTTCATGAAATGGCATTAATGTGTAACAGGGATAGGGCTGGGATGTTACCCAGTGGCTGCTTACTCACTGTGAGACACACAAAAAAAATCTACAAACCTCTTTGGAGCCTCAGCCTGTAGCTGCCAAGGGTGGAGAACCCCTTTTGTGGCAAAGGCCGAGTACAGAATGGTGTGTATAATAATGTGGGTATCATTAGCATTGGTCATGTGTTGAATACAGTCCCCTTAATCAGTGTTGCGTCACTGAAAATTTCATTTAGAAAGTTTTACAGACCAAGGGCAGGGTGGGCTTTGGAAATCTTCCTCCTTAAGTGCTTTGTTGTATACATGGGGAAGGTGAGGCTCAGTTAGTGAGATTAGGTATAGAAGATCCTAGATCTTAGGAGGCTTGGCCCTGCCTTCAACTCACCAGAGTGCTATTGAATGTCACAAATCACCTTCAAGCTGGGCTTTGGTGGCACACACCTTTAATCCCAGCACTTGGGAGGCAGAGGCAGGCGGATCTCTGTGAGTTCCAGGACAGTCTCCAAAACAGTACAGAGAAACCCTGTCTTGAAAAACCAAAACCAACCAACCAAACAAACAAAACCCCCCACAAACAAACAAATAAAAACAAACAAAAAACCAAATCACCTTCAATTCCAGCCTGCTCTCCAAACACATAAGTGACAAACTGCCTCAGCAGGTACTTTCTAGGATCCCTACTAGGGCTGAGAATATGAGTCAAATGGTGGGGGCTGTCATCTTCACCTGTCACTGATGTGTGCAGGGGTCAGGTACACTGGTAGGTGCTCTTGGACCTCTCTCTCGCTCTTTCTCTTCTATGATAGTTTTTTTGCAAATCATGGTGAATGAAGAGGCTCTGCCACTGCCTCCTTACTGCCTCTTCCTCTGCCGCTTTGTTTCAGCCAGAGGCCTCTGACCTCCTTTTTGTTCCCTGGGGACCACAGCCATGGCACCAGGGCTACAGTTATCCTGAGTTTACCTCTGCTGATCTGTACCCAGAAACTTTAAGGGAGACGGTGTGCGGAGTGGCAAAGGAAGAGCATAGAAGGCCAGGTTGCAGAAATGAACCCCATAGAGAAGGGCACTTCTCTCCTGGAATAAGGGTCTTGATGGGAAAACAAATGCACAGAGAAGATATTCTCAAGTGTTGATAAGAATGGGGAGCCCAGAAACAACACAAGATTGGGAAGGTAGACTGCTATAAACTGGGCATCAGGGAAAGTGTATCTGGATAGTTGACACTCCTGGCCATGGGACACGGAGGAGCCAGCCAGGCAAAGATCTGTAGGGCCTGTGCGAATCCTCAGCAAGTGCAAAGGTCCTGGAGTCCACCACCTTCTGGGGCTTTTGACCAACACGATCTCAAACACCAGAGTTGATTCCTTAGGGGAACTGTTTTCAGTCCTTGGTGAACTTCCTCACTGCCTCCAAATCCTCCTCATCCAAGTTGATTCCTAATCGCTATGAATTTTTTCTTTTAGGAAATTCTTCCTAAAACTTTAGGACGTTCTAGTAATCCATGGGTTATGAAAAAGTGGCCTGTGATTCAGCAACAAAAATAAAGTTAGGGGGTTGGGGTAGATGGCAGCACAGTTAGTAAAAGCCTCTGCATGTAAGCATGAGAAGTTAAGTTTGCGTCCCCAGAATCCATATTTAAAAAATAAGTAGGAATGGGGTATATGCCTTTTTCTTTTGGTTTTTGTTTCCTATTTACTTTGAGACCGGGTCTCACTATATAGCCGTAGGTGTCTGGAACCCACTGTGTAGAACACACTGGTCTTGAACTCAGATATCTGCCTGCCTCTATCTCCTGAGTGCTGGGATTGAAGGCATGTGCCACCACACCTGGCCTAAGGAGTGCACACCTTTAATCATAGCACTGGGAATCGAGAACAGGAGGATCCCTGGAGTTGGCTGGACAGCTAGTCTAGCTGAGCCAATGAACGCCAGGTTCAACAGAAGGCCATGTCTCAAAATAAAAGGAAAAAAAAAAAAGACAGAGGGCCCATAAGAGATGGCTCAGTAGGTAAAAGAGCTTGTTGTCACACCTGAAAGACCTAAGTTTGATTCCTGGAATTAATACGGCAGAAGGAGAGGAACTGGCTCCTGTGAGTTGTCCTCTGACTAGGGCTGAGTATGTGTATATACGCTAATAAATAAATCTTAGAGAGAGTGTTTCCCTCTGGCCTCTACATGCGCTTGCCCACAAAAACCCCAGGAACACATACACACAGAAAATAGTCAATAAATGGTATAGCTACAAAGTGACTGTGTTTTCTTTTCTTTCAGATATTTGAGATACATTGTTACTATTTTGAAACTTCTGTACTGTGCCTTTATATAAGGTACAGAAGACTAGGTGACAGTAATGTTAGGAATGTACCAAAAATATGTGCAAGTTCTCCATATTTTGGGAAATGTTTCACTGGTCTGTGCAACCCTGGGTTCTGGGGTCCTGAAGATTTTTTTTTTTTTTTTGGTTTTACGAGACAGGGTTTCTCTGTATTGTTTTGGAGGCTATCGGTCCAGCCCAGCCTCGAACTCACAGAGATCCGCCTGCCTCTGCCTCCCGAGTTCTGGGATTAAAGGCGTGCGCCACCACCGCCCGGCTCTCCTGAAGATTCTAATGCTATTTATCTCCACCTTTGCTTCTAGACGGCCCTGGATTTTCCACTGTCTCCCCATGTTATGAGAGTTCAGTTGGCTGCCCAGACACAAACCATGCCTAGAACAGGTAATCAAAAGATGTGTACTAAATATGGTTTGTGGCTCACCAGGGATGCACCCGAGGCAAAAAAGGGGGGGGGGAGCATGCTGATGAAGGGGAAGAATTGGGCAAAGGGAAAGACTCCCTCCCATCAGAGCCAAGGATCTGGGCTCAAAACCTGCCTCCATCCAGAGACACCATCCACTCACTGCCAGCCTGTTCTGAGCCGCACTTCTTTCCAGCGAAAAGGCCAGTAAGGCTTTCCCACTGGGGTTCTTGGGGAGAGTGAAAAGGGGTTTGGAGAAACAGCGTGGATTCTGTGGAAGGACAGTTTTAGGTTCCTGTCCCTGGCTTACAGACCAGTTGAGCCTATCTCAGCGGAAAAGTACTTCCAATTCTCTGCTCCTCCCACAAGCTGTGAGCTGAGTATGAGAACTTCAGGTTTCAGGCTCTGAACCCAAGAGCAGGGCCTGGTGCCTAGGGGTGCTCTCAGTGAGTTCAGTGAACACATGACTGCACAGGCCACTGACCTTCTAGACCTGTCCTTGCCTCTGTACAGTAGCACATCCCAGGCTTTCCTTCCTGGTACCTCTGACATCTATATCTGCTTTTCTAGAAGAGCCTAGGAGTCACATTTAGGGAAGGTGAGTAGGAGGAAAGAGACTTTGACTAAAAGGTTAGTGCGCATTTTTGGCTCCCACTTCCGAATCTTCCAGAAGGTCTTTTATTTTTTGCCTACTTAATAATAACATAAAAAAGCCATGTCACTTTAAAAAAAATTGAAGTCTTTATGTTAAGCCGCCCACTCCAGCCATCCCAGGACACGGTGAGGAGGGGGCGCGGACAGGTGAAGCTCGAGAGGGAAAGCGGGGGTGGGGTGTGTGTATATGGGGGCTCTCCGCTAAGCCTGGTCTGAGCGCCCCGGTGGGAGTCATCGACCAAGGCGCCGGCTCTCAGGATCTGGTAAATCTTCAAAGTCTCAGATCCCCAGGTCGGCATCCTGCCCTCTGCGCCTACTGCTCCTCCACCCACGGTACGAGGGCGGTGCCCCGGCGCGCTGATGTAATCCCGGCGCCTGGGCGGAAGGATATGGAACGCCGCACTGGCTGGCTGGGCGCTGAGGCCGTTGCCAGGTAACGCAGCGGAGCCGCTGCCGCGCGCCGCCTCCCGCCCTCCGCCGCTTGGCGCTGGGGCCGCCGCCGCCGCCGCCGCCGCTGCTGCCGCCGCTTTACGTAAGGCGCAGGCCAGGGCCGCCCGGCGCTCGGCAGTCGCCTGCAGCCCTCGGAGCGCAAGGAGAGGCTCCCTCCCGGCAGCCTTGGCAGGTAGGCGGGGGCCGGGAGCGGGGCTGTGGCGGGTGACTAGCTCGAGAGACGCCGGGCCCGAGGCCCCCGCGGGCGGCGTGCGATGAGTGCGCACAATGGGCCGCGACGGGCTGAGGCGGCCCGGCCTGAGGGACAGCGGCCGAGCCTCGCCCCGCGCCCTCAGCTTTGTCCTTCGGCGGCCAGGGGCGGGCGCGGCGCGGTGAGTGGCGGGCGCGCGGGCCTATGGCGCGGGGTCGGCGAAGGTGACGGCCGAGGGCAGAAATGACAGTCCCCCGAAGTCGCCGGCCTGTGCGCGTCGCCGCCCGGACCCTTGCGGCCCGGCTTCCGGCCGGCGTCCCTGGAGCTCCCGGCGTCTCCCGCCGGCCCAGAATCAGGCTGGCTGAGCGCTTTGCGCAGAGGCCGGGGACAGGATGAGCTCTGGGGAGCAGACCCCCGAACCTGGCAGTCCCTCCCTTCAGTGTTTGCCCTTCTGTAGACAGACCTCAAAGATTTAACCAAGAAAAAGTGGGATGGAGATAAGCTGGGGAGGGGGACATGGCGACTCCGGAGTCATTTACTAAATGGAGTTCTTGGTTCTTATCACCTGCATCGTAGACTTTGCCTTGTTGCCCAAGTAACTGACAATGCATTTTGCATTTCTGAGTCTTGGCTTGCTAAAGAAACGGTGGGAGAGGATTTCTGAGGAGCTGGGGACGAGCAGTTTGGAAAACAGGTGATGCCATGGAAAAGAGTATGCAATTAAAACCCCACACAGGATTTCTGCTATCAGTATAGGACCCGTTGCACGACACTTTGTCGGTTTTAGATACTTCAGATTTAAAGGGAGGAGAAAAAAAGTACCTGTCACTCTGCATTCTGAAGGTCAAATATTTGCCCGCAGATATTTTGGGCTGAACCATTCTAACTAGGTCTTAGGATCTTTATGACAAAAACCACTCTGTAACTGTGCCTTTGAAATACCCATGGAGGCTCCTTGAATTAATAGTTATTATCTTGGATTCAATTGCTGTTTTTGCCAAATAATGTACTTTAAAAATTTATTCTGGCCGGGCTTTGTTGGCGCACGCCTTTAATCCCAGCACTTGGGAGGCAGAGGCAGGCGGATCTCTGAGTTCGAGACCACCCTGGTCTACTAGAGCTAGTTCCAGGACAACCTCCAAAGCCACAGAGAAACCCTGTCTCGAAAAAAAAAATCTGTCATAAGTTCATGCATATATAAAAATGTACTTTTATCATATTTCACATTATCTTCTCATTCAAATAATTAGTTGTAGTCATGTATGTATTCTTGTGCTTGTATATGGTCATGTGTTTGGGTATGCATATATATACATGTGGAGGCCAGTTATCAATATTAGATGTCTTCAGTTGCTCTATACCTTATATTTTGAGATAGTGTCTCACTAGGTATACCAGGCTGGACAAGAACTCTAGAGATCTGCCTGTCTCTGTCTCGAATATTCTGGGATTAAAGTCATGTGTCACCAACCTTTAGCTCCACAGACAGGGTCTCTCACTGAACCTTGAGCTCACCAGTCAGGCTGGATATGCTGGCTAGTAAACTTCAAAGATCCTCCCATCATGGGCCTCCCCAAGGCTGGAATTACAAAGCATGAGTGTAGCACCCTGGACTCGAACTTGGGCCTTGAACTTGTGTGGCAAGCACTTTCCTGGCTGAGCCAGTCACAAATTTTTAATCATTTGAAAAGTAGTTAGGGCTGGGGGTGTAGACCAGGTGAAGCTCAGGATTAAATTCTCAGAACCTAAAACAAAATAGGGCTTCACCTTGAGTGTAACAGGTTTTCATGAGTCTGTTTTCATTTAAGAAAGTGCCACCTTGGCCGGGCGGTGGTGGCGCACGCTATCTCGTAAAACCAAAAAAAAAAAAAAAAAAAAAAAAAGAAAGTGCCACCTTAGTGAAATATTTATTAAGAGAAAAGTTTTGCTCTTGTCAGGAGATGTATTATTCTTTGAACGTAAGGGAACAGATTTTTAACATAGCAGCATAAGGCAAATCTGTTTAAAGGACTATCAGTTTATTTGAAACCTAAAGGTGTTTTGACTTGTCCCCTGTGGTCACGTATCTTCTCTCTGTGCCTGACTTTATCCCAGGGCTCTTTAAAAGAGGTGGACTTGTTATTCCTTATTTGTGTGGAAATGTACTGAGCCTGAGCTTTGCCCCTGTTTTTGTATCATTTGACTTGGAGCAGTTAATGGCCTCTGAGCCAGTTTTGTCACCTGTGAAATGGGAAGAATGGTGATACCTGTCTTGCAGGATGGATAAGCAGAGAGGAATGATGTGAAGTAATTCCATCCATACTCAAGCTCTCAAAATGGCTGGGTTACTGCTGATATTTCTAAGTCCTCAGATTGCCCTGCTGGCTCAAAGCTGTCACTTGTCTTTGGGCCACTATTGCTTCTTCTCTACTTTTCATGGGCTTCTAGGATTCTCTTTCCCAAACCCAAGTCTGCCTCTGGCCCTGCAAGCTTCTAAGTGCCTGCGATTTGGGGCTCAGAATGCAGTTGTACATATCAACACAGTGTTGGAGGCCCATTGCGGTTCACCCCTCCTTCTGTACTGGTCACCCCACTTCCATATTTCTTGCTAAGACTACTGCTGTTCTATACATGCCAAACAGTTTCAGACTTTCTTGATAGATATATACTCTTCCTTCTGATCTGAGTGGCCCCTAACTTATACTTTCCCTAGTTTTTAAAAGTATTTATAACCGTATCCTCTCTGGAGCCTTTGGAAATCCTTCAGAATTCCTCCTTGCTGTAGGCCTTGTCTTCTATTTTTTTCCATTATTATCTATGTGTGTGCAAATGCTTCCCTTGGAGGCCAGAAGACATCAAACTCTGGCTATGGTGCTCCTGCTATTGTTTTATTCCTAACATCTTGCTGGGATCTTTTTTTTTTTTTTGGTTTTTTATGAGACAGTGTTTCTCTGTATTGTTTTGGAGGCTGTTGGTCCAGCCCGGCCTGGAACTCACAGAGATCCGCCTGCCTCTGCCTCCCGAGTGCTGGGATTAAAGGCGTGCGCCACCACCGCCCGGCCTTGCTGGGATCTTTAAACACAGGGAAATGTGTCAATGCTTGCTAAATAAAAGTCTGCCAGTTCTGAACATATTAATATTATAAGTAATTTTAATAAAACGTTAACACCAATTAAAGTGTTAGAAATACAGTTTTTTTTTTTTTTTTTTTTTTGGTTTTTCGAGACAGGGTTTCTCTGTATTGTTTTGGAGACTGTCCTGGAACTAGCTCTGTAGACCAGGATGGCCTCGAACTCACAGAGATCCGCCTGCCTCTGCCTCCCAAGTGCTGGGATTAAAGGCGTGCGCCACCAACGCCCGGCTAGAAATACAGTTTTACCATGTTGAAGGTATAGTTACTATTTAAAAGATTTCTGTGCAGTTGTTTTTGGCTTCTTACATAATTATGTCCTGGGTGAAGCTGTCACTCTGCCATCTGTTTCTGAACTCTCAGAGTCTGCAAAGTGACTATTCTGCCCCATGTCATGGGCAGGGGAACCAGAGTCCAAAGCTGAAAACACTCCCTTGTACAAAGGGTAACTCTAACTCCTATGTTGGTCCATGGCATGCTTTTTCTTAAAAAATATTTTGGGATATTTAATATAGAATATTATTACTTTCTAGAAGACTTATGAACTCATTAGTACTGAATTGGAAAGACTTGAGTTACATTTTTGCCCCTCTCTTGCTTCCTGGGTCACCATGGAATCTCTTGACCTTCAGTCTTTCTGTGAAACAAGTTTCATCCCATGTCTTTTTTTATTTTTTTGAGACAGGATTTCTCTGTATTGTTTTGGAATCTGTCCTGGAACTAGCTCTGTAGACCAGACTGGCCTTGAACTCACAGAGATCTGCCTGTCTCCGCCTCCCGAGTGCTGGAATTAAAGGTGTGCGCCACCAACACCTGGCTCATCCCATGTCTTTTGCTTTGTAGTGAGCTGGGCTCTTGTGATTCAACTCAGATTTCTGGACTTGCTTGACAAATGCCTTTATACATCTTGCTGGCCCTAGGGGCTTCTTTTTGATGACCAAATTTTGGTGGTGCACCTCTTTAATCCCAGCACTCAGGAGGCAGAGGCAGGTGAATCTCTGTGAGTTTGAGGCCAGCCTGGTCTACAGAGCGAATTCCAGGACAACCTCCAAAGCAATAGAGAGAAACCCTGTCTTGAAAAACCAAAAAAAATTTTTATTTTTATATATGTGTGTGGACACCAGATGAGGGTGTTGGATTTCTCTGGTGCCATAGTTACAGGCAGTTATGGTCTGCCTGATTTGGGAGCTGGAAACGGAATTCCAGTCCTGTCAAAGAGCAGTACATATTCTTTGTGGCTGAGCTATGGCCTCAGGCCCAGGTACTAGATTTTCCAGCTCTGCATTTATACTTCTGTTGTCCCTGTTTCCTGTTCCCCTCCTTTTTGTGTGTGTGTGTGTGTGCTTAGGATCAAACCCAGAGCAGCATCATGCATTCTAGACAGATACCCTGCCAACTAAGTTACATCCCCTGCTCTGCTATGCATTTTTTGTTTTGGTTTATTGAGACAGGGTTTTTCTGTGTAACAATCCTAGCTGTCCTGGAACTCGATCTGTAGACCAGGCTGGTCTCAAACTCAGACATCTGCTTGCTTCTGCCTCCAAGGTATGTCAATCTTATTTGATTTTTTTTTCCCTCCCTGGTCCCCCTGCGCCTCATCCCCACCCCCAAGCTATCACCAGGTCCTTAGGGAAGAATGTACATTCTCTT
This sequence comes from Mesocricetus auratus, assembly GCF_017639785.1. NCBI lineage: Eukaryota > Metazoa > Chordata > Mammalia > Rodentia > Cricetidae > Mesocricetus > Mesocricetus auratus. Next base: position 16,800,417 of record NW_024429190.1, on the reverse strand, counting down.
CCCTTGGCTAAGAGGTAGCGTTGAAAGGGTTAAGAGTGCACTCTGAAAGCATTACCATCTGTGCTTATAGAGTCTCTTAATTACATCTGAAACTGTGTATCTTCTTGTTACCTCATAGGTTAGGCAGCTCCCAGAACACCTGGTATAAAAATCTCTGGGAGGGAAGATCTATTTTGGATCATTGTTTCTGAGCTTTCAGTCTTACCATGAAGGACTTGGTGGCTGGAAGATCTCAACCTAGTGGAAGCCAGGAAACAGTGAAAGACAGACAGATATCCCAAAGACCTGCCTCCCATGACCTACTACTATCTGCTAAATCTCACCTTCTAATATTTTCAGCATCTTCAAAAATAGTACTCTCAGCTGTTCAAATGAGACTGAGGGGCACAATTCAGATCCATAACATTCTACCTCAGCCCCCAAAGGTTAATTAATGGGCCCCTCATAATGCAAAAATGCATTTACTCTAAGAAGTCCCCAGTGTATTATATTTCAGCATTGCTCAAAGTCCCAAGTCCAAAGTCTCTTTCTGAGACTTGAGGCAATCTCTCAGCTATGAGTCCCAGTAAAATAAAAAAAAATGAAATTACATACATAAGGATACAGTAAACATTTCTATTCTAAAAAGCATAACAGAGTAGCCAGTGAGGATTGAACCAAAACAAGATCATATTCCAGCAGGGCAAACTTTAAATCTTGTTTCTCAATGCCTGTCATCTGAAGTGTGTTGTGAGCTTCACTGGACTTGGACAGCCCTGCCCCTTTGGCTTTGCTGTTCACATGCAGCCCATATGACCTCTCTTGGGTTGGCTCCACTTAGTGCCATCTTGGACTGTCATAGTGCAGGGACCCTAATTTTATCACACATTCCTGATCTCTCAGGCTTTTCTTTGAAATCTGGGTGGAAGCCTCTATGGCCCTTAAGTGTATTTTGCTTGCCTGCTGACCCAGTGTCACTTAGTAGTGCCAAGATTTGCTGCCAGCTACTGCAGAAACCAGGCTCCCATGGCTATAACAGCCTGGGTGACTGAGCACAATAAAACAAATCCTGGGAAACAGTTTTCCAGGTAGCCTTGTCGTTGTTCATGATGTTCTTAAAGCTCTCTCGTCTCAAGGGGTAACTATTCCAAATTAGTTTATGTTTTACTATCCTTGAACCTGCAATGTGTGGGGTCTGGCCAGTTTCTCAGATGCCCTGAAGACACTTTTTGTCTTGATGCTAATCCTTGACTTTTATAATGGCCCTAATTTCTTTAGTAGTCACACTTTCTTTGGCTTCATCTTTACCTCTGCTGCATTTTCTGACCACGTTGCAAGCTTTTCAGTCTTTTTTGCTTTTTTCTTAATATAATTTTTAGGAGCTGTTAGCAAAACTCATCCACAGCTACCTTGGAATTTCTAATAGATCACTTGTGAACTCAGGCTGTCACAGAGTTTGGAGTTTGGGGAAATGGATAAAATTTAGACATGTTTTTGTTATAATGCAACATGTGCAGTCTCTAGTCCAATTTCCAGCAGTCTTTGCTTCTGAAACCTGTCTTTATCATCTGCATTCCTAGTGGCTTCTGGTCTTCTGAGATCCCACTAGAATTGTCCATTAAGCTCTGCTGATAGCATTCTTGGCTTTGGCTTGTTTTTCTTGCTATAAGACTGGGTCCAAAGGCTTCTGACCCACATCAGCAACAGTCAGCAATGAATGACCTCACTTCTCTGGGGCCAATTTTCTGTGTTAGACTTTCATCATTGTCAAAAATCTGACATGCACAACTTAAGTGGAAGAAAGGTTTGTGTTGGTTTGTGGTTTCAGTCCTCTCATGGTGGAAGGACATATGTTGGGGCAAAGTTTCTCACCTCTTGACATCCAGGAAGAGAGAGGGAGAGAAGGGGAGAGGAGATGGGTGATGAGAGATGGACAGATAAAGTATCCATAAGATCTATTAGTGTCACCGGGCGGTGGTGGCGCACGCCTTTAATCTCAGCACTTGGGAGGCAGAGGCAGGCGGATCTCTGTGAGTTCGAGGCTGGGCTGGACCGATAGCCTCCAAAACAATACAGAGAAACTCTGTCTCGTAAAAACCAAAAAAAAAAAAAAAAAAAAAAAAAAGATCTATTAGTGTCCCACTTCCAGCTAACCTTTGCCTCTTAGGATTTCCAGCATTTCCTAGTAAAGTGCCACTAACCTGCAGAAGACCAAGTGTTCAGCATGTGAGCCTGTGGGGGACATTTCTGATTCAAGCCAGAGCACCTTATATCTTAGCAGGAAATTGCTGGCTGCCTCATGATTGTTCAGATTCTGTATTTGTTCTTTCCACCCATCATGCTATTGAAATGTTGAAGATTTCGCTGATATATTCTTTGTACTTCTGTAACCAGATTTTCAGAATTAACTCTTTACTCTTCCACACAGTGTTTGGCTGATACCTCAATTTTTTCCAGTTTAATTATAGTAATTTATTTAATGTGTGTGTTTGTGTTTTCATGCACCACATGTGTGCAGGTGCCTATGGAGGCCAAATCCCCTGGAATTGGAGGTATAGGTAGTTACAAGCTGCCCAGTGTGTGCGCTGGGAACTAAACCTGGGTCCTCTACAAGAGCAATAAATGAACCATCTCTCTAGTCTAATCCTTCAAATTGTTTTGTTGTTGTTGTTTACTTATGACATTTTAGGGTTTTGTGTGTTTTTGTTTTGTTTTGCATGGAGGTATCTCCTGGATTCTTATTTCTAGAGGGAAGAGGGAACTCTTGTTTGATGATTCCTTCTAGTGTGCAGTATAATCTTTTTGCATAGTACTCATTCATTAGATGTTTGACTGAATTAACTCACAATCAGTTTTCAATCTGATTTCAGAAGGAAAGGACTTGGGTCAGAGTAGCATTTTGGGAGAATTTTGTGACCCAGTGCAGGACCCAAAATATAGCAGATATATAAGTAAGTGGCAGCTTTTGGTTCATTTGAACACGTGTAGAAAACACTAGAGTTTGGTGTGTAGAGTATAGTCTTCCCACCAGCCTGGTTCCAGAGCCGCATCAGTCCCAAATGAACACACATGAGGCTATATTAATTATGAAGCTGTTGGCCGTTTGCTTGGCTTCTTACTGGCTATCTCTGACTTAAGTATTTAACCCATAATTGTTAATCTAAGTATTTCTCCTACCGGTGAAAGGGTCCGGTCCTCTTACTCCTCTGGCATCTCTCTTTCCCAGAATCCTCCTCGACTCCTAGTCCCACCTATCTTGTTTCCCTATTGGCCAACAGTGCTTTATTCAAACCAATCAGACACATTTTTTTATTTTTTATTATTTATTTTTAAATTTAAATTAGAAACAAGGTTGTTTCACATGTCAATTCCAGGTCCCTCTCCGTTTTCCCTCCCCTCCTCCCATACCCTCCCACCAACCCCCCCCAATATCTCCTCATTTCCCCAGGGAGGGTGTCAACCTGACAAGGGTTAGCTCTTGAATCCCAGGCTGGTGCTTGGGAATCCAGCATGGGTCTGATCAAGACCCCCTGAATGTGGGTGTCAGTGAGGAGGCCTAGGTAATCTATTGAGCCTTGGGCAGTAGATCAGTATTTATCCCGGGTATACAAATGGACTTTGGACTCCCATCCAACAATGTGAGATGCACTCTCCCCTGAACTTGTGGGGGAGGGTCTAGGCCCTGCCCTGGATGAAATCAGACACATTTTTACAGAATGACATCTCCCAACATTGGTGCCTTAGTTACTTTGGTGTTTCTGTTAGCATAGTACCTGATGGAAACAACTTCAGTGATTTTGGGCTCATGGTTTCATAGGGTTTTAATCCATTTGGGGACAGCATGTGGAAGTACTTCACTTCATGGTGGCAGGAGCATATGATGGAGGCTGTTCATATCATGGCAGCCAGCAAGCAGAAAATGAGACAGTAAATGGGCAGGGATAATAGAACCCCAGAGTCCCTTCTCCCAGCGACCTTCTTCCTTCAGCTAGTTCCACCTCCTGAAGTGTTCAGTCCTTAAGTAGCACTGTTGGTTAGGGACCAGGCTTTCAGAACATGAGCCAGTGGGGTGGGGGTAGTTCATATTCAGATTCTTATATTTGGCCTTTGCTGTCCCAAGGCTCATGGCCATCTCAAATGCATTTAATTCAAACTCAACTACTTAAACAGTTTTGATGTTGTTAGAAAGTCTGGTGCCAGGTGGTCAGCCCTGAAACCTTATATACACAGGTAACATTATATGGATTGAGCAGGTTGTATTTATATATTTAGGAAAAATGCACACATGCGCGCGTGCACACACACACACACATTTATACAATTAAAGAAAAAAAAAGACTATGAATTTGAGAGACAACAAGGGAGTGCCTGGGAAGACTTGGGAGGAGGGGAGAGGGGGGGAAGAAATGGTATGATTATACTGTAATTTGAAAAAATAAAAAGTTATTATAAAAAAGTCTGTCTCCAAAAGGTTCAAAGTAGTGTCTAGCTATTGGCCCTTTCTTCTGTGATAGTTAATTTTCATTGTCAACTTGACTAGATTTAGAATTACTTAGGAAAGAAATGTCTGAGAATATCTGTGAGAGTGTTCTAACATGAGTTTAACTGAGGAGGAAAGACCCTTTGTGTATGTGGGTGGTGCCATCCCACAGGTTGAGGTCTAGGGCTGGATAAAATGGATGTAAAGCTGATCACTATCATTCATCTCTGTTTGCTATCTGCAGACATGTGACTAGCCACCTTATATACTGCAGCCATGCTTTGCTTGCCTTGAAATCCTCCTTTAAGATGCATTTGTCAGATACTTTGGCACAACAATGAGAAAAGTACTTAACACCTTGTAACATCAAAAATGAAATAACATACTTTTGTGTACAATGACATAGTAAACATTACCATTCTAAAAGGGAGGAGATAGACTGGAAGGATGGACCAAAGCAAGGTTGGAACCCAGGTTGGTAAACAGTAAGTCCTGCAGTTCCTGGGGCAGATGGTGATGTGATTAGAGCTTTAGTGGCCTGGGTAGCTCTGTTCCTGTGGCCTTGGCATCCCATTCCACATGATCTCTCTACTGTACTGGTCCCATTTGGTATCTTTCTTCAGCAGATGTTCTGTGCTCTGGCATCTCCAATATCTTGGTGTCTGTTTTAACTTAGACTTTTTCCCCACCCTCACAGCTTTTATGCATGGTCTCTAGAGGAATCTGACCTTCCCACACATTGCCTGGCCTTCCTAACCAATATGTCTAGAAGCCTCTATATCTCTGTAACTGTAGCATTCTGCATACCTGCAAAGCCAGTATCCATCATGTGGCTTACTTCCAGTTTAGTCAGTAACCATGCTTATTTGGTGCACAGCTGTAGCAGGCTTTTGAGTGCTTGGATGGCTGGATCTGGAAAAACATTCCTCTAAGCAACTCCTATCAGAGAAAGGTCTTTCACAGGAATTTATAATTGTATTCCCCTGCAACCTGTTATTGGTGAGTTTGGTCAATTTCCCACTGTCCAGTGACAGTCCTCTTAGCTTCCAGTCTCTAATAACCACACACTTGTTTGTCTGCAGCTTCCAACTTAATCCTATTCTGTGCAGATTTCACATTTGTCAAATCCTCTGTTTTGTTTGTTGTCAGTTCTCACTGTAAATCTGACTAGAAGCCTTCAGCAATAACAGTGCCATAGCCCAAATATTCCTCTGCCACAGTAATTAGCCCATTAGCCTTTTTGCTTTTGTAGTCTTTATTTTAATACTATGTGTAGGTGTTTTGCTTGTATGTATGTTTGTGTATCAGGTATGAGCAGTACCCAAGGAAACCAGAAGTGGATATTTGATCCCCTGGGACTGGGGTTCCAGGTAGCTGTGAGTTGCCCTATGGGTGCTGGGAATTGAACCAGGGTCCTCTGAAAGAGCAACCAGTGCTCTTAACCACTGAGCTGTTTCTTCAGCTTCTGGTCTATTGGTTTTAAACTCAGCCTTCCACAGAAGTCTTCTAGGTCCCAACAGAATCATATATGATGGTCTTTTAGCATTCTGTAGCTTCTCTATTTCATTTCTATAAACTCTTTTTAATATTTCCCAGAAATCATTTCCAGAGGCTACTTGAACATATTTAGTCTACTGAGGTAGACCCTGTTTTTGGTATCATTTTTCTGTATCCACTTTTCACTGGTTGTTACCAAATGCCTAACAGAAACAGGAGAAAAAGTAGATTTTGGCTCATGGTTTCAGTTTTTCAGGTCGGGAAGATGTGGCTGGGGAATACAATGGAAGCATGTGGCAGAGACTATTCACATTATGGTGGGTGATGGAGCACATGGTGAGATGGGATGGTCATGAATATACCCCAAGGAACTAGGGCCCCTTCTCCTATGACCTATTCCTCCAGCTAGGTCCCACTTGCCAAAATTTCTAAAGCCTCCCAAAATTATGCCACCACAGGAGTCTGCAGGGGATATTCCAGATTTGAATTATAGTATTAAGTGAGTTGATTGATTATTTACACTACTTTTTTTTTCCTGAGACAGGGTCTCTCTATGTAGTTCTGGCCTTCAACATGTAGATCACAAAGATCTTAAACTCACAAAGATCTGCCTGCCTCTGCCAGTGCTGGGATTAACGGTGTGGCCAGCACCATCTCGCTTAGGGATGAACTGGAGAGGACTTTTGCACAGATTCAGTATGGAATCTTAAACTATCTTGAAAATGAGGAAGTTGTAGGTAAACAGGTTTTTTGTGTATGGCTTAGGTAATTTAGTGGAAAATCAGAGTTGTTAGATATTACCTGCTGTTTTCACTTTAATCTTTCAAAATGTATTTGGGGTAGCTGTTGAAATCTATATCCCCCCCTGCCCCCTGTTGCTAAGTTTTGTCCATACCATTCTGTCTCTTTTGTTTTTATCATTATCCCACCTCCCTTTAATGTTGATGCTATTTAAGTTATGTGCTTTACTGATTAAGTCTTCAAAAGTGGTACCTGTTGGTTCCGATATTACATAGAGCTCCTTCCCTGGAGTAGCATATTAGTGGTAATTTCTTGTGTTGGCTATTTCATGTTTATCTCATTTTCTTAATCATTGGAACCTGTGTATTGCTAATCTCTTAAAATCTGCTCCAATGATTTGGGAATGATAGTATTGTCTCAGCACATGAACTTGCTGTATTGCTAGTGTCTGTGTTACAAATAAAGGCATTAGGGCAGTGAATACAGAATGCTTGAGAATCTTCTCTGTGTGCATGTTTCTAACCTAAGCAGTGAATGAATGAGTTCTAAGAATGTGGGATGTGTGTATTGGGGGGGGGTGGTTATGGAGATGTGGCCAAGTAAATATTTAACATGAGTCAGTTGGTTCTGTGGAATGTAAAACACACGAGAGTAAATGAGTAAAAAAAATCATGCCACAGGATACATCCAGGTACACTCTGTGTGTGTGTGTGTGTGTGTGTGTGTGTGTGTGTGTGTGTGTGATAGTCTTATATAATTGTGACAAAGGTGTTTAAATGAGTAGGAGAGATTTGTTTTCCTTTTACCCTGGGGTCTGTTTCTAACTCAAAGCACCTTTGGAGTTATAGCCAGTGCATCCGTATTTCAAAACTGACTTTGACTACAACTTTTTTGTGGGGAGTGGTAATGGGGAGGTTCTTCATTTATAACCCCAAACTTGGGCTTTTCCTGCCTCATCCTTCCAAGTTGCTGCAGTTATAGACATGCTCCTGTCTTTGTACTCTCTGAAGGAATGTTAGGATACGCTTTAAGTTGAAGTTCATTTTGTTAAAGTTTTAGTTTAGCCAGTTTTGTCATTGCTTTAATGAAGTGTCTGCATTGTCCTGTTTGCAAAGAAAAGAGGTTTATATGGCTTACAGTTTTTGGAGGTTGAAGGACTGGTGGCTCCACCTTTCTGAGGTTACTACTGCAGTGTAGTTTACCATAATGTGTTTTGGGTATTAGTAGCTGTTAGAAAGCTTACTCTTTTTTTCTTAAATAAAATATTTGCTATTTTATTTGTGTGTGAATATATGTGTCTGTTACACATGTGTGGGTGCCCAGCCTGTGAGCTGGAATTACAGGTGGCTCTGAGCTGCTTGCTGTTGGTATGGGGAACTAGACTGGAGTCCCCTGGAAGACCAGCAAGCTCTCTTAATTGTTAAGTCATCTCTCTAGTCTATAAGCTTATTTTTCACTTTATTTTATGTGAATGATTGTTTTGCCTGCATATATGTAGGGTTTGTGTTTTTGTTTTTTGAGACAGGGTTTCTCTGTGGCTTTAGAGGCTGTCCTGGAACTAGCTCTTGTTGACCAGGCTGGTCTTGAACTCACAGAGATCCACCTGCCTCTGCCTCACGAGTGCTGAGATTAAAGGCATGTGTCACCACTGCCCGGCATATGTAGGTTTAATATATTTTACAGTTCGTAGCTGTAGAAGTTTTATACCTAGGCACTTTGACAAGCTATGAGCTAATATGTTACATGAAAAATGTTTTTCAACTTTGACAGAGTAAGTTTTGTGGAGAAATATTCATATCTGAGAAAATAAAGATAACAAGTCCCTATGGAGCAATTTTCACTATACAAGACTAGTCCAGAAAGCATCCTGAGGGAAAAAAAAATTGTGGAACCTTTGCTGTTGGACCAGAAACAGCCAAATGAATGAATTTGATTGTCAGCTTTCAGTTAACTGCAGCCCTGCTTTGTAACATTGGCTAATCAAAATTTTACCTTCATTTGCATGGCAAGAACTGCTTGGAGGAAGGTAGCTCTCCAGTCCCTTACCTCCAGCAGGCAGGTTGGTGGTAGGTCTGTCTGGCAGGTGTTTTGTTCCTGTCCCTGCTCCTACACTGTGTACTAGACAGTTGTCTTTTTCTGTTCTGGTCTGAAGGGTGAATTCTTTTGCCTACATGCCAATTCCCTTCACAGGTTTCATCATGTTTTCTAGTAACAGACATTCTGAAAACCCCCTTTTGTTTGTTTCTAGGTAAACTTGCTTAGGAAAAAAATGTGTTGGTTTTGTTTGTTTGTTTGTTGTTTTGGTTTTTCAAGACTGGGTTTCTCTGTAGCTTTGGAGCCTGTCCTGAACTCTCTCAGTAGACCAGACTGGCCTCAAACTCACAGAGGTCCACCTGCCTCTGCCTCCCAGAGTGCTGGGATTAAAGCAACAGTTTGTTTTTGAGACAATGTCTCACTGTGTAGCTCTGGCTGGCCTAGAACTCACTGTGTAAACTAGGCTAGCCTTGAACTCACAAAGATCTACCTGCCTCTGCCTCCGAATGCTGGGATTAAAGGCATGTGCTGCTATTCCCAAATTAGAAATTTTAAAATGCATATTTTAGAGTGAAGTTTTAATCTCTCTTAATTCAAGTTTTAATTTTATAAATTTTAGTTGTTTATTTTTCAATAGTTTTCATCAATTTCATGTTTTTTAATTAAAGACAATTATCATTATCATCATCATTATTATTACTACTACTATTTTGTGTGTGTAATGTGCCTTGGTGTGTGTGTGTGTGTGATGGTCAGAGGACAGTTTTGTGGATTGATTCTCTCCTTCTACCTTTTATGTGGTTTCCATGATTGAATTTAGGTAGCCTGCCTTCAGCAAACACCTTTTTACTTGCTGAGCCATCTCATCTGGCCTAATTTCATTTTCATTCATTATTTTTCCAACAAATCTTTTAGGATTCCATCCCACTGAACTTTGTTTTTGCCTTGGGATTTTGTTTGCTGGCTGTGATTTTTCTGCATGGGTACATTGTCTATTTCAGTTGTATATACATTTCTTTTCTCTTTGGTCCACATCTCTTAAGTTTTTAATTTTGTAAACTGTTGAACATGAAGTTTGCCCCTGCTAGGAAAAAGGATCCTTTTTTTTTAAAGGTATATAAACTGTAATTTTGTAGCCCCACTGAGTGAACTGAACATCTACACTGGTTATTGTAAAATGAGAAGGTATACAAGGTTTCTTCTGTACATAGCTTTTCAAACCAGACATTAGTAGACACCCATCAAATCTTTCAGAGAATTGGTCCAGATTGATGAGAAACTTCCCTTTATTGACTCATCACAGGTATGATGACCTAGCTCTTGATTGCTCTGCTTTAATGGAAATCCAGTCAGTACTTTGTGGAACTTAACTGCTTCCACCTACACTGGACTCTTATAAAAATTTGGTTCTTCTTTTAGTCTTCATCTTCATTTTTTCTTTCTCTTCCTCTTTTTTTTTTTTTTCTGTTGATGGTGGTCTAACCCGGGGCTCATGCCTACCAGCACATGCTTTACTGGTACTCTCTTCTTTTTCCTCCTTTTTAACTAATATTTTTCTGCTGGACATGGTCATACTTGTCTTTAATCCCAGTGCTTGCAGAGGCAGACATATCTCTGTGAGTTTGAGGCCTGCCTGGTCTACATGGTGAGTTCCAGGCCAGTTAGGCCTACCTACATGGTGAAACCCAATCTCAAAACAAAACGAAAACAATCCTTTTATTTATCATTTGACAATTTCATACATATATACAATGTATTTTGATTATATCCACCCCAATTCCCTTTCTACTCTTCCCAGACACCTCTTAAGACAGTCCATCCCCCTTCCCTTCTTCATCCATCTGTCTGTCTATGTATGTATGTATGTATGTATGTATGTATGTATCTATCTATCTATCTATCTATCTATCTATCTATCTATCTATCTATGTATCTCCACTGAATCCAATTAGTGCTGCTTGTTGGGATGCTGACTGAATGTGATGGCTTGTTTTTAATGCAGAAAGTATAGCTACAGTGAGTTCATGAGTGCAGTGTCTATGTCCTACGACAGTACTTTTCATCCAGCTCTTGCCTCTTCCATGATATTCCCTGAGCCTTGAGGGAGGAGAAAATTAATACAGCTATCCCTTCGAGAGCTGAGCATTTCCATTTTATAAAGGTATTTACTAAGTTAGTATCAGGTAGTAATCTAATAATAGTCCTGTGGTATGAAAAGAATTGTCATTGGGGAGACTGTGCTTCCTAGTATAGATCATTAGTTTGTTTCTGTTACTTGACTAGTAAAAATGGAGCTGCTTAATCTTCATGCAGCTCTTCCTGTTGCCATAAAAAGAATGTGATCCCATATTTGTTTTTTTATTATATTATCTTGAAAATAAGCTTTATTCATTTCCTACGACTTGACACATTTCTAGAATAGGGCAGAAACTAGGGCTAGAGAACTGTCCATTTGTATTTAGTCTCTTCAGATACATACAGGAAGCAAGTTGACAGAATCAGCTTTTAGCCCTTCTTTGCTGGTTTCAGTGCTAGTTTTAGTTTGGGTTGTAGAGTCTTCATAGTTCTTTTGGCTATACATAGGCTTTGGTGGCTGGATGCCTCCTAAAGTGAATGAGAAGTGTCTGCTTCAAATTGTGTGCCAAGGTCAGGAATAGTAAGCAAGGCTTAGTTACAAGTGTGTTACTGCTTCGTGTATGAGCACACTTCATGTTTGCTGGACAGAGAGTATGCTGGGGTTGGGTATAGCAAGCAAGGCTTGTTTACAAATGTGTAACTTCTTCATGTTATGTACCTCATGCTTGCTGGGCAGACACTGCATAGGATTTCCAGACCTCCCCGCCCCCAAAAAAGTAGCTTCTGAAAGCCAGAATCTTTTTTACGAGACAGGGTTTCTCTGTATTGTTTTGGAGGCTATTGGTCCAGCCTGGCCTCGAACTCACAGAGATCCGCCTACCTCTGCCTCCCGAGTGCTGGGATTAAAGGCGTGCACCACCACCACCTGGCCTGAAAGCCAGAATCTTAAGATTTCAGATATTCTTGCCTTTGTTCTCTTCTGTTTCTTTTTCTGGTCTTCTTCCTCTCCTCCATCTCCATTTATTTACTTTTCAAAAGTATACTTAAATGTGTATAAGTTTGTGTAGGCATGCATGTGGAGGTGAGGGTCATCTCTCTCCTTCCACCATGTGAGTCTTGGGGAATTGAACTCAGGTCATCATGAGGTTTAGTGTCAAGTGCCTTTACCTGCTGAACCATCCACCCCCCCCCACCCATCCATCCATCCTTTGTGTGAAACTCCCATTGACACCCAAGTTAAATAATTAAGGAAATAAAATTCCAAGTAAAATGTGTTGGCATGCTCTTTGTAGTTAGGATCTGTTAAAACACAGGTAGACTGGAGCATGTGTAGTGATAGATTCATTGTTTGTAATCTATCAAATAAAGGTTGACTAAAGATCAGAAAAGCCAAGCAGCCAACCACTAGAGAGTTCTTACTCTACCAAGGCTAAGGCCAAAGCAGGGGTGATTCTGTCCTCAGAGTAGCTCCAGACTGCAATGCTCTCAACCAAACCTCAGACAGCTTCTGAGACTGCACTGAGCTCCTTCCTGCCTTATATTCCTCCCTAGTGCTAGGATTAAAGGCGTGTCATCCCAAGTTCTGAGATCAAAGCTCTGTTTCTCTTTTAGATTGATTCGATCTCCTGTAGCCTAGGGTGGTGGCCTTGAACTCACAGAGATCCATCTGCCTCTTTCCTGAGCACTGGAATTAAAGATGTGGCCACCACTACCTGTCCTCTATGGCCAACTAGTGGCTTAGTGTATGTGTGGCTAACAGTGGCTCTGTATTCTGATCCTCAGGCAAGCTTTATTTGTTAGATTACAAACAATATCACTACAATACATACTGCAGAAGCATCCTATGAGATAGAAGAGAATGACTGCAGGATTGATTCACCGGGAAGTGGAAGTTGGCATATCCAAGCCTACTACAGAAGAGTTTGGAAACTACTGAGGGGGAAAACCTTTTGGCTGTTGTCTTTGTGTTGCCAGTACTGTGCATAGGGCCTGGAAGTAGGTAGCTCATGATACATGTGGGGTGGTAAAAGGTGAGTTAGAATCCTGGGTGACAGTCTTAATACCCATACTAGTAAACTCACAGTGTAATCAGAGTTGTATTCACCGTAATGCTGCTACATTGTTATTTCCCAAACCTCTCTTCTCACAATTTATTCTCCTGTATTTGGACTTAGGAAATCATTAGTTCAATGCAGTTTTGATCACCTGCTAAGGCCTAAGCATTCTACTAAGTAGGACATGGGAGTGTGTCACAGTTTCTACTGAAAACCTTGCAACCTCATTTGTGACAAAACCTACCCCAGAAGCCCAAAGTAGTCTTAAAGGATGTCATAGGCTCAGTGTGCTAAAGATGGTGATTGCCTGTTTGTTGGCAGAGTTGATGGCCTGAAGGAATAATGGAGGCAGGAGGCTAGACTCCTACTGATGGTGACAGTAGCATTTTAACTGACTCGACACTGTTTGAAACCTTTCTAAGAATAATTAATGTTTTCTCTTTTATAAATCACCTTTCTTTTACAGTTTTATTTGTGCTAATAAAATTTCCCCTATTTAGAGTGCTAATTTTTAAGACAATTTATTTTTATTTTATGAGCATTGACTGATGCATGTGTATGAGTGTGTAGGATCTCCTGGAACTGGAGTTATAGGTAGTTATGAGCTGCCATGTGGGAATTGTGTCCTGGGTCCTCTGGAAGAGAGCAGCTAGTGCTCATAACTTCTATCTCTGTAGCCCCCATAGCGCTCATTGTTAACTATGTAAAATGTTTTCTATTAATGTCCTTTTATTTTGCCTCTTGAAGTCATTGTGGCTGGTGACATCAACTCCTGTTAAAGTGAGGCCTGGGGACTTGCTTGAAGTATAAGCAGCTCACATCCAAGAAGCTTTCAGAGCATCAGGGTATACTGTGGCACAGGACTTGATTCCTTCGGTCCCTGGGTTCCAGATGGTGACTGTTTTATTACCTGTGTCCTAGGTGGATCACACTTGGTGACAGTGGCCTTGAGCATCCCTGCCAAAGCTAGATGAACATGTGGCATGAGGGAGTTGCAGCCCTTTTGAGTTAAGACATTAAAATTTAGGAGGTTGTACCTCTGCAGCACTGTGTACCTATTTTATCTGAACCTTTTTTCTTGTTATCCTGGTTATTTGGCTTCTACATTGTCAATGTGCTTCATTTGTTCTTGTTGTCCTGTACAGTCTGACCTTGTCATTGAACCATCCACAAGTTCACTGAGCTGTAGTGTAATTTGACCTGTTGGAATTTAGTCCTGTGAAGCATGATTTCTACCCTGTATTCATGGGAGAAGGGGCCTATAAGCTGTTGAAGGGTATTAAGTCTTTAGCTCAGCATTTGCAGGAGTGAGTCAAGGCCAGTATGCAGTAGAACTTCTGGGCAGTGTGAATGTCCCATATTATTACAGTAATCATCAGATGTATGTAGTATTTGGGCACTTGAAGTGTGGCTAGTGTGACAGAAAGACTAGCTTTTTTGTTGTTTTTGACTATTTCAGCACAGACTGGCCTTAAACTCTAGGTTCTCGTGCTCAGCCTCCAAGACACTAGAATTCTAATGTGCTACCATACTCAGCTCAAGAGACTGATTTTAACCTGGATAGTGCAGTGGCACTCTAGAGCAGTGTGGCGTATGACAGTGCTGCTGGGAAGGAGGCAAAGCATTTGCATGCTGTGTAGGGAAAAGGGACCAGTCAAAGAAACACACCCTGAGCAGAGCCAAAGAAACACACTTTGGCCCTGCAACCAGAACCAAAGAAATGTGCCTTGACCCTGAGACCAGTGCCAAAAGAACACACTTTGTCCCTGGAATCAGAGTCAGTAAAAAAAAAAAAAAAAAATGCACCCTGACCCTAAAATTGGAGCCAAAAGGCTAAAAAGGACCAGAGAAAGAAACACACTTTGGCTGTGAAACCAGAGCCAAATGTGACCCTAATCCTGTGCAGAAAAGTAACCAATCCCTGAGCAGAGCTCTAGCCAATCTGAGCTCAGCACTAAAATCTGACCAATTGCCACCCTGGAAGCCCTATATAAACCTTGTGTCTGTTCAGCTTATGTCTGTTGCCCTACCAGGCTGGCTGTCCTCTGCCACTCTGGCAGAGGGCAGCCACTCTCATGGATTCTTCCCTTCCAATAAACCCCTTCACTGAGCTTTGGGTGAAGATCTTCTTTTGCGGCAGCGTCGGAGCAGAGGCAACCCTGGGCAGAGCAGAGCAGAGAGCAGAGAGCAGAGAGCAGAGAGCAGAGCGAGCAGGGCTGTAACACTTGCCCGGGAAAGCTTCGCTTGGCAACTCCTCTCCCCACTGTCTGCTCTCCAGGAGCAGAGCTGAACTGTAGCAACTTCACCTGAGAAACCTCCTGCCGAGCAAAACTGGGGAAGCCTTTCTCTGAGGCAAGGCTGTAAGCAGCTAAGCTTACTGCAACCTGTGGTGGTCCTTGGCTTCTGAGCTCCAGGATGCCTTTCCATCTGAGCTGTGTAACACTCAGTATTCTGTGACTCCCCGAGTGCCAGAATACCTGATCCACTCCTGTTCCATCCCGAACTGGCCCAAAATGCCTACATTTGGTGCTGAAACCCGGGATGCTGTGTTTGACATGTGACACAATGAGATGCTAAGTTTTCAGGTGCTCAAATTGTGTGTTCCTATTTAAGAAACTTTTTTTTTTTTTTTTTTTTTTTTTGGTTTTTCGAGACAGGGTTTCTCTGTGGCTGTGGAGGCTGTCCTGGAACTCACTTGGTAGTCCAGGCTGGTCTCGAACTCACAGAGATCCGCCTGCCTCTGCCTCCCGAGTACTGGGATTAAAGGCATGTGCCACCAACGCCCGGCAGGAAACTTGTTTTTTTAAACTTATAAAAAAGTTTGTATACTTTGCAAGGTAAAGGAGCAGAAAGAAATAGTCTGCTCCCGAAGCAAGTGTAGTAGGCTCCACAGTAGTCAGCCAGATTCTCATAACTGTCTCTTGGCCACTCTGTGAATGGTTACACTGGAACACAAGAGAGTCTAGGAACAATTCAGACATTGTCTGTATTATCATGCCATAAAGATACTGTAGGCTGGAGAGGTGACTCAGTTCATAAAGTGTTCACCATGTAAGCAGAAGGACTTTTCAAGACAGGGTTTCTCTGTATAACAGTCTGTCCTGGAACTCTCTTTGTAGACCAGGCTGGTCATGAACTCACAGAGATGCACTAGCCTCTGCCTCCCAAGTGCACCACTATGCCCAGCAAGATATGTAATTTTTAAAAAAAACTTAAAAAATTTTATTGCATGTTTATTTGTGTGTGTGTGCGTGCGCGTGTGCATGTGTGTACATACATATATGCGTGTGTTCCACAGTATGCATGTGGAGGTCAGAGACAACTTGCAGGGACAATTCTCTTAGTTTATCATGTGGATTTCAGGAATGGAATTTAGGCCTCCTGGCTTGAATAGCAAGTGCCTTTACCTGCTTAGCCATCTCTCTAACCCTAAAGATGAAACAGATGTAGCTGGTATTTGTGACTGTCTTTGTTTCTTTAAGTGGATCCACATTTTGTGCTGGAATAATTTTACTTCTGCTTAAAGGACTTTTCATATTTCCTGTAGGGCAGGTTTGTTGGGAATAAGTTCCTTTAGTTTTCATATGTCTGAAAAAGTCTTATTTCATTTTTGCTTTGAAAGATAGCTTCATAAGTATGGAGTACTAGGTTGACAGGGTGCTTTGGTGTTTGTCTTGACCTGCTTACTTACATTGTTTCCAACCAGAACAGGATGCTAGCCTTACCTTTGAACAATTAATGTTTCTGTTTTACTCTGGCTGCTTTGGAATTTTTCTGTTGGTTACAGATTTGAGTTACTTTATTGTGCTGAGCTATTTTCTTCCTGTTTCATGCACTTGGGGGTTACTTGAATTCTTGTTCATTTAATTCCTATCAATTTTGAAATTAATTATTCAAAAACATAGGTATGTGTGTGCACACATGCATGCAAGTTTTTAGTTTATTTAAGTGAATTTATTTTCCTCTCATTTTTTTTCCTGTTTTGAATAGTTGTCAGACATTGTAAATTTATCTTCTTAGGTTCTCGTGTTTTTGAATTCCTATAAATATCCTTGGGCTTTGTTCTGAAATCATAGTAAAGTTAACTGAAAATAGTTTGGTTCTTTGGGATCCTGTAAGATTTGTTCTGGGACAGTCATGGTTGTTGGAGCCAGGTTAGGAGATGGAGGCTGGAGGATCAGTTCAAGGTCAGGCCACCCTGATCTACATGGGATCCTGTTTCAAGACAGCACCACCACCACCCACCCAAAAAGAACCAGCAAAAGACTTTTTAGGCAGGACCAGACCAGTATTTAGACAATGGTTAATTCTTCCCAAATACAAAGACCAGACTTGCTGAGTTGTGAGTTTCCTAGCCTGACTGGAGGTACAGCTTGCTGCTGTTGAGGATCAGGTACTGACTGACTCATCCTTCACAGGGATTCATCCTGTGCTGTGGGGCCTCTGTGACCACCAGAGCTGACAGAGTAACTTATCTGTGTGAAGCAATAGGATATACCATTCAACACATTTCAGTAACTAGTGTTGATTCAAATATCTAGAGTCTGACATCGGACAGTAGGTGTATTTCTGGTATAACATAATCTCATATACACAAGGAATCATAATTACATCAAAACTCTTCTGAAAGTACTGTCATCACTTCTTCCATGAAGATGGGTTCTAGAGATAGGCTGCATGTGTTATCTTAAGGGCTTGGGGGAGGATCTGACGTGGTCTCAGTCATATAGATAGCATAGAGGTCATTTAGACCATTAGCCACCCTTGGTCCTGGTTGTGGGAGCTTGGAGAAGTCAGGTATGTCCTGGTCCTACAGATAGAACAGGGGTTACCAAGACAGATGTGAGCGCACGCTCGCGCACGTGTGCGTGTTTGTGTGTGTGTGTACCCTTTCCCAGGGGTCATTTATCAGATATTACTATTCATAATGGTAGCATTACAGTTATGAAGTAGTAGCTAAATGATTCTTTGGTTGGGGCTTGCCGCAATATGGGGGTTGCAGCTTTCAGGAGGTTGAAAAACACTAACTTAGTCTATTAACCACCTCCATTCCCATCTTCTGGGTGGCAAACAGGTTATATACATTTTTTTCCTTTGAAAAGACAACTTGTATATTTAACATTCCTGGTTTCTGTAATGCTTATCTTGAGCACAAGAACCTTTGTGCTCCCAGCAGTGGCCTAGATTAGTTTCTTACTTATGCACACCCATGGATACTCTAAGTACTCCAGTACAGCCCATTGCAAGTCTCTGATGCTACTTTGTGCAAATCTTTCTCTAACTCCCTGTGAGTTCAAGCTGCCTGGATTCTGTCACTCTCCTTCAACTATTTCAAGTCCCTTCAGCCTTGTCTGGTTTTCACTAAGTAACTTGTCAACTTGTTTCAAGTGAGCTAGGACTGGATGTGTTACTGGCGATCTGTCTGTTATCTTGCCTGGGAACCAAACATTTATTAAATGATTTATGGAAAGTGTTTTAATTTTGAGAGACAGCTGGAAAATATCAGCTGAAGAAAAGAATAGAAAATCTTCACTTTATCTTTCATAGTTTAATAAAGACAGCGTATTAGTGAGGATATTTGAAAGTAGTATAACACTTAATCACACAGATTAGCCTAATAGCTTAGTTATACAATGAATTTAGACTTGTTTTATGTGTATTTGTGTAAATTTTATTGACACCTGGGAAACTCAGGCATACATCATTTCACCGAAGATGCTGCTCTGAGTTGTGCTTGGTGGCTGAAGTTCACGAACTAGGGTGATCAGTGTTGCTTCCCATTTTCATTTCTTAGCAAGCTACATAGCTAGACTCTGCATTAAAAAACCCAAACCTGCTGGGTGGTGGTGGTGGTGATGGTGCACCCCTTCAATCCCAGCACTCGGGAAGCAGAAGCTGGAAGATCTCTTGAGTTCAAGGCCAGACAGAGATTCCAGCACAGTCAAAGCCACTCAGAGAAACTCTGTCTTGAAAAACAGCAACAAATAAACAAACAAAAACCCAAACTCAAAAGATGAACAAATAAACTCATTATTGAAAGTGGTGTGTGTAGGGGATGGCGTTGAAGAAAAGATGTCACTGAAGCAGAAGTCCAGCAAGGAGAAGACAGCAGGTCTGACAGTGTGGCCTGTAGTTGTAAGACAGGTCTGCTTCACCTCTCGTTGTATGAATCCCTGATCACCATCCTCAGTTTTATACTTAATAATGACCTGTGAAGCTAAATTTAAAGATTGTTTTTTAACCATCATTTTGATGACACTATTTAACCATTGTTTCCATTGTATTTAAATGCAAACTAGTGCTTTGCTGTAAACATTTTACCAGTCCAGTCTCTCGAGATAGGAAATGATCATTAGTGTCATTGAGCACAGGCAGAGATCTCCCTTGTTCTCACTCAAGATGATAACAAGCTTTTAAATTTGCAGTGTTACTCAGTTTAAAATGCCAAATACTCCACAGGGAAAATATATTGTTCCAAGTTAGCAGCAGGTACATTTTAAAAGGAGGAACACCTTCCTTTTTAGAAAATCCTCCTCCTCTGGGTTGTGGCAGCTCACACCTGTAATCCCAGCACTTGGAAGGCAGAGGTCAGGTGATCTCTGAGTTTGAGGTCATCCTGGTTTACAGAGTGGAGTTCTAAGATAGCCAGGGCTACACAGAGAAACCCTACCTAGAAAAATCTAAATAAATGAATAATAAATACATAAAGATAAGTCACCTCACAACTTTGTCTCTACAATAAATAAATAATAAATGTATAAAGATAAGTCATCTCACAACTTTCTGTCTACATGTGACTCATTGCTTTCTTTTTCATTTCTGTAGGTTCTGTCAGAGACTGACATTTGGCCTCAGTGTGAAATGAAAGTTGAAAATTGCATCTCCGTGTGTGTTGCTATCATGGTGTTGATTCACTGGTCATGCCTGAAGAGGGAAATTGTGTTGTAGAGAGCTGACTGCTGTGCGGTCTCTGCTGTCCTCCATGTTCAGCTCCTCTCCTTTCTGCTGGAGTGAAATCCTCTCCGGATACCAACAGATCGTCCACTGTTGAAAATGCTTTGCATTTTAAGGATGTCAGCAACCTAAATTCATGTGCCCTGTCTCTACAGTTGTTGTGGATGGTTTGCCATCTGAAAGCACCTCAAGTTCTTATCCAGGTCTCGTGTCTGTTTCTGACATGTCTCTGCTTCATGCTTTGGGTCCAGTGCAAACCTGGCTGGGACAAGAGCTCGAGAAATGTGGCATTGATGCCATGATTTATTCGCGGTATATCCTCAGTCTTCTGCTGCATGACAACTATGACTATGACCTTCAGGAACAGGTATTGATGTGTGTTAAGTGCTTTGTGACACTTGATGGTTATGTCTGTGTCTAGTTACATTCTATTTTTGTGATAAAAATACCTCAACTGAAGTTTAACTTAAGGGAAAAAGTTTATTTGGCTCAGAAATCCAGATTATGGTTCCTAATGACAGGGTAGTCACAGTTGCAGGAGCTGGAGAGAACTGGTCTCATATCCAGTCAAGAGCAGAGTGAATGAATGCCTGCATGCTAGTGCTCAGCTTGCCCTCTCCATTCTATACAGTCCAGGATACTCTGCTCAGGGAATGATGCCACCCATAATAAAGATGGATTTTTCCCACATCAAGTCAAGCAAGATAATCCCTCACACATTCTCAGAGGTGCCTTAATCTAGACAGTCCCACACAGGTGTGCCTTTAGGCTTGCCTTTTAGGTATCAAGTACTCCCTTGGTATTTGTGTATTCTTTTATTTATTTTTGATGTGGAGGGGCACATATGCCACAGCATTTGTGTGGAGATCAGATGACAATTTGTAGCAGTTGATTCTCTTTCTACCTTGTAGGTTCTAGGCATTAAACTCTGGTTGTCAGGTTTCACAGCAGGCACCTTTACTTGCTAAACTATCTAACCAACCCTGTATGTCTACATTCTTAAGGATTTAAACTTTTTTTATTTTATGCTTATGTGGATATATATGCACCATGTATGTGCCTGGTGCCTATGAACATCAAAAACGTGGATCTGCAGTTGTAAGCCACCATGTGGATACTGGGACCTGAACCTGGATTCTTGGCAAGAGCAGCAAGTGCTCTGAACTGCTGGGCCATCTCTCCAGGCCCATAGGTGTACATTCTTAAGATTTCAAGTAGTCCAGCTCAGAAATAATCTTTGTAATGTGAGGAATTTGTGAAAATTCCTGTTAGTAACAAGATTGTAGTAGAATATCACTGTCTGTCCCAGTTGTTAACCTCGTAGACTTTATCCTTGTTGCTTCCATTCTCACATGGACTTTGTGTCTCATCTGTACTAGGAATACATTGATGACCTGCTGCCTTTGCATACCACTGCCCTGTATGTTGGCTTCTACTGTTAGGAAAGTTAGTCACATGTCTATTTTATTTCCTTCTGTTCCTAGGAAAATATTGTGTTTATCTGGAAGAATGATACTAATCACGGTTGACAAGACATATCACTACCCTTAAAAGTCCTGTCAAGGCCGGGCGTTGGTGGCGCATGCCTTTAATCCCAGCACTCGGGAGGCAGAGGCAGGCGGATCTCTGTGAGTTTGAGGCCAGCCTGGTCTACAAGAGCTAGTTCCAGGACAGCCTCCAAAGCCACAGAGAAACCCTGTCTTGAAAAAAAGAGTAGGTTTAATCAATAGCAATATATTTCCCAAGGCAAGGTATTTATGTACCAAGTGCTGTGGGATGTAGAGGGTAAAGTGTAGATGTGGTCAAAGGAGAGTGTGTATACACATGACTCTGACACACTTGGTCAACTGTTCTCTGGTTTTTTATTCATTGCAACAAGTTGGGGGTCAGGGATCAGAGAAATAGTGAGTCTCCACCCAAATTTGGTCCTCCTCCCAGGTTCTGGTTTATTGCTTATAGACAAAGTATATAAAAGCTGGGGAAAGCACACTAAGTCTGGAGTTATGAGGAGGAGTATATGCAGATTGACAGCCCTAAAGTACTATGGGGGGGCATTGTGTGTGTATGTGCATGTTCAAAAATGTGTCAGTACCAACAGAGGCCTGTGACATCAGATTATCTTCCACAGCTACTCACCACTTTATTGTGACAGGGCTGTTGAACCTGGATTATGCCAATTCCAATTCATCTCGTGAGCTTGCCTCTGGGGCTCTCTATCTCTGCCCCAAATGCTAAGATTATGGTTGGCTGCCATGCCTGGCCAACTTTTTACATAGGTTGTAGGAATCCAAACTCTGGTCTTCACATTTATACAGTGAGTGCTTTATCCATTGAGCATCTCCCCAGTCACCGAAAATACTTTTCTATTGAGTGTTGGTAAGGAAGAGGATACCTTGGCTTGTGGTAGGGAAGGTCAAATAAAAAAATTTACTGCTTTTGTTAAATTTATTTTCATTATGTTTTATTTATGTGTATATGGGCACATTTGTGCAGGTGCTCTTGGAGATATTTTAGATTCCCCTGAGCTAGAGATACAGGTGGTTTGTGAGCCATTCAATATAGGTGATAGGAACCAAACTGGGATCTGCTTCAAGGTCAGTCAGTGCTCTTAACCTCAATCCTGCAGTTGTCAACCCGCTGTGAAGGTGACAGAAAGAAATGTGTGTTTAAAATTAAAACTACCCTTGGGGCTGGAGAGATGGTGGTTAAGAGCACTCATTGCTCTTCTAGAGGACCCAGGTTCAATTTCTAGCACTCACATGGCAGCTCACAACTGTAACTCCAGTTCCAGGAGATCTGACATCTTTACACCAATGCACATAAAATACATCTAAATAAATTATTTTTAAAAGACAGTACTACCTATTAAGTGTAGAATTACTTTGTAGGAACATGTAGTGATAATGGGAAATGCTAAAATAGAAGAAATGTATGTGAGGAATGTGCAAGTCAGAGCAGCATCAGTACTCATGCTGATGTCATGAACTTGGCTCCATATTCTGCCCAGGACACCAGAAGAATTTATTTTTCTTTTTGAGACATGGTCTTATGTAGCCTAGCCCGGCCTTGACCTCACTGTATAACCAAGGATGACCTTGATTTTCTGGTTCTCCTCCTTCTACTTTACAAGTGCTAAGATTAAGTTGAGCACCACCATGCCCAATTGGTGTCATGCTAATAATTGAACCCAGGATTTCCTGCATGCTAGGCAAGCACTCAGCCAAGTGAACTACATCTGTAGCTCCTTTGTTTACATTAAAAAAATGTTTTTAATCATGTGTGTGTGTGTGTGTGTGTTGTGAGTATGGATGCCTGAAGAGGTTAGAGGCATCAGATCCTCTCGAATTGGAGTTCCATATGGTTGCCACCTGATGTGGGTTTGAGGAATAGAACTCATGCCTTCGGGAAGTGCAGTAATGGGCTTTTAATCTCACTGAACCATTTCTCCAGTCTGTTTACATTTTTTTGCATGTGATTTAAAAATATTTTTGTGGAACAAAGAAGTCTTGATGATAAGTATTGCATTTTGAAGATTCAGTTTCTACTTTTTTTTTTTTTTTTTTTTTTTTTTGGTTTTTCGAGACAGGGTTTCTCTGAATTGTTTTGGAGGCTATCGGTCCAGCCCAGCCTCGAACTCACAGAGATCCGCCTGCCTCTGCCTCCCGAGTGCTGGGATTAAAGGCGTGCGCCACCACTGTCTGGCTCAGTTTCTACTTTTTACTTAACATGTTGCAGCATAATACATGCCTAATACAGTATTGGGCTCAGAGACAACTAAGGATGGGTCCCTACAAGGTATTTGACAGTTTGCAGAGCAACAAAACACTGACTGGGTTGGCTGAGTTTGAGGACAGGGACACCTGGTGACCATGTGTGGGCTGGAGACTGTTGTAAGTGATAGAGCTGTGAGCTGAGAGCAATTAGGAGAAGATGCTGAAGAACCTGCTGTGGTACATATTTTTAGTTTAATCATAGAGACAAGAAACCAGCATTCCATCAGCCATCAGTGCAGAGCTCCATGGCAGTGGGGATACAGACTTTGGGTTGCTGAAGTAAGGGGGCCACTGAGGAGACATCCACTGTTGGGGTAAGGTGTAGAGGTTAGAAGTGGGTCTAGCTGCTGTGAAAATCCATTTGTTTGTTTGGAGTTTCCTGTTTTTTCTAGCAGCAGGCATTGGTTTTTAGCAGTGGGATGAGAGGTTAGTGGATTAATGGACATCTTTCTGCCATAGTTTCCTTTCATAAGTGCCTTAAAAAGTCCAACCTGAACTGGCTTGAGGGGATGTCACCTGGTTACACGTCCCGAAGTAGGGCTGGCCTTTGCTTTGTTTGATTCCAAGCTTTGATGTCACTGGGCTTCTCCTCTGCTTCTCTGGCTGCTTCCTCCTTTCAACTTGGTTTTGACCTAGCTCCTCGTAGGGGTAGAGAGTGGTGATGCTGAGCATCATGATGTTCTCACATGCCGTGCAGAACCATGCAGTGCTCATTTCTGACTGATCTCATGGCTCTCTTGAGCAGATCCTTGAAGGCGAGCCCTGCTACTTTGCTTTCAACCACCTAGGGCCTGAAGTGGGAGCAAAGATGTGAGGAAACAGGAACAATTTCAAGAATGGGGGTCAATGGGGTGTGCTTTTGAGGGTATATCTTGTCCCTGGCTGATTCCGCATTGTCCTTACTCTACTTCTCAGATGCTAGGAGATAAGAAGGTTCCTGTTGCTGTGCTCTTCTACCATGTTTCAGTATAAAACACTGAAACTTGCTGGGCAGTGGTGGCACATGCTTTTAATCCCAGCACTTAGGCAGGTCTGAGTTTGAGGCCAGCCTGACTTAAAGAGCGAGTTCCAGGACAGCTAGGGTCACACAGAGAAATCCTGTCTCGAAAAACAAACAAACAAGCCCAATGAAACCAGCCCACTATGAACAAATCTCTGAAACTGTGAGCCAAAATAATCTTTCCCCCTTTCAGTGTGTGTGTGTGTGTGTGTGTGTGTGTGTGTGTGTGTGTGTGTGTGCATGTGTATTTTGTTACAGCAACAGAAAGCTCACTGATGCATAGTGTTACCTTTTTATCATCTATGCCCCACTAAGAGTTGACTGGTTGACACTGAATAAGATCAAGTATGTTTTTCCAAAGCCCTAATCTGGAAGGCAGAACACAATTATCAAGTACCAAAAGCAGATGAGGCAGAAGAGCTCCCCAGGCGACCATCTATTTATTAGCAGTTGCTTTTCTAGACACACTGGTGAGGTGACATAAGGTTAGGGCTTTGATTGACTTCCTCATTCTGTCTCCTTTCAAAAAGGAGATTGGGAACTGGAGAAAGAAAAAGAACATGGTATTCTAAAATACAGCTGGTGTCACTGATGTCTGCTGCTAAGCACCCACCCATGCCTCCCATGTCTTCTTGTTAACAGCCTCCCGAGGAACAGAAGCCCAGTGAGTCTGAATGAGACTGTGTTCCCCTTCTCCCCTAGCACACACACTACCACTCACTTCAGGCCCTAGGTGGTTGAAAGCAAAGTAGCAGGGCTCGCCTTCAAGGATCTGCTCAAG
Source organism: Mesocricetus auratus (assembly GCF_017639785.1). NCBI lineage: Eukaryota > Metazoa > Chordata > Mammalia > Rodentia > Cricetidae > Mesocricetus > Mesocricetus auratus. The sequence goes on along the minus strand of NW_024429190.1, from coordinate 16,775,048 downwards.
AGAGCCATGAGATCAGTCAGAAATGAGCACTGCATGGTTCTGCACGGCATGTGAGAACATCATGATGCTCAGTGTCACCACTCTCTACCCCTACGAGGAGCTAGGTCAAAACCAAGTTGAAAGGAGGAAGCAGCCAGAGAAGCAGAGGAGAAGCCCAGTGACATCAAAGCTTGGAATCAAACCAAGCAAAGGCCAGCCCTACTTCGGGACGTGTAACCAGGTGACATCCCCTCAAGCCAGTTCAGCATGAACTCAGCAGTGGGGGACATTTATATTCATTATAAAACAGAAGTGTTTGAGTCTTTTTATACTATACTGTTTTAAGAATCTGATGATTAGTCCAGTGACTTTTTTTTTAGTAAAATGTTGGCTAATAACTTATATAATATATAAAACAAAAATATGAAATGGGAGAGCTCTCGAAGTAAGTGGAAAGAATAGAATGTAAAATGTATATGTGATGTGCTATATTTTTATGTAGCTTTTGTTACAGGTTTTATGTTTCCCAGAGAGTTGAACCTAAAGAGGGCAAATAGCTCTGTGTACCTATAATGCAGTGAAAAATTTAACAGATGTTAGGGTGATAAATCATACTAAACTGTTTCACATGCTTCTACAGCACACCAATGTATTAATAGGCAACCAAAAAGAAAAGATTTGGTTTTGTAAATAACCTTCTAAGTACACTTGGGCTTTCTGATTAATGCCAGAATTTGATAAGTGTCTGTATGAGGTCATTATCAAAAATAAAATACAGAAGATCTTTTTGTGAGTAACTATTAACAGGACAGTTGAGAAGAAAAGGCATCCAGATTAGAAAGAAGTAAAACTATCTCTAGTCAGATATGACATAGTCTTACTGAAGAGATGACAGTTAAAGGATGAATATCCAGATTGGGAGAAGGGAGAATAATTGTTGCTAGGGATACATTTCAGTGATAGAGTGTTTTCCTAGATTGTGGAGGTCCTGGTTCATCACTAGTAGTATAAAAACCAAACAAAGTGGGGAAGGGGAGAAGTGTAAGGAAGAAGGTACCCTAAAGGAATGACGACAATTCCATGTATAGTAGTTTCAAAAACAAAATATTAGTACATTTATCAGAAGTGTGGGACTTCTGTATGAAAGCGATAAATGTGTTTCAAAGACCTCAAAACCTGAATAAATGGGAAAATGTGTTCATGATTAACAAACTTGGTGTCATTAAAATGGCAGTACTCCTCAGACTGATCTGTAGACTCACCAGTCATCTTCAGAACCCTTACACTTTTATATTGCAAAGGTTGACATGATGATCCTGAAATTTATATGAGAAACTCATGGGATACACAGTAACCGAAATTTCTTGGAAGCAACTAACAAAAAGATAGCATCTTTAGAGAACTTACTTCCCAATTTCAGATTTCCTACAAGACTCTGAAATGACAATTTAGTCCTGGCTTATGACTAGGAGTCATAAGTCAGTAAACTGAAATCAAGAATCCAGAAATGAACCCTTCCATCTATGTTCAGGTGATTTCCAACAATGTGGAAGGACAGTCTTTCAGCGAATGGTCCTGGGCCCCTGGGTACCAGACAGAATGAAGCTTTGTTTATTTCAGCAGCACATACAATAAAATTGGAGCAATGCAGAGAAGATTAGCATGACACAGGGATGGCATGCAGATTCACAAAGCATTCTGTGTTTTTTATGATACTAAAATAAAGAATGGAGCTTAGCTTCTGCCTCCTACCATATTGAATGGACCAGACACTTGAATATAAGGGTTAAAAACTTGGGTTAGGCAGTGGTTGCTCAGATATGAGGCAAAAGCATAAGAATCTAGAGGCTATCTGTATAAACTAGTAAGACCTTACTACAAAACTGTTTGCACTTCAGATAACACCATCATGGAGGTGAAGAGGCAAGTCATATTGTCAAAGATGCACAGGCAGTTGGATTAGGAGCTCTTGTAGCTCAGCACTGAGAAGGGCCCTATGCTACATCTGTCACAGACAGTATGGTGATGACATTCAGTCCGCAGGAAGGGGCTTAGCATCAGTTGTTATTAGAGGGTGGGTACAACAAAGAACTTAAGACAGTTAAAAATGCTGGCTAAGTGCTGATGTGATTGTATAGCATCTTCTTTGGAAAATATCCTAGTAGTTCTTCAAATATTAAACACAGTTCAAATGTGGTCCAACCCATCCATCCATCCATCCATCCATCCATCCATCCATCCATCCATCCATCCATCAGTCCATCCTTTATCTGTACCAAGAACATTGAAACTTGGTGTCTATGCCAAGACTTATATTTGAACGTCCATAGCAGTGTGGAAATAGCTCAAACATTTTTTTGTGGATGAATTGATAGACAAAACACTTCTACCATATTAATATTTACATTAATTACAACCAATATTAATTTGGTCATAAACAGGAATGAAACACTGATCCAATGGTATTACAGTATGGATGAGCATTAGAAGACTAAGCCCAAAGGGTAGGCATTACATAACCCCTTTGTTAGTATATGCACAGGTAGGACTATGTGTGAATGGAAAGTGCTCACAGGCAATTTCTTTTTTGGTTGAAGGAAGTATTTAAAGTTAAATAGTGATGCCCGTTATGTAGCCTTGTGTATACACACACACACACACACACACACACACACACACACACACACACACACACACACACACACCCAAAAACCTAAATGATGGTAAAAGTAAAGGGTGGTATATGAAAGCTCTAGGTTTCATTTCTAGCACCAAAATTAAACAAAAGTTTTACAGTGTGTGAATCATGTCATTATTAGCACCTAACCTTAAAAGGTGGTGTGCATGGTGTGTGTGTGTGTGTGTGTGTGTGTACTTAGACTTACTATTTATTAGCGTGTGTGTGTTTGGAGGCAGGCATGCCACAGTGCATGTGTAGAAACCAGAGAACAACTTGCAGAATTTGGTTCTCCTTCCTCTTGTGGATCCCAGATATCTAACTCAGGCTGTGAGGTTCAGCAGCAAGTTTCTTTACCTGTTGAACCATCTCACTGGTGATACTTTTGTTTCTGAGACAGTCTTACTGTATAGTCCAAGATGCCTTGAAGCTCATGGTACTCCTGCATCATCTTCCTAAGTACTGAGATTACAGGTGCCTGACATCTAAGGTGTCCTATCTTATGTATGTCTTGCCTGATTTGTGTCTTTCTAGAACCGTAAAATACTCACTTTAACAACTGAATATTTGCGATTCATTTGTTTTGTTTTCTTGCAGTGGTCTTATTATTTTACCCAGGCTGGCCTGAAACTCCTGGGTTCAAGTCATCTTCCTGCCTCAGTGCTTGAGTATCAGGGACCACAGTCCTTCATGACCATGCCTGGCTTGGCTTGTTGGTTTTCATGGGTAGAAATGCTAACTTTGACCTCTAATCAGTCAAATACTACCCTCCTCCCAAAGAATTAGTCATCTTTGGCAGAGAGATGGAATCTAGGACCTCTGTGCTAGAGCCCTGCAGGTATGGGCCCCGCCTACAAAGCCCATTCTCACTAGTATAGATATATTATACAGATTTGTTATTGAATTAAATTTAAATTTTCAACAGTAAAAATTTTAGAAATATTTTTTTCTACATTGTTTCCTTAAATTATCTATTCTTTTAACCATCAACTATTTCTAGTCAGACCCTTTGTTGTTGTTGTTGTTGTTGTTGTTTTTTTTTTGAGACAGGGTTTCTCTGTGGCTTTGGAGGCTGTCCTGGAACTCGCTCTGTAGACCAGGCTGGCCTCGAACTCATAGAGATCCGCCTGCCTCTGCCTCCCGAGTGCTGGGATTAAAGGCATGTGCCACCAACACCCGGCGGTCAGACCCTTTTTTAAGAAAAATAAATTTATTTTATGTGCATTGATGTGAAAGTGTCAGATCCAAAGTGTCAGATTCCCTGGAACTAGAGTTGCAGACAGTTGTGAGCTACCATATGGTTGCTGGGAATTGAACCCAGATCCTCTGAAAGAATAGCCAGTGTCTTAACCACTGACCCATTTCTCCAGCTCCTTAGTCAGACTCTTTACAGAGTATGTATTTTATGCCTTGTGAAGTCCACCGTTTCTTCTGCATAATTTGCCCCCTCAGCTGGCCAGACTTCTAGTTAGTGTTTATAGTGTTTATAGTGTGCATTAGTGACCATTTCTCCTCGGAAACCATTGTTTATCTCTTAGACCAAGAAGAGAACATGCCTCTTTAGCATTTCCTTAATGATTGCCACCCAGAATGTTTGGCTCACTGCTTCTGCTAGACTGTACATCTCCAGCAAGTGGAGATTATGTTGTGTTCTGTGTTGCAACCTAATGCCAAAGGGAAAGCCTGGCACAAAGGCCTGGCAGACAGGAAGCCTAAGGATGTTGCCAGATTCCAGGTTCAGGTTGAGATTCACAGGCTGCCTCTTACTTCTGTCAACTTCCAAACTTTGAGTGTAAAGCTTTTTGAACTTTTTAAGTATGACTCATAAGACAGTATAAATGATAAAATCTTGTTTTGTTTCTTGTGATTGTATTCATAGCATTTCTTAGATGTTTGAGAGAGAGACTAAAATAAGATCATATTGTAGTTTAACTAGTATAGTACCATAGCATTCCATGCTAGTCCTCCTCAAGTTCCTGCCCTGTCCCATGTCGGCATGAATCATGACTTATTTAGCTATGTTCTCCTATTTGACATTTAGGTTGTCTCTCCTTATTCTCCATTATTGACAACGATACAGTCAACATAGCTTTGCTAAAATCTTTTACATTAGTGATTATTTCCTCAGGGATTCCCAGAAAGACTTATTGGATCAAAAGTATTGCTTAAGATGTTTGACATATGTTGTCAAATTGTGCTTCAGAAAGACCGCATGTCCTTGTGAGTTCGCAGTTTGTACAGACTGCTGAGTGAGTGTCACCTCTGTTGAGCTACAATAGATTTCAGGGTCCTGATGCTCATTAAGAGGAAAACTAATCTCAGCCCATATAGAACTAAACTCCATCCATTTGCAGTAATTTGCAAGAAGTTCTCCTGCATGCTTTTTTTAAATATACTTTTTTAGTGCATGTGTATGGGTGTTTTCCTGCATGTATATCTGTGTACCACATTCATGTCTGGTGCTTACAGAGACCAGAGGAATGTATTGGGTCACCTGGCCCTGAAGTTACAGAAAGATGTGTATGGGTGCTGGGAATCAAATCCAGGTGTTCGTTCCAGAAGAGCAACCAATGGTGTTAACTGATGAGTCATCCTTCCTGCCTCACATTTATTTATTTGTCTATCTATTTATTTATTAAATATAGTGTGAACCACAGGAGCTTGGAGCATTTTCTCTGTCTTGAAGAACTTTTGAGTCAACATTGTTAGGACTCTGGCCTATGTTCTTGTTATAGGACACAATCTGTCTCTGGAAGATACCCATGGATAAGAAGTGTTGGATCTCAGATGTTGTTCAGCTAGACAGTCAGTAAATGGAAACACTGGTCATTCTCATTTGACCACCAGCATTGTTTCATTGGAAAATGGAATTAACGTCATTCACCCAAAAAATGAATTCTAAAAACCTGGTCAGCAAATGATTATTACAGGTTCTGAGTGTGAGAGGCACACAGGGGTCATCTGCTTCCACTCATATTTGACAGTATAAAAAGTCATTTCTGTTTTGGAGCAAAGAAAAATGGGGTTGGCGGTTGATAGTTTGCATCTTGTTCTTAAAAAACATGGTTGGAATATATAGTTGTGATTCTTTTCCTTCTGTATCCCATGTCCTTCATTTGCTTTTCTCTATTTCCTGAGACCAGTACCCTTCTGAATAGTAACTTCATTCATTCAGTCATTATCTGCTCTGTCTATTCTTTTTACATCTTGTCTTTCTATTCTTTTAATCACTTTATCAAATAAAAGACTTTGCCTGCAAAACAGACTAGCAAAGTGATGGAAAGTAATTTCATAAGTTTCTGCTTTAGAGAAAGAGTTAAGTAAACCTTGATTGGGTTATTATATAGCCAAAGAGTTTGTAAAGTGGATAATGATCAGATACAAAGTTATTCAAGTCCTGCTATGCCTTGCTAAGTACCCTTTAAAAGAACCTGGGAAAACTAACTGAGGCATGCTCAGGTTTTCTCGTTTTTTACTGAGTGGCAGTATAGTGGCTGGTGTTCCCTTCTCACCTTCTTGCTTTTGAAATGGTCTTTAGATTTTTATACTGGCATTTATAAGGCAGGGAAAATAAAATGGCAGTCTCGGTAAAATGCTTTGTATCTGTTGGGTGTTCTTTAGACAATAAGGTAGAGAAAAAGGGATGTAACCATTTACCTGATAAGCTGTAAAAGCCACACCGTAATCTCAATACTCACTGAAAAGCAGAAACTAAAGAGACATTTAGTGTATAGTACAGTTTTTATTGGGTTTCAGTTACATTTCTGTTTATGCACAAGCATGAGTTGACTTGCTTGCCAGTTGGCTTATTTTACCACTGCAAATAGTCAGGTTCTTGAGAAGATGAATAATCTTAGCAGACTATGAGTGCCAGGTTCTAAGGTGCTCATCTTGAGTATTTGATAGCAAATGTGTGTGTAAGCAGTTGTATGCAGGGCTCCTTAAACTGATTCTCCAGTCTTAGTCGTCTAACCTGGTATAATCTCATTGCAGGAGAATGACATCTTGGGATGGGAGAAAGGAGCTTATAAGAAATGGGGAAGGAGTAAGAAGAAGTGTTCAGATCTAACGCTAGAGGAGATGAAAAAGCAGGCTGCTGTCCAGTGTCTGCGCTCTGCTTCTGATGAAGTAAGTTTGTTTTCTAATGCTTAAGGGGAGGGAGTGCTCCTAGAAGTTTATACCACAATAATGACAAAAACAACCTAGAAATAAACTACTCATCTCACTATTGAGAGGTAGACATTTTTATTTTATAAACTTTTTCATGTCTTGGGATTTTATTTTGTTTGTTTTGTTTTGTTTTTTTGTTTGTTTGTTTGGTTTTTTTTTGCTTTTGAGACAGAGTCCCACTATGTAGCCCTGGTTGGTCTGGAACTTAGTATGTAGTCCAGGCTGGCCTCAAACTCACAGAAATCTGCCTTTCTCTGAATCCTGAGTGCTGGGATTAAAGGTGTGACCACTATGCATGCCTTACATTTTGTTTTGTAAAATACATTTTTATTTCATGTGGCACTCTAATCTAATTAATGAATACACACATTGTTTTAAATTCAGGTCCTTGGAGTGGGCTCGGTGACAGCTCAGCTACTGAGCTATATCCCAACCCTGTGTCTTTTAAAAAAGAAAAAACAATTCATCCTGTTGTTATTTTTTAATTGTATTTCATCAAATAATATCCCAGTAGTATTTTAACATAGTGGTCACTGCTGGATAGTTGATTTACTCTTGATTTTCTGCTGTGGTGTCTGGAATATGATGTAGATGGTGCCTTATGTTTTATGTGTGCTTATTTTGGATATATTCGTAGACGTGGTCTAGTACTTCTTATGCCTTGAGTACCATTTTTGTTTATGATTCAGATCCTTTTGTTTTCTTTGTTAGAAGATTAGCTTATTTTAAAGCTCTTTATATAAAATACATTCTACACTAAATTTGCTTTAGAAAGTGATCATCTGTTTAAATAAATATTGCCAATTCTTTGTCACTCACTCTTATGATGAAATCTCTGAAATTATAATGACTTGAAATGGCTTTGTGGTGAGATAGTACAGTTTTTAAATGGTGTTACAATGGAAGGTTGAATTGAGAGGGTTGAGGAGGTCCTGTGATCTAATGCTGTGATAGCAAGTTTGCTTCATCTGTGACCTGTGGAGTTTACTCATCTGGCTGCATCTGTTCCAAGTTAGTCCTTGTCTTCCTCCTTGTCTCAGTCCATGCTATCCCCTCATCCCCATCTCCCACTGTGTTCTCAGCCAATTCACAATTCACAAACCTGTTTTCCTAGCTTGGTGGCCTCCATACTTGTGCATCACCCTATGTCACAACCTCAACCTAGATTTCCATTGTTAATTTGTGCCCTTTGGAGCAAAGGGTGGTCTGTCTGTCTGTCTTTTTTTTTTTTTTTTAACCTTGGAGTGCCTATCAGGCTGAATTCTGAATATAGATGCTATTGAATTTCTCTAGAAATAGTAGAGTATTCATTGTTAAGACCTACCCCCCCCCGCCGTCGTGGAAATTCTCTTCCTAGCTCTTTTTCTCTCCTCCTTCCCTTTGACTTTTTAATTCTAAATTGCTTGAAGTTACTGCTCATGCACCACATCTACTGGGGATAGGAATTTAAAAGCTGCAGCTTCTGTAGATAGTGCTGGTTACTTCTCTCTTGTAATCGGGTTTTGGTAGAAGCAACTTTAGGAAGGAAGTGTTTGCTTTGTTTAGGGTTTTGGGGATTACAGTCCATCCTGGTGGCAAAGGCATGGTGTCGGGGTAGATTGTCTGGGGCCAGGAGAACTTGAGGCTTAGTTTGTTAGCTTTTGGAGGATCAGGATGCAGACGTTTGGCCAGGCTAGAAGCCTTCAAAGGCCTTCTCCTAGGCACCTTGCTTCAAAAGCACCATAACTTTGTAAAATAGTGTTGCTAGCTAGGAAATCATGTTTATGCATATGAACCCCTAAGGCACTTTCCAGATTCAGTCCATAATGTACGGCTCTCTATTGTAGAACCATTGCATTACTGAAAGCAAGAACATCGTTCATGTAGTTTAACAAAAGTAGAACTGTCTCACTGAATTTGTGGGCTGAAAGTATAAAGGCCCCAAGAGGATCCTAAACTGGGAACAGCAAATAATGCTATTGTCTCCCTTGACTTAAAGTCTTCCATTGCCTTTCTCCCCACTTGGGGGTCTTTCCTTTCTTTGTGAATTCCAGCTTTCTGCATTAGCATAAATGTGTTAAAGAATGGCCCCTTCCAGCCTAAGCTGGGTACTGCTGCAGTATCCAGCGTTGGTCTCTAGAAAAGGAATCCTATAGGTTGTGCACATGTCCACCCTACTGTGATGAAGAGCGGTAATGAACAGACAGCAGAAGATGGTGGGATTAGACAGTCACGGAAGAGGATTGATAAGGTGAATGGAGCTTGTAAAGGCACCATTGAACATTTCAAAAGTGGGAGGTGCCTGTCTGGATGCTTTCCTCACATAGCGAGAAAGAAGTTGAGACCGCAATCACTAAGTCCAGGAACTGAGAACACTCAGAGCTGCAGTGCTGTCTGGAGCCTGGCCTTCTCTTCCTAGTGCACGAATGAATGTATGGATGGGCTTTGTAAAGTCTTTGGCTTTCCGCCAAGAAACCCTGAAGGATTGGAGGGTTTGGAAAAGAGGATGATTTGGTATGACTTAAATGATGATTATAGCTTATGGCTGCTGCCTAGAGACTGAATGGCTAACTGGGGTAGAGTGCAGAGTGGGGGGAATCAGTGAAGAACCTGTGTGGAGGCTGAGGATCATGGGTTGGAGAGCATTCTTACTACAGTGAGACTGTCTGAGAAAGCAAAAAGAAGCAGTAGCTGTTGCAGTGACCCTGTGGCAGATGGGAGAGCTAGTCAGACTCTATTGAAGGCAAAGTTGACCAGACCAAATTGCATATAGGGTAGGGAAAAGGCAAACAGTGTGTGTGTGTGTGTGTGTGTGTGTGTGTGTGTGTGTGTGTGTGTGTGTGTGTGTGTGTGTTGGGGGGGGTTGACAAAGGACTGTAGTCTGAGCACCTTCGGGAGTTCAGTTTCCTGTTTCCAGAGAAAGGAATCCCATCTGAGTGGGTGGGGGATGAAAAACTACTGGAGTGTAAGGCACCTCCCCAAGAGGGAGATTGAGGTATAGATGACTGCATGTGCAGGTTTGGTCAGCTGAGTGGCTCGTGGGCCTCAGAAGCCTTAAATAGTAAAATGCTTTCATGCTGCTTATGTAGCCTGGAGCTTCTCTCTCCAGAAAGATGCAAAATTGAGGCTTCTGCAAAAATTCCTGATCTTTCAAATATTTAAAAGTGAGGACCTGAGAAAAGAAACAAGTGGGAGAGACTGTTCTAAAAACCTCCAAGTTCAGTGAGGAGGGAACATAAGAATAGGCCTGTATGGGTTACAGTGTGAGGAACATTCCCAGAGCTTGAGCCTTCTGCCCACCCTCTTGGCCCTTCCCCATACTTGCTTTTATTTCTTAGGGTTACTTTGCATGTTCTTCAAATAGCACCATTCTATGTTTGTTTGACAACTTTTTTAAATGTTTAAAATTTTGTGTTTATAGCCATTGTGTTCCCCTCCTGTGTGTGTGTGTGTATGTATGTATATATATGTGTGTGTGTGTGTATATATATATATATATATATACATATATATATACATATATATACCCTCTCTCCTCTCTCTGTCTCCTCCAGCTAGGCATGGTGGGTCATATCTGTAATCACAACATTTGGGGAACGGAGACAGGAAGCTGGTGAGTCTAAGGTCAGCTGGGCTACAGAGTAAGATCTGCCTCAAATTATTTAAGCAGTTTTGCAAATCAAAATACAGTTTTGCAAACTCTAGTCTAAGTCCTGCTTTAAACTTGACCTTTCTTATTAAAGGGACAGTGCAATATTAATGAGCGTATCCAAAAAGCTCAACCCAGAACCTTCCAAGCTTCTGGCCTGAATCATCAGAGTTTTGTTTTTACTGAAGGCACATGGATATCTGAAGAGAAAAGAAATAGCCTAGTAACGATGGGATGTTTTCCTGTCTGTTGAAAACAAAACTTGCCTATGTTTACAAGATGACATAAGGAAATAGGAATGTTCGAGAACTCAATTCAAGTTATGCTTGATGGCAGCACAGAACAATTAATAGTTCATCTGTCCTCATACCTTGAAGGTTGTTTAGTGAATTCTTGTGCCTTTGGAGAAGTCCAGCCTACAACCCAACACAATCATATATTACTTTGATTTTTGTATAGTTACTGTTACTCAAGGCACTCAGTTCTCAAGGGTGAACTTTGCAGATGGCTGTCTTGTCAAAATGATAAATGACTCACATCATTTCCCTACTGAAGACTGAGGCAAAACAGAGTTGCCTTTTTGTAAGCTGTGATTGTGGTTTTTATTGTTTGTTTTGCTTTTTGGTTGGGGTTTATGTTTGTTTTGTTTTTTAGAATGGATTTCATTGTGTAGACCAGGCCACCCTCAAACTGGGCATCCTCCTATTTCATCCTTCAAGTGGCTGGTATTACAAGCATGTGTCACCATGCTTGACCAATGGTGTTATTTTGTCATCACTTATAGCAGATGTTGATAACCTCTTTTTTGAGGGGGTGGAGAAGATAGTGCTTGACTGGAACCTAGGGTCCACATATACTAGGCAGGTACTGTAGCAGTGACCTGTGTGCTGCCCAGACAGAACCTTTCCTCTTTGTCTGTCTTCTCTGCACTACCTCAGCAGGGTGCAGTCTATGTCCTAGACCTCTGTCCTCCCTGCATATGGCATGTGTCCATCCAGTGGGTGCTTCTCTCCTAATCTGTATCATTTCTAAAGAACTGGCGGCACCCTGGAGCAGCTCTTGTGTTCAAAGATGGAACTGTTATCCTCGCTGTGGCCTTAGAGCAAACAGCCTTTTAGTTTGGGGATTTAAAAATCTTTTACTATTTCTTGACCCTGAAAGCAAGAGTTTGTGAACATCAGCTCTGTGTTCTCAGTCTTCTCAATTGGTGTTTTTTTGCTTCCTAGTTTACCACTGACAGTTCTAAATTTTATAAAGGTTTTTAAAGCTTTCAGACATTAAAGTATGAAGCTGTTCCTCTACTGTCACCAGTAGTCATTCTTTCGATACCTTACCTGAGCTTCTTTCCATTCCCTTTCCAGCTCTGCTGTAGAAATTAAAGATTCTAATCCATAAAACTAAAAGAGACCCTGTGCAGTAGGGGACTGAAACCACTGTGTTTGATTTCATAGTTCTCTGGGAAATTCTGCTGGTTTTGTTTGTGGTCCCATGCAGATGAAATGGGGTAGCAATTATTCCTCTCTTCACAGTGCTAGTGATATAGCAGGCATAGTCTGTGGAGCCAGGAGTTGTCATTCTAAAAGCAATTTGCCCCCATTACTAATGTGTTTTCATTTGGGGGCGGGGTGCTAAGCAGCAAGTGCTGAACAACATGATTCACTTGTGGTACCAGAGTGAGGGGCTGCCCTCTAGCACTGATGTTCTAGAGAGACTGAAGCAGTTTGAACTGTGAGTTATTGGGCTTCATAGAGAGAAAACACACAGGAGGATGATCCAGCAGCAGAAAAACAGAGCAAATAAGAGACAAGGCACTCTCATAGATTCTAACCATGGCAGTAAATATGAAAACAAATTTAATAGAAGGCTTAGAGTATGCAGTTGTGACACTAGGAAGAACAGAGGAATGAAGAGGTTGAGGGACCAGTGTAGGAAGTTCAATAATCAGCCTCTGCAGGTGGTCTTCCAAACATGGAAACTGAGGCTGGAATAGGGCAGTGATTTATGTGAAGTCTTGTAGTTTACTATAACTTTAGACCCACATCTCTTGGAGTTGTTCACTGCTCCATGTTCAAATGGAAGTTAAAGATAGCTTAACTAGGTGAGTGTTGAGAGAGAACTGGAGCTATTCTTGGGTTTAGAGAGCTAGAGCAAAAGCATATCCCTGAATTCCTCTGTGTGTGTGTGTGTGTGTGTGTGTGTGTGTGTGTGTGTGTGTGTGTGTGTGTGTGTGTGTGTCAGGGCAGGAATTCAGAGCCAGGTGTGAAGACCCCAAGCCCAAGTCTTTCCCACTTAACCCTGTTCCCAGAAAAGTAAGAGATACTGCCATGTGACTTCTAGGAGGACAGGTCCTTATTCTCCATGTGACCTGCCTGGCATGTGGGCTGCCTATACCACTTGCTTGCTGGGTGATGGTTCATTATTGCCCGTTGAGTGTCCAGTCATGCTTCTAGGAGTTGTCTTCTAAACAGCTCTGGAAACAGGACCATCCTGCATATTGCTCCACTGTGCATTTTAGAGTGCACTTGCTCTGCAAAGCACTTCCCTCAAGTTTTGGACATTGGTGGATGAGTATGGTCACAGTGAGGAGAGACCAGGCAGAGTGCCACAGCAGAGCCACAGCATCTTCTCTCACAGGTGCTCCTGTGGGATTTCTAGCACACAGATACACCCTAATCTTTGTTCCTTCTTAAGACCTTTAAGCTAAGTATTTTCCAACACTTCTGTGGATGTGATAGACTAGTAAAATATAAATATTAAAAATTTCAATAGCATATATCATAGGTAGAAATGGAATTGAAATTTCTCAGTAACAGTTCTAATTAAACTCTTTAGAATACTTACCGGCATATAATGGTATGATTGCAGTTTTTGGTGCCTTTATGCTATTAATTTTACTATTAGGATATCATGATGGACTAATCATTATTAAAAATACTAACTAGAGTGAGTTTAGTCTCTAGTACTATAAAAAAATGTATGGTAGTGGTGTGTTTCTTTGTGAGTATGCATGTACACATGTAGGGTAGCACAATAGCTAAGGAAAGAAAACAGAAACCTGGTCAGTAAAGCTTGATATACATATAGAGTAAGGAGTAAGACACTGTTTCTTATGCTGTTTGTATTTGAAAACACAGGTATTTTATATATGAGTATATACACATATACACACTATGAATGGATGATAGTTACATGTATATTGCCTTCATGTGTAACTAGTTGCATGTGTGTAGTTTATGCTAACTACAAGATAGTGTGTATACCTTGCTCACAGGTTGTCATGGCCATTCTTCACGGGTGGGAAATGGTAGGCTATTTTAGAGGTTGAAAGGAACTTGGTAAACAGTTTCCAGAGGTTACACATTCTGCACTGGAGATAGCCCCAGGTTTGCAAGCAGTGACATAGACTTGTACAAGACAGTATGCAGCGTGTCAGCTGACATCCGTGTTAGTGTTTCAGGATCCTGGAGAAGGGACTATAATTGTCAGCCTCATTACCCCTTGACCATGATGGTAAGCAGACCTCAGTGGTGGAGTTAGGCATTCTATTACTGCTGAAGGTATTGTCTGCCTGCCTTTCAAAGTGTAAGTAAGAGGCAGCTGTCCTCTGGTCTGTTTTTTTCCTTTCTCTTTTAAAGACTGGGAAATTCTGTAGATGACAGTAACTGTGGGTATTTATAGTTTACCTTCCTAATTGTAATCTGTTTCTTGTAGTTAGAACTGTGTAAGGGGGTCTTTTTTCTTTAGAACATCTGCCATACTTTGCTGAGTCATTTTGGGTTCAGCGAATGGGTGATGTTTATTTTTAGCTCTTGGAGGCGAAGAGCAGAGGCACAGAGGCTCAGGCAACTCTTGTGTGTGCAGCTGTCCAGCTGTGTCCTTTCAAAGAAACAAGATTCCAACCCAGACATAGCTTGTCCCTGAAGAAATCCAAAGGTTTTAAGGCACACTCTCACTTTTCTGTCCATTGTGCAGATTTTTCTTTTTTCTTGGAAAAAAAAAAAGAGAGAATTTGAAGTAAGGGAAAGATCTTGTGCTGTGACTGTTTCTAGTGAACATTTTTTCTTTGGAGCTTGACTAATCCTCAGCTCCAGATCCTTTTGTGCCCTCTCTGTGTACTTATGGCCTGTGGAACTTGTGAGAGTCTGTTCTCTCCTTTCACTTTTTAGGTTCTGGGCATTGAACTCAGGTTGTCACACTTGGGGGCAAACGCTTTTACATCAGCTGAACCATCTTGCTGGCCCTCTTGCGTGTCTTTGTAGAAGTATAGTTGTGCCTGTCTCTTAAGATAACTTAGAGCTTCCATGTGTGCTTTGTGCTTCAGTTGTGTGAGTTCAATTTAAAAGGAGGAGGAGAAGAAGACAAGTAAGGGAAGAGAAGGAGCACTTACTCTGTTTTCTTTGGACTGTAATCTCCTAGAGGACTAAGGAGGTTTTGTAATCTTTTTGTTGAGTTTGTACGAAACCACGATTACAAAGAGTCTTGGTGCTGTTCTGTGGGTGACTGACTTTTGTCAGATGATGAACACTTAGATCTGCCTTACTGAGCAAGACAGATGCTATTCTGGGAGCTATATTCATATTGCCACATTGTATCAGGAAGTCCCACTTAATGCCCTTTATTAGTAAGATGCTAACACTAGGTTGGCTTTCCATGTGGATTGTTTTTGGACTCTGGGATTTACTTAAGAATTTCATACTGTTCCTTTTGGAACATGGAAGACTTGTATTCCTTGGTAGTAGCATAAAATGCCTGTCTTGTCTGCACCTGGTGATGAGCTGACTGTCTTCTGTCTCACACAGAGCTCTGGAATCGAGACTTTAGTAGAGGAACTCTGCTGCAGATTGAAAGATCTACAGAGTGAGCAAGGTGAGCATGCTGGGGTAGTCACCACAGCCCTGCAGGTTACTTCTTAGTATTGAGTGTGTCATCAGGCTGGTGTTTATCATCACCCTCAGTTCTGCAAGAGGTTGCAGTGAGGTCCCTAGTGGCCACATGGGAAAACCCTGCTCCCAAAGGAGGGCTGTAGTTGACTGATGCCCTGTCAGACCTGAAGGAACCTCTGTCTTCATTGAGTGGTTTGGGTAGGCCAACTTGCCAGGCTCATTCAGTCTCTTGGGTTCCTAAGTGCTTTGCAGGACCTCAGGAAGAGTCTGCATTTAGACTAAGGAACCTTGTTCCTGTCTTTGTCAAGGTCATTGTGCAGCACACTCTCTTGAAGCCTTCTGCTATGGGCACAGCTTGTTTTTAATTTAAGACAATCTCTTGGACCAGGCTAAGTGGATAGGCTTTGTTTCTGTTGGCACTGAAGCATGGGTTGTGCTTACTTACATGTTAAGTCACAGATCTAACTGGAGTGAGGAGTTTTCTTTACAGATTAGTATTAATCAAAATGAGTCAATACAAAGGCCATGACTCAGAATTTTGTGAGAAAATATTTTTGGAATATGAGCAGATGTTCACTCCTTCTGGCCTAATTAATAAGTACAGAGGGAATGTCAGGCTCTCGGTTAAGAGCCTGCAGTGTGGCTTTGGTGATGAGATAAAGGACTCTTGTTTAGCCTGCAGCCCAGTCCTTATGTGGGTTGGCCAGAGAGTGCCTTCTGTACACTCAGTACCTCAGTGTTTGCTGAAGAAGCACACTGGCATGGGCTTCTCTCTCCAGGATGTAAAATCTGTATCATAGCTGATTAAAATTACTTAAATGTTCTAAAGCATAATGTTTTTAACTGGATGCATGATAATTTTTTTCTGAATTTTTGTTTTATAACAGAAGAGAAGATTCACAAAAAGTTAGAGGGATCTCCCTCTCCAGAGGCAGAATTTTCCCCTACAGCAAAGGATCAAGTGGAAATGTATGTAAGACTATACTCGGTATGAACTATGCATTGTTAAAACCAGACTGGTTACTGCTGTGTATGGCTTCCATCTCTGTCATCTGTGTGATTTCTTCATTTAGAAAACACATTGAACACTTAAGTGCTTGGTACTGAGTGCAAAAGTAAATAAGGTGGTCTTGTATCCAGTCAGTGTTTATGAAGTGGAGGAAACAGGGACTGTGGCTTTTTACTGAAGCCACTTGTAGCAGCACCTTTGAAACTGACATACAGTCTTTGAGACAGCTATAAGAAATCATAATTATTCCTGTACACAGACTAGAAAGCTGGATTTCCACTGTCTCCCACACAGGACCTAACCAGACTTGTTTCTTGTATCTTTATACTTACAACTTCTGTTATAAGTGATTAACATTGAAATAATCTGTATTATAAACAGACTTCCTTGCTATGCATTTTATTTTAATCTCCTAAATCTCTAATAAAAAATTGCCTTTGTTTGGTTGTATTGTAAGTATAATGTTCTCAGTAGAGATGAAGAACAGTATAAAAACTACAAAACAGTAGTACATTAATCAGTTTAATATCAATTACATGTTGAAGTGATAATATTCTAATAAGTTATCGGAATTAACTTTACCAGTTTCTACATGACCTCTAGATTGCTAGAATGTTGAAAATTATGTATGGGGTTAGAGAGATGATTCAGCAGTTACGAGCACTTGCTGCTCTTCCAGAGGACCTGAGTTCAGTTCACTGCACCCCTGTCAGTCAAGTGGATCACAACCATTTGTCATGCCAGCTCCAGGGGATCCAATGTTTCTTCTGGCCCCCTCGGACAATCCTGCACACATGTGACATACACTCACACCCCCCCCACATACATATAAATAAAAAATCATTTTTAAAAATAAAATTATATATAAAGCTTGTAATATTTTGTACTGTACAGCTTTAATACAGATAGTCACATTCGGCACCTGTGTAAACATGGCATTTGCGCTTAGTATTGTTTCTGGAAGAGCAATGCACTCAGGAGCCAGCATAGCTTTAGACATCCTTTGGGGATCCATTTTGCTCTTAAGTCTTCAATAGCTGCCAGTTTTTCTAGCAAGTCAAAAGTATTTCCTCCTCTTTCATGGTCTTCTAAGCATGTCCAGGGGCTTCCAGGCCATTCAGGTTTCCATCCTAGAACACAATATGAGATCATACACCTCACATTGCTCACTAATCCCAACTGTGATCCCTATCTCTGATTGCACCAGTGTCCTCCTCATTCATGAGCACTTGACTGTGACAATCCCTACTATTCCTGAGAGACTGCTTAAATGCCAAGCTCCATGCTGTTGCCCCAGTAATATAGAAGAAGTGAGGACTTGGAATGGGATTTCTTGTAGTGATCCTTTATTCTTGCTCATGAGGTAGACGGACACTCTTACTCCTATTTTGTGCCACAGAGAGATTATGTAATATGCCTAAAGGTGCATAGAAAGTAAGCAGTAGAGTCAGTTTCAGTCTCAGGGGATGTGGCTACAGAGCTTCTGTTCTTGAGTCATATGCTAAGCATCTTTCAGCACCACTTATTTCTACTATTCACAACTTTGTGAGGTTAGTTATATACTCACTATTTTAGAGAGAGGAAGTGGTCTAAAATATCAGATTGTGAGTTTAACATCACAAGCATTGTAAGTGACCAAGATGAGATTCAAGTTCAGACATTTCCTATTAGCACAATACATTCTTCCTATTACATTGTTTTTGTCATTTCTTCCTAGTTGAAAATGATAAGTCCATTATCTTACATATTTTCATAATGTTTGCACAGTCTCTCAAGTCTGAGACTGACTATAATGCGTAGCACAGTTTCCTGCTTTGTAATTGTTTTGAAATTAATGGTTTGTTGATGTTGTAAATGCTAACACTAGTGAGCTGAAGTGCTGCCTCTGGTTGGCATTGCTGTCTTTGCATAGCAAAGTCTAAAAAGTGGCTTGCTTTTGAGTTTTTCTCTGTTTTGCAGGTACTATGAAGCGTTCCCACCACTTTCTGAGAAGCCGGTTTGCCTGCAAGAGATCATGACTGTGTGGAACAAGTCCAAACCCTGTTCTTACTCTAGCTCCTCTTCATCATCCACAGCCCCACCAGCAAGCACAGATACATCTTCTCCAAAGGACTGTAATAGTGAGAGTGAGACCATCAGAGAAAGAAGCACTGCCGCCTCCATCCCCATACATGAGAAAGCCCAGAGCAGGAGCAGACATGAGAAGGAGAACAAGTTGAGCAATGGCACCCTCGAAGAAAAGCCTGCCTTGTACAAAAAGCAGATCCGACACAAACCTGAAGGAAAGATTCGCCCTCGCTCATGGTCATCTGGTTCTAGTGAAGCAGGCTCAAGTTCAAGTGGTAATCAGGGAGAATTAAAAGCATCCATGAAGTATGTTAAAGTCAGACACAAGGCACGAGAAGTTCGAAACAAAAAAGGGCGGAATGGGCAAAGCAGGCTGTCACTTAAACATTGTGAGAAGGCAGAAAGAAGTGTTCATGCAGGCGGCAGCAGCAGCAGTAGCAGCAGTGGGTCCATCAGGCAGCTGTGCAAGCGGGGTAAAAGACCAGCAAAGGAGACAGGGAGGAGTGACCCCGGGAACACCGCCGTGAAAGACCTGTATGCGGAGAGCAGAAACAACAAAGAGTACAAGGAAGAGCCACTGTGGTACACTGAACCCATTGCTGAATATTTTGTTCCTTTGAGTAGAAAAAGCAAACTAGAAACCACATACCGAAACAGGGAAGATACAAGTGCTTTGACAGCAGAGGCAGTGGAAGACTTGTCTGAATCCGTGCATGGTCTGTGTATCAGCAACAGTAATATCCATAGAACATACCTCGCAGCAGGTACTTTTATTGATGGTCATTTTGTAGAAATGCCTGCAGTTATAAATGAGGATATTGACCTCGCTGGGACCTCATTATGTTCTCTACCAGAGGACAATAAATACCTGGATGATATTCATCTGTCAGAACTAACACACTTCTATGAAGTGGATATTGATCAATCCATGTTGGATCCTGGTGCCTCAG
Organism: Mesocricetus auratus; assembly: GCF_017639785.1. Taxonomy (NCBI): domain Eukaryota; kingdom Metazoa; phylum Chordata; class Mammalia; order Rodentia; family Cricetidae; genus Mesocricetus; species Mesocricetus auratus. The sequence goes on along the minus strand of NW_024429190.1, from coordinate 16,755,685 downwards.
AAACAATGCAAGGAGAAAGTCGGATATTGAATATGATTCGACAAAAAAGCAAGGAGAATACAGATTTTGAGGCAGAATGTTGCATAGTGTTAGATGGTATGGAGTTGCAAGGGGAACGTGCAATATGGACAGATTCTACCAGCTCAGTGGGTGCCGAGGGCTTCTTCCTGCAAGACCTTGGCAATCTGGCTCAGTTTTGGGAGTGTTGTTCATCTAGTTCTGGTGATGCTGATGGGGAGAGTTTTGGAGGAGACTCTCCAGTTAGACTTTCTCCTATCTTGGATAGCACGATACTTAGTTCACACGTGCTTGCTGGCAATCAAGAGCCCTTTTCCAATATTAATGAAGGATCTGGTATAAACTCTTGTTTTTCAGTATTTGAAGTGCAATGCAGTAATTCTGTTTTACCATTTTCTTTTGAAACACTTAACTTGGGAAGTGAACCTACAGATTCTAGTGCTAATATGCTGGGGAAAACACAGTCTAGATTGCTAATATGGACCAAAAATAGTGCCTTTGAAGAAAACGAACACTGTTCTAATCTTTCAACAAGAACTTGTAGTCCGTGGTCCCATTCAGAAGAAGCACGCTCGGACAACGAGACACTAAACATTCAGTTTGAAGAATCAACACAATTTACTGCGGAAGATATTAATTATGTAGTTCCCAGAGTCTCGTCAGATTATGTAGATGAAGAACTTCTAGATTTTTTGCAAGATGAAACTTGCCAGCAAAACAATAGAACTTTAGGAGAAATTCCTACATTAGTTTTCAAAAAAAGATCTAAGCTAGAATCTGTGTGTGGTATTCAGCTAGAACAAAAGGCAGAAAACAAGAACTTTGAAACTACACAGGCATGTAGTGAAAGCAGTCCACATGGAGATGGCTACAGCTCAGGGGTTATTAAAGACATTTGGACAAAGATGGCAGATAGGAATTCTGTGGCTGCAGTAGAGACAGAAAGAACTGGGGAGGAGTTATTTTCCACAGATATAAATAACTACTGCTGCTGTTTGGACACTGATGCTAAGATGGAAGTCCTTCAGGAACCTAGTAGGGCTGTGCAGAGATCAGAGTATCATCTCTGGGAGGGACAGAAGGAGAACCTGGAGAAAAGAGCATTTATCTCTAGTGAACTGTCCAAGGTGGATGGTGGTGATTACACCACACCCTCTAAACCTTGGGATGTGGCCCAAGACAAAGAGAACACATTCATTCTTGGAGGAGTTTATGGAGAACTCAAAACATTCAACAGCGATGGGGAATGGGCAGTTGTGCCACCTGGTCACACAAAGGGGAGTTTGTTACAATGTGCAGCCTCTGATGTAGTGACAATAGCTGGTACAGATGTCTTTATGACCCCTGGAAACAGCTTTGCTCCTGGTCACAGGCAGCTCTGGAAGCCCTTTGTGTCATTTGAACAGAATGATATGCCGAAGAGTGGGGAAAATGGATTAAACAAGGGATTTTCTTTTATCTTCCATGAAGACTTGCTAGGAGCCTGCAGTAACTTTCAAGTTGAAGATCCTGGGCTTGAATATTCATTCTCTTCCTTTGACCTAAACAATCCATTCTCACAAGTTCTCCACGTAGAGTGTTCATTTGAACCAGAAGGGATTGCATCTTTCAGCCCCAGTTTTAAGCCGAAATCAATCCTTTGCTCTGATTCAGACAGTGAAGTTTTTCACCCCAGAATATGTGGTGTTGACAGGACACAGTACAGGGCTATACGAATCTCTCCTCGGACTCACTTTCGCCCAATTTCTGCATCTGAACTGTCCCCTGGAGGAGGAAGTGAGTCAGAGTTTGAATCTGAGAGAGATGAAGCAAACATTTCCATTCCTTCTCAAGTTGATGTATTTGAAGACCCACAAGCAGATCTCAAACCTCTGGAAGAAGATGCAGAAAAGGAAGGCCACTATTATGGGAAATTAGAGCTCGAGTCTGGGAAGTTCCTGCCCAGGTTAAAAAAGTCTGGAATGGAAAAGAGTGCTCAGACATCACTGGATTCTCAGGAGGAGGCAACAGGGATTCTGCCAGTGGGAAAACAAAATCAGTGTTTGGAATGTAACTTTAATGAATCTCTGGAGATAAATTTAGAAAGCTCAGCAGTAAACTGTAAAATAATGGCACAATGTGAAGAGGAAATCAATGATTTTTGCAGTTGCAAAGCAGGTTGTCAGTTCCCTGCTTGTGAAGATAATCCAGTGTCTTCAGGACAACTGGAAGAGGTATGTGGCAGTATTGAATAAGGGATTTGATCAGACATTAATGAAGAGTAGCCTTATCAGACAAGAAAAATGGGGCTGAATTACTGGGATATTAACTTACAATTCTTAGTTTACATTTAAGGACTTAAATGGATTTGTTATTTACAGATCTGAAGTACATAATTGGCTGTGTGGAAAAGGCATAATAATTCACAAGATGTAAAGTTCTTATGTAATAATGTATGGATTGTGGGTAAAACATAAGGCTTGTGTGTAAGTGTTCTAGCTTTCAGAGTTGGGGAGCCAGAATGTAGCTCTGAGTAAAGAATGTTGGCTAGCTGTGTATTCTGTGTAAAATACCTTGCATCTGAACACTGTTCTCTAAGTGTGTTGTGGTTCATGTATGAATGAACCATTGATCCAAGTGAAGTGACATGTCTTTTCCAGTGCTCTGCAAGCAGGGGCTCTGGAGCAGGGAGTTTCATGTGGAACTGTTGGGTGAGGTTAGGGTCATCAATTTTGTTAATGGAGTCCTCACACCCCTTGAGTATATTTCTAGGAAGTACCTTTAAGTTAAATTGACGACACCAGAACTGACACAACAGTAAGCTGTTCCATGGAAAAGCAGAGCTGCCTGCCCACTTTATTTGATGATTAGTTGGCATAGCAGTACCTGGCTTTTTTCCAGAATCAGGTTGTTAAGCAGAGTTGGAGGCAGTCACAAGCCATAACCATCTGAAATGGATGGATGTGTGTTGTTCTTCCTCTGGTTTGTCCTGCTCACTGGCTCCTGCCCATCCTGTGAGGCCTTCACATCTGCCTCCTTCACTGATACCTCTCTGAATCCCACCTCTTATCAGTATCCATTTCTCCCTTTCCTTAATTTATCTGCATTCTCTGTCTCTCTTTTATTTCATTTTTTGTCTTGTGAGTTTCTGACCTTTTTTTTTTTTTTTCTTTCTCCAGTACTTTACTATTGGCTTCTATGGCTGGGCACTGTACTGACTTGTTTAAGTCAGAGCACCTAGGTGCAGCTGCTTGCCTTTGGGTGGTTGCAAAAGCCTCAGGGGAAACTTAAGAATTGCTGCTCTAGTCAGTCTGCTTCTTGGTCCATAGAAGGCCAAGTTTAATGCTCTTGAATCCCTGAAATCTGAATTGCTAAGGAAAACCCAGCAATGTTGTTAGCCTTTATGTGTTGTTGTGTTGCCCCATTTTTCCTCCTTAAATGTTCCTTTATGTACTTTGTATTTCACCTGGTTCCAGATTGGGAAGAAAGAAAATGAGGAAAGAAGCAAGATCCCACCTACTACTACCATATTCCTTCGCTTTCTAGTATGTTGATGTATTTCCATGTTCTCAGAATTCTGGGTTTTGGTTGTTTTTTGTTTTTTGAGAGGCCTTATCTTGCAGCAGATGTGTGGGGACATCTTGAGACTGGGTGCTGTCATAATGTCAGCATCACTGCAGATTGGAGCTCATTTCATAGGCTAACTTGAGGGACAGTTTGGGACCAGACTGAGACTAAAACTTTTCTGTCTACCTCATCCATAATCACCAGGTCAGTTATGAGTAGTTCCTTAGAGTGCCTTTGCCTAAGCAGAGCCAGTCTCTGGAAGGCATGGATATACTACTTAAAGATTGCTAAGATTCCTTCTGTTTCAGTGCAAGAGGATGAAAACATAGGGTTTCCATTAGATTTAGCATTTAGGACCATGGAAAGAATATGATTTAATTAAAATTCAAGTCTAACTGGCAGACATGGTTTGGATACCTGTATGTGACTGTCACTAAGGGAAGAGCCCTAATGAGTAAGGTGCCCTCCTTGTCTGTGAGAAGCTCAGTCTAGGCAAGAAGCCTAGTTTGTAAATCATATATTTTAACTGAAATGAGCTGTTTATAAAGTTAAAGGAGGGAATGCTCACAGTGAAAAGGGCTCCTCCCACTGGCCCTTGTTAGTGCTAGTTGTGGCAAACTCCACCAAGAGTATTTTCCACATGATAAGTTTTCCTTTTAACTGAAATGGCCTTTATTCTAACTACTCTTATGAGTAACCACTTTATTGCAACCACTCTCCTTATGTCCCATATACTGTTCCACTGTGTGGTTTCACCACAGTGGACCAGTTTCTTATCTTTTGGGACATCGTGCTAGTGCAGTTGTCAGTGATGTAGTAGGCAGAACAGTGGAAATGAGGCCTGGAGGCTGTGGGAACTTCACCAGAATCTTCTCAGGGTATGGACACTGCAGGTGTTTTGAACACAACTAGATGTGTAGTTGCAGAGGGTGGGAAGCAGGCTGGCCATGTGAGCAGAAGGTCAGGTAGAGAAACTGGGCTGCAGAGGTGTGTTCCATGAGTTCTGAACACAGCTTATCCAGTTGTAGTGGAAGGCAAAAACTATCACAGAGGGAGATTGTACCCCATGTGTCTCTTGCACAGAAATAAGGCATGGGTGTCCTCTTCTCCTGAAATCTGCTGCCTGCTTAATGTGAAGAACTTTGAACATAGAAGAGAAGCCAGATTCTTAGTCCTTATCTTCAAGGACTTTTCAGTCCTTTGGGAGATGAGCTCATTTTGTCCCAGCAAGATTACACTGTGAAGGTTGGTAAGTGTGGAGGTTGGAGAGGTAGCAGGGTCATCCTGTCTTGTGGCACACATCCTTCCTGTACCAACTTTATTAGTATTGTCCTACTAGACATCCACATAGACTTATTTACCCACCTGGTAGCTAGGAATGTTTATGTTTCAAAAAGAGAATCAGCCTATCCAACACTGGGGTCAGACAGCACTCTTCTGACTCTATGCCTCCAGAAGCAGAGAGCAGAGCAGGCCCTTTCAGTCTCCCATGGATGTTTTCTTGTTTATACTATGCCTTTCTAAAGAGAGGTCCACAGAAAGCTTTCTTTGCCATTTGTGACCCAGTGATGAAGAATGACCAATGGGAAAGAGGTACTGGAACCTAAGGAAAGGAAACCCCAGCACCTTTCTCTTCAACAGAAATAGACTATTTAGTGGGAGTGTCAACTATGGAGTCTTTATCTCTTCTCTTGATTGACAGCTCCTGAAGAACTTCTTAGAGTTGCTAAGAACATCTGTGAAGTTTGTACCTTCCCTCCCTTTTCATTGTCCTGTTCATTATTCATGGAGCATGTATGGAGTGTCCTCTACCCAGCACTGTTACAGATGCTGGAATCATTAGCCAAGAGCCTGTGTGGAGTTTCCCTGCAGGTTTGTGTGCTAACAGCAAACATTGTAGGCTAATGCTGTGTGAGGTTGTAAGCACCACTTGAAGGAGCATTGGACTAGACACTGGATGGATTGGGAGTGCTGGAAGCAGTTTGCTGTGTTAAGAAAGAAGCCAGGCAGGCTTTCTCCCAGAGCTGCCTTTTGAGTATTCACTTGAGGTGGGCAGATGCATCTCCAATGGGTGGTGCTGCTCTGATGTGCCCTTTTCCAGTTTCTTCTGTTCTGTTGTTTCCCATTCCCCACCCCCATCCTAGGCTGCCTGTGAACTCATTCTGTATAACTAGGAGATTACCTTGAGTTTGTGATCCTCCTTCTTCTCCCTCTCTGTGTTCTTTGCATTCATTGAGTTGGAACATTAAACAGGCCTCATAGGAGCAAATCGTGGTAGTGTTAGCTGTGCTCCCCTAAAGCTGGGAATAACTGGGTGGAAAGGTGTCATGAAATGATGCATGCTTGTTGAATATGGATGTCTGCTGCAGCATAAAAGAGAAGATAGTCTTGGCCGTAGGAATTGGCACTCAAATGGAGGCTTCAGAAAAGACTCCTCAAATAATGGCAGACACTGGCAAGAGCCACAACAGGGTGAAGAGAGGACTTGATGTGTTCTGGAATCAGAGACTAAGCCTGGGAGCCAGTTTCTGCTCTGCCTAGAGGTGCAGAGATAGCCAAGAAAGCAATCTTGTCATTAAGCTTGCAGTGCCCTCAAATCTGATCATATCTTGGTGCGTACCCCAGTTCCTGGGTGGTGTCTTGGTCTGTCAAACCTGTTTGCCTCACCAGGCCTGACCTTGACTAACTCTGTATTTCTTCCATTTCACAAGAGGAGTAGAAGATAATTAACCTCACAGATGGGAACTCAGATAGCAACCTGTTGCCTCTTCTCTCTTCAGTAGTACAGTGGGATGGTGGAAATAATTCTGCCACTCTCCCTTGCTGTCCTAAACAGCATCAAGTAATCTCCCAGAATATAGAAGGCCTTCATGTGCTGCATATTGGTAATAGGTGTTAGTACCCACTTTTACTGCAGCCCATGTATACCACTGGCTTAATTTGCATTTAGCTCAGCCTTGTCGGGTCCTTCAGCAGTACTCATTTGTATTAGAATAGACCACAGGGGAAATAAGAAAAGTTAATTGACTACTCTGGACAGACGGTACAGTTTTCCTTTGTTCCTAATTTAGAACTATTTCTGAAAAGTTATATTAAATGAAAATAAAAATTTAAAATATATTTCCCAGTACATTATGTAATTCTTAAAAACTTACTAGATGGAGCAATTTTAGACCCATAAAGTAATTTACAGTTCACAGTACAACAAAACACTTGAAACAGTTCAGATTGTGAACTTGAACACATGATGTCATGAGATTGCACACAGTTCACAGGTATTCTGGTGTGAGCACAGCATGGAGACTTGGGAAAATACAAAGATGGAGAGCTTTTCTATAGGGAGCTGGTGGCAGGCCTCTCAGGCCCAGTGAAGAAGTGAGCCACCACCAGCATACCAGGGTATATGTATCTATAAGAGGGACTCTGAGGTTCATGACTACTCCAAGAACTTGTTGGTCACCAGTCTTCACTTCTGGTACCCAGTCTTCACTGTCCATGAGGGAGGGCAGGGTCCGAGCAGCTTTAAACAGTCCACTTGGGAAAGATGGAACCCTTTTTTTCACAGCCCCCTCAGGCTTAGGCTGTTGTTATCTATTGCACTTCAGTAGTCTAGGACAATTACTCATTTGTTGTCTTAGGTTTTGTAAGAGGTTTTTGTCAAGATTTTTGCTCTACTTGGATTTGAAGTACTTCTTAAAAGGCTTCCTTTATTGTGAGCATATGAACCTTTTCCCTTTGTAACTCACTAACCTATGTTTGTAGTCCTGCAGTAGTAATGCTTAATTTTTCTGTCTGTCCTGAAGGATTATAAACATGCTCTGTGTTTGGCTTCATTTAAACAGTTTCCTGTACTGAACACTGATGTGCACGAAGTGACGAGAAATCAAGAAAAGCAGAGCTGGTGGGAAAAAGCCTTGTACTCTCCTCTTTTTCCCTCATCAGAGTGTGAAGGTAAGGAGACTGTGTGTTATCAGTGTGTTCAAATTTCTAATTCACCAAGAGCAGCAGGCTGTGAATATAGTCCAGGAAACACCAAAAATGTTCCTGTGGCCAGCACTTTGTTACACCCTAAGGACACAGAAATGAATGCAAACTGGACCCTGCTCTTAGACCTAGCCACAGGCTGGTGAAGGGTTTGGAAGCATACATGGTTTGGACCTTTGATGAGATTGAGATGGCCACCATGACCATAGAGAAGGAAGTCCTCTGGCAATCTTTGGGCAAAGAAGGCCTCAGTGTAAGGCAGGTTGAAAGGCCAGGATCCCACTGGGCTCTGCTAGTTTGGAGCTGAGCCAGAGTCTGATAGGAAGGAGCATAGAGGTATTGGAGCCTGGCTGCTGCCTTGAGCTAGCTGTGCGTTGAGGGCTGGCACTGGAGGACTATAGTATGAAGGGTTGGGGTCAGATGTGTGCTGGAAGACTTTTAGCAACAACACAGATGAAATTGTAGCTGGGGAGTTAGGTAATGGGAGTAGAATGGAGAGATTTTGTAGTGGTTGCACCTGCCCTGAGACTGAAGCATGAACAACAGGAGGGAGTTGGGGAAGGCTCTAGAGCAATGGTTCTCAACCTGTGGGTTGGGACCCCATTGGGGTCCCATATCAGATGTTTACAATCAATAACAGTAGCAAAATTACAGTTATGGAGTAGCAACAAAATAATTTTATGGTTGGGGGGGTCACCACAACATGAGGATCTCTACTGAAGCAAGGGTCACAGCATTAGGAAGGTTGAGAACACTATTCTAGAGAGAAGGGTGGTAAGGACAGCTCTAGTTTGCCAAGGAAAATGTAAGGGTGATAGGTAGACCCAGTCTCCTGAGTAACCAGTCTTTGAGCAAGGTGAGTTTAAGATGCAGGTGCAGCTAACAGTACAGGTCAGAGACCCCCAGACCTGTGCCCAAGAAGCCCCTCCCTGCAAAGAGCTAGGAGAGGAAGGGGAATATCACTTTGTAGCAAAGAAACTACTTCCTTTGAGGATGATTTTAAACACTGAGTTCATACTTCCTTAGCTTGGTTCATTCTGTCCATTAGTAGGAACCCAGTTTCAACTCAGTTCTGAATTTTGGATATCCAGTCTATTGGCTGGTGCCAGTGAATGCTGTATGTAATGCTTTTGTGTGCGTATGTAAATGGTACATAAAGAAGCTTGGTGGAGAAAGAATGGTGACTTTTGAATGACAGCTGTAAGTTTAATTCCTGTGATACTCCCTTACAGTGACAGTATGAAGCATTCTTTCTGTTCAAATACCACGTAGCCTCATATGGGGAGTTATACAAGAAGACAACTAGCTACTCACCTTTTAAAAGAACCAGGCATTTCTGAAGGTTCTAGTATCAGAAATGGTTGGTAATGAACCCATTCTGTTCTGGAAACTGGCTAACTAAAACTCTGAGCGTCCCCGGGGAGAAAGACTATTTTCTTGTTGAGTCTGGTAAGGAGATGGGGTATGTCTTGCTGAAAGCCCATGTGCTAGACACTTGTGCTGTGTGTATGTGTCTCTCTGAGCAGAGTGCTGCTCTGGGGATGTGCAGACACACTGCCAGTCCTAGGTGAGTGTCTTCTGAGGGGCTGGGGGTAGGGTACAGACTAGCACGGTGGCTGGGGCTGTAGAGAAATTAGCACTAACTGCTGAACCGTGATGGCACAGGAGTGTAGTTGGGATAAGGCCACCCAGGGCCAGAGACTATGGAGGGGTTGGTAGCATTCTCCAGTATTTGCACTGCAGCTATTCTGTGCTTTGGAGGCTCAGTTGACATTGGCATGTATTATCCAGGTTGTGTGGAATGAATCCTTTGGGGAGCAGCACAGACGGTGATGGGGGAGCCTCATAAGGCTGAGCTGGAGCCTCATGCCTCTGTGCACAGCCACTGGGCCTTTCTGTGCTCCGCTGTCTTTATTTGTAAAGGAAGCCATCCCTGTCGGAATAATTGTGAGGAATAAAGATGTCCATAATTGGTTGTTTTTTTTTTTTTTTATGAGACAGGGTTTCTCTGTATTGTTTTGGAGGCTGTCGGTCCAGCCCGGCCTCGAACTCACAGAGATCCACCTGCCTCTGCCTCCCGAGTGCTGGGATTAAAGGTGTGCACCACCACCGCCGGCTAAGATGTCCATAATTGTAACCCACACACAATGATTACTCAATAAACAGAAGCTGTCCCTATGAACATTACAAGAAACATGGGATGAGTTGAGCATGGTTCTTTGCCAACCCTCTGCATGAAGGTGTAGAGATGGACATCCTTCTGTCCAATAGTATTCCTGAGTCAGAAAGAGCCGCCTTCCCTGCCACAGTCCCTCTTCTGGGCATAGTGTGTGTATGTATGTAGAATGAATGGGATGAAATGAGGGCCCCTCCATCATAGTGCAGTGGCCTCTCAGCCCTCTCAGAACCCATGTTCTGGGTTAGTGACTATCAAAGACATTGCTGTACCTGGCCACTTCTCCCATAGCATCTCCTTTAAGAGGATGGTGTTGCTTCTGTTTTATAGAGGTGGGGCATGTAGCTTTGAGAGTCATGTCATAAATAAAGAGTAGAACCTGGCATCTACTATGACTTGTCACTCAAAGCCAGGGTTATTCACGTAATGCCCAGGACTGGTAGATTATAGAGAATGGCAAGAAAAGTCTGTACTTGGTGCCCAGGAGTGTAACACTAATTAAGGCTGGACTTGTCCTCTGTAGTTCTGGGCACACAGTAGCCATAACTTCCCATTGCCATCTGTGGTGTAAACCCAGTGAGCAGGGCTGCTATAAGGGATCAGTGTTCCTGAGTTCTTCTCAGAGCCAGGTCCAAACTATTTTGGTTGGAGTCTCCACCTTCTCTGTAACTCCTATCACAGTTGACTTCTTCATGGGGTTGGTGGGCCAGAGACTACAGTAGACTAAGACTAGGTTCAGCAGCACAGGGTCTGTGGTCAAGAATCACCTGGAAGCTTCTCAGAAGGTATGATGGTCAGTCTTCTGGGGCCTAGGTTTCTCCAAGTTCTCTGGGTGGCTGAATAGCATCCAGCATGGTTGAAGTACAGTTGGACCTGCTGGTGAATTGGATTCATCAACTTGGTTTGCATTGCCTTCACATCCTGTGGGCCTTGGCCAACTGCACCATGAACCTCCTTTCCCCAGTGCACAAGTGTTTCAGACTGTGGTGGGTGTGGTGTTCAGCTATAACAGACCAGCTGTTTACCTGCTTTGCTTTCTCATTGGGCTGCCCCTGTCTGGAACCTCTGTTCCTGTTCCATGAGCATATCTGTGATACATCGTCTGTCTCCCTTCTCTTGACACTCATTCTTGAGAGTGCAGGCCTTGCTAGTCTTTTTCCCTGTGTTCCCAGGACCATCCCGTCATAGGTCTGTGTGTATATTTGTTGAATTGTTGAGAGAATGTTTTGCAGTAGAATATGCTTAAGCTGGATGGTTTTTATTATTATTCATTACACACTTGTGGCTGAAAGTTTTCAGTTGGCATCATGTTTTCTTGTACACTCTTAGCTGACTGCTTTCAGTGACAACTTCAACCTCCAGAGGGTGGGGAGGCCTAGCTTCTCAGTGAGGTTAAACAAGAGTGTGTGTTTCATAACCGTCTTAATTGAATTTCCCCCTTTCCCTCTTTTCCCTTCTCCATTCAAAATGATTAAGAATGTTATACAAATGCCAAGGGAGAGAATGGTATAGAAGAATATCCAGATGCTAAAGAGACACCCAGTCGTGAAGAGCGTCTGTTAGATTTTAATAGGGTAAGTGGACTATCCTCCCTACCACTCTAGTCACAAACTTGGGAGTCCTGTGACCCACCCTGGCCCCCATTCCCCAGATCCATGGGTGTTGCCTTTCTCCTCTTGGCCCTTCCTTTGGGTCTGCCTCACCCCACTGCCCACCCCTGACCATTTGCCAGACCTTCATGAAGAGCCCCTGATGTCCCCCCAGCTTTCCCTATGCTGCTGGTATAGGGGGGGATTTAATGCTGTGCTAAGCATGTTGCTCCTTGTTCAATCCTGGGGGCAGCATCTTCTTTCTTCCTGTGTACTTTTCCAACCTGTGTGGAACACACCCTGCCCTTCCTGTGCTCTTACGTAGTCTCTTGGTACAGCCCCACCGCCCCACATGCCCGTGAGCACCATGAAGGTACAGTCAAGACCTTGACCTACTTTTAGCTCAGTCTCAGGCAGGTTAACCAGTGAATCAAAGAAAACCAATTTTCTCCTCATATTTGTCAGTGTTAGCTCAAGCTCTGTGAGAATTCTCCAAAGCACCATGTGGTACCAATCCTGCTGACCTATCAGGTTGTTCATGTTTCCCAGTCCACATGCAAGGCCTCCCCATAGCCTTCCACCCTCAGGAATGGCTACCCCACCACCTGTCTCTCCACTGTCTCTTCCTCTCACCTCTACACACAGTGTGTCTACCAGCCTGTTAATGCACCTCACCTTCAGTTTCCATCCACCTCTCTCCTCCACACCATCCTTTCCACATGGTTCAGATCACTACCACTCCTCAACAGCGGTCACAGCCTTTCTTGTTCTTGCTTCTGCTTGTCCTTGATAATCATCTCCATTCAGCAAGACAGCAACCTCACAACAACCCTGTGAACTTAATAGTCTTGGCATACCCATTTGCAGAGTGGAAAATGGAGGCATCTGGAGATGGAACACAGACGTGGCTACCTGCCCCTACAGTCTAGCTGTAGGATCCATGCTCCTACCCTGTACAGTTGGAAGAACTCTAAACTCCTCCATGCCTGGGAGCCTTATATGCTTTGCTCTCACATGGCTTTTCTGTGCTTCTGCCCCTGGCTTCAATGTAGGGACTGTGATGGGGTGGTGCTGGTGGTGGATGTTGTGATGGGCCGGGAAGTGTTGCTAGTCGCTGTAAATGGTGAAAGGATTACCATTGGCATTTGGTGTCCTAGGGTCCCCAGATGCCAGCCTTCCTATGAACACAACAAAGAGACGCTCTGTACCATGCTAGGTAGTGCTAACACTGCAGTGCAGAGCACCAGCCTTTGCTCAGGAGTGCCACCTTCTAGAGCACTCTGTTCCTGTCGGGAGTGCCCCTTACCAGTAGTCTACAATCTGAAGCTATGTCCTTTGGTTTGCTTGTCTGCTGAAACTGTGAGCCCCATGAACATGACCATGTATCTTTCCAGGGGAGCCTATGTGAAGCTTCATAGGCTATCCTGAATCAGGTACCCAAAGACTTGTTGAGAGTTAAGGAGGCCCTTTGTCCTACCCTAATATGGCCACAGTATTCCTGTGACTAGACATGCAGAATTAGAATTGACCCTTCAAGGACAAGGGAGAAGAGGTTTCCTCTAAAAGTGTTACTTTACATCTTTGTTACTCTCCATAGGACACATCAGTGATTGCTACTTCATCTGTCTATAAATAGAATCAGTTCTTGGGGCGGAAGGGGTGTGTGTGCCTCTGATTTTTGGTGTAATGAAAATTGTTTCTTGAATTGTAGGTGTCTTCTGTTTATGAAGCAAGATGCACAGGAGAGAGAGGTTCTGAGGCAAAACCAAATGGCCTCCACAGGAAGATGTGTTCCAGCGCCAGCTCTGACACGGGTGACACAGGCTCCGAAGTCGGCGGAGAGTGGGTGGGCCCCAGCACAGAGGAGCTCTTCTCCCGAACACATCTCTGACCCTGCAGAGTAGTACCAGTCGTTGAAAATGCTGTGATGATGGGCAATTGCCTTCTGTGAGGCCTGTTAGTCTAAAGCAGCAACCTAGGTTTCTTCTCCAATTAACTGATCCGCATCAGTGATTACCTTTCTCTTCTTGCTTATTTTAGCGTTGAGGACGGCTGTCCTGTTGAAGATTTGTTTCCAAGCTGTTAAGTTCTTGCTCTCTGAAGTAGACTAGACTGTACTGTCCAGTGAGGAATGGGTGTGCATGTGCTTGTCCTAGCGCGTCCCGCTTCTGCATCGCAGCTGCAGGCCTCTGGTGGCAGTATCGCCATCACCTTGTCAGCACTGTGGCGACAACCGCCACCGTCCAGAGACTCTAGCTCTGTTCTCTGAGCCAGGAGATCAGTCCTCCCCAGCAGTGGGTCAGGGCCTTGCTGAAGGAGGAGGGAAGCATGGTGACTCATCTGCAGGCTCATTCAGAAGATCTCATGGACTTTGCTATAGGAACTCAAGGGTATGCTTTAGAGACTTACAGAATACTGTGCTCTCTCTTAGGATTCCCCTAAAGTACCATGGAAGATACTGTGGCTTGTGACTTTCTTGCTAGCTGAAGAAGCCAAGGATTTGAGGCATGGGGTGGATGGGGTAATTTCGGTGGATGCAGTGGGGTTCTCTGAGCTGCCTCTCCAGCACATAGTTGAGTACCTTACCTGCAAATTATTTCCTGGTGACTACATTGAACTGAAGTCTCCAAATGAACTTAAAAACATTTGACATGCAATGAGGCCACCTCATCACCCCAAAGAAATCTTTGGCTGCTGCAGCTAGCTGCTCTTGTGGCTGTGATGTAGTATAGCTTGTATCTCATTTTGTGTTTGAGAGAATGTTCTGGGCAAGTTCTGCTTGCGGTGGGCTGGGCTGGGTAGAGGAATTTCCTACATACCTGTGTGATTGCTGTTCTTGTCATTGCCTCATGTGACTTGGTGAAGCAGGCAGGAGGCACGCCGCTCACAGATGCATCTAAGCGCGCTCATCACCTCTTTGAGCTCTCTCTTGCAGCACTGCCACAGGCACTAGGAGGGCCAATTGTGCAAAGCCTAAACATCCAAAATTATTTTTCTTTTAGCCAACTTGTTTTTAAAAACACCCTGTGACATGAGTTCAGCATGTCCAGAACTTCAGGAATGACTGAGAGGTCTGAAGTAGCCAAGCTGGCCTCACCAGTAAGTGGGGCATCACTGGCCACAAGTCTGGCTGCCCCTGAGGTCTTGCTGGTAGTACTTGAGTTGGTTGCCTGTTTCTCAGGAACACAGGAAATACCATGGAGGCTGTGCAGTCACTGCAGTTCTGTGCATCCTCACCATGGGAAGCCTGGCTTGTTGGCTGGGGGCATCTTGCCACCTTAGGGTTTGTTTTCATACAGCACATCTTCTGACACTTTACAGTGGCTTGTGTGTGCGTGTGTGCATGTGGAAGGTTTCATGTTGCTCTTATTTATTTACAGACATCAGATAAGTTTTATGTATTTCTTTCTTCTGGAGCTTCCTAAAATCTGATTAACATCTGCACTGAAATATAACCTATCATCAAAGGTAAAAAGGATTGAAAGTTGTAAATTCCTAAAATCAATGCAGTCATAATTACTCTAGAAATTGTTGCTCTGACCAAATGGATTTCATACTCAGCCATGAGCTTGGATGACCTGGACAGCCAGTGTTTGTCAGGAAAGGGCTCCAGGTAGCAAAGACACCTACCCCCTCAGCTGTAGGGAGAGACCCCCTAAAGGGGATGCGGTGGTCATAAAAGGCAAAGGGATGAATAGATTCTGTATTTGGTTTCTTTTCGTAGTTAAGTGGCTGAAGCTCAGAAGCTTTGGCACAGAATTAAAGTGTGGTTTTTAGTTTCATGAATGGATGATCACAAAAAAGCATTAAAAAAAAGTTGGCAAACGCTGAAACGCACTGTGGTATGAAGCGCGTTGCATATCCGTAGCACTGAAGTATCAGCTCCATTCCTGGGCTGAGATTTTTTTCCGTGGTTGTATTGTTCTGATTTCACGTACACCAGAGTAACTGATTGTTTTGTTTTGTTTTGTTTTCTTGTGGAGTTAACACCAAATAAAAAAATTCAAAAATGCTTGTTGTTTATATTTATCATAGCAGTTTTTTTAAGTGAAGAAGCAGCCTCCTCTTACTTAACTGAGAACAACAAGAGAAAGTCAGAACCCTTCCTCTTGAGGGCAGTTATCCTCCTAGAGCAACTCCCCAGAGCTGGGAAAGAAAGCAGGTGGGGTGGCCCTGCCCCTCCCTGTTAGACAAGTCTTCCTCATTGGTGTTCTGTTCTGGAAGGAAAAAAAGTATTCTTCACATGTTAATGTGCATGGTGTTCATTGTACACAGAAGTCAGCAGGATGGCTTGGTGGGAAAAGGTGCTTACTGCGTAAACCTCAGAATCCACTGGAAGGTGGGAAGAGAGAATGACCCTACAATATTGTCCTCTGACTTTTGAATGTGTGCCATGTACTGTACTCACACATGTATGTATATATACACAATAATACATACCACTGCCGTGAGAAGCAGCTTCTAGCAGCTCAGGGATTGAAGGACAGCTGTGGAGTCAGTGGACTAATCACTCAACTTGTCTTTTCTATCCGAGGGAGTGAAACTTAGCTCTCTGGGGTTGGCGAAAACAGGAAAAAGCACACACACTCTTGGGGGTCTTTCTATCATCTTTTATCTCTGTTTTTTCTTCTCTTTGTTTTTCCTTTGCAGCTTATATGTTCCAACAAAATCTTCAGGCAATATAAAAATTACAGTGTGGTTACATTCTAATTTTCAAGTGAATGATTATAATGAATACAAGTAAAAAAAAGTTTCCCATTTCCCTTACATAATTGAACATCCCACAAACTATAGATGAAAAACAAATTATCCCAAGAATCCACGTACATTCACATCCAAGCAACTTGTTAGACTTGAACAGAGTGTAATAAGCAAGGTATTTTTCTCAGGTAGTTCTTTTACTTGCAGGCTGCATTTTGCAGTTACAAAGAAAGGGTTAATCACTTTATTACTTATCTCAAAAGGTAATCTTATAAGGAATCCTAAAAGAATCACAAACCTAAACTTTTATATATGAAAACCAGTCAATCAGCTCTACTTTAAAATCTTTAGGGCACATCCTCACTCATCAACAGTTTTTATATCAGGAAGCTGAGGGCAGAAATGGGCACAAAGAATTAATCATCACCCTTGATTACCAACCCATTCCTAGCAAGAAAGGTACGTCAGCCAACAATAACCAGGCTGTTGTTGTTCTTGTCCCAACCTCAATGAGTCCTTCACTCAACTATGTGCCTTTCTAAAGTTTAGGTTGTTTCTCGTTTTTTTCCCCCCCACAAAGCTATTAACAGAAACATCTTAACCTTAAATCATATTTAATAAAGCTTTATTGTAGCTATGATGCACACCAAAACCTGTGAATACATCTCCCAACATGAAGATTAAAAGATTAAAAGAGCGGCCGGGCGGTGGTGGCGCACGCCTTTAATCCCAGCAATCGGGAGGCAGAGGCAGGCGGATCTCTGTGAGTTCGAGGCCAGGCTGGACCGACAGCCTCGAAAACAATACAGAGAAACCCTGTCTCGAAACAACAACAACAACAACAACAACAACAAAAAGATTAAAAGAGCTAGCTAGGTGTCTGGGACTCAATTGTTTTCTTAATAATTAGCCTAAGCCACAGTCTATATGGCTTCCTCAAGAATAATTAGCTGTATGACATTTCCTTGTTCTAATTTTCTATCCTCTACAGCCCCTGCTTTTATGGGTGGGGTGTAACATCATATCTTGCTTTTACCTATATTAGTTTTTCCACTAAGCTAACTTCTGTCATAATTCCTTACTGTATTTATTAAAGACCCTCAATCATAAAAATTCTATTTAAACAGACAGTATTATTGTATAAAATCATGTATCAGTTAAACAGCACAGCTTAAGAGGAAGTCATCTTCACAATAATCCACAAGTAAAAATGCCCAGTAGAACAGGATATTTCCATGAGATAATCACACTACATTAAAGCAGTAGGGATCTCCCCATGTCAGATATCATAGAAAAGTGGCAGCAGCAAACAAGCAAAGGCACAACAATAGCAAGAGACATTCTGGAAGCTGAAGCCCTCAGGGCCTTGCCTATCTGAGATTCACTTATCAGAGCTTTACTTCCTGGTGGGCTGACCTCCCTGAAGTCAGTTGCCACTTACTGCTCTTTTGCCACGGCTACTGACATACCATAAGCCCATACATGTATACACAATAACAGTAAATAAAAACCCAGTGTCTGAAGAAGTATGAAGGAAAGTGCACTGTTGTCTCTAGGTGTGTGCGCCCATGTGTGCACAGTAATTCTACAGACTGTCTCGCCTGTCCTGCAACTTGAGAATCCCTGTGTTGTCTGCAGTCAGAGCTGAAACTCTTCACACTGTGACCCACTGAAGATTGAGCAGGTTCCTCACTGACTGACAGAGAACTTTCCTTTTTGTTTCTTTGGTCTTTGACAGGGTCACTGGGAGTCTACATGGATCTTGAACTTCTTAGCTCCTGATCATCCTGCCTCTACCTCTGAGTAAGGATTCAGCTTCATTGTTCACAACTCCTCAGACACCCTGACACAATTTTATAAAGCCCATGGCTTTGTGGTAACACCTTGGTGGATGAACCAAGCAACTCCACTGCTTGCTTCCTTCCTGGGTTTGAGTGGGAAGGGTTCCTCTAAACTGGCCTCTCGACATCATTGCAACTGCGTCTTCCTCAGGGGTGCCCCAGGTGCTCAGTGGGGAACCAAGGTCATGATATGCTTCTGGGTGTCCAGCTGGCACACACTGTGACATGGCTAAGCGCCTTTCCCTGTTGACTTGCTCTGAGCACAGATGTGCCCAGGGCTGTGCTGACTACCCCCTCTGCTTTCTGTGGAGTTCTTTATAGACTGTCAACCCAGGGCCTCACAGATGCTCTACCTGCACCTGTCCTCAGGAGTGTGACCAACCTGAGTTCAGAGAGCATAAAGGCTGTGACCACCAATGCTGTTGTCTGATACTGTACGCATCACTTTCTAGGTTCTAGACATGCGATAAGTTGCCAATTACAGTTCCTTGCACCCTGCTTCTATCCAGGAGTCTGGGAACAGAAAGTAAGGCCCAGCAAGGCTGCTCATCAGATGCCTGCCCAGGTTGGCACTGTTGAAAGCACCAAGACCAAGAAGCCCTGCTGGCACAGAACTGCCTTGCACTTCAGGCTCTAGAGCATTTGCAGAATAGTTGTCTCATGGTCAGGCGGGCGGTCGCTGACTGCTCCAATAGCACTGATTGCACCAGCTAATGCTGGGGATCAGTGTTCCAGGCACAAACACACCATGTGGCCAAGAAGACTAAGGAATGGTGATGTTACGAGGAGCTTGCTCAAGGTCTCAAACCTGGTCAGTTCAAGGCTGAACTTTGCAACTCATGTTTGTCAAGTCAAAACTTCCTCATTCCAGTTCATTCAGTGTGTGAGGGAATCGGCCAATTTCTGTAGGCAGCCATTTTCTGATTCCAGTAAGCATTGCTTGCCTATTTGCAAGGATGTTGTTCCCAAGAGTCTGTTTCCATTACCCTAAGCTTCGTGTTTGTGTAAGCCCTGCGTTGTATCCATGGGTCTATTAGTAGTCTTTTGTCAGGCTTCGACCAGTTCATCCCCACTGCACAGTAAAACACAAAGGTACCAAGATGTCCTTGCCCCAGAGAGCTGTACCAATTTCCTATGGACTGCTGGTTCCTTGAGGAGAAACTGCTCGTGGCAGAGGTGCCACATGAGTGGGCAGCAGGAGAGAATCACAGGCATTTGTGCTGCCTTGTTTTCTCTGGTAACAATCTTTCAAGGGTACTTCCGAGGTCTGAAACCCCAAACCACCCGCAGAGCCATACCCTCAGTCTCTGTGGAACCCACAGAGCTGACAGATGTCAGGCCCTGATAGGCCGTACACCATGGCTCCTCTGGTTGTCCTGTACTCTGAGCGGTGGCTGGGCTGGAAGGCTGGGGTCAAGGACAAAAGAAGAGCCAGATCGAGGAGCTCAGAACACCATGCCATTGTGGAGAGTGAATAGTGCAGCCTGGGTACCACAGTCCAGGTACCACTTAGAGCCCCACAGATGGTGAAGGCCTTATATCCCTATAGGCCCTGTCATAGATAGGGACAATGTCCCTTCCTAGATTGTCTTGAAGGTTAGTTGAGAGGCACTTACCAAAGCTACCAAGGAAATGGATCTTCAGGGCAAGCCAAAGACCATGTTGTAGGGTACTTCAGCCATTCTGCTTTGCTGTCACCTGGAATGGCATGATGGGAAGATCCCTGCCCTCTCGCTCCCCCACTCCCATGCAGCAGAAACTTCACCTCACCTTGGCAGGGTCTACAGGCTCTCAAGCACTCCTTGCCTTCTTACACTCCTTCATCCCAGGGGGTGGCAATATTCCTCTCCTGTCCTCCCATGTTCCCACCAGTGCTCAACTTAACCAGCTGCACAAAGCATATCCAACTTGCATGCCCACCATTGTCCCCCAAGTTCTGAGAACGAGGAGCTGAGGTGATTTACTAGAATCTCAAGCACAGGGCTATCCCCCGACACCAGAGAACTCCAAGTTGGAAAGCGCCCCACTGTTGCAGGCAGGGAACTAGGGTGTAGGTCTCCCTCGAGGGCTTAGAGACCCTTGCTGAGTACCTTGGGCACAGGCGTGTCCTCCAGAAGAACACAGGCTATGAACTCAAGGCAGCACCCCAGTGTACCATGCATTCTAAGCTGCCTCCCCTCCAAGGGTGTCAAAGCATGGGCTGGTGGAGAGGAGGCTCAGGCTATGGGAATAGGACTATCTGAGGCTGAGTTGGGGGTGCTTCAGGGCTACAATGAACCTTGACTATCTAGGGTCATAGGAAAACCACAGTTGGGAACCCAGGAAACATTCTGGAGGCCATAGGGTGGCTGGAATTGTAGCCGCAGCCTCTTGGAGATGGGCTGTCCCTTGATACCACTCAGAAGAGGTGGTCAGAGGGTACTGCCATCCTTCATGCTCCTCTACAAACATCCTTGGGGTTCTTCTCGACTCCTCTCCACAGATGCTGCTCCTCATCTTTAGGGAAAGAGCAGACCTCATCATCTCCAATCCTTAGTTCTCAGCCCTGAGCCAGCTGAAACCAACTAACCAGAGACAGGATGCCTGATACCGTTGGGACAATAGCACGAGGAAGGCCTTCCAGAATACTGGTTGCTATCTCACCTTGTTCCCCAGGCTGCCTGTTCTTCACCCTTCCAAAGCTTGATCTCTGGATCTCCATCTTCCAATAAAACAAGGCCAACGTAGGCCCACATGCCTAAAAACTCAGCATCCAAGAGGCTTAAGAAAGGAGGTGGCAAGTTCTAGTCCAGCTTGGGCTACATAGGGAGAACCTGTCTCAAAACACAAAGGGCACTCCTGTCTCTTGTCCCCCAGGTAGGCATATAACCCTGAGGGCAATGTGGTCAGTGCTGTGTGGAGGTTCTGAGAGTAGAGAGGATCCCAGGCCTTTGCTCATTTTCCTGTCTCTGGTATTATGCGCAGTGCCTGACTCAGAGATGAATGTGAGGGAGGAAAGCAGTGGCATAGTTGGGGAGGGACAGCTGGGGTGGCAGTAGTCACGGAGAGAGGTTAGTTGGCTTCAGCTGGCTCAGGGCTGAGAACTAAGGATTGGAGATGATGAGGTCTGATCTTTCCCTAAAGATGAGGGGCAGCATCTGTAGAGAGGAGTCAAGAAGAACCCCAAAGATGTTTGTAGGGGAGCATGAAGGATGGCAGTACCCTCTGACCACCTCTTCTGAGTGATATCAAGTCACTCCCCCCAAAACTGAGACAGGAGATGTGCCCCTTCTAAAAGAGAGAGCCAAGGTTCAGAGAGTCTGAATAACTTTATCAATGTCACACACAAAACCCTAGAACTGGGATTCCAGCGTAGGACACTGCAGGCACCTCTTCATCCAGGTGCTACCCACAAACAGTACCACATCCGGTCAGCCTCTGCAAGCCTCTGCATCCATAGGTGGAAGGTTCCTCAGAGAGCCTTAGTTTCTTGTCTGTGAGTGTGAGGATGAAGGAGGCTCCATACACACCAGAGAGCCACATAGAGGAGGCGGAGGGTCTTTGGGAGTGCACCCTTCTGGAGGGGAGAGAGGTGGGGGAGTCAAGGGTGATTTTCTGAGGGTGGCAGCACCTGGTGACAACCTACACAAGTCATTTAAGGAGAGAGGACTCAAAGAGGGAGGTTGGGGAGGTATGAGCATGGGGGGGGGTGGAGCAGGTGCAAGGGTATGCCCAGGAGGGGGCTCTTGCCACTTCTGAGAAGTCCTGTGTATCCCTGTGTTGGGCCCAGAAAGGCCCGGACGCAAGACCTAGTGGAATTTCCTGAACCTGGCTAGAGTTTGGAGACCTGTCTCTGAGCTATCACTTCCGCAAAAGAGTGATTCAACAAAACTGCCTCTGCCCAGCTACTGCTAACGTGGTGGGTGTTTTTGGCTTTTACACCTCACCCCGTCCTGAGGTCCCTACCCTCTTTTCCAACCCTATTTAAGCGCATGCCTGTTACAATGAAGTGGGACTCCGCCTCGACAGGTCTCCACGATTCAGTGTGGTTTCCTCAGTGGGACCCTGACAGAGATCCCAGCAGATTGGTGCCCCATGTGAGGAATTCGTCTCTCTTGGAAGATGCTGATGGGCCAATTGGTCTTTGGGTAAGTTTACCCCCATAAATTATGGGGCAGTCCTTCAAACCAAACTCCAGTTCCTTATGCCAGCCTGAACCCTGGTTTCTGTCCTCAGACCCTTTTGGGAGCTCCCCCTGGCCTGCCGGGGAACCACCCTCCTTAAGTCCCCCCCACTAATCCCTTTCAAAATCCTTCTATACTGTACTGTCGCCCTATCATGGGGATGGCACCCCTGAGGGGGATAACGGCCAGTCTCTTTCCTGTAAATGTTAACTCCAGCGACAGTCACCCCAATGACTGGTACCTCTGGGAAGCCCAGGAGCACAAGAGACTGTGTCTTGCCATCAAAAGGTCTTGTTGGGGGCATATCCTAAGGAGCAACCTCACTTTTCAGAGGCACCTACCTTTTCTCCTATGCCTTTGGGCTGTTAGTAGGTATACACACCTGGGGGTAGGCATGAATCTTCCAGCTCTGACCGGGGGCCAGGTGCTAGTCATTACCTGTTCTCGGAGGGTGCACAGAAATGCTCACAGGTGTGGCTACTGTGACCTCTTCAGGTGGAAGGGGTTAATGGCTCTGAAGCAGTCTCAGATGCCTCTCTTTTACCCTATTCCAGTGGCCTCTCAGCCTCCATTCCCTATCACATTTGCGATGCTTTCAGGCACCGCTGATCAATTCTCTGCAGGCCTTCAACAGGCTGCCATTCCTGATCTGTATCAGTATCTGGTGCGAACGATAGGACTAGCTGCATGGAAAAAACTAGAGGAGGGTCCGACTGAAGCCCCTGTCTTGGGAATTACTCAAAAAAGCTAGCGAGGACCTAACCTCCTTTATAGAGAGAGTTGGAAAAAGCTTACAAAGGAAGTTCCCTTCTGGTACACTGCGGTGATTTCAACAAACTGAGCCCAATATGCAGCGCTGTCCACTTCCAGAGATGGTCTTTGTCTGCAGGGGCAGGATGGCCTATGACTTCTACCCACCAATTGATTGGGCCTATGTGTCCTAGCCACCTTAATCCCCGAGATGAGGCCCTTCCCCGACCCTCCTTTGATTACATCGGAAGGAGACCCGAAAGAGCTATACACATGATATCATTACTCGCTGGTTAAGAATAACTGCGAGAATGGCCACTGGGGTACGGTTATAAAGGAGGAGAAAGCTCTTCACCCGTGGCAGTTAGGTCCAGGACTGCCCCTACTTGGCGTAGGTGGACAGTCTGCATCATGGGAGACAGCTAGCTGGCTGCCTTGAAACTATCCCAACGGTAACCATGGGAGGCGCGCCCCCTAGTGGTTTCCGGCCTGACGGCCAACCTCCTAGATTAGGATATTCTTGGAGAGGCCTTTATCACTACTGATCATAAGGAATATTATGATGACAAGCATGAACAGCAATTTAAGGAAGGACGAGTTAGCCACCTTGATTATAGAGATAATCCTCATTTTTAAAAAACTTGGCGAAAACACGCCCAGGTTCACCTCCAATTCTAAGGGCCACTGCTCGTCCGGATACCTGGGGATCCCGTATGGGTTGAGCAGTGGCCTCTACCTACCCTTAAACTGCACCAACTCCACAAGCTGGCTACACAGCAATTGGCCCTGGGGCATGAGCAGCCCTGGACAAGTCCCTGGAATTCCCCCGTCTTTGTGATAAAAAAGGCCAATGGTTCTTGGAGGTGCCTACATGATTTAAGGAAAATAAATGGAAGGATGATACCCTTCGGAACCCCTCAAAGGGGGCTCCCCTGAATCCCGTAAATCCCCAACACCTATTACCTAACTATTATTTATATTAAAGATTGTTTTTTCCTATTCCATTACATCCAGATGATATGGAAAAATTTGCATTTTCATTACCCTCAACCAACTGGAGGTTTGCATGGACAGTCCTGCCCCAGGGCATGGCTAAAAACCCTCTTATATGTCAGTACTACATGCTACATATTTTTTCCTCTTTGATGGTCCACTCCAATATTTTATTTTTTATCTATATGGACGACATATTTTGAGGAGCCTCAACTCATCTGATCTTAATGACCTTATGGTGACCCCTGAAAAGATTCAAACAGGTTCTCCCTTTAAGATTTAGGCTCAATTCTGTCCCTTGATCCGGTCTCTTCTGTTAAGCCCCAATTACATGTCCAGGATTCCTATACCCTACCTCAGCTCCAAAAGGTGTTGGGGGAGATCAACTGGATGAAACCGTGGATACCCATTTTCACGGAACAGTTGTCTCCATTATTCGAGATCTTAAAGGGTCCCAACTTTTCTTCCCAAATTACTTTATCCCCTTACAATCGGCAGATTTTACATCAAGTCCAACAGGCCATAGATACAGCAGTGCTAAGAAGATTTGACCCCGACCTGCCTGTTTCCTTGTACATCTTCCCTGGGGAGATTTGTGCATGACACTAGTGGCACAAGAGGGTGAGCCCATCCACTGGGTTCACTTTCAGTGGGCGGGGACCCTAGGGTCCATTCTATGACCAGTAAAATAGCAGATTGCATCATTAAGGGCAGGGACACTTCTGTCAGGGCGTTTGGAACCCTTTAAAATAACAGACAACAGGATTGCCATGGCCCTTGAGGGCTTTATGGGAAACATTGATTGCCACTATGGCCCTCATAAATGGATGAGCTCCTTCTGATTAGAGTAGAGCCCCCCCCCAGGCTTTTCTTGTCTCAACCCAACCCTGATTTCCTCACCATATTTACTGATGGAGGACATGTGGGGGCCTCCCTGGTAATATTCCCATCTCCCATCAAATCCATCTCCCATGAAGTTGAGGGATCCACACAGTTCAAAGAACTATTTGCTGTGGTCCTCACCTCAGACATTGTAATAGAGCCCTTTATTTTTATTTTTGTTTTTTAGAGACAGGGTTTCTCTGTATTGTTTTGGAGGCTGTCCTGGAACTCACTCTGTAGACCAGGCTGGCTTCGAACTCACAGAGATCTGCCTGCCTCTGCCTCCCCAGTGTTGGGATTACAGGCGTGGGCCACCAACACCTGGCTTTTTCTTTCTTTTTCTTTTTGCTTTGTTTTTTTTTGTAATTTGTTCTCTGATAGTCTCTAGTTGATAATGTACTGCCTAGTTTGGTTGAAGCTTATATTAAATTAGACTCTAATCCTATTTCCCCTCTTATGATCCAGGAACCAGACTTTTCAAGTCTCAATTACAAAAACAAAGGGGGGGGGGAATCTCTGCCTGCACATGTATTTTAAATTTTTCTAAAGAAGACAAATACCTCTTTACTCCCATGATGCTTCGAAGGAGGCCTGCTTCCTGCACACATCTAAATTGGGCTTTACTCTCAATGGTTGGCAGCAGCAAGCAACTGGGTGATGCTTTAAAGACAAAGCTGTTTGGAAAATTCCATTTTGGTATGCTACGGCACAGAGCCCCATTCTTAGTTACAGTCTCAGGCTTACAGCATGGTCACTTCCTAGGGAACACTGAACTGGGCCACAGGCCATCTGCACCTCTCTCTCTCCCCCATCTCCAACCTGCTCCAGGCTGAGGTGAGGCTTCAGGGGGTTCCATTTCTTCTGTTGTGACTTACTCTTCCTGTCAATTAGGATGCATGGGATATGAGTGATATTGGGTTATGAGTCAGGCCTGCCTGGAACAGGGCTCTCAAGTAACTTATGGGCACCACTGGCCTCCTGGAATGGCTACAGTCTGGAGTCTCACAGCCCAGCAGTCACGGGGCTTGGATGGTCCTCACTCTCAATAGCAGTCAGTGCTGTTAGACTTATGGGGCTGGAAACTTCTTGGGTAGGTGTTGTCCTGTCCATCTAATGGCACAAGGCTGGGCTTAGCTCAAGGCTCTGGTGTGATGGGCTGAGAGCCTCACTCTTATGGCCTCAAGTGGCTGTGTGATACATAAACACTGCTTCCTTGAGAACCAGCACACCTCCTGGGGAAGTTTAAAAGTCACAACACATGGACAGAAGCAAGACACTCACATATGGCCAGGAGCTCAGTCTGCTGTTTCTTCCTCTCCTCCTCACTCACGCTTGGAACTGAACTCAGGGCACTGAGCTACCATCCCCCAGCCTCTTTCTTCTTTATCCTTAGGGATGGTGTGCATTTCCTAGCTTTTGAGCCCCAGCCTTGGAAAGTGCTTCCTCTGTGCTGTATTCAGATTTGTGAAAGTATTTAATGATGATTGAGAGAGTTGTACAGGAGTTGAACCATAACCCAATGTTTCAGAATGAGTGTCAATTAAAGCAGGAGTAGTGGGACGATCCTGTAATCCCAGCACTGGGGAGACAGAGGCAGGGGAATCAGGAGCTCAAAGTCATCTTTTTCTAGGTTGCAACTTTGAAGCTAGCATGAACTAAATGAACTAAGAGCTGTAACCAGGACAAATGGATCCCCTCCCGCATGCCTCCAGGTGTCTGCCAGGGCAGGAAGATTCCTCCTCCTGTAAGCCTATGATGGTTCAAGCCTTCCCACAGACTGAGCTGTAGCCAGACTTTGGGGTCTGTTTGTTTTTGTTAATTCCTCAGGCTCTGACAACCCCTAGGATAAACATAGCTAATTCTTAGTCTTTTAGGTATGAATCCAACAAACACTCTAGTCTCTATATTATTCCAGGATCAGTAAACGGTAGGCTCAGGAAGCGAAACCGGGTCAGTGATCTGGAGGGAGACATCCTCTACAAGCACCTGGCTGAATTCTTCTCGGCGATAGCATATTTTATCCTCTGAATTAGATTTGTTCATAGATTGTATCTCTGTAGTTTTTGCTACTTAAATAACCTGTACATAAAGTCGGGTGTGCTGGCACACTTCTTTAGGCAGAGGCAGGCGGATCTCTGTGAGTTCGAGACCAGCATGGTCTACAAGAGCTAGTCTCCAAAGCCACAGAGACCCTGTCTCGAAAAACAAACAAAAAAGAAGCAGTCTAGTGAGGCCCCGTCTAGTTCCTAAGCGAGTTCATCACACAGCCTTGAAAACACACTAATGAACCCTGTACATCACCTCCTGAGGACCGGCCTGCTGGACTTTGGGCACTGAAATATTGAAGACGAAAGTTTGGGAACTACAGCGCTAGGCACTGTGAGTCAGTGCGATGAGTCGGTGATCAGAAATGCCCGTTTCACATATGAAGAGTCTAAGGCTGTACTGGGAAGACGCACAGATCCATACCCAGCTTTCAGGTGTCCTCCCAAACACTCCCCGTGGGCCTTGCGAAGGTTCCCCCAGATGCTGGACAGGGGCACCCCATCGATGAGCTCCGCTCCTCGGCTCCCCATGCCTAGCCCAGCCCCGTGCGCTTCTTCCCCCTCCCTCTGCTTCCCACTTCCAAGATGGCCGCGGGCGGAGCTGACCAGGTAAGGGGCCCGGGTCGGGCTTCTGCGGTGCCAGTGTGGACGCTGTGACTCTCTCAGGACTACCTTCGCACCTCCGCTTGGGCCTGGGGATAGAGAAATGTCGGGGACACAACTCCCGAAGCTTAGGGCGGACGCTTGGGCAGGCCGGAGGAGCGACACCAGTGAGCGTCAGGCTCCAAGCTCAGCATAGGCGCGGCGGGGGACGAGAGCCCGGGCGGAAGAGCGGCGGAGGACTGATAGGGGCGTGGCCAGGGAGCGTGAGGGTGTGGTTAGGGAGCGCGGGGCGTGGCAACAGGGCTGTCCCAGGGAGTGCCCTAATCAGGGTGGACTGCCGGAACGGAAGAGCGGAGGGCATGGCTAGTGAGCTCTCGGTGGGCGTGTCTATGGAGCATGGGGCGTGGCGGTGCTCCTGAGGCCCCAGAGCCGGAGTTTGCAGTTGGGTGTTGGCTGCTGAGGCTCGGTGGAGGACGAGTGGGGGCGTGGCTATGGGGCACGGGGCGTGAGGGGGCGGGGCCCGGCGCTAGCTGCTTTTGGCCCCGGCAGCTGACAGGCACCTGCTGCGGCCGGGCGTCAGCAGTTTTCTCGGCCAGCAAGTTGCGGGCCCCACGGGGCCTGGGCTGCGGGCCACGGGCCCGGAGATGGCGTTGGAGCTGCGGTAGCTCGGGTACTGAGGGCCTCTGCGGGGTCAGGCTGAGTGGTTGAGGAGGGCTGGCGAGAGGCGCTGCCACCTGCTGCTGTGCTGGCCTGGCGGGGCCGGCCCGTGAGTGGTCAGGTTCCTGAGAGGGAGGATGGGAAGGAGGGTTGGTGTGCGGCTGCCCTCGGCCAGAGTCTGTCGTGACTTGTGCCTTTTCCACAACTTGGTGAAAAGTTTTCTCCTCAGATACCGTGCTGCGAGTCACAGAGGAGTCTGCCCTGCTCGTCCCGAGCTAGCGTCCTCCTCAGACCCCTGTCATGTTCAGATCTCTGCCCTTAGTCCTCCTCAAACCACTGTGGTATTCTGATCTCTGTCCTCAAACTCCTCTCTTCAGATCCTAGGCCTCCTCAGACTTCCTCAGGTCTCTCGTCCCCCGCCTGTTCGGATTCAGTCCTCAGAACCCCCCTGGTGTGTCTCGGACTCCTTTCCTCTTAATACCCCATTTCCTTGAGTTTTCTTAGGCGCTGGACTGCCGCTGACTCATCTGACTTGAGCACCAGGCTGTGGGTTGCGCATGAGTCTGACCTGAGCATCATGAGCCTGAATTCTCCTCATACCCCTAACCTATTCAAACCTTTGTTCTCCTCAGTCCTTCCTCCTCAGTCCTTTGTGGTGTGTTCATTTCTTCTTCCTCCTCGTACAGAGTTCTCAGACTGCCAAACCTCTTCCTTAAATCTCCTGACCCACTCGGTCCTCTGCCCTCTTGGCCCTCCTTACCTTGGTCCCTGGGCTGCAGAAGGTCCTCCAGTTAGGGACCTTAGACCCTACTCTCCTCAGATTCCTACTGCCTGGGCCATGTCTCCTCAGATCTTCCACTCATACTGTAGAACCTATTTTCTCTCTAGACCCTCAGTAGTAGGCTAGAGAAACAATCTGACCTCTCCCCCTAACTCCTACTAGTCTCTTGTCAACCCTGCAGGGGCTTGGCTAGCTTTTGAGAGGGTGCTAGCCAGCACAGTCTGCTGATGGAACCCCATAGAAGCTGGGACTGTCAGAGACACCTCCTGACCAGGCCTAGTAAAACTCAAAACTGCACCTGACTTAAAGTGAAATAGATGGGACCTTATCTCCCAGGTGGAATTAGAAGTTTTGCTCTGGAAGATTCTATATGTACTACTGCAGTTTGTCACCTGTGGAGGCCCTGGCTATCCTATGATTATTTCATGTTGGCTGGCTGAAGAGGGAGTCCTGGTGTTTGGTGACAGTAGTCCCCTTCTCCCCAGCACTCTCATCTGCAAGAGGTCAGCACAGGGTTGCCTGTGGCTGTTGGCAGCTCTGCTAAAGGGACTGGGCTAGCCTTTGTAGCAACACACTTGTGTGCCAGCACCAAACTGGTCTCAGCTTTGGTACGTCTCCCCTCCCCCAGCTCTTTCTCTGCTTGTTTTCGTGCTTTGTTGTGTGGGTCTGACCCATTGAGATCTGAGCTCCATTATCCTAATAAGACCTAGCTGAAATGGGAACCTGGTGTGTACCTGCTGCTTAGGGTTATTGAGTGCATTCTTCCGGAACATTGAGAGATCAGGAGATACGACTATGGGAGTTGAGGTGAGAGAGAGACTGAGGTGGGGTGTAGATTGAGGCTGATACATCACAAGACAAGACTCTGCTCACCCTGGTGTTCTCGGTGGCCCCAGCAGGCCCTGGTGTGTGTTTGTTTAGCACCTTTGTTACATGAATTAGGCTTGCTTTCTTCTTTTTGTACTCTGCCTCAGCCCGTCTCTTTACATTCAGCATCTCACTTGGCTCCTGGGGATCTGTGTCTTTTTAGCACCTTCAGGTAGCCCTGACTCTTGTTATGCAGAGAGTGAGTTCCCTATCTCCCTTGTCGGCTTCCCCTCCTCCACCAGGACCAGTTCTCTCTTTGTGTAAGCCTCTCTAACAGTGAGGCGAACTTTACTTCAGGGAGCCTTGCCTTAAAGTCTGACTCCCCATGGGTTCGAGACCCTTAACTTCATGTTCCCAGCCTCAGCACAGAGTATATTTGCCTCATGATGTGGGGTCCTGAGACCTTGGAGAGGATTTTTCAGAATAGACATTTAGGAATTGAGTATGTATGGTCTCCCGACATTTGCTTTAAGATTGGATATAAAGCAAGTGTCTTGGGCTAGGAGTATTGAGACTGTTGAGCTGGAAGTCTCTCAGGAGTAGATTAAGTTGACTAATTTCACTTTTTACTCTGGAAAATTGAGGCCCAGAGTTCAATCAGTGCCACATAGCATGTGTGACGAGAGAAGCTGCACAGCCCTGTGTACATGGAATGGCTATGTGTGGGCTTTCTTTTTCTTTGTTCATCTTATTTTTTGTGTGCATTGGTGTTTTGCCTGCATATATATCCGTGTGAGGATGTTGGATCCTCTGGAACTCAAGTTAGAGTTCTGAGTTGCCAGGTGGGTGCTGGGAATTGAACCCTGGTGTTTTGGAAGAGGCATCTAGTGCTCTTAATCACTGATTCATCTCTTCAGCCCCTAGAGTGTCTGAACTTTCTAATGCAAAGATGTTGTTAAAATAGTGGATCTGAGTCGTCCATCTCTGTGCCAAGAAGTATAACACTAGCCAAGATGTTCTAAGGCTTAGCGTATGCTAGGCATGGTTCTAAAAGCATTATGTGACTTTTTTTCCCTTAAAATTGTTAATTGCCTGGTAAAAGGCTAGTATTGACTTCATTTTGCAGTGGAACTGAGGCACATGAAGTTCATTTAATTCAAGGTCACACAATTGGCTAATGGAGGAACTGGGATTCGAATCCAGGAAGTCTACTCCAGAGTCTGTAGCTCCTCCCATACTACTTACTTTAAAAACATTTTGTAAACATTCATATATTTATTTGTGTATGTAGGACAACTTCTTAGTCAGTTTTCTCCTACTTGTGGGTCCTGTGGATTGAACTCAGGTTGTTAGGCTTGGCAGCAAGCACCTTTACCAACACCTGATCCATCTCTCGGATCCTAACAACTTTTATAAACTTTTTTATTGTTGTGTTTGATATGATGTGTGTGTGGTTGAGCATGCCATGCTGTGTGTGTGAAGGTTGGAAGACAACTTTTGGAGTCAGTTCTTTCTTTCTACATTTATGAGGGTTCTGGGGATGGAATTCAGGTTACTAGGCATGTGCACCAAGTGCCTTTACCCACAGAACCATCTTGCTGGCTCTATTTTAAAACAGTTTTTGGGACTGGAGATATGGCTCAATACTTATGAGCACTTGGCTGCTCTTCCAAAGGGTTCAGGTTCAATTCCCAACAGCCACATGGCAGCTCACAATGGTGTAACTCCAGTTCCAGAGGATCTGGTGTGCTCTTTTGACTTCAGTGGACACCAGGCACACACCTGGTGCACAGACATATATGGAGGCAAAAAAAAAACACTTGCATACATAAAATAATTTTAAAATTCCATTTCTATTTAAATTTATCATATAGAATGGTAAAAGTTGTGTTTGGTTTACTGATTAGCACAAGATTGAGGACTTGTATTAAGTATTTCAGCAGGCCATGTGTGGGGCTCTGATGTCATACCTGGCCTGAATCCAGTTTTCCTTGTGCAACTTTGAGCAAATTGCTTTGCTTATCTATATTTCGGTGTTTACGGTATAGTTAGCATATTTATGACTACTAGGTCATGTGGCCCCTTAAATGTACAGCACGTGGTGACTGCTAACAGTGGTCTCTTCTATTAAGAATCCAACACATCTTTACTACTCTGGAGGCAGAGGCAGGCAGATCTCTGTGAGTTTGAGGCCAGCTTGGTCTACTTAGTGAGCTCCAGACCAGCCAGCAGTACATAGTGAGAGAAATCCCAAACAGGAAGTAAAGAGTTTAAATTATGTTGCATTTATGAAGTGGTCTGCATATCTTCCTGATCCATCAATACTTCACAAATGTGTGTTTAGTCATTAAATGTAGCTGGAACATTTGGGAGAGGAAGGAACACTCCACATATTCAGTGTCCTTAATTTAAAGTGTCTCATTTAGGCCTTTTGATTATAGCACCTGTGGCCAGTGTGAGTTAAGTATCTGTTCTTTAGAGCTTTGAGGGAGACTTTGGAACTCTCAACAGTTTAGTGCCACAAGCTTTGAAGTCTGCTGTGCTGAAATATGCATGGATGGAACTGTTCACCCAGAATGTGGGAACTTCAGGTAAGTTGCCATTCATCTTCCAGAGGAGTGGATGAGTTTAGCAAATTGTTTTAGGACTGTTAATAACCCATCTAAAAAGAAAGCACTTTTATTATTGGCTTCCTTGCTGTGCAGTGGCAGTGATCAGTATTCCAGGGAGCTTGAGTTAGATCCAGGTTAGCCCAGCATGCTGTTTTCTTATCCCTGGCCCTTACTTAATCTTGAGCTTAGGTTTGCTAGTGCATCTCTCAGTAAGTAGATTGCTGTGAAGGCTGAGCATCTGGCAGGCTCTGGGTTCCTGGCAGGTGGTTGTTCCTATAAACTGGTAATGCTCTGGTACCTAGGACTGTCCTGGCCCCTTTGTCTTTCTTGCCAGTCAGGACTTATAGAGAGACTCAACCTCCTGGTTCGTTCCTGTGGAACTCTCTGCAGTACAGGGTAATTCACACAAGTGTACCACTTTTATCTGTGGGTCTCCTTGGGATTAGACCTCATTCCTGGCCTCTCCTGAGCTTAAGTTTGTCTTGAACACCCTGTGTTCTGGGCTGAGATGCAGTCTGGTGGAGCCACTGCTTCTGTGAGGAAACTAAAGGCCTCATCAGAACTCACACTGTAAAACATGGGGGACTCGAAGAGCTTTCTCAAGAATTTTGTAGGTGCTAGATACAGAAGACTTGGTGGGGCCTGTTCAGTTTCCAACAGAGCCTGGTCTGCACGGTGGTTTTATGGTGCTATGCAAGTGGAAGGTGTTACTGGTGTGACCCTGCTGTCCTGTGCTTGACTCTATGCGAGTGGAAGGTGTTACTGGTGTGACCCTGCTGTCCTGTACTTGACTCTATGCTAGTGGAAGGTGTTACTGGTGTGACCCTGCTGTCCTGTACTTGACTCTATGATTTTGTGACCCCAGGCATGACTGAGTAGAAACAAGCCATGGGTGCTTTGCCCTTAGAATAAGACCTGGAAATCAGGTAGAACAGGGCTGAGGGGAGGCGGGGCAGCTAAGGTGAGTATACTGTCCTGTCCTTTGGTGGTCAGAGAGAGCAGCAGTGTTGTTCCCTTATTGGTGGTTTCAGGAAGCTCCTTTCCCCAGGAACATCCAGAGAGGAGCTGGGTCAGCCTGCTTGGGTCCATATCCTTTAGTCAGGGGCAGTCCCCAGGAATGGTGCTGGGGCCTGTCTGTTCTGTAGCCACCAGGGAGGCTATTTCTCTCTCTGAGGACTAAGCTAAATCATTTGGTCTGGGTTTCAGAATTTTTTTTTTTTGTGAAGGTTCTGGCCATGTCCCAAGTCTTGGATTTTGGGGAGGATGAAATCAAGTGGTTGCTTCTGGATTAGACTGTCTCACATAGCCCTGTCCACATCACCGGTAGAGTCTCTTTGTCACTTGTCTTACACTAAGAACTGGCCTAAGGGGTGACAGTTGGGCTGTTCCAGACCCTCAGGGAGTTTCCTTTTGCTTCTTGCAGAACATATGAAACTCACGTGGTCTTGCTATGAGGTTAAAAACAGCCTTCCTCTTACGCCTGCTTCATATCGTGTGTGTTTTCCTCTAGTCCGGAAAGTGGTGACTAATCACCATTTACCCTGCGTTGTGTGCCTCCCCTGGCAGTGTGCTTCTTCCTCCTTTGATGGACTCAGCCAGTGCCTGAGTCTACTCAGACTAGATTGGCTGCTGCAGGCAGATTGTGATGCTCTGATGTTACTCATGTAGATGTCAGAAAATTAGTGTAGAGAGGGATATTGTTTCCTTTTCCTGACTTTCTAGATGGTGGTTCCCACTGTCAGATCTGCATGTAACCTGTTGTGCTGGGTGGGTTGCCCAGTTGCTGGTGTCTGGTATGTCCACATAGCCAGGACTCAGTGGGATTTTCCTACTTATATTGCTTCTGTTAAGTGCTTCTTAGACTATAACCCAGATTTCAGTTGAATGTGCACGAATGGGACTGTCTTGAAAACCTTCCCACTTGAGGACTTGGCTGTCAGGAATTAATTCAGCATGCATTTTTTAATCCTTAATCCATGGTAGGCATTTGGCCAGACACTGAAATTCAGAAATGTGTAGAACTGTTCCTGCCCTGAAGTCTGGGATCTGGTGGCAAGAAACAGGAAAATAGTTGTAGAATCCCATCATTTTAGGTGAGGGTGGCAGAAGAGCATAGAAAGAACTTTACAGCTTCTTGAAGGAGCTGGGGCCAGGGCGAGGGCAAAGAGCTCCTGCAGTGGCCCCAGTTTGGTTGCATGCTAAAAGGTGGGGATGACAGGGGATAGGAGCACCTTTGAGTCTGCTTAGTGTGGGGAATTCCAGCTCAATTTCTATTTAGAAGGCATGTGACTAGGAGGCAGGCCACCTGCTTTAGGCCGGCTTCCAAAGTTCACCCTACAGCCTTGTCTCAAAAGCATGTGCCTTGTTTGTGCAACCTCCCCCTTATTAGGGCACTGGCAGAAGGTAGGAGGCCTGGAGTGTGGCCTCTGGTTTTATGGCATTGGTAGTACCAGGTAAAAGGGCTCAAGGACCAAGTGGCCCTGGCCCTTTGCAGAAGTTGGTTCCAGAGTATTGTCTTCATTAGGGTTACTGTTGTGACAAAACATCATGACCAAAAAGCAAGTTGAGAGGAAAAGGTTTATATTGCTGTTCATCATCAAAGGAAGTCAGGACAGGAACTCAAAACAGGGCAGGAACCTGGAGGTAGGAGCTGATGCAGAGGCCATGAAGGGGTGCTGCTTATTGACCTGATTCCCCTAGGTAGCTCAGCCTGCTTCCCAGGACCACCAGCCCAGGGATGGCATCACCCACAATGGGGTAGGCCCTCCTCCATCAATCATTAATTTAAAAAATGTTTTACATCTTATGGAGGAATCTCACTTAAGATCCCCCTATTTCAAATAACTCTATTTGTGTGTCAAGTTGACCTAAGACCAGCCAGCACAAATATGTTGCAAGCTGGAGAACTCTTTCCCCTTTAGGCTTATTTCCTCAAAGATTGACACCCTGTTCCTGAGGCTTAATGAATCACCAGAGGCCTCAGAGTTCATTTGGCTTTTCCCTGGAAGAGGCCCAGGGATAGAGAACCATGGCTTTGGACTTGCAGCCCTACTTCCTTCCCCATTTCTTGACTCTGGGAGCAAAATCTCTTGTTAACAGTTGAACTGCATGCATTTCTTGCAGGCACTTTGGCTAGATGTGACTAGAAAACAATGAAATGTGTCTATGGAGCACCCGTGAGGTTAGCTGTCCCACTTCATCACACTGTCTTGTTTCTTTTGTATTCAGACCAGCCTGTAGTATAGTATTGCCATGGTTCATTGCTGGGGAGGCAGGAAGTTGAGGCTCAGAAAGGTTAAGTACTTCTTCTGAGGTCCTGAGGTCACTGCAGCTGGTAAGCGGCAGAGCCAGAATTTCAGCTGTGCATGTAAAGATTTCCTCTTCTGACCAAGGCTTTGCGCCAGTTTGATCTGTTGGAAGCTGATGATGGTGTTTTGATATCTAGTAACCTTTGCCTTTGTCAAAGATTAGCTCTCAACTATGTGATAAAATGTTTCTTATTGTGTTCTTGCTTTAGTTAAAAAGAGTACAACTTTCAGTTTGTGTATGTTTGAATCTATTGTATCTTTGTGCGATTCTTGTTTCTTTAGATAATTGATTAGGTTTCCCCACAGCAGGGAACACAGAGAGGGTGTCTGATGTCCTTGAGGGGCACGTGACTGCTGGACTCAGGGTGGACATTAGGGCAGTGTGAGCCATGAAAATCAGAAGATATTCAACACCTGCTGAAGTGACTCACAGATCCTTGTGTAGAAAAAACTGAGTTTTTGTCTGTAGGTTTGAAAACTTTTTTCCAGCCCTTATATAATTTTTGTTTCTGTAACAAGCTAAATTTGCCCGTGTTTTTCTTGTGACGTGGTTCACTGTGTTTCTAACTTGTAAGAAAAATGGGTTATCAGTACAACTCTGGAGTTAAATGAACCTTACTTTCAGGATCATAGTTTTCTGTGGCTGAGTCTATTTCTGAATTCCACCTTTCACTCCTGTTTCTATTTCTGTTCTTTGCTGTGTTGTCTGAATCGCTCCTTCAGCTTCTGGGAGGGGGAGATTACTTCCCTTCCTCTTTTTTGTTTTAATCAGTTTTGCTTCTGCCACACTTAGGAGACTGGCTTCCTGAGGGCTGAGAAGGCTTCTGGTAGAAGCTAGGCTAATTCCTAGCAGTGCCTTGGACCTTCAGCCACTTCTTGTTTGATGATAGCAGCTGTCCCCCTCGGCCCGCTGCCCAGTCATTACTTTCCTTGACATTTAATTTTCCCAAGGTTGTCTGTAGTGGGGTTACAGTCCAGGAGTTGTTAGAGTCTGGACTTCTGGTCCTTATGCTCTACTCTGTGGTCAGGTTACAGTGTACTGTCTGATCTCTTTAGTTCTGACATTTTAGAAGAAAAAGAGAAGGTAACCTTTCACGGGTGAGGGTTGACAGTGTGCTAGGGGTTGTGTTCCTCAGACCGGTGTTTTCTCCTTGCTTGTGCCTGCCTCTTTGGCTAGAGAGCTCTGGGCATGGTCTTTGAGGTGTATGTGACCAGTGCTTTAGACTCTTTCAAGTGTTGGCCTTTGCTCTTCTATTATTAACATATCTTTACTAAACTAGCCTCCTGACATGAGTTAAGGACACTGTCCCAAGCCAATTAAAACTAGGTATGGCCTTGCCTCTTGACCCCCAAATCCTACCTCTCTAGCTAAGTCTGATCTTGGACTATTCTGAGTGGTTGGTTTCTGTTGTGAAGGAATAGCATGCCCTGTCTAGGACTTGAGTGAGCATGGTAATGCTGTGGAAAGGTATGGCCAGTTGGGGTATGATGGGCAGTCTTACTGCAGATGGTGTGTTTGTGTGTATGTGTTAATTCACTTTGCTGTTTTTTTGTCTTACAGCATAACAACCAAGCTAATGATTAGGACTGAACCCATGGCTTTGCTCATTCTAGCCAGGCACCACTACTGAGCTATATTCCCAGCCCCTAAATCACATATTTTAGTCAGAGGTATCCTATTTATAGTTTGTCCCCTGTGTTATCATTATACCACTGTTACAGAATGCTTGGGATAAACAACTTGTAAGAATGAAAGGCTTATTTCAGCTCATTGTTTCAGAGATTTCATCAGGCCATGTTTTTGGCATTGTTGCTTTGGGCTCAGGGAAGTACACAGTGTCATAATAGGAGCAGGTGGCAAAAGAATCCTGATTACTTCATGGCATTCAAAAGGAAGGGCTGGGGGTCTAAATGTGAACTTTAATTCAACCTCCTAAAGGCTCCACCATCCTCTAGTTGCACAGTAGTCTTGGAATCAAGCCTTCAACATGTGGGCATACAAAATCCACATTGTAGCGTATTCCCACAAGATTTCCTTCCCACCCGGCACAGATTTTGTGCCTCCATTGCTGACCTGGATGCCAGAGATGTGACTGGGTGATGGAACTGATGATGACACTGATTGCTTTTCCTAGGCGATCTTCTGTGTGAACTATTGCCCTGCTGTTTCATGTCAAGAGAGTGTGTTCAAGTTTTTGCTCTGGGCCTCAGTTAGAACTTGAATGCCTAGGACATTTTCTTTATTTCTTTTTGATATTGGGTATCATACAGACTGCTCTCAAATTCACAAGCTTCTTGCCCAAGTCTCTTAGCATTGGTTTTACAAGTGTGTGCCACTGTGTACAACTTGTAGGACTCTTTCAAAGGCACCCTTTTTAGCAAGACAATACAGCATTTGGAGCTATGTGTCCAAAGATGC
Organism: Mesocricetus auratus; assembly: GCF_017639785.1. NCBI lineage: Eukaryota > Metazoa > Chordata > Mammalia > Rodentia > Cricetidae > Mesocricetus > Mesocricetus auratus. The sequence goes on along the minus strand of NW_024429190.1, from coordinate 16,717,810 downwards.
CTGAGGAATTGTATCTTTGGATTTATATACACATTTTAAATTTCTATGTTTGTATTTCTCTAGTTTCTTCTTGGACCAAGATGACTGATGGAAACCTTTCCACCTCTATGAATGGTGTAGCATTGATGGGCATTCTAGATGGTCAGCCAGGAGACTCCCTTCAGGATCTGCAACACCTGAGTGTCAAGACACCCAGATCTGTTTCAATGCCTGACTGTGGACACACACTAAAACTTGGTGCTTTGGAAGATCGCCACAGCCTTCAGTCAGTAGACTCAGGCATTCCTACCTTGGAGATTGGCAACCCAGAACCTGTCCCCTGCAGTGTGGTCCATGTAAAGAGAAAGCAGTCTGAGTCAGAGGTCATCCATGAACGGGCCTTCCAAAGTGCATGCCCCCTGCCGTCCTGTGCACCCTTAGCTCCCACCAGCAGCGAGCAGGAGCAAGTTGTGCGGAAGTCTTCCACATTTCCCAGGACAGGCTATGATTCAGTGAAACTCTACAGCCCCACCTCCAAAGCCTTGAGCCGAAGTGACAATGTCTCTGTCTGTAGTGTGTCTAGTCTCAGCACAGAACTGTCAACTACATTGTCGGTCAGCAATGAGGACATCTTGGACCTTATGGTCACAAGCAGTTCCAGCGCCATTGTGACCCTAGAGAATGATGATGACCAAAACTTTACTGATGTCACTCTGAGTTCCATCAAGGAAACCAGTGACTTACACCAGCAGGATTGTGTTGCTGAGACTGAGGAGGGGAGGAAGTTGAAACTATTCCAGCCATTCAGCCACTTCTTTACAAGGTAACATCTTTGCTATTTGGAGCAGGGCTAGGGCACCAGATGTAGACCTGTTGCCTTGTGCTTTCTTGTCTAATTGTGTAGTATGTCTTCTGTGCACATTATTAAGAGCTATGTCCTATAGACAGTTGTGCCTTTCTCCTGAGCCTCAGAGTACTGTGGAGTAGTGTGGGCCATGTCTGCTGCTGAATCAGCTGTTTGGCCTCTCACTGCCATCTCCTGCTTCTGTGTCCTTGGCTCACTTAAACAGTGTTTGTTGCTTCTTGGCCTCCTGCCTTTTGTGGATGGAGTCACCCACAGGTGGTCTTTACTCTTACTTTGTCAGTCACTGATTACTTCAGTTTCTTAGGTCAAGCAAAAGGATCCTGTTGAGATTGGTACCAGCATTAACAACTCTGTTTCTAATACTTCTAGTGGCAGACACGGGCTGGCGTTTCCAAGTGCTCCAGTCATACTTCCAGAGTACCTGTCTGGGCCTTTTCATGTGTTCTGGCCCTGGCCCTACAATTCTTACTGTGCTGATTCTGCCGTGTGCACCTTTCCTTTAGTGTCTTGTCACCCAGATCTCCAACAAGCCTATTGGGCTTCCTGTGTGTCCTCTAGAGCCCTGTGAGGAGAGTTGCTTCCATTTGTTTGTTTGTTTGTTTGTGTTCTTTTGCTTTTGAGAGTCATAGGGTAGTAGGCATGATCTTAGGTCATGAAGGAGGTAAACTTATAATCTGAGGTTGGGATCCCCCCATCAATCAGTTACAGAAACTGTGAGATTCTCTGCATAAGCATGTGGGGGCTGTGGATCATATGTACAGAATTATAATCAGCCCCATATTTTTCTTTGGAGGCTTCTGGGCTATGGGCTTGGCAGGTGAATCATCTGGCACATGTTTCTAGCAAGTCAGTGTTGGACTTTGAAGTACTTGGTGTGTTGTTGTGCCTAGATTCAGCTGGAGACATCCAAGTCTGGGAACATGTAGTAACCTACAGTTTCGCAGTTGCTTCATCAGGCAAATGTAGAGTGTCTCCAGTCAGCCTAAGACCAGTTCTGAGTGAGATGATCTTCACATGGCATGCAGGCTTCTGGGGACACCTTTTCTCTGGTAGGTACCCTGCACCTCAGTGGAGTCCTGGTCACAGAACTTGATATTCAGTGATTGCCTTCAGGAGCCTTAGGGAGCCCTTGTGTGTCAGAGTCCTTCTGAGACATCCCGTACTAGGGATCTCATCCTTGTAGCTGGCTGGTTCCTGCTAACTTAGATGAGTGTTTGTAGTTTTCTGGAGTGTCTTATGTGACTCCTCAGATTTATCTCAGAGGGTGAAAGGAACGAAGACAAGTTTTCAGTCACCTAGGAGACAGAGATTCTTTTTTTTTTTTTTTTTTTTGGTTTTTACGAGACAGGGTTTTCTCTGTATTGTTTTGGAGGCTGTCGGTCCAGCCTAGCCTCGAACTCACATAGATATGCCTGCCTCTGCCTCCCGGGTGCTGGGATTAAAGGCGTGTGCCACCACCGCCCGGCGAGACAGAGATTCTTTTTTTTTTTTTTTTTTAGGTTTTCCAGCTTAACTGATTTTTATTTTTTTTATTTTTTATTTTTATATTTTATTTTCCAGTTTAAATTTAGATAAGAAACGAGATTGCTTCACAAGTCAGTTCCAGGTCCCTCTCCCATTCCCTCCCCTCCTCCCATGCCCTCCCCCCAATCCCCCCCCATTATCCCCTCATTCCCCCAGGGAGGGTGAGGCCCTCCATGGGGGTGTCCATAGTCAAGACAGAGATTCTTAGTGAACCTGGAAACCCGTTTTGTTTTGTTTTTTTCGAGACAGGGTTTCTCTGTATTGTTTTGGAGACTGTCCTGGAACTAGCTCTGTAGACCAGGCTGGCCTCGAACTCACAGAGATCTGCCTGCCTCTGCCTCTCGTGTGCTGTGGAAACCCGTTTTTTAAATCGAGGTGATGTAGCATAGTGCGAACAGCTTGGTTTATAGGTCACATCCTAGCTATGTGACCTTGAACATCACTTACCCTCACTGAGGTTTCTGAATCCCTAGCAGAGTACTGAGAAAGGGACTGGGTGCCTGGTTTGTCATTGGTCCTTTTCACTCACCTCTGTTATCCCCATCATCAGGTGTTTGCTGTCTCGGCTCATTTCCCCCAGAATTGGAGTGAGGAGTCCAGTTGTGGTTGTGGAATTAAGTGGGTTAATATGTGCAAGGTTTAGTGCAGATTCTGACACATGGATAATATCTTTGTTAGGGTTACTGTTGCTGTGATGAAACACCATGGCCAAAAGCAAATTGGGGGAGGTAAGGGTTTAGTTGGTTTACACTTCATATCACTGTTAATTATTGAAGGAATTTAGCACAGGAACTCAAATAGGGCAGGAACATGAATGCAGGAGCTGATGCAGAGGCCATAGTGTGTGTGTGTGTGTGTGTGTGTGTGTGTGTGTGTGTGTGTGTGTGTGTGTGCACGACATGTGTGTGGGTAGGGGCTGGAGAGCTGCTGCCTACTGGCTTGCTTAACATGACTTGCTCAGCCTGCTTTCTTACAGAATGGAGGAGCACTAGCCCAGGGATAGCATTACCCACAATGGGCTGGGACCTCTCCCATCAATCACTAATTAAGAAAATACCCTACAGCCAGATATTATGAAGGCATTTTCGTAATTGAAGTTCCCTCCCTAAGCTGACTTTAGTCTGTGTCAAGTTGATATAAAACTATCCAGCACAGATGACTTTATATATCAGCTGTAAGGGGTGATCATGACTGTCTCCTGATTTATTGCTGTCTTTGTCTTATGGGGAAATGGCAGAGTTGAATTGTTTGTTGAAGTCTCTTCCCCTTTGGAGGAAATAACCTCAAAATTTGCAGTTTCTAGACCCTCTTATTTCTTGGTTCCTGCCTTTTATCTTTATCCAGCTCTGACACTGTTATAGGGAGCCACACTGAAATGCTGAAGCAGATGGAGTATAAAAACAAATGAATCAAGGTGATATGGTAGGACACCGGGTCTAGTGGTTTCCCTTCCCTTTTCTAGAGTCTTAAAGTCTTAGAGAAGAATTCCAACCTAGAACTTTGAGGGCCAGCGTCAGTGGGACACACACTGAACACAGGCAAGTTAAGTATAGCCACAGACAATGTTCAAGAATGTAGCCCAAAGCCTAACCCAGGTGTTTAGAGGACTGTGAACTGCAACAGTGTGTAGGGTGGACCAGGGCTAGAATTGGTCCTATGGGGATCCCAGGCCAGGCCATACCATCTTTTTCCTTGTCTAGCCCCTCACCCTCCTACATTCTTTCTACAACTTCAGCAAGTTATCTCTGAGCTGTAGAAAGATGTGTGGGTGGTACTGTGGGAAGCTGGTCTAGGAGAATATGGAAGTAGTAGAGATGGTCAGAGAGCTTCTGAACCTGACTTCTTGATGAGGTGCCTACATGAAGACAGGAGCAGCAGTAGTTGCCCCATGGAAGTTGTAGGCATAGCCATTATTCGCTCTTTCTTTACTTGGCTGTAACATACACCTGTGTACCAGATTACTCTGAGCTGTGACTGGTTCCTGTCCTCCTAGACATGGTGTATATCTTGTGAGAATGGGCACTACAGTTGGGAGCATTGGTTCAAGGCTCAGGTGGGCCAGGTTTATTGTCAGCTCTTCTCTTTCATAATTGTGTGACCTTGAACAGCTTTAATGGGGGAAAATGGCTCAAGTAAGATCAAATAGCTAAGGCATCTAGCTTCTTGGGATTACTTAAGTAGTAGCTTTCTCTGGTTTGAACAAACATATTTGTTTCCTAATGCACTTGTGAGCTTTTGACCCCATACTGTACATTCTTCAGTTGAAACCGTTGCCCAGTACCTTAGAGCAGGATTTCTGCACCAGGCACTGTTGATGTTTGAGATGGATACTTCCTGTGGGCAGCTGTTCTGTGTGTTGCAACAATTCTGACCTCTGCCCACTAGATACTCTGGTACCATCCTCCAATTGTGAAGACCAAAATGTCTCTAGACATTATTGCCACATGTCCTGGGGTGGAGGTGGGTGAAGAATGGGGAGAATCACCAACCTTTCAGATGCAGTGAGTTAACAGGTTATAACTTCCTCGGAGGTCGTTCGCTAGTGTCATATGAGCAGAATCTTTGGCTTATATGGAAGAGAGCTGTGTTAAGGGATCCTATGAATCCAGTGTAGTAGAACCCAGAGAACAGTGGCCAAGGAATTCAGTAGCATGCTAGTGATGTGGCTGTTTTCCTCAGGTGATGGGGCTGGTTTTCATGAAGCCAAAGGTTTAATCTGCTAATCTACATGGGTCTATGAAGTAATAATTAGCTTTTCCTGCTTATATCTTCTGTCATGTGGCCTTTTATTAAGCTCTCAGAGGAGGTGATCAGAGAGTTCTTTGTTAAAAATGTCCATTTGAAGCCAAAGCAGCAAAACAACAGCAACAAAAACAAAAAAATAAGAAAGATAAAAGGAGAAGAAAGCCAGGAGGTGGTGGTCCACGCCTTTAATCCCAGCACTAGGGAGTCAGAGGCAGGTGGATCTTTGAGTTTGAGGCCAGCTTGGTCTATAGAGTTCCAGGATAGCTCAGACTACACAGAGAAATCCTGTCTCAAAAAGCAAACAAAACAACAACAACAACAACAAAATGAAGGCAAAACAGATCTTGCCAAAGGAAGGTACAGGGGATAGAGATAGCCTTTGTAAATGTATCCATCTGGAATGATGGATTTTCTAGTCTGCTTCCTGGCCTGGCAGAGAGCCCTTTGGAGGTATAGTCTGTGTCTCACTAACCCTGCTTCTTCTTATAATCAAAAATAGAGTGGGAGGATCATGGTGGTTTGAGGGCTGGGGCTGGGGAGCCTCACCATCTCTGTCATTTTGTGCTATGTGACCCTGAAAAAGTCATTTAACCTCTGCAGCCTCTAGTGTGAACTTGAGTTCCTAGGACTAATGGTTCCTCTAGAAAAGAACTAATGTGAGAGGGATAGAGCCATACACAACTCAGTGTTAGAGCATATGCCTGGTGCATGTGAAGTCCTGGGTTCCATCACTAGCACCATAAAACAAATACAAAAACCACCCAGGTGAAGAGTTAATAATGCAAGTGTTAAATGAGGAAATAGAAGTTAACTCTCAAGGCAGAATGTGCTCAATACATAAACTGTTTCTGGTCTCCTTTTCTCCTTTTGTTGGGGTTTCATATGAGGTTTCAGTGTTATTTTAAAATTTTTTTCACTATGTTTGTGACCGCTGATTTAAAAGTGAATCTTCATTCACATATGACTTGAATGTGTTTAGCCACAGTCTTAGTTCTGTAAAGCTAGGCTAGGCTTTTGGGATTTGACCATTGACTGGTGACCATAGAATAGGGTAAGGAGGAAATTTAGGGACAGGAGGCAGCTTATGAAGAGGAGTTGAGTTCGTTTACTAGGAGGTGGGTGTTCTTTTGTGTGCCTGGTGCTGTTCTTTGCTTTGCATGACTGCCTTTTTCAGGGAGGCTTTTCTATAGCTTTGACAGTGTCTTTCCAGCTTCCTGGATGCTGAGAGCAGTTGTCGTTCAGAAGAGCCCCATGTTCCCTTCCAGAGGCAGTGATGTTACTTCCTACTGGGTTTCTTGAGTTCAGCAATTCCAGTAGCAGTTCCTGTTTGCATCTCAGGTACATCAGTTCCGTGTTGCTCAGTGACCTATTCCTAGGAGCCAGGGGATCGTTCAGAACCAACTTCTTCATATGATCTCGGAATCATCTTATTCCTTGTGTTAAATCCATTTCTGCGTTACATACCTAGAATTTCCCCCTCCCCCAACTGGGAACTTACTGATTCAGGAACATATTGGTAATTTTTCTTGTATGTGTGGAAACCATGACAGAGGCTGACTAACTTGCCAGGGGATTTAGGGCTTAGGTCACACTTCAAGTGTTGTTGGGTGAAATGGGGAGGGATGTACCTGGATGTATATTAGGTATGTGACTGGCATAGTAATAGTGGTTCAGTTATATGTTGCTTGACTTATTTTCTAATGCTATGACTATTTTAGAATTAGCACCAGTGAAATGAGAGGTCACATTTGAAATGATTTATAATTATGAGTTTTCTGCACAATCTGTTTGCTAGTGTCCTATGTCTTTGAGCATTTTAGGTATACCAGAACATTTTCTGTGTATTTGAGCTGCTGCTTGTGCATTGCTGGTACCAGGAGGAGGGCTGGGCAATGGTTTATTAACCTAGCTGTGTAATAGTGTCCTGGCCTGTGGTCTTAGACAAGGCAGACACTCAGGCTTAGTCTTTGTGTGCTTGTCTGTGAAATAAGCTGAGGTACTTAATTATGGATCTGTAAGAATGAAAAGAGCCATCTCATGTAATCAGCATATTGAGCTCCAAGAGCCAGGCAGAAGAGAAGGGAGAAGACTTCAAGATGAGTAGGCTGCTGCAGAGGCCACTATGTCAAATCTCTCTGCTGTGGAATGAGGATAAGAAAGACAATAATAAGATAAAATGAAAACCAATAGATTGGAATAGGACAGAACAAACAGAAGGAAAAGAGCCTAAGAAAAGGCACATGAGAGAGAGTGGTCGCAGCGATTGTGGTGCTGATCACCTGGGAGCAAATTAAAAATGGGCGATGTTGAGAAAGGTAAGAAGATATTTGTTCAGAAGTGTACCCAGTGCCACACTGTGGAAAGGGAGGCGAGCATAAGACTGGACCAAATCTCCATGGTCTGTTAGGGAGGAAGGCAGGCCAGGCTGCTGGTTTCTCGTAAACAGATGCCAACAAGAACAAAGGCATCACCTGGGGAGAGAATACCCTGATGGAGTATTTGGAGAATCCCAAAAAGTACATCCCTGGAATAAAAATGATCTTTGCTGGAATTCAGAAGGGAGAGAGGGCGGACCTAATAGCTTATCTTGAAAAAGCTACTAATGAGTAACTTCGCTGCCTTATTTACTACAAAACAAATGTCACATGACTTTTAATGTGTACCATAATTTTGATCTTTGCTAGAATTCAGAAGGGAGAGAGGGCGGACCTAATAGCTTATCTTGAAAAAGCTACTAATGAGTAACTTTGCTGCCTTATTTACTACAAAACAAATGTCACATGACTTTTAATGTGTACCATAATTTAATTCATAAACTAAAATTCATATCATGAATGGCTAACAATGTTTTTGTTGGACAGTCCTGATTTAAGTAAAAATGACTTGTAGTAAAATGGATATGATCTTTTTTAAAATAACAATTCCAGCTGCATAAATACTATCACTGCTCTCCCTTTCCCATATAGGATTGGACTGAATAATTAAAGTTCTACTTTCCACAAAAACGGGGGTGTCACCTCAAACCTATTGGATGGTTTTATACTTAAATTTATATAACCAGGCATATGAGTATGTTTAAACACTGGGGGGAAAAAACCTGTCACTGTCTCGGAAATGAGAAGACTCACTTGTGTTTTAGTTTATATTCATTGGCCTGTTACAGGCAATCATCAAGAAGTAACTGTCTGTTCTTGACTTGATGATGTCATTTTAGTTAGAATTCCTTAAGTCAAAGGATGCTGCCTTTTACCACTGAAAGGCACTTACTGTTGTCTATGTATAATATCAAATAAAGAGTATTTAGCAAAAGAGAGAGAGAGAGATAAAGATGTAGAGGCTACTTATTTATACACAGGAATCCCATGAAGATGCTCAACTGGAAGTCATAATATATATGCAAAGGACCTGTAGGGTAAAAAGAGAAAAATATATAAAAATAAAAGATAAAAATTTTTTAAAAGGCCCTAACTTGATATTATGACTGAGAAAAGGAGCCTACAATGATGCTGTTTGAGTTTCTTTTCTGTTGGCCATCTAGTACTGGACATGCAGCCTGCCCTTAAGAGGAGTTTGTTTCCCCAGTTGAGAGTTCCTTAGGAAAACTAAATTTCCATTTGCAAATGGTTGTCAATTGGAGATAGTTTCTGGCTTAGGAATGGGGGTATATGTCCATTTCTCCTTTCAGCTCTTAAGACTCTGTCTGGTACAGATCTGTGTACATGCTGCCTCAGTCTCTGTGAGTTTATATAGTTTTCTGTTGCTTTAGAGGGTATAACCAATTTTTAAAACCTGATATTTTTCTGTATGGATTTGGCATAGTTTATCTATTTACTCGATGAAGGGCATCTTCGTTGCTTCTAAGTTTTGGCATATATGACCAGTTGCCATTTGTAAAGATCCGTGTGGGTGTAGGTTTTCAGATCTTTTGGGTACTTGCCATGGAGTGCAATTGCTATACTGTATGATAAGCTTATTTAGTGTTGAAGAAACTGCCTGTTTTCCTTTCCACCAGTGATGAATGAGAATTCCTGTTGTTCTGTCCAGTGTTTGCTATTATCATTTCTCGTTTTCTGTTTTCTTGGCCCAGCAGGAAGCAGGGTCCTTAGTTGACAATGTTCTGGGATAAGTTTCTGTAACAAAATACCATTGAAATGAATGGGCTGGAAACACCAATTCTGAAAGCTGGGAAGTTAAAGATAGAGGTTCAGCAGATTCGGTATCCATTGACACACTGAGCTTGTTTTGATGGATGGTGTGTTAGTTACTTTTCTTGTTCCTGGGAGCAACTTAAGGAAGGACGGGCTTTATTTTGCCTCACAGCTTGTAGGTACTGTTCATCATGGCAGGGAAGGTATGTTGACAGGAGCATGAGGCAGCTGGGTTACATTGTATCTGAAGTCAGGAAGAGAGACAGGTGAGCCTATGGGATGGTGCAACTCATATTCAGAGTGGGTCTTCCTTCTTCCATTAAGTCTTTCTGGAAATACCCTTATAGATATACTGGGGATGTATTTCTACTGTAATCCTATATCCCATCAAATTAGCAGTCAAGATTAACAATTCCAGACAGCCATCTTTAAAAAATTAACAATTTTAATATTTATTTTTATTATGTGGAGGTTGGGTACATGGATGCCAGAGAAAAGTATTGGATCCCTTGGAACTGGAGTTACAGGTAGTTGTGAATTGCCCAGTGTGAATTCTGGGAACCAAACTTGGGACCTCTGAAGAACAGCAAGCCCTCTTAACCACTGAGCCATATCTCCAACCCAAATAGCCATTTTTGTTATACCCTCATGTGCCAAAGGGGCATGTCAACTCTTTGGGGTCTCTTTTAAATGGGCACCAATTTCAGTCATGTGGGCTCTTGCCTGAAATACTTTCCAAATCTGCCACTCAGTACTGTCAATTTGGGGATTAGTATTTCAGCATGTGAATTTGGGGGTGGCAAACACATACTCAGGCCATAGCCACAAGGGTGGAGTATGGGTTTGAGGGGAGGGGTAGTGCTAAGGTTATCCTGAAAAATGGATATTTGGGCAGAGAGGGAAACATTGCTGTGTCCTGCTGAGTGAGTGGAAACCAGTCAGTGTGCATCTGTATGCCTCAGTCCCAGCTATGTTCCCTGCACAGGCACTGGTGTAGGGTGGTGGTGTAGTTTTCTGAATACAATGAAGTAAGTCAAAGGTAAGAGTAAAGGATGCACTTAAGTGTGGTCACAGAAGTGAGGTTTGATTTTGTGCTGGGTAGCATAGGCCCCTTGTTGGTGATGGACAGTGAAAGGAGGGGTCAGCACCCTTATTTTCAGACCCAGTGAAAGGAAGGGGTCAGAAAGAGCTTGGTGGCAACTTTGAGGTTGGTCTGTATTTTCCTGCATGGACCTATTACACTTAACTGGTGATTTCAGCTATGTTTGGAGACTCTGGCCAGGAAAGGTCGAGGAAAAGAGGCAAGGTGCTCTCATTTTATTTACACACACACACACACACACACACACACACACACACACACACACACACACACACACACACACACACACACACACCCCTTATATGTTGGGGGTTGAGCAAAGCAGAATGCCATCTCGAGTTCCTTTTCTCATAGGTACTGCTTTGATGGGCAGGCCTTGATAAGAGAGACATGTGCATGGTATAAGAAGATTCCACTTATGAATAGCACCCATCTTTCATGGAGGGGTTGTCTTGGGCTGGAGGGTAGTACATGATTCCTATGTCTTGGGGTAGGGGAGGGCTCTGAATAGCCCTGAATGTAGGGCATGCAGATGCCCCTTCTCAAGGGCCCACTGGTGACTATAGTACTCCGGAGGTATGTGGGCCAGGGATGCTTGGCATACTCTCCTCTTAGGTGGGCATAACTAAGCACTGTCTTCTAGAGAGGTCCAGGTTGCTATAATAAGAGGAGAAGTAAATATAAGAGGAAATGCTCAGGAGGAACATGGACCATCATCATGTGGGTGTGAAGTACTACTTCCTCTTCTTTAGTCCTGGTCCTCTCTAGGGACCCCACCCTTAGTTCCAGCTGGTTGTCTACATTTAATGCTTACTTGGCATTCACCACTAGGTAAGAACCTGTATAGCTTCCCCTCCCTAGGACCAGCCTGCAGAAAAGAAGACTTACTCAGTGATGGTGTTTCTGTGCTTCTCTTAAGAGGCCATATCCTGAGTCATGTATGCAAATGCTTAACCTAGCCAGCATGTTTTCTCCAACTTTGGAGGTCTTCTGTGCACCCCAAATAGTTCGTATCCTCAGTAGACTAGCTCATAGAGGGTGCTGGGGGAGTATATGTCATCACAAGCTGCTCTATACTATTGCTTTGGCTGCTTTTTGTGGGTCCAATCTTTAGTTCCTTGGGTATTCCATGTAGCAACACTCAGCAGACTATCTGTTCTGATTGGAAGCAATCACAGACAGCATGGGGTCTGCAAGCTAAGGGGGATCCCTTAGCTGACTGATAGGGTGGCTGCACTCCTGAGCTTCTGTGGACTTACCTGGAGTGAGGACTGAAGAGACACAGTGAAGCCCTGAAGGTGTCTGATGACAGTCTCTTTTTCAGGAGTAGAAGCTGCCTAGTCATGCCATCCTTTCATGTGATTTATGGAGAAGTTGCTTTGTAGACTTTGTTTTCCTGTGTGTTACATAGAGATTTGGCCTGTCTGTTTTCAGAGTCACCCACTAAGAGCTTTCCTGAATCACAACTTACAGCCCATCTTTCTGTAGGCCAAGAGACCCCTCTGATTATGGGTTCCTTCTACCTCTTACTGCTGTGAATACTCTAACAAGGAAACCTCTGGAATTAGAGGGCTCCCTTCATGATGTTTTGCAATTACTTGTGTGTTTTTAGTTAGGGAGTATCGTTGAACAGTGTCAACTGTACTAGACTGAGAAAACATCTCTGATTAATTCTGTGCTTACACTAGACAATAACTCAGTAAATGCTTGTCAAGCAAAAGATCTGAATTTAGACACCACACATTTCCACATACAGTCTTCATCCAAGGACCCAGCTCTATAGTGGGCAGTACCTACTTGCCACACTTAAGATCCCATTTTGCCTGTGTAGTCTGAGTGCATTCTGGAGAGTGGTGGTACACTTGCTGCCATACTGTAGGTACCATGGGGGAGAGAAAGCAGGTGTTAGGGAATATGGGGGTGAGAAAACTGAAAAGGTTGTGTCTAGACAGGGTGTTTGGCAACTGGGGCTTGCTGAGCAGGTGACATTCAAGTAAAGATTTTAGTTTGGGGTAAAGGAGAGTGCTCTCCATGGATATCATTGCAGGGACAGAGTTTCTAAGACTGGTGGGACTTGCCTCATTTATTACATGTCTGTCTTGTAGTTGTTCAGGACCTGTGTCAGCTGGTCCCAGACCCCCATGACAGTTTGTACTCGTTTAGCAAATTTGCTCCTTTTGGTTGTCTGGAGTCTGCTTTGCAGAGTCTGGCCCTGTGCTGCCCAGTGTACTAGCCAATAGTTAAAGCTACTTAGAATAACTTCAAATGGAAAATTGAGCTCCTCAGCCTTACTAGCCACATTCAGGCACTCAGTAGCCATGTGGGAGTCAGCGACTGCTGCATTGAATGGCTCAGATGGGTACATTGCCATTGCAGTCTGTTGCCAGCCTACTGTAGAGGACAACCTGCGACTTTATTTTTAAACGTGTTCCTTTGATGTATAACAGCAAAACAGAGTGGCTGTTTAACTAGCACACCATAATAAAGGGGGTGAAGCTAACAGAAGCCTACAGAGAGCACCATGCACAGGGCCAGGGCCATGCTGACATTGCTCTTGACCTTCGAGCCATCTCTAGCACCTGTGTATAGGAGTAAAGCTTCTCTTTGTACGCAGCAAAGCTTTGGATGTCATTCTCCTTTCGTACCTACTATGATTTTTCTTTGTTTCCTTACAGACTTTTTACAAGTTTTAAACATTAAAAAACAAAGTGAAGTAGACTAGTGCTGGGATCTGCCTCAGAGGTAGTGACATGCTTAGTTGGGTCCCATGCTCAGTTCTGCAAAAATAAAACAACAGTATCAGCTAAAACCATAGGCTTCTTCTATGGTTTGGTGTCCTACATTTTAGCTTAGACAAGACAGTTTCTTACATAATTAAAACTTGTTGATATGCTTATTAACAATGTCTTTGTGGTCTTCCACCCTATGAATCATTTACTTGCCCAACAATAAGGAAGTGGTCTTTGTTTCTGCCATGTGTACTACAGCTTGCTTGGTCTGCATTTTAGATGATGAAATGGGGGATTGGCTCACAGGGCTTCTTTATGACCATTGTCCCTGACTGCTGATCAGCTCCCCCACCTCTCCCTGCTGAGATCATAGTGCTGTATGCCAGGAGCCTTTTTTTTTTAACCCCTCCCCCCTTGGAGGAAGTTTCTAGGCTCTCCTAGCAATGGCCAGTGGCTGCTGGAATTTGTCATGGCTTTGGCTTCTACTTAGTCTGATATGGGTTTGGAGAGGACTTTTCTCGGGTGTACCTTGAACCTTCTCTTTTTCTTATAGACTCTGGCTCCAGTGCTCTGGTTCATACTTCCTGCTTCTGCCTGAGGTACTCCCTCCCTTCTACTCCTTCTGTCTCTGCCCAGTTACAGCTTGTTTTTTGAGATACTTTCTTAGTGTACTCTTGGCTGTCCTGAAATTTGCTCTGTAGTTCAGATTGGCCCCGAACTCATAGAAATCCACCTACCTCTGCCTTCCAAGTGCTGGAATTAAAAGTGTGTGCCCCTACTGCAGGACTAATTGCAGCATTCTTAAGGGCCAACATAACGGACACCCTTCTCTGAAGCTTCTCCAAAGCAGAGGTAACTGCTATAGAGTACTGTATTCTTTCCTGTCTCCTACAGGTCACTATATACTGGAATTGTCACTCTGTCTACCCAACTCATGCAGGCCCACTGTAGTCTAGTATTACCATATAGCCCCTGCTTTTTCTGTGAACTCCCCAAGGACTGGGTCTGGGTCTTAGTCATTTCTGATCTCAGTTCCTCCCAGCTACTGTTCTATTAGTCTTGGAACATCAACAGCACATAGTGGCTTCACCTCTACCGTATAGACTCTTGTTTCTGGATTTTAATCCTGTGGTAGGAGATACTCTACGGTTTGATGTTTGCTGTATGAGGGAAAACAAGGGATCTGCTGGCTTATGGGGAAAGTGGCCCAGATTTGCTGGGGGACAGAGGGATGACACATTGGGTTTTAGAAACCCATTGGGTTAGGAATCTGCATCTATCTTGGATCAGTGAGCTAAAAGAATCTAAGATACTAGACAGCTCACATTGTACTACAGGGCAGGGCTTGCTGTTTTACTTTGCTTTGGCGAGTAGAAATGAGGCATAGATTTAAAGCAAAGTCTAAAGATAACCATAAATAGTAAGTTATCTTAAATGCATACAGAGTAAAACATCAATTAAAGAAGTAAGAAGCTTTTATTGGTTAAAGAGCAAAGTTCTCAGCACAATAGATGTGTCAGGGGACATGTTAATAAAAAGTTGAGCTTGCCATGCGTTGGTGGCAAACACCTTCAATCCCAGCACTTGAGAGGCAGAGGCAGGCGGATATTTGTGAGTTCGAGGCCAGCCTGGTCTAGTGAGTTTCAGGACAGGCTCCAAAACAATACAGAGAAACCCTGTCTCAAAAACAAAAAACAAAAACAAAACAAAAACCAAAATGTTCAGCTGGAGATATAGCTCAGTGACTGAACATGTGTTTACTATGTGGAGGCCCTAGATTCAGTCCTCAACACTGAAAAAGAAAAATAAATATGAAAATTCCTATTTGTTGAGAAAAAGCACCCAAGTCCCACTCCCAGAGGTTAGACTTAACTGGTTTTGGGTGAGATGTGTGCATCAGAACTTGTAAGCACTCCTGAAGCAATTCTGGAATGTAGTACAAGCAAGGCCAGCTTTCAAGTATGGGCTGTGCTTGGAGAGTGCTTCCCTCTGCTGCACACCTCAGGCAGGTAGTTTCCACATTGCCTTCTCTTTGGGGAAAGTCATCCCTTAGGGTATAAATAGTGTGCCGCCCAGTGGTAAGCTGCTTGGAGAAGGGGACCTAATCTTGTGGTTATCAGTGATTACTCCTAGTGTGTGTGGCATAGTGCCTAGGACATAAGTTGATTCAAAATGCATTTTTTGAATGAAAAAAATAATTTATATCAATATGTTTCATATTAAATGAGATGAGATGCTTGGTCTTATGTAACTAATCAGTTGTTCTCTGGTTGGGAACCGAGTGGTATCATCACTATTCTGTGAATGAAGGCTGCAAGGGATCATTTCTGCCCAGAGTCAGGCAGGCTAGGCAGCTGTGGTTTGAGTCCCTATCATAGGAATAGTTTCTACTTCAGTAGACTTTTCTTTTCTCCTTAAGATTTCTAGTACTAAAGGAGCATAGTCCTCTTATGGCTCTCTTGAGATTGTTGCAATTCCAAGATTACTTATGATTACCATGTGGACAAACTGTTCACTATTGACCTTTCTTTTCCCTCATTTTCTTAGTATTCAGTTGGAAATTAGGAATAGACTGTGTTTTCTTTCTTTTTTTGGGGGTGGGGAGTTTTTGAGGCAGGGTTTCTCTGTGGCTTTGGAGGCTGTCCTGGAACTACCTCTTGTAGACCAGGCTGGTCTCAAACTCACAGAGATCTGCCTGCCTCTGCCTCCCAAGTGCTGGGATTGAAGGCGTGTGCCACCACTGCCTGACTTAGACTGTGTTTTCTTAGTAAAGTACATTTTATATTAATTTACATAGATACCTCATGCTGCCTCCTTCTTTCAGATTTAGTTTGATTTTTTAAAATTGTGTGTAGGTGTGTGTGTCTGCATGTGTACATGGAGGCCCCTGGAGTGGAGTTACAGAAGGTTATAAGCTGTGCTGTGTAGGTGCTGGGAACTGAACTTGGGTCCTCTGGGAGAGCAGCAAATGTTCTTAATGGCTGATCATCTTTCTAGCACCTTTGCTCTGCTTTCTTTCTCTCTTCATAAAAATATAAGTTGATATGAGAGAGTGGAGCCCCTGCTTAATTTTTCCTTCCTGTATTTACATATTAGGGAGTGTTTAGAAGAGATTGGGAAGTTGTGGGTAGGAAAAATACAGGCCTTTTGGGATCTGTGACCTTCTGTGGAGACTTGCAAAGGAGTCATTTCAGGGTTAGATTAATGAGTTATTGAGCAGGTTTTATGCCAGGCCTCAGGATACAGAGACCGCATAGGAAGGCCCTCACCATGTAGTGGGAGGTAGACTTGTAGGAACTAGAATCCTGGGCCTGTCAGGTGTCTCAGCAGGTTTAGGCACTTGTCTCCTGCCAAGCCTGATGACCTGGACCTACATAGTGGTCCTTTAATCTCCACATGTGATTGGAAAAAAACCAAAAAAAAAAAAAAACAAAAATATTTCCTATAAAAAGGAAAGAAAGAGAAAGAAACTAGAATCCATGCTTCCAGCTCTCCTTGGAAAAGAGTGGTGATAGTGGTTTAGGAAAACAGGAGGGGCTGTGTTGGGAGGGACTTCCAGCCAGGCTGTAGAGGTGGTAGAGCTGAATCCACTTTGTTAAAGTTGTGTGTGCAGCCAAGCACACGGATCTTAGGCATTGAGTGTGAGCACCCTCATGTGAATGCCACTGGATTAGCAGCCTGCAGAAGCCTCTTTGGGGGGGGGCTTCCCTGACAATACCTGTCTTGTAGGTGTCCAGTAGTTTTAGCTAAATGGAGTAACATGGTTTGTACTCCTGGATCTGGCCTCCTTTGCTGTCACTGTGTGATCCTGTGAGTGGTCCTTTGCCGAGTTTCAGCACTGAAAGGTGATGCCGATAATAATACTTTTGTGCCTGTACTTTGAGGCACACTTACCTGGGCAGAATCTCAGTCCGCTTTGTCCCTGCCAAGCCTCTTCCTAGTGTGTATACAGCACTTCACACTTCACTGACTCTGTTGGCCATCAGCTTGGTCAGCAGCCTCTTTAGACATAGGTATTGGCAATTTTGTTTCCTTTGTTCATCTTGGTGACAAGATAGGGCTGTACAGGTTTTAATTTGAATTTTTGTTTTAATGATAGGCTGTATATTTTTATATTGTATTTGACACTTGTAATTTCTCTTTTTGTGGTTTCTGTTTGTTGTTTATTGTTTTTCCTATGAAGCTGGGAGGAATTTAGACCTTATGCTTGTTGAGCATCTCTGGGCTATATCTCCATAAAATTGGTTTATAGATACATTTTGTATATTCAGGATAAGTATCCCTTTTCTGATACATGTGCCACAAATACCATGTCCTTCTCTGTGACTTTTTTTTTTACATACTGCTTAGTATGTTGCTCACATTGATCTCAAATTCCTAGATTCAAGTGTTCTTCCCTAGTGCTTGGGAGTAAATGTATACACTACCACACCCAGCTCATAGCTTATGTTTTAATTTTCCTAATATTTGTTATGTTTTGTTTTCTATGTAGCAAAAATATTTTAGGCTATAACTAAGTCTACATCTATGTGAGTGGCCTGGTACCTGCCAAGGGTTCTCTCCTGCTTGTTCTTCTCTGGCATTGCCTTGGCTGGCCTTGGTGCTTTACATTTCCATGGCAATTTTATAGTTTGGCAGTTTTCCTTTTTAAAACATTCTCCAGGTTTTGTTTGGGATTTTATTGACATTATAAATCAATGAAGACTATTCTTGAATGTGTTAATTTCTCCATAAGTTTAGTTTTTTTTATTTCTTTAAGCTTAGTTTTAAAAATGTAAAGGTCTTATCTTTCTTTCAATAAATGTATTCCAAAAATAGGCTAGCGAAATGCCTCAAGAGATAAAGGCACCTGCTGCTAAGCCTGACAGCCTGAGTCCCACCCCCAGGACCCCATGATAGAAGGAGATACCAACCTTCTACAGTTGTTCTCAGGCCTTCACTTGCATGCTGTGGCATATGCTTCCCATAATACATAAATAAACATTTAATTAAAAATATTCCAAGATACTATTTGTGGTAGTCTTATACGATATAGTTGTGACTCTGGGTAGTGTTGATTTTTTTTGTTTGTTTTTGAGATAGGGTTTCTCTGTGTAGCCCTGGCTGTCACTCTGTAGACCAGGCTGGCTTCCAACTTGCAGAGATGGGCCTGCCTCTGCCTCCTGAGTTCTGGGATTTAAGGTGTACACCACCACCACCAGGCTCATAGTATTAGTTTTAATGTATATAGTTTGAGTTTATTTTTAAACCCTTTTGGATTTTTTTTCTGTAGACAGTAACCATTGTCTTTGCATGAACTTGTTTCTTTTCCATCTGCTACTTCTCATCTTGTTTGCTTGCCTTAAATTGCTTACTTACCCTTTCCACACGGTATTACATTGAAGTGGTGATAGCAGAATCCCTGCCTGGGTCCTGATCTCTGAGAGTGTGGTCCATATTGCTATAGGATATCTTTGGTCAGATGTGTGGCTTTCTAATAGATACCTTTTCCTTTTTGTGTGTTTTTTTTAATTTTTGTTTTTACATCACAAAATTTCCCCTCCCTCTTCTCTTCGAAGTTTCTCCCCCTCCCCACCCTCTCCACTCTCCCCTGAACATTCCTTTTTACTCCTTGTTTTAAGGTCTTAAAAAATCATGCCTGTCTTACACTTTATTGGATGGTCATTCTCCATCTGTTACTGGCTATGTTTTCTCCTTTAGCTTTTTTTTTTTTTTTGCAGTGGGGTGGGAATATCATTGTATTTTTCTAATGATTTAATATTCTTAGGACAATTCGTTTATGATACTTTATATTTGATAATGTTTTGGTTTGAATTTTTCTCTATTCGTGAGAATATGGGCTATGTTTTCCTTTTTGTTTTGGTATCAAAAACCTCATATGATGTATGCTCTTTCTGTGTTTTCAGTCTCTATAATTTTCTCTGGGACTGGTTGGATGGCTCAGCTGGTAGGTAGTTGCCACTAAGCATGATGACCTTTGTTCAGTCCCAGGGACCCCCCTTCCCCCACAGTGATGAGAGAAGTTGTCCTCTGAGGTTCACAGGCATGCTGTAGCAAATACACCTCCCCTCCACACACACAATACACAAAAATATAATAAAAAAGGTATTTTTCCTTTGGTGGTTGAATCTATGAATATGTTAAAACACATTGACCTATATGCCCCCAGAGTCAGCTTTACTGTATCTGAATTCCATAATAAAAATACTTCAGTGTAGTGTAGGGTACTTTTAAACATGTGTTCATACCCCACTCCCAAACTTTATATCAAATGTCCCTCGGAGGGACAGCAGAAAGTCCTTGAGCACTTCCTACCCCTTTCTTCTCCTTCACTACAGACTGAACCTAGGGCTCTGTGTGGTCTAGTCAGGTGTTCTGTCACTCAGTTGTTTTTCTTAGTAAATGATGCCAGTGAATTTGTTTTTTGAGTGATCTAATAAGTTCTTGGGATGAGCTTTGGAAAGGAGAAAGACTAAGAAAGACTTGTTTTTTAGTGTCTGTATTTCTTCTTTCCATGTTTGGAAGACTATCAGGGAGGCCATCTGAACCTGGAATTTTCTTTGTGTGTTTTTAAGTTACAGAGTTAACATTTTTTATTGTCCTAAATTATGTAAACTAAAACTACAGAAGGCTGAGAAAGTTAGAGACAGGAGGCTGTGGGCTTTGTACTGCAGGGGAACAGAAGGCTCCTCCTATCTCCTTCCTTCCCCTCCTCTTCCTTTCCACAGTGTATCAAATGACATTGCTTTCCTTGGAGTCACCACCTCCTTGTCCCAGAGAAGGTCACTGTTCAGCAAATGTTCTACGGTAGCTACAGACAGGATTTCTCTGTTAAGTGGTGGTAAAGGTGACAACTGCCGGTGGAGGGGCTTTTACTGGATGATGGTTGGCATGTGGTTTGATGACAGCCCCTAGGAGAACCAACCTGTAATAACTATTGGTGGGCTTAGAGCTGATCTCTTAATGAACATGAATTGTTAGATCTTTCTTGTTCTTGAGCCAGCATCTCACTATGTATCCTGGAACTCTCTGTATAGTTCAGGTTGACCTCAAATACTCGTCTCTCCTGCCCTAGCTTCTGGAGTGCTGAGTTTATGACTTATCACACTTAGGGTTTTTTTTTTTAAAGACAGGGTCTCAGTTGCCCAGGCTCATAAATTTATATATAGCCAAGGATGACCTTGAACTTCTGATCCTTCTGTTGTCACCTGTTGTTTTGTTTTGTTTTGTTTTTTGAGACAGAGTTTCTCGTGTAACGGCTCTGACTGTCCTTGAACTTGCTTTGTAGACCAAGCTGGCTTTGAACTCACAGATATCTGCTTGCCTCTGCCTCCCTAGTGCTGGGATTAAAGGCCACCATGCCCGGCCTGTTGTTAATGCTGGAATTATGGGATTGTGCCATCATGCCAGGTTGATTGATGCTAGAGATCAAACCCAGGGCTTCCAGAATGCTAGGCAAGCAATTGAGTTATATCCTTAGCCCTAACCTGTTTATTATTTTTTTAAAGATCTATCTAATTTTAATTTGTGTGTGCATGTGTGTGTGCCGTAAGATGTCAGTTTTCCTGGAGCTGGAGTTGAGGAACCGAAGTCAAGTCCTCTAGAAGAGCAGGAAGTTCTTTTAACCACTGAGTCATTTCTCTAGCTTCTGTTTTATTTTTTTTTTAAAGCAGTATCTGTATTTGTGAATGAGAGAGAATTCTGCCAGTGGTGGTTTTCAAGTGAGTGTTTGGACAGTGAGTCACATGATATGGTCCACTTACATACTTAACACTTTCATGTCTCCTCCACGCAGCACAAGTAGTCACAGGTGTTGTTTGGACAGCAATTTGTACAGTGCTGTTGTACTTCTAAGTGAAGTAGCAGTGGGGTTTATGATCAGGAGGTGGCCAGTCCTGTACTGTTTGATTTGTATTGGAGCTATGTTCTGGCCTGGGGACCTATGCACTCAGGCTTTGCTGCCCCACTTTGCCTGCCTTCTCTGCCTCCACCCTCCCTGTGACTGGTAAGGTGCCCCACCCCTTCCCTTCCAGCTGATCGGCTCCTTCCTGCAAGCCTTCACCGTTTGGAACAGGTAGAAGGAGGACACTGTGATGTGGCCCTGACATTGTGGCTTGCCAGGTATGTGTCACCAGATTCAAAGCATCTGCGGCTGGTCCCTGAGAGCTGTGTGGTCACAGTAGAATCATGGCTGTTTCCCCTGTGCTCCTGTTCATGGACAGGTGAGTGGCTGTTATGCCTCTCTAGCTTGGGTAACTGGAGACAGCCAGAGCAGAGTCTTTTTCACTGTAGTGGAGGATTTGATGCCCTTGATATGTTAGGGAAGTGTCCTTGGGTGGCCCAGTTTAAAACAGACATAACCGCTTGTGTTTAGGAAGGATATGGGGGTTGGAGCTCTCTGAGACAGTGTTAGTGCTGGCCACTAACCCCCATCCCTTCACCAACACTCACCCCTGATCATGAACAGGCTCTCTTTTACTTTGTTTCTGTGTAGTTGTGGGATTGCTGAGGAAAATGGGTAGCAGCCTTGTGGCTGTTGAAGTGGTTCTTTGTTTCCTTGCTTTCTCAAAGCAAGGCTAGAGGCAACTGTAGATGCACATACATTCAGGTTTTGAGGGTAGAAAACACTGATGAGCTGGAGAGGATCATCTATGTTCTTTCTTTCTGTGTCTCTTTAGGTCAGTGGTTCCTATTCTTCTTAATGCTGCCACCCTTTAATACAGTTCTTCATGTTGTAGCAATCCCCAAACATAAAATTGTTTTATTGATACTTCATAACTATAATTTTACTATAGTTATGAATTGTAATGTAAATATTGATATGCAGGCTATATGATAGTTCACACCTGTGAAAGGGTTGTTCAACACCCTTACCTCTACTGAGGGGGTCTTGACCCACAGGTTAAGAACCACTGTTCTTGCTGCTTCTTTGCCCTTTGCCTCTTTGTGTTTATTTGGTGGCTGGGTACTGGGAGGGGAATGTAAAATGCATGAGAAATGTCTGGTTCAGCTTTAGGTGGCAGGAAAGTGACCTATGACAGGCAGCTGTGACTAGGGAGTGGGCCAGCAGCTCTTTTGGAGAGGAGTACTGCAGTTCAGCTTTGTATTCTGATGTCATGAACCAAAGGAGGGAAAGAATAAGGCGTGATGGCTGACTCTAATAGCAAGCTGCATGCCCCTCAGACGTGCAGTACTCAAGGGTGGAGACCTTTAGCTTCACTTCCTTGATACCTCAGCAGAGTTTTAGAAATCCCTCAGGAGTGTCTGGCTGGTTGAACCTGCTCCACTAGGGCAAGGACGGTCATCTACCCACTCAGCCAGCCTCCTCCTCCAACACCTCATCCTAGTTCCATGCAGCTGGATGTCTCTTGGACTGCTCCAGATCCTAGCTTCCTCTATTGCAAGTGTACAGTAGTAATCCGCCTGTAACCCTTATAAAAATTCCTTGGCTAAGACTTTTATTTTTTATTTTTAAGACAGTCTTGTGTAGCCTAAGTTGTCCCCAAACTTATGTGTAGTCAAATGTGACTTTAAATTTCTGGTCATTTTGTTTCTACCTTCTGAATATTGGAATTACAGGCATGTACCGATGCACTTGTTTTATGCTGTGCTAGGAATGGAACTTCGTATGCAAGGACTCTGCCCACTGAACTATGTCCTTGGAGCCTGAACAAGCATGTTGTATATATCTAGAACCTATTCTGGGCACTACAGATGAATCAGTGAGTGGCAGAGGTACTGTGCAGCCTTGGAAGCTTTATACCTGGTGAAGAAACACATTAGACAACACATTAGGTTGATGTGTCCCTGTGCTCTCTGTGACTGCCTTCTGAGAGGGCAGAGTGTCTTGTCAGTGAGCATTCATATTGCTTTAAAGTCATCTTTTGATTTTAGCATATCCCAAAAGTTAATGGGGGATAAGTGTAACAATATTTGTGAAGCCAGCTCATATTTAACAATAGGGCACGAACTTTGGCTCTAGTGCTTTCTGGAGTCTCCTTGGCTGCTGACATGCTCCAGGCTTCACAGGCCAGAGTGCTGAGACTGAATATGGGACAATGTTAATGGTTCTTAGCCTCTAGAACCTCTCATTTATCTCTAATTTTGTGTTCATAGTTAATTTTAAGAAGATTCTTAAAAAATCTTCTGTCTAAACTATCAAACCTTAGAGTCTCTAAACCTTGGATCAGCTCCTCCCTGAAAAAAAGATGATGGAAATGCTGGTGTTGGCCATTCGATAAAATGTTGGGGGCAGTGCTGGATGATACAGACCAAAAGCATCCTAGAGAAGCCTGAAACCTAGGTGTGTGTGTGTGTGTGTGTGTGTGTGTGTGTGTGTGTGTGTGTGTGAGAGAGAGAGAGAGAGAGAGAGAGAGAGAGATTTCTAAAAAAAAAAAAAAAAAAGAATGTTCACCAGTACATCATGTTGAAGAACACTTTGTAGACAGAAAACAGGCCACTGGTGAGTCATCTTTGCCCATGACCTCTCAGCATCTCTAGCATGGAGCTACAAGTAAGTGTGGAACTCCGTGATTTGTCTATCATTCCACTTGGTTCTCACAGTGACTCAAGGATGAAGTTAGCCTTATCTTCATGTAGAATGAAGAGCATGGGAGTCCAGGGCTCTGAGATAGTGGTTGCTTGTCCTGGGCTTCTGCTCTGGAGGGGCAGAGCTGGCAGAATCAGCTGGTCTCCGTGTAGCTGCTTTGCTTCACTTCTGAGTTCTGTATGGGGACAGGAGTTTGTTCCCGCTGTTCACCTGTCTTGATGTAGATTGGGAATACCAGTGTGTTGCTGGGTTCAGGATTGGGGCTTTTCTTACCAGGAAGACGGTTTCTTTTTACCCCTTGATTCTGCAAATAGGTGGTCCAAGAGTGAGGGGAGTGCACAAAAGAGGTGGACAGTGAGCAAGCTGCTTTACCAGTCTCCCCCTTTCCTGTTTTTACTTAGAAGTTGAACAGAACTGGAGAATGTTTCCCACTCTGCTGAGAGGAGTCAGCCATTCATCATGTGCACTGAGAGAAAACCTAGACTTGTGGGCCATGTCCAGTTGAGCAGATGCCATTTATTTTCTGGCACTTGCCTTTCTATATACTCGTAAACCTGTGTTCCTTCTTCTTGTTCCTAAGCATGGCTCTGGCTGTTGTCTTTGGACACTGTCTCCTCAGCCATGGGGGAGGAATTCAGGTTGGTGATGGAGTAGTGCTTGGTACATAACACATTGGGGGTGGGGTGGGGAAAGATAGGGAGCGAGAGAAATGAGAACTGGTTGATAATTTAACAGGTATCTTGACTTCTGTCTTTTACTTCTTCTCCTCCCCTGTGCTGGCATTCTTCCTAGTTGCTTCTTACATCATCCCCTGTATGTCAGTGAGCCATTTTGTTTGGGGCTTCTTGAAGGCTCACCTGCCTGTTTTATGGTCTGTGCTTTGAGCACAGTAGTTGCTCACTAAGTGTGCCTGGGCCTGACTGGGCCTGACTAGCATCATGCTTCCTTATCTTAGTACAGTGGTTCTCAACCTTCCTAATTCTGTGACACTTTAATACAGTTTCTTATGTTGTGATGACTCCCAACCATAAAATTATTTTCATTGATACTTCATAACTGTAATTTTGCTATTGTTATGAATTGTAGTGCAGGATGTAATAAATCTGATATGCAGGATGGTCTTAGGTGACCCCTGTGAAAGGGGTTGAAACTCATAGGCTGAGAACCACGACGTTGGCTAATGGAATTGTGGATGATAGAAAAGAAGCTCAGAAGAAATGTCTACCAAGGTTAGAGCCAGGGTACAGGTCCAGCTTGTGCTGCCCCTCTAATGCCCTTGACCTGCTTGGATGTGCTCCACTGAATGCCTTGCCTTTGGTCCCTGCCACATTCCCTCCAGGCTCAATATGAACGCTGGGCTCCTTTCCTCTGCTACTGCTGTTTTTAGATTGGGGCAGGAGCTCAGCCTTCTGGAAGTACAGCATGAAAGGCCCAGTAAAGAGTTCCTGGGGTGTGCTAATCACATAGGGTGTAGGGATGGCATTCTTCATCAAGCCCCCTCTCAGCCCTGCCCACACTGTCCATGAGGCACAGCAAAGGGTTATACCTGAGTGCAGTGATTTGAGCCAAAGTTTATATGTCAGCACCTGAGCAAACTCATTAGTTCCTCTTCCAAAGGCTTTGGTTTGCGGTGTCTGTGGAATGTCACTGAGTAATTTCATTTTGCCTTTAACTTTTCCCTTGCTAAGGCTACTTCTGATCACCAAGAACTTGTTTGTACTCACTGGAGTTTTAGTTGCTGGGTCTGCAGAAAATTCAAGGACTTAGTGGGGCTTGATTGCCTATGGGAGTTATGCAGTGGGTGTCTGATGTAGTAGGGGAGTGATTCTGTGTGGGAGAGATGCTTTGGGGTGATAAAAAAGTGTTTTGATTTCTAGTGATAGAAATATCTGGCTTTGCAGTGGCCGTTTCTTATTTATAAACTTTAAAACAGATGATACATTTTCATGGTTCACAATTCAGAAAGTACAATGGAGTTTGTGGTAGAAAGTTGCATATGATATCTCGTAACTTGTCACAGAGTAGTGACTGTTAGCAAGTAGTCCATGTCTGGACAAGCAGAGGCTGCCACCTGTATTCTGTGGCTTACCTGATACTGTTAGGATCCTGGCTTTTATCTGTGACAATAGATAATTCTCAGTTTCTAAGAAAATGTTCCTTGTCCTTCTTTTGTTTTTTTTTTTGTTTTTGTTTTTGTTTTTCGTTTTTTTGTTTTTTGAGACAGGATTTCTCTGTATTGTTTTTTGGACCATGTCCTGGAACTCGCTCTGTAGACCAGGCTGGTCTCAAACTCACAGAGATCCACCTGCCTCTGCCTCCCGAGTGCTGGGATTAAAGGCGTGCACCACCACCGCCCGGCTTGTCCTTCCTTCTTAAATCTATTTTTAAATGTGCCACAAACTTTTGGTTTTCACTCTTTATGACATTTAAAAAATAACATTGTGTTTCAGTCACTGCCTTGTCTTCCATTTTTCAGACATTCAGTAGGGACAATGGGTAGTGGCTCCATTGTGTATAGTGCAATCCCAAACCCTTTGTCTGCAGGTAAGGAGAATTTCTGTCTTAGATTTAGTGTTCTTCTTGACACCTAGCACCTAGTCTCCTACTTCCTGTTGTATAGGGTACGGGGGGGGGGTGGCTTAAGAGTAAAGCCTGCTAGGAATTGGAGGAGGCTGGGTGCATGCTGGAACCCTAGTAGGTCCCAGATAAATGTGTCAACAACTGTCTTGTTCCCAATTCCAGTGACATCCTGTGTGTTTCACACTTGTCATTGTACCTTAGAGTTTTTTTCTGGCTTCACAGAAACTGACATACTACTGTTTTGATTATCACTTTGTCTTGAGTGTCTGTGTCTTTACCCAATTTATTAATTAGCTACTGAGATGAAAATAATGACTTTGCCAGCCACTGGATAAAACAGCTACAGCTCAGCTTTGCCTGCCTATGGTTATTTAACCCTCACTTCTAGCTATTAAAATTCATATTTAGTCTCTTGTGCTTGGCTGTGGCTTCACCATTGACACTTCTTCCACTGTCCCCCTACCCTAGTCTTAGTGTCTGAGAGGTTGAGACAACTTCAATAGGATTCTGGAATCACCTTGGTGCAGTCAGCTTCTTGGGCTGGTAGAGGAGATCTGGCTGCTGCTTCTTAGACTACCTTCTTTGGGAACTCCCTGTTCTAACAAACTAGCTCATTCTCTGCAAATTTCTGTGTTTTGGGGGTGCTAAGCATGGACATAGTAACAGTCCCTGCTCTCATTGCTCACTTAATGGAAAACCTTGGAATCATCTGATAGGTGGGGACAGATTTCCTGCAGGCCAAGAATGTGGCTATGCTGGGCTCTTGCCTCCACCTTATTTAACACTCACATCATTTTATTTCCAAACACTGATGGACCTGGGGAGCAGCCTGTGGCATAGGGATGGAGGTGGAGTCGGGCCACATGCCATAAAAAAAAAAACAGGTTCAAGTCACTGACAAGCCTTAAGAACAAGGCTAGTGTGAGGCATTTCTGCCTTCAGGGGGTAGTGCTTGTAGATGTATTTGGGGCCTCAGGTACAGGGCAGTACAGTGCCTGAAGGATAGCTGGAGAAAGGGCTAGGAGTTGTGCACAGGTACGACAAGCCTCTTCCTGGATCGTAGACAAGGCAGCTACTGGAAAGAGGCCTTTCTTCACCTGGGACTTCTGTCATTGAATACAGTTGAGGTCTTGGGAAATATGGCAGGAATGAGGCCTGGAGGCTGCTCAGTCCCAGCCTGCAGAAGAGCTTTTTCCCCAGTCTGAGAACTTTAGAAAGAGGTTGTGCCTCCTCTGTGGAAGGGGGATTTATTTGAGTGAGCATCTGGGAAGAAGTGAGTAGTGAGGAACTAAGACAGGCTTGCATCAGTGCGTGCGTGCGTGCGTGCGTGCGTGTGTGTGTGTGTGTGTGTGTGTGTGTGTGTGTGTGTGCCACATTAGTGTGTGTTCATTAACACACAGGATTTGTGATCTGGGGTCTGAGATGGTCAGGGAGCTATGTGGGCAGTATGGTGAAAGAGTATGTGGGGGCTTCAGGTACTACACTATCTGCTCAATGTTCTGGATCTCTTGGCTCAGAGACTGCTTGGGGGTCAGCAGCTATCTGTCCCTAATGTTTCAAGGTTACTTTGCCTCTTTGAGACATCAATGTATCTTCCCACTGAGCAGCCATGATTTGCTGGGGATAGAGAACAAAGGAGTCCAGCATTTATGGGAATAGTTTTCTCTAAAGTGCTTCTCTGTAGTGGACACTCTCCTCCTGTAGATTATTCCCCACCTTTCCCTCCCTAAGGGCATAGTGGATGCTCTTTCTCCTCTGGTGTCTCCAGTCTCCACTTTCCACTGCCCCTTCTTTTGTGTGTGTGTGTGTGTGTGTGTGTGTGTGTGTGTGTGTGTGTGTGTGTGTGTGTACACAGGCATGTGGAGGCCAAGGTCAACCTGAGGAACTGTCCATCTTGGGGTTTTTGTTTTTGCTTTTTAGACAAGACCTCTTACTGGAACCTGGGACTCACTTATTAGGGTAGCTGGCTAGCCAAGGAGCCCCAGGGACCTACCTGCCTCTGCTTCCTGCATGTGTACCATGCCTGACATTTCATTTAGGTTCTGGGGATTTAATTCTGGTCCTCATGCTTGTATGGCAAGCACTTTATTGACTGAAATGTCCCCTCAGCCTCATGTTGCCCCTTCTTTTCTGGGATCTCCTACTTCTGCCCTGAGATAATCTTTGTTGACCTTGTGGTATAAAAAGGTATAAGATTGTTGTCTCCTTATCTTCAGCATGTGTGACTGTGTGTATTAGTCATATTTCAGTCTCTGTGACAAAACCCCTGAGGAAAACAACTCGGAGGAGAGGACTTAATTTGCCTCATAGTTTCAGAGGCTTCGTTTCTGGGTCAGCTGGCTCCATTACTTCTGGGCTTGTGGTAAGATGAGCAGAAAGCCTTGAGAACAGCAAGAAGGGTCCAGGATTACATAATACCCTTCAAGAGTACTTCCTTTGACCTACTTATAATCAGGCCTTGCCTCCCAATGAATAGCCCATTCAGTTGTGAACTCAACAGTGGGTTAACCCACGATGAAATCAATCACCTTTCATTAATGCCACCAGCTGGAGACCAAGCCTTTGGCACATGAGCCTCTTGTGGGATTTCATATTAAACTCTGACTGTATTGTTAACCATGCTTTTTCATTCCCCCTGCCCCTGCCTCTTTGCAAACACACATGGTGGCCCCTCTACTTGCCAGAAAACACGGTGAACATCTACTGCTTGCTAGATAGACTTCAGGAGTGTAGGGGTGACTTCCCTGCCTCCTGCTAGGGATAAAAAGCAGAGAAGAGGGAATAGAGTCTATGTTAAAGGTACAGCCCAAAGTAATGAGTGCTATGGAAGCAGTACTAGGGCCTTGAACTACTGTGAAGGTCTATTGCTGGGTGGAGACAGGCATTCTAAAGTCTCAAAAGAGTAAACTTGAATACAGCTGCTCCCTGTTCTCTATCCCCTGGGCAGTGTAGGTGGATAGTGACTCATGGGGTCACATAGCCTTGGAAAGGGGCTGCTGAATACTAGGCAAGAGTGGCACCAT
The DNA here is from genome assembly GCF_017639785.1 of Mesocricetus auratus. Lineage (NCBI taxonomy): Eukaryota > Metazoa > Chordata > Mammalia > Rodentia > Cricetidae > Mesocricetus > Mesocricetus auratus. The sequence continues at coordinate 16,688,566 of NW_024429190.1, read as the reverse complement.
GGGCATGGGTTCTAAAAGCTGTCCGGACCCTGGGCAGGAGGATTACACTGGTACAACAGAGTTCTGGCTTGTGCCTGCCTGTTCCTGTGTGCTTACAGTGTCTGACTGGGCACTGGCTTTGGTCATGTGACTTTTGGTCACCCAATTCTGAAGGGCACTCTTGTGTGTTCAGAGCACCTGTGTATGGTGCCATTTTATATGTAGCATTGTTATTTAGGTTTTTCAAGGTGTTAACTATAAAAAATATTCAAGATGCTTTCCATAAATCTGTCAAGTTTTGGTTTGTTTGTAAGTTTAAGATCTTAGAGCAACACTAACAAAGCAGCTTTGAATTTTGATGCTCTTTAGTTTTGTCTTCCAGTGTGCAGTCTCAGGCAGCATAGCTTCAGGTGCACCGTTTCATCATCATCTTTCTTTTGTTGGAGTGAATAGCACTATTAATGCTCAGTCTCCCAAAGCACAAGTGCAAGAGCCAGGTGCCCAGATCTCTTCATGTATCCCATACCTGGTTGCTCTGTGAGGTCTCAAATTCCTTCCCTGGACCTGTAGCACTATCCTTCCCTACTGCTACCGCCAGTGCAAGACCTTCCCTTCCCTGTGTCTTGTTATTTACCACCTGTGCCAGCTTCCTTCCCCTGAAAGGGCAGCTGCCCTTCAGCCAGATGTAACCCTTCCAGTAACTCAGGTTCTGGGCGTCCCATGTCCTTAGCATCTGTGGCTGCCTGAGGCTTTACTTGTTTAAATTGCTAAGTCTTTCCTAGATGATGAATGGGTTGGAGCTCTAGAGTGCCCAAAGTTCATTTATTTATTCATTTTTACAAATATAACTAGGAATTAAATTGGACTGTGGAAGTAGATTCCATTATAACTGCAACAAAAACATGGAAAGAAAATAGTGAAACAAGTTCATTCTCATAGTCCCTCCCTTCCTCCCTCCTTTCCTTTTCTATTTCTCCCTCCCCCCTCTTTCCACTCTCTTTTTTTGACAGTCTTGCTATAATGTAGCCCAAGATGGCCTCAGACTTATTACAAAGCCTAGGCTGGTCTTAAACTTGTAAGAATCCTCTTGCTTCAGAATCTAGAATTCTGGGATTATATGTGTCCTGTACCATATCTGGTCATTTGCTTCTTTTTGAAGTTTTTGTCACTTTGTTTTGATATATTTTTAAACTTACTGGAAAGCTGCAGCCATGTCTGCTTTTGGGGAGCCCTGGAGTCCATTTGTGCTAATGACTGCACCTGTACAGTGCATCTGAGAACCAGGCTGATTTATACTGCCAGTTAGGATATGTAGTTTTGGGAGCTTTTGTTTACATGTTGTTGGGAAAGATCTTGAGACCATCTAAGGAATGATGATGGGCTGTATAGATAATTTAAGCTAGAGATTAGCTACTAAAACAACTCTGGTCTGAAAGACTGGCTGTCCTTGAAATGTCAATTTGTAAATGAACTTGTGGATCACAAATGGGGTCTGTCTGTCACTCATTGGAAACTGAGACTAAGGTTACTCTCCTGGTCCAGACTCACAGCTAGTGAATGGCTGAGCCAGGCATTCAGTTCATTTTGGCCAGTTTCTGCTGATATACTTTATCATTGAACACATTTCTTATTCTAAATTTCAGAATTTGCACACATAATGGTTGATCAATAAAAGCTTGTGTCTGAGATCTGTATGTGTGTAGTTCTGTGTGTGTGTAAGCCAAGTGTGAGTTGTTAACGTGTGCTCAAGGCCCATAGTCCCTCTCAAAACAAAGTTTGATTTGTTCATGTCAGCTTGTCTTGGCTGTCGGAGTGTCTCTATAATACCCAGAAATGACCTAGCCCTTTTCTTTTCTTTCTATAGGAATTTGCTTGCTAGAAAACAAAATGCAAGACTTGATAGACAGAGAGACTTGGGATGGAAGCTATTTGGAAAAGTCCCACTTCGAGAGACTGCTCAGAAAGAGTCAAAGAAAACACAAAAGGTAAGCCACTATCTGTGAGGGTGTACTCATGAACCACACTGATGACCCTTGCTGAGGTTTGAAGTTGGAAAGCTCTCTGTATTTGTTACGAGCCTTGGTTCTTTTTTTTTTTTTTTCCGAGACAGGGTTTCTCTGTATTGTTTTGGAGGCTGTCCTGGAACTCGCTCTGTAGACCAGGCTGGCCTCGAACTCAAAGAGATCCACCTGCCTCTGTCTCCCGAGTGCTGGGATTAAAGGCGTGCACCACCAGCGCCTGGTGTGCCTTGGTTCTTAAACTTAAATTGTACTCAGTGTGTGCAGGGATTTAACTCTCTTCACTTCTTTACAGCTTTTAACATACAAACAGGGAAGTTCAGCTGGGCTTTAGATATTTAAACTTGATGAATTTTAGTCAGTCTTTCTAGTAACAGTTGCAGATGTGTTTATTTTTTATTATATATACATATAATATTGTATGTACACACACACACACATATATATAATTATATATTCATTATTTTGTCTGCATGTATCCCTAAAGGCCAGAAGAGGGTACCAGATCTCATTACAGGTGGTTGTGAGCCATAATGTGGTTGTTGGGAATTGAACTCAGGACCTCTGGAAGAGCAGCCAGTGCTCTTAACCTCTGGACCATCTCTCCAGCCCTGCAAATGTGTTTCTAATCAAGATTTTATTGTATTTGATACTGAAGTCTCCTCACATTTCTTAGAGCTTAGATCCTTCATTTTGAGTCAGGTGAAGGTGGCACATGCCTTTAATCCCAGCACTCGGGAGGCAGCAGGCAGATCTCTTTAAGTTCAAGGCTAGCCTGGTCTAAAGAGAGAGTGCCAGGATAGGCTCCAAAGCTACAGAGAAGCCCTGTTTCTAAAACCAAAACAAAAAATCCTTCGTTTTACTCTGGGATATGTGGATTTGGCCATCATGTTCCCAGGCTTTGGGACGACCCTGCCCCGTGCTTACTTATTTATTGTCTTTGAGGGTTGGGATTCAAGTATTCTAGGTCAGGCCTGCACCAACATCCCACTGACTTCCTTGCTCCTCAAGTCTGAAGCCAGGAGTACCTGCTTATCTTCTCAGGGAGAAGCCCATGCCAAATGGTGGCAGCCCCTAGGCAGCCCCGACTATTAGTACCAACAACTTCTTTGGGGCTCTGAACCTGTATACCTTGAAGGTCAGATGTTGCTCAAGTACTGTGGCTCTGAAAATTGTTGCCTTGAGGGTCTGCTGTTGGCCAAGTGGTTGTCCTCAGTAGACTTCTTCCCACCTTAGATTTAAATTCACTGATAGTTGTTCTTTGGATCCTCCTGAGAACCAACTAAAGCTGGTCCTTATGACTAACATTGGGCCTTGAGGAAGGACATGGCCCAGTTCAGGCAGGCAAGATCCACCTAAGGCAGGGCATGGAAAGTAGGCAGGTCTTTCTCCCTGAGGTGGCACAGCTGATAGGGGACCGTTTGCTCAGGGGTTACTATGTGCTAGTTTTAGACAGTACCATTTGTGCTTCTAGTTTTTTATTTAAAACAATGACCCATGATGTTCCTTGAGTCTCAGGTATAAGTGTTGTGTTATAGATGCATCAACTGGGACTAGGCATCCTACTGTCAGTTGTTCTCTTCATTTTTATCAGTTGTGACATTCTGTAATAGTATCCATCTACTGCAAAAAAGATTCTTTGACTATGGGTAAGAGCTATACTTATGTGCAGATAATAAAGATAGGTATCTAGGGGGAGCTGAAGACACCACCAGAGTCTAGAGATTCTATACCAGCAAGACCTAAACACCCTAATGCAGATGAAGCAGAAGGGAATGACCTTAAAAACAAATTAGTGAAAATGATAGAGGCCCTCAAAAAGGATATGAGAAAATCCCTTAAGGAAATAGAAGAAAAAACAAAACAAAAAATACAAGAAATGGAGGAAAAAACAAACCAACAAATGCAAGAAAGGGAGGGAAAGACAAAGCAAAAATTACAAGAAACAATTAAAACAGTGCAAGGGTTGAAAGCTGAAATAGAGACAGTAAAAAAAAACACAGTCTGAAGGAATGCTGGAAATAGAAAAGCTGGGGAAATGGTCAGGTACTACAAATGCAAGCATAACCAACAGAATACAAGAGATGGAAGAGAGAATCTCAGGTGTTGAAGACACACTAGGAGAAATAGATTCATCGACTAAAGAAAATCTTTTTTTTTCCTGGTTTTACGAGACAGAGTTTCTCTGTATTGTTTGGGAGGCTGTCGGACCAGCTCGGCCTTGAACTCACAGAGATCCGCCTGCCTCTGCCTCCCGAGTGCTGGGATTAAAGGCGTGTGCCACCACCGCCTGGCTGACTAAAGAAAATCTTAAGTTCAACAAATACATAACACAAAATATCCAGGAAATATGGGACACCATGAGAAGACCAAACCTAAGAATAATAGGTATAGAAGAAGGTGAAGAAACCCACCTCAAAGGTGCAGAAAACATATTCAATAATCCCACTTTACCAACAGCCAAAAGAGAAAAGGGGTGGAAATCCACATACAATTCTACCACCAACAACCATTCCAAAACAAGAATGAGCAATCAATGGTCATTAATATCCCTCAATATTAATGGTCTTAACTCGCCCATAAAAAGACACAGGCTAAGAAACTCAATTCACACATAAAACCTCACACACTTGTAGTGGGAAACCTCCACACCCCACTCTCACCACTAGACAGGACTACCAGACAGAAACTTAACAAAGAAACAAAGGAACTAATTAATAGAAGTTATGACCCAGTTGGGTTTAACAGACATCTATGAAACATTCCATCCAAATACAAAAGAATATACCTTCTTCTCAGTGCCACATGGAACCTTCTCAAAAATCAACCACACACTTGGCAACATAGCAAACCTCAACAGGTATAAAAAGTTGGGATAACTACATGTATCTTATCATACCACCATGCTTTAACGTTAGAATTCAGCAACAACACAAATTGCAGAAACCCTATAAACTCATGGAAATTGAACAATGTGCAATTGCACCACTCCTGGGTCAAAGAAGAAATAAAAAAGAAATTAAAGACTTCCTAGAATTCAATGAGAATGAAGACACAACATACCCAAACTTGTGGGACACTTTGAAAACAATGCTAAGAGGAAAGTTCATAACACTAAGTGCCCACATGAAAAAACTAGAGAATAGTCACACTAGAGAATTAACAGCACAACTGAAAGCTCTAGAACAAAAAGAAGCAAACTCACCCCAGAGGAGTAGAAGCCAGGAAATAATCAAGTTGAGGACTGAACTCAGTAAAGTAGAAACTAGAAAAACAATATAAAGAATCAATGTTATGAAGAGTTGGTTCTTGGAGAAAACCACTAGAAAACCACAAGCTAGACAAACCTTTATCCAAACTTATGAAACAGCAGAGTGTGAACATGTAAATCAACAAAATCAGAAGTGAAAAGGGGGACATAACAACGGACACTGAGAAAATCCAGAGAATCATCAGGTCATACTTTGAAAACCTGTACTCCATAAAATTTGAAAATTTAAAGGAAATGTACAATTTTCTGAATAGCTATCACTTGCCAAGATTAAATCAAGCACAGATAAGCAATTTAAATACATCTGTTACTCCTAAAGAAATAGAAACAGTCATCAAAAGTTTCCCAACCAAAAAAAGCCTGGGTTCAGATGGCCTCAGTGCAGAATTCTACCAGAAATTCAAAGATCAGCTTATACCAATTCTCTTCAAAGTATCCCATGCAATAGAAGCAGAAGAGTCTTTGCCAAACTCTTTTTACGAGGCCTCAATAACCTTGATACCCAAGCCACACAAAGACACAACTAAGAAAGAGAGCTTCAGACCAATATCCCTCATGAACATTGATGCAAAACTAATCAATAAAATACTGGCAAATTGGATCCAAGAACACATCAGAAAAATCATCCACCATGATCAAGTAGGTTTCATACCAGAGATGGAGGGATGGTTCAACATATGAAAATGCATCAATGTAATCCACCATATAAACAAGGTGAGAAACAAAAATTGCATGATCATCTCACTAGATGCTGAAAAAGCCTTTGACAAAATCCAACACCCATTCATGATAAAGGTCTTGTAGAAAGCAGAGCTAACAGGAACATACCTAAACATAATAAAAGCTATATACAGCACACCAACAGCCAACATCAAACTAAATGGACAGAAACTCAAAGCAATTCCTCTAAAATCAGGAACAAGACAAGGCTGTCCACTCTCCATACCTCTTCAATACTGTACTTGAAGTTCTAGCTAGAGCAGTAGGACAACAAAATGAGATCAAGGGGATACAAGTTGGAAAGGAAGAGGTTAAACTTTCACTATTTGCAGATGATATGATAGTTTATATAAGTGACCCGAAAAAACTCCATCAGGGAACCCCTGCAGCTGATAAATTCCTTCAGCAAAGTGGCAGGATATAAGTTCAACTCAAGAAAATCAGTTGCCCTACTATATACAGACAATAAAAGGGCCGAGAAAGAAATCAGAGAAACATCACCCTTTACAATTGCCACAAACAACATAAAATACCTTGGGGTAATGCTAACCAAACAAGTGAAAGACTTGTATCGCAAGAACTTTGAGTCTTCAAAGAAATAAATTAAATAAGACACCAGAAAATGGAAAGATCTCCCATGCTCTTGGTTAGGTAGGATCAACCTCGTAAAAATGGCAATCTTATCAAAAGCAATCTACAGATTCAATGCAATCCCCATTAAAATCCCAGCACAATTCTTCACAGACCTTGGAAGAACAATTCTCAACTTTATATGGAAAAACAAAAGACCCAGGATAGCCAAAACAACCCTGTTCAACAAAGGAACGTCTAGAGGCATCACCATTTCTGACTTCAAGCTCTATTATAGAACTATAGTCCTGAAAACAGCTTGGTATTGACACAAAAATAGACAGGTAAACAAATGGAATCGAATTGAAAACCCTGACATTAACCCACATACGCATGAACACTTGGTTTTTGACAAAGAAGCTAAAATTATACAATGGAAAAAAGAAAGCATCTTCAACAAACAGAGCTGGCATAACTGGATGCTGGCATGTAGAAGCCTGCAGATAGATCCATGTCTATCACTATGCACAAAACTTAAGTCCAAATGGATCAAAGACCTCAACATAAACCCAGTCACACTGAACCTCTTAGAAGAGAAAGTGGGGGTATCCTTGAACGAATTGGTACAGGAGACCACTTCCTGAACGTAACACCAGTAGCACAGACACTGAGATCAACAATTACTAAATGGGACCTCCTGAAACTGAGAAGCTTCTGCAAGGCAAAGGACACAGTCAACAAGACAAAAGGCAGCCCACAGAATGGGAAAAGATCTTCACTAACCCCACATCTGACAGAGGGCTGATCTCCAAAATTTACAAAGAACTCAAGAAACAAGTCTCCAAAGCACCAAAGGATCCAGTTGAAAAGTGGGGTACAGAATTCTCAATAGAGGAGTCTAAAATGGCTGAGAGACACTTAAGAAAGTGCTCAGTATCCCGAGCAATCAGGGAAATGCAAATCAAAACAACTCTGAGATATCATCTTACTCCTGTCAGAATGACTAAAATCAAAAACACCAATGATGGTTTATGCTGGAGAGGTTGTGGAAAAAGGAGAGTGCTGGTGGGAGTGCCAACTGGTACAGCCATTATGGATATCAAATATGGAGATTCCTCAGGACAATGGAAATCAGTCTACCACAAGACCCAGCAATTCCAGTCTTAGGCATATATCCAAAAGATGCACATTCATACAACAAGGACGTCTATTCCACTATGTTTATAGCAACACTATTTGTAATAGCCAGAACCTGGAAGCAATCTAGATGCCCCTCAACTGTAGACTGAATAGAGAAAATGTGGTACATTTACACAATGGAGAACTACTCAGCAGAAAAAACCAACAATGGAATCTTGAAATTTGCAGGCAAATGGACAGCACTAGAAGAAACCATTCTGAGTGAGGTAACCCAGCCACAAAAAGACAAACATGGTATGTACTCACTCATATATGGACTTTAGACATGGATCAGGGGAGTTCCAGCCTACAATCCCACTGCCAGAGAGTCTGGAAAACAGGAAGGGCCCTAAGAGAGATATGCATGGTACTCTAGAGAAGGTGGAATAAGGCAAGATCTCCTGAGCAGATTGGGAGCATGGGAGGAGGGGAGAGGGAGCCAGGAAAAAGAGAGGGGGAAAAGAGGAGGGGAGAGGAATACATGGGGGAGTAGGCAGGTTGAGTCGGAGGAAGAATATAGGAGAGCAGGATGAGAGATACCATAATAGAGGGAGTCATTTTAGGTTTGAGGAGAGAGCTGACACTAGTGAGATTTCCAGAGATCTACAAGGATGATACCAACTGGCAAACTAAGCAATAGTGAAGAGACTACCTTAAATGCCGCTCCCTGATAATGAGTTTGACGACTCTCTTATATATACCATCCTAGAACCTCCATGACAGACAGAAGCAGACACCTACAGCTAAACACTGAACTGAACTCCTAGAACAAAGGGGTCAAGACTGGGCTGGTGAAACCCAGAGAAACAGCTGACCTGAATAAGGGGGAGCTCTTGAACATAACATGTTCTATGTCTTTTTCTATTATGTTAATTGTTCTTTAGCTCTCCTCTCTCTCTCAACATTGCCTTCCCTGCCCAGATAACAAAGGGGGTAGAAATTTTAAGAGCCAGAGGACTAGGACATCTGCTGCAAGATAGTACATATGCAAATGACAGGGAACTGAACCCATCAAATCTTATCAGTATTGTCATCTAAACAGGACCTGTACAGTAACACTACCAGTTGACAGCCTATCACGATGGGGGGAATATCGACAGGTCCTCCCCCTAGATGAAGAGCTGCAAGTAACTGATGACTACTGAGAGAGTAAGAATCAGTCTTTTCCAGAGATTAACCCCCTGATGGGTTATCTAATCCCAAGTGGCCATCCCTAAACACATAGACATTTGAGCAATACTGAATGGACTCAGCAAATTGTATGTGTATATACATATAATATATATTATGTATATGTAATAAAATAGTTAAAGAAAACATTGTGCATTTGAGAGAAAGTAGGGGGACACACAGGAATACTTGGGAGGGGAAAGGGTGCTGTAGGAAGGATGTACACGCAGTGCCCTTCTCATAAAACAGAATAAAACTTCCCCCACCTTAGGAGGAAGATGCAGTCATTGTCTTCAGCTTACTGAGGACATGTGGAGATGCAGAGGCTGAGTGACTTGTGCAGAGTCCTCATAGTTAGAGAATTGTAGAGCTGAAATGCCATCCCATGCAGTCAGGAACCAGAACTAGTCAGGTGGTGAATGATATGAGCCCCGAGAGTTGAGCCTCAGGAACAGAGGAGAGGTTGTCTGTGATCTGAGTGGTGTGCTGGTGTCCCTCTCTGATGGGGGTACTTTCTTTAGCATAGTGTGGTAGGTAAGCTTACTTGCAAGTCCACGTTGGGGAAGAGGGTATCTGGCCCAGCTGAGGTCATTGTGGAGTGCCAAGAACAGGGCTGATGACTCTTAGGTATAGGGTATGCAAGGGTGAGACAGGTTTCCACACAGTGAATTTTCATATTTTTGCAAATAAAATTTATAGGAATATTGTCTACCATTTCCCTGGAAGACTCACTAAGGTTATCACTGTTGGAATTTATCTTTATAAATTATTACATTTTGGTTTTGAGTCATTGTGGAGGCTTTTTAAGTGAACGACGACAATTAAATATGAGTTTGTATGCAAAACTCAGCTGTAACTTTTCTAGGAGATGAAGTAACGGTACTGTTGTAAAGAATCTACACTTAAGGAGGAATGACAAATATGTTAATAGACATCCATATGGCTCCTGAGATCTCTTGTTTCATGTATTATCTGCTCTGGATTCTTATTGGTGAACTGGAATGCCTAGGCCAGCTGGCTGTGCAGTAACACGGCTCTGCTGAGAAGACCTTTGGCTTTAGCTATCAATAATGAAAAAAGTAACCGTACCCCCATGCATGAGTCACACAGTCCTGCCTGGGACCTGTTTGTATATCCTTTGTGTTTGGCCCTCTCATCTCTCATCCCAAGATGGCAAGGCCAGAGAGGGAGCCAGGGTCAGGTCTCCTGGGCACCAGTGGCTTGAGCTGGCTTCTGTTGCTACTGTTAGTGCTGACTTTGCAGAGGCCAGAGTTGGATCCTTGATTGTCTATACTTGTGATCTGATATGGTGATAGTAAACCTGTTTAGAGCTAAATCATAAACAAATGTCCAGGATTCTCTGTATTCTTTTTCTTAGTCTGGAATTTTTTTCTTTCTTAGAGAAGCATCATCAGATGGTGCTTTAAGAACTTAACTTTGGAGCTGCTGTGATGGCTCAGTGGGTGAAGGTACTTGCTGTGAGTGCAATCTATGGGATCCACATAGTGGAAGGAGAGAACTGTCTCTTGAAAGTTGTATTTTGACCTCTGCACAGAGGCACATGTGTACCAACACACAAGTGCACATACACACACACACACACAAACATACACACACAAAAGTGTGCTGGTTCTTTCTGAGGCAGCTGCTGGTTATGGCAAGCATAGGCTTACAAATTCAGTGTTAGCTTTGTATACCCAGGATCATCTTAGATGGTCTTCCAGAATCAAGTCAGTGTTTAGATATTAGAGAACCTCAGAAAGTAGTAAATCCAGAGCAGCTTGGAGTAACATTCATTCTCCTGTGCTCTGGTTTCTGAGAGCTCTAGGACATAAAAGGTTTACATATTACAGGAAGGATATGTCTGGCTGAAATCCTACAATTTTTAAAACAATAAGAAAACAATCTTGATTTTCATCAATACTCTGCTCAGTAAGTAAAGGCACTTGCCACCACGTCTAATTTCTAACCCCAGGACATGGTAAAAAGAGAGAAGCAACTCTTACAAGTTAGTTTCTGACTTCCACTTGTGTGGCATAGCACGTGCATGTATATACACATTAAAATTTTAAAGGAGAAATAAATAGAACAAGGTCCCAGTTCCAGGTATAGCAGAGTAAGCATGTACCACTTCTGCTTGCCCAGTAAACACACTGTTTGAACAGAGTGCACAGGACATCTGCTGTCTGGTGCTGGAGAACACATGGTAGCAGGACTGTTCAAGAAGACCCTAACTCAGAGTAATGCTGAATTGAAACAGAATTTATGGATTTTTTCCCTCTCTGACATTTTTATCCTGAACTCAGGCAGACCAAATGCAAAAAGAAGTGTTAACATACAGAGAGCACCAGAAGGGAGCCTGTGACTGGGGGAAGAATGAGTCCAATGCTGAGAGATAGGCAGAGACTCCCCTTTGCATTATTTTCCCTCTGTTACTAAAAAGGGCTTATTTACTTCATTATTTATGTGTATGAGTGTTTTGCCTCCCTGTATGTATGTATACCACATGTTTGACTGGTGCCCAAGGAGATCATTAGATGACGATAGAACCACTGGGATTGAAGACATACACAGTTTTGAACCACCATGTGGCTGCTTGTGGTTGAACCTGGGTCCTCTTAGCTGAGCCGACTCTCCAGTCCTCCTCTCTCTGTTCTTTCCAATCTAGTGCTCATACAGTTTCATGGCAGTACTCACAGTGTCTAACAGGAGCCTAACATTGTCAGGAGGGAAAGCTGGTAAGAGAAGGAGATTGTACCTCTGGTTTGTCCTCTCTCACCAACACAGTTGTGGGGAGACTCAGGGAACCAGAAGACACTGGTGATTACAAAGAGATGTGAGGGAAAGTGACTTCTTTAAAGTTGCTATGACTCCTGGATTTCCTGTCACTGTCTGTCTGGGTACATAGCTCTGACCCTAAGAAGTTTAAGTAGAACTGAATGGATAGAGCACATGCAAATCTCTGACTGGCCACTGGGTGGTGCACATGCAAGACAGAGTCAAAGTGCTGAAAACTGAGTTTGGAACCACAATTTGATAGAAAAACTGGCTGGAACTTGTAGGTCTTTATGTCTGGAATCCAAATAGGTTACAACAGTGTCAGCATTTACACAAGGCCAAGTCTTGTAACGTAGTGTTTGAATAGTCTATGGGCTGGAGAATTGGCTCAGTGGTTAAGAGCACTTGTTTTTTGCAAAGGACCTGGGTTCTATTCCCAGCACCCACATGGAGGCTCACCACTTCCTCAGCACCAAGCATGCATTTGGTACACAGACATAATGCAGGCAAAACACTTAACACACAAAATAAATCTGAAAAAATATTAAAAAATAAAATTCCAGTATATAGTTCAAAATCATTGGGCTTAAGTTCTAGGTTGTCTTTTGATGACCAGTAGACTTCAATCCTAAAAGCAATGCATGTTGGGATTGTGTAGGACTTTAAAGAACCTCCAGCAAGAAGGGTAGACACTCTTGAGAGTGGAAGACAGAAAAGTTTATTTGAGAAATAGAAAATATAAGAAATAAATGAACATTTATAACAGAAAAATACTAGCAGACCACTCAGTAGCAGAACAAACACATTAGGAAAAGGGTAAGTTTTAAGGCAGATTAGTAGAACTTATGCAGTCTAACAGTACTGATTAAAAGAAGGTCAATAAAGTAATATAATCTTGAACATAGGAGACACCACTAAAATGTTTTAAAATCCAGCAAGATGGAGATGGTTTAGCAGGTGTAGGTGCTTGGATACATGTCTTACATCCTGAGTTGAATTCCTAGACTTAATACTGTTGTAGGGAACCAACTTCTAAAAATTGTCCCCTGGCTTTCACAATGCTCCATGGACATATGTGCCTATACTCACACACAGTCACATACACAATAAATTATTTTAAAAATTAGAAAGTAGAAGCCATGCCGGGCGGTGGTGGCGCATGCCTTTAATCCCAGCACTCGGGAGGCAGAGGCAGGCGGATCTCTGTGAGTTCGAGGCCGGGCTGGACCGATAGCCTCCAAGACAATACAGAGAAACCCTGTTTCGTAAAAACCAAAAAAAAAAAAAAAAAAAAAAAAAAGTAGAAGCCCAGATCACTGAAGTCTGGATTTGTGCCATGGAAGACTCAGGAGAGAGAATGCATTACTTAAAAAAAAAAAAAACTAGAATAAGTAAATGACTTGGCCAGGTGGTGGTGGCGCAAGCCTTTATCCCAGCACTCAGGAGGCAGAAGCAGGCGGACCTCTGTGAGTTCGAGGCCAGCCTGGTCTACAAAGCTACATAGAGAAACCCTTTCTTGAAAAAAAGTAAATGACTGTGTCCCAAATTTGTAAAATACATAAACCTACAGATTTAAATCAGTCAAGTCAGTGACCCCATAAACAGGTTAAGTTCTAAGAAGCCCATGACTTGACAAGTTGTATCCAACTGCTGAAAATAAAGGCAAAAAGTCCTACACACATCTAGAGAAAAACAGGGCATTACTTACTATGAATTTCTCATCAGAAACCACAGAGGGGGCTGGAGAAATGATGGCTCAGCAATCAGAGCAGCTACTGCACTTGCAAATGACCATAGTTAAGTTCACAACACCCAGGTTAGGCGGCTCAGCCACCAGTAACTTGTGCTCCAAAGAACCAATGTCCTCTTTTGAGCCTTTACTAGCACACGCAGACACTTGCACAAAACTCCTACCTACATTCCCACAATTAGAAATACATTAAAAATCTAAAAAAACCCAAAATACACACACATCAAGGGAATCAATATTTTTGGATTTGTTGAGAGAAAATAATTGCTAACTGAGAGTGTTGTATCAAGAACAAAGGTGAAAGGAAAGTGTTCTCAGATGAAGACTAAGAGCATTTGCCGCCAGGAGCCTTGTTGAAAGAGGGTTGGCCAAAGGCTATACTTTCAGGGATCATTTTTTAGTTTGTATAAGAGTTGGCCACTGGAGGTTCATTGTACTAGAAGGAATCTTGGAACATAGGAAGAAAATTACATACACATATTTCAGCTCTGGGGTCAACCACTAAACTATGTTGAAAGATGACCAAAAACATGATAAATAAATTAAAATGGAAATACAAAATTCAGAAAACTTAAAATGAAGGTAGAAACAGGAAAGAACAAAGAAAAAACAAGAAAGATGACATTTAAATTAGACATACCACATTACATTGCATACAGATGACCTAAGCACACCAATGCAGTCAAAGAGGCTTGAAAAAAAGTAACTCAATTCTGTCATCTACAAGGAACTCTTCTAATATCCAGTATGTAAGATAACACTCTTAAGTGGTAGAATTTGTGCTTAGTGTGTATGAAGCCCTGGATTCAATCTTTAGCACCTCCCTTAAGGTAGACCTATTAATGTCATAAAAAGTAAAACCTGAACTTCAATGACAGTTCCCAGATATAAAGAGGACTGTTGCCTAATGAAGACCATATAGCTCTGAGTGTTTCTGCACCTAATGACTAATGCAAATCCACCAAACAGAGATCAGAAAACTGGATCTGTCTACTTTACAAGTGGAGGGCCAGGGCTGCTCTAAGACCTGTGAGAAGGAGCAGCTGCAGACAGAGCAAACCAGGATATGGAGAATCTGAACATTACTTTCCAGCAGCTGAATGACCTGTCCAGAACATCCCTCAAATAGTAGCCGTCCCCAGTGCATGTGGAGCATTCACCAGATGTGTGGGTCATAAAAGAAACTTTAAAGATTCAAAAGGATTAAAGTTAAGTAAAATACATTTCTAACTACAGTGTTATTAGACTACAAAACAGTATCAAATATTAAGAACATCTCTTTAAATGTGGATATTAAATAACTAGCAAACTTCTGAGGAATCCACAAGGAAAATTAGAAAATATTTTGACACAAATAAAAATACTACATATCAAAACTTGGAAGGTGAAATTTGGATAGGAAATATATATCATAAAAATAAAAGAAGAAAGGTCTCACATCAGTTATCCAGGTTCCTGTCTTAAGACTATAAAAAGCAGAAGTGAAACAAATGATACAGAAAAATAGAAATGAAATTAGAATTGTAGATGGTAGTGAGGGAGACCAGGGCTGATTCTTTGAATGTCCTTTGTCTTAACCAATCTTAGCTGAACAGCCAAGGAAAGAGAAACAAAATTTCAACAAAAGGAATGAGCAAAGGGGGCAGTTGCACTGTGGACCCTGCAGAACTAAGAAGGAAAATGAAATTCTTTGAGCAACTCTTTACAGGAATTTGTCATCTCAGATGAAATGGTCTATTTTCTCAGAAATTAGAAATCACCAGAACTCACCCAAGGCAAAAGATAAACTGATTCATACTGCAATTTTGGTTTTGTTCTTTTTTTTTTTTTAAGACAGGAAAATTAACAGTTAGGGCTTGGGAGATGGTTCAGTGGTTATGAGCACTGGCTGTCTTTCCAGAGGACCTGGGTTCAATTCCCAGCACCCACATGGTGGCTAATAACTGTCCTTAACTCCAGTTCCAGGGATCCAACACCCTTACAGAGATATACATGCAGGCAGAACACCAATGCACATAAAATAAAAATAACTAAAAAAAAAGAAAATTGCAGTTAAATACTGTGATGGTTTAAATGTGCAATGTTCCTCACAGGCTCATGTGTTTGAACACTTGGTCCCCAGCTGCTGGAGCTACTTGAGAAGGTTATGGAACTTTCAGGAGGTGGAACCTTAGTAGAGAAAGTGGACCATTGGGCAGGCCTTGAGGGGCTGGGGCTCCATTTCTTGTTCACTCTGTGCCTCCTGTGTGTTGATGCAGTATGATTAGTTGGTCTTTGGCTTTCCCTACCACTGTGGACTCCATCCTTCTTGAACTGTGAGCCACAATAAACCCTTTCTTCTTAAGTTGCTTTTTTAGGGTAGTTGACCACAACAAGGAGAATAATATGACTGATACTTTCCAGAAAATGTAGCTCCTGGCCCACATGATTTCACTGATGAGATCTGCTTAAAAACACTGCCAAATTTAGAAGGAAAAGGACATTTCCTGACTCATTCCTTGATGCTTGTGCTGCTGACACTGAACCCTGGCCCAGTGTCCTTTATGAACATATGATCCTCAGCATGTTATTAACAAATTGAACCCAAGACATTTTTTTTAAAGACAACATACAGGACTAATTGACATTTATCCTAGGAATGCAAGGCTGGCATGATGTATGAAAACAGTCACTGTCATCACTTGTATTGCTAACCTAAAGAAAACCACATGATCCTCTTGAGTCAGAAAAAGTATTTGACAAAATCGGTATTCATTTTTGATAAAAACTCAACAAAGTAGAAACAGAAAATTTTTCACCTGGTAGAGGTCACTAAAAAGGAAGCTACAGTGACTGGGAAGGACCATGTCACCGATGGGGTTTCTTACAGTGTGAAACCTAGATAGTTGTCTCATAGTGTCATGTGAGAAATTTGTTCCAGAACCTTCTATGGATCTGCAAATTCTGGGACACTAGAGTCCCTTTTATAAAATGGTAACCTAATATTGTCATGTACACTTTAAATTATTTCTACATTACTTATACTTCCTAATACAGTGTTGTGGTAATATTTTATGATCTAATAAAGCTTGCCTGAAGACCAGGAAAGCAAAGCAGCCAATGACCAGAGAGTTCTTACCTCTACCAAGGCTTGGGCCATCCTATCCTCAGTGTAAATGAAGACTGAATTCTGCCTGAGATCCTGTCTTATATTCTTCTCTAGTGCTGGGATTAAAGGCGTGCACCACCAACCGCCCAACTTCTATGGCTGACAAGTGTGGCTGTTAGGATTTTAAAGGTGTGTACCGCCACTGCCTAGCCTCTATGGCTGTGGCTAGCTTTGCATTGTGATCTTCAGGCAAGCTTTATTTGTTCATAAACAAAATACCATCACACAGTGTAACTGCTGTGTAAGAAGTATTGTGTTGTTTAAGGAATTATGATGATCAGTCCAAACAACATTGTTTTCCTCCTTGAGGAATGCTTTTGATCTGCAGTTGTTTAAATCTGACTGCAGAACTTGCAGACCAAATGTTCTTAAGATTAGCTTCCCAATCCCCTCATAGGTGTTCGCTATAAAGACGTTAAAGTTGGTGATGGTACAAACTCACCTGTATAAAGTTTCTCAGTGCAAACCCTCTTGGCTACTGATCACATGGGGCTGAATATGTGTTCTTTGCTATAAACTTGGAAGGACCACCTCCAAGTGGTCCTTCACACATTTTCTTCCTCCCCTATTCTGACTTCTCAGTTGCCCTATGCAACTTTCTTCAACGTGGTTTTCAAAGGGTGGTCATAGCTCAGATGGTGTCTTCTCAGATTTCACTTGACCACCTGAAGTCTAAAGGGATTTCATTAGGATTCTAGGATATTTTTTGCACAGAATTTTTCTTCATTGGAAATTCTTGTCCATGTGTTTGTGGCTTTATAGTGTGTCTCTCAAGCGGCACCAGCATGTATTCAGGAGAGCCAGGATCAGACTGCATTTGCTTGTTGATGGCTTAGGATGGTGCTTGGCTTTACTGTATGGTTAACTTATAGACCATCTCTAATTTTTGACAACACATGTATTTTTCTATAGCTTCACATATTGTTGCATGATTTTGTTTTCATTTAGTGGTCTTTGGAGTTGCTATTTCATAATTTACTGAACAGTACCCTGGATTGGGCACTGGAGTTATTCCTACAATCATCATTTGATCCTTGTGGTTGTTCAGTGACCTTTTGGGTGTTTGATATGCTGGGACGTGAACAGTGAGTGAGTCAGTCTTGCCTCCCTGACTTCAAAGGGTAGAGATAGAGATGTCTGTGTTACAGACACCCAATAAGCAGATAGTCCAAACACTCTAACGGAGAGGCAGGAAGCCTGGGAATGCACTATGGTTAATACAGGAAAGAGGAAAACTTGGTATCTGGTTTAAGACGTGTAATATTCCATGCCATTATTTGAGGGAGAAAAGTCTTGAAAGATGTGATTGGTCCTTTAAGTTTCATACATTGGTTAAAGCCACCCTGATTTCTATCTCATGGTATAATATGTAGTCCAAACTTTGTAAATGGTATTCATTCCTAAAGTATGATACAGAAATTACACATCCTACCACATTTTTAGTACATGCTTATGGCCATCTTTAACGGATTTAATGTGAGTGAATCTGTGGGCTCAGTTCTGGCTCCAGTTGGCTAACTTTTTTTAAAAAGATTTATTTATTTGTTACATATACAGTGTTCTGTCTACATGCCAGAAGAGGACACCATATTGAATTGTAGATGGTTGTGAGCCATCATGTGGTTGCTGGGAATTGAACTCAGGACCCCTGGAAGAGCAGTCAGTGCTCTTAACCTCTGAGCCATCTCTCCAGCCCCAGTTGGCTAACTTGTAAAACGTTGGGTGGGCACTAGGTGTTAAGAGTCCAGGTAATAGCAACAGGCATGGAGAGGCCAAGAACTTGCTCTTGTCCCTGAGAACTGAGCTTCACAGTGCTTAACTCTCCTCCAACTGCAAGCATTGTTTCTAGAAAGGCACTATTAATTGCTTTCTCTGAGACTGCAGTAGTGTTTGTTGTTCCCTCCTCAACCTCTGTTTTCTGTTACATCATTGAGCACTGGTATGGGCATTGCCTGTTTTTCTGTGAGTGACTAGGACAAGAACTTTGTTCTTTATAGCTAAGGCCAAGCACTTGGAGTACTTGCTGGATGGCAGGCAGGACAGATGGCTTCTTGTAATGGCATGCTGATTCCACAAGTGCTGTGTACCTTCTCTTCCAGGTGCTTCACTGGACCCTCACCAGCTCAGTGAGAGAATGTGAGTCAGATGGCCATGTAATGATGAGTTATACATGCCACTGAAACCAGGATGTAGGGCCTTGCTGAGCTAAGGCACTGGGGAGTGTTTCTGTGAGGGTGTGCAGTGAAGGTGAGACTGAAGGACAGTTACCTAGGTTCCTCACTGCATTCTTCCTCTTGGGAGCTGGATGGTGTAGTAGTTAGAAGAAGATATGGCGTCTGCAACTTCTTTCGAAGGGTAAAATGTTTTAAAACTAAATAAGGTGAATACTGTAACATTTTTCACTATTGTGATATGGGTGGAGTTTGTATATGTGCTCATTACATTATTTCTTGAGCACTTCCACAGATTTGATCCCCCCCTTTTTTTTGCAGTACTAAGTTTGATTCCAGTGCCTGCCACACTGGGCATACATGCTACCCACGAACTAATGTGCCATGAAATCTTCTCACTGTAAATGCTTAGTGACTCCCAATGTATGCACACTTACCCACCTGCCATTGCATCCAGCTTTGGAAGCTTTCCATCACCCAAAGTGTGCAGCCAGTCCCCACTCCCTTCATCAGACAAATATCAGTTGTATATTCTCTCTAGAGATTTTCCTTTTGTAAAGCTTCGTCTACATGGCCCCACCCTGGCTGGCTTCCTTCTGGCAGCTTTTGCTTACTGCACTGTTTCCGAGGCACTTTCACCAGCAGCGCGTGTCAGTAATTTCCTCTTGTTGCTGGTTCAGAGCTGTGTGTGCATTCCTCAGCTGGTGGACGTTTGTATTGTTTTAGAGTTTGGTTCACAAGTGCTGTGCGGTTTTGTAGGCAGGGCTTTTTGTAGGTGGTTTCTCTTGAATACATCCCTCAGGTGTGTGACTTATGTGGGTTGAACTATATAAGAAACTAGGAAACTTGCTTCCAAAGTGGTCCACTGTTTTGTATTGTCCCCAGGGATTTAGGAGGATCCCAGCTTTTCTGCATGGGTGCTACTATGTGCCACGCCAGTGCCCCCTTTTCTGGTTATTCTCCTGGGCCCCTTCATTGTGAGAAGGTTTCTGTTGTTGAATGAATAATTAGCATCGAGTTTCTAGAAATCCAGTGGTGGGTGAGGTGTCTTGTAACTACTAGTCCAGGACACTTGTGTGAGGGTCCAGTAAGGACAGAGAGCTATATGGTGTTCTTACTGGATTTGTTCCAGAGCACTGGATTGCCTACTCACTAGAAATAATTTTGGTCCTTATACAGATTTGTAAACCTTTTTTTAAAATAAGGTATAGTTTACAGTGGAGTCCTCTGATCTGAAGGTATTAATTCTGTTTTAATTAATATTAAGATAATACTTTTTTCACCCTGGAAGGTATCAGATGCCTCTCCAGGTAGCTTTCCAGAAACAAGCTCTATCATAGATCCTGCCAGTATGTACTTTATGCTCATAACCAGCCAGCTTCTGAGACCGTACCAGTGTTAATTATGCTTATGGAGTTTCTTTTGGTGACACATTTGTTTGTGTTTTTTGTTTTTTTGTTTTTCCCATAATCTTACAAAGTAGAACTTGGTCCTTTCTCTCCAGCATGCTGTCTTTTGCTTACTCCTCCCACTATAGTTAGAACTCCAAGGTTCCTCTCTGGGGCTGGCTGCCTCAAGACTGGCAGGGAGGCCACTGAGCTTTGGCTCAGCCAGCCCCGCCCATCTTCTGTGTAGGAGGTCCCTGCCAGTTAGACCAGCCCAACCTAGGAACACTGAGCAGGGATCCGGGAATCGCTGTATCTGTGAGCGATTGATTGTCCTGCCGTCCCGGCCGCCCCGCCTGCCTCACCCGCTCAGTGTGGAGCTGCGTGTAGAACCTTGGTCCAGAGGCAGGAGGGAGGCCGGCCTCCACTCACTGGGCATGGATCCGCCGGCCACGCGCCCCTGAGGCCTGGTGTTCATGGTGAGTCTTCTGTGGGTCTGGAGTCCCAGCTTGGCTTCCATTGGTGTCTCGGCCTGCCCTTCCAGGCCTGCTTGGTCCTGTGCGCGGTTTGTGCGGGTGTGTGCTTAGAAGCCCAAGTGCAGGTGTGAGTACATCCCATGCATCTGTTTTACCCATTGACCAGAGCTTGCAGGGGACACCAGTGAGGCACCTCCTCCCATAGCCTTCTTTGTGTCTGCTGCTCGCAGGATTTTCTTTTATAATCCAGTACGGAGAGATCGCCCTTCCAGCCCTTATTCTTACTCCTAGAGCCGCTGCTCCGTTTCCAGAGTCCCGTCAGTTTAGGCCAGGGATCACCTAGAGATGGAGTGGTCTTGTTTGAAGGAGTCTGAGGAACAGTAGACTCAGGACAGACCACAGCTGCGTTTCTCAGAACTCGTGCCGTTTGGTTCATTTCAGTTCCCGGTGCCCGTGTTAACTTTTGTGTTCTTAATGTTTGTATGTAATTTGACCACTAGAGAAGGTCTCCTGAGAGCTGTTCCCAGTGCCAGCATTCCTGGGAACTTAAGATGATTTCTGGGAGGATACCATGCAGAGAAGAGGAGTTTTCCCAGGTGTTCAGGGCCTTTACCTACCTGTGCTGTGGCTAAGGCTCTGTGTCTCCATCACTGTCTTCTGGAAGCTGAACACCTGTAAAACCTGAATGGGTCACTCCCTCTTCAAATGGCAGAACCACTCCATGCCTAGAACAGCAGTCTTCTCCCAAACACTTGCTTGTTACACAGCTTGGGGTTTATTTGTCTTTTCCACAGCTCCATCAAGTACTTTTCAGAGAAATGCTGTGGGAAATTATTTTATAGTAATACAGTGGCAACCATATACCTGACATTTCTGGCATCTCCTTTGGGTACATGTCTCATGCCTGCTTGTTCACTGAGCACCATCTTCCCCTCCATGCCTAACCTTCACCCTTAATAGACAAAGAAACAAGCATGGAGGAGAAGATGGTGCTCAGGAAGGCAGTGCTGGTGGGGGTGGCCCATCCTCCATCCACTCTGCCTGTGTCGTGGCAGACCCACCCCATGCTTTTTTTTTGGTTAGTTTATGCTATCCCAAGTCCCCTAAGGGATGGCCTATTCCAGGTATAGGTCCTGAACCCTGGACTTACATTAGCAGATAAAGTCTGCTGCTGTAGATGGCTGAGTCAGATGTGAGCACAGGCCTGATTGTTAGCCCTTTCTTCTTGGTGGACTAACCCAAGAAGTTAGTGGGGGTCTGATTAGATTGTTGGCATTCTTGGCTATCTTAGTAGCACAACTCCAGTTCTAGGGGTAGTATTGATGGGCCATCTCTCCTGTCTTCCTCCTGGAAGGCATTCTTCCATTGCTTTGAATCTGACCTTCTCTTCCTTTGAATACAAATTTTGTCTGTTGCAGGGTATGTGTGTGCATGTGCATATATGTGCGTGTTCTGTCTCTTTTTAAAGCAAATTCAGTTGTCTACTGATTTTCTTCTGGTTCTTGACCCTAAGCAGTCTTCAGATAAGGTCTAACACACATTCACACTCCACTTTACAGCACTATACCGAGTCTAACTCTTCTCCTCCCATGGGTAGCTATGTGTTTAGACCATAATGGCTAGGCAAAACAATTTTGACTCAATATCAACCCTGTTTAAAATGTTCTTGCTAACTCATGGACCAGAATCTATGTCTGAAATAGGCCATCCCATGAAGGAGAGATTTGAGCTAGCATAAACTAGTCTAAGAGACAGCATAGGGTGGGTCTGCCAAGAACACAGGCAGTATGCAGGGAGCACCATCCCACTAGCACTGGGTGCCCCTTGGCTACTGCTTGAGTTGTCAGAAGGTCTCTCGCCCTTTTGGCCTCAGGATTAAACCTTATTGTCTTTGCTTAAGTGGTATGGATAATGAGGTGTAGTGTCTTTTGTTTTTTCCTGACCCTTTACTTCTTGTTGCTTACCCATCCACGTTTCTCATGGTCTGCGCTGTGAGTAGCTTTTGCCTGCTTTCCCTGCAGAGTGACCCCTGCATGGTAGGGGGCGAGGGTCTCTTAAAGAGTAGGTCCACACGGTCTCTTCACAAATGAGCTTCTTCTTCATGTGGTCTTCTTCCCTCTTTTCCACTAAATTTGCCTTGCTCATAGCCCCTACCTAGAGCTGAGGCTTCTTGATGCTTTTCTCTGAACTTACTCATTCATCATACCACACCCTACAGCTTCTTCCATGGTTAGCAGCTGCACTGGCCTGGTCTCATCTTCTCCAGTGAGATTTATTGTCAACTGTTCAGGTCAGGGATTTCATCCAGGTACTTCTAAGTCACTGTCTTGCAAAGTGTTTTTGGTTTGTTTGTTTTTAATGACCCACACTTAGGTAGTTTGAATGTCTGCACAGATAGGCGTAGAATAGAGACATGTTTTTAATAGGTGTACTTTTTAATTGTTTTATTTTTAACTTTCAAATTACATTTATTTATTTTCTGTCTATATATCTATTCTATATATCTATACTATAGATATAGATATGTTTATGCATGTTTGCCATATTGTACATGTGGGAGTCAGGGGATAGCTTGTGGGAATGGGTTCTTTCTTTCAACCATGTGGGTTCTAGGGATTGAACCTGCTGAGCCTCTTGGCTCTTACTGTTTTAAGTCTTTCATGGCCAATTAAACTGACTTACAGTAGGACTTTGAAGAATACTGTCCTAAATTCCTTTCTGCTGGGTGGGTGAGGCCACAGTTGATTGTATAAGCAGTTTGTTTTACTCATTGGTCTGCAGGACTTTTGATAAACCCAGTGGTGCAGAGAAGTGTTACTTGACTTAAGGTAAAAAACTCCCTAACTTGGTTCCATGCAGGAAAAACTTTGGGGTGACAAGTTAGATGGACATAGACTGTACAGATTTTGCTTGGCATGCAGAAAGATCTCAGTCCATCAGAGAGCAGGCAGCCATCACAGTATGCTATCCTGTGTAACTCTCACAGTGGCCTTACCGGTCGCTTCTGTTTATAATGAGGTAGTGGATGCATGAGGTCGTCCAGGCTTGCCTAAGGTCATGGGCAGGACTTAGATGTTGGTCTTCTAAACCTTTACTTCTGTTGCATTGTGTATGGCGCTAGTGTTGATGAGTCAGTAGTGAGTGCTTTTTCTCAGGCCTTAGAGTGAATACCGTCTTCTTGTATCTGGAGCTGGTTTGTCTGGTTGTATAGAGAGCCTACTGTGGACATCTCTAGGTGGCTGTAGGAGAACAACTGGGTCTCGGGCAGGACTTGTGACCATTCCCAGTGCTGTTCCATTTGTATTTGCAAGTACCATTTGGGTTTTGAAAAGGTTCTACCTGGGATTTCAAGTTTGGGCAGGCCAGGCTCTATCATTTTACTCATGCATCACTGTGTGATGAAGCATACTCTTTGACCCCATTTGGCACTAACTGACTCAGGATTATAGGTTTCTTTCAGGGTTGAAAGCTTCGTTGAGGCTGAATGCAACGAGATTGCTTCCAATGGAGTCCTACTTATGAGCAGCTTACATGGTTGGTGAGGAAACGAACCCAGTGCTAAGAGTCTGATCAATTTCCCCATTCTCTACAAAGCAAATCTGTGATATCAGTGGGCCTCCACATATCCATTAGGATTGGGGTGGTGGTGGTAGTGGTGACACCTTTAGCCTCTGAGGATTGGTGTACAGATTAAATCAACTCTGCTTGTGAGGTCCCTGGGAAGTGCTTGCTGCATTAGCCTGATCAGCTGCCACTGCCCAGTGTTGTTACTCAAATTAGTAAGAAGTGCTTGTTGACAAAACCTGGTGTTCCAGCCTTGAATTAAGGCATTCCCTTTCTGTTGCTTCTGTATTTGGCTTGCAAACTTTGCTGGACTCCTTGATTGGTTGAGAGCTGCAGTATTTTCCCTTGCATTATGGAGTCATTTCAGGTCTGAGGGAAAATTTAATGGTGCATGCAATCCTATTCCTGGGTTGCAGGGGCTGTGCTGACTGCATGGCCATCTCCCTGCTGTTGGCAGCAGCCTGCTGTGATAGTGCTCATGTCCATTTGGTAGCTGTGGGAGCCATGCTTGAGAATTCTAAGAACATGCTTTGCCTGAGTCTTAGTGACTGGTTAGTGGATCTGTGTTTTGTTTCAAGTTCCACTCTAGTTTCAGAAGCCTCCCTAACCCATGTTTTCTCTCCCAAACTACATATTTGTTTGGGTATAGTCACAAAAGAGGTCTGGCCTCCTTAGGGTGGCAGTACAGAGAGATCTGCAGCTCCAGCCCTGAACTTTGAACTTGCATCACTTTGTCTGTAAGGTGGGGTGATAGAGCCACAGCAAATGGAAAGGAGATTCTGGGGTGTCTCACTTTTGGTGTGAGATTACTGGCCTTAGCGTAAATTGTGCTAGACCAGGCTCAGTGCATCCAGTGGGGTTATTGTTACTAATTCTTGCCGGATTGTTACATGCCTTAGAATCACTGTCAGCACACAGCTTTGGGTATATTTCATATTGACCTGAAGATATTGACATCTACTTACTGGATTTGGAACATCTTGCTACTGGTACTGAGCTGTCACCACCCAGCCTTGTACAGGATCTGAAGCCAGTATCAATCTCTCAGCTCTAACAGATAGGTAACTAGAAGGGATTTCCCCCTTCAAAGGGACCATTTCAGGGTAAGTAGGGTAGGATCCTAACTCTACACACTCCAGTGTAAGAAGCTGTTGCAGTTTTTAGAAGCCTTAGTTGACTTTTCTGGGTGAGAGAATAATATTCTAGCTTGTGCCAATAAATCCTCTTCACAGGATACTGTGGCTCATCATCCAGAATGGCACGAATTTATCAGAGTTCCACACTTGCTTTCTTTCAAGCCAGATAGTCTCCCTTAGGGATGCCCCTCACCTGTGTTAGACAATCAGAAAATAATGTTTTGATTTTACAGGGATCCCAAATCTCACATTATTCTAGAAGCTGACTCTCCTGAACCCTCCTACTGGGTGTTTCGATTGTGGGTCACTATGTGTGACTAAGCTTTTGTGGCTTCAGTCTGTGGATCAAATTAGCGACTCTGAATATGGAGGTCACTTTTAGATTTCCAGGGCAAGGTAGTATTATTGACAGAACAATGTGCAGTGATGGCATGGCAGTGGCCATTACAATAGCCATTCATCTCTTAACCAGAAGTACAAAAGACTTGCCACTACATGGGAATCCTGGTTAAGGGGCTACAGACCCTTGTAACTCCATAGCCATCACAAGGGAAGTATGCAGACCTGTCCTAAGGCATTACCATAGCAGGGAGCTCTTGGACTCCTTCAGCCTGTAGCTTTCCTTCTGAACAACAAGGAAGACTTGGAATGCATCCTTACAATGAATTCATTTACAAGCAGTTCCTTTTTTTTTTTTTTTTTTTTTTTTTTCCTTTTTGGTAATATGAAACTGGCTGGGCTTAGAGTCACCTTGGTGTTTTTGTCTTAGGAATATGAAGACAAGGCTGGAAGACCAAGCAGGCCACCCTCTCCAAAGCAGAATGTGAGGAAGAACCTGGATTTTGAGCCGTTGTCCACCACGGCACTGATCCTTGAGGACAGACCCGCGTGAGTCTGAGGAAAAGCCTCTGTGCTGTCTGCTGTTGGGATAAGGCTAGCTTGCCACTCCTTTTCCAAAGGCAGGAGAGGGGAGAAGAGTGGCTGGGTCTCTTCTTAACTCCATGTCAGCCTTCACTCAATGTGACATGAAATGGTGATTTGGGAAACTGTTCTGTGAAATTTAACCAGGATTTTTCTTTCAGGCAGTATTTGCCTTAGTTTATCATTCAGGTTCTCATTATGTAGCTGTTGTAAGTGCTAGGCCAATTTGGGAGTTCAAGAAACCCTACAAGTATGCTCCAGAGTGGTGCTGTAAAGGTACCTTTGTTTGCAGGACACCTCCTAGAGTGGCCTGTGCAGTCTCTTTGGTGGTTCAGGTCAGGATTTCTCTCTCTCTGAACCTTGGTATCCCTGCTGTGTGATGAGGAGATCATGCTTAGAGGCCTTCCTGGAGTAGGGAGTCATAGCTAAACTAGTTACTGAATTTACACAAAACAGTGTGTTGGGGAGAAGGTTTCCCCAACCTAAGGAAGAGCAAGAACAACAAGAGGCTAGCTGTCTAGTCAATTCCAGGATCCTGTCCATCTCTGATATTTAAAATTGTGAGGTCAGACCAGCGGGACAGTCAATGCGTAAAGAAAGACGCTGCCAAGCCTGATGAGTTTGGTTCCTAGCACTTATATGGTGGAAAGAGACAGCTGATTTTTGCAAGTTATTCTCTCATCCCCCCCATACACAGAGTGGGGGGGGGGTTAAGGGAGGAAAGAGGAAGAAGAGAAATGTAATTTAAAAAATTAAACTGTGAAGTCTAATGAGAAGTATATCTGCTGTTAGTTCCTGGTTCTTGGAGACAGGAGTGGGGGAAATCCTGAGAAGGAGGTTGGGACTTTAGTGTGCTGAGAGCTAGACTGGGGCTTGCCACCTTTAGCCAGCAGCAGTGGGGTTGCAGTCTCACAGAGAACTTAGATGGTTGATGTACTTGTGAGATGTAGGCCAGGTGCCACCACATCTCATTAAGTCAGCTGCCAGAGTCCAGAGGCATTTTCCACCGGATATGGATAGCTTCTCTGTGCATTTGTATGGAACAGAGCAAAGGAGCTACAGAACTACACAAGTTCTTGCTCTCATTGCTGTGGCAAAAGAAGCTCAAGGGTTCAAGGGTTTATCTTGTCTCGTGCTTTGAGGGTATAGTCCATTATAGTTGAGAGAGCATGGTGGTAGGCATGTGAGGTGCTGATGACATTGCATCAGCAGTCAGGAAGCAGAGATAATGCTGGTGCTCAGATTGCTTCCTCCTAGCTTTTGGAAAGGTGTCACCCACATTCCTTCTTTAAACCAGTCTGGAAATACCCTCACAGATACACCCAGAGGAATGTTTCTTAAGGGGTTGTACCAGACAGTGTGATTAACTATCACAAGAGCTGATCTGAAACTGAGCACTTAAATTGGCATATAATATATGCTGTGAGGTCATCCTGATGCAAGGGCCAGCTGTCGACACTTACTGCTTTGCAGTCAAATCCGAGTTTTTGGAGAATAGGGTGACTTCTTTATCAACATCTTTATAGCCCAGGATTTCACAGTGAGTATTTTGCTTTGTAAGAATTATCTTTGTAGGGAGATAGCTTGGTGGTGGAGCCCTTGGCTACTGTGTGTAAAGCCCCAACTGAGCAATGTAGCGTATACCTGTAGTCCCAGCACTTGGGAGGCTAAATTAGTAGGGTCTCCTGGGCTATGTAAAACTGTCTCAACAAAACAAATATAGTTTTAGTTTATGAAAGAACTGTAGTTTTAAATAATTGATTTTTTTTTTACTTTGGGTTTTACAACTTTTTGCAATAGTGCTTCAGGGATTTTTTTCTCTCTCAGACTTTTATCTAGTTGTAACATGCAAACCTATTTATTTCCTGTCAAGAAATCTCCCAGCAAAACCAGCTGAAGAAGCCCAAAAGCATAGACAGCAATATGAAGAGATGGTGGTGCAGGCCAAGAAACGAGGTACTGTGAAAGCGAGTCAAATTCTGTGGTGTGGGTGTTTTCTTCTTATCTTTTGGAGCTCTTTAACTTTATCCTTGATGAAGGTTTTCATACTTTGACATGTATAGTTTTTCCATTAAACAAACAAATAAGAATGCTTCTCTCCATTCCTGGCAGCATAATAGTCCCAAATGAGAATAGGGTGTGGTAACCCAGCGCTTGGGAAGTTAGATGGACTCTTGAGTTTAAAGCCAGTCTTTGACTAGACCCTGTCACAAAGAACATGTAGACTTACCTGAGAAAAGATAGTATAGGATAAGAAGTGTGTGCTGGAAAGAATTGGCACCAATAGTGACATGCAGCTGTTTTTCTCTCCTTGGACTGTTGTTTTCACAAGATGTAAGTGGATTTGATAAGTTCCTTTGCAACACACTTAATGTCTTAGATAGGGTTTCTATTGCTATGAAGTTACCATGACCAGAATGACTTTATAAAGGAAAACATTTAATTGAGGCTGGCTTACAGTTTCAGAGGTTTTGTACATTATCATGGTGGAGAGCATGGTGGCATGCAGACAGACATGGTACTGAAGAAGGAGCTGAGAGTTCTACATATTGATCCACAGGTAACAGGAAGTGAACTGAGACACACTTCCTCCAACAAGACCATACCTTTTAGTGGTGCTACTCCCTATGAGCCTATGGGGCCAATTACATTCAAACTACCACACCTAAAAAGCTAGAGTACTATGACTCTAGAGTGTTTGTTTTGTTTTTTGTTTTTCAAGACAGGGTTTCTCTATAAGCCTTGGTGTTCCTGGAACTCTTTTTGTAGGACTTTAGAGTATTTAAAGTACATATGATAAACAAATGGAATATCATTCACCCTTTAGAAGGAAATTCTGACACATTACAAAATGATTGAATTTGATTGATCCAAAGTGAAACAAACCAGGAACCAAATGACAAATACTATGATTCCATTTCTTTGGGGTTCCAAGAGGCAGTGTATTGAGATCCTTTTAAGTAGAAGGGGATCTACCCAGGGAGGGACAAACAGAGAATTAGTGGTTAATGAAGACAAGTTTGATCACAGAGAAGATGAGAAGCTCCTAGATATGATAGTGATGGGAGTGCATCATGGTATGAATAAATGTTATGAAATTATATAGTTAAGTTGATTAAAATAGTAAATTATATGTTATGTCTCTCTATCATAAAAAGCTAACTGTCCTCAAGTATCCATGAGTGAGTGGGTTCTACAACCTCTTGCTGTTGCCTGGATCTAAGTTGCTCAAGGCTTGTTTATAAAATGGCATGTACTGTGTACCTATAAACTTTATAAGTACATCTTCTTGTATCCTTCAGGTCATCTGTAGATTTCCCACAGTAGTTGTATGCTATGTAGATATTTATCAGAGGATTATTCAGGGAATATGTTAGGAAATCAGTCTGCACATGTTTGATACAGCCGCTGTTTGATTAGATTAGTCTGAGGCTGGTGAACCCATGGATGTAGAAGTTACCACGGAGTAAATTAAGGAAATTGTATATATGGTCTTCCTCAGAACTGCTGCTGGTAAATCAAGAGTAAATGCCAGGGGCTGGAGCCGTGGCTCAGTGGTTGAGAGCACTTGTTGCTCTTGTAAAGGACCCAAGCTGAGTTCCCAGCACACATATGGTGACTCACAACCATCTGTAATTCCAGTTTCAGGGGTTTGATGCCCTCTTTAGACCTCTGAGGGTGCCAGGCATATACATGATATACATACGTACATGAGGCAAAACACCCATATATATAAAATAATAATAATATAATAAAAAGAACACTGCACAAGCTGTTAAGAGTAAGCTTAGGGGTCACATTCAGAAAGACTGGGTTGGGGACCATGATTGTTCTTGTCATACATTCTGTTGTTTGATTGGATGGTTCCCTAGACTTGTATATTTTGTGTTCATTGAATTCTATTTGGATAATGTACTTTTCTAGAAGAATAAATTATACTCAATGTATTTATTGAAGGATAGATAGCATTAAGTGGTGTATATAGTCTATGGGGAGAAGGGTATGGTAGAGTATACTTATAATCTCAGCAAATCTGGAGTAAGAGGAAAATGATGGGTCAACCTGGGCTACATATCAAGACCCTGAGTTCAAAAATAAACCCATAGAATATGAATTGAGTATCAAGAGCAGACATTTGCTGTTTGCCCACACCCCCATCTGTGATCTGTGTGAGTGTGTTGTGTGTGTGCGTGTGTAAGTGCAGCACACGTGTGTTCACATAGTGGCCAGAGGAGGCCATCAAGTGTCCTATCACTGTCCATCTTATTCTTTGAGTCAAGATCTCTTGCTGAACTTGAAGCTTGCTAGACTAGTAGCCAACAAGCCCTACCAATCATCTTGTGTCCATGTTTTCCTCAGTGCTGGGGTAACAGGCATGCATAGGACCATACTTAGCTTTTCTATGGGTGTAGAGATCTGAATCCCAGCCTCATGCTTTTGCAGCCAACACTTAACCACAGAGCCATATCTCCAATTCCTCCACATGGAGTTTACTTTCTTTGTGGCAAAAGTAAGCCATTGTGCAAGAAAGTTCTCTTGCCTCAACTGCTGACCGTATGCTGTCCAAATTGAACAAGCAGGACACAAGAGAGAGTGCCAAACCTTCAAAAATCTGCTTCATAGAAAAGTCTGTCAAATATTCTAGGCCTTTAGGCCAAAGATGGAACTTGGGTGACTGTCCAGGTAGCCAGTTGTTCTCATCATTTTTCACATTTTTTTGGAAGTTGCTTGCTCACACTTCCCATTACTCAGTTAATATTATTTCCTTCTCAGGTCCCCGAGGGAGTTGAAGACTAGATATAGTTATAGTTTCCTTGTTTACTAGACTCAGAAAAGAAACTCAATAAAGAGGTGTCATGTGTAAAAGGTTGAGAGATATCAAAAGATAATTTGATAATGCAAATTAGTATATAAAGTGAATTAATTACAACACTTTGGACGCATTAAGATAGAATAGATAATGGAGTATTTTCAAATGCAAATGGACTAGACATTGTTGATGTATTTATTGCATGTATATATTGTATGTAGTTATTGTTCTTATTATATATAGTTTTTCTTATATGAGTTATATAGACATGTGTTGATATTTTATGATCTACCAAATAAAGCTTGCCTGAAGATCAGAGTGCAAAGCTAGCCACATTAGTTCGCCATAGTGGGCAGGCAGTGGTGGCACATATCTTTAATCCCAGCACTTGGGAGACAAAGGCAGACAGTTCTCTGTTAGTTCAAGACTACCCTGGGATGCATGAAAGTGATCCAGTCTAAAAGAGAAACAGTTCACACAAAGGTGATCCGAGCACTTAGAGTGACATGCTTTAATCCCAGGACTAAGGAGGTGGAGAGAGGAAGGTATATGTCTGGGTGGAGAGAGGAATATAAGGGGGTAGGAGACTGGAACTCAGGGCAGTCTAGGCAGAAGGCAGTCTGAGGAGCAGTTCAGTCTGAGGAACAGTGCAGTCTAGGCAGTCTGAAGGATCACCCCTTTGGTCTGAGCATTGGTAGAGGTAAGAACTCTCTAGTGGCTACCTGCTTTGCCTCTCTGATCTTCAGCATTAATCCCAAAATCTGACTCTTGAGTTTTTATTATTAAGAACAATTAGACTGGATGGTGGCAGTACATGCATTTAGTTCCAGTACTCGGGAAGCAGAGGCAGGTGGATCTCTGTGAATTCAGGACCAGCCTGGTTTACAAAGTGAGTTGCAGGACAGCCAGGGCTACAAAGAGAAACCCTGTTTTGAAAAACCACACACACACACACACACACACACACACACACACACACACACACACACACACACACAAAGCAAAAAAACAACTAGAATTTGTGCTACATCTTCACTGCTATTTTTCTGATGTTTTTGCACCGTGATTCTTTGTGAAGAATCACAGAACTTGTAAGTGGTGAGTACTGGCTATTCATTGTTTTTCTTCTTTATTTTAATTATGATTTATAGAGCTTAAAGAAGCCCAGAGACGGAAGAAGCAGCTGGAGGAAAGGTGCAAAGTTGAAGAAAGCATAGGAAATGCTGTTCTCACCTGGAATAATGAGATCTTGCCTAACTGGGAAACCATGTAAGCATTGTCTCACTGATGCTGTTGAGTGTGGCCACTCCTTTCTTGAGTCTGTGGGCAGCAACTGTAGTTGAATGAACACATTGTGAAGCCTTTGATAAAATCAGCTTTTGTCTTGGTGCAGTCCTGTTGTTCCTTGCTGAACATGGTGACAGCATCTTCCAGTTTATCTTTTGAGAACCTGAGTCATGCTTGCAAAGCTTATGCCTGTGTCACTCCATACTTAAAATTTGGTAACTTTTTGTGAGTCTCCATATGAAATTTGAACTAACTGTGTACCTAAGTGGACAGCCTTCTGTGTGAGATGACCTGCCCTGCCTCTGCAAACTTCCCTGGTACTACACCAACAGGAATTGCTAACCTATAACATCTGGAGCTTTGTCTGCCCTTTCCCTGTCTACAGTGTCCTGGACCTCTATGTCTTTCTCAATTCTGTTTTTTCTCTAGCTCAATCTTCCCAGGGAATTTACTCCTTCCCCCAACACCCCTCCCCCAACTCCCTGTAGAAATTCCTTTGAGTCTCCTGGAACAGTCTCCTTGAGCATCTGTCTCTGTCTGAGGGTAGAAACCACTTATCTTTGATGTCATCCTGCAGTGTCAGTACAGAGTTGCACCCCACAGTGTCTGGCAGCTGTGGAATCCTCACTTCTGAGGGTCTGTTGTACATCTCATTTATTCCTGTGTGGCCAGCACAGGCAGGATCATCGTGACTTACTGACTTGAATGACTGTGTTGTTCAGAAGTTCACAGTTAGCATCCTGTCTACAGTAGTGTGTGACTGTCACCTGGTTCTGGGCTGCCCTATGAGGCTCCTTGGAGCCTCCTTCCCTCTACACTTGTGTAGGAGAGAGCTGACAACATGCCTCCCCTATGCCCAACATGCTTCCCCAATGCCTGCACTCATCTGTTCACAGCTCTTTACAGTCCTGTAGGTGATCCCTCTGTTTCCTGTCCGTGTTTTCTGCTCAGAACGTCCTTTCAATCCTTCATATGTGCAGACTTCTACCAGTCACTCTCAACCTGGTTCTGGAAGGTTTCTTGGCTCTTTGTTCTGTGACATTCCCTTCACAGTGCCTGGTTGTCTGGTTTTCAGTAGACCCAGAAGGGTGAGCTCCCAAGGGAAGGGACAAGTGGGTGAGGCTCGTGTGCAATAAGCCATTCTCATCTTATCTCATCTTTCTCAGAGAGCAAACTCAGAAACTCGTGCTTCCATTCTGTTCAGGTGGTGCTCTAAGAAGGTTCGAGACTTGTGGTGGCAGGGAATTCCTCCGAGTGTGAGAGGCAAAGTATGGAGCTTGGCCATTGGCAACGAGTTGAATATCACCCACGGTGAGTGGCTTGCATGATCCTAGATGTTAAGGATAGTCCTGGGGTTCTGGGACTCCCTTGTGTCACTTTTGCCATGTTAGAGGGGTGGTAACCACTGCCATGAAGCCATGGTGAATATGTCTTTTCTGAGAAGGTCTCTGGGTAGTGGGTTCAATACTGGCTGCTCCCCTTTCTGGAGAGGTCAAAGCAGGTTTCTTAAAGAAGAGGACAGCAGACACAGGGCTCCAATTCTCAGTTGGAGTTGGGTAGACAGAATCTCTTCTCGGAGTCAGACAGGACATTAGAGGTGGTTAGGTACTTAGGGTACCCTTTGGTGGTTTTGTTATTGTTTGCTTGCTTGTTTTGTTTTTGTTTTTTTTTTTTTTTTAGCCCTAGAGAAGCTAGGGCTGGTATCATTAGGACATTAAGCTAATACGGGAGGGAGGGAGGGAGGGGAAAGAGGGAGGGAGGGAGGGAAGGAGGGGAGACCCTTCCTTGAAGTTTTTAAGTTGTTTATCATGTTTCTCAAGTACTTAGCTCTATAGGAGAGTGGTTGACTAGCATATGCAAAGCCCTGGGTTCGATCTCTAGTACTGGAATTTTGAGAAAAAAACATGTGGGCATGGTGGTATACACCTTCACTTGAGAGGCTGAGACTTAAGGGGTGTTGGGAGATTTAGGACAGTTTGTCGAGTGCTTAGCTTGTGTGTGCTCTGCCACACCAGCCTCAGTTCACTTCTGTCTCTAGTGCCCTGTTGGGTTCTGGATGTCAGAGTCCTAGGAGCACACAGATGAAACTGAAGCCTTGATACAGGGGAGTCCCATTTCCTTCCGTTGAAAGTAAGCTGCTCTGGCAGGCAGGCCTTCCTTCTTCCTGTTATGTCCCCGTGCCTACCTACACATTGAAATCAAGTTGCTTTTCCTCTGGTAGAGGCTTAAGTTTAAGGCAGATTGCTTCTGCCTCACCCCTCTAGTTAGGTTATTGTGCTCATCTTGACAATGTAGCTTCTCCCATGACTGTATGTAGCTGTCAGTTAGGTGATGATGACTGATTTCCTTCAAGAAGGATGGCAGTGCAGGAAACCTTCTTCTCCAAACTGTAACATGAATAATAAAAACCCAGAGACAGATATTGGGGTTCAAGCGGAGGATCAGAAAAGGAAAGCAGCCAGGCACTAGCTCTAACCTCTACCTTAGACCAAAATGGGTGATGCTGTCTCCATGAATTTTCAGAGTGCAATCCAGACTACTCTACTCTCCACCAAGTCTCAGACTGCAATCCTCTGAGCTTCTGTCTCCTCCCACCTTATAGTCCTCTCTCTGCCCAGACATATTACTCCTGTCTCCGCCTCCCTAGTGCTGGAATTAAAGTTGTGTGATCCCAAGTGCTGAAATCACCTTTGTGTGAGTTGTTTCTCTTTTAGACGGAATCAGTTGTGTGTAGCTCAGTATAGCCTTGAACTAACAGAGATCCATCTGCCTCTGTCTTCCGAGTCCTAGGATTAAAGGTATACACCACCACCCCTGGCCTCTATGGCTAGCTAGTATGGCTGCTAGTGTTAAAGGTGTGTATCACCACTACCTGACTCTATGACTATGGCTAGCTTTGCACTTTGATCTCCAGTGCCTTTATTGAATCATAAATAATAAAACACCACATCAAACTCCTTTTCTGGCTAAATCTGTTCCTGCAAAAATGTTCACTGTAAGATCTTTATTTGAGAAGATGTGTAATATGTGATTTGAAGTAGATCTTAGCCTCTCAGAAGAAGAGGTGAGAAGTTGCTGAGCATACAAAGATCTGTGTGCTTGAGTCTTCTAAACTCTACCAACATTTTCTGTATGGCTAATTGAATACAACATGTAGTGTTTGCATATTTAATTTTTGACTCTCCCTTATGCTTGGGTTTAATTTACTTAAAGTAAAACCTGTGATGGACTAGATGACAGATGGTGCTAAGCAGCTTCCTAATTGTGTATACATCTTGCCCATTTACCTGTGCCTTGGTACTAGCTCACTCTGTCATATAGTGTATGTCTTTCTGCAGTGAATGCGACATCATGTCCATTGTCCCCACTATAGTGACCTTACTGCACTGTTATCTACTCTGTCATTTGTGCCCAGCCTAATCTTCTTCACATGGCAGGCCCCTGTAATGAGCATTCTTCCCGCCAGCCTGGTCCCAGAGCCACATCAGTCCCAAATGAACATGCAGGACACTCTATTAATTATGAAGCTGTTGGCCGTTTGCTGTGGTTTCTTGTTGGCTAGCTCTGACTTAATTATTAACCCATAACTGCTAATCTGAGTATTTTCACATGGTCTTCTCTTACCGGAGAAAGGGTCTGGACCTCTTACTCCTCTCTCTTCCTACGTGGTGACTGACTGTGCCCATTTCCCAGAATCCTCCACCTCTCCTAGTCCCACCTATCTTGCTTTCCTATTTGCCAACTGTGCTTTATTCATCAACCAATAAGACAAACATATACACAGAAGACCATTTCCCATCATCTTCTCTTGGCCTATGGGCTGAAGATGGATGCCCCTGTCCAGATAGCGAGATGTCTCTGTCGATTCTAGTGTTTGTGTATTATCCTTCTGTGGTCTTTGATGGAGGTGAAGACAGGTAGTTATAGTTATAGTTTTCCTTAGTTATGATAAAAAATAAGCTACATATAATGACTTTAGACTCACACAGATAAGATAGATGATAGAATACTTTAAATCTTATTAAATGTTAATGAACTAAATATTGTAACTATAGTTCTTACTTGATAACTGTTTTGTTGTATATTTTACTATGTTAAAGTTAAAACCATTCTTTTTATTTAGACAGAAAAGACGAAGTATTTGTTGAGTAAATAAAAGCACTTTAGGAACTTGCTTCTGACCTCATCTTACTATTTTTCCCAGCCAGTCTGAGACAGTGCTCTTGATCTGTTGGGTGCCAAGCACCAGCTGTTGTTCACTACCTCATGTCTTATTTAACATCGGCTGTGATGGTTTCAGGCAGGTCTTGGGGCCTCATTGTCTTCTTGAAAAGGTTAGGCACTGTGCCCTGTATCTGTGGCCAGTGTGTGTGGGATCAAGGTTCTCATTCCACTTCTGCCTGGTTCTGAAGTTCATGTTCAGACTTGAAAAGACCCAGATTTTTTTTTTCTTTTTGTGGATATAGAACTGGAAACTTACTGAGCCTTACTGGGTGTCCAATAGCACTACTAAACTTTACTCTGGGACAGGCATTGTGCTCCTGTTTATATCTCATGAGGCATTGCGGGGGGGGGTAGTTTGACAACAACAAAATCCAATAACAAACAACACCAACTCCTCCTGATATAAACAACATGCACATAAAACAAAACACCCAAGCCTTACTCCCAGGGAAGATAGGCTTGTACTTTGAAATTGGGGCTGATGGCCTGGTCCCATGGCTTAGCAAGTAAAGGCACTTACCATGCAAACCTAGTGATCTATGTTTGATCCCTGAAACCCATATAAAGGTAGAGGGAGAGAACTCACTCCACAAAGTTGTCCTCTGGCCTCCACATGTATGCTGTGGAACATGTGTGTCCCTTCCCCCATCACACACATATGTGTTGCACGTCAGTAAGTAGAATTTTAAAAAGAGTTTGTAGGTGGGATCCTGAGATAAAAGTATAATCATTCTGCTCCATCTGCTATATATGCTGACAGTAAAACTGGAGGAGATTCTGTGAGCTCAGACATGGACTCTTCATTCCTAGGTGGCCAGTCTCTGCTTCTAGCTATCACATTCTTCACTTGTGATGTGGAGGCCTGATGGTCACATGCCATGCAGTTGTTTTGTGTACCTCCTCTGAGAATGACAAAAATGTTTTGAGCAAAACCCTGATTTTGGATTCCAAGCCTGACTTGCCCACTAAGGAAGTCTTAATAGTCTGAATATGTTTAGTTGCAGGAAATTTCCAATTGTTCAGTTTTTAAAAAGAACAAAGCTGAGGGTTCCCAAATAAGAACATGCCCACCTCCTGGAAGCTGAGTGGGCAGAGGTCCCAGCCCATGCTGTAGCCCCCCAGACCATCCTGTAGCACCACCCCCAGCCCTGGACACCTTTGTGTTTCTTTTGGATAACAACAATACATAGATGTATGTCACAACTGTGCCATTTTGCCATGGCACACAAGTATAGTTTGTATACATATTAGAGCTGTCACAAGACCAGAATGGAATCATTACTCAAGACATTACTTGCTTTATTATAATAGTGTCAATAGAATGAGTTACACTTAGTAAAATGCATGAAGGCACCTGTGCTTGGCTTTACCCTGCAGAGTAAATAATGAAAAAGGTAAAGTGGTAAACACTCTGCCGTAGTCTCAGTGAAAGGCAGTGATTTGTTAGCATCCCTCAAAGAGAGTATGAGAGCTGGGGATCATACATGCCAGAGGTACAGGGAGTAGGCGTGGTGGAGGAGCTGGGGCACTGAGACAAACCCAATGCATGGGACATGGATGTACCCAGGAGGTCTATGTGTACTGTTGAGTCATGAGCATGGCTTGTGCCCCAGTGGCCCAGTCTGTCAATGTGTAGTGGTTATTTGGAAGCTGAAGTTATCTGACTTATTAGCAAACTACCTGGGAAGCAGGGCTACTGAAACACAGATTCTGAAAATGGAAGAGATTTGGAGGCTTACGGCAATTTTCTGACGGCAAGAATACTTGTTCTTTGAGAGATCTGCCTGTTCAGGGTACTATTTCCCACTCCCAACCCCCTTCCAATAACAAGATGAGGAATTCTGTGCCATATGGGATTATTTCTTAATCCCAGAAATGATAGTTCTGAAAGTTAAAATTCTGAATATTGAAATCCTGGAAACTGAATTTCAAAAACAATTCCCGTGGAGAAAAGGCTACATGAGAAGGCCAGATTCTCTGGAAGAATTGATCATGCAAAGCAGCAGGGTCTAAAATGCCAGTATTCAAAAACAAACAAACAAACAAACAACAAAAACCATTTGTCTGCGGTGGTGTTTCTCCAAGCTAATGACATTCAGTAGCTTTTCAGGAACTCAAGCAGCATTTGCCTGAAGAAGTCAACAGTTACTTACTGGTTGAAAATAATTATGTGGGATACTTCTAGAAGCTGGCAGCAGTTTTACAGGATGATCACTGGAACTGCTTCTGCAGCTTCTGCTTCTGTGGTTTGTTGAATGCAAGTGGAATGGGTGCAGGAAGTATGGTGCACATGTCACAGGGAATAGTCATGTCTGTGTATGGTGAATCATAGAGGAATTTAGAAAATGAACATGGATATGTCTCCAAGGAGAACCATGACCTAAGGAAAGAGCAACGTGGTGTACTGTGTCAGCCGTTATGGGCTACCTCCATGGAGCTGCCCATATTCTACCCCTGTAAAATGGTTTCCTTTATAAAATGTCCTTTACTCTATTTTGTTTTTAAGCCCCCCTCCCAAATTGTCAGCATTTTTTGCAGTTTGCTATGCTGTGTGTGTGTGTCTGTGTGTGTTTTAAGATTGTACTTGACTTTTATTTTGGGGGTGTGGTATTTTGCTTGCACATATGTCTGTGTACTACATGTGTGTGGTGCCTGGAGAAGATGACATCCAGAGAGGCCGTCAGATCCCCTGGAACTGGAGCTAGCAGATGGTTGTGAGCCACAGTGTGGGTGCTGAGAATTGAACCCAGGTTCTCAGTCAGTCAGTGCTCGCTCTTACTGCGTAGCCATCTGTCTAGCCCCTGTGCTCTGTGCGTTATCTTCATACCACTTTCAATATGCCAAGTAAGAAATTGTATATAAACTTTAGATTGCCCCAATTCATTTTATGCATTTCTTTTGGATCCTACTGTGTGTATGTGTGTTACTACGATGTTGATTGTGTGCAGATAGGACATCTGCATTTGTAGAACATTCTCTTTGGGTGACTATATGTGCAATGGTAGCCTATCTTAGTTTTGATCAAAGATTTAGGTTGTCTGACCCAGTGTTTCACATGGCCAGTTAGGAACCTTGGTGCCCAGTTATGAACCATAGTGATAGTTGTTCATACACTTTGCTTTTTAGCATGTTTCTGTGTATATAGGTCATCTGCTTATGATTTAGACATATAATGTCTTTTATTCACTGTGATGCTTACAGCTCACACTGTGATGCGCATAAAGTATTCTGTTGTTTTTATGTTTCTCAAATCCCCCTCTTGATGTAAGTAAATGTCTTTAAATTTGTTTTTTTAGAATTGTAATTTTAGGATTTGTAAGGATTTCAACATTTAAGATTAAAGCATTTGGGGTTGTCTTTTGAGATTATGTCCATCCATCCCTTAGTCCATAGATGAGCTCTGTATCCAGGGCATTGGTCTGGATACAGAGGTAAGCAAGAGTCTTTGACCATCCAAGAAAGTCAGAGCAAGGCATGAATAAGTAGCTGCATAGCAGAGGAAGGCACTGGGTACTGTGGCAGTGTTCGTGCTCTTCCATTGCAACTGGCTGTCTTTAGGCAAGGTGCTTTCAAGCTAAGCTGGGAGGAGTCTTGGTGAAGGATATAGTTTTATGTTCTTCTCTGGGTTAGGGTTAGGGAGCATGTGTAAGTAAGACTCACCAGAGGCTTTTCTTTCAGAGCTTTTTGACATCTGTCTTGCTCGGGCCAAGGAGCGGTGGCGATCTCTCAGCACTGGAGGCTCAGAAGTGGAGAACGAAGGTATAGCTCTTCCCTCGCTGAGCAGTCACTCACAGCAGTAGTACTCCTCACCAGCTGCAGTGTGGCTTTATGGACTGTTAAAAATGGAGAGAAAATAACTTTTAAGAGAAACAAAACCCCACAGTTCCTGCTCTTAACCAGCTACTTTTAAGTAAAGTTGCCCAGTAGCCTGGTTCATTGAGTGTTAGAGGTGGCAGCAGTGCATATCTGTGAGGTTATGGAAATGCACACAAGAACAATACCTCTGTGGGTAGGCAGTATGACTTTTCATGCTATCTTGTACTGGAATTTAAAAATACGTAAAACATTATTTATGAATATTTGAACATAAACTTACTATTTTTATTATATTTTTTAATTGACAAGATTTTTATGCCTATCATGCACAACATGTTTTGAAGCATTTATAACACTATGATAAAAATGTAAGTAAATGTCATTAAGTTTTTTAAAATTTAGAATTATATTTTCAGGAATTTAGACGTTAGGTATTTCAACTGTTAGGATTTATGTATAAATCTAGGTAGTTTATACTAGGTAGTACACATTACTTCACATAGATTGCTCCCTCTCCTCTCTCTACCTCAGCACTGGGGATGGAGCTCAGGGCCATCCTTTTGGTTTTTTTGTTTTGTTTTGTTTTGTTTTAAAGATTTATTTATTTATCGTGTATACAGTGTTCTATCTGCATGCATCCCTGCAGGTCAGAAGGGGGCACCAGATCTCATTACAGATGGTTGTGAGCCCACCATGTGGTTGCTGGGAATTGAACTCAGGACCTCTGAAAGAGCAGCCAATGCTCTTAACCCCTGAGCCATCTCCCCAGCCCTAGGCCATCTCTTTTGTTACTGATCTATGTCCCTAGTCCTTAGTTTAGGGCTTTTTTAAATAGGGAAAACAACTTTCCTCTGTTCTCAGTTTCAAGGATACTATGTATAGTATATAGCTATATATATATATATATATATATAGCTATAGCCACTATTTTGTAGGGATTTTCTTTTATCTGAAATTTTGTATTTTTTGGCCAGTATCTCCCTCCTTCTTGCCCATCCTCCCCTGCCTCTGGTAAACCCATTCTGGCATCTTGTTTCTTTGAGTTCGATGTTTTTAGATTGAGTCCACAAATGATATCGTATAGTTCTTTCTTGTCTTTCTGTGACTGGTTTATTTGTTTGGCACAATGTTCCTCAGCTCATCTGTTGTCCATGTCTGCTACCTTTTCTTCATCTGTT
Source organism: Mesocricetus auratus (assembly GCF_017639785.1). Taxonomy (NCBI): domain Eukaryota; kingdom Metazoa; phylum Chordata; class Mammalia; order Rodentia; family Cricetidae; genus Mesocricetus; species Mesocricetus auratus. Next base: position 16,647,015 of record NW_024429190.1, on the reverse strand, counting down.
ACCCGCAGACAGCCATGCACACCCAGGAGTTTCGTGACTCCTGTGCATAGTGCTGCAGTTACATGGAGATGCCATCTCACTTCCTTCAGCTGCACACCAGGAGTGGAATTGCTGGATCATACTTTTAATTTTTTGAGGCAACACATAACAAATTCTCACCAGGGATTCTTTTTTTTTTTTTTTTTTTTTTTTTTTGGTTTTTCGAGACAGGGTTTCCCTGTGGCTTTGGAGGCTGTCCTGGAACTCGCTCGGTAGACCAGGTTGGTCTCGAACTCACAGTGATCCGCCTGCCTCTGCCTCCCGAGTGCTGGGATTAAAGGCGTGCGCCACCAACGCCCGGCCTCACCAGGGATTCTTTAGGTGAAACAGTCATCTTTGTTATGATTTCCCATGCCTGGGTTCATTGGGTGCATTCCCCAACTTGCATTTATTTTCCTGATTGCTGTTGATGACAAGTAATATCTAACTAGAGTTTGATTTTTAAACTCTAGAAGATAATCTTATATTCTGGCTGGTACTGTGAGGTACTTTGGTCCCTGGAGTGAGATGCTGCACTTGCCATGCACTCTTCATGAAGGTGGACACTGTGTAGACGAAACATAACTCACCTGTGCTAGCGAAGACTTTCTTTATTTCACAGTATAAAGCTCCAGAGCCTGGTAATGACTCCTGTTTGTCTAAGGAGTGCAATGACTTTGGCTTTTTTTTTTTTTTGACAGATGCCGGATTTTCAGCAGCAGACAGAGAAGCCAGTCTGGAGCTTATTAAGCTGGACATTTCTAGAACATTTCCTAATCTCTGCATTTTCCAGCAAGTAAGTGGTAGGAATTTGTCACAAGTGTTCTCTGTTTAAGTTTTAGGAATGCTGAGCCGCATATATTTGTAGGCTGGTTTGAAAGGTTAGCTAGGGTTTTGGTGGGAAATTAGGTTGGTGTCACTGACAGTGCATTTAGATATTTAAAATCAGTATAATTGGTTCTTATTAATCATATATCTGTTTTAAAGGTTTGTTTTGCATGCCAGAACCTCAGTAGGTAGTGCAGAGAGCTTATGGGTAGTTGTGTTGTCAGAATGTTCCTCATGCTCTTCTGATTTTAGGACTGTACGTAGCTGTGTCCTCTTGGTAGGAGCCTCCATGTGATTTCAGGGAACTGCTGAAAGTAGGTTCAGGAAGGAGTGCCTCATAGCTTTGATGTAGCCAGGATGGTTGGCTGAACAGAGGTGGTGGGATTTCTGAGATGATGAGCCAGGAGATAATCGGGAATGAACTCTTGTTTTTCTGGATGTTAGTGGAGCTAGAGAGGTCTCCCCTCAGTCATTTGGGCTCTGACTAGGATATCTGGCAGTAGATCTTAGAATCTTCTCTCAAGGCTTTGTGTTCTTTGAGCGAGGAGACATACACTCAGAGGTCTCCTTTGAGACCTTCCTCCTGAACTAACAGTATCACCAGCTCTCTTCCATAATATTTCTACAGGTTTCCCTTTTCAGTACTCACTGTTTTATTTGAGCGTCTAGCGGCCCCCGGGGGGAGCTGCCCTGCCTGCCCTGCCTCCTGATACTCCTTGCCTGTTGAACAGTATTAGAATTTCCAGTTATGCACCATGATTCCCAGCTTGCTTACATGGCTTACACATGATGGCTTGCTGGGAAAAGGTGGTGTCACAAACCGGGATGAGTTGTTTAAATGGCTGCAAAATGAACAGGCCCAGAGCATCCCAGAGCATCGGGTTTAGGTGGTCTTGGGAAGAATGTGGTTGGGCGAACAATCTGAACAATCTGACAGCACAGGAGAGTCAGTGTCCCCTTCTGGAGTATGGAGAATCAGAGGTCACAGAGTGAACAGTCTTGTCTGTGCATGCATTAGGTTTAATTAATGTAGTCTTGCAGAGAGCATGTGCCTAGTAGAAGCACAACTGGAACAGAAATGTTGGGACCCTGTTCCTGTACAAGAATCAGTGTAGAGGACACAGTTGTGCCTGCAACCTCCTTAGAGGGTTTCTCTGTCCTGATGGATACAGAACTGGTAAGGACTGCTTCTACGCTAGAGCAGAGTATGTTGACTCTGGGACTCTGATTTGTGGCTGAGAATCAGGCAGCTAGCATGATGTGGCCAGGCATTAGGGACTATCCAGCTTCAAGGGCAGCACCAGTCTGAGTACTGTGGGTGCTTAGGGAGGGGGAGGGTCAAGAGAAGTCTTTGGGTTCCAGTGACAAGGTTGTTGCTGTCTCAGTGATTCCACAAAGCAGGGTCTCAGTATCTAGGTGTGGAGCATCTTAATTCAGCTGGAAATGTTTGCATTTGAGTCTTTAGGACTCTTTCAGTCAAAGCTAGGGGAAAACTCTATAAAGCTGTTCAGAAGTACCATAAACCCTGGGAGTACTGCCCAGGCTTGGTGGCATGTGTGGATTCAGCTGGGCAGCATCTTCTGAATAGTCCTTTCTCTCTTAGAAGGATTGTCTTTCTCCTCTCAGCACACTTCTGTAGGCTTCAGCCCATACCACACCTTGTAGCCCACTCCCTGATCATCTCCTTAGAGGCCTTCTGCTTGCTGACCCTTTGGGCCTTTCCTCCTCAATGGGGCTCCTATGACTCCAGCTCTGAAGGGGCTTAGGCAGTGCTGCTTTTTGAAGGGGGTTGACTTTGGTCTCAGAGATTTGGGTTTCATTCTCATCAGTTGCCTCCTTTTTTGTTTGTTTGTTTGTTTTTTTGTTTTGTTGTTTTTCGAGACAGGGTTTCTCTGTATTGTTTTGGAGGCTGTCCTGTAACTCCGAAGACTAGGGTGGCCTCCAACTCACAGAGATCTGCCTATCTCTGCCTCCTGAGTGCTGGGATTAAAGGCGTGCGCTACCAATGCTTGGTTGCCTTCTTGTTAGTAGTTTGGTCTCAGGTAAAACATTTGATCCCTCTACCCCATAATCTGTTCATCTGTGACTGGGAATGATCTATGCAGCCTTAAAGCCTTGTTCATAGTGTTTGACTTAGAGGGAAGCCATCAGTGCTATACTGGCTGTTAATTATCTTTGACTGTATTTGAAACTAAACGACAGTGGGACCCACCAAACCCTTCGCACTTCAGGCAGCCCAGAAGTGGGGACATGGGAGTCTTCAGAGGGAGCTCATGGTGCCTGATCTCTTGACTGCCAGGGAGAAGCTTTGTACCCTTTCTCATTGGTAGAAGTAAAACCAGAGATTTTACAGGGAAGCAAGTAGGACTGAGAGCATGGCAGGGCAGGTGTCCCAGCATGTTTCTGAGGGTCCTGCTGTGCTGAGGGCCAAACCTCAGGGCTATGGAGCCCTAAGAGCCTGTGAAGGCTCTGCAGAGGCTGAGGCTCAACTTTGCATTACTGGGTTTGAGAGGGCTTCTCCTGAAACATGGTCCCTAAATTCTGCTTCAGAAATGTTGAAATGAAGAGTCCCTGGTGCTTACTTGGGAGCAGAGGGCGAACTCTAAAGAGAGGGGACATGGAAGCTCTGTGGTCCTTTCCAGGTAGATTGTTCTCTCAGGATTCCTTTGAGACCTCTTTGTTCAATGGTTTTTGGTTTTGGTTTTGGGAACGGATAGCGTTACATGTAAAGGCTGAGGGAAGAACCTGAGAACCCAGCACAAGCAAAGGACACTCAGGAAAAGGAGCTGGCACCAACATGAGCGGTGGAATGACAAAGTGGAAAGCCCTTTAAGGAAAGAACAGTATAGGTTCTCTCAGTCTCGGATCACATAGAATCTCTCTACAGTCACTCTGGTCCTCGAGTAGCTTGTGGATCTGCCTCCATTGTCCCCAGCCCTGTATCCCCCCCCATTGTATTTTCCTTATTTGGCTCTTTGTGCTTTGAAAATGTCTCTTTAATATAGCTTTTATATATAGGTGAGAGTGCAATGGTCTCTGCTGGGAGTTGTGGCGTATACATGTAATTTCTGCACTGAAGAGGTTGAGGCAGGGATTTGGCTCTCCTTGGCTATACAGTGAGATCCTATTACCAACTAACCAGCCAACCAGCCAACCAACCAACAAAATAAAAAAAGAAAATGTGATCATCTGGTTTTTGTCATTCCTTTGTAAGCCACCCAAAGGCACCTGTGGAGAGACTTCATAGTCATATATGCCAGAAAGAATATTTATTCCTGTGTTATATGAGGGCATGTGGTAGATTAAGGCACTAGGAGCTTCATTTAGGTCCAGCCAGTTCCTTTAGAGTGTCTCTGGCATACTAACATCAGTGTGGGACAGCTCTGGGTTTACCTCCTTGTTGCAAGAGCAAATGGGAGTCTTAGCAGGTAGAAGGGCTAGGAGAGCACTTGAAATGGAATCTACTAGGAGCTTTCCAAACCTGCTGTTGAGAAAGATGCAGAGGGAACAGAGTGATGGGCAGAAGAGAGGCAGGAAGAACCATACTTGTTGTGGGCACAAGGCTAAGTCTCAGCAGTCTTGTCACTTGCTGTGAGGAGTCTTGGCCACCTGGTTTACGTACTGAACTTGGAATAGAACATGATTCTATAACGTGAGCCAAAGGAAGGACATTTCTCGAGGGTACTGCTCACAGCTAACCCTTTAGCTTTTCTAGAATAGCTTCATAGACAGAACTGCAGATTTCTCATTAACAGCAAGTTAATAGCTCATTTATTAAATTGCATAATGCATCTAGAGCTGCTCAGCAAAGTCCCTCCTGTATGATCAGCAGGATGACAGTGGTGACAGTAGCAGCAATGGTATTAGATGCTATTCTAAGGCTAACAGTACTTATGCATGTGTTGATTGTGGCATGTCAATCCTTTTAGGGTGGTCCATATCATGACATGTTGCACAGTATTTTGGGCGCTTATACTTGCTACCGGCCGGATGTGGGTTATGTAAGTGATGCTTTCCAGTTTTTTTTATTATGTTACAGTCTATAAAGAAAGTCAAAGCATTTCCCCGCTCTCATATTTAATGCTATCATGACCTTTTGAAGAATATGAAAAATCTTGAGATAAATGGGTTGATTCAGTTTCCTTGGAGAAATTGGCTTGACATGGCTACTCTGTGGTATTCATCAGCACATTTTAACTAGGTTTGATGTTTATTTTTTGCATGTGATTTACCCCCGAAATTAAGTAGAGAAGGCTTTACCATTAACCATTTTTCAAAAGTGTGCTGCTGCTAAACAGATGTGTATGTATGCATGATCTTACTTAAACCTGCAAAGTTCATACATGTGACCACAACCCAGCATGGCACATACCAGATGGCATTATTTCAGATGTCAAAGGCCTAAAGTGTGGTTAGCTTATGATTTTCCATTAGAAGGGGGAGCAGATGGAGGGAGAGAGCAGGTGGCTGATAGGCAAAGCTGTGGCTCTGGGAGGGTGGGTCTGATCTAACAGGGTTTATTTAGGGAGTGAATGGGTGGCTGTGAGGGCCTTTTTAATGGGAAGGTGTTTTGGTTTCTCTTAACACGTAAAAACTGCTCTGACCTTTGTGGCCACATTAGTTAACATAACGTTTCTCTCCTTTCTCAGGTTCAGGGCATGTCCTTTATAGCGGCAGTGTTGATCTTGAACCTAGATACTGCAGATGCCTTTATTGCTTTTTCTAACCTTTTGAATAAACCCTGTCAAATGGCATTTTTCCGAGTGGACCATGGCCTTGTGAGTATGCTCTGTGTATGTCCCAGCACCATGTCTTTATGCAGCAAGAACTACCCAATCATTCTGTCTTTTCAAGGCATGATGGACTGTTTATAATGAGAAATGCATGAACTTAAGTATAGAAACATATAGTCCATTTCCCCTTGTATGAACAGATTACTACATTCTCCTAGAGAGACAGTGTGTCTGAAATGCTATATTCTTTCAATGGAGGTGGAGCGTGAGTCCTTTGCAAGTATGTGCACTTTGTGTTAGGGAGATATAACAGCAGTACTCTCAGTTGAATAGAATACCTGAGGGCTGATGTGTGCTGCTACTCAGAGGGAGATGTGCTCCTGACCATATTCCCTTACTTCAATAAGGCGGTGGTTTAGAGTGCTGTGTAGATGGCCTTTACCATTGGTGGCCGTTAAGAGACCCCCCACATACTTCACAGCTGAGTCCCCTGCATTGTCCAGATGTGGGAACAGACTGAGGAGGGAAGTGGCTTGTCCAAGACATGTCTGGTACATGGGAGAGCTGAGGGTTGAATCCATTCTGGGTCCTAAACTTTGTTCTTACTGGAAGAAAACTCGCTATTCCATTAGCTTTTAAGTTGGTGTTGCTTTGATTTCCTGGTCATTAACACTATTGTATCAAGACCTCAACTATTTGATGGTATATGTCAACTTGGAGCCCTTCTTCCTTAAATGTCTTCAGGATCCCAGTAGTCTTTGTTCTGAAGCTGCTGCTCACTCTGACTTTAGGGGGGAGTGTCAGGGTTAGGGTCCTTCAGGAAGATTGTTTGGTATTCCATTTCTGTAGCTCAAAGTGGCTTCAATACAAAGTTCTTATAAGAATTGGTTCTGAGGCCAGGTGGTGGTAGCAAATGCCTTTAATACCAGCACTTGGGAGGCAGAGGCAAGTGGATTTCAGTGAGTTGGAGGCCAGCCTGGTCTACCAAGCCAGTTCCAGGACAGCCAGGACTGTTACACATAGAAACTGTGTTTCAAAGAACAAACAACAACAACAAAAAGCCGGGCATTGGTGGCGCACGCCTTTAATCCCAGCATTTGGGAGGTAGAGGTAGGCAGATCTCTGTGAATTTGAGGCTAGCCTGGTCTACAGAGCGAGTTCCAGGACAGCCTCCAAAACAATACAGAGAAACCCTGTCTCGAAAAAAACAAAACAAAACAAAACAAAAAAAACAAAAAAAGGTGGTTCTGAGAAAAATCATATTTGTGAGCAAAGCAATATGCATAGAGATTATTATTTACAATTGTAAATATGAGAAGGGTTTTAAATGGGTTGGGGAAATGGGGTGATAAATGAAATCTGCCAAGATCCCTAGTGCAGCAGTGACTCACTGCTGTATAACGAGTGTGAGGTAGACCTAGTGCAGCAGTACTCTGTGTAGCACTGTTAAAAAGGGATTATACCTCAAAGCAGTAGCGCTTATGGACAGGTACTTCATGAATAGTATTTTTGTCATTTTGTTTCATATTTTGAGGCCTGGTCTTACTATGTAGCCCAGACTGTCCTTAAACTCCTGGTCCCCTGCCATAGTTTCCTAACTGCTAGTATTACAGGGAATACTACAGGCTTGGCTTGTTGCTTCTATGCTTAGTTTTCTTCACTGAGCAGTATAGGGACCCTTTCATAAGCAGATAAAAAGTTTCCAAGAAAAGAGTGAAGTCTTTAGGAGAGATTCTCACCTTTGAACAGCTTGATGCTACTAACCTACTGACGTTATATTGCCTATGTATTAGTCCTAGGAAGTAGTTCCTGAATGTCAACTTAAATTTGCTTTGTTTTGGAACAAGGTCTTAACTGATAACCCAGCTGACCTTGAATTCATAAGCCTACTGTTTCAGTCTCCTGTCTGCTGGGGTTATAGTTGTGTTCCACCATGTTGAGCTTTAATTTTCTCTTTCTATATATAGAAAGATGGTACCCGTTTTTGCTAATTTTGAAGACCCCAGCTTTCTGTCTTTAATATGGAATGAGGAAAGGGAGAAGCAGCTTGTTAGTGTTGAGTGGGACCTTTGCTCTGGGCAGCATGACAAACTTTAAGCCAGATGACTGCTGTAGGGCTTCCTGCTCATTGAAGGCTTCTGCACACTAATGCCACCCCATCCCACAAGTGTCCCTAGACATGGCCTCATGTCCTGTGGTCTACATGAAAATGAGTAAAGGAAGTCAGGGTTGGGCTCTGCCTCGGCACTTGGTGGATGATGAGTAGAGCAGAGTCGCCAGCCCAGGCATGGTTGCTCCCATCCAGCAGAGCTCTTCTTCCTACATATTGATTGCTCCATGCTGTTTCTCCCCCCACCCTGCTTCTTTCTTTTCTTACAAAGCTTATGAGAACCTGGCCTGTTGCTGCCTCCTTGCAGTGTCTTCGTTTGCTGTGGTCAAAGGCTTACATGTTTAAGCTGGAACTGTGTTGTCCTTCCCTCAGACTCTAGTCTTGTCTCTTCCTCTGTGAATGTGCTAGACTTGGGCAGCAGGCAGCTTGCTTTCCCAGGTTATCTCTCACAATGCAGCTGCAACCTTCATAGCATTACAGGCCGTGGTTCAAGTCCCAGCTCTACCATGTACCGGTACTTTGCCCCTGTGTGGCAAGTTAAACAATTGCTCTGGGTTTCAGTGTCTTTCCCTGTAACTTGAAGGAATGATAGAATGTGGACAGAACTGCTGTGAGAAGCTTAGAGACAGTATTATGCTTATCTACTTGTTACCTACCTGGGTAACAATTATTAGATTCTAAGTGCGCAAAACTCTTGACTCTTGTGGATTGGAAACTCGTACTGATAATTAGTTTACTAGTGTATTTAACATTGTCTCCCTAGATGTTGACTTACTTTGCTGCATTTGAGGTATTCTTTGAAGAAAACTTGCCGAAATTGTTTGCACATTTCAAGAAAAACAACTTAACTGCAGACATCTACCTAATTGATTGGTAAGACTCAGCTTTCTTGCTTTCCAGAGCACTTCTCATCCCTTGCCTGTTTTCCTGTTGTCACTGTCACTTTCTTGGAGGACTCAGCTGAGTCTCCTTGCCCTGCTTCCCAGCTCCCCTCTGCCTTGAATGCCTATTTATTTTCCAGGCTCTTTGTCCCAGTGACTTGACTGACCTTCTAGACTCCCTCAATGGACCTTCTGTTTTTAAGGCACTATTGCCAATCCATTAAATGAGATGTCTCTAGGCAGCAAGTGCATGCCACACCTTTTACTAGAAGTCCACTGATAGGAGCTTGAGTGAGTGTGGAAGGGAGAAACAGCATGTGAATTTCAGAACTTGAGTCACTGTGCTGCCCTGTAGGAGAGACAGATAGAAGGGGAGAGAAGAGGTGATAGATCCCAATCTAGGGTGATGGGGTGTGGGAAACAGCATATAGGGGCTCAGAATAAGCCAGAGCATAGCAGCTGGGCTGGTGGCATTGGGGGACATCATAAAAGGCTGAGGATAAGGGTGGGGAGTTTGGGAAACCAGAACATCTGAGTCTCAGAGGCCAAGCTGTGGGCCACAGGAGATGATTGACAGCCTGTGCTTGTTGTATAAGTCAGCTCCAAGCAGCCTGGGGGGTAGGAGCTCCTGGGTGAGAGCTCAATGAAGGAAAGCAAGGCCTGATGGAGATTAGGGAGAGGAGTCATTGACAGATCCTAGGAAATGTGTTGTGGACTTGCCAGGGGATCATGGTGTTTGTGATAGTACTGATAAGGGATTGCTTGTGTTAGCGGCTGATATCTGAAACACAGAGGAACAAATTTGACTTTGAGCATGAAGATTTTATGGGAGATCTAAATAGAAGTTTCCTGAGACCTGTAAGTAGGAGGCTCCAGAATTGTGAACTGAAACAGTAGATCAGTTACATCTCTGCACAGAAGTAGTTGTGGTCATAAAGAGAGGATGGCTGTCACCTTCAAGTGCACCAGGTTGAGGGCCAGGTAAGGGACCTGGAGACCTGAGTGCTGCAAGGAAAAGTTGTCATGTGGTAGAAGAGTGTGCTTCAGGACCCTTGTGCCCCAGCCAGGCATGATGTACTGTGCTATGGTCTACAGGGGCCAGGGAACTCTTCTAATTGTGCTCCTGCAGAGACCATGATAACTGGCTATTCAAGGCATTTCAGAGTGACTACTCTGTCTTGGAGAAGGGGCTTTTTGTGAGGAGAGATGTCATTTGGCCAAAAGGCCCATCTGAACTGCAACACTACCTCAGAGAGGAAAAATGAGCTCCTCTGCCACCCTGGACAGAGAACTGGCTGGTTTAGGTTTCTCCTCACTTTCTTCAGGAAGCAAGAGGACTTCTAGATGATAAATAAGTACTGTCCAAGCCTACGTCAAATCACTCAGTAGAGCAGACCTGTCTACATCCTTGGGAATGAGTGTCAGATATCCATTGTGTTGCTTCTGCCGTAAGCTGGTGCCTGGTTCAGCATGTATGAGGGTTTACACTTGTATATGAAGTCACTGGCGCTGATATAGAATGTAAGCACCAGGCTTAGATGGGCCATCATTGGGAATACTCAGCTGTTCTGTCTGCTTGTGCTACACATAAATGTTTGGAACATCCTTTTAAAGGGGTCCCTTTGTTTAACAGATGATTTTTATCCTCCCATGAACATTTGAGTGCACAGATGGCTCCTTGCCACCCTGAACTTTGTATCTATATTGGACTGTCAACTCTGAACCCTTAGATCTCCCTTGCTTAGAGCTCAGAACAAGAGATCATTAGAAGACAGACTCTCCCCACAACTAGAAGCCTAGACATCTACCTGGTTCTATTGAAGCCTTCCATAGGAATTTTAAGTTTTAGGCTAGATTCTATTCAAATCTTTTTTTCACCTTGGGTTAGAAAACACTGCATGTAACCGGGCGTTGGTGGCGCACGCCTTTAATCCCAGCACTCGGGAGGCAGAGGCAGGCGGATCTCTGTGAGTTCGAGGCCAGGCTGGACCGATAGCCTCCAAAACAGAGAAACCCTGTCTCGTAAAACCAAAAAAAAGAAAAAAGAAAAAAGAAAACACTGCATGTTATGTGGTAACCCAGTAGAACATTAACTTGTGTATACTGGGACAGAGACTCCATGAAGCAGAACCAGCTTGACATTATGGAAAGCGTTCTGAAATGTTCTGTCGATAATGGCAAACTCTCACTGACTTGGAGTCTGACTGTGTCCTGAAAGCCATAGCCTAAAGGGCAGCTTTGTTTTTTCCTGTCCCAGCCAGCAGGGCTGTGAGTTCAGGGTGTCCACAAGGAAAGGAAGCTCTATGGGGTTTTGTTCTGAGATATTACGTCGTGATGTGATTGATGCCAAAGCCTTCTGAGTACTGTTCTTCCCTGCAGGGTGGCTTGTTCCTCACGTGATGTTGTTGCGTTCTGGAGTAAGGGCCAAGTAGGGCACCTGCTGCATGTGCAGTCCCATTACAGGGTTAGGTGCACAGGAAGGCTCTAGAAGCGCTGTACTAAAGTTGAACTGAGTTGAGGGAGTGCCTTCTCCTGATTGTTGTTACTCTGCTTATTAATGGTCTGCAGTAAGTCTGATGTCCATAGGTGCTGATGGTCAGAGGAAGCCTCAGTCACTAGAGACTGCATGTGAAAATACTCATTGCTTTGTCTCTGACGTTTTCTCACCCAGTGTCACCCTCTAGTGTGCATGCTGTGTAGTGTGACTCCAGAGCCTTGCTCTTTTGTGTCCTACCACCTCCTCAAGCTGCATCTACACTTAAAATTGCCTTGAACTGTGTTCATGTGACCTGCACAGTGCACAGTGTGTGAGAGTGTCCAGCCCCAGGGATTAAGTGACTGAGCTACCTCCTCTTCTGTGTGGCTCCATGGGTGCTCAGAGATGGCTACATAGGGTGAGCAGACACCTGGATGCCCTGCTGTCTACCCTCCTCCAACACTACCTGTACACTCATAGTTCCTCTCAGAGCTTCAGGGTTCACTTCTATATCCTTAAGGCCTGACCCCATCCTTGGTTCAAGTCCTAGGCGGGACAAGGACATTTTTGTTTCCAAGAGTCCCTTTAGGTGCCAGTGGCCTAAAGCCACCTGTTCCCTTGTCCACTTTTCTGCTGCACAGGCTCCTCCCCTTATAGCCCTGCAGGACAGAGCTTCATGAAGAAAGCTGGCCAGATGACTTGTTTAGCTGTCTGCCTCTCTGCTGTGGACTTGAAGATCAGAGAAATGGCCTGTCACCTACCTTCATTTCCTATGGAGTTTTGAGTGGTCTGACTATCAAGGCTCTAGATGCTATAGGGGAGCTGATCAGAAGTAGCTTAACTTCCCAAAAGATTTCTCTCTTGTTATCCAGTGGCAGAGTTATTTGAGGATGTGAGTGAGTTTTATAACAATAATATTGAGCTAGTCAAAAGACCTAGCAGAGTGCTACATATATGATGATGCTTTGAGATGAAGAGCTGTCACTCTGTGGGGTTTCTCCTTGTGGGAAGGTTCAAAGAGGTGGATGTTGGTGATTTGGGTTTCTGTTGCATTCTGTACTAAGTTCATTCATGGGTCTCACCTTCTACCCAGGACACCTTGAGAATAGGTAATACATTGGACCAGAGGGGGGGGGAGGGAGAGAGAGAGAGAGAGAGAGAGAGAGAGAGAGAGAGAGAGAGAGAGAGAGAGAGAGAGAGAGAGAGAGAGAGAGAGAGAGAGAGAGAGAGAGAGAGAGAGAGAGAGAGAGAGAGAGAGAGAGAGGAGAGAGAGGAGAGAGAGAGAGAGAGAGAGAGAGAGAGAGAGAGAGAGAGAGAGAGAGAGAGAGAGAGAGAGAGAGAGAGAGAGAGAGAGTTTCCTAGTTTTCCTAGAAACATGGGGAACTGGGTAGGATAGTAACTGAGGGTGCTCCTGAACCAGCGGTGGGTGAAAGGCTCATTTCTAGGAACCAGTCAGGTTGAGGAAGTTGGACACAGCTAGAAGTTGGTGCCATGGCCTGTAGGTTCAAATCATTAGCCATAGGTTCTCTATGGGCAAGACTGTTAGGTGACATTTTCTCCACCCAAAGCTGTGATCAGGTTTCTACCATGCTCTTTGTTTTGAATATCATCATCTGCAAAGTGGAGGTGAGACTGCCTTCTCTTGGGGTTGTATTGAGGAGGCATGTCCCATGGAAGAGCAAGAGTACCCCTGGGTTGCTGTTTGCAGCCTGGGGCTGCTCACTTGTAGCCCAGGGTCTCTCTCTAAGAAGGACTGGCTCACTGGGAGTGGGTGGGGAGGGGGGAGATTTCTGTCCTGGAACTTCAGTTCTTTTCATAGCTAACCCAATGATTAGGCTGGGCATGGCTAGATAAACATATTTCTGGGAATAGTGAAGGATCAGCAGGAAAGATTATCCCTTCTGTCCACATCTGTTAGAGAGAAATGGATGCTCACATTGCTGTCTTGAAAGCCCATGGCACTGGCACAGCAGCACAGAAATGCATTGCTTTGCAATAGTTGGACTCAGCCCTGAAAGTGCCTTGCTTAATATTTTGTTCAGTATTTGAGGGGCCTGAGGGAGGGAACAAAGAAACATTTCTTCTTGAATTCTGTCTTCCCACTGTGGTAGGAACACCAGAAGGACCTGGGGAAGCCAAGGGCCTTCACTATCCACCCTACTCCAGAACATAGTCACTGACTGGGAGCAGGATGCAGCCTTAAGCCATAGAGAAGATGTGAATTTGGGCTCTAAGATGTGGGAGGGCTATGTGCATATATTGGCCCTCCTATTCCATCCACTTTTTCAGGGCCAGGGCTAACCTGGCATCAACTCCTGGCCTGTGACTGAGCCAAGTGACTCACCAGCCCATGGGTGTGCTGCCCAGATTCTTTTCTCTGACTTTTGAGTCTAAATGTTGTTTGAAATCTAGTTAAGCATTTGCAGTCTCCTGGTAATAAGGGGAGAGAAGAGAGTGGTGGCATCAGCTTCCAAGCATTTGAGCTGGGAGAAGGGAATATGAAGGGACTGTTGAGAACTGAAGGTCTGAGTCCTAGAGTCACTTGCAGCCAAGAGCCGAGGACAGGAGTTTAGTCACAGCCACATACTCTTAGAGGAAGCCCATGCTTTGATGGCTGTAGGTGCCCCCTGACCTGAGCAGAGGGGCATTTGGAAGCATGTTACTGAGATGCCTGCTGGAGTCTGCAAGGCCCTAAAGATGTGAAGGTACGAAAGGCATGAAAAATAACTCAGTATTAATAACAACAGAGCCCCTCCTTTCCAGCACTGCACTGTCTCTGAGAGAACTGTGGCTGCTCTTGATGACAGCTAGGAAAGGGATGCATGAGGTACAAAGTGAACATTGACAGGAAACACTTCGTTATGACTGTGTGGAGACACAGGGAGGAGCGGGCCTTCTACAAGCCAGGGAAAAGGTCTCAGAAGAAGCTGGGGATCCCTGCTTATTCTACCTTGATCTCATGAAGACACTGAATTGTGAGGAAATAGCTATCCATGTTTAAGCCCAAACAAGACAAACCAAAATGCCCCCAAACAAAACAACAAACCAACAGGAAGATTCATCTATCCTGAGGGTTAGAAATGGCCTCCCAAGGAAGTCACCAGGGCTGAGACTTGGATGAAGAGGCATCTTCTATGAAACAAAAATTTTCTTTAAAAGGCACATAAATATAAAGGTAATATAACATTCTAAGCCATAATCATTTGCACTCTTTTATAGAACAAAGAATAGTTGTTAACAGTGAGGTCAGGTAGACTCTTCTATGTGCAGTGAGGCTGGAGAGCAGTTTGATAGCCTTCACTTTCTGATCCTGGTTGTCTTTTCTTGGCTTGGTGCTTTCTACACAGACTATATGCACAACTATGTTACTGGCACAGAACTTCTCTTTGAACCGACAATCAATACATTTATCACCTGAATGTCTGACTTTCAGCACATAACATGTCTCCCACTCAGAGTATAAAATGACAGTTTCATCCTTTGGGTGGCTCAGCCAGTGACCTGATGTCTTGGGTTTCTCCTTTGCTTCCCCACCACTGTCCAGGTAGTACCTGATTTGGGCCAATTCTCCTGCTCCCTTTCTGCTCTATGACTGCAGCTATCTGGGTCATCTGCCCAGCCTGCATCCCCTCCAGGAACTGTCAGCCTGCTACTTCCTTGAACTGCCTCAGTTCACTGAGAATAAAGTCCAGAGCCTATAAAACAGTCCTTTCTCATCTGTGCCCATGTTCTTCCCAGACAGCCTTTTCTCCACTACCTGGTTTGCTTCATCAACTGGCATGATTCATCGTCATGCTGCCCTCAGACATGTAGTTATCCTAAACTCTGCTGCAGGTGTGGGGAAAATCCTGGAGCTCCTCTCCTGGCTGCCTGCTTCCTTTTTAGGGTGGATGGCACTGCTTCTCCTCAACATTGTGTTCTTCCCCATCATCCGATGTAGAAGAGCATTCGCATGCATTTAACCTTCTATGCATGCATAGTGCATACCCTCCTAACAATCCCTTTCTATCCTTAAGCCCCATCTGTGTGTGTTTGTCCTTTGTGCTCCTGAGCTGTCTGTTCAGCACTTTGTATCTTTATCACCAATCACTAGCAAGTAGCATACAGCAGGCTTCAAAAAAGTATGTATGACCTAGGACTCTGAGACTTGACACAGGAGGATGGCAAGTTTGAGGTCATCCTGGTCTACTGCTTTCTTTTTAAAGATGTCTAGTGGGCTGGAGAGATTGTTCATTGGTTAAGTGCACACCCTACTCCTCCAGAGGACCCAAGTTTGGTTCCCATCAGGTGGTTCACAACCACTTGTAACTCCAACTCCAAGGGGACCATGATGCCTCCAAGGAGACCTATACTCATGTGCACATACTCACACATATATACATATTTTAAAATATTAAAAATATATCTTGGTAGAAAAAAAGGTGCCTGACCTGAGCTATTTTGAATCAGAAAGGATTGGTACCATAGCCATCCTCAGGGAGACAGGGCTTTGCTAGTCAGTGCCCTTTCATACCTGCCTAAAGGAGTTGATGGAGATCCACATGCAAATCTGAATTCAGTAGTTTTATGCTATATGAGAAAAAGAATCAAGTTTACTTCATGGATTTGGGATAAAAACTGGGGGATCCTTTTTGTTGCTCTTGTTGGCCCCATCAGTCTTTAAGGAGATGGGAGACATGGTTCCCGTGTGTGGACTGCGGTTTGTGTGTGGGAAGTGTGGGCTAGGTTTCTACACTTTCGTTTTTAGTTGTTTTTATACAGAGTTCTGCTTTATAACTCAGACAGGCCTGAACTTGCTATCCTCCTGCCTCTCAGGACTGAGGTTACACATGTGCATTGCCATACCCAGACTTCTCACTTTATAATACTGAACAGAGCTCTAGCTCTGGACCTACATGGTGACATAGGCCCAATCCAGGTTAGAAGTGCTTGACCCCAGGGCACAGGTGTTATTCCAACACAGTTGTTAGGTAGTTTGGATTGTGCTTATCATTTGTATTTGAGTGCATTCACATGTACAAGCCAGGGGTCATTTCTCAGAAGCTATTCAACTTGGTTTTTTTGGGGGAAGGGGTTGAGACAAGGTTTCTCTGTGGCTTTGGAGGCTGTCCTGGAACTAGTTCTTGTAGACCAGGCTGGTCTCGAACTCACAGAGATCCACCTGCCTCTGCCTCCCGAGTGCTGGGATTAAAGGCGTTCACCACCACCTCCTGTTTTTGTTTTGGTTTTTTTGTTTGTTTGTTTTTGTTTTTGTTTTGTTTTGGTCAACTTGTTTTCAAGTACAGGTTTTCTCATTGTCCTGGAGTTATCAAGTAGACAGACTGCCCAGTGAGCCCCAAGGATTTGCCTTTGCCACCCAAGCTCTGAGGTTACAAGTGCATGCCGTTGTACCTGGGTGCTTTGTGTCAAATTCAGGTCCTCACATTACCACTGAGTTATCTCACCAACTTTCAATTATATTTTTAAGCTAATACCTTTCATCTGATGGTTTGCATTATTAAAGTGTAAGATCAGTTTTTAATAATCTACAGTCAGGAGCCGGGCGTTGGTGGCGCACGCCTTTAATCCCAGCACTCGGGAGGCAGAGACAGGCGGATCACTGTGAGTTCGAGACCAGCCTGGTCTACTGAGTGAGTTCCAGGACAGGCTCCAAAACAATACAGAGAAACCCTGTCTCGGAAAAAAAAAAAAATCTACAGTCAGATTTATCAAGAAAGCCAGGCATAGTGGCATACACCTATATCCCATCACTCAGAAGTTGTAATGAATTCCAAGCCAGCATAGTTTGCTACATAACTAGATTCTGTCTCAAAAACCAAACTATGACAACAGAAAAATTTACACCTTGCTGCATTGCTGGCCCCCTACAAGGAGAATAACAAATAGCACTCTGTCCTCTCAGTTCTCATTTCCTAGCTGACGCCAAGCTCTACTGAGGTATAAAACCTGTCTTATTAGATCTAGTATGCAACACCTGTCTCATTGAGCACATAGTATCTGATTGATAGACTTCTGCTCCAAGTAGGAATTATCTAATATCCATGATCCAGAAACTGTGTAGTGTTTGATAACACATTGATGCTGACAGTGCTGTTTTGTGTGACATGTAAATCGGCCTTCAGAGTGATTGCAGGACAGTGTTGTCCACAGTGTGTAAAAGTCAGGGACCCAGGATGTTGTGCATGCCTTATGCCATCCCAAACCTAAAAGCTCCATTTTTCCCCAGGATCTTCACCTTGTATAGTAAGTCCCTGCCCTTGGACCTCGCTTGCCGCATCTGGGATGTGTTCTGTCGAGATGGGGAGGAATTTCTCTTCCGCACAGCTCTGGGCATCCTGAAGCTCTTTGAGGATATCCTGACGAGGATGGACTTCATCCACAGTGCCCAGTTTCTGACAAGGCTGCCTGAGGACCTGCCAGCAGATGAAGTGTTCGCAGCCATCTCCACTGTCCAGATGCAGAGCCGGAACAAGAAATGGGCACAGGTAAGTCAGGATGTGCATAGCTGTGAGACACTGAACCTTTGAGAAGGCTGTCTTTGGAAATGGTGCTCAGGCTGAAGGTACACGGTCTGACTCATGGCTGGGTTTCTGACAGCTTGGAGGAATGTGTGTAGGGAGAGACAACCCCCCCCCCCATTCTGTATTGTCAGCACTTCTAGGTCACCTCTGTAGGACTCCACCAGAAAGGTCCCCTCCTCAACTTTTTTTTTGCATTTATTGTTTTCTGTGTGTATGACTATATGAGAGAGGGCCAGTGCATGTGCCACAATGAGAGTATGTAGGTCAGAAGGCAACTCATGGAAATTGGTTCTCCTCTCCTACTGTGTGAGTCCCAGCATCGAGTGCAAGTCTTCTGGCTTGGTGGCAAGTACTTTTACCCACTGAGCTGTCTCAACAGCCGGAGGCATTTCTTGAGGTGATGAAAATGCTTTAAAGTTGCCTTTTGGTGAGGTTGACTTGCATGCTTTATGTGGGTGAATTGCCTATGAATTATAGTTCAGCAAAGCAATTAAAAAGGTATACTTAGTTCACATGAGAGCAGAACTGACTGTGCTGTCATCAGGGATCCAGGGGCAGAGGAGAGCCTTTCTTTGACTAATAAACAAAGAAAAGTATGAATAGAAACATGGCCTTGGCTCTAAAGTTACTGAGAATTTCAAGATGAGCCTGAAGCTAAGGAGAGTCCATTTGAAAGCTGGGTGGGGCCAGTGTGAAGGTTTTTGGAATCTTCCAACCTATTGCTTATGGTGGCTTTTGAATCCACACGGAAAAGTAAGGTGTAAGATGATGGCAGTCTGGCCTCATAGAGTGCTCTGCTTGGCATGCAGTTGGTGTTCGGGAATGTTATCACTGCTGCCTAAAGGTGGGGTGCTCCTTAAAGTGTCAACCAAGAGCTGGGAGAGCAGAGGAGAGAACAGTCACTTCAAGACCATGTCACACCTCTGTCTGGCCAACTTCCTGATGAAAGGGATCAGCTATATCAGTAACATGGAGTAGGGGAGCTTGTTAGTGCCCTGGGGGAAACCTGGGCCTCTGCTGTGTTCAGGGGCTAGCCAGCAGCTCAGAGAACAGGCATATAGGGGGATGGGGTAGGAGTGTTAAATGGCTGCTGTTTTTCAACTGTTTTGTGAGGTTCTCAGGTCAGTGTGGCCTGTGAATCTAACCATAGCTGTCTTTTCTGTGATTCTAGGTGCTGTCTGCGCTGCAGAAAGACAGCCGGGAAATGGAAAAAGGAAGCCCATCCCTCAGACACTGAGGCTCAGGGGTGACTCCCACTTGGCACTGAAGCAGAGCTCCACATGGCACCTGTGTGCTTTCAGACTGAAGCCTGGGAAGAACAGGGGCTCTTTCCATGTTGGATTTCTAATGCTGAAGTTGGCCTTAAAACAAAACAGCTCTTAAAGAATTACATCCAGGCTTAGCCTTAAGCAGCTCAGTGGACCTGTGCACTGGCATTGGTCATGACTAGCCACTGCATTTTCCACATGGACTCAAGAAAGGGCAGGCTGTCTCCTTGCTCCTTTATTCCAGCAACAGTTAATTAAATTGTGATGCCATTATGCCAACTACTGGAAGGTACATTACAATCTTTCTTAGCCAAGATGCATGAGAAATATTAGGAGACCTCAGAGATGTTATTGGTTCATATGTTGGATAAGAAAGGAATTACTTATTTAGTTACTGAAATAATTTTTCCAGAGATGAAGGGTATGTTTTAAATTTCCCTACCAAGGAAAAGTGTAAGGAAGATGGACCCTGTAGGGTAGTTACTGGTGAGTGTTCATAGGCTCCTGAAAATTCACCTGACTTTAAAAAAAAAAATTGTTTCTTGAGACATGGTTTCTCTGTTTAGCTTTGGAGCCTAACCTGGCACTCCCTCTGTGAACCAGAGATTCACCTGTCTCTGCCTCCTGAGTGCTGGGATTAAAGGTGTCCACCACCAACGCCTGGCTTCACCTGATTTTTGTGTGACATTTGACCCTGTTGCCTTGACACATGATAGCAGGAAGGCTGAGAGTTCACATTAGGATCCCACTCTCTAGAGTAGCACTCACTGCATCTTAGGAGCCATAGTGGTTGGAGCAGGGGAGCCACATGCTGGAAAGGGATACAGATGGGCCCTGTAAAGAAAGGGGTAGGAAGAAACTACAAAATTTACTCCTCTCTTACCTGCTTGTTTCTGAGCAGCTGGGCATGGCAGCCTCTGAAAACACCGTTGTGTGGGAGATGGTTTCCTTGCTTTAGCTGAATGTCCTTTTTTTGCCTTTGTCACCTAAGTAGCTGGACCTCTTCTAAGTGCCAGTGGTTGTCTCCTGTCCCCATCTGGCTTTATAAAATAAGCTTCACACACTGCAGTGAGGACCACCAGATTCTCAGTGTCATCAGCCCTTCTCGATTTTTCTCAGCTCATTGGTGAGGTTCTTATTGTTGTACCTTTTCCTTGGCTTGAGAACTTTGTATAAGTAATTTGATTGTCCAAATTAACAGAAATGAGTAGTTTTTGCATAGGATAATACAAAAGACATCCAGTAGCTGTGGAAATTGATTACCTCCTGATAATCCACTGGCATCCTTGTTCCTGGAGGTACAGGCAGGCCAGGGTTGAGAACAGTTTCCAGCAAATGCCTGTGTGATCTTCACAGCCCTTTGCAACCAGACCTGCTACCCCCAGAAATTATCCTCCCCATTGTTATAGTTTCTGATAGCCATTGGGGAGCCCTTGACTGATTTGTGGCACGAAGACTTGGGCCAGCCTCATGACAGTGCGTTTGCATGGGTTTCTTTTATCTTCTATGCTTGTTGGTGATAGTCCAGTGCATCAGCAGGCTGTCATGTCCATGCCATTCACCATGCTACCACTTTTTTTTCCTGGAGTCTCATTTGTAGTCCCATGGCTTCTCCAGGGAGGCTGCAGAGCACCCTCCATATAGCTGTCTGCCTTAGTGTGAAAGGTTGATGCCTGACCTCTTGGAGGAGGATGTCTTCACCAGCCATCCAGTGGCCTCTAGATCCAGCCATTCTTGACATCAGTTACTGAATGTAGCCCAGGCCCAGCTGGCCTATGAGAAGCGGACTACCCAACCCTGTCTGCTGTCATTCCTTGCAGATGTACTTAATTTTATTCCATGACATGGGCATCTGTTCTCTCAAGATGTATATATTTTCTTACTGTACATAAAGACATTCCTTAAGTCATACAGAAAGTGTTGTGACAAGGGGACTTGGGCACCTTGTTGTGAATGCCATTGTGGAATCCTCTGTGTTCACAGCCCAGCTCTTAACTTTCTTGTTTGACATAAATCTGTGGGCATGCATGAAGTTCTCAAACAAGACTCCATGCCAGCCAAGCACTGACTGATCTCCAAACAGGGTTTTCATAGCCTGTTTGTGTGAGCCTGATGTTCCCTCTTTAGAAGCTGTATAGTTCCAAGTTCCTCTACTCTGAGGGCATCTCATAATCCTCCCTGTTTGGGCAAACTGGAACAGAGTCTGCACCTTCCACCTCACTTGCCATGACTTTCAGTCCCAAACTTGAGGGTGCTGGGCAGCTCTCACTCCAGAGGGAGCTTGCAGGAGAGGCTTCCTGTCACCTTGGGAGCAGTGCTCACTTCAAAGGTACTTCTAACTGTTCAGTTTGTGACTATTTTTAAACAGTTTGCCAATAGGAAACTCCTGATAACACTTGCTACATATCATGTTTTAATTGCTTGTACAGTTAACCTTTATTTAGTAAAGTGTATCAAACTAGGGCTTTTTGAATTGTAAATATGTGGTTTTATTAAAATAAAGTCATGTAAAATTGTTACTTATGTTCATTGTGTCCTTTGGTTTAAAGCTGACATTCTTGCTTTGAAGTGCAGCAGAGAGTATTTTAACTCAGGACTTGGGAGACACAAAGCAGAGCAGTTACTTTCCTCAGGGGATTCCAGAGTTCAGATGTCCTCTTCAAGTTGCTGGGGCTCCCAGCTGTGCTGCACTCCCTGAAGCCTGTTGCCTTGACCTTCCCCACCATAAGTCTGCAATCCCATGAGAGCCGACAACCACATTTGTTTACTCTGTGCTAGCTGCTGAACCAAGGCTCTTCACACTCTGGAGCTTTCCTAGAACCTGTAAACCTGGGGGTACAAGGGGTGAGCCCCTTCCTGTGAGCCACTTAGGAAAGTGGCTGTGTATGTAGTGGGCTTCACAAGCTACTTGGAGCCAGACGAGACAAATGCTTGTATATGTCACTCTCCTTTCAGTTCCCGCTGCTGTAACCTCCAAACTGCCCAAGACTGCTAGGAGATAGATTGCCCAATGTGTTACAGTCTCCATCAGGGACAGACACAGGACTTGCCTTCCCCTCTAAACCAATGACTTCATTCTCTGAGCCACTGTTCTTTGCAGGCAGTAAAGTGAGGTGATAGACTCTGGGGTTGCTGAGGGCTGGCTGCCTGCTCCAGCCACACCAGGCTATGGACCAAGTGTTCTACATGGATTATTAATCTCCACGGCAGCCCCATGTAAGAGACTGGGTGTTTCCATTCCAAGAATATGATACAAAATGCTTGCTCCAGCTCCTGCAGCAGATTCAGAGCTGGTAACCATACCACCTCTGAGAAAAGTGCTGGCTCCTGCGTGCCTTTTGGAGAAATGCTTGCTTTGGACCTTTTGGAACCCAAACACAGGGCTGGTTGTGGCCTAGATTTCTCATTCCTTTCAATACTTCCAGCGTGCATTGCTGGATGCCTTCAATGTGGGCCAGCAGTTAAGAAACCCTGCCCATCATGAGCTGTCTGAAGAGTGGGGGAACTGTTGAGCTCACATCTAGCAGGAGGAAAGTGACATTGCTGAACCTTGAGCAAAGCTTTCAGGTGGACAGAGCACGGGCCTGCCCAGCAGAGGGCAGCCTTAGACCCTAAGACCAGCTCTTAAATGGGACCTCATCAAGACCTGCAAATGCTTGAACTTGAATGGAAATGAGTAGATATGCTTTGTGTGGAACTAAATATGCTATGAAATATTTGATGTTATTCAGGCTTGCTGAATAACACGGGCCATGGCCATGATGTAGTGTGTATGTATCTCTTCTGTCAGCACTGCCGGCAGTGCCCACTGCTAGCTCATTCTGGATGATGTACTGCTCTCCTTAAATCAGCCAACAAAGCCCCCCTTCCCCCAGGATTCCTACATAGTTTTGTGTGGCATGAGGGAACCACTTCTCCAAATAGCTTCTTGACTCTGTTCTAGAGTTCCAGTAGATCTACTACTAACCAGAAATAAACCCAGATGGCAGATAGCTTGGCTAGAGGGCAAGAGCAGGACCCTGGAGTTGAATCTCAATCGGTGATCTTGGAGAATTCACTGAAATTCTCCAAACCTTTTTTTCTCCCCTTGTAACTAAAGGTTGTGGGTCTTAGCTCCTTTCCATAGGCTTATGGAGTATTAATAAGAGACAGAACTGCCCTTTTACCCGTGAACATTCTCCAGGCAGTTAGATTTGTACCTTTAGCCTATAAACTTTTAGTACCTGTGTGAGAGAGTGAGAGGAGAGAGAAAGGGAGAGAAAAATGTGGTCTCATTTTGTAGCTGATGATGCTGGAATTATAGGTATGTACCAAGCCCTGCTTAAACTGGTACGTGGCTGTACATTTTTCAGTTTAGTGCTGGGGAACCAACTCAAGGCCTTGCTCATGCTAGACTAACACTCTATCCCTGATGTACATCTTCAGGACTTTTATTATCTTCTGCTTGTGAATTTATGGGTTTAAAAATATTTCCTTGAATATTTGTATGTTATTTGCTATTTATATATTATAAATATCATGAAAAAATATGAGATAAGGATTTGAAGAAGCACAAAGGGAAGATTCCTCTTAATTTTATCATCCAAAGGAAGTCATTCTTCTTTTTTTCAAATGTTTCTACATTTTGTGAATCAGTACAGTGTGTCTCAGACAGGTGTCCATTCAGGTCAGCAGGATCACAGTTTGGGCATTACCATATCTTTTAGGTATACTTATATTCCTCCTTGACAGTATTTGGACAAAATGTTAAAGTTGACATTGGTAATAGTAGTATTTTGGGAAGATCAGTTGGCCTATATAGTGAGACCTTATCTAAAGTTTTTTTTTAATTAGGGAGTGTAATTTTATTGAGCTGGGGTGGTGGTGGTGGTGCATGCCCTTAATCCCACCACTTGGAAGGCAGAGGCAGAGGCAGACACAGACAGATCTCTGGGTTTGAGGTCAACCTGGTCTATAGAGCTAGTTCCAGAACAGCCAGGCTACACAGGGAAACCCTGTCTTAAAAAAAACAAACCAAATATTTTATTAAAATATGCACATACTTGTCATTGAGTATTTAAGTAAAAATAAGGATATTTTGAAGGGAGTTGAATTGGTCACTGCACAGCTCATGTGCTCTAAGGTGCTTTCCTTCCATAGTGTCTGTGTCACTTGCACTCTGGAACTTTCTGAGGTTAAATACATGAGCAGTACTTAGCTGGAAGGCATTGACTCTGCTACTTTATGGACAGAAAGCTCATACCAGTGTCAAAATCCTAAACTATTATCTGCAGATGAACGTACACAGGCCTATTTCTACTCACATAATTTAGTAACCTTAGTTGTAGCAAGTCCAGTACTTTAGGCTGTCTCTGAGTGGGTGGCTGTGTTACAGACCCTCCTTTGCTATTGAAAGGGACACTTCTCATGCATATCAACTTAAACTATCAGGCAGAATGTGTTCAGTGCTTACATTTTTTACAGGCCCTTAACTACTTGATGAAATTTCATGATCAAGCACTCATCATGAATCTAATTAGAACCACATGGGGAGGTAATCAAAAATGAAGGGTGTCTTGTAATTAGTTGTAGTCCCTCCAGCACATGAGGTGTTGTGATTGAGGACCTACTGGTGACTTACTATATAATAGGATACATTTGCAGCTTAGGGCATGCTAACCTTAGTGCCCTGCATGACCCACTGCTTACCTTGTTCAAGGTTCATGAGGGAGCATTCAGTTCGTTAGCTGATGGGGAGAAATCAGCTGAATGAATCAAAACCCTGAAGGACACCATTACAATGAAAACCATTCTTGTCACTTCCAGTACCACTGCAAGTTTCACTTGGGAGCATCCCCAACTATGGAACCCTTGGTCCCTCTGCTGTTGGAGCCACAAAGATGACATTGACATTTCCAGTTGCAGCAATTTACTGCTTCATTATGGTCTTGATAGACAGGGTAGAGGGAAAACCAAAACTGTAGCAACCAAGAGGTGGAGGTAGATGGGAGAAATCAGTTTTTGAGCCATCCTTAGTAATGCATTTGAATGGTCTTAGGTAAAAAGCCATGGAAGTCACAAAAGGGATTTTAACGTTCATTGACTTCAAAGCCAATATATTTTAGTAAACAAAACTGTGTCATCTAAAGGAAGCAGGGTTATGAAGTGCCAACAGCCATATCACTGATGCAGGTTATGGCTCAGAAGGCAAGAGTGTTTGTTTGAAAGCATGAGGATCTGAATTCAAATCCCCAGCACCCACATAAAAAAGCCAGGCTTGGCCTTGCATGCCTATAACCCCAGTGTTTGGCAACAGAGATAGGCAGATCCTAAGATCATCATGCTAGCTGGGCAGTCTAACCCAAACTGCAAGCTTCTGTCTCAAAAACATCAAGGTGAAGAGCAAGAGATGCTGGTATGTTCCTCTGGTCACCACATGCCCACACACACCCACAAACAGAGATGAAGAGAACTTGGAAGCTAACTGAGACAGTGATTCAAGACTATACAGTTTAATCAGTACAAAGGTGATCAGGGATTTTTCTGTACCTTAGCTACTGGTTAAACCTTTAAACCATCCTTACATATAGACAAGGAACAGTTTTAACACTCTTCTAGACTATGGGACTGCTTGACTAGGAAGGCTGTTCATCATTAGTTGGTTTAAAACTCCCCCTCTCGATATATTTTACTTAACCTCATGTAGAACTACTAACTGATGCTCTCAGGAGGAATTTGGAAGCTGGAAATGACAAAAATAAAGTTGCATCCCAAGTCACATAGAATGACAGTGGGAGGGCAGAAGAGAGTGGGGTGTAAAGTTCCTAGAGTTTTGGAGGTTTTGTCAAATGTCCTGTCAAGGAATGTCAAGAGGGGAGGAACGTTTTGGCTTCCCTGATCTTTTGCTTCACCCCTTTGCAGGACAAAGTGAGCCCTGCGTGATGGCGCTTCAGGGATTCCAGACGCTGGTTAAGAAATTCTGTCTTATCCACCTTTTCTTCTAGGTCTCGGAGGAGTGATTCCTTACCCAGAAGCCCACATTTCTGATTCAGTTTGATGTTGTCAATTCGAAAGCTGTCTCGGGCTTGCTTTGTCTTTGTCAATAGGTCTCTTCCCAGGGCCACCTGGGCCTCGATTTCCAAAAGTTGTGCCTTTTTGCATGAGTTCTCCATGTCTATGAAAGACAGCTTTTCCTTCACGTGGGTTATAATCTGCACGTTGCTGGTCACCTTAGTGCGCAGTTTTAGAAGTTCCTCATTTCTTTCTTCGACTTTCTCGTTGAAGGTCTGGTTTTCAATTTTGAGCTGTTCAAAGTCGATGAGGAGCAGCCCCTCAGCCAAGTCCTCCTGGGCCTTCATCCTGGTTTCAAAGTGTACCAGGCTCTGCTTCAGCTGCACGTTCTCGAGACGCAACACGCTCATCTCCTTCTCCTTTTTATCCTCCAGCGCCTGGATCTGTTCCACCTCCCTCAGAGCTGCTTGGCGCCCACCGCGCATGCGGCAGCTGCCCATTACCTGCATCACCACCTGCTTCTTGAGGGCCTGGAAGCGACGCCACTCTTTCTCCACCCTGGCCTGCTTCTCCTGGCACTGATGCTTCATCTCACGCACCTCCTCGCGGTACCACTCTAGGTCGTCCGCCTCCTGTTTTTTCAGCTCCTCCAGCATGGCCAGATAACGCAAGTATGCTTGCTCTTTCTCGGGAGAATCCTTTTCCGCACTCTTGTCCGCAGGTTCAGCTGCTTCCAGGCCCTTCTTGCGTAACGTCTCGGAGATCTTCTGCTGTAGGTACACATTGTAGCGCTGGTACCGGTTCCGCTCCACCAGCAGTGTGTGGTACTGGTCCACTAGCTCACCGCGCAGCTGCTGTTCTTGCAGCTTCCGAACATCTGCAGACCACTCAAAGTCCTCGAGGTCTTCCTTCTCTTGCTCTTCCTCCTCTGCAGGGTGAAGATGCTCTTCTGTGCTTTTCTTGCGTCCTTCACCTGTCACCTCGATCTCCTCGCTACCTCGCTTCTTCTCTGACTCCTTCTCTGACTCCTTCTCCTCCTCTTTCTCTTTCTCAGTCGCTGGGGCTGGAGCAGCTGCCTCCTCGTCGATCGTGGTCAGCGGCAGTAGGGGCCGGAACCGGGACTCCTTGCTCTTCACCCTCTTCACCTTGTCCTTCTTCTCCGGCCGGTCGGGTTCCTTGTCTTCGTCTTCATCGTCGTCTTCGTCCTCGTCCTCGTCCTCGTCCTCCTCCAGCTCCTGGAACTCCCGCTCGGTCTCGGGATGCGGCTCTGGCAGACTCTCAGGCTCCCGGGACTCGAGCTCGCTCGCGGCCTCTGCTGTCTCGCCCTCAGTCTTAGCGGCCTCCAGACTTTCCTGGACCTCGACATGCGCGTAATCACTCCCCTCCGAAGCCTCTGCTTTGGGGTCGTCCTCCACCGGTTGGGTCTCCGCCTCAGGCTCTGGCGGCTCTGACTCCGACTCCTGCTCCGGCTCTGCCTCCGCAGGCTCGGCCTGGGTCTGAGGTTCGGAGACGACCTTGCTCTCGGACGACTGCCTGGTCAGGGCTTCTTCAGCTCCTTCTTCTTCGCCCTCGGTATCCTCGGTTTCCTCGTAGTGGCTGTCCATGCTCGACCCGCAGTCTCAGGTCTGAGGACCGCTGCAGCCTGCTGTTAGGTTTCCCGGGGCAACCAGGGCGCGCGCGGTGGGTCCCGCGATTGGTCGCCCGCATTCCTTTCCTCGCCGCCTCCCAGAAATATTAAGCCAATGAAGGGCAACGAACAGGTGGATGTAGGCGCTGATTGGACGCTGGCTCTTGAGAGGTGTGGCGCACACGATCGACTTCCGGTCTCCGCCTTGCCGGCTGTCAGGCTTGGGGCGGGGCCTTGCGGCTGCGCGAGCCCATGAGGCCGAGGGAGGCAGCGGCGCGCAGGCGCAGAGCGCAGGCTTGGCCGTCCGCAAGAGGGCGCGCGCGGGGCGCCTGCGCGATGCGGCGGGGAGACGGCGGCGGCGGCGGCGGCGGCGGCCGGGCCGGGCCGGAGGGCGCCTGCGTGCTGAGGCGGGACGCAGCCCGCCTGGCGGGCTCCGGCGGCGCCTGGGCGGGGGCGGCCGTGGCAGCGGCCGGCAGCAGCGCGGGCGCGGCGGGCGCGGTGGGCCCGGCAGGCGGCGGGTCGCTGACGACCGGGGGCGCGGCGGCTGCGGGCCGGGCGGCGGGCGAGCGGGGGAAGATGGCGGAGCTGGGCAAGAAGTACTGCGTGTACTGCCTGGCCGAGGTGAGCCCGCTGCGCTTCCGCTGCACAGAGTGCCAGGACATCGAGCTGTGCCCCGAGTGCTTCTCGGCTGGCGCGGAGATCGGCCACCACCGCCGCTACCACGGTTACCAACTGGTGGACGGTGGACGATTCACTCTCTGGGGGCCTGAGGCGGAGGGCGGCTGGACCAGCCGTGAGGAGCAGCTGCTGTTGGACGCCATCGAGCAGTTCGGCTTCGGCAACTGGGTGAGCGGCGGGCCCTGACTAGGAGGAGGGCATGGCTGACTGGCTTGGTGCACACTGCGGAGGGCCGCAGGTGGCCGGGCGGGATCGTCCAGAGAATGCTGGGCGCCACACAGCTGGCAGAGCAGAGCCTTGACCCGTGGCCCCGACAGTGAGCTGTCTGCCCTTCACACTCGTCCTCAGAATGTGTGCATTGAACGCGGGCGGTGGGCAGGCCCTGTGTCTTGCCAAGCTTCTCCTCGAGCCAGATGGCAGCAAGCGAGACCCTACTGTCCCTTCTGAGTTCCCTGGTAGGGTTGGGTTCTCCTGGGCACAGTGATGAGGAAGGCTAGAAGCCTGGGCTACCCATCCCGCATGCACTTAGTCTGCTTCTTGTGCTTTCTGTGGGTGTCAACATGTGCCCTGTGCTAGGGTTCTCCGTGGGTATCAGTGCCTTGTTTAGTTCTTGTTCTCCACAGCACCCAGAACATAGTGTGATAGGTGGTCAGTAAAGAATGAACAAAGGCGTCTCCGTGAGGAGGCATGTCGCAAGGGGTCTGCTTTCTAGCTGTCAGGTTTCGGTAGAGGTGGTTTGCTGGTGGCAAGAGTGTTGGTGTGCCAGCCAGATAGTGTGCTGGGCTCCTGGTTGTTCTCTAGGGATCTCTAAGGAGCTCTCTTATTATTCCTCACCTATATTAGGGAAGAGCTGCATTGTCACCGTTACTACCAGGCACATGTAGTGTCTTAAGCTTTCAGAGAAAAGGGAGCTAAGTATGGCCTGTCCTGTCCAGACTCTTTCCCAGTGTGGCTGGGTCCTGCTTCTCTAATCTTCCCTACTCTAGCCAGACTGCCTTACTATTCCAGGTCATCATACAGTGATTGACCCTTTGGACCCACCTTTCCCCACCTAGGAAAGAGTCTACTCTACAGATTCTTTCCTGATGGCCAACACCTTGACTCCTGCTCTCCAAGAACATCTGGTTGCTTTGTCTATAAGTGGTGTTTTTTGGTGTATATTGAGCATTTGCTTTGTACAGATCAGGCAGCATGAAGCACCCTGAAGAAGAGCCTCAGAGCTGAAGATGTTGCATTTGTTTCCTCTGTTCCTAGAGCTTGTCTGTTACCTGATGACATCCATCCCTTTCTATCTCATTGCCCATGGTGATCCAGTCTCACTTCATCCTCAGCTACAGAGTCAACTTAAAACCTTCATCTACTCCCAGTTGGTCAGTTGTCATCTATTTTTTAAAAATGTGCAGAATGTAACTGCTAATTCTGGTCTGAACCATGCTGGCATTTACCTCTTACTGTTTTAGCTTCTCATGGTTTACCTGCTTTCTCCTTGTGTTCTATAGCCCTTCTTACACACCAGCACAGGGCTTTTAAAACATAAGCTGCATCTCTTTGGCCCTCAGCAACTTCCAGTTCTACTTAGATTACACTGTAATGCCTACAAGGCCTGACAACATCTCTGGTTCCCTGTGATCTCATGCTTACTCCCTTGATCAGTTTCCTTTCTTCTGCCTACAATGCCTTCACCCTAGTCAAGACTACCAACCGATCTTTGTCCTTATGTGTCATTGCTTCAGAGAGACACTTCTTCCTCATATCATTCCTCCAGGACTATCTCTAGAGTAGTCACTGAAAAGAGTGAGAGTGTTAGTTCTGGGGAGCCCAGCGCTGCTCTTGTTTTATCTCCTGAAACTTGGGCCATACTTAGGGAACCATGTGGAAGAGGAGGCAGAAAGAGTGTAAGAGTCAGAAGGGAAAGGACACAAGGAGAACAAGGCCTTCGGAATCGAGTGAGCACAGCAAGCACAGGGCCAACGTGAGTCTCTGCGTTTATATTACAGCTTTCAGTTTAGTATGTTTATGGGACTCATGAGTGTGTGAGTGAGTGGGTTGCTGATTCTTGTCACTTCTCTTGGGGCTCTTCTTCATTGGTTTGACTTGTCCAACTTCAATGTGATAGTTTTATTCTATCATATCATATTTTATTTTGTTAAAGAAAAGAAAGGGCTTGGGCTGTAGTGTTTGTGCTGCATTGGTGCAACACAGTCAGAATCACATAGCAGCCAGGAACAAAAGCATATAAAATGTGGATGAATAAACAGGCTGGATGGGAAGGCCTCTTCTGAAGCAGCACTTTCAGGCTTTAAGGCCAGAGGAACTTGAATTAAGATGCAGGTTCTCATGAGGTCCAGGCTCAGCTTTGGAAGAAGTAAAACCCAAGAGGAAGCATCTTGGGGCTTGGCTGCCTGTGTGTAGATAATGGATTGCTACTTGCTGAAGCAGTAGGAGTCTCAGGGGCTAGTCTGAGAGATGCACACAGTGACCCTGCTACCTGTGACCCCACTACCTGTGCTCTCTTAGACTGGTTGCTTTGTTCCTTCAGAGGCACCACAGCTTAGATATATGGTTCTGTTCTGAGCTTGCGTGCTATTACACAGAGTATGTCCCAGTTTGGACCTGTGTAGAGCCTGTGCTAGCTCTATGCTGTATCCTTGATGTACGCAAGTCATGTGACTTGCACAAGCTACACTGTGAGGGTGAATTTATGTTCTTAGTTTGCAGTTGAAAGACTGCAACCGTGAGAATCTAAGATGCTTGCCAAAAATTCTATAGCTTTGGCCATGATGGCTGGTGTGATTATAATCTGGGCCTCCACTACAACACTAAAAGCCTTAAGTAATGTAGTTAGAGACCAAGCTTACTGGTACAGTTGGTGGTGTGGTATTATCAGAAAGCTTTACACAAGCTCTAGTTGGGATCTGTACCACAGAGAAAGAAGTCCCAGAAAGGATGATACCATAGTAGGGAGGTTGACTGAGGAAAGAGGTGGGCGTCAGCAACACACACGGGTCAGGCCTGCCAGGGTGCTCAGAGCCTCCAGACAGCTGCTGCACTTGGTGGGCTCTGCTGGTTGAATGATGCAGGACCTCTGGAACGTGTGAACACAAACATGTGGGCATGCAGAAGTTCAGAATGACTAGAGCCTTTGGTAGATGAGCCATCAATTTTGTCACCCAGCTCTGAAGACATTAAACTGTCATAGAGGAGGCAGTTTGAGATGACTAGCCCTCCACAGGGTTATCCAGCAGAGGGAAGTAGGGTTCAGGCCAGCCTACACGGTTTTGAATGTAGTAAGAGGAACCAGTGGAGAGGGTTCTTGTGCCTAGGGGCAGGTGGAGTAGCCTGGGTAGTACATCTTCTGTCTTTAGATGACAATTGACATCCACAGGTGAACCATGCCCTGTGTGCAGATTGCCATAGCGTGCATTCATTCCTCTGTCCACTGGCATGTGTTTAACAATCTGGTATGTGCTAGCCCCTGTGGAGATGTTGCTGGGACAGCTGGGACAGCTGGGACCTTGCAGTGTGGGTGAGTAGAACTCCATGTCCAGTGGTGAGAAGGACAAGAAAAGTCTGCGTGGGTGGGAAAGTAGCATGGAGGAAGGAGGTATTTTGTGTTCTTCGAGTTGGTTATATTTGTGAGCTAGGCAGAAGCTGGCTTGTCCCAGGTGAAAGACAGAAGAGGAGGATTCTTCCTGTGGGGTGGTCAATGAATGCATATTAGCTTGCATATAGTCATGATTGGAAAAAACCTTAAGCCCCAGCCAGTGTGTGATTGGGGTGTTAAAATTCCCACTCCTTTGTGCCAGGTGACAGACAGGGCTGTCATGGAGTATTAAGGCTGATGCTCATTCCCTGGTTCAAGACATCAAGACAGGCATGTTGAATTGGTCTCTCATTCTTATGATTGTTTCAAACTCTGTGGCAGATGTCTCCCACTTACTGATGAAAAGCAAGTGTTCTGAAGGATGAGCCCAGCTAGAATCTGGGCCCAGGTCTTTGTGGTTCATGTCTCATTGGGTCACTGACAACATAGCACAGGCCTCCTGGTGCCAAGTACCAGCCCAGACACTGACTTGTCATCTGTCGAATCTCAGGGACTCCCAGGCTATAAAACCATCACCTTTTCACTAGGTGTCTTAGGGTTTTTATTGCTGTGAAGAGACACCATGACCATGTCAACTCTTATAAAGGAAAAACATTTAATTGGAGTGGCTTATGTTTTCAGAGGGTTAGTCCAGTATCATCATGGTGGGAATGTTGATGTGCAGGCAGACATGGTGCTGGCTACATCTTGATCAGAAGGCAACAGGAAGTGGACTGAACCACTGGGAGTGACTTGAACATATATGACACTTCAAAACCAACCTCCACAGTGATACATTCCCTCCAACAAGGCCATACCTACTCCAACAAAATCACACCTCCTACTAGTGCCACTCCCTTTGGGGGCCATTTTCTTTTAAACCACCCCAGGGCAGAAGGCTGTCGGGGTTAGTAGAAGGAGTGTGTCACCAGCCTGTATCTGACAGAAGGGTTGGTAGAGAAGATAAGGATGGGCTAGAGGAGGAGAGAGCCTAGGCAGGATCATGTAGAACACTGGCTCCCAATTGTTAGCTGAACCAGAACAACCTGAGGAGTGCACTAAACACAGAAGAGGTGAGGAGCAATGCCCAGGAAAATGAGATCTCAGGGCTGTCAAATATCCCAGGAGAGTAGTGTGAGTTGGCCATCTCAAGGACCAGTTGTGCCCTGTGAGGCAGAAAGAAAAGTCATTCTAGATGTCCCTTTGTATAACTGCTGAGCTAGCCTGCAAGCCAAGGAGCTTGTGGTGGCTCAGCCTGCCTTTTCCTGGCCACACTATCCTGCTGCCACTCTCTAGATTCTGGGAGGGTCTGAACTGAGGGTGTACAGAGCCCTGACAAAGTAGCAGGTTCAGCATTGACTTAGCTGTGAGAGCTCATGGTGGGCTTGAGAGGTTGACAGTAGCTTTGTTCAGCACTGGCCATCTGGGGGTGAGGAGATGAGGTAGAAATGCCTAGAAGTCATTTACATGATACTGTGATCAGTGCTTTGTCCCTGCCCTTCCCCTGGGTGACTTCAGAATGCTCTCAGGTGGATTATGTTTCCTGTTTCCTCCTGGCCCCTGAGGTACTGCCTGCTTCCTGGTGGCCCCTTACTGCACCTCTCCAGGAAAGTGGGCTGCCTTTGGCTTCTGCCCCTTTAGAAGCTCCTTCATCTGCAGGGGGGAGGGACAGAGCTCCCTCTAGACACAGGGAACACGCTCCTATCCCAAAATCCAGCCCCTGGTCATGGCCAACCTCAGCCTGCTTTGTTCCTCACAATCCAGTTGCTGGCAAAATAGACAACAATGGAGTTAACTATCAGCTGGGTTGTGGCAGGGTTGTCTGCTGAAGAGGAAGGACAGGAAGGAAATTGTGAGGCCCGCCTGACTCAAGGTTGTCTGCCCCAGGCAAGGTGCTGGAAGCATCAGAAGCCTTGTGCATAGCACCCTGCTGCCAGTCAGAGTCAGGACCTGCTGTCCTGTGGAGCTTCTTTGAGAGCTGGTTGAACCAGGAAGAAGCAGTGGCCTGCAGTCCAGCCCTGCCCTGTGTGCTGACAGTGCCAGGAACTGTGTGAGGCAAAGACTCCTCAGCACATACTGCACTGACAGTCACGAGAGGCCTGGGGTGACTAGCACTTGGTGACATGCAGTGCTCCTAGCCAGACTACTAAATTTGAGCTGCACAATGTCGACTGGCCTTGTGCCCTAGGGTAGCTTGCCCAAAGGTTTAGTGACCTTGAATTGTGGGTAGTGAGCGCACTGCTCTCCTGGGTGCAGCTGTTAGGTCTCAGTGAGATGGTGTATGTAGGTGCTCTTGCCTGTTACTTTTAATTGGACTCCAACAAAATCCCCAAGACAGACTGGGAAGCAGCAAGAGTGAAGAGAACAGGAGGTGGAGCAGAAAGTCTTGCGCGCGCACATGTATAAACACACACACACACACACACACACACACACACACACACACAGATTCCAGTGAACCTGATAGTTTCCAGTAGCAGGACTGATGATGCAGATCACAAACTGCCTGGGTACTGTGCTTGTGCCTACCAATGCGTCTGACCCTCCCTCTTACCTCTCTGTGAATAGGATCTCAGCTGAGGATCTCAGATCCTTGGGCATAGTGGTCAGCTAATAGAGCTGAATTGGTTCCGTAAGAAAGAGACCAAAGAAAGTGGGGAGTGATTAAGGAATAGACCTGATGTCATCTTCTGACCTCTGCAGTACATGCACATGTATGTGCAAATTAAGTGAGAGAGAGGCCTTAGAGGTCACCCCTAGAACTTTTCACCAAGGCCTGGAGGAGCATCTCCAAGGAAACCAGACCCTGTCTGATCTGAGTATGGTTGTTTCTTTTTAGACAGGATCAGAGGCTCTGCAAATACCAGCAGCAGCCAGGGATAGCCATGCTTTGGTGTTTTAGAATGCTTCCTGAGAGAAACAATTAAGGGTGAGGCTAATGACATTTAAAGTTGGAGTCCTATAATTGACCCCTAGAAGACCAGAGTATATCCCTTGCTGTAATCTTTACTTTTTTCCTTAGGAGTCTTAGGTGAACCTGCACCTGTGTCTCTGAACTACTTTTTTCATTCTGCTTTGTTAAGGTTAACTTTCAATGTCAGGCCAGTGGGAAGGGTCCCAGCTCCATGCTCCAGGTGTATGCCACAGAGAAGGCCCAGATGGAGGGCTGCTCAGCTGAGTTGGGCTTTTTTTTTTTTTTTACCTTCCACAGCACCTAGCTCCAACTGGCTGTCAGGGGCACAGAGACTGGATTAGGCATGACCATTTGGGGCCCAAAGCAACTTGCCCCTCACTGAGCTATGTATAACCTGAAACTCAAAGAGGTGCTGCTGGTTCTGGGACTAGTGTTGAGAATAGCAGCCGGGAAATGAGTGTGCATTTTGAGCAATTACTTTCTGAAGTGGCTTTAGTGGTTGACTTTAAGGAAGAGGCCTCTTGGCAAAAGGAAAAGATTGAGGGAGCCATTTAGTTTCCTCTCGTGCAGGAGTGGAGAATGTTTGCAGCGGTGGTGGCACTATAGTCAGTCTCTGTATGCCCGTCATCCACAGCCACCTAAGAGAGGAACAAGCTTAGGTGTCAGAACCTAAGGCTGGGACAATGCTGAAATAGTCCTGACCCTTTTTCTTCTAGAGCTGCAGCAAGGAACAGTCCCCTGCCAGATGATGGGGACATACACCTTTAATCCCAAGATTGGGGAGGCAGATACAGGCAGATCTCTGTGAGTTTGAGGCCAGCATCATCCTCAGAGCGAGTTTCAGAATAGGCTCCAAAACTAGAGAGAAACCCTGTCTCCAAAAACAAACCAAAAAAAAAAAAAAAAAGAAAGGAAGAAAAGAAACAGTCCTCTTTTGTCATGCTGCATGGACTTGCTTTGCCCTGTGGACAAGTTGGCAAGTCTGTTGTCTAGTCTGAGTGAAAAGTGTGTCAGGGTTTGCAGTGGCTAAAACAGACAAGAGCACATGGCTGAGTTTCTCTTTAAGAAGTCAGGGAATGAAGAATGATTTTCAGGCTGGGTGGTGGCACACGCCTTTAATCCCAACACTCAGGAGGCAGAGGCAGGTGGATCTCTGAGTTCAGGGCTAGCCTGGTCTACAGAATGAATTCCAGGACAGGACAGCCAGGACTGTGATAGAGAAAAACCTTATCTTAGGTTTCTTTCTTTCCTTCTTTTTTTTTCTAAAGAATGACTTTTAGGAGTTCTCATCCCAGCTTTGTCACCAGCTCTCACATAGCCTTGAACAAGTCTGTGGCCCTGGACCTTCCCTCTTGAGTACATCTGTGTAGGCTTTGTCAGTGCTAGGTGGGATGTATATCTGAACGCATTTGGGGAAATAATGGATGTGTGCGCGCATGAGAGAGATGGAGAGAGACAGAGAGAGGGGGTTGGGGGAGAGGGAGAGGGAGGGAGGGAGAGAGACAGAGAGAGAACGAGAACATTGATTATAGGAAGTAGCCCAAGTAAAACTACTATGAGAAATGAAGGAAGGACTT
Organism: Mesocricetus auratus; assembly: GCF_017639785.1. Taxonomy (NCBI): domain Eukaryota; kingdom Metazoa; phylum Chordata; class Mammalia; order Rodentia; family Cricetidae; genus Mesocricetus; species Mesocricetus auratus. Next base: position 16,610,811 of record NW_024429190.1, on the reverse strand, counting down.
TGGTTGTCTGGCTTTTGTCATTTTAGGAAGATATGGCTGCACATGTTGGTGCTTCGAGGACTCCCCAGGAAGTGATGGAGCACTACGTCAGCATGTACATCCATGGGAACTTGGGCAAAGCCTGCATCCCTGACACCATCCCCAACCGGGTGACAGATCACACCTGCCCTAGTGGGGGCCCTCTCTCGCCTAGCCTCACCACCCCTTTGCCCCCACTGGACATCTCGGTGGCTGAGCAGCAGCAGCTGGGCTACATGCCACTCCGTGATGACTATGAGATCGAGTATGACCAGGATGCTGAGACGCTCATCAGTGGGCTTTCTGTGAACTATGATGATGATGATGTGGAGATCGAGCTCAAGCGTGCCCATGTAGACATGTATGTGCGAAAGCTGAAGGAGAGGCAGCGCAGAAAGAACATTGCCCGTGACTACAACCTGGTACCAGCCTTCCTGGGCAAGGATAAGAAGGAGAAGGAGAAGACACTAAAGCGAAAGATAACCAAGGAGGAGAAGGAGCTGCGGCTGAAGCTGCGGCCACTCTACCAGTTCATGTCCTGCAAAGAGTTTGACGATTTATTTGAAAACATGCACAAGGAGAAGATGCTTCGTGCCAAGATCAGAGAGCTGCAGCGGTACCGGCGCAACGGCATTACAAAGATGGAAGAGTCGGCCGAGTACGAGGCTGCCAGACACAAACGGGAGAGGAGGAAGGAGAACAAAAACCTGGCCAGCTCCAAAAGGGGTAAGGAAGATGGCAAAGATGGCGAGTTTGCAGCCATTGAGAACCTTCCTGGGTTTGAGCTGCTGTCAGATCGGGAGAAGGTTCTCTGTAGCTCTTTGAACTTGAGTCCCGCACGCTATGTGACTGTGAAGACTATTATAATTAAAGATCACCTCCAGAAGCGACAAGGGATCCCCTCTAAAAGTCGCCTTCCCAGCTATCTGGACAAGGTCCTAAAGAAAAGGATTTTAAATTTCCTCACAGAAAGTGGGTGGATATCCAGGGACGCTTCCTGAGGCCAGAGGATGCTAAAGCAGCTTGTGAGCCAAATGACCTGGGGTCCCCTCCCAACATTGTTGCTCTTTTAAACAAATTGAATTCTGTTTTTCAAAGCTTAAATTTTTTTCATGACCCTCTGGAAGAAGCAATAGTAGCAATCTTAAACTGACTTGTGGGGGAGACATATCTTTCTAACTTAGTGCTAAGGTAATCCTTTCAGAAGAGGGCTTGCCTTGTGTCCCTCTGAAGACTGCCCCCACCTCGAACTAGTCCCCTTTATTTCATGAGCCTTTCCCCCATTGGGTTCAGAAGCTGTTATGCTGTGGGAGCCAAGAGCTATGTGTTCCTGCCATCAGCTTTTACCTGGTGACACAAGCTTTACTCAGGTGGGCTGTTGTTGGCACCCCTTTGCTGAGCCCACTGCTGCCCCCAGCCAGTACCCCAAGCACAGCCCCGGCACACCGCACTTTACCAGGAGGCAGGCTGTGCACAGAACCCTCTGCTGTGGAGGCCAGAGATCACCACCAGGCCCTCTTCCCCCACTGAGCCACTTAAGATGAGCCCCTCATTTGCACACAGTGACCACATGAGCTTCCACTTACCTGACAGTAGCCTCTCTTGGCACATTCTTATCCCTGTGGTTGGGAAAGCAGTTAATGGGAAGGCCACAGGGTCAGGAGGGGGCTTCCCTTCACTGCTGTGAACCCCTATAGTACACCTGACTTGGGAGACCCTTTTGAGTTCAAGGCTGAGTGCAGTGCTGAGTTGGGGCAGTAGCTGCTCAGGACTTCACCACCATTGCAGATTCCCTTTCACTAAATATAGGACATACTAGATATCCCGGCTCAGTGAGCTGATCAGGGTATGGCCAGGTCCCTCCGACCGGGTAGAGCCACAGGACCAGCTGGCAGGGGCCCTGGGGAGTGCAGAGCATCCTGCCTGTGCCTTGGAGCCTGTGCGCTGCTTTTGTTTGTGGTCTTGAAACAAACTCAGAAATGGCTCCTTCCCAGATTGACTGAAAAGCTTGTCTCTGGGGGCCTCCTTCAAGGATTCATATGGTACCTTCCTTCTAAACTTGAGGAAGGCATTTGTCTTCCGGCTGCTCAGGGTTCTCACGCCCAGACCCTGCTTTAGAGTCCTGGAGTGACCACAGCCCCTGCCCCCTGTCCCTGCGGTACAAGAGCCTGTTTACCTCATAGAGTGTGTGGGCTCAGAAGTGAAAGTGAAGTTATTTTGAAGAAAAACAACTCATTTCCAAGGACGACTTGATGACGTGCCTTTTCATTTTACATCCACTGTCCCCTAGGGTAAGTTTTTCAGCATTAAATAAAACATTTCAAATATACTATATACGGCTTTAGTTGTAAAGTGCATTGTAGGCTAACAGGGAAGTGCCCTGTGAGCCAGGCCCAGATTTCTCTTGACACCAGAAGATGCTGAGCAGTGGTGTCAAAGGACCAACTCCACACTGCCCCCTACAGGTGAATAGTGGACAGTAACTGGTGTCACTGAACACCAATGGGGGAGTGCTCAGTGCCTAGTTGTTAAGCCAGTGGTTCTCAAAGTGGGGTTCTCAGGCACTTGTCAGAAATACAGAATTCTACCCCATCTAACTCTGTTGAGGCAGAGATTTGGGGACTTCATTAACAGGGACGACCAGGGTGTTTTTTCAAACCCTCCAGGTGGCTGGGATACAAACTCAAGTTTGAGAACCACTGGTTTTGTTCTGGTGTCCCAGCTTGGTGAGGTTTGAAGCTTCAGTGTCTTCTACAAAATGACAGCTAGACCTACATTAGCTTGAGAAGCAGAGGATCCTGTCAACATGTGGCCAAGAGCTGTCGGACAAAAAGCTGTGCTTAAGCAGGCGTATAGTGTGTACATCTTTCGATGATATGAATTTATTTGGGCGTGACTGTTTTAAAACACCATAATGAATGTATAATTAATTTATGTTCAAGTATTAATATTGTTACAAGGGAAAAGTAATATTAGGATTGTTTGCTCTCCTGTCTGCCCCAGCTGTTTCTGTCACATTACTCTTTGGTTAGCTCAGACCTTGACATGTTTGTATTTAATTCTCATGATAAATTAACTACCACAACCCCATGGAACCAAGTCTTTTCAAAACTAAACAAACTGTCTTTGAGTCAGGAAAGTTAGATAATTCTTCAACTGTTTGAGATAATGCTGTCTAGGAGGCCAACATTCCAAGAATGTATTAAAGAATCGAAACCCTACCATTTTTATTATTCTTTTTCATTAAACTGTTGAGAACAAAGTCTTGTCTGTTTGCTTCTTGGTCCTCCAACCTCACAGCACTTTGCTGTCAAGCCAGTTTCTTAAGAAGCCCAAGGTAGAAAGGTGCTGTCAACAAAGCAGAAGTCCCCCTGGGCCATACAGCTACACATCCAGTAAGCCTGATCCCGAGAGTACCAGCTAGGCCAAAGATGATTTCCAGGGAGCAGGGCCCATTTCCAGCTGCCTCTAAAGTTCTGGTTAACCACACTCTACAACTTAACCAACTACTACCATTCAGCTTCCAGTCACTAGACTTGAATTTCCAGGGGAAATGTGTGCGAATCTGTTTATCTCCTATTAGTACTGACTGATGAACTTGCCAACATTGTCACATTTAGGCTAGTCATTCCTGACTGGTTCCAGGACCCACCTCCCTTCCAGGAAACCAAAAAATAGCTTATATAAGACAGCAGACCCTACCTACACACTCTCCAGGATGCCATGCACAGACAGTGCACTTGGAGACCGGAAATCTGTCCATGTTTGAATTCAACAGTTCTTAACCTTGATTACTGTGTCTGAGTGCAGTCAGGGGTCAAAGGACAACTTTGAGTATCTTCTCTCTTCGTGGGGGTTCTGGAGATTGAATTAACGTTGTCAGGCTTCACAGCAGGTGCTTTTACTGGCTGAGTCATCTTGCTGGCCTTTGACAGTTTTTCTTGAGTCTAACATGGAACTTGTGAACAAGGCTGATCTAGATCTTGTGGGTTGAGCTTTGTACTGCCCAGCAGCTACCAGATGGTGTGTGCATAGCTATGCAGCATAAAAGCACATTGCCTCTGCTGTGTCACGCTGCCTTTATTCTGGCTTTTGTCTAAATAGTTCAAGGCAGCTAAAAGGAGAATGTATGAAGACTGAACCTTGAATTTTGGGATTACTTCTATCTTTCAAATTTTAATAGCAAAAAACTATCCCCTCAGCTCTATGCATTTACTATACTGCCTGGCTTCTGCCCAAGAGTGTAATCAATCCCTTACTCTGGCACCGGTTTCTTTACATCAGCAATTCTTATCTTTTTCTGAGCTCTCTATAGAAATGGGAAAGAGGACTTGTGGCTAGTGGGAGCCTGAAGTCAGCTTCTGCCATGTGGCTTTGGCTCCTTGGTTTTCTCCTATGATCTGTATTGTAACTACATGTAAGGTCAAGGTGTACAACCCAGGCACAGGCAACTTCTCTGCTGCATTCCTGCAGCTCCAAGCTTGAGCTGTGAGATGAGTGAACCAGGCTCTCTCCCTAGGAGCTCACCAGATCTCCACTAGATGACAAAATCCAATACCAGAAAATTAGGAAGACAAAAGAAGACTTTTAAAGAAAATCCTCTTAAACAACCTGAAAAGTAGAAATGCCTGAAGCATGCTAGCCACGCAGCTTCTCCATTCAAAATGGTCTGTGTTGACAGTGTGTAATGTCCTTAGCAACTACTTGGCTACTGACTTAAGATACTGAGAAGACTGGAAACAGGTAAAAACTAAGTATGTTCAAGTTCAGGTGGTCCCTTCCCAGTTCAAAGGCTGCCTGCCATTCACAGCAGCTAAATCTCACCTATGAAGGACTCATGCTCTTGAAGGTCTTAGCTTTGCTGGCAAGAACAGTGTTCCCACTCTGGCCCTTCCCTTTGAAAGAGCCCCACCATGCTGAGTGAGTGACACCAGTGCCTTGGCACCCAGAGGTAGACTGTGCAGCGCAGATGTAGCCAAAGACCTTTTATTTGTGTAGTTATCAATCACCAGGTGGAACAGATACAGTGTTAGTCAACACTACTCCTGAGGCCCTGCTGGCCCTCTTCTGAAGTAGGTGGCGCTAAACTCAGTGACCAGGCTCCCAGAGTCCCTGACACAGTATGCAAGCAGCTTCACGTTCTGCTTAGCTTACTTAAGATTTCCAACAAGGCCGGGCAAAGATCAGACGTGTTCACAGATGAGAAATTACAAGCCTGCCTTCCGAGTTCTAGCAAGTGACCTACAAAGTCCAGAGCCGAGGGAGGCAGCTAAGCTTCCTTCACAACCCCTACCAGAGCTGGCCTGAGGGTGCGACCATGTAGCTTGTAGCCCACTTTGCTAACTAGTGCCACTGTGCCCGGCTCTTTTCCCTCCACAGGGGTGTGGAACAAGGCCTCGTGTTCGTAAGGGTCAAACTTGGCCCCAATGGGGTCGAGCTTGAGCAAGCCATGTTTTGTGAACACCTTCTGAATCTGGACTTCAGTCATCACGAGCCCTTCATACAGGCTCTTCAAGTGAGGGTTATTGTTGCTGATTTCCTCCTTTGGAACACTCTGGGTTGCCTTCTCCAGGATGTCTGCAACCTCCAGCAAGTCCTTGCAGAAGCCCTGGATACCTGCATGAAGAAAAGATTTTTTTCACTTAGTATCAGTTGCATGGGCTCATCCAACAGGGCTGTTCTGATGTCTGGCCAAATGATATGTCATAGAACCACAGTACTTCTGAGATAAGAGCAGGAAATATGTACTAAAATGAGGAAAGGAAGAAAGCACAGGTAGTGAGAGAAATTAGCTTAGCGTGCCCCAGGATCACAACCCAAGGTGCCCCATGCTGACCAGGCAGGCCACAGCCAGCTGAGCAACAGGAGAGTAACATGAAGACAGCAGGAGCTCTATCTACATGCGAGTCACAGCTGCAGCTCTGCTCTCCCCACTCAAGACTAAAATGTTCTGCTTACCATACAACTTGGCCTCCTCCACCAGCTTCTGGCTTCTCTGCCGTAGATTCTCAGTATCTGCCAAAGCTCGTTTGTATTTTTCCTAAAGGAAAAAGAAAAACAAGAAAAGATTTAATTATGTCACAAATGTGTGAGAATCGAAATGATTATATAGCAAACTCCAAATCAGGACATAAAAATAAAACTTGTCATGAATTGAGATTTTTGGACAGTTTAAGACAAATAGTTTACACCTGTGCTGGTGTCTCAGAGGTGGGGGGACAGGGAATAAATAATGTGAGAGACTCCTACCCAAGGGCACAGAGGAAAAGAGCTAGAAAGTCCTGCTTATGTGCTCATGCCTTTGTTATCCCTCAGGGAAGAATGCTACTTTCCTGTCCAACTTAAAGGTGTCAAAGCACATCACTGGGGGTCACCTACCTCAGTTCCCTGCCTCCCCAGAGGAAGATAACCTGGGAGGAAATCTCAAAGAGGCCATGCCCTGCCAATTAATTACTGGGACCAGAGATAGGACAGATCTCCACCGTCTCTGTGGGCACCATTTCTGACCATCTCCAGTTTAATATCCACTGGTGGACTCCAGACGTCTCTACAACACCTCTGAACTCAGTTTTCAGGCAGTCATGAAGCAAGGCTCTAAGACAACTTGTCCTGGGCTAGCCTTGGTAACTTGGGAAACTCCACTATCTTTTTTGTACTCAGTTTCCTCATCTATGAAGGGACTGTGGCTGAGGATTAACAGAGTTCAGCACAGTGCCAGCCATGTGGTACTACCAATTGCTCCCACACTTAGGGAATTTGACTGCTGCCTGCTTTTCAATGTGGAGTGATAATCTATCACTGACTCCCACACTCAGCTCCTGTACATAATTTTCCGGTTTCCCTCCTAAGTCCCAGCTTTATCACATCAAGTATCCCTTATTCGTATTGAAGACCTTGCAATATTTTTGTTTGTTTTTTGACAGGCTTCTTCTGTGTAGCAGCCCTGGCTGTCCTGGAACTTGCTTTGTAGATCAGGCTGACGTGAACTCACAGAGATCCGCCTGCCTCCTGAGTACTGGGATTAAAGGCGTTGTTTTCCCATAATAAAGAAACTTTCCAGGTCGGAAGCAGAGCCACAGAGGGTTTGGCAGTTAGTTTGCCACCTGGGCCCACAGCAGGCGGTAGACAAATGATTAAATGTCCTTGGCTATACCCTGTCACCTGTGACCTTGGAAGTTGTCATGTGGACCATGCAGGTAGCAATCCAACAGTGTGTACACTGAGGGTCTGTGGTAGCCCTCAAAGGAATTGGCATGGTTAGGAGGAAGTAAGTGTGTCACTGGAGCTGGGCTTTGAGGTTTCATCTATGCTCAAGCCGTGCCAGTTAAACAGTTCACTTCCTGTTGCCTAGGAGATGCAGGACTCTCAGCTACTTCCCTAGCACCATGTCTGCCTGCACCATCCCCTACCAGGATGATAGTGGACTGCACCTCTGAACTGTAAGCCAGTCACCCTAATTAAATGTTTTCATCTAGAAGGACTGCCATGGTCATGTGTCTCTTCACAGCAACAGAAGCGCCAACTGAAACAGGGTCCTTACCATGGTCTCCCTCAGCTGCTCTTCCAGCTTCACCTTCTCTTCCAGGACGCTCTTGTCTGCAGAGGGTGGCTCTGTCTTTGGCTCACAATGACCCAAGTCCTCTTCCAGGTTCTGGCCATTATTCTTCTGTTTCGTAGCTGTGCACAACAAGCGAGGAGAAGGCCTAAGGAAAAGCCCACATGTAAGAAGTGAAGATAGACTAAAGACACAGACATAGAAATTTGGGTCTTTGAGATGGCTCAGTGGGTAAGGGCACTGGCCACCAAGCCTGATGACCAGAGTTCTAGTCCAGAGGACCCACACGGTAGGAAGAGAGAACAAATCCTTCACAAGTTGTCCCAATCTCCACACATGTACTGTATAATGTACAAACCCTCTTCCCCAACAAAGTAAATGCTTAAAGAAAAGATTAAATTTGGATAATTGCAAACTATTTTCTAGAAAAGACGTATCTCAGACCTAACAAAGGAAATTGTAACACACAAAATACTTGCACTGTAGGGATGGGGAGGTGGCTCGGGAGGTAAAGTCCTGCAGGGCAAGCAAAAGACCTGAACCTCCAGAACCCACATAAGAAAGCTGAGCATGGAGGCACACCTGTAGCCCTGGTCCTGAGGTGGCAGAGACAAGCAGATCCCTGAAGCCCACTGGCCAGCCACCCTAGCTGAAATCATGAGCTTCAATCTAGCTCATTGGGTCACGACATGAGTTCAATCCCTAGGACCTATGTGGTGGAAACAGAGAACTAATTTCTGCAAGTTGTCCTCCGACTGCCCCACATTTGCTGTGGTAGCTGTCCCTAACAAGTAAGTAAATGAGACAGAAGAAGATACCTGATGTTGACCTTGGGCCTTCCCCATGTGCTCATATTGCACACACCACACAAACGATATGGTGCCTCTTTATGTGGCCCCACATTTGCTGTGGTAGCTGTTCCTAACAAGTAAGTAAATGAGACAGAAGAAGATACCTGATGTTGACCTTGGGCCTTCCCCATGTGCTCATATTGCACACACCACACAAACGATATGGTGCCTCTTTATGTGGCATACTCAAGTATGCCACATGAGTATGGTGTCCTAGGAGACCAGAATGGTGTATCAAATCCCCTGGAGCTAGAGTTTCAGGTGGTTGTGAATTGTCTAACGTGAGTGCTGGGAACTGAACTTAGGTCCTATGGAAAAGAAGCAAGCACTCTTAACCAGTGAGCCATCTCTCCAGCCCTGTTCCCAGCCTGACTCTTTAACAGTGCATGACATATAGGTGGCTGTGGTGGTGGTAATGCACTGATGCCTACTACCTAACAAATCACCTGACAACACAGTTCACAGAAAGCTGCCCTGTCATTAAGTGACATGTAGTGTCCCTAACTACCTCCTCATATATTCTAAGGTGTCTCCTTGAGTCAAAGCACACTTGGCATCCTACTGAAGACAGTGGCCTGAGCAGAAATCCTTTCATCAGACAGAAAAAGCAAACACCCAGAACACATTGGCCCGTGGCTTCCGTGATGACGGGATCCATGGCTGCAGAAGGCCCAGAGCAGGGAGACCCAGGAGACTTCACTGTGTAACTCAGGCTGGCTTGGAATTCACTATAACAGGTTGGCCCTAGACTCAATGGAGTTCTGCCTGCCTCTGCCTCCCAAGTGTTGGGATTAAAGATGTGGACTGCAATGCCCAACAAGCTGACTGGAGGAAAATGTACTGCTATTATATCCAATTATATGTAAGTATGTCCCTGTTTGAGTCTTTGTATGTGTATGTCTGTGTAAGTGTAGATGCCCAAGCCAAAGCCACCAGATACTTTGGAGCTGGAATTACAGGCAGCTGTGTTCTGTCCAGTGTGGATGCTAGGAGCTGAACTTGGGTCCTGTACAGGAGTGGTGAGTACTCTTAACCACTGAGACTTCTCTCTCTAGGCCCTGGTTTTCTTTTTGATGCATTTATTTATCCAGACTGAGTCTGACAGTAAGCTTGCAATCCTCTTGCCTCAGTCTTCCATGTGCTGGGATTGCAGGTCCACAGAAGGCTCTGCAGGCCAGGTGAGTTACAGAGGAGTAGGGTAGACAGGAGATGCATTTCAGGGACCAGGTATCACTTGGACAGAGGGCTGGAAATGGGATTACAAGTGCTGTGCAGGGGAAATGGAAAGAGGAGTCCAAATGAATCCTGGAAGTAAGCCAGAAGAAGCATGGAATCTCCTTGGAGCTGGAGTCACAGGTGGCTGTGGGCCACCCAGTGAAGGTGTGGGGAACTAAACCCAGGTCCTCCACAAAAGCAGCCACTACTTTTAACCACTGAGCGCCCTCTCTGGCCCCAGCAGTGACTTCTAATTTTACTCTTCCTTTCATGATTTTTAAAAGGCCAAGAATCTGGGCTGCAGAGTTGGCTCAGTAGTTGAGAACACTTGCTACTCTTTTGGAGGACCTGAATTTGATCCCCAGTACCCACATAGCAGCTAACAAACCATCTAACTATAAATTCCAAATCCAGGGTATCTGACACTTTCTCCTGACCTCTGAGGGCACCAGGCATGCACCTGGTGCATGGACATACATAAATAAGGTAAAACACCCATACACAACAAAACAAAACAGAGCCTAATTTTGAAAAGCATAATTAAGGTAAGAATATAAAAACCTATAAAATGTGAAGCCCGTTTTCAGTATGAATTATTTCCACCCCTTTGGGATGACAATTACAGCCTTTGGGCAGGTCAGCTCTACTGTACTGATCCTCTCCCCTAGAGCCGTGTCCCAGAGGGAAGAGGGCAGCCAAGCGTAGGGATACTATGGGAGCTATGACTATCAGGCATACAGCTCTCTGGCCTCCCTCCTAGAGTACCTTTCTTCAAAACCACAATTTCAGGGGCTGACATGAACCAAGCTGAGGGGACGTGGGAGGGGCTGCCTTCCTGCCAATCAACTCCAAATGCAGCAGCACAAATGAGAAGGGCTCCTGCAGGAATATTCCAGGAGGCAGCTTTGCTCCCAGCTCTTTGCATACGTAAGCCTGTTTCCATCTTGTCGTCACCTTTCAAGACATCAACCACTTGCTTGCCCTCACCAGATGAAAAGACCAGCTCCCATTCTACCTAGTTTCCACAAGATTCAGCCAAAGTAGCTTTCCACTAACCAGTAACTCGGTCCTAACAAGGAACGAAGTAAGGATGGTATTTGCCTAACTTTGGAGCTGTGACTCAAAAGCCCGAAGTCACGGATTAAGGTATAATGATGGAGGAAAATGCGCATTTGTCTAAATAAACTGCAGACACACTAGTTTTGTTGTTCCTTGGACCTCACATTTCATCCCGAAGGACAACAGTGGAGAAGGAACGTTTGGGACAGTGGAAAAAGCCCGTAAACCGGCCAGCCCGAGTTAGCCCCGGCCCCGAAGTGCACACTGCAGCTACCTACCAGTATTAGCAACCCCAGCCCCTGAGCGGGCGGGCTTCTGCCTGGCTGCCTGACCTTGGGCAAGTCTCTGGCTTCTGGAGTTATCTTTTGCAATCCCAGCACGGGTAGTGCCCCGTGCCTGTGAGCAGGCGGTGTCGCCAGAAAACCAGTGGCGGAACCTTCCACCTGGCGTTCCACTGCAGAGCCCGGATCCCCACGCCTACACCCCAGCGGCTCTGCTCCTCGGCTCTCGAGCCCAGTTCGGGCAGCGTCGAACAGCAGATCTCCGGACGCCCGCGCGGAGAAGCCAGGCACGGGGATCAGGCAGTGAGGGAGGCTCCAGGGCGCACGGGTATCGGCTGTGGGGACCCCAGACCGCTGCGAAGGCCTCAGCCAGAACTCTCGGCGGCGAGTGGGTGCGACGCGGAGGGCACTCTCTTACCTGAACGACAGCGCCAACGCCGGGAGACTGCGCCGCGCCAGCCTCACGCACTGAGCCGCCATGATTGCCCCCGCGGCTGCGTCACTGAGCCCACACTGCGCATGCACGGAAGCTCCTACGCCAGCTTCCCTACCCACTGCTGCTTTTTAGCTAATCCGTGACCATTGTTGCTATGATGGACAACCGTGACCACCAATAATCGCTAGTCATGACGGAGTACCGGCTTCCCGGATGAGGGAGTACTGAGGCTTCTGGGAGCTCCGAAGGTGAGGAGGTGAAAGGTGAAGGGAGCGTGGGGGCGGAGGGGGGGGGCGGGGACGGAGACCCTATGGGCGGGGCGCGAAAAGGAGTAGCCAATGGGGAGAGAAAGCTCGGAGGCGGGGCGGGCGATGATGGAGGAGAGGACGAGACCCGGGAACTTGTGCAGGTTGGATGGTGCTAGTTTAAAGCTTCCGCGGCGTTTTGCGTGAGGAACTTGGGAGGACCGGGAAGGAAGGGTATGTGTGACCGGAGGAACATGACTTGGTTTTGTACCTTCTGTCACCTCCGGTTTTCTCAGAACGCAACATAAGCCGGGCGTTGATGATGCACGCCTTTAATCCCAGCACTCGGGAGGCAGAGGCAGGTGAATCCCTGTGAGTTCGAGACCAGCCTGGTCTACCGAGCGAGGTCCAGGACAGGCTCCAAAACAATACAGAGAAACCCTGCCTCGCAAAAACAAAAACAAAAAAACCATAAGCAAATGAACTAGCATCACTGTTCATCTGCTTATGTTTCGAGGAGAGGGGTGCAATGTTTGGTCAGTGCTCTGGGGGAGGTTACAGTAGGGCAGCGTCCTGTCCTATCCTCTCTGTATCTGCTTCATTCTTCGCCAGTCTCTCTCCCATCCCGAGACCTGGACTACAGCCTGCGAGTGCACTCGAAAGGGCCAAAACTCTTTATTATTTAGCTTCGCTCTTAATAAAATCATTTGCTCAACATATGGTACTGTTTGCCAGGGGTGGGGCATGTCCACACGAAAGCACAGCTCTCACCTCAAAAGGAATAAGTTTATTCTGGAGCCAATTATGAGTGACCCTGGCCCAGAAACACAGTTTTAGGATAACCCAAATTCAATGTTCCAACGTGAAAGCAGTTTCAGGACGTTTGTGTAGTGTAGTAGCAGGACAAAGAAAGCCATAATTCAAGACATAAAATGCATTGGAGGAAACATTAAGTAGATGATAAGACCAAAGAAGAAAATCCTTAGTTTATCAAAATGTTAGGTCTGACATAGAATGTCCAGAAACCTACTGGTGGAGATGGAGCAGCTACTTGGGGCAGCTGTCTGAGATCCTTTCAACAGTGGTCAGGGCAGTCCAGGGGAGACAGAGATGCAGGAGGATCAAATGAAAACATGGGGCAGACCCAGAGAGGATGGGGTGGTGTCTGTGAAGAAAAGCAGTCCTCAGAAGGTCATGCAGATGGCTCAACAGCATGACTGTGGGTGTGATATGCATTACAGCAGAATGCCTGCCATGTACCAGGCTCTTTAAGATGTCCGCTTGTGGAGCAGCCCCAAGACTTGCTGGGAGAGGAATGGTGGACCTGGTTAGGTGACTCACACAGCTGAAGAAGGCAAAGCTCTTGACTATTTCTTCACACTGACCCAGCATGTACTGGGGTGTAAAGCAGAACCAGCATGTTCTTTCAACGGTGTTTCTTGCTGCTTCAGTGGCATGGTGGTCTCTCAGGAGGTGACTCTTCATCCCCTCATGCAACTTGGAGGCTGGCCAGTTTTGCGACACCTGGGATTGACGGTTCATCTTCATTATCATCTTGACTGGATTTGAAATCACATTGGGGGACACTTCAGGGTGTGTCTGTAATAGTGTCTCCAGAGACATTTAACTGAGGGAAGAGCCACTCTAAATGTGGGTGTCACTATCCCATGGACTGAAGCCAAGACCGAAAGAAAGAAAAGGAGAAAGCCCGAGGAGCACAGTCATCATCTCTCTCCTGCTTCCTGGTCCACTGAAATGTGAGCAGGCAGCCTCAAGCTCCTGCCACGTGCTTTCCTCACCGGGATGAGCTATCACCCTCAAGAACCCAAATGAACCTTTCTTCCCTCAAGGTGCTCCTTCTCAGGTGTTTTGTCACAGTAATGGAAAAGGTAACTGGTACACAGGGGTAGCAGGCAGTTGTAAAGATGGACTCCAAGGGTCATCCCATGCCCTACCCATCACTCAACCAGACACTAATCTAGGTACTGCTGGACAGGAGTTGCACTTCGCATCAGTGTCCCAAGACCATTGTCCTTGAGGTAGTGAGCAACTTGTAAGTTTGAGGTTTTGAGCCCTTTAGAGGCAGCGGAAAGTGGGATCCAGGTGAAGTCAGGAGGAAAGGTAGAATCCCCGCCCCTGGCTGGAAGGCGGAGGTGTGACCCTAGGAGAGGCTGAAGCCAGTCAGACTATGAGCAATTCAAACCTGCAGCCTCCAAGAGTGGAGATTACCAGCCACTGGGTTGCACCTGAGCGTGGGCCCTTCCCCAGAACCCAGTGTCAGGAGAGCCAGTTTATTCACAGAAGCCACAGCACTGCCCCATGAGGCAACATTGCTGCCTTCTCCCTGCTTTGTTCTATTCTTACTGTGAGCTTTGATGTGTAGAATGGAAATGTGTCCTGAACCTTGGTTCCTAAGCACATAAGCTCCAAATGGAAAGATCTCTGGTAGGAAAAACGTCAGTGGAGGAGGGCGTGCCCTGGATGGTCCAGTTGAAGTCACCTCCAGCAGACACTTTGTGGGAGTTGAGCAAACACAAAATTAGCCTCCATTTCCTGGGAACATTTCAGGGCTGGATGCAGTTGACTGGAACTAGTGGCATCTGGGTTGTCCCCAGCGTACTCACAGGGGTGGGTGTGAAGTGGCCTTAGCTGGTCCAAAGGAGAGTTGGAGGTGCTGAAGTCCCAGGATCCTGATGACCACATCTTATGAAGCTGGTGGGTTGAGAGAAGGTTTGATTGTAAAAGTGGCTATGTTGTCTGCCTGAAGCCCCATGCTCCATGAACCCTTTGGTGGTTGGTCAGATTGGTCAGACAGAAAAATGTCAGAATTGGGAAGGTGCCATGGGTACAGTGAAGTGAGGAGTCTTATGCAATAGGGGGTGCTCATCAGGGGATGCTGGGAAGTGACTTACAGAATCATTTAGGAATGACAGTTTTTCCCTTATGGGTTCCCTTTCTATTGGTTGCTGGCCCAGGCATGCCTGCCATCCCAGTTCACCCACTATGGGGGAGATGGCTGTGTGGACAATTACTACACACAGCGCTATGAAAGGGCCAGCATTTACTCCCTCATAGTTCTGGGAGGCAGAAGTCTAGAGTCCGCTTCCCTGGGCTGAAGCCAGGGCATGACAGAGCTGGCTCTCCTTGGGGCCCCAGGGAAGCTGCACGAGGCTTTCTTGACTGTGTGCCGCCCGTGTATCTCCCACCACCATCTGCCCTTCCTCTGCGGCTCCCTCCAGCCCTCCTCACCCCCCACATCAGAGAAAGTTCATGATTACAGTGAGACACAGGTGTCCTCAGTTCCTTAACTACTTCTGTGTGGCTGTGTTACTGCAGCGCTCAGAATAGGGCACATCTGGGTGCCGTCATTTAGCTCTGAGGAAGAACAGTGCCACTGTTTGGATCTGCTGTGTCCCAGAAGCATGCATGCTGGAAGCTTGGTTCCCAGTACAGCAGTTTTCAGAGGAAGGTGACTGGATCGTGACTGGATCATGTCAGTGTGAAAATTCACTGATGTACTTAGAGGCTAATGGGTTTGGGGGCAGAAACTTGCTATAAGAGTCCCTCCCTTGCTTCCTGATGGCCATCGGGTGGGCAGATGCCCTACTACATGCTCCCTACCATAAATTCTTATCTCACCATAGGCCAGAATCAATGGTGGCAGGGGTGAAACCGCAGAAGTCATGTGAAGAACAGGCCCTTCCCCCTTTCAGGTGATTGTTTCAGCTATTTTAGCACAGCCATGGAAAGCTGACAACACACAGGGCTGCCAACAAAACCCACAAATGAACCCTACTCCTCTGTGCATTATGGAGAAAGAATATTCCAAAAGAGGTAATGTGGGAAGCAGGGTTTCCACTTGCCTGGGGCTAGGAAGGAAGGAGGATATGGCCTGAGGGCTCTCGTGGACAGCCCTACCTCCCTAGATGACTGCAGGGATGGACCTCTGACCTCTCTCTTTCCTGTGAGGTCACTCCTATATTTGCCAGCTCCTCTCCAAGTGCTCCTCTGTCCTCAATACACCATGGGCTTGACATAGGGCAGAATCGTTTTTCTTGTTTGAGACAGGCTCTTGTGATTTAGTCATGACTGGCCGGGAACTCAGAGAGATAGCTCACCTTTGCTTCCATAGTGCTGGTATTAAAGGTGTGGAATCAATTCCTGGATCCTACAGTGGATGGATAGAAAGAACTCCTGAAAGTTTCCCTCTCACTTCCACACATTCACACGACAGCAAATTTAAAATAAATCTAAAAAACCCATTTTAATAGGAAGGTATATATATATTTCTTTGCAGTTACTTTCAGGTACCTTTGCTTCCTGCCCCTGCCAAGATCAGCCCAACATAGCCCCTGAGAGCTACTGCCACCTTGTGGCCACATCTTTATCCCATTTTTTTTTTTTGTCTTACTTTTTTTTTGTCTAAGTGTCCTGTTGCCACTTAGATTTGTTTTCAGTCTATTACTATTGTGTGTGGGGGGAGGGGGTTTGCATGCATGCACAAGTGTGCTCATGCTCACAGGCACATATATACCTACGTGTGTGCAGGTAGGTGCCTGTGTGTGGGAATGCATGTAGAGACCAGAGGTGGCATCAGATGTCATTCCTCAGGAATAGCGCCCTTATTACAATCGTGGTGCTACTTCCAGCTTTCTATGTGGATTCTGGGATTGAACTCAGGCTTCATGCTTGGCGGCAAGCACTTTATCTACTGAGACGTCTCCCCGGTCCCCATCAGTACTATTTGTGAAGTAGCTTCTTGATCAGCTCTGTCCTCTACATGACATGCCTTCTGTCTCTTACATACCATTTCATTTTCTTATCTTATTGCATTTGCCTTGATTCAATGTCGATTTTTAAAAATTGAAATCTTTATTATTTTGTCCTATTTTGGAGATAGGGTGTCATCATGTAGCCCAGGCTGATCAAAATCATGACACCCTTGAAGCTTATTGTAGAAAATCCTTTGTTTATTTGGATGCATAAAAATTGTGCTTATTTGTGGGGTGTTGCATGACACTGTCACACATGCACACATTGTGTGACATTAGATCGTGGCAGGCCTGTCTGCTGTCTCTAATATTCATCAAATCTTTGTTGTGAAACACAAAACCTTCCCTTTAAGTTTTTGTTTTGTTTTTTGCCAATGCTTTGAGAATACAGTTGTAAGGGAGGTTGCCCCCTCAGGGTACAAGACATACCCAGACACCAAATTCTTAGCACGACAGAGATTATTGCCCTGGAGGGTCAAGCAGTGGGAGTGGGGGAGGGGAGGCTGCAAAGGCAGACAGCTGCCGCAGCGATGCTAGCCATGCTTGGGCCTGTGCGTTAGAGCCCTCCAACAGCACTTTACTGTCTAGTCATCTTGAGGGGCGACACTTATTTACATCACTCAGTGTCCATTATGCATCCTTTGCCACCCTCTTCTCCATTCAGCCGGGGTCTACCTTGCCTTGTCTCTGACTTCAATGAAGTCGGTTTGAAGCTTCCTACTCTAGCCCTTGCTGTCAGCTCCCAGTATTAAAGGGGACTCTGTTCAAGCATGCCCAAGACCCTTCCTGTCATGTCCGTGACATCCTCTCCTGGGGTGACTTCGTCAAACTCTTACTTCTCACTTTCACACTTTACAGCCTTCTCCCAAGTCTTTTTGAGTTGTCTCACAAAGTCACAATTGAGGCAGAGGTGGAGGGCTGAGGTGGGCTCTGTGGAGGGGTGAGGTGGGCTCTGTGGGGGGCTGAGATGGAGGGGTGAGGTGGGCTCTGTGGGGGACTGAGATGGAGGGGTGAGGTGGGCTCTGTGGGGGCTGAGATGGAGGGGTGAGGTGGAGGGCTGAGATGGAGGGCTGAGATGGAGGGCTGAGATGGAGGGGTGAGGCGGGCTCTGGGGCTGAGATGGAGGGGTGAGGCGGGCTCGTGTGGCTTGCTCATCCATCTGCCATTGTGTGCTTTGCATGTGGTGTCATTGAACTTGGCCGTGCTCACTCACTTGGGAGAGGGCCGTGTGAAGCTTTCCACTGCAGCACTGTGGTGGAGAGCACGGGCCTTAGGGGTGTGCAGTAATTGCCCCTTGCTCCTTATTACACGTTTGTGACCCTGAGTGTTACACGCAGCTAAATTCACACTCAGGGCAAAGGAAGCCCAAAGTGTGTCCTACTCACAAAAATGGACTGGACACAGCAAAGGGTAAATGAATGGGAGCCTAGAAATGCCTAGCAGCAGCCCCCCTCCAAAGCTGCCAGATCTGCGGAGGAGCGAGGTGGGGAAGTGGACCCATCTGTTGCTCAGTTAGCTGCCCTAATGCCCCGTTCTAGGCTGTGTGGCCACACCAGCCCCTCCTTTGCCCAAACTGGTGTGGCCTCCTTTCACAGCAGCTGTCCTTGCAAGAGCACCCAGCCCCCTCCATCACAGCCCCTGCACAGAGCCCACCTCACTCCTCCGTGTCAGCTCCCCCACAGACCTCATGCCTCCATGCTTTCCACATGATGATGATGGACTAAACCCGGGAACCTGTAAGTCAGCCCCAACTAGAGAGATGACTCAGCAGTTAAGAGCACTGGCTGCTCTTCCAGAGCTTCTGAGTTCAATTCCCAGCAACCATATGGTGGCTCACTACTATCTGTAATGATATATGGTGCCCTCTTCTGGCATGCAGGGATATAATGAATAAATAAATCTTAAAAAACAAAACAATACTTGCCATGGTCGTAGTGCCTCCTCACAGCAATAAATCCCTAAATAAGACAGTAAATAACTCAAAATAGCTTCAGGAAGTCCCTGAGACTGACCTGATTGTCTAGACTCCTCCCTGCCAGAGTAGACAGCTGAGAGTCTGCCACAGAGGAGAGAAGGTGCGCTGCAAGGAAGATTCCGAGCTGCAGAGAAGACTCTCGGAGGAGAAAAGCTGCAAAGAAGACTCAGAGAAGACCAGCTGACCACCTGGAAGAAGCAGACACCAGCGGAGCACCTGGAAAGGACACCCCAACCTGTCGCGATGCCTGCAGGCTGGGCAGTGTCCTCCAGGCTCCCAGCAGTGGGAGCGCTGACTCATGCTGGGGTGGGCTTTGCTGATGCAGCTGTTTTTGAGCCATTTCTGCTCCTGTAAGTGACCCCTCACCCACACTCCTGTGAGCAACCCCAATAACGCCTTCATTTGCCAAATTGAACTTTGGTGGTATCCATATTTCAGTCTGTCGTGGGTTCCCTATCTGGGATGAGCAGGCATGTGTTGAACCCCCCCCCAAATTTGTGTCACACAACAGGTGGCACCATCCCATAGACAGGGGTGCTGGAATGGGATAAAAAGGGAAAGTCAGTCAGCCTCTCTCTGTTTCTGCCTCCCCCTCCCCCACTCTGTCACTCTCTTGCTTTCTCCACCTCCATCTCTACCTCCCCCGTTTTCCTCCCCCCCATCTGTTCCCTTCTCCTTATCTCCCTTCCCTCTCCCCTCTCTCCCCCCTCTCTCTGTCCCCTATGCATCACCCCTCCTTCCCTTCCTCCCTGCCTTCCTCCTTCAGGCTTCCTTGAGGTAAGCAGGCTTTCCACAGCTTCAACCACCAAGATGCTCTGCATCACCACAGAGCCAAGGCCTGAACCACCCAGGAACCCTGAAGCAAATCCAGCGGTCCCTCTAAGGTACTCTTCTGTGTCAGCGCTTCTCAGCCTTCCTACTGTCATGCTGGCCCCGCCACACAATTATTTTCACTGCTACTTCATAACTAAATTTGCTGCTGTTGTGGATTATAAATGTAGACATCTTAGGTGACCCCTGTGACAGGGTAATTTGACCCTGGGGGTTACCACCCACAGGTTGAGAACTTCTGTTATGAACTCGCCGCTGAGATGGGAAACTGAGGAAAGCAGCATGCTCCAGAAGAGGAGAGCAGTTAGCAGCAACTTGGCAATCTCTCCCTGCAGTGCCCTTCCTGTGTGACACCCAGAGATCTGTGGGTAGTGGCAAGTTTTCTTTTCTTTGGTCTTAGCTACTGCTAATAATGAACATATATTATTTTTAAATTAAACATTATGTTACTCCACGATCCCTGTGTGTGTGTGAGAGAGAGAGAGAGAGAGACAGACAGACAGACAGAGAGAGGGGGGACAGAGAGACAGAGAGACAGAGAGAGAGAGGGGAGAGAGAGAGAGAGACAGAGACAGAGACAGAGAGAGACAGAGAGATCCAACCTTACAAAACTGAAGCTGGCAGAGCCCTAGGCTGTCTCCATTCAAGTGTCCCTCCCAGAACACCTGCAACCTGATTTCCTAGAGAGCCCCTAACTCACAGTTCTAGAACAATGTATACATAGGAGACCCATGTTCCTCACAGATACTGAGTTTTACCCACACTACACTGCTCATTTTTCCTTCTAACTAAAACCCCCAGGGCTATTTGGATATGCAAGTTGGCTTTTGCTGCCCTGTTATCTTGTTGAATGAATGCTGACTCAATTTATCTGAACCCTATCCAAGGGCATTTAAAATGTTTCCAATTCTTTTTTTTTCTCTGTATTGTTGTGGATGCTGTCCTGGAACTTGCTCTGTAGACCAGGCTGGCTTCAAACTCACAGAGATCCACCTGCCTCTGCCTCCCAAGTGCTGGGATTAAAGGCTTGCACCACCAACGCCCGGTTTAAAATGTTTCCAGTTCTTATCAGCCAGGCATAATGGTTTATTCCCATATTGCCAACACTCAGGAGACAGAATCAGGGTGTATCCCTGTGAGTTCAAGGCTAGCCTGGTCTACACAGCAAGTTCAAGGCTAGTCTGGTCTCATAGTGAGTTATAGAACAGCCAGAGCTCTGTAGTGAGATCCTGTCTCAAACAAATTAAAACAAAAAAGTTTCCAATTCTTTTGAACATGCATCCACATACTTAAATTGTAGAAGTGGTACAGAATTGTTATAGACACTTCTGGCATCCAGAATATAGAAAGTAAAAAACCTGAAGTCCGTCTGAGAAAAATACTTCTGGGTGTACCGGATATTAACATAGGAAAGACTTGACTGTGACCGCTGTCTCATGTTGGCTCAGAAAGTCCCCTCCGTGCAGTTGCAGATCTGTGTGGGAGGTGAAAATGAAAAGCTCCTAATTCTCAGAAGGGCTCCCATCCCATGAACCATTATCAACTGGCAACTTAAGAGCTTCTGTCATCAAAGAGGGTAAAAACAAACACCTGCCCCCACCCCAGACAGGCTTTCTCTGTGTAGCCCTGGCTGTCCTGGAACTCATCAGTAGATGAGTTAATGAGATCCTCCTGCCTCTGCCTCCCAAGTGCTTGGGATTAAAGATGTGTGCCACCACTGCCCAGCATGAAAGAAACTCTTATCATGAGGGCTAATTGGTTATAGCTGTAATCTGTGTGAGGACTCATGTCCAGAATAGAATCGTAGTTTACAGAGAATAGAAAATCCCATGGAGGATGGTGCACTTCACAGAATGTGTGTTAGTAATTTTTTCTTGTTACCTGGCAGAGCAACTTAAGGAAGAGTTTATTGTGGCTCTCAGTTCAAGAGTACAGCCCATCATGGCAGGAAGCAGAGCCACGCATGCTCGCTTTTCCTTTTTATTCAGTCTAGGACCCCAGTCTATGGGATGGAACCACTCACATTCAGAGTGGGTCTTCCCACACCCATCAGACAAATCTAGAAACTCCCTGGCAAATATTGCTCTGCAGTTTGTTTACATGGTGAGTCTAAATGTCATCAAGTTGACAGGATGAATCACTACCTAAGGATATTGGCAACAAACATGGAAAAGTGCTGAATTTCATCAACCATGAACAAGATGCACACACAATCACAATGTCAAGACATTACCTACTCCACCAACAATTGAAATGAGAAAGCAGTATTATGTGGGATGTCATCCTGAGCTGTTGGGTTTGGGATTGTTTGTTATGCAGCTGTAGAAGGGTTTTAGGAATGGTTCAGAGGGTGAAAGTGTTAGCATCCAAGCACATCTTGGCCCCACCCCTTGGGAACCTGCCACAGAGCTTAACCCCTCTGCGCATGGATGGCAAGCAGTACCCTGGTTCTGTAAGCAGGTATGGTCCCTTTAAGAGACAAGCCCTGCCCTCTCTTCTCTCTCTCTTTCTCTCTCCCATTTCTATGAGGAGGCAGGTCACTGTCTCTGTCTCTTTCTCTCTCTCTCTTGTTTCTTTCTCTCTTCTCTCTCCCGTCATTCCCCTCTCTTTCCCAATAAACTTCCTTCCCATCTAAGTTCTTCCTGATGGTGTGTTTGTCCTCTGCCATGGGATCCGTTATCCTACCTCAAGCCACATATCATAGAATAAAATGGTACCTTTGGGAGGCAGGTTTTTAAAAGATTTTTAAATTATGTGTGTGGAGGGGGCACTGATGGTTCCAAGTATGGGGGGCATCAGATCCTTGCAGCTGGAAGTTGCAAGGTGGTTGTAGACCACCTGGAATGGGTACAAGGAACTGAACTTGGGTCTTCTGCAAGAGCAGTTCATTCTTTTAAGCCCTGAATCATTTCTTCAGCCCCCTGGGACTCAAGGTTTTAGAGCTGGATGTATTTTCTATTCAGATATAGTATAAAGCCAAGCAAAGGCAGGGCTCACTGTAATCACAGCACTGGGAGGCTAGGCAGGAAGACTGTGAATATGAGGCCAGCCTCGGCTACATGAGTGAGATATGTCTTACCTCCCCAAACCCAAAGCTTTGAAAACATTGAAGGTTTTGGAGAGCTTTTTACTTTTATTGAATTAAGTCATAATGGCTCTGATCCTTACTTTCCATGGCTGACCCTGCTTTGATGTGCAGATTTCGTCCCTGTCCTGGGAAACTCACCACTCTGGGTCAGAACATCACTGAAGCTGCTGTGCCCTGTGCTGGATGCCAAGAGGGAAAGATAATTCATGTGAGAAAATGCTTGCAAGCAAGCATGCACGAGCATGTCACTGAGACGGGGTCTGACCTTTAAAACCAATTATCTGTAGGGACATGGCAAGCTGAACTGTGAGCTGCCACCCATGGGACACACTGCACGAGCTTTGGAACACACACCAGCTGTTCAGTCTGATTCTGCCCTTGGAATGACCAAACCATGCTGTGTCCCTAGAACCTTCTGCAGGGGACCCAACTCATTGCTGCAACCTTGCCCACAGATGGCATGACCATCCTTGATGGGACTTGCAGCAGGGGTAGGGACTGGCCCTTGTTCTGGCCTTCTGACAGGACAGCTTGACAGGCTGCTCCTGGGCTGTGCACTCTTTTCTCTGCCATGACAGCCATTCCAGGGTCAGGTCTCCTATGCTCAAGCTCCACCCAGTGTCACAGTTCACTCTCTGTGGCCTGCAGATGAAGATGCAGAATTCTCAGCTCTTCTCCAGCACTTTCTCTGCCTGTTTGATGGTGATAATGGACTAGACCTCTGAAACTGTAAGCCACCCCAGTTAAATGTCTCTTCACAGCAATAGGAGCCCTAACTAAGACAGCTATCCCGGTCACACTGGTATTCATTCCCACACTTACTCACACTGACCATAGAGGGCTATGACATTAGTTACCCTCTGCCCTCCACCACATCCTTCCCACATGCAAAATGCCTTCACCCCTATCATTCCCAAAGCCCTGTGAATTCTAGTATTGCCTTGAGATCAGGATCTCACACCATCAATGCTAAGTCCCAATGCTAAGTCTCTACTTTCTCTGAGGTTGGGCCTTGCATAGAGTCTTGAAAGTTGTCCTTTGACCTCCACGTACATGGCAGGATGTGTATCCCACCCAAATAAATAAGATAAAAACAAAAATATACATGCAATCTAGTGGTTTTTACTGTATCCACAAGCAGGTACAGCTATTGTGCAAAGTAAATACCCACTCACCTTATTCACCAACACCCACTTTTGACGCTCCGTTCTTGTCTCCCACCCTGCTCTGGGAACCCCATGTAAATGGGGTCTCACAATCCCTGGCTTGTGTAAATGGCTTCTTTAAATTGACATCAGATTTTAAAGGTACACCTATGCTGTGTCCTATTTCAGAGCTTCACTCCTTTCTGTGGCTAAATACTATTCCCTGCTGTCTCTTTGTGTGGACAGGCCATGTTTTCTTCCCTTGACATTTGATGGACATTTGGGCCACGCCCACCTTTTGGCGTCTGTGAATATCTGTATTTGCACTTCGTGTAGATATCTTCTTTCATTTTTAGATATTAGTCGCTTTTCTTGCTGCTACAACAAATGCTGGGCCTAAGCAACTTAAGGGAGAGTGCTATTTTGGGCTGTGGTTTGGGGGTACAGTTCATCAAGGCAGGAAAGTATTTCCACAGGAGGCAGTTGGTTACAAGTGTCCACTGTCAGGAGGCAGCTGGTTACATTGTATCCTTAGTCAGGAAGCAGAGCATGCAAGTGGATAGCTTGCTTGCTTCTTTTTATTCAGTCTGACTACAGTGGGGTGGTGCCACTCTGACAGAGAGGCTGCAGGACATCTACTAATTGATTTGGAATCTGGTGGGGCTGGTAGGAGAGATTCCCCACCATGGGTGTGTGTGTGTGTGTGTGTGTGTGTGTGTGTGTGTGTGTGTGTGTGTGTGTGTACCCAGAATTGGCATGTGGGCCTCATAGAATTCCACTGGAGAAGAGCAGAGTGGCTTCCAGAGCAATCGCAGTGGTTCATGTCCCCATCAGCAACACCTATGCCCTTATTTTTCTGTCTTAGTGGACTCATGCCATTATCTCCTGGTGGTTTGGATCTGCAGTTCTCTGCTGGCTAATGAGCCCAGCATCTCTTCATAGGCTTCCGCAGCACACCTGCAGAGGTCGTCGCCTCTTTATGATTCTGTTGCAGGACTGCTTTTTGCATTCTGATACAATCTCTTAGCAGATGTGCGGTTTAAAGTGTTTTCTCATAGTGGGTTGTCTTTCTCCTCTTTGAGCGTGTCCTTTGATAAGCAATGTAGCAATGTTTTGGTTTTGATGTTATCTCCTGTGCCCAACATTTTGTTATTGTTCAGTCCCCCCTTTCTGTTTTCATTTTTTCTGGTTGATGGTAAATTCGAGACTATGAGATGCAACCCTATGTATTCTGTCTGCATGGTGTCCATTACTGGCCTGAAGCTTGCCAATTCAGCCAGGCTGGCCAACCAGCAAGCCCCAGGGATCCTGCTGGCCCTGCCTCTCCAGTGCTCATAGAACACACGTGTGTCACCTTTGCTGAGTTTTTCCCATGGGTTCAGGTCCTCATGTGTGTGTGAGTGAGCCACCCCCCCCAGCTCCCACCCTGTGTCTTCTTGGGTGGTAGAGTTTGAGCTCCTCTTAGACAGCCATCTGATCCTATGTGAAGAAACCCAGCAGTTCAGCTTGGAACAGAGGGAAGGTCCATCCCTGCTGCAATCTGCAGAGCTGTCAGGGGACCTAGGATAGAGCTGGGCCAGTCAGTGTTGGGGAGTACTCAGTGAGACTGAGCCTAGCTCAGTTACAATAGTCTGGAAGCTTCAAAAGGTAGCTGAAAGACCAGCCATGGGTGCTCCCTCAAGAGCCTGCAATAGGATGGAAATAGGCATTGAGGGTCTTAAGGAGGAAGGTTTTCTGTCTTATAGAGACTAGGCAGGAATTCTCAGAGTTGAGTTAGAACCAGCTCCGAGCCCCCAGTCCCCACCTCCACATAGGGAAGAACTGTTGCAGGTTGGGGAGGGGCCCTGGTGGCCAGATTATAACCTAAGAGCCAAAGACCCATTGCCTATCCTTGGGCCTCTGGGAGTGCAGAATCTCCTGGACCACTCCATTTGGTATGAGAATCCTGCTTCAGGCTCCTTTATCTGGCTAACAGCCATCTTTTTATTTAGATCCTAATCTGGCTGTCACCTCCCTTGGGCAGCATTCCAGGATTTTCCCACTTTGGTTTCTGCATGTCCCTTCTCTGTCCCTCTCCCCCTGGCATGGGCATGCTGGGAGATCTTTGCTTCCACCTGGGCTGCAGGCAGCTGCCCCAGGGATTCTGAGGGAGCTGTTTTCCCTTCTGCCCTCCCTCTTTCCTGCTTCCTTGCTGGGAGCATTCACCCCCATCGCTTTGCTGATTCCCCCATGCTGGGATAATTGCAGAGCTGGCAGGGGACTGGCAGAGCCTGATGCCCTGTTGAGTCCAGCCTCCTTCTGGGCCCCTCCTTGCCTTCAGGTCCTCCAAGCCAGCCTGATTTACTGGACATAGTGGGCCTATTTGCCAGGTGTCTGGCCCCGTCTGGAAACAAGTGGTTTGCCTCTAGGTGATAAATGGGCCCAGTGGGGCTCAGCCCGAAGCCAGCGGGTGTGAGTGGTGCAGCCTGGCTGCCTCTGCTCTTATTGCAGACTTCAGCCAAGAAAGCATTTAAAATACAAAACCCCGGCCCTGAATTTTCTTTGTTCCTGGAGTTCTCTTCACACACTGTATATGTTTTGAGAAATCTATGCTCGGAACCATGTTCAATATGCCCTGTAGCTGGAAAGATGATGCTCTTTTGGTTCCTCGATTTGTATTCCTCCCACCTTGAGGTGACCATGGCATGGGGTATGTCCTCTCAGGGCTCAGCATGAACAGCCTTGTATCATGCTGCTTTGTGTCCCTGGGAAAGTCTGGCATCCTCGGCTTGTGAGAATTCTGAGTGACTAACATGGCTCAGTGTGGCCTTTCTGGGGCTTGCTGAGAAACTGTCGGAGACCCTGTCAACATGGTGCCGCCTGAAGAAGAACCCATCCATCCCCTTTCTGCTGCTGTGTACTGGGAGCCCAAGGCTGTTGATGGGGTTGATCGGGACCTTGTGTGTGACCCAACCCTGACCAGCCAAGGGAGCTGGATAGGAAGGTGAGGATTAGATATTCCCAGCCACTGAACACCCTTCTCCAGTTGTTCCAGCTCCTCCCACAGGCCCCTCGCATCTCCTTCTGAGCTGTCTTTTGTTTCAAGACAGGGTTTCTCTTTATAACCCTGGCTGTCCTGGAACTCTCTCTGTAGACCAGGCTGGCCTCAAACTCAGAGATCTGCCTGCCTCTGCCTCCCAAGTGCTGGGATTAAAGGTGTGTGCCTGGCCTTCTGTGCCGTCTAACAGGTTCTTCTGGGGCACTGGATAAGACAACCATACCCTTTTGAACAATGCCCTGTGCTGAGTGACCTAGTGCCCCTTGCTGTTCCAGTGTGTAGGCACCCTCCACATGCCTGTGTCTGTATACATACATGTGAGTGCATGTGTGTATGTTTTCGGTGTGGACAGGTGTAGGGGTATGCACGCATGTGCTCTGTGGACATATAAGTGAAGAAGTCCATATGTGTGTTCTGTATAGGCACGTGTATGAACTCACATATGTGAGTTCACATACATTTGTGTCCTGTTGACAAGGGGTAAAGTTGTGATGGTTAGGGTTAGCATTACTGGCCAACTTGACAGACTCTAGAATCATTAGGGAGATAGGCCTCTGGGCATGTCCCTGGGGGGATTTCTTGATTGCAGTAACTGAGGTGTGAAGACCCTCCCACAGTGGGTGGCACCATTCCCTCACCAGGGCCTGTATATGTGGAGAAAGGGAGCTGAGCAGCAGCAGCAGCAGCAGCAGCAGCAGCAGCATTCACCAGCTCTGCTTTCCAACTGAGGATGTGAGATGAGCAGCTGCTTCAAGCTCCTGATGCCTTGACTTGGACTTTGACGGTACAAGGCTCTATGACAGGACGTACCTTGAACTGCAGTGGAAAAAGATCTTTCTCTCTTGGGTTGCTTTCGTCATGGTATTTCATTGCAGAAATGGGGAAAAAGCCAACTAAATCACTGCCCCATCTGTCCGGGCTGCAGCCCGGCCCTCTGTGTGTGACCACTGGGTACAGGGCTAAGGCAGGGGAGACCCGGGACCTGGGCTGCCTGGTTCAAGCCTTGCCTCTGCCACAGCAGGCCACCAAACCTTGAGAGTTCAGGACACCTCTGTTCCTCAGCTTCTGCTTCTAGATACAGGGATGGCCTTTGCCCCCACAGCCCAATGGAAGGCCTATGGGGTGAAGCAAGATGGTGATTTTCGACACAGCGTCTGAGCTGATGGGTCCACAGAGATCCCCTCTGTGTAAGCAGAGTTAGGCTGAACGGGCCATTAGAGCCCCGCAAAGTCTCTCTCAGCCTTGGAGTTTGTCCTACAGGAGTGCCCCAGAAGCCTGGTTCCTGACTTATTCCCACTGTTCCCCTGGCCATGCTCATCTGGGGTAAGTGACAAACTGTGGCATCCTAGCTCTTGCACTCCTCAGCTCGGTTCTCTAGGCTGCTGAGGACCAAGGAGCTCTTTGGCTACCTTTTATACCAAGGGCGATTCAGGCCTGGCAGTTCCTGTTTGGTCACTGCTGTGTGACAGTTACCCTCTGAGTCTCCTTTCTCCTTCCTTTGCTCCTTGTCCTCTCTGCTTGAGTCTCCCTCAATATCCATCCAAGCCCTTGGTGTGAGATCTGCTCATACCTGCCCCTACTGTGGTCTCTCACAGGGACGAGGCCAAGGCCATTCCATTCATGTATGTGTGTGAAGGCAGCAGGGAGGGGAGAGGCAGCTCGCACAGTCAGGAAGCGGCCCTGAGCACCTCTCAGGTCCTCGTTTCCTAGCTGGATCATGGTGTCTTCTCGCCCACACCTGCTCCCCTCTAAACTGGGCTCGCCTGCTCTTTATAGTGCTGTCGAAGACCAAATGCAGTGTGGCTGCCTGAGATCTTTGGAAACAGCATAGGCCTCTTTGTATTTCTGTTTTGTTGAATGATTCTCATGTAAACAAAATGTCCCTGTTTAAACATAAAAAAACCAAAAACCTCACCAAACTAAAGCTCAAGCACTGAAAAAAGTTGAAGTGCATACGCATCTATAAAACGTAGTCTCACACTGTGTCTCAGGGGCTGCTGCTTGCATTAAGCCGGTTACAGGTTACAGAGATGGAGACAAGGCGAGGGGAGTCTCAGGCAGGGGAGGCTGGGCTCTTCCTGGCTCTGCATGCGCACAGCTGTGTGTTCTGGGCAAGTCATGCAGCCCTGGGGGCTTGGCTCTCCTTGTTCATGGCCAGGCCACCCTCACCGTTACCTCACTGCCGGGTAGGGTGACTGCTCGCCACCTGCCTGGGGGATTTACAGTGGAGAGGTGCTGGTTTGCTGATCTAGCACCCGCTGGTCACAGCTAGGGGTTTGCAGAGGCTGGGTGGCTCCTGTCAGGATTCCAGGGCAGTTTTCATGGTAAATAAGCCATACATTTTTGGCTTCCCCAAAGGAAACTAATGCTATCCATGCTGTGTATTTCAGGTCATCTGTCCAGAGACATTTAAAAATTGTAATACAATACACATAGCGTAAACATTTCCATCACAATGATTTTTCTTGATGTCAGTTCAGTGGCACTAATTACATTCATATTGCTTGGTGACCATTACCACATCTGTCTCCAGAACTCTGTTTTTATTTTTTGACTTTGCTTCTGTTCCCCGCTTCTTTTCTTTTGAGACAAGGTCTCATTTAGTCTAGTATGACCTCAAGCTCAGTATATAGCTGAGGGTAACCTTGAACCTCTGATTCTCTTGTGTGTCTGGTTCTCCAGAGCAGTTCGCCTCTGCAAAGACAGCCTCCTCATCCATCCCATTCTGTGGTCCTGGCACCCACCATCCCACTGAACTGTGACTCTGACACAGATGTGTCCTCTGAGCTGTGAGCAGACTGTGCAGGGTGCTAAGGAGTAGCTATGAATACCAGCCAGTCTTTCCCCAGATGGGGAAACCAAGTCATAGGAAGTCATACTGTTCGTCATAGAATTAGCTTGGAACTCAGGCATCTGTAGCGCCGGTTACTGCTCTTGACAGCTGCCTTGGCAGTGACTTTCTGTACAGGTGCCAGGAGGCACTCACTCTCAGTGGCAGGGAGTGGATGGCTCATCTCACAGGGAGACGCAGGACTGGGTGATGTTGAGCTGGGATTAGTTCTGCCTCTCTTGCAGACCAGTGCTGCTGGTTTCTCAGCTTAGTTGCATGTAGCAGTTTTTCCTGGCAGGCCGGCCTCCAAGGTTCCTGGAACTCAGATCGCAGAGCCAGCAAGCATCCCCTCCCTCTCGATCTGTGCACAGAATCGGGGAGGTGGTTTGGTGCCAAGAGCAGTCATTCAGTCCAAGAGTGGGCTGGTTCTACAGGGGTCTGGCAGTCAAGGGGACCCACATGAGGGCAGAGAAGCAGGCTGGGCAGGGCAGGGGAGAGCAGAGGGTTGGGACAGGGTGGGACACCGGTCTGTATCTGATGTGGAAGGCAGAGGCTCTAAACATGTTTCACCTGCTAACTGATTGAAGTAAAAAACAGCTCGCCTTTGAAGAACACTTCGAAGTCTACCACTGAAGGGCCTTCTGGTGTCTACAGGATGGTAGTTTATACTGGGCTTCACGGCACACATAGACAGCCCTCTGCCTGCTGCTCAGCACACAGAACCCTACCAGGCCTTAACTCTGTGTGTCCCACAGGCTGAGCTACATTTGTCCCAGCAGTGGCAGGGCCTGGGCTGTGCAAACGGCTCAGAGCCAGAGGCGTGGCTAGGGTTTTGTCCTGTGCCAGGCTGCTGGCTTGTGGTTTGTAAGTGGCCTCTGCAGCTGGGGATATGTATGGGAGTGTTATAGTTTATTGCAGAAAGACCCGAATCAATTGGGGGGTGTCCCCTCATCTTTCATCTCCTTTTACTTTCCCCAAGACATCAGGACCCTGGCATTGTCCTCCACAAGTTATCAGAACTGTATCTGGTTGGTGTCTGTGAAATTCTGAGCCCCTGGGAAACACAAGACCAGGTAAATCAGGTGGACTGAGTGGGCCCGGTGGATGGAGATGGGTGTCAGAACTGTGGGTGGCGTCCATGTGTGAGCCAGGGAGGGGATGCTGGTACCATACAGGGATCACCACTTGTGCTGATGTGGGCAGAGATAGGGGACCCAGTATAGAGGAGGGAACGTGGCTGCCCCAGCAGCAGTGACAGGCAAAGAAAAGCCAGGCAGCAGGCAGGCCTGGGCAGACAATGCTGGCATTGAACCTACAATGCTTTGAGAGGTCTGCCCTTTCTAGGAGCAAGATGGGCCATCATGTTTTATTGCTTTTTAATTTTAGCCTTTTTATTGATAGGCAGGCATTTCTTATACAGTGTACTTCACCCATTGGGCATGTGCAGCTCAGTGGATGGCAGTATGTTCATAATTGTGTCTTCATTACTTTGTGAAGAAACTGGATCTCTTCTAGTTTTGAGTTCCAAACCCATAGCAACTATGAATTTGTCTTCCTGTAGGTTTGCCTTCTGTGGGCACATCATAGAACAAAGACTTCTGAGCATGTCATGGAGTGTGATCTTCCCCTGGGCATGTCATGGAGTGTGGTCTCCTGGGAATGTCACGGTCCCTTTGTGCAGTGAGGTCTTTTGTGACCAGCTTCCCTGAACATCATGTTTTCATGATCAGTCACACTGTGGCAGGCCTTAGAGCTTCAGTCCTTTCTGTGGCTGGCTCATGTCAATCATCCTGATTTTCCTGAGGCTCTGGCAGGGAGGAACATGAGATTGAGGGCATGGTGGGTCGGGGGAGAATCGCAAAGGAGAAGAAAAGAAAGGCAGACCTGTCAGGCTAGTGGGTTGGAAAACTGTGCCTTTGAACTCACTTAAATGTCACGGCCGTTTTAGAAGAGCTGAGTACTGGTTTCCCCTAATGCTTGTGTTGAGCCTAGAATAATTCCTTAGGGATTGGATAGGTAATGTTTGCGCAGGACACAATGTTTGAAATATTCAAAGGAGAACTCCAAGGGTCCAGGCTCCTCCTCAGCCTGTCCCTGACCATCACAACCTTTTCCCTGCAGATATCTGTGACTAGCCTAGGGCCATATTGTCACCAGTCCAGCATCTCTCAGCTGGGAAGAGGGTTTCTATATGGTCTGTGACTCATCAGGCAGAGCTGAGTTCCACAGCACCTAGCCACCTTTCAGCACACGTATTTTTTACTTGTGATGGGGTCATGTCCTGGTGGACCTGTCTGCGTGGGCAGCTTTGTGTGGGCTATGTATGAAGTGCAGAAGTGTTCACTTTGGCTCATGTTTCTGGAGGCCAAAGTCTAAGTGGCCCCATTGGTCTGAGCATGTTGTGAGGCCAACATAGCGTATGTAGAGTGAATACCCACATGTCAAGCCAGGAAATGAAGAGAATGAGAGGAGACATATCCCATGTTCTTTGATGACCTGAGACCTTCCACTGAATTTCTCCTCCTAAAGGCCCTCAGTGTCTCCCAATGTTCCCATCCTGGGGGACCAAACCTTTGCATATTCACCTTTGAGGAACACCCACCCAAGGCTGAGGACCATCAGGTTAAAAAAAAAAAGTAAGCTGGAAGGAATTTACCACACCCTCCCTATGGACTGCCGTGGCTTCAAAGCTCAGAGCTGTAGAGACAGCTTAGATCCTTTCCCCTCAGGATCTCATGGCCCCGAGGACCTGCAGTATCTCAGGAGTGTGCCACCACATGTTGCCACCCTGGGAAAGTACTCAACCTCCAAGTTGCAAGTGCAATTCCTATATCTAGCGTACATCACTGTTGCACCCTTGTGGAGACAGAGTATGTAACAAAATGGAGACGGTGATGGTTGAAGTATCAACTTGCTGTAGCCTTGAGCGACACCGGAGGAGGTCTGGAGGAAGGAGTGCCTGCATCAGGTTGGCCTGTGGCACCTCTGTGGGATGATTGTCTTGATGGCCTCTCCCGAGGCGGGAAGACCCACCCTGAATGTGAGGACACCATCTCAGACTGATCCCTAACCCGTAAGAATGAAGAAAGCAAGCTGAGAGCAGGCAAGGACCCGTGCTTCTCTGGGCGGTGTCCAGTTCTCTCGTGTAACCCCATTGCCAGAGGAAGCAGAACTCTGGTCTTTGAAGCATTTCACTACCTCTTCCCCTCAAGGCCACCTGCTTCCTGTTACTGCCTTCCCAGCAGTTGGCTCTGCCCACACAGGGTCCTCTCCACCAGGGATGCCTCTAATTAAGAAATGTCTCCCCTCATCAATTTATTCTAATTGGTCAGTGTTAGTTCCACAGAGCTAACTATTATCTGATATAAGAAGCAAGCCCCTCCTGTTGGTGGGGAAATTCGTCACAGAAGTGCACATTTGTTTTGGGATGCACAGAAGCACCCTACACATAGTAGGTGCCTTTTCACCTTATTAGTGTTGGCTGTTTCAAGGCAGAACAAGGATTTGAATATTTTTAGTTATGTGTATGCATGTGTATCTGTATGAATTTATGTGCACTACATGTTCAAAGGAGTCTACAGAGGCCAGAAGAGGGAGGGCATCAGATCCCCTGAAACTGGAGTTACAAATGGCTGTGAGCTCTATGTGGTGCTGGGAACTGAACCTGGGTCCTCTACAAGAGCAGTCAGTGCTCTTAGCTGCTGAACCATTATCTTTCCAGCCCCCAGAGCTGGGATTTGAAGTCAAGTATTGCCTTAGTTAGGGTTTCTATCTCTATGATGAAACACTATGACCAAGGCAACTTGGGGAGGAAAGGGTTTATTTCAGCTTACACTTCCAGGTGACAGTCATCACCGAGGGAAGTCAAGGCAGGAACTCAAACAGGGCAGGAACTTAGAGGTAGGAGCTGATGCAGAATCATGGAGGGTGCTGCTTACTGGCTTATTCATGACTTGCTCATCCTGCTTTCTTATAGAACCCAGGACCACCAACCCAAGGATGGCACCACCCACAATGGGCTGGGTTCTCCCTCATCAATCAGTAATTAAGAAAATTCCCTACAGGTTTGCCCACAGGCTAGATCTTATGGAGGCATTTTCCTTCTTCTCAGATATGTCAAGTTGACAGTAGTTTGAGCAGTTTTGCATGCTTGCTACCAAATGGGCATCTGCAAAAGTACTTGGGTGGCATTGGCTCACAGTAGGAACTTTAGAGATATTGTCCAGCTGAAAGCTGAAGTTTTTAGTTGAAGCACTCATCTCTTGATATAAATGCCTTCCAGTTCAGGCCCCTAAGTGGACGCATAAGAAAGTGTGGACAGTGCCAGCACACAGTGCGAGTGTGCTAAAAAGGGAACCTGGGGGTTGAAGCATTATTATCTCCAAGGAGTGTTGAACATGGACCACCATCCAGACGTGCTCAGGTGGGGCTTGCACACATTGGGTACCCAGTGGTGCTTCTTGGCCCATAGCATCACTCTTTGCCTTAGCCCTCTCCCCAGTGCTTCCCCATGCTCTGTCGTCCCCCCAGTGTCATTGTCACCCCACCAGTGACAAGGGACTATGAGCAGAGGACGGGGCAAGGTTGCCAAAAATGCAGACTTGAAACCAGATGTTTCCACAAGAAAAAGAATTCTAGAAACTTGGGAGCTTTTTTTTTTTCAAGAGAATCAGTCAGCTGCAGCCCTCCTTGGCTTCTCTGCACACTTTTCCTCTGATTTTCCTCTAAGACATGTTGCAGAGACTAAGCTGGTACCCAGAACCCGAGCATCTGAGACGTGTTGCAGAGACTAAGCTGGTACCCAGAACCCGAGCATCTGAGACGTGTTGCAGAGACTAAGCTGGTACCCAGAACCCGAGCATCTGAGACGTGTTGCAGAGACTAAGCTGGTACCCAGAACCTGAGCATCTGAGACGTGTTGCAGAGACTAAGCTGGTACTCAGAACCCGAGCATCTGAGACGTGTTACAGAGACTAAGCTGGTACCCAGAACCCGAGCATCTGAGACGTGTTACAGAGACTAAGCTGGTACCCAGAACCCGAGCATCTGCAGCCCTTCTTTCATTGCATTTGCATAGCATCTCACACTTCAGCTCAGGCTGGCCTCAGACATGCAGTGATTCTCCTGCCTCAGTCTTCCCAGAGTGCTGGGCTCAACAGCAGGTGTGTGCCACCGTGCCCCCTTCCTTCCTTTTTTTTTTTTTCTTTGAGACAGGGTTTCTCTGAGTAGTCCTAGCTGTCACAAAACTTGCTCTATAGACCAGGATGGACTCAAACTTACAGAGATCGGCCTGCCTCTGCCTACCAAGTGCTGAGATTAAAGGCGTGCACCACCACCGCCTGGCTACTTTCTAGTTTATTTCCTTTTTTTTTTTTTTTTTTTTTTGGTTTTCGAGACAGGGTTTCTCTGTATTGTTTTGGAGGCTGTCCCAGAACTCACTCTGTAGACCAGGCTGGTCTCAAACTCACAGAGATCCGCTTGCCTCTGCCTCCCGAGTGCTGGGACTAAAGGTGTGCACCACCAACGCCCGGCTATTTCCTTTTTCTTAAAGATTTATCTTTCCAGCATTTGGGAGGCAGAAGCAGGTGGATCTATGTGAGTTAAAGGCCAGCCTGGTCTACAGAGTACCAGGACAGGTTTCGAAGCTACACAGAGAAATCCTGCCTCAACAAAACAAAACCAAAAAAGGATTTTTTTTTTATGTATACAGTGTTCTGCCTGCACGAATGCCTGCAGGCCAGAAGAGGGCATCAGATCTCATTTTAGATGGTTGTAAACCATCATGTGGTTGCTGGCAACTGAACTCAGGACCTGTGGAAGAGCAGCCAGTGTTCTTAACCTCTGAGCCATTTCTCCAGCCCCTACCTTTTAGTTTCTTAGCAGACATTATTCCTCAGAGTGGCATTCAATTTGTGGCAGAATTGAGCAGCAAGCATGGGAGCCCATGTGTGTTCCATCTGTCCCACAGTGCACATACACAGCCTCCCCAGTGTCATTGTCCCTCAGCATGGCCCCTTTTGTGAACCAGTGGCCCTACATTGATGTGTAATTGTTGTAAACTGACCTGAGGGTCACTCATCTACTGCCTGCTGACCCTGCCTCTCCACTGTCCTTTCACACAGAATAGTCTTTGCCTTGAGTGCCCTCCATGCCCTGCCCAGAATTCTTTTTTTAGGGGGGGGTAGGTTTGAGGCAGGGTTTCTCTGTGTAGCTTTGTAGATCAGGCTGGCCTTGAACTCACAGAGATCCACCTGCCTCTGCCTCAGAGTGCCAGGATTAAAGGCGAGTGTCACCACCGCCCAGCAGGAATTCTTTTTACTAGCATTTATGGATCGCTATGAAGAGGGCTTGTGGATGATGCTGTAAAATACGGTTGCTGAGTGACTCATGATAGATGCTCTTTACTGCTCTGACTGGCTGTGAAACACAACTTTGTCCTTCCTCCAGGGTTTAACTCAGGAGCCGCCCCAGTCACTGCAGCTCCTCTCTCTGCCTCTTTGGTGAGGGGCTGCTTGTGACTGAGAAGAACCGGATAGCCAGGGGTTCAGGTCCAAGTCTAGACTGCCAGCTGCAGGGGCTGGAGCAAGGTCAGGGTCCCTGGGCCTCACCTTTCCAGTTGTCCAGTGCTCAGGGCAGTGCTCACTCACCAATGCCTCACCTTCCCTGCCTCCCAATGAGCTTGGGACCCTTCTCTGCAGGCACCTGCAAAAGCAGTCGTGTGGGCTTGGATCACCTTCCTAGACTGGTGTGGAGAATGCATGTCGGCCTCCTTGGAGAGTCCCCATTACCTCCTTGGCTCTGTAGTGCTCAGGGATTGGGCATCACAGGCAGTAGCAATGGGTTTTCTCTGTCTGGGCTCAATACTAGGTTGTAGGGGCCCAGGACAGAGTCTGGGTGAGTATATAAAGTGGGGAATGCTCGAGATTATGGTCGTACCCTAACTTTCACATGCTAAACAGCAGGCTGTGGAGTTGTGCGAAATGAATGGAGACCCCTCAACTGGAGAGGCTCTCTAGGCAGGTATTTTAAAAGAGAAAACTGATGCAGAAACACGGGGGGGGTGCTTTGAGACCTCCCAATCCTAAATACAGGGTCTGGGGTGCACCTGCTTTCTGCACCAGCACAAAGCCCACAGCCTGTCTTTATGCACTGACTTTTGAACAGTTCCCTGGGGGCCAATGAGGCTGGCATTGATTGACAGCCCTAGGAGACAGACTGTAGTCAGTCTGAACCAACACAGGACCTAATTTGAAATTCAAATTCTCCTAAACAGAAAATTAATATGAATCTCATGTTTTCTTTTCACAGGCCCAGCTGTGCCTCTGCCAGCCAACATGGCAGCCCCACACAGTCCTGTTGTCCCCACTTTCTGCTAAGTGAGGAGGAAGGCTTTCCTCTCTTTGTATTTGACCTGCAAGTAAGAGGAGTTCCAACTTGGAACTCAACACAACCAACCTCAACCCTGAACCCAACACAGACAACTTCAACCCAGAACCCCAACACAGAAAATTTCAGCCCAGAACCCCAACACAGACAACCTCAATCCAGAACCCAACACAGACAACTTCAATCTAGAACCCAATACAGACAACCTCAACCTGAAACTCAATAGAGACAACCTCAACCCACAACCCCAACAGACAACCTCAACCTGAAACCCAACACAGACAACTCAGTTCAGAACTCCAACACAGTCAGCCAACTTCAACTCAGAGCCCTGACACAGATAACCTCAAATCCAGAAACCAACACATCCAGACAACTTCAACATAGATTCCTAACACAGTCAGCCAACTTCAACCCAGAGCCCCAACACAGCCAACCTAAACTCATTATCCCAACACAGGCAACTCATTCAGAGAAGGTACAGAAAGGGTACTTAGAGGCAGCCTTCTGGGTTTGCTTGGCAAGAGGCCTGGGATTTAGAGCAGCTTTGGTTGGGGCCCCTGGGACTGCTGAGGTCTGTGCTGTGGGCAGAGGGGACTATGGGAAGTCCTGGCTAGACCTGAGAGCAGAGCTGAGGAGGTCATTGGACCCCTGCAGTAGGCAGGAGCCTCCTTCCTGTCATAGATTTTCAGTCCTCACTGGTGCATACTCTGTTATCCCACATCACTCCTTACTACTGTGGGGGCAGGGCTGTGATCCGGTTTCTATTGCTGGTCTGATCTACTCTCTCTCTATTTAGCCCCTTTCAGAACATCCCAGCCATTCCCACACTCAGTAACCCTCAGTGACTCTCTATTGCTCGAGAGGCAAGATGGCATCATAATGGTGAACATGGTCTGTGAGCTCAAATCTTGACTTGGCGATTTCATTAGCAGTATCACAGCTGCTTTGAACTTGTTTGCTAATCCATGAAGTGGGGATTGGAGCGCTGTTGTGGTCAGGTGTGGTGGTATATGGGAGGCACTGGAGATGCTGTGTATGGCAAGCTCTGTTGCTTTTGAATTTGTTGCTGACCTGGGGCCTGGCCACCTCTTATACTCAAGACAAGGGCAAGGACCTAATCCTGGAGCTCCTTTGTGTCCTATCTGGAGCTCCTGTGCTTGGCTTCCACAGTTCTTGTCCTGGGGAAGGGCATCCCCACCCAGCACTTGTCAATCTTTCATCAGCATATGAGGATGAGGCTGGACCAAGTTCATCTTTATTGTCATACTCTGCCTTAGCATAAGCCTGCCTCATATTGGGATGGGGAACCTTGGGGACTCTTAGATCCTCTCAGTAAACTTTTGTTTTTATTCCTTCTAGTCTGTCTTAGGAGGTCCTCCTGGAGATAGATGCTCAAATCCTAGCTTCCTGGGGCCCTGCTGGTATCCCAGTCCCTAAAGTAGGGGTTTGGTGTTACCTGCTGCTCATCCATCCCATCTTTGTGACTCACCAACCCAACCAGAGCAATGATTTGGGCCTGGGATGCTAGCTAGGCCCAACATGACATGAGGACAAGGTATCTGTTTTCCTTGGCTGTCTTGGTGCAGATGAACCGGTTGGAAGCGGTGTCTATCTGCTTTAAGGGCTTTGGGAAGCAGGATGGGACCAGAACCGCCTCCTATGCTTGTTCCCAGTGATGTTTCGTGCCTGGCACACAGCAGTGCTCATTGATGAGTAGCTGACAGGTCACCGATGTCTCGCAGAATCGTCCCTCACCATCACTCACCTGTAGGGATGGAATGGGACTGCATAGTGTCTGGGTGTGAGCAGAGGTATCAGGTTGCTGAGACTTCTAGAACACTGTGAAATGAAACTACTCTGTGGACTTCTTGCCTTGGTCCTTGATAGACGAGATGCCTCTAACATTTCTACCAAGCGATCAGGAGGATTCGTGCTCACTTTGGTTGTGAACCATCCATGCATTCTGAGGATTCTTGACCATCAGACACTTATACAAAGTAGGTTTATGCTTGCTGGACTGTGCGTTTTCACCCTTGTGTTTTGGCATTAATATTGTCTGCATTGTGGTTGCCATTTGTCCCCTAGTGATTTACTTCTTGGGAACTGACTCCTCAGTGTGGTGATATCAGGAGGTAGTAGGACCTTCAAGAAGATCAGTGGAAGGCTGATGGTGAGTGTACCCTTGGAAGAGATTCATGTAGTTCTGGTGGGGCCTTGAGGGAAGGCTGGCCCCTCTCTGTTCTCTGTCTTCCTGTATTACTATGAATGCTCCCTCTCCTACACAAACTTCTGCCATGTGTCATCCACTATGAGGCTGTCACTAGATGTCAAATCAATAGTCACTTAACCTTGGGCTTTCCTAAGTAAACCTTCTTTGCTTATACCTAATTCAGATGGAGGTGTCTTGTTGCAGCAAAAGAAAACAGATGGATCAAAGTTATACCAGTGTTTGGGGTGGTAAATACTTGCCACAGGTAGCATTTTTATTAACC
Organism: Mesocricetus auratus; assembly: GCF_017639785.1. Classification (NCBI taxonomy): domain Eukaryota; kingdom Metazoa; phylum Chordata; class Mammalia; order Rodentia; family Cricetidae; genus Mesocricetus; species Mesocricetus auratus. The sequence continues at coordinate 16,571,592 of NW_024429190.1, read as the reverse complement.
TAAAATTCCATGTTTTTAAAAAATATGCCTTCTCTGATCCATGTTGAGCTTTGTTTTCTGGAAGACAAAAACTGTGAAAGCGCTGCTGTCAGAGCAGTAATGTAACTCCTGGAAATGCCATTTAGAGGCCTCCGAGAAAGGGGGGGCTTTCATTTTGTTCCCTTTGTTTTTTAGTTTGAATTCGTGCAGTTTTGGGGAAAGAGCACGTGGCAGAACTCTTATATGTCCACATGCGCTTTGAAAATACAAACTCATTCTCGGCTCTCCATTTTATGGAGTCCTAAGCAGGGCAAGTCCCATCGCAGGGGACCTGTGCAGCAGCCACACTGCAATGTGGCTGGGGGAGGGCGGAGCCTGGGCTGCTGTTCATCCAGCAGCCTTGAAAAGAAAAGCGGGGGGGGCTTCCAAGCCAGCTCAGGCTCAGTGAGTCAGGTTCATGTCTACATGTTCAGCACCCACAGAAAGCCTGGGAGGGTGAGACATGAGGCTCTCCAAAGCCTGCTGATCAGTCAGACTAGCTTCATCAGTGAGTTCCAGGTATAGAGAGAGGCCCTGTTTCCAACAAACAAACAAAAAACCATAGGGTAATGACTGGAGAGATGGCTCAGTGGTTAAGAGCGTCAGGTGTTCTTCAGGGGACCTGGCTTCAATTCCCAACACAGTTCCAGGGGGATTTGATGCCCTCTTCTAGCTTCCACAATCATTGTGTGAGCATGGCACCCAGACACTCATGCAGAAGACACCCATATATATAAAATAAAAATATATTTATGAAAAAATAAGATAGGGAGTGATGGAGAAAAGGACCTATCATTGACCTCCTGATGTCCCTATGTACATGGGCACTCATGCACACACACTCATATGTACACACATGTAACATACACTTAGGGAATTCCTTCTGAAAGCTGAGTCCCATGCATGTGTGGTGCACAGCTCTGTCGGGGTCAGCCTTGTGGGAATCAGGGTCAAGGGAAAAAATACAGAAATTAAAGTCAAGACCAGGAGGAACCCTAAAATACCACCCTTGGGTACCAAGAACTACAGAAGCCACCGACAGTTTTTAGGTAGCTGTAGTCCAGAGCTTCCAGAAAGGAGCTGCTGTTGTGTCTAGAACTTTCCTTCTTGGCTCAAACATTTACTCTTGGGAGTTGGGGGAAGAAAGAGAGTTGGAATCACAGGGGTGGGTGTGGCGAGTGTATTCTCACTGGCTACAGGCTGGAAGAGTCTTTGTTTTCATAAAAATGGCAGTGATGAAAACTTAATTTAGGGAGATAATTATGGTAAAAACACAAAAGGAAGAAGTGTACACATTGTATGATACAGGTGCAAAATTTTCAAATAAAAAGCTTCCAGCTGATGGTGGGGATGGCTGAAATATTTCCATAGCTAATATTCATGTCTCATTCAAGAGAAAGGGTTGGGGCTGATAGCAGGATGTTGCTTTCTCCCAAGTCCCTTCACATCCCTGTGAGGCAGGTCTAAGTCCCAGACAGTGAATTTGGGCAATGTCATTCTCAGGGGAGGGAGACATTGTTCTCTGTGAAAGGTCAACAGAGGGTCAGGATGAGCACCTGACTCCTGTATCTGCTGGCTGTGATACCAGATCACTATTTCACCTCCCTAGTAGGGTTTACCTATCTGTAAAATGGGCTTCAACTGTCTAAGAGGACCTGCTTGTTACAAGGTATTGGCAGACAGTGTGCACCTGCTATGGTGCCTTAGGGTCTGTTTTGCAGAGAGATGACAGACAGAAGTAGACAGAGAACACTCTTTTGACACTGCTTAGCAGGAGGTGGGGCAGGCCTTGGCCACAAATCCTGCTGTCACTCAGGGAGAGGATTTCTTGCAGGGTTCAACTCCAGACAGCTCTTCCCCACATCCTGCTCCGACTGTCCTGAGGCCCCATTTGCATAGAAGCATTTCCACCCTGCACAGAGCTCAGTCAACAGCCTACTGTCCCAGAAGAAGGGAGCTCTGTTAGTCAGGCCTTGGGATCTGGGCCACAGTGCAGCTCCTCTCTGGGCTCCAACCACCTTGCATAGTTCAGGGTTGCAGACTCAGGATGTGTGCGCCACCTCCTTACAGGAAGCCTCTGCAGTCCATCTCCCTGTCTCTTTTCACAATATCTGTACACCCTCGAGGCTATCCATGGAGACCAGGGCAGTATGGGTGCTTGAGTTCTTCATGACAGCTGGTGTGGCATTTGCACAGGTCTGTGCACCCCTCCCACAGATGGGAAGTCATCTGCAGATGACACAAACCCTGCAGCAATGTAAGTGCTCTACAAATATTTGCCACGCTTTGTGTTGGAAATCATGACCATAAAGATGCCTGGATGGACATATTTGCAATAGATGCAGTTTTGTTTTCTTTTTTTTTTCTTTTTGGTTTTTCCGAGACAGGGTTTCTCTGTGGCTTTGGAGGCTGTCCTGGAACTCACTTGGTAGTCCAGGCTGGTCTCGAACTCACAGAGATCCGCCTGCCTCTGCTTCCCGAGTGCTGGGATTAAAGGCGTGCGCCACTAACGCCCGGCTGCAGTTTTGTTTTCTATATGTGCTTATTGTGTGTGTGCTTGTGTGTGTGTGTGGGGGTGGGTGTGTGTGGTCAGATGATATCCTATGGGACTCAGTTCTTCTCTGTTCTGTCCTTATACTGTGTAGGTTCTAAGAATTAAAATCAGGCTGTCAGCACCTTTATAGGCTGAGTCATCTCTGGCCCCAGTTTTTCCTTATTATTTTAGATCTTCCTTTGAATTCATGGATTTGAATTCACTGAATGCAGAACAGTCAACTGCACACACACACACACACACACACACACACACACACACACAAATACATACACCACACACATATATGATACATATACCACATACTACATACTTATATACCATATACACACATATATACATACTATATACTATACATATGCATGTGCTGCACACAAACATGTATACACACACTATACACACCACACACATTAAACACACATATACTACATATACAACACACACATATACTATGCACACTATACATATACTATGCATACTACCCATAGACTAAATGCACACACACAACACACAAACCATGCACATATACATTATACACACACACCACACTAAACATACATACACATATATACACACAACTCACACATGCACAACATATTCACATACCATATGATCATGGAGAGTATTACAAGGTGACTACCAGATGTACAAAGGGATAGATTATGTCAGGGTAGGAGGACAGAACAGGGCCACTTGAGTTCTTTTCTTATTACTCAGAGTCAGACATAAAAGAACATTATGGATGTTTAATTCTGGAAATTTCTGTTAAATAACTGGACTGAGGAGGACAGAAGGTGAGTGAAGCTGTGGAAAATGAACTTGGGGCTAAGAAGAGATGTCAGCCCACACCCCTCTGGAGAAGCCTGATCAAAGCTGGCCTGTGACATCTGGACTCGAGAGGCACCACGGCACAAGAGTCCTGAATCTGTCTCTTGGTAAGTTCCTCCTGGATTCAAGGGCCTGACTTCTCCTGCTGTCCATCTATTTGTTAGCAACCGCGAGGAACTCTGTTCCTACAGGAAATCCCATCCTGGAGTTGGAAAGCTGCGTCTCACATTCCAGCCACGTGCTCATTTCTGAGCCTTTCTCCCTGCTTCTTCCAGTGGACCATCCCTGTCCGGGAATTTCTCCAGTTCCTCCTGCGATCCTCCCCCGCACTCCTGCCCGGTACCTCTGGCTGACACTGCTCTCCTCTGGCTGCTCAGATCTGCCTTTCCTAATCTCAGCTCATAAATCACATCCCAGCCATTAATCATCCTGTCTCTAAGAGCAATCTCCCTGCTTCCTCCTGTGGGTAACAATGCAGATTTCCCCCTTCCTGTCCCCAAATGGAGACAGATTCTCTGCCCGTGGGTATGGGTAGAGTGACCACGTCCTGCGCTCACCCTGGGTGGGGCAGGAAGGCGCTCCAGCAGCCTTCCTTGCACTGCTCTGAACCATCCAGCCCTGCACAGGCACAGCTAGAATGGATATATGGAGACGGGGGAGAAGGAGAGGCTTCCCAGTAGTCCTTACCTGAATAATAGATACCACTGTGTCCCAGCCCACGCCAGGGGCCACTATCTGAACCTGGGCTCACCCAGTCATATACCCTGCCCACTTTTAGTGAGAGCAATCCTGTCTCAGGCAGATCTGACCTGCCAAATCTATGTGAAAGCTGAGGAGGGAGGGGGCAAATGCTCAGCCTCCCTCTGGGCGACTGCCTGACCTCCTTTGTTTATAATCTCCTCCGGTCAGGTCTAGCCCTGTGACCTGGGTATGTCGACCTACCCCTTGCCTCAGAGCCTGTGTGGGCTTTGCCCACTTTTGAGTCTCAGTTCATCCTAAGATAAATGTCAGCAATGATGATGCCATTCTGCTGCTGTTTTGCCTCTCCCTCATCTGCCTGGCACTGAGTTAAGTACACACTTGATGGTCACCATCTTGCCAATCCTTCTATAACCCCTGAGGACCTCTGTGGCTTTTGGCCTTCCTTTTGTAGTAACCTGTCCCCCATTTTAGCAGCCATCACAGGCTAACATGTGCTTGCATGACCTTGTAGCTCCTGTCCTGGTCACTAGGAGCTCAGATGCCCTCTCGTGGGAAGAAGCCAATCAGAAGTTAGCTGGCAGGGTTGTACTTCACAGCTCTGGGTGTACTTCACAGACAGTGCACAACAGTGACATGCAGAGCATAGCAACCGCCCTGGAGGGCCTATGGGTCATAACAACCAGTTGACCAGTCAACACAGGGTAGGTCACCCAAACCTGGAAGTGCACCAATCCTGAGACTGTTTCATACCCCCTAGACACCCCCCTTACGCTGCCCTTTAAGATCCCTGCTTTGAGGTTGCTCCGGGTTTTTCTCCAGCCATCCGCCATGGTGGAGGGGTGAAGGGCCCGAGCTAATGGGTTTAGCTCGTTAAATAACTTCAATAAAAAACTCTTTGCTTTTGCATCAAAATGGGCCTCTTGGTGATTTTGGGGTTCAGAATTGGGCACAACACTTTTTCAGATGGGAACACAGGTACAGAAGATCTGTGAATGTCTTACAGCTCGTATTACTGGGAGCAAAGGTTTGCTTGCTTTTTGGATACGGTATCTCACTATGAAGCCAAGGCTGGGTTTGAACTCACAATTCTGCCAAGTACTGAGATTTCATGTCTATGCTACCATTCCTTACCTGGCGCTGGGGTTTAAGCCAGGCCTGTCAAAACCTGGAGCATGTCTTCTTGCCTAGAACATGTGGGGGCCCAGCTGTCTCCCCTTTCCCTCTGCCGTGTCTGTCATTCATACCTACCACATACTATTCTGCAAGCTCCAAGTTTTCACCCCTAACCTCAGAGCCCACCAGTGTTTGCCGTGTTTGGAATGTGTGAGGGCTTCGTTGTGGCATTTTCCCTCATGTGTGTCAATATAATTTAACCCCCTCATAAAAACCTTTCATGACACTGATGCAGGCTTTGAAACGAGCTGGTCACAGAATATCTCTGCTTTGGGCTCATTGGCTGTTTAGAAAAGATCCTGGTGAACCGTTACGCTGTCTTCTTGGAACGCAGGACTCCACAGAGGAGGTTGGTTTGTGGCTGCAGCTTGGTTGCAATACTGGCTGAGCGGTTTCCACAGCTTGTCCTGGGGCTAAGATACTTTCCTTCTGTGATAGTTCTGTGACTTTAGAATGGCATTATTTTGACTGCGTTAATAGTGGCCGTGCATCACGGGTAGCCTGGGTCTCCTCTCTTACCTGCCCTGAAGCTATGTTGTCTCCTCTTTGTCCCAGAGTGTGGTAACTTGCCACTGTTACTGTCTTTTCTTTATAATAATGATTATGAATTCAGCCTGGGGAGCCCCTCCACATCAGACATCCTTGCCATTTCAAAAGTTCGTATTACTTAATTACTCTCACCATTTATTTAGTGCAGTGTTCCAGATCCATGCAGCCATATCTGCTCAGTGCACTTCAGGCTTGGCTTTCTTTGGTGGAAGCAGCTTGGGGTCCAGGGTCTTGGCTGAGTGATGAAAGGCCTGAGTTACCCCCTACCTCTATCAGAGACGATAGGCTGAGAGCAAATGACTAGAGTCAGAGCCAGCAGGGCAACAGCTGAGATCCCTAGAGCTGGCCTCTCTGGGGTGTTCTCCTTTCTAAAGACAGACAGTCCCCCACACCCCATGCTGGCAGAGAAGGTAGTCTAACACAGCTTTGGGTTCCCACCTCAGGAGGTGGACAGTCATTTCCCACTATGCCTCTTGGGGTTCATTGATCTGACATCATTCCTGGTTAGGTCACAGCTTTCCCCATGCTTAGGCCTCCTAGAACTCCCAGGCTATGCTTCTGTCCCTCAGGTGGGTCACTCATCTTTCACTGAGGGAAGAGAGCATGCCTGAACCAAGGCACACTTTCTGAATGCTCTGGAGTAAACAGTCTGCTCTGGGAGGGGTCAATCTGGCCTTGTTTCCAAGTTCTTGGACCCCACCTAACTCATCTGGACCAGAAGCGGCATTTAAACAGGGAAGTAGGAAACCTGGAAGGGATGATTAGGAGGAGGAGGCCGCCTCTCGTGTCCTGGCTACACACCCCTGCTTACATGACGTTGGGTGCGGGTTCCCAGGTAGCAGAAGGAAGAGTCAAGGTTCAGTGTCCAAGCCTTCCCTTTGTGTTGTCTGGCTGTGTCGCTCTGGATGAGAAAGCCACCTGGAGATCTTGGGGTCTAGTTTCCTGGTTCCTGGTGATAGCGTCTGTCCGAGCCCTCAGGTTTAGTGAGTTAAGAGACGAGTAGGAAAGAGCTGGCCAGAATCTGCCATGTGCTTTGTGGCTAATCAACAGTGGCTGGTGGTTTTGTTTTTGTTTTTGTCTTTTTGAGTTTTACCAAATAGAATAATGAAATTCCAAGTACATGGTCACTGGGCCCATTGTTAGTAGTTAACAGAAGCGGGGAGGGGCTCACAGTAGCTTTCCTCAGGTTTCCCACAGCTGTGACCTAAGGCCCATCTCAGCCACTGGGGACCTCAGCCTGCACTAAGTGAGGGGGGACTTCTGTTTCCTAGGATGTGTGGTGCTCCTCTCCCATGTGTAGTTGTGAAGTCAGGGGACAACTTGCGGGAGTCAGCTCTCTCCTTCCGCCATGTGGGTCCCAGGGATCAAACTCGGGTTGCCAGTCTGTGTGTCAAGTGCCTTTACCTGTTGCAGGGTCAAGGGTAGGGAGAGGTGTGGTAAGAGGAATTGGGGATGCCATGTGCTTCCTGAGACTCAAGTGGCACGGAGGGCATCAGGGCATGGAGGGACATAGCCAGACACTGGGCTGCTCGAGTGTGTGTCCTGAATACAGACTGTGCATGTCTTGATTGGGTCTACTTGGGGTTGCTGTGACACAATACTCCAGGCAGGATGTGTTATAAAGAGCAGCTTCATTTCTTTCAGTTCTGGAGGCTAGGCAGCCTGAGGTTAAGGTGCTGACGACATCTGGTTAGAGGCAGACATCTGGTGAAGACCTGCATGTAGCTTCACCCGTGGCAGAGGACAGAACAGCAATAATGTCCATGCATGAGAACAAGAGGGCACGATTCAATTCTGTATCAAACCCATCCTGCAGGCAGAGCTCATGGCCTTCACATCTCTTCAAGGCCCTACCTCTTGGCCCTGGGCCTTCAGAAGAGGAGGGCAGAGTGGATGGAGCAGAGCCATCCCTGAGGACAGACTGAATCAGTAGTGACTATGGAAACCATGAACCTCTAGCTAGCACCCACTCACTCTTCATTTATAGGTGCTTTGAAAGGAGAATGAGAGAGGTGGGATGAGGGGTGGGCAGGCAGACCCCAGGAAGGTTCCGGAAACGAGGAAAAGCATGACCGTGGCAACTTAAAAAAGACAGTTTATTTGGGCTTACAGTTCCAGAGGGATAGAGTCCATCATGGTAGAGAGGCATGGCAGTGGGGGCTGGCATGGCAGCTGGATCAGGAATCTGAGAGTTTGCATCTTGAACTGCAAGCAAGAAGCAGAGAGAGCAAACTAGAAGTGGCCTGAGGTCTTAATCTCAAAGCCTGCTCTTAGTGACGCACTTCCTCCAGCAAGGCTGCACCACCTAAACCTCCCCAAATAGCACCACCAACTGGGAATCAAGTGTTCAAGAACCCGAGCCTATGGGAGACATCACTCCTTTAAATTTCCGCTGGGCAGTCTGGGTTTGATAGTGGTGCAGTGAGAGCCAGGATCCTGTGTTCCAGGGGGCTAGGAAGAGCATTGGGCTGGGATTCAGGCATTGCTGGGGAAGCAGCCTGCCCCAACCCCTCAGGGGAGCATGTAGAAGGCCTGGGGCCACTCAGCTATTGGAAGTTATCCCACGGCTTGTCAAGTCTCTGTCACAAGATGGAGACACAGCTCAGAAGAGTCTGGCAGAAGTTTGGTCAAGGAGAGTCGGCCTCAGATCTCTCTCCAGCTTCTGGGGGTGGCAGCTGTCCTTGGCATTTCTGAACTTGGAGAAGCATCACACCAACCTCTGCCTTCGTCTTCCTACGGTGTCACTACGGGTACTGGGTCGAGCCCTTCCTTCTGTGTGATATCAATCCTGTTGGGTTAGGCACTTTTTTTTCCAGTGTGGCTTCTCTGATGTAGTGACCTGTATCCACTCTGTCTTTGAATCCTGGCTTCCAGGGACAAAACTCCATCCATGACAGGCAGTTTAAAACATTTTTTTTTGGTTTTTTGAGACAGGGTTTCTCTGTGGCTTTGGAGCCTGTCCTGGAACTAGCTCTTGTAGACCAGGCTGGTCTCGAACTCACAAAGATCCGCCAGCCTCTGCCTCCCAAGTGCTGGGATTAAAGGCGTGCACCACCAACGCCTGGCTTAAAACAATTTTTATGGGCCTGGAGAAATGGCTTGGTGGGTAAGAGCACTGGTTGCTGCTCTTCCAGAGAATCCAGGTTCAATTCCTAGCAATTCTGGCCTCCACAGACACTGCACACACATATTGCACAATTGAAAACAAAAAACCAAATACACATGAATAAAGAAACACTTAAAAAAAGGAAACCAAGTGGTGGTGGTCCATGCCTTTAATCCCAGCACTCAGGAGGCAGAGGAAAGTGGATCTCTGGTCTACAGCATAAGTTCCAGGACAGCCGGGATTGTTAACACAGAGAAACCCTGTCGCAAAAAACCAAACCCAAACCATTTTTATTACACATATTTATTTGTGCATGTGTGTGGTGGAGGGCTACATATGTCATAGTGTAGTTGTGGAGTCAGAGGACCACTTGTAGGAGTCAGTTTTCTCCTTCCGACATGTGGGTCCCAAGGATCAAACTCAGGTTGTCAGGCTGTGTGGCAAATTCTGCTTTAAATACCAGAGGGAGTGTGGGGTAAGAGATAGTACTTCCGGCTGTCCTTCATTCTGCCCCTTTCCCTTCACTCTGGAAGGATGCCGCATGCTCAACTGGTGCAAGCCTTTTGAACCCTTCACCTGCAAAGGGACTTACTCCAGACTGGAAGCTACCGGAAGTCTGGGGAGGTCAGAGGCACAAAGCTGGCCTGGCTGAAGGTCATGACTCTACCAGGAGTGGAGACAGGAGTTGAAGTGTGCTCCCGGGTGCCTCGTTTCCCATTACATAGTGCTGAGTTTGCCTGTCTGACCTGAGAAACAGCAGCCAGGCAGAGCAGGGAAGTTCTCTGGGGACAGTGAGTTCTGTAACACCTCTGGGGAGCTGCAGCCCACTTTCCAAGTGGACCAGCGGTGGCTCCTGTGGTTTTTCTGTGTCCATGTAGGGTGGCTGTCTGATTCAGCTGCCTCCCAGGCCTCGTCTATAGCCCAGGAACTCATGAATCAAACATGTGGGAGTGGCCTGAGGTTGCAGTGTAGTTGCTGGAGAGCATGGGTGACATAATGTGCCATGCTGACAGTGTAAGGGGCGTGGTCTGGGGGCAGTGAGGCAGTTCGCTGCTCACATCTAGCCCTGCCAATGCCTCTCCTTCCAGGATTTCATCCTTAGCCTTGGGACTTGCAGAGTTGGATCTGAAAGCCCTCTTTGGAGATCTGAATGAAAATGGTCCCATAGGCCCATAGGGAGTGGCATTATTAGGGGGCGTGGCTTTGTTGGAATAGGTGTGGCCTTGTTGGAGGAAGTATCAGTGGGTCTGGGCTTTGAGGTTTCAGATGTTCAAGCCAGGTCTAGTGTCACTATTTCTTCCTATTGCCTGTGAATTAAGATGTACAACTCTCAGCTCCTTCTCCAGCACCGTGTCTGCCTGCATGCTGCCATGCTTCTCACCATGACTATAACGGACTAGACTTCTAACTGTAAACCAGCCCCAATGAAATGTTTTCTTTTATAAGAGTTGCCAAGGTCATGGTGTCTCTTCACAGCAATAGAGATCCTAACTAAGACACCCCACCCACTCTATCATCAGCTTGCTATATGTCTGGGTCCAGAGTTGCACAAGTCAAGTTCCAGTCTCAGGTCTGATGCATGACTAGGGATCCAAAAGCAACTCATGAAAGAAGGGGCTCATTTGGCTCAAAGTCCTGGGTTATGGTCCATCATTATAGGGAAGTCAAGGTGGCAAGACTGTGATGGACAGGTCACATCCCCAGTCAAGAACAGAGAATGAATGCATGTTGTGCTCAGCTCACCTTGCATATACTTTTATACAGCTCAGAATCTCCTGCCTAGGGAATGATGCCACCCACAGTGGGCTGGGTCTTCCCACATCAATTAATATCACTAAGATAATCTTCTACAGACATGCGCAGTAAACTTCCTGGGTATATAGGACAGTGTTCAGGGGAAAGTGCTGTTTTTGGGTAGGTCCATGGAGTAGTGGAATCTGGAAACGGATGCCAGCTGTAGACTTCCCAAATACTAACCCCCTAATAAAAACCTCTGGAGATGGTCTGTTCCCATTTATGCCCACAGTCTGCAATGATACTGAGCTTACGGGTGGGGACCAGCCAGGCCACACAGAATTTAGTTCTATAAGCACCTTCCATGCTGTCTGTCTGGTCACAAAATGGGAGCAGCATCTAGGCTCTGTTGGGGAGTGGCAGTTTGCAGAGATAGACAAGCACATATCCAGGAACAGCAGAGCAACAGGACCTGTATGAAGCTGCACTGGGAATGAGGAGCACAGCCTATGAGAGAGTAGATGTCAGGGAGGACTTCCTGGAAGAATGAGCATCAGTTTTAAGAGATGGAAAGAACTAGCCAGGATCAAGGAAACGTGAACATGAGCACTGTGAAAAAAACCAAGGTGGGATTCATGGTGGTCCAAGTGATGTGGTGGGAGCCAGTTTGGTCCCTTCTTTTGTCCCATAGGACTTACTGGTGATCAGTCCAGAGAAAAGGCAGTGTTTTCTCATGGAGCAACAGCTTCTCAAGGCAGATGGTTAGGGCAGGGCTGAGCCTGGAGGCTGCATCTGCACAACTAGCCTCGGGCATAATTTATTACTCCCAATGGGGGCTTAAGCAGCAGCATCACTCTGGAGGTTGAAGGCTGAACCAGGGTACAGCAGGAAGTGAGTACCAAGTGGGAGGCTCTCTCTTGAGCTTCCATGTGGCTGCCTTCAGGGATAAAGAGAGGAGAGGTAGAAAGAGGAAGAAGGGAGAGAAGAAAGATGGAAAGAAAGAAAGAAAGGGGAGAAAGAGAGGATGTTCTTTGGCATCTCTTATTAAGTATTTTTATATGTTTGTATGTGTGTTTGTGTCTGTGTGTGTGCATGTGAGTGCAGGTGCCAACAGAGGCCAGAGGTGGAGCTGTAGTTGCAGGAGTTGGTGAACTGCTCACTGTGGGTGCTGGGAATTGAACTCGGATTTCCTGGAAGAGCAGTGTGGCCTCCTACGAGCTGAGTCATCTCCCAAGCCTGGTGTCTCTTCTTATAAGGGAGTTAATCCCATTACAGGGGCCGCACCCTCATGAATTCATCTAGCCTGATCACTTCCCAGCAGCCCTACCTCCACATGCCATCACCATGTAGGGTAGGGCTCCCAGGTGTGAGTCAGGAGACATTGCCTCAGTCTGCAGCAGAGGAAAACTCTTCCGGCCTGTTGGTCTCTCAGCCTCTGAAGTGTATGAAATCAGCCTTCTTCCATACTTGAAAAAAATGTGCTGATTTTGCACTCCAGCTCCCCTCCCCTGGCCCTGTCACACTGATCACCAGTGTGGACGGAGGGAATTGCACGCCACGAAAGGCCTGCGCTTTGGAGAGGATAAAACGCCCTCTAAATGCACATTATTGTTATTTTTATTACAGGCATCAGAGCAAAACCACTGGTTCAAAAGAGCTAATTTAGTTAGATCAGGAATAAGAGCTACTTGAGCTGAAAACTCATTCTCCTTGGTGATATTTTCTTTGGGTATAAATCAAGAGAAGGGCTTTTAAAATATTTTTAGTACAAATATATTTCAATCACCCGGTCAGTCACCTCTTAGCATGGTTACTGAATAGGGGCTCCTGGGAAGAGAGAACTGGATGGCTGTGGAGTTCTGCAATCCTCCCTTCCCTTCTCACCATATTTGATTTCATTGATCTGAAACAGGAGGATGGGAAATTACTGGTTTATGGCAAATCAGGTGTTCTGCAGGTGGCAGAGGGCTCTGTGACACACCTGACCTCAACCTGGAGTTGGACATTATTCTGGTAGTATCAGGTGGGGACTCCGTGAAAGTTCCAGCATCCAGTATGACCTGCTCTAGCCTTGCATTAAGGTCAAGTGTCCATGGGAGGCTATGGACCTTAAGTCATGATGGATAACCATGCCACTTGACTGTTGATGTTCCTAAGCCCATGACAGACAGACATTGCTAATGCAGGCACAGCTTCCCACTAAGTCTTGATCTCAACTGGGAGCTCCTGACAGATATTCCTGGTGGATAAATCTTTGGAATAGTTGATCTTGGTTGTCAACCTGATTGAATTGTGATTGTGAGACACCTGGGGGAGTGGTAAAGTACTTTTATGTGTGCTTCTGTAAAGATGTTTTTGAGCTGAGTGTGGTGAAGCATGCCAGAGGCAGGCTGATCTCTGTGAGTTCAAGGCCAGTCTAGTCTACATAGTGAGTTCCAGGATAGCCAGAGATACATAGTGATACCCTGTCTTGATAAAAACAAAAAACCAAAACCAAACCAAAACAAAACAAAACAAAAAAACCCCAACCATTTCTGATGTCCATTGATGTCTACAACACCGGAATGGGCTATTAGAGGAGTCAGATCTGTGGAAGGTGGGCTTGGTTGGAGGAAGTGGATACTTGGGGTGTGTCGTTGTGTTTGTATCTTGCCCTGGCCCCTTCCCATCATTCCTCAGTGTCTCCTGATGCCACAAGGCATGCTGCTTCTCTGCCCTGATGTTTCTTCCAGCTGTGATGTCCTTTCTCACCATGGGCCCAAGTGATGGAATCAACAGCTATGAGCTGAGACCTCTGAAACCAAGATGCCGGACAAACTCGTCCTCCCCTGAGTGTGTGCTCAGGGAAGAAGCTGCCTGGCACACTCGCCCAGCCTGGAAACACAGTGGGGCTGGCGAGGAAGAGCTGTGAGGGCTGTAAGTGCAACCCACATGCTTTAGAAGGCATGGGAAGGAGGGCTGCCTGAGTGACTGCTGGGATGCTCAGTTAGGAGGATTGGGAGTTCCAGGTCAGCCTGGGTTACGTAGTGAGACCTCCTCAAACAAACAAGAGGCAAACTAAAAACTAAGCCAGTTCACCCATTCACATATGATTCTCATCCAGAAACACTACCACAAACCCTCAGGACCCATGCTGAATCATCGGTGTGCATTCCAGTCCCTGTCACATGGACATGAAGTCACCTGTCACGATGGTGCTGTGAGGATGTGGCAGAGGGGCTGTTATGTCTTGCTGTCATGGAACTCTGTTAGGAAGTCCCCCCAGGAGATGCCCTGCTCTGAACCAGGACTTCTGTTTGGCTGGCCCTGAAAGCATGCTTCTTCTAGCTGTGTGCAAACTCCTTAGGTTCTTTCAATTAAGGTAAGACGCTGCCTCCATGGGAGGTGTGCCTTTTCAAAGATTATGCACAGCGTGGGGAGCAGGAATTGAAAGGCAGCTTCCGTCCATCCTGAGTCACTTTGTGTGGGAGCATGCCACCTTCCCCGTGTTTCCTGTCATTCTATAAGTGGATTCAGGCAGGTGGCCTCTGCTGACTGTGGTGACGACAGCCTCTTGACAAAGCAGCAAAGAGCTTGCTTGCCATAAGGAAAAGGTGGCAGAGGCCTGGTAGATGTAGCCCATAGCCCACTGTGCCAAAATAGCATTTCCAGAAAGGATAAGATCATTTGCGTGTATGCCTGCTGGTCTCAGGGAGGATACTCTAGTTGACGACTCAAAGACTTGCTGAGGTTTGGACCCGAACAATCTGTTTCCTCTGCTAGAATCTACTGATGCTGAGTCAGTGTGGGGCTGGGATGCAGGGTCCTACCTTCCTTTCCTGTGACTGCATCACAAATGACCACAGTGCTCTGTCATAGTAGAGAAGGCCATGAATACAAGGTCAGAGTGTGGGCAGGCCAATTCCTTCTGCAGCTGTGAGGGAGGCTCAAGAGGCCTCTGTCCGACTTCTGTTGCCATGTTGCTGAGGGCTGTCTGTGTTCCTCGGACTGCAGACATACTACTCCAGCCTCCCCTGCTCCACATGGCCTTCCCTCCAAGGTTGCTTCTCTCACTCTCTCCTTACCCCCCCTTTCTGCATGTATGCTGTATGATGTTCATGCGTATATTATATGCACTTGTGGGGGACACATATGTGAAGGTTTGAGGACAACTCAGATGTTGGTCATTGGCTCCCATCTTTTTGCTGTTTGCATCTGTAAGCTTCAGGGGATTCTACTATCCACAAGGCCATCTTGATGTAGGAACATGTGGTGGTTTGGATAAGAATGGCCCTCATAGGCTCATATATTTGAATGAGGAGGATTAGGAGGTGTGGCCTTGCTGGAGGAAGGTGTCACCTTGTGGGTGGGCTTTGAGGTTTTCAGAAGCCTAAGCCAGGCCTGGTGGCTTGCTGCTCGTTCCTGCTGCCTGCAGATCCCGATGTTGAACTTTCAGCTCCTTCAGGACCATGCCTACCATGTGTGCCAATGCTTCCCACCATGCTAATAATGGACCAAACCTCTGAAACTGTGAGCAAGTCCCAGGTAAATGCTTTGCTTTATGGGAGTTGCTGTGGTCACGGTGTCTCTTCACAGCAATAGAACAATGACTAAGACCAAGGGCTAGGATTACAGACACATGTTTCTACACGGGGCACATAGGATCTGGGGATTCAAACTCAGGTTGTCAAGCTTGTGCATCAAGTGTTTCAACACACTGAGCCATATCCCTAGTTTTCTCTCCTGTGTTTTATAAGGCTATGTGTCATGCCAGGGGCTTTGGACCACCCTGAACCAGGCTGTTTAGATTTAGCCTTGGGATCCCTAACATATCTTATTCATTAGGACCATGCTTCCAGATAATGGCATATCCCCAGCTTCTTAGTGTCAAGGTGGGGACACATCTTTGTGATGGGCACATGCCAATCACTATAGAAGAAAATTTCTTAGAATAACTCTCAGAGTGGTGTGCCTTGCTGGATGGAGGAAGGTGTCACCCTGTGGGTGGACTTTGAGGTTTTCAGAAGCCTAAGTCAATGAGGAAGCTGAGACTCAGAGGGTAGATGCCTCTGCACAAGGGACCAGGAAGCTCAGGACCCTGGCACAGGTTGTGGAGTGTGGCTGGGAGATGGGGAGGCAGACAAGAGCTATTGTGTGGCGAGGGGACTGAGGATCAGCTCAGGGGGTCAAGGATCAGGGCCAGAGTATGACAGAGTGATCCCAGCTGAGTCTTCAGCAACAAGCTGGCTCAGATCCGGAGAAGCTGAGACCCTGAGCTTCTGGAGGCTGTGTGAGTGTGGGATGGCTAAAAGCTGTGGAGTTCAAGGTGAGACTTGGACAGGTGGTGGGTTATGGAAACTGGCACAGTGTGCTTAATGTCTCTTTGCTCTTCTCATTTGTGGAAAGGAATGAGAGTAAGAGGGGAGGGCTTCAGGAAGGCAGGAAAATGCTTGCCTTTCAGTCACCAGTAGCCACTGGTATGGTCATTCCACTCTGTCCAAGATAGGGCAGACCCACAGGAATGGCAGTTAAACAAGCAGTGACAGCTGGACGCACATTTCTGTCTTTAAAAAAAGCTTTATTGAGGTATAACTTACACACCATAAAACCCATCCACATAAAGTGTGCCCTTCAGTGAGTTTTGGCCAGTTATAGCTGTGTGTAACCACTCCACAGTCCAGCTTAAGAGTGGCTGGCATCCTCTCCCTGTCCCATTTGCAAGCAGCCACTGTTCCACTCTGGCCCAGGGCCATACAGTATTGCTTTCTGTGTCTGTAAATTTCAAATAAGTGGAATCATACACCATGGGATTTTCTGTCTGGTTTGCTCTCACTGGGAAAAATATTTGGGTAGTGCATCCCTGCTACACCATGTCCACTAGTCCTTTTAGGAGGTACCCAGTACCTGGGACTTCACTGTGTGGGGCTGCTGGGCTGTACCCTCCTCAGGTGCTGCGTGATAGTGCTACCGTCTTGCTGAGTCATTGGGAATGACTGCTACGGTTCAACCATGCATGGCTAGCTTCTCACACCCTCTTTAACAGGGGACTTTTAATGTCACCCCCCTTTACAGACAGTTGAATAGGGGCCCAGATGCTGTGTTGTGAGATATTCACTGTGAACTTTCTGAAAACTACCATGTCTCCCCAAAGTGGTTGTGCCATTACACATTACATCAGCCATGTATGACATCTTCTGGGTGCTTCTTAGCAAGTGCTCTATCACTGAGCTACATCCTCAGAGTGGAGTCCTGTCTTCACTAGAGTTACTTGTTGGATATGGGAATTTGCAATGACTAAGGATGGTCTCTTGTGTGTGTGTTTGTGTGTGAGAGAGAGGGGGGAAGGAGAGAGGGGGAGAAGGAGAGGGAGGGAGGGAAGGAGAGAGAGAGAGAGAGAGAGAGAGAGAGAGAGAGAGAGAGAGAGAGAGAGAGAGAGAGAGAGAGACACTTTAGTAGTGGTGTAGTGGTGGCTGTCCTGGAATTTACTAGACTCTGTAGACCAGACTGTCCATGAACTCACAGAGATCCACCTGCCTCTGCTTCCTCAGTACTGGAATTAAAGGCATGCACCATGTCCGATTATGCTCATGCTTTGCTGAGTGAAATGCCCGTTTAAATTCAGCTCTTTTCTCAAGTTCAAATTGAAATTTATAATTAATGCATGTGTTTGTGTGTGTGTGTGTGTGTGTGTGTGTGTGTGTTGTGTTGTGCTGTAGGAGTTGGTTTTCTCCTTCTATCCTGTGGGTCTCAAAGATTGAACTCAGGTCATCAGTGTTCATAACAGGGTTCTTTACTCACTGAGCCATCTTGCTGGCCTGAAATTTCTTTTCTTCTTTTTTCTTATATTTTTGGTTGTGAGCCTAGCCTTTAACGGCTGAGCTATCTCTCCAGCCCCTTTTCTTCTTTTTTCCAAGTCTTGTTAAGTTTTAAGAGTTTTCTGTAGAGTCAGAAACTATTTGGTCCTTTCTGCAATGAGTTATTTTAGCCTTGGCCAGAAATCAGTTTCCTCAAAACCCATCAGCGGATAGCCGGCTGTCCTGACCTTTGGGAGTGGGCAGTGGCTTAGGGGTCAGACTGCACTGG
Organism: Mesocricetus auratus; assembly: GCF_017639785.1. Classification (NCBI taxonomy): domain Eukaryota; kingdom Metazoa; phylum Chordata; class Mammalia; order Rodentia; family Cricetidae; genus Mesocricetus; species Mesocricetus auratus. The sequence continues at coordinate 16,553,866 of NW_024429190.1, read as the reverse complement.
TCCTCCAGTTTTGCTTTTCTTTTCAAGATTGTTTTGACAACTCTAGATCTCTGGTCTTTCCATTAAAATTCAAGACTAGCTAATCAACTACTATTAAAAGCCCACAAAACTTGACAGAGATTGGGTTGGTTTTATAGATTAGTCTGTGGAAATCGCCATCTTGATAATACTGACACCTCTAACTCAGCAGCAAAGACTGTTAACCTTATGAATGTTTATGGATGTTCATGTAGTTCCTGATGTTCTTTTGTTAAGTTTCCTTCTAAGTATTTTGTTCATTTTGATGCTGTTTGAAAGAAAACAATCCTTGCACAGTAACTTGTTTGGGCTAATTTTTATATATTGTCCTTATATTGCACAACCTTACTGTATTAGTTAGTTTTTTATTGCTGTGATAAAATACCACAACCGAGATAACTTATAGTTGATCTGGGCTTTTGACTTTAGAGGGACAGAGTCCATGATGGCTGAGGAAGCAGCAGAAGGCAGACATGGTGGCTGGAGCAGAAGATGAGAGCTCATGTCTTAAACCACAGGAATCAGAGAGAGTGAACTGGGGATAATGCCTGGGGATGGAAACCTTAAAGGCCACTCCAGTGACTTCCTCCAGCAAGGGACACCTCCTAAACCTACCCAAACAGCACCCCAACTGGAAACAAAACTTTCAAATGCCTGAGACTATGGGGCATCTATGTTATTAGCCTTTTTTAGTAGTTCTAATTTTTAAAAAATGAGGACATTAGAATTTTCTATATGAAAGGTCAGTTTAGCCATGAGAAAGATAGTTTAATTTGCTATTGAAAATTTATTTTGTCTTATTGTCTTATTGAGCATCTGGTAGCTCTTTTAAAACTAAAGATGATGAACACTGTACACATGCCTGCTTCTGTTCCGAGGGGCTAATGTTCTTTTTTTCTTTTCACTACTGAGTATGAAACTGGCTGTGGGTTTTTATCAATACCCTTTACCAGGCAGAGGAAGCTCCCTTTGTAGATAAAATTAAAATACCTTTGGTCAACAAGAGCACTGAATTTTTCATATATCTTTTCTTTGAGATAGGTGTTTCCTCTTTGAGGGATGCTGCATTAGCTGATGCCCTAATGCCAAACATCCATATTCCTGGTTAACTCTCCCTGGGCAGAGTCTTGATGAAATGCTGATTGGGTCTGCAGTATTTCTTTTCCCAAGGACTTTTGTCTTCACTTAGCAAAGGGTTTTCTTTTTTTGGGTTTCCTGCTGTGTTTTTATAAGGTTTTGCCATCAGGTGATTAGCATGGTTCCTTCATTATTTCCTGAAAAGTTTCTTTTTTTTTTCTTAGATATTTATCAGAATCCATCAGGGAAGTCATGTCTGGCTTTTCATTGTGGAAAGCTTTTAAATTGTCAATTTCACTCTTATTTGTCATCTTGAATCAACTTGGATACCTTGAGCATGTCCGGAAATTCACTTGTTTGTCTTAATTTGTTTAACTCATCAACATAAAATTATTTATAGAACACACTCTTCCTTTTTCTTCCCTCCACCACTTTCTTTCCAGAGTGTTGCTATGCAGCTCAGACTACTCTCAAACTCACAATCCTTCTGCCTCAGTCACTTGGTTGTGTGACTGCTAGCCTGCCCTACTGCCCTTGGCTGTCTTTATAGAACTTATGACTCACCTGTTTTTTGTTGGACTGGTAGTGATGTCTCTTTTTTGATTCCTGTTATAAATTCTGTTTGTGTTTCTCTTTCTCTCACTTCCTCTCTCATCTGGTTAAAAGTTTATCAATTTTATGATATTGTTAGCATTCCCTTTTGTTTTTGTTTTATTGGTTTCCCTATTTTTCTGCTTTCTACTTCTGACACAGTGTTTAAAGATATAGATTTTTATTTCTTTAAAGTTGTAGAAGTCTATACAATTTCATATACTGTGAGTATTTTATACCCATTGAAATTTCTTCTAATTTCTCTCATGATTTCTTTTTTAACTTGGGAGTTATTTAGAAGTGTGGCTTTCAACTTTGGACTTTTGGTCTTTTTTGGCTGCAGCATTGCCAGAGATTACGGTTCTCATGAGTTCAGTCTTTTTACATTCACTGGGGCTTATTCACATCTTCACATTCTTAGAGGGTGACCCATGTGTGTGTAAGGAGAATATACCTGTAGCCATGACTCAGTTAGTGTAGGATGAAAGAGAAGGTGCTCCAATCTTATGTTGTCTTGATGATTTTCCTCACTTAATTATCTCATAAGTTATTGAAGAGATAATCTGATTTCTGTAAAACTGCAAAAGACTTCTATTTGCATAGTTTGAGGCTGTTGTATTAAGGGTGAATGTGTTTGTAATTTTTTCTATCTTTTTAATGTTTTGAGCCACTGGCCATTGAAAATGACTCTCTTTGTGGCTAGTAGTATTCTTGTCTTTCAGTTTATTTTGTTAAACATTAGAATTATTGTAGTTAGTACATTTATGGCATATTATAGCTCTATTCTTATGTCTCTGATAGACTTGTATCTTTGAACACAGTGCATGGATTTTTATTTTTTTAAAAATAGAATCTAGTAATACCTTATTTATTTTCCCAGCTTTACAGTCTCTGCCTTTGATTGGGGAATGTTTAGGCTATTTATGTTTAGTGTGTGATTTGTATCATACTGTGTTTATAGTCACCATTTTTGTCTTTGTATATATCTCTTATTTTTTCTTCTATTCCTTTTTTACTGGTTTTTGTATTAAATATTTTGGGGTTTTTTTTTCAAGACAGGGTTTCTCTGTATTGTTTTGGAGGCTTCCTGGAACTCGCTCTGTAGACCAGGCTGGTCTCGAACTCACAGAGATCCTCTTGCCTCTGCCTCCCGAGTGCTGGGACTAAAGGCGTGTGCCTCCAACACCTGGCTTGTGTGTATATATAGTGTTCTGTCTGCTTGTCTGCCTGCATGCTAGAAGGTATCAGATCTCATTATAGATGGTTGTGAGCTACCATCTCATTGAATTCAGGACCTCTGGAAGAACAGTCAGTATTCAACCTCTGATTCATCTCTCTAACCCATATTAAATATTTTTAATGTCTGATTTTATTTCTTGCTTTTTAAAAAGCTATATGTGATGACTAGTTTTATGTCATCCTTATACAAGTTATATATTTGAGGATAGAGAACCTCCATAGGATTGAGGTTGAGAAAATGCCTCCATAAGATTAGATTATAGGCAAGCCTGTAGGGCATTTTCTTGATTAGCGATTGTTGGGGGAGGGTCCAGCCCATTGTGAGTGGTTCCATTCATGGCAGGTGGTCCTGGTTGCTATAAGAAAGCAGACTTAGCAAGCCAGGGGAAACAAGCCAGTAAGAAGCACCCCCTCCATGGCCTCTGCATCAGCTCCTCCCTCTGGGATCCTGTTCTGTTTGAGTTCCTATCCTGATTTCCTTCTATGAGGAACAGTGATATGGAAATGTGAGCCAAATAAACAGTTTTCTCCTCAAGTTGCTTTGATTATGGTGTTTCATCATAGCCACAGCAACCCTAACTAGGACACCATGTATTTATATTCTTGAATAATCTGTGTACCAAAAGCACTTTTAGCTTGTCAGATCAACACTAACTTTTAAAGATTTGTTTCGATGTGTGTCTCTTCTTACCCATCTATGTGCTAGACTTGTTGCCTGTATCTTTAAACTAATTCCAAAGAAGTCTGGAATTGAGAGTGTTTCACATCAGCTTTCACAGTTACCATTCCTCGTGTTCCCTGACTCTTCTTGTGGACTGCACTTAGCCCTCCCAAGTCTTTCTGTCTGATGGACTTTCGACATTTATTTATTATCTTTTTATTTTTGGCAAAGCATGTTTACTAGCAAGGAATTCTACCAATAGTTTTCATTATTTCTTTAAAACACTATTGTTTTTTGTATTGCTTTCCCCCCCCACTTTCATTTTGATAGGATAGTGTTTCTGGGTATTGATTTTTTAATTGACGTTTTTTTTTATAGCTATTCTATAGCCTTCTGTCCTACCATCCCCCCACAAAAGGCTGTTAATTATATTATTGTTCCTCGATATACGATGAATTGTTTTACTCTTGCTTCCTCATGCTTTTCTGTGTTTTTCCCTTGTTCAGTTGTGATGCACTTATGTAATCATTTATTTAGCCTGTATGGAAGTAGCAGGATTGTTTAGACATTTAAAAGTTTACATCAGCCTTAGGAAATTTCACCGTGGTTCTTTTATATATTCTTTTAGCACCTTCCTTTCTCTCTGCTTGTCTGGGTTTTTCTTACTTAATGTACTTGTGTATGGATGCTGTCTCGTAAGCAGTGAAGGATGATCTGTTTTCCTCCCTGTGTTCGTGGTCATGGAAAGCCTTTATTCCTTCAATTTCACCATTTTTTCTGCTCTTTCACATCTGTTGTTGAAGCAGTTCAGTGTGTTTTCCATATTACTATATTTGTCAATCTTAGAAATTTTGTTTCTTTAATGTTGGTTTTCCTGTATTTATTGAGACTCAGCTTATTGATTTATGGTTGTCAATAACAATTTCTGGGTTTTTTTTGGTGTGTTTCTTGCGAAGTCCAACATTTGTAGACCTCCATCCCTGCAGAGAACAGATAGTATTTCCATTTCTTTGCATTTCTCATGTTTTAGTAACACTTGGCATCAAGGCATGGTAATTCCCTTCATGGATGCCTGTGCTAACTGTGGCGTTATCTCTTTGCTATGTTGCTACTAGTGCTTGGGGTATTTTTTCCCCTAAGCTTAAGTTGGCCATTGTGCCCTGTGTCTGCATAACTCAGAGACCAGGCTAGCTTCAGACACTTAGGTCTTGTCAGCCTTCTATACATTGCCAAGGGCTTTGTGTGGGAAGGGAGCATTCAGAACTCAGATGTGTCCAGTCTGCTTGGCTGCTTCCTCTTGCTGGAATCTTCATTTGCTGCATGCTTTACTCAGCCTTAGGATCAGCTAGAACCCGGCACTCACTGGCGTCCTCTTCAGGCTCCACTACACCAGTGCACAGTCATGTTACACAGCCTCTCAGGCTGTCACTTTCAAGGCCAGTGTCACTGCATAGGCACGCTGCTCTCAGGTGTAGATTTTGGGGATTCACTAGAATGCAACATGTATGGCTCCTGCTGCATGTTTCCTGGGAAAGAATCCACCAGGTATGCCCAGCAGGAAAGGGATATGGAAAAGGCCTTGGGCCAGAGTCCTCTATACTCCACCCTCTCTCCCTGAAGGTCTGAGGCTCTCAGGCGTAAACCTCCCCAGCCTGGAGCACTGCTGTATGATTCCAGAGCGTGGAGATAGTGTCTCTATCAATCCTGTGCAGCTTTGGGGAGGATTTGCCAACCTCACATTTGATCATAAGCATGTGTGCTGCATCCCAGAGGTGTTTCTGAGTAGGAAGTGTTTTGGGCAGAGATGAGATCGTTAGGGAGGATGAAGTAGGAAGCAGTGGCTGAATATGAGGCTGAAAGATGTCCTGGCCAAGGCTGTCCATTATTTGAGGAGGAACATTGTGGCATCTCTCAGGGGAGGGATTTTAGGATGTCAGAGGAGACAGGACACTCAACTCCCAGCTCAGGGCTCTTCCCTATAGAACACATGGCTGGTTACAGCACTAACTGTAGCTGAGAGTTAAGATCTAGAAAACTTCTAGGTGACAGGCATATCCACCTACTTGTCCCCTATCACCCTTTCATCCTTACCCACTTACTCATCCATCCATCCAACCAACCATCCATCCATCCATCCATCCATCCATCCATCCATCCACCCATCCATCTTTCCACACACCATCCATTGTTCATCTCTCTACCAGTTCACCGACTCACTCATAATCTGTGCATTCATCCATTTACCTGTCCATCTACTGATCCATTTACCTAACCATCCATTCATCCACCCATTATCTATCCATCTATCCATTTACCCACTCATCTATCTATACACTTGTTCACCATCCATCCATTTATCATCCATCCATACACCCACTCACTCATTCATTCATCTACCCAGCCACATTCCCATTTCCCCCTACTTATCCTTCCTTCCATCCATCCATCCGTCCATCCACCCCGCACCAACTTATCCATCCACCCACCCACCTACCTTTCCATCCATCCACCCACCCACCTACTTTCCCATCCATCCATCCATCCATCCATCCATCCATCCATCCATCCACCTACCCACCTCAAAATACAAGTATCTGCTATGGTGAACAAAAACTGGGTATCCCATGACTCCTACAGCCTCAGAATGGGGTCCCTTTGCCTAGCCTCACAGATATGATTTGAAGACATAACCTGTGCCTGCTCACTCCTTTTTATTAAAGAAGTTGTTCTGAGGAAAATGAGTTTTAGTCAACCCCCAATCTGAAATTGCTCAAGTCATGATTTTCTACCAAATTTTTATGATGAGAATTCTTAAACCTGGAAGCAGTTTAAGTCAGCATCAGTTTCACATGGAGTAATTTGATAGCAAAACTTATGATTTCTGAAATGAATCTCACAAACAAGAGCACCACGAGGCTGCTCAAATGCCTATGAGAGTGGAGGGCTCTGGAAGACTCCTCCAGAGGAATCTAGAATGGGGAGGCTTGGTGGTGAGCTCCAGAGCTGCAGTGTGCACAGACCTTGCCAAATGCTCCTGGCTGCCAGTGTGGGAACCAGGAGGCTCAGTGGAGGATGGGGTTGTTCTTTCTAAATGGCAAGTAATTGGATCTCTGGAAACAGGAGCTTTGCACTAACTCCTGAGTCATCTCCCAAAGTACCTAGACAGCCTTTGAGTGCTTCCTTCTTAGTCTTCCCATTGACCTCCAGGAGTCGTAAGTCCCTAGACACAGCCTTGGAGGATCTTAGGTGCTTCCTGCTTAGTCCTGTCGTCGACCTCCAGCAGTCATGAGTCTTCAGCCATTCCCGAAGAGCTTCTGAGCTCTCCCTAGTGGGGTGTGGTATCAATGCCTGTGATGTCCCATGCTGTATGCCTCTCAGCCTCCCATGCTAGCCCCACCTTGTGTGATATGAATTGTGGAGGAACCCTGGAGCATCTTGGAGTTCACTGGCTCTCTCTTTTCTGTCATCTGTGATCTCAAAATCACAACTGTCATCTGTGATCTCAAAGCTACAGGTTCTAGAAAGCAAAGCTAAAGATAGAGGCAGGACCCTTGTCTTTTTTTCATTGACACCAGACTTTGGGAAAGGATAAAATGAACTTTTCTTGGGATGCACACTGAGACCTGAGGCTAGTTTGGCATGGCAGTCCCACCTGGCTACTCCCAGCTTATCCCACCAGGAAGACTCACAGACACTGCAAAAGCCATACCAAGACACACTGGCACCTTCTTCACGTAGGTGTGCTCCAGACAGAGGGTGTTATCAAACACCACAGGGTCCCCTGGCTGCCTTCTCATTCTCATCCTGTACAGTTCAGGTCCTGGGGTTCCCCTATCCCCTTCTCTGCTCGCCTCTCCTCCTGCTCACATCTCATTGCTCCTGGCCCTAGCCTTGTCCTGACTCCTCTGCTCTCTGTTCCCTCCAGCCTTTAGAAGCTGCTAGAACTCACTTTCCAAATCACAGATCTGATCGTGTGATTGCTATTTGTAAAAACACTAGAAGGTTCTCTTTGACTTCAGAATAAAACCTAGGCACCTTAGTTTGGAGACCTGAAGGCTCTGGGGCTGTCTTCCTGGAGGCTGGCCTCTACCAAGAGACTCACTTCTGCTTCCTGGGCAGCTGGGAGCCTCCCTACTCACTTCCATGCACCTGTGTGTGTGGTATGGTGTGGTGTGTGTACATGTCTGTGTGTGTATTGTGTTGTGTGTGTGTGTGTGTGTGTGTTTTGCTTCCACTGGGTCCTGACTCCATCATTCAATGCACATTGTATTTTTTTTGAACGCCAGTTCCTCAGGCAGAATAAATCCTTCTTAGTCTTCCTTCAGCCACATTCAGCACGTATTTCCATAATGGCCTGCGTTCTCCAGGGTGTTTGTAGCTGTTAAACAGAAATAAAGAGCTACAGGGTCAAAAAGTTGGGGAAACAATGGAATCAAGCGAAGTCAAGTAGGGTTTTAAGTTGCATTACCTTGCAAGTCCTTAGTGTGCAAAGTCACATGACTTCTTAAGACAGGCAGAGAGTTGGCAGCAACTTCCGTCTGAAGAGGGCCCCAGAGGATCTCTAGAGTTCTAAGATAACCCATCCTCTCTTTTGACAGATGGGGAGTCAGAGACCCAAAGTATACGACTGGAGAGACTTGGAGATGATGGAGGGACAAAGCATGCTTATGTGTGGGGGGAAGGGTAGGGTGATGGTGGTTGTGGCAGGATGTGGGTAGGGGTGTGGGTGAGGAGTGGCTACTCTTATGCAGAACGTGGTGCCCAGTAAATGCTTGTTTTGTAAACGAATGCTCTCTGTGGCTTTAGGGGAGGTGTCAAAAAGAACTGACATGGACTCTACCTCATAGGGATGTCAGTGGAACAACCTAGGGCTATCCCACTATTGTGGACATTTTAACAGCACACATGGCAGATATCATTTTCTAAATGGCTTCTGGAACATGGTACAGAGACTTGTTTATATGAATGGCAAGTGGGACTCCACTGTGATTGGAGGCTGGGTCACTCTAAGAGGCAATTCTAGTAGGCAGCCTGGGATGTGTCCTGGAAGTGAAAGGGGAAGCGGGAGCGCGCGTGTGTGTGTGTGTGTGTGTGTGTGTGTGTGTGTGTGAGGAGAATGCACACACACATGCCTTCAGCCTCTCTCTGCTTCCAGGCTTGAACTCTGACTGTCCCTTATCATTCTTCCTTGTCTGAGCAGCTGTCAGCATGCAAGCCCAAGGAGGCAGGGATTTTGCCTGGTTAGTCCCTTGCCATCTTCCTGTGGCCCTAAACAGTGCCAGGCACAACACAGATGCTCTGTGAACAGCTGGCGAATGGAAGAAATGAACATGTTCCTTGTGCAGTGCATTAACCATGCCTCTCATTAGCACCAGGGCTGGCTGGCCCACACATGTGTGTTCCAAGGGTCAAGGAGTCCCTGGCTCCACCACAAAGCAAGCCCTTTAAAATTTAGCACACCACAGAATGGCAGAGCCCACCTTTCTCCTGTCTCTACTCTCTTTATTGGCTCACCGAGGTGCCTGTTCTGCGCCACACTCCGACTCCTGATCCCAGTTAAGGATCTGACCTACTGCTGTCCCTGCTGCCTTGCTCTGTTGCCCCTGACAACCTGATGAGGAGATGTTGCGCTTGATCCTCCTGGCTCAGAGCTATTGCCTTTTATCCTTAGGAGTCCTAAGGAGATATCTCTGCTGCTCACTACTGCCAGAGACAGCAGAAAGATATGGGGTGTGCCCCAGGGGCCTCTCCTTGGTTGAATTCCTTGTTTCATGTGGCACTCACTCTCGGGTCCCTTTCCCGTCTCTGAGATTGGCCCCACTTGGGGCGATGCACAGTTTTAACTTCTCATGTGTATAAAGACTAAGATATCACCTCTACAGACCTTTGGCAAGCTGTGACTTTTAATGAGCCAGTGCAATGATTAGTGTACAAAAGACAGCATCCCTCCTCCTTCTGGGACACAGTATAGTCACAGGACTGGCAGGGGACAGGGTTTGCCACCAGAAAGTCAGGACTCAGCTGAGTTCTGCTCTCGGTCAAGGTTCTACTATGTTCCAATCCCTTAATATTCATTATCTCCTGAACTCTTTAGTCTTCCTAAATCATCCTTTATTTTACCTTAAACTTTTGTTCTATTTGTCTTCTTCCCTCCCGTCCTCTCTTGTTTTCTCCCCCTTCCTCTATTTTCTCCCCTTTTTACTTTTTGGGGGTCGGTTGTTGGGTCTTTCTTTGTAGCCCAGGTTGACTTTAGATCTGCTATCCAGACTCCTTGATGCTGAGTCTACACCATCATCCCCATCTCCCCTGACTTCTTATAAAAATCCATCCCTGGGACCAGCCGTGGTGTAGCATGCTCTTGATTCCAGCCCTTTGAAGTCAGAGGGAGGTGGGTTCCTGTGAGTTCGAAGTCATGTTAAATAGTGAGGTCCAGTCCAGAGTGAGGCCTAGGCCATCAGACCCTGTCTTGAAGAAGCAGAAGCAGAAGCAGAAGCAGAAGCAGAAGCAGAAGCAGAAGCAGAAGCAGAAGAGGAAGAGGAAGAGGAAGAGGAAGAGGAAGAGGAAGAAGAAGAAGAAGAAGAAGAAGAAGAAGAAGAAGAAGAAGAAGAAGAAGAAGAAGAAGAAGAAGAAGAAGAAGAAGAAAGTCCATGTCATTAATCAGGGCTGACCTCGTCAATTCAGACCTGGGGTGGGCATGTGTCTGGCCTGTGCAAAGCCCTATGTTTCACCCAGCACTGAGGGAAAATGATGGGGACAGGGGTCTGTATTGGAGGCACAGTCAGATCACCCCGGGAGCTTAAGATGACTGGATGCTGGGATTCCAACAGAAAACATGAGGCCTGGAGCGAGACCCCAGTGTTGGAATGTTCCTCAAGTTGCCAAGGCAAGTCTAAAATGCAGCCTGGGACACTGGGATAAGGTCAGCTTTCAAGTTTGGGGTGTTTGAGATCTACCAGTGATGTGCTAAGACCTAGGCCCTGGATCACAACCTGGGTCTTTTGTTTTTTCTAGGTCTGTGTGGCGCCAGGAGCCTGCATTTTTCACCAGTTCCCTGAAAACGTTGCACATGCTCACCCAGGCACTGCACTTTGAGAAGCTCAAGGTCATGGCAGGCTGGGTCTGTTTGACAGTGAGACATCTGAGGACCAGGTGGAGTTGCAGTACCTGGGGAAGTGGGACACTGGATAACCAGGGTCCCCGGCTGAGTTCCATGTGAGCTTCCTGTGGAGACACATTCCCTGTGGTCTGGGATGTATGAGTTTGGTGAGTGAGTCCACCTGGAGCCAGGTTGGCCTACAGTGGACATTCAGGACCAGATCCCGAGGTCATTGCTGGATCGACTCCCAGTCCCTTCCCTTGGAGTACCCGCTTAGTGTCACTGCCTGTGAGGCTGTGAGGTCCCAGGAGCAGGATCAAACTCTGGTCTTCACTGGGGTGTGGAGCATGGAGCTGAGCTGGTGGGGAGGATGTCCGGGGCAGTCTCTGTCTCAGGACCTCTGTATTTTGAATACCAGGAGCTTTACAGCCCTGAAGAGAATTGCATTTCTCTGATTCCCTTGGAGGGTCTGTGCTGAATCACAGCTCCCGCATGTGCTTGGACCCTAGACTCCTGCTAGACTTTAGGAAAGGCATCCCATCCGCCCTTCACATCCCTCTGTCTGCTGAGCCTCTGGCCACCCTGGCATTCATTGCTGATGGTGCTCCCTCTTACTCCAGTGGAGACATCAGACTCGATGCCTAGAGGTGGCCAGTCAGTTCTCTCTACTCTCCTCCTTTCCTCTTGCGCCTGTGTGTCCCCAAGTCTTTCCTCTGGTCTCTGAGGAAGATGAATCAAGGAAGTGGGAAGTTCCTGGAAGTGCGGTGACAGGTCTCTGTAGAGTTTTCCTTTATTCCCTCCTCTTTCCAGACTCTCTCTAGCCCTTTGCGGCAGTTCCTTCTGGGTCTCTGTGCCTGTCCTCACGGCCAGGGTGGCGGCTGTCAAAAAACCAGTAACCTCACTCCCCTGCTTCAAACACTCCAGCCACACACCATCAGCCTCTGAATACCAACTGAGCTACTCCTGGGCCCACCAGTGGGATCACCGCTCAAGGGCTCTTCCCTCTGCCACGACAGCACCTGTCATGGCTGTGACTGGCTCCATCTTGACCCTTGCTTCCTTGGTTGACAGTTCTGTTTCCTCGCAATAAGTGGGGCATCCTCCACCCCTGCTCCCTTCACCCTTCATCACACAGCAGCTTTCTTTTTTCCCGGTGCCAGCTAGTAGCTGAGATATTTAGTATCTGACCATTTTCCTGGGCCCGAGCCTCCTCTCCTTCATCTTTGTCCCTGGGTCCAGCCATAGCAGTAAACTGAATGATCCCAACTGCTTTGGGCTGTGGGTTCATGGAATAGATGAACTAGCCATACTCTCTCAAATTCCTTTAGCCTCACTGGAGTAGAGAGGCAACAGATTGTTCTGGAAAGAGCACTGGCAGGACATCACACCTGTATTCCAGGCTTGGACTGCCTCCTCTATTCATGGGGGGCCTTGACCAAGTCTCTGTGACCTGTCTCAGGTAGGCTGCGGTGGCCAGCGTGGTTCCCATCTCCCCCCTGTCTGGTTCCATCCTCTGGGGTTGAGTTTCTGAGTGGAGTAGTATTCCAGAACCCTATTCCCAGGTGATGAGAGGTATGGGTGGTACAGAGGATGCCACCTCGGATCAGAGCACCTGGGTTGAAATCTGGTCCCTGACACGCACTGGCTAGGTGACTTCAGGCTGGAACTGAACTTCTGAGTGTGTTTTCTCATTTGTAAATGGGCATGGTTCTATCCACTACCTGTTCTGGCCATGAGCTGGCAATTGATAACCTGCGGTGGCAACCTACCAGGCACAGAAGCACCCAAGAAAATGCCCAGCACGTAGTAGGTGTTTAGTAGTCCGTCATAGTATGAGGTTTTTCTCTTATTATTTAGAAGCTTTACAAAAAAATTAAAATGCAATAAAGCCAAACTTATTCAAAGCCGGAGGAGACCACAGCAATGGTGGCTTACAGTTGCGACTTGGAGCCGCCTCCCACCAGCTGGGAAAGGCAGCTTGGGAGTCAGAGCATCCTCTGCTAGTTTCCCATCCTCTCCCCCCCCCCCCTTCATCCCTTCACCGACAGCTTCACCATCCTTTCTTTGCTAGGACCAAATGTTGCCGCAGCTGTGCATCCTCCCTTCACGCTCGACTTTGGACATCAGCTCCTGAGGATTTCAGGTTGGAAGCTGACATCAGGGTGCAGCCCGAGCACATTCCACAGGAGGAGACCTTCTTAGACACCCTGTAGGGGCAGCCCTGGCCTCTTCTGAGCAGGAGCTCCTGGAGAGGGTACTGGTGGCAAGTTCAGACTTTGCTGCATGCTTTGTCCTCCACTCGATTTGGTTCTCTGAAGTGAAGAGACTCAGCAGGCAGTGGAATGTGACCTGGACCCTGAGATTGAGATAGGGAGGGGCCAGGGCTCACCTGCAGTCCTGGCCTTATTTGGAGGGCTCCTGCCCTCACAAGCGGGTCTGAATGGCAGATGGCTGCTTTCCTGGACATTGAGTTAAAGCGGTCAAATGACTTTGGCTGGGAACTTGGTGAGCTTTGGGTCTAGCGGTGGCCTAGGCTGTCTGGTTGGGACCTCTCTTTGTCCTTCTCTTCTGGCCACTGGTTTTCATGACTCTCAGGCATCCATCCCCGACCCTCTCCAGCAGCGTCCAGAGGAGGCACTGTCACTGCTTCTGCTGATGGGCTGCTCTGGAGTTGTCTGGCCTCTAACCAGGCTACTTGGGTGTGGCCTGCCTCTCTTTGTTGCACCCTGTTGTGCCCCAAGTGTCTGGAACTCTGGCTGGCCAAGTGTAAGTGCTCCGTAAACGTCCTGAGAAAGGCAGGGAGGATGGAAAGAGGGAGGGAGACGAGGATCTAGAGTAAGGCTGGGAGTCACCGTGAGGGAAGGAAGGGATCTTGGAAGTGCATCTGTGCTCAGGACATCCTGGTCTGGCCCAGCCCGGCCCGGCCCGGCCCGGCCCAGAGCTACGGTGACTCGCGCGCGGCCAGCAGGTGGCGCTGCTCTCTTGGCTGCGTGGAGGCTTTGAGTCCCCTCCTCCCGCGCTCCCTCCCTCCCGGCTCCTTTCTCTGCTCTGCGCTCCTGCTCGAGCTCCCAGCGCCCTCCAGCTCTCCCGGCCACGGTGTCGCCCGCACCGCCCCACCGCTGCTTACCGGAGACCATGGTGCACCAGGGAATCCCGAGCGCCCCGAAACGTCCTGACCTCACTGTGCCGGCCCCGAGGTCCCACGCTCCGCCGCCTCCGCGCTGGCCGCGCTTGTGGCCGCTGGTGTTGGTGGTGCTGGTGCTGGTGGCTGTCTGCGGGGCGGCGGGGAGCTCCCCCGAGTCCGGGAGCCTGGGTCCCAGCGTGCAGGTCACCCGGCTGCTGCACGCGGGACACCCGGAGTCCGGCGATCGCGAGGATCGGCAGGCACAAGGATCCGAGCCCAGCGCCTCGGGTCATGGTCCGGGTCTTGCTTCGGGTACAAGCGCAGATGGCGCCCCAGCTCCAGGCAAGGGGCGCAGGGCGCGGGCGGTTCCGGTGGCCGGTTCGGCTTCCCGCGCGCAGGTCTCGCTCATCAGCACGTCGTTCGTGCTCAAGGGAGACGCGACACACAACCAGGCAATGGTGCACTGGACAGGAGAGAACAGCAGCGTAAGTGACCTCCTTGAGCCCCCGGCCCTTCCCGGACACCTCTGAATACTCAGGGAGACCACCACAGCCCCCCCCCACTTCCGGACCACCCACGGTCACCCCCGCTGGGCATTCTTGGCTACTTGGGGGACGCGGGTCACCTCGGCGGCGCCCCTACTGGCTTCTGGCTATGGGTTACTTTTGGAAAGGTCCTCAAATTTGCGAGACTCGTTCTTTCTCAGGTGGCATTCCCGAGGCTCTGGGGACCCCCAACCATTCCTGGGCTACGGGAAAGTCCCTAGAGTCTTCAGGATCGGGGCAGCATGACTACAAGTCCTTGAGGGCCACCTAGCTCTGTGCTGCGTGGATGGTGGGTCGCCCACACACTGCACTGCACCCAGCGGCTCCAGAGTGCACCTCTGGAATTGCTGGCACTAGAGTCCTTAGGACTCAATCTACCCCGATCTTGAGAGCCAGGATAACCCTGTCAGTTCCATGTCCTATTCTAAGACTCTTAATCCTAGGATTGTTCCTCTCCGTGTGTCCCATGGCTGTCTTTGGGCCTCCCAGACCTAGGACCTAGGGGTGTTTAACGTATTTTAACGATGTGAGGTCTTTAGCTCTGGGTACCAACTCCCTGCCTTTCTCTCATACCTCTCCCTCTGGCTGGAAACCTCCAGCATCCTTCACCTTACACACCCACATCTAGGATCTAGCCTACCCCGTTCCTGTTTTGGTAGTGCACCTCAGGGCCTTTGTTCTTCCTGGTTAAAGGCCATAGTTACTCTGTCCCCGCTGAGCATTCCCAGGTGTATGGATGCCAGTTTTGCAAGTTTGTGCTATCCGGAGAAGTGTGTTTCATGAAGAGGGAGGCAGGAATCCCTCCTCACTGACTGGCCACCGCCTGCTCACACTTTCCAATTGCCCTCCACCCCCAGCAGCTGCTCCACCTCTTCTCTTTATCTCACAAGTTTGGGTGAAAACACACAGGACCAGAGTTCCTGCATTTACTGGAGGTGGAGTGGGCCGGTCTCTTTTTTTTTTTTTTTTTTTTTTTGGTTGTCAGGGCCTGCAGACACTTTTACCCCGTCCCTTCTCCTAGTACTCTTGGTGACTGCTAGGTTTCCATTTGTGCTGGAGAAGGGACAACCAAGTGGCCTTTGGCTGGCCCAAAGCCTAGTCCTGCTGGCCCCTCCCGCACTGGCTGGCAGCATTCAGGATGCAGGTGCCTTTACTGGTCCCTTGTCAATGGCATCTCCGGGAAGACTAGCAGCCCTCAGAGGGCAGAGCTAGTGCTGTGGATGCAGCTGGCCAGCAGGGGGCAGTCAGGGTGCTGATCAGCGTGCCTCACTGAAGGCGGGTGCTCTTCCCAAGGGCGTGGAGGTGCCCTGCTGCCCCCACACCTGAACCTTGAGCAAGCCCTCAGACTCTATGGTCCCAGTCTTTCAGAGATGGCTCGTAACTAAGAGAAACTGTGTCCCCTGTGCCACAGGCTATTCTTCAGAACTGAAAGGCAGCCAAGAAACCAAGAACTGAAAGAGACACTGAGAGTAAGCTCCATGCATTTGGAGTGTTGGGGTTGTTGATCCAACTAGCTTACTCCTGTCACTCTGTCACTTATCTTCGTGGGAGGAGGGCATGAAAGAAGTGTGGGACACTGGGTGTGTGGGGGGCGTGGAGGAACCACAGGGAAGGAGACCAGCTGCCTCTAGGATAGGTTGGTGTCCAGCTGGACCCCTTCTAGACTCCGAGCCTGGATCCTGAGTGACTTCCTTGGAGGGTTGAGAATGGAGAATGACTGGCCAAAGAATTGGAAAGAAGCCTTGAGGGGCCCTCTCCTGCAGCCATTATGACAAAGGAGCAGGCACAGGATGTGGACAGTAGGGCACAGCCTGGTACCTAGCTGACGCCTAGCTGAATGTGTGTGGGGCAGCATGGGCACAGTGCCCGGCATCTGACCTGACCCTTCTCCCTCCTCCTCCTCACTCATGAACTCAGCCCTGGGCCGTCAGGAAGATGGGATGGGATTCTTTCCAGGAAACCTGCTCACCCATGGTTGGGGATGCTCTCAGAGGTTCACTTTGCCGGGAAAACCCAGGAATGGAAAAAGATGGGTGAGGGCTGCACCTGGGAGCAGCCTCAGTAAACTAGCCCCTTTAAATGTGGTTCTCTCGGATCTGGTTGTGCACAGCACATTCTTGGCACATGGAGTGTCTTGGAAATGCACTGCTCCCTCCATGCTCAATGTGCAGCCACAGGGACAGAGATGAGAGCCAGCACTTGGCAGCTGGCTGTACCTCTTGCCCGAAGCACCGCCTCTGTGAGCTTGGATGAGAAAGGAGCAGACCAAGGGACTCTTTGCTGAGTGCTGTCTTTATGAAGTTGCCTCTGCTGCTTGCCCCTGCCCTCTGTGGATGTGGTCCACAGCAGAGCATTTTGCTTTATCATGTCAGGTGCTTTTCAAAATAAGAGCCCTGGGGGAGGGGCATGGACTCTCAGAAATGGCATTAGAGCACATCCCGATAGGGATGGGCTGAGGGATTGCGGGACTCAAGCTGGTTCCCAGACAGTCCCTGTCACTGCAGCTCTGGGAACATATGTGAGTTTTCCTAGCAAAGTCTCGATTCTTCCTGCTCCCATGGAGATAGGGAAGGGGGCTCTCTTGGAAGTTCAAACAGTGCCTCTCCAGCTGACGTTTAGCTGTGGCAACACATTGTTATGTGTGAGATGAATGCTTCGTGGAAACCGACCACGGTTGCCTCTTGATACACCCGGATTGGGCTACGCACACAAGGCCCTGGGTCTCCACACGGCCCTCGGAGGCAGTTAGGTTATATGAAGGCCACAGTGCTGAACTCCACCTGAGGGTGGCGGTTTCTTGTTAGCCTGGTAGGAGTGCTTTGGGGGAATTGTGTACTTTAAGCACAGCCTCCCCACCCCCCCACTTCCCACAAGGCACTTGCATTGCAATTTTGACTCATGGTTCGACTTGGACCTGAGCTTCCCAGAGCCGGGTCCCATCTCTGTACCTCAGACTGACCATTTACCTCCCTCCCGCCCGCCTCACCCTCTGCTGTGTCTCCCAGCAGTGGGGGTGAGTGTTCACAGCTAATTCTGGTCAGAGAAAGCACACCAACCAGGCATCTGGTTGGACTCCCTCCCTGTGTCATTTTGTGTAAATGCAGACAGCCCAAGCATTGGAAGGTTGAAGGCAGGCAGTCTGCCTCAGTTTCTTCTGTAGAGGTTTCATGGCCTCTGTCTTAGTTGTGTGGGAATTCTGTCATGACCCCTGTGCAGGTCAGATTCCTTGAGGGCAGGTGCATTTGTTTGCTCTAGCTTTGAGACAAAGGACCGTGATAGCGTGGGCCATGGACAGAAAACTCCTTTTGTCCCTTTGTTTGCACCTGGGATAGTGTTATTCCTTCCAATTGGAACACCAGTTGGGGTAGGGCCACCTTGACAGACTCATTATAATGGAATCACTGTTAGAAGCCCTACTCCAGATCCACTCAAGTTTGGAGGTCCCGAATTAGGATTTCAATTTATGAACCTTGGGGGAAGGGCTGACTCAATTCAGCCCCCAAGAGCAGGGAGTAGGTCTCACTTGTCATTCTCTGAGCGTAGCACCTGGAGCTCAGAGTCATCTGGTGGGCGAGATGAGATGGGGGTAAACAGGCAGATAGGTGGAGAGCATCATCAGGGAGGACAGCATAGAAGAGGCGGCCTCAGGGCTGGCCCAGAGGATAAGCAGGCGGAGCAGACGTGAGAGGGAGAATGCTCTGGCAGGAGGGACAGCCTGCGTGAGGCCTGCGAGGTAGGAATTGGAAGGTCCCAGGGCCACATAGAGACATTGAATGCGCTGTGTAGAAGCAGAAGCCGAAGGAGAGAAGCTGGGAGGAGAGTGAAGTTGTCCCTGCTCCCCAGATACGTGGCTGACGAGCCCGTGACGATGTTGGGTTGGTGGATAATTAAGCTTTGGAGCCTGCTGGGCTGGGTGTGTCTCAGGCTCACCTTCTGGCCTTGGCTCCTAGGACAGATGGAGATGCTCCAGGCCCCTGTCTTCACCAAGGAAAGATGGACTTGCAGCTTCGTAGGCTGGTTGTGCAAGGGTTAGATTTTGAAATGAATGGATCAGAGCATGGTGTGCAGCTAGAAGTTAGCATGACAGCCAGCCCGGGTGGGGCCGGAAAGGCCACAGGGGGAGAGCAGGGCTGAGGCTAGTGGGACTCTGTACTGTTCCGGCCGTGCCTGCACTGTGTTGGGGAGAGTGAGTCCAAAGGAGGTGCCCAGGTAAAGATGAATGGTGGGTGTCCTGTCAGCCTCTCACTCTTCGGTGCAGGGCTCTGAGGCCCCAGGCCAGTCTCCACCTACTGAGACCTTCTGAGGTCTGAAAGGAATGGGCCCTCACCTGACTAACAGTCTTGCTTCCTACGGCTGTGTTTTTGTGGTGTCCCAGTGGAAGCATCTCAGTGACTCCTGGGCATTGCAAATTCCTGAGTTCAAGGCTCTGGCGGGGGGCAGTGTCCCTTTGTTCTGGGGCTGGAGTCTGGCTTCCCATGGAAGCTGAGGCTGACAGCCTGCAGACACTGAGCATTTGTCTTTGTAGCCACTATGAAGGTGTCCAGTGGCCACCCAAGTGAGACAGTGACCAAGGATGCTGCGGCTGA
This sequence comes from Mesocricetus auratus, assembly GCF_017639785.1. Classification (NCBI taxonomy): domain Eukaryota; kingdom Metazoa; phylum Chordata; class Mammalia; order Rodentia; family Cricetidae; genus Mesocricetus; species Mesocricetus auratus. Next base: position 16,534,929 of record NW_024429190.1, on the reverse strand, counting down.
TGTGGAATGTCTGTCACATGGGCTGTCAGGAGCTTGCCGCTGGTGTGCAAGCCTGTCAGGACCTTACGTCTAGTGTCTGGATGAAGACTGAGGAGAGAGACATAGACTCCTGTGCCGTGTGACAGGTGGCAGTCACAGAGCATGTCTGTGGAGCAAACCACAGGTGCACACTCTAGGGCTTCCTCCTCTATGCTGAGGGTACCCCAGGGTCCTGTGCTGAGGGTGTCCAGGGTCTTGTACTAAGGGTGCCCTGGCTTCTGTGTTATGCAGAGCGGCATTATATGGAGCGATCACAGGTGCTGAGGGACCCTGCCAGAATCTGTGTGTGAGCATGACCATTTGTATCCTGTATAACTTTCCTCCCAATTGCGGGGGGGCTCTGGTAACACCAAGAGCCATTCTTGAGGGCAGGGAGGCATGCTGCATTTTCCCTTGGGCCCAGGCTGACACTCAGAGACTGAGCCGGGGAAGATGAAGAGGCACAGATGGGGTTTGGGAAGGGAGGAATGGGACAGCTCATTTTAACTATGGAGGAGCCTGAGGAGAATTAAGTCAATTGACCAGATTAGTGAGCCAGGTGTGGGGAGCAACAGAGGCCTGGGTGGGAGGGGGCACTTGGGGCTGAAGGGGCTGCAGGCCTCCCCCACTCCACAGTGAATGCCGCCTGAGTCAGGAGCTCTTTCAGGGATCTCCTGGCTGCGGTTTGAGGGGGGACTCTTGGCTCTGGTGGCACCACCCACTTCCACTTTCCCATTGGGCACCTTCTTTGGCTGGAGGTGGACAGCTGCCTTCCTTTGCATTCTCCTCTAGGGTTAACAGGTGTAGTGTCACTGTGCATTGATGTTCTCCTGCACCCTGTGTCACCTCTGGGCACCTCAGGCCTGATCTGTTCTTGTTGCTTCTCAGGATTACTTACGGTTCCCAACTTCACTCACCCAGTACCTCCCATGGACCCTAAGGTCCTGATCTGCTTAGTTCTCTCCTGGGCAGTCCAGAGTCTGGAAGACCTGCCTGTGTGTGTGTGTGTGTGTGCCTGTGGTGTGTGTGTGTGTGTGTGTGTGTGTGTGTGTGTGTAGCATCTAGGGTGGGTTCTTGCCTCCAGCTCTTCTGTGTAGGACATGCATGGCCAGTAAGGCCACAGGAGCTGTGTTTGGGAAGCTCTCATGCTCTTCTAGAGCTACTGAGCTCCTAGAGTTCGAATTGTTTGACAAGGGATGAGATGTCTGCTCCAGGCCTTGCTGAGGACTGTCAGCACTGGGTAGGAGGAGGCTGGGCATGCAGAGTGTGAGCTGGTGTGAGCCACCGTGAGGTGGGACCCATGGCAAGTGATCCCAAGGGTGGAAGACGGAGGGTGTGGTCACTAGTTTGAGCCCCTGTGTGGTGGGACGCATGCCTTTCTCTCAGTCTCTGACCCTGGGAACTCTGCCCTGTCCTCCAGGATGTCCACTCTTCTCCCCACTAACCCTGGACTTTTATTCCTCTCCACCTTTAGTCAGAAGCCCACTACTCCAGAGCCTGCCCCTGCTGAAAGTGTTTACCCATGCACCCATGAACCTATGCACCCATGCTTTCTTGGGTCTCGGTTTCCTCATCTGTAACATGAGTAGCAGTGCCGGGTGATCTCCAAATCACTACCAACTATGGGCTCTGTGCATACATTTAATTTATTTACACTTTATTTATAGATGTGGTGAGCAGGATTGAAGAGAGGGAGGGCTTGCAAGGACCAGTGTTGGTACACACAGCTCCCTCTTCTCAATGCTGCTGTAGGTGCAGGTCTTAATGCCCCAGAGGTTCCAGTGTGGACTCCGGCATCAGGCTCTGCCAGGCTCACCCCCGATCCTGCTGTTCTACATGGGTGAGATTAGAATATCTCTGAGCCTACTTCTAATTGATAATAAAGCATGGATAACAATTCATGTGTCAGGCTGGTAGTTGGGCCTGGGTACCTGTGCAGAGCCTGGGCAGCATGGGTGGGGCCTAGCCAGCATGTTGTCAACACCCTCTTCCACTTTGTGGTTTTCCAAGACCGTGGACGTCACTTCCTTGTTCTTTCTTTTCCAGCAACAGTGTAGGCCCCAGCTCCCAGGAGCTGTGAACTCAGCTAATATTTGCTAAGCGTTTCTTGTGTACCTGGCAAGGTCAACTGCCAGGGCTGCCCCAGTGAAGCAAAGGCTTTGCCTGGTGAGATGCTGAGTAGGGACAGAATCCTGCCCAGAGTGTCCTCAGGACTGTGTGAGCACATGGGCAGGGGAATTTGGTAAGACTTCCTGAAGGAGGTGCAGATGGAGTCAGTCTGAAGGACAAGGAGACCTGAGGCAGAGACTGGGAAAGTGGGAATACTGAGGCCAAAGGGAGATGAGGACCTCAGAAGCCTGGAGAGTTCGCAGGCAGAGAAGGGGCATGTCTGCCGTCATCAGGAAGCCTGCCTGGCTCAGAGGTGCCAGGACAGCCCTCCAGCAAAGTTCCTGACACACTTCACACACCCACTCCTGTTTTAATGAAGGGCCTCTTGTGTAGTTGCAGAAGGTTCTAGAACGCATTCTAAAAGGGTCACAAATTAGCTGGTCCCCGCACCCCCATAAATTAGCTCATCCGCGCACCCCCGCAGGGCTAGAGTGCAGCCTGTGGCTTGCACAGGCCTCTCCAGAGTTGCCGTTACTCCATGATGATGAATTTTCAATCAGGCCAGGACTTGCCAGGGATGATGTAAAGGCACACAGATTTGGAGAACCCAGAAAATCAGCTGGGTGCCTTCAGGGGGGCCTGAGCTTATATGCTGCCTTCTGGCTGGAGCCCTCTTGGACCCACCCTCTAGGAGGGGATTCCTTACTGACCTTGCCAGGAGCCCGCTTCTGCTTCATCTACTTGATGGCCCTCTTTGGGTGCTCTGGGGGGTCACTAAGGGAGGCTAAGCCCTGAGGGTGTAATGATGTCACTGGGACTGCTCCCCAGGGCCATTATATTGCCTCTGGAAGTTCAGTGAGCTGGGCTGGCCTCTGCCCCTCAGGACTTCTAGTTTGTAAAATATGGATAACAATCTATATGTGTTAGGCGGGTTTTTGGCCTGGGCATCATGGGCATCAGCAGGGTGCATGCTGGCTGCTTCGGCTATGGGAAAGCCTTTCTGGGTCTCGTGAGTGTGATCTGGATTGTGGGTGTGAAAAGAGGGATGGTGGGGATGGGCATGCCCACACAGCAGGTCCATGCCATCACACGCCTTCCTGGACCCGACCACAAGGATGGAAACTGAAGACGCAGACATCTGCCTCCCAACCTGTGTAGGTGCTGGGTGATGGTGACAGCAGGCGCTGGGCCTTTTCCGTGACACCCTAGGATCGCCGACACTTGGCAGTCCATAGAGTGCTCATCACCCTGAATCCAATTAAGCTCTATTCATCATTTGAACATTGACTAGGGCTACCTGAGTGAGAGCGGGCCCTGGAAAGCTAGAAATAAGAAATAAAAAGGCCATCATTCTTTGAAGGTGGAAAAGCCCCTTCCTCGCTTGCATTTCTGTAGTGGTTGGGTGCTTATTTGCACAGAAAATTACAATCATTTAATTAGTTTCTTCTCACATGGGCTCGGAGGTCTTAAAATAACAGCACTCTCCCTTCCTTACTAATTTTCTTGCAGAAGCAGATGATTTGCTCCAACGTTGAGCTAGCCTCAATTTGAGCACAGCACGGCTCTTGCGGACGCCATTTCCTGACGCTCATGGATAAATCGAGTTCAAATGAAAGCAAGAAAAGAGCCAGGCCAAGTTCAGGAGTTCAAGATTTCTTTTTGAGTTTGCTTGCCCCTGTGTATTTTGTGAAGTAGCAGAATAGCTACCGTTGCCGGGGCTCAGAGGAGAGGTGGCCTCCTCCAGTGAGGCTCGTTTCCTGCCTCTCTGCCTCTGGTGCAGTTTGACTTTATCCCTGCATTCTTCTGTTTGCATAGAGTTCTGGATTGTGAACAATAAAATGGATAACCGCAGACCCTTAGAACTCGCTACTCGTCAGTCTGTGCTCCCTCATTCAAAGATGATACTACCATATCATTTACAGCTAAGACCGATACGCATGCAGTTGTCCCCGGGGCTTGCTGGGCAGAGCCATTAAGGATCCCAGGCATGATTTGAATATCATTAGTCTTGAACACACGCTCTCTCTCTCTCTCTCTCTCTCTCTCTCTCTCTCTCTGTCTCTCTCTCTCTCTCTCTCTCTGTCTCTCTCTCTCTCTCTCTCTCTCTCTCTCTCTCTCTCTCTCTCTCTCTCTCTCTGTCTCTCTCTCTCTCTCTCTCTGTCTCTCTCTCTCTCTCTCTCTCTCTCTCTCGGGGCCAATGAGATGGCTCAGCTGGTAAAAAGGTGCTTGCTGCTTGGAACTCACATGGTAGAAGGAGAGTCTCTGACCTCTACATGCATGCCACAGCATGCGTGAATGCACACACGTATATAACACAAGAAGTGTAAACATTTTAAAAAGAAATATGTTTATTTGTCTTTGCTGTGGTTTGAGCTGTGGTTATATAACATATCTCGCTGTACCTATTTTTAAATGCACAGCTCAGCAGCATTAGGGCACCTGTGTTGCTGTGCAACCACCCCCACCATTCATTGCCAGTGTGCTACCCCAGCTGAAACTGTCTCTACTAAGTGTTATCCCCCCAGGTCCAGGAGCCACCGCTCTGTGAGTTTGACAGCTCTGGACCTCGTGTGAGTGGGTGTTACAGTATCTGCCCTCTGTGTCCTATGTTCATCCATGTTGTGACATGTCCAAGTATGTCCTCTTTTGGGGGGCATATACTACTCCATTGAGTGAATGGACCACATTTTGTTTCCATTCATCTGTGGATGGATGTTTGAATCATTTCCACCTTTGGCTACAGTGAATGAAGCTGTTGAGTGCAGACCCATTGTAACCTGTTTAGTCCTGGCTTCAGATTCTTTGGGTATTTGCTTGGAAGTAGAACTGCTGGGCCACAGGGTGACTGTTTAGTTTCTGGATTGAGCATGAACTTGAATGGTAGCAAAGTCCCTTTTGTGCTGCCTGGAATTTTGACACCTGCCAGATTGGTGTATGACTGCAATCCTTAGAGAACCCTGAGGCTGCCATGGCCTGCCTATGCCCAGGAAGGAGGGTGGCACGGTGGGTGCCGGAGCCAGGGTGCTTCTGAGACTTAAGAATGCTGGTGAGCCCAGGAAACCTATATCTATCACTTGTGTGGTACAGAACTGGGCTGTGTGGTGCCGGGCCAAAGTGGCCACCACCATCCTGAGGCAGAGGTACCCTCCAGGTATTGTGGAAGCTGCAGGTTGCATTTCAAGTTCATGCTTCCTTCTTTTTTTCCTAGTTTTTAGGCATTTTTCCCTATCGACTTCCTCATTGACCAGCTAAGTAATTCAATTTTCATTCCGTAAAAATAAAGCACTCAATAAAAATCTCTATGTTTTTCTCAATTTATTCTCATCAATACCTCTTAACCCTGTTGGAGTTTGTGTCTGATTTACCATTTGATGGCCAAGCAGGGCTTTTGGTGTTTGAGCCCTACAATCCAAATACCCCTCTCTGTGATTTGAGGCAGCTTCTGGGTACCTACCTTCCTCAGGCCCCAAGGGGAGCCCCAGCACACAGTGTGGCATTTCCTGGCTTGGTGAACCCCTTGTCCTGGCATGGGGGTTCCTACCTCTCTGCTATAGATTCCACCCACCTCATCCCTGGAAGAGTACATGAGGGGCTCTCTTGGAATTTGAATTTTATAGTTATTGTAAAATGTATAGATATAAAGGAGGCTGACTCTTTGTGAAGTTATCAAAACACAGCTAATTACTTTGAAAACATTTGACAAGAGGGTGGGCCAGGAGTAGGAATCATGGAGAATGGGTCATGCTATCCCCCAGTGAGTGATAGATGCTCAGTTAACACCTGCTTATGATGTGATATGTCAGGAGACCACTGACCCAACTCAGAGGCCCAGCTACTGAGCTCCTGTAAGCACAAAGGAATCTCCATCTTATGCTGTAAGGCCCAGGGCATATCTCCACAAGGAGAACAACTAAGAGGAGCCAGGCTGGAAGGGAGGAGCTACTTGCCCAGGAGGAGCCAGGATGGAATGCAGCAGCTACCTGACTCCTGTTGGGGCCTGTGCAGCCAGACTACAGCACAGGCTGTGCCCATTGCTGGACCAGCCTCAGTCCTCCTGCCTGAACAGGTCAGCCAGGAGCCAGGGTACTCAGTGGAGAGGAAACACTGGCTCCCAAAGGAATTTGGGTCATTTAAATAGTGGCCTTGTTCTCAGTCCATCTCACTTATGAAGGGCGGAGCCAAGCAGAAAACCCAGGGCACACAACTACCTAGCCGTTGACAAAGAGACTTGGCAGAGATCAGAGACTGTGGGCAGGTGGAGCTGCTAAAGAACTTTCTGGAAAGAGCAAATGGGAGGATTTGAGTGTCAGGGTTAGCGGGGAAGAGAGCTCTTCCACAAAGAGCACCTTGCTAAGCCGCTGGTCTATTCCACTGCCCACCTACTCAGTCACCCTCATTCCTTCTGGGACACTGCCTTACAGTCAGTGTCCAGGGATCCCAGTTTTGGGAGTCTGGGGATCCCTCTGGGGAGGAGTCCCTCAGATGACCTCTGCGAGTGTCCGGGGCCTTGACTTTATTCTGTATCTGGGAATTAACATGATACTTCTAAAAGGCTGAAGAGGTGCCCTCCTGCTTGTGGCCTTCTCCTGCCTCCTCCTGTCCAGTACGTAACCCCACCCCACCATGCAGCCTGAGATAGGGGGCCTCCTGCTTATGCTCTAATGTGTTGGGCTGTGGCCTCCTTGATGGGTGGTTGTACGCATAGCTCTGAGGAAGGGCTCTTTCCCCTGTATTACTGGGCCTCAGTTGCTCCTGGACTGTCAGAGAAGGGACTGGCCACCTAGTTGCCAGAAATCATAATTTTTCTGGCTTCTTAAAACAGGGGTCCACGTGGTTCCATTTTCTTCCCATTTCCGGAGTTGCCCACTTAAATAAAACAAAGGCTCCCGGCCCCTTGTGAAACACTCATCTCTAGGGCCTGTCTCTGAAGAGAGCCTTTCTCGTTGACATCTGGTTTTTCACAAGTTTCCCCGAGCTGAGTTATTGCTGGAATGCTACCTCTTAAGAGTAAGCCAGACTTTCTCTCCCAGTCGCTGGAGGCGGAGCAGAGGCCTGGCAGTGGCCAGGAAACCTGAAACCCCATGCTTCTGGGGCCAGTGTAGGGACAGGACCCCTGAGCTTGGAGCTCAGTGCTGGCTTTGCCTGCTCCTTCCTTGGGCGAGGCTCTGGGTGGCAGCCACTGGTATAGGGGAAACTGTGGCATTGAGGTGACCTCTCTCTGGTCCGGCTGCTCCAGCTTGGCATTTGATTCTGGCCACTTGAACTTGTGAGCTGGTGTTGGTGGGGACTTGATGCTGTCTGTCCATGTGGTATTGCAGAGAGACCTATTGTCCCTCTTTTTCAGGACAGGGAAAAGTACTGCTCCTACTGTGTTTCCAGTGGTGGGGTTTGCTAGAGGCTTTGAGCATGGCCAGACAGGAAGAACAGTGCCTGTTCTCTAGACATACTCTGTGTCAGGCTTGGCTTAAGGGCTTCCTGAGTTCAGAGTTGCAAAGACCCTCCTGGCTTGCTTGATTTAGTCTTATCCGTGTGTGTGTGTGTGTGTGTGTGTGTGTGTGTGTGTGTGTGTGTGTGTGTGATGGGCTAGCCCACCCACAAGAACATGGGCTACATGGGATGTTGCTCAAGGGCTCTGCAATGGGCTTTTTATTATTATTATTATTATTTTTGCATACATGAAGTCACAGGCTCTCACTTGTGATGTGGTCTCTTAGCTCTTAGTGTGTGAGCTCCGACACTGATCACTTGGGTCTCCCCGTCAGCCCTGCTGCCCATGCTCTCCATGACTCAAGTTCTTCCTTCAGGAAGGCCCTGTAGCTCTGCTCCCAGGGCCAGCCAGCACTGCTCACTGGGTAAGGTGAGGGGCAGCAAGTGGCTGTGTCTGGGGCACCTGCTAAGTGTGGCAGTATTGTATGGTTGTTGCTGCCTGTATCCCCACAGTAATGAAGAGGTAACTGGTGACGACTCTGTGCTCTGCCTCAATCCTAGGAGCCCAGCCTCACCTCCCTGGGTTTCCCCTCATCCTGGCCTTTGCAGGACTCGCCTGTCCTCCCACCAGGAGATTCTCTCCCTGGTCTTGTCATGGAGCCTGTGGAGGGCTGCCTCATCTCGTGCTGATTCTCAAGCTTCCGAGGGACAGGAGAGGGCTCTGAGACTAGTGGGGAGCAGAGTGCACAGTCTGTGTGCCAAGGGAGGGTGGCTCCTGCAAAGACAGCCATCCGCCTGCCCCGGTGGCCCTGCAGCCATCTTTGTCTGTGAGCACACCCTGTCCTCCTGCTTGTACAGTTGTGCAGCCTCTATGAGATGTTGACCTCATGAACTTGGTCCTGTTCCTCAGGCAATGTGATTGGCCAGGCCTGGTGGAGGCCACATGTACCTGGCACTGTGCTGAGAGACCATCACCGGCTCGCACGCTGCCCTCTCACCGACCCGTCACCCCAGCTCCCTGTCCGTGAGGATTTGGTCTTGTGTCCGACACCTTGGTCCTCTAGGCTTTCTCTTAGCTTCTGACTCTTCTTCTGTCTGGGTGGCCTATCCTGGGGTCCTTAGACTCCCGTGGTCCTGAAGAAAGGACTCTCTTTGGGAAGCCCCGAACCTCCTCTGCATACCCTACAGTGCCGAAAGAGCCTCTGCTGTGGGAAGGGACCTTCATGCTGGAGCCAGGGTGGACTAGCTCCCAAGGTGTAGTGGCTGCCCCATCCCTCTGGAGCTGGTCTGTGAGCTCTGAGACAGCCTCAATCTGGTTTTTCTTGTCTCCTGAGCTCCCTTCCGACCTGTGGGGTCAGGGTTGGGCATGACTGGGAAGGGAGCCGAGTGCCAGGTGAGTCCTCCAAGCTGCCAGTCTGCTTACTTTTGCTATGCCTGGACTTGGCCTAATTTGACTTTGACCCAGACAGTTAGTACTAGTGATGCTTTGGAGTAGCTGATTCATCCGTGGAGCTGTGAGGGATTTCCTGGCTAGATCCTTCACAAGGGGATTGGTATCTTCCTGCTGTGGTTACAGCCCAGTGGGAGGGGCCTGTGATAACCTGGGCACAGGTGGGGAGTAGCTTCGGGGAGGAAGCTCTGAGGCAGAAGCCCAGTGAAGTGTGTGTGTGTGTGTGTTGCAGAGGATGACATAGAATTGTGGTAGGGAGAGGACATTCAGGAATGACGTCGGGCTGGACCCTGCTCACCATAATTACCCACCTGCCTTCTGTCTGCTGGGGTCTATGTCCCTGTTGCTGACCTCTGTCTGCTGGGGTCTGTGTCCCTTGCTGACTTGATGCTGGCTCACAGCTGACCACTATGACCATCCTGCCTGTCTGCGTCAGGCAGATGATGCCTGGCCTCCCTGAACATGAGCCCCGGGAAAGCAGGCATATGTGGTGTTCTCCTTATACAATTACTGTCAGGGCTGCTCTCTATTCCTTTACCTCCTGTTGGTCCTCATCCAGGACCCCACGACCATTGAGCCTTTTAGTGGGGCTTAGTGAGTCCAAACACCGTGGTGCCCACAGGACCCTGAGTGGATTGTGGCTCGATGAACTTTGTCAGAACCCTGCTGGCTGATAGCAGAGTTGAGTCATGGTCTCAGACTCTGCTCAAGAAACCTCACATTTCTGTATATTTTTCTCAATTCTGCACTGAGCCTCCACTCTACTGCAAGAAAGAAATCCTCCAAACTCCCTGCCTGAAGGAGTCTGGAAGCTTCTAAGGATGATGGGGCCGAGGAGGGAGGAACTTAGAAGGGCGTTTCCTCAGGGCAGGCAGTGACTTGTGGTCATCCCCTTACACTCCCAAGGCAGCTTTTGAAAGGCTGTGGTTCATTCTTGTGAAATTCGACCAAGTACAGACACATCCCAATGGCCCTTAAGAGGGAAGCAGGTGTGCTGAGTGGGGGCCATTTCAAGAAGGGGCTATGTGTGGCTAAGACTCCATCCCTAATCCTCTAATCTTTAATCCCCTTTATTCTCTCTCTGGAAGAAAGTGAAAGGACACTTTTTTATGGCAGTGGAAGTAGATAATGACTGCTCTCTAGTGTTGGTAGCTATTCCATCCATATGACGGTGGCTGTGCATGTATATATGTGTGTGCATACGTGTGTGTGCATACGTGTGTGTGCATACATGTGTGCATACGTGTGTGTATGTGTGTGTGATTCTTACTGAAACTGAAGATAGGTGGAGAGTGCGTGTTGCAGGGTGGCTCCTTCATCTCCAGGATGCTGTATTCTGTCTCTTGGTTCTAGAACTTTCCTCTCCTACCAGTGTCTGCACCCCATCCTCTTGACCCTGATGGGCTGTGTTCTGGCTAGCCTTCCCAGTCAGGTTTCAAGTTGGGTGCATGCCTCCACTTCCTTCTGCTGGTGTGCCCTGTAATGTTATCCTCAAGAGCAGGACTCTTGGTTACAGGTCACAGAAGTCCAGCCTCTGCTAGCTGAAGTGTGGGATTGGAATTCACTCAGAACAGAATCCCCCCTGTGCTGGCGTCAGCCATGTCTGGTCCTAGGGGCTCTGATGTAGGCACCAGTCTTGGTCCCTTGAGCTGTGTGAACTCTGGCTCTCTATGCTTTGCTTCCTTCTTGAAGCCCTAAGTCACTCTGTGAGACTCAGGCTAAAGATGGCTGCATCTCTCAAGCTTGTCAAGAAGCTTACAATACAACTGAAGCTTTGGCCTCCCTTGAGCCCTTCTCCGTTGGCCAGGGACTAGAATGCTGGGTGAGCAGTCTGGATTCACAGACCCACCCTGAAACCACTAGCTTGGATTCTGGGGATGGAGTTTTGTCTCCATACATACATCAAGTACCCCCAGTAGAGCAGAAGGGTGCTTTGAGCAGGGAGGAGTCAGAATGATCTCAGCAACCACCTCTATTGGCTTCTTTACTGAGGGTCATTGCTGATGTAAGATAATGCCACCCCGCCCCAGCCACCCTCCATCAAGAGGTGTCAGCTCTGGGCTGTGACTGTTGCTGGGAATGGTGGCTCAGGAGGCCCTACAGTATCCTTCACACTTGCATTTTACTGTGTGCCCCTGGTGGTCCCCAGATCTGGTATCCTGGGGTCACTTGGCCCAGGTTGAGGACATTCACAGGTAAAAGAAGCGTGGCTGTCCTGCCCGGTGTCTCTGTCCTTCAGACCAGCATACTCTGTGAATTCACTGTGATGACGGGTCAGAGGGGGAAGTGCAGGTAAGATGACGAGCATGCCCAAAGGACCTCCGTTTCCTGGTCATGCAAGGCAGCTCTATCAGAAGTGGTTGGGCAAATATGTCAGGAAATGCGATTGTCATATCTCTTGAGATGGGGACCTCAAGATCACCTCTGTTTTCATCATACATTGATGATGTGTTTCAGCAGCTTTGGGTACACCCCAAAAATCAGAACCAAAGAAGTTGAGGATCTCTGTGTAGGGTTAGGGAAGACTGGCCATAATGTGTTGTGGAGCCTTGTCAGAGATCCCTTTGCAGAATTGAGAAAGGCCTGCTCGGAGATTGGGGGTGCTCAGTAGGGTTCCACCTCTGAGATTGAACATCCTATCAACCAGGTCTGGCCTTCCCAGGCTAGCACCTCTCCAGAGGGACCTAGAGAGTCTGGGATACCCCTGGGACAGAGCTTCAGGGTCTCAGAAGACAGAAGAGCTGTGAGGTTTCTGCAGTGAGTAAGTGAATGAGCCTCCCTGTCCCTGGAGGTGGGGTTGTTTCCTATGCCAAGAAGCTGCCTGGGAGGTTTTGTTTGGGTGCCTTCAGCCTCCAGCCTGGCATTAGTGATTGCTGAAGTGTTTATAGGAAATTGGAGTGGAGGTGAACCCCAGATGGGGATCCTTATGGAAAGCCAAAAAGGAAGCCAGGCTCTGCCCACGACTCTGCCTGCCAGAGACAGCTGGAAGACAGATCCATTCAGCAAACACCATGTGGGTACTTGCCATGTGTGTGGTGGTCTCCAGAGCAGTACCAGGGCACTCACAGGCCTTTAGAGTTTCCAGGGTGCTTGGAGGGTGACTGCTGGGATACCCTAGACGTGGGTGGCTTGCCTATTGCTGAATCAGCACATTCCAGTGTGTCTGGTCTTTGCTAAGAGGTGAGGTCAGTGGAGCTGGGCTTGTACAGGATGAGGAGGCTGCACCAGGGCCGCTTGTGCAGGGGATTTGAGGATGCCTGGAGCTGGCAGGAGCATTTCTACATAGGAAGCTCAGGGAAGGTGGTGGAGTCAGTGCTCAGTGGTGCTGAGCTCTGCCGAGTAGTCCCGGGTGCTGGCAGATGGAAGAAAGCAGATGTTAAAGAGAGATCGACTTTCTCAGCCTTGGAAGGGGGGGCTTCCCACCTCATAGAACACCTAGGTCATAGTGGGTCCACCTGGAGCTGGGGTGGGACCTCTGCAGCTTGAGGCTGCTGCAATGAACCACACAAACCACCATTAAAACAACTCAGGTTTGTTCTTGTCTATCTTGGACGGCACAAGTCAGCCATATTGAGTCAAAGTCAGTGGTGGGTAGGACTGGCTCTTCCAGAGGGGTGTGTGTGTGTGTGTGTGTGTGTGTGTGTACTTGTGTATATGTGTGCTTATGTGCATGTGTTTGTGTATGTGCTTGTATGTATATATATGTATGTGTGTTTGTGTGCGTGTGTACATATGTATGTGTGTATGTGTGTGCATATATGTATGTGTTTATGTATGTGTGTGTGCTTGTGTGTGCATATGGTTGTGTGCGTGTAGGTTCTGTTCATCTGTTCAGTTGCTTCAGATATCCCAGTTTCTGACCCTTTGATCTTTCTTCTCATTTGTTGTCTCTCTGCTCCTAATGTAACAGGTTTCTTTCTCATGATAACCTTCCTGGATTCCTCAGAGAGGACCCTGTGATGACAGTGGACAATCCTGCCCCCCCCTATTCTAAGACCTTCAGTGCCATCCACAATGTTCCTCATTAGAGAACCAATGCCTGACTCTGGGACTTGGCTGTAGGTGTTTCGGGGAGCATTCCTGTCATCCTGCAGTACAAAGGAAAAGGGGAAGTAAGTGTGAACTCTGGGCCATCAACACTGCAGCCCCTCTGAGGCCTTGGCTCTGATGTCATGTGTTAGCTTAGAACCCTGCAGAGGCTTCCTCTCCTGCTAGTTCAGGAGTGGGCCTACCTTTGTCACGGAGGTCATGCCACTTCACCCCTCTGCAGCCTCCTTCTAACCATTTCCGGCAAGCCCCTACCCTACTGGCTGTTTCTTTCACTTTCTGGCCCCTGGTTCCCTGCTGTTGCCCTTCTTAGGTCCTCCGCGCTAGGGTTCACCACCCTTGCTGACCTTTCGTGTCCACTGGTCCGGCCATGGCCATGGGCATTGTGGTACTGCTCAGCATGTGGCTGGGGACAGGGCTGTGCATGGGCGCTTGTGGAGAAGATGCAGGGAGCCACAGGAAGGGGGCTTAAAACGATGTGTGTGTGTGTGTGTGTGTGTGTGTGTGTGTGTGTGTGTGTGTGTGTGTGCCCATGGAGGCCAGAAGAGGGCGTGAGAATCTCTGACGCTAGAGTTGCAGGTGATTGTGAGCTGCCTGATGCGGGTCTTCGGGGCCAAGCTCAAGCTGTGTAGAAGAGCGGGAGGTACTCTTAACCATCGAGCCATCTTTCTAGACCCATATAAAAGATAAAGCCGTTGGCTAGACCTGCCACCTTGATGCCTCTCTGTTCAGCCTCCATCTGTGGCCGTGCTTTGGCTCCACAGAACATGAAGTGCAGCTGGAGGCTCAGTGTCACCTACTTGTCAACACTGAGGCCTTGGGGCTGCCGTGATGTCTAGAATGGCAGGTGGCTCCTGGGCTGGGGAAGGGAGTGGCCTCTGCACCTGCCACAAGCATGTCCAGAGCCTGTTGTTAGTGTCCTTGTTACTTCCTGCTCCGTGTGTGTGACAAACATAGAAACAAGGTAATGAAACAGTACCCAGTTGTTAAATATGAGTCAGAAGAGAACCCATGTTGGGTAGGGCCATTGTGGCCCAAAGGGTCAGGAGGACATCAAAGACAATAGGGTTTTTCCATGGATGTATGTGCTTTGGGGTGTGCAGTTGAGAGCCTGGGAGAGGGGACATCTGGCTGGCATCACAGGGACAGAGGTCAAGTCTTCCTCTGTCACAGTTAACAGAACAACTTAAGCAGGTGATGGCCTTCGAGGCCTGGCTTCCCTGAGTATAAATTGGGCCCTTGGCTATATGTGACCCACACAACTAGACTTCAGAGGTCAAGGTCTGGACGTTTATGTTCCCAAGGACTTGGCTAAGCTAAAGTTCATGGTAGACAACTGGAGATACCCTGGTGAGGGTGTCCATGCTGTTAACTGTGCCTGGCTCGCTGCCTTGCTGTGGCCAGGTAACCCCCATCTGTGAAGGATGGAGCCTAATGGTTCTCTTTGCCTCTGCCTCAGAGCAGAGAAGTTTCAGGTGCAAGCCTGCTTTCACTGTTAGAGACCAAACTATTTACCCAGAGAGCTGCTGATCAGGCCACACCCTACCCTAAGTTATTCCATGTTGTGTAAATGTGAATTTATCGTTATTCAGTGAATTCTAAAATTGTGGAAGGACACATGTGTTCATCTGTTTCTGTCACAACAAAATCTCCTGAGAATTGGTAGGCTGAGGAATTTTTCTTTCTTTGCCTTTAACGTTTCATAGGCATTAATTATAGATATTGACTCCAGCCCAGGAAAATAATTCCTCTCTCCAGAGACTAAAGGCATTTAAAGACAGTTCCCTGTTGAATCCATGAGACTCGTACTTTGTGTGGGGTGGGCATGTGGGCCTAAGGAGATTGAGGACTGTTTGAGGGCATGACCGACCTGTCCTTGGCCCCACCATCCCAGACCCTGCTTGCCCTGAAGCCTTCCTGCACTGCTCTTGTCCGTGCCTTTAGGAGATGACCAACACTCAGGGTAATGAGGCCACATTGTCATGATGATAAGAACATGTATCTCATTCCCTGTAAGCCACCCGAGACTCATCTGATGGCTTCAACACAAATCTGCCAGCAGTATTTAGAGATCAGCTATCTCCTCCTCCAGTCCCAGAAGCAGAGTCTGAACTCACTGAATCGGGTCGAGGCTGCAGATTAGAGGCCCTGATGATATTGTGTCCTGGTTGGTGGAGGGAGCTCTAATGTGGAGAGCCCACTGTTGAGGACACAAGCTCAGTGCTAGGAGCTGCCCTAAAGCAGAGATCGAAGTTTAGGGACAGTAGGCGACAGCCTAGGACCTCAGGGAGTGACTGAAGGTAGGAAATGAGCTTAGAACAGAGCCTCAGAGGGAGAGGGCCCGGAGTAGTCTCGTGGTGCCTCACGGTGAGTTTTCATACCAGTTTTCTGGAACTATCAACCCATCATTCACTTAGATGAATAGGTTGGTTCAGGCAGGTGGATTGGCTGCTTCCTGGCTCAGGGGCAGCAGGGCTGTGGATGCTCCCCAGTTCTGGAAAGTTCAGCGTGCGGAGACTTGAGTCAGGTGCTATTTTTGTGGGTGTGGTGTGGCTGCTGTGGACACTTGGATGTGTGTTCCTTCCCACCGCAAGCTTGGACTGCAAGCAGGGGCTAGGGACAGGGCATGAGATCCAGTGACATTTCCTGCACACTCCCATGTTGCTCTTTTTGTTTCCAAACTGCTGTAGAAACTAAATGATTAATTAAGTGGCACCCACACAGATTTTTTTTTCAAGAATGATTTTTTTTTTAAAACAAAGCAATGCTCCAGTGGCTTGTGTGGTTGTGGTGGGGGGGAGGTAGAAAGCTTTAATGGTCTGAATAAATCACAGTTACTCACATGTCTGCATAGATGCATCAGGCAGAGGAGGTGCCTGATTAAGCATCTAATTGTGTTGGCTGAGTTGGCCACGCCCCCGAGGGGTGGCCATATTGCCCAGAGATCCTGTGAGCAATCCCTACCACCGCTTCTTGTTTTCCTGCTTGTTGCAGAACCAGTGCTACAGAGGAGTCTCTCCTGACCTTTGACAGCCACCTTTTGGTGGCTTTACACCAAGGTGGATGTGGGAACCACCTTAGTTCTCTCAGGGGGTGGGGTGTGCAGCCTCCTCCTCTGGCAGCATGGCCAGAGGCACAAGGACTCTACAGCTGTGGCCTGTGTGGCCAGCCCCGCCCTAGTACCCTCAATCTCAGGTCTGTGATGATTGGGTTGCCAGGCGGTGGAGGCGCACACCTTTAATTCCAGTACTTGGGAGGCAGAGGCAGGCGATCTCCGCCGAAGCTGGAAAGAATGGTGCACTTAGGGCCAGCAGCATTCTGCAAGGGGACACTCGTGGAGCCCCCGGTCTCTTCTGAGGTAGCGGCTCAGACATGGCTCTTACGGGGAAACACTGCCATAGAGAGTGACATAAACGCAGTCACTGCTGTGTGGAAAAGTCTAGCAGCAGCCACCTGAAGGATCTAGAGTAGTGAGGATGGATGTGGGGAGGGAGGGGCATTTTCAGAGCCAGAGGTAGAAATGCGTGTGTCCCATTGGGGAGACAAAGCACGGCAGCGTCGTGACCCAGCAATCTCCCTCTGAAGCATAGTTCGAAGCTCATGCCTACATTGTGACTTGCACATGAATTCTCTGCTATATTTTAACAGCCCAAAGCTGTTGCTGGCAGCAACCCTAATGCCCAGCTGCAGATCTGCGAATAAACTAAATGTGGTATAGCCACACAACAGACCATTGGTTATGAGAGGGAGCGAAATACAGACGCTCACTAAAACATGGCAGCACCTCGAAAACCTTAGGCTAAGTCTCAGAGTCTCAGAAGGCCACATAGAGTTTGATTTCCTCCTTATGAAATGACTACAACAGGGAAACCTATGGAGACAGGAAGTGGACCGGCGGTTGCTTTAGCCTGAAGGAGGTTGGGGGTCAGTAGCTTAGGGTAGGGCAGCGGAATGCTCTGAGGTTGGTGTTGTGGGGGGATCGGCAGATGTCCTGAAAACCTTGGGCTGTACCCTTGGATGGATCAGAGCAGCACAGTAGTGACGTCTCTGAAGCTTTGGAAAGAGAGGAATGAGGGGAGACCAAAGGGTGGCGGGAAGGGGCCGCCTGCTGATACATGCAGGGGCAAAGGGAATGGGCAGAGAGCGGGGAGCTAGCATAGCAACACAGGCACAGCGGCAGGGGACCCAGGGCTGCTGGGTCAGGGGGAGGGGCCTTGGGGACCCAGGGCTGCTGGGTCAGGGGGAGGGGTCCTGCCAGAACTGCGAAGAAGATCATTCTTGCTAGTCTCACCTCTGCTGCAGCTCTCTACTGGGAGAGCCCGAGTCCGCTGTGGCTGTCTGCCCTGGGTCTCTCCCCCATGAGGTCTCTTCGTGGCTCTCTGCTGTGTCTCTGCCGTGGGCTTTCTGCTGTGGCCCTCTGCCTTGACCCACATCTTCCTTCTCTCAGTGTGGCAGGAGCCTTAGAAGTCACCGAGAGAGAGCCACTTCCCTTATCAGATGCCTGTCCAGGTTGGGGGGAGGGGAGGGTTGTTCCCTCTCCAGTGGAGTAATACCACAGAATTTGGGGCTTCACCTAAATGACACCATAGTGAGAAAGTGTGGCTCTGGTAAGTCTGAACCACAAACAGCCTCTTTAGCTCGAGACCTCTGAGATGACAGCACCCCCGACCTCTGTATGATGGAGGCCTGAAGTGCCCCGGGCCAGCCTGAGGTCACTGCTAGAGTCTGCCCTAGGCCTGACCCTTGGCTTCCACATATCTAGCCAGAGCCGGGATCCAGGGCAGGATGTGGTGGGGGCATGAAGCATTCCCTGGGTGCCGACTAGAACATCTCTGTTTGCTCAAGGGTTAAGTCTGGTCGAGGGTCGCCTGGTGTGGAGATTTATGAAGAGGATTTATTGCTAACAGGTGGAGGGTGCAGGCATTTCTGGAGACCCAGAGACAGCCTGCCAGATGCCTTGCAGATAACGAAATGGAACGGCCCTTTCCCCTGAGACCCACTAATCCAGAGGCCATCTGTCCCCATGAGTCATTTCTCTGGTTAATATGCAGAGACTCCCCAGGTTGCAATGTGGAGCTGCCGTTGGTCATAGCACACAGGGAAGGCAAGAGACTGGTCCTGAGTTCCTCTGGTTTTTTGGTGGGGGCACCCCCCACTCACCAGGCCATGCCTTGGAGGACATCCAGGAACTTCCGGGTGTGGCTCCTTCCTGTTTCATTTTCCTGAACTGGTCCTGACCCTGGATTTCAGCGTTCTAACTGAACAACATGCTTCACCAGGGGATGATTCATGGACTGGGGTTGAGGGAAAGGGAGTCGCTGTCACTCCGAGCGTGCCCCACACCTGCTCAGGCTTGGAAGTCAAGCATGCCTGTTTAGCACCTGAAGCTAACCAGACCTGAGCTGTACGTTCAGTCTTTCAGGCTGTGTGAGACTGGTTCCAACCTTTAGTCCGCCCCCTTTCTGACTGAAGATGTCCCTTAAATCCTCCACGAATGCCCAGGGTTTGGTGCTTACATGCTCTCTGGCTGCACACCCCGCTGTGTGGGTGGAGGTGAGCGATATCAAGCTTTTTT
This sequence comes from Mesocricetus auratus, assembly GCF_017639785.1. Classification (NCBI taxonomy): domain Eukaryota; kingdom Metazoa; phylum Chordata; class Mammalia; order Rodentia; family Cricetidae; genus Mesocricetus; species Mesocricetus auratus. The sequence goes on along the minus strand of NW_024429190.1, from coordinate 16,516,303 downwards.
CTCAGACTCTGGAAAAGTGCCCTCAGCACCACACGGTGAGAAAGTATGTGGGTGAGGGACTGGTCAGTTAGAGTGGGTGGTGGTAGGGGCACCTTGCATCTTCTACATGGACAGGGAGGAGGAACCTGGGACCCCTTACTGCAGGGAGGCTGTGGGGACTGGGGACAAGCTTCATGTGTCTGCACCTTCCTCATTGTCACCTTTCTGTCCTCATACTCTGGGGCAAGACAAAGGTGAGGCAGGTCCAACTTCTCCCAAGGTCTCCTTTGACTTCCAGATGGCATCTTCCCCCTGGGTCCTTACAGCAGCAGCCCTTTGTCCCTGTGTCCTAAATATTTATGAAGATGCCAGTCACTGGATGTAGACCTACCCTTGTGACCTGTTAACCTCAGGTCTAGTTATGGGGTCCTGGGCTTAGTTTCAGCCTGTGGGTACAGGAGAAAGCCAAGGCCCCTGTTGTCTTGGTTACTTTTCTATTGCTGTGAAGGGACACCATCACCAAGGCAACCTAGGAAGCGTTGGATTGGGGGGCTTGCTTACATTTTCAGAGGGTGAATCCATGACTACCATGGTGGTGAACATGGCAGCAGGCAGACATGGTGCTGGAGCAGTGGCTGAGAGCTCACATCTATCCAGAGAGAGAGAGAGAGAGAGAGAGAGAGAGAGAGAGAGAGAGAGAGAGAGAGAGAGAGACAGAGACAGAGACAGAGAGACAGAGAGACAGAGAGACAGAGAGAGACAGAGAGACAGAGAGAGACAGAGACAGAGACAGAGACAGAGAGAGACAGAGAGAGACAGAGAGAGACAGAGAGAGAGAGGTCTGCCAATGGGAATTTCCTGTTTGCTCTCTGGATCAGGAGGCAGGGAGCCTGCTCTCCACAGATAGCCCTGTTTCTTCTGTTCGTCCTCTTTCCTCCATCTAGGATCTAGCAAAAAATGGCTACCCCCAGTAATAGACATCCCTCACCTAGAAAGTTCACAGTGCCAGTCTCCTCCATCCCTCACCTAGAAAGTTCACAGTGCCAGTCTCCTCCAATCCCCCAGAGGGAGAAGGAGCCTTCTTCCTTGTGCAGGGGCTGAAAGCATTTCTAGAAGGAACTTCCCCATATGGGAAGATTGTCCTCCAGCCAGAGCACCCTGGTGGACGTGACTACTGGTCCTCCAGGTGCTGGAGGCTGGGATGGTCCTCTTGGGAGCCTGGGGTTCCTCCTGGCCTCCAGGCTGGATCTCTTTGCTTACTCCAAGGGTACAGAGGATGGCTAGTCATCTAGGTAGATGGCCTAAGGGCCACTGACAGGGTTGGCTGTGGTGTGGCAGCAAGAAATGCTATCTTGCGGTCACATCTGTCATTAAAGTGCTGGCAGTGTCACCATGTGAGGGAAACAGACCCCAGCATCACAGTCAGGATCTCCAGCGAAATGAGAATGCTGGAGGCAGGTGGGCAGATAATGTGACATCTACGTCAACTAAAACATTACGTGTGTGTTTTGCCTGCTTCTATGTCTATACACCATGTGAGTGCAGTGCCTGTGGAGGTAAGAGAAAGAGTAAGATATCCTGGAAATAATAGCGCTACTGACGTGAGTTATCACGCGAGCTCATGCCCTCTGAAAGAACAACCAGTGCTCTTGACTGCGGAGCCATCTCTCTAGCCCCAGCACCAATGTTTTTATATTTGTGCACGGAAACCTCTTGTGGGTAGTGCCATCCTTGGACATGTGGTCCTGGGGTGTATAACAATGCCCCAGAATTCCTCCCATCTCCATTTCCCTAGCATTGGCATTACGAGCATACTGCTTGCCATTTTTGACTTGGGGTCTGGGGATGGTGCTCAGGCCTTCCCACTTGCAAGATAAGCTCTTTAGCAACTGAGTCACTTACCTTGTCCAGTCTCTGATTTTCTATAGCCAGGTTCATAGGGCCTAAAAACCTGTGCCACCATCACCACCAAGACACTGTTAGAGATGCCGCTGCTTGAATCCCCTCTGCATTCCAACAGAAGTTTTAGGTGTCACAGGGACGCTCAGGTTTGAGAAGCTGATGTTAGATGCTGCACTGGTTAGTTTTATGTCAACACAAGCTAGAGTCATTTGGGAAGAGGTACTTTCTTTTTTTAAATTTATTCTTAATTATTTCTAATTTAAATTAAAACAATCTTATTTTACATATTAATCCCAGTTCCCTCTCCTGTCCTCCCATTCCCCCCATGGGGGATCATCTAAGTTTGTCCCATTATTGGGGCAGGACGTAGGTCCTCCCCCATGTATCTAGGCTGAGAGAATATCCTTCCATGGGGAACAGGCTCCTAAAGCCCATTCGTGCACTAGGGATAAATACTGGTTCTACTGCCAGAGTTCCCATAGACTTCCCAGGCCCCCCAACTGACACTCACTTTCAGGAGGCCTGGTTTGGTCCTATGCTGGTTCCCCAGCTGTCAGACTGGGGTCAGTGAGCTCCCACTTGCTCAGGTCAGATGTTTCTGTAGGTTTCCCCAGCATGGTCTTGACCCCTTTGCTCATCACTCCTCCATCTCTACAGCTGGATTCCAGGAGTTCAGCTCAGTGCTTAGCTGTGATTCTCTGCTTCTGCTTCCATCAGCTACTGGGTGAAGGCTCTATGATGACATATAAGGTAGTCATCAATCTCAATATAGAGGAAGGGCATTTAAGTTAGCCTCTCCACTATTGCTTAGATTCTTAGTTGGGGTCATCCTTGTGAATCTCTGGAGATTTCCCTAGTGCCAGGTTTCTCATTAAGAACATAACAGCTCCTTCTATTAAGGTATCTTTTTCCTTGCTCTCCTTCTCTGTTCTTCCCCCAACTCTATCTTCCTGATCCCTCATGTTCTATTTCCTCCTCCCCTTCTCCACTCCTATTTCTCCTCCCTCCCTCCCCTCCTGCATGCTCCCAATTTACTCAGGAGATCTTGTCCCTTTCTCCTTCTGGGGGGGTGTCCATGTATGTCTCTCTTGGGGTCCTCCTTGTTTCCTAGCTTCTCTGTGGTACATGCACACAATGGAGTACTACTCATCAGAAAAAAAAACAATGACATCTTGAAATTTGCAGGCAGCGGGGCGGTGGTGGTGCATGCCTTTAATCCCAGCACTGGGGATGCAGAGGCAGGAGGATCTCTGTGAGTTTGAGACCAGCCTTGTCTTCAAAGAGAGTTCCAGGACAGTCTCCAAAAACTGCAAAGAAGCCCTGTCTTGAAAACCAAAAACCAAAAAAAAAATTTGCAGGCAAATGGATGGAACTAGAAGAAACCACCCTGAGTGAGATAACCCAGACACAGAAAGAAAGAAAAACATGGTATGTACTCACTCATAGTGGATATTAGACATAGAGCAAAGGATTACCAGTCTACAAACCACAACTCCAGGGAAGAGGTACTTTCAGTTGAGAAAACGCCTGTGTGACTGGCCCGTAGGCAAGTCTGTAGTGATTGACGAGGAAGGGCTCAGCCACATGTGGGCAGTGCCATTTCTGAGAGGGTGGTCCTTGCATGTACAGCAAAGGCTGAGCAACCCCGGAACCGAAAGCCAGTGAGCAGCACTCCTGCATGGCCTCTGTTTCAGTCCCTGCCTCGAGAACCTGCTTCGACTTCCTTCGTTGATGCACTCCAATCTGAGAATTATAAACTGAGACACCTTTTCTTCCTCAGGTTGCATCTGGTTATGGTGTTTTAGCAAACGGCGACAGAAACCCTAACAGGGCAGGTGCTGAGGGCACGATGGTAGCTGGAGCCGCTATCCTGTGTGTCCTGGGATAGCTCAGCATGGAGAAGGGCTAGAGGGTCACAGGCTGTGGGCCATGGGGTACCTTTGGGATGGCAGGTAGAGAGTTGTAGGGAGAGTCCTCAAGCAAGACTGATGGGAGACGAGGGACAGGGAGAGCTGTCTGATGGGTGGGAGGAGGGTGGTGTGCCCTGGCGACACGGCTACCTTAGCTTGGGGAGGCTGCCGTGGTCTGAGCCAGCGCAGGGTCATCCTTCTGGGCTCCTCTCTGGGTGCTGCTGGTTCCAGGGGCCCCTGTCCTGGTGTGCTAGTTAGTGAGTGGCAGGTGGCCTCATTATGCCACACTGGGCAGCTCAGGATGCCCATTCATTCTTTTCATCATCTCCACAGTCCCCCAGGGTTCCCATCCAAGCTCTTAATTTGCTTCTCTGCCAAGCCTCACGGTCCATGACCTTTAGACTTAGCTGCTTGCTTGGATCTGGGTCTGTGCTGGGCTTTGCATAATGTGTAGCCCCCCAGCCCGCTCCAGCTGCCCTGCCTCTGCAGGAGGGTGCCCCGCCGTCAGCTGATTGCCTGCTCTCCCTCACCCCGCTTTGAGTCGCTGTGGGCCGCCATGAACTCCATCTGTGGGTAGCAGTGCTGTGAGTGCACCAGGGGCCGAGTCCATGTCCAACCAGAAAACGGAAGGGTATCAGTCAAGCCAGGGAAAAAGTCCAGGGTTGGCAGGGTCCTGGTGACTCCTGTTTATGGGCCACCCCTGAAACGGCTCTGTGCCAGATCCGCTCTGCTCCCTCTGGTACAAGTTAGCCAAGCCAGGGGAACCTGACTCCAGGGCCTATCTGTGCAATCATGGCCTCCCTGCCAGTTTTCCTAGCTAGGATCAAGTATGGTCCTCTTTTCCCCGGCAGTGAGAAATGTCCCCAGGTGCTACAGGAAACCCAGCACCGGGCATTAGGAATGGCCTGGCAGAGGCATGGCGAGGAGAGCTGCTGAGGCAGGGCCAGGTCCAGGCAGCCCCGAGTCTGGGCAGGCTTCTGTGCTGGTGTACACAGACACTGCAGTGTTGGCTGAACCCTGTTCAGCCTCTTTCTACCTTCTTCTGCCACTTAAGGAAGGGATCCCGAGGTCTGTCCCTGGCTGTCACAGGTTGGGGAAAGTGGCTGCTCTGGGCCAGGTGGGTGGCAGGAGATGTTTGTCTGGGAGGAGAGCAGGATGTAAATTCTGAGAGCCGAGAGCTGGGCTCTGTGGTGGGACAGACAGGGGTCCTGCTGGCCTCCTCCTGGCCTCCAGTGACCCATCTTCTCTGAGCCTCAGTGCCACTTGGGGATCTAGATTCAGAGTGTGGGGAGGCACTCCCTGAGTGGATGGTGGCCCTGTGCTGGCCTCTGGGAGGTGTTCCACGCATTTGCCTCTCTGGTTATTGCTCTGGTTTCTGCTCACACTCTCTCTGCCAATGCCCAAATGTGTCTAGTGGGCTCTCAGGGGGTGGGCAGACACGGGCCTGGTGAGAGGTCAGGCTCTGGTATAACCTGCAGAACAGACCTTGAGTCTGGAGCTGTGAAGACCTTGTCACTCCAAGGCCAGGCCTGGTCCTTTCAGTCCCAAGGTCTCTGGTCTCTGTGCTCGCAAAGACATCTCTGGATGCCATGGAAGTGGGGTAGGTGGGCGGCTCTCTGAGTGACTGGAGAGAGAGAGGGGAGGTGCTCAGGGTCTGGCCCTGGTTGCAAAGTGTCTCCCCTGGGTCTGTGGGCACCCGCAGTGGCAGGCTTGGGAAGCTCAGTTGGAGGTGCTGCACCTGAAACAGAGCCCTGTAGCGCCAAGAGGTCCCTGGCTGGATGCCACAGCCACAGTTTGTGGCAGGCTGTGTTGTCACTGCCGTAATTGAGTTTACAGACAAGCGTAGGCACTGCTGAGCCCACAGGAGTGATCGCACATCCGGAATTTTTTCCTGGGCTCCTGTCTCTGTGAGGCATCCATCCAGAGTCTGAGGGTGTGGCAGCAAGAAAACTGGTAAAATCCTGCTCTGAACAGAATCTAAACAAGATGCATTGGTAAACGCACACTGGTTAACATGCACCTGTGCACTGTCATGTGTGGGGAGCCACACATGTATCCTCGTGTATCCGCACATCAGTGTGCACATGTGTGCGCAATGGAGATGAACCAGGGAGCTAGTCTGTGGACATGGATCGAGTTGCATCTTTGGGGAGTTTGTAGGCACGGATTGAGAAGGCATTTTCAATACGGAGGCCAGAGGAGGTCTTACTCTAAAGGGATCAGGGGGTTCTGTGAGGGAAGAGAGGGCCTGGGAGAGCCCGACATTCCAGACAGCAGCTCAGTAGGTACAGAGACCCTGAGGCAAGCATGCACTGATGGGTCTAGGTACCAGTGGTGTGTCATTAGCAGAACCATGAGCTGGTGAGAGTGTTCCCTACCAGGAGGTGATAGACAGCAGGGCAGATGGCCCAGGTGAGGGGCACTCATGTGAGCATGCTAGCCCCGGCTCCCACTGCAGCCCAATAGCCACCGAGGTTTAGACTCTAATCCAGGCTGATGTCCCTCAGGAGGAAGATGCCTCTAGTATGGAGACCCCGCCTTGGGGAACTTGCACATTCTGGCTAGGGACCAGACTCATCCGTGAAGGGCAAGAGGGCCATGCCTGGTTCACTTAGCTCACGACGCTAGCCTCTGTGACACACAGTTGCAGATGGCTATATTTAGTTCCTGGCAGAGGCAAGCGAGGAGTCCAGGGCCTCGAGTCCAGTCAGGAACAGCAATACAGAAATAGAAAGTGAAGTTCTGCTGAGCTACAGATAACAAGATGATTTCCACCGTTCTCTTTAGTAAATCCAACTTTAACAGAATTGATTGCAATAAAAATAGATGGCCTTTCACGATGTCGGAGAAAGCCTGCCATCCAAAGGGATTCCTGCTTCAAACAGTTTTCCTTTGTGGTTGGGAAAAGGGCTTTTCTTCCAGTGGCTCTGTGGGCCAACACCAGATCTCTCTAGAAGAGATACCCTTGGCTGCTGGCCTCTGCCCACCACAGCTCTTCCTTCCAGGAGGACCCCACCCATGTCTGCCTTTCACAGTCATGGCAAGGAACAGCCTGAGTCCCAGACACCCCACCCCCCCAACCCCGCCCAGGGCCTGGTTCCAATCTCAGCACTAGGGCTGTTAATGCATCACAAACACCATGTCTTACTGGTGAGCCTCTGTTTTTCCATCTGGAGAGTGGGAATAGCCTCAGCATGCTGAAATCCTGTGTAGAAAGCCCCATGGGACCATAGGAAGATGCACCCCAAAGGCAAGTCACTCCTATCTTCTGGTTGGAGAATGTCTTCAAGGCTAGAATCATGATCCTTTCACAATATGTATCTCTGCTCTGTAGCCCAGGCTGGCCTTGCTTTCATGATTCCTCCCATTGCCCCGCCCCTCTTCCTTCCTAGACGTGGGCAGATAGATCCAGGTCAGCAATACATTTTCGGTCATTACTAGAGACCCAACCAGTGAAAGCAAAGGGGCCAAGACTAAAATCCACGTGGAACCTCCCACACTCAGCGTAACTTCCCAGGCTCTGCAGGAAAGGGCAGGAATGACGCGGTCGTGTTTGCGGGAGCAAGATGAAATTATCATTACGGTGTTCTTCCATAAACAACATGACCTCAGAAGAATAAACGGCGATTTTTATTAAGTTTTGGATGCTGGCACTTGAGAGAAGAGGACTCAATTAGGTGTAATTGGAAGAGGTTTGAGGTGGAGGAGAGTTGCTGCGGAGCCCACACAGGGGCCCTGGGCACCAGCTGCTGCCCTTCTCCACCCCACTGTGCTACTCATGACAAGTCACAGGTGTACTGTCCATGACCCTCTCAGGAAGCCAAGGCCCTGGTGGACAAGGTAGCCAGACACTGAGGGGTGCCGTTGGCACAGAACGGCTGGGTTGCACTTGGATGTCCATGGACTGTGATCTGGTGTTGTGCACAGTGGAAGCTGGGCTTGTGCTAGCCTCATTGTGTCTGCATCATTAAATAGCTAAACTAGGTGTGAGGGCCTCCTCCTGAGCCTGACTGGATCTGATCCCTTTTCCCTCTGTTCAGCCCTGTGCTTCAGTCTTTGTCTGGAGAGAGTGACAATCTCCTCCCCAGTGCTAACAGCACAGACCGTCTCAGTTTCCCTCTGAGGTCCACCATGGTCCTGTGGCCATACTCCATGTGACTTGACCTGAGGTTCTTGCAGTTTGGGGTTCATGTCACAGGTATCCCTATCCTTAGCCAGAGCCATCATCTTCTCTTGTCCACTGAAGGTCCTTGTTGGTGTGCTCAGCCTGCCTCCTCCCTCCCCCCTCCCTCCCCCTCCCTCCCTCTGTCCCCCCTCCCTCCCTCCGTCTCTTCTTGTCCTCGTGCCCCAAAGCCTTCTCCTCTCTTGGAAGTAGACAGAGAAAAATGCTAGCTTTCAGTTCATTTTCTCCTCCTCACTCAGCCCAGAGCTCCGGCCCATCGGGTGGTGTCTCCCACACTCAGGGTGGTTCTTCCATGCCCTGTTATCCCTCTCTGCACTCACTCACAGACACCTCAGAAGCCTATCTCCTAGGTGACTGTAAATCCTGCCAAGCTGTCAGTGAAGATGAATGACCACATAGTGTCTCATCCTCACTCTCCAGAGCCTGGCCCTGAGGGACCCATGGCAGGACAGCAATCACAAGGCCCCTTGACTATGAAGCCCATCTACCTGCCCAGAATCTTCCAGGCTCCTAAACAGTAATGGTCACCCTAGAGACCCATGCATCTCCTTCTGCTTTTCTTTGTCTCCTGGGAGGAGTTCTGTTTTTTTTCAACCTTCCTAACCTGTGGCCTCCCCTGGGTCAAAGTCACTATCCTCAGGCTGCAGACCCTGAGCTTCTCAAGGGACTTAGTGAAGATAGTAAGAAGTAGAAGCAGCTTCCGGGGGAGGGGGACAGAGATGCTCTTGGGCTAGGAGCCACTGCCATTTGTGAGCCAGAAATCTGAGGCTGGACTGAGAAATTCTACAAAGAACATTGGCGCTTTCCCACATTAGGAGAGCAACAAAGGAGCCAGAAAACTGCCCTTTGACGTCGTCGTGTTTTGAAGTGACAAGCTCAGAGACCCATCAAAGAGGGCGAGGCCCCTGCCTCACCTGTCCCTGTCGCTGAAACTGCTCTGATAAAGGTGGGCATTGTGGGGCTGGCTTTGTGCCTGGCCCCTGTGGTAGGGGCTTTAGTGCCACAAAAAGGGACTCAGTGTCTTGATGGGTGTGAGCTCTATTTTCAACTCTGGGTTGGGCCTTCAAACTGTGGAGACAACATATGTTCTGGATTGTGGTAGTTCCCATAGGGGGCTCCTCACCCAAAGGTAGGTGTAGCTCAGTCAGTAGAGCACTTTAGAATGTCTGAAGCCCTGGGTTCAATCCCCAGTACTGCATGAACCACATCTGATGGAGCATACCTGTACACAGGAATGAGAGGCAGGAGGACCAGAAATTCAGAGTCATCCTTAGCTATATAGCTAGTTTGAAGCCAGCCTGGGCTACATGAGATCTTGTTTAAAAAGTAAAGAAGACAAACAAACAAAAAGCAGACAGTAAGGCCCAAGTAGTTGTATGGTCTCTGGTACCTCAGAGCTTCCTGTGTCCTGGGAGCAGGGTGTGGTGGCCCCAGGTCTGGCCCCTGGCCATGCACAGGCTTCACCTGCTCTGGAGGAAGGAGGGGGGAAGCCCACCAAGCCAAACCCCCCTCTAATCAGGTTTTACTTCTCTAAGAAATGTTTCACCTGCAAATTACCTTGACGAGTCTTTCCTGGGACTCATAATTTGTTTGATACGTAACGTGGTGTCAGTCGGAATGAAAGATAAACTCTAATTTGCTGGGAGCTCCGTGCCGCTGGAGTGAGGGTAATTAGAGTGATTTTCCTCTCGTGATGCTGTGACATTCCCCCTTCCCCTCATCATGGAGGTCGGCACCAGGGAAGAAGGCTGGCATCACAGGGTGCTGCCTCCAGGTCTGGCCACTCCAAGTGGTCCCTGGTCCCCGCTGATTCTGCAGCCCGAGGGGCCACGTTCTAATGTGGCCTTCACCTCTCAGTTGTGGTTCATTTAGAATCTTGAAGCTGCAACTTGTGTCTCTCTGGAGGAGCCTTAACCAGGCTGCCTTTTGCAGGGCACCTTTGTGGATAGTCGTTGACAAGGACAGAGCGCCTTGATCCACAGTTACCAGACACCACGCAGGAGGCTCAGCTGACTTCAGTTTCAGATAAACAATGGACAATTCTTGGAATAAGAACATCCTAGATATTGCCCAGGGACAGACTTAAACTAAGAAATTATTCTGCATATTTGAACTTAAAATTCAAATAAATATCTCGTGGGCTAGATGTTAAAAATGATTCTTTGTTTGTTTGAAATTCAAATTCAAAAATCACATGGGACACACTTACCTAAAAACAAGTCTTAAGAATCTGTTGTTTGTTTGAAGTCCAGGTTTGCCTGTATCTCTCGTTTTCGTTGGTTTTCCCTGCAGCCTGGACACATGCCTCCCTCTGTTGGTGCACCAGGGTGGAGTAGATCTCTCAGATTTGATGCTCCACTAAACTGATGTCCCAGGGTAGCTGGAAGCATTGAGACACCATGTGGAGGTCCTGCTGGCCTCACTAGCTAGGGAGGCCCAGCTCAGCCCACATACCAGCCCTTCTCCCATCTGTCACAAAAGCCTACCCCTTCATGGCTCTTTCATACAGTTCCCTGCGTCATTCAGGTGGGTAGCCTGCTGTAGGCTGGAGGGGCCAGGCCTTGGTGAGCTGAGGCTGTCCAGCTGTGTCCCAGCTTCTGCCTCTCTTTATGTCCGCTGTGGGTTCTGGCTGGTGCCAAAAAAAGGTCCATCTGTTCTGCCCTGAGCTTTAGGGTTGCCTGGGCCATGCTTTTATTCCAAATGCCTCTTCAGGAAGAGAAGTAGAGGGGGAGCAATGGCCAAGTGAGTTCAGGTGTGGGTCATTGGTGAGCTTGGAGATGCTCCCTCATTGTCTGTGGGTCAACTGGGTAGAGGGTCTACTTGGTCTATCCTGATACTCAGGACAAATGCCAGCTGGCTTCAGTGTGTTCAGCTGGGCTGTCTGGGGCCCCACCAGTGCTGCTGCCATCTGGGGTTGGTGGTTCCTATCGGCTGTTACAGCCCTGAGCACCCCCACCCTGACCATAGCTTCCACATTGGTTCTGAGGTTGGGTCTCAGAGGAAGGTTAAATGGGTGCTCCTCTCTGAATCATCCCCGACTCTTCGGGGACTGCACTTCCATTCTGTGCACCCCTCCTCTATCTCCTTCCTGCCTCCCCCTGCACCAGCCAACCGTACCTTTCCTTCCGTCATCCTGTCCTTATGGACAGATGTCTTCCTCTGCTCTGTTTCTGGAGTCAGCTCATTCTGGAGACCCAGTTCTGACCCAGTCAGCACGTAGGTAAAGCTTCCCCCAGCATCTGGACAGACTGCTCCGCTCTTCTCCCAGGACCCCAGCTGATGTTTTGATGTCTTGTATCAGAGTTAGCTGTATACGTCTTTTTTGTCACCCCAGTAGGCAGGCCCATGCCCCATCAATCCCAAGTCTCCTCAAGGTCACTTGACCTGATCACACTCAGGGCTTCAGTCAGTCCCAATGAAGATACTGGGATCAGCAGAGAGGAATCCTTCGTGGGCAAAGCCCAGGAAACCAGGCACCAGCTCCTAGAATCTTCTCACAGAGGAGTCACATAGGACACATCTCTACCCCCTGGCCAGGGACTTAGGGAAGATGCTGTGTTCAGGGTTACCCTCTGTCCAAACCCCAGGCTCTCAGGAGGAAAGCGGGTGCTGCAGACACAACCCTCATTGTCTACACAGCCAGCAGGGCCACAGGGAGAGCCTCCTACCTGCTGGGGCAGACACTGTCCCAAGTTCAGGTTATTGTTGTCTGCTAAGCACCAGGGCTCCCTATGGAGAAAAGACACTTGCTGTGTCTGCTGAAAGCCATAGAGCTCACCCCTGAAGCCTGATTTCCCATTGTCAGATGTATGCTCCTTTCTGGGACCCAGGCAGGGCTGGCAGAAAGGGGGATTCTAGTGTGTGCTGGGTGTGTGCTGGGTGTGTGCTGAGTGTGTGCTGGGTGTGTGCTGGGTGTGCTGAGGTTCATGGTCCGGAAGAAAACACCCACTCCTTGCAGTGTGGAATTGACCCACTCTGCTGAGCCGCCTGCCCCTGTCTCGGTTCCCACTTGAGTCCCTGTGTTGGGAATGAGAGCTTGAACACCCAAAACACATGGATGGGGCCTCGTGAGAGCCAGCCCCTCCTCTTGGCATGCGGAGTGGGCCCTTTCCTGGCCTTGGAGCTTGCGGCACTCCAGCTCTCCTCCTGAAGCCCTGCTGTGGAGGCCCTTATGCTCAGGGAGTTGGGGGGAGCACTTCTGAGTCTCTCACTGAAGCAGAGATGCCCCATACTCCCCAAGGACAGCCTGCCCTTTTCATGGTGGCGTGCTCCTCCAGTAATGACTGTCCATCCTTGATAGAGGCCCCAGCCCCCTCCTTGCTCCTGGCCACTACACTGCATGCTAATTAACAGTGGAGCAGGAGGCCTGCCAGGCCCTTTCATTGCCTTGCATTCCCAGGGGTGATACAGAGTAGGGCGAAGGCACTGTGGGTGTTGGGCCTGGCCCCACGTCCCTGGCTCTGAGCCCCAGGGCTCCATTGAGCCACTGGGGAGCTGCGAGCTCTACAGACCCCCTTGGAGCTGTTGCTGGGACCACTTCCCTCCTCTGCCCACCCATACCCACACTCTTGTTAAACACTCAGGGAAATCCTTTGGAGCAATTAGGGAAGTGTGGAGCCAACACAGGCTGCCCAGTGGGCTTCATTCTTAGTGGTGGTGGTATGGGGGCTGGCAGTGCTGGTAAGGGTGCTGGGCACTTTAATATGCAAGGCAGAACAACTAGGATGCCAGAGCCAGGTTCCCCAGCCGGACTCTGGCCCTCCTTGGCCAACTGGATGAGAAGCCAGGGGAAGAGAGGAAGCAGCCATGGGAATCTGTTCTTCACCGCCCTTGGAATCCTACAGGTACCTGGGGGCAACTCCCTTCCAGTTCGCCATTTGACCCTTGGCCCTGTAGCTCCCCAACAGGGACTCTTTTCTGAGAAGTGAACAGAATGACAGCAGTGACCCTAGTCCTGCCAAAGTGTCCTGCCAAAGAGGTGCAAGGATAGCTCACCAGTGACTTCACACCATATGGTTGCCATCCTTGATCAATACTGGCAAAAGCTATAGCCCGGCAGGATGGTAGGAGGAATGCTAACTCCTTCAATGACCCGACACTCTGGGACCCAGCACAGGCCTCTCAGGGTCTGATTTATGAGCATCCAGTCACACCAGTCAGGGCTCTAGACCACTCTTTCCTTGGTGGAAACTGCATTCCTGCCTCTACCCCATAGATGCCAGGATCCAGTGTCACAGTCATGTGACACTATTGGTCTCTCTTTGGTCCTCTGAGAAGACATGCCCGTCCCCCCCACCCCCAGATGTTTCTAGAAAACCCATCTCACTTGTAGCTTTGGTGATAGCTAATCTTGCCAGTGACTCCAAACCAAGGCACCATGTCTGGGAGTCAGGCCTTGATGTGCCCATCTGGTGGGCAGGACAGAGACAGTCTGTACTCTGACACCCTTGAAGGTGCCGTCCCTAAACTTAATGGGAAGGCTCCTCATGTGTGCTCCCTGAGGTGGGGGCGCCTAGCACTAAGAGGACCCAGAGGATGGCATGTTGAGGGTCAGAACTCTTCTCCCCAGTGCAGCCCAGCCCACAGCTCTACCCCTTTCCTGCGGCCTCTGCCTCAGTGGAGATGTCTGTTGCCCAAGGGCCCCAGAAGCCTGGCACTTGCCCTGCCCCAAATGGATGCTCTTAGGATCAGCAGACCTACCTAGGGCAGAGCCGCCTGCAAAGCTGGCAGAAGTCGGGCTGTGCCAGTGCAGGCATGACTCTGATGAGGTGCTGGGGCAACCCTAGTTGTTCCCTAAGCCCCTGTCACCAGTACCATTCATTCATACTACAGCAGGAGTGAACAGAGGCCATGGTGTGTCAGAGTGGGGGCATGGCCTCTCTGTCGGGATTTTGTCTGCTAAAGCCTGTTGTGGCTGCTAAGGATTACTGAGTGAACACCGTCCTCAGTTCGGATGTACTTACCAGCAGCTCTGATGTTTCTTGGGAATGGAATCATTACAGGTCTGCAGTGCAACACCTTAGCAGATTCTCAGAATGAATAAACAAAGTCCTATTCACCCCCAAACAACTCTTTTGAATTTCACAAAACCCGTTTCCTCCATACTTGCTCTGTGGGCCTGGGGACTGTGCACAGCCTGTGAAACAAAGCTAAGACGCAGACTTGTAAGCCATCAGCAGTCACTTCCTGTGTGTGTTTTCCTTGGCACATTTGTGATGAGCATGGTGTTAGGAGAGCTGGCAGGTGGCTCGGGCCCCATGTTGTTATAAGTGTGACTGAGGCTGGAGAGGGAGCATAGTCTGGAGACCAGGGGCAATCTGACTTTGCTGCTCTGGAGGAGTCAGGCCAAGTGGTGGATTTTGACCCTGGAGGACCACTGTGGGAGCACTAGATGGTGGTGGGGCAGGGCTTCCTGAAACTGAGGTCAAACAACCACTGTTGATGGCTCTATTACCTAAGGAGGGTGTGACTTTGCTCGACCCTCAGGAGCCCACCTGAAATGCTTGGAAAGCTAGTTCTTACAGAGAAATTGCTCCCTGGGAAGAATGCTGGAGACAAGGACAGCCATGGAGGCCTGGGCACCAGGAAAGGTTTTCATGGTTTGCCCAGGCAAACTTCAGCAGCCCAATGTGACCACTGCCTAAAGAGCTTCCCCAAGCCAGCTATCATCTATGAACTGGGGCAGCTGTGTGATTGTTCATGTTCTTGGAGGAGCTGGTAGGAGATGGTTTGGGGTGAACCCTGGCCAGATGGAGCGTTCTCTACAGCTGTGAGTTGGAGTGAAAGTCCAGGTTCCCCTTCTGATGATGTCCAGGGTGATGTGAGACGCTAGGGAGATGCAGTTTCCTAACAGCAACACCAGCTGTGTATCCATCCCATCTGTCAAATGTCTTAACTTCTCTTTGCCTCTAGTTCTTTATCTGTAGAAAGAAAGCCACTCCCTGATGGCTCCTCACAAGTTCATGTTCAAAAAGAGTCGAGCATGTGAAAAGTGGTTGCTCACTGACCACATGACCTGGACTAGCAGCTGGCAAGTCTCTTTCTCTCTGAAGATTTCCTCCTCCAGGCACACATTTATGTGGGATTTGTAATATTGCAAATTGTGCTCTGGTCAGACACCATACAACCTCTGTGGCAGAGAAGGTGTTCCCTGCATGGCCTTGTGAGTGAGGCAGCTTCTGTTGGACCAGGCATAATTTAGGCAGCTCAGAGGTAGAGTGTTGGGAGGTTGTGTTTGGGACTGGAGTAGTCATGACACCATGGGTGACCCACCATGGTTCTCTCTGGGAGCATCAAGGGCCCTTCATGTTTGTATATTGCACCCTATTTTGGCCACAGTGTGTGGGAGTATGTAGTGTGTATCAGTCAGGACATCCGAGTAATGCTGCAGTAACAAACATTCCCAATTCTCAATGATATCGAGTGCTACTTGCTAATTAATATGGCTCATGAAGCTGTGGCTTGGCTATCCTGTCTTGATGGCTTTTGCTTGGTTGGGGTTCTCTAAAGGCTTGAATAACTTCGGGTGGCCAGATCCACCACCCTCTCTATGAAGCCTTTCCTTGGGGGCTATGCCCTTGTGTCATCACGGTGGCTCACAGGAAGCAGAAGCTGGCAAGCTGCTGCACCTTATGGCAGGTCACAGAGCTGCCTGGACTCAAGGGAGATGATGCAGCCTTCTTACCTGCCATAGCCTCCACGTGTGATGGCTCAGGGAGCCAAGCACTGCTGTGAGCTGGCCACATCATCACCTTGAAGCCCCACACATATGCGGGGAGATGAGTCTTACTGTAGTCCCACTTTACAGTTGAGGAAATGAAGGAGTGGGGGAGCGTGTGATGAGACCAGACTCAGTTTCCCCTGCTGCAGCAGAGATGCTTGTGTCCCACACACGGAAGTTGCTGAGACCCTGATTTCTCCACTCTAGTGAGAGCAGATTTTAAAAAACCACACCCCATGAGAGTGGCCTAGGATACACAGGTCTTGTTCTCTGCAGGTGAGGTGGAATGTGTCTTCTACAAGAAAGGGGCTGCAAACATATGGTCACGTGGGCCTCATGTCTCTGCATCATTTTGGTCAGTAGGCTGTGGTATTCCTGATCCAAAGCTGCATGGATCCTTGGTCCTTCACAGTGGGAATTCTGAGATCTCCTGGTGAAGTTTCAAGCACCAGCTTATTTCAGCCAGCTCACAGAGAGTCTTAATAAAAACAGCGTGTATGTTTGCCTGTTTCCATAGAGACCTCCCTGGATTTATGTTCAAGGGATGTGTCTTGGACCCTGTGGAATGGCTTCTTCCTGACATCCCTCGATAGTCTGCAAGTCTTCTGGGCAGATGTGGTGTGTGTTTGTATCACTGGAAGAAAGGATGGGCTTAGTGGGTACCAGGATGCTCATGGTGAGGGTGCCAGGTGCTGAATAAAGCACTTGCAGCACAGTAATCAGCCACAGTAAAGAGGCCAGAGCCATAGGCAGTGGGACCAGCAGGTTCTCTCTGCTTTGCTGTGGAATAGTGGAAATCTAGGCTTCCATCCAAGACAAACACTAGAACACCTCATCAGCTTGGCCTGTGGGAAAGCCAGGACTTGCTGGGGCAGGAGTAAGCACAGAGCTCTTGTCTCTACAGCTGAAGGCTAAGTGGCTGGAGAAAGACAGAGCTCATTGGACAGCAGTTTCTTCATTTGCAAAATGAGATAAAATACTAGAAAACTAGAAATGAAAAGATGATGAAAAATGAAAGACCAGAGGTAAAGAAGAAAAGAAAGCGAAAGAGGAATTCTCTTGTTGACAACCTTGGTTGTTACCCTTGGAAGGGGCTGAACTGACCCAGCCAGGTAGACAAGAGGCAGCTAGGAACCATCAGAAACCACCGGACCAAGGGACACACGTTGACACAGAAGCAAGGGAGGCTGACAGGGTCTCTCACCACATCCCAGAACTGTTCTTGGGTACCAGAAGGGAGAGGGGTAAGGCTGTCAGGAAGAATGGTTTTCAGCCTAACGCGTCGTGAACAGCCAAACAGGCCAATCCAGCACCACTTACAATATGCAAGAACTCACATGGCTTAGCTGGGATATCATTTTGACGATGGTTGGTAGGAAAGGGGGTCCCGACAAGAGAGGAAAGAGGTGAAGAGTAGAGAAACCTGCCATAGGATAATGTAGGAAAATAACAGGAATTCCAAAGTGGCAATGTCACGCAAATCAAGTTTATACACATAAATAAGGGGTTCTGCCTCTGAGTGCTGGATGGAAGGATGGCTAATGAGTCACAGGCCATCTGTGACTCTAGTGAACTAGTGATTGCCCACGTTCAGAATCAATCTGCGGACGGAAGCCAGGTGAGAGTCAAACATGCGTGAACCTCACAAAGCGATGGCTACTAACCCCTTGGGGGCAGCTTGCCCATGTTCTCAATGCGACCAGGATAAACGGGCAACAAAATCAGCAGGAGCCAGGGTGGCCACTGGCAGGAAGAGCTAATGAATTGCTGGGAGCTGCAGGGCAGCCAAACCCTACGCATGTACACGGCAGACACATCAACACAATATTGGAACTATTATTACCTAAACACACAGGACAAGTTCCTGAAGAGTTAAAATTTGAGAGATAAAACCTTTCTGTGAATGGAGGCGAATAATGAATATCATTATACATTCAATTGCTTTCTGTAACTATGGGCATTTGTTACTCGAGATAATCATCTTTTCTAAAAATGTAAACAACTACTGAATTAAAACTTTAAGAAAAAATGGGTCCATTAAAGTGATAGACTTCCACTGTGGCTCATACTAGCATTAGAACGAGAGTATACTAGAGTTTCCAGGGGTGGATGTGTGGCTTCAGGTGTGGCTTGATCCAGGGGCCAGTGATAACTTTAGAGCTCTGTCTCTTTTGCTTGCTTAGTTTTTGGGCTCTGCTATGTGAAGGACTGTTGTTCTGAGGGTAGTAAGGAGGCTTAAACACACACACACACACACACACACACACACACACACACTAAGCTCTTAGGGGGTCCTGTGTCACAGAGTGCAGAGGCTTCTTGTGATCTAAACACTGTACCAGTGTGCTTGGGAAGAGAATTTGGACTGAGGGCCAGGACTGATAGTGGTTCTGGGAGGGAGACCCCCTACTTACCTTGGCTGCCCACTGATGCCTTGATGAGCAGCTGGTAACACTGGAAGAGACCATCCAGAACTGTTCTGGGATGCGGTGAGCAACCCTGTCAGCGTCTCCCTTGCTTCTGTGTCAACGTGTGTCACTTGGTCCTGTGGTTCCTGTTGGTTCCCAACTGCCTGCTGTCTACCTGGATGGGTCAGTTAAGCCCCTTCTATGGGTAACAACCAATCCCTGGTGGTGAACAGGGCAAGAAGGTAAGGGGTGTATTTACCTTGAACTGAAAGTTATCTGGGATCAGTTCATCTGTGCCAACATGGTAGCTTCTTTCCCTTTCACCTCCTGCCTTCCTGCTGTGCTCCCAACATGCGGCTCACATCCTTATGTTTACAAGATGGCTGCCATACCTGCTGGCATCATGCCTACATTCCAACCCCCAAGTAGGGAAGACTATGGAGGGAGACGTTCTTATGTCTCATTGGTTGGAAGTGGTTATGTGGCCCTCCTAGAGCAGTGTTGCAGAAAGCACAGTGATCAGCCAGTGCATTGCCTTTTGGACGAAATCTGATTACGGTTCACGGATGAAGGACACATGGGCCCTTGGGCAGCCGCACTCTCCAGAAGGCTTCCAGCACTAACAGTGCTATCCAGTATGTCTGTAGCCTGGCCCTTGCTATGCAGAGCATGTGTCTCATTTTGTCTGCAAGGTGGAGGGGACTCATAAGGCTCGGGGGTACCCTCTTCTTCCTAGCAGCATCATCTTCCGCAGGAAGTCTGCCCTCCCCACCCTGAGACAAGACCCCAGTCTGAGAGACCTGGCCCAGTGGATGCAAAGGAGCTGGCCAGCTGAGGTAGAGGCCCAGAGTGGGCATGACTGCAGACATACTGGATAGCACTTCCTGGCTGTGAGGGAACAAAGGCCTTGAGCATGAAACTCTGGGGAGGCGCTGTGTGGGCAGAACATAGGTAGTCATGGAGACAGAGGTGGGATGACAGGCTTGGGAGGAACGGGCAGGGGCACAGGGCCTGCAGGTGTGTATGCTCAGAGTGTATGCCAGGGGTCATGCCAGTGCTTCTCACCCCCTGCCCTTTGCAGAAACGTGTGCTCACGTGGACACGTGTCTGTGGAGGCTGGAAGTCAGTCTCCGCTGTTGTTCTGCAGGAGCTGTCCACCTCGTTTGAGATGGTATCTCTCATTGGTCTGAAGCTCAGACATTAGGTTAGCTGGTTGACTGGTGAGTGAGCCCAGGGACCCACCTGTGTGCCTCCCAGCACTGGGATTATAAGCACATGTCATCATGCCTGTCTTTTTATCCAGGTTCTGGGGTTCAAACTCAGGTCTCTATTCTTGTGTGGCAAGTACTTTACCTGCTGGGCCATATCCCAGCCCTGGTTGGGAATATCTGTATGGAATATATATTTTTATAATGAGAAGAAAGGAATGGAACAATTTTACTTTTGACACTAAATATTTTCCCAAACGACCATGTACTCCCTTGTGTCCATGACAGTCCAAATGACTGAGCCATTAGTTAGCTGGGATGCCCGAGGGGAGATGGGTGTGGCTGGTACATGTCAGGTGCAAGCTAGGACCACTGCAGTCATGCCAGGTCTTTCTCACCTGTGTCCCGGAATCAAGAGGCTTGTATAAATCAAAGGCAAAAGTCCACAGCTGGCACATGGCTCACGGACATCGCTCTGCTGGAAGACTTTGAAACAGGTGTACGGAAATGTCCTGGTAGCACTGGATTTCAGTATCACTGGTGATGGGTCCTGACTTTGTCAGCATTCAGGATGCAGACCCTAGCAGCCTCAGCTCGGAGGCCCCACTGTAACTAAGACCTGGCAGCTTTTCCAGGCTTCTGGAGGACTGATGAGATGTACGCTAGTCAGCATGTGAGTAGTGCAACCCATGACATGTGACCTTCCCTAGCATCAAGGTCACAGGCCAGCCACCCCCGAGAATGAGCCATTCTATCCTCCCTGCCAGTGTTCCATCCTGAGCCTGTGGTGCAGCAGCCCTGTCTCCTGCAGCCTGGCTACCGTTTGTCTCAGCAGTACCATGATAGAGGCACAGACAGGGCTTCTGTCCAGGAAGACAGTAGCGAGGACCTCCAGAGGTGGAGCTGGGAGCCATGGGAAGCAGACCACAGGCTGCAGACTTGCTCATTTGGGTTCTAGGCAGCTCGCAGATGTAATGGGGAATGGTAGATGCGTGGACATGTCCTAGGGACCAACCCCAGGATGGCACACAGTTGGAGGCTGTGTTCCTGTTGGGTGGTGTGTGACGTGGTGGTGTGTGACGTGTGCAAGCCTGGTAGGTGAAGTGCTGATCCCAGGCCCCAGCCAGGGCTACTCCAGGGGACTATGGACCTGACGTAGCGTTTCCCTGTTTTTGAATTCGTGAGAGATGCTGGAAAGCACTTTAGGGGACTGTTTTAGTGTGGATATTGACAACACCAAGTTAACAATACCCAAACAGAACTTATGACATCAAATCTGTGCCCATTCAGCTTGAGCCCTGGACAGGAGCTGGAAGCCATGGGATATGTTTGCCCTTCCCCACTGTTCTGTCGCTCTTTGGTACTGCTACTCTAAGGCAGGTTCGAGCTGAACTGGGTGTAGAGTATGCCCTCTAGCTTAGAACCAGGGGTGGGTCAGGGTAAGGCTTGAGTATCCTAAACTTATGCTTCAGACATAGTAGGGATGCTCATGGACAGGGAGGACCAGGAAGAGTCAGCCCCTGGGGATGTGGGGGTGAGATGCTCCTTTATTGACCTTGCATCTTGCATCACAGGGAATAGAGGTGCAGAGGTGTCTGGAAATCGACAAACACTTTGATGAGGGACTCAAGGCCCATTTGTGGAAAAAGTAAGAGGTTGAGGCTGGTCATAATGGCAGAATGTGGGAAGCCAGGTAGAGAGGTAGTGATTCTTCTGCTGAGGCCCTAGCTTCCCCCAGGCCGACCTGTTCCTGTCAGAACTCAGCCTGTCCTTAGAAGCCATGGCGAGTGACCCATCCTTCATCAGCATGTAGTAGGTAGGAGCTCATGGTGCCTGATCATCCTGGGAGACTTGAACTCAAACCTTTCTGAGTGGGACACAGGAAAAGTCCCTATACCCTATATGGATCTGTGTCCTCAGGGAAGGGACATGACTCTGTCCCTTAAGTGTGGGCTGTGTCCCTATCTTCCTGTCAACAAAGGCATTTGAGGAGGGCTGGCTGAGAAAGGGATGACCTTAGTCCCATCGTCAATGGTGGGTCCTGATGTGACAGAGTGAGGATTGTGTTTGCTGTTGAGCAGACCTGGCAGTGTCTCTATGTCCTAGCCTGGCAAGGAGTGGCTTCATAGGCTCCTCACTGAAGGACTTTTACTCCCTCTCTGGCCTCCTTTCTTCCAAAGACACGTCCAGGACCCTTCTAACTAGGTCAGGAACCAGGCAAGACAGCTTTTGGTGTCACCACTTGGTGTGCTCCTGTGTCTCATGGGTTGACACTGTGAAGTTTCTGGGGCCTGCACCAGAGCTGGGTCCCAAGGTCAGTGTGGTGACCTTAAAGAGCAATTCTGGAGGAATGTGAAGACCAACTTTGAGTTCAGTCTGTGTGAATTCTCCTCAGTTTCTGACCCAATGCCTGCTGCCAACCCCTTCTAGAAACTTCTTTATTAATATACATACATACAATGTTCTGCCTGAATGTATGCCTGCATGACAGGCGAAGGCACCAGATTTCATCATAGATAGTTGCGAGTCACCATGTGGATGCTGGGAATTGAACTCAGGACCTCTGGAAGAGCAGCCAATGATCTTAACCTCTAAGCCATCTTTCCAGCCCTCTTTATTAATTCTTAAGCTATTTTCCCCCTAGAGACTTCTTTCTTGCTTGTCCTAAGAGGCTCATGGAAAGAGGCAAGGACTGATTTATGGGGCACAGAAAACTGAGGCACGGAAAGGTTAAGCAGCTTTCCATGGTCATTCAACTAGCAGTGGCTGAGCTGAGCTCTGAGTCCAAACAATTGCTTCTGGAGGTCATAGAAGCTGCTGGTGTGGCCAACATCTTTTCTGAGAGCAGCCAAGACCTTGGCATGAGTAACCACAGGGGGTGAGTTGACAAGGGCTTCCCTGGATCAGTCTGGCATATGGTTCCCCGTCTCTCATGGCCTAGGTAGCAGTGGAGGTCACTTGTCTGGCCAACAACTTAAGCTCTGTGTTCTGTCCATTTCAGTCTTTAGTAGCTAGCAGGTGTCTATTCTGTTTTTGAATGCTAGGTTTTACAGGCAGTCCTTTCATTCAAGCTTCAGGGGTTGGGAGAGCCGATGAAGCCTTTGTGATGAGCTTAGGAGGAGATGGGTCTCCCAAGTGGCCCCCATGGGGCATCATGAAGGTCATAAGTGTGTCATGCTTAGATATTGGGCCAGACAGACTGTGTGGCTTCTTGAGTCAATGTTTGTTTTTGCCAGGGATGGCCTGAATGGTTGAGACCCTGGGGTTGCACTCATGCAGTGCAAATCACGCCATGGAAATTTATTTCCTCTCCTTGCACCCCATCTCACCCCTGGTTTATGAAACATACAGATCCTTCTTTAAACAATCCCTCAAAAGCTCTGACTTGCAAATTAGCTCCTTGAGTGATCAGCTGTATATATTCTGCATTTAATAAACTCAGTTATTAAAGAAGAGGCAATTGCTTATTTGATTACCATGGATGAGGAGTGAGGCTCTGCAGAACACTGCTGGAGACAAGGGTTGAGCATTAATAAAGGAAGGAAGACACCCTTGAACTGGCCTTGGCCTTGGTGAATTCCCTAGAGGCAGGGAAGGTGCCAGAAGGCCCAGCAAAGATCCCAGGTCCTTGCAGGAGTTTTGGGAAGCCAGCCTCGACTTCTTGCTTTGTAAAGCTGTCTGTGAGCACAGACTGGAGATGCTTCCATCTGATTTGTGTGGATTTGGGGGATTTGCACTGTGTATGAAATGCAATTTGCATTTCACTCCAGAAAAAAGAGCAACATTGATAAATGCATTTTATGTGTATACAAAATAGGTTTGGGCAAGACATGGGGGGTCCTTGGAAAGGAGGTGCATGCAAGGAAAGTAGCTTTGTAGAAATGGTGTTAGCAAGGCAGAAAGAGCTGATGCAAACTCCAAGAGCATAGCAAGAAATGTACGGTCAGACATCTCCATCTGCTCCAACAAGCCAGCCTATGCACAGCCTTCTGGGTTCATCTCACAATAACACACAGCTATGAAATCATCATTGAGGAGTGCAACACAAGTCTCTGCCATAGCTATCATCTGTCTTCTGATTGGTTCTCGTTGGAAGCACATGGATCTGTCCACTCACCTGCTCACCTATCATGTATCCTTCCATTCACATATCTACCCACCTATTCACCGTCATCCATCCATTCATCCTTTTACTTACTTATACACCTATTTCCATAGTTTTGGTCCTAAAATCTACCTATTCACTCATCTGTCCACATATTCATCATCTAACCATCCAACTATCTTCCTACCATTTATCCACCTACCCACCATCAACCATCCATCCCCTTCATCCACTGTGATAGTGACTTCCATGGCATTCCTCAATGATGATTTCATGACTGTGTGTTCTGAATTTTATGTGCCGTCCCACCAAGGTTTGGAGTATCACATGACCTTGCCCAACTATGCCTGCAGAAGGTGGTCTTCTGGCCTTAGGCCACAGCAGGAAGTTCCTGGGACCCTGTGCAGTGATAGCCAGCTAGCATGAGACTTGTTCAAGCCTGGTAACTTCTGGATTCCTCCACGGAGGTCTTTCCCTGGCTGGATCTCAGGAGTTCATTCCCAAAGCTTGGCATTTTTGTGCTGCTCCCAGGAGGCCACAGAGTGCTAAATAGGGGCTCTGGAACCAGACACTGGGGGTGACATGTGTCACTCACCAAGCAGTGGTTTCTTTGTTTGGGAAACTGGGCAAAATGACTCAGCTTGAGAGAGAGAGAGAGAGAGAGAGAGAGAGAGAGAGAGAGAGAGAGAGAGAGAGAGAGAGAGAGAGAGAGACACCATGGGTTCCTCTTACTGCTTTATAAATGAGTAGTGATGTCTGATGTCTGGGAGTCCCACAGGGTAGTATACTGGAGAAAGGATGGATCATGACTGGGGACAGGGTTAAGGTTAGGGGAAGGTACTTCCCCTGTCTGTTCACATCTGGGAGTGTTCTGGGGTACTGGTACTGGACCCTGGTATGAAGCCAGGATGCTATCAGTGGGGTTGCTAGTCTCTGAAGACACTGTTGTCTTGTCTGGTCAGAGCCTGTGTGTGACATTATCACGGAGCTAACAATCGTTCTGGTTCTGAGTTCACTGTTGCCTTCTTGGCTAGGGAGCCTCTTCTGGTCCTTGCTTTCCCCTAAACCCATAGGCTCTGCCAACCTGGCTTCCAGGTACCCACGGCTCCTATGAGGGTCACAGGCCCCTTCTGTGCTGGAGTTGTGGGGCTGGAGAAACTCCAAAGTGAACCCTGGGAGCCACTGGGGTGAGGGCCTGTGCTCGAGTCCTCACTAGATGTTAATGCCAGGCTGGTCATGGGGCTTGCCAAGGCCTCCAGGGCCTGCGTCCTTCCTGCTGTTGATCATGGTATCAGCAAGCTGATGGAGTGCCTCTTGCACCTATTCAGTCATTCTCTTATTCATTTACTCACTAATTCTCACACATAGACTAGTCTTGAGGAACTAATATATACCAGGCCTAGCAGGGTCCTAAGGTTCTTGTCCCTCAGAAGCTCCCAGGCAGATGGGTGCAGACAAATAGAGAAACATAACTACATGAATCACACACCAAGACTGAAGGAAACCAGAGAAGCTGTGGGGTTCAGCGATGGAACCAGAAGGCTTCTCTGAGGAGATGCCATTTGAGCCTTTCAAGTTGTTACCTGATACTGCAAGCAGGCATCCCTTGCTACAGAACGAAAGGGGGCAGTCCTGGCTTTACAGGCCGTTCGTGCCCTTCACTCTGAGCCTGGCCATTGGCCATGAGGCTGTGACCTTGCCTGTGCACTGTGGCAAGCTGAAGGGCGTTCCTGAGATCTGTGGGAAGAAGGCCCACGAGGCAGGCTTGTAGTGGGAATGTGCTCAGGGCCACCCTAGGGCCTAATGGACTCTGCTGTCCAGCAGAAGAGGTGATGGTCTCGAAGCTGTGAGTGTGTGACTCACTTCAGCTGGGAAATGTCTATCTGGGCCTGTGAGAAGAAGGCAGGATTTTCCTTTCCTGATGCCTTCAAAAGCCATTGCTATTATTGGGTTGCTGGTTCCTTCGGCACCCCCCTTTATTCCTAGAAGCAGGGTGTTAAATTCATGGATGCTTGTTTTCAGCTTCTTTGTATCACACACCTGCTTGGGTCTTTGGAGAAGCCTCACGAGAGAAGCTCCCCGCAGTTCTGAGGGCCAGCTCCAGTTGGAGCCTGCCCCTCCTACCTACCTGCAGCAGAGACGGGAGGATCACAAAGCTGGTACCCGGAGCTCCCACAAGGAGCCTCCTGTGGTCTTTCCCCTCTTAGGTGCACCCAAAGCCCCGAGGACTGGGGTTGGTGTTCCTTCCACGGGACTGAAGCTGAAGCAAACAGGAGACATTAATACCCTCATCAAGCTCCTTGTGGATCCTGACTAATGGTTTAAAGGGCTTTTCTTCCTTTGAAAAGCATACATTTCTTTGTTAGGTGTATTCATTCACAAAGCAACAGGCTTCCTCATGACAATCTGCTCAAATTTATGTTACAGTTTGACCACAGTCACCTCGTCACCTTCTCCTATCCTCCTCCTGCCAGTGTCTTTCCATACTTTTTGTACGTGTGTGTGTGTGTGTGTGTGTGTTTTACCTAGGCTCTCCATGTGAGAGAAAACTTGTAATGATTTCTGTTTGAGGCTGGCTTAATTCACTTAACACGGTGATCTCTCATTTCATCAAATAGAATAATGCATTTTCCTGCAAATGACATATCATCTTACCTTGCTATGGCTGACCAAAAATATTGTGAATGTGTGTCACATTTTGTGTAATCCATTCTTATAGCAATGCCATCTATTCGCCTTTATCTTTTCTTTTTTTTTTGTATAGTGGAAAATGGAATTTATTTCAACTTGTAATTCCAGATTATAGACCATTATTGTGGGAAGTCAATGCAGAAACTCTAAACAGCTAGTCACATCACATACACAGTACAGAGCAGAGAAAAAATGACTGTACAGATGTGCACTTGCTGCCTCCCAGCTTGACTTCTCCACTATTACACAGTTCAAGACCCTGTTGCTAGGGAATGGCACCGTTCACAGTGGGCTTGTGTTCACCCTTATTTTTGTTGATCTAAACTAGCAGGTGAGTTGGCTGAGGCTGAGTGTCTGGGCAGGTAGGACACAGACAGACAGCTTCCGCTTATCTGTGTATGGGCCTGTCAGTGACCCATCAGTGAAGGCAGGCCAGAGCTAAGTGTCATCTTGGTTAGAGATGACAGTGATTTGTAGAGCCAGGGTACTCCTGTGAGTAAGGAAGCTTAGAGGGAACATAAAGAAGGCACCAACCCACCCTGGGGGTGGGATGGAGAAGGATCCGGGGGTGGGGAAGGTGCTAAGTGTATCTCAAAGCTCTTGTGATGGTGTGACCCTCAAAGATACCCGCCCATGTTCAGGGGAGAGGACTAGAGTCTAGGGTGAGACACAGAGAATAAAGTGGGGAAAGGGAGGAGGGGGTAATGAGGGCACATTGGGACTAGGGAAGAAGAGTAGGGCAGGGATGGAGGAGGTCCTTAGGGATCTTGAGAACACTGATGACAGCTGGTGGTTGACTGGCTGTTGGGACTAAGGGAGGAGGGGGAGGAGGCAATGACAGCACATTCAGAGTTGGTGTCACTGGTGTCCCCTCTCCCAGGCCCTGGAAGAGTCCCGAGGGTTGCTACCTGGTAGAACTGACCACCTACTGGCAGGGTAAGACCTGGGTGACATCATGGAGCTAAGAGCACCCGGGACTTGAACTAGCAAGAGCTTGAGTGGGTGGGATAGGAAAGTGGCCGATGGTAGAGGAAGCCGGCTGGGTGAAGGTTGTGCTGACTGGTCAGGGCTGACAGGCATTGCTGGGGACCTACTGCTGACCACAGTGGACACTTGATAGTGTTCTAGAGGATTTCAAGGGACAGTCTTCATGCTAGCCCCTGCTGCCTGTGGGAGGGATTAATGTTGAGGTGTGGTCTTTACAGATGGAATTAAGTTAAAGACTTTTCAATGATGTCATCTGAGAAGGAGGGATGGGAGACCTACACAGAGCAGGCTAGGTGAGACCTCAACCAGGGCATGGGGCTCCAGTCCAAAGTGAACCAAAGGCTGAGGAAATGTCTGAAGCCATGAAGGTCTGAGGCCTTTGATTTCCTACAGACCACTGCTGGTCACGTGATCTCTCTCTCTCTCTCTCTCTCTCTCTCTCTGTCTCTCTCTCTCTGTCTCTCTCTCTCTCTCTCTCTCTGTCTCTCTCTCTCTCTCTCTCTCTGTCTCTCTCTCTCTCTCTCTCTCTCTCTCTCTCTCTCTCTCTCTCTCTCTCTCTGTGTTTCTCTGTCTGTCCCTATCTCTCAGAAGAATATCATGAAGCTCATGAAGTCCAGGCTTTGGTCCCCCTCCCTCTACCTCCTGAGTGCCAGGATTACAGGCATGCTTCACCTAGCTTTGCCCTGCCCCTTAGTTTCTTCAGTGATTCTGAGTTAACATTCTGGACTCCCGAGCTGCGAGGAAGAGACAAGCCTGTGGTTCTCAGGCCCTGTGTGTACTGCTCTGTCCTCAGCCCTAGCAACTAGTATGCTGTTAGATCACACCCAGACATCTGCCATGCTCAGGGACTCCACCCACCAGCAGGGTCACAGTACAGGCTGTAGGGGCTGAGGGCATGTGTGTGCATACCAGAAACACATGTGAATACAGGCTAGCCTGTGGTCCTCTCAAGTGTGGGCAGGACTGTGCCCTGCTCAGGATTGGGGGCGGTCCACCCCCTCAGCTAGGGCTCCACCTCCATCTCCTGGAGTTGGATATTTTTAAAGACACGTCTGGCAACTAATTGTTGCTGAGAAAATTGTGGCTTAGAACACTTAACCTAAAATTAAAATGTGCCGTTTCACTGGCAAAGGAATCTTCCCAAAGCCGCAGTTTCCTTGAAGCCACTGTCAAGGAGGTGAGGACCAAAATAGTTCCCTTTCACTTTAGCTAGGCGCCTGCCAGACGTAATGTGAGCAGAGGGGCCTCCAGACTGGGAGGATGTCAGGGAAGGAGAGGTTCCTTTCCTGAGTTTTAGTGCTAAACCCCTGGAGAAGGAAGTTCAAGGGCTCAGTGGCTTCCCTTCTAAACACAGGATGCACCGAAGTAGCGGCTGTGCTCCCCGGCACAAGTGAAAGACAGTCCTTGTGAGGGATGGGGCACCAGATGACTCCAACTGGTGGCTGCTGGGCATCTTTCTAGTCAGCATTGTTCCTACTTCCCCTTGGGGACCTTGCTGCTCTGCTCCGAGCATGTCCACCATTTTGCCATTCTTTCAGAGAAAGAGCCAGAAAGTCTTGGTAGCTCACAAGGCTCTACGGTTGGAGTCCCTGTATCTTTGGCTGCATCTGGTTTCCTCTGTCTCTCCCAGCCTCACTGGCCTCCACTCTCTTCTGCTTCACGAGCCGATGGGGCACCATCTGGTCTTGACCTGGTCACCTGCTCTTTCTTGGGTCTGGAAATGTCATTTCTTAAACAGCCAATGCCTTCCCTCCTCATCTCCTTCACGTCTGTGATGCCCCCTACTCAAGGATGTCCTCTCGCAATTCTAAAGTGCTGACACCCAGGACCTCACCTCACACATCTTCCTGACAGTGTTTGCTCAAGACAGTTATTCCCAGTGGGATACCGGGTGCCTAATCAAGCCTCTGTCTTACAAACAGCTCCTCCCCAGAGCTCAAGCTCGGTGAAGGCAGGGTTCCACCTGCCTGGTTTGCTGTGGCCTCCCAGTATTGGCTTTGGCAAGTGATAGGAGACAGTAGAACCCCACTAGAGGCCTGAGGTCTTGGGAGTGAATGAGTTTCCCACCTGAAAGAAGATTGTGTGTAGAGACTAGGGAGGGGGGGTATGTGTTTAGATTGTGTGCAGAGACTAGGGAGGGGGTATGTGTTTTGGGACCAGGGAGAGGTGGATCCTGAGTAAGGCCAAGATTTCTACAAAGGTTCAGGGGTGGGGGTGGGCTCTGGGGGTTTAATATGGAGTCCTGGTCCAGCCTGGCCCAAAGACAGCAGGGAGGTCTCTGGTCTTCTTTTTTTTTTTTTTAATTTCAAGACAGAGTTTCTCTGTGTAGCCCTGGATGTCCTAGAACTCACTATGAAGACCAGGATGACCTCAAACTCACAGAGATCTGCCTTCCTCTACCTCCTGAGGGCTGGTATTAAAGGCATGCACCCCACTGCCTGTCTCTGGTCTTCTTTTAACTTATGAAAATTACATATTAATTAATTAATTAGCTAACTAATTAATTAATGTGTGTGTGTGTAGGTCAGAGGGAGTCTCTTCTTTCACTCTGGGGGTCCTGGGGATGGAACTCAGGACGTTGGGCTTGGTGGCATGTGCTTTTACTCAGTTCACCCCTTTGGTCCAGTCTCTGAGCTTTGAAGCCTTTCGAAATGTGCTTATTAACAAGTGGCAGTGTGCGAGCATGTGTGCACAGGCTGGGACAGTCCGAGACCTTTGAAGATGGCAGATGTCACTGTAGAGAACTTGGGATGGGCCCTGTCATTCTAGGTAACTTGGATGGGCCCTTCATTCTGGCCACTGAAGTCCATTTAAAAGTCCCCTGCTCTCATTACCAGCTGCAAACGTAGTGACAAGTGTGTCATGGCTAGACAAGGAAGGAGGCCAACAGTAAGGGTATGGTCTTGCTTTGCAGTTTTTAACACCCGAACACTGGATTTCATCTGCACTGAAACTCTCAGATGTACTCCAAGACTGCCATTATTTGACTATCATTGAGGACTGGCATTGATTAAAAGCCACATCCTCACTTCAGAGATGATAAAACGAGAAAATAACGCAGGTCCAAGAATCAATTGTCTGTGAGAATAATGGACCATGCAGACACCGCCTGGCACGCTGGCGTCTTTGTAAATGTGGGCAGTTGTAGTTTATATTCTGGAGAGCCCGGGGGACCTCGGCTCACGTGCACAGAGGCCACCATGGAGGCCAAACCTCTGTGTGTTTACAGAGAGCTGGCCCTGAGATGGGGCTTGGGACTTTCAGCTGATAGACGCTTAGAGGAATTGTGCCATCTGGGGCCCCCATCCTGGGATAATGACAATCAGATCCTGTGCTTCAGGGCGTAAGCTGAACTCCCGAAGAGGCGGGGAGGAATGCACCCTCAAGTAGAAGCCTGCAAAAGTTTCCAGAGCATTCGAGAGTGCTTCCGCTCCAGTTTCCACCGTGGCTGAGGCTCTCCAAGACCCTTCTCTGTAATCATTTCTACTCACCCCGAGGGCTGGAACTTCCCACCCAGTGAGCCCTGGACTAATGCAGCAGGTTTGAGGGGCTGTGTGTGGAGAGGCACGGATGGAACCAGAAGTGTCAGGACCTCCTTTCTAGGATTGAGGAAATCTGTAGACCTACCTGCTGCCTTAACTGGCTGCTAGAACAAGTATTTTCAGGGTGTGGAGGGGGCTGTGTGTTTTAAATCACATCTGGCTGCCAGCATCTGATGAGATACCCAGTATCCCTTATGAATATTTAGGAGGATGCAAAGCAGATGTAAATGTACAATGTGAAACCATACCGTGGCTGACATGGCCTGTGTGGGGGAGGACTCTCTGAACAGCTGAGGGAGGTGAGGGGAAAAATGACACAGGGGCCTCCTCTCCTCCACTCAGTCTTCCCCTGCCTCGGGAACTCCATAAAATCCTGTGTGAGGTTTTATCACCACTCTGATGGGTGGTCTCCCAGAGCAGACCCTGGGATGAGGCGTGGATTTGAATGCAGGCGTGAGGCAGCTGGATTTCGGGTCCTATGGAGACTCTGGAAGCCAGTGGGGGACAATCACAGGTGGTGTTCCACCTGGAGAGTGAGAAAGCTGGGTTGCTTACCCATCAGCCTCCTTCAACCTCACTGCTGGGGGACTGCTTCCCTCTGGCACCTGGGGCCTGCCCAGGACAGCAGACTTGGAAACTCAAGGCCAGCATGTGGAGAGAGTCTCTATATGGAGCCAGAAGCTTCTAGAAAGGAGTGGGGGTGTGACTGGGGTCTAGGCCCCAGATTGTGGCTTTAACAATGTCTTTAAACTCTGAGATCAGAGAGCCAAGCACACTGACTGGTACTGACTCTGCCCAGAAGGGAGTATCCACACATGGGCGACTGCTTACTGAGCCTCTGGAAGTAGGCTGAGAGGAGAGCCTGATGCTTCCTGAGTGTCACACACTTGAGCCAACTTAGACGTTGCTCCGATAAAGAGAGAGGAAGAGGAGCTTGGGGTGCTGCTGCAGTACAAGGCAGGGCAGGTGTCCTGGGGGCCTAGGGGAAGGGCTGGTCTCCTGAGGTCAAGAAGGAGAATGGTGACCTTCACTGAGGCAACTCCAAGGGTCTCCGGCAAGGGTTCAAGAGCATGTGGCCTCTGATGGGAGAGTAGTAGTGGAAGTTCACGGAGACCATCCATGGTACATCAGCAGATGTGAGGGGGCCCAGAGGAATTCAACATGTGTGAAACCACACCAGTGACGGAGGGCATGCGGGCATCTCTCACCAGAAAGTGTCTAAACTAAGTGGGGTTAAGCTGGCAAGGACGGAGGTGTTGGGTAAGGGTCAGGAGCACAGGGGTAGGACCTGGCACTGCAGGCGAGCCTTCCTGCCCCAGGATGGGTGAGTGAAGTAGTGAATCCGTTTCGTGCCGGTGAAGACCAGCAGAGCACATGCGGAAGCACTGATCACAAATGCCCCGCAGCCTCTTTCCCAGGTTGCCCTTGACTAATGATCTTCCTGCCTCCACCTTCCTGATGCTGGGATGACAGGCCTGTACTGCCACTCGTCACGATAAATGCCAGCTTTAACAAGGGCTGAGAACCCACTCGTTCTGTCTGGTTGCGATTTTGTTCATGGCATGTTTGCACCTAGGGAAAGTACTAGGAGGAAAGAGCAGAGGCTGCCCTGGTGGAGTTTTGTCTTAGGACCCAGGCTCACTTATCCTGTTTCTGCCTCCGTTTCCTTGACCGTGATCATTTCCTTGTCAAAGGAGGCAGAGTCTAGGACCCCACGCGGGAGGTCTGAACTGTGTGCTCTTCTGGTTATCGTCTTCCACAGCCCCAGCCTTCCCTCAGGAGTGTCACCTGCAGCCCGTAGAGCTTGCCCTGCGTATTGTTTATGAGTAGATGGCTTGAGACTGTGAAGTGAGGTGCCCTTTATGAATATAATGTTCTGATTACATGCTTATTAGCATGGGCACCTGTGAATGGGGTCCATGTACATGGAGAAGGGGGATTTTATTCTTCAACAGAGTCTCCTTCCCCTTTTCCTCATCATCTGCCAGAGTGCCTGTGGCAGAACCAGAGACGTGTGCCAAGTTGGATAGCAAAGCCATGGCCTCAGGAACCTCATAAGCTAGCAAATGAGATGACGTTGGAGTTGGTGTAGACAGTTCTCCCAGCAAACTGCCCCTTCATATTAGCTGATCCCAGCTCTCTTGGGCCACTGAGGATTTCCTGGGTGGGCTGAGCAGGGGACAGGTGTAAGTTTATTAAAGGGGTTGGTAATGTTGTGGATCTGAAGTCACCTTAGGTGAAAGTGACTCCTTCCTTGGAAACCACGTGGCTGGCAGGATCCTCTACTCTCTGAACCTCATTCATCCTCTGCACACAGAGATCAGAGTGGATCCCTCCATCCCCCAGCTGTGTGGAAAGATGAGACACAGTAGTGTTTTGAGCACTTGCCTTGGGAGTGAACTTGTTATAGTAATAGGGGTCACCGAGGGGATAGTGTTGGGGTACCTGACATGGAGCCAAGATCTGGCAAGTGCTCTCCACACACCTGAATGGAAGTGGCTCTTCCTTGCCTCTCCATTGACCTGGACTCCATTAACTCAGCCCTGTTCCTTCTCGTGGACGGTCACTCTCTCCTGCCTGCCTGGCACACAGTCTCTGCTGCCCAAAGACAGAGTGGTCAGATTGAAACAAGAATCTGTGCTACTTCCCTTCAGGCAGCTCTGAGTTTCAGGTGTGCTGGTTGTGAGTAGGGCCCCTTCATGTGTCCACGGAGCTGAAGGCAAGGGCAGGGTTTGCTCATAACTGCACTCACTCTTGCGTCATTTCGGCTCTGCTCAGCCCGCATCCCTGTTCTCTGATGGAGAGGGATCAGGCTGGCTCCATGGAGACACTGGCATGGAGTCTTGGATCTGGGTCTCTGCTCCATCAGCACCATGCTTACTGCTTCTTGGGTATATTTTCCTAGTCTCTGAAGTTGGGGTTCTAGTGTGCATCCTGTGGGGCTGTCCAAGTGAGAAAGAAGATGGGTGCACACAGTGAGTGCTTGGGGAGCACCAGGTGCCTAAACCTGGCAACCCTTTGTTCCTTTTTTAAAGCCAGGGTTTTACTCTGTAACACTGGTCTCAAACTTTCAATAATCCTCCTGCCTCTCAGCCTCCTAACTGCTGGGATTGCAGGTGTACCTCACCACACCTGGCTCACTGACACCTGTAAATGCAGACACATTGTGTTTAATTCTCACTTTTGATGAAGGCCTTTCCAAAATGAATCCATAATTTTTTGGGGACAAAGGAACAGCTTCATCATGGCTATGCATGTTCTTAGACTCTAGAATCTAGAGATCTACCCTCAGGAGTCTGTCTTTTCATCTGGAAGGGAGAGGAGGACCACAGTTGTAAGCATTTGATGGACAATGTCCCTGGGATCCATCAGGTGTCCTAGAATAGATAGCAGAGGACGTGACTGTTAATCTCTCCCTAACTTGGAGTCATCATTAAATGCATGAGGACAGGGCCATAAGGATAAGGGTTGCTGCAGATGGGTTTGATCCTGGCGAGCTTTCCTACTAAATGCATCCAAATAAAACCTAGCAGTCAACTGTTTGCTCCGTCACCCAGTGCCTGTCACATGCCAGGCACGTGCTGGGTTCTGGCCAGTTGCTGGCATTATCTCGTTGTCAGGGGCAACTAGACTATGTCAGTGGCTGCTTAGCTAATGCCATGGGTCCCATGCTTCCTGGAGTCACCACAGTGCTGATTACAGACGTCTTTTCATGTATAGTGATGTGACCGTGCTTCTTGTTATCACTTCCTCATGCTGCTTGCATGCTGCTTTGAGTTTCTTCTGGTCTCCCATGGCCTAGAAGCCAGCACTGCCAAGTGACCACTGTTGTATGCAAGGTAGAGCATTGTACTCTCTGGGCCAGCAATAACGGACACTTTCCAATGGTGAAGCGAGGAAGCTTTGATGTGGGATACTGTGACATTTACTCTGCTTCTGGCCAGGAACTGACACCTATGTCTGACCCCTCCCTCCCTCCCTCCCTCCCTCCCTCCCTCCCTCCCTCCCTCCCTCCTCCCTCCCTCCCTTCCTCCCTTCCTCCCTCCTACTCACCAGAGCAAACACTATGTCAAGAGTGAAGGTTCCATAACCCATGCTTGGGGAAGGCAAGATCAAACATATCCAGGTAATTTCTGACCCCTAAGTTTGGAGTATGTGGAGTGTCAGACCACGGCCTGGTTCTGGCATGAGAAGCTGCCTGCGCAAGGATGGTGACCCTCCTTATTGCCAGCTCTTTGTGTGAGCCAAGCAGACTCTTACCTGAGCTCTTCCCATCCTCTCAGACAGGACTGAACTCTCAGCTGTGACAGTGACCGCTGGCTGCAGGGGCCCTGGGCAGTGTGGGTTCTGTGAACAGAACTTTCCCCACCATTTTCAAGAGGAATCAAAAAGCTTTACAGAAATGTGAGATGGCACAGATAAAGCAAGTGTGGAAATAGGTAGGAATCAGACAACACTGGTGGGGACAGGCTCGGGATGCGTCGTGTTGCCAAGGCCAGCCACAGACATGAGAGCTTCCTAGCAGCTAAAGCAAGGAGGGAAATCTACACAGACAAAAGTGAGGAGTTGCTCAAGGAATGCTCCCGGACCCCAGGGGTAACTGAAGTCTGCAGGTCTACAGGCACATCAAATAGCCCTGTGATGGACAGTCTGTTTCATTCAGCCACTGCAGCGCCTCAGATGCATTTTGAGGGATTAATCTTGGAGCCTGCTTCATAGGTGGTGTCTGCAGAAATCAAGACCCCAGTTCAAGGTCACGCTTTTCCCTGCTCCAGAGGGCCCAGTCTGTGCAGGTCTTAGCAGCCAGAGAGGCACATGGGAGGGGGCGGGTGCCAGAGAGGCCACCCACGGAGCTGGCTTATTCCTAGAACAGGAAACAATTTGACTACTCAAAACCTGTGAGTGACATTTGTATCCATAGTTAGTTAATAGGACAAGATGAAAACAAAATTGGAAAGAAATGTCTGTTTACGTGTATTCCAACTTGTTAATTCACCATGTTGTATATTGCGACCTTCAGCTGAATGTGTAATCTCCAATGGGGGGATTGTTCCAGGTAGATCCCACCCATACCTGAAACGGAACTTCAAATTCCTTACCTTTTTTTTCTCAAATGGACCAATTGGACCCAGTTTCTGTAGCTGTGCTCTGTAGCTCAGCATGAAGCCAGTGCCTGGCACCCAGACTCTGTGCTCTATCTGATCCACAGAAGGTGCCTGACCAGGGTCTTAGAAATGAGCCAAGGAGGGAATAATAATTGAGGCCTCTCTTCCATCTCCCAGGAGGCTGTTCCGAGAGCTTCATTAGTGAAGTGTGTCACAGCCCTGAGCACAGGTCACTGAGTGAAAGGCATATTGTTTGGAACCTCTGAATTTTTGAAGCTCAGTCACATAAAATAAGGCATGTTGACCAAGACCCAGCACAAGAGGGTGTGGCTTCTCGCTGCTTTTCCCCATCAGCCTCATGGGTGGATTCAGAACTCCGGGTCACTCTCATGACGGCACATCCCGTTCCCGCCATCCAGCTGCTGATGCTGTGGCAAGTCGTTATGTTTCAGTAAATGTTCCCCGTCTCTGTGTGTGGCAAGTGTGCAACTTTTTTTGGGTGTCCCGATGCTCTGTTGTGGGGACTCGGGTGCCTGCTCCCTCCAGCGGTCACCTGCACCACATCTTAGCTCACTTGCCCTCAGGAGACCCTTCCTGTCTCTTCCAGCTATATCAGGCCACCGGGCCACCAGGCGCAACTTTTCCCTGGCCACCTAGGGCATCTTCACTCCCGTACCGAGCTGTCAGCGAGGGAGTGAGGAGTGACCCTACCTTGATGGCAGCAAGCAGTGGATCTCAGGGTTCTGGAGTCACTGGATAGTTCTTCCTTCTCCTGCCCACTCGCCTGTCTTCTGGGGTCTGCTCGTGTGTTCCCCTACCACCTTCCCGTATGACGAAAGCCAGCCAGTGGGAAGGAGGCACCCTGGTCAGAACCTACTTGGTTTCTCCTCTAAGTGTGTGTCTTCAGCAATAGGGCCTCATCAGCAAAATTTTGGTGGGTAACCAAGAACACTCAATGTGATCTTAAATAGTGTCCCAGACTCCCCGAGTGGTCTCCAGGATACCCCCAGTGTCCTCATGGGTGAGATGGAGAGAGGATCCACAGGACCGTGACATGAATGAGGGGGACCTTGATTGTACTTGCCAGAGTGACAGGGGTCTGGGGATAGGCCCAAGAGCCGCTGAGGCAGCGGCTTCCAGATGTGGCTCCTTGTTCTTCTGGGCCTCTGGCGACAGCTTCCTCTGCCAACATTTTACCCATGCTAACTAAGTGCAGGACTTGGGGTTCCTTGGGGGGAATCTCAGTTCTTGCTTGGTAGTGGACCCAGGCTCTCGTTGGGAGCAAGCAGACAGAAGATGAGAACCTTCATTCAGATGAGGAGAGACAGGGCTTGCCGGGCAGAAATGATGGCTTTGGCTGCAGATCTTAGGCTGGGACCATCAGGCCTTGCTGACTGATGGGCACCCAAGTGGGTCTGAGGCTTCCAGGAGCTGAGTCCTGGCCCTTCTGCACAGAGGTTGCTTCGGCTGCAGTCACGCCTGAGCATCAGAAGCCAATACTCAGTGGGTGATACTGTCCAAGTGTCAAGCGCAGAAACCTGGAGCTCTGTACCCAGGAGGAGGCCAGAGACAGTGATCCTTGCTCTATCTGGTTTCCAGCAGTCTGGGGTTAAGTTGGCAAGATACAGAACTCTAGGTCATGGCCTTGTCATTCAGAAGTGGGTAGGTGGGTGGGTATATCCCATTCTCCTCTAGAGAGACGACTAAGTCTCACAAGTTTACAGACAATACTTTGTCTTAGAAAGACATCTTTTAAATGGGCTACTACAGTGAATGTGCTCACTAGGTAAGTACTCACTTTGCAGGTGTGAGGACCCACCTGAGTTTGGCTCTCAGAGCTTGCATTAATAAACTGGGTGTGGTGGTGCATGTGTCTTATCTCAGTGCTGCAGAGACAGAGGCAGGGGGATCACCGGGGCTCACTGTGGCTGGCCAGCCCAGCCTAATTAGTGAGGTCTAAGCCAATGAGAGACCCTGCCTCAAAAATCAAGGTAGACAGCTTCTGAGGAATGAAAACCCAAGTTGATCTTTGGCCTCCACATGTTTGCACACAGATGTACACGCACAGCCACCCCTCCCCCCCACTGCCACCAAGAAATATTCTCTGATACTGATATTGGCAATCTTTAATTTGACACCTGGCTGAGAGGGAATATAGTAGTTTTTTGGTAATTTGGAAATGTTGACCCAACATTGCAGGAGGCCTGGTTTTGTGACCTTGCCGATTTATTCAAAGAGTCAAGGACATAAGGGCTTTGCTCTTGAAGGCATGGTTGCTGCTTCTGCTTGCTTAAAAATGTTTTCTTGGGCTGGAGAGGTGGCTCAGTGATTAAGAGCACTGACTGCTCCCTCAGAGGACCCGGGTTCGATTCCAAGCACCCACATGGCAGCTCACAACTGTCTGTAACTCCAGTTCCAAGGGATCTAACACCCTCACACAGATGTACATGGGGCAAAATACCAATGCACATAAATAAATCTATTTAAAATGTTTTCTTATCTGGAGGTAAAGTTTTTAACCTGTGCCTCAAGGCTGTCATGCTCAGCCACCTCCAGGCTCTTCCCACAGCCTTGTTCCATCCCTCTGAATTTGGTCTAGAGGATGGGTTGTTGGGGTCACTAATCTGGACCATGACAGCAGGATGCCTTTATGAAAACCAGTCCCTTCAGTGGGCCTCATCTGATGGTTTTAGAGAGAGTCTCGGGGGGTTCTGTAGTGCAGGAAGACTCAAAAGCTTGGGACTAATGAGTGGCTAATCTGTGGAAATCCCTGGGAATTGGCCCGAATCATCTGCCATATCCTCAAGACGCTCCCTGACGAAGAAGCCGGCTGAGCTGTGAGAACTTGAACCTTTTGTGTACCTCCCCGTGCTTGGTGGGGTCTTGCAGTGTGATGTCCTGCTGGGATGGGGCCTCATTTTTTTTCACTTTGGAGGCTGTTAGGGACAGGGGGGGTGAGGGCTTTGGGCTGCATGCATACTCCCTGCTGCTGTGCACAGTGCCACAGATGGGGTGTAGACAATGTGATGTGGGCCCCACACTCCCCAGGTTGGTGGCCAGAGCTCAATGGTGGCAGAGCTGGAAACTGGGGGACGCTCATCAGCCTGCCTTCTGCCTTGCTTTCCCGTCTCCTGAGATCATGGTCCTCTCAGACGGGGCCTCCTGTCGCTACCTCATTAAATCCTCACAGTCTCTTCACAATCCCCGTCTCTTGGCAGTCTTATGGGAGTTGGGGGGCAGGGTATGGCTCTGTCTGTCACAGGGACCTAAGGCTAAGCCCCTCTTGAGGTCCTGTTGCCCAGACAGGTGCCCTCCTACTTCAGGAATCTTCCCTTCTCTCTCTGAGCTTCCATGCACTGACTAACCCATTCCTCCATTCTGGGGATGCCATTGAGGTTAGATTGGGAGACAGTTGGGTAGAGCTAACCGTAGAAGATACCTGCCCAGTCTGTTTGTGTATAGGTGACATATAGGGCTCCTTCTTCTAAGAAACCAGATACGATTAAGGCAGTCTAGGGGAGTGTGCAGTTAGGACCTTCTGGACTGTAAGGTCCCTGGTCTTCACAGGTGTAGACCTCTCACTGGGACACCCTGTTCCTCCTCTGCATCATGTCCTGGTCTGTAGCAGGCCAGACCTACTGCTCACCCTCTGTTTCAGATACCTGCCACTCTCCCTGGCACTGAGTGCAAGGGCAGTAAATAGTCATTGACGGAATGAAGCCTCCCGCTGCCCGGAACGGTGCCGGACACCAAGTGGGCACGTGATAAATGCCTGATGAATTGGATGCGTTGAAGTCAGCAATGTGGATCGGCAGCCACTGCCAAAGAGACGGGGGCTGCAGTTAATAAAGCCCTCACAGACCTGGGACATGAGTGAAATATCACAATTTATGTAAAGCTTTTCATTATAACTCTGCAGGGACGGCCCTCCAGTATTAGCATTTTCCAGACTCTCTTATCAGCCGCACTTCAAGGATAAAAGCCGGAGCTGCAGAAGGCAGCGTGGGAGAACAAACAAGAGCTATTTGCACATCCCAAATAGAGAGGGCAGTGGGCTGGATCTTTACCTGCTTCACCTAGGCAACATTGCTGCTTCAAAGGAGGACAAAGTCTCTTTTAAGGGCTGGGACTGTGTGTGTGTGTGTGTGTGTGTGTGTGTGTGTGTATGCTGAGTGTGGATGTCCTGATCTCCGTCTTATTTTCTTGAGACAGGGCCTCTCACTGAACCCAGAGCTAGGCTGGAGGCTATCCCCAACAGTGCTGGGGCTTCAGAGGGCATGACCACGATTTTTTTGAGTGTGTGGGTACTGGGAATTCGAAGTTAGTTTCTGTTGCTTGCTCAGCAAGTGTGTTTAACCACTAACCCATCTCCTAGCCCCTCAATGGCACCCTTTTTAATGTCTGCTGTCCTTGCATTGGGACAATCCTACTTTTTCCCGTGGACATCTGGGACGTGTGTGTGTGTGTGTGTGTGTGTGTGTGTGTGTGTGTGTGCAAACAGCATCTTCTCATCCTAGTGTGTAGAGTGCTCATCCTGGCAGCCTTAGCCCTATGCTGATAGAGAACACATTTTGAAGTCAAATGAGCTTTCAACCCATACCTGGGCTGGTCTTTCTGTCTGTCAGGGATCTTGGAGCCTGGCTGTGGTTACAGCTGTCCCTGTACCTATTTTGTAGGTCTTGGTGGCATGTGAGTGGTCTTGGGTACAGCTTGGTAACTGGCTGTTAGTGGTATATTGGTGACTGCTTCGAAAGACTATGGGTGCCCGGAAGCTGGTGGCTTTGTAGGCAGTAGCTCTTCTGCCTGCTGTGCCCAGGGCCACTTTGGGTTATCACCCTGTATCTACTGGGCTGCAGCTCCTGCAGAGCAGTGCCTGTCCTGCCAGATGAGGTAGGAGATTGGGTGTTGCCCGGCACTGTGCCCACAGGGCTCCCTGCTTCATGTATCTATTCACTGGTCAGATGGGAAATCATGGCCTGCTGAGGGAAAGGACTAATTCATAGCAGGTCAGTGATAGGTCTCCATGCTCCAGTATCACACACACACACACACACACACACACACACACACACACACACACACACACGAGAGAGAGAGAGAGAGAGAGAGAGAGAGAGAGAGAGAGAGAGAGAGAATGTGTGAGTAGGTGCACATGTGTTTATGCAGACATGTGCACATATGTGTGTATGTTGGGTGTGGATGGTAGGACTGCCCTCTAAGTTGGCATTCTAACTGAGTGAGACAGTTTGCTCACTCATTCATTCCACAGATGCAGGCAGGGCCTGAACGGGCTCCAAGCCTGATGGGGGATACTGTGGAGATCCAGGAAGGAGGCCCTTGCAGCATGACAGGAAGAGAACTGACAAATAGCTGTTTCTTTATTCCAACAGGTAATTAAAGATTCAATAGGGGCAGAGGAGACTCCTGGCTGAGATTGGGGGAGTCTTCTCTGAGGAAGGGCAGAGATATACCAGGGACCAATCAGAGAAGGCTGAGGAGGTGAGGTGCTTGAAGAAGTATTGTCCCCCACCCCGCCCTGCCCAGGGTAGGGGTTTGCAGTGTGTGCAAAGATCCTGGGGGGGAGAGACCTTGGCTACTCATTCCAGAGTCAGATGGGACACCGGAGGGATGGAGCCCAGTGCAGGTGAGGTAGGAGATGCGGTGTGAAGCCTGTGCTTCACAGGAGGATTTTATCAGCATCCAGCAGGAGAGGCCAGGTCCTCTTTCTGTAGGAGACCTGTGGCTGAGGAGCCTGTTGTGAAGTCAGCTGTGCTGTGAATGATACTGAGGCCTGGTTCAGGAGTCAAGACAGGGTAACAAGAGGACAGAAAGTCACCTGGTATTGGTGACAGCTGGAGGTGAAGCCAGGCCTCTGTGCCCACTGAAAAATCTCTGGTTTCTGTCTGATATGCCTGGGATGGTGGCCCATCCTGCCTCTGTGCTTCAGGTCCTATTCCCTGTGTGGGGATGTAGGCCTGTGACCATCCAAGTGTCTCTGTGGGCACAGTGAGTAAACCGAGGCATGTGAACTGACTGAGACCTCTCTACACAGGCCCAGCCTGTGGGGTCTCAGAAGGAGGTAAACAGGGCAGGGGGCCCAGGACTGTCCACAGGTCTTGTGCATGACCAACCCGTGTTCTTGTGTGGTTCTCCCTGGAGCCCAGTGATGAATTCTGTCTTGGAGGAGAGAAAGCCCGTGTGCAGAGGAAGGCCACATGGGTTGCTCAAGGTCACAACACATAGACCTCACAGCTTGTTCCACTTGAGTGACACATGCCAATCATCCTGACTGCCTGCACATTAGGGGTAGGGAAAGCTGTGCTCAGGGGTACAGCTGGCTGAGATGGGAGCTGGTGGGTTGGGGGACAGGAGACATTTCTCAGGGGAGAACTTGGGAAGTGAGGCCTGACCCTGGCTCTTGGCATTGACCAGAGTGCTGGAATCATTCCACTCCTTGGGGAGAGAAGTGAGAGGATGCCCCTTCTCATGCTCTGCCCCCTTCAAGCTTGCTGTTCAGGTACCCCCGGAGCTCCATGGATCTCAGAGGACCTGAGGCAGGGGTGCACCCAGACTTGCTAACAAAGGCAAAATGGCAGGTTTGTCCATAGTCAGTCACTCCTGGGGGTCTGGCTGTCCTGGGAGGGAACATCCACCTGTCACCAGCAGGACACAGGGGAGGAGAAGGCTGTGCCGGTTTAGGGGGTTTACAGTTCTCCAGCTCTTTGTTCTCTTATGTCTGGAGGGAGAGGAGGTCTAGGCTGCATTGAGAACGAACAAAAAGTAACAAAAGGGGTTGGGGGTCTTTGCTGACATCTGCCTGCTGCTACGTCAAATCCAGCCTCCATGATGGAGCTCGGAGGACAGGATAAGGTTCTGCATCTGTGGCGGGTAGGGTGATGAGGATGACTCTGGCACAGAGCCCATGCCCTTCTATGAAGTTTGGCAGCATGTGGCATGGGCTTTCTTTCAGAGGCACTTATTAATTGAAAATGGAAAACAAGGCTAAGAAAGGAGGAAGGAAGCTGGTCTATCTAGATAGCCACAGCTGGGTTCTCTGCTGTTCCTCCTCTGACTTTTCCTGAATGGTGGTGACTAAGGTTTTCTTGATCACACACCTTTGTTTCCTTACAGATTCCTCTCTCTCGGCTTGATGTCACACGGATTCCCTTCATGGTCCCCAGAGAAGCAGCTTTTAGTCATAGCCCAGATTTCCACTGAGTGGATATTCTAGAATGTGTTGGGTTTGCTGTGGTTATTTTTGGTTCCTTTTGAGTTGAGATGGTGTTTCTTCAGCAGGTGGTCCTAAAGATAGCCCTGGACAGAGGGATGAACATTTGGGGATCCAGGTGAGGCTTACCTCTTGCTTTCTGTAGCGTTGATGGACAGCCGACTTGGCTGGGACAGCAGACTTCTCCCCCAGGATGCTGGACACAGGCCAACATTTTGGATTCTGGAACAGGCAGCCTCTTGGCAGGAGGCTGCAAACAGTGCACATGTTGATGCACAGCTGGCTTTGCACGCACCAGGGCTCACGCACATGGGCTCATTTCCATAGCTTATGGCATTAGCTTCTTGTACAATGCTGACACCCCATCCAGCAGGTCATACTTGGAGTATGACCCCACTGGGATTTTCCCATTTGCTAAAGGTGCAGCTGTACAACCCAGTTACTGTAACACACACACACACACACACACACACACACACACACGAGAGAGAGAGAGAGAGAGAGAGAGAGAGAGAGAGAGAGAGAGAGAGAGAGAGAGAGAGAGAGTACATGTGTGGCTGAATCGGGCCAAGGATGATATATTGTGTCGTGGTAGGAGAGGTACATGAGGACAGGGAGGGCTTTTGTTGGCAGACAGGAGATGGGCTCTTATACAGGAAGTCTGAGCAAAGGACTGTTGAGGGATAGATGGAAGGACCAAGTGTACTCTTGGGTAACAGGACAGTGGCCAGGAGTTGGAGGGAAAGAGGAATCATGGTCCAAGAGATAGCTGAGATGAGACAAGGGCCA
This sequence comes from Mesocricetus auratus, assembly GCF_017639785.1. Lineage (NCBI taxonomy): Eukaryota > Metazoa > Chordata > Mammalia > Rodentia > Cricetidae > Mesocricetus > Mesocricetus auratus. The sequence goes on along the minus strand of NW_024429190.1, from coordinate 16,472,546 downwards.
GGTGCATGGTTGTCTGCCGATGATGCTTGAGAAGTTACTGCATGGAACTTGGTCTGATCCATCTTCATTCTCCACAAACTGATAAGCAAAGCAGCAATGCCAGACCCATTTCCTGGTTGTTTATGTTCTACTACTACTGCCTTGGTCCTTGGCACTACCTGGCTGTGTACTTTGGGTGGCTCAAGAGGGGTACTGATACGTGACAGCCCACCCATCCTGAGATGCTTGCTGTTGCCCTATCTCCCATTGATTTACAACAACTGCAGCCCCCTAGATGAAGACCCTGGCATGGGGTGCTTTGTGGCACAGCCTGAGCCTATCTTTCTTTTTAAAATTTTATTTATTTATTTATTTTTTTAATTTCATTTTACATCCCAACCTCAGTTCTCCCTGACACCCCCCCCCTCCCACTCTCCCTCATATCCCCCACCCCCATCCACTCCTTTGGCTCCCATGAGGAGTCAACAAATCTGGTACATTAAGTTGGGGCAGGACCAAACTCCTATTCCATGCATTAAGGCTGACCATGGCATCCCGTCACAGGGAATGGGCTCCAACAAGCAGCTCGTGTACCAGGGTATATCCTGGTCCTACTGCCAGGGGCCCCGCTGGTAGTCCAAGCTTCACAACTGTCTCCAACATATGGAGTGCCTAGTTCAGTCCCATGGAGTCTCCACAGCTGTCAGTCTAGAGCTTATGAGTTTCCACAAGCTTAGTTCAGCTGTCTCTGTAGATTTCTCCATCATGATCTTGACCTCCCTTGCTCATATTTACCCTCCTCCCTCTCCGACTGGATTCCTGGAGCTCAGCCTGGTGCTTGGTTGTGTATCTCTGCATCTGGTTCCATCAATTACTGGACGAAGGCTGAGCCTATCTTTCCATTTGTACTATTAAGTGGGCCGTGGTCCTAATGTCCCATGGAGGCCTTGGTTCTTTGATGAAAACCTCCTGTGTGCCAGGCTCCTTGCAGTGGTTGTTGCTCTGTGAGTGTTTTGTTCTGGGACTTGTGTGGGTGGGATCTAGGCATCACAGCATCAAAGAAACCAGTGGCTTTGCCTTCCCGGCTCCCCTAGTGGACCACCCTTTATTGTCTCTGCTCCTGGGACTACTTCCTTTGTTGGTGTTTAGTTGATTGGTCTGTTCATGTCTCTGCTGGTGTAACTGGAAAGGAGTCAGTGCACCTGCCTGCTGTTGAGAAGAGCAAACATCAGAATTTGCCACAGCAGCTGGATGTCATGGCTTGGCACTCAGCCCACCTGGCACTAGGTTAGCCTGGGGAGGACATGATTTGCATTGGGTCAGGAGCTAGTGAGAGGCTATCGGAGATGGCTTGAGCCACTTCTCACCTTCTCCACCAGGAAGGTAAGATTAGATGCCCCCTCTGACTTGCAGGTGGGGAAACTGAGGCATCAGTAAGTGAAATCTCTGGCCACGACCTGAAGACGGTAGGCCCAAGTCTGAAGCTACTGTGCTCTTGCCTAGCAGAGCTGAGGAGGACAGATAATGCCCATTGCTCAGCTTGGGAGACAGAGGCTGGCTCCAGGCTGCATGCTCTGTGCCTGTGAACTCTGTTCTCCTATGGAGAGGGTGAGCCGTAGCCAGCCTTTGGAGAGATGTAGCTGTGGAGATTTCCAGGTCATCATAGTAGCCTCAGCACTGAGCAGGGAGCACCTTTGTCTGGGAGCACTCACCCTAAATTCAGGAGCCCATCAGTACCTGCTGTGGGCCCATCTTCCTGCTGTTTGACCCCGTGACCCAAGCATCCTCGTCATCTTCCACTTCCTGTCCTGCCTTTCCCTCCCTCCTTCCTCTTCCTTCTTTCTTGACTTTGTTTGTTCTTTCTCCCCCTTCGTCTCCCCTTTCTATTTCCCTCTAACTACAGCTCCTCCCACCCCTTCTGGTCCTTCCCTTTCCCCTCCCTCCTCCCATCTTCCACAGAGCAACCCTCATGGCCACCCACACAATGAGGCGATTGTGAGCTGGAGTCCCACTGAAGGGCAGGAACATGGCGGAGGCCTGATTTTCATGAATGATCAAATGCCCAGCCCGGCCCACTGCAGGCAGCAACCTGAGCTTGGGCGGCCAGCCGGGTGGTTTGCTTCAGGGCTTTGTCTGGGGATGAAGAGCCCCTGGCTAGGAGCCATGTTGCCTTGGCAGTGAGGAGGAGGGACAGGGATGGCGGTTGGAGCCTGTAGGATAGACTGAGTCAGCTGGGCCCCTGAGCCCAGCGGTCAGGATCCTGGTCAGAATCTATGGGTAGTAAGGGTCAGGCTGGCCTCCGGTAAGATTCTGGGGAACAGGCCTACTATGTGCTACTCACAACATTCCCACAGTGGCCAGGAAGATACTGGAACCATGTGACCACAGTGTCGCCATGGTGGGTGGGTTGTGGGTCATCCTTGGAAGACGGCCTCTCCACCATCCAGGGGACTCATTTTCTGGCCAGGGCTTTGGTTTTCTTATCTGCCTGGTGGGCATCTCAACCCTGCCCTGCCTGGGTGTAGTGCAGGCGAGTCAGGGTGGGGACACAAGGTGCCCAACACACAGCAGTAAACTTGAGTGAAAAATGACAGACCAGTGCAGATGACACTGTGCCCCAGGGCTTCTCTGGGGGCGGTGTGGCCCTGCCCTCTGCAGGTCTGTGTGGGACTCCTCCAGAACAGCCCTTTCCAGCAGTGGGGTTGGTACTCAGTGCCTGCCCTGTAGGCTCTGGCTACAGTGACACCTGCTGGTGGCCAGGCTGCTCCTGATCGTGTGGCTTCTGGGGTGGCCCTCCCAGGTCCTGCCTCCTAGCTACCCAGATTATCTACTGAGCTCTCCACAGGGGCATCCCTGGAGTGAGTGATGGTTTTTCTCCCTAGTGGCTTGTTGTTGAGGAACCTCATCTGGACCATGGTTTCTCTCTCTGATAGTGTGTTAGAGGCAAGCCTTGGTGTGGATCATGGAGCCTTGCATTTGGCTGGTTCATTTCCGGTAGTTAAGGGAGGCTTGTGAGCCAAGAGTGGGCAGCCCTGGTCAAGCTCTGCCTTCTCCCCAAAGGCCTGTGGGTGGGACTTGGTAGACTTGGCGAAGCCCTGGAACTCTGTGAGACTCCCACTCCCCATCCTACTGCCTTTCCACACCTGGCTCAGTGGTGGCCGAGGGCACTGCAGGACAAGTGGACAGACACAAACGTACACTTTACACAGTAACTAAGTTTCTCTAAGCCTCAGATCACTTCCCATCAAATTGGATCACAGTTCCTCAAGTCCCTCAGAATAATGGGAAAAAGACTGCAAAACTAACCAACTCCCAACCCCTGCCACCAAGGGAATGCACAGAGAACTCCCCAGGAGGCTGTGGGCCCTCTGCGATGGGTGGGTAACTTCATCCTTGTCCTCCATAATTTCATAGTCACTGACTGTTGGGGGCCACGAGGGGCCTGGGTGCCTCTACTTCCTAGTGTTCCCCAGGTAAAGTCCATCTGACTGGCCTGGCCTCTGAGGTACAAGACAGCCTTCATGACCCTCCTTGTCCAGAAACCAACATCTTCTGCTCTCTGGGGATCTGCTCATGCACTTGAGTTCTTGAGATGCTAATGCTCACTCTCCTGTCTTGAGATTAGATGACTCCATGCCTCTGTGGATGCCTGGGGACCAACCCTTGGACCAATCCCTCCTCGCTGGGATGATCACATCTTCTGCCAGGCCCCTGCTCTGTGGTAGGTGGTGACAGCAGGGATCCTACATGCAGCTTGCCATCTTCCTTCCTGAATGGCACACTGGCCACAGGAGGAATCATCAAATACCCGTTCACCACCAAGCCATGCCAGAAGGGGTGCCGTGCAGTCTCTGCCAGGCTGTCATCAGGGCATAGCCTTGCCCCTAGTCTGAAAGCTACTTTTGTGTTCATTTTATGAGACTCCACCCTTCCCTCACTTCAGAGTCCTTCCTCGGTCCATGACCCTCTTTGAAGGTCAGGGAGTCTGTGGGGTCAAGCAACCAAGCCATTCAGAGCTGATGCCTCCCTTCCAAATCCCCAGAACTCTGGCTTCCAGGGCCAAGACACATCTCTCTGGTTGTGTCCTTATCCCTGTGTAAGTCGTGTGACCTGAATGTGCCCAGGAGCATCATAGGGGAGGATGCAAGGGGGATGGGTCTTGCTTGTGCAGCTTGGTACCCACAAGGGAGCATACAAGGCCCCGGGGCTCAGGATGCCTGCGGTGCTCACTGTGCCCCTCACTGAGGGACAATGCAAAAGTGGGGTGTCGGGAGGGTGGCTTGATCCCTTCTGGGATCTTGCTGTGGACTCTGGGATGATTTCAGGGGTCATGACAATTTGAAACTGAGGGTCAGGGCAGAATTTTCTGGAAGATGATAGGAGCTTTATCACGCTCTGCTAGATTAGCAGCCCAGATTTGGGCTAGACCTGGCAGCCAGGACCCGTCTCCGGATTTGAAGGTGGGTGCCAGGACGGCAGGAGTGATGGACAAGGTGAGGAGTGGCTGCCCTGGTTCTAGCCTCAGGCTGACCCCAACGTGGGCGTCACGGGGAAGGAAGGCCTCGAATGTACTGAGCCACAACCTGGCTCAGTCTGCGTCAGCTCAGGCCTGAGCCCACTGCGTGTGGTACTGGGCACAGAAAGCCTAGAGTGGCTGGGACATATGTGGGGGCAGATGGGAGGGGTCGGGGAGCAGACAGCACGCAGGAGTTAACAAAGCGGTGGGCTGAGTCAGGCCTTTACAGTGTCCTTGCTGGCTCTTGTCTTTGGTGGTGGCTACCTTGTCAGTTAGTGTGCAGATGGGCAGAGGCCACTCACTCCTAGAGTTCTGAGTGTTTCAGACTGGGTCCTCGTGAGAAAACTGTTGCCCGTCAGGGGAGCAGCGGCCTACCAAGGGCTGGACCCCTATCTGCTCCGGCTTGGCCTGTTCCCCTCACAAAGCCCACCTCCAGAGCTGCCTGTCTCTGAAAGAGAGCAGCATCCAGTCCTGAGGGACCATCCGGCCTGAGACCTTTCCCCTTCCTTCTAAGGCCGAGGACGGTGGTCTGTTCTGTCTTGGTGCCATCTCGGGGCAAAGCAGCTTGAGTTCCTGGGCTCTTCCTGGGCTGTCTCCTCCTGTTTTTCCTTCTTAGAGCTGTGTGCAGAAGTTGCTCAGGTTTTGGGTCTGAAAATTGCATTCACCCTGTTTCTTTCCTCACCTCAAAGCAGTGGAACCCTGGTGGATAGGGTCTGGCAGGCAGCTTGTGCTCTTGCTATCCACCTCACTCTGGGGCTCAGATGGACCTGGAAATCACCTATGGGCATTTATGCTCCCCATACTCCAGGCTCAGCGCCTGCTTCTCCACCCAGCCCAACACATGGGTGTCCTTCCAGAACCACTGAACCCAGCAGAAGTGTGCATGTGTTTGTGTAAGTGTGTGTGTGGGGGGGCAGGTTCCTGCTACAGGTCCTCTACACTTGGAGACAGACTGGTGAGACAAGTTTTTCTTGTTGGGGACTGCTGAGTCAAGACAGAGGGGGATGCACCGCCCTCCACTGGCCAAGGAAGGATTAGAAGGCAAAGTGGAAGATTGCCACCAATGGGCACTGGTTGGGTCTCGGGACCGTCAAGGACAATGTTAATGTTACTACAGGCGGAGGTGCTAGGAAGGACTTGTCTGAAGGAGATAGGTAGTAGCAGGCTTTCCTCAGAACTCAGGGCTAGGATGCTGAGGGGTTCTGAGACTATTTCCCTGTGCTGTGAGAGATGTTTGTCCCAGTGTCTCTGGCACTTTGCCAAGGCCCGGGCAGAGCTCTGAGGACCATTAGCACCATCAAAGCTCCACCCTAGCACAGTGCACACACTGACTCACAGGCCGTGTATTGGTGTACTTCATCATCTTTGCAGATGAAGACACAGGCACAGGCTATATATGTATCATGCCAGGTTCTCAATGCCCATTCCCTGGGCTGCCAATTTTAATACCATTGTGGTAAGTGGGGCATCTCATGCGTTGGCCGGCCTGTTGTCAGACTAGTTCAATCTCACTTTGCAGCAGCCAGGTTGCCAACTGAGATCTTGAAGATCTGTATGCAGGGTAGGGCCTCTTCCCATGCCTTTCCTGGTCCCTTCTACTCCTTCACTCCAGCTTCCATCTTGAGTTGGCCTGCCCCGTATCTGAAGGGTCATGTGGCCTCGGACCAAGCTCTCCTGTCTCTCTGAGTCAGGGCTCACTGGGCTTTCTCTGTATTCCATCACACAGCCAATGAGCTTGCATTCAATGCCAACCACTCAGCTACTTGTTTACACCACCAGTGTTGGCTTATTGGCAACTGTGCCGGGCACCAGAAACACAGCAGCTGCCATAGGAGAGCTCCTGTTAAGGTCATTCAGTTCTTAGGAAGCCATCCTTATGTGCTGCAGTCCAGGATTCAAGGGCAGGGCTGCCACTGGCGGCCTGTGGGACGTGGAGTGAACAGTTCTCTGGGTTCTTCTCCCTAGGGGTGGCTGGGATCCTGAGAGTCTCAGCCCTGAAGGAGCCCTGTGTATGTGTCTTTCCACAGGAGGAGGTGGAATGAGGCATCTTCCCTCACATTCCTACTAGTGTCTCTGGCTCCTGAATGCTCTGAGGCTTACAAACACCAGAGGGTGGGGTTTACACTGACAAACCCTTTTCCTACAGTTCCTCCTTGCAGGGCTCCTCCTTACCCCAGTCCCTTCCCTCCTGGGCCCCTGACACCCTCAAGGAGCATCCTACCTACCTACCTAAGAGATGGATCTTGAGTTGTATAACAAAGTATGTGGGCAGCCCGATTGTCTACACTGCACTGTCTACACCCTCGTTAAGCCTTTCAGTGTGAGACACGGTTCCAGTCTCTGGTTCTCATGTCTGGTCATATCCCCATCAGCCACATTGTGAGCTCTTCACAGCAGACACCATCTTGTGACCCTATTTGTGGGTCACCACCTGCAAGGATGCCAGCTGGGAATACTGTGTGGTAATGCACCTCTCACAATCACCGGGGTCATTGCCACCCTGGTATGGGCTTGTTGGGCACATTCCTGCCACAGGCCTTGGCCTCTGCCTTATCGTCACCTCTCTTCTAGCAGCCAGGTGTCTGACTGGCTTTCTCCCACCCTATCAGCTTCCTCTGTAAAATGGCATCCCAGGGTCCAGCCTGGCTGCTCCGTGGCCCAGTTCCCTTCTGTTTTTCTACGTGATGTTCATAGCTGGACCAGGCTGGGTCCTTTACCGGTCGATTTTTTTGTCTTCCTTCCCCAGCAACGTAAGCTCATATTGTCTGTTTTGTTCTCTGTTGTATCTGCAGCTTCTAGAACCGTGTCAGCACATAGTGGACGATCAATAAATATGCCTCCTGTAAATGTGCATGCGTATGTGCCCCCAGCCCAGTGTGTGCGTGTGTCCTTGTTCCCATTGATGGGCTATAATAGGAATCGTGTCAGTATTTCATAGCGTCAGGAAACACAATTCCGTCTGACTGGCACTTCCGAACTCCTTGATCAGCCGTGACTAATCTTGGCGTGTGCTGTGAGAGGGTCCCCAACCCAGCCCTGGGCCTTTTCCTTGGTTGGAGAGGGTCTCCGTGCCCCTGGGCTGCTGAGGTGCCTCGGTGCCATGATGGGGTATTACTGTAGCAGGTGCTCCTGGCTATTCCTCTACATCCACATGAGAGCTCAGACAGGGTAATAAACAGCAAGGCTAATTTGATTTTCCAAAATGAGTGTCCCCAGAGGACTTTTAAAAAATGGAGCTGGCACAGGGTCAGGGAAAGACGGTCACTGTGGGGATCGTCGGTTCCAGAGGGAAATCCAATATTCCAGCCAACGAGGCAGTCCCAGCTTCATTAAGTGAGGGATGGTGACTTCTTAACCTTGTCAAGAACCAAAGGCCTTGACTTGACTCATGGCTGTCCCCTGCTGGTGACAGTGGTGATGAATAGGATAGTGAAGGCCAGGGGGGGTCTCTGCTTTCTCTGGTTCTGCCTTTGTGTGTGTGTGTGTGGTGTGTGTGTGTTCACACACATGCACATGAGCAAACACGTGTGTGCTCTGGTGCATGTGTGGAGGTCAGAGGTCAGTCCTAGGCATCAGTCTTTGCCACCTTGTTTGAGGCAGGGTTTCTTGTTGATTGCCCCTGTGTACTCCAGGCTAGTTGGTTCAAGACCTTCCAGGAATTCTCCTGCCTTCCTTCCATGTCCCTGTTGGTGTTCTGGTTTTATAGACATGTGCAGGTTACTGTGTCTAGACTTATGTAGGTTGCAGGATCCATATTAGTACGCCCATGACTTTTCCCTTTCTTTCCCCCCTTCTCCTCTTGTTCTTTGTGTGTGTGAGTATACACGTGCAGATGGAGGCCAGAGTTGACGTCGGGCGTCAACTCGATCACTTTAGGTTTTGAGGCAGGCACGTCGCTGACTCTGCAGCCCACTTATCTGGCTGACTGGGTGGCCAGCCCAGGGACCTCCTCATCCCCGCCTCAGACACTGGGATGGCAGGCACGCGCTGCTGCTGTCCACTTCCTTGCACAGGTTCTGGGGATCAGGCGCAGGCACAAATGCTTGAACAACAAGCGCTATGCTTCTGAGCATCGGCCAGCCCTGCCTTGTCTGGAAAGGAAGCAATCCTGCCCATCTGTTGCTTCCTCATCCCCTACACACTCTGTTGCTCCCTGACCTGCAAGGGGTGAACGCTATCATCCTGGATCCCACCGGTCCCCTCAACCAGCCCTTGTCTTGTCTTCCCTGTTCTGTTTTTGTCTACACCCTGTAACCCAGTGCACTGCCAAGTTCAACGCAACTTCTTTTTTAATCTCTCACATTATGTATTTATTTAGGGATAGGGTCTCAGTATATAATCAAGCTGGCCATGAACTTCACCACGCCTATACCTCCCTTTCAGTGTTAATTTCTGCCATTGGCAGTGACCTCAGTGCTCATTAAGCTCCTTTGGAAAGTGGGTGCTCATTCATTTTAGGGGCTCTGTTAGTGGTCAAGGCACTCACCAGGACCCTGAGCAGCAGCGTACAGCCAGTGGAATTCAGGGTGGAAAGTATCTTCCAAGGCAGACAGAGCTCAGGCTGAACCAGAGCTCACTGTTTAGGTGGCAATGGTTGCACCCACTATGGACCTGTCCTGAGACAGGAATGACAAAGGCAGAAGCGGAAATCCCCACAGTTGGGTACCCCACCCCCCAAACCGACCCTGTACACGTGTGTAGGATCCTTCCAAGACATGTGCCTTGGACTGTCTTCAGCCTTCATTCGTAAATGCAATCTGATGCCAGGCTAGCACATTGTACATTTCCTTACTTGTTCTCATTTATTTCTTCATTTGTTCAAGAGACGCCTGTGAGGTCTCTCAGTGCTAGAGGCAAATGGCCAAACCAAATCTTGATTTTCTGTTTTTCCTTTTGATCTCACGTTCTCATCTGCTTCTGATGATGACAAACCAAGAGTCAGGTTTGGGGAGATGGCTCAGAGTAAGACTGCTTGCTGGCCAAGTATGATGACCTGAGTTTAAATCCCCAGCACACATTTCTTTTTTAAAAGCCAGGTGTGACTTTGCAGAAAGCTAAAGCCTCATTGTTTGGGGTATGGAGACAGGAGGATTGCTTCGGCTTGCTGTCCGCCAGCCTAGCTGACAAAAAGCAAACTCCAAATTCAGTGAGACAGCCTCCCCCCCCCGACTGTCTCAGGAGAATGAGGCAAAAAGTGACAGAGCAGTACCCCTGATCTTCTTTGATCTTTGCAAATGCATCTGCAAACACATGAATACATGTATCACATACACAGAAACACTCACACAATGCATGTGTGCCTGTATGTGTGCATGTGTACACACACACAAGCACACACCATACCAAACCAAACTAAATAAAGCACAAGAGGCAACAGTCCTCTTGTGACAGGGATGACAGGGTCCCAGTGGATGTGTGGGGAGAAGGGTCTTTCCCTGGTTCTCTCCCACCCTCTGTGTCTCTGTCCCCTTCCCCTTGTCGTCTTCAGGCATTATTCATCTTAGCATCCCTCCTAGACGCTGTACCGAGGCTGCAGGTAGGGAACCTTCCTTTCTGTAAGTTCAACCAGTAGTGCAGGGTGCTTATTGAGCCAGTGGTCAAAGACTGGACACTGCGTCCTTGTCATAACACACACCTCATTCCCAACATGCACATGGGTGAGTGGAAATGGGACACATCCTGTATGTTCAGGAGACAGCAGTTGCTCTGAGCTTTTCTTCTTCCTCAGCTAGGGGCACCTCCAGCTGAGAGGAGAGAGTGGAGACCTGCAGGGCAGTGGGCCAGAAGGCCTGCTTGTCCGGAGGCACAGAGAGAGCGAGAAGATCCTGGAGGCTGTTAGGAGCCTTTCCTAGGCAGAGGTCAAGAGATCAGAGTCTGGAGAAGGACTGGAACTGCCCGAGTCAGCACAAGTCTGGGCTGGGGTGTGGCTCGGTGGATGCCTGAGGTTTACATTCCCAGCACCACACATGCAAAAGCCAGAATGACTCACTGGACCCTTTTGTTCTCAACCTGAAGTTGTATAGCATTTGTGGTGGTGCAGCTGAGCCAGTCTGCTGGGGAAATACATGGAGACTTTGCGTTAAAGGCCTGATTCCGACCAGTGGAAACCCAGGGGGTGCACCTGTCTCGGATTCTGTGACCCTGACTGGTGACATGGGAATCGTGGTGACCCAGATGATGAAGTGACCCTGTTTGTCCCATTTTATTGCTTTTCTTTTATTTTGTTTTATTGCGACAGGACTTGCCTTGCAGCTTAGGCTGGACTAGAACTCTCAGTCCTCCTGAGTGCTGGGGTCACAGATGCACCATCATACCCAACCTCTTGTCTCATTTCTGCCTCATTTTCCTTGAGAACTTCCTTGTGCTAGAACCCATCCAGTCAGGAGGGATACTGACCAGTTCTGAAACTAGATGTGGGGGTGCTCCCCCATGGAGCTCTGCTACCTGTGGCTGTGGGATCTGTCCCCTTCTTTTCTTCCCTGTAGGCACAGTGGGTGGTGGACAGGGATAGGACACATTTGTCTGCACCTTGGTTTGGAGCAGAGTGGAAGCATCTTGCTGGCTGGCATGTGTTGTCCAGAGTGGGTGTCTGACTGGTGGCTCAAATCAGGGCTCTGGGTCTCATCCACTCTCAGGTCCTGGTAGCCTCTGGAAAAGTGGAAAGGGGTGGGCACCATTATGTGGAGGTGCCCTTGGGGCAGGCCTGACTGTGCCCATGGTGTGTTTCTGGGCTTCAGTCTTTCACCAACAGGGTCTCCCATGCATTCCCCATCATCCCTTTGCGGGACGAATGCTTGCGGTGTACAAAGATGGATAGAGTGATCTCTGTGTTCTGTTTTGAGGTTGACTTTGATGCAATTCAGACAGAGCAGGCTCAGGACAGGGTACCTGGGAGGTAGGTGGGAAACACTGATGGGATCGCTGGAGGCCTGTGGCTCTGAATTCACAAAGGGTGACCACGGTGAGGCTGAGGTGTGTCTAGTGCTGTCCTAGGGTTGTCTCCCTTAGCGACACCTGTAGAGCTTCTGGCAGACCACAGTAAGGTGTGGGCCCTGGAAATGGTCAGCCTGTGGGCTCAGGGAACAGAGGAGGAAATGGAGGGACTTCTGAGTCAGGATGTTCATAGGGGCCAAGCTCTTGGTGTGGAGCAGCCGGGTCAGTGCATTGACAAGACAGTATCTGTATTCTAGTGTGTGGACCGGAGAAAGCTCCGTTTGCTTCTGTTTCTTGAGACATCTGATTCTTGGCTCTTTCTCTGTGTGGTGGGAAAACAGGCTGAGGAAGACTAAGCACTCTCCAGGCCGGGGTGAGTTGCAGGGGCTGGACCGCTCCGAAGAGGACATCAGCCGTACAGCCCCTGCATTCTCTCCCCCTCCCCTTCACCACAGCCTTTCAGAGCTAGACAAAGGCAGTGCTGTGCCAGGGAGGGCCTGCTCGTGGTCCCCAGGGTGCATTCCGGAAGACCCTACGCGTGACCTTCCTCGCTTGCTTCCGAGCAGTCTGGAAGTTTCTTCCATAACAAATTCATCTAGAAAAGGGGAGACAACCCATAGATGTGCCCAGTTTCCGGCCTACCTCCCAAATCATTCCCTGTGGGCCTATGCCCAGGAGTGTTTCTCTTCCTTAGTGGGCAAGGAGACTGAGGCCCAGGGAGTGATCGGCCTGCCCTGGTCACCACGAACCAGGGCTCAGCCCCATGCCTGCTGGACTTTTCAGGCAGGATTCTTCCTTGGACTCAGCTCTCTAGCCTCTCCAGCATTTTCCCTCTGAGGGTGGGTGCTGACAACTGTTCTGTAAACAGCCAGGGAGGACAGCTTGGTGGGGCAGCTGTGAGGCTGAGAGCAGGATCGTGTGTTTGTGTGTGCATGTCAGCCTATGTGTGAGGGAATGTGTGTGTGTGCACATTGCTGTGAGTGTGCGTGACTGCATGTGTGAAGTGTGTCAGTATGGGCATATGAGAGCGAGGAAGAGAGAGACAGAGACAGAGAGAGACACATAGACACACACACACACAGAGTCAGCATGCATGTGTATGTAAGGGAGTATATGTTTGCCTGTTGATGTAGATGAGAGCCTGTGTGTGAGTACATACATGTGCCTGTGCGTGTGCATGGTCGTGAGTACATACATGTGCCTGTGCGTGTGCATGGTCGTGAGTACATACATGTGCCTGTGCGTGTGCATGGTCGTGAGTACATACATGTGCCTGTGCGTGTGCATGGTCGTGAGTACATACATGTGCCTGTGCGTGTGTATGGTCGTGAGTACATACATGTGCCTGTGCGTGTGCATGGTCGTGAGTGGGGAGAGATGGTTTTTACCCTGTCTTTGCCTTTCTGAGGTGCCTCTTCAAGCAAACTGGTGCAACAGGACATGGGACCTGTTCTGTTCAGGACTGTGGTCTCCCCAAGCCCTTTCATCTGTATCCTCAGGGTCTGACTTGGCTCTGACCCAGGCTGAGTCCCTGCTAGATTCCCTGATGTCATTTTACTTACAGACCTCATGATGGTGGGGTCCCTCCCAGGCCCCCTCCTCACAGCTCCTGCTCTAGTCTTCTTAGCAGCCCAAGGCTTCTAGTTCTCACTCAGAGACCTGTGATGGTGCCTGGTGCCAGTGCTTGGGAGAGATTGGGTGACGTTTGGCAGCACCATGGCCTCCCCTGCTCTGTAGACGTTTCCCTCTTTCTTGCATGTGAATGAAAAACAGCCTTAGAGAGGTGAAGTGGCCCACCCAGGTCACCCTGCACTGGGGGACATGTGGGTGATGGCAGCAGAGTATTGGGCTCCTGACTTTGGTCTTGTTTCTTAGCAATGTGAAACTTGGGGTCAGAGTGCTTTGGGGGGCACCTGCTAACCACAAGGAGCTGTGTCCCTAACTATAGCAGAATATATCTTCACAGGATCCAATGACTCATGGTCTCCTCCTGGTGTGTCCTGGTAGGAAACTAATGGGGACATGGGTGGAGTGCCTAGATTCCCATGGACCCCAGGACAGCTGAGACTAGGGCTGTTCCAGGCCTATGGCTCCAGTCTGTGGCTGAGATCCTTCCAGGCACCAGAAAGGAGGGGACCCTCAGTGGCTGCGCTGGCCCCTTCCCAGGAAATTTGAAGGAAAAACAGATTTGGCCTATCTGTGCAGAAAATCCCCCATGCTGGCCTGGCCTGTCTTGGTCCATCTGGGTAGTAGCTCTGCATGGCAGGGAGGTTCCCCTGTGGAAGAGCTGAGGATCACATGTGAGAAAACTTCTATAGGGCAAGAGAGGCCATAGTCCTGCCAAACGCAACACCCGGTCTCTCCAAGTCACTGGCCTCAGAGACCACCACCTGGGGGCTGAGGGAGGTTTTGGCTTACAGAGAATCAGGACACTAGGAAACTATGGGGGATTCAACCCCAAAACCTGTGGTTTTCCACTTTAGAAGGAATTAGAATTGGAGAGCAGAAGGCAAAACTTCAAATGTAAAGGTGCTGCCTCAGGACCAGGGCACATGCTGTCTACACAGCCTTGGCTTTAGCAGTGGACTTCCATTCTGCACAGTGGGAGAGAGCTTGGGGAGTTGCTCAAGTGGCGGAGAGAATGCCTAGCATGCATGAGGCCTTGGGCTCCACACTTTCACATACAGAAATTGACGTTAAATTGCTTTTCTCAATGGGGAGGCGGGGTTTCTATGTATTTTATAAGTTGGCTTTTGCAAAAGATTCCACTGTAAACCTGGGTTGGGAATCCATGTACTGTATTACCCTCTGCCCCCAAATCCAAAGCCAATCCCTCCAGGACAGGCCCCATGGCAGAGCTGGAGCTGAGCCCAGAAGCGTTTCCAGGGTCCTGACCTTGTATCTAGGTTAGCCCTCTGTGGTCTTGAGAGATATTAAGCTGCAAAGAGATTTTTATCAAGAAATCTTGGCCAGTCACCCCAAAGGAAAATGCGAACTGCTCCTTGCTGTGAACAGGGTACGGCTCATTGAATTTTGGGGTCACACCACATCCTCCAAGGCAATGTACTGGCCTCAGGCAGCTTTGGAAAAGAGGCAGTTTTTTGTTGTTGTATTTTTTTTTGAGGAGGTTATTGGGAAATACAACAGGTTGCATGCTCTCACAGCATACAGTGGGGCTGAGTGTTGGCATAAGCACATGACCTGTAGCTGTCACTTCAACTGGATGAATGCGACAACCCACAGCCCCTCTTGTCCTGTTGATCAGCCCCTCATCCTCCCAGGAATCCACTTCCTGTTGGCTTCTCCTGGGATTTTGCCTGAGTGTGTAGCACATGCTCTTGTCTGGATTATGCCACCAAGTGTCACTCTTCTGGCATTCATGTATGTCATGACATGGACCCATAAACATATGTCCCCTTTATTTTCCCACTTGGAAAACTATTTTCCCACTTGTGTGTGGTAGGCACTTACACTATTGCCAGGCCTGGGCTGTTACAAATATAGCCACCACGAGCCTTCCTGCATCTGTCTTGTGGGGACATGGGTCTTCCTTTCTTTGGGTAAATACCCAGGAGAGATGATTCAATCACGTTAGGAATCCATTGCATGTTATTAAAAAGCAACCAAACACAGAGTTTTACATTAGCAATACCAATGGGAGTTCCAGTCCCTCCCTGGCCTTGTCCTGCTGGGTTTGGTGAGGAGAGGAGAGAATGACCTTGCTCTCAGTGCTCTCTGTGGCCTTGTGCAGGGGGACAACAGGCTAAAAGTCTGTGAGATGCAGGAGTGCATGTTTAATGAATTTTGATTAATTGTTAAAAACCTTACGTGGCTGCGCATACTTGATGCCACATATCTGTAATCGTAGCACTAGAGGGATGGAGGCAGGAGGATTGTCATGAATTTGATGCTAGCACGGGGTACAGAGTGAGACCTTGGCTCACAACAAGAACAAGGAAAGACATTATATGCAGAGTGCAGGGCCAGGGGACCTTGTGAATCAGCCTTGCTGAGGCCCCACCTCGGCCAGCATGACAAATTCATCCGTAACATCCATAACCAAGAGCCAGAGCAGGGGATGGGGGTGGAGGAGCAGCTGTTTCCTTGGCGCTAATTCTTTGCCATCATCCCCACTGCAGGAGGTCTAGGGTTTTGAGTAAGTTGTTGGGGTTCAAGCCAGCCTCTGCCAGCCCCAGGATGAGTGATGGCAGGCAGGTCACCATCTGAGAGCATCAGCCCTGACCGTGGTAAAGGCCATGGAGGGCCGTCTGCTGGTGCCTGTGGTGCAGCAGGTGCTCCGATTGTGTGTTCTGGTTCTTTTTTTGTGTGTTCTCATTCTGGGCCCTGGTTGACTCTCCTGAGGAAGCTGCCCCCCTACCTGTCTGTCTGCCTGTCAGATGGAGGCACAAGGGTCCTTGACCTGGAGAGCTCAGAGTGGGGCAGGGTGTCAGATGAGATCATTGGGCAGCCAAGGAGGTACTGGGCTCTCTCCTTTCTCATGTTTTTCTTCCCTCCAGGGACTCCCATATCTCCTACAGCCATCTCTGTGGAGAATCTTCCCTTTGTCTTGGTAAGGATGCATTCACACTGCTCTACCCCCATTGTGGTTGTTAATGTCCATAGCATCTCTCAGGGGCTTGCTGCAGGCTCTGTGTCTGCACATCTTTACCCCCAGTGTGGAAGAGAGGAAGCAGATACCCATGCCCCCGTCCTACTGTACACTCCTCCATCACCACCAGGCACCTCTCCACCCATCCACCTGCCCGTCTGATATCTCTCCATCCATCATTCCATGTGTCGTTTTGTCTATTCCTCCCTTCTGTCCACCTTCCCTCTTTCCTCCCTCTTCCCCTCTCCCCTTCTTCCTTCTCCTCCCTCCTTCCTTTTAATCATCCATCTGTCCATCCATCCACCCACCCACTCACCCATGTGTCCGTCCGTCCATCCGTCTGTCCATCCATCCATCCAGCCAGCCATCCATCCATCCATCCATCCATCCATCCATCCATCCAGCACATACTTGTCAGGTATCTCTAGTATGTCTGACACTGTGCTGCAGGAAGGTACAAAAAGCATGCAAGTGCAGTGTGGATGGGATACTCCCACAATGCAAGTGCAGTGTGCATGGGATACTCCCACAATGCAAGTGCAGTGTGGATGGGATACTCCCACAATGCAAGTGCAGTGTGGATGGGATGCTCCCACAAACACAAGTCAAGGGCTTAGAGCAGCCTTGGTGTGTGCTTGGGACAGCTGGCTCTTGAGATCTCATGAGTACCAGCACCGTGGCCCCAAGCAAGTCAGCTAATCTTCCAGTGCCTTTGCATGGACTGGATGAGAGGAGGGATATGAGGTACTTGTCTTAGCAAATGTCAACTTTTATTATTAGCTATGAGGGCTGACAGTGAAGTTTGAGTGCTGAGGTATCCTCCTATAGAACGAAGAAGTGTGTCTCAGAACAGCAGAGTTTGTACATGGCTCTCAGCCATTCTGGGTGTAGGTACTAGCCCTTAGCCCTCAGAGTCAGGAGTCAGGAGGTTAGGGGGATGTTACCACCCCCAGGCTTTTAAAGTACCAGAGAAGAGATGCAGAGTCACCACTGCCTTGAGGTGAGCCTCCATAGCTCACAAGTTCATGACGGCAGAGTTCAATATTACAAACTCCCCTGCCCTACTCCCCGCTTGTGTTCTCAGACATCACATACTATTGGGTGGATGGTAACCCCACTTGGTTTGGAGCAGTCAGTGGAGGCAGAGGTGCCCAGCCCACTGACAGCACGTGGGTGGGTTGAGGGCTTCCTTCCTTCTGTGAGCTTCTGTGGGAAGGTGTGCCAAGAAAGGACGTGGGTCTTAATTCCTATCTCAGCTGTGATAGGTGAATGCCGACGCTGTGGAGTTGGTTGCATTGCTGGAAGCCCCTCCTACGTGAAAGCCTGAGAGATGGAGAAATGACTTGGGTGAAAGAGAATGTCTCTGCCCCACAGCCAGGTTAAGACTAGCCCTGGGGGCAGTGTGCGCAGGGACCCAAGCTAGGAGAGGCTCTCCATAGCCTGCCTTGAGCAGCTGGCACTCCGGGAGGCTCCTTGGCCCCTCACACTCCTTATTTATACGTTTGCAAACACACACGGCTGCACATGCTTGCTTGTCCCAGGGGGAATTTAAGTCAGTGTTGTTGCTGAAGAAAGGTCATGGTCGTCTGGGATGATTCCTGCTATCTAGAGACAAAACACCCCGGCTTCCTGCCGTGGCTCTGCTCATGGTTCAGTGCTCACAGGAAATTAACCTTTCTGTCTCCATCTTTGAAGTGTCAGGATGCTGGATTCAGCCTGCATGGAGCCCTGGAGCCCAGGTTACCCTAAATCCCCAGGAATTCCAGGTACACAGCTGGGTACCAGGGCTTCATTTTGCAGGCACTCACGGAGTGCCTGCCTTATTCTGGATGTTGGTTAGTTGGGAGGACACAGAAGGGAGCAATCCTCTACCTCTGCAGTAGGAGAATAGCTGCATAATAAATACCCAGCTGCCTATGAGACAAAAGCTCAGGAAAGAGAGGTGGGGATGGCGGCCATGACCCTGCGGGATTCCTTCTGGTCCCCGGACTGCATTCTTCTGGTGCTCCACCTTAGTGGTTTGCAGGTGTACTGCCCCTTGTTAGATCAGGGGATGGGTCTGTTTGCCGAAGATGCCTCAGGCCTGGTAGAGTCCACTGAACACATGCATGCAGTCAGACATGTCGGGCTTTTGGCTTGCTGCTGGAGTTTGGGAATGAATTTTCCCTCTGGCTCCTGCTTTGCCCAGGAGATGCGACTAGAATCAACCCCTGGGGTTATGAGGAGGGTTAAAGGAACACACCCAGAGTCCAGTGGCTGGCACATTAAAAGACCTTGCTCAATGGTGAGAAGTTCTAAGTGAGTGATTGTCAACCTTTGGGGGGTAAATTGAGACTTTCACAGGAGTTGCCTAAGACCATCCTGCAATTAGATATTTATATTAAAATTCACAATAGTAACAAAATTATAGTTATGGAATAGCGATGAAATGAATTTTATTGTTGAGGGTTACCACAACAGCTGATAAGCAAGTGTGTGCAGCCACGGCAGCACTGCCGTAGTGAAACACAGATCACTTGTGCTGTGCCCCATATCTCCGAGTGACCCTGACAACCAGTAACTGGGGGCGTGCCCCTTTGTGGAATCCGTGGCATGGTGTGCATCACTGGAGACTTCTTCTCTGACTGTGCATTCGAGATTCATCCTTGCCATAGTCTCTGCCTCTTTCATCTGCTTCTTGACCATGTGTGGAAAAGCCACAGATTGTTTCTGACACTTGTCGCCTGGTTGTTCCCATTGCTGGGGGGCTGGTTAGAGGCGAGTTTGGTGTTTAGCTTGTGCTGCAACTGTTGTGTTGCAACTGATTGGCTGTGTGCAGGAGAAACACCATTGGTGCCACACTTGAGAATGACGGTACACCTCCCCACTTCATTAGCAAGGTCCCTTCTAAGTGGAGCCTGCTTGGGTTTTATGGCCTAAGGATCGGGTTGGACCCTCTGATTTGTGTCTTCAGACTTGCATGGCATTTCCCAGAATTTTCAAAGCAGCTCTGATGCCACCTCTCTCCTGTGTGTGTATACCTTTATGTCCACACCCATATGGATGTAGAGGCCAGAGGAAGATGCTGGGTGTTCTTCTCTATTGATCTATGTCTATTCCCATGAGACAGCATCTCACTGCACCTGAAGCTTGATTGTCCTCAGCTAGACTGGTGGCCAGTAAGCCCCAGGGATGCTCCTGCCTCTACCACCTCCCCAGGGATGGAGTTATAGGCATGCACAGCCACACACAGCTTTTTATGTGAATGCTGAGATTTGAACTCAGGTCATCAGGCGTTTACCCATCGAGCCACCTTCCCAGCCCCACTCTAGCTTCTCTTGAAAACAGAAATGTGGATAGTCATGGAGGCTTGGCATTGCCTGAGAGGCCAGGAGTCAGCTGGTGCAATGTCTGGCTGCCCACCCTTAGCCTAGATCCCTGCTAAACTCTTGCATTTCTCTTGTCTCTTCAGATGGTTGAGCTTTGGCATCTGACTACTCAGTTGTCCTGGGGGAGATGCATACATTTGATAAAAATAGGTTCCTGCCATAGTCATGAGAATTAAGCCAAAAGCAAGTTTTGCTGGAGGTTTTGGGAGACTCAGCTTTGGGGAGCTCTTTCCCACACATGATGGTGGCTCTAACAAGGGGTGGCTTTTCTTGTTCCCATTGGACTATAGCTCGGCACAGGAGGTGGGTGTGCCTGTCACCAGGCAGAGGTGTGGCTTTAAAGGTGGACCGTGGATCCCCTGGAAGAGGAGGCATTCTACCACTTTGTAGGAAGGATGGTCAAGAGACCTGTGATATTACCTGCTGGGAAGATTCACACTTGGCATTTTAGTTTGAGACTGAAGCTTTCTGTTGCCAGATGGCTGGAGCAACAGCTGGCATTAGCCAGACGACTGCGCAGGGATTGAGAAATGCAAACATCCACACATTTGCACATTGGGGGGGGGCATGATGGATGGAGTTGGTCAAGGCTTTGCTGACCCATAAGGGCTGGGCCCTGGGTCACCATCAGGTGTTTGTGGAAGCTGGGAAGGGGCAGAGTAGAAGGAATTGAGAGTGGTAGGCCAGGTCACGTTCTACTTGGCTCACCAGGGTCACTCAGTTCTGTGGGCAATAGTTATTTATTTACTTATATGAGAAACAAGCTTGCTTCACATGTCAATCCCATCTCCTCCCTCCCCTCCTCTTCTGCCCCCCAACCCCCCCCACAACCCCCCCACCCAATCCCTACTCCACTCTCTGGGGAGGGTGAGGCCCTTCATGTGGGAATCTACAAAGTCTGTCATATCATCCAGGGCAGGGACTAGGCCCTCTTCCATGTGCCCAGGCTGAGAGAGCATCCCTCCATGTGGTTTGGGCTCCCAAAGTCCAGTCAGATGCCAGGGATAAATGCTGATCTAGTACCCGAGGTCCCAAAGATTGTGGAGGCCTCCTCTGTGGGCAATTTTTGATCAATGGGCAGAAGCATTAAGACAAGGAGGCCAAGCAGGAGGCTAGTGAGGAGTGCTGGCCTATGTGTGTCTGTGTATGTGTGTGTGTGTGTGTGTGTGAGAGAGAGAGAGAGAGAGAGAGAGAGAGAGAGAGAGAGAGGACAGTGTTGTCACTCCACATGATGGAGTAACACGGGAACTCAGCCAAGGCCAAGGTGAGGACATATGGACATATACATGCCCTGGAAAGTGATATTGGCAGATGGACCTGCAGCCAGGGCCAGGAGGGACTGTTGGATTGTCACCATTTGGGCTTTAGGGGTGGTGGCCTGGTCTAATGTAAGGCTTACAGAGGTGCTGATCATTTGTTAGGCCCACCGACTTGTTCTGACTCCACCTGAAGCAGGCCTAGGACTTAAGCTAGTGAGCCAACCAGAGTCATCAGACAGGCTGGGTTAGAACCAGCTGCCTAGTTTGGAAATCCAACACTGTCCTCAGGGGCGGAGACAGACAGACACGGACACCTAGGCCTGGGAGTGGGACAATGACGATGACGATGAGGACACGGATGAGCTTCATACTCAACTCACCTTGGTGTCATCCTCGACTGTACAGAGAAAGTTGCCTCCCATCACCCTCCCTCCCTCCCTTTCTCCTGAGCACAGTGCAGCTCAGCCCATTCCTTCCCATGTTCATTTCCTTTCTCTGGATCCTACTGAGATGCTGTGTATGATGCAGTCCTGCCTGCCTTCCCCGACTTGAGATGGCTGCCTTCCACGTCTACCAGTGCTCTGGGGGCCACTGGGCGAATGTTGATGAGTGACTGGCTTACAAGAATTCTGTGATGGCAAGGACAGGGGCAGTGGCCTCTGCGGTATGGTGACCTGCCACTCCCCTTTGCTCACGGTCTCCACCCCGGCTGCACACCCTCCTCTAAACCCAGTGTCTGCTCAGGATGCCCCCCTACTCACAGGGGAAACCTGGCGCTCTGGTCCAGTGAGCAGGGCCATTGAGATGTTCACGGGTGTGCTGGGAGGAAGAGCTGGAAAGCAGGCCCTGAGCAGAGCAGGCTGGGAACATGGAGGGCACAGACCAGACAAGGCCATCGCACAGTCAGCCTCGGGCAGTCTCCCCAAAAGGGCACTAATGACGTTGTTTCTGACCTCTGCTATGACCTTAAGGACTATCTCCCTTTACTGTCCTCCTTGAGCTAGTTTGCTGGTGTTGTAACATGGAAAGGCCTTTATAACTGTGTTATTATGCAAACATCACTTAGTGATAAAGTAGACTATCACTTAGATATTCATAACAGCCTACCTCACAAGTGTGTGTGTGACTAAAATAACGAATTGTGAGGGAATTAGTGCAAAGTGCACACTGTGGCAGAAGGAAAACCAAAGGCCTCTAGGTGTGACAGTGAACACTGACAATCCAATTAGTGAACACCCAAGAGGCTGAGAGAGGAGGATGGTCACAAGTATGAGGCTAGCCTGAGCTACATAGTAACACTGTATTAGTTATTTTTTCTCAAGACTGATAAACTACCTGGAA
The DNA here is from genome assembly GCF_017639785.1 of Mesocricetus auratus. NCBI lineage: Eukaryota > Metazoa > Chordata > Mammalia > Rodentia > Cricetidae > Mesocricetus > Mesocricetus auratus. The sequence continues at coordinate 16,450,541 of NW_024429190.1, read as the reverse complement.
AAAGCTACCTAGATAAGGAAGGGCTTGTTTCTGGTTCGTGGTCTGAGGGTGTGGTCCATCGTGGTTAGGAGGTTGTGGCAGTGAGTGGTTGTAGCTGTGGCAGGAGCCTGAACGGTCACAAGTTCATCAGCTGGGATTGGGGGGATGATCAGCTGTTCTTCTCTTCTTACTCTGTCCAGGTTGGCAGACTATGCAATGGCGTCACCCTCTTCATTTAACCCAATCTAGAAACTACGCTACAGATGAGCCCGGAGGCATGTCTTATAGGCGATTCTAAGTCTAGTCTAGTTGACAATGAAAATTAAGGCTCACAATGGTGCTGTCTCAGGAAAACAGAAACAATAAAAATATTAAAAAAAAACCCAAACAGCTAAAGGCAAATAAAACACGAGGAACAGCCTAGCAGCCCAGGGGGTGTGGGTGTCGACTTGGGGTGCAGCAGTCCATAGGCCCCTGCTCATGCCGGTAGGTGGCTGAGTCACGGTTTCCTTTAGATCCCAGCGGGGAGTGAAGTATACTCCTGGGCTTCAGTGTGAATGGGTAAAGGTGTTTCCAGCCCGCTTGTCTGGCTGTGAGGAGGGAGGATGTTGGGGCAGTGGGGGGGATCTGAGAGGCTCTTTGAGGGGGTGGGAGAGACAAAGCTATTCCTGTCTAGGGGTCAGTACAGTCACAAGATGGCTCTCTGTCATGGGTGGGTCTACACACTGCTTACCACTTCCTGGTGTCAAGTGCATATTTGCCTCCTCCATGCTAATTCTCTCCGAGTGTCAGTCTTCCTGCCTCGGGAGGAGGAGCATGGAGCCTTGTCAGCTAGGATCACTGGGGGCTGTGGAAAAACACATTCCAAGATCAAGGCTAGGCAGTGTGCCATTCTGGCAGCGGCTATTGTTTGAAGGATAGTGCTCTTGTAGGTATACATGTAGGTGTATACCGCACGCATATCACACGGTCCGTGGCGAGAGCCAGGGTATAACACTGACAACTCCCTGGGTACCACTTGGGCTACATAGTTCTGCCACCAATGCCATCATGCTTGTGTGGCAGATATCCAGGAGCGGCCAGTTGTTGCAGGCTCTGGAAGCCCAGAAGCACAGGTGACAGACTGGGATTCAAACCCAGGCAGTCTGGCTCTAAAGCCTGTTCCTTTTCCACTAAGCCAGGCTGCCTTGGTGTAGTCCTTGGTGATGGCACCCGGCTCTGTTCTCCTAACCCGTGTCTCTCAGTGACAGGTGGATGCTGGTGTCTAGCGGGGCTGCTTGGAAGTGCTGAACCTTGAGGGCAGATGCATGGCAGAGTGCCCGCCCCTCGCACCGGGTGCTCCAGTAGCTCAGATGAGGTTAGCAGGAGGGGGGAGGGGCTGTCCACTGCTTCCACCCCCACTAGCCCAGCTGTCATGAGGGACTGTTCCTCCGAGTCACTTCCCCCAGAGCTCTTGTTAAGAAGGGCGTGGTTCACCTCCTGTTTCCCAGTCTCCTGTGTGCTTTAATTGCAGAGGAAAGGAGATTGGGTCCTTGGGACCTGGACTGCCCTTGGGGCCCATCTGGTACGGCTGGCTGGACAGCATGCCTAGGCCATCAGAACAGATGACCATCTCATTCAAATATCTAGTTCTGCTGTATTTGGAGGGCAACTGCTGCCATGTGAAGACACACCACAGCAGCGCCCTGTCTTCAAGTAAGGCACTCTTGTCACTCTTAGGCTGTGCCAGTCCCCCGTGGGTGGCAGAGCAGTTACTGAGCCCTTGTACCTTCCCACAGGGTTGATGCTGCCTCTATGGAGTTGCTGGGATTCGGGGAAGCTGTTGTCTGGAAACAGGAGCATGGAGAGCCATGTTCCTGTCTTAGAGAAAGTTGGCCAGAGCAAAGGGCCAGACCGTCGCCCAGTGCTGAGTGCTAGTGCAGGCTGCTGCGCACCTCCCCTGGGGTCCTCTCAGCCGCTCTGGGGTGGTTGGGCCCCTTTAAGAGGAGCAGGTGCCAGAGGAAGAGGACTGGAGGAGTCATCTATGGCTCCTCCCCCCAAACACTGACCCTTTAAATGTGGGTAGATTTGATACCTGCTGGCCGAACTGCAAACCCCGCCTCCATGTGCTACAGTATCCCCATCTGTAAAATGAGCTTCTTATAGTGAGATTTAAATAGGATGACAAGGAAGAGAAAGCATGGGGCCCTGCACATACTAGGCGTAGGGAATAGGTGGAGGATTGGTTTATGAACAGATGCACAGATAATAGTTGGGTAAATGGATGGATGGATGGACGGACGGGTGGATGGATGGATAAAAATAAGGGACAGCTGAGAGGAGTAGCTGGATTTATCTGAAAGGAGAAGCTTCTGCAGGTTCTTGGGGTCCTGGCAGGGCATGCTGAGCTGGTGTGTGGGCTGATCCCCTGAAGATGACTTCCAAATGTTCCCCCTGGATGCAGTTGGGTTTTCCTGATAACTAGTGAGCTCATCACACCTGGGCTCGTGCATGCAGCACTGGGAGGCACCAAGCAGGGTGTGTTGGGGGTGCACACCATCTTGGTAAAATCAAGTGACCCTCAGTTTCCTGCAGCCGAATGCTGGGACTTAGTCCCAGCTGTCGATGCTCAGACACCTAGACCACCACATCACTACTCTCAGGCATCTGCTCGATGCTGGGTGGGTTTGCTGGAGTGGGGGCAGAGAGTGGGGACCCCAGCACCCCTAGGTGAAGGTAGAGATGAACAGGACAGCCTTCTTAAGGTACACAAAGAACACGGGACAGAGAAACAGGGAGGGGAGTCCCAGGTGGAGAGGTCAATGGTGACAGTGGCTCAGAGGCAGAGGCAGATGAGGGGGGACTGTATTCCGGGGGTGCAGAGCAGGCTTTATCTCCTTCTCAGATCAAATGCGGGGAGCTGAGAGGCTCTGCACAGCAAGGCAGCTTAGCAGGATGTGAGACAGGGAGTGTGGTTCCAGGGGAGGTCTAGCAAGGTGTGAGACTCAGCCACAGGGCTTCCTGTGTGGCTTCCTTGATTCAGCTTGCTCCTGTAAAATGAGGGTGTATTCCCACCCCCATGTGGCCCTTCAGCGCCCTCTCAATGCAACACTTCCATAATGTCATCCTGAGTGTAGCGCCCAGATCAACCTGCCTATGGCTGTCACTTCTCTTCTCTTCCCTTATATCTGATCTGGATATGTCTTGACCGCACCTACGTGACCCTGTCCATGGCCAGTCTTTCTTAGGAACATCTGTCACTGGAGCTGAACATTGGAAGGTTATTCCATCAGGGTTGGGTTGAGTCGCCATCCCACACTTGAGTGGCACTGAGGCTCAGCAGGGCTGGCTGCCTAGGCTGAGGGGACACAGTCCTACCAGTCAGGACAGTGGGTCTCCTCAGATGTGCCGGTTCTGAGCGCAGGTGGAAGGGCTGGGAATAGTGTGCAGCTCCAGCTCTGCTCACGCCCAAATGTCATCTCAGCCCCTGACCCTCTGGATCCTGTTGCTCTGGTCACCATAGCATTCTCCTCAGGGAATGGGACATCACATCTTTGTGGAACACAAGGACTGGCCCCAAGCTAGTGTCTATGTGTTCTAGGTGACCTGGGCATCATGGTAAACGATTCTATCTCCATTCTCTGTCCCCAGCAGAAGTCATTGCTGTTAGAGTGGGCACTGGCTTCCTGGGCAGTGGTGGGGACACTCAGGAGCCAGGACCTGGGTCACTGGAACCAAAAGCAGACAGAGACCAGGAGACACTCCCGCCCCTTTGTTCAGGCTGTGCATAACAGAGGCTGAGGCCCTGGGGGAGCAGAGCAAGACCATCTCCAGCCAGGCCTCCCGTGTGGACTGCCCTCTGTCTCTCCCTAATCAGAAAATGCCCAAGGAAGGACATCTTGCTGCTCCACAGAACAGTGAGGGGCCACCCAGGAACCCTAGCATGGGACCCCTTCTGGTATGCTTCTCTTATACTAAACCATATCTACCCACCTTCATCGTCTCTGACGGTGCTCTGAGGCCCTCAAAGGCAGGCAGTACGGGGCCTCCTGAGGTCTAGTACCTATGATGGAGTTAGCCTTCTCATCACAGGCAAATGTCCTAGTCACCTTTAAATGACCTCTAAATCTGGGATGACTGAGAGAGGCTGGAGAGACTGGACCTGGGCCCTGGCCAATGGCCAGCTTAGCGTCTGTGGACCCAGTGTTGGGCAGGAAGTGCTATCCACTGGAGGTTGAAGGGCAGGGCATCTGGTGTGGGTGGGTTTGGCATGAGGCCAGCACACCCTGGGTTGCTTGTGAAGGGCCTATTGATGGGCCGTGGCCCTGGGCTGGATAAAGGGCTTTGTGGCTGTCCCGTCTCCTAGGACTCTGCATCATCAGGACACGGCGGCCCCTGAAGAAGTGTGAGATCGAGGTGTGGGCAGTTGCCTGAGGTTTGGGGCAGCTCCTCCCCACCTCAGCTCCCTTGCTTTGCCTCTGTGTCACTCCCACCTCTGTCACTGTCTTCACGCACGTCTGTCCCCACACTGCTTTAGTGTCTAAACAGTCACTGGATGAGGCCTATCCAGTAGAGAAAGCCCTCACCCTATCCCACCAAGTGAATTTTCACTCTGGGACACCAGAGGTATATATGCAGGCATGGTGGTTTGAAAGAAAATGGCCTCCAAAGGGAGTGGCACCATTAGGAGGTGTGGCTTTGCTGGAGTAGGTGTGGCCTTGTTGGAGGAAGTGTGCCACTGTGGAGGCAGACTCTGAGGTCTCATCTGGGCCCAGTATACTACCCAGTGTCTTAGCTCTCTTCCTGTTGCCTTTGGGTTAAGATGTAGTGCTCTCAGCTCCGGCACCGTGTCTGCCTGCAGGCCGCCATGCTTCCCGCCATGATGATAACGGACTAACCCTCTGACTGTAAGCAAACCACCCCAGTTAAGTGTTTTCATTTAGAAGAGTTGCTATGGTCATGGCATTTATTCACAGCAATAGAAACCCTAACTAAGACGGGGGGGGGGACACTCTCTACCCAGCTATGGAACTTAGCCCCCGCCTGACATCCCAGGCAGACCCCACTTATTCTCCTCCCTTCACAGCTGCTTCTCCTGTGTCCCCTCTCCCCATGCTTGCCCCCCTGTTCTGGAAACATCCAGTGTCTCTCCAGACATGTATCCTGGCAGTTACGGTCCCTGAGATCTCTACTTCTGCTGGCCTCTAAATCTGTTTGCTCCTCCCAGGCCTGGTCCTCCTGTCTTCTTTTGTGAAGCCTTCTAAGAGGGCTCCAGCTAGTACAGTCCCCACTGTGGCTTTTCTGGAGTTGTTGATGACATTTAGTAGTTCCCTTTGAGGTCAGGAACTTCCTGTTCCATGTCTCAGCCAGCTTTCTTCCCCACTGCAGAGGGCGTGAGATGCCATGTGCCAAGCAAGTGTCACCACTGCATGCTCTTGGCCACTCCAGGAGGTGGCATTGTCATCATTCTCCTCTTACAGAGGAGGACATAGGCTCTGAGAGCTAAAGCCACTCACCCAGGACTCCGCAGTAGTTGGAGCTCAGATCTGTGTAGGTCCCCGTGGTAGGTGCTCCTTGGCTGTCACATGTGGAAGTCACAACCAGCAGCTGAAGGTGCTTACCTCACCCTGGCTCATTGGCTGGCTAAGGTTCTGGGGCCGAGAGACCCTGGGCAGATTACCCTTGGCGATGCAGTTGGACAGTAAGGTGTGTTCCTCCAGGCCCAGGTAGACAGGGACACTGCAAACAAGAAGGAAGGCCAGTCAGGAGGCACTGGAGGCTGTCACCACTGTGTCTGGAAATCTGGGATCCTCTACCTGTCTAAACAGGGGGCACAGATTCAGCTTCTCCTCCACAGGGATTCCAGAAGGTCTGGAGTTCTGAGCTCCTTTGCAGGTGGCCTGGGGCTCAGAGGGCAAGCCACCAGGCTACCTGCAATAAGCCTATATGGTAAGACCCACTAAGCTCGGGAAGTGGAGCTGGGAGGGGCATCAGGTCAAAGGGAAGAGAAGACTTACTATCCACAGAGGAAGACTGCCCAGTCATACTACAGCCCCCGGTAGTGCAGCCTTCCCAGATGCTAGGTGATGTTGGGTTTTCTTTTGTAAAGACTTTCAGGTCAGAGTTCCTACCATCTCAGTTCATGGAAGAACTGAAGGTATGAGAGCTGCCTGGCTGCTGTGACAAGCAGCCCCAGGCCCAGTCAGTGGCTTGGAATACTTGTGTTAGTGCACAATGTAGGGCTGTGGCTTATGCAGCTCTGGGTGTTAACCCAATCCCCTGCCTTTTCTAACATCCACGGGCCACTGTCATTCCATTCCTGTTCCACAATCACTCTAGCTACTGGCTTTGGGGGCCATGTGTCCTCTCTCCTTTTCATTTACTCTCCCTCTCCCTCTGGTGATGGGATTTCAACTTATGTGGATAATTTGAGGTCATCTGCCTAGTTCAGACCCTCAACAGGAGCAGGTCTGCCCAGCCTCTTTGCTGGGTGAAGTGACTGTACAGTGTCACTGGGTTAGTGCATATGTCTTTGAGATGTCCAGCATGCAGCCTGGGGACATTTCAAGCTTGGTTTTCCCAGAGACAGAGTGTGTACTTAAGTTGTGCCCACCACACATGCCTTCACTCAGGGAGCAGCAGAGACATCTTCTGCTAATGGAACATCCTGGCAGCCTCAGCCAGGACTCGTCCCCAGCTCTCTCCTCCTACTTGGCCTGAAATCTAGAAATGATGTCAGAACTTAGCAGTAAAATCAGAATTGGAAACACAGATGATTACTATCATGAGTAACCCTGCTTGCCTCAGAACTTTGTGGAGGTTTCTTTTGGCTCAGGAAACAGATACACAGAGGGAAAGAATGTTCTGGAGGTTTCCCAGAAGTCTGCAGCGAACTATGGAGCCTCTAGGCCCCCAGATGTCCCCCACCATGTTTATTTCACTGGGCTATTCTTGGTGCTGGGGGATGACCACGAACGATGCTCAGTCTCTGTTCCCAGGACTTGGGCTCCTTCCTGTGAGCTAGACAGACTGAAGTGGGAGTGAGGTTGGGGTTACGTCCTAGAGGGCAAGGATATCCAGTGGTTGGTGCCAGACAGGGAGGCAAGCTCAGACATCTGCGCTGGGGAGCCTGTGGCAGCTGTAGAGGGCAGGGTGGGGACATGGGAGGAGGACCAGCGTCCTTGTGGAGGACCAAAGTCTGAGCTTCATTTTTTTTTTTTTTTGGACTTGAGACAGATGCAGGGAGGTGACCTAGTCTGTCCTGTCCCTGGCTGTGGCTAGAGACAGCTTTTTCAATAGAGTTTCAAGGGGCCTGATCCCTTAGACTCCATGTGTCTGGGCCCAAGGAAGCTCAGATCTGGGCCACTACCAGGTGGGGGTGTCTGCAGGTGGCAAGCCGTTATGCTAGTTTGAACACTCAGTGTGTATCTTTGCACAGCTGAAGCGGGGGTGATCCTCGGACACCCTGGCTGAGGGGATAGCTGAACCCTGGTGCAGGCAGAAGCAAGGAGAGCAAGGGGGGCTAACCCATGCACTGAGTGGAGGAGCCTCTGTTTGTCCTCACAGTAGCTCTTTCTCATGGTAGTCTACCCACAGCCTCCAGGGATCTTCTAAAATGCTGGCTTTGATGCAGCGGGTCAGGGTGAAGGCCAGAGACTGTTTCTAACGAGATCCCAGGTGGCCAAGGAGGCTAGCCTACAGAGTGGGGGGGCAGTGGTGCAAGGCTTCCCTCCCACGTGACAGATGGGGGACTGGAGCACCATGAGAAATGAGCATCATGAGAATGGGAGTGACTGGTGCTCTACCTGGCTGTCGCAAAGGTTGGGGTTCTTCCCAGAGGGTGACCCTCTTAAAGCATGAGTACCTCATGCACGGGAAGGAGGAAAAAGATCCCTGTGTCTGTGGAGTGCCTCCTGTGGCCCAGGATTGCCCTTGCCCTTACTGCAGGTGGCATTCTGTCCTTGCTTCCTCCATGCCAGAAGCTCAGTTACTGAGACTTGAATCTCCAAATCAGGACAGGAGGACTCTGAACACCCACCTGCTGGTTAGCGACACCACTGTAGGTAGGAGTCCTGGGGACTGTGTGCATCTTCATCCATGACTTGGTTCTTCTGAGACTTTCTGCTTCCTAGGAAGCAACCCTTCAGAGGCACCCAGGGATCCCAGACAAGGGTGTTTTCCTGGAGTTAGATGGTGGCATTCCCTGTGCGCATGTGTGTGCGCGTGTGTGTGTGTGTGTGTGTGTGTGTGTGTGTGTGTGTGTGTGTGTACAGGCAGCTCCCATACCCACCCTACCTCTGCCAGGCTTAGGGTCGTGGAAGACTCAGGCCAAGGCATGGAGATCCCTGGAGCACACTCTGGGGTGGATAGGCCAAGGACGGATATAAGTCCCATAGAGCCTTTCTGGAGCACTGCAAAATGCAACACACCAGTCTCAACTAGACAGAGGTTGATGAAGAAATGTACCAACTTGTACAACCACAGTCTCTACCTCCCCCCCAATAGCCTAAAGATGATGTCATCTGCCCCATGCTAGGGCTCAAGGACTGTCACCTAGAGTGACAGAGCTGCTGGAGGGACAGAGGGATGGGTTTTACACTTAAGCCCCAGCTTCACCTTTTCACACTAGTGCTTGAACCAGACTCTGTTTTCCCATCAGTGAAATGGGGAACATCTTCCTGAAAAGACTGTTTACTGAGGCTTTGAGTGAGCATGAAACTGCTGACAGGGGGTAGACACTTGGAAGAGGTTGTTAGCATACGGTGGGCAGTGCCATCCGGGCATGACAGATACAGCCTGAAGAGGATGCAACTCATAGGCAGGCGGGCAGCTGTCCTGCTGTGCCCACACCCCTGCCGATAGGGGTCCTGTCTCTAGTTGGTTTTTGCTTTAGGATTTGAAGGAGAATCTGAGTCAAGACTTGGGAACCCACATCTGTCTCTGAGATGAGTGTCAGCGCCCCCTTCTCCCAGGGACAGCATTAATTCAGGTGCTGGGTTCTTCCTGCCCCACGGCTTTCCTTTAAGTCAAAAGGAACTGCCCATGCCTGCCTGGCCTGTGGTCTGAAGAATTGCTGGGGTTATAGTTACCTTGGCAAATGTGTGAAGTGAGCTCTAAGGTAGGGGCGGGTTTGCTGAGAAGGTCTGGTAGCCCCTAAGCTACTTTGCTGATTGTGTTTGGGTGAGAGACACTTGCCTGGGAGACTTGGTTCTGCCTCTGTCTCAAGAAGAGGAGACTGAGGGCCAGACAGAGAGCCTCCACCTGACCTGTAGAACTGGCCAGGGCCTGGCTCTGGGTGCCTCGTTGCTGAGCTGGAGCCCGGCACCCAGGTCTCCCCAGCAGTCTCCACGCTGGCTGCTTTCAGCCATCTGAAAGCAATAAGGGTGAAGCGAGGGATGAAATACCTTTAACATGAAGTTTTATCTTGTGGTTTGTGATTCTTTTGGTCAGAACACTTCTCAGTGTGGAGCTCGTGGGGGAAGGGCCAAGGAAGCCGGGTCCTTGCCAGGACCTCACAGGGAGCGGCCAGCTGCAGCCTCTGAAGCAGGCCGCTCACCAGAGTGTTCCTTGACCCCCCTCCTCCACCTCTGCTCCTCAGGCCGGACCGTGCATTTTCTCAGACCAGAGCTGCTGGGTTTAGACGGGCTCCCAAGCCTTCTATGACTCCATTCACCTTAGGACCTGGTGTAGCCTTGGGAGGCTTTCCGGGGTACCAAACTCCTAGAAGTGGGTCTGAGTGAGGGTCTCCTTGACCTTTGTGCTCCCCTGTTTCAGCCCTGCTTTCCCTTCTCCCTCCCTCCCTCCCTCCCTCCCTCCTTCCCTCCCTCCCTCCGTCCCTCCCTGCTGTAGCCCTCGGAGCATCCTATGGTTCTGTCTCCTGCCCTGGTCCCTGGCTAGTCCTCACCCCTGCTCCCCCAGATTCCAGCACGTTCTATGGCCCCTGTCACCTCTGATACTCCACATCCAGAGCCTGTCCAATCCTTGTGGCCACTCACTCTGACGACCAAGCCATGAATGTTTATCACCGAGTTCCCAGGTCATGCACTTAATGTTACATAGTGAATGTGTATGGCTGCTGATGGTGACTGGGTATCATTGCTGAACCTTTATTTGAGGCCTAAATTCAGCTCACAGATGGGTAGGATATTTGGATGGGCTGGGTCACAGAGAGGAAGAGGATGGGGTCTTGCAGACGTGGAGAAGAGGAGGAGGTAGACCCCGAGGACGTGGAGAAGACAGGACAGGATCTGGCTTCATCGGAACACTGACTGGGTGATGCTGGTGCGGCGCAATGCCCAGGACTCAGAGAGGCAAGGGCTTATTTTACGGCCGTCCTGGGGAGGCTTTGTGGAGGAAGCAGCATTCGTCATTTGGGCAGGCCTTGCAGCGGGAGGAGGAGCTGGCCAGGGGCATTCTTGGCAGGAAGATCGGCAAGTGTTGGACTGCTGGGGATTTGATGGCAGCAGAGAGCAGTGTGTTTGTTCCTGGGTCACATGGGCTTGGGGGGTGAGGATGGGGAGGAGAGAAGCTCAGGGGGTGGATAGAGCTGACCAGGCCAAGCTTTCAGCGTGGTGGCAGGGGTGAGCCACAGAGTTACACAGAGAGCACCCACCTCTCCCCTCCAGCAATGCTGCCAAAGCACCCAGCCGCCTGTGGCTGGATGCACATTTATACTGTGCAAAGAAGTTCCCTGTCCCTTTGTCCAGGCACACCCTGCAGATGTCATCTTTTGTTCCTCTAGTTGGAGGCCCTGCAGGTCTTTACTCTGGCAGTCTCTTTTCAGGTCTCTACTTGTGTGGGTAATGAGAAAGTGATTTTGTTCAAGACCTTGCTTTGGGACTCAGGGGAATCTTGGGGGAGGGGAGCTTTGAAATCTTAAACATTTTGCAGAGAACACAAACACGCCAGAGGACTGCCTCGGGTTCCTTCAGACCGACAAGCAGAGCACTGCCTTCCTGTTAGCCGGCCCCTGCTTCCCTCTTGCCTCGAATCTTTGTGCACTTCTTGGACACACCCCAAGGCCCAGCCTTTCAGGGAGACGGCTTAGCCTTGCTGCAGAGAGCTGAGGTGGTTACCCTGAGCCCCAAGTGTCTTTGACTTCCTGAGAACCCTGACTTAGACCTTGTCCCATAGGGCATCTAAGAGTGAAATGGGGGCTGGGTTGGGGGGCGACTGAAGGCTCCTCAACTGCCAGGAGTAGCACCTGGCCCACCACGGGGATGCTTTGGGAGGCCAGGGCACTTGGATGCTAACTAGTTACCACTCAGCTCTGCCCTCTCCTGGTGGGGCTTCCAACACACTTTCTCTCTGATTTGTGACCTGTAGGCCTGACCCAGGGCAGCCTTATAGTGTATTCTCTAAGGCTTGCTTTCTCAGCCAGTGTCCCAGGCAGGTGGCAATTGCCTGGTCCCACTTCCCAGTTGTGCTGTTATCTGAGGGAGCTAGGTGAAAAAATGGTGTAACTCTAACCTGGGCAGCTAAGGTCCTCTATCCCTAGCCTGGCTGTTTCCTGACCTATATGGCAAGGCTGCTTCCCATAGCCCCCAGCTCCCTGCCAGAGATCCAGGGAACAACTGTCTTTATTGTTGGGAGGTGACTGTGCATGCTTGTGGGTTGGTGACACAGGTTCAATGGGAGCTAAGAATCTGTTCTCCTTCCCCAAGACCCCATCTTCTTCCAGACATTTTCCTGGCGCCAGACGTAGGCCAATGAGAATAGTGAGTAGGCAGTTGTCCTCTTCCAGGTCAGGACGCTTCCCCGAATCTACCATCTTGCAGAAAGGCCAAGAGCAGTCATGGTGGCTGGGCCCGGAGAATGCTCTGAAAGCCAGGCTGTGTGGACTAGTGAGGCTGGGCCCAGGGGTGGGAGGGCTGGGGCCTGCTTGATAGACCTGAGTGCAGGTCTCATGTGACCTCAGAGTCACTCTGAGTGGCACAGAGGTCCCCATTCCCATCTCACATGGAAATAAGAGACTCTTACTGTACAGCAGGGGCAGGAGGACTTGCGAGGCTAATCTGGATACAAGTATCTGGTATACACCAAGGGTTTAAGTAATCCTGCCTCAGCAGTGACAAGACGCAGCTCTCTGCATCAGAGATCTATCGCGCCCCACCCCCAGCCCGAAGGCTCCCAGGGGAAAATCACATATCCCACCCTGGACTTCCTGGTTAACCAGCTGGCCCCTGTGCTTGTTCACTACTGAGCATGCTCTGTGCTGGGCTGAATGACAAGAGCCAACAGCCATGCTGGTCCCCAGTCTGTCTGAGAAGTACAGTCCAGTGGTACAGGAAGACAGCAGGGGTTTTGTGGTGGCTTGATGGTCAGGCCATGGATGGGGGAGAGATACTTGAGACAGTGACCTTTGGACTTATTCGGGCAGCGCTTGGGTGCTGTAGGACTGTTGTGCAAAGGCCCTGAGGCACAGGAAACCTGCTTTATTGGAAGAGCTGTGGGAGATCAAGCATGGTGAGGTGGCCAGACCACAGGGTGTAATCACGAAAGCGTCTGCATAGCCCCAGGAACGCCAGGAAGCCCAGCTACCCTCAGCCAACAAGTGTAGGGAAGACCTCGCTCCCTCTCGGGGGTCATGCAGCCACCGTGGGTGGCCCTGGGCTCTTCTCACATCTCCCTGGAGGCCCCTGTATCTTTGCATACTTGTGCACGAGCTAGGACCTCCCCTGACCTATAAGCTCAGGGCTCATCTGACTTCCATCCTCTGAGGCATCGGGGCAATGGTTCTGGGGAACCGCCCTCCCCCAGCTATAGAATACACTTTCAAAGCACAGGACTCAGCCCCTGGAAGACATTGGTGAATGAATGGATGGACCAGCGAATGAATGGCATGCTGGGCTGGATACCCCGTGATGAACACAGCTCCCAGATTAAAGTCCTCTGTTCCAGGTCCCTCTGTGCTGGTGGGGAAACAGCAGTGCCATATGGGGTGAGGAAAGATACCTTGACTCCCCCTCCAGTGTTCACTCAGTGTGCTTCCTTCTCCCTCTGCTGGCGCCTGCCCCCCCCCACGCAGCTAGCACATAAAATGGTAATGCTCTCATTTATTCTTTAAAAATTAATCTAAAAATATTTTATGCAGTGTCTCGATCACAGTTGGGAACCATTTAATTAATCCCAAGTGGTGGGACACCAGACAGCCGCCTTAATTGGTTACAATTCCTCTGGCCCACGCGGCCTATTTCGAAGCTGTGGCTCCCAGCCTGAAAGGCATTTCTGCAGAGTTTGGGGCACCTGTCCCTTCCACAGGCTCACTTTTGTTTCTGTCTCCTGGGCTTCCCTCTGCTGCTCCACCTTCCAATGGAGCTACAACTTATGCACCTTTTTAAGTCTCAAGTGTGATCCGGAGGGTTGGCAACCTGGTGTCACCTGACATTTGTTGGGGTCCAGATCTGATTGTGGGCTTCATGAAGATGAAGTGGGAGAGACCCTGCAGGGGAGGGAGCCAAAGTGTAACGTGCAGTGTCCTCCAGGGGAGGGAGGCATGGATGATTGGCAGGTGTCCTCCAGGGGAGGGAGGCGTGGATGATTGGCAGGTGTCTTTCAGGGAAAGGGGGAGGCATGGGATGACTGGCAGGTACCATCAGGAGGACTGTGTCCGTGTCCTACTTTAGAAACCAGAGGGGGATTCTGGGGAGTATCCCGCCTCGTGTCTCAGGAATCTCTGTCTGAGTGAACAGTCAATTTTACTATTCATGTGGCCTATACCCATTTACCAAAAATCCCTCCCTCCTCCAGGTTGAGCACAGTGGGAGTCTACAGTTAACCAGGGCATGGTGCTACCATCCATTTATGGACAGAGTGCTTATCTCATGTCAAACCCTAGCCTAGAAATGAGGCTGATGGGGTCTGCCTTTGCATCACCGCTCAAAGGGATTTGAGCCTGGCTAGCTGGGTCTGAAGGCTTCCTACAATCTCTGAGAGTTTCACTGGGACTGGAGTTGAGCAGGGCCAAGTGGTTGCATGTATGTGTGCGTGTGAATGAGTGTGTGTGTGAGAGTGTGTTTCCTTTGGTTTTAGAGACAGAGCTCTCACTGGCTCAGAGCTCACAGGTTAGGCTAAACTGCTGGTCAGGAAGCTCCAGGTGCCCTCCTGTCTCCATCTCCCCACTTCTGGGATTATAAACATATGCCCTTGTGCCAGGCCTTTTAGTGTGGATTGTGGGGATTGAACTTAGGTCCTTGTGCTTGTGAGGCAAACACTTTACACCTTGAGCCATCTCCCAAGACCCCAAATAGTGCCTTGTGCCTCTAGGAGCTGCTTCCCGGTCCCCAGCAAAGGTGGGTGCCGCGCCCGCTGCGCAGCCTGTATCCGAGAATGTGCGGAGGGTGTCGGGATTGATGACACAGAGACCAGTCGATGATGTAAAGAAAACTTTAAGCAGGCCCCAAGAAGACTCAAGAAAACTTCCCAAGAAAGGCTTCCCTCAAGAAAAGCTTCCGCTCCCTTCCTTACCCATGGCTGGTTCTGCTCTGACCCCAGAGACTGTGGTGGGTGGGTCAGGAAGAGATGGTTAGTCTTTTGAAAAGGTCGAGGTCAGGGCGTTCCTGTGGGTGAGCCCTTTTCAGGAACTTATTGCTCCAGTAAACATTTCTTATGGACACCGGATTGTTTTCAGTAAACATGTTTTCAGTAAACATTGTCTTACAGCTGCCTGCTCCCAGGCTGATGGGGAAGTGGGCCTCTGGCCAGGCCAAGGTCTTTTGTTCCCACAATTCCCCCTTTTTTATTTTCTTATGAGGCACTCCTGTCTTAGGTCAAGTGGGGTCACCCTCCCTTGCCCGTCCTTGGGGGACCTGGCGACCCCTGTCTTAGGTGGGAGGTCTCTACCCCACAGGTTGCCCATCATCAGGTGGGCTTCTGCTGTTCCAGGAACCATGTGGATCTTTGGGCACTGCTCTAGTCTCTGTATTTGGAGTCACTGGAGCTGGACCCTTGTCACATGGCCTTATATATTTTGTTGCCAGTCCTAGGCCCATCCAGTAGGAAACTGGCCTTTTCCATTCCTTGATGGAGGGAGCCCAGGAGATGTCATGCAGCCATTGGAGATAGTGGGTCTGAAAGGGAAGTGGCAGTGCACCTGGCAGGATTCCTGGGACCCAGCCTGTTGTGTTTCCTGGAGCCCAAGAAGAAGGCAATGAGGTTCTTCAGCCTTGCATACCCAAAGGGCTTCTGCAGCCCTGATAACGAGGTGTCCCTATGAAGTGTGGCATACACTAATATGCCTTCAAGAATGTCTAAGTGGCTAAGTAGCTGCTCATGTGGTTGGTAATTATAACCATTGTCAACCTTCCCAGCTGTGGGCAGGACACATGCTAATTGGATGTCTCCCATTGTAAATCACAGTTGCCAGGGTTGAAGGAAGAAGGAAGTACCTTGAAGGTGGCTACACCGTTTCCCTGGTGCCTGTGAAATCTCCGCCTTCTCTGAGCAGCCCCCAGGGCACAGATCAAGGGATTTCAGGTGGATGAGGGTCTGCAAAGGGAACTGTGGGGAAGGGAGAAGAATGACAGTTCTTTACCCTGTCACTATGGTCCTGGGCCTGTGCATGTCACGCCCTTGAGACAGAGACATGGGGTGGTGCTCAGCCTGCCTGTCTGCACCTTTGCTTTTGGACTGTGACGGGTGGATGTGTGGCCACTGAACCCAGAGGTTTCTTCAGGCTCACAGATGCGGGGCACATGTGGCTGTATGTGGCAGCATCAGTCTGCGGTGCTGGAGGAGGCACTTAAGCCTTGGGAACAGGCCTGAGACCCATGATGCCGAGTGAGAGCCCAAGCAAGGGACACACCTGGGCCTCAGCTTCCTCTATGTCAAGGTGGGGTGTGTACCCCCCCACAGAGCTAGCAAGACCTCCCATCAGCTAGTTTCTCTGCCGGCATAGGACAGTCACCGGGGTCTGAGACTGTGTGGGGCAAGCGGCAGACTTCACAGCCCAGTATTGCTGTGGTTGCTTTCCACCTGGATGACCTTGTTCACGTGGTTATTAACCACCTGCCTCAGCCTCCCCATCTGGAAATCAGACTCACAGGGAGACAGGATGAAGTGCTCGGCTAGGTAGGGAGGTGACACCTCCTTGGAACGTTGGAAGGGCGCAGCTAATGCACAGCATACAGTAAGCACTCAGAATGCTGGCTTACCAACTAAACACCTGCCACATCTATTCCTGCGTGGAGGACATCCCTGAGTACAGTCACTTGGTCCTACACATGTGCCAGGAGCCTGCCTTTAGACTCTTTGCTGACATGTCTTGGGATGGCAGTTAAGAGAACATGGCAATTCTCGAATGCTTATCACAGGCTCCCAGAGCTCTATTCCCAGGCTCACACATGAATGTGAACATAGGGCATGAATACATTTGGGCTGTACATCCTGACACTCCATACCTGACCCACTTACATGAAGGCAGGGCTACCTGTCTTGAATCATTTTGACCCAGTTTACAACCAGGCCTTTGCTCTCACCTTGCCCTCAGAATGGTCTTGGATTTACAGACATGAGCACCCCACCTGCGGAGTCTAGCCACCTAAGAATCCCACCTGCACAGTATAGCCGTATGAGCATCTCACCTGGGGAGTCTAGTCACATGAGCACCCCACCTGCGGAGCCTAGCCATATGAGCACCCCACCTGCAGAGCCTAGCCATATGAACACCCCACCTGCAGAGCCTAGCCACGTGAGCACCCCATCTACAGAAGCTGTCCATGAATCTTCTTTCCGACACTAAGCAGTCATTCAGACACAGAGGACCATGGCTCCCTGAGAGGCTAACCCAGGAACCCATGGAACCTCTGGAAATGAAAGAAAACCAGCCACCCTTTCTAGGCCTTCACTGCTGCTGGCCACTGACAGAAGGAAGGCTAGACAGAGAGTCAGGGACCATGGGCTGTCACAGCAGTGGGCCTGTGCCTTAGTCACCTGGGTCCTCAGAACAGAGCCACCAGGTGGCCTTCCTTCTGGGACTGAGGGCTACAAGGAGGTAAGGGGCCTGACCATTTCGTGCACCAGGGGAAAGTTCAGTGGGCAGAGTGGGGGAAGAGCATTCGAGGGTGGGATTGTGTGTGACTTTGACCCACTGAGCCCGTTCCAAACTAGGGCAGGAAGTCAGGAGGAAAGGCCAGGCTGGAGGGAGCTGGCTCATTTTTGGAAATGAGGCCTTAGTTGGCAAAGCTAAGAGAAATTTCCAGAGTCTGCCTCTACTTATCACCACAGACAGACTCATTACTTATCCTCACTGCCAACATATGGTCTGCTCAGCACTACCCTGGAGGAGGCAGGAGCAGGAGAGAATTTAGAAGCCTGCGCTGGGGGCCACCCAGATCCACAGCTCATTGGTACCCGGGGAAGTGGACGTCATGACACCCCGAGCCTGGTTCTCGAAGCTCCTCCAGGCAGCTCCCCAGTGAGGACGGTGCTGAAGAGAGCCTGGCTTTTTCCCCTTGTAGCTGACTGTAGTGGATTTCCTTCCAGGGACTTGGATAGATGATGGGACAGAGATACGTGAGAAGTTTACACTGTAATTAAAAAAAAAGTGTTACCACCCTGCACTGGGACTGGCTTTCAAAGCAAGCCTCTGGGGCTGTGGAAGTTTGCTCCTGAGGGCCGACAGTATTTATTTCTTCTCTGTGCCTGACGTGAAACCTTAAAACTTGACAGCGTTGTGGTATAGGAAGATTGAGTGCCATGGAACTCCCAGACCCACACTGCGTGGAGAAAACATGGATTAGACATGATTTCAGGGCAGTGGGAGAGTGCCAGCCTGCTTCTTTGCACAGTTATGTGTGCTTTGGGGAGAGTCTGCCAGAGCTTTGCCGGCAGCTACATCAGTTGGCAGGGGGATGACAGCACTCAGTAAGGGGGACTCAGGGTCTCTTGGCACCCCTTCTAATGCTCTGCAGAGCCCCATCAATGCTGTTGGCTAGCAGGCTTATCTGAGGTGAACCCCAAGATGTCTCCAATCTTCAGTTTCCCATCCACGACTTACAGTGACCTGAAAAAAATAGATGATCACGATGGTCCTCTTCTTAAGATCTTGAAGTGATGGCTTGGCTCTCCAGGAATGGCAGCGAAGCTCTAAGATCTCCTGTGGTCCTGATCAACAGACCCAGGCTGCCCTCTGGCACCCTCCCATCCTCGCTCCAGTTTCGGGCGTCTCCCTATCCATCCATCCTCTTCTACCTCTGGGTTTCCCTCTCTCGCTCCCTCCACATGTGGTGATTTCTTCCCCCTCAGCTCTGGCCAGTGCCTCTTCCTTCACAGACAGCCCAAGTGGGAAAGTCACCAAGTCTGTCAATTATCTCCCAAAATCAGCCTTTGGGTCAATGATTTGTCTTTGTTTATCTCCATTAAGATCTGCATTTATTTCCTCTGTCACGTTTGTGCCTCTTCTTGTGGCTGCTTGAGGTAGGCCTCGGTGGCTAGATTCACCCTCCTGTCCCTCACACCCATTGAAGCTGTGCATCTCCCTGTCAGGGCTGCTGCGGCTGCATCCCAGACAACACCGGGCTGAGCTTCTCCTAGCTCGCTCTTTGGTTTCCTTCTTTGATACCTGGGTTATTTAGAAATCTTTTGTTTTCAAATGTTTGAGGTTCCCCAACTTCCTTCTGTTGCTCATTCTTCTTTTAGTTCTATTATGGTTCAAGAGCACAGTTTGTGTGATTTAACTCTTAGACAGACAGTTGTAATCCGCCCAAGAGATGCTCCAGGTGCACTTGAAAAGATGTGTTCTGCTGTCAGGGCGAGTACTCTGTGAATGTCTATTAGGTCTAGTCGACTGGTTGATAATCTCACTCAGTTTTATATCCTTACTGACCTTATGTCTAGCTATTCTAAATCATTATTGAGAACTGCAAATTGACAAGTTGATTTTTCCCCTTTTTGTTCTTTGTTTTTGTGTTTGGGGACTGTGTTATGAAGTGCATATGTATTTGTACTTGCTTGCCAGACTCCCAACCATGACTTTCCAAGGATTCTCATGTTTTGTTGACATGAGGTAATGTCAAACCCATTCAGTTTTTTTTCTGGCCAGCACCTAACACAATACCTCCCTATTGCATGTAGTGGATCTTGTTGATCATATGCAATCTCACAGTCACGCGGGGCAACATATTAATAGTGGTTATTTTATTACACTTTTATTTGTTTGCTGTACTGTGCTCACACATGGAAGTCAGAGGACAGCTTGCTGGAATCAGTTCCATCCAGCACATGGGTCCTGGGCCTGGATCTTAAGTTATTAAGCTTGCTGGAATCAGTTCAATCCAGCACATGGGTCCTGGGCCTGGATCTTAAGTTATTAAGCTTGCTGGAATCAGTTCAATCCAGCACATGGGTCCTGGGCCTGGATCTTAAGTTATTAGGCTTGGAAACACACATCTTTATCTGCTGAGACATTGCACCAGCCCAACATTGACTATTTTAAAGCTGAGCATAGATCCTTGATGTGCTATGTACATGTATTTTAATGTTATTGGATTGGAACATGGACTTTCTCCAGGGAAGGTGTCAGAATAACTCCTCCAGGTCTCCATGTTTGGGGCCTCAGAATCACCTGTCTGAGGTGGGAATTTGTAGGAGGTGGGCACCTGTCTGAGGTGGATTATCTGGCTGAGGTGGAGCACCTGTCTGAGGTGGATTATCTGTCTGAGGTGGAGCACCTGTCTGAGGTGGGAATTTGTAGGAGGTGGGCACCTGTCTGAGGTGGATTATCTGGCTGAGATGGAGCACCTGTCTGAGGCGGAGCATCTGTCTGAGGTGGAGCACCTGTCTGAGGCGGAGCATCTGTAGGAGGTGGATCACCTGCCTGAGGTAGGCACTTGTGCCTATGCCAGTTCTGCTTTCTGTTTAAATTTGCTTTGGCAACATGTCTTACCTGCTTTCCTGCTTGGTCTCTTGGATCTGTTTGTGATGGACTCTCTAAGTTCTGTGTGCACCAGCTGTTATGAATATAACCGAATAAGGCTAAAGTAAAAAGCACTTACTATGTGCCAAGCACTCTGTTGAGCCTTCTATAAACCCATGTCAGTCTTTCTCTATCCCATGGCATTTTCATATCCCTCTGCAGATGAGGGACTCGAGGTCCAGGGAGTGTGGCATGTTTGGCCAAGACCACACAACAATCACATAACAGCTGGAAAGTTCATCTGGGTGTTTAGATCCCACCCTTAGTTCATTTTCTTCATTCCCCGAGTGCCTCGGATGCCACTCCCAGTAGTAGTAGTAGTAGTAGTAGTAGTAGTAGTAGTAGTAGTAGTAGTAGTAGCAGTAGTAGTGTGTGTGTGTGTGTGTGCGCGCGCGTGCGTGTGCGTGCGCTTTGCCTTTGACATTAGAGTTCTCTGACTTTAAACCATGGTATCTAAAACAAGGAGAAACTCTGTAGTAGCTATATTTTGAGGCAAATTAACCTTGATAAGATCTTCAGTGTCATGTATTAGACTATTTCCCTTAGTAATGCATTAAAACTGTCAAACCCGGTATGATTGCACAATTAGCGAGATTACACATGATGTAAATTTCAAGTCATGATTACGGTGTCTGTGCTAATAGATTTGCGATTAACACTCTCAAACCATGCTGGTTCAAAAGGACAGCTACCTGTGAATCACTCTGAGTGAGCAGCAGCCACAGCCGCGCCTGTGACGTGTGGTGGGGATGGGTCCTGCAACATCTAATGATTTCCCAAGATTAGCAGTGAAGAGAGAGTTAATTACGGGTGGTCTCTTGGTGAAGCCACAGAGTAGGGAAGCTGATGCGAGCATGTGTTGGGTCACCCTGCCTGCCTGTCTGAGTTCCTGGGGAAATGGCTCTCCGCAGACTCCTGTCCGTCATTCTGCCCACACTTCGTTCTTCCATCCCTGCTGGCTTTCTGGCAAGAATCATGAAACTGAAGTTCAGGCAGAGCTCATACTGTGAGAGGAAACTGTTCTGTAAACTTGAAGAATAAGGATGCTTAGCATCTGCTCATTGTGTTCTTACAAGATGCCTTGTGCTGTTTACAGGCGACCTTCTCTGTGTGTTCATTTATTCTGATCTCCCTGTAGCGTGACCCCCACTTCATGGAAGGGGAAAATGATTTCTAAACAATAAGCTCACATGGTTTGTTGGGAATAGTTCCCTGTGGGTCTCTAGCTGTCCCCCAACCCTGCTGTCACACTATGAGAAAGCCTGCTGCTCTGGTGGAAAAACTCACCTGGACAGAACATGTTTGCAGCATGATCCAGTGTGATTCTTGGTTGCTGGAATTTCAGATGTGTCCCACAAGTGGTCTGAATGTCACCCTTTTAGTGCTAGCCTGGAGTGAACCACATAGCTACGGTTGGAAAACTGGCTTCTCACGCTGGGGCTGGGTTGGATGGAGTATTAGACACCATACTAGGGAGATTTGACCCTTTGTGTTGGGTTCTGTGTCTGAGTCCCAATAGACTCTGAGGTTCATGTAGCATGATTGGGCATGCAGTTCTCACTCCCTAGCATGGAGCTAGCTGCAGAGACTGCTGGGTGGATTTTGAGGGAAGGGGTACTCAGGTGTGATTCTGCAGGCGGGGATGCAGGGAAGCAGCAGGTATGTGTGGGGGGGAGGATTTCTTGCGTGGCAGTAGCAGGGACAGCAAGGAGCAAGCATTAAAGAATTTTCATTAAGGCCCCTTGGCAGCCTTTCTAATAAAATACCACCAGTCATAACTGCTCTTTTAAACTGGCCATGAATAACTCGTGACTATTAATTGCTGCCATAATGGCTACAGTCCCTGGCACAGTCAGGCTCACTTTGGAGCACACCCCAGGTGCGGCTCCTTCAACCCGGCTCATTCTACATGTTTTCTGCAAGCTCAAAATGTGCCCTGCACATGTCTACCCTTGATATGCTGTGTTTGGCCCCATGGCTAAGAAGTGCTAGAGTGACCTCCTTCGATGTGTGTGTGTCCGTCCGCGAGCATGTATGTATGTGTGTGTTCACGGCTGATGCTCTATGTCACTGCACTCAGGGCATGATTAGGCTTCCACCAAGGACAGATGACTCTAACACACATGCCGACACACCCCTCACCTGTTGGAAGTATGTTGCACCCACTGCCCTTACTTCTCCATGGTGTCTGATGCATAGCGAAGCACGAGCCCAGTGCTCTGCTACAGGAGTCACAGTCACACACCCCAGGTGAGGTTGTGAGCATACAGCAGCTAGTTTGCTGTTTCCTGACACACCCTCCTGATGCAGCACTTCAGAAGCATTCTCAAGTGGAGTCTGTACTAAACCCATGTTGGGGTGACCGTTGTCTGTCACCTGACTATGACCTTGAGAGCTGGCACCACCTTCTCTCCTCTGCCCTCCCACCTCTTCCCCAGCATTGCTCTCTGCTTGTTTCCCTGTTCCCGCCCCCTTTCTCTGCCCACCCTCTCATTTCTTTTGGACTGGCTTATTTGTCCCTTTTCCTTTATTTATGCTTGCCTGACTCTCTTGTTCAATGGGTTCTGGGTCACAGTATTCTGGCCAGGACTTTCTAGGAGAGTATCTGTGGGACACAGAGGGGTAAACAGCTCCTATCCCTCTGCGGTCAATGTCCTGATTAGCTTCAACTGTCAACCTGGCAAATCTAGAGTCATCTGACAAGGGAGTCTCTACTGAGCAATTGCCCAGACCAGACTGTCTGTGGGGCATTGCCTTGCTAGTTAATGTGGAAGGGTTTTGCCCCTATAGGGAACACCATTCCCTGGGCAGGCAGGCAGTCCTTGACTGTATAGTTAGCCAAGCATGAACCCATGAGTGAGTCAGTAAGGCATTGTTCTTTCATGGTTTCTGCCTTCAAATTTCCACTTAAGTTCTGCACTCCTCCCTCAATGATGGACTACGACCTGGAAGTGAAAGCTGAAACAAACCCTTGCTCCCCTCAGTTGCTTTGGTCAGGGTGTTTTATCACAGCAACAAAAAGGCAACTCAAAGAAGTCAGAAAAGCCCCATTCACCTTCCTTACCTATTCACTCGTTTAGCTATGTATCTACTCACCTATTACTTATCTCCCAACCCATTGTCTGCTTACCTAACCAAAACATTTATTCACTCATTGCTTATCTATCCATGTTTATCCATCATCAATCCATCCACCCATCCATGCACCCATCCATCCATCCATCCATCCATCCATCCATCCATCCATCATCCATCCATTCGCCTCTCATCCATCCCATATACACACTCACCTATTCCTCCACCCAACTATGCATCCGTGTATGCATCCATCTAGCTATCCACTCACCCACTAGCCCTTCCTTCTTCTTTCTTCCCCACCTCTACCACACACAATTACCCTCCCATCTACCCACACATTCACCCACCAGCCCATTCTTCTACTTGCCCATTCACATACCTACTCGTCCATCTAGCCACCTATTCCTTACCAGTCCCTCGCTCCCTCCCTCCCTTATTTAACCACGGTTCCACCCATCCCACTCATCCCTAACTCTCCCCACAAACCCATAGGCATGTCCACATCTACCTATCCATGCACATAATTTTCCATCCATCCAACATGGCCTGAGACCTGTTATGAGCAAGGTGTTGTGGTTTCAGTGATGATGTGTGGGGTGGGGTCATTGCTCCTTCTTTGGAATTCTCAGCCATGGTTGCTTTAAATATTCAGTGTGTATGCAACTCTGTCTGCTCTTCCGATGCAGGACACCTCTACCCCTCAGTTCTGTGTTAAGGTGCCAACTTTTGGTGTACACTAATTTGGGCAAATGGATGGCATGGCACCATATCTTAGCAGTTCAGTTTTTAAGTGACCTTGGAGGTGATCTACACTTTGTAGCCCGATCTACACCTTGTGTCCAAAGTGGGGGTTGGACTCTTTCAGTCTCTTGGTTC
Source organism: Mesocricetus auratus (assembly GCF_017639785.1). NCBI lineage: Eukaryota > Metazoa > Chordata > Mammalia > Rodentia > Cricetidae > Mesocricetus > Mesocricetus auratus. Next base: position 16,426,717 of record NW_024429190.1, on the reverse strand, counting down.
CTCTTCCATTGCTATCCTGTGTCTTACTGTTTGTTTTCAACGGTGAGCTAGGGCTTAGCATGAGCATCAGTGTCTTTCCTGGGCTCAGACTTGGAGAAGCCAGTGGTTGGTCTTGCAGTATGTCCACGTGGTCCCGAAAGTCTATGCTACCTCTGCAATGACCTGGGCCCAGTGTTGTTTGTGTCCATCAGTGAGGCCTGGACAGATGTGTATTGTGGATGCTTAGGGCCATTTCAGGGACTCCCAGCTGTCCCAGTGTGGATGATACGAGGGGGTGGCCTTAGAGAGCAGGACACTGAGGTCTGTGGGTGATCAACTTCAGGATTGTGACTTCTTGGATTCTCTGTGGGCTAAGACAGGCATGAGGACCACCACATGGTCTCCTTTTCTGAATTAGCAAGTGACCAGGACATTCAGCCTCTTGCTCAGTCTGTGGTGAGTCTCCTCCATTCTAGAGCCCACCACTCAGTGCCAACACGGAAGAAAGGTACTGCAGTGATAGTCCTGTTGGAAAGGGGTAGAGGGGGCATCAGCTAATAGCAAGGGACCTAAGGATGCAGCTGCTGACAGGCAAAGGCCCTCAGAATAGATGGAGTTGAGCAGGGCCAGGGTGCTAGGCTATATAAACTTGGCACTTTACCTGGCAGCCACTGTGTGAGCTGGAACTTGGGGACCTGGCAGGGCTACAGTCAGGACCCTGGTTGGCTGTGGAGGTTATGCATATCTCAGCCTGACCAATGTGGGTACCCCTGGAGGGATACTTACAGGGGCTCTGAATGTTAGTCCATTGGTCCAGACCAAGGCTCGACGAACTCAAGGACAGGAGTGTAGCCATGTGCCTCCCAGTCTGAGAGTGGCCTACTCTGAGCCTACCAGAGCCTTCTCCTTGTCCCACAGCAGTGGTTGAAAGGGCCTGCAGGAGAATCTGGGACTGGTAGAGCCTCTGGAGACTGCCAGGGGATGAGGAGGCGGAGCCCAGCAGGATGGACTTGCCTGTGCTCTGGGGAGGCTGGCACAAGTCCAAATGTATCATTAGGATGTTGGGCAGGGAGTGTCCAGTTGGCAGTGAGGCTATTTTGGAAGGGTCTCCTTCCTGAACTCTCCTCAGATAAATATTTACAGTCCGTGAAGCGACTTGCAGCTTGTTTGTGACAGGCACCTCTGCTGCCTTCATGCAGGCCCAGCCTATACCTCCCTGCACGCTTACTTTCACTCCTGGAAGCTGTGACTTCCAGGGTCCCGAGTTCTCAGTGGACCCACATCTGGCACCAGTTTTGTATCTCGTCACTAGCAGGATTTTAGGCCCTGTTCCTTGTTATTCTCAGCACAGTTTCCTTTCCTCATGCCCTGCTGCACTGGGATACTCTCGGGAGGAGCCTCACAGTCCCACATGAGCCAAAGAGAGAGGCTGCCCTGCCCTGACTCAGCACATGGACAGGCAGCAAAGACACTCCTGCCCTTGATCTGGACATGCACCTGTGCATGTCTGCCCATGACAGGCAAGGAGACCTGACTCTGTTCTGTGACCCTGTAAAAATTCCAGAGGGCATCCAGGAGCTTTACAAGCGGGAGCAGAAAGGAACAAGAGCAGATTAAAGGAGAGAGCTTGTGTAGTACCAGCTGAGAAAGCAGCAGGGTGAGGGAGGAAGAAGGAGAAAAAACCCTGTGGGCAGCAGCTGGGATCTTGGGCTGAAATCCCAATTCTACAGTAAGCGCAACCCAACTCACCCTCATCCACAGATCATCAAACTACTGGTTCCTTTTCCTATGTGCTAGAGGCATTGTCAGGGTCCTCTTACATTTCATAATGATGTGGCTTTTAACAGTTCTTTCTGGATCTCAATTTCATTATTTGTTTCCAAAGAATAAAAAAGTGATAGAAAAATACTTCCAGGTTTTTAAACTCTATGTATTGCTGAAAATACCAGGATTCAGTTCATAAACATGTCTCCAGAACTGTATTTCCCTCTGTTGGTGTCATTCTGGATGAGGAAAGCATTCTGGACTCAGGGGAAGCAGCTTAAGCCCCACACTGATGCCAGCCACAGCTGCCCCTCCACCCCATATGATTTGCAGTTTCTGTTGTGCAGGGTCCTCATCCTTCCCATGGATCAGAACACATTCCCCTAGAGTGCTTGGAGACACACAGTTCTGACACATTTCCTGTGCACCAGAGGAGGCTGCCCACGGTGACTAAAGGCTCCATGTAGAGTACAGAGTGTGCGTCTGGATGTTAATTTCTCCATTCATGCTCCCACCAGGGCCTGGGCCTGGTGGGTAGGGCTCCTTCAGTGGTGATGTTGAGACCTTTACCTTGGGATGCTGACATTCCTGGGACTTCTGAGACCTTCATTCCCCACATATAGGAGGCTCATAGCAGGAGGTTAGCAAGGAGGTGAACAGGGAAGTGGATGGCCGCTGTAAACCTTGGGGACTAGGCCTCTGAAGTGCAGAGAGCAGGGCTGGGTGGTACACCATCAAACTGGACTTTGGGAGGCTGGGAAATGCCATCTTCTGCCAGCCCAGGAGGACAGGAAACAGCCTTGGTGTTGAATACTTAGTATTTCTCGACTCCTGTCTGTCATTCCTGTCTGAAAGAGATTGGGAAGCCAGGCCCCAACCCTACCTGACCACTCTGCTTTCTCTGCCCCGGTCCCCTTCTCTCTGGCTGCTGGATCTAGCATATTCTGGCCTTATGTCCAGAGTCTGATGATGCCTCAGTGCTGCCTGGACCACTGTCCCCAATCCTGCCAGGACCGGCCTCTTCCTGTCCTTCAGGTCTCACTCCTCTTCGAAGAGGACCTTTCTCGTGTGATAGCCTGAAAACACGTGTCCCTGGCCCTTGGGGACACTCACCCAAGAGACCCCTGTGCTCTGTTGAGTCTTTCCCTGCAGTGTGCGCTTTGCTGATCATTTGCTTTGGGTTTTCATATTCGCCCCTATGCTACTATATCAAAATACCAAAAACTGGGAAGCTTACACAACAGAAATTTATCTTTCATAGCAGCGGAGGGTGGAATTTCAAACTCAAGTTGGCAGCTGACTTTCTGGGTTGGCGAGGGCTCTTGGGCTGCTGGCCACCACATTCCTGTTGCGTTCTCACAAAGTCTACCATGGTGTGGGCATGGAGAGAGTTCTCTTCTCTTCCAAAGGCCCCACCTTCAAATACCGCTGCATTGGGAATGAGGGCTTAAGTATAGGGCTGGAGCAAGCCTCTGTGCGCAGCAGCTTCTCTGTACCTGGGACAGAATGCAGGGCAGGGAGCTCATGTGTCCCCTGTGAAGCTGTGTCTTTGGGGATTAACAGGCATCTAGTACATGATAATGGTTTGCTGAGTGAATGAATGAATGTGTTGATGAATGAACGTTCTGGGATCTCTACAGAGGCCCCAGCCTGGGCTCATCCTGCACCTACTACTGGCCATGTGTTCTCCACCCAGCCCTTGCCAAGCACCACACCACACGTTTTATGTCCATCATTTCCCATCTTCCCAAAGAGTTTAGGAGAGATCAGAACATCACTGTGGTGAGGAACTGGTAGGGAGAGAGAGAGAGAGAGAGAGAGAGAGAGAGAGAGAGAGAGAGAGAGAGAGAGAGAGAGACGGCCTTAGGAAGGGTCACAGGGCCCAGTGTGTCTCCTTTGCCTGTGACCTGAAGCAGACAGACCTGCCAGTTTTTTTCAGAACCACAGTTAATATAAGTTCTAACTAGACTGACAACTGCTAGCTTCTGAGTCCCTTGTGGGAAGTCAGTTCTTTCTCATGAATGGAAACCAAAGAGACCACACTCCCTGGTTCTCAGAGTCTAACAGAGACAACCTTAGCTAATGGGGCACATGTTGGTGAACATGGCCTGCAGAGCAAGCAGCACCGAGCTGAGATGTCTGAGAAGGGATGAAATAATATCCGGTTGTGCTACTTACTAATGCTGCTGCTCCCTGCTGCAGTGAGTGATGGAGTGATGGTGGTGATGCAACAATGATGAAGTAAAATGCAGTGGTAAGGTAGCAGTGGTAAGGGAGGGGATGATGATGCGGTGATAACAGAGTGATGATGTTGTGATGCAAGGATGATGAGTGATGCACAGTGGTGCTGGAGTGCTGATGCAGTGGTGCTGGAGTGCTGCTGATGCAGTGGTGCTGAAGTGCTGCTGATGCAGTGGTGCTGGAGTGCTGATGCAGTGGTGCTGGGGTGAGTGCTGATGCAGTAATGATGCAGAGATAATGGAATTATGGTGGAGTGCTGATGGAGTGATGATGGCACAGTAGGGTGATGAGGTAGTGATGATAAAATGATGATGGAGTGGAAATGGCAGAGTGATGATGCACCAGTGAAGTGATAGCGTGACGGTCCAGTGATGGAGTGATGATGCAGTGATGGAGTGATGATGCAGTGATGGAGTGATGGTCCAGTGATAGAGTGATGATGCAGTGATGGAGTGATGGTCCAGTGATGGAGTGATGATGCAGTGATGGAGTGATGGTCCAGTGATGGAGTGATGGTCCAGTGATGGAGTGATGGTCCAGTGATGGAGTGATGGTCCAGTGATGGAGTGATGATGCAGTGATGGAGTGATGTTGGAGTGATGATGTCATGATGATGGAGTGATGATGGAGTGATGATGTCATGATGATGGAGTGATGATGGAGTGATGTTGGAGTGATGATGGAGTGGAAATGTCATGATGATGTCATGATGATGGAGTGGAAATGTCATGATGATGTCATGATGATGGAGTGATGTTGGAGTGGAAATGTCATGATGATGTCATGATGATGGAGTGATGATGTTATGATGATGGAGTGATGATGTCATGATGATGGAGTGATGGTGATGATGCAACAATGATGAAGTAAAATGCAGTGGTAAGGTAGCAATAAAGGAGGGGACAAATGAGCCACTCTGTCCAACTCCCGAGCCCCCAAGGTCCTCCTTCCTCTTCACAAAGGTTGTGTTTCAGCCATATAAGTGAGGGGCCCCATTGTGCATGTCCTCAGTCACAGGTGATGATCCTGGAAAGTCATGGAGTGGCTCTCACTTCAGTGTCCACTGAGAGTGGAAGGTGCTGAGAACAGCAAGTTATTGGAGCAGAGGGTGGCTCTCCTCCTGGGCAGACTCAAGTGAATCTTCCTTTGGAGATGGAGGTGGCAGGTATCCTCTCAAGCTGTGAGTCAGCAGAAGGTTTTAGTAATACTGTTTGGGTCTCAGGGATCCTGGTCTGTTGCTCTTTTATTGTCTATCAAGGCCTAAGAGCAGGAATGGTAAACAGTTGTCTGTCTCATCCGTTTCTTCTGTCTCTCTCAGGTGCCTGTTTAATGAGCACTGGGTTAATGGGTTAATTTGATGACAACTTCTTACTGGTTGCATCTTCTTCATGCGTTACCTTCCAGGGTCAGTTCCTTCTGTCCTCACTGGAACAGACACCCCAGGTTGTCACCACGATGCGGCAATCATTTGGACTCATGATTTTCAGGGTGCTACCCCAGTTGACCCTGTTGCTTTGGGCCTGTGGGGAGGAATCACCTCCAGGTGGGAGCATGTAGCTGAGCAGAACCACTTGTCTTGCAGTCAAGGAACGAACGAGATTAGAGGAAGAGACTGGGGCTCTTCAAGGCCCCAGTTACCTGAAGCACTCCCTTTAGACCTCACCTCTTAGTGGTCCATATTCCTCCAAATGGTGACACCCTGGGGGCCCCAGCCTCCACCACACAGGCCTGTGGTCGATGTCCCAGATACAGTCACCACAGAGCACCTGCTGCCCAGGTTCTATTGTTACATCATCACCAGGGAGGGGTCGTTCTTTGGGGAGCAAGCAGTTTTGAGGCTCAGAGCTGCAACTGACTGCCCAGGCTTAGGTTCCAGGACCTAACCGGGTGATGTGCCCTAGGTACCCTGGATCACTGTCTGCATATGGCTAGGTGGACATGGGGCTCATAGTGTGCCACACCCCTGGAGAAGGTCCCTGTGTCTCCATCAGCTCTGTAAAGGATGACATCACTTATCACATCGGGGGTTCCCTCAGCAAGTCAGCACAGGACAGCGGCTACAACCCAGACACAGCGCTGCATGTCTGCCACACGGAGGGCTTGAGCCTCTTCAAATGAGCTTGTGTCTCACCCTGACTCAACAGGGAGCTGGAGGCTAAGGTCGAGCAAACTCAGGCTAGTCCCCTCTGTGTGTGTGTGTGTGTGTGTGTGTGTGTGTGTGTGTGTGTGTGTGTCCTAGTTTCTTCTGACTTCATTCAGATTGGATGGGGGCCATCCTAGTGACCTCACTTTATCTTACCTCAGAACCCATTCTGAAGTCCTGTTGGGCAGGGAGGCACACGACCTGCATACAAAGTTTGCAGTTACTGACAAATGTGGGATCTCTGGTTTCTGAGTCTGGGTAAGGATTGTTTTGACAAACGGGAAGGTATAACCACATAGGACCCCTTACCACCTAAGTCCTGCCCACTGTGCTGTAACCGTCTTCTTGTCCTTAATGCACTGTAGTTGGTGTCCTTTGAGACAGCGGTTGAAGATACATGTTCTTGGGTCCAAATACCATGAATTGAAATTAAAGAAGCCCCATGGCCCGGTGGGAAACCCTCTACAAGTTACAGGCCTCTGGGAAGCTATATTACAGCATGACCATTGCTCCCACTCCCCTCACATTTTGTCAGACTCCCCTGAGCCTGTCCTGGCTGAGCTAGACCTGGGACTTGTGCATAGTGAGCACCCAATAGGCTGTCGCTATTAGCAGTGACATGTTCGGGCCCCAGCGTGGAAAGCAGGTCAAGGGCATACAGCTGAGCTTCCAGGTGCTTCAGTGAGAGTCTCTTGCTCTTGTCCACTGAGCTGTGTCTGCAGGTCTCCAGCACCCACAAACTCCAGGCTCTACAGATGGCAATTTATTTTTAGGACGAGTCACTCAGGACGTGGGCTCGGGCTGCTTGGCTTGTTTAATTGCCTTTGTGGAAGCAGAGGCTGTCGCGGGATCTAAAAATACTCAGTCCACTTCCTTGTCTGTGTTGCTGCATTGGAAGGCTCTGTGGTATTTCTGAAGGCCTGAGCCAGAGGATTCCTACGACTGGCAGAAACACCTCTGGCTCTGACCTCTGCCAGCCACTGTGGGAGCCTCACTCTGCAGGAACGGACTTGCTTCCCTGCTGAACATACCCCATTTATGACTGAAAACATTAATGTAACTGGATGAAAATCAGGTCAACAGGATGAAAAATAAATAGCTCTTTAACCCGAGGGAGACAGATGGGCCCCTATGGGCAGCTTCCACCGAGAGACCACCCCTCTCACATCAGGATGACATCCGCAGGGGTTTGTACAGTGGCAAGTAAGATGGGCCCATCTGGGCCAGAGTAACATTTGCTCCTGTGTGTGTTTACCCAGATAGGGGCTGGGCAACACTAACTACAGTTGCAGTAGTATAGGTAATGGTGGCTGCGGTTTGCAAGAGTGTAACAGTAACAGCCATGATGATGCTTCGGTGGGCACACCGTTTTAATGGCTTCTCACAGTGTTTTATTTCAACCCACACTCATGAGAGGTGTAATTATCTTTTAAATATTCTCACCATTAATTGACTATTAAATGTCGCTGCTCTGCCAGCTGTGAGCTTGGAGGTAGACAAGGCCACCCTGACAATGTCAGTTCAGGCTTTCTTCACAGACCTGCCATGCCATCTTGTAGATCTTATAGGTGACTCAGGAATGTGAGACATGCCCCAGGTATCCCAGAGGAACAGCAGTGGGGGAAGAAATGTGATCCTTCTTGGCTGACATGACTGCCCCACTCTCGCCCTGTACAGCACTGTCTTAGTTAGGGTTTCTATTGCTATGAAGAGACGCCATGATCATGGCAAGACACCATGATCTTATGAAGAAAACATTTAATTGGGTAGCTTAGTTTCAGAGGTTCTGACTATTATCACCATATTGGGACATAGTGGTGTGCAGGCCAACATGGAGCTGCAGAAGTAGCTGGGAGTTCTACATTTTGCACAGGCAACAGGAAGTAAACTGAATGGAACACTGAGGGAAGCTTGAGCACAGGAAACCTCAAAGCCCACCCCAACAGTGACATAGTTTCTCCAATAAGGCCACACCTACTCCAACAAAGCCACACCTCTTAATAGTGCCACTCCTTCTAGACTTATGGGGGCCAATTACATTCAAACTACCATAAGAACCCTAGTGGGTCTTATCTCCAGATCCTGGCCAGGCCCATACCATCCCGAGTCCTTTTATGATCCTTAAGTCCCAGATGGGCCTTATGTGCTCCTGCAAAGCCACCATTATTGTCTTTAGGACAACATCAAAGTCCTAGACTGCATTCAGCCCTTGCTTCACTCCTTCCTCTTCTTCTGAATACTTCCTTAATGTCCCTGTCAAAAGGAGCAGAATGATACCTCCTGGCCCAGCATCAGCCTCTTAGAGCTCATAGCGAGTAGCCCATGGAATTCTGATGTCAGGGAGGCCATAGTCTTGATTGTAGTAGCAGTGCTCTCATGGACCAAGTGAACCTATTCTGGATGGATGGCAGGGCTTTCGCCTGTGTCTCCTGCTGTAATTTCTCCCAGCCCTGTAAGGTGACAAATGTGCAATCTGCCTAGTCCTGATGGACAGCCACATGGCCCCAGGGAGCATGGAGACCTGTGCTATAGAAGAGCTGTCCCATGTCCTATGTGGCCTGTAACTCCTGCAGGAGCAAGATGTAGTTGTGGAACCCATGGGATGGCTGTCCTGTGGCTTAGGAGGTGATCTGCAGCTCTCTGGTGGATCCTGCTAATCGGGAAAAGGAAAAGGGTGTCAGGAGTGGTTACTTTGGCATTATCACAGCTTGTGTTGCAGAGAATCTAGGCTGAATCTGCCCAATGTTTAATCCCTTAGGCTGTGGTCAAAGCTCCCTTGGGGACAGGATACCTCATGGGTGAATTATTTGTGGCCTCCAAGACAGTATAAAGACAAAGGAGACTCTTGAGAGTCTTTGAGATGCTAGGCTCTTCCTAGATGATGCTGTCTTCTCATGCTAAGATCTGTGGCTCAGAGTTGTTGTCCATTCAGGATATCACAGTAGCCCAGAAGCTAAGCAATAAGTGGATGTGTGTGTGGGTACCTGGGTTATAAACCTGGGATGTGAGATGAGGTGGGTCTAGCATCAGAGTCCTTGAGTGCTAAATGAGAGCTATAGTCCATGGACCCATGAACACGAAGTCACAAGAACACTACACTTAGAGTCACTGTTCTCCTGTGGGCTTGTTCTGCTTTTGTCCTTGAAGGCGGCACTTAGGTGGGCATTCAGTAGTACATGGTATGAGACAGTGCTAGGTGGCAGGGATATGGAGACAGGTCTGTGCTTAGTGGGGAATGGTGCTGGGTACTTGTGGTTCACGGTACCTGATTCCATAGATGCTGAAGGGCATTCAGTGTGTGGTCTCCTGACTGGCTCCCAAGGCTGTTGTAAGACAGTGGATGAGGGATGAGGACCCAGGAAGCCGGTGGAGTATCAATGCAGCAGGGAGGGAATGTGCTTGCATGGGGCAGGGATGCTCTTGAGAACCCCTGTTGACATCTCCCAATCAGCAGCCCTAAAACCTCAGAGCTTTGTTTTATGGGTCAGTTTTGCTGGGTATATATGTGTCCTGTCTGGATCTGATTTTTTTTTTTGTTTTTTGATAATGGGGCATGTGACCCTCTCCAGGCCTCTGGTAGCTCCTACTCTTCCCCAGGAAGCCAGAGTCAGCTAGCCTTGGCAGGAGTCTTGGGTGGCTGCCTGATTGAAAGATGAGGGCTTGGGTAAGTACAACAGTGCCACTTTGGATGCTCGGCTTTGACCTTCCTGTGACTTCATGGGTGTGGGTCTGTAGAAGTTGGGGGTCAATGGTTGTGTGGGGGACTAGTGTCAGGTACACCTCCCCATTGTGTTCCCGGAGTGAGCTCACTCCTGCCCATGAGGAACTCAGCAGTCAAGCGTCTGACTTCCTGGGCACTCCCTATCTGAATACCTGGTACTGGGCCCATGGAGGCTGAGCGTGGGGTGGTACTGTCTTCTTTGGTTTGCTTCTGACACTGTCCCTGAGTCTTTCTGACTATTTTGAACATGAGAGCACAGCTCCTGGCCAGTTCTGGTTCTGATCTGTCCAGTTTCCACAGTTCTTATACCCAGATTCTGGATCCTTCTGCAATTCCAGCTCCCAGGTAGCATACCACAGCCAGCAGGCCTTCTGTCTCTTTTTTTCTGGAGTGCTTTTTTTTTATCCAACTCTTATCACAGATCCTCCCCCAACCCTCCACACATACTCCCCATCAGCAGCTCCATAATTTAGTGAACAAAATACATAATTTGGAGGTAACTTCATTAGGTTTAATTGTACCACATGGATGCCAAGTGGATTTTAAAAACGATGATCGATTATGAGTTCCCTCATGGAAGTATCATCAACATAATGGCTTTGAAAATGCGTCCGTGTCTCCGGTGACTGCTGCCCCCATTAATGTCACCCCTTGTCAAGAAGGAGAGAGGTGCTCTCGTTGCAAAGTGAACGCCTACAGCTGTTACCCAAATTAGCAGTGCCTCTTCCGGAGCACGCATGGTAGACAGGCCTCCTGCCATGCTGAGGGAGAGCACATACCTCCTGTCCCACTGCCTGGCATGGGCTGGATGATGGAAGGGTTGTGGCTCCTGCCTCTGTCACTATAATCCCCAGGAAGTGGTTATAGGAATAACATTTGTTTATAAAGTGAAAACGGAAAGCCTGCTTGTCTGACTCTGGCATCACAGACTGAGACACCCCTCTTGCCAGTCAGCAGCTGTAAGGCTCCAATTAGCCATTCCTTCCCACAAGGAAGGGATCAGGGAGTGCAGGGAACTGTATGGGTGGAGGCTAGTGCCATAGTGCTAGCTTCCATGCTGGACTGAAGCAAACACTGGCACACAGATGCTGGCAGAGAACAGGGCCTGTATCCTTGGCTAGGAGTGGCCTCTGCATCTTTTCATGATGTTAAGGTAGTTTCAGGAAATCCGTGGCTCATCTGTCTGATGGGAGTGTCAGGGCCAAAGGAGCTCTGACCTGCATCCAGGTATCTGAGTTAGTGTTTGTCCTTGAGTTTCATGGCTAATGTCTCTTGTTGACTTAAATAGGTAAGAATCACCCTTGGGTACACCTGTGAGGGTGTGGCCCTGTCTCTTGGGCCTGGGTCCCAGAAGGAATAATGACAAAAGGGGGAAGACTGCTGAGTGCCAGTCTCTCTCCCTGCCAGCTTCTACATCTGCCCAGATGTGAGCAAGCAACCTCGTGGTTCCAGAGATAGGAACTGGTCCTACAGCTAGTCCTTTCCCACAGTGATGGAGCAGATGTATATATACCTCCGGAGCCACAAGACAAAACAAACGTCTCCCCCCTTCAGCTGCTGCTTCACAGATATTTGATCACAAGGAAAAGAGAAGTAGCTAATAGACTCAGTGAAGAGGAGGGCATGTGGAAGGCAGAGGGGTCATGTGTGTTGAGGCAGGGCCGTGAGAGTGTCCCTGGTATCTATAGCACCCTCCTACAGCTACAGCACCTCTGATTGCCCACCTCAGTCTGGAAACTAGGAATGTGGCATCGTAATGGGTGAGTGTTGGTGCTTGTTAGGAAATGGTGCCCCTGGCTGGTGCCCTTACTCAGTGTTCCTCCATGTCTCTAAACTTCTTCTAAGCGGATTTCACTGCCCTAGAGGAGGAGCTGACATCCCAACTTTAGGCCTCTGACAGATTTGACTTTTCATGCAGAATTGCAGAACTGTTGATAGGATTCACTGAGCAGTGGATCAACACCTCCAGCCATTGGCCAATTTATGGGTACCTAGAGCAGCCATGTCTATGATGTGGCCTGGTTTGCCCAAGAGGGCATGCCTTTAAGAAGCCACAGTTCCCAGCACAGGCTGACCACAAAGACTGGCACCTCCCTGGGTAGAATGTGAGCAGTGATTAGGCTAATCACCTCTGCCATCCCACCATCACAAACATCGGCACCGGCACCACCACCACCACCACCACCACCACCACCACAATCAATACTATTACTACTACTGTCAGCATCATATACCACCACCATCACCATAAACTCTATCAACACCATCATCACCACTATCACCACTATGACCACTACCATCAGTACCACCGTTACCACCAATACCATTACCATTAACACCACCATCAATGCCATCACCATCACCACCACATCAACATCACACACCACCACCATCTCCATAGACATCATCACCACTGCCTCCATCACCACCATCACCACCTCCCCCATCATTACCGACACAACCGTCACCCTTCAATACCATCACCATCATCCTCACCATCACTACCACCATATCCTCACCATTATTACAATCATGACCAACATTACCATCAATAGCTTCACCCCTCTTATTACCATCATCATCACCACTATCACCATCAATATCATCAATACTGTCACCACTATCATTACCACCATCATCACTACTATCATGAGTACTATTTCAACACCACTACCACTTGACCATGAACACCATTGTTACCATTACCATCTCTACAATCATCACGTCCATTTCTACCAACAACGCCATTGTCAATACCATGGCCATTACCAGCACCGCCGCCATCATCATCATCATCAGTATTGCCACTATCAACACCATCACTGTCAATATTGTTACGACCATCACTACCACCACCACACCCTGAATGTTCACTGAAACAGTTGTGGCCTGTGTTGTAGTAAAAGTCAGAGTCCAGTGAGAGCCAGGGTCAGAGTTCTGCCAGCTGCATGGCACCAGTGGGTCCTGGGAGGTGGTTGGTTTGATTTACCTTTTGGAGTCATGGCTTTAGTTGCAGCATGGTAGGTAGAAGGGAAGCCCAAATGTCCCCGATGACCATGCCGAGTGGTCTCTATGAGAGGGAGGGGCCCTGCTGGAGTGGACTGTAAGGTGCATGTGAGCAGAAGACTGCGCAGGACTGAGGGAACCCTAGTGTGGAGTTGGAGGGGAGCGTGTCAGTGGGGATCAGGTGGGCTACAGGCTAAGATGGATATCTGGCTCAAGGCAGAGTTTTGAGCCAGGGGCCATCAGGCATTCCACTTTTTATGTAGGAGGTCAGCGACTCTCATACATTCTGAAACCCATAGCAGTTTCGCACAGGGTCTTGGAGAGTGCTGGTGTGTAAGACAACAAGATACGGGATATTGTGGGAGACAGCTGTCTGCACGCCCTGCAGACTGGGCCCACGGGCATCTGCCATTCTCGGAACCCGCATGTGGCAGCCGCAGGCTCCTGAGTTCCACACCTGTGTTTGTGGTTGTTCCTCTCACCAGAGCTGCCTTAATGAGAAAAGCCATGCACACATTTCATAGACACCCCAGGAAGAGAGACCTCTCGCCTTGGTAGAGTGTCAGATCAATTCACAGCCAACCCTTGCTTCTGTCTCACTTGGCAGGGATCAGGGGCATCACTGTTTGGACTGGGCTTTCCCCACCGCCACCATCGAGACTGAACATCAGTGTAATAAGCCCAGAAGCTGGTGAGTGTGGCTTGACATCTCTAGGTATAGGATGTAGGCTCACCGTCCTTACTCTGGTTGTCATGGTGGCAGCAGCAGCAGCAGTATAGCTACATAGTTCTATGTCAGAGCCACAGAAGCTGGTCAGGGAGAGTGGGCAGGTACCCAGGAGCCCTGCCGCCACCTCCTCCGTGGTGCTTGTCATGTGTAGATGGGCAAGGGAAGCCTGGGGACCTTTTGGCACTGCCTCTCCTTCTCTTGTCCCTTGGTTTCCTGCTAGCTCTTAACTTCACCCCTTATTTCACCTGTGTGGACAGCACTAACCCACTCTAGACTTCCCTGGTGACAGCGGTCTAGTCAGACCCTCTGAGGGCCAGATGGCCTTGTCTTCTCAAGCATCCATCCCTCATGTCCTCACCCCTGATGACCTATGGTAAGTTCATCCCATGCAGAGACAGGCCCCCTTACCTGCTCCCATGAATATGCCTCACTGTGAGGTGGACCATATGTGGGTGGGCGTGAATGTGTGTGCCTGTGTGTGTGTGTGTGTGTGTGTGTGCGTGTGTGCGTGTGTGTGTGTGTGTGTGTGTGTCGTCTACCTTGAAAAGAATCAGGCATTGTCTCAGGGTGGAGGCCTGTCTGTTCTCTCCTGCATCTCTGGTAGATCTGGGTGCATCAGAAAGATTGAGGAGTTGGTTGTAAAACAGAGGTTTTTTCCCTCTATTGTTATCCTATTGGGTAACCCCTCACCTGAGCCTCCGATGAGAGAGGAACTTGGAAGTTCATGGGAGTTTGTGGGCAAATTGATGGGAGCCTGCCCTGGCCAGAGTCACAGGCGGGAGCATCTTCAGAAACAGGGGTTCAGAGTATTGAGGCTCTTTTTCTTTTAAAAATTAGAAACAAGGTTGCTTCACATGTTGATCCCAGCTCCCTCTCTCTCCCCTCCTCCCATGCTCTCCCAACAAGCCCCGCAGCCCCCATCCAATCCCCCCAGCTCCCTCTCCCTCCGCTTCTCCCACACCCTCCCAACAACCCCCCAACCCCCCACCCAATCCCCACTCTGTTCCCCAAGGAGGGTGAGGCCCTCCATGGGGGATATCCAGAGTTTGTCATTTCGTTCAGGGCAGAGCCTAGGCCCTCTCCTAAGAGTCCAGGCTGAGAGAGCATCCATCATTGTGGGATGGGCACCCAAAGTCCATTTGTATGTCAGGGACAAATACTGATCTACTACCCAAGGCCCCATAGATTGACTAGGCCTCCTCACTGACACTCACATTCAGGGGGTCTGGATCAGTCCCATGCTGGCCTCCAAGTCATAAGCCTGGGGTTCAAGAGCTCCCCCTTGTTCAGGTTATCTGTTTCTGTGGGTTAAACAAGCCCAATCTTGATCTCTTTGCTCATCAGTCCTCCCCCTTGTCACTGGGTTCCAGGAGTTCAGTTCAGTGTTTAGCTGTGGGTGTCTGTCTCTGCTTCCATCAGTCATTGGTTGAAAGTTCTAGGATGGCATATAAGGAAGCAGTTGAACTCATTATCAGGGAGGGGCATTTAAGGTAGTCTCTGCACTATTGCTTAGCTTGCCAGTTGGTGTCATTCTTGTAGATCTCTGGAAATCTCACTAGTGCCAGATCTCTCCTCAAACTTATAATGACTCCCTCTATTATGGTATCTCTCCTCCTGCTCTCCTCTATTCTTTCCCCAACTCAAATTTCCTGGTTCCCCCCTCCCCTCCTCTTCTCCCCCTCTCTTTTTCTCCGGCTCCCTCTCCTCTCCCTCCATGCTACCAATCTGTTCAGGAATTCTTGCCTCATTCCCCTTCTCTGGGGTACCATGCATATCTCTCTTAGGGTCCTACCTGTTTCCCAGACTCTCTGGTAGTGGGATTGTAGGCTGGCACTCCACTGATTCACGTCTAAAATCCATAAATGAGTGAATACATACCATGTTTGTCCTTTTGTGACAGGGTTGCCTCACTCATGATGGTTTCTTCTAGTTCCGTCCATTTGCTTGCAAATTTCAAGATTCCATTGTTTTTTTTTCCGCTGAGTAGTACTCCATTGTGTAAATGTACCACATTTTCTCTATCCATTCTTCAGATGAGGGGCATCTAGATTGCTTCGAGGTTCTGGCTATTACAAATAACACTGATATGAATACAATGGAACAAACGTCCTTGTTGTATGGATGTGCATCTTTTGGATATATGCCTAAGAGTGGAATTGCTGGGTCTTGTGGTAGACTGATTCCCATTTTCCTGAGGAATTTCCATACTGATTTCCAAAGTGGCTGTACGAGTTGGCACTCCCACCAGCAGTGGAGAAGTGTTCTCCTCTCTCCACATCCTCTCCAGCATAAACTGTCATTTGTGTTTTTGATTTTAGCCATTCTGACAGGAGTAAGATGGTATCTCAGAGTTGTTTTGATTTGTATTTCCCTGATGGCTAGGGATATTGAACACTTTCTTAAGTGTCTCTCAGCCATTTTAGACTCCTCTATTGAGAATTCTCTATTTAGTTCTGTACCCCCACCTTTTAATTGGATCCTTTGGTGTTTTGGCACGACTCCAGATACAGTGGGGAGTCCTGCCCAGTGTATCAGAGGATAGGCCCTAAGGGGCGCCTGGTGATGGCAATGACATCATCTCAGCTGTGTTAATGGAAGTACAGATTTTTCTGTAAGGAAGTGTTTATCCTGCCATATTTGACACTGACCTGACTATTCAAGCAAAGCCACCATTTGGGGGACACCACAACCTTGAGTATGTTTAGAGAGGAGAGATCCAGTCAGCTCAACAACAGTGAAGTGCTGGGTCTCAGACCTAACAGCCTGGGTGTGAGTTCCCACTGTTCAACCTTTGGCAAGTCTCTTAACCTCTCTGGGCTTCAAGCTCCCCATGTAAACATTCTTATTTAGGCTTCAGTGTTGTTGAAAGCCTTAGGCGTCAACTTTTCCGAGGGACACCCACCATACCAGTGCATGGGTGAAGCAGAAGAGGGTGTCTAGGTGTGTCCTCAGGGTCCTCCCCCACCTACCACCATTAGCTGTGCAGACTGACCCTTTGCAGAGAGAGGAAATGCTGCCAGCCTGCTCCTGAGCTGCTCTTGGCTCTGAGTCTCACTGGGAAATTGCTCGTTACAGCAGTGGTGAGAACATGTATCGGAGTCGCAGTTTATTTTTAAATAAATTTGGGGGAGTGGGAAAACATAAAGAGATGTTTTCAAAAGAAAGGCCTCCAGGCGTAATGGAGACATTGGCAGGGTCCCAAGCCCTGACCCCAAATCTCAGCTCTGGAGATCCCTCCCCTAACAGCTCCTCCTTCTCTGTCTCATGCACCATGCCAGCAGATTTTCACTCTTGCCTCTGTGTGTGGAACGGTTCAGCCCCCAGGCTTAGTCTGGCCCCAGGAGGCTTGGATCCTTTCTTCCCCTCAGGGTTCTTGGCCATTCCTCCAGTGCCCGGCTTCTGTGTCCCCTGGTCCCGGGTGTGGCGATGGTGATAGGGTGGGCACACAGGGCCCGACTCTGGTCATGAAAACCAGGAAACGGCTCCAGGACACCTTGGCACTGGAAGCTGCTACTGTGTCGAAAAGGTCCCAGTGTGTTGACAGGGATTTTACATGAGTCAGGTCTGCCCATCACAGCTGCCCTCTGGCACAGACAGGGAAGCCAGAGAACTAAGAATGGTATTGGCTACCTAAGCTACCGGACACGGCTCACAAGCCTCCCTTGGGGCTGTGTCTGCCACATGCAGAGGTCACATTAACAATCCCCAATTTCCCAGGGTAAGAGAGACGGGTGGGAATGAACTCACTCCAGCCTTTCCCCCTACAGGGCTAGAAATATCCTCCCGGTTCCGTCCCTTTTCAGTCTCCACCAGTCCGCTTGCTCTGCCTCTTCCCCTGTTCATCATGCTCTCTACAGAGTAGCCCCCGCCACCCCACAGTGGCTCTTACCAGGACACAGTCCCTCATCCTGGTCCTGCTGTTCTCTGTCCCTGTCTTCTGGCAGGCAGGGGACATGGGAGCTGTGCGAGCTTGGGCAGTGAGCCTCCTCCCCGAGTCTCTCTCGATTTCCTCACAAGAGAAGCTGGGGTTCCCAATGTGGGGGCAGCTTAGAGAGAGGCTCAGCACACCCAGGGCCAGCAATTCCAGCTGTGCTCCCATGGCAGGCCTGCCACATCCCACCTCCTGTCAGCCTTCCCAGTGTCCCGGCCAGGCCCTCCATTCTGACTGAGGAGTCAGGTCCCTGGCTCTCCCCAGAGCTGTGTGCAAAGCAAGCCTCAGAAGTCGATAGCTTCTGACAGCAGCTGGGCCGTGTTCTCGTCTTTGTAGCCTGCAGCCTGACCTCGGGTTTCAGTTCTCCTCTTACAGCCTCCAGCATCTCTGTAGAGTCCTCTGAGCTCCAGGGTGTGAACCCAAGCAAAGGCCTGCAGCACCAGGCCCGGAGCCTGCTTTGAGCCAAGAAGGCTCTACTTGGGGAGGAGGAGGGGGGAAGTGTATTCAGGGACAGCTGGGTTGCTTGGGAACCTCGTCATTACAATTCCTCGATAATGAGCTGTAGAGAAGGTGAGAGCAGAATTAACTCCAGAAGACACAATTAGGGTCGTCAGCAGCCAAATTCTTATTGAAAAACAATAAGCAGATGTTGCCTGAGATTTTCGGGGAGAGAGAGAGAGAGAGAGAGAGAGAGAGAGAGAGAGAGAGAGAGAGAGCCTGTGTCCTGTGTGAGCAGGTGAAGTCAGCGTGCTGGCACTACAGTGCCATCCCTTTTGTTACCATGCTGTGCTCTGTGCCGTGGTGGCTTCACGGGGCTCTCAGTGCTCCCTCAGTCCCGAGCTGTTTCCTTTGCTCGGGTTCCTCTGGCCTGACACTGCTATCGCTCCCTTTATTCTCCAGCTGGTGCCTCCTTCCCACATCCCAGCCCTTCACATCTGCAGGCTGTCTTCGGCCATTTTTTCCTTGGCTTCCCAGTCAGTAGGTGCCTGCTTGTCTCCCAGGCAGCCATGGCTTATCCCACCCCACCAACCTCAGCTGCTCATTCAGGAAGTTGCTCTCTTTGGGCCCTGCACCTCAGAAAGCCACCTCCCCCATGCCCACACTCTGGGAGCTGCACATGCAAGCCAAGGCTTTCCCAGATTGGGTTGTGTATTGGACAGGTAGTGTCCCCTCTGGCCCTTTGGAACTAACAGCATGTTGGAGGCACCAGGGTTCTCTCAGGACTGCTAAACCCAGCATGGAGCCCTACCATTCTCTGCAGCCCAGAGCTCAGGTGGCTCTGCTCTGTCCTCCTGGGGATGTGCCATGCTTGCCTGGTTTCCATGGTGATGTCAGTTTCCCATGCCAACTGTCTTTGGGAGGATTATGAATTCATTATTTCCCATGTAGGTCTTGCACTCCGCCTCCTTCTGCTTCCGATTTCGATGTGTTGGTGAGAACTTTATCCATTTATCATCAGATGAAGAAAGCACGGGTTGAGTCTGAACCTAGGATGTCCTTTCTCTTGTGTGTGGGCCCACAGATGGTTGGTGGTGTAGAGCTGTGGGCTCTAATGATTCTCAGTTGAACTGAGGTGCTGTGTAGCCGCCTACACTAGCCTGGGGAGCATGCAACCTGGAGCTTCATCACTTTGGGGTCTTGTACCCTGCAAAGGATGCTGTGTCGACTTCACCTCATCAAGCCTCAGTTTCCACGTGTGTTGGTGCTCGTGACAGCTCCTTGCTTAGCTGTCATGATGG
This sequence comes from Mesocricetus auratus, assembly GCF_017639785.1. Classification (NCBI taxonomy): domain Eukaryota; kingdom Metazoa; phylum Chordata; class Mammalia; order Rodentia; family Cricetidae; genus Mesocricetus; species Mesocricetus auratus. The sequence continues at coordinate 16,407,463 of NW_024429190.1, read as the reverse complement.
TTGTGCAAGATGACAGAAATAGGTGCCTGCATGCTGGAGAACTGTGGAAAGGCAGAGTCAGCTCTGGCTGGAGGCTGTGGGGCTTGTGGGGAACTGAGCACAGCTGCCCAATGCTGGCATGTACCCCAGGACAAGGGGCAGGAAGAGGGCAGTATATGGGGAGCCTGGGCTAAGAGGACATCAGAGGTGACATCAAGGAGTGGACTTGGGAATCTCCACACTGACACATGCTGTTGAAGACTTTGTGGCAGTGTGACGTGACCCGTTTGCTTCGACTCTAGACACTGCAGAGGCCAGATGTGCAGAGGATGTATGGATCTGGTGTTTGTAAGCCAATGCTGACACAGTGAAAGTTCTTGTTATTTGATGTAGGTTTGTTGAGGTATAATTGGTTGTGGTACCTGTGCCACGAGTGAGCCTAATGTATTGGGTGAAAGCCTGGAGATTTAAATGAAAGACAAGACGTCCTGCTGTTTGTGCTAAGAGAATGTGTGTGTGTGTGTGTGTGTGTGTGTGTCTGTGTGTTTGTGTGTCTTGCAAGGAGGGAGCAGCCTTATATACAGACTTACAGCACAGTGGAGAAACCCCAGGTGTAGGAGTTCGTGTTTTCATAATTAGAGGTTGATACCAGAGGGGCAAGGCCGGGGCTGTAAGCCAGAACTAGAAAACAGGATGCACCTGTGGTTATTGGCTGACAAGCAACTCACAGAGACCCCGTGGGGGCTGGGGCCCAACACTAAAGCAGGCCTTTTAAAGTGTGTTCCTTGGTAAGTTTTGATCATGTGGTGTGAGCACCGGCATCATGCTCCCCCGTGACAACATCCAGCAGCCCAGGACCTCACCCTTTGTACTCAATACCCTGCACCTGTGACTCTGTCTCTCACTTTCCCAGAATGCTGTGCAAGGGGACTGATGTGGGGTGTACTATCTTCTGAGCCAGGCTTGTTCCACACTCCTGCAATCACGCGTATTAGTCTGAATTTTGTTTCTGTGGCAAATACTCATTTAAGGACAAAAGATCTTTGCTGGCTTGTGGTTTCAGCACAGCTCAGCCCACAGAGGTGGAGCATCATGGTGAAGGAGCATACATTATAGTGGGAGGACATGCATCATGGTAGAAGGGCATGCTAGAGTAGATATGCTCTCCTCATGGTGGCCATAGACAAACTAGGATCAGGGGTTCTAGAATCTTGTTTAAGGGCATACCCCTCAATGACTTCACTTCCTCTAACTAGGTCACAACTCTTAAAATTTCCTCACAAAATAGCCCCACTAGATTGGACCAAATCTTTAATATCTGAATCTGTGGGACACTTCATACTCAACTGTGATGCCTGCAGACCATCTGTGTAGTGTGTGGCAGGAGTTTGTTCCTTTGTGGTGCCTCATGGGCTCCTGACACACAGGCCAGAAGTTTCTCCATCCTTTCCCTGACTGAAGGACATCTTGGGAGCTCCTATGTTCCTTTCTGTCATGTGCAAGCCGCTATGAACCCTGCACTGGTCTTTGTGTAGACACACACTGCGAGGGGCCACTCATGTATGAAAGAATGTATTTAACTTCATAAAATAATGTCAATTGATTCTAGGACCATGCAGTCCCAAGCCTGGGTCAGAACAGCGCCATTTACCCCATCCTTGTAGTTCCCTGTATTGTCAACTTCTATATTTTGGACATTCTTGTAAGTGTAAGGTTTGCATTGTGGTCCGATTTACATTTCTCCAGTAACTAATGACACCGAACACATCTTCCTGGGCTCATTTGCCATCTGTAGGTTTACTTTGGCAATGGGAGTGTTCAAACATGGGACTTTGTTATTCTCCCCATTAGACTGGCCTGTATGCATATCTGTGGGGGCATTTTCATGATTGACAATTGATGAAGGGGGTGTCCAATTGATGAAGGAGAGTCCAGTCCTCTCCCTGGGCAGTAGCACCCCTGGACAGGTGGATCTACAATGTATAAGAAAGGGAGCTGAACAAGCTGGAGAGAAGAAGCCAGTAAGCAGTGATGCTCAGTGGTCTCTGTCCAACCCCTGCCCTGGCTGCTCACCCTGATGACTGGCCATGCACAGTAACCTGCAATGAATAAATCCATCCTTTCCAGGTTGCTTGTGGTTAGTGTTTTATCTCAACGAAAGAGAAGCTAACGACAATACTTCCTTCTCTCCCCTCTCCTTCCCCCGCTTCCCTTTGAGGTACTGGAGGGTGGAGCGCAGGCCTCCCAAGTGCTATCCAGGCACTTCACACCGAGCCACACCAGTCCACCCATTTCATAAGTACTAGTAGTTATCAGGCCCAAAAGAAACTCAGGACAAATACCTAAGTTTTTAGTAGTGGTAGATCTAGTTTATTCATATTTTTCTATCGTGCTGTATGCATTGATGTCTCAGCCATAAATCTTTGACTGACTCAACGTTGCCTATTTCCTGTCTACCATACTCTATAAGCTTGATAGTTCTAGTTTATCTCTGGCTCTGGGGTCTATTCTGAGTTCCCAGTTGTCTGGGATGTGGCATGGGGACTGGGAGTCTTGTTCACAGAGTGGAACATTTGGTCATTGGTTTAGACACTGTGTCAGTCAACCTCACAAGATGAGACAAGGCGTGGCAGAGAGGTAGTATGGATTCAACCAGACTCCTGTTGGGGGTCCAGGCTTTTCCAGTGTGTGTGTATGTGGGGGAGAGGCTGGGGGAGATCTGTGTGGCACTACCCCTTCCTGGATGATGTCAGCTTAGCATGGCTATCTGATTCTTCCCACAGTGGTGGTCCACTGCAGTAGTAGGCTACCACCGGGGCCCTGGTTTCTCAGATGGGCAGCAGTTACACCACCTGGCCAAACCACCTTTGTGGGACCCATGGTCAGACCTTGGCCCTGCCTGTCCTGAAGCCATGCATTCAGGAGCAACTTTTGACCCGATCACTCCTCTGACATGGGATCAGGTTCCTGAAGGTTCACCAAGTCACACAATTACCCTACCTCTGCCTGCACTGTTCAGTTGAGGTAGACAGTGGGGACTTCCTGCACGCCCAAGCTGACTATAGGGCTGGACAGAGTCTGTGGGAGAGGAGCTTGTCTTCTCAGGGGGACTTAGTCACAGGTACGTCTTCATCTGGCTCCTTGCAGAGAAATGTGCAGCCAGTGGCAAGTGTCCCCAGGGATTCTGGTACAGTGACAGGGACAGAATGCGAGGAAGGCTCTAGTCAGCACATGTGACATAAACACCTAAGCCAAGTGACTGTAACCACTTGAAGCCAGGTCAGGAAGTAGCACTTGCCTCAAAGTAGGAGCACATCTTTGTGCAGCTGTCACAGACACTACCTCTTCTGCTGTGCAGATAACTTGCTTGCTGGAAAATAGTAGGAATATGAAGAAGAGTGAGAAACTGACTCATGACAGCCAGGAGTCATTGCTCGAAGTGCAGATGGAGATGCCATTCTTGCCTGTGTGCTTTACACACACACACACACACACACACACACACACACACACACACACACACACACTCTCTCTTTGGGCTCCTGTGGATGTGTGCATGCACATGTGTCTGTGGGTCTCTGGGAAGATGTACACATACATCTCTGTTGGGGTTTCTATGGAGATGTGTATACACAAATGTCTGTATTGGTTCCTTTGGAGCCATGCAAGCACACATATTTTTAAATTTACCATAAAGAGATCATGTGCCACGTTCCAGTTCAATAAGTACTTACAGATGTCTGCTGGACCCTGGCTCTGTTTCTAGGGCTGGAAACGAACATGGTTTGTGTCTGCAAAGATCAGGAAATAGACAAGTAAACAGACACTTTAGAGTCCGTGTGGAAAAAGGGAGGGAATGCCACACTGTGTGGTAGTTGAGTGTTTCTGCTAGTTTCTGGAATGGTCCTCGACTGGGCTGGTCCCTGGCTTGTTATTGTAAATACAATGTTGTCATAAAGTGCAATGAGCACGGACTCCAGCCTGGGATGCTGACAAGCAGATGTGTCGGCACAGCCCCAGAGCTGCGATGTGATGGTGGCTACAGCTCAGATCTCTGCCAGCGTTCCGATGTTGAGGAAGGGGTGCATCAGAAAGCCACATGGCCCTGTGCCCTACAGGATCTCAGAAGATGCCCATCACTGGTTCCCAGATGCATGCCACGACCACGTCTTGACGCACATGAAAATAATTTTTGCCAAATTTGTACTATCATTAACTTTGAATCATGGTCAATTTTAGACAAGGCTCTTAATTCAGGTTTTTTGTCTTTGTCACAGTGATGGAGAGGGCTCTGTTTTTAGCCACAGGGGATGGTGTTGAGGCCCTCCCTCACCCCCAAGGAGGAAGGCTCTCTGCCACAGCTGAGAGAGACAGAGCTCATCAACCCGGAAGCTTGCCAGGGATTTGATGTGATGTGTGTGCTGTAGAACAGTTTCCTCCATCCAGGGAGCCTTCGGGTTGATGGTCTTAAGATGCAGTTCAGCCACATGCTTGGCCCCTGCAGGACCATCTGCAGTCCTTCCTTTGGAGAAAGAGGCACTGTGCACACCCTGGGGAGAGCTTGTGAAGTGGATTTCAGAAAGGAAATCGTTTCGCGTTCAGAAACTTCCATCCTCCCCACAGGAGTTGTCACATGCTCAGTGTTCACTAAGAACATAAGAGCAAGTTTTCTCTCGGCTCTAGTTATAACTGGATTGATATGAATGGCTTGCAGAAGCCAGGGTCACCGTTGTTCTTTATCACAGATGTGCCTTCATGAGACACACAAATAATAAAAGAAGTGGCTTTCCATAGTCACAAAAAAGAGACAGATGTGGTCACTGAAAGTCACCCATTATACCCTTGTATTCTTCCCCCTAGCTGATGCCCATAGCCAATGGATCCTTCTGGGGAATTGACTGTGTCTTTCTGAGTGTGCTGTTTCCCTGCTTCAGGTACAGCCTTCTCGTGAAGTCTCTCAGAGCATCCCCACCAATCTTGGCCACTCGCTGGAGCCACCCTTATCTCATTCCAGCTGCCCAGGTAGATGGGAGCCAGATCCAGTCTGTCTTGCCCACCCTATGGCTGTTAGAGGAGAGCTCACCCCCACCCCTGTGCAGCCCACTATGAATAGCCCCCAAGTTCCAAATGAACCTGCTCGAGATAGTCACTAAGAAAGCCCTGTGTCAGAGCTCCTCTTTTCTGAACTCGGTACCCTTGTTTGTGTCTGTTGTGTGTGCAGTGCATATGTCTCACCATCTGAACCCCAAACGTATGGTTGGTGAGAGGTCTGCTGGCTCCTAATCCTGTGATGGAAACAGTGGCTGAGACTTCAGGCTTGCTGGGAGTGGAATCTCCTGTACTACTGCTTTGGGGCTCAGTGGTTCAGTGGTAGAGCAGACTGTTTTGGGGCTCAGTGGTTCAGTGGTAGAGCAGACTGCTTTGGGGCTCAGTGGTTCAGTGGTAGAGCAGACTGCTTTGGGGCTCAGTGGTTCAGTGGTAGAGCAGACTGTTTTGGGAGCTCAGTGGTTCAGCGGTAGAGCAGCTGACTGCCACAAGCAAGGCTCTGGTTCCTATCCCCAACAATGCAAAAACAAATGTAAGGTTATTGAGACATATCTGCCATTTACTTCCTGGCTTATTGGTTTATGACATATTCATCAAGAGCTGGATCAGCTTAGAGGGAGGTCAAGGGTATTGTAAGATTTGTATAGTGTGGACAAAGATACAGATGCAGCCTGTGTGGTTCAACAGGGGCTAATGGGTAGGAACGTACAGGTCCAGCTAAACTGTCATTTGAGATATGCAAACCTAAAGGCTGCTTGGCTGGCCTGCTGTGATGCATAGTAGAGGTGTCTCGATTCATAGGAGAGCTGTAAGTGGTGCTAGCTTGGGCAGGAGGATGGGCAGGAGGATGTCCCAGCTGACTACTTCATAGACACATTTCTCTAGGCTCTGCGAGATTGGCGCTGTGCCCACAGCCACGTAGCCAGGGGAAGCGGAACCTTCTAAGCCTCTGGATTCCTTTTCTAAGCAGAGGCAGGGGACTCACTAGAAATATGTTGGATTTACACCAAAACCCTCTCAAGTGCTACATTCCTGTAGGCCACGCTATGCTTAGAAAACATGCTGCAGACAGCTGCGAAGACCTGCTCTAGAAATCACCAAATGTTGTTTTAAAAGAACGCCTTAAAATATCAAGTCTCGGGTCTTCAGAGCACCAATGTGACAAGTCTTCTTCCTCTGCCCAATATGCCAGCTCCGTCTGTCTAATAGGCCTCCCCGAACCCTAACTGGAAGATTCCTAGGCCTCCAAGGTTCTTAGCACTGGTGGCTTATGGAAATGACATGGACATTGGCAAAACCCAGGACTCCTCCCTGACCATCCTCAAAGTGGTGGTGACCTTGCAGAGACTACAAATGTCACAGCTGAGCAAGGACCACAGAAGTCTGTCTTCACAGACAGACTCCATATTAGGCAAAGTCTAAGGGGTCAGGGTGAGCCTCCACTCAGGGCCTGGCTTCTCTGAGAATGGCTGCCTGAGTTTGTGAGCCCTGCCTCTGGCCCCAGAGATGTTTTGTTTAAATGCTGTCATTCCCTAGTGTACTAGCTGTTTTGTTATTGTTGCAGCTGTGACAAAAGCAGCTTAAGGAAGGAATGGCTTATTTGGGGTTCACAGTCTTAGGGTACAGTCCATTGTGTCTGGGAAGGCACGGTGGCAGGACCTTGGTGTAGCTGGTCACACAGTGTTCACAGTCAGGAAGCAGAGGGAGGGATAAATGTTGGTGCCTGGCTCGCTTTTTCCTTTATATCCGGTCCAGGACCCCAACCCATGGCCTGGTACCTATGCATATCGTTCGGGTCTTCCCCTAGTTATACCTCTTTGGAATTATCTTCACAGACTTGCCCTGAGGCCTATCTACTAGGCAATTCTTGACCCCATCAAGCTGATAGTATTAAATACCATGCCCTGTGACTGGGTTTTTGGGGGTGTCAGGCTTTCTGCAGATGTTGAAGCTGTGAATGTTGAGTCTCCCTGATCTCTCATTGGGAGACTGGCTAGTCACATTTCCTTTCTTGTGATGATGTGCATCGTTCTTATTTAAGGGAAAGAAGCAGCATAATGAAGAAGAAAGCCCGGCAGTCGGCTTTTTGCTACTGTAATACACCCGAGAGTGCCAGCTTCTAACAGGAAAGCTTGGTCTTGGCTCATGGTTTTGGCAGTTGCAGTCCATGGTCAGTTGGCGCTGTTGCTTTGGCCTGAGTTGTCATCTTGGTGGGGGGGCACAGACAGGGACAAAAGTGCTCATCTCAGGGGAGGCATCAAAAGACAAAGAGCAAGGGGCTAGGACCTCATCATTCCCTTCAGGAGCGTGTTCTGATATTGCGAGGGCTCTCACCAGGTCCCACTTCCTAAGAGCTCCTCCACCCTTCAGAGACTCGCCCTGGGGACAAAGTCTTTACTGTGTTGGGCTTGGGAAGGTTTTCAAGACTCAGACTACAGTAAAAAGTCTCACAAAGATACCCTCCGGTGACAGCTCTGCTACAGTTGTTTGTTTCAGGGTGTCCCTGAATGTTAGGTTCCGGTTTGATCACCCAGATGCAGCTGATCCTGCTTGTGTGTGGCCACGATGGCCACTTTGACCTACTGGTCAGCTGTGTGGGCATCTGCATGCAGTGGCAGCTAGTCAGACACCAGAACACGGTGGGAGGAGGAGGCCCAAGAGACGCTTGCTATGCCTGAGGCTGCAGGCATCAGAGGCCAACCTTTCCCAGGAAGTAATGTCAGGCCCCTTCTGTAAGCACAACTGAAATAGTCCCGCCTGTAACAACTCCATGAACCCATACTCCCCTTCTTCCGGCTGCAGGGGACATCCCTTCAGCTGCCCCTACCACCCACCAAAGCAGCATTTAAATGTCCTCTTTGAAAGCTTTCCCAGGGAGCAGGCACCTCTAGCTCCCTCCCCAAGACAGCCTGGAGAGGCAAGGTCACCCATGGCTTCCCTTCCCACTGTACTGCATACCTTTTGTCTCACAGCTAAATGCAGCCTGGGTACCTGGGCTCCAGAGGGGAGAACTTGCAACTAAGAGCCATCAGAGAAGTCACAGAGCAGCCCAAAGAATGGGAAAGAAGCCCTTCCTTTAACAGCCCTTTCTGGCCCAGCCTGGACTGGGCAACAAGGTGTCTGCCTCAGCTGGTATCTGAGCCTCTTCTTCCTGAGCATGCCAGAGGCCATTGCTCCAGCTGACACTGCTTGCCACCTCCTCCTCCAGCAAGCCCAGCTCGCCACTACCCAGTGCCTGGCCCCTCAGCTCTGACATGACAGCTTGGTTCCAATAGAGACTATCAGAGGGAGTGAACATATGGCCATCTGGTGGGATCTAGGATCTGGGGGGGTGATTGAGAGTTAGCTAAAGAATTTCTGGTTTCAAAGTAGGCTCAGAAACTCTCACCTACCTGCTGGGATACCCCAGGCACTTCTAGTATTGAAGTATCTGAGCAGAACTGGCACCATGACTTGTCCAATTACCTCTCATTGCCGGAAATAGATCTGAGAAATGCCATCTCTTTCAGGTAGGAGCCCATGAGTGAGCATCGTGTGGAACAGCAGAGGCAAAAGAAAAGAAAAAAAAAGAACCAAGTAATTTCATTAATAATTTTTGCTTACGGTGACTATTAGGAAAGAGTGATGGGTGAATTAAAACTCAATCAGGTTATGAATAATGGAGAATAAATAGTATTTGCGAAGGATGGCTGCGGTGGAAATCCTGCGGAGACCCGCCCATTAAAACACACATTATCCCTTAAACAGAGTCAATGTAGAAATGCAATTCTCTACAGATCAGTAACGCTCATACATTTATTTTCTGCTGGCTGATTTTGATTTATGGGGTCCTTTCCCAGCTCATTCTCAGCTCCTCTTTAAAGTGCTGGTTTTGTGCCCGTGAAAGGCGGGTGACTGATGAGAGGTTAGGCTCTGAGTCATCTGAGCTCCATGACCTCTGCTGGACTCCCGCATCTTCCCAGGGGTCTGAGGAAGGACAAAGCAGGGTCTTTCACTTCCCTTTTCATCTGGGGACAGTTCTTGTGAGTAGCAGTTATGGATAGTGGAAAGGGGATGCAGATTTGAAGTTATCAGTTGCCAGTGGGGAGAGTTTCTGGGTGCATCATCTTGGCAGACTGAGCCTTGGTGCTCCCACGGGAGGCTATCAGTTTGTTGGGCTGTTGTAGCAAAGTGCCCAGATGTGGCATAGCAGCAGGAGTATGTCCTGGGTCTCACCTCACTTCTTGAGGGCTAGAAGTTGGAGAATACAATGATTCCATCAATTCCAGTCTCCATTAGCTGTACACATCACTCCCTCTGCTTGTCTTGGGATGTAGCCCCTGTTTTGTCTTGGATAAGGATGCCTGTCTAGGAATTTAGGGTCATTTCACTTTGAGAGCTTAAGTAACAAACACAAAGACTCAAGACCATACTCAGGTTCTGGGCCAATAGACTGTTTGGGGCATCACTGAGTCTACTCCATCTAAGAACTGCAGGGATCCAGATATTGTCCTACTTTGGCCTGGCCATAATGGAGAACAGGTCCCCAGAGTCACCCCAGACAAGGGCCTTGAAGTGAGCCCTGGGGTGCAGAGAGGTGATGGGGGGAAGAGGGAGCAAGCCTAAAGTTTGCTAGGAAAGAATCTCAGGCTTGGAAGGATGGGTGTGTTCAGGTAAACGCACATCTGCCCATCCTCATTCATGAGTGACTAAGCTTGGGGACTATGCCCATGTGCGTTTAATTGCTCAGTCCCCAAACCTTTAGAGTACTTGTGTCAAATGCAGGGATGGGAGCCCCTGTCCACAAGAGCCTGGCAAGGGACTTTGATACCCTGAGGAGCTGAACAGGATAACCCTTACCTGTGTGGGAGGTGGCCCTTCTGTCATGCTGGCTTGCTTCTCTGAACCATGTTGTTGATAGTTTTGCAACTCAGTTGTGCTGAGTTTGACTAGGTGGGGGAGTTAGAGGAACTTTGAAATACAGCCCTACCACCCTTTCAAACCAGAGCCAGCATCCATCCTTGAAAAGATGAAGGAGGCCTCATTCAGTCCTCTTCTGAAAGGGTTCATTATCATAGAGTGTGACAAGAGCACAGGTGACAGTGTAGCCCTGATGCATAGCCTGGGTTCCAGGCAAAGGCCACACAGGAGTGTGGCCTCCAGTGCTGCCTGCCTGTACCGGCTGCTGCATTGTGCTGGGGCTTCGCAGCTCCGCATGTGAGGAGGTGGCTCTGCAGAGACTACAATTCAGGATGTGAGCCTGGTCACAGCAGGGACTCAGATTGTTGCCACCTGACCTATCCTTACTTTCTCATCTGGCAAAGGGCACTCTTTCCCCCAGCAATGCTGATGGCAGCCAAAGGAGGCTACATGGTGGTGAGATGTCAGGCTAGAAGCCCAAATCTCCACCTTTGGGATGTGTGACTTTGGCCAAATAAGCCTCCCGTATTATGCCTAGCTTTGCACAGATGGGGACAACATGTCTCACAGGGACGAGAGCTATGGAGGTTTAAGAGAGGTGACGCCCATGCAGAGGGCTCAGTAGGACCTCCGTAAGGAGGTGGCATGAGGAGCCTTGCTTAGCTGTGTGGCAAGAAGATGCATCCCTGATGCCCATGTTCTGTCCAGTTAGTGAGCAGAGTTAGAACCTGGTGTCCCAGCCTCACCACCTCCCTGGAGGCCCAGCTAGCTATGCAGAAGGTGCAGGGGCCTCTTCAACATCTCTCCTTAAACTCTTGTCCACAATGTGAGTTATGACAAATACCAAGGCATATCCCTGGCCCAGTTGTGCGTTTGGTACCCCCTAAGACCTTGCCCGGGGATTGAAAGCTCTTGTTTCGCACCAACTCCTTCCTGGCTTCTCTCAGTAAGGAAGGGCAGTGGGCACCAGCAGGCTGGGTCACATGGGCCATTCCTGTTTCTGCTTCTCCCTTCCTCTTCCCATCTCCTGTCACCCAGGGGAGACTGTGTTCTGAATGCCTGGAGACATTTGCGATGTGTCCTGACAAGGAAGGATGAAGGGTGTTTCCTGGCCCACAGGGTGCAGGAGGCATTTGAGGACCCCACTTTCCTGTGTTTAAAGCAGTTTTGTTCTCTCTTATAAACTTTTGCTTTGAAATAATAAGAAAACAGTAACAAGGTGCAAAAACATTGTAGCAGGGTGAATGTGCTCTCTTCCTCCATTGAATTCTGCACACACCTCCTGGGGCTTCTTGGAAGGTTTTCACGGCCTCTCACAGTGGTCCCATATGTTAATGAAGAAGTGACATGGAATGGTGTTCAAGGGCTTCCCATTCATGCCTGTCTTCACCCAACCTGTGAATCCCCTTCTTGTGCTCCCTTGATTGCTCTCTCCCAGCCCGGGGTTAGAAGTGGGCTTCTTCCAGTCTTCAGCTGGAGCTGCCCAGGACATCTGTGTTTCAGGTGCAGGGACATCTGTGAACTAGCTCCAGATGTGGAGTTAGCAGGTCAGAAGACAAATGGGTTTAAGATTTCTTTAACTGCTCTGATTGTCCCCTGTAAAAGGGCAGGGCTGTTACTAATGTCCCCATCCTGCCTGTGACTCTTCTCAGGTTTTCCTCTGCTTGGTGGCAGATTGAGATGATTCCAAGAGAGGATAATTGGGTAGCTGTAAGAGGCTTCTGTGGTTGAGAATGGCATTCCCAGTGAGGGCTCTTGGATCCGGCCAATTCCTGACACACCTGAGTGGATGGGACACTGAGGCTCATGCTGGCTAAGTGTGTGACTTACACCAGGGATGGCCATCTTTGACTCAGGACAAGCTGCTGACCATGGCCTGAATCAATGGTACACTAATGCCTCCAAGGACTCCCATCCTCGGGGCCTCCAGAGTGATGGCCAGCCTGCTTCATGCTGAAGGGAGGGGTCATTCTGAGGCTGTCCTCATCTGTGTCTACCTACCTGTCAGGCTGTGGTTATTTGCACAGTAGACACTCTGCCATCTGCAGAGCATGGTTGTGGGCCTCTGTAAGCTTAACTAGGCCATGTCTAATCCCCTCTGGTCCAGAGGGGCCTCCTGAGAGCCCAGAACTCCCAGAGCTTCTGATTTGCTGGGGATTTGGGCCGAGTGTTTTTTCTGGTTAGTGCAATCACAATGGCCTCCAGTCTACCCCTTCCCTAGGGACAGCACTTCACAAGGTGTCACATCTTTGCACAATCATTCCCTGGAAGTCAGCAACCTTTTGATGAAGTCACGATGGAACGGGAACTCCATTTTAGAGACGCAAGTTGATGTTGTGTCAAGCCTGAACCTTGGGACAGAAGAAGTCAGCCTTAGCCTTGTGGAACCTGTGGAATGTCTCCTGCTGAGGCCCAAGAGAGCCAGGCCTTTCTAGAACAGGATGGAAGGTGTTGAGCCTGGGTCAGCCCGACAGAAGCACTTGCTTTCTCAGGAACGAGGAACTTGGGGCTTGCTGCAGGAAGCACCCTCTCAGGAGGATTCCACAGCCTCTCCAGAACGTTGTGCATCAAGACTGAGAGTGTGGCCACTGCTCCTCTCTACTGTGTGGCATGTGTCGAGTCACATACACCCTGGCCAGAGCCCTGCTTATAATCTTTAAGCTAAATACAGAGGCAGAATTGTCATTGCTGGGGCCTGGGAATGCAGGCACCATAGATGTGGACTCTGGCTGCCTTTCCCGGCCAGGGTCCCTGTGCCTGGTGTGTCAAGACATTTTTCAGGATGACTCCTTGAAGTTGTCTGTCCTCGTTGTTGATGCCACCATCCTTTTCACTCGTTCCCTCACTCAAATCGCAGCAGCATTGTTGCTGTGTGACCTCAGGAACACACTTTCATCTCTGTTCCCCCGCTCTGTTTATCTGTGCAGTGAAAGTGGTTGCCCCAACTGCTCACGGGGCTGTATGGGGTGCATGTCACACACTGAGTGGAGGCGACAAGGATTTACTTACTTAATGGTGTTGAAGATTTTCCCCGCAGCCTGCTCCCCCATCAGCATCTTCTCTCTTTGGGCATCTCCTGTGGGGGCCTGTGCATCACAGTACAGGAAGCTGGGAGTGCAGAACCACCAGCCTCGGGCTGAGCCTCTGACCCCGAGTTGTATGGGTTCTGATGGGATGGCCGGAGACCCCCCACTATTCTAGAGCCCATCTCCACATCTGGGTAGGTGACAAGCAAGACAGTGTGGGAACACCTCACCCGGAGCTGGTCTTGTTCATCTGAGCTGGTTCTTAGATGATTAGTCTGCTCAGCAATTACTGATGTGCTGGCACCTAGCAAGGCTCTGGAGACAGTGTGGACCAGAAGCAGACGTAGGTCCTTCCCCTGGATCACCCAGCCTGTGAGAGGACCTCCTTAAGGAAGGGGCTTAAGAATGATGAGGAGAAGGAGGCAGAGAGGAAGGAGTGTCCCAGGCATGTGAATCACATGCACAGTGGTCCAAATGATAGTCATGGTAACGAGGTCTTGATAAAGAAGCTGCCTGTCAGAGGCTGGCCTACCAGGGACCGGGCAGTGACAATGAGGATGGAGAGGACCAGGCCTCCAGGGAGACAGAGGAGATCTGATCCCTGTGCAGGTGGATGGAACATGAGCACTGGGCCAGTTTCTGAGGCCCGAAGTGTGGCCTGACCAGGATCTGCACAGACAAGGAGGTCAGGAAGCCTGGTGACTGGTCTCAGACTAGGGGGAATGAAACCCCAGGCTGGACCACACCAAGGGCAGGCTGTTCTGTTTGGGCAGGAGGATTTGAAAATGCATGGAGCCTCCCTGGTAAATGGATCACTGACCCTGGCCTCTCACTTTTCTCATGATTTCTGGTGCTGGATCCACAAAGCCTTTTTCCTTCCTCTTCTCCCTCCCTTCCTGTGGGGGTCACCCTTCCCCTCCCCCCTGCCTTCCTGGTGCCACATGGTGTCTGTTGATAGACAGTGAACTGGGTCTGAGAATTCGTGGGCTCCTCACCCCCTTTCTTTGGGATTATTCTTGGCTCCAGGAAGGCAAACTGCTTCTGAACCCTGCTCTGCTGGCTGCTCTGAAAGTGTGGGCCTCAGTGGGAGGCAAGGGCCTCCTGGTTTCTGGTCCTGGTGCCACTGAGGAAGCAGCATGTGCATTGACGAGCAGAAAGGTGACAGCCAAGTTTAGAGTGGTTCTTAAGGTCTAAGTGTCTCGAGACACTGAGACCCTCCCCTGAGCACTGATGTTCTGGGGCTCCCCCTGCAGCAACCTGAGAATAGCTGGCCTGGCAAGCCGATGCTGGTGGAGTGAGAGGAAGGTCTCAGAGTACTCCTTGACTCATGGCAGTCACTTTGCAAATCCCAGAGCGTGAGTGTCAGGTTATTCAGGAATGCGTTCTACATTGAAGGTGCGGAACAGGTTCAAAGGGCTTAATATCTGACTTGGGTTTATCCCTCAACAGCAATGCTGGCCAGGTCCTATTCTTCATGGGGCTCCCAGTCTGGTGGTCTCAGAGACTCCATAACTGGATGTCATGGCTAGCTTTCAGTGCCTTGGAGGACCACCAGAATCTTTATGACCTGCACTGGGAAGGTGAGGTCACCAGGGTTGGGGGCAGTGATGAAGTGAGCCTGGGTTTGGGCATGATATGGGTATGTGTATGATGTCAGGTGGATTTCTTAGTTCGGTATGTCAGTCTCCTCAGCACTAAAAGGGAACGGTTGTAATGGCCTCTCCTGTGATGTGTCAGTCCAGGTCAGATGGCCTCTGCATGGTCAGCAAAATAGTTACCCGACATCCTTGAGATAACCAGAAAAACGGAGCCAATTTCTAAGACCCAAAGATCAGAAGTGAGATGAAATGCAGGGTGGCAATAAAGGTAACTAGTGACTATTGCTCCATCAAGGAGCTACTCTTATTTCCAGCTTGGCAGTTCCTGCCATCTGGGCAGGGTTCCTGAGGGCCAGGGGTGTGGACAGGCTCTGTCAAGAGAGCTTCAACATTCCTGCTTCCTTTCTGTGCAGATCAAAGTGCCCACAGCTGTGGGGACTCCACCCATGCTGTAGACGGCTTCTGGGAGGTTTCAGTTGTAGCCAGGACCCCTGACGGGTGTGTCACAATTCTGAGGTCCTTGAAACCACATCTGATAGAAGCTACTGAAACTGTTTCTGGCCCGACATGGAGGAGCCTGTATTTGCTTGAGAAGAGTCGGGACTGAGACCCAGTTTGGCCCATAGCATGTATGGTTTGGCAAGGCATTTGGACTCTGTGTTTTGTTTTCTCCATCTGAGGGACAGGGATACCGATTAGGCCTTCTTGGGGGCTGTGTATGTGAAAGGTTTAGTGAGCCCTGCAACGTGGTTACATCCTTGTCAGGGTATAGCCATGCCTGTGGCTATGGCTATGGGTCTTCTCCAGTTTTGTCGCCACAGATCAGGAAACTGGGGACATGGGATAGGGTGGATCTTAGGTGGTGACTTCCTTTCTGTCTGGCTTTCCCAGTCCCAGATCATCTAAGTAGTCTCCTTGTTGCAGTCCCTAGCAAGATGATCCCAGGCCTCTAAATTGGAAGCCCAAACTTCCCCTGGGAGTTAAGGGGATGGTGGCGCAGCGACTCAGCCCTCCAAAACAAGGACTGAATGGCATGTCCTCTTCATGGAAATTGGGATGAGTTGTGAGTACGCAGTCAGTTAAGACCCCTGTCTGGCATCATTGTATTGATTTTTTTAAATTTAGGATCTAGTAGCATGTTTTTTTACATGGTGTGCACCATGCCCAGTACTTGTCCAGTGATCACATTTACACAGAGGACAGAGCTTAAGGAGCTGAACCTAGTGTAGGGGGTCTGGAAACCTTCTTAGAGGTGGTATGGTGTAGACAGAGGTCTGGAAACCTTCTTAGAGGTGGTATGGTGTAGACAGAGGTCTGGAGGCTAATGGAGTAGTATCTTATTTACTGTTCTATTGCTGGAAGAGACACCATGACCAAGGCAAGTTATAAAAGGAAACATTTAATTGGGGGCTTGCTTGCAGTTTCAGAGGATGAGTCCATAATCATCATGGTGAGGAGTCTAACTGCAGGCAGGTAGACATGACTCTGGAGCAATGCCTGAGACTTACATCCGATCTACAGGTTGGCTGCTTAGACAGACAGTGTGCAATGAATGGACTTTGGAAACCTCAAAGCCTACCCCCAATGCCACACCTCCTCCAGCAGTGCCACATCTCTTAATCTTTCCCAAATAGTCCCCTAACAGGGGACCAAACATTCAATATATATGAGCCTATGGAGGAACTCTCATTCAAATCACCACAGGTAATGTAAGGGCGGAGGGTGCCAGGCAAGGCACTTACACACAGGGCAGAGCTGTATACAAATGCCAGGCTGACCTGGCATGGCATGAGGCATAGTCATGAGTGGAGACTGACCCCAGGAGGGATGATTGGAACTATCCATAGCAATAGAACCTGAGTCATGGGGAGACTGCCCACCTCTCAGCTTCTGAGCCTCCAAGGACCTGGTCCCAGAATGGAGGGTGAGCCCCACCTGGTGGCCTGGGCCATGGACCAGGTCAAGGTGATGATTTTATCCTGAGCAAGTGGGTAAAACTGACTTTGAAGTCCCTTCCAGCTGTCACACCCCAGTTCCTCAGAAGCCCCCTGGGATAGCAGACTATATGAAATATAAATCAATAGGTTAAGACCGCACTTGTCTCCTGCCCAGCGAGGCCCTGTCACTCTGCCTACCTCTTCTGTATTTGGAGGATCATCTCTGACTGGGCAGGCCATGCGCTGATGGGAAGACATCTCTTTGTTCAGGGGTAGAACCAATCTTGCCTTCTTGACAAGGCTCTACTTTTCTCTTTAATCATCGCTGCCTCTTGGCTATAAGCTGCCCCAGCTCACTGACACCCTCTCTTTCTATTTCCCCGCTCTAATCATCAGGGAAAAACAGATACCTGATCAGTCATCCTCTTGGGACCCATGCCTGGAAAGTTCTGCTCCTGATGAGGGAGGGGCAGAGGGGTGGACGTGGCCAGTGTGGTAACTCCAAAGTAAGCAGTCTAAGGACTTCTACCAGAACCAAGAGTGCCCAGGTTCACCTCCCAGGGTTCCCATGACAACGGGACTGTTAGGTGTTGGTAATATGGACTGGCAGTGAATGAAATGGAGTTTGATGTACGTGAGAATCCAGCCACTAGCAGAGTAATTGCCAATCAATCTGTCTCCCCCTGAATTTCCTTCCTTCCTTCCTTCCTTCCTCCTTCTGTCCCTCCCTTCCTCCCTTCCTCTCTTTCATTCTTTGTCTTATATGCATGGGTTTTGAAGATCACCCGGGTGTTTGGAACACATTTATTTCCATTCTCTGAGTAGTTGTATTTTCTTGGC
The DNA here is from genome assembly GCF_017639785.1 of Mesocricetus auratus. Lineage (NCBI taxonomy): Eukaryota > Metazoa > Chordata > Mammalia > Rodentia > Cricetidae > Mesocricetus > Mesocricetus auratus. The sequence continues at coordinate 16,390,138 of NW_024429190.1, read as the reverse complement.
TGCTTTGTCATGGGCCCCCTGTGTGTTGAATAGTTTAACAAATAAAAGTGTCAGCTGGTGATTTATAGACCCCTCTGGGCTGTCACCCTCCCCTCCCAACCCCTGTCATCACTCTGCAGTCCAGGACAAGGAATGACAGCACAGCCTCAGGGGCTGGCTTCTCTCTAGGTCAGCCACATCAGGCAGCCATCTATGGGTTGCAGGGGCTGCATTGGCGCATTGATGCACATATAGCCCTGCCTTCAAAGGCTTGACGAATACACTCGGGGCCTGTTTTGCTTTATTTTCTTTGTTGCTGTGACAAAATACCCCACAAAAGAATTGTAACAGAGGAAGGGTGTGTTCAGCTCGCAGTTTGAGGGTACAGTTCATCACGGTGGGCAAGACTTGGCAGCAGGGACACGAGGCAGTTGGTGGCATTGCATCCACAGCAAGGAAGCAGAGAGACAGATGCTGAGCTCAGCTCACCCTCTCCTTTTCACCTAATCCAGGGCCCAGCCCATGGCATGGTACCACCCACCTCATGGTCGTCCCACCTCAATGAACCCAGTCTAGAAAAGCCATCACAGACCTGTCAGGAGAGTCTCCTAGGTGATTCTAGATCCTGTCCAGCTGACAGTGCTGATCATCACGGTGTGCATACTGTGACCACAGCCTTGCTGAGTATTTGGCCACAGTTTGGGCTTGCCTGAGGCTGCGTTTAATGATTCCCAGAGAGTGGCAGCTGAGATGGGATGTCTCCAGAGTCATTCTAAAGAGAAGAAGGAAGTTTCCAAAGCAGAAGCAAGGCTGTGTCTCAGTCTTACGATGCATGGCCATCAGGCAGTGGGTTTTGAGGCATCCTAAGCATTGGGATGGGAAGTGTCTTCCTGTCTCAGAACCTGGAAACCAGCTGATGTCCACATTTCCCTTTCTGTTGATACCACAGGTCATCTTGATCCTGACAAAGTACTACCATGCAGACATGGGGAAGGTTCTGGAAAGTTCTCTGTGGCGGTAAGTCAGCCTGATGGGCTTTTCTCTTCCTATACATGTGTGTCATCGTCTCCCAGTCTCCTGGCTAAGGCTGGAGTCCCACCAGGGCTCCAGCAGCTCCGGCCCACTTATGGGCCCCACCAATTTTCAGTGGCTAGAAAGACATAATGGAGATGTTGAAAGCGGATTAGGAGCTTCATCAGGGGGACAAAGGGCTCTGGCAGATGGACAACTGTTTGGAAGGCTTCTTTCCTCGCTCTTTTCTGTCTGTTGTTTTCTCCTGGCTCTTTTTGCCTGCTCCCTGGAGGAGGAGGCTGGCAGCATGAATCCAGGTCACTGCACAATATCCCTGGCTCTGCTCTGGACTCCATAGGCAGCTCCCGAGCCCCCCAAAGCTCAGGCTGGCCTCATTGTCGGGGTAGTTTGCTTTCTTTCCGGCTTAGCCAAAGAACTGTAAATAAATAACCCACCCAGGCGGGATATCTCTTTATATGTGAAACATGAATTGGGCCCAAGGACATCAGACCGTCTTTGATGTCTGAGAGGGGAGGAGGGAGGAGGAGGCTGCAGAGACCATTTTGGCCATTATCACCGACAGTTCTGCTCAAAGCATGAGGACCTCTCTGGGCTTCGGGTGGGCATCTTTCCTCCCACAGGAATTTTACTACTCTAGTCACTCTTGGTGTGGGATTGTTTTGCTTTCTCTGTGTGTTTTTCCAGTAGTGATTAATTCATTTTAATTTGAGTTTGAAAAATACCTGCCAGTTGGGACCATTTGTTCGTTTGAGATAGGGTCTCATTCTGTATCCCAGACTAGCCTGGAAACTCATCATGCAATTTCCTGCCTCTGTCTGCAGAGTGCTGGGAGCCAGGCCTGCGTCCCTGCACCAGCCTCATCAGAATGGTTTGCAGGAAGAGCCGCTTGCACTGCCTGCCATGGGATTTTGGCTTTGCTTACATCAGAAAGATTTGGCATCCCACTTGACATATCTCTGTGGTGTGTTCAGAATATGCTCCGATGGTGCCTGGAATTGTTGGTTTTTTTGTTTGTTTTTTTTGTGATGGCAGTGTTACCTAGGGCCAACTGACCAGGTCACTGTGGTACTAAAAACCCCTTGAGTTTTTGTCATGCCTCCCCAGCCTTTCTGGGCCAGCTCCCTCAGCTAGGAATTCACTTCCTCACACACAAATCTGTTCCTGCAATGCTGGGAAAAGCGGTCAGGAATGGGCCAAATTCCTGTGTGGAGGGTAAACTCTCCTCGTGGAACCCTGATGCTCTCAATGTATCTTGCTGCTCTGGTTCTTGAGGAGGGGGAATACTGCTGCAGAATAAATTAGGCCTTAAATTCCAGTGGTGGAGCCCATGAGGTGACTCAGTGGATAAAGGCGTTTGCCACCAAGCCTGACAACTTGAGCTCAATCCCTGGAACCATGTAGTAGAAGTAGAACTTCTCAAGCTGTCCTCTGACTTCCCACATGCGCACCATAGCCCAGGTGTCCACATTATACACATAATAAAACCTGCATAGATGAGGGAACATAAAAATTCTAGCAGCATTAGCTTCTCTGGGGACTCGCTCTAGAAGTCTGGCTCAGGGGTGTCACCTGGGGAGGGCACTGTCCTGCCCGGTGGAGTGTCTCCTTTCATTGCCATATGGATGGAGGTAGTCTTTATTCTTCTTGTACATTAAACAAAAATCCCAGACTTTGGACTCTAGCAATTGGGCTGTTCTGTTCCCCAACCCCTCGGATACCTTCCCTAGAGATTTCCAGAATGCTGGCTTCCTCCACTCTCAACTTGGCTAAAGGGACAGGAAGTGGAAGTCTCTGGAACAGTGTTTGGTGTTTGGATAGTGAGCTGCTTTCCTGGGGCAGTTGGGCTTCTGCAAGGCACGTGCCAAGGTTTAGGTCCTACTTACTTTGGGACCTCACGGGGTGTGGAGGACAGAGAAGGCTACCTGAGGTCAGGACTCCTGAGTGACAGGCTCCAAATTCTTCAGAAACAGATGGGGAAACCCAGAGGGCTAACCACCCCTTTAGAGCTGTGGGCCAAGCAAACTTCCTTCACAGAGCCTCAGTTTTTTTTAATCTGAGAGGGGTGAAATGGAGGAGAGGTGGTGAGACGGAATGACGGAAGTGGCTTACAAAACATCCCTAGGACGGTATGTTGTCTGAATTTGGATTTTCCCCAAAGCAAAGCAACAGATTTTAATTTCCCCTTCCTTCCTCATCACTGTCTTTCCACCCAGACGTTTTCTCGGCTTGATTAAAAATGCATTCAGAAGCACTAGTCATTTCCAGAAACTTCCCCATCTCCTCTGCTGGTGCAGTGACTTTCTATGTTTATATTATGCTTTTTTTTGTGCTGATGTGCTTGCACAGACTTAACAGTCTAAGGAGACTTGAGCTGAAGGTTTGCATTCCTTTCTCTTTTGCTCGTAACCAGGCTTCTATTTTGCACACTGTTCTGGAAGCCTGCACAGCCATTACTTTTCCGGCTGCTTATGGGCCTTTGAGCTGATTCTGACTTTGAGCTCCCATCCAGGGAGGGTCCAGTACTCACAGCACCAGTCTGACAATTTATCTAAACTTTGCCGGTTTGTCAGTATCCCAGCATCCACTTGGTTCCTGGTGAGAAGCTATTCTGATTACATTTTCTCATTGGAGTGTCTTCTGCTCTTATCTTGTTCCCACAATGGGACAGAGCAAGGAACACTGAGAGGCTGATAGCATGCCCGCGGGTCCTTTACTGGGTGCTGACTACCCGCTGTCTACATTTGAGGCCCGTGGACTAGATGGTTCAGGTGCCAGTGTCTGGGGAACATGTATTAAATCGGGTTATTAAAGGCACACTTATTGAATGCACACTGAGCCTCCCAAGAATTCTCCTGTGTAATCACAATAAATACATTTTTAATGGCAGGTCTGATATTTACATTCTGGAAATGGCTCTGGGAAATCGAAGCTGAATGCATTTTTAATTGTTCTGTGTTTAATGGACCTCGCGTCAGCCGCATCTCCCTCATGGCTTCCTTGACCCATCATCAGCACCTCTGTCTGCATCCTCTGAAAGTCTTGGGGCCTTAGAACAGTACAATGGTTTGGGAGAGACATTCCTACCTTAGGACATGTTGGCTGGCACCTAGTAATTGAAGTCATCTGTCTCCTTCCCTGGGCTCACAGGCCTGGCTAACGCCTCCTCACCCAAGCCAGAGTTGGTATACTGTCCATCCTTAAAACTCTGGGCACACTGGCTACTGTGCTACTACTGGAACAATTGACCACACTGGGACACTTAAAACAACAGTCATGGACTTTCATAATCTTGGAGGTCAAAGGTTCAAACCATGGTGTCACAGCCCAGAGCTTCCTCTGAAGACTATGAAGGCCCATTATGTCCCTGCCAGGCCCTGGTGGCTGAGTCACTGAGTCCTTACCTCTTCTGTGTGTGTTCATATGTATGTGGATGAACATGTGTGCAGGCACATATATATGTGTGTGCACATGTGTTCAGGTGCATATGTATGTGTGTGCACGTGTGTTCAGGTGCATATGTATGTGTGTGCACGTGTGTTCAGGTGCATATGTATGTGGGTACACACTGTGCAGGTGCATGTGTATGTGGGTACACACTGTGCAGGTGCATGTGTATGTGGGTACACACTGTGCAGGTGCATGTGTATGTGGTTACACACTGTGCAGGTGCATGTGTATGTGGGTACACACTGTGCAGGTGCATGTGTATGTGTGTACACACTGTGCAGGTACATGTGTATGTGTGTGCACACTGTGCAGGTGCATGTGTATGTGGGTACACACTGTGCAGGTGCGTATGTATGTGGGTACACTGTGCAGGTGCGTATGTATGTGGGTACACTGTGCAGGTGCATGTGTATGTGGGTACACACTGTGCAGGTGCATGTGTATGTGGGTACACACTGTGCAGGTGCGTGTGTATGTGGGTACACACTGTGCAGGTGCGTATGTATGTGGGTACACACTGTGCAGGTGCATATGTATGTGGGTACACACTGTGCAGGTGCATGTGTATGTGGGTACACACTGTGCAGGTGCATATGTATGTGGGTACACACTGTGCAGGTGCATATGTATGTGTGTGCACACTGTGCAGGTGCATGTGTATGTGTGTACACACTGTGCAGGTGCATGTGTATGTGGGTACACACTGTGCAGGTGCATATGTATGTGGGTACACACTGTGCAGGTGCATGTGTATGTGGGTACACACTGTGCAGGTACATATGTATGTGGGTACACACTGTGCAGGTGTGTATGTATGTGGGTACACAGTGCAGGTACGTATGTATGTGGGTACACACTGTGCAGGTGCATGTGTATGTGGGTACACACTGTGCAGGTGTGTATGTATGTGTGTGCACATGTGTTCAGGTACATATGTATGTGTGTGCACACTGTCTTGTCCCTCTTCATCCACAGCTAAATCCCTGCTTCCCTCCCAGCTGGCCACTGTACTGCCACCCACCCTTTCCCAGAAAGACCGAGGCACTTGAAAAACTGTCTGTTGCTGCTGATAGACTCGGTTCTACCTTGTGGCTCACACCTGCCCATCCCAACCCTCTGCCTAAACCCCTGGAGCCCAGGTGTCAGGGTTGGCAGGCAGAGCTGGAGTCACCACAGGGAAGTGGGGGACTTGGGTGCTCCTGGTCTCTGGAGTCTCTGTATGATATTTGCATTCACTTCCATAATAGAGCTGTGGGTTTGTGAGATAAAGAGAAGCGAAGGGAAAGAGAAATTCACAGCAACGTGCTCTGTGAGTGCCCTCTGGGAGAGAGCTGCTAGGCCTGCCCGGTGCTTCAGGACCCCACCCCATCACCACTCAGTATGGTGAGTGACTCCTGGAACTGAATGGGTCTCAGGACTCTGGGTTCTGAGTGTTAAAGCTGAGACAACCCTATGGACAATTCTGTCCCCTGAAGCCCACTGAAGACTAGCCTCTCAGGAGGTCTGCACAGTGCTGTGCCTGGGGGTCCTGTTTTCAGCCTTCCCATCACCATTGTCCCCAGTCTTTTAAAGCTTGCTTTCCTAATGGCCTCCCACACAGCTGTGTTTTCCATGAAGCACCCTGCAAGTGTGTTCTTTACATGTGGGACTCATATCCTTCAGACTCTTCAAGAACTAATATTGGCCACCTGGGGGCGCTGTTTACTCCAGTGAATGTGCCTGGTGTAGAGAAACTAGCCTCGCTTCCCTGGCCAGGACTCAGGATCTAGAGGAAATGCAGATGGATGTCAGGGTCCGAGGCGGGATCTTAGGTGGCATTCTAACAAGCTCTAGGAAATACTTATGCTGCCTGTCCATGGGACAACATGCCTGGTGGTTCTGGGCCACCCATGAGTCTACAGTGCTAAACAGTCCACTGGTAGAATCTGCTCAAGCTGGACTGTGTCCCCCTAGGTGTCTGTATGTGTGTGCTGCCTGCTGTCTGGCTTGCACTTAGCATTGTCCCTCAGTTCTGACTCTATCGTCATTCAGTTCAGCTCAGTTTTCCCCTAAGGAGCTGCCCTGCCCAACTCAATGTATACAACCACATCTCTCACCGAAACTTCTGTGTTCTTGCTTACATTGCTTCTGCCATTACTAGAATGCAAGCTGATTGAGCATGGAGACTTGTCAAGTCTGTATGGTTGACCACAGGATGCCATAACCAAGCACTGGCCTGAATGCATGGGTGAATGGACAGATGGGTGGACTAATGAATGGGAGGTGGTGGATAGATAGTGTGTAGATGTGTGTATGTGGCCAGCTGGATAAAATGATAGCTGGGCATGAAGGCTGATGAGTGGATAGATGGGCAGACAGATAAGGGATGCACGAATGTGGATGAGTCGGTGAGTGGCAGTGACAGTGTGTTTTTAAGAAACCACTGCCGGGACCCTGAGGATTCTTTATGATTATGAGGTCACTATAGGAGAAGCCAAGAGCACTGAGTTCTCTCTGATGCTGGCAAGCAGGGAAAGGAGGCAGGGCACATTCTGAGCTAGGAGAAAGCTGACCATGGTCTACCTTTCCACTCCTGCCCTCCATCCTGGGTTTCAGCCTCCAGGATCTACATTGAGGGTGGCTGTTGGGCAAGGTGAGTTTGAATTAGGGGCACACTTTCACAACCTAAAGGCTCTGTACCAGAGCCACCTCTGTGGCATCCCACAGGTACATTTGACCTTGGTGCCTGCCAAAGGGGCCAGGAGCAGCCTCTGCAGCTCGGGCGTGAAATGATCCAGGTTTCTGCTCCAGATGACTTGGTTGGAATCTGTCCTTTGTGTTGGGGGTGGAGAGTATTCCCTTTCTTTTGGCTTCTCTTTAATTATGGAATCTTTGACATATAGAGCAAAGTGCAGAATGCAGTAAAACACCAGCCTGGGGACCGATGGCAGTGGTGGGCTAGTGCACGTTTAAATGCCCCATCATTTCCTCCTAGCCTGCATCTACTGTACTTAGCCTGATGTCCTGTGGTCCTGGTGTCAGGGAGCAGGCACACTACCACAGGTAGGGAGTGGAATTAGGGCGCCATTTTCACCACAGCAGAGAGTCACCAGCTCTGCCATTACGTAGCTGCCCATCGTTTCCTCTCTACGTGAGAGCTCACACTGAAGTAAACAATGGATTCCAGTAAAGCCCACCCTTTCCCTCTGCACACCCCCTTCTCCTCTCCGCTGTCTACCTGGATGCTATCTCCATCTTGAGCTTGGGGTGGGCCATTCCAGTTTGCTTTACCGCTTATCTCTAAAGCAAAAATCTAAACACATGCAACAGCACATAAATCACAATTTATATCGGTTCAAGACAATATGTGTGTCTCTCTGTAATCAAATGCCTAACCACTGAGCTTGTTTTAAAAATTGATATGAGTGGCATTCTCCTGCTTTGGGCATTTGATTTATGTTCTCAACTTTGTTCTGGTAATTTCCCCATATTGCACATAGATCCTCTCTGATGTGTGCATTCTCTATCATGGGACTGTGATTTTGGTTCCTAGGGCATTTGCTATTCCAGTCAGGGCAGCAGCAAGTCAGAGAGCCATGGTGAGCTCCAGGGCCGCCCCTCAAGGCAGGCATTGGGCAGGGTGCAGGGCAAGCCAGGTTTCTTCTCTCTTTATCTTGCCAGCTTGTCAGTGGAATGGCTAACTCCTCCATACTTTGATATCATCTGACTTTGTGTTTTTACTCAAAGGCTACAGGGCTGTGACTCAGTGTTCTCCTAAGGTAGCATGTACCCTCCCATGGTTACAGAAATGCCTCCTCTCTGTGACTTAGCTACTTAGCACCCCTCTGCTTCTGTTAAGTTGCTTGACTCTTTCCTAGCCCTGTCCTCTTCATGAGGGGGGTCCAAGCCATTTCCAGGCCCCCAAATGTCAAGATCTATCTCCTCTAAGTGTGGTTTGTCCCCTCATCCCTGGCTCCTGGAGTCCTTTTTTTAGACAGGGTTTCTCTGTGGCTTTGGAGGCTGTCCTGGAACTAGCTTTTGTAGACCAGGCTGGTGTGGAATTCACAGAGATCCACCTGCCTCTGCCTCCCGAGTGCTGGGATTAAAGGCATGCCCCACCACCATGCATCAGCCTCTGCTCTTTCCAATGCCTACAAAGGCACTCTCTCTTAAGAATGTTTTGTCTTGTCATTGTTATGTTGGTGGCATCTGGAGGGCACCAGTCTTGCAGGGTTGGGCTGGTGTTAGATGTTTCAGCACCCTGTGTGCCAGGCTTTGGCATGCCTATGTACATGCACACAGAAGTTGGCTTTGATCTTTGTTGAATCCCTGTCCCTCCTGGTGATCTCAGGGGCTTCCTGTGCAAGGATCCCAGTGGTTCAATCCAGACCCCTATCCAACAGCCATTACACGCATGGCTTCTACCCCAAAGACAGCTGTTGACACAAAGATGGTATCTATAACAGTTATCTATGACATTCAGGAATTGTTTAGGGTTCAGAGATCCCTTCTGTTCCCTAGTGACCTCAGCACATGGCTTCTCATGTGCATACAGAGAGCTGGGTAAAACAAGCCTCTGGGCACATAGGGGTCTCAAGAGAGACCTTGACTTGGAAGCTTTTGAGCCTAGTCAATAAATGATCATGTGGCAGGAAGCAGCAGTTTGTGAGCCTGGTACACACCTGTAATCCCAATACTTAGGAAATTGAACTGGCATCCAGACTGGGTTGTGCTGTGAGGGACAGACCAACCAGGCATAAGATTTGAGTGACTGAGAATTTATGAAAATTTAAGGATAGCCTTCTATGTTCCCCATCTCCCACAACCTCTTATCCATCCATCCATCCATCCATCCATCCATCCATCCATCCATCCATCCATCCATCTATTTATCTATCCTCCCTCCTTCCCTGTCTTCCTCCCTCCCTCCTCTTTCTTCCATCTATGGTCTGCCTCTACCTGGTTCTCCTTCCCTCTTATCTATCTGTTAATCTCCCCTCTATCCTCTCTCCACCCCTTCATATCCATTCACCCATCCATTTCCTCACTTATTCTTCCACACAGCTCCCCATCCATCCATCCACCCACCCACCCATCCACCCACCCACCCATCCACCCATCCACCCATCCATCCATCCATCCATCCATCCATCCATCCATCCATCCATCCATTTGTGTATCATTCACACATCTTTCTACCAAACTATTAGTTCATCCACCATTCTCCATTCATCTATCTAACCGTCCACTCACTCAACCATCCATCTACTATGGTTTGAATGTCAAATATCCCCATTGACTTGCATGTTTAAGCACTTGTCCCCATTTCCTGGTAATTCTCTGCTTCCTGTATGTCAATTCAGTGTGACCAAACAGCATCTTGCCGCTGCCACCATTCCTTCCCTGCCTGCTGCAAAGTCTTCCCTTTATGGACTCCCTCTGGAACTGTAACCCAAAATATACCCTTTTTCAATTAAGTTGCATTTGTAAGGATATTTTTTCACAGCAACAAGGAAGTGACTATCAATCCATTATTTACTCTCTTATCGACTCTCCTGTCCATTCACTCATTCATCATCCATTCATCTATCCGTTCACCCACCCATTATCATCAAATATCCACCTATCCCTCCATCATCATCTACCTATTACCACCATCCATTTCACCCATCATTCATTAATTTGCCACCCACCCACCCATTGTTAATCTATCATTGTCCATCTATCACCCATCCAACCATCCATCAACTTATGTATGGTTACTCCACCTTTCCATCTACCCACTTGTCCATTCGTCTTCCAACATCTACCAGTCCATCTACCATCCATTCAACCATCGTCCATTCCATTCATCATCCATTCATCTTACATCCTCCATCATCTATCCATCTACCCACACATCATCAATCTAATCTTGTCAACATTTTCCATTTATCATCCATACAGCCATGCATTTTCCTAAACATACATATTTCATCTATCCATCTACCCACTTACTTATTCATCACCCAATATCTACCAATCTGTTCAGCATCCATCCACCCATCATACATTCCCCTCCTCCTTCATCCACCACCATCCATCTATCCATCCTAGCATTATTCTAATCTATTCATTTTCATTCATCATACATACATGCAACTATCCATCTATCCATGAATCCATCTATCATCCACCCTGCCACCCACCCATCCATTCATCTGTCATCCTTTCATTTAGACTTTTAGTTAGAGTAAACCATAAGTGGCACCCAAGACTCCAAGTGTAGAGTCTGTAGATGAGGAAACCACCCATGACACCATGATACAGTCCTCACTGACGTCAGACTTAGAGGAGCAGGGAAGCTCTAAACATGCCACTTTACTAGAGAAAGTGGTCATTATGAAAGGCTTCCTGGAAGAAGATGGTCTTCTTTCCCAGGATAGCCCTGCCTGTATAATGCCCAGCCCAGTTCCTCCTCATCCTCCCTTATGGCCCTCTGCAAACTTCTGTCAAGTCTATGCAGCCACCAATTCTTCAGTTAACTTAAACTACATCACTGAGAGATGCTGTGAGCAGCACTGGCCCTGGAGGGTAATGGCAGCATTGTACTGTCCTCTTCCGGTTGGGCCTGTAGGACCTGAACTGACACTCCTTTTCACCGACTTCACCCTGGCCTTCAGGCTGCCTGTCTTTCATCCATCACCCTCCAGAATCCCAAAATTTGACCTAGCTTTGGTGGACTGAAATGGTCATCCTGGATGATCACCCTGTGGTGTGGCCATCCCATGTACTGAAAGAGCTCCCAGGAGAAGCTGGCCTGTAGATCAAAAGCATGCCTCGGCAGACCGTGTTTGCCTAGAGTTGCTTTCCTAGTTGTTTGCACAGGCCTTGGCGTCTCACCTACTGTGATGGCAATTGTCCCAGGCATTTGAGCCCCACCTCCTTTTAGGTCTCAGTGACAGTGACTATCTTGGATGCTCTTTTGAGAAAATAAGACAGTACTGATGGAGAGGTCCTGGTGGTCTGAGCCTCAGGCCTGAGTTGAGCCTGAACCTCCTTGGACATTGAGACTTTCCCTCTGGAGTTGTCATTGCCTGCACCTGGGTTGAGGGTCTCCCTGAAGCCTCTGTTTCTCCCCCAGAAACCCTTCCCAATCTCATATCCCACTGATTGGTCAGGTGCCTCCTCCAGATCTCCCAGGACGGGAGCAACAGTCTGTCACATGTTCCCTGTGTTGTGGTCCTCTGCACCTGGTCTTCCTGTGTTCTCTGCTCTCTCAGAATCTCAGAGACGAAGTGAATCTGGGGTCTTGCTGAGCTAAACAACACCCACAAGGTGTCCCTCTGGCTCTCAGCACCCAGGCCTCTCTGCTCCTTTACACAGGACACTGGATAAGACTATAATCGTTTAGGAGGTCCTTGGGCTGGGTGTTGACAGATTTCTCTCTAGAAAATTCTCCATCAAAAAATTCCTGCTAAATATAACTCATAATCATCACAAAACTTATGGAAACTATAAAAAAGATGAGGTGTAAAAGCAATCCCTGTGTTAGTCCCACCCCATGAGATTAAAACTATTAATATCTGAGATGAATATTCTTTCCAGGCTTTTAAAGATGCAAATATATACATGATTTATAAATGTTGAATCCCAAAGGAATTATGTATTAAACATTCTCTTATGTGCCGAGTGTTTTCACAGCCGCTATTTTTAATGGCTGTATAATACACCCTGATCCAAAGAAGGTATTATTTATTTAACTAACTTCTCGGGTTTAGACGTGAATCATTTTCAATTTTCACTAAGATGAAGATGTGAAATGTAAGGAGTGCCGGCATCCATCCCCGCACACGTTGCTCTGCATCCCGGAGTCTGTTTGGAATAGGTGCCTGAGAGTGGATATTCTCTTTTGCGTGCCGGGGTTCGGGGTGCTGGGATTCTGATGTATCTGAGCATGTGGCAGGTTTGTTGAGGTTGCTGTTGGTGCTACTGGGAAATCAGGAAACTGAAGAGCCCTTTAGACAAGAAGGTTAACTGCAGGCCCTGCCTCCCTCCTGGTGTGGCTGTCTCCTGGCTGACGGAAGGCTTGGCAGGGTGGGGCTCAGTCATATTCGTGGTTCTGCAAACCCTGTTTGAGGACAGTGGCTTCTGAGCCCGAGCACCTTCATTAGTGACTTTTCTTAATGCTGTGACAAAATGCTGGACCAAAGCAACTTAAGGAAGGAATTGTGTCATAGCTTGAGGGTACAGTCCCTCACGGTGGAGAAGCTGTGACAGGAGCATGAAGAGGGTGGTCCCATTGCATCCACAGACAGGAAGCAGAGAGAGGGGAAGAGCCAGAGAGGAATGCTGGTGCTTGACTCCCGTTCTCCTTCTTCACCACGTCCAGCACCCCAGTTCATAGAATGGTCACCCGTATTCAGTGTGGGTCTTCCCTTTTAGTTAAATCTCCCTGAAAATTGCCTCACAGATGTGCGTGGAATTGTGTCTCTTGGTGATTCTAGATCCTGTTGAGGTGAAAATGGATATTAGCCATCATGCCTTAGCTTTGTCATCAGCCTGCTGCCTTCAGCACTGAGCTTGCTGCTGCGTGGGATGATAGAGATAACCCTCATCCTCCATCAGGTTAGCCTGGGCTCACACACAGCCCTAGACCAGGGATCAGGAAGGTGGAAGGATGAAGGTTCAGAACTTGCACAGCATCACTTCTGCATGTTTTATAGTTAAAGTAACTCCCAGAGAAGGAAAGCCTGAGTTCAAATAAGGGTTTGTTTACCAATAGAGAACCATTGCAAATGGATTTCACACCAGGAGGGAACTAACTGGAGCCACTTTGGCCAACAGTGCTGGTGTGTTAAGAACAACAGGTACACGGAGGTGAAAACTTGTTTCTAGACTTCCAAGACTGTCCTGGGGCCCAGGGATAGTGTGGTAGGGTCTGGATGGCAGAGAAAGGAGCTAGGGCTCAATCCTGGGGCGGTTTTTCTACTAATCAGGGTTCCCTTATGGGGACCAGCTGCCTATGGGCATTGAAGGTCCAACTCTGAGCATTGTTAGAGAGCTAAGGCCTGGGTGGCCTCTGATACCCATAGTAGGAGGCCCCCTATTGAGTCTGGACCAAGGATGGCTGGGCCTTACCTGACTCAGTTTCTATTGGAGATTTGGCCACTGCTCTCTCCGCTTCTAGTATTGTTTCCCAAGATGTGTGAATTTCTTGGAGGGCACTGGTGGATCTCTCCCAGGGAAGTGCTCCCATCCAAAGACGTTTGTCTTTGAACTCTACTGAGGAAGGGCTTGCTAGAACTTAGAGTGTTAAGTTCTTCAGTTAAAGGATGTCTGCACCATCCCAGGTGCCTGACCAATACTGGAAGGTGAAGTAGATAGTGGCAGAATAGAAGCTAGACTCAGAGGTGGCTTGCTGCCTCTAGTCCAGGTAACTGTAAACCAGTAATCTGGAGGCTTAGCTGCAGGGTCTTAGCCCAACCATTGAAGGCCTAGCTGGGTCCGAGGAAGGATAAGTGAGCTGCTCCTGTTCCTCGGTCTCCCAGAATCAGACAATCAGATGCAGCAGGGAGTCTAGTCCCACAGCAAGCATCTTTTAAAGCAAAAAGACCCCCGCAAGCAGGGGTGGGGCGAAGTGGGGAGGATGGGGGATGGACATGGTCAGCCTATCAAGGCCTAGGACCCTATGCTTTACCTAGTAAACCCGAGTATTATCATGCAGTGACCTCATCTGGTTCAATTTAGGCAACCAATAAACTTTTTTTTTGTAAACAACTCAGGACTCACCCATCTGACTTCCCTTCAGTGCCATCTTTGACTGGCTCATGTGCCCTATACTTAGTCAATGGTGTTATGTTTTGTTCATGTAAAGAACACTAGAGGAGTTGCCAGTTAGTGTTGCTTGACAGCTCTCCTCTAAGCATGACAAGGACCCAGGTTTCTTCCACATTGTGGCTCTACATACTTCCTACTCCTGACTAGGCCTAAGGCATCCAATCTGTGCCTGTCTCAGGCAGAGGAGTTCAGAACACAAGGACAGTTCATGGAATGCCCTGCCCTCTTGGCTCAGCCTTGGTCATATGTGTGTTCTAATGCAGGGGAGGGTCAAAAACATAGTGCACCCGGGAATGGACTTACTGTGAGAGCCTGGCCAGGCCTGGTAGAACCATAGTGCTTCTACCTACAGTGGGCCATAGTAGCACTGTGCACATTCAGGTAGGCAGACACATATGCAAAGCAGGCAGTCCATGGACTGACTGTAGAACACTGGGAAATTTCTTCTTCAGTGCCTACCATTCCAATCTTCACAGGGCCACAGCAGCTGTCCCCTTCTCTTCAGAGCTCTGATGACCAGGTCTGGCTAAGCACAGGCCCCAATACACATGACCAGCCTAGAAAAAGTGCCTCAGGCTCTGGTCTTGTTGATGAAGCAGGCCAGTGGGCATCTGGAGGACCTGGAGAAATTTGAGAAGTTTCTCCCCTGCCCCACCAGAAGCAGGTGCCATAGGTCACAGGAGGCAGGTGTTCAAGAGTGGCCTTGGACAGTGGCTCTGGTCTTCTGTAGACCCAACCCCACACCCTCTCCTCGCTCTGCCAAACCCATTGCTTGCAACTTAGAGCCCGCTCACCAGCTAAACTCACAGCAATGACACCCCAGGGAGGGTGTTAGAATTTAGAACTCACCACCTGCCAGGCCTGTGTGGTATGTGTGATGGCACATGGAGCTTAAGTAGTTCACAGGCTTGGCACTGAGCCACTTGCTGTCTCTGTGCCCACCATTCTGACGACAGCAAGGGGCTACCTGAGCTTTGAAATGTTGCGCCAGCAGATGGCCGCCATCACTTCTGTTTGGCTTTGTTTCCCTCTGTGGAGGAGTCTGCTCTGGCCCTGTTCCTGGTTCTCTTACACACGCAGGCTCCGCTGCTCAGCGCTTTCCTCACCCATGCTGCGTTTGATTTAAAGTTCTGCTTAGGCCCCCAGTGGGACTGCTGGCTGGAGGCCTGTGGAAAGCAGGGCCGTTGTGGGATCAGAGGGAACTGTCTCCCCTGACCCGTACCACCTCTCCAGCGTATCCATCCATGTTTCAGAGAGTCCATCCACAGCTCCTCCGTCTCCTCCAGGCAGCCGGAGAACAGGCTCTCAGATTGAAGATCTGAGTTCAAGTCCTGCCTGTACTTCTTGTATGGCCTTGGGAAAGCTGCTAGTTGTTTCCGTGGCCATGTCTGTGGACTGGGGATGAGTGTGTGACCTTGGTTTGGGGTCTGCTTTAATGGGTGTAGAATGGATAGGCCAGTACCTGGCTTCAGATAGTTCTGACATCACTTTATCATTCTTTGGGAAACACTTGTTCCTTAGCGATGGGGCAGAGGGACCAGGTTTCCAACTCTTGTGGATCTCTCTATATGGTGGTGTGTACCTCCAAAGTGACAGGTCCAGCATTGCTCTCTACTAGGTGCTGGGGGTAGCAAGTGACAGCCACAGTCATAGCCCCCAAGTGATCCAGAACTTCTGCCATCATTTCCTGTCACCACATCCCCATCACCTCTGTGGAGACAACTACTATGTCCTGACCTTCCTGTCCTTGGTATGCTCTTTGACCTCCTCACCCATGTGCAAGGAAGGGAGCCCTGTGGACTGACTTTGGGACCCATAGAAGTCCTTATCTATTGGTGCTCAGAATTCCCATCATCGCTGGGGCACAGCAATAGCCACTTTCCTACAGGGTCCCACATGTCACGTCAGGGGCTGTGATATGCTCAGACTCCCATTTGTCCTACAACTCAGTCATTAGCCTGCACCAGTGGCTCTCTGTTCTGGAGCTTGGACCTTCCTGTCCAGCTCTGGCAACTCCCACCTGGACACCTGCCCTAGCCATAACAAGGTCCCCATGCTTCCATCTTGCCCCTAAGGCCAAATTCAAATAACAGGAAAACCATTTATCCCACCCAGCTTGGAGCTGACCCCTGACTCAAAGGTCCATGTGACCCTTGGACACACCCCTTAGAACCCTCAACCTCCTGCCCCCAGTTAGTCATCCAAAGCCAGGTCCGCTCTCTCTTGTCACCCCTCCTCCCCTGCCCCCCCCACTCCCCATCTGTGTCCCAGCTCAACTGTGCTCTGAGCTCTCTAACCTCCACATGTCAGCTTCCAGCAGAATGGCCTCCCAGAGCTGTCGACTTGCCTGAAGCCTCTCTCTCCTGAGATGCTGTCACCCGTGTTGTTTTCTCTCTGCTGAGTTTCTCGAGGTCTCCTGGGATTTATATACAATGCTTAAGATTTTTGTATTATTTTGACATTATTGTAATGTCATTTTCCTTTTCAAATGTCATTGTTGGCATTATTTCTTCGTATGTGGCTCATCTGCTTTGCATGTTAAGTGGCAGGCTTGAGTGAACAACAGCCTTCTCTGTCACGGTCATGTGTCCCTCCACCTCCCCACCCCCAGGCCCCATTGGTCTCATCCCCACCCCCTGTACTTTGAGGGCTGCTGGCCCGGTATAGACTGTGGTCCAGTGCCAGCCTTCCCAGGTGCACAGAAAACCCCGCCTCCTAACTCCCCTTCCCCTGCACACACACTGGTGGAAAGAAGAGTAATGGGATACTTCAATCTAAGATGCTGGCCTGGCCTATTTTGTTTGGATGGCCAAGCCCTCACCCTCACTCAGCACCAGGCTTGCGATAACACTCAGGAAGCCTGGGCATCCTATGGCTCCTTCAGGGTATGGCACTTTCTGTGGCTCCTCATGTCTCAGGCAGGCCCTTGGGAACGGTAGGGTCTTCTGAGTGCATGAGGGTCAGAAGACCTGGACAAATGGGACTCCCCCTCCTGCAGTGTGCAATTTTGGCCGGTGTCAACTCAATTCCCCTGCCATGGCTAGCTTCAAGCTGTCAAGCCATGCCCCTGGATATACAATGGATTAGCGGTGCTGTCTTCATCCTGTCTCCACAGCCACGTGACCGCAGTGGCTCTCTGCTGTTTAGGACTTTGGAGTCCTGAGATTTCATAGGCTCTTCTGGATCTGTGGGTAGTGACCTGACAGGGCATGGTGGGCCCCACAGAGCAAACGGGGCATTTCCAGCTCTCCCCCAAGAGCTCTGGTCTCCTGTCTTGTCACCCTCCCCAACACTCCTATGTTCCTCATCCATGCATGAGTGGCTGGTGCTAGACACTGAGGTGCTGGTCTAGGAAGTGGCAACTCTGTTGTTTCTGGATGCTGGGCTTTAGAACGCTCTGTTGGCTCTGAGTCTCTGGTTCCATGCCCCCTGAAGAAAGCCCCAAGAAGAGGGGGTGTCCCCTGGCAGGAAGATTCATGGGGCTCTATCTCTGACTCATTTCCCAGAGCCTGTGGGCCCATTGACCTCAGAAGTGTCCTCTGACCACCGTTGACTTCACACCTTTGTCTGCCCTTCCTGGATGCCTCCTGATCTCAGGGCTATGGAACCTGGATGTACACAGTCCTCTGTGCTGAGGGAAGAAGAGTCCATGAGAAGTGCAAGTGGCTTGCTTTAAGTCTCCCAAGGTGGCGGGAGTGGCTGTCTCTGCTGGCGCACATCCAGCATGGGTGCCTGCAGCAACACACGCAGAACCTCAGTACTGGCGTGGCTTTCCCTAGGGGAGTCTCATCAGAAGTCAGCAGGGCAAGGGGCATTGCCGTATCATGCACAGGCACCAGGAGAGGCAGGCATTAAAGATTCTGGAAGCACTTCTGCCATACTGTCGCTGTGAGTGGCTCCCATTTCCCCGTGGAGGGTCACCCAGCTGGTATGTGTTGAGACCAGTGCTATAATCTGGGTTTGAGAGAATCATGGCCATGAGGTTTCTGTAGAAGGTCACGGGGGATTCTGGCATGCTTGCTGTTCTGTGTGGAGGCAGAATAGATCCGTGACCTTCTACGACCCCTAGGCCCAACTCAGGCAACCAGGGAACCTAGATGTACTGGTTCAGGTGTGGCTTCTGGATTCCAGGGCTGCGTGGGCTCCTCCCTGGGCTTGCTTCATCCCTTCAGAGGTCAGCACTGCATTCTGCCAACTTAACAGTTGGCAGGTTTTCAGGCTTGCTGTGTCCCCCAAATCCCTGACCCCAGATCACCGTGAAATGACCACAGTCTCCTGAATCCCATTGGACTTGCCTGGGTGGTCTTGGGCAGTGTCCTAAGTGACTTCCCTTCTGAGTAGGGATCACTGGATCCCAAAGAATCCTGCCTACAAAAAAAGGTCACTCTCCCTGCCCTCCTTACGGCTTTCTTGCCTTGTGGCCTAGGGATTGCCAGCCTGAGAAACTAGTTTAGATACAGTGTGACTTTCCCTTGTCTTCCAAAACTATTCCTGCTGTCCTAAATAAATGGCTTAAGTCTTCCCAGGGCAGAAGCCTAAGTGCTTCTAGTCCCTCCCAGTTTGGTGGAGGCCTCGAAGGCAGCAGCAAAGCTTGCCGGCTGTATGTGGGGGATGAGATGCCTAGGCCTTCCTTGTTAGCGGGTGGAGGGGCCCAGGCCAACCCACAGGCATGTTTGCTCTGGCCAGCAGAGGATTTTAGACTTGCTTTATGGAGCCGTCAGCATAAACACGCTCTAGCCCTGAGTTTCCAGCCCCACTGGAGGGCATTGGAAGGACCGGCAGTGGTTCGCTGTTCTCACAAGGACATTCCTCTTGGGCTGGCTTGTGGCATGGGGGAACCTATCTCCATCAGGTCCACTTTTGCTACCCATCTACCATTTCAAAGGATGTTTTTAGCAAATGAGCCATTTACCAAACCCTGATCCTACAAGGAATTTGGAGGCCATGGGCCCTGACACAGTTCCTACCTGTCTAGATCTTTGCTTGGTGGTGGCACCTGATAGATACCCATGGCCTGTGTGCTAGACGTGTCTGACACCTGTCCACCTGGGCAGCCTGCCAGAGCCCCTGCTCCCATCCTAATCAGGGCACCGTGGTCCCCACCTCCAGTCACTGCATCCTGAATATCCTTCTTCCCACCATCACGGGAAGGGTCTACACCACTTCCAGGTGTGGTGAGGACAGCTGCTCTTCGTGAGGTCCCTTCTGAAGCAAGCAGCATACAAGGCTGCCCTATTGGTCCTTGTCCCTCTGCTGAGCTGCCATTCCTGGCCACTAGGTGAATTTGTGGGTCTGATGGAAGCTGTTTCTGTCACCCGCAGTGGTGGGCTCCTCTCTCTCCTCTTGTCCCTCTGCCATCAACCATGAGGTGCAGGAAGAGTAAACAAGAGTGTGGATTGGGTGGAGTCCCCGTGACTGGGCATAGGAAGCCCGCGCCCTGCCAGCCACAGTCGGCAGTGGGCCTGTGGGTTCCTGCCAGGTGTGTGGAGCATGGGTGTGTGGGAACACATTTGATTAGTGGCCTGAGGAAGCAGCTGGTTCCAGGCTTGGGGGTTGTGTGAGAGTCACAGGAAGGGATAAGGAGAGGCCCACCCTGCCTATCCCCAACTGTAGCTCTGGATCAGAAGCGGTGATAGCAGTGATATGGCCTCAGAGACGAAGAGAGGACATGGCACTTACCAACTCCTGGCCTCTGGTAGGCCAGGCCTATGTGACTGCTGATGTCTCTATGGAAATGTCAGATCAAGAAAGCATGAGAGGTCACATACAACTAGCTGTTAGCAAGTGTCCCTCAGGATCACTGCCAGGACAGAGGAGGGACATCCACTCTGCTCTGGCTCAGGGTTCCTGGGGAAATGAATGAGCTTTGAGTGGTGACTATGGCGATCTCAAGCTGTGCTTTGGGATCTGACTTTTACCTTCATCCACAAGGCTACATCTGTGCATGGACCACCCAGTAGGCAGTTTGTTCACTGCCCCCCACTCCCTCATCTTGCTCAGGCCTGATCAGTGGGGCTCAGGCCCATCCAGGCAAGAGTGCCAGCACACAGGACTCTAGAAATTCTGGCTAGGGCTGCCCATGTTCCTGGATGATGTCCCATCTCAGAACAGTTGCTTAAGAACCCAGGTGTGGCCCTCAGGAGAGAACCTACTCACGCTGCTGGGCAGCCAGGCCAAGCTAGTCTCATCCCCACCCGTGCAATGGTGACCTCTGCACAGGAACTCATGTGCACATCACAGATGTTGGGCATCAGCTGCATGCAAGTCTGGTGCTGGGGCTTGAGACCTTGGTGATATCACAGCCACAGCCATGAGATACTGAAGAGTACACACATAAGAGGCAGGCAGTGGGTACCCCAAGGGACGCTTTCCACTGCAGGAGCACCCATGGGAGGCTATGAGGAGGGGATTTTGTAGCCCCGGAGGATGAGACCATGTTCTTCCATTAGAATAAGGACAGCAAACACCATTTGGAGAAAGCTTTTGGTTTATATAATGCTTGCTTGGTCAGACTCCCCAGAGGCCCTATCGATTCCCAAGATAGAGGTTTTGATGATCCTGGTAGGTCAAAGGGTTCTGGTCTCCAAGGGAAGGAGCTTGAGGACATCTAGAATTGTCTCAACATCCCTGTGAGGCAGGCATGATCCTCCCAGCCTACAGATAGAAAAACTGAGGCTCTGCAGATAAAGGGCCTGCTCCCTAGGGTGGAGCTCTTGCTGTGGCCCATGTCACAGCCATTCCATACCCCTCAGGCCTTCCCCGAAGCTCACCTATCGGGGATGTTCTCCTGATTTTCAGCATACCCCAGACTACTTAGCACCAGGGTGGCTGGAGTCCAAAGGAGAGGACAGATTCCACTTGATGGGACAAGACACAGACAGGAGTGCCATGAAGTCCAAATGCCCATCATGAGTGGTGGCCAATAACCCAGGGCCCTCCCTCAGAGAAGTCCAGAGGCACCCATGTCCCAACTGCACCATTGGGAACCAGCCTGAGAACACCCAACCCCCACCCCAAGCTATTGATAAGTCACTGGCCTGACCAGTGGCAGTCCCCTCTACCCATCCCTCTGCCACTGCTTTGGCTCACAGCTGGGTGTTCCCCCTGCATGGGAGGCCACTGACAGCTTTCTCCAGGCCATCAGCATCACAGCAGGGCAGGAGAGGGCAGCTTACTGGGGAAGGCGTGAGGACTTCCTGCTTAAGGCAGGGGTGACCGTGCTGAGGGCAGAGACAGAAAGGTGAAGTGGTCCAGCATTGGGAAAGCATGGCTTCCAATGTCAGCTCCGCTCAGTCCCAACTCCCTCCCCAGAGCCTCGGATTTTCATCTGTGACATGGTGGTGGAATAGCACCCACCTCATAGGGTCTCCTTGGGAGGCAGAAGCCTGCAAGTGGGACCAGCCTTGGCAGGCTTTGGGTTCTGGTGGCTACAGTCATGGCTGATCTTTGACTTCGGAAGCTGGCTTTTTCCACACAAGGCGTTGGCAGTGCTCCAGGGCATCACACATCTCAGCGGCCTCTGGGCTCTTGCACCAAAAGCTGGGGCCCATGACACACTGATCGGTGCCTAGAAGTGGGACTTTGGGGCTGTGGCAGGCCCCCATCTTCTTGCACAGGTCGTTGGGGTCCATCATGAACCTGAGGCTCTCTATGAGCACAGGTTCATACTCCGCCACGAAACGGTGGCACTGCAGCACGTAGGGCAGCGGCAGGACTCGGCAGCCACCTTTGAAGGCGTTCAGGATGTCCCGCTTGGTGCTCTTGCGGTCCAGATTCTGGGAAGACACACCCAGTATCCTTTTGCACCCCTGGCAGAAGCTTCCATAGTTCTCTTCATCCACCAGCAGGGACGGCGTGGTTGCCTCAGCCCTGGAGATGGACCTGGCCTGCCTTCTGCTGTTACACAGCCTGATGGTCTCACACACTTTCTCTGGGGTGACCCTGCTCACAAGCTGGACCAGGCTGGGGCTGTAGGTCTCCACCAGGGTGACGCACTGCTGCACTAGAGATTCGGGCATTATGGAACAGACTCGCTCTAGGGCGTGGGTGATGAGGGCTTCTGTGCTGTTGGTCATGAGCCATTTGTCCACCTCCTGGATCACGTTCAAGCACACATCGCAGGTCAGGCCCAGCTGCATCTGCATCTCATTCTTCCTCGGCAGCTCCAGCTCCAGAGAGGGGACTCCATTCACAGCGGCCACTTGAGCCAGCCGGTGGGCAGGCTCTCTCCACTCCTCACAGAAGCCCCCATTCCTACAGACCTCCTGTGGGGGGAGAATCTGCAGCGTCTGCTTAGCAGGGACAAATTGCTGGCGGATGTAGTTCTTGCAGAGGTCAGCCAGGCCAGACCCCAGGGATTCACACTGATCCTGGACAGTTACCTCTGCAAAGGTCAAGTTAGACTCTAGAGCACCCTGGAGCCGGGAGATCAGCTTGATACAATCTTGGCATACGGCACCCCCAGGCATCTGTGATGGGTGGAAGCTGAGGGCCCCGTTGGACAAGAAGGGCGATGTCATCTCAGTTGCATCCTCCTGAGTCAGTGGTCTCTCTGAGGTGGCAGTGGCTAGGTACCTCTGTAGTGGCTCACAGAGGGTGAGCGCAGTGCATATCGGAGCCAGGCCAGTGCCAGGGGTTCCACTGAGCATGTCCAGGACAGCTGGCCTGTGGTTGTCCACCATCCACTTGCACTTAGCTGAAGATTCCGGGCTCGGAAGCCACTCACAGGTCTTCATTATCGATGCCAAAATGTCAGCCTCTGTAGCATCTGGGTTCATCCCATTACCAGCAGCTGCTGCCACATCCTGGCACACACGGCAGGACAGGGACTGGACTATGGGCTTGCTCCACACAGCACTCTGGCAGTGCCTCACGGCCTGACACCTCACAGCTGCCTGCAGGTCCTGACACCATACCTCAGAGCCCCTGGCACACTCCTGGGGGCCCGAGATGGGGCTGGCCTTGGCGGCCCCCAGGACACCAGAGAAGAGAATCAGAACACGCAGCATAATGCCCACGGTTCCACTGGCTGCTACCTCTGCTTGGCTGTCCCTATAAAACTAGCTCTCCTGCCTGTCCTGCTCAGCAAGAGGCCCGCCTCCTGCTCCTCCCCAGCCTGAGTCAGCACCCCACCTGCCTGGGCGCAGGCTCCATCCTCTCTGGTTTCTGCCTCTTGGCCTTCTATCTTCAGGGAACACGAACCTCTCCTCCCCTGGATAATCGCTATTTTCAGTCTAGCTTCTTTGGAAATGGAGTTTCTGTTCTGTGGAACAGAAACAAGACTGGAATTCAAGAGTGAATTCCTAGAGGGGCTTATTTCTGACTGGGCCTCATGGCCATGTGCCTACCCCAGATTTTCTTCCCAGGGCCCACTGCGCAGGGGCTGAGTGGACTGTTGACCCCACAGTGCCTATGTGAAGGCTGCTGGCATGCACAGTCTTTCATTCTGGAGACTTCTAAGGGAGGCTGAGCGTGGGCTGGTACCTAGCAGATGTGCATGAGCGCATGATGTTTGCTGAGGCTCACATATACAGAAGGGTTTTGTTTCACTGTTAGGTCATTTGTTATCTTCCGTAATTTCCGAAATAGGCATTAGGCAAGAGCATTGGCGCCGGGCAAACACACAGGTGGACAGAGCCCCATCCTGTTGATTCTATGGAGGATTCTGGAGCCAGACTCACCTGTTATGATTGACATGCAACTCGTCATTCCCACAGGAGTGGGCAGATCAGGGACCCTGAGGGCTCTATGGAAGCCCCACACGCCTTAGTACTGTGAGTCCCACACATGGGTATCTGGGGCTTAGATGCTGGGGCTTTGGGTGCTCAGAGGAATCTACTTCCCAGTTATGTGGGGCGAGCATCCCAGCTGCCTTTGCAACAGCTTTGCAAAGAATGCAGATGGTGCCTCCTGTTGCCCTCCTTCTATGAGGCAGGGCTGCAGAAAGAATATGGAATGAGGTTTGCTGAGCCCTTGAAATGACTGCCAAAGACGCTGCTTCCTTTGGGCCAGGGGAGGGAACAACAGGCTTGGTGAAGTGGTGAGGCTGGGTTCTCTTAGCTGCAGGGCCACTGGAGCCAGCTGGGTGAGCTGTATGCAGAGGTGGGGCTGCAGACAAAGTGCCCTTATCTAGATCTGACTGGGCTGGCCCAGCTGACTCACCCTCCAGCACCTTACCTGGTTGCTGTTTATGGAACACCCACTTGCTTTGGTTTTGGGCTCAGGTATTTTTTCAACCCTACAATCAACTCTGTTTGCCAAATGTGTGACCTGCCATTTGACTCAGTTTTGACACCAACTCCCCGGAGTCTATCCAGACCCTGCAATCAGGGGTTCAGACTGCATACTGGCTTAGTGCTCTCCATTTGCATCTGTGTATCATGGTTCCTATGGCCCTTTTCATGCGCAGAGACTGTTAGGAAGGTTCGTAGAACATAGGCAGGCTCTGTGCCAGTGTTGATCAGTTAATTCCTCAGGACCCAACTCAGGAACCACCAGGAGAAGGTGCCAACAGCAAGAGATGGATGGAACATGGAACCGCTAGGCCCTAACTGGTAGTGTCAGTCTCCAGCCCATCTGTGGATTCTCCCCAGAGCACTGACCCCTCTCAGGCTCGTGAGTGAGGGATGGCTGAAAGCCTCAGTACTACAGGCCCTCTGGTGGGCAGCACTGTCCAGAAACTGCCAAGGATACTAGTTCAAATCACCTCACCAGGTAAGAACAAGTGTGGGCCACTCAGCAAATACTCCAGGCTTAGAGACTCTGTTGTAATTTTTTGATACTGTTTCTAGGAGGCAGTTCAGAGAATGTCTGACCTTCCCAGGCATGCTGATAACATTTATTCTCTCTACATCTATTTTCTTCTTATCCATCCAAGCATCCATCTACCAACCCATCCATCTATCTACCTGTCTATTCATTTAGCTATCTGCCCATCTATCCATTTGTCTGCCCAGTTATCTATCTATCCATCTGTTGTCCACCCACACACCCATTTTCCATCCATCCACCCACACATACTATACATACATACATACATACATACATATCATACATACATACATACATACATACAGCTGCTGTCCATCCATTCATTCATCCATCCAATTATGTCTGTCCACTCATTTGTCCATTATCTATCCACCTGTCCATACATCCACCATCCAACTTTCTACCTGCCTGTCCATCTAGTAGTCTACTCATATATTCATCCAGCTACCTACCCATTTTCCATCCATCCATCCATCAATTCAACTGTGTGTCTGTCTATCCAGTTATCCATACATCTGTCCATTTGTCTATCCATCTGTCCATCCAATTTTCTGTATGTCTTTTTAATCTACCTGTCCATCTTTTCATCCATCCATCCATGCATCCATCCTGTCTATCATCCGTCTACCATTCATATATCTGTCTGTCCATATGCATAAATATTTACATGTAGTGTGTCACAATGCTGTGGGAGGCTGTGGGCGAAGGCATTGTGTCCCTTTGCCCATTTCTTCCGTGTGTCATTGCTAAGAATGAGGACATTCTCTCCCATAACCACAATACATTTATCGAAACCGAGAGCTGCGGTGTTGATCCAGTGTTATCCACCCAACACTCAAGTCCTAACTTTCCAGGTGCCAGAGCTTATCTCCCAGGTCTAGCTTTACCCAGTCACATGATACACTCACTGCACACGTTGCTTTGCTCACGTCTGTCTGGAGTCTTAGTAGCCTGGCTTTATCTTCTGTCAATCTGGGTCATAGACGGTATTGGTATTATTGCCCAGGCCCTTCATTGGTGATGCTTCATGATTCTCCAAGCCGGGTCCTATAGTGGCACCCTTCTGCATAGCCCTGGGTCCTCTCAGGGCATTAGACCCAGAGGCACTTGAAACTGGTGTGTCTCTGTACAAGAAAAGCTTTCTCCTCTCTCTTCATCCATCCCCTTCTGCTTTCCTTATCTTTCTTTTTCCTTAAAAGAAAGACTCACAGCTTTTGATTTTATTTTTACTGTTCTTAAATCTGACTTACTGTGATTTTGAGCTATCATTTGTGAGTCTTAATCCACTTGCATCACTGGCTGCTCTTGATGCACAAATAGCTTCAGTCTTCTCTCTTCCAGTTGTCCTCATCACTCCTTGAGCCCCTCATGTCCAGCCATGGCGCCACCCCAGATTCAGTTTGTTCTTTCCTCAGTCAGCACGAATTCAGCTTTCCCTCCAAGGAAAGTATTTAGAAACCATATCTGAAGTCAGTTGAGCCTGATGTGCCACTCGCATTTCCAGTCTCTCATTGACACAAAACGATACTCCACTTATTAGTGAGGAAAAGAGGATGAAGGCGGAGGAAAGCAAGGATGTGTGCTTATGGAACCATAGACACATGTTCATAAAATACTGTTCACCTGTGTGCACATAGTGCATGTGACATATTTATCCATCCACCCACCCACCCACCCACCCATCCATCCATCCATCCACCCATCTATTCATGTATCAACCCATCCACCCATTCAATCACTCAAGTGTCCACCCACCTACCCTCCCATCCATCCATCCATCCATCCATCCATCCATCCATCCATCCATCCATCCACCCATCCATCCACCCATCCACATGACCCATTTTTGTGAGCCCCTTTGCTCATATGAACACTTCTGTGCAGCAGAGCACAATCCAGCTGCCCTCTTTTAAATGTTTGGACCTCCCTTGCCGAACAGTGAGAAGCCTAGCTCTTATTATTCTTTGTGTATCTATGCACTCTCAATGCATTTTGAAAGTTAGTTTCAGAAGCACTAGCCCCTTCCATTGTGAAAAGCAAAATCTGCTAACTAGAATTCTATAACTGTCGACTGGAGTTCATTCTGCTGAAGCAGAATTTACAAACAGCAAAGTGCATACATCTTAAGTGGGCAGGTCAGTAAGTGTCTACCAACACACGTGTTCCTTTAAATCATGCCTCAGTCAGGATTCGCAGCCCTTGCTTACGCCTCTTCCCAGTTGTTCAGCTTTCCTCATTGTTTCCTGCCATGGAGTCATTTCCACGGCTGTGCTCTTGTATTCACACTTAACCACCACGCTCTTCCTACTGCATAAGGTCTGGCTGTGCTTTCACAACTGTCTGCAGTTGGTTCCCTTGCAAGGTCACGCCAACAATGCATTCCTACAGGAATCTGAGTATCCACCCTAGGCTGACATGTCTGACTTTTGGTATGGGGTTTCTGGTCCCCTGGCACTCTGAGCATACTTGGCGGGATGATGTAGGCCACGCAAGTTTCTGTAGGTTGTGTGCCAAGGCTCCTCTCTGTTGAGTGTCAACTCTCCTGAGGTGTTCTGAAATGGCTGCACCTGCTGCCGCCACCCAGCACCACTGGTGCCTGTCCCTCTTTGGGGTTCTGATTTCAGCCCTTCAGAGACGATGAACAAATGCTCACTTAACCCCCACCCCCACCCCACCTTGCAGTTTAACAGTCCGTTGTGGTTGTTGAGGTTTTTAGAAATACTACTTGCTCCCAAAGCTATTAAAACAGCATTTGTTTTGTATTCCCAAGTAAAGACTGGTCTGGTCTGGTGGCAGCGGCATGTAGGCAGGTAGCTGGGGGCCACATTGTGATGAATCCCTGACCTGAAACCTGGGCCAGGGGAAGCAGAGGAGGCTCGGTGGCCTCGCCCTTGTGGGAGGGCTGCTGTGGAGTGGTGGGAGCTTTCTTGTCACTTGATGAGTAAAGAGCATCCTAGGATGCTAAGCCGGGCGTGACTTCATATGTGGCAAGATTCCCCAACTCTCACACTCTGCTCCCCGTGTCTGACCCGCCCCTCACCTTCGTGGTGTCATCGCCATCGGACTCCATGAGGACAGCAAGGAGGGAAAGGAGCTGCCCCGCCTGCTCACTTGCTGTTCCCACTCCTGCTCTGGGGTGATGATGCCACAGCCCGTCTTCTTCTGGAATGTGGGTCCCTGACCATATTGCCCTCCACTCCTCCACCCCAGTCACCCACCAAGACACTCTGCTCTCCCTCTCTCCTCACTTCTGTCCTTCCTGGGTCTTCCTGTCCCCTTCCCAGGACTCACCTTCCCTGTCTAGTCACGTATGGACCAGAAGGTGGGATTCACCAGTAACTCATTTCATGTGTATTCCCCAGACACCTGGGAGCTGGAGCTCACGTGGGAGGAGAACGGACAATGCCCCTGGACACAGAGCATTGCTGAGCAAACACAGAAGGACCTATCTTCCTACTAAGCAGGGTGACAGTGGGGGCATAGCAGGAAGCCATGTGGTGTCAATGGTAGAATGGGGTTCCCTAGAGAAAGCCTTCAGGAGGGCCACATCAATGGCACAGTAAGGACATAGGCCGTTTGGTAGGGATGGGGGTGTGCTGTTCCTATGAAGCAGCAAGGAGGGGACAGGTGGGCTGGCTAACCATTAAGCTGTTTCTCTGACTCAGAGGAGTCAAGGGCAGGTGAGAGTCCTTAGCATGTCTCTGGTGGTGGGTGTCTCCAGGAGGAATCATGGCTAAGACCATGATCTGATTCCTCTGGGAGTGCCCATCCATGAACAGGCCTGTGGAGTGGGGTGAGGTGAGGTGGGGGAGGACAAGTGGCCTGGGGTGGCGTTGGGTGAGCAAAAGGCAGAGCGCAGAGGGATTCTGGCCTGTGAAGGTCTCTAGCAAGCAGGTCAGTTGAGGCCTCATTGCTGCCCAACCCAGCAGAGCTGGACCTGTGTATCCACAGAGCCCCACTAACTACCTACCAACTCAAAGATGCTCAGCATATAGGGTCCTTGTCCTCCCCCACATAGGTCCCATGACTCCTGAGGGATAGAGGGTGAGGAGCAAGCTAGGAGGCCCGGTGGGGTCTGGCTAGGTTACTCATGAGGACAGTGGAGGACAGGCCTCTTTACTTCTGGAGTCTTGCTGCATCTTCTAAGAGGTCCGATGTGAAGTATTGGATTCTTCATACCACTCCCCTCCCCTGCTGGCTTTCCAATCAGAGCGGAGGCTGGAGTCTACCAGTCAGATCCTTGCACCCCTGTCTCCCTCAGGGACTGCTGGAAGGTACAGGAGTTCCTGCGCCTGCCTGACTGGTTCCTGCAACCTGAGGCCAAGTATGGTCTGGTTAACAGAAGAACAATTCATCCATCCTCCCAGTTCCAAGGCCAGAGTCAGAGCTGTCCCTCCAGACTCTCAGGGGCTTCTGCAGATGTTGGCTGAACCTATAGCCAGGCACTCATCTTTGCACCCGTCAACAGCTGGCTTTCTTCTTTATTCCTATGCTTGTTTTCTCTTTCTTGTAAACACCCATCATGATTAGAGCCCCAGTGGAGAATAACTCAGCTATGTTCTTCGGCGAAGATCCGAGGTTAGCTGTCAGGGGTTACACTTCAGCATACTTGGGGACTCCAGAGGCATATATCAACCTACATCCAGAGTGTTCTGGACTCTGGCGTCCTTGACCCTAGTCTTGTACTATGGCTTAGATTATTCCTGGTTCCAGGAAGCCTAGGGGCGAGGCAGTGTGTAGAAAGCTTGTTCAGAGCCCCATGCGTTGCTGAACCCCTGGGATCACAACGCCTGTGTGTTTATGAACCTCTCCTTTGCTTGCAGAATATCCTGAGCATTTGGTACTGTGGCTCCCTAGGTTGCACAAGCCCCCAAAGACAGGACTCAGATGAGATCCCAGGACTAAGCCTCTGCTACTGGTGACCTGTGAGCCAGACAGACTCTGCAAGTCCAGGAGGCCATCATGACTGTTACAGTGTAGCTATTATCTCTGAGACTTTGTGACCCCTTGGTGGCTGGAGTCCAAGCCCTTTTGGGGGGGTCTCTCTTTCTCTCTCCTCTGTGTGTGCACACACGCCTGTGCAAGTGTCTGTCTCTCTCTGTGTCTCTGTCCCTGTCTCTCTTTGTGTCTCTGTCTCTCTATCTGTACCTCCCTCTATCCCTCCCTCCGTCCCTCGGTCCCTCCGTCCCTCCGTCCCTCCCTCCCCCTCTCCCTCTCCCCACTTCCGTATGAGTGGGACAAGGCCAGGTTCCCAATACTGGTGGATTATCTTTGTTTGCTAGCTCCTAGGTGACCATGCTGTCTTCCTTGGAGCTCTAGTCCTCCCAGCATGTCTACAGACCCCTCTAGTGTTTCCTAGGCCACCTCTGTGCAGTTCCAGATCTCAGATCTGAGAAGCCACCTGGCCCACCCTGACTCTGAGCACTGCGGGCAACTGAAAGCTCTCACTCAAGCAGGTCAGCACATCCCTGGTGGAGGGAAGAGCCAGGCCAGGGAGCAGGGTCCCTCTTCCCGTGTTGGAAGAGGGAAAGGAGCAGGTCTCAGAGATCATGATGCTGGGCCTTTCTCATGTGTGCACTCAGCGGTTATTTATTGGGCATCGATTGTGCACCAGTACTATTCTGGGTGCTGCAGATACGTGAGTTAACTAGATAAACGGCGATCCAAGCTCCCAGGACTTACGCTTTAAGGGAGGGAGTGGAAATTAAGCAGCAGACACAGTGAGTGAGACAGTGCAGAATGGGGTGGGGTGGGAGCAGAGAGAAATTCTACAAGTTGCAAGGGGATTGGGAGAACTGAGAGTGCGTGTGGTCAGAAATGGCCTTGGGGACTTGCCAGCACTTGTGTGAGGATTCCATAGAAGGCGTGGGAGAAATCCAGGAGGGAGTCTGATTATGTGCTAAGCAAGGAGGCTGGCATGTACAAAGGTCCTGAGGTAGGTGGTGCAGGAATGACAAGGAAGCAGAAGTCCGGGACACAGTGGGTGGGGGAAGGAGCAGGAGGAGCCAGGATTAGAAGAACCACACACTGAGGGTTCTGGCTGGACCTCTGAGGGAAGTAGGGGGCCTGTAGGAATTCCAGCAGAGAATGACCTGAGAGGACCTTTCGTGGGGACCAGCCTCAGGCAAGGGTGGCTGTTAGGAGAGCCAGCAAGCAGGAGTTAGAAGCAGTAGGGCCCCAGGGGTGGCATGGGCATGACTGGTGACCTTGAATTCCAAATCTGCTGGCGGTTTGATTTGGTGGTTGGTGCTTTAAATTTGGGGCAGGAGAGAAAGCACTGGAGGCAGCACTAGGCATTTGGCCTGAGCTATGGAGAAAACTGTCAGGATGAGGAACTTGGGCAGACACACCTGTCCTGGGTGTGCCATTGCATCACCCAAGGGAGAGCGAGTGCCTGCTCAGGGTGTGGTGTGGAGGAGGATGGGGGAGACGGGGAATGGGGCCACACTGTGGGCAGTGGGAGGGAGGGATGGGCCAGCCCAGGCTTGCAGGGAGCTGTCCCTCCCCACAGGAGAAGCACACTAGACGAGGGCAGGAAGTGGGCACAGGGGACTAACATGATGTGGACATCCACAGGAGCATGGACCCTCCGCCCGGGAAGTAGGCCTCAGCAGGGCGCTGGGTCCAGGACCAAGTGTGGGATCCCAGTCTCTGGTAGCAGTTGAAGTGTGCCCGAGGTTGGGCCATTCAGGGAGCCAGAGATGGCTGGGAGCCTTGGAGGAACACAAGGCTGTAGTGTAGAGGGGTGAGGGAGCGGAGTGCATGGTTTAGGCTTGAAGGGTGGAAGACCTCAGTCAGGCAGAGGTCAGTGAGCAGCCATGGCTGGGCACCCTGGCCTTGTGATAGAAGCCAGCTGGGAGGCAGAAGCCGGGGTGGGGCAGTGGTGGGCAGTTGGGATTGGGAGCCTTTCTCCCAGAATGTTGTGACCTCTGACGGTTCCACACATGCCTTACTCATGTCTCTCACATGCCCTCTAGTCAGGGTGACACCTTGATGTGCTGAAGTCTGAATTCCCTGGGAAGCACAGCGCCCTGGGTGGGCCGGATGGACCGTTTAAACTTCCACCCTGGCCTGGGGTGGGGCAGGGGTGAGACTGGCTTGCCAGGTGCTGGGAGCACAATCCCAGGCTTTGGGAACACAGGGAGCACAATCCCAGGCTTTGGGAACACAGGGAGCACAATCCCAGGTGCTGGGAACACAGGGAGCACAATCCCAGGCTCTGGGAACACAGGGAGCACAATCCCAGGTCTGCCTCCTGCCTCTTTGCTTCCTGTCTTTCCCTTTTGCCCTCTGCTGGCCTTCGCTCGCCCCTCCCTCTCTTCCTCAGTTGCCCTCTCCTCTCCTTTCTTCCTCCCCCTGGGTTTCAGTGCTTGGCTATATTTTCCTTACAGGTAGTGAGAGAGGGTGGCTTGTTGAGGGATGAGGGAGGGCAGAGGCAGAGAAAGGCAGGCAAGGCACAGCTGAGAGGGCTCTGAGCATCCAAATTGTTGAGTAAGGCTGGCCTACCATGGGCTACACCGATCCCTGCCTCCTGCCAGCCTGCTGTCCCCAAGCCAACGCCCTTCCTTCCATAGAGCATATACCTTCTTCTGGGTCTGCTGTGGCAAAGTCCATACACAGTAGTCCTGTCTCCGCATTCTGAGACTGTGCCCCTGATCTCGGTGACTGTGTGCTTTCTTCCTTCCCTAGACTGCCATAGAGATCCAAGGT
Source organism: Mesocricetus auratus (assembly GCF_017639785.1). Taxonomy (NCBI): domain Eukaryota; kingdom Metazoa; phylum Chordata; class Mammalia; order Rodentia; family Cricetidae; genus Mesocricetus; species Mesocricetus auratus. Next base: position 16,357,402 of record NW_024429190.1, on the reverse strand, counting down.
AACCTGTCATACAGAGGGCCCTGAAGAGATCCGGGTATCCCTGGGGTAGGGTCTTCCTGAGTCTCAGCCCCACCTTCGCCTGGCTGCCGGCGGCTCTGCCCACAGTGTTCCATCCTCACACTAGGACGTGCACCTGCTTCGCAGCCTTGGTGGGACCTTGTGCCTGGGGCTGCTGGGGATTGTGAAGGGGGGTCTGCTTCAGCTTTGGGAGCTGCCTTGATGCTTGGAGTTCTGCTATGGATGCAGCATTCATTCAGGGCCCTGCCACTGCCCTTCCAGGGTGTCCTCTCTGGGCCTCTGCATCCAAACTCCCCTGCATGCTGGGAGGGGGAGGGAGGGTGTTTGGCTGGCTACCTGTGGCCCCTCCCCTTTAGGTGGTGTAGGGGAGAGTTGATGTGGACCATGAGCTCCGGGGTAGAGAGGGGCCCCGGCACCGACAGCATCTCCGTTCTCTGCTGGCCGTGGCTGCATCCTCCTCTTCAGCATTCTCTTCAAGATCCTTCCCTGGCTGCCACAGGCCTGGGAGGGTCTACCTGAAACAGGCATCCACTGAGGTCACCAAGGATGCCTCAAGATTGTTTATGCAGCCTGGGAGAGGGTTCTGATGGAGGGGGTGGGGATCAAGGGTAATCAGATGACCTCAGGTCCAGGCTCAAGGAGACAAGTCCTGATCCTCAGGGAGGGCCCTAATACCACTATCCTTCCTTCATCCAGCAGGACTCAGAAGAGCAAGGACTTGCTCCAGGGGCACTAGGGAACTACTGGGCCTGGTGCAGGTGTGCTGGCCTGGCATGCAGAGCTTAGCTGGGAGGTAGAATCAGGCTGGGGAGGACACACCCTGGGCACAGAGGTGAGGGAGCGTCCTTCATTGGCTGTGGGTAGCTGTGCTCCGTACCTGAGTTAGACCCACACATAGTCTTTCCACGTGTACCCCTCATCTGCAGAGTACCCTGAAAGCTCTAAGACAAGGTGCTGAGTTTGGGGGCAGAAGGCGCCCCTCTAAGGAGAAGTCCCAAGCACAGGCATGACAGTCATCATTGTGGGCAGAGCTGTCAACTTGTGGACCCTGGGAGACAGTGGGGCTGTTCCACCTGAGGGAAGAAGAGTTGTTGCTACCACAACCCGAGTCCTGTCCGTCACAGCAAATGATAGGGGCTTCTACCCCAACCCTGGTTTCCCCTGACAAGCTGAGAATCTGACTTTGAACCACAGCAGTATTCATGGCTGGGGTACCTGAGTCAAGGCAGAAGGGACGGGGTCCCAAAGCCAGCTAATCTGCTTTCAAACCTTGGAACCCTGTCAGATAAGCACCCCAGTTTCTACCCCTGTAACCATGGCTTGGGGTCCCGGGAAAATGCACCCAGAGAGGCCACAGTGTGACCTCTGCACAGGGTTGGCCAGCAGGAACTTATTAACAAGCAGTTTCCATAAGGACTGTCAGAAGGGTGGTCCCAGGCAGGGCAGTGCACCTTACTGGGGTTTAATGTCACCAGGCTCCAGCTCATGGGACCCAAACACTCTGTGGTTCATCCTCCTCTTTATCCATCATTTTGGCAAGCTACAGATAGCATAAGCCTTATGCTAACTCATTCCCCTTTCTTGGGGAATCACTCAGCTCTGTATGGGTCCCAGGCAACACTTCTGTGGGCACATCCCTCCAGCAGAAAAGCCCATTCACACATTGGAAGCAATGTCCCAGTGTTGGAGCTTACAGACTCAGGGGTCTTCTGAAATGGGCTGGGAATGGAAGCCAGCTCTTGCAGGCTACTGGCTGGAGATGGGGAGGGTGCAGTTGTGCAGCAAAATCCTGCAATTAGGAAGCGATTCAACACACAAGGAGCGGTAATGGAGCCCTGCCTCTTCCAGGTTCATACACATGTGTGTGTCCTGAGCATGTGTTGTAGATTCTTGGAATGAGGAACGTCACAGAGCCAGCTATGTCCACCCCACCCCTTACATTGTTACTCACTCTATCCCCAGGTACTCATGTCGGCTGCCTCTGTGGCCTGTGCCTAGAGTGTTCAGGCTGCCCCCTGCTGCTCAGGCTTGTTCCTCTCACACGGTCCTGTTTAGGACCTGCTCACAAAAGCTTCATAGCTTCTTTTCTGAGGGACCCTGTGCTCCACATCCAAGCTCTCTGCTACTGTGGTCAGGTCAGCCCATGCCGAATGCCCTGGTGCATGGGGCCTAATGAGGGACAGCATCTCAGGAGCCTCCAGTGGCATCTGAGCTCCATGTGGGTTTCCTCCTCTGAGTCCTGGTCTGTCTGGTCACCTTCCTGGAGCGCCAGGAAGATTTCTTCCTCCTTCCCTCCCTCCCTTCTTACTTCCTCTCTCTCTTCTCTCTTTCTCCCTATTTAGAAGCTCAGAATATCGGTACAGTTAACCTATTTGCAAGATGAAGTAGGGCCAGCTGCCAGGGCTTCAGTCTCTGTCCCTGCCTGGGAGGCAGGCCTGTGCCCTCCTTTACCTGTCCCCTCTTCTTGGTGGCAGTGGCCAGTGTTCATGTGGGCATGCATGTGGCTTGGGAAGAGATGTGGTCATTCTGGGTACCTGGGGCATGATGACTGGTGTGTCCTGAGGTCCATGAACCCTAAGGTGTCTATACTGAACTTTCACAGCCTAGCTCCATGCCAGGGCCTCCTCCTTGTGTGCCCCCGAAGGCCACAGAAGATTGGTCCTGTGATGCCCCCTGATTTCTGTGCATCCAGGTTTCCAGGAATCCGCATCCTTCTTGGTGGTTCCACTACGTCACCCCCACCTGGACCAGGATCCTCCATGCCTCCCAGCTAAGTTCCTGAGAAAGGCTGTCAGGGGCAGCAGGAGTGAGCATGAACTGGGCAAACACCTGGGGTCTATTAATTTATCATTCATTTATTCAGTCATCTTTGTTACATAGCTCTGAATGGCCCAGTACTCACCCTGTAGTCTAGTATAACCTCAAACTCATGGCAGTCCTATAATTAGGGTCCATCATGGCACTGGCCCACTGGTACCCATGGCCTCTGTAACTGAGCAGTATTATGGACACTACTGGATGGGATTGTATCCAGGATCTTGGTGCCTCCTACCAGGCCATGTTATAGACTTGATTCTCAGCCACGATTCTATGGGAGGTGACAGCGCCCAGTGAAAGGCCTTGGGTCAAGGGGACCTTTGAAAGGGTTACTGGCATCCTGGCCCTTCTCTGTCTCTTTCCTGAAACAAATGGCAAATGCTTTCAGTGTCACGTGCTCCCACCATGATGCGTTCACTACCCCTTTGAAAGGTCTAGAAGTGACGCCTGGATTGTGGACTAATACTTCCAAATGTTACCCACAAAACTCTTTCTCTCCATAGGCTGCTCATCCCACGCATTTCTTACAGAGACCCAGAGCCAACTGGCACAGCAAGGAAAAGCCACCTGCAGTTAGATTACTTCCAACCCAGTCCATGCCTCACTTGCCCAAAAGTGGTCAGACCCAAGCTCAGTCACTGTGAAGCTGGACTGGATGATATCACAGCCCCAGCATCGGGGGCATGCTCCAAGGGCACCCCAAGAATGGAACTCTGTTTTGTTGGGACCCATCCTAGTGGTGGTCAGTGTACCTTTGGGAGTATACATCTGATGCCCAGACCAGAGGATGTCACCTCCTTCCCAGTCTCTGAAAGGCTTCCAGTGCCACATGACATTGCCTCTATTAACCGTCATGACCCTGCTGTGCCCCACGGTGTGGAGTCACATTCAGGGCTCTCAGGTACTTCTGCCCATTCACAGTCCCAGGTCTCTAGGGGTGTCCAGTGTCGTGGGAGGAGTTGTGGGCTTGTTGGCCTTCTATGTGCAGAGCGGTGTTTGGTGATTTGAGTGCACTGGGACTCAGAAGTTCACATCTAGGAAGCAATGCACTGCCCTTTCTAATCCTGGCTGTTATGTAGGATCAGTTTTCCATGGTCTTCCAACAAACCAGTGACAAACCGGTTGCAATTCCTCATACACTGCTGTGACCCTGCTATGAACTTCTAACACCCACAACAGCGTGTTTAACACACACCGCTAAGCCTGAGCTGTGAATTTTTCATGTGGCAGGCTAGCGAAGGCAACTCATTATCATCCAGGGCTTTGATCTTCCCCCTCACTCCTCCAGGCTGGAGGCATCAGAAGTGCCCAGGCTGAAGGCACTTCTCAAGTATTCCAGAACCTTCTTCAGGATGCCCTGACAGAAATGTCAAAGGAAATTAGCAAGAGATGATGTCAGGCTCAAGGAAGCAACATTCAATCAGTGGCACCATTCTCTCCCCAAATTGAATTATTCATCATTTCCCGGTCTTAATAAAATAATTACTGCCTCAAGTTTGCCCTCCCTTTGAGAGGGTCTTGCTTCCTATCAGAATGTGCAAAGGGCTAAGGAGTAGTCTGGGGGGAGAGCAGGAGGCCACTGATGCCTCTCCCATGACCAGTTCCTTCATCCAGACCCTCCACCGTCCCCTCCACAGCCAGCTTCCAACTGCCAGCCTGGACACCAACACCCTCCTCTGTATGATGACTGTGAATGCCATATGATGAGCAGGGGAAATGTTGAATGGCTGCAGCCAATATTCCAGGAACTCAAGGACTGCCACAGTAGGAATGGGGAAGGGTCAGATGGAAGAGGAGGTGGGATTCTATGCTATGGCTTACCAGAGAGTCCTATCAGTGACCTTGTTGGGGATGCCATGGAGCACACCGGGTGTGGTGCCTGTCCTCTGTCACCATGGCTGGTGGTCATCCTCCAAGGGTGCAACCCTGACCCTCACTCAGGCAGGGCGCTTAGCTCCACCACCTCTGAGTCTGTGCCATGACCCAATCCATGAGTCCCAGGAGCACTTTGGTAGCCTCAGCATCAAGCCCCATGCCCCGTGTCCCCAGCCCATGTAGTCTGGCCACTCTCCCCACCCCCGGGACAGCCCCCGGGAATGCCTCTGCCTGCCTCGGTTTTTCTGTCTCTTGTGGCAGTTAGACACGCCTGGAATCGGATGGGCTCCTGAACTCACCTGTCTGTTGTACGTGGCTCTGGGGAATACAAGTGAGCCTTTTGGAAAGGGCAGAGCACAAGCTCAGGAAGACACCAGGGCCATCCCTGGAGGGCATTTGAATCTGACTGTGTGCTCTGCACCCTCTGGACTGCAGTAACTGTGAGACAAGAGGACGGGGACATGGTCTGACCTCTGTCCTTGCTGTGGTCAGACACCTAAGAAGCAACAGGAAGAAGAAAGGGTTAACTTTTCACTGCAGTCTGAGGGTACAGTCCAAAGGCATGGTGGCAGGAGTAAGAGACAGCCGGGTACCTGGTGTCAGCAGTCAGGATGTCAGCCCGTGGAAGGGGAACACCCACATTCAGGGTGGGTCTTGTCTCTTCAGACACCTCAGAAGCCTGTCTCCTAGGTGATTCCAAATCTAGTCAGACTGTCGATACAGAACAGGCAGGGAGCCCAGAGCAGCCAATGGGGAGCCTACATTCATCCCAGCTCCCTACCCAGGAGTAGAGCCTAGATTCTTTGGCCTCTGTTGCTTCCTTTGCAGAATGGGTAGGAGGTTATTGTAAACTAAAGTCTGGATTCAGTGACTGGGTGTGGGGCTGAGTGCCAGCCTTTGTCTCATGCTCTTGCTGGATGGCACCAACTGATATATAGGAAATTAGAAGTGTGGCCATCCTCAGCACACCCTGGCATCCTGCCTTCCTTCCTGTGCACCATGTAGGTCTCTGCAGTCCACATGCCTGCTCTTACCACCACCTCAGAGACTCCAGGGCAGACCTATTCCTCATGGACTGTGTTCAGTATCAGATCTGACACTGATGCGAACTCAGTAGATGTAGGTCACTGTTGTTGCCTGTGTCTGCCTGGGACAGCTGTTGAGTGAAATGGATGAGCACATGTAATGGACACTCACTGAGTCTAATGGCCCGTCACATTTTCCTCATGACAACCCCTCATAGCAAATGGCCTACATTCCAGGACGTCAGTTTCTTCCTATATAGAATGGGCAGAACGCAAGCACCATTACCTAAAGATGGGGATTTCAAGTGCTTGGGTGTGGGACTGAGAGTGTTGTCCTTTGAGATTCTTGTAGGATAGCAGTGGGACAGTGACCTAGTGAACATTCAGGGAAACTGAGTCACTGATAATAACTGACCCTGGACTGAGAGACAGAGGCTAGGTACCTGGCCAAGGAAGCTGACCTCCAGACTCACTCTTGACATCATGGCTGAGCGCCTTTCTGAATGAAAGATTGTAGGATCGTGGGCTCTGAAGTCCTGCCTCTGTGCCATTAGGATGGGCCGCACAGCCTGGTCTTTCAAAGGAAATAGGCTTGTGTGAGGGACCGTGTTTTGAACTTGGGATGTATACTGCTGTTGCCTGTGGGTAAGAGACCAGTTATTTGGCTGCTAGAGCTCAAATCACATATTTTGAGCATGGATGACAGAATAGATTTCCACACACTGTAGGTGGTGTGTGTGTGTGTGTGTGTGTGTGTGTGTGTGTGTGTGTATGCGCATGTGCGTGTGTATGTATGTGTTGAGATCCCAGGGGTGGGGTAGGGGAAGTCTTGGCTCAAGGGTTTCAGGGATGAGCTCAATGGGGTGGGTTTACACCTTGTCCTAGCTGTAACAAGTATACATTGGAGACTGGCAAAGCAATTTGTTGTTTAACTTTGGGGGATGAGAGCAGTGATTTGTGCTTATTGGATTTATAAATGGTGAGAAAGAAAGTTTGGCAGACCTGGGGAGAAGCTGTCATTCTCATCCACTGCCCAGGAGTGTTGCTGCGTGCATACAAATGGCCTGATTAATCTTTCAGTGGGGGCCTCATGCTCACCAGCCTGCCATGAAATCGGCCTCCCCATGCTGCATTGGAAGCCTGGGAACAGGCATCCCCACCCCTAAGAGACCCGGGAGCCCAAACAGGGCCATAGCTGGGTGTCTAGTGTCTTTATTTGGTGCTTTGAACCAGTATTATCTCATTCATTAGTGATGCATGCAAGCTTCTACACTGGACCACAGTGAATTGGGGATGCCACAGTGAACTGGATAAATTCGTACAATTTACAGACTAGATGAGCAAAAAGGGTGCAAACAGTGGCACTGGAATATTGTAAACTGACCAATCTCCATGGAAGACCATCACAGGTGGCAAAGTTGGAAAGGCTCTGTGGGTTGGGATAGGTGGACTTTAGTGACAGTCTATGGGATGTTCACTGGGAGGAAATGCACCCTGTCAGAGAAGGTCCAACCCAAACCCTTATGTCCTGAGGGGGCTGGAGCTGTTTAGGAAACAGAAACACTATTTGGTTGGGGAGTCTTGAATGCCTCACTAGCAAGGGGGACCTGGGTCTTAACGCAAGGGAGCCATTGGAGGGTTTGGGGCAGAGGAGGGTCATGCAGGCGGATTGGTAGTTCAGCAAGGCAAAAGGTTGTGTGGATTTTTGTGGCGTGAGGAACAGGACTTGTGGGAGTGTCACTAAATGAGGAGTACCCAAAACTGTACTCTGACCATGTTCTCCAGGGTTGGTGAAAGGTTAAAAGGTAAGCAAAACCTGAGAGGGGGAGGGGGTGGGAGAGGAGACAGACAGACAGACAGACAGACAGACAGACAGACCAGTAGCCTGGGACGGAGAAGCTGGAGCTGACTGGCCCAGCTATGGACGTGAGTGGCCCAGCGTCACCTGCAGCCTCACTTCTAGCTGAGGGCCAGGCACATGATGGACCAGTGCTCTAGGTCAGAGTCCTGACCATGCCACTCACTCTCTACAGGAACCAAGTGACAAAGGCACACTACCCTGGAAGTGACTGTCATTAGATTCTTATTGTGTGTCAGGCCTGTGTGACCCCAATTATGGTCTCTGAGGCCTGATACATGGGCTTGTATGTCTGTGTGTCAGAGCAAGGCTGGAGGCAGATGCGGGCTTTCCTCCCGCCCGGATTCCTCCCATCACCAGGTGTCAGCGTTTGCCCTCCCAGCTCAGTCTCTGCTCACCCAGCGCTTCTCTCTTTTGACTGAAGCAGAGTGATGCCAATCTCTTTTCTCTTCACAGTGTAATGGCGGTGGCATTCTGGCTCCCCCAGGGTACCAGGGAAAGTTGTGACATCTCCCCAGACACCAGCACACAGACTTCCCTCTGCCATTGCAAGGATGGGATGGCAGCATCTTCAGGGAGCTCAGAGCTGGAGTTTTCTCATTTCCACTGATTTTAATGCTGCTGCCATCCCTGGGGCCCTGTGCTCCAGATGAACAGGCACTTTTCAAGTTTGTGTCTTGTTCTTTTATAAACACACATCCTCACTGTAGAACATATAGCAAACACTGAAAGTTTACCCACAATCCTACTCACAGAGGGCAATACAACTCGCTCCTTGAAGCAGCCATGTACTTGAAATGACATTGACATGCTCTCTGCATACCTTGTGGGTGTAAGTCATATGGAAGCATGGTTCTCAGCTGCTGAAGCTGGTAAGTCCCCAGCTGTGTCCTCAGGCCATGACCCAGGAAGGCCACCAGGGCTCTTCCTATCTTCAAGTAATGAGTCCGTAGAACAGAAAGGTCAATGCTATCCAACTCCAGACCCCCTTTGGAGAGTCCTTAGGGCCATCCACCTGTATGTCATGACAGCTTGGGCCAGAGTCCCCATGACCTGAGCTCAGGGCCCAAAATTATCCTCTGGGGACAGAGCACCAGCTTGTGACATCGACTGCCAAAGTAGAGGCTTCATCCCGCATTATCTTAAGTCCCTTGCTGCTAGGGCATTGGGAGTCTGCCCCTGGTGCCTTCCACCATGAGAGTGTCTGTTCTGTGGGGCCAGAGATTGCCTAGCACTGCAGTTGGAATAAGCTAGCTAGCATCAAGTGACTCTTTCCCAGAACTGGCCCAAGCCGCTGGCTTCAGGAGCCAGGTCTGTGCCCTTAAGCACAGATCCATTGCCGTGTGAACACACAGCTGTACTTTCCACACTGCCTGCCCCAACAACATCTGTGTCCATCATGTTCTCAGGTCCTCCTCCTCAGCACTGCCTCCCATCCGTGGGCAGCATCTCGCATCAGTATTGTACAGTGACTGGATTGCAGAAAGCTGGGTTAAAGACTGTTCTCTGACAGCCAAGGGTAGAGCCTGAAGGTTGTACCCCAACTTCGCAATTCAAAGCAATGATATGGGCCTAGCTATGAGATTTGGCCTATCCCTGTTGGAATCCTTGATCTTCCACCGAGTCTCTCTGTGACCTGGGACAAGTCAGGTTACTTCTCTGAATTACAGTGTACTAGTTGGTAAGATGGGAAATAACGAGCATTTCCTTGAAGAGTTGTGAGGGTATATTTGAGTGTTACCTATAAGTGAAAAGGATGGAATCTGATAGTGGATGTGTCTTAGGGGTTCTATTGCTGTGAAGAGACACCATGACTACAGCAACTCTTATAAAGGAAAATGTTTAATTGAGGCTGGCTCACACCTTCAGAGGCTTAATCCATTATCATCCTAGTGAGAAGCATGGCAACAGGCAGGCTGACATGGTGCTGGGAAAGGAGTTGAGAGCTCTACATTTTGATCCACAGACCACAGGAAGTGAACTGTCCCCCACCCTGGTTGTTGCTTGAGCATATGAGACCTCAAAGCCCGCCCCCTCAGTGACGTACTTCTTCCAACAATACCATGTCCACTCCACCAAAGCCCCACCTCCTAACAGTGCCACTCCCTATGGACCAAGCATTCAAACTCATGGGTCTATGCAGGACATACCTATTCAAACCACCACCACAGGGTGTTACATGATGCGTTGATGTGGTGATATGGTTGGTTATACTGGTGATTAAGCGATGATGATGATGGTGGTGAAAGGGATGCTGGTGATGAAAGTGATGAAGACAATGGTGATGTCATGATGCTGATTGTGGTGATAATGCAAGGCAAAGCCAGGGTCTGAATGATAGGCCCAGAGCTCAGGAGTAAATCTCACAGCAGAGGTTCTCTCGGTGCTCCCTGCTGTGAGAGCCCTCAGAGAATATCCTGTTGCTGAGCTGAGGGTGCATGAGAGTGGGGAAGTGATGTGTGAGACCCACCAAACAAGTCCCATTCAGAATGCAGGCCCATCCTGCTCCCAAAGCACCTATGTTCCATCGCACTCTTCCGGCCCCAAGGCTGGTGAGTCAAGCACATTTCTCCCCAGTCCTGGCTGCATACTCGATCCCTAAGAGGTCTGATTTTTAGGAGGCTTAGGTCTACCTGGTGATTCTGACAATGTCAGGTTACAGTGGGGTCTGTGACTGTTTGCAAATACCCCAGGTGATCATAGTCTTCACAAGGTTTGTCATTCCTGCAGAACACTTGGCTTCTTCTCACAGGGCTGCCTGCCAATGGACCTTTCCCCCTACCCCATATCTGTGGGAAGATCACAGGCACAGCTAGTGGTCTCCTGGGAGCTTGTCACAAGAGAGGGTCTTGATACTCAGACATTTGAAAAAGGACTGAAGGTTGTGAAGTCACAGAGCCAGTAGGTTCCATCTCCACAGGCAGGTGGTCAAGGAAGAAACGTCTCTTCTTCTTAAGCCTTGTCTAATCAAATGAAGAAATAGGCCCAGGGGGCCTCCCAGGTGTCTTAATTACTGTTCTATTTCTGTGAAGAGACACCATGACCAAGGCATCCCTTATAAGAGAGTGCATTTAATCAGGGACTTCCTACAGTTAGAGGGTTCATTCATTATCATCATGGTGCAGAGTGTGGGGGCACTCAGACAGGCATGGTGCTGAAGAAGTATTTGAGAACTCTATCCCACTTTGCAGGCAGAGAGGAGGGGAAAACTACACTGTGCCTGGCATGGGCTCTTGAAACCTCAAAGACCACCCTTGGTGACATACTTCCTCCAACATGAGCACAAACAAATCCCCACCTCCAAAACCTTTTCAAATAATGCTTCTCCTTGGTGACTAAGAATTTGAATGTATGAGCCTATGGGGGCCATGCTTATTTAACCATCACACCAGGCTCTTACAGCAAGTTGTATTATATGTGAACCATCCATGTCATCAACCCATTTAATCCCCCATCTGCTATGTATCCACTCTTCACCTATTTCCCATTTATCCATCTACATACTCATTCACTTAATGCATTCCCCACACATCTATCCATGACTTGATTCGTTCATCCATCTACCCATCAAGCCAGATGTCCTCCATGCATAAACCCAACTATTGACTGTCAATCCTTCTAATCATTCACTTGTGCACCATGCACCTATTCATCCACTTACCTGTCTGTCTTTCCATTCATCCATCCATCTCTTCTTCCAAGCATCCACTTATCCTTCGCCATCAACATATCCATTTCCTATCTAACCACACAACCAATCTACCCATCATCCCTACTTTCCTCTATTCAGCCACCTTCTACCCATCCATCTACCCTCTACCCATCCATCTATTCACCACCCCAGTCTGTCCATCCATCCCCTCACTCTTCATAATCCACTCAACCGCTCAATCACCCATAGACCATCTATTCATCATCCATTCATCTACATGCCCGTTTATCTACCTATTTGCCTGCCCATGCTCTCATCGATTCATATGCTTTGTAGAGACAGTAGTGAAATTTATGGACTCAGTGCTTCCCCAGCTCCTCCCTAAGCATCAGCTAGGTGGGCCCTGTGGGCATCTCAGGCAGGGAGGCTGGTGGGGCAGAGGACCAAAGTAAAGCTATATTCTAGACAGGGAGCAGTGAGGCAGAGTGGAGGCCTGGGGTCCCGTAAGAAGTGATGAGATGCATTTAGGAGGCAGGTAGTCCTGGCCTCATCAGGTGGAGTCTTCCCACCTGCTTCCCCACTTCAGCACGGCCACAGTTCATGTAGCACACTTCCTGTCACCGAGGGGAGTTTCACAGTCTTCCCCTCTTGTCAGAGTCCAGCATTTTTCAGTGAGGGTCCAGGGCCTCTGTGGTCCCCAGTTGTGATCTTTTCAGTCAAGTCCTAGCATTGCCAGGATTCCACTGATGAATTCACGAGGCCCAGCAGTGTCCTGGCTCTCATGTGCTTAGAATGGTGATTGCAGCTGATCTGAAGTGGGCCAGGCAGCTGGGACACCTAAGGAGGGAATGTGGAGTGAAGCTCATTGCTTCCTCGAAGGAGAGCTTCTGCCTTGAACTCGAGTTTCTAGAGCATCACATACCAAGCTGGCAGCACCCTCAGTGAATGGAGGAGGCCTGTCCCCTCAGTGCTGTGAGTGCAGACCCAGTGTTCCCTGTGCGAGACAGGTGGTCCTCACTGCTGCTGACCCTGGCTGTTCACCATGGCCATGCCCTTTCTCAGGTCTGGCGTGTGCTGCTTGGAGCTCTTTGTGGGATAGAAGTTGTCACTGTGTAGGGTCACTGTACGGGTCACCATCCAAATGTCACTGTCTCCTCCCGTTCCAACCCCAACCCTTGCAAGCTCCTTAGCCTTTGGAGGGAGATCCGAGGTCCTGGACCCTGAATGTATCCACAACAAAGGGGTTCTTGGCCTTGGCTCAGAGCTACAGCTTCAGAACACATTCAGATGCTGGTCCAAGTAGCTACAGGGGACAGCAGGCCTGTGAAGTGTTCCAGGACAAGAAGACAGTGTTTAGGCTTATTCACAGAAGCACCTTCCCACCTGCAGGGTGGGAACACTCAGACCAGGCTTCTAGAAGGAAGTGGCAGCCAAGTGCCCTGGGCAGAAAAACACAGTGGTGGAGGCCATATAAGGTGGTGGCATGTCCTTCTCTGGTATGAGTACCCAGAGTCCTCTCCACTGGTTAGTGGAAGGGAAGTATGGTAGGGCAAGAGGCACTGCACCCAGGGACCTTGGTGTCATATTGAAACCAAGCTGGTGCTCAACATAATCCTTCAGGCTGGGCTGTGGTGTGGAGAGCCCGCCCAACAGCCCAACAGACAAGGAGTCCTTTCCTACCCAACATATTTTGTGGGAAGATGCTCATCTGTCTGGCCCATTAAACAGGGCTGTTCAGAGGCTCGTTCTGGGGAGGGGGGCTCATTGCTGTGATCATTAGTCTCCCACAGTGAGGCTGCCACAGTCCAGAGCCAGCTTTGAAGAGAACTGGCTGGGATGGGCAAATCCAACCAAGCTTCCTCAGCTCAGTCACACAGAGGAACTTCCCCCAGCTCTCACTAGTGATGGAATCCATATATTCAGGAAAACATTCTAACATTGCTGTCAACTATAGATGTACACCCTTGATTCCTTTACCAAACGTAGTACTGAGCCCCTGGCGTGTGGTGTGTATGGTTTTCATGTTAGGCTTGATGGATATCTTGCCAGGCATGTTCCTCTAGCCTTGGGGTCAGCTGGCTGTTGTCCTGGACAATAGTTTTAATTAATTTTCATGCTATTAATATATAAAAGGTTACCACTAGTGGCACGTGCCCATTGGCTATACAACAAGCACCCACAGACATTCTGCTAAGGGGGCATAAAGAATGGGGACACATCCAGGTGCCATGACAAAGAGTCTGCAGGTCAAAGGATGAGCAGGGAGGCAGGGTGTGTGTCTCGCAGAGACCCAGCCTAGAGGGAGGCATGACACCTGAAGGGATAAAATCAAGGCAGGATGGGGTATCGAAGAGTGCATGTTGGGGAGAGCCAGCCTCAACCCAGGGCATTCCAGACCGTTGGCTTAGCCCATAGAGTCCAACAGGGAAAGAACAGTAGGTTCAAACATTCAGCAACCAAGTGCCCTTGGAACCTTCTAGAACCCTGGAAGGCAGGAACCTAAGGCTTGCAGTGAGGGGAGTCTGGGTAACAACACTGGAAGACATTGGGAACCCAGGGTAGAAAGCAGATCACCAGGGCCCTGAACAGCAATGTCACCCTAAAGGCAGTGACAGTGGATCTGGTATGAACAACACTCAAAGTGGGACTACTGGGTGGCAGGCCATTCTGTGGCAGGACAGGAAGGGGCAGATTCTGCTTGAGGACACCAGAGACCTGAATGCAGATGGAATAGGCTGGGCTCCCGTGTTTGGTGGCAGACAGGGGTGGTGGGTGAGTCACCACACCTGCTGTGGCTGCCCCAGATGCTTCTCATACAGTACATGCAGTGCATGACGATACCACTGCTTTATTTAAAATCAAGCATAGCAGAGCATCCCTGTCATCCCCGTATCACAGAGCCTGACACATGAGGATCACTGCCAGTCTGAGGCAAGCCTAGACTACATAGTGTCTTCCGGGACAACCTGGACTACAGAGTGAGACCCATGCCAAAATGAGCAACTAAACCAGCAAAGTCCCTTCTGCTGTACCCGGGAACTTGGCATTACTTAGGCTCCCAGCTTCATGTGCTGATGCACTTTGGTTGGTTGATAGCTGCCCCTGGGAGGCTGGAGCTTCTAAGTGGTCTCTGCTCATCCCTAAGTCTCTAGGTCCTTGGAGAGCCTGCTTTCTGCTCACCGCTCAGGGCTCAGTGTTGAGTAAGTATTCAGCCTTGATAAGTACTTGGTACTCAGTGCTGGAAGAATGAGCAATGATGAATGGGAGAGGGGCAGGCTTGACAATGGATGGATGGGAGGTTGTGTGGGAACTGGGTGGCTCTAGGCCACATGGGCTCCGGTTCCTTCTTTCTCAGCCTCTCATTGTGTGCTGAGGGTATCCTACCTCGAACTATCAGGAAGTGCCTACATAGGACCCCGCTCTTCATTAATGGATATACCATTGCTGGGTGAAGAGGAACAGAGGTTAGGATTGAAGGTATGTTCAGAGGACACAGCTCTGCCCATGATTCTTTTGAGAAAACAAGAGGACACTGGAGTAGGGCAGAGAGCATCCTAGCACCAGGGCTGGGCGGGTCATCTACCCAGCAAGGAGAGCCTGGATGGCAGGCAGAGGAACAGGGTCACATCCCAGGGTGCTAGGGTGCTGGATGAGCTGTCTGTGAGGGAGACAGATCCACCTATTTATGGCAGAGGATCCTGGCTGGGAAGGCAGCACTCATGGAACCTCTATGTGACAGTGCCTTGGGTTCTACCTGGAAACGTGGGTCACCTGACACAGGGTGGCAGAGTCCAGATCAGATGTCAACAGCTCCTGGCCCTTTGTCCTGAAAGGGTGACAATGATAATGGTGGCCGAGAGAAGTCTGGGATTGTATTGAAAGCAGGGTTGGACATACTGAATTTGAAAGCCTGCCATACAGCCCTGGCCTCCACTACCACAGAGCCAGGGTGACTACACTCAGAGCATGAGCTTGTAAGAACCAGGGCATGAATCCCAGACCCACCCGGCTGGGGATACCAAGCCATCCAGGGCTACATGCAAGCCCTTGAGGCTGTGGCTGAGACAGGTGGCTGACATTGGGTGAGAGGGCATGATCCAGGCCTTAACTATTCAGAGCCTTCTGTGCCTTGCCAAACTGTAGCCTCCCTTTCGGTGGAAAGGAAAACACTTGGATCCTGCACAAGGCAATAGGATTGCGGAGATGGTGTGGGTGGCATTCAGGAGCATGTGTTGCCATGGCTGCCAGCCCATGTCCCCCAAGCCAGTCTGTTATTAGCAGTACAAGTCCCTGCTCCTCATGTGCTACTTCCCTTTGTAAGTTGAGCTTTGATGCTTCAGTGTCAAACACGTCATCCCCTCTTGGCCAACAGATGTCATGTGGGTTAAGGGAAGAAAAGCTGAGGCAGGAGAGACCCATGGAGCAAGACTAGATGCCAGTCCTGCTACCAGGCCCCTTTCTCTGAGGCCTAGGGACCCACCCGCCTCCCATGAATGGGTGTTTTCTTTGGTCCCCATGGAAGCCTGTGAGCTAAATAGTGTCTTTCCTGCCCCTACCCCCACACACTCCAGCAGGCATCAAGAATGTCTCTCAGCTGTGGCAAGGACTACTTTTGAGCCCTGATGGTAGAAAGGTTGCCATGGAGATGCTTAAGTCATTGTGGGTTGAGAGGGAGATTCCAGGGGTGGGGGCAACTGTAGGATCCCTCCCAATGAGAATGGTTTTCACAGGTGACCTGTATCTCATGGTCACAGCCAGATATTGTGTTGGATCTGTCTTGTTCTCCCTTATTCAGTCGTTTCCATCCAGGTCCTGTCTTCCGATGAGAACTTGCCTCATTGCTACGTGGAGGGGGCTGAGGAAGCTCCTTCGCTGCCATAGCCACCAGGCCATCAGGACATGGCCTCATCTGAAGCAGGCTCTTTGCATCTGGAATGAGCTTCACTGAGAAGGGTGGTCTGAGGTCCCACAACTCGAGTCCTTGGAGGAAGAGAGACACTGAGAGGCAGAGGGGAGGCAGTGGGACTATGAGGCAGAGATAAGGGTGTGCGACCTCGGGAGTACCAACACTGCTGCCACCAAAAGATAAACATCAGGGAACACAGGAAGGCACCTCCCAGAGCCTTGTCCTAGTCTGGGACTTCTGTCCCTACCATGTGGGAGAATAAGTACTGTCACATCCAAGCCTCCAGCTTCCCACACTTCTTGCTAGTACCAAGCAAGTGTTGAGCCTCAGGCCAGCAATGTTGTCCATCCAGCTTACATTGGGGGATCTTTCTGCAGCCCTCTCTGTCTCCTGTGTCCTTCCCTTGTGACTTCTTCTGTTTTAAGGGCTCTGGTCATTGGCTCGACTTCATGACAGGTAAATTATGCATGAAGCATTCCCTCAAATGCTCATGCGCTGAGGACCTGGTCCCTAGCTGGTCACACTGCTAAGAAGTGATTGGATCTGGGGGTGCTATCTTTATCATTATGTCAGTCTATTGACCTGCTCAGAGCTGAATGGATCCTTGGGAGTGGGGTCTGGAAGAGTCTACCGCTAGTGGGGACTGTGCTGGAAGGGTATGTCTTCTCCTGGCCTCTTCCTGTCTTGCCTTTTCTCTGCCTCCTGGCTGCCAGGAACATCGATCGTCTTGGTTCCATCATGCTCCCCCACTCCCATGATGCTTTGCCTGCCTCACCTCTGGTGCAGCCAGCCAGTCATGTATGGAACCCTCTGAGACTGAGCCAAAGTAAATCCTTTCCTGCCTTAAGTTGCTTCTTTGAGTATTTTTGTCATAGTAACAAGGCAGTGAAACACAAGTCTAGGCTGAGGTTGGGAGCTGGGATGTGAATGCATTGGGTGGGGTCAGCACGGGACACCTTCTAAGCACTGGGAAGGGCTGGTGTTGCAGTCTCTCTTCACCCTGGGCCTTAGAGTACTCCTAACCCCTGCTTCCTGAAGGACCAGCTCCAGAGCCTTAAAGTCCGTGTGCTGCCCCCTCTCTGGGCGGTGGCCTTGGGATGCCATCTGCATGTCCCATTCCTGCGGCTCGAAGTTCACTGCTGTTACTGCGGAGACCACCTTGCCACCCCTTTCACTCCACCCATAGTCAACACATGGGCCGGGGGCCGGGGCGGGTGCTGCCCGCGCTGCACACAGGAGAGAATAGAACCTTGATGGGCCTAGGACATACCGAATCCTCCAGGGAGTGGCAGGGCATGATCTAGAGTTCCTGAGCAGGTTTCCTCTTCCTGTGGGTCACCTCCTACATAGTGCTAGGTGCCCATCTGTCAGCTACCTATGGGACAATCTAAGGTGGAGACTCAGAATGACTTCTCTCTCATTTGCCTCCTTGGCAGAGAGCAAACTGTGTACCACTTGCTTCCACTGACTTCTGTCTGGAGACCACCACCCTGCAGAGATACAGCCTGCAGAGCAGCTTCTGCCAGTCACAGTGATGGAGTGGCCCTGCTCCATGGAGCTCAGAGTCCCTCTGTGGTACCCTCTCCTGCCTCCACCCCCCTGCTGCTAAGCCATACACTTCTCTGAATCTCTTTCTCTCAATTAAGCTCCAGTAGCTAGGAGCCAAGGGGCTCCGGCTGTGTGCGCTCTGCGTTTTAATTAGGGGTCACTCTGAATGGTGTTATTTTCCAGGCTGGCTTTGCTATGATTCTATTAAAACCTCCCTTTGTAGACATCGGGTCTTGCCCTAGTCTACATAGGGACAAAGGAAACAGGATTCCAGACAGAGCCACTGGCTCATCAGGGAGTTGCACGCTTTCTTTCTTCCTTTCTTCCTTTTGCCTCGGGTGGTGTAGCCTGGAGGTGATTGATATAGGTTTTGACATTCAAGAATACTTGGGCTTTCTACCATCTAGACTCTGTGATGAGAGGGGTGTTAAGATCGTTTCAGTAGCAATAAGTACAGTAATCAATTAGTGATGCCTGTCCTGGTCTCAGGATAGACTTACAGGTCTGTTTGCTATCTCCCATCAAATCCTTCAGTCCTGTCACCAGGAGATAAGTCATTTCCAGCCCAAACAAATTCAGTGAGACTCCAGAAGTACCACAGCTGTTCAGACTGCTGGTCAGGTCCCATCTGGCAAAAGAGAATCAGAACCCAGTCTTAGGCTCTAGGTAGAATCCTGTGTATGTGCCCTAGTTTCAGAACTGTAGAAATTGGGCTGGGAGAAGAAGCAATTGCCCTCATGTGCCTGCCTTGCGACCTATGTGATGAGGATGCTCTTCCTGGACAGTCAATACCCTACTATCGTGACCTCCTACAGACCCAGGACCAGCTTTTCCTGGAACACAGATTCCTTTAGGGGACTTCCCTGTCCCCCCTGCCTTCATCCCCACAGCACTGGTAACTCCCCAGAACAGAAGGGGCTGCTGCCTTTACATCTTCAGCAACTGAAGCTCTGTGGGGTGGTGGTAACAGTGACAGGGGAAGGCAAGGTGGACAATGGTCACTTGGCCACTGAAGACATAGTGTCTCTGCCCCATGGACACTTGCTAATCACAATAGCCTCTTGGGTTTCCTGATTTCCAAGTTATCTAGATGACATCCTTGCATTGCCAATCCATACCTCTTATAAAGTTGCTCTGTAAATGAGCCAAGAGTGGGATGTTTAAACTCCTCATGCATGTAAGTCCACTGATTGTCACATGAGAGGCCTGCTCGACTTGACTTTACCATGTAAGTGGTCACTGGCTTCACCTACATATTCATGCTTTTCTGCTCATTCTCTTCTCTATCTCTCATCCATCCATCTATCCATCCACCCACCCACCCATTCATCCATTAGTTTATTCCTCCGTTCATGCATCCACCCATTTACCCATCCATGCATCCATCCATGCATGCATCCATCCATGCATGCATCCATCCATGCATCCATCCATCCATGCATCCATCCATGCATCCATCCACACACCCATCTATCTACTCACCTATCCATCATTCTCCTACCTCCTTTCAACTTACCCAGTCATTCACCTGTATACCCATCCATACAACATCTATTCTATATCTATCCACCCATCTGCCCATATATCCATAAACCTATATATTTATCCATCTGACCATCTTTTTACCTCCCTCATATATATATCCATCCACCTGTATATCTACCCATGCATCCATCATTCTACCATGCACACACTTATATATTCACCCACTCATCCATCATTCACTCACCTATCCATCTACCAATCTTCACACACATCTATCCACCTCATCATCCATTAAACACTCATCAGTATACCTACTCACCCACCTACCAACCCAACTACCCATTCATCCCTCCCTTTATTTATTATTTGGTGAGCATTATCCCATAGCTGGAACCACGCTAGTCTAGTGATGCCCTAGAGCCTGATCTCCTAGTTGGAGAAACCAGGCACTAATTGAATAACTGCTCAGAGAGATGGGAAAAGGGAAAGACCAGGTCCTGTGGTTTGCTTGGGCTGGTAGCAGAGGGAAAGCTCTGACTGCTGTGCCGTGAGTGTAGTTAAATGTGCAAGGCCTTTGTGGGCAGTCCTCACCATGGAAGACAAAGGTGAGGGGGTCCCTAAGACCAGGGAACTCCCCACCACAGGAATATTCCTGTCTCAGGATACAGTCATTAAGAAAGCATTGCCCTAGGGTTGGTGCTGGCATTCCATAATCACCACTGGAGGAGACAGCATTGGAGCTCAGAGAAGGTCTTTCTGGAAGAAAGAAGTGGGAAGGATCAGCAGGGGTGAGGGAGAGCCAGGCACAGAGTGTTTTACAAGCTCCCCAGAACTTAGCTTCCTCCTAATTCCCACCTATTGCTAGGCATGGGTCATGGTTCTTTCCTCTGTCCATCAGCTTCTCTGGCTGGCTGTCCTTCTCCCCAGCTGTCTGTCCTTCATTCCTGGCTGGCTGGCCCTCCCTACTTCCCCTTGCTGCCCTTCCAGAAACTTAGGTTTCTCTCCAGTTTCCCTGGGGTATAAACCAAGACCACTTTCCCAGTGTGCCCTCTTGCTGTAGGAGGATTACAAGGGTGTGATTTTGGGGTAGCAAGGCATCGTGCCAGACTTGAGCAGGGCATGCTGAGTGCAGCTCTAGCCATTTCTATCTGGCCTCTGGCTTCTTGCGAACTTGGACACCCCCAAATTGTGCTGGTGCTGAGACAGGGCCATGGAGGGCCAGAAGTTTGACTCCCATTCCTTGGAAGAACTAAAGCCTCATCCCCCCCCCGCCCGCCTTCTAGCCAGTCTGAAACCTTCATATGCTTCTAAGGGAAATTCAGTGGGCATGGACCACTCAAAGAGGGGGTGGAAGCCAGAGACTCTTGTCTTGGGTACACCAGCAAGGCAGCTGGTAAACTTGCCCTGAGCTACAGCTTCCAGGCTCTAGAAATAGATTGTTTCCAGGTTCTGCTACCCCCACTCAGCCCTGAAGCCATGTTGTATCTATCTCTCTGGGCTTGGCTGCTCAGATCCTGTACAGCAGTGCAGGTCCAAGGCACGTGGCTCTCTGTGCGTGGCTTACATCTTTCAGGGTAAAGTCAGCAAGGTATGTCCACATTGTTGTAAATGACGGGGTTTCCTTATTTTCTGTGGTAGAGTGGTGCTCCCTTGTATAAGCGTCTCCCCATTTCTCTATCCACTCACTCTCATAGGTCCCATGCCTGGCCCCTGTGACCAGAGCTGAAGTGAGGAGGGCTCTTCAGCACCTGGCTTTCAACTCCCTTTTCCTCCTGCTTGTGGGGTGGCAGATCACAGGTGGCTTTATTTTTAATGTTCTGGGAAATCCCCCACAGTGTTTTCCATAACACAAATGGCTCTGTGAATAATTAACTAGCAAGCCCCTCCCCAGATGTGGAGAGTGTAGCCTGACAAGCAATCTGAAGGAACAAGTTCTCAAAATGGATCTGGGTGTTTTATATAACATGAGAGTTTTGAAAGCTTTCTGCATAATACAGCCAGACTTGCAGAAGGTAGGGTACAAGAGAGAATGGATGCTGTGTGCTGAGTGCCTCAGCCTGGGGAGGCCTGGCCCCTTGGGTGAGGGTGGATTAAGGAAGTCCACGAACACCTGAATAAAAAAATAACATTTATTTGGGGAGCACTCACACAATAAAGGTAAATAACCTCCACAGTCTTCTGCCCCTGGAGGCTCAGGATGCTACGATGCAGGATGCTCAGAACATGAGAGAGAGAGAGAGAGAGAGAGAGAGAGAGAGAGAGAGAGAGAGAGAGAGAGAGAGAGAGAGAGAGAGAGAGAGAGAGAGAGAGAGAGAGAGAGAGAGAGAGAGAACACCTTCCTCTTCCTTATAAGGGATCACATTTGCATGCTGAAGTCACATCCTAAGGATGGTATCCCCAAACTAGTGGCAGAATGAATTTCCAATATACCTTGGGGAAGGCATGCTGGCTGCAATAGCCAATAAGCCCAGCTTCCATTGGCTCAGAGGCTGCAAACATTCCCTCTTGACTTTCATGGTCTCGATGACGGGGCTCCCTTAGGAGTCTGTAGCCAGGGACTCAAGGCTCAAGGCTCCTTCCATATGGAGTAGAGAATTCCATGGTCACTGCCACCTTCATCAGGTATGGGGAAAGATGGTGGGGGTCCCAGCTTGGAGGACTTGGGGGCCTAACCCAGAAGCCATGCGTATATGCCATTTCTGATGGTATCCACTAAAAGGGACCCACTGAATCCCAGGAATCAAGCTCCATGAATTTAGAAAATTCAGCCACTGTGTAGCCCAGAGCGAGGGGAAACTGAGTTCACCATTGCTGTGCCAGGGGCCGTCTCCTAACACTACCATGTTGGGGAAGAGGCTCCAGCACATATCTGGGGACCTAAGATTCAGTCTATTGAAACAGCTCCAGGTCTCTTGCCTCAGCGAGGGCCGTTGGAGCAAGGCATGCCGTGATTTCTCATATCTGCAGCAGAGTCTGGGTTTAGGTCAGCATATCCCCTGTACTCTGAAACAGAGCTGGCCTGTGGTGTATGGTGACAGGTAGGGTGGAGGGTTCTGGTGACAGGTAGGGTGGAGCTGATAGGGCCACCTTCTCCTTGTTTCTTATAGATGTCATCTCTCTAGCTGTGACCCCAGGCCCCACCATGACTTTTCTTGAAACAGGCCATGGGTTCTGCCTTGTCCTTTTCCTGAGGAATCCCCGTGAGTCTCAGTAAGAAAGTGAAGACTCTGGGCATGGCTCAAAAAGTCCTCACATCCGTGTAGCTGTGTGACCCTGCACACGCTTCCCTACTTCTCTGGAACTGTGTCCTCAGTGGTCAGGTCGGGGGCAATCATATTCTGCTCATATGTGGGATGGCTAGTGCCCTCTCTGGACCCACTTCCTGGTCTGCTAGGTACAGCGGGATGGGTCTCACTAAGGGCTTGTTATCACTTCCTCTAAGGGTTCTCCAACTCTGCCTCCTTGAGAGACCCCGGCACTCCCACCCTCCCTTTGTTGTTTCTCCTCTTCCAGCTGGTCATTGGAGTGTGATCTCTGACCCAAATAACCAGGGTGATTGCAGTCTCCCTTGCCCATGACCATACCTCACTTTGGCCCAGGTTGGCCACTTTGTTCCAGGTCAGCAGGAGTATAGACAAGGCTCAGATCCTCTTAGAACCTTGGGTTATATAAAGCAGGAACCATCAGGCTGGCCACCATTTTCGCATAGGGAAGGAAACTCATGTACTGAGAATCCACAAAATATCAAGTCTTAGCATACCACACCCTCCCCCATTAGCCCAAAGTACTCTCACCAGGCTCAGGGAGGGTGCATAGCTTGCCCAAAGTCTTGTAGCTGCCGAGTGGCAGATCTTAAATTCCCTCTGACTCAGTGGCCTGTGCTAGTCTAGTGTCCAGGCTGCTGGCTCACGCTGGCCATGGTAGTCATTTGAGATGATGTTGGGCTCCTAAGAACCATCAACCATCAAACACCACAGTTCAGTCCCTAAATAAGTACCAGAGTATGGAACACAGTAGCTGGTGTGAACTGGTTCAGGGCAGTTTCTGTACCTGAGAGGCTCAGTGTTTTACTGAGGTTACCCAGAAAACCATGCAGCACCTGCCTGGGCCTGGCAGAGCCAGTGTGTTGACAGCAAATGCGGAGCAAGGGCCAGAGTAAGACCCATGGGCAAGGGAGGGATGAAACTGGCCATACAGGGAGCAGCCAGACTCAGAGAGACCCTTAAGTTCCAGGCCAATGATCAACTCTGAAGTCTTGCAAAGGAGACTGGGTAGCAGGTGGGATGGGAATCTGGAGTCATCTTGAGAGCGTGCATATCTTGCTTCCTGAAGGTTCTTTGGTACTTTGTGAGCTGCTTTCTGAGAAGGGAATGGAGGACACGGAAGTCATTACCACATGGTACTGATGTTGCTGCCTGTCTATGCTCCCTTTCCTCACTTACCCTCCTGGAAACCCTGCACCCTGTCCTCCCTGCAAGCTGAGGTGAGGAAGCGAGAGTGTGATGGGCCACCAGATGTTTGCCGTGGGACTTATGCCTAGGGCTTTCACTTCCCTCAGCAGTCTACCTGGAGGGCTCTGCCCTTCAAACCTCACATGGTGCACATGTGTCCAGCTGTAGAGCGGCAAGGATTGACATGTGGATCTCATGCTCAGGTCAAACCCTTCTCTCCATTCCTCCCAGCTCCAGGGATAGAACTTTCCAGAAAGCTGCCAGAGTCTCCCACTGCATCCCTGCCCCTGGCTCAGGGCAGCTGGCCAGTGGCTCTCTGCACGGGAGCTAGAAAATTAGCAACTTAATTCTGGCTGTCAGGAAATCAGAGAGGGAAATATGTGTTTCCAGGGGCTCATTTTCTTACAAACCCAGCATGGTGAAAATAAAGAGAAAGGCTGAGTCCCAGGGAGAAAGGACACTTGCTAAATTTATAACAGATTCATTATTCATGGGCTGGACCTGAAAAGGCCACAGCTCCGGAAAGCAGTTGGGCTGAGCGGAGAGGATCCACGACGCCCCCATGAGCCTTCCCCATGGAGCAGAGGGCAGGGGGCACCATAGGATGCAGGATCTGCAGGCTGTGGATGGCACACGGCTTTGGAGATGGCTCAGCTCCATCAATGGGGTAAACGTGGCTTGAAAAGGATGGCCTCATGCTTTGCAGACAGAGCTTGTGTTCCCCCTGCAGCTTAGAATTTGTACAATTGCCTGGCATGGGATAGGGAAGCAGAGGACTGCAGAGTTACAATAACAGCAGCACAGCAGCAGAAGAAATGGATGGATTTGTCTGCCTTTGTATTGCTGTGATAAACACGATGACCAAGAGCGACCTGGGGAGGGAGGGTTTGTTTCAGCTCACAGCCCTAGCCCACCATGAAGGGAAGTAGGGGGAGCACTCAAGCAGGAACCTGAGTTAGGAGATGAAGTAGAGGCCATGGCAGAGCACTGCTTACTGGCTTCTTCCCCATGGCTTGCCCAGCCTGCTTTCTTATACACAGGACTATCTACTCGCCCAGGGGTGGCATGCACACAGTGAGCTGGACCCTTTCGTATCTAACATTAATCAAGATAATGTCCTACAGACTTGTCTACAGACCAGTCTGATAGAGACATGTTCTTAACCAAAGTTCCCTCTTCCCAGATGAACCCAGATTGTGTCAAGTTACCAGGACACTGAGGGTCAGCATGGTAGCCAGTTGGCCAGTATGTGTGGTTATTTTCAGTAGCCAAGGCCTTAGGTGTGAAGACAGGACCACTTCCATCTCTCTGCTGCTCTGTCTTCCTCTGATCTGCCCATTTCCACGTTCAGGCCGCTGGAAAATGTAAGGACACGATGGAATGTGGAAGCCATGCTGTGTGTCCCTTGTGAGGCCTGGGATCTCATGAGGAGGGTCTTGTTCTGTCCACTAACAGTCCCATAGGGTTAGCACTGTTGTCACATGGGGGCTCTGGGAGGCAGGGGACTTACCTTGAGCAGTACAACTTTTGACTTGGGAAGTGAGTATAGTGAGGAAATACTGGACCAAAGGAAGACGAAAAGCCAGCTGGGCAAACTCCAAACTCCATGGCCGATGTCAAAATGCTTCCCAGATCTCCAGATCCTTTCAGCTTTGTTGAGTGCAACACACTTCTCTCCCTTAGGCTGGTTCCACTCCCTGTTAGCAGCTCTCCTCAGCAGGTACCCCATGACTCTGGCATCTCCAACATCTTGGGGTCTCCAACTCAATGCTTTACCTTCACAGCTTCATGCAATGGCTTCTCCAAGCCTCTACGCAGGGACATACATCCCTAACATATGACTGGCATTAGTAGCTCTCCTTAGTCACAGAGGGAGATTCCATAATCTCTTTCTTGTATCCTTGATGCCAGAGCTAAAACCATGTGGCTGAAACTGCCAAGGTCTGATGCTAGCTAGAACTAGAATACAGCCCCCCCCAATAAATGTCACCAGCTTTCTGTTTTTGATGGTTTCCTTCACTGCCTAAGTTATCCTGGAACTTGCTCTGTAGACAAGACTGGCCTTGGACTTAGAGGTCTACCGGCCTCTGCTTCATCAGTGCTAGGATTAAAGACTTGCCATCACACTTGCTTGGTCATAAGCTTTTCTTTAACTTCTTTTCGCTTTTCTTTAATTTCTTTTCACTAGTTTGAAACTTAGCTGGGTGGGGTTTTGCCCTGAGGTCACCATTCCCTTTATTGCATTTAACATCAGGTTTTTTATCCCCTTGAGCACAAGACTTGACTTCATTACACTTTCTGATGCTCCCTTTCTCTTCAAACTGTACTTTTTGTATTTTTCCTTGCTCAGCTTGTTCCTTTTTAATATAGATCTTCATAAGTGTAGCTACTAATAACCAAGCAACTCAGTCAATACTAGGCTGTCTGGAAATCTCCTCTGCCAAAACTGTTAATCCATAACTTTTCAATTTAGCCTCAGACAGATTTTTTTGGACAAGGGCTGAAGATAGCCACAGGCATCACCAAAATATCACAAGAAAGGTTGCTAGGCCACACACTAATAATCTTCTCCTCTGAAACCTGTTGAGCCAGGCCCCCACAGTTCAAATCACACTCAACACTACTGTCTTCCATGCTGCTACTAGGATGACCCATTAAGCTTCAGGACATAGCATGTTACCACTCTCTGGGGCCTCGGCCACCTGCGTGGACTGCCTGCCTCCTTGCTGTGAGCCACTGAGCCTCTGGGTCACATGAGGAAGAATCAGTGGCATTGACCAAGTGTAGAGCCAGAGACAGAGATGCACAAGGTCCCTGCTGGGTCCTGTCAGCTTGTGTCCATCTAGGACATGACACTAGCTTGTAGGCACTTTGCCTGAGGGAGGCCAGGGCCTATCCCATGCCTGGCTCCTGGCAGCCACTGCACCATCAGGGAATGGAATGGCATGGACTTTTGAAACCTCAAATGACACACCTCCTCCAACAAGGCCACAGCTCACAATCCTTCCCCAAATATTTGGCTATAGGAGCCTATGTGGGCCATTGTCAATCAAACCACCTCAAGCCTGGAGAACCTAGAGCGGCAGGGAGTGAGGGAGTACTGGAAGCCCAGGCGTCCTTGACTACTGGGTTTGTTCTGTACCACTTACAAAAGGCTCCAGCAGCCTTGAGCTCCGTCTTTGTGCGTCTGTCCCTCAGGCTGACTCACCCTTCTCTGCCCCACCTTCTGACACGTACAAGTTGTCTTCTCATCCTGGGGCCCAAACTTCAGACTTGAGATGGACGGTGATGGAGAAAGACACGATTCCCACAGCTTGTATCCTGGAAGAGCCCTCTGGGACACTGAGCCCAAGCCATGTCTCCAACTGGAGGTGGCCGTGGCTCAAATCAGGAAGGAAGTGGCGTCCACAGGGAATGTCAGGAGGATCCTAGTACTCCCTGTGTGCCCCAAGGGCTTCCTCAGAGGCTTTCAGGTGCCTATAGATTTGGGCTAGCTATCAGCCTGAGTGGAATGAAATCCTGTAAGTGGGGCCCTTCTGAGCTGTGGTGACCTGGTGTCAAGATGACAGCAGCTGGCAGCCAGGAGGAACACTAGGCCTTCTGTGTCCTCCTTGGGGCCCTTTGTGGCTGACATGGCATTTTCAAACTGGGCTGTGAGCAAGGCAGCAGATATCTGTGCACCTCAGTTTCCTCATGGATAAGGCGGGGCGGTAGCGCTGTGTACTTGGCCTCTGTGCATCTCCAGACTGAAGTCGGGTGTAGGTGTTTTCCATTTCTGTTCCCCTATCTAAGTCTGTCTCCACTGGGGAAATCCTCCCCCACTAAGGCACAATTAAATTTCCCAAATTAATTATGTAGCCAACAGCAGGATTGGTGATTTCCTAATTCCCACTGTAATTACACGGCAGGAACAGTCACCCCGGTCTCCCTGGCGGGTGTGGGCTGTGCAGCGAGCATGGCATTTGGTCTGAACCTGGCTGGGCTGTGCACTTGCAGGGGCCCGTGAGGGGGGTTCTGCTTATAGACACAAAGTTCCTGGCCTGCCCCACACTGTGCTGTCTCTCAGCTCTCTCCTACTAAGGTCGCGTGGGTCCAGGCAGGGAGCTAGTGGAGTTGTGTTCATGAGGCGGCTAGGATGGACCATCAGAAGTAGGGAGATGGTCCCTAGGTTGTACGTTAGGGCTCGAGATGTACCTGGTGAGAGCCAATGTGTCTGACCAGAGAAGATGTGTTTGTAAAGCCAGGACTGGAAGCAGAATTTCAGATTCACAGCCAGGTCCCTGCTTCTCCACTTATGGGGGATGGGGGAGTGTCCTGTGCTCAGAGACCAGCTAGGAAGACAGGCAGCCAGCCTGGTGTTCAGCGGTAATGCCCCTGATGGGTGGGACCTCCATTTCTTCTGTACCAGTAGTCCAAGCAGAGAAGAATACAGTCAATAGAAGGTCAGCGACCAGGAGAAGCGGGACTGACTCAAACATGGCTTCCTTCCTTTGAAGGATCTGGCTACCTCTTCATCTCCCAGTGTGTTTATTGGCAAAGCTCTACTTGACTTCAGGCTTAAAATTACGCTTCTGGGGCTAGAGAGATGGCTTAGTGGTTAGGAGTGTGTACTGTTCCTCCTCCGGAGGAACTGAGTTCAGTTCGTCCTACCTAAGTAAGGCAGCTCACAAGTGCCCCTAACTCTGGCTTCAAGGAGATCTGATGTCTCTGGTTTCTGTGGACTACTGTATTCATGCACACACACACACACACACACACACACACACACACACACGAGAGAGAGAGAGAGAGAGAGAGAGAGAGAGAGAGAGAGAGAGGGAGAGAGAGAGAGAGAGGACATACACACACACAGACACACCTGAGAGGATGTGGCAAACACACACAGCAGCCTGTGGTAACTGTTAATGTCAATCAAATGGCAAACGTCAAGGCCCTGCAGGAAGTCCTCTGCCTCCTATTTCCAGCACACAAATCAAAGAATTGACTTCACAGTGTGGACACGACAGAGAACCACGGGATAGAGAGGTGGCCTTGAGTTTAGAGCTGTGATGTTCCCTGCCATAGCTGGAGCAGAGAGACCAGGAAGATGGGGACGTCCTGCAGCTCATGAGCCTGGCTAGCAACCAGGAACTATACTCAGGAAGGGGTGTGCAGCAGGACCTGAAAACACAGGCCCCTGCTGGGGACACACTGGCACAGAAGACGAGAGAGGCTTGTGTTCCCTTCTTCAGTCCTCAGCCTCCCCCAGAACCCTCCCCGATGAGAGCAACAAGAAATTGCCAACAAGTTGGTAGAGAGGCAGTGGGTGGGGTTCTGTGCCGGGCAGGAATGACAGAAGGGGCCGGGAACAGACGGGCTGCACAGTCGGGATGAATACGTTGTTCACAGAACACTCCCGTGTTTATTCTTTTGTGGCTGTTATGCTCTGGGCAGATGTGAGACCGGCACTCTCCCTAGAGTCACACCCCAGCTTTCAAGTTCATTCTTGGCAACGTTGCTCCAAAAGACTTGGACACCGATGCCATTTTCCACATAGGAGAGCATGAAGCTCCCAGAGTGGCAGTGAGGCAGGCTAGGGGTGGTGGTAAAAGAGGGTGGCATTGTAGGGTGCTCTAGGATGAAGGATGGCACAGCTGAGCCTCCCCTGACACGGGCACCCCAGCGCTGCAGAAGGACACACTCTGGCTCTGGTGTCAGACAGGTCCTGGCAGGAGAGCAGCTCAGAGCAGACTTCAGGAGGAACGAACGCAGCCCCTAACCACAATGCCACCCTTCCAAGCCACAAGCCCTGGCAGGCAGCGCCACCGTGGCTTCAGGGACCGCGGGATTACATCTCCCTCGAAACGTTCCTTTTTCTAAATTTTTAATTGCCATGACGGGCATAATCCCGCTTATCTCCGTCCACCCTTGACGGCGGAATTACTGTAATGAACTGTAACTGTGCCGCCTCTGATCTCCGAAGGCTGTTTATTTTCCAAGTTAGCATGGGTTCCATATTGGATGACAGTCTGCCGCTGGCCTGGGAAGTGGGTTCCCACAGCGGCTTGCTTTCTTCACAGTCACTGCAACTTAGGCTCTTCCCTTTCCTCGGGGTCCCGGGAACAGGCAGAGTTCCCTCTGCTGTGTGTTCAGCGCCCTGCCTGAGGAGAGCCCTGCCATCAGGACAGACAGCAACCCTGTCTTACCTCGCTGCCCACAGCCCTGCTGCATAGTGTTCTCCCGCCTAGCCTCTCCTAGGAGGACATATGGCCTCCCATTTCCAAGACCAGCTAGGTTAAAACACGGAGTATGCCTAGTCTAGATGTCCAGAACTCAGAGGGTGATGCAGTGGCCGGGGGGGGGGGGTCACAGTGGTGCCCTGCTCCATCTGAAGCATACCCAGGAGAGGCAACTGGGGTATGCAGTCCCGCCTCGGGGCCTTTACAGATGCTGATTTTCTGCCTTGATACCCACAGGGACCCGCTGACCCTCCATGCATTCCAGTCTCTGCTCTGTGTCACCTCCCTGGGAAGAGCTGTTTTGGTTTCATTCTGATGCTGTGACAAACACCATGACCAAGGCAACGTAGGGGAGGAAAGGGTTTATTGGCTTACAAGTCACAGTCCAACACTGAGGAAAGCAGGGCAGGAGCTCGAATCAGAAACCACGGAGGATTGCTGCTGCTGGCTTGCTTTGTGGTCCGCCCGTAGACCCACGCTTAGCTGGCTTTCCATATAGCTAGGGCAATCTACCCAGTGTGCTGGGCCTTCCGTGTCGATTACCGATGGAGACAATCCCCATACAGGGCAGGCGTGTCCCTGGGCAGTCTCTGACTGGGGCTCACTTTACTTGGTCCACCTGGTGACCCTGGGGAAGGCATGGCTCTCTCCATTCCACAGCAGAGGTCCCTGAGGACCAGCAAGCTGAGTGACCTGCTCAGCGTCACTGTGGCCTCTGTGGGAGTATGACACAGCCCTGGGGTGCTCGATGTTCCTCAAGAAGTGCCCTGCTGTCTTCATGCTGCAGGTGTTGATAGGCCTTGGGCCTTCCAGGAGCCCAGGAATGTGTGCAGACAGTGCTCTATGGGAAAGTGAGTGCTCCCTCAAATGAACAGGTCCGCACTCATCTCCTGCTTGTCTACAGCTGGACCTCAAAGGGAAAACTTGCACTCAGAGCCACAGCCTTCCCTGGGTGTTTCAGTGTCCTATGGGTGCTCCTCACTGTCTTATCTTCCCGTTAGTCCCCAACACTGTCTTCTCTGGGAAGTAAATACTAGTCATAGTGGGGGCCATGGGAGGTAGGGATGAAGTTCTCGGGTCCAGGAGCCTATGGTCAGTATGCTCTTTTGCCTCGTTCATTGTTGTCTTATTCTTGAGGAAGATGAATATGAGCTGCCCTCTTGCGGGTAATCACAAGCCTGGCCATTCCTAGGAGGCACTTGTGTGGCCTTCCCTATCAAACCCAAAGAGATAAGCACTATATATTTCTCAGCCTACCAGATCAGGGCCAATGGACATAATCTCTACCTGGCTACAAGAGCTGCCTAGGTCATCACTAGGGTCACTGACTCCCCGTCTTTGAGAATATACAACATCTGGTGGTTTTGGAACTGGGGGATCTGCCTCCTCCTGTGGGCTGGAAGGTGACATGGTCTTGGTCTGGCTTCCTGGAGGCATGCCCAGCTTAGGTTGGCAAGAGCAGCTGTGAAAGTGGGAATACCACTGAAGAATGACAGTCAGTGAACAGAAATAGCAATGTCTGTGCCAGGAAGGGGAGCCAGGTGATTCCAGGGACAGGGGCGTCATTTTGCCTGGAAGGTGACAAGAAAGTTCTGAAGACTGCCAGGGGGCAGTGCCTTTATAAAAGTCCCACTTGTGCCATTTAAAACCTGTGGGACATCATGGGAGGGATGCTCAGACCCTTTTCCCCCAGAGTCTAACTTCATCCTTGGTGACCAAGCAAGTGATGTCACCTCTAATTTGCCTCCTCATCTGCATGGGAAGAACAGACTGTCAGTCCTCAGTCACAAAGGGGGGTGGGGAGGGGACCACTGTCTGAAAGGTCTTAACACGTGGCAGCACCGAGTCCTCGTGTGTCTTCCCACTCTGCACTGGATACTCCTTACCTTGCTTTCCCAGGGCAGCTAGCCTGTCCTGGAAGGCCCCAGGATCATCCTCATTGGAACCCCTGAGAAATGTCCACCCATATTCCCACCCAACTCCCTTTCTCTCGGCCCCTGTGACTCCTCTGTCAGGTCCCCTTACACCTGAAGTAGGTCTATACGCTCAATGAAGACCTTCCTTGAGCCTCTGGAAATACCCCCACTTTCTCTAGGGCCTGGTAAGCCTGTGGTTCTCACCTTTGGCTATGGAGAGATTCTTACATTTTCCCAGGCCACACCTTCACTGGGACCCTGAGGTCTGCTCTCGGGCGCCATTTCATCTTTCACTCAGCCTGGAGGCACAAACATGTCTGGCAGAATGGCAGTCAACTCTATTGAACGGGGGTCCTTGAGGCTCCTGCATAGCCAAGTTTAACTGCCCCCCCAAGTGCTGTCTGTGAAGAGGCCTGGGGGCTGCTTGGAGGAGGAGGGGCCTGGACAGTGACAGGCACTCCTGAGATCTTCCCACAACGTGAAGTGGTACCCAATACCTCTTTCCCACTGTTCCAGCACAAGGTCTCAGCGTAGGGCACGCTCAGGAAATCTGTGGAAGGGTTTCTTGCAAAGGATTGAGTTCTCAGAGTAAAGGAGGTGCCAGGGCCAGGAGCCAGATTGTCTGGGCCAAGTTCACAACTACGTTTCCATCCCAGGGTGCTATCTGGATTGCAGACATGGGCTTAAAGGGGTCTGTGGGGTTGGTCAGCCCAGCCCGCTTCATTCCAGAACTGTCTGCCAGCAAACCTCACAGCACTCAGAGCCATTGCAGATGTGTCAGGGGCCAAAGCCATATGTAAAAGTGTGATCAGACACACAAGATGGAATCTGACCCTGGGATTTCAGGCCTAAGAAAATTGGAGCCCCAGTGTCTCCTGCATCCTCTTTCCAGCCCCTATCAGCTTTGACTGAGCTTCCTGGGGCTCGGTATTGGGATAGGGGGAGCCCTGAGCCCACAGCAACTCTCCCAGGCAATGACATGCTGCCCCCATGTCAAGGTGTCCACTGACCAGTTGGTGGCACATTAGCAGGTACCAGGATGGCTCTGCAGACACTGCTAGGGTGAAAAATGCTATCAGGAAGGCTCTGGGGGAGCCATGCCATGCCTCAGTCCCAAGTTGGTGGGACAAACCTGAAGCTGATACCTGGCTTTTGCTGACAGTCCTGAGGTTGCTATTCTTTGGGCCAGCAAGCTTCCCATGCCTCAGTTTCCTCATCTGCACATGGGCAGCCACAACCATGTCCCAATGTGGTTGGATGCCTCTGAAGTTTCTTCACTCTGTTACACAGGGCTTGCACATCGGGGGTGGGGCAGTTAGGGAGGCTGTGTTCTCTCCCTCAGACTACAGATGCCTTTCACATCAGAGTCCAGTGGACTTTGCTGTTGCTGTTTTGGTTTGGTTTGGTTTTTATTTCATGATGTTGTAAAAGCCAGAGGCATTCAGTAGAAACCACACTGCAAGCTTTGATCTTTCCCAGGCTGGCCATGTGTAAGAGCCTCTCTGACAATGTTGGGTAGCAGAGAAGGGAAGCATCCAGGCTGCAGGCTTGGCCTGCCAGTATCTTCTGCATCCATGCACTCAATGAGTTGCATTAAACAGTCAACACTTCCTTGTAGTATGCGCTATGTAGATGATTTTGCGAATGATAGTTAACAGGAGTGTGCTGAGCACACTTGAAGATGACTGGGCTCAGCTCACGTATTCTGGGGTGTTCTTCAGGCTGGAGTATTTTTGGATTTTTTACTTACAATATTTCCAATTTATGATTAGGTTTGTGGGACCGTAGCTCACTGTCAGCAGAAAAATATGTTTGGTGACCTGCCTGGCCCCATCCTTCCTGCACTCCTACCTCACTAGTTGACCCCCCCCGTTTCCCATTTCATACTCAGTTCACATTCCAGAATTTTTCTGAATGACACCATGGCCCTTAAGATGTCCTGTGTAGTAGAGAGTCCCTGTCCCCAGCTGATCCTGGGAAGGCTGATTAAGATGTCAGGGCGGTGGGAATCAAGGCTCCCTTTTGGCAGGTCCGTGAGCAGCCACTACTCTATGTGACTTAAGTCACAGCAGACTTCCTGTCCTCCGGAACAGGAACAAACTTTAGGACAGGCCTCTCCTGGAATCTCCAACATACCTCACCCCTGCTCAGAGACCAGGCTCAAGTCTGTGCTTGGTGGTGGGTGCCCATATTTCCCCTACTTGGCCTCTATTTCCCTGTATACAAAGTGGAAGTGTTGGACTTTGTCTCCAGAGTGATGAGGGGCCACCATGAGGTGCCCTGCAGGTTGTCACATGCAAACTCGTGATTGTCATAGAGCATAAGATGCAACAGCCACAGGCCCTTCCCTGAAGGCAGAGGGCAGTCTACCGAGTGGCAGAGAGATGGCCCTGGGCAACATTGGCTTCTCTAGGATGCTGCCTCTGAACCCATCCTCTCATTTCAGGACAGGCATGAGCATCATCCCTGGCCCTCTCCACACACATAGAATCCATGCCCCACACACGTGCAGGCCCTGCCCTGGGTCGGGACTTGCAAGTGGCCTCACTGGCAGGGCCAGGAGACACCTGCCTGGAGGAAGTGCGCCTTTCTCATACCTGGGCGTGATGTTCCGTTTAGCAATGGGAGCCATGTGTGAAAGCAGGGGCTCATGATGGGAGGGAGGGGGAGAATGTGCCCCACCAGCGAAATAATTATAGAATATGAAAATAGCTTAATGAAATCATTTTTAAAAAGAGAATGTGTGCAAACACACAGCAATTAAGCAGCGGATTTGCAAATAGCAATTTTCCAACTGTGTTCGCCTTCCGTGTTTCTACTTGCCCGGTTTTAGACTCTGGGCTTTTAATTTTTAATTTGAACGGATGAAGATTAGAATGGTCTCAGTGTGGCTAAAAATGGGGGCGGGGAAACAAGACATTGGACAGTTTGGATAATGAGCACAAGGAAGTCACCTAGGGGTGCGTCCTGTTGTGGGGAGGGGGATACTGTGAGTACTAGTGTCCCCTCCTTATCCCCTCCTTCTTCCTTCACACCCTTTCATAGGAACCAGATCCACTAGTGTCCAGGCTGGTGCATAGACATAAATTCAACCACCCCACCCCTCCCTTTTGCAATGGCAAGCTTGACCAGAGAGGAATGCCTGCTAGCTTAAGGCCACACAGCCTTCATGTCTGGTACCCAGAACACCACCAAAGGCCCCCGACAAGCATTGTCAGCTGCGTGCTTGGCTGTTGGGCCTTTAGAGTTTTATGGTGACCTCTCTGTCACTGGATCTGGCAGCCTTTGAAGGAGATAGCCTTAGGCCCAGTGGTGGCCAAAAGGTTCCACCATTGACCTGCCCGGACTGCTTGCTGGGCCCTGAGGCAGCCTGTCTTGTAGTTTTCACACGTGTCTAAGGGGGTAAATGTCACTGCCTTTCTTTGCCTGTGTTCAGGGTCCCCTAAGAGACAGTTCCAGCACAGATAAGCGGAGGTTCGTGTAGACAGGCTATGGCATCCCTCCTTCCTTCCTTCTGTCCAGCCCACCCTGGCCTGGGGCAGAGGCTGTGACCTGCAGCCTTTGCTCTCAGTGTCGCTGCCCACATGGCAGCTGAAGCGTTCTGAATCATCAGTGACCCCTGGCTGCTGCCAGCAGACCCTCGGCCAGCATGGGGAAGGGATTGGAGGAGCTCCAGCCACTCAGGCCCTGAAGTGGCTCTAAGTGTCCCTCAGCTGTTTCCTCTCAAAGGCAACACTGCCCTGGAGTTCAAGGCCACTCCCTGCTGCACAGCAGATCTGAGGTCAGCCTGGGCTATGTGGACTTGGTGGGGTTTGGTTTAGATGGTTTGGTTTTGTTCTTTGGAGAGAAACACCGGGGGTTAAAAACACAGCTCAAGACACCAGGTGAGGCTGCTGTGTTCTCTTCTTGGAAACATGTGACAGTCCCTGTCCCTTTCCAGTCTCATCTTCTCCACCTCTGACAAGTGGCTCAGGCCACTCCCCTGCTCCTACAGACCAAGCAAGAGCCAGACCAGCTTTTCCTGGATGAGGCCTCTGGCCCTGCAGAGGGGCAGCAGGGTCCTCCATCTCTTAAGGTGACCCCTGCCTCATCATCCCCATCCCTAGCAGGAAACAGAGTGTTCCAAAAAACAGGTGCTCATGTTTTGTCCTCTCCTGAGACTGCCATTGTCTCCTTGAGCTTCTTGAAGCATATGTCCCTTGGACACCTGTCACCATTGTTGGGTGTGTCTGTTTGAGAAGCAGATGCCCATGGGAATAGTGAGGGTCAGCATGGATAGAACGGCCCACTGGGAAGGCACATCCAGGCCAAGATCCCCCACAACCCACCTTATGAGGACCCATTCAACCGGTGCCTGTGCAAGAGATTCAGGCCTAGGACCAGTGACAGTTGCCGAAAGGTGTGGGTACCTGCAGGTTAGAGACATTGTCACAGGTTTTGCACTGACGGGGCCCTCAGAGGCCGCTGACTCCAACCCTCAGTGTGTCAGAGGAGGAAAGTGATGCTGACTCCTGAGCTGGCAGCCCAGGGCCCCAGCAGCTCAGAGCAGTGGGGGCTGAGCCCAGGGTGGGACTCCTTCTCAGAAGAAGGAGGTGGCACAGAGCCCAGGGTCACTCCCAGCTCGATCCCATCTCCAGCCTGGCCCTGTCCACAGCAAGGGCTGTCCTGACTCCCAGCCTACCCT
Source organism: Mesocricetus auratus (assembly GCF_017639785.1). Lineage (NCBI taxonomy): Eukaryota > Metazoa > Chordata > Mammalia > Rodentia > Cricetidae > Mesocricetus > Mesocricetus auratus. The sequence goes on along the minus strand of NW_024429190.1, from coordinate 16,320,949 downwards.
TCTCGAGAGGAGCCTTCCTGAGCAGTGTCACTTGGCTTCCGTGTCACCTGTGGTGCCACTGTCTCTTCCCACATTCCAATCCCTTGTCTAGTTCAAGTCACCATGTGGCTGCCCCTCCTCAGGGCGGGCCCTGCCCCCCACAGTCTGAGCTCCCGATTTCTCCTGACATAGCAACACAGCGGCAATGACAAATCCTGTGTGGTGCATGCTGCCAACAGGTGCCCTCTAAGAGGACCGCACATGGCACTCAGCCGGCCCACTGGGACAGAGCTTTCCAGGTGTGTTCTTGGCCCTCCCAGGCCTGCCCCTCCCTCAGAGGCACTGCTGATGTCGTCTGTGTCCAGGCGTGAAGCCCTGACAAAGCATGCTAGGAATAGGGACCATGTGAGTTGTGCAGGCTCTGCTGGTCACAGAACCAAGAGACAGGACAATGATGTGGAGGAAACCTAAGCATATGGATGAGACGGAGAAGGGAGGCTCCTGCTGAGAGGCTCCGGCCACAGCACATTCTAGAAGATGCAAAACTGGCAGTCATGAAAAGATCGGTGCTGTCCAGGGCTGGCGGTGAGGTGGGGAGCAGGCTGAGGCGGGAGGGTGTTTAGGGCGATGGAATCCGTTCTGCCTGAAGCCACATGTCTGTCATGTTAAGTCTGCTGGGCTCTGGACAACTGCACCCCTGGGGCAAACGTGCCTTCTGAGGCAGCAAGGGGCTGTGTGTGGAGCCAGGGGCACAGGGAAACTGGGCTTACCGCACAGTTTTGTGGTGATCTGGAAACTGCAATAAAGTGAAGCCTATTAACTAAAACTAGGAGCAGGTGAAATTAATTTTAATAATGATTTTAATTAACTCAATATATTCAGAATATTAGTATGTCAATATGTAATCTACATAAAACTGACAATGAGGTATTTTACATTCTTTCTGGGCCTTGAGCCTCTGAAATCAGTGTTTCAAGGTTTTCTTGCCTTTTGGCCAGATGGACCATATTCCAAGAACAGTGACCTCAAGTGACCAGAGTCTGCTGCATCGTAAAGCAGATTCAGCCCTTTCTACCCCTTCCTGTTCCAGCCTAGTTGCCCCGACCTGGCTGTTGCCCAGAGCCCACTCCTCCCATCAGCCGATGTACTTATTATGCTCCCACACATACTCCAGACCCAGGTCAAAGCCCCACTTTGTGACAATAGAATGGTGCTACTTGATGGCCACAGCCTAATCCTGGAACCTGTACACATGTTTCCTACTTGGTGGAAGGGACTTGGCATGTGGGACTGAGAATTCCTGGGGGTGACTCTTGGGATTGTCCTCTGAGTCCTGAGGACCAGGAGAGGAGGACTTTTGTCCAGAGGTGGTTGATGTTGGGATAGACGCAGACTCTGGGGACAGATTTGTAAGACAGAGGCAGGCCACAAGCCCTGCATTGGAAGGAGTCTTCAATGGTTCTTAACCTTCCTAACGCTGCGACCCTTTAACACAGTTCCTCCTATTGTGGTGACCCCCAACCATAAAATTATTTCGTTGCTACCTCAAAGCTGTAATTTTGCTACTGTTAGTAATTGTAATGTAAATATCTGATATGCAACACCCAAAAGGGGTTGAGAACCACTGCTCTAGAGGGCGAAACACGCAAGACATAGGCTGTCTCTCAGCCTGCAAAAGAGACCAACACCTCCATTTTAGTCCCAGAAGCCTCATGTCTGACTTCTCTGAACTTCCTGAGACCACCATGTTTTAAGCACTGTGATGTGAGAGCTTCTTACAACAACCACAGGACACGCACGCCCTCCTGAGGAAGGCTGCCCGTGGCACTGTGCCCCCTCCCCGCCCCCACTCTAAGCCTTTACCCTGCCCAGGAGCACCTCAAGGCACGTGGGCAGGAAGGGCCTGGTCAGGGCAGGGAGAATCTGGATGGAACGTGGGGGTTGGGGCAGTCGGCAAGTCAGGCTAGGTTAGGTGATGTGCAGCCAGGGACTGTGGGTGTCCTCGTTAACTTCCCCTCTGCGCTTCCCAGGGTCCCTTGGACCTTCAGCTACGGTGCCTCCTTGTCTCCCCCACCCAACTCTTCATCTTTCTGTCGGACTCTTCTACCCCTCCTCTATCTCTGCCTCAGTGTATCTCTCTGTGTCTCTGCCTCATCTGTCTGTCTGTCCCTCCTCAGTCTGTCTCAGTGTCTCCTCTTTTCTCTCTGTCTCACTTTCTTTCTCTTCCCCGTTGCTCCCCCATCTGCCTGCCTGCCTGTCAATCTCTCTGTCTGTCTGTCTGTCTGTCTCTGTCTGTCTCTGTCTGTCTCTGTCTGTCTGTCTCTCTCTCTCTGTCTGTCTGTCTCTGTGTCTGTCTTTCTCTCTCTCTCTCTCTGTCTCATATGTGTGTCTCTGTCTTTGCTCCCCTCTCTCTTTGGAATGCCACACCTGTGTCCTATGGCTGCTGTGTGATGTTAAGGAACTGTAAAGGACCCCTCCACTGTTCTGGAGGCCCCAACCCTGAGAACAGGTGGCATCTTGGAGGTAGTTCCTTTAGGGAGCTGATGGAAAATCTGTTTCCACATCCTTCATCTCTCAGGGGCTATAGCACTCCAGCAGTGACCTCTGTCTTCATGTGACCCTTCCAGTGTGGCCTTGCCTTATCCTGATGACATCTGTGTGATGTACATTTCACTCTTGTTCTTGGCTGATGGGTATTCGAAAATACTGGTCAACCGGAGACAGGTGCCTTTCCCTGGCCAAGTGGGGGCAGGTGCCTTTCCCTGGTCAACCGGAGACAGGTGCCTTTCCCTGGCAGGCACAGTCCCCCTTCCTCCCTCAGGCCTCTGTGTATATATTACTTTGTCCATGCCTGTCTGTGACCCAGTGCTCCCATTACTCCTGGGACTCCCTGGTCCCTGCATTCCTCTTTCAGTGGGGTGCATTTTGCTACCTTCCTTAGCATGTGCCAGCCTCTCTCTGGACCACAGGTGTCCTTGAGCTCTCAGCTCTGGGCAGCTCCTGTAGTGAGGAGGATGGAAAGAGGCTGGGGTGGCTGGGCTGAGGCCGAGACAGCGGTAGCAGGAAGGAAGGGGTGGGATGTGAGGGTCTTGGGAAGGGCAGCTCACAGCATTAGGCTGTGAGCTCTGAGCTTATAAACAACCGTGTTTCTACGGGTCTCTGGGCCGTGTGGATCGATTTCTGCTAATGGGGCCTCTCACTTCCCCTTTACCAATGAAAATCAATTCTCTGCGGTTTGGAGAGCAAATGTGCCCTGATTAGACAGTAGGCACATGGTGTCATCTTTGTTTGCTTGCTCCAGTCCTCCTGGGGAGTCCTGAAGAAGCCAGACCTTGGGGACCTGTGGCCACCAAGTCCAGTGATAGTAAAGGTGATCATCTTCCTGGAGCTGCTTCGCCTGAAGATCTGACGGTTGGGTGGGGAGCGAGCGCTGCAAGAACAGTGAGCATAGACTATGAAAGCTCCCAGCCAGCGGGATTTACACTAACGTGGCTCAGGGTCTCACTTCAGCCCCGGAACAATACGCCCTGGCCTCCTCCAGCCTCTCGATAGGCCAAGAGGAGGGAAGATGCTGCTGAGGCCACACAGCAAGTACAGGTAACAGCAGCATCACAGCCAGGGGTTAGGCTCGGGCAGCACTTGGTGCTGAGGTCTTAGGCAGAAACATCGACCAAATCCAGAGCCCCTACCTGGCCCAACTCCCCCAGTGCTCTTGGCATAGTCTGCAGTTCCCATACATTTTAGATGCATCTTTATTGTGTTTAATTGTGTATAGCTGTGTATCTGCGTGTAGTTGTGTATCTGCATGAGGGTGTATATCTGTGTGCGGGTGTGTATCTGTGTGCAGGTGTGTATCTGTGTGTGAATGTGTATCAGTGTGTAGGTGTGTATCTGTGTGAGGTGTGTATCTGTGTGTGGGTGTGTATCTGTGTGTGGGTGTGTATCTGTGTGAGGTGTGTATCTGTGTGTAGGTGTGTATCTGTGTGTGGGTGTGTATCTGTGTGAGGTGTGTATCTGTGTGTGGGTGTGTATCTGTGTTTGGGTGTGTATCTGTGTGTAGGTGTGTATCTGTGTGTGGGTGTGTATCTATGTGTGTGAGTGTGTATCAGTGTGCAGGTGTGTATCTGCGTGTGGGTGTGTATCTGCGTGTAGTTGTGTATCTGCATGTGGGTGTGTATCTGCATGTAGTTGTGTATCTGCATGTGGGTGTGTAGCTGTGTGCAGATGTCTATCTGTGTGTGAGTGTGTATCCATGTGCAGGTGTGTATCTACATGTGGGTACATATCTGTGTGTAGGTGTGTATCTATGTGTGTGAGTGTGTATCTGTGTGCAGGTGTGTATCTGTGTGTGAATGTGTGTCAGTGTGTAGGTGTGTATCTGTGTGAAGTGTGTATCTGTGTGCAGTTGTGTATGTGTGTGGGTGTGTATCTGTGTGTGGATGTGTATCTGTGTGCAGTTGTGTATGTGTGTGGGTGTGTATCTGTGTGTGGATGTGTATCTGTGTGTGGGTGTGTAGCTGTGTGCAGATGTCTATCTGTGTGTAAGTGTGTATCCGTGTGCAGGTGTGTATCTACATGTGGGTGTGTATCTGTGTGTGGGTGTGTATCTATGTGTGTGAGTGTGTATCTGTGTGCAGGTGTGTATCTGCATGTGGGTGTGTATCTGTGTGGGTGTGTATCTATGTGTGTGGGTATGTATCCGTGTGTAGGTGTGTATCTGCATGTGGGTGTATATCTGTGTGTAGGTGTGTATCTGCATGTGGGTGTGTATCCGTGTGTAGGTGTGTATCTGCGTGTGGGTTTGTGCTCATGAGTGCAAGTGCCCAAGGAGGACAAAAGCACCATATCCCCCAGAGCAAGAGTTGCATACGGGAGCTGGGAATCAAACTCAGGTCCTCTGGAAGAACAGCAAGTGTTCTTAACTGCTGAGCCAGCTCTCCAGCCCAAGTTCCCATGTTTTAATGAGCTGTCATAGGAAGCCATTGTGACTTACACTTCAGTGTAGAGGTGTTTCCATGGTCTGGTGTATCCATGAATCACAGCACAGGCCTCAGCATGTCTCCCTCCTGTTTCTAGAGGCCTTAGGGTTTCAGTGCTCAGAGAGCTACTGGGACCTTCCTTCCACCTGCATCTCCTCATTTTAAGGCTGAGGAAAGGGGCTGGGTGGGACTTAATGGAGGTGGTGTGGAGTTATTGGCCTGTTCTCCCATGGTGAACTCAGTGGACCAGTTCCTGGTGGCACAGGTCCTGGGATCTGACTCCCAGCAGTTACCAGGTTTGTCCCTGCTATCCTGTGGTCCTGTGCTCAAGGCAGGGGTCAGCCTGCACCTGGATGCTCCTGGTGGCCCTGAGCTTTCAGAAATGGCAACGGATGAGTGGATGAGAGCATAGGGCCTTGGCTCAGTCAGTGGCTGTGCTGAATGGACTGTGACTTGAACCTTGTGTCAACTGAGTGGTCCCTCATGCAGGACCCTGTCCCCTTGGTGCCTACCGCTCATCTATGTGATAAACAAAATGGAATAGATCTTCAGGGTTTTGTGACACATTGTAGAGATGGAAGGATCCAGAAGTTCTGACTTCTCAGTGGGGCGGTGGTGGCACATGTCTTTAATCCCAGCACTTGGGAGGCAGAGAGGTGGAGCTCTGAGTTCAAGGTTAACCTGGCCTGTAGAGTGAGTTCCAGGCAGTCAGGTCTCACAGAGAAATTCTGTCTTGAACCCACTCCCTACCTCCCCCCAAAACATTCTGACTTCTGGTTCTAACTCCAGATCTGGGCTGTACACTTGAGCAAACCAGCTATCTGCAAGGGAACCCAGGTTCCTCATTTGCATTTGGGGTGGGGCATGCTTCCCCTGGGAAGGTGGAGAGAACAAAACTTGTTATCTCAGGTCTGCCAGTGTTGGCACCATGATGCTGTAAAGCCTACCTCTGAAGGACACGTATTGACAATTATCTCTGTTCCCATAGGTCCTCAGATTTTGGGACAACATACACCAAGATTACTCTCCAGCCTGGTGTCACCACTGTCATTGACAACTTCTATATCTGCCCAGCCAACAAGAGAAAGGTATGTACATACCAGCCCAGGGTGGCCAACCCTTGGGATCTGGCTCTCCATGGCTGCCTGTACCACTGGACTGGTTCTACTTTGGAATCATGGTCTGGTGTAAGGCATTTGTCCCTCAACTCTTGTTGCTTTGGTTCATTTTGATGAGTGTATTTGAAGCCATCAGCTGGGACTTTGGAGAAGGGCCTTCCTGCTTATCTAGGGCACATCCATCTTCCCCTGTCCTGGAGGCAGCCTCCAGCAGACAGGCAGGGAGGAGAATCAGCAGAGCTGGCAGCTGAATCAGATCCACCTGGCTCAGAGTCCTGGCAGCTCTGAGGCCTTCTCTAGGGTGTCATCTCTGGGGCTGGGTTGGCTCCATGTCAGAGCATTGCTTGCTGTCTCTTGATCTTAGTTACCGGTTATTGCTTCCTATCTAGATGTAGAAGAGAGAGGATCATGGTAAAGCCCCTCCTGCAGATGTGTGGCTATTTATTGGCCCATCTGGAGACCCCAGCATGAAGTCAGCATGCTGGACTCAATCTAGAGAATCAGTCTGAGGTCCCAGGAGGGGACTCAGACAGAGCAGAATTCAAATCCTGCTTCACTTCTCTGTGCTTTGGTGTCTCTGTAGGAAAGTGGGGTGTAGCCCACATCTTACAGAGACTTGAATGAGCCCTGTATAGTGCTCCCTACAAGATCAGTATCTGTCCCAGAGGTACTTGGGTGGTGGCAAAAAGAGAAATTCTAGCAGTTTTACTGGCTACAGGCCAATGCTCACAAGATGAGGTGGGACGGAAATGGAGTTTATTGAAGGCCTCGCCTTGAGAAGACAGGGTGCTCTCATCCTCAGATTTCCATGCTAGGCAACTCACACCATGGGCCAGCTTTTATTGGGAGGGGGAGAGAGGCATGGGGCAATGGGCAATGGGCATAAAGACTACATGCTGGGTGGTAGCTTCACCCATCCCATCGCTGCTGTGCTGTCTCTACTCCCAATGCCTCCCCATACATCATGACCAGACTTTGTCATCAACCCTGACCTCCTGGGGCACTTGTATGCTTCGTGTCAGCTGATGCACAGAATTAAGGAGCAATGAGATCATACTCCTATGGGTCACCAAGTGTTTCAGGTTCTAAAAATTAAAGAAATGTCATTTAGAATGTAACCTATTAATCACATAGTCATGGCTTTGTGTTTGTTTGATTGTTTGATGCTGGACAAAAAGAGGGGAAACAGCAATTCTGCCAAGGGCCAACCCCAGAGACGCATCCCTGTTAGAGCTTGGGGCCTGTGTTTGAGCCTCCCACAGAGGGCGTGGAAACACAGGATGGTGCTACTACAGGAGTACACCATGTACTCTGGGGGCTATAGTACTGGTGAAGGTTCAGGGGCTCAGAGAGACAGGTCAGCCATGTGGGAGGACAGGAGCCTGCAGAGCCCTCCCTGGACTGCAGTGGAGCTCAGTTGCTTGCACAAGATTTAGTTTTACTTTGCTTTTCTATGTACAAGTTTTTGCCTGCATGTATGTATGTGTACCATGTATATCTGGTACCCATGAAGGCCAGAAGATGACATCAGATCCCTGGAGTTACAGGTGGTTAGGAGATGCCAAATGAGTGCTTGGAACTGAACTCAGGTCTTCTGCAAAAACAGCCAGTGCTCTTGGCTCTAGTCCCCTCCACTGCTTTTTCATGGCGTGCCATCTTGTCTGCTAGAGCAGGTCATCTGGTTTTGTATCTTCCTCTCCTTGACTTCTGTTACCGTGAAAGCTTCCTCCTGGACAGAATGGGAGCAGAGGTTGGAGGACTACTGCAGAAGACAAGGGCACCCTTGCCTTGGGGCTTTGCAGCTAGGGAGGAGGAGGGTGAGTTGGTGTTAGCTTTCCCTGCCTCTTCCTAGACCTCTCTCATGCCTCATACAGACAATCTCACCCCATCCACAACTGTCCACATAATGAGGCATTGCTATCGCATTTTCCAGGGTAGAAAACGGAAAGGAAAGGTGAGAGTTACCCCATCACACACCTCATAGTAGGAGGCCTGGGTCTGAAACAAGCTCTCCTGAGTCTAAGCTAATGAGGCAGGGCATTGTCCATGCTCAGGGCAGCTGTGGGGACCTCTACCTGCCAGAAACCCGGAGTGCATGGAAGGAGCAGGGAAGACCCCTTGCCTCCCTGCCTGCCATGGGTCCTTCCTGCCGTAGCTGTGATGGTGTGTGTGTGTGTGACAGAAGTGGCCTTTGAAAGTCAGACTCAGTGAACAGGGCCATCTTCCCAATAATAGAGCAATTCCCAAGTCATGTGTGTTCAGCCACCCCAGTGTTGGTGTCCAGGATGGTAAGCTGCCTACAGGGCAGCCTGCAGGCTATGTCCATATATGGAAGGAGGAGGGCAGGGGAAGCTGGGGCAGAAAGAACCAAGAGAGCCTCAGATTCCTGAGGGTAGGGAAGGCTTCCCAGAGAGGTTGGGTGGGGAGCAGTGAGGTCAGGCCTAAGGTTCCTTCTTGGACTGGGACTTTGACCCCTCTGAGCCTCAGCGACAGCCCTACAACAGAAAGCTGAGATGGGTAACGGAATATGGGCCCAGCAGAGCGTTCTGGAAAGGGCCTCTGTGCAGGCTTGTTCCCATTCAGGATTCTTGGCTTCTTCTACAGGCCATCGAGATGGAAGATGGGGCAGTGGGCATTTGCAGTTTCAAAAGGACACACAAATCAGCCCTGTTAGGGAGGTATGATTCGAACACTCCAGGTTCACTGGGCTCCCTGTGTCTGTGCAAACCCAGTCCAGCCCAGCTCGGTTCCGTGTTGCCAGGGGCAGGAAAATGACAGGTCTTTGCCATATTCCAGACACAGTCGGCTGGCTGTTGGCTTGTGCTATGCGGCATATCCTGCTTCTGCTGTGGGCCTCGTCTTCCCCCTTGTGTAAGTGGGGAATGCAACTGAAGGCTGTGTAAGCCCCTATCAGTTCTCTTGTCTTGACCTCTGCTGGCCTCCTCCCGGAAACCCCATGGGCAAAGCGCTCACTGGGGAAGCAATCCCAGCTTGGTTCAGCCATCTGTGACCTCTGCAGGAGGAGCTCCAGGCAGTCCACTCATAGATCCAGGCATAGATCTGACTGTACACCGGGCTGAACCCTGGTGCTGGGGACAGAACGCTTTGCCCAGGCCAGAAACAGGCCGAGAATCTACTGTGACCGCATCTTTTGCTGGGTCTAGGAAGCTGTATGGATAGCTAAAACTTTCAAGAACCTTTGGGAACCCAATGGGGACCTGAGATCCTGGAGCCCACGCAACATGCTTGTAAGAGGATTAAGAAGCCAAAGTGGCTGGGCGGTGGTGGCGCACGCCTTTAATCCCAGCACTCGGGAGGCAGAGGCAGGCGGATCTCTGTGAGTTCCAGGCCGGGCTGGACCGACAGCCTCCAAAACAATACAGAGAAACCCTGTCTCGTAAAAACCAAAAAAAAAAAAAAAAAAAAAAAAAAAAGAAGCCAAAGTGAATGTCCCATCTGCCCCTGCCCCCACATTGACAGAGATGTGGAGTGGTAAGGCCCTCTACTGCAGAGCACCTGTGTGAACCACTCCTGTTGTAGGGTAAATGGATAGCTTTGCTGGAAAGTAGGAATCCAATTAGGAGACCATTTAGTAACAATTACAGACTGAGCAGTTCTTTTTGGCTTCTTAGGAGACCACTTTGTGAGCTGTCTTCAAAATGAGCTCTCTTTGATTTTGTCTTGCCTGCAGTATAATCAGAGTGTGGCCGCAGGCATGGTTTGCTGCCACCTCAGACATAACTCTGGCCTGTGACTTTCCCTTCTGAACCGCTGTGGTTCCTACACTGGCTTTAGGTAGCAAATGCATCTCTGAATGGTCCCCAAGAGTGCTAGAGCATGGAGAGGTGTGAAAGTCTGGTCTTGAGGGGATGCCTAGTGAGAAGCTGCTTTTAAGTATCATGTCTTGCATTAAAAATTCATGTGGATTGTCATCTTATACAAGGTATCTATGTTGCATTGAATGCCAACATCTCACACATACATTGTCACCAAGGAATCCCTTACTGAGTGGATGGTCTGGGAGAAAGTGATTCCTGGGTCCCCTGTCTACCCCGAGGAGGACCCTCTGTGACCTGGGGCCAGAGTGCCTCGGTTTTTCTTCACTTCTCGGGTTTGTGAGAAGGCACTTGCCAGCCCTGCAAAGTTGGGGACAAGTGGATCAAAGCCCTACATCTGGGAAGCTGCCTGCATCGCCAAGAGCCAGTACCTGCGTTTTTCAGGCGAGCCAGTGGTGGCAGGGAAGGTAGTGTCCCCTAGGACTCAGGTGCCAAGCAGGCTGCCGTGTGGAACCTTGCACACATGTCCTGGCAGACTTCCAGGGCAAGGGTTCCTGCACTCTTATGTTTTACAGTGGAGAGGGAGAGGCCTAGGTGGGTCAAAAAACTTCCACAAGTCCACAGAAGTGGGTCAAGGATGCCTCAGCCCCAGGTGCCCCATCAAACTTCATCCCCATAGGAACCCAAACAATGGGAGGAGATCTGTGCGAAGGTCCAGATGCAGAGCTACACATTAGCCACCGACAGCTACTGTGGATCCCGGCTCTGTGGATCTCCTGTGATGAAGTCTCTAGGATCCTGCAGCTCTACTGATCATCAGCTCTGTCACTGCCCTCGGCCCCTGCCTGTGAATTCCTCTGGGCCCTTCTGAGCTGTGTGTTGCTAGTCTACGTGCATGGACCTACCTGTTACCTTTACTGGTTCTCCCCACACTGCCGTCTTCATTGCTGGTCTGTCTTTCTCTACCCCTAAGATACAGTGAGTCTACAGGGCTGAGCCCCTCTCTGGCCTTGTTCCTGCTCCACCACAGCACGAGCCTCCTCCCTGCCCAAGCTCACAGAGGCCAAACGTCAAACCAGGTTCTCCTTCCTCTCTTCTCCGGTGTGGGCCAGAGCAGTGTGTAATCTAAGATCGGCTATGGCTCCGTGGCTGTGGCAGTGCTGTCCTAATTCTGTGCTTGGAGAATACCCAGGACAGTCCGCCCCTTCCACCCCCTCCAATCCAGTCAGGGCACAGCAGCCTGGTCTCTCTCTCTCTCTGTCTCTCTGTCTCTCTGTCTCTCTGTCTCTCTGTCTCTCTGTCTCTCTGTCTCTCTCTCTCTCTCTCTCTCTCTCTCTCTCTCTCTCTCTCTCTCTGTGTGTGTGTGTGTGGAGGGTTTGAGGAGCCCAGATCTGACCTCAGTCCAGACTTACCTCAGATTGTTCTGGCAGTATGTGCGTTCTCTTTCCTTCCTACACTGAAGTACATGCCTAGCTGTGCTGTCTGCTGCTTTTGAAGGTCGGTCCTTCCGAAGATCCTACTTTCTGCTCTGAACCTAACATCTGATCCAGAATGCAGCACAGGAAAGAAGGCCGTTGGGGTGGGGAGAACAGGTTTTTTGAGGACTTGGATGCCAGGGTCTGTGCTTCCTAGCCCTCAGCTTCTGCTTACAGGATATCGCATGCAGATCACGATGCTATCTCCTCCCTGCATTTACTGTGTATCATAGGCGATGATGTGTGGTTTCACAGCACAGTGCCCAGCACTGGCAGCTGAAATCCTCAGCACCATGGGCACTGACAAGAGCTAGTGACCCATCCCCCAAGGCTGCTTTAAGGGTCTGAGTCAGTGTGTGTAACTCAGAAGGGACCAAATCCCTACTGGGCATCCTTTGAGGATCTCACCATGGCTGACATCCTCTTTATCTGTCACCAGCAGAGCCACTGACTCCCTGTGGACCAGAAATGTTCTGAGATGCACGTTTAACTTCATGGTCATGTTTAGACTGGACTTTGGCAGATCTGGCACGTGGTACCTGGATCTTTTCTTTTCATGACATAGAGAACGGCCCCTTATGGCATACTTATACATAGCTTAGCAGCCATACTTAATATACTCACCATATAACAGGAGCATGAAAAGTCATGAGTGCGTGTGTGTGTAGTGTGTGTGTGTGTGTGTGTGTGTGTGTGTGTGTGTGTGTGTGTGTGTGTTGGGGGTCTCAAGCTGCCCTCAAGTTGTGTGTTTCATAAAGAGCAGGTGGGATGATAATTTTTCTCTGGGAAAATGTCTGTGTGGGTGCCAGGGAGCACTGACAGACCTCAGTGTTGCTGCACATCTGCAAATCAAGGTCATTCTCAAGGATCTCTCCATCAAGATGCCATGGGGGAGCAGAAACCTGCCCCCAGGGCTCCCTGGCAGCCCACACAGGGTGCCTCCCACCACCCTGCTGGTCCTGGTCCATGCATGGAGCCACCATGGTTTGCAGGGTTTGCCCATGCTCTCACCTGCAGGCGTGTCCATGCTCTCATCATCTTCAGGGCTTGTCCATGCTCATGCTCTCACCTGCAGGCGTGTCCATGCTCTCATCATCTTCAGGGCTTGTCCATGCTCATGTTCTCACCTGCAGGCTTGTCCATGCTCTCACCTGCAGGCGTGTCCATGCTCTCATCATCTTCAGGGCTTGTCCATGCTCATGTTCTCACCTGCAGGCGTGTCCATGTTCTCACCTGCAGGCGTGTCCATGCTCTCATCATCTTCAGGGCTTGTCCATGCTCATGTTCTCACCTGCAGGCTTGTCCATGTTCTCACCTGCAGGCGTGTCCATGCTCTCATCATCTTCAGGGCTTGTCCATGCTCATGTTCTCACCTGCAGGCTTGTCCATGCTCTCACCTGCAGGCATGTCCATGCTCTCACCTGCAGGCGTGTCCATGCTCTCACCTGCAGGCATGTCCATGTTCTCACCTGCAGGCGTGTCCATGCTCTCATCATCTTCAGGGCTTGTCCATGCTCATGTTCTCACCTGCAGGCTTGTCCATGTTCTCACCTGCAGACTTGTCCATGTTCTTACCTGCAGCATTCCTCCCCTGGTTCACAAGCTGGATCAGAGGCCAACGGTCACATTTTAAGAATCATAATCATGGACTGGTTGAATGGCAGGGGCGGCAGGGGTAAAGGAGCTGGAAACGACGGCTTCTCCATCAGACATCCTGGCAATGTGCCTGAGTGTGCAGCCCATGGTGAACTGACAGACTCTACAGTGAGTGTGCCTGAGAGAAAAAGTGCAGTCAGGGAACATGAGAGCAGACATGCCTTCTTTGGTCCCAGTGTTCTAACTTGAGTGGCCCAAGACACTAGCAGTGAGGCAGAGTCCCTGATGGCATACTTGGGGCGATGTGCCTGTGGTGATTTGTCAGCCCTTGCCTGTTCCTGTGGTGGATGCCCCTACCCTCCATACTGAAGATGAGGAATTACCTTGGCAGAGATGCAGGCTCGGGACTGCTATCAGGTCTCGAGATAGAAGTTAGGAAAAGAAATGTAACAGAAAAAGTATTAAAAGTCCTTTATAGGGATGGCTTATAATAAGAGTAAGGAGGGAACTGTCATGGATACCATAGTGGGACGGGTCCAGAGAAGAGCCTTCTGAGAAATCCCCAAACAAAGAGGATACCTGACTTTTCTAAGTTTTGGGGGGCTTGTGGGAATTTTGCACTATGTGAATTGGTTGGGGCTATGTGACAGACGAGCTTCGAGTAGCCGGGTACTGGGTAGGGAGGGCATGATCTGATTTGTTTGGTGTGTGAGATCTAGCCTCTTGGAGCCATTGATTGGCATCTTAAAGAGGCAGGTCCACGGTGTGATGGCTTGGTCATGGTAGCCCCCGATGCAGCCAAATCTGGGTATCTCAGTCCTCAGAACAACGGTCAGCACTGCTATTGCTCAGATCTTCAGCCAGAAGGCTGGAGCTCACAAAGCTTCGTGGGCTGATAAAGGATGCCATCTGGGATCCTGGGTCCCTGTTGCACATGGGCAATGCCCTTCTTCTACCACACCCCTCTTCCAGCCTAGGGCAGATGAAAGCAGGCACTGCCAGATCACCAGACCTACTCTAGCATCACTCCTGTGGGTCCAGGATTATCCTAAGCATGGGGAGATTGGACTCCTTTCTATAAGAATATGGCCAGCGAGGACACAGAGAGTGGAGGTCCCAGTGCCTTACTTTGTACAGTTGCAATTTGAGGGCCCTGGGTGTCAGGCTCAAGGACAGACAATGCCACAGACTCCAGAAGCTTCTGCATGGGAGAATGAAGAGATCTTGCAATTGATGTGATTTTTATGGAAGCCCTTTGGTTGGTGTGTAGGACTGGAGGAGCAACAAGAGCCAGGAAGAGGCATCTGTCCACTCATCTATCGTTCCATCTGTCTATCTATCCATCTACCCACTCAGCCAGGTCCATCCCATTACCAATGGTGCTGCCCCTGATCTCTTTCCCCATTTGATCCTGAGTTCTGTCCAGCCTTAGCACCAAAGAGAAAATAGTGGTCCCAGTGTGGTTCCCCTGCTGAAGGAAAAGGGTTATGGATCTGAACACTCCATCTCTCTGAACAAAACTGGGGTCCCTGGATCATCCCTATTGACTCCTGGTCTCTCTGGACTTGCTTCATGAGAAGGTTTGAGCTTTCAGAGCCTTTCTTCCAACAGGGTGGAGGAATGATGAGAGAAGCCAGAGCACATGGTCCTGGTGAGGGTTCTATAAGTCTTCCCTGCCAAATGGCAAGGCCTAGTGTCTATAGCCAGTCGCCTCTCCTGTCCTAGAGAACACTGACTCAGTGGGACCTGCCTATATACAAAGCTTTCGTTTCAGAAACAGGGAACCCCTTGCAATGCCAGCCTAATACACAGGGAATTATTCCTTCTGAAAACCATTAGGACATCACTGGAGAGAGACCAAGAGCCCAGGCTTCTCAGAGATACCGCCAGGCCTTTCATGTCAGGAGCTGATCCAAGGCAGATAAGACCCAATCCCGTCTTCTCTGAAGATATGTAGACCCTCATACATCAAAGCGAAGCTGACGGGAATGAAATGGAATGGAAAAGGCCCTGGGTCTCAGGACAGCCACCCAGGCCACAGTATACTCTCCCTCACTCTCATGGTGACCTCCATACCTGTGGCTGATCCTCATTCTCTCTTCTGATCCTTGTTCCCATTGCCCATCCCTCCATGCTGACCCTCATTTCCATGACTGATACCTAATCCTACGAAACCTTGCTCAGCCTCTGTTAAACAAGAAACGGGACTCCAGGACACATCATCTGATAAGCTGTGTCTGCTGCAGCCTCAATTTCATCCTTTCTCCCATTTATAGAAAACAGTAGCAAACAATGTTTTTATCCCTTGTGTATTGAGGCCTCTTATGAAGCTTAAAGGATTTCTGCTTGGTTAAAATAGCCAAAATTTGCAAATGGGCTCCACACTGGGCATCCCTAGGCTGCAGAGAACTCCCTGGATAGTGGGGGAGGGGCTCCAGTCTCTGCTTTTTATTTGCATCACCTTCTGTCTGCTTTCCCAGCCCCTGCATCCCAAGGTCGCTAAGCCAAATCTGACCCATGCCTGTCTGTCAAAGACAGTCTTGTCTGGGCCTTGGTACATGAGTGACACCACAAGGGCACAGGGCCCATGGCTCCCAGCCTCCCACATCCTGCCCCTCCCATGTGCCCATGACTTCAGCAGCCTCCCCCGGGGTCACCCTGGCACTCCTCTGCTTGAAGATCCAGCTCTTCCTGGAACACTCCTCATCCCTGCCACGTGCTTGGAGCTCTAGGTCTGGATTTGAGGTTCTTGCTTCCCAGCCTGGGTCCTCTCACCTTCCTGCCTCGGCAGGTCGGGCTGCCAGTGTGCCCACTGCCAGCTGACTGCACAAGTGAGCCCCAGTGTGCCCACTGCCAGCTGACTGCACAAGTGAGCCCCCTGACAGAGCTTTGCTCGGGCCTCACTTTCCTCCCTCAGTTCTCAAGGTTCACTTACCTCCCTAACACCAGATAGGCTCAGGACGCCTTCCCTGCGCACAGCCTGGCATCAAAGGTGTGCCTGTGTGATGCTCTGAAGATGCCCTCTGCACCAGGGGGAAGGGAAACACCCGCAGCAGAAGCTGCATCGGTTCTGCATCCCCTGGCACCCAGCCTCGTGCCTGAAAGAGTGAATGTGCGGTGAACAAAATGACTTTTAAAACTCCCTGGTGAAATTCAATGTAAGAATACAGCACCCACTTGTGGCTGTTTATTTCAGGCCCGTGTCTGGGCGTCTGCCCTGGGCATCATTCATGCCCTGCTTCTTCCATCCAGAACATAACAACTGTCACAGTCTTTTCAGAAACAAAGGGAATTCTTTCCCTACAGGTAGTCTGTGATCAGAATTGCTGGTCAAAAGATGGGATGGCCGGGTGTTGGTGGCGCACGCCTTTAATCCCAGCACTCGGGAGGCAGAGGCAGGCAGATCTCTGTGAGTTCGAGGCCAGCCTGGTCTACAAAGTGAGTTCCAGGACAGCCTCCAAAGCTACAGAGAAACCCTGTCTCGAAAAAACAAACAAACAAACAAAAAAGATGGGATAGTGTCACCAGAAAAGTGGTGAGTGGGCACCCAGTCACCATGTGTCTGTCACCACATGGGGAAACACACTGTCCACATCTCCATGGTCTTTTGTCTATCAGCCTAATGGGGGCTGTAGAATAAAGGGAGGAGATAAAGCCAGAGTTGAGGCTGTCTGACCACTTTTTTTCTATTATCTGTGTGCCTGGACTGACTCTAAGAGCCTCCTGGGCCTGCAGGTCTCTGTGTGCTGTGGATGGATGACACCAGCTACTAGGGCGCTCATGCTTGGTGTTATTTCTATGTACTGTGGAGATTGGGTGATGTCCCTTCCCCCCCAAAGACGTACACATCAGATCCCCAGAGCCTCAGATTTCCACCTTATATGCTAACCCAGCCTTTGAGGATGGGATCAAGTTGAGGATCATGAGAGACCACCACCCTGGATTGTCCAAGAGCCCCAGTGTCACTACAAGATCCTTAGAGGAGGGAGGGAGGGTTTAGATAGAGATTGAAGAAGCTGTGTTGTGGCTCTGAGGATGGGAGAGGGATGTGCAGCCAAGGAAAGCTGGTACCTCTAGAACCAAGACAAAGCAGAGGCTGACTCTCCATCCTCACTGCCATCTTCTGAGCAGGCCAGGGGCGTCACTAAGATTGTGAGTGGGATAAAGACACTCCACAGCACTCCCAGCTCTGTAGAGAGAAGCCACAGCCCTTTAGGGGCCTCCTCTGGAAAAGGAGTAACAAGGGGGAACATTGGTGGGAAACTTCTGTGGGAAAGTATGGTAACTTCCTGTTGCTCTGCCAAATCACCTTAACCCTGGTAGCTTAAGCTATCATGGATTCCTTGCCCTGCATGTTTGCAGGATGAAGTTTCAAGTCTGTCTTCTGAGTTGAGAGCCAGGACCAGCAGGGGCCATGGTTGCTGCCGGCTGGAGGCCCCTGCTGCCTACCTGCCAAGGGGCTGTGAGCCAGCAGCACCTCTGCTTTAGGGTAGGCCTCCTGTACAGATCATCTCATTTCTAAGGCTGGCTCTGGTGGCTTGCCCTCATCTTTCCTAGCCAGGGTATATCTGTGCTCCTAGCAGCTTCAGTGGTACCTTGATGGTTTGCTGTCCTCCATGGTAGAAAATGCTAGAACTGCTGAACACAGTGCTATGGAGGCAATCAAGCACAGCTTTTCTGTTGCTGCTGTGGGTCACAGTTGCACCTGCATCCCACCCTTCCCGAGGGGCCTTCTTTTATTTGTCAGCTGGGACTCCCCAGGGCTTTCCTTCCGCTTTGGTCCAGTGAACATCTGCATGCCATTGTGCTACTGGACATGTGGGGCCCAGCCAAAGGTCCTGAAGGAAGACAGAGGAGAAGACAGGCAGTGCAGGATAGACATGCCACTCAGAGCTAGCCCATGCAGAGGAGCCTTAACCCAGCAGCTAAGAACTGGCTGCAGTGATGGTTCTGCGCATGTTATGCTCGCTGGCTGTCTCCGCTGCAGAGATGGGGCTGCTCTACCGTCAGGAACTCGGTGTTCGGTGCTCACAACTGCCTCACCTTGGGACCTTTGCACCTGAACAGTAACAGCCTGTTAGTCCCAATCCCCTTCACATGGTCTTCTGTGACTTTAAATAACTGACTCACACCTACTGGGCCAGGTCTACTCATGAAAGGAGACTGGTTCACAAAAGATTGGTGTATGAATAAATTATAATATACAGATAATACCACCATGTAATTACTGGGGTATAAGAGAGCAGTTACATGGCTAATTATGCCTCGACACTGTGCCGCCAGCTCTGTACATTGCGGAGTCTGCAATGGCTACAGGCACAGAAAAACTGCTCTCTACGTGGGTCATAAATAGGAACTCAAGGACACGGCTGCAGCATGAATTCTAATTGTCACGTAATTAGAGAGCAATTAAATAGCTATTTGTCCCATATAAATTAGCCATTAGCTGTCCTCTGTGTCCTGCTGTACTTTTAATAAGGTGTGGTGTCTCCCTTACTGACAGGAAAGTAAATACCTTGAGCTGATGGGAAGACCCACTGAGAACAGGTGTGTGAGTCCCCAGGGCTCCTGGCCAGGGGTCTCTGGGGTTTCTGACCTTGGCACTGATGGGTTAGTTTTCTGACTGTGGCCTAGAAGATAAATATCATAGGATCATGTCTCTGTCCTCCAGACGCTGGCACATTTAGTGAGCCAAATGGTGATGCTACCTGCCCTGTGACCCTGTTACTGTTGGACTCTTCCCAGGAGGATCCTGGTTTCTCTTACATATCTGCACCAGCCACTGCTCCCCAATGCCGTGTGTGTGTGTGTGTGTGTGTGTGTGTGTGTGTGTGTGTGTGTGTGTAGTGGCTGTGAAGGCAGAGCACCCACCAGATAACTCCAGGAAACCAAGACAGACCCAAAGGAGTAGAGCCCTCCTGCTTCCTCTTCTTCCTATGTGCAGAGGGAGCCTAGGGCATCCTGGCTACCTTAGAGGCTCCACAGTGCCACCCATCGGTAGCCTCTCTCTGGTGGACCTGCGCCAAGGCAGCTGGAAGGTTTGCTTCAAACATAACCTGCCAACCTCTGTCTCTGAGCCGGTAGCCCATGTTCATACCATCTCAATGGCATGAATTGGGGTATGGTGGGAGCAGAGGCAGAAAGAGGGGTGGGGTGTGAACAGGATAGAGATGAAAGGCATCTGAGGGGAGGAGGCAGGGGTGAGAGGCAGGGGGCGCGGGAACAATCCTACAACAAGGAAAAGTTGAAAGGCCACACTGAGTCCCTGTGGATGCATGGGGGTAGGATGTGTGGAGGAAATGAAACAGGTGAGGTGTGGAGGATGAGCTGAGGGAGCTCTTGGATGGATCCTGGGGACAGGAGGAGAGTGAGGATGCAGGTGCTGGCTATAAAGATGACCAAGCACCAGCCTGGGAGCCCATGATCTCTGGGCGGGTGCTGATGTGGCCTTCAGGGAGGAGAACAAAAGACAATGCTACTGCTGAGTTGTTTTAGTGTTCTGATTTTTTCTTTAATTATAATGTACAGATAATTTGTCATTTTTTTCTCAAAATAAAAAATACATAGTTATCTCTCAAAGACAAAATATATTTTCAGTATTGAACTTGAATATTAAAATGTTTTTCAAAACTAACAGACACAGAAAGGTCTGAGCTCATGATTTTATACCCAACTAAACTGTCCTTGTAGGTTAAACTAAAGCGTACTATAAATAGCAGAATATTACAAATTAACTGCCCAGGGATGGTTTTTAGGGGAAGATATCATGGTAATATTTGCTGCAGAAGGACAGATGAGGCTCCACATGGGTAAGGCAGAAGTGATAAGCAGTGTACAGTGGGCACAAGGGCCAAGTGGATCCCACATGCAACTGACGATGGGAAACTGGTATCTGTGTCAAAATATTTTCCCAGGAAGGAAAATTCCAGAATACATCAATGAGGAGGTAATGTTGGGGAGTGGAGAGGAGAGAGACGGATGGGGAGGGGATATCAGAAAGTGCCACTTCCCTCCCTATATTAGACCCTGGGAGAATCATACCTTGAGAAGCAGTTTTGTACAACTTTAAATATGTTTTGCTATATACAGTCAGGATATGGGTCACCCGTGTAAGTGGAAAAGAAAAGAGACACATGGGAGAGGACAGAAACGTCAGGGAAGTGCTGACAGGGCGTACGTACACTCAGTGACAGGAAAGTGGGATCACAGACGACCAGGTGGCCTTACTATAGGTGCAGGTTTTGGCCTTGGCTTTGCATCTCGTGGGAGAGGGCCAAGAGAGAATGGGGTGAGCCGGAGACACAGCGTTTGCTTCAGATCATTCCCAGGGGCACACACCAGAGGCTGGAGTTGTCTATTATGGACCTGATAAACCTACAAAGTAGAGAATTCATTTGTCAACCGGTGGATGACCTTGTGATTTCAGTGCAGAGGTTATGATTAGGGCCCCACTATGTCATCTCCACGGTGAGCCCCCTTGGCCCTACCCCAGCCAAGAACACATTCCTATGAGCTGTCTCTGGTGCTGGCTAATCCACTATTAAGATATTCAGTGTGTGTGTGTGTGTGTGTGTGTGTGTGTGTGTGTGTGTGTGTGTGTGTGTGTGTTTCTGGCCACATATGCCGTGGCATGTGTGTAGAGATCAGAGGCTAGCTCTGGAAGTCAATTCTCTCCTCCCACTTTTGCATGAGTTCCAGGACCCAGCTTGGGCTGCCTGGCTTATGCAGCAAGTGCCTTTATCCCTTAAGCCATCTTGCTGCCTGCAGCAGCCACATTTGAAGTGGTTGAAGTCAGATGTTCAGGGTATTTGAAGGGAGAAAAATGAAAAAGATACTGCTGGGGCCTGGCAAGATGTACAGGTTTTTGCAAAATAATATAAATGCTGCCTTTGAAACTCTCGGTGTGCTGGAGCCCAGAGCCAGGCTATTTCCAAAAGATACCCACAGTATGAGCCAGTTCCTGAAAGCTAGCTATGCAGAGGAGAGTGGAAAGCAGTTGTCTGGCCAGAGTGTACCGGTAAATGTTGCAGCTCAAGGTGAGTGGTCGGAAGGAGCATTTTTTGTGGATGCTCCAGAAGGATGCTTAAGAGCTAAGGCTACCAGTGGGCAGGACTAGGTGCTACTACTCAGGTGTGAGTGTGCAGCCATCCTCACAGGCACAGTCTGTGTCCGGGTCCACAGCTCCGGCCAGGCCTTTACTTGGTCTGAAGAACAGGAGCACCACTGAGGTGCTCAGTGAGGTATCTTACTACAGCCCGTCAGGGAAAGTTCTGAAACACATGACGAATGACTTCTAAAGCCCCCTTCAGCCCTCACCGTCTGAAAGTAATGGTGATTGCATGAGATGGACCATTTGAGAACCCACAGCCCTGTGCGTGTGGCACTGTTAAACTGTCTCATTTTAATGGTCACTTTCCTAGGGAGCAGTTAGGTGCAATCTCTCCGAAATTGCCTGTGGATGACTTAGAGCAGGCAGAATTCAGATAGAACTTCCTAGAAGGCCCTTTCCAATAACACTGAAGCCTCAGCTCTGACGGGAACCTATAGGGACAGAGAGTAGAAAGCCTGGATGCCCCACACCATCCCTACAGGCAGGGGAGATGTCAGGGCAAATGCTTAGCTGTGTCTGCATCACCCTCCCCACATACACCCAATTGGGAGATGCTCTCACCTCCCCACCCATCTGTAGGGGTGTTCAGACTTGGGAACCCAGCCTGTGTTCTCATTCTGTGGGCATGGATGTAAAAGTCAGGAACGGCCAAGATTCCATGGAAAGATGGATGCTGGAGATCTGTACTTAAGTCCGGTTTTCATAAGGAGAAAATCTATATGCTTAAGCGTATGTGCTAACGCCCTCTGCTCCCCAACCATTCAGTGGTGTGTCTGTGGCCCCACCTGCCCAGTCAGTCAGCCAGCCGGCCGTCTGTCCATCCAGCCGGCCACATGTCCTGTCTGTTTATCCATCAAGCCATTCATGCATACACCAATCCACCTATCCAGCCATCCGCCCCACTCACTCAGTCTGCACCGAGCTATACCATTGTCTTGCTGTCTCTTCAGTGGGAGGTGAGTATGTAAAAATCACAAGTGGGTGGTCACGGCAGTTTGTAGGAATGGTGCAAAGGCTTCCATGGGAACACAGTGGAGGACAGTTAAGTTTGTATTGAGTTCAATGGTCCTAGAAAATGACCTTGCTCCTCACCTCTCCCTAACCCTTATAAAGATCATAAGTCCTTCAGTTAAGAGGTGAGACAGCAATTGACTTCTCATACTTGAGCCTCGCTTTCTCTGTCTGTAAATTGGGGGTGGATTCACAGATTTACAGATCTCATTTCTGGATCGTGTAAGATCCAAATGACGTAAAGGTAAGAAAGGACCGTGATGACTGTTGTGTGCTTTACAGACTGAAGTGTCCTAGCAACGCAGAGACTCATCTCTTTATCACACTTATTAAGTAGCTAGCGATTAATAACCGACCATGGAGACTGAGAATTGAATTAACTGCCGTGGGCTAGATTCTATTATCATGATAATCATGTGCTCATCCGATAGATATTGGCCAAGTGCCTTCCACAGTCAAGCACCTTTGGAAAGTCTCCTTCCTGTGTATGAACCATTAATGCTCCATGCTTGTGAGTGCTCTGTGTCTGTGAGTGTTCCACATGTGAGTCTTCCCTCCCTGTGACAGTTCCACATCTGCAAGTAGCTAATTGTCTGCCTGCTAATGGCCCACATCAGTGAGTACTCCATACATGGGAGTAGTCTGTTTTTGTGACTGTTCTATGCCTGTGAGTTCTTCTTCACACCCACGAGCATTCTATGTCTGTGAGTGTTACATACCTGTGAGTGTTCTGTCTGTGAGTGTTACACATCTGTGAGTGTTGTGTGTATGTGAGTGTTGCGTGTCTGTGAGTGCTCTGAGCCCAGGAATAATCTCCATGTTCCATCTCTATTTGCAAATGAGGAGGATCAGGCCCAAAGTGACATGGTGACTTACGATGACATAATGGACTGATGCAGGTTGGACCCATAAACAAGACAGAGGGGTATGTTTGGCAGGAAGGAGATCATCATGTCCCCACGTCAGGGCCCTATGGCCCATCACTCTCTCTTCAGCTGTCCACCTTGGCCAGGAGCGCTTCCCTGGGAGAAAGGTGAGTTAGTGTCCGTTTGGGAGCCTCACTCAATTTTGTCTGACTATAGTGCTTGGATCGCAGCCCTGCCCCCCCACCGTGGGACTGCTGTGTCTACAGTGCTGTGGAGCCTTCCTCAAGAGACTTCACAACTGTTCCAAGAGATTCATAACCTGCCCTCATACCCCATCTTTCTGGCCATGCTGCCCACTGGGACTACGGGGGAGAAGCAAGGCTTGGCTTACTCCTGTAGGTGGCCATTCAGGTCCATGGCCCAGCTTCCTAGGCCCCTTTGAGTGGTCCAATTGCAGGCCTTTTCTGCCATCTGTGCTGCCCTGCTCTTGGCATTTGACCTGACATGTGTCACTCCTCCCCAGAATCATGTCCCAGTGCCCTAGGCCCCTTTACTCCTCAACCACTGCTCCTCTGTAGAGACTTCAGCACAGTGATTGGGGAAGTGAGCACACAGGGCTCACACTGCAGCCGCGTTGTTCACACAGTGTTCCTGCTGCTCCAGCACCCCACTGCCCCGCCCCGCACAGAGCAGCACACAGCCCTGGAGCCCAGGCTGTGACCCTACAAGGCTCATGGGTCCCCGTGCCCAAGCTGCGTACCAGGATCTGACTGGGGCAGGTAGAACTTGTCCTCGCTCTGTGGAAAGGGATTGAAAAATGGCAAGGCTACAGATGGTCAGGGGATGACACCTCTTCCCCAACCCCTCAAAGCTACAGTCAAGTACTAGTAGGCCTCTTGAGGGACAGGATGTACCTAAAGACAGGCCACAGCCCTTTCATCTGAGAGAGGTGGCAGGCCTCCCTGGGGCTGCCTTTATTGGGGGAGGTACCATGGACAGATGGGAGCTATCCAAACATATAGGATATTTGATGATTAGGGCCAGAAAGGGCCCTGGTTGGACAATCACAACCCCTATCAGACTCTCTAGATTCCTAAGGCACGGCCTGGGCGTGGTTAAGAAACCAGTTGCAAAGGTGCCTTAGGTATGAAGAGGCCTTGGTTTGAGTACCACTTCCCACTGTAAGGTCTAATGAGGCCCATCCCACCCTTTCTCCTGGCAGAAGCTCGAGTAACAATAATCCACCTGTTCCCCATGAGAAAACCCTGCACAGTGACCACTCACTAGTATCATCCCAGCCACCACTGGTGGCAATGTGACGTCACACTATGAGCCATGTTACCTAGGGCCCGGTGTAGACAGTGTGTGGAACTGGAATTTCGCTCCCCTCTCCACCATCCTAAACTGCCCTTTATATATTCCAGTGGTGAGGCCTGGAGACTGCTGCAGAGGCCATGGCCAGAATTCTAGGACAAGCAATGAGCAGAATAGATGCTCCAGTCCTTGTGGCTTGGGAGCCTAGGGAAAATGTGGGTGACTGAGCTCAGGAAGCGGCTGGTAATTACCTCTATTGATCTGTTTGCTCGGTCTCACTCGTCCCCATCCCTGTCCGCCTGGCAGCGTGCAGGGAGGCTGTGGGCATGCTTCCTGAAGCCGCTCTTTATTTACTCAGTTCCCCCAAAGAGTGACAGAGCTTCGGCGCTGTGGGGGAGGGCAGGAGAATGGATTTCCACCTGGAAGGGGGTTATGAGTAGCTGCTTGCTGGAGGCAGGCTGTAGGTGAGAAGAGAACAGGCGGGGCTTGGGAGCAGGGCTGCCTTGCCCCCTAGGGGTCTAGGATGGACCCTCAGATTCCACCTCTGTGGAGGAGGTGACAGTGTACCTGTTTGGGGAGGCTGATCTCCGTGTCCGAGGCCTTGTTTGCTTTTCAGTCCCGGTCAAAGCATGGCAGCTCAGCCGCCTCATGCACACTCTCACAAGGTCATCTGTTGGCCCCCATGGATGGAACGTTTTATGTAGCATTTCCCTTTCTTGGGTTTGCATCTTCTTTTTTTGGTGGCATAATGAGGCACTTAATGTGACTGTAGTCAAGATGGGAGAGGCCCTGGGAGTGGGACAGCTGAGGTGTGCCACACTAGGTGGAAATGTGGCCCTCTGGTAGCAGACAGAAGCCAGGGCAGTGACTTACATATACATAAATTAGTTTGTGAGTGATGGGCTAGCCTTGAACCCAAGCCTTGTAATTCTACATCTTTGAATATTGTCTCTTGTCCAAAACTTCAGGGCACTGAAGCCAGCATCCGGGTCTCATTCCTCCCCACGTCCTGATCCCAAGCCTTGGAGGCTTTCATGACTTTGTTGGCCCTGTCAGCACTCAGGGCTGCTCTAAACAGATCTATCATGGGACTACTGGATCTGAAGTCCAGGCACCCAAGGAGCAAGTGCAGACAAGGGGTAGATTAGGGCCATTTTGGGAATTCATCTATCCACTCGCCTGTCCATTATTCTCTGTCTATCCATCTGTATGTCTTCTGTCTGTCTGTTCCTCCCTCCATCTATCCATCCATCCTTTCATCATTCTGTCCATTTGTCTATTTGTTTATCTGTCCATCCATCCATCTATCTACCCATCTGACCATCCATTCATCCATTTATCTTTCCATTCTTCTGACTGTCCATCCATCCATCCATCCATCCAGTGATCTGAATGAGACACCTATGATGGATACTAGTGGGGTCCCTACCCCAGAGAACTGACAACTTACTTTGGAGAGGCATTGGGAATATCTGAATTGTTAAAAGTTACAATCAACTAATGCTGTTAATTAGTCATCACTAGTAACTGTAGCATATTGCTCCAAGACTAATGTTGGAAGAGAAAGGTCAAGCGGCCCTGAACAATCTAGCAATGATCCAATGTTGGAGGAGTCAGGAAAGAAGGCTCCTCTGAGAGTAGGGGATAAGCTGTGCACATGAAGTGCAAAGGTCCTGGGGCAGGAGGGATAACTATCCAGAATGTGGCTTGAGGTGGCCATGGTGGTGGGCGGGCAGGCAAATGAGGGGATGGGCTCCTGAGCCTGAGCAACCCGCTTTGCAGGTTACAGTGCTGCTAGGGATTGGGTTCAAATGACAATAGGGACTGGCAAGCGTCCTCTAGGAAGGGCCTGACAGTAAGCTCTCTACAGACTGATGGATTCCTTGCTCTCTGCTTCACATTCCATTTTGGTTTGTGTTATTTCATGTTGTATTCTTTAGTCATCCATCCTACATTGCTGTTCCATGGCTGCTATGACAAAGCCAGGCAAACAGGTCCTTAAAATGCCAACAATTGACTGCCACTCTTAAGGAGGCCTAAAGGCTGAGGGGCGGTGGGGGGGCAAGATAAAGCCTCCTGCTTCTACCAGCTCCCAAAGGCTGTCCAGGCCATGGTCTCTGAATGACGGCCACAGCCCTGTGAGCTCTGCCCCATCTTTTTCTATATGTCTGTGCTGATGTCTCCTGTCAGCTGGAGAATGTGGTCGCTGGGGCCGCAGCCCATGCCAGGATGACATCATCTTCCCTGACCACAGCAGCAAGGATTCCATTCTCAAATGAGGTCATGTTCTGAGACACTGGGCAGACAGAAACCTGAGGTGTGGGGCACTGCTTACTAGATACACAATTGCTCTGGAAATGTGGGCACAGTTCCCCAGCCACACAAAAATCCCACCCTGGATTAGACCACCCGACCCTGCTCTTAGGAACAGCCATGGGGAACATCTTTCCTTTACGATGATTCTGGGCAGGGGTGGGCTCTTGAGCCAGTTTCTCCCTCCGTTTATGGACAGAGTCCGAGTTTCCTACTGTCTCCTCCAGACGGAGTCATCTGGGGGCTGCTTGGCTGTTTGGCATGCCCCTGGACCCTTGGTTGTGGAAGGGTCACCAAGATGGAATAAGAGGAAGAGACCCCAGAACTCCAAGGTAGGAAGCAGAAAGTCCCAGCCACCCATTGTTGACAGCACTTCAATAGCCCCGCTGAGGGGCTGTGGCACAGCACCACGGAAGCACAGCATTGCGATTGTTTATGTGCATTCTGGTCTACTGGCCACTTACTTAACTGTCAAGAAGAGGGAGCCCCTCCCTCCCCCTCTATCACTAAGCAACCTAAGTGGGAACAATTTGGCTTAAGTGTAAACAACCTAATTCCAGAGAAATAGTACTTGCTAGAAATTACTCTGTAACAGAAAATGTCAGATTAATTTATTTGATGACAGTGTCTCCTTTGCCTCTTGCCTTGAATGTTTGAAAATCAACCTGGAAGTAGCTGGCTGAGGGATCCCAACCAAACACAGCTTCCTGGAAAGTCAGCCTTGCTGAGGATTTCTCTGTGGGCTGTGAGGTCGCAGACCTGCCTTTACCCTCTGTCATCTACAGTCACAAGCTGAGGTCATTCTGAAGTGAATCTTATCCTGCATCCTTCTTGACCCATGACCCCTTGGTGCTCAAGAAGGCCACCTGGGCAGTCCCCAGCTCCTCCATGTCCCTGATCCTGGCCGGTGCTGGTCACGCTATGACTTCGTGGGCACTTGCTTATGTGTTATGCCCAAATCTCTTTCTTATATTCTGGATTGGGGTCCATCCTCATGAACTCACTTTTATAGTCACCTCTGTAGAGCTCTATCCACAGAAGGTGATGTTTCAGAAACCTGATGTCCTGGCTTCACTGTTTATGGTGCTAGCGGTCCTGGGTGGCAACTTCTCACACACCTGTTGGGAAGCCAGGCTCAGCCTGGGGAGGGCTTGTCTGAGCTGATGGCCTAGGAAACGGCTGTTGGCTGGACTTGAACCCAGCTCATCTGCATGCCTTTCCCTGGTAACCGGCATGTTCTCAGAGTCCCTAAGCAGAGGGAAGACTTGCAAGTTGGCCTCTGGTACTTGTAGGCTCTTATGAGCATTCATTTTATTTCAGGAATGAAACAGGCTCCCAGCATCTGGGACGTTGCTTCCCTTGGGGATTAACAGACCCAGTTACTTGCATCAATAGCTCATCTCTTCCTAGTCTCCATGACCCTAGGAGCAGCCCTTGGTTCCCTCCACAGAAGCGGCAGGATTTGGGGATGAATCCACTCCCCCAAGTGCTCAAGGGAGGGCAACAGCCTCCTGGCATTTTTGTATGAGGTAGAGACTATGCTGGCTCAAGTTGGATTGTTCCTCTGATCTAGGATCAACGAGACAAGATTTTAAAAATAAACAACTGTTTTCAAAAAATTTCCCTGCCCACAACTGAGACTCGAATCCCTGCCTTCCTGGATCTACTGAGGGGAGAAACAAAGGCCCTAGGTGCCTTTGCTACTGCCACCGGGAGGGGGTAGCCCTCAGGAGATTGAGGCTGGAAGTGTAAAAGTTCAAGGCAAGCCTGCACTGCATAGCGAAAGCCAATCTTGAAAAGGAGAAAAGGAGACAGGAGAGAAAACAAGGGTGGAGGGGAGGGGAGGAAAGGAGAGGAGAGGAGAGGAAAGGAGAGGGGAGGGGAGGCAGGGAAGAGGCAAGGAGAGGGGAAGGGAGGGGAGGGAAGAGGATGGGAGAGGAGGGAAAGGGAGAGGAGGACTGGGAAGAGGAGAGGAAGATGTCATGCTGGAGATGCTGGAGGAGACAGGGTGCTGTAAGGACGCTGATACAGTGGCCCTGATGTGACAGTAATGGTGACTAGGAGGATCTGCTGGGGAGGTGACAAAGGTGGTGGCCATAGAGATGAGGTGACCAGGACAGTGATGGTCTTTACTGTTACAGCTGAGCTTCTAAGGGGGGCCACATATCATTCTCTCTGCCATATATCATTCCCTGCTGATAAGTGGGTGGAAGCGGTCCCCCAACAGCTCAGAGCTTGGAGTGACTCACATGGCTCAGGACTTTCACACATCAGTGTGCCTCCTGGGGGTGGCATGGGAAACATACAGCCCAACTTGCAGGAGGAGCTTCGGCCCTCATCTCACTGCTCAGTATATGGCGTGCATTGTTCTCAGTCGCTGCATCTGGCCGGAGTTGCTCCCATGGCCTGCCTTGCCTCCGATGTAGCTGGGAAATGTCAGGAAGACACTGGGATGCTTCCAAGTGTGGACTTCCCAGCTGAAGAGTGCCGACTCCAGCAACACATTGTTTCTCATATGTGATTTTGTTTTGTGTATGTTGTATGTGCTATGTATGTGAACGTGTGTGTGTGTGTGTGTGTGTGTGTGTGTGAATGCACATGTGCATGGGTGTGTGGGGGACCAGGAGGATGGTGGGTATCTTCCTCCATCACTCTCTTGAGAGAAGGTCTCTCTGAATCTGATGCTCGCCATTTTTCCTATGCTAGTGGCCAGCAAGCCCCATGATGCTCCCCTCTATGAGTTCACACAAGTGCTAGGATTACAGGCGTGCAGCCACTCTCAACTGTTTACATGGGCACTGTGGACTCAAACTTAGGTCTTCACACTTGTGAAGCATGTGCTCATACCAGTGATCCGTCTTCCCCATCTGCCATCTGCGTCTTTCAGAGTTTTATATCTATAGAAGAATAGTGACAGTGGTATAGAAGTGGCTATGCCCAGTGTCTCATAGTAGTAGATACTGGCTCCTGGGGTTAACTGAAGGCTATAAGCTTCAGCTAGATGCCCAGGCTTTGCCAGAGTGTCACTCTTCATTCTTGGACCTTACATTGTGTTCACTGAGTCTACTAAGGCCTTTCTAGGGCATTTTCAACAGATTTTTTAACTTTGCCTCTTTGATGACTAACCATTTGATAACTTGGAGGGTGGGTCAGGAGTGGCTTCCAGTGTGCCTCACTGGCGACTTTTCATGGCTTAAATGCCATTGTCTTCGGGATGTATCTCTGATGGTACTGACCTTGGTCCCCGGCCTGAGCAGATGGCCACTGTATTTTTCCACTGTAAATGTCTCTCCTGTGATTCCTTTGGGTACCACACTCCCTGTAAGGAAGCCACTGTCAACAGCCCCTGGGTAGGGAATGCTCTCTCCATGGGACAGGATCTGTAGAGCCCGTGTAGAGACACTCGTCTCTCCTCCCTGATTATTTACTCTTTCAATCGGCTGTTTACATGAGGGTGGGCTCATGAATATTTATCTCATCCTCAGCTGTAATCCAGTAATGCTTTATTTATTTTATTGTTTAAATCATCCCAGAGCTTATTGCAGGGAGCTCTGTCAGCTGGCTCTGGGTCCCTGCGAACAGATGCCTGTCGTTATGAACCTTATTCTGGCTTCGAGCGCTTCTTGCAGGCTCCACACCATGCTCCAGGCGCACTGCATCACCGCCTGCCAAGTCCAGAATCGGCCACTACTCTAAAGAGCTTCAGTTCCTTTTACCGGAGATGAGTTAAGACCTGAGATCCACATGTGAGATGGTACGCTTAGCTTCCCGCCATGTCAGGGTGGGGCAGCTTGCCCACTCACAATGCCCTTAGCATCCCAGCACTCCTGAGTCACCCAAAACAAAGGGAAACTTCCAGGTGGTGAGAGCATCCCCAGAAACCACTGAATAATCTGGAGGGCTTGGGGGTGCATAGCTCTCAGAGGCAGGAAGCCAATGTGGCTCAGAGCTTGCTCACAGGCTCTGAATCTGGCAGACCCCACTATCCCACGGACCTCATGTTTCACGCATCTGTGATGTCTTAGCATCCGCAACCGTGGCTGATGAGCTAAAGGGTCCCAGGATGATGCTTGGGTTTCTAATGTATTCAAGGACACTGTGTCCCTGCTGCCCATGCTCCTGCAGGGAAGTCACAGGTCAGAAGGCACAGTCCTATGTGAGCCTGTGTGTGTGTGTGTGTGTGTGTGTGTGTGTGTGTGTGTGTGTGTGTGTCCTGACTGCTCTTCTTCATGAGTACCATAGTGCCTGGTTCAGCAAGGAGTGGGCTGGAATACAGGGAGGATATATTCCTCACTCCATCTTTACCCTTGTGCTGACATGATGTGAGCAGGGTGCCAGCTGGCTCCAACTAGCTGTCATCATCTCCATCAGCATCTTGGAGAAAGAGAAATGGTGTCCAAGAATCAGTTGCTTGATAGGCGAATGGCAGAGGTGACAGGCCCTTTAGGGAGACTCTACAGACACACTGGCCTCTCCATGTTTAAATAGTGAATTTGGGGAGATAGGGGGAACTATCCATCCTCTTGCCTCTCCCAAGCTCATAGAAGGTATCCTGGAGTACATCCAAGAGGAGGCACTGGCCCCAGACTGGAGATCCAGGAGGAAAGGCCCTCCAGAGCAAGTCAGGAGGTCTGCACCAGGAGACTCCCCAGCTTCTTGAATAAGGGCCCCAAGACCTTGACCATGCCCTGCTAGGAGGTGTGCCCCACAAGCTAGGACTCTCGCCTTGGACCTTAGGCAGGCACCTCACACAGACAAAGGAGATGGGGTCCTCATAACCACTTCTCTGCCTGGGTGGGCAGCACCATGTCAGCTGCCTCTACCTCATCACCATTAACCATGCTACTGCCTACCCTCCCAGGGCAAGGGTGAGGACTACTGGGTCCCATGAATGGATGGATGGGTGGAGGGATGGATGGATGGATAAGTGAGTAGGTAGATGGATGGATGGGTGGATGGATGGATAAGTGAGTAGGTGGATGGATGGATGGATAAGTGAGTAGGTGGATGGATGGATGGATGGGTGGGTAGGTTGGTGGGTAAGTGAGCTGGCACTGAAACCCCACTTTCTGCCTCCTGCCCTCCCCTTCCCTAACCCTTGGTGTAGACAATGTCCTTTCTACTGGGGATCCTCAGGATGAACCATGGTGGGCAGAGGCAGATAGGAGTATAAGTTGGGTCTTCTGCTATGCCTGATGGGAAATCACTTCCTCCCAGGGCCTGCCATGATCAGGGCCAGACTGAAACTTGAGATGTTGTATGTGTTAGTACCTAGGGAGATCCATGAGGCCCGAGCCCAGGACTGTGCCAGACTTGGATAAAAAGGAGGACCCTGACTTGAAGTCTTTGTACTGTGATAGGGTAAGACTGAGGTCCAGTGGGGCTTCAGGATGCATAAACAAAGGCAGAATCAGTGGATATTGGACTCAGTCACTTGCTTAGTCTATGGAGACCCATTGTGATTCAGAGTCCAGAGACCTGTGTCCAGAGAGGCCTAGAGAATTCAGCCTAGCTTGGGGCTGCCCACCAGGCATGTCAGACAAGTACTAACATTTGACCAAAGCTGCCTCATCTTGCCTACCCTAGACTCTGCAAAACCTAAGAGCATCGTGCTCTGGAAGGCCCTGGGCTGCCCACGAGCCAGGGTCCTCTTTCATTCACTTACCACTACTGGAAGCTGCAGGATGCTTATCCCTGCCTCTATTTCTGCACGTGTGTGATGCCCATGCTCCAGTCATATATGCTGTCTCTTGCAAATGTTTAAACGGAAGCACTGAACATGCGGTAAAGCATGTTGACCCAAACGTTCTCAGGTGAAAACCGATGTTTGTGATTGAAAATTTAATGTAAATAGTACTTGCTTGAGACAAATGAGATGAAGATATTCACTATTCTGTCTTCTCACCCTTGGGAACAAGTCTGGGTCTGTATTGGTTTTTTGCATGTTTGATGATAATGGCCTTGAAAATGAAATGTGTCCTGCACACAGACAGGCAGCCTCACAGGGGTGTTGACATCACCTTCTAAATCCGAGCTCTCTGTTAATCCCAGGCCAGTGACTTTCCCGAGTTTGCCCTGATTGGCTTGCATGTTATAAATACTCCCAAATGAATAACCATAAACACACCAAGTCTCTTTGTTTGGAAGTTTCAAACAGACCAAGAATTTGTTTCTTAGATTTGAATCTGTGCCTGGAGGAGAGCCTGTCTGAGCCGCGCTCATCTCTAGACCAGAAACAGCTCCAGCAGCCACCTTCAGACTCTCCCTCCCAGCCCAAGCCCCTCCAAGAGATAGTTCTCATCTTTTCAAAGCATCTCTTCATCTACTGCTTGTACGGTTAACAAACAGCCACCTTGGGTCCACATTGGGAGCCTGTCATCTCCAAGGTCAACAGGTCTGGTTTCTGAAATGCTGTCTATCCTCACAGGAACACGAGCTCTCCACCTGTGAGCCCATGCTGCAGGAGCCTGCCGCTGAAAGCTGTTGTCCTGGCAAGTTAACCTTTCCAGGGATGTCCCTTGCCTGGTTTGTGTAACTGGGTCACAATGACCAGTCCTCTGGTTGTCGGGTGGTATTCAGAATGCATTTAGTGCCATTGGGTTCCTCCGTAGGAGAGTTGATCTCTCCCCGGCACTCAAGTCAAGCAGAGGCTGAAGCAGAGTTCAGGAATTTCTAGTCCCCAGCTTTAAGGGGTTAGAGGTCAATGACAGCCTTCATACAAGGCACTGAGGAGAGGCAGATATCAGCCCGCCTGGCCTGGCTGCTCAGCTCAGCCTACTCCAGATAAACCCAGAGCTGGTATCTTCAAACTGTGCCCAGTAAGTCCCTTGAACACTGGATGAGCCCCAGTGGCTTCACCCACAGGATGGACAGCAGTCCCCCACCCTGGCCACCTTTCTTCTGCAGCTCCTCCAAAGACTTCTTGTTCTCCCTGGACCACAGCAAGTGTTTCCTGTCAGTGTTGTCCCTCTCCTGGCTGAGTCCCGTCTCCATCAGGACCTCTCTGTGGCCTCTTACACACACACACACACACACACACACACACACACACACACACACACACACACACATGCGCGCGCACACAGCAATGCCAGCTTCACAGAATGCTGTCCCTGTGAACTATGTCAGGTCTCCTAGTTGTTAGTGTTGCTTTATTCTCACCGGTGTGTTTCTGGAGTGCCAACCCCATGTTGGCTCTGCCCTGTGTACCTTCAATGCCACAGTGGCTCTTCCTAGTGAGTTATGCCAGAGGTTGTCCTGTCTCCTACCCCAGGAGACAATGCTGGTGTCTTTCTGCCTCACCTCAGAGGACTGAATGGAAGGTAGATTCCCAGGAACCAGAGTTGGAGCCCAGCACTTCTCTTGGACAGTAGAGGCGCGTCTATATCCACGCCTTAGGTTAACGAGTTCTCCTCTGACTCCCCCATGTTTGCCTCAGTGTCATCTTGGGTGCAGGCAGGTTTTGACAGTGGAGGGACCATGGCTTATTGTGGAAGATGGGGTAAGGAAGGGTGGAGGAGGGAGGGAGAGAAGGAAAATCGAAGGAGAAAGAGAAGGTGGCTATCACCGGGACACTGAGTAGAATCTATACTATTCCCTGGGGGCTCTTAGGGGTCCTGTAAAGCTGTCCCAGTCATTTGAAAGAAGGTGCTCCTAAGATGCCTTAGCTCAGAAGAGGCTCCCTGTCTCTGAGGCGCCTCCCCTCTCCACACTATCCCCTTCTCCTACAGAGACTACCTTCTTGGACTCCTGGGTATCCCTCAGTCTGGCCCATTCACCTGCATGTGACCTCCAGGCACTGGGGAGCCCTGAGGCCTGACATCAGTGAAGGCACAGAGGGACATATTCAGAGCATGGAAGCGTTCTTTGTTTTGAGGATGCACTGTGAGGCTGGGGACTGGAAATGGGATGTGGGGCTCCTGCTGTATGAGCCTGGCCTCAGCTCGGGCTCTTCATGAGGGAGTCTCCAGTAGATGTTCTCCCGTCCACCTTGCCCCTCTGACACCAGTGCACTTGGACACGCCAGACACATGTACACGGTTCACATGCTCTGTCTGCCATGTGTACAATATAAGGAGCCAGGGGTGTGCTGTATATTCTGTCCCACGATGTCTAAAACATGGCTGTGTCAACACACAGCTGTGAAAACTCTTGTGTCTGTTTCCATTCTTTTCCCAAGCTTCCACTGAAATCCACTGTGCATTTTACGTGTGTGTGTGTGTGTGTGTGTGTGTGTCCGTCCTTGTAGCTGATTGGTTTTCATTGGAAATTGTGTGGCCAGTGTTTAGATTTCATCACTCATGAGAAAGTAGGTACATGTGCCCACACTGTCCTAGAGATGCTTGGTGGTCAGAGCATAGCTTCAGGTGTGAGCCCTTGTCTTCCATCCTTGAGGTGGGCTCTGTTTGCTCTTTCACTGCTGTTCTGCCCAAGGCCAGCTGACCTGTGGGCTTCTGGGGATTGTCCTGTCTCCATCTCCCATCTCATCATGAGAACACTGAGATTACAGGCATGTTCTGCCGTTCCTGGCTTTTACATGGGTTCAAACCCAGCTCTTCGGTCTTGGTGGCAAGCACTTTTATACACTAAGCTGTCTCCCTGGTACCTAGATTAAGAGTTTTAGTTCCTTGGCCACACTCCCATGTTTGTGATCACGTGTGTCTGGGCAATCCCTGTCATTACAGAGACTTTAGAAATTACACAGGGTGCAGGAAGACTGGTGGGACCTCAGGCAGAGGTTCGGGTCTGCCTATCCCACATTCACGTGAGCTAAGGACGTATCTGTTTCCCTTCAGTAATTTGACAAATGAATGATTCGAGTTCACAATTAAGAAATCAGTGTTTTGAAAAGTTCTGTTGGTTTGCGGATTGATGACTGACTGCCTCATGTTTGAGGGTGGGGAAGTCACATCTCAAAGAGTAAGCAAGATTTGAGTAGTTTAACACAGCTATGAGATACGAGAGCAATATGAGAGATGAGGACGCAGGGCTCCAGAGTTCAGGTGCTCCTTGTCAATCCACGGGTAATGCGCCCGAGCCGGGTTAGCACCTGTGGTTTTCTCTTTCCATTCACACCACTGGCTTTGCTCAAATGCCATCCCATCAAATAAAAGGCACATAATAGGGACAAACAATCAGCCGCTTCATTCAGAAGACATGAATGTACTAGTGACTGTCACCATGGAAGATGCTGTAGAAACACTGGAAAATACAAAGCATTGCTCTATGCTGCCTGCAGTTTGCAAGAGGAAGCAATGGAAAGGAAGTTGGATGACAGAAGCCTTCCGAAGCCTGCCAGGCACACCCTGTGTGACTAAAACAGAGTCAGTTCACCCTGGGAGGTACCTTACTACAAGAGGGAACATTTCTCCTGGGTGTTGAGGGATGAGTAAGAGTTGAATGGAAGAAAACTCAAATACCTTGTGTTCACAGATATGTTTACGTGAGGAGGGGTTGTGGGTACACATGGATGCCACATGGACAAGGGGTGTGATGAGGCAGAGGGGCACATGGATCCGGAGCACTATCAGAGAGGAAGAGCTACAGGGAAGGGCTGCCAGAGGGCCAAGGTCTACCCATGTAAAGTGCTACAGAGCCAGCGGGTAAGGTATTTAGTAGAGCTGTATGGCTCTGTGTGTGTGTGTGTGTGTGTGTGTGTGTGTCTGTCTGTCTGTCTGTCTGTCTGTACATGTGTGTGTGTCTGTGTGTCTGTCTGTGTCTGTATGTATGTGTGTGTGGGTCTGCCTGTCTATGTCTGTCTGTCTGTATGTGTGTGTACATGTGTGTGCGCGCACACGTGTGTATGAGTATGTGCGTGTGTGTGTGTGTGTCTGTGTGTATGTATGTGTCTGTGTGTGTGTGGGTCTGCCTGTCTATGTCTGTCTGTATATGGGTGTATGTGCGTGCGTGTGTGTGTGTGTGTGTGTGTGTGTGTGTGTATGTGCATGTGTGTGTGTGTGTGTTCATGTGTCCCACACAGGACAACAGCCATCAGCTCTTGTGCTGCTCACCATCTGGGAACAGATGTCCTCACAGTCCTCTGGGATTTCCAGGTCACCAAAAATGGAGATAGCCTCCGAGCTTCCACAGCTGTGGAGCCTGGAAAGGTGCTCGACTCTCAGCAGCCCCACTGAGCCTGCTTTCTGTTCTCAGGGTCAGTGTTGGTAGGAGGGTGGCTGGGGGTGTGGCAGGGGAGCCAAAGCTGTAGCATTAGTCAGAGCAGAGGGGCCGGCGGGGACAGCCGGTGGAAGTGAGGACAAGGTGTCGCCGGCCCACAGGACAGCATCAGCGCTCACGCGGGCAGGCAGAGGTCAGGAGGCTAGTGAGGAGAAGGGCTCTTGACTGGAGTGCTCTGGAGCGTTTCCTGGAAAGCTGCTGGCAGCTGCTGGCCGTACTGTGAGCTGTGGATGAGCTCACAGTCATCCCCAGTTCAGCCATCTTTCTCTGGACTCAGTTTCCCCATCTGTAAGATGGACCCAGTGGATGATTTAGTCTCAGAGTTTCTCACAGGGCTTGAGTTGGGAGAAGGGGTGAGGGATGGGAAGGCAAATAAATCCAAACAAGGCGGGATTTTTACTTTTCACACTGTCAAACGTGAATATGGCAGTGGCTGCAGCGATGACCCCCTGGTTGGTGAGGAGGAAGGGACACGCATAGGTGTGTTTCTGGTCATCTTAATTGCACACATCACAGCTATTTTTTTAACTGAATGCTAGGACAAAACTCTGATGTCGGTACTAGTCAGTCTTCTCATTGCTGTGACTAAAGTCTGGCGAGAAGCAACTAAGGAAGGAAGGGATTTGTAGGCTCATAGTTTGAGGGTGCAGTCAGCCATGGTAGGGAAGGCATCACAGTAGGAGCCTCTTGTGGCTGTGGCAGCAGGAAGATGGGGCTGCTGGTTCACATCCCTGTGGAATCAGAAAGCAGAGAGATGAACACTGGTCCTCAACTCAATTTCTTCTTTTCATTCAGTCTGGGACCCTGGCCCATGGAATGTGCCACCCACATTCAGGATGGGTCTTTGCACCCCACTTAAACCTCCACGGGAGCACCTCTCAGACATGCCCAGAGGCACTTCTCCTTAGTGACTCCAAATTCAGTCTTGTTGACAATAGGATTAGCCATCACAGTGGATTGGTCACAGTGGCTCTGTCCTAAAGCAAAACAGAGATATTCTTATCTACATGACTACTGTGGCATCAGAGTGGAGAACTCCCTGTTGCAAAAGCAAGGTGCACACAGCCTGGTAAGTCTGCAAGTTCCTCCTGGGCCGTAGCTTGGGCACTGTCCAAGGAGCTGTACTAGCAGTGCCTGGCTGGTCTCTGCAGGTCCCGTGAAAGCCTCTAATTCGCCCCTCTGGGCCTGGTGGGTGCCTGCTGCCAGGAATCTGCCCAGGACTGAGTCCTAAGCCCACTTGTGTGGGAATGTTTGTTCTTCATAGGTGACACATGTTGGCGAAGTCCTTTGTCAATAAAGTACTGTTGAGCCAATAGGAATCTAGATAGGTGGGACTAGGAGTCCAGGAGAACTCTGGGAAGGAGAAACACAAGAGAGTTCGAGATGTAACGCCATGGGGTAGGAGCCCGGAACTATTCTCCAGTAAGAGACATACTTAGATTAACAATTATAGGGTAATTACTTAAGCAGAGCTAGCCAGTAAGAAACAAGCAAGGCCAACAGCTTCATAATTAATATAGCCTCCTGTGTGTTTATTTGGGACTGATGCGGCTCTACAACCAGGTGGGCGAAAAAGCTTCACTCAAGGAAATAGCTTCTCTTAACAAAATGGCGATGAGGATGGGATTGAATTTCCATGCAAAAGTCACCTGCAAATGAATCTACCACCTAATGGCTCAGTGTGTCTGTTTCCTTCCTGAATGTGTCCTTGAACTGTGATTACACGGTTGGGGTGTTTTATAATCTGAATTTCCCTCATTTTCCCACTTCAGTTGGAATGCTTAGTTAGTGTCATTTTATTGACTTCAAAATAACCTTTGGGGTGCCAGAGAGATGGCAGTTAAGAACATGGCTGCTCTTCCAGTGAACCTAGGTTCAATTCCCAGCACCCACATGGGGGTCTCACAACTATCTGTAACGCTACTCCTAGGGAGATCTAATGCCCTCTTCTGGCTTTTGGGGGGCAATGCCTGCACTTGGTGCACAGGCATACATGCAGGTGAAATTTCCACACATAAAACAAAATGGAAAAACATAGTCACTGAACAAGATGCTGAAGACTCTGCCATTTTTGTGGTTATGTGCTGTTTGTCAGGATATACGGTTCCAAACATGCAGAACTGTTCACAGAGCTCAATTTCAACATCCCAAAGAACCTGGATTGCAGGTATTACCCCTAATTGTACATATTGAAAGTGGAGCTCAAAGTGGGGATGCACGCTGCCCAAGGTCACACAGCATATGCAGATAAAGATGTCTGTCTGATGACAAAGGCCACTGTCTACTCCACGTGATACGATGATGCAAGTCTTGATCATGTCACGTAGTGTGTGTCCTTAGTCAAATAGCTGGGCATCCAGAGCGTGTGCATTTCAGAAGATGGTAGAGGGGGAAGGGTCTCTCTTGAGCCCTGCCTTATAGCCAGAATTAGCCCATATGGTGGGTGGCTGAGACCTGTTCCAAGGTCCAGGACAGTACATTGAGGAAGAAGGCACTTCTGTGCGTGGAGGCTGGAAGCAGTGCCCCTCTGTGGATACAGGTCTGGGCAGGGCTCTGCCAGCCTCCAACAAGACCCTTTCCTATAGGCGGGATGTCTGGGGTATGGCGAGTAGAGAGGATGGACAGACCCAACATCAGTCTCTGACAGAAACAGAGCCATGTCCAGGTATTCCTGGGTGATGAGTTGTGTCTCTGCCACCCTGGTTATGAGAAGCCAGGCTGCCCCTATGGTGCATTGTGGGAGCTGAGGCCTGCTCCCCTCTCCACCCCAGGGCTCAGCCAGAATGACTCCCATTCCAGAGAGAGTTTGTAGGTAGGGCTCCAGGAGCACTGTCACTGTGCCCCTTCCACTTGTGAGCAGTCCAAAGTGACATGAGTTCTCCCACGGCTCAGCTGAGCTCAGGGGATGGGTGGCATCAACCTCACGGAGCTGGATTGGTTTGACGACTGCAGCCAGAGGCTCTAGGGCTGTGAACCAAGCGTGTGGCTACGTCATCAGGGAAGATGCTGCTCAAGAGGTCATGGGGTGTGAGCAGAGTGTGAGCACCTAAAGGGAGCTGTGCCCTGCCTCCCGGTGAATTAGTGGCAACGCCTGACATATTGCTTGCTGGGGTGACAGGGAGAAGAAAAACCCATAACTTTCAGCATGGCACTGGGGAATATCTCCCTGGGGCTTCCATCCTCATGGCTGTGGATGTGTATGGTGGGACTTAAGGCCTTCAGCAGCAATGACAGCAGCGTTATTTTTTGACCCCAGTGTAGTTCACATCCCTGAACCTCAAAAGTTTGGAGCTTCAACCTAATCCTGGGGGCACCTGGGGAAGGGACACACCCCTAATCAAAGCTCAAAACTGGAAACTGCCAGGAGCTACCTGTAGTATGTGAGGAGTGGCCTGGCCTCTCCCTGCCTGCAGTCAGACATTTCTCCCATGCCAGTGGCCCTGCTCCGATGAAACCTCCCTGAAAACCCCAGGAGTAAAGGGGCATTGGTTCTGAAAGACCTGAATAATCAGTAATCGATGACGTCCCGAGCTCAATAACCAGACAGTTGGATGCAAACCGCAAGAGGTTTATTGTTCACACAGGTGTCTGTGGGCGATTCAGCAGCCTTAGCTAACTGAACGCGCTGGGCTTTAGGACAGTTTTCTTTTTATATACATACTTTTGGCAAGCAAAGCAATAGGGGTATTGGAAGAAGTGGAGCTACTGCAGGTGCAGATCTGGGCAAGCAATAGGGGTATTGTAAGAACGTGGGCATAACTCATCCTTCCTGGAGAAACCACAAGGTCAAGATTAAACTTATCTTAACAGCCTGCCGGTGCCCTGTATCAGCACTCTGGACCAGATGTTCTTTCTAATCAGACCTTGGTCCCTGCCTAGGGGAAGGGACCTTGGGGAATTTTCCACTGAGGCAACCTTCTGAGTCTCAAAAAGCGGGAGGGGGGGTGTATTGAGGTTTTTCAGTTCTAGTTACAGACTGCTGTCATTAGACTGTTGCTCCTGAGTCAACTGCTCCATGACCATGCTTTACCATGTTTACTACAATGGAGGCATCAGCGCTGCATGCCCTCTGGTTCCATTCTTTGTTCTTCCTTAGGCTCATCCCCCATGATTAAGGCATGTTTCCAGGCACCACTGTGGGGCAGGGTCCTCATTCTAGAATGTTCTATCTACTGACTTATTCACAGCTGAAGGGCTGGGCCCCAAGGATTCAGAGTTTCATCTTCCTTCCCTCCTAAGTGTCCCAAGGACTGCTTGGTGCCATTCGCTGCCACTCCGTCTGGCCTGTGGGATGTCCTGCTGCCGTTCAATCTGGCGAGCCTGGGACTGCTATGCCCTCAGTTTCCTCCCAGGGACTTGGCTTGATGCGGTGGCACCAAGTGGCTGTTGTCTGGAAGTCTTGTCTCCTTGGCTTTTTCCTCAAGAACTGTAGTTCTGAGGCAGGGTCTATGTTCTGTTCCCTAAAGCCATGTTTCCTCCTGCCGGCTGAACATCCACCATTGGTCCTTTTCCTGTGATGTCATCCTGACTTCTCTTGTCCTCCTGATGGCTCTGTCCTCTCACAGAGACGTCCCTCCATCTCTCGGGACAAGTGTTGGAGTGTCTCATAGTGTCCAAGCACCTATTTCCAGAGGGAGAGAAACCCATGTGTAAGAGGGCTGTGGGTTTGCTCAGCCCACCCTCTCCTCCTTGGCGCCCACAAGCCCACCTCACCCCTAGAGCACACCAGTGCCGGCAACTCTCCAGTGTCTCCGTAGCACTCCTCCCTGCCTTAGAGGACAAAAGTCCCCAGATGCCACCTCTCCCTCCCAGGACATGACTGTTTCACTCTAGAGACCCCAGCTCCAGACATGTTTCCTCTCTAGACGCTGCGGAAGAATATGGCTGTAGGGTTTCAGAACAGGGCTCAGCCACGTCCCTGCAAGCCCCATGGTGAATGGTTCCAATGGCGTAGGCCTGCTGCTTAGCCACAGGAGGAATCTGTATGGCATGCTGGGTCCCAGGTGAAGCGCAGCCTGCGATATCTGACTGTTTGCTTCGGGCCTCTGGCATTCCTCCTCAGGTGCTATCAGTTCACCTGGGCTAAGGGAAGGTCCTGGCCCTGTGGGAGTGGAGGTTGGAGGCTCAAGTACACTGTCCACTATGTCAGGGAACTTCCATTTCCTTGCTGTGTGACCTGTGTCTCCGTTCACTGTAAGGTGAAGATGCTGGTAGCATCTGACTCCAGGGTTGATCCTTTGGAATGAGACTCCCACAGCTCCACAGGCCATGTGCACCATATGTCATGTGCACCATATGCCTTGTGCATTGTTAGGAGGAAAACAGACCCCGCCCCCCCACATACACACTCAAGTCCAGCAGGGTCATCTGTGGAGCCAGGCTGGGCACACTGTAGGAGCGTTTCTACCTAGTCTATAACCCCTATTAAAGATTTATCCCAGCATAGTCTGCCTGTGCTTCCCTGCTGATTCCAAAAAGCCACCCTAAGTCATTGGGATGTAACATCCAATAAACAGGAGATGCCAAGGGAACCAAGGTGGTCCCCAAATCTAGTCCTAGAGTCTTTACAATAGGCAATGCTCACCTGCTGTCTCATGATGAGAAGCCTTCTTGGACTGAGGATTCAGATGCTCACTCAGTACCTCCTGCAAGGTGAGCCACGCCAGGGAGCCAAGAGGCTCCTTAAGACTCTGCCCTGTCCTTAGACCCCTGCTCCCTCCACTCTGCCTCCCCATAGCCCTAATAACCACAGCTTCACTGTGTCCCCTTGAAGTGACTGGCTGTCCTTCCCAGCCTTCAGCCCCTGGCTCTTGTCCATTATGAACATGCTGTTCCCTCTCTTATGACAGAGCATCAAGTGATCACTGACATCATAAGTAGTTGGGGGACAGTAGTCAGCCATGCTCACAGGTGACTGGGGACAGTAGTTAACCCTATCCACGTGTGGCTGGAGGACAGCGGTCAGCCCTGTCCATGTTGTGGCTGGGGACAGTGGTCAGCCCTGTCCATGTTGTGGCTGGGGACAGTGGTCAGCCCTGTCCACGGGTGGCTGGGGAACAGTGGTCAGCTCTGTTCACATGTAGCTAGGGGACAGTGGATACCCTGACCATGGATGGCTGGAGACAGTGGTCAGCCCTATTTGTGGCAGCACCAGGCAGATGATTCCCAGATGTAGGTAAAACATTCATTCACTATACAGAGTCAGGCAAAGGCCAAATTATGCAT
Organism: Mesocricetus auratus; assembly: GCF_017639785.1. Classification (NCBI taxonomy): domain Eukaryota; kingdom Metazoa; phylum Chordata; class Mammalia; order Rodentia; family Cricetidae; genus Mesocricetus; species Mesocricetus auratus. Next base: position 16,278,011 of record NW_024429190.1, on the reverse strand, counting down.
GCATACATACACATACACACACACACACACACACACACACACACACACTTCTCCTAATTCCCTACAAACAAACACACACCTAAAGAAAAATGGTGAAGTGCAGTGCTATTCCTTCCTAGCCTCTGTCCTCCAATGTCACCCGTCAGCATGTATTTCTTCTTGTTGGAAATAAAGTGGCCATGCTCAGTCCAGTGGGGGTCAACACTGCCACACACAATCCAGCATCAGTACATTCACTGTTGATTCATCTTGAACTAGACCAGAGCATTTGTGTCACCTCAGAGACACTAGAAAGCAACTCTTGGTTGTTCTCTTTGGATTGGCCAATTCTGCACTTGTCACATAAATGGGGCTGGACCATGGGTGAATTTTATAGATTGCTATTACAGCATGGGGTGTCAGGATGGCATTCCTTTTCATAACTGGTTAATATGCCATTGTGGGGGAAGCCACATTTTGGAGTACAGCTCTTTTGAGTTTCTCCATGGCTCTTTGGGTGGTTTCCATCTGTGGGTCATTGTGAGTGATGCTGTCAGGTGGGTGTGTATCTGTCCAAGTCCTTGTCGACTCTCTGGAGTATTGTTATGGACTGAATTGTGTCCTCACTATGGAGCTTTCCTGAGATACATTTGAACGCTGGGATTTTTTAAGAAGCTGATTGGCAGTGAAGGGAGCTGGGGGTGGGGCTTGATGGGTGGGATCAGTGTTCAAGTAAGAGAGACAAGGCATGCTTCCTGCAAGGAGTAGGATCAGAGTGAGAAGCAGCTCCTGCAAGCAGGAAGGGCACCTGTCCCAGGAGCTGAGCCCTCTGGCGTCTTGGGTTTAGACCCACTTGTCCCTCGCACCCTGTCTTGATTGAGAGGGGAAGGGAGACCTTTGGAAGACATTTATCTTCCTAGACCTGTCACCAGGACATTGCCTCACTACCAGACTGCTCAGTGATTCTGTGTCCTTAGCTGTGCCTGTGTCTCCTCTTCTGATACTGGGGGTCCATGATACCCCACCCACCTGCCAGCTCCATTCTGGGCACACAGCGAGAAAACAACACAGACAAAAGCCTTCTTTGAGGGATTTGTGACCAATAAGACATGGCTATCCTGGCTGGGCAAGTCTGACCAGCGGCTGATACAGGCGGCTACTTGATGTTAGAGTGGAGCATCCAGTGGGCCAAGGTGGTCCCAGATGCAGTAGCCACATGGCCCATGGTTTCCATGGAGACCCAACTGCCTAGAGTTTCCCTTTTAGGCCTATAGCATCTTGCCTCCCTCCCAAGGAGGGTGGACTCAGCTGCAGGCTGGGCTCCCAGGAGTGCCTCCGTCTTCTGTCACTTTGACAACACGAGCTGGCCCGTGGGAAGGTCTGTCCAGCTGCTGTTTCTCCCACCCTGCTGCAGATGACAGTGCCTTCACTAGCCCCAGCCCTGCTACTACAGAGGCTAGAGGGTAGGGTGGAAGGGACTCCTGGGTGGAGGCCAGCCAAGGCTAAGCAAATCAAGGAGGGCCACCGTACCCAGGAACTGAGGCTTGAGCCATTTTAGAGTACCCCACACCTGGCCCACCCCCTCAGGGAGGGTTTTCTGAAGCTCATTTGTCATCCTAGTAGCAACAGCAACAAAAGATAAATTGCTCTCCTTCATGCTGGGTGCACTTTATTGTGCCTTAAGGTCCATTTCTCCAACTGTGGAGAGAAGTCCTGGGGGATTCAGGGCCTCTGGGGTTTCCTGTCTGTCTGACAGCCACTGTCCTTTGTCCTTGCTTCCCTGGAGAGAGGTTAGTGACATCACCATTGGTGAAGCCCTGAGGTTAGGACGTAGCAAACCCCCATCTCTCCAGTGTCACACTGAAATGTCTCCAGCTAACATATCCTTAGTACCCTGGTCTCAGATCCAGAGAGGCTGCAACTGCTTGTTCTGTCATTCATTGGAGGGAAGGTTGTATCTTCATGTGCATCCTAACAGGTGGCCCCTTCCTTGTAAGTGGAGATCCACCATGTCCTGGTGGCCAGGTCCCCCCTGCCTTGCGTGTTTGAGGAAGATCCTGGGGACTGGATTCCAGAACATGTAAGGTGGATTTGAAGCTGAGGGAGCTAGGCTAGAAACCAGAGGGCAAATAAAGAATCATGCCCACCCCATAGTGCCTGCTGCTCGTACCTGAGGACAGCATTGCAGACACCGCTGCCCCTCTCCATTGGTGTGGTGCACCTGGAGGCTGTGTTTAGGGAGTGGGCCTTTACCCCTGAGGTTCACATAGAACCACTAAGGTCACAGATTATTGTCAGGGCATCCCACACCCTCTTTGGAAAGCTGGGGCTGGCTGTCACAGAGCAAGGTGGCCCGGCAGGAGGAAGGGGCTGGTAGAGGAGAAGAGGGACCAGAAAAGAGGTTCTTCTGTCACTGGCTCATCGACCCAGTGTGATGCAGTGGTTGTTCTTGGCACTCGTGTGGGTGTCCTTGAGTCTGTATGCATGTATGGCGTTCCATTCCCGGGCCAACAGCAACCCTGATCAGAGCCCTGCTGGGTCGTCGGAGGACTTGGCTTCCAGTGCTCCTTGGTACTTGACAATCAAAGGACCACAGACAAACAGCATGGCTCCAGGGAACAGAGCCATGGGGCGAAGACCCATCAGAGTTAGCCATGCCCCACAGAAGAAGTTGGCACATGGACCCCTGGCAAGCCATCGCCGTAGCCCACGGGGAGAACTGTGCCACTGAAGACCTGTGTAGGTGGAGTACAGGTCAGCCTGGAGAGACAGAGGGTGCTGGGTGACCAGCTGCATCCGCTCTGGCGGTGGCAGGATCCATGGCACCTGCTGCAAGGTGCCATTCTGATGCCAGATGCAGAGGGAACCATTGTTCTCCCAATTTCACGAAGGAAGAGACTAGAGCTCAGAGAGATATCGTGACTTGCAGAGGGAAGGTCACACCACTGGGAAGTGGCAGGCGTCTGCGTCTGGAAACGGGGGCGGGGTCTGAGAGTGTGACTTGTGCTTGTGGAAGGGTGGTGGAAACAGCGAAAGAAGAGGAGAGAGGAGGCTGCACAGTAAAATGGACTGTGGCCATTTCCAAGTGCCCGTATGAGAACACGGTCAGGTTAGAAAAGGCAAACAGTGTGTGACTGGGCTGTCCACCCTGTCGGGCTTGGGCCTCAGCGATTAAAAAAGTGTGCCACAGAAAGCATGACCTTCTCCCTCCATTTGTCCCAACATTAAATAATGACTAATTTGAATTTAAATATGTGGCAGAAAACTGCACAGGGCTCCATTCTCTGGGAGGAAGGGTGTTTGATTACTAGCGGGGTCATGCATATTCATGACCCATTTCCATCCACACCGCCAGGCTGTTATTTGCTAACTAAGAAAGAACAGTGTGTGGCAGAGAGCTGGCAAGAGAGGAGTCCCCTCCTAGGGACACAGGACCCAAAGGCCTCCAGGAGGAGAACAGGCTGTGATCTGGGTCTTCCACCGAGCTAGAGTGGGCATCGGTGTCTGGCATGTCTTCACAGGCTTGGTCAGGCTGATCCTTGTGAAATGCCAGGTAAAAGGGAGGTAAAGGCACAGTTCATCTTGGCGATGTGGGAACAGAGGCCCATGTGCAAAGCAACACAGATACATGGCTAATGGGGGACAGACTCAGCACCCCAATCCTGTGGTCTCCAGAGACTCCAGTCACCACCCACCCCACCCCCTTGTTGAGTGTCCTGTGCAGGGCTTCCCTGCCTCCCAGCACAGCTGGCTCATTGCAAGCACTTGCAGGCATGGTTGGTTTGCATGTGTTTTTGTTTTGCATGTTTATTTGCTTGTTTGGAGACTCTCCTATGATAGCTGAGGTTGGCTTCTAACTAGCAATTCTTACCACCATGCCCAGCTTTTAACTGAACTCTACCTTACTCTGTCCACAGGGAAAGACAGCCTATGTATGAACCTGGGGCTGTGTGCCTCCTCACCATGTCTAGGAGCTGATGGAGAGCTTCAGGCTGGGCACTAGTCACCTGGGGCAATTCATTTTGTGCCTAGATGGTATTTATAAAGGCACGTGTGGTGGGTGGCAGCATGTCCCCTTCCAGGAGTCTGTGTCTCCATCCCTGGAAACTGCACACGTCATATACAGAAAAACAGTCCTGGATCACCCCATGCCAGTCTAATCACAGGCTCCTGAGAGCCCTCCTGGACCCCGAGACAGAGAACATGGTGGGGTGGCTCTGAGCCACTGCTGGTTTTGCAAGTGGGAAGGGACTTGGAGTCAAGGAGTGCCAGAGTTGCAGTGCCACACTCAGGGTTCCTGGCTGGTCCTCATCAACGGGACACAAACCTAGGTGGGTCTAGGAAGAAGGGATCTCAATTGAGAGACTGTCCGCAGGATTAGCCTGCAGTCAAGTCTATGTGGGCGTTTCCTTAATTGATGATTGATGTGGGAGGGCCCAGTCCACTGTAGGCAGGGCCACCCTGCTGGTCCTGCATTGTATAAGGAAAGGTTGAGAAAGCCATTAAAGCAAACCAATAAGCAGCCTCCATGACCTCTGCAGCAGCTCCTGCCTCCAGGTTCCTGCCCTGACCTCCCTCAGTGATGGTCTGTGATGTGGAAGTATAAGCTGGAATACACCCTTTCCTCCCAAGTTGCTTCTGGTCATGGCATTTTGTCATGACTAAGAAAAAGGATCCTTCCTAGAGTCCCCATAGGGGCTGTAGCTTCTGCTGTAGTCTGACTTCTGACATCCAGAGTGCTGAAGGGGTAAACTTGGGTCTGAGGCCACCAAGTTTTCTATGCCTACTCTAAAGCCATAGAAAAAGGAAAGCAGCTCAGCCTGTGCTCCTGAAGGGGTTGGTTGCCAGCAGCTTTAAACCAAGCTGTAGCTGTGGCTTTGCGGACGCCACGGTGTGCTGTCTGGGGGCAGCACAGGAGGCTTGGTGTATACTGGTCCTCGTTTGTGAGCTCAGCCGAGGAAGTGGATCACAGAGCCCCTTCACACAGGAGGGAAACTGGGGCTGGGTCCAAACCCCTCTCCTGCTCCTCCATCCACCCTCATCCTCCACCTCCGCCACCCACAGCCCATCCTGCTCTTCTTGTTGGACTCAGGCTCCCAGCCCACCCTGACCCACTGAATGGGAAACCCGAGTCCTGGGTCTGGAAGTGTAGATAAGGACCCTACACTGCATTCTACTGTAGGCTGGCTGTTCCCAGGGAGCCTTGTCCATTCTTTGGAATTCAGGCCAGGAGGATTAAAGATGATCAGTGGGGCCTTTGAAGAAAACCCAGTCCGTCCTCCCTCCCCCCCTGCCCCAACCTCCCACTGTGGAGTCCAGAGAACTTTCTAAAGCTGCGCAAGAGAACATCTCAGCGCTCTGACCCAGTGCCCTGCTCCTCCTGGGGGCGCCTCTGCTCAGCTGAATGGGTTTTCATGGACACACTATTACCCAGTTCTGCCCTGTGGCCTGTGTTTATCCGGGATTAAGAGTCCCTGTACTCTCATGTAGGCCACTATTTCAGGACCCTCCCCAAAGCATCATACTATACCGGACCATTTCACCCGACCAACACAACATCCCAGCAGGTGGCAGAAGAGAAAAAAATCTCCTTTCAATTGACTGAATAGCCTGGAAGCAAAGCAGCTCCCCAGCCTGAGCTGAAACTCTGCCTGCATCCTCACTCCTCCCGCTGACACCCAGAAAGACAGGTTTCTTCCAGAATCTCACCTTTACCCTTTACCTGGGTCTGTTGTTCAGAGCCTGAAGGTCTCACCAACCAGTCATGCCCACCCCTCGTCTGCCACTCTCATAACCATTTTAAATAAAAGTGAGTGCAGGCTGTGCCAGGATGCCTTGGCATGTCTGCAGCCAGAGGTCAAGTAGGGCCCGTACTGCCCCATGACATAGGACCTGACAGTCGGACCTTAGGTACCTGAGCCTGGCATCTGGGAAGAAGGACAGCAAACAACTCCTTTCCTAGCAGTCCCTAAGGGTCCAGAAGGCCTCCTAAAGCGTCACCCAGAAGCCCCGCCCTCCTCAGGGGTTTACACCTCCCCCACCTTGCCCACACCCCTGCTGCTAATGTAGGAGGTACAGACCATGACCACAAAAGCTTATCTGCAGTTTCCCCCTCAAAATTCAACAACAGAGGGGGTCAGGTGGTACCCAGAGCAGAGCCCGGGCCAGCCTGTCTCCTGGTGGTATAGCCAGAGCCTTTGCTGCCCACTGAAGACAAGATCCCTAATGGCTGTTGGGACAGAGGATCAGGTGAACTTTTAGCAAAACCAGTCCATTCTTTGCACAGTGAAATCCTTGTGTCACCATTTAGGGAGGCTTTGCCAGTGGCAAGAACAAATGCCACAAACCACTGAGCAGAACCTTGTCTATGGTGGGTATCAATTCTGATGGTCACCCTACCTGAAGATCAAGGCCAACCGGGGGCTGCTCATGCTATTCGCTGCCACTTCACCAGATCGCCAGGTCCTGGCCATCCTTCAAGACACATGTGGACTGAGGCGCCGTGGCTGGGCTCCCATTTGCCATCTCTCAAGTGATCACTGTCAGATGTCAGCTAGAGCTGCCATTGCACGGTGTTTCCTCTGGGAAGTCACTCCAAGCAGGACACTCGTGTGGTTAGCAGCGATGCTAATCCTCGACAAAGGCCTATCTGCAGCTCCCCTGGGGCAGCCACAGGCCATTGGTAGCTTCGACGTGTGACTTTGGTGTCTCCCGACATGGTGGCTGGGTTTATAGAGGAAGGTTTCTGAGCACACACCCATAAACTCAGATGGGAGGTAAGTCTCCTACGATTGGTCCCCCAGGAGCTGAAGGACCTCCCCTCTGCTGCCAAATAGGTTGATAAGAGCATCCTAGAAGCTGGGATTGGCAGGTTACTGCAGAAGAGCAGGTGCAATGGGAGACATTGTATCCTCATTGAAGACCACTGTCTGCTGCAGGACCTGGAAGCTACATGCAGCACACCTGTGGGAGTCACAGTACTTGAGCTCTGTCCAGACGGAGAGAGAAGGATCCAGATGTTCTAATCTTCTTCCCTCCGTGCAGGGGTTCTGCCATCGTTACACCAGGCCTCAGCACCCAGTGACATGGCTGCTGATGACAGCCCAGCCACAAGCGGACCAGGTGCTGGCTATGCCTCCATGGCAGGGTTGGCCCCAGGTGGGCAATGAGAAGCTGGGACAGATGCTGGCAGTTATAGACGTGGGTTCCATGTGCCAATAGCTGAGGAGCATGGCAGCTGAGAGCAGCTGTAACTTATTTTACAGGGAATTGCTCAATTTTAAATGAATCATATTGTCATTATGGTTTGACTCGTCAACCCCAGCAATCCCTCTGCCCTCTCGAGAAGCTCTCTTGCGGAAGGTGCCGGTGGCAAAGCCTCTGCTTTTAAGTGTTGCTGTTTCCACAAGCAGAGGCAAAGTGAGCCAGTCAGGAAGCTGTTGGCACACTCTGCTTAGGGCCCCCTAAAGCCGGTCCTTTGGCTTGGCATTTCTCTAGCTGCCTGTCTGGCTAGAACCTGGCCTGGGCCTAGTGACTCAATGAAGGGGGAGCTTTTGGACCCCAGGCTGATGACTGTGTGGAAAGCATGGGACTGACCTAGACCCCTTGAATTGGGGTGTCAGTGAGGAGGCTTAGGTAATCTATGGGGCCTTGGGTAGTATTTACCCCTGGCGTACAAATAGACTTTGAGTGCTCATCCCACAATGAGGGATGCTCTCAGCCTGGACTCAGCCTAGGTCCTGCCCATGACAGACTCTGGAGATCCACCATGGAGGGTCTCACCCTCCCTGGGGATCAGAGTAGAGATTGGATGGGGGACCGGGAGGCCTGGTGGGGAGGGTGGGGGAGGAGGGGAGGAAGAGGGAGCGGGGATTGACATATGAAACAAGCTTATTTCTAACTTAAATTTTAAAAAAAAGGAAGAGAAAAAAATTTTTAAAAAATGAAAGTGCCCAAGTCCTGCTCTGAAATGTCCCTAGTCTCCAGGATATCAGAGCCAGGGGTCAGAGACAATGAATTGTGAAGATCCAAGTTCAGATCCCAGCTGTGTGCCTCTGAGCGTGTGCAACTCTGTTTCAAGAAGGGTCATTATGCATTTTGCAGGCCGTGGTTGGATCTCCTATCGTTAGAGCTCATTGCTCACTGCATCTGCACATGGCCTCGGGTGGGAAACAAGCGAGGCACATTTTCAGGGCAAGGGGAGATTCCTCTTTGCCCAGAGCCCAGAGTCTGCATCCATCAGCTCACAGGCAGCTGCCCAGGCTATGGGAAAATAGACGAGTTCTTATGGGTCTTAATAATAATAATAATAATGAGCCCAGAGTCAGATACAGGGTTAAATGCTGAAAGATCAGAGAGAGGAAGGGGCAAGCCAAAGCCACATCTTACCTCGCTAACTTCCCAGCTGAAAAGAGACTGAGCTCCTGTCTCCTCCCACCTTATCACTTCCTCTCTCTGCCCAGCCAGAACACTTCCTGTCTGTCTGTACAGACCTCCAGACCTCTATGGTGAACTAGTGGCCCGCTCCACCCTCTGATCTTCAGGCAAGCAAGAGTATAAACATGATATCACTACATGCAAGTGGACTTTGCTCCTTGCCTGACCCTGCTTACTAGCTTCGGAGATGGTCCTGAAATTAAATATCAACAAGATGCACCCCCTCTACCACCACTGCCAGGAAACAGTTACCTGGGGTTGTCTCTAGGTCTGTGACCAAAATCATAGGACTAAAGCCATGACTCCTGTCCCCACTTCCTGTCTTTAGCATCTTTTAATAGAAAATTTCTCCTGCTCAGCAGGGAAGCATAGATTCCAAAGAGAACAGGGGGAATTCTGATCACAGAAATCCAGGGCAGAGCCCTGAGGCCATGAGGCCGTGCTCCAGGTGGCCTCAGGCACACCTGGACTAAGGTGGCCCTCAGTCCTCTCAGTCCAGGGAACCTCTAGAGCCTCCATGTCCTCCAGTCTAGACATTAGATGATACCATGTACCCATGAAAGACCCTTTCCCGGCGCTACCCCTAGATGGCACCAAGGTGGTCCAGAGGTAGCAGCTACGAGCTGGTCTCCAGACACAGATGAGGCTCCTGGTCTAGAGTGTCAAAGGGCTTTCCCTGCACTCAGCACCACCGACAACGACTAAGCACCTGAGTGTGTGTCCTGAGCCAACACCCAGTCCATACCAGCCCATTGGGCACCTCCATCCCTCATCTGAAAAATCAGCAGGTCATCACTGCAATCTCACTGGGCATCATCTTGGGGACTACAGGGAGACGACTCATATGGTGTAGGCTGCTTTGACTCACAAAACTTCTGACATCCAAAATGTCTCCCAACACCACCACTCCAGCTGTGATAACGATGGCTGCCTTCCACCTCGGTTCAGTCTTGATGCGGCCTGGAGTTAGTGTCCTACTGAGGAGCTGAAGGTACAGACTGGACTATCCCAGTGCATGGATCAGGAGCAGACTGAGGACCTCACTTGTGTCTCTGGCTGATGGAGCAGGAGTTCTGAGGGTCCCTGTGCCTACTACTCGGAATGGAGAGTCTGCTTCTGATGCAGGGGCTCAGGAAAACACATCACTCACTGGTGGCAGTTGAGGATACTGCTCAGCCACATTGAGTGGAGCTATGTGGAGGCCCAAGTGTCAGTCTGGTGGAGTTCCCCAACCCTAACACTCTTATTAGAGACTCATGGTGGAGGGATGGGAGAAGCCCGGCTGCATGAACCGCTGGCGATAGTGAAGGCAGTCTTCAGTCACTCTTCCCTGCTCTGAAGTTATGTGGGTTGAAAAGCTCCCACCCTCCTACCAGCCTAGCCTTCCTGGACCACTTCCTTCTGACCCAAGGCTCTCTGGGGCCCCAGTCATCCCAATGGCACACCACGGACACCAAGGGGCCTAAGAGCTCTGTCCCGGGAACAGGACCAACATTAAAGGTGCACCTCCCAGAGCCACGCACAGCCCTTGCACAGCCTGGCAGTTTCCTGTACCCAGTACAGATATACTGCCATGATTCTGTGATGTCATTATCACATGGTGGAGTATAGGTTCTGTTTCACCCACCGGTGATGCGCCCCGAACCTCCACGGAGCATTAACAAGCAGACATGGCAATGATGGGGTGTCGCTGCCTGTGGTGGGTTTTATGGCCCAGCATCTGCTTCTCCTGAGAAAGCAGAGATTGTAATGGCTGCCTCCACCTCTCCCCTCTGCCTCCCTGCTGCGGGATGTTTGGTGGGTAGCTGTCTGTATCCCTGTGAACGGGGTTTTAATTGGCATGAAGCAGCATCCCCCCTTGCAAATCTAGCTCTGTGGCATGCCATATCTTTGTTCTCTGAAGGCATAAAGAACAGATACATTGTGAGCCTTGTGTGGAGGTCTACAATAGAGACCGCACAGAAATCAGCCAGGCACTCTGGGAGACGTACAGTAGCTGCTGACAGGATGTGGAGACAAGGTGGTCCGCAGAGGGACACGGCACCTCTCCTCTGCTGAGACGACTTCACCCCCGGTTGGAGCGCAGACAGCATTCTTTTGACTCATGCTGCTTTTTATAGGGACTTGCTAGACCTGCGTGTCGGATTCTGTCTGCAAAGTGCCCTTCGGGTGCCAAAACTCGGCTCTTTGACTCAGGGAAAATGCTGTTTAATTAGCAGGCTCCAAAAGATACTCAATTACCAGTTAAATTGGGCTGGAAGAAACTGTTCTTTCAAATCTTCTCTTCCATTGTGAAGATACCCATTTCCACCCCTCCCTCCACCTTGCACAAGCTTGTTCATTTCTCTTAATGCCATTTTTAAAAGATGCTACAGGAAGGGTCTGCATTCTTTGGGGAAGTACCTCGCAGCTGGGTGGGATGCCAGACAGGGATGATGTCTCTTCATGGGGACATCAAGGAGTCCTGAGGTTTACAGAGCAGGTGGGTACAGCCGAAAGCCCTTGCAGGGTCCCACCCATACCTTGGCCTATACAAAGTCCCCACTGAGAAGGCCCTTTAGACACCCGGGAAGCCACCATGTCAGGTTGGCAGGGTTTCCTGGAAGCCCAGGAGACTTTCAGGATTTAAGGTCCTGAGCTTTGAATCTGGAAATGGCCAAGTGGAACTCTGACAGAGTCAGCTGTGAGATGGAACTGTGAGCCTGGGGACCGTTAGCTTCCTCCAACAAAAACACGAATCTGTTATATATGGCTATATATGGACATTGCTGTAGTACAGGGCAGGCTATTTCCAGAGGGAGAAGGTACCTCGTGGGAAGGGGGCGTGGCAGTAGGAGGAGAGGTATTGCTGCTTGATGGGAGGGGCTGTTAAGATGGGGAGGGGAGGGGCTTCTGTGATGGGCCTAGGTGGGGCTGTCCCAGGGGGAGGGGCTATCACTATAGGTTGGAGCTGTCAGTTCCCTTAGTGATGGGGACACCAGGCTAAGTTTCTCTGTGGAGAAGATGTGTATGGACGCGGGCAGGGGAGCTGAACAGCACTGATGCTCTGCTGTTCTGTTGAGTCACCCCCACCTCTTCTGAGGGGCCCTCATGGTGTCCCTCCAGTTCCCATGTGGAGCATGGAGTCCTAAGCCAAGCTCGGTCAGGTGGGAGGGCGTGGGTTCAGACAGGTCAGTGGGATAACGCTTCAGCTGAACCTCTGTGGGGTGGGATAAGACTGGGCTGGGCTGTCTGTAATCCAGGTAGGCAAAGTGAACCAAAGTGCATCCCAGGGGAGAGATGGTTCTGGAGCATGGATGGAAGCTGAACTGCTGCTTCTCCAGGAAGGCAAAGTCCAGGGAAGGCCAACACAGTCATGCTGAGAAGACGAGTAATTGCTGCTGTAGTCCCTTGTCCAGAAGTTTTCCTGTGGCTCTCGGGGATTGCGTTGCTGCGTGCACTCCTGCGGGTCCTTCAGGGATGGCACTGCTGACCATACCCTTGGAGATACATCCACCGACGGGGTCAGCCTGGCTGCATATCCAACCAAGGTGGTCATGGGAAGTCCTGCACCCAAACCACTGTTTTCATCTCCTTTTGTGGGTCCCTGAGGAAACAGTTCTCTCCTCCCTACTGTGACCATGTGTCAAACCCCATGTGTGGGGTTCTTGATGGCTGGGGAGGCACCGGCTCAAGTGGGCCATTATTGGGGGGCAAAGGAGCATGTGGGAAGAGGGGCCAGCGGACACCCCGCTGCTGCGGCATGAGTGTTTTCCTCCCCACCAGCTTTGCCCTCGCTTTCTTCGCGGAATGGGTGGTTTCAGACCCCCAATGTATCTGACACCCTCAGACTTGCACAAGTTGAGCAAGAAACCCACAGCAGATCCACATGCAGCATGGCAGTGTCCGACTATGGGGACTCGTGAGCAGGGGCAGAGGACAGGGGTGTGGAGACATGTTGGGAAGGAAGGAATAGTAAACAGGGCCATGTCCTCTGGGGTGTTAGCTAGGATCCTCTGTGAGTGGGGAGGGACTTTCCTTGGCTGGTTTTGATGTCACAGTGCCAGTGTCTCTGGGAGGGGTGAGAGGGAGATGAGGGTCCCTGAGGGAGGCAGCAGGAGATTCAGGGCAAGGGGCAGGAGTGAAACTTGTTGGCCTCACTCCTCAGGAGGCCAAAGGCTGTCAAGGCAGGAAGAAACCCAGCCTCCCTTGCGTGGAATAGTTCCCATGGCGGCCCTAAGAGGTGGAGAACCCTGGTTTGTTCAGGGTGCACTCGACACTGACTGACCATGGTCACTTGACTGCAGGACATGTCTCTGCCCTTCTGTCTATGCCCCAGGTGTCACCCAGCAGTCATCCTGCATCCTTTAGAACATTGGGTCACCCCAGCCCTGGATTTAGATAAACCCTACAGCCAACTTATCCTGCACCTCCTGCTCCTTTATTGCCCTTGGCCTCTGTTCCTGGACTGCCTTTTCCATTCATGCCTCTCCTGCACATCCAGGTCCGTGTTGATACCTTCTTTGGTGAGTGGTACAACCTGGGGCGGTGGCACCTGCCTGCGTTGCCAGAAGAAGGCGACTATGCCATGTGATGTGGTGGTGGGCATGGGCTGATCAGGGACTCTTGGGCTTCCTCACCACGGTGAGGGGTTAGCCATGGGTTTCCTAAGTGCCTAAATGCCCAAGGTTTGGTACAGCCCTCTCCCTCTCTATATTGGAAGGCTGTACTAACTTATACAGTCACATTAACAACTGGCCACAGACATGGAACAACACACCCCTGGAAGCTGTCTGTCTGTCTTAGGGTGTCTACTACTGTGATGAAACACCATGATCAAAACAACTTAGGAAGAAAAGGGTTTATTTGGCTTACACTTCCATGTCATTAGTCATCATAGAAGGAAGTCAAGACAGGAACATAAACAGGGTAGGAACCTGATGCAGAGGCCATGGAAGGGAGCTGCTTACTGGCTTGCTCAGCCTGCTTTCTTATAGAACCTGGGACCAGCAGCCCAGAAATAGAACCACAATGGACTAGGCTCTCCCTGTCAATCACGAAGTAAGAAAATTCCTTACAGGTATGCCCTCCATTTTTGCCTTTTAGGTGATTTCAGATGTAGCAAAGTTGATAACAAAGAATAGTCATCAGAGTGCCCAAAGCAGTTTCACTGGCCAATGTCAAGGTGTCCACATGGCATACTCCCATCTGAGGCCGGAATGGAAAATCTACTCTCATCCTTTCCGGCTTCGGATGTTCTTCCCTCTGTCTCCTCCTAAAGGCTGAGACAACACTGGGCCTCCCCAGATGGGAATCTGCCATTCTGACTACCACACAAGTGATCAGACATCAGACTAGAACATGGCCTTTGAAGCCAGGAGAAGCTAGTTTGTAACATGGTGCATATAATTCTATCCAGAATGTTTTTGCCAGCGTCTGAACAGTCCTCCTGTGGTCTGGTTGACTGAGGAACCCCAATTGATGCTGACTTGAGCTTGTTGATGCTGTGATTTAAATCATTATACTAGCTAGGTTCATGTGAAATTGACACAAGTTACAGTCATTTGGGAAGGGACTTCAGTTGAGAAAAATGCCCTCACCAGACTGGCCTGTGGCATTTTCTTGACTGACGATTGATGTAGGAGGGGTCAGCTTTCTGTGGGTATATAAGAAAGCAGGGTGAGCAGACCATGAGGAGAAGCCAGTGAGCTTCACTCCTCCATGGCCTCTGCCTCAAGTCCCGCCTCCAGGCTCCTGCTCTGCCTTTCATGGCAGAGACTGCAGGGTATAAGATGGAATGAACCTTCTTCTCCCCGGGCTGCTTTTGGTCATGGTGTTTTATCACGGCGATGGGAATCCTAACTAAGACAATCATTCGAACTTAGTAACTTTGTCTGATTGACTGTGGATTTCCAAAAGAGGAGACAAAATTTCTAAAGTCAGTCTCAGATTTGCCAATTTTTTAAACTAGTAGTTCTGCCAACTTTTAAATTTTTTATTTTATATTAGAATGTTTATTTATTTATTTATTTAGAGAGAGAGAGAGAGTGTGTCCATCATGACTGGGAGGTCAAGGCAGCAGGAACTTGAAGCAGCTGCTCATTACATCCTCAGTCAGGAAGCAGAGTTGGATGCTGCTGCCGCTCAGCTCCCCTTCTCCATGTACACAGTCCAGGCCTCCTGCCAGGGAATGGTGCCGCCCACTGTGGGAGAGTCTTCACACCTCTATTAATATAGTCAAGGTGTTCTCCCACCCAAAGCATGCTCAGGGACCCAACTCCCAGTCAACCCTAGAGTCTCTCAAATGGACTATTAACAGCAACCACCACAAGCATTTGAATCTTAGGGGTGTGGAGATGGCCTCATTGGTTCACTGACTGAATTCATTCCCCCAGAACTCACATTAAAAAAAAACATGAAACCAGGTCCACTTATAATCCCAGAGCTGGAGAAGCAGAAACAAGGCCCTGGGGCTTGCTAGCCAACCGAGCTTGACTAATCGACAAGACCCATGCCAGTGAGAGAGCTCATTAAAAAGAGTGTGGACAACAACACCTAAAGAACAGTGCCTGAGGTTGTCCTCTGGCTTGCACACCCACACATATGCATAGAACCACATGCATGCATGCATGCATACATGCACACTTGTGTACCTTCATATACACATGCAAAAGAACAGTACCTGAGGTTGTCCTCTGGCTTGCACACCCACACATATGCATAGAACCACATGCATGCATGCATACATGCACACTTGTGTACCTTCATATACACATGCATACACAGAGAAGAAAGAAACCCGCACACATGCATGGTTACACTGTTCTGTGAGTCAAAACTTCTGTACATGTTGGTTGGCTCTCCCTTGGAAATGAGATCACCTTTAAAACTTTACACTTACATAGATAGACACGTTGACTTGCTTTCATTTGTTCCAGTTATAAATTCCTTTATTTAAAAAATTCATTTGTCCTTATAATTTAGGCTCTTTTCTTAATTAATTGTTCATAGATGGAGTTTTAAAAAGACATTTGTTTTAATGTTACATATATATGGGTGTTTTGCCTGCATTTATGTATGTGCACTGTCTGCACTACCTGTGGAGGTCAGAAGAGGTAGCCATGCTCCCTGGAATAGCAGTTACACATGGTTGTGAACCAACATGTGAGTGCTGGGAATTGAATCTGAGCTTATCTGGAAGAGCAGCCAGTGCTCTCAACCCCTAAGCCATCTCTACAACCCCTTATGGTAGTATTTTTAAAGAGGAGTCTAGCAGTCTTTGTAATTCACCAGGATTTCTAGAATCCTCAAGCATGTCATAACCATGGGTGATGTATAGGTTTTGCATTACTATCTTAATTTTTATTTCTATTTTAACATTTTCTGTTTCTACATTTCTTTCTTGCTGTTGGTCAGCAATTTAGTACTATACCTGATATAAACAACTTATAAGACAGGAAGGCTGATTGGTGCTCACGGTCTGGAAGCTTTTAGTCCTGGGTCAGCTATCTCTGCTTTGGGACTGATATGAGGCTGAACACTGTCCTGATGGCATGTGACAGAGCAGAGCCACTCACCTCTTGGCAGCTAGGAGGCAAAGGTAGAGGAAGGGGTTAGGTCCCAGTATCTCATCAAGGAGATCTCCCCAAAGTCCTAGCATTCTCCCTCCAACTCCCCAAAGGTTCCACACCACCCCCATAGCATCAAACTGAGGGGCCACCTTCCACACGTGGGCCTCTGGATACCTTCCAGATCCAAGCCTTCCTGGGTCAAGCTTGACACCTGTGTCCTTCCCTCCCATGCTTTCCCTTGTGTCCACAAAGTGTGAACATAAGCTCTTCTGTCACTTTTTTTTGTGCCTTTCAATCCCTTCAATTTCCTATCACTGCCAGTGGTTCTCAGGTTGTGGATGTCTTCAAACTTTTTCTGCTAAAGATTCCATTTTGGCTGAGAAATGTTTATGTTACACTGGATGCATAGGTATTTAGAATAAGTATACAAATCAAACACCCAATGGCAATAAACCACAAAGAAAGTAATTTCAAAAACAATTCTTGAATATAGCAAGCTTGCACACTGACATGGTTGGGCTTGCATGTCTAATTTGATAAGATCCAAGGATATACTGGTTTGATTCCTACTGATGAGTGGTGTGGTGATATATTGTTAATGACTTAATAAAGCCACTGGAGATCAAAATAGCAAAGCATCCATACTAGTTAGCCATAGAAGTCAGGCAGTGTTGGTACACACCTTTAATCCCAGGACTCAGGAGACAAAGACAAATGGATCAAGGCCTCCCAGGGCTACACAAGATTGAATCAGTCTAAAAGAGTAACAGAGCTCACACCTTTAATCCCAGGACTCGTGAGAGGTATTTAAGACAGGAACAGGATCTCAGAGCTGGCATCTATTCTCAGCCACATTGAGGATAGGAAGACATTCTGAGATTGATTCTCCAGCCTCGCAGAGGAGAGGCAGCAGTCTGAGGCTTGGTGAGAGCTTCTGGAGACAGGAACAGCCCTTCCAGCCTGAGGTGGAAGCAAGAGCTAGTGGCTTGGCTGCTTTGCTTTTCTGATCTTCAGTGGCTTTAATAAATCATAAACAATGTATCCCGACAGAATGGTGATAGGAAAACACTAGGAGTCTGTGTTTTCTGTAACTAAACCCTTAGGTGTCTGTAAGGACAGAAGCTATATATGCAGCAGATCAATGCGGTTGTAATACACGGTAATCTTGAAGGCAAGCTGGGCCGCTTTAGGTAATACACGGTAATCTTGAAGGCAAGCTGGGCCGCTTTAGGAAGCTCTGTTGGTGCTGTATGGTGTGGCAGCATGAGCGGTGCAAAGTGTGTGTGCTGTATATTTAAAACCAAGGCTGCAGTGAAAACACATGACACCACGTGGGCCAGCACTGTCAGGAACATGTGAGGTTTGTGACACATTTGACTCTGAAGTTAGTCTTTGGCTGTGGCTTGTTCAGAAGCCTCATACTGTTGCCAAGTAATTATAAAGCATGTTCAATTATTCAGCCCCATATGGGGTCATGACCTGCAGTTAAAGCTTTGGTCTAGATAACGTGAATATTACTGACAGCTTTTCTCTCCATCCCTCCTTGTATTCAGACGGTCTTTGAAAATTGCCTTGTATCCTGGTGTCTGATGCTCCAAGGCAGTGTCACCTCATCCCCACAGCAGCTGTAGACCCAGAATCAATATGCTACTCACAGACAAATCAGGGCACAGAGGACAGCAGACTTACTCCAAGACTGTCACACCCACTTGTGGGTGAATCTGAGATCCAGTCAAGGCTCTGACTCTAGAGCTGGGCTTAGGCAGCCAGGGTCCACCAGTGCAGATCCTTGTATAATCTGTTGATTAGGGGCATGCTTCCAGGGGAAGCCAGTGTTCCCAGGTCCCATGGTAAAGGAATGACAAATTAGAACTGGGTTCCCAAGCCCAGGACTCAGTCCTTCATGCTACCTGTCTTCCCAGGTGTTCTTACTAGTGCCCTCAATAATACATTGTGAGCTTGGCTCTGACCGATGCGGCCTTCCTGTGTTGGGAATGGGCTCCTACAGGAGTAGACCCAAGACAGGATCCAAAGACAAGCAGCTGCTTAGTAAGTAGCTCCAGAAGTGGTGGCGTGGGAGAGGGAGCTGGGACAAAGGAAAGAGGTCTACAGACCCAGACCGTCTGAGGTCACATGCTTAATTTGCTGCAAACCCCTGGGATCCAGTGTGTGGTAGGTAGCATGCCCCTGACCACCTGCCCCAACCTCCTGCCCTAAGCTGCCTGCCCCAGGTCTCTTGCCCCAACCCTCCTACACCAGCTGTCCTGCCCCACCATCATTAAACCCACCCTTCCACCCCAGCCCACCCTATCTACCTGCCCCCAGCTTCCTGCCTCCTCTCTCCTGCCCCTGGCCTCCCTCCCACTCCACAAGTAAGCTCCCCTGAAGCGAGCGAGTGCCGTGGAGACTGCAGGAGCTGTTTTCAGTTGCTGGAATGAGAGCAGCAAGGGTGTAAGTAGATCTCGTTTCTTGTTTTCTCAAATCATAGTCATTGAGTGACCCCATCTGAGGGGTCAAGAGCTGGTGTGCAGTAAGACACAGCCCTTGAGGGAATGCTGGGCACAGAGAGGAGGAAGCCCAGGGGGCCCTGAGCAGCCACTGTGAAGTCAGTGGAGGATGTAGTGCCCCCTCCCTAAACTCTGTGGAAGGCAGCGCTCATGCTAACTTCCATGAGGAGACTGAGTGTGAATCAAGTCCCGTGGGGGGGGGACCCCTGTGTGCTTGCTTCTGAGTAGGGGTGGGAGTGGAGTCCCTGGCCAGGGAACACTGTGAGATGCTATAGACCCGCCCCTCAGGAGGCTGTGGTCCAGACCGGAAGACAGTGTGTGGGAGGGAGGGGAACCTCAGCACCTTGAGATAGGACTGCCCTGCCCACTCCTAGAAGTGTCTAGGCAGGGACAGGGAAGAAATGGGACAGAAACCAGGCAGAGAGGCACTGAGGCAGGAGCTCCTTGTGCCTTCAGGCAAAAGTCCCAGCCTGTAACAGCCACCAGGGGTCAGCTCTACTCCAAGACCAGATTTAACTGTCACCACTCCCCGCACCCCACCCACCCTCACATACCCAACCCTGACACTCGTACCTGTCTCCACCCTGTGCCTCTCAAGTAAGGCCTTTTGACAGGTGCTGTTCAGTGGCCTTTTCTAGAAGTCACGCCCTCTTGCTGAAGCCCCACCTTCTTACTGAAGCTCCACCCTCTTGCTGAAGCTCCACCCTCTTGCTGAGTCTCCCTAATATTTGCCTATCCCTTCTCTTACGATTCTGTGGCTAAAATCATGGAATCTATCTGCCTTCCTTCCTTTCTTCCTTCCTTCCTTCCTTCCTTCCTTCCCTCCTTCCCTCCTTTCTTTACAAATAAAGACAGCAACCCACCATGGACCCTCCATGGACCCCACATTTATATTTTTGTAAATTGCCTTATTTGGCTCTTACAGCTTTCAAGCCTGGGAACAGGGTCCATGTTCCCACTCTACAGCCTGAATGGCCCTGAACTTATGAAGCTAGAAGACGCTTTAACTGCGCTAATGCAGTTTTTGTTTCTTTGTTTTGAGACAGGAAGCTCATGTAGCCCAAACTGGCCTTGAACCTGCTTGGTCGCAGAGGGGATAACCGTGGACCTCTTTCTGATCCGTCTGTCTCCCAAATACTAAGATCGCATGCATGCGTCACCACATCTGGTTTATGCAGCCCTGGGGATCTAACACAAGGCTTAGTGCAAGCTAGACACACACTCAGCCAACCGAGCCACATCCCCAGCCCACCACAAGCAGTTTTATTACCAGTTGAACAGGCACCCTGGGCAACAGATGCTGGGCGCCATCACAGCCTGCCCCAGGTTGAGAAAGCTACCCAGTCCCAACTGGTGGCCCTCATTGCCCCTCTCAGTGTGTGCTCTAGGAAGCCTGGGTTCCCCACCCTGGGCTCTGAGATGCACTTGACCATTGGCCAGCTGGAATAGAATAGGCTGGTGTTGCTGGTCCCCCTTAGCTTGGGATGGTACAGTTCAGCACATTTTATTCTTGAGAATAGTAAGCAGGAAAGAGAGACAAAATCTGGAGCCATGAGAAATCCCAGCCTGCTACACCCTCCCTGCTCTCAGAAAAGTCTCAGTCTTGGCAGAATTTCGTTCATTTCTGCTGTCACCTCCTCCAGGAAGCACTCCTGGTGCTTGCAATTCAGACATTCCCTCTCTGACTCTTCCCATCCCCACCCTCTGGGCTTCCCTGATCTTTGTAGCTTCCTAGGTTGAGCTTCCTGAAAGACAGGGACCGTGTCCTGCTCTGTGTCCTTGGCCTATAGACAAACATATAAATAACAGGATGACAGTATTGGAGTAACAGCAAGGGTGGCTGAGGGCTCCTAGGAGCAGAACAGAAGTGTCCCTGTGCCGTGCAGCGGGAGATGAGAGGACTGGCCTAGGACAGGCTCCGTGGCTTGTCCTCATGGTGCCATCTCTGTGTCTTAGTTCAGTATTCCACCCTCAGTCTGTTGCACAGAGTCCCCCCAGCCGCATGCGCCAGTGCCACGAGCTAACTCTAGTCTCTGTGTCTGGCATTGTGCCGCTTCAGCCCGCATGGCCCTCCCCTCCCTTCCTCAGTTGTTGTCCAAGTGGACACACTGGTGAGTCCCTGGCCACAGTGACCTGCAGGCTGCTGCTCTGTAACCGTGAGGTGGTGATCAGCTCGCTAACGCCTGCTCTGGGCTGGCTTCTTGGGCCCAGGCTTATTAAAAAGATGTGCTAAGTAGAACTCACAATGTCAGAGGCCTTTTGGGGGCTCTTACCAGTGCCAAGATGACTTACTTTCAGATGCTTTCAGGGAAGGCAGTTGGAGAGTAGCCTAGGAAATCGTGGAGGAATGCCTTTTAGAGGTAACGTCCACTGTGCCACCCATCCCTATGTGCAGCCCCCCGAGGTGCATTGCACCAGTCTGCCAGTTACATGATATCAGCAGGGAATGAGGGATGAGAGCACAGGGCTGTGCTCTTCAGAAGCTATAGCTCTTTGCCTCAGGGGACAGAGTCCTCCGTCCTCACTCTGGTCCATGTCTTTACACTGGGGTGTGGGGGTGCGTGGGTGCCTCCAAAGCTATGGCAAAGTAGTAGGGCTGTCTACTGACTGATCTCACTGGTAGTAGATCATTTCTTCTGTAGGCCCCTTGAAGGGTTTAAACCCCAGAAAGCAGGAATTGCCGACTCTAGGGGACTGCCGGGCAAAGGGGTGCCAGCCCTGCCACCACGCCTGGCTTCTGGAGTCTCAGGGAAACAGCTTCTCACTGGGTGGGGGAGGAAGAAGTGGTAGCAGGCGGTGACACCCAAAATGCGCAAGACTGGGCACCGGAGCGTCCCTCCCTCATTCACCGAGTTTCCAGCAGTTCATGTAGATGTCTAGCCTTCAACCCACATATGCTCACGGGGTCGAGAAAGGCAGCGTCCACCCATCGCACACAATAGGACTGAGCAGCACAGTGAACTGCCTTCCTGGGGCACACGTGAAGGAAGTGGCTGTGCAAAATGAAGGGTCGCTGAGGGGCTGAGGGGCAGACCTTCCTGAGGCCTGTCGCCTCTAAAGACTGGCACCAAGGTCTGGGCGGATCACCTGGAGCCTGTGTGACAGAGGTGCTGTTTGCTGAGTCTGCCAGGTGCAGATGAAGTGGTCGGGGACAGAGGGTCCCAGTTCTGTCTGGTTGAGAGGCCTGGGGTCTGCCTGCATGTCTCAAGCTGACACCGCACCCATGGAGTGGCCAACGCATGTGCTGGACTGCAGGGGTCACATAGGGACATGCTCTCCTTCAAGTCCTATCAGGATTTTACTTGTCTTGTGAACCTTGGACTCATCATTAAAGTCCCCTCTGGAAGTGGCCAGGGCATGGGACATACATGGTTTTGCTCCTTGGGCTTTATGTTCCTGTGCCCACAAGCTAAAGGTGGTTTGAATGCTTTTGTGGAGAAAATAAAAGGATTCACAGTCCTCAATGGCACAGGAAAGCCATGGTCACCTCAGCACCTGTACTGGCCGCTCCCACCACCTCCCTTTGTGACCTTTGGCTGCCACTGTGAGCAGTGGTGGACCTGGAGTCAGGCTGGAAGTTCCATGGCCTGGAACTGAAACACAGTGCCCTGCAGCTTCCAGAAGCAGCTACCTGAGCCCACAGTGGGCACCTGTGCTCTAGGGGACACCTGTGACAGAAGAAAGGACTCTGGCCTTGTCCTTTGTCCTGGCCTCTATGTGTGAGTCTATTTGATGTGTTTGGAAACATGGGGTTTAGCTTAAAATGAGGCATGGCATGGAGAGCTGAGGGATGATGGGTGACCTGTTGGGTACACAGGAGGAGGAGGAGGAGCTTGAGGTCAAGCTCAGCACCATGGGCAAGACACTGGAGTTTTATCATGAAATGGTGAGATCACCCAGACAGAACATGGGGGGAACCCAAGATGGCTTTAGGGTGGTTGGCTACAGAGTGGAAGGGAAGGGGGTTGGGTGTGGAAAGATGGAAAGGGGGCAGCAGAAGAGGACAATGCACCCTGCCTCCAAATCTCTCTGGATGTCCAGGTGAGCTCCAGGACAGTCCCCTACCTAAGCCACCAGGCTCCAGGAAAGGCCTTTGCCTAGCCATCAGCGTCCCCATGTGCGTGGAGGATGCCCAGGTGGGACCAAAGGTCCTTGTGCCCAGCGCACTCACAGCTTCCTGAAGAACTCTCCAGGAGCCCTGCTTGGCATAGAGGAGGTGTGTGTGGCAGTGTGACCCACCCCACTGCCACAGCATGCCCATGCTTCCAGGTTCTGTCATGTGCATTCGTCACACTGGACTGTCCTAGCCTTGTGGGACCAGGATGATTGGGACAAAACGAGTTGAGGCTGGCATGGAGTGCCCCATGGCAGGCCTGTGAAATTCACAGTTCAAGCACTGGAAAGATAGGAAGGGAGGACCCTGGGGATAAGCCATTCTTGAAGCCAGACCCCTGCCCTGATCCAAGCCCAGCTCAGCACTGCTCCCCAGGCTGAAGGTGGCTGCTGCCTCCTGGGATATCTGAGAGGGAGGGAGTGACGTGCGGTCTACAGCCTTCTATCCCCACTCTTGCTATACTCGGTGTCCCTTTGTCCACATCTCACTCTGCCAGGCTCTAGAGTCACATTCTGTTAAAGCGACTTTCCCAACAGGCTCCCCCTGCTCAGAGATGTTGGCATGAAGCCCCCCTCCACTCTGCATTCCCTTCCCCTAGTGACTGGGCATGCCCCTTGGCCCCTCTCGGAGCCAGACTTTCCTTTCACAACACGTGCCACTTATCATAGGTACGGATGGATGTGACAAAAAAGTTTACAAAGAACTGAGAGTTAAATTGGAATTTCACATAAGCAATGAACTATTCTTACTGTGCCTCAAATATACATATATTTATACTAAGCATTTGTTCATTTACTAGAAATTTTTATCCAACTGGTGGCCGTCCTATTGGCTGACAGCCCTGCTTCCTGTAGGCTCCAGCCGCTGAGGACATGTTTAGGGGTATCGAGTCAAGCCTGCCAATGGCCTCCAAGCTCAGTGGCTCAGGCCATGGCACAACACCCCAGTTAGACACTGAAAGGGAGAGACTGGCTTTCATCTGGAAGCATCCAGGGCCTTCCCCTTGCATGCTGAGAGTGATGTCTCTTCAGATGCCCTTCCCCGCAGCTCCAGCTCTGGCTCCCCTCCAGCTTCCTCATAAGACAACCCCAGGTAAACCCCTCCCTGGGAACTTCTAGGGCTAATTATGCCACATCAGGCCACAAAATGAGTTTTGCAAAGTGGCCTCAGCCACTATGGAGCTGCTGTGCAGCCTAATTATAAAACCCACTGTGCTAGAAATCCCAAGGCAGAGCGACTTGGACATGACGGAGACATGCTTTATGCTCATAACTCAAAGGGCTTGTTTTAAAAACAGACTGTAAAACCATTTAATTACTTGGTTTTAAAATCAGCCATGTGGAAATTATGTTTCTTCAGTGTGCATTTTGGATGCGATTTCTGGCAAGGGAACTCCACAGTGGATCATAGCACACCAGGCTCCCCAAAGAAGTCCCCCGTGCCTTCCTCAAGGCCCTTGTATGACCCACTGAACCTCTCAACAAAGTTGAGCAGACAGGGCCCAGAGACAAGAATGGCAGCTAGTGTGCAGGAGGCGCAACAAAACTTGGAATATTTGATGATAACCCTATGTTCTTCCACTGCCCGTCCATCCACCTATCCATCCACACTTCCACTACCCCCAGCCCCCACACACTCATCCACCTACTTATTCACCCACCCACTTATCTACCCATCTATCCTTCTACTCTTCTGTCCATCCATACATCCATACATGCACTCATCCATCCATCTACTCATCCAGCCATCCACCCACCTTCTCACCCACCCATTCACCCAGCTATCCAAGTGTCTACCCTCTACCCTACCTATCCATCCATTTCTCCATTCGCTCTTTATCTGTCCACTCATTTATCCACTCATTCAACCACCTTCTATCCATCCACCATTCACTCTTTTACCTTCCCACCTATCCACCCATCCACCCATCTACTCACTATTTATCTGCTCATCGGTACATCTACCCACACACCCATCCATGTACTCATCACTCACTCCCTGCTATTCATCTATTTGTGTTTCTATGCATGTATCTGAGTGTTTACTTAGGTACATACACACAAACTATGTATGTATGCATGTATGTATGTATATGTTCATCTGTCAGTCCATCCATAGATCATGCATGTGCCATCTGTCTGAATACTCATCTAATCACTGCTTATTGATATATAGATAGATAGAGATATATAATCCCTCCATCCACACATTCATGCACAATCACACAGCAAGTCTTCAGCGTTTAGATAGCTCTTCCTCTACCTGGTTTTTAGGCAAGCAGAAGTGGAGTGAGCACCATCTACTCTCTAGCCCCAGGACTGTCGGAAAAGGGAGACTCTGAAACCAATGTCCAGAAGAGCATGTGCTAAAGTAGAGGAGTGAGAACTTCTGGGGCCATGATGGAGAATGTACATAAACAGGGAGTGAGAAGTGTTCCACGGCAGTGTTTCATTTGAGTTGATTGCTGCCAGATGTGTAGGAGTTGAGTCTGTGAGAGAGGACAAGGACATTTGCTCTGAAATTCAGGTCCACTAAGCTCAGGTTCTAGCTCCTCCGATGGCAGTCCCTGTGTCTTGGAAAGTTTCCTCTTCTGTGAAGGCAAGGGAAGTGGGCTTCTTCAGTGTGACCCATCAGCCCCCTCCACTCTGCCTCCCTTCCCACTCTTGCCTGCCAGATACTCCTGGGGAGGAAAAGGGGTGCTCCTGATCCCCAGCTTGCCCTCTGTGTTTATGATCTCACTGTTACCACTTCAGATAGATACCACCCAGGGCTGCTCAGTCCAATGACCCCTCAGATTCCAACCTGCCTCCTGACATCTCCACCTGGTGGCCCACTGGCATCTTGGGGTCTCCATCTTGTGACATTCTCGTCTGCTCCTGCAACCGCCTCCCAAAGGCGACTCAGAAAACTGTTCCATGTGCTCTCAAGCAAAGGCTACTGTCTCCCTTCTCCCCATTCCTGCACCCCATATCTAGTGTGCCATATTCTTCGAGTGTCTGTTATCACCTGGGCCTGTGTGTAGTTATACACATTGGCACCATGAACACCACTGGCTCTGTGGCTTCCGCTGAAGACCTGTAAGGTAGCTATTGGGAGTTCTTTGCTTTGTTTAGAACCTAAGCTGAGATCAGAGATGAGAGTTCATTAGTGAAGGGCCAGGTCCATAACAGGGTCGCTTTTCTTAGCATATATATTGCTATCTCCCAACTGGCAGGTAACTAGGCCAATTGTCTTGTGTTAATCAATTAATCTGATGATCCCAGGCCTCCCAAAGTATCTCCCCAAGTATCCTTCCCTTCCTGTTGCCGCTGAAGGCACGTTACTACTCTAACCTATCATAGGTGAGAGCTGGCATCCACATGATAAATCAGAGGTATGAACCTACTTCAGTCTACTGTGACACCATCTGCTGCTGCCCATGGAGAGGAGATGCTTAAGCAGTCACTGGAGGCTTTGCTGGCACTAGCTGTGACCAGGCCCTGTAGAATGTCAGCAGGTGCCCAGATCGAGCCTGGCCAATGGAGGGTAGTATGTGGGAGAGGGCAGAAGAGCCATTAACAGCAGGTCCTTCCAGTGCCTATCTCTCACAGCTACCTGCAGGTGCCCCTCTCCCTCCCCCGTCTCTGTGTGTGTGTGTGTGTGTGTGTGTGTGTGTGTGTGTGTTGTGTGTGTGTATGCACTAGGGCAGTGATGATGAATTCCGAAGTTCAGAACATGTTTTCCCTGACTTGCAAAGCTCTTTTGCTGAACAAATCTTACACAATCAATAGATCAAAGGCAAGCAGAGCGGCTGTGACAAGGCTTGGAGATGGAACCGGCTTTATGGGCCTCTCACCTGCTCAGCCACACTTGCTGAGTTGGGCGCCCTCAGGGAAGAATGTTAGCCTCTCTGGAAACGGGCATCCTGAGGTTCTGCAACTCAGCAGGGACCAAGAGTGGACATGGTGAAGTGCTCAGGCAACTAGTAACAGTGAATTACTCCTGTCACCTTGTCTTCAATAGGTCAGTGTGGCTTCTGTACCTGAGTTCCACACATTGTCATATCTTCCCAATGTCACAGCAATCCTACGTTATAGTTATCATGATTGGGTTTGATTTAAATGGCATTCTGGTAAAGAGTACTACACCCTGCCCTGAAGCCCAGGGTCTTCTTCCCTGGAGTCTCCCAGAGGGAGAGGTGCCCAGCCCAGAGCAACCTTAATTAGGGAAGGACCATCATGTTCCTTGCCAGGTTGTAAACTTCCTCTCCGTGCCCTTCTGCAACCCCAGCCTGAAGTTCAGGGGACAGAAGAGAGAAAAGAGAGGCTGTCTAGGTTTGAGTTGAGGTTCCCGTGGGCCACTGAACTATTCCAGGCCATGTGAACTTCTGTGTCTAGAGTTCAGCTAAGGTATATCTACTGCAAAGCCCTTTCTCTGCTGGGATGACACTGTTGAGGACAGAAGCTTCCAGGCAGAGGTAAGAAGGTCTTCTGTCACCAGGAGCATTCAAGCAAAGCTCAGGGATACAGGTGATGATTTCATATCATAAAGCCTGTGGTCCAGCTTGCCCTCAGCCATCACCATCTCTGCAACTCAGCCAGGACCTAGCTTCAGATGCCACTGAGGTTTGGAGAAGATTGGAACCATTTTACCGGCTTCTCATCCAAACTCCGCCTTGCTCTCTGTTTTATGCCTGTGGGAGAGGCTGTGGCCAGGCCACCACTGGGAGGACTCTGGGCACAGAACAACATGCATCCTGTCTGTGAGGACACACCACCTATTTGGTCAGATCCCCTGTTTTGCAGTCTCCCTGCAGTGGCTGTGGGCCCTGAGAAATCCCCTCCAGAGCTCTCTTCTTGGGCATGTTAATGACATCACTATTCCCTTCCCAACAAGAAGCATGAGAAGGAACTGACAAAACACATGGCCACCACCACTGCCATGTTCAAGGACTATATGATAACATTAGAAGTCACACTTTGCTTTTTTAAATAAACTTTTTTCTCAATTTGTTTTTATTTAAATTAGAAACATGAATGTTTCACATGTCAATCCCAACTCCCTCTCCCACCCCTCCTCCCTTGTCCCTTCACCAGTCCCCCCATCCCCCAGCCCAATCCCCACATCTTTCCCCAGGGAGGGTGAGGCCCTCCTTGGGGAATCTCGAGTCTGTCATTTCATTCAGGGCAGGACCTAGGCCCTTCCCCACGAGTCCAGGCTGAGAGAGCATCCCTCCATGTGGAATGGGCTCCCAAAGATCATTCGTATGCCATGGTGAACACTGATCTACTACCCAAGGCCCCAGAGGTTTCTGAGGCCTCCTCCCTGACACTACATTCATGGAGTCTGGATCAGTCCCCTGTTGGCCTCTCAGCCATCAGTCTGGGATCCAAGAGCTCCCCCTTATCCGGTCAGCTGTCTTTGTGGGTTTCACCATCACAGTCTTGGCCCTTTTGCTCATCACTCCTCCATCTCTGTCACTAGGTTCCAGGGGTTCAGTTTAGTGTTTAGCTATGGGTATCTGTCTCTGCTTCCATCAGTCACTGGATGAAGGTTCTAGGATGGCATATAAGGTAGTCATCAACCTTATCATCAGGGAGGAGCTATTAATGTAGTCTCTCCACTATTGCTTAGTTTGCCAGTTGGTGTTATCCTTGTTGATCTCTGGAAATCTCACTAGTGTCAGCTCTCTCCTCAAACCTATAATGACTCCATCTATTATGGTATCTCTCATCCTGCTCTCCTCTATTCATACCCCGACTCAACCATGTCTTCTTCCCCCCTCCTCTTATTCCCCTCTCTTTTTCCTGGTTCCCTCTCCCTTCCCCCCATTTTCTCAATCTGCTCAGGAGAGCTTGCCTCATTCCACTTCTCTGGGGTATCATGCATATCTCTTGGGAACCTCCCTATTTCCCAGACTTACTGGCACTGGGATTGTAGGCTGATATTCCCTGATTGATGCTCCATATATGAGTGAGTACATACTATGTTTGTCTTTTTGTGACTGGGTTACATCACTCAGGATGGTTTCTTCTAGTGCCATCCATTTGCCTGCAAATTTCAAGATTCCATTGTTTTTTTCCCACTGAGTATTACTCCATTATGTAAATGTACCACATTTTCTCTATCCACTCTTCAGTTGTGGGGCATCTAGGTTGCTTCCAGGATCTAGCTATTACAAATAATGCTGCTATTAACATAGTGGAACAGACATCCTTGTTGTGTGAATTTGGTGTCTTTTGGGTATATGCCTAAGAGTGGAATTGCTGGGTCTTGTGGTAGACTGATTCCCATTTTCCTGAGGAGTCTCCATACTGATTTCCAAAGTGGCTGTACAAGTTGGCACTCCCACCAGCAATGGATGGGTGCTCCCCTTTCTCCACATCCTTTCCAGCATAAGCTGTCAGTGTTTTTGATTTTAGTCATTCTGACAGGAGTAAGATGATATCTCAGGGTTGTTTTGATTTGCATTTCCCAAATGGCTAAGGATGTTGAGCACTTTCTTAAGTGTTTCTGAGCCATTTTAGACTCCTCTATTGAGAATTCTCTATTTAGTTCAGACCCCCACTTTTAAATTGGATCCTTTGGTGTTTTGGAGACTTGCTTCTTGAGTTCTTTGTAAATTTTGGAGATCAGCCCTCTGTCAGATGTGGGGTTAGTGAATATCTTTTCCCAGTCTGTGGGTTGCATTTTTGTCTTGCTGACTGTGTCCTTTGCCTTACAGAAGCTTCTCAGTTTCAGGAGGTCCCATTTGTTAATTGTCGATCTCAGTGTCTGTGCTACTGGTGTTATGTTCAGGAAGCAGTCTCCTGTACCAATTCGTTCAAGGGTACCTCCAACTTTCTCTTCTAACAGGTTCAGTGTGGCTGGATTTTTGTAGAGGTCTTTGATCCATTTGTACTTAACTTTTGTGCATGGCGATAGACATGGATCTATCTACAGTCTTTTACATGCCAATATCCAGTTATGCCAGCACCATTTGTTGAAGATGCTATCTTTTTTCCATTGTATAATTTTAGCTTCTTTGTTGAAAATCAGCTCTTCATAGGTTTGTGGATTAATCTCAGGGAGAAGTCACACTTTTCTATGAGTATCAGTACCTCAGTTTCATTACCACTAGAGATCAGAGACACCAGCACCCCATGATTGACAGTTACTAAAACCCCACCACTTGCTATTAGTCTGTGGACACCAATATACCACTACTGACTAATGCCTTGAAACATCAATTGCCCACTATTAATATTCAGTGGACTCGGAAACACTACACCCCACCACTGACAACGGGCCTACAAGATAACACATCCCACTATTGACAACAGAGCTATGAGGCAACACATCCCGCCACTAACTACAAGGCCCAGACACCACACCCAATCACTGACAACAAGTCTCAGAGACACCACAGCCCGCCACTGGCAGTGGGGCTCAAAGACACCAGTGATGAGGCTTGGACATAGTGACACATACAGTAAGTCAGTGGGACTTCTATACTCACCATGGGTGAACTTTTTGGGGTGCTGCCCTGTCCTGATCCAACTGGCCAGTGACATGGTCCTATTCAGTCCCTGTCCCACCTCTGTGCCTCCTTCCCTGCCTTTGGCATGAAGAAGACACAAGACACACATGTGGCTTGGTACTTCCCTGTTGCACAGCTGCAGCCCGGAACCTCCCACAGTTCCTCCCAGCAGACTCGGGCCTGCCTCTCCGGTCCTCTCCACAGCTCCTGATGCCTTAACCTCCTCCCACGCCATAGCCTCGACATCACCTCACTGCTGGATGGGTCTCCTGGCTCATCCACTCTCTTTATGTTTTGTTAAAGCACTTCCTGACAGTGTGGGGCCTCCTGACTCCCCCTTTGTTAAGGGACTGAGTCCTCCTTTGAGTTCACAATTGCTTGTTTCTGCCTGTCTGGTCATTGTCTGTCTGTCTGTCTGCCTGTGCCTTGTGAAGCCAAGGATCTGGGCTTCACTTACCCGCTAGCTCAGTTAAGGTTGGGCACAAAGGGCTGGAGGACACCCTGTATGTGTCCTTTCTCATCTCTGTAGGTGGGGGTCAGAGTTACTGCCTCGCTTACATCCTGCCTCCATATTGCCAGGCACTGTGGAGCTGGGATTGGAGCTGCTGTCTCTGGGACCTGTGTGTTGCTGTCTCCAGCTACTTAAAATCGTCGGTTTTTAAGGAGGAAAAGCTCATGTGGCTCACAGTTCAAAGGTGCATGCCCCATTGGCTGCACTGCTGTAAACCTGTTCTGACTCAATAGATGATGGTAGGAGCTTGTGACAGAGGTAGCCTGACCCGATGGTGGCCAGGAAGCAAAGAGAGAAAACGTAGAGGAAGGGTCTGGGCCATGTCCCTTTCAAGGTCTCACCCCCAGTGGCCTTCCTCCCACTAGCCTTCCCTCAGGTTCCACCACTGCTACACAGTGGGTGTTATGATGCTTTGAGAGATTGGACCTTGGTGGGAAGCCCCAAAGTGGGTGGGTGAGGGACAAACACACCATGCAGACCAAACTTGTGTGGAAATTTTATTGGGGGAAGGAGATGGAAGACTTGCCTGCCTCTTCAAAGGAAGAGAGAGTGGGAGTAGGGGGGAGCTTGTCTCTTTTTTTAATTTTTATTTTTAAATTAAAATTAGAAACAAGGTTGCTTCACATGTCAATCCCAGCTCCCTTTCCCTCCCCCTCCTCCCACACCCTCCCACCAACCCCCCATGCCTCCTCATTTCCACAGGGAGGGTGAGGCCCTCCGTGGGGGTGTCCATAGTCTGTCATTTCATCCAGGGCAGGGCCTAGACCCTCCCCCAAGAGTCCAGGCCGAGAGAGCATCTCTCATTGTTAGATAGGCACCCAAAGTCCATTTGTGTGCCAGGGATAAATACTGTGTATTGGGTCCCACAGAGTACAGAGCCAGAGTTCTGCTTTCCATGCATTCAGGGGTGATGCACTCTGCCAGGTCCTGGATGCTAACAGTGGGGACCAAGCCTCCATCACATGGACTTTAGAGAGAACTCATCTAAACACCTGTAAGGACTTCAGCAGAACAGCATTTAAAAGACACAGAAAGCATTCTGTCCAGTCCTGGCACACAGTGAGTGAAAATGAGGAATGACTGTCCTGGGTGTGGTCAAGGAGAAGATAAGAAGGTTTCTATTGTAGATATGAGGAGAGCACAGCCAGAGGCACCTGGGAGAGTCCAGACTGGACACGGCCAGCAGACTAGACCAGGCCACAAGAGGAGAGAGAGAGGGAGAGAGTAAGAGAGGAGGGGAAGATAGAGGGGGAAGAGAGGAGAGCAGGAGTCAAGGGTGCAGTGCCAAGAAAGAAGCCAAGGTCAGGACCAAGACAGCACATGGCCAAAATATCTGAGTTACACAGGAATCGGAAGCTGGGGGAAGGGAAGAGAACCTTGGGGGCTGGAGAGGTTTGGGGAGGAGGAGGGGTGAGAAGTACTGAGAGGAGCCAGGACTCTGCAGCAGATACTTGTCATGCTGAGAGAACCTGGCAGCCAGATTTGATTTGTTAGTAAGGACCTCAGTCATTTGTCCGGGGTTTCTATGGGACCGAATACACAGTAAGTGTATATGCAAGCCAGATTATTTTGTCACCAGTTGTCCATGCTGAATGATCAGTTTGTCACTGCCACGTCACTCAAGCAAGGCATCAGCTGTAACTGAGACTGGGGTTTCTATGTAAGGTTCTTTCTCTGCCACAGAGGAAGCTGCTGCTGTAAGGGCCAAACAGGAAGTGACAGTGAGAGTCTAAAAGGAAGCTAAGGTAAGAACCAAACGAGAAATTGTAGCGGTCAGGCAGGAAGTTGCAGTAAAGGCTCAGCCAGGAAGCTGAGATAAGGGCCTACTAGGGGGTAAGGAGCCAGCAGGAAGCTGCGGTGAGTGTGGGCCATTCATGTCTGTTCTCACTGGGTTCTCTGAGCAGGTGGGCGGTTCCTAAGTGGACAGCCAATGTGCAGGGCTGTGAGGTCTCCATCGCCCACTTCCAGGGACAATGACCAGAATGACCTCAAGCTGAGGCAGCACTTTAGCCACCGGACTATTGACGACAGTGACATCGTAGGGACCCTGTCACTCCCACAGGCACAGCAAGCACTGCAAAGCCAGAACACTAACCGTGCTGCCATGCGTTCCCGCGCCTTCTGTTGTTCAATTAGGGCAGATGAATGAGCAAATTGTTCACTGATCTAATCTTACACAGTTAACACAACTGTCCTGATAAAAGACAATCTTGCAAAACACAGTCACTCCAGAGAATTCACCATCCTCCCTCCGCATTCTGCCCAGGCGAATGGGCTTCTTTGCATTGTCGGCGAAATGCCTTCAGACAGGCAAACAAATGCAATTAAACCACATTCCCTCCAGGGCCTCCATGCACAGTCCCTTGGAGAACAGAGGTCTCCACAATGGCCCCGCCTCGAGTTTCATGTTATTGAAAAGATTACCCATAAATCAAGGTTGTAGGACGTGGGTGGTGAGTTGTTTTTATGTCTCCTGAAATATGTCTGCCTTCTTCGATGACGATCGATCAGGAGCCAGGTTTCAAGGCAGACCCTGGCCAAGGGGAAAGCACGCTCGGCTTTCAGCTTATAAGTGTGCCCAGGGACGTTTCTTGGCATTTCAGCAATTGTCAAGTCAGTAATTAAAGTTGAACCAGCCCTTAGCTGACAATCAATTCCGTGATTGTGTTTGAGTGGCTGTTTTACTAAATCAACACTGCTTGCTCATCAGCGCACATGCTCACACGGAGGCAGGCTGGCGGGCTGCCACAGCAAGCAAAGCCATCCATGCACCTATGCGGGAGCGTATGGTTGTGTGGCACTGGACAAGTCACTTCCCCCGCCAGGCTCCAGCTCCTCTGTCTGGAAGAGAGATCAAAGTGTCTCCCACCCAGGCTGCTATGAAAGACTAGAATTTGTGTTTTTGAGTCCACACTGCCCAGAGGATGGGGCTGAGGATGGGGATTGTGTTCTCCTGGTCACCATGGTGATCCTAACCCTCCGCACAGCCCTGGTGTAGATAAATAACAGGAATCCTGTACACGGTGCCTCCACAACCTGTGGGTCCAGTTCTCCAGCTCCCCTCCTTCACAAGCTCTGAAGTGATCCCTTCCAGGTTTGGTGGCTTGAAGGAGATCCTCCCTCCCCCCATTTGAATACTTTGTCCCCAGTTGGTGGCACGGCTTGAGAAGGCTTGTTGAAGGAAGCATGTCACTGGAGGAGGGTTTTGGGAGTTTAAAGACTTGTGATGTTTCTAGTTCACTTTCTCTGCTTCACCTTGTGGTTCAGGGTACGAGCCATGAGCTTCCTGCTCCTGCAGTTCACTCTGTCATCCAGAACTCTAACCCTCTGGAACCCCGAACCCAAACAATCTCTTTCTTCTCCAAGAGACCTTGGTCATGGTATTTATTACAGCAACAGAAAAGTCACTATTATACCAGATAAGGACAGTCAGTCAGGGTGCCCTGCTGAGAACCAACTGTGTCCCTGCTTCTAGATAGACAGGCAGTACTACCCAGTCTTGCTGTAGTCTGCTAGCTCCTGATGGATTTCTTTGTGTTTATTCATTCCTGGGGGTGGTGGACACATGTATGCCACAATGCACATGTAGGGGTCTCAGGACAAGTCAGTTGGTTCTGTCCTTCCATGGGGGGGGGTCCCAGGAATCGAACTCAGGTCATCAGTTTTGTGCACCAAGTGCTTTTATGCCCTGAGCCCTCTCATCTTGCAGCACTCCTGGTAAAATTCTAAGACAGTCCAGCAGTTCACAGCTGGGAGGGGAGGGCACCGGGACTGTTCTGATGTATTCGGCACAATGGATGCTCAGATTGCAGCACTCCTGGTAAAGTTCTAAGACAGTTCACAGCTGGGAGGGGAGGGCACTGGGACTGTTCTGATGTATTCGGCACGATGAGAGCTCAGATCTCTTGGGAATCATGCTGTGAACAGGTGTCATCTGCATCCTGCCCCAACAGATATTTCCATTTGTTGCCTTGGTACAGGAATGAATTCTCTAGCTCACAGCAAGCTCATGCTCCTGGAGAGATTGCCGTGAGGAGGCTAAGTCCTAGATCTTGTAAGTCAGAGATGAGAAGTCAAAGACATCAGCACCAAAGACAGGGCTCTGTACAGAGAATGGTCTGGGTAAAGTGTGCATTGTCCAGTGAGTAAAGAGAGAATGGACCAGATCCTGCTATCTGACTGGTAGTATAGTTCTAGATGTTTCCTGTAGCATGTGTCTTTTGCTCAATATTGCTCTTGCTGCTTGTAGGTTTTAATTTGTGTATGTTTTTACATTTCCTTTTCCTGGAATATACTTGACATTTGTTATCATTATATATAGTTTTTGCATCAGGCTTAAAACCTTCTTTAGACTAAAAGGGGAATTGTAGTGGCATCTAGCCTTGCCAGTTTATTTGTGTTAGCCACACTAACTGGAAGGTGGGAAAGTGTGAGGGGAGCTCTCTCTCTCTCTCTCTCTCTCTCTCTCTCTCTCTCTCTCTCTCTCTCTCTCTTGTGTTGTGGGTCAGATCAGAAGGGCAGAGACTGCATCTTCTGGAGCAGGAAGGCTGCGGTGGTTCTTTATTATTATCTGTGTAAGTTGTTCCCCAACAAAACACCCATTTATCATTTATCTTGGGTCTAGTGAACTCATTATCCCCTGCCTTCAGTTTCCATCATCAGGCCTTGATCAGAAACCACAGCAAGTAAGGAAAAGAAAATTAATATTGGGCTCCCGAGGTTTCCCTACGTGACAGATGGGACAGCTGGAGTGAAGGTCATGGGCTGAGGTGAAGGTCACATGTTAGCATGACTGTCACAGGCTGGAGTGAAGATCAGAGTATGAGAAGGTTG
Organism: Mesocricetus auratus; assembly: GCF_017639785.1. Classification (NCBI taxonomy): domain Eukaryota; kingdom Metazoa; phylum Chordata; class Mammalia; order Rodentia; family Cricetidae; genus Mesocricetus; species Mesocricetus auratus. Next base: position 16,242,583 of record NW_024429190.1, on the reverse strand, counting down.
GAAACTGCTGTTCACCTCCCCGGCTCTCTTCTCACCATGTGCTGGTCCTAGGAAAGAGTCTGGGGACACTGGCGAGGCCCAGGGCCAGCCTGGAGAATCTATGGAAGACCAGTGACCCTGCTCTTAACCTGTCAGCTCTTGTGTGAAGGCTGCTCAGCCCAGTATGTCATGATGGTGGCGGAATGGGGTGGCATCCAGGCCAGTTCTTTTCTGTATCACACTATCTCATTTCAAGAGAACACACTCTAAAATGACCTTCCCTGCAATAAGCCAAGCTGCATCTGGCTCCTGGCCCCATGTGTGACCATGTAGTCCTCAAATGCCTCCCTGCAGGCCAGCTCCCTACCAGGCACACTCTGAGTATCTCTCCCTCCACTGGGTATGTCTCAGGAACCTTGGAGGCTCAGACTGATCCCTGGTCATCTCCCAAGCCTGCCATCCTGTCTCATGTCTACATAAATGTGAATGACACTGCCGTGTGCATCTGCCCTCCCAGCAGATCAGAGCGTCCTCTGTGGCCCATGTCACTCAATCCCCACCGAAGCCCCTGAACCCCAACTATAAAGCATCTTTAGCACCCATCCATCTGTCTGGCACGATGCCTTTGTCTGAAGTCTCATTTAGCTAACCCACCTGGCTCCACAGGCTCCATCCTCTCGTATACACAAGGCCACATCTCATGCAAACTGTCTCCCAGGGGTTACCAAACAGATGACCACTCTTCTCACTCCAGAGATCCCACCTGGGGGTGCCAGCCCCGCTCCTCACCATCTGCAAGTCTTGGAGGATAAGAAAGGTGCTGGGCTGGAGAATTCTAATTATTCATGACTCACTCGGGCTCAGATGAGAGTCGAGCAGCTTCTAATTTCAGATCTGGGGGTGGGAGCCTCTGTGTTTGTCTCCACTGTCTGCATCTGCAGCCATCCAAACCAAGTTTCCTGAGTTCCCAGCTGGCTCCATCTGGCTGCCCAGGAACAGGTTGGTGGTGGTGGTGTGTGTGTGTGTGTGGGTATATTCAGTAGACAGGTGACACCAGTCTTCAGGCTGGCACCCCGCTCCTCTCCCCGCCACACAGTGTGTCACATGTATTTACATAATGGAGAGAGAGGAAGGTCTGTGGGGCTGTCAGGCAGGGCTCTGGCAAGCAAGGACGACATACTTTTTATAGTTTTCTGTAAGGCCCACATAAGTGATTGCAATCTGATGTGTGTCACTGGGGCAGGCTGGGGGTAGCCCTACCTTTTGGAAGAGATGGGCGGAAAGCTTCATGGTGGGAAGTGGACCAGGGAGGTGACATCCAGCATCTGGTGACAGAGTAACCACAAGAAACCTCCAAGGGCAGCGGTCACAGTGACACATCAAACTAGGAGGTTCAAGCTGGTGTTCCATGGACCACAGCTGACAGTAAGGAGATCTGACCCTTAAGCAGTCGGGATTCCTGATGTGGCCAAGGGAACAAGGATCCAGCAGAGGTCCCATCTAGCCTGCCCCACCTCTACCAGGAGCTTCCCTAAGCCCTTCGTGTGTGACTGCACAGACCGTCCATAGAAGACATCTGTCCTCTGAAGCAGGGTAGTGGGGTGGGGTCACTTGTTGCCAATACTTCTGTGTCTCTGCAGGCCTGAGAAACACAGGTACTTTGGAGGAGTGGTTCACTGCAATAGGGGCTTAGGACATGTGTGTGCACTGATAGTGATCTTAAAGGAACCCACAGACCCTGGAGGGTTGGGGGAGAAAGGTCCAAGGAGCCTTCATGCAATCAGAAGTCCAATCCCAACATTTTGGTGACTTGTAGACTTCTGAGAGCCATTTCTGGCCTTTGAAGTAGGGAGGGAGGCCTTTGTAGAATCCTCTGTTGTATCAAGACCCATGGTGCTTGCTAGTTGCCTTCCAGACAAAGGCAACCATGTCCTAGGCCTTTGCATTATTTGGGAGGTGCAGGGAAACATGAAGAGAAGGAAGTTGGTGCAACCAAACTAACAGTGAGCCTTTCCTAACCCTCTCTGACCTCAGCATCCCTCTGAGAAACAAGGGCAATTGCTGCTCCTCGCCAGGTATGCTGTGAGTGTCCCATGTACCTTCCCCTGTCCCATACCCGGACCATGTACTGGCCCATGCAGCCTTTCCCGAGGCTCAGGCTTCAAGTTGCCCAGCCATCAGTCAAAGGAATGTGTCAGGTATTTCCACAGCATGGTTGAACATGCTGTCTCTGATTTCAGGAAACCCAGCCTCACGGCCCCCAGGACCTAGCTCAGGTACCATATGTCTCCCCCAGAATAGTAAGCGGTAAAAATACACTGTTGAAAATAGTCTGCCTCTCAATTTGGAAGTGCAATCTGCCCACCTCTGCCCACGAGCTACTAATTGATTTGCTTTTTACCCCTTGCTCCCATCCTTGTGAGCACTTTCTCTCCCCTCTTCCCTGGCTCAGTCTTCAGTCAAAAGGCTGAAAATAGACCCTCGTGAGATTGCTGGACCTTTGGCACCTCTCACCTCAGAGTCACCTAGGCAGAACCCTGGGCCCACCTGAGGATGTGGTGGCCCTAGCCCAGGGCTCTCATTCAGTAATGAAGTCACAGCACCTACTCAGTTCCAGTTGAGTTGTCTTGGCTGGGATATGGCTATAGTAGGACCCAGCTTTGCCGGTCTGCGGGGAGGCGCCCCTAGAGAGAACACAAGGGGTTACAAGGTTCATGGTACAGGCCATTCTGGGTGAGGGTCAGGGAGCCATACTGACTGTACCAGGGAGGGCCTCCTGGAAGAGGCAGCCTCTAGAGAGAGCCTTGGTGGAAAGGAAACTGACTGATGAGCAGATGTTGGAGTGAGGCCCTGCCCCCACCCCCAGGTTGACTGCTGTGGGGCTGCCGGTGGGTAGGGCTTACCTTCGGGAGTTTGCACTCAGAGCATTGGAAGGGAACTATTTTGGTTTGTTCATATGTGATCATGAATCATGGCAGAAGTTCAAGGCCAGCATCTCGGTCGTCGGAGTAGGGATATCTCTATTCTCTTATGTGTCTGTGCAGGGAGCAGCACACACCCAGAAAGGCAAGGTGTCCACTGTCTCAGCCTACTGCAAACATGCAGAATTGGGGTGACTGATATAGGAGCCTGGGGTGGAGATGGAAGGTGGGCCAGGGACCCTGCTTTTGTGACCCTGGGCCATTCCCTCACTACCCTGGCCCACCAGTCAAATCTACCCATTCAAGGCCCCATCTGTGTACCCCTCCTCAGAGAAGGCCCTTCTTGCTCATGGTTCAGCAGCCATAGAAGAATGAATGAATGAATGAACGAATGAATGAACGAGCCTTCACTAACATGTGCTACTGGGAGCAGAGAGGAGGAAGAAGTGAATGAGACTTTCTGGCTGTTGGCCTCTAGCCTGCTTGAATATTCATGAGGATAGTCTCCCAAAGAGAAAAATAAACACAGGATCCTATGGGAGTCCAAGTGGAGGTGGGGCTGGCCATCCCCTCATTCATGCACGCATTCCATGCCCTTTCCACCCAGGATGGACCAATCGCCAACTCCACCCACACCTGTGCTGGTGGCCGCCAGAGGACACAGTAAGAGTTACTCAAGGGCGTGCAGTCCAAACAGGAGGCCCACAGCAAGCAGTGGCACTGAGCGTTTGGTGAGCCAAACGCAGGGTGTCTGGGTGGCTTGTGCCATTTTTCTTCTTGTCCAGGTGCCTACACATAGCTTGGATTATCTAAGGAAGGACAAAGGATGCACCCAAGGGACACAGGGAGGAGCTGAAAGTTCCCGAGAGCTACAGCTGGATGCTTTGAGCAAAACAGTTTATCAATTACAATGCAAAATATAAAATAAATATTCATGAGCCCCCGGTGATATAACTGCATGATTAAGTAAATAGCAGGGGAGGCGAGGCCAGTTCTAGTGCAGAATCCCAGTCACTCCATAGCTGCTTCACCCTCAGGGAGGCAGGGTGCCATCCCACACTCCATAGAGGGCAGACGAGCAAGCCACAGCAAAGGGGCCTGACAAATGCCACCTGCCAGCAGGGCACAGGCACCATGACGATCTTCCAGCAAACACTGTAGCGGTGTTTGCTGGAAGATCACAGGCAAATGTGGGAAAGACTACCCGAGGCTCCCTGGAGGGACCCCTGCAGGAACGGATCTGCATGCCTCTCCACTGCCACACGATAAAAGCTGGGGAAGTTAAAACATCCCAACAGGATCCAAGAAGACCTAACCAACTAATCACATGGTGCCGGCTATGAGGTCCTGGTACAGAACCAGAAAGCCAGTGACATCTGAGCCCAGTGTGGTATTCGGATAATGCTAATTGGCCGACACCGGTGCCCTCATTGGCACATCTTCTGCCTGGAACCACTACAAATAAGTTTATTTAAGTAAAATCTGGACTCCTAACTTTCTGCTTAAAACTGACCTCTGCTCTGGCTTTCCTCCACGGCCCCGGGTGTACCCTACTGTCACTCATTCCTGCTTACTGGCACATCATGTTGCAGAGTGCCACATGCTTCCTATAACTCAGTCACTGTGACACAGGGAACGGAATCCATCACCCTGTGTTCCCACACAGTATCCGTCTTTAATGCCCCGCTCCTCACAACCCACAGGCTCGTCTCTTTGTCTGTGTTGCGGAGAGTCTTTCCCAGGCCTTCCTGAACAGAGATAGTGGGCTTTATGCTGGAGGAGACTAATTAATGTTCCCAGGGAGCTCATTAGGATTCCTTGGAAAGAAAGCACGATGGGATTATCATCGGCTCACTTGGAGCAGGGCAAGCGTTCTGTGCAGCCCACCGCTCCTCATGGGCCCCTCATTGTCTTCTCCAGATAAGCTTGACCTCTGAAAGGCCATCACAGCAGCCTCCAGACAGAGGCTGGTCTCGGTGCCCCATGCCCTCCTGGAAGCTGTGTGTTCCTCAGCTATGCTGGTTCCCAGCCAGCCCTGCCCCAACTCCAGGCTCAGCAGAGGGTCTCTCCCACCACAGTGCCCCTCAGAGTATGTCAGTTGCTTAAACCCTGCCCCTGCTCGGATGGTGAACCATGTGAACTTGGTATCTCTTTCCCTTCTCTGTGCCTAGGTTTCCACACCTAGCAAGTAGGGGTGGTAATAGACTTCTATAATGTAACATAGTTGCACCATGGGAGTGTAGCTGGCCCAGAGTGAGGGATGCTCACCTGAGGACTTGAGTCTGCTGGCAGGAGAAGGAGAGTGACTGCATGCCAGCCATTACTACACCAGAGGTCGCAGCCCAAATGGAAGGCAGGGAGGACAGACACAGAAGAGCCTATGGCACTGCCTGTGAGGGTGGACTGTTTCCTGGGACTATGGAGAACCGGAGTTTCTGGGAACTTCACTGATGCCAGTGGTCTCGGGGTAGACAGTGGACTGGAGTTGGAGAGTTCATGGCAGGGAGCCAGTGCTCACTCTGCTATCACTGCTGTGTTTCAGGGATTGCAGAGCTAGTAACTCCGGCACCACTGCCTGGATGCTGTGTGGTAGGGTCACGTTCTCAGCTTACCCAGGCCCTGTGACCCTAAGGAGCTCTCCAACTCCCCCTTCCAACTCTGAAACCCTACTGTGACCCAGAGTGTGACAGCAGGGTCTCAGCTACCTTTCTTGACTATTCCATGAAGTAGAGGGGAGTCCCAAACAGCCCAAAGGAGAGGGCAACCATGGGGACTCAGCAGCATAAAAGAAGTTTAAAAGATGGTGGGTCAGGTGACCTCCCAGTACACAGGCAGGCCTCACAGCAAGGTTCCCCGAGGGTCCTGGATAGCACTAAGCTGGGTACTGTGGAGAGTTCTCCTGGATAGCACTAAGCTGGGTACTGTGGAGAGTTCTCCTGGATAGCACTAAGCTGGGTACTGTGGAGAGTTCTCCTGGATAGCACTAAGCTGGGTACTGTGGAGAGTTCTCCTGGATAGCACTAAGCTGGGTACTGTGGAGAGTTCTCCTTGGAAGGCTTTGATGAGGCAGAGCACAGTGTGGAACCACAGACCACCCCAGCCACGGGGCTTCATCAGATGATTTCAGAGCTACCAAGGACCTGCGGTGCTCATCCAGCCTGTGGGTCTCCAAAGAAGTGTATGGTGTGCACATCAAAGGACTGAGGCATTCCCACAATACCAAGCTTCCAGAGTCTCCCCAATGGCCCCTGCCTGTGAGCCTCTTGGGGATCTGCCTCCAGCAGAACCAAATTCATGCTGTGGAAACATAAGTCAGGTACCTCCCCCTACAATCACCCTGAGCAGAACTCCTGTGTGACGGGGCTGGGTATGGACTATCTCTCAGGGTGGAGGCTGGGCATCCAAGGGAGGGTGTGCTGGATTCCACTCCAGGAGGCCCAGGGGACCGTTGTTCCCTGCTTCTTCTAATACCGTGTGTACAGTATCCCGTGTCACCATCTCTGAGGACACTGTTGGTGACCCTAAGTCCCAGGATGGCCTCCTCTTGACCCTGCACTTGTCACCAGTGACCATGCTCCCAAGAGAGGACCTTGTTGTGAGTGTGCTACATCAGGGAGATGGGTGGACATGTTTCTGTCTTTCACAATGTCGGAATGTACTGACTAGTATTCAATTCACAGGCCACCTCAATCTGTTGGCTGCAATTACCTAGTCCGATTTCCTTGATAGCTGGCCAAGGTGAATACCGGTTCTTTATTCCGATCTTAATTACCAATATTAACTCTTGGAATACAGTTGCATGGCACACAGAAGATGTATGTGTGTGTGCACATGCTTTTATCTATATGTCTGTTTACCTATCTCTATAGGTAGATGTTCTCATTTGTTTTTGTCATGTTTCGAAGAGAGAACCTCAACTGAAAAAAATGCCAACACCAGATTAGCCTGTGGGAAATTTTCTTCACTAGTGGTTGATGTGAGAGAGCTCAGTTCACTGTGGGTGGCACCTGCTCTGTCCAAGTGGTCCTGGGCACTGTAAGGAAGCCGGTGGGCAGCACTCCTCCATGCCCTCTCCAGTTCCTGCCTCTGGGTTCCTGCCTTTTTCGAGTTCCTGTTCTGACCTCCTTTGATGGAGGGTGTGCCATCTGAGAGTTGTGAGCTGAAACAAACCCTTTGCTCTCCAAGTTGCTTTTGGTTGCAGTGTTTATCACAGCAATAGAAACCCCACTAAAACAGTAGGGTACAGCGTGGATACTGAAGAGGCCACAGCCGAGGTCAAGGAGTGAGAGAGACCTAGCTGAAGGCAGGCAGAAAGCCGATGGGGACGGGAAGAAAGTCCCTGCGGGAACAAGATGTTGAAGCCTGCTGGAGGCTGTGCTTCCAAGTAAGCCACAGGCTCAGAGCTGAGCTGAGCTTCAGGGTCAGTCATCATTCAGGAAGGAGGTGCAGAACAGTGGAGACTGTAAGATGGAGGGCAGGACCAGGCCCAGAGGGATGAGCAGATGGATGGATGAATGTCAGGTCATATGGGCAAGCAGGTGGGCAGGGAGGCGGGGCAGCAGTCAGAGTAGGCCATGTTAACCCTGGGACCAAGTTAGGTTGGAGCCTTCAAGGCAGTTGGGAATTCTCTGCGTCACGCTCCTTGGTGCGCACATGAGTCAGATGATAGTCCACCATCATGGTGTCAGGTGGCCTCTTCTTTATGGAGTCCAGGTAAAGGGGTTGCATCCTTTCTTCAGTCTCCCGTATCTGATAATTCCTGGCCTGTTTTTCTTGGTGTGATATAATACATCCATTTACTCAGAGGGGCCAGTTTACTTTGATAAACCCCAAGAGGGAAGCCCTGTCTGCTTTTAGGAATAAGTCATTTTGCTGGGCAGGTGGTCTTGTTTACATGCCCATCAAGGTAGTCATCCTGTCCCCTACGTTTGTGCTGAAAGCCAAATGCTGCTGGTAAAATGGACTCTTTGCAGGCGAGGAAGAGCCCCAAACCCACTATTTACACAGCATGGAAGGTCTTAGAGCAGGATGTGAGCTCATCACTCACTCTCCCAGAGACTTGGTGTATGGGTCCATCTTTTCAGAGGACACTAGTCATCTGGCTGCAGTGACCTTGCAGTAGCCCTCCCTCCCCATTAGCCCCTCATCCTCCCCTGGAGTTCTAGGCTAACACCCATCTAACTTGTCATTCTCTTCTTCAGGAAGACGCCTCCACTCCCGTCACCTCTTCCCACACACCCACACCCGTCTCAGCTCTCCCCGGAGCTTACTCCCCTGTATTGTAGAAACCTTGAACTTTGGAATTCCAGGCCAAGCCTCAGCTATGCCACAGTGCCTGCTGGGGGCCTCCATGAAAGAGGGGGGCAGTGAGGGAGAACACCTCTCTCAGCAGCAACCCCAATTTCAACCTCACATTCTGTGTTTCAGATCATCCTGGTGAGCTCGTCCCTTGGTGACCGGGAACAGAGCCTCTTCCTCAGCACCGATGAGGGTACCACCTTCCAGAAGTATCCTGTCCCCTTCCTCGTGGAGACCCTCCTCTTCCACCCGAAGGAGGAGGACAAGGTTCTTGCCTACACCAAAGACAGCAAGGTAAGAGGACATGGGATGTGAGGCCACAGGACCCAATGAGACAGACATCAGGACAGAAGCAGCTTTCCTGAGAGCTTTCCTGTCAGGGGAGGTAGGGCCTTGCTTGAGCTGGGAGGCACAAACCTCAGCATTGCCCTTGTTGACACAAACATGTGACTGTCTATCAGCATGGGGAGTCTCACACCAATGGCATGTGTTACAATAAGTAAGGTGGCAGCGAGCAGCCCTTGGCATACAGAGGCCTGTAAGCTGGGTCAGGAGATCCTAGTTAATGCCAGGCCTCCTCTGCCTCTCCTCCTCTGCCTTAGGCTAGCTCAGGTGGAGGGGCACTGGATGGTTTCCTGTAGGTATGGTGGCCAGGACCACAGATTTGGGAGCGTAAATGACAGAAATGTGTTTTGTCACAGACCCAGAGGCCAGAATTGTAAAATTAGTATCTCTGGGCTGAAGTTGAGTGTCCCTGAGACTCTAGAGACAGCTGCTCCCCTTTCTCAGTCCTGGTGGTCACCGTGTGCTTTGGGTTAAGGCTGCATTACTGTATCTTCCAGGCCAGCCTGGTTAAGTCTCTGCCCATTTTTAGAATGCCCCCTGCATGTGTACATGGACATGCTGGTGTACCCATGTCCATGACTACATATCTAAACCCTCCCACAGCTCCTGTCTTTCACAAAGACAGAGACAACTCCACCCCAGGTCCACCAGATAATTCCCATATCCTAAACCGCACCTCTGTAAAGCTGTTTGGGGCCGTATGAGGCCATGGCCACTAGTTCTAAGGATCAGACTATACCTGTCTTGGAGTGGAAGGATAGCCTGCCACTGTAGCACACAGCAGGCAGAGCAAAGGCCCCAGGAAGGGACCCTGGCCCTGGTGACAGCTATATCGTGCCTGCCACGCCATGATTATCAGGGACAGGAGCAGGAAGAAAAATCACAGCCCCTCCCCTCCTGCCAGCCAGTCTCTGCTCCTGTTCCTTTTGCCTCTACCCAACCAGAGGCCAGAACAGCAGCCAGTGGAAACTGCTCTTCATCAGCCCCTGGGACAGGGACAGGTGGTAGGGCCAGCATGGATCCATAGATGGATGGATGGATGGATGGATGGATGGATGGATGGATGGATGGAAGCTGATTAGAAGAATGAATGTATGTAACTGAAGGGCAACAGCATGGGCCCACCTTCCATGTTCTTCCAGGGTCCCATGCCTCTTCCGTGGTGCTAGTATGTAGTTTTGTGTTTCTTCTAGTATTTTATCACAGTCTCCAGCCCCCTCACACTAAGGCTGAGTTCTGGGAAGGTAGCCGTGCTGGATTTATAGCTCACAGTTTTAATCTCGTGTTTTCTGAAAATATATGCTGGTTGGATAGATTATAAATGGACATAGGAAATGGATGGATAGATGGATGGATGGATGAATGGATGAGTGGATGGATGGATGGATTGAAAGGTGGATGGATGATTTGATAGATTATGGGTGGATAGGTAATGGATGGATGGATGGGTGGATAGGTGGGTGGGTGGGTAGGTTGGGTAGATGGATGGATAAATGGATAGATGGATGGATGGATGGAGAGCAGCTGGTTAGGTGAATAAACATATGAATCAATGCCAATCCCTACAAACATGAATCAGTCAGGTAAGAAAGCCCTAATGGAGAGTGGTGATGGTCAAGCCCAGCTTTCCTCCAGATCCCAGCCTCCTTGGCAAGGTCTAGCATATATTATCTAGTGTCCCTAGCCTGTGGCTGCCTGTCTGTTCCTATCCCTTTCCCTCAGGGCTGCACACCCTTCTGGGTATTAATAGTGCTACTTAGCCTTCCATGTAATTAGACCAAAGCACAGCTACAGCGAGTTATTTTCCTGAAGAAATTGACTGTGTTGCAATTGCTCTTTAATTTATGGCGCCCTGAAAAATTAATGGAGCTGAAACCTTGGTTATTCTCCTTGGCTCTTTTCTGTGATGACATGGAAAGAAAGGAGAGGAAAAAGGTTTAATTGCTGTTATAAAAGGAATGAGGGATTTGGGGAAATTAGTCAGCGATGACCATCTTGAGTTGGGGGGGAGCTTGGTGGTCTGTCAATGCTTTTGGGTGCCCAAGAAACTGGGTGTGTAGTGGAATCATGCCAGCTCTGACTCTACAAACCTGTTGTTAGCCAGGCATCTGGACACCATGCTGAGAGGAGGACATTGCAAAGCTCCCTGGCTCAGAGCAGTACACTGGGAATTGGCCCTGGGTCTTCAGGTAGCTGGAACTCTGCAGGCTTTTGCTGGAATCCTCTGGATGTGGTTCCTGGCTACTAGGATGCAGGCTTCCATGTGGCTCTCATCTGGGGATCATGCTGTTCTATATGGGTAGAACAAAACACAGAAACTTTACCAACTTCAGTTTTACCAGACAGAGTCATACACTAAGCCCCGAGGGTAGACACAAATACCATATGAACAGAATTAAGTTCTTCACTGCCTGATTTTTCCCTCACCTCTCCTCCTTCTCTTGTCCTACCTCCTGCCTCTTCCCAGGTATCTGCCCTTGCTCTGAAAAAGGCTCTACCTCACTTGGGGTATCTTGCCTCCCTCTGTTCCTTCCTCACTGTCTCATTAATTGGGACACAATCTGAGGTACCTTACTGCAGTCTGGCCAAGCTTCCTGAGTTACATCCAATATATATATTCCTTCCAAGTCTTAGCAAGCTGCCAAGGCTCCTGGGATCAGGAGGTCCTTCCTACCCTGCTCTCTGGGGTCTACTGTCTCATCACCCACAGCCTCATCTTCTTGGGCTTGAGCTGTGGGCCTGCTTGCTGGCAGAGCTAGGGTTACTTACTTGTAAGACAAGGTCAGATTCACATAGTTTGTTTTGCTTTGCTTTTCCTTACTATTTTTTTCTTCCAGTCAAGAACCACCTCTGGGTCTTGGAAAATGACTCAGTCTGCAAAGTGGTTTCTTCACAAGCATGAAGACCTGAGTTCAGATCCCCAACAGCTATATAAAAGAAGAGTGGACATTTGCCTCTGCACCCCAGAGTTGAGCATACCCTCTGGGACATGCTGGATACCAGAAGTACCCAAAGGAAGGAAGGAAAATGCCTCATTTTGCTTTGGCTTTCCTAACCCTGTGAATTTATTCCACCTCTGACCCAGCAATCTAGCTGCAAGAGAGTCAGAGCAATGTTAGGCATTAGCATCCCCACCTATGAAAAATAATACAGCATTCTGAGTAAGGGAAGATGAAAACTGAGGATCTTTAATAGTGATGCCATCACAGTCCAGGGCAGAGCTGCTGTCCCTCTGGCCTCATATAAAGGTCACTGATGTACACTCCTAGGGTGCACCTTCCGTTGATGTCATCTTCTTGCCTTCTCAAGTCAGCAATTCCCTGAAGCACATTCCAACACTCTCCTGAGATATAACCCTGGAGCTGATCCACCGTCCTGCTACAGGATACCTCTATGTAGATTTTAGCTACAGGATCTAGGGCATCCCTCTGATATTTGTTATTGTTTATTTTCAACATTTATCTTTTATTAAGCAGAAGTGTTCTATTTCTGCAGCAATTGATGGCAGATAGTAAAATTACTGCCCCCCATGAGAATGAACTGGAAAGGCTCCATAAAGCTCTGGGATGGGCATCATAAACATAAGCACATTTGATGGTGACAGCAATGATAATGCCATTCACTTGTGTGGAAACTTTATCACCGAGCCCTTAAATGCTTGTCTTCTTGACTGACTAGCTGTGGGTGTGAGCAATGTTCTACCCATTTGCAGATGGATAAACTGAGTCATGAGATGGAAAGGGGCTGGCCCCAGTCATTCGGATGACCCAGAAAGAGGGCCAGGGATGGCCACCCATCGTTCCTAGGGACCTAGGGACACTGCTTCATCACTGACATAGTACTGTGAACTCGGGTCTATGAGATGGGAATCGCTGCTGTGTGTAAATGCTGTGATACATTGATGGATGTACTTAGCTCTCTCAGTCTTAATGTTCTCATCTTGTAAAGACAGAAAAACTTCATCTGATTATTGTATTGGTGAGTGTGTGTCTGTATGGGCATGAGTGTGTGTGTGTGTGTGTGTCTGTATGGGCATGAGTGTGGGTGTGTCTATGTGGACATGCGTGTGTGTGTGTCATGTGAACTTGAGTGTGTGTGTCTGTGAGGGCTTTCTGTGAGATAGTGTTTGATGTAGATCACAGCCACAGTGAGCCATGTGCCTTGGTAGTTGTTGAGTCTTAGGTCATGCCATGCCCAGGTCCAGGGGCTTCACAGGGCACAGGAGTACCTTGTATGGCCTGCAGTCATCCTAGGGAGGAAAACTTCCCCCTTTAAAGCCCTTTACAAATGGAAGGTAATGCTTTCTTAGCATGTGATCCAGAACAGGTGTCCAGCCACCTGTTAAGCTTCGTGGCATCCAGCCGGGGTTATGTGTCTAGCCTGCACTCTCAGCTTCTGCTCAGAAGGCAGAGGTGAGTGTTCCCATAGAGACCACTCAGGCCACCAAGCCAGAAATACTTCATCTCCTGCCCTTTCTAGCTAGCCCTTGCCCCACGGCCAAATGTGCTCACTCATTCAGAAAGCTCACTGGAGTACCTGGCAGACAAGGATCCTTTCAGTGGTGTTACTGAAGGTGAGCCAGGCGGATGAGTGCCCCAGGCAGCCAAGAGTACATGGAGATGGGAAATGGAGCGGAAGGAAGTGATCCTGAAGCTGGGGGCTCCAAACCCAGGGCCGATTCCCAGTGCACTCACTGTTGGAAGCTGAGGGGCACCCACTGCACGTGCCCAGATGCTGCCACTTTGTGAGGTGATTGAGATGTCCCACCCCCCCCTTTAAGACAGGAATGTGGTATCCTTGTTTTTAAAGAGGGAAACTGAAGCTTGAAAGAGCCCAGAGCAAAGGCACGGTCCCGCAGCTGTGAATGAAGGGCTCTGCCAGAAACCAGGGCTGCTGGAATCATAGGCTCCCCCTTCAGAGTGTCACTGCCAAGGATGATGCTTGGTGTCTGAGGAAACCAAGTGCCATACAGGCACAGAGAGCAGAGGCAGAGCCACAGACAGTACCACACAGTTCTAAACCTAGTTCAGATAAAGACGGACTTCAGTGTGCAGAATCAGGTGGGACCACATGTCTCCAGGAACAGAGGAAGAGCACAGTTGTCACAGTAACCCAGGGATGGAGGAGACACCTATGAAACCCATGGAATAATACAAGTGAAAAGTGTCTTGAGGAATGTGGTAACAGATTGGCCACATCCATTCCTACTCCCTCAGTATGGGAAGGGTTGGCACAAAAACCATTCAAGGAAGACATGGGATTTCAGGGACATAGGAGAATGAGGGAGATGTGTGTTAGGGTTCACTGAGTCTGTCATGTAGCAAATGCATGCCTGAGTTATCTGTCTGCAGCTGGACACTGAGACTGGCCAGCTGTGAGTAAGACTGACTGTTTGGAGAGAGGAAGCCAGTCTGTCTCTACACGTCCTTCCCACTGCCCATCATGAAAGTCAGAGGACCTGGCCAGCAAGAAGCCAAGGCCACTGCACTCAAAACTTCTCCCTGACCCAGCCTGAGAGATGAAGTCACAGCCCACAGTGACTGTGCTCTGTCACCCTCAATGAAAAGCCTTTTCCTCAGCTGCCTGCATACAGCAGCACTCCTTGTCCATGAGGTCCCCAGGGCCCATGCAGAAGTGTCCCACAGAGGGAGTTGGGATCAGGGAAGTCCTGAGAAGAGCTGGAAGAGGAAAAGAAGAGGCAGGGTCCCCCATGAATCTGCCAAACTGCATAGGCCACCTCAGGCTGGAAAGGGAGAGGAAACCCACCCTGGGGAAGCTTCAGGTGTTTGTTGTGTGTCCAGCCCAAGAACTCACCTGCCAGCCAGCCTCAGTGAGACGACCTCTGTGTGGAGCCCTCTCTGTGGCTTCAGCCCTTGCTGGTTGGCCTGCAGCACCAGTGTGCCCGCAGAATAAGAGTGACATCCCTTGGGGAGCCTTGTAGCAGATCACCGTCACTCAGACCTCCCTGCCAAAGCTCTGTCTTTTGTCTGCTCTGCAGCTGTACGTGTCTTCTGACCTGGGGAAGAAGTGGACCCTTCTACAGGAACGGGTGACCAAGGACCACGTGTTCTGGTGAGAGCCCCTTACATGGGAGACTTTATCGCAGGCTTTGCCTCCTCCTCACCCCAGGGGAACTCTAGGGTCCTCTTTGTGCTCCTGGGGGTGTTCAGGGCTCAGTATCCCTCACGCCTTGTCCCCCGGTGGCTTTGGGATGTTTAGACCCTACCTTGTCCTCTATATCCAGCTATTTGGATGAGGTAAAACATCTCAGGGTGGCTCAACACTCTTGGCTACCCTCCTCCCAACTCACCAATTCAGCCCCACCTGCTCCTGAGTGAGTCCCTGTGTCAACCTACCATGCTCCAGGGCTGCCCAGACCCTGTCTGCCTAGGCTCACTTTCCTGCCCACCAGTACCCTGGGACTCACTCCTCTGGCCCATGAGATCACAGTGTTCAGTCCTGCTAGGAAACCAAAGACCCAGGGTGCCCGCAGCCTCTGAGGGCTGAAGCAGGAGAGATGGTGAATGAAGGTGGAATGGGACTCAGGTCCACACAAAGACCATGGGGTGCTGGCTCCGCATCTTCATGACTTTCTGGGAGCCCTTTCAGGGACTTGGGCAGCTTCCAGCCCCACCACCCAAGTCAGGTAGCGCTGAAGTTCAGAAAGCATATGCTGTCTGTCCAAGCAAGACCTCAGAAGGCAGGCAGTAAAGAGAGGACAGGAAACTGAGGCAGCTGGATCAGAGCCCACACTGTACCCGGCCGGCTGTGACCATGGTTCCCTTCCTAGACGTGCACCTACCTGCACAGGCTTTCTCTTGCATACACACATGCACATACATACATGTACTTTCATATCCTTCCTGTCTTAGTGCAAATGGACATAAAACTTCGCCTGTGACCATGGTTCCCTTCCTAGACGTGCACCTACCTGCACAGGCTTTCTCTTGCATACACACATGCACACACATACATGTACTTTCATATCCTTCCTGTCTTAGTGCAAATGGATATAAAACTTCGCCTGTGACCATGGTTCCCTTTCCAGATGTGCACCTACCTGCACAGGTTTTCTCTTGCATACACACAGGCATACACATACATGTACTTTCATATCCTTCCTGTCTTAGTACAAATGGACATAAAACTTCGCACTGGTCCCCCAGCCAGGACACAGTCCTGTCTCTAAAGAGGATGCACGGTGAAAACAGCCCCCCCTTGTGACTCCATGCTGTCCTCACAAGGATCCAGTTCCTATGTATTCAGTTGATTCTGAACACCAAATCCTGGCATCTGTGTCCTCTGCTCCTGGAAAGAAGTAATGATTGTCCCTGTACAGCAGCCCACCAGAGTACCCTCTCTGAAACCAGAGGGCTGCTGTCAGTCACAGACCCAACAATGATGTCCTCTATCAGGAATAGAAACTACCCATGGAGTCACTCCCAGGAGGTGGGGACTAAGGCCAGGAAGTGTGATTTCTGAGCTCCATGGACATTAAGACCTCAGGGAGACTGTACATGGCCACTTGCCCCCAAGCCAGGCTAAGGAGTATCCCAGCTTGGCTCATAGAGACTCTCCGGCTAGAGAAACCAGCCCTGGGATTCTACCACTATCTTGGACAAGTCAGACTGGCTCTGTGCACAAACTTCTCCTGTGACTGAGGGCTGTGCCTGTTATGTGTGAGAGTCATGGGATGCTTGGCAGTGCAGCTGGTTGGATCCCTTCTGGAATGTGGTGACAGACAAGGGACGGCCTCTGTTGTATGAAACATATAAAGCTGTTTTGACAGCCTTGTCCTTGGATTGGCAGCAGAACGCACCAGAACCTCTGCTCTATCTCAGGCCTGACTCATTAGCCGTGTTGAAGCTGTACAGCACACTGGCTCCTCAGGGAGACACGGAGGGAGGGATGTGCAGCAGGGTGTCTGTTAAGGGGCTGCTGCCTCCCTCAGTGGTCAACAGCCTTGGAGTAAAAAAACCACAAAAGCAGACACTGGCCAATGCCTTGCTATGAAGGAGCAAATGAATGAATGAGTGCATTAGTACACGAGTAAGTAAATGAATGAGTGAGTAAATGAATGGGTGAATGAGGTAAATGAATGGCTATGTGTGTAAGGGTGTGAATGTGTATTTAAATGGCTCCCAGAGCACCTAGAATGTCCCCTGCTCCAAGGATCTGCCAGTGTATGTAGCTACTACATGGGTTCCTATCCCTCTGCACCAGGAGGAGAACTTCCCGCCCATGTGCATGTTTCCCCTCCCCCTCCCCTCTCCCCCTCCCCTCCTCTTTATTTCTTTTCTCTGGCTCTCCTATATAAATGAGCATATCTGGAGGTTTGGAAGAAGGGATGTACTGACTGGGACAGGTCCCAGCCTGAGCTTCCTGATCCCTAAGTACTTACTGACCTCTGTTCCCCAAATCCTGGGAAGATGCTGGCAGAGTGGGTTCCACTGGCTCCTGGAGGTGCTGTGGGACTTCTCTGGATGTCCCGTGACTGCCTTCCTCGGGCTTGACACGGCTTTTCAATAGTGTCCTAGGACATGGACCTTAGGAGCAGGGGCATACAGGCTCTGAGAGGAGGATGACTTCTGGGTCAGGCAGACCTGATGGGAAGTTCAGGCCACCCTGGCCAGCACCTGTGTCCTTGGGCAAGTCACAAAATCCCTGGCCTGTAAGATGCAAGACTCATCCACGGCTTAGGGGACTCTGGTGTAGGTTGGCAAGGGTGATATGGAAGAACACTGTTCTCACAGAGCCTCTGCCAACACAGAGGGATTGGGACAAACGTGGAAGGGGTTTTTCCCAGCATCCCCTGTGATGGGCAACTTGACCAGTTGGCCATCAGGTAAAGAAGAGGGCAGCCACTCAGATCCGGATCCTAGTTGGAATCCCAGTGAACCTGTTAGGGCTGTGTAACCATGGGCATGTCTCTATGTACCTCTGGGTTTCTCCTATGTGCAGATCTGGGCCAGAAGTCCCAGCCTGTGCCTCAGCTGGGGTGAGAAACCCAGGGGAAGAGGGGAATCTTATAAACAGTCCTATGAACAAGCAGGGGCCAGCTTCACCAAGCTTTATCCAGCTTCATCCAGACTCCTGTTGGCGCTTGTAGGTTTAGTGGGGAGGCTTGTGTCTTCTGAACCCACAAAACAGGAGCTTTCTCAGACCCAGAGAGGCCATGTGGCCAGTGGAAGCCCACGGGAAGGGTTTAGCCACCCCTTTGCTGATGCTACCCTCAGCCAATTCTTTTCCAGGGCTGTGTCTGGGGTGGACGCCGACCCCAACCTGGTCCACATGGAAGCACAGGACCTCAGTGGAGGTAAGTGAGAGGTGGGCACTCACAGGTGTCCCTGAGCACCCTTGTCCAGTGGTGCTGCTCTGCCCAGCCCTGTTCACTGGTACATCCTCAGTGGCCAGCCCCGTGCACCAACCTCACTGTTTTCTGATGTGTCATAATTAGAAGCGTGCTTCTTTCCCGCCGGGGATGAATTGGAGTAGAGGAAGGAGTCCTGCTCTGCGGAAAGTCTATTAAAAGGGCAATTTGTTTCTG
This sequence comes from Mesocricetus auratus, assembly GCF_017639785.1. NCBI lineage: Eukaryota > Metazoa > Chordata > Mammalia > Rodentia > Cricetidae > Mesocricetus > Mesocricetus auratus. The sequence goes on along the minus strand of NW_024429190.1, from coordinate 16,224,493 downwards.
CTCCTGAGCATTGGGTGTGTCCTACTGAGTGGCCCCACCCAGCCTGGCTGAGGGCCGAGATGGCCCAGTGTCTCTGTAGCTCCCCTCCCACAGACAGGGCTGGGTTCCCCCAGCGAAAAACTTCCTGCTGCTTGCAGGCTTCACACTGAGCAATCCACTCACTTGCACGTGCACGTTAGTCTCTTGTGTTGTGGAGGTGACAGAGGTCATTGTCCTTCCCTGCAGTCCTGTGCAGTTCACAGGCACCAGCCAGGTGGAGTCCTGGGGGTCCTGAGCAGGTAAATGTGGTCCCCCTACCTGTAAAGCAAGACAGGGTAACAGAATGGCTGGTGTATGTGTAGAGGGAAACATTGGGTCCACACAGGTTAGTTCCTGTGCAGGCAGCTTCTGCCAGATGATGACATGTGCCATTTCCAAGTCTTCCAGGGCTCCATACCTCAAAGGGTGGGACAAAATGTTACTGCAGCTACTGTTTTGGTAAGCAGGGGCCATTGGGTTTCCAGGTCTTAGGATGCATACCTCATAGAGAATATACAGAGGTGACTCCCAGAAGGTTCCATGTGGCAGCAGATCTGGCTGGAGGAAAAGATGAGCTGAGGTCTAGATCAGGGCTGTTCAGGTCCTTCACATAGCCTCCATCCTAGAGGAAACAGAGTCTGTGTGCAGCAGCCTGAACTCTGCATCAAGAGCCCCTGGATCAACTTGGCTCATGAGACCCTCCCCAGCTCATGAAGACCTCACACTCCCCTACCCCCTGCCTAGAGCCCTGTTGGAACAGTCTTCAGAGCCTGGCCACAGACCATTCAAAGTCCTAAGGCTCCACCTCCTAGCCCATTCTCCATTATCCTCCTGTCAGTCAGGCCTTCCAGAGGACCCTGCTCCAAGATCACCATACTCCTGTTAGCTGGCTGGGACTGCCTGCCCCCCTTTACCCATCATGGGGTTTTCCCCATCACCTGCACAGGCCACCTTTCCACCAGTCACTCCTCAGGACTCTAACCCCTAACACCCAGCTTCCCTCTGTATTCCCCTGGCCTGAGAGCTCTTTGAGGCTGAGTGCTCACTGGCTCTCCTCAGTGTCTCCAGCAGAACTGTTAAATGAAGCCAGATACCTGAGCACACCCCTGTGGGCATTCTGCCTTTGTGACGGACAGAAAGATGCTCACTGCCCTCACCACACTGCAGTGGCCTCGTCGGTTTATCTGCCTCTCTCCAGAGCAACAGTTCTCACTTCCACGAGCCAGTCTCCCACGACACTCACTCACTGCTTAGGACCTTCCTCCAGGCAGTTTCCTCATGAAGAGTGTGTGAGTGATAGTGAGAATGAGTGAATAAATGAATAAGTGAATGAATGAGTGAAACAGTGAGAGAGTGAAGAGTGAGTGAAGAGAGAGAAAGGGAGTGGATGAGTGAATGAATGAATGAGTTACTGGATGAGTAAGAGAAAGGTGAGAGTAAGTGAAGAGTGAGAGTGAGTGAGCGAGTGAGTGGATGGATGAGTGAGTGGATGGATGAGTGAGTGGATGGATGAGTTAATGAATATGTGAGCGAGCAAGTGGATGAGTGAGTGGATGAGTGAGTGAATGAATGAGTGAGTGAATGGATGAGTGAGTGAGTGAGTGGATGAGTGAGTGAATGAATGAGTGAGTGAATGGATGAGTGAGTGAATGAATGAGTGAGTGAATGGATGGATGAGTGAATGGATATGTGAGCGAGTGAGTGGATGAGTGAGTGAGTGAGTGAATGGATGAGTGAGTGGATGAGTAAGTGAATGGATGAGTGAGTGAGTGGATGAGTAAGTGAATGGATGAGTGAGTGAATGGATGGATGAGTGAGTGAATGGATGAGTGAGTGGATGGATGAGTGAGTGGATAGATGAGTGAATGAATATGTGAGCGAGTGAATGAATGAGTGAGTGAATGGATGAGTGAATGAATTGAGAGAGTGAGTGGATGAGTGAATGAATGAGTGAATGGATGGATGAGTGAATGAATGAGTGAGTGAGTGGATGAGTGAGTGGATGAGTGAGTGAATGGATGGATGAGTGAATGAATGAGTGAGTGAGTGGATGAGTGAGTGGATGAGTGAGTGAATGGATGGATGAGTGAATGAATGAGTGAGTGAGTGGATGAGTGAGTGGATGAGTGAGTGAATGGATGGATGAGTGAATGAATATGTGAGCGAGTGAGCGAGTGAGTGAGAAAATAACTGAGCAGTGAGTGGACAATCGATCCAGGGCTTGCACTAGTGTTATGTCCTCAGTGTGACTGTTTCCCCTGGCCCTGCAAACACCTCTCAGGTTGGAGACAGCAGCTTCCTGGCAGAACCCAATTCAGTTTGTCCTGCTGGAGCTTTGTGAGGACAGATGGGAGCTTTGACTTCAAGTTAAGGGGAAAGAGTGCCTAGAGCCACCTATGTCTTCCCAGTCATGTGCCCAGATCTGTGAGAAGGTGGAGGTTGGGCTGGGTGGGTCCTAGAGAGGTTCCTGAACTGTCTGGTTGTCCCTTCCTGTGGATAATAGCTCTCTGGCATGCCAGCCGACCCTCCCTAGGCACTAAAGAGATCTTGAGTGGTCCCTGGGCCCACTGGGCTGTCAGGCATCATAGGAAGTGAGGCCCTTTGAAAAGTAAAGCTCTAGGGATGGAGACATGGCTCAGAGGTTAAGAGCACTGGCTGCTCTTCTAAAGGTCCTGAGTTCAATTCCCAGCACCCACATGGTGGCTCATCACCATCTGTAGTGAGATCTGGTGCCCTCTTCTGGCCTGCAGGCATACATGCAAACCAAACACTGTATACATAATAAATAAATAAATAAATAAATAAGTCTTTTAAAAACAAAAGTAAAGCTCCAGACCAAGCCAAGGTGCTGGTGTTACAAAGTAGTGAGCTCAGGAGGTCTCGCTGCTCTGAGTCTCCACTGCCCTCGATGGGATCTGCATGTCTGGCTGCTCTTGTCTCCTACAGGCTGTCGGTACTTCACCTGCCTGATCCACAACTGCTCAACTCAGCCCCACATGGCACCCTTCTCTGGCCCTATCGACCGTGGCTCCCTGACTGTGCAGGATGAGTACATCTTTCTGAAGGTAAGTGTTCCAGGTGCTGGGAGGTGACTGTTCATGAGTCTATCCTATCAGAAGAGGCATTAAAACAGCACTTCAACTTCCAAATGTCATTTAGCAGGACTCAGTGTCTTTGTGCCTGTACTGTGGCCCCCAGGCACCAGAACCTTGACTCAAGATTGTTCCTGACTCCTCCCTCTGCACACTGGGACTCTCCCTACAAATCCAAGTATGCGTATTTCATTTGGTACCTTACATGCTTCTGGTCGTATCCTGGGTGCTCTGCACTCCTGTGGTCAAGACACTGCTGCAGTACTCCCCAATACATGTCTAAGGCCAATTGGAAAATGCTAGTGAGTGCTGGTGGGAAAGCTTCTTGACCCCTCGGGAGCAGGAAGACTGGCCTCTGCTAGTCTGCCTGGCCCTCGTACAGAGCAGAGCCTCGTTGTCTCATTTACTTTTCTTATGCTGCAGCCAAGTGCCTGATGACAGGCTTGTGCTTTACAATTTCGGGGAGACAGTCCATATGACAGGGAGGGTATGGCTGCAGAGTGCATGGCAGCTGTTCAGTTGCATACAGAGCAGAGAGTGAATGCTGGTACTAGCTCACCATCTCCTGTTTGTTCAGTCCTGACTCCAGCCCACAGAATGGCACTGCCTACATTTAGGGTGGTTTTCCCACCTCAATCATCCCAGATAACCTTTCATAGCCAAGCCCAGGAGTTGGTTTCCATGGTGATTCTAAATCCCATTAAGCTGACAACAAAGACTGATGGTCGGCCATCCAAGTTCATCTGCAGAGACAGGCCATCTCCTTGGATCCCACTGCTGGTCCCTGCTCTGCCCTCTGGAACCTGTGAGACAATCTCAGAGCTTCTTGCAAGAAACCTGCAGCCCAGTGCCCTGTCACCTGAGGGTCCTCCAGGTTCCCATGCTTCTCCCCTGTCCAGTCTCCATGACACTCCTCCCTCGGCATGGGCCGTTCTCTCCCAGCCGGGCAGGAGGCCCCAGACCACACTGGTCCTAGCTGTATCACCAGTGTCCACGTCCACCTAGTCTTCTGTGCTCCGCCTTTGTACCGATGGGTTCCTTTTGGTAGCTACTGGTTCCCACTCCTGCTCTGTGGTGGTTGCTGCTGCTGCAGAGAAAACCAAAGCCCAGAAAACACAGCAGCCCTGTCAAGCATCGTACTTAGGACTAGGCAGCAGTCCACCCTCTTCTCTGGGCATTCTCCTGCTGGGCCTGAGGTAGTCAAGTGGGGCTCCACTGCTTCTCCCCCTGCCTGGCTCACATCAGACCAGGTGACACACCATCTCCTTCCAGCAGGGACATCTGACATCTCGCGTGTCTCTTGTCCCATGGTCACATCTTGGTCTGTCCTGGTAGAATGGTGCTAAATTGGGAATCAGCAGGACTCCAGAACCTCTCTGCCAAGCCATGCTTGGGACTTAACCTAGAACCTCACCAGTATGGGTAGAGTAAATGCAAGGTTACCCCATAAGGAATAGATGTGGGGCCCATGGGAGGACACACCTAGGTATGGCAGCTCTTTCTGGATTTACCTCACAAAGCTGAGTCTGGGCTGGGCTGCTGTTGGTTCTGCTATTCTGGAGCTGTGCTTTGAGAAGGTGATGGAAGACGACGGGGTGGCTATGGAGGGCCTCTTGTCAGATCATGCTGGTGTCAGATGCTTCAAGGGAGCCACCACACATCTGAGCCTCTGCTTGCTGCTCCGTGTCATGGGCTGACGACAACACAGCACTCACATAGACAAGCAGCCATGCGGGGCCCACAGGTGGCACTGTCACTCCAGCCTGTCAGTGGCTCCCCACAATGTGTGGGGTCACTCTGGGAGGAATGACTGGCATGAAAGGGGCTGTGTGGGTTACTAACACACCCCAGTTTTACTGTTCAGGACAGTGCAGTGTGCTGTGCATGCTCCTAATCCATGCCCCAGGCAAAGGGAAGTCTTTCAAAACCGCTGTGCATTGTCCTGGTCCCGGTACCTGCAGGTAGGAAGGACCTTGGAGATGAGGCTCCTTTCCCACTATGCCTCATGGAAGGCCCTGCTGCCGTCACAGTCAGTTTCTGGCAGGAATGGGGGTGGCCATGTCCTTGTACACTAATTCTCCACCAACACACCCCATAGGCCTCCCCAGGGAATGAGAAGAAGTGAAGCCTGGCTCTGCTTCTGGCCCTGAGCTTGTCTGGGAATGGACCCACCAGCTTCTTTGGGACCCTCTGACAGGCTCAGATAGCATCCCTCACCTGTTGGAGGTTTTCTGTCTCAGTGAGTCCTAGTGTGTACAGGTTTCTGTGTATGCAGCTGTCTGGTGTGGAGCTGGAGTGCAGCATTCAGCTTCAAACTCCAGCTCTAAGAAGGCTCAGGGCCTGCTGATGGTGACCCCAGCTTTCAGAGCTCAGTTTCTTTGGAATGGGATAGTGCTCTCAGAGAAGCCCATGGAGCAGTCCCAGGGGCTGTCCCTGCACCTCAGTGGGTAGTTGCTGTGTGGGGGAAGGGTGTCAGGCTTTCCCACCACAGAGATGCTTTCTCCGAGTCCCCAGCACCTCTGCATGTCCAGGTCATAGCAGACTGCAGCGCCCCTCCCTTCACAGATGGGCCACCTAGTGAAGTCTTGTCATCATTGCAGAAGAGGAACCACAGTGGCCACTGGCTGAGCGGCCTGCTTTCAAATTGAGAGTGGGGGCTGACTGGAGACTCAGTCACTTGATGCTGTGTTTCTCCCCTAGGCAACAGCAACAAACCGAACCAAATACTACGTCTCCTATCGCCGCAGTGACTTCGTCTTGATGAAGCTGCCCAAGTATGCCCTGCCCAAGGTGAGGTGGCCCATCCCCACCCTGTGCCAGATGCAAAGACTGTGAGGCCTCATACTCTGGGGTTTGGGGCCCCAAGGCCAAGAGGGATGGAAACTAAGATTGGATGTGGCCACACTTCCTCAGCCCCTGCCTGCCCATCCACTGTTCCAGCCTGCTAGGCCTCAGGTGTGCCAGCTCTGCCCTCTGGGCACGTAGAACCTGAACAAGAAGCTTAGGAACAAAAAGCAGCTTTGGAAAGAGCAAGAAAAAGTGGTTGGGCAGAAGGCAGGGTATTACAAAGGACCTGGGGCAGAAAGCACAGCCAAGGGCAGTGAGGAGTGGCTGGGAGATGGGGGCCTCTAGGACCAGAGGCTGTATATCTGAAGGCCCTCATCTGAGAGTTATGAACTTAGCTACCTCAGACTCTTCCGAACCAAAGTGAAAGTCTATTAGGCCTTTCTTCACCACCGTTTGAAAACTAGAGAAGATGGGAAGGAAAGTAATGAGCTCTCTAAATTAGCTGTGGGCCTGGCTGAGTAAGCTAATTCAGAGCTAACGGTTCCATTTCAGCAAAGGCAGGTGTCCTGGTGGCGAGGGGCTTTCTGGGCTCGCTGGGGTCACAGCACAGCTCTAGGAATGTGAGCCCTGGTCCTGGTGTGGAGAAGACAGCACACCGTGGGGCTCTAACAAGGAGCCTATGGCTTGAAGTCATGGTTTCTATGACCTCGAGACAGCTCTCTGGGACCTCCCAGCACCTGAGCAGAGTCCGTGACCTCCTCCCTCCTTCTCACCCAGCTCAGTAGAGCACAGAAGAGCGTCTCATCAGCAACCCACAGGCCCACTGCTGAATTTTCTAATCAGATTTTGCTTTACTGTGAATTTGCAACTGCTTCCTGCTTCTCTCCCAAGCCATCCCTTCGTTTTTTTTTCTAAGTTACCGGAATGATGTCAAGAAAAGGAGAGTGGCCGGCACAGCATAAGGGGGTCACCTGCTTGAGAGCCCCTCCCCCCATTCCCACCCTATCCTGGTACCCCTGGTCACATGACCACGTGACTTTGGTGTGGCTAGCTCAGGAGCAGGGCTCCCTAACATCCTGCTTAGCATGACGGTGAGTCTGGTGGGTTTATCTAGGCGGCTGCATGATCCCCACAGTAAGTGACTGGCTGCAGGACTTGGAGCTGAGAGGAGTCTACTCAACCACAGTCAGTCTCTAGTTCAAACATGTGGGTGCCCCTGTAAGTGCACCCGCTACACTGTGGGGTTCACTGGTAATATTTTCAGGAAATGGACTAAACACACAGACCCTCAGCATCTTAGTGGGTTTCTAGTAGAATCCCATCCCACAGAGTTAAATCACACTCAGCACAGCTGTGTGTACGTTGCCTCCCCTGTTCTGTGTCTAAGGGGGTAAATGATGCCATTCTGCCATTTTGACACCCACTTCTGAACTCTCTGAAGGATGGACAGCTGTTGGGGTGAGTCAGCATCCTCGATTTGAGTTGATGACTTGTAGACTTGTAATGCCTGTTTTAAATGCCCTGAAGCTCCCTAGCAGAGAAAAATGCTCACAAGAAGTGTCTACAGAACCACAAATTACATAGAAAGCATTCACAGGGGTGAGGTGAATGCAGATTTACTTGAAAGGAAAAAAATCATCCTGTATTTGTAATGAATTTATTTAAAGCAAAATAAAAAGCATATCACACATAATAGAGGAGAGAGTGATGCTGGGAAGGATGGCCGGGTGCAAGCTCCAGGACCTTCTCCACCCTCCCCCTTGGCAGCAGCAACACAGCAGAGTGTAGGCTCATGACTATTCTGGGACTTTGCAGTCTGCTATAATGCCTCTAGTGTCCAGGCATCAGATAATATAGCAAGGTTAGTTTTGACAGTTTAAGCTTTTGACCTAGGAACATTATCCATGTCTGCCCTTGCCTCACAGCAGGCAAATGTGTGCTTTTCTGGAGCAGATATCAAGTACTCTGCATGGCCAGGGTGAATACTATGGGCCTTTTCCTCCAGACACTGAGAGGCCTGTGCTCTGCTGTCAACAGCCACAGTGAGATGAAGTAGGGCCAGAGCCCATCCATCTCCCCTTTTTGCCTCTTTTCTTCTTTGGGGGGCAGACTTTTGAGGACCAGTGTATCTAAATGTATAAGGGAGGCACAATAAGTCACCATGCCCCACACATGCTGGTCTGGGCCTCAGTATAGACAGGGCCTTTGTTGGTCAGAGGTAAAAACAAGACAGTCTCTGCAGAAAAGAGACAGTTGAATTTTCAGTTAGTATATCATACATTCAAATATCCAGTTTTAGGTGGGCATGATGGACCATGGCCTATAATCCTAGTAATCATGGGGCTGAGGCAGAGGGATCATGAATTTGAGGTTGGCATGGACTGAAAAGACCTTAAGAAAACTCCAAAACACACACACACTAAATTTCCAGTCATCAAAAATCACAAGGCACACAGGAAAACATGATCTGCTCAGAACTGAAATCATGCTTAAGAAAGGCCAGCTGGTCGACCTGCTGGATAATAGAATTGTCTCAAGATGCTTAGAGAACAGCAGGAGGACACTATGTACAAAAGAAATGTCTATGGAGAGACAGGAAATGTTAAGGATGCCCGAATAGAAACCCTAGAACTTTAAATAGAAAGAAATAAGAAAAATAAGAAGGACTCCAAAGCAGATTTGGGCAGGCAAAGAACGAATCGGGGGACCTGAAGAGAAAACAGTGGAAGTAAGCAGGTATGAGGCCCTTTGACACTACCATCAGAGCAGCACATACACTGTGAGAATCCCACAAGGACAGGGAGCAAGGGGCAGAGAGACTGATTTAAGAAACAGTGCCCCCCTACCCCCAGAATCACAAAGCACATGAATGTGAATATTTCAAAGGTTGGCCAGTCCCAAGACAAAGGCGCATGCAAAGATCCATCATGATCAAGTTATGAAGCCAGAGTGACGAAGAGGGAGTCTGGAAAGCAGCACTAGAGATGTGACTTGTCAAATGAGGATTTCCTCTGCAGATTTCTTACTGAAATCCCCAGAGCCAGAAGGCTGGGAGCCAGAGTAGCCAAAGCGCTAAAAAAAATAGGAGCTGGGCACTGGTGGCACACGTCTTTAATCCCAGCACTTGGGAGGCAGAGGCAGGCAGATCTCTTGTGAATTCAAGACCAGCCTGGTCTACAAGAGTTAGTTCCAGGACAGGCTCCAAAGCTACGCAGGGAAACCCAGTCTCGAAAAACAAGTGTTGGCTCATGGGATTGCTCATGAATTTCATATAGGAATCTATGCTGTGGCTGGAGAGGTGGCTCAGCAGTTATGAGCTCTTGCTGCTTTTGCAGAGGGCCAGCGTTTGGTTCCCAGCACCTGTGTTGGGCAGCTCACAACCTCCCGTAACCCTGGCTCTGGGGGATCTGACTTCCTCTTCTGGCCTCCATGAATGATGTGTATCCACACATACATACATAAAAACTTTGAAAAAATACTATGGAAAATTTCTGCTGGGATTCTATATGGTGGTCCACGAGAAATTTCTGCCATCATGCTTATTAAAATCTTCTAAAACCATTTCCATATATATATATATATATATATAGCATGTTGTCATTTATACACAGTTTGTAATTATAATTATAACAATAAGTTTTAATTTGTATGTGAGCCTTGTACAAACATGTAAATGGTGTGAGTCACACACACACACATCACTTCCATCTGCTTGCCCATTCCTTCCTCCATTTTCCATCTCTTTGCCTCAAGAGATAATGATACAGAGAAGTTCTTGGTGAGTTGTCAGTGTCCACCGTGCCCTTTGTCTTAGTTCAGCCAACCTCATAGAATAGCTGCAGCTGGGCTACCCAGGGAAAAGGCTGCGTTTCCTGTCTTCCTCTGGATCTACATGTGGTCACATGTTCACGGTCTGCCAATGAGATATTAATGAAGTTTCCTTGTGTGACTTCTGGGAACACCATATGGATGTCCAGTCTTCCTTCCCTCTTCCCCCTTCCTGCTGCCTTTAGTGTTACTGTGGAACTCCAACACCAGTCTTGGGCCCTGAAGACAAACACATGTCATGGGGCCACAGAATGATGGCCCAGAAGAGGCCTGCCCTTGGTGGCTTTGTAGGGCTTCTACACTAGCCTGCCCACCGCTGGGCTTCTCTCACAGGCAAGAGGGACGAGTACCTATCTTCTTGAAGCCTCCTAATCCTCCCTGATAAGAAATATTATCCAAAAACAATACAGAGAAACCCTGTCTCGAAAAAAACAAACAAACAAACAAACAAAAGAAATATTATCCAACTAGTGTTTCCCTTCTATAGATCTTTCCAGGCCACACGTACCAACATAGATACACACATGAAGGTTCTGTGCCTCTATTAACAATGGAGTGAAGGGATGTTTTTAGTTGCTACTCTGTAAATAGAGAGTAATGAAAGTAAATGGAATTTATGATGGTGCAAAGTATTTGTCACACTAGTCATCGAGGCTTTTGTGTGACCTCTCTCAGTGCTGGCCCACGGGAAGGGGCATAATAAGCAGCCTGCTGTGGAAGGAGCCAATCTGAACATCACAACAGCATGCAACAAGCATTCTAGAGACATTCCCTGCCCCTGCGGTGGCAATCTTCCTTCTTAGAATTTATGGGAAGGAAACAAGCAGAGAGGCAGGGAGGGACCCGGGTCTGGAAACATCCCCTCTGATCCTCTGGAGTAGGGGCAGGACTCAGTGAAATATGGCTGGGCCATAAATGCGTATCATGCAGCCATTAACAGTGGTGTTTATAAATAACATTCATGGCAGAGGAAGAGACACCCACGCAGTGTGCGGAGCAAGCTATAAACCAGACGTGGAGAGTGCGTGAATCATGCTTGGGGGAGAGCCTGAACATAAACATGTTGAAGTGTTCATTCCAGGTCTCTCTAGTGGGGCGCTGTGGATGGCCCCAAGCTGCTTCATAGCCTATAGCATTTGTCCAGGACTTCTAACCAGCTTATGAAAGTGGTGTTGGATCAGGACTGTCACCTGAATTACTGCACTGCTCTGTGCTGGCATGCTGGCTCCCTGTGCTTGCTACCCCCACATAAGCTTGCCCCTGCCGAACCTTCTTGTGGGAAAGACCCTTACTTTCCATTCAGTTCTGATGGATCTGTTTACCCACCATGGCCCAAACTGATGGGCATGACCTCCCTGGAGGGCAGCGAAATGACCAGCAGCCAGAAGCCGCTCATCCTGCCTCCTGCCCACAGCACAGAGACTGGGGGTGGGCACATGTTAACCAGCATGTTCCCACAGGCACCCCACAGACTTCCATCACTGTTCTGGCCTGGCTCACATGTGGGACTGGGCCCCACGGACTCCTTCCTGGGTCACACACCTCTTAGCTCATCATTTCTGTGTGTCCAATCTATGTTTGTAGACACAGGGCTCAGATTCTGTGCCTATGGGGTCCTCCAGCTGAGAGGTACATGATATGGGCTTTTCTGCAAAACCCCACCACCTCTGCATTTCTTAAGGCCCTTGCTACATAGTCCAAGATAGCCCCAAACTCATGATTCGTCTGCCTCAGCCTCCTGGGTGTACTGCCATGCCTGGCTCAGAAATGCCCTTTTGGACACATGGCATAGGGACCAGTCATCAGTGAGGGGATGGACCGGGTGCCATCACTCAAGAGCCAAGGGAGCCCCTCATCAAAGAGACACAAATAAAAACCACTTCCCCAAAGGGAGCACACCCAACGGGGCCTGAGTCTTCATGTGAGGGTACCTCACACCCTACATCCATCTTCAGCTCCTGTAGCCTGTGTCAGGGAGCTGGTGAGTTTCGGGGGATGGGAAGCAAAGCGTGCATGGCGGACACAGAGTGAAGTCTGTCCAGCTGTGAGGTGGAGGGTTCCGTCCCTAGGTGCAGCCTCCCTGGTTGCAGCTTCTCTGGGCAGCCCACACGGGGCCGGGACACCAGGGGAAACTTTTTTTTTTTCCTGAACTGTACAGCTGTTAACAGATTCTGAAGGTCTGTGCCTGGCCCACACGGGGGGAAACTGAGGCCTGGAGCCACTGCCTGGGCTGCTGTTCTTCTAGCCCTTTTTGCCCCGTGGTGCTGAGGGCTGGCTACAGAAGACAGTGGGCAAGCGGGGCTTGTGGGGCACCGTAGTCTGACTGCCCAGGCAGCTTCTCCCTTTCTGAAGCTCATGAATAGAGGCTAGACACAGGAAGGACCGCTTGACTCCCTGGAGCCTAGCCCTATCTATCCCTGCCACTCATTCTGAACATGTGGGGTGCTTAGGGGAGCCCATCTTCATTGTAGGGAGATGGACAATATCCCGTGGAATGGGGAAAAGGAGGCATCCCCAGGCTACCCCCTACCCTGGTGTCAGGGGTCTAAACATGACTCCCGTTTTAGAGGTGTGACATTGAGATCCGTGGAAGTGACGTCACTTGTCTAAGACCCCAGAGCTAAGCATGACTTACCGGGATGGAGCCCTGATCCGCCTGCCTTGGGGGCAGCAGGGAGGTGGTGTCTGTGCTCCAGGCAACTGTCTGACCATCCTCCACCCCCCAGGACCTGCAGATCATCAGCACGGATGAGCAGCAGGTGTTCGTGGCCGTACAGGAGTGGAACCAGGTGGACACTTACAACCTGTACCAGTCAGACCTGCGCGGCGTGCACTACTCCCTGGTGCTGGAGAACGTGCGCAGCTCGAGGCAGGCTGAGGAGAATGTGGTCATCGACATCCTTGAGGTAGGCACCAGGCAGGACAGGAACAGCTGCTCATGTTCCCCTCCCCCGCCCCTCCTTGCCTCCTTCTTGCTTGCCCAGGGGTTACGGATACCTGCAAAGCACCAGATGTTTCAGGCTTTAGTGCCACAGAGGCTGAATCACAGGGGCTTAAGACAGAGGGAAGCTGGTTTTCTAAAGAAGTTCATTGGAACAGTATTCGCTAATGAGAAGTAAATTCCTGGTGGGTAACATCTTGCAGAAGTGGACTCAGTTTTTTAGCACACAAGGCTCTCCCTGTGCAAAGGTGGCCACAGCCCATGTGGTCTTGCGGCCAGCCCTCCGGGAGAGGCTCTCTCCTCCTGCCCACGACTCCTCCTTCCTCTGCCTGTCCTGAGAGCTGGAGTCTGTCACCATCTCTGCTGCTACTCCTACCCCTCCACATATATTGTCCACCCTGACCTGCTGCAACACGGCCTTTCCCCCTGCCTACCTGAGATGGTAAGGCAGGGGTTCTGGCCTTGTCTGGCCCCATACAAGTTTCCATGGGTCCCCACTCATGCCAAGGCACCCATCCAAGCTTCTGGAATCCACACCAATGCTCTCCACTGCTGACAGTGGCCTGGCCCTCAGGTTCAATCCACAAAAAGTCCCTTAGGCACCTGACATGGGCCTGGCCTGGACAATGATCTCTTTTCCCTTGTAGACTCTATGACCAGGGGTGACAGTATCAATTAGCCCATGCTCAGGAGAGGACAGCCACAGGAAGCCTGATGATGCTTCTGTTGGATAGTGAGTCTGGCTCAGCGGGTAGCCCTTGGCAGACAATGGGCTTTGTCCCTATGATTGGGAGGGAACCACCCAGGTGGAGGGAACTTCAATGTGTCTCCAGCTGCCAGCAGCATTGTGGAACCATTATTCCCAGCAAAATGATGAATGTAATCGTTTGTTTGCAAGGAGAGCCCATTTGTCAGTGCTACCTCCCAGCTGGGGCCGCAGAGGGACAGGGCTGTCCTGTAGCCCTCCCCTAGTCCTCAGGATGTCTCTGGCAACATCTGAGCACCGGAACACTCAGAGGCAGGGCTATGGCCCTGGAGCCAAGGTGAGCAGTGATAGATGGGAGGGTACCATGAACAGGCCTGACAGGGGGAGGCGCTGTCTACCCTCTCCACAGACATCTGCCACACACACACACACACACACACACACACACACACACGCACACGCGCACACATACACACACACAATCACACAATCTGCCTGCCATGCTTGGGGTTTTATCCTCAGTCACCGGCAAAGATTCCTCACATGCTGCCTCCCTCAAGACCCCTGCCCCCACAATAAAGATATCTCCTGGCAGTGTCCTTAAGCCCATACTGCCAGTGGTCCACGGTGTAATGTCTAGGTAAGAGTCAGGGTGGGCCTCCTGGAAGAGGTGGGGTGCCCCATTGAGATGAGGCAGTGCGGGAGTCAGCTAGGAGGGGAAGCAGTAAGCTGAGGGCATGAAGCCGTTGCAAAGACAGCATCCACTGCTCACCCACTGGTGCCTCCAAAGTGACTTACCCTCTCCAACTTCACCCAGTGTGGGCAGCGTCAGGCTCAGCTCTGGTCCTGAATCAGCTGGGCTCCTATCTAGGCTCTGGTACATGTCTGCTGTGCTGTGCTGTCCAAGGAAGGTTACTTAACCTCTCTGGGCTTGGTTTCAGCTAGCATTTTGTTGAAACTAGCAATGATCTCTTTTAGGGCTAATGCAAGGATACAGGGATACTTTCCTTAGAAAAACAGCAAGACTCCATGTTCCCAGTGCCACCTACTCTGGGATTAGGGATGGTGGATGGGAAGGGCTTGACTTGGCAGCTAGCATGTGAATCTCCTGTACGCAGCCAGTATTGTCACTATCGTGGTCTCTGCTGTTGAGTCTCAGGGTTTTTCTCCTGGTCTGTGCATCCCCAGGTTGTGTGTCCTCCTCCGGTCCTATTGGGTTTTGACAGAACTTTTCTGAATTACTATCTATGTTAGAGTTAGGAAGAGTATTCAGGGTGTCACAGGCCAAATCACCTCACTTCGTGGATCATGTGGTCACATGGCATGTCACGGGAGGTCCTCTAAAGTGCTTCCAGATATGTGTTTGCCTCGGTGGAGGAATGGAGAGTCCAGTGCCGCAAATCCAGACACCGAGGTTCTGAGAATGTGCTAAGCAGAAAGACAGCAGTGTGGACTGCAGGGACAGAGGGGTGCATGGCAGAAGGGCGTGGACTCTGCAGACTCAGAAAATTGCTGGGCTGCCATCCTGAGCGGGGAATGCAGTCAGAGAGCAGAGCCCTGGCCACAAGCAGCTGTTCCCACCTGTGCCACCAGAGGGTGCTCTCTGCTGCATGGCAAGGTCACTTGGCAATGGGCTTTCTGTTTTTCCTTCTCATTCTCCATTTTTTTCTCTTCCTTTTTTTTAAAATTTAAGTTAGAAACAAGCTTGTTTCACATGTCAATTCCAGTGCCCTCTCCCTCCCTTCCTCCCCACCCTCCTCACCAGGCCCCCCATCCCCCACCCAACCTCTGGGGTGTCCTTCATAATCACCTTACAGTTGGGCTCACATTGTGGTTCAGAAGCAAGTAGCTCACTCTCTGGTTTCATAGGCCCATTTGTATTACTATACCTATTCAATAAGGTTTGCAGTCTTTGACCTGACAAAATTTAGACAGGAATTTTTATTACTTTTTTAACTTATACTGATGCTATAATAAGAGGAAAACTTTAGACTTTCAAATGGGTGAATGTGTTTCTCATGACAGAATCATGTGTGTCCATGGAGATCAAATGAGACACTTACTAAACAGAATGAGGCTCACCCAGCCATCTAGCTCTTCCCTGATCCCCCAAGCCCATGCTGGTGTGTGTCACACCACCTGACATAGGGGAGCCAAGGCTGCAGGTGGGCTTGAGACTGACACTCCAGAGACTGCTGTTATGCACTGTCTAAAGAACCTTGCTATAGAGTTCTTGAAAGTGGAACAGGGAGGCAGTTAGGGATGACAAAGGAAAGTTATGGTGGTAGCCAGAAACTCTGCATTGCTGACTCCAAAGATGAAGGAGAAAATCCAGGAACCAAAGGCTCAGTGAGAAACGGATTTCTCCCTACAGCCTCCAGAGAGGAGCACAAAATGAATTAGAGACTCAGGTCAGAGCTCTGACCACCACAGCTGTACATGATAAGTGCGTTGTTTGAAGCAATAAGTTTGTGATGTTGCAGCACCTATAGGAAGTAGAGATACCATCTCTCTGTCTACTAATCCACCCATCCATTCATCTGTCCATCAATCCACTCATTCAACTATTCATCTACCCAACTAGCCATCTTCCCATATCCTCATCCATTCATCCACATAGCCACCCATCCACCCATGCATCCACTCATCCATCTGCCCATCTACTCATCTCCTTACCCATCCATCATTCATCCATTATCTTCCCATTAATCCACCCACTCATTCATCTACCCATGCTCCCAACCAACCCTCCATCCATCCACTCATCCCCTAATACATCCTCTCATTCATAATCCAACCCATTCATGTTCTCATCCCCATGCATCCATCTACCCATCTACTCATCCACTCATCTACACATCAGTCCATCTACACGTCATCTACATGTCCACCCATCCATCTATCCATCCACTTGTCCACCAGTCCATACACTTATCCAACCTTCATCCATTCCTCTACCCAACCAGCCATCCATTAATCAATCCACCTATCCATTCATTCATCCACTGATCCACTCAGTCATCTGCCTATCCATTTACCCACACCTTTCCATCTGTGTTTCATCCAACCTACCGGTCCACTTGCCTACCCATTCCCCTCTCTGTTCCTACATCTGTAGCAGCACATCACTGGTGAACTATCCACCTGCAAACAAACACATGAAGAATAACTGCACTGACTTTTCAGATTCTAATGAGATGATGTATGATCAGTGCCTGTATGTAGAGTGCACCGCTGACCTTGGTAGCTGTGTCAGCCTAATTATAATCCTTGGCTCTAAAGTTCTGAGTAAAATGCACAGTTGTCTGAGCCCCAGTCCCCAGAGGAACTTTGTGAGCAGCAACACCATGCTATATCATGAGGAGTGGAGAAACCTCTGCTGTGAGCCTTGGATGAAGGAACATTCTTGTACCTGTCACATCACCCTAGAAGTGCTCAGTGAGTGTGACTTTAAGTCTTTGTCAATAAGGGGCTTGAAGAATAGGTTTTCCTTCAAGGGCACCACTGAGTCTAATGTGATGAAATGGCTGACTCTTGGGCTTTCTTATGAATCAGCTCAGTGGCCACTCTTTGATGTTGCAACCTGAACTGGGACCTTGTAAGAGCCCTTGAGAAAGGGAAATGAAAAACCAGTGTAGTCCTGCCAGTGCATACCAGTATAAACAGAGATCTTTCCATTGTTGTCAGGTGGGCTGTTGGGGACCCAGGGAAAGCCAAGGAGTGTTTGCTGTGGCACAGGACCTGCCAGCAGGTCTAACAGACACAGCAAGTGAGGGGATCCTGGGATCCATGGTAGGGATGGTGAAGGGGGGAATCTTTTCATCAGATACACTAGTTGGTGAAGGTACCAGGGTCCTTCCTGCTATCTGATGGTCAGAGGTCCTGGGTAAACAGTTCAGTGTCCTACAGATCCCCTGACCCTGGAGTAGACAGAACTCTTCCATCCAAGCCTGCCACCAGTCTCCATGTGTCAGGCTGCATCCAGGATGAGGCAAAGCCATATGCAGCATGCTCAGTAGGGGCAATGCCTGGCTATTGCTGCTCTAGGTGATCTGTGCGGAACGTTATGGGTTCTTATGTCTCCTCAGGTCAGAGGGGTGAAGGGAGTCTTCTTGGCAAACCAGAAAGTGGACGGCAAGGTGGCAACACTCATAACCTACAACAAGGGCCGTGACTGGGATTACCTGCGGCCACCGAGCACCGACATGAATGGGAAGCCCACCAACTGTCAGCCGGTAGGTACTCTACCCTGTCCAAGAGAGTGGCACAGATGCCACTGCCAGGGTACACATGAGAGACACAAGCCACCAGTTTCTGCTAGGCATAGGAATGCACACAGTGGGAATCATGGACATCATTCATCTCCAAGAAATTACAGTGTGAGAAACTGCCCCCCAAACCCCAGCCCCTCCCTCACTCTCAGCTCCACAGGACTTCTCCAGGTGGTTCCAAGCCAGGGAGCCACTGACATAGGTTGATGTCTGCTGTCCATACCTGTGTGCCCTGCCAGGATAGTGCTGGTGTGACCCCATGGTGCTAGCAGAGGTCCAAGGGACAGTAGGAGCAGAGTCTTCCAAGCCTGCTTCTGAACATTGCTGACATTGCTGAATGTCACTAAGGGCTGGGGGGTGATAGAGGAAGTGTGTATAGTGGCAGGTGCCACTAAAGGCGGCCACTGAGTATGAGCTGCCTAAGACTTTGCCTGGGCAGGGATGGCCACTGTCCTGCCTGCTCTATTCCACTCCTCTCTCAGGCCTCCTCTTCAGGCCTCACTGTAGATGCGGAAGGCTCCCAAGCCCTGTCCACCTGCGTAAGGAATGAATTACCTGCCACTTGTAAAAGCCCTTTCGGGTTCAAAGCCGCTATGAAAGGCTAATTTTCGTATCATCTTTGGGGAAGTTAAGCCACATTAATCTGACAAAGCAACTTTAAGCTAAGAGAAGGTTCTTGTCTGCAATTACTCAGCTCAGTGAGGAGGCAGCCTCTGTGATATTTGTGTCCAGGCATGGTGTGTTTGTGTGTGTGTGTGTGTGTGTGTGTGTGTGTGTGTGTGTGCAAGGATGCTGGCAGGAGGAGAAAGGGCCAAGTGGCCCAGGCAGACAGAGATTGCACTGGAGACCAAAGCAAAGTGCCTGGAAGCCAGGGGACCACAGACATATCAATGACAGTCCGAAGCCCTGGTTCCCACCTGAATGACTGAGGTCTCCATCCAGAGTGGGACAACATAGACTGACAGGTGACCAAACCCACGCCTTTAAGCCTGACAATGTCATTGTCTCAGACACTCGTGGACCACAGTTCAGACAGCAGTGACAGGGTTCCTGGGAGTTTGGGGTTGTAACGTCTGCCAGGAGCCATGTCACCCAGGAACAGCTGAGGTCTTTGTCATTGTCTTAGTGCATTTGTTGGTGCTGTCCTTGAGCCAGGGACAGGCTGATGGTAATTCTCTGCTGCCTGTCTTCTATTTCTTCTATTTGGTTATGCGTTGGCTCTAAGTTCTCTGACTAGCTTGGTGTGGTGTGTCTCCTTTACACACACACACATACACACACACACACACACACATACACACAATGGAGAGAGAGAGAGAGTACATATTTATGCGAGCACATGTCAAATCCAGAAGCTAATGGGATGTCTTCCTCTGTTGTTCTCGGCCTTATGTTTTGAGACAGTGTGGGGCAGGTGTCACTCCACTAAACACAGAGGTCAAGAAACCCTAGGATCCACCTGTTTCTACCCCCACCTCCTTGTACTAGGGCTTCAGGTACATGCAACTGTGACTAGCTTTCAGGATCATGTCGGGGATCAAACTCAGGTCCTCAAGCTTACACAGCAAGCACTTTTACCCACTGAGCTATCTCCCCATCCCGGATAACATCTCTTCTAACAAGATGAATTTCATTTAGGAAATGGGTTTGAATCTGTTGGTGTCTGGGATTCTGAAGGGAAGCCCATAGAAACCTATGTATTCAGAAGTACCAGTATATCAGAAATACTTCTAGACAGAGCTGGGTTTGAGTCAGCCACTTCCCTCTTGCCTACCCATTGATCCACAATTTGAGCTGCTGGGCAGTTCTGTAGAGGATCTGCCAGCTCCCACATATGAGAGGGCCAGCAATGGATAGCTCACCTGCCAGCCACCTTATCTGGGCTTGCTGCACAAGCTCTTTGGAGGTTCTGCTTGCCTCTATCACCTGACCCCACTCTGGGCAGCTTCGGAGGACCTTCCACCTTAGGCTCATGCAGGACCTAGGCAGGCATGACAGGCAGCAGAGGAATTGGACCTCAAGCCAAAGTGCCAAGTAAAGGTTCTGGATGGAGGAATGGATGGATGGATGGATGGATGGGTGAGAGATGGGGCTTCACAAGCCCTAGGAATCATATGCATTCTTTGACCCAGTGAGCCATGTATGGAAACCCATCCTGAGGGAATCCAGGCCACAAGGCCCCTCCCTTGAAGAAGCTGCAGCCACCTGAAGTCCTCTCTCTCACCTCGAGTCTCTGTTCTCCAACAGTGTCTGGTTGGCCCTTTCTCCACTCCTCGGTTCCCTAGGCCCCAGGTAGCTCCTGCTGAAGCCATCCTCATCCTTCGCTCCCAACACCCAGCAGTCAGTTGAGCACAGCTTCCCACCCTCCAAAGGCACCCCTACCCAGCTTTCACTGATGAAGACCATGGGGCAGATCTGGCCACAGGACTCATTTTCCTAGGATACTACCACGTGCTTACTGTTCTTCCTTCTTTTCTACCCAGCCGGACTGCCACCTGCACCTACACCTGCGCTGGGCAGACAACCCCTATGTGTCGGGCACAGTACACACCAAGGACACTGCCCCTGGCCTCATCATGGGTGCAGGTGGGTAGCTACAGCAGCCTTTACAGCCTGAGGGAAGCTCATATCCCGTGCATGGGAACTGAAGGCCATGAGCCTGGGGCCATGTTGTGTCCATTAGAGGTAGGGTATCTCCTCTCAGGGGGCAGGGGTTCCCTGGAAATCCTTGTGGTGAATGTGGGATGGAGGGAGGGAGGGAGGGCCTGACAGGTGGGTGGATGAGTGCATGGATGGATGGGTGGATGTATAGGTGGGTAAATAGATGAGTGGATGGATGGATGGATGGATGGATGGATGGATGGATGGATGGGTGAGTGGATGGATGGATGGATGGATGAGTGGATGGATGGATGAGTGGATGGATGGATGAGTGGATGGATGGATGGATGGATGAGTGGATGGATGGATGAGTGGATGGATGGATGGATGGATTTGTAGGTAGATGGGTAGTTGAATAGATGGGTGGATGGAGAGGTGGGCAGACAGGTAGATGATGGTCTATCCTGATGCAGCCAGCTGTCTCATCAGAAAGCCCCTATGCTCCAGGCCATGGTAGGATTCTGGGGAAACCAGGCCCCATTTGTGAAGCCATTGTGTGTCCCATGCTGTGAACCTACAGGCTATGCTCCTCACTTGAAACCTCCATCCCGTCCATAGCAGCCCGCATGAGGTAGCTGCTCTGGTCTGGTCTGGTCTGCATCTTGGATGAGATGCCATCTACCTGGAGCTGACCCAGGCTAGGGCTCAGCTCTTGCTGCCCATTCCATCTCCCTCACGTCGCACGGTCCCCTCCACAGGAACTGGATGTGAATCTGCTGTGTGCTTGCCCTTTACCCAGACTCACTATGGCCTCCCGTGCACATGGCCTCCAGGACACTGCCCCCAGATAATCATGAAGTCCTCTCCTCTCTCAGGATCCACAAGCCCATGCCGCCCCAGCCGGCTCAGGTCCTTCGGCCTGACCCTGACCATCATCACGCATTTTACCCTCAAGTAACACCCGAGGGCATTCTTAAGCACTTGAGTCTGTTCACCTTGGCACTAAGGCTGGAGCCCTTGCACTGGGCTCAGCTGGGTTGAGCTCTTTCTGCCCAGAGGGGACCAGCTGGAGCCCAACAGCCACACCAGGGCCACTGTTTGAAAAGGAAGGCAGCCAGGGCCTGCTGTGGGTGACCATGGCAGAAACACAGGCCTTCCTTTTCTTGATCACCTGGATCTGCCTGGTCTTAGAGCAACACAACCTTTTCTGTTGGGTCAGGTAACCTGGGCTCGCAGCTGGTGGAGTATAAAGAGGAAATGTACATCACGTCCGACTGTGGGCACACCTGGCGACAGGTAAGGTGACAGCGGTACCTGCTGTTCTTCAGGCCTCCAGGACTCTATCCCTTCTGCGCCCCTCCTGTCACAGGGGCTCTCTAGAGTCCTGAACCAGGTGTCTGCACATGACTACCAGCCTCAGGGTTCCAGAAGCAGCTGAGGCCTCTGCTGAGGGCTAGGATCTGTTGGGGTGGGGCCAGTTGGGGGGGCAGTCAGGGGGGGTCCAGTTGGGGTGGGACCATCTGCCCAGTGCCTTGTGGATTCTGCTGGGTATTATACACCCTAGAAGCACTTCCCACTCAGATGTGTCCCTGGGGACATCTGGGAAAGGGGACTGAAGACCACATGAGCACCTCCTACTTGGCTTTGACCTCCTTCAGGCCAAAAGGTAGAGACAGCGGGCACATAAACGGAAGAGGATGTGGGAAGGGCAGATTTAGGGTCCTGGGAGACGTCCCCTGTGTTGCTGTAATGGGGGCGTGTGTGACCCAAGATGGCAAAGGAAGGAAGGAAAATGAGGAAAGCCTGCCTGTGGGAGCCATCCCCTCAACAACAATACCCTGTGCATCCCCAACGCACAGCTCCACATGGATGTCATATCCACTGGTTACAGGAATACTGGCCACCGTCAGCCCTTAGCACAGGAACAGTGAGGACACTGACAGGAGGGTTGGCAGCCCCCACAGAGCCCATGGCACATAGAAGCTGCAGGTATCCACCCCCACACACTCCCAGAAGGGCCCTGCCCTGTGAGACAGACACTGGCTGCCTTCTGGGGTGGTGGGTTCCTGGCTGAGTTCGTCTACCGACTTCCCAGAGAGGTGATTCAGCTGTAAGATGACCTGAGCATCCAAGCCCAACTGTCTGCAGACAGTCCTGTTCCAGGGTCATCCTCTGTGCCTGGCCATACAGTCAAATCCCCAGCAGGCATCAAACACTCATCCCTGCATACAGAGCTCACCTGCGTCGAGGACTAAGACCACTGCAGTTTTAATGAGATGCACCGAGCAAGGCATCTTCAAAAGGGCAGGAGAGATTTATTGCATTAAATATGTCTATTTTGCCAAAACCAGTGAAGCCTCTCTAAGGTTCATAAAGGTCGCCATCTGTCCACCTTCACCCACGGCAGCACTGAAGAACCACCTCACTCAATAGACGTTTGCGGGGTCACTTTTGTGAAGCAGTGTGCTTAGGTTTCCCTGGGAGGCCTCGAGACCAGTGTTACAGGGTAGGGTTACCCTGCCAAGGGACAGCAGGCTTCACAGGTGAGATGCCTGACGGGGCAGCACCTGTGTGCATACGTGTGCACATGCATGTGTGTGTCAAGGAGGAACGGATGCAGACAGTGGTTGTCAGCAGTTATAGTTGGGGGCGGTAGTCGGGGAGAGGATTGGGCTGTCAACGGCTCCAGACCAGTGGGGCACTCGGGGCTGCTGTGGTGTTTCCTCCTTGGCCAGAGAGGCCCTGACACATGGAGACAGGCTAGAGGGCAGAGCATTCCTGGAGTGACATAAGCTTTAAGCCAGGAGCCACCAGCCAGGCCTGGTGGTGCTCACCCTAACCCCAGCATCTGAGAGGCAGAGGAAGGAGATTCCTGTGCAAGTTCAAGGTCCTCCTGGTTTGCAGAGCAAGATCTTGTCTCAAAACCTGGATAACAAGGCCATGAGCTCCTTGGAATGACCAAGGACCTCACCAACAGCATTCTAAGACCTGCTAGGACTCTGAGCAGAACAGAGAAAGGCTGAGCCAGGGATGGGTGTGTGTCCCCTCCCAGCTCTGCACCCCAGGAGCTGCTTAAGGTACCAGAGAGCCAGTGTGTCACTGTCTGAGGGTTCCTTAGCAATTTTCTTGATGCTGTCTCCAACCAGGTTACTGTCGGGCCTAGTTTCCTGCAGTCAAGACCTTTCCCACTCCAGCCAGGGCTGGTGTAGGCCACACCCATCTGGAAACAGTAGTTTGGCCCTTTCTCTGGCCTTACCTTCCTTGGAATATGCCCATCCCTCTAGCATGTTCCACCATGTTACTCATTTCTCTCTTGGCCCATGTCACCTTGCTGCAGATGGGAGCATTTACAGGGACCAGCCCATTGAGGTCTTGAGTGACTGCTGACAATTATTAGGTATTTTGCTAATCTCCTGAGCCCAGGCACTTCCAGTACCCACACCAGGAGGGGTGAAACCACTGCCCAGAGGAGAGGGAAGGAGCAGGGCCCCTACTCACAGCATCTGAGGACTGCTCTGTAGCCCATGTGTGCCAATCCACAGAAGGGCTCACAAGGCCTAGTGTCCTGGAGTGACTGAGAGCCACACCTGACTCTGCACTTCTGGCTGTGAGGCCTTGGCATAGCCTTACTGCTTTGAGCCCAGCTTCCTGTATGTGAGACAGTGCTTGCCCTAGGATATCAGCAGATGGCTGTGGCTGACAGAGTTGTCCCTCCTAGGTAGCCCCTGTCAAGATACCTTTGCCACCACCCCCCAAAAACCCTCAGTGGTCATTTATCCATTCATGAATTCATCCATATGGTGGCCATTCATTCATGTATTCTTCAACTTGCCAGAGTCCCAGGTACCCAGCTCAGATCTCCACAGAGATGGCCCCACAGGGCTCAAAGTCATCTATCTGCCTCCTACTAGCTCCCTGGCTGTAAGGGAAGATGACACATGTTCACTAAGTCTGGGACTTCAGGGAGCCAGAGGTGACCACGTCCACCTGCTTGCAGAGGTGTCAGGGAGCCAGGCTCTGTCACTGCACCCCCCACTGGCCTGGGGTCCATCCTGAACTTGGCTCTGAGTACTCTGTGCTTCCCTCATTGCTGGGCCATTTGCTGACCTGGGTTACCAGGGGCAGGATTCTGAGTGTGCACACCACAGTTGTGTTCATCCTGCCGCTGTCCCCCAAGCCCCACTCATTCCTCATGTGCTAAGTCGTGAGTGGGTATGGGGGGGCTAAATAGACAGCTGGCATCCCTTCCTGACCAGGCTCTGCTGGCCTTGTCGGGGCCTCACCTGAGTGTGTATCACCCCCACAGGTCTTCGAGGAAGAACACCATGTCCTCTACCTGGACCACGGCGGTGTCATTGCTGCCATCAAGGACACCTCCATCCCCCTGAAGATCCTCAAGTGAGAGCATGGGAGGAGGGCACTGGGCATTCCAGAACAATTCCCTGGGAACCTAACACAGGGATGCCCCACAGGGAACAGTGCCTGTGTGGTATCCCAACAATACATCCAGGGCAGCAGGCCGTCACCTTGCTAGTTAGTCAGGCATGCCCCTGGTGCTGGAGGTACTGCTGTGGTCTCTCCTGAGAGAGAGGCTGGGGTGCAGCTGAGGCCTGGGTGTGGCAATGGATGGTCCCAGAGCTGGCCTCTGTTGGATACGGATCAGGCCTGGGGGTGGAGAGCCACAGAAAAGGAGTAGGATCACACTGCTCTGTGAACACTGGCGGCCTTTCACAGGTTCAGCGTGGATGAGGGCCACACTTGGAGCACACACAACTTCACCAGCACCTCAGTGTTCGTGGACGGACTGCTGAGCGAGCCAGGGGACGAGACACTGGTCATGACGTGAGTGTGTGAAAGCGTGGGCAAAACAGGAAGGTGGGAGGAAGACACGTGTCAGAGCCACCCCAGGCAAGCCGGGTCTGGTCTCTGAGCCCTGAGGCGGCCTCGGACTGGGAATGAACGGAAGATGGAGCAGGGCAGGAGCTCATGACTCGAGCCTTGCGTCCTTTCAGGCATGTGAGATGAGAGGCTGTAAAACTATGCATTCCTCCTGCCTGACACAATAGCAGACATATGGGGGACGAGGATACAGCGACAACCTCCCCCATGCCAGGAGCTAAGGCAGGTGTCAGAGACAGCCAGACCAAGTGACCCCTACCAGGGACCAAGGACTGTTGGCCCAGGTGCATCTGCTATCTGCACTGGCCAGTGACTGCCAGGAAGAAGGCTGGGGGAGGGGACTTGGCCTGCATGCTTCTCTGGTCTCAAGGTCCCGGGGAGCACCCACAGAGTCCCGTGGAGTGTCCATGGAGCCTCCGTGGAGCACCTATGACCTTTATGGAACCCCACTGGGCATCCCAGTGCTCTATGGAGTGTCCACAGCT
This sequence comes from Mesocricetus auratus, assembly GCF_017639785.1. NCBI lineage: Eukaryota > Metazoa > Chordata > Mammalia > Rodentia > Cricetidae > Mesocricetus > Mesocricetus auratus. The sequence goes on along the minus strand of NW_024429190.1, from coordinate 16,198,865 downwards.
CCGTGGAATCCCAGCAGAATGTGCATGCCCCCCCTCCAAGAACAGATGGAGCCCCTCCCCCATAGTCAGGCTGCAGTGAAGAAGCCTGACGTGGTGCTGGCCTCATAGCCTCCTTCCTGGGTGGCCAGGGGAAAACCCCAGAAGACTCTGTTTGCAGGACAGAGTTGGTGTGTGCATCCTAGAGCAGCTGAGTGCCAGGCATGGAAGACTGAGCTGGTCCAGATCTTCCTCTACCTGACTGCCTGGAGGGTAGGCAGGTTGTTCCTGGTCAGGTCCCGCATGATGCTGTGACCTGCCAAGGTCCTGGGAAGGCTCATGCCTCGGTCTGTGGGCAGTCCCCTTGAGGCAGGAGGGGAGGTCAGAGACATGGCGCTTGGTGTTTGTCAAGAGAAGCAGGTAAGGAGGTCTGGCTCCCTGGGCTGTGGAGGACTCAGCCTCGTCCTCGGTCTCTTTGCAAGGAGGCTGACCAGTTTGCAGGGCTGAGCCCTCAAGCAAAAAGAGGGGCTGGCCACAAAGGTGACAGCTGTGACAGGGATCTCAGAGCCCCAGCAAGCGGGCCTGCTTCCTGGGCCTCGGCTTCCGTAGCCAAGCCCCACTGTGGGGCGCTTTCCACCCTGAGCCCCACCCCTCCCTCCTCTCCCCTCACTTCATCTTGTCGCCTGCATTTGGAAGCTGCTTTGGGCCATTAGTGCTTTGTGCAGCCAAGGTCCTCAGATCCAGGTCTGTCCCAGATGCAGCTTTCATCCCTGCAGATGGCATTTCATCCGGGGAAAGCAGCAAAGTTCACAGGCAGGCGCATTCATGTTTTAAGTTTTAAAAAGCTCCATGAGGCTCCTACGGAGCCTTTCACAAAGCTGCATCTTCAAACAGCTTTCAATTTCAGTGGACACGGAGATCATTCCCGCGCCTTGGAGGAGACACAGGCTGGCAGAATGAAAAGCTTTTCTGTCCCAGAGTAGACCGGGGCCCTGCCCATATGGCACCTTTATCCCCATCCACCCAGAGATCACGTCTAAGCTGACGACAGTCACCTTGTCCAGACATTGCTCACCGCACTGGCCACAGTTGCCTCCCACAGCACAGTACATGGCAGAGGGTCCCCAGCCCTGGGCAGGACTGTGAGGGCTCTCAGCCCGGCAGGGCTGTAGGCCATACCTGGGGAGGAACCAGGAGTGCACTCCACAGTATGGCCCACATTTCCGGCTCTCTGTCAAGCAGCCAATGACTCTCTGAGCTCTCCTGCTAGGACCATTCAACTAGATGAGAGATGCTCACAGTGGGAGCTGAGGTCTGGGCTTTCCTCACTGAAACGCACAGAGTGGATTAGATAGACCAGCCTGCTTCTCTGTTTGAGCTCAGGGTGCAGTGTATGGGATGTTCCTATATAGGGGGTTGCATGGCGGTCACACTCTGGCTAATTGGTTATGTGTCCCAGGCCAAGCCTCACAAATGTAAGCTAGGTACCACTGCTGGATTCATCCTGGATGGATCCCTTCCTTAATCTGTTTTCCTCTCAGAAGTCTGGGGTGATCAGCATGCATCCCTCACAGGATGTGGTAAGCCCTAAAGGGGAGGACAGAAATGGAACCCTCCCCCTCTCCAGCTGCTTGTCAAGCCGATGCTGGGGCCATGACAAGAGGGATGCCCATCTGAATGGCAGGTCCCTGAGACAAGGCCACCACGGTCTGCAGAGAAGTCGGATGGGAGGAGTAGAAGCCAGTGTGGGATGCTGGTCTCGGCATACCAAACTGAGCATGCTTAGCCTCTATGCATCACTGTTCTTCCTGTATGTCTGGCCTCCCTCTGTCCCGCTGTCTGCTCAGTGGGATGCACTGCACTGTCACTCTGACCCATTCATCCTACTGTCCAATCCACACAAAGACTTGTGATCTCTCTAGAGTACCAGCCTGAGGTAAACATCTTGGGGCCCAGTCCCATGAGGTCAGCAGAAAGGCAGGGAGACACCAGATAACACTACACACAGCTCCAGCCCACACAGAGCAAGTGTGTGGTGTGTGAGGCTATGGAAGGGCCTGTGGCAGCCAAGAAGGCAGGGAGCCTACCCTCCTGAGAGCCAGCTCCTGTCAGGAAGGGGATTGCATGGATTGGGTGGATGACCTGTGCTGGTGCAGTCAGCAAGTCACAGCAGCGATCACTCTGAAGATGAAGAACATCACTAGATACTCAGGGGCAGGGGAGGTGTCACAGGGAACCTGAGGGGGACATGTCTGCACACCCGGGACAGATCAGTCTAAAGCGGTCTTCTTGCTTTCTCCCCTCAGGGTCTTTGGCCACATCAGCTTCCGCTCTGACTGGGAGCTGGTCAAGGTGGACTTCCGGCCCTCCTTCCCCCGGCAGTGTGGCGAGGATGACTATAGCTCCTGGGACCTCACTGACCTCCAGGTGGGCCAGGCAGCCTGCAGCCCCTTTGCTCCTCCGGGGAATCTCACAGATGTTAACCTCTGGGCATCTTCCCTCCCAGTCATTTTCTGGGCCATTTTTTGTGCCTGTAGCTGGTTGATCTATGGTTCCTCATGACCCTAGGGCCTTTAGGACTTGATCCCCACCCTCATCCAGGAGTTCTCCATTGGATCTTTTCTGCTTGTGGGCAGAGACCACCTGACATCAGGGTCTGGGACATCCTATGTTACAGTCCATCATCAGTGTCTAACCTTCACATTTGGGTTGAACATGAGACCCCCACAGACGCTAACACTCCTAAATCAAGTTGGGGTTTGTAGGCAAGGAAGATCAGAAGCTACAAGGTTCCTAAGGAGAGACCCCTGAGGTTGGGAACTCTGAGCCTCTAGCTGGGAGAGTAGCTGAAGTCATCAAGGGGCCAGAAATCTCTGTAAGTGGAGATCCAACATCAGGAGTCCACGCATAGAGAATGGTCTGACCAGTGGCTCAATGGCCCTCAGCAGAAACTGGTTTATAAGAGAGTGTTAAGGTGGGCCTAGGGAAGGTTCCAGAACCTGATTCACTATAGCACATAGAGTTCCTGCCAATCCTGCCCCATCACTACAAAAGGGCCCTGTTATTGGGATCAGGGCAGTACTGCTCCGAGCACAACCTGAGAATCCACTGTGTGTCCACATGAGCCCTCTAGGCATGGCTCATCCCCAGATGGTCACACACCTGGCCCCTGTAGTTTCTGTGACCCCCAAGAGGCAGTCATATGGCTTAAGATGAGGGAAGCTAGGCCAGTTGACTGACATGTCAAGTTCTTTTGGACCTCAGTTTCCCTGTTCATCAAAGGGAACAAATGCCCCACCCCAGCTGCCACCAGGGCAGGAACAACAGGACAAGCCAGTGGTAGCTGTCACCATCTTCTGCTGGTTCCTCATCCTAGTGTTCTTGCTACAGGGCGATCACTGCATCATGGGCCAGCAGAGAAGTTACCGGAAGAGAAAGTCTACGTCCTGGTGTGTCAAGGGGAGGAGCTTCACATCCGCACTCACATCACGTGTGTGCAAGTGCCGGGACTCTGACTTCCTCTGGTGGGTACCGCCCCTTCCTCCTGGCTGCTCCGGCATCTTTACATCATGCTGACCTTGTCCCTAGAACCAGGGTGGAAGCCACAGTATCCTTCAAAGCCTAGTCTCACACACACACTGCCACCTCGACCTTAGAGCATCGTGGGAGCAAGTCACACTCACCTCGCCCCTCCCCTCCCTCTAGGAATATAGTCCGCTTAGAGGCCTACTGCCCTTTGACAATGTAGTTTGCGAAGTCTCCACCCCAAGCTGCCTCATCCTCTCTACTCAGCACCCCATATTGGGGTCTCCATGCCCTTTCCAAGGCACTGACCCTGTCACTCACTTCCCCCAGGAAACCCTCCAGGCTCCCCTTCATTTCCACCCTCCTTGTTCTGGAATGGAGCTACTATGTTCCATCTGTCCTCTGGGACAAACCTGTGGATTCACCCATCTCCCCACAGACGGACACATCTAGACCTGTGGTATAAATTTCTCCTCCCTAGCTGTCACCTCTAATCTCACCTTTTAACCTAGCTTTCCCTTCCCAGTGACTACGGGTTTGAGCGCTCATCTTCCTCTGAGTCCACTGCTAACAAGTGCTCCGCCAACTTCTGGTTCAACCCCTTGTCCCCTCCTGAAGACTGTGTCCTGGGCCAGACCTACACCAGTAGCCTTGGGTGAGTACGCCAACCCAGCCAACCTCTGGTCACCCAGTCATCCAGTCAGACAGCCATCTTCCTATCTACCCACCCATACATCCATCCAGCCCCCCAAGCCCTTCTGCCAACCAGCTCCAGAAGTGGGGCCCAGGTAAGCCCTACACTGTGCTTCCTGGCAGCCCACAGCTTAAAAGGAGAGACCATGGTCCTGGTGCTGGGCTCGAGTATGCAGAGCTCAACAAGTCGTCAGACTCACCAGACTGGCGCAATGGTCCGCAGATCCCATTGAGCTCTTGGGGCCAGTGTCAAGAGAGAACTACTGTGTGTTGACACATCATAGAGAACAGAGGGGCAGAAGTGTCTCAACTCTTCCCACTACTGTGGGACTGAGACCCCAGAGCAGCCTCATCCTTCTCTGGTCTTCCTGAGCCTTCCACACTCATACTGTGATGGTGCCAGGGACTCCTGAAGCCCGGGGGATTCTGCTTACCCCGGACTTCCTGGTGGGAGACTTGGTAGATCACTCTCCCAGCCCACACTTCCAGGGTTTCCTCTGCTGTAGTTGAAATCTCAGCCACTGCCATACTCATCTGCTAGTCCTAAGCCCACGGCGCACAATGTTCCTCCAGTTTGCTTCGGTGCCCACAAACTCTGTGGGATGGAGGAGTGGCAGGCAGGCCCTTCTCCCCACCCGGGGCAGGCTGAACAAGCTACTGGTAAAGTATCAACTTTGTGTAGAAATACCAAGCACATAACATCTGTGAACCTTCAGCTTCCACATGCTCCGTTGATGGGCCCATTTCCCCATCCTTTGTGAGGGATTCCTTATTACCTACTCTGGAGTACTGGATGAAACAGGCAGGACCAAGAACTGAATTCTTTAGCCTTGGCTGTATGTAGCTTGACATCTATCACCCATCCACTCACCTATCCAACCCCACCCATCCATTCAGCCAGCCATCCTCCCTTCCACCCATCTACCCATCCACCCATTCGATTACAACATCTCCTATCCATATATTCCTTCCACATATCCACCCTTTCATCCACTCATCTACCCAATCATAAATCATGTATCCAGCCACTCATCCTTATACCCATCTACTTCATCTATGCCCTGTTCATCTATCCACCTATCTATTCCATCAGTCTATTCATTTGCCCACCCACCCACATATCCATCCACCCATCCCCCCACCAACCCATCTACCCATTCTCTGCCCCCACAAATACCCATCTTTCCAAACTCATGTACTCTCGATTCAGGTCCCGAATGATGCTTCAGAAAGAGTTGCCAAGCCCTGGTGGGGCTGCAAAGAGGCCCTTGTGCCACTGATGGTTGGATACATGAGTAGTGGATGGGTGGAGACATCCCAAGAAGAGCAACATGCTTGCTTACCCCAGGAAGCCAAGGCCGAGCTCACCTCGGTCCTCTATAGTTCTCAGCAAGACCTTGGATTTTAGACTGTCTCCTTCTATCGTCCCTTAGCAAAACAGTTGTTATTACTGTGGGTAATATGGCCAGGCCATGGATGCTTCAGCTCTCCAAGGCAGATGGGCATGGCCAGCCCCTCCACCCTGGTCCTCTGTGCTCTCAGATCTACGGTAGACAGAAGCAGCCATGAGGTAGCACGGGAAGCAGGCAGTACGTGGAGGCTGTAGAGGCTGAGGCTGTGAGTTCCCTCAGGAGAGACCGTCCCTACCCGTCACACCACTGTGCACCTTGACCCTGACGCTCTCTCATCCACTCAGGTATCGGAAGGTGGTGTCCAATGTGTGCGAAGGTGGTGTGGACCTGCAGCAGAGCCCGGTGCAGCTGCAGTGCCCCCTCACAGCACCCCGGGGCCTGCAGGTGAGCATCCGCGGAGAGGCAGTGGCCGTGCAGCCTAGAGAAGATGTGCTGTTTGTGGTGCGGCAGGAACAGGTGAGCATCTGCCCTGGACTGTCACTGGAAGGACAGTCCAGGCATACAGGTTGAGGTTCTGGACAGTTTGGAGCATAGCCACACAGGCCAGCCTGCCCCTGAGGGTGGGAGCCAAGGACCAAAGTTGGCTTCTTGGTTCAGACCAGCATTTGAGATGAGACAGATACAAGAGCAAGTGTGTATCACATGTTCAGCAGGAAATGGACTCCATATCACATATGTATGTACTTGCAAGTACATGGATGAGTGTGTGTGTGCATGTGTGTGTGATCTTGTGGTTATCAAACATTGGTACAAAATCGATTCCTCCCCATAGGTGGCACTAAACTTCTTTTGTTGATTTGTTTCTTCTAATGCTGAGATTGGAACCCAGGGCCTTGCACAGATTAGAGAAGCATTCTTCTACTGAGCCGCACCCCCAGCCCAGTGCTAAAGCTATTTTAAGTCTCTAATTATATTGATTTAGCTGATCTGGAATCCCAACAAAAGCATACAGTTTTTTAATGACTTATAATCACACATCCAGAGATAACGCCTTCTGTGTGTATATGGAGATAGATATAAATACAAGTTTATATATATGCACACACAAATATATACATTTTTTCTCCGCCCAGTCTCCCACTCATTCTATTTTTACTTCAGAACAAGTGTTACATTTTCTTCTAATTTTAAAAATAATATATGCTCATTGTAGTATATATTTAGGAAATACATTTATAATTTTAAAAAAACACAGACATAAATATCACTCAAAATTCTGTTCCTCAAGGGAACTGTTAACTTTTCTGTTTCCATCTGGTTCACAAGACACATCCCCGTGTCTCTGCTTATAGAAGCAGCTAATGATCCCTGCAAGGAATTTTAAAATGACTATTAGAAAAACATGAACATTCACAAAACTTAGAGGCAGGGGAGGGCCCCATTTCTCCCTGGGGTTCTGAGCAGTCTTCACTCACAGAGGTAGGGGAGGGCCCCCTTTCTCCCTAGGGTTCTGGGCAGGCTTCACCCACAGAGGCAGAGGGAGTACCCTGTTTCTCCCCCAGGATTGTGGGCAGGTTTTACTCACAGATCAGCAGGAATCCAGATCTTCAGCTAACATGTGAAGGCTGCTATGGATGAATCCATGATCAGGCATGCTATGCTCAAACATCCTTTAAATGGTGTCTGTCTTTAGAAGCAGAGACCTAGTCTCCCAAAAACAGAGAAACTGAGGCAATGGAAGACTCAGACTGGCCACACTGAGCACCTGTGCATTAGGCACTGATGGCAGTCGCTTCCTGTTGGAAATGAGATCTTTCTTACCCTGTGCACTCTGTCAACTTAGAGTATTGTGGACGAGGAAGCTGAGGCATGAACAGTGACGCCATTCTCTCAGAGCTGCATGGTAAAGAGGCAGAGATGACTCTGTGTCCTCTAGGGGCCTCTGGACTCTAAGCAGACAGTGGCCAAGTCTGTGGTCCCCAGGCCCAAGCTATATAACCCTGGCATGCACACACACACACACACACACACACACACACACACACACACACACACACACATCACCTCCTGCTTAGGTCTTCTCGCTGACTATGACAGCCCTAAGGTTCACTTGAGCCATCAGGCAGCCCTGAGACAGGCTGGGTATCTCTGTTGGTAGCTGTGTATTGGGGTGACAGGAAGACAGAGACCCTGGTCAGCCTGGGGCTTCCTGGACCCTCAGACAGAACCAGGGGAGGCTCTCAAATTCCTGGCCAGACATCCCAGAAACTTGGCTATCTGCTGCCCCCTAGAGCTTAAAACTGGAAACTACAGCACATCTGCAGGTAGGTGCCCCTGATGGGCGAGAAGGACTAGAGGACAGAGCTTCTTTGGAACACTTGCTGGACTACAAAGATGCCTTGAAATAGGGGATCTTGGAGCAACCCAGGCCTGGGAGGGAAAAGGGTAGGAGCATGGGACTGAGGGTGAGCATATGCTCATTTACACTGCGACATAAACTCTCTAACACACTCATAAACACTTACAGGCACACTGTGCTCTCCTCTACCACATACACACCCACACTTACACATCACCAGGCTAGAAAGCAGGGCTGAGTATGGGGAGCCTGAGTTTTCTAAGAATTCACAGCATTGGGGGATGGAGGCCAGGAACAGACCCATAGACACCTGCCTGCTTTTGACAGGTGCAGAACAGACCTCAGACATGAACCCAAAATAGAGCACACACCTGCAGAAGACGAGGGAAAGTGTAAGCTTTTAGGACCCAGCCCAGACACAGGCTGAGAGTCTGCAGCACGGATGGGGCTCCAGGCCACACAACAAAACCTTGATGTGTCAGTGCCATCTATATTTGGAACCGGCAAAACTGTCAAGAAGATAAAGGTAGCTACGGACAGGAGGGTGTTGGTTGGCGCAGCCCAGGGGCAGCAGAGCAGGACTGTACGAAGAACTCCCGGCAACAGGTGAACCAGCCAGTTCGAGAATGGGCAAAAACCATGAGGAGACAGTGGGCACAGCAGGCTGCACGGATGGCAAGCACAGGGGATGACATACATGAAGACACGCACCGTGAAGGGTGGGAGCCTCAAAACCGTGGGCAGACACCCGCTTCCTGAATGCTACCCAGAGCCAGCCCCCTTATAGGAATGAATTTGGTGTGGACATTTCCCTCAACCCTCACCCAGCCCTGCCAGGAGAACAATGGGTGGAGAACCCACCTCAAGAGCCTGGATCCCCGAAAGCCTCAGTCTTGTGACCTGTAAAACGGGCACATGGAGCACCGTATGTGCTGGGTTCTGGGAATGCCCCCAACAAAAACGTGACCATCTTCTGGGAGCATTCTGGGAGCCCCTTAACTCATGACTGCACTTTCCAGGAACTGCCTCTGTCCAAACAGCCCTCTCTTGGAGCCTGAGTCACCACTGTTTTCTCTTCAAGGATCCTGCCCACGGGTTTCTTGCACTCCGTACCCCATTGTGACCTCTTAATGCCTTGCCTCTGCAGACTTATTTCAAGTGTCCACTTCAGAGGCTCCCAATAGACGGGGGTTTGGGGCGACTCTATCCAATCCAGTGTAATGTATTCACAGAGAAAGTTAAATGAACATCATTTACATACCAAATGCCCTTGGCTTTTGAGATCTGGGGGGTACGAGACAGGAAGACTGCTAGTGTAGGGTGACCAGGGGAAGGGGAGAGGACAGGGAAGGAGGGAAGGAGGCAGCAGACTGGGGAGGGAAACTTTAATGTGAACACAGGAACTCCACCTTGTCATGAACTTGAGAGTCAGGGTCAGCCAGCAGCTTTTATAGGGAGTTCAACGCCACTTGGGGACAAAGTCCCAGGAACCCCTCCCTGCCTGCTCCACAAGGCTGAGCCCCTTTCCTGGCACAGTGTAGGAAGAGATGAGGAACAGGGAGCAACCTTGTCATAGAAAGACAGTAGTGTGCTGTTTGCTGCAGTTCCCTGAAAAGACCTCATGGTAGTTACCAAAGCCTTCTCCATTTTCATGAGAGACTCGCAGTTTCCCTCCCAGCCCCATGGCCTGGCTCAGGCTCAGGCTTACTCCTGAACTCCACACAGCCTTTAACCCGTTTTCCTAAAATCAGGAAGCCTAAATCCTAAAAGCCCTGAAATCAGAGCCAAGCTACTGTCTGTGGCCCCATAGAGCCTTCATCCGAAGAGAGAAGGAGAGAAGTGAGCACTTAGTGTTGGACCCCGCCTTGAGAGTCACTCCTAAGTCACCCTGTGGTATTTCCCTACAGGGTGATGTCCTGACCACTAAGTACCAGGTGGACCTTGGGGATGGCTTCAAGGCCATGTACGTGAACCTCACTCTGACGGGCGAGCCCATCCGGCACCACTACGAGAGTCCTGGCATCTACCGCGTGTCTGTCAGGGCTGAGAACATGGCAGGCCATGACGAGGCTGTGCTCTTTGTCCAGGTCAACTGTAAGTCCACAGCTCCTTTGAGGCTGTGTCTCTCACACGGAATGGAGAGCCGGGGCTGTGGGGAAGCACAGGGAGTTCTGTGGGGTCGCTACAGTGAGGCCGTGGACAGAAAGGCAGGTTGGCTGGGCTCAGACCTGGTACTAATATTATTCACAAAAGTAATGGTGAGGGATGGTAATGGTGGTGGCCATGGTGATAGGAGTGATGCTAGTAATGGTTGTGAAGCTGGTGGTGATGGCAATACTCGTGATGATTGTGATGATGGATGTGATGCTGCAGGTAGTGACGGTGATGGCAGTGATGGTGATAATGATAGTGGTGATGACAATGATGGTGATATCAGCAATAATGGTGATGGCGATGATGGTGATGGCAATGACTGATGGTGATAGTTTTAGTAGTAATGATAGCGATAGGGATGGTAATATTGGTGATAATAGTGATGTTATCAGTGGTGGTGGTATAGCTGTGTTGATGGTGATTACAGCAATGTGGCAATGATGGTGATGTTGGCAATAATTGTGGTGTTAATAATGGTGGTGGTGATGATGATGATGGTGGTTATAGTGGTCAATGAGTGTGGTGGTGACAATGGTGGTGATTGCATTGATTATTTTTGCATGGCTGTGGCTGTAATACCTGCCAGAAACACCTTAGAAAGATTTAATTTGGCTCTTGGTTTCATGGGATTTCTGCCTATGACCTCAAGGAAGGCATGCTGTCATTCGTAGCAAGAACAGAATGTAGGACCCAGGGGCTCCTCACATCACGGTGGTTCAGGAATCAGAGAATAAGGCTGGAGTGAGCTGCTGGGCTGTCACCTCCAGGTCTGCCAATGGTGGTCTCTTCCACCAAGTAGACCCACCCCTAATGGTTCCCCAGCCTCCTCATAAAGTGTCTCTAGATGGGAAATGCAAACTAAGACATGAACCTAGGGGACATTTCAGATTTAAACCTTAATTGTCTGCCTCTGGCCCCCAGCAGCTCACAGCATACATTTCTAATACAAAATGCATTCAGTTCAACTTCATGAGTCACCATGATCTCAACGGTCCCAATGTTCAAAAGTCTAATCCCGGAGACTCCACTCGTGCCAAAAGAAGTCTCTTAGCAATCCTTGTAAAAGGCAATTCTGCACTTCCTGTCTATAATAAGCTTTCCCCCTGAAAAACAGAACAAAAGACAACAGCAAGAAAAGATTTGATTGGAACCAGACTGAAGTACATACAGCAAGGAAGCACGGAGTCCCATAGCTCTGTGCAGCACCTGGACCATGTGGTGGCATCGTGGGCTTGGGCAGCCGGGTCTGTGTTCTCTCCATTTCAGCATTCTGTCTCTCACACACAGGCTCCATTCATTGCCAGCAGGCTTTCTCTACAGACACCCCATTTTCCTGCATCCCATGCTGGGTCTCCAGTGAATCTCAGGCCTCACACTCAGAATGTCATGAATTGCCCTGTCAAAGTCTCTCTGCAGGGGTGTGGTGTTATATTATTTATGATTTATTGAAGCTTGCCTGAGGATTCAGAAAACAAAGTCAGCCACAAGCCATAGAAGCCAGACACACGTCTTTAATCCCAGCAGCCAGAAGCTAGGAGGTGGTTGTACACACCTTTAGTCCTAAGACTCAGGATTAAGAGGTAGATAGATCTCTCTGAGTTCAAGACCACCCAGGGATACACATGATTGAATCAGTCTAAAAGAGTAACATATCATATCATGTGCCTTTAACCCCAGCACTAGAGGGGCATAAAAGATAGAAGCAAGGTCTTCAGTATTAAGTATGAGACATTCATTCTCCTGCTATGTTAAGGAGAGGCAGCAGTCTAAGGTGGCTTGGTGAAGAGCTCATGCATGGATCAGCCCTTTCAGCCTGAAGTAGTGGTAAGAGCCAGTGGCCAGCTGCTTTGCGTCTCTGATCTTCAGGCTGAACCTTAATAACAGTCTCTGGATCTTTTATTAATTTGTATTACACAGGGTATTCAACCCTGCCATGCACACATTGCCTGGCTTAACAAACTTCCCTTTAAAATCTGCATACAAGCATCTATGACCCTGTAACACTTGCCTCAGTGTGCCTGAAAATCCAGTACCACTTTTCCAAATTCTTTTCCCAAAACAATAGTAACTCACCCCCACACACGCTAAATAGCTTAAACCTGCATGGTCAGATTTAGTGACAGCAACAACCCCATGTACCTGCAACCCGTTCTTTTGCTTCTCTGCCATCACAATACCTGACAGGAAGTACTTGAGGGAGGAAGGGTTTACTTTATCTCAGAGTTTCAGAGGATTCAATCCATCGTGGTTTAGAAGCACAGTGGAGTGATGCAGGAGTATGTGGCAGCCAGAGGCTGCTCATACCATGGTGGAACAGGGAGCAGAGAACAAGCAAACAGCACCACCAGCTGGGGAACAAACACTGGTGATGTGAACCAGTGGACAGCTTAGATTCAAACCTTAACATTAGTGGTGATGATGGGGATGGTAGTGATGATGAGGATGGTGAGTAGTGATGATTGTGATAGGTTGTAGTGAATGATGATAGTGATTGGTGATGATAATGATGGATGTGGGATGTTGATGGTGATGATGGTGATGGGTTGTACTGAGTGGTGTTGATAATGATGGTGGTGGTGATGACTCTGGAAGTGGTGGTGGTAGATGGTGACAGTTGTGGTGGTGATGATGATCATGGTGCTGATGGTAGTAATGATGATGCTGGTGGTGGTGATGATCATAGTGTTGATGGAAGTGATGATGATGATGATGGGGGTGGTCATGGTGCTGATGTAGTGATGATGATGATGATGATGATGATGATGATAGGGGTGGTCATGGTGCTGATGTAGTGATGATGATGATGATGATGATGATGATGGGGGTGGTCATGGGGCTGATGTAGTGGTGATGATGATGATGATGATGATGGGAGTGGTCATGGTGCTGATGTAGTGATGATGATGATGATGATGGGGGTGGTCATGATGCTGATGTAGTGATGATGATGATGATGATGGGGTGGTCATGGTGCTGATGTAGTGGTGATGATGATGATGATGATGATGGGGGTGGTCATGGTGCTGATGTAGTGATGATGATGATGATGATGATGATGGGGGTGGTCATGGTGTTGATGTAGTGATGATGATGATGATGATGGGGATGGTCATTGTGTTGATGTAGTGATGATGATGATTATGATGATGATGATGATGATGGGGGTGGTCATGTGGTGCTGATGATGAGTGATGATGATGATGATGATGATGGGGGTGGTCATGGTGCTGATGGTAGTGATGGTGGTGATGGTACCAATGAAACTGGTGGGAACAATGACTAGTAAGTAGCCACTTAAAGGTTCTGTGCCTCACTGTCCCTAACCCTGAACTTTTGGGTTCTCTTCAGCCCCTCTGCAGGCCCTCTATCTCGAGGTAGTCCCTGTCATTGGCATCAACCAGGAGGTGAACCTCACAGCTGTGCTGCTGCCCCTGAACCCCAACCTCACTGTCTTCTACTGGTGGATAGGCCACAGCCTGCAGGTGCGCCCCATTACCCTTCTCAGTTCCCCCTCTCATAGATTGCCATCTGGTGTATCAAGTGGAGCAAGGTGCTGCTCTTGGTACCTGACATCAGGGCACAATGTGAGACCATTGGAATGGACTTGTCCTGACCTTTCCCTCACTCAGTACCCACCCTGAGCATCTGCTAGGGGTCCCTCTGAAAAGCCCCTGGATGGTCCTGTGAAAGACATGGAGCAGAGTAGTTGACTATGTGTCACAGAGTAGGTCTGATATGTGTCACAGGTGAGCTCAGGGGAGGCTTTCTTTAGTGGAGTGGTCAGGAAGGGCTTCATTGGGAGGGATAGAACATGGCCTCACTCAGAGTGCTGTGATCCATGGGGAGCCATGGGCAGTTCTTGAGCAGAAGACACAACGAGGCAGCAGAGCATATGATGAGGGAGCAAGAATGTCCATCTTTAAGACCCATGGATGGGCACCCTTTCCTCACTCTGGATGCAGTAGCCCTGCACCTCCACAGAAGCCCTGATGCTAAGAGAAAGGAGGAGCTCCAAGTACAAGGTCATGTCTCTTGGGGTGGGAGCCTTGCCACCTGAATTCCCCCAAGCTCCATACTCAACTCCCAGAGCCTTTGCTTATATAAGGCATAGCCTGTCCTGTAACTCGGTGATGCCACCATTCACCCATGATGGGAGTATCTGCCTTCTATAAGGCTGAGGCATGGCTGTGGGTGGGACAGTGAATTGAACTGGAATGGGACACAGAGCCTGACCTGTGCTTCCTAGAGACCAACCAAAATGTTCTATAGGAGGCCACAGGCAGCCTCTAGAAGGATGTACCATGCTATGGAGGCAGGACATGTTCCCAGTTCAGCTTAGAGCTAGGGTGTGCTGGTGTTCCCCACCCCTCCCAGACGCAGCCAGTGCAGGAAACTCCAGCAGCCCACTTGTTGATGAAAGCCAGTACCAGCACAGTCCCAGTGTGGCCCTGACTATAGATCATGGCTCCCCATCCTGCCAGACAGACCTGACCCAGCTTGTGCCCACAGCCTCTGCTTTCCCTGGACAACTCAGTGACAACGCGGTTTACAGATGCTGGGGATGTGCGTGTGACAGTACAGGCTGCCTGTGGGAACTCAGTGCTGCAGGACTCCAGGGTCATCCGTGTACTGGGTGAGTTATCTGCCCATTCCCTACACAGACAAGCATGGGGGCACAGCTGCAGAGTCCAAGGGAATTTGGGTTCTATGTGGCCTTATTGAAGTGCCCCAGACTCTCTGACCTCAGTTTCTCCCCTATGTAAAATGAACTGTGTGTCTTGTGAGACCACTGCGTCTGTTGCTCAGCGATTTAACAAGAACAGATGAGCTCCATATTGCCATCTCCAAGGGCCTCTCCACTTGCCACTCTGAGGATGGTCCTTAAGAGGACTTGTCTATGCTTCCTGGGACTGTCAACCCCTCAGTAACATGCTGTGTCTGGAGCAGGACATTACCCCTTCAGCACACCTGAATGAAGCTCATCCAGCTTAGGAACATCCTCTGCTATGGACCACAGCCATCAGTCACATTAGGGGCCTGCAGGCTGAGGGATGAGGCTGCCCTGGTCTGGTCCCCCCTTCACTGTAGATCTGGGTCTGCCCACACCATAGGATGTTGGGTCACAGTTCACAAAACACTGTCCCCTGAGCCCTCTGCCCAGCATAGGAGGAAGTCAGTGGAGACGACAGTATGGTCCTAGGGCTCCTGTGACTCTAGAACAGAGATGTGGGCCCTGAGAAATGAAATGTGGGTAAAAGATGGGTCCTCTCATCGCATGGAACTGTTGATCTGGTGGGGTGGCTAGTGAGTTGAAGTCCATGGGTCCTTGAGGAAGTAGATGACATCATAGGTGTGTATTCTTGTGACTTGAGGAGTAGATCTCACGAAGCAGGTACATGCAGTGCCATGCCCCCGTCCCCAGATGACAACACTGCCATCATCAGTACATGCCAGGCACTGAAGGTTGAGGAAAAGTAGGGCTCTGATCTTCCAAACACGGAGCCAGGGCCGTAGGGATGGAGGTGAGGCTATCTGGACCATCTGGCATTGCTACCTTGTACAGGGTCCCAGCCACACCACAGACCTCACAGGCTTCACTCTGTCTCTTCCAGCTCAGTTCCAGGTGGTGCCTCTGCAGTTCTCCAGGGACCTGGACACCTTTAACCCCAACACTCCCGAGTGGAGGGAGGATGTGGGGCTGGTAGTCACCCGGCTTCTCTCCAAGGTAGCCTGTGACTTGGGCTTCAGTTCTGTCGTGAGCCGTGGCGTGGTTGTGAGCTGAGAAATGAGGATGGGACAAGGCTGGGGCTTCTTGGGAAGTAGTGGGTTGGTGCCCTGGGTCAGACGTTCAACAGGAGGGACAGGATTATAGGAACCCATGGGGCTGAGAGGCAGGAGTGTGGAACAGGACAGGCGGCCAGGACATACCTAGGCCAGGAACGGAGGGCAGATGCTGCGGGAAACTTAGCTTGTGGCAACGGATGAGGGACGGAAGAGGATCCAAGTGTCCTGCCTCCCCCACAGGAGACCAGCATCCCCGAGGAGCTGCTGGTGACAGTAGTAAAGCCAGGACTGCCCACCATAGCGGACCTGTACGTGCTCCTTCCCCCTCCCAGGCCCACAAGGAAGAGAAGCCTCACAAGTGACAAGGTATGTCCATGGCCACCTGAGCCCAGGTCCTCCCCGCATGGCTTAAAGGTTTACTTCTTTCTGTAATGCTGTCTGACCTGGGGTATCACCATCTGCCAGCATCCAAGGTTACTGAGATAGGCAGCTTCCAGGGGGAGGAGGCCAGGCCAGCGTGTGGGGACGGTTTCCACTCTGGCATCATTGTCTGGGGCTGTCATGTGATCCCAGCTTCACTGCTAGGGGACCTGGGACACACAGATGAGCACTGTGAGAGACCCTGGGCCTCAAGTTCCAGGGCAAACTGGAAGTCAGCTCAGCGATCCTAGAATATCCTCAATGAAAAGCCTTGACAGGGACACCTTGGGGATTGTTATCAGAGAGGCCCCCGTATGCTGAGTGCCGAGTAGCTTTTGAACCAACTGATTCCATCCTGAAGGCAAAGACGAGTTCACAGGGACAGTGGTAGCCAGCCAGACACTCAGGAGATCATGGGCTGATCACCTCCTGGTGTCGGTGTGCAAGAGTATATTTAGTGTGAGCCTATACTGAGGGTCCAGGGTACAGATGGAAACAAAACCATCTCTCCTCCAAAGACTGGGATTCTGTAGCTGTTACAGCTTCTGGCTCTGCCCAATGGATTTAGCTAAGGTCATAATCTTAGAGACATAGCCACTGGGAAATGAATGTCAGTGAGCACAGCTGGGTTTCCATGCCAGGTCCTGGACAGTGACTGACAGGTGAGGTCTGGGCGAGCTCTGACGTGTGCTGTGAGCATCACCTGATAGCCATGTTACAGGGATCTTGAGCAGGGCTGTGTCCCCTCCAGAACTCCCTAACCCAGCAGCTCCTTCTGACTCCCCTCTTAGGGGGGAGGGTGTCCTGTCTCATCTTTGTGGTCTTCCACTTCCTGGAAGCCTCACTGGCTTGTGGAGACTTCTGGAACACTCCAAGACTTCCACTCACACACGCTGAAACCTGTATCCTCTGTCTGTTCTGTGCTGAAATGAGAGTTTATTGATGGCGGGGATACCTGCACCACCAGTGGCTCCTAGTGAACCCAGGTGGTGGCCTCTCACGCCATGCCCTGATGAGAACACAGAGGCATCAGGCAGCATCCCTTCCCAGCTCCGGGGGACTCCAGTACTCCGGTCCCCAGGACACTCCCATCCTTCCTTGATTACAGAGACTGGCAGCTGTGCAGCAGGTGCTGAACTCTCATAGGATCAGCTTCATCCTTCGAGGAGGGCTCCGTATCCTGGTGGACCTGAGGGATACAGATACAGGTGACAGACCTGTCTTGGGTCTTCTCTGGGGCAGGGTGGGTGTGAGCCCAAGCCAGTGAATGCTGAGAGTGACTGTAGGACTCGTCGGAGTCTTTGTCTAGCTGCCAGCAACCCTTCTGGCTAGGGCATCCCTGGCTAGGTGCACCAACTCCTACACAGTCAGCCCTGGGCCTTACCATCTTGGCATGGTTTGTATGGAATCGGCCACAGCAACCAATCCACTTAAAAGCAGTGCAGAAGAAGGGTGCTGCTCCCCTCTGCAGGAAACCCAGACAAAGTAGGCCCTACTATAGTAGGACTCTGCCAGGAAGAGAGGCCAGTCCACCAAAGCCACATATCATGTCCACTCAGCCACACGGACACACGGACAGGGCCTGCTGGGCAACATGAAGTAGGCTCGTCTAGGCCGGGGCTGGGGACGCAGTTCCACAGCTTCTCCTCTTGCTGATCTTCTTGTAGGTCCTCAGAGGCCAAGTGGCAGTGGTGGCTACTGGGCTGTGGTGGTCCTCTTTGTCATTGGGCTCTTTGCAGTGGGAGCGTTCATCCTCTACAAGTTCAAAAGGTAAGGCCTCCTAGCAACCTTGGCATGTGGCAAGCAACCCATGGCCCCAGAGGTGGTGGCTTCCACAGGCCATCGTGGAAGGTGGCGTGAGTCTGTCCCTGTGCTGGTGACCAGGAGATTCCGTCTCCCTTCTTCTCAGCTTGTGCTCTTCACAGGTTCAGGGCAGCCTTTCCTTCATTCATCCTCCCTGGAGGGTGCACTGCTTGCCCTAAAAATGAGGATGCAAGGAGGCACAGTACCAAGTCCAAGGCTGCTGGGGCAGGATCGGCCTGTTGTGGTTCTGCCTCTTAGCATCCCACACCTTGCCTATGGCTGCCACAGGGGCTACCAGTCACCTGAGGTACCAGAAAATCGTGGGTGGGGTTGGAGGTTGGGAGACCATGTGTCTCCTATACAGGCCTTTAAAGCCCTCTTCCCTCTTTGGCCCATCCTCCCAGTGCACATGGGCTAGCGCCAAGGATGCTGGGAGGCAGCTTATGGCCCTCATCTTCTATGTCAGCATGCTGAGTGGGGCTGATTGCTGGCAGATCTCAACATCCTTTTCATAGACTCCAGTTGGAGGCAGCTCTGGGGTGGTGACCATGGGGCGGTACAAGCCCACTCTACCAACACAACTATAAGGAGCTTGTTGATAAGCAAAACCCCGTGTGAAACCCACCTAGGCTCAGGGCCCCATGCCTGCTATTTGCTACCCTCAAGCAGGGACACCCTTGGAACACTCTGCTATAGGCCAATGTGACAAGACCCTAGCACCCCTGCATCCCAGCACCCTTCATATTACAGGGCAAGGACCTAAGTGGCAGGCAGTCCTTCAGGTAGCCTAGTGTTGAGTGTACATGAAGATCTGGCCAGATGCTGTCCTGCCACAGGCCTGCCTCAATCAGATAAAGCCCCCCCCAGGTCTGTAATGTCATTGTCTATAAAAGGGGGTGCAAAGGAGGAGATGGGGGAGGGAGAATAAGAAGCCAGCTGGACAGTCTTCCTTCTTGCCCGGCTCCAGGATGGTGGCATATGAGCCCTGGGTGAAGGGGCAGGTGGCAGGACAAAGCCCTGGACCTGGCCGTGATGCCCATGGCCAAGCAGAGGGCTGCTTCTGGATGTCTGTGTGGATGTCAGTGTGAGTCTCCGTGCTCCTCTAGGCTTGGCCCCATCCCGTGTGGGACATGCAGGGTTGTGGGTGGTCAGTTACAGGGTAACATGCTTGCCTGCGGTAGATGAGGCTCGTAGCTGGAACAGAACTCTGGTCCCTGTGGGTGATTGTCAGCCCCACCCTCCAGACTTCACAAGTGTCCAGTGGTGCTTCTACAAATTGCTCCGAGAGTGCTGCATGTGGTGCAGGTGGCCCAAAGACAGGGCACTCCTTGCCACATGCCAAGAGCGGGAGGGGCCAGATGTGTCCAGAGGAGACTGGTCCAACATCCTCAGGGCAAGGCCGTCTTTCTGGACCAGCTCAAGCTTTGAGTTTGGAAGGGAGGGATATGTTGCCATAGAAACAGAGATCTCAGTAAGGGGCCAAATGCACCTTCCCAGAAGCTCCAGGCTGCTCCGGCAGGGAAAGGGAGAGGAAGGCAGAGAATTCTGAGCAGTCAGGAGAGAAACTGCAGAGTGACCCCCATCCAGTTCATTTGTCCTTTTGTCCATGTGGGCTTTAAGTCCTGCCCAGGCTGTGGCAGCTGGGGGCTGGCTGTGTTCTGACTGACAGTGTCCTCAGCACTGGGGAGCTAGGTAACAAGCCATTCAATGTTCCCGAGTCTCACAGCCACCAAAAGTCTGTTTCTGCCTGATACCGAGCCCCTTGCCGGGCCAGCAGGACTGCTGCTGCTTACCCAGGCGTCTATAACGAAGGAAGGGCTACCTCCAGCATCTAAGTCCGTCATCTAGACATCCCTTCCCTAAAGGGATGTGACCCATGCATCCTCTGGACACAGTTACCCTTTCCTACTCAAGGGACCGAGAGCTCCTACCTCCACACGCCTCCACGGGCTCTCACCACCCCACTCCCTAGGCCTCAGACTCCTTGTCTCTGAATGGGTTAGGTTGGAGTTAGTGAGGCTATTCTCAACACAGCGGGCCTTGCCTGTGTCTCTGGGCCCAAGTCCTAGTGAGGCAGAGTGTGCTCTGTCACCCTCTCTCCTTCCTCTGGGGCCTGGGCTAGAAAGGAAGTGGACAGCAGAGTCACAGGAAGTCTGGATGGACAGAGGTCAACAAGCGCCCCCTCAGAACTGGGTCAGCACTGTGTATGTGTGTGAGACTGTGTGTGTGTGTGCGTGCGTGCGTGCGTGCGTGCGTGCGTGCGTGTGTGTGTGTGTGTGTGTGTGTGTGTGTGTGTGTGTGTGTGTGTGTTACTGTCCTGGCTATGAGGACATAGGAGACAAAGAGGACAGAGCTTCAGCAGTTACACTATGCTTGGATAAAGAAAAGGTAGGTGACTGTATGCGCTAGCCGTGGACAGCAGAACTGGGTGAAGGGAGCTTACTGGAGGGGCTCCCCAGGGACAGTCTTGGGCAGCACTGTCTACACCATGCCCCCACAAGGGCCTTGGGGCCAAGTGCTCATTCAAAGCTGAGCTCTACCTCTGACCAGCAGGAAACGCCCAGGCAGGACGGTGTACGCCCAGATGCACAACGAGAAGGAGCAGGAGATGACAAGCCCCGTGAGCCACAGTGAAGATGCCCAGAGCGCCATGCAGGGTAGGAGCTGGGTGACCCTGCCTGCCCCTACCACAGAGGGGCCCATCAGAGCCCAGGGGACACGGGCCAGGCCAGCTCTGTTAGAGAGTGTCTTTGGGCCCTGAGTCCTGACACAGAAAAGATAGAGCCCAGGAGCCATACAGGGTGAAGCCAGAGGCTGTCTGAGGGCACTCTCCTGGTAGTGGGTGGTCAGCTTGAACAACCCTCATAGAGGCAGGGAGCTCCCTCACAGGAGCCTGAAGCTGCCCTCCTCCCTCAGACTCCCATTAGCTGTTTACTTAAAATGCAGAGTTCAAAAGCATGTATGTGTGGACCCTCAGGACAGGGCTTCACTGTTTACACAGGATTTTCACCAAGGTGAATTCCTTCCTGTCATGCCCACAAGGAGAGGGTCAGGCCTATCACCTTGGCTCTGGCACCACTCTCCATCTCCAGCAATGCCCTTATGTCATTTTCTCCATTATGTAGCTCCTTAGATGGAACCGTGTCCAGGCCTAACCAGAGCCCTGCTGCCCTGAACCTCTGTCCCACACAGGCCCTACCCACGCCCTATTCATCCTCAGTGGCACTGAGCATTCTGCTGGGGTGTCTAGGCAGAGTGTGTCACACAGCAAGGCTTTGTCAAAGTTACCTGTCACAGGCATTCACCTTAAAGGCCACACGTATCCCAGTCTGTTGGTTCTCAGGGTCATGATGGCCCTTACCTTGAGAATTAGTGACCCTGCAAGGTCTTTAGTCACCCTGGGTGGCATGTCTAGCTGTTGATGGCTGACCTTGGATCCCAGCAAGGTCAGTCTGGCCCCATGCTGCATCCTCCAGGCCTTCTCAGTGCTAGGGCAGCTTCCTCCACCCTCGCCCCCACCCACACCCCACCCCACCCTGCCCCGCCCCTTCCAGCCACTTCCCACATCGACCAGTCCAGGAGTATTGATCAGAAGACAGATTCACAGCCTCTGGGACTGTAACCCATCAGTGACTTACTAAGTGTCCCATCATCTGACCCTAGGAGCAGCTGGTGTTGCAGTGTTTGCAGATGGGTAGCTAGAACTCAGCCTTTGGATCGATCACATGACAAGAGGGAGCTGGAGGGAGATAGTCTTGTTTAGCCTTATGCTTTGCAGTCCTAAACACTGCCCAGATAGCCGTGCTCTACTGTCATGCAAGGAAATCATAGCCTAGGCTAGGAAGATATGGGGTCTCGGGAAGATGGTAGTCCTTTATCCCACAGCTACATGCTGCATGTGAATTCCTAGTAATAGTACCAGGACACTGTTAACGGGGACCTTGGCATGGACTAGGCACTGCCTATGACAGTTCTTCTCCCTGGTACCCTGGCAACTGATGTCACAGATTAACTAGGGCCATGAGGTGGGAGGCCCTAATGGAGAGTCACATGGATATTCAAGTAGTCCCAGATGCGGCCCCCACAGCCTGGGTAGCACCGGCCCCTCCTACCGGTGCCTTCTGTTTTGCACAGACGACGAGAGAAGGAGATAGCTTCTATGGAGAGCATCCCCTGGTCTCATAATGCAGCCCACATGGGGACATCCGTCAACCCGTCTTTGACCCTTACTGTGTTCCCTCTCTCCCCCTGTGGTCCCCTCTCCCTCCCTGCCTCCTGGTCCATACCTCACACCACAGTGCTTTTTGCCAAGAGTGGGCACAGCCTCAGCCCTTCCTGTGCCCCCTTGCTGCCGATGCCAGGGGTAAGCCCTCACGCAGGTCAGCGGGTACCTCACTGCACAGTCCTCTGGACCACTGCTTGTAGTGGCACTTCCCTCCTGTCACCACCTAGGACACTGGAGACCCCACCCCCCCACCCTGCACCAGGCACAGGGAATGTCACAGTGCCCGCTGCATGTTGGCCCTACATGCTGCTGAGGTCCCTTGTGTTCGTGTTTGGTTTGTTTCCTGCCATCCCCACTAATGGGCTACTTCCTTTTGTCCCCTAGGCAACCACTCAGGTGTGGTCCTGAGCATCAACTCACGTGAGATGCACAGCTACCTGGTGGGCTGATGGCACCAGCTGGCCAGGACACTCTCTTCCTGCTTCCTCCACAGAGGGTGCAGGACCACAAGAGCAGCTGGAATGATGCCCCCTGAGACCCGTGGAAAGGCCATCTCCTCTAGCTGTCCCCGCCCAGAGGACAGACATCTCTCCCTGTCAGCCCCAGCTGGCCCATGGGATCCTGGGGCAGCCAACTCATGACCTGGACACAGGTCTGTGGTACCACACAAAGTCCCAACCTTTGACTCTGAGGCATCACAGTCCTTAGACCTGAACATGCTGCCTTGGCTGCTCCAACTTGCAAACGCAGCTCAGGCCTGGCTTCTCCTGCCTGGAGTTGAATCTGGGGTGAACCTGCAGCCACCCCCAGCACCAGATCCATAGATCTATCAGCTTTGGCCCCACATTCTCTGTCCCTGCAGAGGACCCCAGAGCCAGGAAGTCTATGGGCCACACCTCCTCAGAACCACCCTCCAGATAGTCACTGGCTCCACTACAGTGTAAATTCCTGCCTAAGTAGAGCTATTTGAGTTTGGGGGCTCTTTCCTTTACTTTCTGTTTTCAAGGCCAGGCAATAGAAGCCATCTGAATCCTGTCAGAATCACACTCTCAGAACCCCCTTTTCAGGATGCCCAGGGTTGGGCTTAGAGGGGCAAAGATCCTCTGGTTTTCCCTCAGGGCTATGGGGTGGGGGACAAGAAAGGAAGGGACCCCTACATGCAGTTCCTGCTCAAGCAATAGGAGGCGCCCTTCCACTGATCCTAGGTTGATGACTCTGGCTTTTGGCCAGGTCTGGGCTCTAGAAGAGTCCACAGGCCCTAGAAAGGCACATTAGCTGCAAACACCAGGCTTTGATGCCTTACGGTTTGAGAGACCCATGTAGAACCAACCAGAAGAGGTGTAGGAAGGCAGCGTCTCCCAGCAAAATGAAGTAGACTGGTGACCTTTTCAGGGTCATAGAAAGAAGGCAGCAGAGGTAGCTCCAGGGTCAGCCCCTGCTTCTCCCACGCAGGGTGCCTGCTGCCTGCTCCCACTGCTGAGTCAGGGGCCCAGCACAGGTCGACGCTGTGAGCTGCTACAATTCACCTTTTGCCTTGAAACTGAAGTCAGTGCCCCCTTCCCTTCCCTCCTCTTCCCTCCTCCCACCTCCAGGTTCTTGCTGCCCCACCAGAGCCCAGGCTGGGCTCGGCCCACACATCAGCACTCACCAGCTCTCCCTGGGGAAGACATGTGACCTATGTAAGAGGAGAGGTCTAGGCAGACCCTCACATAGGACAGCTCCAGCTCTGTCTGTTGGGGGATGGGCAGGGTGTCCAGACGTTCATGTCACAGACAGGACAGCATAGAACAAGGCAACTGTGGGGCACACAGATGATCTGTGGGAGTCTCCCAACTGTACCCCAGCATCTCTCATATTCTGGGGGTTAGGGGTTCCTCCAGAGGCGACTTGCACTGTCCTCCTTGTGAGGGGCTACAAATGGGAACCTAGTACCAGTAAAGGCAGTGACACTTTAAGAGTTTTGCCCCACATACCTTCGTGCTGTCTCAAAAGAAACCTAATCAGAGACCTTTCCCCCATACATGTCCCCACATCCCTGCTTCCCAGTGTCACCCACCACACAGTCCCAGGTCCAAGGCCAGCACAGAATTCCCGGATGCAGCCCTCCACTTTAGCTCACCAGTGCCTGGAGTACCAACTGGAGGTCTTTACCTGTTGTGAGTACTCTGTGTCACTTGCAAGGACACTTGGGTAGGCTTTCCCTAGCTATTTGGATTTCATGTTACTGTTTCTATTAAGAACATTTGGAGCGTGTAGGCCCAAGAGCCTCCCCGGTTTTCATCTCCATGACTGCAGACCGCTATGCAGGCACAGGGTTCCCCTGCTTATCAGCTGAGGTGCCATACATTGCACAGCCAGGGGCAAAAGCACCGACAGGCAGCCCAGATGCTACCAGCTCAGGGGCTCACGCCACTCTCCACTGGGTCCTGTGCATACCTGTCATGTGGGCATAGCAGAGGTGGTGAATTCTTTGTTTTCCCTTTCTAAAAAGTACCAATAAATCATTTGTGATGCTTTTAAATCAGCAGGGTCTGCGTCTGCCTGAGTGTGAAGATTTGCCTTATGCGTGCACGTGCCTCCCACCACACACATCACCGCCTCACGCACCGTATCGCGCACACACGGCCGCACACCACAGCACTCCAAACAAACCTGGTCCACACTTACCTTAGAATGAGGGCCTGCTTTGTGCCTGTGTGCACATACTTCACACCACACCACATGCCACGCACCAGGGATAACTCGATTGATTTAATCAGGGAAGACAGGAGAGCACGCTGTGGAGAGGGAAGGTATCCCCTTGGGGTGGGGGGAAGGGGCCTAAGGCTGGCAGTCTCTAACAGACGCTGACTTGGGTTGTATAGGGTCTTGGGCGGTCCGCTCTCCTCTATTGGTCTTGTTCAGAAACCCACCTCCAATGCCTTCCCGTCGTTTCCTCTCACAGTGACTTCTGGGGACAAGAAACTGCCGTCCCAGACCTGTTTTTGTTTTAGTAGTTTGCTTATGTCCCTCTGGCTCTGCTTCATGCCCTGCCTCTCAGAAATGCACACCAAATGCGGTCATGGTAGGGGGAGGGACGATGGCCGCTCTAAGTGGTTCGTGCTGAGGGGAGGCAGTGCCTAGGGAGGTTTCTGTCTAAGAGAGAGATTCCAAGATTCCATGGCCTCCCTGAACAAGAGAACAAGTGACCAACTCCCTACACATATGCCTCAAAGTCGCCTGAGACCTAGCCAACCTTGGACGGGAGTGGGGATATTCTCCCTTTTAATGCCTCCAACCACAGCATACCATAGATAGGCTCCAAGGATGGTTGCTGAACACCTAC
This sequence comes from Mesocricetus auratus, assembly GCF_017639785.1. NCBI lineage: Eukaryota > Metazoa > Chordata > Mammalia > Rodentia > Cricetidae > Mesocricetus > Mesocricetus auratus. The sequence continues at coordinate 16,173,249 of NW_024429190.1, read as the reverse complement.
ATCAGTTACACCAGTCTGGAACCGTGAAATATTTGGATAAAACTTGGGCAAAAACCAGACATTTAAACTTGAATTAGATGTGTGTTTTTGGTTTTAAGCTAGTTGTTGTAATTGTTACAGAAAGTAGCCCGATAACTCGATTGATTCAATCAGAAGTTCGACATCAATGTTCTGAAGTTTGACCTTTTGCAAACCTGTATAATGTTCTCAGACCTTCATAACCTGCTTCCTTTCCAGATTTCTTTCCTACTCTGGAAAGACACCCAGCCACATTACGGGAAGCAAGGTCATTAACAAACCAGCACTCAACAAAGCCAGTCTGTGACAATCTTTTGCAAGTTGGCACAGGTGATGCCATGGCAGTTATTTGGCTTAGAAGATAGTGCTGTATAACATCTCCTTAATAAAAGAGAGTAGAATCCAAACTGCATAGGTAATAAATATTACTTGTATACATACTGTTAAACTATGGGTGTCTTAGTTAGGGTTGGTATTTGTATAAAGAGACACAAGGACAACAATATCTCTTATAAAGGAAAGTATTTAGTGAGGGTGGCTCACTTAAACTCAGAGGTTTAGTACATTATTGTGGCAGGAAGCATGGCAGCATACAGGCAGACATGGTACTGGAGAAGGAGCAGAGAGTTCTTACATCTTCACCCACAGGCAACAGGAAGTGGTCTGAGACACTGGGCATGGCTTAAGCATATATGAGACCTCAAAGTCTGCCTCCACAGTGACACACTTCCTCTAACAAGGCCACACATACTCCAAAAAAGCTTCTCCTCCTAATAGTGCCACTCCCTCCAAGTTTATGGGGACAATTACATTCAAACTACCACAATGGGGCTTGGTAAGTTCCCAGTAAGCCTTATAGAAAACACTAGACAGTCTTCATACAGTACACAGAATGACCTACCATAACCATGCTTCTGGTTTTGAAGGCTGTAAGTAGTAGATACAGATAGAGTTTTATATCATATATTACAGAAGTCACAATGTCCTCTCTCTTCTGGTTTTGAAGGCTGTAAGTAGTAGACACAGATAGAGTTTTATATCATATATTACAGAAGTCACAATGTCCTCTCTCTTCTGGTTTTGAAGGCTGTAAGTAGTAGACACAGATAGAGTTTTATATCATATATTACAGAAGTCACAATGTCCTCTCTCTTCTGGTTTTGAAGGCTGTAAGTAGTAGACACAGATAGAGTTTTATATCATATATTACAGAAGTCACAATGTCCTCTCTCTTCTGGTTTTGAAGGCTATAAGTAGTAGATACAGATAGAGTTTTATATCATATATTACAGAAGTCACAATGTCCTCTCTCTTCTGGTTTTGAAGGCTATAAGTAGTAGATACAGATAGAGTTTTATATCATATATTACAGAAGTCACAATGTCCTCTCTCTTCGGTTGTTTGTGGCTCTCTTTTATCCCTGTCACAGAGTTGGAGGGTCATCTGACCCAGAAAAGGTGGTTTGGGGGAATACTGAGGTAAAACACGCTTGGAGCTGATGGGAAACCCAGGCTCCATCTCCACAGCCAGTTTTTGATGAGTTCAAAGAGTACTGGCCAGGTAATATAAACACAAGAGGCATTTGTTCCTCTATAAAACTGAACCTAGTGGTTTACACTGATGAGAGACTCACTGCTGAATCTAGTGACAACTGTTTGGATCCAACACGTGTCTTCCTTATAAAGAGTACAGACCTGCCCAGGTGAGTTTCATCCACTGGGTCATTCACTGAGAACAGGGACTGACAAGCTCTTCTCTAGGCTCTCAAGTTTAGACCTAAAGTATTTGAATTGTATAAGCTCGTGGATTGGTGACAGTGAGCACTGACAGATGTCGGCTAGTTCCAGAATTTGACTTAAGTCCCTGGCTAGACTTGGGGTGCTCAACCGCTTGGTGACCCTCTTTTATCTTCAGGATCCACTAGCAAGAAGGCTCCATGAATATAGATGGGTACAAATTCCCCCACCATGTCCTGCAAGGGAAACATCTCAGGGGATGCTGGAGCCATGCCCCTTGACAAAATAAAATTGGGTTTACTTGCCTGAGTGCCTAGGAATCTAAATCCACCCAGGGTTTGAGAAGGTAGCCAAGGGGTAACTGTGGAGGAATTTTGAAACAACTTGTCCCATCTGCAATGAGATGGAAGAGGGAGAAGTTTTGGGTATTAAAGGTGTGCACCACCATGCTGGGCAGCAGGTGTTCTTTTCTTAAGGCCAGTGGAATAAAGAGTTCCTAGGGCTCTCTGCTGCTGTTGACCCATCTGTAGACAAAAGACGATATATTGGAACCTCTCCCAGATCTTCTTCATCTTCCGCTCCACAGAGTCCTTTGGAGATTTTACCAACATGGACTTAGGTCCCTATATTCTCTCCTGTCTTATTAAAGACCATGAAAGTAGGCGAATCTGTTCAGATGAGTGTCCTCAGGGATGTGCCTCTTTAGCAGTCTGTGAACCCTAATGGTATACCACTCTCCTCTTGCTTGTATAGGATCCATCATTCAAAAATGTTTTTAGTAGTGTTTGACCTGTTTTCTCAAATGTATAATCCATAAGCAAGCATCATATGTACTCAGAGTGAACAACTTGCCTGTAAGCTAGAGACCATAGAATGCTCTTTTTTTCTCTGAGTCTGTTTGTATCATAGCAACTGGGTAGTGAAAACATAAGCAGGTATCCAGGGCACAACAGGGCAGAAACCAAAGCACAGAGGAGAGAATAGAGACAGACTTGGGGATGCTGGGCACTCAGAGCGGAATCAAGACCAAGAGGAGTCCTCATCTCCAGCTACCATACCAAATACCACACATCAAAATACAGCACATACAGCACAACACACACACTGCAACATGCTCACACCATACCACACCACGCACACACCACACATCAAAATACAACACACACATACTGCAACATTCACACCATTCCATACATTCCATAGCGTACAACCCACACAAACACAACACACACCATACACACCACAAGACGCATACCACTATATACACAACACCACTCATACCACACTAAACACACTACACTACAATATACACACCATACAACAACACACACACACACAACCACAAACACCTCTGACCCTGTGGCCCCGGGGCAATGTGTGCCCCCAGTGGATACTTGAGTAGAAATAAGACAGATGTGGGCTGGGCAGACGTTCATGTGCACATTGCCTCTCTGTCACATTTACTGGGTCACAGATGTTCTTTTCTGAAGAGTGCAGGAGGGTTTTCCAGATCAAAGTCTTTAAAATGCCCTCCAATTTTAGGCACCTCTGATCTTGAATTACCCCTCTGCGTAGGTGCCAAACTAGAGCAGGGCCAGGATGACAGTGAGACCAAAACCCTGGCCATGAAGGTGACCCCAGACTGAGGGAGTGTACTGGCATGTTTTGTGTGTCAACTTGACACAAGCTAGAGCCATCAGAGACAAAGGAGCCTCAGTTGAGGAAATGCCTCTATGAGATCCAACTGTAAGGCACTTTCTCAATTAGGGATCAATGTGGGAGGGCCCAGGCCATGGGGGCTGGTACCATCCCTGAGTTGCTGGTCATGGGTTCTATGAGAAAGCAGGCTGAGGAAGCCATGGGGAGCAAGTCAGTAAGCAGCACCCCTCCATGACCTCTGTAGCTCCTGCCTCCAGGATCCTGCCCTGCTTTGAGTGTCTGTCCTGACTTCCTTCAGCGATGAATGGCACTGTGGAAGTATAGGCCAAATAAATCCTTTATTCCCCAACTTACGTTTTGGTAATGGTGTTTCATCACAGCAATAGAAACTCTAACAAAGACAGGGAATGAGAAGGTAACCTCAAGGAGGCTGATGACAACCCAGTTTAGGGACAGGAGCTGGGTTCCCACGGAGAAGCTGTGTTTGCATTTGTGCTTGATGGGAGCTGAAGGCTGAGCACCTAGGGAGGTGTACAAAGCAGAGAGGCTTGTTTGCAGTGTGGGAGCTGGAGAAGGAAGACAGGGTGCTTTAGAGATGGCAGATTCACGCCACGTTCTCTCCCTGCCGTGGCTCCTGGGCTACATATTGATAAGGTCCTTCCCTGAAGGTGTGCTGCAGTGTTCGGGTATGTCCCTTGGGAAACACCGATCCCCAGGAAGCAATACTGTGGCAAGATGCTCCACTGCCCCCTCATTCCCCACAGTCTTCTGAGGTGCACTCTGGGTGTACGTGGGTACCAGCTCCCAGGAGAGGCAGCCACATGTGGACAAAGTGGGACCTTGTCTGTTGTCGAGTCACGTCGCCTCAAGCATCACTGAATGCTGGTGGCCTCCAGTTTGGTGTCGAAACCATTTAGGTAACGGAAAGACATTCAGAAACTCAGTGTCGTGGACAGACTGTATGGGGTGAAGCCTCTCCTTGACTCTTGGCCAGCCACTGATGAGCCGGGCAAGTTTGCACAGTCAGTAACACAGGCTGAGCTCAAGGGCTGCCGGCTTTGTTCCAGCACATGAGTTGACAAGCAGGGCCAGCAGGGACTGTCGGCAAGGGAAGGGGTGCAAGACCATCTTCAGGCTTGTCAGATACCCAAGAAGTGCCTGGTCTTGGTCCCAGAGCCATCGTTTCTACAGCTCATGCTGTGAAGCCTCCAGAAGAGGGTTAGTGCCCAATCTAGGGATGTGACTTGTGGGCACGCTTATGGAAACTTCTCAGGAGGCGGGCAATACCAGTACATGCCTCCAAAGTGACAAGGCAGGCACAAAGGTCCTTATTCCAAAGTGAGAGAACAGTGTCTCTAGACACCTGGGTCATAGTGCCTGCCATCGCAGTTAACAGCCACCAGGGCAGGACAAAGTCAGGGAGAAACAGGCTGTGGTGACAGTGTTCAGACCATTGGACAGTATAGTCCAGTCTGAGAGTAGGGGCCTGTTGCTTGTCTTTCTGTCACCATCATTTCTCCTGGGTACCAGAGATGAAGATATTATTGCAGGTGACCACCTCCCAGTAGCACACCCCTTCACCACTCAGCCTCCCAAAGGCCCCCAGCTCCCTCACAGTCATCCTTGTCCAGGCCCTCACACCTCTAACCAAGGTGTCCAGGGTTCAGGTACCACAGAGCCTCCTGCTCTAATTGTGCTCTCAGGTCTTGGCTGGAAGCACCAGCAGTGAGTGCCTGGTGACTTACAGAAGGACAGGGTTCACATGGAAAGGAGATTCTGTGTGGGGATGTCTGTAGTCACTCAGCAGGGAGTACATGGATGCTTGGCCCAGCAAACCTCCTTCCACTAGAGCTGTGAGAGGCATCCATGGTTCCTCTGCCTCATACCAGGATGACCAACCATGGAGGTACCTCAGGGTGCAGGAATAACAGTCAAGCAAGGTTATGTTCATTGGAACTCCGTGGTAACGTTCCCTTGTCACAGTATGGATGAGACTGTTTGTCACAGGCATCCCAGGCCTAGCGTGCCCAGACCCAGGATGCCACAGCACTTGGCCCAGTCCAGGAATTGCTGGCTCACCACTGGGCTGACAGCGGCATTGGCAACCTTCAGCTGACATCACTACGGCCCACATGCTCATCTCCACTAATGACCTACCTAGATCTTGTCTCAAAAGGCACTAAGTATTGAGCTGTGCCTGCCAGCAGGGCAGTGATGGGGCAATGGCAGCCCAGCCACAAGGACAGCTTCAGTCTTGGTTGTGCATCAATTCCAGCACAAGGCCCCTCCCACAGCCCCACGGGCCATTCTGGCAGTTGCCCTGAAGCAGATGTGCAAACCACTCCACAATTGAGGGAGAGCCTGAGTTGCAGTGCCGGCCACATCTGGGATTGCTCAGACCACCAATGAGCACAGCAGGTGCCTGTCTGGCATGGTCACACAGCAGGGACCAGCGTGAGAAACAAATCCTCACTTCTTATTAAGAGCACTGGAGACTCCAAGTAGTGAAAGTGATGCGGTTATTTGAATGACCTGGCAAAGTGTGGGTCAGCCTAGGGAAAAGGCAAGGATGGCAGGAGCACAGATTTAGTGCAAAAAAAGATGGTGGCTGTGTTCCTAATCACATTCTCTCCCCGCTGATTCTCCATTACCTGAGTTTTTCAGGGAGGCACAATCTTCAGTGGCCTAGCGTAATCCCTATCCAAACTCTGCATCCCCGGAGTCCCAAGATTCCTCCATTTCTGCTCCATCACACAGCTACATGTCACCTTCCAGGCTGAGGATAAACTGAGAGCCAAGGCAAGCAGGCCCCAGCTGCAAGCTAAGGGAGACAGGGGCCTAGTACCTCCCGTAGTTGCAAGTCTCTGATGTGCTCTTTACATACCGCATACTTAAAATGGGCCACAAGATTTATTTTTCATCAGTGGGACCAGGAGGGGTAAGTGGTGAGAAGAGAGAGGGAGCCCTGGTCAAGAATGATGTCAGGAAAGAGAAATGATGCCACAGGCCTTCAGGTCACTCAAGGTCAATAGGGGAAGCTAGGAAAAGAAGCCACAAACAGCCCAAGGAGCCTGGGCCATGTGACTGCAGTGAGGAAAAGGCCAGTGGAACTCAGCTGTGGCTGAAGAAAGATGTCACTTAACACCTAGTTTGGAGCCTGAAGCCCTAATGGCAGGTGTTGTGTCGGGAGCAGAGTGAGTAATGGGCGGGGGTCCAGCTCCAGAGAATAGACAGGGTGGACGTGAGAGATTAGTGCTGGCCCACCATTGCCTACTGGGCCCAAGATGTGCTCCTGGGAGGAGGGGTAGCTGAGACAGGACGGCATCCAGCATAGAAGTCACAGCACAGCGAGGCCAGAGTGGTCAAGTGTGGTGTAGCCCGGAGCAGAGGGGCAGAACCAAGGAGCAATAAGGTGCCCAGCCTCAGGACAGGGCACCACGACAGCAGGTGTGAGATGAGGTCACGAGGAGGTGAGAAAAGACATGAAGTTATCTGGGAAAGGGAGAAAATGGCCGTTGAGGCAAAGAAAAAATTGACAAAAGGGAGAGGGGCCCCTAAAGGTTTGGAGCACAGAGCACCACGGTCTTCTGATTGGGTGCAGTGGCGGGTCCATGTCCTTGGTTACCAAAAGGGTGCAACACCTCTGGACTCCACATCTGCCTCCCGTGGAGTGTATAGGTTTCGATTAGATCACTTGGCAAACACAGAAGGAAGCCTTCTGGTTCATGTTATGGTGTTTCCTGCACCACCTGTTAGCTAGAAAACCAGAGGGCAGCTTCCAGATAAAGGTGGAGCCGGGCAGTGGTGGCACACACCTTTAATCCCAGAACTCAGAAGGCAAAGGCAGGCGATCACTGTGAGTTTGAGGACAGCCTGGTCTACAAAGCCACACAGAGAAACCCTGTCTCTAAAAACATAAATAAAAAAATAAAAAATAAATAAATAAATAAATAAATAAGGCGAGGTGGCCCGAGCACCCACAGATGGGTGTTATCCAAGGTCTCTGCATTTGGCACCAGAGACAACCAGAGATGCTGCCATGATACGTGCCTGGACCAGGGTTAAACATTGGCTGTGATAACCCAGACTTAGTTCTAGGATGCAGGAGATGGGCTGTGGTAATAGACTATGGGTTTCCAGTGTGTGTTGCTAAGTGGCTTCTCTCTCAGTGTGTCAGGAAGCAGGAGTCCAGCAGCCTCTGGATTCTCCTCAGGCACAAGCTACACAAAATCAGCTTGAAATGAGTCTGTAGAGGCTCATGACTGTAGCCTGAAGTTGTCCTGTCAAGAGTTGATTGAGTACAAGGCAGCAGGGTTGATGGAACACTTAAGGTCCCCGTGGAGTGCTGATGAGAAGGTACGTGTGGCTGGATTTCTGTCCAGAGTGACATGCTTATAAAGGAAAACACTTGAAAACCTGGTTTTTAAAGATAGAAAATATGGATATAGCATTGTTCCGAAAGCAAGCAAGCAAGCACAAGGGCTCTTTTGCTGGCTGAGCGGAATGGATACACTTCTGCAGGTCCCCTGCAGGCTGTGATCACTAAGGCAAGCCTGAGGTTTGTGGCAAAGGGGGTATGAGCCTCCCTCATGGGTGTAGACTTGGGGATGGTTTTCCTGGGCCTTTAATTTCCCATTTCAATCTTTCCTGACACAGCCCTGGGATTGGTCTGTCTTACTAGACCCCTAACTTGCTCCTTGGAGACCCATCACAGAACGCTGTGTGTAGTTAGCATCACATCCGGCAGAATGCTGAGACTAGCATCCCCTAAAGGCCACAGGCTCTGGACTGGTTAGTCTGCACATGAACATCCACTTGGCATTCCTAGAGGCAGAATGTGCCATACTGCAAGACAGACAGACTCCCAGAGGGGAGGCTGGCACTCCAGGAAGGAGGCACCCAGCTCTGCTCTGACTGGGGCTTAGGAAGGTTTATAGAGGGTCTTTGTGGGGGCACTTTCCATGTTCCTGAACAGCTTGTGCACCCAGCTCCAGCTCAGGAGGAATGCACACCTGTCCCCTCCCACTGAGTATCCCAGCTATGCCTTCACTTGAGTTTTTGACACCTTGTCCCTTCCCATGAATAGAGAGCTGTGTTTTTTGTTTGTTGTTTTTTTAGCAGCCTCATAAAATTGACGTCTCTATCACAGACTTCCTGAGTCACAGACATCTGATACTGTTTCCCTGCTTCCCACAGAGGGTCCCAATGTGCACCTATGATAGGCTCCATGCCATTGGGTCATAGGTCATCACAAGAGCATGAGCAGCCTGGGGGTCTCTTTCCCAGCACCCCTCTTTCTCTGGCAGCACACAGGGACTCCAAACCCCAAGGCATCACTTACAAACAGGCTCAGTGACATTTGACCAGTGCTTAGGACTCAGTGGCCAACCCCGGACAAGGGAAGGTGGAAGCTGAATGCCCCTGAGGAGTTGCTCTGTGACCTCAAGTTGCCCTGGAGTCTGTGTCCCATTTCCAGATCCAGTGTGTAGGACCCCCCCTCTCCCCATCAACTGTGATAAATGGCTGGGATTCACCCAATGCTCAATACTTCAACCATTAGTGGTTTGAACGGGCCTTTGAGTTTGCCCATGTCCCTGAACACCACCAACAGCTCCCTCACCACAGTCCCCAGGTACTCACACCCAATAGCTCTTGATCCAGATGTCAAGCCCAGCAGTGGGTTCCTCTGTCTCCTCTGCTCCCTGTTCCACTAGCCAGCCATCAGGTGGCATCCACATGCAGAAGCCCTGAGCAGCCTTGAAGTCGCCCTACTCCTCTCTACTTGACAGGACTCTTCTCAATTTCCCCAATTCCTCCACGGCCCACCCCAGGCCTCTTCTCACCACCTGTCTCCTTGTCCTACTTAGCTGCAAGCAGCTATCACCTTTGTTTAAATGCCAATGCTAGCTACCGTAACCCTCACACCTCTCAAGACGAACAGATTTAAAGCTAACCGCTCATCTAAGATTTCCCACATCTCCAAGCAGCCTCCACTGGAAAGAGTACATCTGTGTTTTGCAGGCTTCCTGGCAGCAAGCATCCAGGGGACTCATTTCTGTTTCCAGAACTTGGCATGGAGCCAGGAGATGAGGAGGCAGTGACGGTGTCAACTGAGTTAAATACTCAGGTCCACAGACCAAAACTACTAAAAAAAAAAAAGAATTCCCAAGGATCCTCTAAAGCAGAGGGATTTCCACTTCACCGGTGAGATCCAGCCCTCCCACCTGTCCAGGGACCTCTGATACCCCCAGAAATGATGATTCAGGCAACTGTGGAAGTCTTGGACTGCACTGTAAGCCGCTGTCAGGAGGACATGAGGCTGGGCCTCACAGCACAGTTTTATTAATACACAAACAAGTTCCGCCAATGGGCGCCCGTCAATGGGTACATAGTTACAACAGTAGAAAAATCAGTAAGGAAAGCAGAAAGGTTGGATGAAGTGACTACAAAATGGGGGGGGGAATGGGCTGAAAACTAGGATTTTTCATTGCAAGTCTCTTTGCATAAAAATTTTTACTTTCTGAATTAAATACATTGAGTTGCACAATCAAAATATATTTACAGTCATTTCAAATGGGCTACCAACATAGTTATTAAAAAAACTTTCTCTTTTCTTTGCCTGTGTCTTTCCAAGATTATTTTAAATATGACTTTAGTTTTTTAAAAAATACAATAAGGAAATAATTACATTCATAACATGAAAAACATCTTACAACTTAGAGCCACGAGCAATTCATTTGGAATAACTAGAATGTAAAAACTGGTGTTAAAATGTAAAGTAAAACTTTGTTAGAAAATCAATTAAGAACATTATTATTTTAGAAACACCTTTGGTCCCTAAGAGTTATGAATTGAAGACCCCTCTTTGAAAGGATAATCCAACCCGGTGTGTGGGAAACTGAGGTTTCCAAAACCAGTATTGTCCTCAACTACTGGCAAAGGATACCCTTCAAAACTAAGGAGTGGACTTCCCATGCCATCGACGTGGCCACACACTGCTCAGCCTCTTCCTGGGGCCGAGTTGAGTGCAGACAGCACAGGAGTTTTATTGTTAGTTTCAGTTTATTTCACAGTAGAAACCTGCCCGCTGGTGTGGTTATCAGTATGTCAGTGGGAACAGGACCCAGACATTCAATTACTTTAAAAATACGTCATGGGTTTGAAATGTTTCTGGTCTAAGAGTACTTTAGAAAAAAGAAGATGAGGAGGAGAAGGGCAACAGTCGATCATTTTGATGTTGTCACACCCATAGAATGGACCTTGGGGGCGTCCTGTCTGCTGGCGAGGGTGGGTGTGAATGGAGGACTCACTTGCTTGGCTCAGGTATCCCTGGAGCACAGGATGATAACAGCTGCTGGTAGGCTGTTGCAGGTATGGGTGTCCCCTGTCTTTGGGAGGAGAGACCAGGGACACTCCTGTTGCTGCTTGCATGTGAATTCTAACTGGAGGACTGCAGTCCTCACACAGTGGAAACCTTCCTTGTTGGCCTCGGGACCTGGGACATTGCTTTTCAAAGTACCAATTCTCCAGTCCATTAGCATGGGCTTAGTGACAAAGAAAAAACCAAAAGCAAATTGGGCAAGCGGACAGATGAGGTGGACAGCTGGTGAGGCAGTTCTCAGTACAAGGCATGCATACTGAAGAGACAGGGCAGCAGCAAGGACTCCGGGAGATTCTGTGTGCAGTGGGCCCATACCCAGCCTGCAGGTCATCCTGGTACCTGCTAGGACCTGACTGACCCATGCTCATCCTTGAAAGAACACTGGTACATGAGACTGTGTGACAGTGAGGGTTCACACCTGTGCCCCAGGCAGGGACCACAGCAAGCCCACAGGCCAGCATGGTATTTGTATGTGAAGTGTTAGTTGGTGAACGGACATGAAAGTGGAGGGGACTGTGTGAAACCTGACGACGTCTTTGCCAAATTGTGACAAAAGTAGACCCCAAGAAACACTGTGGCCTCAGACAAAGAGAAGTCCCAAAAGGTGGGGTACCTCCCATGGTCCAGAGACCCAGTAGCTCACAGAAAGGGGCTGGCTCGGCCCTCTGCCCACCTGGTTCCACACAAAGCAAACCTGTGCCACCGATGGCTGGGGTCACGCCTGTGGCTTTGGGAGGGTCATAGAATGAGAACACTGAGAATCCTGACAGGATGTCTCATGGGTGTCCAATATGTACATATATAAATTAAAACTATATTTATTGAACATATACAAATAAATAACTTATTTTGAAGCAAATGTTTTAAACTAGCTTTCTGACCAAATCTAAGAACATGAAGGGGAACACAGGACAGCAGAACCCTGTGTCAGGAGCCTTGCCTTCCCTGGGACCTACCTTATGCGGCTCTGTGGAACTTCCAGGATCCATCAGGGCCAAGTGAATCACAAGCCTAGGTTTCTTAGCACAAGACATGAACAGGAGGGGCCTGGAGCCTACCACGTCTTCATCAGGTCAAGCTCATCTGGGGCTTATTTGCTAGACACGGTGGTCCACTAACATCCTCCACTCAATTGCAGATGTCCCTCTAAGCTGGCCAGAACTGGATGTTAAGTTGGGCATGTTCTCCTTGTCTTGGAAACCATCAAAGCCTGGCACAGATTTCCTGGCAAAGCAGGCTACCATCAGAGTGGCCAAAAGCGCTGCTCAGAGACCCACAGGCAGCAGAAGTATATGGCAGCTCAAACTCTTTCCTTTCAGGGCACCAATGTCACGTGACACAAAATGGTCACAGCTCCCTGTGATGACCCAAGGGGCTCCCCCAATTGCTGCTCCATGAGCAGCCTGTATCCTCCTCCAGGTCCTTCTACACGGTTTCCTAACTGCCCTGTGGAGGAAGGCACTAGAGTGAAGCACCATCAGACAGCTGGCAAGCAGCTCTACGCTGGTCTAGCTTGAGGAGGACCTCCAGCCGAGCAGCTTCAGATGCTGGTGTGATGTCCCTGTACACCGGTGGCCACCTTGCTGCTCTTTGGTGACTCTAAGACAGCTGCTGCAGGGCTGAAGCATAGAGCACAGACCCTAGCCATGAAGGCTGCCCAGAGAGCAGGCCCAAAAGGCATCTCTACAGAGAGCCCAGGAAATTTTCTTCTGTGTGTGCAAAGGGTATTCTGGGCTGTGGTGGGAAGGCTGCCTCCTGCACAGCATCACCAGGTCCTCGGTCTAAGGAATGAGCCAATTACCTGTGTATAACTGTGTATAACTGGCCCTGAACTAGTCTGCAGAGATGGCTAACTCCCCTTGACTGCCTGCAATTCTCTGTAGTGGAAAGGTCTAGACCCTGGAAGCCCACAAGCTATAGGCTGAACATATTGAGCATCTGAACTCTCCAGGAAACAGTGCACAGAGTAGGCAGGACAGTGGAGGAGGCCCACACAGCCAGAACCTTGGCATGGCAGTGCACCTGTGATCCCACGGCTTCAACTATAAACTAGAGGGAAGTGCTCTGGAAAGATTCATCTCCGTTCAAAGATGGTCCAGGCTTGACTATAGGTTCTCAAACCTACTCTGTTTCCAAAGGAAGCTCTGGCCTGGACTGTTAGATCTACCAGTGCGCCTTCTGGGCTGAGGAGTTCCTGCCCAGTAGCAGGGGAGGCTGGGGTCTCAGGTCAAGGGGAAGGGGTAACTACTAGCCAAGGACTTAAAGTTCTGTGCTGCCTCTCAAAATACATCATAAAATGGGAAACAGGGTCTCTGAAAAGTCCCTAAAATCCAAGCATAGCCATGATAAAAAAGGGACATTTTCTTTAAAAGAGAACAAATGAAAAACACTAGTAAAAAGAATGATAATTTTTCCATCCTGGTGACAAAAGTATGTATCCAAAAACAAAATCAAACCTTAAAAATCGCTTCACAGCACTATTCCTCATGGCTTCACCTCCAGTGACAAGGGGGCAGGCAGGGTAGGGTGTGGGGCTACAGAGACACAAGGCGTTCATGCTGCCACAGAGCAGGACCCTCTGGCAACAGGGCGATGTGTGCGGCTCTGGCTGCACGTGGTGAAGGCCTGTGCCGCTCCATTTCACAGGGACACATGGTCCAAGCTAGGCTTGAGCTGTGGTCCTCAGAACCTTGACTGCCCCATCTGCCAGAGGGTACTTCAGAACAACTTGTCAACCCCTTTTGTTTCTGCTTTTTAACAAGTAAATTTGGACACCAAAGTCGTAAAGTAAACTTTCCTAAAGGGCACCGTCGTACAGTAGGAAGTGCGCACACAGGTTGGCCACGGGTCAGCATCAGACTCAGTCCAAACTTCTGAAATCATGCTCAGGGCACTTTGGGAGGCACACATGTCACACTTGAGGCTGGTGGCAGTATGCCGTCTCTGTCTGGGTGCAGCTGGTCTCTCTCTATGTCCCATTCTTCAGCTCCCACTCCTGAAGAAGAGAGATTTGTAAATTAGGGGGTTTGAACCTGGCTGTCATAAGCCTCCACAAGCCACCATGGTCCGACACAGTGTGGGGGCTCAGCGGAGTGCAGGTTCCCTCTGAACAAAATAATTGCCAAGCACCCGCTTCTATGTAGCCAGTCAGAGATAGACACGATCCAAGTACCAACAGGGGCAAACAGGTAAATGCGGCCTCCAGACACGGGGTACTCATCAGGCCGAACAAGGAAGGGAGCACTGACCCCTGATTCATCATGGATCTCCAGGATATCGTGTAAGTAAAGACCACATATAAGCTGAGTCTATTTATGAGGAAGTCCAATTCATAGAGACAAAAAGTATCATAGTGGGTACTAGGGACAAGGGAAGAAGGTGGTGTTGGTGTTTCAGGGACAGAGTCTAGGAAGATAAAGTTCTGTGGGTGGATACCAAGACACACACTTGGAAGTTGCCAATTGGTCAGGTTGGCTCTGCTTATTTTACCACAAGAAAGTGAATGTTGGAAGGTGTAGATGGATGGGTGGGTGGGTGAATGGGTGGGTGGATGTGTGGATGGGAGGGTGTGGATGGATGGGTGGTGGATGGGTAGGTGGGTGGGTGAGTGGGTAAATGGGTGGATGGATGGATGGATGGATGGATGGGTGAATGGATGGATGGATGGGTGAATGGATGGGTGGGTGGGTGGGTGGATGTATGGATGGGAGGGGGGTGGATGGACGGGTGGTGGATGGGTAGGTGGGTGGGTGGGCGGGTAGATGAATGGGTGGGTAGAATGGCAGCAGGCCCTGAATGCTGCCCTCAGATATGGTCCTCTCAGCGCCTATTCTCAGCCACCATGGAGGTATCTGTGGAGGTTGAGAAGAGGAATCTAGTCAGGCACGTCCCTTTGCAGAACCAAGCCACTGGTGAGCTAAGCCTGTGGTACACCCCCACCGTCACCCTCCACGCCCAGTGCGTGTTTTTGTTTCTGCCAACAGCTCCATTAGGCTCTTATTTCTGCCAGTGCTGTGCCATCAGCCATTAATTACATTTGAACTTTTAATTCTAAAAAAGTCAAGAGACTTGTCAATCCAGTCAGTATGTCCAAAGCCCAACCTCATGTCTAGTGGAGCCCCTCCAGCACGAGGGTCATCCTGCTCAAGTCCACTCTTGAGGCTGTGTCACAGAGACCAGCTGCAGTGACAAGAACCTCTGCACCTCCTGTCTGTGTACTGCAACTGTGACCAGAAGCGGAACCTCCCTTCTGTGCTGTCTGGGAACTGTCTGGGGGTGGTTGTGTCTAACTCTGGAAGTCACAGACTTCATGTTCATCATCAGAAGGAGACAGGGCTGAAAAGCCTGAGCCACGGGAGCCTTTTACTTCATAGCACAGCTTGACTTCTCCTACCTCTTCTCTGATGGCAAAGAAACCTGGAGGGGAACCACACAGCTCCATTCTAACATGGCTCAGGCAAAGTGGTCCTCTGCAAGGAGAAGCTGGCTGTATACTAAGAAGGCCTAAGGAATGTTCAGGGAAGTCACTAGAACGCCAACTCAGTAACCTTCTTCCCCATCTAGCCCACGGAGCCTTCTAGAAAGCATGCTCTCTGGGAAAGCACACACACTGAGAGCCTGGGCAAGCAAAGTTCCTGCTACCATCCCAGGACACCCTGAGAACACAGCCTTGCATGCAGTCTGCCTGCTGAAAGCAATGTGCTTCCAGCTGCTGAGAAACAGGCTTGGGCTGAGGAATGGCACATCGGGGCCAGTACTATGAGACCCTGAGACAGTGTGGGGTGCTTGCTCAGCCCCCTCCATCTGGACTCATGTCCTATCCATTCCCAGGTCAGCTCAGGCTGACCTACAGTTGCTTCCATCACCATGGATGAAAAGTGCTGGCTCTGGTCTTCTGGAAATTATGCTCTGGGAATCCCTAGGATTTAATCATGGCAATGTTGTTGGTGGCTCCTCTCCCTGACTGCAGGGGAAGAGGGACTCTGGGCTGATGGCCAGGGTTCTGGGGACAGCCTGGAAAGAAAAATGCCTTTCTGGCTTTTTCTTCTTTGGAGAATCACAGCATGTAAGTGCTAGAAAGGACTCTGTGGTCACTCAGCCCAATCTGTGCTGCCCAAAGGAGGACAAGCCCAAGGGGATGAGTCTGTCCACCTGGAAGATGGTTGTCTTTGAACCCTCGTCCCTACGGATGTGTGTGGGAGCTGGAAGAGGCCGAGTGCAGTGGGTTCACTTTAGGTGCGGGCACCGCGCTCTGCAGGGACGCTCACCTTGGCCTTCTGCAGCACGTGCCCACGGCAAGGGGAGCTGCCTGAGGATGGCTGGCTCTTCTTCAGGACGGCTGCACTGTTCACAGGCAGGGGCCCCTCAGCGTCACTCGTGTCACAGCTGGAGATGGGAGAATTTTCCAGAGTCCGATGCCGAAACACAGGAGACTGTTAATGAGAGAGCCCTGTGAGGGGGGTGGTTCTCAGCCACTGGCATTTCTCGGGGAAAAATCGTTTGGTAATGAAGAAATTGATTTGGAAATGGGCAAAACTAGGAAGGATCACTACAGCCAGTGCCTGAGCACCTCTAGACAAATCATTTAAGAGAAGAAAGAAAAGCTGAGGCCAAGGGATGGAAGACCAAGAGACAGGACTCGGGCCCACACTCCTACCCTCACTACCTCTCATCCACATGGTGCTTCCTGAGTCTGCGAATGTCTCCTGGAGCTGCCTGCTACTGAAAGGGTCAGGCCTGTGGCAGAAGCTTCCATGACCAGACAGCATCAGCTTGGGGTCCAGGGATGATGAGTGGCCCCCAAGTGGCACTGAAGGTTGTAACCACTCTCTCTTTGTACATGCTGGAGAGAAATTTCTGGAAAGCTTATAACGAAACAACTCATCTCTTTAGCTGCCTTGGGCCTGGCTTTGGCTTCCTGGCTCTTCTGCATAAGATCGCAAACTGCCCTTTGGGAAAGCGTGGCACTGTGGAGACCATGTTATCATCACTTACAGAACCCTGAAAATATGCTTTGGGATACACAGGAGGCTGACCCAGAACCCCTGTGAGTGCTCCTGACTGGGGCACTCCCAGCTCAATGTTTTGGTAATATAGATCTTTCCTTGTTGGACATCTTCAGAGGCAGCACTGACTCTGGGTGGGTGTGGTCGCTGGTACAAAGGGGGCGTCTCTGGAGGTGGCCAGGCAGTAAGCTGTCTACAGCAGAAGCGCCTGCCTAACAAGCTACTCTTCTGAGGAAGTGGTCTGGTCACAATTATACAGCTGCCACCAATGCCAGGAGGTGATGGCAACCACAGTGCATAGAGAGAACCCTCAGGAGGCAAGGAAGCAGCAGAGCACGAACACCCAGCCCAAGCCTCTGAAGGCCATAGCGAGGTTCATTGGCTGAGTCATGTGAGGATGAGGAGCCATGATTAAAGGGAGGGGTTCAGACTTCACGGGTGATTCCCTCGTGACAGACTTAGGTACACAGACCATGTTACTGTCACCTCAGCAGACCATGTTACTGTCACCTCAGCTTCTAGACACCTGGTAGTATTGTCAGGGGCTCACGGGAATGAGTTACAGCCTAGCAATCTGGAATCAAGTCAGATCTGACCATGCAGAGGAGAGACATGGACTCAGCACCGGCCTTTAAATGCTCTGGTGACTCTAAGAGAGTTCAGTGTATCCACACGTTGCACACAGTAGGAACGTTAGCTGGATGCCACCCATGGTAGTGAGAGAGCTGCCAGAGAGACCGTGGGGCTCTTCCCTGTGCTGTCACTTACCTGTGGACTTGATGTCCCCGACTTGGGCTCGATGGCCAGTCCTAGGGTGACGCCACCTGCCAAGGCCTTCTTCAGGCTCTCCTTGACCTCAGTCAGCTCCAGCTCCAGGCTGACCCGATCTGCCTCCCTCTGCTTGCACTCTTCCTCCAGCCTCTTCAGCTTCTCCTCCAGGGCCACCTGGGTCTTCCTGCCTAAGATCCCAGGGACACATGGTCACCTCACAGAGGGACGGACATAGCTGAGTTCTTCCAGGTCTTTCCCACCAGCCTGATCCCACTCACAAGCCTCAGGGGCCTCTCGACACTCACTTAAAAGGGCATGGTGGCCCAAAGGGGCCCCCGACTGGGACATTGAACAAGGAGGTCTCAAATTCTACCAGTTATGTGTGGGCTATTGTATATGCTGCAGTGGTTAAAAAAAACAAAAAACAAACAAACAAAAAAAACATGGTGTACGTCTCTGTAGGACTTAGCATATATTTCTCCAGTTAACTTACGTATTTGAAATTTGGTTTGGTGACCAATATGGGCAGGAAATGCACAGAAATGAACAAAGAAAACCAAGCCTCAGGACACAGACACGGGGAGCCTGGCCTCTGAGGACAGAGCTGGGGGCCTTTCTGCATCTCTGTCCTGTGCCTTGACACAGGCAGGTAGAGAAGCCAGTCGATATACCAAGCTCCTTCCATGTCACAGACTCAGCTTTCCATCTCTCCCAGGCAGCCTGATACTGACACCCTGCCCAACTTGCTCCTGCAGACTATCCCAAGGGCCCACACACACCTCCCTTCCTATTCTCCGCTCCTAAAATTACTTCCCCGAGCAGCCATGATTTGGACAGAGTTCAGTTCTGGCTAACTGTGATGGGCATCTGCACCAGCCTCAGCCTGCACTGAAACCTTCTGGAAACCAATGTCCCCTCTGGGCTTCCTCATCTGCTGCTCATCTCCCCTTTTCAGCTGGCAGAAGCTAAATTTAAAAAGTCAGCCATGCCTCTGTGGGGTGCCAGCCAGGATCAGAGGGAGAGGTTAGTTTTCATCCCAGATTGGGAGGTCTGGCAAGAGGAAGGCACAGCCTGGGCCTGGGTACCACTCGTCTCCAGACACCACTACCGTGACAGCTGTCCCTTGTTCAGGACCATGAACATAGTCTTTCCCCCTGATCCCCAAATCCTGGTACAGCCTTGTTCTCTCCAGGCCTTTCTAAGAATAGAGAGCTACTTCTTCCTAGGCAGAGCCCAGTGAAAACTGCTCTGCCCCGGTGACTGCCTTCCTCCACAGAAGCCCCAACCTCAGACAAGGAACAAAACCTGCCAACCTTCTTGGCTCTCAGCAGCTGAGGTTGAAATTGCTGGTGTCACACTGTGCAGCTGGGGTCAGGTCACAGCCCCTGCCTATGGGGGCACTGCTCAACCAACCCCATGCTGCCCTGAGCTCCCCCACGAGGCCAGCACCCCAGGAGGCAATGCTCCCTTGTGGCTCACGGGTCTGAGGGTGAGCTGAACGAACGATAGGGACACAGGTGCATGGGCCATCAGGGCCAACCCCTCCCACCTGCATTCACTTCGATGGCGGCCCTCAGGTCCTTTCTCTCTTTCCGGAGCTGTGCTAGCCTGTTCCGCAGGGCCTCTTTCCTCTTCAGCAGCTCCTCCTCTTTGGACTGTAGCAGCTTGGCGTCTGCTTCCACCCGGTTCTTACCATATTTGTACTGGTCAGCATCTAAATAAGGAGCACCAAGCGTTAGTGTAACCAGAGGATTCAGGCTGCCAAGGCCTGAGGCTCAGCAGTTCTTCAGAGTACTGCAAGAGCCGCTCCCAGCTGGTCCTGAGGGGAAAGAGAGGCTTGGAGCAGGGACTCTAGCGACTTGCCTCAAATCCTCTGATACTTTGATCTGTACATTTATAAATAGAGATGAGAAGCAACCTTGTTTCTTATCTAAATTTAAAATGGAAAATAAAAAAAATATTAATAAAAAAAAACAAACAAAAAAAATAAATAAATAGAGATGAATACTGGGGAATCCCTTAAGGGCTCCTCCCTTCTGTGCTCCTCCCCCTCAGCTTTCAAGTAATTGTCAATAAGACTCAGAGTAAAGATGCTGGAACCTTGGCAGGCAGTGACCTGGACAGTTTTAACTGTCAACCTGATACAGTCTAGAGTCATCTGGGAAAAGCATCTTAATGAGGCATTATCTGGTCAGTTTGGCCTATGGCCATGTCTGTGAGGGAGTATCTTGATTATTAGTTGAGCTGGGGAGACACACCCTAGATGTGTGTGGCACGGCATCACGAGCTGGGGTCTGGAATGTGTAAGAGCAGAGAAAGCTGGCTGCGTACTAGACATCAAGCAGGTAACCATGGGTTTATTCTCTCTGTGCTTGACTGAATGTGAAGTGACTGGCTGCTTTAAGTTCCTGCCTTGACTTTTCCACAATAACACACTGTAACCTGTAACTGTAAACTCTGTCTTCCCTAAACTGCTATTTGTTACAGCAGAAGAAATGAAACTAGTAACCATCTGTTACTGTCAAAAACAACCTCTGCTGGGGCTGGAGGGATGGCTCAGTGGTCAAGAGCACTGGCTGCTCTTCTAGAAACTGGAGTTCAAGTCTCAGCGCCCACATGGCAGCTCACGGTCATCTGTAACTCCAGTTCCAGGGGATCCAAGACCCTCTTCTGCCCTCCTTAGTTGCTGGGCATACACAGGGTGCACAGATATACATGTAGGCAAAACACACACAGAAATGAAAATAAATCAATTAAAAAACCTAGAGTTTATGCAGTCTGTGTGCATAGCCTCTCCTCACTCCCATTTGTGTAATTACAAGAATGCTTTGCTCTGACTGGAGGGAAGATGTCTCTTTGGCCTGAGATTCTGGCCTGGATGAAGCAGATAGGGAGGGATTCCCCACTGAATGAAAAGGCAGAAAGGCAGTACATGATGCCTGGAGACCTAATATTCAGAGAACAATCTTGGAGCACTGTGACCTAGAACAAATCTGTGCCCCAGTTTCTCCTCCTGTGAAATGGGGTTAAGAGCAGGTCATTCATAGGCATCTATAAGAATTCAATTAATATTTACAAAGCACTTAAAGTAACTCCCCAAATGAGTCTTCTATAGATGACTGATACATGTAATGAGTGAATGAACAATGAATGAGTGAATAAGTAAAAGCTTGGGGGAAACCCAGCACCCTGGCCGCCAGCACATAGCAAGCAGTACACACAGCGTTGGACCCAGGCCCCACAGTCTCTTCAGTCTGGCCTACAGTTTCAGGCCACAGTGTGTTGTGGGGAACTTCAAGTGGCCAGATTGGAATTTAGGAAAAGCATCTCTGGAAGGATGCTGAGGAGCTAGAGAGCCTAGCATGACTGGCCAGGGCTCACTGTGAGGCTTCCGTCATCTCTAGTGGCTGCGTCACCTGCCAGCTCCAATGGTGGCTGCATCACACCTGCCCCTCTGTCGCTGCCCATAGGAGAAGACACGGAGGGACAAGGGATGTTGTGTGAGTCTTTAAAGTAGATGCGTGTCTCTAACCGATAACTGTGTGCTAAGATGCCTGGGATGGAGCAGACACTCACAGGCAGCCCCCACGGCAACCAGAGATGACGGGCTTGTCAGAGGCTTGCTCATGCAGTGCTGCCCTGAGCTAGCTCTACCATCACCTCTTCCGTAATTGCCACATTCATGGGGATTTATGGATTTCCTATGTCCAGTCAGCATTCCCTCCCTCACCAAAAAAAACCCTATAAACTGATATTGCCAGATCCACAACCCAAGGATAACCACCCTATCTCACGAAACCAAGGTACTTCCAGAAAATTCCAAGACAAACTGTACAAACTCCACTGTCTACACCAATATGTCCCCTGACAAATCTACAGATGACAGCTTATAAATTTCCCCACCATTTGGTCCCCATGCAATAAACTCTATACAACTGTAATGCAATTGGCTGAACTCCGCAAAAGCACAAGATGCGATTATTTTTCTCTTTTGTTTCCATTAGATGTCACCAAAGTTAATAAAGCATTCCCTACAGAAGGTCCCACCAGATATTGAGATAAATCATCCATAAAATAAAATTGAGCAGAGGGCCATGAGAAATGCCTGGCTGAAGGAGCCCACATGGGATTCAGATCTTGCTTAACAAGGCATTTTAGGCCGACTCATCCCTCTGGCTCCTGCACCTCCCTGAATGAACAACACGAAGAACAAGAGTGTGAAAACACCCAAGGCATTGGGAACGAAATTACAGAGAGGGGGCCAAATGGAGTCAGTGGCAACGAGGAGCCAGTCTGACAGGCCCCTGATCTGCCTATTTGAAATGCAGGTTTGGAAGCAGAGGCATGGACAAGATCCTGCTAAGGAGCAAAGGTTCTCTGGGGCTGAAGCAGCCAAGTGTTGCTGAAGTCCCAAGGCTCATGCATGCTCTGGCTACAGAAAAACATAGCTTTTCTCTGCCCTTGTGTACTCTGACTAAAGCAGATACCAGCATGTGCAGGTTTGAGGCCCCTTTGCTCCTGCACCAGGTGGGTGTGGAGGACCCCAGGTGAAGGGAGCTAGCCTTGTCTACACTATCATGGAGGTTGGTCTACCAACTGCCTGACTGCAGACTGGAATGCTCAGGTAGGAATCCCAAGTGACAGTGGCTCGTCATGATTTGGCATGGACACTTCCCTGCTTGGCTCAGACTGATGGAGGAGCCCCAGGACCAGTGGAGCCCCTTTGCGGCTCCTAGGCCTGCCTTTTAAAGCTGCCATGATCTTCTTACTAGATCCCCAGCAGCAAGTGGAGTGTCCTGAGTGAATACACCCCACCGACTGGCAGGCTGGCTGAATGGTTGACGGACCGCCCAATGCATTGAGGGCTGGGCAAACAAACTCAAGAACCCAGCACACCCCAACTTAGCTGCTGAACTCCCAGGCAGTCTGTTTGGTCTATACAGTGGGCTCTGAAGTCTGAAGGCCTAGTCCATGTTCTAGCTCAGAGGCTGGCCTGCTGTGAGACCTCTGGCTGTCCTGTTCTACCTGGGGTGCCTCGCTCATTTGTGTAAAGGGGTGCATACCACCTACCCTGACAGCACAGCTATCGGATGTCAGAGGAAGACGCTGGCTGCAGACTGTGACAGGAGTCTGTGAGGAGCTGGCAGCGAGGCCTCCCTCCTGTGTCCTTGAGCACCAGGGACTTTGCTTTCAGTGCCCAGCATCACCCTTTGCACTGCGTCAGCCACAGTGGTCGGCCATCTGCACATCTCACAGAGGCAGTGGCTGCCTTCAGTCTATGCCACTTGTCAATGGTGTGCTAGGGACACAAACTGGAATCTCCTGGACCAAAGCCCCAGTGCCTCGTGACTGAACGCTATATCAAGAAGCCAAGCAACACTCACAGAAGCTGGGTTAAAGATCCTGGCCAGTAGGGAGGGGTGCACATTGCCCCCTCCCAACACACCCCCAACCCGGCCTCTGGGGTAGGAGTGGCTCAAGCCGGCAAGCTTTACCAAAGCAGAAAGCAGGGAGCCAGAGGGAAACTCACTGGATGCTGTCCGTTTCACGCCACCTGCTGAATCCACCTTTTTTTGCTGGCTGCTTGGAGCCTTCCCCTTTCCAGGAACCCCATTAGATGCCACTGGAGGCTTCTTGCTCTTCAACTGTTGAAACACACAGAGAACGTTAAAAATAATGAAACAAAAGCACCCTTTTGCCTAAAGGTATCTCTTTTAGTCTGACTCTTACGTATAACCTACCAGCATGATCAGAGGACAAAGGAAACCAACTCAGTTTCCAGCTACTGTGACTTCCCTATGACAGTTGGGAAGCTTCCAGCACTGAAGGCGGGACACCCAGGACTACCAGGAAGTCTGCAATGGGAAGGATGCTATGTTTCTGCTGGGGCCTCGGGGTGCTGATAGGAAAGCGTCTGAGTAACCATGCACAGGTATTGCAGCAGCAACCTCTGAGAGCCTGTATTTCTAGAGCTAAATCGATTTTCTATTACTGGGGCTGCTACTAAGGGAAGGGCCTGGCTCTGCAGGGAAGTTCTTGCCCTTAACTGAGTGATGCAATAATGGGATACATAACCTCCTTTCAGATCACTGATGGGTCTGAGGAAGGATGCAAGAGACACATATATAGAAATAGCATAAACACACATAAAGCAAGCCTTGACCAGCTACAGGCGTAAAGAAAATCCAACAGTCCCCTGCTTACCCTGCAAGCCACAGTTTCATATCTGGCAGGTGACACTACATGCCAGGCAGTGAGCTTGATATAAAGGGAACGTGACACTTAGACCCTGCCATTCTCCCCCCAACCTCTTCTGTTGGAGGCACAGTGTGAGGCTGCACACAGATCTAGCTGCAATTCTGGCTTGTCATTAAGGGGACTCTGAGCCAGTCCTTCAAGACTTCTGAAACCTCTGTTTGCTCACTTAAAAAATGTAAAGGCACTGGCACCTCCCACAGGACTCCTAAATGGTACTGCACAGCCATACACAAGATGGCATCCAGGAATTCTCTGAATGTATGGTCTCACCACTAACAGGTTTCCAAAAGAATGGCCACACAAGGTCATGACAAGTAAAGGCACTAGAATTCAGCTGGGGACTGTTTCCTGTTTGAAACAGAAACCAGGCTGAGTGACAGTGGCAGTGCCACACCATGCATTGTGTGGTTCCTGACTAGTGCGGGAGAAATCCAAATGCACGGGTAGCAGATTTACTAAGCTAACCAGAGACAACTCTGACACCAACAAACAGACAGATAGGTAGGACCCAGTGGTCAGATCTGGGCAGCGATCCTATGACACTGGCAGAGGCCAATGGCCTCACACTGGTCACTCAGTGGTCCACACCCCTCGGACTCCTGCAGTCAGTTCTGACAAAGCAATGTCTGGAGGTACAACCATGAGTCACCACTATCTGGAAGCCTAGACCCTGACTAGTATCTGTTATTTTCTCAAAACTACCCAAAGAATGGACCAGAATGTGGAAAGCCTAGCCTCTTCCTTTATGTTCTCAGAGTGTTCTTAAATGAGGCACTCAGAACTCCAGGCAGAGCATTCAAAACACTTAGGTTAAAAATTCATGAAGGCAGTTGGTGTCTGCTCTGAAACGTTGATGCATGTCAGAGAGTGCGAACAGGGGTTCAGCCACAAGCCTATTTGCCACCCAGAATCAGAGCCCTCCCGTCACACAGGTGCAGGGCACATGTTATACTCTCCCAGGCAACACACTGGCTCTTGGAATGTGCTGGCCACGCCTACAGACTGAAAATAACCACTCCCCAGGGAAAACCCTTGTTCATATATACACAAGATAGACTATACTAGAGAAACCTGCCATTCCAGAATCTTGTGGAAAGTTGCATGGCCTCTTTTCATAATCTTTGACATAATTCTCAAAGTGAAATTGGGAATTCTCCAGGAGTGGGGATGGGGTAGCCAGACAGGAACCAGACAAGCTGGGAGCTGGTCACAAATGGCTCTCCAGTCCCTTAGTGGCTAACTGTGGATTAGGCTATGGCTGAAGACTGTGGCACTCTGGTGTTTGAGAGGAGGCGAGTACACGGTCACCGCAGGTCCACTGGTGATGTCAGGGAGTTTGTGAACGCAATCTGTACCTGGGAGTGCAGCCCGAGAGATGCCCTCCCCACAGAAGAGGTGTTAGTGACAGGTGGGGAGCAAGGTGGGCTGCAGGAGGTGGGGGATTTGTAGTGGTTAGAGGACAGCCTGTCAGCGGGTGGCCGAGACGCCCTCCGGTCAGCAGGAGAGGATCGAGCAAAGATTGTCGGCGATGGCAAGTTATCGTAGAGGCCCGCGTTATCATAAAGCACCTCGTCCGCCAGGCCTCCGCTCCCACAGCCAGGAAAGCCGCCATCCATGTCCCACTGCAACACACACAGCCTGTTCGTTAGTGGCCAGACAGGACAGAGAAGATCAGCATAGCGAGAGTCAGCCGCCCCCCAATGCTCTGCATGTCCCGCACACACACACATAGGGCAGGCACAACTCCCACAGCTGTGGGCGGCTTTATGAGGGCCCCTTCGCCTTTGGAGTCATGAGAAAGGTTTCTCTGTCCTTGAATTGTTCCCAGAGTCATTGGATTGTGATGGTTTTGTTCTGTGTTTCAAAATGAAGAGTTCTGAGCTGACGCACAGGAAGTGAGGTCAGGGGAGTTGGGCAGTGCCTGGAGCTCTTTGCTGCACAGGAAGGCATGCGTGAGATCATGAGCAAGGGCCATGGCACCTGTTGTGTTCCGGACACACTGGTTTACGTGTCACAGCGTCTGCTTGGCAAGCAGGGGAAACTGAGGAAAGGCAGAGCTGGGCAGAGTCTAGCTCATGGCCACACACTGTGCTGCCACAGAGCTTCAGGCTCTGATGGAGGAACATGACCCATGTCAAGGATACCCTAAGTTCATCCATGCTGCCTTGTGGCCAACAAATTCACCATCAAGGTCAATATAATCTAAATTCTACACTTGAGCATCTTTTGTCACAGCCAAAAAGGCCGGCTGAAGACAGAAGTCACGTTGTCACAGAATGCAGGGTGCTTCAGACGTCGATGGAACAGTGACATTATGCTAGCAGAGGACCTGAACAAAGAGTTAACAGTTCAAAGCCACTTCTTAGGACACAGGGACTCCAGAGCACTGGCAGGAAAGTGTAAAGAAACCCCAAACTCTTAACTGCTGCCAGATCCCTTCAGGGCTTAAAGGTCTTTGTAAATTGCCCTGCGTTATAAAAGGAAATATTAATTCATATATTCTGCCCATTTCAGCCTGTTTTTATGTTCTCCTTTTGCAGTGCTCCTTCTTGCCAGACTATAATTGCAGCCCTTTGTTATAAAAATAGGAAAGGCCTAAAATCCCGGGGTGGGGGTGTCTTCTTCTGCAGCCATATCAGGTCTATTTTTGTGATGCTAGGGACAAGCGAACAACCTAAAACAACGTAGAAAAGCCAGGATGGGGCATTTCAGTGACAGCCGCACAGATATACAATGGTCTACACTTGACTCTCATTTTCCTAAAATAGCAAGGATCAAGTCATGTGGAATACTTAGTAAACAGTGATGAAATCCCACAGAAGTTTCTAGAATAAAGGTGAGTGTGTGCAGAGCCCTTCCTTCTCAAAGAATCAAAGGGAGTACAGAATGAACAGAATTTTTATAGGGGAAACAGTACTGACACTCTGAGCCTTTGGTCATAAAGTGTAGACTTTATGGAACCCGGAAATGAAGCCTCCAAAACGCAGTCATGTGGTAACAGAGGCCTACACACAGGAAACAGGCTGAGGAAGCCGGAGCAGGAAGCCACGAGGGAACGAAAAGGCAGGACACACGCACGCAAGGCATTATGTCTCAGCTCCTAAGGCCCTGCGCACGCATGTGGGGAGGGCTCCTTAGCACAGAGCAGTTGATCTCCAAACACACGTCAAGCCATGGGTGAGCCAGGGGAGTCGCACTGAGGCTGCCTGAGCCAGCATCATCAGTGTCTGCCCTGCAGGTGACTGGGACACATGAGCATGGTATGATTCGCCAGGCCCTGAGGCACCTTGCTCACCTGCTGCTTGTGTGTGTGTGGTGTGTGGGTATGTGGAGGCAGAAGACTGCTGAGGCCACAGGCTGGGAGGGGCAGCTCTCCCTTGACAGGAGCCTAGACGCTGGAGTTCAGAAGCAAGCCCACACAGTGATGCTGGGGCTGCGCGGATACAGGCGCCACCTTGAAAACGATGCAATGGCAAGGATGGGGAGGAGGGGGCTGGGGACCATGATGATGCACGGGCTGGCTGAGAGCCCTGCACACAGCACCCACCAGATGTAGTCCCTAGGGTAAGCACAGGTGTGTCCACAGGGCTACAGAGCAAAGGACAGAGGGCACCAGCAAGGATGCGAGTCTAAAACAAGGCCTGGCTCCTCTCAGCACAAGGCTTCGTACACATACTCTCCACACCTGCTCACGGCACAGGCAGGCACAGGCCTGGCCACCAAAGGTACACGGTACACAGCCATCAGCCAAACAATAGAGACCCAGCAGGGCTCTGCTAATGATCTGGAAACATTGGACAAAACAGAAAAAGTAAAATCTAAGGGTGGACAGACACACCTAGAGGCAGGCTTGACGATGATGCTGCCACAGAGCATGCCCACGTTCACATGTGAGTGCTCCATACCAGCCATGCCAGGAGCCATCCAAGAGTGCAACGGGCAGTCACTCCAGGGCACTGTCTCTGCCTGATGGCCGGATGGCGCCTGCAGCTGTACTGGGCGTAACTAGCCAGGGTAACTTACATGTGTTGAGTCTGACTGATCTAAGTTGTGAAACTGACTATTCTTTCAGCTCCAACTATTTATTCTAACTTAATCCACTATCTTCTGTCTCGGGTGATGCGATGGTAACGAGCAGATGAACTGTCTACTGGGGATCACATGTTCCTCAGAAACCAGGGTTTGGAGGAGAAGTGGTATAATTCTCAATCTCAATTCACTAGCATGGAAAACTAGGTACTCCAGGACAGAACCAACTAGCAATTTGTCTCCTAACAAGACTGACGTTGGCTCTTGAAGGACACTCACCGAGCCGTTGACACAGGGGACATCATCGTAGTGTAGTGCTGTCCCGCTGGGGTGGGCGTAGCCATTGGAGATGCTCCCCAGGTATGGGCTCGTGGACACTGCCCGCCTGTTCATAAAGCTGAGAAGGAGAAAACATAGACACACCAGTTAGTCAGCAGAGCCTCTGTGAACTTTGATGCAAGCGAAGGCTACGTCAGGCTCAGCGGCAGAACCCTTAGGGCCCTTAGGCAGAAGCACATGCCATCTTCAAGGGACTTGGGCCAATCCTCACCCAGAGCAAAGACAAGCCCCAGCACAGACAATGGACACCATGCATGGGGAAACACCACGACACCTACAAGCGGAGGGGCCCATGTCCAGAGAAAGCACACACTCAGAGAGGGCTCAGCAGCTCTTTCTGAAAGGCTGGTCCTCTCACATCATGAGCTAGTTTCAGTCTGTCCGCAGTCTGTCCACTCCCAACGTCGAGGGACAGCAGGGCCACAACACTCCCTGGCCTTCTGTGGGGTGTTCCTGGCTGCTCCCCAAGCGCTCACTGAGCTCTGGCAGCCACAAAGCACACCTTCAGTTGGTCCCTGATCTTCTGAAGGTCCCAAAGGAGCCACGCTTCAGCAGCCTGTGCTGCTGGGATACAGATGGCATACATGCTTGGGTCTTGGTTCCTGTACTTGGTCAGAGCCCCTAAAACGTTGGAATTCCCTAATGATAATGGGAAACAGGCCACCTTTGCCCATCAAAATGAGCTGCTCACTCTCCCTGGAAAGCCTGAAGGATCTGAGGATGGGGGTGCTAGCGGCTAAGGAAACAGCTATGTGATCAGAGTCAGGGACTCTCGGCTCTGAGGGTGGAAGAGCTTCTGGATTGGAGGCACCAGGAAGGTGGTTCATCCAGGGAAGGTGCTCACTCTCGGAGGGCACTGAATCCAAGGGAAGTGTTGCACCCAGGGAAGTCACCACACCTAGAGAAGGCATGCGTCCCCAAGGAAGGTGCCAGATCCAGGCAGAGCACTGTATAGCGGGAAGAGGGGCAGCTCCTGTACCCCATAGCTGCCCCTCTGCCCCTCCTACCCAAGAGTTCCTGCTGGGGCATTCCTAACACTCCAGTGGCCTAGCAAACAAACCACCTCCTGGGGTCTAAGAAGTGTCTGTGTTGTTGTGAGAATCTCATGTTAACATCTGCTCTTTAATGAGCATGGGTGACAAACTGGATTTGTGAATGACGTCTGAAATGGACAGAATCCTGGGCAGCAAAGCTTTTGATCTTCAGGACCTGACACTGTGTCCTGGTGGACAGTGTCAGAATTGCCCCACAGTGGCCCCCTGCTGGAGCTCACAGAGAACTGGGCCTTCTGTCACCTTGTGTGAGAGGAGCCCGTACGGGTCGACCAGAGAAGAACAAGTGTACATATAGAGAAAGGACAGCTTGCCTCTCCTCCCCGTCCATGTTCCCGGAGGAGAGTAAGAGCACATTAGCCCTCTGCCTACCGCCACCCACGGGCTTCAGAAGCCTCGGGAAAACCAAGTGAAGCACCACCAGGGGCAGGCTGCTTCACCGGACTCCAGCTCCACCCCTGGCTCCTCCAGCTTCCTCCTTCCCGGCGGGCATGGTGTCAGGACCGCTGGAGGCTCCAGCATCTTCCTCCTCTTTGCTGACCCTCTTCCCTCCAGGATGCTGACTTTCTTCCTCTTGTATGCCCACCTGGCCTATGCTGTACCTGCTCCTCCTGGGCCTCTCCCCTCCAGAACACAAGCCTCTGAAGTGTGCTGCCACTCCAGACTCCAAAGCACAATGAGGAGAGATGGGCCGGCCTCTCAGGAAGCTGGGCTTGTTTTAGGAGAACTATGAAAACCTAGGTAGCATTTTCTCCTAACTGGGCAAACCAAATTCACATAAAGTTACCGCCCAAACTTTGTTTCTCTGAGGAAGGTAGCTTGGGGCAGTCAACCATGTGGCTCTGCACAGCCTAATGGCCACATTCTCTCATAGGGCACTGCTGCCCCCTGCTGGAAGAAGATGGCAAGCACGGCTCCTCTGGCAAATGCAATGACTTAGACTTCTTAGCTCATGAACAGTGATACGATTATTCTACACTTAATCTACATCAAGTCACGGGAAGGAGAAAATACAAGAAGGAACGATTTACTAGCCACTTAGGAGTTCCTGCATGTTTCACATACATGTTTAAGGCATTGAATAAAAGACTCGGTAGAGGACTGTCTGGGAAGAACGGCAGGACGCCAAGTGTGCCTGCACCTACTGGTGCTGAACGTCGCCACTGCTGGACACTGAGTGCTGCATGTGTGTTCACATAGCTCTTTCCCTCCACACAGCAGGGGCCTCAGTGGCTTTGCGGCATCAGGTTCCGGCAGCATGCCCAGTACTCACACTTAGACACAGTTATCAGGAAGGGTCAAAGACAGTCAACAGAGTACGTGCACCCTAGCTGGGTATACTTTTGCTTCCCCAACAGGGATGCCCAAATATTCAAGAAGCACATACACAGAGGCCTTCTCCACTGACAAGAACATCCTAATTTACAGAGGGGCACAGCTCAGTAAAGAGAACTCGCGCATGCAGTGCCCATAGTGGGCAGGGGTCTCACACTGCCCCCTAGTGCTCTTTCTACAATGACTTTCAGCCAAGTGTCTAAGTGGAAAAGAGGCTGAATCTAAAACATAAAGACACCCCGGGGACGGGGGACGGGACGGGGTGGGGGGGGGATTGCACTGCTGCATGTAAATGCAGAGACTTGCAGGGACCTGGAGATGGTGGCTGGAAGGTGGCTTTCCCCACACTGTCGCCCTTTAGTCAGGCAGAAGCAATATTGTCACCATCGCATTCTGCTAGACCTGCAATGGCAACGCTTGTGAGAGGTGCAGGGGAGGTGCCAGAGAGCTGTCCTTCTGTCACCTGTCTCTGGTTAGCCTCAAGATGTGTCCACACCATCCACACTCACACACCAGTCTCCTGGGAGAGTCCTGCAGGGTTTTTCCTCTGTTTTCTGTTTCTGTTCAGAACAGTATTACCTTCTTTCCTTCTGTCAGACACAATTGCTGATAATTCTCATAATCATTTGGCAAAGAATCACCACACAGCCGCCAAGTTGTAAAAAGCGAAAAATTAACTTAATCCCAGACTATCTATCGCCTTGGCAAGCTACCATATTTTGAAGGCTGTTCCCTTGTTCAGTCTCCTCTCTGTATAAGTTTTATGGGAATGTTTGGCTAGAAAACTAAAACATAAAAATTAACTTCATTGCTAGCTAACATCCCTAAAAGGATTTTAATGAGGTAAAAAAAATTCCTAGGCTAAGTTTATGGCATGCGCCTTTTTAATGAAGAGAGTCTGATACAGCAACTGCGTTCCTTTCTCCAGGCTGCTGCTACCCCACATTTGGTTTAGATTAAAATTCTGCTCAGTTATAAAGGAAAAGCTGAGTTATGTGCAGGAAATTCAGGGTTTCTCCTGGATGTGGTGATCTGTTTGCTGGTTGGAGTCAACATGAAGTGAGTTTTATTTGGGAGATTCTAGTAACTTCCACATAAGTACAGATAACTGTTAATATATCAAGTTAAAAATCCCCCAAATATTGCCAGTGCTATTGGTTACTTCCACAACCTGATGTTGAGATCCTATTGCTGAAGATATGGCTTACTTATTCCATCAAACCCAGAAAAAAATAGAGTTAGTGCCCAAAAGGAAGTTTCACCACTACTGACTTGTGCTCATAGTGCTGGAAGGTACTATACGCACTACGGGAAGAGAAAAATAATCACTAACATGCACAGCTACAAACCCTATTGACCTACAACAGCAATCTGTCTGCCCACTGGCACATTGGCAGCACAAATGTCATGGTACTAACCAACCTTTTTTAAATTGACATTAAAGCCCACTCTATGAGATGGAACTCATACCTACCACTGCTAAAGTGACCAAGAACCTGAGAGTAAATAGGTACGTGGGGAAAACCTACAACACTGATTCTGCTAAAGGAATATAGCAATCAAATGACTCCTAATGAAATACTGCTGGCCCCAAAGATCAGAGCATTGCTCAACCCTTATCAGAAAGGCTGCTTCTTACTAACACAGAGATGTACAACAATGTGTAGAGCGTGAGAGACTTTGGAGGACTCAGTTCTAAATGGAATGTTTCCGTAGATTCCTGAACCCCTCAAGGTTCAGGGATCTATGAGGAAGAGACAAAGATTGTAAGAGCCAGAGGAAATAGTGTCTTCCAGATACAACAGAACTGATACATGTATGAACTCAGAGAGACTGTGGCAGCACACTGTACATGTTTAAACCAGACAAAATCCCAGCACGGGGGTGGGGGGGGTAGACACAAGGTTCCACCATGACCCAAGAAGCTATTTGTACCAGTTATGGTGGCTCACGCCTTTCATTTCAACACTTGGGAGGCAGAGGCAAGTGGGTCTCTGTGAGTTTGAAACCAAACTGGTTTATATAGTGAGTTTTAGGGAAGCCAGAGGTAAGTAGAAAGACCTTGTCTCAACACCTTCACCCCCTAAAAAGAAGCTATTTGCAGTTTTTAGCTTCTAGGAGAGGGAAAAATCCATTTTTCTCCAATGGAATGTTACCAGAAATATCAACCACATTCTAGGCCTGGCCCAATGCCCAGGAGTAGTTGCCAACACAAAAAATGACCCCAGGTGTTTTTGTATGTGTGCCTTTTTGGTTATGGTTTGGTGGTTTTTGTCTTTTGGACTTTGGGCTTTGCTTTGTTTTCTTGGTTTTTTGTTTTGAGAGAGAGAGAGAGAGAATAAAGTTGAGTGGGCAGGAAGATCTTGGAGGAGTTGTGGAAAAAAAGAATACAATCAAAATATATTACATGCAGAATATTTTTAAAATACTTTTAAAAAAAAAAGAGGTCAGATACAGGGTAAGACCTATGTGTGTGGGTACATTTGGACACATCACAACTGGTCCAGGATGCTTTGTTCAGAATTCCTAGTGTTAAGGGACTTGTGACTGGCTCCAGCTCTTCTGTGAAGAGTTCCTGCCCACTACCTACTGAATCTCAAAGAAAATGTGAAAAATTGTACTCATTTAAATACAATAATCATGAGTCTATCATATTTAATCAGTTAATACATATTTGTGCATACGTGTATTAATGTATATACATATATATATTTATACATATGTGTGTGTATGTGTGTTTGTGAAGCTTTTCCGATATAAACTATTAAAGAAGGGGACAGTGTTTTTTAGGTCTGTACATATCTCTCTGAGGTTGGTAACTGGGTTCTGCTCCTGCTTCTGCACCTGCTGACCACACTCTGCTATTTGGATGACATATGTGGGAAAATGTAGCCTCACAGGGTTGTGATGCTGGGAGTTAGGGACCCATACCCACAGCTTCTCAGGTGGCTGTGGACAGTCTTCCATGCTGCCCTGAATTTAGAGAGTGGCAGTCTCTTAGTGACTGGCTGTTAGACGCTCTGTGCGCTGACCTGGAGGTCACAGGCTGGCACTGTCCTAAGGAATGATCCTTATCCTGTCACATCACCACTATGTACACCAGAGAGGTCCCACTCTGTGACCCTGCCACTTTACCATCAGAAGGGACCCTGTGAGCTGAGGAGCTGCCGAGCTTACGGTGCTGGTACAATGTAGAAACCACCTTCTGAGTAAGCCACCCCAAGAGGCACCAGACTTTGCTAATTGCTTTCCCACAGTGACTGGGGCAATGGTCCATTCTACGGTTATGTATGTCTGAAAGGCCCAAAGTCTATCAGTTGTCCTATTTTTTGAGAGGTGGTCTCATGTATTCTAGGACAGTCTTGGACACACTGTGTAACCAAGGATGATCTTAAATTTCAGATCCTCCTACCTCTACCTCCCTCATTAGAGACTGCACCAATTTGTGTGGTGCCTGGGATTAAACTCAGGGCCTTGGAGATGCTTAGGCAAGTGCTATACCAACTAAGCTACATCCCTAGCCCATTGATTGTCTTTCAAGGTAAAAACAGGGAATTCTGGAATGGCAGTCAGACAACCCATGGGCATCCCACTGCCCGCAAGTCCTCCCCATGTCTGCTGTGTAACTCTGCACCCCTGGGCAATGTGGGGCTTCACTGTGGCACTCAGAACACCAGAACAACTGGAGTCTGCCTAGTCCCAGGCCACCCCAAATGCATCCAGCATTCCCTACAGCCACTGTGTATGAAGGGATGCACGCCAGGGACACAGTGCTGTAAAGGAACCTGTTCACCACCACAGCCTGGACAACAGTGCACATGTCAAAACGCTGAGGAAGAACACATCTCAGGTAGTATGAAAAAAAACTTGTGGAACAGCCAATGATGCTGAATGCCCACGAAGCTGAATGCCAGCAATGGGCTGAGGCCCACTGCTGCTACAAACCCCTCACTATTATTATATTCAGAAAGCATTCTGGCTCAAAAGTATGCTTTTGCACAAAGTAGCATTATTTGTCACAACTTAAATTTAGAAAGTGCTGCACTGACGACCTTAAGATCTTAGGGTTTGCTGTGGTGGCACACACCTTTAATCCCAGCACTTGGGAAGCAGAGGCAGGTGAGTCTCTGAGTTTGAGGCCAGTCTGGTCTCCAGGGAGAGTTCCAGTTTGACCAGGGTCAAACAGAGAAACCCTGCCACAAAAAACGAAAAAACAAAACAAAAAATATCTTGGGCCTTATTTCAACAACACACAGACTCCTTTTTGCCTTCTAGAAGGCCCTGTCACGCAGGAGCTGGCAACAGCTGCCCAGTGGCTCACAGGACAAAATCAGGACCACCACCTGTTGGTGCAAATAAAAACAGCCACAATCCCCTTATTGTCTCTGGCTGCAAAGGCAGAGCTCCTGGCCGTAACAGGGACCATCTGGCTCAGCAGGCAAGTTTGATGAGCCTGCTCTAGCAGAAATCCCAGAGGGCTGACATGAGCAGCATCAGGGCCATCAGGGTCAGCACCCCACCGAGGAGAAGTCCTCAGGTGTACGTCTGCTCTGCACGCTAACCCAGCACCTACTGTCAGTAGAAAGAAGAAGGATGCTGCTAGTTCAGGCCTTCCCCGGGGTACGCACGAGTCTTACCAGAAGGTCTGCTTGGCCGTCTGTATGACATTTGCTGACATCTCCACATCTATGTAGTCGTAGTGCAGGGCTCCCGGATCTGTTGATGACCCCGTCTCAGCCAGTAAGATGCCAATCCATCTGCCCATGTCTTCAGAGGACGATGCCTGTCACGGGGAAGAAAGTGGGATTCATTTAACCAAAGAAAGAGATGTGTGACAGGAAGGGAAAGGAAACACGGATGGCTGAGTATGGCCGAGAAAAGAGCCACATGCACGGCCTGAGTTAGAGGGCTGGCCTTCTGCTCACACTAGGCTGGAGAGCTGGGGCTTACAGGACAATTATGTAAAGGAGCTAAAAGCCTGACCCGGGAGAGGTCACCAAAGTGGAGGAGACCGAGATTCACAAGTATTTGAGCCATAGCATCTTCTTCACAAACCCTGCTGAGGGCTTGGCCTGGAAAGCCTGAGGGAGTTCTATCTGCCCCCTGGCTCCCACATGTCCTGAGCTGCGGCCGGTGTGGTCTGAGATGGTGAGCATGTTTCAAGATACTACTTAAAAAAAACAAAAACAGGAAGGCTGCTTATCTCCATGTCCTCTGCATCCCCGCAGGAGTGACACTGTTCTGTGTTTTCACCAGCCCTGTGTGTGGTCTTTAAGACACTGTAGGTGCCAGACCTTGTAACCTCTTCAATGTATCTCTTAGACTACCTTTAAATTTATCCTTATTAAATTTTTTCTGTTTTTTTGTTTGTTTGTTTATGAGACAGGGTTTCTCTGTGGCTTTGGAGGCTGTCCTGGAACTAGCTGGTCTCGAACTCAGAGATCTGCCTGCCTCTGCCTCCCAAGTACTGAGATTAAAGGCGTGTGCCACCACTGCCGGCTAAAATTAT
The DNA here is from genome assembly GCF_017639785.1 of Mesocricetus auratus. Classification (NCBI taxonomy): domain Eukaryota; kingdom Metazoa; phylum Chordata; class Mammalia; order Rodentia; family Cricetidae; genus Mesocricetus; species Mesocricetus auratus. The sequence continues at coordinate 16,137,157 of NW_024429190.1, read as the reverse complement.
CCTTATTAAAATTTTAAGCCATCCTTGTAAGTGCTTTAGAAACTCCATTACCTTTGAAGATGGTACTTGAAATTTTTAATTAAATTTTATTTAAAGAAGTTGGAGAGAATTTTTTAGAAAAGTACTGCTTTTATAAATAGAGAATGATCTCTAAGTTAAGCTTAAAGAAGATCTGACTCTATAGTTTCATCCAGGCCACACACACAAGTCTGAGCAGAGGAAGAGCCCTTGTCAGGAAGCTGCGTGGCTGCAGGCTCCCCGTGGGGGCTCACTCAGCACGGCACAGGGCGCCGTGCATGACTCACTGGAGGAACCATCAAGGTGTACCCAATTAACTAAACTGTTGTGAGCGTTTACATCAAAAGTAGAAATCCTCTTCCGGGGCCATTGTCCTAGCACTGGGGCTGGGGGCATGGCTCAGTGTGCAGGCCTACTCTGCAGCATGTTGTAGGTCCATCCCTAGTGCACGGACACAGACACACATAGGGAGTAAATCTCACCTGGGTGTCTATAGCTACTTCGTGGAAGCATTTATTATTTCTTTAAGATTTGTGTATTTATGTGTATGAATGTTTTGCCTACATGTGTGCACATGAACCATGTGAATGTATGGTGCCCAAGGAAACCAGAAGAGGGCATTGAATCCTCTGGAAGTGGAGTTCCAGATGGCTGTGGGCTGAAATGTGGGTGCTGGGACTCAAACCTGAGGCCACACCTCACTGGTGCTGCAAAACAAGCAAAGAATTACAGTCGGGGGCTGAGGGCCCTGAGATTCCTACACACGGGTGAATGGCTAATCACTGAAATGTGTGGAAAGAAGCCTTGCCTCTCAGTAGAGGCTCACTAATTTAGGTAGAAGGAACCGAGGAATGAATGTCATCACTTAGCCACCGTCATCATCACGGGGACTGCTGCAGGCCAGCCTCCAATGCTGACATTAGTCTCAAAGGTCCTGCCCACATGACAGAGGTCGTGTAGTGACTTTCATCTGGGCAATGCCCACGGTATCTGTGGTGGCTTCAATGAGAAATGTTCCCCCATGGTCTCAGGCATCTGATCACTCCATCTCCAGTTGGAGGTACCTTTGAGGGAGGTTTAGGTGGTGCAGCCTGGATAGGATGGAGGAAGGATGTTATTGGGGACAGGCTTTGAAAGAAAAGGGCCTCCTAAGCTTCTGGTTTGCTCTCTCTGCTCCGTGCTACGGTAAAGGACGCGAGTTCAAGTTTTCTACTCCACTTGGATGTCTGCTGCTCGCTGCCATCCCTCCCCTGCATGGTGGCTCTTGTTGCTCTGGAACCCGTAACCAAGCAAACTCTTTCTTCTATAAGGTACCTTGGTCGTGGTGTTTTATCACAGCAATAGAAAAGTAACTAATACGGTGTTGAGATGAATCATAGCACTAGTGAGACACGTGACCTCAAGCACCTCCCTGCAGAACACACCATACAGTGACACCACTTCCAACCGGCTCCTGCTAAGAGTACCAGGACAGCCCAGCATCAGTGCAGAAGGCACATCCCAAAGGAAGGATCTTCTATGATATATCAGGTCTATGCCCTGAGGAGCATCAGCAGCACACACTGCATGGAGAGGCTGGGAGACTTGGAGGATAAACAGCCACAGGGTTTTCAGATACTCATCAGGCACCAGGGGCCATGCTGGCACAACTGGAAAATTGAGATTAAGACCTAGGCATCATGGGAGAGCATGGCATCAGTATTAACTTCTATTCCTGCCATCACTGTGGTTCTAGAAAAGTGGTGTCCCTTGCTTTTGTTTTTAGTTTTTATAAACACGCATTGAATTCTTTAAGAGTAGAGGGGGAAAATCCACATGGAAATCAGTGTGTTGAAACAGCAGGAAACGCCACTGTAGGGAAGGACATGTGGCCCTTTGCACTGGTTCTGTAATTCCAAAAGCATCTATAAATTCAAGTTAAAATGTGAGGAAGCACAGGCAGCAGCCTTCAGCCTTCCTTGCTGGCCCACTGCAGGACCACCAGTAAGGTGTGTGTGTGTGTGTGTGTGTGTGTGTGTGTGTGTGTGTGTGTGCGCGCACATGTAATGACTTTTTTGTGTGTGGTATTGGGGATGGAATCCAGTACCTTGTACATGCTAGACGAGTGAGCTATATCCCTAACCCTGTGTGTGAGCACTAAGTCACCTCAGCCCACAGCCCTGTGTGTGAGCACTAAGTCACCTCAGCCCCACAGCCCTTTGTGTGAGCAGTAAGTCACCTCAGCCCCACAGCCCTGTGTGTGAGCACTAAGTCACCTCAGCCCCACAGCCCTGTGTGTGAGCACTAAGTCACCTCAGCCCCACAGCCCTGTGTGTGAGCACTAAGTTACTCCAGCCCTGTAGAAACAGTTGATGAGTTGGGAAGATGCCAGTTCAATAAGCTCTTGCTGTTCTTCAGGAGACAGAGTACACTCTCCAGCACCTGCTAGGGCTGCAGGTTTTCTGGAAGCTATGGAACTTTCTGCTCTTCATGGACTCAGCACTAAGCACCCCCACAGAGGTAGCTCCCACCCACCCCACCCTGGGCTCCTCTCCTTGTCGGGACACACAGCCGAGATCTCATCCTGCCGTGCCAACCCCTGCTTCCTCTTCCCTGGGCCCTCTGGCATCTGTCGCTGAAGCTGCCCTTGAGACCTGCATCTGCTCTGAGGACAGCCCCCTTCAAGGTCTCAGCCCACACGGAGGTTTGCAAAGGACACTGACTCTAGCCCATTGCTGGTTTTTACAGGCAGGTAAGAGGCTAAGAGGGAAAACAGACTTGGCTGCTGTCGGGTCAGCTGAAAGCTAGGGGCATCCCAGACCTGGACTAAAGCAGGCCTTCTGGGACATGGGTTGTTGCACAGCAGCCACCAGGGGGCGCAGTCATCCTCCTGGTTCCAGAGACTACAATGAGCTCTGTAGGGAGAATGCAGTGCCTGTGCAATCCCTGACTCTCCAAAAGAGAAACCCAGAAGAGAGCACAAAACAGAGAGGGCTAAGAGGGGGAAGGGGCTGGATCAAAATCGGACCCTGCAGGAAGCTAGGGTCTTTTGCAAAGCGCCTAATCATGATGCTGTTGACAGAACCTGTGCATACCTCTCTGTACAGAGACCCAGGGAATCCCATACCTCTAGCACAGCCACCTCCTGTCCATTGCGAAGCAGCCGGAAAGTCAGCGGGTGCTTGGAATCCAAGCCGGGAATCACCTCGCAGCCACGGAGAGGGATGGAGACGATGTGGGTCTTCAGGTCAGACCTGTCCTTGTGGAAAATGAGCTTGCTGTCCTTCACTCTGCACCAGCGCTCGCGCCAGCGACTGTTGGAGAGCACATTTAGGTACCCTGCAAGGAGAGGATGCCACAGCTCAGCCTCCTGAGCAAGCCAAGGTACTAAGAGATCTACCCGGGTCCCTTGTCTGTGGTCCCTTGTAGACCAGGGCAGTTCCATGCATGAAACAGATGCTTACAGCCAAGGTTTTAAGTGTTAATAAAGAGAGAAGAGCCATTGTTACACAGCTCACTCTCCACAGGACCTGGAAGCCATTTCATGGTATAAGAACCAGTTTCGGCTGCTTGGTGTTGACATGGAGACCTGGAAACCACCTTGAAACAGTGACAGTGGATGTGTGGTGGCTAGACAGCAATGGGGACTGATTGCCCGCACGTAACAGAAGAGACATCGAATGCAAAAAAGATCCAACTGCAAACGCTGCAAGCAGGGCATGGAAGACAGAGAAGTATCCGAAGAAGAAAGTTCTCCAGGAAGTGGGAGGCCTGGGGAGCGGTGAGCTCCCCAGCACTGGATGTGTTCCAGCAAGTGACAAAACGTGGCTGGTATGAGCTCCCCACCCACAGGCCTCCTCCTGGTCGCTGTGTTCTATCCCCACATGTGGGAGCGAGGGCTTCATTTCATGGGGAGACTCACACAGATGAAACCTGACCGCCTAAGTCTGGGCCTGTGTGATGGTGTTCCTGGCATATCTGGCATGATACTGCGTTTTCAGTGTATTACACAGAGGTGTGGTGTCACACGTGACAATTACAGGGAGAATTATCCCCCGAAAGAGAAAAATCCTCAAACACAGGAAAATGACAATTTGGGGCTATCATAAACGCAAAGCACATTTTTCTAGAAATACTGAGGCAAGAGTTGGAGTTTCCATGGTGACTGTGGCAGCTGTGGCTATATGGCCTCCAACTGTTCCCGTATCGCAGATACCAGCCCTCTGAGATCTGAGAGGGATTGGACAGTGGAAACGGGTAAGCAGCAGGTGAAAAGGAAGATGGTGAAGAGCGCTGGGTACCACTCAGCACCTTTCAGTCCTTATACGTGTGTGCACATGCTCAGTGTCCGAGCCAAGTTTCGTGTATCTCTGATGGATATTTTCAAGATACAGCTCAGTGACTGCCCACCTCTGCAAAGCGCAAGTCTTCATCTAGGTGTGGGTCACCTGTACCCACACACCCTAAAGTATACCTCTTGATGGACAAAAGTTGCCATTAGCCATGCCAGTCAAGAAATCTGTGAGGTCACAGGCACAGGGACAGACAGCTGTGGGCTCCAGGACAGGGGACTTGCCCCTCTCTTGTGTTCAGGCAGCTTTTAACTTGTTTCCAAGAGCCATCTGGGAAGGAGGAGGCACCCCCAAGTGTGGGGTGCCTGACCAGAGGCCACAGTCAGACCTGATGCCTCCGTGAAAGCAGAGGAGACAGATAAGGAAGGCTATTCCTGGTACGGCTGCAGGCCTCACTGGATCCTCCTCCTGTACAACACCACAGTTAAATGATAACTGCTCTTTTTAAAAGGCTTTTAATGTGAAGATGGAACCGTTCTGGTTTGTTACTATTCTAAATGGAAAGCTCCTGCCTTACAATGCAGTCAGATGAGCATCTCAGTGCAACAGTCGCTCTCAGTGCTCTGACCACCACCTACAGCTATCAATCATGCCGAGAGCCACATGCTGGACTTCTGAGTAGATGTCACCTGTGTCAACAGAGCCTAAGCGTTTTCTGAGCACAAGTCCACAAACAGGAAGGCAGGAAGCCCTCGAGTAACTTGATATACTCTGTAGGCAAGGCTCACACACGCCTGGACTGTTTAACCACTGTTAAAGAGCCACCCTCCCTGGGAGTGACAGCACGTGCCTGTGATCCCAGCATGTGGCAGGGAGGATCATGAGTTCAAGGCCAGACTTGGCTATATAATAAGACCCTGTCTCAACAACAACAAAAACTAACCAGTGTGGGAGTACAAGGCTATATTTTCAGCACTCGGGAGGTAGATGCAGGAGGCCTTGAGTTCAAGATCAGCCTGGATGACAAGGAGACGCTACCTTAAAACAAACAAATGAGCACTGAACTCATTTGGGCATGGTGGGTGTTGTGGAGCTACCAGATAGAGAAAGGACATGGCCTGTGCAGGTCTGCAGAGCCAGCAGCTGAACGAGTGGCAGATATGGGACTCCAGTGACCACACTGAAGAGAGCCTCAGACACCAGCCTGGGCAGAAAGCCTCAGATACCAAGCCAGGAAAACAGCAGCAGACATCAGCTTGCACAGATAGCCTTAGACACAGGCCAGGCACATAGCAGGCAGGTAGACTCAGGCAGCAGACTGGGCAGAAGGTACTAGGGCATTGTGTCAGTAGTAAGACTAGTGAGACTAATGCACACCTGGGGAGCTTAGCAGCAATACCCCTAAATTGCCCATGACTCTGATTTAGGGCTCACAGCTGGAAACTGCCTCCCCATGCTCACACAGCTGTCGCTGGACACCGCCCACCATCAGAACAGACAGCCTTGCGCTCTCTCCAGACAGAATCTGGCCACAATCACCAGATGCTGTAGCTTTCCCAACATTTCAGCCACAGAGGAATGATTGCATGAGACAGGTCCTCCCTTAATTTAGACCATGACTTCATGGGATATTACCATATTTTAATACATTCTTGGGGTTTACGTTTCAGAGAAAGAGAGACAGAGGGAGAGGGAGAGAGAGAAACAGGAGAGAGAGAGAAAGAAAGGGGGAGGGAGGACAGAATGAAAGAAAGAACGAAAGGAGGGAAGGAAGAAAGAAAGAAAAAGAAAGAAAGAGAGGAAGAAAGAAAGAGAGAGAGAGAGAGAGAAAGAAGGAAGATTCCCTGGATGACAGGCCCGATTCACATAAACAGGAAGCTCTCAGATGTGTTTGTCAACTGACCTCCATGGTACTCTATTTTCTCAAAAAGTGGGTTCCGAAGTTTTGGCTTTCTTGGGGAGGGAACACAGAGATAGGCAAGGCCAGGCAAAGAATGGCAGAGACTGAGGAGTCAGGGATCTGGAGTCAAAGGGTGAGTCCCACTCTTGCTGAAGGGATCAGCCAGATTTTCGAGCTGAAGCATAAATCTGCCACCAGAGGGTGCCAGAGTGCAGCCAGGACCTGAAGGCCTGGATTCCAGACTGGCCAAGAGGTTGGAGACTTCAGGGAACTGTATCCCAAGCTTTACATAAACAATTACACATAGGGTTTTGTTGTTTGGTTTTCCTGGTTTTGTTTTTGTGTTTTGGGGATGTTGTTTTTTTTTTTTTGGCTTTTTGTTTGTTTGTTTGTGGATGCATAGTTTCTCTTTGAAGCCCTGGCTGCCCTGGAACTCACTCTATAGACCAGGCTGGTCTCAAACTCACAGAGATCCGCCTGCCTCTGCCTCCCGAGTGCTGGGATTAAAGGCATGCATGTGCCACTACCACCCGGCTTGACTGTTTTATGTTTGTTTTTAATCCCATCATATTATATATAGCAAGTTGCTAACATATCTTAAAAAGTGGGTAATTTCAGTCTGATATTTTGGTATTCTTTCTACTCCAAATTCTACAGGAAGAAAGGCAAGACTAAACAGGTTTCATTAGAATTGCAAAGCTAACTTTACAGGCCTGAAATTCTACATTTTTTTCACCTGACCCTGAGCAGGGCTGGTGCGCAGGTGTGTTTTCTTGTCTCTAAGGTGAAGAATGGACAGTGATGTAATACAGGCGCTCAGCACTGCACAGCTTAACTTCCACTCGCACGGAAACCAAGGGGCTGCTGGAGCCCACGTCCCAGACAAGCAGCCTGAATCTCCAAAGCACTGACCTTGCTACCGTGTGCTGGGCCCCGATTCTGGGTGATGGGGACCCGGTGGAGCAGGGTCATAATCTAGTAATGCAATGGGAGGCTTGGACAGGACTGAGACCTCAGGTGGGTAGCAGTGACCAGTGTAAGGTGCCTGTGGAGAGCAGCCCTGGCCGGGGCGGGGTGGGGTGGGGTGGGGCGGGGTGGGGGGCAGGAAGGAGAGTTACTGAAAGGAGAGCACACTTGCAGGTCTTACGGCTTTGCTTATAAAGCAACAAGAGCCCCAGCACTACATCAGCCCATGGAGAGCCTGATGAAAACCACCTTGGGTGTGGAGTCTTGGTGCTTGGCTAGGATACAGTACCTGGAGGGCTGTGGGAGAAACTGCCCAGACCAGCATTAACATATCCATCCCCCAAAGGTCTCTAAGGAGGAAAGAGACAGATCTGGGGCACTGCAGCTGCATCTGCAGGTCTGCTCCTCAGCCCGTGGAAGCCCTGCAAGAGCACCCAGGAAGCCACAGCGCCCCACACACCATTACCAGACTGCAGTGCATAGACAAGCTGTGCCTGTGCCTGTGCCTGTGCCTGTCAGTAACTCCAGGGAGTCTCTTCTGCCTGCTCAGCTGCTCTGCCCTCTGGCCCAGCAGCTCAGCGCTGTCTCCCAGCAGCTGCAGGGGCTCAGCTTGGCAGGGTCAGCCCCTCGGGCTCGAGTCCAGCCCCTTTCCTCTGCCCAGAGCCCTGCAGCTGCACTCAACGACTGAAAATGGCCATTGTTCCCTGTTCCCCTAGAGACAGTCCCCTTACCCCCTGGTCTGGCAAAGAGCTGCTTGGCAATTTTAGAGTTGTGTGTGGCAGATGCCTCAGGTCCCTGCCTTCAGAATCACCCAAACTTTCAAGAAAGTGACCAGCATAGAGATGAGTCACTGTGTGACAGCAACAGCCATGTGTGACAACAACTGCCTCTGTGTGACAGCAAGTGCCAGAAGAGCAGCCTATGGGGAGGCTTGCAGGCCTGTGCTCTTCTGATAAGGAAATACAGGAGAGGACATGAGTTACAGGGAGCCAGAAAATGTTTGTAGGGGGTGAGTGTCACCCATTCTGCCTTCGATGAGCCCTGAGACTCGGAGCAAGCCCATGCCTATCTCTGAGCATCAGAGGAGGATCCAGACTTCAGCCTCACTTGCCTGCCTTGTTAATGCTCAAACAATCCTCCTAAAAATATTTTTACCTCTAGTCAGGCCTTGAATCCCAGCACTCAGGAGACAGAGGCAGGCAGCTGTCTGTTAGTTCAAGGCTAACTTGGTTTACATGATGAGACCATGTCTCAAAAAAATAATTTCTATTTCCTCCACTGACCTAGAGCAGTTGGGGAAAAAAAGAAGTAAAGCTCACTTTAATTCTAAACTTTGCTCATCACTGACAAAAGCAGGGAGAAAGACTATGTGCCCAAGAGCTCCAGGAAGATGGAGGTTGGCCAGGAGCAGTGTGGCCGTGTCCTCAGACCCTGCCCACTCTGACACAGTTCTGTCCTATTGGCTTTACTGCAGCCAAGCTCTCTCCTCAAGTAAGGGAGTGTGATGTGGGGGCCACCATCACCAGCCACCCTGATTCTGTCCTGCTGTCCCCAGCTGCGCCTTAATGAGAGACAATCTGGGAATCTGGGGTGCACTGGGCTCCTGGTACCTACAGAGGTTATGATTCTTTCCTGATTCAGCCCCCAAGGAAGGCGCTCAGTGGGGGCAGAGGGGACTGTAAGCAGAATGACTCTGGATGAAGGAACTGTGTGTTCACACAGAAGGGAAGCAGAGTCTGACACAGTAATACACAAGGACAGTTGCAGCCCATTCTTGTTTTCACTTTGGTTTTTCTGATAGAGGACCTTCCTATACAGCCCTGGCTGGTTAGTGCTCACTACATAGTCCAGGCTAGCCTTATTGGCAGCAACCCTCTATGCTTCAGCCTCCTTGGTAGTAGGATTATAGGAATGTACCCCCATGCTAGGCTCTATTCTTGATTTTTTTTTAAAGAGAGAACACCAGCCTAGATCGTCTGTAGTACTGTAAAACAAAACAAAATCAAAAGACAAGCACCTCTCTTTCCACTTCTACAGTTTTCCTCCTTGACAGAACTGCACAGTTCTCCTGTGGTAATGGGGCCCTGAGGGTGTGATGTCGCCTCTACTCTCATGGAGACTGTACCCAATGGCCTGGCCACAGCCCGGCTTGGGTGCTATGACAGAGCCCTCCAGCCTTTTGCTTTCCCCATGGTGGTCACTGCTGGTCTTACACATGCATTCCTCTGGTTTCTTTCCCTGTTTGGTTCCTTTCTTTAGCCCCTCGTCCAGAGGCCATGGTAGGCAGGACTGGCTTGTTGTCGCTGTAGACCATATGCTGTAGACCCAATCCCTGACAAGCAGCCCCCACCCCCCCACCCCACCCCCACCCCCACCCCCGCCAAAACAAGGATGGAAGACAGACTGTGGGATGGACAGATGTCTCTGGATCTACAACTGAGTTGTGATGTGAAGGAGACTCAGTGCTAGAGCTTTGACCTGCTTGTGCGGTGTCCTAGTCTGGAAACGCTGGAGTGGGACCAGGGAAGGTGCCGTCATACAACAGAGAACATAGCTTTTTAAACTTGAAAGAACCGGGGGAACATCGCAAACCCCCCGAAGATTCTTCCATTACGAAACACTGAATTCCACAATTCAGACGGCCCCAGAGCATACCCAGGGACAGTCTGCTGCTGGCACGTGGGAGGGTCTTACCACAGGTGGGCACATCTTCCTCCGCGGATGATGTCTGCTCATCCGTGGATGGCTTCTTCTTCCCCAGACCAATGATCTTGGTGATTTTCTTCCCGGTGACCTTGGACACAGTTCCCTTGGCATCTGACTTGGCGGATTTCTTCCTCTTCACTGTCAACACAAAAGTGTGTCTTAGCCATTCATGTTAAATGGGAAAATCACAGCATTAATCACCAGACTTTTCTTCCCCTGAAAACTATTACTCATCATGCACCTGGGCATCTGGGATGAGCCAGCTGGAGGTCCGGATGTTGGAGTCGCAGGAGGATATGGCTACGCGCAGGAGACCCAGGCTTGTACGTATGTGAATACAGACATGTCTGTATTATCACACACACATGATGAACTGAAGGCAACAAAGGATGGCAAATAATGGCAAGAACCATGTGGAGATGGGAATGACTGGGAGAATGGCTGGGTGGTCAGACAGAGCCTACCCAGAACTGACTTTTGACTGGCTGCTCAGACATAAGGAAGGAGTTCTGGTGTCCCAGAGGGACAAATGCCCAGGCAGGAAGATAGGCTGACACATACCATCAACATGGTGGAGATCGAGGGGCCCAAGAAATCAAGGGAAGCTGCTGTCACTTCATTAGCAGCCTGGATGACAAGGGCTGGGTCTGCGAGGAGGGACGGGGAAGTAGGTTCTCATTATTGGTCTCTCTTGTTCATTTTGGACAATGCTTTGAGCTTCCCTGCCCAGAGCTCTCAGACCAGAGGCTCACCTTTCAGACCATCATCTCATTTGGCCAGGACAGTGATGGCTAGAAACTAACCATCAATATATAAATCTAGAAATATTTTATACAAAAATAAGTTTTGGATTCCCCAGCAAAATTAGAAGACCTGGAAATTCTGGACTCCTACATGCATCATCTTGGTGCAGAGTCCATGCAGGTGATAATGGCTCCAAGTTCTGGCATAGGGCAATTCTCATCTGTCCACACATGCCATGGAGGGAGGTAGACTGACAATTGTTGTATCTGCTCCTACTCAGCCCTGTGTACCCTCCTCTCCTACCCTCAGACTTCATCCATGAATCCATCAAAGGGACGAGGCTCAGAGAAGTGAGAATGACCGTGTAAGGACACACTCAGAGCTGAGAGACCCAATCCTTCCACTCAAGAGCAGCTCTGGACAAAGTCTTGTCAGCCCATCTCAGTCTCTTAAGGATACCATGTGCTAGAGCCAGGGTGCAAGCCCCTTTCTCAGGGGTCTCCTCCACTGGGACACAGCCTCGCTGGGGTACAGTTCTGCATCACTGCCAATAGCATCACCCCACTCTCTACACACACCTAGTACAAACCTTCAGCCATTTGTAGCAACCGTTTAGGCAATGCAAAGCCTTTTAGAATGCAGTGGGTATCTGGGGTCCTTTCTCCTTTTTCAGGAACAAATGGACCCAGCATATCACACAAACTACTAGAGACAGAACATCCAGGGGCATGTGATACGTTATGGAATAATGCCCCACCCTCTCCCCTAAGCAAGCATGCTCACTCGCAAGCATCCCTCCCACTCCTCTCTGGTGAGGAGTGGAAACAGCGCTCATTTGTATCTCCACCTGCCCCTACCCACTTCCCAAGATCAATAGGTGAAATCCTCGCCTCCTCTCTGGTGTAAAAGCAAGCAGCAGTGTCTGAGGAAAGAGGAGCCATGCTGTAGCTAAAAGATGAAGCCATAAAGAACTTGAGGGCAAACAACATTGTATACTGAATGTTCCTGCCTTGACCCTGCAATTGTGACCCAAGAGTATTTGGAGATGAGTAAATGAGGCAACATGGTATGAATGACTGATCAAAAAGTAGTGTCCTTTTTTAGACTGTGTATGCACAAAACATATGAAGACACAATCCAGGAAGAAAGGCTCAGGGACCAACCCTACCTGCGGCCTTCATCTTGAGCTTCTGTTGTTTACAACCTAGGCTGCAGCATGTATTTTTACAAACATGTTTGCTTATTTTAAATAACCCAGATTAAGGCCTCCTGAGATCTTATGGAAAGGGGGGAATGTCCATATACCCCCTTTTCCATGCTCTTAGACACACATTTGCTTACTGAGTACTGAGAACCTAGAATGTCCATACATCCCCTTTTCTACACTCTTAGACACACATTTACTTACTGAGTACTGAGAACCTATTCAAAGCCTTGGTGGGAGGATCAGCACTTCCCCCTCTACCAGACAGAAGCCCAGGGCAAGAGATCTGGGTCATTTTACTTCAGCCCAGCCAAACCACGGGGAGTGGAAGTGACAGTATTTAACTCTACCACTGACTTTCCAGGAACCTGTAGATGAGTTCATTACCTCCTATTACCAGGCAAGCTGGAAGTAAGGAGCCCAGAGACACTCTCCTCAAGGCTCCACCCTGAGATGACCCTCCCATTCAGGCAGCAGGACTCCGTGAGAGTAGGATTCAGAGTCTCAGCATAACTGAGACGAGCTCCTGCCAGCAAAGTGCATTCTCTGCCAGTAAGGCAGAGAATAAGCATATCCTAGGTCACCCTTGGAAGAAAGGTCCTTGTGTAGGGACATGACAGAAAAGCCATCAAGGACACATCGAGGCTATTCAGTGGGAAAGGGTCAGCACTTAGCACATTCCCAAATTCAGAAGTCAATAGAGAACTTGCAGCTCAGTGAGGTTACATGAGAGAACAGGGGGAGGGTTCAAAGAGTACAGATGGCCAAGACCAATGTCCCAGTGACAAAGACAGAAAGACAACATGAATATTTCAGTGTGCAAATGTCACAAACCTAGGCAGGCCCACTGTCTCCTAGAGATGGAGATAAAATGATTTTCTGTCTAGTCTAGGGGAACGAGGGGAGGGAGAGGTGACATCACCAAACTCCTAGTTCAACAGGTCTACCCACAGACAGCCCGTTGAGGACTATGTCTCAAAGGCACACGGTACTGGGTGTGGACTTGCGCCATCTTTCCCCACATCTGCTATAGGATGGTCATGACTCCCCACTGTCTATACAGGGGTTCATCTTGAAAGAAGAAAAGGGCAGCTCAGAGCAGAGCTATAGCTTTGATTGTTGCCTTTTCCGGGTGAGACCACAGTGTGTAGGCAGCAAGGATTTGCTCAAGCTTCCTCTGTGACCACCATAAAATCTATCACAAAAGGGCCAAGCTAAAAAAAAGCTCGACTCGTGTTTCTCCAATGCACAGCAGAGAACAGTAAGGATGAAGGGTAAGGGGAGCTTAGCGTACATCTGGACCGTGAGGTTCCTTTGTGGTCTTTGACAAGCAACTACAACACACACAGCCCAGTGTCAGACAAAAGGAAAACGTGTGAGCCAGGTCACCTGCCCAGTCACAGACACAAGCAGCTGTTCTTGTTAAAAAGATGACAAGGGGCTGGAGAGATCACTTGGCAGTTAAGAACGTGCATTTCTCTTAGAGGATCTATCTGAGTTTGGATAGCAGGTGCCTCTCCTCTAACTCCAGAGGCCCAAAGCTATCTTCTGGCTTTCATGAGCACCTACACACATGTGCATACAATCACACATGAATAATAAATAATTTTCTTTTGAAAAAGTGAAGAGGAGATTCCTAGGGACAGATACAAAACCGACACGAACATCCAACAGACACATTACTCCATAGACCCTAGTCACACAGGTTCATGGGGGCTGGCAGACATAGCAAGAAAACTGAACTGTTGACTGAGCTGCTGTTCCTCAGCAGTGAAATGGTAATCTGGTGTGTGGTCCCCTTGAGGTCCCAGCTTGGGAGGGAGAGGCTGGAAGACTGCTTCAGTTCATGAGGCTGAGATCAGCCTGGACAAAGAGACTATCTCACAACAAAAAGAACAAAATTCAGAGCAAAAAAGAAAGAAACGAGCCAAACAGTGAAGCAGGAGCCTAGAGACTGCAGGGTGTCCTGCCTCAGAACAAAAGTTAAAGATAGCTTCTCACGCTGAGGTCTTCATTATATATAACATGACTGATAGTAACTTCCAGAGGGCAGGACTAAAATTACATTTGGACCAGACTGCATTAGAAAACCACAATGAAGAAACAGACAGTGTGACCTTCCGGAGTGAACTGTCACACTGTCTGGGCTCCAGAATTCTCAGGGCTGGGATGGCTGCTGGCACAGCCCAGGGTTCACTCTGGTAGGGGTGCTCATCACACATGAGCCATGCAGATGAGGGCCCCAGCACCCTGAGCAAGGACTCGGGTCCACGGAGATCTAGCTCTTTCCACATACCTTCAAGTTGCACCCCTCGCTTGACTGCATACTCAGGAATAAAATGTCCAGCCATACAGGTGGGGGACAATCTTTAGATTTTTCATAAATGACTCTCAGGAAGAGTATGTGCAGAGCCTCCAGAAACTCAGTTACAAACAATCCCATAGGAACATTGGCAAAGGATCTGAGGAGACATCCTACCAGAGAGATGCACAGGCAACGAGAAAAAACTGCTCGCCACTGGGAGGCCACAGCTGCACACCATCACACATCTGTGCAGTACCAGGTAAAGACTGTAGGCCAGACAGGACCAAGATCCCACGAGAATACATGACCTTGCAACCCCCCACTTCCAGATAAGTCGTTAGGGGACATGGATTCATATGTCCAAGCAAAGCCCTACCTGGGAGAATGTCCCCACCGTCCCCACATGCCAGGCCTGTGTGGAGCCAGAATGTTCCCACAGTCCTCACATGTCCTGTGTGGGAGTCAGAATGTCCCCCACAGCCCCCACATGTCCTGTGTGGGAGTCAGAATGTCCCCACAGTCCCCATATGTTCTTCCTGAAAGTCAGAATGTCTCTGCAGTTCCATATGTCCCACTTGGGAGTCAGAATGTCCCTAGAGTCACTGTGTGTCCTGACATTGTCAGTGGGTAACAAACAGAGTCCATCCCCACAGGGAATGCTGTGCAGCAGCTCTCACACTGCGAATTGAGGTGCACTGAGATATGGGAAAGAAGCCCCCAATGGGAGGGACCCCCTAGATCCCAAGTGAAGGCAGGAAACAGCAGCAGCTACCAGGGGTGGGGTGGGGCGGGTGACAGAGAGGAGTATGAAGGAGCGTGGGGTGACATAAATGCTCTCGTGATTGTGGTGATGGTTACTGGCCGTAGGCATATTTTAAAGCTCAAAGGATGGTTAGGTCAAAGCAGACGTGTTTTCCTGGATGCCATCTATATTGCTATAAAGTCGGGCTTTAAAAAGAGACTTTACCCCCTGCACATCCATGTTCACAGCAGCTCTGTTCTCAATAGCCGAGGGTCAGAAGCAACACAAGTGCCACTGCTGGACAAATGGACAGCAAGATGCAGTCCATATAACAAAATATTTTTCAGTCTTGAAAAGGAAGGAAAGGCCACACATACTACAATGTGGACGATCCTTGAAGACATTACACTGGGTTAAGTAAGGCAGTTGCAAACGGGTAAGTGCCACAGGACTCCACTCACAGAGATGGAAAATGGAATGATGATTGCTGGGGATGGGACAGGGTAAGGGACCTGGGTTTCATGGGAACAAGGTTTTGATTTGTGAAGAAAGAAAGTCCTAGAAATGGACACAGGGAATGGCTGCACAGCACTCTTGTGTGTGTTTAATGTCCATAGGACACTTCATAATGGTGGGAAATTATACATTCTGTGGGACATGCATTTCCCATGGTTTGATAATGATTTATATGCAGGTAGGACAAGAGAGAAAGGTATCGGGCTGCTGCAAATTGAAAGGCCTTCCTAGTGTTCTTGGGGGGCAGAGGGTGTGATGCCCACATGGGTAAAACAGAGGCTTCCCCCGCAGTCACACTTCCCACGGCAGCTGGCTTTCTGAGCTCAGATATTCTTGGCATGTGTGTTAGACTCTCACCTTGTTCTTTTCCGTTACACGTGACTCCATTTTCCACAGCACCTTCTCCATCAGAGCTGGGCCTCTCTGAAGACAATTTCTACAAGGACACAAGGACCACATTATTTCCACAATGGTCATGCAGACATGGCGAGGAATGATGGAAAGTGAAATATTATCTCAAAAGCTAAAGGTCCCATGGACCGAGTTCTCAACACTTTGCAGACAGTACACCAGCACAGACCTACTGAGCGCTGCAACTGGGCACACTGCATTCGGACCTCATTTAATAGCTATGAATGAACCAAGTTGTTCACTCCTTGAAGTCTACACCTTTATCCTCCATTGGTAATAAAATAAGCCACAGCATCTGTGAGATGACTCCTTGGAGCTCAGTCCAAAGCCGGCACTGAAAATGGACAGGGGCAGAGCTGTAGTTGTGCCCACTGAAGTGCTGCAGCTCTGGCAGAATACTATTAAAACTGGCAATTAGGGATGAAAGGATTGAGGTCTGCAGACATGGCAGATACCTGGCTAACCAATACACCGCACACGTGCACTGAAATGTCTCACCAATTCCCCATAAATTCATCTGCACAGGAAACAAAACCATTAGCAAAACAAAAGGTTTCATGAGACCTGGTGTCTCTCACCTTCTCCAGTTCTGCCTTGTTCACGGGGGCACTGGCGCTGGGTGGGGGAGAACACTCTGGATCCACGGGGCCGCTGCAGCCACTGTAGGCCTCTTTGATCACCTGTAGGAAGGAAACACAGTCTGAGCTGGCCCAGAGGCAAGTGATGGGCTGAATCCTCTGTGGGGAGACAGAGGCCTGCTGTGTGGCAGGGGAACTTGAGGGGTCGACAGCACCTGGTGTTTGAACTCATGGGGACTTGATTCACTCATTTGCTCTCCAAATCGCCTGCCCTGTGCTGGCACTACACTAACTGGGAAATGGCAGGAAATAAGCCTCAGCTCTCTCTGGAAGTTATCTCCCACAGCACTGAGATGTCATCATAAGCAATGAGGGGCATCAAAAAGTGAGGGACTGGAAAGGTTCTCAGCATTCGTGTGCTGCTCCTGAAGAGGCCCTGGGTTCCGTTCCCTGCACCTGGCAGGTGGCTCACAGCTGTCATTCCAGCTGCAGGGGAATCAACACCCTTTTGGCCTCTTCAGGTGCCTACACTCCACAGACACACACACACACACACACACACACACAATTAAAAATAAAAATAGATCTCTGTTCTAAAAAAGTAGGTGGTATGCAACAAACTAAAGAACTACAAAAACGAAGCATGAACCTTTCACAGGAAGGTGTCGGCTACCTTGGAACAAAGGATTCGAGGCTGTCCCAGGATGACATATGAGGTTCTGGCCATGTGAACTGACAGGAAAGCTCCTAAGCAGGGCAAACAGCAGTGCAAAGGCCCCGTGGGAAGTGACAGGTATTTAAGAAGGCCCCAGAGTTCTGGGGAGAAGAGGACAGAGTAGTAGGGGATGGGTGGTGGATGTAGGGGTGCAGTCTCACGCCCCCCTCAGGCTCGGGGAGGAGACTGAACTTGACCAGTAAAGGGCATGCTCTGCCCCTCTCTATCCTGTACTTAAGGGTAGTTAAAGAAGAGAAACTGGGTACTGGGCAGTGGTGGCACACACCTTTAATCCTGGCTCGGTAGGCAGATGCAGGTCTACATAGTGAATTCTAGGTCACCCAGGAATACATAGAGAAACCATGTCTCTAAAACTAAGTAACTAATTAAGAGAAGAGAAACTTGGAGTTCAAGCATCATGGGAAAGCAGGAAGCAAGCAAGAGGATTGGTCTCAGGAACAGAGAGAAGGAAGAAGGGAGTAGAAAATGGACAGCAACCAGGCAGCCTGGGTCTCTCTAAGGCGATGGTTCTCAACCTGTGGGTAACTAAGTAGCAATGACAATAATTTTGTGGTGGAGGTCACCACAGCACATGGAACTGTATTAAAGGGTCCCAGCATCAGGAAAGTTGAGAATCACTGTGTAAGGGAAGCAGAGGGCACGGGAGGGGGCTCCTCCCTCCCGGTCAGGAGGACCTGCACAAAGGCATGGCTTCTCTGGGCTCCTTTCCTGAGCACAGTTGGGGCTCAGGAAAGCTAGTCACACAGGGGTGACCAGTGAATCTACTCCCTCAGTGAATCAGGACAGAACACCAGTCACAAACTCTGTGGCACTGGGAGAAAAATCGTCATCCCAAACCTCCATTCCTCACCAGCAAATGATGGAACTATGCCCAAGACAGCATCCAGCATGGACACTTTCACAGGTAGCAGCCTCGGTGACATCAGTGATGTCACTAGTGTGAGCAGCCTTCTGACTCATGCAGAGAGCTCTGCCCATGACCCTGGACTAATCACAGAGGCAGGAACTGCCAGACTATGGGTCACAATCCCAGTGTAAGTGGTTTCTCTGCTACCCTTGTATGGTCACTGGATTCTTGAGGTCCAGTGCACACGGGGCTCCTATCCCTCATCTCTGCAGTCAGTAGGTGGCTCTTTTAGGATACCCTTGTTCTTCTGGGAGCTAGGCTGCATTGGGACTCAAGCCCAGACTCCTGGGCAAACAGAAACACCAATGTCCCCAGTCTGCACAGTGACAGGCAAGTCAGTTTCCACGCCGATCCCATCCCTGTCACTTCACTGGTGCTGGGATCTGACCCAAGAATGGGCAGGACTGGGGTCCATTCCCAGACACTTTGCCACTCAGCTTTCCCAAGAGAACAGAATGCCACACTTATGATGGGAAGAAATGGAAGAGACTGATGCCTCACTGCAAGGCTCACTCCTGTGACTTCTGAGGTAAAAACCTGTGGGCAGACTCCACCTAGGGACCTGGCCTTCCTCAAGCAGCAATAGGGAAAAAGACCAGCTTTCCTCACTCCTGTGCTAAGTTCCTATCTCCCTTTTCAGGTTCCCCTTCCTTCTGCCCCAGGCAGTGACTAAATCTTCAAGTACAGGAGCATTTGCATTAAACGCAGGTGATCCTTTCTCTGGAGAAGGAACATGGCTCAAGTCCAGCGCCCCCACTCACCACCTGAGCAAGGCCACGCCTCTTACTAAGCCTTACTCTCTTTAGCTAAATCTCACAATGTCACTAGGAAAGGCCGTGGTGGGCATCCCTGTGGTGGGCATCCCTGTGGTGGGCATCCCTGTGGTGGGCATCCCTGTGGTGGGCAGCCTAAAAGCACCAGCCAGCACTTCTTTACCGGCCTCCAGTACCTCAGCTTGTAATTGTAGCTTTAACTAAGGAAATTGGCTGCAATTACAAACAACCCTGAACCCAATGAGTTCTTCATTCTCACCAAATCCTGCACTCCAGAGGCTGCAAAGGCATGGTCTAGCAAAGCTACATTGTCTTCTTTCTCTTTGTTTTCCCCTGCTCATAGGAGAAGCCTGTGGTAGCGTGTTTCACCTATTCCTACCAGTCCTGGTAGAGGCAAGTGCTGTGTGTTTGCATATGTGTCTGCCTCTGTGTGTGTGCATGTGTGTCTGTCTGTGTGGCTCTGTGTGTGTGTGTGTGTGTGTGTGTGTGTGTGTGTGTGTGTGTGTGTGTGTGTGTGTGTGTGTGTGTGTGTCTGCCTGTCTGGGAAAATGTGCCTATCTGACTCTGTCTGCCTGTCTACGTATGTCTAAGGAACTCTCTGCATGTCTGTGGGCCTGTGTGTCTGTGTGTGTGTGTGTGTGTGTGTGTGTGTGTGTGTGTGTGTGTGTGTGTCTGCCTGTCTGGGAAAATGTGCCTATCTGACTCTGTCTGCCTGTCTATGTATGTCTAAGGAACTCTCTGCATGTCTGTGGGCCTGTGTGTCTCTGTGTGTGCTGTCCCCTGGAGGAGATTGCATTCTTTTGACTCACTACAACTCATCCTCCAGAAGGCAGCCTGTTCTCTCCTCCAGGCATCCTGTTCCAGCTACCTGCTATAGGCTGAGTCTTAAATGTCTCCAGAGGCCATATGTTGAAGTTGATCATCTGCTTGGGACTTGATTGGGAAGTGATGAAACCTTAGGAGATGAAGCCTGGTAGGAAGGCATAGTGTGGCCCTCACCTCCACCCACTACCATCTTCCCAACTGCCCCAAAGTAAGCATCTTCCTCTACCATCGGCTCCTGCCATGACCATTTACCCTGCCATAAGCCTGAACGCAGTGGAGTGTACTAACCATGGACTGCAACGCTGAGCCAAAACTAAACTTACCCTCCTACAAAGTGTTTCACTCAGGCATTTTGTCTCAGCAGCAGAACTGACTGAAACACTACCCCAGGTTGGACACATCCACATATGCCCAGAGGCATTCAGGTGCTGATCCAGGAAAACAAGCTCACTGGATCTGTCTTACACAGAGTTTTCATACACTGACATATGATCATAGCAACAATTTTGTTTTTTTTTTTAAGACAGGGCCTCACTTATGTAGTTTTGGCTGTCCTGAAACTCACTATGTAGACCAGGCTGGCCTTGAACTCACAGAGTTCTGCCTGCCTCTGCCTCCCAAGTTGGGACTAAAGGTGTGTGCCACTGTGCCTAGCAGCAACAACTTTGAAGGTCCTTTTAATTAAAGAAAAGCTAGACCTGAGATTTTCTGTATTTTTTCAACTGAGCCAATGAAAAACGTGGAAAGAATAGAGACTGTCACTAAGGTAAAAGTCATGTGGCAAAGTCCACTAGTCCTTTGCCCTGATGTCAAAAATGCACAAAAGCACAGAGGGAAAAATGAGCCAGCCGGCACATGCACACTTCAGCCTCTTTTTTCCAGACCAGGCTGAGCTCTCCGGAGGAAGACAATGACCATCAAAGCTGCTTCACGACAACCTCTCCCCAAGCTTCCATGCGTCCCCCTCCCACACTCAACTCAGAGAGCTGTACTTGTTTTCCAGTGACTCAATTCTCTCTCGACTGGAGGTCAGGTCCCTTGCTGAGCACAGTCATGTGTTGCACTATGCCAGGGTGGGCATGCGGTAACCCAGAAAGACCCAGACATCCACCTAGGACAGGCCAAGAGCATAGACGGCATTGTGAGACTGTCTTTCTCTAGTCTTAAGACTGACCTGTCTGGACCAAGCGGCTTCATTCACGTATGGGGTCAACTCCAAAATGATAAAAGAAGGCTCTGCCACTCAAAGTACTGAGAGACTTTTTAGGACATGTCTATGAAAAGAGCAGCATGAGAAGTTCAATGTGTACTTAAGAGAATGGGATTCGAATTGAAAAATCACAACTCCTCCCTACAACAAAATACTCTGTGGTATTTTTGTTTGCTTTTAACTCTAGCCCTCTACCCCAGAAACACAATCTCTGCACATTTTTATGGAAACCTGATCACGCTGCTTCTGGGAATTCTGGCTCTTGTCTTGTGTTTGACCTCTGCACAGAGGCTCCCGTCTGCAGCTTCTGTAGACACATGTACATTTATGTTGGTAGACACACACACACACACACACACACACGCACGCACGCACGCACGCACGCACACACACACGAGGCTGGCTGGGTGATGGATGTAACAGGACACGTGGCTCTGGTGACACTTTCTGCAGAAGAGTGAGCAAGGTCCTGTGCTGGTCAAATGCTGCCCTGTGTTTACTATACTTTGCAAAGGCAAGGACTTTTTAATTGTTATATTAAACCTATTTCTAAATGTCTACACCTGGATCATAAACTCTGAACAAGCTTTGATAACAGCAGTCTTTCGTGATGAGACACTTGTCTTTGTTTATAAAACAATTTCTAGCAAAGAGTGGAAAAGCATTTCCAGAGGGACTCACAGTAATGAAGGGATCACTCCGTGGGAAACTGTTCCTAGCATATGTGAGGCCATGGACTCAATGCCCAGGTAGAAGCCTGGGACCCTAAGGTGCGTTCCTGGGGCCTTTACTTTACCATGTCTTGGGTTAAGAAAGGCAATACTGGGCCACCAGGGTTACTTGCTAAGACATCATCTTAAAAAGCAAACAAAAGAATTTTAAAAATAAATGAGGTGGAAAATAAGTCTTACTGTAGAAAAATTAGCTGATCAAAAAGTTTATTACATAACTGGCAAAACCGAGACAATGAAGAGGGCGCATAGTATTTAATTTTCAACACACAGAACAGCACATAACAACCTCACCCTCACCCTGACAACACAAAACAAGCTAGAGAAACAAAAAAACCCAAAACCAAAGACAACAGTCATAGCACTTTTCAAAGCCACCTAAGCATGGAGATGCCAAAGAGCTGCAGTGAATGAAACTCTGAGGATGAAGGGGCCTTGTAGGAAAGAGGCTCCCCACAGCTGCCCCCCTGGCTGGTAGATGGGAGAAGGGGCGGTAGGGTAGCCCAACAAAACTCAGGTGCCCAGGGCCTGCAGGAGCCCGTTATCACCCTTCCCATCTTCCCTGAGAGGATAAGGAGAGTCCAAAAGGCAGACAGAGTCAGAGTCCTGAGATTCAAGGCACTTCATCAGTGCAAGGTGCCTGCTTTACCAAGGACTCTTCAGGAAGGTTCCAGCTTCTAGAATCAAGGGGAGCCAAAGTCACAAGCTGAGGATGAGCCCAAAGCAGACAGTCTGGCAGGCTAGACCTAAAGAGACCCACAGGCTGATCCAGGAAGCTGGCCACTTTCCAACAACAGCAGATGAGAGACTTCAGGCCTCTCACCAGCTCTCCGGTCCCCAGTCATGCCTCCATGAGAACACAGCACTCATCCCGAAGGCAAGAAAAGCAAAGAAACATGGCCACAGTTCTACCATGCCCAACAACAGACTCACAGGGCTACACCTGGCTCTGGGGAAATGGCAGAGAGTAGTCTCTGTGGTTTCCTTCCACAAATTCCAAAGCCTATGCAGTCTCCTGGGGGCAAATTCAGACGCAATCCCAGAGATGGTTCCAGTACTGGAATGGCCAGACACTAAAACAGCTATGACAGAAAAGCTGAAACAGCCAATGGAGTGGAGGGTAGCAGACAGACAGGTGGGATTTCAGACAGACATGACACACAGGGAAAGATGGGAAAGTGCTAGAATGGAAACTGGGGTCCGTATTGAAGTGGGCATGAGGGCACAGTGGGCCAGAAGCTTCCGAAACAGTGAGGACAGGCTATGAGGAGCACGCAGCCAGAGGGCCGCAGGGGTGAAGAGCCGCAGCACAGTGAACCCCAAGTCTGTGGGAATAGCCAGTGATAGAAGACGAACAACAGAGCTTCCAAAGGAGGGGAGAAGGGCAGACACCCCTGGAAAGACAATAGTGGCCCTGCTGCTTCAGACCCAATGAGCGACCGCATCTGTCGGACAGATGACAAAGACCAGGGAGGCTGACCCTCTGCACCAACAGCGCAGGGTCACCTGCTGGAAGCCCAAGAATAAAGCAACTTTAGGGGCTCCAGTGACAGTGACACCAGACTTGGGAACAATGACAAGACAGTGGCTTTCACACCACCTGGAAGTCCATTTTCAGAAGGCTGGCACTGTAGGAAATGAGCTTCCAAACATTTTTATACTTACTTAAAAAAATACTTTTTTGTGTATGCCTATGTGTGTGTGTGTGTGAATGCACATGAGTGCAGATGTGTCATATCCCCTGGAGCTGGAGTTACAGACAGCTGTGAGTCACCTGATATGGGTGCTTCAAACTGAACCTGGCTGCTCGGCAAGAGCAGTATGTGTTCTTAACCACTGGGCCATCTTTCCATCCCCTCCCACATTAAAACAAAACAAAACACCAGCTTCTTTGGAGTAAAAGGGAATGACACGGATGGAAGCTCATATCTAAGAATGGATGGAGAGACCAGGTATATACCCCACTCTGCTTCTCTTTGTCCCCTTCTCAGGCAGGAGTTCATGGTTCTAGAAACTAAAACAGAAGTTCCCTGAGAAGAGAGAGTTAAGCAGGGGAGGTATGTCTCAATCTTATCAGCATAGGGCAATATTTGGGGCATTAGAAAGATACAAAAAAAGTATAAAGACTTCTAGGCTCCCAACCAATCTGAACTTGTCAGAATCTTGTTTTTAAAAGCTCCACACAGTCATCCTGTTGCCCTCTCTTCCCCTGCCCTGTTGTCCCCTTCTTTCTAATAGCCCCTCTACTTACATTTTTTCTTATGACCTAATGAACTTCTATCAGGGTTAGCTACAGAAACATGAGTAGTAACTTACACAAGTACCAGCATGGCATCGTTGGTACACAGCTGAAGAAAATGTCCCTTCCACCCCAGGTAACCACGAACTGGCTACAGAGCCTCAGGAAAAGCACAGGTGATCACATTTTCCTCACTGGCAGACCTTACCTAAAGATCCCCAAGGAGGGCAGGGCTTTGCGAACCCCTCCACCCTCCCTCTGGGTCTTCCAGTCTTCCCATCCCCCTCCCACAATGTTCCCTGGATTTGGGGGGTGATACAGACACCCCATTAGGACTGAGTGCTCCTCAGCCATTTCGACTTCCATTTCTAGGACTTCTTGGGCCCTGGTACTGCAGAAATAATAGCGCAAGTGTTGAATAGAGTAATCAGTTCAAACTCTTCAGAAAACAGAATATTTGCCTTGTAGTATTTACTTCCCTTGTAAGAAATATACTAAAATTAAAATTCCTGCAATTAACTACCATTCATGAAGGGAGCTGTCACACTATAATTAGTTAAGCGCCTCATTTTGTAAGCAGCACACACATGGGGAAGTAGGAGTCAAGGTTATTTCACTCCATCAGCATCTTGGAAGCACGCTGTTTCGCTTGTCTGTTTGCCAGCTGCTCAAGGACTCAGAGTGACTTCATGTCAGATGTGCAGCAGTTAGAGGGAGCTCAGCAGGCTGAGTATGTAAGGCTGCAGGCAGAGGGTGAGCAGGAACCGTCTGCGGTTCATGGTGGTCCTACAAGCCTCCCATAGAACAGTGAGCACCAACTGAGGAAAGGAGAGTCCAGGCAGCCAGGAAAGGAGCCCAGAGGAAGAAAGAGCAAGAAAGCGTCCCACTCCACAACCGTCCTTTCTCCTTTAGTGAACAGACAGGCTAACATCATGGGAAGAGGGGTAAAAGAGAGTAAGCCCAGCGTCAATCACTCAAACAAGGGCAAAGCTTCAGTCAAACCAAACACCCCTTGGTGCCTGGATGGATCCCTGCAGAACATGACAGCACGTGGCCTCACACTCAACCTCTCGGTAGTCAATAATAGTGGCAGGAGATTAGGAGACCATGAGTGACTGTGGTGCTAAGTATGAGGACCCACATAAAAAAACTGGGTGCAGGATTAGGTGCTTTTGTAACCACAGCATTGGGTGGCAGTGAGGTGGCTCCCTGGTCAGTCAGTCTATCCTTCTCTATGAGTTCTAGGTCAGTTACAAGGGGGAGGCCCTACCTGAGGAATGACATCTGAGCTTGTCCTCTGGCTTTTACATGCACATGCGGCATGCTTCACACACACACACACACACACACACAAACACACACACAGAGAGAGAGAGAGAGAGAGAGAGAGAGAGAGAGAGAGAGAGAGAGAGAGAGAGAGAGAGAGAGAGAGAGGCAGCATGAGTCAATGAGATGGAGACACCTCTGTAACCCTGGGAGGCTCTGAAGCCCCAGCAGCAAAGTGAAGCTCTCAGTCCAAAGGCTACACAAACACCCAGGAGAGATTCCTGAGCCTGAGGCTTGCAGGAGGGAACCAAGAAAAACCTCTCCCCAACCTACTGGGTGTCACAAATTTCAGGAAAGCCATAGAGAATGCTGACAGAGTGGAACAGGCCACCTCTGTGTGGTTCTCTAGGCAGCCAACAAAGCATCTTCATGGGCCTAGAGTCTGACTCTGTGCTCCTGGGAACCATGGGGAATCAAGTTCATGGTTTCCCAGATATGGTGTGCGTTCATATTCATTGTCAAGTTGCCAGGTTTTAGAATCACCTGAGACACAATTTTCAGGCATGTGTTTGGGGATGCATCCAGAGAGGATTAACTGAAGAGAGAAGACTCACTCTAAATGTGGGTAGTGCTGTCCCAAGGACTGGAGGCCTGCCTGAATAAAGAGGGAAAAGTGAATTGAGCACCAGCATCCATCTCTGCTTGCTGGCGCCAGATGATCCTCACACCTGTCGCCATGACTTCACCACCATGGTAGACGACAACTTCAAGTTGTGGTCCAAGGTAAGCCCTTCCTTCATTAAGCATTTGTCAAGTTATTTTGTCACAGCAGTGAGGAAAGTGGCCTTTAAACTGAATATCATAGATATCCAAGTTCATGTCACCTCCTTCCAGCCCTGTCCTCACTACAAGCCACATGAACTAAAAAGCCTTGGGAAGACAGACATGCACAGCTTCTTCCTAAAGGCACAAGGAGCAGCTGTGGCTACAGAATCACTTCCCAGGACCATGGAGCATGGAAACTCAAAGGGATCATGGAATTGTATTTGCTTTAAAGGAGTGGTTTATGGTTATATAAACAATACCCAATATTGCTGCCATAAATATTATTTCAATATATTTTCTTCCCAAATACCATGACCAGCAAGGGCATAGGAATAGGACAAACACAACAGACAAGGGAACAAGTTCCAAGCAAAGGGCAGGGTCAAAGCCACCATGCCCACCCTGTTCAGGTAAAGTCAGGGTCACAGCCACCATGTCCATCTCATTTGTAGGTAAAAACCAGACCAGCATTTTAAGAGAAATTTAAAACTGTAGAAGAGACATTTCAAAATTTAAAAAGAGACAGCTAGAAATCCAAGGGCTTAAAACTATGAACTCCTAAGCTCCAATATAGCAATGCTAGGAGGTGCGGCACTTGAGCTGTGATGAGGTTATGGGGTGGAGCCCTCAAGGGTGGGATTCATGCCCATTGGTGTAGCACAAAAAGGCTACAGATGTCCACCTCCCTCTTCACTACATGAGGGCAATGGGAAGTTCTTATCAGAGGCCAGATCTGCAGTAACCTTGACGTATGCCTGCAGTAACCTTGACGTATGTGCTCCAGCCTCCAGAGCTCAGAAGTAAATTGCTGCTGTTTAAGGCCCACCCCACCTGGGCGATTCAGCAGAGCAGCCTGAGAAGAATAAGATAGATCCCGATACCAAAATTACAACACAGCAGCAGAGGGACCAAACAGATCAGAAACAAGGGAAGTGAATTGGACAGGACCAAGAAATAAGTAAGCAAGACCAAAGGATAATAAGGGATGGAGAGAAGTCAAAGGGGAATAAGGGACAGAGAGTACAAAGAGGGTCTTTCATTTAAATCTTATTTCTGGGAAGGGCAAATGAATCAAAGCAGTACTAAAAACAACAGCAGGATGGATGGACAGCCTCCTGGGACAGACAGCCTCCAGCAGCTGGGAGTCAGGTGAGTGAGATTCTACCAATGAGTGTTCACTACCAGAAAAAAAAATAGTTCTGCTGCTAAAGTCTAAGACTCACAACCAAAACTTCAAAACAAACGGCAATAACAAAAGGATGGCACAGTGGGTAAAAGCATTTACTAGAAAGCCTGATGCCTTAGGTTCAATCCCAGACATCCACATGGGGGGACCAGAGAACCAGTTTACACAAGTTGTTCTCTGATCTCCATATGCATGCCATGCCGTGTGTGTGTGTGTGTGTGTGTGTGTGTGTGTACATATGTGTGCACACCCACACCTGTGTGTGTCCACACAAATGTGTGAGAAAAATTAAAACATAAATTTTTTAAAAAACGCAAAACTCCCAGGTTAATCTATCCAAGTTCTTGACAATTTATCAATCAAATGAGCAAGAGCCCGGGAAGAGATCTGGAAGTGAAAATGGCTCAGAACCATGGCAGATGGCCTACCTTCAGCCACTGCTCAGCCTGCTCCTTGCTCTGGACGGCGAGAACCAGCGGGTCTGTGCCTTGCTGGGTGATTTTCAGCTCATGTTTCTTCTTCTTGCTGTCTCTTGGGATGTATGTGATGCTGCATCCTTGCAGCGGCAGCTCCATCTGAGGCTGCTGGTCCTTGGAACTTTTGTAGCACTGCATGGAACACAGCAGACCAATTAATGTCATGAGGACAAGTGATCAGAAACAATGATGAAACCCAGTACAACCAAACCTCCAGTGCTGGCCAGGTTTCAGGAGGTGCTGGGACAGAGGGAAGGCAGCAGCCAGTTAAAAGGTGTGACATATACAATCTGTGGCCTATCCACTCCCCTTCTACATCTGGCACACACCGTGTCTGTTAATCCAGCTGAGGTCTAAGGAACATCTAGGCCATTACTAAGAAGACACTGATTCAGCATGTGTACTGTTGGAGCATCTTCATAAAATTACACTTATTTTCATGTGAATATGAGATATATAAAAGGACTACTAGATCTGTTGCAACTTCAGAGACCCACTATGGGCAGTTAGTGCAATAATGAAGATGCCTGGAGCTGGAGAGATGGCTCAGCACTTGAGAACTCACACTGCGCTTGTTCAGAACCTAGGTTTGGGTCCCAGCATCCACATCAGTTGGCCCACAATCACCTGTAACTCCAGGGCTGTCTGGAGATCCTGTTAGAGGCAAGCCCAGGCTGCCTCCAGACAGGACTCTTCCAAGGCTGCTGCTAAGAGCCCAAGGAAGAGCAAAAAAGCAGGACTCGGTTCAAGTGAAATGCCCCAGAGGCTGACCTTGACTCTCTCAGCACTAGACACAGGTGGCCCTGGGAAAGAAGGGTGACTTTATCTCAGAGTTTCCTCAATGGAGGCAGCTCTCCCAGGGCTACCCATCAGCTAGGGAATGGGTGCTTCAGTCTCAGGGAGCTGCCTGAGTGGGTGCAAAATTGTCTGGGCATGGAAATAAATAGAGATGGAGTCAATCAAGTAGGTAACCGTGACACCCACAGGAAGCCATGCAGGGAAGAAAAAGCACTTTCTCTCATCTGAGTAGTAGAGTTATGGGTTATTTCTAAAAGAAAAGAAAACACACACATACACCAACAACAGCTACTTTAAGCCAAATGTGGTAGAGCTTGCCTAAAATCTCATCATTCAGGAGACTGAGGAGGGAGGACAGAGAGCTCGAGGCTAGCCCAGGCTACATAGTAAGTTTGGGGTTACCCTGAGCTATAACAAGACTCTGTCATACAAAGTCAAAATCAAATGAAAAGCAAAGTTTCATCTTGCATTTTGTCTTGCATAGTGTCTTCCCTCGTTTTCTATTTATTTCTTCAATTAAACTAGTCTCTATGGAAGTCATTACCATCATGGAGCAGAGAGAGGGATCTCAGAGGAGGTCAAATTTCAGGAAAAAAAGTAGGGGAAGAGGAAGACAATAAATAGGTGTGGGACAGGGACCAGGAACCTGGGCCTCAAAATGCTGACCCTGCATCAGCCCTGAGGCTACCTAAATTGGCAATAAAACTTCTCTTTCACATGAGAGTTGAGTTCTCTTAAAGATATTTTATATAACATGTCACCACATTGCAGCTATTGCATCAGATTATAAATAAGGGCTGTGTTAATATTTTTCATGCTTTAAAATCCCTGATGGCATCATTTTTGGCATATTCTATATTTGGAAGAAATTCAGGCCACACATGTGGAAAAAATATGCACTTTGTTTTAAAAAGCTGAGCAAAAACATGAAGCACACACAACGTCCTAAGAGCCTACGCAAGTAAGACACCCGTAATTCACTGGGGACCATGATGGTCTCTCTTACTGTGTTATCTACTCCACTAAGTGTGCGGAAACAGAAACTCAGCTTCTCTGCTTTAATGACTCACTTTTGAGCAATTGTTTCCTGAGATTAATTTGAAAGACAAAAGGCAAAAACTGTGCAGTAAAGCCCCTGACCTAGTGACCAGCCATGGTTTCTACAGGAAGTGGGGGTGTGCAGGAACACAGTCTCCAAGGCTGCTCCTTCTTAGAGCCCCCAAGGGGACGGCACATGTGGCCTGAGCTCTGTACCTTCCACAGCCCTGCTTCTGAACTTACTCCACCTTCCTGTTTGCCTCAAAAACAAAACGAAACAAGAAAACTTCTTTTTGGAAATCTTTAGGCTTCCCAAAAGAATGCCCTTTCCCTCTGCCCTCCCCAGGCGCCTCCACAGTCTCAGGGCCTCTGCTGTGACCTGGCTGGGAGGAATTTACTGACTCACTACAATGAGAAAGTCTATCTTGCAACTTCTGGCAAGTCTCAGCACTGCTCATTTCCACTGACACAAGCCACAGGCCCAGCAGGATGGGAAGGATTTGGGTGGGGTAACCGTGAGCCCTCCCTGCAGAGGAGACAGCCTGGTTGGGCTGGGCCCTGCCCCGGGCTCGCAAAAAGGTCCCAGTGCTTGCCTCCCCTGTGGTAGCATCTGCAAGTACCAGCTGCCATCCTGCACTTCAGACTGCCAACGGTGCAGCCCCACTGGGCTCCTCACCAGCAACTTGGTGTCCTTGATGACACAGAGCAGCTTGGTCCACTGGCCAAAGCGTTTCTTGCGCAGCAGGAAAGCGCAGATCTTGGCATCTTTCACCAGATCCATAGAGGCCTCCTCCGAAGGCCACTGGTGCCGGGTTTTCTTCCCTTTTCCGTCCTCCTCCTCCTCATCATATGACTCATAGGAGCTGCTCATGGCATCAGAGTCATAATCTGCGGAGGAGAAAAGGACAGAGGTGAGAGGCAGACCTCATAACCCACCGCACCTGGCCTCATTTCCAACCACTGTGGGCTTCAGTAAGAAGGGCTTTGGCCCTGCGGATGAAAACTCCAAGACTCAGGCAGTAGGAACTCAACAAAATGCTTCAAATGCAGTGACCAAAACATTGAGATTTGTTTTTAAAACCTCCAGACTCTTTCACATAGACAGGATGATGTCACCATGATGGCAGCATTAACTTCACTCTGCCTAGGGTGGCCACTCAGAACCTTGTCCATATAGGGTCTCTACTCTGTATCTGTCCGTATTAAATACCTGCCAAGTCTGTCTACTGACACTGTTGCCCACAAACCCTCCAGACCCCTCAGGATCCACTGCTCCCCATTGTGTCACTTTGGATCTGTGATGGATTTGTCCCATCTTTCTGACAGAATGTCCCTCACACAAGGACACATCAGCTTAGGTTAGTTTCTCCACACATATCCTGCTCTATCTTTCCTCTCTCTTCTCTGCACATACCACAAGCTGCCCCCATCTCCTCCCTCTCTGCGGGTATAGCAGGTGCTCGTGTACTAGTATTAAGCTCATGACTTCCGCTGGTGAACACTCCTTGCTTTCGAAGCCCATGTCATGGGCTCAAGAATAATGTCCTGGTACTCATGTGCTGAGGTCTTCAGGCTAACATGACTGCATTTGGAGATGGGGCTTTGGGGTTATACTTCAGATGAAATGTATTACCAATATGACTATGACCATAAGTGTAGAGTCCTAATCCAATGGGAGTGGTGAGGGAAGGACAAAGGGAGAGAGGGAGGGAGGAAGGGAGGAAGAAGGCACACTGGCAGGACAGGACTGAGGACACAGCCAGAAGGCAATACCTCTAAGGTAGGATACCTGTAAGAGAAGCCACTGGGAAGATAAACCAACATTCCCAATAATTTCAGCCTTCCAGCAGCCTGTGCAGGCCCTTGTGACACCACACAGAGCCTAACAGACTCTTCACTGTGCTCACGCTGGTCAGCCATCTACACCAGGCTGTGAGCCTGGGGAAGGGAGACCATCTTGCTGCATGTGAGAGCTAGATGCACAGTCATTGAGAGAAGAATGGTCACATGGGTTCAACCACACATGCAGATCCTTCAGAGGGACAGCAGCACATTCAGGCCTGGGGCAGACTGGAATGGAGGTGACATACTTGCGCATCACCTGGGGAGTGGTAACAGGTCTGAGACTATACTGAGGATGTGAAGCCACATGGTCTGAGAAGTGCTGATGACACAGGAATGAGGGCTTCAGTTTGTACACACTGTGCACAGAGACAGACGGCCAGGCTCCCCCTGCCATCCTCAGACCAGCAGCCCTTCTCTCTCTAATCTCCCCCTGCTTATACCAGCAAGTGACTGCTCCTAATGTCTGCATCTGCCCAACACCCCCTCTTTACATGGCAGCCACAAAGGAACATTTCAATTTCCATTTTTATTAAAATTAAGTCTTGAACTCCCCATTTTCACATACAATTCAAGGGCCCAAGCTCTATGACTGTGTGGCCAGCAAACAGCAGGGCATAGACAGAGCACAGCCTCTGTTGCCAACTTTATGGAGAAGAACACACCATTAGAGAGGTTCATACTATCAAAGACAGGGAACTAAGAGTCAGATGACCAGGCACTGGGAGAACGAGACTGTCACTCAGCCCATGGAGAAGCTGCTAGCAGCCAGCCAGAAGTCTGAGACAATCCAGAAACAAATGCACCCTGTGAAACACCAGTTTCCAGAGTATGTGGCTACTTGGTATTAGCAATGGTGTGGAAGCCCTTGAGCAGCACGGGGCAGGTGGTGGTGGACACTACTGTTAGCACGTGCTGTACTCCACCCTAGTAGCCTGTCACAAAGACAGGAATGTTGGGTGTACATGGACACTTAAAAAGGTTTTATTTTTTCCCATTTATTTATGTCTTCGGTATATGTTTTTATTTAAATTAGAAACGTGAATGTTTCACATGTCAATCCCAGCTCCCTCTTCCACTCCCCCTCCCTTGTCCCTCCACCATCCCACAGTCCCCCACCCAATCCCCACATCATTCCCCAGAAAGAGTGAGGCCCTCCTTGGGGGATCTCCAAAGTCTGTCATTTTATCCAGGGCAGGACCTAGGCCCTTCCCCATGTGTCCAGGCTGAGAGAGCATCCCTCTGTTTGGAATGGGCACCCAAAGATCATTCATACACCATGGTAATCACTGATCTACTATCCAAGGCCCCAGTGATTTCTGTGTTCTCCTCACTGGCACTACATGCATGGAGTCTGGATCAGTCCCCTGTTGGCCTCTCAACCATCAGTCTGGGATTCAAGAGCTCCCCTTTGTTCAGTCAGCTGTCTTTGTGGGTTTCACCATCATTGTCTTGACCCCTTTGCTCATCACTCCTCCATCTCTGTCACTAGGTTCCAGGAGTTCAGTTCAGTGTTTAGCTGTGGGTATCTGTCTCTGCTTCCATCAGTCACTGGATGGAGGTTCTAGGATGGCATATAGGGTAGTCATCAACCCTATCATCAAGGAGGGGCTATTCATATAGTCTCTTCACTATTGCTTAGTTTGTCAGTTGGTGTTATCCTTGTAGATCTCTGGAGATCTCACTAGTGTCAGCTCTCTCCTCAAGCCTATAATGACTCTATTATGGTATATCTCATCCTGCTCTCCTCTATTCTTACCTCTACTCAACCTTCCTGCTCCCTCATGCCTTCTTCTCTGCTCCTCTTATCCTCCTCTCTTTTTCCTGGTTCCCTCTCCCTTCCCCAATGTTCCCAATCTGCTCAGAAGATCTTGCCTCATTCCACCTCTCTGGGGTACCATGCATCTCTCTTGGGAACCTTCCTGTTTCCCAGACTCACTGGCACTGGGATTGTAGGCTGACACTCCCATGATCCATATCTAAAATCCACATATGA
This sequence comes from Mesocricetus auratus, assembly GCF_017639785.1. Classification (NCBI taxonomy): domain Eukaryota; kingdom Metazoa; phylum Chordata; class Mammalia; order Rodentia; family Cricetidae; genus Mesocricetus; species Mesocricetus auratus. Next base: position 16,103,948 of record NW_024429190.1, on the reverse strand, counting down.
GTGAGTACATACCATGTTTGTCTTTTTGTGACTGGGTTACCTCACTCAGGATGGTTTCCTCTAGTGCCATCCATTTGCCTGCAAATTTCAAGATTACATTGTTTTTTTTTCCACTGAGTATTATTCCATTGTGTAAATGTACCACATTTTCTCTATCCACTCTTCAGTTGTGGGGCATCTAGGTTGCTTCCAGGATCTAGCTATTACAAATAATGCTGCTATGAACATAGCAGAACAGACATCCTTGTTGTGTGAATGGGCATCTTTTGGGTATATGCCTAAGAGTGGAATTGCTGGGTCTTGTGGAAGACTTGAGTCACATTTTCCTGAGGAATCTCCATACTGATTTCCATAATGGCTGTACAAGTTGGTATTCCCACCAGCAGTGGAGGAGTGTTCACCTTTCTCCACATCCTCTCCAAACAAACTGTCATTGGTGTTTTTGATTTTAGCCATTCTGACAGGAGTAAGATAATATCTCACAGGTGCTTTGATTTGCATTTCCCTAATTTCTCGGCCATTTTATACTCCTCTATTGAGAATTCTCTATTTAGTTCAGTTCCCCACTTTTTAATGGATCTTTTGGTGTTTTGGAGACTTGCTTCTTGAGTTCTTTGTAAATTTTGGAGATAAGCCTTCTGTCAGATGTGGGGTTAGTGAATATCTTTTCCCAGTCTGTGGGTTGCATTTTTGTCTTGCTGACTGTGTCCTTTGCCTTACAGAAGCTTCTCAGTTTCAGGAGGTCCCATTTATTAACTGTCGATCTCAGTGTTTGCGCTACTGGTGTTATATTCAGGAAGTGGTCTCCTGTACCAATTCGTTCAAGGGTACCTCCCACTTTCTCTTCTAACAGGTTCAGTGTGGCTGGATTTATGTTGAGGTTTTTGATCCATTTGTACTTAAGTTTTGTGCATGGTGATAGACATGGATCTATCTGCAGTCTTCTACATGCCAATATACAGTTATGCCAGCACCATTTGTTGAAGATGCTATCTTTTTTTCATTGTATAATTTTAGCTTCTTTGTCAACAATCAGGTGTTCATAGGTTTGTGGATTAATCTCAGGGTTTTCAATTCGATTTCATTGGTCTACCTGTCTATTTTTGTGCCAGTACCAAGCTGTTTTCAGGACTACAGCTCTATAATAGAGCTTGAAGTCAGAGATGGTGATGCCTCCAGACATTGCTTTTTTGAGCAGGGTTGTCTTGGCTATCCTGGGTTTTTTGTTTTTCCATATAAAGTTGAGAATTGTTCTTCCAAGGTCTGTGAAGAATTGTGCTGGGATTTTGATGGGGATTGCATTGAGTCTGTAGATTGCTTTTGGCAGGATTGCCATTTTTACTACATTGATCCTACCTATCCAAGAGCATGGGAGATCTTTCCATTTCCTGGTGTCTTCTTTAATTTCTTTCTTTAAAAACTCAAAGTTCTTTAGATACAGATCTTTAACTCATTTGATTAGCATTACCCCCAAGTATTTTATGTTGTTTGTGGCAATTGTAAAGGGTGATGCTTCTCTGAATTCTTTCTCAGCCCTTTTATGGTCTGTATATAGTAGGACTACTGATTTTCTTGACTGATCTTGTATCCTGTCACTTTGCTGAAGGTGTCTATCAACTGTAAGAGTTCCCTGGAAGAGTTTTTTGGGTCATTTATGTAAGCTATCATATCATCTGCAAATAGTAAAAGTTTTACCTCTTCCTTTCCAATTTGTATCCCTTTAATCTCCTTTTGTTGTCTTATTGCTCTAGCTCGAACTTCCAGAACAATATTGAAGAGGTATGGGGAGAGGGGACAGCCTTGCCTTGTTCCTGATCTTAGAGGAATTGCCTTGAGTTTCTCTCCATTCAGTTTGATGTTGGCTGTTGGTTTGCTGTATATAGCTTTTATATGTTTAGGTATGTTCCTGTTATCCTGGATCTCTCCAAGACCTTTATCATGAAGGGATGTTGGATTTTATCAAAGGGTTTTTCAGCATCTAGTGAGATGATCATGTGAGTTTTTTTTGTTTCTCAGTTTGTTTATATGGTAGATTACATTGATGGATTTTCATATGTTGAACCATCCCTGCATCCTTGAAATGAAGCCTACTTGATCATGGTGGATGAGTTTTCTGATGTGTTCTTGTATCTGATTTGCCAGTATTTTATTGAGTATTTTTGCATCAATGTTCATGAGAGATATTGGTCTGACATTCTCTTTCTTAGTTGTGTCTTGTGTGGCTTGGGTATCAATGTTATTGAAGCCTCGTAAAAAGAGTTTGGCAAAGACCCTTCTGCTTCTATTGCATGGAATACTTTGAGGAGAATTGGTATAACCTGTTCTTTGAATTTCTGGTAAAAATTCTGCACTGAAGCCATCTGGCCCTGGGCTTTTTTGGTTGGGAGACTTTTGATGACTGCTTTTTGATTTAATTTTGGTAAGTGATATTTATCCAGAAAATTGTCCATTTCCTTTTAAATTTTCAAATTTTGTGGAGTACAGCTTTTCGGAATATGACCTGATGATTCTCTGGATTTCCTCACTGTCCATTGTTATATCTCCCTTTTCATTTCTGATTTTGTTAATTTGCATGTTCATACTCTGCTGTTTGGTAAGTTTGGATAAAGGTTTGTCTATCTTGTTGATTTTCTCAAGATAGACATTGTTACATTGATTCTTTGTATCGTTTTCCTAGTTTCTACTTTATTGATTTCAGCCCTCAATTTAATTATTTCTTGGCATCTGCTCCTCTAGAGTGAGTTTGCTTCCTTTTTTTCTAGAGCTTTCAGTTGTGCTATTAATTCTCTAGAGTAACTATTCTCCAGTTTCTTCATGTGGGCACTAAGTGCTATGAACTTTCCTCTTTCTTAGCACTGCTTTCAAAGTGTCCTATAAGTTTGGGTATGTTGTGTCTTCATTCTCATTGAATTCTAGGAAGTCTTTGATTTCTTTATTTCTTCTTTGACTCAGGAGTGGTGCAATTGTGTATTATTCAATTTCCATGAGTTTGCAGGGTTTCTGCGATTTGTGTTATTGTTGAATTCTAACTTTAAGGCATGATGGTCTGATAAGATACATGGAGTTATTCCAATTTTTTTGTACCTGTTGAGGTTTGCTATATTGCCAAGTATGTGGTCGATTTTTGCAAAGGTTCTGTGTGGAGCTGAGAAGAATGTATATTCTTTTGTGTTTGGATGGAGTGTTCTATAGATGTCTGTTAAACCCAATCGGGTCACAACTTCTATTAGGTCCTTTGTATCCTTGTTAAGTTTCTGTCTTGTGGTCCTGTCAAGTGGTGAGAGTGGGGTGTTGAAGTCTCCCACTACAAGTGTATGAGGTTTTATATGTGCTTTGAGTTTTAGTAATGTTTCTTTTACAAACGTGGATGGCTTTGTATTTGGGGCATAGATGTTCAGAACTGAGACTTCATCTTGGTTGATTTTTCCTGAGATGAGTATGAAGTGACCTCCTTCATCTCTTTTGATTGATTTTAGTTTAAAGTCTAATTTGTTAGATACTAGGATTGTTACCCTTGCTTGTTTCTTGGGTCCATTTGATTGGAAAATCTTTTCCCATCCCTTAACTCTGAAATAACATCTGTCTTTGAAGCTAAGATGTGTTTCTTGTATGCAGCAGAAGGATGGATTCTGTCTTCGAATCCATTCTGTTAACTTGTGTCTTTTTATGGGCAAGTTAAGACCATTAATAAAGGGATATTAATGACCATTGATAGCTCGTTCTTGTTTGTTTTAGAATGGTTGGTGGTGATGGAATTGTATGTAGATTTCCATCATTTTTTCTTTTTCCTGTTGGTAAAGTGGGATTATCTATTGTCTATGTTTTTCTGGTTGTAGTTAACTTGGACTGGAGTTTTCCTTCCAGAATTTTCTGTAGGGCTGAGTTAGTGGATATGTATTGTTTAAATCTGGTTTTGTCATGAAATATCTTGTTTTCTCCATCTATATTGATTGAAAGCTTTGCTGGGTGTAGCATTCTTGGCTGTTATCCGTGGTCTCTTAATGTTGGTAGCATATCTATGGAGGACCTTCTGGCTTTCATAGTTTCCATGGAGAAGTCGGGTGTAATTCTAATAGGTTTGCCTTTATATGTAACTTGGCCTTTTTCCCTAGCTGCATTTAATATTCTTTTTTTATTCTGTATGTTTGGGTCTTGATTATTATGTGTCGAGGGGATCTTTGGGGGGGTCCACTCTACTTGGTGTTCTGTAAGCTTCTTGCACCTTCATTGGCATGTCTTTCTTTAGGTTGGGAAAGTTTTCTTCTATTATTTTGTTGAATATGTTTTCTGGCCCTTTGAGGTGGGTTTCTCACCTTCTTCTATACCTATTATTCTTAAGTTTGGTCTTTTCACGGTGTCCCATATTTCCTGGGTATTTTGTGTTAGGGATTTGTTGGACTTAGAATTTTCTTTGGTCGATGAATCTAATTCTCCTAGTGTATCTTCAACACCTGAGATTCTCTCTTCCATCTCTTGTATTCTGTTGGTTATGCTTGCATTTGTAGTACCTGACCATTTTCCCAGCTTTTCTATTTCCAGCATTCCCTCAGACTGTGTTTTTTTATTGTTTCTATTTCAGATTTCAGCCCTTGCACTGTTTGAATTGTTTCTTGCAATTTTTGCTTTGTCTTTTACTCCATTTCTTGCATTTTTGGATTGTTTTTTCTTCCATCTCTTTAAGGGATTTTCTCATATCCTCTTTGAGGGCCTCTGTCATTTCCATGAAGTTGTTTTTATGTCATTCTCTTCTGGTTCATTTGTGTTGGGGTGTTCCAGTCTTGTTGGTGTAGGGTCTCTGGACTCTGGCAGTGTCATATTGGTTTTTCTGTTGCTCCTTGTGTTTTTATATTGTCTCCTCCCTATCCGTTCTTGCAGTGGGTTCCAGAGGGTACCACTTCCTCTCCTGGTGGGTGTTGGACCAGGGTTCCCTTCTGGTGGGTGCAGGTAAGTCCACTGTTCCTGGTCTCGTGGGTGGAGAAATGGACTAGGATGCTGGGGTGCTTTGAATCCCACTGGTATGGATGGGAGCCCCAGTGGTATACCCAGGCACAGGAGTGTGGCCTGGAGACAGGCCCTGATAGTCTTAGTCATGTGGGTGGAGCAGGAGACTAGGATGCTGGGATGAGTTTGCTTCTGCTTCTGGGATGGCAGTCCCCAAGTACTGGCAGCTGGTTTAGTCCTAGTGGGTGCAGCAGGAAACTAAGGTACCTTGGCTCCTTCCACCTCCACCGGGATGGAAACCTCAGTGGCAGAGCCCAGGCTTAGGCAGTCGGTCCGGATATGGGACTTGGTATACCTGGTTCCGTGGGTGGAGCAGGAGACTATGGTGCAGTGATTCCCGCCTCTGGGATGGAAGACACAATGGTAGACCCCAAGCACAGGCACCCGGCCTAGTCCAGTGGTTGGAGCTGGAGATTAGGCTGCTGGGGTGCCTTGCCTCCTGCCTCTGAGATGGAAGCTGCCCGCCGTGGCAGTCCCCAAGCACCGCACTTAAAAAGTTTTAAACAACTCTTTTGGTTATTTACTGGGGAAGACAGAACAGGGGAGAGGCCATGGCATGGACCATTAATGCTCTGGAGACCTCATGACCCAAATCAGCAGTCCCTCTCCTTCCTACACAATCCATCTGTTCCCTGAGCACACAATGAGATACCCAGCATCCTAATGAGAGGGCAACAGTGTCTGACACTGGAGAAGAAGACAGCATCTGTAACAACACCTGAATTCCAGGGGTAGTTAGAGAATGTGTCAGCTTCAGAGTGCCAGTGTGCATCCGGGCTTAAAAGGATGATTACTGAGGTTGGCATCAGGGGTCTGAGGACCATGACTTCAGCAAAAACTGTCCAGTAAAACCTGCTCTCCCCACCACAAAAGAAAAGCCTGCACCCAACAGGAGGCCTGGAAGAAACCTCAGCCTGCAGGACTGTGCTTTGTGGAGACCAATAGAGGGCAGGGTGGGGCACACATGAATGTGCCACAGAAGCACTTCTCTCCCAACCTCAGGGAACCTCTTCTGCCCACGCCTGGCTCTGTGGCACAAGGCACCTCTGAGCCTGGCTAACCATAGCTGTATTCATTGCCTTCCTTAGGTCCCAGATCCATCGCACCCACATTCCTGTGGTGATGTTCTACACTGTCCCTCCACACCCAGTGCCTTGGCTCATCACCACTCCTGTGAATGAAGGGACCACCCCGATGGGCAGCTGCCACTCACTTGATGTGATGTACTCTGGAGCTTTTCCAGGACTCAGCGGCACGGCTTCCTCATAGTAACCCTCTGGGAGAGAGGACGTCGGTAAGGGTGGAGGCCCGCTATCAGGAGGCTGAGGGCAAAAGGAAAATCGTGCTGGATCAGTGTAGCTGCTGAAGGCAACCCAGTATCTCCTCTATAGAGGAGGTTCAAGGTCACTAGGACCTACACTACTTTTCCTGCTCATATCCAACCCCAAGCCTCATCCTGGCTGGTCACAGACCACTCAGCTCCCACCAGTACCTAAAGGGAGTCCAGCTTCACATGGGGACATCTCACCTGACTACTAGTGGCATGCAGTGAGCCATCAGAAGCCTGCCCCCAAATCCATTTGGGCTGACTCTCACTTGCCCTCTGAGCCCTTCTCCAGCTGAGATGGGGTCTGTGTGTTCCTCTTCACCTCCATAATGCCCTCCAGACACTCCAAAGCTGAGTGCCCCCTAAAGACAGCACCAAGAACAGAGAAAATGTGTGCCCATTCCCAGGTATTCTTGAAAGTGCTGAACAGTGGGGCTAAATCAGTGCAAATCCATGAAACACTCCTGCCTGCCACTCTCTGAAGACAGAGTCTGTTCTTTACTTAAACCATCCAGTCAGAATTTCCTACAAACTCAGGCTGTTTCACTCACTATAAGTACTACAACATGAGACCATCAAAGAGGTAGGAGTTCCTTAGCCTCAGCCCAAACACGATCCTACCAGCCTGCAAGATGCAGCTCAGATCCCCTCTTCCTGAACTTTCCTGACCACTAATCCATGCCAGTCTCTTCTTTGCTCATCCATGGGACCCTGCTGGTCATCGTTCTTGCTGGTCCTTCTGCCAAGAGAAAAGGACAAACGGAAGGAGGTCTGCTGTACCAGGGCCCCTGCTCCCTGCCTGGCAATGCACTGCAGTTTCACTGCTCACAGGTCGAAGCAGTCAGCCGGACAGAAGCCCTGCAGGAATGCTACCAAGTAGCCTCACACTGTGCAGATGCAGAGGGCAAGGCCCAGAATCTAAATCATGCTGCTCAAAATCAGACTTGCTCCAGCCACGGTTGTGTTTTCAGACACCCTGGCATCTGTTAAAGACCTTTTCTAATCTTCCCCTCCTCTGTGCACAGCCGATTCACACTATCTATGTTCTGTAAATAACCAGGAAGTGGCAAGCTCCGTCCAACTCAGACACTGCTCCACTGACATCATGGGCTTTGTTTTTATTCTTATGCAAACCCTCCAGAATGTGATTCCATCACTTTCCACTAACTCTCAGTCCAAAAAATCCTTTGTGAGTGACTAATGGCCACTGCACGCCCACCCTGCCTCCTCCTGCAGCTGCAGAGGATTGATTCCCAGTTCAGCTAGCTGAATACTATTATCCAACCTCCCAGGCCTGCTCCCTGCAGAAACACCTCCAGTTCCTTCCTATCCCTACCTTGATCCCTGGGTGGTCACCGTCCTGCCATCTACCTACAAGTTAAAAGACCACCTTTGTAGGCAGCCATCACTCATCAAAGGGGATGCTGTCCCAGGGCCCATGCTGGCTTATCCACAGTCTTCCTGCCCTCCCTAGGGGACTGTCCTAAGAAGGGACCTGACATGCTGTGCTTGGCACTGGATGAAGATAACCATCCAGACTGGAATTCTGCAGCTGCTTGGGGAAGCTCTTTGATTCACTGAGTGTTTCATGCATTAGACAGGGACTCCACCTTCCTCTGAGCTTGGTAAAACTGACAGCTCACACTCTGGACTGTTTCAAAGAGCTGAGTCAAACTGATGTCAATCTGTATCCAGGTCAGACCTCCCTCCAAGGAGTTGAAAGTAGGAAAGAGGTGAGAAAGACTGGTGTGTACTGGGTGGGGTTTGTGAACAGATGCAGTCAAGTCATTGAGGACACAGCCTTCAAAGAGACGCACTTTAGTTAGACCTCATGGTCCCACCTCTAGAAACACAGCAGGAAGATCTTTGGACCAGTGAGAAAAAAAACAAGCTCAAGAAGTTCAACAAACGTTTCTGGAAAAATCTAAACAACCATCAAAAGAATAATTCTGGCCCAGGAGATAAAAACACTTGGAAAGCAGGTTTCTGTGAGTTTGAGGCCAACCTAGTCTACATTTTGAGTTCTAGGACAGCCAGGGCTGAAAAGGAAGGAAGGAAGAAAGGAAGGAAGGAAGGACCATAAATTATTTTTGAATCCTTTGATTTTAATTTACTTGAAAAATGTCAAGAGGTAGTAACTGCAGAAAACTAATGTATAAGGATACACAAAAGAGACAGAATTCTTATTTAAATGATCTTAAACAGTGATGAACTTTGTTTCTGTTGCTGTGGTAAATATCTTGATAGAAAACAATGGGAAGAAGAAAGAGTTTTCATTTGGCTTCAATTCCAGGATCCAGTACATCATTGGGGAAGCAGCTGCCTGGCTGCTGCTTCATGAACATTATGACCATACACAGATTCCTAGTCAAAATATCACTCGCCTGGCCCCTGGCCCAATCCCTGATCAAGTCCTTGCTTCTCTCTCAAACATAACTGGAGCCTCTACTGTCCACCTAACTCTCACCATCTTCCAAACCCCCACAAAAATGACCCATGCAGCTCTGAGCATGGCTTTCCAGCTGAAAATTCCAAAGTCTTCCACATTATTCCCTACAAACAGCATGATCATTTTATCACAACAGCAAGTATTTATAGCAACAGGCAGAAGGCAGTATCCAATGTTACAAGCCACAAAAAGGCAAAAACCAGAACATAATAGCAGCTTGCAAACATAGGAGATAATTGTAACCAGTATAAGTCACACGCTACTCTGGAATTTTTGTCGCCCCCCACCCCCACCCCGCCCGATGCCTCAATGATCAGGACACATAAACCAGCTCTTTCTCCACTAAGCTGGTCATGGTGTTTAGCACTACAACAGAAAGCAAACTAAGACAAACATCATGCTTTCTCCTGATAAACTCACTGCTCCTGCCCATCAGCTTGCCCAGCACTGAGGCCTCCTCTGGGCATTACTCACCCAAAATCCTAGCATCTACCCACTCACAGGTACTACACAGTTCTGGGTACATCTGGCTCACTCTTGGGTTTGTGCCTTTATTTGGTGGCCCCTCTGCCCGGTATGGTCTCCTTCCTATTGAATCCTTATCTCACAAGAAGCAAACTCTCCACAAAGTCAGTCTGTCAAGATCAATGATGCCTGGCCAAAAGCCAGTCCAAGGAAAACTGAATTGAGTTTACTAACTGACAAACTCAATTTTCACTAAGCACCCTAAGAAAGACAGGCATGTTGGACTGTGTCTATGATCCCAGTACTGGGAAGCAGAGGCAGGAGGAGTATGAATTCCAGTCCAACCTGGCATATTCAGTGAATCCAAAGTCATCCTGAGCTACAGGCAGGGACCTACAGGCCATTATCCTCCAAAAACCCTCATAAAAATGTCCTAGAGTGTCTTAGCCAAACACTGAACTGTCATGGGTTGACACAGATATCATCCAGTCCTTCTGCAAAATGACCAGACTGGTGGCCACATAATGCTAAACGTTCATGGCTGGCAGGCTCTTCTCTAAAGTGCTGACCAACCTGTCTCTGGGTGAACTGAGGGGAAGTTCACAGAAATGCAATGCACAAAGCACTGACCCATCAGTGAGAACACTTGTTCAGAAACTAGCATCCAAAGGGCTCTGTCCCTCTCGATGGCCTTCAGGATATGCAGTCCAGAGCAGACCAACTGAAGACTGACCAGGAGGAGCCATATAGCCCTTATAGCCACCACCACTCTCCTGCCTGCGTCTAAGTACAGATTCCTCCTCCTCAATCCTAAGATGCTCCTAGACACAACATGTGACGATGGAATGAGGTACTGCACACTGGCCAGGTACAGAGTGCCACAGGATCAAGACAAGCCTAAGTTAAAACATTTAAACCAGAAAATAGTAGACCACTGATTTCCATCCAGCTCATAGTTTGGAAAAACAATCTACCAGTAAAAACTATTAACATTGTTGAATGAAATACTTTTGGAATATGATTTCATGTAGATAAAAACAGTAAATGATACGATAGTAATAACAATAATAAAAGATAATTAAAGTTTTTACGACAGGAAAGGAAAAGAAAGCAATAATTAAAAATAAGTTTATGGTCTAGCAAGATGGTTGCGCAGGTGAAAATAAAACCCTCGAGCCTGACCCTAACCCTGGAAGGAGAAAACTGGCTCCTGCGAGTTGTCCTCTGACCTCCACACCCTCCCCATGACCCTAACCCTGGAAGGAGAAAACTGGCTCCTGCGAGTTGTCCTCTGACCTCCACACCCTCCCCATGATCCTAACCCTGGAAGGAGAAAACTGGCTCCTGCGAGTTGTCCTCTGACCTCCACACCCTCCCCATGACCCTAACCCTGGAAGGAGAAAACTGGCTCCTGCGAGTTGTCCTCTGACCTCCACACCCTCCCCATGACCCTAACCCTGGAAGGAGAAAACTGGCTCCTGCGAGTTGTCCTCTGACCTCCACACCCTCCCCATGATCCTAACCCTGGAAGGAGAAAACTGGCTCCTGCGAGTTGTCCTCTGACCTCCACACCCTCCCCATGACCCTAACCCTGGAAGGAGAAAACTGGCTCCTGCGAGTTGTCCTCTGACCTCCACACCCTCCCCATGACCCTAACCCTGGAAGGAGAAAACTGGCTCCTGCGAGTTGTCCTCTGACCTCCACACCCTCCCCATGGCACATGTACGTGCTGGAGCCCATTCAGAGAACAAGCCCAAGCCTGACAGGCTCCTCCCACCTGTGGGCTATGCCAGATAACAATTTCTGCTTTTCCTGCTTACCAAGTAACCTTCAGTAAATCACACACCCTCATAACCTTTTCCAAAAAATCAGTAGCCACGCTCTTCACATGTTATAAATCAGTGGTTCTCAGCCTTCCTCATGATTCAGCCATTTAATACAGTTCCTCATGTTGTGGTGACCCCAACCATAAAATTATTTTTGTTGCTACCTTATAACTGTAATTTTGTGACTGTTATGAATCCTAATGTAAATTATCTGTGTTTTCCAATGATCTTAGGTGACTTCTGTGAAAGGGTCATCCCTTTGGGGGTTGAACAATCCACAGGTTGAGAACCACTGCTATGAAGTGTTTTAGAGTTCTTAAAAACCCTGCCAAAAGGATTACATGAAATAACAGCTGTCCCCTCATCTGTGGTTACCACATTCTTCAGCCTTGATTGCCTATATTCAATCAAAAGCATGATGTGCAAAGTTCTATAAATCACCACTAAGTCTTAAATCCTTTTTACTCCAGCACATTGTTATAATTGCTGTTTATTGTTAGTACTCATTATTGTCATTTACATCTCACCCTGCCCAATCATAAATTAAGTAAAGCCAGAGACAGGTGCAGCACTGTGCAGGGACACCATACCATGGGCAAGGAGCCACAGCATGAGGAACGAACACAGCTGTGGAGACAGACAAGACATGATCCTGCCTCTTCCGGTTCAGACCCTGGCAGAAAGAATACATGACCTAGCTGGGCCGTGATGGCACATGGCTTTAATCCCAGCAAGCAGATGGCAGAGGCAGGCAGATCTCTGTGAGTTTGAGGCCAGCCTGGTTTACAGGGTTCCAGGACAGCCAAAGAAACACAAAGAAACCCTGCCTCAACATCCACACCTGACACAGCAAATGTAGATAGCTTTGCTATCATTTTCATGAAAGTCAAATTCCCTGATTAAGCAAGCTGCAGAATATAAAGATACAGAAAGGGCTGAAGGGAGATGGCAATGGTATACGAGGACATCTCCAGTTTGAAAAATATATATATAGCAAAAAAGAGAGTCCTGAACCCATCTGAAATACATGAACTCAACTGAAGAGTACATTTCTGGAATGTGCCCATTTTTCTTTCTCAGGGGGAAAAAGCAAAAACACAGCAATGAATGTCAGGTCACACAGAAAGATGGTAGAGTCTTCGGGCTTCGCAAACAGGATTCTGCCTGCTGTGTTTTCTGATTCCCCTGCATGGCTTAACAGACTTCTAAGAACCTGGGTTTCCAGGATTCTACAAAGAAACTTGAGCTCCTTCTGTTAGAGGCGGCTTCAGGACCCTTGAGACACACAGTGCAACAATCGCCTCAGGCACAGAGAAGTTTTTCACCTTCTGGCTTCCATATCAGGCTGAGTGGCTCAGGCGTCCAGGGCAGTGTGGATGGTGGGCAGATGTTAACTCACCAGCCATGGCTGAGGGATCTCAGGCAGAGGCATCTGGGGAGGTGCTGGCAGGCTGTTGGCCTCTGCCTTCTGAGCATGGTCCTTCACTTCAAAGCCTGTAGAGATTAACCAAAACCACAGATGTGGGTGAGGAGGAAGAGAATGGTGCAAATATTTATTCTCTCTGATCCTTCCCAGCAATGCTGCATGGGGGCATCATGTTCTCCACTTAACTGTCTGGTCTACCTGAGACCAGAACAGACACCCAGGGAGGGGAGGGAGAAGGGCTGCAAGGATTCATGAAGTGGATAGTGTCAGAGAATATACTGGAAGAGAACACTTGAATACAGTTTAGAAATACAGTGGAATTAAAGAGGGTTTGGAAGCCTAGGAATCTAGCCCAAGGACACCCAGTGGCCTTCGAGACTCACCCTTGGATGATGACTGTATTCGCAGCAGGATGTTGGTAAGCACAGCCTTTTTCTCTCTGACAGTTGATGTGAGGTACTCGTGGTCCAGGAGCTCCAGAAAAAGGCGAAGTTCAACTATTAACTCTTCCATTGCTGGAAAGAAAGGAGAGAGGAGGAAGGGGCTCGTTAGGCTGAGGGTTTGCAGGGGCCAAATGGAGTATGAGCTCCACTCCATTGCCTTATGTTCAATCTGATCACCGAATGAAGCATTCTACATTCTAACACAGTAAGTGAGCTTGCTAAGCCAGGCCCACCGCAAAGTCACTATCCTCCCCACACGCTCACGGCTCCTTCACCCACACTTCGAGGCAGCAAAACTCACTAGAGAAGAGCCAGAGTCAAAACTGATGGACGGAGCAGCCCCGGAGTAGACATTTTTCCATGTCAGTGCATGGTGCTGAGTGTTAGTGTCCAGAAAGAGATCAGAGTTCAAACATCAGTTTTCAAATAGCCATCAGCACACAGGTTACAAAACCCTGCCCAAACTTGCTCCCTGAGCTGCCTCCATTGCCAGGACGACAGGGATGCTACACACACTGCAGCAAGGACACTGGGTGCCAGGGCAGCAAAAGTTCAAGTTCAGGTGGTGATCACCCCCCCCCCCGGTGTCCTTTCCCATAAAATGATGGCAGACATTGACATTTTGCACAAGACTGGAATGCTGGGTTGTATCAGCAATTTCTAAATGATTATGTGAGCTCCAGGGCAGTTCAAAACCCTTTGCAGGGTTGGCAGGTCCACAATAGTTTCACAACACTGAGACCCTGTCTTCCTGCTGCTGCAACGAGGAGCAAATAAATACAAGGGTGAGACTACGCGCATACACATGTCAAGCTCTGGTACCTAGCCTGGAGCACTGGCACAAAACTTCAAGAACTGGCACCTAGCCTCAAGCACTGGTGCCTAGCACTTAGCCTCATCAGTGACATGGTGTTTGTTCCTTGTAGCTGAGAACCACTCTTCCTGAAGAGTGCCCTTGAGACATCCTTGATACTACTCAGGTAGCAAAAGCCATTGCTTGCATCAAGTCTCAACCCTTGAGACTGGCCCTCTCCCCTGCTGTAGCAGACAGCAGCATGTTGGTCCAGAGAACAAGCTACAGAGCCTGCAGCTATCTGTGTCACCTGACTTGAATGAATAATGAGCCAGCTACAACTCTTCATTCACCCTTTCTTGTCTTCTCTGCTACTGGCCAGAGCCTCCTGTGTGCTAGGCATGCACTGAGCCACACCCCAGGCCTACCTCTTCAGCACTTCACAGTCACCTCTCAGAAACAAGCTGACTGTACGCGGCAGCTGATAGGTGTTTTCAAATGATCTTTTTGAGGGTTCAGTAAGAATTTTGGAGTCTGTGTCAGCCACTGTGAATGCAACAGCCCCCAAGACTGCGTTTCTAACAAGGTCAGGAGTAATTCTGAGAAACGATGCATTTGGGTGCTGCACAGAGTCACCCGTCCACGGTGAAAGCTATCTGCACAGTTCCGGTATTGTACAGCAAGTGTGGGCAACAGACAACCTGAAATGCAAAATGACCTGACGTTGTCCCCTGTGGTCCAGAGCCAGATAGCATCAGAAATGCCAGTCACCAGGCTTATGGCACAAAGAGAGCAGTCACCATTTTCTGTTAACTGAAAACCCTCCTTCCCAGCTATCTGACCGATCAAGGGTGCTTCTACCATTAAGATGTCTTCCCTCAGTCTGAATATAGAGAACCCAGCTGTCTTCCACTGAGCCTGATGTCAAACACACCAGCAAATTGAGTGAGCAATGTCTTTTTCTTGTTCTGGTAAATGAAGATATTTTTCCTAAACCTATCTAATATGTGTTAATGTGTGATGTTGACCAGTGTTTGATAAATTAACAAATGTCTTTAAACTGCTAGCTATGGAACACAGTACAGTGGGCAAAGCTCATTGACTGGTGAGAGCTGACTTATTCTTCCCTTACCTCTAGAAACCTAAAGCAAGTCACACATAAAGCACTGGAATGTCACTGGAGGAATGACACAGGACATTCACTGACAGCTCTTATAGGAGAAGCAAACTATGCCTGCCCAAGTCACTGTGAGGGCACTTGGCATCTTGTTCTGGGGCGTAGGGGGAACAGTACTTTACAGGGACAACAGTCAGGTCTCATGGTGGAGGGAGACCGGGCTGGAACATCTGTGGGGCACAGCTGAAGTAAGAGTCCCACTTTGACCTGGAGAAGTCCCCTGTGCATGGCAGTGAGAAGGGTAAGTGATTGCGGTAACTCCTGGGCAAACACCGAAAAGGCCTCTCTCAGAACACAGATGCTGAACACCTGCACATCTGACAGCCTGGCCACAAGGCCTGCCTGCGTCACTAGGAAAGGCAATGGTTCTGGGGGGCCAGGGGAATGGCAGTGCCCATACTTGCTGGGGCACCTGCTTCAGCCCTGAGGCAGGCACTGCCTCATCATCTAGAGGTGGGAGGAGAGTCTTGGCCAAAGTCACTCAGGTAGAAACAGGAGCCCAACCAGGAGTTGCAACAGGTGGACCAGGGAGGAGCCCTTTCAAGCCTCCTTTCAGACCACAACACTGAGTTCTACTGTCTTTGTGAGAGACATTAACTCTTCCGAGGTAACATTCAAAGAACCCTATCTATGCTACAACACAGAGGGTTTAGTTCCAGTCACTCCAGCTGTGCTTTGCTCAGAACTTTGCAAATTGCTCCTCAAGACAGAGTATTGGAAAGATGGCCAACTCGCCAGTCCCGGCTTGCTTTCTGCTGCAGTGATAAACACCATGACCAAAAGCATCTTGCGGAGGAAAGGGTTTATTTCACTTATGCCTTCCAGTCCATTACCAAAGGAAGCCAAGGCTAGAACTGAAGAAGAGACCATAGAGGATGGCTGCTTACTGACTTACTGACCTACTGGCTTACTCAGCTACCATTCTTATATAGCCCAGGCTCACCTACCTATGAATGGCCACCCCCACTGCTTACAGAGCCCTACCTAGGGATGGCACTTCCATGGTGTGCTGGGCACTCCCAACTCAATAAGCAATTAAGGAAATGCCTCATAGACACAGTCAGGTGCCAAATTGATCTGAGAAATTAATTCTTCAGTTGCAAGTGTTTCCCTTAGAGGACTGAAAGTCTTGCTCAAGGCTGCAGTCCACTCTTTCTGCTGAACCCTGGTCCAAGGACTGCACACACACTAACCAGTAGCCTCCTAACACCTGAGCATTTTTCAAGCTCTTTCCTCATGGGACCCTCATGATCTTATCATCTCCAAAACAGGTAGCAGCAGAAATGAGTTAAAAACAGCAGGTGACTGGCCGGCGACACAGACTGAGAAGGAGTCTCTGCACAAGGAGCCCAGCCCTGAAACCCAGCACCCTATGCTGGATAGAATGGCAGTCACTGAACACAACTGGGTCAAGAGCATAAGAATTGCTGACCTCCCCCCACACACCCCCAAATACCCTCATTCCATTCTGCTTGATGCTGTACAAAGGAGCTCATAGTCTGTCTCGTCCCCCAGGCAGGAGGCAACTTGCAGCCGGGAACCACAGTGTGCATCTCTCTGCAGGAATGTCTAGCATGATTCCTGACCAGTACCTGCTCTGTGTGGTAAGCAAGTTCACTAAGTGAATTTCTAGTCTCCTTCAGAGGCAGGATCCCTGAGATGTGCCTTAAAGAGAAAATTGCAGAGGAAAAAAAATCTGTCCCTGAATAGTAACTGTGTCTTCTATGACATATTTAGAACTGAAGAGAAGTGTGGCGGGAGGCCAACTGGGACATGGCCCTTTTCTTGGGCAGTTAGCACACCTGGCAGGGCCTCCTCTGCTAAAGCACATTCTCAGGCGTGGGCTGAAGTACTCCAGTGGCAAGGAAGGGAAGCAGCCACCACCCAAGTGTAGCCATGCATATTTTCCCTTATAGGGTTACAGCTCAGACTCCTCCAGCAGCTTCTTCCAAACATTTCCCCAGGCCTCAGCAGATAATCTAAGGAGGCTGCTTACAGGTTGGCCTCGAGCTCCCCAAAGCAGTAGCCAAGCTTTAAGTTTCCCTCAGCCAGACAGCATCATCTGAGTGTCTGGGTGACTGTGGACATGAATCACTAACCTTCTTTCAATTCTCTAATCCATGATGTCAGAATCTGAATGGTCAGCTGCCTAGCCACAATGCTGGGAAGATCCCAGAGGCTGTGAATAAGATCCTCATCCCAGCCAGGCCGTGATGGTGTACTCCTTTAATCCCAGCACTAAGGAGGCAGAGGCAGGCGGATCTCTGTGAGTTTCCAGGAAGTATTATGATTCTTAAAATTGGATGAATTCAAGGAAACCCTAAGAGAAATACCCTTGCATTGGTTTGGAGAAAGCTAAGACAGCCAGGATCTGGATGCAATTTCTGCTCATCAATGTGTACGTTATCACAGCACCACAAGGCAGGACTTTCTGATTCATATGAAGAGACATATGAAAGTCGTGGGTCACTTGGTCCACTACAGACATGATACGAGAAACATGGTATCCCCACCCCACTTATATCTGTACTCCACCCCAGTTTAATTAACTAGCTGGCAAACACTATGCTCACAAGGTTGTATTCAAAATCTAAATGCCAACATGATCCAGTCCTGGGCATCCATGCTCCCACAATCCAGAGCCACACACAACACAGGGAACAAGAGTGACAAAGGTTTTTGAAAAGATAATTCCAGAATGAGGATAGGCTGAGCAGAATTGGTGAAAGGTTGGAATTCGAAAAGGCACAGCCAGATGAGGGGAAGAGATGACTACTGATAGTAACCTAAGGATGGTTCCTGTGTGTGTGTGTAGGAAAAATATTTAGAATTCTAGGGTATCCTCATATTTCCAAGAACCCCAAAATTACCATTATAAGAGGCTGCATAGGAGAGACGTGTCTGACAACGCATTTCTGCCACTATACTGAACACCGAGAACATACAAAGGCAAACAGCTCAGTAATGAGCAAGCCAAGGAGTTAGGACATTTTTCCATGAAAGTTGCAAATGGCCACTGAATGTGTAGGAAGGCACTGCAATCGCTCATCACAGATACACAAACCAAACCACCATGGCATTCCTACATTCACCAGCTGACTAAAGTTTAAATGACAGAAACACATTTCCCCAGTGAGTGGGAACAGGGAACCTTATTTCAATCCTAACCCTCAGAGAGCAGTGTGACAGCATCCATGTGGCCAGGAACCTGTGCCCAGGGATTTACCCAAGACACATTACTGCACACATCCACACAAGAATGTTGGCAACTTTATTCAAAACAACACCAAACCAAGCCCAACCTAAAGGAACACTAACAAGACCCAAGGCTGGGCCTAAGTATGTTACACTGTGTTCAGCCCAGAATTACCCTCAGCAGTAAAAAGAAATAAAGAACACACATTTAAAAAAAACAGGTAAATAAGCTGGGTGGTGGTGGTACACTTCTTTAATCCTAGCATTCAGGAGGCAGAGGCAGAGGCAGGCAGATTTCTGTCAGTTCAAAGCCAGCCTGATCTACAAAGTGAGTTCTAGGACAGTCAAAGCTACACAGAGAAACCCTATCTCAAAAAAAAAACACAGGATGGATAAGATGGATGGAGACACACACACACACAGAGAGAGAGAGAGAGAGAGAGAGAGAGAGAGAGAGAGAGAGAGAGAGAGAGAGAGAGAGAGAGAGAGAGATCCCAGGTAGATCTCTCAAAAGAGCTACATGAACACCTATCCATAAAATGAACCCAGCAAACAAAATCCCAGAGCCAGCCATTGTACCTGGCCACAGAACCGATCAGGGCTGCCCCAGATTGAGTTGCAGGGAGGTTGGCAAGATAACTCCAGGGTTGGCAATGAGTTCTGAACTCACAGACTGAGACTCTGTGAGTCACAGTAGGAGAGATCTGGAGAAAACCAACAGGTCAAGATGACCAGGTTAAACAGGAAATAGTATTTTATCTGGTAATATGAGGTCTGCATAAATATAATTTTAAGAAAAGACTACTGGCTGGCAGCAATAAATGGATTAGGATCAGGGATGGGGACTCTGGTCAGTTTCCCACAGGAGGTAGGCAGGCTCTGCCAGGGGCATCAGGGAAGCAAGGGCCTCTAATCACCGCCCCTCTGGGGTTCTTCCAAGCGGAGGGAGTGAGAAAACACCCACTCAAACACAAGGGAAAGCATGGAGCCAAATAAAACAAGAGTAAGTGGACTTTCTCATCTTGTTGGTGAGGAAAATGAAGTTTAGAGAGGCGAACAGCTCGCACAGATAGAAAGAACAGGAGGCATTAGGTCAAACCGGTTCAGTCTTCATCCAAAGATTCCAAGAACCTGACAAAATACAGCTGGCCAAGTCTCAGAAGAGGTCAGGAATGTGCAAAGCGTCGGCCCAAGGGGTAGAACACATGGAGAGGGGCACAGCTGCCTAGGCCTGAGCATGGTGTGTATTAGAGAGGTCAGGTGCTAGGGTATTACATCTCTATGGTCCTCTCGAATCCCATCGACTAGCTTCCTTCACAGTTACAAGGCTTCTAAGTCACAGGGACAACCAGGAGGTGTGTCCTATGCATCATGCTGTGGTTGTAACTAAGCAGACACTGCAGCATAGGGATAAAAGGCATGTTCAAGGGCTCAAGGATCAACAATGGCATGCTTCCTGCAGGGACAAGGCTCATGCGTGCAATGGCCCTGGCCCCACCTCTAAACAGGAACAACCACAGTGAAAGCTACTCAAGAGAAAGAAATGAACAATCCTGCACCCTGCAAGCCTGTGCCACAGCCCCTGTACTACACAGCCGGCACGGCCTGACGATGGGGACAGCAGGCTCTATGCAGGAGGGACATTGGCAGGCAGCTGCCACAGACCTTCTGCCATCTCCAAGGGAGACATCCAATGCCATAAGGACCTCCAGACAGCTAGTCAGGTCCAACCTGGTCATGTGACTCCCCACTGCTTTATTAAATAAAAAGCCTACCCTAATTAAGTTCTTAAAACTACAATTTCAGGGACTGGCGAGATGGCTCAGTGAGTATAGGCATCTGTCACCAAGCTTAATGACCTAAGTTCCATCCCCAGGACCCAAATGTGGAGGAAGAAAACTAACTCCGACAAGTTGCCCTGTCCTCCACATACTCTGTAGCACACACAGCCCTCCCGCTCACATGCACACAAAATTAATAAAAATAAAATTTACAAGAACTACAACATAGGACATGAGGAATATAGTGGAATCAGAATCTTCCAGAATCCTGAGACAGCAGGCTTCCTGCTAAGCAAGCTTCTGTAGCCTGAAACTCCTTAGACTACTTCCTGCCACATTTCCTGAACCCACCCCAGCCAGCCTTCTAGTCAAGGAGAAGGTGGGGGAGGGTCACACAGTACTCTCTTGTTGGCAGAAGGAGAGAAGGCACAACCATGACCCAGGAAGGCCTCCACATTGTGTCACAGACACAGGGAAAAAAATGCATCAAGGGGTCACAAGGTCTGCTAGTCATACCACAGGAGTTGACAGGACACCGGGTTTTCTCCAGCACGTCTGATGAGTTCACACCTCTTTGCATCTCTTTGCGCTGTTCCACAAGGGTCTGGGGCATATTTAAGGGTGCAAGGGTCAGCAATGGACAAAGGACTACTCACACTCTACATCCCTGCAGGGACAGGGCAGATGAGCACAATGGCCCTGGCATCCCCTTTCTATCAAGAACATGACACTGAATCATGCTGAGAAGACACCAGCTGCCTCCTGAGCTCCGTGAAGACTCAATCACACTTCCACTGCAGGAAAGCCAAGGCAAAGGTATGGGCAGCATGACTCCTAAGGGCAGACCTGCTGTGGGACATACGGGACCTTCAGAGTGCCACCTCCCTCTCTGTTCCACACCCACCCACCCACTCAGTGGAATATTCCCTCAGAACTGCTGGGTTATTTGCAAAGCAGAAAAAGAACCTACACCACATCAAAGCTCCCCTGCATCTGCTCTGGGCTCAGGGAAATAAACTCCATAAGGAAGGCCTATAATCCAAGGCAAAACACACTATTCTAACACCGTGGAAGCACTGGGGAGGTAGCACAGAAGCCAAGAGAACTATAGTCCTGGGAGGACCTGGAAGCATGGTCAGTGTGCGTGGTGGCTTCTCAAACAGTTGCATCCGGCCTTTACAGGAAGTCCATCCTCACGATCTCAGAAGCTTTCTCACTGGCTCCTGCAGTGCAGCTGTCCACAGAGCCTGCAGCTGAGCTTCTGTGTCCTTCTGTCTTCTCATCCGGTTATCAGAAGGTGCTGAGGCTGGGATGGTGTGTCATCCAGTCTCTTGTGACAGCTACAAGGAAAAGCCTGGGGCTCCCAACAGCAGGTGTGAGTCAGCCTTACTTAAAGCTCCAAGGAGGAAGGGCCATGGCTCTCGAGGGAGTGGAGGCTGAAAGCTAGCATCTGTCTCTCCTCCTGGATCCCCAGGCAGATGGCTTTCCCCCCTGAGCATGTGGGAACAGGAGGCAGGGCGGTGGGCACTCACTCTGGGTAACATATGCCAGGGTGTTAATAGAAGCAAATTAGAGGCAAAGCTTGTCTCACAGGCTGCGCTTTGGAGACTGGAGCTGCAGCACTCCCAGGATGGGTGAGAGCCAGGTTCCTCTGGGATGTGAAACTCTGGGCCCTGGAAGTTCTTCTTCCAGCTCTTTGGATGCATCCTTGAGTGTTCTCTGTAAAGCTGTGGTGGTCAGAGGCTTGACTGAGATGTTATTTTGTTAAATGGCCTGTGTATAGAGCTTGGTATAGTCTTTGACACAGAATAGACTTTCAGCAAATCCTGTCAACTGCCACTTTTCATTACTGGTATCAACTTCTACACAAAATAAGTTTATCAAGGACTCCTCTCCACCCCAAAGAGCAGGTGGAAAGATTAAAGACAGACAACAAGCAGTCTGCCCCCTCTATGGCTGCCAGTCAGCACTCAGAAAACCATTGCTCTTGCTGCCCCTCAGGACCCACATTAGTCTCCTGTGTGCTGCACAAGGGAGCTGTTCCTCCAAACATGTGGCTCCTTTTAAAAGGAATGAACTGTGATGAGAAGACAGCACTGCTTCATAAGACAGTAAGGAAACTTTATAAAGTATCCAGACTCAACAGTGTTAGGAACATCAGGAATAGTGTGTGTGTGTGTGTGTGTGTGTGTGTGTGTGTGTGTGTGTGTGATACAAATACAAATGCAACACACACACACACACACACACACACACACACACACACACACACACACACACACACACACACGCCCTGGATTCCAACTCCTACTTCCAAGGGGCCTTCTGAGGAGAGCTCAGACATAACCACTCTGGAATGCGGTGACAATGACTAATCACAGGTGTGAGACACCCAGCCTCAGGCAGTGATAAAGCTTTACAGAAAAAAAATAACAACAAAACAACAAAACAGGCCTCCAAGGGAATAGGAACTATAGGAAAAACAGGGCTTTCAAGCAAGATACCTCCTGGTTACTCAGAACAGGAAGTCAGTGACTGACATTTAACTTCATAGAGGCAGAGCAGAGCTCCAGCTCAGGCCATTATCCACCCATCATCCAACCCAGAAATAAGTCTCCCTAGGCTCTCCTTCCAAATGCAGTCAGTCTCCTGGCTCCCAACCAGGGCCCTAAGCTAGCCTCGCCTCTCCCCCCTCCCCCTCCCCCTCCTCTTCCCTCTTCCCCTCCCCCTCCCTCTCTTACTATAGTTTGGGTAAGGTTCAAGGGTGGCCCCAGGGGTTCATATCCTCTGCATGGTTGAATAAATAGGTAGTGGGACCTTTATGAAGTGGAGCCCAGAGGAAGGTCATTTCTGGCTGCTCCATGGTCTTTCCTGGGCTTCCTGTCTCATCCAAGTTCATGCTTCCATGATGCCATTTGCTGGGAATTCAAGGCCACCTGATCACCAATTTTCAGCCACAATACTGTGTGAGCTGAGGAAACTCCATAAAGGATCCAGGCTTGTCAGTGTTAGCAATATGAGGATACATACATACATGCATACATACATACATACATACACACATACACATACAGACAGACATACATACATACAGACAGACAGACAGACAGACACACACACCTTAAGGATATATACCCTACAGTTTGTCCCTCAAATAGTCTCAATTTCACAGCAATAAAATCCATGTAAATGGAGATTTTCAAGGAAACATTTAGAGTACTTTGATGCTGGGAAAGAGGGTGGAGCATGCAGAGATGTGAACTTCTCTGGCCTGTGAGGCAGGAATTAAGCTTTGCACCTGGGAGGCTCCCTACTAATGAACTCAAGGGAAATTTCTCCATATGTGCCTTTCTGGGACCCCAAGTCCCATGAGGGTCACTCCAGACCTGAGCAAGGTCACACTACGACAGGCTCATATGTACCACCTGATAACTAGTGTCTGAGTGTGTGGGGGGGATGGGGCATTTCATCAGTCAATTATCCACCACAGAAAATGCACTACAGCAAACTGGAATTATCATATTGGAAAAGGATGGGAACAAAAATTATCTTTTTCCAAGAAGGATGGATATCAAAAGGGTCTTCTCTCTTCAGCACAAGACCTCATCTTTACCAGTGGCTTCAAACTAATGAGCCTCTGCCTCTTCTGAACCTCCAGAAAAGTGTGTGGTGATTTCTCACCCACCTGGAACCCCACAGGATCTGAGATAGACAACAGAAGGTAGGCTGAGGAGCAGGTGACTGGGCCTAGCAAACTGAGGACTGGGAGCGGGTGGTGGGTGGGTGACAGGCTTCAAGCAAGATGGCAAACAGGTTTCAGCCAACCCAAAACACCAGCTGATTGGTAGTGGCTATCTGAGACGCTGGGATCTTAAGGGAAAGCAAAGGGAGTATGCCTGGGGAAAGTTCAAGAATTCATCATCACCTCTGTGATTAATTACCAACATGGCAAACTTTGTGGGGGGGGTGCACATCTTTAATCTTAACATTTGAAAGACAGAGGCAGGTGAATCTCTGTGAGTTTGAGGCCACCCTGGTCTTCAGAACGAGTTATTGGATAGCCAGGGCTACATGGAGGAACCCTATCTCAAAAAAACCAGATAGATAGATGATAGACAGATAGATAGGTAGATAGACAGATGATAGGTAGGTAGGTAGATAGATAGATAGATAGATGGATGGATAGATAGATGGATGGATGGATGGATGGATGGATGGATGGATGGATGTGCTTTCACTCTTCACAATTGCATTGCTTCCCTTCAGATCAGGCAATGGTGATAGGCCCCACAAATCTATTTGCCTGGAAACTTAGCTATCTCTAACAGAGTAACACTGAATAAATCCTGCAAGAATAACATTCTCAGTGACTCCAATTATCACTGAGCCATGAAAACCTGCAATTGGAGAGAAGCATGAGTTAACAGTCATAAATCCAGAATGCACCCATCCTGCTCCCCGTGGCAATTGTTTATTGGCAAATGGTCTTTTCCTGTCCAAAATCTCTATTCTTTTTCAGAGCCTGAAACTGAATGTTAAAATGGCCAAGGATACCAAATAAAGATGGAATGTGCAGATTCCAGGAAAATGAACAGGCTGGAAAGGGGGGGGGTGGCAATCTCCACATGAAGAAGACAGCTGTCACCGACTGCCACTGGCCCCATTACTTGACCCTAACCATGCCAACCTAAAAAGCACTAAGTGTACATACCCTCAAACAAATGGCTTCTGAAACAAGACCTGCAACCAACAATGACCAGAGCCCAACTCCTCAGAACAACTGAAAACCTGGAAAGACAGAAGCTGTGGTTTCCAGCTGCCATAATCTGGCAGTTGTGCTAGGATTCACTGAAGCAAAGGAGCGGATGGCGGGAGCACAGGGTAGAGCAGCCAGGAGAAGCATGGGTCACAGGCAGAGAAAAGGCTCTGCTATAGCTTGGATCAAAGGACAAGAACACCGCCAGCACCACTGCGGGGAATTCGTGTCTCTGATCCCAACTCTGCTTCTATCTATCGGTCAGCAGCGTTGCCTGCCTTAAGCCTTGCTGCCATCAGACTCCTTTGCTGGGAGTCCAGCCCAGACCTTAGCAATGCCCTCCCCCTTGATAGTGAAAGTATTCTCTTTATACCCAGAATAGTTTCTGAGAGGAATGCAGTTGGAGGCCTACTGCTGAGGAATACTGCTGGAAGCCTGCTCACAAGGTGTGCTGACTAACAGGGAAACAAGCAGAGTGTGCCCAGTAGGGAGATGAACAAGTAAAACTTACTAGAGCTAAATGGCCTGCTGTACCCCAACTTCTCTAAATTAAACTGTGAGTATCACATGCCTGTACTTTGCACAAGAACACTCTGACTAGGCCATCACTGGGACCATTCTTTTCAGGTCTCATTTGTACAACAACCACACGCAATGCCTCCCTCTGTCATCCCTCAGTCTCAGAGCTGCAGAAAAGCTCCTTCTCGAACCATGCACCATGGTGGCCCTGGGTGTGAGGGAAGAGGAAGAAGGGGATGAGAAGACAGTGTCAGCCAGGGCAGACCCTGGGGTCAGGGAGAGCTGCCTCACCCAGGCAAGCAGCATGCCAAGCATGCCCTCTCAAGGAGCCCCTGGATAGCTAGACTGGATGAGCAAGAATGCTCCTCCAAGTTCTGTCATGTTCCTAGATACAGCTGGAGCAATGAAGGCTGGAACTCTTTAATCTAAAATGCTCCCACATCCTAAACTTCATAACTTCATGCAGCTCCACTGTGGAGTTCTGGATTAGGAATGTTTGACCAGTGAAGTCGAGGAAAGTATTTCAAAATCTATACAATCCAAGGTACTCTAGCCCCAAGCACTTTAACTAAGAGAGGCTCCATCAATAAAGTTGCAAATTCTGGTTAATATAAAAAGGGACACTAAGGGCCAGAAAGCTTAGAATCCTGCAGGCACAGTCATTCTCCACATCCTGGAGATGCTACAGTGGAAACCGCCCTCTCATTCCCGTCAAATCCACTTGGCTAGGAGTGGAGACAGGACTCCTTCAGCTCTTGCAGAGGACCCAAGTTTGGTTCCCAGCATCCATATCAAGTGGCTCATAACTGCCTGTAACTGCAGCTCCAGGGGATCAGATGCTCCTCTGGCTTCCCCAGGCACCTTCATGGACACACACACACACACACACACACACACACACACACACACACAAATTTTAAACTTACAAAGCACTAAGTTGATCATAAAAAAGACCTCAACTTGCTTATATACTTAAAAAGAAAGAAAACCAAGTTTTTTATTTTTATTATTTTTCTATTTTAATTTTTTTTCATTTAATATACCAACCCTAGTTCCCCCTCCACCCTCTTCTCTCATCCCCCACTCCTGTCCACTCCTCAGAGGGGGTAAGTTCTCCCTTGGAGAGTCAACAAAGTCTGGCATTCCAAATTGAGGCAGCAAGAGCCCCTACCCACTGTATCAAGGCTGAGCAAGTTATCCTACCACAGGAAATAGACTCCAAAGAGTTAGTTTATGCACCCAGGATAAATCCTAGTCCCACTGCCAGCCTCCCTGCCCCCCAACAGATCAAGCAACATAATTGTCACCCACATTCAGAGAGTCTAGTTCGGTCCCATGCAGGTTTCCCAACAGTCAGCCCAGAGTTCGTGAGCTCCCACTAGCTCGGGTCAGCTGTCTCTGTGATTTTTCCCCATTATAATCTTGACCCCTGCTCCACTGCTCAACAAAGGTTCATCTTTGGAAAGTTCTACTTGTAGAATTTGGAGTGGGATAAGTAAAATTTTCATGATTCCCAGAAAATCAACAATGCATCTTCACTGGCTGTAAAAAGAGCAATCTTTCTGAGCCAAGCATGAAAGAGGACACAGCTGGTAGATGATAATCAGTTCTCAGCAGGCTCTTGGTCCCAACTCCCAGGGCGAAGTGTGGAAGGAAAAGGCTATCAATGGCCAGGCATCTGACCACTTACTCATCACACCATCTGCTTCTCCCTTGTGCAAATGTAAAATCAATGCACCCTGCCCCTTGAGACAGAGCTAGGACTGCATCTGTCTCTCTAAGACCCACACAATGATGACTAAGAGATTCAAGTTGCACCTTAAGTAGGATCCTATTGTACCTCGATTCTAGTCCAAAATAAATAGAAACTCTAATATTCTGGATTGATTCCCCTCCTTGCCTAAATTTGCCATTTCCAAAACTCCTTCTGTGTTTTAGCTGCTGATAAAATGTATGAGAAAGGTGGAGTTGAAGGGCCTTGAAAATGACTGCCTTTTTGAGACCCAAGATGTGGACATTTCTAGCTGGTGGGTTTCCTTTCCAAATCTATGGTGCACAGCACAGTGCTCCCTCATTGCTACACATTCAGGAGAAGGACAGGAGCTCACAACACAGGGAATTATGGGGGAAAGCCAAGCAGCTGAGAAGCTTCAGAGTCCAGGGGCATGACTCATGATACAGTGCCTCTGCTTAGCTTCACATAGCCTTGGGTTTAATCCCAGTACAACAGGACAAAACTGCACCCAGGTGACCTGCAGCAAAGCTATGCCTGACTGTCACTTCTCTATGAGAATAGAGACCTCCACCCATGACTTCAGGGATATATCATGTCTCGTGTGACCCCCCACATTCATCTCTGAGGGTATTATCTCTAGATTTCTATTCTAGAGCCACACCTTGCAGCTAAGCATGGAGGAGAGTCAGCCACCCAAAGCAAGCTGAGGGCCCTCAACTAGCTAAAGACCCTGATCACATGACAGCACCAGTTCATTCACAAAATCATTCAACAAATGGTTAAGTATTCTCTGTGCCAGGCAGTGGCTAGATAATGAGAAATCTTTTTCTTTTTTTCTTTTCTTTTTGTTTTGTTATGGTTTTGTTTGTTTTTCAAGACAGGGTTTCTCTGGGTAGCCTTGGAACACATCCCATGGACCAGGCTGGTCTCAAACTCAGAGATCAGCCTGCTTCTGCCTCTGCCTCCTGAGAGCTGGGATTAAAGTGTGTGCCACTACTGCCCGGCCTAAAAGATCTTTTTTTCAAGTGGAGACAGATCAACCAAAACACAGGAGGGGGTCAAGGCTACAGAGAAATACAGAGTAGGAAAAAAAGTCCCTGCCCTGTAGCCACAACAGATGTAAACATGGAATGAGAATAGAGGCTACAAAGAGATAGCTCAGCAGTTAACTACATGAACTACTTTTGCAGAAGACCTGAAGTCAGTTCCTAGCACCCACATCCAGTCCATCCTAACTGCCTGTAACTCCAGCTCCAAAGGAGATCTGATGTTTCTGACCTTCACAAGCACCTTCTCCCCTCTCTCTCCTCTCTGTCTGTCTCTCTTTCTTTCTTTGTCTCTCTCTCTTTGTCTCTCTCCCTCTCTCCCTCCCCCCCACACACACAGGCAGGTACACACACACACAACTTAAAATAAACATTAACTAAAAGGAAGTCACGGACAGATCACTCCTTCACTCCTTCAGTCTTTGCAAGGAGACACCTTTGTCCCCTACATCTTGTACTCACCATAAACAGCCCAAAAAGATGGGGAGACACCACAGTTACTGTTTTAAGACAGTTCAGGTTTCAGATGTCTGATAGGCATATAGGCATACTTCTGCCCTTTTAGGATGAGGCTCTGTAAACCATCTGGCCAATGACAGGATGTCATTTTTCTTTAAGAGGAAACTTTAAATGCAGGCAAGTGTGCATATTTATTTAAGTGCTTTTGTGCTCGCACACGAGCAGACTGCGCTAACAGATTTCTCTGTATTTGGCTGACTTTGCCAGCTTGTCATAAACAGGCTTCTGCATCTTTTCTTAATTGTTTATAAATAGCACCAACACCCGAGAATGTAAATCAAGGCAAGCTGTGCCTCCACTTGGCTCTGCTGTGATGGCAGTACATGACAACGGCCAAATCCAGGAGGGGCGGTCCAAGGCCTGCAGTGGATGCCACAAAGCTGCCTTGCATTCCTCTGACAGCCAAGGCGACAGAAGCAACTTGCTGCCACAAAGACAGCTGATTCCTTTGTTCAGCAGATAGATGCTTGCTGGCTCTGTGTTGGTCTGCACTGTCATATCCAGTGAGATTTCATGTAGTTGAGCATCCTGGAATCCCCCACAGGAACATAAAAGTGCTACCAAGTGCATCTTAGAGACACAGGAAAGGAGAGCTGAATACACTGTCCAAGATATCAGGCCAAAAGGAGGCTCTAATCTAGGACAAAGGCAAAGCCCCAAACACCTTCCCCATCACACGGTCAAGATGAGATTCAAGTCCCTTCCAAGAGCAAATATAGAGACATTGTCCTAGTTTGCTTTTAGTTGCTGTGATTAGTGCCATAACCAAAGGCAACCTGGGTGGGAAAGATTCTACTTCAGCTCACAGTTCACAATCCTTCATCAGGGGAGCCAGAGCAGGAGCTCAAAGCAGAACAGAAGCAGAGGCCATGCAGGAACACCGCTCAATGGTTTGTTCCCCTAGCTCACTCAGCCTGTACTCTTATACATCTCAGGCCTATCTGGCTCAACACCACTCACAGTAGACTGGACCCCCCCCCCCCCGCATCAATCGCCAATTCAGGAAATGCTTCATAGACAAGCCACAAGGTCTCCCTTCCCAGATGTGTCAAGTTAACCACTGAGATTAGCCATTGCAGACACACTATGTGAAGTCACAAAGACCAGCCAGTGTTCTGTTCCTCTGACAATGCTGGAACAATCACTCTGGCTAGCAATCACCATGCACTGCATTCTCCTCCATTGTCACCATGATTCTATGAACGTGCTGCCTTTCACCCCCACCCGCTTTACTGATGAGAAAACCGAGGCCCATACAGAAAGGAAGTCATCTATGAACACCTGTCAGGATCTTTTTGGAAATACTCAAAAGCAAATATTCCTTTAATTACAAATGTTTTGCCAGCCCATTCTTTCCAATTTGCTCTTCACTCCTCTCTCTCTGTCGCTGGGTTCCTTGGGTTCTGTTCAGTATTTAACTGTGGGTGTTTGCCTCTGCTTCCATCAGTCACTGGATGAAGGCTCCAGGATGGTTATAGACATCAAGTTCACTATCAGGAATAGGCATTCGAGGTGGTCTCTACACTATTGCTTAGCTTGCCAAACAGCTGATCCAAACAGGGGAGAGCTCTTGGACCCCAGACTGACAGCTGGGAGGCCAGCATGGGACCGATCCAGACCCTCTGAATGTGAGAGTCAATATGGAGGCCTGGGCTACTTATGGGGTCCTGAGCAGTGGATCAGTGTTTATCCCTGGAATACTAACAGACATCGTGTGTCCATAACACAAAGAGGGTTGCTCTCTCTGCCTGAACTCTTAAGGAAGTGCCTGGACCCTACCCTGAATGAAATGATAGACTCTAGATATCCCCTATGCGGAAGGAATTGGCAATAGGGTGGGAGGATGGGGGGGTTGGGGGGTGCGGGAGGAGGGGAGGGAGAGGGAACTGGGATTGACATATAAAACAAGCTATTTAAAATAAAATAAAAGAAAAAACAAACAAATGTTAACCAAACATAAAAGTACTGAACACCAGGGGCTGGAGGGATCGTTCAGCAGTAAGAGAACTGGCTGTTCAAGGATCAATTCCCAGCACCCTGCCTGTAACTCCAGTTCCCAGAATCTGACATCTGTTGGCCTTTGAGGGCATCAGGCATGCAAGTGGCACAGATAGTGAAACTGTGCCTTCCCTATAATCTCTACCCACCACCTTCTCAGCAGCAGCCAAGGTAAACAGCATGCTGAATGCTCCTCAGGAGCCTTTCTGTGCATTTAGAAATAACCACACACACCTAAGTGAAGAAGACCCGTCCATGACCTGGTGTCTGTTTGCTGACCTCTGACTCCTACAGTCCTGGAACAATGCAGAAAGATGAGGCTCCCTGCCAGTGGCCCCTTCCTACAATCACGCATGTGGCTGCAGAGTGTCAGCCCTATTTCCCTACAGCATCCAGAAGCACTTGTTATCTGTGACTGGCAAGGCTGTGCCATCCAGATTCTTCCACAAGGAAGGGTGCACTGCCCTGAAGAGCCATGTTGGGCACTGCATGGGTGACACTCTTGAAAAGCCACCAGTAAAGAAGGAGTAAAGACTGGGCCATGCTGGCCCATAGGTCAATACACTGGTGAACACAGTGTCCTAGACATAGCTACAGGTTCAGGCTTGCCAGGCCCATGGCACAGACCACATCTCTGCTCCAGCAGCTTCCTCCTGCCTTCACTTCCTGGCATTGATTCCCATCATCACCTGCCTCCAAAGACTCCACTTATGATAGCTTTTCTCCTCCTTGAAATGTCCTTGACACCCTTCATTCTTCTCTTTGTCTCCCTACTACCATTTCTTGAGCTATAATTGTAATTATGCAAGATTAGACAGCTCTTTATACATCACATACACACACACACACACACACACACACACACACACATACACACACAGGTATCCTGAAGAGAGGAGAATAACATCCCAGCAAGCAGCCAATGTGTTAGCAGGTGTGCTGGGAGGAGGTGCCTTTGTTAAGGTCCCTAAGACTACCAAGGGTAGTGATCCACAGATACCCCTGGTGGGCATAGACACTCACCCAGGCTAAGATTCTTTGCAACAAGGAGACTCAATACAAAATCAGCAGAGGGTAGGTATGGGTATGTTTGGGAACCAGGAGCAAACTTCCAGAATCTCCTCACTGGGGAATCACACAGGACACACCTACATCTCTGCAGCAATGAGCTGTGACAGCACACATAAGATATTTCTGCAGAACCCAGCAGAGACTCAGAGTTCAGGGTTATCACTGGGGGCAGCTCACACCAGTGCCCTCTACACAATATGTACCAAAACTCCAGTCTCCCAAAAAGAAAGCAAGTATGGGCAAAAACTACATCATCTACACATCCAGCAGAGGCCCAGGGAACCCCCTCCCTCCAGTCAGATCAGGCACCATCCCTGACACAGTCAGCAGACTCCCTCACCCACGGGCCTCTCCTGGAAGGGAGTCCACCGCCATGAGGTCTCTCCACGGCTCTACTCAGTACCCTGGCACTGGCGTCAGTTTGTGCCTATGGACTCTCATCTGTTTACTTTATCTGCTCCAGCCTTCCTGCAGGAGATCCTCTCTAAACGCTGAGCCAATTCTCAGATCTTTTTGCACAGGAAAACTATTGAAATTCTGATACTGGAAAACAATAAAAGACATCAGAGAAAGGCAGAAAGGAAGAAGGCAAAACAAGAATGCCAGAGAAGAAATCAGGGTCTCACAGGAGTGGTGCGGAGACAGGTGAACAGTGAGCTGTCCCTGAGGCTCCCACCCACCCAAGGGAAACGCCAGGGCTCTGTGGGGGTTTCACTGACACACAGACCTCCACGGGTGGGACCTCAGTCGTCAGAGGATTCATCTTCCTTACAAACCGCACTGTGTCTAGGAACACAGCCCTTTCTACCTGCACTTCCTTCTGACAACCTGCGCGAGAAAACAGGATCTCAGACGACCTTAAAGTTCAGGTACGTGGAGCTGGAGTATGGAAGCCCCGAGTTCCAGCCATGGATCCACTCTCAGCATTAATCTTATCCATGAAAGGGAGGAAACACTCTATCATAGCTGCAAGAGTCAAATGAAGACACAGATGCGTACGATTCTGTTCAATAACAATGCTGTCAATATTAGAAAACCCTCGAGTAATCTTTCAGCAGTGCCTACTATGTGCCAAGTTATCAGGTCAGACCTTGGAGACACAGGAGACTGGAGACTGTGTGAAAAAAAGAAAAACAGTGAGGGGTGAGGAGGAGGCTGCTTCTATAGTAGGCACATCTGGGGTCAGAAGCCTGGGTCTGAACCCCAGAACCACCACTTGAGGGTTCAGTGACAGCAAGGTTGATAACAATCAACTTAACATTTGAAAACAGCCAGGCAGAAAGTTCCCAACACTAAGAAATGGTATGATCATGGTGACAGACCAGCTGGCCATTCAGATCTGATCATTATCCACGTGCTGCAATGTTACTTTGCTCCACACGCACCTATAATTACCGTGTGTCCTTTAGAAATAAAATGGAAGGCCTGGTGTGGTGCAACATGCCTATGATCCCAGAACTTGAGAGGTAGAGGTCCAAGGATCTGGAATTCAAGGTTAGCCTTAGTTTCTAAACAAGTTAGAGTCCAAACTAGACCACATGACACACTGACTCAAAAGTGTCAAAATGAATGAAGACATAATTGTTTGAAAAGCATTCTGTGGCAAGGTGTCTAACTCTACTGTGCCTCCCTCTTCTTACCTGTAAAACAAGGCTAATCACAGTACTTTATGGTTCTCACGGCCTAGAATGACATTAAATCAGTGAAAACATCATGGTGTGGGGCTCGATTGCACCTATAAAGGCTTCAAAAACGCAAGCAGGTTTGGAATTTTCCAGAATGAAAAGTAGAAAGGACTGTCACAGACATTATCTTTCTGACCCTTGGAACACCTCTCCTAAGACAGCACAACAAAGACAAAGGGCCTTGGGGACCCTGTGACTTACCGGCAGGGAGGGAATTACCTCCTTTCTCCACACTCTATCTAGCCTCACACCAGTTTTGCTCCTAAACATTGGAAGAAATGGCAACTTGGACACAGAATAATGGACCTAGAACCACCGGCCCACAGAACCAGACTGCTTCGTTCACAGGCCTAAGAGGTCTCTCTCTCCTGGACTGCCAAGGCAAGAATCCAAGACTAGGAGCCTGGAGCACCATGCTCAACGGCTGGCAGGTCATCTTTAGAGAAATCATCCCATGAAATTAGTGTCACACTTTTCAAAAGGACAGTGTGACTTTTATAGAACCATCTACTCCACTTGGAAGGAAGGTCAAATAAAACCACAGAAGGAAAGCACACTCACACAACAACAAATTAAATTCATCTGTCATAGGCTCAAGCCTCAAAGCCCTCTGGGCACACAGATGCTCTTCTGAGCTGAAATTGAATTGCAAGGGACAAATAGATTGACTTGTTGAAAGAGATTTAAAAAAATAAAATGTCCCATGTAAAAATTCCTTTACCTTGTTTTTTTTTTTGTTTTTTGTTTTGTTTTGTTTTGTTTTTTTGGTTGGTTGGTTGGTTTGGTTTGATTTGGTTTGGTTTTTCTGGTTTGAATGTCTTATCTGGTTCATAAGACAGCACATACTGATGACATGTACACCTTGGTGGGACCAAATCAGGCACTACAGCAATGCAAATAGCTACTGTAGTCCACCTTTGTGAAGCTCACAATTCACAAGGGAGGGCTGGGTAGAGAAGGATCAATCAGGTACAATTCCAATCCACAGATGCACTGCTTACAGCAATGGTTCTCAACCTGTGGGTCGACCCTCCTTAGGTCAAAAGGACCCTTTCACAAGGGTCATATATCAGATATCCTGCATATCAGATTATTTTCATTATGATAGATAACAATAGCAAAATTACAGCTATGAAGTAGTAACAAAATTTTATGGTTGGGGCGTCACCACAACATAAGGAACTGTAAAGGTTAAGAACCACTGGCTTACAGCAATGCCAGCTCTAAGAATCTGGGGCCCTAGGAATTTCAGCCCTATTCCAAGCTCCACCAGGACCCCAGGCCAGCAGCTTCTGTGAGCCATAGGAAAGCCATGTAGGAAGGAGGAGGCCTGTCCTGCCCTTTTCACAGAACTCCTGTGGGCAGAAGATAAGATCTTGGGTTTTAAAAGCCTGTAAGAAACCACCATTGCCATTAATAGCAACAGGGTGAGATGAGGTCAGAATATTCTCCCCAACAAAGGAAAGGAGCCTGTAACCATGCACGTAGCCAAGCATGGTGGTCCATAAGAGTCCGGGTGATGCCAATGCCCACCTCTTTCACTGCTTCCCTCTCCAAGTGGTCACTCACAAGAGAGGTGCTCAAAGGGAGAGGCATCTGTTCCTGACGGTTTTGATGTTGTAAGAAGTAGATGATGAAGGTGTATTTTCAGCACAGGTGCACTTAGAATTCATCAGAGTTACAGATAAGCAGGAGGCACCACATGTCCCCTCCCTACCCCCTCCCCCAGTCTTAGGACTTGAGGATGGACAGGTACAAGTGGCTGAGCCAGGATCAGAGAAGTCTTGAGCCCCACATCATTCATAAGATGAGGCTGTGTCCTGAGCCAACAGGATGGAGAATCTGGGAATCCGGCGAGTCCTGACCATGGGTGAAGAGCACATTGGCCCTTCTTGCGCTTTTCTCTCAGCTGATGTCTCTGCAGAATTGGGTATTAAAACCTGCTTCATTTTCACAAGTCTCTTAAATTTTTCGCTGTCTTATTGCCCACAATGTCACCCAAACTCACCACTCAGTGAAGCAGTTAGATGTTTTTCACCATTAAATGCTTTCATTAGCCTGGGCAAGGGCTCCTAGCAAAGGTCAAAGAACATCCCAATGTCACATGATGGCATTAAATTTCCTGAACACAACACAGAGAAGTACAGGGCTAGAATCCTTGAATCTACCCCCCTCCACAAAAAAACACAAAGCGATTTCACTTCTGATGTACCGGGTGTAAGCTACCACAGTGTGTCTCCCCTTTCCAGACCACTCCATTCATTCAGAACACTCTTAACTGATACCAGGAGCCTTAGTACAGCTTGGTACCCCACAGCT
The DNA here is from genome assembly GCF_017639785.1 of Mesocricetus auratus. Lineage (NCBI taxonomy): Eukaryota > Metazoa > Chordata > Mammalia > Rodentia > Cricetidae > Mesocricetus > Mesocricetus auratus. Next base: position 16,068,417 of record NW_024429190.1, on the reverse strand, counting down.
GAACAAACCACCAATGCCTGCCTCCAGCTCACTGAAGATGATCTCGCCCTAATTCAGGCTGCCAAGTTCAGAAAGTAAATGCAGAAAATAATTCTCTGGTTACCTCATCCTTTGTCCTATCCTGAGGGAGACAGAAATGAGTCTCAATCAAAACAAAACAAAAACACAGAGAGAGGGTTGGAAAGATGGCTCAACACTAAAGACTGCTTGCTGCTCTTGCAGAGGACCCAGGTTCAGTTCCCAGCACCCACAACAGGAGGCTTACAACCATCTGTAACTCCAGTTCCAGGAGATCTGACAACCTCTTCAGGCTTCCAGAGTGTCTTAGTGAGCATTTCTACTGCTGTGATAAAACACAGTGACCAAAAGCAGCTTGGGGAAGAAAGGGTTTATTTCAGCTTACATGTCCTGATCACAGTCCTTAATGGGGAGACGTCAAGACAGGAACTCAGGGCAAGAGACAAGAGCTGACGCAGAGGTCATGGAGGAGTGCTGCTTGCTGCCTTGCTCGTTCACCAATAGCCTCTCCTGGGATCACTTCATGGACTCCAGCCTACCACACAGTGCAAAAGCCTCAACTGCTCTCCATGATCCCTTTATGCCTTCAAAGTCAGTACCATCTGGCTGACTGCTCCATTACCAAGTTTTTCTGCCAGTATGAGGTATAACCTTGGCCCCCAATGGACCACAGCTTCTGTGTGCTGACCCTGAGAAAACCCTTCCAGAAAAATTTGCCTCAATGATGCCCATCCCTTCTTAATCATAGCTGATTCTTTTGCCCCAGCTGACCACTATAAATTGTCCCTGTAAAACAGAGGTTTCCTTTAGTGGTTCTTAATTCAAATTACTACATAAATGGATATAAAAGAATCTTTGCTTCCCTCTGAAACTTCACAAGACAGACCTCCATTGTCTACACTGCTGTTAGTATTCTTATCTTCCAAGTTCCTACAAAAGCCTATTAAGCACTAAATTCAGTGACTTCCCCCGCTCAATGTTCCCAAGTCCTTCCACAATCCTCCCAAAATATGATCAATCTATCACATTAATACCCCAACTCCTGGTACTAATTTATGTCTTAGTTGGGATTTCTATTGCTCTTATAGAACTCCAAGACCAAAAGCAACTTGGGAAGGAAAAGGTTATTTCATCTTATAGCTTGGCTTGTAGTCTATATCAACTAGGAAGACAGGGCAGGAACCTGGAGGCAGAAAGAGACCATGGAGGAATGCTATTTGTTGGCTTTGCTTAGCCTTCCTTCTTATAGCATCCAAAACCACTAGCCCAAAGGTAGTACTTCCCCAATGAACTGTGTCCACCCACATCAGTCATCAATCAATAATATATACTACAGACCAGTGTATAGGCAAATCTTATAAAGGTATTGTTCCAGTTAGGAATCTCCCTCCAAATGACTTGAGCTTGTAGTCAAATTACTATAAACTAGACAGGACATTTGTGCACCAGGTACACATATGCTGTACTCACATACATGCAGGCAGACACTCATACACATAAAATATAAGTAAATCATTAAGGGGTTAGGGGACCTGGAAAGGTGGCTCAGTGGTTAAGAGCACTCACTATTCTTGCAGAAGACATTGGTTGGTTCCAAGCACTCACATGATGGCTCACACCATCTGTAACTCCAGTTCTAGGGAATTCTTCTAACTTCCACAGCACCAGGCACATATGTATACATACATGCAAGCAAATATTCATACACATAATATAAAAATAAGTAAGAACAAAAGGAGCCTTACGTATCATATACACAGCCTCCCTCTCCACAGCTAAGCATGTAATGCCCATGGAAAGGAACAGACTAGACTGGCTTCAGGATAGAGCCAAATTCACCAGTGAGGCACTAGACTCCAGCTTAGAGAATATACCATGATACGAATATACCATGATACTACACTACTTCTAATGAAGGAGGAAAAGGCTGAGCACAGGCCATCCCAACCACATCACAGCCATTCATCAGGTCAAATGGAACTGGTGGAAAGACCTGTGCTTCCCAAGCACTGTAACTGGCTACATTTCATCACTGTATATTTCACAGCATAACTTGAGACTTTTCCTTTATTCTGTTAGAATATGAATTCAGATGTATAAAGAGTATATAATATGCACTGGCTGTTGAGAGGTGCTGGGGACTCAACACTGACAAGAACAACAATCCCTGTTCAAGAAGAGGTGGTAGGCTAAGGAGGAATAATGGAGAAAGAGGCTGATGAGAGAGTTAATAGAATGAAGGGGGGCTGGATGAGAAGCACCCACCTGTGCTGGGTAGCACCTAAAGAACACCATTTGAGGGTTACATGTCACCCCCAGGTGACTGAGGATGCTGCTATCAATTGACTCCCTTGGTTCCAGGAATCATGGTTGTGTGGTTTGAATAGGAATGTGCCCCCATAGGCTCATAGATTTGAATGTTTGGTCATTAGGGAGTGGTGCTACTTGATAGGGTTAAGAGGTGTGACTTTGTTAGAGTAGGTGTGACCTTGTTGGAGGAAGTTTGTCACTGAGAGTGGGTGTTGAAGTTTGAAATGCTCAAGTCAGTCCTAGGATCTCTCTTTCTTCCAGATGCTTGCCCAATCAGATGTAGGACTCTCAGCTACCTCTCCAGCACCATGTCTGCCTGTGTGCCGCCATACTCCCCACTATGACGATAATGGAATAAACCACTGAAACTGTAAACAAGCCTCAATCAAATGTTTCCCTTTATAAGAGCTGTCAGGCAGTGGTGGCACATGCCTTTAATGCCAGCACTCAGGAGGCAGAGACAGGAAGATTTCTGAGTCTGAGACTGGTCTGATCTACAGAACAAGTTCCAGGACAGGCTCCAAAGCTACACAGAGAAACCCTGTCTTAACACACACCCCCAAAAAAGACTTGCCATGGTCATGCTGTCTCTTCACAGCAAAAGAATGTTGACTAAGACAATGGTCAAAGAACTCACAGCATATAGTTAAGGAGAAGAAAGCAAAGCAATGAACCAAACATCATGAAGATTAAAAATCAGCTTTTAGTAGCAATGGTCCAATTATAAAAATCCTTTAGATATAATGTATTTGGTTTTAACTTGTATGTTTAAAACTCAAGTATCCCAGGGCACAATATTTTAGTAGTAAAGTAATGCTACCAGTTAAAATTTAAAATAAAAATACCCATAGTTCAAGACCTAAGGATGAGTTATCTTTGACAAGTTTATTTCCTTTGTTTGGTTTTATTGCCAACTTAACACAATCTAGAATCACCTAAGAGGAAGGACCCTCATTTGATTGCCTCAATCCAATTAGTTTATTGCTGCTTGTATGAGAGGCTGTCTTGATTTATGATAGATATGGGAGGCCCCAGAACACTATGGGTAGCACCTTCCCTAGGCAGGTGGGTCTGGGCTGTGTAAGAAAGCTAGCTAATCCAGAGACAGTGAGCAAGCTAGTGAGCAGCATTCCTCCACACTTTCTGTTCTAGGTTCCTACATGACTTCCCTCAGTGATAGATTTCAATCTGGAAGTGTAAGCCAAACAAGCCCTCAGGTTGTTTTTGTTTGTGGTGTTTATCACGGCAACAGAAAGAAAACTAAAATTTGCAATATTTATGTTGGAAAATGACAAGGATGATGAGGGTGGTGGGGCCACGGCAGCTTCACAGAATGCTTCCAGGGCTGGCACTGAGTTGAGTGGTTTACACATATGCATGGAAACCTCAGACAATCCTTCTGGACAGCAACAGCCCATTATCCACTTCATAGATGAAGCCAATTAGATGCAGACAAGTTTTTGCACTCACCTAAAATTAAATGGCTTTTGGGGAGGCTGAAGACCAACCCTTGCTAAGGAAGTACTGTTGTTTACGAACCATCCCTCACAGTGCTGGGGGGACAAGAACCCAGTAAATACCTGCTGAGTACTTCATACTCAAGGCTATCCCACACACTGAAATGGATGTATGGTGGTCTTGCAAAATTAACATCAACTTTCCTCCTCCATGGAGAGAGGGGGAGAGGCGTCAGAACAGAGTGAAGGTCAGTGAGTGTGCTCATGGAAGATTCCAGAAGAATGGCGTGGCAAGCTGTCCCCATGGTGTCTGCATGATGCTGACATCACTTGAAGCAAGGCACAGCTGGGGAAAGGCAGCAGGACTGCCTCTACCTGCGATACCAGTTCACCTCAGACCAAGGTCCCTCTTGCTGTACACTGGAACCATTTAAGAGACTCTCAAAGCAATAGCTCCCTACACTCCCCACCCACAGACTCTACCTCAGTTGGCCTGCTTTATAAGCAAGTGTGTGTTTCTCAGAGACCCCCAGAGGCAGCCGGGGTTGCTAGTCCCAGGCATTCACACACTTGGCCCAGCTCAACATACTCATTGAGATTCTGAACACTAGAGAACAGCTCAGACAAGGCAGCCTCTACCCCTTGACAACCTGTGACCCTTTGCTTTCTTCTTTGGGATAAAGAAACCAGGATCTCTGATTTATTTCACTCAAACCAAATAAACTCGCAGGTGAAGAGAGATTTGGGCATAGACCTCTACACAAAATACTTCCTGTTGCTCCCTGTCAGAAGCCTGGGGACTAACTGAACCCGGGGAATTCTGAGAGGAAATTCATGTCTGAACCACAGGGAAAGTGCAACTGTGCACACACACCCCAAAGCACATCAGCAGCTCAGATCTACCATCCTAAAAAAGGGGGGAAAGGAGGACAGAGCAGAACAAAACGAGACAGCTCTGCTGGTCTACTCCCTCACTGCCACTACTGGCTCTGACCTGAGCCCCGGGACAGGCACAAAACAGAAAAGGTGATGGCACTGTAGCTGCAGAATCTACCTCAGGAGAGAGGCTAATGAAAGAATTCCAGCCACAGACCAAGAAAGTGAGTGAAGAGTCACTTTCTCTGTTCTTAGGAGATGGGAAGGGCAGTGGACACACACACACACACACACACACACACACACACACACACACACACACACACACACCAGATGAGGGAACATTTAAGGTGTTTCACACCTTCACGTGCTCCACAAATAGCAATTCAAGCATCATTTCTTGCAAACCTTGTGACTTGTCCTGCATCACTAATCTTTCTAGAGGCCCTTTGCTGTTAGGAATGTAATGGATGAGACCAGAGTAGGCTAAAACATGTATTAATGTAAGAATAGAGGGCTTTGGTGTCCCTTTGGATGCCACCCCACCCCACCCCCTGACACCTGTGTTCCTTTCATTGTCTCAGCCTCTTGGCTGACCCAGAATTCCCCAGAAAGCTAGCAAGCTGGCAGCCCTGCCACTGACTGCTCTGAGGCCACAAAAGCCATAAAGCACTGAGCTGACAGGATCCATCTGCCTCTCACAGTCTTCTACTTGTCATGCAGGTCACTCTGTGAGCAGACTGGCTGGGAAAGGCTTTTGCAGGTTACCAGAAATGGACTCCTCTCTTCTGTCCTCCTTCCTAGGAGTGCAGACTGCCTGGAGAGCAGAGAGATGAGAGGGTTTTTTTCCTGCCAGACACGATGTGCGTTCCTCCCCACTGGAGACACCCCACCACACGCAGGCAGGAGCGTGTGCCTCCTCCCCACAGCTACACTGTGGGGCAGGTGTCTTAGGTTACTGCAGCTTGCCATGAAGACCTAAGTGGGCTGTCTCAGGCTGGACCTCGCCCAGGGGGTCACAAGCATGACCATGCCATACCTTTCAGGTCTTCAGGCATATTACAGATGTGCTTTCTTCAAATCCCAGAGAAGCTGTTTACACAGCTGTATTCCCCAGAGATGTGGTGCCTTACAGGCTTCAGAGCCACATCACTGTGTGTCTCACCGGCTCTCCCTGTGACCTCGAGAGACACGCCGCTTCATTAGCTCCAGTTTCATTGAGAATCAAACCAAGAGGGGTGAGAAATGGTTCAGCAGTTACGAGCACTTCCCACTCTTGTAGAAAACCCAAGTTCAGTTCCCACTTGTGATGCCTCACAATTGTTTGGGACCCAACACCCTCTTCTTACCTCTGAAGGCATTGCATTCATATGCAATGCTCCCACACATAGTTAAAGATAAAAAAGCTTAAAAAGATAAGAACACCAAATTCACAAAAATTCAGCAAGTTTTCCAATACCCCTCTTGTTAGAAGCAAGACATAAAGATCTTTTGACTCTGGAACCAATACTTTGGCCAATGTGCCACGCAATCCCTGTGGGGCTGGGAGTCTTCCCTGACCTTAAAACTGCAAACAGAAATCTCTCACATGTCTTCCTCACAGAAGGCAATTTATAAATCACCAACTGTATTTGGGAAAGTGCACAGGCCACTTTCCAATGTACCTTCATTTGTGTCCTGGACAGATCGTTCTAAGGCAGAGGGGAGAGGGGCATGAGACGTCTTTACTGAGGGCAGAAAAACAGTGCAGTCAGCAGTCACAGCCACACGCATCCATCCCTAAAAAGCTGTATGTGAGGAAACGTAACATGAAATCCAATCAAACACAGACATGAAGAGGGGAGAAGAGAACAAAACGGCTCTGGAGAGATGGAGAGGTGAAAAGCACATACTGTTCTTACAGCGGGCCTGGGTTCAGTTCCCAGCGCCCATGTCAGGTAGCTCATAACCACCTCTAACTCCAGCTCCAAGGGATCTGACAGCTCTGGCCTCCTCAGACAACACCTACACTCACATTCACACTCATGCTCACATGTATGCACATGCACACACACATGCACAATTAAAACTAAACCACCTTTAAAAAGAAGAATGACAGAGGTTTGAAAGACAGGAGAACTCAACTCATCTCCCATTCCCCACACACATGGACCACAGTTGTCTCGTCTTGTCATTGCCCTTGAATGACATCCTGATGTTCCAGAATAAAACTACTATGTACACACAGGTTTTGAGTGACCATATCTTCTTTTCTCTGGGACAAATGCCCTTGAGTGCAAACGCCCATTCACACAACTCCCAGTTTGGCTTTGTAAGAGACTGGCAACATGCCTTTGGAGGACTACCCCACTTTCCTTTCCACCGGCACCTTTGACCCAACTTCACACAGCACTTACTATTTTTCAGAAAGAGTCCGTTTGGGGCCAGGATCCATGAGATTCCACCTTTCTGTGATTGGTCTACTGTGTCACTTGCTGGCCATGGGGCTGCGAAGTTCCTTTAACCACAAGAGCACGCTGCCTCATTGCTATCAGGATAAACGTCCCTTGCCTCAGGTGGACTAGGAGCCTGGCAGGGAGAACAACAAGGCAGGATGACTATAGCCGTCAATGTCTTCATTGGAGCCGCACAGGAGCTCCCTCACTCTCTGCTCAGATAATCAGCAGAGAAGAGCATACAGAATGGCCAAATGGTTGTTGGGTTTCTAATTTAATAAAAAAGAATTTTTAAAGCATAGGAAGAGATGGTTTGGGAGGAGAGGGGGGGCGTGAGGGACAACAGCCTTCACAACACCCATCCTTAATTTCTTGATCAGCAATCACCTATCCTATCATGGCAGGACCTCCTCACCACCAGCTTCATCCACCTGGACCACCTCCTTGACAGTGTGCAAAAGTCAGCAGCACCTCAATGTGAGCAATGCGGTTTGGATAGGAGAGCTGCAGACAATTTCCCCCAAGAAACCACAGCACAAAAGCTACAGCTGCCATAATACTCAGTGGCAAAAACTGATGTCATGCATTTCCTACAGGGACTGCCTCATAAAGCCTGCAGGGCAAGCAGTGGTCACTAGCACAGTCAAGGTAAATCCTAATATTTCAGAAAGACTTCTCAGACCTGGGGAGCCCCAGGCACTTTGTTCCCCTGCACCGACAGGTGTCTCAGAAGTGCATTTTCAGAAAAATAATATTCTCTAAATCTGAAATTCCCTCTCAGAAAAAAAATGTTTGCACTCTGGAAAAGAAGACAAGAAACAACTCATTCAGCATGCTTGCCACGAAAGCAGATGGACACAATTCCATCTCCAGCAACAATGTAAAGAGCCAGGTAACAGCACACACACACACACACACACACACACACACACACACAAATCCATGAATACACACACACTGAATACACAAGTGGAAAAATCTAAAAGGAAATATACTCAACGGTTATTGACCCATCAGGGCAATACTTCAGTTTCACAGCAGCATTCATGAGGTGAACAAATTCTGAAATTATCGGATAAACTCAGGCCCTAGTCTAACACATACTATGAGACCCAGTAAATTATTGTATCATCTAATCTTTCCACCTATAACATGACAAAGAATAAAACATTTGGTCAAGGAATAGGAAACAGGCCATCACACACATACTGAGAATAAAATAGAACCTGATAAAGGGAATCATCTATGCCAATCAAAATTCATGTGTGCATTTTTTATCCCACCTCTAGGAATTCAACCCACAGACATGAAAATCCAAGAGAACTAGGAGCAACACAGCACAGCTTGTTATTACAGAAGACTGGGAATGACCTTTCCAGGAATGGTCCAGGGAGACAGCACAACTCTACAGTAACACTATGAGTGACCACACTTCCATGGATGCTCAGCTGAACACAGCCTCCTGGATGCATTCAAAAGGAAGCTGCAAGGGTTCCAGAGCAGCCAAGAAAAAGCCTTGAGAATGGTGCTGCATTGCTTAGAGTCAGGGTATGTGACACAAGAGTCACTGCCTTATTATAACTACGAAATCTAATACTGCCTAATAGGCTGAAGCACTGCACTAGTCAAGCTCAGGGGTAAGTGCTGTCAAAAGAGGCACAGTTGAAGGATGCCCTCAGAGGCAGCTGTGACTGGGACATCACAGATCAATGCTGAAAGACAGCTGTTGGAGGTGTGAATGGTGGTAAAGAATGAGACGACAGAAGCAGCACATGACAGGGCAGGGACACAGAAAAGCACAAGCCACTAAGTGCTTTAGGAAAAGGTTGAAGCTACTGACTTGATTATGAGTTGATGATGGCGACTAAGAGGCTGAATGCTAACTTGGAGTCTGCACCCAGATTATGAGCCTTGAAAGAGGCTTGTGACTTTACCCTGCACCGTAACAGTGGAAAAGACTGAGGGATGCTACACACACACACACACACACACACACACACACACACACACACACACACACACACCATGTAGGTCATCAATGGGAAAAGAAAAAACAGGAAGCTGTCTGATGCAGGGAGCCTGGCTTATAGAAGGAAGGGAATCATCAGGAATTATCAGGTTCTATTTTATTCTCAGTATGTGTGACGGCCTGTTTCCTATTCCTTGTCCATCTTTATAGACAAAAGAATGTAAAGCTGTATCTATTTTTAGGGCACTATCAATGTTCTACAACCCTATCTATATCTGTCTGCCAGCTGCCATAACAAAATCTCACACCCTGGGTGGCTGAACAACAGAAACATATTTCTCAGCGTCTGGAAGTCGGGATGTCCAAGATCTGGCTCCTGGAGAGGCCGCTCTTTCTGCCCTGCAGACAGCCACCTTTCTCAAGGATGGAGGCAAAGAAAGCTCTCTTGTGTCTCTTGTCAGGGAAATGACTTCATCAGAAATTCCTCCCCACCTCATCTAGCCCTTGATTCCATCACACTGGTGTTAGGGATTTATCATTAGCATGGGGGAGGACACAAAGTCCAGTCCCTGCCTTTCAATAATTCCTAAAATAGCAACAAAAGGAGTAAAAAAAGCAATAATGCACCTGTAAGTAAATAATAAGCTGATCCTTTTATTATCTGATGACATATAACAGCCAGTCTATGATAAATGTCTACGATATGAAGAGTTGGAATCAGAGGTAAATGAAAGTCAGCCTGGCAACGTGGTGCACACCCACTACACCTCCACTTTGGAGATGGAGACAGGAATATCAGGAATAAGGCCAGCTTGTGCTGCATAATGAGTTAGAGGCCAACCTAGGCTCTACAAGACTCTGAGTCAAACAAAAAAGGAAGTTAGTCATAAAACAGCATCACTATCAGCCACATAGTTGCCTTCTCACAATCCCATTGTGTCAGAGTGTTCTTTTCTAATTATTTTATTTTTATTTTATGTGTATGAGCATTTTGCCTTGTAGTAACTTGAATGAGAAATGTCCCCTGCAATAGACGTGGGCATTTGAACACTTGAGCCACAGTTAGTAGCACTGTTTGGGAGTACTGAGTTAAACAGCCTTACTGGAGGAAGTATGTTACAGAAGGTGGGCTTTGGTTTCTAAAGCCTTATGCTCCTTCCTGATCACACTCTACTTCTCACTTGCAGTTGAGTGCTCCAGCCGCCACGTCTGCCACTGACTGTCATGCTTTTCTACTAGAATGGTGTCTAGTCTCTCTGGAACCTTAAGCTCAAACAAACTCTTTCTTCTATAACACTGGTTCTCAACCTGTGGGTTGTGACCCCTTTGGGTTGAATGGCCTTTTCTCTGGGGTCATATACCTGCCTATCAGATATACACATCACAATTCACAACAGTGACAAAGTTACAGCTATGAAGTAGGAATGAAAATAACTTTATGACTGGGAGTCACCACAACATGAGGGACTGTGTTAAAGGGTTGCAGCTTTCGGATGGTTGAGATCCACTGCTCTATAGGTTGCCTTGTTCATGGCACTTTATCACAGCAATAGAAAAGTACTAAAACTGCCTGCATTGTTTGTCTGTGCATCATTTTGTGCCCGGTACTGGCAGGGGCCAGAAGAGGCTATTGGGTCCCCTAGAAGTAGAGTTACAGATGGTTGTGATCCACCATGTTTGTGCTGGAAACTGGACTCCATCCTCTGCAAGAGCAGCAAATGCTCCTACCCACTGAGCCATCCCTCCAGCCCCACAGAACACTGCTCTGTCTCCAGCATCACTGTACCCCAGTCTACATACACATCAGGAAGAACCCTTCCAAGTCACAGACTTCACAGAGTCCTTTGTTCCAACAGCAGAGGTCACAAAAGGAGCTGCACTAAGGAGCTGACCATACTAAGGCTGACACATAAAAATCTAAAAATGCAGATATTTTGCATGCAAATTAGAAAATAAAATAGCTCTTAAGGAATCTAACTAAATCTTTGAAACCAGATTGGCATGTGTGCTTGTGCCTGTGCATGTGCCTCTGCGTGTATGTATACACATGTACTACATATCTTCCCCCTCAAGGACTATAGGAGTGCTTGAAATTTAAAACATAATGATAAAATTTTCATACAGAGTTCTAGAGAGAAAGTTGGGAAAATATTCCTAAAAAGGAATACACAGTGCTTCAAGGGCTCCTGCAGAGGTTCCATCATGGAAACTGACTGGTTACAATGCTGGCCATTGCTGATTAGCTCAGCCTCTAGCCCCGTGCTCCCCAGAGGCTGGGAGGTGGGGCTGAGATTCTCCACCCTCATCCTGCCTTGAAGATCCTGGCAGCCAGCCCTGAGCCTGAAACCTCCAGTCATCTCACTGTTATGCAATCCTATGGCTCTAGGAATGCCAAGGGCCTCGGATGCTTTGGACACTAAGACAGAGTATCAGAGGAAAGATGTTTCTATCACCTCCATCACTCCAAACAAAGAATCAAAACACAAGACTATACTTAGGAGGATGGAGGGCAAAGAAGTAGGCATCAGGGGTTGGGAGCAGAGGGGGTGACCCCAATCCTCTCCTTCCACAGTCCCAATCTCACATGCTCTCCCTGTCTCTCCCTGCTCCCACTTCCTGCTTCTCTCCTCCCTCTCCTCTCCCAGCTCTCCCCTTCTCCTCTCTCTTCCCCCCTCTCTCTCCCTCCTCTTCTCTACTAAAACATTCAAAGTGATGATCCCTAGGGATAAGCGCTGGGGTGGACAAGGGTAGGGTTGACTACTATGTTTTTGTTTTAAACTTTGAAGAACTTTTGACTCTTAAAACTGTGCGCTTGTGCAACTGTGTTTAAAATGGGTATTTAATGTTTAAACAGAACTCTGAGACTTGACTGACAAGACGATAGTACTAAGTGTGCATTCCTAAACTTTAGGGAGCCCAGGCACCTTGAAGACATGTGGAAAGCTGTAAATCCTCTCCCAGGAAACACACACCCATATGCACAGGAGTTCAGGGCATTCCTCAGTCCACCAAGCTCAGGGTCTATCTTGAAATTAAATGTCTGGACTCCTTATTGCTACTATTCATTTTTTTTTCTTACAAGGTGAGGGTGAGACCCGGGGCATCCTACACCCTAGGAAGCACTTCACTGCTGAGATACACCCCAGTCCAGATTCCTGTTGGCTCTGGTTCCTCCTAAAATTCCTTTCAGAGAAGAGATCTCCTTTACTACCCAGAGATGGGAGTGGTCAGGGAATTGAACTTAAATGAGAAACAATCAAAAGGGCTTACACTTGGTGGTCCTCTCCAGTGTCCCCTAGCCCAGAGACACACTGACTACCATTAAGGAGACCTGAGCATGATTTACTGGGCTTGCCTTCTGCCTTGAAACAGTAGATATGCCAACCTTTACAGTGTGACTGACAGTTGAGCTGACTGAGCTGAGTTCATTCCAGAAACAAGGGGTCCTCCATCTAAACCTGGAGAAGGCAAGGTCCCAAATTCCCCACCTGGGTGTTTCTTCCGCCAACAGAATCTCTCTAAGGACTTCTTGGCAAAACTCTAATCTCAGCAGGTCACATCAGTGCTCCAAAACAAACTTGAGCTGTACATGGCTGATCTGTCTCTGATAACTATAAACCTCCACAGAAAGTCAGAACAATATGTCTTTGTTTTTGAAACAGGGTCTCCATATGTAACCTGGCCTCAAACTCTCAATGTAGCCCAGGCAGGCCTGGGACTCTTGACATCCTGCCTCTGCCTCCAAGGTAAAGGGGCTTGCCATAAAAGCCTGACAACTTGAGTTTGATCCTTAGATCCCAGCATGGAATGGGCAAACCAACTCCTGAAAGTTGTCCTGTAACTTACATGTTTGAGCATGTTTGCGCTCGCACGCTTACACACACACTCAACACAGATACTCACACATACAAACACAGTGGAATCTGTGTCCTTGACAATTTGTTTAAGTGCCTCAGTTTACATGTCTGTGAATAGAAAGTAACAAAGCAACCTCACAGGATGCTGCAATAAGAGGACCAGGTGGTTTCAGTGGGCAGAATGACAAACCACTATAGACACCCATACCCAAACCCTGGAACCTATGACTGTCAAAATACATGGCAATTCCTGGATTATCTAGGTGGTCAATCTAAACACATCAGCCTTCAAATCAACTTTGGAAATTTCTCTGGGGGGAAAGAAACATGCATAGGGAGACCACAGTCTGATCTGAGGGTCACATGTGGCAGCAAAGGAATGAAGGAAGGAAGGAAGGAAGGAAGGAAGGAAGGAAGGAAGGAAGGAAGGAAGGAAGGAAGGAAGGGAAAGAGGGAGGGAGAGAGGACGGTTTTTCAGAGCAAATGGTGGTCCCTGGCTGGTAGGGGAAATGGGAAGCTACTCCTATGGTTGCAAGAAACACCTAATGACCAGTGATACACTGAGCCTCAAGCAACTCTTTTGAGCAATACTATCCTGCCAATTTCTGCCCTGGAACAGTGAGAGATGGTGTGTGTGTTAGGTGGCGTGGTTAACTTTGTGGAACAGTGAGAGATGGTGTGTGTGTTAGGTGGCGTGGTTAACTTTGTGGAACAGTGAGAGATGGTGTGTGTGTTAGGTGGCGTGGTTAACTTTGTGGAACAGTGAGAGATGGTGTGTGTGTTAGGTGGCGTGGTTAACTTTGTGGAACAGTGAGAGATGGTGTGTGTGTTAGGTGGCGTGGTTAACTTTGTGGTAGTCAGAGCAGCAATAGGAAACAAATACAGTTGTGAAATAGCTAGGGTATCCAGCAGTGTGGCATTCAGTAACTTCCTTAAAGTAGAGGCCGAGCTTGGGGTTAAGATTTCATTTAAGAGTAAAGCACTTGCCTAGCAAGTCCAATGTCCTGGGTTCACTTACACACACACACACACACACACACACACACACACACACACACACACACACACCACAAAAGGGAGGGATAGTCATATTCCACCAAAAACAGCAAATCTCAGACTTCCCTACAGTCACAGAGTTCTGGAATTCTAATGTGCCTAGAACACTACAAACTAAGTTTCCTATAATGTATTGCCTCTCGTTTACCCTGTAAGTTGAGCAATACCAGTGTTCCCAGAAAACTGGAGCATAGACCCCCATAAGAAACACTGGCTGTGCTCTGCTGGAGTCCAGGTGTGCTCTCCTGCTGGACTGAGCCCGGCTCTTCCTGTCTGAGCCCCTGGTTACAGTACTGAACCACAGCACTGTGCTTCCACACACCAATTCTGCATGTCTACTGACACCACACAGGATGGTGTGTGTTAATACTTGCATTTTTAAACAGAAATCATTTGAAGCCCACTGCTGAGTTTGTGAGCTCTGTGTTCTCCTATTACAATAATAGAGCAACAAAACTGTTCGGTGGAAGTTGGTGAAGAAATGGGGACAGGACTGACAGCTGGGCCTGAGACACTGCATACCTTCCAAGATGGCCTGGGGAAAGGATGGTCCAAGCCAACCTCCTATTATAAGAGCTGGACTCTCCCTGAGACTTGCTCCTCACTAGTGGGATACTGAGTTGCAACAAGAGTCTACTTTCCTGGTCTTGACCTCTGATTGTCTTGATCTTTGTCTTCCCCAATCTCCAATAAGGGACCTTAGGATCCAGAACATCAAGAAAGAAATCAGCCATTAAAAGAAGGTGCTTGTAAACCAGGCAGTGTTGACACACTCCTTTAACCACAGCACTTGGGAGGCAGAGGCAGGCAGATCTCTGAGTTCTCCACCAGCCTGGTCTACAGAGTAAGATCCAGCACAGTCAGGATTATACAGAGAAACCCTGTCTTGAAAAAACAAAAAAAAAGTGCTGTGGCTCTGAACTATTACAGAAACCACCAAAAGCTCTCTGCTCTCTCTCCTCTCTCCTCTCTCCCTCTCTCTCTCTCCCCTATCCCCCCCCTCTCTCATACACACACACACACACCACACACATTCATACATTCATATGAACCATATAAAACTGGAATTCGAACTTGATGATTTCTTCAAAATGTCTCTTAAACAGTAGTGATCATTCAGGGTGTAAACAATGCTAAGGCTTGTCTCCTGACACCACATCTAGGACACTGTGTGTGTACAGAGAAGCAGAGGAACTTGATCCTTAATGCAGCATTTTTTTATAACTTTGGCAACACAGCATTGTACAACTTTAAAAAATCTTTTATCTTTTGTAATTGAATTGAATTTTCCAAGTAATAGCCTTGTTTTTTGTTTGTTTGTTTTTAAGGTATTACTAAGACCCAAAGCACTTGCACAGATCAAGGAACTGAAGCTGAGAGAACCTGCCTTAAAAAGCCTTGTTAGGGCCAAAATTTAACTCAAGTCCCCTCCTGGAGAACTACAGGAAGCTATCCTTAATACCACTGACATCTACATCCTGTCAGCACACAGGAAGATTCTGGAACCAACAGCAATAACAGGCACAGAGCCCTAATGATGGAGAAGGTAACCCAGGAAACCCTGGGTGGTAGTGACACCACAGACCTAGACATACAGTCTGACAAAAGCCACAACACTGTTATATGAGGGATATGTGGAGATTACAGAGTTATCAAACTCCAGAATACGGGAAGTGACACCATGATTTAAAACCCTCCTGGAAGCTGCAGAAATCTCCCAGACGTAGTGCGGACACATAGCACCTAACCAACATAATGTGTTTGGTGATGGGTGAACATGGGCAAGAAGACAATACTGAAACAGAAACAGTCCTAATCTATCCCTGTCCCCATGCAGTCTCTCCACAAAGATGACTGTCACTTCATCTGGCCAGAAATCAAGGTAACTACAAATGAAAAAAACACCCATCACAATGAGCTTTAGAGGGTTAGAGTTAAGTTAAATATTAAAAAAGAGAGAAAGAAAAGAAAACCACAGAGAAAAATCCAGTGGACTCTAAAGATGCCTCATAAAGTAAACTTCTCCAGTATAACAAATCATGTGGAGTACTGAACAGAAAAAAATTCAAATTAAAAGGGTATAGATCATAATAAATGTTGCACTGAGGCTCATCAACCCTGGACAGAATTGCCATCACTACTTTCAATCCCTGTCATTATCTAAATAATAGAGAGAAACGTGTCCTTTCTATAGACTAACACCAGGCCAGAAGAAATGCTGCACCTCACTACATAGACACAAGGACTAGCACTGAAGTGTTGGTTTCTGCTCCTTTGAACTGAACTTCTCTACCGGTCCCTTAATATCCGATGTCTCTTTTTACATGCACTAAGATCAAATGATGTTTTCCACATTTAGACAGAGCCCAGGATATCTATGCAGGGTACTCTCAAAATTCCACTTGTTTCAGAGTCTCCCAAATAAAATCTCAGCTATAAATCGGGACCTGGAAATGCACACAGTTGGCAGACTTCATATGACAACAGACCAGCAGATGCTCTTGAAAACAGATCTGCACCCAATGATGTCATCAAGCGAGGAATGCGAACAGTGCAGATGCAAACAAAACACGGTTATAAAGGGTTTGCAGGGGCTGCAGTGATGCTTTGGGGATAAGAGTGATGCAAGGACTGAGAGACAGCTCATGGTCAACGTTGCTTGCTGCTCTTGCAATGGACAGAATTTGATTTCCAGCACCCACATGAGGAGGCTCACATCTGCCTGCAGTTCCAGATCCAGGGGATCTGATGCCCTCTTCTAACCTCCAAAAGCATTCCAGCATGTGTGCACACACCCACACCCACATCCACATATACACACACACACACACACACACACACACACAGAGAAAGAGAGAGAGAGAGAGAGAGAGAGAGAGAGAGTGTGTATATAAATCTTTTAAAAGGTAAAAACTAAAATTTAATTTCAAAACAGTATGCAAGACAACACCAAAAAACAAACAAACAATAACAACAAAAAAACAAGCTTCCATCATGGACACCCAACATTTAAAAAATTATTTATTTTAATGTTTATGGGTGTTTTGTCTCCTTGTGTGTCTCTGCTGAATTCATGTAGTGCCCACAGAGGCCAGAGATGGCGTTGGATACCCTAGAGCTAGACTGAGTGGGTGTAGGGACTCAAACCCAGGTCCTCTGCAAGCGCAGCCAGCACCCTTGACCATGAGCCATCTCTTGGCCCTTGTACAACCTTTGTAAAAAGAAACTGAAAAGCAAGGAAGTAACTTGCTCTTTAGACTACATTTTTCAAATATCTCCTTTATTTATACCTTTGCCATAGGCCAACTTCCCTCTGCTATATTTGGTTAAAAAGAATGAAGGTTTTAAGAGCCAAGAATGTTCTTAAAAGTTGTCTAGTTTAAGACCCTCAAAGGTGAGAAGGTTAAAACATAAAAAAGAAACTACCCAGGAACAGTAAATCAATTTCAGGGCCAAAATTAGACTCAATAAACTCTGTTCAAGTACTCTACACCATAAAACAAACCCCAGTGAGACAGGATAAAAAATGTAAACGACTTTGGAGAGTCAAGGCTTTGTAGCTTTAAAACAACATGAAAATACCTGGACTTGTGGTGTAGACAAAGGACCTCTCATCTGGCCCCACCTCCTACTTGCTCCGGAACAAACTAGGTCTGTATCAGTGCATTTTTCAAGCTATGCCAGGTAACCACTTTTGGTTCAAACTCACAAGGCCCCTTTAGTTCAGAATGTAGGTCCTCAGGCAGGACTAACGCAGGGAGTCTCAGAGAGAAAGCCCTCACAGGCAGGGGCTGACCAGAGCAGAGACCCAGAGAGGAGCGGTGGGAGGGCAGAAGCAGTTGAGAGCAGAGACTTAAGTGTGACTCTTATAGAGACCATGATGGCTAGAAGCTCAGTTTGGTATTGTATCCCTGCTTAGGCATAGGCTATCTTTCAGAACAAATTGCAGGTTGCTTACTGAAACTCCTTGTTCCTACTGCCGCCTGCCCTCTCCTCCCCAGAAAACCACTGTCCTGATTTCCACACACACACACACACACACACACACACACACACACACACCCCACCATCATCATCCCTGAGACATGACAAGTGGATTTTAAAATGCTAGAAGAATCGGTAACTAATGAATGGCTTCCACGTTTGTTCGTAGCTGAGGAGGGCCCAGTCTGAGGGGCATCATCATCAGATCCCCTCACTAGACCTCACCCCAGGGATGCCTTCATAAATCTGATCTCCAACTGTAACTGCTTTGGCTTGGTTCCCTGGGTGTGGATTTTCTTGATTCAAATGCACTCTGCAGCCCGCCAAGTTCTTGGGAGAGTTTCCTCCACTTGCCAGGCACTGGCTGGGAGCTACAAAGTCAACTCTGGCTTTCCAGATTTTTTTTTCCTTCCCAACAGAAGAAATCAAGAAGCAGAGGGCAGAAAGGCTCTATTCCCTTCAATCAGCGTGAGGTCCTGAGTTGCCAAGCCTGGAGTTGGAGTAAGAAACTCCCAGCACAGTGACAGCCCCATGCTCCCCAGGGACCAGCAGGGTAAGGGACAGGGATCCGCAGGCAGGCTACTCAGGAGCCTGCACAGCCCTCCACCTCCAGTCTCCCTGCTGCGCTTCAGCTCACTGGGCAAGGACAATACCAATACACATTGAAGAACCGTGGCAGTGGTCCACCTCAGGCCAACTGCGCCCACGCGCACGGGGCTTGGCTCATATCACCGAAACACCAGTGTCCAATGCGTACTCAAAGCAGGGGCCAGGACTGGATGGGGAAACCCTGGGTCGACAAGCCATGGGGCACAGGAAAGACACACACACATGCTAGCGGGGGAAGCAGGATCCCACGCGTGCGTGTCCACGCTGTCACCCTCAGTGACACACGAACAATCAGTACAGGGACAGAAACAGCCTTCTCCACCGACAAGCTCCCCCACTCACTAAGTCCACGTAGTTATCTCCGGAGTCACTCACACCACTTAGATGGCTAGAAGGAGAGGGTCCCTTCTCAAGTCCCTCTCAGTGGCAGTCAACCAGCTACACAATGATGGAGGGCCGAAAGAGACCACTGGTAGGCTGACCAGGACCTGGAGGCGCAGAGCCCTGGGTGCCACAAGACAATGACAGAGTGCACGGACTCGCTAGTGCTCGGGTCCATCAGGGCCGGTCCCCTCGGAGTTCCTGTCCCTCGGAAGCAAAGCGGCGGCCACAACCCCAGCAGCGCACGCCGTGACCCGCTTGGCCGACCACATAGCCAGGGACCACAGTTCAGCCTAGTGACTGCCCTGAGAATCCCAAGACATGGTCTGCTCTTTGGGTCTCCGATGTCAGGATCTTTGCCCAGTCTCTGGAAAACCACCCCTGCCTGCCGAGGCTACCCAGCCTTGTCTGAGGACCCTGCAGGGCCTCGGAGACCCTACATAGCCCTGGGGACTCTGTTCTGTCCAGGGAGGGACCCTACCTAGCCCGGGAGACCCTGTCTAGTCCTGCATAGGGACCCTGCCTTGTCCGGGGATGCCGCCCTGTCAGGAGTCCCTGGTCAGCCCTGTCTAGTAACCTGAAGGGCCTCGGGGACCCTATCCAGCAATGGAGACCCTGCCCAACCCTGTCTAGGGACCCTGCCCGGCCTGGGGCACCCTGCCTGGGGACCTTGACGAGGGATACCCTGGGACACTTTTCGGGTTCAAAGCCGCCGCCTCCTCACCTCAGGATCTAGGTGCTCGTGCGCTCAGGGCGGCGGAAAGGAACGCAGCCCGCGGAGAGCCGGCTGCCTCAACAATGGAGCCCGGGGCGGGGCCCTACGCCGCTCAGTGATCGCCTCCCGGTCGGAGCCCGGCGCAGAGACAGCGGGTGTGAGCTGTGGTCAGAGAACTCTGCGCAGGCGCGTCAGGCCCCGCCCGCCGCCAGAGCCCCGCCCCCAGGAACCTCTAGAACCCGCCCTCTAGCCAATGGCGAGGGAGCTACGTGAAGAGGGCGGGGCCTGGAGGAACAAAGAGAGGTTGGGCGGGGCCGCGGTTCGTGGCCAGAGTCTAGGACCCTTCGCTGACCTGATTAAGCCGCTGGGCTCAGTACTCACGTGGACTCTGCTCAGCTGCTCTTAATGCTCATGTAAAGCTGAGAGCCAGACACAGGCCTGCTAGACAGAAAGGGAAACTGAGGCTCAAGGAGCAAGATCTCCTGCCATCCGTATTACTATCCTCATAGCCTTGTCTGTCTTCTGACCACTCAGCAAACATTTCGAAGAATGTCGATATCGTTAAGAGTGGAAAGAAAGCGAATTTGGGCCCTCCCTTTAGGAGCTGTGCCAAGCAAGTCCGTTTCTTTGCCGCACTTAAAAAGCCCAGTGTTAATATCGTTCCTTTCCTTCAGACCTTTGGTTTTTGCAATCCATCGCTAGGCATGACCCCTCTCCACCTACCATTCCCAATGATCCCGTCGTTAAAACCCGCGCAAGACTTAAAGGATTCTTCTGGAAGGTATCCCTACAAGATGGTGGGTTTCCCTCTACCTCACAACCTGCCACTCCTCCCCTCCAGGGTTTCCTCTCTGCCTCTACCCCAGGGCTGGAGCCAGCATCCTTCTTTGGTAGGGATACACTGGCTAGGAGCCCTTCCCACACACATGGTCACTTCAGGATCCAATCCAGCCAGCAGTGACCTCCACCCGACACCAGTTGAACTGCACAAAAATCACAAACCGCTTAATGCCAAAACAGCTTCCAGAGACAGTCCAGCCTGCCCCTCTCCTTGGTGAGCCCCGTCAGCACACAGAAGTCCAGGTAGAGCCTCAATCCTCCCATCGCACTCCACCAACCAACAGGTGATCTGCTTGCTCAGGCACTGGGGCCTTTCAGTACAACCCCTTCTGAGGGAAGAAAAACTATCCTCACAGATGGGTTCGATTGGTGTAGTCACCTTAACGGGACAACCTGTGAAGGGCTATTTCGTCTCTGAGGTTACCTGCACAGAGATTTGATTGCTGATACTAAATATGGGCAGCACCACTCACTGGGCTTGGGTCCTGGTCTGTATAAAAAGGAGAGATCTAGCTGAGCGCAGGTGTTCACTGGCCTCTGCTTCTTGATGGTAGGTGTGATATGACCAGATGCCTCCAGCTCCTGCCTCTATGACTTCCCACAATGATAGTCTGAACCCTCCAGCTGTGGACCAAAACAAACCTATCTTTCCCAGATCGTTTTTGTCTGGGTATTCTGTCACAGCACCAGAAAAATAACTAAGACACTTGGGGATGCCCTCCTGCTATAAGGGCCTGGGCTGGGCTAGAGCAGCAAAGTGCTGAATTGCTGTGCTCAAGAATGGGGCTATGTTTGAATTGTTATGTTCAGGAATGGGGCAGCTATGCTTGGGAACAATGGTGGGGGCTAAAGGAAGTCAAGGAAGAGGAGGGCGGGGTGGCAGTGAGGACAGGAGAGGTGGCTATTATATCCGGGAACATTTTAAGAGCTGTAATGTCTATGGCCAGGCAACCTAGGCTGTCATCAAGAGGTGACCTGTCCTCCAGTGGCTTCGGGCCTGCTTTGTGTGGGCTGAGAGGAGTCCAGGGAGGACTGGGAGATGGCTGGCGCAAGCTGGAGTCAAGAAAGGGTCGGCTATAAAGGAGTCCTCTAGAATGTCACACTTTTTTCTGATGCAACCCAAGTTTTAGAGTTGGCTTTTTCTAAGATAATAGATGTGGTTGACATCTGCATAGATTTCAGGCCAGCTCACTCCACAGCAATAAAATGTAGATGTGGACAGTCCCCAGGCTCCAAATGTAAGTGCAGATATTTCCTTCTAGAATGGATCAGAGCTCATGCAAAATGCCTTTGCCTACTTCTTTTTGAGCCCTCTGTATTGACTCTGGTCTGTGCTGAACTGAGGGTGGAGGGCATGAATCACTGTCCTGGTTCAGGCATCAGGTCACCTCTTTCTCCTTCATGCTCACGCTTCCTCTTTCACAACCCAAGCAAGGGACAAGAAGGCCTCTGAGGCCCCTCCCATGCGTGTTTGAGGACCATGATGATTTCAGTTAAACTCTCCATCCTTCCTCTCTTAAGCTCTTCATCCCTCCAAACACACATTTGGCCAACGGTGACCTGGCATTAGTGGGTGGGCTATGCTTTTTGACCAATGCACAAACACTTGTGCTAACTAATGTTTACTTTTGGCTGTTCCCCACCACCCATCCCTAACAACGGCCACACCATATACACCTGTCTGTGTCGATGTTTGACCCTTGTGTGTAAGGTAGAGAAGAGGAGAGGGCCAGGAACTGAAGGCAGGGCTTAGAGCTCCCAAGTCCCAACTTGAGTGCAATAGTTCACCAACCTCCTGTCTCAGCCTCTTGTATGTTGGGTCTGGCCAACACAATTTATTTTTTGTCTTTTTGAAGCGGGTTTCATGTGTTCTCAAACTGGCTTTGAACTTGTATTTATCGGGGATAACCTTGAACTCCCAATCCCTCTGCCTTAGCCCCTCCCCCAAGAGTTAGGATTAGAGGTGATAGAGGTGTGAGCCACCATGCCCAGCTTAGTTTCTTGAAGATAGCTTTGTCAATTCTGATTCTTTTCAGATTCCAATGCAATATGCATATTGCCTTTCTCTAATTACATTTTATATGACACAACCCCAAACCAAGAGGACTCCTGAGGATGCCAGCAAAACCATGACATCATGCTTCAGTGCTCCCAGGAACAATGCAACAAATGATTGTTTGTCTAACTCAAGCAGTATGCATGCCTGTGTTCATTTACACAATTTCACTTCCATTTTTTAGAGTTTAGGAGCTAGAGAGATAGCTCGGTGGTTAATAGTGCTTACTATTCTAACAGAGGATCAGACTTCAGTTGAGGCAACTTACAAACACCTGTAACTCCAGCTCAGTGGTTCTCAATCTTCCTAATGCTGTAACCAGTTAATACAATTAATTCCTCATGTATAGTGACACCCAACCATAAAATTATTTCATTGCTTCTTCATAATTGTAATTTTGCTATTGTTATGGATCTTAATGTAAATATCTGATATGCAGGATTTCTGACATGTGATCCCTAAAGGGGTCAAGACCCACAAGTTGAGAACCATTGCTCCAGTTCCAAGAGCTCCAACACCCCCTTCTGGAATCCATGAGCATCTGCACAGATGCACACAGAAGCAAAAGCTTCCCCCCACAGTTCATAACTAATACAACAGTCCATAAAGACATTTGTGAGAGACATCTTACTTGTAATCCCAACATTGAGGAAGCAGAAGCAGGAGGATTCCCAGTGCTCACTGGTCAGCTGACCTAATCAGTGAGTCCCAGGATAATGAGAGACTTTGTCTCAACAAGAACAAAAACAAAGGGAAGGATGCAGAGAGATGCTGGAATGGTTAAGAACACTGGCTGCTCACTCTTGCAGAATTGATTACCAGCACCCACACAGCAGCTCATATCCACCTGTAACTCCAGTGCCATGTGAGCAATGCCTCTTCTGACCTCCACAGGCACCAAGCATCAGGTACCAGGCACCAGGCACCAGGCACCAGGCATGCATTTGCTGCACAGACATATATGGAGACAAAACACCAACACAAATAAAAGTAAATAAATAGTTTTTTAAAAAATCAAGCAATGACATCCAAAGGTGACCTCTGGCCTCCACACATGCACAACCACACCACACTTGCACACGTGTGCATGTGTAAACCCAATATCTAATTTTGAGGGGCATTAGCTGGTCTTCAGCTCAGGAAGCAAAGCAGGTGGCTTCTGTCATTCCTGAAGCCCAGTTCAATCGTGGGTGCCCGGGGACATACCAACCACCCCACTGCATTGGTCAGGTGCCCCTGTGCTGGGAACAGGCCTCCCAACTGGGGCTGGGCCAGGCAGCCCCACTCAGCCCTTAAACAGAACAGGAGAACAGACTTCCCCACTCCAGAACTCTGTCTGTGTTTGGAGGAGAAGCCTAACTTCTGGAAGGATCCACGACTGATGTAATTTGTCTGAACCTGAATGAGCATGATCAATCAGGGGACCTCCTTTACCTCTGAAGAGGCAGCCAGGGAGCACAAATGGTCAGTAGAGCTGACCCACACTGGGAGCAGAGCTGACCCAGAGCAGCTCTCAGAGGCCAAAACACAGAGAGGCTCAGAGTGAAGGTACGGTCAGCAACTCTGGAAGGAGGCAGGGAAGGATGGGGCTGGGGTCAAGACCAGGAGGTTCACCACCAGACAGAGGCATGGCTGTACGAAACCTCAGAGATGCTTAGTGTCCTTTGGGACTGGGGTCATCTCAGGTCTTAGAAAACTCACATGACAAATCAGGCTCAGGACCCCGTGGCAGGGCTTCCTGGAAGGAGTGTCATTCACCACACAGACACCACCCTTGTTAGGTGTGTCCACCAGTCCCTACAACTACAATCCAGAATCCAGCCTCACCCAAGTCACCCACAGATAGGAAATGAGGACTCCTCATAAATCTTGGAAGGTGTGACCTTGCAGGACATGTCCAGCCCCATCTACTGCCTGCTACCCAGACAAAAGTGAGTCTTCTCTAGCAGGTGACATAAAGATCCAGAAGCCATAGCCAGCCTGGGGGCAGCCAGGACAGGCTCTGCTCAGGAGGAGGCAGACATATCTCCAACCCACTCAGTTAGGTACCTGTGGGTGTGTGCAAGGTGCCTTTCTCAGGTCACTATGAGGACCCCCTTTTCCCCTGTCACATCCTGGTCCCAGAGACACAGACCTTAGGTGAACTAACAGGTAGGCTCACCAAGTCTAGCCAAGTGAGAATGGGTCCAGCCTTGAGGTGAGGACGGGTGGCCATCTTTGAAGATTGTTCTGTCCTAAAACAACTAGGACACGTCCTCTAGCTCAGTGTTTCTAGCTTGGTACTGGACATAGGGATGTGTCTTAGTTTGATTTCTATTTTTAGAATAAAACCCTTGACCAAAAACAACTTGGGGAGGAAAGAGCTTATTGGCTTATATGTTCTGGTCATAATCCCTCACTGAGGGAGTCAGAGAAGGATGAAGCAAAAGCTTGGAGGCAGTAACTGAAGCACAGACCATGGAGGAAGGCGCTTACTGGCTTGTTCCCCATTGCTTGTTCAGTTAAATTTTTTTATGTGCTCCAGGACTACCTACCCAGGGGTGGTACCTCCCAAGGTGGACTGTACCCTCCTGTGTCAATCAATAATCAAAATTCCCAATAGGCTTGCCTACATGCCAGTTGTATGGAGGTATTTTCTCAGTTGAGGTTCCTTCTGTCCAGAATGACTCCACCTTGTGTCAAGTTGACAAAAAAACTAGCCATCACAGGGTGCAATGGGGATCCCAGCAGGCATTGTCCTGGCTCATCCTCCACCTCAAGTGTGTCCTTTCCCTGCTGGCTCAACAGCAGCAGGCTCTGTGAGGAGTACAGGCGGACCAAACACTCAGGATTGCCCCTGGCTTGTGGCTTGGCTCTCCTAGCTTCTCCAGTTCTGCATCCTTTCATGACCACTCCATCATGGCCTCTACAACTCATGGCTACTGGCTGGACAACCCTTGCTCTTGGGCTCCCTGTTATCTGAGGTAATGTCTGCCTGGGTGGACAGATCTCAATGTTGAATAAAGCATCACATCACTGAGTCACCAGGGAGTCCTCTCTGTGATGGCTCAGGGGCCATCTAAGGTCCATTTCTCTTGTGAAGGATAGGAGGTCACAATATGGACCATAGTGCCTATAGGGGTCCTGGATGTAGTAGGGTTTTGAAACATCTGGGCCATTCTATTCAGAATAGTCAGGTTTACACAGAGGACAGGTGGACAGTCATCCCACAGGAGAGAACTGGGCTACTTCTAACGAGGACTAGTACTCAGCCATGGGCACACTGTGGCTGTGGGGAAGAGAACTTGGCCTGTCTATATCATGCTTTCCTGTATCTCTGGCTCCCTCCCCTTCTTGGACACAAACTGTCTGAGCTTCCAGAAGCCTCCCTTTGTGGGAGTCATGTGATCAGCTCTAGCCAATGAGCTGTGACTAGAGACACCAAGTCTAAGACATGCTAAGACTGCTAAGACTTTCTGTGGACCTCCCATGTTCTCTTCGTTCCCTGGTTGGTGCATGAAGCTCTGTGCTCAGACTTAAGAAGCTTGCCATGGGCAACCGCCCTGGGTAGAAGGCAGAAAGATGACTGTGCGGGCTCCGATGTCTATCTGTTTCATCTGTCCTGGGGATTCCCAACGTAGGTCCTGGCTGGTACCAACTGGGAAGGCTGGTGCTAGCAGGCTTGGCCTCAGGCCTCAGGTATGACAGTATGACATTGTGAAATATATGTTTTATTTTGTCTGTTTCCTTGGAATCTTGGGGTTTTGGTGTTGTTTGTTTTTTGAGATAGGGTTTCTCTCTATATAATAGCCCTGGCTGTCCTTGAACTCACTCTATAGACCAGACTGGTGTTGAGCTCATAGAGATCCTTCTGCCTCCACATCCCAAGTGCTGGGATTAAAGATATGCACCACCACTGCCCAAAGAATCTTGTATTTTTTGAGGTTTATGAGTCTGACTGATGGCTGAAGGCTACTGGCTAGCTTCAACACAGGGAGCAAGGGAGGGTAAGAGGCTCAGGACTTCTAACCCATTCCCAGGGGACAGAGTGGCAGCCATGTGTTGTCACCCATGGCTCTGATATAATTAGCTGTGTGTAGGTAGCAAAGCCACAAAACCAAAAAGGACCAAGTATGGAAGCTCCCAACCAGCTGAGCCCAAAGAAGTGCCCAGAGGTAGCACCCCTTGCCCTGTGCCTTCCCTTACCTATGCCCTGACCTGGACAAGGTCCCTGACAGTGAACCAGTGATGCAAACGAGCTCCTGAGTCCATGGTACCTTCACAGTGAACAGAGTTAAAGGGTGATGGGAAGGGAGGGGTCATGAGAAACAAGCCTGTGAGACAGAAGCAAGGAAAGCCACCTGGAGCTCCCACTGGTATGAGACAGAGCCCTCAGCCCATAGAATGGTGTTGGAACTAAATTGGTCAGGGTCACCCAGTAAATATCTCCTGCAGGGCCTGGTAGGCTGATGGATTTTTGCTAGTGGGGAGAAAGCCCTCTATGTTGTCTGGTGAGCAGAGGTCATGGGGTTTTAGTCTGCCAACTGTTACCAGGACAAGTATGCATTTGCTTTGCCTTTGCAGGAAGGTAGGGTCTCACATAGTACAGGCTGGCCTTGGCCTTCTTTCTGATCTTGCTGCCTGGCATCACTAGCGTGTATCATCATGTCTGGCAGATGTCACCATTGCTAAAGAAGGAAAACCTCATAACAGGGCCTCACATTTGGGACAGACAGTACACTGTGGATGCAGTGGAAGGACTACCTGTGCAAATACTTACTGCTAACCAGGCGGTGGTGGCGCATGCCTTTAATCCCAGGACTCAGGAGGCAGAGGCAGGCGGATCTCTGTGAGTTCGAGGCCGGGCTGGGCCAACAGCCTCCAAAACAATACAGAGAAACCCTGTCTCGTAAAAGAAACAAACAAACAAAAAAACTTACTGCTAAGCAGGAATGGCAGGAGCTCTGGCCCAAGTGAGAGCAGTAGCAACTATGAGTCTTCTGGAGGTGCCCAGACACAAACAACACTGATTGTCATTTAAAATTAAGCCACAATGGCCATATTTCATATTTGTAAGTGGCGGCGTAGATGGCATGGCTCTAGAACACTCCCGCCTGCCATCACACAAGGCAATGGATACCTTGCTGATCTAGCAGTACCACTCCTTGTGACAGTTTAGAGTGGGCATGGATGCGGCTGGGTGCAAACCTAGTCATAAAACAGCCTAGGACAGTCCTTATGTGTATCCGGCTAATGATGTGCAAGTCTGCCCCTGCGGGCTTAGAGCTATATGGAGGGCTGCAGTTAGTGAATTGATGTAGTGCTTCCAGGCGTATGGGAGCTCCAAAAACTGCTTGCTCTGCAAAACTGACGGCCTTTGAGGACCTATGTTCAGCCTAGTACCCACATAAAAAACAAACAAAACACCAGAAATGGCAGTATGCTATAATCCCAGCACTGGGGAGGCAGGGACAGGAGCATCCCCAATGCTCGCTAGCCAGCCACTGTAGAGCGAGTCAAGTGGGCCCCAGGTCCTAGTGAGAGACCCTGTCTCAAAAAATAAGGTGGAGAACTCAGGCCCTGCGCTGTAAACCTGGTCAGGAGCCCATGACTGGGGAGGTCACAGGCCCGTGAGAACCTGCTGCTGTTGCTTTGTGAAGTGGACATGGTGTCAGGCTTCCCTCTAAATAGTTACGTTTATACCAATAGATTAGTGAGGCTCTCAGCCTGCGTCAGAGGAGCTACTCTTTGTAGTGGGCTACCGCTAATGCAGAGACTCAGTACTGACTGAAGTACTAACAATAAGTGACTGACTGTTGAGTGCTCAGCCGTAAATGGGACATTTATATAGTCTTCTCTAAGGCTCTGTGCAGGAAAGAGCAGGAAGAGAGAGGGAGAGAGAGAGAGGGAAGGAAAGGGAGAAAAGGAAGGAAGGAAGGAAGGAAGGAAGAAAGAAAGAAAGAAAGAAAGAAAGAAAGAAAGAAAGAAAGAAAGAAAGAAAGAAAGAAAGAGGGCCATAGGTTGGGGAGAAATGCTAAGCAAAGCTGTCTTCTGGACATGTCGTGGCTGCTACACACATAGGCTCATGGCAGCACTGGCTGTGTAAGATTTACAGAAGTTTGAGGCCATCAACATTCCAGCATGGATGGGGAGATGTTCTTAATGTCCCACCCCTTTGTGTGTGTGTGTGTGTGTGTGTGTGTGTGTGTGTGTGTGTGTGTGTGTGTGTGTGTGAGAGAGAGAGAGAGAGAGAGAGAGAGAGAGAGAGAGAGAGAGAGAGAGATTCCTCAGTGGTATAGCCACTGGCAAGTTGCTCCCACTCAAGTAAACCCCCCACCCCACATACACACACATTCCCATCAATACAGTGGGCAAAACACTAATTAAATGCAGTAAGGCACACACAAAGAACCAGAAAGATGGTTCAGCTGCGAAGTGCACTTACCACTGAGCCCAATGACCTGAAGTCAATCCCAGGAACCCTCATCTTGGAATGAGACAACTCCCCCAAGTTGTCCTTTGATCTCCACACCTGCACTGTAGTATATGCACCTCCTACAACACACATTTTATATTAAAATTTTAAATTCCTTTAAATTTTAATTAATAATTTATTTATTGTTAATTAATGTTAATAATTAAATTAAATTGTATATTAAAAACATGAAAGTCAGAGGGGGACTTAGTGGAGGAAAATAGAGAGTTGACAGGAAGAGAAGGACATGAGAGGTCAACGGGAAACATATAAATGTGTGTATATAAACTGAGGAGTAATAAATACAATTTCTAAAAATAATAATGTAGAGCCGGGCGGTGATGGCGCATGCCTTTAATCCCAGCACTCAGGAGGCAGAGGCAGGCTGATCTCTGTGAGTTCGAGGCCAGGCTGGACCGACAGCCTCCAAAACAATACAGAGAAACCCTCTCTAGTAAAAACCAAAAAAAAAACAAAACAAAACAAAACAAAACAAAAAAACAAACAAACAAAAGAAAAATAATAAGGTAGAGAGCAACCAAGGAAGACACCCAACATCAACCTCTGGTCTCCACAATCAGAATGCACCTGTGTGTATGTATGCGCGAACGCGCACACACACACACACACACACACACACACACACACACACACACACATACACACACACTGTGGCACACACAGAGGAGTATGAGCAAGTACTTGAGGAATCTGGGGCAGGCTGGAGACTTTGAGTCAGCAAAGAGTCATATGGGAGCTGTTTCTGAGAGGACCTGGGAAGGAAGAGCAGGACTCACCTGGGATGAAAACCAGTATGCAAGACAAGGCCCTGCTACCCAGAGAGTGCAGGGTGAGCAGACTGTGACATTCGGCTGCCCAGGAGGGGCAGGAATGACCAGAGACACTGAGTCTGGAGCCATGACTGCCAGTCGCTTGGCACTACTGTGTCGCTGTTCGAGAGTTTTGCTCCTGGCTGTGGGGTAACAATAGGGCACTTGGGAAGTGAGGAGTGAGTTTTAAGTGTGGCCTGGACCACAATTCCTAAGACAAAAGGCTTGTGCCTGCACCCATGGCTCTTTATCATACTGCCACCACACTGTCCTTGGCTTGTCCAGAGACATCAGTGCCCAAGGAGAGACTGCCAAGGTGGAATTGCCAAGACTCACCGAGGGAACAGAGAATGCACTGGCTTCTTGCTTGAGTAGCAGTAGACTATGGTGCTGCTTAACACAGAAAGCACGGTGTGGTGCTGGGTAAACACCAAGTTCACCAGAATTGTCAATTATTGGTATAAGATTAGAGAGTGTGACACATTTACCCCAGGATGCCATCAGTCATCCCTTGAAAACCCCTGCTGGACTTTTATTTTTCCTTCCATCCCTCTTCCCCGGCCCCGTGCTCAGCTATTTCCAGACACCAAAGCTTTCAGAATTATATGAGTGATTTGCAGCCTCAGCATCCTAAGGCACTGTTTCATCTGCCTGTTCTTCCCCTGCCCAAACCCTCCATCTTTCAAGACTGAGCCTGGGCACCTTCTCTAGAAAGCATGCCTGACATAAGGGGGTGCACGGGGGCCCTTTGGACCTTTACTGCAAAGCATCAGCTAGCCCCCTCATCCTGCCTTGGGTAGGCAGATGCCAGCTGTTGGCACTATGCTGACTCACCAAGGCTGATCAAGCCAGGACTCCAGCCCTCATGGCCACCTCTGGATGGGACAGGAGTCCCTCCGGGGTGGCCTGTCCTGCTCCACAAACCCACCCCTGCCCATGCCTCTGAAACCAAGCATGCTTGAACACATTTTGTCCTTTTACAAGTTACAGTGTGTCACTGTTTATTTTCCCAGGTGCCCTAGGAATCGGATATGACATGACACCTCGTCAGGGAGGAGATGGGGGTTTCCAGTTGCGCAGGTCCGGACTGCTAAGTGGCAGGAAGCAGATTAAGTACCAGAAGTTCCCCTCCACAGCCCAGCCAGCCCGGTGAGAACTCCAGCACAAAACAAGACTCAACATGTCATGGGATGTGAGAAAGTGAGAGGGACAGCCCAGAGGAGGGTACAGTTAGAGCCGATCAGAACCACAGTGTCCACACTTTCTGTGGCAGGCACCCAGTTAGCTCCCCCTTCTCGACGCCCAGGTTGGAAGAGGCATCACCTCTACTGTCTCTCCCTCAGCACTCAGTGCCAGTGTCAGGGCCTCGTGTGACAGCGGCTCCTGAGCAGGCCTGTTTTGTGTTGTGGGGGCTACAGTAAGTGTCTTTACCAAGAAGACTTGTCAGGTTCTTGTGAGACTAAGCCACAGTGGGGGAAACCTTTATTCCAGGGATTTGGCCCTCAGGGGCGCTTTTCTCTTTGAGACTTAGGAAAATGACGGTGAGGAAAGAGACAATACACTGCACATGTATTTACAAACAGCACTACCGAGTGAGCGAGTCCTTCTTTGAGGCAGTCTGTGTGACTTGTACGAAGGGAAACAGATGGGCTCCTGTCTCTGAGGAACGCTGAGTACTGGAAGCACAGAGGCCTGCATGGTGGGGGGGGGGTGTAAGGCGGAGGCGCTCCCCTTCTGAGGGACCGTAAAACTAAACTCTGCATATATGTCTTCTTATGTGTAAGGAAGCGATACTTTTTAATAAAATAAAACTTCTGTGTAACTTGAAAGATATCATTTAAGCAACTAAGGGGGTGATTTGGAAGGGCACAGTATACACAGAACACTAGTGGGGGGCACCCTGTCATGTCGACATTCATTCCCCAGAAAAGATTCATCGCAGTTAGTCCCACTGCCTCTCAGACATGGGCCCAGCTTCCCTGCCTCAGCCTGCCTGCGTACTGCTCATGCTTAGAGGAGCCTCACGCTTACCCCACACACAGCAGGTGCCCTGGGACGGTGCTGGGCTGGCTGAATGCTGTGGCCCATCTCCTAGGACAGCTGGCCGCAGCACTGCCCTGATGCCAAGTTGTGGAGGGAAGGGGTGGATCAAGCTGGCACCTGGCCCTAAACTACGGGCGGGAGCAGCCTTGCTACAAAGGGGACCATGCCTGCTGGATGTTCCTCAGGGCCTGGCACCACCCTGCCTCCATAGGTACCCCGCCTGCCCCACTGACACAGAGAAGCAGAGCAAGGTGCAAGAGGGGACCTGGGGGGCAGTGGGGTCCCTCAGCTCTGCTCCCCCAGCAGGCTCCTGGAAAGGTGCCGGCGGCTGTCAGAACAGCAGGGCTTTCTTCTTGAGATCATTCCTCTTCCACAGGGCCAGGCGGTCAAACTCCTCGATGCTCATCCCAAATACTTCTTGGAACTCCTCAGGTGACAGATGTCTCTTCAAACAAGGGAAAACAGGACAGTCAGTGGTGTTTGAAAGCCGGCCCGAGAAGCTGCCTATGCTCTGAGAGACACTGGCTCCTCGGGTGGACCTTCGTTGTAATGGCAGTGCAGACGCTTGGCCCTTTTGCCTGCATTTTGTGTCTGTGCCTTGGGTCCAATTCCTACTTAATTCTGTACATGGGCTTAACCGTGCAAGGATACCTAGCCTGTCTCTGTCCCTTGAGGGTGACCAGTGCAAAGATAAGAGCTGAGTCTTCTCAGTGTTTACAGTGTCTCATGCCAGACAGAAAAGGAGTCTGAATGTCTCCAGTCCTTGCTCTCAATCTGCAGTCACCTTAAGTTCCAGGAACAACAGACTCACAGACAATCACTGTGATGAAATCACACTCTCCCCCCCCCAAACCCCAGCATTGCCTCACAGGAGCTTTCTTGTCCCTCAAGCATAAGCATTTCCAACCACCTGGTGGAACCAGCCAGGACTGAGTAGCTCAGCGCCCCTCTCATCCTGTTCCAGTTGTTTCTCTCTTTACAGCCGAGGATCATGTCGGTGCCTGAGACAGCTGGAATGCTTGCTTCCCATCTTCCCAAGGCAGCTGCAAACTGACCTTTGTCTCACTCTGCTGCTTAACAGTTGTCCTGGGGCCAATGGGCAAGCCTGGTCTACAGTGACTTCAGGCTCTGGGGCTTTTGCCCTAGAAATCTGCTTACAGCTTTTGCAGCACCATGCCTGCCAAGCCAGCTCTCTGCTGAAGCAGGGCTGCCACTGAGGATGAGTGGCCTTGTCATCGTGTCCAGGGCCTCTTTGAAGTGAAAGAAATAAGCCTAAAGGACAGAGTCTTGGTAGGGACACACAGGGACTGGCATGGAGCTACCTCAGCACCCTTGACTACTGACTCCACTGACAAAACTTCCCTGTGGCCAAGTTCAATAGCCACGCCCTGCGACATGATTCCTGCCTGCTTGGAGCCTTCTATAGGCTCCTTTACGCTGCCTCGCTTGCAGTTTTAGTTGTGATAGTGACTGCTCAGACAGTATATAGTGTTCTATCCCCATCTCCCAGCTCAGAAAGCCAAGGGGGTAATGTGCTGTCTAGTCTAATGTCAACTTGACACAAGCTGAAGTTATCCGAGAGGAAGGAACCTTAAGAGCTACCATAAGATCAGGCTGTAGGCAAGCATGCAGGACATTTTCTTAATTAGTGACTTACTGTGGAGGGCCCAGTCCACTGTGGGTGATGCTATCCCTGTGCTGGTGATCCAGGGTTCTATAAGAAAGCAGGCTGAGCAAGCCATGTTGAGCAGGCCAGTAAACAGCACCCCTCCATGGCTTCTGTAGCTCCTGCCTCCAGGTTCCTGCCCCACTTGAGTTCCTGTCCTAACTTCCTTTGACGATGAACAGGGATATTGAAGGACAAGTCAAACCCTTTCCTCCCCGAGTTGCCTGTGGCCATGGTGTTTCACCACAGCAACAAAAACCCTAACTAAGACAGGTGGCTATGCAGCAAAGAAGCCAAGCCAGGCCCAGGCCATGGCACAAACCCTTCCTCACCTTGACTCTGACATGTGATCCGAAACCAGGCATTCCGAGTCACTGAGCCAGCTGCTGAGTAGCTGTGTTCAAGGGCGTGGACACCAGCACCTCTGTTGGCCTGGATGACTGAACTGGCTTCTGAGAAGCCATCTGAACATCTGCACCATAGTCCCCTCCTGAAGTTTTGGGCATGGATGGATGGAGTCAGTGCTGGTCAGCATTTAGTACTGGGTCCAGCTGTGACTGTGTGTATGAGTCCAGGCCTTGTTCACAGTGGTCTGGGATAGTAAGAACAATCCTGACAGATACCCATACTACCCACATTATAATGCAACCTGTCCCTTATCACTACCCACATTATAATGCAACCTGTCCCTTATCACGCCTGGCCTGTTACTCTCACAGCCGCCTCACACAACAGGCTCTGAGAAGTCACTTCTCAGCCAGGCTTGGTGGCCCACGCCTATAATCCACGCCTATAATGCTAGCGCTTGGGAAGTGCAGGCTGGAGGATCAGGAGTTCAATGCCATCCTCTAGTTCAAGGCCAGTCTAGGCCGAGACCCTGTTTCGCTACCTGCACACCCTTCCAAGAAAACAGAGGAAAAGAAAAGAAGCCACTTCTCATTCCTTGAGGCACACTCAAGCTACCTCAGGTACTCTCCTGGGCCCCTGGCTTCCTCTCAGCTCACCAGGGAGACAGAAAAGAATCAGGCAGGTGGGGGTGGGGTGGGGTAGGGATAGGATGAGGCAGCAGGAAGGCCAGAGGGGGTAGGCCTGGCTAGGACAGCCTCCTGCCACCTCCTTCCCAAGCAGGGCCTCTTGACTGTTGTGTGGGAAAGAGACAGGCAGGTCCTCAACAAGGTGATAGAGTGAGGGATGACAGCTCCCTGCCCAAAGCAGCCACCCAGAACAGTGATAGGGACTCCCACGGGTCCCCAGGTGCCCACCTTCACAGCATTCTTCCCAAGGATCAAACGCAGAAACAACCCAACTCTTGGATACTGGGAAAACAGATGCATTGCAGCATCATTCAACCCAGAATGACAGGAAATTCTAGGCCTCAAAAACATCAGGTCAAGTGTGAGGAGCCAAACGTGCCACACACTGCACTGCCTGGTGGGGCAGGAGGAGGTGGGTACTGTGGCTGATGAAGCGTGTGGGGTTTTCTTCTGGGTGATGAGAATCTTCTGGACCCAGTAACGATGATCGTGGAACTGGAAAAGTGCTGATGCTTAAGTTGCACATTTCAAAATGGTAAAAGCAGTGGATTTTGCCACAATTAAAAAGTTGTTGGCAAAAAAAGAGCACAGTTTCCATAACTTTGCAGCAAAGACCCTAAACTAGAGGTTGCTGTAGTGATCAAGAGAGAAAAATGGATGAGAGACTGGGTGTGGTAAACTGAGGCAGAAGGATCAAGAGTTTGAGGACTAGCCTTGTCCACATAGAAAGTTCAAGGCCAGCCTGGGCTATAGGAGATCTTGTCTCATAATGGACCAGAGATTTCGGTAATTTCTGGAAAGTATAAATACAAATCTTGTCACTGAATCTGTTATGTGCTCTGAGTTTTAGAGCCCCAGCAGTGGGCGATCCGGAAGACGGACCTGGAGTCACACATGTACACACACAGCCATACTCACAGCATCCAGCAAGACTCCCCTAGGGGGAGGCTCTCAGCCTGTGGACTGTCCTGTGGTTGCAAACAGGAAAAGCATCCAGCAAGACTCCCCTAGGGGAGGCTCTCAGCCTGTGGACTGTCGTGTGGTTGCAAACAGGAAAAGCGTCTTGGGCTAGAAACGAACCATCTGCATGGTGAGATTGGGGTGATTTGATGTGCTGAGAAGTTTACTCCCAGACCACCAAGATTTAGAAGATACTGGGTTGTCTCACCAGAGCCCTTTGAGGCCAACTTACTCTAGGATGCTCTCAGAGAGGACAAGGGCACAAAAATAGGCAAGGGTGGGATGAGGCCAGTTTAACAGGACCACCAGAGATGGAAGTGTTGGGGAGGTGGTTTGAGGTATGGTCCCTGGTTTTGTTGCCTGTTGTTTGAGACAAGGCCTCACTATGCAATCCAGGCAGGCCTTGAGCTTACTATGTAGCCTAGGATGACTTCAAACTCCCATCGTATTCTGTGTGATGCAGTTGCAAGGGAGAGCGTGGATGGGGCACGTGATGGCTGGTATTGAGAAGGTGCATTGATTGGCATGGCAGGGTGGCAGAAGCGAGTGCTTTCAGGGAAAGACCTGAAGCCAGTGGCCCTAGCCCCACATCCCCAGCTCCTGATGGATTTGCTCATCATGGATGTTCACGTTCTGTTGAGTCCAGAGTGTGGGCAAGGGTCAGAGGAGCCAGTGCCTGGCAGAGGATCTGTTAGTGTCTTCTGGTAGGTAGGTTCTGGCTCTCTAGGTTCCCTTCCCAGCAGGAAGAACTATGGGGTGTACCTGACTACAGGGGCCCACATGGCTGTTTTAGCTTAGCTATTCTCTGGCCCCTGGCTCCTCAGGTGCTGGCCAATGCCAAGGGCTCCAAACTTCTTTCATAGCTACAGGAAGGGAGACCCACATGGCACCTTTCCAGAGAGTGGGCCTGCCTCATTCCTGGGAGACACCATTGCATGGTGGGAAGCCCTAGGGCCTTCAGCATCTTTCTCCCTGTGTCACCAGCAACATCTCCAAATTCTATAGGCCCTGACTCAAATGTCACCCCTTTCAGAGGTGAGGCTGCCTGAGTTGCGGTACCTGGGAGGGTACCCAAGGCCACATAGAGTCCCCTGCACAAAAGTCCAGCTAGCCTGCAGGACTCAGCTCCAGAAGGGCAGCAGGCCTCTGCTCACGATGTTTGTTCTCCCTTCCTCGGGGAACACGTGTGTGACTGCTGTTCTTCAACATCCTCTGCCACCTGCCTCTGCCCACCGCAGCTCCACAGTGAGCTTCCTGGCAGCTGGCATCCACCAGGCCACTCCCCAGGTCTATCTGTCCTTCCACACAGCACTCAAGTACTTCTTCTCCACCTGAATCAGGAAGGGCCTGGGGGGGCTCTGAGCCCCTCATGGTCACCCCTGGCCATCATGGTTCAAGGTGCTGTGTCCTCATCATACTGGATGGACACAGAGAAAGGACACTTGAACCTCAGGGTCCTCACTTCCCAGGTGCTGTCACCCTGGGCTTATTGCACCAGAAAACACATACATCGTTAGCCTCTGGGCATGTGAGAACCGTCAGGGAAACCCCAGGCCCTCTGCAGCAGCCTCTTTCCAGTCAGCAATCCCTGGTGGCCCACAGGGGGAGCTCAGAGTCCCAACTCAGCACCAGCAAACGCTGAGTGACACACATCAACATGGTCACATAGTGTCACTTGCAGGCAGGAGCCCCTTCAGCACCTCACCCACTGCACTTGATCTCTGCATTGGATATACCAGTTCTTCCAAGCCCCAGGGCTGGGGGCTTGGTCAAACACTGGCTCCGTGCTACTGCAAAGCTGTTTTGCGGCCATGGTTATCATCAATTGCTGACTATGAGAAAATGGTTGCCCTAGAAAATGTGGGTGGGCGTCAGTCAAGGGGTTGAAGGCTGCAAGAATCAAAGGACAGGGAGTAAGCCTGCCTCAGAGCTCAGCCTCTTGAGTCAGGACATCCCAGAATTTGTGAAGCTCTCCTCTGAGCGTGTACCTTGGCATGTGTTCTGCACCTGCACATGCATGTTTGTATATGTCTGTGTGTTTGTGTGCATGTGTATGAATGCATGTATCTAGGGTCTGTGTGTCAGTCTTCGTAGTTGTGGAAAAATTATGAGAAAAGCAATTTAAAGACAGGTTCGTTTGGCAATTCATCTACATATTGTAATTGATCTAGAAGGCAGGCTAGCCGAGTGGCTCTGAGTGCTGAATCCCATCTCTGCCTCTTGGGAACTATGGCCCTGGAAGCCATCTGGATGCCTTGTGGTGCTGTGAAAGAAGTGTTAAAATACGCCGTGTGCTTGGAATGGAGCCGACCACACAGAAGGGGCAGCAGCACTATCTGCACTGCTTAGCCTTGTTCACGCTAAGTCTGCCACACAGCACCGTGAAAGCACGTTTCTCCCACAGCGGACTGCATGGCCCTGCATCCATGTACAGAGTGACACTAGTTCTTCCTGTTTTCAGCAATCATCATTTTGGGCTACATTCATGGCCATTTTCCATGGCAAGCTTGGTTATCACTCAGGGTTATCATTCAGTTTGGAGGATGGGGTGCACACGGTGTCTACCTGCTGCTTAACACTGTAGATGCTCAATTAAGTATTTCTGAGCCCCCGTTTAAATGCTTGCAACTGTCCAGAGGACAGGTGCAACCCTTGTCTACTGACAGAGACCAGGCCCAGTATGGTTAAGTTACTTGTCCATAGCCACACAGGCAGACATTACGGAGACTAGGTTCACATCAGCTCACACTAACTCCAAGTGCTCAGCCCCTTCCATGACACTATTGGGGATGGCAGAAGATTACCTTGGAAGCAAAACAATGCTACCTTTGATGAACAGGGCAGGGCATGCAGTGAATGGCTCAGATTAGGACATGTCATTCCATCTGGGGCCAATAGAGATCCCATCCCTTGGACTGGGAACTCTGGGCCCAGAAGGTCTTCAGAATTCAAGCATTTAGAACACACTGGGGACTGGGTCCCTCTGGGAAGGAGGCCCTAGGTGTACTATGGCCAAGGGCTGAGATTTAGATCTTCCAGGACACAGAGCTCCACGTTCGAGGACGGAGACTTGGCCTTTGCTCCATGTGTGGATGTCGTGTGAAGCACTTGACTCCCTGCGGAGTCAAAGAGGAACAACCGGAACACAACTCACTGACCTTCATCACACACTGTGCAGGACTGGCCACCTGTGTGGCACCTTTACCTGCTGCCAGGCTGTGCCCAAATGCCATCACCTTTGGTCCCAGTGTACCCTGTTTTTCTGGGAGATAACCACATCCCATCCCACCCAGTCTGACCACAGCGCAGTCTTCATGTTTAGGGTCTGTGACTTCCCAAACATGGCTGAATTAATCTACATCTCACCTGCAGGCATGCTACCTTATCCAAGTTACCATCATGCTTTCTAGATGACTCACACTGCCCCTAACGTCTCCCTCTGTACCCACTGCCAGCTAAACTCCACAACACAGCCACAGGGCATGTTGTAAACTGCAAGCCAAATCTTGTTACTGTCACCAGGCTAACAGCCAAACTGCCTAGCTAGCGCAGCCCAGGGCCCTGTGAGGCCAGTTCTATCCTTCCCTCTACCTGCTCAGGTCTACTCTTGTAGGTTCACTTCCTCAAACAGCCCATGTTCCCTTCTGCTCCCTGGCCTTTGCACATGTAGTTTATTAATCAAACCCTCACACACTCAGGCACACACATTCAAGTTTGCTTAATTACACCATTATTATCTGCTCATTTGAAACAGAGAGGCCCAGGTTTCTGGCCTTCAGATCACTAATGCTGGCACGTCATTATAATATTCTTTTGGATAATCAGTTGACAGACACCTCTCTACCAGGGCAGAGCTCATGTCTGGTTTTGCTCAAAGACTTCCCTGGGGTCCCAGTCAGTGCCCATGTCTATGAATGATTGGGGCACTTGGCTGTCAACTGTGACACTGGGTTTCAATGATAACAGTCAGTCAGGGGACAAATCCTGCAGAGCTACCGAGGACACCGTCTGCTGCTATCCGCATCTACACCCTCTTCCTGCACATAGCTAACTTCACTTCCCCGCCTGCCTTGCAGCAAGTGATGCCATGTGACAAGCTCAGCCAATGAACCTGTGAGTGGCAACGCTATCCTTAGGACCCTTCAGGAAGCTAGCCTTCCTGTGCCTGCTTGGCCGGGTGAGAGCAGAATGCCATGGATTGACCAGAAAAGGTCTGTATCAAACCCCAGGGGGAAAGTGGGTGTTGAGTTGAGTATACAGGGAGCCTTTCTTACCCAAAACACAGTTTGGTTACTGTCAGAGTCGTACAAGAGAGATTTGTGGAAGCTTGTCCACTGTGAAGAGATGGCAGTGGGGACTCCCAGGCTTTTCTACTTCTCATTCCTCTTTGTAGCTGTCTGGATCTTTACAAGTTGTAACTTGGTTTCACTATAAACCTAAAGTTCTCTCCCATGACACACACATGGGGTGGGAGTTGAGAGGGGTGTCTGGTCCTGCAAGAAAGCCCCACCATACTCCTTCCAGAGCCACACCCCTGTCTCCAAGCTGATAAGGAACAAAGGACAGAAGTGCCCCACTAGAAAATGTTCCAGTTCCTGAGGCTGCTGAGCCTGAAGGGAAAGAAAAGCTGAGAGTCACAGTGTGTGTTCACCTGAATATGAAATGTTTAATCCCCTCCCCAGGCTGCAGCTGGCTTCAGTGAGACACGCCCCGTCCCTAAAGGGAAGCAGGGAGTCCCAGCAGGCTCTCAGGAGGCTGTAGGAGCTGCTACTGACATCATCTGAGCTCTGAGCATCACCTAACCATCATCCAAGCACCCTCAGTAACCCGCAAGGACACACCTTTTAAAGAGCCGAGACACACGGCAGACAGGATCCTGACCCATGAGCTGCCAATGGCCAGCAGTGCTTCCTTTATACAGTAGCTGTGCTCTTGGCCATGATCCCACCATCCAAAGCCCAGCTTCAGCCAGAGGCCCAGACACCCCACTTTGTGCCATTGATGCCAATGTCACATTTGACACAGAGGCAAGGACTTTCTGGAGCTCAGTCTCCAAGACCATAGGCAGAGCCCTGTCCCTTAGTGGCCTCCAGCCTTTCCCTATCCAGCCAATCTCATACAGCATCCTAGCCAGCCCAGCTGCTGGCCCTTCCCAGGAATGATACACACATCAAAATACACAAAAATGCTTCAGCGGCCCTTCCTCATTGCAGTGAGTTCCAAGTATCTTGCTAACCAGAGCTCTGGATCCACGGATCGATCCTTGGCTGGTATGATGGGTATGCACCATGTGGACTGGTTGTTCTGAGCAGCTACTTTTGGAGATCTTTCTGTTTTGCTATGCTGTGCTGTCCCCTCCCCAACCCTCCCTGCAGTCGACACTTGCTACCTGCCTGTTGCCCAACAGCCTCTTTCCATCTCACATGGCAGGTCTCAGTTTCTTCCAGGAACAACCTGGGTCTCTCCAGCTCAGGTGACACCAGCGGCCCCCTTAACTCCAGGTAAGCTGGTTGCTCAGGTCATGATATGCCCTGTGTAGGACTGGTTGGTTTAGGGGTGGGGTGGGATAATGACCACCAAGAGGCTCAGTGTGGGTTGTATGAGGACAGATAAGAGAGATGACTTTCTCCCCCAGAGACCTTGAGCTTCGGAGGGGACATGAAAGTCTCACTGTGTAAAGGAAGCATGCAAATACTGCTTAGTCCTTGATCCATCCATACCCACAGGGGCTCTTCAGGCATGTGAATCCATTGGTTTCCAGTGTAAGTCACTGTAGGCCAAGGACCCACAGGTCTAAGGGAGTACCACCACCCCATGCAGCAGCCACGGTTGTGTATTCTGTGTCCTGCTGCCTCCTCCCTGTGCAGAGGGACTACTGTTTACTAGACCTCAGGGAAAGGGCTTGAAATGATCTCTGACGACTCAATGACTCACTTAAGCAGCTCTGGCTTTTCATCCTAAGTAGAGATGAAGGCTTAAGCACACGACTGAGGAAAGCCAGTATTCTGCCCCGATACCGCTCCTACAGGCTCACAGATGCCTTACTCACACTGCCCTGTGTTGTTGCCTGTGAAAGTCCTGGTTGGCTCTGGACAAACCTGAGCTCATTCTGTGTAACACAGACAGGACCCTCACACTCTGTGCCCAAGAACAGTCCCTGCCTGGCCCATCAATCCCAACTGAGAGGCCACCTCTTTATGGAGCTACTGAGTTTCTGCTCTACCGACCCTCCAAAGCCCCTCCAAAGTCTGTTTCTCTTATTCCTGTTTCTGGCCACACAGGAAGCCGCTGCCCCCATGAGAAGGATGGATGGGGTCTAGTGCTTACCCAAAGCACAGGTAGGAGGTAGCCTTTGCCCTCAGAAGCCTAGAGATGTCCTCACCCGGGCAAGAAACATGGGAAGGCAGTGCCTATGTGCAAAGCTCAAGGAAGGAGTCCTCTCACAGATGTTGCTGACTTCCAGGTGATTTCGAAGGAACAGAAAGTCATGCATAGGGCACTTTAGCCTTGCCATAGAGTGCTTAGCAGGGTCTGTCCTCCCGGCCAGAGTGCACAATCTCACACTGCAGCTGCACAGACCTTTCAGACACACACTTGTGTTCCTCAGATGAACTGCCTGTTCTAGATCAGCACAGAAGCCTAGAAATTTCTTCTTCAAACTGGCCCATCTTTTCACACTTGGGATGGGACCACAATGGGCTCCTTGGTGCACCATGCCACCTAGCCTTCTCTCCTCCAGCCACAAGCCAGGGCCCCTGTGCAGAGCCAGCATAGTTGGGTCTGTAACCACTTTCCTTTACCTTTGAAGATTCCTGTGTCTTAGATCTGAACCCTGTGCTGTCACCACAGTGGCGTCACCTCCTGGTGTGTGTGTGTGTGTGTGTGTGTGTGTGTGTGTGTGAGAGAGAGAGAGAGAGAGAGAGAGAGAGAGAGAGAGAGAGAGAGAGAGAGAGAGAGAGACAGAGACAGAGAGAGAGAGAATCTGCGGCTGAGATCTGTAGAGTCTCAACAGATACCACCCTACCTTGCCTTACCTCCAGCCGCGTCCGGTCCACATCTTTGGGCAGTTTCACACGGATTCGGTTTGTTACGATGAGGGAGTCATACGGGTATATCTGAAGGGAAGACACCACAGGGTTATCTCAGAGGCCAGTACCCCTGGGGTGACCAAAAGAAAAAACCAGAATACGTACGTGTATGGCTGTGGACAAGCACATTTCACACAGAAAATGCAACAAAAAGAACTTTTAACCTGGGCAGGTGCATCATGGTGGGAGAGGTCAGTTAGTGCAGGAGGCCCCTTACCTTGTACTCTGTAAAAGAGAAGAGCAGAGACCACAGGGATGGCTTAGGAATAAAAGAATCCATGCCCAGGATGGGAACAGTCCTCTGTCTGGGAAACCCCCTCCCCCAGTCAGTGGGTCCATGCTTGGCCTCTGGTCTCTGGAGCAGCTTTCATGGACCTCTGGTCTTGTATTTCAAGGGAGGGACCAAGGGTCTCCTACGGAATACTGAGGGCAGGAGGCATGGCCAGGAGGCTGGAGGCCACACTGGAAGCTGGGTAGTGGCACTGTGCTCCTAGGCTGGGAGATGTCGTTCCTAGTGTTCTGGGCTACTCTGAGGAAGATACCCATCTCAGTTTACCCAGACATGCAGTGGATTCTCCAGGGAAAACTTTCTGAGAGGTGTTGTGGAGTCTGACACCTTTACCAATATGCATCCTGTCACCCCAGTCTCCTACTGCCCCCCTTCAAACAAGGTCTCACTGAGTCTAGGTTAACTTTGAACTTACTATATAGCTGAGAGTGACCTTGAACTCCTGATTCCCCTGCCTTCCCACCCCAAGTGCTGGGGTTACAGTGTGCACCATCATGCATAGTTTGCGTGCTGCTGGGAATAAAACCCAGAGTTTTGTGTGTGTGAGGCAAGCATGCTACCACCCAAGCCACACCCCTCTTCATCATGCTTTGCTTCCTACTCTAAACTGCCTTGCACTGTGCACTCCTTGTGACAAGGTCTTTCCTCAGACTTAAGGTGCCATCATATAGAAGGTAAAGCGGTGCAGACGGCAGGGGCTCCACACACACAGGAAGGACTGACCACTAGAATCCTGGCTTCAGATCACTCTGGAAGCCAGATACCTAAATGAGGCAGGCTCTTGGTCTTCCCACGTGGGACTCTGTCTGAAGCGCCAGCCCTGAGGCTGGAGACTGGGACAGCCACTTTAAGAGCAAGTTGTGATGCCTTGGCACTGCCATCTGTATGTGAATTGGTCTACAAGAGCGGGGCTCCCCCAGCATCCCAGAGGGTAACAAGGAGGCGAGCATGGCCAGGTGCATGGCCCTATTCAGAGTTAGGTGAGTATCCGGCAGTGGGGCACCCACAGGACCGTGTGGCCACCCACAGACGTGCCAGCAGACACACAGTGAACGAGGGGCGGAAACGGGTTTGACCTACACTGTTCGGCTCAGCCCTTGGACACTGCCTGCTCTTGACTCTGTGCCCTACTCCAAGAGATTCCCAGCACCTAAAAGCCGTGACAGGTCCCTGCAGCACAGGATGAGAGTGCTGAGGGGCCAACAGGTATCCCCAGGGGACCCTTCATCCATGGTGCAGAGCCTTCTGCCAGCAGGTCCCGGAGGGACGGCCTCAGAATGAGACTGGTAGACGTGTGCCAGGGATTCTGGCCTAGCCAGAGACCCACAGGGGTCCCCATTGTGTGTACCTCGCGTGCCCCAGCTGGCATCCGGGTCTGCTCCACAAGGGGCCAGGTTGGCATTCTGGAAGAGAGAAAGAGAGAGAGGCCGGCAAGAGGCAGGTTGCATGGAGGTAGGCAGTAGGGGGCTGGGAGGCAGCCCCCAATGCTTCCTGGATCCTCACACAGCTGGAGGAGGAGGAGGGTGTTTGACAGGGTTAGGTGATAGACAGATGGCAAAGCTGGGCTTTGGAAGGTGAGTGCTCAGGGTATCTGCCCTGTGGGTATGGCTTTCATGCCTACCTCAATAGCCTTTGAACCCTGCTTGTCTGACCAACTTTGCCCCACCTTTAAAACTGAGCTCTGGTGTCTGGGTCCTGCTCTCTAGCTGGCATGGCCTAAGTTCCTGTATTCACACTGTGATGGGTACAGTTTGT
This sequence comes from Mesocricetus auratus, assembly GCF_017639785.1. NCBI lineage: Eukaryota > Metazoa > Chordata > Mammalia > Rodentia > Cricetidae > Mesocricetus > Mesocricetus auratus. Next base: position 16,023,735 of record NW_024429190.1, on the reverse strand, counting down.
AATGCCCCTGCTCCTCCTTGTGAAAAGTAACTACAGTCTGCTGTTCCATGCCCTAGGTAGACCCAAGAGTCAACCCAGTCCCACTGTGCCTACAAGACAGCAAAGGACACTCACTGGTCACTGCCTCCTGGGAGCTATGCATCATCCCCACCCAATTCTCAGAGTCCTCAGTGACCAATCGAGCTACACAGCTCAGAGTGACAATGTCCATGCACCCCAAAGCTCCAAGACAAGAGGGCCTCTGCCTCCCTCTGGAAACCATAGGCACCCCCACAACTCTAGGCTTGCCAAGAATCTTGGTGTCCAGAATCCCCTGGCACCCTGGACAGAGTGGCCTTGCTCTGACATTAATACCCAACAAGTGACATTCTTAGGGGGAGGGTGTCACCTGACTAGGGCACAGACCTCATCTCCCATGTCTGTGATTAGCAAACTGTCATGTCAGCGACCTCATAGTCATTAAAGTTCTTTCTCTCTTCTGTCCACTTGGAAAAAGTCATATGTGCAAGCTGTCTATAGGGGCCGCCACTGCAAAGTGCACTAAGCCCCCGTGGGGCTGCACCACCCCATCTTATCAGACTCCTGCCCCTGCCTTACCTACTGTCTGCACCAGGCCTGTGGGGTGAGCTGAGTTCCCAGTCCCTAGCACAGTCCAGGGGTTGAAACAGGGTCAGGGCTATCGGTCAGAGTTTCTGAAACTGGGCCCAGGGATTGCATTTCAGGAGGGCACATCAGGTAGAGGCACCACGTGCTCCACCTGCGCATACGGTTACGAGAAAAACTGCTTCTGACGGACCTACAGCAGGCGACAAGCTGGGAGCAGGCTACACACCCCAGAGAATGTTGAAGCAGAGGGCCCTGCACACCAAAATCCTTCATCTGAAACAGAGGCCCAGGGATATGCCATTACCTCCTTCCTGCCTCAGAGCCGGATCCAGCAGGCTGCGGCCGACCAGTGAGAGGGTAAGTGTGGAAAGCAGAGGGTTGAAGCAGGCCTTTATTTCAAATCTCTGATACTTGGCTTCTCGTGGACTTTTGGACATGGATTTGGGTTTCTCTCTCTCCCCCAGTTTCTCTCGTTTTGTTTTCTGTTTGTTTGTTGAGATGCCTTGACTGGCCTGAAACTCACTATGTAGACCAGGCTGGCCTCAGACTCAAAGAGCCTTGCCTGTCCCTGCCTCCCCAGTGCTGGGATTAAAGATGTGCACCACCAAGTCCAGTGGACTTGGGCCTAACACCAGGGCAGTAACGTGATTTACTTCACTATCCTTGGGTTCAACCCTAGTTTGCCTCTCTGGGTCCTAAGCCAGGTGCCTTTGAATCAGTCAATAATGCTCCATGACCTCTCACCGTTTCCCCTTCCAAGTCTTCAAAAACAGCTCTTGGAAACATTGTCTTAACCTCAGACCAGCACCTCAGGCCTCTTGTCAAAGGGAGGCCAGTCTGCCTTGGCCGCCACCTTTACAGTCCGGATTTGTGCTAAAGAGGAATGCTGCCACCTAGTGTTGACTCTTGTATCACAAGCAGTCAATCACCCAGAAAGGAACCAGCTTCCTCCAGCCTTCTGGGTCCCAGGAAAGAAAGGAAAGATGGCAAGTGGACTATCCTTCAAAGGGAGTAACAAGAGACTTGGCCTAGAGCAGGAAGAGTGGAGTCTATGCCCCGTGTGGTTCTATAGACCACTCAGTGCAAACAAGTCTTGAGCTAACCTGTCCGTGTCGACCAACAGCTGAGAACCAGGCCAAGGCTGCTCTGGCTAATTCCTCTATGGTTCTCAATGAGGTGCCAGGATTTTTAAAGGTGACGTGTTATTCATCTTCCCCATCTGGGCACTTACCAGCTTTACTGACACATTCTCCAACCTTGCTTCACCCTACAAAGCAGGAAGCACCCTCAGGCTTTACGGACGAGGCTCAGAGAGGTCGAGCAATCTTGCTGAATTCACATAGAAAATGCACAGGATTGTAGGAGTTTGATCCTGTGTGCTTGCTTTCCCGAGACTACACCATGGTTGCTGGCGGGAATGAGATCCCAGCTGCCCACACTGGCAGCTGTGATTTTCCTGCTAAAGCCAGGGAGGAATGAGCTGCCTGACTCAGCAGATGCTGGTGCCGAAGAGGGGATGGGGACTTCCTTTTAAAGTCCCGACTCATGTGGAAACCACGCTACAGAGCTTGGGGAAAGATCTCACAGCCACATCTGTTCTCATAATCACTCAGTTATAAGACTCACGCCCCCACCCTGGTGGGCTGGAGGAAATAACGACTCGGAACGTTCCATAACTTGCCTCAAGATGGCTGGGAGTTCAGGGCTGTCTAAGAAACACATACTCTTTCTGGGATCACAGTTGAAGATCTATAGTCACAGACATAACAGTCCCCCCTTTGCTGTGACTCTCAGAGATAGGTCTTATGGAGTCCAGTTTAGATTTAGCTTTGAACTCACTATGTAGCTGAGGGTGGCCTTAAATTCCTGGTCGTCTGGCCTCTGCCTCCTAACATAAACACTTTAAAATATGAATTTCAATATTTTGAGACAGGGTCTCACTATGCAGCCTAGAATATCCTGGAATTTTCTATACAGACCAGGCTGGCCTTGAACCCACTGAGATTTGCCTGCCTCTGCCTCCCGAGTGCTGGGATTAAAGGTGTGCTTGATGGACATAAACATTTTTAGAGTTTTATGAACATATGAAAACTGGATTGAAAAAGCATACATTTTGCATTTACCTCCTGGGTTAAGCTTGGGAGTGAATTACAGTGTAGTTTCAAGCAACTCTTGTTGACTGCATCTCTGTTTTAAGACCATGTAGAACACCAACGTGAGTTGCCTGCGATCTCTGTGTTGAGTCCTGTCACGGCTTCATTAAAACTGGGACACAGTATTCTGCGCCTTACTGAACAGTTGAAACTTATTTTCACTTTGCCACGGCATCACCGCTCCCACCTCCCATTTGTGATTTTAGCGTCTTTCATGTCCTTTCTAATCAAGAATGCATTTTTAGTGCATGTCTTGTAATGACGCACTACAATAATGCTATTTTTTAACCGAACCTGACAGCCTGGTTTTTTTTTAATGTTTGAATTTAGTCTCTTCACAGGTAACATCAGCATTTCTCCAAGCATGACTTCTTCCAAGGAGTAGCCACAAGGACCTTCAGGTAGCCAGTCACCATCCTCTTACTGACGGGCCATGTGGCACATGTCAATCATTACTGCCTCATTCACAGGGGAACCTGCGGCAGGCAGTTGCTAGTCGGCTGAGCTGTATCTTCCTCCTGCGGCAGGTTTGGGCGTCAGGACATTCTCATGACCCTTGCATATACAGAGCTAGGGGTCACTAGGTCTCTGTGACAAAATTCTCTTAGATCAAGACTCGGGAGGACGCCTGCCCCCTCAGATGAGGGTGACTAGATAGTCATGGTCATGGCTATCAAGCCTTCACTACCAGGACACATGAGTGACGCTTTGGCACCTTTACTCATACACTGCCTTTTGTATGTGACAGAAAGTTCTCCGGAGGCCTCCCTCTTTTGGATTTTGAGCTCACTGAATCTGTGCTTTGACCTAGACACACACGCACACGCACACACTTGCACGCACACACAAACCCTTTCTGGTAACAAAGCACCCAGTGAACAATCCTGGGGCACTGCAAGTCACCAGCAATGTGGGCAGGCACTGCAGGAACTCCAGGGGGGCAGATTTGAACTGCTGGGCATGGCTGTAAAGGCTGCTCTGGTGATGGAATAGCCAGCCTTCTGCTGAGGAGGAAGGGGAGTACACACCAGTATTAGATGGAGTGAGAATGAGCAGGAGCATGGGTGAGAGACAAAGGATCCCAAGGCCAAGTGGGAAGTCAGAACTCCTCTTGCGAGGATGGGCTCCACCCTTGGGAGAACTCAGAGCTCAAGCCCAGGGCACTCATGTCTGCTCACTCTCCCTCCCTGGTTCACATAAGGCCTGCTTCTCGGTCCTAAAGATGACATTCACAGTAGTTCCAGGATGAAGATGGACCCATCAGGGTCCAGATCACCTATTCACAACTGGACTAGGAGGAACCAGTAGAAACCACGACCTCTGCAGACACAGAAGCTCACTTATGCAACAGACAAGGTGAGACTCTCCCAAGGGATCACCTTCTCAAAGATGGGTGATTGGACAGAGGCTAGGCATGCTGACAGTCCAGTGTCCTTACGTTCCTCCCATTCACCAAGCAAGCCCCAACCCCAGGACCTCACTTGAGCAGGAGACATATTAGCTAGGTCAAGCCAGGATGCTGGCACCTGTGGGCCCCTTGCTTAGAGAGAAACTGTTCCAGGCAAAAAGAGAACCTTCCAGAAAGACAGACAGGGTTCTCACGGCCCTTAGAGCCCTGACTCTGAGTGGAAGGTTTTACATCTGGTGTCAGAGGAATCCTGTGTGGTTTCTAGCCAGCTGCTTTCCCTGTGGAAGACAAATACCATTGGAGAAAAGGCAAAGCAGCAGGCAGCATGCAAGGTCCATTCCAGAGCAGGAAGAGAGGCTAACGGGAGGGAAGCCATGGTCCTCTGGATTCCATTCATGGGGAGGCATTGTATGGGGACACCCTGAAGCTGGGTCTTGGACAGAAACAGAAAATCAGAGCCTGGGAAGATAGAGAAAACAATGGCTTGTCCCAAAGGACACAGCCTCTGGAGATGTCTCCCTGGTTCTGTGAGTGCCCCAGAGCCTTAGAGAGAAGGGTATTCCAGACATTTGGCCCTGAGTTCACATTTTGATAAGACCACTCCAGCACCACACACACACACACACACACACACACACACACACACACACACACACACACACACACCCCACCTGATTCTCTTAAGAAGTGAATTGTCTTGGTTTATATATAAACTTCCTAACACCAGGAAAAAACCTCTTGGATGATGGAGGTTCTCCGGGAGCCACATGAGGCTTGGGGGTTCTGGATCATTAGGACACCCCAGACTACAGATATTCACTGAGAGCCAGCATGGCTATAGGTTCCTCATAAAGGGCACTGCACCAGGGCACATGCCAGGCTCTCTTTGGGGTGGCAGGCTGAAGGCCTTGAGACTGGGAAGGGTGTAAGGAAATATTCCTAGTGACCACGTGGTAGTGTCATGGGATGGGTATGGCTCCATGGGCACAGAAACATTACAGACTTGGCTGGCTCTAGCCCCTGACAAAAGAGGAGGAATTGAAGAGCAACTCAAAGCAGCACTAGTCACTCTGGGTGACCTACATCTCCCCTGCCTTGAAGCACACTGGGGACACCTTGGTTTCTGGGGCACAGCAGAGAGAAGCCAGAGTATGGCTGGGTGTGGTCTGGTCACTCAACACGGAAAAGCTACAGTGGCACATCTGGGAGAGAGCATCAGGCAGAGGCAGATGGGCAAGCAGGATTCCTGCCTCTTCTGGCTGTGAGGTCACAAAGCTAGGGGAACTAGTGCAGGTAGGCAGCAAGTGGTGGTTAGTGTCCCACAGGTAGGGAGGGTCCAAGTACCTACCCGGAGGTCCAGGCCATCCTTCCTGGGTCCTGGGAGAGAGTCGGGTTTGGAATAAGGGAAGCCTGTAACAGACACAGCACAGCCTTGTCACACACTCAGCCAGGCCAGGGGAGGGCAGGGCCCGTGACGCTTCCAACAGAGACAGGACTAGGCAGCTGACAACAGAGGCCACTAAAGATACTCTGCCTGCCTTGTTTATGACTTTCTATCCCGAGGACACAGAGGGGGACATGTGAGCCAGTTATTCACACCACGAACATCATAGGAATGGGGCCCAGCCCAGCTGGTACACAAGTATCACATCTCCCAGGCTAGCTGCTCTCCCAGACTCAGGACATCCTAGGCTAGATAGGACGGTGCCGTCCTGTGCTATGATGGCCACCGCCAGCTAAATGGGGCTGGGGATCTTTGAGGTTGGAATGTCAAACTCAGATAGGGATTACTTCTTCTCTTGAAATGGAATGGGCTAGGCAGAAACACAGGGGTCCTTGATGCTCACTAGCATGAGGTCAAATGTCATGGGAGCTACTGGGAAGCCAGGGAAAGGCTGGCACCCCCGCCCCATTCACAGGTGTCACCGAGGACTGGCGTGAGTACCAGGTACAAAGATGCCCACCCCATCCTGTCCACCACTCCTGCTAAGCATGCCAAGCCAGGCATCACATTGAGGTTCCTTGTGGGTTCAGGGACCCTGCCCCAAGGGACCCACTGAGGACCCGGAGCCCATGCCTGCTGAAGTTGCCAGATGCAGTTCTTCTCAAAGAGGAGGTTAGCAGCAATAAAGAACGTGTCTGTTGGGTGGATTCTCAGCTCCACTCAGACCCTACTGAGTCAGAAGCCTATGATTCTACCAGCCTCCCAGGCCTTTTGGGTGAACAAGAACAGCAAATGTCTCAACTGTGTTTCTGACCCTCTAGTCAGGGGCTGCACATGGCCTTCCCAGGCTCAATCTTCATTCAACCTCTCCCACACGGTGGCAACCTTATTTCCATAGACCACGTGTGTCTCCCACATTCCTAACAACTATCCCAGACAGGGCTGTGCAATTAAAAATAAAGATTCACTTTATTTTTAATGATGTATGTGTGTGGGAGAGGGGGGAAGGGTGGCATTTTCAGTGCTGGCACCCATAGGCCAGAGGAGGAGGTCAGAGCCCCTGGAGCCGGAGCTACAGGTAGTTTTGGGCTGTCCAGTGTGGGTGCCGGCATCTGAGCCTCGGCCCTCTGCAACAAAGCAACGCTCTTACGGAGCCATCTCTCCAGGTCTGCTCGTGCTTTTTCCTTTCAGTGTGGGAACATGGGGCTGATGGTTCAGCAGTTAAGAGCGCTCAAGCTTGATTCCCAGTGCCCCATAGTGGCTCACAACCATATGCAACACTCTTCTCTGGCTTCTATGGGCACATGGTACATGTCATTCATGCAGGAAAAACACCCATACACACACAACAGTTAAAAAAATAACCTTGAGAAGAGGATTGGTGGCCATGCTACCCCTCCCTCTTTGCTAGGCGTTTCCCTTTCTGAGGTTTTAGGCCTGTGCAGCTATCATTTTCTTTCTGGAGAAGGCCACAGCTTCCCTCAGCTTTCCCTCATCTGAGCAGATCCCGGTGCCTTCCGTCCAGAAGCATATTCCCAGCGAAGGCAGAACTCGCAGACAGGCCTTCCCGTTAGCGCAGGAAGACATGCCACTCGCTTCCGGCCCCTGTGGCTTCCCTGTGGAGTCAGCTGCCACCAACTAGTGCTTCCTGGAGATGACATCGCCTTGCTCACTGTGACTTCCACCAAGTTTTTTTTTTTTAACTTAGCGTTCAGGAGTTTAGTACCACATCTTGGTGTGGACTTCTTGGTTGATCTTCCGGCTTCACTCAGTTTCTTGACCTTGCAGATTTACGCCTTCTGCTGAGTCTGCGAGGTTTTCAGCCATTGATGCTTTGAATGTTTCTAACCCATTCTTTCTCCCCGTCAGGGAACTGAAAGACACAAGCACCATTTCCCAGGTCCCTGGTGCTTGTTTTCCTTCTCACACCAGAACGAAGATCCCAACGTCCTCTGTTAGAGTCGGTTATTCTGTCCCTGGACCCACACAACCGGTTTTTACATTATTTTACGTTTCAGTTCAATGTCAGTTCCCAGCTGATTCCTTTTCAAAGTGATTTGAGTTTCTTTGGTGAGACTTTTTCTCTGTTCCAGGTTTGACACAACTGCTCTCTGGAGCATCTTTGTGACGGATGTCTTAGAATTCTTGTCAGATGACGTCAACACCATGTCTTCCCAGAATTCAAGTCTGGTGTTGCAATTTTTTGAATGAATCCTGAATATTCAGTTGTTGGGATGAGAGATGGGATCTTAGGTAGTCTTCCATTTTAACAGGCCACAGTTCTGTTGGGCCCAGTGTGCAGGACCGGGCATACAGACTGGTTCCCATGGTCATCATTTTTCAGGGTGCTTAATAGTACACTACTCCATTCTTCTCAGCTTGCCTGGGGTTGCTGGTGCCCACCCTATCCCAGTCCTTGATAGAGCTTCCTGTGTGTTTGTCGCACCAGCTTGGAGGCAGAAGACCATCTCCCTGGGCCTCCTCTCTGCACGCCTCCTGCTCCATACCCCTCCCTGCCCCTGTAGATGTGGCCAGCCTCTCCCTCCTTCCCACCATGTGCTGCTTGCTCTGCTATAGTCCCCTTCTTTCAGGTGTACTTAGCAGGGAGAGCTGGACAGGCGTGTCTACTCTGGGAGTTCCTGCCCTCTGAGTTGCTATCTAGGTCTTGTTACACTCCATCTCTCTGAGGGAAGACTCATATGCTGTGTGACTTTAAAGGTTCCAGAGTCCCGCGTGCAACAAAACAGATAATTTTTGTATTTAAAATTCTTCCACACAGGGACTGGAGAGATGGCTCAGAGGTTAGGAGCACTGGCTGTTCTTCCAGAGGTCCTGAGTTCAATTCCCAGCAGCCACATGGTGGCTCACAACCATCTATAATGAGATCTGAGGCCCTCTTCTGACCTGCAGACAGAACGCTGTTTACATAATAAATAAATAAACATAAATCTTAAAATAGATAGATAAATAAATAAAATCCCTTCACACATTCAGAGTGTCAAGCCCATGCTTAAGTGCCTCTGCACCTTGAACACAAGGGAGCTGGGACCTGGGGAGATCGAGTGACCTGCACAAAGATCAAATGGCCTTAGCAGGTCTTCTAGGGACCTGCATATCTGATGTGGTCAGATGGCCTTCAAGAGTGTGTGGTCCAGTGTGGATGCCAGAGAGAAATGGGCGTGCACAAGAAGAGACAGGTACAGAGGACAGAGGATCCCGAGTAAGTTCCCAGCTGTGTGTGTGAGACGAACGTGATAACCACTACACTACGGAAACAGGTTCCCAGCTGTGTGCTCTTGACCCTAAGTTATATCAGGCCCTTTAGGCACCGGACACCCCCAACTCCCGGGCTAGGCCCAGGCTTAACCTAAGTACAGAGCCCTGCACCAGCTCTCAGGCCACCCACAGCTGCTCTGAAGCATGCTGCCGGCTGCTCTTGGAGTTGGCTCTGTTCCTGGCTCTATCCTCCTCTAGGATGGCTCCTAAGAGATCCAGACAGCCACTGAAGACTCAAGATGTGTGACTGGGAGAGATAGCATGTGTTCCTGAGGCAGTGAGAGTGCAGGGCTCTCACAACATCCGAGGTCGTTCTTCTGACAACTGACTGGCAAGCCACAGCAAGCTGCCATCCCTTTGCTGGGGTCCAGGATGTGACCGCCACTGCCTGCTCTGTGCAGGGGAGCTCCTCTCAGCTCTGAACATCAGAACTCAATGTCCCTGGGCACATGAGCGTCGGGATGTGGAAACCGGTGGGGCAGGCTTGAGCTGGTGGCTGCAGGCTCGCTGCAGTCTGGCATGTGAGTCTGAGTGTTCTACCTGAATGTCCTCAACAGGACCACAGGCCCAGGTGTCAGCCACTCATCCTGTAGGTTCCTGGATCATGCTCATTGTTGTAGATAAGGAAATTTCATACCATAGAGGCTTGTTAGGGACCCAAGGTCACTCAGCAGTGCCTAGCTGGGACTCCACCAGCTGGACGCAGATACAGGTTCAGTGCTCTGTGTCAATTTCTCTTTTGGTTTCTTGGACGTGCTCGTCACCTTCAGAGCTCTCCTGAAAGCCATGCCTGTTCTTATTTTGCATCTGGCTAGTCCCTCTCACACTATACCATTGTGTCTCCTGGAGCTCTGCAAAATCCAATCCCCAAACCTTCACGTATGCTGTGCACTGTCCAGAATATCTCCCTCACACAGATGCTGGCAGCCATCTCCTGTCACCCTCCACCAACTTGGTCCCAGCTCATGGGAGAAAGTGAAAAGTCCTGTGGGGCTGTCATTGACCAGGGTGGGGAGGGGGCTGGTAACAATGGCCTAGCCATGCACTTGGGCATGCTAGCCCTGCCTCCACCCTCAGCTGGATCAGCCCTTCCCAAGCATTCACTGCTTCCAGGACCACATCTTGAGGCCTGCTGGATACCAGCCTCCTCCCCACGGACTTCTTATATTCCCATGACACCTTTCCCAGCATGCCCTAGCAGCCAACCCATATGTCACCTGACTTGTCCCATCTCACTGCAGTGCCACAGGACAAGAGGCCTCTTCTGCTTCAGGCCCAGCTCTGGCTCCACACCTAGAACAGTCTGGGTCATAGAAGGTGTTCAAGGACTGTGTGCTAGGTGACTGGACTGCTCCTGCTCATCTGGACTCTGATTTGGCACTGGAAATGCCAAAGATCTTCCAGTTCTGCCATCTGTGGACTCTATCACCCAGGGGTCTTAGCCACAGCTCTACCACCAGGCACTTGGCTACCCCACTCAGTAGTCCCAGGGAGGAGGAGTCTGCTCTTCTTAACCACAGAATAGGGAATGCAGGGCAGCTCTTTCTCATCATGAACTCTGCGGGGGTAAAGGGGTGAAGGGAAAGATTGGTCCTTCCTTCCTTCCTTTCTTCCTTCCTTCCTCCTTCCCTCCCTTCCTTTCTCCATCCCTCCCTCTCCTTCCCTCCTTTGGAAGAGAATAGAGTCCCAGAGACCTGTCCTGTGGCTGGCTGCTGCTGAATGGCTCAAGGGGAGGGCAATGAGCTAAGGAGCAGAGACTGGCACATTCCACTACTCCACACACCACAGGGGCCTCATGCTGAAGAATACAGAGTCCAGGCTGGGGTGAAGTGGCTCCCACTGAAGTCTCCCCGTACTTCCTGAATTGCTAAGCCAGAGAGACTTCCTCATTTGTCTCCAAGCCCCAAGCCACCCTGAACGACTCCTACCTTTCTCTTCACCTGGTGATGTAAAGCAGGGGTTTGCTCCCTCTGGAATCTTTGGGCCTTGCTAAGAACCATTGAAACCCCTGGACATTGTGTCTTCTACAGCCAGGGTGCTTGAATTATACCACCAGATCTCTGACTACCACGCCTGTGTCTGTGCATGCACATCTGTATTCACATCTGTGAGTGAGGGACCTCAAAAGAGAGGATAGGACAGAAAAGGTCAGGAACGTGGGGCTTAGAAGACATGTGTCCATAGGGTGAAAACTACGGAGGAGACTCAGGGCATCAAATCTCACTCTATATGTAAGGACTTCAAGGCTCTCTTCTTACAACAAAAGCCAACCTTGTCTGCTTTTGTGCAGACTCAGGCAGTCACTGATGACCACGCACAGAACCGGGAAACATGGGATACAGAAGGGAAGCAAACACATCTGGAGTAAAACACGAGCCCCACTGATAGGACAGCAGTGCCTGGCAGAGGACTGTGCAGTGCTTCTGGGACAGAGGTAAAGGCACAGGCACAACGCTATGCCCTGTGGGCTTCCTGCTGGGGAGACCTGAAGTCAGGACACCAGGGGAAAGCAGAGGCCGGAGGATGTAGTCATGACTGTCGGCACATAACAAGCGCCCAGGTCCAAGCACAGGTGGCTGGGTTCCCACGGGCCAGTGCGCCCACACAACAGCTACTTCCTGTCCACACCACTTCTGTTGGCTTGCTGCAGGGATGCGGTGGAGGAATGGATGGCAGGCAAGCCCTTGTCACTGTGGACACCTGGAGCAGCCTGCCTCTCAGGGTACCACACTCAACGGTGCCTGGGATGAGCACCCTCGTTCTGGCGTCAGCCGATGAGAAAGTACTACAGAGAGGCAGAGGATGCATGCACAGGCCACACAGCGTAGTGACAGCAGAAGCAGGACCCCGAGAAGTAACATCTCCAGCTGGGCTTCTTCCCACACTGTGTCCCGTCCCTCCCCTCCCCCCAGTCCAGAGCCACGGGCAGTCCATACTTCCCCCAGTCCAGAGCCACGGGCAGTCCATACGCTCCAGTGGGGAGTCTGGGTGAGGTCATGGGAATGGAACCAGGCACTTCCCTAACAAAGCAAAGACCAGAAACTGGAAAACACCGTCCTGAAATACCAATATAAATTTTTGGCCCCCAGGACACCACACAGGGCAGTAAGAGCTATGCTATGGGCAACCCCTAGGCTCTGCTATGTGAAGGAGCCTCCATTACTCAGACGCAAGTGCCTCAAAGCACGCGTGCACATCCATCAGGAGGATCCTTGGGACAGAAGGCTGAGGAGTGGCATGAAGGCACCCCAGTAGGCACAGGCAGGTACGCGGGATCTCCACCTCCTCTCACCATGACTGCAGCTTGTTCCTCCCCCAAAAGAACCTATAGGAGGACCTAGACCTATGGGGCCATTTGATGTGCCCTCACAGTTGACATCAGCCTTGTGAGCATGCTCTGAGATCCCAAGGGACCTCATCTGCTTACAAAGACCCCATACAGAACAGCATATCCATTTCCCGTTAGCCACAATATCCGACTGTCTGCATCTCCACGCCTCCCTCCACTGCAGGGCACCTCCAGTGTGCAGTGGTCAGAGAGTGCCATCGTGGCCAGCAGGGAAGGTGGGTGGGAAAAGCCATGGCTGTTTGCTGCTGGCCAGCCAAAGCGCTCTTGCAAAACAGGACCTAGAGACCCAAGAGTCAGCATTTCTGCTCTGGCCTCTATCATAAGCCAGTCATCAGAGAGCTCCAAATTCACTCAGAGTCCTGCCACCATGATGCCGGGGGCTTCCTCTGTTTTTTTTTTTTTTAACACCACATAGATTCTCATGATCTCAACTTCCAACCATAGACAGAGAAAGCAACCCCCTGCCCAGCTTAGACCACAGGCTGCTTCTTGGAGAACCTAAATCTGCCTGCAGCCTGTGCTGGCTCTGTCTGTGACCTACAGCATCCCCAGTGGGTAATGGTCATCTGTCATGGTGAAAACACCCCACCAGAACCTTCTAGTAACATCTGTACTTCTACCTTACAAGCCAGCTCTCACTGCTTTTAGTACCAGTCTCACTATGCAATGGGCAATGCTATGGGCAATTTACTCCATACTTGAGAATCCCCCCCCAAGCCAGGCTTCACAACACCCCCAGGGCTAGACAGATGCCAGCTTTGTTGCCTGTGACGCAGGGCCACATCTCCTAGGAATCTTCAAGTGCCTTGCTCAGGATGTCACAGGGACCAGGACAGTGCCTCGTACCAGTTCCAGGTCTGGACTCGCCCCCTGACCATGACCACATCTGCCCCAAAGGGAAAGAGGCCTTGAGAACTGTTCTCTTTGCTTTCATGCCAGCTCTGAGAGAGCCACAAGGGGGCGCTGTGTGCATACTAGCTAGCTGTGTCACTGCAGAGAGTGGTGGCTGAGGCCATTAGGTTGGCTTGATTCACATATGAATGCTCTTTGGGTGGATTTTATTTTAATTTTTATTTTTGAGACAGAGTCCCCGCATGCAGCTCAGGCTTGGCCTCAAACTCACAGCAATCCTTCTGCCTCAGTCTCCTAAATACTGGGATTGCATGCTGTCTCTGAGATTTGGGGGCCCACTCACTGGGGGCCCTTTGCTGGCAGTCTCCAGTGCACATCAGAAGAGCCACTCACGTGAGAAGAGGCTGTCCCCAGGCATCCTCTGCAGGGATTCGCGCTCGGCGCCGCTGCTGAGGGACAGAGACTGGCTGTCCAGGTCTGGAGAGTTTGTTCTGGTGTCTGTATCTCCCTTGAGGAGCAGCCAGGTGGTCTTCTGCAGAGGAACAGAAAGTTATGGGAACACTGAGGTAGTCTGTCACGGTGAAAACTCCCCACCAGAACCTTCTAGTAACGTCTGTCCTTCTGCCTCACAAGCTGACCCCACTGCTTTTAGCACCAGGCTCGCTATTGAAGGTACACATTCATACACTCCTGCAAGTTTGGGAAGCAGCTGGAGGGATGGCCAGATGTGGCCCGCGGCGGGCTGTTGTGATGCCCCCCACCCCATCATCTCTGGCCGCTTTCACAGCATGGCTGGCCACATCAAAGTAGTATATCAGAAAGGTCTACGACACTACTCTGGCCATTTATTAAAAAAAAAAAAAAAAAAAAAAAAAACACCTGCCAAGCTGTTCTAGACCCTTCACGTCAAATACCCCCAGAACGCACTGGGCTTGTTTCCTTATCAGAGTTTACACCTCTCAGTTCCGGAACCACGACCTGGACACTGGCAGAGCATGTGCTCATTTGAGGGTAGGAGGCAGGTGGGTGTGGCTCCCACCTTGGGCCTCCCGGGACCCTAGGAGCCCAGTAAGAGAAGGAGGAGGTGCGGCTGGAGGAGCCATCCCACCCTGCAGGACCGTGGCCCCCCTCGTTACCTTCCTGCTGTCCTGATCAAAAGTGCTGTCCTCCACGTCCAGTCGCCTGGCAGCTGGAAGGGAAGCGTCTGTTTGTGAAGGCAGCTCACCACGTTTGTCGTGGGGCCCTGCTTTACACAGCACTCAGAAACCAAAGAAAACCAAAGAAAAGGACAACAGAGTGAACGCCTTCCACCGGCCAGAAGTGCACACCAGAGCAGCCTCCCCGGGGCCGGGGCTCAAAAGGTGGGCATGGACCTGAGCTCACTGTGCTTCTGGCCATGCCTCCAACCCGAGAAACAGAGTCACGTGTTCAGATACAGTCACTTTTTCACTTGGGTTGGATAGGCATGCTTTTGACCCTTTGAGGGGGGACCCTGAAGGGACAGGAGGTCTCAGCCTCGGAGTCCTCGGCGTCACCCCCGGCTGCACGCTTCTTGGGCATCACTGTTTCTTTCCCATCGTGAACTCTTCAAAACCGGAATTTGACCCATTTCACAGATGGAGAGACTGAGGTTCAGGAAGGTGTCTTGCTTTGAGGTCATGGACCAGCATGAAGGGAAGCGAGGGGGCTGAGAGTGACACGAACTCAGGCAGTCAAAGTCCAAAGTCTCCCCTGCCTCTCCCTCTGAGCTACCTCCTGCCCGCCCAGCCTTGAGCTCTGCCACTGGGAAGAGTCCATTAGGTTCTGCAAATAACAACAGTATACCCGGAGACCAGCTCACTTGGAGCAAGAGTTCACACCACGGCAGCCTGTTTGCCAAGACTGTTGGCAGCGTTTTGCCATCCCACTGGGATGACCCTGTCCCAGGAAGAAACAGAATCCATGCAAGGCATGCTGGTGTGTTTCAGGACCCACTCAGTGCAGGGAGGCCTACCCCAACACTGCACACAGCAATTGCTGGAAGCCCTGGGGTCCTCCCCAGCTAGGGCTCAGCTCAGGGAGGAGAGCAGGCGGGCTTCTTACCTGCAGCCTGCGGTGGGCTCAGCCCTGCCCGTCTCTTGGAGCGCCCTGCCTCCTGCACCACCAAGGACAAAACTGACACCAGGTCAGAGAGCTTGGACATTGGGGACTGGGCTACAGGACCTTGACAAGATAGGGCCAAAATCGAAGACTGAGTACTTCCATTCTAGACACGAGGACTCTGCATTCCCCCCTGCGGCTGCCTGTTTTCCCAGTGAGGGACTGGGTATTTTTAGGTGAAAGTAAACCTTTCTCTGCCCTCTCCACATACAGGGATGAATTAACTCCAGACCTGCCGGGGAGGCTCAATGGAGGGACACAGATGGGTGGGCAGTGTGACTCCTCTTGCTCAAACAATGGCTGTCACTGCAGCAGCACTGACTGTGGCTATCACCAGCACCGACTCTCAGCAGCTGAGCAAGGGTGCAGGGATAAGCTGTGGCCACTCCAAGCTCTGACTGTCCTACCTCACCATCTGTGCCAGAGACTCCGGACCAGGGGTTCTTCAGCATGTGAAATCCCACCCCAGCACCCTGGGCCATAGTTTTCAAGATTCCACATAGCTACAGATGGCACACTAGCCAACACGCTCTGGCGTCGTGCTACCCAGGGCTCCAGAATGCCCCTCCACTTGCTGAGAGCAATGTTCTGTGAAGACTAAACAAGGGTCCTCTGTAAACACCACAAACTGTGACAGGTGTGTAGTTTGACAGACCAGACCCGAATTCGCCGGGCATTTTGCAATGTTGGTAGTTTGCTTCCATAACAACTTGGAGCCTCAGTTTCCTGATCTGTAAATTGGGGAAATGCCACCCTACCTCCTCTAATTCATGAGGACCAGGTGAGTGTGTCTGAGAATACAATGGCAGGCTTACAGCTCTGCAAAGCTAGGAATAGTCAAGAGGTCAACCCTGAAGGTAATTTGCAGGCAGCTCTCCCCACTTCCCACTTTAGTCTGAACATACCCATGTACTACTTCTGGGTCCCTCTGGGTGCTCATCTATTCGCTTGTCTACTTACTCTCTTAGTATTCCACCCCTCTGCTCATCTGTCTACCCACCCAGACATAACCCACGCTTCTGTTTATGTATCTACTCCTATCCACTAACCCAACAATCCTCTTATACAGTTTATCCCATCCACCCACCTGTCCTCTATCTATCTATCTGTCTGTCTGTCTATCTGTCTGTCTATCTATCTATCTATCTATCTATCATCTGTTCATGTATACACCAATCATCAATTTCTCCATCCATCCACCCATACACTAACCTACCCACCTATTTATTCATCCATATACCACTCACCCATCCATTAAGCCATATAACTGTATCTATAAATCTATCCATCCATGCATCCACTAACCAACTCACCCATCCCTGTATCCACGGTTCTCCAGTTATTCACCCACCCACCCACCTATGCATACCTCTCTTTGTCCTCTGCAGTCCATTCCTTTGTTCACTGATGCATCCATCCATCCATCCACGCAGCCCTGTCCCCCATCATACTGGGATTCTGTCACTTAGCCCTTCAGCCTCACCCCTGCACCTGCCCTGTCCTGAGCCCGGGAACACCAGAACAGACATGATCCTTTTTGGCCTCAACTGGCTGACTTTGTTCTCCCACAAGATGTAGAAATTACAGGGCCTCATCTTCACTTCAGAGACCTGTGCACAAATCTGCCTCCCCAATGAGCAACTGGTAGATGTTCAATGTCACCACAGCATCTGATATGCCCGGTGACTCCCTGAACACATAAGTGGACACAGAAAGCTGATGGATGGACGCAGCCTAGAGCTTCTATGGGAGTCAAGCAATTTGCCTTGTTGGCACCTACACTTCCACAACTCTTGGCTTCCAGGAGGCCATCGACTGTTCCAGGTTGTTCAGGAATAGTCTGTGACCATCAGGTAGTCTTAGCTATGGTGCCTACTGTAGCTCTGTCCGCCACCAGTGCAGAGCCATCCCTGCCAAGCTCCATAAGGCTTTGACAGCTGGGTCCTAGACACAGCTGGTTGGACTATCTCCAGTAGATGAAGGAGTTTCTGAACACATGGGGAGGGGCTTATGGGCTTGGTGTCTCTCCTTAGACCTCAGGGTTACAGAGAGTGGGGATGGGGTCTTGCTTCTCTACTCAGGTCCAGACTGGGTTTGAGAACCAGACCCTTGACAAGACCTCTCTTAGCTTGCCCAGAGCTCATCAGCCACCAACCTGTTCAGTTTAAACTGCTGTGGAATTGCATTGAGAGGAAATGAACATGTGTGTGTGAACCCTCTGGGAGCAATCCTACAGACTCTCAGCTTCACAGGGCAGGTATGTACTTGGCCATATGTTCCAGGGGCAATTCTATGTACTCTGCCTCACAGGGCAGGCTGTGTCTGGCCATCCCTATGTCTCCAGCTCTGAAGTAGAGTCAAAACATAGTGGATGCTCCAAAGCCACCCCTTGGATAAATTAGTGAAACCCCTGGCATCTCTGGACACTCAGCACCCCTTGTATAAATTAGTGAAAACCCTGGCATCTCTTGGCACTTAGCTTCTTTCTATGAAATTGGGGGAATGGCATCTGTTTGCTGACTGCTACCAGAACTGACAGTAACATCAGAGGAAGGGCCATAGAGCCAACACTTCTGCTTATTGGCTTCACTCCCACCCACTGTCCAGAGAAGGGGGATCATCATGTCATTTTGTCCACACAGAGAAGCTCTTCTAAGGCCAACAGGCCTGTGCCAAAAGCCCTCTCTGAGAAGACTGACTTTCTGACACTCCTGTCCCACACCCCCCAAGAACTTCTGTTAGACATGCCCCATGGGGGTACCCAGTCACTAAAGGACACCAAGCCTACCTGACATCTGGCCTATCATCTATCCCAGAAGAGGACCCCAAACCAAAATGAGGCTCAATCTTCCAGGCAAGAAACCCCAGAGAGGACAGCAAGCCCTTATCCCCATCTTCAACCAGGGACCAAAGAACTTGGAATAAAAATGTCCTACTCGGATGGGGGCCCCGAGAACACGGGTGACCAGATAGGCATCTTCAGCCTGCTGCTGTGGTGCAGACAAAAGCTGCAGGAGGGGCCTCTGCCTGCCAACCCCCCCCACTCACTCATGTCTGTGTCATGCTCACACTTGCTTAGAAATCAAATGAAAACCTGGAAAATTGGCAGCTCCACTCTGGACCTGGGCAGTCAAACTGTCTAGGAGATCTTTGAAGAAGCACTATTTGCCTTAGTTGTAACGAACACTGCAAACTGTCAACCTCTGAGGACACAGAACCACCTCAGAAATTAACCTCCAGCCACATCCATGAGGAATCATTAGCTTCCGGGCATGCCCGGGGAAGGGTGGTATTGATTACGGTCACTGAAGTGGGAAGACCCACACTAAACATAGGTGACCTTTCCCTGAGCTGTACAAAAAGGAGAAGTCTAGCTGGTCAGTTTCCTTCAACACTCTGCTTCCTGATGGAGCCCATGGCATGATTAGGTGCTTCCTGCCATCATGGCCTCTCTGCTAAGAGGGATGGTGCTCCTGAACTGTGAGCTGGAGTAAACCCTCCTACTTCAGTCACTTTTGTAAGGGTGTTTTATCACAGCAACAGGAAAACAAACTAAACAACAGTCTAAAAATGGATGCCTTCCTTCCTTTGAGAGATGGCCTCCAGAGAATCCCTTCTGCTCAAGCCGCTCTGCCGTTTTCAGAAACTGCCTGAAAGCTCTATGAGGCACAAGGCCTAATCCCGGCTTTCTGGAGGGAATGAGCCCTGAGGAAGAAAACATTTCTCTCTGTGAATAGCTGGATGTGGACAGCTGTGTTTTTACCCATAACTGCCTCCCCAAGGTGACAAGGTTGGATGCAATTTTATCTGTATGCAGGTGTGTGTGTGTGTGTGTATGTGTGTGTGAATGCACATAGGTGTGTATGTGTGTGCAGGTGAGTTTGCATGCAAGTGTGTGTGTGTGTGTGAATGCAGGTGTATGTGTGCACATAGGTGTGTATGTGTGTGCAGATGAGTTTGCACGCAAGTGTGAGTGTGTGTGTATGTGTGTGCTTGAGCCTCCAGCCCCCCCCCACACCTAGTATTTGTTCCATCAAGGCAACCTGAGCACAGGCCTTCCCTGAGGAGCTCTGGAGCCTGATCCAGGCATGAGCAGCATTATTTTAATCCTTTCTCTAGCTTTAAACAGCCCCTGGGGGATGACAGTGAATCACAAGACCATTCCATTAGATTAAGATACTATATTTAACATGTTGGAAGCAGCCAAGCATTTCCCTGGATGCATTTGCTCACTATGTTCAACTATGATATCACTGGACATGGTCGCTGCTGGTGACAGTGTTATTCTTCTCTGATGCCCGAGTCTCATTCCTGCTTCTGAGCATTTTATGCATGCACATATTCTCACATGCAGTCAGGGGTAGGGAGACCTTGAGAATACCAAAGGTATCAGTGCATGAACTGGAAACCAAAGGCATCCCTGTACATCTCTTTCCCAAGGGTTTTTAAGGAGCGACTGTCTGCTAAAACTTTCTAGTCACTTGCAGTTTGCATGGCTCTCTGCGTTCCTGTCGTGAGTTTGCCTTGCCAAATGCGGCCAAGGCAGTCCGCTCTAAGATCTGCTTCTTTACAGAATCAACATGAAGAACCTCAGCTTGAGTAAATAATTGCTCAGGCTCCTTCAAGCTGGAGTTGCCTGCAGACAGGCAGTGTCTTATGTCTAGACTACAAGGCTGGTGCCTGGGAACTATGAACCTGATCTCTCCCAGAGGTTCAGGTAAAGGATTTGAACTCCAACACTCTGCCTCAGTCTGGCCCTATCGAGACACCGCTGGTCAGTTACATAAAGTGATTTTTCTAATGCTGCCCCTTGCCAAGGCCTGGACCATGGGTATGAACCACATAGTTAAGGTGCCAATTGTAATGCAGAGGCGGCAGTAGCTAGTTAAGGCACCAGGAGCTGATCTTTGTCCTGGGCTCCAGGGGGTGCAGAACCCATGACCCTCCTTGAAAGCCATCCATCATGGTACTGTAGGGGCTACCTAAGGGGGTGCTGCTTCCTTTGACTGAGCCTCAGTTTCCCCACTGCTCCCACCCATCCCTTGGGGAGATGTGTGCTCTCTATTTGGATTCTGGAAACCAGAACTTCAATTCCTTTTTTTCCTTCTGAGAGGAGGAGGAAAGACACGGAGCACAGGGCCTCTTGCCACCACTGAGGAATAAAACCCAACACAGCAGGCCTCCGATAAGCTGGTTACCGCTTGTCAGTGTGAGAAGGGGGTGACTTCTTGGACACACCCAAAAAAGAGCTGTTCACATGGGAATCTCTCTTCCCTCCCGTCTCAGTGACGGCGGCATAACAGCCTCCACATTGTGCACAGCCCTTTTACAGTTTAGAACTCTCTCCATACTTATTGTTCTGTGAGCATCCCATGCCCAACCCCACAGGGATGACAGGAAGGGCAAGGGCAAGGAATTGGCAGCGAGGAGGTGGAAGGCACGGTGGGAAAGGAGTCTGATTTTCAGATGAGGAAACCGAGGCAACTGCCCCGTCACCAGGAAATCCCAATTCTGACTCCTTTAGAGCCCTGCTCCACAGCCCAAGCAATCTCCTCGCACATCTGCCCCGGGTAAGTTCTCGTGTAGAAGAAATGGGGGTCAAAGGGACAGAGACACCTTTGCTGCCAAGCATCTCTAGATTCCACACAATGCCAGGAGCCTCAATAGCCAAGGGCAAGGGAATAGCACAGACACTCTCAAAAGACAGGGCCTACAGTCTCCATCGATTGTGGCTGCTTCTGAATTAGTTTCCAAAAATCGGGCCTGTGTCAGGACATAGGTGAGAAGCCCCCAGTCCCTCACCATCTCAGCTGGGGCCCTCATAGTAGCATCAAAAACACAAAACAAAGGTCTTAATTCTAGCAGGCGCACCCCAGCCCCAGATGCCATGCATTAGCCTCTCCTCATGTCTCCTCTCTTGTGAAGAGAGGCCTCCCAGGAGCCTACTAGTGAGTGTGCATCTAGTGTTCAGCCAGCAGGGCCTCCCGGAGCCTCGGATCAGGACACAGCAAAAGGAGCATTCAGAAGCAAGAGGGTGCAACGGGCATGCAGGCAAAGCATGGCAGCAGAGTCCGTCAGAGCAACCATACCGTGCTGTTTGTAGATAGGGGGTTTCCTATAGATGTTATCTTTTACGCCAGTGTCTGGGAAGAAGAAGGAAAGAGAGAAGGAAAGAACGTGAGGGAAGCGGGGAGGCAGCTGCGATGCTCTCCACACAGTGGCTTCTGGCAGCCTGGAATCACCAGGAAGGTTCGAGAACAGCAAGTAGGCGAGGTTGGGGCCCACACATCCATCAAGCATCCCCTAGTCCAGGCACCACCTCAGATGGGAAGGGACAGGGAGAGGGTGGACAGGGAGAGGGTGGACAGGGAAGGCAGCAAGCGGGACCTTGGGTCACAGGGGGTACAACTAACTCAACCCCTTTTCTCCACCTTGACCCAGAACAAAAACCATTTTCTCAGTATTTGTGAGACTTGGAGAAAAACATGAGCATATGTCAGTTTGGGGGGTCATGCAAACCCATTGCTTTAGGGTTTTATATTGTTTGTTTGGGAATAAAATCTTTTTGGGATTTTTTTTTGTGTTTTGCTTTGACTATTATTTTTCAAGATAGGGTTTCTCTGTGTAACAGCCCTGGCTGTCCTGGAAATCACTCTGTAGACCAGGCTGGCCTTAAATTCAGAGAGATCCACCTGCCTCTGCCTCCTGAGTGCTGGGATTTAAGGTGTGCACCACCACCCGACATAATCTTGTTTTCTAGTCCAGGCTGGTCTTAAACTTGTGATCCTCCTGCCTCTACCTTCTCAGTGCTGAAATAACTGGTTTGCACCACTATACCCTACTCCATGGAGTAACTTTTAAGGAGACTCAGTGTTTGGGGATGCGCTGGCAATCTGGGTGTGGCCACAATGGTGCATGAGGAACCCGACAAGCACACGGGGACCTACCTGGGACGTGGAAGTGGCGCGGCGCCTGCTGATAGGTAGAGGAAGGAGGCCTGCTGTCGGAGAGCACTGAGAGACTTGGGGTGCTACGGCCACTTTCGCTGCCTCCAGACGGAAGAGCAGAGGCAGCAGATGAGGGGTAAGAAAGCAAAGCAGACGGTTTCAGGCAAAAAGAGCTGGTCTGAAGTGAACCCCTCTCTCCTGCCTGAAGGAAGCCCACACCTGAGTCTTCCAGCCTGGGCTCTATGGCCTCTGCCCCAATCTGCAATGTACCTGGCTCCAGGGAGTGGAGGGGACAAAGGGACAGCGATAAGAGGGCCAACCGCATGTTAGTGCGTGGGCAGTGAGCAGAGCCCAGGACCCTAGGGTGTGAGCACACACTGCAGGCTCTCAGTTCCTGCCTCCCTGATGTAGTTTATGCAGAAAGGTCCTGCTTGCTTTGAGATTCAACCAGTTAACTGTCAGAATGGGACTAAGGTGTGGGAATGGGTCAAAAAGCATCCCTCACAAACACTTTGCCCATGTAGGAGACTGGGGATCAACATCCAGCAACTTCCTAGATACAAGCTGTTTCTGGCAAAATGAGAAAGGTATTCTGCTTCCTCCAACTTCTGCCTCAGCTGGAGCTATGCTTTGTGTTCTGTGAAGGAGACTGGATGATCAAATCACCCGTCATAGACCTGATGACCTGGGTGGATGCCCCGCCTCCCGCCAATGCAGGATGTGATGGATAAAAGACAGTGGCACTGGACAAGTGATGAGGAGCACGGCTCACAGCAGGACACCCCAAGGCACAACTGTTCCCCTCCGTTACACATGGGGAATTCTGCAGGGCAGCAGCTTATTGCCTGGCAAGGAACGGGCTCTCTAGATTCGAGAACTATGCTTTGGAATGGCAAGATCAAGCAGTAGGACCCTAAAGCCAATGGGACAGATGCCAGGTCTGGACGGACAGGAGACAATAAGGGCATCACACACAGGCAGGGAGGGCCACCAAAGGAGACCAATGGCTCCTGCTTTGGGTGTCTTCTCCTGCCTGAGCATGGTCACTGATTTCTCCTGCAAACATTGATGGAGCTTTAGAGAACTAAAAGATTTTGTTCCAGAGCTGTATAGAGCCTTCTGATTGGCTGCATCCATTGAGCTTCTGTTCTTCCTAGCAGTAGTAGGGGCCTCAGCTGAGGAAGGAGGGAACCACAGGCTCCTTCTATGTATGATGCCATGGCTCCACGTGACACTTAAGTCATGACAGACGTGGCAACTCTGAAAACACACCTGTACACAATCCACCCTGGCTGAAGACTGTCCCTGATGGCTGTCATCTCTGAGCTCATCTTCTGTGGCTTGGCCTTTTTGAGCCTAGAACTTCACATGAACAGGCCTTTATTTCTTCTATCTCGATTTCATGGTCATTTCTGTTACCCTCACCCAGCTGACTGAGGATTCTATAATGGTCCAACATTCCTGTCTTCAGAGCTTGGCCTACAGTATGATGCTCCCTGAAATGATAAATGAGAGCTCCACACATGTTTGCACTCACTAAAAGGGGCTGCAGTTTCTCAGTTGTTCAGAGACCAAGGGAGTTGAGGCACAGTGTGGTAGCCTTGATGACCCACAAGGACCCTGTCAACACAAGCCACATTG
Source organism: Mesocricetus auratus (assembly GCF_017639785.1). Classification (NCBI taxonomy): domain Eukaryota; kingdom Metazoa; phylum Chordata; class Mammalia; order Rodentia; family Cricetidae; genus Mesocricetus; species Mesocricetus auratus. Next base: position 15,999,920 of record NW_024429190.1, on the reverse strand, counting down.
ATCCCTGCCTGGGACACCACCACCAGGTCTTCCCTGCCCCTGCCTGACCTGCAAGGCCCTTACCAGGCTCCAAAATTTCTAGACCTTCCTGGTTTCAGATTCAGGATTTACCTGGCTGACAAAACCCTCAGGAGGCCAAGGCCACCATGGGCCTTTCTGTTTTCTGCAAGCATGCTTGCCTGTCTCATGTAGCTGAGAAAACATCCTGCTGGACTTGACCCCACAGACCTGCCTGGAGCTTTGCTGTGTGCTCTTCCAGTGTGCCCATGTCAATCCCACACAGTGGGCACCATCTCTGAGGAGGGATGGCTATGTGAGCTGGGCATACTACTTGGAAGCCAACTTTCCCACTGGACCTCTGTGATGAGGTCCCCAGGACCATGATGTCACCCAAGGCCAGCCATGGAGGCTCCTTTGTCTCTTTTTGAAGGCTTCATATCCAGGGTATTTCTGACACCATCTAGGGAAGGACCCTGTCATGTTAGCTATGCTTTATTTGAGTTTCACCCACTTTTGCTGGACATCCTTTCTGTCTCTGAGCCACCCAGGACATCACACTATACCCACGGTCACATCTTGGTGTCTCCCAGCTATGACCAGCACATCCCATACCACAGGTCCTAACAGTTCCTAGGACACTGGCAGGGGAGGGGTGTGCAGAATGTCCCTCACCTGGGACTGTGAGAAACAGGGGTTATATAGAGAGGAAGAAGGCGCAGAGGTGGAACATCATCCCTGTCACCCCTTGTTGTCTGCAGGACCTGGAGCTGGAGCTAAGGCCTTGCCTAGGGGTGGTAAAGCTCAAAATATTACATAGCCTGCACTTGGTTATGCATTGGAAGGACTCCTGCCTACCCCCATGACCCACCACCTCCACAAATTCTGTGCAGATGTTGTTACCAAATAATCTTATTTAGCTGGTCTTTTCAGTATAGAAAAGCCCAATAACTCATCATTCACTTTCTTGCTCCAACTCTGGTTGCTATGGCTACACCTGACTCTGACCTTGAAGATGATGTAGTTGGCTCTAGCCTGGATGCTATTGCAGTTGGCTCTAGTCTTGAAGATCCTGCAGCTGGCTCTGGCCTTAAAGACATTACCCCTGGCTATGGCCAAGATGCTGCCATTGCCTCTGGTTGAACTTTACCAAAGTCACATCAGAGCAAGTCTGGTTTACAACCATGTGTCAGGGACCTTTGAGGACCATAGCCAAGACATGTGTAGTTTCTACCTGGAGCACTGACCACAGATCCTGAGGTTGAGGGACCAGGGCTTAGGGACCTGTTTCAGAGCTGTGGGAGGGGACCTTTGGCAAAACGAGAATCACCTACTGGACACAGTGCATGCTGGGATTTTGACCTGAGGCTCTGCCCCTAAGATCTTCTGCCTCCCTTCCTTTTCATGCCAACAGTGCTGCGGAAGTCCCTCCAGTCAGTTCCCAGAAAAGTGGCTTCAGCAGCATGGCGTCCCCTTGCCAACCTACATCTCCTGTCCTTACAGCCTGTCTCTTATCAAGTAAGAGTTGGGTTTAAACCTTATACCACCCCAACCAAGGTCTAGAATTCACACTAATGTTCCAATAACTTTCATTAGTCCTTCACCTGACTGTAGGTCTTGGGGCAGTGACACCCTAGGCACTGAGACACAGCAGAAGAATATGATGTCTGGGCTAGGTGGAAGGTGAAAAGAGGGAAGGGAGTGAGGGGTCCTGCCACTATACAGCTAGGTCAGGAGAGGGCTGGCACAGGAAGGCATGTCTACCTGGGGGCCCTCACCCAGCATCAGACAGTGAGGTATCTCTACTGTGTCCCAAATACTGCAAAGCACCCATGGGGGAAAGGAGGAATTTTCCAGACACTGGGTAGATGCCACGGCTGTGATTGTGCCCTGTGGAGAAGCTAGGAGAGCTGTTCAGAAGCTAGGAACGGGATGATCTTCACGAGGATCTCAGGGTCTGTACCTCCTCATCTATTTCCTTAAGGAGTGTCCTGGAAAGATGCTGGAGAGCCCAAGGTCACAGCCTCCCATGGAAGTCAACTGGAGGGCAGAGCTGTGGGTTCCTGTTCCATCCCATTAAGAAAAGGGACAGCATCAGCCAATGTCTAGTGTGTGCTCTTGTCTTTGGTCACAGGCTGACCAGGGACGCAGAGTGTAACAGATCCACCAAAGGCAGGGCCACACAGACGGGGGGGGGGACCATGCCCAGGGCCATTGAGCAAAGGAAAGAAGACATGAGACTGTGCAGTCTGACTCTTCAGGGTAGTCAGTCAGTCAGACTCCCTCCAGGTTCCAGGAGCACCCCTCACTCTGAGACTCCCACAGGCATATGACATACGTGTATCAAGGCCCCAGAAGCTACTTTGCTGCTCTGGGGATGTGCCATGTGGACTCACTGGAACTCAACTCCTGCTAGAGACTGGGATGTGTGGAGAGCCCATGAAGGGGCAAGGAATACATGATAAGCCCAAGGGCTCTTCTCAGAGGACCAAGAGTGAGGCCGGGGTGAGAGTAAAGATGAGGGAGAATGGGTCATTTACTGACTGCTAATGACAGGAGCTGTCACCTGTGCCTGCACCCTGTGGGAAGGAGCCTTCCATGGGTACCCATGGCATGACTGTAAGAGTCAGAGACTTGAGAAAATGGTTGCTGTGTTTTCTAATTCTCCAGATGCCATTCGTTGGTGTATCTATCAGCTGGGCTGTGTAACAAAAACTCACAGCTCAGGGCCTACATCCATTTCAGCCTCTCATGTCTCACACTTCTGGAGTCATGATCAAAACCCAGGAGTAGGTTTTTGGTGTTGTTATTGTTGTTGTCTTTGTTTTATTTTTGTGGTGTTTCATCCTGTCTCGTTGAAGGTCTCTTCACTGATCTTAAATGCGTGGGCAATGCCCAGGGCCTCCTCTTCGCCTTACACGGCCACCAGTCACAGTGGATGAGTCCCACCTTGTGGCCTCACTCTATCTCTACTGCTGCCTTCACTTTGTTTCTTCAAACACTGCTACACGGAGGTTTGGCTATCAACATGTGAACTTGGGGTATACACAACTCAGATCTTAGCATGGAGGAAACCACAAGGGCGTCTCCCGTGGAATTCATGTGAATAGGTCACAGGAAATGGATCACAGCTGGTTCTGCATCCTGGAAAGAGCCAGGGGTTGGAGCCACCTGGGTTGAGTCCTGGCCCAGCCACCAGGGGTCTGAGACTGTGGACATCACCACCTCTCCACACCTTAGCTCCTGCTCCTGAAGGCTGACACTAACAGCAACCCACCACATAGGGTGGATGGGTAAATGTGTACAACAACTCCAGTGAGGCCCTAAGCACGGAGCAAGATGTTCATTGACATGCTCCCTCCAGCTGCACTTTTAGTGACAAATCCCCCTGCTCCTTCCAGGAACATGTACACACTGACAAAACAGAGCCAGACGCACACAACACAGGAAGAACACAGGCATGAGACACAGGGCTCTGGAAGCCATGCTGAGACATGGGACGAGCACCCCCCACTGTGCACTGCACGCCTTACCTCGGAAGTAGGGGATGTAATGATGTCTGAACACGGATGTAGGGCTTGGGTGTTGGGACAGGGACAGACAGCTACTGGTACCAACACTCACAGTACCAGCTGCGGGCAACAGAGAGCAGTCAGTAACCCTGGGCTCCTCTACCCCAGAGCCACCACCTTGTCCTAGTCCCCACTTGGCCAGGGACATGGTCCCTCTGCTCTCCTGGGGCACCTGAAGAGGGTCACCCAGCAGGCTGTGGGCCATTCTCCTCCAGGTGGGATCAGGATCTGCTGCCTCTGGGACACAGGGTGGCAGCCAGGACTTGGGACACAGCCTCTGGTCCTGCCTGTGGCTCACTTTTGGGTGTCCTTGAGATCAAGAACAATGGGAGGGCAGCTTCCAGAGGTCAGGGAGTGGTCTGTCACCAGCATCCTCATGGCACTTTCCAGATATAAAGCATGGCACTGTAGGCTTTACCCCTGACCAAGCAGTCAGTAGTCAGCTCCTCTTGGGGATGCAAAGTCAGGAGTCAAGTAACAAGGGGCCTTAGCGGAAGGACTCAAGAAAGTAGCTTCTATTCACACACCTACTCATCTGTTCATTTTCTCACTCATTCATCTCCATTCACTTACTCGATCATTCACTCACTCATTCACTCAATTCACTCATACATGCACCAAACATTCATTAACTTACCCATTCACTCACCAACTAACCCATTAACTCATTCATTAACTCACTCATTCCCTCTCTCAGTTGTTAATCCACTAGGCCACTCATTCATTCAGACACTCACTCATTCATCACGGCCTCTCGTGAACACACGCACACACCCTCTTCCTTCACACTGCTGAGCAGGAGGGACCAGGCATACTGCAAGGGATCATGAGAATGACTGCAAACAATTAAGTTGATTTTTCCACACATTTTTCAAAAATAAGAGCTATGGTCCATAGGTGTGAAAATGGGTCATGCACAGCTGGAAGGGAATAAGCAGGCTGGAAAAATCCCTCCAAAAGGCATTGCTTTTGTGCATGGTCCCTGTGGCTTTCACATGCCAACTCAAAGCTGAGGAAGACAATACAAACTGGGGGGGGGGAATGAGGCACAGGGCTCTCTCCCAGCTTGGAAGGGCATAGGGGCCTTTTGCCAACTACTTTATTAGGATGCTTGTCTCTAGGGTTTCTGATTTACAGGCGTGTGCACCATTAGACATTCTGATTGTGTATTGTTGTAGCCACTGACCCTGACTCCTCAGCTCAAGTCTTCCAGAAATCCTGTGGGATCACAACATGATGTGACTTGGTGTCCTGCCTCATGTGCTGTCACATCCTGATTGCTCTGTCACTACATCCAGAAGCCCACTCTGGTTGTTCTGTGTGGGCCCTGGGGCTGTATGCTCCTCAGGATGTGCACTATGGATGCAGACAGCTCCTCCAGCCCCAGGGTGACCGTCTGCCTCAACGCTACCTGCTCCTGGGCATAAGGCAGTCCTTTCCATTATGGCTAAGTGACTCTCCATTGACCACCCACTGGCATCCCCCCACCCCCAAATTTGCCACTTTGCCCAACCAATAAAGAGGCCCTTTTATGTCAGCAAACTCATTGAGAAGTACAGCCTCATCGGGGGTCAAGGGAAGCAGAGTGTGGGATAAATACCTGGGCGACTGTAGTGCTGGGGTGACCGTGATGTTGGGGTGTAGTGCCCGAGGCTGACGGAGCCAGCAGAGCTGGGGCTGGAGGTCCGGCACTGCTTGTAGGACCGATCATCCTGATCCCCCTGGGTGGGAAGACAGTGTGAGAGCACCTGGGTCAGGAGCACTGGATTCGCCCTCTGGATCCCAGGAGCAGAAGCAACACAGCCTAAAACAGGTGTCAGAGTGCTAACAGAGCACATCTGGACAGCAAGGGGGTCTGAGCCACAGCAAGCCCCTTGGTCTGACCATGGGCCCACTGGACATCCACCCCTCTTGTCCATCGGACCCTCTGGGATGGGGTGAAAGGACCCCACCCAGCCCCTCCCTCTTAGCCCTCCCCAGCACTCTGGACCCCTGGAACAGTTTGAGAGCACTGAAATTCTCCTCACATGTGAGGGAGGCGCTAGACGCTCTGGGGCACCTTCCGAAGTGCAGAGCCGCCCTCTGGGGCTCAGAAGCCAGCACAAGACCCACAAGAAGCGCTGAGGACACAACCCCTGTCTTAGCAGGAAGAGAAGCTTCTGGGAGCAGCCAGAACAGGCGACAGCAGCATGAGATGGCATGGCACCATGGTTCAGGAATCAGAATGCCCATCCCTCGGCAATGAAGCCTGGTGGCCTGGGTCATGCCACCCATCCTAGCCTCATCTCAGCCCCAAGCATCCCACAGCACCAGGGTCCTCACAGTGCCCAAGGAATGGGGACAGGCAGGGCTCTTGCCGTAGATCCTGCTTCTAAAGCTACAAGAAGTGCAAAGCATTGATCAGCCTGAGATGATGAGAAGATCTTCACTCTTGGAACCATCTCTGTGGGCTGGAATGGGACACTCCCACGGATGGGGAGGGCAGGAAGAAAACATCTGGGCCTCAGTTTCCCCATTGGTAAAATGGAGAACTCCTGGAAGCTACCTCTGGGTGATGTTCTGGGGTAAAAGAATTAGGTATAAAATGACTGCAGCAGTGTCCAGCACAGAGAGAGAAAACTCAAAAGTGTGCTGTGCCCCTAGGCCCTCCCCAGCCCCGGGTTCTGCCACACGGCCTGGAGTCTGAGGGGCCACAATCTGTAACCACTGCTTCAGAGGAAAGAAGCCCTGGAGCGCTACTGAGCTTATTTGACAGCACAGCTCTCAGAGAGTGCTCGGTCCCCAGGCCCCAGACCTTCCTGTATACCTAGCCGGGTATACAGTGGACCTCAGCTCCCCCAAGGAAGTCATGACCCAGGCCAAGAGCTGCTGGGCAACACCGCATCCCCACTGTTGGTGAAGCCCTGTCTGCACACACATGGGGGAGCATGCAGATGAGGTGTGATTATACAAACAACCAGCAGGAGGGGCCCCTCCCCGTGATGTGGCTAGGGCCCCGTGGCCCTGAGGGTGCCATGCTGGTCATCTCTATAACCCTGCAGGTGGCAGCACCATGAGCACACAGGGCGCAGGCATAGCTGGTGGTTACCTCAGTCGGCGTTGGTGAGAGCAACTGAGGCGACTGTGGACACAACAGAGCCGTCTGTTAGTGCGCTGTGCCAGGGGTTGCTTTGGGGTAAGAGGGCTGCTTGGTAACCACAGGCAACACAGGCACCCACATCCAGTGACCTGAGGCGCTAGCTGAGAAAGAGCCCCACCACAAGGGACGGGCTTTGGGGCTGCTTGGCCCAGCGCCTTCCTCCACTCAGTCCACCTGATCCCGTCTTTACTCTCCACAGAGACCATGAGGTCAAAAGCAAAACTGTTGGTGGTTCAGGGGCCACTGTGGCACCACCCACTGGGCCCATCCCTTTCCTCTTCTCCGGGAGGACAGATGGGGTGGGGACCGCAGAATGGGAGAGGTCAGGGGGACAGAGGAGAGGCGACTCCAGTCCTTATGTGTCCAGTCATTCACTGGCTCCCCTCCGCTAGAGGATGGCTCTCCCTCCTCGTTCAGGGCACCCAGAGAGCAGGGGCCAGAGCCAACTCACCTAGCTGAACCTCATTTGGCCTTGGCTTTCTTAGGTATAACTGGGAAAAATCATTCCCAGGGGCTGGGGCTGATCGTAGGGACAAAAATGAAAACTCTGTTCATGAGAATGGTCCAGAGGGATGAGGCAGTAAGGCCATAATGAAGCCATTGGATACTCTGTGTAATGTACCTGACAAGAGCACTGAGGTTTTCTATTTTATTTATTTATTTTGTTTTTTTTTTTTTGAGACAAGATTTCTCTGTATAGTTTTGGAACCTATCCCGGCATTAGTTCTGTAGACCAGGCTGGCCTCGAACTCACAGACATCCACCTGCCTCTGCCTCCCGAGTGCTGGGATTACAGGTGTGCACCAACACTGCCCGGCTGGTTCTCTACTTTATGTTGCCCTACCACACACCATCCAGGGCTTCAGGAGGAAGTGGTTTTGGTGGGAATACCCATTCCTTCCCCGGGACACCCTGGTACTGACCTCTGCTGAGGAAGGGCTCACAGGCAGTGTAGTCAGAAGGTACAAGCAGATACTGGAGAGGGTGACTCCTGAGTCACATACATACTCTCCCATGCTGTCTCACTGCCCTCTGAGGGACAGGCCCTTAAGTCGGGACTATTTGTGGGTGACACGGATCCTGCTCTATGGTCTCAGATGATGAAAGAAACTTCACAGGTTTCCAGACCGTGTCCACAACTCTATGCCACACACGTGAGCAGCAGCATTGTGTGACCCATGGATATAGGACAAAGTTGTCAACAGTCTGTGGTCCTTTATATCACTGCGGCCCACTGCAGCCCTTCCCGCCATGGCTTCCTGAGGCCAATGTGGGAGCGGGAATGCCAATGCCCCAAGCAGGAGAGCCCTGGCGGCATCCTGAGTACAGTAGGACTTGAACCCAGCTCTTAGCCTGAGGATCAACCAAGGAATCAGCCAGTAGACAGTCTGTAGGGGAGAAAATCTTTGGATCTCAGAGGAATACAGTCCAGTTGCTTGGCCTCTGACCCTCTTCAGTTTCCTGCTGTCCAGAGGTTAGATGTGGGATGGTGAAGCCCACACCCAGCTCAGGTACATGGTGGGTGGTGCAGTAGCCACATGGCTGGTGACCCCCCCCTCAGGCATGCACACCAGGAGGGTCACCTGCTGGTCCCTTTGGTCTTCTTGGTCCCTGAGTGGTCCTCAGAGCATGCAAGCCTGCCTAGCAGCTGTGACCTATGCAGGGCCAAGCTGGGTAACTCAACACGACTGTGTAAGTATGCCTCAGGTCTTGGCCCTCACTCCATACAAGGCCTTGCTGAAGCCACAGAAAGGAGTCAAAGGGGCACATGTTAGGAATAACCATTTTGCTGAACGGTGGTGGCACACACCTTTAATCCCACCACTCCGGAGGCAGAGGCAGGCGGATCTCTGTGAGTTTGAGACCACCCTGGTCTACAAAGCTATACAGAGAACCCTGTCTCAAAAAAATTTTAAAGGAATAACCATTTTTCTGCCCCAGGTGAGCAACTGTTCTGAGCTCCACACACAGCCAAAGCCACATTAAGACCTCCTGACAGAAGGAAAATAAAACTCAACAGGAGCTGCTGCAGTCAGTGGAAATAGGCAGCCTGGATAAGACTTCACCAATATATGCTATCTACGTTCAAAGTTCACCAATAGATGCAGTTAATATTCAGGCATCTGTACTGGCCTGCCTTTGGAGTGCTGACAAGATACCTCAGCTGCTGCCACTAAGAACACCACCTGTGCCTAGTCACCATGGTCCCTTTAAAAGAGCCCTGCCCACCTCCCATCCCTCTCTTTCTCTCCCTCTCTCTATCTGTTTCTCCCCCCCTCTGCCTCTTTCCTCTCTCCCACTGCTCCTGTCTACAGAGGCCAGTCTCCCCCTTCCCCTCCCCCTTTCCCCTTTTTACAGTCCTTTCCCTTAATAAAAATCCCTTCCACTTGAACTTTGTCATATGGTTTCCTTCTCTCTCAAACCACTTTTAAAAAATTACAACAAATGCTGCCTACTTTCAGACATCACCAATAGATGCTGCCTGCTCTCAGACATCACCACTAGATGCTGTCTACTTCCGGACATCACCAGTAGATGCTGCCTACTTCCAGACATCACCACTAGATGCTGCCTACTTCCAGGAACACTGGGAATCATGACCCACACTGTTGAACCAGCCTAGGGATGGGCTCGAGACACCCACAGAAGAGGATCTAGCCTAGGAATAGGGGCTCAAGACCATATGGCCCAGAGAGGGAATATGCCACACTTCATGTGTCATGAAAGATCTCAGTAGCCAGAAAAATGCAGACATTTTCAGAGTGTGCTTCCCTTTCCTCAACTCTGTTCACAGCCCATTCACTCAGACTCACTTCCCGAGGGGGCGTGGTTGAGTGGGAGTGCCTTAAATAAGATGGACTTGCTGTCTGGGGAGGAAGAAGCTGAGAGTCGTGGCAATGACTCTGTCCACAAGAGCCAGCACTGGGGGAAGCATGCAACACATCGTGAAGAGCCATACCTCGCCATAGCTCTGCCTGTCCCCCATGGCCGAGTGGCTGATGTAGGGCGAGTAGGAGATCATGTCGGGGCGGTCAATGTTATAGATCGCTTTGTTTTTGGGAAGAGCAGCCAAGTCCCTGTAGTCCAGGATCTCATCACCGAGCTTCGCCTGATGGAGGAGAGAGCAGAGGAGGGGACACTGATGCCACACACCGGGCAAGAGCGACTCCACAGCCAGCAGGGACGATGGCCTGGGCTTGCAGGGCTCCAGCGGGGTTTGAGCACATCCAGACCCCAGCAAAGGTGGCACAGGGATGCAAGGCCAAGGACCTGATCACAGGAATAGCCCTGGGGTTAGACACTGAGGTTGTTGGTTGTGTCCGTAATGCAGGGCCGGACAATGAGACTCAGGCTATAACCGGAAACCACACATGGCTACAAGTATATAGCATGAACATATATCACAGATGGACATGTACACAATCCACTACTCACATCAATGCACACACAGGGATGCCTACAAATCAGGACACACAGAGAGTGTGTCTTTCTGAGGGGATGCACTAACAACTACACCCACACTCACATGATAACACACACCTGCTGATTCACAATACATCTCCCATATATTGACACGCCTACTTGCACACCAGGACTGGCTCCTACACACTTACACAAGTGTGTGTGACACACAAACACTAGCATAACTCACCTCATCCACACCAAATGAGGACACACAATCACAGTTTCACTCATTCTCATTCTCTCTCTCCTCATCCTAGCAGCTTTGAGCAAGTACAGAAGAGCAGCCTTTGACATGGTGCTGGGGCGTGGTCCACACGCACTCACTGTGAGATGCTGTGAGCCATCTGGCTGCTATTGCTCGTTCTGCCCAGCCTTCTCGGGCAGTGTCCCACTGTGCCCATGCTCACTCTGTAGTCCCACGTATCTGCTCTGGCTCTAGGAGTACCTCGGCTCTTTCCAGCCTCCAGCCCAGCTCCAGGCTGGCCCCTCCCTGCTGAATCAGCCTTTGCCAGGTCTCCTCTGCTGGGATTCTGAGACAAAGGCTCAATAGCCACAGCAGATACTGAGCTGTATCAGTCACAGAAAGTCACAGCTCCCTGTGATGGGGACATTCTCAGTGCTCCCATTTACAGGAGAGTCCAGAGCTCAGAGTCATGCACCTAGGAAGGCATGGCAGCTGAAGACTCTGGAACCCTTCCCCCCATTGGTACTCCCTCCTGGAGGCCCCACCCTTACAAACCTCTCAAGCTGCAGCTACATCAAGTGGCTCTCCTGATGACACCTCCAGGCGTCTCCCACCTCAGCTACCCACATCTTTGCTTATTGTCTTTCCAGACCCTATCAGGCTCTCCAGAGCCCAGCAGCCCTCATCCGTCTCAAGGAAGCCTTCCTGACCACTGGACTCACTCCAAGACTCTCTGGGGACATTTGGCAGAAAAGAGTGCACTAAGACTGAAGGCCTAGTGCTTCACATCTCTGGCTTCAAAATATCTGAAATTAAATCTTAAACCAGGGTTTATGACCACCATGGATCATCCCATTAGAATTTTCTAGCTGTCTGGGTGAATGGAGCTCAGGGGATCTTTTCCTGACCATCAAACGACCTTGGTCTCCTGCCCCCATTCCACACTTCCTGCCCCTGAGCTCCTGCAGTTTCCATCCTTCATCTGAGGGTTTGCACACACTATTCCCACTCATGGAGGCCTCGCTGCCATCCGGGTCAGATTCTCTCTTGGTCAGAGGGTGGATCTTCTGTGTGCCCTCTCCCACATCCCTGGGTCAGGACTAGAGTTGCCCAGGACCCCACTGCCTTTGTCCCCCTTTGTCTAATGCTAAACAACCATTCACCTGCACAGACTGGGTGGGCACCCCAGCCTCTGTCTCCTGTGGTACTGGGTCATCACCTGTGCTTCATGCTCGGCTGGACTGTTATGAACATCTCACTCAAATGCTCTGCAGAGCGTCCTGCAGGCTGCAATTGGACACCCCAAGACCTGCACTTCCAGATAACCAGAAACAGTGTGCCCTTCCCAACTCACCTGTCCTCCTGGCTTTCTTAACTCAGCCCATAGTGCTTAAGTATCCTACTTAAGACCACCTGGCTCTGGGTGGTCCGCTCTTTCCTCAGGCTCCTGTACAACCTGGGCCTCAATACACTAGCAGTTGCCTGCTGCAAACAGCGGTTGCCAAATAGCTCATAGAGTTACTTTCTCTGTGCAAAGGCCTTGGATGGTTGCCCTGACAACAGGTTAAGCTTTCTAATTGGTGAAGGCTATTGATGTGCATATGTGTAAGTGGTTTTCCTTTTTCCTTTCTTCTTCATACTCCATGAGGCAAATTAAAGGTCACCATATAGGACACTACAAGTATATATGTTCCAGCTCAGGGTAATACACAGTGTGGTGACTGTCCTTTCAACTCATGCCCATGGATGCCACCAGAAAGAGGCACCACTTACTGTGGTTTTCCATTGCTGAACAGTAAGTCACACTTACGGTGAGAAAAGCAACCACGGGTCGCAGTCCGCAGAGCCCCAGCTGCAGAGATCCACTGGAGAGATAATGAGGGGGATCTTTTTCCCCTTCCTGCTGGTCACTGTTACTTTGTGTAAACAACAGGCAGGGGCTGGAGTATGACTCAGTCAGCAGGGGGCTTGCCTAGCATGTACAATGCCCTCCATTCTATCCCTGGCAATGGCATAGGCCAGCCACAGTGACATAGTAATCCCAGTGCTCAGGAGATGGAGGCAGGAGGAGCACAAGGTCGAGGCTGTGCTTGGCTAAACGAGGAGTTTGAGGTGACCATGAACTACGTGGAGCCCTGTCTCAAGGAAGGAAAGAAGGGAGGGGGAGCAGAAAGAAAGAAAAGGGCAGATAAATGGATCATTCAAAACAGGTGCTGCTTGATTCTTGACAAATGGGCAGGGCACGGACACACTCTGATGACACAGAGAGAAGATGCCACCCACAAACCAAGGAGAGGCCTCAGGAGGAACCAGCCTCGCCCTGCTTGGGCCTTGGCTTCTAGGATCCAGAGCTGGGAGGCCAGAAGTCTCTCTGTCCGGGCCGCAGTCCCTGATCTCGCATGTAGGCCCAGGACACTGAGAGCTAGCATGCTCTCAGTCCTTTCTCTGGACCCAGAGCTGTGCTGGGAACCTCACATGTCAAGCCTCACGGAGCCCAGGACAGTGGGGTTAGATTCACTGCCGCTTACTGATGAGTTTCCAGGAGCCCACAGGGGAAAAGGCTTTGCCTAGGGTACACAGTAAGACTCTAAATCTCACAGGCACAGGCTGAGGCTTAGCCTGGGTGTCTTCAGAGGGCTCCAGTACCCTCCCCCTCCACACTGTGGTCACAGTGACCCCAGGAAAGATGCCTGTTATTTCTGCCATCAGAGTGACGCCCTGACAACCACTATGGGAGGGTGTAAGCTAAGACAGGCAGGGGAGAGAACATCATTTCCCTACCATGCGGCGGAAGATCCAAGGCCTGGCCAGTATAGGCAGAGGATAGCAGAAGTGACTTGTCCCTGTCACCTGCCCCCCCCAAGTCCTGGGGCTTCTTTTGCCACTAGGCTGCCTTCACCCTATGCCTTAGGACTCTCAATGGCAAACCTTGTCACTCATACATAGTGCTGTAACACCAATACCCTCCTGTCTATAGCCTACCTTCAGAGGCAACTGTTGTAACAACTTTTTAAAATGGGTTCAATCCTTTTTATATTTTCGTGGGTGCTCTTGGTACACACACACACACACACACACACACACACAGTGCATGTGCATCCCCAGTGCATTTCTCTGGGGGTGTTGGTTGGGCAAGAGCCTTCTGTACACAAACGCAGACCTACACAGTGACTTACAACCCACAACATCCTTTCTTCAGGTGGCCTTGGCTCACTCTAACTACAGACCAGCCACTCCCCTCCTGCTATGCTCTATGCTCTCCCTCTCATCACCAGCCAGTTGGGGACAAACTCCTAGGGGCTTGGCCAGGCCACATGGACGTGTCCAGGCCTCAGGTTTTGAGTCACTCTCCAACTGCGCACCCATTTCTTCCCCAAGGCAGTGCTGAGCACCCATGCTCACCCTTGGTGCCCACAGTGACCATCCTCAGCAGACCGCAGTCTCCACAGCACTGGCCCAGTGATGACCCCACCCCCAGCCCACAGCACACTCCATGGCCCTCACTTACATAGATCACACGACTTGGGGACCCCGATGTGCTGGAGGCGGGCACAGACACAATGCTCTCCGAGGAAGTCCTGGTTTCCTAGAACAGAGTTGTACAGGTTGACCTGGAGTGGTGCTCTTGGGAACCTTCTGGAGGCATCTCCAGGATGCAGTCAGAAATGCCACTGAGTTCAGCAGGTAGAATTTTTCCCTTTTTGTGAGTTGAGGGAAGTCTCAGAACAAACACACAGGTTTGGGTGAACAACTGAAGGCTACAATAAACACAGCAGGCCATGAGTGAAGGTAGGTAAGGTGTCCACAACCTGATACTCACTGACTGAATGCTCAGAGTGTCCCAAGGGACGCTGGGGTGAGGTGATCATGTCTCTGCAGATGAAGGCAGGTGGGCATGTCTAGCAACCCCTCGATCTCCATGACACACAGAACCTCTGCTACTCACTTATGTCTAGTCCTTGGCTGGGCCCCAGTTCCTCAGCAATACTCTGCAGTCACACCCTTCAGCCACGCCCGCCACTCTGCTGACCTGGCTCTCAGGTCCTTCTCAGCTACTCCTTCCTCTCTTACCTAGGCTCAGCTGTCAGTGCCCGGTGATGTGTGATGTCACTGCACATTCAGCCTCCCCTCAGTCTCTACTGTTGACAGTGTTGCCCAGCCCTCCTTACACAGCCCTCCTCACCTCTCCTCTGCATCACCAGCTCTAGCGCCTCCTTTCCTTCCTTCATACAGACCTCCCACACTCCCCACACCTGACTTTCATCCTTTCAGGCAAGGCCTGTGCACCTGGCTACTCTACACCCCTTCTCCAGGTCTAGTGTCCCCCATGCCCATTCTCTCTCGCTCCTACTCACCTCATCTAAGAGGAACATATTTCCACCAGCTGTCTCAGAAGGAAAGAGCTGTGACCCCTCTGCCCTTGGCTTCATTTCCTCCACTGAACACCTTCAGTGACCCACACCATCACCCCTACCTCAGTTTTCCTCAGGAGGCTCTTCCCTGCCTCTAGAGTCTGCCATGTTCCTCTCCTGAGGCAGCTGATATCTGTTAAGGGCCAAGTTGGTTTCCCTAAATTTTCTAGGCTGAAACCCTGTTGACCTTATGGAGATGGGGGTCCTTGTAGAGGTCACAAAGGGAAAGTGGGCCACTGGGTGGCTCTAAGCCAATCTGCTTGGAGTCATCCTGAAAAGAGTTCGGAACTTGAACACACACACACACACACACACACACATACACACACACACACACACACACACACACACACGAGAGAGAGAGGGGGGGGCATAAAAGAGCAGGATGCTGCCTCAAAGTCCAAGCAGAGAAGCCTCAGAAGGAGCCAGCCTGCCATCACTTGGGGCTTCGACCCCTGCCACAGGAAGGCAGGAAAGTGCTGAAACCTCCAGGCCAGCCAGAAGAACCAAGCCTGACCTGGAGGAGGCCTCCCCTCCTGAGCTCCTCCTACACTCAACATGACACCAGCAGGGACAGGCAGACAGCAGGACCAGACGTGCCACACAGGGCAGCAGGAGGCACAAACCTGTAAGGCACAGGGCAGGGTGCCCGGGCAGGGCTGGCTGCAAACAGAGCTGTGCATCTAGAAGGGAGAGAGGAGGGATGGCGTGAAGCTTGCTCTCCAGATCCCTGCCATCCCCTCTGCAGGTCCTGTGCTCTGGGTCCTTCAGCACCAAGCTCCCCCTCCCCAGGAGCCCTCACGTCCTCAGCCCCTCAGCTCGCGACTACACTGACATGTGCCAACTCGAGGTGCCTGCCTGACCCCTGGGACCACAGGTTTCTGAGGCTGGCAGGAATGGAATCACCTCGAGGCACTGGCTGTCCTGTCCTCAGTCACGGCATACATCAAAACTGCTATATGCAGAGAAGGTGGCCCCCAGCATGCCTGTGACTGCTGCCTGTAAGACGGGGCCTGCTGTTCTAGCAGTGAGAGGCCAGGTGGCTACTATGCTCCACCGACCCTGGATGATGCCTGCCTAGCCCCCTTCTCTGGAAAGTGGCGAAATTCCCAGATAGGGTCCTGCTGTTCCTGGAGTGTACTGCAGACCAGTGTGGCATTCAGAGCAAAGTCCACTACGGGTCATGCAAGGGGCATATCTGAGCCAGCCCCACAAAGCAGACAGAGATGACCACTCCCCGCTCTCTTTGTGCTCTTTGTGCTGCGGGCTCTGGCCACTCGGAGCAGAAATGATGCAAGCCCTCCTTGTACTCAGTTACCAGCTGGGTGGGGGAGGGCAGAGGACAGAACCCGTCAGCAGAGGAGACGGGGAGAAAAGGTAAGGCCCCTGCCACCAGGGTGAGAAGATGGGCACCTTCCAGCCCCATCTGCCATCCCTGACCTGATGTCTGTTCCACAGTGAACTTCAGTGCCATGCTCCCCAAGGCTTGTGTCACCGCCTTGTCCCCACCCACAGAGATAAGAATAGGACCTGGAACTTGAAGGGAGTCCACAGGCCTCATTCACTGCCCTCTCCCAAGTTCCAGGTACAGAAGTTCTAAAACACACAGTGGAGGCCAGGTGCTCTACTAAGAATGCCGTGATGCCTGTGGGCATTGGGTGGTGTGCTAAGGATGCCATGATGCTTGTGGGTGTTGGGTGCTGTGCTATGCTAAAGATGCCTGTGGATCCAGAAAGTCATGACTGCATCTCCTGAAGTCCACTGCACCTATTCCAGATGCTTAGGACCCTGTAACCTTGGCCCTTGTCCACAACATACTCCCTGCCTGGGTGAAGGGGGGAGAGCTACAGGACTTGGGTGGCTTTCGAGACAGCAAGGAAGGCTTGTGTTTCTTCCTGCTGACCTGGCCCTGCACGGATAAGCCAGTCAGGAGCTAGGGGGGTTTTAATGGAGAATGAGTTCCCTGAGTGTCCTGGAGATGCCCAAGGTCCCACACCAAGGGGCACTTGTTATGGTGACTATTAAGCCCAAGACAGGGAAGCCATTTCTTGTCACTGTATAGACAGGAGATGCTGCTTCCACTCAGTGGCAGGTTTCAAGAGTCGATAACACAGGTGCCACCTATATACTGTGTCTCAGGGACAGAAGACTTCTTAAGCCAGCCAGACCTACCTGGCTTCACTTATTCAAGGGCTGCTCACATGAGGAACAACAGAGTGCAGGAGTCTGTCCCCTCCACCCCCAGGCCAGACCAGACAGCATCCAATCCTGGGGATCCCGGGCTCAACACCAAGAAGCAGCTGTTCTCAGGATGCCCAGGCTCTGCCCCAAACATTGACTGAAGGAAACAACATTCATGCTAACTACTTGTTCAATAGCTGTACAGACCACAGAGTCCTAGATGTAGAACCCTCCTATACAAGCCCAGGAAAGGAAGGCTGCTTTAGTCCCTGGTCTGGCAGCACCCACCCCTCGGGCCTTCCATCTGGCCAGGGACCAGAGAAAATGAGGAAGGCTGTTGTCCTCTGCAGCTGGTGTGGGGCATGGGCGACCCTGCCTGGCCCTTGAACCTGACTGGGGGAAGGGAGGGGAGGAGAGCAGTGTGTCAGCTAGCTCAGACTCGGGTCATGTTGCTTCCCTGGGTACATGCATGCGTGAGAGTGTATCCAGGGCCTCGGGACATGCCAGGACCCTTCCTTCTGCTGAGCAGTTGGGCAGTATAGAGGACCCTGCAGACAAGATGGTGTCAGGCTCTATGGTCACATCTCCACAGATCATGACTGAGGGCAGGGATGCCCTGAGTGGCAGATGCACAGTTTGCAGAATCAGCCATTGGTGAATACAATGTGCTATTGCTCATTGACCTCCCATCTGAAAAGCCACAGCAAAGACTAATAGGATGCAGCGCAATGAGGCAGAGTAATGCAGAGTCTCAGGGAGGGGAGACGGGGTGGGGGGACTAAGCACCCCACAGCCAAAGGCAGGGCTGCTGAGAGGATCTGGACAGCGCCCCCTAGCCACCGCCTCCCTGACCTCTGTGCTCCTCCCTGCTGCCTGCGTATTCTCCTGTTTCTCTTCCTCCTCCTATGCTCTTCTCCCCCTCCTCCCCCTCCTGTCCATTCTTCCCCTCCTCCTTCTTCCCTGTACCTTAACTACCCAAGAAAGAAGGTGCCACCCTGGAAACACTCCCATGCGGCTCCCAGGGCCAGCCTTTGAGCTCCGCACAGGCTGTAGCGCACCCTCTGAATGCTGTGCTTCCTTCCCATCCAGGGTGGCTATTCTCTCTTCATCTCTAGACCATAATCCTGGTGCCTGGCACACAGCAGGACATCTGTGGGGTTCAGAACCCATCCCTTCCTAGAGGCTGACCTTTGCTCTCAGTTCCTGGGAGCAGCAGCTGTGTTCAGTGAGGGCTGGCCACACCTGATCATCTCAGGGTATAGTGGCCGTGCTAGGAAGGCCAACCTACACTCTAGGACAAGAGCCTCGGGTTGCAGCGGGTCAGTTGACCTGACATGCGGGCTCCAAGAGTCACACTCCTCCCTGCCGGAGCCCCAGTAAAAACTCAAGCATGGAGCTTGCCTGGTTGGCAATGCTCTATGTGCCTTGTCCTGCATGTGCAGGAGGGTGACATGACCGTCTCCATAGGGACAAGAAGTTCTGAACTGGGATTTACTGTGTGTTTGGACAATTCTGCCCTCAACAACTTGTCCTATGCCTGGTAGGCCAGCTCTCGGTGAGGGTGTGGGAACTGTCAAGCCCAGGCACAACTTGGATCCATAAAAGTTCTGATGACCATAGGAACTATTTGGGATCCCCCAAACTGCCATGGCCATCTGTGTTCACTGACTGGACAAGGATGGCAGCAGGGCTGGGCCATCTGGTGTCCTCGAGGCCCATTAGACCTGCATAATGGTTCATTAACCTATCTACCTTCCCACCTCGTGACCCTCCGTCCCCTGAGTCTGGCTGTCCTGCGATGCCTCCGTGGTCTGGCTGAGAAGCATGAGTAGGCTGGCCTGCACCTCCCCCTCTAACCTGCATGTGGAGACCACACCAGGAAGCCACAAATCTCACCAACCTTGCTCTTGTCTTCAGACCTGGCTGCTTGCCGACATGCAGGGTGCCAGATGGAGGAGCCTGTGGACAGATTCCCAAGAGGAAGAGGTCAAGGAGTAGTTCTGGGTGTGGCATCCACGCATGAATACCTGTTCAATACCCTCCAAACAGGCTCCACACCTCTCTGCGGCACTGAGACCAGAGCACCTGAGCTCTAGTAGCTTGCCTCGTGTGAGGTAAAGACATGAGGGAAATGAGAGAACTTTCTAATGTGCGCAGATTACTCCTGTGGGTTCCAGGGAGCCTGGGCACACTGCCCAGACTAGGGTGCCCAGAGGGGTGCTCTCGGAGGCAGGGGTGGGGAAGAAGTTCTCATGGCCAGTACAACATGAAAGTCACAGGACCCACACTGACCAGCGCTCTGGTCACAGTATTGGCAACCTGCCAGACACCACCTTCATGGAGAGTCGGTGTGAGGAGCCAAGCGGAAGGCCTCTGGGTGGCCGGAAATGGTGGTATACCACGCAAGGGCTCTGGCCATAGGCTTTAGCTCACCAGAGAGCACAAATAAGTGCCCATAGGCTGATCGGACCCTCACTGCAGCGTGGAAAACCCATATCTGAGCGTGCAGCCTGGACTCCATGTACACAGGAAGTCCTGGCAGGTCCCCCTGCAATGGTTGGACCAGCCCAGACTCGTGAAGGGAATCTTTGTGTCCTGAGATGAGGACAACTTCGTGTGAGCACGTGTCCCCAAGCCACTATCCCAGTGAGCCGTGCTTGGCATCGGCTGCCCCTCTGTTTAAGGGCTCCATTTACATTTACAGTGGAGCCTCTGCAGAGGGCCTCCCACAAGGCAGCCGCAGTGGCTGGCCTGACTCTCAGGACCTCGCCTTGGGAACAACAGGCGACAGTGGGGATGAGACCGACACATCTGACATCATCCCCAGCCAGGGCTCGCCTCAGAAAAGGGAGGCCTGTCTGACACACAGATTGGAAGGCCTCTCTGTGGTTACTCAGCGCCAGACTGTAGTCAGAACGCAACAGATGCAGCTGCTACCACCAGCTTTGTCCCCTGCCCAGCCCTGCTCAGCTGCCCCGGGACCCCAGGAGAAAGAGTAAGTTGCCAAAGAGATGAAATACCAACACAAGGCCATCCTCACTTGGCCCACTGATCATGCCCACTCAATTGCTGGTCCTTGCCCCCACCACCACCGCCCACTCATCCCGGTGTCCTTTGGTCATGTGCTCCAGGTAAAGCCAAGCCACTCAAGCCTCCTGCTTCTGTCTGTTCTGCTAGCCCTGAGCAGGGGCTAAAGGGTGAGCAGGGGTGAGCTCTCTCCTCTTGCGGCATCCAGTCTGGTAAGGACCAGTTCACCAGGCTGACGACTCAATCCTCTGTCACCTTCAGCTTGAACGTAGGCTCCTGACAGGCGCTCTGTTTTTCTATTCACCTATTCATCCTGCAGCCTCCAGTCTCTCACCACGGGCAAGTCAAGCCCTGTCCACACCTCCTCTCTCCAAGCAGCACTCCCAGCCTTCTGCTGGTGTATCTGGGATAGCTTGGCCTCACACTAGCTCCCTCTGTCTAGCTGCTCTGGAGGGCGGGCTGACCTGCCTCACCTATCCAACCCCAGCACTCAGTGGGAAGTGGGAGACACAGGTTTCTTGTTCCTTGATTAAACTCCAGTCCAGACTAGGCTGTGGCCTCTGCCTCAGTCCTTGACCTCTGCTCCCCCTGTTTTGGGCCTATTTAGCCCAGTTTTAGGCATAATAATGCAAGGTAATTCACTGACACTCCTTCCCCCCAGGTGCCTGGCCACCCTTGCTGTCTTGTGACATTTCCTTGCCCTGCTTTCAGTGAGGATCCCCACCCTAGATGCGCATACTGGTTAGTTTTCACTGTCAACTTGACACAACCTAAACTCATCTGAGAAGACCTTCACTTGTGGAGCTGTCTACATCAGGCTGGTCTTAAATTTTAATTGATGTAAGATGATTCAGCCCATCATGGGCAACATCATTCCCTGGCTTTGTGCCCTGGACTGCATAAGAGCAGAGGTAGCTAACTGCGTACTAAGCAAGCAGGCAGCATGCATGCATTTGTTTCTCTCTGATCTTGACTGTGGATGAGACTAGTTCCTGCCTTGACTTCCCTGCGATAATGACCCAAACCTGAAATTATGAGACATTAGCCATTTCCTCCTCTATGCTGCTTTTGATCGGGATACTTTATCACAACATCAGAAATGAAACTAGGATAAAGTAGTTTCTCTCTTGAGATCAACTACCCCAACATTTGACCAGGCAGCAGCATGTGACACCCATGTTTCCTGTGGCAGAAAGTTCACTTTGAGCTGGATACCTGAGGAGGACATGGAAAACTCAGGAATGATACAACAGAAAGGAGGCCACTCACTGCAAAGGGGAAATTTAGATCTGTATAGAGTTTTCTGTGTATGAGCATATGTCTTCAGCTGGTAGATGGGGAGACTGAGTCACCAGGGGTCCCATCACTGGGGGGGTGCGCTTAGCACCTGCAGCAGAAAGACCCCCCCCTCATCCACACACATTCACACCCAAGGTCTCCTTCCTCCGTTTGACTTCTTCCCGATATTCTTCTCTCATGGCTAAGAGAGTAGTATGTCAGCCAGAAATCAGAGCTGCCTTCTGAGAGTCACCCTGGAGATGCAGCCATCCTCTCTCTCCTGCGTGTGCATGAGGGACACTCATTCACAAGCTTCTCTCTGCCCTTTTCTCTTTCGCCCACCTTCCATCACAGGGGTCCCCGCTAAGCTAGGAAGGGTGAGGAGAAAACCGCATTTCCTCCTCTACAAGGGCCACTGCCTCCCCGGCTCTGCTTTCCACCAATAGGAGAGAAATGAGGGAGCTCTGAATGCTACCATTGGAATTTAATAGCAGCCATGAAGCCTATGTGAAAGGCTCATCTGGGAAGAGACAGTGAAGCCTGGCTCGGTCTCCAGCCCCAGGAGTTCCATGGAATCCTCTCCATCACTACACTGTCCAGTGAAGACAATTGCTGAGGCTATGGCTTCGGACCAAGCTCTTGCAACAGGCCCCAACAGAACAGCTGGGGCCCAATCACGTCATCCCCAGTAGAGCCTTGAGATGAAGCCACGCTGCCTCTTCAGCTTTCTAAGAACCAGGGCTGAATGGGAGCAGGCATTAACCTCTCCGGCAGGCCTGGTAGGCTGGCAAGCTCCTAAGTGCCTGCGTGACCTGCAGCCACCTTCAGTGGTTGCTCTGTCTCCCACACTGCCAGGAGGCAAAGTGACCTGGCAACGCCACCGCATCCCTGCCATCTGCGGCTTCATTAGGTCTACACCGCCACGTCCTCTGCTCGGCTGTGGACCACTCAACCTATTTTAGGGAATGAAACATTGCATGATTCTAAAATGAGACACATAGCCACGAAGGTGGCTAGGCTACGTCACTGTCATTTTCCATCTTGACACTGTTATTGTGATTTATTTTCATTTTATCGTGGGGAGGGATGTATGGTGGCACATGTGTGACGGTCAGAGGACAAGTTTCTAGAGTCAGCTCTCCCTTTCCACCTTTATTGGGTTCCGGGGGTGGAACTCAGGCCACCAGGTTCGTGCAGTAAGGGCCTCCAGCCATCGAACCACCTCACTGGCCCTGTTAATAGGAGTTTTAATGGTCAGTGGGTAGGGTTCCGGTGAAAGCATTCGAAGGTTCCTTTCTCCCAATTTTCCTTTGCCAGTGCTACAAAGGCTGCTCTTTCCCACACTTCAGGAAGGCACTCTGGCCTTGCTGTCGTGCGACAGGGGCACCACAGGCCAAGGCTCCGGTGGGGCACGACTGAAAGTCCCTGAGTCCTCGAGTGGGAATGAGGCCTGACGGGCAGTGGCGGGACCTCACAGCCGTCTCATTGGTAGCCTGATCTCTCTCCCTCAGATTTACTGACACCCTCAGTGGAGATCACAGTCTGTATGTGTGTGTGACAGTGCCAGCTCCTAGCAGCACTAGGACCAACTTCACCACCCACACCTCACCACCACCCCCCCCCCCGGCACAGTATGCAACAGGCACATCCAAATGCTTACCTTGCAGGTACATTTCCTCGCCCTCTGAGAACATCTGGCCGCACCTGACACATAGCGCACACGAGGGGTGGTAGTGCTTCTCCCCCGCCTGGGGAAACACAAAGCAGGTGAGAGCCGCTACTGCAACGGATACCCACCATGCCATGGCGTCTGCCCTGTGCACACGTCTGGGAAACCTGCACAGTGAGCCCACCGAAGGCCCGGCAGCTACTGGGAGCAGAGATCTGCACAAGCTCGACAGGGGGCGCCCAGGGCATCCAGGGCCTGTCCAAAGGCTGGGAGACCTAGCTCCGCCCGCCTGATCCTTGATCTCGGGAGACCAGATGGGCAGTGACCCACTCCTGGGTGTGACTGTGGACAGGTCAGTGTCAAATGAGGGTCTGGTCCCTTCACCTCTGCATGTCCTGGGGGGGCAAGAGGTGGGAGCAAGGATTGGGGGTGAGAGGAGACAACTTCATTTCTCTGGTGATGGGGACAGCGAGGATAGTTTCGGGTTGTTTTGTTTTGTTTTTCTATCTCCGTGCTCATCAATCCTCTCAATTGACACTTTCTAGTTTGGTAATTCTTTAAAAACCATTAAATTAGATTACAAATTTTAATCCTAAAACAATAAATAGATTACACTAATTGTAATTTCTTGCATCTGGCTTACTTCTACATGGTGCCAAAAAAACAAGTCCTAAGGTGCTGATTCCACTATCCTCAGCAGTGAATGCTGTTGCCAGGGTGCCGCAGGTGGGCCTGCAGCTAAATGTGAAAGATGAAGACCGTGTCTCACAGCATCCTAAAATGGGAAGAGGCTCCACGCCTGCTTCTGAACTGGAATCTTAATTGGCACCTTCCTGAATAAGAGGGGGGTGCTCAGAGTACCTTACCTCACTCCCTACCTCTGCCTGTTTTCCCTTGAAAATCTAGGCCAAGGCCCCTGCATACGGGAAAAGAGAATCTAGAATCTCTCCCGTGTGGGCCTTGTCGGCTGCTCTGCCACTTTTCTCCTGGCTGTCAACTCAGCCCCCACCCATGCTCATGTCTTGGGCCAAGGGATTCTCAAGGCCGAGAAGAGAGACCCCATACATGGCAGCTGACCCCAGTCCAGGCCCTGTTCATGTTACCTCTGCCACCTGGGTTCCTCTGGAGCTCCCAGTCTCACCAAATGGCCCTGTTTCCTCCCAAAGCCACCTCCTTCACAGGAGTCTCCCCCTCATCTCATCCCTTCAGATCCATTCCTCACTGCTTGGTAAGGGTCCAGCCTTCTTCCTCCCAGGACACACTAAGCTTTGCTGTCAGGGGTGGTGCCTGGGCCCTTCCAGGACTGAACTGCCTCATGGACAGTGGTCACACCCATTCCTTACTGCTTGGTGAGGGTCCAGCCTTCTTCCTCCCAGGACACACTGAGCTTTGCTGTCAGGGGTGGTGCCTGGGCCCTTCCAGGACTGAACTGCCTCATGGACAGTGGTCACACCCATTCCTTACTGCTTGGTGAGGGTCCAGCCTTCTTCCTCCCAGGACACACTGAGCTTTGCTGTCAGGGGTGGTGCCTGGGCCCTTCCAGGACTGAACTGCCTCATGGACAGTGGTCACACTCAGTGCCAGTCTGAATGACAGGGTAAGGGTCTGGGTCATTTTGGTGATTACAATATACATCACAGTGAGTGGGCAGGGGAGCACTGTGTTTTGAGTTCTGACCAAAGGTTGAAAACCACTCGGTATTTTTAGAAAAGTCAGCTGATTGCCAGAATTGATGTTCCCCAGTTCGTGACCTTCCTGTCCTCCTCCACTCCCAACTTCTCCCAGCAGGTCTGTGACAGCCCCAAGGTAAACAGGCCCTGTATGCATTTGTGAATTTAAAGGGACATAGAACACTTGTGGAAACAGTTTCTGAGACACTAGGTTCAGGGCTGTAGAGATGGCTCAGTGGTTAAGAGAGCTTACTGCTCTTCCAGAGGACCTGAGCTCGGTTCCCAGAACCCAAGTCGGAGAGCTCACAATTAAGTCTAGCTCAATGTTATCCTGTGTCTTCTTCAAGCTTGCCACACACGTGGCTTCAGGCATGTGACACACATGGCATACATAGAGATATAAACACATTGGAGAGAGGGGGTGAGAGGGACAGAGACATAGAGAAACAGAGACAGAGACAGAGAGACAACAGACTGTATTTCCCTCCAAATCAGCTGTTGCCATCCCTGTGGCTTGCCATGCTGCATACACACACCACTCAGTTCCACACATACTAGAGGGTCAGTTCAATGGCAGTCCTTTATATAACACATTACAGCCTTCACTGTCCTAAGAGCCATGGGGGTAGTGGGGACTTGAGCAAGGTCATTTGGTGGGCAGGCAGATGGCAAAACTGGAATAGAAGCCCAGTAGACCCCAAGTGCACACATCCCAGCCTGGGCCTGCGGGCTCCCAACCCTACCTGGAACCCCTGGACTCCAGGGGCAGATCACATATTCACATGTCCCCTCAACTCGAATCCACTGAACAAAGAACACAGAGGATGCAGACTGTCTAAACAGCAAGGAAGAAAAGCCAGCACAGAGAGTGGGACCCAGGTTTATCAGAGTTCAAGTGAGAGGAAGTCTACATAGTCAGAGGGTGGTGACTATCCTGTGGCGCTGGAGAAAGTACACAGAGGCTGGGTGTGTTTGTGGTCCTAGCTGGAGTAGTGGCTGCCTGAGTGTATCTGATTTGTGAAGTATGGCCACTCACTCCTCTTTGCATGTCAGTGAATGCCGTGAACACTCAAGTCCAAGGATTCCATAAGCAGACAGAAGACCTAACTACAAGATCCAAAACAGCAGGACTGTCAAGAGAAGGTCTTGAAGAAAGGCCTTGTTAGCCCAGATGGAGACTTAGATTGGACAGCCAAACCATAAGCAACAGAGGCACAATCGCAAGCCAAGTTCGTCAAGACCCACCAAAAGCTCCCGTTCATTACAGGGCACAGGAGGAGGCTCAGAAGACAAGTTGAAGAAGGGGAAGACAGCTTTCCAGTCATAGATCCAGTAAGGGCATGGGATCCAAAATATGTAAAGAACAGCTGCCATGCAATAAGACAGAGCCCAGATAAGAAAGGGACAGCACTTTCTGCCTGTGGATGAGGCTGAGAAGGTGTTATTGAAAGCTCTCATATCCCTGCTGTCAGGTCTACACAGGCTCCTAAAGAGCCTGGACAGGTACGGAAGCAAGCTCTTATTGGAGAGCAGGGCTTGTAAACCAGCTCTGAAATTCTGAGGAACCACAGAGAACACTCACTGCCACAGGGCAACTGGTCAACAAAGCCATGAATGTAAGGCCACACAATGTGCATAAAATAACAGGGAGATCAGAGACAACTGACAGAAGCTTCTCAAAGACTAGGCAATAATTAACTGTGGGAAAGGTCTTTCCTTCTATGATCACATCCAAAGACACCTCAGCCACCTCTGCCACTGACCTGCCAGCCATCACCCTGCCCACCACTGAGGAAAGCCACCTGGAGACTATTTTGCACAGCTAGAGAAAGTGAAATAACTGGAATTGTGACAGACATCAGGGGAAGAAACAGCATTGCTCATCACCTCCAAGGACCACAACTCTGGGGACAAGGCTGTCATTCAGAAATGTCACACTGTGAGTGAATACCTTGATAGTCGCTGCCACAATGAGAAGCAAGAAAAGTTGAGAAGTGAATCCTGTTCATACCCGAGATGGCCAGTGCTTCATGTAGAACCACGTGGTTCTTAAAACTCTGGTGGTGGTTGTGGAGGCACCTTGGGTAACAATGACAATAGTGGTCATGGAGGAAACTTTAGTGACCATAGTGTTGGTGGATATGATGGCGGTGGTGGCGGCTCTAATGAATTTGGTAATGACAGCGGTTATGGGGGAGGCAATCCTGGTTACTCTGGAGAAGGCAGAGGCTATGGTAGTGGTGGGTGGGGCTATGGTAGGAATGGCTTTAACAATGGGGGGGCAGAGAGGAAGTTTGCAATGGTAGTGGCAGCAACTGTGTAGGTGGCAACACCTATAGAGGTTGGAAATCACACATGTCAGTCTTCAGATTTTGGACCCATGAAGGAATTTGGAGGCAGGAGCTTTGTCTCTGTGGTGTGGAAGTTCTTAACTCTTTGCCAAACTATGAAACTAAGGTGGCTGTGATGGGGCCCAGCAGTGCATTGCTACAGCAGGGGCAGAAGGCTTTAACCACTGCTAGGAAGCACAGCCTAGTAGGACAGCAGGGCCAGAGATGTGACAGGGAAGCCACAGGTGACAGCAGATTGTGAACTCAGGACAGAAGCAGTGACTGTCTGTGTAACAGGTTATTTGGTTTCTGTTCTGGGGGAAGCATGAAGCTCTCTAACAAATTGTTTCTGGTTTATTTGTTTGTCTGGTTGTGTGTTTGTTTGTTTGTTTGGTTGGTTAGTTAGTTGGTTGGGTTTGGTTTGGTTTTTTGAGACTGGGTTTCTTTGTGTAGCCCTGGCTGTCCTAGAGTTAGCTCTGTAGATCAGGCTGGGCTCAAACTCATAGAGACCTGCCTGTTTCTGCCTCCCAAGTGCTAGGATTAAAGGTGTGCACCACCATCACCTATCACCCAGCCTCCAACGAAGTGTTTTAACTTTGGCCTTTTTCATTTAGTCAGTTTATTGTGAATTGCACTGGTTTGATCATAACACCAACTAAGTGTTTCTTTAAAAAACAAAGGAAATGGGCTGGAGAGCTCTCCCAACTTAAGAGGGCTTGCTGTACAACCCCAGGAAATTGAGTTCAGATGCCAACACCCATGTAACAATCTGAGCATGGTTTCATGTGCTCCTCTAACCCTAGCAATATGGAGGGCAGAGCAGGGACAGGATGCCTGGGTTTGTCGGCCAACAAGTTTGAAGAGAGACTGTTTCAAGGAATACAGTGGAGAGGGATAAAGGAGAATACCCAACACCTTACTCTGAATGCAGGTGCGGGTGCACACAGTCACACACTTCTACACACACATGTACACACCACGGGGTAGGGGTGGGGTAACTTGGCTAGGCATTTCTCCAAAGATGATAAGAAAATGATGGAGCAGAAAAGACAATCAGTGTCACATGTCACTGTCGCAGGGACTTGCAAACCAGCTCCTGACCCATGCAGAATTGGAGTCTCACACCCACCCCAACAGCTGTACATGCACAAGAATAACCAAGAGCATGGGGGAGCTGGTGGGGAGTTGTGTCCATTCACTGTACAAACTAGAAATCCACTCCTTGGTGTCTGAGAAACAGCAAAGACGCCTATGCTCAGTTTACAGCAGCATGGCACGTGCTCACAAATGGCTCCTAAGCTCACACGTGCACTGCGAAGGGGGCAGTGAGGCACATGCATCTGTTGGATGCTGACTAGCTGTAGAAAGGAGGAGGTACCCACACGTGCTGCAGTGTGGACAGCCTGTGGACACTGAAGGAGAGGAGCCAGACGTGTAGGTCAGCTGTGTGACTCAGAAACATCCAGAAAAGGCAAAGCCAGAGGTGACCCTGCTTGTGTGGAGGGCTCCTTTCGGGGATGGGGAAGCTGTGGGACCAGTGGAGCAGAGGTTTGAGCAATGAACTCCTGGGATGCCCTGGAGTTTGTATGTTTCAGTGAATACCCAGGGGTTAACTGCACAGTTTGGGCTCCCCCTGCATCTGGAAGATGTCAGAAGTTGATGGTGTTCCTGTGACTGTCAACCATGTGTCAAGCAATGCATTCTGAGCTTTCTATGCATTCATGCCCATTATCTGTGTGGGCACTGTCATACACACCCACTGCTCAGATGAGGAGCCTGAGGCTCAGGGATGACAGAAGACCTACCCAAGGCTTGAAGACTAGTGAGGCAGAACCAGAACTTTAGCTAGGGTGGCAGGCTTCCAGCCAGGAGCAGATACTATTCCCCAAAGTGTGGCACATTCTTGGTCCTTACAGACTGGCTGTGTCTGAGCACCTGCTGGGTCTGTGACTCGCAGAATGGTTTCCCTGCACACCATTGTCCATGTAATCAGTTCTTAGACCTGGTGGTGCCACAGGGTAATGGTGAAGGGGAGGTGGTCACAGGGTGGCTGCTCTGTGTGGGTGCCGTCATGGCTCACACCTGACCCACTGCAGAGCTCACACCTGACCCACTGCAGAGCCCCACACCTGAGTCAGAGCCACAGGTGAGCCAGCGCCCCAGCACCACCCCTCCTGCAATGGCCACACTTGACTGTGTGTGAACAGGCATCCTCAGCCTCACAGCTAGGAGAGACAACTGTTCTCATTCTTTCTGGGGGCCACTCATTTGCAAAGCATGGCAGACAATAGCTAAGCCATGTTTTAAGGATGCTCTTTGTTCTAGAACAATCTGTCTGTGATGGAGATATAAAATAGAAGGCCTGTGTCCCAGGTATCATAAAGGACACAATTTGGCTGGGGAGCCCACTGAGGAGATGAGCCTTCAAGTCACAAGATCTATCCCAGGTCACAGCAAAAACCAGGGTGATGCCTAAGACCTTTACTTACTTTATGTGACCTGGGCCTTGTTACATGTCTTGGAGCACTGTCCCCTACCATAATGTAGAGGGCCTCTCTTGATTTAAATTGCAGTAGGACAACAGAGCTCTTTGACTTGTGAGAACACTCAGGTTTGTCATCTCTCTGTCTCTCTGTCTCTGTCTCTGTCTCTGTGTGTGTGTGTGTGTGTGTGTGTGTGTCCTGCTGCTACAGAGAAGGCCAGTGAGGGTGACAGAGTTAAGTACCTTTACTGCTGCAATCACAGCCCACTGTCACTGTGTTTCCCTTACAGCAAGGGGTCTTCCAGTCATCTATCCACTCGGGGATTTCCCACGGGAAGACCAAAGCATCAAGAGCAGGTTGCTTCAGCATGGACCGTCTATGTCACTAACCCTGCATCCAAGCAGACAGATGGCCTAACCTTTTGCCTGCTTGAGGCTCAAGATTTGAACAGTGAATCAGGAGCCCAAAAGGTTTGGGCATTGTGTGGTTTTAGAAAAATAGCTGTGCCTTCCAACAAGCAACTGTCGTCTTTAGCAAAACAGACCAAGGCTAGCAATGGAGACGTGAGGAGCTTACAAGGGCATGGAGTCCCTGCAGCCGCAGCAGGCCCAGGCCAGTAGGCAGGGCTCCAAGGACAGTCCCCAGCAGCCCTGCAGAAAGGGTCTGTGGCACTAAGGTGGGACACAGGCCACATGCCTTGAGACACTGCCTCTCCTCGGCAGGGTAGAGCAAGGGACCACTCCTCACATGGCCGGCAGAAATCCAGATCTTCCTAACTGAGCCTCACACATCTGAGACCAGTACCTTCTTCCTTGCACCCAACCATAAGGTCTGATGAAGCAAGTTATCTGGGGACCTGGATGTGCCTCCTACTGCCCTGGGTTCTCCTTTGGCTTCCCCATGGAAAGTACAGCTGGTCCTGCAGGTGGCTGATTGGAGACCAGGGCATTCCTTGGCTAGTCTCAAAAGTATGCATGCCTTTATTCTTGTTTATTTTTGTAATGTTGGGTTTGAACTCAGAGTCTTGCCTTTGCTGGGCAACTGATCTCCCACGGAGCTTTATCCCAGCCCTTGGTCTATAGAGACAATCTCACTTTGTAGCACAGGCTAGCCTTGAACTTGCAAGTCTCATGGCTTCACTCCATGAATACTGGAATTTCAGGTGGGTACCACCATGCCTGCTTTGCAAATTCCTTGTGAGTCTCCAGCACTGCATCCAGATGCTAAAAGTCCTAATTGCCAAGGTGCAGCCCAGGAATACCTGATGGCTGCAGGTGCACTGAGTCCCCAGGGCTCTTCTACCTGAGACCCTGTGGGAACCACTTGTTCCCAAAAGAAGAGCCAATAGTGCATGCCCAGCAAAGACCCGGAGGTCTGGAGTCCCATCCCAGATGCTGACTCTGTCCCTGTGCTCATCCCCCTTACCACCCCACTTGTTCCTCACCCCCCAGGATCTGTTACTGACATAATAGGACCCTGGGGGCCCCTGTCTCCACCTCCTCTCTTGATTCTCTCTGTCAGCTCCACTTAGGAAGTCATCTTGGGAATCTGCACCATCGATCCATACAGCCATCCTTAAGGCCCACCCAGGGATGCACCCATGAAAGCAGCTCTGAGGGGGAACACAGGCCCACAGTCAAGCAGAAAAACTTCCTGGGGACAGAGAGTTCTGGCCAAACGCATGTGGGAACCCCTGAGGATCCCAGCCTACAGTGGCATACACACTCATGCCTGTGTCTCTGTGTGTGTTTGTGTACCGATTCGTGTTGTTGGTATGTACATGTATGTCTATGTCTCTGTGTCTGTGTGCTTGCATGTGGCATGCTGTGTATCGGTGCTTTTCTGTGTGTCTCTGGGTATTGTAAACACGTGTAAGTCTGTGGGTTGCCTCTATGTGCATGTGTAAATGTGCATGAGTGTGTGTGTGTGTGTGTGTATGTGTGTGGGTGGGTGAAATGCAAAAATATCATTTCTAAATACTGAATAGTTAAGGTGTCAGCATTCACCAGGAGTGATTTTATTGTTTATTTTATGTAAGCCTTTTGATTACAGTTTAAAAATGAGCACACTGGTTTTATGGGCTTGAGATGCTGCCTTCATTGCTATCTTCAGCTTTCAGATGCTCTTAGCCATTTGAAAACAGTTTTTTCTCTGCCAGTAGTAAGGAGCCCATGCATATGGAGTGGCAAGGAAAGTGCCCATGGGATACGGAAGTGGGCAGTTGAAAGTGGCATCCCATCGTGACAGGAGATGGTGTATGGAAACAGTCCCTGACCCAGGGCAGAGCAGCCTGGACAGCCTTCTCTCCTGCAGAAGCTCCCTTCATCCTTCATGGCAAGGACCCGAGTACCCCATCTGTGTGGGGCTAGCCCACAGGAATAAACACCAGGAATGGAGAAGGAAAGAAAAGAGGGATGGAGAGAGGAAAGAAGTGATTAAGGAATTAATTAATGGTCCCAGAGGGACCTGGACTTCTTGTTACCATGGTGATAGCCACAGGTATAAAACTGCACTGGAAGAGAGGCCCAAACCATGGTACCATCGGGGTTAAAAGAGAACAGAGCCAAGTTACACCCCCACACCATCTCACCCCCACCTTTGCAGAAAGAAGAAATGGGGCTTATAAGATGGCTAGCTAATAACTAGGCCCTGAGCATCTCCAGGGACACACACTCCTTCCCCACCTCCTTCCTGTACCCAGCTCCAGAGGACTCCCTAAGGACAGGCCTCATGAGGCCTCCGGCAAACTGCAGCTCTCAGCATGTTGACATCAGCCACTTCAGGGCTCCACCTTGTCGCCAGGTGTGAGCTCTGCCTCATCACCCACACGCCACCTCTGCTCTCAACTGTCCACCTCTGCTAATGCCCCTCCTTGACCCTACCGGTCCCTGTGGAGCGGGCTCCTCAGGACTGCTGTTGGCAGCAGGAATGGCAGAGGACTAGAAGAGGAAGGAGTACCCACCATCACCAGGAACACACATCTATCTCCCAGGCAGTACTGCTGGCACCAAGAGCTTAAGATGGCACCGTGCCTACCTCACACAGTCACAGCACAAATGGGGCTGTCGTGGGGGAGCACAGGAGGCTCCCACTTGGGCTTCACAGAGAAGACAGCTGACAGCTGGGGGCTGAAAATGGTCTTAGGGGCCAGAGGGACTGCAGGGACCCCCAGCAGCCCACCCACCTGGCTCAGCCCAAGCCCTGGCAGCTCTGCCAGGCTTCCTACCTGCTCAAGGTCTGTCCCCAGCCCTTCTCAGCACGCGAGCCTGGACCGCCTGCTCTGAGGTGTCACCCTCACCCTCAGCCAGCCTCCGTACTCTTGTCCTTTTTTGTTCCTTCTTCCAATAAGTCACTTGTTCCTGCAGCTCCCCAAGAGCTCAGTGTCACTAGCCGGGCACCAGCCTGCCTGGCCCAGCTTCAGGCGGTGTCACTGCAGCGCTGCTCTCTTCTGCAGAGCTGGCTGTCTCCACCCGTGGCTCCCACCTCACACCCGCCAGGAGGATGCTCAGAGCTGTGCAGAGCCGGCAGCACAAAGACTCTAGTGCTACCACCTCCAGGAACCACCACCACCACCGCAGCACACTCGCCCCCAGAAAAAGCAAAACCGAAAGCACCCTTTCTCCTCCACTGTAGGCTGTAGAGGAAAACCAGGACCGTCCAGATCCTGATAGCCAGGAGAGCCCCTTCCCACAGTCGAGACAGAGTACACCAACAGTGCGTCACAGAACCTAGTCCTTACTTCTGCACTTAGCTCAGAGACACAATAAGGATACTCACTCTGCAGATGTGGTCATGTCCAATGGCCTCACAAGAATGTCCCTCTCACATATCATCCTGGGGCAACTCAGAGCTGGGCTATGGGACATGGAACATGTCGTAGCTCAAACCTTACCAACACTCTCACAGCCAGGTCTCAGCACTGGGCCAGGTCTGCCCATGTAGGCTAGCTTTCCTAGATGAGGGTCTGTCTGCTGGACTCTGCTATGAAGTGGGCCATGTTCACAAACTGTGCTTTTAGTAGCAACGGCAGAGACAGATTCCAGATGTGCCCACATCAGCCCACAAGGTCAAAACTTGATGAGACTAGATTAGATTACCATGCCACCCAAGGTCTGCTCTCTGCCAGAGGTCAGGAGATTTAGGGCAGCCTTTGCTCAAATGAGGCTCTGCTGGGGGATTCCCCACACTTGGCTGAGATCTAAAGGCTTTTTCACATCCAAGAAAGGGGGGGCAACTGTGTGGTCAGCTGGTGCACAGGTGCCAAAGTTTAAGGGAGAGGCAGGAGCCCCAGGTCCACACGGGAGCACAGGGCTGTTTTCTTGAGCTTGAGGTCCTCTATGGGAGGGCAGAGAACAGGCTTCAGTGTGCTATGGGGAGGGACACTGAGAGTCAGGAAGGCCAGTGGGCTGCCTCGGGAAGCAAAACCACACAGGTGTCATAGTCACTGCCGTCCCAGGGGCTAATGCTGGCAGATGCTCTTCTTAATAAGAGATGCTTAAGCTGTTTTAAAAGTTCCTGGGGCACATAACACTCTGGAGCAGGAGACAGGATCAGGAGTTCAAGGTCAGCCTCAACTGTGCAAGAAGTGCAAGGCCAGCCTTGGGCTACATGAGACCCAGATTCAAAAATATTTAAAATAAAAATAATGAAAACAAAAGCCATGAAGGATGAACTCTTGTTCAGGCAGAGAAACAGGGAAGGATCCTGGGCAGAGTGAAACTCCAGCGATTGTTGGAGGGACAAGCAGGGCAGAAATAGATGGTGTTGGGACCAGGCTTCTGTAGGATGGGACAGGCTGATCTTTTGTCCTAATGCAGGATTTGCCTGTATGAATACCAACTATGCTCTCCTCACAGGACTGACAGGAGACAAAAGTCACGATCTCGCTGCACAATCCATTCAAACAACTTGAAGGGCCCAGTGCGCAGGCAAGCATTGTTTATGAAAAAGAGGCACAGTAGCCAACCTGCCTCCGGGCTGGGGAAAGGCAAGGCCTTACCAGGTTGGCAAAGGCTAAGGCGGGAGAGGGCCAGAAGATTCTAACCAAAAAGCATGCAATTTATAGTGCCTGCCACCACCTGTGCAAGCGTTTGCAGTTTTGACCTGGCATCCATGTTTCTATGGACTTATCTGAAGGAAGAGTATGGAGATTACTCGTGTGAATGGAGCCTTGGGAAAAGATGTTCACTGCCCTCTTATTTACCACAGTAAATCAGAGTATGTCCCACCTAACCAGAGGAGAAGTCCAGCACATCAGAGTGTGTGACACGTGTTGACATGCGCTTACATCTGAGTGAGCTATGAGTGTTGGGCTATGGAAAAGAAGGGGGTCCCAAGAGATTACACACAGCGTGGCACCATCGATATGAACTCTGTATGGGGAGGAAAGGGCTTGGAGTGTGCTAAGGGCACAGGGGAAGATTCGGGGCTCTTTCTGAAATGACTTAGCTCTCAGAAAGTGCCAGCACTGGCCACAGGCTTCTCACCTCCAGCACTCGGCCTGTGATATACTTCTCACAGCCATCGCAGCGGATGCCGAACTTGGTGTGGTAGTCAGCCTCACAGTAGGGTAGCCCATCCCTGCAATGAGACAGGCAGTCAGGAGGGCATGGAGTCACCCACTTGGTCCCCAACATGCAACAAAACTCATAAGAGAACTTTCTCTCAAGATGGAGGCAAGGTAGCTTTCTCCTACTCCAAGGGACGATTCCTGGACACCTAGCATTCATTTATCACTCACTTTGAAACTTCATGAGAAATATGAAGGGTGAGTCCTGCCTTCTGCCCGAGTTTTCAAGTGTGACTTACACACCTAGTGCTGCTGACGGCAGCAGGAGTCAGTGTAGAGGCAGACTGGTCTAGAAGCTGTGCCCAGGAGAGTAGCCAACTCTGTTCTGTGTTAAATGGGCTAGCCATCAGTCCAGTGTCATGGGAAGGCGGTGTAGACAGGATATCCCCCAGCTTACCTATCCTTTTTTTCTTG
This sequence comes from Mesocricetus auratus, assembly GCF_017639785.1. NCBI lineage: Eukaryota > Metazoa > Chordata > Mammalia > Rodentia > Cricetidae > Mesocricetus > Mesocricetus auratus. The sequence continues at coordinate 15,964,530 of NW_024429190.1, read as the reverse complement.
GCACTGTGAGCCTAACAATAGATGAAGGATACAGAGGCAGGGAGAGAGGGCTCAGGGGAGGGAGGGCTCAGAGAGGCATGGAGGCTGCAACTGGGACCTTTATCATCCCCACTTAAGATGGGCAACAGTTGCTGGGAGGAGACATGCAATCAGCCTCGGACTCAAACGCCATGTCCCAAGTGTGTCACTTAACATCACTGACCCTCAACCCCTCCCACAGCAAAACAGGAGAAATGACAGTGAGGTCTTCACAAGAGGCGAGGTTGGGGACTTAAGAAATCACTTGTCATGTCCTAGACTATTGGCGTTGCTAGCTATGGTTGCCTTCAGCCATGGGCTACAGGCCAACAGGAGTTAGTGTAGAGGTGAGAGGAGGGTAGACTCTACTAGATTTCCACGGATTTCCACAGCCATGACAGGCAGGTATACTTGGGCTGCTGGGGTTTAGACTGAGTGCCACAGTCCTTCCCTTAATTCCAGGCCCCTCACAAGATCCCAGGATGAGGGTTACAGGGCTGGGTGCCCCTCTGTGACTGTCCTTCACTGATTTCAGCTCTCAGAAGGAGACAGGATGCAGACCTGGAGACCCCATAAGCTCATATTATCTACAGCAAACCCAGGAAGTTCTGAGATTCCATCTCCATGGCAACATCAATGTGATCTCCCCCTCAATTCTGGGATGGCTCCAGAGGCTGCTAAGTAACATGCTGGTGTGGGTGAGCCAACGCCCTGTGTGTGGGGGCACCTGATAAGGGGCCACATCGCCATTTTCTTCAGAGTCCTGCACTCCAGGCTCTGCCCAACTGAGTCACTCCCACAGTGTGATTGTGATGGAGGCTGGGGGACGAAGGCGTCACAGATTCATCCATCTGAGTGGAAGCTCACTTTGGCTTGGGGACATCACATTAGACAATGTTTAATTTTGTGATCAATGGGGCACATGGTATTGTAATCAGGAACGCAGAGAGGTCTCTGGTACTTTCTATTCAGTCTCCTAGTGACAGAGTGTACCTGGGTGACAGCATGAGTATATTGTCCTCTGGGACTCTGTACATGTACTCCAAGACATTTGTGTGTACATACACGTATATGCATGCACATATATATGTGTTCATGATTGTGTGCATGTATGTATGCATGTTCATGTATGCATGTGAATGTATATTCATGCATGTGTGTATGTGTTTGTGCAAGTATGTGCATACACTGTACATGTGTGTCCGTGCATGTGTACACAGGTGCATTCATGTGTGCATGCATGTATAGTACACATACTCCATTCTATGCACTCTTACCAGGAGACCTTTATCACCTCATCAATTCATGCATGAATTTCAATTTTAGAGCATGAAGGAGGACATTCCTGTGCTAGTGGGCACTCTTTCAGTCACCCCCAGCTCACTTCACCTGCACTGTGAGGACTTTTTGCCTCATCTCCCTGATCCCAGGGTTAAAATATATCCCAGTTCAAACCATGATCCCACAGTCTGTAGCAAATGCTGTCTCCTCCCCAGGCAGGCTCACCCCCTTAACAGCATCTGGGGGAACCCTGAGCCAATGGGTAGGGGATATACCAAAGTGCATCTATGCAGATCGAAGCATGCTCTTATAGGCTGCTATGCTCCCATGGAGACAGCCAGCCTCCTGAGTCCTTGCAGCTAGCCTCTACCATCTGTTATGTGCTCCACAGGGCATCCAGTGCCAGGAATGCCCAGGCACCAAGCAAGCAGTATCATCCTGGAACAGAGAGGCCACCAACAGAAGTCAAAGCCACCAGCTCCATTCCATTCCTCCGCTCCTAGCCGCAAGTCCGAGCTGGAGACTGAAAGCCACTTGAGCTGGCAAGGAAGAGGACTGCTGCAGGGACCAGAGCTTTATCCAGGAGCAGAACTACTCAGCCCAGCAGGACTGGACCCTGCCCCACCTGCAGCGTCTGTCAAGGCCTTCCTGAACTGGCTCTGTCTGCCACACTCACTTGCTGATGTACTCTGCATTGAGGAGTTTCCCGCAAGTCTTGCACTTGAAGCAGCCCAGGTGCCAGTGCTTGTCCAAAGCCACCAGGGCCTGGCCATTCTTGATTTCTAGGCCACAACCCCCACAACCTGGAACAGAGAACAAACAGAAACCTTCGCTGTGGGACCAGGGGCCTCCTACTGCAGGGCCCAGAAACCCCACCAAGGCATTCAAACCCTCAGAGTATTAGGCCACACAAAGTCACCCGGGACAGCCCTAGAGGAGAGAGACACACAGTGGCATGCTAAAAGGGCCCTGCCTCACAGTTAAAGGAAGCCTTTGCACAGCCCGTGGTGAGACTTGATCCTGTGTGTGAGGGACATTGACACTATGCAGCCTGGGCTGGAAGCTGGAAAACCAAGATGGAGATGAAGCCGTCCTTCTAAAAGATGTGATGGCCTGCTTGATCAGGTGCACTGGTAGTTCCTGGGACGGGAACTCCCCACCCTTTGCTGGAGGCAGAATGCTGAACTTCCACATAATATGGCATCTCACCAGATGGACATGACCTCTGCAGAGAGGAGGCCCCAGTCCCTTTTGCCATGCCTACTCCCGCCATCCGTTCTCACCTGCCAGGATTCCCCTCCTGAGGAGCTGAGTCCCAGCTTTCACCTCCAGTCCCTGCTCCACATCTCATCTGCTTGGAGCTCCCTCCTGGTGATTCCCTCTGATCCACACATCCCTAGCTCTTCCTCTGGCTATGAGACGCCTGCATTTGGAATTCTCCTCCCCTTTGCTCTGTGTTATAACCCCTAGTCAGCTGGGACCTATCCCAGGCCCAGACAGCTTCTTCCGTACCTGCCCTGCTCGTCTCTAACTTTCTCTCTCTGAAGCCCACCTCCACCCCTGCCATGGAGACCAGCATTCTTCATTGTGGGGTAGTGTCCTAATCTGAGGTCCTGATCAGTCTCCCCGGATGCCTCGGCCTCCCTGCTCCATGCTGCTGAGGACCCTGGACCTCATGTCCTGGCCCGACTTTGCTAAGTCAGCTGGTCCTCCACACAGGGAACTGTTACACCAGGGTCCTTGTCACTCACTGATAGATGTGTAGGCTATCATCAAAGTGGAAAAGGCAGTGTAGGGTAAGCATGCAGGGGTAACTATGGGGACTTGTGCATCATGCTCGCATGCACCTGGGCAAGGATGTGTGGTTATTTTTACTTTTTATTTATTTTTATCTTTTGGTTTTTGCCTCTGCCTCCCCAGTGCAGGATTAAAAGTGTGCATCCACCACCACCTTGCCTATATATAGGTATATTATGTGCTGTTTGCAGCCTGGGTGGGCACATGATATTATAATCAGGAACACAGAGAGATCTCTATTCATTCCCCTAGTGACAGAGTGTACCTGGGTGACAGCATGAGTATATTGTCCTCTGGGACTCTGTATATGTCCTCCCAGACATCTGTGTGTATGTACACGTATATGCATGTGTGTGTGTGTATGTTCATGATTGTGTGCATGCATGTATGCATGTGAATGTATATGCATGCATGTATGTATGTGTTTGTACATGTGTGTCCGTGCATGAGTACACAGTTGCATTCATGTGTGCATGCATGTATAATACACATACTCCATTCTATGCAATCTTCCCAGGGGACCTTTATCACCTCATCAATCCATGCATGAATTTCAATTTTAGAGCATGAAGGAGGACATTCCTGTGCTAGTGGGCACTCTTACAATCACCCCCAGCTCACTTCACCTGCACTGTGAGGACTTTTTGCCTTATCTCCCTGATCCCAGGGTTAAAATATATCCCAGTTCAAACCATGATCCCACAGTCTGTAGCAAACACTGACAGTGCTTGGACTGAGCGGCTTCTCTGAGCAATGGCTGGCCTGTGGGTGACACTATAACAGACCTTTATGAAGGTAAGAAGATGGGCCTCCTGTGGAGGCATCAGAGCGGTAACCTCCAGGTGAGGCTCCCAAGGCTCAGGCACTAACTGCCTCCCACCTGCTACATGACCACTGGCAAGTCACTTGTGTATACCAAGGAAAAAGCAATGTTCTTGTGGGCTAGTAATAGCTCTGACCCCATAGAAAGCAAATCCAAGGACAGATCCCAGGTGTGAAGGTTGTACCTCATGAATTAATAAAGGCAGGTACAGACCACATCTACCGGAGAGCCTGGCTCTGCTCTCACAACTACTGCTGCGGCCAGAGCTGGGGCTGCTGCAGAGGTCCCAGGTATGACTGCCACTCTGTTGCCACCAGCCCACCTGGTACTCCAGAGTAGGGAATGGAGGACTATCTGGGTTCCTCTGCCTGGGCTCAGCAGGGGCATTCTGTAGCTCTGGGCCACCATGAAGTTGCTCTCAATAACTACCCCCATCCCTGTCCATGCAAGGTGCATAAGGAGTGTTGTCATGGGAACACAGTGCTCACTGTCAATGCCTCTGGTGCCCTGATAGCCCTGCGTGGCTCTGCCAGTGGCAGAACAGTTCTGTGGCAGCTACTGCCTATCTGCCAGTCACAGAACATCCTCAGCGGTCTATGAGAGATCACAGGAGTTCCCAAAGATGTCTGTCTCCTGCCCCGCACGCTGCATATGACTCTGCCATCAAGATGGACCTAGTCTTGTGCCAGCACCAAAAGGGAAGAACAGAGAAGGACTGGGAAGACTTCTGGAGGAGGAGGCCTAGAGCTGGGTGACTGCAGAAGGTGTGTGGAATGTAAAAACTGAGGTGGCTGTGATAGGCATAGCCTGTGTAAAAGACTTAATGGCAGGAACAGGGTGGTTCCTTACTGGGTCCCCAGTGTTCAGTGCTCTGTTACTGTGCTGGTCCCACAACGTCCGGCTCGGCCACCCCCTCCCACATACTTGCAGCTCAGTACCCACCCTTATAGAGGCCAAGCCACACTTACTCCGGAGGCCCTGGGCCAGGTGAGCACTGCTGCCCAGTGTTGTGGGCGGGGAACACTTCTGGCACATACACTCCTTCCCGTTGAAGGTCACTCGGTCCCCAGGAGGAAAGGGCAGCCTGAAATGAGAGAGAACATCCTGTTGGCCACCTCTGGCCCTTCTCTCCTGATGTCACTCCAAGGCCATGGCTCCTGACTCAGCGGACAGTCCTCTTTCTAGGGGACCAAGAACCTACACAGACTAGACAGGGCCAGGTCCTTGCTGGCTGGTCCTCCAACCTTGGCCTTTGGCTGACCTGGGTACCCGGTGGCTCATGGATGCTTGCACTTGTCGCCTGCCAGCACTGTGATCTGAAAGCTACCATGTCTTAACATGATGCATCTCCCCAGGTAAGGGGAAGGTTAGGGCTAAGTGGGAGTCCCTAACCATTTCTAATATGATAAATTATACTCCAGCTGTGCAACTTGGATACATTACTCAGTGTCTCTGTGTTCCTGTTTCTCACCTGCAAGAGAAGACTAATGACATGCCACACAGACTTGTCATTCACTCAGACATGCCTGGTGGAACATGCTAGCCTAGACTCCAGGGCTGTGAGTATCCAGGGGACATTCCCCTACAAGCTCAAATGGCTTAATTGAAATCCATTCTAGCAAATGCACTCAGTATAATCAATGATACTGTGCTGTGGAACTCCTGACCAGTGCAAATGTCCCTGTGGCTCTCTCCCACTACCCCACTTCCCATACCCCAGACAACAAAGCTGTGTGAGTATTTCTTTGTTTGTTTGTTTGTTTGTTTGTTTGTTTTTCAAGACAGGGCTTCTCTGTGCTTTGGAGACTGTCCTAGAACTAGCTCTTATAGACCAGGCTGGTCTCGAACTCACAGAGATCCGTCTGCCTCTGCCTCCCGAGTGCTGGTATTAGAGGCGTGAGCTGCCACCGCCTGACGCTGTGTATTTTGTTCAATACCACACTGCCATTATCTACCCATGTTGTTGCTCCTCATGTCACCAGTTTGTTCTTTTTCAGGACTGAGTATTACTCCATTGCATCTGTTAAAAGGCATCTATCTGGGTTGTTCCCACTTGGACACCTGCATAATGGGACGTCCTTTCCCAAAGTGGAATTCCCAGTCACCTACTGTGTGACTCTGTCTCCAAGGAAACTGTACCACTTCGTATCTCCTAGCTATAATAACCCTTGCCATCCACCATATGTTGTATCTACAGCTGCCATTTCACAATTGCTTTGGTTGATGTCCCCAGTAGCTATGGTGTAAATGTAAGTGTGTATCTTTTGGCCATTTGTGTATGCTCTTTGGTGAGACATCTGTTAAACCCTTTTGCTCATGATGGACATTTCCTTTGGATTGTAGTTCTTCACATATTTGGACTATATCAATTACTTCCTCGTTGTTATGACAAAATGCCCTGCAAGTAACGTCTTAAGAGAGGAAGGGTTTATTGCCCCCTGCTTTAGATTTTATGTTTTTGTCTGTTCTGAGACAGAACTTTAGTCTATAGCTTTATGTCTCAAGTTCCTCGAAACTGGGATTGAAAGTGTGCACTGACATGCTGGGCTGCTTTGAGATTCTGTTGATATCTTTTGACATTATTTCCTTCCAGTCTGCAAAACCATCACTCCGTAGCAAGGCAGGCCTGCTGGAGCCAAATTCATTTAGCTCTTATGTGTACAGTAAAGATTTTGTCTTCGTCTCTTATGGTGCCTGTTCATTGACACTCACTATTCTCAGGCCTCAGTGTACAAATAACCCAATGAAGTTAGCGTGCCCAGAGCTGTAACACCATCACCACAATAAATTTCAGAACATTTCAATCACCATTTTGATGCCATTTTAATCAACAAGGTCGATCCACTCTGGGTAAGGTGAAATCATCCCACAGAGGGCCTTGGGCTCTGAGTCTGGCCTTCTTTTTCAGAAGGATTTTGGCTAAATACAGCTCTGGTAGATTTTATTTTCTTTTTGGTGCTTACAGACATCTTCTTACTGTTTCCCAGCATGCATAGCTCCTGGTGGAGGTCTGAGCTCATCCATGCTCCTCCACAGACATGGCATTTTGTTTGTATTGGGGGGGGGTTCTGTTATGGTAGTTGTATTTTTCCTGATGTTTTTAGATTTTTTTTTCTTGCAAATCTTTAGCAGTGTGGCTTGTGAACACCTCAGTGAGTTCTCGCTGGGATGTGATACAAGGGGTTGACGGTGACTATCTGGGCACTCTCTTTTCAGAGCCACTGAGATTTGGGGGCTATAAGCTTCTAGCTTTCATCAATTCTAGACAATTACATCCATTATTTCAAAAGAATTGGTTTTTGTCTCCCTTACCCACACAAACATCAGACAGACCGGCAGCAGACTAACAGAGAGGCAGACAAAAGTTCTGTATCTACTTCCATGTGGGCCGGTGTGAAAGCGTCTACTGCTACTTTTGAGTCCCCACTCATTTCTTGCATGTGCCTGATCACTTCAGGAGCTGCCAGTGGTTCCTTTCTCCCCCTCCATAGCCCTCCCACTTCTGGACACGGTCCCCTTTAAATAACGACAGAGTGGACAGAGCTGTCCCCATGTTTGTGTCTGCTGATGTCAACCCTGGTGGTCTCCACTAACATTTCTTCATGTTTGGCCTGTTGTCTCTTCTGGGCTCTACACTTCTGAGGAAATACTGAATGCTGTAGTCTTTATGTAGTTGGACGCAGTGGTCACACACCTTCCTGTGAGGAGGGTGAACTGCCAGCCTCTAGAGACATCTCAAGGAGGCTCACCTCCCCCTGCGGGGTCACTGCACAGCAGCCTCTGTTCCAGAGCTGTCTGAACCCCATCAATGAGGCCCACCCCTGCAGTGTCCAGCAAGGACCATCACTGTGCTTAGAACTCAGTGTCCCCTGGGAACTGTGCACAGTGGCTGACCCTCAGCCCGCTGATGGCTTGGCTGGATTGAGAAACATCTGGCAACCATTACATTACCTCTTGGTCTATCTGAGAGTGTTTCTAGAAAGGAACCCATCTTGAATGTGGGCAGCACCAGCAACATTATACATCTAGGGCGGCCAGAGTCTTCTGGAGTGATGTTGTGGGGGGAGGGGCAGAGCTCTTCCTTTTAAAGCATTTCCCTTGGGCATTTGTTACCACGGAGGGAAGGCCTCTTAATGGTGACATTGCTAGGTATTTGGCCTAATACAGCGCCCATTCTTTCCCTTGTCTCACACATCCATCTTTCCATTCATCATCTCACCCTGGCCAGGGAACACCTCACTCTGTTCTCTGTGGTCCCTCAGAGTCAGCCTCCAGCAGGAAGCAGGACGATGGCCTGTGCTTTGCTGCACCTGAACCCGGGCCCCAGTTCCAATGTGTGCTTGCTGAAGGTTAACTCTGTGTGGGGTCTAGTCTGGCCACGTGCAATGGCAGAGCCCCGCCCCATCACTTGTAGGTTGCCCAAGCTGTGCTCTCAGGCCAGCTGTGGCTGGGCCAACCTCATAAGAGTACCACATGGAAACCATCAAGGTGTTTCTGGAAAGCTCTGACCCAGCCACGTTAGAGAGCACACAGCAACTCTTCCATGGGAAATGTCCCCCACCAAGCTTCCTCCCTTGATGTCTCCTGGCCAAAGGCTCCATTCTGGCCTTGGGTACATGCTGTGACCACAGACAGCTGCTTGGAAAGGATGTAGGAAACACCACACAGGGAACTAACTAAGCACACTCTGATCTTCGCTCTAGCCTGTGTTTGCTGGCCAGGGGCCTTTCCTGAGGGCAGGGAAGGGATGCAAAAGGACCCAGGAAGGCTGCCATTGGTCAGAAGGCATGACCACAAGGCCTTGCTGCCAGTGTAACATCCAGACACTTCACAGGAAGTTCACTTGCTCTATGTCAGACAACAGGGACCAGGACTCCCAGTCCCTGCCCTCTCCCAGACACCTGAGACAAGATCACACCATGGTGTTGGGCAGGACACAGCTGTGGGCCAGGATGGGTCAGGATGCAAAACAGGACAGAAGGAGAAGGGAGGAAGGGAGAAGAGGCCTACTGGGTGGAAGGGAAGGAGAGGGAGAGGGAGGAGGGAGCTACCATATTCCTGCTTCCTGCTGGAGACAGACTTGGCAGGACCATGGAGTTACCCATAGGGCCTGCTTCCCTCTTCTGGAGGAATCTAAGAAGCTGAGGTTACAGGGCCAGAACCAATGCCTGTGGAACCCTGGGCCCGGCACACGTGGGTTGAATGAATAACGGAAAGAAGGAATGTGTGGCTATAATGGCTGAGACACCTCTGGGGCAGGATCGGGAGCCTGGGGGATGCTCCAGGGGTTCTGGGAACAGACTGCAGTGGTGAGGACTGGGCAGAGGGCAGTCGTCATTTGTGGAGTCTGGAACTGGAATAGTGGCTGGGTGGATTTGAGGACAGTAATGTGTGAAGCTTCTGTAGATGGAAACATGTCACCTGCAGGTTGGAACACAGGAAGTAGAGCCTGGGCCTGTGGGAGTGGGTGAGCAGGGACAGACTTCCACCTGGGCAGGCACGACAGGAAGCAATGTAGAAAAGAGTAGAGCCCAGAACAAGGCCAAGGGCAGGCTAGGGAGTGCCACCTAGGAGGCCAGAGGTAAGAGGATTTGGGGCCTGACAGGAGCCAAAAGACAGTGGAGGGCAGGAGGGCAGGAGAGCAGGAGGGCAGGGCCCAAGGTAGGTCTAGGTAAGGCGCAATAAGGGCTGTGGTGGGACTGAGCTTGGGAAGATAGAAGACTTGGAGAAGGTGCAGAGAGACGGTGTGCAAAGCGTGGCCCTTGCTATTCCTCACAGCCAGCTCTGCCTTGAGCCTGCTCTGAAAGACCCCAAACAGACTGCTGTACCTCCCTGTGCCTGATGGAGCGGAGTGGAGCCAGGACTGGAGGGAGATGGGCAAGGAGGAGGAGCAGAGGCCAGCATGGTACAGGCTGGGCCACCCACCTGCAGACAGCACACACGAAGCAGTCGGGGTGGTAGGTCTTGCCGAGCGCTGACACCACTTCCCCTTCAATGAAGCGGTCACAGCTGAAGCAGCGAGTGCCATAGAGCCTCTGGTAGTCACGTGTGCAGATGTGTTCACCCTGTCGTACGAAGAAGCCGCCCTCGGCCAGGTCACAGCCACATGCTGGGGAGAAGATCAAAGGCTGGGCTAGCAGACGGACCAACTCATGTCTCACAGCCAGCAGATCTGACCCCAGCCCACCTGACACAAGCTCCTACGAATCCAAATGTCTGACAGTACCTGCGATGGGACTCCAGGGAAAGACACAAGCTTCCCTCTGGCCTAGAGTCATGTGTCTTTTTCTGTGGAAACGTCCAGAAAGAGGCACCGAGGAACTGAGGGGAGAACCAGCTTCTCACCCTTGCTAGGACATGATGGGGCTCTTTGGCCTCTGGGACCCTGTGAGACCCTTCAAGCTGTTTCAGTGGTAGGACAACAGGTGAGCAGTGTGTGTGCGTGTGTGCATGCATGCACGCATGCATGCATGCATGTGAGAGAGAAAGAGAGAGAAAGAATGACTGTACATCTTTACCACTCTATGCTCTCCTCTGGGCTGAAGGTCCCAGTGGAGGACAACTGAGTCCACACTTGCTTCCCTATTCCACAGAGAAACTTTCCATTGCCTCCCACTTTCATTTGGTTCCCCCAGTTCTCAAGCCCTGACCCCTGTAACACAGCAAGGCCAGATTCAGAGCAGGAGAACCCACAGGCTCACTGTGAGCCGCTAATCCCTTGTCCTGACACACAGTTCCAGGGAGCCGGGACTGCTGAGCCTAGTGGAGGAGCAGAGAGGATTGCAGGCTATAGGCCAAAGTATCCTCCCTGGGACTGCTGCTCACCAACAGCTGGCAGGCCCCAAGTCAACTTCTGGGGACATAGTGCGCTCCTCCCTTATACTCTCCAGTCCCAGAAGCACGCCCAAGTGAACCATTCAATGTCTCAGATGGAACAGCCTAGAAGTTTCCACAGCAATGCCGTTTGCAGAGACATGGCTGCTGGTACAAAAGGAAAGGGGCCTTCCATGTCATGTGCGTGCACAGAGGAACGCCAGTGTCACAGCTAGACCGTGACATTCCTTACAGTCCTATGTCTCAGCCTATGGCTGCTGCTGCTGCCATCATTTCCACCATAGGCTAGAAGCCAGCCTGGAGCCATGCTGGATTCCTTCTCCACACCCAGTCTGGGAATGAAACCTAAGGTTTAATCTTGTCCTACTATAGATCAAACAAATATTCTTCTGCAAGAACAGGCCACGGGGCTGGCAGATATGCACAGGATTATACTGCAGTGCCTTGGAGACAAGACAGTCACAAGTACTCAAGATGCTGACACTGGGCTATGTCTGCTTGTCACAGCTGTGACAACACTGGCAGCCCTTAAAGAAAGAATGTGTGCAGGGGAGCACAGACACAGAATTGAGTAAGCCACACTGTGACATGGGGAGAGGGACACAGACAGCCATGCATCACACCCTGAGATACTCCACCAGCCCCTAGCCCTGCTGCCTCGGCTGCCTGTTGGTTTCTGGCTGCTCTGAGGATTCCAAGGTCACCCCAAAGAAGTGACATCCCGGACCTCTGCTCCTAAAAATAAAAAGTACAAGTTCACCAGTAACTCAAGTCCCTCGTGGAGACAATGTGCCTCTATCACATTTCAGATTGAAGAGGATCAAGTTAGCAGGGGCCTGGAAGGTATGGGGAGGTGTTCATCTTTGGAGGACACAAGGGTTGGCAGCAGCTGACAAGAAGGCAGGGTCAGGGTCACTTCTTGGAATTCTTTCTCTTTTTGTGTAATTTGTATGTGTTCATGTGCCTATGGAGGCCAGAGGACAATGTCAGATGTCTTCCTCATTTGCTCTCCACATTGCTTTTGAGACAGAATCTCTCAGATTCAGCTGTGCTGGCTGCCCGGTGAGCTGCAGGGAATCCTCCTGTCTCTGCCTCCCCACCAGCACTGGGTTAAGCAGATGCATACCCACACCTAACTTTCTCTGTAGATTCTGGGGTCCTGCGTCCAGGCTGCAGATAGTGGCTGCTGCTCTCTGTAGCAAAGTCCCCCGGAGCTGATGTATCCTTTCCTCTGGGGATGGGTGGTTTGGAGCTGTGTGAGATGACACAATAGGCTGCCCTCCAACCCCCAACTCATGCCCACTCTGTGGAGCCTGAGGCACAGGTTTTCCTGGCTATGCTGGGAGCGAGGTGCCCACGTCATCATTTTTTTCCTCAAGCAGTCCCAGTCACCATCCTGGGATGGCTATCACAAAAGATTCTGGGGCTTTTGTCATGTGCTGCAATAGGGGTAATAGAAAAATGGGGTGTCATTGTGAGAACACATCAGGGCCAAGGTGGCTGGGATGCGTAGGGGTCCCCCTCAACCCTGGTAGCTCTTGGGACATCACTGAGAACCAGCTGCTCATGCCCTGGGATGAGGCCCCTGAAGGCTGGTATCTGTTTCACCTTAAGTCAGATCCCTCGGTGTCCAAGAATGAGACCAAAGTAAGAGTTAGCTCAGGCTGACCTTGTTACTACCCCACAGGCCATGTTTCTCCATGGAGGCTGACCATCCAGAGCTGACAGCACCAAGGGTGTTTTGTGGTGGTCCCTTCTGCAGAAAATTCTCTTTTCAAACATCAGGGCTTTATACACTGTAGCTGAGCCAGAGGGTCAGCGTGGAGGGGTTGGAATGCCACAGACAGAAGCCCAAGTACCTCTATAGGTTCAGGGGCCAGAGAAGGACCTGGAATCAAACCCCTAGATGCTCCTAGTTTCGCCTCCGCTCTCTGAAGTCAGTCACCAGCCCCCCACCCAACGCACACACAGCTCACTTGGTAGGGTTGTTTCCCACCTAGGGCAGCCTTGTTCCTGCCTGGCAAATTTCTATCTTCAAGTTACAGCCAAATGCACCTCCTCTGACTTCTTTTTGGAGGCCTCTAGACACCCCCCCCCCATGCACTGACCTCCATGTCCCAAGGATTTGGCTCCTACTTTTTCTACTCAAACAATAAACTTAACATTCCCTCTCTTCACTGAGGGTCACCATGGTGAAGGCAGTGCCAGTTTCCAGAAGCCCAGAACACCACTGCCAAGCCAGGGGCCATGTGCATGAGGCTTGCCTGCACTGTAGGAAAGCATCTGTGGTCCTTTAACAATGCCAGCTCGTAAGTCCACATGCCATGTCCAGTGGGTGGATCCTACCCACTGTACCCTGTGAGTACTTTTTCTCACATTTCTTGGGCGTTGGATGGAGGTGTGCTCCGCCCCTAGCATGTGTGTGGAATGCAGAGCAGAGGAGAAGGCTCCAAACCCATTCAGGTACCCTGGAGAGGCTGCACACACAGGCACACCTGCTGGAGAGGCTGCACACACAGCTTCAGACCCTGTCATGTTATTGATATTATTTAAGATTGCTGTGGTTTTAAGGCTACTTTTTATAAGCAAAGAAAAATGAGTGACTTTCATTTAGAGCGTTTTCAGGGCTACTGCAGCAGGGATGCAGTAAGCCCCCCTGAACACTGCTACTGATTTTGCACAGCCAGCAAAGGCCACTGACACTCTCCACAGTACCCCAGTAGCTCCAGGACTGGTATCTCTGATTCTGGGCTTAGATGCCTGCATCCAACCCTGCGGATCCAGACTCTCCCTATCCCCCTGAGAGGATTCCTCCCTCACACCAGACGGCATTCTGGAAAGACACAGCCTCAGAACACTACAGACGCTCAGGTGTGACCAGAGAGCTTTCTATACCCAGAAAGATAGAGAAGGGAGGCTGGGAAGCCTAGTTCAGGACACTGTGTAACCAAGCCAAGGGTCAAGTACACGCTCACCTTTGCACACGAAGCACCTGATGTGGAAGTACTTGTTCTGAACACGCAGCACCTCACCCTTGCACACATTGCCACAGGTACTACACAGGATCGCAGTGCTGGCTGGCTTCTCCAGGGGGGCATGCGCAGCCTGGGGCTGCGACACTGTGGGGAGAGAGGAGCCAGGTTAAAGTGGGGGACACTCAGGACATGAAGAACAAGCAGGATGCCTCCCAGCATGCCCCCACCCACAGCACTGGTCAAGTGACACTCAAGTTGCATGACAGGTAACAGTTCTGAGAGTCAAGACCATTTGGTAAACCCACTGTGGGCTCTGTTTGTGGCTGCTCTACTCAGGAAGCATTCTCATCCCTATCGCTTACTTACCTATGACGTCCCTCATACCTCTATGCAGTGCTGATATAGCAAGGCCACCATTGTTCCCTCTTAAAGAGCAACTAACCCTTGTTGCATCCATCCAGTACAATGTTGACACCTAGAGTCTCAGAGTGACATCACTTCCAGACAGCTCGGTGCTCCTACAGTCCTGGGACCCTCAGCCTCTTCTTCAGACAGCTGCAGCCCTCTGAGAACTGTTTTCACATTTCCTTTGAGTCCCAAAACACCAGACTAAACATGGTCAGTGACCCCCAAGAGTGAGCCACAGCCAGGTAGACAGTTGAAAGAGGTATTGGAGACCACAAGTTCAAGAACCAGAGTTGTGGTCCTAAGACCAGGCATGTCCATGTACCAGGTATGACCCTGCAGCCTGCTAAAGTACCTGTAGATGCCGGCACGTGGGATGCTAGGTTATGGTATAGAAGCCTCAGGTCTGCCCCTCAACAGCCCTATAATGAGGAAGCATCCACGAGATTCTCAAGGTTTTAGGCTGAAACAAAACTAAGTGTATTTGAGGAACTAAAGAGCCATAGGCCCCAGGTTGCCATACAGGGACCATGTAGGTCTGCGGCAGGGACTACTGTGCCCTGGCCTAGAGAGACCACACACTCAGGTAATGCAAAGACTTTGCCACACCAGCAATGTACCCAGATATATATTGGGACATTATGAACATGTATGGGACTTGGGGTCTCCTAAGCTCAGACAAAGGCTAAGGAGGCAAAGGAAAGACCATTGGCTGTCCAGCATGGCCCAATGTTATCAAAGGACATTTCCTAGGTAAGCAGTCAGAGAGGTGCAGTACAGCTAGTCTCAACAAGGGAGAACCATGAGCCATGAGAGCTGGCATCTCCAGAAGCCAGCAGAGCTGAGGTGAGGGTTCCATCCGCAGCTACAGAAGGAACAGCCACAGTCTGAACTTCAGGCCAGCACAACCTGCTCAGCCTCGGTCCTCCAGTGCGACTCCCCTTAATAGGAGTAATCTACTGTGTGAAGCACCATGCTGAGAACGAATGCACAACCATGCCCAGGGACTGCAGATGCAGGGTGGGGAGCCACAGCCTACAGCCACAGGCCAGGGCCACCCACCACACAACCCTTTGCCACAGCCAGCTGTACAGAAGGCGGGCGTTATCTCCAGTAACAGCCCAGGGGCTTAGCCGTGCCTTCGCAGCATGATCCAACAAGATGAGCGAAATGTGATTGCTCACCCACAGCTGCTGCCTGGCCTTTGCCCCGGCCTCCCTCCTGGGACCAGCCATAGAAGCCAAACCGCCTCTAACCTGACATCTGCCTTGAGTCGCCACTTCAGCCCGCCCAGGCTGACGGCCTCCACGCAGCTCACCTCATCCTCCCTCTTCCACAGGACTCCCCCCACCTCTGTGATCTATGCCACTCCGATGGCCACAGTGACAGTGGTGGCCGCTCAGCAGCAGCACGATACAGCCTGCAGCCCTTGCTGTCACATGCAGCCAGTCTCCATCTCCACAAGGTCCCAGAGCCTTGACCCAGCCATGGTGGGTCTTCTATTGCACTCGACCCCTCCTTGACTGAGTGTGGCCAGGCCTTACAGCTATGGATAAGAAGCTGGGCTGCAGTCAGTGATCACAGCTGTGTATGACTGGGCCACAGTGGGGATCTTGTAGATGACATCCTTGTGGGTCACCCTGGTCCTGTGTGGCTCAGGGATGCAGGGTGGGGTGGCTCTCCAGAACTTTTATGTCCACCCAGTTTGGGACACAAAGGACAATGGGAAGTATCTTCTCCTGGTCAGACAAGGCAGAGATTATGTGGCCTGAATCTGGCTCAAGGCCAGGATGAGCAGGAAGTCATTTCAGATTTGGGGGTCCTGAGGGCTGTGGGGTGAGCCGGCCTGGGATACAGTCTCAGCTCTGCCTCTCGTGGGCTTGTGACTTTGAGAGAGTTCCTGTCCACCCGGCACCCCACTCCCGCCTTCTATCTGCCTTTCCATCTGTCCTGCATATCCACCCACCCTCTGACTTCGATCTGTCCTTCCATCTGTCCTTTCCATCCACCCACCCTCTGCTCACATCCCTTGGTCCTGGTGGAAACCAGGATCAAGGGCAAAAGGCTGTGCTTAGCAACCAGCCCAGCAAACACTGAAGTGTTCCACAACAATGACCACCTCGTTTTCAGGAATATGTGGGGGCTGGGTGTAGCCCAGTAGCCTAGCATGCAAAGGTCCTGAGTTTCATCCCCAGCACCAGTTCCCAAGTTACTGGAAATGCATCTGGGCAAGAGCTATATTAAGAGCATGAATCTGCTGGCCAGATCCCACTCTGCCCACTAGAGCTGCCTGAAGCTGTGGGTCTGGTAGTAGTGCTGCCCTCTGGTGGTCACAGGAAGAGCTGTGCTAACCCAAGAGAGGGATGCCAGGAAAACCTTGTAAGCTTCCCTCTAGGCTAGTGAACTGGTTGCAGATTTGACACGCACATCTTTTGCCCCTAGTGGGATTCAGTTCTAGAACCTGAGGCAGTTGTGGAATAGCAGTGTCAAGTGTACCTATGGAGAGGTAGCAGCAAGCCGGCCCAGCCTGTTCACTTCCTTCTCACCCCATGCCGTCAGCGCTTCCCAGAGGGGACCATGTTTCTCACAGTAGCGGGCAGAACCATGCCATCTCAGCCACTAGTGGATGACTTGAGGGTCTGAGACAAGACAGAGCCAGACAGGCAGGAGGACACCGGGAAAGCAGAGTCCCCAACTGTCCTATGCTGCACTGGGCATCTACGGGGGTAGGGGGACTGGAAGCTGAATGCTGACAGAGGAATACTCGGGATTCAGGGGGTTGGTGTGACTCTACCTCTTTAAAGCCACTCCAAATATAGAAATGCCCAAAGCAAGGCTGAACAAACTGTCCTTGAAGGTCAAAGACAGTCTGGCAGCCAGGGGCACACACGGTTAAGAAAAAGCAATCTTTCCAACTAATAAATTACCCAAAGAAAGGCGACAAAGACCCAGGCGCCTCTGAGGCAGACAACTCCTGTCCTCCTTGCTTGGCTGGGGCTGGGCGGGGCACTGATTCCCCCCTTCCTTGGCTCCAGCCCAAACACTGTGAAGTCATCACCAGAGAACACAACAGTGTAACTCGCTGCCTTCTCTTCAATACCCTGCTTAGCTTCAGACCTACTGGGTGCAAAGGGGTCTTTTCAGCCCTCCTGACACCCCTGTGACACCAGCATGGCGCTTACCTCACAAGCAAGGAACTTGAGACCAAAAGCAGCTGAATGGGCCAAGGCCAGCCATGCCAGGGCTTGGAAACACCAGTCAGGAGGGAGGGTAGGGGAACCTGCACGGTGCAGTCCTGAGGCTCATATGGGGGCCTATGATCCAGGAGATGCAGGATTTTTTGGCTTTTAAAACATCTTTGGTGACTCTAAATCATCCCACAGCTGCTTATTCCAGTCACTTTGACTGGGTACATGCCTAGGACCTGACTATCTCTTTTCCATCAGAAGGCCACTCTCTGGGCTGCGTTTGGGAGAGAAGATATCATACAAGGCCTGGAAACCTACATCCTGCCCCATTAGAGTCGGATTTGGGAGGAGGAGGCTTCACAGGATGAAGGCTGCCTCCAGGAGGCCGTTCTAGGGCCTGGGGTCAGCAGGGTCAGGGAGTGGAACCCATGGATCACTTCATCCAAGGTGAAATATCCACTGTGTCTTCCAGAAGGGCAGCAGACAGGAACCCGCACTCCCTGATTCATCAGATGCCAGATTCATTTCTAGGCATCTATGCTCTTTTCAGTGCCTGTCAATCTCCAGTGTCTCCTGCCACCCCCAGCTCTAGTTCGCAGGGTCACAGCTGGAAGTCTCTTCTGAGGTTTCTTGTCATTCCTGAACACAGGCTCCTGGAGCCTGAGTTGAAGGCCTCCCAGTCTCCATCACTGCCTTAAGAGCAAACCCCTGTGCCTCTGCCTCTGAAAAGTCCTCCAGGATTTCCTCTGGGATGGCAAGCCTTCACACCTGACTGCATGTGACAGGCACCTGTGCATGATGTCTGTATGCTAGAGGGCCACTGCCATCTGTCTGTCTACTGCCCCAGACAGGGAAGGCCTTGGAAGGAGCCAAGTGAGATTGATCACAGCCTCTGAGGCCCTGACTCAAAGATTTCATGGTGGACTTGAGAGACTGAGATGAGGCAGAGGTCTCCTGCATGCCTCCAGCAGGAGAGTAGAAAAACTCAGGCATGGAAGGTGACTTGGCATTAAGCAGAACTGGATGTCAATCCCTGAAGAGCAAAGGAGAGACCTTAAACACACGTCACCAAGGGAAAGCAGCCAATCTGGAAATGCTGCAGCCAATGATTTCCACTATGGCTTTCTGGAAAAGGCAAACCTGGTGACAGCTGGTGAGTGGCTGCTGGGTGAGGTGGTGTATGCCTTGAGGCACACACAGGCAGGTCTCTGTGAGTTCAAGGATAACATGGTCACTATAGCCAGTTTCAGGTTGGGAGAGAGGAATGAACTGGCAAACTCTAAGATCACTCTGATGACTCTGGGATGGTGGAGGCGTGTCATTGTATCTTTCCAAACCCACAGAGCTCACATCACTAATGTAGACCCTGATAGAGTTGTGGACTTTAGTTAATGGTGCATGTCAGTGCTGTCCCGGCAGTCCTAATGCACATATTACAGCATTGTAAGATGTGACAGTAAGGAAAAGCCATGCTGGGAACTCTGCCCTTTCTGTCAATCAAAAGGAACTGCTACACCCAAGACCTAAATGCAAGTGTGCAGGATTGTTGCTCCATAATTTCTAGATCGGCTCTAATAGGTGGTTAACAACCTCTTGCTGTGCTAATAACAGAAAGCGTCAACTCAAGTGGTAGGAATCAGTCACCCTAGGCTGTGACTACTTATATTCAAGCCCTGCAACAATGAACCCCCAGTGCCAGGGAGCCTTGGTGGAGCAAAGAAAACAGGTTGTGGAAACACCAACTTTAACTCCGTCTGTGGGGACAGCACCACAGGAATTCACTGCAATCCACACCTCTTGTCACCTCAGCTGGACTCTGGCTAGGCACCTGCCCTAGAGCCTGGAGAAGCTGAGATGGAGCAGGGCTGGCTGAACGATATTGGAGAACGGCCAGGCTCTCAAAGCCTGTGTGTACACCTGCAAATTAGGGCTGTCTGAGGAGTTCTGAAGGTCCCACTGAGGTAGAGAAGAGCCCTGTGGTGTCTGGCAGGGGTGGCAGCTGAGAGCAGAGCTCCCTCCTGGGCTCAAAGGCTAGGGTTTCCATAGGCTGGGTCAGTAAGGGGCTACCGGCAGCAGGGCCCACACACATTACTTGAAAGACTAAAGTGAATATTCTAGGTTCTGAAAGCCCTGCAGTTCCTCATCATCAAACCTGGAGGTGGCACCATGTATCACATGTGTACGTGTTATATCCAGCATCTCTCATGTGATCCCAAGCAAGCAGGGCCAGTGTCTAGAAGCTCTCCCTCGCCATCCCCGCTGTCCCAGAGCCATCAGCCCATCCTTTGATGATCTAAGTCGTTTGGGAACTCTGCAAAGAACTGTCAACTTCCCTGTGTAAGCCAGGCCTGCAGGGCCAGTGCTGTGACCCTCAGGACATTAGCAGGCCCCCTGCTCCTTCCTTCCTTCATTGCCTTGATCAGCTCTTCAGACCCTATCCCATGCAATGAACTACATTGGGTCTTGGAAAACCACAGTGAGCATGTCCTGGGCCCCATCTCACCAGAAATGGCCAATCACCTCATACAGAAAAGGAGGGAGAGGCTGGAGATGGTCACAGCTAGGAGGACCCAGTGTGAATCTGATGCTGGTCTGGGAATCACTGGCAGAGACAGATGTGCCAGCTGAACACACACACACACACACACACACACACACACACACACGTGGCAGGAGGGGCCACATCAGGCCCGTGAGCTGTGGGGCAAGCTCCTGTCTCATCAACTGGATGGCCAAGCACTCACCATGCTGAAATCCCGGAGCCTTTTTAACAATTTATTCCCTCTCTTGTCCTGACCCCTATACTTTGTTCCATCCTTGTCTAAGAGCCAGTGGTCCCTGGACCCCTGAACAAGGGCTCTGATCTGGCCAGAGGCCAGAAGCCCATGTTGATCATATTTTCTATTTTCCAGATCAGGAAGAGGGGTAGGGGAGGTGGGTCAACCCAGGTGAAGGTTCTTAATGGCTGTCACATTCTAGCAGCCAAGGTAGCTGTGGAGAGCCTTCCAGCTGCTGTGTGTATTACAGAAATGGCTGCTCTGGGGTTCCTGAACTGTTGATGTTCTAAATACGTGAAGCAAGTTTTCTGTGGCCAGGCACTGCTTGGTCCCATGCCTCTGGTTCATCCACAGAGAGTGGTGTGATGTCTAAGTCTATCTTCCCCTTTCAGATGGTTCTGTGACAATGAGCTGGGAGGACACTACAGGTCGAAGACAGACACAGCAGCTTGGTGAACACACAGCAGGCGGGAGGGCCTCTAAAAGTGACATGGGGTGGAGGCTCTAGGTCAGGGCAGTACCTTCTGGGATAGAAGCAAGCACATTCCCCATGCTGGTCTGGGTCACTGCACGACCCTGGGGGCCATGTCTGTGTGCCACTTCTGCCACTGTACCCATACTCTTCCAGGGGCATATGATGTCAGCCAGTGTTCCAGGACCTTGGGCACTCTGGAGGAGACTTGACGACCTGTGGAAGACAGCTTAATCTGTGTTGTAGGGCATGAACCCCACACTGCCATTCTGTGTGGATGCTTGGAGATGGATGGGAAGAGTGCAGGGTCTCTGGCGATTGTTACAAATCCCCCAGATTGTAGGGGGCAGAGGAAGCCCTGAGCGAGTGAAGTTCTGAGTGAATATGTGTTGTTAACAAAGGCATAGCCATGTCTGATGCCTCAGCCCCATGGGAAAATGCCAGAGCCTTCCCTTCTGGTCCAAGTGAAAATGTTGATAGTGTGTGCAGAAAATGTCCACCATAGCTTTCTGTGCCCCAGATGCTTACAGCCTGGAAACAGCACCCCTACAGAGACTGCTGCTGTTGAGATTAGCTGGAGCCCCTGCTTCCTTGTTCATCTTACATAACAACCCTGCCTCTTGGTTCACCCATGCACAATAACCCACCTCCACATTCAACTCCTTATAATAAACACACTGAGCTTCTGGGGTACTGAGGTTTCTCCATGAGAAAGCGTAGCCCACCTGAACCCAGTATTTCTATCTGTCGGTGTGTCTGTCTTTTCTTTGAGTCAAGTCACTGGGAACTGTGCAAGGATTTTCACCAGGGGCATCTGTGGCTGGGTGTATCCCTAAGACACATGGATGAATAAGCACAAGATCTAGGTATTGATTCATTGAAAAGGTGTTTTTGCTCCCCAGAAGGTTTAGGGTGTTGGAATTCATACCCTGCTTCCTTGCCCTAATGCAACAATCCTAGCCCTCAGAAAAGTTCAAATAGCTGTTTGCCAGCCAAGCACAGTTGGGTTCCATAATAACACTGCCCAGAGTCCTCACAGCATCTCTACAGTCCTTCATCCACAGTAGTCCATCCCCTGTCCATAGCAGCCACACTCAGGCCAACCCCTGTAGCACAGCAGTCTCACTCAGGCCAGCCCCCTGCAGCAGATCCTCCACCTGCACACACCATGGAGTCACATAGAAATGACTCCATCCAGCCTCTGACTCCGCCCTCTCGGTCTCATCCAACAGCCCTATTGCAGATAACCCTTCCCACCTGCCCACACCCGGATCTCAGACTCACCTCCACGACTACAGGACAGTACACCAACGTTTCCTGAGCCACCCTGTCTGTGGCATCTTGTGGCAGAGCCACGGAAATATTACACACCACCTGTGGGATGGACAACATTGGAGTGGCAGAGCCAGAAGCCTCCTTGTGACCAGCCCACTGCTACTCATCATGGAATGTCCACATGACGATGGCTGCACTGGGCTAGCCCTTGGAGGGGGTTGGTGAGGGAGAAGTGATTGGGATGGTCTCTTCTAGAAGAAAGATCTGGAAAGAAAACTGAGAAGCAGGCTTGGATGCCTCATCTGGCCATGCCTTCCAGTGAACACTGGCTTCAACTGAAAGCCCTAACTCTTGCAGCCTCAAGCAGCTGGTCAACATCATTGGCCACCCACATCCCTGCAGGGCGGCATTCCATTGCCGGATGAATCAGCCTTTCGGGACCAAGGGTAGCTGCTCTTACAGCAGCATGCACAGTCTGCCCACCACCCTCATCATCAGTGTCTAAGCCATGCAGATGGTCTATGGTGGCTTCTTCCCAGCATGTCCCCATGTCACACCACCTTGTGCTTCAGCAGCAACAGCAGCTGATGCTCACAGACGCTCCTCAAATCTAATAGGAAACAGAAGTGCATCTGGGGCAATCAATCATCTCCTAACAGCCAGGCCTAGTCCTGGGTCATTTCACCACAACCTAGCCCAGGGCTGCCGACATTGGATTAAACCAGCTCTGTTTTCCCAGCTCTGGTTTTTTATTCTAGAGTGGGACCTGCCAACAGGTGTATCCTGACTATAACTCAGCTGCCCCCAACTCCCCTCCAGGCCTCTGTAGACCCAGCCTGGTAAGTGCAGTAGACCAGCTGTCAGCCTTCATGCAGTCCAAATGGTCCTGGGAGCCTTGGCCTTGTGTTCAACACAAAGTGATGAGGATATAATGCTACTGAATCAGCAGCATTAAAATAATCAGTTTAGGGTTGGAGAGGTAGCTCAATTGGTTGAGTGCTCAGCTAATATTCATGAAGCTCTGGGTTCAATCCCCAGCACTGCCTAAGTTGGGTGTGGTGGCATGCACCTGTAAATCCTAGCACTCAGGAGGATCAGGAGTTCTAGTTCATTTTCCGATACATGACAAGTTGAAGGCCAGCCTGGTCTATGTTAGCACTGATGTGTAAACAAATAAATACACTGGATTGGAGCAAACTGTTCATCGCCAGTGCAGGCTCATTCAGGTCATGTGATGACACCCAAGTTTTAAATGTGCCTGCTAGGTGTGAGCACACAGTTGGCACTCATCTTGGCTTGCCACCAACTAGCATTAAGAGGCTCCTGTAGGCCATCTAAGGGATATAAGGTTCTGAGGTGTTCTGTAACCTAGCAAGGTCATACAGCATGGGACAAGCAGGCAGGGGTGGACCTTGGTGCCTCCCTGAGAAGCGGTTCCCTGTCCCTATAGCTCCTTCCCCTTGACCTCTTGGCTCTTCTCATATCCTCCTCAGTGAGTCCAAGGAAGGCTGGTGTTGGGAAGGCATTTCCTGAACAACTAATTAAAGCTGAGATCGGAACTGCTGACTGGGAACCTGGAAAGCTGACCCATAACTGGGCTGAGGTTCTGACAGACCTTGCCCAAGAAGCAGGCTTCCGGGCAACTTGCTCATGCCAGCAGGATCCAGTCACAGAGTACGAGATTGATAAAGCATGGTCAGGGTGCGCCAACACTCCATCATGAACTGCCAGCCCGACCAGCCCTGGCCAGGCCAGTTTCTGGAGACACAGAGACAAAAATACCTTGTAATTACATGAGTTCACTATTGTTGAAGACCCAAAGAGCAGCAAGAGTTGAGGGACATAACAGCTCCCAGTGCCGTATGCTGTTGATGGTCATTCTGATTCTAGGTACCATAGTAAGGTGCAGATACACAGTGATGTCCTCTCCCGCTGTAGAAGCCACACCTGTCCTGGGAGGCCCTGCCTTCACAGTCAATGGTCAGAGTGCCTGCAGAGCTCTGAGGAAGGGACTTATTCTGCTCAAACTGCTTCAGGGCATGGTCTCTTCTCAGCTGGGTCCTAAGCTCCGCTTTCACCTCCAACCCTGGGGGCCCCACACTCTTTATTTCGGACATTCTGGTGAAGGTGAGGAGCTGCCTCATTTTGGTTTGCCTGTCCCTGGTTGGTGATGTTAAATGCATTTATGTGTCTTCCTTGGAGACCCAGGCTCCTCTGCCCGGCTTTGAACCGGCTGTCAGCCGTGATGGTTTTGAGAGCCGGGTATCTACTCTAGCTGCAAGTCTCCCATCACACCTGTAAGCAGCGGGTCCCGTGGTCTTCCACGCTGTACGGTCACTTCTTCATGGGGCCTTTGCAGCACAAAGGGTTTCAGCGCTGATGAAACCTGATTTCTCTGTTTTTCTTCCGTAGTTCATGTTCTTGGAGTCATTTCTAAGAAACTGTTGCCCGATCCAAGATAATGAATATTTATCCTGTTTTTTATCTTAGCTCTTTCTATAATTTCCCATAAATAGAATGGCATCGCCCCGTCTCTGAGTGCCTCAGCAGATGCCAGCTCTCCGCAGTCTTCTCCTGGAGCCCTCCTCTGAGGAGAGTGGTGTGCGGTCGTCCCAGGGTGGGATGTGCTGATGTGCTCTTGCTATTGCAGTCTGCTCTTTGCCGTGGGGGAGCGGCATGCATCGGCCCCCACAAAGGAGACAGCCATTTAGGAAATGGGTCCCCAGCTCCAGCGTCCACAGCATCCTCAGAATAGCAGGAAGCAGGTGGCTAAGGACCCAGCCACCAGCCCCATTCCAGCCAGCCAGAGGCCAGCAGTGAGCACTCCTTCCTCGGGCCATCTGGTGGGGTAGCCACCGCTCTTCATTTTGGAGGTACAATATTGTGCAAAAGGGCTTTATGTCAACCTGACACAAGCTAGAGCTATCTGAGAGGAGGAAACATCAATTGAGAAAAATGCCTCCATAAGATTGGGCTGAAGGGCTGGAGACATGGCTCAGTGGTTAAGAGCACTGACTGCTCTTCCAAAGGACCCGGGTTCAATTCCCAGCACCCGCATGACAGCTCACAACTGTCTGTACCTCCAGGATTCACCGCCTTCACACAAACATACATGCAGGCAAAACACAAATGCACACAAAATAAAAAATAAATAAATTTTTAAAAAAGATTGGGCTGTAAGGCATTTTCTTAGTGATTGATGGGGGAGGGCCCCATTATGGGTGGGGCCACCCCTGGGTCAATGATCCTGGTTTCTATAACAAAGCAGGCTGAGCAAGCCGTGGGGAACAAACCAGTAAGCCGCATTCCTCCACGGCCTCTGCAACAGCTCCTCCCTCCAGGTTCTGACTTCCTTCAGTGATGAGCAGTGCTGTGGAAGTGTGAGCTGGATAAACCCTTCCTTTCCAACTTGCTTTTTGGCCATTGTGTTTCGTTGAAGCAATAGAAACCCCAAGACAGATATCAAGTGTGTGTTGTTTGTACCACCATCCAGGGAACAAGGATGTGGGCTATGGTCCTTGCTGCTGGAAAGACCCTGCTGGTCAGGCAGGGATACCACAGAGAGACGCCTGGCTCTTACTCCCTAGAGGCCTGCTGGGCACTCTGTCTGGTTCTCACTGGAGGGTGGGAGCAGAGTGAGTAGAGGCAGGAGCCTGGCTAGAGCTGGCTACCCTGAACTGTACAACTCTAGGCCACCCAGGTCTCTGCTCTGGGTCCAGCCCCCCCCATCAGCCCCCCCCAGTAGGCCCCCAGACCTGTCCCCCCATTCTCACTCTGCAGGTCATCCTGCCAGCACACAGCCCCCTGGGCTTAATGCTGCTTTCTCAGGGGCATGGCATGCCCCATTCTCCATGCCCACACCAGAAGAAGGAACATTCCTTGTATATTCCTCATCGACCGACTTCCTTGGAGTAACTGTCAAAGCAGTGGAGCCTGTATACTACAGGACGCAGTGACCCTTGGCCCCTTCTCCCATATACTAGCTGTGCCTTCACCAGCTGTGACCATCACAAATGCTTCCACACATAGTTAAATATTTCCTGGGGAACAGCAAGTCCCCTTTGATAACCACAGTTTTAAAGAAAAGAAAGAATGCCCAGAAACTCCACCCCAAACATAGGTCGGAGGTGCTGGAGTCCAGTCTCTGCTGGCCTTCTTTCCTGTGAGCCTCAGTTTCTACATTCATAATAAGGGGTCAGCTACCTCACCCCACACATTACTTGTGAAAGTCCCCGAAGCCTGTATATGATTGATATCTATAGGTGTTGGCTTTCACCACAATCACAAGACACCAAGCTGGATAGCACTAACTCAGGCTCTGCCCTCCAAGCTCAACCACAGGTATCATAATTTTTCCTTCTAGCTAGAAGCTGAGTCCTCCTCCCTGGCTGGCTGGTGTGAATGCAAAGCTATTCTGAGCTTTACCTGACCCTCCTCCAGGCATCCCCATGGAGCGGCCTCCTCCCGAAAGCGCCAGTAGCTCTCCTTCCAAGGCTAGGCCCAGCAGTGTGGAGGCTTCAGGTCGCAGCTGGGAGAGTGGAGAGCCTCTGCGGCCTTTGTGGCTGACACATCTCCCATTGACATGTCAGAGTCACGTGGAAAAAACCACCCCCAAGTCCGCACAGGGTAGGGCCAGGCCCTTCCTGGAACACTGAAATAGCACCCTGCCACACTGCTGCTCCAGAGATGCACCTGTTTTCTAGCATCCGGAAAGGGAACTCTGACACGGCACTGGCAGAGTAGTCCAACTGCTAGCCTCTGGGTTTGTTCCAGGGACAATGAGCTTACAACCCCATGGGGATCCATGTGGTAGGGGTCACAGTCCACACCAGTGTTCCCAGAAGCCCTAACAGCACCTCAGAGGGGGCACGCACGAATGTTTACAGCCCTGCTTTCCAGAGCTGTTGGACTTTTGAGAAACGGGGAATGCTAAGTGGAAAGAAAGAT
The DNA here is from genome assembly GCF_017639785.1 of Mesocricetus auratus. Taxonomy (NCBI): domain Eukaryota; kingdom Metazoa; phylum Chordata; class Mammalia; order Rodentia; family Cricetidae; genus Mesocricetus; species Mesocricetus auratus. The sequence goes on along the minus strand of NW_024429190.1, from coordinate 15,937,738 downwards.
ATCCTAGGCATAGTGAGACTGGCCTCCAGTGCCCTGTATACAGGGATTGCCAAGAGGAAAGAATGATACCCTGGGTATGATGAGGTCAGTGCCCTGAGGGCAAGATATCCCAGAGGTGCTGCAGGGTAAGCTCTGCCTGCCCATCCTCTGCACGTGCCTAGTGCTCACTGAGAAAGGAAGGACACAGAGGACCCATGATCTCTACACCTGGAGTTCATTCTCTATACTCTGTCTGCGTTTCCTTCTATCATAGGAATAACTGCCAGTGGTGGTGGCCACAGGAGCAGAGGCACAGGGAGGGGTAGGAGGCAAAGGTTGCCACAGGTCACCTTCCTGTGGAGTCCAGGCCCCGAGGAATCGGTGCTGCCAGCACCTGTGGACAGGGATAACCCCTGAAGAAAGGGATGCAAAGAAAAAGAAAAAGAGGAGAGAGAGAAATCACCCAGCCTTAGAGCTGAGTCCTGGCTGTGGGTGGAGTTATGTGTCTGCATCCTGCTACACGCACCTTGGTGTTGGAGGGAACAGGGAGCAGTGTGCTAGCATCCCTCTGGAAGATGGACCACAACTCTAGCTTCCTAGAAGACTCCCCAGCCCCAGCTTTCTGAGCAGGACAACAGACAGTCTGGCACAGACTCAAGAGCATCTTTAGCCTCTGTGTGCAGAAGCACCATTCCCATCAGGTACACAGTGGAGTGATGGGGCCCCAGGAGTTGACAGTGACTACTTCATAACCACCATGCCTTCCCCACCAGCTGTAGCACAAGGTCTCTCTGCTTGTCCATTCTCAATGGTACAACTGGGCTCCAGGCTAAACCCTAATCGGCTTACACTAATGTGCAGTCTGCACACTCCTTCCTCAGAGATATGTTTGCTTGAGGGATGAGGAACCTTGGCCTGGGCTTTGGGGAAGATACTCCCCTACCCCAGATCCTCCAGGATGTGCCCCCATTTTCTTCCTGAGGATTTGGGATAAGGATGTGAGGGGAATTGCTGAGGCACTATTCCTGCCCTCCATGGAACGTTCTGTGCCAAACTGCAGAAGGTCTCAGAGAGACAGAACTGCAGTCCTAAAACCCCTGAGCCCCGAGGGTGGAGTTAGGGTCCAGAATCCATTACACTATGTCCTCTGTCATTGGCTAGCAGCTTCCAATATGCTTACATAACCAGCCCTGTACCCTGCAAACAACACACACACACACATTTACCTACAGTGGGTAGAGTTCACTCCTCTAGAATCCACAGCCTCCCACCATTAGGAGTGTGTTCCTGTCCCATGACTCTGTACAACCAAGTTCATGTGGCTGATCTGGACTGTGGCTTCTGGGCAGAAGTGGCCATGTGACCCATTCCCCTTCTAAGCCTGAACAAGCAAACCTGGCCACCCCGGCTATGCCTCTGCTATTGTGGTAAGACATGTGAGGCAGCCTGTGGGCCTTGGAGAAGGTAAGAAAAGGAACAGAGGTCCCATACACCCAGCAAGGGCAGCTCATCTCCAGCCCACTGCAGATCATCACCAAGTGATAAAAATTCACTGTTGGAGCTAGAGAAATGCCTCAGCAGTTTAGAGCACTGAGTGTTCTTACAGATTATATGGATATGGGTTGGGTACTCATCACCTCTATGGTAGCTCAAAATCATCTGTAACTCTAATTTCAGGGGATCCAATACCCTCTTCTGACCTCTGTAGATACCAGGAATATACTATATATATATATATATATATATATATACACATACATACATACATGCATTCAAGCAGACCACTCATATACATAAAGTAAATAAATCTGTTTTTTAAAAAATAATTTATTGTCAATGGATGCCTGTGCCCTTGGGCTGTTCTGCTGTAAGTATATTAGCGTCCTAGGTCACCCAGGACTAGATACTTAGGATAACACTGCCAGGGATCAGAGGCCAAGTGAGAGGTCACTGGGAAGTTCAGGCATGAGCTGGGCCAGGGTTCTCTGGACATTCAAAGAGGAACTCAGTCCTTGCTTCTCCCAGCTGCTGTGACTGCCTGACTCCCATCTCTGCCTCTGGGATGATTTTCCTTCCTTGCGGGGCTGTCTGTACTTTCCCCTTTCTTGTAAAACTGTCTGTGACAGCGCCGGGGGGGGTGTCTGTCTCATGATCCTGGGCAATCTCCTGTCTCAGCATTCTTAATATAACCCTGTCTATAATACTCCTGTTTTCCAACTAAGGTGACAATTGCAGGTGGCAGGACCGGTAGTTTCCTTGTTTTTTGTTGTTTTGTTGTTGTTGCTGCTGCTGATGTTGTTGTTGTTTGGGGGTTTGTGTGTGTGTGTGTGTGTGTGTGTGTGTGTGTGTGTGTGTGTGTGTTGTTTGGGTTAATTTTTTACTCAGCCTCCCATACTTAGTAATGATTTGGCTAATGTGACATTAAGTGTGTGCCTGGTCTCCTCAAAGCCACACTTGTCCTTATTGTGAGAGATGCACTCTACCATTTCCTATTCAGTTCAACTTCTTATGTAAACCGTGCTGCCACGACCCACTAAACTGATTTCATGCCAGAGAACGGGTCGCCACCTGCAGTGCAGAACATTCTATCCCAGCCCCCACAGCTGTCCTGGGCGAAGCGGAGATGGGGGATGGAAAAGCAAGATTTCAAGGAAAGAAGCGAGCCGTTTGCATAAACCCACAGTAGAGCCTCCACCCCACCCCACCCCACCCGGACACTTCACCTACTCGCCTCCATACTTGGCCTCATGCCAGATCCCAAGGCCGCTGCCTGCACCCCAACAGCACATAGGTACCGGCTCAGACCCATGGGAGCCTGGGGGAGAGGCTTTTGCTGAAGGAAGCAAAGGTTTGGATAACAAGGTGCAGCCATCCAACTTCTCTCCCTCTTGAGCTCTGCTGATGGGTTGGGAAGTGCCCCACCCTGGGGAGCCCTTGTTCTCATTTTCACACAGCCCACCACAACTTTACACCCCAGTGTCATGACTTCCACTGATGAAAGCAATATCTGTGGTTGAAATTACAAGTGAGCATCCATGATCCAAAATGCCTGGGCCCACCAGTCTCTGATTTCTAGCTTCTGAAAGAGCTCAGACTCCCAGAAGTATACCTGAACTCAGGATATTTGCAGATGCATAATGGGATGATTGAGGGGACCCTGGCCTAAACTCAGATTCATTTACCTCATGTTGATCTTCTGTAGTTTGAAGGTAACTTGACATCATATTTTAAACAATTCTCTGCACAAAAAAAAGAAGATTCGTGCTGTGGAATTTTCCATTTGTGGCATTGGGCTGAAGCACCAAAAGTTCAGGGTCTGGAGCATTTTGAATTCTGTATTTTCAACTGAGGGATTCTCTAACTATAACAGCTTCACTTTTGAACATGCCTTAAAACAAGTAAACTCAGGTTCCAGAATCACTTACGACACGGCGGAGATTCCTCAATGTGACTTTAAAGGAAACAAGACATCACTGGCTCTTCATAGACACACAGGCTCAGGATGGGAGGGGTCTGAGAGCTTGCCTGGGCGCTGGTAAGGAATCTCAGTCCTGCTCTAATAAGTCCTGGACCCCCAGTCAGCTGCATGCTGGATACCTCCCTGGGAAACCCACACACTCTGCCACAGCCAGGAAACGCTTCACTGCTGTCTTCCCGGTCACCACAGGAAACCTTACCATCACCCAGAGTTCTGCCATTACATGCTCTCACCCAGCACCCCGTGACCTTTTCCTGGGGTCTGTCTGTCCCCCTGAAAATGAGGGATGTGTTTCACTTGGATTGCAGAAGGCTGAGGGGAAGATGTGCTGGGGCATGGCTTGCCCCCAGGGCAGGCCTTTTCTGTCAGTTCCTGTCAATATCCAGGCCAGCTGGCACAAAGTCCCATGAATAGCAGGCATTGATTCCCCCACAGGTCCAGAAAGCAGAGGCCCCCAAGTCGATGAATGCCGGGCCTGCATCCCCTCTGGGGCCCAGGGAGGGGCTTTCCCCATCTCCTTCCTGCCTTATTGATCACAGACCACTGGGCTGTCATTGACCTGTGGCTGTACCACTCCCGTGGTCATATCGTGGCCTCCTGGCTCTGTCTACCGTCTGCCTTTCCTCTTCTAAGGACAGCAGTCAGGCTGGATGGAGTCACCCTACTTCATGAACTCATACTGACAGTGGGGCGGAAGCTGGAAGTCGGGCATGTCTCTGGAGCACGTCCTCCCTCCGACATTCTTCTTCCCACTTTCAGCAAGGCGACCTCCAGGCTTGGATGAAGCAGACCCAGTACCACACCCTCCCTCCTCACACCTTACAGGGCATCCCATCCTCTTCGCTGCCACTGACTGCAATCCCTGCCCTCATGGCCTGGGCTTCCCTGCACAAAGGGCCATCTTTGCATGTTCATGAGCCTTCCCAGATCAAGAGGAAACCCCTCAGCTCTACACTTTGAGAGCTCAGCATAGCCACAGCCTTCCCTCAGCCCCACCCCCTTGCCCTTCCTCATATCCCTTTGCTGTGCACACCCTGGAGGCCAGCCCACCTGTGGTCTCCCACACATCAACCCATGCAACCCACCGCGGGACAGTGCCCCACACAACTCCCCTGAAGAGTAGTGCTCAGGGCCCCTAAGGAACCCATCAGTCTTGGCATACAGTCCTGAATACAATCCTGAATCTGGACAGTGATCTCCTTGGGCAGATGGTCTCCTCTATGAAGAGCACACACTACTGCTCTTGGCACCCCAGGGAGGGCCTGTGGAGCTAGGCATGGTGCCACAGGCAAGGTGTGCATGGTCTCATCATACATGTCACTCACAGGTTTGGGGCGTGGCAGATGATAGACAGGTAAATAACCTGCCAGGCTGACTATGGTCAGTGAAATATGGAGAGGGTAGGAGATGAGCTCCCAACTGCTTGAAGGCACAGGGTACAGAGGCAGGGGACCTCTCTAGGGGACAACAATCACACCAACCTTTAAATGATAACAAGAAGCTTAAGAAGGCAAGGGCAGATGGTAGGGCCCTACACCCAGGAGTCATCAGAGGCAAGAGGAGCTCTGGTGAGCCTTGAATACAGGATAGAGGGGTCTCTTGCTTTTTCAATAGGTGGTCAAGGTAATCAAATGAATAACAGATCTGAAGGGCTAGGGTCAATACTCCCTCTTCAGAGGCCCTCTCTCTACCACACCCTGCCTCTAAGTCCAGCAACAGCCTGCCCTAGGCAGGAAGCCTCCACCCTGCTGCCCGCCGCCAGCACACACCCTTCCCAGACCATCAGCCAAGCTAAAACCAGAAGTGACTCCTCTCCCTGTGTGACAAGATGCAGTCCACTCATCAGCTGCCATGACAACGCAGTCCACACTCCAATTTCCTCCTGAATCAACAAGGGCATGACAAGCATCTGGACAAAAGACAAACAAGGAGTGAACGGGAAATCCATGGATACATGTAACAGGCACTCAGGATCCCAATGCTAGGACGTGCCCTGCCCCCTCAGCTGGTGACCCGCCTGGTCAGAGCATGGATGAGGCCCACAGGCCACTGGCTGCACACAAAGTACAATTAAGCAAGCACCAAATAGGACCAAGCAGCACCAGAGCCCTGGCATCCAGCTTGGAGGTCAGTGCTCCACCTCCTGGCCCCTGGATGTGGAAAAGGGACCCTTGTGCCCCTTTCCTTGTGAGTATACATTGGGCTACTCTTGGGGAGAGCAGTTTGGCAGGAGGGATTCTTGGGTGGCCATCCCACCTACAGGAATGTCCTTCCCTCCTATCTCCAGGCGTATGCTGAGCCATGCAAGGGACTTTTCACGGTTGCAGGTACACACGGGTGTGTTTATTGGAGGCTGAGCCAATGCACGCCTTCAGACTCAGACCAACCTGATGCAGCACGTGCCTCAAGAAACAGGTCTTGACTCTTCAAGCACATCAGTAACATTAAACAAAAGCAAAAGGACATTCAAGAATAAAGGACAGAGGAAGGAGAAACACAACAGCCAGCTATGGTGTGTGAGCCTAACTAGGACCTCCAAGGAAAAGAGGGAAACAGGTCTAAGGACACCTGTGAATGTCCTGTCCTGGGATGGAGGCTTTCTCCCCAGTTAATAGTTGATAATAACAAGGTGGTGGGAGCTTCTGGAGGTGAGGCCCATGGGAAATGAGCAGCAGATCATGGGGACTCCATCCTAGGAAGGATTGATGCACTTCTCATGGGACTGACTGGACCCTGTGAGAAGGATGAGCTTTCAGTAGAACAGGCTGCTGTGACACCAGGCGTCCATTGACCAGATGCTAATGCAGCTGACCAGCTCCTAGCTTCCACACAGTGGCACGGCTGGGGCCCTCACCAGGTGCCGGCACGATGCCTCCCGAGCTTTCCTGCCACTGGAACCATGAGCCAAACAAGCTGTCCTGGCACTGAGCAGGGAAAAGCAAACACAAGAAGGTATCAGCAGCTAGTGTGCCCAATGTGATGGGTTACAGCGTGTTCAACACAATTTATTTTTTACAGTTTCTCTACATGCTTAAATTCCTTTTCCAAAAATGTATATTTTGTTAGAGCCGGCAGAAAGCTGATGGAGCAGAAGCTAGTTCCACCAGAGATAAGACAGAGACCAACTCACTCGCTTGCTCTTCAAAGACCTCTGCAGAGACACAAACAGCATGTGAGCACAGAACTGGCTTTGTTCAAACCTACCCTCTCCACCTCAGTTTCAATCTGTCATAGAATTGGAAATACATTTTGTAGTCTCACTTCCTCACTGTCCCACTATCTCTGGCACCCCCAGCAAACACAGTCAACCAATCGTCCGTCTATCTTACCCATACACCCACAACATGTAGACAAGCAGGAATACACAGAGAGAAAGAGACAGACAGGAAAATAGACACACACACACACACACACACACACACACACACACACACACACACAAATGTGTTGCCCACTGTGAATTCTATAGGACTGAGTATAGGTCACTGGCTCGGCCAAGTGCAGGGTAGGGAGCAGAAGCAGACAGTCCTGGGTGAACTAACATGAGGTTGGAGAATGAATGAAGCATATCACTGGCTGCTGGGTAGGAAATGTGATGAGGATGAGGCAGACTCCAAAGGGAAGCAGGTATCCTCTGAACCCTAGTGCCCACCTCAGAGACTGCTACCTAGGCAGGTTGCTCCACCACCTGGCTTCAGATTTCTCAACTGTGCATTGGGACCCACAGGCAGATGTGGAGAGGTAAACACGCTTCATCCACAGTGGCACAGCATCCAGTCTTAAAAGGAAGGGTGTTCTGACATGTTACCACATGTGTGCCCCTGAGGACAGTAGGCTAGGTCACCAAAGGACAAGAATGTTGTGGTTCCACTCAGATGAGGGCCCCAGTGAAAAGAACTTACACAGAGAGAAAGAAGATGGGTGAGGGCCAGGCCAAGGTGGGAAAGAGTGGGCCAGTCTCCGAAGGGTCTCACTATGCACGCCTGGCGCTAACCATGTAGACCAGATTAGCCTGTAACTCACAGATGTCCACCTGAGTGCTGGGATTAGAGGCACGTACCACCATGCCCAGTGGATTTCCATTGTACAAGATGGGAAATTCTGGAGGTGGGAGATGATGATGGCCATATTGACAGTGCACTCAGTACCCCTGAGTACTCCTAAAATGGTTCAGTGGGTGGTGCTGTGCTGTATTTATAATTCCATGACTAAAAAACAAACAAGCAAAACTGCCTGCAGTCACCCTCTATGCCTGGGGTAGGGAAGCTCACATGAATGGGAACTGGCAGAGCTAACTAGAGAGACGTACCATCCCACCCTGAGGCAGGTCTGGGGGTCAGCAACCCATCATTCCCCAGAACCCCTAGGCTGCCTGATAATATGGTGGCTGTGAACCTTGACAACAATGTCCATTCTCCAAGCCAGGGACAGGACATGCAGGGGGAGGTGGCACAAAGGTGCTTGCTGCCAACCTGCTTAGCCACACTTCATGGCATCAAGCAGCATGGCCATGGGTCCAACCTGACTCTCAAGAACTAGCAGCTGGCTTCCCAGCTCCAGCCCCAGCCACTTGGGGCTGCAGAGTGTTCAGATGCCTCCCTGAGTCTGGCACACTAAGGATGGCCAGTGTAGGCTACAGTGATCACCCCTCCATCCATAGGCTGGGAACCTGTCCCCAAGGTGGAACCTTTGAGTGGTGATGGAGCTGGAGCAGGGCCCTCAGGATGAGATCAGTGTCCTCATGAAAGACACCTAGAGAGCTTGGTAAGAGGGCACCAGCCAGAAACGCAGCATGGGCCCTCACCAGACAGTCTGCCTGGGCCTTGGAACTCTGGTCTCTGGGTGAGGAGAATCCACATTGGGTCCCCAGGCACTCCTGCAGCCTGGCACTGCCATCCCCAGATGTGTGCACACTTGCCCCGGCGCTGTGCAGCCATGGAGTTTCTGGAAGGTTCTGGGGCACCACCATGACTCAGAGGCTGAAGCATCAGGGCCTCCAGGGGTGGCAGAGGCACCCTCTTTCCAGGAGTGCCTAGTTAACGTGAATAGACAGAGAGGCCATGAGACAGGGCCTGGACAGACAGACAGACAGCAGAGTGTCGGCAGAGACAGAACAGCAAGGGGCAGCCAACAGCTGAGCCCTTCCTCCCCCACTTCCAGCACCTTCCCAGAAGAGCACAGCAGGGAGCTACCAGATGGGGAATCATGAAGGGGTGGGTGGCAGGGACAGAGGGGGAAGGCTACCCAAGACAGGGAACAGCCTGTGCAAAGGCGTGGCTGTGAGAAGCAAGAGAGGCCTAGGCGGAAATCTCCACAGCTCACCATAGTGGAGCCAGGGAATGTGAGGTGACAAGGGACGTCAGCGAGGGGCAGCGGGAAGGCAGCCCTCATCCAGGCTACTGTGAGGCTGCCGTCCCCAGAAACAGCCCCACCAAGTGCCCAACAGTGCAGGTCCTACAGGAAACAACATGGCAGTCCCCAAAACACCTAAGCACCACGGGATACTGTGGGGCCAGCACCACAAGCAAGTCCAGGGAATCAGGAAAAGTGAGACCAGATGTCCAGCTGTTTGTACTAAGAGAATGTATGTGCTGCCTTTATTGCCAGGAGAGTGTGTGTATGTGTCTCTCTTCATTGCAAGTGCTAAGAGGTCTCTCCCTTGTAAGAGGGAGGAGCTTTTTATACAAGTTTACAGCACAGTGGAAAAAACCCCAGGTAGAAGAGATGTTGTTTTCCTCCTGCTAGATGTTGATGTTAGAGGGTCAAGGCCAGGGCAGTAAGCCAGGACTAGAAAACAGAAAACACTTGGACTGGAAAACAAGTTGCACTTGTAGGCTGACCAGCAACTCACAGAGACCCCATGGGGCTGGGGCCCAACAGGATACAACAAATTCACTTCTGAACTATACACAAAGTCGAGGACACCAATAGGTATCCCCACCAGCCTCCCTGTCACACGGTGACCACTCCAGCAGTAGCTACCAGTGTCTGTTAACACGAACAAACACAGTGCCCATCCAAACTGTAAACTCACCTTCAGAGGGAAGGACAGCCAGGTGTGACAGCACAGACCTGTAATCTCAGCTCTCGGGTGACCGAGGCAGGAGGATTGCATCTTTCAGACCAGTTTGGGTTACACATCAAGACTCTGTCTCAGGAAAAAAAAGAAAAAAGAAGGAAGGAAGGACATTTTTCCACCATCTACAACATTGATGAAGTTTGAGGACACTGTTGGTTAGTAAGTTAGTGCTGAGAGACAAACACAGGAGGAATCCATTCAGAACAGAGAATGCGGGGAGAGGCAGGGAGGGAGGGTGGGGATCAGTGAGGACAGAGTTTTAAATTGAAAGAGTTCTGGAAATGGACAAATTACTAATGGCAATTATTAATTACTAATTACAACTGGTCACTTAAATGTGGTTTAAATAGTAAATTTTATGTTGTAAATATTTCACAATAAAAATAAAATCAAACAACACACCGAAACAAAAGCTGTCCCCCCCCCCCCGGAGGCAAGGAAAGAGTGTGCTTGAGCCACATACAGCGGGGCGCTGTGCGTGCTCAGTAGGGACAGACCTGTCATGGAAGGAGGTTTGATGCTGGCGGAGGCTCGTTAAATGGGTCTCAGAGGAGAGCAGGCACGGTACCCAAGCCAGGGGATGTCCAGAGACCACCCGGAAAAGCTGGAGGAAGCAGACTGTGGCGACAGTCCTCCCCAGATGGTAAAGGGCCACCTGCTCTTTCCAAAACCAAAGCTTCCTCTCGCATGCCTTGTCCCTCCTCCCTGGCCCTGTGCTGATGTAAAAGATGAAAAAGAACCCTGAGAGCACACAGGTAAGGGCACAGCCACAGCATCCTCGGTGATGTCACTCAGGCCAGCAGAGGGGACACCCAGATTTCCCACCCTCCAGGGTCAAGGGCAGAGCAGTGGCAGTTACTTTGGATGCTGAAAACACACACACACACACACACACACACACACACACACAGAGGAGGCCTAGGCATGTGGACAGTGCCTTCAGAAACTCCACACTGGACAGCAGAGCCAGCGGCCCTGAGGGCTCCCCTCTGAGTTCACACAGCATGACTACCAAGCTCAGACAATGTCACCTCCCCTGGGCTTCCCCCTGCCTGGCCTGGCCCTGTCCACACAAGTCACTCAAGTCCTGACAGACCAGATGCCACAAAGCATCAGAAGGTGGTGGGAAGGGCCTGGGACTTGGGCCTCCAGTCATAACTTTACCTCTTTTTAGCCATGTGGCCTGGCTCTCTCTTCCCTGCATGTTTCTGAGGGTGTCTCACAAAGTCTAATGAATCTCCAATCTTCTGACTGTTCTGAGGGTGTGCAGCCCTGAGCAAACGGAAGCTGTAATCATGGATCATAAACCCACAGGCCCAGGCCCCGGGCTCGACCTGCCTTAATTGCTGTCTTCTTCCTGCTCTGCCAACCGCAGCCTCCCTGCAGAGTTCAGAGCTCGCCCTGCAATTCATTTCTGCCCACCAGAGTTCATGGGCACCTGGGGAAATGGCTCTTGCCAGACACACACACAGTGCGTTGATGTGGTCAGGTGGCTGATAGCTGAACGAGCCAGTCTCCCTGAGGGGGAGAATAAGGCCTGTTCAGTGCCAGACTCTGACTCCTGCAAAATGGGGAGGCAGAGGTAGCTGGCCCCTCCTCTCAGCCTTGAGCCGCTGCAGCCCCCAGGACTAGGTGGCCCTTTGGGAAGCAGGCTCTGTCCACACCTGAAAGCAAGGACTGGTGGCATCAGGATCTCCATACAGTTCAAGCCCCTCCCTACTGCTCTGGCTCTCAAGGTCTGTGTGACCCTGGACACCATGGTCACCTGTCCTTAGCCAGGAACTCCCCGGGGCAGGGACCCTGCATTGTGTCACCATTGCCATATGTCTTAGCTGGGGATAACACAGAGGGGCCTCCCATGCCCAGGAGGAGCCCTAGTGGTGTGTTTACAATGGGCTTCCGCCTCCAGGTGTGGAGGGCATGTGTTCCGATCCCCAGACCCCATGATCATCCTCAGTGGTCCTGAGGTCCTACAGCCTTGGCAGCTTGGCTCAGTTCCCAGAGTGCTTGCATAGGCTGTAGCGCTCGTGGCTGGCTGATGGATCCTGGCAACCCCGGGGCATGGCTGTGGTCACGTCGTGGGCAGGGAAGGGACCCAAGGTGTCCCAGCCAGAAACCTTGCCCATGACAAGTCATGTAGCTCTGGGCTCATGGTCCCTTGCCCCATCATGCCCCTCTAAGAGCTGAGTCAGCCTGAGTGGTCCTCGACAGCACTCAGGGCTGGGAGGAGACAGAGCATGTGGCCTTGGTACCTGTTGCCTTCCCCTCTGCAATGACAAATGCCCGGCTCCTCTTAGTCACACCAGCTCCTGCTAATGTCCTCCCCTTCCTCTGTGGCAGAGCATCTTAAACATGATGCCACCACAGTAGTCCTTGTGGCCACTTCAGCAGAACCCTGTGCAAAGCAGGGGTGGGGCTCGAGGAAAATGTAGATCCTGGATCGGCCAGCTGCATCAGCCCAGCCCAGGGGCCCAGGAATCTGCATTACTGGTGCTCGGGTCATTTGACTTCTCCTCGTGTTCCTCGCCTCTACCCATGCTCCAGGGTTGGGGATCTCCCTGGACACAGCCCCACAGGACCCCCAGGGCTGAGAGGTCTCAGTGCCATGTACAAGTGTGGTGCCCAGGGATGCAAAGACAGGGAGCTCGAGAGGCAGACAGCACAAATGACACTAACTCCAGGACACCTTCCTGCGAGGGTGCCCTTCTCTTACTTCTTTGTCTGTCAAGCTCCGATTTGATTGTATACCACCTCTTCCAGGTAGCATGCCAGGATTTCACTGAGGTAAGCCTCTACCCACTGCCTCCTTGAGAAGTTCTTTCTCACCATGTGTAGTCAACATCCTGTCTGTCTTCCTCAGTGACTGGCAGGCTTCTGGGGAGGGGGGGGAGAATCGCATCAAGAACAACTCTGGCCAGGTGTTGACACAGAAGAGACTCTCCCAGCATATCTAAAGGCACTGTACTATACTAACTGTGTTAGGGACCAGTTGCCCAAAGGGCACTGTGGGGGAGGGGGCTGAGATCTGGAAGACATGCCTGCTGGCATCTGTCACATCAGCGAGTGACTAAGGACTTCTTAGGCACATGGATGGAAGACTCAACTCAAGGGGAGTTGCGATACCCAGCTAGCTGCCCACATCAGAGACGTGCCCTGCGCCCTGGTCTCAGATCTGATCAGAGACCTACCGAGATCCCCTGAGTCTCAGGGTGTGTGGGAGGACTCAGAGTCAGAAAGAAGAGGCATCCTAGCTTAGAGGAGGCCACCAGTGGAAAGGAAACCCCAGAGCCCCTGACGTGGAACAAAAATCGCCCCCAAGACTCCAGCTTGTGGTCAGATGCACTTTCCGAGGTGCCAGTCATGGGGCCAAGGTCCCATTTCAAATAAGAGGGAGTATTCATACATCCACAGCACACGAAGCACTACCATATGCCAGCACCGCAATGGCTGAAGAACAGGCGCCCCTGCCCCTGAGTGCTGACCGTCTGTGGGAAGGGGTGGCTGGAGAGAGGAAGAGATCTGTAAGAAGGGTGGCCCTGTCACTGGTAAGGTTTCTTCTTGACTCAGTGTGCCCACCTATAAAATGGGTGGCGCCTCAGGAAGGTGAAGTCATTGCTCTGCTATTGATGCCCCTATGCCATCCGCTCACGGGCAGTTTGCTCCACCTGTGGAGGGACATTCTGTTACTTCACATCTGGTACTCAGCCTGCATCTCCTGTGTTATTCCATCCGAGACCCCAGCCCATGGGACGGTGTTGCCCGTGTTCAGGGTGGGTCTTCCCACCTCCATAAACCCAGTCTAGGACTCCCTCCCAGAGGAGCCCCCAGGCATGTCTCCTGGGTCATTCTAGGTCCTACCAAGTTGACAGTCCATATTAATCACCACAGATGCTTTCTATCAGACATAGGGCTGCTGCCTCCACTGGCATTAGAGTTGGAAAAGCATTGCAGGAGACACATGTTCCTGGCCTGCTGTTCTGAACTCCATTGCCCAGCCCTACCTGCCACATGACCTTAGGCAGGCCACACTTCCTGTCCAATTGGAGCACAATGCTAGTAAATGAGAGCAATGACATCACAACACTGGGACTTATAAAGGTTGGAGGTGACACTACACATGTCCCCAGAGCACCCAGAGTCTTCAGGTGCTATAAAAACACGAGCATCGATTGCTATGAGATAAAACAATGGCTCCCTGAGGATCTGCCCGGTCAGCAGCCAGGGTTTCTGAGGTTGCCACACCCAGGGTATATTTAGCTCTCTGCTGGGGCACTGCCAGGTGTGAGCATTCCATCTGACCAAGGACGCTGAATTTCAGAGCAGCAACTAATTTCTCACCAACAACGTAGACTTCAGTCCTGCACAGAAATCCTTCTTTCATTTATGACTGTGGATGAAATCGTCACCAGAGATCACATCACACAAGCATTTGGATCCCAGGGCTGGTAGAATGCCAGGTGTCACTCAGAGTCCTAGCTCTGCAGTGAGTGGAGAATGCCATCTGGGAATGGGGAGGCCAACAGCTGCTCTCAGGGGAGCATACTTGAGACCAGTCTGGACAAAGCCATCACCCATACAGAGCTAGGAGGAAAGGAAGGATTGCCATAATGTCATTATCTCTTCATGGATTTTCCTTGTTTTAAATATCTCTCTAAGACACCGCTGTGTACAAATGTATATCCTAAATTTTGCCTCTATCACCGACTGGCACTGACGTACATTCTAAAAATCCCTTATAATTTTAATGAGTGCTTAATATTCCATCCTTGGTCAAATGTTCTCAGAGCTGTCCATAGATTCCTAGTAATCTCCAAGAACCTCTTGGGACTTAGTGAAGTCAAGACCATTTTGCTACTAAGACTAGGATGTTCTGGCCATTTGCTGATTTGGATACTGTGGTAGTTTGAATGAAAATGGTCCCCATAGGCGCATAGGGACTGGGACTATTGGGAGGTATGGCCTTGTTGAAGCAGTTGTGGCCTTGCTAGAGGAGGTGTGTCACTAGAAGGAGGGTTTGGGGTTTCAGAAACTCAAGCCAGGACTAGTGGTTCACTGTCTCTTCCTGCTGCCTGCGTATCCAGATGTAGAATTCTCAGTTACTTCTCCAGCACCATGTCTGCCTGCAAACAGTCATACTTCCTGCCATGATAATAATGAACTAAATCTCTGAACCTGAAAGCAGGCCCCAATTGAATGCTTTCCTTTATAAGAATTGCCTTGGTCATGGTGTCTCTTCACAGCAACAAACTATGACATACACTGAGTGTCCTCAAAAGGTGCAAGGTCTGAAGGCTTGGTCCTCAGGGTGGTCCTATGGGGAGGAAGAACCCTTACAAGGAGAGACCTAGGAGGAGGTCCTTGGGTCACTAGTGCTAAGCTCCTGTCTTCATCTCTTGTCCTGTTGCTGTGATGAAATACTCTGAGAAAAGCACTTAAGTGGATATTTTTGCTCATAGTTGAAGGTACAGTGCATCACAGTGGGAGGTAAAGGCAGCAGGAGGTTGCCTGGCCACATGGCATCCACAATTATCAGAGAGCTGAGTGACCATCAGTGACCAGTCACTTTCTCCATTTTATACAGTCCAAGACCTCCCTGTTTTAGGTGGGTCTTCCCAAATCTGTGAGCACAGATGATCCCCCACAGCCCTGTCTCCCTGGTGATTTTAGACAATAGTAACTGTCACAGCCTTGGAGCAGATAGTGAGGTCCCAACCTCTCCACTTCCTCATGCTTCATGCTTTTAAACTCTTCTAGACATGTCCCACCCTCACCATCGACAACTCAGAAGGGGCTTAAAGGCAATGGGCCTGCCCAATGAGGGACTGGTATCTCTAAAACTCCAGACCCAAATAGGTACTTTGTCTTCATAAGCTAAATGCCCCTGTGTGCTCCAGTCATAAATTGGGCCGGTAAGGCATCCAGAAGCCACCGCAGCAGCTGTGGTCCAAGCCAGCTGGAACACAATCCCCCACCCCATCACATGTCTTGGACTGTCCACAGGATGCTGGCTTCACAGGGATACAGGATGTGGGGTTACGGGTGATGATGGCTTTCACTGGCACGACAAAGGAAGGCCCAGAAAGGCCAGGCCAGTACTACAGGACTGGAATCCCTGAAATCGGCCCCTAAAAGAGTGCTGTGTAGGACCACAAACTGAAGCAGCAGCCTGTGGTGCCCCCACCTCAGGACCAAACAGACGAAGAGATGCTGAGGGAAGTTATAGGTAGCATAGAAAGAAGCCCAGCGAGCCAAAGGGGCAGCGATGCCTAAACCTTCAGCGGCCAAATCCTTCTGCAATGCACCTCAGATGCTGGTCTTGCAAACTTAGGGGTTAATGTCTGTTCTCCTGTGTTCTGGTCTTGCTTTGGGCTGATACCTCCGCTTTTCCTATTCCTCAATTTTAAATAAGAATGTTTACCTCAGAAGGCATAATTTCATTTTTTAAAAAATTTTATAGGGGCTCACAGATTAGAAACTTTGAGTTTCAGAAGCTCTGAACTTGGACTTTTTTTCCTTGATTTTCTTTTTCAAGACAAGGTTTCCCTGTGTAGTCCTGGCTGTCCTGGAACCCACTCTGTATACTGGCTGGCCTTGAACTCACAGAGATCTGCCTGCCTTTGCCTCCCGAGTACTGGGAGTAAAGCCGTGTGCCATCACCGCCCAGTTGAACTTGGACTTTTTGTTTGGTAGATTTTGTTGTTTTTATTTTGAATTTGAACTTCTAGGAAGCACAGGGACAGGAGAGACGTGTTGGGTCTTGGGAATGGAGGAATGTAGCCTGAACTCTGAGATGGATATGAGGTTTTGCATCATGCAGGGAGCTACAGTTTGGTTTGGGATTTTTTTGTTTTTTGTTTGTTTGGTTTTGGTTATTTTGGATTTTTTATTTCCCTAAGCCCCCAGCGAGGAAGGCTGGGTCCTCAGGTGGTACTCTTGGGAGATGGAGGCATAATCATTGGGGGTGAGGCCAAGGGAAGTTCCAGACCACAGAGAATGTGTCCTCAAAGCACACAGTGAGGCTCCAGCCTTTTCCTCATCCTTTTGCTTTCCTGCCACAAGATGAGAAGAATTACTCTGCCATGTGCCCCCACCATTGTTCCTACACCCCACCAGAGGCCTGAAAGCCCCGGGACCCCCATGGAGGGGAGCTCACCCACACCCCACCAGAGGCTGAAAGCCCTGGGACCCCACAGAGGGGTCTCACAGAAGCATTTCCTGTTTATAAGTGATTGCCATGGGTCCTTTCTGGTGATGACAGAAGCTGATGGTCACCCTCACTGTCTCCAGGCAGTAGTGCCCACATGTGTGATATCACAACCAACTGATCACAGAACCAGACATCAGAGTCTGGTCACTGTCTGTGAAGCTGGGTTCTAAGGAGATTCACAAATCTGAGGAGCAACTCCACACTCACTAACTATGCTCACGGGTTCACATGAGAGCGTTTATTACACTTTTAATCTAACAGCTTTAAAAAAGTCTGCATTTTAATTTCTAGCTCAGCAAATAACCTTAAGTGCAACCCACATAAAAGCACATCAGGGTCCTCAGCAATGCTGGGCCCTAGGGCCCCGGGAGTCCCAGAGACGCTGCTAGAATGGACCGTGGCTTTTTTGGCCTGTGATCTCTGCCTGGATGGACAGTGGATGACATCACCTTCCCTCTATTGTGGTTTCTGGTACCCAGCCCCCAGCCATGCTCAGAGCCACTCACTCCTTGGCAGCACCTTCCGAGGCAGCACCCTGCTCTCAGCAGCCCTGGGTACTTCAGGCTCACTGCTTCCCAAGAGACAGCCCTGTCCACCAGCTATGCAAGAGGCAAGCTCAAGGCATACAGGGCGCTTAAACTTAGTGAGCTAAGAGAAACATTGGTGGCACACCCTTTAATCCCAGCACCGGGAGGCAGAGGCAGGTGGATCTCTGTGAGTTCGAGGCCAGCCTGGTCTACAGAGCGAGTTCCAGGACAGCCTCCAAAACAATACAAAGAAACCCTGTCTCGAAAAATAAAAGAGAGAGAGAGAGAAACACTTTTTACCCCGTGAGAAGTCATTCTCACACTCTCAGACTATACGTACCACAAGAGGAAATGTATCTACCCACAGACTGTTCCAAAAGATGGGCTCCAAAAGATGCCCTCAAAATATGTGGAAATATGGTACTTATGTGGGTAATGGTGGTTTTGTGGTTTGATTAAGATGTTATGGAGTTAAAATCCTTGTCACTCAGGGTTGTCTGGTGGCATAACAGCTACTGTTACAAGAAGGAAGCAACGAGAATTTACATACCCAGGTCACCATGGGAAGGTGGAAGAGAGGGTTGCAGACCCTGGCCTCAGAGACTGAAGTGATGTGGCTACAAGCCAGGAATGCAGACAGTCACCCAATCTGGAAGAGACATGCACTGGCCGTACTTCAGACTGTGAGAGGCACAGCGACACACTGGCGTCAGCCAGGCTTGTCCCAAGCCACTAGTGGACACATCTGTGTTGCTCTGCTTGTTCCATTTGGCTACCGGGGACAACCAGAGCACCCTCCTGGACCTTGGCTCTGTATTACAGTTTCCAGGTGACCAAGGCCAGCACGAAAGGCCCTGGCTTTAGACCATCTCCCTTCACCATGAGCATCAAGAGCCAGCCAGGCCCCACATCTAAGACAGGGGAGGCATGAGAGCCCAGCAGGACACAACCAGACCCAGAGTCAGGGTTGTTCAGGGGTGAGAGACAAGAACCTCTCCAGCTTCAGCTATGCTCCATGCTACCCTGGGAACACAGAACCACACACAGTGAAGAATTTCATATGCCTTCTATGCTCAGAGGTGCCCCATGGGGATGTTGGGAGGGCTTCCTGGCACAGTGATGTTAGAGTCGGGAATGAACTCCATCAAAGCAAGATTCTCCCACAGGGAAGATGGTTTGGGGTGACTACAAAGGAGGACTTAGGGGGCAGCAAGGCTGATTCTGCCCTGTTGGCCTCCTGCATCCCGTGGCTTCTGACCCTTCCTCCACATTTGGAGCCAGCGGTCCAGAAGCTCCCCTCCTGGCTCTGTTTTGGTTGTCACTTTTCCATCTCTTCTGACTTGCCTTTCACCAATGAAGACCCACCGGATAACCCAGAATCACGTCCCCACGGCAAGGTCCTCATTTAGTCACATCCGAACACTCCCTCTACCCACGTAAAGCTGACACTGTGACAACTTCCAAGAATTAGGACAGGAGGCCCCCGGGAGCCAGTATCCAGCCCTTGCATCGTCTAAGAAGACACACATCAGAGAGGGTCAGTAGCAGCCCTGGGTTGCACAGCAGCCAGAAACCGACCTGAGTCTTCAGCAGAGAACTCCATGGGTTCAAAGGCTAGGAGGGAGGTGACAGAGCCGGGAGGCTCCGTGGTCATGTGGCCCTAGAGCAGCGAGGACAGAAGAGCCAGTGAACGAAGACTTCCAGATCATTGGGAACAGCTCTGAGCTTGAGAAGGGGCAGACTTTCATTCCTGCAACAAAGGAAGCCTCAGCCAGGCTGAGGCTAGACCCACCTGGCTCTGCCAGAAACACTAGGTGGCAGCCGCCTCAATGTGACCCTGCCATTCCTCTTCCCCCTATTTTTCCTCTCCCTTCCCTCCCTCTTCCTCCTTCTCCATCTCCGCCTCTTCCCTCTCCCCTCTCCCTCTTCTCCTTCCCTCTACCCCTCCCGTCCTCCTTCCTCTTTGCTCTCCTCTCCTCCTATGTCCTTCCCCCACCTCTTGTAACTTTTTCACCTGTCCCCTCCCCGCTCCCTTCTTGAAGCACACTGCCCAGCATCCCTGCAGAGACACCTTCCTCCACCTCGGGGAGTTTTGCTCACACCACCCAGGACAGTGTGGGATTTAAGCTCTCCCAGCAAACCCTGCTCCTAGGGGAGTCACTGCCTAGGAGAAAGACCTCAGCTTCCTCATGGGACTATGAGGATATTAATACATTCCCAGCGGCTGCAGAAGAATCAAGCCCATCACCCCTGGCGATGCCCACCCATCCTGAGACTCCCTCTGGCCCCTCCCCCAACATTCTCTCCCTCCAGTTTCCCAGGGTCCTCGCCTACATAACCAACAGCACCACCTCCCTTCTGTACCCACTGGGAACTGAAGCCAAGACCACGAGAGACAAAGCACTGGAATGTCACAAGAAATCTCGGTGACAATGAAGGTGGTCCTCGGGCCTCTGCTTTTGTGTCTACTAAAGTACCAATGGTGGTGGTGGTGGGGAACAGGCTTGAGGGTGTCATTTGCCATGCCAGATCCTGGGGACTCTGAATCATATTTTCTGAGTGACAGAGGAGCCAAGCTTGAGGCAGTCTCCATCTACATCCATTCCCTCTTCCAGGACAGGTATCAAGGAGCCATCTCTCTATCAGGAACACTCTGAGAGGCTCTCAGGCCAGCCTTGCCCTGAGAACAGACTCCTGCAGGCACAGTAGCTTCTATTCCAGCTTGCTGACTGGAATCACACTGCTGCCTCACTGTCCCTCCCTGCTCCTGTGTGTGAGGATCCCAAGCTCAACTCAGGAGACATGACTCAACACACCACAGGGACCTCTGCCCCTGAGACTACGCTGCCGGCTGATGCCCTGCCTGGGCACTCCCTAGAGATCAGATGTGTAAACAGATCTGGGGGTGTGCTGGGCTAGGAAGTGGTAAAAAGAGAGGCACACTGCAAAGTGACTTAGAAGGTAAGCTGACCGAGCAGGGGACCACTTTGGGTGTCCCCAAGTGGTGCAGGGTGTTTCAGATGTCCCTACACTCCTGCTTCCAAGTATCTGTCAGGTCTTGAAGAATCCCAAAAAGCTTGTCCTAGCTCTGCTCGTGGGTGGGAAAACTGAAGTAAAGGGCAATTGGAGGAGCATACCTAATAAGGAGGGCTAGAACCCCAGTGTGCCAAGGGGTGCCTATGCTCTCCACTGAGTACAAACTACCTTCAGACGGGGAACTCTTCAGCCTTAGAGCAGGTGGCGAGGGACCCCCTGATAGCATCAACACAGCACCTGCTTGGGACACACCTATTCACCACCAGCCAAAAGCCCCCAAGCAGAGAGCATCCAGGACCAGCCCCAGTGCTGAGCCAAACAGCAAAAATGAGGGTCTTTGATTTGTTCTTTTGGTTTTTCGAGACAGGGTTTCTCTGTATTGTTTTGGAGGCTGTCCTGGAACTCGATCTGTAGACCAGGCTGGCCTGGCCTCAAACTCACAGAGATCGGCCTGCCTCTGCCTCCCCAGTGCTGGGATTAAAGGCGTGCACCACCACCACCTGGCTAAAAATGAGGGTCTTAGAATGAAAGCCCAACTTCCACCTGCCCTAATCCTTCCCTCAGAGCCAAAAAGTCAGTTCCTGTGCATGCAACTCAGGTGCCCCTTCCCTGTTAGGCTGTCAGTCCTTCCACAGCAGAACCAAAGTGTGAAGGCCAAAAATCTTCTGATGGGGAAGTCCTTCTGTGTATATGTAAACAAAGCACTGTTAGCCAATAGGGAAGCAAGATAGGTGGGACTAGGAGTCTAGGAGGACTCTGGGAAATGTAGTGAAAGGAGCCGTCACTATGTGCTTTCCAGAAAGAGGGGACGCAAGTCTGCGTTCTCAGAAAGATAAGTCCTTATAAAAATATATATTGGTGATTATGGGTCAGTAATTAAGTCAGAGCTAGCTAATGAGAAACAATAACAAATGGTCAACAGCTTATAATTAATATAGTGCCCTGTATGTTATTTGGGGGCTGAAACTGCAGCAGGGCCCAGGCAGCTGGTGGGGAAAACTACAGGCTACAATCTTCCCCAGAAGGGAACATTGTAGAAACGTCAGACGTGGAAGACTGGCAGGCACGTTTACCTGAAATGGTATCAGTCTCAGAAACCAACTTCCTGGCCAGGCAGTATCACATACTCCAAGGTGCCCCTGTCCTTACACACAGGTACACGAAGGCTCATGGAGGGGCAATAACTTGCCCAAAGGGACACCCTGGCTGGGCGGGGCTGTGGGAACCAGAAGAGAAGTAGGCATTGTGACTGCCCCGTCAAGTGGATAGTGGACTCTGGAGGGTCAAGGTCCCACAGGCATGCTGGGGGAGTCTGATGCAGGAGTTCGAGCTGGACTCCTGAAGGGACCAGGAGTCCAGATGACCTATAGGAAGGCATGTGAGCTGAACATGCTAAGAGTCCCTCTCTTGTAATCAGAGCTGTCAACGTGTGTATCAACAAATCCAGGGGGAGACTTTGTAGAAGGCAGAGGAGGCTGCTGGAGATATGTGCCAGCAAGCCCTGTATCTGGGAAGTTGGAGCAAGGCTCCCTGGCTCAGGTGAGAAGACAGATGTGCAAATCCCTCTAAGATGCTCTGAGGTAAAGCCTCAGGGTTGGGCCTGTGCACATAAAGCTGTCATCCACGTGTCTCCAAGCAACAGAAAGTGCTCCAGCTGATGGCCAAGGCACACAACACAGGCAGAGAAAGACCAGACACAATCCACTCTACCAAAGAGACACAGGGCAGCTGAGCCCCTTGAGGTTCATATTCCAGCTCCTCCTCTTTACCAATCCTGTGACGCCAGGAACTGCCGGGACCTGCAAGGCCTCAGTTTCCCTCTGTGTGAGGGAATCCAGCACTAGACCTGTGAGGTATGAGGAAAACACAGGAGAAAGCAGATCCCCAGTCTGGCCCGGGGCCCTGAGGAAGTACCCCATGAGCATGGCTGCTGAGGTGACATATAAGCCTGTCTGTCCTGCCTGGGTGCTGAGGATACCCTAGAAGCCCTGAGCTGTGTGGTGGTGGAAACATTCCTGGAGTAAACAGAGATGAGGCGCTCCAGTTACTCTGCCAGGGACCGGAAGCCTTGGGGCTCTACGCAGCAACTTGGTTGAAGCCCAGAGTGCTTGAAGCAGCCAAGAAGCCCCCATCACAGCACATGATGGTGAGTAAATCTAAGAGTTAACACTGCCTGTCACACTGTCTTCCTGCGGGGGCTGTTTTACCTGCTCTGTGAGGCTCTGCCAGGCAGTTAGCAGTGGTAATGAGCGCCTAGCACCCTTGGTCCCCCAAGACCCTGATATATGATCAGGGAAATACAGAGGACAGCAGAGGCAAGAAGCCAGCCCAGGAGGCCCGACTCAGGGGAAGGCCTTACCACACCTCTGATGAGGCTGGTACAAGAAAGCACAGGAGGGGCACAAGGAGCCTGTGCAGAGGACAGTCACAGACTCTAGAGCAGGTGGGCATGGGGCCAGCATCCCTGAGTTCCAGCAGCTGCCAGTGTCAGCAACTGTGGCCTGGCCTGGCCCTGAGAATAGGCCATGGCCCCTTTTAAAGGGCCAGTGACAGGACAGGGCCATCCTCAGGGCTGGCCCTCCTCCTTGCCAGTTCAGAGCTCTCCAGTGTGTTGGGCAGGTGGTTTAGGAACACTCAAAGGATCAGGGGACATTCCCTTTCCTGGGATATCAGAATGGACTTACCAAGAGTTCACCAACTTCAAACCTAATTCTAGAAAATACCAAACTACCTCATTAGCAGAAACTTAATTTGGGGTAGCTAGCTTAGGAATTAACCTTGATCATCATGGGGAAAAATGTCAGAGCTTGGGAATACAGAGAAGATGGAACTAGAGAGTGACAGTCTATGGTCCTCGGAGTCCTGGCCAAATGTGACTCCTGACACATTTCAGTGTTAGGGGATTCATCTCTTGTACCTTACACAGTGGCATTGTTAGCGGAGATGGGATATGGTATGTCTGCCCAGATATGGACATGGACAATGAGATGCCCCTCTGTGCTCTGTGCAAAAGGCAGTGACTCCTACAGAATGGAGCATCCCATTTCTCTGCAATCATGGGTTTCCAAACCCACGTACACCATTCCCAGAAACAAAGCAACACTGCTTCCTGCTTTTGACTCTACATCTCATTACAAAGAAGAGCGGGCCGTGAGTGGCTCTCAGACGCCACCTCAGACATGCTGGTGATTCTCCTTCTAAGCCTTTCTTTCTTGTGTGGGAGAGCTGAGATGACATGAGATATGCAGTTTCACCCTCCACTGTTTGCTTTTATTTTTTATGTGTACCAGCGTTTTGTCAACATGTTTGTCTGTGCACACCTGTGCACCTGGTGTCTAAGGAGGCCAAAAGTGGGCACCGAATTCCCCTGGAGCTGGAATTACAGAAGGTTGTGAGCTACCATGTGGGTGCTGGGAATCAAATCCTTGGAAGAGCATCCAGTGCTCTTAATCATTCAGCCATCTCTCCAGCTCCCCTCAGCTGTTTCTTAATGAAATAGGTTTTCTTAGACATTTTCTGCTAACACTGAGAGATCATCATATCCATTGTTAGTGCCTTCCACACCTCCCTAGGATGCAAGTTTCACGTTTTTGTTTTCTGCAAAGTCTCAGAGCCTGGAGCAGTGCAGGCACATGCTGGGTACCTAGTAAATATTTCCAGGATGAAATCCTACATTCCCCTCCGTGGCTGGTGACCTGCTCTGCTATGTTAGTGGTGCCCAGGCAGACAGCTTGTGGCCAAATGCTACCCACTCCTGGGATAGGAGGAGCAAGTGCCACATTCCAAGTGTGTTAGATGACTGTACAACATACTCTTCCTTGACCCTAATGGGTGTCTGTTCTTCTCACATCCAGAGCATCCTCAGGTCCCTTCCAGGTGCCTACACAGTAGCCATGGGAGTAAAAGGTGGTTGAGTCAGGCTCCCAGGCCTCTACATGTCATGAGCTGAATTCACACAGTGCAGTCCTGACCCCAACACCTTAGTCTGTGTCTGTATGCAGAGATGAGAGGTCATCAAGATAAAATGAGGTTACTCTCATGCCCTCATCCAATCAGCATGGTGTCCTTAGAAGAGGAGGATATCAGGACACAGACACACAGAGGGACAACTCTGTGAGGACACAGGGAGAAGATGCTGCCTACAAGCCAAGGAGAGAGAAATCAGTCTGCTGATGCCTTGATCTTGGTTTTTGGGGCTCTAACCCTGTCCAAAGATAAAGTCTCTTTCTCCATAAAGTCCCTGGTCTGCGGCACCTAATTACAGAATCAAATACACACAGATACAGACATACAGACACACAAACATACACTCCTTTACCTCAGCTCAACAAGGCCTATAGCCACCTCCAGGGACATCTAGGCTTAGCAAGTACACAGGCCTTACTCAAGACCCAGTGCCTGTTGGCAGAGGCAATACAGGGTTCATCATGTCCACTCCTGGTTCAGAAGCCTTCCCGCCCCCTTCCCCCCACCGTGGTCACAAGGAATGCAATGCAAGGAAGCAACCTCTGCTCCCAATACCACTTTGCAGGCTCACTGTGTGAAGACTGGCACTGCACACACAGCTACAGAGATTCCTCCAACAGTTGGGGAAACCGAGGTACGGAGAACTGCATGGCTAGTATGCTGGATTCTGTCTGCCATGGAGTATCATCTCCTTGTACCTTGCTTTGGTATTTTGTAAACTCTTCCCTGGACACTTGAGATCAACAGGCAAACACAGTCAGGGTGGCATCCACAGGCATCAGTGTCACACCAGATCCAGCATGGAGAAGCACTGTGCTGTCAGACCCCAGCAGCACCCACTCTGTCCTCATCACAGCTGTGAAGGAACTTAGCTCAGGAGGTTGTACAGGTTACCAGGTGCTCCCGTCACCTACCAGTCTGGGCATGGCCAGGTCCAGTATCACCCCATGACACCTATCTGTGCCAGATCCCAGAGTAATGCCAGCCTTTCCCAGAGAGGCACAGGGAAGTCTTTCCCTGTTGATAGCAAAAGCTCCTGAGTTGCCAAATGTTCACAGCAGCCACGCACTAGAACCCATGTGCCTCTGTCCACTCCCCTCCACTGCAAACAAAGGCGACTCGCCACTGTGTATGTAATAGGCTGGCCAGAGCCAAGACATGAGGGACAGGTGAGTCAGACAACACTTGAGCTCCATTTTCCAAAAGTGCACCTAGAATGACAATGACTATCCACACTCCTGAGGGGCTGCTGTGTGCAGGGTTTTCCTGCTTAGAGAGGAACCGAAGTTCCGGATGAGCAGACCATGGCTGGGAAGACGCCCCAGTGCCAAGACCACCAGACACAAACACACCACAGCTCAAAGCCCAGTCTCCCTGCCATTATAACCCCAGCCCTCCTCCCCTGGGGACAAAAACTACAAATGCAGGGAGTGGGCACCTGTGCTCCCTCTGAGGGTAACCTGATTACAGGAGGGAGAGAGGTATCAATTATGGTCTGAAAGCATGGAATTACCCTACATGCACCCAGTCATTATCCCCACCGCCATTAGATAAATGTCTAGAGACCCTGCCAAGTCTGAGGATGCTCTTCCCGTACACACCCAGGTAACAGGTTGACCGTCTGGGGGGGGGGTCCCGCTTCCCATGCCTCTTGCTCTTAGTTACTCTTAACATCCACTGCAGAAGTTTCTCCTTCCTTGCTGAGGAAGGAGAGGGGACAGTCTCCTGGGAGGAGGTACTCCAGGCTGAGAGCTGTCCCAAGCTCAAACCCTCCCTATACACTTTCTCCCAGAGGAAGCAGCTGTTCATATTGGTTTATGCAATGTGAACAAGGGCCACACTGCTGTCTGTCAGTAGCAGCTTGGGCTTGGGGGGGGCAAGCTGGAATCAAGAAGTCCTGGGTTCAAATCTCTATCACTTGCCAGAACTCAAGTCATTGAAATCTGGCTGTAGCTCCTGAAAATGGAGGTCTGCCCCTCTCTGCTGGGGAATGCAAGGATCAGCCCTCCCAACAGGCCGCACTCATGAGGCTGTCAGATGGGTGCATCCCGAGGTGATGTGAAGATGCTTCCACTTCTG
The DNA here is from genome assembly GCF_017639785.1 of Mesocricetus auratus. Taxonomy (NCBI): domain Eukaryota; kingdom Metazoa; phylum Chordata; class Mammalia; order Rodentia; family Cricetidae; genus Mesocricetus; species Mesocricetus auratus. The sequence goes on along the minus strand of NW_024429190.1, from coordinate 15,911,387 downwards.
AGCCAAAGCCTTCCAGCTCTCGATCTCAGTTTCTCTCTGAGCACAGGCGCTGCTGGGTTGCAGGGAAGTGGGATTTTCCAGCATCGCACAGAGGCTGTCAGATCCCTTTGGGTGGGTGCGGCGGGAAAGGCAGGGCTGAGACGCTCAGGAGTGAGGTGCTGGAAGGACAACGCACACAGACAGCGACAGCGCTGGGACTGACACACATACAGGCTCTGGCACTCAGACCCGCAGCGGCGAACCTGGGTCTCTCAGGGTCTGCCAGACGCCACCACCCAGACGCTGCGGGAACCGTGCAAGGGCGGAGTCCCCTGCTGCAAAGCTCCGCCTGTCATCACACCTCTCTCCACCGTTAGGACTGCGGTGACCCAGGGCCCCTTAACAGGACCCAGGTCCCTTTACCGAAGCAACCTGGAACCCCCGCGAGAAGCAAGGAGTGGCGCCTGCCAGACATCCCTGCGCAGCTACCCTAGCTGACACGGAGGGAAAGGATCCTGGCACACGCCACGGAACTCCGCGACCCCGGCTCAGGAACAGGGGATAAGGGTCGATCTTTTGGGGCTGCACACCCTAGAGCAAAAGTTGGGTGGAGCCGCTGGACTCAGGGCTCTGCACTGCAGGTACAGCCTGATTGCTACCCAGTCCTGGAGACCCTGCCAGGGCTGCAGCTCTGAACCAGCAGATCCTCAGTCGCAGCACTCACCTGCACTCATGTCAGCGACAGCTCCTAATAGGGCGGTCCCCGCGCTGCGACAGCCCGACAACCGGGCCCGCAGGTGCGGCGCTCGCACGATCCTCGGCGCGCCTGTGGCCAGAGGCTTGGAGCACCCTCTGCCCGCAGCGCCACCGCAGCTCGGGGCTCCCGCCCCGCCCCGCCCCCTCCCCCGCCCCGCCCCTCAGCTAGGCCCCTCCCCTCGATGTGCCGCGGGAGGGTCGTACCCTGGGAAGTGTAGGCGCTACGCCCCCCACAGCCCGCCTGCGTGCCACCGCGGTTGGACGTGAGGACTACGAGTCCCAAAAGGCTGTGCGGTCCGCGCAGGCGCAGGCTGGAGGCAGGGCAGGTGCCCTCCCGCACCTGCTTCTAGAGATCTGCGGAGCTGTCAACACGGTCTAAGGGAGACAAGGGGACTGTGGCTCATCTCAGTACTGGGATCGCGAAGAGGAAGGCGCAGGGAAAAGAGATCTTGGAGTAACTGTCCTGGAGTGATGGAAGACCTCGGAACCAGATCGTCCCTTCCTTCACAGTGCACAGAAATGGGGAAACTGAGGCGGGGCGGGGAAGCAGATCAGGAGCAGTATTTAATGATACACACACACCCAGGGCGAGGTCCTGACGGGTTGGGATCCCGGTGCAGGTATCCAGACTCCGGGACTAAGCTGTTGGCCACCTCGCCTTACGCCGCAGGCGTCGCTCATATGGCTCAGCTGACGCTGGGCGGTGCACACTGAGGAGACGTTGGCACGTCCTGCCCTCTCGCCATCCTGCCCACAGGGTGACCGATTCCCTTGTGACGTCAGGCGTCCAGCGCAAGGCGTGGAAACAGACTGACAGGAGAGTCTGCGTGGGGAGGCACAGGTGGATTCTGCCGCGCGCCGGTGGTGACAACAGGTGGGCACAAGACGTTGAGAGGAAACAGGCTAGAGAGAGGACAGAGCACGGATGCGCAGCGCCCAGAGTGGAAGCGTACAAGCCGTCCGCTGCATGGAGAGGCACGAGCCACGGGCATTAGGCCCCAGTCAGGATTGTTCAAAGTAGTGCTGGGGCAGGAGCAGAAATTCCTCCCCAGTGATCAGTAACACCCGTCTATTTCAAAGGGGACCAGGCGGCCAGAGGCTGTGGCGAAGAGCAGAAGCCTTGGGGGAGCAGCATATACCTCCCGTCCTGTAAATCAGGAGACGCTGCTGGCAGCTGTTCTTGAAGCAGCAGGTACCCACAAAGAGCGGGGTCTGACTCTGGGATCTCTTGCCCAGAAAACCAAATCACCCAGGAAGTTGATAACCAAGGTAGGGCTGACTCAGCTGCCCAGAACCCTGCAGGACTGGATTTGACTTGTAGCAAATCAGTCTATTTGAATAGATTAAATTTAGACCTTTGTTCTGAGTCTGCAGGGCTGTGACCCATGGTTGACCCATGCTTTCGCTCAGTGCCTCAATTTCCCTACCTTTCCAGTCACAATGAATACCCTTGGGTTAAATTACTAATACAAGGAAAACTGTTCAAAGCTGCTAGCCTAGAGCCAATGCTGAATAAACAATAGTCAAGATGATAGGGCTTTTGACCATGATTTCAGCCAACAATGACTTGGGAAAATCAAGTCCCATGATTCACTGTTGTCAAGTTCCACTGCTGCTGTTTGAGCAGCCTGCCTGGAGAGGGCACCAGAGGCTTCAAGGAGGACACAGGAAGCTCTGCACCCTTTACAGCCAGACCATGGCCCTCTCACTGACCACTGAGACTCAGGGGCAGATGCAGATCAGATGTGAGAGACACATTCTTGAATATCCAGCCTCCAGAACCATGAGCCAAACAGACCTCTATTTTTAAAAACCTACCTGGCTCAGGTGTGTTGTCACAGCAACAGAAGTAAACATAGCACACTCACCTTGGCTAGTCTCTGTTTCTGGAAAACCCTAGAAGTGGATCTTTTCCAGGCACCAGGGCACCAGGAAAGGGGTGGGTGTGGCCCAAGGCCTGGGGCTGCTGGCATCTTCAGGAGGCATCAGTGGCCCGTGCCCTTTCAGGAAGGCTGTCTGCACACGGCTGCCTCTCATGGGATCTGCCTTCTTTCGGGTTAAGAAGCATTTAAGGACCCATGTCCCCACTGTGTTCTCCTCACTTGGAGCCTGGAATCTGGGGAGATCTCTTGTGTCATCAGGCCGAGATGTTGGAGCTGCTAGATCATTCAAAGTCATGCCGAAAGCCAAGGAAGAAGGGGGCGGGGTGCACAGGAGACAGGGCGGGATTGTCAGAGCCCCCGGTGACATCCAAGGGTGCTATGTCACTCTGGCCCTCAGGAGAGTAGCCTAACCATTGTTTGTGGAACGTAGATTCTATAGGATGAGGCACAGAACAAATAAACAGCCCCTGGCCTGTGGGCTAGTTAGTTCTGAGTAGTATGAGCCAGACACTGCTTTCTCTTGGGCAACAGGTTATAAACATGAGTGTGTTCCTGGAAGCATGAAGATAAAAGATGAGGGAAACAAATGATCTTGAATCTGACAGCGCAGCTAGCAAGCTCAGCCCATCCTGCCATGTCTTGAAGGAAAGTTTCTTCATGGTTGGGGCCTGTGAGGCTTCCTGAGACATGTGGGCTGTGGATATGATGAAGGCTCTTTCTTTTTCCACCAGCGCCCAGAGGACAAGCTCAGGTCCCTGCCGTGCTGCTTTGCTTCAAAACAAAGAGCGTTTGTCTTGGGAGTATTCACTTCCTTTTTCAGATACAAGGTCCCCAGAAACATGAAAGGACAGCAGGTGGAGCCCCTAGTGTCAGCCTCCTGGAGACAGCAGGTAGGGTGATGGCAGATGGCAGAGAGTCAGACCCCAGTGGCAGCCAGAGTTGGATGGACCTTACATGAGGCTTGGCTCAAAGCAGAGAAATGGAGGATGGGTGTGAAATTGTACTTGAGCAGCCAGGACTGCTGTGCCTCTGTGCCAAACCCTATGGTTTAGATGCATTGTCTCAAGGGTCCTAACATCTCCATTGTCACCACTAACATTTTACAGAAAGAGAAACTGAGGCACTCACTATTACCAAGTATGACCATTAGAATATTAGAATGTACCCAGAAGAGTGAGCCATTGGGTCATTGGTGCTGTGCCCTCCTGAATCTGCCATTGCCTGCAAAGGACGTAAGACTCTAAGAACACACATGAAGTAAGTGGTTAAAACAGGAGTCCTGCCAGGCGATGGTGGCGCACGCCTTTATTCCCAGTGCTTGGGAGGCAGAGGCAGGTGGATCTCTGTGAGTTCGAGGCCAACCTGGTCTACAGAGCAAATGCCAGGACAGGCTCCAAAGCTACACAGAGATACCCCTGTCTCAAAAAACCAAAACCAAAACAAACAAAAAACCAGGAGTACTGTTCTACTGGGTCACACCTTGTGCTCTGCCTCTGGCTGACAGGAATGCCCACTCTTCTGGAAAGCACAGGCTAACCCTATGGGCTCTAGTTAAGCCTTCTCCCTGTAGCAGGCTCTCCTGAACCTGCTAAGTCAGTGTCCTCCGTGTCCAGGTCCTCACTGATCACCACCATGTGACTTCAGAGCCTCAGCTTCCATCTCCTGCCTGGCTCCATCGCTGCCAGGTGACAGTAAGCCTTCCTCATCTTAGTGTCCATAGTGCACCTCCTGGTCTCTAGAGACCCCTGGGGTCTCTAACCCAAGGAAAAGATGCCACTGAACTATGGGGTCAATGTGTGCCCCACATTGCGACTCTACTGACACCCCCACTCCATAAAAGAAAGAGGCTAGACCTGTCAAGCCTCTACAGCCTCCTGCCCATCTCCCTGGGTCTGAGGAAGTTTCCCTTAGGGTGACTCTGGGCAGTGTGCCACAAGGCAGTGAGGCTCACCTGGGACCTGGTCTAGAAAGGTATGGGTCTGGAAATGTAGCAGTGCTCAGTTCCTGCCTGTAAGGCAGCCATGGCAGAGGGAGACCTCCTCTCCAGGGGCAGGACCAGCCTAAGCCATGGCCCCACATGGAGCGGAAGCATTGATCTCTTCACAGCCCAGGAGAGAAACAAATGAAATAGGATGTCATTGTGGGCCTTCCCAACCACTCAATAATTTAAAGTCATGCCATGTGAAACCAAGAGAGAGGCCAGCAGCCAACTCACTGCTCTGCACTGCTCTGTCAAAGGCAGTCTCCGCAGCCAGCTGGGGGTGTGGTACACACTTTTGATTCCAGCACTAGGGAGACAGAGGCAGGTGGTTCTCTGTGAGTTCGATGCCAGCCTGGTCTACACAGTAGGTTACAGGATATCCAAGGCTATATAGATAAACCCTGTCTTGAAAAACAAACAAAAGCAGTGTCCACACCTGGGCAGACAGCTGAGGCCCACCATGGCTCACCTAAGTTCTTCCTGGGGTACAGAGAAAGGGGGGGATGCAGGGATGATGGCCATCAGCCCGGACTGCTCCTGCTTCCCACTGATGCTGGTATGAAGTGATGTACAGGTACAACAGCGTGTCTTCCATCACTGAGCCATCGCGGCCCCGAGGCCCATGGTTGATCTGAGCCCTAGAAAGAGGCAGAGCACAAGGTCACATCTGAGAAGTAACACACACGAGGCCCCAAACTGCTAGCCACTGGACAGGCTGTACTCACGCAGCAGAAGCAGAGGAGGAGCCGGGAGTGTGTGGGAAGGAGAGCACATAGCAAACACTGGATGAACAAGCCCTGTGAGGGCTGTGTAACAAATACCACAGGCTGTGCTGAAGGTGGGCTCGAGCCCCTTAGAAATGTCTTCTCCCAAACCTAAAGGATGGAAGCTCAAGGTGGCCGGAGGGCTGCCCTTTCTGAGGCTGCTTTGTTCTGGGCCCCTCTCCTTGTCTTATCAGGAGCACCCCTTCCTCTTCACGCTCTGCCCGTCCTCTGGGTGTCCCCATCGCATTTCCCTTCTCGTAAGGATCCAGCTGTGCTGGGCTGAGGCCTATCCTAGTCTGCTCACCCTAACTCTGACATCCTCAATAGCCTTGTCAAAGTCATATGCTGTGGTGGCTGACATTGACTGTCAACTTGGAAGAGTCTAGAACCATCTCAGGCCTTGTGCATGAGAGGGCATCTGTAGGAGTGTGACTGAGATGGGAGGAGCCACCCTGAATGTGGGCAGTGCCGTGATCAGTACCGGGGCTTTGAGCAGGGAGAACCAGGCCAGCTCCAGCTAAGAAATGCTGTCCCTCTACAAAGCAGGCAGAGCAGAGCCCCGTGTGGGAAGGAGGGGCTAGGACTTGGTTTTGGGGGACGCGTAACTCAACCCAACATATGAGGCGTCCGGTCTCAGACTCCACAAGGAACCCCGTGATCCCTCCAGAACTGTGGATGCTGCCCTGGGAAGGAATAGGCAGGTGTACAGGCTTCTGGGGCAGGAGGAACAAAGTGGGAACAAAACTAGGTCACCAGAACCAGGTCCCCAAGGTCAGAATCCCCTGGACTCTGTCAGACACACGTCCCATTTACTGGTGGTGTACCCATTCAATGACAATGAGGTCACACAGCTCAGTGGTGTCTTAGACGACAGCTGTCCCTGATGGAGAGATCAGCTCTTGTCCTGGGACCTGAAAGGACCCATCTAAATTGAGCCTGGACTTGGTGTCATTGAGCAACTCCAAGCCTATGGTCATTTGCCACCTGTCACAGGCTGACAACCAATAGCTTTCTTGGGTGAACCAAGAATCCTCCCTCTTTCATGTAGAGAACGGGTCCCAGAGGATGTGTGTTGTGGAACAGGGGGAAGCTGACCCTCAGCCCCTTCCTGCACACCTCACTCCAGGCTCCACAGGCCCAGCTCCTTCTTCTGTCATCCCATGATGTCCTGGTGAAGAGTGCATCTGACCCACAGTTTCACCAAGACTATGAACAAGGCCAGTTTCCCTTAAGTGACACCACTGGGCCATCTCCACCAGGATTTCTTTTACAGGTTCTAGACAAGGCACTGGGAGCAGAGGGTCATGTGGCTCATGATAATACAAAATGTCCTGCCAGGGAAAAATCAAGGTAAGTGTTCTGATTTCTGCATATGAAAGCAAAGCCAAAACCAACCTGAGACCACGGCCTGTCCAACTGCGATGTCTGCCTCCTAGGGTCCTCATGCTCTAAGGAGCCATCCACACCCACTGTGACACCTGCACAGCTCCATTTACCCTAGTGCCACTCATCTGCCTTGGGCTCCACCCGGCCCAATTGCTGTCATACCCTGGGAGCCCTGTGTGGCTCTGCAGAGTGGGTACATTTCTACATTTATCTGTCTTGCTGTCCCCAGTAGACTCCGGTTTCTTCCTCTGTTCTGACTCTCACCCCTGCCATTGGGTTCTCCAGCCCTGATCTCTCTTTACTCTGCCCCCCTCACTTGGGCAAACACACTGAACCCATCCTTTTACCACCCACCCATCCAGCAATCTAACCATTCACCCACCTATTCATCTGCTGTGTCACCCACATCCATCATCCATCTAAATATTCATCCACCATTCCACCACCCATCCATTTATCCATCCATCCACCCACCTATCTATCTACCACCATCTGCCATCTGCCTACCCTCCCACGCACCCATATATTGATCCACTCACCCACCATGCCACCTTTTCCACCATCCACCCACCCACCCATCTGTATCTCTCAGTTGGCTTCTCTGGAGAGTCCAGATTACCACCTCTCTGTCTTTCAGCTGCTACAGCTTAGGCCTGGCCCAAGTGTGACCTATTCTCAGCTTCTTACACCTCATCCTAGCACTTGCTGCCACTTTTGTCCCCCTGACATCTGGGAATCCATTTTGGCACAGTTCCAAGTCCTGCATTCAGGTTCCTGAGCCTGCTTCTGCTTAGGCATGGCCAAGTCCTATATCTTTGGGGTGGCCACATCCACCTCTTCTTGGTCTCTTTGTCCCCATCCTGATCTCCCTGTCCCTCCTGCAGCAAGCCAAAGGCATCTGCTAACAATGCATATTGGCCCTGGAGGCCTCCCTGCTGAAGGCCCCCACCTGCCTCTTCCTTGCCCTGCTCGTGGCTCCTGCCTGGTGCCCAGCAGTCAGCCCAGCTGTCACCTCTTTCTGGAAGTTCCAACCTGGGTAGCGGACTTGGGTGTTCTTCTGAGTTCCCACATGTTCTGGGTTCCCCCTTTCACAGGTGGTAAGCTTTTGCATGCTGGCAGCCTCTGACAAAACTGAAGCTGATTTGGGGAAGGAGCCAGGTAAAGGATGGAACCAGGGAACCAAGGCTTTTCAACTCCAGGAACAGAATGCTAACACCCCAACTTGCTCTAAAGAGGACTTGGGGTCCTCCCAGGAAAAGCTTTCTATAGGAAGATCATAAGAGCAGCAGTAAGAACATTCATCTTAAGGAATAGTGGGGAAAGACTAGTCGATGCTGCAGGGCTGCACCCGAGCTCCCAACCTTGCTCAGGGACTGTGGTCAAGCTCCGAGCCCATACAGTGCAATGGATGAAGGCACAGCTGCCACTGAGCACAACCCTGTCCATGGGATTAAGACCATTGCTGTGGGGCTCACACTTGCCACCCAAGACTTGTGGAAATTGCTTCTGCAGGTCCAGAGGGGAAAGTCGTCAGGGCTTCACGCAGAGCCACGATCAATGTAGTGTATGTCTCACGGGGCTCCTTCTACCCATTCTTTCCCTTCTGTCCTGTTATGCTGCTGAACACAGAAGTTTGGAGTTTACTCTGGGTCTCCAAAGTGTTACATGTGTATACACATGTATAGTCTCATTATTATTTTTAACGTGTGTGTGTGTGTGTGTGTGTGTGTCGGTATGTTGCATGTGAATATGTGAGTGCAGGTGCCCAAAGAGGCAAGAGACATTGGATCCCCTCTGGATCTGGAATTACAGGTGGGTGTGAGTTGACAGCATGGGTGCTGGGAACCAAACTCTCAGCTCCTCTTCCGGATCAGTATGTGCTCTTACCTGCAGCACCATCTCTCCAGCCCCTCTCCTCACAGTTTTAACAGTATGCATGCAGTACAGAAAAACAGCGTTTTAACATATATAAATAAGAATACTTTAAAACTGAAGTTACACATAATTTTTACAGGGAAAATATGTGGTGTCTTCCATTTCCGGGGACACTTGCTGGAAGTGGCTCTGTTCAACATGTGTATTTACTGCGCTGCACCCTGGTGGGAGAGTGCTCCATTGCTGCCTGCTGTCACAGAGCACCATCGCAAGCCTCTGCCCTCACCGACAGAGGAACAGGATAGAAGCAACGGTTTTCTGCTGGGTTACTTCCCAATTCTGAGGCTTTGGTGCCAGTGTGTTCCTAGCCTGTGACCACTGTGTGATTAGGCCCAGGATGGGGAAGGAACTGCCTTAATCTCTTCTAGTCTCCTGGCTGGTTACCTAGTTACCTGACTCTCAGTTCCCTTGCTTCTAGTGGTACCCCACCCAACACACAGTTGACTGAGAAGCAAGCTAACCCCATGTCTAGTTCAGATGGTTCTGGATGATTACAGGATGAGCACATACCATGAAGACAGCACTAGACCACTTCAGCCGTCACCCAGAGTCCCCTAGACACAAAGGATTCTATCTAGGAGGGCAGAGGACCCAAGTCTGGCAGCTGGTAGGCCAACTAGTTGAGGAACAGTGTCTCTGATCCTCAAGATGATTTCAATGATGCCCCTCCTGGTCAGGACATTTTAGGAGTGGGTGCACACCTGTGACAGCCACGCCTCTCATGGGAAGTCAGCCTGTGAAGGAAGTCACATTCAGGACATCCTGCAAGAGTGAGCCCAGAGCCCCTGGATCAGGCCAGTCCTGAGATCTACCTCTAACCTTTAGGGCCAGAGCCAATGGAAACCTTTCTGTTTGAGCCAAGTGGACTTGAGCTTTTCTTGTTTTGAACACCCTTCCTGAGCTCCCAGATCATCAGGTTTTTACTCCAATGGAATGAATAAATGCCAGTGAGATTAGGCATCCTTGGTATGGCCTTGAGGTTTGGATTGCTTCTGCCTAAGTATGGGACATCCCAAGGTCCCACCTCTTGTTTGTTCCCACTTCTGACAGACATACTCAGAGAAGCCCTGCACCTACGGATGACCTGATCCCTCTCTAGAGTTAGAAGGGAAGATGAAAGGCCCTGCTCCAGGAGGGATTCAGAGGGAGCAAAAGGCAGCAAGTACCAGGCAGAGTTCCCAGCACCCCACTACCAACAAAGAAAAGGAGGACACGCCCACAACAAAGAAAAGGAGGACACGCCCACAGTAGCGTAGTCTCCAGACTCCAGTTTCTCACCCCACAGGGCCTTTTGAAAACCCCACTGAGCCCCCACAATCATCCCTCCATTGCTAATATACTTGGCAATATTGTCCTTGTAGGTACAGGAGGAAGGGCTTTAGAGTAGACTTCATGGCGAAGAAGGTATGACTTTTTAATCCCAGACCAGGGCATCCATTTATCTTTCCATCTACCTGATGCTTGGGAAGCTCTGGGTATTAGAAGGACACATCAGCAGGGCTGTTGTGGAGCATGCCTTTAAACCCAGCACTCCAGCAGTCTGCCTCCAGGAAAAGGCAGGCAGACCTCTATGAGATCAAGGCCAGGACAGCCTCCTGAGTGCTGGGATTAAAGGTGTGCACCGCCACCAACGCCCGGCCAGCTCTCTCCTTCTAAGAGCAAGAATCCTGGGGAAATGGAAAGCAGGGATGGGAGCTGTGTCTCTGATACAGTGGTCTCACCTTTCAGAGAGCAAACTAGGGGCTTCCTTGCAATAAGAGATAGGCAGACACTAGAGGGCGCTGCAATTCAAGTCTTAATCAAGGTCAATGGCCTTCAAGTTGTCTCTGTGGGACTCCCATGGTGCTGATATCCCATCTGAGCCTCACTCTTTTCATCTTTAAAATGGGGCATGTTCCCCTTTACCTGGCAGACCACCTATAAGGTATGCATGAGCAGATGCTGAGGAAACAGGCCCAACGCCTGTGAAGGGCAGACTGCAGCCTCCAGTCCCCATGCTTGGATGAAGGAGAGGTAGCTGGAAGCCTTGCATGCTCCCCGACCTGTTCCTACTCTGTTCCCAACAACATCACAAATGGTTCAGTCAGTCCTTAGACCAGGACAGTTACCTAAACCTAACTAGCTTGACCACAGCCTGTGATGCCATAGGGTTCACTGAGGGTCTGTTGGAGAGCAGTGGGTTGATTTTATTGTTGCAGGGATAGCTGAATGACTGTGCAGATTAAAACAGAGAACTGAAACACTGGGTGCTGTGTCACACATCTGTAGTCAATGTGTTTAGGAGGCAGAGTCAGGAGGCTTCCTTGAGCTAAGAGTTCAAGGCTAGTCTGGGCAGCAGGGATACTCTGCCTCTAAAAGGGAGACTTTTTTTTTTTTTTTTTTTTGGTTTTTTGAGACAGGGTTTCTCTGTATTGTTGTTTTGAAGTCTGTCCTGGAACTCGCTCTGTAGACCAGGCTGGCCTTGAACTCACAGAAATCCACCTGCCTCTGCCCCCCCCAAGTGCTGGGATTAAAGGTGTGCACCACTACCACCCAGCTAAAAGTGAGACATTTAAAATCTCTTTCAAGAAAACAAAACAGAACCTGGCATATATATTCTTACTTGGGAGTCTGAGGCCAGGCCTACTGGTTCAAGACTAGGCAGGGCTGTGTAGCCTGTCTCAACAAAGCAAAAGAAAGAAGGGCTGTCTGTGTGGTGGATGGTGGAGTCCCATATACTTACTACTTATAACCCTTCACTGACCCCGTGTCCCGTCCACTTTGCACAGGTGAACAAATAGCAGGCCCAAAGGAGGGAACTTCCAGGGCCACATGGCTTTGAGTGACAGCATTGGCATCCAACAGCCAGTTCTACCACTCCCTGCAGGTACATAGCAAAAAAAAAAAAAAAAAAAAAAAAAGTTTCTCTGCTAGACCATTCTGGATTCTGGAATATTCTAGACAGCAGTGCCTTTTGCCAAAGCTATGGCCTGCTCATCCACTTTGCAGGGTCTGTACTTGCCTGTTCCTGCTTCCTTCCAAGAAACAGCTTTTACAGTTTCTTAAATGGGACACTCTACTTCAGACCACTGGTATCTAGGACGGAGGTGCCCTCACAGCCCCTCAGAGCCCAAGGCCAGGAGAGGAGGCACAAGCCAGATGACACAGGGACTCTGCAGCACTAGACCTAAGGGTAGGAGTCACCATTCACTGCAAATTACAATGAACCCTGCCCCTTCTCTCGTTTCTTGCCCCACCTAGTCTGTGGCCTGGCTTCCTGTGTCATTGGCGTGGCATTTAAAAGTGGTTGTATGACCTGACGAAATCTCTTGATCTTTCACTGCTTGTCTACTCCCCCCACCTCCCCACTCCCCCACCCCCACCCCCTATTCCCCCCATCCCCCTCCTCCCCCTCCCCCCCCGTGGAAGGATTAAGCCTTGCGGGGCAGTTGCTGGTGAGGTAGATAACAGGACATAGTTGGGGAACTGTGAGGCCTTGACAGAAAGCTCCTTAGAGACAGGGCTGCAGCCTTCACAAGAAGGGCTTGATTGACTGATGGGTGGTATCAGGACAGTCTTGGCTCCTTGAGAAACTAGACTGGAAAAAGCAGGAATCCAGGAGGCCACATACCAGGGACAGAAAAACAGGGTTGATCCACCTCAGTCAGGAGTACTCAGGCTCATAGACAGTGAGGGCCCTGGCTGAGGTCACATAGTCCAAACTCAGTGCTAGAACACACGCGAGGTGAGAACTGGTATTGGGTGAGGTGGTCTGAAGCTAGGCCTCTAGCTGAGAACTCTGTTCTTGCTTCATCAAATAGCCTGTCTCCACCCTTAGACCTCTATCAAGGCCATCCTGTATATACACGTGTGTGTGTGTGTGTGTGTGTGTGTGTGTGTGTGTGTGTGTGTCTGTGTGTGTCAGAGGACAACTTGAAGGAGTCAGTGAAAAGTTTCTACACCCCGATAAGCCTCCCTGCCGATACAGCAACCCAAATCAGACCAAATTAGAAAAAGCCCACGTTTAATGGATACAGAGCTCCCGGATGGCCTTCCAGTCCCCCAGAAAGGAGATAGGAAAGAGACCATAAAACCACAGGTCTGTTTTCTGGAGGGCAGTTTAAATACCCTGTGGGAGTAGTCTTGAGCATCTCTGGGGAAGTTACAATTATTTGGTGGGCTTTCTGAGATGCAGCAGGGTTTGGGGGGAGATGGGAGAGGGGGGCTTGGGGAGAACTTCCACATGACATCCCAGACTCTTTGGGTATATGAATGCCAGAGCCTGGGGTGAAGTTTCTACCATGACAGTTCTCAGCAGAAAGGATCTAAGCCTTGTCTCTGGTCCCGTTTGTTTAGCTTAGCACTTGTCTGTCTTCCAGGTGTTCACTGGAAAGAAGTGAAAGCACTTTGGGGGCAAAAGCTGAACAGGGAAAAGTGAGCTTCACTTTAAAGAAAATGCTTTTTGTTTGGACAGGGTCTATCTGCATAGCCCTGGCTGTCCTGAAACTCGATATGTAGACAAGGCTGGCCTTGGCCTTGAACTCATATACATCTACTGCCCTAGCCTGTGCAATGCAAAGGTGTGTGCCATTACACCCAGCTCTTCTCTCTCTCTCTCTTTCTCTCTCTCTATCTCTGGTTTGGTTTTTTTTTTTTTTTTTTTGGTTTTTACAAGACAGGGTTTCTCTGTATTGTTTTGAAGGCTGTCGGTCCAGCTCGGCCTCAAAGTCACAGAGACCCACCTGCCTCTGCCTCCTGAATGCTGGGATTAAAGGCGTGCGCAACCACCGCCCGGCTCTCTCAGGTTTTTTGAGACAGGGTTCCTCTGTGTAACTTTGGAGTCTGTTCTGGAACTAGCTCAGTAGACCAGGCTGGCCTTGAACTCACAGAGATCCACCTGCCTCTTCCTTCCAAGTACTGGGATTAAAGGCGTGCGCCACCATTGCCTGGTTGGCCAATATGCTCTTAGGCTAAGACATCAGCTTTAGGACTTATGCAATGGATCCATGTTTTAAATGTTTAAATGAAGTGGGGATCCACACAGCCAGTCCTCATTGGCAGATTAAAGTGAATTAAGTTTGTGTTTCATGCATTGGTTCTTCCTGTGAATTTTGAGCCCAGAGAAGTTAGCCTGAAGGAGGCAAGTGTAGTGCCAGGCTGCTGTAGCCAAAGCTTGTAGCCAGAACCCTAGAGTATGAGAAAGGGTGGTTCATGGTGTGCCTGGGAACAAGGTAGGGAGCACTACATGATGCTGCCACAATCTGGAAGACAAAGAGGACACCTGCTTCAGTGCCAGGAGTTCCAAAGGGTTCTGGCCAAAGGGTACCTAGAGAGCTTTAGGCCAGTCCTGCCCACTGTACAGAGGGGACCCTAAACTCAGAGAGGTGCATGTCACCTGCCGTGGAGCTGGGAGGGAAGGCGTGGGCCCTGTAAGGGGACCAGTCAGGTCCTCTAAGGGTAATGAGCCTCCTGGTCCTGCCCTTTGGGGTTGGAGGAGCCACGGGAGCTGCCTGCTCTGTTGCAGGTGTCCCACCCCCATTTGGGACCTTCCAGGATGGCATTCCCTCAAATCGATTCCACTGCTCAAGGCAATCTGTGAGCCTGGAAAAGGGACGGCTTTGCAGACCTTGTTGGTCGGGAGACGCCCAAACTGAAGGTACAAGGGAGTATGCAAGACCTTGGAGAGGTGGGGGAGCAGGTTGAACTAAGGTTTTCTAAGGGCCCAGGCCTGGCCACTCTGCTAATGATGGTGCACTCCAGGGCTACCAGTTCCTACCAGACAGGGGGAGGGGATGGTCTCCCAGTCACACAGGCTCTGCCATACCCATCTAATCAGGGTGTCAGTCAGCAACACCCCTGCCTAGATGGTGATGGATAATTGTGAGAGAGGTCTCTAACATTGCACTGCTTAGCTGGGGTGCTAATGGCTAGGGTTGGCAGAATCCCAGGGCCTGGAGCAGCATGTTAGAACCCTGGGCAAGCAGGCAAAGAGCACAGCAGGAAGGAAGACAAGGCCTGGACAGAGGGACAGTGTCAGGGGCCCCTGAGAACATGGTGTCATCATGGACTAGAGATATGGGGGAAAGCAAAGAGAATTGCCACACAGCTGGAATCCCATTGGTTCACTCATCCTTTCGCACAGGTAAGGAAGGAAGACTGAGTGGCCAGCTCCTAACTGACAAGCCCTGAGCCTAACTGGCGTCAGGTGTTTCCTGCCTCCCTGCTGAGTTGGCTCTGCCCCCCCCCGCCCCCGCCAGTACAAACAACAGTAAATAGAGTCAGAATCCACAGGATAACTGATAAAAAATACAGGCAGGGGTGCAGGGGTGCCCCCCCCCGTACAACCTCGTGCACGCCCACACGAGCACGCCCACACGTGCATGGCATGAGGCCAAATCCTCTGCGTTTACTAACTCCTCCTTTCCACTATGCTGGAGTTCCTTGGGCTCTTCCATTCGGAACAGGAAGAAAGGGAAACACAGAATGGTTGAGAAACATTCTTGGCTTCACCCACCCATCCAGGAGGCAGCAGCCCCACCCTGGTGGCTAGGGAGCCCTAGAGGGCAGGGTTATGGCTACCTGTTAATTCTCCAAAGGCAGGAGTGCTATTTAGAGCAGGGATTTACAGTCTCAACTGGTGACAAGGATCATTTAGCAATTCTTTAAAAGAACCCAAATTTGTCACGCTCACGGAGCAAGTGAAGGGGCCAGGATCTAACTTCAGGAACAACCACATTTGGGAGTAGTGTCTCTGGACACCGCCTGGGAGCTCTACCCATCTTTGCTGTTGCTCTGTTGGCTCTGGGGTCTGGAGGCAAAGTGCTCAATCAGTGCTGGCTAAACTCCCCAGTCAGCTGTTTCAGCCCCAGCTTTAAACACCAGGCGTGACAGTGACCGCGCTGTCTGAATCCTAGCACAGCCATTCTTAAGGTAGCTGTCCCAACACCCTGCCTCTACTCTCTGACCTGCGAGCCCCTCTCATACCCACAAAGCCGGGAAGAGCTCCTAAACTGCTCCTCCGCGCCCTGCAGGGGAATGCTGACCAGGAGCTGACATTCTGATGGCTGATAAGGAGAAGGAAGGTCAAAAGGAGGCTGGCCCCTTCCCAGCAGGGCGGGCCCAGCTGTCTGATGACTCAGGTTGTCTGATTGGAGCCCAGTGGCCTGGGCAGGGCCTGTTCGGCTCCCTCCTGAGGACTGAGACAGTCATCCTGTGCAGGTGAGGGACCTGGAGTCCCCCTTGCCACCCCCCTTCTCCTTGGCAGCATCTACAGCAACACGGTAAGTTGTAGACTTCTCTGCTGGGTCTGCCCCAGAGGGGGCTACAGTCTGCTCACTGTGAGGACTGCTGAGGGCTAGAGAAGGCATGCTTGGGGTGGTGAGCACTGGGACAGGTCTGATCTGGAGCAGCAAGGAGGACAGGTTTCAGTTGACTGTGGTCAAGGAGAGGGACCCTGGTATCCTCCAGTCTGAATAGTGTGTGTGGAACTGGGTCCTGTCAGGGCTGACAGAAGGTCTGAGGTAGAGGGTGTGGTCTCCCCATGATCCTCAGAGCCAGACTGGGCCTGGTGCCTTGTGAAGTGCCAGAGGCAACCGCACCTGTCTTCTGGTCTAAGTAAAGCACTTGCTGGGTGAGTGTCCTCTGAACATCAGTCTCCCCATCTACCCGCTGGGGATGTGCTGTTGGGTACCCAGAGCAGTGTCTGCATGTGGCCGGTGACCACAGCTGCACCCTGCAGACAAGCAGGAGTCCTGCTCTGGGGTCTGGAGCAGGGTGCTGGACCCCACCTGCTGGACACCAGCACCAAAGGCAGGGAGGGATCCTGTGCTGTGCTCTGAATCTCCCTGTTCTCAGCCCAACACAGCCCTCTCCTCCCCAGGGGCTAAAGTTCTTGCCAGCTATCAGCCCCTGGGAACAGTAGGACTGTGATTCCCCCCACCTCCCTCCCCTCCCAGGCCAGGACTGATGGTAGTCCTGCTGAGTGAGTCTGTTGGCCCTTGGATTTTAAGGCTGCCCCCAGGCTGGTGAGAATGTGGACTTTGTACGGTAGCTGAGAAGGATAGCTCAGGCCCTAGAGAAAGGAGTAGACTCCTGAGAATCTGTTTGTTCCAGGGTACCATAAGCTCAGGAATTCCACTTTTTGCTCCCTAGGGCTGAGAGGACTGGAGGATTTGTGTTGGTGTTTGTCCCCCGTTGTTGGTGTCTCACATCAGATGGTGCTGGGATGTTAGTGTTTCAGTAGCTGTGATAAACCCAGACCAAAAGCAGCTGGTGGAGGAGAGGTTTTACTTTGTCTTGTAGCTTGTAGTCCATCGTGCAGGGAAGCCAAGGCAGAGACCCAGAAGAAGAAACTGAAGCAGAAGCCATGGAGGAATGCTGCTTTCTTCTTCCTCTTCCTCTTCCTCTTCCTCTTCCTCTTCCTCTTCCCCTTCCCCTTCCCCTTCCCCTTCCCCTTCCTCTTCCTCTTCTTCCTCTTCTTCCTCTTCTTCCTCTTCTTCCTCTTCTTCTTCTTCTTCTTCTTCTTCTTCTTCTTCTTCTTCTTCTTCTTCTTCTTCTTCTTCTTCTTCTTCTTCTTCTTCTTCTTTGAGATAGGGTGTCAATATGTAGTTCTGGATGTCCTGGGACTTACTTTGTAGACCAGTCTGGCCTCAAACTCACAGAGATCCACCTGCTTCTGCCCCCTGAGTGCTGAGATTAAAGATGAACACCACCACAGCCTGGCCTGCTTCTTCTTTCTTTTTTTAAAATGTTGAATCTCTCTCTTTTTTTAAAATTAATTTTATGTGCATTAGTATTTTGCCATGGCTTTTGAGTTCCCTGGAACTGGAGTTACAAACGGTTGCTAGCTGCCGTGTGGGTGCTGGGAACTGAACTTGGGTCCTCTGGAAGAGCGGTGCTCTTAACTGCTGAGCTGTCTCTCCAGCCCTGCTTTTTCCTTTTAAACAGAATCTCACTATGTACCCTAGCTGAACTGAAACTCATTATGTAGATCAGGCTGATGTAAAATTCACAGAGATCCACTTGCCTCTGCCTCCAAAGTGCTGGGATTAACTATGAATGCCACCATGCCTAGCCAGTTTGCTTTCCAATACATCCCAAGACCACCCACATTAATTCCTTATCAAGAAAAGGGCCCATAGAGTAGCCTACAGGCCAATCTTATGGAGGTATTTTTTCAACTGAGGTTCCTTCCAAGATGACCCAGTTTATGTTAGGAAAAGAAAAGTAACCAACACAAGGGGTTATCCACTCAGGATCTAGTGCAGATGTTACTACAGCTGGAGGCCTCTCCACATTCAAATCCAAGAATGTCCTATCCTGTTCCAGGACTCCCTCCCTCTTTCAGTTTTAACAAAATCCGCCATGCATTTGTAACCCATGGATTATTTTTTGTTTGTTTGTTTGTTTTAGCCTTAATGTTCCAGGGTGCCCCTCTGTCCTCTTGATTTGTGTCCCCACTGAGGTCCACCTCTTTGTGCTGTGTTGGTCAGTGTCTCCTGAGAACACCAGGGTGCCACACCCACCTTCACAATGTCATCAAATAGTTTCGCTCCAAAGTCCCCTGAGCTCGCCTGTGACACCCCCTCTGCTGGCCCCATGCTCTGCGTCCTAGGTACCTGCTCTCTTTTCACATGCAGAGGAGCAGAGTGTGCTCCAGTGCCCAGGTGGCATGTGGCTGCTCCTGCCTCATTTCCTGCCTGATGTGTCTCAGAGCATACCTCTTGGGCATGCAGGGAAAGCCTTGGTTCTTTATCATTGCTCTTGCTATGCAGTGCGGGAGGGAGTGTGACTTATCTAACACCAGGCTATATCCAAGGTGCTGGTGTCGTAAACAGCTCGGTTGGTTGGCACCTGTCCCCACGATAGAGGCAGCAATCTGAAAGCGAGTACCCAGGAATGAGGCTGCTGGCCAAAGGTGAATGCAATTGTGATTCCAAGTGTCGGTGACCTAGTGGCACTCTGATCTTGGCTGCGTGCCAAGGATGTGGTGGCAGATGTCAGTGCTGCTCATCTAACCTTGGCGGTGGCAAAGGGAGTCTTGAGGCTAGCCAACATCATGTCATGTTTTAAGGTAATAGGCAGGAATGGAGAAATCAGTCCCCTTTTGACTACAGTTGCTCAAATGACGGTGTCTGGTGAGGTCGGTTACCCACCTGTTTCTTGTTCCCTCAGGGGTAAAGAGAGCAGAGACTGCCATTACAGATGTTTCTTGACATGGCGTCTGCTTAGGCCCACCTCCTCCCTCTGTCAAGTCCATTCGGGACTGGTCCACCTTGAGTCTCTGACACCCACACAGCCTCCAAGACCCTGCTCAAGAGGCACAGAACTGAGTCCCAAAAGTCTTCCCTGAGTGCAGAGCAGAATGAATGTTCCCACTTGTCTTCCTACCCTGATCCACATACACTGCATGATTTGCCTGAGTTCGTGGGACTGGATGATAAGTTCCCAGGTACTGACCTTGACCCCTTGTTTGGCGAGCCACGAATCTGTGTGGTAAGGTTGCTCTGATCCCCTCTACACTGTCCTAAGGAGGTCACCACGTGTGGTACACTAAGGGAATAATTGTCAGGTCTCTTGAAGTCGGGGTAGGGGAGTAACATACTCAGTAGAATGCACTGGGTGCCAGGGGGCTGCTCTCCCCCATTACCTAACAGCCTGTGGTAGTTTGAATGTATCTGGTCCCCATAGAGTCATAGGGAGTGGCACTATTAGGATGTGTGGCCTTGTTGGAGGAAGTGTGGTCTTGTGAGAGGGGGCATACCTTTAATCCAGACCTTGAGGCTAAAGGGAATACCTTTAATCTGAGCCATACCTTCTGTTGGAAGTGTGTCACTGTTGGGGCGGGCTTTGAGGTCTTTTTCTCAAGCTTCACTCAGTGTGACAGTCAGTTGACTTCCTGATGTCTGCACGATGTCATACTCTGAGCTCCATCACCATGTCTGCCTGCACACTGCCATGCTCCCCTTCATGAAAATAATGGACTGAATCTCTGAAATTATGCAAGTCACTCTCAATTAAATGTTTTCTTTATTAGAGTTGCTATGGTCATGGAGTCTCCTGACAGCAATAGTAAACCCTAAGACACTGTCTTAGTAACTTTTCTATTGCTGTTACATCACGACCAAGGCAAATTCCAAATGAAAGCATCAATGACACTCATGGCAAGGGACAGCGGGGCTAACAGGCAGGCGTGGCACTGGAGCGGTGGCTGAGAGCTTACATCCTGATCCACCACAGGCAGGAGGCAGCTTGACACAGGGCTTGGTGTGGATTTTTGAAATCTCCAAGCCCACCCCTCTCCACCCCGTCCCCATGATACACCTCCTCCAAGGCCTCATCTCCTAATCCTTCCTAAATAGTCCACCAACCAGGAACCAAACAGTCCTATCTATAAGCCTACAGAGGCCATTTTCACTCAAAGCGCCACATTTAGCTAGCCAGCCTTGTTTATACCAGGTTGGATTTAGGGACATTATCTCACACCTTGTGTATTATTCAGGGTTCTGTAGAGGAACAGAACTGATAGAATGAATATAAGTTTTTCAATTTTATATATATTATGTGATCTGTGGTTCAGCTAGTCCAACAGTGTCTGGAGGTAGTTTTCCAATCCACAAGGCTGGATGTCTCAACTGGTCTTCAGTATATGCTGGACTCCCAAAGAAGTGAGTTCCAAATCCAGTGAAAGAATGATCTTGCCAGAGTAAGCAGGAGCAAGCAGCCAAAGAGAGCAAGCTTCCTTCTCCCATATCCTTTATGTAGGCTGCCAGCAGAAGGTGTGACCTGGATTAAAGGTGGGTCTTCCCAGATTAAAAACAGACCTTCCCACTTCAATGCTTTAATTAAGAAAAAAAATCTCGCAGGTGTGCCTAGCCCCTTGGGTTTTAGTTACTTGCAGTTGTAGCGAGCTGGCAACAAAGATATCGCACACCGAGTTGTCATCCACTGCTGCTTTATTTTCTTGCTTAAATTGTTCTCACTGCTTCCACTGGGACCTCTTTCCGTTAGTGCCTATGTCCTCCTGGCATAGTCATATCACAGTGGGGACCTGTTGAGCCACCACCAATCATTCATTCACCTTCCTTCATTCCTTCCTTCATTTCCTCCCTCCCTCCCTCCCTCCCTTCTTTCTTTCTGCCTATCAGCTTTTCTACCTATCCATGACCTGCTGGCACCGCCAGCTACTCCATGACCACCTGTATATTTCCTACCCTTCCAGGAAATATATTCAATCACATTTCATGAGGCACAGTTGTCTGGGCACCCCATCTCCAAGCCACCTTCCAAGATCTAGTCACTTGATGCCTGCCCTGTCCCAGCCCTGAAGTAGAGCTATTTTGTTTGTCTGGCCCCTATGGCTATCCTTGCCACTTGGCTGTGAGCTCTGATGGGTGGTTCAGGCTATGTGGCTCAGCCACATTGCCCACGTCATTAATGCTCAGCAGCTCAGCACTGGTCCATCTCCTCTGTTCTTGGCCCTGCTGAAATATCATAACAGCAGTGATAATAATGGCTTCCTTTGCGGGCCCCTTCCTCCATGCCTAGCAGGTACTGAGTCAGGCAGACCTGGAGGCTGAATTTGAGGTAACTACCTAGAGGACTCACCTGAGCTGTTCATTCCAGAACCTGTTCTTCCTCAGTCACCTCTGAGGAGAGTTACGTGTGTGTGGGGTGAATAGTTGGGAGATAGGTCTCTGTCTTCGGGTTGTCCTTTGTGTATGAATAGTGCTCTACGGAGGCAAAGGTCATGCCCCTTTCTGTAGCAGACGAGAGGAGATCCCACAGCACACACCTGGCTTGTCATCAAAGCAGTGTTCCCTCTGGCCACTCCTCCATTGCATCACTTGGGAAACACCACAGCTGGGTTCCTGGGTTGTGAAGGGTGCAGGTGTGGCTGCCACCTTGGGGCTTGCTGCTCAGAGAATTCAGGGAGGGCTTGCTGGCAGACGTCACTCAGTGTCTGTCTGTCCAGCACCACACCTCATCATGATGCCCCACAGGAGGCAGAAGAGAACATAGGAGCTGAGCCTGTCTCTAGGCTCCAGGTAAGTAATCCTCTCCCACCTAGCTGTCACCAGAGCAGGACCAAAGGAGGCCTGGGTACATGTAGTTTGCTTGGTTGGAGAGATGGCAAGGAGACCTTCGGCATCCACAGCTGGCACTGGGCTCATGACTGAAGCAAAGGCATCTCGGGGTGTGTGCGTGGCAGGTGCACTCCTTAACAGCCAAAGTGGCCTCAGGGCTATGGGTCCCACATCCCCAATAAGCCTGAGGCTGACAGTGAGTGGCAGGGCTGCAGAAATCCTCATCTCAACACCTCCTGCCCACTTTAGAGCGCAGTGGTGTGGTCTGGAGGCCTCAGTTTCCAGAAAGAGGTCTTAGCTGATTCAACTTTGGTCCTCACAAAGGTACATGGGAAGTGTGCACTTAGACTGGTTAATGTTTGCATGAGCTGTGGTCAGGATCATCCCAGGGATGACTGGGCTCTAGGAAATGCTAGGAATTCCAGACAAGACCTGCACACCGTGTCAGGAGCACAGGGGCTCTAGGAGGTGAGAGCCCATGGGACTTGGGGCCCAGTATCCTGAAATCTCATCTACAAACTGCAACAAGGCTTTCCTAAACTCTCTGGGAAAGTGGCAGCCATGAAGTACCTACATGGTCTCAGTCTAGAACTTTCTACTCAGTCCTCTGTGCACTCAGGACTCAGGCCAGACTGAGTAATGACCTGGCCCCTCCCAGCTGTGACCTTATCCTATTGGATCTCCACTCTTCACTGTTGAAGACTAGCTGCTGGAGTTCTTTCTTGTTGCTAAGAAATGGATGGGGTCATGGCCCTGGCATGAAAGCCTGAGAAGAGCTCTTAGTCAGTTTCTTTCCCATGTATCTGTCTCCTTATCTGGGGTATAAGGCCCACACCCTTCTTCTGACTGCCTTGACTAAGATGGAGAGCACTGTTCAAGGCAGTCACTGGGACACATCTGGGACCTGGCCTACTGAGGCTCACACAAGGGAGAGAAGTGGTTGTGGACTTTGTAAGTTGCAGTAAGAGGGACTTCCCAGGCTGGAGGGTGATGCTGGACACCACTGGCCAGTGTCACATCACTGGACACTACTGGTCAGTGTTAAGGAGTGAGTGGCTTAAGTCCTCTGGGATATACCTGGGCTTAGATGATTTTTTGGAGCTCACTTGTCCCCTTGGAGACTCCTCAGGATTCATCTTTGCCTAGTTTCCCTCTAGAATTTGGCTCAGGATCTCCCACTTCCAGAAAGTCCTGCCTCTGTTGTCCTCCTTGCCTGCCCTCTAAGGACCTTTCCATCACTGTCCAAGTCAGTCGTAGCATCCTGGTATCAGAGTTGGTACAGAGGGCCACCATAGCTTTGGGGCTTCAAACCATAGCAGGATCCTGGTAGGCAGGATGTGGACTCTCCCATTGGTGGGGCCTGGAGCAGAGGATCCCTGCAATGGCACACTTGTCTCTAAAGAAGCCTTTGAGTGTGTCACACAAGGGGACTCTATGCAGAGGGGTGGGATCAGAGCCTCAGAGTGTGTTTGAGGAGAACAAGGGTGCTGGCTACCAGCTCAAAATCTACAGTCTCATGAGAGGGCCATGCCAGGAACTTGTCTTTGTCCCTGCTGTGAAATAATGGCCCCATGGTCTCCCAGAGATGGCTCTACCCTGGTCTTAGATGCATCCTGCTCTTGCATTCATAATCACAAGACAGTACAAAATAGTAGCTGTGCCATGACTTCATTAAATGTGTGCCTCTGGCATCATTGGCCTGTATCCTGCTTAGCCTGAATGGCAGGCAGGGAGCACCTACCTCAGAAGGCTAGCTTCTGTCAGCGAGCTCTCCCTCAGGAGGATAGCATACCTTCCAGGTATCTCCATCCGTGGCTCCCCCTCCTGGGGCAGGTGAGGAAAAGAGCTGGGATGAGAGGTGGGGCAGGGTTAGGAGCAACTGACCACTGGGCATGCTCATACCTACTGCATCTCAGTAGCACCTGTGAAGTTATCTGCTGAAGAGAGACGAGGGACATGGGTCACTGCTGCTTGGCTTGGTGCTTAGAGCATGGGTCTGAGATTATCTGGAGACTTCACCTCTCAGGGTAGGACCTGATTCTTGGGGTTCCTAGGAATAGGGCCTGCTGCCTGTCTAGACACAGACACCAAAGAGTGGAGGCATAAGGGAGCGAGGACCCAGGTTCCAGTGCTTGCCTGAGTTGAGGAGCCTTGGGGAAATACCTCTCTAAGTCTGTTTGCTATCAAGCCTGTTGGGGGTCACAGGGATGACAGTTTCATTGGGCTGTCACCAAGTCCCATGGCGTGATCTACCCAAAGGATCAGCATCATGGCAATGACAACTCAAACATACTATAGCTCTGTTATGAATCAGAGCTGTGGGAGCTGAGTGCCTCCCAGTTCTACCTTTTGCAAAGGGAAACTGAGGCTCAGGAAAGTGACAGGTCCATCCAGATCCAGAGGGATCTCAAGCTGGGGTTTGGGTTTGGGTTTGGGTTGCCCTCTGGAAGTCAAGACTGTGTGATTCTGCTTTGTACCCCACAACTTCAGGAAGATCCCACTGCACATTCTGGGGGAGGCTTTCAGAAAATCCCCCTGGCCTTGGGCCAAGAGAGCAGCTTCTGAGACAAACAGGATACTGGCTTGGGCGCAGTGGGGACAATAGTCGGGAGAGGAAATGCCTCCAGACCCATGTATGGGTGTGGGCTTGCAGGGACCTCTGTTGACACAGCTTTCGGAAAAATAGGTCCGGTGGAAGGCTAGCATCCCAGGGGGCTGCATTCTCTGGGGAGAGAGGCGAAGCAAAGTGGACCTTCGTTCTCAAAACTCCTCACAAGCAGAGACAGGCAGGGAGGAGAGATACCTACAGCACCTAGTGAGTGTGAGGAGCAGACCAGCCCCATCTTACAGGGTGAGCACTGCAAGGGCCTGAGAACAGGAGGCAGGTCTCATTCTGGGTCATGGGGAAGTTCTCAGGTCAGGCTATAGCCTGTGAGAAAGTAAAATGTCTGCCCCAACAGGCCAGCTCCATCGATGTGGTACTTGTGAGCTGAGGACACTGGCCCCTTCCAAAACATTCCTGTTGGAATCAGCGGGCTGAGACAGTGCTAGGGGCCGAGTGAGAAGCAGCACGTGTGATTTTGTGTGCATGCATGCAGACATATGGGAAGTCTGTATACCCACACACGTCTCTAAGGCCACCCACGTGTCTGCATGCATGCTTATGCACGTGTGTAGAAGGGAAAAGGGAACAGAGAGCTGGCCGGGGTTTGCAGGGCCTGAGGGCCGGCCTCTGGTGGACTTCCCAATCTCAGCACTGAGGGTGTCCCAGCCTTCAGCACAGAGCACAGGGCTGGCCGTGGGCAGGCAGGGCCTGGCTCTGGTCCACAGGAGCTAATGATCAACTGGCCAGTGGAGTCTTTGTAGACTCGGCCTGCCTTGGGTCTCCAGGCCCCTAGGCTAAGGGAGGAAGTGGGGCAGGAAGCAGGGGGCGGTGGCAGCACTGAGCAGTCACCCAGCCGGCTGTGGGCGGCCCCTGCCTGTCCAGGCCAGCTAGAGACAGACAGGCTGTAGGCCAGTCAGCAAGGAGCTGAGCCAGAAGTGGCCACCTGGCACCTGCGTCCCTGGGCCTGGGAGGCGGTTCTCTGAAGAACAGAGTGCCGGTAAGGGGGCTCTGGACAGGGGGGTATGGAATGGGTGAGTTGGCTGTGGTCGGTAGAGCCAGGCTTTGTCACAATTGTATCTAAGAATAGTGTTCCACCTTCCTCTTTCTTCTGCCTTGTGTAGGGTTGGGCTATGATAGAACCCTGCCAGGAAGCTGTTAGAGCCTGGCACTAAGCACCACAGGGTTCTACTAGACTGTCAAGATTGTTCGGATGAGACCGACTGCTATGTGACCTGGCCTTCACACTCACCCTTTGTCAATGTGTCCTTGAGGTCTGGACAGGACTTGGGAGTTGAGAGACAACATGGGTTTCAGAAGCCAGTGGACTCCAAGTGATGGACCTTGGTTCATTGCAGGCCATGGCAAGCATGCCTGTGCTAGCATGGAGCATCGTGGTGTCCTTGTGGCTGTGACCTGGACACTCTGAGGTCACTCGGGGTCTCTTTATGTTAACCAATGAGATTCATAACTTGACTAGGGTCACTGACCTCTGTCTCTGGAGACCTGGGCAGAAGCAGCCTGTGTTAGGGCTCCAGGACTCCAGGGTTCCAGGGCCTCCTGACCCTCCTTGCCCTACAGTAGAAGAATAGTTACCTACAACTGGCACAAGGATAAAAGTAAAATGTGTTCCGAGGGAGGGGACAGACTCCTGCCACCTGACTTACAGTGCCCCGCTGCTGGGACCCTGACTGGGCCAAACCTTTCGTTGCACATCTAGGGTCTTCCTCTAGATTGAGGTTAAAGGTGAAGACTGAGAAGGGTGTGAGTGGTGCCACCTTTATGTGACTGTCAACAAGTTGCTGGTTTCACAGAGCTTCTTGTATCAGGCAGGACACCTGAGTCTTAAGTGTGTGGAACCACAAATGCCATGATGTGGGTGTGTGAAGCTCCTTTCCCAGGAAAGAAACCTTCAGTGTGTCGTCATGTTCACGACTGCCATAATGAACGACAGAAATTGTTCTCTTATGGTTTGAAGGCCAGGAGTCAGAGATAAGGGTACAGACTCCAGAATTCCAAGGTAGGGTCCCTTCCTCCAGCCTCTGCTTGTGGCTGAATGGCTCCTGCCTCTGTCATATGCCCTCCTCTTCTGTGTGTCTTGTTCTCTGTAGAAACCCCAGGCACCAGGTAGAGGACTCACTCCTAATCTGGCATGACCACTTAGTCCATTAGGACCATTCTAATCCAACATCCAACAGGACCGCGGGCAATGTCACCTGAAACCACCTGTTTCCAATCAAATCTCCACCCTGAAGGTCCTGGTAGTGTGACTGTGGAGACTATTGCCACCTCCAGGCAAAGTCTCAACAGTCCTGCAAACCATAGGTTTAGGATATACTTTGGTGGGTCTCTGGCAAGATCTTGTGGAACACAGGCAAGGCCAACCATAGAGGCCTCTCTATACAGCCTACCTTACTTATGCGGCTGTAAGCCAGGATGCTATCTGTCTGCTTGATCCTCCTGATCCACCTGAGTGTGTGTCTTCATTCTCATTTTATGGGTGGGTAAACTGAGGCATAGAGCATCCTCCACCCCCAGCTCACACACTGAGATTGGCCCTAGGTCTTTGTGTTCCAGCAGTAAACTATGTGGGCGTTGGAGGTAGGAGCCTGTGGTGGCTGACCTGCAGTCACCTGATGCTTCTGCCACCTGGGCAGAAGACAAAGTCTAGAAGGAGACTCTGCAAGCCGCTTTCGGTTGATTGAACTCAGCAAGTACACTTTTGAGACTTCTGGACACTATCTGGGGCTGGGCTAGCTGGGCTCTGGGCTGCTTCTGTTGCTGGAGCAGGCCAAGCAAGCCTGTGAAGGTCTGTGCAGGGAGGAGACAGGGCCTACTTCCTCCCTGGGGCTCTGGAGTCCCGCTGTGATTGCAGCTTTTGGTCTCTCAATGAGCAGGTAGGAAGTTCCCTCAGCTGGGAGCCCCATTTCTGCGGAAACACTTTAAGGCTAGTTCCAGGTCTGTGTGAGACGCCTCACCCAGGGATGGTAAGTTTAGTGGGCATCAGTCAGCTTCTATAGAGACACTGGCCAGCCTGGAGCTAGGGACACTGAAGGTCTAAGTGTCAGGGAGAGAAGAGTAAGAGCACTGGAGTGGGTTTGGGGGGCAGTGATTGGGATCCAGAGACCCTACAAACCAGGACCCCACTCATCAAGAGACTGGATCAAGTGCTTGGTTGAGGGCCCTGATGTGTTTCAACAGAGGGGATCAGGAGTCACTTACCCCATGGCCATTTACCTTCTGGTCCTCACAGACCTGGGCAAGAAAGGCAGTGGACCTCTGCAGTGGTAGGAGCCAGGGCGACAGTTTGGTAAACCAAGGCAGGGAAGGACATGAGTACAGGCTCAGGCTGGACTTAGACTGGGCAGGGGTCAGGCTGAGAGGGTCAGTGCCTGAAGGATGCCTGGAGGATTTCAGGCATGACCAGCTGGGACGATGCCTTAGGACATGGGCCAGGAGGGCGGACTTGCTGCTTGCTTCTGTCCCTGTGTTGTTGAGAACTGGGCCATGCTAGGCTACTGGTGCCTGCAGTTCTGCTTTTGTTTTGTTTTTCCTTTGGAATTGAGTGTTGAGGTGAACAGGTGTCTGCAGGGACCCAGGGTCCTCTTGGTGTCTTTGGTAGGAGATATCTCTTTCCTATCTGCCTATCTCAGATCTTAGCCTTCAGGCCTGGTTGGAGAATGAGGAGGATTTGTCCACAAATAAACCTATTGGATTCCATGAAAGGCAAGTGGCCAGATGGGTAGGTAGGTCAGGGGCTCACTGAGGCCACTTTTCAGAGGTGGGGCTATGGCTTCCACAAACCCTTGTCTCCTGGGGACCCAAGTCTCCTCCCTGTGAGTCTCCCTTTCTGCTACCCCAAGACTAGGGGACTCTATCTTCTCATCATAGAGCTAACCACCTGCAGCTGTCACTCCTTACTATGTGGCTGACTTCCCAACTGCTCAGTGGCCTGGCACAGAGACCAGAATAGGGTAGGGGGCAGCAGTGTGTGTTGTCACACAGGAAGGCTTCCTCTGTCCTGCAGAAGGGGAGATGCCATGAGTCACTCCAGGGCTAGTCCTCATGTGTCAGCAGCACCCATGGGAGCTTGCACTGACTCCCAGCCCCCGGTTCCTGATTCATCCATCAAGGGCTCTGTCACTCTGTGATGAATCCCTGCTGGGGTCTCTGTGGACAGCTCCCAGGTGAAATCCTGAGATGGCCAGTTTCCTGAAAGCAACAGGGCCCGCAGGCTCACAGTCAGCATCAGGCAGTGACTGGAGTTCCACGTGCCTCCCTACCACTAGAAAAGCGCATCAATGGAAGTTTGTGCACATGGGAATTCTATACCCTCAGCCTCATTTTCCCCATCTGTAAAGTGAGAAGTTGCATGGGCCTTGGCTTCAGCAGCCTGTCTAGGCCCCTGGCAGTAGATGGCTGGTGAGCAGGTGTGCGGCCTATGTCTCTGGGAACCTCCTAAAGTCAAGCTTGGCTAGCTGGCCCACTTCCATGCTCCTGGGCAGTTCTTGGGGAGGGATTAGGAACCGGGCCAGGTGGTCCTGATGTGCCTGATGTATAATGAGTCTCATAAGGGCTCTGTGTCCTATTTTGGGGGAAAAACCAGTCCCAGCACAACTGGCCTCTCTACTCCAACTTCTTCTCTCTACAACACCCTATACAAACATTGAATAAAGCCTCAGACACAGCAGCAACCATCTGGGTGAAGTGTTTATTTATTTTTTATTTACTTATTTTTAATTTTTGGAAACAGGGTTTCCCTGTGTAGTTTTGGAGCCTGTCCTGGAACTCACTTTGTAGACCAGGCTAGCCTTCAACTCACAGAGATCCGCCTGTCTCTGCCTCCCGAGTTCTGAGATTAAAGGTGAGCGCCACCACCACCTGGCTCTGATAAAGGTTTGTTTTTAATGGTACCTCTGCTTTTGGCATCATAGGCCTGGGTTCCTGCCCGTCTGGTCCCATAGCCTGTATCCTAGATCTTGATGGAGCCCAGATGCCCCACTTTCCTATCTACCTCTGCTGGGGGAGTTCCCCACCACAGATCAGTAGACTTGGGCATTAATGGCAACAGTTGGTGTCGCATGTGGACACTGGTCCTATTCTGCCAGCTGGGTTTCTGGGTCTGTATCTGGCACCCCACTCCTTAGTATGTGGTAAGAAAGGGTAGGATCAGGCTGTGGAGTCAGTACAGACGGTGTCCCTCCCCATGGCTGCTCTGCATATAGAGATGAAAGCCCCCTGCTGGAGTGTTCAGAACTACATTCAGCCAACCTCTCCATGGGCCCTTTGTCCTTTCTCAGGGTATTGTGGCTAGCCCTGTCACAGTTACTAAGGCTGAGAGTCTAACCCCTGCTCCATAGCCCAGCCTGTGGCCCCTCCCTTCTACTTACTATGCTAGAACCTCTCAGGAGCATGGCTGTCAGGTTACATCGTCCTTCTGTCACTTCAGATAACAGGGGAGAGTGAGGCACAATGACAGGCCCTGGGGTTGCCAGTGCAGCTGAGGTCATGGGGACTGGAACCACATAGCCTACAAAACCGAAATCCCTCCCCTGCTCACAGCGAGATTCATTCTCTCTCCTTCCCTTTTTCCTCTCTTCCTTCCACCCTCCCTGCCCTTTTCTCCCCTTTCTGCTCTCCCTCTTTGTCACTATGAGCTGACTCTCCCAGCACTAGCTAGATGAGGTATATGGTCATGCAACTGAAAACCAGGATCCACAGGTGTCTGACGGAGACTTGAACTCATCTCTGTTCCCACAGCATCCTGTACATGTGTTGAGTCATCTACAAGGATGTTTGAGCAGCTTCTCAGTCTTTTGTCAGGGACCACCTGGAGAGCAAGAAGGGAGGGCACCTCTCACCCCTACCTAGCTCTGTCTTGTCAGATGAGGTGACTTTAATTTGATGTCCATGTTGGTGTCAGACTCTGATGAAACCTAATTCAACTGTTTGACTGAGCTGGGGAGGAAGTTATCAACTGGAGCTCTGAAAAGTTCCATGAATCACTTGGTGAAGGGTTTGGGTTCTCTGGGCAGACATATCAGCCTCTGCACAAAGACTCCACATACTAAAAACATGGCAGACACAAGGGACTGAAGAGGTGTGACAAGGACATTCAGAAGTCTGTGGGTCTGGTCACCAGCCCAGCCTGTGGGGTCTCCCATGGGGGGCGACTCACCGCTGGATCTTGGAGGTGCTGGTCAGCCTGTGTTGTCAGTCTTCTCTTGACCTGGCTCTACAGCAACACCCTGTCACTAAGAGGCCTCTGACTGACCACTGTACTCTCTCCACAGAAGGCCAGCAACATGCCCGGATCTTGGCCTTGAGGCTACTGTGTGTCATGAGGAGCTCCAGGGAGGAGGAGGCAACTTCTGAGGAGCTATCCACCATGGGACAGGCCCCCGAGGAGCCTCCAGGAAGCTGTAACCGTGGGGACCAGATCCACAGTGTATCCATGAGCTTGCCCACTGGTCAAGAGAAAGCAGGTCCTGAGGAAGCAGTCAGAAGTGGTGAGTACAACTGCTGAAGCCCATCTTAATCTCCTGTCCACCTGTCTGTCCATTCTACATACTTCTAACTCCTCCATGATAACTGAGCTGGCGTGGACACCCTGGCAATGCTCACTGGGCCCACTGGGCCAGCCGCACTGAGGGTTCAGTATATTGGGCCAGGCTTCTGGGCTGGGTGCAGTACAGCTATGCCCAGTGAGTCCCCTGCTGACAGGGGCCTCTCTAGGAGCCTCAGTGATAGCGAAGTCGTCCTGGGGCTAACTTACTTATCGGGACAATGTTCTAGAAATAACCCCGATGGACTAGTCTACACAGTGCTATCCCACCTTGTCCTCATTGACATTCTCCATTACTCAGGGTGAATTGCTAGGCAACCCTAGCAACCCCAAGATCTTCCTCGATGCCATCCTTGGTCCCTGGCAGAGAGAAGAGGAGGACAGGCCCTTACCCCTTCTCTAACTTCCTTGTGTTATATGACTGTTACTTGCTCAGCTGCCCTGTCTCTGACCTCTAGGCCCGTGGTCCTGTTGGATGTTGGATTAGAATGGTCCTAATGGACTAAGTGGTCATGCCAGATTAGGAGTGAGTCCTCTACCTGGTGCCTGGGGTTTCTACAGAGAACAAGACACACAGAAGAGGAGGGCATATGACAGAGGCAGGAGCCATTCAGCCACAAGCAGAGGGTGGGCACCTGCAGAGTTTAGACTTGTCATTTGTCCTTCTGACCCTGGCTGAGGAGGAGGAGCCTGGTGGTCTTGTACTGACTCAAAAACAGGAAATGGTCCTCCCAGGAAGGGAGGGTTGGGTGAGGCCAGGGTCTGGGGAACCCACAGCTTGCCATGACTCTCCTTCCAGAGAGGCCTGGGCAGGAAAACAGAAGGAAAAACATGCAGATAAGCAGGGAAGTCCTGCCAGTCACCCCAGACTACCCGGGGAGAGACTGCCAGTGTCAGAGCTGAGTGGGAGGGAGAGCTTGGGAAGCATTTGGGAACCATGTGGCCAGACACCTATGCAATCTCTGTGGGTCCCAGAGATTGAATGCAAGTTGTCAGACTCATCAGCAAGTGCCTTTACCAGCGGGGACATCTCACCTGCCCTTTCCATGAACACTCGGGTATAAGCCTTTGTGCAGCCTGATTCTTGGTTGCTTTTGAGTATACTTAGAAATTGGAATTCCTGGGTTGTAAATTTACTCCTGACACTGCGGCCACCACCATCACTGGGGTCACCACCACCACCAACACCACCACCACTGCCATTGCTGTCACCACCATCACTGGGGTCACCACCACCACCAACACCACCACCACTGCCATTGCTGTCACCACTACCACCACTGCGGACACCACCATCACTGGGGTCACCACCACCACCAACACCACCACCACTGCCATTGCTGTCACCACTACCACCACTGCCGCCATCACCATCACCACACGTGCGCGCGCACTATGGCATCAGAACGACTGTAGCCAGGTCCATCCAGCCTGTGGGCTTCTGTCCTAGGGACCACTGGCAGCAAGGCTGCTCAGTAGATAGGACATCCTCAGCTCTCACAAGAAACAGAGTAAACGGTTCTCATTTCCTCCAGTGAATGTCTCCAATGTGGCATTTCTCTGTGTTCACTGCATCTCACTCTGAGGGTATATATAGACATGATAAATTTTTCTGAATTGTTTGAGAGCAAATTTTAGACATGCTGCCCTTGCATCTGGAAAGACAGCTGGTAAGCGGGACAGAGCCAGAGATCTGAACTTGGAGAGTGGCAGAGTCATGGGACATGGGCAGTGTCCTGAAGCTGAAGGGAAGAATTCTGTCTGGAGCCGCATATGCCAACTGACTGCACCTCGATTCACTCCAATGCCTGTGTCGGGTTCCAGAACTGAGCTGCTGGGTTAGGACCAGTTTCTCACAGCATGCTGCCAGGCTAACAGCCTACCCCCTTTGGGGTTCTTATGAGGCATGAGATGGCTGATGAGAAAGGAGTCCAGTGGGTGCCAACCCTTCCTCCTGAGGGACTAGGTGGGTTGGGGAATCACTTGTCCCCCTAATCGCCATCACCTGGTGTGTTGCAGATGTGGCTCCTCCCTGCAGCGTGGCTGAGCTGGCTGCTAAAACCCCTTCCGGCCAAAGGGCAGGGTATCCCACAGGTAAGTGAGCATCAGGGCCTGAGTGTCACAACAGGCCAGACCTACGGGCTGCTCACTGGCCGTTACTGTAACAGCACAGGAGTAGGCTTGTAGAGTTGCCTCCTACTCACCATGGTTGGCTGGCTCCTTGCTTTGGATCTGGGGCAGCAAGCCACAGTGGGAGCACGTGGCAGGAAACAGCACTTGCCGGTGGCTGGGAATTGAAAGGTAGAGAGGAGACAGGTCCTGCACTCTTGTTCTCCAGTGACTCCCACTCAGCCCCACCTGCTTTGTTTTAGTTTTGTTTTTTGAGGCAGGGTCTCATTCTGTAAAGCAGGCTGCTCTCAAACTCAAGGCAATCCTCCTGTCTCAGCCTCCTGTGTGCTGGGATTAAGGCATGAGCCACCACACCCAGCTTAGGCCCTCCTTCTTGAAGGCTCCAACACCTCCTAACACCACAAGCTAAGAACCAAGACTTGGGCCTTGGGAGGGTCATTCCAAGTCACACAGTAAGCAGTGTAGGGTGTCTTGGAGCCCACAAGTACCTACCCAGAACTTTTCCTTGGGGCTTGAAGCTTCCCACATTAACGTAATCAGGAACAGGTCAAAATGTAGGTTCCTGCTTCAGGGTGCTGAGGTAGGCCTCAGATCCTAAGTACCTCCACACACAGAAGGCTAGAAGGTGGGGTCAGCCTGTGTTTGCCTCTGTATCTTCACCCTAGCATCTACTGAGGACAGTTGGGGAGCACTGCATATAGAATTGGACTAAGGAAGCTCCCCTTGGAGCCTCGCAGTTGTCTCCGCTGTGGGGAGCCTGAGCACCCAGCTCTGTCATTGAACTTTCACTTCTACTGTTATACGCGCCACCCTTGGACTCTCCTTTGGGATGGTCAGTGCTTGGAGTACGTGAACCATTGTGCAGACTGCAGATGCAGAGCCTGCCCTTGTAGGGAAGAGGAACTTCAGAAGCAACCATAGCTCAGGATGCTTGTAAAATGTGAGCTTCTAGAGCAGTGGTTCTCAGCCTTCCTAATGCTGTGACCCTTTGATACAGTTCCTCATGTTGTAGTGACCCCAACCATAAAATTATTTTGTTGCTACTTTGTAACTAATTTTGTTACTGTGATGAGTTGTAATGTAAATGTCTGATGTGGAGGATATCTGGTAGGCAACTCCAAAGGGGTCGCGACCCACAGGCTGAGAACCTCTGTCTAGCCCCTTCCACACTGCTCAGACTCTGGACCTTCCCCAGTTAGGTTGAGAACATTGACATTAGAACCCCCAGGCCAGAAGACACAGGCACGTGCTCTGGAAATATCCCAAGGATGTAGGACCCAGCATCTCCTTCCTTCCTTCACTCTTCCCTCTCTTAGTGTCCTCCATGGAAAGAATGGCTCCAAGAAGGCTGCTGCCAGTGATTGGCAGTTTCACTTGACCTTTAGGGTCAGGAGCCCAGTTTTCATAGCATTTCCAAACACTGAGACAGGCAAACAGGATGCCCAGGAGCCTGGATTCTGGGACAAGAAGCATTAGAGGAGATGGCAGTGGGGGGTGGGGAGGCCTATGCCAGGTTAGCAGCTGGGCAAGGAAGGAAGAAGACCGGAGATAGGGCTGAGGATACTCAGATGTCTTGAAGCAGCAAAAAGGATCACACGAGGTCAG
This sequence comes from Mesocricetus auratus, assembly GCF_017639785.1. Classification (NCBI taxonomy): domain Eukaryota; kingdom Metazoa; phylum Chordata; class Mammalia; order Rodentia; family Cricetidae; genus Mesocricetus; species Mesocricetus auratus. Next base: position 15,876,737 of record NW_024429190.1, on the reverse strand, counting down.
CAGATTTTATATTCTGGGAGGTGAAGATGCTAATCACAAGGGCAGCCTGTATTCAGATTTACTGGAATATATGAAAAGGCTGGCACCTCAGTCCCACTGCGCAGCTCTCAAGAGTCTTGCAGCCCCAAATGGTTGGTGGCTACTGCATGTAATGTGTGGGCAAATGGGGTACCCACCATGAAGAACGACTCCTGGACTGTGCTACCCTACAGTGCTGGGAGCCAGGCCAGGTCACAGTGCACAAGGTTCAGGCTGTGTGGAGATCAGAACACTGTCTGAGGGAGGCCCAGGGAAGCTAGCTGAAGCTCAGCTGTCCCTCCCCAGCCAGTGCATCTTAAGGGTGGGAACTTGTGGTGGATTGATAAGGTATGAGGTGGGACCCGGGAAAGAGCCAGTATGGAGGCTTCAGAGGACCTGGCATGCCATGGTGGTTTGAATTGGACCCATATCTGAAGCTGGGTTGTGGGAATGGGAGGCTGGAGGTTACAGTTACTAAGAAACCCTTGCTGGCTCATGGGAAGGATGGAACACGAATCCCTTCCTTGTGCAAGGTAGGCACATCTAGGAAAACTAAAACTGGAGAGGCAAACAATGGCCCAGGGTTCATCCCCTTCTGGATGAAACAGACAAATAGTTGAGAAAACAAGGCTGGGGAGGGACAGCCACTCAGGCCTTTACAGGCATTGTGGAGTGTGTTGGGTTATAGGCTTCTGGTGAGGGGTGGAAGCTGGTGGGGAACATTTACCCCTTCAGGCCAGACAAGCTGCCTGACTGACCTCCTGCTCCTCCAGACCTGACCCTACAACTGTTGGCTGTGAGGCGGAAGAGTGGTCTGCGGAGCCCCAGCCTGCAGCAGGCCCTGAGGAGCCGACTCCGCCTGCTGGAGAATGACAGCCGGGAAGTGGCCCGTGTGCTTGGAGTGAGTCCACCCTCAGAGGCCTAGGGAGCAAGTAGGGACCCTCCCTTCAAAGGAAGGTCAGAGGAGGAAGGTGGCAGATCTGCAGGAGTCACTCAGGGGCCAGTGAGTGACAGCGCTGGGCTGTGTATCACCACTACAGACTTGGTGTAGAATGTTTGCTTGACCTGTGTGAAACCAGCTCCTTTAGCCACACACTGGAAACACTTAGAATTTTGTCTTCAGTGAGGCGCTATATCAGATATCCGCCACAAAGCCCCTAGTACAGCCCTGGCCCTGCAAGCTGTTCAGCAAACCGTGCCTCTGGGCTGCTGGCTCCAGGGTTTGAATCCCAGCTGACCATTTACAATAAGAAGTAGTCTTGGTTTTGTCTTGTCATGTGGATATCGATAATGAGTTTTTGAAATGTAAGGGAATGAACTCTGCACTTTTTATCCCAACCAGAGCCATTTTTCAACCTCTCCGGAGCCATGCCCCTGGTCTCTAGTCACGGGGTGCACTGAGGCCACGGGGAATATTGTTACTCACTGTCTCTTCCTCTTAAGGAACTGTCAGCCAGGCTGCTGTCCATCCACAGTGACCAGGACCGGATCGTGGTGACTTTTAAGACTTTCGAAGAAATCTGGAAGTTTTCCACCTACCACGCTCTTGGTAAGACAGCTGCCTTCCCACAGCGTGGCTCCCCCTTTGGAGAAACCTAGCATTACATCATCCTAGACTCCAGAAAAAAACAGAAACCAAAAAAGCATATGGGCCAGGCTGAGGCAGGCCAGGGCTTTGCTGTAGAATATGAGACTGAGCTTTGTGGTCCCTCCCTGCCTTTCTCAGAGGGAAGCTGTGTTCTTGCACCACGCATACCCTGGTATACCCAAGCCTGTCTAACCTATAGCTTGTGGGCTACATGCTGTCCAGGAAGGTTTAAATGTAGGCTAACACAGACTCATAAATTTACTTAAAACATGAGTTTTTGGCTGGGCGGTGGTGGCACACCCTTTAATCCCAGCACTTGGAAAACAGAGACAGGCAGGTCTCTGGGTTTGAGACCAGCCTGGTCTATAGAGCAAGTTCCAGAACAGCCAAGGCTACACAGAGAAACTCTGTCTTGAAAAACAAAAACAAACTAACTAAAAATATGAGATTTAAAAAATCAGTTATACAGTTGTTTTCCAGTGTGGCTTGAGGGCCTTTGTAGATGATAATGATGTGTTCACATGTACAATCCTGCTGTCTCTGTGGAGTCCACTAAGTCACCATTTCTTAGCCCTCTAGACAGGCAGGGGAGGAGCCACCAGAAGTTGGTACACTGCTCAATTTCTGAGTCAGCTTGCCCTTTGTCTATCCTCTAGGTAACAGGAGGGGACTTTTCCATCCAGAAGACAGTGGCCTATTTAATTCCTGTCTTCAGTGTTCACCCACATTTGTTGTAAATGAAGGATTTTCTCAGCATTCGCCCTGACTTTATAAAGGGAGTGAGGCTACGCCTCCCAGCAAAGCAGTACTTGATAAAGGGATGGTCCCTATGCAGGCGGTGACACCCAGCATCCCACAGGCCTACACAGGATTGATGGAAATGGGCATGGAGGACACTGGCTATGCCACTGGGGCATAGGCATCGCAGTGTGCAGAGCACTGCATTCTTGACTTCTCTGAACCCCAAGACATAAGGCCAGATGATATAGTGGGTGGTCAGGTGTAACCCTAACAGCCAGGACAGTGAGATGGGAACCCACAGGGTGTGGAGGTGCTGGGAGATTCCCAGGGAAGAGCAGTATATGTAGATCCTCCCCAGATATTTGAGGTCTTGGGGTCCCCCGCCCCTCCTGGGGCCTGTTGGTAATAAAGTTTGGCCTTGCAGGCTTCACGCACCACTGCCTGGAGAATCTGCTGGTGGACCAGACCTTCTGGTTGCTCTCGCCCAGTGAGGAGGAGGAGACGGCCATTCTCATGTATGTAAACAAGGATGCCTTGAAGCAGACACACAAGAACCTCCTCACCCAGGAAGGTGGGCAGCAACGGTGACCTTGGTTAGATCACACAGGGCTGGGGACACTGGGAAGACAGCTCTGGACACAGGAGTGTCTTGGGTGGGAGGCATGATGTACCATTAGATGCCCTAGACACTGTCACTGGTTACGAAAATATGTGTGGCTCTCAAAGAGGTGAGGGATGAGGAGAATGGTGAGAAAGGGTTTTTGTCTGGAACCCTTTTCCCATGATTGATCTTGTTGGCCTTGTAGAAGGGGGGGGTTGGGGGAAGCTTGAGTCTCTGGGAAGGAATCTCAGGGCTACGTTTCCTCCCTGACCATGGGTGGACACCCAGATAAGACCAGGCTCCTTGGGAATCATCGAAGCACAAAGGGGCATGGGAATCCCATGTTTGTCCCTGAATAGTGCAGGTGGGAACTTAGGCCCAGAATGAGTCTAAGTCTACCTAACAGTCAGTGGAGGTGAGGCTGTAACTTCCTTTAGGCCTCCACAGATGGGTATCCTGGAAAGGAGAGGGTAGCGTGGGATCCTGTAAGGTCCCTGCCCTCCCTGTGGGTCTCGTTGGGGTTGGGCTGGCACCTTTCCTGTTTGACAGGGAGAGCCATGACTGCCCTGCTGGTCACCCTGTTGATCATCTCTGTCTTTCAAAGGGCCCCTCTTTGTTCTGTGTCCCGACCACCGTGTGAGAATGATGATGGGACCTCAGGGTGCAGGGAAGGGCCCTCAGGCCCTCAGGCGGGCTTCAGGGGTCCCTCTGGGAGTGGCTGTCCTGGAAACAAACTCCTCGTCCCCCACGCCCAACACGTCCTCCAAGGTGGAAGCAGCAGAGGCTGAGCCAGAGCCCTTGACTCCATTTCACCAGTAGGTACCAAGTTTTAATCTCCATCCTGAGGCCTTGGGTGGTGTGGGGCTTCATAGACCCTGTTCCAGAACCGAGAGACATATGAGGCAGGCAGATGGCAGACCATGCCAGGCCCTCCTGATGCTTGCTCCCTGTGGTGTGTCTGGAAGTGCAGTCAAGTGGCCATCTGCTTGAAAGGAGCAATGGCATCTCTTAGGCAGTATTGAGTCGGGGAAAGAGTCCAGTTGTCTGTGGCACGTGCTACTTGCTGTACTCGGTCTGGAGTGCCTTTGAGGGTCACATTCAAGACATAGACACAAAATCTGCATGAATAAAGACTAAAGGAAGGTAAAGCCAGGGGTCACGAAGAGAGCTCCTGTTGACTGCAATGCATGGAGTGTAAGCTTGCTAGAAGCTTCCTGACCACCAAAGGAAAAAGAGGAGCTCCACCTCCTGAGTGACCATGCCCTTGAAGTAACAGCTGTGGCAAAAGACCACTCCTTGCAGAGTGGAAGGAGTTTCTCCCTGGAATACTCCATATGTACTGGGGCTAACGGTGGCCCCACTGGTGACAGAGTGTGCCCTTCACTTACAAGTTCTCAACTGAGGAGGGGCTGCAGTTGTCAACTAAGAATTCTGGAGAAGCTGAGGCCCAAGGTGGCGGCAGTTTGAGCAGGCCACACAGCAGATGAGAGTCCAGGAGACCCAGACTTGAAATCTAGACCCTTGCCCATGCTGCAGGTCTTCACGCTGCTGGCCTCGGCTGTTCCGGGAGATTGGCAGGGCAGGTGTTTTGCCAGGGGATAGGGAGTTCTGCAGAGCTCATGGTAACAGGGGTGGCAGTGTCCCCTAGGATGAGGCACCCAACCTGAGCATCGCCACACACGTCAGCCTCAGGGTTGCACGCCTGGGCAGGTATGTTGAAGGAGGGTGGGATTCATGTGTGTCCTCAAAGGCTGCTACTCCTGACCATTCTATAGGACACTCCTGTTCCCAGTCTGAGACTATAGTGTAGACCTGCTGACCATTCTATAGGACACTCCTGTTCCCAGTCTGAGACTACAGTGTAGACCTCTTCTCCCCACTCCAGGTGGACTCTCAGGGTCCCATGGGATCCCATCGATGAATCCATGGATGGATCTGGGACGCCTGATGCCCAGCTGATGGGTGAGTATCAGACTTCCCTCTCTGGGGGAGAGGCGGCAAAAGAAGGTGGCAGGGACTAGTATTTGCATTTGTCCTGAATGTTTCCTAAGTCAGAAGAGGAGGCCAGAATCCCTTCTACAATACTCAGAATTATCTAAAGCTCAGAGAGGTTCGAGGCCCAACTAAGTTGCCCAGCATCTGGGGAAATGGGCCAGGACTCTTCTCACACACATTCCCCACCCCCGAGCCAGGAATGTGATGTCACAGGATGCCCCATTAAGTCTGGTTCGTTGGAAGACCCTAGGCTTGGTTGGCTGGCTGGCTGGCTAGCTGGCTGGCTGGCTTACAGTCTGTGGGGCAGGATGGAAAATGGATAGCCTCTCTGACCCTGTCCTAGGCCTTCCTCATGAGGAGCTGGTCCTGCAGGCTGCCCTTAGGGCAGGGGTGGGGACAGATTTCTCTGCCCCTTGTGGAGCCAGCTGGTGTTGGATGGTTGCTGTGCCTGTTGCCTGCTCACAGAGCCCTGTGAGTGAGGAGAGAGCCTAAGGTCCAAGCTGCATGAGGCAGAGTCCTGTTCCTGGAGGTTGATAGCCTAGGGCTGAGTAAACCAGTGTCTCAGCTCTGGTGGCCCATCTGTTATGAGGGTCAGACAGCCCCTCTGAGGACCACAGAGAGGCCCAGCTCCTCAGACCTCCGGAGCCAAGCTTCATTTCCAACACCTCTGACCATCTTAGGGACACCAACAGGTGCTTGAGGGCTCCCCTGTCTGTCCATAGAGTCTCAGATCTGACCACGTGGCCTTCTTCCTGCAGGGCTTGGCCTGGCCTCTGCAGTAGGTGACTTCCAGGGCTCAGGGCCTGAAGAGGTGTCCTTCTGTGTTGGTGATGTCATCGAGATCATCGGTGCCCAGGTGCCTGGCCTGCCCTGGTGTGTGGGCCGGCACGTGGCCTCTGGCCAGGTGGGCTTTGTGAGGACTGGCCTCGTCAGCATGCAGGGCCCGGCATCTGAGTGAGTGGCAGAGGCCCCTTTCCTGAACTCCACACTGCCCCTGCAGGGATCCTGCCACCCTCCATTGGCCTCTCAGGAGCAACCTGGGCATTGTCCCTTCCCTCCTCCACTGACTCGGCCCTGCCAGGGTGCCACCAGAGGGCACTGTATGCCTATCCAGGGTGCCATCTACAGTGTTGTTCTACATGCTGGGTATAACCTTCATGGTGGCAGCCCGAGGCCAGGCACAGCCATCGAGCTGAGGGGAGCACACCTTCCTGCCTGAGCTCAGCGGCCACCAGCCTGGGTCTCCCTGGCTTTGGATGAACCCTCAAGGTCCTGGTGGCTCCTCAGCCATGTCTGTTTCTACCTTTGAGACACTATCCTACTGTGCATCAAGTCAACTCCTATCTACCTCAGCTTAGCTAGTAACCGTCACAAAGACCCAGTGTCCCAAACCAGTTACCTTCCCAGGTTCCAGGGGCACAGACATTTTGAGGGTTCTGCATGTCCCCTCTCAACAAAAAGCCCTGTGAAGCTTCTGCACCTGGTCTCCATGAAGATTCCACTTGCCACCAGCTCTCCTGAGGCCAAGACACGGGACAGCTCAGCCTTTTTTAGTTCTCACTCTTCCCTGTCACCTGGTTCCCTGGGGATCCTGCCAGGCTGTACTCCCATCCTTAGTCACTAACCCCTGGCCCCGTTCTGTCCCTGAGAGAGTCATGCCTGCATCTGCACTAGCTGAGGGGTCTCCAGAGGAGTGCTTTGGTCATTTCTGGACCAACTCTGTATAGCTTCGGACAATGCTGGGAGGGAAGTGATTGGGGAGTGTCCAGTGAGTCTAGCTGAGCCCACTGTTTGTTGCTCATTTCCTGGTTACCCTGCACTTGGCCAGGTTAAGACCTCAGTCATAGAGCCTGGAGATACCGGTGCATTCAGAGAATCCTGTCCTCTGCTCCTGTCCCTACTATAGCCATGCCTCCCTCAAACCAACCATTTTTAGTGACCTTGCTGGAGATGGGATACCATAGCCAACTCTGGGATACAGTTTCCAAGGCTGCTACCATCTGTATGAGTCCTCTCCCTTCTATCCCCTGATTCATGAACCTCTCAGTCAGAGCAGGAAAACACTGACTGGTCCTGTGTACTGATCATACTTAGAACAGCATTACCTGGTACCCCATTGAAATGTCAGCTTGCGTGCGGAATGGGGACACAGTCTATCTACACCCCTGTGACCTCCACAGACTCTCCACCCAGCTCCAGGGACAGAGAAATCTGGGCTCTCGCTTTCTGTATTGGGCAATGTTGCTTCCCATGATAACCTCATTAGCTCAGCCGGGTCCTTGAAACCACGGTGTGGCTCATGGCTCGTGTCTTGGTCTCTTATTACAGAGATGGTGCAGCTCTCCCTGTAATGCTTCCTCTGTCCCTGGCTTCTTGACAGATGCCTAGTGGCTTCAATGGTTCTAAACTTAACAAAAGTGAAGGCTAAAAGAGCTGGGGTCTGGCCCATTCTCCTGTGTCTCCCCAGAGTGGAGTTGGCGGTGGTGGCATCATCTTTCACAGCAAGGGACTGTGACCACTTCCCTGTCACTCAAATGTTTTCTGGCATTTCTCCTGCCCTGAACCTGGGGGCTCCCACCTTAGGCACAGCCCAGTGACTTTTCTTTTCTTCCCTCGTGATATAATCTCAGACTTACGGAGAACGGAGGAGCGGACAGCAACATTCCACCCATTACCTGCGGATGGCTGAAACCAGCTTCTCATTCTAGTTGCTTCGTCCTTTCTCTCTCTTCCTTCCATTTGTCTTCAGACCTCTGAGGATGAGTTATGCAAGTCATGGCCCTTTACCCCACAACATTACTCGGCTCTTAGAGTATAACCCCAGGGCAAGTGCCAAAAATCAAGAAATTCACATCACCGCCATGCTGTTCACAGCCAGAGATGATTCCAGAATGTGTTTCACACTCACTGCATCACCTGCTTCGCTCCACCCCAACAGCCTCAGTGGGCCTAAGGAGGTCCAAGGGCTGCACTGTGGTTTCCTTGATTGATGGAACGTGCATTTTAAGGTTTTAGAAGGTGCATTTTAAGGTTTCACACTGCCCTGCTAACTTACTCCTATAGGCAAAATAACCTCCTCCCTCATTCTTTTTCCCTCTGTCTCTCTGTCCCTTTCTGTGTCCCCTGCCTGACTTCATGGCCACATAAGCCCTGTCCTTATGTTAGGGACTGTGGGAAGAATGGTGGTTTCAGTTCAAATGGGGCTTAAGAATCTGACTGGGCATTCACCTTCCCAGGACCTTTATAATCCAAATCTCTAAAAAAAATTGGAGATTATTTTATTTTATGTGCATGAGTGTTTTGCCTGTGTATATGTCCCTCTGAGCGCCAAATGGGTGCTTGGACAGAAGAGGGCATTGGATCTCCTGGAACTGGAGTTATAGATGGTTGTATCTAGGAACCAAACCCAGAAGTCCTCTACAAGAGCATCAAGTACTCTTAATTTCTGAGAGGTTTCTCCAGCCCACTGAAAAAGTCTTTCTTAATCCTAGGCCAACAGGGGTCCTCTCAAGAGCAGGCTTTGGGTTTTGTTGTTGTTTGTTTGTTTCTGAGACAGTGTTTCTCTGGCTGTCTTGGAACTCACAGGGTGAACCAGGCTGCCCTCCAACTTAAGAGATCTGCCTGCCCCTGCCTCCTGAGTGCTGGAATTAAAGGCCACAACAGCCAGTTAGGCAGGCTTTGCATATATTTAGTGTCTCCACTGTGGTGAGTGGGGCCAGCAGTTGAATGAGAGAGAAGAAATGGGTCTTACTGTGAAATTTTGACTTTTGTTAAACAAACAAACACACAAACAAAAAGAAACCCCACAAGTTCAACTGTAGAGATAAAGGGCTGCTGATCGTGATTCCTGAATCTGGACCCCAGTGGGCATTGTCTTCTGTGAGCCAGGAGCCAGGAAATGCACTGGAGTGACCACCTGGCTCTTACAGGAGGTAGCTCAACTGACCCGAGGCTCTCTCTGTTCCAGAGTTTGGAAAGACGGTAAACTCAGTTAACCTGAAGACAAGCGTCTCCATTGGGCAGACTCCATTCTTCCCACTCTCCCCTGGGCTTGGAGAGAATTAATTCCTCTAAATATGGCTTTTTTTTCTGTCTTCCCAGCCTGGAAAGTGCAATTTTCCTTAGTGAGGAAGAAAGGTCATTCTTCCGCAGTGAGGGCCACTTCTCAGATGAGGATGCTCGGCGGCTCCTGAGCAGGACGTCTGGCACAGATGTGTGTACCACGTGCAGCCTGGGTAGGTGCTGGGAGGTGGCACAGATGTTCTCTCTGTGAGCTGTTGGAGACGTCAAGATTGTGCTGACTGAGTCATATTAACCTAGCGTCTCCTCTGGGGCAGATTCCTGGAAGCGCAGGAACTTCACTGAAGGGTGTGGTCCAAATGCTTTGCAACTGGGTGGAGCCCAGGGGTCTGTTTAAGGCCACCATGGCTGTTGCACTCCGCCCTGCCAGACCTGGGCCAGTGTACTATTGCCTCAGTCCCAAGGGAGCTGAGTGCTGGTTGGATGCTTCTGGCTCTTTCCAAGCTCCCCCAGGAACCCGCTCCTCCCCCTCCCTTTCCAACTACACCACCTCTCTCAGGGCATTCCGAAGAAGTGAGAGCCCCACCAGGGAGCACAGAAAGGCAGGCCAATAATGCACACTCAGGGCTGGGTGCAGGCAGCCAGGCTCAGCAACCAAAGACATCAGGAGATGGTGACACCAGGTAGTCCTGAGGCGCTAGCTGCAGAGGGAACCTATCTCCACTGTCACCAGGCACCGGATGACACTGAGCCCTTAGCTTCTGAGGGCAGGGAAGCCTGGGGCCCCCATCGTGATCTGACCAGTACATGGGGCTGGCCCCTCTGCCAGTGTTGGTCAGATTCACTTCTCCCAGCTCCAGACAGAACTGGTTCCATGGTTGTTGGTTGGCCTGGGACATTTGGTCCCTAGAATCCCAGGACCAGAACTACCAAAGGCAATGCAGTTCCTCTCTGCTTGACAAGCCTCAAAGTTTTGCCTGATGTCATAACTTCCTGGTTTTTACACTCTCAAGCTCATTTCCTCATTTGGTTGTTATGGCAAGCCAGCAGGCAGTTAGTGCCAACCCAAGGAAGTGGGAATGAGGCTGGAGTGCCACCCTGGGTGATGAGCAACCAGCAGAGGGACTCAGCCTAGTTTGATCTGCAGCTATCTGTGCCTTTCCTCGACATGAAACTGATGAGGATCACAGGCATCCTAACTAGGTGTGTGGGGATGGGACACCAGGGGTAGACATGTGCTCCATTGTTGCCTGGAGACATCTGAGAACGTGGATTCTCAGGTCCTGATTATCGTAAGTGCCGGTGACTGGCGAACTTGCATTCACCTGGCCAATTGAGGCAGGACACAGGGTGCACGTGGAGGAGTGACTGCTTCTCTGTTCCCTTTCCTAGACTGGTTAGAAGAAGACGAGGCAGAGCAGCTGGAACAACAAGGTAGGTATCCCCTTGCGGGCTGAGTCTCAGGTATCAGATGTGAACACAGGGCAGAGGCAGCAGCGTGGGACGCCATGGGCACTGGCCACCAATGCCACTCCTCTGCAGGATGTGGGGGACGTGGGATGGGTGGCCTGGAACTATTGCACATGTGCAGGCCGTGGGGATCCAGATCACTTCCTGTAGATGCATGGCCTCATCAGGACCTCCTGAGAAGGCAGGGCACCCCTCCCCCTGCTCCAGCCCATGCTTTTCAAGACCAGATGAAACTACCCAGATTTCCCACAGTGCTCCTGAACACACTGCTTGGGGAGTGCACCAGTTGGATTTAGGGGTTGAAGAGAAAGTCCCCCACAACTTAACCTTAGAGGTCCTTCCCTCCTGGCCTCATTCCAGAATGCTCTTTCCATCTCAGTTGTACCATGGAAACGGTATAGTCTCCTTGGCAGATGATCCCATGGAGAGTTATCGATTGGCCATTGAGAACAATCTACCACTACTTGCTAGCAGGACCTTGGCCTCAGATGGGTGCAGATTCAAATCTACACCCCTCCATGGGGCAGAGCAGACTCCTATTTCAACTGGGGAAAACACAATCTTAACCTGCAGTTATTTGGAAGCAAATGAACGAACAAAGACTCTGGAGTCCTCCACTAGGATTAAACAGTCACTTTGCTTTCAAGTTTGAAAGTTAAAATATGCTCAAAACATGGGCTGGAGAGATAGCTCAGCAGTTAAGAGCACCTGCTGCTTATCCAGAGGACACAGGTTTGGTTCCTGGTACACATGACACTTCATAATTCCAGTTCCAGTGGGGATCCAATGCCCTTTTCTGACCTCCAGGGGCACTGGGCACACATGTCATGCACATACACACATGCAGACAAACACTTAGACACACAAAATAAAAACAAATAAAACTTTTAAAAAACTATGCTCACACAATCTGAAACCAGGCGTGGTAGTGTAACTTAAGGTTCAGTATTTGGCAAACAGGAGCAAGTGTCTAAGATTCTTTTTTGCTACAAATTGTGTTTGAGGCCAGCCTGAGATCACTATTTAAATTTTTATTTTTAAATCTATTGCTTTACTATTCTGTAAAGCCTTAGAGCAAACCTAAGTCTACTGGATTGGTTAAGAAATTCCAGCCGCAGAGGTTTTCAACTGCCTTCCTGCCTGGACAGATGAAGGAGCCCCAGGGCCTTTGTCAGGACCTGGGCAGAGGATGGGCTACCCAGAAAAGCTGCTCCAACCTTACCTTTCTCTGCTCACTGGGCCCAGAGCAGGAGGCCTAGGGCCCATCCCAACAGTACCAGCCTCCTCCTGGTCCTCTTCCTTGAATCCCAGTTAAGCTTAACTGGGTCTGTTGCTAGGGAATATCCCAGGACCCTCAGGGGCTCACATTTGTTTGTTTGTTTGTTTTGGTTTTTCCAGACAGGGTTCTCTGTATAACATTCCTGGCTGTCCTGGAACTTGCTTTGTAGACCAGGCTGGCCTTGAACTCACAGAAACCTGCCTGCCTCTGCCACCCAAGTGCTGGAACTAAAGGTGTGTATCACCACCTGGCAGGGGTTCACATTTTTAGATCCCCTGATTATTTCTGCCAAAGGCTGTAGGAGGTTTCATGGCTTCTAGAGTCTGAGGGGCCTGCAGAAACACACACCTGTGGCTGGACTCTGACTGTGGGCCAGATGGTGAGGTGACTTTTAGTTTTTCTAAAGAGAAACCATGTGCAAGCCACCCCTGTGCTCTGATGCGTGGGATCTCTGAAAACTTTGCTATCCAAGGACAGGTCAAGGAGAAGGGGCTTCTGGGTAGAAAAGTTGACAAAAGGAATCAAGACTGACTCTGATTCAGGCCCCAGTGCTCTGGAATCAGCGTGGGAAAGTGTCATCCAGAACACGCAGCTAGGGGAATAGTGGGTGGGGCAGAGATGTGGGATACCACACAAGTCGAAGTTGGGACTCAGGTCCAAAGCTAATCCAAATGGTCCTTCTGTGACTTCCAGAATTATCTCTGCCTCACCTGAACCCAGAACCGCATGAGACTCTGCACATGGTGAAGGACATTCTAGAACGGTGCAAGGCCTGCCCTGACCACCCTGAAGACCCAGTATCCTGGAGCCTCGGAGTAGTGTCCAGTAGAGTGAATTCACCAGACCTTGAGGAGCCTCCGTTCTGCCTGGATCCTGAGGATGACTGGACAGACCCTGAACCTCTGGACTCGCTGCTGCAGGTCCTGAATGCCCCTGGCTATGAGATCCACTTCCGGGGCCTGTATGACATCTCGCTTCCCTGGCTGGGCACTGCCCTCTGTGGCTTTGATGATGAAGAGGAGTTGGCCGGACGCTTGGCACAGGCCCGAGGCGTTGCCAAGAAAGTCAATTTGGGCATGGCCCTGGCCAGGCTCTGCCTCCTGCTGGGGCGGCTGTGTGCTCGAAAACTCAAGCTGTCCCAGGCCCGGGTGTACTTTGAGGAAGCGCTGGGGGCTCTGGAAGGCAGTTTTGGGGACCTCTCCCTGGTGGCAGCAGTGTATACCAGCCTGGCTACTGTGTATCTGAAGCAGAAGAATGGGGAGAAGTGTGTTCAGGTAGCACCCAAAGCGGCAGCCCTCCTCCTGGGGACACCTGGCCACGCACACAGCACAGACACCGAGCTCCTGAAATACGCACTGCGCAGGGCCATCTGCGGCCTCAGCCCACAGGCCGAGGCCCGCGCCTGCTTCCTGCTGGCCAGGCACTACACTCACCTCAAGCAGCCTGAGGAGGCACTGCCCTACCTGGAGAGACTGCTTCGTCTCAACAGGGATGTGGGGACCCCACAGGCCTCATGGACCGAGGACTGTTACCTCCTCCTGGCGGACATCTATGGCCGGAAGTGCCTGCCCCACCTGGCACTGAGCTGCCTCAGGGTGTCCTCACTGTGGACTAGGTGCTCATTGACTGGCTCCTTGAGGGGTGTGGACCTGGTACTCCGGAATGCTCCTGGTCCAAATAGCCAAAGGAGTGCAAGCCACCGCCTCCCCACCCAGATCGCTTACTACCTCAGAAAGGCATTGGCCTCTCTCACTCCGGGCACGGGGCAGGCACTGTGTGGGCCCCTCTATGCCAGCCTAGCTCAACTGTACAGCCACCATCAGCAACACAGCCAGGCCATTGCCTTCATGTCTCAGGCTGCAGAAGCTGACACTGCAGCGGGGGCCCACTCTGTTGTGGACCGTTTGGTGGCGCTTGCCTGGCTGCACATGCTTTGTGGGAGGAACTTAGTAGCCATGGACATCCTGAAGTCCATCTCAGATGCAGCCGTGGCCAACAAAGACCAGGAGTGTGTGATGACCAATATGGTAGCCATGGCCCTGAAGAGGACGGGCAGGACCCGGCAGGCTGCCGAAGGTTACTTCCGAGCTCTGCACATGACCTACAGCCAGGGCCACCTGCAGAGCCAGGCAGTAGTCCTGGCCAACTTTGGGGCCCTGTGCCTTCAAGCTGGTGCACGCAGCTTGGCTCAGCACTACCTGCGGGAGGCCGTGGGACTGTTCTCCCGGCTGCCCAGCAGTGTGTGTGGCCAGGACTTCACCCAGGTTCTCCTGTGGTTGGGCCAGCTATGCACCCGCCGGGCCCTCCCCCAGCAGGCCAAGTGCTACTACGAGTGGGCCTTTCTGGTGGCTGTGGAGATGGACCATGTGGAGAGTAAGTACCACCCTTGTCCCCTCTCCACACCTCCTGGGGTCTGCGTGGGTCGCACTGGCTTCTGAGAAAGTGTGTCACTCCTTACTTACTCAGAGCACCCTACTTACTGAGCAGTAGAAACCTGGAAATGTTTGCTACTACCTTTGAAGCAGCCTCCTCCCATGCTGCGCCAGACTTAACGACCGTGTGGGGGGGTGCACTGAAAAACCTTACTCTAGGGACTCCACACCCCTGCCCCCAGCGCTGGAATGGAGGTTACCTTAGAGGTGACACTGAGCTAACACCAGCCTGGGGTTCTGTGAGCTAGACCTCCGTTTCTGTCTCCTGAAGCCTTGAACACCTCCCATGGCCTCTTCATAGATGTCGCCAGAGCCATTAGGCCAGGGTGGGGGTGGGGAGAGTGTGGTGAGACAGAAACAAAAGGTGTGGGGCCGGGCAAGAGCCGGGGCAGGACCCTTCCCTGGAGTGGTTGAAATGGTCAGCACTAGCTACAGGCTAAGCTGGTATGTCAGCTAATGGGATCCTCATGGCGCGCCGTTCTGCAGACTTCATAGCCTGGCTCTGGGGTCAGTATTCCCATTTCTGAGGATCTGACTCCTGGAAGTAAAGAGGCAGTCATACCCTGGGACCTTTAGCCGAGGCACTGGGGTTCCTCAAAGGAGACGGAGGGTAACACGCTCTCTCTGCCCCCGCCCCTCCAGGTCAGTTACAGGCTGTGCAAAAACTGTGCCACTTCTACAGCAAGGTCATGCCCAACGAGGTGCGATGTGTCATCTACCATGAGTTCCAACTGGCCCTGGCACGCAGGACAGCTGACAAGGGGCTAGAGGGTCAGCTCCTGGAGGCCATCAGCCAGCTCTACCTGTCGCTGGGCACTGAGCGGTAAGAGCAGCAGTGTAAGGGGCACAGAGAAGGCCTGGGAGCCCCCCCCCAAGGAACCAGCCAAGCCGCACACACCCCCAGGAACCAGTCAGGCCCCGACCCCTTAGGGCTGATTATCATTCCATTCATCATGACATATGAGCCCCAGCATAGGCCTCTCAATAAAGACTAGCTCTCCTAAGCTCACTTTTTCAGTTACACACAGTCACTGCTACAAGGCATTTCGAGGCCGCCCATGCGATGATTGCTGCTGTGAGCTGACCTCTACTTGCCCCTGGTCTTTAGTTGTCTGCCTGGCTCAGGGCAGTTGGGTGCCATTCACCCACCCAGACATACGGTGGTGGTCACATGTTCTCCAGGCTTCCCACCACAGAGGGCGGAGCCAACTTCCCTGCCTCCAGGTCTCAGGGTGTGACCGACACTGAAGTTCTGACTAGCCTTCAGCTGGTAAAATCATCTATGTGACACCGCCCTCAGGCAGGGACACTGGAGCAGGGAAGAGCCTGTGAGGAAGCAGGAGAGGCCCTTGTCCCAACACAGATCTCACATCAAGAGCCGTGGGCTAGCGGCCTAGAGCAAGGCTTCTTGGGTGTGTCCCTGGACTGCTGTCCCTCTCCCTCAGAGCTTACTGGAGGTGCTTAGCCCTGGCCAGGCCTCAGGTCAAATACTTAGAGCAAGGACAGCAGCTGAGAGCAGTCCTCTGTGCTGCTATAGTGTATGCAAGTTTGATAAGCCCTGGCCTAGGATCCGAACTCTGCCCTATGCAATGTCTCCCTAGTGTCCAGAAAAGACAGAGACTGTGTCTCAGTTAGCGTTTCTTTTTTTATTATTATTATTTGTGCATTGGTGTTTTGCCATGGGTGTCAGGTCCCTGGAACTGCAGTTACAGGCAGTTGTGAGCTGCCATGTGGTAGTCCTCTGGAAGAGCAGGCAGTGCTCTCTACCACTGAGCCCTCTCTCCAGCCCCTAGTTAGGTTTCTATTGCGATGATAAAACACAAGCGATCTGAGGGGGAAAGGGTTTATTTCTATTTATACTTCCATATCATAGCCCCTCACTGAGAAAAGTCAAGGCAGGACCTAATGCAAAGGCCCTGGAGGGGTTCAGCTTACTGCCTTACTCACGATACTTTCTCAGAACCACCAGCCCAGGGATGGTACCAGCCACCATAGGCTGGGCCCTCACACATCAGTCATCATCAAGAAACTCTGCGGGCTTGCCCACAGGCACGTGTGGTGGGGCATATCCCCAAGTGACTCTCTGCATGTGGGGGTTGACAGGACATATAAGGATACTTACACGCCGCTGCCCATCTTCCCTCTGAAGAACTCCCTTTGTCTTTCCGTACTGTGTCGGCTTGCCTGGGGCAGGACAGAATGCTGCCCACAGAGGATTCCCTCAGGTCCTGACCTTCCAGACCATTCTGGAGGCGGATCCTATTCTGACGCCTGTGTCTGATCTCAGGGCCTACAAGTCTGCTCTGGATTACACCAAACGGAGCCTGGGGATCTTCATCGACCTGCAGCAGAAGGAGAAGGAAGCGCGTGCCTGGCTGCAGGCTGGGAAGATCTACTACATCCTGCGCCAGAATGAGCTGGTGGACTTGTACATCCAGGTGTGCTCAATGCTGCTGTGTGCACTGGCTCACTCACTCACCACCCGACCCTCCTAACTACCCACTCGCCTGCCCCGCATCCACTTGTTCAACTACCTAACTACCCACTCACCTCACCCATACCCGTCTACCTACCCACCTAACTACCCACTCACCCCACCCATACCCATCTACCTACCCTCCTAACTACCCACTCACCCCACCTAACTACCCACTCACCCCATCCATACCCATCTACCTACCCGCTTAACTACCCACTCACACCCACCTAACTACCCACTCACCCCACCTAACTACCTACTGACCCCCACCCATACCCGTCTACCTACCCGCCTAACTACCCACTCACACCAACCTAACTACCCACTCACCTCACCTAACTACCCACTCACCTATCCACCTGTCCACCACTCACCCACACATCCACCAATCCATCCATATATCCACGCACCCATCTTTCAGCCTACCCATTTACTCACTCATCCACTTATCCGTCTACCCGTTCACCCACACGTTCATTTGCCCACCGTCCACCTATCCATCCGTTTATCCACCCATCTGTTCATCTACTTGTCCATCTGCTCACCCATCCATCACTGTTGACTGCCTATTGTATCCCAAGGGCCTGCCTCTCTCCCATTGTGGCTCCCTCAATCTCCTCCAATGCCCAGACTATCTGACAACCATCTGATCTCCTTGGGCAGAAGACAGGCTCCTCATAGTACCCACCTCTTGTCAGTACATAGCCAGTGCTCGGTGTATGAGGGATGCTGTATCTGCTCTGTCTGTACACAGAAGAACTTGCTTTAGCAGCTCTTGGTACATGCACATCATAGGAACTGTGATGCTTCCCAAACACAGTGTGATCTGGACAGCTAAGGAGCACAGGAGCAACACTGTGAGCTGAGGATCTAGGATCAAGGAGTCCAGGGTTCAGAGGGTTCATGGGCCATGTGGCAGACAGCTGCACAGGGAGGGCCAGCTGAAACTTGAGGTCCAACAGCTTTGAGTCAGAGTATGGGGCTAGCGCCACCTTCTGGAAGAGAATAAGTCCAAGAAGCTGGAGAGTGGGTAGGCTTATTCTCATCGCTGAGCAAGCGTTTGTTGGGCATCTACTATTCACCAGGCATTGCAGGCACCCCTGGACATAGCAGAGGAGCCTCAGCCAGCCTCAGGCCCTGTCTTGTGGCATTGATAGGGGAGAAGGCAGGCATGGATGCGTCAGGAAGGAATAGGATCTGGTGGGAGCTACAGACAATGTAGGGGCAGGAAACTGTGATTCTAACATGGGGGGCAGGCCAGAGGCCAGATCTGCATTCTTCCCTGCTCACCTGAGAATTCCACACCTGCTGGAATCTTGGGCTGCAGCTGGACCGACACTTCCTAGCTCTCAGGTCCTGAAAGTTGCTCTCCTCCAAGTGTGAGGCTGCCCATCTCAGAGGCATGACCTCCCCGGGGGCTATTATCACCAGAGAACTTCTGGTCCCTACAGGTGGCACAGAATGCAGCCCTGTATACTGGGGACCCCAAGCTGGGGCTGGAGCTATTTGAGGCAGCTGGAGACATCTTCTTCAATGGAACCTGGGAACGGGAGAAAGCTGTGTCTTTCTACCGGGTGAGTGGCCACCGTAGGCAGGTGATATGTGCGCCTCATGGGTGTCCCTCAGTGGGCCAGTGGCAGGCAGAGGCTCCCCACCTGGAGGTAGAGAGCTCAGTGTAGCTGGCTTTCCTAGAGCGATCTTTGAGCCCTCTGTAAAGTACAGCCTGTGCTAAAGCAGCCCTGGGTGGGGAAATCCTGTCACCTTACAGATGAGGATGTTGAGCTTTGAGAGACATAGGCATGTGTAAAGTACACATAGCGTGCCACGGGCTTCTCTGACCTCATGGTTCGCAGTGTGCAGTTGGCTCTGGGCTCACATGTCATGCATTTTAGTAGAGTACTCGATTGTCCCACTCAAGCCCTGTCTCCTGGGCAGAGAGGCACAGCCTGGTCTGAGGCTGAAGGTGTAGTTGACTAGGTGGGGGTTCATCTCAGTTCCCAGCATGGGGTATCAAGACAGAACCATCCTCTGTCCCATGAAAAGACCATACAGTGGGGGGAATGGTAGTTCCTTGCACACATGTGGGCCCGGGAGTTGTTGCATGGTGGGCACTGAAGAAGCCTAATCTCAATATGTGGACAGGACCGGGCGCTGCCCCTGGCTGTGACTGTAGGAGATCAAGAGGCAGAGTTGCGCCTGTGCAACAAGCTGGTGGCCCTTCTGTCTGCGCTGGAGGCTCCCCAGGAGGGCCTAGAGTTCGCCCACGAGGCCCTAGCACTCAGCATCACCTTGGGTGAGTCCCCAGCCCCGTGCCCTGCTCTGCACTCCATCCTAGTAGGTCCCCAGCCCCAGGTCTGCAGAATAAGGAGACCTTGCTCGGTTTCTCCCATCTCCTGTGAAGGCTGGCGGAGGCCCACAGCAGCTCTGCTGAGCTGGCAGTGCCTAGCCCTAGCCGAGTCCAGGGCAGGCAGGGACTTAAGGAGAGCAGAGCTCTGAGGCTTTCTTTGCTGCTTTCTCTTGCTGCTCGAACGCTGGCTAGCTGCTCTCCACATCCCTTCCCCGCCCCTCCTGTCCTTACCATCTGCAGCCTGTTTCTTAGTGCTAGGCTACCTTCTCTCCAGTACGGAACCACTGACTGGGAGTGTCTGTGTTCCTCCTGGGCAGGAACCCTGACTGTGGCCTCAGGCCCGCAGGAGCACTGAGCACAGGCTCCATGAACCGGCACTCAAGCCCACCCACACAGGTTACCTGTTTGCAGGGACAAGCCCCGGGCTCTGAGCATGACTCCCTTAGGTGACAGACTGTGCTGAACATATAAGGAAGGCGGCAGCTGCAGCCGTTCCTTGAGCCCTGTGCCGAGGAAGGCACCCCAGGCAGCTCCATGCATACACAAAGTGGGGCATGTGAGCCTGCAGCTTTGCCAGATCTGGGACTGGAAAGGGAACTGCTGTCCTTAGCTCACTTTACACATGGGCATATGAGTCCAGGGGGCAGGAAAGGACTGGCTAGAGCGGCCTGGTTTAAGACTGAGTGTACACAGCTCTGTGAGCTGTTGCTGCATTTGCGTGCATGCTCGCTCCTGGTTGGTTCGTGCCCTGCTTGCCCCAGTGGGCGGTACCCTCACACCTGCCCCTGCACCTGCATCCCCAGGTGACCGCCTGAATGAGCGAGTGGCCTACCACCGGCTAGCCACCCTGAACCACCAACTGGGCCACGGAGAACTGGCTGAACACTTCTTCCTCAAGGCTCTGTCACTCTGCAGCTCACCCCTGGAATTCGATGAGGAGACCCTGTACTACGTGAAGGTGTATCTGGTGCTGGGTGACATCATCTTCTATGACCTGAAGGTGGGCAAGAAGGGGCTCAGCCTGGGGTAGAGTCATTGCTCTGCCTGAGTGTGAGGTCTGCACTTGCAGTCACTGCCTCCCAGCAATGGCCTTGCGTTCTCATGGAGCACGGCGGGGCTGTGAGAAGCCCCCAAGGTCAGCAGACAGGGCTACTTTCTTGCGCCGGTCAGTCTTGGCCCTCTCATGTGACAAGCAGAGGGTACAGGGTTACCATATGCCAGCAGTATATGGAAAAGTAATTAAGGAGCTTCCTGGATATGGACCTCCTAAAGGAACATAAAGGGACAAGGACATTTATTATCATTGTCCCCTGAGACTCACATTGCAGAATCCAGTCCACATCCTAGTACCTCTTCTAGGAAGCCCAGCTGGAGTACCAGCCTTTCTCAACAATTCCTTATTGGAATTCTAAGTGGCATTGCCTTTCCTCTTCATTTGGGAGGAATGGGTGGAGATATAACCATCTTGCCTCATAGTGAAGGAATCTGAGATTCAGGAATGGGTACACTCTTTCCTGGTCACAGCTCCAGGTACACACGTGAGTCCTAGCTGCCACACATGTGCAGACGCACATGCTTCGGCTGTCCTTCCCACTTAGCTGGGCGCCCTTTCCTCCAGAGCTTCTTATTCCCCTGAGATGCCAGGTACCTCCCATGTTTCCTCATGTCACAGAGTTAGCCAGGGAGGGGTGGCCTTGAGCTAGGGTGAGGAGTGCCAACCACCTGTACATGGCCCACTCTTCTTGGTTCTTGGGTCCTGGCTCTGTGGGGCTGGTACGAGAGGAGACGTTGGTAGCTCTTGTACTTTGTTGCCAACCGAAGGAGCTGTCACAGATGCTGCACAAGGCAGGCTGGGTGGGGTCTCAGGAAGCCCAAGCCCCTCAGGTCACTCTTTTGGGAAGAGACCTCCGAGAGAAGCTAGGGTGGGAGACTCCTATGGGGTGGGTCCAGAGGGAGTTTGCATCCTACTGGGACGTTGAGTTTGAGACAAAAGTACGCGTGATGTGAGAGTGAGGTGTGTCTTACACCTCATCTTAGTACCCAGGGACATGGGCCACTGGTACAATCACTCAACAACAGGGGGCCAGGAAGTCCCCAGAGTGGGTGAGGCCCTGCAGTCCCAGGGGCCCCACCTCCTCCAAGGAAGGCATGATGCATCCCTCTGGGAATGACTGGGGTGAGGCAAGGTAAGATCCAGGCAGCAGGAAGGCTCAGGGAAGAAGAAGCGGAGGCCACGATAGGTCAAGGTGTTAGGCTCTGGAATCTAGGAGGAGGAAGGGAGATTCAGAAGAGGGGCACAGATATGTGCACAGGAAGGAGCTGAGGGGCAGCCATAACGCTGTTCCGGGCCACTTGGATCACTGGATCATATTTGGGGTAGGCCTGCTGCTGCTCTGAGCCAGCTCCTAACATGGTATGCCCTTAGCTGGGACAGTTTTATTAAAAACCAGCATCCAAACACAAGGGCCAGGAGGCTTTAACCCTGCTGGGGGAAAAGGCTAAGCTGTGACTGTGATGGGGCAAGCTGGAATGTCCTCATAGTACCTTGATATGGCCTGTGGGTTAACCATTATGGGTGGGTGTATCCGAGTGACCCTGGGATAGTGTAGCCCTTGGGGGTTGCTCCTGGCACCCTCCCCACCCCCACCCCTTGCCCTTCTGCAGTGAGTCAACTAAATCCCAGTCAAACACATCTATCCCCAGGA
This sequence comes from Mesocricetus auratus, assembly GCF_017639785.1. Taxonomy (NCBI): domain Eukaryota; kingdom Metazoa; phylum Chordata; class Mammalia; order Rodentia; family Cricetidae; genus Mesocricetus; species Mesocricetus auratus. Next base: position 15,855,062 of record NW_024429190.1, on the reverse strand, counting down.
TCCCTTTGATGCAGCTGGGTATTACCAGCTGGCGCTGGCAGCAGCCGTGGACCTGGGCCACAAGAAAGCTCAGCTGAAGATCTACACACGCTTGGCCACCATCTACCACCACTTCCTCATGGACCGTGAGATGTCCCTCTTCTTCTACCAAAAAGCAAGGACCTTTGCCTCAGAACTGAACCTCCGCAGGACCAACCTGGTGCCCCAGCGCTTCTGTGGCGGAACACCCTGGCTGGCCCCTAGCTACCCATCCTGACAACCTGAGAAGGGTCTATGCAAGGGACTCTTCTTCGGGTGCGTGTGACTTGTTTTGTGGGGGGGGGGTTGCTGAAGGAAGGAGCAAACAGTAGTAAATATTTTTCAGCACCTGTGGTGTCTTCAAGGTGTGTGGCATGTGTCCCATTGAGCACTGGCTCTGCCCCCTCCCAGCTCCCTGACCCATCACACTGTAGCCAGCCCACACCTTGTCTCCAGTGAGGACTGAACCCTCCTCCTGCTGGCTGTCTCACAGTGTGGCCTTGGGTAGCCACTTACCCCAATCCTCTGTCACCTTGTCTATAAAAGGTAAGATGGCTATGGGAGCCCCTTGGCAGAACCTAAGGTGACCTGTTTCCCTCTCTACCCTCTCATGTGTCTGATACAGCTTATCTTTCACTCTCTCAATACTGGACATGTCCCGAGAGGAGTTCAGGACATGACAGCCCCTATCGGCAGTGGGAGATGTGGGGACCCAGATTATCCATTGTCACAGTGGATAGGAACAGAGCCTCAGCCAAGTACAGTGACTGCCCACCCTGCCTACAGGGACACAGACCCTAAGACCTGGAGAGCAGCTTGTGAACTTCTCCACTCCTGATGGTGTCAGGAGAGCCACAGGCAACAGAAGGAAGATCCTCCCTGCCCAGTGTCCCTTGGTCCAAGACTTGTCTGACCTGCAGAGTGCTGAAATCTTATGCCTGGTAAATGTGACAGACTCATGGTCACACTCCCTGCTATTGCCTGCTGTCACCTAGTCCCCAAGACCTTTGGTGTCTCTCAAATCTCCAGCCCAGGCAAGGTGATTTAGACAGTTTCTTTCCTAAGCATAGACACTGTGGCACAGCAAGGTTGAAAGTGACCTGCAATGTTCCAAACCCTTCCATCAGTCATGTTTAAATAAGTGAAATTTCTCACCTTAATGACTTCTGGTGATATTGACAGTGTCACAGTGTCTTGCAGTCCCTGTGTATTCCAGAACACCATACTCTCCCCAAATCCCCCTTTAAAATGGACACTGCAGGCAGAAACTGGGGTGTCCACTCCAAACAACCTTGCTAAACACCAAGGAGACTTGTCCACTTTTCAAAGCCCTACTGAAATAGATGCTCCTCCTTGTCTTCCCACCAGGGGGCAGCAGAGAACTTGCAGAACCAGATCCTCCCCTATGCAAACCCTTTGCAGGTTGCTGACAGTCCCATTCTCGGGTGGACTGGGCCACAGCGGGAGAGGAGATAGCCTTCTTGAAGATGAAAGGTAGTCAGCCAGTCATCATGGTAACTAAGGACACTTGGCTGAGGTCATCACCTGCCTGCGGTTCAACAAGGAGTTTTGCAGTCTGGGCGTTCTCAGCTGCCAGCTGTCTTGGGGGTGCAGGGCCTTTGGGAGTAAATCTCTCTGAGCCCAGGTTGGTCAGCCCTGAAACAAAGTGACTGCCTGAGGGCTGAGGTGAGGCTTGGGTAGCAGGGTGCTCCCTGGGCTATTGTGATGCCTATGATCCCAGGATGCCTCACCAGCCATACTATGCTGCTCCAAGGCTTAGTAATACTGGCCACTGTCTTAACCTCTCAGACCCTCTGTCTCATCATCTGTAACCAAAGAAGCCCAACTTTGAGTTTCTGTGAATGACGGGAGGACGACAACATGGCCCAGAGCAGCCTTCAGAATCCCCGCCAAGGCAGGAGTGGATGGTGGAAGCTGGGACTCCACCTAGGCCTGGTACACTCCTTAGGGCTCTTCCATCAGCATGGGTCTGAGGAAGGGTGCAGAAGCCAGCAGACCCATTGCCCATTTCTCATTGCTCAGGGTTAGAAGGATGCCCAGTGTCAGCCACGTCTATCCAACTACCTTCACAGATGGCCTGACTGTGAGGCCATGGGGCCCCACCCCAGCAGGGCTGTGTCCACTCTCTTGGGAGCATGGTCCCTCTTTGTACCAGTTTTGTCCAAGGGCAGATAGATCTGAGCAGGCATGAGGGCAGGATCACCGGGTCCCTCTATGTGACCTGGGTCAGAGCTTTGGGTTGTTTAGTGTGTAAATGGCATCCACTCAGTCTTCCCTGCCCACTGTGGCATCTTTACAAAGCCAGTCCTCTTGACCAGACTCGTGTTGACACCCTGTGTCCTAGGGAGACAGGAATTCTAGGCTTATACCTGTAGAGAGCAGGGGCATTTGCTCCTGGAGGTCAAGGATGCCTCTATGACCCAGTCAGCAGGGTGAGAACATCTCTGTGGGGACCCATCAGCCTGGGAGGGGAGACTTCCAGATATGTCTGAGGACAGAGACAGGCTTGCCCTGGGAGGAGGGCAGTGGGTGTTGACTCCTCCTCACCCATGTTTCCCTGTTCCAAGAACCTGCTAGTTCTCCTCACCTTCCCATCATGCCTGCCTCAGGGGGCTAGGAAAAGGACGGTTATGCAATGAACTCACTCTAGACCAGGGGCCAGCATAAAGGCTCGGCCAGACGGTCATCATTCAGTGATGACTGTGGGCACACCCATTTCTAGAATGGCCTGTACCGCGGCCAAGTGAGGCTGCACTAGCCCTGATCTCAGCAGTGCCCACTGGAGGTGGGGATTCCCTTCCCCCATAGGGCATGGGGATCAGGGGCTCTGTGGGGACAGAGGGAGCCAACAGCAGAGAGGACTCAGCTCTATGTTGGCTCTCAGTCATCAACGGTAACGTAGCCACCTGAGCTGAGAGTCCTACCGCTGCCAGCAGGGGGCATCAGAAAAACCCACTTAAGTCAAAGAGTGTGCGGTGGGTGTCCCTGGTGCAGTCACCCAGCAATGCCACTTGGGGACCATGGCATCAGTACACAGGCCTTTGGCGTATAGTGACATCCAATCCACATAGTTCTCAGCAAGTTAGCTTCCCCTGGGTCCTGGTCCATCTCAGGAACACTGAGGCCCATCTCGGGCCTGATCATAGGAACCATGGGAGGGTGTGAACCCTCGATGTTTGTGCTCATGTCACTTGTCTTTTACTGCAAAAAAGCTTCAACAGAGAGGTCACCACACAGGCCATCATTCATGCTCCCCATGAACAGCTCATGCTCCTGGGCTTATGGACCCCTCTTCAGCACACAGGACCCCATGTCAATAGCTCCTTCACAAGCTTGTCCTGTCTTGCACTCCCTGCCCCTTTTTGTTTAGTCTCTCCTCACTTGACACCCCAAGAGCTGTTGTCTGCACCTCATCTCTCTGACACGTTCACGTTGGGTCTCAAGTGCTACCTGTGCTGGCCAGCACAGGCTGGCCCAATCCTTGAAGAAGTGATCTGTGAGGAGGTCAGGAGGGCTCCCAGAGGCAAGAGGTTGACTTGAAAGTCCCCAAGCTTCTGGAGATCTGGCAGGAAATGACACTAAGCCAGAGCCGGAGGCTGCCTGGAGGATTCTCTGTGGGGCTTCCCAGAAGTCCGAAGGCTGCCCTCCAGGCCATAGGTCTGGGATACATTGCTGTGATCTACATTTCCTTGGAAGAGCCACCTTGGTTGGATTTCTGCCAGAGCAGAGCCCACAGGCTGCTTGTGTCAACTATGTTTGACAACTGAACATTTCCAAATTCTGGCCCCAAACTTCTGAGGTGGGTAGCCGGAGGTGCTGCACTGTGGGGATGGGGGGGTGTGTTCCTGAGACGGTGGAGAACAGACCTTGGGAGCCAAGGCCAGGAGGGAGGTGGCTGGGAAGAGCAGAGCATCCCAGCTTAGCTCCTGAGCTGTGCCGTGTGCTCGGCAAACCTGAGTAGCAGCACTCGGGAGTGCAGAGGCCACAGCTGTGTGGACCACACCAGCTCTGGGAGGCTCCAGCCACCTCTGCTGATGGTACCATTCTAGTCTCTGCATCCTTCCAGTCACATCGATGCCCAAATGTGGGGACAAGGACACAGGAAGGCAGTCGGGGCCACTTGGATGACCCAGGCCATCACCCACCTAGGAGTCTGCCTTGCTCCAAAAACACATGTTTGGTGAGGATCATGTTTGCAAGGTAGTCGTTGGTGCCTTGGTCTCTCGGGGCCACTCTGGCTCTCTGGCTGGGTGACTCAAACAGAGAGGAGGAAGGAGAATGTTAAGGAATCCAGAAGTGGGGTGAGGTAGAGGCAGAGAAGCTGGGGTAGTGGAAGCCTGTCTGCAAGGTGAGGGGTGACTGATAAAAGGTGGGAAGGGGTGGATGGCATATCACAGCGGGGGGTGGGGCATGGCCTGGAGGGGTCAGTCCCCTTGCAGAGGCCGCAGGAGGGCATGGCCTGGAGGGGTCAGTCCCCTTGCAGAGGCCGCAGGGTCCTGTAGGTCCCAGGCGCAGGCAGTGTGTGGAAACAGATTTCCCTTTGGCAGATGCTTAGAGACTCCCCTCTCTCTTCACCCCTGCACCTCGAGCTGCCGTGTATCCACCATTCCACATAGCCAGGATCCACAGAGTCATGGGGGTGCCCCCAGGGTCCCCCCTCCCCTCTGACATTCCATGGAGGGGCTCCTCTGGCCCTGAGCACTGCTGTCCTTTGTGAATGACTGCGTGGCACTGGACTCCTCAGCTCCCTCCTCTGAGACTTCAGAAAGACCTGGGGATCAATATTCACCTGGTGGCTCTGAGGACAAAGCCAAGCAGGGTTCCTTGCATCCAGTAGCTCCCAGCCTGCTCACTAAGGCACCAACGCCTGTGTGATGGAATGAGGCCACCGAGGATGACAGCCCATTGAGACCCAAATAGATGAAGGTTTCCTCTCAGGTCCTTTCATGCGTCGCCTGCTCAGATGATGCTCAAATGCGGCCCGAGAAGCTGTGCGGCAAACTCCTATGCTCCCTCCTAAACCCAGCTCTGATGTCCCATCTTATACAAGGCCTACTCCGACTGGCTCCGGCAGTCGGGGACTCACACAGACGGTCAAAGTGCTCCTTACCTCTCAGGCAGTTAAACACATATCATTTTAGCTCTGTGCAGGCAGCCTCATCAATCCCATCCACAGTGGACGCTGAGGCTGTGTAAGAGTGAGGAACCCTGGTCCCACGGCCGCGGCTGCCCAGCCTCTGACTATAGAGTCCCCACCTGAGGGGACGGGCTCACCTCCTCTCACCAGCAGCTAGTCATGGCTGGAGCCCTGGGGGGTGACCAGTTTCTGATTCCCAGGCAGCCTCCTCCTCTGCCCCTGCATGTCTTCCTATAATCTGGATCATCTCAATAGTTGGCCTGAGCTTTTGGGCTCCTGGGTCAGCTGCCTGCGGTCTACCTGAGGTTGCCAGTGGGAACAGGGTGTGTGTGTGGTAGGGAGCAGTTTTCTTCCTCCCCAACAATCCCCTCGTTGCCCTGCCCACCTAGGCCTGCTTCTTTTCTCTGTTTAAAAACCCACAGCGTTCTACTGTGGGAGAAGCTGTCTTGCCTATGATGGCTGCTGTGGCCTGTTTCCGTGGTCTATGTGGCTGACAGACAACAGGCTCTGGCTTCTGTCTGTGGAAAAGGACAAGGCACAGTGGGCAAGCCTTTCTGTGTCCCACACCCTTCACCCTCTAGGCCTGTTCCAGCCCTCAGGACCCTCCTGGTTTGTACCCTTGGCTTAGGGGTCAGGATTTCGACAGATGACTTGGAGCTCTGCCCTGCTCCATAACCAGGGTCTTCCATGTTGAACCATGATGCCAGGATCGGTTCCTTCTGACCAATCATGGATCCACACGATCACCTGCCATTCTCCCTTCCTGACACACAGCCAGGAGGAGATCCCCAACCTCCATAAGGCTTCCCACACAGTCACAAGCTCTCCAGGCTGGCAGGCCAGCACACCCTTGGCTGTCCCTGGAATAACCAGACACTCTGCCCGTGGCCAGGCAGGTCACCTTCCTCTCTGATTCTTCGCTTACTTGGCTGTGAACAGAAGTGTGTTCCAAAAGTATGTGTTCCCCATTCCAAAAGTATATGGTGCTCTCTGGGGGCTCCAGACAGGCCAGGCCGAAGGTAACCATGTGCCATTGTGTAGCAGTTCAGGGAGTAGTTCCAAGTCTGCTTATACTGCCCAGTTTTAGGTCTGAGTTCCTGGTCTAGAGCAATGCAGAGTGGCTGAAGTGCTGGTGCCGTGTGGAAGACATGACACCTTCCGCGCAGACAGACAGCGGGACACGGGGCACAGAGAACACTGTGGACCTCCTACCTGGACCCCTGAGCCTCAGAAGAAGTTGAAGCTCAGTGAGGACTAGTGTGCACTAGACGTTTAGATGTTTCCACCTCCCTGGCCCCCAGCTCACATAGCCCCAGGACTCAGGATGTGACTGGGGGAGCCGGGGGTGAACGGATGGAGGCAGAAGCAGGCAGGGATTCCAGACTGTGCCAGTAACTCCTGGCTGACAATGAGTTTCAGGGCGTGCCTGTGGAGCGGGCTGCCGGGAGGGACTGATCAAGCCGGCTGCCAGATGGGAGGGTTTGGAGAATGAGCAGATACCGACCAAGGGTCACTGAGGGAGGATAAGAGTCCCGATGACGGAGTAGCGGGAGTTCCCTGGCTTTCTGTCCTCTTCCCCTGGCCATGGTCTGAGTGTGTCAGTCCAGCACCGTGAACAGGAACAGAGATGAAATGACAAATGTCCTCTCAAGATAACAGTCAACATGACGATGATGCAGCAAGAAGGCCCCTGCAGGAAGCAAACAGACTGTGAGAAATGAGGGGGCACAGGATTTTATGTTTGCTGGCTGGCGACACCCCCTCCTCAATTGCTCCAGTCAGGGAGCTTTCTCCCTGTAGTTCTCTTGCTAGGCTCAACCTGGGAGAGCCCTGGACTGGGCTGGACAAGCACCAGGCAAACTTCCTCTGTCTACCCTGGGGTTCTAACTCACCTTATTTATTGAGTCAGAACCTCTTACTTAGACCCAGAACTCACTGACTGGGCTAGTCTCCCCAGCCTGCTTGCTCCAGGCATCCCCTGTGTCCACATCAGGAGCACTGGGGTTGCAGGTAGTCACCAGCCCCGATTTCTTATGAGGGTGCTGGGGCTCCACACTCCAGCCTTCATATTTGCATGATAAGCACTTTATCCACCGGTCCATCTCCCAGATGCTCCTGTGAGAGTTTGGGCAAAACCCAAAATGAGAAGAAAAACGAAGCTCGTCCTTGCTTTTGGGTGACGTCAAATGTATTTTTTGTTCCTTGTGTCTCTAGCTCTGAATCATCCAACTTCTGTAAAATAAATATGCATTTTGTACTATATGTTTTAAAATCAGAAAGAAGCAGTTCTCTAAAAAGCATGTGATAAGTTGGGAGGATTCTCAGGGAATCAAGCTGTTTAAAAGACTAAGACATTGTAGGTCTGCCAGTCAATCCACAAACACTCACTCCTCCCCTGACCCTCCTGCAGGACACGTTCATTGACTTCTCCTAATGGACTCTTTCCCTAGACCCTTTCAGGACAAATTGTCCCCTTCCCTAGTCTCCACTGGGTGCAAAACCTCCTTCCCACTTTTACAAAGGGCTGACATTGCCCAAGAGAGTAGCTTGGAAGGATGATATCATCACAAAGGTATTTCCTGTGCACATGGGGCCATCTGGGAGAGCCAGTGTCCCTGAGATGACAGGGACAGAGATGGGAAGCCCTACACTGTCCCCAACTCTTGGGAGGCTGGCTTCATCTCCCACTGCACAGCTGAGGTGACTGCAGATTGAATGGTGGCATCATTTGCTTTGATACGCACAGCTTGGGGGTGACATGGTTGTGACTTGGAGCTCAGGTGTAGGACACTTTACAAAGTTGACCACTCTGAATGTAGACCAGAAAACATGTCCCGATTTTTCCTGGGTATATATGGTGCTGCTCAATTAATGTTTTCCAGGGAGTGCATATTGTCTGACTCTGTTATCAGTGGCCTGCCTCAAGACAGGGCGATTCTGGGGGTCATGGCAGAAGTAGTCAGGGCCAGGTTATGACACCCATGAAGCTAGAGCGAGCAGTAGTTAGTGTTCTGAGCCCCAGGGCCCTGACCTCAGAGTTGAGCTCCAGTCCTGTGATTTGGGTCATGTTAGGTCATCTCAGTATCTTGGATTCTCAACCTGCAGTGGTGGGGTTGGCTTCTAGGCGTTGCACAAGCTTCTCAGAGCTGGGTGATCAACAAGAAAACAAGTTTCCTGCTACACTCTCAATGGCTTGAGACCCTCCCTCCCACTATCCTTCTGAACAGGAGCCCCAGGGTGTGTATGTGTGTATGTATGGGAGGGGGAAGATAAGCTTGCTCTCTGGACCACTCAGGCATCTATGCAACCTCTCTCGCTATCCCCGTGGCTGACCATTCTGCATCTTCATGGAGACAGATGCTGTGTACTGTGATTCCCTCCTGACTGTGAGGAAAAGGGTCTACTGAGGGGAGAGCCCAAGAGCCACAGCGGAGCTGTAGGCCATCCTGTCTTTCCCGTGATTCTGTGACCGAAGGTCTGCCCTGGACCACAGTCAACTTCTGTCCAGCTATTGTGCAAGCAAATCCAAAGAGGCACACTGATGCTTAGGGTCCCACCATGTCCCAGCTAGAGATGTCCTTGCCTGCCCACTGTCCTGAAGGCTAAGAGCCCTGGTAGCCAGTGTTTGGTTCCTCCCAATTTGATGGGGTCATATAAGAGGCTCTCCTCTTTGGCCCTCTGTCATTACCCCTCTGTTCCTTCCCCACACCCCATAGCACTCAGAGCAGCAGGGAGTAAGACCAATGTTCTCCACAACAGCTCCCAGATGCCACAGTGAGAGGAGCCAGCTCATTCTGCACTCAGGCACAGTCACCCTGCCACAAAAGAGGCTCAGACAAGCCACAGGGCCATGTGTCCTGAATTCCGAGGATCACCAGAGGCGGGAACGTGCCATTAGAGGGAGGGTTGCAAATGCAAACAGGTACAGCAAAGGTTCGCTGACAGTGGGCTGTGATGGCCGGTCACACTTGGCCTGACTTCTTCCGGGGAGCCCAGGACCATGTGGGCCCAGAGGTCTGTCCTGTCCCAAGACGGAGAAGAGTCCCAAGCAAGAACAGTGAAGAAGGTGTCATGCAAAAGCAAAGGCCCTGGAGAGAGGGACAACAGAGATCACTGGGGACGCTCATGGAGACAGGAAGCAGAGGACTAGGTCCTGGGGAGCCATAGCAGACACAAAGAGAGGGATGACCTGAGCTAGGATTCCCAGAAGGCTTCAGCCCTTGTCCACAGCGTGAGCCAGTCTGGGTTTGTGGGAAGGGGATGCCTCAGGGGTGAAGTCACTCGCTGCCAGTGCTGTGTCTGCACATAGCTACCGAGAGGGCCCTGTGGTGACCCCAGCCAGAGCCCCGAGGCAAGGGGCCCTCTCTCACAGGGCAGCCACATTAGATGTGTGGCTGGAGCTTCCTGCCCACTGAACAGGAAAATTACAGGCCAACACTGACAGGGGCCCCACACTCTGCTGCTGCCAGCACAGTCTGCTACCCCTTGTGTCACAGTCTATGGAGCTGTCATTGACCACATCACACTGGCATAAGGTCAATGGGGCACTGGGTCTGAAACTCCAAGTGCCACCAAGGTGTCCCTGGGGATGACGGTGGCAGAGGCACTTCTGTGACTACCCTGAGCGCCTAGCCCTACTTTCCCAGGAAGCATGTGAGCCTGGTTGTCTGAGCACACACACAGGCTCACTCTCCAGCCCCAGCCACCATACAAGTTTGACATCAAGCTGGAGTCCCTTGCCAGCTCTGCCTCTCCCCACCTGGCCTAGGCTCACATTCATCCTCAGAGCTACTGTCAGGTAGCATGACCTCTCAACACGCCCCTGTCACCCTCTTCAAGGAGTAGGCATTAAGCCATATTCCATGTTTAGAACGGGACTGTCTACCTCACCACCCCACACACCCTGGCTGGGCCTGTAAAAACAATCCTGCAGCCACCTGAGACAGCCCTGCCCAACTCTAGGCTCTTGAGCAGGAGTGAGTCCTGGGAGCCGACGTGGCCCTCCACTGACCCTCAGTGAAGCAGAAGGCTCCACCTCTTCGATCCTCAATTCCCCATGTTCAGGCTTCATGTATCTGCCCCTCAGGGTGAAGCATGCAGGGCAGGGAAGAGGGAGGTCAAGCTTGTTCCCTCTCCCTCGGAGAGGAGCCCCTGCAGACTGGAGCAGTGCACAGCTCTGTCCTCTGAGTGACTGTGGGTAGAGGCCCCAGTTACCATGAGCTCTGCCCAGCCTGGACTCTCAGTTACCGTGAGCTCTGCCCAGTCTGGTCTCTCACTTCATCTCCTGGCTCCACAGAAGCAGGCCTGAGTTGGACTTTGACCATTGTCACTGGGCGTGTGAGAGGCCACCCTGCTCTTGGGATGCGTGCTGGAAGACAGCAGAAGAAGGAAGCCTTCACAGCTCACTGGAGACAAGCTGAAAATAGCATGTGTGAAGAGGGAAAAGGGCGAGGGAGGGGAGGAGAGAGATGACTTAATGCACATTCTGCCACCGTAACTGAACATCTGAGCGAGGCTAGGTTTTAATGAAGAGAGGCATGGTTGGTTCGCAGTTTTGGAGGCTAGAACTTCTAGAGTGTGGCAGTGGTGTTTGATGGTGTCTGCCGAGGCCTCGGGCCATGTCCTGATGTGGCACTGGGCATGACGTGGTGAGACAGGGCAAACTACTGTCTCAGGACTCTTGTCCTTTTGGAAGGCCACAAATGCTGTCCAAGGGCCCCATGCCCCTGACGACATTTATTCCCAGTCACCTCTCAAAGGCCCAGCCTCCTCATCCAATCTGACTTTAGGGATTGTTTCCAACTTGTGAAGTTTAGGAGGGTAGTCAGAATGTTGTAAAAGGACCAAGCAAATGCAATAAAGTGCTGACTGTGGGATGCTCATCACAGGGACATCTTCTTTGGGTTATCAATTCAATTTTTGTGAAACTCTAGAAGTACCTGAGAATGAAAATCCCAGAACACAGTGGCATCGCTGGGGAAGGTGCAATGGGGGAGGGTGTAGGAGTTTGCACTCAGCCTTCAGATGTATCAGAGAAGGTGAGATGGTCTGGGGAGAGGAGAACCATATGGCATGGCCAGCACCAGCTCTCCCATACCAGGAGGGGCAGTGGTGTGAAGATCAGGTGAGGGAGGGGACAGGGCTGAGGCAGAAGGGTCTGGGGAAAGATGAGTCTCTGAAAGATACCAAGGAATCAGAGGACAGAGGTGGGTGTGTGCTCAGAATGGGGAGAGGAGGAGGTCCATGGGCTGGCCAAGCAGCTCCCTGGGCTTCTGTTTCCTCTCCGAGGGCATCTGCAGTGCCGTGTTCTTGATGTACTGTCCACAATCGGTAGGTATGGGAGCAAGTGCAGTGTCCATCAGCAGGCAGGTAAAGCAGACGTGGTGTGTGCATACAGCGGAATACTATTCGGCCCCAAAGAGGAAATTCTGTCATAGGTAACAACACAAAGGAACCCAGACAGCTGAACACTGGAAGGCAGGCTGGGCACAGGAGGGCAAAGGTGGTGTGATGCCACTCACGGGAGATCTAAGAAAGCTGATGTCACTGCAGCAGAGAACAGAAGGCGGTGACAGGGCCTAGGGATGGGGAGGCAGGGAGCAGAGCCCTGCTGGTCAAAGGACCCGATGCCTGTGTTAGCCACACTTACCAACGGGTATGAAGGGACATCTCTCCCAGACAGAGACACAAGGGGCCAACAACATCCCTTGTGGTATTGTCCACTCCCTGGAAAACATAAATCAAACCACGAGGAGACCATACATCTTAGCTACTAGAATGGCAACAAAAGGTTATTTTTTTGTCTTTTTTTAGTTTTAATGGAAAATACTGAGTTGTTGAAGGTTTGGGGTAAATGGAGCTTCATGGTTTTGGGTGGAAAATGATGGAGATGTGGGAAAGCCTGGTGTTCCTTAAATGGACAAGCATGACACTACTCCATGGCTTAGTCATCGTGCTCCCAGGAATACTCTCAGGAGAATCGAGACCATGTAGGACTCCATTCAGGAATGTTCAGGGCAGCATTTTTTTCACGATAACTGAAAAGTGAGGGGGAAAAATCCGTGTGTTGGCAGAAGAATGTACAAACATATGTGGTCTACTCATGCAGTGGAATAGTGTTCAGCCATGCAAAGGAATAGAGAAGGACTGACTCATGCTGCCGTGCAAATGAACCTGGACTCGTGATGCTGAGGCAGGCAGGCAGACGACTACAGATCACATGATCCTATTCAAGGGGAAACAGAGCAGCTAACTCACAGAGGTGAAAACATTCTAATTGTAATGGTAGTTGTATATTTCTATGGCAATACCAAAAATGACCAGCCACACACCACACTTTAAAAGGGGATTTGTGTATGCAAGTAGACAGATGTATACTAAGGGTCAAATGCTTAACCAGGAATGGGATAAGAGGAATGGGGGAAAGGATGGGTGGGGTGGGATGGGGTGAGAAGAATGAGGGAGAGTTAGCAAAACTAAGGAGATACGAGAAATCCATATGGAAGCCCACTACTTTGAAAGCTCATCTTAAAAAGTATGTTAAATAAAGTTGAACGTAGGTACTCTGCATAGGTGGACAGTGGTGCTCCTAGAAGACACAGATTATTAAATGAAACTCTCCGTGCCAGATGTGGAATCCCTCCCCAAACAGCGTGGGCTATTGCCATTGTTCTTGGCTTTCCTCATTGCTGGAGACACCACACACTTTGGGGGGGGGGGCTTTCAGAATGCTACAGGGTACTGTGCAGGCTGCTGGGGGAGAAGAGACCATGATGGTCTTACCCTGCAACCACCTCTGCATGCTGCAACACCGACCTTCCAGACAAGGAGAGCCCAGAGGTGCAATATTGGCACTACTGTTACCAGAGTTGCCAGCTGTTTCTGATTGAATCTGAAGCCTGCTCCATAAGAGGGAGTTCATGCCTGACACTGTAAACTTGATCAAAAGTCCATGGCTGAGGCATTCACAGACCCTAGGCTGTTTTGTTGAATGGACACATTCTAATACTGCCTTCTAAATATTTATGCTTATAACCATAGCTTAGTGTGGTTCTCACCCTTAACCACAGAAGCTTCTTTTTGCAGCGGCAGGCAGTCCATACAGAGACTCAAAATAATGAACCAGCCTGCCTCCATCTTAGGCTGGAAAGCCATCTTCTAGTAAAGACAAATTAGGCTCATTCCTATTTATGATTAAACTCCTGTGTCTCAGGAATTGGGTTATACCCCACATGTAACCTTCACTACAAATGGTTGTGTACTGCCTGTTCCAGGAGACAGCAGCCATGTCTTTGTTTTAAAGACTATCTTGCAACCCTGCCTTTGTTTCAAAACGTTGCTATGACGACCTTGTTATATTCTGCTTCTGTAACCCCACCTCTTTTGCCTGCTACCCCCCTAATTTGGAAACTTCCTACCCCTGCATTATAAAAACCTTGTCTTCCTCATGTCCAGTACTGACCGAGCTCTTGGGCCCCACTTTAGGGGCAGGCATCCCATGTACATGAATCAAAAACTTGCTTCTTTAATTAATTTGCTCACGATGATGTGAATCGATGGTCTTTCTCCTCACATCTTTGGGGTTAGTAGTGTCCTTCACAGGGTCCCCAGGAACAGTTAGTGGCTCTCCTGTCCTTCTCAGCACCCCACGAGGGAGCTCCCAAAGGAGGGGCTGTAGACAGTGCTTTATATCATGACCCAAGCAGGGCCCACCCTGTGAGTCACCAGCTAACATGGGCTGAGGAACCTTATCACATGCCAGGTGTGGCCAGGGATGATCTTTGAGGCCCCCAAAACCATGTAAGCTGTGACCTCATCTGATGACGTCTGGCCTGCAGCAAGGGTCAGGCATAGGGGTCTGGAAGGTCCAGTTTGGCTCTATTGCTCTGCTATGGCTTAGCAGGAGGGACAGCCTGCGGTGCCCAGAAGGGAGGCAGACCGTGGTTCAGCCTGGTTGCAATTCTTCAGCATGGTGAAGAATTTACAGCATACAGGGGAAGGGAAAACAAAGGTTGATGGTGCTGGATGATCAAGCCAGCCACCTACCATGATTCAAGAGAGGGTAGCAGCCAGGCCAGAGCCCACTCACGCTGGCGGATGACAAAGGCTGCCAAATGCCTTGTGCCTCCATCTGTCCTGAGAGTAGGAGGGGCTGCCCCCTCCCCTGTGGACCATGCAGGAGACATTAAGGCCCTGAAGGCCAGAGGCCCGAGGGCCACTCGACTCCAGAGACAAACCCAGGGTGTCCCTGTGACTGAATGAGAAGCTGTAAAGGGCTCTGACAGCAGGGGGAGCCGCTGCCCTGCCTTTGCTGAAGACTCCCTGGAAGCTTCCAGAAGAACAAAGACAGGGCCTGGAACAACCTCCCTCTTAGAAGGGAAGTGTAACTCTAAGCCTCAGTTTCCCTTCTGCACAGGGACTAAAGCTCTGTACACAGCCATAGTAAAGGTGAGATCAGGTGACCATTGGGAATGATGAGAACTGGAGGGGAAAAGTTGGACTTGAACTTCAGACAAAATGGGTGTGAGTGCGGCCCACTGTCTTTTCCTAGCCTCTCTCTGAGCCCCCCCCCACCTCTCAGGCAGGAGGGCACAGGAAGCCAAATAACACATGTGGGACAGCCTGCCGAGCAGCAGCCAGGACCACTTACACACTGTAGAACATCCAATCCAGGAGCCTGAGACTCTGTTTCCCCATCGGCACACAAAAGTCTAGAGCAAGGCAACCCCCTCCCCCTAAACAGGGAGGAGACCACAAATGGAGCCCCACCTCCTCTCCCCAAACAATTCAGTCTGATGAGGTCACTCTGCTTCCTGCCCACTGGGCATTGCAAAGGCCTTAAAGCATGAGAGTTCCCAGGAACCAGACTGCTCCTCAACCCTATCTCCCCAGCTCCCCAGCACGAGCCATCCATGGGACCCGTGGCTTCATCACCCATGGAAGCAGAGGCGTTGCCACAGGACACTGCACCACACCCTCCAGTGCTGCTGGGCAGCTGCAAGCAGGGAATAGCTTCCTGCCCGGACCCCCTGCTAGCCTGCTTTCTCTCCTGTGTTGCAGACCAGGTTTTCTAGACCCTGGGGCTGTGTGTTCAATCTAGGATCCCCTTTGGGGGAAGGGAGCTCTGTTGGGTCTTCTGACTCAATTGCCAGCAACTTGACATCCCTGTCACCAGTGGCCCTGCCCCCTGGCCTGGGTCTGAAGTAGCTTTTGGTGAAGGCACAAGGAGGCACTGTGAGATGTGGGGGAGAGCTAGCTGAGGCGGGGTGAGCTGAGGCAGGCGCTTCCTGCTCCTGCACTGCATGGTACCTTGGCACTTCCAACAACCCTGAGGTGGGAGGCGCTCAATCCTCCTTGTAGGAGAAGAAACTGAAGTACACCAGGCAGCAACCAGAGTTCTAGATCTGGGAGAGCACAGAGTAGACCCCTAATAGAAGGCAGATGGGCCCCCTCCCTAGCTGGGGGCACACCCTCCAGATGAAGATGGGAGGAGGGGGCACCCAGCTGCTTCCTACGTATCTGGTACAATGTCCCCAGGGGGAGGGATATGGAGCATGAGTGGGTCTGGGTTTGGGGACTTGCTGAGCTCTCCTGCTCAAGAGGGTAGAGGAGGGTCACCTCTATGGAGGAAATCTAGGGACAGATTTTGGACTTGTTTAGGTTCCTGGCTAGGATTGGGTTACTCCGTGGCAGCTCCCCTTCTCCAGGCTCTCACTGTGGCCTTGCATATTCTCCACCATGCCCCCCACACACACAGGCAGGCCGGGAGCAGAAGATGCCGCCGGGTGGGTTCCCACCAGCCGGGGCGGGGTCCCCTGGGGCCGGGGCGGGGCTGACGGCGGGCAGGGCCGCCCCTTCTAGCGAGGGCGGCCTTGGTTTTTAAACGCCTGTGGACGAACTGTCGGCAAAGGAGAGGCTCCCGTTCAGTCCCCACACCATGTTCTTGCGATCCCGGTCAGAGTGCGCTTGAGCCGCTCGGGCCTCGGTGTCCCCGTAGGTCCCGCGCTGCCGCCTCTTTACGATGCAGGCGCGTGCGCTGCTTCCCGCCGCGCTGGCCGCACTGGCCACGCTGGCTGTGTTGGCGCTGGCCCGGGAGCCCCCGACGGCGCCGTGCCCTGCGCGCTGCGACGTGTCGCGCTGTCCGAGCCCGCGCTGCCCCGGGGGCTATGTCCCCGACCTCTGCAATTGCTGCCTGGTGTGCGCTGCCAGCGAGGGCGAGCCCTGTGGTCGTCCCTTGGACTCACCGTGCGGGGACAGTCTAGAGTGCGTGCGCGGTGTGTGCCGCTGTCGTTGGACCCACGCAGTGTGTGGCACGGATGGGCACACCTATGCCGACGTGTGCGCGCTGCAGGCCGCCAGCCGCCGTGCCCTGCAGATCTCCGGGACGCCGGTGCGCCAGCTGCAGAAGGGCGCCTGCCCTTCGGGTAAGCTCCACCAGGAATCCAAAGGCTTGTCCTGAGGAAACGGTGGCCCAAAGGGATTCTGCCCGCTCCCGGAGTACCACTAGGCAGCCTTTTAGAAACAGTTGAGACAACCCTCTAGCCTTCTAGATGGAGGAACTGAGGCCCAAGTGGTAAATGCTTTTCCCAAAGCCACAGAAGAAGTTAGAATTGAAACCTAGTATGGCAGCCTGGTAGGGTCTGGTGGGCTCTGACCCAGCCACTCTCCCATTTCTTAGGGTCTTCTAGTGGTTTAGAAAGGAACGAATGGAGAGCCGTCTTTTCTGGTCTGTCTTCAATTTCTGCTCTTTGGGTTTTCTTTTCTTCTGTCTGTAGCTAGGTGATCTTTGGAGGGCAGTTTGGAGCTACAACCAGTGTGTTAACGTTCAGGCTCAAGTGTACAGGGTAACAGGCCTAGGACAGCCTCCCCTGGTTGGCAGGTGACTCTAGGTATATCCACGAAACTGCCAGAAAACCCTGCCAATCTGCATCTTGCCTGGGACATTGTTTAGGATGCCAAGCTTTGCTCTTGATGTGATGGGGACCCAGCAACTGATCCTCAATGCAGCTCAGCCAGCCCCCAGGCTCATGTGGAATCAGACCCCTGTGTGTCTTTAGCCTGAGGTGCTCTGCTGGGCACTCAGAGGACACCTGGGAACCAGGCAGAGAGTCACCAGAGCCCTCTCCGGGAGAACAATGCTGCATTTTATCTGTGCTGTGTGGAAGGCTTCCTGGAAAGACGCCCTGACACAAACAGACCGGGGTGGGCTTGGCTGTGTGCATTGGACACATTGGAAAGTGCAGGTAGCTCAGAGCTGGGTAGCACTGGGACTTGGTGGCTGTGAGTATAGTGCCAGAGGCTGGCTTTGCCCTGTCAGACACAGCTGTGTAACTTTCTGAATACTAAGACTCTGTGCCCCCAAAAGGCCAGGAAGCTGAACATTCTCCTGGGGAGAAAGTGTATAAGGCTGGAGGGGCTCTAGACAACCAGAGGGCACTGCCCTTTCCTGGTGAACACCTGCCTTCTCCCTAGGCTGGGTGGCCACAGGTGCTCAGGCTGGAAAGTGTCATGTGGAATTGTATGGATCACATGGCTAAGCCATTTCAGGAGAGTTGGGAGGAGGATGTCCTTATCTGTTTTGTGGTATTACAATGAAGTACGGGAGACTAGGCAGGTTATCACGAACACGCATTCATGTCTCATAGTCTGGGACCTGGGAGTCCATGATTGAGGCCCAACGGGACTCAGCAGGGTGGTGAGAGCCATGATGCCTTACGGGGAGGCTGCTGTGTGCTCAGATGCCGTGGTGGGGCAGAAGGTAAGCAGGTGGCTTGGTGAGAGACCCAAAGGGTACAGTACCTTTTACAATGGCCTTAGTCCCCATTCGCAAGTGGAAGGGTCTTATAGGGTCTACACCTAAGTTTTGGAGGGACTGTGTGTTGGTATGGGTGGGGTCACAGGTCACATGAGGGACAGCAGTCCAGTGCTGTCTTGTCTGGGAAATTGTGATAAATTACATGGACACCCAGGGTGTGCTGGGTGCTGGTTCTATGTGCCCATCTTGGGCTTTTCTGTCTGAGATGCGGAGGGCTCAGGGTGGCCAGGCACCTGGCCTCCTCTGTTATCCCGCTATCGTCTTGGTTGTATTTGGTGTACCTTTCCCCTGGTCTCCCATGTGGCAGATGCTGTTAGCATCAAGCTTTGGGTAGAGACGGACAGGGATGGAGATTGACCTTCTTCACAGACTGAGCCATTTGTGAAAAATCCTTTCTGCGCCTGGCTGTCCCTTAACTGTTAACAGTACTTGGCACAAAGCAGACCTTGTTAGCGCGCTTGAGACTTCTAGACCCTGGAGGGCACAGAGCAAGGAGAGAGGAGGAAGTCAGCCCAAGGATCAGGCAGGTGTCCATCACTAAGAACGCGGCTGGCAGGACCCTGGGCTTCACAGACCCACCGTCCTTAGTTATATTGCTTCATTGTATTCTGGGTACTCATCCATAGATGATCTGATGACAAGACTGGGAGAGACCCACACAAGGAATATTTAGCCCCAGGGCGGTGCAAACTGGACACCGGTGTTACCTCCTGTGCTGGCTGCATGACTAGGGCTGTGCGATGAGGCCCCTAGGAGAGGTGCTGAGTTGCGACAGTGAGCAGGGGTCTCCTAGCAAAGAGGGGAGGATGGGGAAGCCTGGGCAGAGCAGAGACCAAGATCTGGTCTACAGCACTGACCACCACCAAAGCTCTGACGCCAGAGAGGGAGGACGCATTACCAGGGGTGTTAACAAGCCAGGCTCTATCACCCATCCTCAAAGCGCCAACTAAAGCAATGTGACCACAATGGGAAGAGGAGCAAAGCAGTCTAGTGACAGCTCCCCAAGTCCATGTAGGTGTCCTGACACGAGATTTAGGTTTAAATAGAGGGACAGCTCCCACGCATCCTAGACCCATCGTTGTCTCCGCTCCAGTCTCTCCTGCAAGGTGGCCTGATGTATCCCTCTCACTGACTGCAGCCCTCTCCTCCCAGCATGCGATTCTTGGGGGAAATTCCAATTTCTCAGGGCCCATTGTCTCAGTAGTCTGATAGTCAGAGGGGAGGGCCAAGTGCCCTTCAAAACATCTTCATTCCATTCTAGATGGCTACAGCTAGACAGGGCAGTGACCTTGAGCCTGACATCTGTCCACTGCCCACTTGGACCCGGACAGTCCAGGCTGCTGCTTACCCCCGGGTCATCATTCGCATAGGCGCCCTGTGCTTCTTGGCTGCTGTCTCTGGCTGCTCAGAATCTTCACACACAAGTGCGAGAGCCAGGCTCGCTCCATGCAGATGGAGATTGGCTCAGGCAGCCTGGCTGTCCCTAACCGGTCCTCCCAGCTCAGCTGACAGCCCCGCCCCAGGACATGGATGTCTCAGCCTCCCTCACCACTGTACCTGTCATCGCCTCCTGTCCACTGTGAGTGTGGTCACTAACTAGCCTGACCACAAACCACAATGCCCAGACGCTCTGGGCTCATGAATGTCTGGGGGGCAGGGAGAGCTAGTGAGCCCCACTTGAGAGTGATATCTGAGAGGGGGGCTCTTGCGGCATTGGGGTCTCAGAACAGATTGGGTAGCAGAGGGAGACCATGCTACGACTGCCTCTGCTGGCTTCCTCCTTCTTTATCATTCTTTATCACTTTACCTGGCAGACAGGTCAGTCTGTCCTGAATGTTACCATCAAGACCTCCTCCAACACGCCGCCCCGCGACTTACCTGGACTCTCAGGCTCTGTGGCTGCTGACACACACACACACACACACACACACACACACACACACACACACACACACTTCCACTGCCATCTTCGGCGACCTTCTCATTCTCTGGCCACCTTACTGGTTCCCCTTCTTCCTCCCTCAGGGTCTTTGCCCACAGTTCCCTCCTTCATCCTCACCTAGTAGGGTTCCTCTTCCTGGACTTAGATGTCCCACCACCCTGAGCAGCCTTCCCGGTCACCGTGCGAGGCCTGCACCACCTGTCCATTGACCTGTCTGTTCTCTCTGAATCTTGCTCACTCTGGGACTCATGGTAAAGGTGGGTCCAGCACCTGGTTGCATGCAGTAGCTGATATTATATGAGTGTCTGGGTCCATGGGTCCCTGTAGCTCTCCTGGTTCCTGTTAGATGGCTCCGTGGGAATGATAGGAGCTGCCCACCCGCATGATGGAAACACATTCTCACGAGAAGGGTCCTTTTGCTAGGATGACCAGCACTCAGGGATCTATCTGCGGGTGGCTGCCTGCTCACTTCCTGGAGTATATGCCCCACAGCCTGTTTGTGACAGTAGACACCTACCTGTTTCTGGAACTTGGAACTGGGGGCAGCTTGGGGAAGTTCCCACACAGATTTAACAGGCAGCCTTTAATGTGCAAGGTCCTGCTGGTCTCTCCCAGCCTGTTTATATAAGAGCTTTGGTTGGCTTTTGTGTTCAGTCTTTTTAGCAGCTTCTAGGGGCTTGGAGTTCAGCATTTGAGACTACCCAGGCAAGAAGATGTATCCTCTATCTGTTCCTCTGCCTGCTGGACAGAAGAGCTGGACAGTGACGACTGGCAGGGCTTTTAGTGGCTTCACACATGTATTTGATGATGGATAGGACTGTGTGTCATGGTCGGTTACAAGGAGGAGCTCCATGACCTGAGTCCAGAAGCACTTCAAACCCTAAGTCTCTCTCTTCATGTACCTCCCGGGCATGCAGAGGTGGCCGTGGAGAGGATTGTGTGGGGATAATGATGCCTAGATAGAGTGGCAGTCACCGTGCTGGTCTGCCTGCTGACCCTGGTGTCCTAGACCACCAAGAATCTGTGTACTCACTGGCCTATAGGAGCACTAGACACAGAAAGGCAGGTGGCCTCCCTGGGCTTCACTGTAGGTGGCAGACCTGTGCAATGCCACAGCAGGCTGGGCAGGATACCTACAGCCTGGCACTTTGGGGGAGGTGGCTACCATGGTGACCTCCTAGGGTCAGGTGTCTCGGACTCCTGCCACAACCTCTGAAGCCTTGAGCTCATCATGGGGAGAATGTTACAAGGACAGGTTCCGATGCTGTAGTGTGCCACCCTAGGGCTCTCAAAGTAAGGGAGAGCTTGCCCCAAGCCATGGTCCCCCTTGTACAGTTGGAGACTCCATATCAGCCCCACTCCTCCCTCTCCAAACCCCACTCTACTCAGAAAGACCACCGAAAGTCCAGGCTCTTCCCCCAAAGCTCAAGACCATAGCCACAGGGTATTGAAGCTCTGGTCCCTAGACCTGCTGTATGATTTCTCTTCCTCTCTCCCCTGCCTCACTTCTGGGGGGCTTGAGAGTCACCTGAAAGTGCTTGACTCACTAAGCCTGGATTTTTGATTTGGCTTGATGTGTCTGTGGAGAGTCCAGAAAACCTATCTCCCCTGACTCCCTATTGCTGGTCTGACATACCATGGTCATTGAGCCCCATGAGGAGGTGGCCACCCTGGAGGACACTGGTGAGGAGGTGACTAAGTTGTGAGTGACAGAATGCAGTCACAAGCCCCTGTTGTGTTGTTGGGGCTGTGGAAGCATGGCCGGACATGTATGCCTCAGCTACGTGACAACCTGGGACACGGCAAGTTGTCCCTGTTTATCTGTGGTGCCAGCATGGCCTGCAGACCACGAACTCCTCCAGTAGAGGCCCGGGACCTGAATATCCCTGCCCTGTCTACTCAGGAACCTCCTGTCCCAGCTCCAGTCCCTTTCTCCCAGGGTCACTTGCCTTTGCACACACAGTCCCTTCGCCAGGTGTGCTGGTTCCCACTCCTCAAGACCCAGGCCAACAGGGCACCAACCCTAAGGTCACACTTGTACCCTCTCTAGCTAGGGCAGTGGTTCTCAACCTTCCTAACGCTGTGACCCTTTAATACAGTTCCTCATGCCGTGGTGACCCCCAACCATATTATTTCATTGCTACTTCTTCATAACTGCCATTTTGCTACTGTGATGAATCGTTATGTAAAGATCTGATATGCAATCCAAGAGTGTCCTCAGTGCTTGGGTACCCAGGCTGGGCTGGCCCTAGAAGTGAGCAGCAAGATTGCAGTACACAGCCCCACAGCTTCCGACCTGTTGCAGATTTCTTGCCTGGAGGGCCGATCGGTTCACTGTTTTTCCTCCTCCTAAAAGCTTGCCTGTCCCTAGGTGCCCCGTGTCCCCCTGGCCACAAACATCAGCTTAAGATCTCTCTGTGGTTTCCAGGGAGCCACGCTGCTGTCTGCGGCCCTCAGTCAGACCCAGGTCCTTCCTAGGGAATGGAAGAGGGGGAGAGCAGCTGCCCAGCTTGGAGCACAGACACGCCACCTCTCCTCGAGGTCACAGCCCAGGGCACCAGCCCAGGTGCAAGGTATCAAGCAGAGTACACCAGGTATAGGGCACTAGACCCAGAGTCAGCCTCACTGAACTCTCCAATGCAGATACAGTGGCTGTTTCGGGACACAAGGCTTAGAAAGATCAGGTGGCCTGCCCAAGGCACACAGCCAGATTCCTAAACTGAGGTACATCCCATGTCTGTGCTGCTTGCTGCTTTGGAGGGTGTAACAGCTGGTTAGCTTCCAGAAGATCCCAGCCTTGACCCGTCTCTGGCTTGGGGCCAGCCCAGAGCCTCTGGCTGTGAAATTCCAGGCTCTGCTGGCTGAGCCAACCTCTGGAGGAGGTGCTGTCTGCCCGCCACTCTGCTTGCTGCGGTGAGGCCATGCTCACTTCACAGAGAGTCCCAGCTCCCCTTACGGAATGCCCTTCCACCCGTGACTGAGCGGGGAGGGGGCAGTAAGGACTGGCGAGTATGGCGTGCTTACTGCTGCCTTCAGTTGTCCAGCCCTGTCAGGAAACATGCGCCATGCCTAGATTTATTTGATGTGCCCCATTAGGTCCCACACCACACCAAGCCTACACATTCATAATCGCGACTGGCTGGCAATCCAGGGAGGGATACCACTGCTGTCCCCCATAAGAGAACTGGGGCACAGTGGACTCGGGAGACTTGTAGAGACTTTCAGTTAAGAAGTGACAGAGTTGGCGTAGCCAGGCTTCTATAAGTGTCGACTGTGTGCTGTCTCTGGGCTAACACAATTGTACATGTTGTATACTGTACAACTCCAGGGGATACGGGCACAGATACAGATCCCCGTTGATAATACTGACGGAACTATGCGGTGTCGTAGGGTGTGTCCGTGATGTCTCGGTCATTCACTTTCCCATTCTGTGCCTTTGTTTCCTCGTCTCTTCCATGGCGGTTTTGATTGTCCAAAAGCTCGCACAGCATCCTGCTTGAGGGTCCTCCATTGTCACTTGGGCAGGCATGTTGGCGATTGGAGCCCTGAGGCTTCCCTCCCTTGGTTACTTCTTTCTGCCCTTCCTTTCCTTGGAGGCCCCAGACACCTGGCCCTGGTGGCTGTGCTGTGTCAGGCAGCTGAACAAAACTTCCAGGCCTCCAGATTCTGTTTGTTTTTTAAAAACAACACCCCCACAGCTTAGTGTGCTGAGACTATGGACCTTTAGAACTTGGCTCTGCCTGGCATGGGGGTGGGGCTGTCAAGAAACCCCAAATAAACAGTGCTGTTTCCTGGCCCAGCCAAGCCAGCTCATGTGGGAAGCCTGTGGTGGGGGCTTGGGGCCCTCTGTGTGACTCATGGTGACTCATCTGAGAGTAGGGCCGGATGGATTAAAGGGCCATGCCTGTCGGGCTACAGGGTTCCCTAACCTGGCACAGGGCTAGGCCTGCCATTCTAAGATGGCACTCAACCTCAGTTTTCTGGGCTGTAAAATGGGTCATGGCTGCTGCTCTGGGGTGGGGGTTCCAAACTGGTGGCTGGGCTGAGCAAGTTCTGGTTTTGTGGTGTGGCTGGTGGCGGCCTCCTCCTCGTCCCTCCTTCCAGGAAGCTCATGGGGTTGCCTGTTGTGCCGTCACTGCTGGGCTGTGGGTGAGCCAAACATGTCTCTGTGCTGGGGTGTCAGTGCCGGGGGACAGGGGCCATGCGTAGTATCTCTTTGGCTGTTCGGCTGTTCTAGGCCCTTGCTCAAAAGGCCTTGGCGTCTCCCCAGTTACCTACCATGCAGAGTCTTAGCTGACGAGGTCCTTCTGAAGGCCTGGTCCTCATTCTGGAATGAAAAGTGGCTTAAGAGCTTGGGGCAACACCACGGTGGGTCTACTGACTGTCTTGAGCCTCCAGGTCAGAGCCCAACAGCCTAGGGACACAGGGACTGGGAGGCCCTGGCTCCTGCCTTGATACCTATAGTGGGCCTGGCAGGCCATGTGGGCAGAGCCTAGGGAGGGTCCCAGAAGTGCTGAGCCCCAGGATGGACTCGGCAGTGAGGCAGACGGGGTGATCCGTTCCACGCTGTCTGTGAGAAGGGCAGTGTTCCCTCCTCCTCAGTCACAGGCACCCTGGGCCTAGGTCTCAACCCACTTAGACAACTTCTCTGATCACTTCCTGCCAGTCAAGGGCAGTTGGTGGCTTTGCCCGTAGAGGAACCCTCTGCACACCCCATCTCACCCCAGGTTCCGTGTTCCCCAGCCCTGTTCACACGCGTTCATCCCTGGCTGGTCACTTGCTGTCTCTCACTGTGGGCGGGTGTGACTGGGTAAAGGGACAGCCTGGCTAGGGACCCTCCCCACCTTTACATGTGCGGCTGTGCCCCCCCCCCCGCTGCCACTCTGGGAGTCAGGTACATTGCAGGCTGTATGTGGGGACAGCGCTGGCCCACAGTTGATTGTTTCAGAGCACAGGCTGTGGTCTGTACCCCTCTCATACCTGCTGCTGTAGACTGTTTGATGGTGTGGGAAAGCAGGTTTATGAGAGGGAATCTCAGCCCCGGAGAGCCATACAAGGTCTTTTCACACCATCGGATACCAGGCTGAGTGGTGGCTTCCTGGGACAGGCAATGTCACAGCTTACATTCTTATCAGTTTACCCAGGCCCCATGAGGGGTCACCTTCAGTCCCACTTATCAGATGGGAAAGTCAAGGCCCATAGAGGGAAAGTGATTTGTCGCTGGTCCACTGCCAGAAGACAGTAGTAGGTCCAGCTGAGCCCGGTGTGTGCATCTCCCAGTCCCGTGTTCGCTTTAGAGCCCACGAAGCTCTCAGAAGCAGTGCCAACCAGCATGGTGTCAGAGACGGGGACCTGGAGGTCTCGGCACTGGCCCCTGCCACCCACATGCCTCAGGCCTGTGGTCCTGGCAGGCTGCAGCCCCGCTGCTGATGGTGGCAGGAATCTGAGCCGGTGATTAAGGTTTGGGGAACGTTTGTGAGCTGTCTGGCAAGTAGGCCTGGGCTGTGGCCAAGTCGGACAAAGGCGGGGTGCTCTGTCCACCCAGGAATTGATAGCCCAGCCAACGTGGAAGGGCCTCACGGAGGCCAGATAGGGGTGACTCAGGAGAGGAGGCCTCAGGGACTTTCACTCTGCCCTTGTCTGTCAGCGCACTGGTCCTCAGGCAGGGAAAGGCAGATGGTCCACTCACCAACACGCTTCTGTTACGTGGGAGCAGACAGGGACCCGGGGGTTCTGGTCCCTAGCATCAGTCCTGTGCTTCCTGGAGCAAAGATCCAAACCGCTCTACAACTCCTGCTCAACACCCAGGAGCCCAGTGGGGGAAATGGGCAGAAAACTCCCAGAAGTTCTAGTTAACCGTTCTCCAGGACAGGGACCACCATCTCATATGTCTGGGTGGCCCTGTGCTTGGGGGGAACGGGGTGCAGAGCATGTTGACACTGGCTTTGAGTCCAGACAGGGGTCTCCAGCAGGACCTCTTCCACCTTGGGCCTAGGGGCTTCTGGGAACGTTCACTGACACCCTTGGTCCTTGCCGCCAGCGCAGGTCTCCACCAGTTGACCAGCCCTCGCTACAAGTTCAACTTCATTGCTGATGTGGTGGAGAAGATCGCGCCAGCTGTGGTCCATATAGAGCTCTTCCTGAGGTGCGTGGGGTTCCCAGCCATTCCCAGCTGTCCTGCTGCCTGCTGCCACTCAAAGTAGACCTGATTCCGGCAGCCGGAGGCCCAGCAACAGGTGGGGCGGGATGAGACACAACTATGGAAACCTGGAGGCTGAAGGTTAGCCTAAAGTGAGAGCATAGGCGTCTGGGAGATAGAGAGGAATAGGGGACAATCCCACTGAGGTGCCAGCTCAACAGTACAAAGTGTGTCTGAAGCAGACACGAGGGAGGGAGGACTCATGACTGCATGCGGAGGAGAGGGAGGACTGATTGGGTGGAGGTGGGTAGAGAGGGAAGCAGGTCTGTCTATGGGAGAGGAAGCCCACTGTGCGTTGTGTAGTCTAGCATCCTGGCAGGATCCCTCTTCACAGACAGGGGCAGAGCCTCCTCCTTCCTCCCACACCCAGTATTCCATCCCAGAGATGTTTGTGCTGGATGAGGAGGCCCTGCCTTCCAGACACACCAGCCAAGGTCCCATCACTCACATCCGGTCCTGAGGTCTCAATTTAGACCCCCTAGAGAGAGGCCGGTTGTGTCGGGAGCCTCAAGATTCTATAGACACAACAATCTCCACCCTTCTCGCCCTGCAGCTGGGCGGAGAGAGCCAGCTGGGATGGGGGAGCCAGACAGGAGCCCACCTGATAGGGATCAGGGTTGCTGGTGACCGAGCAGCTTATTAGTCTGACTCTGGTCTGGAGCTTCCTGGTTCCTGATGTCAATCACCATCCCCTCCCTCTGTGCTCCATGGCCAGCAAAGTGTCAGGCTACTCAACTTCCTGCACACTAACAGTGGCAAGAGCCTCGAAGTGGCAAGGTGTGTGTGTGGGGGGTATGTCAGGGGAGGAGGATGGGGAGTACTCATCTAGGGTCTAGCCTGAGCTCTGAACTATGTCAGTTCTGAAACTGTTTCCTTAAGCCATCCTGGGGCCCCTGCTCTTGGATAAGAGAGGCAGATGTGGACTCAGCCCTGGTGGGACTGTGGGACCCTTCTGCTTGCCAGGTCCCTGCTGTGACTGACAACTTATAGACCTATGCTACCCAAGGCCTTTACACACACACACACACACACACACACACACACACACACACACACACACACACACACGCACGCACGCACGCACGCACGCACGCACGCACCATCCCACCTGGAGCGGGGGTTTGACTCCAGTCTGTCTGACCCTGGAGCAGAAGCATCCACCTGCCATGTGTGATTTTCCCTGCTCTTGCCTTTGGCCCTGGGGTAAAATCTGAGACACGTCATTGAGGAAATTACAAATGGATGCACTAGGAGGCTGTCTCAACCAAAAGGGGCTAAGGAGGGACTGTGTATCTCCAGAGGGCCTAGGGCACTAACCCTGAGCTGGCTAATCACAGGCTAAGGCATCTGGGAAGCAGCGATGTCTGACTCGTGAAGCCAAAGCCTCGTGGGTGGGTAAGGACCAGGTCAGGCAGACAGCACAGAGCCTTCCAGCCACGACCCTTGACCTGTGGTGTCTGGGTAGAGGACTCTCTTGGGCCCTGTCTGCAGCCTTGAGAGGGGCTGGGTGTAGCAGCCCTGCAGGGCTTCTCAGAGAGACATGACTGGTAAGGAAACAGACACTGCAGTTACAGAGCAGGAAGCTAAGCAGCCTGGCATGGTGGGATTCCTGCTGTGCTCTGCCCCCTGCCTGACCCCAGCAAGTAGTGCCACATCTCTGGGCCTCAGTCTCCCCTGAGAGTTTTGTATAGCAGTGGTTACCTAGGGCTAAGTTACAGAGTACCACAGACTGGAGGATTAAACCCCACTCTGGAGGTATCTGCAGGACACTGCCCCTGGACCCTGGGCTAGCTCTTAACTTCTAGTAGTTCTGGGCACCCTTGGTGGAGTACATCTTCCCTACGCCTCTCCCATGCCCCCTTGTGCCTATTCTGGCTTCCTGACTTCTCAAGGTACTGATGCTTGGAAGTAGCGCCCCTACTCCATCAAAATGTCACAGTCCTGCCACACCCGCAGAGACCCACTTCCAAATAAGGTCACACCATGGAGCTGTGGTCAGGCCTTGATCACATCTGTTTCTGGGACACTGACCCACAAGTCTCCTGTGAACTTTGGATGAACTTGTCCCTGACTCCAGGGAGCCCTTAGGATGTTTGTTGCTTTCTGTGGTCTTGCCAGGCTGAGGTGACATTTTGAAAAGACTGTCACATGCTCAAGGGTGCTAGATAGACACTTGGCCTCATCTGCGTAGTGTCCTCAGGTCCTGTGTACTTTTTGTGTTACTCTGAGGAAGATCCCAAGCTGCTCCAACCTTCTGCCCCCTCCCATCCTGAAAGCAGGGTCAATGCTCCTTAGGCAGATGGCCCATTTCCCAGATGGAAAGACAGAGGCTCAGAGGGCTTACAGAGCCTGCCTGAGGGCAGCTAGGTCACAGGTGGGGTTGGGCTAATAGTTAGTGTCCTGGCTGTTTGTCTCCAGGGCCCTGCTGTCAGGCATTGGCGCCACTGTGGGCTGGCGCATGCTGACATGTCAACAAGTACTGTGTCTCACGACAGCAAACTGCAGATCAGAGATGACGGTCATATCTTTATGGCCATGAACTAGGTCCAGCGTCAGTGTTGCCAAGGCCATACCCACGTGGCAGCCTCAGTTCAAACCCCGTGGTGGAGGGAGCAGTCCCCCAAGCCTGTTCTTTCCTGTTCTTTCACTACACTTGGTTCTACTCCCTCCACCATGCTGACTTCCCCAGGCCCAGGCCTGGCCCTGAGTGTCGCCTGTGCTTTCCGTGCAGACACCCTCTGTTTGGCCGGAATGTGCCACTGTCCAGCGGTTCGGGCTTCATCATGTCAGAGGCTGGTTTGATTGTCACCAACGCCCACGTGGTCACCAGCTCCAACACCGCCTCAGGCCGGCAGCAGCTGAAGGTGCAACTGCAGAATGGGGATGCCTATGAGGCAACCATCCAGGACATTGATAAGAAGTCCGACATCGCCACTATTGTAATCCACCCAAAGGTGAATGGGATGGGGTGCTTCGGCCTGTCCCAGAAGTGCCCTCCTCAGATTGCACAGCATGATAGCTCAGCCTTCCCAGAGGATAGCAGTGATCTGAGACCCAGGGCCACTGGCCACATCAAACCTGGAGCTCTGAATTGCCCTTGCCTGAGGTGCCAACACCAGGAGCAAGCAGGACTTAAGAGGGAGGGGGTCGTCATCCCAAGCCTCCCTACCTCTTTATTGTCCTAGTTAGGCCCACATGTGGGGTTCCCTGTCCCTGCAGACTAACAGATCAGGGGAGTCAGTCTCCACCTTCCACCTCTGTGCCCATACTTACTCTGGCTATCACAAGACCTTTTGTGGTCCCCAGCAACTTCTAGAAGCCCAGGTGGTGTTCTTTCTGTTTGCGGCACAGTCACTGGAGGGAGACCCCCTCATCACCTAGACTCTTTCAGGGAGAAATGGAGTCTTGGGAAGATTAGAATTCTCTTCATTTGGAATCTGAGGGGAAACTGGGGCCCAAAGAGGTTAGACTACAGAGCTGAGACCACAGCTAACAGTGGGAGGGCCAGCATGCCAGACCTAGGTGCAAGCCATCCTCAAACTGGATTTATTGCAACCAGTGTACCATTGCATGGCTCTGGGATGGTCATGGGAGTTTCCTGTGTCCCCTGCGTCCACCATCAAACATGTCACTGTGCCTTCATTCGGGGTCAGGCACATAATTTCCTTTACTTGTCTGTGTGGCTATGTGGAGCCTAGCCCCTCCTGGATGCAGGTTCTCAGTGTTCATGGTGACAGGTGTTTGCAGGTTCACTACCAAGATGGAGGATCCATAATGGACCACCCTGATACAGACCCTCTGTAGTCCTGAGCCCTCTCATGGGCTGAATCTGGGTGCATCCCTTCCTCCTGATGACACAGAAACTGAGGATGGGTGGGACAGACAGGAGGGCTGACGTGGCAGGAACTCTTCACACTGTGAAGGCCCACTTCTCTGTGACCAGCATGCAGCTCTGCTGTGCTTAGAGTATCCAGGCTACAAGAGGCTGGTGCTCAACCCTGTGCAGCTGCAGGAAGCTATAGGACAGGAAGCTATAGGACAGGAAACTATAGGGAAGCACAGGATGCCACAGCTCTTCCACAGTTTCCCTGGTGTTAAGAGCATAAATGATTGCTGTGGACATCAAGGACACTGCCCTAAGGTGACTGGTAGAGCATGCCTGGCTTTCATTGGTAATAAAGCTTGATGTGTGTACAACATCACACATGTGTGCATGTGTGCGCTCACACACACACACACACACACACACACCACTTACCTGCTGGAGCCTCTGAAGCTTAGAGCCTGTGCCCCGCAGCTCCCCAAAACAGATATTCACATGCACCTACTCTCTCAGACCACAGCAGCCACAGGGCTGGATAGTTGAGTTCACAGACAGATGGGCTCTGCTAGCTGTGTGAAACAGTGTTCAGGTACCTAGTGTGCCAGAGATGGCAGGGCAGAGTATTTCTTTCCCTGGCCTCAGTTTTCCTGTGTGTCTCTATTAAGAGATCAAAGATTCCAAACTAGGTTTCCCAAACCCTTGGCAGGACTCTGGGGAGCTACAAACCCTTCCTACATGCCTCTGTTGGGTGCAACACACCAAGCCTTGGGACCTGCAGAGCAAACTGTCACCACTAAATCTCAGGCAGTGGCACACACCTTTAATCCCAGCACTTGGGAGACAGAGACAGGTGGATCTCTGTGAGTTTGAGGTCAGCCTGGTCTACAGAGTGAGTTCTATCAAGATTAGTCAGAGATACATAGAAAAATCTTGTCTCAGAAAACAAACAAAACCCTAACAAACCCCTGGGCTCAAGGATGTCAGAGGCCAGGCCCTGTGTACCCCCCGCGACAGACGTTTGTGGCCTCCTAAGATAAGCCTTGGTTCTGTAGGCTCCAGTCCAGTCTCAGTCAGCGGCTGGCCTGGCTTCAGGTCACGTTGGCAGCTTGCCTCAGCCTGGTCTTGGGGCTGTGAATAGCCTCCTTCCACTCCAGAGACTAGCCCGTCAGATCCCTCTCTGTGGTCTGAGCCTGCCCTCTCTCACACCCCTCTTCTCCTTCCAGAAAAAGCTCCCTGTGTTGCTTCTGGGTCACTCAGCAGACCTGCGACCTGGCGAGTTTGTGGTGGCCATTGGCAGCCCCTTTGCCCTGCAGAACACGGTGACAACGGGCATTGTCAGCACTGCCCAGCGGGATGGCAAGGAGCTGGGCCTCCGGGACTCAGACATGGACTATATCCAGACAGATGCCATCATCAATGTGAGTCCTGTGGGCAAGGCTGGCCTCAGTGACCTCTGGCCAGCTTTTTCCCTGTCCCATAATACAGCACACCACTATCTAGGAAGGCCTTTCATTATCCCATGTGGAGCATTCACCCAGGGATTGCCTCCCAGATATGGGCCACCTTGGACAGCTGCAGAGATGGGGTGACATGGTCATATCCCTGGAAGGTCTTAGCCTGCCCTACACAGCTTGGCACTTTACTTGGATTAAGGTTATGTTGGATGGTACCACTACATTCACACAGCTCCAAGCCTGGGTGCCTTGGTATGTACCCCGGTGCATGCGATGACTGGTTGCTGGAGCCATTTATGTCTGTGGAGACTACCAAACCTCAGACACTGCTTATTCTGCAGGCACCTAGTAACTGGTGAGTTGTGCAGACACAAAAGTGCATGGTTTATGCAGAGACCCAGAGGGCTAATGAGGTAGCTGCCTGCTGATGCCTGTGGGTTGAACACCAAGGCAGTGGAAGTCAATTCCAGTGACCCATCTTGTTCCTGGTGTCAGTGGTGGGGAAAATTCTTGGGGACCACCTGGGAGTTCGTGGCACAGCTAACACAGTGTTTCTCTCCTTGCAGTATGGGAACTCTGGAGGACCCCTGGTGAACTTGGTAAGTGTCCACTAAGGTGGAGTGTCTGGTTTTCTAAGGCTTTGCTCACACAGAAGCTCAGTTTGGAGGTAGGGACAAGACCCTGGTGCAGCCCTAGGAATTTCATGTCCAGAGATCAGTAATGTGACTGGGTTGGAGGTCCAGGAAGACCTGAGTACCAGGCCTGTGCTGTCTGGAACCTTCAGCAACAACTGAAAACAGCTGCCAGACTGAGACCATGTGTCCCATGGTGGAACTGGACAATGGGGGCACAGATCAGGCTGTTACTACCCTGGGGAGAGGAAACCATCCCCGTGAGCTATGTTACACTCACTCCTTCTGGAGCAGGCCCTGCTTCATCCTGGCTGAGATTTTTCCAGAATAGGACAATCTTGGATCCCAGACTCTGAAGACTAGTGCAGCCTGCCCCAGGAAACTTATCATAGAATGGGTAGTGTCCAGACTTGGTGGGCCCACGTGCTACAGGGGAACCTGAGGAATGTCTGCAGGGATACAGGCCTCACCACTGAGACAGACCAGGGAGGGATTCCTGGAGAAGACAGCATTTAGTGAGAGTGTGGATATGAAGGAATAGGTGGGCAAGAGATGCCAAGGATGAGACACAGCACATGGGGTCACACCAGGGTGGCTGAAGACAGCATGGGTCACTTCATGAGCTGGCACTTAGGCCACTTCTGTAGGTGGCTGTCTCCTCCACATTAAGTATTTCCCAGGCAAAGCTGCTAAGGGAGAGAGGCTCATGTGGTAGGAACTGGGCCAGATTCTCAAGTTTGTGCTCTAAGCCCCAAAGAGCTTACCTGACAAGCTGGTAGTTCCCTGGTTGGGTTGTCTAGGGAAAGCATCCAGCAGCCCTCCCATGGCCTGGCAGCTTTGGGGAAAGGTCCTGCCTAGGAGTGGGTCCCATTGACTGGACCAGCTCCTGCTCTGTTGGCAGTTGCCGCTTGAAGCTGGGCAGGGTGGAAACTGAGCTCAAAACAGATTACAGGCTGCTGCCCTGGCCCCACTCACTCTGCTTTCATAAGGAAGGGATAGAAGAGGTCTGCATCTCTGATGGGAATAGATGATGTCCTGAGTGCAGTGGATACTGGCTCCTAGGGCAGAGGGGCTGGGGCTTGTAAGCAGGCTCGGCCTAATAACTTCCCCCGAAGCCCTCTCCAGGGGTAAAACAGAGAAGTCCCCAGGATTTGGAGGTTACACAGGGTAGGGGTAGTGTCACTGACCCCAGTGTAACGCAGACAGCCGACTTTCCAGGGTAGCTGGGAGCTGCTTGGGGCATCTCCGTGGTGCACTGGCAGCCTGCTGTGCCTCTGGAAAGGGTGCGTGCACTGGCAGCCTGCTGTGCCTCTGGAAAGGGTGCTCTCACACCCAGCTTGGCAGCTGGTGGTTTGTTTGCACGCCTCTGAGTAACTCCACACTCTGCTCACCCTGCCCAGGATGGTGAGGTCATCGGCATCAATACACTCAAGGTTGCAGCTGGCATCTCCTTTGCCATCCCCTCGGATCGCATCACACGCTTCCTCTCCGAGTTCCAAAACAAGCATGTGAAAGGTAAAAGAACTCACCAAAGGGGCAGGTAAGGCAGGGCACTCCCAGGACGAGGCCCAGCCCTACCCAGGATAGCCAGGGATCATCTGCAGGGGCTGTGTAAGCCTTGTTTACTCCTAGACTAGGTCCCTCACTCTCCCCAAGTCAGAGACCCCAGGGTGTCTCATCCCCAGCCTGTCTTAGAGCCTTCCCCGACGCCTCTCAGCTCATGGCCACATTCACCTCCTGCTCCTCCAGACAATTTCTTCCCATGTCCCACCATCCAAGCTTGGACTCCCAGGATTCTTCTTAGCTGTTTCCTCCCTGTTGCCCGCCTGCCCACCCATCCATCTATCTATATCCACCAATCATCTACCCACACATCCAACCCTCCATCTATGAATTCATCTATTTATCTATTCCCCAATCTACCCATTTATCTGTATGCCAACCAACCCACCCATCCATTCTATTTACTGTCCCTTTTATTCATCCATTTACCAATTTATCTACTCACCTACCCACTCATCTATTCACCACTAATCCATCCATCTATCCGTCCATCCATCCATCTGTCCATCAACCTATCTACCACTCTACTCTCTAATCTATACATTCATTCACCTGCCCATTCATCTTTCCATCTATCATCCATCAGTTTATACATCCACCCACTCGTTCATTTGTCCACCCATTCATTCAGCCACCCATCCATTTACTATCTACTCACCCATTCAGTTTTTTATCCATATATGCATCTATTCGCCTACCCTTCCACTCACCCATTCATCCACCCACCAGTCTGTCTGTTCATTTGTACGTCATTGCATCCACGTATTCATCTTTCCGTCTATCCACATGCCCACTCACTCCTCTGTCCCTCCCCAATCTGCCCGCCCATTAATCTGGCCATCCATCTCTTATCCTTCCACCTATCTACTCGCCTACTTGAACACAACCCAGTGATTCGTCCACGCTCACAACCCACCCATCCATTCACACATCCATCAATCTACCCATCCAGCCATTCATCCACCTATTCTCCTTCTCCTATCCGTTTATGCTTCTACCCATCCCTAAGTACTCTCTTCAGTCTATACAGTCAGCCTAGAAGGGTATCCACTGTTCCAAGGGAGCAAAGCCCAAAAACCCAATGCTTGGGAGTCACCTCCTGCCAGCCCCTACCCCTCATCCCAGTCTAAACATTTTCCAGTCCCTCTTGCCCTCTGCGTGGACATCTGCATCCCTCTAGGGAGAGGACTTGCCAAGGACAAGGTGGCTCTCCAGATGAGAGCATACTCATCTTTTTAGTTGATGATAAAGGCCACTGTCCAGAAAAGGGCCCCATTTCCGACCTCAGGCTCCTGGTGACCCTCACCTTCCCATTTTCAGCCCAGCGAGCTGCCAATTAGCACATGTCTCCCACACCCGGCTTCTGGCTGGACCCCCGGTCTGACCCCACCCTGCAGCCCATGCCCTCTCACACTGCCTCCCTGTCTCCTCCCAGCCCCCTCACCAGCACTGCACTGAGAGCAGGGGCCCTCCTCATGCTTGCCCCTTCCTTTACGGCCCTGCCGGACACACAGTGGACCCCAGTACAGCCGAGACTGGTCCCTTGAAGAACTGCAGTTGAGGAGCCTCGTTCTGTTCCAAGTGGCCCTGTGTGAAGATGACAGGAGCAGAGCCTGTCCCTCCCAAGAATCCAAGGCACCTTCTGGTGAACAGTGGGAACTAGCCACCTTTTCTCGAGGCTAGTAGGAAGCTCAGAACTAGCCCAGGGTTCCACCTTTGCTCCATTGGTAGCCTTGGCCCCTTTCTCTAGTGACCAGGACTTTCCAGTTTATCCTGTTCATAGGATCAGAGCTCCACCCTACACAGACTGGCCTGTGTGTAACTGTTCTGCTGGACATGGCCAGTGGCCTCCTGTCCCAGATCTGCTCCTCCATTGGAGAGCACTTGTCCTAGTCACAAGTGTCCTAGTCACTTACCCTGGGTTCTGGAGAAATGCTCACCCTCATCTAGAGCTGTGTTATCACGTAAGGACAGTGCCTACTACCCAAGGGTCTGACCAGGCCTAGCTAAGTGGAGTCTGTTGACTTAAAGTCCTTTGGAAATTTGTGCTTATTTATGCTTTTCCTTTTTTAAAATAAAATCATTGAATGACCTAAACCCAGCTAATCTAAGTTCTTTAACATGTTCCTTTTATTAAATCAGGGAAGCAATGAGTACATCTACCTCTTTTCTCATCCAGGGGCTAGTGTGGTGATCTCTGGGGTTTTCAGATTCCTGAGTGACCGCAGCAGTACTGTTCAGGGGAGCTGGCCCCCTGGCTGTGAGCCAGGAGCTTCAGGATGACAGGAGAGGTAGCCAGTGGTCACGGTACACCCCTACCTCCACAGCTCACAGATTCCCTTTGGGGAACTCCCTGCTTGGTGGAGTCCCAGATGAGGAGGTGGCCTAGGGAACACACAGGACCTGCCACAGAATCAGGGGCTGGATAGGAGCTTGGGCTGGGCCCTGAGCCTGTATCCTGCTGGGGACAGCTCTGGGAACCATGACAACTGAGGATGGGCTAGCCTTGGACCCAGAGGTCTGACTTCATCTCAGCTCCTTCCTAAAGCTGGGCAGTCATAGCAAGTATATGACTGGCCGAGCTGCCCTGCCTGTTACAAACTGAGCACACAGCCCTCTGAGCCTTCGCTGTAGCCAGGAGGGAAACCTAGAGGACCTTGGAAAGATATGACATCTGAATGATGGACCTGGGTAGGGAAAATGGGGAGCGGAGGAGCTCAGGAGATGGGGTCGTGCCTATCCCAGATGGGGGTAGTGTAGGTTAGCCCAACATCCCAGGAGGCCAGTGTGTGGGGTGGTACTGAGGAAACTTCCAGAGCAGGGGGCCTACATGGGTTAGGTGTTGTGGGGCCTTGGGGAAGGAGTAAGGAGGCAAGAAGACATCAGGGCACAGCCCCTTTCTCGTGGTTGAGTCAGCCTTTGTTTGCAGGTTGAAACACGGGTTCACCAATTGCAAGAGTTGGTATAGGCGCCAGGGAGGGGCTTATGTGCTGAAGCAGGAGGGAACCAAATGCCGGGGAGCTGTCGCAGACAGCTGGCTGGGGTTCCTTGATCTGACCTGGGAGAAATCCCAGACAAGCAAAGGGCGGCTCCCTTGGTGTTGATGTTCCTGAGAAGCAGGGCCTCAGAGACTGGGCATCTAAAGTTCCGAGAGTTACAGCTGCAGAGCAGTGGGTGTGGGGACCCTCTGCTCCTCATCTCTCCTCAGCACTCTCCACATCTAGAGGCAGTGAGTCTCAGCTCTTCATGCTCTTCCAGGTTGTAGTATTGCTTCTTGGCCATTTTCTTTCTGGGTCTCCCCTCTGTTGATCTCCAGAACTCTCCAGAGCTTCAGGTGTCAGGGTCTGTATCTCTTGGTGGCGCTCTAGAACTCTCAGCTCCACTGGGGCTACAGCTCTGAGATTTGGGTGTCAGGGTCTATAGCTCTCAGTGTCTGTATGGAACTCTAAGCTCCATTTGGGGCTACAGCTTTGAGCTTTGGGTGTCAGGGTCTGTAGCTTTCCGTGTCTGTCTGGGACTCTCAACTCCCTGTGGGGCTACAGATCGGATTTTTGAGTGTCAGGGTCTGTAGTTCTCAGTGCCTTTGGGTGTCAGGGTCTGTAGTTCTCAGTGCCTTTGGGTGTCAGGGTCTGTAGTGCTCAGTGCCTTTGGGTGTCAGGGTCTGTAGTGCTCAGTGCCTGTCTGGAGCTCTAAGCTGTCTTCTTGCTTCTGCCAACTGAGCTGGGAACTTGGGTTTTTCTCATCTGCTTTTTGTGCATCCAGTTCAGCCCCCTCTGTCTGTGATAAAGATCAGAAGTAGGCAAAAAAAAAAACCAGTCAGTAATAAACCTTTATAGGGTCTGAGGGATGCATCCTCATATAGCTAGAAAGAGCATGGTAGGATTCTACCAATCACAGCACAATTTCCTGTCCACCAATCACAAGTCTCTCAGGAGCATAGCCACTTTTCTGTCAATCGCAAGCAGTTTGTGATGGATAGCTCCCACTGGGGGAAATGCTGCCCCACCCCCTCCCTACCCCACTCCACCCAGAACTTGCTGAAGACTTCTGTTGCCAGGGCTGGAGCATCTTGGACAGGGTTGTGTGGAGGTCACCAAGTCTTCTCAAGGCCTGAGTGAGGCATCCCAGAACCGTCTGGAGCTGGCCTGACTGGAGGGAGACCTCCTCCTGGCTCCAGAGGCAGCTGCAGCTATAGAGGTTCTTGCAGCTGGAGTGGAGGGCCCCACCCCTCCCCCACCCCAAGGACCATGGAGTGTGCACAACCACCAAAGGGGCTGCCAAGAAGGCTTTGTCTGGCTTATAGCCCTGCTCAAGGTTGTGAGGCACAAGGGCCTGTCAGCTGTCATTCAGGTGACCAAATGATCTACTCCTAAATGCTCACCTTATTTAAAGAAGGAACAAACCCAGAAACATTAAAATCTGCTTACATTAAGGAACCTTTATGGAAATAATGTCACCCATGTCCCCTGTTTATCCTTAGGGTCAGGTGCCCCACCAAGCTATCTCAGAACGATCCCTCAAATGTGTGAAACCCTGGCTGGAGCCTTGCCCTTGATGTTATTTGGAGGCGTGAATTACAGCAGCAAATATGATGTAGTGGTGCTTATTGTAGCTACTACTCTATAGGTCCAGAACATTCTCAGGTATCCAGCTGTCTCAACCATTTAAGGTAACCCCCTTCCCTGTCTTGGGATTCTGTTGCTGATGCCCTGATGCTCGTTAAAGTGGATGTTCTAAGTGAAGATTCCCATAGTCCCTTTCCCGTTGGGGTGCACGTACCTTACGGAGGTGATTTTCCCAGAGATCGGGGCGGGGTGGAAGGGTTGACAGACACAATTGCTCTAGCCTTGGAGACAGAACCCAGCCCCAGCTCTGTGCCACACCCCAGCCGTGTGTCTAAATACCCAGCCTCTGTGCTTAGGGCTGTGGTACTGCCAGGTGACCTGAAATGGTGGTCCCCTGTCTGAGGACGCCCCTGGCCTCAAAGGTACCCCAGGCTGCTGCTTTGCCAGGAAGCCATCCCACATTGGAAAGGGATAAGGCCCCACTCCCTACACCCATGGGAAGCTGAACTTTGTGCTTTTTAAACATGGCCTTAGGCTAAAGGCCAGTGGAGGTGTCGAAGGAGGGGCTTCCTGGATACCCAAGCTTGGGAGTTGGGTTTCATCCTGTACTGGTTCCTAGATTTAGGTGGCATCCACAGTGAAGCACCATACTCCCCACCTCCCCTCCCAGCCTCTCCTTGCATGAGCTGAATGTACAAGTGCTTATGGGACTCACATGAGTATAAGAGGCACTGTACCTAAATCCCTCGGTTAAGGGTATCTCCACTCTCCCCGAGTCCTGTGCCCTTCTGCCACCCATCTGCAAGTCCCTGTGCCCTCCCTCCTGGGTAGATCTTCATTGGCCCCACGACTACTCCGTCACTCAGCATCACCAGAGCCCCAGCTCACGGTGGTGCCGCTCCAGCCCCACCGCAGTCCCTCCCACAGGCCTCAGAACGGCAGCTGAGTGTGTCTGGGATTCGGGTAGAGTCCAGAGCCTCCCAGCCCAGCTCCCCTGGGCATTGTTGCTATCCATTCATCGTTTGCTCTGGATAATAGGTTATTCTAGTACCATGTGCTCAAAGGACTCCAACCCCACTCCCACCCCCAGTGGTTTCCTAGTTTTCCCATCTATCAAGCCGTTCATCCTTGTCCCAGTGCTGCATGGCTTAGTGCCCGTGGCTCTCCCAGGAGGTCCTGAGGCAGGTGGTCTGAGCGCCTGTGCTTTCCCAGGAGGTCCTGAGGCAGGTGGTCTGAGCGCCTGTGCTCTCCCAGGAGGTCCTGAGGCAGGTGGTCTGAGCACCTGTGCTCTCCCAGGAGGTCCTGAGGTCTGTGCTCTCCCAGGAGGTCCTGAGGTCTGTGCTCTCCCAGGAGGTCCTGAGGCAGGTGGTCCGAGTGCCTGTGGCTCTCGCAGGAGGTCTGAGCTGTCCCACTCTGTTCTTCCTCATCATCTCTGCTCTCTGAGCTCCCTTTGTTCCAGATACAGTTGAGAATCAGCTTTTTGATTTGTATGGAAAGAAATCAAAGGCCTGATGGCATTTTGTTTGGAGCTGCAGTGTGTCTGTTAAAGACTTTGGGGGCAATTGCCAGTTTAACAGTGCTACACCCCCAGATCCAGGATCACAGCACCTAGCTTTTCTCAGCACATGTTATAGTGGGTATACACTATACTGACCAATCTCTGATGGCCTGACCAATCTCTGAGGCCTGCTACCAGGATCTCCAAGCACTTTGATTCCCCTGGAGGCTGTTTCTCCCTTAAACTACCAGTTTCAGCCGCGATATCATCTGGGCTCTTGGTGGGAAGATTTTTAGCCACTCATCAGCTTCTTTACTAGACGGAGGCCATTCATTTCTCCCTGAATGGACCTAAGTGTTCGGGGCTTTCCAGACCCTGAGTGGTGGAATGCATGGACATGAAACAGTGGATAGCTCCCCTAGCAGCCTTGTGAGGTCTGAGGTCTGCAGCAACAACTCATCTCGAATCTTTGACATTGGTAACTATCTGTATTTTCCCCATGATCACAGTGGGTAATGGTTTATTCATTTTATTGATTTCAGAGGATTGGATTTTGGTTCATTTCTATCTCTGCTGGGCTGTTTTGTGGCTCGTTGGGTCATGCTCTCATCTTTTCTTCTGCTGTCTTTGAGTTTCATTTGGTCACCTTTTTCTTGTTTTTGTTTTGTTTTGTTCTTTGTTTTCAAGACAGGGTTTATCTGTGTAGCCCTAGCTGTCCTGGAACTCACTCTGCAGACCAGGCTGGCCTTGAACTCACAGAGATCCACCTGCCTCTGCCTCCTGAACATGGGATTAAAGGCATGCACCACCAGCTCTTGGCCTTTTCTTTAAGGGAATTTGAAGCCACTGGTTTGATACTTTACTCTTTAAATTAAAAAAAATTACTGGGTCTGGAGGGATGGCACAGCAGTTTAACGCACTTACTGATCTTGCAGAGGACCTGGGTTCAGTTCCCAGCACCTACATGGCAGCTGTTAACTCCATTTCCAGGGGGATCTGATACCCCCTTCTGGCCAACATTGGCATTGCATGCATGGGATGCAAGTAAAACATAAAATTCTCTCTCTCTCTCTCTCTCTCTCTCTATATATATATATATATATACATATATATATATAAAACAAAACTTACTAAATCTCTTTACATTTTTTATTATTTCCACAGGAGGGGTGTGTGTGCCATGGCATGCATGCAGAGGGTTAGAAGACAACTTTGTGGGGGTCAGCTCTCCGCTTCCATCTTTATATGGGTTCTGAGTATCAAGCTCAAGTCACCATGCTTGTACCACAAGTACCCTTACCTTCTGCGCTGTCTTGCCTACCTGAGTCATGTTTTTTCTAACATGGGTGTTTAGTTGTGCTCTTTACTTCTAAGAACAACCTCTGTTCCATGAAAGTTTTAGTTAGGAATATTTTCATTGATGTAGTTGAAAATATTCTCTCATTTCTCCTTTTGCTCTCATCTCTGAGTAAGGCTTCTTGTCTCTTACTTCTTAAGCATTGGGGTTTCACAGACTCTTTCTACTGTTGGTTTCTGGTCTGATTCCACTGTGTTCAGGGAATTCTAGTGAAATGAAAACTTGAAATGTGTCAAGCCTTGCTTTGGGTTCGGAACCTGTCCCAGTGTTTTCAGCCAGGGTTGAGGGCGAGGACAGTCGAGGGTGGGGGAGGCTTGGGGAGGCCCTTGAGAACTGCACCTCATTGTGACCAGTGCTCTCTGTGCATAGTCAGGTGGCCTTTACAGAGAGAGCAGAGAGAGGTATGGGCTCAGGCCCCAGTGGGGCATCAGCGGTGGGGAAGCTGGAAGAGCTGGGGTGAGGAGGGAGCTCAGCCGGGGCAAAGGGGAGGGGTCAGATGGAGGGGAGGGAAGGCACTAAACCCACCTGCCAGAAGCAGATTAGAGC
Organism: Mesocricetus auratus; assembly: GCF_017639785.1. Taxonomy (NCBI): domain Eukaryota; kingdom Metazoa; phylum Chordata; class Mammalia; order Rodentia; family Cricetidae; genus Mesocricetus; species Mesocricetus auratus. The sequence goes on along the minus strand of NW_024429190.1, from coordinate 15,813,493 downwards.
CAGACACATCCAGAGAGCAGTCAGGACAGGGCAGCCCCAGGCCCCTGCTCAATAGCAAACTGACTCCTGGTTCCCCACCCTACTGAGTACCCTTGGGGTTCCCTTCTCAAGGGCAGAGACTGTGTAGCCTAACTGAGCCCAATGTGTTCCATTTCCAGACTGGAAGAAGCGCTTCATTGGCATCCGGATGCGGACCATCACGCCAAGGTGAATGCCATGGGCGACATCTCCCTGTCCTGTCCTCCCGAGACCCTTCCATATGCTGACCACTATGGCCATCTGCCGGCAGGTCCTAGAGGGGACAGACCCACTACCACTGCCTGGTGGATTCCTTCTGCTCCTTCCCAGCTCTATCCAGATGCCCCGTCCTCCAGGAAGCTTCCAGACTTTGCTTCCTGAGGTTCCCACAATGAGTAATTAAAACTGGGTGGCTTAAAACAACCAAAATATATTGAGAGTTCTGGTGCCCACAAGCCTCACTCTGTGAGGTTCCAGAGTGCATCCTTCCTGGGTGTGTTGACTCCCCTGGCCGTGGGCCTTCCTCAGCAGGCTGTCATATCCCTCATCCTCGCCCATCTCCACATGGCCTTCTCCAGCCTGTGCCTGAGCCCCAAAACTGCCAGTCACTGGATGTGAGAGCTGCCCAGGTCCATTACTTCATCTCAAGGTCCCTGACCAACTAGCGTGGCAAAGACCTTGTTTCCAAACATGGTCATGTTTTGAGGTCCTAGTGGACATTTCTCCACCTCCACAGGCCACTCACGTAGAAGAGCCTCCCTTGTTTGTACACCCCACTTTCCTTTAACACCGGGGTGGAATGGCCTGTCTGGTGACCTTCCCACCCTGCCTGCCACCTTGACTGTGAGTTCCAAGGAGATGGCTGTATTCCCACCCTCCTCTTGGCCCTGGCCCTGGTAGAGGTTCAGAACAGGACAGCTGCCTGGAATTACAGGATGAAGTGATAAAGAAGGGGGTTGAGGAGGAAGGGGGGGACAGCCCAGCCCAGGGCTGTGAAGGAGGCTCTACTGCATTGTGAACTCTGGGGATAACTCTGGGATATCTACTAGCCACCCCTAACTCACTCTTCCTGCTTCGGCAGCTGTCAATCTAGGGAGCAGATTTTAAGCAATCTGCAGTTAAGACCAGCAGACCAGCTCATCCACTTCCATCTGTCCCGTCTTCTCTGTCCACTCTATGACCGATCATCCTCCGCCTTTCCACCCAGTGCCATCCGTCCACCCGCCCACCTGCCCTCCCTCCTCCACCCCTTAGAACCCATCCTCCGTCTAGCTGTCTCCTCTCCACACTCTCAGCCAGTTATGGCCACTAAACAGCCCCGTCTCATGGGGTTCAAGGTGCTCTGAGAGCCCACAGGAGGCTGTTTGTCTGGCTTGAGTGGTGGCGGAAAGGGGCAGCCACATGCCAGGGACCTGGGCTGGAGGCAGAGGCTGACACAGAACTGCCCTTTCAGTTTGGTGGAGGAGCTGAAGGCCGCCAACCCAGACTTTCCATCAGTCAGCAGCGGAATATACGTGCAAGAGGTCGTTCCCAACTCACCTTCTCAGAGGTATGCTTGGCCAGCAGAGGGAGGGCTGCTGACACTCAGTCATGGGGGGGAGGTGTGTGCTGGGGGCTGGGCTGGGCCTCCTCGCTGACCTTATGTGACCCACAAGCCTCCTGGCAAGGAGCTGTGGAGTCTGGCCTCCTTTCTGAGCCATGGGAGGGATGAACTGTCCCTGAGAGCATTGGCCACGCCTGTCCTTGGAGCAGAGGGATCTTTCCTTCAGGAAGCAGAGGCTGTCTCCAAGCCTCCCTCTCTACAGAAAGAGCTGGGGCCTCAGTTTTCTCATTTGTAGAAAGGATCTTGTTCTGCTGACCCCCATCCTAGAGACTTTGTCACAGAAAATGAGATAAAGCCTTTGGTTTTTGTTGTTGTTTGTTGTTTTTTGGTTTTTCAAAACAGGGTTTCTCTGTATTGTTTTGGACGCTGTCTTGAAACTCGCTCTGTAGACCAGGCTGGCCTCAAACTCACAGAGATCCGCCTGCCTCTGCTCCCAAGTGCTGGTATTAAAGGTGTGCCACCAAAGCCCGGCCCTTGTTTGTTTTTTTAAGAACTATAGAAACGTTAGGTGCAGCCCTGGAATGGTGGCACAAGAGTGTATCCTCAATTTGGTCTCAGCTAGATAGAGATCCAGCCTAAGCCACATGGGGCCCTGTCTCAAAAGCAAACAAACAAAACCCATGAAATCCAAACAAACAAACAAATGTTACAAACAAGTAAACAAAGCGATGTTAAGTATTGGGTCACCGTGAGTGCCATGATGGGTAGGTCGCATCAGTTATTTTGAGCTGTGGCTCTGGGATCTAGAGGGGCCCCACTGGCCTGTAGTCTGCTGTGGGGAGGTGGGCCTGCTCCTCTTCTGCAGTTTGAACATCAGTGCCTCTGACTTTCCACGGGCATTCTTCCTCAAAATCATTTTGTTAAACTGCTGCTGCTGAGCCCAGGTGAGCACCACCCGAGCCCTGGGGGTATGTGCATGCTGAGGGTCTTTCTCCTGGTTTGCAGAGGAGGCATCCAAGATGGTGACATCATTGTCAAAGTCAATGGACGCCCCTTGACGGACTCCAGTGAGCTGCAGGAGGCAGTCCTGAGTGAATCCCCGCTGCTGTTGGAGGTGCGGCGGGGGAATGATGACCTCCTCTTCAACATCACCCCTGAGGTGGTGATGTGAAGTTACCGTCTTCCAGTGCCATGCCAAAGCCTGCTGAAGGCGGGGTCCCGACCTTCACGAGATCAGGATGATGGGCTGCTGTGGTCCTCAGAAGGGCCAGCAGGCTCCTATTCTGCATCCGGGGCTGAGTCAGAGGCTGGACCTAACCAGGGGCCTGGATCTCAGCCTTAACCCTGAACTCCATTTCCAACAGAGGGAGCACAGTGTCCCCTGGACCAAATGCTCCTGATGTCACCTTCTGAGTTCTCTGGATTTACAAGCTCCTAGAAATTTCCCTGGAAGTCTGCCCTTACCCCGGCTCCCAGCCTCTACCCTCAGGAAGGCCCACCTGGCTCCCATCCCACTCGTCTCCATGGTGTCCCAGTGCCTAGACCTAGACCTCTCCCCTCACAGTGCTTTCCTGACCCCACCTGCCTTCCGTCTGCCTCAGCACCCCCTCATAGTAAGACAGGGGCTGCTCGCCCTGCCACCTGGCATCCCTGGGGGTCAGGCCCTGCAGCTGTCTCCTGGAGAGGCCAAGGTCCTGACCTGGAGCAGGTATGTCCCTCACTGCCCAGCTGAGCCTGTGCTGGCCCAGGCAGGCAGGAAGGAGTGTCTTGATCACAGACCCCAATCCTGAGAGCTCATTCTCCCAAGGTGACCATGTGGTGACCAGAGAGGGAGCTGGCACCTGCCTGAGGTGCAAGGACTGAGCCACTTCACCTCTGAAGGCACACAGTTCTGGTGCGTCTCTGGAGACTGCCACCCAGCAGCCAGCAGGCTCCCGAGGGCATCTTCGTTCTCCCTAGTGTTTCAAGTGTATTTGTGAGCTTTGCTGTAAAATTACCCCCACTGCCCGTGTTGCTTGTACTGTATGTTTCTCTACTGTACGAAATTAAAGTTTACAAGCGCATAGCTGTCACGGAGAGGTGTTTGCACCCCCACCGACCGGGCTCTTGCTGGGGCTCCACACCTAGTACATTGTTGGTGCCGGTCTGAGACCTGTAAGTGGCCTCTCCATGTGTCAGCCACAAGTAGCAAGGAACGCAGCGATCCTAGGGCAGCCTGCTGCTGTGGGCAGCCTGAAGCTGGGGACAGTTCCCTCGCATCCAGCTTTGAGGTTTCCCATCTCCCTCCTGACACTACCCAACTCCTGGTTGCTGTGGGAAGCAACATCAGTGAGAAAGGCATGTGGTCCCCAAGCCCTTCCATGCAGCTTGGCCATGTGGACAAGCTCTTTCCCTGGCCCCTCTTATTTCTTTCTTCTCTTGAATACTACCCACAGCCCACAGTGGCTGGGAGTAAGAGTTTTCCGAGAGGAAATTCTCAGAAGGGCTTGGAGTGGGGATTTGGGGCTGGAGACCCACACCCATGCTTCTCTCTACTGGAGTTCAGAAGGATCTGGGACCTTCCAGCTCAGCCTGCCCACAGGGGCAGGGTCTGCACAGCATAAACTGCAGGCGTTTGAGCGATCCACTCTAGGGCTCCTGTTCCCCAGCCTCATAAGTTCCCCAGGGCAGCAGAAGTGTCTTGTACTGGGACTCTCTGGAGACGGATGTCTTAATGTTTGGCAGCTGTGGAGGGATAGCTGGCTGCGTGCTGTATGGCTAACCAGAAGAGAAGATGGGAGTGTACCCAGGCAGAAAGGACTAGAAAGGAGCAGCAAGTACCTTTGTAAGGAAGGTGCCTGCTAGCCCACATGCCACACTCTCAGCTTTGAGGCACAGGCACAAGTTACCACGGCAGGGCTATACCAACGTTTCCCAACCCTTCGCTGTACCCCGCAATAGCTGCCCATCAGCTCCCCGCTTCTGTCCACCCCTTGTTCCAGTACACCCGCCACTACCCTCTTCTGAGAGACCAGACCTGGCTTCAGAGCCTGGTATAGCTCACACAGTATCTGCCCCTCCCAGCATGCTGTGCCTGCCAGCTCCCACCGGGCTGGACCAAACCCAGTAGGCCCTTGCTTGCTTCTGTGGAGACCTTGACACAAAGACCTTACAGGTCACCATAAACATTTCAGACCCAGGTCTACGTTCTGCTGTTTATACCATGTGTTAGTGTCTTCCACATGGTGGGCAGAAGCTCAGCTCCCCTCAATGTCTATCCCCACGCCTACTGAGGCAGGCTTTGGCACCCTAAATAAGTCCTACTTCCTAGCCCCTGTCCACCCCATAGCAGTTGAGAGATAGGGGCTCACAGACCTCTCCTCTCTCAGGTACCGACTCAGTCAAGTTGTGCTCTTCTGGGCCTGCCTGGACCCCTACTGGCTGTAGCACCCACAAGCCCCCTAGGACCTCCACAATAGTCAGACCTAGTACCAGGTGGTGTGGCTACCTCAGTTTCCCAAGCTGTAAAGTGAAGTTAATACTGTTGTCCTGGATGAAAAGGCACACAGGGGTGTCTGGGTTCCAAAGTGCCACCCACCCGTCTCCTCTCTTCCTGTTCCTACGCCACTATTCTCTGGTTTGGCCTCTGGTTGACTTTATATGAAATCAGAGGCTGAAGGTGGAGTCTCTGAGTTCAGGGGGATGGACTGTCTGGGATCTGACCCACTGCCCTTTAGCTCTGAGCTTCGGTATTCAGTGAGGTCATGGACACACAACGTATACCCCCAGAGATAGCCAGGAGTTCTTAGAGAAGGCTCACCATATACCGGGGACCAATCCCCACACCCCAGATTCCTGTGTGGGTGGCCATAGCAGTCCCCGTCCTCTCCCAGGCTTGGGAGAGTGGTCCCTGACCGCTCCCAGCCAAGTGGGCTGACCCTCAGCTGCTCAGCCAGCTGCAGTTCGTGAAAAACAACTTTTTCAGAGTCAGCCAGCTGCCGCCAGAGTATTGTGCAACTCTTTGGGTTCCCACGAACCCCAACAGCTAAGTTCCTACCCGCCCTCCACTGTGTGTCCCGTGAGACAGTAAACAGGGGCGTTCACAAGCAGTTCCAACTTGGAGCTCCATTCACAAACAGACTAACCAGCATGGGGCCCTGCCTTCCAATACCCTGCTGGATGTGGGAGAAACTGAGGCCTCGAGAGGAAGAAGACTGTTCCAGGTCATACATGAACGGATGGCTGATCTTCAGGCGACCTGGGAAGGTTCTACCCATCCCTCAGGTAGTGAGCCATGGCAACAGCTGCTGCAGGACAAACTGCTCCTCAGTAAGGAGCCCAGGGTGGCCATGTACCAGCACTGACCCTCAGGGTTCATTATGTCCTCCCTGTCACAAGGGTAACCAAAGATGAAAATTCTGGAATAAGACCCAGTTGAGGGGAGTAGGAGCCTTGGGCTGTGCCTGCCCCTTGACCTGAGCAGTACAAGTTACCACGGAGTCACCGACTCTCCGTCTTACCTGCTATCACCCCTCCTCCCTCACACAGCCCCAGGGATCTTGGTCTTCAGGTCTTCCTGGATCCAGTGGTTGCTCTTTTCCAGGCCTGGCCTTTGTCCAGTGACTCCTCTGACTAGAACCTTCTCCCAGGTCCCGGGGAGTGGGACAAAGATATTTAGTAGCAGCAGTCCTCTCAAATCCACCTTCCAATGTGGCCACATTGAATGAATTTCCCTTTGCTGTTTCCCGCCATGACTCTGACTTTCTGAATTGACTTATTGATGATGGGTGGCTGTACCTGGTGTGGGGCAAAGGCTGTGACCCTCATGTGTTCATCAGCAGTACTGACCAACAGCCTTGATCTCTTAGGGGGGCAGGATGTTCTTGTTGGACCCCCTGTGCCTATGTCTTGACATGTAGGGGAGGCAGACTTTGCTCCCCAAACCCAGTGTTCCTCTGGAACTCTGTGGACCCATCTGCTCAGGATTCTGAGAATGGTAGGGCATTTTCCCTGTCAGGTTGCCTGTTGTCAGAGTCTGATTTGCCTTGGATGGGCCCTGACCCCCTTCCTCAGGACAGATATACAAGGAGCCATCAATGGCTTTCATGTTTCTTTAGAAGTTGCTTAAAAGGGAAGAAAGAAGTGTGCTGGCAAGATGGGTCAGCAAGTAAAGGCACCTCCTGCCACATCATGTCTTGACTTTAACCTCTGGGACTCCAACAGAAGGGGAGAACTGACTTCCACATCTGTCTCTGACCTCCATGTAGCTCTCATGGCATGTGGGCTCAACATAACACACACACACACACACACACACACACACACACACACACACACGGCTTGAGGACTGTAGTTTGAATACCTATTGCGGATCACTTAAGGTGGGGTTCTTGTACAGGTCAGACTCTTTAAGGTTAAAAGTCTAGCACTTCGGGGAGGAGGGTAGAGGCAGTTGGATCTCTGTGAGTTCAAGGCTACCCTGGTCTACAGAACTAGTCCCAGGCCAGCTAAGGTTGTTACAAAACCCTGTCTCAAAAAACAAAACAAACAAACAACAAAAATCCCAGGGCATTCCCAGTTAGTTCTCTTTCTGCCTCCTCTTTGTGGATAAGGATGTAAGCTCTAGGCTACTGCTCCAACACCATGCCAGCTAACTGGCTGCTAAGATGGTCACAGACTCTCATACTTAATAACTATAAGCTCCAATAAACTTCTTTAAGTTTCCTTGGTCCTGGTCATCACAGAAATAGAAAAGTAACTAAGACACACACACACACACACACACCATGTACAGACACACAACTGTGCACACACACCTACTTATGCTACGTCCCTAAATGCACCACTTGTGCAGAGTTCCACACTATGCAGAGCTGTGGGCAGCAGGACTTGGCCAACACGGGTGCTTAGAGACTTCTGTTATTTGCTGGCATCAACCATGAATGAACTTTTCTGGAATTTTCTCCATAGCACCTGACAGAGTCCCTGATAGAGTCACAAAAACCACTTCCTGGAAACAGCACAGGCATCCACGGCAGATGGCTGGAGAAACACATCCTGACCAGGCATACAGTGTGTTCAGCCTGTCATGGTTGGACTGTGACATGTCCCCTGCACGCTTGTGTTGTGAATGTTGGGTCCCCAGCTGGTGGTGCTACTTTTGGGAGGTGATGCATTGCTGGAGGAAGTAGGTATCGGGACCAGGTCCTTGAGGTACTCTGCTCTTGGCTTCTCTCTCTGTTGGTCTGTCTGCCTGTCTCTGTCTCTGTCTCTCTCTTTCTCTCTCTCTTTCAATCCCCTCTCCTCCCCACCCCTTCCTTCTCCCTAACAAGTACTTTGGAATATCACTAAACATTGCCTTTAAAATGGTGAGCATCAGACATTTTATGTTACATTGTGGTATGATTGGCTTTTTGTTTGTTTGTTTGGTTTTGCTTTTGGTTTTCCAAGACAGGTTTTTTTTTCCTGGAACTATCTTGGAACTCACTCTGTTGTTCGAGTTGGCCCTAGACTCAGAGATCTGACTGCTTTTTCCTCCTGAATGCTGGGACTGAAGGCATGTACCACCAAAGTCCAGCTCACATTATGTGTTTTTTTAACCTAAACTTTTTAAAATAAATTTTTATTTAAATTAAAAACAATCTTATTTTACATACCAATCCCAGAAATTTTAAGAAGGAAAAAAGAAGCCACTCTTGGTCCACTGTCATTATGCAGACAGCATGAGGGAGGGGAACCAAGCTGTGATGTCTATATACGCAATCACTAGGGCAGTTCTGCATGTGTTCAAGGCACGAGAGGCCTGGTCTTCAGTCTGGAGCTCGTGGTAGGGGATGGGGCACAGCTTGCATCATGACCGTGTGTGGAGACCAACCCTCCAGACCTGACAGCCTCGTGGCAGCATGCCTAAGGCCCAGCAGCATGAGGAGTGCTGCCTAGGTCACTCTGACCCTGGAATCTAAGCCTGACTTCCGTCTTGCATGGCCCATCCCACCCTGGGACCTTGGTGTCCTTCCTCATAGAATAAAAGGCCACATTCAACCCCTGCTTCTTCCCAGCTTGCATTCCAAATCTGTCCTGAGAGAATTGTCAGGACTGGATCCAAGGGACAGTAGAGAGGACTACACACCATCTTCGGCTGTAAGGACTCTGTCTGGTGGGGATGCTGTCTCAGCATTACCTCTCCTCCAACATAGGAAGCATCTAACCCAGCCAGGTGGGTAGGATGCTCACTGGAGTGAAGTATGAACTCATCTTTGGATGAATGGGAGCAGGGGTGTGGGCAGACTCTAAGCTGCTTTGGACCTTTGTTGCTGTGAAAGGTTGATGTGGCCATACGGAAAACTTTAGGGAAGGGAGGGTTTGTTTGGGCTCATGGTTTTGGAAATTCCAGTCCATGTCAATAGTCCCTGTTGCACTGGGCCTGTGGTGGTACTAGATAGCACCTCAGGGGTACATAGTAGAAGAGGCTGTTTATATCCTGGTAGCCAGGAGTGGGGGTGGCTGGCATTTCAAGTTCCTCTTCAAGGGCACACCCCCAGTGACCTAATTGCCTCCCTCTAGGCTCCAATTCCTGAAGGTTCTGCTATCTCCCAGTGGCACCAGAGCCTGGAAACCATGGTCTTTGAGAATATTTAAGGTGCAAATCAAATCATGTCTGAATTTAAATTTTGAACAAATTGCCTTCACAGCTCTAAAATGGGCAGCGATGCAGAGGGAAAGCGGGGGGTAGACAAATCTCTCACACAGGGGACAGGTGTCAAACCATTGGAGGCTATTAAAACTGTCATGCTAAGGTGGTCCAGAGACCCTGCAAGACCCTCATACGACAGCTGATGGCTGTTAACATAGTGACGAAGCAGCACCAAAGTTTCCAAAGCAAACTCACTTCAGCAAGCAGGACCCACCCATCCCCATACCCACCCCAGGCCCCCCACCCCAGGCCTCTCTGCCCACTCCCCTGGCACCACAGCCACACTGGTGGGAAGTGGCCATTTCACAAGCTGAATGGTTACACTGTTTCTGTGCGTTTTTATACTGGATGCGGAGGAGGCCTTGATGCTTCCGGTTCACCCAAGGGCTGGGCTGGGATCTGGCCTCCGACCACTGGAAGCCAAGGCTTTTGCCAGAAGTCCTTGTCACCACAACACAGACCCACTTTGTCTTTTGATGTCACAGAGAGGCTTGTTCGTGGGTGGGATCCAAGCTGGCCATGATCTTGACAATCTGTTTGCTTTCATTGCTGAACTTGACCTAAAAATAGGCCTGTGTGAGGCAGCTGCCGAGGCCACAGTCCTGCTTCGCCAGTGGTGCGTCTGGGAGCTTGGAGGGCTTGGATGAGGGCTTGAGAGCAGCAGGTGTGTGCATAACCCTGCCCATTGGCTTCCATACGGCCATGCTTTAAATGTGGATCTCTTCTCCCCAGAACTATGCATTACTTTTGAACCCTTGGCTGGAGGGCTTCCCTGTCCCGTTCTCCCCCCTCCCCGTCATGTAATGAATTTGTCTCCCCAGCAGACCAGTCATCAGACATGCACATTGATGGTCCAAGTCCACCTGGCTCAGATTTGCATCCTCAGCACTTGGCCTATGTGTTCATGAATGCTCTGAGTTTGAACCTACCCGAGTCCTGCCTGGTCTCTGCTGACCTCAGGCAAGCTGCTCATTCTCTCTAGATCTGGGTTTAGACCAGGAAAGCAGATAGTGCCCCTCCCCATGGGAGTGAGGGTGAGATTATACAGGTACCCTCTCCTTTCTGCCCCTGAACCCCAACTCTCACACAAGCTGCTCTCTACCTGGGATGACTTGAACATGATGAGCTCATGTAGGGAGCCATAGAAGTGCACACCTTAGAGGTTTTTCTAAGGATTAAATGGGTTAATTCAGGTGAAATTAAGTTAATCTGCCTGGTTCTTGGTGTTCCCAAGTGTTAGCAATTATCATTACTATCATAACTATTATCATCACCATCATTGTTACCATCCATTATCACCATCACCACCAGCATCACCAGCATCAGCACCATCAGCAGCAGCAATACCATCGTCACCACAACCAAGTGCCAGGAACAGATGTACACTTCAAAGCCATGTTCCCATTGACCTACTTCATCCAAGCAGCCCCAAGCCCCCATCTCCTCATGGCCTAGTCCATTAGTGCCTCCACCGATGATCAGCACCCTCGTTATCCAGCTGCCATTCAGTAGCATCACAAGGTAGGGTCTAAGCCCTCAGCACATGACCTTTGTGGGGATATTCATAACTAAAGCACTATGGCAGCATTGCAGCAAATGGCCTAAAAGACCCCAGAGCTCCACAGCAGGGTACAGTCCCCTCAGGATCCTCACTGGAGGACCATCTTATCCACCTATTCCCTCACCTTTTGACTCTCAGGGATTCAAGTCACAATGTGCCCCTCATCCTGTCTTACAGCAGATTTCTCTCCTGAGTGGTGTGGGGTCTGTCTCAGACAGCCACGGATGCCTTTCCTGGCCCGCACGTGTTGAGGTGTTTCTAAGAAAACAGGACCACTCACGGCACCCTGTTTACTTACATCTTGATGAACCCTGGGTGTATAGCATCTTGTCCTATGTTTCTAGAAGGGGCTAAGGCTTGGAGATGTCACATTCACCCTGTGACTGGGTCCTTAAATGGCAGCCATGGGAGACGAGTCACCCCAATTTCTCATTCTAATCTTCCAGTAAGTGGCTTGGACCTGGCTGTGGGACCCTAGGTGGTCTCCTACTGAGCCTTTAGGATGGCAGTCGTGATGGCTGTCCTGAAGCTTTAAAGGCTGTGTACCAGGCAGGTCCACAACATTCTCCTGAGGAAAGCAGCCTGCAGAGTCTTCTGCGAAGGTCACATGTTTGTCAGAGAATGGTGAGGTAGGTGTAGACCCAGATAGCTCAGTGGATGCCACACATGAGAGGGGCTCCCACTCACCCCACGCCACCTTTTGTGTACAGTTTACTGTACTTGAGGTAAAGTACTCATGCTGTCCCAGCTGGCTGTCTTCAGTGTCTCACTATGTAGCCCTCGCTGGTTAGGACCTTACTATGTAGACTATGCTGTCCTAGAACTCCCAGAGACCCACCAGCCTCTGTCTCCCAGGTGATAGAATTAAAGGTGTGTGCCACCACTCCTCCACCCTCTTATTGTCTTTAAAACAGAAATAGTCAGATTCAAGTGGAGTTGCTGTAAGAAAGGACATTCAGGGTGATGCCCACCAGACACAGGTTGTGTGTATCTTTCCAATGCCATGTTCCTCAACATTCAGTGGGCAGCTTGGAACTGGCACTGGCAGGAACATTTACACCATGGAAATGGGCAGAGGTGGTTGTTAAATTGGACTCTGCCCCTTCTCCCATTCTGTTGCCTCTGGCTTCCATTGACCTAAGGTGGGAACATCTTCCCCACACCAAGTGCTGATACCCTGAGTAGCCAGACAATCAAACTGGGCCAGCAGGGACTCCAAAGAAGGAGTACCTGCTACCATGTTACCATTCCTAAGCCTCAGTTTCCCCATCTCTGCAAGGCGAAAGGCATGAGGTCTCAGTTTCCGAGCTTGGAAACTAAAGTGATCCAACACTGAGGTGATCAGTCTGCACTGGGGAGTTAAGGCCCTGAGGGGACACGTTGTCTATCACTGGCGGGCTGTGGGCACATGGGACACTCTCCCTTCCCGCTTGGAGTACCCCATTTGCCTTGTAGAAGGTTTCTGTACTTGTTCCTTTGGGTTTAGTGATCCTGTTTCTTGAATCTGTCCTGGACACGTTCATGGAGGCACAGAGAACCATGCCAGTGGGAGCCCCATGTCCCCAGCTGCTAACCAGGCCCCTGCCCAGCTGGACTTAGTTCTGTGGAGGGAAGGGTGACTTTAAGTAAGTTGGCTGCCCCTCTGGCTCCTGCTTGGGGAGCCACCGCCTACACAAGCTTTCTCTTCAGCCACCTTGCCGGAGCATGTTGTATCCACTGTGGAGATCTGGACAGGCACCTGGTCCCGCTGTGCTCTGCAAGAACCACCTCATGCCTGCAGCCTTAACTAAGCGAGGGGTGGTTCTGGCTGAGGCTGCACCTGGTGTTGCAGCTGCCTTATCCTCTCCTCCCAACTGGGAATGAAACATCAGCTGCCAGCCAGCTGTGCCCAAGCATCCCCACTCAAGCATAACAGCTATGTTTACCTCGGCAGTGGAGGCCAAGGCTGACACATACAAGACACACTAGACACTGTTAATGCTTCCTCTGAGGCCTTCTGGCTGCTTCCTTCAGCATGGTGATCTAGCACTCTTTGCTTTGGGACACCAGTTCTGGGCAAAAGGAGCCCATCTAACCACCATTACCATGGCAACGCCTGTGTTGACCACTCACATGTGGAAGGCATTGTACTGAACACTGATGTCCATGATATCATCAAATCCTCAAGTGACCCTGGAACTGTATTTGTCTCCTATTTTCACAAAGGAGGAGACAAACTCAGGCAAAGGTACTTTCCTGCGTGTGCAGCAGGAAGATGACAGAGCTGAAATGGGAGCCACAGTCAATAGGATTCCAAAGCTGGAGCTGTGTTGGCCACACCTGTCCATGAGAGCTGGGACTTCCTCACCATTACCAGCTTCAGGCTGACTTTGCTTGGGGATGACCAGGTGCAGACGACAATAAATATGTGTTGAATAATGAATTCATGCTTTTGCCATCTCCAGGACTTGGAGGAGCTGACAAAGGTATCCCTGACTCCACACTGTTTTTCAAACGTCCCCCAAGTACCTGCTCTGGGCCCAAAGAGAAAAGTTGGGTGACCTCACATACCTAGCCACTCCTGGGCTCCTCAGCACAGGCCATTCATCAAATGTTGCTTTCTGATAGGATGTTGGGGACAGCTCAGTGTTCCTGAGGGGGTCCGAGGACACTGGAGCAAGATGCAGCCTGGAGTATGTCCTGTGATAGGGAAGCAGTACTCTTGGTGTCTTTCTGTTACAGGTGGACAATGGCGTATGGGCAACACCAACTTCTTTGTGTCTCTTGTGGTCACTAGGTGTGTCCCACACAGTGTCCAGAGAGATCAAGGTGCATTATGTGTGACTGGGACTTTCCACTCCCTGAGTCACTTCTCTCCCCAGTTAGGACTTCCTGAGATCATCTTGCCCCTAGCCAACTTTTGGAGTTTTAGAGTCTACTCTAAGCCTTTCCCAGAACCAGGTAGCAACAGAAAAACCACTTAGTCTCATGTTCAGCCCACTCCCCTTCCTTTGCAGGACCCCTGCTGGGGAAAAAGAGCTCAGGGACCCAAGTTGAGAGGTGGAAGGTTTGTGAGGGAGCAAGCTTTGTGGGCTCAGTAAAGCAGAGGTGGTTTTGCAGGGCATGTGGTGCTTGACAGCCAGGCATTGAGGGCTGAGCAGCGTGAGGAGTACCTCCACAACCGGGGCCTCCTCAGGGCCTTCCTACTTCAGGCTCTGCAGACAAGGGGCCACGATTCTGAGACACTGCAGTTGAATTTCTTAATCTCTGTTCCATCGTTCATCTTACGAGCATTTTAAAATAAAGGACCCCAGCTGGAGAAATAATCCCCCAACCCATCTAGGCCCTGGAAAATGGGAAGCTGCCCAGGCCTTCCATCTCCACAGATGAGAATCACAGAGGGGCCTGGACCCCAGGATACCTCCCTGTCAGAACTCTGGACAGGAGGGGCTGCCAGACTCCAGGAAGGAGACGTGTGGCAGCCGCCTTAGTGACACTCCTGGGCCCCATCCAGGCCACTCTGAAAAGATCCGGCTGCTAAACTCATCTGCCTGGCCCCTCTTGGGCCTGCTTTCTGATATTTCTGCATATTTTTTCCTTAAAAAAATTTACGGCTCTTCTCAAATGTTAAATGTAACACATGTTCATGGCATAAAAGTCATATAAGCACAGAGAAAAAAATTAGGATTGTTCATAACAGCACAAGTGATAGCATGTGCTGTCACACAATTCCCACAGCTATCTGAGTGCAGGCCTGCCTTGCCTGTTCTTTTGATACAGGCACACAACAACTTGCTGGGGGTTTGACTATGTTGGCCTTGAGTCTATAGGTAAAGGACCAAGTTGATGTTCTGATGACACTAAGTCTTTCTGTCCATGCACATGGGATGCCTAGCCTCTTCTTTTACTTACCATCTTGATTTCTTAGCATGTTGTTTACATAGGCATCTTGTTGCACTGAGAATATTATACAAGCAGCATTACCTGTTTTCTGTCACAACACTATGCGAGATTTGATTTTTCCCTAAACATTGTTAGCTATGCCCAGATTTCTGTTACATACAGACATTACAGAAACAGTGAAAGCATGACTATCTTGTTTCCTGAAACTTCAAAACCTATTCAGTGAAAATGGGGTCAGTGACATGGCTCATGGGGTAAATGTGCTTGCTGTCAAGCCTGACCACCTGGGTTTGACTCCCCAGGTCCATTGTGGGAGGAGCGAACTGACTCTTGCAAGTTGTCCTGTGACCTCCATACATGTGCTGTTGGAGGTCATGTACACATGTGTGCAAGCACACACACACACACACATACTCACACACTATAGTTTTTTTTCAAAGCTCAGAAAATGGCTAGTGAACACTCAACCAGCCACCATCTCACATGTGCTTGGCACTGACTTAGTGTCATGGCTCAGCCCTTATGGGTGTCAGGCACTAAGGGACTTGAGTCCGAGAATCGGTTAAATGTATGAGCTCATAGCTGCAGCCCCTTGTACCTATGCAACACCAGCCCGAGGACACAGAGCCGTCTTCCTCCTGGGCCAGGTCTGTTTAATCATCATGGCTCACAGGGGTTTCCTTGGGGCCTTTTTGTATTGTTTTCCCTGCTGGCACCCTCAGAGCTCTGTTGGTAGATACCCTGACACCTTAGTGACAGCTCCTTCATCTTTCTTCGTTGCTGTGATGGCTCTTCTTGTATCAACTTGATTACATCTGGAATTAACTAAAACCCAAAATGACCAGGCACACCTGTGAGGGATATTTTTCTTTTCTTCTTTTTGAGACAGTGTTTCTTGGCTGTCCCAGAACTCACTCTGTAGACCAGGCTGTCCTTGAACTCCTAGAGACCCACCTGCCTCTGCCTCCCCACTGCTGGGATTAAAGGCGTGCACCAGCACTGCCCAGTGAAGGATTTTTCCTCAATTAAGTCATTTGGGGTGGGAAGATGCACTTCTGATCTGGATCTTTTGTGCTAGGAAGATCCACCTCTAATTCAGATCCTAAGTCTGGACCACCCCTTCTGCTGGCCGCCTATATAAAGGACATGGAACAGGGAAGCTCCCTCCCTGCCTGCTTGCTCTCACCCTCAGTAGCAAGTCTGTTCCTTCATTAGCATTAGCGCCTACTTCTTTGGGACTCCAGCATATATTGAAGACTAGTTGAGACATCCAGCCTCAAGGACTAACAACTGCTCGGCTCTTGAACTTCCTGTACACAGCCAGTCATTGTTGGATTAGCTGGACTGCAGCCGGTAAGTCATTCTAATAAATCCCCTTACTATATACAATTGAGATTCATTATATAAATTCTGTTACTCTAGAGAAGCCTGATTAATACAGCTATGATTCTTTTAATAAAACATTGCTGGCTGCAGCACACCCAGACACCCAGAGGTGAGCACCAATCCCCGAGTGCTGCTCGGCAAACTCTTGGCACATGTGGAATTCAAAACAGACCACAGAGAAGAAAAAGCAGCCGGTGCCCGAGAACCTCATGAAGGTTCCTTAGTAGCAGTGATGTCCTCCAGGGAAAGCTTGGAGACATCCATAGTCGAATCTGGTTGTCACACAGTGATGCTGTTGGCATCCTGTGAGAAGAGTCAAGTTCAGCATCCTGCAGCTCACAGAGTGGCCCTTCCCCAGGTTGGGCAGGCAGCAGCTCAGACAGCTAGGTCTGGTTGAACCTTTGAGTCTCAGGACACTTCTGGGAGAGGGAAGCCCTGAGGTGGGGATCTCCTGGTCCTAACCGGCCCACACTTCTTTTCTTTTTTGCTGGGGTACAGTTGAACGGGGTAGTAGGGTAGGAGGGATGATCTGGGAAATGGGACCTGCTTAGCCATTGAGGTCTCCCATCTCTGAAGCCAAAGCCCTGAAGGGTACTACTTTGCACTGAACTGACGCTCCTCATGACAGGACCTCTGAGGCCTGTGAGGTCTAGTCCCTTTGTAGCCAGAAGGTGACAAATGGCCTAGCAACTTGGGTGGGAGCATAGTAGAGGGCAGGGTGGATTTCCTGGAATGCTTAGAATCTAAGGCCATGGGGTCTTAGAATTTTAAAAAGAATTTCCAGATGGGACCCTCCTCCTGTAGCCTAGCTGTCATCCCTCCTAAGGGGACACTTGAAGGACCAGGCCACAGGTCACATGGTTACTGCCTCTGCAGAACAGCCTCTCACTGTCTTCAGTTTTTAAATTCTCTGTGGTAACATGGAGCAATCTCTCAAACACACATGCTACATGCCATGAGCTTTACATGCATGGATGTCTACCTTGTTCAGCTATAGAAGATGAAAATAGGTTCGTACGAAAAGACCAGCCTGCTGGTGGAACTTAGAAGCACAGGTCAGCAGACTCCAGGGAGTGATGGCCCACCTCCTGCATCTTGAAAAGGGCCTTGGTCTTCCAGACCTCAGCCCTGCCCTCTGGTGCCCAGCTAGCATGGCCTCATTAAGAATTCCAGGCAGCTAGGTCCCAGTAGTGAGCTGGGAACAGCAGATCTTTGAAGCAGGCTAAAAGTGCAATGCCACCCCAAGAGTGGGTGCCATCTTGGTACTACCTTCCTCAGTTCAGGCCTCCACTTGGGGCTCCCAGGCCACCCCAGGCAGACCATCTTGGAACCCCACTTGGCTTTTCGCCACTAGAAGAGGCCACTCTAGACTCAGTGGTCATTGATGGGATGCCAGGAGGTCATGGGACCCTCTGTGGCCACAAAAGAGGCAGGTGTGACTGGAAACACAAGGACATGGCCTGACTCTCCCAGGAAAATGACCTGATTCCACTCCAATCTGTAGCCCGAGACTTGAATGAATCTCTCAGCCCTTGGTTTCCTCACCCATTGTACCCAGGAACCCACACTTCAGGGACCACAGAGTCTGTCATAGCACACTATTCCAGAATTAAACAAACACATTTGTGTCTCTCCACAATGTCAGAATCGATTGAATATCAAACTTACAACTTACAGCAGTTTGCAGATAATCCTGCCTCCTTTGGCAACCTGACCAAGGAGAATGCATGTTCTTTCATCCTAATCTTTTGTTGTTGTTCACAATATTTGTTTTATTGTTTGGAGATTTCACCCATAAATACAATGTTTATTCTAATCTTAATTATTAATGTCAGCTCCCAGGCCACACATCACACAGTAAACAAATCTTTATCTGTATGTGTATATGCAGGGAAGAGGTTTCAGAAGTGAGCGGATAGAAACACAAATAGTCTGTGTTAGTAAGATAGCAAAAGAGCCAAGGCTAGAACCAGCTGCAGGGAAGCTGCTACTGTAGGGACCAGGCCGCAGCGCTGAAGTTGAGAGCGAAGACACAGTGTTGAGTCCACCTAGGAAAGGGCAGACCTGGGTCTGGAGCAGAAATGATGGTGGATTTGTGTCCAGACAGGTGAGTATGTAGTTAGGTGAATAGTGGTTGGACAAACTGCATGAACATCAGGGAACAGAACATGCAGAGCCAAAGCCTCAGGGACAGTCATATCCTTGAGCCAGACACCAGATGTCACGTGAGGATGGCATGGAGCCATTGCCATTGCAATGCTAGGCGCCCACTTCTTCATGGGTGCAGGAAAGGGAGTTGCACCCTTTCTTTTGTCTTCTCTGTCTGACACATTCTTGGGACTGATCCCCCCCCACCATGTGATTATAATACACTCATGTGTTTGCACAGCCTCAATTTACCCTGGTTCCTTCCTACTCTCAGGAATAAATCACTTATCAGTCTGTGCTGCATAGGCGATGCCAGATAGAAGTGTGGTTTGCAGGCCCACTCAGGCACATAGTCATCCTCCATCTGCAAAGTGGAGTCAAAGTCTGCCTGTAAAATGGAGTTGCTTGGAGTAGGGCATAGTCTGAGAAGCTCCTGTTTTATACAATATGGAGTAACTCAGGCCACAGCCTGATCCCAGTAGTCTCTGAGGCCACCTGGAGCAGGTGCCACACACGTCTGCACTCAGCAAGGCAGGGATGCATACCCTACTTTCCCCTCTTTTCTGTCCATGGTGAACCCCACAGGTAAATCACAAAGGTGGCTGATCACAGCTCTACACACTCTCCTGGTGTTCTGGAATGGGACCATCAGTTGGAAGCTCTGCATAGACCAGTCAGCTAGACATTGCCAAGGTTCCTGGAGTAAATGAGGCCATGGCTGGTGCTCTGTGTCAAGGCACAGGTGCAGAACCTGGCAGTGCACAGGCAGCCTTAGGGGGAGAACCAGCACCCCAGACAGGAACACAGATAAGGCCCTGGGAGACTCCATCTAGCTCCTTCCTCTTGGCCATGCTGTGAGAAAGGATGTATGCAGAAGATCCCCAGACTCCACTGGCACACCTGGCATCCTGTCAGCTAGATAGTCCAAGGAAGCTGCAGGACGTAAAAGTCCTGTTGTGGGCACAGTAAAAGTCACTTGGTTACAGCAAAATACTCCTAGCCTCAGGTGTCATGGTGAGTGTCAGGTAGTGCCATGGACACTCAGACTCAAACAAGACTAGACATGCCTATGGGAAGAGGGTGACCCAATGAGGTGAGGTATGGGTCTGCGGTCAGAGAGGGAGAAGGCCTAATGGCCAGCCAGAGTATCTGCACAGGCTTCCGGCAGCAATGGCTGAGGCACAGACTCATTCCTGCAAGGATTATGCAGCTCAGGACTTGTGTCCCATGGCCTCAGACTCCCTGTGGTCAGATGAGGTCAAAGCCTGTTGGTGAGGGACACAGCAGTGTCAGCTCTGCAGCCGAACACTGCCTGGGACACCCCAGGTCACAGGCAAGCAGACTTCAAAGCTGCAGCAGCAGAGCCAGACGCCATGGGCTACCAGCTCCCTGTGGATACCAGAAGACACAAAACCAAGAAGGCAGCAGGACCAAGGCCCATAGAAAGAACCACCAACCCATGTGGGGCAAAATGAAGGTGTGTGCAGGGGTACCCTATGACCTGGGTTCATCTTGCAGTCCTGGCAGAGGCCATGAAAGAAGACTGTCCCGTGTGGCGACACACATGTTCACATACACATGTTGCCTTCCCGTGCACACAGCCACATCGCTCACCTCCCCAGCAGCTGCACAGGCCCTGTCCAGTTGCCAACTGACATGCTTCCTCCTCTCTGTCTCGGAGCCTCTGATGTTCAGAATAAGGAATGAGAACTCTGTGTCCCTTTCAGCAGAACACTGGAGCCCATCCTGGTGGTTCAGGACTTTCAAAGCTACCTTCCATCCAAAAACCACAGAGGCTTTCTGCAGAGGCTTCCAAGACCTGAGCCAGCGGAATGTTGTCAGGACACAATGGGCCAGCTCACACATGGAAAGGTCAAGGACTGCATTCCCCAGGGTGCTGTCCCAGTGATGGCCACCTCGAGGGCCCTGGGAACCAAATCTCTTCCCAACTTCCAACTAGATGTGTCGAGAGACAGGGAGGGCTGGTGTTTGCCACTTTTGCAGCTGGGCTGGTGCTGATGGGGTAACTGAAAACGGTGGATCCAGCCATGCCTGGGTCAGGATCAACATGCCCCAGACGCTCGGTTACAGAATCAATTCATTATCCTTCTGGCCTCAGCTCCTTTGAGTGGAGTTTCTGCACCATGGGATCCAGAGTCCAGATAAACCCAGTAGATGTCAGGGTTCTTATCTGAGAGCCACCATGTGAGGACCTCGGGATGGCAGAAGTTTCTGCATTGTGGAAATAGTTGCGGCTGAATGAACCTTGTGGCCTAGAATCCCCTGTATCCCACTGTCCTCCCTTTCCTGCCAGCCCAGGGCCATGGATGGCTTCATGGGCACAGGTGCCTTAGTTTCAGTGGGTCTCTTCCTGCTTATATTGAAACAAATTTAATTTCAGTTTTCAGATATGCTGGCACGAAGATGAGTTTGGTCCTCTATTACACAGACACTATTGTTTATTTTTCAGAACAACTTCTTTATTGATTCTTTGGAAATTTCACATCATGCACCTCAATTCCATTCACCTCCTGGTCCCCCACATCCTCCTCACACTCCTGCAGTGCCCCCTAAAAGAAAATTTAAAAAATCAAAATAAAACAAAGCAAGCAAACAAACAAGCAAAAACAAGAATGAAACAACCTTCCCCCAAGATAATCCTTCCCTTCACCTTCCTTACTGCCTCTCCAACCCCTCTTCACTCGTTCCCGTCGCACTGGGAACAGTGTGTCACACAGCACACCCTTCTGTCCAATCAGCCTTACTTGCAAATGTTCATTGCAACGAGTCACTGGTCTGGTCAAAGGCCCCTGGTTTCTGGCACACCATCTTCATGGATCCTCACCAAAACTTCTCTGGGATAGCTCTAGGCTACCCCAAGTCATGGACACCCTACAGGTATCTTTCCACAGGACCAGTCCCTTCATGAGATCCAGCAGGTCCTAGATGGGGTAGATGTTAGGGTAGGCGGACCCAAGGCCCGGCTGTGGGACTGGGTAGTCGCTGAGCTGGTCAGTCTGGGCCACTGGGGTCATCCACATTAGGCAAGGGGCAGAGCCAGCCCCCCCTATGCCCATGCCATCAGGATTGGTTTTCCCTCTCTTGTGGTGAGGGGTAGGATCAGTTCTCCCAAGTGCAGGGGCCAACTCTCCAGTGAGTGTCTGGGGCCAGCTCTTTTATTGCAGTGCCCAGCTAAAGACAGGACCAGCTTCCCATGGGCTAGTGAAAGGCAGGGTTGGCTCAGCATGGCCCTCTGATTTCATCACCCATGGTTCCTATGGTCCCCTGAGGCAACACAGGCCACAGACATCAACACAGACCCCAGATGCAATGGGACCACAGACCTAGACACGACCTTTAGCAACAGCCAGAGCCAGGATGACACCATGGCCTAGGGCGGCAGCACAGGCCACCCAGATCTGTATGGTCCTGGCTACAGCATGGCCCATGGACATAAAGAGGCTACAGATTGTGGCCCAACCCCCAGGCTTCCATGTGGCCTTTGGTGGCAACATGGGCAATGGACTTCAACACAGACCCTGGCTGTGGTAGGACCAGGGACTCAGACTTGGCTCTTGGCAGCAGCCCAGCCCCAACATCACCATGGTTACAGGTGGCAAGCCAGCCTTCAATATCAGCCTACTCTTTACCATCTTCATTTCTTCCTTTCTGTCTCTTTCCATAGTGCATGAACCATATTTGCTCAACATAATGGGACACATCTGCTCAGCACCAAATGGTGCCAAGTAGGCTCATGAATGTCTTTCCTTCCTGGCCTGTGGCTGGCTAGCCCCCAGGTGAGCAAAACTGCGTGGGGGAGTATGGATTTCTTTGACACTATTATTATAGATGACTTTTTCCTAATTTTTGGGAGGGGAGAAGCTAACATCCCCATAGGCATCTTTTGCATTATGTCCCTTCTAGTTGCATCTGTTATGTCTCAGGGTATGTTGCTCTGGGCCAGACAGTGTCCCCTGAGTTCAAATGCCACTATAGATAAAATAGTCTATGTTCCTCTAGAGTTTTACGTTGCATCATTTCTGAATTGGATGGTGCTAGGGGG
Organism: Mesocricetus auratus; assembly: GCF_017639785.1. Taxonomy (NCBI): domain Eukaryota; kingdom Metazoa; phylum Chordata; class Mammalia; order Rodentia; family Cricetidae; genus Mesocricetus; species Mesocricetus auratus. Next base: position 15,791,220 of record NW_024429190.1, on the reverse strand, counting down.
CGGGGCATCTAGAGGGGATGCCCTGGTTTGCTTTCAATTTGCTATGATTAAAAAAAATTCTGTTTCCATCAGTTACTAGATAAAGGTCCTATGATGACAATTACGGTAGTCACTCATCTAATTACAGGGGAAGGCTAATTCAGGTACTCTTTCCACTATTGCTAGGAGTCTTAACTGGAGTCATCCTTGTGGATTCCTGGGAGTTTCCATAGCACCAGATGTCTCCCTAACCCCGTAATGGTTCCCTCTATCAATATTTTTCTTTCCTTGCTCTCCCTCTCTGTCCCTCCCCCAACTCAGCCATTCCATTTCCTCATGTTCTCCTCTCCTCCCCCTCACCCCTCCCTCCCCTTCCTTTCCCAGTTTACTCAGATCTTAACAACTTCCCCTTTTTGGTGTCCTCCATGTGTGTCACTCTTAGGGACCTCCTTGTTTTCTAGATTCTCTGGGCTTGTGGATTGTAGTCTGGTTATCATTTGATTTACATCTAGTATCTACTTATGAGTGACTACATACGGTGTTTGCCTTTCTGGGTCTAGATTACCTCACTCAGGATGGTTTTTTTTTTCTAGTTCCATCCATTTGCCTGCAAATTTCAAGATGTCTTTTTTGCCGCTGAGTAATACTCCATTGTGTAAATGTATCACATTTCTTTTATCCATTCTTCAGGTGAGGGTCATCTAGGTTGTTTCCAGGTTCTGGCTATTACGAATTTTGTTGCTATGAACAGAGTTGAGCAAATGTCCTTGTGTATGAATGTGTATCCTTTGAGTATATGCCCAACAGTGGTATTGCTGGGTCTTGAGGTAGATTGATTTGCAAATTTCTAAGAAACTGTCATACTGATTTCCAAAGTAGTTGTATAAGTTTACACTCCCACCAACAGTGGAGGAGTGTTCCCCTTATTTCACATCCTCTCCAGCATAAGCTGTCATCAGTGTTTTTGAACTTAGCCATTCTGGCAGGTGTAAGATGTACTTGGCCAAGCTCCCAGTCAAAGAGAAGGAGGAGGAATTACATGAGCAAAGGGGTCAAGATCATGATGGGGAAATCTACAGACACAGCTGATCTGAGGTAGTGGGAGCTCACTGACCCTGGACTGACAGCTGGGGAACCTGCATAGGACCAAACTAGGCCCTCTGAATGAGGGCAACAGTTCCCAGACTTGAGTAGTCTGGGGGGCCACTGGCTATGGTACCAAGATTTATCTTCAGTGTATGAAGTGACTTTTTGGAGCCCATTTCCTATGGAGGGATAACTTGCTCAGCCTTAATACAGGTAGTGGTGGGGGGCTTGTTCCTGCTTCAACTTGATAGAAGTTTGTTGACTCCCCATGGGAGGCCTTACCCTTTCTGAGGAGTGGATGGAGAGTTGGGGGGTGGCAGGGAGAGGTGAGGGGGCAGAAGAGGGGAGGGAGGGGGAACTGTGGTTGGTATTAAAATAAAAAGAACACTTTAAATAAAAATTTAAAGAAACATTCGAACTAAAAGCAACTTGGGGAGGAAACTTGGCTTATCCTTCTAGATCACAACCCATCACTGAGGAAAGAGGAAAGGCAAGGCAGGGATTCAAGAGTGGGGCCTGGGAGCAGGAACCATGGAAGAATGATGCTTACAGGATTGTTCACTGGCTCATGCTTAGCCAGTTTTGTATACAACCCAAGGACCATCTGCCTAGGGATGGTTCTGCCCAAGGCAGGCTGGGCCCTCCTGTATCACTCATCAGTCTCTCATAAACACGGTCACAGGCCAGTCTTCAGTTGAAGCTCTCTTCCCACCTGACTCCTGATGATGTCAAATTGACAGTAAAAACAGGAGGTGATGAGGTCATGAGGGTGGGATCCATATGATAGGAGAAACATCTGTGTTGGTAGCCTGTTTTCCCTCATTATAGTGAAATGCCCAAGGCTGAAAACTTATTTACAAAAGAGATTTATTTGGTTTTTTGGTTCTCCGTCTTGGCTCGAGGTCAAAGGCAACATCTGGTGATGGCTTTCTTGTTTTGTTGGGAAAGTCTAGAAATAGCTTAAGATATTATGGCTGTGTGTGTGTGTGTGTGTGTGTGTGTGTGTGTGTGTGTGTGTGTATGTGATCTTCTTACAAAATCACCAAGATGACATCATGAAGCTCCACCCTTGTGTCCTATCCAACCCCTATCACATTATTATTATTATTATTATTATTATTATTATTAATTGAATTGCATGTGTGTGTGTGTAGGTATATACATGATACACAACATGTATGGAGGCCGAATTTGGGAGTCAGTTCTCTCCTACCTTGTAGGAGCAGGATCTCTCTTGTAACTGCTAAATGGTGTTCTCTTCCTAGCTGACTTGAGAGTTTCCAGGTGGTCCTCTTGTGTCCATTTGACAGTGGGAGTCTGGGACTGCAGATGCACACCACCACACCCAGCTTTTTGTGTGAGTTCAGGAAATCAAATTCAGATCATCAGACTTCTGTGACATACTTTTACCCACTGAGCCATCTTGCTAGCCCAGCTGTGTACTATGGAAGAAGACTCCAGTGAGAAGACTAGACTGCAGCCAGCCACCTGCAGGCCAGGAAGAAAGGTCTCTGCAGCTGCATGCAGTCGCCTCCTTTGTTCTCCAGAGCTGCGAGTATGAACAACTGTCGAGTCACCTGGTCTCTGCACAGCTCATACAGATTCAGCATGCACACAGAAGCATCCCAAAAATGAAGGACCAGGCTGGCCATTGGCACATGGTGCAGGAGCCCTGGATGCGGTGAGGCAAATCTGGAGCATACTCGGGAAGGAAAATTCAGGGCAGAGCCCAAGGGGAGAGGTGAAGGGAGCAGTCTTGGCGTCCCAGGCAGCCTTTGGGAGCACAGAGGGGACCCATTTAAGACATCACTAGGTACCAAATGACCTGCTAGCAATCTTCATCCATTAATCCCATTCAAGTCAGCCAGAAATCATCAGGATTCCTTCGCTCCCCTGGCCACACATCTAGTAAATCAGTACCATCCAGCACTGACTCTGGGAAAGGGGTTGCATGTCCCCCATCAACTGCATGTCCCCCGTCCCCAGCCATGAACAGAGGCCCACAGGACAGGGAATATTCCCCCACCAACTCCACCTGTGTGTGCACGGTCCAGACTACCTAGATCCATTGCTGAAAGCATCCAAGTCCATGCCTGTTCTGAGAGCCAGAATAGACAAGCCGGGCTTCTCACCACCCCCTCTCTGGAAGGCATGGACTCCTTTGCTTGACTCTGGCAAGCACGCTGGACTTGGCTGTGAGGTCCCCAGAGGACAGTGAGAAGTGAGACACTTCCCGACAGGGTCATGGCAGGAGAGGTGATGCATCCTAATGAGAACCAGAGGTGGCTGGCAGGCTCTCTCCGGCATCCCATAGTGTGTTGGTGCCAGACTGGAGTCACAGGACCTGCAGTTTGAAGAAGGCTCTGGATTCTTAGAGGAAAGCCTGGAGCCTGCTCCAAACAGAGGTTCAAGGGACTTGTGTGTTGTGTCCAGGTCACCACGGGCCTGGGTTCTTTTGTAGACAACTTGACAACTAGTGATATGAGTGACAACACATATGAGGACTTCCCAGAGCCACTAAGTGTTCATCAAGCCACATTTCATCTTAGTTCTCACAGTCACTTCTTCGTCTACAGATGAGGTGACCAAGGCCCTAGGTGACAAAGCCCCTGAGGGTAGTCTCCAGTGTGCTTCTGTTAACATTATAAACCGAGCCCTTTCCAGGTCCTTGAAGAATTGTGATGGAATTTTGATAGGGATTGCATTGAATCTATAGACTGCTTTTGGCAAGATTGCCATTTTTATTATGTTGATCCTACCAATCCAAGAGCATGGGAGATCTTTCCATTTTCTGGTATCTTCTTTGATTTCTTTCTTCAAAGACACAAAGTTCTTGATATACAGGTCTTTCACTTCCTTGGTTAACATTATCCCCAGATATTTGATGCTGTTTTTGGCTATTGTAAAAGGTGATGTTTCTCTGATTTCTTTCTCAGTCACTTCATCATCTGTATATAATAGGGCCACTGATTTTTTTGAGTTTACCTTTTATCCTGCCACATTGCTGAAGGTGTTTATCAGCTCTAGGAGTAACCTTGCAGAGTTTTTGGGTCACTTATGTAAACTATCATATCATCTGCAAATAGTGAAAGTTTGACTTCTTCTTTTCCCATTTGTATCCCCTTTATCTCCTTTTGTTGTCTTATTGCTGTAGCTAGAACTTCAAGTACAATATTGAAGAGATATGGAGAGAGTGGACAGCCTTGTCTTGTTCCTGCTGCTCTCGACCAGGCTGTTCATTCTCAGATGTAATCTGCTTCTAAAGGCCCTTAACCTAGACCATCCCACTTCAAACCCAAAGTAGATGGGAGGGAAGGAGTCTATGTCCTCTTAGAGGGTGACCTGCAGCATTGAGGTCTCTGAGGCTCCAGGCTCCCTGGCAGCTTCCTCCTGTACTCCTGGTCTCTTACAGCAAGGCACAGGATCTGGGGTGAATTCAACTGGGTTGAGGCCATCCCTCTCTGTTGCTTTGGACCTCCCCTCATCCATACCCCAATACAAGAGGGGACTCTGATTAGGACAGATCTCTCCAGTCACTTGAGATTTTAAGGATTGAAGAGACTCAACTCCTGTCCTAAAGGTACAGGGACTCAGCTTCTTCTTCACCACCATTTTAACCCTGAGGTTCACAGCAGGTGGCCCCAGGCCCCAGAAGAACCTTCCAATCATCAGTGTACTCCAGTAGGAGCTCTTCAGTAAGAGGCTCTCCCCACCCCACAGTGAGGTGCTGCTCCGTAGCCTGCCAAGGAAGGGAAGTACTTTGCCCAGCTCCTAGCTCTCAGCTTACAGAAGCCCTTGGGTACTGCAGGGTGAGCTCTCCCTTCTCCCTCTCCCTCTGATGCCTGTACTGAAAGACCAGGAATCCAGTCATGGGTGCACTGTAGCCCACAATCCCCCGCAGCCTCCTTGGCACAGCTACCAGCGCCTGCGCAGTCCTCCTGGTTTCTGCTCTCTGTTGTTGCTTCAGTGTGCTATGCAGGGAAATGTTTAGTGAACGGCTCTAGGTAAGGACAGCAAAGGCCTGGGAAGAGATGCCCCCAGCTGGCTCTTCTAGAGTGGTTCAGGAGGAGCTGGTTCAGCATACCATTAGCCAGAGGCGTGGGTACTGAGGGTGCTGGTGCAGGGTGGGCTGGGGCAGCTGTACTTGGAAGATCTCCTGCTCCAGGTGGGTGAGCAGGATTAGGGGCTGTGCTGTAGAAGTCAGACATGTGGCTTAGCACCCGCAGTTTACCCAAGTTTCACTGCAAACCCAGAGGACACTCATTGACAGTAAGAAATGGTGTAATCACCCCCCTGCCTTTCCACAGTGACACACCATCAACCTTTCACTTAGGTAAACTACTTAGTCCTTGGATCATTCTGGGACTCTGTAGTCCTGTTGGTGACCACATGTAAAACCATGACTGCCCTTTTGGAGAATGCAGAAATGAGTACAAAATAAGACCTTTCAAGACATTTTTACTTTAATTTAAAAAATTTATAGGGCTGGACAGAAGGCACAGTGCATAAGAGCACATGGCTGTTGCAGAGGGCCAGAATCCAGTTTCCAGCTCCCAAGATGGGCAGCTCATAACCAGCTATGTAACTTCAGCTCTAGGGGGATCTAATGCCCTCTTCTGATCTTTACAGGAACCTGCACTCACACACACACACACACACACACACACACACACACACACACACAATTTAAAAATAAAATATTAAAAATTCTATTAATTATGTGTGTGTGTGTAGCGCACACGCCTGCCACAACACACATGTAGAAGTCAAAAGATAACTTTCAGGAGTCTATTGTGGGTCCTAACGATTAAACTTAGGTTGTCACGCTTGCAATGGTGAGCACTTTTACTAACTGAGCCAACTTGCTAGTCCAAGAATAGTAACAGGAGAGAGGGGTCCTGCATGTATGAAGATTTGAGTAGCTTTTGAGTTGCTACTCTAGTTATGGTCATTGGAAGGTGATGACGGATAAACCCCTGCACAACGGGCCTCTCCTACCCTTTCCTGAACACAATGATTTCTAAACAAGAGTCTTGCACCCAACCCAACTGTTCATTGAGCCTGAAACTGGGATGTACACATTGTCAGGTTACAGCTATTTCACCTCCCCTGACCTTTATTAGAGTAGGTGCGGTCTAAGCTCCTTCAAAACAGGAGAGTCACCAAAGCCAAGGAAGATGTAGAGCACACCCTGTGTCCACAGGGGGTTCAGGCAACAGACGAGTTGGGAGTAGAATTGGCATTAAACATGCACATATAATAGAGTAATAAAGATCGTTGACATCTGTAGGGGGATTGGAATATAGCTCACTGGTAGAGCCCTTGGCTGGCATGCACAAAGCCCTAAGCTCAGTCCCCAGTACCAGCCCCATAAAATACTAATAAGCATTAAATTAAGAAAAAGTGAAAATCTCCATGGAGTGCACTGTGCTGGTCTGCTGCAGGTGACAGGGTCGTCCTGTCCTTGCATGTGTGGGTGAAGTCGTAGGGAACAGGTGTGGAAGGACAGGATGTCATGGTTGCCGTGGTCAGCATATGGAAATAACTGACATGCTAAGCTACAAACTTGATGAACAGCAATGCAGGGATGTTATCAGGATATGAAAGTAAATTCCTAAATAATTCCATTTTAAAGGGAAGGGATGTCCCCAAGATGGAGAATTGGAGGGCAGATGGGAGACAGTCTAGCCAGGGGATTGTATAAGAAATCACATATAAAGAATTAGGACTCTGGCTAGATGGCTCTACAGTTTAGAGCACCTTCTGCTTTTGCAAAGGACCCAGGTTTGATTGCCATCACCCACATGGTGGCTCACAACCATCTAAAACTCCAGTTGAAGGGGCTCTGATGACCTCTTCTGGCCCCCATGAGCACTGAGCACGCAAGTGGTACACATATACAAGCAGTCAAACACTCATACATATAAAATAAAATGAAAACTCTGAAAAACAAAAGAATTAGGACTCAGAATGGCTACACAGCAACTAGGAGTTTAAAACAAGCTAAAAGAAAACATGTGTGTGTTGGGGCGGGGGTAATGCAGAGCCAAGGGACAGGCCGGAGTGTGCAGGGACGTCCCAAGTAAGGGATGGGGACTCTTTTCTCTACACAGAGTGCACAACCTGTTTCTGGCCTCTTGGCCTGGCCTCCACTGACAGATCCTAAGGGAGGCCCCAGGATGGGGCCATGTGTTTCTGGCTTTGCACACAGCCCTGCACAGCTGCACTGGCTGGATGTACTGGCCATCCTGCCTTCTGCAGGGGACATGGTCCTGCTTTCACCCAGATGTGAAGCCAGCGCTCATGTTTTTCTGCTGGAAGCTTACAAGAATGAGGGCCAAGACCCATTTGTACTCTGAGAACAAGATAACATTTTGGTCCCCCTGTCCCCTGGTGGGGAAAAACATCTCTGGGTGTGGGGGAGGGGCAGAATCCTATCTCAGCCCTTCATCCTTTGGCTTCATCACTCCCTCCATATTTCTGGCTGATTCTCCAGTTCTAATGACAGCTGACAGCTTGCTTTCTCCTTGAGTCCCAGCAGACCCAATTTCTTTGCTAAGCTCCACATCTGCACAGATACTCCCTCCTGCAAGCACAAGCTCCGCTCCCTAACACACTGGTTAGGGAGTAGATGACCCCTCCAATGCAGAGCATTCTGACAGGTCGCAGGCTCCAGCAGGCTGAAGGAAGCAGGAAGTGAAGGAAGGGGCGTGGCAGGTTGTCTACAAGGTCTACCAAAACAGATGTCAACATTTTAACAAGTATCTGCCGAGACAGACCCCAGACCTGACTGTGAACTAACTTTTAGCAAATTTTGGTGGTCTCAGGGCTCTTTCCCAGCTGGCCCTATTCTTCACCCCATTTGTGTCCCCTCACTCAGCCAATCAGGGTGCAGCTATAAATCTGGCCTTTGGAGCACAGGGCACATTAGAATTCAATGATAACCCCAGCTAAGACTCCTAGCAATAGTTGAGAGGGTGCCTGAACTGGCCTTCTCCTTTAATCAGATTGATGACTACCCTAATTGTCTACCATAATAGAACTTTCATCCAGTGACTGATGGAAGTAGATACAGAGATCCACAGCCAAGCACTGGGCTGAGCTCTGGGAGTCCAGTTGAAGAGAGAGAGGAGGGATCATATGAGTAGGGGGGTGTCAAGATAATGATGGGGAAACCCTCAGAGACAGCTGACCTGAGCTTATGGGAGCTCATGGACTCTGGATGGACAGCAAAAAAGCCAGTATGGGACCGACCTAGGCCCCCTGTACCTGGGTTACAATTGTGTAGCTTGGTCTTTTGTGGGGCCTCTAGCAGTGGGACCAGGACCTGTCCATGATGCATGAGCTGGCTCTTTGGAACCTATTCCCTGTGGTGAGAGGCCTTGTTCAGCCATGATGCAGCGGGGAGAAGCTTGGTCCTGCCTCAACTTGATGTGCCACGCTTTGTTGATTCCCATGGGAGGAGTTACCCCATCTGAATGGAGATAGAGGAGGAATGGATGTGAGGCGAGGGGGTAGATGGGAGGTGGGGGAGGGAACGGGAGGAGAGGAGAGAGGGAAAACTGTAGTTGGTGTGTAATGTAAATAAAAACGATTAAAAAAGAATTCAATGGAGGAGGAAGAGATGAGGGTCACCAGGCATGACCTCCAACTTTCCTCTAGGACCTGAGGCTCCTGCTAGCTTCCAGGACTGGATGTGACTTCAAGATGAGGGGACTCATGCCAGCCTCAGCCTCTGTGACTACACATTTGGACTGTGGAGGGGAATTTGTTCCAGCCTCCAGATCTGGAGATCACCCACCACTTCAGAGACTTGCTGCTTACAAGGGTTATGACTCTCCCAGCATGGCAGACTTGCCCTGCAGGGACAGCTCTTGACTGGCACTCAGGGCCTTCTGAGTTTGAGAGTTCAAACTTGCTTTACTTAATCCCACATGGCAGTATGTTTTAAATTGGTTTATCCCACTTAAGGTTCTTAATCCTGAATTGACAAGGAAGCACCTACCTACCACCTTGCTATCTGCCCACTCCATCCTTGGAGGAAGGTGGGACAAAAATCCAGTTGTTGCAAAATTAGTCTCCATTGACTTCCTCAGTGGCTCAAAGGTCAGGGATATAACTCATGACCCTTTGGACCTATGCTGGGTGTTTTTTGGACCATCCTTGCTTCCCAGGGTGGAACCCAAGGTTCGACAGCTTTGTGTCACCTTAGAGCTCATTGGAAAGGAGACTCTCGGGTCACACTCTCAGATCTCCCAAGTTTGATCCTGCTTTAGAATGAATGCCTAGTGATGTTATTATGGTTTGGGCTCGATGACTTCAAGGGCTTAATTCTTACCTGGATCTTCTTTCAAAGCTGAAATCTACTAGCCAGGGTTGGTGATAGCCTTATACCAGCCAGGAACCAATTGACAGCTACAGCCAGGACTTGATTTGGTGTGTGCCAGCTGCAGGCTGGACTTGGCCTTCAGTGACAGGCAAGGGCTATGCATATTGCCTGTGCCAACCTGTACATCAGAGAGGAATATTGCATTTCAAACACCATTCTCCTTTGGGCCAGGCCAACAGAGACAGGCAATGCTCGGACGGGCTGCCATCTTGAGGCCATGAGGTTCAGGAGCCAAGTTATCTGTCTGGGTTGACCCCAGACACCTGGAGTATGACCCGGAGAGGGCTCTCTGTCTTCTCTGCACTTCTGGTGGCAGCGAGGAAGTCCCTGGGGGGAGTAAGGATAAGTCCTTCTCGGTGGCACTCACAATGGACCCTGGCCAGGACTATGTGCTTGAGACACTTGTTAAACTGAGTATCACAGAAAGAGACATGTGGTCCACTGCCCACTTGAAAGAAAGATCAAGGCATATCAGGTGTGAGGGATACTCAAGAAAGCCTCCTTAGAGGAGGACACCCCTAAGCTGGAATCAACAGGAGAGGGGAGCCTGGGCATGGAGAAAGGGGACATAAAGTTCCCTGCCTTGGGTGGTGTGCTGGGCAGTTTTATGTCTCCTTGACACAAGTTAAAGTCACCTGAGAGGAGGAAGCCTTAAGGCAATGTCTCTGTGAGACCAGGCTGCAGGCAAGCCTGCAGGGCATTTTCTTAATTAGTGATTGATGTGAGAGGCCCTCCCTGGCCTGGTGGTCCTAGGCTCTATACAAAAGCAGGATGAGGGCTGGAGAGATGGCTCAGAGGTTATGAGCACTGGCTGCTCTCCCAGAAGTCCCAAATTCAACTCCCAGAACCCACATGGTGGCTCACAACCATATATAATGGGATCTTGTCCCTTCTGGCATGTGGTTATACATGCAGAGGACTCATACATAAAATACAAATAAATTAAATTGAAAAGAAAAGAAAAGAGAAAGCAGGCTGAGCAAGCCATGCAGAGCAAGTCTATAAGCAGCACCCCTCCATGGCCTCTGCATCAGCTCCTGCCTCCAGAAGCCTGCCCTGTGTGAGTTCCTGTCCCGGCTTCCTTCAATGATGAGTAGTGATGGGGAAGTGTGTGCCAAATAAACCCTTTCCTCCCCAACTTGCTTTGGTCACAGAGTTTCATCACTGTGAACTAAGACAGGGGGCAACTGGAAGCAATGGGATCCCTGTGAACAAACTCTGTGGCAGGTGAAGGGATGGGGAGGGCTGGGCTGCTGCCCAGTTCTGGCTGGGGGACAAGGAACCTACCAGGCCTTCACAGTCTGCCAAGCTGGTGCCCTTTAGTGAGTCACCCACCGGAACACTAGTACCCAGAAGGAGGGGAGATGTTGACAAGAAACAAAAACTTGAGCTTGGGCAGGGCGGGGTAGGAGGGTGTTGCCCTGAAGTCTGCAGGCAGATACATGATACATGGAGGAGTCCCAGAGGCCTCTGGGTAGGAAGGGCTGGTAAGGGGTTTCATCCTATTGTCTGGGACCTGGTGTGGGAAGTCATCTATTCCTGAACTGAAGGACCTGAAAGATGCTCCCAGATGCCTTCTGGATCCAAAGCAAAGCCTGGGAGTGGTCTCATCAAGGACTGCCCCTCCATCCCTTCAACTGTCCCAGCTAAACATCTTGGATGGCTCTTTTCCTTTATGGTCTCAAAGTCCTGAGGGCTGAACTAGAGAAGACCTAGAACCTTGTCACCATGTCTGTGTCTCTGAGCCAACATGCAGGTCTGGGGGACTGCCCATTGGCGGCAAAGTCCTGGGTCCATGTGTCCACTCATTCACTATTTTTGCTTCTTTGTTCGTTTTGTTTTGTCTTAAAGCTCATTGCTTCCCACTGGCCCACAGCTTCCACGAGAAGCAGGACTCTTTGTCAGTCTGACTTGTGGCATTCATATTAGGCCAGACCAGGCAGGGGCCTACAGAGCATGTGTGCATTGGTCAGGAGTCTCCAGAGAAATGGGACCCACCGAATAAATGCATTTCACAGGAGAATTTATTAGATTGCCATACATGATGTGGGCTGGGTTGTCCAACAGCGGCTGCATGGTGGAGAGGCTGAGAACCCAGCGTTTGCTTAGTCCACCAGGCTACATATCTCAGTGGTGCTAATCTGGTGCTGAAGGTGTAGAAGATTGCTAGAGGGTTGCTTGTTAGTGCACAGTGGAAACATCTGGAGAAATTGGGCTCTGGTGGCAGCAAAGGACACAGCAGTGGTAGCGACAAGGCAGATGAGCACTCCAGCAAGGCAGAAACGTCAGCACAGAGTGGCTCTTCCCCTGGCTCTCCTTACATCTGGGCCACAGGCAGAAGGCGCCACCCTCGTCTGAGGGTGTGTTTTCCTAGCATCCAGCAAAGGGGAGGATGTCTGGGCATGGCAAGCAACGGGGTCCTGGGTGGACTACTCCTGCCAGCCCAAGAGGAAGCCAGGAGGAGTGCCATTGCCATCAGCACAGCCCTTGCCTCCTCCTTCCCCCTGCACACTGCCAAGCATTGCAGGGACTACACTTCGTACCTGCCCAAGACATTTCCCACCTGACAGGTGACAGGGTGGGTCAGTCCCTACCCTCCTATACATACATCCCTCTGCTTGGGACCATCAGTGAATGGAGAAGGGCTTGGTGGAGCGTAGGGTACTATATTTTCCTTTCCTTTTCTTTTTTCTTTCTTATTTACTTTTAATCCAGCACTTTCCTGACTGCAGGAGAGCTAGTGTGAGTTCCAGGCATGCCTTGTGTCTGAGTATGTGCAACAAATGAGGGTCTGGCCCCAAATCTTCTCAGACCAAGATCCCAGGTCTGTCTTCCGTTTGCAAATCCATAGCAGCTCTTTTCTCCAAGAATGCAATGTGTCCACAGGGTCTGGGTCTGGTGAGGTGATAGTTGGCAAGTGACCCAGCCATCATTACCTGTCTCATCCCACCGTGGGCATTGTGGCATCAGGGAGCCAGGTCATCAGGGACAGTAAAAAGAGGCCAGCAGCCTGTCCCAAAGGCCTGGACATATCCCAGTCTATTGTCCATTTGGAGGGCTCCCTGGGCACCATTGCTAGGCAGGTGGGCAGTGACCCACACCAAGGCAGGCGTAGGCTAAGCAGGCCCAAGCAGCCATTTCCCCTGCCGAACCATGTCTGGAGTCTTTCTTGTGAGAGAGGAGGTGACAGGTGCAGGGTCACTGTGCCACCCTGTAGTCAGTGGTAACTGGCCTACGCCCTTAGTCCCCTTAGTCAAGTAAGATAACCTTCAAAGGCAAATACATGGCCTAATTGGAAAACACGAAAGCCAGCTTTCCTTCTGAGGATCTCCCTCAGAATCTGTAGGCATTGACTGAGGAAGTGGGGGGGTCAATGCACACTGTGTGGAGTTACGTTCTTTTCTCTGATGGCACGCCTCTGGTGTTCAGTTCTATTGCCCAAAAACAAAGACCAAAGAAGGCCAATCTCTCATTTGACTGTGTTTTTAATCTGCCTATGTTGACACTTGCTGTCTGTAGTAACAGCTCGCTGTGAGGCCCCATCTTGGCAGTCCAAGCGATTGTGACCAGTGATTACCATCCTGTGTTCTTCTGCTCTTCTAAGAAACCAAGACAGTGTGAGTTACTGCTCAGCAATAATCCTGTCATTAGGAGTTAGCAACATGTCTCATTTCCTGATAGCATTATGATGTTTTGTGTTCTGTTCGCTGTATGTTATGGTTTCATTTGTGTTTTGAGGTTTTGCAATGTTTCTGTTCTGCTGCTAATAAAGTCTGTAAGACTGTAGAATACAAAAAAAGAAAGGAAGGAAGGAAGGAAGGAAGGAAGGAAGAAAGAAAGAAAGAAAGAAAGAAAGAAAGAAAGAAAATTGCTCCTAGGTATGCCCTAAGGCTTGTCTCATGGATGATTCTAGATCTTAAGTTGGAAGTCAGTATTAACCATAATGGCATGAGGATTGGGCTGCTGGTGATGGACATTCAAGCTGTCAGAAATGGGAGGGTCTTGAACTGGTGGCCATATAGGGAAGGCCAGAGGAAGAGAGGATACCCTAGTGATGCTCTGATCAGGATGTAGGAGGGCCCCATTGCTGGCTCTGGAGGGCTCCCTGGAGGAAGAAGACAATTACCAAACCTCAATAACCATTGCAGACTCTGGTTAAAGAGACATGGAGATGCGGCCCAGGGGTTGGACTGGGAACAGTTTAGGATAGGGAGGAAGGGGGCAAACGGGCAAGAGCCATGAAGGAAGTAAGCAACACCCTGTGCAAAGGTTCTGAACAGCCAGCTGCCTCTCTGCTTGGAAAGGACCTTATGAAATCCAGGGCAGACGTGGCCTCACCCTTTGCACAGTGAAGTCAAGCCACGGGGGAGGCAGGGCTCTCTGGCTCAGGCATTTCAGGGCAGCTGTTGTTGAGTGTGTGCCGGGGTGGGGCAACCAGAGGCGTCTGAGTCCTGGCCCTTTGTTTTGGTTTGGTGTGTGTGTGTGTGTGTGTGTGTTTACACCCACATATGCGTATTAAAGAGAAACAGCTGTGAGGCAGAGAGAAGGGATGTCCTGAGAAACTTCCGATATCACAGTCCAACTTGCAAACTTTGGATGAGGCCTCTAAATACCCCCAACAGACAGAGCCAACCACTGTTATGGGATATTTGTTCACCGTGTGAAAAACATATTGCTGTGATTGGTTTAACAAAGAGTTGAGTGGCCAATAGCTAGGCAGGAGGTATAGGCGGGACTTTTGGGCAGAGCGAGAGGAAGTAGATAAATGTAGGTGCACATGAGACAGCGACAAGACACAGAAGGAGTAGGACATACAGAGTGAACAAAAGGTAAAAAACATGTATGAATACAAATGGGTTAATTCAAGTTATAAGAGCTAGTTAGAAACAAGCCTAAGTTATAGGCTGAGCTTTCATAATTAATAAGAAGTCACCATGCCATTACATGGTTGCTGGCTGGCATTAGTTACAAACCACAGAGTTCTACATAGGTTGGTACAAGCTGCCTTGCCTCTGGGCCAGAAACAGAATCCCAACTTGCATAATGCCAGGGGCTTCTGCAGGCCCAGGCAAACCAAGAAACTTGATCCCTGCAGGTATCAGGCCTACAAGCTGGCTCTGCAGGGCCTGTAGGCCTGGATGTACTGTGCCCATAGACATGGCTGTATTTGGCAGGCAGGCTTGGCTTACTGGGAAGACAGACACACCCCTGGAGACTGAGCTGAGTGTCTCTGTGCATCCTTCTGTGTAAGTGTCAAACATTGGGCAGGGTAAGAGAGGGGGCTGAGGGGTGGGGTGGGCTGAGGGGATAGGAGCTTTGTGGCAGGGCTGAGGGAGGGGAAACTAGAGTTTTAGCCCCTGCAGCCTTCTCGTGGAGTCACTAGGCGAGAGTGGCATGTAGGCCAGGGCTAGGGTCTGTGGAAAAAACAGCATTTGGAGCAGGACAAGGAAGGAAACCCTCCCCACAGTAGGGGATCTGAAGGCATCTCTTCAGCCTGGCATGACAGAAGGAAGGTACATAAATACAGACCAGACACATCAGAGGCCAACAGCTGGCAGGAGGCTACTGGGTTCCTGCTGCAGACAAAGGACCCTTGTCCCCAGGGCGGAGTTTGGTGTCACAGCTTTGTGAGCAGTTTTGTCTTAGCTGTCCATTTAGGCCGGTAAGCCGACCAGACAAGCTGTAGAGGCTGCCTGTATGTGGTGTGTGACATTACTTATAAAAGTGTGACTATCCTTGCCATCATTGTGACTGAAGATAGATACTGAGGTCCAGTTAGATAGCCAGGGCTCCTGGGTATCAGTCTGCAAGGGTGGTTGTGTTACCCATGGGCAGGGGGTTGGGCACTGAAAAGAAGGGTTCACAGATTTGCAAAAGAAACCAAGTGACTATTCAGGAGAAGAAACAGAAGCACAGATCCAAGAGGGACACACCAAAGAGTGACAAGCAGGCCAGAAGGGAGGACACTCAATGGTGTGTTATTTCTTGGACTTCTGTTTATGACCTTCAAGAGGAGAATCTGGTTTCGGAGAGGCCTGGCTCGGGTGGTTCTTGCTTTGACTGATTGACTTGAGTCTTATATTCATTTTTTCCCACTGCTCAATCCTTTCCCATAATATATCTGATTTTAATCATAGGTATGCCCAATTATGCATAGACATATGATGGTAAATAGGGGGTGCTTCCTAAAAGTTCACTTGAAGACAGTTTGTCTTATGCACATATACCTCAAGCCAGTTCAGACTGGGTGGACCTTTCCTTTCTACACCCAGATACATTGAGTGTTGGATAAAATCTGCCTTGATTTGACTGTTGTTAGGGGCAGAGGCACATCTCACTGTCCAGAGAGGGGTGCACATGTAGCCTGATGCAGGGGGGAATCTGAGGCTGCTAGGTGCATTGTATAGAGAAGGGTGTGTGCGCAGTGTGTGCAGGGGATGGAGCTAGTCTGTGTTATTAGGAGAGGTGGGTGCATAGCCCAAACCAAAGTGGAGTTTCGGGCTGCCAAGGTATTCCTACGCTTGCTGTCTCTGCTGCGGCAAAGAGCCTCAGGCTGGGAGCACAAACATCAAGAAGTATTAGCTTACAACCTGGAGACCAGAGGTTTAAGGGGTCAGAGGTAGGTGGGTTGGTTTCTGCTGAAGCCTCTCTCCTGTCTTGCAGAGAGCCACCTTCTCAGGGTCTACACTGGGCCTGTCGTCTGTGTTTGTCCTGAAAGTTCTCTTCTTACGAGGACTCCAGTGGAGTTAGATCAGGGCTTAAATTAGTGACCTCATTCAGACTCAGCAAGCCCTGTGGCCACTCAGCTAGGGGCCTTACACTAGGACTTTTGAGTGTGAATCCGAGATACAACTCAGCTTCTCAAATAGCCTCCATGGTCCTAGGAAGGAAATGGACCAGGGCCTCATAGTGCTATGTACACAGGATCCAGAACCCTAGGAACCTTTGTCCCCATCTATCTATCTTCTTTTGGGCTGGTCTGTCCATGACGACCCTGTAAGCATTGCAGTTCTGATGAAAAGGTATCATGGCAGTCAGGAGCCAATGAGTACTACAGGTCACTGTAAGCATAGCAGCTGACAGCTGTGCTCCAGAGAAAGGCTTCCCAGGGCAAGTGTAACAACTCTGCTCTAGCAGGGAAAAATTTCCCCAGTAAAGGTGTTATAATACGGCTCCACTCTGCTCCAGCTCTGGTGAAAATCATTACAGCTGGGCAAGCTCGGGTGAAAGTGTCACACCACACAACAAATATCACTCGAGAGATTTATTGGGGAGGAAGAATCTGGGAAGGTGGCTGTCTCTAGGGTGAGAAGCAGCAGCAAGCTCAACAGGGTACAGAGTTTGTAGGGCAGAGCTTTTCAGGCCCTTGGGATTAGTGGACTTTTGTGTTGAATTCTGGGGCAAGGTCAGGAATTGTTGGGATTTCATGCACAGAGACTGATGGCGTTTCGAGCTCAAGGACCTCACGGATTGGTGGAATTCTGCAGCCTGACCATGGGGCAAGCTCAGAGATTGGTGGGATTTCAAGTCCTGGTCCTGGTGTCATCAGGGTCAGGGTGTTTTTCCTCGGCTCAGGTCTTGGGTTTAGTCAGGGGAAGGGTACTTTCTCCTTGGTCCTTTTACCTACATTCCCCCCTTTTCTTGTCAGTTTCCTGCCTCAGATGGACCTTCTGTGATAGTCACTTGTCATGGTGACAGAGGCATGAAGGAAGAGGGTTTGTCTCAGCTCAGGCTTTCCGTGGGTTCAGGGCATGCTTGGCTCGCTCTGTTGTTCCTGTGGCGAGTCAATCATCATGGAAGAAGGGCATGGTATCATCTAGCTGCTCATCCTGTGTTAGTCAGGAAGCAGACAGATGAGGAGAGAAGGGCCAGGGACAGGATCCATCCTTCAAAAGAATGCCTCTGTGACCCGTTCCTTCTAACTGGGTCCCACCTCCTAATGCTTCCCCTACTTCCCATAATGCTGTCAAACTATGACATCATCAGTGGATCCTTCAGAAGGGGGAGCACTTGAGAGTCAATTGCTGCTCTATTGGGACCTATCCTTCAATCAGGACCTATCCTTCAAAGTGGTAGTTTTCAGGATACAACTCACATTCAAACAGTAATACTGTGCCTCTACATATCCCCAAAGGCTAGCATTGCTGTCCCCAGTGACAAAGGTGAGGACATTGAGCAAGCCTCCTGCAGCATTTCAGGGTCCTCTCCAGTGCTGTCACACTACACAAATTCTATGAAACAGAGATGCCTTTAAGGCCCTCTGGAAATGGCATTGTTCATTTAATAGGTCTAGAAAGGAGCAGTGGCTTTTGGCTTCTCATTTCTTACAATGGTTTTTAAAGAATTTGAATTCCAACAATAACAGGATGAAAAACACATCCTCCCACTGGCCAAACACTCCATCGGGTCATATCTAATTCCAACATTATTCTGAAGCCATCTACACCTCCTGCCCACTGCAGATCTGGCTCCATCCCTCCTTGAGGCAATAGGGTCTACCCTCTACTTACCACTAAACACCCCATCTATGGTCATAAGGGGCAGCACAGACAGCTCTATCCATGGGTAGAGACTACATACAACCCCTGCCCTGCTGTAAAAGAGCCAGCCAGCAAGGGAGGAGGAAGGTATGGTCAAAGCAGTCACACACACACACACACACACACACACACACACACAGAGAGAGAGAGAGAGAGAGAGAGAGAGAGAGAGAGAGAGAGAGAGAGACAGACAGACAGACAGACAGACAGACAGACAGACAGACAGACAACACTCAGGTCTCCCATGTGGAGTAGGGTATGTATTCTCTGTCCTCTCCATGATGAGATCACAGTATACCTAGGGCATAGTGCCAAAGTGGTCCACACTTCTCTCTAGCATCTGGACCCACTCATATCACTCCTCTAGTAATTATGTGTTTATTCATGTGTTCATTTATTTACTCACCCATTCACTCACTCACCACCTAGCTACCCACCCACAAATCCTCCATCAGTCCATTCACCCATCAACCCATGTGTCTACTCATCTACCCATCCATCCGCCCACCTACCCAGTCATGCATCATTGGCTCATTGCCCATCCTATCCACCTACACCCTCTTACCTACCTACCCTTCATCTGTCCATTCGTTCACCCACCCTTCCAGTTTCTCCTTATTTACATGCACTGTCCATGGCTCTGATGTGAGGTGGATGCCAGTCCTCCTTGTAACCCTGCAACCATGGCCACTCAATGCTGCTGAGTGGGGAGTGGAGAGGTGATGAAGGGCAGGTGTCTGTCTGCCCCGAGGTGCTAGCCTAGGCTGGAAAGGCTGTTCTCCAAAGAGCAGTGTAGAGATAACAGTCAGCAACAGACAGAGTTGGGCACCAGGGCCACTGCCCAGGGCAGGCCTCAAGACACAGCCTTCTTAGTGGAAACCACACAGAACCATCCGATGGCAATTCTGGTCCTGGGAGAGGAGGAAGGCATGGGGGAAGCTGAGGGCAGAGCTATGTGCACTAGGCAAGAAGGAAAACAGCACAAGGCAGGGCCACTCATCTCCCTTACTTTGAATCGCCATCAGGTCCAGGGATAGGCCCTCGGCTCTCCCTGTCCCAGAACCATTGACTGCTGACTTCCTCCCCAGATTCAGGTCTAGAAGCCAGAACTGCCCAGTGATGTGGAAAGAATGGGTTACTCTGGCCCAAGATCAGTTCAGTGGGCCATAGATCTTCCCTGTGTCCCAGATTGTGTTGGGGATGCTGATGCATACTGTCTCAATCAGTTCTTATAAGCCAGTAGGAAAGCCTTGGAAGCTTTAATATAGAGGAAGTGCAGAAAGGTTAACACCAAGGCACCAAGCTTGGATTTGGACCTGGGCCTCCTGCTCAAGCCACCTGTCCACTCAGGGGCTGAAAGGAAAGATGCCTACCTGGCAAGTGTCTTGTCATCAGAAGATCAGCTAAGTTTTAAAATTTGAATAAACACTAGGGCTTTTTGCAATCTGAATACAAAGTTCTGCCCAGTAAAGTGGCCAGGGAGGAGGTGGTGAGTGGGGCTCATCCTGGGATTTTGTTTTCATACCCTGAAGCACCCAGCCTTGTAAGTCTATCCATGGTCTCCTCCTGCAAAGCAAACAGTGCACCGGTCCCTGATTGACTGTATTAAAACACCCTTGTGAAACCTATTCTCCAAGCCGAGCACCAGTGGCTCAGGACCAAGCCACCCAGGAAGGAGGGCGGCCTTCAGTGTCACGAGCCCAAGCGTAGGCAGAGGGTCCACCTCATGCTTCAACGTCCCTTCGTGCATGCATGCCTTTCCTGCCAACCTTTCCTGCCCACTGTACTGGAAACTGCTCTGAGCATCACACGGCAAACTGAGTCACTTTCCCAGCAGTTGCTAGGGTGAGGGTGAGGGGCGGAGGAGAAGGTGGTAATGTAGAAACTTGCTCTAGTCAGTCTTTGCACTTGCCTGGGAACAGGGCAGCTGAGCATTCCTGGGAAGCCACGGGGGACTCTGGATGGGCTCTCCCACAGAGCCGCCTTGATCTCTTGGATTTAAGATCTAAGCCCTGAGCCTGAGGGAAATGCCCTGATGTAAGTTTCCATGACAGAAAGTGGCTGCAATGCAGGATCAGGACAAAGCAGAGACTGCCCCAGGGTCACTGGGCAGCTGGGGTGACTGAGAGTAAGGATACATCTATCCCCAAGGAGCAGAGGCACCCCTGTGGGTGCCTGTGCTGGGCTCACCTTCTGAGCAGCTTAGGTGCTGGTAGTCAGAAGGTACCTGCAGGGGAAGTGAGACACAACACTCACAAGCAGGCAGAGAAGTTTTTCTACTCGTTGAAGGCCGTGAGTGTAACAGAAGGCAGGGCATAAGGGCACTGGTACCCAAGGCTCAGTATGCAGCCAGGGGAGATGGGTTCTCTCTCAGACATGACCTTGAATTACACAGAGGCTCTGCGGATGCTCTGCTCTGGCATCACATAGCTTACTGAGCTTAAGAGTTGCAGAATAATATCTGGTGGCAGGGCTACACAACCTGGGGATCTAGATCATCTCGTCTTAGAACACCGTATTCTCTCCACCTTTCACCTGAGATCAGGAGGCAAGCTGGACAGCTAGGCCAGTGAGGTCTTCCAGGACCTACTGCCCGAGCCTCAGCCTGCAGCTGTCCTACTCCCTACGCTCTGACACTCCCAGGCTAGGTGGGTCTTTGCTCTCTGACATCCCACAGACTGGCTCAAGTCTTGGGTTCACAGAGGCGACACAGGAGCTCCTCAGAAGAAATGAGGCCACTTCCATCCCAGCATTGGAGTCCATCTTTAAGGATACCCAGAAGCCCTTATCCTTGAGACATAGTGACCAGAGTCCTTTCAAATTGTTATCTTGTTTCTCACAATGTCACAGGAACCTACCAAATGGTGGAGCAAGAAGAGGTTTTCCACCACTAGATACTGAAGTTAGTCTATACACTTGCCCCTAGAAAAGGCCAAAGAGCTTCCAAGGTCACATGATAACACTGAAATTCCTGAGCACAGCACAGAGAAACAGAGGCTGGACACATGGCTCAGCAGTTAAAAGCACTGGAAACCCCATGTAAAGGACCTGGGTTTGGTTCCCAGTACCAACATGGCAGCTCACAAAAGACTGCAACTTCAGTTCCAGGCATCTGACACCCTCTTTTGACTTCTGTGGGCACATACAGGCCTGTGGCCCACAGACAAGTAGGCAGACAAAACACCCACATACATAAAATAAAATAAAAATAAATAAGACAGCCTGAGGAAACAGCCTTGGATGGAAAGACAACCTTCCTATAAAGATAGATTTTCTCCTGGTGTTGGCCTGTCAGCTAAACAGAACCTCCAAATAAATCCCAAAGAACTCTTTGGATATGTGGGCTGAAGGAGTCAACTTCAATTGCCTAAAAGATTTCTGAATGAGATGAGAGTTGAGCATTTCCTTGCCGCACTGAAAACAGAAAGTTGAGAGCCAGAATACTAGAAGCAAGAGATGCTAATGTCAAGGCAGGCAGATCTCTGAGTTCCAGGCCAGTCAGGGATACACAGAGAAACCCTGTCTCAAACAAAACAAATGAACAACAAAAGAGGGAGTCTCACCTTCAACAAAGCGAGAATTCAGGCCTGTGCATGACTCAACAAGCTAGCCAGCTAAGTCTATCTGAACCCTACCTCACACCAAGCCCCTGACAATGAATCCTGAAATGCAGCCAAAGGCAAAATCATGCAAATGCAAACGATCCTGGCCTGTGATGAATTCCTAAGTGTGAGTTCCAAGGCTGGAGCACACATGCTCTTGGGCTTTAAAGTTAGAAATAGTTCTGATTTTTAAAGCTTAAGCTATTTTAAGTTAAAATGAAAAAGCTAATACATTACAAGGCAAATGACTAATAAAGGAAAATAACTTACAGAGGATATCCAAGGCTTTCCACTTTTAATATGTAAAAATGTTTTACAGATAGCCAGGTGTGGTAGTTCATGCCTTTCATCTCAGCATTTGGGCAGAGGTGGGCAGATCGCTGTCAGTTTGAAGCCAGACTGTTTTATGTAGCAAGTTCCAGAATAGCCAGGGCTATGTAGACAGACCCTTTCTGGAAACAAACCAAACTAAAACAAGCAAACAAACAATTTACAGATACAATACTTGAGTTTAACTTCTCCATTAGGCAAAGAACAAAACTGGGGGATAGGGAGATCCCTCAGTGGGAAAAGGGCTGGTCACACAAGCATGGAGATCTGGGTTCAGCTCCCCAGAGCCCACATCAAGCTGTGTGTGGAAGTGTGTGTCTACAGCCACAGTGCTTCTACTGCAGGTGGCAGGGAGACACAGACATTAACTTTCCTGCTGTGCACAGCAGCTCTAACAGGATGGAAAGCCAGGACGGATCCCAGAGGTCATCCTCTGACCTCTACATGCTCACTGGGCACACATATACCTGCATACACACACACACACACACACACACACACACACACACACACACACCAACCAACCAAACATTTTTAAAATAACCTAAGGACAGATGCCACCACAGGACAGCAAGGACAAATGAGAATGGGTTGTGAGGTGAGAGAGGACATATAGGTGACCCACTCAGGCAGTATCAAAGACAGATGATATGGTATGTCAGCTGCTATGAAATGCTTCCACCCTGAGGACATGAAGTTTCCTGCCTTGCTGGGGAAGCAGCTGGGGAGGAGACTGACCAAGGGCATCTCTTTCCAGCCTCTGCTGATGTTTGTGCTTACACAATGCATGCACCAAGTTGCTTTCCATAAGTGAGACTGCTGCACAGATAGTAGGCTCAGCTGGCCACTGCCCATACTGTCTCTATTCTTCTATGGCAGTTTGGTATCCAAAGTCCTACAGCAGAGCATACAGAGTGAGTCCCAGCCAGAGCTAGCCACATACAGGTGCATATGTGCCACACTGAGATCGGAGTGCAAGCCTCTAGACTCAAGTCTCTCAGGAAGAGGCCGCTAACCTTGTGGTTTGGTGAAGGAAACAGCCACACCATCATTTCAAGTGGGAAAATATGCCCATCCCTCCCCCCCACACACAAAGAAAAGCATCCAATAGGATGCATGCTAACATGACACCTCGTGATACAAAGCCAGGTGATGAGGGGGATCCTTGGGAGAGGCAAGATGACCACAGAACACAGGTCACTCCTACTGCTCAAACTTTTGGGTGAAGGCAACTTGGCAGGAGACAAAAAAAACCACAGTGAATAGGCTCTGTGCCTTGTGACCAAAGTAAATGAGTAAAAGGTGTGAGGTCACCAGAAACATTTGTTTTCCTCTTTTGAACCCTGCTGTTGCTCAACAGCATCCATACACAACAGGAGAAAGCAGGGCCTCAATTTCAACACTTTATTGCAATTACTCAAGTTTTTACTGCTGTTTACCAATGTTTCATTTTTAAGGGCCCTTTACAAGTTTGTGTTAATTATGTGGCCCCTGCCCACAGGCCTGTTTCCCATGCCACCACCCTCAGGACTGAGGAGTGAAGTGCATGCACACAAGCAGAGACTTGGGATGCAGGCTTCATCCCCTCAAGTCATGTGATGCCTGCAATCTAACAGGACAGCCCTCAAACTTCGTGACCAGAGAGCCAGTCTCTGCCCCAGGGACAAAGACATACCCAATGGGTGGATATGAAAACACACATACACACATATTTTTTAAAAACTCCCTCAAGACCACTTTGTGACTGCACATAAACTCTTGGGTATGTGAGCGTGCAATGGAGCATGGTCAACCCACCAGTGGCCATTCTTAGGGAAAACTGACTCTCCGCGCCCCCCCCCCCCCCCCCCGAAGCCATAGCTGCTGATACATTTTTCTATCATTTCAAATCTGTTGGCACTGGCTACCAAGGGAAGCTCTGCAGTCAGACTGCCTGACCCTGGGAACCGTGTGACTTGACTTAATGTAACACTCTTCTGACCTTGGCCACTTCTGTGATATGCTGGCCAGTCTCCGGTCAGACAGGATAGTAAATCAAGCTCCCACACAAAAGTATGGTCAGGTGAACAGGTGGCTGAGGTGACCACTGTGTGGCAGGACCCAAGAAGATCTAAGACTTATTCTTCATTGTTGGGAAAAGCCACAGATCCAGGTGAAGGGGATCATCTGTGAACGCACGGCCCCCATGCTCCACAAGGACTCCAGTTAGGTTAGCGGTCCCCAGAGCCAATCCATGACATTGGGCTGGGGTGGAACTCTGGGGAGTGGGGCTGAGCCAGGATGGGGTGGTGGTTAACTAAGATCAAGGTGGTGAAGAAAGAGGCTTTTGGGCTCAGCAAGCAGCCGGGGCTCAGAACACCCCATCAGAAAGGTTAAGGGTAGAAGATCCTTCCTAAAGCTGGAAGGGATGGCAGCATGGCCCCTGTACCTTTCAGAAGCACAAGGATCTTGCTGTGGCCAGTGTAGCAGGGTCATGCCGTGCGAGTTTGCTGAGGGATACTTGGTGGGGGACAGATGGCTCTGAGCATTTCTCCTGTTATAGAAATAAAAAGGACTGAAACCATTGCCAATCAGTCACTGACACAGTGGGGATGTCATGATGAGTAAACTAGATGTCCCTACCACCACCACACACTTTCTCTGTGGGAGCACGTCCTCAATGGAAACTTCTGGGGCCACCAAAACAAATGATAAAACATTTTCCCCCAAGAAAATCTCCAAATTATGTCATTCTGACGGTCCATGGTATGGAGCCATAAGTGGTTAGTAAAACCAAGGTATAGCCATACCACAGAAGGATTAAAGAATGAGAAGGCAGAATAGAGAAGAAAGCTTTGTAAAAATCTCCCATGGACCCCAAAGTTCACCTGAGCAGAAGCCTTCATTGTGAGCCCTGACTTGACCTTCCTAACTGTGTTCCCAAGAAGGCATGGATAAAATCCTCTGTTAAAATCCCAAGACCTGCAGGGGGACATACATACTGTGCAAACTCCCTGGCCCTGCATGTGAGGCATGGCCTTTCCCCATTTGAGGATGGGTATGACAGGTTGACCAGGGGCAAGGAAAATATAGGGTGTGTGTGTTTTTCAGCATGGGCATCTTGTTGTCTCCCGGGTCCAGGCCACTGGATCGGCTGCTTCTGCTGCGGCCACCTCTCCCACCATGTCTACAGCTGGGACTTCAGCCTGTTGGCCACAGGCTTGTTGGCAGTGAACTCAGGCCACCAGGCGGCACGCTCCAGCACACCGTGCTGCTGCAGGATGGCTGACCACAGGTTTTTATAGAGCTGCAGGTAGAATGGAGGCTGTAATTAGCAGAGGATAAGAGGCCAGTGTGATAGCGTGATAGCCGCTGGTTTGTGACAACAGGAAATTCTTCACTATCTCTTTTTTGTTTGGAGATGTTAAGATAATGTATGTTTGATTTATATAAGCTTTTTTTTCTAGTAGGAAGTAATTAAGAAAATTTAATTATGAAGTACCATAAAAGCGTTTCTGATGGGAACCATCCCGCTGTGAAATGTTCCCTCCCTGGGAAGTCTCTGACTACAGCGGCCACCCCTACAGCAGCATAGGCTCCTTGCCCCCACCCCTACCCTCACCTCCCACATTTGCCAGGACATGTTATCTTTTCTGAGGCCTGTCCCCAGCTACCCTACAGCTCAGGATGCACAAGCCAGGAGACCGGGGCAGGGGCTTGGGTCCCCAATGGCCCCACTAGAGTCTTAGCTGTTCTTAGCCACAGTTCCTCAGTGAAAACAGGTAGAGTGGAAGCTATCTGGGGGGAAGGTACAGACCTGGGGTATGATATGCCAGCTGCAGACATGGACACCTTGGGCGGAGTCAGCTAGGGCAGAGCCATAACAGAGAAGATGGCTTAGAGGGACCCATGGCACACAGCTGCCCTCTCACACTGCAGACAGAGCCTGCTCCCCCATGAGTGTGAACTTGGCACATTTCACAGTGCTGAGCACCGTGCTGCCCTCGGTGCTCTCTCAGACCCCAAGTTGAGTTTGCACATCAGAAGCTGTGTCTACCTTTAAGAGCTGGGTCGGAGCACCTTACTT
The DNA here is from genome assembly GCF_017639785.1 of Mesocricetus auratus. NCBI lineage: Eukaryota > Metazoa > Chordata > Mammalia > Rodentia > Cricetidae > Mesocricetus > Mesocricetus auratus. Next base: position 15,765,228 of record NW_024429190.1, on the reverse strand, counting down.
ATGCTGGAGAGTGTGTGCAGTTCATCACCCTGCCAGGCAGTGACTGGGGGCCATGGGCTGAGCTGCAGCACTCAGACCAGAAGTCCCTTTCCATCCAGGGACAGCTCCTCTCCACCTTCAGCAGGTCCTGATCACAGGGCACAAGCTGCCGTTCCTTCTTCAGGTGGCCTGTAGCGTCCTATCATGCAGGTCCTTACGGATGCCAGAGAGGCCTGTCTGCCTGGGGGGATCCAAGTGAGGCCTGCCACACTCCTCAGTGCTCTGTCCATCAACTCTAACACCAGGGCCCAGATCTCTGCCCATGACTGGCTGTGCTGTGCACAGACCACCTGGCAGGCTTCTGGGCACCCTGGGCTCTTATAAAAATGATACAGTAACACAGTGGGCCATTGGCCCTGCCTGCAGATGCTCCCAATGCATCTGGAATGCTTTGCTCAGCCCTGGTTCATATCTGCTCCCTGGATGCCCATCCCAATGCACATGAAGCCTGAGTGTGCCGATCTTGGGATTCAGGCCGTCCCCAGACAGGCTCCTCCCAGGCTTATGCAGCACCGAATCCAAAGGTGCTTGAAGACAGTGAGCTCCATCCCCTCACAATCGCTCTCCATCTCACAGAAGGACCTGTGGTCCTGGGATGAGCTGGTTCCCATGCCACAGCTCACAACCATCAAACCTCAAGCACGTGGCTGGAACACCTTGCAATGTCATGCTGCCAGAATAATGGAGCCCCGTGGGTAGCAAGGTACTGTGGGAATGTCAGGCTATGAGTTTCTCCCTACATGAGCATCACCTTGTGGTAGGGTGTCACACAGGAAGTTACTTCTGAGCTGGCAGGGCCACCTGACAGAAGCATGGGTGCTTGTGCGAGGGGACAGAGATGGTGGGGCTGGAGCCAGGCCCAGTGAGCAGAATGGTACTCCAGACAGTGTCGTAGCATATGCAAGGGCCTTGTGGTGGGAACCAGCCCAGCACACTGGAACAGAGGGGAGAATGGGGCTGGGGCTGGAGGGCCGGAGCAGTACAGTATAAGATGACAGAGTAACGGGGGTGGGCAGGGCAGGAGGGCGCAGCAGGGGCAGAAGACTTCAGGACATCCTGTGGATGGAGAGGTCTAGCCCACTAACTGCTTCTGAAGAAACCATTCTAGAATTTGGAATTGAGTGGGCTAAGGAACTTAAGTGAGGGCTGTGGGGGCTGTTCAGGTAGGCACACAGGGACAACGGTCCCCTCGACTGGGATGACCAAGGGGTAGTCAGCTGCGCTTGGAGGGCAGGCTATGGGAGAACTTGAAGATGCTCAAGATTTTAAAGCAGAGAAAGCAGTGGAGTCACGTCTGACCTGAAGGGCCAGGGCCAGGGCCAGGAGGGGTAATGGTATCTGTGACTTAGCTGCAGGGCCCATGTGGAAAGCAGGCAGGAAGGGGCAAGGAGGCTGAGACCTCAATCCTCACAGAGGAACTGTATGGCACCCCAGCAGTGAAACTTCCTTGTTCCACAGGGTAAAGGGCCCCCAGGAATGGGTACGCAAGACCACAGAGCTGGAGGGGCAAAGAGCTGTGATACCACCTGTTTTTTCTTGGCCCCAGAAGGCCCCCCATTTGAGACAATTTCCAGGAAGGCATCCAAGACTGCTCACTACCTTAGGACCCGCACAGACTCCAGTCAAGCCTCAATGGTCACAGAGGGCACTCGCCTTACCTCACCATCAGCTCTGCCAATTGGGGAGCCCAGAACAAAGTCAGAAGGGGCGATCACGTCCACTAGGGCCACCGCATCATCTTTCAGCTGTTGGGAAACAAAGTCCGTCCACTTGGTAACACCCCACAGTCTCCAGGGCAACTGAGGAGTAACAGAGCCACTCAGCTGGTTGCTACAGAGCACTGGAAACCTGAGCAGGCGCACAGTGCTCCGAGGCCTCACCGGCCTGGGTTGTAGACTCCCTGGGTGTGTGTTTGCATATTTCTACCATGTCGCCATTCACTCGGGACAGCCAGCGCTCGCTGTTGCAGCAAGGCTGCGAAGTTGGCAGAGGTGAGAGTGCAGCTTGTGAGTGTGTCCCCTGAGGCTCATCCCCAGCCTGTGGCCAATCTGGCAACTGCTGTTCTCAAGCAGGAAAGGAAGTCCAGAAGCCACAAGTGCCCCTGTGCCCCTGTGAAAGCTATCACACTTTCAGCTGAGGTGGTGCTTTTGTGACCCCTGCTTCCTCACACAGACTATTATTAAGCCCCATAGAGCAATCTGCTGTGGAGACGCCCAAGGATTTTCTTGAAATGAAAACAGTCTTTATTTCTTCACAAACTCCTGCCAAGCACACTGAAGTTCAAGCTAACGTTTGGGGGATGGCAGAGTGCAGGCAGACAACCTTGGGATAATGCTGGGGGCTGCAGTGTGGACACAGAGGGACCCAACACAGGTGATGTGACTCACCTGCATACACAGTGCCAAGATGGCATCCTCCATGGCTCTTCCTGCTTGCTCACCAGAAATGTAGCCACCTGCAAGCATAGAGTTGTCACACACCCCTCAGCCCTGTGACCACAGCCCATCAGAAGTGGCTTTTCCACTCAGCCTCATTAGGCCTTTTGGACAGAGGTGTCAGCACTGGCTAGCCCTACTGTGTCACACAAGGAATGTGCTGGCTCAGGCCAGCTCTGAGGGTCCTTGTCCCTGGGCGTGTGTCAGTGCTGGTTGAGAAGCTGTGAGGGAGGCCAGGCCCTGAGGCCTATGGCTGGGTGGAATCCTATCACAGGAAGGGCACGGAGTACACAGGTAGGCATCTGTCAGCATCAGACTGCACAGGTGCCCAGATGCGCTGCAGGTGGGTGAGAGCTGGCAGCCAAGGGGGTTCATGGGGGCTGTGGTGTGGGGGGCACACAGGCCTCTGAAGCCACCAGGGGACAGAGTAAGAGACCCAGCCCCTTGGTGTCACTTCAAGCCCACAGCAGCCTTCCTGTAGAATCTCTCCAGTGATTTGTACAGCTGGGAGTATACTGGTGGGAGGAACTACTCTGTGATGGCTTTCACTAGAGAGAAAGGCACCTGGTCACTAGACTTTCTCAGCTGAGGCCTAAGTTCCAGCCTCACCTCGGTAGAGCAGGGCTGTATGCTGGCTCAGGGACCACAGGCCATAGAGTGTGCTGAGCCGCCTCAGCACAGCCTGCAGAGATGGAGGCACGCTGGAGCTGTGTGTGTGCTCATGGAATCGCTGCACCACAGTGAGCTCCAAGAAGACCAGGGCCAGGGGCCGGCAGTAGTACACCTGCAAACGGAACAAAGGCCTGGTGTGTGCTGGAGGTTGTCAATCACTATGACTGTACAACTGGGTCTCCTATGAGGAGGGACCACAGGGAACTGTAGACTCAAATCCACATTCAAACATTCATCCTAGGTCAGTTCTGTGAGGCTAAGCACCATGCACACAGAAACACACACACACACACACACACACACACACACACGCATGCATGCACGCACGCACACGCACATCCTGGAGTGAAGCTAAGCCCTGTGCAGGGAAGGCTATAACATTTACACACTCCAAGACTTGGCCCCATGCCCAACTCTCAAGAGACTAGAGACCCAACAGGCTGTCACTACATTACTGTGACACCAACAAGTGGTCCAGGGCACAGGATCTGTCTTCCTGTGTGGCAGAGGAGCACAGGTTCTACTGGACAGGGGGTAATGCTGCACTGTTCTCCAGGGCTTCTGAAATGCAGTCCCCGTTTCTATACTGCATGTGAGATTGGCGAGCGGCTGCAGGCCCTGTGGGATCCCCTCTCCAGCTACAGACTGATGACCTCCCTAGGGAGGCTAGCCAATAAAGACCCCTTGGGTGGCCTTCTCTGATAACCTAACTGGATGCTGATGGCTGTCAGCACATCTTTCCCTGCTTGCCCCTAATGCACTGCCTCACCTGAACTGCTTGACTATGAACCCAAGCACAGCTGCTTCAGGGGTGGGGGTAGAGGATACCAAGCCAGGTGGCCAGAGAGTAGGAGGTACTGCGGCCTTTCCCAGCTGAGGACGGTGGCTGAGAAGTACTGGACCGAGGGTGAGAAGGGGTGAGGGGTGGGTGTGGAGGCTCTGCCTCACTGACAGCCCTTACTGTGGGTCCAGGTTCTTACGCCTCACGCTCCACTCCAGCTGTTGCTGCTCTGGTTTCCAGCAGCCGCCATTCGGCACTGTAAATACAGCACTCTTCATCTCTCCCACAGGCAGCAAGGCTGGGTATTAAACTTTACAGGGTGTAGGGCCTGCAACTGCCAGGACGTTGACTTCTCCCAACAGACACCAGAGCAAGCTGAACAGGTGCAAACTGTAAAACAAACCTACCTGGCTGTTGTTTCTTGCTTCAAAGTCACTGCCTGTAGACTTTTTCTCTTGACAGAATTTCTGATGACTCCCTTGGAGCAGGTAGCAGACAAGCCAGCGGTATGCTGCCAGGAGAGCTTTGGAGGGGACACAGGAAACAACTGAGGGCACCAGTCATCACCACACCTGTAACCCTGGGCATACAGCACTGCTGGCCATGTATGCCTGACTGGTCTTCATGAGGGTGGTAGAGGATGGGCAGTTTTGCAGAGAGAGAAATGCAGTCACTGAGAGTATCTGCCCGAGGCCCTCTACCAGATGGAGTTGACAGGGTGGTTGTGACTGACAGCATTTCCACACTGTCATTGCAGCTTTGAGACAGCAGATCACAGGGCCACTAAGACACAGTGACTGCTAAGACACAGTGACTGCTCTTTCAGGGGCACTGAGGCCAGCATGGGCATCCGGGTGCTTAGTCGCTAAGGATGGCCAGAAGCTGAGAGGATGGGCACCTGTATTTCCATCCCTAGTCTCACTGGTCAGCTAGAGGGCTATAGGTTGGCACTTGCCCTGCCAAGGCCTCAGCCTGGCATGCTGTTCTCTACAAGCCCCCACTGGCAGCAGAAAGCCAGTCACAGAGGAAAGGGCCAGGGCTGGTTGTTGGGACCTGGTCAGCGAAATGTCAGAGAGGCAGAAGGTGTGTGGGGGGGGCTCATCCTTCCTGCCATACCTGGGCTGACTTCCCACACTACTCAGAACACAGGGCACTGGTGAGTGAGGACACACAGCCTTGAATAGAAAATAGGTTCTGACCAGCTACATGGTGGAGTCCATGCTCTCCACACCCCACATCCCAGGATAAAAAGGCTTAGCACCTGATCCAAAGGACCTGCAGGTTTCAGGGACCAATGAGCAAGGGGACTTCTGCTAGGTACCTGGTCATGGCTCAGAGCCCCTGGGGAGGAAACAGGGGTCTGGCCACATCAGATTGGGCCTATTTCCTCCGGTATCACAGAGCCTGTTCCCAGGATACTCTGATGCCATAGAGTATCTGGCTGTGATAGCCAGGGAAGGGTGGTAGCACTTACACTGGGGTGGCAATTGACAGGGGCAGGTGGTCAATCCTGATGGTCATCCTTGAACCTTAAATGTCATCCTTAGCATGTCAAAAATCTGCATCAACTTCTGGGGGCCATAGTCAAGGCTGGGGAGATGTCTATCCATCCTTAGTTCACATGGCTCACTGTTCCCCAGATCCCCCCAAAGGATCAAGTCATGGGCAGCAGGAAGGTGGGTGCCACAGAAACCTTTCCAAGATTTAGCCAGAAAAGCACTTGCCCCTGTCAATTGCCACCCCAGTGTAAGTGCTACCACCCTTCCCTGGCCAGGCTCATTCCTGGGGCAATGACAGGAAAAGCAGGGCAATGGAGGGGAGGATGCCAGTACCTGCTGAGTCCAACCAGTCTGCTTTGCTGGAGCCCATGAACTTCTGGCCCAAGATTCCAGGGTATGCTTCCAGAAAGTCCACTGTCTTGAGAGGGCTTGTGAAGGCAGCTCCGTCTAGGGCACACACCTCTGTGACTTGGGAGAAAGACAAGGAGCCCCTACCCACAGAGCCTAACCTGCTAGTTCATCCATTTCCGGCTAAGCACCCCAGTCTGCCTGCACCTAGGAAGATCCTCTGCCACCAGGTGATGGCCTTTATTCACCCTGCAGATGGCCCATCTTTGTTTAACTTTTTATTTTTGAGATAAGTTTCCTTCCTTCATTCCTTCTTTCCCTCCCTCCCTCCCTTCCTTACTTTTTTTTTTGTTGTTGTTGTTTTTTGTTTTTTGTTTTTGGAGACAAGGTTTCTCTGTGAAGCCTTGGCTATCTGGAACTTGTTCTATAGTTCTATAGACCAGGATGGCTTCGAACTCAGAGATCCATCTGCCTCTGCCTCCTGAGTGCTGGGATTAAAAGCATGTGCCACCACTGCCTAGTGAGACAATGTTTTGCCCTAACTTGAGAAGCTCCCTCCTTGATGGACTGGCCGCCATGCCTGGTTTGAGGACATATATTGATACAAGCTTGGAATCTGCAGAGCCTGAGAGTCCTGAGTCCTGTGCCCTGCAGAGCTCAGCCTCCCACAGAGGTGCCTACCTTGGAGCCGGTGTTCCAGGAGGCTGAGCAGGTAGTTGCTGGTCTGCTGTAGTAGGACGTTGTTGTCACCCTCATAGGTGCAGTTTGGATCATTGTCATTTCTGAGGTCACCAAGCCGATTTACTGCAAAAAACGCCACAGTGTCATCCAAGGTGCTCTGAGAGGTGCCCCTCCCACAGGCCTACCCATCCAGAGGCAGGAAGTGCTGGCCTCCCTGCCCCTTGACCCACATCTGCTGGCTGTGTCCCCGCTGTTCCCCATCCTTAGGGAAGAAAAGTAACCTCCAGGTATGGGATGGCACAAGAACAGCCAGCACAGGGTTGGTGGCAGTGAGGACCTAGAACTGTCACCTTCCTGCCTAGCAGGGCTTCCCCAGAGTGTTGGGACCACTCCAGAGACAGGATTTGGGGATACTCTTCTATAGCTAATTGAAACCTTAAAAAGCCTATTTCCAGCCAGAGACTGTTCACACCATCTCCTGCTATGTGAGCAGCTAGGGCCTGCGTGCACTTCACGAGATGCCCTAGCTGCCTGAGGCAAGTCATCCAGAACCAGCCTCACAGCCCTTCCTCTCTGGTGGAAAACATTCCCTCTGAGGCAGATGGAGAAGCCAGCCCAGCCCCTCCATGCTATGCTATAGCTAACCCACTAGGTAAAGGCGTGGGGTTAGACCTCCTGGGGACTCAGACAGCTGACATGTAACCTTAAGTTGGCTTTTTACATTCCTGTTGACTTTGGTCCCTGCATCCTGACTGGTAAGTCATGAGCTGTGAGTCAGTCATGGCTGCGTCTGTAGTACTTAGAGATGTAATTTCCTTATTCTATTTAAAACCAGACCAAAGATAAACTTTATGTGTTTTTGTGAGTTACAACAACAAATAAAAGCCCTACCAAGAACACTGTGGAAGGGACAAAAATAGGCAAGCACATAATTCAGCCATGGTCACTGCGAGGCAGTGCTAGTAAGAGAGTCGCGTGTGGAGGGATGGAGGCCACGCCAGAACATGCTGAGTGGCAGGGGCAGGCTACAGGGAGCACCAAATCCAGACCATCTCAGGAGCATCCACGGCTGCACGGCAGCCCGAGTCATCTCTCGGCCACTGACGGGCTGCCGGTTCTGCACTGTGCACAGCAGAGGCCAGCCTTGAGCGGCCAGCTATTGTTAGTCACCTCTGATGGGGATAGCAGAAGTCCCGCAGGTGACAGGCAGCGCGTGGAGGTCTGGGTAAGCACCCTAAATTAATGGTAGAGAAGTATGTCCTGGTCACTGTATACTAGTACTGTATACTAGCTATAGTGCTATAGGCCCGGTCCTCTGTTATATGCACTGACTCCTTGGAAGAACCGACATGCTGAATGTATAATTCTACCATCTTCTAAGAAAGCCGAGGCATAGTGAAGGTAACCTGTGCAGTTACCATGGAGACCACAGCAGGCTCTGACTGGGCAGACTGGCTGTTCACCTGCAGTCATGTACCAGCTGCTTGTGTGATGTGATGCTCGGCACCAGTAAGGCACATCTTGTCCAGGTTTCAGAACTACATTAAAACCAAAGCTGGTTTCCTACCGAGTCATCAGCCAGATGTCTCACTGAAGTAACCTGTTAACTCCGCTCACACATATTTCACATTTCCTCATTATCCCAACTTTTGACCAGGAAGCATGAAGTATCAGAAAGTGGCAACTGGGTAGGACAGGGGTTGGTGAACTTGCCCTGTGCCAGATCAGAGGGTAAATAATTCAGGTCTCTGTCATGAGGACATAGCACTGCTGCTTCAATGTGGAAACAGCCAGAGAAAGTGTGCCTGAGTGAGTATGACCGTATCCCAATACAATCTTATCAGAAAAACAGGCTGCAGTTTGTGGAACCCTGACCTCGTAACCAATGGGAGAACCGAGGATGGAAAACTGCCCCAAACTAACCCAAACTTACTGCCCAGATAGCCGTGTCCCCCGCATGCTTCACGGCACTCCTGGATCCCCCGCTGAGCTGTCCATGAGGCTAGGGGCTTGCCAGCCGATGCCAGTGCATGGATCTCACGTCCAAGCTCTGCCTGTGGGAGACAGCCCAAGGGGAGGTCAAGACAGACCCTGGCCATTCATGTCAGGCCCCAGCTTCAGCACTGGCGAAAAGGAAAACCCACTGCACAGGCTCACAGCATGAAAACAAGTGCATCGCAGTTCTGCATGGAAAACACATCTCAAGGGCAGCATATCCATTGCAGACTGCTGGCAAGTGCCTGTTAGACTTGGCTCCTGCAAGTTCTTGGATGTGTAGTGAACATGGCCATCTGCAGAGAAGACCACAAGATCAGCACAACACTGGAGCCAGTGCGGCCTTCTGAGGAGAGGGAGGTCTAGGGCCATAGTCCTGCAGAAGTTTGGTGATGGCTTAGCGGCACGGGCACCCCCGGGCTTCCTTCCTGAAGCTCGAACCTGCTTCACACACATCCTCATCTCCACTTCATTGAACGCAATGTCTGCTACACAAAATGATTCCTTTAGCCAACTGTGTCTGTCTCAGGTAAGGAGAGTTTCAGTTACCATTGTGCCTGGCTGGGTTCAACCACACAGTTTCAGAAAGACAAACAGGAGAACGGTGTCAGCAGGCAAGTTACAGACTCACTAGGGAAAGCATGTTTGGCTCCTTCGAGTCAGCAGCACCCCTCAGGAGCCTGCTCCTATCCAGGGAGCCATGCCAGCATGTGCAATGCTCCAACCTCTCACTCCAGATGGGCGCTGGGCATCCCAATGCAGCTCATCTGACAGGCTGTTTAGGACAGAGAACATGGCCACAGTCTGTAGCACTTCTAGTCTGCTCCTAGACCCATGTCTTCTGATTGACGTCTGATTTCCACTGAGGGGGCAGCACAAGGAGGGGCCAAGCACTAGCCCCATAGGTTACCAACAGAGAAGTCAGCAACAGACTTCACTGTGCAGAACAGCCGACCCAGTGGGGCTGCATGCTCACTTCTGGCACAAATCCTGGACTGTCAATTCAGAGGGAGTGGATTCAGACCTCTGTGCAGTTGTTTAAGAAAAGACAAGAGCTGAGATAGCCTCTGAGCACGGCAACACGGAGTGTGAAAATCATCGTGCACTAAAGAAACTGTGAGCTCTGCTCTGCCAGCGCATCCCTAAGAAATGGGGTAACGAATGGAGTCCAAACTGCAAGTCACTGGGCAGCTGAAGGAATTCACACAGGCTCTGTTCCCATAGCCAGCTGCTTTTGTTTGGCCACAATGCTGAAACGGGGCTGCTCGACCTCGGCAACGGTAAGCAGATGCCTCACCTGCCTGGCACTGTGGTCTCCCTTGATCAGGCCACTCTGTAGCTCTATCACATCCAAGAAGAGTGTCTTAGAGAAGTGGTCCAAGGCATAGGCAGCTGCCAGGTATGGAAGTAGGCGCCATTGCTGAGGGAAACAAGATACATGACAGATACTCAGAGGGGCTGGCCCAGTTAACCAGTCTACCACTGACCCTGGGAACCTGGAGTCAGCTTCCTTGGGAATGGAGGAAACCCATTGCTGGTGGCAAGTCAGTCTAAGACAGGCACCTATTTTTTATTTTACGAGTATGCATGTTTTCCCTGCATGTACTACATATATGCACTTCATGTATACCTGGTACCCAAGGTCAGAAGAAGGTATCAGATTCCTCAGGAGCTGGAGTTACAGATGGTTGTGAGTCACCATATGGATGCTGAGAACCAAACCCAGGTACTTTGGAAGAGCAGCCAGTGCTTTAAACCGCCAAGCTTTCTCTTCAGCCCTAGCGCCACACTTCTTGAATCCATGAAAGGTGACCAATCACCCTGGGGCGGGGGACACTCACATGCTGGCACTTGACACCCACTGCTGGATGGACAGATGGATGAGGAGATGAATGGATTGGAGGGTTCAGGTGGGGCCTGAAAGGGACCCAGTGAGCCGCCACCGTGGCTGTTCCATATGTGCAAAGTGTCAGATCTTATGTCAGTTGTTTCCATTGCCAACTCTGTAAGCCTTTTGCAGCCCCAGGAAGTGGCAGCACCAATGAGGACCGGGGTTAGAGCTCCTTAGCCACTGGGCTTCCCTTGGCACCCGGAAGAGTCACTATGTCATTGCCATAGAAACAGGGATGATAGCACAGTAGGGCACGTGGGCCACCCAGGCATGGTGGGACAGTTTGTTTTTTAATATCCACTTCCTAAACAGCTCGTTGCCGACATAAGAGGAAAGTGAAGAGAAAGGTCTCATTTCCATAGACTGTCACTCAAACACCTAAGCCAGACTTGGTAACCAGGTCACCTACCTGGTCCTTATCCCCATAAAGTGGGGTCATGACTGCCCCTCTGGCTACAAAGGGCACCCGATCAGAACATGCAGTGGGGATCACAGGAGGTGGCGGTGATGGGCCCTTTTCCACTTAAGGCCTCTGTGCTTTGCCCCATTGCTGCCTCTGAGGATGCAAGGCTGGGTCCCATTTCTACTGCTTTAAAGACCACAATGTTTAAAGGGCTGGGCTCACCTGCTTGACTTCCTCAAGGTCATTTCTTAGGTATGGGGCAGACAAGTCAAAGATGTAGCTTGACTCAGGACAGCATCACCTGCCAAAGCAGGGTGACCTCATCTACACAGTCATCAGGCTCCCACCTGCCACCAGAGCCCCTGGCTCTTCTTCGCCTGTTTGCCTCCTTTTGACGATACATATGCCGTTTTAATTAAAAGTCACCCTAAGGCCCTGGTGCCTGGCAGGCGCAATGTGGCCCATTGTCCTAGTCTCAGGGCATTCCCTGACAACTCTCACCAACTCCCAGGAGCCAAGAAGAGCAAGCAGTACCTGCAGGGGATATTCAAGGACAGGAATTTCTTCCTCGTCTGTGGGTCCAAACTGACACCGTGTGGCTGAGAATCGGAGCGCTATGGACACGGCCAGTTTCAGGTTGGCCACAGAGAAGCCAATAATGGAGATGCGTCCTATGGACAGGCTGCCCAAGGATGCTCCCAAACGTTGCCGGACATCCTGGGAGAGAGAAGCAGGGTCACATGCCAGCCAGGTGTTATGCAGCCTCAGAGAATACCCCAAAGATGAAGGTGTACCCCAGATGCATCGTGAGCAGAGGAGAGGGCTCCCAACTGCCCAAGGAGGGAGCTCTGGGTACAGAAGCACCGTGACTGAGCTTATGAAGCTCCTTTCCTTTGGTGACCTGTGAACTGTCCACCTGAGGGCGCTGTGCCCTGCCTTTTCCTGGGTGGGCACCAGAATGCAGGGTGGTCCAGCACGGGGCTCCACATCCACCAGGCACTCTGCTGGCACATGGCTCCCGGATCCCAGCTGCCAAGCTCCTGTGTGCTCAGCGTTCCGGTCTCACCGTCAATGCCACTGCTCTTTACTCTGTTTGGCACTGGCATGCTCAGGCCCCTCGGTGGTGATGTGGACAGCCTGGTGTCCTTGCTCCTTGTCCCCAGCAGCTGCTCTGGGTTTGGGTCCTTCTTCCAAATTAGTGTAGTGTGTATATGATAGGCTTGCAGACAGGGAACATTTGTCACACTCTCATGTAGAGAACACAGTTTTGTTGGCGTTAAAAATATTTAAATTTGATGGGCGATGGTGGCATGCGCTTTTAATCCTAGCATTTGGGAGGCAGAGGCAGGCGGGTAACGGTGGTGGTTATTCACCTGTCTCCAGCAGCATGATTTCTGAACCTCCTCTGTAATGATCCTGTTTTTCCCTGTGTGTCAGTAGATAGCTTTTCCTCTTTATAACAACTCAGATCCTTTCAGCAGTCTTTCCTGCTCTAGCTGGGGACACTGGTCTGTCACTTCTCTGGACCCTGCTGTGGTAGGCAGGGCGCTCACCTCACCAGGAATTTCCACAGCATTCTTTCTTCCACGTGACGGTAAATTTTACTTGGTTGCTTTCATATTATTCTGTGTCTTATGCGGCTTCTTGGCTCCCAGGGCTAATGTCTCTCAAGTAACTTTGCTGCATTCATTCTCGCTTTCCCACCAGGCAAAGGGTGAAGGCTGTCTGAGGAGTGTCCTTCCTGGGAGTGTCCTCCTGGCACATCTCCTCCTGGAGCTCTGTTCTCAGGGTCAGCCACCTGCCCGTGTACTCACCACTCTCTAGAGCTGTGGGCTGCCCCATGGTTCATCTCCACCCATAGCCTGACCACTCTCAGTTATCACCACATCTGGCTACCCCATCTGGACACAGCTTTCCACGTGACACTCCTGTGGTGCTATTGGTGGAAATGGCCCCCATAGGCTCATATGTTTGAATACTGCCCGTGGAACTGTTTGGGGAGGATGGCCTTGTTAGAAGTGGGCAGGCCTTGGGGTTTCAAAACGCTCACACCATTCCCGGTGTGCCACTCTCTGTCTCGTGAATCAAGACGCAAGCTCCCGGCTGTTCCTGCCGCCATGCCTTTACTCCGCCACCACGCTAACCTTTTGAAACCACGTGTTCCAAATTAAACACTCTTTTAAGAGCTGCCTTGGTCATAGTGTCTTACCACAGCAATAGTAATCAAGGCAGCGAGATGCTCTGGGAGAGTAGCCTCCTACCCAAGGAGACATAGATACCTATCCAGAAAATGCCGCCAGATCCAGGCCACCCTGCCCACCAACACTGCAGTTACGTTCCTTCTCTGCTGACGGTACCAAACCCAACCAAGACTGGTGTGTGGAATTCCCAGGGCCAGCTGCTCCTTGGGTAATCTCCAACACACAGGGACAGACACTTGGGAAGTCCTATCCACAGATACCCACAGTCCACTGGTACCTTAAAGGGGGTGCTGTAAGTGCCCTCGGAGGTGATATTCCCAGTTCGGTCCAGGAGGTTCTGGCGAGGAATTCGAACTTTGTGGAACATGGCGAATCTGTGCAGGAGAAGAGGCGGGCATTCGTCATACAGTCCCACAAGAGCCTGGCACATGGCTCCTGGGCTTTCCTCCTCTCCCCACGATGAAGGCAACATCAGCCTCAAAGACAAGGGGCGTGTGTGATGGGGCCATGTGTGGACCACCATGGTCCAGCTCCTCACTCCCCAGGATGGAGGTGCTCCCATGTTACTGGCTAGAGAAGCCCCACACCCGAAGAGCCTGCAGTCCGGTCTACTGCTTGGGAACTGATCTGCTTCCCCTGAGCAGCTAGGAAAAGAGTCCGACAGGTGTTGCTAGGGATACTGAGCACTGAAAATCCAAGACATTCTGCAAGGTTTAAGGAAGAAGCTTGTACAAAGTTACAAATCTATGTCAACTGCAAAATAAAACGCACTTGAAAATCTTAGTGGCTCCTATAGCAGTGAGTCTGGTGGCTAAGATGCTATACAAACGCAGGACCTCATCAGTCCCCAGCTACCATCTGTGATGATGGTAGGACAGCCTGCTGTTCCTCACCCGCATCTGACCTCCTTCAGTCCCTGGGGATGCAGCCTCACTCCAGCTGAGCTGCCCTCATTAAACAGCAGGCGCAAGCAAGGTATTTCAAAAAGGACACGCCCTAATCAAAACCATGCTGTGACACTTCTACCTGGCCAGGCTCTCTGCTGTCCTGTCTCTTCCCTGGGTCTCCCTCCGAGTGAAGCAAGCTGTCATCTCCGCCAGGAAGTCCACATGTTTTCCACCCTAGCTGCAAGGATCAGAAGGCACACCCATCTCCAGGACACCAGTGGGTAGTCCTATTGAGTGCCATCACGTGGTTGTCCTTGTTCCCCAGCGAGCCATTTTCCTGTTTTTCTTGCAAGTCTACAGTACCTGGTCCCCACCAGGTACTTGATGAGAAGGAACAGAGGTGTTGGAATAGGAGGGAATCCTCCAAGATGAAGGAGTCCTCTCCCCCAAACCATGACCCAGGAAGACACAGCAGCCCTTCCCAGTGCCCACATGACAGAGCTAAGAGGAGGCCCGGGGAGGCAGACGTTAACATAGTACACCCAGCAGCTAACAGAGTGCAGTGTCTGGCAGCCACCTGGCCTGTACCCAGCCTGCAGGCCACACACAATGCCCCGTTTTTAAAGAAAACCCAGCCTCAGTGCCAAGTCGAGGTGCTCCAACTGTTTACTTGAAAGCCAAGGAATGCTTTTCAAGTACAATGTTGTTAATGAAAGCACTTTTTAAGGAGTGGAAAATCTTCACCCTTTTTGCCACAGAGGTAGAATGAGTCTGAACACATTTGTACTTGTGAAGTTTCCTCTAGTTTAAGGAGCAAATGCTCTTTGGGTCAGTTTTATATCCCCAGAAATGGTCAGATGGGTCATGGCACACGAGCGTCAAGTGTGTGTGTGTGTGTGTGTGTGTGTGTACACAAATGGGGGCTAAGGAGGCTTAGGGGTGTGTGTGTGTGTGTGTGTGTGTGTGTGAATAACAGGACGGTGACATGGGGTATCTTTGTGACATAAGGCATGTGGCATGGGGAAAGACGGAACAGGGGCTAGTGATGTGTGGATGACACAGGGCAGTGACACGGGCTATGTATATAACATGGGGCACATGGTGGGAGCATGGCAGGCATGTTGGAAGGATGTAGAGTGTGTGTGTTTCTTCTTCATAACTTCCACCCTGGGTGTCCTGCTGCAAATTCCAGCCACTCAGTTCTGGAGTTATAGCATCCTCTGCTGGTGGCCTATGGTCACTGCAGGCAGGAACCTTAGTTTACTAGTTTCTTCCAAGGACCCTGTGGCCAAGCAGGACAGAGAGGTCACATTAGGCCATTGGATTGGTCTTTGCTTTGCTGGAACAGCTGCACAGGCTGCCCCACAGCATGTCCATGGTGACTCTCAGCCCAGCCTTTGCCACACCTATATTCTGAGGCTTCTGTAAATGTCTGATTTGGTGTCTGTGAGATGCGTCCCAGGAGACTACCCATTTTCTAAAAACAGGAGCTGCTGTGATGGGGCTAAGTACAAGCTCTCTGTTATGCTCCAAAGTTACTCTAACTGCTCTAGTCTGTAGACCAGGAAGAGCAGCAGACAGAGGCACCGGGATCACTAGCTACATGTTACAATGCATTACCAACACAAGCCAAGGTTAGCCAGGCTGCACACAGAGCTCTCAACAGAGGTGGAAACAGCTTTGTGACTTCTGAGCCCTGATCTTTCTCCTTAAGCTTACACCGCTAGGCACTGGTGCTTCTGGGCCCCTCCACACTATCTGCATCTGACCTGCAGACTTAGGAGGCCTAAGCCCTTCCCTGGCCCTGCCCCCAGCCTTCTGGTGATGGGTAGACAATGGGGCATGAGAGCCTTGGGAAGTGCCTGACCCAGGCAGGATTCTCCCTGGAGGTGGCTAGCCTCAGTAGGGAGCCACAGCAGCTGCTTGAGGTGACTCTGAGAGTCCAAATACACATAGAACTGAGACAGGCAAAAACGCATAATACAGCACAGGACACAATACTTGGGGATATCCTGTTTTGGCCTCTTCCAGAGTCATGAGTTATCTTGGGGGCAGAGAGAGGTCTAAGTGCATTGGGCCAGGCATCCTGGAGCTGGGTGGAGCCTGTACACACTGACCAGGGGAGGGCAGGAAGGCAACCTAGACTGCTCAGCAATACATTGAGGGCTAGGCATAGAAGCTGAACAGGAACGGTAGAGATGACAGTGAGCCCTACCCTGTTGGATGCCACTCAGCTGCTGCCAACCTGGGTCTCAAAGACAGATGCTCAGAGTCACAGAGAATCCTCAGGAGCTGGCTTCACCACTGTCCCTCCACCTGGGACACTATAAACCTCAAGCCATCCAGCTGTCCTACTGACCATGGGGACTCCCTGGTTAAGGAGTTAGCAAAGGTCCTTCCGGGCTCAGGCCAGCCCATGGTATTCACTCCCATCCAAGTGCTCCATGCACACTGCTACAGATCAACCCCATTTCTGAGCAGCCCTAGGCTAGGAGTCAAAAGCACCTCGCTGACCATCATATGCCCAGCACTTGGCCAATTACTGCCTCAGAGACTTGAAGCAAATATTCACAGCAGACTCCACAGTGGACAGAGAAGGCCAACCACCAAGAGACCTCACAGAGGAAGGAAGGGCCTATGTAGTTGGGCATCTCCCAGCCTGAGGTTTCCCTAGTGAGTAGCCCTAGACTGATCTGAGAGCTTGGAGAGTCAGAGTCTGAGAAGCTGACCCACAGGGTGCTAGGACAAAGCGGACCTCTGGGAATTGAGACTATGCAGGCCACGGCTGCTACTAAAAGAAATGTAGGTTGGTGTCTACCATAGCCAAGCCAGGCCCTGAGAAGCCTCCACTCCTGAATGCGGCCAGCTGCAGCCTGTGGCTTAGAACAACCCTGGAGCCCCAGGGAGGCAGCATTTGTCTGATGAGGCCAGTGGCACTCACCCATTATCCAGGGCATTCTGCCCCAGCTTCTTCCCCATGTCACCGACCATCACCCCTGGCATGGGAAGCAGGGTCTTCGGGTCCCGAATCTGTACAAAGCCATGAGAAATAAAGGCCAGTTAGTCTTTCAGAAGACAAGGTAGCATGTCCAGACAAGCTAACCACTGACAGGGTGACTCTGAAGAGCTCTAGGTCATACTGGATACCCTGGAGTGACACATCTAGGTCTGGGGATGGAGTCTTCTGTGGAAAATGGACCTCTGCAGCTACAATAAGGGAGAGTCCTAGATGGGACCTAAATCCATGGTAAGTGTGCTTACAAAGGGAACAGATTCGCAGAAAGGCAGTGTGGCGATGAGTCAGAAGTTGGCATGACATGGTGACCAGTGAAGGAAGCCAGAAACTGGAGAAGGTAGGAGAGAGCTTCCTGAGCCATCAAGGAGTACACTGATTCCTGACTCCATCTCCAGAGCCCAGTGACTCTCCTGGCTTAGTCCTGGCTATGACGTGTCACTACACTAGCTACAGGCTGGGTTAGGGGCCCCACACTGTTTAGTGGATGTGGAGAGATCCTGTTCATGCCTCAGACGGAAGACCTGCAGTGGGATTCAGGCATGATGGTAAAGTGGCTATGCACATGTGTGCTGTGGAAAGGAAACCAGGACAAGCTATGTCGATGTCATCTCCCTAGTGGGTGTCCACTAAACATTCCCTACAGGAATGTAGGCATGGTTGGCTATAGACTCCTGACCTAGGGGCTCCGTGAAAAAGACAGGTTTCATTACACGGGAAGCAGACTTGCCAACTGTAAAGCAGAGGCCCCGCTGCCTCCCTTCCCTTCCCTTCCCTTCCCTTCCCTTCCCTTCCCTTCCCTTCCCTTCCCTTCCCTTCCCTTCCCTTCCCTTGCCTTCAAAGGCATGGGGACAATGTTTAGAGATGATGTTGTTCTAGATGGCAGACACTGGCGGCACACAGTAGCGAGGACCAGCCACAGTTGTTGCTTACCCACCCAGAAAGCACAGCACTGGGATGTGACACCCTGCTCTAAAGACATTTGGAGGCTGAGAATGGGTACAGTATGGGCTTAGCATGTGGGAGACCTTGGGTGCAAACTCCAGAACCAAGGGAAGAAAATAGGAAGAAAGGGAGGGAGGGCTGGTTGAATATAGAATTTAGAACTTAGCTGTTTGTAAGAGTCACTAGCTTTTTTTGTTGGTTTGCTTGCTTGCTTTTTGTTTTTGAAGACAGGGTTTCTCTGTAGCTTTGGAACCTGTCCTGGAACTCACTCTGTGGCTCAGGCCTCTGCCTACCGAGTTCTGAGATTAAAGACATGTGCCACCAATGCCTGACTGAGTCACTAGCTTTTTATTTTGTGTATCTGATTCTATTTAAATTTTAATACGCAAGTATCAAGGTTTGGATTGTGGTCCTCAGAGGTAAATGGTTTGGCCTTCAGCCCATGGCGCTGTGGGGAGGTGGGACATGGCAAAAACAAATGAGGCCATTGGGAGTGTGTCCTTTAAGAGGCTACTGAGACCCTGCCACTCCCTGTTTCTTCTCATTTTGTCCCCAGACACAGCTTATTCAGCTACATACTCCTGCCAGGATAGCTGGGCTCCCACAGACACACAGTAGCGCCAGTGTGCCATGGGCTGGCATTTCAAACACTGAGCCAGGATAATCCTTTCCTCCTTTGAAGTTATTGTGGTAGGGAATTTTGTTACAGCAGCAGAAAGCTAACACAGAAGGAGCAACTAACAGGACAAAATAGCTGGTGTTTTATCAAAAGCACCACTAGTGGGAGCTGGAGAGATGGCTCAGTAGTTCTTGCAGAGAACACAGGTTTGGTTCCCAGCTCACAACCAACTGTAATTCCAGTTCTAGGGCATCTGATGCCCTCTGCCACAGGGGCTACATGGACATGCTGCACAGTACCTACGCATACACATAAAGTAAAAAAAAAAAGCAAGCCTTTAAAAAATGCATTGACTACTGCCAGTTTCCAGTTCCATCTGGAAAGAGTTCCAAAGTGAAAGGCAAAAATAGCTAAGGCCATGCTTAACTCATAAATATTAATTGTGCAAATTCATCTTCCATTTCCCATGATATGTAGAAGACTGTCAACCCTGCAGGGCAAGCATGGGCTGTGCCCTCTATACAGGTGCCCTGCTGGAGGGGGAGGAGAGATGTCACTGAGGTGCCCTGAGTACAGGCATCCTGCTGGAGGGGAGGGTGAGGTACCACTGAGCTTCTCTTACGGCAGCTGTTGATTTTGATTTTTGAGACAGGATCTACTACAATAGGCCAAGATTTGCCTCAAAATCATAATGCTGCCTCAGCCTCCTGAGTGCAGGGATTACAGATGTGTGCCATGGCGACAGGCCTGCTGGATGCTTTTAGCACCACTCACAGAGACTCCAGCAGCACTGCAGCCTGTGGTCTGAAAGCGAGGCGTGCTGCAGGAAGCCGGGTGTCAGCACGGTGTCTTCTACAGCAGTGCACATCTGTGCTTGACAACCCCGTGCCTGTGGCTGCAAGTGACTGTCTACCTGGGGGACAGTCCCACCCAGGTCTTACCTGCACCAGGAAGGAATGCAGCCCATGGCACTTGCCATCTGGCATGTACAGCTGAGCAAACACCACCGCGTGCGTTGCTGTCTTGCCCATGTTGCCCACCCAAAATTTGGCAGCCTCGAAATCCGGGGAGTGAATGATGAACTCCTGTGAAGGGAGAGGGCAGCCTTGTAACGGGCAACCGAGAGCAGAGAACGCCTTGTCCTCTGCAGCAGGCTGACTCCTCTGCTCAAGCTTCTGAGCCAACGGTGAGAAGGGACTGAACACTTTTTCGCCTGTGTGGGCCAAGCTGACTTTATTCTTGTTCCAGGGTCACTTGGGGGGAACAGAAAATGAGGCGCAGTCTCTCACACAGTGGACTGCTGGCTGGCACTCGCCTGCAGAGGCTGACCCCGACCACACTCTGTCAGTAGAGGCCTGTTTCCCTTCTTGCCACAACCCCCCTGGACTGCTAATGAAGGGGCCTGCTTTCCTTCTGTTGCTCTGAATGTACTGGCACCCGCAGAGAGCGTCTTTGGAAGTGAACAGGCGAGGCACGCACTGCTGCGTGAGCTGGAGCCGCACGTCGCTGGCAGGGATGTCTGAGGCAAGCTCTGCTTCTGCTGAGTCAGTAACTGCCCCACGGCCTAAAGTATGTCCTTGGGCCCTTTGCTACCAGTCAGCACCAGCTTCCCACCCATAGAAGTCCCACAGCAGTCCCAGGCCCCAGAGCAGAGTAGGAGCAGACAGGGTCAAGGAATTAGCAAGACAAAGAGGAAAATCTTGGTCAAGAAGCAGGCAAGTATGACAGCCTGCATGGCGGTCCCTCCCTCCTTGTCTCTGCCCTTGCAGGGCTGCACACGGTATG
The DNA here is from genome assembly GCF_017639785.1 of Mesocricetus auratus. Taxonomy (NCBI): domain Eukaryota; kingdom Metazoa; phylum Chordata; class Mammalia; order Rodentia; family Cricetidae; genus Mesocricetus; species Mesocricetus auratus. The sequence continues at coordinate 15,745,034 of NW_024429190.1, read as the reverse complement.
ATTTGTCCTATGTTCACCATACAGCAGCTCAGGCCAGAGTTCAGTCAGCCATGTGGATGAATGGACAGTGAGCAAGGGCGGAGCTTCCTTTCCAGCACACAGACCCTCTCTCTCCCACATCCCAGGTAACGGGGAGGTTGAGGAGGGTTGAGACTCCCAACTGCACACGAGGAAGGTGCACACGAGGAAGGTGCCCGCGGAGCACAAGCCTTAGACAGTGGAGAAAGGGGGCTTCCACACCCCTCTCAGCACTGACCAACCCCGACGTGTGAGACCCATGTCCCTCCCACCCTGCATTCTAGGAGCTCCTAGAGAACCAGTTGCAGCCTGTCCCCACAGTGGCTCCCTGCAGAAGGCAGTATCCACACAGAACAGTGCCCAGCAATGCCCCAACAGTGGTCGGCAACATGGGTGTCACAAGGATGCCAGAAACGGGGCGAGGAGCAGAGGTCTAGGCAGCAATGGGCGGAGCAGGCTGCTCAGCCACCAAAAGCCCCATGAGCATACAGGCAAGGCAGGCCCAGGACTGAGGCCAGGAAGAAGCACCCTCCCTTGGAACACTTCATGTAGCACGAGGATCTGACCCTCTATGTGTCCGCAAACCCATCTGCTCAGCATGGAAGGTAAAGGCTTCATGCCTCAGCACAAGGCATGTTCTCAGAGGCATCTGACAGTGACCTCTAATGAGAGTGTAAGGGGATAACACTCTTGATTAATTGTTGTTCATTCACAACATTTCATGTGCTGCACCCTGGGTCCAAAATCCAGAACCTACCTGAGTGGCAGGATCGTAGTGAGCTGTTGTTCGCATGGCCTTGGTGTTACTCCCATGACTCAGTTCAGTCAGAGCAAAACAGCCAAAAATCTAAACATCAAAGTACAAAGTGATGCCAGGGGTATGATGCGTTCCTGTGTGTATTCCCTCAGCGGCCATTCCACCAACACGGAATGGCCAGGAGCCCGGGTACTCCTCTCCCTGCCTATGTAACTATGGCATGACTGAGTCCCCCTGCTGCACCAGATACCACTCCCACCTGCTGGCAGCAGCCTATGTTGAGTACAGGCTGCAAAGACTTTTATAGTCAGAGGAGGCCATGGGGGCATTCGGTCAGACAGGAAAGCCAAGTCCACAGCCAAACACAGTGGGCAAGGAGGAGTGCCAGTCTGAGGGCACTTAGAAAAGCAGAGCCTGGCCTCCCAGCCCTCCCCTGTGGCTAAGTATGGCAATGACACTGGTCTCACAGCTCACTGTGGACGACTCACCTCCAAGCTATAGATCTTTTCAAGGTACTTGAGACGCTGCTCAGAACCAGAATTGAAAATTGCGGATCCAAAAACCTGAAATATACCATAGATGGGGGTGTGGGTGTGGGTGTGGGTGGGTGCTGCCACTCCTGGCTCAGGGCAGGCACACCTCACACCTACCCCACATGCTCTTCACCTTGCTGTACTACATTTTGAATGAATATATTTTATCCAAGAACCCATGGATAAACCCAAATTTGCACTGAAAGCTAAAAATCTGGCCTTGTCACTTAATCTTAAATCCTGGATATTTTAGGAGCCATGTGGCTGTAGTTTGTGTCTGATGTGTGTGGCCCAGTGTGGACCTGGGTTCCCTGTTCTCTACCTCACACTCACCAGCATGTGGAGGGCGCATTTGTTAGCCAGGGACCAGTCGTACATGCCCAGGCAGTGGATCAATGCCGGGATCTTCAGGGGCTCCTTCAACAGTTCTTCCACCTGGAAGAAGCCATGCTCCAAGACCCGCTTGCAGCGGAGGAAGTTCAGCTCCCGTTGCTTCTCTAGAGGCAGATCGGTCCCATATGAGCGGGCAAAGAGAGGGTCATTCTCCAAAGTCTTGAAGATGGTTTTCTGTGAACACAGGGCACAGGATGCCAACTTGACGGCCAAAGGTGGGGTTTCACATGCTCTTATGCATTTGGTTTCTCTCAGGGCCATGGCTGCCTGGGACCCAGTCTGACCCAGAATCTCCCACATGAAAACACCCACCCCAGCTGAGAGGAGGATATAAGAATTCCAAAATCTTGTCCACTCCTTCCTTCTGGCATCCTGGGACCCATCTTGGGGTAAGAGGAGACAGACTCACACTGTCCCAAGAACTACCCATCCTACAGAGCCATTAGGGCCAGGAAAGCCACAGGGCTTCAGAACTTCAAAGTCACTTCTGCCAGGGAATAAAGACATGCGCAAACTCTGCACGGACCTCACCTTGAAGTGGAGTACATCCTCACCATCCCAGAAAAGCAGCAGCTCCTTGGAGCTGAAGGAAGCTCTTTCTCTGTAGGCACTAAGGGGGCCCCTGGGGATGTCTGGCCATAAAGCACCGTCTCTTTCTTCTGGTGTAGATTCCATGGTATTGCCAACCTGCACTGTGAACAGCCACACCATATTAGAACAAGAGTGAAACCCCACCTTTGATCTCAAGTTGGCATCCTGTGCCCTGTGTTCACAGAAAACCATCTTCAAGACTTTGGAGAATGAACCTCTCTTTGCCCGCTTGTATGGGACCAGTGCCTCCCAAGCAACAGCAGCAGAGGCAGCAAAGCATCAGTATGGAGGCACTGATGTCCCAAAGGGAGGGCAAGGCAGCACTCCCCTCAAGGATGGCACTGCTCTCCTGGACTGCACTCCTGACCAGGCAGTGAGGACACAAGGCAGATCTGTGCCTCTGCAGAAGGAGTGGGAAGGAGGGCTGAGGTAAACAGGGTGTGACAGACCAGGTAGCTGCAAAGAGTCCATCCCGAGGAAACTGGTCTTTCAGGTATCAGGAAGTTGAGGTCCCTTATGGATCACTGGGCCCAGAGGCAGGGAGCTTCCCCTCTGGAATCTGGCTGCGTACAGCACATGATGTCCCTGCTCACCCAGACACTGGCCACTGAACACAGAGGCTGTGACTAATGTTGGTCTGTACTCAACACTCAGCCATCCCACTCACAATGCAGGTAGATGCTTTTCACTAAAGGACTGTTCTGGAATTCTCTGGACAAATTGGATCCTCTTCCAGAGATCTGATTCATCACATCATAGAGGCAAAAGACCTATGCTCTGGCCAACAAGAATCTGAGAGCTAAATCCAGGCAAGGAGACCCAAACAACTTTGGTATCCATTGGGGTAACTGTTCAAATGGTCTAGGGCTGGCCTCCAGTTTGTGGTCACAGTGCAGGTAGTGTTTTCCTATGTGACAGAGAAAGCAGGGGCATGGCATGGCTGAACACCTGCCCTCACAGATCCAGTCCTACAACACCTTCCCCAACTCTGAGCCAAGAAGGTTGTCCCTACAGAAACGTGAGCTGCTAAATCCAAGGCCAGACGGAGGAAACATAGTCAAAGACTAGAGAAAGGGCCCAAGGAGAGGCAAAGGGAAGGACAACAGAAAGTTCCAGAAAGAAAAACTATGTCCTTGTAAAGACTGACAGGACTGGAAAACTTCCACCATCTGCTCCCAGGAAAGAGAAGGCTCAATTTTGATCAGGGGACATCAAGACCCATCACAAACCAGACGTAATATAGGAATACATAAGTGGGAGTTAGCTCACAGAGTCACTGTGGAAACTACGTTATTCGCATATGCTACAGTGGAAAAGGACGCAAGTTTAAAAGGGAAGGTAAAGGTTAAAACAATGAAGCCAGGGCTGGAGAAATGACCCAGTGTTCAAAAGCACTTACTGTGCTTGCAGAGGACATGGATTTCGTCTCCAGTGCCTACATCCTGGCTTACAAATGTCTCCAGTTCCAGGACATCTAACACTTCTCTGACCTCCTTGGGCTCCCGTACACATGTGGTTCATAGACATACTTGCAAGCACACACACACACACAGAATTATGATTAAAACAAACAAACAATGAAGTGTTATGTACCTGTACACAAGTGGTTCATAGACATACATGCAGGCACATACACATACACAAAATTATATATTAAAACAAACAAACAGTGAAGCTTGCAGTACTACGGATAGAGGCACAATGTCTGCTACTGGGTATGAGACAGTCACAGGTCTGGTAAGAGGCATGAAGGCTCCAAGAAACAAGGCCAATGACAGGGACCAGTGGCTAGTTTCCACAAGACTTTTCCCTGGTAGGGGAACACATGCTGGGCATTTCTGCTTGCTACATATTCTTGTTTCTAACACACTGCTTCTAAAGCAGACAATTATAACTGACTACACTGCAAGTAAGAATGGCTTCTAACAATCCTGCTCCAGTTTAGGAAAGAAACTCAAAACCATCCTGTAGACCAGCATTTCTCAACTCATGGGTCATGACCCCTTTGGGGGTCAAATGACTCTTTCACAGGGAACACATAAGACTATCAGAAAACACAGGTATTTGCATTATGATTCATAACAGTAGTAAGATTATAGTTATGAAGTAGAAATGAAAAAAAATTTTATGGTTGGGAGGTCACCACAACATAAGGAAGTGTATTAAAGGGTTACAGTATTAGGAAGGTTTGAGGACCACTGCTGTAGTCAGATAGCTAAGATTTTGGCAGCTGTGAGGAGAGTGATTAATTAAATGAATATCATTTGGAACACCTCCAAGATCCAAATGAACTACTTCAATAATCAGCCTTCTAGAAACACCAGTCAGTAGCAGTGGCTAGCAGCTAAGGTCAGCAGCAAAGACATCATCAGAGATAAGCAATAGGGGGCTGTGGCCACCTGTATGCACAACATACAAACAGCCACAGGCAATTCTAGTTTGACAAATCCGGTCCACATAAATCTTCTTGCAGTAATATTTTGTTTATGATCTAACAAATAAAACCTGCCTGAAAAGCAGAGAAGCAGAGCAGCCAGCCACTAGAGTTCTCACCTCTACCAATGCTCAGACCAAGGGGTGATCCTGTCCTCAGACTGCGTCTCTCTCGTCTTCTCCTGCCTTATATTCCTCTCTCTGTCCAATCATATCACTCCTGTCTCCATTTCTTTAGTTCTGGAACTAAAGACGTGTCAATAAGCCCCAGCAACACCACTTTTGAGTATATGCCTGGAGGATTGCACACTCACACCACATGGATATTTGCATAATTAAATTCATGGCTGCATTATTCATAATAGCCAGAACCTGTGAACAACCTAGATGCCCCTCAACCAAAGAATGGATAAAGAAAATGTGGTACATTTACACAATGGGGTACTACTCAGAGGTTAAAAAACAAAACAAAACAAAAAACAAAGCCGGGCTTTGGTGGCACACGCCTTTAATCCCAGCACTCAGGAGTCAGAGGCAGGTGGATCTCTCTGAGTAGAGGCCAGCCTGGTCTACAGAGCTAGTTCCAGGACAGCTTCCAAGACAATACAGAGAAACACTGTCTCCAAAAACCAAAAACCAAAACAAAACAATGACATCTTGAAATTTGCAGGCAAATGGACAAAACTAGAAAAAATAATTCTAAGTGAAGTAACCCAAACTCAGAAAGACAAATATAACATGTACTCACTTATAAGTGGATATTAGATATAAAGGAAAGGATAACCAGCCCAGAGAACCTAGGCAACAAAGGGGACCCTAAGAGAGACATACATGGATCTGCCTATGGAGGGGAAAAAGACACGGTGTCCTGAGTCCATTGGGAGCATGAGGGGTATAGGGGAGAGTGGGAAGGGAGAGGAGAGGAGGGAAGGGAAATGGAGAAAAATGTATAGCTCAATAAAAACAAGGTAAAAAATTAAGTACCAATTTAACAAATGTATATTCAGAAGTTCAAATAAAACATAAATGACTGTGACAAAATAATAATAATAAAAAGGCACGTCACTCCAAGTGCTGGGATCACCCTGTGTGGGCTTCATTTCTCTTTTAGAACTGGATCAACGTCCTGTAGCCCAGGGTGGCCTTGAACTAACAGAGATCCATCTGCCTAGGTCTCCCAAGTGCTGGAATTAAAGGTGCGTGTCACCACTGCCTGGCCTCTATGGCTAACTAGTGTGGCTAGCTTTGCACTCTGATCTTCAGGCAAGCTTTATTTGTTAAATCGTAAACAAAATATCACTACATAGTCTTCTCTGTTTTCACCTTCTGTGGTGGTCAAACCTTACTGTCAACTTGACTGGATCTGGAATCTCATAGAAAACTTATCTCGGGGTGTACCTGAGGTTGTTTCCAGAGAGCTTTAACTGAGGGAAGACCCAAGCTAAACATGGAAACATCATCCCATGGACTAGAGTTCCAGACCCCCCAAAAAAAAGCTAGCAAGATGGCTCAGTCATAAAGGCATTTGCTGTCAAGCCTGGAGATCTGAGTTCAATTCTGGAGGCCCACATGGTAGAGTGCAAGAACCAACTCTCCTAGTTTGTTCTACGATGGCACCCCCTCACCCCTGCCTGCATGCATGCTATGGTATGCACGTGAGCCTCTGCCCCAGAGGAATGAATAAATGAATAAAACAGAATTTTTAAAAAATTTAAGGGGTGAAGGTGCAAGGTGGTTCAGTAGGTCAAAGTGCTGGTCATCAAGGCTGATGGATAGAGCTTGATCTACACACATGAAATATATGTGTGTGCTGTTGTTGGCTTTTACTCTTCATTTTTGTTCTTTTGCCTCTTTACTCTTTGGGGGCATGCCACCCAGATCACAAATAAATAACACACAGAGGGTTAATTCTTACTTAGAAATGCCCAGCCTTAGCTTGGCTTGTTTCTAGCCAGTTTTTCTTATCTTAAATTATCCCATCTATCTTTTCCTCTGGACTTTTTCTTTCTTTCTGTAATCCTTTCTTTACTTCTTTCTCCACGGCTCGCTGTGCAGCTGGGTGGCTGGCCCCTGATGTCCTCCTCTCCTTGTTCTGTCTTACTTCTCTTCTCTTTCCAGATTTCTCCTCCTATTTATTCTCTATGCCTGCCAGCCCCACCTGTCCTTTCTCCTGCCTCGATATTGGCCGTCCAGCTCTTTTTTAGACCATCAGGTGTTTTAGACAGACAAAGAATCACAGCTTCACAGAGTTAAACAAATGTTCCACAGCATAAACAAACGTAACACACCTTAAAATAATATTCCAAAACATATATGATATATATTATATATACAGACACACATACATATCTCCCACACCTGTCATGGGCTATACACCTGTAATCCCAGCACTTGTGAGGCAGAGGCAGGAGGATTTGGTGTTAAAAGTCAGCCTTGGTTATCTAGTGAATTCAAGGCCAGTCTGAGCTACATGAGACCCTGACAAACACAAAAAGAACAACAAAGAAACCTTTGCAGTTATTGCCAGTTGCTTGTCTAGAATGCCAGAATAATTGAGTGAGAAGAAGCAGTCTTTTCAACAACTGTGGACAGCTCCGTATGAAAGGACAAGGCTCTCACATACACAAAAATTACTTTCCCATGGCACAGATGTACACACACAAACTAGACCTATCAAATTCTTAGAAGATGATGGAGAAGCTAATCTCTGTTATCTTGTAGTTGCGAAATATTCTCGGATAAGGCATATGATGGCTAATCCTGAGGGCCAGCTTGCCTGCACCTACAATCAACTAAAACACAAGCTTCTGGTCATTCCTGTGAAGATGCTCTTGTTCAGATTCTCTGAAATAGCAAAGCCCCTTCTGGTGAACCCTCCCAGTTGGAGGGACATGGAAGCAACTTTTCTTTTTGCCTGCTTGCTCTCACTTTCACTGGCAAGTTCATCTATTCTGCTGCTGAGGCATTCCTTTTCTGGTGTTGGAACCAGCTTCTTCAGGATTCCAACAAAGGCTAAAGACTAGGAGCTCCCCAGGAATCTCCTAGGACCCCAAACTGGGACTGTTGAACTATCCAGCCTTGTGGACAGAGCAGCGACAGGATTCTTGGCCTCTCGGAGTGAGGCAGCCATTACTATATTATCCAGTCCATATCCTGTAAGCCGATCTAAATATATATATAGTTTATATACATATGTGAATATATATTGAAAGGACTAAAGTCAGCACAGAACACACCAAGACCAAGTTCTCAGCACAAAGGAGATTTTTTTTTGTCCCAGAGGGACAAAGACAGGGATAGGAGACAAGGGGGAGGGGAGAAAGAGGGCAAGGGAGAGGGGAAAGGGATATTTGCCTCAGAGGAACAAAGGACTACCTCTGGATAGAGAGGAGACAGATGTTACAAATGGCACATGGCAGCTTATAAAAGGAAAAGGGGAAACCCCATGTGAGGAAGAGGTGTTTGATTTTAATTGAACAGGTTAACTAGCATAGTCAAAAGGGGGCTTTTGATTGCTGGACTTTGATACTTTGAGAGTTGTACCTTGGTTGTCAGCCTCAGGAGGAGGAAGTGGCTAAAGAAGGAAACAGACCTTGGTGGCTAGCTTTAGGAATGTGAAACGATTTTTTAGCAACAGGGAGAAGGATAAAAGGCAAAACCTGTTGGTATCATGTTTCCCACGCATAGGCTGCAAAAGCCTTCCTTTACATTATTCTATCAGTTTTTTTCCTTTAGAGAACCCTAATGCATGCCATCACAGGCAACAAGAGAGCGTGATTTCATCTTACCTAAAAACATCTGTAACAAAGGAGCAGCCTGCTTTGCTCTAGGTCCCAGATCCTCACCAACTCCCAAAGGTCCCATGCCACCTGAGGTCACCAACACAGCTACACTGTGGTACAGCTGTCACAAACATCCCGCAGAGCCGTGTTGCCTTGGCTCCAATTCCAATAGTTTACCAGTCCAGTGGCCTTACCGAGTTGTTTTGCTACCCTGTTTCTCGGAAGCAAAGATGTGGGCACACAGGGCAATATCTGCCTAGAAAGTTCCTGGGACACCTTGATATGCTTCGGTATTGTTCTGATGTTTCCTTCAGTCTTTCTCTCTATTTAAAACAAAACATGAGACCTTAGTTTTGGTGAAGTCCTGTATGCACAGCCCCAACAGACCAGACCCAACAAACAACAAACACTACACATTTTCTTATCAGACTGTAACTTGCCACCTGGGAGATCCCAGTTCACCTGGCCTTATGGGCAAATTTCCTCTCTGCTTCAGTCTCCAACAAAGTGGAGACTCCACTTGTCTCTATCCCTCGTTTCCACTTCAAAAATTCAGTTTCATGCTGGACATAATGGACTAGCCTATTGTCCTGATTACTGCCAAGACTCCTGAGCCAGGAGGATAGAGTTTAAAGCCAGCCTGGGCAACTGAGACCATTAAGGTCTTGGATATGGATTAGTGGCAGCCCGCTTCCTAAGAATTCCCTATGTCCAGAGTTCAGTGCACCTGAGAAGCATGAATAGTACCCTGCCTAGACCCACTGGGGAGCAGCCCCTAAACACTACAAACGAATTCAATCTACAGCTAATTTTGCTCAAATTCTGTCTTAGGATAGCTCCCTGCGGAGGTGCAGTCTCTAAAAGCTGCGGTCAGCTCTTTCTCTCACTAGAGAGCATGACCTCGGGGCAGAGTGCAAATTCCAGCAAACCCCTGTCCCGTCCTGAATCTCCCGGGTCCCGCAAGTCCTCACTGATCAGATCCAGCTTGGGGTTGGCGGTATTAGTCACTCTGGCGTCCTGCGCACACTGTCGATCAAGAGTGTCCTTGTGTCTGAGGATAAGGCAGGCGAAGCCTATCTGACATCCGCCCGCCCATCCTGGAGTGTGGCGTCATCCCACCGAGACGCTCCCTTCCCTCCCCCCATTGCCCCAAGTAGCGGCTGGCTGCTGTACGTCATCAGTCCGTGCCGACTGGTAACAGGAAAGTGCAGATGTGAAGACTCAGCTCGGATGCGGTTCCGAGTTTGGAGTTACAGGATTTCGTCCCGGTGGCTCTCGGCCTGGTTAGAACCATGGGGCTTACGCCCTCGGCCCAGGTCAAAGCTGTCCTGTTTTGGTCCAGGCCTCTTGAGGCTCTGGAGGGCACTTTCGGGGGGAGTGGGACCGCGGCTCCTTTGAGATGCACTTTACCCAGAATTGCTCCTAATTTCCCAGGGGGACCTCCTTACCAGGAACTTGTACAATAATACTCCTAAAAGAGCTTCTCCAAACTCCAGGAGCATTCTTTGGCACATTCGTGCCTGCACATATTACACAATAATAATAATAATAGCAGCAGCAACTGTGGCAATGGAGTTGGATGGATGGGTGGGGGAAACAGAGCTGTTGACGATCAGTTCTGTGGAGGAGAGGTGTCGTTGCAGTAGGTAAGCTCATAGAGGAAACTTACAAAGCATATACTGTCTCTCCTCCCCAGTGGGGCTCCTCCACCCCAATTCTCCAGTTCTCTGCTTCTGCCCAGCCCTTCCCAGGGCTCGCTCAACATGTTTAGATACCATCATTTCAGTCTTTCTGTGATGGCTGGGTTAAAGACTTGCCCAATCCAGTGCAATGGTGAACTTTTCTTACAATTCTGGCACCAGGGAAACTGAGGCAGGGGCATCATGAGTTTCAAATCAGGCTGGCTGACAAAACAAGATCCTTTGAAGTAAACAAATCAATCTGTCATTCTCAGCTCTGACCTGGTTTAATCCAAGACTTCTTGGTAGCATTCACCCACCTGTCCTCCAGCTCCTCCCAACTCTATGGTCCCCTCCTGGTCTTAGGACACTGCCTAGCCTGTGTGTGACAGAGAACTCCATGGATGCCTCTGTGTTAGACCCAGGGGACAATGAGACTACAGGATAAGTGGTAAGAGAAAGAACTGGACCATGCCTTCCTCAAGTGCAGACAGTGCTAAGGTCACAGAAGGGTCTCATATTGCAGGAAAGAAGGGTTTTGCCCTTGCCTCGTTAGCTACTTCCTGATAAGACTGCCAAAGGTAGGAGGGCTCTTGGGATGACCCAGCTGAGAGCCACCTGGCAGTGTCTGCAGGAGGCCTTCCTGCAGACCCCGCCCCTGCTCCCTGGTGCCTCACTTTTGCCCCCACCACATTCTACTGTCCTGTCATGCCGTCCCCCTTTTTTGGTCACTTGTTCTGTCGGCTGTCACTGGTACCCGTGAGTAGTTGCACATTTTTGTTTGTTGTTGGGAGTGGTGTTTGAGACAGTCTCCTGTAGCATGGACTGGCACCAAATTTGGGATGTAGCTCAGGATTGCCTTGAACCCCTGATCTTTCTGCTTTTGTCTTCCAAGTGTTGAGAAATACAGGTATGTGCCAACACACTTGACTGTATATTGTTTTTTATTGTGTTTTTTTTTTTGAGACAGGGTTTTTCTGTGTATCTCTGTAGACCAGGCTGGCCTTGAACTCACAGGGAACCTCCTGCCTCTGCCTCCCGAGTGCTGGGATTGAAGGTGTGTGCCACCACTGGCTTTGACTATACATTGTTAAAGTTTACTCCCACACTCTGGTCCCTTGTCTCTCACCATACCTTCCCTATCACACCTCTGTAAGTTCAAGACTCACAGGAAAGTGATGGGGGACCGGTCACCACAACACTCAGCAGAGAACATGGCTGGTGACAGCTCTGCCAGGACCATGCTCACCAGCCCCCTTCTAGTTGTAAACTCCTGTACAGTAGTGGGCACCTGAAAAGGGTGCTGGGTTGTAAGATGAACACACAAATGTTGAAGTTTATCATTGTGAATGTTCCCAGTGTGAACCAATGGATGGAGAAATCCCACTATAAACCCAACCATTCAATCCTATGGTTGTTGACCTGAAAAGCAGGCTCATGCTCTCGAGTCAAAGAACTTCTATGGGACTAGGAGAGCATTGCAACCCCGCCATGTGTGTGACTGATCACAGCATATCTCATGATGGAAAGACCAAAGGGAAGTTCACACAAACCATTTGTAACAAGGGCTTGCTGCAGGACTTGGCATTAGCTCACTGGTGAAGACATACATTTGTGTTTGTACAGGCTGTTTAACTGGATTGCTGCAGTCTCAGGCAATCTTCTGGAAATCCAGGTCTAGGAAAGAGGAGGAGCCATGCAATTGATGCAGGCTAGGAAAGAGGAGGAGCCATGCAATTGATGCAGGCTAGGAAAGAGGAGGAGCCATGCAATTGATGTAGGCTAGGAAAGAGGAGGAGCCATGCAATTGATGTAGGCTAGGAAAGAGGAGGAGCCATGCAATTGATGTAGGCTAGGAAAGAGGAGGAGCCATGCAATTGATGTGGGCTGGTGTCCTGGGAAGGGATCTTGTGTGTAGGCTGAATTTTCCCACCTCAGCAGCCGCTTCCAAATAACCAACACAAAGGCTTATATTAATTGCAAATGCACAGCAGTAGCTAGGGTTACTACTAACTAGCTCTTACATTTCAGGTTAACCCATATTCCTTATTTACTCTCTGCCATGTCAGGTTACCTTTATTAGCATGGCACGTTCATCTCCTGCTCCTCTGTGTCTGCCTACTACTGTTTTCATCCCAGCCTTCCTCATCCCATCATTCTCAGTTTGGCTTTCCTGCCTAACTGTATCCTATTCAGCTATTGGCCAGTCAGCTTGTTTATTAAACCAGCCACAGTGACATATATTCACGCAGTGTAAAGGCATTTGCCACAGCACTTGTGGGAAACTATCCCACTGAACCCAGTGTCTGTTCACACTGCCCTGTGTCCTCTCACCCCCAACACCACACTTCACTGTGAGGCACATATAGTCTCTGCCCCATTTCCCCAGGCCCTGGCTTAGCATCCACCAATTTTGGTTTCTTTAATTTGTTTTGGTAAAGGTGGCAGGACATCCAGGCTCTGCTAACATGACCTGTTTGGGCTTCTAGGGCCCAGGAAACTTTGCTAACAGAAAGACCTTGCCTAAAAAAAAACAGACAAACAAATCTCCCAAATAACAAATAACTGCTTTATATTTTAATAGCAACTAAAACGAGGAATAATGGCCAGCTTTCTACCTGCAGTCCCAAGCAAGTGAAGCCTTCCTGATAAACATTCATTCTCTCTGGAAAACTGTGCCCTTTATTTTTGCCAATACCAACAAATATGGGCATGAGCTTGTGTTCCCCACCGTGAAAGCTGTGGTGACCTGGGGAAGCATTTTGTTGGGTTCTGACCCCTTTATTTGGACAGTCAGGTATTCCAGAGTCAAGATTTTGGGAAAAGGCACAGATCATTTCTCTTTAAATCACTTTGTCACTGAATTTTCTCTCTCAGTACCTTTGAGATTAGAGGAGCCACATTGAGTCACTAGCTTCTCTCTGTGTCTCTGCATCCCCCTACACACACACACACACACACACACACACACACACACACACACACACACACCTCCCTTACTTTCCAGGATCAATGGATAGTGACTTGTTGATCAACCTCCTGAATAGGTTGGTATTTGCTATTCAGCAGGCTGAGGCCCTTTGCTCTGATTGTATAGACATCATGAGGAGGCAAAAGGAAAGTTCTTCAAGGACTATCAGGTTTTGATGGCCTTTGTATCCCTTGGCTTATGCTAACATTGAATTTATGACAGCATGCAGCGTGAGCAACAACAAGTTGCACCCTCTAGTGTTACATCTGTGTAGGACTGGGACCCTGAGTCCTACAGTGACAAGTGTAGCTCTTATATGTAGGTCTAGAGTGTCAGAATTCTCCAGCCTTTAACATCACTGGTGTTACAGCTCCCGGGTGTAGGGTGTCTGAGACCCTTGGTTCTCCAGTCCCAACAGCTCTCTGGAATTCTTCATGCAGCCTATAGCTTTTCTTTGGCTCTTTACAGCCTTCCATTCTTCAGCCTCAACTCTGCACACTCTCTTTCTTCCCGATGTTCTGATTTCTGACCTTGCTGCCCTGACTTTTCAGCTGCTTCTTTTGCTATGACTACTGTGATAGCTGCTGCCACTGCAATGCTTTGCTGTTTCTCTCACACTGTCCTCACTGACGTTGCAGCTGCTACCATCATCAACTCTCTGCTACCACCCACTGCCAGCTCCTGCCACCCTTCTGTTGCTGCTCCCACAGCTCCACCATCTCCACTCCTGCAGCTCCCCTGCTGCGGTCATTGCTGCTGCCCCACTGTCACTTTTAGGAGCTGCAATTTGCTTCAGCAGCAAGCAATTGTAATTGTTGTGTAGCTGCTTCAAAATGTCCACGGATCAACCTGGCTCTCTGGGAGTCATAGTTATGTAATCATTTCCACAGATCAGATGGGATGGATGGGGATTCTGGCACTCGGGAGTCACAGAATATTGAGTGTTACAGCTCAGATAGGAAGGTATTTTGGCACCAAGGAGTCACGGAATACTGGATGTAACAGCTCAAATGCAAAGGTCTTCTGGCAATTGAGATCCAAGGAATACCACAGGTCACAGTAAGCATAGCAGCTTACAGCCGTGCTTTAGTGAAAGGCCTCCCTAGTGTACCAGCTCTGCTCCAGCAGGAGAGGGTTTCCCTGGCAAAGTTGTTACATTTCAACTCCAGTTCAGGTTGACAGCAGGGTGTAACAACTTGGCTTCACCAGGGAAGGTTTCCCCAGAGAAAAGTGTTACATCCCTGTTCTGCAGTCTCTGCTCCCGCAAAAGAAGGTCTCACCCAAATCTCATTCAAGAGTTTTCTTGGGAGGGAAGAATCCAGGAGAGTGGCTACCCAAACAGCCAGAAGCTGAACAAGCATAGGGTTTGTATAGGGCTTCTTAGGGGCAGTGTTTTTCTAGGGAGATTTCCAGGGTGGAAATTGGTCAGATTTCAAATCCTGCGCTCAGAATGGCTAGATCTCCTGCTCAGGTATTAGTTGGTTTTCTGCATAGGTTTAGGGTCAGATTTGGCTCTGGTTTCAGGGCCAAAGTGTGTTTCTTTCACTGGTCCTTTTTAACCTTTTGGATTTAATTTTAGGGCCTGGGTGTGTTTTTTTGGTACTGGTTTTAGGGTCAGATTGCATTTATTTGGTTCTGGTTGTAGGGCCAAAGTGTGTTTCTTTGGCTCTGCTCAGCGTGTGTTTCTTTAGCTGGACCTTTTTCTTTACAAGAGTAGAGGGTCAGTGAAGCACATTCAATCGTGCAAGATCACTGGAGATCCCTGTCCATGGAGACCCACGCTCCGCTCAACCCTCATCACCAAAACCCCACCAGCCTCTAATGGGAGGGTACTGCCCACTGTACAAAACAGAAGGCGGGCTTCCGGTTCCAGCCCCGTGGCGTCACCGCGCTGCTAGGCGCGTCATCACAGCGCGCCGAGCGTGCAGACATGGAGCTGGGTAGAGTGGCATTGAGCGATCCCGGTTCTCTTCTGCCCACAGGATTTTGGGCCGCCGTGGCCGTGTGGCTGGAGAGGCCGCAGGTAGCCAACAAGCGGCTATGTGGCGCCCGCACGGAGGCCCGCGGGAGCGCTTTCCTGCCCCGCGCCCAGACTGAGAAAGGACCCCGGCGGGTCCAGGGACTCGGGCTGGAGGGTCGTGATGCGGGGGAACCGGGACAAGCTTCTCCCGAGGCAGAGCCAGGATTAGGACCTAGGGCAGGCCGCGAAAGCGACGTCTCCGCGACTGACCTGAACTCCCTGTGGGACCGAGTCTCCCAAAGCCTCGTCCAGGACAATACGGAAATGCTGGCCTTCCTCTCTGGCCCCGCGTTGGGCTCGCAGCCAGAAGCTCCGCAGCTCGACCTGATTCTCAGAACCGTCATCCCGAAAGCGAGCCCTCACTACCCGCTTACAGAGCCGAAGAAAGAACTGGTGGTGCAAGGTGGGAACGTAGTGGGAAGAACGCCAATAGATTGAAAAGCGTTTGGTTTTTGAGACACGGTCATATATGCCCTGGAATTTGCTATGTAGACCAGGCCTGCCTTAAACTCACATTGATCCGCCTGCCTCTGCCTCCCGAGTGCTTGGGTTAAAGACCTGTGCCAACGTGTCCGGTCGGAAATGCATTTATTCGCAAGGCTCTTAACATAGCTGTAGGGCCCGTGTCTTTGCAACGTGCAGAGGTCGTGGGCATTGCGTGGCTTTGAGAGATATGTGGGAATGTTGTGTCTTCAGTAGAGAATGGGATTGTTGAGCAGTTGCTGGAGGTCTGGAAGGCTTCAGGGAGAGGTGAAGGATGGGCTGCGTGTTGGAGGATACTTTAGCATCTGTAGAGGTAGCTGTGGGGAAGCTGTACCTGGACAGAGTCTACTGAATACCACATGTTCCTGAGTATTAAGCCTGGATGGATGGCAGCTTGTTGGTCATCAGTGGTGGTTTTACTTCAACATGAATTTTATTCCTAGCCTTGAGATTTCAGGGGATCCCTGCCTTGAACTTAGCCCTCAAAATGTGTTGACTTCCCAGTTGTCACTGTAGCAGATCATTGCCAATGTATTGGCTGGTCGGACAAATTGGTCCTTACTCAAGCCCCTGTGGATCAGAACCCTGGTGGCCTGTGCTGATTTCCAAGCACTGGACTCTTGCAAGGCCCAAATCCACAAGCTGGCTGACTGAGCTCTTCCCAGGCGTCCCTGGGAAAGACTGCCTCAGAGCTCATCCAGGCTGTCAGTATCCACTGTTTAGGGTTGTAGAACTGAGGTCAGTGTTTAGCTCCTAGAGGCCTCTTCGATTCTGTTTTTTTTTGGGGGGGGCAGGGTTGGAGACAAGGTTCTCTGTGTAGCTTTGGAGCCTGACTTGGAACTTGCTCTGTAGACCAGGCTGGCCTTGAACTCACAGAGATCCGCCTGCCTCTGCCTCCCTCCATCTTTATGCCTGCAGCAGTGCCTGACCCTTTGCATGCTTTGACTGGATCTCTCTGAGGCCTACCCTGTATCCACATGGAGAAAGTTCTCTGCCAGGTGGCGCTGATGGGATTGAGTTTGGCTAATTGAAAGCCCAGAGTACTTTCCCTTAGAAGGTCTGTAAAGTTCCTCCTGCCACACGATATTACATATTCCTGAGTACTGAGCTTTAGGGTGTGGACATCTTAGGAGACCCCTGTGGGTCTTTTGGGCTATAGTCACTGTAGATGCACGTTACTTCCTACACACTACTGACTGTCTCTCTGCCTTCCCAAGACATCCCAAGTACTGTGTCTGGGTCTTGAACCCTCTGGTCGTTCTTCCACCTGTGGTCGTCAGTGTCAGAACATTAATTCTTTTCCATCATCCAACTGATGTACTGAGCAAGCTTAAATGGGGAGTGTCTAGAAGGGAAGGATGCTGGCTGCTGGGAAGAGAAAGGCCAGACAGAATTCTCCTTCCTTTCTTTGAGAGAAGCACTACCTCTCCATCAGCAGTGCTTGTATTAGGATCGCTTTCTCCTCAGGCGTCTGCAAGGGGACTCTTCACAGTATTCACCTCCATGGAACCCCCATGGCATGGATTTAAACTCAGCTGTACCCATTTTTAGCTGTATGACTCTGTGCCCCAGTTTCTTCATTTGCAAAATTGGATACTCGTAGTTTAGTGGAATTGCTCACTATAAGGTGCTTAAAATAGTTGGTGTACATGATATATATTTCTCAGTATGGACCTGGAACACAAGCCTGTCATTCCAACACTGGGAGGTGGAGGCACAAAGATCAGGAGTTCAAAGCCAGGCTCAGCCACATAGCAAGTGTGAAGCCAGTCTGGAATACATGAACCTCTATTTAAAACAAAACAAAAGAAACAAATCACTGGATGTGGTGGCTCATGCCTTTCACTTCAGTACCCAAGCGGTAGATCTCTGAGTTTTAGACCAACCATAGCTATAGCTACATGGTGAAACCTTGTCAAAAAGAGAAAGACACCTTAATGTAGACAGCCAACTAAGATTAGCAATTGGTGAAGCTTTTACTATTACCTTTTACTATTACTATTGCGTATGTATGATCTCGTTGGCATGCATATGGCGGTCAGAGAACAACTTTGTGGAGTCAGTCACTCCTCTCCACCATTATGTGGGTTCCGAGGACTGAACTCAGCAAGCATCTCACCGGCTCTGTTGCAGGCATGTTTGATCACATGCGGGGATAATGGAGTCTGGGGTAATATTGGGCATCCTGCAGAGAAGTAGTCAGCCCCATAATAGATCTGTCCAGTCCCAAATGACAGGGGTGCCAAGGCTGCAGAGCGCCAATCTGGACCGTGGCAAAAATGACTCTAGATCACAAAGTTGCTATGCGATCTGAACAAGGTGGTTCACGTTCAGAGCATTGGCCTGCTTGCTTTTCGTCTCTCCTCTCCTGGTGGAGCTGCATTTGTGTCAGCTGTGAGGCCCCTTGTGGCCTGCATCCTGGTCCTGGTGCCTTTTGATTTCTCTCGTGTCCACCCTTCACCTGTTCTTCACAGACCGGAGGCCTTGGCAGATGTTCCACTGTCTGAACCCTGTCCCAGGGAATCCATCACTTACTCTGACCTTTGGCTCTGCCCGGAAACAGTGTTCCTGGGGAGGACTTCTGACTGCCCTCAGTGTGTAGCACCCCAGAGTGTCGGTTTCCTGCCCCTCAGCCTGGTGGACTTCTTTTTGGCAGATCCTTCTAATGAAGGTGGATTTCAATTTGCATTCTTTGATATGTTTTCATCCCCCATTTTGATTTGCTGTGAATTTTTAAATTGTTTTTGTAGTTGTTGTTTTTTACCTCAGAGGTAGGCACAATTGATTTTGAAGAAGGGACTGTATACCCTCAGGCCTCTAGTCTCCACATAGATGTATACAACGCAGATGACATTAGTTTAGGGTTCTGTTGTGTTTTAGTGGGAAGATTTATACAATGTCCTTCATGTGGGAGGGCCCTGGAATAGTGTTTGCTGTCCAGAAGCAGCCTGGAATGGTTGAGGGATGTTCTGTGCCACTTATGTCAGAGGTCACGATTATGTGTGGCAGACACTCAGAGCAGGGGCCTCCTTCACTGAGCCTTGTGGCAGGCCTTTCCTCCAGGCTCACTCTTCCTAGCCCTTGGCTGCTGAGAGTGGTTGTCATGACCTTGAACTTTCTTCTTCTTTCTCTTCATTAAATGTGTTTATTGTGTGTTTGAGCATGAGCACATGCATGTGTGTCCCACATCACCCTTATAGAGGTCAAATGACAGCTTACAAGAGTCCCTTCCTTCATTCCATTATGTGAGTCCCAATGATAGAATTCAGGTCTTCAGGCTTGGCAGCAAACACGTTACCTGCTGAGCCATCTTTGGTCCTGACCTTGTTCATCCTCCCTCCCTCCCTCCGTCTCTCCCTCCCTTCCTTTCTGTTTATTTTTTTGTTTGTTTTGGTTTTTCAGGACAGGGTTTCTCTATGTAACAGCCTAACTGTCCTGGAACTCACTCTGTAGACCAGGCTGGCCTTGAACACACAGAGATCCACTTGCCTCTGCTTCCAAGATGCTGGGATTAAAGGAGTGCACCACCACTACCTGACTCCAGCCTTGTACTTTCTAAGTGCTTGCTGTAATAGTACAAAGTGCTCTGGGCAGCCACTGAGGGTTGGAAAGCACCCTCCTCATACTCTTCGCTGCTCTGTTCTACTTCCAGGGGAGCTGTTTATAGCAGCTGTGACCTGTTGGCTTTGTCTTTTTTCCCAGATGTCTCCAATGGGAGTGTCACCTTTTTACCCCTGGAAGAAGATGCTGAGGGGAATTTGGAGGTTAAGATGAGCAACGTTTATCAGCTCCAGGTCCATCACAGTGAAGGAGAATGGTAAGAGCTGGGTACCGCTCTGTTGTGCTGCTATATGTGATGTCCTATCCCTGTGTGACTGGAAGGTTCTTGGGTTCAGAAGAGCCAACGCCTTGTGTTGGTGGGATGGTCTCGCTTGTATATTACTGTCACCGCTGTGCTGGTTTCTTGGTACTGGTCCTTGTTTGGGGGTTGCAAGGTGGCTGGAGTCCCCAGTCTCTACATTTCACAAACCTTCATGGTCTGCAGCAACTAGTTGGGATACTCTTTTAGTCAACTTTCTGTTGCTGTGGCAAAATACAAAGGAGGTCACTTTCAGGAGGTTTCAAGGCCAGTGAGATGACTCCACTCACAAAGGTGCTTGCTTCAAATTTTACAACCTGAGTTTGATCCTAAGGACCATCATGATGGAAGGAGTGAAGCAACGTGTGCTGTGGGTTGTCCTCTGTCTTCTGCACACATGTGCACATGCAAACACACACACACACACACACACACACACACACACACGTATATAATTTTTAAAAGGTCTCAGATGTTTAGTTTGTGCTCACTCCCCTCTTTGTTTTTGGACCTGTAGTGTGGAGCTAGGAGCGTGTGCTTTTGTCAAGCCTCTCACTCAGGGCAGCCAGGAAGCTGACAGCAAGAAGGAGCCATAGGCACATTGTACCCTTCAAGAGTGTACCCTCAGCTCCCTATTGCCTTCAATAAAACCTCACCCTCTAAAGCTCCCACCACTCATTCCCAATAACCCATAAGTTGAGTTCATCAATGAGTTAGCCTGTTGATGAGGTTGGTCCTCTCAGGGTCCAGTCACCAACCAAAGGCCCCACCTCTGAACTTGGCTGAATTGGGGACCAAGCCTTCAACATAGGAGGACCTTTGAAATGTAGACCAAATTCATAGGATCGCTAATCCCATTGCCATGCTGCTGTTTGTATAGCTTGGTGCAGAGGAGTGGGTAGCATATCCTGTCATTGTTTAGAGCCCTGCTTATTATATAGTGCAGGCTTGTCACTCAGTGGTGGAACACTTGCCATTGTGTGCCTCACCAGGCCCTGGGTTTGATCACAATAGCACATGTCTGTACATGCAGCACTCACACACACACACACACACACACACACTGAGAGAAAAGGGATGTTTTAGTTACTGCTCTCTTCTGGGAAATAAACATGTAACTTAAGAATAAGAATTGAAGTCAGCTTTTCTCACTGGTATTTCTCTTATTTTTGAAGGTTCATATCTGTTTTAATTTTCTGTCCAGAGAGGTGGCATTCAGATGGCATTGTCTATCCCAAACCTTCCTGGCTTGGAGAGGAACTGCTGTCCAAGCTGGCCAGGTGGGCTGTGGAGAACAGGAAGAGTGAATTTAAAAGCACACTTTCCCTGGTGTCTATCCTGCGCTACAGCAAGATGTACCAGGAGCTCAAAGAGAAATACAGAGACATGGTAAAGGTAATGCTAGAGGAGTATCAGAGGGCCCCTCATTTAACAAGTGCCTGCCAGGTCAGTGCTGCCAGGGAGACTGTTCCCTGCGGGCCTCCTATCAAGTTCAGGTACTGTACTGGAAACACTGTGAGTGCAGACAATGTAAACCAAGTGGATGTTTCGGTGCATTTTTAAATCCAGGAGTGAACTTTTTTACATTTTTCAGGAACTCAAAAGGGAAATTTGAAACTAAAAATATTAAGCATTGCATTACTATATTATAAAGTTTACATTTGTTTAAATTTTATTTTTGTTTTTTTGAACCGGGGTCGCTCTGTAGTCCAGGTTAGCCTGAAACTCATGGTTCTCCTGCGTTATCCTCCCAAGTGCTAAGGTTACAAGCATATGGCACCATGTGCACCTGGCTTGTTAAAAATTTTCATATTTTTGGTTGTGAGCCTAGCCTTTAACGGCTGAGCCATCTCTCAGTTTCTTATCTAAATTTAAACTGAAAAATAAAAAAAAATTTTTTTCATATTATTTGCATGTGTGTCTGTCTGTGTGGGGATATGTGCACAGGCATGCAGTTGCCCACAGAGACATAATAGGGTGTCAGGTTCCCTGGAGCTGGGGTCGCATGCAGTGGTGGTGAGCTGCCTGACTTGGGTGCTAAGAACCAAACTCTGGTTCTTTGCAAGAGCAGTGAGCTGTCTCTTGCAACCCTGGCCTCATTAACTGAAAAGTATTTCTAAGACAAGTGCTCCAGAAAAATAGCATGCTTCATGACAACATGACCTTGAGTTAGTCCTTGTGCTTATAAGGCAAAGTAGCCAAAGCCACAGGCTTGGAGCCACAGTGATTCTTTACAGAGATGTGGTTGAGGTTTCTCTACACAGCTGGACTCCCTTCTCCTGAGGACCCTGGCCTGGGTCTTCTGTCCTCCTGTGGACTCTCCATACCTTTAAGAAGGTACTCCTGTCTTTCAGATTTTAAATTGTTGCCGAGACATGGTTATCCATCATATCACTCACTGGACCTATCAGTTCAGTATGTGGTTGACTCTCAAGGTGCCTCAAATGTCCTGCCTGTCAGTCAGAGCCTGGCCCTGTGCAGTTGGTCCAGTCTCCTGAGTCCCAGTCTGTGTCTGTCTGCACCACTCTCATCGTTTCTTTGTATGAGTGCATACGTGTATATGATGATGCATGCAGAGTCCAGGGAGAAAGTCATGTGACCTGCTTCATCACTAGGGTTTTACACTGAACTTAGAGCTAGGCTGGCAGTCATCAAGCCCAGTGATCCTAATTCCAGTGTCCCAGGGCTGGGCCTATAGGGGTACACATGGCCATATAAGACTTTATGTGGGTGCTGAGGGTTTGAACTCTTATCTTCATGCAAGGGAAGCACTTTCCTACTGAGCTTCCTCCCTAGCCCTCCTTCATTTTAGTAGTATTGTCTTTATCCAGATAAGCTGACTTTTTTCTGTGTCAGGCATCTTAAACTATATTGTTGATGCTTTGTATCACTTTGTACAGGACACTTGTCTGTCCTGTACACACAGTGTAGTAACCGTATTCTTGTATAAAGTACTAAATTGTAAGAAATCTGTGAGTTCATGCCTTTGACATGAAATTGTGTATTTGCTATATAGTTAGTTTTGTTTGACTTAGGCCATTTAGAGATACTGTTGTTCAAGGCAATTTCACAGCTATTTACATATTCCCTGAAAACATTTTAGGTTTGGCCTGAAGTAACAGATCCTGAGAAGTTTGTCTATGAAGATGTGGCCATCGCTACGTACCTGCTGGTAAGAGCACTAGCAGTGTTCACACTCATGTAGAATGTGTGAAGCTTGCCTCTGGCAGACACTTCTAGCTGGGGATAGAGTAGTCACCAAATCAGGACTCGAGGTTTGCCCTGCTATGACATGGTTTCACATCCTGCACGGCTCCTGCATGAGCACAGAGCATGTGTGACTCGGGAAGGTGGATGCAGGAGGGCAGATGGGGCAGGAATCAGTGAGACACGGTTGTCACTGTGGAGGAACCAACAATCCAGTGCCACCCTGCTCTGGGCTGGTCCTCTCTCCCTAGTCTGTCCTTAACTTGCTGGCTAGCCAGCTCAATTGAGCACTTCTTTAACCCACTGCTCTGGATTCTCTTATCTATAAAGTGTTTAAACTAGAGCTTCCCAGTTTCCCTTTAACTTGTAGCCCTTTTAGTTTAGAAAACAGGGTTATTTTGGTTGTTAAGGCATGCAGGTGTTAAAGGATGAGGAGAAACGTCATCTTGCCATGCTGGTGCCTAGAGATGACCACTGGATGCCATTTTTCTGGTGCTGGGATGAAACCCAGGGCCTCATGTGCTGGGCTCACTCTATCATGGGTACCACTGAGCTATGTCCCAGCCCTAAATTAATATAGCATCAGGGGAGAAGACTTGGGTGGGGGCAGGGGTCCCAGTATCCTCAGGCCAAAGACCCCATCCATATGTTATGCTCATTGTGTCACCTGCCTGAGTCCTGGGGCCTTGAAAGAAGTTTCTCCATCCTTCCCCTCCCCCAGTGGCATTAGTGTTTGGGTCCTTCTTTTTGTTTATAATAGTTGGACTGGAACCCAGGGCCTCACACATGCCAGGCAAGTGCTCTGCCATTGAGCTATTCATCACCAACTGCTTTTCTAAAATCTTGAGGCAGTATCCCACCAGGTTTCCCAGGCAGGCCTTGAGCTTGCAGTCTCCTGCCTCGTCTTCCGAAGATCACAGGTGTGTGCCTTTGCTCCATTATGATTGTTCTGGAACAGAGTGAGTCTACGTGTGGATTGTCTTTACTTTGTCTCTTTCCTCAGATCCTGTGGGAAGAGGAGAGGGCCGAGAGGGGAGTCACCACCAAGCAGTCCTTTGTAGACTTGGGGTGTGGAAATGGCCTCCTGGTTCACATCTTGAGCAATGAGGGGGTGAGCATGACTCTTTTGTCTTTTCTTAAGGTTCCTCTAAGTTAGGCAAAGGGTCCCTCCCCATGTTTCTTATTTTTAACTTTTTGAGGCAAGCTTTCACTGTATAACTTGACTAGCCTAGAACTTACTGTGTAGTCGAGGTTAGCCTCATAGAGAACCACCTATCTTTGACTCCAGAGTATGCAGCCACACCCAGCTCCAACAACATTTCTTGATGCTGCAGCCTGGACTCAGAGTCAGCCTGACTCAAAGTGGTGCTCACAGCTTCAAGCTGGAGCTTTCCCATTGGTAGTAGTGTCCCTGAGAAGACCTGGAAGCTGCGTGTAGAGGTGACAGGAAGGTTCTGTAGCCCTCTACCCAAGTCGGGGAATGAGTAAAGGTTGCAGCCAGGGTGCAGGGACCTTGATACAGCTGATCACAAGCTTGCCTTCCCTGTGTGTTCTCTGGGCACTGCCTTGGGATGCAGGCCACTGTGGTCCCTTTTGAAGATCTACAGTGATCACTGGTAGGTTCTCACTAGCCGTGCAGGTGTGTAGTCATGCCAAGACTTGAGAACTGGCCTCCCACAGATGCCAGGCATATCCTGTCCTTCCCATGTGGCAGTGGCAGTGCCTGCAGATTTCCAAACTTACTGCAGTTGCCCAAACTTAACCCATGATTTTAAAACTACTCATTTCAGCATCCAGGCAGAGGGATTGATGTCCGAAGAAGAAAGATCTGGGACATGTATGGGCCCCAAACTCAGCTTGAGGTACGTCTCTCCCTCCACCCTAACACATTCTCTGTAGCTCTATCAAGATTTGTCTCCTAGAGTCAGCTGTTTGCAAGAGTGCCTGTGAATTCAGTCAACTCTCACTGTGAGTGTTCACTTCAGTTGGAGTGACATAGGAAGGAGAGGGAGACAAGGGATGTTTTCAGCTCTGCACAGCCTCTGGTTACAGTGACCTTGTCTGGAGGTTGTTTTCCCTGAGCTGTGCTGTGCATGTGTGTGTGAGAGATGCATCATGTTGTCTGCAGGGTGGAGATGTCTTTTTCCTCTCTCTGAAGGCCTGCTGCAAGAGCCTGTTCAGACACCTACTCTGAGTGATGACATACAGCAGTTAAACCTGTCTGGAAATAACTTCATAGACCAAGAATGTGTTTCCTAGTGACTCTAAACCCTGTGGAGTTGGTAATCAAGATTAACCATCTCAACATGATGAGCCCCAACTATTCACCAGCAGCTACCACTGTGCCTGTCTGCCCACACTGCTCCAGACACTGTCCACGCATGCTGCAATAATGTCTGCCCCACTGCTCCAGACACTGTCCACGCATGCTGCAATAATGTCTGCACCACTGCTCCAGACACTGCCCATAACTGCTGCAATAATGTCTGCCCCACTGCTCCAGACACTGTCCACGCATGCTGCAATAATGTCTGCCCCACTGCTCCAGACACTGTCCATGGCTGCTGCAATAATGTCTGCCCCACTGCTCCAGACACTGTCCACGCATGCTGCAATAATGTCTGCCCCACTGCTCCAGACACTGTCCACGCATGCTGCAATAATGTCTGCACCACTGCTCCAGACACTGTCCACGCATGCTGCAATAATGTCTGCCCCACTGCTCCAGACACTGTCCACGCATGCTGCAATAATGTATGCCCCACTGCTCCAGACACTGCCCATGGCTGCTGCAATGTCTGCCCCACTGCTCCAGACACTGCTCACAGCTGCCACCTTGACTGCTTGCCCACCCCCTGCCCCAGATACTGCCCACAGCTGCTGCAGTAATGACTGTCCTAGACATTGCCCCTACTGCTGCTGCAACTGTCTTCCCCCCAGTGTCCACAGCTGCCACAGTGACTGTCTGCCACTGCTGCCTAGAAGTGCCCACAGCTGTTACTGCTTCATCTGCAGCAAAAAGTACTTTAAGAGAGTATTGCATTTTCTGTCATCTTGTCTCTGTTGGGATAATGATGGGGAATGTCCTTCTGTGTGCTCTGAATATATGTTTCTCTTACTGGTTGATGACTGAAGTTGTTTCGGCCAGTGGACAGGCAGGATGTAGCCAGGTGGGAAATCCAAGCAGGGATCAAGAAAGACAGTAGGTGAAGTCAAGGAGACTCTGTGTAGCTGCCAAGGAAGCAAGAGGCCTGGGCATCATCAGTAAGCCAAGACAATGTGGAGATACACAGATTAATAGAAATGGGTTAATAACTAAGAGAGCTAGCCAATAAGAAGCCTGAGTCATTGGCCAAACAATTTATAATTAATAAAAGCCTCTGTGTGTTTATTTGGGACTAAATGGCTACCGGTGGGACAGAAATTATTAACAAGATAATATGACAAAGGCTTGAGGGGCAGGGAGCTCACTGGCAACCCCTCAACTCATTCTTCCTTCTGTACTCATGGTTGCTTTCCCAGGGATTCTTACTGCTTATAGATTCACATTATAGGAAGTTTTGCCAAGCAAGAAGGTAAACTTCTGTAATCTGCTACTTGGGAGGTAGAGGCAGGAGGATCAGCTATATAATGAGTTCAAGGCCAACCTGGGTTTCATGAGACCCTGATCTTAAAAAAAAAAAAAAAGTAAAGAAAATTGAGAAATGTGTTTAGGACTGGGCATGGTGGCATATGCCTTTAATCTCAGCTCTTGAGAGACAGAGGCAGGCAGACTCTGAGTTCTAGGCCAGCTAGTGCTAAATAGTGAGACCTTGTGTCCAACAAGAAAGAAATGCTTTTTGAGGACAGTTGGTAAGTTGGCAGGTTCATAGAGAGCCCTGCAGGTGGATGGGAGTCCATAGGTCCTCATGCTCGGTACCTAAGACTCTGAATTGTGTGTGAGACTGACAATCAGCAGGAGTAATTTAGCAGATGCCAGCTTCCCTGTGTCCCTGAATGTTAACCCTCTACTTGGAATGAACTTCAAACTGCCTTACTTATGCCTCACTAGTAAGTCCTGACCAAAGAAAGGGCTGATTGGTGCGCCCTCACATTTAGGAAATTTATAGAGGTTTGAGCTGTTTATTAGGGGTTCCCCAGCACCTGCCTAAGACCTGTCAATGAGTCACCTGACTCAGGAACCCCTTCTAGTCTCAGCGCCAGCGCCACTGGGTCCAATGTTGAGTATTCCAGTGGAAGCTGACTGTATCTGTTGACTTTCTGCTAGAGCCTGTGACCATGAGGCTTCACGGGAAGCTGCATGCTGCTAGTGTATTTCCCAGTAAATAGTTTGTTTCTAGCTGCAATTGTGATAGCTCTGCCTAGAAATCCCATCCATCTTGACTTAAGCTTCTTTCTAATCCCTGTTCAGTGCAAGTGTGTTTGGAATCCCTTGTTAATATGGTGCTGTGATGATCTCAGATCATCTTAAGATTGTGCATCAAACAAGACAGTTGCAATTTGCTATGTTCAGAAGCCCTTTTGTAAAGTAAATCTGACTGTTTCCAGGATGGTGTCATGTATAATGCCAATCCAAAGTATAAATAAGGTCTTGATTCTTGAAGAGACAAGTGGGCAGATTTAAATGCACAGCGAAAGGAATGATGATAAATGTCGCTGAAGATTTGTTCTCCATTGAGGCTATGCACTTGGCAGTTGGCCAATGTGTGCTCAGTGTCTCAGCATCTATGTAAACAGCACCACAGTTTCTGTGATGCTTCTTCTGTGAGGGCTGCTGTAGGGAGCTAACGGTCCTACGGTAAGGACTAGTGTAGAGAGCAGGGCTGGAGAGGTAGGCATGGTCAGAGCGTTCCTCCATCCCCTGGGCTCTGTCCTGCAGCATCTCAGGTTGTGATCCACCTCTTTCCTGTTTCTCTAGTCAGTTCTCTAAGGCATCACTTGTTAATTCTAGACTGGCTACTGACCGTCATGAAGGGTGATATGCAGAAGCTCAGAAGGGCAGGGTGGGGGAGGTGTCATTGCTGAGAGTTCACTGACCATAGCGACAGAACTGAGCAGGCTTTACTTCTTCTCAGAAGAGATCAGTCACCAGCTGTCTCTCAGTTGGTTGCTTTCTGTGTTTATGCAGGAAGCAAGTTTTAGTCGTCATCCAGAAAAATACTCTTTTGTGGAGCCCCAAAAGTTACCAGTGATTTGTGTCCTTGGAGACCAACTATAAGCAGGACATTCACCTCCTTAGTAAGTTGGGCGTGGTGGAGGCCTAGGAGGGTCATGTGGTAGGTGGACTGTGACTATAAGTCATGGCTCAGAGCTTCTGTGCATGTGCTGACTGGTTCATCTTGTGTTTCATTCTTAAGGAAGGTTCCATCACCCCAAGTGACAAGACCCTGTTCCCTGGTGTTGATTGGCTGATTGGTAACCATTCGGATGAGCTCACTCCCTGGATCCCTGTCATTGCAGCCAGGTGAGTAGGAAAGACAGGCAGCTGTTCCTTCCTGTGCATACGATGTCCACAATGGCAGCCCCTAACCACTGTGGTAGTAGGACATTTGACGTGGTGACTCAGAGTATTGAAATGGCAGTAGCATAGATAGATACATTGAGTAAATTTAAATCCACCTGCTTTTCTTTTGAAATTGTGACTACTAGAAAATCTAAGTCACACATGTAGTTCCTCTCATGTTCTGTCAGCCAATGTTGATACCAATTACATCATCTCTGGCATTTATTTTTATTTTTAATCTTTATTTTTTCCCCACTGCCCTTCCCTCCTCTCTCCTCTTCCACCGTGCCTCCTATCCCCCAGGCTCCCAATTTACTCAACAGGTTTTTTATTTTTCCCCTTCCTAGTCAGATCCCTCTTTGTTACCTAGGTTCTCTGGGGTTGTGGCCTGTAAACCGGTTGTCTTTTGCTTTATGTCTAATATCCTCTTATGAATGAGGTCATATTATATTTGTCTTTCTGGGTCTGGATTACCTCACTCAGAATAGCTTTTTCTAGGTCCATTCATTAGCCTGCAGATTTCAGGATACCATTGTTTTTTACTGCTATGTGAAATGTACCACATTTTCCTTTTCTAATCTTTGGTTGAGGGGCATCCAGGTTCTGACTATTAGGAATAATGCTGCTTTGAACATAGCTGAGCACATGTCCTTGTGATGTGAGTGTGCATCCTTTGGGTATATGCCCAGAAGTTGGTATTGTTGGGTCTTGAGGTAGGTTGATTCCCAATTTTCTGAGGAACTGCCATACTGATTTTTCAAAGTGACTGTACAAGTTTGCACGCCTACCAGCAATGGAAGAGTGTTCCCCTTACTCCATGTCCTCTCCAGCATAAGCTGTCATCAGAATTTTTGATCTTGGTCTTGATCTTGGTCTTGGTATAAGATGGAATCTCTGAGTGATTTTGATTTGCATTTCTCTGATGACTTAAGGTTGTTGAACATCTCCTTAAGTGTCTTTTGGCCATTTGAGATTCCTCTGTTGAGAGTTCTCTTTTTAGATCTAAACCCATTTTTATTGGATTATTTGGTAGTTTGATATCTAGTTTCTTGAGTTCTTGTATATTTTAGAGATTAGCCCTCTGTTGGTGAAGATCTTTTCCCATTCTCTGGGGAGCAGTTTTGTCTTGTTGACCGCGTCTTTGCTTTACAGAAGCTTCTCAGTTTCAGGAGGTCCTGTTTATTCATTGTTGCTCTCAGTGTCTGTGCTTGGTGTTCTATTTAGGAAGTGGTTGCCTGTGCCAGTGCATTCAAGGATACGTCCCACTTTCTCTTCTATGAGGTTAGGTGTGGTTGATTTTATGTTGAGGTTTTTGATCCATTTGGACTTGAGTTTTGTGCATGGTGATAGGTATGGGTATATTTGCATTCTTCTACATGTCGACATCCAATTATGACAGCACCATTTGTTGAAGAAGCTTTCTTTTTTCCATTTTATAATTTTAGCTTCTTTGTCAAAAATGAGGTGTTCATAGGTATATGATTCCATTGGTCTGTTTGTTTTTATGCCAATACCAAGCTGGTTTTTTTTTGTTTTTTTTTTTTTACTGTAGTTCTATAGTAGAGTTTGAAGTCAGGTATGGTGATGCCTCCAGAAGTTCCTTTATTGTACAGGATTGTTTTTGGCTGTCCTGGGCTTTTTGTTTTTCTATATGATGTTGAGTATTGCTCTTTCCAGGTCTGTGAAGAATTGTGCTGCGATTTTGATGGATATTATGTTGAATCTGTAGATTGCTTTTGGTAAGATTGCCATTTTTACTATATTAATCCTGTCTGTCCAAGAGCATGTGAGATCTTTCCATTTTTTGATGTCTTCTTCAATTTCTTTCTTCAAAGATTTAAAGTTCTTTTCATACAGGTCTTTCTCTTGTTTGGTTAGTTACCCCAAGATATTTTATGTTGTTTGTGGCTGTTGTAAAGGGTGATGTTTCTCTGATTTCTTTCTCAACCTATTTATCACCTGTATATAGGAGGGCTATTGGTTTTTGTTGTTGTTGTTAATTTTGTATCCTGCTACATTACTGAAGGTATTTATCAGTTGTAGTAGTTCCCTGGTAGAATTTTTGGGGTCACTTATGTTTACCATCATATTATTAGCAAATAGTAAAAGTTTGACTTCTTCTTTTCCACTTTGTATCCCCTTGATCTCCTTTTGTTGTCTAGTTAGAACTTCAAGTACAATGTTGAATAGATATGGAGAAAGTAGACAGCCTTGTCTTGTTCCTGATTTCAGTGGAATTGCTTTGAACATTGAGTTTGATGTTGACTCCATTTAGTTTGATGTTGACTGTTGGCTTGCAGTATATTGCCTTTATAATGTTTAGGTATATTCCTTGTGTTCCTGATCTATCCAAGATCATATTTCAAAAACTGGTTCTCCACAAAATTGAAAAAATTTAAAGGAAGTGGACAATTTTCTGGATTAGTACCAAATACCAAAATTAAATCAAGACCAGATAAACAAATTAAATAGATCTGATGATCCTCTGGATTTCCTCAGTGTCTCTTGTTATGTCCCCTTTTAATTTCTGATCTTGTGGATGTGGATATTTTTTCTCTGTCTATTGGTTAGTTTGGATAAAGGTTTGTCTATCATATTGACTTTTCTTGAAGAACCAACTCTTTGTCTCATTGATTCTTTGTATTGTTTTCTTTATTTCTATTTTGTTGATTTCAGCCTTCAATTTGATTATTTCAGCCTTATACTCCTCCTGGGTGAGTTTGCTTCTTTTTGTTCTAGAGCTTTCAGTTATTCTGTTAATTTGCTAGTGTGGGATTTCTCTAGCTTCTCCATGTAGGCATTTAGTGTTGGGAATTTTCATCTTATCACAGGTTTCATTGTGTCCCATATGTTTGGGTATGTTGTTCTGTCATTTTCATTGAATTTTAGGAAGTCTTTAATTTCTTTCTTGATTTCTTCCTTGACCCAGTAGTGATTCAGTTGAGCATTGTTCAATTTCCATGAGTTTATGGCCTTTCTGCAATTAAGTGGTGTTGAATTCTAACTTTAAGCCAGGGTGGTCCGATAAGATACAGTGAGTTATTTCATTTTTTTTCCCGTATCTGTTGAGGTTTGCTGTGTTACCAAGTATGTGGTCAATTTTTGAGAAGATTCTATGTGGCACCTAGAAGAAGGTATATTCTTCTTGTGTGTTTGGATGGAATGTTCTATAGATGTTTGTTAAGCCCATTTGAGTCATAACATCTGTTAGTTCTTTTACTTCTCTGTTAAGTTTCTGTCTGACAGACCTGTCCAGTGGTGAGAGTGGGGTGTTGAAGTCTCCCACTATTAGTGTTTGGGGCTTGATGTGCGATTTAAGCTTTCATAATGTTTCTTTTACAAATGAGGGTACCCTTGTATTTGGGGCATAGATGTTCAGGATTGAAACTTCATCTTGATAGATTTATCCTGTGACAAATATGAAGTGACCTTCTTCATCTCTTTTGACTAATTTTAGTTTTGTTAGGAAAATCTTTTCCCAACCCTTTATTCTGAGGTAATGTCTGTTTTTGTAGTTGATGTGTGTTTCTTGTAGGCATCAGAAGGATGGAATCTGTTTTCATATCCAGTCTGTTAGCCTGTGTCTTTTTAAAGGCAAATTGAGTCTATTGATATTAAGGGATAATATGACAAATGATTGCTAGTTCCTGTTATTTTTGTTTTTGTTGTTAGTGGTTGCATTGTATGTGCATTTCTCTTCTTAGGGATTTGCTGGTATGGGATTACCTATTGCTTATGTTTTTGTGGGTGTAGCTAACTTCCTTGGTTTGGAGTTTTCCTACTAGTAATTTTTGTAGGGCTGGGTTTATGGATAGGTATTGTTTAAATCTAGTTCTGTCGTGGACTATCTTGTTTTCTCCATCTATGGTGATTGAAAGCTTTGCTGGATATAGTAATCTGGACTGATCCAAGGTCTCTTAGTGTTTGTAGAACATCTATTCCAGGGCCTTCTGGCTTTCGTTGTTTCCACTGAGAAGTCAGGTGTAATTCTGATAGGTCTGTCATTATATGTTACCTGGTCTTTTTCCATTTCAGCTCTTAATATTCTTTCTTTATTCTGTATGTTTAGTGTTTTGATTATTATGTGGAGAGGGGACTTTTTTGTTTTGCTTTGTCCTCTCTATTTGGTGTTCTGTAAGCTTCTTGTACTTTCATAGGCATGCATGTCCTTCTTTCAGTAGAGAAAGTTTTCTTCTATGATTTTGTTGAATATATTTTCTGTGCCTTTGAACTGAACAACTCCTTTTTCTATCCCTGTAATTTTCAGGTTCTATCTTTTCATTGTGTTCCAGATTTCCTGGATATTTTGTGTTAAGAATTTGTTTGAGGCCGGGCAGTGGTGGCACATGCCTTTAATCCCAGCACTCGGGAGGCAGAGGCAGGCGGATCTCTGTGAGTTCAAGGCTGGGCTGGACCGACAGCCTCCAAAACAATACAGAGAAACCCTGTCTCGTAAAAACCAAAAAAAAAAAAAAAAAAAAAAAAAAAAAGAATTTGTTTGATTTAGCATTTTCTTTGGTGAATCTACTGAGATTCTCTTTCACCTCTTGTATTCTGTTGTGCTTGTATCTGTAGTTCTGATTGTTTACCTAGATTTCCCATTTCCAGAGTTCCCTTGTTTGTGTTTTCTTCATTGCTTCCATTTCACCTTTCAAGTCTTGAACCATTTCCTTCACCTGTTTGATTGCTTTTTCTTGGTTTTCTTTAAGGAATTTGTTTTTCTCTTCCAATTTTTTGTTTGTCTTTTCCTCCATTTCTTTAAGAGCATTTTTCATTTCCTCTTTGAGGGCCTCAATCATCTTCATGAAGTTATTTTGGTTGTGAGCCTAGCCTTTAACGCCCTCATGAAGTTATTTTTAATGTTGCTTTCTTCTGCTTCATCTGCGTTGGGGTGTCTAGGTCTTTCTGTTGTAGCACCAGTGTTTTCTGTTGGCGCTGCATTGCTCTTTGTGTTGGGTATATTCTTACCTTGTTGTCTGTCCATCTCTTCCTCCAGTGGATACAGGTGAGGCCTGTGCTTCCGGGGGTCCCTCTTCCTCCAGTTGTTGGGTGCTGTGGCTCTGTTGAGCACTCTTTCAGATGGAGGCAGGCTGAGCTCTGGTGATCACTCCTCGGGTGTAGATGGGCCCAGTTCTCAGATGGTCACTCTTCTCACTGCAGGTGACTGGGGTCACTCCTCCGGGTGTCAGTGGTGCTCTGGCTACAGTGTTCACTCTTCTAGGTGTCGTGTGGACTGAGGGTGAGGGTCCTTTCTGGTGGTCAGATAGTTTCTGGAGGCCTCTGTTGTCACTGTGGCCTGGCTTTTGCTGTCTTTGCTGGCACAGGCTGGGGTCCATGGTGCGCAATGGCATCAGCTTCTGCTGTG
The DNA here is from genome assembly GCF_017639785.1 of Mesocricetus auratus. Classification (NCBI taxonomy): domain Eukaryota; kingdom Metazoa; phylum Chordata; class Mammalia; order Rodentia; family Cricetidae; genus Mesocricetus; species Mesocricetus auratus. Next base: position 15,711,440 of record NW_024429190.1, on the reverse strand, counting down.
TCTCCATATCTGGCATTGCTATCCCATGTTGAAAGTTGTGTAGTTTCTTGGGGAAGATTCTGACTTTAGAGGGTTTGGTTTCAAGGGGAAAATCTTTCCTTAGAGCCTTTACAGCAGTCTGCACCTCTAGACAGCACTTGAAGAGTCTGAGACACTACCTGTGCCTTCAGCCCTTAGTCTCTATGGGGGCCTCTCCTACCACCAGGACTCTGAGCTGTTTGTGCCCCTAGCTCCTCTCCAAGTCTGAACTTACCTTTGCTGTGCCTGTTTTCGTTTCTGATTCCTACCTGAAGTCCCAGCTCCAGAAAGCTGATGTCACGGTGGGCCAGAGTAACTGCACAGGAAAATTATTTGGGTCTTCCTGGGTCTCCTCTGGGCTCCCTGGGTCTTCCTGGGTCTCTGCTGGGCTCCTGAGGATTTCCTGGGTCTCTTCCTCCTCCAGGTCGTCCTACACCTGCCGGTTCTTTGTTCTTCCCTGCTGTTTCTTTGACTTCGTGGGACGATACTGCCGGCGGCAGAGCGGGAAGACACAGTACCGGGAGTACCTGGACTTCGTGCTGGAGGTGGGGCTTTCCTGTGGCTTCCACATGCAGGAGGACTGCCTCAGGATTCCATCCACCAAGCGGGTATGTGGCAGGGCAGGCGCAGGGCCAGGGAGTGTGCTCTGCTTGGGTCTTCGAGTTTTCTTCAGAGCTCATCTTTAGGCTGGCACCTTTCTTCCAAATGGCATCATGTTGGCAAGTCTTGCTCCTCTGGGTTGGAAAAAAAGGTTCAGTCTGGAGTGTGGGAGACCTGTGTTTTGCACCTGCCGTCCCATGCAGTTTCTGACCCAGTGTTAAAGTTGAGTGGTGTGACAGCCTCCAAAACAATACAGAGAAACGCTGTCTTGTAAAAACCAAAAAAAAAAAAAAAAAAAAAACCAAAAAAAAAGTTGAGTGGTGTGGGAAGTGCCCAGTAAGTGCCAGACTAGCCACTCCGCTGGTGGGGACCAAACACATCAGATGCCGCTCTGCTCCAAGCCCAAAGTACATGACAGGGCTGGGAGAACCTAATGGAATTGCATTGACTCCCTTTGCTGGTGTGCACTCTAACTCTGGAGTTAAAGATCAGAGGAAAAGTGTTCCGGAAGTTCCGTAGATGCACTGGACACCCACGTTGTTCTGAGTATCATGCTAGCAGGTTTATATCAGCCTCATTCTCTCATAGATCCCAGGAACTTTCAGAGGTAAACCGTGTCACCCTTGACAAAGGCGGGCCTAGTAAAGACATCCAGAGTGAAGCATTCAGAGCTCTCAGCTGCTGTGCACACTCCACACACATGCTCCCGCATCCCACACACGTGCTCCCGCATCCCACACGCATGCACCCGCACTCCACACGCGTGCTCCCGCACTCCACACGCGTGCTCCCGCACTCCACACGCGTGCTCCCGCACTCCACACGCGTGCTCCCGCACTCCACACGCGTGCTCCCGCACTCCACACGCGTGCTCCCGCACTCCACACGCGTGCTCCCGCACTCCTCACGCGTGCTCCCGCACTCCTCACGCGTGCTCCCGCACTCCACACGCGTGCTCCCGCACTCCACACGCGTGCACCCGCACTCCACACGCGTGCACCCGCACTCCACACGCGTGCACCCGCACTCCACACACATGCTCCTGCATTCCTCACTGGCCTTTATCGTTAGCTGTTTATTTTTAAACTATTTCTGTTGGTATCTGTTTAACAAAAATAAGAATTTCAGGCTTAGGGTAAACATCAGAGGGGAATGTTTCCCAGCATGCACGAGGCCTTGGATTCCATCCCAAGTACAACCAAAGGCTTAAGTAAGGATTTCTTTCTTCTTATGACAGAGTTCTAAAACTTTGGTGTAAATTGTTCTATAGCACAAGAGTGCTCCATGAAGAACGCTGCAGTACAATGTCTCTTCAAACACAGGTCTGCCTCATTGGGAAATCCAGAACATACCTGCCTTCTGCAGAGGTCTGGATGGATGAGCAGAGGACACGGTACCTCCACAGCAGACAGAGCCACCCCCAGAGCCTGGATGGTGAGGGACATGCACCTTCTGCACCCCAGGCTGCTGCCCACGATGCTGGTCACCAGAACAGTCACAGGACCATCGCTGCTGGGGCTGAGAGCATGCCTGATGGCTTGGCTGCTGAGGGCAGGGCGGCCCCAGCCACGGGGCTCTGGATACCTGGGTTCTGCCCTAGAGCAAAGGCCGAGCGTGTGAGGAATTGCGCTGCCCTTCCTCGAGACTTCATTGACCAAGTGGTTTTACAAGTGGCAAATTTGTTGTTAGATGGGAAGAAGTTAAATACGAAGAGCTCTGAGGACGGGAGTCTGAAGACTTGGAATGAAGGAGGTAGGCCCCATCCTCCAGGGAAGGCTCACTAGCCTGCACGGACTGTGGATCTTTGTAGCTCAGCATACCCAGAGGCTGGGAGTTGCTGTCCAGGGGAGGAAGGTGGAAGCCAGGGCTGTTGGTGTTTGATCTTTAGAAGTGATACAACCAGAGAACAGGTCGCCCAGTGTCAGAAGCCCCACTTCCTTGAATGTAAATTCAGTACTTTCATTCTCTGCAGTCCCTAAATACAAGACTGTTGCCATGGAAGAGACAGTTGCATCTGATTGTTCATTGACTGGAACCTACACATTAGAGAGAAAACGGACTAAGTAGGGTTGCTCTTACATGCAAAGTTGAAGCAGTCAAAGCATTCAGATGCACCCCTTCTTTCTACCTGTGACTGCCAGAGGGCAGTATGGGGCCATCTGCTGGTTAGAACCAGCGTTACACCTGAAGCAGTGGATGTTGCTTAGTTCTTACCTTGCACAGGAGCAAGTGGCCCCCAGAATAGCTTAGAGCAGAGTGGCAACACTCTCATCCTCCATGCCACATCCTCCTCTGTCACTTTTGAGTCCAGGTTTCTTCCTGGACATGTGACATGGCAGGACCTTCTTATATGTTCCCCTTCAGAACTAACCAATCCTGGGAGGCCCTCTGGGGTACTGGCAAGAGTGGCCTTGGCTCAGGTGGCCCTGTAACTTTGGGGCTAGCATTGCTGTTCAGATGCAGAGGGAGGCAGGCAAGGTTTCCCCGCAAGGCTGGAAGAACACGGGGCAGCACTGGGATGGTGCTCTGGGTGCGAAAGTTCCTGAGTGTGCTGTGCAGCAGGATCTGGTTTAACCGAGGAAGTGACGGGAACTGGGGGGACTGTTGGGCTGTGTCTAGAATGGAAACCGTGAACTAGCTGGACCCTCCTTCAGACCTAGGTCCCGAGACAGCTCTGGGGCCTGGGTCTCAAACTGCCTGCTACCCGGTGGAGCACCAGAGTACCATACCTTTGCTGACGGGTGTCCAGATGCCTGGGCTCTTTGGAGGCTCCCAGGTGCCCCTGGGTGAGAAGTGTCTCTATGAGGAAGGAGTGGTCCTGGACCTCTGAGCTCACAGACAGCCTCTCCCCACTCTTATCTGGTGGAGGCCTGGGCCTTCCTCAGGAGGACTTGGGCAGCATTGTGAATGGGAGACACCTCACTGTGCTAGCTGTGATTGTGTCAAACCTCCCACCCCAGCTCACCTGTGTGCCTGGCCCACGGGGTCAGTGCCCCGCAAAGCTCCAATGGCCGCGTGGCCAAGAGACACAGTGAAAGGCTTCCCTGTTGGTCCTGTCTCAGCTCTGGGCTGTGTCTCATTTGTGTGGCGCCAAGAATGTGGGGGCTGGGCCACCCTACCAGTTGTTGGTAGACTTGCTTGATGCTCAGCCTGCTCAGTGGAAGCATGTGGCCCTGCATGCTGGCATACTGTGTTACTGTGGCTGGGGTGACTGCTGCCCCCATGTCCTATGGCTATAAGGTATGAATTCATGAAACTGTATGCACAGGATCCGCAGCTGAAGCACACGTGGGTCTTGAAGCTGCAGGATTGGGTTTGGCTTTGGGACCTGATAATCTATGCTGGCTACAGGCTTGTAATCTGTGCTGTTTGTGGTCACCTGCTTTTCCACAGGGAGCCTTTCCCTGGCAGAAGTGGCTGCGGAACTGAACCCAGAGACCCTGCAGCGGCTGAAGCGGGAGTGTGGAGGCCTACAGACCCTGCTCAGGAATAACCATCAGGTGTTTGAAGGTAAAATCTGTGTGGTCACTATATATTGTCCATTCTGCTTGTCCCCAGCATTTCCTCCCTGTGCATTCTGTAGAACTCTGCTTTCTGTCCCCAATGGCTGTGACACTTAGGGGCTACCCAGATGTTCAGAAGAACCAAGTGGACGTATGGCGGCTACCACCAGCTTGTGTCTTAGGGTGAGGCCATAGCTAGCCTTCTTTCTAGTCACTCCAGTCTCGACTCAGGCTCCCTGTGCCTTGGTGCAGGTGGCTCCTGTCTAGGATGTGTCCCTGAACCTCCACTGCTTCTGTGATGCCTGTTCCTCACACAGGGCTGGTAGGTGGTTGCTGGCTGTGTCTTGTGTCACTACAAGAACATTTGTTCCCCTTTGTCTCCTGCAACAAGAAGCACATGGCGCTGTAGAGCCCATCAGGCAGGTTGGGAACAGGCAGGTTGGGACATGAGCCTTCTCCTAGTCTTTGTTTGATGCCTCCACCTTATGGTCCTGGCACAGGGACTTGGGACTCTTGAGTAGCCCTCCTGGTAGACTGAGGCTTGGCTCTGCTCCAACACTGGGTTCCATAGCTCCAGAGATAAAAGGGCCCATTCTCCATGGGTCATGGCTCTGTCCCTGCCCTGCAGGAATGTTCAGTCTAAGCATGTGGAGTGGAGTATGATGGTGTCCACCCAGAGGCCTGAGGTGTAGACAGTACCGTGAGGGCATAAGTGTGTAGACTAGCACAAGACGGGAAGAGCTGCAGGACCTGAGTCCTCTCACCAGCCCTCCCCGTGGGCCACACACTTCATGGAATGTGTATCTCCCTTTGAAGTCACTCCATGTCTGCTGCTGTGATAAACAACTTGGGGAGGAAAGGGTGTCTTTGCCTTACATATCACAGTCCATTGAGTACAGCTGATGTAAGAACTCAAACCAGGCAGGACCCTGGAGGCAGCAGTTGATGCAGAGGCTGTGGATGATTGTTGCTTACTGGCTTGCTCTCAGTGGCTTGCTCAGCCTGTTTTCTTATCTAGAACCCAGGACCCCCAGCCCAGGGGTGGCACCACTCACAATGGACTGAGCCCTCCCCTATCAATCACTGATTGCCTGCAGCCCAGTCTTCTGGAGGCAGTTTCTAAGTTGAGGTTGCCTCAAGTCAGATAACTATAGCTTGTGTCAGGTTGACATAAAGCTGCCAGCACACCGCACCTGGAATGCATTCACCCAAGGTGCTTCCTTGCACAGCATTAAATACAGCAGGCATTGTCTTTTCTTGCTTGCCAGTATGCCTTCAGCACAGGGATCCACTTGGGCTCAGTTACTTAGAAAGGCTTCCCTTAGGGGGTGGTGCTTTTGTTGACCAGGAGGAGAGGAGTCTGGGAAGTCAGGAGGACCAGGAAGAGAGGAGTCTGGGAAGTCAGGAGGACTAGGAGAAGAGTCTGGGAAGTCAGGAGGACCAGGAAGAGAGGAGTCTGGGAAGTCAGGAGGACCAGGAAATGAGGAGTCTGGAAAGTGAAGAGATCCAGGAGAGTTTTAGTGAGTGGGATGGTGTATGTGAGGCTCTGGGTTGGGCAGCAAGCTGCTGTTGCAGTGGCCAGAATACTGTGACTTTATGACTAGCATAGAGGGTTGATTCCCAAGTGGCCTGGGAAGGAGCAGCCTGGCTTTATGTCTCTGCTTCTGGGCCCTGTGGCACACTGGTACTCAGAATGCAGCGTTGAGTTCAGTGGATCTAGGTGATGCTATGAGCTGTTGTCAGTTCACCACTGGTTCCTCTGGTGTGCCGCCAGAAGCTGAGAGGCCAGCAGTGTGCACCTCATCCTAACAGTGTGAGACTTGCAGGTTGGGGTCCATGAAGGGCCACTGACTAATGGCGATGGGGAAGGGAGCCCTGATGAGGACATGGGTGTTGGAAACGGTTGTTCCCACCTCAGCCCACAGGTTTAGACATAGTGTTAGAGAGTCCCTTGTTCCTCTTTGACAGACGTATGCTGTCCAGTGTATGTGAAAAACACATGACAACATGGGTGTCAGGTGCTCCTGAATGATGTATTTGAACATGGGTGTGTACTTGCTGCCTGTGTGTGTACACCTGGGAATGTGGGTGTCAAGTGCTCTCCCATGGGAGGGCATGGCTGTGTAGTTCCACACACCTGCCTGAGGGTGGTCCAGTTGTCCTTGTGAAGTGGAATATGGTTCTCTACAGCTAACTGGCCTTCACTTGGGTGAGTTTTGTTTGTGGGTAGGTGCAAGAATGGCCTAACATGGCCCCTGGAGGTGTTGCTGAAACCAAGAGCCCCATACACAGATGTTCAGATGAGCTGCCCTTGCCTGGAATCTGTGCTTCTTACAAAACCTTATCAGTTAAAATGCTACAGCCTGAGGGGTCTCTCTGTCTCCCACATGTTTTCTTTGATTTCATGAAGGACTGTCACTCCTGTCCAGTGTGAATGTGTGCACAGGGTTGACTGCTCCTCTCTGCAGTTCTCTTTGGAGGGCACTTAGTTTTGGAATCATTTCTGAGTAGAAGACTTGGGGATCCAGAGCCACGTGAGCTTCCTCTTTGCAGTCATGCAGAAAGTATGTGCTGAAGCTGGCTTATCTCTGGATGGGGTTTGTTTTGTTTTAAGCTGATGTGACTCCGGGTCATCTGGAGGAGTGTATGCTCCCGAGGAAGCCAGCTTTCTGAAGGCGTAGGTCAGCTCATGTGAACACTATGTGTCCATGCTGTGTCAGGACTGACTCCACCTCGGCTCCGCCCCTTCCCAGGGCCTGCATGCTTGTCTCTTCCTGTCTGCTGATGAAGCATCCTCCTCATCTAGAGGACCTGGACATAGCTCAGAGGAGTTGGTGATTTATATCCAGGCCAGGCGAGCCCCTGGCACTGATGCTCCTGAAGACCTCAGGGCTCTTCCTGTTCCCTGCTGTCCAGCAGCTTATGAGTAGAGAGGTCTCTGTTTCTCTGCAGTCCCACAAGCCCTCAGCAGGAGGCAGGAGTTAGGGGGTTGGAACACAGCAGATTTGCTCCTGTGGTTCCATTTCAAATTAGTAGCACATTTCCCAGAGGAGAGCTGTTGGTGATTGGCTGGCATGTGCTCTGGAGGGCTGTCCCTCTGGCGCCTGACACCATCTTTCCCAGGGTGTCTGCTGTGGGGCAGACAGGGAGCTGGTATAAACTGGGCACAGTGGCACACTGTGCATATGAGATGCCTGGCTACTGCCCTCTCCAGGCTCCTTGTGTTTTTAGTGCTCCTTTTGGTCTTTAGGCCTGTGGCTGGGCCTGATCACATAACCCTGCAAATAGCAACCAAAAGTGTGGCTAGGCGTGCTGTTAGCTCAAAGCCATCTTGGAAAGTTCTTCTGCTGACCACTGTGTCCATAGAGAAGGCCTAAGCCAGCATCAAGGACAGGCTTCATGTCCACTGTGGCTTGACCTCAGATTGTTTGAACATGTCAAAACTTCCAACAGGGACTCCTGGCCACTTGCAGTCAGGTGTCTTGCTTCTGGAAGATGCCCCGAGGCTCCTCTGAGCACAGTTCAGAGATATCTGGGTGACTTGAGTTGTGTCCTGTGCTGCACTGGGAAGCTCTGCTCTAGGAAAAGTCTGAGTGTCCTGAAGTGACCTCAGCCTGGGCTTTATTTCAGGGAAGACCATCCTCAGTTCAAGGGAGGTGGTTGCGTATGGTATCACTTGATCCTGGAGACGTCGAGCCATCACTGAAGACGAAACTCACTGTGTCCTAGGTGCCATAGGGTCTTCTCAGGACTCATTGCTCAGGTTTCCAAGGGAAATATTTGTTCCCAGGCTGCCGATGGCAGCAGCCAAGCTCACTGGGGCCATACCACAGGGGATCCCAGAGCTGACAGGAAGCTACAGTCACTCACATACACTCAGTTCAGTTCAGGAAGTCAGTGAGCCAGATTCCCTCAATGAGGCACTTTTCTTCCTCCCGCCATGCTGGCTGCAGGTAGTTTTACAGTGCTGGGGAGGCCAGGAAGTTTGGTTGCTTTGGCTGAGTTTCACAAAGAGCTGTTGGCTCCTCAAAATGAAGTGGCAGAGGACAGCTGGCCACCCTGGCCATTTCCTGATTAACATACAGATCCTGTCCAGCAGGACTCACGGCTGGAGCTCCTCACCTTGACCCTGCACCCCTCTGTCAGGACTCCCCATGAGATTGTGCTTTGCAGTCTCTATACACTAATGACATTCAGCCTTTTTGTTCTGAACCTCAGTTCTGAATGGGCGAGTTCACATCCGTGACTGGCGGCGAGAGCTGCAGAAGGAAAAGCCTCCAGAAGCCAAGCGGAGCCTGTCTGCAGAGGTGTTCAAGACGCGCATCTGCTGGTTCTTCACTCACCATCCTGATGGCTGCGTGCTGCCTGCTGCCTGTTGCCCCTTTGCCCATGGGCCTGAGGAACTGCGCCTATCCCAGACCTCAAAGAAGCAGAGGCAGGCTCCCTGAGTCCCTTCCTCAGTGATCTCGAGCTGGCGGCTCTATGGCTCTCCTGCCTGTCTCCCCTGTCCTGATGACTCCCTGTTGGGGCTAACTTAGCTTCAGTGTGCCCTGTCAGTGTGCGTAGCCACTGTCAGTCACTGGCACACACCTCCAGGCTGCAGAGCCTGCTCAGCCCCTCTCAGACTGCCCTGATGTCAGCCACCATGTTAGTTTCTACACAGAGGGCCTTCTCGTTCTCAGGCCTGCATACCCCAGGTTCCCTCTACTTGGGAGCTGGTCACAGGCTCCCGCAAGCAGAGGCACAAGGCTTCCTATGAGGCTATTATCAGAGTCCTAGAGTCAAACCCTGCCACCCTGTTTTCTGAGGCATGACTCAGAGAGAACACTGCCTCGGCCTCACCCTTCTCTTTGGAACCCTATCTGCAGAAGTGTTGGACAGTTTTTCCTTTCAGAAAAAAAATATTTCCATTTAAATTTATTTTTGGTCTTACACAAAAGGAGGCACTCACTGCATCTCTGCTTAGTGTCCTGGGGACCCACCTCTGAAACTTGATGTGGTAGAAGTATCCTGGTGTCATCTAAGGGAAGAGAATGAACTCTGTTTATTCTGAGAGCTGAGAGCTCTGCAGCATCCTCGGGCAAGGCAGCCACCATGGGGTCTTGGTCGCAGCTGATGAGAACCCACAGAGCTTACTCTCACTTCTTTCCTTGCCAGTTTGGCAACCATACTCCCAGAGCAGTGGTGGTGATCTGCACTCAGGCAGTATCGCCTCTACTCTCTTGGACAGACTAGGCTGTGTGTCCTCAGAACCAAGGGCTCACTCAAAGTGGGCAGTCTCTGGCCTCATTGGCCTGGCCCTGCCTGTAATTGCCTTTTTCTCCTAGGTCCATGGGGGCCCAGCAGCTGGAGCCCTTTTCCAACCTGTCTTCCTGTCTGAGGAGGCAGCATTTGGCGCAGGCCCCGTGGGTGCCTGGAAATATAACCATGGTCCTCAAGGGTGTAAGGCAAGGCCCCTACTGGCAGATTTTCCTGGTGCCCTGTGTAAAGACAGCTAGACTGAGGTGGGACAGCAGTCTTAGGTGTCCACCTTTTCTAGTTCACAAAGCCTCATGCTGAAGCCTGGCTTCTGGGAGAAGACACCACAGAAGCTCATTCAGAGTGATCTGTGGGCTCACTCTCTCCCCATGGCTGCATTCAGTGAGGACAACTTCCAGAAGCCCCTGCATGGGAAGAATGTGAGCAGGGTTAGGAAGTGTGTGTGAAGTTAGGCCGTACTTGTGTCCCTTGATAGTCCTGCTGCATTGGGCTTTCTGACAAACCCATATTCTACCATGTCACAGGACTAGAAGAGCAAGTAAACGAGCAAGTGAGCTCAGAGGGGAAGAAGAAATGCCCAAAGTCACAGTGCAGTGATGGCTGGTGAGCATGCATCCCAGGCTAACTACATGCAAGCATACACTTGTGTATAAACATGGGTTTTGCCTGGAGTGTGACCACCTTGGGTCCATCAAGGACATTTGGCTTCTGAGCCTTCAAAATGGTTGTGACCCACAAGATGAGAACTCAGCCTTGGTACTGAGGGCTGCTGTGTTTCAGAGCACTTACCAGTAAGGGCCCTGGGCATCTTCCCTGCCTTGGGTCATCAAGGAGGGACCCTCAGATGATTTGTTGTCTTTCTATGTGCAGCAAATAGCAATGAGCCTGGGACTTAAAGCAGTATAGCAGGGACAAGCACAGCCTTGGTGGGCCTTCGTGCTCAGCTCAGGTCTGTCCTGTCTGCAGCCAAGTTATGGCGCAGGACTGGGTTCGCAGCAGAGACTAGACCAGGGAAGGAAGGGTCTGTGTCCGTGTTCTCGTGGCTCTCTCCACTGACAGCTGGCAGCAGCAGCCAGCCAGTTCCCACCTGTGTTCTATCACCCACGTGGTGGCCTGTGAGAGACAAGCCACCAGCCCTGTCCACATTCAGAACAGACTGGTCAAACACATGAACACCAATGAGTGAGGATCTCAGCCCTGTGTCTGTCAACAACAACCCATGTCCACACTGTTTTACATCTTCCCAAGCACCATCTCCAGCTGGTGACCAAGTGTCAAACACAAGCCTTGGGGGACATTGTACATTTACACATAATAGTCTCCTTTTGACTCCACCTCACTCCCAAGTGGGTCAGTCAGGTCCCTCCAAAGCTTCAAATACAACCTGGTTAGGACATGGAGCCTTCATAAATATGATGGGTTATGTGGGTTAGGGTGGATCCTAACAGTGACAGTGTCCCCGGGGATGAATACAAACAATGGTGAATGAGGGCCACAAGCCAGGGATCCTGACTACCCCTCCTCCCCTAGAGCTGGAGGAGGTAGGAGGATCCCCTAGAACCTAAAATAGCCTCAGAGATCACTTGGGATCAGATGCTGGCTTTGAGCTGGCACAGGTAGGTCACATGAGACTTGAGTGGGAGACTAAGGTCGTTCTAGTACCAAGACTATGGCCTGGTGACCTACCTTCCCAGCATGAACAGGCATGGTCTCAGAGACCCCCAGTGCAGGAGTGTCCAATGTAAAGGCCCTGGAGGATAGCACAGTGTCAGTGGACCTGAGAGGGAGGTGGGAAACACCTACGCTTGCCATTCCAGTCTCAATCCTGAACCAGCTAGATGGCCTAAAAGATAGTATCTTTGCTGTTACCCTTCCATCTCATGAGAAGCTGGAGACAGAGATGGCAGGTCATTTGTTCAAGGCCACACAGTAACCTGCATCACTAGAGCTGGAGCCCACGCCTGCCTGGCCCATGTATGTGCTCTGACACTCAAGTGAATCAGGACCTGCCTGAGACTCAGGTGCAGGGGTTGTGAAGCCCCCTGTGAGCAACCCCAACACCGCTGCAGGCACTGGGTGCAGAGATGACTTTGGAGCAGGCTTCAACCAGAGAGATTCTTCGGGACACTCTAACTTCGATTAGCTAGCATCCTAGCCAGGCCTTGGGTCAGCTAAAACCAAAGTGCAAGCCAGGGCTCTGCATTACTCAGTGCCCACTGACCCAACTTGCCTTCCATTCTGGGCTCTGCCAGATCCCAGGGTCCTCACGTGACCTGACCAGTCCCTTTGACTCCCTTGGCCAAGGCCAGGGACACGGCAGTTCTGAGTTCTGTCAAAAGTGCTGAGTGTGCACTTCTGCTGTGTGAGCAGAGAGGCCAGGGCAGGAGAGGGCTGCAGGCCTGGTTCTTGGCCTCTCCAACAGGGAGGCTCCAATGGGCCCACGTCTGCAGACCTCAAGCCAATTTTTGGATGAGTAAAGCAGTTGCAACTCCAAATGGAGAAGCTGCTAGCCTGCTTGGGTGGGGCCCGCCTGCTCGCTCAACCCCTTGAGACTCCCCTGCAGAGGGCAGCTGGGGGGAACAGGAAAGCTCACTGGGACGGAGCTTCCACATCGTGACCGAAGGGACAGCCAGTCAAGGAGTCAGCCTGTGGCCTGGCAGGACCATAGGCCCGTGACACACCAGCTTCTCCTTGTCTGGCTTGCAGGACCAGCAATCACCCGCCTATCTTGGCGGTACTTCCAGCACCGAGCCTGCCAGGAGCCAGAGACAAGCTATGCCTTCCCATGTGTGAGGCTGGCTTCTACAGTGCACTGGGCCCTGCCTTCCTACCTGAGACCAAAGGAGGCCCCGATGCAGCCAGGCAGCATCTCCAGTGGGAAGTGAACAAGGAAGGACGTTTCTTCTAGCTGCTAGGCTCTCAGAAATCCTGAGCCATGTGGCAGTGATTTGTTCTGCTGTGAACCACTCCAGCACAAACAAGGCGAAGCCCAAGAAGGGGTGTCAGAGGGGGGAGACCCAGAGGCAGAGAGCAGCCCAGAGCCTCCCACTGAGTTCTGAAGCAGTCTCCTGCTCCATATTTCCTCCCCTCTTTTTCTGCCCCTCCCCCCTCCCTCCTTCCCTTCCTCCCTCCCTCCTCTTCCCTCCCAACCTACTTGCAGAGTTGAAAGTAGAATGGACCCACTCACAGCCCACAGGCTGTCCTCTGGGAACGACTGGGATCAGGTCTGTGTCCATGGCGTGCTGTCGTGACCCTGTCCTCTTAGTTGATGAGCTGCAGCTCCAGACAGGACATGGAGACAGGCCTGACTGACCCGGACCTCTAAGAATGTGAGCTGGGATTGCTAACCTGGCTTTTCCAGTCCCAGGGGTGGGGAGCCTGAGGCTGTGTCCCAGCTACAGGGAAGGGAGACAAGCTGAATGTTACTCTAGATTGTCTGAGACCTCACTGCTGGAGTATTCCTTCTTCCTGCCTCCTGTGAGGTCCTATGTGTTAATAATTGTGCTGGCTAGTTTTATATCAACTTGACTAAAGCAAAAGTTACTGAAAATAGGGAACTCAACTGAGAAAATGCCTCCATAAGATTGGGCTGTAGAATATTTTCCTAATTAGTGATTGATGGGGGAGGACCCAGCCCTTTGTGAGTGGTGATATTCCTGGGCCTGGGTTCTATAAGAAAGGTTGAGCAAGTCAGTAAACAGCACCCTCCATGACCTCTCCATCAGCTCCTGACTCCAACCCCATTTGAGTCCCTGCCTTGACTTCGCAACCCTGGAAGTGTAAATTGAAATAAACCCTTTCCTTCCCAAGTTTCCTTGGTCATAGTGTTTCATCGCAGCAATAGAAACCTAACTAAGACAAGTTGGTACCCCGGTAGTGGGGTATTGCTGTGTCAGATTTGGCCATGTTGCTTTTGGGAGATTGTGGAAGGACTTTGGAACTTTAGGCTAGAAAAACCATAGTGTTGAGAGATCAGTGGGTTGAGAGCAGTGCAGACAGTGCGGGGCTGGCTGGTGAAGTTTTAGAGGGAAACATCTAAAACAAAGACTGCATTGTGGAAAGAATCTGTGGTGTCTGATCAGCTGGGGCTGAAGAGTCAGCCATGGTTAACAAAAGCCTGGCACTATTGAAGTAAATCCTCTGAGTTACTGGGATAATGGATGCTGGTAAAGCTGAAGCTGAGGAATTAGCAGTGATTAAGAAGAGACCAGCCTCTGACCTGAACAAAGGGAGCTCATCGCCCCAGACTAACAGCTGGGAAATCAGCATGGGACTGACCCAGACCCCCTGAACATTGGTGTCAGTGAGAAGGCCTTGGTAATCTATTGGGCCCCTGGTAATGGAACAGTATTTATCCCTAGCATATGAATGGACTCTGGGAGCCCATTCCACATAGAGGGATGCTCTCTCAGTTTAGAAACATGGGGGAGGGCCTAGGCCCTGCTCCAAATGATATGACAGACTTTGGAGATCCCCCATGGAAGGCCTCACCCTCCCTGGGGAGTTGAAGGGGGATGGGTCAGTGGGGGGCAGGGGAGGAGGGGAGGGAGAGGGAACTGTGATTGACATGTAAAACAAGCTTGTTTCTAATTTAAATTTAAAAAACTAAAAATAAAAAAAGAGGAGACCAGCCTCACTGAGATGGAATCTTCTGGGAAGTGTTCTTGAGAGTTAGCACACAGAACTGCAGTCTAGAATCAGCCAACTGCCCGTGGTAGCTCACGCTGGCAGCCAAACCTGGTAGTGTGAGAGTCACCCAGGTGAAGGCATGAGGAGCCCCTGAGGCTTGGCACTGTGTGGCGGGGTTGGAGGCCTGGAAAGAGCCCAGGAGAGGCCACTGGTGCAAGTGCAGCCCAGTTGCAGCAGTTGTGGGGATCCCAGTACCACAGGATGACCATCCAGAACAGCCCAGAACAGTGGCAGCGGCAGAGGAGTGGAGCCAGCTGGAGCCTGGAGGACAAGCTGTGTGTGCTTCAAAGGGCAGAACCAGAAAAAACGGCTCTTGAAGCCCTCAGAGAAACCCAGAAGATCTCTGAGTGACTCCCAGACATTGGACATTGAGTTACTCATTTTGCTGTTCCACCCACAGTGGAAGGCAGGGTGGTGGTCCTTAAGCCACCCCACACTCTGTTCCTGTACCAGGACTAGACCTAGGAAGGACCCAAAGGAGCCTCAGAAAGCTGATGGCTACAATATCAAAACTTTCCTGATGTGATTCTAATTTACACCCTGGGGTCCTATGCTGAGCCTGCCCAGTGTGATAGGCAGGTAGGTCCAAGGACACCAGGACAACCTTGCAGGGAGGTCTCTGCAGCCTGTGCTGAGTCCCCCGCTTCCAGGCTCAGGGCTGCTGTAGTGAATTAAGTCTGGGAAGGTGTAGAATTCCCTTCTGGCTCACCATAACCTTATGCCTCCTATGGGGGAGGAAACTTGGGCTTACTTCCCACTGTGAACAGGGAGCTCTGTAAGGGAGAGAGGTAGCTACCACATGATAGGAATCTGGTGTCCTTGCCAAACCCAGGATGCTCCTATAGAAACCATCCTCACTCCATCTTGTGGCTACTCTGATTAGAACACACTGTATGTCCATGGCAGGCTGGGACCAGCACCCATCCCCAGGGAGTGGCCAGAACAATGAAGAAAGTTGACAAGGCCATTACATGAGCTGTGATTGCTCCTGAGACCTTACCACAGGCCCAGAATAATGTACAGATGACTCCTTGATGTGTTCAATGAACTTTGACATACATGCTATTACCTGTGATGCCTTTATGGGGCAGGGGAGGTGAGCAGAGAAGTTAATGGTGGACTGAAGTTCTCAGAATGCCTCTATGATGTTGAGTGACTCATTAGAACTTCTGTGGCTGTCAAAACGTGGAATGATGCAAGTCCAGGGCTGTATCTTAGGCTATCACTAGTCCATTTAATAGCCATCCATTGCCCACATCTGTGTGTGATCTAACAATCTTGTGACTATAAGACAAGCTCTTATACAAGCAGACCCCTGGCTTCCACCAACCCAAAGATGAAGGCATCTGAGACCTGAACCACACTTTCCCACTTTTCTGTAACCCCCACCTACCTGATGCTCCCAGCAGTATATTTGAAGAATCTTCCTTCATTGATGAAGATTTTTGTTCTATTTCTGTAAAAACTTCATGAAGCTGTTACCACACTGGGATACAGTGTTGTGGAGCAACCTTAATTCATGCCCTTGGGCCACAGTCATTCACATTTGAATAAATTACCTCTTATCACCTTTGAAGTAAGAGCTGGGTTTTTCGCCCAGGGTCTCATACAGTTATGAGGGAAGTGTCATTCAAGTTCTGCTGATCGTCCCCATTTTGTCTGAGTTTTGTGTCTGGTGTGGACAGAGGGAGATGAAGAGGCAGGGGAGTCCATAAGTACCAGTCATGAGCCTCCCTAGGTGCTAAGAGCAGACAGCAAGGTTATGAAGGATGAATAGACGTTAGTTAGGGAGAGGAGGAGGGAAGGACATTCCAGGCTTAGTGAAATGACTAAGGTAGTGAAATGACTAAGGTAGTGAAATGACTAAGGAAATGACATCCTATTCTGCCCCCGCTGTGTGTTTGCTTAGACAGTTGTCTTTACCCTGCCACAACAGTCACATCTGATTGACAACACATTTGAAATTTCCATGACCTTGACTATGGCCCAGGTGCGTTAACCAAAATAGTTGCCACGTTGTGTCCTAAAATAACTACCGTGCTCTGCCAGAAGTGAACATTTCAAGGTGACTCTGATACTCATCTAACCTTGATATAGCTGTGATTTGTTTGCCTTTAAAAATACTATATACTGGACTGGAGAGATGGCTCAGCAGTTAAGAGCACTGGCTGCTCTTCCAGAGGTCCTGAGTTCAATTCCCAGCAACCACATGGTGGTTCACAACCATTTGTAATGAGAATTGATGCCCTCTTCTGGCCTGCAGACATATACACAGCCAGAACACTGTATACACAATCAATAAATGAAAATTTTAAAATGCTATATCCCTGAACTTAGACACCAGGAGACTTTTCAGATGCTCAAGTCCACTCTTGGTCTGGCCATCAATTAAATGGACTTAAAACTTCCCTGTTTGTTTTTTGAGACAAGGTTTCTCTGTTTAACCATGACTGTCCTAGAACTCACTTTGTAGACCAGGCTGACCTCAAACTCAAGGATCTGTGCTGGGATTAAAGGCCACCCACACCCGGCACATATCCTTTTTTTTTTCTGTTAAAACTCTAATTGGCTTAGTTGTCATGGTTGTCAATAACTATCTCATGTGTATCATTATACTAGTTAGATAGTTGGCTTGGCTTCCTTGCTCCTTCAGTGTGCATTCTGGTGAATGGGCTAGAATAATTGTTGTCCTAGGGACAATGAAAATACGACATCCATTTCTTTACATGAGGCACAGAAAATAAACTCTGGGTGAATCAAAGCACTAATTGTAAGAGCAAAAACCAAATGTTTAGAAAGATGCCCTGGGGCTGGAGAGACGGCTCAGTGGTTAAGAACACTGGTTGTTCTTTCAGAGGACCCAGGTTCTGTTCCCAGCACCCACACAGTGCTTACAAACATCTGTATCTCCAGTTTCAGGGGATCTGACACTTTTCTTCTGGCCTTCTTGGACACGGCATACAAATGTTGTGCCTACATACATGCAGATAAACACCTATACACATAAACTAGAGATAAGTCTGGAAAGGTCCATTGGAGAAAGTTCTTTCAGTCCTGGTTCAGAGCAGGATTTCCCATCCAGGACCTAAATGCCATCTTCCAGAATTTCCCCATACTGTGGCGAATCCTGGAGTGGAGAAGTCCTGCCACAGGCATAGCTGACAGGCCAGACACAGAGCTACAGAGCGCTGGTAGAGAGCCAGAGAATGTTCTCTCCCCTCCCCCGCCATACCCCTCAGCAGCCTCCTTGCTGCAGAACTCTGCTCTTAGGGAGATCAGGGTGGAGAGAGGCATGAATGACTCTGGCACCCCGAAAGTGAGGTGTCCTGTCAGTGTGAATCCAGCTCACCGACGGTTCTGTCTGTGTAATGTCTGTTACAGGGCCCGAAGAGAGAGACCGAATCCATGCAGTCACTTACAGATCTCACCTTGTTGCACGTCAGTTACTGGAAATCTTGTTGTAACTCCTGCACACATCTGTTTGTGTGGAGAACCCCAACAAATGAGCATGCCTGTGTCCTCAGGAAACTTTAGTCATAAAGCCACAGCTGGCCTTAGCTTGCCAGTCCCTGTTTACTGCAGAGGAGCCCTGTGCTAAGAAGCAGTCCCAACCACACTGGCTTAGCTAAGAGAGACTATGTTAGATTCACAGAGAGTGCCAGGAATGGGTATGGGAAGGGCACATAACAGGGGTGAGGAGGACATTGATCCAGGCCAGCTTGCTGGGGTGGAGGGTCCAAGGAGGGATATCTCTAGGAGACATGCCTTAAAGTCCTTCCTCATGGGCCTCTCCCCACCTCCAGCGTCCCTGGAGTAGAGGTAGGAACCTACCCCAGGGGCCCAGTTTGGAGACCCTCCAGTGCAGAGAACTCTGGACAGTGGGGAAGATGCATTTCAAAGGACGCTCAAGAATTTGCTGGGTAGGAATTATTTCTGTGAAGTTCAAGGGTGCCTTGTGGAATCCAAAACATTCCAGTGTGAGGAATGTAGACTTGGCCTTCTGAAGCAGCAGCTGGAACCCTCTGAGATGGCTAGTTTGAACTGAATTCCTTTACAAGGTTCAGGATAAAAGGCAATAGCGCAGTCTGCAGCATCAGACCGAGTCAGGCAAGCGGGCCGGGGATGTGGAGCACCACATGGAAATTATCACTGAGGGAGGCTGATGCACTTGGGTCTGCTGGCCCTGTTCCTCCTCCATCCCCCGGAGCCACATGCTAGGCACAGCTGTCCCACCATAGGCTCTTAGACAGCTGGGAGCCAGTTCATTCCTCTCTGACCTTGGGGCCAGCACAATCTTGGGGCAGGCTCTCTCCTTTGAGAATAGCCATGAACTCCATTCCTCTCAGATGTTTCCTCATTTCCACACCGCAGGGGCTAAAACTGCTGCCAAAGTCACGGTGACCATGTGTGTGTCCCCCTACTTTCTGAGCCACATCACAGTCTTGTCAAAGGCATTGTATTTTATTTAAACATTTATTTGTTTATTTATCTGTCAATCTATTTCTTTATCCTTGTGAGTTTTACCATACACAGCATGTGTGCTTAAATGTCACAGTACATGTGTGAAAACCAGAGGACATCTTCCAGGATTTTGTTCTCTCCTTCTACTCTGAGTCCCGGGGATCGAACTCATGTCATTGGGCTTGGTAGCAAACACATTTGCCCACTGAGCTCTCTCACTGCCCACCAAAGGTATTCTAAATGACCATGAGTCATCCTGTCTTGGCTGCTGTGAGTGAGGGAGACAGAGGAAAGACATGGAAAATTAGGGGGCCGGGAGAAAGAAGGGAGGCCCTCGGCCCTGAGTCTTGCTGAAGTTTGTCCATGGCTGAGCATCAAGAAAGACAACAGCGGCACCATCTGCTGCCGAGGCTGCCAACACAGGGATGATGTCTGTTTTCTAAGAATGTAAACCAGTAACGGGCCGGGCTTACAGCTCGAGCTGTGTGGCCTTGCTCCATCCCAGATGCCCCTGTCGAGGAATCACACCAGAAACTCCATTTATGGAAAGAGATGCGTCTGAAGTCCCATGCAGGCCCAGGTGGCCCATGGTTTCCTCTTACCAGACTGCAGTCCCCTCTAAGACACCCCAGAGCCATTTGGTGGTCTCAAAATTCCTAGCAACTTTTTAAGATGTAACTTGAGAGCTGCCATCATGGTGCACATGGCTACTGCTGAGCCACTTAGACAGGACTGGCCTGAGACAGGCTGATGTAGCTCATGTCCCTCCAAGTGTCTTTCCTTCTATTAAGCCCTGTGCCAAAACCCTAGGCTTTAAAATGTCTTTTTTACATTCAGCCATTCAGTCATACATTTATCTATCCATTGTGTGTGTGTGTGTGTGTGTGTGTGTGTGTGTGTGTGTGTCGAGAGCAAGTGCACACATGGGTGTGTGTGTGTGTGCTGTATCATGCATATGTAGGTTAGAGGAAGTTGGTTCTTTTCTTCTACCATGTGGACAGAACTAGGTGGAATATTGTAGCATGTGCGTTTCTGCCCCCTCAGCACTGGGGAGGCAGAAACAGGCAGACCTGTGGGGCTCACTGGCCACTTAACTTAGTCATCTTGGAAAAAATCCAGACCAATGAGCCTCTGTCTCAAAAGAGCAAAGTCAGGTTGTCTCTGACTTCCACCGGCTGCGCACACACATGTGCATCTATACACACAAACACACAAGCATCACAAACACTGAAAAAGCAAGCAAGCAGGTATGATTGGGGTAGCACCCCTTCTCCTTTGGAGATCCACAAGGGAAAATGCATGCAGGATCAGAAATACTGAGACTCCATTTTCCCTGTTTGTAGATTGAGTCGTGGTCCCTAGCCTTTCCATACCAGGGCTGTAGAACAGGGCATAGTCTAACTCTGGGCTGCAGAGCCGGGGTGTGGAATTTGGTAGAGGCACTGAACAGAGTCCGGGCCAGGCTGCCCATGTGGCATGGGCTGCCATCTCAGCTGTGCCCAGCATGGCTGAGTCTCCAGAATAACTGCTTCCTGTGCTGACTGCTGCCCTCCCTCCTCTGGGAGAACATCCAGCTCCTGAGGTGGGTAGGAGTTCCAGGCTGGCCCAACAGCCATTGTGGCCATGAGCTGCCGATAGTGGGAAGTGAGGTTCAGGTAAGTCCTCGGGAGTGGTTTGGCCTCCCCTTGACTCCCTGGATTCCCGGGTCCCCACTGAATGGCATTGGCAGGCCTGGGAAGGCTCGGCACTGGCAGCACTTTGTATCTTGGCAGGATGGAACTTTGTGGGCAGCTGTGCAGCAGCTGGGACCAGCCAAGGGAGATTCAAGAGTCCTGGCCGCAGCCCTGCAAGTCACAACAATGTGGCAGCAAACCCAGAGTCAGGGTGCTGAGTGCCGTGGGTGACACTTGACAGGGATGGGGAGCGCTGCTGGTAAGATACGGATGTAGTAGGGAGAGCCGTCCTCTAGTGTGGGCCTGGGATTGCCAACTCCCGGACTGTGGGTGGGACCCACGGACCTGGTGGGATTCTCCTCCTGTGCTACAACTGACTTTAAGAAAGGCCAGGGTTGGGCTGGAGAGATGGCTCAGCCGTTAAAGGCTAGGCTCACAACCAAAAATATAAGAAAGGCCAGGGTTCCTCCTGAGTGGGACTGACCTAATCAATCGAGTCACTGAAGAGCCCAGGATCCTAGCCCAACAGAGATGTACCTGAGGGATATTCTCTGTGCCCCTCTCTGAGGGTGGAAGGGACCCATGGCCAGGATCTGGAAAGGGATTTTGCTGCCAAGGGCAACAAGCTTGAGAAACCAAATCTTGCCCATAGCCCTGGGAGCCTGGAAGAGAACCAGACCACAGCTGCCACTCCCTGACCTGGAGTCCTGAGTATGGAGCTGGCTGAGTCCCACCCAGACTTTGTCCCAAGAGAATGGAGCTGACCCAGTAGGCACTGGCTGTGGTTGGCCATGAGCTTCTCAGCTTGGAGAATGCTTCAGTCAACCTAGGCTCTGACCTCTGCCAAGATGAAGGGCAGAGGTGAGGACTTTCTAGACAACTGTGCCATCTTGCAAGTCAAAGGCTGGGCAGGGTGGTCTGTGGGCCATTTTCTTTCAGAGATAAGGGCACTGAGAGTCCCTTGGCCACAGAGCCCTGACGGAAACTAGTACTCTGTACCTTGTGCTGGTCTAGGTCCTGAACCTCTGTGAAGGTGCACAGAACACCAGCTCATTTTAGCTCTCAAGCAATAGGCAGAGCCACACCTGACCTGGAGGTGAGACTTCATTGGTGAACCTTGGTGAAGGACAGGAGGACAGATGCTGCAGGCACTCAGGGCCACCTCGGTCTGAAGGGTGATGGACTTAGGGTCAGTCAAGCCAGAGTCCTCAGTCCTTGATGGCTGCAGGTAGGGGGACTCAGAAAGGGACCACCAGCCCAGATGTTCTGGGGCAGCTGTGTGCCTTGGCATTTCCTTATGTCCTGGAATGAAAGGGAAGGACAGATGGTAAACAGCCAGATGGATATCACACTTGTCCTGTAAAGTGTCAGTAACACCATCACTGACTGAGCGTGGTGGTAGCCGTGATGTGGCTTTTCTGTGTCAATTTCAGCAGGCACTGGCCTTCCAGCAGGACTCCTTAGGTTCCGTTACATATGTCTATGCACAGGTGTGATTAAGGCCTACAAATATCTGGTTTTAAGTAAAGGAGGTCACTCTGGACCATTTGGGGAGAAGCCTATGTAGAGGCCTCAAGACTATGAAATAGTGTCACAGCCTTTCACAAATTAGCTCCAAGGATGCCTCCCACAGCCAGTTCCAGAGACTCCAATTGCCCTGTGCTCCTGTTACCGCCTGGCACTAGACCCCTCAAATAACCTCAGGTCTGTGTCTCTTGCTGAACCACGACTATAGTGAAAGCCCCTCACCTGAGGACGGGTGCAGAGCCACAGTTGTCAGAACCTGGTGGTGAGCGCACTTTAAAAATACTCTTTTGTTGAGTTTTTATACTATGTAGACTCTGAAAGGGCCCAGAACTCAAGAACTCAGCAAAGATCAGAGTTCACAGCCTTCACTGGCACTTCAGGGGACAGTCTACAATTGAGCCAGCCAGCAGTCCTTGGGGGGAGCGTAGGCAAGATCCACTGTGTTGTCTGGGGGCTGAGATGAACTCTGAGTCCATGCGGGGAGCCGCCTAGGAGCGAGGCATCAGGCCACAGCATGCAGCCTGTATGTTTGTTACTTGTCTCGTGGCTGTGACAGGATACCCGGCTAAAGCAGTTTAAGGAAGGGAGGGGTTGTTTTGGCTCACAGTCTGAGGGTGGTCTGTCATGGCACGGAAGACGCCGCTGCAGGAGCCCAGGGCAGCTTGTCACACTGAGCTCGCAGTCGGAAAGCAGAGAAAGGTGATAGGCTCTCAGGTGACTTTCTCCTGCTTTTTCAGTCTGAGATCTAGGCCATGAAATAGTGTCACCGGCAGTCAGGGTCTTCCCACCCCAACAGTCGACAGATTCCCTCACAGACATGCCCAGAGGTTACTTTCCATGGTGAGTCGACAGTTGAGATTCATTATCACACCTGCAAACCCCTTTCCCTCTCTCCTCCTGCATCTCCCTTCCCCACCTCGCTGAGATGGAGAACCCTTAAGGCTGCACTCAGCAGGTGGTCAGTTTTGTGCTAGGGTGGACACATGGCCTCTCTCTGCCTCCTGCCCACAGAGCTGACGGCTGAGCGGCTGGCTTGCCTCTGGCTTTATGATATTGTAGATGAGGTCTGGGGCTGGTGTTAGGGCTGCATGGGACTGGGAATGAGCTGGCCACAGCTGGAGGGAGGGCCTGTGTGCTGGCTACTGCTTTGTCAGATAGGCGGGAGCTAGAGTTATTTGGGAAGAGGGAATCACAACTGAGAAAATTCCTCCGTAAGACTGACCTGTGGGCAAGCCTGTGGTATATTAATTAGCGATTAATCTGGAAGGCCAGCCCATTACGGGTGGTGCCATCCCTGGACAGTGTTCATGGGTGCTCCAGTAATAAAGCAGGCTGAGCACGCCATAGGGTCAAGTCAGTAAGTGGCACTCTATGTGGTCTCTACTTCAGTTCCTGTCTACAGGTCTTACTTATGTTCCTGTCCTGGCTTCCTTCAGTGATGGACTTAGAAGCTATGGGTAAAATAAATCTTTTCCTCCCCAAGTTGCTTTTAGTCGTAGTGCTTTATCGCAGCGACAGAGACCCTAAGACAGCTGGGGACTGAGTTGCAGTGGGCTTTGTGAATGTGCATTAGGGAACCTGGTTGAGGCAAATAACTCCCCCAGCATATGTTGACTTACTAAGGTCACTGACCTCTGAACTGTTGGGGACAGGTGCAACTACACACTAGGTTTTTTTCCCAGAAAGATCTGGCACCTGGAGTCAGCTGGGCCTGAGCCATCACCTTTAGAACAACTGCCAACAGGAGTCAGAAGCAGGGGAAACCCTTACCTAGGGTGCCTGAAGACTTTCTGCTGAAGGGGCCTCCGCTTGTGTTGGGCTGCTCATTCTGTCTCAAGCAGGTAGGAAACTTCAGGACATGGGACATAATCCCTGTGTGCATCCTGACTGGGTGTTCCCTGGCCCGCTGGCTTTCCTTCCTGTCCTCAGCCCTATAACTATGTTCCCCAAATGCAGACTTGAGTGGATAAGGGGACAAAGGGACTATGTGTTTAAAGTTGTGCTTCTAGGGGAACTGGGCTGGGTATAGGGCCTAAGAAATCCCATCCCAGTAACCCTGCTGTCTTCTTTCTCCTCTCTCTCTGGGGAGTCTTTCTCCAAAGGGTTATGCCCAGGTGGAAGGAAGACAGTGTGGAGGGACAAGGCAAGGGTGCCCACTCTGTTTCTGTTCCCTCCATGAACTCATTTCCATGGAAACAGACCTGCTTTCTGACATAGGATCAGGTTATGTCACCATCCGACTCACACCCATTTTCCATCTGTATTCAGGTTCTGCCACATAATCACAGACCATCATCAAGGCAGTCATCTTGGCAGCATCCAATGAAAGACATTCTGAACTTCCTGCCGGCCTGGCCTCTGCAGGGGGTCGGCAACAGTGTTCCATCCTTGCAGCGCCCTTTAGGACGTGCGACCAGGCCACGTGCATTTGCAGCGTGTGCTCTCACGGGGCCTCTCTCCACAGCTTAGTGCGGCCTCCCTTCCTGGCAGGCAGAAAGCAGTGATGGCTGTCCTTGCACACCAGCATCCGTGGATGCTGCCACTGCAGAGATTTAACAGGCAGTTACTCAATCAGATCCATGACGTCCAAATTTTCTCAGTGGATCCCCTACTTTCCTCCTGACCCTCTGGACCACCTCTGTCCCCAAGGCATCAGACATCCCCAGTCCTGGAAGCAGATGCTTACTGTGACCTCACTGCCCATGGGCGACCATGTTGAGACAGGCACTGATACTCACGACCTCATTTAATCCTCCTGCCAATCTTATAGAAAAGGGTAGCACAGTTCCACTTAACAGAAGAAGATGGTAAGGCTCAGAAAAGCAAAGCCTACACAGCAAGCAGGAAAGAGCTATAAGTTTCAAGCACTCTCTCCTTATGGGCGCTATCAGCCACCCCTGACTGAAGGGTCAGTCCCAAGGGTCTCCCACCCTGTGTCTCCTGCCCAACTGAAGAGTCTAAATCTCCCCCAGCCTCTTACTGCCGAGATCACCACTGGGAATACATCTGGAGATGGAGGATCCACTACACTAGGACCCATATGCCACCCTTGCTAGCCCTGACAGACCCTTATCACACCCCAAAGCTTCTGGGACCTGACATAGTTACTGGTGTCTCATAGCTAGCATGTACTATGGCCTTCCCCCAGCACAGCCCACACCCTAGGAATCTGTTCCACCCACCTCCATCCTTATTTAATTAACCCCTCTGGATCTAACTCCTCTTCCATAATCCCTTGCTCATGGAGACTGGGATGGATCAGATGCCACTGTGGCCTCCACCCTCAAGATAATGGCATGCTCAGAGCCACATGACTAGGAATGGGGAAGGGACACCCTTTCCCACCGTCAAGGTCATCAAGAGCCATGGGCTGAAGGGCTGTTTCCTGAGGTTGTCCCCAGGAGATATCCTTTTAAGAGTGTCCCTCCGAAGCCTCCTCTTTCATTCTCCTCCAACCACTGGGCAGCTAACCACTGGGTCACTGAGGTTTGATGCCAACTGCCATTCCTACCAGCTTACATCTTACCAGCTTAAATTTCAACTCCATACGGTTCAGAACCCAGCAAGCTCAATGGTGGGGAAGGAGTGACTACTTCCGGGTTTTCGGCCTGATTGACAGTAGAAGGGCACAGAGTTCTTTTCCCTGGGCTGTCAGAGGGGTCAAAAAGGCAGGCGGTAGCAAAGAGGCTCTCTAGCAGCTGTTCCCTTTACCCTTCTACTAGCTTGCACTTTGGAATAGAGCCTCAGGCAAAGGGCTGGGCAACCACATTCAGCACCCAGGACAGCACCAGTACCTGTGGCTGTTCATAGCAGTGCCCCTAACCCAACACTACACAATGTGTATAACACCCTTTCTGGGAGCCTAGGCTCCAAGCTTGCTTAATTAACGTGAGCTGTTCTGGACTCTCCCATCATCTGAATCTCTGGGAAGATGCAGTTCTGCTCCACTGCAGGGTTCTCCCTGGACAACTCCTGGATTCCAACAATCCTGCCACCACCTGGGGGGCTCCTGGCAACCTGGTGTTGGTGGTGTTGCCACTGTCCACTGCTCTAGTGCTGCTCTGCCAGGTCCCACCGTGCAGAGCTGCAGGAGATGCTGCCTCTGACCACTTGCTGCTGGCTGCATTGGACATTCCCTTCATGATACTGGATGGGATGTGTTCATTGGCTGCCCCTCATGCCAGACCATTGACTTTGTGGACACTTGACTGGCATCCAGAGCTGACTGTGGCCGTCTCACTGTGCTCAGGGTTGTCTATGGCTGGACTATGCATGGGGAGAGTCTGCCCTTTGCAGCTTCCCACTCACCTGCTCCTGTCCTGCTTGCTGTTGGAGCTGAGCCCTGTGCCTTGCTGTCATTGCTGCTGTGCTTATTGTCACCTGATTTGTGTCACCATAGGTCATGCTCTACATCATGTCACTCAAGGTGTGATGGGTGGGGCCCAGCCACTGCCAGACACATCAGTGCTGTCACTGTGAAGGTGCTGGTAGTACTCATGGGCCAGCATCCAAGGTAGCATATGGCCTGCCACCAGGGGACTGTGCCTGTGCACCAAAACCTCTGGCTGCCAGCTTGAAAGAGTTGGTGGGCATTGTTCTGATAGTGTCACCGACTCCAGTCATTCAGCTGCTCTGAATTTCCATGCCGACTCTTTCCTGATCTCTGCTTGTGGCCATGCACCAGAGGAGCAAGTGCTTCTCAACATCTGTATTGCATTTTGTAATGTATGATATTGCATCTTATAATGTATGACACCAGGAGCTTTAGCAGGAGCAGAGACCTGGGTCAGCAGGAGTCCTCTGGGGCTCAGGCACTCAGCCACCCCTTTCCTGGTCCATGTAGGTATAGGTCTGTCCTGCCCCAGGGAGTGGTCTGAGATGACTTCTCCCTCCCAGGAGATGGAAACCCAGCATGTCTCTCTGCACAAAGCAAAGGGAGAAGTAAGAAGTTAGAGGGGGGTCATAGAGGATGAGCAGAGAGAGCTGGCCAGCATGACAAAGGTGGGGAAGGGTGGCCAGCACGGAGAAGAGGGGGAGCTGGCCTTCCCCATGTTGTACCTGTAACAAGAAGAGAGTCAGTGCTTCCTTCCCATCCTGACCAATGCCATCCTCAGACTCAGCCTGGGTATCTTCTCTAACCCCTCATCCTCCCGCCTCTGTGCTCCAAGCTCAGGCTTTGCCTAGACCCTTCCCGTCACCCTGACCGCTGCCTCCTGTCCCTGCTATGGTACAGCCACAATGTGAATGGAAGGGACACCGCCAACCAGTGACTTGGAGATTAGCACCACCTTTGGGTCCTTCACATCTGCTTTACCCCTACATTGTGACTGGGGTGTGTGTCCAAACTGAAAGGTCCCTGATCTGGGAGTTCTCAGAGCAGCAGAAGGCTCGGCATCAGATGACAGGCCTCACGCATCTCCCAGTCAGTGATCTGGAGGGAAGCTGCCACCCACTGGTCTCTTTCCATGGCTGAGGTGCCAGGGACATCATCTAATATCCTGTCACAGGACAGAACTATCACCAGCCCCATATCTAAGCTCATAAATGACTAACCTTCCTGTCCAGGGAGGTGGAGTTGAACACAGACCATTGTAGTCTATGTGGACAAGCACTTGGCCATTTGTAAGGCGGGATGCTTCTGGAGTCAATCAGAGAATCCAGGGCTACCCATGCTCCAAGACCGTATCTCCCAACATCCACGGGGGGCAGGGGGGGGGAGGGAGCGGACTGTGGGTTGAGGGAACACCATCTTTGCTCCCTGGCTCCGTTTCCTGGAGTCCTTGACCTACAAACCTTTCAGGCCAGGTCTGTGTGAGAGTCACAAGCCTACATGAAGTGCCCACCTGTGCTGTTGTCCCATGCCCACAAGGGCAGCATGGCTCTGCATTCTCCATCTAAGATTCTTGGGGCTCTCACTTGTGACCAGGCCCATGCAGCAGCCAGGACCCCTTGGTGGTTTACCTCACATCTGGCCACAGCAGAAGGTTACCTAGCAGAAGTGGCTCCTGGGAAAGCTGACAGGCCCCAGCCTGCAGAAGCTGGGTTGATGAGGCTCAAGAGGAAGATGTCACAGGGCTCAGCCCCCATCTACCTCACACCCAGGACATGGTACCAGGTGGGCTCTAAGGCATCTTCATGCAGGGTTCTCTTGAGACCGTTGAATTCAGGATGTTATTGTCTGCTTAGGACACTGATGTTACCTTTGGCTGAGAAGGGACATGTGTCTCCTGTGGGCTCCTGAGTGAACATGTCAGGACCTCCTCTCCCATCTGGCTCTCTCTGAACTCTACAATCAGCATCCACCAGGCTTAGGGCCACAGAACAAAGTTCACAGATCATGGGCATGAGTGTTCCTCACATGGAATCTTTGAAGGCCTCTCTCAGGTTGGCTCGTCTTTTAACTTGAAAACCCCTTTCCATGCGTATCCGTCTCAACCAGGGTTTCCATTGCTATGATAAATATCATGAACAAAAGCAACTTGGGAAGGGTTTATTTCACTAACCCTTCCATATCATCACCATCATCAAAAGATGTCATAGTTAGGGGTCTCTGTTGCTGACACGCCGTGTTCAAAAGCAAGCTGGGGCGGAAAGGCTTTATTTCATCTTATAACTTGTAAGTACATCACCAAGGGATCCTAGGAAGGAACTCAAGGCAGGAACCTGGAGGCAGGACCTAAAGCAGAGGTCACAGAGGAGTGCTACTTAATGGTTTTCCCCTTTGTGGCTTGATCAGCCTGCTTTCTTAAGGAACCCCATGTCAACCTGCCCAAAGATCACATCACCCACTCTGAGCTGGGCCCTCCCTCATCAATCAAGAAGAGACCCCCACATGCTCACCAACAGGCCAATCTTGCAGATGCATTTTCTCAATTGTGGTTCTTTCTTCTCAGATAATTCAACTTGCGTAAAGTTGACAAAAAAAAAGCAAACAAGCAAAAAGTAAGAAAAAAACACAACAAAACAAAAACTAGGACAATACCTATATTCGTTGCATAGCAGTGTTTATTCAGACGATCCCTCCTTTGCCTAAGCAGGGGCCAGGGCTCCTCATCAGCCTGCCGCTGACCATTCTGTTCATGCTGGCTTCCAAGCCACACGTGTGAGTCTGCACCCAGGCAGGCCGGCTCCCATTGGTTGTTCTGATCCATTGGAGCTTGGAATGTCAGAGGCTTCCATGGATGGCAGTGAGTCAGGGCAGAATGACAAGGGGATTTATGGGGTCTCAGAGACCAGTGAGGGTGCTGGATCTCCCAGAACTGGAGTTTTAAGACGGCTGTGAGTCTGCATGTGGATTCTGAGAGCCAGGTCCTCTGAGCTCTGTAAGAACAGCCAGTGCTCTTAACCTCTGAGCTGTCTCTACAGCCCTCCCACTTTTAATAAACCTCAGATTGCTTCACATTTGCTTATCCTGAAACTGTTTTCTGTGTCAAACCCAAGGATCCAGTTCTGCCTGAGTCAAGGTCCCTAAAACATCAAGGGAACACTCCTCAGGCTGCTGAGGGCAACAGAGCCGTGTCTCCCTCCTGTCACTGTTGATAGCAGGAAGCAGAGGCACACAAGCCTCTCAGAACCCCTTGCTCAATTGTTCAAGGGTCAGGTGTTGTCACTGAATCTTCTTATCACAGCAGAAGGACCGAGGAGCCAGAGGTGCACTCTTCCTATACAGGCAGTCTTGGCCTTTTGAGACGGTCACTCCCTGTCTCCAAGTCTCCAGTGCTACCAGGGCCTATGGCAAGCACACCTCACCCTGTCTCCTGGTGCACATCACTCCAGCCCTCCTTGGGCCTCATCTGGGGTTTTCATGAATGGTCACAGCCTCCATGGAAACTCAGATAATGTGGGCTGATACCTTGGAGACCTACAAGCTCCTAGTTCTGTCCCCACTCCATTGCCCAGCCTGAAAGCCCTTCCTCTCTACCCGGTGAACTAAAGTTCTCAGGGGAAAAAAGGCACATCTGTGTTAAAGGTTAGAGGATGATTTACTGATTAACATTTAGTGATTTTTGGAGAGTTGGACTGTTGCAGGTACTAAGCCAAATTACATTGGCCTGCCTTTGGCTCCCTTAATGGTTATCCATTGCCTGATTGTGTCTGATCTAGCAACTTTGTGACTACCAGTGAAACCTTCTAGAATGGATTAACAGACCACAAACTTCCACCAGCCCACAGGCTAAAAGGTTAATAATGTCAACAGACAGCATCTGAGACCTACAGCAGAGACTTCCCCACCTACTACCAAGACATGTGGCAAGTGCCTTGATTGGTGGCTTTCTGTAATTACAAAAACATTATGGATCTGTTTCTAATTAGATGTGTTGTCTGAGCCATGGTCACTCAAGTTTGGCTCAAGTGCAATCTCCTTGTTGCTTTTGGGGATAGAGCAATGTTGGGTATGCACACCCCCCCAACACACACACACTCCTGTCCCCCTGGTCCTTCTCTAAAGCGTTTATGGTCGGGGTTTTTGGCCCTCCCCAGGAGCTCTGACTCTGACCTTCTTTGAAGGATCCACTTCCTTCTTCCTGTGTGTATCAAGTCCCTTCCCAGTTGGCCACACTCAGAACCCCCAATCAAGCAGTTCTCATGGGCTCCTGTGCCCAAGCACCCTCCCTCACTGCCTGGTGGCTGTTGTTTAAGGGCTTTCTGCCCCCCCAGGGTTTTGTTTGTTTGGTACCTGCCCTGATATGGGCACTCTGGAGGCCACGTCAGCATCACTGGGGGCCAGGGAGTGACATGACCCACCTCCTACTGGCTGCTATTCTCATCAGTTTAAGTCAGAGAAGGCCACCGACGCCATTGTCAGTGCCCAGGCTGGCTAGGGAAGACTGGGAGTCACTTCACTGGGGGTATGACTAAGCTGAGAGATAAGTAGCAATGTTCTCTGTGGGACCCTGTGGGATCTAACTCCGTGCTCCAGGCTTTGAGTCTTGTGTAGCTTCTGACTACTCAGCTCAAGCCTGGTGGTGTTGCTGTGCGCCTTGAGGCCTGTTGTGACTACCTGGTCTGGTCCAGGGCTTCTGGCAGAGGGAGTGGGTGCAGTCTTCCCCATTGGGAAGGTGTAACCCTGTCTGTGACTTGCCCATGAAGAATCACCTAGTGGAGGATTGGGCTGTTTCTGCCGATGAGCCAATGTTGGATTAGAGAGGAGAGCCTGGCCCCAGGACAACTAGAGTTGGAAGAGTGGTGGCGGCTCCATGGAGCTTATTTCATCAAGTCTGAAGGGCTGTGAACTCTAAGCTTCGTGGGTTCCTGTGCATGACTGAGGATGAAGAATAAGCCCCAAGCCTCCACTGAGGGCTGCACAGCCAGGTCCCATGGCTGCTTGCTTTGTGTGGATGAGAGTCAGACCTGCTGGCAGAAGAGGACAGCAGCAGACCCACAGTCCCCACGGCGCTTAGCCTGCATGCCGCCAGCTGCATTCAGAGATGGGCGGCTGAGCCAGAAGTCTCCAAAGGGAAGGTGGGGTTTCAGAAGGCTGGTGGGCAGACCAAGTGCCCCTGGAGCTGAGCGTAGGTGGACACAGGTGCTGCCTTGCAGGGCTCTGATTTGAACAGCCGTGGAAGTGGATTGTAACCTCTCACCCAAGGCTGAGTGGCTTGTCCACAGCCTCCAGCTGCTCAGGACAGTTGATAGAGAATGCCCACAAAGGCATATGGCCCCTGAAAGTCATCTGAGCCAAATACTTCAGCTGGGGACAGAGCTAAGAGCTACCTTAGTGTCTCACATGTGCCGTCCCCTAGCACACTGACTGGACCACAGCAGTAAGAAGTGGCTGGCAGGCAGATGTGCATGTAGATACAGCTGTGTCAGGGTCTGTCCTGCACCAAATGGTGAGGTCGGAAGGAGAGCATACGGAACGCCAGGCCATGTTTTTTTTTTTTACTTGGGTGTTGGCAGCCCTGGAGGTCTACCGAGGAAGCTACAGGTGGGGAAGGCAAGGGCCAGGGGACAGGCTGTAAAGGAAGGAAGCTACAGCCCCCAGAATACAACCTGGAGTTTGGACACCAATGCGCTGCCTCCCCACCTCATGACATGCCTTCAGGTTACGTTCAGGGGGTAGACACACAATCCTTCAGGGGGCCTCTGTGAGTTACATCCTTGCTGGGCCCTGCAAGAGATGGAGTCAAAGTCAGGGAAATTGCCTGAACCACAGCCCCACACAGAATCGGAGTGGTGCCAGCGCCCAGGTGGGGCCCACCACAGGACCATCACCTTTGCTCCACAAACAGCTTCCCTGGGGGAGAACTCACACCGTGGGACTGGCACCAGAGGCCTGACTGACTGCATTCGTTGGAGCTGACCAAGACCTGGCTCACTTCCAGCTGGGGTCAGCTCTGGGCCAGGACCCATCTCCACTTCTGGTGCAGGCACCACCCACCCACAAATCAAGATTTTTAGGCCAAATCAGCAGGCTTTGATGATCAGCTCCCCAGAGCCTTCCACAGAAGGGCAAGTCCCTTTCTGGAGGAGGCGGGACTCCTGAAGGGGTAGGAGGCAGGTTGGCTTTTATCTGTCTTTCCTCCTCCTCCCCAGCATCCCTTCTCCAGTGTCTGGCGCTGCCGGTTGTAACCCGACTCCAGCGCGGCCGGCTCCTCGCCCCCCCTCCCCTCCAGCCACCCGGCCCAGCAGCGCCACCCGCGCGCCCCAAGTGCCACATCACTGCACCCTTCAGCGCATCTGCGCGCCCACCATGCCTACACCGCCGCTGCTCTTGACCGTGCTGGCCACACTGGCCGCTGCCGCTCACCCCAGCTGCTCTCCTGGACCTGACCCCTCCGGTAAGGTCCCAGCTGCCTCTCTGGATAGTTTTAGACACCCCCCCCAAACCACCTGGGATCTTTTCTTTCCCCGTTGCTCGTGTAACTACCTCCTGGGCAGAATGTCGTAAGGGTGCCACCTTGTGACCCTTAGGCAGTAGACTTTGCTGGGGCACTGGACTTTCTCAGCGGCT
Organism: Mesocricetus auratus; assembly: GCF_017639785.1. Lineage (NCBI taxonomy): Eukaryota > Metazoa > Chordata > Mammalia > Rodentia > Cricetidae > Mesocricetus > Mesocricetus auratus. The sequence goes on along the minus strand of NW_024429190.1, from coordinate 15,678,756 downwards.
GAGCCAGAGATCCCAGGGAGATAGCAGAGCTGGGAGAGACACAGCATCAGCCAGTACAGAGCAGGCACCTGGACTGGTGGGATCTGCAAATGGGTCAGAGTTATCAGTGCCAGGACTGCAGGACAAGGCAGTCCGAGTCCCCTGTCCTTCCAGGAATGGGGAGGAGCTGGCTACAGCAGATTCCTGACTCTTCCTTCGAAACTTCTGGCTGCAATGTGGATAGATTGTCTTTGGAAGTGACCCAGGAAAGGGTGAAATGTTTCTGAGGGTAGGGCAGGGAGAAGGGAGGGACCAGGGACACCCAGGAGTCTCAACTGAGGGTCCTGAGGATGGATTTGGAGTCCTGAACTCCATTCTGGTGCCACTGCCCCTCCAGAAGCTAGGCTCCAGTTTCCCTCTTACTTGGGTGGGGGTGCATCTAGCTTACATTCTTGGGGTCTTTATCAGCAGCAACCACCTGAGTCTAGATGGAGCCTCCAGGGTCTTCAGAGCCCATGGTATCAGATGTAGAATTTTAAGAGCTAGGATCTGTAGTCACCTGAGCCAAGAGCCTGTGTGCTTGGCCAGGTGCATGTTAGGCACACAATGTCCCTTTTCTTTGCTCTCAGCCTGGGGTTTTCTCCCCACCTTGGCCTCCCCTGGCCCTTGATCCATCCTGCTGCAGAATGGACAGTGCAGGCCAAGTGTGCAAGTGTGCATGTGTGCAAGTCTGTGTGGACGTGTGTGCAGCCCGTGCCTGTCTGGCACTGCTAAAACTTGCATAGAAGGGCTCGTCGTCCAAACTCCTGCTGTCTCGGAAAATGCATAGAGTCAAAAGCTGGTTTGGGACCCCTGCTACAGAAAGCCTTTCATGACCCCACGCCAGGAGCACCACCTCCCAGACCCCAGACCAAGGCTGCTTCACAGACACCCGCTTCCTCCCTGGGGCAGGACACGCAGGTGAGCTTTGGACCTGGCTGTCCAGAGCACCATCACAACACATCTGCAGTACTTCAGGAGGGAGGGAGTAACTTCTTCTGGTGCAGTCTTCCTCCCTGGGGACAGGCATAGCTTTCAGATCATAGACACTTCTGGGTCAGCCTAATGGTTTCAGTCCAGCTTTCAAGCCTAAAGACTGCCACAACTCCACCCCAGTCCCACCCTGCCCGCATGTCCCAGGGGCTCGGAGCAAGCCTGGGGTACATCTGTGCCCAGGCTTTTTATTGACAGAGGACTTTAGTTCTTCTCTGAGCCTGAGTTTGGGGGTCTTACTCTGACCCCTTTACCTGGTTGTGTGACTGGGGGTAGCTGTCCTGATCTACCCCAGGGCATTCTGACTTCTCTGTTGAGGGGCTTTACCCAAGAGCCGGATGGGCAGTTGAAGAGGGAAGGTGGGACCAAGGGCAGCTTCCATCCCTGCCTTGAAGAAATGCTGCCACCTTGTGGTTGATATAGGCTAGCTCTATGGACTGCGAGGACAGAAAGAAACAGGTGAGACTGTTTTTAAATAATACAAAACTTAATCCAATAATCTGGAATATTATTTCAATATTTCTTCATTGCCATAAAAATATGAGTAGAATATGTTCTAGTTTGCTTCCTATTGCTGTGATAAATGCCATGACCAAAAGCCCCGTGGGGTTTGTTTGACTTATGCCTCCTGAGGAAAGTCAGGACAGAAACTCACAGCAACCTAGAAGCCGGGAGCAGGAGCTGTTGCAGAGACCATGGAGGGGGTCTGCTTGCTGCTGGCTTGCTCCCCGTGGCTTGCTTAGCTTGTTTCTTATCATCCTAGGCCCACTTGTCCAATAGTGAAGGGAGACTTGTCTAGGTTCCCACTGTGTGAGGAGGGAACCCAGAGCCACCCAGGCCAAGGACTGGGCCCTTTCTCTGTTCTCACTGCACTGGTCATGTTCAGAGTTCCCTACAGCATGATTAGTGTGAGGAGGAGTGTGTTCTTGGGTGCCAGGGGTTCTTGTGGTTTGGGCACACATCCAGATCCACATCATAAGAGTCTGTGAGTCTGTCCCTGTTGGTTAAGAGGGCAAAATCCGGTATGATGTGTACTCCTCCTGTCATCCCAGCATGTGTGAGGAAGGCAGGAGAGTCAAGAGTTCAAGATCATCTGAAGCTACATGGAGAGTACAGGGTCACCTGGGCAACATGAGATCCTGTCTCAAGCCACCAACTCAAAGGTGGTGAAAACCTGAGCTACTCTGTGAATGCCGGGCAGAGGTACGGTATCTCAGATGCTGCCTGTGTCTCATGGAAGCCTGGGAGTAGGATCGGAATTGAGGCCGCCTGACTCATAGTAGGTCCACTGAGCATGGTGGGTTCTGGTAACCACGGTGGGGCTGAGCCCCTTGCTTTCTCTAGAGGTGGCAGGCACAGGTGGCTTAGTCGTGTGTTTACCCTACTGGATGACTCTAGATCTTGTGAGAAGTCTAAAGGTGTTGTGCCCCTGCCAGGCTCCTGGTCATGCCAAGTTCCACCTGAACGGGACAGAGCACAGGCATTTGCCATAGTTCTTATGCCAGCAAAGTCCTTCTCCTCTCCAGTGCATGCGCGCCTGCTCCTAAGAGACTCCACTATGCTTCTGGCCTTTCCCAGCACAAGCCATCAAAGTCCTTCCTGGCCCTACTTCAGGGTCAGCCCAGTTTAAACCTGATGCAAAGTGTCCTTCTTGGCACCTTCTCCTTGTGCACAGGGCGCCCATCAGACCCTTGGCTGAACACGGCTCTTCAAAGGGGTTTTATGACCCTTCCCGGATCTTACTAGAGGAGTTCACGAGGTCTGGCTCTTAGGAGGCCCTTGAGACCCCGCAATTGCGAGGATAGTTTTGTATGTTGATGCTTTTTTCCGGAAAGGGGATCCCCAACTCACACAGCTCTGAGACTCCACACTCTTTCAGTGTCCTTGGGACTGGGGAGTCTGTTTGAATGGCTCTTTGAATAATGCTCAGTCTGAGTATGGTGAGGGGCATGGGCATAGTCTGGGGCTGATGCTCAGGACATTGTGGGAGCTGGTGCATGACTGGCGATGGGGATATGGCCACAGGTCTCTCCAGGTTGGTTCCAGACTGGGCCAGAGAATTGTCAATGCACCCACTTTTTTTGTTTGTTTTTGGAGACAGGGTTTCCTCTGTATTACTTTAGAGGTTGTCCTGGAACTCACTCTGTAGACCAGGCTGGCCTCGAACTCACAGAGATCCGCCTGCCTCTGCCTCCCGAGTGCTGGGATTAAAGGTGTGAGCAGGCAGGGGCTAATGCACCCACTTTCTTAGGCAAGTTGTATGGTTTGTCAGACTCGGGCTGCCGACCCGAGAGACAGGTGTCCTTGCTGCTTCAAGCTCGGATGTCAACCGTGCAGACCAGTGAGGTTAAGATGACAGAGGATATTACAGGGCTGGTGCCCAGTGACTACTCCACAAAGACTGTGAAGGGAGAGATGTGTGCCTGTGTCTGCTGCTAACTCAGGGTTGTCTCTCTTTCCAGGTAAATGTCAGAGGCTGGCCTCCACACACAGTGGTAGGTACTACCCCACCCCTGCTTTGTTTTGTAGGAACTCTACAGTCCCCTGATCTCCATGCTGTCAAAGCAGAGATGCTGACTTCCGATGTGGATAGCAGGGCAGGCTCAGCAGATCCAGTGAAATTAGACTAAACAAAAGGGTAGCCTGACCTGTCCACCCAGCTCTGCCATGGGGCATGCTGGGGGTCTCTCTAAGGCTAGCTCTGCTTTTCTTTCTTGCTGTAAGATTCTTTTTCTTTTCTTTGGGGGCATATGTTATTCATGATGGAGCCCAGGGCCTCCAGCATGTTAAGCACAGGCTATTCTGATCCACTTTCCAGCAGAGAGATGCCATCCTTGGCTTTTGGCTCTGCAGGCCCAGATGGGTTTGTGAACTTGGACATGTCCTTGCCCACAACCCCCAGGTCCTTGATATGAGAGGGGATAGAGCATCTCTCATAGTGACTTAAAAGTTTCTATGAGACACAGCTGTTTCTCTAGAAGAAGCAAACCTCTCTATGCCGGGTGTGTACATCTGGTGTATTCTATGTGGAGAAGATTTGCAAAACCAGGGAACATTTCTCCCATTGAACAACCAGTGCCATATCTGAGATTGGTGGCTCATGCCTGTCATCTCAGCATTTAGGAGGCTAAGGTAGGAGGATTACCACAAATTTGAAGCCAACTTGGGCTACATAGAAGTTCTGGGTCAGCCTGGGCTATAGAGTGAAGGCTGTCTCAAAAAAATCAAGAAACTGGGCTGACAATGTGGCTCTGTGGATGCTTGCTGCCAAGGCTGACCATCTGGGTTAAATCTCCAGGCTACACATGATAGGAAGAGAGATCTGACTTCTACAACTTGTCCTATGACTTCCACATTCTTGCTGTGGTGTGAGCCACCTATAAATAAGTGAATTTTAAAAATCCTAAGAGCAGAAGATGACAAAAAAATCTAAAATGCTTTGAACAGAAAGAAGCAGCTTCCTGGGCTCCTGGAGAAGTTTAGAAGGCCCTGCCTGGCAAATAATGGATTCAGGGGGAAGGACAGTTGGGGCCATCCATACTGGTCCCGCACAAATTGTCCATTATCAGAGGAGCTAGCACCCTTTAGCCTGCACTTACAATGTCCCTGTAAGGGGAGGAACAGAACAAGGCCTGCCAGGTGTATTTCAGGGGGAATTTAACCTTCTCCCGAGAGGGCGGGACATTCCATGTATGATGTGTTCTCATGGACATCTCTCCTTTTGGGCTTTTTGAGGCTTGTTTCTGCTTCTACCAATCTACCTCATGAAGCATCCCCAAGCAGGTGAGGCTACCTGCTCCTATTTTGCTGGTGTCCTTGCCTTCCTGGCCCATTTGCTCGTAGATGGCTAGGTGCGGTCAGTTCAGGAGCCCTCCCTGAGCTCTCCCATAGACCCTGCTTCCTCCATACTAGCCCTGTCCTTGCCTCTCCCCACAGACTGGGTGCTCCATCATTACAGGCCCTGGCCTTAGGTAGTATCTGTTTGGGCATGGGTCATCCTGTGACCCGCTGACTCTCCTTCTCCAGCCACCTGTGTGGACCTGCATCTCAGGACCTGCGCTGATGCAGCCTACAACCATACATCGTTCCCCACTCCCCTGGAGCACCGCTCATGGGAGGCGGTGGAGTCCAGCCCTGAGTACATTCTTCTGGGTGTGCTGCACTTTCTCCTGGAGGGCCAGTGCAACCCTGACCTGCGGCTGCTGGGGTGCTCTGTGCTGGTCCCCCGATGCGAGGGAGGCCATACCCAAAGGCCCTGCCGGCATGTCTGTGAGGGTCTGCGGGAGGCTTGCCAGCCGGCCTTTGATGCCATCGACATGGCCTGGCCCTACTTCCTAGACTGTGCCAGATACTTCACACCGGAGGAGGAAGGTTGCTATGATCCTCTGGAACAACTTCGCGGTAAGGCAAGGCTTTGGGGTGCTCCAGGTTGCACGTTAGCTCTGGGGTTCAAGTTCAGGCGCAGCAGGTGGTGCAACATGCTATGTTGGCAGGCAGGACTGTGTCCGTGGTGGGTTCAGGCATGGAAGTGGCAAGCAAGTTGGTGAGCAGAAAGGAAGCCAACCCACTCTGGCTGAGCCTGTCGCTCCAGGAGATCCCAGGCACTGCTGCTGGAGAGGGGTTATTTGGGGCATGTCTGCCACCAAATTGCTGGTTTCAACTGTTCTTTCTCCTCAGCAATCATTTGGAGCAAAAGAAAACCACAAGTGGGACACTAAGGGAATGGCATTAACTCTTGGTAGCCCTGGGTGGCCTAAAGGGACCTGTCTCAAGTTTCTGCAGCTAACAGGGCTGAGGAGAGTCCCCAGAGCTGCTAGCCACTGGGCTTCCACTCGGGAGAGGAACAGGGAAATAAGCCAGGGGGGCAGGTGTGGTGGGGGTCACACTATGACCAATCACTGTCCCAGTCACATCTTCCTGGCGGGAGTTCTCCCTGTTGAAGAAGCATTTGGGAGCAACGTCAGTAGACTGCAGACTGAGCCGTGCTCCCTGGCTTATGTGAGTGTTATCACAGCGTAGGCCAGGCACCAGTGCAGACAGATGCAGAGCTGTGTCAGGACCACCATAATGGCAGGGTTATGACAGACAACCAAGACTTAAAGGCAGATGATAGCCCCCCATGATTTCTGTAGGTTGAAGATTCCTAAATGCACCTTCTCTTGAGATTTGGTTTGCACGTTTGAAAGCTCCCAGGCAGGCACACACAGCTTGCTGTCACTTGTACACTGGAAGTGAAGACATGCTCCATATGCGTTTCCTGGGCACATCGCTGGCTGTCTTGTGGTGGTGCCATCCAGGAGGTCTATTTGTCATCTTCACACCCCACTTGAATAGCAGTGGGGATGAGGGTTGGGGAGGAGGGTGCTGGGAGAGGCTAGCGGACCATGTGAGACGTGAGCAGATGGGCAGCGCACACCCCAGCCCCAGTTCCCTTCCTTCCCCAGGAGAGCCGGATGCGGAGGAGGCCCTGCCCTCAGGCCTGCCGCCTACCTTCATTCGCTTTGCCCACCACTCCTATGCTCAGATGGCCCGGGTCCTGAAGAGGACAGCAGCCCGCTGTCCCCAGGTGGCCAAGACCTACAGCATTGGACGCAGCTTTGAAGGCAAGGACCTGCTGGTCATCGAGTTCTCAAGCCGCCCAGGCCAGCACGAACTGAGTGAGTGACCATGTGAGGTCTGGGTGTGATTCTGCCCCTGGGAGCAGGGTGCAGGCCCACTTAGCCTTGGGGTGCACAAGCTGGGAGTGACCATTGAGTGTCTCCGCCTACTTACCCACAATCACCTGGGCAGGTGATGCTTTGGGGGCTGTGACTGGCATGTGACCACAGGCCAGCAGGACAGTATTAAAAAGGATTTCTCTAAGCTGGGAATGGTTGTGCACACCTTTAATCTCAGAACTCAGGAAGCAGAGACAGGAGGATCTCTGTGTGTTGGAGGCCAGCTTGGTCTACATAGTGAGTTCCAGGAGCATGGGAATGGAAATGAGTTGGTCTCATCCCAACAGAGACACTGGTCTGAGGAGACTGAGTAACAGTGGTAATAAATCATCCACACAGTTGACAGTATGAATACTCTGTCTTCAGGGAGAGTGAAAGTTTTCTGAGAGGTTGGAGGCTGCAGGGACTAGGGCAGGTCCTGGAGTCAGACGGGGTCAGTGGGTAATGGTTGCCAGAACTTCGGTCCCAGACCTTAATGTGGCATGTGTCACTGTCACCACTGCCCTGCAGTCTACTGAGTCCTAGGTCTGTGTAGGTCTGGGTCCTGGTTACTTCCCCTGTGCTCAGCTCCACATCTGAAGCACATGTTGCTAATGGTGTGGACACAGTGGGTTTTCCATTTCCAAACCAAGGTCCAGTGATGCTGGGTGAGGAGGACTGTTCTGAGATGTGGAAAATGCTCAGGCCCTTTGATGCTTCCTTGCTGTGGTGCAAATTAGGAAATGAAACTTTGTTACAGTGCTTACTAGTGACTGTGAGTTGGAGGAGAGACACCAAGCTGACTGTATCTGGGGCTCTAGGATGTTGTAACAAAGATTTGGCTTGGGCCTCCATCTTCTGTGTTAAAAAATAGGCCATGGCAACCTTAAAAGTGCCTACTGACAGCACCAAGAGCATCATTAAGCCCAGGTCCTCCCTTGTGTCCATCACCTATCCAAGCTGTCCTGCAGCCATGTTGGGGTAAGAGGGCCTATCCTTCCCACCAGCTCCAGAAGTCTCCGAGTCTGTGGACTTAGGACTTTGCTGAGCTGTTCACCCCCACCCAGCTTTCACCTTGTTGGGCTGGGCAGTATGGACATTACAAGCTCAAGGGTCCTGTCTCCCATAAGACATCTAGCCTCTAAGACCAAACCTAAATACCACTCCTACAGACATGCAAAGTTCCTTGTCATTTTATACCCTGCGAAGGGCATGGACATTCACACATACAGCTGAATTATTCTGGCCTGAACAGGCAGTCTGGGAGAGTCTACTTTCCACAAGAGCAATGCTAGTTTCAACAAGTAGGAGTGACTTTCCCACAGCCACACTGAAAAAGGCTGCCAGGTCTAGTCTACTGTTTCTACAACACAGCTGTCATCCACCTTTTCACTCCTTTATCCATCCATACACCCACCCACATCTGCCCTTTCCTCTACCCATAATTCATTATTTTATTCACTCATTTATCCATCCATCCATCCATTCACTCATCCATTTTTCATCCATCCATCCACTCATCTATTTTCCATCCATCCATCCACCCATCTACCAATCCATCTATCAAATCACTCATTCATTTATCTCTTTATCCATTTGTTCTTCAATCTGTCTATTTAATTACCAACCCATATATCCATCCATCCATCCATCCATCCATCCATCCATCCATCCATCCATCCATCCATCCATCCACCTATCCACACACCCATCTGTTCATCCATACATCTGTTTATCCTTCCCTCCCAAGACTAGCTGTTTTACCTATTAAGCACTGATGTGTTTTGACTTGTTGCACAGATATGGACAAAGGATGTCAATAAAAATCACACAAATCAATGACATCATTTATGATTATAGCATTCTTTACCTATGCTAGTAATTGTGGCTAAACATGAGATATAAGTTCAAGAAATGAGTGCCTAGATACCTCAATATGTCCAGAGACTCTTGAGTCAGAACAAGTAGGAATCAGTTCTGGTACACATGACTACCCTTGCTGATCCCAGTCTGTGAGACATCACCCCACGTCACAGTTTCTCCCTGCAGTGGAGCCCGAGGTGAAGCTCATTGGCAACATCCACGGCAATGAGGTGGCGGGACGGGAGATGCTCATCTACCTGGCCCAGTATCTGTGCTCTGAGTACCTGCTGGGCAACCCCCGCATCCAGCGCCTGCTGAACACCACCCGTATCCACCTGCTGCCATCCATGAACCCCGATGGCTACGAGGTGGCGGCTGCAGAGGTGGGAGATGGGTTGCTTCCTCCAATGCTTTTAACCTTTGACTTTACTCATCCTTGTTGAGGGCCTATTTGCAGTCACCTCTCCAGGTGACCAGGACTGAGAAAGAAGCAATACTGCAACATTCTGCTTGATGGGTGGGCATGATGGGTACTGGCAGAGCAGAGAGCTGTGGTCTGTTGTTTTAGGACAGGACTGAGGATGTAGCTCAGTGGTAGCATTCTTGCCAAACATTCGAGAAAAGGGTTGCAACAAGAAAGTGTGCAGGTGGGGGGGGGTTAGGTAAGCTCACGAGGACGGACAGAATGACATGGATGAGAGCCGAGGGAGGCAAGGGGTCAGTGGCATGGGCTGCTATGTGGAGGCAGACATGGGAGAACAGTGTGGGACCATGATACTGAGGAGTGGGGGAAAGGCTGTGGGGGGCGGGGGTAGGAGATGGGAGGGAGGGCAAAGGTGACTCATCTTGAGCTCATCACACAAAGCCACAGAAGCCACAGACCTACTTGACCCTCAGTCCAGCTGAAGTCTGGGCTGGAAAATGTAGGGAGGGAGTTGCTGATCCTTCCCTGGGCCCACATGTTCATCAGGGTGCTGGCTACAACGGCTGGATCAGCGGGAGGCAAAACGCACAGAACCTGGATCTAAACCGCAACTTCCCCGACCTGACATCGGAGTACTACCGGCTGGCGTCCACTCGCGGTGTGCGCACAGACCACATCCCCATCTCACAGTACTACTGGTGGGGTAAGGTAGGAGCTGTGTGGCCAGGGCTCACTCTCTGAGCTAAGGACTCCAGGTGTCCCTCCCTAGGGCACTGACCCCTCTGAGCCTCAATAAATGAGGTAGGCTTATGCCTCGCTGGCACAGGGAGTAATGTATTGAAAGCCCCCAGTCTCCAACAGGGCTGACACAGGTGTGCATCCTGTGGACGCTCTCATGGGCCAGGCACTTTCCCAGAGTCCCTGAGTTCTCCCTCAAGTGTAAGCCAAGCTTGACAGGAGCAGTGTCCTCTGAAGCTAGTACAACCTGCTTAGTGAGAGAACAACTTCTGAAGCTACTGGGGCCTACTCAATGCAGGAATGGGGCGGCCAGGAGCTGAATGGGTGGAATGCTCCTCAGATGCCTGGTGAGGTGACCTGACCAGGAAGGGTGATGCGAGCTCAAAGCTGAAAGACCAGCATGAACTCCGTGGTGACTGGGGGGACTGTAGTAGCTGGGCAGGAAAGGCATGGATGTTGGGTAGCCAGTGGAACAGGCAGAATCCTGAGCAGTCCTCCATCCCGGCAGGTGGCCCCTGAGACCAAGGCCATCATGAAGTGGATACAGACCATTCCCTTTGTCCTCTCAGCCAGCCTGCATGGGGGCGACCTGGTGGTGTCCTACCCCTTCGACTTCTCCAAGCACCCCCATGAGGAGAAGATGTTTTCTCCCACGCCGGATGAGAAGGTGAGAGATGGACACAGTGACAAGCCCGAACAGGTGTTCTCTGCCAGCACAGTCACTTCTGTTCGAGCTCGTGAGGACGAAGGCGTTGCTCGACCCTCAGCAGCCTCTTTGCTTGCTGTCCCCTTCCAGGGAGTGCCCAGTCGAGAAGCAGAGAGCAGCTCTTCCTTCTCGTTGTCCACAGCCGCAGGGAGAAGCTGTGGTGTTTTGATATGTCCGTGTTGTCCCAGACCGCACCAGCAGGGGACAGTGCTACCACATGCATTGCGCCCAGTGGGCTCTAAACTGAGTGTAGAGGTTAAGGGTGCGGCTCTGGCCCTGATGCTGCTCACAGGGGACCATGATTTTTCTTAGGCCTGTTTTCCTTGCTGTGGGTGAGACTAAGTGTCATTGGGACCCCTCCAGGCACTCTCATCCTTAAAGCCACCTTGCTGTGCTACCCAGCCCTGTGTTTGCAAGGGGACTGGTAGCTAATCGCTGTGGATGAGAAAGTGTGTGGGGTGGGGTGAGGCTCATCTGTTCCTGGTGTCCCCCAGGTCTGGGGCCAGCTCTCCATTCCCTCCTGTGTCACTGGCGACTGCAGGCTCCTGCCCCAGGCCTCCTGGGAGTCAGATAGGTGCAGGGAGCCTGGCCTGCCCTCCATAGCAGTTTTCATGACTTAGAAGAAGGGACCTGGAGATAGGGACCTTCAGGACATATGAGGGCCAGACACCAGGCTCCCCGATCTCTGAGCCACCTGGCAAGGGTAACAGCTGCCCTTACCCCCTGTTGGACACTAGTACCTCAAACTGGTCTTATCTGGTCCCTTCCCTGTTACTGGGCTGCAATGGCAGAGGTGGCTACTCCTTCCAACTGTGAGAATCCTCTGTCCATGGAGGAAGACAAAAACAAACAAACAAACAGCCCCCCCCAAAACCAAACAAGCAAGGACAGGACAGCCCAGCCTCCATGAAGGGTCCCGGAGGCTGGCGCACAGGGTATGTAGACATGTGTGAACTCAGGTACATTCGTGTTTGTGTTTGCATGCCATTGGGAACATGTGTATGTGCTTGTGTTTACATGTGTGTCAAGGGAGGAACCCAGCCTAACCTAGACTTAGAAAGTGCTTCCCTGAAGTTGGGGCTTCTCCTAGTGGAGCACAGGGGCAAGGATGACATGGAAATGTCCAGGTTTGGAAGGGTGCTTCAGACACAGGCTGTCAGATACCTCAGTGCAACCTGGCCAGGCTTGGTGCACTCATGCTTGTAGGCTGCAAGGGCTGTGCCGGCAATACCTGTAACCTCTGAATTCTTGGTCCTGCTTCAGCCCATCAGCCTGCTCGCTCACTCACTCACTCACTCCTTCACTCATTCACTCCTTCACTCATTCACTCACTCATTTACCCTCACTTACACATTCATTTACACATTCATTCAGTGTGGAGTCTCAAATCTAGCGCCTTCGTAGAGCAGGCGTATCCCCTGGGTGGGCAGGAGTGCTGTGAGCAGCAGAAGCCCCTCCATGTCAGGCCAGCCCATCAGCCTCAGCATCTGGGAATGTCCGTAGGGGGGAGGTTCACCTCAATGGGTCCCACTAGAGTCAGAAGAAATGAGCCTGCTCCCCAGCCATCAATCCTCAATCAATAACTATGCAGCCTGCCGCCGGCACAGGCTCTGTGGAAACCACAGTCTCAGGAGAGGTGGGGGAGTGTGAGGAAAGGCGCTGGCTGGGCGTCCCTAGATACACCTTTGCCAGTGTTCTATCCTGTCAGAGAGAGCCAGCCCTGCTCATGCCCTCAGCCCTCCCCACGTACCACTAAGATTTGGCATAGCTGCAGCTCACCATAGCACTCCATCAGGCAGCTACTGGGAGAGCGGGTTACTGTGCCCAGTGACTTGCATCCCTGGGTCTCTGGGGCTGCCCTGTTTCTTTCTTCCTTCTTGTTTTCTTGAGACACAGTTTGTTTATGTAGCCCTGGCTGCCCTGAATTGCTGTGTAGATCAGGCTGACCTTGAACTCACAGAGACCTGCCTGCCTCTGCCTCCTGAGTGCTGGGATTAAAGGTGTGCGCCACCACACCTGGCTCTGGATATCTTGTTTCATGTTCAGTTGTCATGTCTGTGACCCGCCCGCTCGCATGGCCTGCAGATAGGCCACTCCTCTGCACCGCATCCTTGCTCTAAGCCTGGCCTGAGGCTCATGTGCCCAGGATTTGGGGGGTGATGGCTACAGTTTCTTTCTAGGCCTCCACCCACAGGACAGTAGATGAGAGGAACATAAGATGCTGGTCCCAAGGCAAGGACGGGAATGAAGGGTGGGAGGGGGTCAGATAGTCCAGGTATTGGGCCTACCCCAAGAGCCAAGTCCATGTTTAGGCAGATGGTGGAGGGCTGCAGAGCCGTCAGCTTCCTTCTCAATCTCCATCCTCAGATGTTCAAGCTGCTGGCCAGAGCCTATGCTGATGTCCATCCCATGATGATGGACAGGTCGGAGAACAGGTGTGGGGGCAACTTCCTGAAGCAGGGGAGCATCATCAACGGGGCAGACTGGTACAGCTTCACTGGAGGTGCGGCCTGCGCAGGCGGGTGGGTGGGGCCTCCCTCCGCAGAGCCCTGGCATTTGGGCAGAGTCTGGTTGAGTTTTAGTCACCATCTTCCAGGAGAGGCAGGACTGGGGTGAGCTGGTCCTGTGACTGTGGAAGCTACTGTTAAGTTTATTTTATAGCCACCCATGTGGTGATTCCACTCATGATCAAGCCCTTCTGCCTGTTAAGCATCAAGTAGGGTTGGTAGGTGCAGTGGTAGAACCCCCAGAGAAGCCGACATTTCAGGGACAATGGAGTTTTGGTTCTGTGTAACAAGTCCTAATGGTTGGGATTATTTACTGTGTAAGATCATGGGGCACTTGTACTCTTACTAAGCTCAGCACTCACTGGGCCCCTGAGTTCTCACTGGCTACTGTGTCCTGGGGGAAGGCGTAACAGGTGCACTGTGGGGCACAAACACTACACATATCCTGGGCATCCACTGAAGGGCCCACATGCACTGGTACAGCCCCCCTTCATCGGACTCCTGCTGTACCCAGAACACCTCCCATCGGGCCCATTCTGCAGATGAGGACAAGAGACAGACTCACAAGGCCTTTGTTAGCACGGCTGGGGCTCACCTTCCACTCCGCCTCCCGCCAGTCCTGCTCAGGTGGTGGAGAGCTACCCCTCTCATGTGTTCCAAAGCTATTACCTGGCTCTTCCATGCTGCCAGGGACTGACACATGACATCTTTTGGAACATGGCAGCATCTCTTCCTCCGAGGCTTCAGATACATTGGCTCCCCAGATGCCAGGCAAGGTCCTACTGCTGAGGCTTACAGCTGTCCTGTAAGGGCCTAACTGGAGAGGCCAGCAGGCTTCCTTCCTGCAGCTGGCAGGGCCATGGGGCGGATGGCCCCACAGGTGGACAGTGGCAGCCGTGAGGACTGTAGGCAGTGATGGCTGCAACAGCAGGGCTCAGGAACTCAAAAGTCCTTAGATCAGAGAGCAGGGGAGAGGACATTGTAGTCCTCACTCGCTCTCCTGGGGAATGGAAATGGTCATGCTTCCCTGGGCTGCTGCTGGAACTCTTGGCAGCTGGATGCTGAGGACGTTGTCAGACCTCTTGGGGCTGCAGGCTCAGTAGCTGGGACACAGAGGCTCATGTGTACCCTGGCTGGCTTCTCTGGGAGAACAAGATTCTAGTCCCATGGACTCTGCTGCCAACCTGTCTGGAATCAAAGTTTGTCTCTGTGGTCTTGCCACGGCCTCTTACTCCTGTGCCCAGGGCTGTGCATGGGGAAACAGCGGCAGAATAAGTCACCTCTATGTGCAAAGCAGTGCTGGGCCCGGGGTCTTGTGCCTGCTCCAGGGTCTCTGTCCTTGACACCCAGCCACCTATCCCACAGGGATGTCTGACTTCAACTACCTACACAGCAACTGCTTTGAGATCACAGTGGAGCTGGGCTGTGTGAAGTTCCCGCCAGAGGAGGCACTCTACGGCCTGTGGCAACACAACAAGGAGCCCCTGCTGAACTTCCTGGAGATGGTGAGCCCTGCCCACGGGAAGCTTCCCATGGTGCGGATGGGGTTCAGCTCCGCCCTTAGTCTCCCTCGTCTCTAGGCTCTGTGGAAGTGTCTGTTCATGACTTCTCTGACCATCCATTCAGGACAGGCAGGTCAGAGTGGGCACAGGGTAGGGAGGTGGGGAGGTTGAGGGGCAGGGCTTCACAACCACTTCTCCCACACACCCGGGGGGAATGCCAGGTGGATGCTCTTTGGGTGAGGATCTCATACCTGACAAAGCATGATTGCCAAAGGGAGCATAGGGGCCAGCAGCTTGTTGGCGGTGGGGGGTGGGGGGGTGGGGGAGGGTGCGGGGTGGGCGGGGGCCAGCTGCTCAGCCTCCAAGCCCTGGGGGTTACCAGAGGGCAGCAGGCAAATCAAGCTGAATCTCGAGAGAAGAGAAGTCAGGCAGGAAGAGGGAACACTCTGAGCAGAGGGGTGCAATAGGGGACTCAATGAGGCACTTGAGCCTAGGTCCCTCGCTGTGACTGGAGTGAGGTGTGGCTGCAGGAGTGATGGGGCATTATGTGTGGGAGGGTCTCAGAGACGATGACTCTGAGCTATATCCTGTTCACCTATCAGGCCTAAGACTGAAGGGTAGACTGTCTGAGAGTAACTGCCTATCTATATCAATGTTATCTGGGCACAGGTGGGCAGGCAGTGATAGGAATGGCTGGAGAGATACCCCTACAACTCCCATTGAATCCTAGAGCTAGGGTCGGCTGAGTCAGGAGAAATGGGTTCCTAAGCCCAATGATTCACCCAGCACAGCTCACATGGGGGCTATAAAATTATGACGAGGCTCTGAGGGTCATAGGGAGATAATACTTCCTGGGGAAATCAAGCACGCTCACGTGCAAGGTGGCTGTGGCAAGTGCACAGTACTTCACAGTCGGTCCCACCCCCGTTGGTCCCATCGCTAGTTTGCCCTGTCCTCCGCAGCCTCGTCCTTAGGTGATGGGGCTTGAGAGAAGAACCACCGTGGCCACAGGGACACACGACTGTGACAAGGGAAGACACAGAGGAAAAGGAGCGACTGTGTGGTGTGGCCTGGCAGCTGCCTGGAGTTTAGGTCTAGACTTTGTATCCCCAAGGCTCTGTCCTTGAGCCCGGTCCTTACTAGAGAGATGAGGAGCCTTCCCCTAGGTAAGAGCAGGCTGAGCCTCGCTAGAGCGGCAGAATGGGAAGAGCACAACCCCAGCTGGCACAGAATGCGGGCGTGTGGCCAGGTATGTCTTCTGTGGTAGCTGGCATGCCTGTCAGCAGGGCGTGTCTCATCCACAGCAGGACTTGGGGCAGAGCTTGGTGCTCAGGCCATCTGCGGTTGTCTGGGGGAAAATGAGTTAGAAGGAGCCTTTTGTGGGGCTGGGATTGCTCCATGGATATTGTACATGAAGCATCAGTGTATGAAGATTTAATGGCGAGCGGAGTGGTGGCCAGTCGGACAGCACTTGGCCTGCTCTGAGACAGATGACCCCCAGGAAAGCGGGCACAGGCCCTGATAAAGATCAGGTCTGTCATGGCCAATTGAGGCCACTTTCACAGTGATCCTAAGCAGGCCCAGGGATGGGGGTGGGAGAGACAGAACCGGTTTCTTCCTGCTACACAGCTCCGGGCCCAGGGGTGGCAGGAGAGGACCCCAGTTGAAGTGCAGATTGGAGACTAGCCCACTGGAGGGAGTGGCTCCCATGGACAGGCCCTGTTCCCCTGAGGGACAGAGGAGTAAGGCCCGGCTGGGAGAGAGCAGCTGAGGCTATGGGGTCAGCAGGAGGTTGAGGAGTGATTGTGTCTGGAGAAGGAGCCAGTCATGGCCGACAGCCAGAACCTTCTAAGAGGGAGAAGGTGAAGGACAGAGGTCTAGGTACACATGTGTGGGAGCCAGAGGTGAGCAGCGACCACTGACTCAAGGGCCAGCTTTAGCCAGGTCCGCTGAGCTGGTGCCACATGCAGGATTCAGCTCCGGTCTGTGGATGAGGAGCAAGGGGGAGCTGGATGGTGTGGTGAGTCTACACCATCAGTTTTCCCCAACACCTCCCATGGTGGAAGCTTTGCATTTGAAATCCCTCCTCTTGCTCCACAGGATAGTTATGTTTCTGGGTTCAGCTGCTCAGAACAGTAGTGCATGCTTAGGAGCAGCCCAGCGGTGGTCGCCGATCCAGGTCACTTGTTCAATTCAGGAGAGTTGAGCTCCTATCCTGTGCTTGTCCCACATCTACGTGCTCCCCTTTCCCAAACGTTCAACACCGGTTTATTGCTAAAAAGCAGGACAGAAGTGACTTGATTGCTATGTCCTCCTTGACACCACTGAGGATCAGGAGTAAGGATGGGAGCTGCCAAGAGCCTCTGCCTCTGACCAGAGGGGACTCCAGGGGACAGTTAAGCTCCCTCCTTTGCTGATCTCAGAGGCACCGTGAGCCCTAGGTGTTGCTGGCAGCCTTGGCTCCGCTTAGACCCATTCTGTAGCTGAAGAGGCTGAGCGTGAAGAAGCAAATGGTTTTCTGGGTCAGGAGGCCCTGAGGTAGGAGTCATTGGGTGCAGAAGGCACAGGGTGTGGCTGGGTAGCCACAGGGCTAGTTTTACAGTAGGCCTGTGAGTGTCCTCCGTGGGTCCTGGGCTTTACTCTGAAGATATGGACAGGGTGTCTGGTGCATAGACATATACGTGCAAGAGTCAGTAGTGGGTTGGGGTCCAAGGTCTGTGTCTTTACCAGGCTTCCTTCCAGAACCTCTTCTAGAGGGAATCATGGATGCCTGCGGAGGCTAGGAAGGTATTGGCGCTCAGAAGCACCTAAGGGTAGGCAGCGAAAGCTGTCTTCAGTGTCTGATGTCAGGAAGGAAAGTGAACAGAACACTTGGGCAGAGTTCCAGTGTCAGTCAAAAAACCCAGAATGTTCTAGAACAGATTGCCCGAGATACCCCCAGAAAGGAAATAAATCCCAGAGAGTAACTTACTCAATTACACAAGCAGAACCCCAACTCAGCGGAGCCTGATAGGGCACTAGGGAAAGTGACCATTGGAGGCAGGTGTCACCTCTGTACCTTCTCTCTGGTGCCTCCAGGTGCACCGGGGCATCAAGGGTGTAGTTACGGACAAATATGGAAAGCCGGTCAAAAACGCGAGGATTCTAGTGAAAGGCATCCGCCATGATGTCACCACAGGTGAGCAGCTGCCTTCACCCAGCTGTGAGTGAGGCCGGTGCGGGTTTCCGTTTCACCAGGTACTCCAGCCATTCTCAGCCAGCTTGGCTAGGGAGGGTGGCAGCATGTGGGGACCCCGCCTGTCCTGTGCTGTGTTCGCCTGGGAAGAGGTGGTTCTGCCATGGCTGCTGTGTTTCCAGAAATGCGCTTCCTTTCCAGAGGTGGCAGCCTGAATCCTGCCACCTCTCTTCATGATCCCTTTCATATAGGTCCCAAAGTTCACACTGGGACCCTGTGTGTGGGGTGGGGTGCTTGGTTATTTGGCTTGCTGATGTGACAGAATGCCTAGGAAGAAGCAACCTAAGGGAGGGAGGTTCATTTTGTCTCAGCTCATGCTGGTAGAGAAAACACGGCTCTACCTCCTAAAGGTTCCACAATCTTCCAAAATGCCACCACTAACCTGGGACAAGACACACGGAGGACACTCCACATGGGACCCACGGCACTCTGAAAAGTTGTTTTTGTCTCACGTGGGCTCTGGCTGTCCTCGGGCCTTTCCCAGCTGGTGAAGGTCATAGTCCACGGTCCTGGAGAGGCGGCTCAGGAAGAATATGTGTTGCTCCTGCAGAGGACCCGGGTTCAACTCCCAGTACATATGGTGGTTCATAGCCACCCGTGACTCCAGTTCCAGAGGATTCCATGTCCTCTTCTGACCTCTGTGGGCACTATGCCTGCGTGAGGTGCAGACGCACACGCGCAGGCAAAAGTCTCATCCACATAAAATAAAAAATAGCCTCAAAAAATTAAAAAAATAGATACCTATAACGGGACTGGCAGTATCACTGTCCAGCGGAAGGTAGACTTGCTGATTAAATAGCTGGGGACAGAGTAAAACTTGCCAGGACGAGGTAGCACTTACGTAGGGTTTTGAGGGATGAATAAAGGTCTGACAGGACATTCTGGGTGGGGCAAATGCGCATTCCACCCTGTGTTAAGGCCTTCTTACCCCCAACTATCACACATCTGCCTCAGCCCGGGGCTGAAGCCCTCTAACGGTTGTTTCTACTCTCTTTGAAGCCCCTGATGGTGACTATTGGAGACTCCTTCCCCCGGGTTCCCATATCGTCATTGCTCAGGCCCCTGGCTACTCCAAGGTTATGAAAAGAGTCTCCATTCCCTTGCGCATGAGGAGGGCTGGCCGCGTGGACTTCATCCTCCAGCCTCTAGGGACAGGACCTAAGAACTTCCTTCCTGGGCCTTCAAGAGCTTTACCCTGGTCCCAAGATTCACAGGGACAGGCTGCACAGCTGGATTTTGAGCCTCCCAGGGCGCGCAGGCAACCAGCTGGTGGGAGCAAGCCGTGGTGGTGGTCTTACTTCACGTCGCTGACCCCATACAAGCCACGCTGGCTGCTCAAGTACTAGCGTCCCCTCAGGCCCTGCTGCCTTGATGTCCACCTCCAGCCTGGACTTCTGGTTCTCGAGTCTCCCGGCCATGGACGTTACATACAGCCTCTGCAGCTTATTAAAACGTGTTCACCACTGCAATGAAAGGCTCCATGCAGAGAGGGGAGGAATGGGGTCCTGGCTACTGAGGGCAACTTGGACTGGTTCTGGGATTAAGACCCTAGATGGTGCTCTCCCTATTCCCGAAGCCTTGATGGCTGAGCTCTGGATCCTGCTGCTGCAGGTTGAGTGGCCAGGAGTCACCTGGATGGGAAAAGTGGGGGTACACAGAGGTGACTCCAAGGCAGGCTCAAGGCCTCAAAGGCGGAAGTGGTGGTTAGCACTGGAATCCCTGCCGCTTGGCTGAAATCTGCCTTTGGGGGTTCACAGGCTCCATGGGGTTCTGATTCTGGGGCCCAATCTTCTTTGGCCCTTTCTTTTTTCTTACACGGCCACCAGCTCAGGTCCAGGGACCGCCCCTGGCCCCATGCTCCCCATAGGTGCCCTTTCTTGGCCAGCTCTCTCATCCTGTAAGGGGATCTGCCAGGCCTGGGGTTTACCAGACTAGTTTCCTAAGGGAGTGCTAGCAAAGAAGTTCTAGCCAGCGCACACTGCGTAACAAAGTCAAACTGGTGTTCTAACAACAAAAGTTGATCATAGCCTAGTCCTGGGAGGGCTGGCCTTTCCCCGCTTGGTTTTAGGTATCTCTCTTCTCCCTGTGTCTTATGGGGTCATGACAACATGACTGTCACCAGTACTAATATGTTCCATGGCCTCTGGGCAGCCTAGGCCATGATACAGGTTTTTTTCCCCCAACCCTCTCGCTCTCTTGAGACAGGGCTTCTCTGAACAGCCCTGGCTATTCTGGAACTCACTCTGTAAACCAGGCTGGCCTCAAACTCACAGAGATCCTCCTGCTTCAGCCTCCCGAGTGCTGGGATTAAAGGCAAGCGCCACTACTGCCCGACTTTTGTTTTGTTTATTTGTTTTTTGCTCTCAAGTTTTCAAGACCGCAGTCTACATGCTTTCCTCACTGGCTTCTGATATGTGGTGGGGCCTAGAGCCATTAAAACTACAATTCACAGCTGCTGAGCAAGGTATGTGAGCTTCCAAGAATGACCTGGGGTCTTTTCAAGTTTGGAGTCTTTGAGCCCTGCATCTCTCCAGGTGTCTGATGGTCAAAAGGTCAGCATTTATTTGGTCTCACTGTGTACAGGACACCGTGCTGAAGTCACGGTATGCTCTGGAGCAGGGACCCCAGTGGGACACCATGTGGGTGCAGTAGAGGGAACAGGCCTAGAATGCCAGGACTGTGGTATGCATTCTTGGTCCTTCTTGCAGGGTATGTATAGGGGGCCCCCTGCAGCCCCCTGAACTGTTCACACTGCCTGGAAGAGCAGGCCTCAATGCAGTGGAGTGTGGAGATGACCAACAGGCATCCTTAGTGACATCTTGTCATCTTCTGGTACCCTGTCCTATGAGCAGTACATGTGGGTGTTTATGCTCGTTGCTTCCAAGCTGCTCTCCACCCTGGACCCTGTTGCCAGGCAGGTTACAGGGAAGCACCTGGGGCCAATGGCGTGTCTAGGCTGCGGATCTAAAGGATACACATTTCCAGTTGGGATACCTAAGAGTGACACATGGGTATGTCCAGATTGAATTCCCCCAGGTGAAGAAGCAAAAACCTTCCGTGAGAGCTACAAGATGCCTGAGGCAGGTCTGATAAAACCTGGAACTTCAAACACACAGGAGGAAGAGATTTAGGGAGAGTCAGACCTTGTGGGACAGAGTTCAAAGGAAGGAAGACTGAATTCAGAGGCTAGATTGAAAAGTCCTGAAAGATCCCTGCTGGGCATTCAAGGATGCTAAGATGGGTCACTGGAGAGCAAGCAGCTATCTGAAGTTGATAATGCTGGAGTTAGACAGAGAAGGGTGACAGCATGATGGGTGCTGTGAGGAGAGTTCAGGTCCTCGGGCCAGAGACAGAAATATGAATGAGGAGAGGAAATTGGCTCATTTCGCAGAAGTGGAGTCTGTTCATCAGGTCCATTCCGAGAATGGTTTCATAGCACACACCTGCAGCCAGGCTTGCTGATTTCCAGGCAGGAGGCAGGGAAAGGGGGTAGGGAAGAGGACGTCAGCCACCAATACCCTCTTGGATATAAACTCACTTCCTAGGTGACCGATCCTGGGACCTGGGGACCTATTATCTAGGAATGCGCAGACAGGTCTCAGAAGGGCACCTGCCAGCACCTATGAGAGGGAAGGGCTTCTGTAGGTTTTGGGGCCTGAGCAAGAGTTAGATCCTAACTGGGAAGCCTCAAACACGTGATGGACATGTAACCCAAGACTCATGGTAAAGGGATTCCTGACTCTGCTAAGGAAGCTTAGTGTGGAGCCACGCCTTTTATACCAGCACTTGGGGTGACACCTAGCACCCCAGAGGGTCAGGATTTCAAGGTTATCCTTAGCTACAGAGTGATCTGGAATCAAGAGCATTCCAAGGGGAAGGGAGACCATGAGAGTGCTGCAGGGAGGGGTCTACTCTGTGGAGACCTGGGGAGGGAGGTCCCCTGGATGCTGCAGAGCACCAGAAATGGGAAGGAGGGTGGGACATGGAGCCCTCGGAGGCCACACTCAGTCAGTTTGCTTATGGAGAGGAAACAGCCTTTGCTGATATGGAGGAAGGGTGGAGGGCCTTCGGTGTCCCCTGGGAATGGGTAGGGACTGAGCCACATCAATAGCACGAGGGCTCAGGATGATGGGCATTGCCATGGTAACGGGTGCTGTCCATCATTGTTTACTACCCATCTGACTGCCCTTGGTCTGAATTGGGGGCTGGAGAGAAACTTGGGCTATATATCCTGGAAGCACCTAGAGGGTCACTTATAGACACCTCTACTAAATACAGTCTCTCTCCTACCCACTGATAGCTGGTCCAACTCTGCTTATGACCTAGGGATGGGAATGGAGGTCATGCCCCTGAAGTGAAGCTGTTGCTATCTGGCATACTCTCTTCTTCCACCAACTCTCTGGTTTTATGATGTTTCACGGACTTCTTAGGAAGTAAATGACCCACATTTGACATGAACAGTTCCAGACACGCTAGGATGTTTCCCAGTGCAAGTCAAGGCTGACTACACTACAGTTGGTGTCAGAAAAGACTCTGGACAGCCACAGGCCATGCATGTTTCCTGCGGTTCCCGTGATACACTGACTGTACAGTGTTTTTCCATGTGAGAAATGCTTCTTTCAAGGCCTCTTAGCCCCTTTAAGCCTTCCGGGCAGTGCGCCCTCCACCCCCCGCCACAGGTGGCCTGGCTGGCCCTCCCCTCTCCCTTGTGGTATCCTGCCATCCTGGGCCGATCCTGTGACCTCACAGTGATCTGCAGAGGTCCACGTGTCCTGTTCCTCAGACACACGATGTACAGGCAATGGACTGCAGTCACAAGACCTCACTCCACCGGGGCACGAGATCATAAACCATTCTCCAAAGACTTTATGAAGGTCATTTTTCCCCTTCCATTTTCGTATACAAATCTAATCTTTTGAGAGCCCACTCCCTTCTAACTCATTCTAACTCACAATATTACAGGCTTTCATCAATAATAATATACGATCAATTACTCAAATGTAATTGATTAGTCAAGAGAACCACATTTCCCCTCTTAGCCCATGTCTGATTGGATGTAAAGCACAGCAATTGCCCCCAGAGGGTGGCCTTGCCCTTGGCTGTGGACTGTCTTGGCTTTTTAGCTGAGATTGAATTTATATACAATTTGCTAATGTTAGCTTAAGAAAAACCCAAAAGGGCACTTTATGTCCCAGCCCTACCGATGACACCATCCCAGGGTGCGATAAGCTGCCCGTGAAGGGGATTAGCGGCTGAAATTGCCTCCTAACCTGGCTCTGAGCTCCGTTTGTCTTTATTTGGTTGCACAGATAATTTTTTTTGTCATCAGAAAGTTGAGTTCCATAAATACAATATCGTCCAATTTAATAATGATAACCAGAGCTGGCTTTGTCCAGTCTGCATCTTTCTTGGCTGAAACAAACCCAGGATGTTTCTCCAAGATGGCAGCAACATACAGAAGATTTCTAGCAAGGCCTATCTGTACAGGGCAGGGACAGGCTACTGCTGCCTGGGCTGGACCCTTTATGTGCTTACCTACCTGCAGACTGCAGCATGATAGCTGGGTGCCGTGGTGGCTGGGTGCTATAGTGGCTGGTGCCGTGGTAACTAAACAGTGTAGTGAGTGGGCATTGTGGCGACTGGGCAGTGTGATCCCATTCAGTGAGGTACCTGGCTTGCCAAAAAGCATTGTGCGAATGGAAGACATGATGGGGTTGGGGGAGGGGGCTTCTCTTCCTTCCTGGAGCAGGAGAGACACTCTGCAGCTAGAGCTGCTGAAGCGCCATTAGATCTGGGGGCTCTCAGCCACCATCCTTCCGTGAAGCCAGCCTGCAGGAAGCTGGCTGCAGGGCCCCCCGCAGGCAGAGTGAAAACTCCTCTTCTATGTTCTGAGCATGTTTCTGCACACCTGCCTCAGCGAGGCCCCTCACCAAAGACACCTGATGGAGACAGAGGTGGGTGTAGGCACGTTGTAGGGCCTGGATGATTGTGACTTAGAGCCTCCGTCACCTTCTTCTACACCCTAACCTTGTGATATTTAGAAATGGAGCTTTTGGGCGTGATTAGGGCCAGATGAGGTCATGGGGGCCCTCGTGAGGGGATTAGGGTTTCATAAAACACACTGGATGGCCCGCTCTTTCCGTCCCCACCACCCAAGGATGAAGATCAGGAACGGAGTCTAGTTGGGAGCAGAACCTCTCAGCCCTGTGGTCTCGTGAAACTGGCAGCACAGGTGTCCTTTGTTCCAGCGGCCATCTGTGGCTCTGGGTGAATGCAGTCCTTAAGGGCTGTGACCCATTGATTGAGGCTCCTGGAACCCCGAGAGCTGATGGCTCTCTGAACGGTATCCAGTGCTGGACTTCTCTGCAGAACTGCTGTCCTATGAGGGCAGGTCAGGCTGGGACATCTACAGCAGACTGGTGGGTGTCACCAGAGGACCTAGAGTAACCACATGGCAAATCCCAGAACTTATGGCTGCCTCCACACTGGCTCTGCGGAAGGGGGCCTCTTTTAACACGCTGTCATGACAGTTGCCTGAACCCCATCTTGGCGGGCCCCAGAGACTGAGCAGCTGGTGGCAGGAGTGTGCAGATCCTCGTTCCTCAGATCTGCCTTAGAAAGGGCCCCGCCTGGCCAGACCTGGACTACAGCTGGCCACCTCTGTGCAGACTCTAGGCATCAGGGGCCACAGCCAGCCTGAGAAGGGAAGCCTCTTTAGAATTCTGTAGTACTGCAGCTTCACTTTTGAGCTACACAGTCTGAAGGTGCTGTGAGGCCCAACAGAGGCTCGCCCTCTCGCCCTCCCTCTGCTTCCGGTCCATTCTTTCTAGAGGCCGCTCGGCTCTCTGCTTCTACCGGTATCCTACATCTTTCCTTTGTCCTCCTGTGCTGTAGCTGAGAAGAAAACCCGAGACAGGCAAATGTCACAGGATGCTGTTCTCCTGCCCTGGGCAGGTCTTCTGCAGGAGCAGTGGTCTCCTGTCAGTCACTTCACTCCTGTGGAGGGGGCCAGGG
Organism: Mesocricetus auratus; assembly: GCF_017639785.1. Taxonomy (NCBI): domain Eukaryota; kingdom Metazoa; phylum Chordata; class Mammalia; order Rodentia; family Cricetidae; genus Mesocricetus; species Mesocricetus auratus. The sequence goes on along the minus strand of NW_024429190.1, from coordinate 15,654,060 downwards.
TCACAGGACCCCACTGTGACCTGAGCAGGGCTCCTGAGAGACCCCCCTGCAGACTGCGATGACTGTGAACTTTTCTGGGCTGGGATTTGTCCTCAGAAAAGCAGATTGACTTCCCAGCCCCAGGACTCAGGAATGTGACCTTACCTGCTTAACTGAGCTGGGATCTCCTGCCTTGGGCCTTCCTGGGGCTGAACCTGAAGGTGAGCGACAATGTGCCCATCATTCAACTTCATTTTGTTTGGTCTTTTTTATTTGTTTGTTTGTTTGGTGGGAGATGTCTTTCTACATAGTTCTGGCTGTCCTAGAGGCTGTGTAGAGGCTGGCCTTAAACTCCTGTCTCTGCTTCCCAAGGTCTGGGATTAAAAGTGTGTACACCTTCGCACCTGGCCAACTTCTTTTTAATGGTGGCAACTTCTATGTTCCAGGACTCATTTAAATGTCACCACAACAATTATCCTCTAAACATCATGGTCAGCTTCACAACCCAGGGAGGAGGCAGAGGTGACAGGGGCTTAGATAAGCGCTACATGGTCACAGGAGGACAGCTGTTCTGTGTTATTCTTGCAGTCAAAACTGACAGTCTCTTGATGTTGTTTGGTGACTGATGTGCCATCCTTGTGTCCCGGCTTCTTCATTGAGGTGCAGGAGGCTCAAGGCGGGAGGCCCAGCATCACCAGTACATACCGGGAAGTGCTTAGGGAGACCTCCAAAGACAGTGCCATCTCTGCAGGAGAGGACCTGAGGGACCCAGGGACTGGACGGGTCTCAGCAGCCTGGCTGTGGCCTGTGGCGCCTGCTAGGACCACTGTTGTGTGCTAGGACGCCCCCCTCCCCAAAGCTGCTTCTAAGGAGCCAGCCGCCTCTCAGCAGCAGCCCATTTCCACAGTTAAGTCAATTTGTCTCCACTGAGTGGAGAGAATTGCAAAGCAAACAGATTATGCTCACACCATTGAGCCGCCGGCACTTGGCCTCCGAGGCTGGAAGGACACTCTACCCTCCTACCCACTCAGCTGCCAGCTTGCCCAGAACAGACTGGGGGTGGGGATGCTCCTGGATTCTGAGGCTCCTAGACCCATTCTCTTTTTCTTATCCTCTGTGGAGGTGACACCTGGCCATTTATGCCTTAGATGCGCCTGGGAACGAGTGCTTAGAAGAGATTGCTAGAGTGCCTGAAATACCATAGGTTCCTAAAATCTGGCAACTACTGTTGGCTTCTTACTTGTGGGACTTCAGAAACATCCTTGGCCATGCCAGGTGGAGTCTGATGGCAGCAAGGGGCACCACGGGTCCAAAGCACAATTGCACACTTCCACAGCTTTGGTTTCATGTTTACCATCCATGGGATCTTGGGACTCGAGTTTTTAGGAATGTCTGAGCCTGCATTCCCAACAGCTTGAGCCAGACAAGGCCAGATACAATTAATAAATGAGAGGATCTAGGCAAAGGGAAAATATGAGTCGAAAAACAGCATAAATTCAGGGTAAGGAAAACACATAAGAACATCAGTCAGAACCCCACGTAGGCTGAGCTTCAAACTGACGGGTAGTAGCATTGCTCACTCAGAGAAAGGAGATCACACCCTTATCCTGGGCATGGAAGAAGTAAGGCAGCAAGAGGCGCCTCACCACTGTGTTTGGCAAATACTGTGGGTCCACTATTTGCCCTGTCGTTGCCTCAGGGTTTGTACCAGGGCCTGGGTGGTAGGCCATAGATGGGCGAGGAATGGTAGGCATAGGCTAAGGATGGGGCATGTGGGCTATAGACAGGGGATGTCGCCTGTGAATGGATCATGTAGGCTGTGGATAAGGGGATGTGGGTTATGGAGGGGGACATGGGCTGTGGATAGAGCTTTGGGTCCACATGTTGCTCATGTTCATCTGTTGTCCTAAGCCTGACACCGGTCTCTCCAGTTGGGAATTCCTAGCCTTGCCTGTAGTCGACAAGTACAAGTGTGACGTTAGGTACAGAGAAAAGAGAGTACTGAGCCCAAAACCCAGCCTCTGTGCACACAAAGTCTTCGGTTGCAGACGCCCTAGCCAGGCCAGGGTCTCAGGGTCAAACTCATGCTGCAGAATTAATGTGCAAGATAAACAGAGCCCCTCGGGCTGCATCACAGTCTGCGGCAGGTCAGAGGTCTGCTCTTAAGGTGTGAGAAAAGGTTCAGAGGGATAAGGTCAGTTGTCTACAGCCCACATTGGCCTAGAGAGGGCTGACTGAGCCTCTCCCAGCAGGTCCCAGGCTGCATGGGGGCAGGGAGCAGTCAGGGTGGACTGATTGCTCGGAAAGGCCAGGAGAGCAGCTGCCACTCTCGGCTGCCTGAACCCATCAACATCAGCACACCCCTCCTCCTGGCCTGAGCTGCCCTGGCCCTGCATCTCCAGCCCCCAACCTGCTGTGGCCTGCGGGAGGGGGCTGGGGCACTAGAGAGTATAAAGGGTTGAATGATAGGGCAGGAGGACTGGGGTCTCCAGGGCCACAATCCTAAGCAGGTACCCTTCCCAGGGCACGTTGGGGGTTCTCAGCTATGTATGACTTATTATGGTTTGATGGGTTTTAGTTCTTACTAGAGTATTGTTAAGTCAGGACAGGAGCTGGGACCAGGAGCTGTGTCTCTATCCTCATTCTATGGCCAGGACCTTGGGGTCCTGTTTCTCAGCCACGAAGCCTGTGAAGAAGGGCAGGGCAGGCAGGTTTGAGCTGGAGGAAGGCCTGGCTTTGCTATTGGGCCTGGACTACAGCTGGAGCCCCAGGGCTGCTCTAGCCTCAGTTGTACGAACATGGGACACTGGTCCCCATCTTCCTGGATCAGCTCTTGCTGTGTGGGAAAGAGGCAGGGGCACGTTGATGAGGCTGGCATAGGGTGCGCAGGGAACCCAGGGAGGAGGGGACGGAGGACAGGAAAGTGTGTTCCTGTGACACATGGTTCTTGGTCATCTTGTTAATTTCTGGTGCACATTGTTACTTGAGAGGCACTGAGAAGGAAGGAAGGAAGCATCCCCTGGCCCCGTCCCTCCCCCAGGGAGACCAGGAAGCTGCACCTCTTATGCCCGCTCAAGCTGGCCACCAACCTCGGAGGCACAGCAGGCATACACTGTGTTCTTCACTGTCCAGTCCCCTATGCTCCTCCCACAGTCAGAGCTGAGATGAGTCTTCATACCAGCTTATCCTGGTCAAGGACTAGATTCTGCCTTGTGGGGCCCCAGACACTGGCCTCTCCCAGTTTCTCCACCTGACTCCTTGGGGAAAGAGGGGTATGAGGATCTTGGAGCAGGACTGGTGTGAGGTAGTAGACCCAGGAGACAGGTCAGGCTCTGTCTGTCTAAGATAGCTGTGAAGTCCAGCCTGGTGAAGCTGGTGAGGGCAGGAGGCATATTTCACAGCTGGATGTCCACTCCAAGGGCCATGCTTGGAATCCTGGCCTGGGGTCCTTGCTCTGCTGGAGCCTGCCCTCATGCCTACCCTGACACATCAAAGCATCTGCCTGTAGGGCTGAGCGAATACCTCCTGCCCACTGACCAGAATGGCCCTCTGCTTCTGACCCTTCTCATAAGGCCTGATGGGAAGCATATTCTGTTTTCCCAAAGCAGGCACTCCAACCCAAGAAGCTGGGGGAGGAAGCCACTTCCTGAGACCAAGGGCAGAGAAGTGTCTGGTTCCTTTCCTGCGAGGGCATCTGGAAGAGGGAGGCTGTATAGACAGAGGCAGGGGGTGGGGAGGAGTGGGCTTTCTCCCTTCTGAAGTCAGCCTCCTTCTGTCTCCCTGATCATACTCAGCATGGTGAGACAGGGGCTCCAAGGTCCCAAGAAAAAGCTCTTCGGATTCTTGGGCCCCTGTGGGGTGTGGAGCATGGTTGGTAATGACAGCTGCACCTTCCTCTTTGGCTGTGCATGACCTCTAGGGGACTCAGGAGCTAAGTGACGCAGCTACAAGCCAATGGGAATCAGCAGCCGCGAGAAGCTGAAAGAGGGCAGGAACAGATGCCTCGAGAGTGCCCACCAAGAACCAGCTCTTCTGATTCTTTGACTTCAGCTCCGTGAGAGTCGCTTCAGATCTCTGATCAGAACTAGAGAGCCTGCATTGCATCTGTGCTATCTGTGCCTCTTTGTGGCAGCAGCCATGGGAATTTGTAGGAGAAGCCTTGTCATCTCCTGTCGTTGTCCATTTGTTTCTTCCTAAACCAGTAATTTAATGAACTTCTCTAAGTCCTCCAGTGCCCCATGGACTAACATTTCCAGCCAGGATCCCATCAGCTCTCCGTGTGGATTGACGTTCACTTCTCCACCATGCCCACAGCATTTGGAAGCGGGCGGCTCGTCCTCCCTCCTATCTGCACCGGCACACAGGCAAACTTACCCCCAAAGCGCCTTACACTTCTCACTCCAGTCAGACCTTCTGTTTGATGCATACATACCAACTCTAGCCAAGTGATCGATGGGCTGAAGACGCTAGGTCCACCCAGCGGAGTCTCCCCTCACTCTCATAATGAGCATTTACAGGGAGAGATTTATGCATACGGGGAAGATTTATTGGTGAGGTCCAGATCAGCAGGACCGGAGTCTGCTGGGTAGACTATGTCCTGGGAAAGCAGCCTGAGCATCTCGGGGGAGGGGTGGGGAGGGATGAGCTGGAGCCCACAGGCCTGGCAGAGGTGTCCCCAGTTGCCCAAACTCCAGGCCTTCCAGCTGGTGTGATGTGAGCATGTCTTTCAGGGCCATCTCCTTCCACGTGAGGTTGAGTTTGAGGTCCTTGGGGTCCCAGAGGCTGACTCTAGCATGAGGGACAGCACTCCGCAGTACGTGGTTAACCAAGCTGCAAACCCACGTGCAGCCAGGTGCTGCCTTCTTTCCTGTATCAGGGCGAACTAGTCCAGGGTCAATTTCACCCACAGCATCACCCCACCCCACCATTACCACCCCCACGGAGACCACAGCAGGGGTTTTGGACCCTGGGGGGGGGCAGGGATGGTGCTGGGTGTGTTTGCCTGCCGGGTCACATTCAGATGGCCTAGGCATCAGCTGGGACTGCTGAGAGGAAAAAAACTGAGGCACAGGGCACCAAGAAGCTGCCACTGAGCAAAGGACCTCATCCCAGAACCTCCTCGATACCCTCTGCACTGCAAGACCAGCCTGGAGCGTTCCCTGTCCCATCCCAATGCACATTCGAGGGTGTCTGGGCCACTCACGGGTCTGCTACTCTCTGATATTCTACAGTCATCGTTAGACTTCACTTTTTCCAATCCTGGCAGTTGAGTTGAGGGTCTGGTGGGCCGGGCAGGCTCTCCATCCCTGAGCCACATTCCCAGCTCAGTATCGTCTTATTAAGTTACAGAGCTGGAGGAAGTTCTGTGTGTTGTGTGTGGAGGGGCCATCCATCAGTTTGAGGAGGACAGGCGTCTACACTCAGGAGCCTTGCCTCTCAGGATTATTGGGGTCCCTGGTGCCTGCTATGCTCCTCAGGCCCTTCCCACAGGGACTGTCTTGAGATTTACGTCTGGATGTTTTGGCTTCGCTATTGCCATTGTGCTGATTAGATTTTCCGTCTGTGAAGCTTAATCTGCTTGTCTTTATTTTATAATTGCATTTATTTATTTACTGTGTATGTTGGGAGGGAGAATGCATGTATCACCGCATTGTGTGGAGGTCAGATGACAACTTGTGGGAGTTGGTGGGTTCTCTTTTTCTACCATGTGGGTCCTGGGAATTGAACCCAGGTCCTTAGGCTTGGCAGCAAGCACCTTTACCTGCTGAGCCATCTCACCTGCCCTGATCTGCTTTTGCGAATCTGCTGATGGAGTGTAGTAATCTGCTCACCCCTCACTTGTCTCAACATGGCTCTGCCTTTTGATATCAAGGGCAACTTGAAGTCTCTCTCTGGGTTTTCACAACCTCCCTTTCTTGCGCTGAGCCAACTGGGTCCTGTCAAGCTCACTTGGGAGGGTTGAGGAGGAGGCACTCTGGCCTGTGCCTGGAGCCAAAGAGCGAACTTCACTAGGCAGGTCAACTTCTAGCATGCTACTTGCCCAGGGTTGAGGGAGTCTTGTAGTTAGCTAAAGAAATTCTCTCCTGGGTTCATTGGTTTAAATGGTTGGAGTGCCAACAATTCTTCCTACGCTGATGTTTTTCTTTATGTGATCTTTGAAATGGGACTGTTCTCACTAGCACACAGAGGTCAAGTTGTCTTTCAAAGGTTGCACACAGAGAGCAGTTTTTACCTGTAGGTTGTCTTAGGTCCTGGTAAGTCTGTACCAGTTGCAGGTGTCCCGGCTTCCCCTGTAGGGAGCCTACTGCTAGGTACCCTCATCCTGGTGCTCAGCAGCAAAAGATAAGATTACACCAGGCTGGAGAATTGGCTCAGTGGTTAATAACACTGGCTGCTCTTGCAGAGGATCCAGGTTCAGTTCCCAGTACACTCATGGAGGCTCACACATGTCTGTAACTTCAGTTCCAAGGGATCTGATGTCTCCTTCTGGTCTCCACAGGCACCAGGCACACAGACATGGAACATGCTCATGCGTGCAGGCAAAAATACTCACAGAAAAAAATCTTACTTTGCATTCCTGCCTGGGAAGATGTTGGCACCCCAAACCCATTGGGTTTCTACTGACTGCCTTGTCACTTTTGTGTTTTGTAAATATTAAAAAACTTCTAAGCCCAGTCATTGTAAGCCAGGAAAGAGCTGCCATTACTGTCTGACCCATCTTGCCACATTGAGAATAAAACAAAAGAAAGGGGATCAGGTGAATCCAGGTCCGATCCTTAGAAAATAGACTCCACACAGACTGCTTGAGGAGAGAGAAAAGGTGAGGTGAGTGACACCAGAAATAGGAGGCCACTGGATGCCACGGCGCCTGGGAAAGTGGTAGAAACCGCCCTCAGCTCCATGCTGTTACTGTTGGAAAAATTGGAGGACAAAGTTGGCTTTTTATTTTTAGGAAAAACATGTCACCAGATTGACTACTTATTTCTTCACTGGGTCATCAAGACCAGGGTCTCAGCTCTTCTTATCAGGTAGGTGAGGAACATATGAAAGGTATTACCCTAGAAGCGTGAGGGGCTGCCTCTGCGAGGAGCAAGCACAGCATGAATTCTCAGGTGCCCCTGGAAGTGTGTGCAGCAGCAGGGAAAGGACAGCATGGACACTGTGCAAAGCTTTGGTGTTGAGTCAGGGTTTCACCATGTGGCCTGTGCTGGTCTTGAACTCACATCCTCCTGTCCCTGCCTTGTGGATGCTGTGGTTACAGGTGAACCCTCCCATCCCTGGCACAGTCATAGCATCTTAGATTAATAACTAGCATGTTAAGTCCAGCAGCTGATCAAAAACACCCATTGTGGCAAAACCAGGATTTGCCTAAGAATGTGCAACTGTTTCTGCCTTAGAAAACTTGTAGACAGAGCAAGGCTCTGCATGGAGAAAATGAAACTGTAAGAAGACAAGATCCAAGGTCAGCTCTGAAACATTGCATTGGGACACTGGAGTAATTGCTGAAGACATCATCAGTATAAACTGCGGGAAAGATGCTCAGGTGCAGAGAGTTGCTGAAGGAGGCGGGACGAGGTGCCATGCACAGAGGCTGGACTCACGGGCTGGAGAGGTCAGAGGGGCCACGGAAATGGGAAAGGGCTGAGATCAGCGGGATAAAGGAGCAGGCAGAGTGGGGGGGGCTGAGATCAGAGATCATCGGGATAAAGGAGCAGGCAGAGTGGGGGGGCTGAGATCAGAGATCAGCGGGATAAAGGAGCAGGCAGAGCAGGGGGCTTGCTTGCTCTGTGGCTCCACCACTGGCCTCAGCCACACTCAGGAACTGCCTGGTCACCTGTGGGGCTGACGACACAGTCTCGTGCTGAGATACCCTGACTTGTGCAGCTATGCTGAGTGTGACCGGAAATTAGAAACAACCTAAATGTCTGACAGTCAGAGTCAAGGAAGGATGCTCAGAGTGCAACACCAGTAAGTCGTAACTTCATTTGCACAAGATTTTAGACATGCTTCGTGGAACGACTGTGGGATAACAGGTTCTTTACGGAAGTGTGTGTAGGCTGGGAGAGTGACCACTGCGGGGCTCATCTGTGGGGTAGGTGTGGCTTCATGGTGCAAATGGGAGAACCTGTGACCATACTGCCCTCATCACAAACATCCCAAAACGTGTGTGTGTGTGTGTGTGTGTGTGTGTGTGTGTGTGTGTGTGTGGACTCCAGCAGCTGGCACCCTGGGTGGATTTTTTTCTCTGTGCTTTTTCATGTTAAGAAACTTTTCCCCCTAAAACAAGCACAGGCAAGGCAGTGCAGGCGAGATCAGATGTAGAAAGGAAAGGCACTGCCTCCCTCTCCCTCTCAGACCGAGACTCATTCAGCATGGCTCTTCACAGATCTCGGGGACTGATCACAGGCTTTTGGACACAAGCTCCTGGGGTGGGGTGGGGGGGATAGCATCTGCAGCAGGAGCAGGAATCACTGAATTGCCACCACCTAGTGTAAGCTGGGATGTGGAGGACATAGGAGGGGAAGGTGGGGCTGGGAACTCTACGGCCTCCTCACACACACAATGGCAATTCAGGCTGGCTGGTGAACTTGAGCAGGTCACACGAGCCTTTTCATCTACATCCTGGGCAGGTGCAGTCTGACGCACTCAGAATGGTTCTGAGAGCCTGCGGGCGTCTTCGTCTCCCTACCACTTACTGGGAGGCTGAGGAGGACATAAGAACGTTTGCTTGGCATGGAGGGATGAGTAGGAGGTTGCGAAAGGGAGGCAAGAGGACAAAGTGACACACAGGGAGTTAGAGCTGACCAAGGCACGACAGGACCTGGCCAGGTTAGTAGGCTGCGAACAAGAGAAAAGCAGAGTGTGATCTCTTTGGTCCCCAAGTGGCTTTACACTGGGACCCAACACTAGAAAACAAGAAAGCAGCCTGCATTAGAGACACCCACTGTTGCCCAGGACAGCGGCCTTGCTCCTCGGGCGCTGTCCAAATCGATACCCAAACTGCGGAGTCTAGACACATAAATGCCAGGCAATTTAACGGAGGCAGTCAGTGCAGAGAAAACACTTAACTGACGATCCAGGGTTCTGCCGAGCCTCAGAGCTGCTCATGAGGATTTATGGGAGATAAAAACAGTTTAACTAAGCTGGAGCCGGCCCCGGTGGCCCACAGGGCCATTGGCTTTCTCTCCCTCCTGCAGCGGCTGCTGGTGGGAGGCAGGGAGGCCCTAGTACTTAGACTCTTTCCGCCTCGGTCCTACTAATCGTGGCCGGTAACCACCGGCCTCTGATGTAGCAGCCTTACCACAGCCAGCTCTGGGTTCCCGGGCACTTGCCCACCATTATCTATCAGTCTAACGATAAGCAGGATGTATACAGGTGGTCTCTGTGGTTGGGGCACACACATTACCTCACACGGCCTCCCCGGCAGGAATCTCGTTTCTGTGGCAAGGACAGGAGCCTGTGCTCAAGGTCAACTCCAAGTAGTTGCTTAAGATTGGCACTGGGTTGGTGCCCAAATCCCCAGAACAGAGACCTGTTTTCTGCCCACCTGTATGCTTCCACGTGCAAATGATGCTCCAAGCTGAGCATCCAATCCTACAGTATTGTTCTAGACTGTTGCCAAAAAAAGAAGGGGTAAGGTCCCATGAGGTCCTAAGTGCCTAAACTTCCCACTGGATGCTCAATGGGATCAGAGGTGGCTTTTTAACTGTTGGCCATGACCTTAGGCCTATTTAGCTATAGCCACTCTTAACAAGAAGCCATAAGTCACTTTAAGTAGAAGGCTGGAATTGGAGAGCAACTCATTGGGATCATGGGTCCGGGGTCCTTTTCCCCTTGTAGGGCCTTTCCCACTCAATGCCTCAAAGTTGGCAGCACACCCATTCTCAGGACAGACAGGGAAGCTCTGCCATGGGGCCTGGGCCATGCTTCACTTGCAAAGATTAAGGTAGACAGTCCCCAGGATCCCCATCAAGAGCCTCATGGCAGCCAGTGGCTTTAGTGGTGTGGGCTTCCTGGCTCCCTAAGCCTTGGGTTGAAATGCAGGTGGCAGCCTCTACATCTCGTGCAGCCTGTGACTCTGCCTCCAATGGGCAGGGGCCCCTCAAAGCAGCCGTATGAGGAAGTGTGTCCAACTGGAGGTCATAGGTGTGCTACATAGTCTTTATGTCAACTGGACACAAGCTAGGGTCATCTGGGAAGAAGGGATCAAAATCAAGAAAATGCCGCCCTAGGATTGGCCTGTAGACAAATCTGTAGACATTGTTTCGATTGATGATGTAGGAGGGCTCAGTTCACTGGTGGTCCTGGGATATTTAAGACAGCAGGCTGAGTAAGCCGTGGGGAACAAGCCAGTATGCAGTGTTCCTCCATGGCTTCTGATTCAGGTCCTCAGGTTCCTGCCCTGAGTTCCCTGGGTGGTGGATTACAAGCTGTAAGATGAAATAAATCCTTTATCCCCAAGTTGATTTTAGTTATGGTGTTTGTCACTGTGTTAGTTTGAAATGCTGATTGAGTCAACAGCAAACAGGGGCCTTAAACTGTCTCACACATCAACTCATGATTATCACTAGAAACCATAGGACTAGACTCCAAAGATGGCAGTGGTAGAATCATCCAGTGATGTATAAATGTGCCCTGTGGCCTTAGAGAATTGAAAGAGGACACAGTATTCTCAAGAAGGAGGAGCTATCGATATTGACCATGTGATCAGAGAACCAGAACAACATTCTAGATGTGAAAAATGGAGCAATCAACCATAGACACTCACCAGCAGAGTAAAGGCAGCTAGAGAGAGAAATCAGCAAAAAAAATGAGAAGTCTCATGAGGGAACATCATGAAGTCTCACAGGAGCCACAGGCAACAGCAGAGACCCAGCGCACAGGGAGAGGGGACAGGCACGTGGGGGGGCATGCCTGCCCTGAGGGGTGTGTGCAGAAATAAATGGGCCAGTGCACAACCCCAGATTGAAGAATGGGGAAGAAAAGGGATTAAACACAATGTCTATTGTTGTCTGTGAAAGAAGTTTATAACAGACAGGACAGACCTCGAGAGAATGCTAAAGACACCCTGGGAAACACTGGCCTAAAACCAAACCAAAACGACTAACAACACTCCATTGCTGGGATGACCTTGACCAATGGTGTGCGAGGGAAAGCTTGACCACAGATCTAGAGCGGAGAAATTGGAACAGAAGTATCTACTGTACTGTTCACACCCAATAACAATTTCAAAATCCATAAGACAAACTTTCCCAGGCTGCAAAGAAAACCACAAAGGAATCTGGGCACCTCTTATCCTGCAGGGATACTTAAAAACACATTTTGTAGTGATGGATGGAAGGAGACGAAAAAACTATCCTGCTGGCATACAGAAAATTCCCAATACAATTAACAAGCTTTGCCTAACAAGCAAACACAGAGAGCTACCCTCAACAGCCAGAAGGCTTGCATGTTTTTCTAACATCCACGGAGCCTGTATTAAAAGTCATACCAGGTCATAAATAACATAAGCTTCAATAAATGTCAAGAGTGGCTATCAGAGAGACCACACACTCTCTAGCCACAGTGCAAGTAAATTAACATCAATAAAACATCAGACGTGGACTGATAATTAGCTCAGAAGTCAGACAAGGTATTAGGAAACTTAGAGAGTGGCGGACAAGAAGGATACAGAAAGACTTCATGTTAGAGTTCCATGCAGGAAGCTAGAATGGAGGGGACAACAAACCCTAAGAAGTACACCATGCAGATGAGAGTGAAAGGATTGTGTGAGCTGCCCACAGCCCAAAACTGAAAAGGAGAGGCAAGCTGGGTGGGTTTCCAAAGAAGTGCCAATGTCACTCAGTTTAGGATGCTGTGGGAATCTCAATGGTCTTATAGGCAGTACAGAAAGGGAATCACGCCTTACGATCCTCCCAGAATTAGGAGCCAGTGCCTAGAGGTAAGGCCAGCCAAACACTCGAAGAACCAACAACTCCAATATTTTAAAAGCGTTTTGAGAGGAAATTAAAACAAGGACCTGATCCAGATAGTCTTAATATGAAAGTCAGTCAGTCCGGGCAGCTTGCCCAAGGACACTGGGGAGGGAGTGACAGGGTGTCCTAGTTTCATTTCCATTGCTGTGATGAAATATCCCTCCAACAGACAACGTGGGTTTGTTTTGCTGCACAGTTCCAGGTTATAATCCATCATTGTGAGAAAGAGAAGGTGGTGGGTGCTTGAGAGAGATGGTCACAGCACACCCATAGCCAAGGGAGGGGGAAATGAAGGCATGCACATGTGCTCGATTGCTCGATTGCTTGTGTTCAGCTCAGTTGCTTCATTCTTATACAGTAGAGGGCCCCTTGGTTAGGAAATGCTACCATCCACTGTGGGCTGGGTCTTTCCATATAATTAACTTAATTAAGACACCCCCACATATGGATATACACATAGGACAACCTAATGTAGATCATCCTTCATAGCCAGGTGTCAAGTTGACAGTGAAATCAAAGCCTTATACCACATATTGGCAATGAGGGTAAAATGAAATGTTTGTAACCCAGCAAAGACTATTTACAAAACCAAATCAGAGCAGACATTCTGCTTGCAATCATCACATAGAATGAGGAGCTGTCAAAAATTCCCTTTGAAATGAGGCCAGGACAGACGCCTGCCATCACAACCTCATTCGCCTTGAGCTGGAGAAACTGACCACTTTGATAAGACATGAAGAAACAAGCAGTAGAGTAGTTGCAAATGGAGAAACACAGCCTGTCAGTGTCCGTACCTCTCCTGTGTGAGACCCCTGACTGCTCTCTGCAGCCCTGAGACCTCCACAGGCCTCTGACCCAGCCCATGATTGCTAAAAGCAGAGCAAAGGGTGTTAGAGAAAAACTCCAGCCTTGAGACCCAGAAGATCATGACGAACCTGGCTCTGCCAGACCCAGGGGACCTTACTCAATCTTTCGAGTCTCAGTGGCATCAGCAGCAGCAGTGTGTCTTTCCAGGGTTCGGTGAGGATAAAAATGTCATGTGACACAAGCCCCATAGACAAAAGTTATCCTTGAAAGCAAGGACCCTGGGTGGTCAGGCCAGGAACAGACTTCAGACTCCAAAGTCCCTGCCTGATGGTAGTGGACTGTGAAGGCGACTTGGACTCTGTCTCTTGTGGAAAGGGTGGGTAACTGTGTGGACTGTGGGAGGAGACAGACAAGGAGTTAATTTAAAGGAACCCATTGCCCTCCTCCCCACCCCATTCCAGGAACAACCTGCTGGTGATCAATTTACTGCCAGGGCTGGAGCAGCCACGCTTGGCTGCTACCTGAGCGCTCTCTGCTCGCACTGAATGCCTCTTACTGGCAGTCCCCGGCCTGTCACTGAGAAGAGGCATCGCTTAAATGTGGAGTCTTTTCTGGGAAAAGAACAGAGCATGACAGTCAGGGGGCTGTGAAGAGCACATGACTCAAGCCAAGACTTCTTGGGGACACACAGCAGACATTTGGGGGCAAGCGCTGAGTCCCATGCTAGGGTGCACAAGGATGATGGAGGCTGGTGTTGTTCATTTTCTACTGGGGTTTTCTGAGGGAACAGCCAAGAGGCAGAGGTGAGGGGCTTAGGGGAAGAGAGCAGCTTGAGGCCTCCTCATGGGAACGGGGTGACTTGAACGTGACCGGGGCCTGTTTCGTGGCTGAGTAAGCCTGGCTCAGAGAAGTGGAACCTATCCATGCCTATCTTTCGATTTCCATCAGTTTCTGGAGGTGGCTGGCCAGGGGGAGGAAAGCAGAGAGAGTGATTGGGCCACTGCTTCAGGGAGCCAGGAGACATGGTGTGACTCCAGGAGGAGCCCTGTCTGGTCATGTGTATCCATCCCGTGCCGTGTCCTGCTGTGTCATGTCCACCCCTCCTCCCCATCACCCCCCCCCCGAACTGAGTCACCTCTAGGTCAGCACGCTCTTCTGGGCTCAGCTAGAGTTCCTATTGTACATAGTTTGGGCCTCCATGGTCTCCTGCTGACGGACGGGAGCTGTCCTGGGTGCTGAGCCAACTATGCACCTCCTTCTACAAACCCTATCCTGCTGTCCTCCACGGTCTTCGCTCGCTCTTGTGGCGCCTCTGCCAACTCCACCCTTCGCTGCAGAAGCCATCCTTGTCTGTATAGCAGCCACTGCCTCAGCCTGTAGAGAGTATAAAGAGCAGACATTATTGAGGTTTGTCCCACCTTTCAGGAACTCCTGTCACCAAGCACCACTGGGGCAGAGTTCAGAGCTCAGGTGTGAGAGTCTCCTGACTCTACCCTCCCTTCATCCTCTTTCCTATATCCACTGTGTCCTGGGCAGCTCTTCCCACTGGGCCACTGGAGAGCAAGGTGATCTTACTGGCTGACTCCTGGATTTGTTTGGGGGTGGGTATGTGTGGGTAGGCTGACCTTGAACTTAAAATATCCTGCCTCAGCTACCGGAGTACTGAGATTATAGGCTAGAGCCACCATGACTGGGTACTATTGTCTTTTGTTTTGTTAGTGGTGTGTGTGTGTGTGTGTGTGTGTGTGTGTGTGTGTGATGTAGTAGTCATGTGTATGAGTGTTCAAATGTGTGTGGGCACACATGTACATGCAGGGGTGTGTATGTGTGATGTAGTCATGTGTATGAGTGTCCAAACGTGTATGGGCACACATACATGCAGGTGTGTGTGTGCTGTGTGTGTGTGTGTGTGTGTAGAGGCCTAAGGTTGATGATGCCAGATGTCTTCCTCAGTTGTTTTCCATTCTTATTTATTGAGACAGAGTCTTGCTGAACCCAGAGATTGCGAATTCCAGTTGCTCTAGCTAGCCAGCTTTCCCTATGGGTTCTCTATATATCTCCAGAGTGCTGGAATTACAGGCAGCCATCACACTGGTTTTTATGTGGGTTCTGGGGATCCAAATTCTGGTCCCCAGTTCTTGCATGAAAAGGATTTTATCTACTGAGCCCTCTCCTTGGCTCCTGGCTACTTTGTACAATGTGACTCTAGTGTCTGGCCACAGGACTTTCTCTGCCACCAACTGCAGCTGATCCTGAGAAGCAACTGTATCTGCATGTGTGAGGACCACAGAAAAGCAGGGTGTCTTTGGAGCCCCACAAATTATAGTGAACACAGGTGCTGCCTTGTAAGGATTCCCCCACCGCTCTTCAAGAGTTAGAGCTGGTCTTAGCAATGACTCCTTATATAGTCATGTCCCCAGCCAACCCAGCTGTGACCCTGGGACCACACTTGGCATTGCCCAATCTCTGTGAGTCTACTGCCTTCTCTGCCAGGTAGAGATCTTCCTGGGATCATTGCCACATACCCTTGCATCCCTACCCTTGTCCTTACCCTCCACATCACTCTGCAGAGTGTCAAAGGAATTTTCCTATAGCTCAAGCCAAATGATGTCCCATGTCTCCACTGCTAAGTACCCAGTGGCTCCTACCAGATCCAGGGCAAGACATAGTCTAGAACTGTTCCCTTCAATTCCTAGCTCCAACAGCTGCTCTCTGGCCCCTCTGCACAGGATGCCATTCATACATGGTACACATGTATACATACATACAGACAAAACACTCACACATACAATAAAATAAATACGAAAAAAAGTGGGAAAGAATTGTCACTTTCTAGTAGTGGCCACCTGGAGACCACACCTTTAATATGTAGGACTTTGGGGGACATTCCAGATTCAAAGACCAACCCTCATTTCTCTAGTGAGTCAGAGACACTGTCCCTACCCGGATCCTGCTTTGGTGCCTTAGACAGGTTTAATGGCTTGCCTTGGTTTCCTCACATGAGCACCTCTTTCCTCATCCTGCTGGGCCCTGACTAATGATTCCAGGACCCTGCCTCCTGGCTCCTTTTGCTGCTTATATAATAGGCAGGGTCCAGCTGCCTCTGTTCTCAGAATTTTCTCACCCCAGGTCCCAGAGGATGGCTTTAGCAGAGGTCATTGGTCCCTACTGTTGATCCTCTGAAGACCCATGGAAGATGTCACCAGCAATGGGTATCTGTGTCTCAAGCCACCCACAGGGTCAGGTGCTCACTCAAGATGATGAAAGGGTAGATTGTGGTGGTGGAGAGTGTAACAGGGGGGCATGGATGGTTAGTGGTGCTGACCCCTCTGGTCTTGTTGACCGCATGAGAGATGGGGAAATGAGAGTAAGATGAATGCTGAACTAGCTCCTTCCTTCCTTCCTCCCACCTCCACTGGGGCTCTCTATAGTCCAGCGCCAACTGGACCGTGCAGGCCTCAGCCATCATCCAGCCATGCAGATCACACAGATCTTTTTCAGGCAGAAGGCATGGAGAGGTAAGTAAGAAGGACAGCTCATCTTTGCATGTCAGTAGTGGGGTCCTGCAAATCAAAGGCAGCCTATCCCAAGGTTCAAGTAGGACTAGAGAGGTTATGGGGTTAGAAACCAGACTGGAAGTCAGGCATGAACACAAATGTCCTGCCATGAGGCCTGAGCCATAGAGGACCCTGAGTGGAGCCTCCTAGCCACCTCTGCAGAACAGCAGCCTCCAGTCCTTTTAGTGACCAATAGTATTTAAGGAGCTGGGAGGAGAAGTGGGTAGTTGCTAGGCAACATCAATCCCTGTGATGCCCAAATGAGCAAGGGCTTCATCAGAGGCACGGGGAAGCTGCTGGGGTACAGACTGACACTACTGGACCCAGTGGGGGGAGCCCTCCACTGACATATTCAAGAATTTTGGGGGCCCACTGATGCTTGGAAACCATTTCAAAATGTCTGAAGGGCTACAAAGACACGTGGCTTCGCTTAGGCCTGACCGGAGCTGGCTTTCTTGTGGGATTCGGCCCTGTCTGCCCCTGGAACCCAAGGAGCCAGGGGGGAAAATGAAAACCAAAGTTTCTAGAATCATCAGGCCCCATTCCTCCCTTGCTGCCTCTCCTTCCCTTTCAAGTTGACCTGGCAGGACTTTGCCCCCAGCCCCCAGCTTTCATGCAAAGGCAAAAAGGAGGGCTTTGCCACGCAGGCGCCACATTTGATTCCGATTTGCGCCTGGCGTGTGATGACAAGAGCCCGAAGCCGATAATGGACGAGTCCAGCCCTGGGAGGGCAAAGCCCCGGCGCCGCCATCGCTCTTGCTGCTGCAGCTGTCATGGAGTTGGTCCGGCAGATACTCATCGAGCCTCGGCCAGCCATGGGGGCTGGGCCACCAAGCCACTGGTTTGGACCCACAACTCTGCAAAGCCAGTCACCAGGAACCAGAAGAACAAGTGACCACCCTACCCTGCAGAGACGGGCCACAGTGGGGAGCAAGTGCCTGTACTGTGGGACACCTGCACAGGTAGCCAGAATGGTGTCAAGTTACCCTGCAGGAGAGCAGGTAGTGGGGTTGAGCATGTCTCACTGTGGTAGGCTAGCCAGCTGCAGGCCTGAAGCCTTGCAGTGGCCTCTGCCCCAGGAGATTGTATAATTCGGCAGGTTTGCAGCCAAAAGCTGATGCTCATTCTTCTGTCCCCAGCCTCTGCAGGGTCCTGGTGGCACCTCCTTGCCTCTCCATATAAGTACTGTGACTTTTCCCAACAGCTCAGGCAGGAGTGACACAGATATCGGGCTCTGGGGCCTCTTTACATGTCCATTCTGCTTTCTCTGTGAGCATGCGCCCAACCTGGCTGGTTGGAGGATCACAACCACATGGTGCAGAGCCCATGCCCCCAGCTGTCTCAACAAAGGCCAGCCACGGCCAGCAGAGCCCCAGGCTGACACAATGTGAGCAATGAACCATTGCTGTTGTGTGCCACGGGGTCTCCTAGCCAGCAGAAGCTTCCTGATGCAGAGCCAGCTGGGGGCCTTTCTCTGATGGCTTGTCTATCCACTTTAGATGCGTCTTAGTTTCTCTATGGTGGAGAAACCCTACTTGAGTCCTGGTCCTTTCATCCCCGGAGCCCCCAGATGATAATAATATCTTCTCTTGAATCTAGCCTGATCCCAATACAGAACACTAGAAGCTACAACAAAAAGCAGCACCAAATACCCAATAGGGTGCCAGCTTCTGAGGATTATGATCAGCTCTCCCCATGCCAGCTCTATGGCCAGTCACTGGATCTTTATGGTGAAGTGCACTATTACCTGTACCTGCCGGCCAGGCTGCTCTGCAGACACTTCCAACTGGAGATAAAAATGTGGGGCAGGTAGTTGGCACTTAAAGTTGGGACTCTTTGCAGTACTGCACAGAAAGCACAGATGGCAGGTGTCATGTTTGGTGGGGTCAAGTCCCCAGCCCTCCATGATGGACTGAGTTACCTGTACTTGGCTGAACTTTTTTTTCCTTCCAGGAGAGTGAGCTGCAGCAACTCTGCCAAGTGCAAATTTGATAACCAGACACCGTGCTGAGGCCCCGGACAGCCCAGCCTGCCTTTGATCCAGGCTGTCTGGGCCAGCCGCTCTCTAGCCGCCGAGAGTCTGTTTTCCATTTTGAGTTTGGCTGGGCTGTCCTTTAAGGAAGATCGGCTTTCAGGCTCCGGCAGACAGAACTGTGGGCAGGAAGCAAAAGATCCTCTCTGTGGATCTCCAGTCTCCAGCAGCAAGCAGAGTCCTGGGAAGGTGTGGGATCTTGTGGAATGGAGACAGTGGTACTCTAGGGTGAGAGGCTCCCAAGGCACCTCTGCATGGAAACTGTGTTACCTGGTGTCAAAACTCTGAGGGCTCCTGTCCCTTCAAAAGTGCAGTAAATGGGAGTTCTAAGAATGGGAATCAACTTGGTAAAGGAAGGCAAGGATCTTTACCTTGGTGTTTGCTCATGTGTTTAACAAATCCATGGATGGTTGGATGAGCAAATGGATAGATGGATGGGTGGATAAATAGATTGGTGGGTGGATAAGTGGATGGCAGATGAATGGAAATGATGGCTAGATGAGACAACGTGTTGGGCCCCAGCCCCACAGGGTCTCTGTGAGTTGCTGGTCAGCCTACAACTGCAACTTGTTTTCCAGTCCAAGTGCTTCCTGTTTTCCAGTCCAAGTGCTTCCTGTTTTCTAGTCCTGGCTTACTGCCCCGGCCTTGACCCTATGACATCAACATCTAGCAGGAGGAAAACATCTCTCTTCCACTTGGGGTTTTTCCACTGTGCTGTAAAACTGTATATAAGGCTACTCCCTCCTACAAGAGAGAGAAGACCTCTTAGCACTTGCAATAAAGACACACACACACACACACACACACACACACACACACGCACGCACGCACACACACACACACACACACATACACACACTCCTGGCAATAAAGGCAGCACATGCATTCTCTTAGTACAAGCAGCTGGACGTCTTCTCTTTCTTTTCCTGATACCTTGAACTTGCTTGTGGCGCAGGCGCCGCAACAATGGGTAGATAGGTGGATGTGTGTGTGGATGAGAGATGAATACATGGGTGAACAGGTAGATTTGTGGATGGATGGATAGATGGGTGGATGAGAGATGAATAAATAGATTGGTAAGTATATAGATGAATGGGTGGGTGAATGGATAAGAAGATGGATGATATGTATGTGTGTGTGTGGGTTAAGGATAGACGATTGGATAGATGGATGAATGGGTGGGTAAGTAGACAGATGAGAGGGTAAATATGAGGATCAGTGGGGGTATTGTTGAATGGATGAAATCTACCCTTCTTTGGCTGTAAATCAAGGATAGCCCATCTTCTCAAGGCTAATGATAAAGTTTGCTTCTCTAGAGAGAGATAAAGTCATAACCTGAGGTTCATGTAGTATGACAACGTGGTGTCACAAAAACCAGGAGCAAGGATCAGAGGTAGGGTCCTGGCCAAGCTTTTTGTGAACTTGGTAAGTCTGTAGCATGCCACCATCGTGGGTGATGGCCCATCTTCTAGGGCCCCTTGTCATTACTGCTGGGAACTGAATTTTGTCCCCAAATGCACATGCTTAAGCCTAAAGCCCCCTGGGATATTTTTGAAGCTGAGCATGGGAGGGCCTGGGCTTTTATGTAGTCCTGAGCTGAGCTCCCCTGGTGGGACTTCTCCTTGTGAGGAGGGGCTCAGGCGGGTCACGATGAGAAGGCAGTTTCCGCAAGCCCCCGTGCTTCTGTCGTCAACAGTAGGATGGATGATGATGATTTCTTGCCTGTGGTGTGTTTTATGTTGGCCTCAGCTCAAGTGTTCCACACACAAAGCAGAAAGCACTGGGACAAAGCTTCAGATGCCCTTCTCCTAGAAGGCTGCCAAGCGCTTGATGCACCAAGGACAGGCCCTTGTGGCAGCCGCATGGTCCCCAAGGACACTGAGTGATGTGCTGTCAAAACTCCCACCTCATGATGGCAGTGTCCACAAGCAAAGCCTTCTTACTTCACAGGACTCCAGCTTGGCCAGGTGGGTGATGCAATGAATATTCCTGTCCATCCTTCTCATTACCTGGAACGACCACTCAGAAAGCAGGGGTGATAGCTCCTGTTGGCAAGGGGCCCTGACTCTCACTCATCAGTAAAGAAACAATTCTCAGAGCTCCTCCCCCCCATCTCACTCCCTTGAACTGGGCCATGGTTTCTTCCAGATGGGATGGATTGGCCCCATCTTAGTTCCAGAGTGGGCAGTTTCCCTCTGACAGCATTGTCTTTGGGGACCAAATTCTCAATAAAGAGGCCATAGCATTAAAGTAGATGCAGTTGATTCATGAATGGGCATTGCTGTGTTTTGATAAAGCTTTATTTACAAACTAAGAGAGCAGTCAAATTTTGTTCACAAGATGCAGCTTGCTGAACTCTGCCATAAGCCAAGTGTGACTGACCTAGAGGGGCTGACTAGTTGCAGCCCCACAGAATCATAGTTAGGAGCAGTGGCCAGGGTTACACAGCTAGCTGAAACCTTTAGACCAGGCTGTGGAGACCTTCATTCATCTGGGTGTGACCTAAGAGGATGACACTGGACAGTAAGAGAACAAGGGTGCTCTTGCTGCTTAGAACGGTGTGTAACCTCTCAAAAACTTACTCTTGTTTCTTTCTGGAACTTTCCATTTAATATATACAGACTATGGGCAACAGTATTAAGTGAAATGCAGAAAGTGAGACCCCCAGATGAGGCAGGACAGCTGGACAAACCTTGGTTTGTATGTGGGAATCTGCCTAAGAGACGTGAAGAACAGACCAAGACCTGGGGTCACTCGTCATGCCTCATACATCCTGCTGGGATTAAAGCACAGGGAACACTTGCTAATGACAGAGGGTCCTGCCCTTCTATCAGGGAGATCCATAGGCCCCAGAGGAACCCAGAGGCGCATGCACACTGGGCAAGCACTCTGCTGCGGAGTCCACCCCACACCGTTCGAAGATTCCGAAGCTTCAGTGATTCCCTTTGACGGCTTGGGAAGCAGAGGCACATAGCTACGGAGGGTCTGAGAGTCCACACTCCCACAACTGCAGGTGAGGACAAGTGAGCCACCATCGTGAGGTGGTCCCCCTTGCAGGGTGGGCGCCCCGACACTCAGGTCCACTGGGCAAGCGGTGAGATGTGGAGCTGGGTCTGAACACCAGCCAGGTACAAACAATGTGACAGTGTAGCTTTGATATTTCCACTTTGACCTCCTGCCGGGACTAGCGCAGAGGTGGAAAGCGATTTGCGAGGCCCCACCCTTCTGTCCGCATGGGGACAGTTGACACAGTTGGGGAGCATGCAGGTGCAGGCACCTCTTGCTCCTGTTGTCCAGCAGGGTATGTGAATTTGTGCTGTGTGAGTTCCCACGTGTGGAGGTTCAGAGCTTCACCCACAGCAAGGACGCAGGGCCTGCATTTTGAAAGTAACCAGGACACCAACTTCAGTGTCATCCAGGGACTTTTCCTCAAAGGTTGCAGTTTGTGGCCACTGTGAGCATCCTGCACTCCCTGGGTCAACCCTCCCAACCGCATCCTAAGGAGCCACACCTGCTGCACCTGCCCCTCGAGGAAGGCTCACAGGTGGAGACGTGCCCCATCTTACTGAGGCAAAAGCCTGGACTCGGGGATCCAATGTCACTCTCTTCCCACTGTGCCATCTTCCGAGGACACTGGGAACCAAACGAACGGCTCTCCAGGCTGGGAAGGAGGAAAGACACCCAGTCTGCTTCACCCCTACCTCACCCCCTGCCCCTACTCTGCCCGGCTCATAGACAGCTAACATGTGTTTCTATGACATATGGAAACACAGGGGAACCCAGTGAGGGAGAATGGAGGAGCGAATGGAAATTGGAGACAATTGCTGTATGCATATCTGAATTTCCATGGCCATCTCAGACTGTACACATGACTTCAGAGTGGTTGTTAATCCCCCGGCCTCCAGGGTCTGACCACTCTTCTGGGTTGCACTTCTCTTCTTGGCCACCATGGGGCACACTTCCCCCCAGTGAGCAGGAGCCAAGACTGAAAACCCAAGCTGGTCTTTCCTTTCCTGAATGAACTCTCCAGGCCTCATTCCTAGAACAGTCCATAATTTTTCTAATAAAACATCATTAACTATGGAAAGTCACCCACCATAGATGTAGGTGTGCATTTCTGTTCCAATATTCGCCTCCATCTTTACCACCACAAGAGAGGGTGCTTACAGCAGGGCGCTGGGCTGGCAGAAGTCTAGGGCACAGTGATGCTCATTTCCAACCTTCTGTGGCCCAGGGCAAGTTCCTGTCTTATTGTGAGTCCCCCAGAGGTGCTTCAGAGGCTGGAACCCCCCCCGTGTGTATGCAGATCCCACAAGGAGAGCTGCTTTTTTTCAAAGCCTCAGATTTAGGGTTCACAGGTCCCCAATTGAACCCAAGGGCGATGAACCCAAATTCACTGGTCCCATCAGAAAGGAAGAGGTTGTGTGTGATTGCATGCCTGCTCAGTGTGCTCCTGTGTGCAAAGAGTGGAAGAGGAGCCTTCCCTTACCGGAGGAACAGTCAAAGGAAGACTAAAGCATGCTCACCCAAGGCAGGTGTGGTGCTGAGCTCCTGTAATCTCAGTACTTTGGAGGCTGGGGCAGGAGGACCCGAAGTTCAAGGTCATCTTCAGCTATGTAGTAAGTTAGAGATTGGCCTGAACTAAACATTCTAAGAAACAATGACCACTATGTGCTGGGTGGGCATGCTGAACAGGCTTGCCTTCAAAGAGCTCACAGTGACATGCAAGAGACAGACAGATGAATCCAGGTGGCAGTCCAAGATGGTACAGGGGAACCAAGGAGGCTTCTTAGCCACACAAGGAATACTTAGACGGGCTGGAGATGAGAGCCCGCACAGATGAGGGAAGGACAAAAGGAAGTGGGGTATTTGGCCTCCGAGGTCACCAGGCTGCAGATGTGGGGAGCCTCTCTCAAGGGTTCCACTCCATCCTGACCATCTGTGCAACCGGATACTCAGTCTAAGCTTCCTTAAGCCTCGGTTTCCCCATCTATGAGATGAGCCGTCTCTCTTCAGTTCTGGAGTCTGGAGTGATGTAAACTCTAGTGTGCTGACCATGGTGGTAGAGGACCACGGCAGAGATGAGGCACCGTGCCTCCCCTGCCCAAGTCAGTGTCCAACCATGAACATCCCCTCCTCTGCACCCAGCACTGCATCTCACGCAGCAGCTCCTTTGTGAACACGCCCTCCCCGTGGCACTACAAATGTGATCGCTCCCCTGCCCTGAGATCTCCCTGAGTCACGACCCTCTCAGCTTGCAGGGTCCCATTGCAGTCTAACCTCTCACCAGGACACCTGCACATTCACAACCATTGGAGGCTAATCCCCAGTTCCTGGATAGTTGTCAGCGTTTGGGATGAGACAGACAGATAATAAGGCCAATATTCATGTTCTCAGTCCCTGGATGAAAAACTGAAATGTCCTGGAAGCAGAAAGTCTGGATGGGAGTCCACTATGGGGATGGCATCGCCTGGAGATCATGGTCCCCAGTATCCTTGCAGGCTTTCCATCTTGGTAAGGTAGCCGTGCCCTGCTGGGTTGAGCACCTTCCAGGTGTGAGGACAGTCTAGAGAGGGGATTCCCAAGAAGCCTACAGCCCACGTGCACGGCTACTTTATGTGTCAGGGCATGTGCTAATATCTATGCATTGCACTGAAGCAAAGGCTCCTGGGTTGGATAATGCCAAGTGTCCCTGACACATAGCTGGATATGTATGTGGTTGGAGAGTGGAGCCTACACAGTAGTCCGTGAGTCTGGTGGAACCTGAGGAGTGACCAGGAGGAGCCAGGTCAGGGTTACAGGGACAGGACCGAGGATGGAGGGGAGCTGGGCCTGGACTGTGACAGGTGTGTCTCAGAATACTGGTGTAAGTTAGTTACAGATAGGGCAGGGACAGCATGGCAGCAAGACTATGGGTTGACTCAACACACAGCAGCAGCCAGAGAGCAGGAAATCGTTTGGGGCTATAAAATCTTAAGACCCACCCCCGTTTCCTCTCCCCCGACCCCCGGCAAGGCTACACCTCCTGATGATGATACCTCAACCTTCCCTGAAATAGCACCACCAGCTGGGGACAAAGTGCTTGAACCCAGGAGCCTGTGGGGACATTCCACAGTCAAGCCACAGCCCAGTCCTTGTAAATGAAAAGACTGGCAGGCTTTAAGCAGGAGGGGATTGGGTGGGATCACATCCCCATGCATCTTGAAGCTGATGGCTGGGGGACAGACTGCCAACTGTATGGAAGGCTCTATGTTCACTCAAAGAGAACACAATGTCTTTCTGGGAGGGGCAAGCAGCTCTGATGGAGTACCTCTGGAATGACTCCGAAGACAGCTTTTGGTGACTCTCAGATCAAGTACTGCTCTGCTACCAGCGTCTCCAGTTTTTCCATTTCAAAGTGCCACTGAACCCAGGGTGGGGTGACTGGCAGGTGGCCTGGCCTGTATCAATGTCGAAAGGCACGGGGATGGGAGAAGGAAGCCAGAGCTATGGAGGGGCAGAACGCAAACGCTGTTGGGATCTGAGAGGGTGGCTGGTGACCAGTGGGGAGGAGTAGGAGCAAGATGAGGCTGGATGTACCAGTTAGGGAGGGGAGACTAACGCTGCGTTAGAACCCCCGAAGGGTAAGGGTAGTGACAGAGGACACACCTGAATGTTGAGGCCAGCGATGCTTCTAGAGAGAAATGAGGCAAAGTGCTTTGCTGTTCAGGAAATAACACTGACTGGGGTCCACAGAGAGGACATTGGCCCAAGGCAGCCTGCTGGATGTGAATCACTGCACAGGGCCATGGTGGCTCCTGTGGGCAGTCTGGGGCTTTGGTGGCCTTTTGTGACAGTCCTAGTTGTCAGGCACATGGGAGAGCCCCCCTTCCCTCATAGCCTCTCAGCAATATGTTGACTTTTCTGTGAGACTGGCACCATTTGGTCCTCACAGCATTATTACTGTTTGAGTTGTATTGAGCTGGTGAGGAGCATAGTAGAGAGGGGAGGACAGGGGAGGGGAGGAGAGGGGAGGGGGGGCTTGCTGAGCTGCCACCTACCACAGCAGGGAGGAGGAAGAGCCAGGAACAGCTGGAGAGGAGGGGGAGGTCATGGTGGTGCTTCCAAAGAAGAAGGGGTTCCTACCTAAGTGTTCCAGAGACTGTCCCAGGACGAAGCTCCCAATGGTGCAGAGGAGTGGCCGAGGACAGCCTCAGCTGAGGTGATAGTAGAGGGAAGTGGTGATGGTTTGTGCAGCCATAGGGGAAGGAATATGGCAGCAGCCATGACCCAGTCCTGCCAGGAGCCAAGTACTCAGAAGGAACAGCCCTGGGCGTACTGGAATGGATGCAGACAGCGCTGGGATTCTGGGATTCCAGGATTCTGCCCTCGGCACTGGACTGCTGTGGGCCTTTCCCTGCAGGCAGAGGCCTGAGGCTGTGAGGAAAGGTGGGTCAGACGCCTCAGATTTCAAGAGCCAACTTCAAAGGGGCCAGACTTGGAGGACCAGCCCAGGAATGCATGGGGCAGGCAGGATGGTTGGGGAGCCCCTCCCATGGGATGCTGGCCTGACCCCCAGCTGGGGCTGGGAGGCTAAGGCCAAGGGCACTTTGACAGGGTGGGGCCCAGCTCAGCATCTGCTGCATTGTGACTCAGCCAGCTCTCACCTGCGCCCCAGGACAACAGGGGCACTGGCCCTCCTCGGGTCCTGGCTCCTTTCTTAGTGAGGCTGTGAGGTGGAGTAATAGATGCACAGCTTTCCACGGAGGGCTGGAAACTGTGGGAGGAGTCGATGCAAGGGACAATGCCCAGGGGTATCGAGTCCCTGAGTCCTGGAATCCACACAACATACAGAGACTGCATAGATATGCACACATGTATGTACACAGGGTCTCAGACACATGTGCACACAAAAGCACAAGAGCACATGTCTAAGCACATACTCAATACACATGTGAAAACAGGTGCTCAGACACACATGTACATGTGTCCCCCAAGCCATGTATACACAGATGTGCATACACATTTGCACATACAGCCTCATACACGCATGTGCACATAGGTGCATGGCCATGTGTGCATAACCCCCATACGCACATGTATACACATGCTGGCATATGCCCACTATTTAAACACTTGCACAGGCATGCACACTCACACATATGTATACTCACTCATGGAGGACTCCTTCCTTCAGAGTCTGAGACTCTAAATCTGTTGATACTAGTACTTTGTAAGAGAAGGGAGCAAAATGCTTTCTCCCTAAACCATTTAATTAAAACACCCAGTTAGAAAAATAAGTGGCAGACTTTATCAGCTACAACTCTGGGCTATCAGAGGAGCCCGTGTATGGCATCCTGTAGTCCAACCCAGGCCAAGCTCCCCTCAGGCTGCATTTGGACACCCCTCTTCCAGTGAGGTGGGACATATCAAGCCACCAAAGACAGCAAGTGAAGAGGGTTTCCAGTGACTTTCCAAACACACCTCTTATCCCCACCCATGGTAGGTAAGACCCAATTTTCAGGAAGTCTGGGGCTCAGTGCCTCCCCCATCAGGGAGCCCTTGAGGACTGCTCCAGACTAAGCCCCAACTACACTCCCGCCCAGTGCTCCTCTCAGGAGCTGGGTGTTCACACACTGTGGTTGGCTCAGAACAGCACAGGTGGCCAAGGGCAGCCATATTAACTACAGTACCCTCTTTCTTATCAGGGGCACCCAGAGAGGTATCCAGGGCTAGGAACATTCCAGTTCTCCATATCTTTGTGTCCTTCACTCTCTGGATCAGGCAGGGTGATGAGCTCGATCTATGAAGAGTTGCAAGGCCATGGTCCTGAGCATTAATGGCTGGCACCATGGTTCATGTACATGTGCATGTACATAAGGTCTACCTGCTTTCTAACTCCACATGGCCTTCCTGACCAGGCTCCAGTTCTAGCATCCAGCCCACGCCCTTCACTCCGGAGCGTTTCCATCCTCCATCTCTCCTGAGCCATTCATTGTCAGATTTCTTCGGCCAGGACTCTGCTTCCTTCCCAGAGAATGGGGCCAGTGTCAAGGTCTTGCCTGTGAACACACAGTTCAGTGGTCCTGAGCATTCACAGCCACCTGCAGCTGCCACTGTAGCCAGCCAGGGTCAGAGCATCACACCATCAAAGAGGCTGAGGGCTGCAGCCACCACCTCTCACCCACCCATCCTCAGCAATGGCAGATCTACCTTTTGGTTATGAATGTCCCTGTCAGGACATTTTTGTAGGATGGAGTCATACGTGGAACTGGCCTTGTCAACTTAACCTGTATGCCCTTATGGGTCCCTGGGGCATGTCACGAGCCAGCACCTCCTCTGCATGGCTACTTGCTCTGCTAGTGACACAGTTGTCCCCAGGTGAGCAAATGTTGGGCTTTTCCACCCCTGGAAAAGTGCAGAGTTCTAACTGCTGATGTGTGAGCTGCTGCATATACACGTGTGTTTCTTTCCTTACATATGGTCATTTCTACGAGGGAGCTGCTGGTCCAAGTATGACTGTTCTCCAGACTAGATACATTTACCCTTCCATTTGAAAGCAAGAGCTTTACAACTAGCTGGCTGGCTAAAAGATCCCTGTGATTCTCTTGAATGCTGTTACTCAGCAGCCAAAGGTGTGTCTGTCATCTCCAAGAGGCACAGGCCCACTGAGCAAGACTGGGTACTTCTCAATTCCCTAAATCTACACATTTCTGCAGTACCCCCATCCCATTGTCAGAAGGGCTATAGTGATCCTCTAACCACTTACTGGGTCCCCAGAGAAAAGGGACAGGCAGGGCTGCATAATCATATACTGGAGTGGCAGGGTACATTCTGGGCTTCAGGAAATCTAGTCCTTTCTGGGTCCATCAGTCTCACTTTCATGTTCTACAGACCAGTGCCTTCCATGAGAGGTTCTCCCATATTTCTGTCTCATATAGGCTCTTACAGATATGCCCATGATTCCATGAAAACACACACACACACACACACACACAGTGTGTACGTTCACGTTTACTTTTTGTTTGGCATATTTTAATGAATAATATCACTGCCTTTCCACCTAAAGTTGGCCTAGGACTCACTATGCAGCATGCAGCTTAGGATGACCTCAAATTAATGATCCTCCTGCCTCAGCCTTATGGGTGCTGGTATTATAGGTGTACCACATCACACTTGGTTTAGCCTCAGTGTTCCTCCAAGTGGGACCATTGTTCAGTAAAACCAGGGCTACTGAATCCAGAGCTCCGTGGCAGGTGCTCCCATGATGGAAATAAGACCTAGCAACCAGTGAGTGGGAAGCTGGACAGCTGGATTTCCTGGTGCTTTAAATCCTTTGAGACGGAGTGTGACAGCAAGAGATCCCATCGCACTGCTCAGAAACATGTGTGACTGAGTACAAACTTATAACTGCTCCTTTCTGAGTCTTTCCATATAGTATGTTCAGGCTATTTATGGCAGTGTGTGACTTTAAATGCAGAAAGTGAGATCCTAGGTGAAGAGGGCCAACATAAGGACAGAAAAACAGTGTGCAGAGCTGAAAGCAATTTACATGCAAGCGGGGATGTGAGTCATGCATCCGTCAGTCTCTAGACAGGGACCAGGGAGCAAAGAGCACAGTATCCAGGGCTGAGGACAGCAGTTACACTTCCAGGGCGGAGGGCCCTTGCTCTTTCCTGTGCCTTCAGGATTCTGCACCATGTATGTTCACCTTTGCGAACAACTCTGATTTTCAATGTCTGTCTGAGACCCCCTCCCTACCTCCATAAGCCCCTGTAGACTCTCCCTGTCATCTTGGAGACAAAATTCACCCCCAGCCCACTCATGAGGCCATGAAGGTGGTGGTCGTGTGGCCTGGCCCTCAGATGGTAGCCGTTCCCACCTCTTCCTTATGCATGGACTCAGGACTTCCATGAAGCCACCCCAAGGCCTCTTTGCAAGTTTCTGTCCTACCCAGACGCACTGCCCATCCTCCACTCATGCTCTGCCACCTGTGATCCTTTTTCCTCTTGAAAACTATTCACATCCCAGGCCCTAATTCCATGCTTCTGGAAAGTTCCCTCTGCTGAGGATTCTGAGTCACCCCTCCCTCCCAGATGGTGCTGACACTTAACTTCCATCCTTGATGAGTTCTTGGGTAGCCTTTCCATTTACAGTGAGGTTTACAAGGCTTACAAGGACTAGGGGTCCTTGGTTCCCAGAACAATGCCCTACAGTAGGGGCTCAAAGATGGTAGAATAAAGAGAAGAGAAATAAGAGAATGGTATTGATGCAGAGGGCTTGGGGGTCAGAGGCACTGCCAGGAGGGTACCACCCCAGAGAGGTATCCCTGCAGTCTGCAATGCCTTTGGCTTCAATGAACAGAACAAATAAGGCTCAGCTCTAGTTCAGGATCAACCACGGAGAGATCTCAAAATGGCCTGCGACAGGAAAGTGACTGGAACCAGGGGACATTTCTCAGGCAGGAGAGGCCCAAAAGGTGTCTGGGCAGGGGTGACGGTGAGGGTAAAGACGGGGAGGCCTGTATCATATAGCAGCTAGTTCAGATTAGCCCTAAAGAATCCAGCTGGGCATTATCTTCTAGAGAGATCAGTGCAGCTGGCGAATCAGGTGGTGGGAATATTCACACCAGAGTCAGTGGCAGGTATCTTGAATGAGGCTTCCTTCTTTTTGTACCCCATGTCCCCCTCTCCTACCTAGTCCTTAGCCCCTAGTCATTTCTTATTCTGGCTTGCCAGCTCAATGATGTTCAGACCTGGACAGAAATGCCCATAACTGCAGGATGGACACTAAAGATGGTGCTTTTTAAGGCCTGGGGAACCTGCCCCAAAGTCACTGGCAAGGTGTCTGCTCTTTCCCATGAAGGGTGGTTATGCTTTCTCTTAGACTTGCCTTAGAGGCCACCTGACTCATAGACTGCCCTGCAGCTTTGTGGGCCAGTGGGCTCCACAGCAGGAGGGCACCTCTGCCCACAGCCCCTGGTACCTCTCTTTGCTGGTGTCAGTCTGGCACTCCCAACTTCCTGGCCCCGGAGCTCTCCAGAAGAACTTAGGGCCAAACTCAACGTCACTTCAAGGCTGATTTAAAAAAAGAAAAAAGGAGAGAGAAGAAAGAGAAAGAAAAAAGGCAGCGAGCCAGTGAGGGTGCAGGCTTGGGGGTGGCAACTGAGCAGGGACCGGGCAATTATCCTTTGAAATTAGGCTAGTTAGACAGATGTTTCTATTTTCATCCTGTCCTGCTCTCTTTCCAATCCAGCAAAATTAGTTGCAAAGTCATCAGTCACCCAATCACGCTAATAGTTTAACATCCGATCTGCCAGAGCCGGTGGGAGCAGGCGGGGGCGGGGGCGGGAGCGGCAGATCCGCATCGTGCTTCCTTCCCGCTGCGAAGAGTGAGCAGCATCTGCACTAACATAAGTTAAACCTCGCAGTTGACTTTATTTTCTTTCTCCTGGTCCTTGGGGTCCCGAGCTGGAGGGGGGAGATAAAGTGAAACACATTTGCTTCCCTGGAGGGAGGAGGGACACGGAGCTGCCTTTCTGGAAACTCGGCCCATCAATCATAAACTGATTACAAATTCGTCACCTTGAATCAATTTCTGTTCACAAGTTCAAAAGGCGCTATGAGCTCGAGGCTATCTGGAATATTCTACATGTGGAGAGTATTAACATTTGATCCAGCTCCTCCTTCAGAGGAGGAGACTTGCCAGGGAGGGGAGACCAGTTTGCATTGACTGGCCAGGATTCACACCCGGGCCCCCTCCACCGTGGGCATGCGGAAACTGTGGATCCAGGATGGGGGAGGGGGAGAGACAAGAAGCTCGTGTCTGATGGAGTCGATCACGTCACAGCCCACATTTTCCTTTTGACAAGCTATAAATGAGTCTTAAACTTTTTTTTAATGTATGTTCTTTGCACTAGAGCCTCATGCATGCTAAGCAAAAGGCTCTACTGTGGGCTGTAGCCCCAAGCCCTGAAGTGGAAGTTCTTACACACAGAAAGACGAATGAGAGAGAAAGACAAAGAAACAAAGAAAGATGGGAGAGAGAGACAGAGACACAGAGACCAGAGTCGAGAGAGGAAGGGAGAAGATAAAGACAAAGACAGAAGAGGGAGATAACGACAAAGGAAAGCGGGGAGGAGAGAGGAAGCGAGATATGGAGCAGGGAGGGAGGGGGAGGGAAGGAGGGGGAGGAAAAGAGGGGAGAAAAGTATGAAGGCAGTCCATTTCCCCATAGACCCCCAAGTTTCTGGTCCCTTGAGATTCCAGGTGCGGGGAGTGGAGGGACACCTTTCCAGGGATGTGGTCTTGAAGTTATCCAGGGAAACCAGCTTCAGAATGAGCTGGCTCCAAACCCATTAGTCACAGCAGGGAGATGTGGGTGTGGAGGGGGCTTAGCAGCCACTCTGGCTGTTCCTTTGCATAAGAGAAAGAAGGAAGGAGGAGGAAGAGGAGGAGGGAAGGAAGAAGGGACAGGAGGAGGGTGGGGCCGGAGAGAAGACTGGTTCCATTGCCATGGGGCCAAAGCCTACTCAGATGGAGTGTGAGGGTGCAGACCCCAGCTCCCCCCCCACCAGCAGGTGCAGCCAGGGTTCCTGAGACCCTTTCTGTTCTAATAGGAGGCTGAGCTCTCCAGCATTCTGGCATTGCTCACTATGGCCACAACAGTCCTAAAAATGGGTGACCACAGACCAGGCATACCAAGGACCTTTGGTTCAGAGGAGTCAGATTAACCAGCACCTAGTGTGGGCAGGCATCCTGACAAGGGATCTATATCATGACATAGACCGTAGGAAACTCTGAGGTCCACAGGCTGGTGGTAGGGCTCTTGGTGCAGGTGTGACTGCCGAATT
This sequence comes from Mesocricetus auratus, assembly GCF_017639785.1. Lineage (NCBI taxonomy): Eukaryota > Metazoa > Chordata > Mammalia > Rodentia > Cricetidae > Mesocricetus > Mesocricetus auratus. The sequence continues at coordinate 15,621,879 of NW_024429190.1, read as the reverse complement.
TCTGTAAGGCGAAAAGACAGATACCTTGGGAGAAAGTAGGGACACAGCAGGCAGAGAGAACAGAGCGGGTCCCCTCCAGGAGTGAAGGCAGTGAGCCAGCTCGTATGGGCCTCAGGATCTAGTGTGATTTCTTTCATTCAGCAGCAGTGACACGCCTACCTCACCCTGTGAAAGGTGCCCAGCACAAACCTGACACAGAGACAGCCACAGGCACCAAACCTCTTTTCCCAGGAGCCTGGTCACCAAGAACACTGCCATCTGATCTCAGTTCCCAGAATGTCAATTTGAGCTCAGCTGACCAACTTCAAGGAGCTGGGAGTCAGGACTGTGTGCCTGGGCTTCCTGGAGAGGGGTGTTGGAGCTGGGCCTTCAGATACTGTGCCAAGAGAATGGCACTCTTTATAGCCCAGGGACACTGTGTACTGGTGATTTCTGTGGCACCCAGTGGAGGTCAGAGCGTCTGTAGTCCTTGTCTACAGACAAGGATGGGGTGAGGGGCTGTGGGATGTGTGTTTGGGCACTGTATGTCCTGTCTCAATTGGATTTTATCTTCTGGGACTCCTTCTGCCCCATCCATGCAGCTTGACACATCTGGGGCACATCCCTAGAGAGCTTTGATGGGCCTGGACTCCAATCAGGTTTCAGCATGGACCAGGCATTGGAGACATGGTGGAAACCAGTCTCATGTGGCCCCTCCAGAGTCATACAGCAGACAAGGAGGAGGTGTCAGCACAGGCCCCGTGAGATGTGTGTGGAAAGGGTCTGCTCCTGGCTTGGACCCAAGCCTTGCTTCATAGCCAGTAGTCTCCAGAAGCAGGAGCCATACAAGGCTACTGGTCTCTGTCCTGGTGTGGCCGTAGAGGGATTGGAATGGCATTGCAGTCACAGGAGCTGTCCTAGGAAACCTGGACAAAGGGCTTGGGCCATCACTTGGGTGATGGGGAGACCCTTCTAGGCATGATGCTGGCTACTGAGAGGTCTTATGCCTTGGCTTCTCTAGGTGCTCCAGGGGTGGTCTTGCAAGTTCTTTCTTGGCTTCTACCTCTCTGACCCAATGATGTCTACTGATCCCAACAGGCTTTGTAAGAATGAGACTAGGGCTCTCCTACAGGCTTCTGCACACTGAGATGGATTACATCAAACTGGCTTTGTGGCCATGAAGCAATGGGCCTAAGAAGTACATAAGCTCACTTTTATGATCATGGGACTAGCCAGGACCTCAGAAAAGAAGGTAGTTGATTAGTGATGTCTACCAGGACAGAAAAAGGTTCTAGTATTGATTAGTTATGTCTGCTAGGGCAAGGAGAAGGCATCACCCTGCCTATCTACAAGTTTCCCCAACTGGCCAAGAGGTTGCTTGAGATTACCTGCAGCCTGGGCTAGAAGGGACCCCACAGGGCACTCTTATCAATGAGGTGTTGAAGTGAAGAAGCCTTCCACTCTACACAGATTTCCCCTTTTCTACAGTCCCCAGACCCCTCTGTTGGCTGAAACGTCCTCACTAAGCTTAAAGCCAACTTACATGAACGCCCCTCCAGAGGCTTTGAGGCTTGCTTCTGTAAGAGGGGCTAGGGAGCTGAGCCAAGGCTGCAACTTGAGCTACTGGTAACTTTTGTAACACACCAACTTCCCAGGACCGGCTAGCTTCTGCCAAATTAGGAGGGTGCTCAGGCTTGAGGTCAGCTGACCCTCTTTCCTGTCCAGCCTACCACTGAGGACTCACAGCCCTGGGTTGGCCACTTAACCCCTGGCCTGTGATAATGCTGCTCTAAAGGCCAAAGGCCACCCACCTTGTACATGGCATGAGGAGCTGACTTGGAGAAGGGATCCCAGCAGGCAGTGGGATGTCACCAAGTTTGAGCCTGCATCTTTGCCTTCCTGCCTTGGCCCTTGGCCACAGAGATGGGGAGGAAAGGGTTCTGACATGGGTATTCAGTTGCTACAGGGACTCAGAAGAGAATCCCATTACAGGTTCCTGCTTGGGAAGAAACCAAGCCCCTGGAAAATTCAGTCCCCCAGTGAGCTAGTGTGTCTGCCCTGCCCTGGAACCTGCAAAGAAGCACTGGGAAATATACCTATGTCCTTAGTTAAGACGAGTCATAGTGGATGAGGCCAGCTGTGAATTAAACATTCTCCCTTCAAGAGGAGGGGATGCTAGGCTCATCTGGGGCATATTCCAGTAGAACCTGGGCCTGGAATCCCATTAGAAGACAGCCAGGACCAGGTAGTAGAGGTGAAATGGAGACCAGAGTATGGCCCCTCCAGGGTCAGTTTGCATGCAGACATTCAGGCAAGGGGCCTGCGGTAACAGGTAGCCCGTAAGTGCTGACAACCCTTGGAAGCTGTGTGAGGCAAAGGGTGGGGGCATCTGAATCTCATAGAGTGAGCAGCCATACTCACACCTTCATCTTGGACTGTTACCTCTAGATCAGGGGAGAACGCGTGTCTACTGCCTTAGCTGTGCTATTTAGAATGATAGTGCAAACTAGTTTCAAGTTCAAGCTGTACCATTAACCAGCTGTGTGGCCTTGGATGGCTCCTTTCACCTCTCTGAGCTTCACTCTCCTGGTTTGAGAATGTAGAGGTAGCATGTGGCCCTCGGGAGCAAGTGGACAAGGTGCTGTGAGGCAGTAGAAAGTCCCTGTCCCTGGTCCTGGGGTGCCACGAGGGGAAATGGGGCATTATGAGGTTTCCGGTGGTTCCCTTTGATGTGCACAACCACATCCGAGGGCACGTGAAACACTTTGAGCCAGGTCAGGGCAGAAGAGCCCTGAGAAAGACTGGCCCCGCAATTAGCCGTGGATTGGATTTCTCTTGGTTCCCAGGAGCCTGCAGTCAGAACAGATTTCTGGGAGAGGGCCACAGGTCCTGGACTGCACAGCCCCCCATTCTCATGCCCACCCCTCTCCGTGGGACTCTGCTTAGTAAATATTAATTTACCCTCAATTACTACTGACAGGTCGAGGAAGGCCTCTCCCTGCCCTTCCAGGGCCGTGTCCTTCAAAGTCAGCACCAAGCAATTAGGACTAATAGTGTCTGCAGGCGGGGCCCATCTCCTAGAGGCTGCAGCCAGCTTGAGTCCAGATAGCCACCTCTTCTCTTAGAGAAGGCAGAAAAGCATTGTGGCCAGGTGCCTGGGAGAAGCCAGGGGTAGCTGGACCTGAGGACTCTTAGATCTGTGAACTATAGGGGACCTACACGGAGATCCAACAGGTGCCCTGAAACAGTGTATCCAAGAGGGCTCGTTTGGGACAGGGAGGAAGTAACAACAGCTTTCATGGCACAGAGAGTGTCAGGATACAGACCTCTCAAGGACTGTTTTTTCAGCTGGTAGGGATGGGATCAGGACCCCACTGGGCAGTGCTGGGAGTTGAGTGTGATAGTGGTGTTGAGGTTTACCTAAGTGGGTCAGGGCACATAAAAGGCTAGGAATGGGTTTGCCCCAGATTGACCTAGAAAGTGCCAAGCCCAGCATCATGGGAGGAAGGACTCCTGTCACAACCACCCTTCCCTAGCCCTCCTAGTTCCCACAAGCACATCAGTACCAGTTCCCAGTATAAAAGCATGACACATGCCCCACTGTCATTTCTGCTTTGAAGCCCAGGGCCTGGAATCCAGGGTCACGGTGCTGGCCAGGCAGCTTCTAGAAGGGTCTCTTTTGAGCTGCAGGTGGTCATACTCCCACTTTATTCTCACATTCTCCTGTGTTGGAGAGAGTTCTGGGGCCTCTTGCATGGGATGCTAATCCAAGTCAGGGCTCTGCCAGGCGCATCTCTGTTGTCTAGAGGCATTTCCTCCTATCTTATTCACATCTACTCTCTGGGACACCCCATTGCACACAAAAATGCTAAGAGCCAGAAGTAATGGGTGAACTCAAGAGCACTGATCTTGCAGAGGCCACATTAGTCCTGGGAGGAGAGAGGCAGCCTGGCCACCACCCTGACCTTCTCCAGCAATTGTGGTCTCTGTGTACTCAGTGCCACTGTGATCAGGAATGTTGGGGGTCTATGGTGAGCGTGGCCCCTGTCAAACAGGACTTACTTGGTTTTTCTGTGATGAGGACATCCAAGCTGAAGGACAGGACAGTACAGTCAATCAAGGAATGAAGAGGACAAGGATGGGAAGGAAGGAAGGAAAGAAGGGAGGGAGGGAGGGGAGGAAGGAAGGAAGGAGAAGGAAGGAAGCACTCCCGTGTCCTGTTGGGAAATGCAGTGTCCTGAGCTGAGTTGCATGCTCCCCAAATTCCTGTCTACCCAGAGTTTGAGCATATGACCCTTACTTGGAAATAAGACTGTAGAGACAAGACCAGAGTGGATAAGGGTCAAAGTCTCATCAGGCATATGGAGGAAGCCATGTGGAGATAGGGCAGAGACTTGAAGGACATGGCCACAAGGCTAGGGTCATCAGGAATGGGAAAACCAGAGGGCCCTCCCCAGGAGCATTTGAAGACATCGTAGCTCTGTCAACACTTGAATCTCACACCCTGGGCCTCTGACCTATGTGAGTGACTGTCTGAAGCTCCAGTTTACTGTCAGGTTTCATAACAAATGTCTCCAAGACTGTATTGTGATTAATCCTTGTTGTCCATTGACTATATCTAAAATCACCAAACGGATGTGCCTCCTGAGCTGTCTGAGGGCATCTCCACAGGAATTTAGGAGGGGAAACTCATCCTGAATGCAGAAAGGTAGGCTTGGGACCAGATGAGCACTAGCATTCCCCTCTTAATTTCCTGACTGTGGACAGTGTGACCATCAGCTCTTCCTGACTGTGGAAACAGTGTGACCATCAGCTCTTCCTGACTGTGGAAACAGTGTGACCATCAGCTCTTCCTGACTGTGGAAACAGTGTGACCATCAGCTCTTCCTGACTGTGGATACAGTGTGACCATCAGCTCTTCCTGACTGTGGAAACAGTGTGACCATCAGCTCTTCCTGACTGTGGAAACAGTGTGACCATCAGCTCTTCCTGACTGTGGATACAGTGTGACCATCAGCTCTTCCTGACTGTGGAAACAGTGTGACCATCAGCTCTTCCTGACTGTGGAAACAGTGTGACCATCAGCTCTTCCTGACTGTGGATACAGTGTGACAATCTGCCACAAGCTGGTTCCCTCTTCAAATCACCACACTAATACAGAGTCTGGCCCCAGAAAAGTATCTCCCAAAACACTCTTCAGGCCTAAGGGCAAAGGTCAAACAATTGCCCTCCTGCTCCCAACTGCAGGCCCCAAACTTTGGCCTAACAGGTGCTTACTATATCTGCCTTGGTGGATACATGCTGAGTTCAATGTAATTGAAACAGAAGGAAGGCTCCGGCAGAAAGTGAGCAAGAACATGGGACAACCTAAGCTCTTTGAAACATATAACCCCTGAAACAGACACATTTGGTTATTAGCTCACTTTTGCAGGTTAGAACATCAAGGACACATGTCCTGAACATAGCCTAAGAACGGATGGAATCATAGTTTTTACCATACTTCTGAGAGACCTCAAAAGCTTCTTCAGAGAGTTATGTATTTATAGGCACCTAGCTCTAACGAGCTAAAACATAACTGCCTATCTCAGGCTCAGAGCACTAACATAACAGATCATCTGTAATCCTGTGTGTCCCATATTTTACACCTGGCCTTGGAATTGCACTTCTCCTTTTTTTATTTGTATCTTTGTTGTTACCTTTATTTACACATTCCCTCATCTGAGTGATGCAAATCCCCTGTCATCTAGATGTCCCTGTTCAGACACCACCCCCATGTCTGGCACAGCTTGGTCCTGGAAAGCTAACTGGGGTGACAAGGAAATGAAGAAAGGACAGACAGACATATAGACACCCTGGGATCAGGCGGGCTGTGCTCCGTCTGGTAGGACTGTGTTGACTATGAAATAGCAGTGAACCTCAGCACATTTATTATGTGCAGTACAAGGGAAGAAGGACGTCTCTGTAGGAAAGCAGTCTCAGGCTGCAGTCCAGAAGTAGGAAGCCACAGTTGCTACATTTGCTGGTCAACCATTCTTAAGCCACTCTAGTGCTTGGGCCAGAGAGAGAGAGAGAACTTGCTGTGCCTCTGAGACTCGCCAGAAGGAAGGCTCTACCAATTCCCATGGGTCTGAAGCATTAGTTCTGGTCCATAATATATATTCACTCATGACTCCATCCACTCCATACGTATTCATTCACTCAGGCCTTTCTTGACGTTACATAAATTCTGGCCAAATTCTGTAATTTGGAATGTATAAAACCTAGCAATAAAGGGTAGGAGAATTTCTCTAAAAATGACAGCATGGATTTCAGGCTTTTCTGACTTGGTGGACACTGTCACAAGCAGTTATTCCTGACATTTAGGTGTGAAAAGCCACAACACATAATATTTAATAAAATGTTACTTATGCAAATAGGCACTCAGTCTAAGTGACCACCATTTGCCAGCCCCAGCTGTCCATCAAGTTAACCATACTGAGTTGCCCCATCCATGAACATGGGCCAGCTGTCCATTTCTGTAGATTGTCTTTAATTTCACTCAGCAATAATTTGAGATTTTTTTATTAGCAGTGTCACATAATCTTTAGTGGGTAAGGACTCTCTCTATATTACTAACCCTGATAACCCAAGTTTGATCTCCAGAACCTATATTGTGGAAGGATAGAACCAACTCCTGCATGCTGTCCTCTGCCTTCCACATGTACCACATGCTCACAACCACCCATAACTCAAACTGTGGGGGTTCTGATGCCCTCTTCTGGACTCAGCAGCCATTGCACTCATGTGCACAAACACACAGACACATATAATTAAAAGAAAATATTTAAAAAGAAAGTATTTTCTTTAAAATATCTAAATTAAAAAAACTCATCTTACAAGCTATTGGCAATGTGAAGAAATTACTGCTGAATTCTGAGAACTGTTCTTGAATCTCGAAGCCTGGTGTGGCCTGCTTGTTAATTCTGATGGATGTTTAAAGATTCCTTCTGACTTTGTCTGTCCTGTGACATTCTGATCAATGTGAACTGGAGCCCAACAGTGGCAGCCACATGTTCACCATATAATTTGATTGCATAATTTTTTTCTTGAGCTTAGTTTAATTTTGTAGTGTTTTGTTCATCATGTCCTTAAATGGGAGACATCCAGGAATCATCTAGTCAATTAGAGTCCTCATCTAGAGGCTGGGGAGATAGCTCAGTCATTAAGTACTTGCCATTTGAATATGAGGACCTGAGTCTGACACCTCAGAAATCACATTTTAAAAGCCACTCATGGTGGGGTGTGTCTGTAATTCCAGTGCTGGAAAGGCAGAAACTGAAGCCTCCACAGAGCTAGCTGGCTATCCAGTCAAAACAACTGGTGAGCTCCAGATTCAGTGAGAGATCCTGTCTCAAAAAGTAAGGCTAATCTCTGACCTCCATGAACACACACACACACACACACACACACACACACACACACACACACACACACACCTCATCTAGAGAATGCCCTGGAAATGAAAAGATCGGAGCGTGCCTCACCACCTTACTAAATGTTATGATGCTTCTGTGCTGTGCATGGCCTAACATTCTTTCTTCTCATTCTTGAACATGGAAACTCAGATTTAAATGAGTTCATGCCAGTCTGCATTTTGGACCCACAGGCCAGTGCCCAGTGCTGGGCCTCTCTTCTCATTCCAATGAATGTGCCCAGCGTGAAAGCTTTGCCCTAGGCAGTGTGATGGATCCACAAACTGGTGCTTATGCCCTATCAAAGCTGGCAAGGTGCAAACCCCAACCCTTATCATTTGATGAGCCACTCCACCTTAGCTCAAAAAAACCAGGGAACAAAATTAACTAAACGTCTGCAGTGGGGGTGGGGCTGGCACTGGCAACAGCTGTTCTTGTTGGGTAAAGGGAGAGCTTTAGACTCCAGTGCACAGAGCTACCACCAACATCCCCTCTCTCTGCAGGTCACAGGAAGCCTCTTGGACTGGACACAGGGAAATCTATGGGAATATCTAGGTCCAATTGGTCCATAATATTGGCCTATGGTGGCAGCTAGTTTTTGAGAAAGGAATCCACTTAAGGCACCAGAAGGTGTTCCCATCTCCCAGGGTGTTGATGCACAGGAACACAGGCACCAGATGTCCCAAGCCTGCAGGGAATGCTCCCTGTCCAAAGAGATTGGCCTCTCATTTATCTTTGTCACTAGAAGATTCCCTAAAAGGAGCCCCACCTAATTCAGGCTGAGTGTGAGTCTAGACACACTCACTGGAGGCATCATGATATGAAGCAGCTGTGCTTCTAGAAGAATCTGTCACTCAGTGGAGGTGTTTGAGTGGATGACTGAAACCAGGACAAGATGATGCTTGCAAAATCACTCAGGTGATTGGAGGGAACTGAGACATATAGTAAGCAGGTACACACATGGTTTTTTCTTTTATTTTTTTAAAGGCCTATCTTTTTATTTTATGTGTATGGAGTTTTCACCTGCATGCAGTGCCCACAGGAGCAGAAGAAAGCATGAGGTCCCCTGTAACTGCAGAGCGCATGAACACATGAGTGGAAATGGATACCGTAAATGCTGGGAACCAGAAAGGCAACTGTCCTGACCATGTCTGCTAACTCAACAACCAGCTCGGAGTCTCTGAGTCCCTCAGCTGGCTCGGTCCTTGTCCTCACTCATGGGATTTCCATCTGTCCACAAGTCCCTGTACTGCCTGTGAGTGTCAGGAACAGAGGCCTGCCCTCTTTGTATGTGACAGCCTAGCCCAAAACAGGGCTTGAGCAAGTCATATTCAGCTGCAGATGAGCTTACATATACAAATAAAATGTTTGCTGAAAAATTAATATTTTAGAAGCATTTTTGACCCAAGTCTATTACCATACCAATAAATATGCAAATATTTAATATATTGTTGTGCATGATAAATTTATAATAAATTATATAATACATTACAAACATATTTATACATGTTATATCTATACAATATACATGTTTGTATATTTTCCCTCTTGCTTATTATTTTGTTATAATATTTTATAATATTATTATGTATACTTATGTATAATTGTATTGGTTGATTAATTGATAAGTTTATTTATTTTTCTAGTACTGGAAATTGAACCCAGGGCCTTATAAATATTAGGCAACTGCTACCTCTGAGCTACAACCCCAACCCATAAATACATTTATAAAGCATATTATATTATTTTATTCTAAAATTCATGTTTTTATGCTATACATCATGTATAATATCCATGTACATAACATATGAAGATAGTATACACATATATACCATATATTTCCCTACTTCCCAGGGGAAATTACGTGATTCTGACCACTTCCACTGATGTAACATATTGATTGGACAATCTCTCACCTAGAACTTGAAATGGCTGCTCACTGAGTTTCCTGGATAGCAACACTACAGATGTGAGTTCAAAGTAGAAAGCTGGCTGTGATGGCCATCAGTGTGGCCACTCGATCAGATTCTGCATCCTATCCCATTCTGAGAACACAGTCTACCTGCAGAGCTGGGCCATCATGAGTGGCTATTCCTTGGAGCAGGGTGGGAGTGGGGGGGGCACATGTGCTTCTCCACAGTGACTAGAAATGCCATTATTCTTATTTAGGATACCTGGAGTAAGAGGTCCATCAATCATAGCACACAAAGTTTATAACTCACACCTCAATAATTCTACCCATTTGTCCAAATGTTGGGTGACCCTTGCAGGCATGAGCAGCTTTCCAGGCACAAGGCCACCAATTGGTCATTCACAAGGCCTTAGTGTCACCTCTACCCTCGGGACAGTTGGAAAGGCCTGACTTAGTCAGGAAATCTTGGAGCGTAGCAGTTAGTTTCCAAATGCCTGTGGCTTTTTACAAAACTTGGCGGATCTCTGTGAGTTCGAGACCAGTCTGGTCTACAAGAGCTAGTTCCAGGACTGCCTCCAAAGCCACAGAGAAACCCTGCCTAGAAAACAAAAAACAAAAAACTTATAACCCCAGCATTTGGAAGGCTGAGGTAGGAGGGTTGTCACATGTTTGAAGCCAGTCTCAACCTCACGAGATTCTTTCTTTAAAAGGAGCTGCAAGTTCAAGGGATCCATATACAAAATATGGGAGTAGTGATGTGTGCTGTTGGGGTGGAGACAAGAGGGTTCCTGGTGCTCCTCAACTAGCCAGCATTGCCCACTTGGTGAGGTCTAGGTCATTTAAGAGATCCTGTGCATCATAACACACACACACACACACACACACACACACACACACACACACACACACACACACGACAAAAGCAGAAAAGCAGATAGGGTTTGGTTCCAAAACTGGCCCATGGCTCCCCCAAAGAGTGAACCTTTAACAATGTAACTTAAAATACAGGAAATCAGCAAGTTCGATGGGATATTAGTCATACTAGTAAGAGCAAGTGGAAGGAGTTTAAGTTTACTAAGAGAGCGCCACTCAATCACTCAGAATTACCCCTGTGGGACGCAGTTTTCAGAAGGAGCGAACTGACTGAATGGGTTGTGCTCCACAGCCTGCAGCTGTGGGTCTGTGAGACACGACACAGCAGTGAGCACTTCAGAGACCCTAGGGTGTGGATTGCACAGCGGCAGCTGTGTTTCTTCTTCTTGTGTGTATCCTGAGCACGTGCTGACTTTCAAATTGGAAACACTGCTGGCTGCAAGGCAGCTTTCAGTAGTAGAACATCCTTTGAGTGCAAACCAGGCTCTGGGTTCGAGTCTCAGCACGAGGGTGCAGGGGAGAGCGGCAATTTTATTTTATTATTATTTTGTCTTTTTTTTTCAAGATGGGATTTCTCTATGTAGCCTTGGCTGCCCTGGAACTTTCTCTGTAGACCAGACTGGCCTTGAACTCAGAGATTCACCTGTCTCTGCTTCCTTAGTACTGGGATTAAACCCTGTGAGCAATTCTATTTTTAATGTTCTTTTTTCCTAATAAAATTGAGCTTGGGCATCAGGAAGTAAGAAATGGACTAAGTGTCTCCTCTTGGAGGGTATGTAACTTTGGCCAACTTCTGACTTCTCTTGGAGGCACCTGTGTGTCCCCAGATTGCCCAAAATAGGAAGTCTATGGGGGGGACTGTCCCTTGAATAATAGCTGGCCAGGAATTACAGAGAATTGGCCTACTCAAACATGCAACAGATATGGGCAAGCCTCTTTATCTCAGAATCTGGCTAGCCACCAGCGGTGTACCGTCCCATACTGGGCATGCCACCCTAGTCATGTTACACCTGACACCCCTTGCCACTCACCCTGTGGGTTCTGGCCCAGTCTTTCCACTGACCATATGTAAATAGAAGCAAATTGTGCTAGCCCACCAACTGTGCCCAGGAACCTACAGGCACCAAAGTCAGTCAAAAGGAGACACCAGAGAGCTGGAGAGATGGCTCAGCAGTTAAGAGCGTGCACTGCTCTTCCAAGGGACCCGGGTATGGTTCCTAACATCTATATCAGGCAGCTGACAGCTTCCTGAAATTCTTACTCCAGGGTAATCCGAATGTCTCTGGCCTCACAGGCACCTGCAGTCACATACATCTACCTACATATGGATGTATACAAAGACACATCATTAAAAATAATAAAAATAAATCTTAAAAAAGCAGTCAGAGACTCATATTCAGAAATGAAAGTGCAAGAGTAGCCTCTAAGGACAGTTGAAGTAGTGACAGACACCCTTGGGGTTGGGTGGTCCTCAAGTTAATTCAGTTACCCCCCACCTTTGAGTTGACTATAACTATGTGGGCTCCTGGGAGTGAACCAGCAAAGTAGCCCACAGACTGTCAATAGGTGGAACATTCTAGAAGGACAAGTAGAGATCAGGGAGTGAGTCCACAGAGCCAGGGACAGAGTTCAATCTATGACTCTCAGCTCTGGCTCCTTCCTGACCTAAGCGCGCGCCTCTCTCTCTCTCTCTCTCTCTCTCTCTCTCTCTCTCTCTCTCTCTCTCTCTCTCTCTCTCTCTCTCTCTCTCTCTCTCTCTCTCTCTCTCTCTCTCTCTCTCTCTCTCCTGGCATATGTTCTCTATGCTTGTGCCTTCTGTTGCTTAAATCTTGGGAGGAGAGTCTGAGAGACAGGAGGGCTGAGGACTCTGGGCTTCCTGCTCACCCTATGATGTAGGGGTCCCTCCTCTGGGCAAACACCCACATAGGTAGATAAGATCAACAGTTCACTGATACAAACATAGAAACCAAGAGAGAAGGCCTTGGGTTCACACAAAGCCACAGCAGGCATCAGCCCAGAGCAGAGCAATCATAAAAGGAAACGAACGTTGTAGCTCACAGTTTGAAGGTTCCAGCTCACAACTGGATGGTTCTGTTGCTTTTAGGCCTACTGGGGGATGGGAAGGGATACAGATGAGAGCACATGGTTCATCAAAGTGCTCACTGCATGTTTGAGAACAGAAAAAAACTAAAAAGGGAGAGAGAGACTCCCTACCCCTTCAAGGGCTCACCATCAACCACCCATAAACTTCCTGCTGGGATAAACCACTGCCCCAGAGGCTCCATCACATCCTAGCCCTGACACACTGAGGATCAGCCTTTAACACACAGGCCATTTGTGAGGATGCGTAAGACTCAAACTATAGCAGGCCTTATCTACAGGTATCCGCTGGGAACACTGGTCATTCCAGGTCTGCCCAGGGGTCAGGCAGCACAGGAAAACAAGCCTATATTCGGGGCTACACAGTCCTGCAGGTTTCTAGGGTGAGAGATATCATAGAAGAGAATATCCCAAGGGAGGACAGTGGTGCCAAGACCAAGCAGGCACGGCCGGCCAGGAGCTTCCCTGGCCAGTGCTATGGTACTTGCCTGCAGACAGAGGCAGCAGCCAGGTGTCTGTGCATGCATGGTGCACAGACCATGGTGGGTGCTCCCATGTGCCCCAGGTGTGGTGGTCAGGCCTATGGCAGGCTGTCTGGAGGGCTGAGCAAGAGCAGGCCACGCTGGAGGGAACTGAACCCTAATGAGAGCCAGGTGTAGCCACACCTCCTCGGCACCTCCTGGCTTTGATCAGTGATAAGGCCTGCGTGTTCCCAGGACCCCTGCCCTCCCCCATAACCACTCTGCCCTAGCCACCACTTCCCCTTCAAAGCCAGCTCTCCTCACTGGCCACGGAGCCGGACAGGGAGAAATCAGAGGTAACAGGGAGGGATCACTTCCCTGTGACCCACTCCCAGGGCGACTGCAAAATGCCCCCACATGTCCTGGATACGCAAGTAGACCACGGCCCCACCTCGTACAACACAGACCCAGATGGAGGCCCTCTGAGCACCCTTGGCATGGGCACCTCAAAGGAGTCAACACAACTGAGCCTTGAGGGAAAAGCACCTCCCCCACTTCGTCTTTGTTACTTTTGACCACTTGAATGTTTTCTCTGCTCTGTAGTAGAGGCTCTTTGGGATACATAGTCAGCGCTGTCCTGAAATGGCATGCTTCCCAGACAAGCTGCAGAGAAGCAGGGATTCCCATGCTTCAAGGCTACTCCTTTTGTGGGGCAGTGGTTTGGTGGAGATGGAGTCTGAGCGGCCTCCTCCTGGGGTGAAGAGGATATGAGTGGTTGGGACTCAGTCCTGGACGGGTATATTTGGATGTATATTCATGGACATATGTTTAAACAGGGCTTCTACAGTTCTCAGGAAGTCCACTATTGGGGATGGTGAGACGGCTCTGCAGGTTAAGGCACTTGGCCACCAGGTCTGCCTGCCTGAGTTTTGATCCCGGGGACCCCATGATGGGAGGAGAGAACTAACTCCTGAAAAGCTGTCTCTCTACTTTCTGCCATTGCACACACATAAAATAAATAAATGCAATAAAATAAAAATAGAAAACAAAACAAAAAAGAAAGTCCCTCCATTGGTTGGTGGGGAGGAGGTGGTCATGACCCCACTCTTGCTCCACAGACAGTTTCTAAGGTGTCTAGGTCAGAACAGTTTCAGTGGAGCCTTCCTCTGCCGTACGGCTTTACAGCCTACAATTCATTAACGGCATGGTCAGCTCTGGCCAGGGCAGCTGGCTGCTTATGAGAACTTAACCAACCAATTCGTCCAGGGGACAGAAATGAATGGCTTCCTTAATGAGCAGCTGTCTGGGAGCCGCGCCCACTCCACCGTGGCATTAGCGGCAATTGGACTGTTATTAATTTATATTCTGCCTCTTAAAGGAGAATCTATATTGTCAAGGCCATGGGGGAGCACCTTGTTCATCGGCTTTCCAAATCTGTCTGAATTATTCAGGCCAGCTAATGAATTTGTCGTGGCCCACACTCCTCCAGTGTCTAGACGGAATCCAGAGCCTCAGCAGCCACATCCATCCTGCAGCCTGGACCAACACCACCGCACAAAATCAAAACGCACACAGTTTCCTTCACAGGCAGTTCCCGAGCTAGGAGCAAAGCCTTGTACTTCCAGAGCAGAGACCGTGTGATCACATCTGGCAGACACCATTGGAAGAGACTTGTAGGGGTGTTGAATTCTGTGATTCTTTTGCAGAATGTTAAAGCAGGTGGAGTGAACCATCACCATCGGTGTTAAAAGAAAACTAGCCGGGCTAGGCTCAGAGGTGCTCAACGCTTGATGATCGGCCCCCCTCACAGGAACAACAGCCAGCTGTCGGTGCTGAACTCTGGGACACAGATGACAAGAGAGTACAATTGTGAACTCAGGAAGCTCAGGCCCAAGACTAGAGGCTCAGACCATGCCCAGCTCCTCTGAGGTATGCAGCAGTATACTAAAGGGACAAGGACAGTCAGGTGGGACTCTTCTGTCTCAGGACTCCACCTCTACTGTAGTTGGGGGAAAAGCCGCTATCTTCCATCTAAGACCAGGAGAGATGCGGGTTCCAATTGTGTCTCTCATGATGAAGGGCTGAACCCCAGACCTCAGTGTATGACTACATCTGGAGACAGGTCCTAGGCAGGGGTGACTTAATTACAACAATATCTTGACCTCAGACTTCAGTCTCTGGATCATGAGACTTTAACTGTTGGTTGGTGAAGCTCAGGTCTGACTTATGTATTACGCATATGTTATGTGTTGTGCATCATAGCAGCTGAGCTGAATTGATGTATCAGGGATGGGAAGCTCAGAGTCCAGTGTGTGTGTGTGTGTGTGTGTGTGTGTGTGTGTGTGTGTGTGTGGTGTGTACACATGAGCAAGTACATGCCTATCCCCCAGCCCCCAAATCCCCACAGCCCTTAAGGCTCATCCAGACTGAAGTTCGAGGGAAGTGCCCTGGGCCTGGTCTCACACCCTCCCTCTACACAGATGAGCCTGGGGCTCCAGGCTGGCGAGACTGCCGGAGCATCCGCCTCCTTGGGCCCAGCCGCAATGCTGCTCTGGCGGTTAAATGGAGCACTGACTCCTAATTGCCATAATGGGCTTGGGGAGGCATTCGCCCAGTGGCCAGTCAGGTGTGAGGCTGGAGTCTGCATTGCCCAGCCCTGTCTCCCCTGTGGCCCACAGACAGTCGGGTCGCCAGGGATGGGCCAGGTTGCCAAGAAGACAGGGTGCTTGTCTCCTCCACCTATCACCGTTCTCCCTCACTGCTTGCTTATCACTGGTTCATGGAGTCAGAAGACACATGATTGGCGATACCAGGAGCCCCAGTGGTGCAGTGCTTCGCATATGCTGACCCGGTCTTAGAGATGGGCCTTGGCCATCACTCCCGATCTACACTTGAAAGCTGGGTCAAAGAGCAGTAGGGTGCTTGTCCATAGTTCTCAGATGAGAGAGGCTGAGGCTTAAACGCAGGCCACCTGAGTGGCTCAGCCTCCAGTAACAGTGCATGATGGGGCGGCAAGGCAGGCCCTGGAGAGCCTCACTGGCAGCCAGGCCTGAGTTCCGGAGTGGACCGATGCACAGAAGGTATTATCAGGGGAAGAATCATGTCCATATGTGCTGGGGCCTCTTCCCACCTGTGGTCCATGTCTACTTTCCCATACTGACCCCCGGGGGGTGGGGGAATATCCCCTTCCCAGTCACTGCAGAGGGCTGGGCCTGCCCACTGTGGCCCTTACCTGGAGCTCTTGTCTCCTCAGAGACGCTGGGCCTGACAGCCTGCTGCCGCTCTGCTGTCTGCTACCCCTGCTCATTGCTGTCTTCTTGCCTTCAGCAGGTAAGAGTTCTGCCAAGTTCCACTGCCCCCCAACTCTTAGCACTTTCCAGACTCTTCCACTCAATCAACCTCAAATTTGTCACTCGGCTGCATTACTTACTGGTGTGAAATTTAGAATCTTAATTTAGATCTCCCCAAGTTTGCAATTGCCCTAGCAATTCTTGGGGAGGACAGGAAATGTGGGGCATGCAGAGAGACATCCGTCTCTATGACCATCAGGGCAGGTGGTACCCAGAGACCCTGAGATAAGCCCAAGATGGGAACAGAGAACAGGGAGTCCCAAAGCCAGCATGGCCCTCACATTTCCAGCTGCTTAAAAAGGTCCTTGTCAGTGAAGGCTGGAGCAGAATCTGCCCGGAGCCAAAGGACATGCCTGAGTGGGTCACACTGGGCTCACTGGAGCCTGTAATGATAGCGTAGGAAGGGGGAAGAAGGAGAGGATGAGGTTGAGGGGAACAGGATTCCACATTGGCCCCAGGAACAGGCAGGGACTCTCAGCAAGCATTGTGTTGGAAGACAGCTGACCACAGGCCCAGGCTGAGCCACAGAAGCTGTGCATGTTGAGATATCCTTTGCATATCACATCCTCCCAATTCTGTTGTCTTCTGCCTTTGCCAACAAAACCTGGGGGACCCCACTACATTTTTCTAGAGTCTGTACCTACTGTGAACCTTGTCCACCTCTGCTCTGCCTCCAAGAGAAGGGACCCAGTAAAGATGCAGCGTTCCCACATGCACAGGCTAGGTTTGGTGCATGGAGTTTGGAGCCCCAATACTCACTGGGGTGCCTGCACTGAGATAAAATTCAAATCCAGGTCGCCCTACCACCACACACTTACAACCACCGAGCGATGCACACACAAAGCCTGCTTCCTGTGAGGCTTGGAAAGCAGGTCTTCTTTAATTAATGACTTGCTGTGTAATTGCAGAATTGCATGCGGTGGGCCGCTGTCTGCAATGGGCTTTCGAGACAATTTTGGCGCCAGCAGCCTGAAATGGGCACACTGCGCCTGAGTGTCCAGGGACTCAGTGCCTATCCATCAAACTGCCTCCCCCAGCCCTGGCAAACCCATCCCTTCTCCCACACCTAGACTTAAGCCCATCTTCTGCCTGTTGCTAGAGGGATGCTGCCTCTGCCTGCTGGGTATGCCACGCTCCATTCCTAGGGTGCTGACCTTCCTTCCAACTGCAAGAAGAGCTCAGGAGGGCCGCTGCATTTTGGACCCTAGGTGCACATCTTCTATGCTTGTGCTCTGTCCACTCACTGGAGGCTAAATGCCCCACAAGAGTGGCTCTCTCACCTTCCACAGTGCCTCTATGGCTCCATACTCTATGGTTTCCCAGGACCCGGGACTGGATCTCGGGTGCTGATAAATGACTTAGCAAGCACAAGTAGATCAACAGACATGCCCAGTACACATAACTCAGAGATACAGGAGGCATAGAGGGGCCTAGTGGGTGCTACAGTCCCCTGTTGTCCCTGATGGGGTTGAATTGCATGTCCTTTTCATTACCTGAAGATATCTTCAGGTCTTAAGCCATGGTAGTTGACCTCATAAAAAAACAGGGTCTTCATAGATGTGAACAAATGGAAAGCAATACTGTCCTAGACTAAGTTAGGTGTTCCTAAACCCAGTGACACACACATAGGGACAGCCAGCCACAGGACGGCACAGGTTGTGTTAGTTAGACCTTAATTGCTATGATCAAATAGCTAGGGAAAAGTTCACAGGAGGGAGTCATTTGGGCCCGTGGTCTTAGAGACTTGTATCATCTATGGCTCCTTTGATGCTGGCCCACGGTGAGTCAGAGCACCATGGCAGGGGGAGCCTGTGGCAAAGGCTGCTCACCTCATGGAGGACAAGAAGCAGAGAAAAAGCCAGGAAACAACCAAGAGAGAGATGATCTGAAGGGCACACTCCCATCCTTTACTTCCCCCATGTATGAAGGTCTCCAGTGCCTCCCTAAACATTATCGCCAGCCATAAAACCTTAGATACAGTAACTTGGGAGGGCAAATAACAATTAAAATTCAAGCCACAACAGAGGCAAGAGTGGCTGTGATACAGGTACGAGCTGGGAATGCCAGGGGTTCCATTTGTGTCCACCTCCCCAGTGCTGGGATTGCTATTGTGTTCCATGACATCTGCATTTTTTAAATGAGGGCTCTGGAGATCAAACTCAAATTCTCATGCTTACCAGTCAGGGCATCTATCTTTCCAGACTGCAGCTGAGATAGGTAGGTAGGTAGGTAGGTAGGTAGGTAGACAGATAGATAGATAGATAGATAGATAGATAGATAGATAGATACATAGATCCAGAAGACTTTTTGTCCCCATCATTGCCACTGCCACAGGCCCTTTTGTCTCACCATCAATATTCCACAGAAATAGTCCCAGGCCTGTCCATATTACAGGTGTGTTGAGTTGCAGGCCCTTTGACCATTAGTCTCATCAGGGAACAATTAACAGCCTTCAGCCTTCCTTTAACCCTGCATGAGGTATGAGGGCCTCTCTAGGGAACACTGGGATTACATCCCTGCTCATGGTACCCCAAGGTCAGGGCCAGGTGAGCAGCAAGTACCCTGAGATCAGGGAGGAGTACATGGCAATGACTTTACTCCTAGGGACCCTGGGAAGGCTGGGTGACAGGTGTGATGTGTCTCCAACTCATCAGAGGATATCAGCAGCCCACTGCTGATCAGGAGTGATTGCTTTCAGCCATGGAGTCAGTCAGGAGGAGATTTATCAAACTGTTAACTGTGCTTATGGCAAATCACTTTAATGATGTGTGAACATTTAATTAGATGGCTACTAAATGCCTCAGATTGGATGAACAGCCCGTGAGCTTGATCATGAGATTTCAAGGTCCAAGTGAACAGGACTTCCGGGCTGGACCAGAGAGACCCTTCCCAGTGGGAACCTGTGCCCTGGGGTTTTTCAGGCTGTGTTCTGAATCTGATGAGGCCTAGAAACGTGCAGTTAGGATTCCAAGGAAGTCTCACTCTCCTAGGAAGATAGCTGCAGCACTCGCCTGGCAAGCGTCTCCAGACAGATGGCACAGGGCCCCAACTCTGAGAGGACACATGTGCACAAGGAGAATAACTACCATGAGTGCAGGGATGGAGCCTAGCTAGGGAAAGCCCTCAACCTCCTTGCTGAGCATAGATGTTTATTTGAATTGTACAGACAGGAACTGGATGCACCGTCTATACTGTATGGTGCATGGCTGTGCCGGAGGGCAACAGGAAGAGACTGGTTGAAGCCACTGCTCAGCCTTGTAAGGCAAACACACAGGCCCATGACACAGCAATCGAGACCTCTGCCCTGACTCATGGAGCTGAGAAAGGCTTCAAGGAGGGGAAGAAATGGTGTTGGGGAAGACCTGTGTATATGTCAATAAAGCACTGTTGGCCAATAGGGAAGCAAGATAGGTGGGACTAGGAGTCGAGGAGGACTCTGGGTAGGAGAAACACAGGGAGTCAAGATGTAACTGCCATAGGGATAAGAAGCCCGGAAAGTTCTCCGGTAAGAGAAATACTTAGATTAACAATTATGGGGTAATTACTTAAGTCAGAGCTAACCAGTAAGAAACAAGCAAGGCCAACAGCTTCATAATTAATATAGCCTCCTGTGTGTTATTTTGGACTGATGCAGCTCTGGAACCAGGCTGGTGAGAAGGCTTCTCTTTACAAAATGGAATGCTGACCAAGCCTGGCAATTTGGAAACAGGAAATGCAGGCACTACTTCGAAGTTACTGGTGTCACTGCCAGGCAAGCAGGCCTGCCCTGCCAGCTGTGAGTGGGAATCAGGGCTTCTTCACCAGCCACATGCGGTTCTTCCAGGCAGGGACAGTACCTGGTAAGAGTGTGCCACCACCTCATGCACAGTGCTCACACATGTGCTCATGGACCTGCATGTACATATGCACACATTCAACCTGGGTACACACATGATCTGTGCACATATTCTGAGTGCCCATGTGCACACGTGTGTATATACATAAGTGTGTCCACCACACACACATATGCCTGTGTCCTGCATGCACACAGCTTCACACAGACAAATGTGTGTGCATACTCATTCCTTTTATGTCACACACATGTGTACATGCACATGTTCTTCCGCGCTGCACACATGTCATAAACACACCCCACACTCCGGCAGGGAAGAGCCCTCCACCTCTTTGCTGAGCACAAGAGTTTTATTTGCAGTTTTCAAACAGAATTCAAGGCTCAGAGTGGCCTTCCACACTGCTCTGTATGTGGCTGTGCACGAGACCCTCAGGGAAAGACTTACAAACATCCAACTCACACATATCCCCTGTGACACTCAGTCTCTGACTCACTCCGTGCTCCCACATTTGGAAGTAGAGGGGCCAGGGATGCCCATCTGTACCCACTACCCTGCACCAGCATGTCATAGTCTAGTGCCTCCTTCAAAAGGCGCGTGGACGCCCAGTGCTCTCCCCCATGGTGCCTGGCCCACACCTCTGCCTGGAGGCCCAGTAGCAGCTGTGCTGCCAACAACGCTCCGACTATGCTTGGAGCTGGCCAGCCACCCCGAGAAGCCCTCAGTGATGAGACGCAACCAGACAGGCGCAAGGAACAGCCCTGCAGTCATGTAAAATGCAAGAGAAACTCTGTGCCCATGCTGCTGCCAGCAGGACACGGCCCAGCCCCCCCGTCTGGGGGCCGTTTAACCCAGGCCCTGCGCAACGAGATCCTCATTTAAAGGAAGCCAACAGCTTAGCATGTTCTTTGAGAGGCATCATGTGGAGGGGGCGTGGAGAACCTCAAGGTCATGTGGCCTCTGAGAACCAATCTCACCCAGCACCCAGATGGATGCTTCCAGATGAGTCAGGCCGTGGGAAGAGAACAGGCGTTTTTCTGCAGTCAGCTAGCAGCCTGGGGCAGCCCAGAGTATGATTGACCTGGAGAGAAATCGTGCATCTGCCAGCTGGCGAGCCGTGGGCTGCCCTGCAAATCCCACACACGGGTCACCGACACAGGCCATGGTGCCCTCTGCCTGAGTGGGGGAGTGGGGTGCTGCCTGCTTCCTGTGCATCTCCCACAGAGCACCAGGTAGAGATGGGAGAGACAAAAGCATTGGGGACGTGCAGAGAAACCTCAGGCTTGGCTTGAACTAGCTGAGTGACTTTGGATGAGCCTCCAAGCTTCTCTCCCGCATAAGGGAATCACTTAGCATGGCGGATAGCTAGCTTGCTTCAACAGCGCTGGAAACCCTGAGGCAAGAGCAAATGGACCACCCCCTCCCCTCCCACAAAACCTCCTTGAGACAGAGGAGTTGGGCAACCATCAGATCTTCAGGAGATACTGCGCAGCAGAGGGCCCTCACTCAGAGAAGGAACCCAGGCAGGAGAGCTGAGAGACTCCATCAGACTCCCTCCCACAGGCGTCCCTGGAACTGCAGAACCAGAAGAGAGTGTATGAGCAAAGTAGACACAGAAATAATGGCCAAGAACTTACTGACATCTATGACATGGTATCCTAGTTAACTTTAACTGTCAGCTTGACACAGCCTAGAGTCAGTCTCATTTGAGGGATTGTCCTGCTCAGAATGGCCTATGACATGTCTGGGATGGATTGCCTTGGTTGTTAATTGATGTTGCCCACTGTGGGAGCACCATTCCCTTGACAGTCGATTTTGAGCTATTTAAGAATGTTAGCTAAGTACGAGTGGTTATGTGCTGCCTGACCTGGTTCTGGGAACTGAACCCAGGTCCTCTGTAAGAACAGCAAGTGCTCTTAACCACTGATCATCTCTCCAGCCCCATTAAAAATATGTGTTAAGGTATTTTATCACTGTGGCATGGCTGGGGACTGTCTGTCTCTTGCACATTGCCTTTTACCTATTGCTACACAAACAGGAATGGCTTCCTCAGCCTGGACTCCAGGATGAGCCAGTGCTATTGGAATGAACCCAGTGGAGGATGTAGGGACACCACCATTCCCCTGGCCTGTGGTGATATCTTGTTTGTACAAATAAAGCATGTCTGAAGATCAGAGGGTGGAGATTGCCACTAACTAACCATAGGGGTCTGGAGGTGTGTAAAGAGACAGGAAATGAGATGGCTGGTGGAGAAAGGAACGTGGGCTGGAGGAAACAGGGACTTGCTCTCTTTTCTGCTGGAAAGCTATTGAGATAAAGGTGGCTTTGGCTTGCTCCTTCTCTCTGATCTCTCAGCATTTTCCCCTATATCTGACTCCGGGCTTTTATTATTAAGACCGATTAGAACTCGTGTTACACTGGCCTCTCTGGGTCAGTCTCCCAGGGGCCCTTCTGTGGAGTGTGTGCCCTTTAACCTGCTCAGGCCCCTCCCCGTTCTCCCTGGCGACTGATCTCTCAGCTCATCTTTGAGATGGGCTGCCACCTTTCCCACCTTCCCGGTGTTTTTCTGGAAGCTACCAACCACTTGCCCCTACCTAGCCTGGGAGGATATGTAACCTGCCTGAGTCAATTAGGAGCTGCCCTGGGGTACTCCACCCAGATTCTGGAGGGAAAGGGTGTCAGGGAGAGTCTGTGAGGGCTTGCTGGCTGCACTCTGTCCCTCAGACTGGGTGGGGCTCTACTCCACACTGCAATTACCCCCTGGAGTCTGAGGAGCCTGGGGCTTCCGGCAGCCTAAAACAGGCTGAGCTCTGCTATCTTCCTCCTGAGGGGTGCGGGCTCATCAGCCCAGCACCTCTTCTCCCTGGCTACAGATCTCCCATCCCACTGTCTCCCAGAGCAGGCCAGCGAAGCAAAGCTCTGTGCCAGTCTGGCCCAAGCCTGAGGCCAGGGCCAGTGCACAGACAGGCCCAGACTGGCCCCTGCTCTTGGCAAGAGCTGCTAGAACATGGATGGACGCAGCTGTCTTCCTCCCCAGAGCCCCACCGCCCCCTCCAGACCCCATTAATTGGGCCACATCTGGTGATTATAGAGCATCTCCCATCTCATCCACACAGGCTCCCACCATCTGCCTCTGACAGGAGCCAATCCAGGATGTACACTCTTCCCTTCCCAGGGCCCACACTGTACCCTTTTGAACAGCCTTATATGTGTGCTTGACACTTCTGTTCAGACTTTCAGGTGTCACGCCCACTTGTACGTAATGACTGACTGTGACTCCCCAAATTCTAGGCTTTCATGTCCCTCTACTATCATACCAGAACTTGGTGCCAAGTGTGAACCTTGGGCCACAGCAGGCCTGTGGGAGCTGACCTGGGTCAGGAGTGACCCAGAAGACCCCCATCCCCACCCTAGGCACTCGCAGCCCAAGGGAAAGGAGAGCAAAGCCACAGATCATTTCAGCACGATGCCATCGCCAGCCTCTCGTGGCTGTGCTGCCCGTCATGGGGAAAGTGAGGAGACAGCAGGCAGATGACTGCAACTCTGGAGCAGCAGGCCTTGGGGTTAAAAGATGTCAAGGCAGGGCAGACACCTGAACCACAGAGCAACATGGGCTCATGAACAGGTATTTGTCCTCCAGCCTGGCTCTTGCAGGAAGACACGAGTCTGGGTGACCACCCATGGCTGGACAGAAATGTCAGATAGCAGAGCTGAAACCTGCCAGTATGACGAGCAGGGGCCTGGGGTCTCATAGTACTTTCATTGTCTGGATAGACAGACAGGAGGTAGGGGAAGTCCAGGGCAGTAGATGGGTCAGGCAGGGCTGTAGTTCAGCTCCAGGACAAAGATGTCCAACAGGGATCTGGCACAAAGATGTGCTCTGGGCCTGCATAAAGGTGGCTAGAGCGGTGGACAGGAGGACATTTCCTAGAGAGGTAGCAGGATGACTGTCACACCATATAGACACTCCTGGCTCAGCCCCAGGCCATGATAGCATGATGGGTTTCCTGTCTACTTTTGCTAGGGTCATAAATATCCACTCAGTACCTAGATGTCAAGTCTGGTCTAGGCACCCAGTCAGAGATGGAAGAGGTTAACAATATTCTCATGAATATTCTAGAAAGTGCACACAGAAAACAGATGCAGCCATAGGAAGTTAGGACATAGCTCACGGTAGATGGAGCACAGCCCCCCCCCACTCCCCTGACTGTGCAACTAGATGCTTGGGATGCATGTGTGTGAGACCCCCTGGGAAGGGGAACTGCCTGGGAAGGAAGGTCACTTGTGAAGGTTTGAGGAGAAGTGTAGGTTTCCCTTTGGGGAGGTGGTGCTCCTAGACCCCAGGCCTACTGCTATCAACAGCATTCATGGGGACTCCTTGGATTGCACCTGCCTGAATGGGACGTTCAGAGAAGAAACCGTAAGGTTCTGTGGATGGACCATGATGACCACATCATCACTGAGACTCAGGGACATTATCAAAGGCACAAAAGTCCCTCGTGGACTCCATCCCTGAAGGACATCGTTGTCATCAGAGCAGATCCCAGGGCTACAGAGGTTCTAGGGGTTCTGGCCCAAGACACATCCCCAAAGTCAGAGCCAGGAGGGGTCCTGGTGGGGTGAGCTTTGAAATGCAAGCAAATGGCACCCACTTACACCCAAGAGTCACCCTAGCAAGCCCATCCCCCTTTCCAGTGAGGTCCTCCTCACAGATTCGGAATAATGGTGGAAATGTATTGCATTCTCCACAGGGCTGATGTGTGTTTGTGTAAAATGGCAAGATTCTATTTTCCAGTGAAATCAAAACAAAAGAGACGGCTGCCTGTTTTAAGTGGTGTCCACTTTGCTTCATTTAGGCTTTCCACAGTGACAAGCCTTGACTTGAAATGCTTGCCCTGACTGAGCACTTCCCAACAAAGGCAGTCAGCAAGACTTTGAAATGTAGTTCAAAGGCCCTGATGGGCAGTCTTGGGGGACCCCAGTGGGTTGCTCATTAAATGCCACAAACTCCAGCTTCTTTCTCTCTTTTTGTTTTTATTTTTGATCTGATTTGTCTGTTTTTCTTTTTCAAGACAGGATTTCTCTGTGTAGTTCTGGCTGTCCTGAAACTCATTCTGTAGACCGGGCTGGCCTCGAACTCAGTGTAACTCTACCTGTCTTTGCCTCCTGAGTACTGGGATTAAAGGGGTGTACCCTCATACTTAGCCTGAATTCCAGTTTCTCATTTAATACAGGAAAAGTCACTTAGAAGTTTTCTTATTAAATCTGAATATGAAAAATTGCTTATGTCTCACCAGGGTTATGTAATATAAAGGAAATGTGACGCATTTTCCCTCCAAATCCCTTGTCACTTGGGGTGTTGCGCAAACACTGCCCTTTTCTGTGTGGCATGGTGTAAAGGAGCCTAACAAAACCTTCCAGGCAGTGAAGGGAGGCTGTCCCTGATGGGAACTGGCTTCCAAGAGGGGTGACTAGGCCTACAGCTGGGGCTGGGGACCAGGAAAACAGTAGGAGCCAAGGCCAGGGTGCTGGACCCCACCTCGAGAGGCCTGGCTGAGCTCTGAGTCTGGGGCTTCCATGGGGGCAGGAGGGAGGATTTCACAGCGGATGGCAAAGCCTGATGTCCCAAGGGGGTGGCACCAGGCTGCAGACCCTTTCTCCCCTCCTCACTGGAACCCAGTAGCCTGCGATGGAAGCAGAGGCTCAGCTGAGGGCATTTCAGGAAACTTGTTGCTGCACGGCCCAGGGGCCCTGCGGTCATCCGGGTGACACTTAGCAGGGGAAGCTGGTGTCCCTAGGGAGCAATTGGACACTTCTGAGCACTTTGGAGAAGTGACCCCCACTCCAGAGACCTGCCCCCATTCCTGAGATGAGCTCCTTCCCAGTGGGCTGAAGTGGAGAGTTTTGGCACTTGGGGTGTACAGCTGGGATGAGGGAAATTAGCCCGCACGCATTAATGCAAGGCCGTGTGAAGATAATGTGCTCTCAAGGAAACGGGATCGATGCGCTCGGCCCGAGCACGGGTCTTCCAAAGAAATCCAAGGCCAGCTCGGTTGCAGGGCTCTGTGACCAACTCCACCGTCTGTGAAGCTACGAGGACTCCAAACAAGGTAGTCGCAGGAACCTGGCCACATCACCAACACGGGTGGAGCACCTGGGCCTGGGCAAGCATTTCCTCCTGGCACCATTTCCTCCTGAGCCATCTAGCCTGTTTAAAGAGTCCTTTTAGATCCCTCTCATCACTTCTGTCTGTTTCCCTTCTGCCTTCCAAAATGCCTCCTGGGGCATCCAGGCCACCAATGCTGAGATATGTGCCACTCGGAGTGTGCTGTGGATCCCAAAGGGCCAGCTACGGTAGTGTGGGGAAAGCTAACAACCCCGGCTGATGGTGGCCTGTGACCCATCTCAATGCTGTGTTTCCTTCCCAGTGTCTCGTTCCGCCCCATGACTGCCAGGGAATCCATCTGCGGATGAGAGTGACCATGGCTCCCTGACCCCAACCCTGGGCTGGGGTCAGGTCGGCCTGTCTGTCATCACAGTGGCCCCCAGTGAGACTGGGCTACTGGGGAGGAACACCTAAAGCTGTCTGCAAGTTGCTCTGCAGGATGGTCATGCCTCTGCTGTGCGTGGAGGAAAGGGGACATGGAGGTCAGTGTCCCCGTGAGCCACTGAGCAGCTACATGACAGCTTCCCTCACTGTTTAGCCAAGCAGTCATCAGAAATAGAGTGACGTAATGAGCACAGTTACAGCAGCCTGCACGTCACATCAGCAGTCAGTCCGGCCATGGCAGAAAACAGGTGAGCCTGGGTGTGGGGTTAGGTAATGGTGGATAAGGCCGGGGCCTTCCTGAGGTGTGGAGATGCTGCTGTTTCTCCGCAGTTCTGGGCCAGTCAGACGTGTCACTGAAGGCCCGTTGACAGGAGAGCATGTTGGCTATATCCTGGGACTGGGACAAGTGGACACAGTGCTGGTAAGAGCCAGCCAAGCCACGCCACCAATTGCCACTCACTCACGCTCAAGGCCATGCTCCATCCACACTCAATGTTATTCAAAGGCAGAGCAGGACCTCCACCAGCTGTGAGACAACGACAGTGGTCTCTTTGGGCTCTCAGAGGCTTCCTTCAGAACCCAGACAGACCTGGAACCCCCCAGGGTGACAGTTTGGCAGCAGTCGTTAAGTATCCTTCCTGCCATGTGCCCATACCCACAGCCCTAAAAAGTGAGCTGTCATGTACCATGTTGACTGAAGGTATGCCCTGGATATGAAACTGCTAAGAATTTATTAACTAATCCAAGTCTGTGGGAGCGATTTTCAACAGAAAAGGATCAAAAGCAGGGTGACTGTCAGCCTGCTAAGCTATCCAGTGACTCCCCAAATTCTTAGCTCCCAGGTCAGACCTCAGCCCACTCCCGTAATCACAATCCCTGGCATAGGTTGCTCTCTCCACCTCTGTGATGCCTGTCTCTCTCCTCTGCTCTCCCAGACTCCTATCTCAGACCTTGCGGCTGGAGTCAGGCAGGTCCCCTGAATGCATCTCTGCAGAGGCCGGCCCTGCATGGAGAGGCAGAGCTACAGATGTGAACAGCTATTTACCGTTTAACTGGATTTTCAATTAACATGAAGTTTATTAAAGTTAACGTTGAGTGGGGGCGATGGTTCAGTGTTAAGAGTGCTGACTACTCTTGCAGAAGACTCAGGTTTGGTTCCTAGCACCTATGTGATGACTCAAAATCGTAACTTCAGTTCGGGGAATCAGATGCCCTCTTCTGGCCTCCACAGGCACTGCATACACTACATGCAGGCACGGGCTGGGTGAGGTTGTGTATGCCTTTAATCCCAGCACTGGGGTGACAGAGGCAGATGAATCTCTATGAGTTTAAGTCCAGCCTGGTATACATAGTGAGTTACAGACTAGTCAGGGATACATACTGAGACTCTGTCTCAAAAAGCCAAAACAAAACCATATAGACAGGCAAAACATAAAAATACAAACAATAAAAAATACACAAAAGATAAAAACAAAATAAATTGAGGCCAACCCAGCCTATAGAGAGAGTTCCAGGACAGCCAGGGCAGCTACACAGAGAAACCTGGTCTCAAAAAAAACAAAATAAACAAATAAATAAAACATATTTTAAAAGTTAAGTACTCAAAATGCAAGTCTTTCTCGTTTGAAAGGCCCAACTCTCTGAGCTCACGTGTGGCACAGCACACCTCTGTCAAGGGCTCTCTGGTGCCAGAGTCACTCACCATGAGCACATTACTGCCCCTGATGTGCTGGACACACCACAGGCATGATTAATTAGGACCTTTAAACTGAATTGATAAAAATCTGCATTTTCAGGGGGCATTTTTAGGGGGCTTCTACTCCAAACTTCAAATGTCTGTACGGGGATCCTCAGGGACCTAAGAAATCTGACAGTTCCTGAACAATGGCCATGACGACCTGCGGCTGCCCCTGTTCCACTTGTGATTTGATCTGAGTTCTGTGCTATTTTAAGTCGCTATGACTTGGGGTTGCCTTTGAAAACCATTTAAGAAATCCCCTCATGGCTTTCAGAAAGTTTTAAAGAAATGAGGATAGATGGTTCTAGATGGGAGGAAGTACTGAAATTTATCAGATGTCCCAGAACACAGTGGCTTCCAGATCCTTCGCTCATGTATGTCTGTTGCGTGGCAGACTCTGAGTAGTGCAATGAACGTCTATCATCGTGTGTGGTCCCGGCTGAGCCCTGTGTAACCACAGGCCCAAATAACCCCTTCTCTTTAAGATGTTTTTCTCAGCTGGGCGGTGGTGGCGCACGCCTTTAATCCCAGCACTCGGGAGGCAGAGGCAGGTGGATCTCTGTGAGCTGGAGGCCAGGCTGGACCGACAGCCTCCAAAACAATACAGAGAAACCCTGTCTCGTAAAACCAAAAAAAAAAAAAGATGTTTTTCTCAGCTCTCATGGTCACAGTGACATAAAAGATAATATAGAAAATAAAAATGGAGAAGTGTGGCTTCCATGTCTACACCAACAATGTGGTCTCTTAGCCTTTGGAACAGGTTTGTAGGAGGGAATTGGAAAATTCTGGAGATGTGGGCTAGAGGGTGCTGGAAGTGGAGCCTAATGGAGGATTCTGGTAGAACCTCAGAAGAACAGAAAGCCCAGAGAAACGAGGGAGGCAGAGATCAGTCTTACAAAGCGCCAAGGTGAGCAAACATAGTGCTTGGAATTGGATTAAAAGTCATTCATGTGACAGTTTGATGGTCTGTCTGTGTTCTGGCCATGCTCTAAAAATTTGAGTGATTCTGAACTCAAAAACAGTGGACTAACAAACTACTCAAGACAGCACAGAACTCAGTCTGTGGCACAGTTACTGCTGTCTGCTTTCAGCCAGCTTCCTAGTGAAATCTGTAGGCAGAGAACAGAGTAAAAATATATGAAAACCACACAGTTTAGTCAGGGAAATGGTGTGTTTAAAGACCTTCTGGCTAAAGAAATTAGCACCACTGAAGAGCAGCCAAGCACTTGGCACCAGCCATTAAGAAGGGCCCTGGGGCTGTTCAAGGAATTGGAGAGACCTCACCCATCCAGACTCCTTGCCTTTGGTAAGAGGGGCCCCGTGATGTCCTATTTAACCAGGGTCACCTAAGGACTTATTTCTCCAGGTTCAGCCACTCAGACACCCAGAGAGATATCCTTCACCTATGGTCTCAGATGGCCTGGCAGCTGCTGGACCCAGCCACAGAACTTGGCGTCTTCCACATGGCACTGGTTTCGTAGGCACACAGAACACAAGAGTAACAGGCTGCAGAGGCTCCTACCAAGGGTTTTCAGGAAGAACTGTGGGGGCAGGCAGTGTGCAGCAAGCTCCGATTCCCTGTGGGAAGACCCTGGTGCGCTGATGCAGGAAGTTATGAGCTGCAAATGAGATCCCAGGATGCTGGATGAGAAAAGCACCAAGTGTGGCCAGAAAAGTCTTTAGTGGTAGAGTCACTCAAGCCTGTCAGAGCCCACCAAGTACCATGTGTCTCAGATGATGGACATGGTCACAGGGTTTAATATTCGCCCTGCTGCATTTCAGCATCCTTGGGTCCCATCTCTCCTTTCCACGCATCACTCCTCCTTTTGGGATGGAAGTGCCTACTCTGAGTCATTGGATCTGGGATGTGTGCAACGTTCTCTTTAAAGTTATAGGGACTCACAGCCTGAACCCTCAGAGGACTTGAGCGTTAGACTTGTGAACTGAGTTGGGACTGTCAACACTTCAGGGAAGTGGGATGGAGAGATGGCTCAGTGGTTAAAAGTGACTACCCAGTACCCACATCAGACAGCTTAGAACCACCTGTAAGCCCAGAGTGCCCGTACACACACACACACACACACACACACACACACACACACACAACAAAAATGGCTTTAGATGTTCTTAGGTTTGGATGGAAAGCTTTGTGTATTACAAGCTGCCCACAAACCTTTGCAGCCCAAGGGCAGAATATTCTGGTCTGAAACAACCCCCAGTGGTTCTACACTGATTGTGCTACTTTAGGAGGCGTTGGAGGTCTGGGGAGGAAAGACCTAGTTGGAGGAAGTGATCACTGCAGATAGACCTTTGAAGGATGTATCTGTGCCTGGATCCTCCCCTCCTCTCTGCTTCCTGATCTGCTGTGATTTGAAGAATCTGGACATCTCCATCTGCCCCTAAAACAAACTTCTCCACCACGCCCTCCCCACCATGGTGGAATGATCACTCTAAAAACATGAGCCCAAATAAATCATGTTTGTGTCCAGTGTTGTGGTCAAAGTTATGCAAAACTATCCTGGTGATACTGTGGTCCTGCAAGTCACTGGCCATTGTGTGCAGCTGCCCCAGGAACAACCTCAAAATGAAGTCACTTAGTGCTGCTACAGCACTGCTTGTTCCCCAGTGTAGGAAGGGGAAACTGAGGCTCAGAAGGAAAGAGAGATGAAGGGCCGTGGTGGCTGAGATGGAGGCAGGTAGAAGAAGGGTAGAGCTGAGAGAAGACTGATCCTGGAAAGGCTAAAGATTCAATTTTATACTCTGAGACCCCAGTGAAAAACAACACAAGAGAATTTCAAACCCCTTTAGCCAGCCCTACCTCCTGTGACCATCAGCTCCTACATGTTCCTGCTCTAAGCTCTGACTCAAGTGGCTTGCTTGGAGCAAAGATTGCTTCTAGTAGCTGCCTGAGAACTGCTGGCTGTCTCCTCAAGGCCACTTCCCTCCTCTGGCCTCCTGAGGCTTTGGGCTATCATGCTTAGCAGGCCTGAGCAAGCCGATTAATTGTTCCTGAAGCACTTAGACACTCTCAGGCGACAAGAGCCGAGTCACAACAGCATTACTTCATTACCATCCCACAGAGACAGGGTCATCAGCCGGGTCTGAAAACAGGACTGGAAGCCAAGGCAGAGGCCTTTCTCACAGGAGTGGTCCTGGGGGACAGTGGCAGTCACTTAGCGCCTTGCAAAGCCCCCAGCTCTGGAGATGTCCTAGAGAGCAGAGTTCCGGGCAGGTTCTCTCGGGGCTCAGGGTTTAGCCTTGTGCTACTGTACTCTGAGGAGGGGGGAGTGGTGGCCCCGTGTGCACAGGTGGGCTGCACAACTTGAGATGTATGACTCCTGTGTGCAGGATGCCAGAGGGTTTGGCATACATGTGACAGGATTGCTTCTGTTAGTCTTACCCAGAACCAACAGCAAGTTTGTTTAATTCACAAATCTAGGACGCCTGCCAGGCACCTGGCTGAATGGGCATTGGTAAATTCCACTACTCATTCATTCTTTTTTTTTTTTTTTGGCTTATTTTTAATTGATACTTTTTTAATTTTTAAATTTAAATTAGAAACAAGGTTGCTTCACATGTCAAGCCCAGGTCCCTCTCCCTTCCCCTCCCCTCCTCCCACCACTCATTCATTCTTTCTTTTATTATTCTTTCTATTTATTTATTTATTATGTGTATAGTATTCTGCATGTCTGCCTGCAGACCAGATCTCTTTACAGATGGTTGTGAGCCACTATGTGGTTGCTGGGAATTGAACTCAGGACCTCTGGAAGAGCAGCCAAAGCTTTTAACCACTGAGCCATCTCTCCAACCCCACTCATTCATTGTTTCTTCTACCCTCCCAGAAGTCTGCTGACCACCTAGATGGTGGTGAGTTCCTCTCTCCACTAGACCCTGCTGTCCTCCATGACAGTGTTGGGGACATAGCCTGGTACAGTGGAGGCTAACTAAAGCACATGACAATCTTCCAGTCACCTGGACCCTGCTGTGGTTTCTGTCCTAACCCTTCCCATCCCACTCCACTGGCTCCCTGACCAGGCATCCGCAGGCACGGACCTGCTGTTAATCTCACATTTGTGTCGTCCTGGGAGTCAACAGCACCCCCTAGCACCATTCCTTAGCACTGTCACCAGCATCATCCCTCATCATGGCCGTCCTGTCTGCCTCCAGCATCACCAGAGGACCAAGTATTGACCAAACACCTCCAGAGGGCTGAGCAATCTCCAAGAACCTGGAATTCACCACGCATTCTCAGAGTCCCCTGGGTGCCATCAGCCTGCACAGTATGAAGGACACAGCCCTACCCTTGAGACACTAACAGCCTCTTTGGGCTCCAGTTGAACAGAGACTTCTGCCATTTGGCTGACCCTGGTGCCATAGAAAATGTCCTACCATACTTACTGTGGGCATTGTGCTGCCCAAGGATGAGGCTGGGATTCCCAGTCAGGGCAAGTCATCTTAGGGGAAAATTTGAGGCACTGTGGTTTGCAGAGAGCCTGAATTTTCATGGATGTTCAAGCAACCCCAGTGGCCAAAAGGAGGGGGGGTAGTTTTGTCCCTGTGCCCCTGCCAGGCCCCCCAACCCCAAGCTTATTGTCCTGTTCATCCTGATGTCCTAGGGGATGACTGGACTTTACTGTCACTTGCATCCTGCAGGCCAGAGTCCAGCCCAGAGGGATGTAGACGAAGTCTGTCTTGTGAGGTCAAAGGTGTTGCTGGATGGACAGTGACTTCTCCATGTAGCTCAGGTGTGACCACCGGCCACAGCCAGAGTGCTTGGACAAGGCATTAGCTCTTACACACCATGGTCCGGCAGCCCCGGACCCAGCAGCTGTCCACAGAGTCCTGCTCTACTGTTGTCTGTGATCCAGCTTGCTACTTCTGCACCAACTATCAGCCACAACTGAAGGTTCCCGTGAGACCAGCACCAAGTCCTTGAGCTTTTCTAGGGCTATCTGGAGCCTCTGAGCCAGAACCTGGTCACCCAGGCAACAGACAAGATAGTATCATTTTAGGGGGCAGACAGGCAGGCTGATAGACAGAAATCAGTTGTGCTTTCTCAGAACCTCATCCATGGCCGGTAGCCCCTGCTTGCTCCCAACCTGAAGCCTAGGCAGTCATCGCAGAGTGAAGCCAGGGATGCTCAGCCACCAGGCTCCTGAACTAGCTGACTCTGAAGTTCAGCCTGGCATGGGGTGGGCAGTGAGCTGATGATGGTTGTAGAGGTAGTCTGGGAGCAGAAACTTAGATGTAGCAGAGATGACCGTAATCATACATTGAGCCCATGCAAGTGTTGTCGGGATGCAGCATGATGCACTGGCCTCCCAGGAGGCCCCACCCGACCAGTCTGACTGTCCATATCTGGAATAAGCTTCCTTCCATCCCACCAGTGAGTCCCACTAATGTTGTCCACAGTGGACATGAAGAAGGCAGCAAAGCCAACAGCAGCCTAATCTACCTGTCTACTTAGGAGTTTTTCTGGCAAGTCTCCTCTACCCATGCCAAGCCCCTTATATCCTGGGTTCTCCAGTATGGAAGGGATTACCCTGCCCTTGCTGGGCTCAGAGAACTTTTCACAAGCCACAATCACGTGGAAGAGTGGATGAGAGGCCACAGGGAGGCTACGGCCACACCCTGCTTCTCCTTTTCTGGGTGTGAGGTACAGGACACAACTTCAGAGCCAGGCCTACCTGAGAAGAAAGGCCAGCTTCCCCTCAGCATGCCTGTAGTCACCCACATTCCTGTTCTGGAACTCATTCTTCATATCCACACAGCAGGGCCAAGCACAGTTCCTGTGATGCCACAATCCTAGAATGCTGTCCTGCCTCCAGAACAGACCTTTCCTCCACCCTGGACCTTCAGGGCACTTTGCTGTGGGGCAGCACTCTGTACGGCTTGCACAGTCCTGCAGAGAGCAGCGCCAGGGCCCAGGAAGCATCTGGCCTTGTGGCCCAGAAGCGCCTGGGAACAGTTGGAGCTGCTCCTCCAGCAGCTTGACCCGCCTCCTGGCAGCACAGGGCCGATAATTAAGAATCAGGTTTCCATTGAGCTCTATTACCAAGAGGAGTTGTAAATCAACAGATGACATTTTTATCGTAGGATGAAAATTAATTATTTAGTGTCGAACATGTTTGTGCTCACTTAACTGCCAGCAGGGGTGGCAGGGGGGACAGTCAGACGATCCCAGCTCAGACAGCTGTAGAAGTTGCCTTATAAGACCTTGGAGCAAGGGGAAACTGAGGCCCAGAAGGGCAAAGGGGCTGCACAGAGTTCAACTGTCATGAAAGGTAGCCCTCCAACAACTCTGCAGAAGCCAGGGCCTCTTGCCCTGTCTTCAGAGCGCACACATTACTGGTGGCAGATGAGGAGTGGGGTCAAGGTTCATGCAGGTAAGAAGGCAGGCAGGCCCTGATCCTCTGCTGTGACAGTAGTTATGCCTGTCACCAGTCATACCTCACCCACCCTCCTCTCCGTTGTCCCCTGACCACATGAACAGCTCTGCCAGATTTTAGAAGCTATGCCCACATTGCAAGAAGTAGAAGGGAGCCCTCAGAACCACAGGGATGTAGTGGTATCCTCTGCAGAATTTTCAGTCCTTGCCATGAGCTTTAAGCCTCCAACATGAGACACATAGTCCTGGTCCTCTCATTCTGATGGTCTGTCTGAAGAGAGCAGAGGTACTCCTTTGTATCAGTCATGTGACCAAAGGAACCCCTGTATACTCCCAGAAGAAAGGTTGTGGGAACTAAGCAGAAGTCACACCTAAGTGAGCACTGGCTGCATGTCATGAGGACAGGGACCACAATAGGACCAATGGGCCCCAGACTGAGGGAGGAGCCAAGGCAGAAGAGGTTGACCATTCCTTTAGTGGAGAAGCTGAGGTTCCAGGGGACCCACCCTGAGTGCTGCCAACAGGTCACCCTGCCCATGGAAGACCCAGGGCCTCACTGCCTTTCTGGCACTCCATGTCCTGTCTTCCCATTGGGGTCAGGACTCCTCCATGGGTCCCTGGTGAGTGTGGTTCACATATAGAAGAAATCCTCCCAGCTAGGGCTGGACAGTGGTGAGTGGATCCGTGCCCCAGCTCAGCGGGGCAGAACAACGCCTCCGATGGCTGACCCTAAGTTCTGAGGTTCAAGAGGTAGTCATGTTGAGGAATGGCACCGTGCTTCTTGCTTCCATAACCCTTTTCTTGCCCAGACACTGTGCCTAAATGAGCTTCAGGGATGGGCTCTCTGGGCCCAGTCGTGAGCCCTCATCACCCTTGTGTGTGGACAGTGGTTCCTGGGGGAGGGTATCCCTGTCTCAAACTCCCCTTCCCTCAGCACCACACTCAAGCCTTCTGTGTAATAACAACAACAACAATAATAATAATAGTAATAATAATCAGACCCTGTGCTCCACTACTCCACTTCAGCCTCCCAGGATGGGGCAGTTAAAGATCCAAAGGAGAGTCCTCTAAAATGCAGAATCAGGGCAGGAGACTCAGGCAGAGCTTAGCACAAGGCTGGCTTCAGGCTTCTCACAGGACACCCAGTCTGGTGGAGGCTAGGAGCCCCACTCAGTCAGAGCTGCCCCAGGAAGCTGCCCCAGAGCTGCCCCAGGAAGGGCATTCGGTGCTGCGATCACAGCACCTGCCTGTCAGGCTTGCTGGAGAGATGGGAGAGCGAGAAGAAAACTTGTGCTTCATAGTCACGGAATGAGCTGCTCCTCGGTGTACCTCTGGTACTAGTTATGCTGAGGAGGTGTGTCCCAGGAGGTGTGTCCCTGGGGTTGGGCATTGAGCCTGGAAACAGGTCATCTGATGCCAGGGAAGGTCACTGATGCAGACCTGATCTGTCATCTGGTAAAGACTTGAATATCACCTAGTGGCACAGTCCCTGGAGCACCTGGGACAAGGCAGGGAGCAGGCAGGATTACCTACTGAAGCTCTTCAAGGACCCTGCATCCTGTGTTGTGATGGCGCCTCTGCTGATGGAGAAGGTGGGAAGTGGTAATAGTGTTAGTCATTATGGCGATGGGTGAGATGGCCATAGTTGTGGTGGCAGTGGGGATGGTGGGGACGATGATAATGGTGGTAGTAGCTGATGGGACTAATAGTGGTAAGGGACAATGATGAAAGTGATGGTGACTGTGTCTCCTGGGAAGAGGGAACCTCAAAGACTTGCTTCCGTAAGATTGGACTATGGCTATATTGTGGGTCATTTTTTTTAGCTGCTAATTGATGAAGAAGGCCCCTGCCCACTATGGGTAGTGCCATTCCTAGGCAGATGAGTGTGGACTGGATGTGAAAGCTCGCTGAGTAAACCTGAACAAACATGCCAGTGAGCAACTTCCTCTATGGTCCCTGCTTCGGTTCCTGCCTCTCGGTTCTTGTACTGAGTTCCTGCCTTGACTTTCCTCAATGGACCTGTAAACTTTGAGCCAGATAAACCCTTTCCTCCCTCAAGAGGTCAGTGTTTTATCACAGCAACAGAAGAGCAAACTAGGCAAGGAGTTGATGGGACAAAGGTAATAGTAATGGTACTGATGGGGACATGGGCGATCATGATGATGGTGCTGGGGGAGACGCTTGCATTGGTTACATTTCTGTTGCTATGATAACACACCATGACCATAAACAGCATATAGAAGAAGTTTATTTTGTCAAATGGTTCCAGAGGGATGGGTCCTTCATGGCAGGAAAGTATACAGCAAGCCGCAGTCTGAAAGCTGACACACCCACCCTCGCCTTGGGAGGGGCCTCATTTGCATTTTTCTGCCCTGAGGATGGCAGGATGGTGAGTGAAGAACAGTGTGACCCTGATGGACTTAAAGCTGTGTGTAAGGAAAGGGTTGTGAAATCCACAGCCCTGACCAAAAGCAAGGGACAGGATCCCAGCCCAGAGACAAAGCACTGTGGCTGTCCCGACAGTTCAGCTGCTGCTCTGCATGTCCCCAAATCTTCTTCCCCATCTTTAAAATAGGGCCATCACTGTCACCTTCACAGTGGATATACAATTGCAGAGTACAAATTGTACTGTGTAGCTTGGAGGTGGGCTTGATGCCACCAGCCTGGGTCCTGGTGATCTAAATGTAGTAAAATTCCTTAAAAGGAGCTGGTGTTTGGGAAATGACACTTTCCAGCTTGGTAGGTGCATGTGATATCGGGAGACATCAGAAAGGACCCCCACTGCACATCAGAGGCCCTGGTTATGACCATGTATTAATATCTCCAACACGGGTATTTACAAACTTCCCCAGAGACAGCCCTGATGGGCTGTGGAGCCTCACTGGGCTGAGAAGAGCATATTGATCTGGGGGAGAGGTCAGTGTGTCCAGACCCGAATCTATAAGACACTGAAATCCATCAATCCAGTTCCCAGGCTGCAGGAGTGACACCCAACCCCACTGTGGTCTTCACAGCCTGGTCAATATGGCTCCATTAGGGCCACCACCCAAAGCCCCCCACCCGGCTGTCACCTCCATGCTGTCCAGATTAATATGTTGCTTGGCATTTTCATTCTGTGTCCATTAGTGTCACATTGCTAGCTGACCAGTTCAGTCATCGATCCCAGGAAGGCCTGCTCAGTGGGGCTGAGCCCTGTGAGGTCAGCAGGGGACACAGTGACAGCTTCTCCCAGCCTGAGGGCAGAGGCCACTGAGCTTCCCAGGGTCTATCTTCTGGGAACAGAGTCTGGTGTCCTGCCTCCAGCTGCAGGAAACCCGAGTTTCTGTAGCTACACCTGTCTCACCACCCTGTCTTGCCCAAAGGTGCTCATGGCTGTTGAGCTCCTTGCAAGCCGTGGGGGTGTTGTCACCTTGTTGAAGATATAAACCAAAGTGTCTGAGATTACTTATGAAGCTCACAGCTGAGGAGCAGGACAAGCCGGGCAAACACTGCAGGGTTTGTGTGGCCTCCCGGTCTCTAGCCACACTGTCTCTGCTTTGCGATGGGTGTGAGACTGGAGCATGGGAGCTTATGGGGACTGTGCTGCAGCGTGAGTGTTAACCTAGAGATACTGAAGGCAGAGAGCAGCAGGCTGCCCTGTGATGGAGCCCAGGCTTTTGGAGAGAAGTATGCTGGAGACAGGTCTCTTACAGGGCTGCAGGGCAGAAGCAAGGTGGAGTCCATGCCATTGGTTGGGATCTGGGCTCTGCTTCCTGCCAGCAGTGGAAATAGCCGGGCACTAAGATCTCTGTGCCTCAGTTTCCTCACTGGTAAAATAGGGCTAATCACTTTGTACCTTCTGGGTGAGGAGGCCACAGAGAGGTGGATGATAGTGGGGACCTACAACAGTTAGATGTCCCCTGCCCTTCTCGTGGTGGTGGGAATTTCCCCACACACTGGATGAGTTTGACCCAGCATTGTGGAAACTCAGTTGAGTTTGGAAGTAGTCTCCAATGTAGAAAGTGGTGAGACACATGTTGAGGGCTAGGCTCCCTATTAGTACATAGCCCCAAGGAGCAATCACAGAGTGAGCTGATGACAGGGGTGGACTATATTAATACAGACCTACGTGAAGAGAGAATGAGACCTCTGGCCCCACCCTTGAAGAAGACGACTGAGTGTCTAGGAGCAGGTACAAACAGACCAGCTGCCGGGAGCATCTCTATTAATTGAAGGTCCTATGGCAGTGGTTCTTAACCTTCCTAATGCTGCAACCCTTAATACAGTTCATGTTGTGGTGACCACAAACATCATAATCATAATTATTATTGTTTTTCGAGACAGGGTTTCTCTGTATAACAATTCTGGCTGTCATGGAATTCGCTTAGTAGACCAGACTGGCCTCAAACCCACAAACATCATTGCCTCTGCCCCCCAAATGCTGGGATTAAAGGAGTGCACTACCACTGCCTGGCTCACAAAATTATTTTCATTGCTACTTCATAACCATACTTCTGCTACTGTTATGAATCATAGTGTAAATATCTGTGCTTTTGATGGTCTTAGGCAACGCCTGTGAAAGGGTTGTTTGACTCCCAATGGTTGCCACCCATATACTGAGAATTGCTGTTCTATGGAATGAATAGTGTCCCCAAGACCTTGTTTTCCTAGAACCTCATAATCTGGCTTTATTTAGAAATACGGTCTCGAAGGTGTAACTAGTTAAGTTGAAGCAAAACTATCCTGGATTAGGATTGCCCCAATCTGATGACTGGTATCCTTAGAAAGAGGACAGGACACAGAAGCAGAAAGAAGGAAAAGCAGAGATATGAAGATATAGCTGACTTGAATGCCATGCCTATCAGCTAAGGGACCCAAGCGATGACTGGAGATGGAGGAAGGGATGGAGAGAAGGGAGGGGGAGAGAGAGAAAGCCTTTACCCTAGGACAGATTATCTGCCAGGGCTGCAGTAGCCGGCCCTGTCATTCCTTGACTGTGACAGAGCAATTGCTATGATCGGAACTCCCACTCTTGGTTCCTGGGACCTTGTTCTGGCAGTCCCAGGCCACAGAGCCCTGCTTTGGTGTCCACAGTGTGTTGGTCCTCCAGCCCGCTCAGTTGGACACTTGGACCCATGGGAAAGTAAAGCTGGGCCAGTCCAGTGTTATGCCTTGAGAGCTTGTCAAACATGAGGATAAGCAAAATGGAGTGGAAATGAGTCCCATTTGTGTTTCTGACATTAGAAACTCTGCTTGAAGACAGTGCTTATATGGAGAGCTGGGGCATTTTCTGTGGGTACCACAGAGGGCAGAGCAAACCCTGCAGCAGTTGTCCATAGTGTAGGACTCTGCAGATCTCACATGTGGGCCTTAGTGTCTCTGTGGCTGGAGGGGAGGGACCACTCAGAAGGCCAGTGCCCTTTACATTGCTCAGCCCAGGAAGACATCAACCAGTCCCATGACACAAGATTCCCAGGCCTCAAAAGGAATACCAGCAAGTGCCAACCATTTGTGCCCTGAGGCCGTGTCAGATCGGCAGATAAGAAGGTGGCAGAGAGCCGGGCGATGGTGGCGCATGCCTTTAATCCCAGCACTCGGGAGACAGAGGCAGGCGGATCTCTGTAAGTTCGAGGCCAGCCTGGTCTACAGAGCGAGTTCCAGGACAGCCTCCAAAGCCACAGAGAAACCCTGTCTCGGAAAAAAAAAAAAGAAGGTGGCAGAGCATCCCCATACTGCTTTCTCTGGTGACCACAGTGGACAAACCCCAGGCCTGCCGAGACAGTTCTTCAGACTTGAGAGCTTTGTGTAGGGCCCCAGTCATGGGCATCACGTGCTGTTCCTGCTCATGGCACTAGTACAGAGCCTGTGACCTTACCCTTGGTGTTCCTTCTGCTTCCAATGCATGTCAGCTTGATGGCGAGGCAGGAGGATCTTGCTCAGGAAAAGGTGGTCAGTTCCCTGAAAACAAAGAAATGCAGACGGACACTGTTTGCCAGCACCTGGGATGTGGGTTCATTGACCTGTGGACAAGTCTGTATGACCTTTTCTTAACTGATGATTGACATGGGTCCACCCTATTGTAGGTGGTGCCACCCCCGGGTCGTTGGAAGAAGACTGAGAACACCAGTAGGCAGAGCTCCTCCTGCCCTGACTTCCTTCATGACAGACTCTAAACTTTAAACTGAAATAAACTCTTCCTCCCTAAGTTTCTTTTGCTCATGGTATTTAACACAGCACTAGAAAAGTAACTAAGGCCGGGCATTGGTGGCACACGCCTTTAATCCCAGCACTCGGGAGGCAGAGACAGGCGGATCTCTGTGAGTTCGAGACCAGCCTGGACTACCAAGCGAGTTCCAGGACAGCCTCCAAAGCCACAGAGAAACCCTGTCTCGAAAAAAAAAAAAACAAAAAAAGAAAAGTAACTAAGACAGAGGCTGAGGCTCCATGGACAGAACAGCTTCCTCAGACTTACACAGCAGGTGGGGTCATGTACTACCGGGATGTTCCATGTGGATGTCTCCCCTTGTCTCTGGGTACCAAGTTCAGGAATGCCATAAGCCTGAGAACCTCATCAGAAACCACTTGGCTGCCCATCACCTGTCTCTGCAAGAAGACTCTGGGCGGGGGAGGTGTTTCTGACTTGTCTGGCCCCACCTGAACTGCCCTGTCCCAGCTCCTGAGATGCGTATCAGCTTCATTCATTGGCTTGGAATTTCCAAATAGGAGTGAAATCCCATTGTGCTATGTGTCTTCCCATGACTATATATAGTACAGTCTTGTGATAAAGACACATTCTGGAAGTATGGCACAGCCATCCAAAGCCAACCCCACTCTCTGTGACTAGTCATGTGTGACTAGATCAGATACCCAAATGGCCTTGGCCTGTTCAGAGCCAAGGTCCACAGTCCATCCCTAAGGAGCAGTAGGGAATGTCTGTCCTTCTGTCCTCCCATTTGGCAGGTGGCTCTTCCCCCTCCCCCCACCCTTGCTCTATGGTGAAGCAGTTGGGGGTTTCTGCTGATAGACCGTATGGCAGCTGAGATCCCCTTGTCCCCAGGATGCCTGACATTTGTGAATGTGGATCAATGAGTCACCAAGGCCCCTGGGCAGCCCCTCTCTGGTTGCAGAATTAAAAGGCAAGCATGTTGTTGGTGTTGTCAGGGGGCCTGTCATGGGCTCTAGTTACACAGGGCCAAGGTGAGAGAGCCCCTTCCAGGTGTCTGCAGAACAAGGGGTCCCCTCTGCTTCCCCGGAGGCTGGACTCCCAGTATCAGGCAGTCCCAGTAGTTCAGTTTTCAAATAGGAAGTGAGAGGCCCAGGGGAAGGTGGGGAAGATAGCCCGAGTCACTGGCAACTTCCCTTCAGTTCTGAAAACCCTAGGCTTAGCCCATAATCTTGATGCAGGCATGCTGGAGTCCCCTGTCAGTCACCACCTGTGCATTGCACTATGGGAGACACAGGAAGAGCTGTAGTGACTGTCAGACAGTGTCCCCTCTCCTTCCCACCGTGAGAGAGTCAGAATGGAACAGCATGTATGAATCCCAGAGAAGAGTAATCAGAGCCAGGAGGCTGTGGTGACAGGGCCTGGTGATAAACATTACAGGGACGCTGCAGGGTCATAGCTCAGCTGGGCCTCCACCTGGCCCAGAAAGCATCCTGCAGAGAGGTGGGCAGCACTCAGGGCAGTAAGTCACCAGGATGACCTGCAGGCTCACCACGACGAGGGTTTTCCAAGGATGTTGGTCACCTCCATGCTTCCCACATATCCCCCAGCTAGTGTGTCATCTACAGAGGAAAAGGTGGCTCCAAGGACAAGCTTCACCAGGTCCTATAGCACTGTAGTTGGCACACAAGGCACCCCAGAGCTGGAGGGCGACCCACTGGGTTTTCTCTTCCAAGTTAGTTTGTGAGTGGCAGCAGGAAGCCAATCCATCCCCTAGGGTGAAGCAGGCACTTGCAACGGTGCTGTGTCACCCAGAAGAGGCGCTCAGGCATGCAGGAGCTCCTGGATGGCACTGTCTCCACGCTCGCCATGCTGCAGTGTGTGCATGTGGGTTCCTGGGCTCCTAGGAGCTCAT
Organism: Mesocricetus auratus; assembly: GCF_017639785.1. Taxonomy (NCBI): domain Eukaryota; kingdom Metazoa; phylum Chordata; class Mammalia; order Rodentia; family Cricetidae; genus Mesocricetus; species Mesocricetus auratus. Next base: position 15,579,190 of record NW_024429190.1, on the reverse strand, counting down.
CTCTTTGCATCCCTACACATCTTCTGCAGGTATGGCAAAGGGCAGGCTCTTGTGCTAATGTCCTCTGCCCTTCCAACTGCGGCGCCTCTGGGGACTTGGCTGGTATACGTACCAGAGAGTCCTCTGCAAGTGGTCAGCATTCCTGGGGGTGTCCCCCACTTTCTTAGTCCCACTTCATAGATGGTCTGCCACCAGCAACTTGATGTCAGGGGGTTCTGATGCCTGCAATTCACCCAGAAATCCATAAATCCTCAGCTCAGATGCCAGACTTCAGATGCCTTTCCCATCCTGCAGGCACCGCCAGCATTCAGCCTATAAATGTCCCCATCGTCCAGGTCATCAGAGTGGAATTGTGGCCATCAGCAGGCCGGCCGCTGGCCTCCCATTATGGTCGAATGAATGATTCCGTTTAGAGAAGTTGTTCAGGGCACTGTCACAGACAATGACTGCTGTCAAAAGATTGACTGGAGCTTTCAGAGATGAGGCGGGAGGCGAGGCGGAGACCCATGGCCTGGGCTCAGCATTGACTCACTCACGCGGAAAGCAAAGATTGCAGTGCTGAGCGTTTTGCTGCTGAAATCTGTGCCTTTTGACCCCAGAGGGCGAGATAATCTGGTTTTCTACTTGAGCTTGGAGCCGTGTAAACAGTTGGTTCTGAATGCATATTCTGTTTGTGTTTTATTACATTATTTAATGCGTCTTATATTACAAGCAACTTGGAATGCCTTGCTGGAAAAGTGTGTATATATACAAACAGATGACAAAGCTGACTATAGAAACAGGGGACACAAGGCCAGGGTCTGGTGACCTTCTTTCCTGGTGGCTGGCTTTGCCCTTGACCATCTGACGATGTAAGGGGTCCATATCCTATCCAACTTGCTCCAGACCAGACCCTTACCAGCCTGAACCATGCATCTGATCACAGACTCCAAAGACTGTCCCCAGGACTCTCAGCTGGCTCTCCACAATAACAATCTCTCGCAGGTGTCACCACACCCCACAGCAGATACTGGTTCTCATGGTACTCAAGTTCAGGGTCAGGTATTCAACTCTGGATGAGCTGGAACTGAACACTGAGGCGCAGTCTCTCCCAGAAGAGCGAAGAGAGTGGGAGGGATAAAGAGAACACAGCCAGCTCTATGTGCTTCTGCAGCCGCAATTCTTCCATGCTGTGCCACGAGTCTGTGGGAGGGACGTAGGCCCTGCCTGCCAACCTCTGTAGCTGCAGAGAGGTGGGCACAGAGCGTTCAGGTAGAGGGACACAGGTAGCATGGTGAGTTGAAGGCAATAGCTATCAATACAGCGTGTGTGCACGCATGCCCATGCACGCGCACACGCACACACACGTGTGTGCAGGCACACATCTTGAATGACATGAACTGGTGAGTTGTAATCTAGAGAAGGGAGACAAGGGCAGGTGGCACTGCTTCTCCTGGCTCGTCAGAATTTCCACACAGATGGCCTGAGCATCATGGAAGCAGAAAGAAGCATGTGCCTCAAGTGGTCCCATAGGGAATAAGGTCAGCCGTGGGGAAAGGCTGACTCTCCCAGACTTCACAGTCCAAGGAGAAACCACATGAGTTCTAAGATGAATGATCCTCACCGCTGAGTCTCAACTCTTCCTCAGAGTCCATGTTGTAAGGGTCTGCACCTGAGAGGTGTGGCTTTAGGCTACCAACTACTGGCCACTCTCCGCACAGTGTATTGTTTCTTCCCTTGTTGCTGCAACAAAGTAGCTGACACAGCAGCTGAGGAAAAAGCAGTCCTTCACAGAAGAGGAGGCACTGTGGGTGTCATGGCAGCAGGAGCAAGGAGACAGAGCCCATGTCGGTGAGCAGAAGCAGAGATTCAGGTCAAAAGAGAAGTGGGCAAGTCTCCAGTCCCACCTCTGCCATCTAGGTCCCATGCTACAAAAGTCCCGCAGCCTCCCCCAGACGGCACCATTCTCTCTTGATCCAGCTCCACTTAGTACTTTCCTTGGCAGACATCCTCCCTGAAAAACACCAAACAAAAACCCATCCTGGGGCTTCACTCTGACTGCTTCACTCACTGTCCGCTGGGGACCTGACACTGCTTGGCCTCATGGGACCTTTGGAGGATCCTTGCTGCAAACCTCAAGTTCCTATTCACATGATGCATGCCTCTAAAAAAGCACTGTATAACGAATGTCAAGTTCTGTTTTGTTGCTCAAGAAATAGCTGCATCTCCTTGAACCATGGATGTTGTATCCTTCAATCACCAGGGAAGATATTTGCACTCCAGGTGGTCCTGTTTGATTATCATGACCTGAAGGATAATCTCTGTGTTGAGGCACTTTCTTTTCAGATACTCCTGAGTTTTCTTTTAAAGAGGAAAAAAATCTCTCAATTAGCCTTGCTCTTTGACATTCTGGAGCTTTCTGTCGGTGGGGTTTATCCGTCAAGGCATCATTCTTATCACCCCATACCATATTCATGGTTGCTTCTGATTAATGCCCTTACTCTCTTTAAAAATGATCTACTCTTTTTTTGTTTGTTTTGTTGTTGTTTTTTTTTGATACAGGTTTCTCTGTGGCTTTGGAACTATCCAGGAACTAGCTCTTGTAGACCAGGCTGGTCTTGAACTCACAGAGATCCGCCTGCCTCTGCCTCCCGAGTGCTGGGATTAAAGGCATGAACCACCACCGCCCAGCTAAAAAATGATCTACTCTTTACCCACATAATTTTCTTTGTCTATAACTTTAAACATATTCACATCCCAAACTGTATCTTCACATCTTCTGTCTCTGCTTTTTTTTCTCTCTACACCACCCATAAACTTGTCTAAAAGCAACCAATGATAATCACCCCACAGCCTGGATGTTAAGCCATCTGGATATTTCCTTCACCAAATAACTAGGCATAGATCTTTGGATTCAGCCCTATGGGCAGCCAGAACCTTTGGCATGATGCAGCACAAACATCTCCTAGTTCAGTTTTAGACCAAGTGCTTACTCCCTGGTGAAATCTCATGAACACAGCCTTCACAGCCTGCATTTCTGTCAGCATTTGTTCTGTCCTTTGACCAGAATGGGCCATTAGTCTCTGACTGCAGTATTCTTGGGCTTCTCCAGCCTTGAGCTCCTTTCATGTTCTTCTTGCAAGCTTCCATGAATTACATGGTTAAGTTACAGCAGCAGCAACCCCACTTCTGGCACCAGTTTTCTTTATTAGCTTCTTCTGTTGTTACTGAGATCAAATACCTGACCAATGTAACTTTAAAAAGGAGGGGAGCCAGGCGTTGGTGGCGCACGCCTTTAATCCCAGCACTTGGGAGGCAAAGGCAGGCGGATCTCTGTGAGTTCAAGGCCAGCCTGGTCTATAAGAGCTAGTTCCAGGACAGCCTCCAAAGCCACAGAGAAACCCTGTTTCGAAAAAAAAAAAAAAGGAGGGGATTATTGTGGCTCACACAGTCGGGGAGCTTCGGTCTGCCAAGGCAGGGAAGGCATGGCAACATAACTGATGAGAGCATGTGACAGTTTCTCCCAGGGCTTCTCACATGATAGCTAGGCTAGGAAGCAAAGCAAAGGACCAGGCTCTAACCCAGAGGACCTACTCGTATCCTTTATCTACCAGCTCAGCCTCATATCCCATAAGTTCCACAAACTCCCTAAATAGTGCTATCAGATGGAGACTGAACACACAAACACATGGGCTGTTTGGGGACATTTCACTCTTATACCATAGCACATGGCTACAGGACAGAAAGTTGGTACCTCCACATGGGCTGCTGCCTTCACTTTCACCCAAGGTGGGGGGCAGAAGCTGATAGGCCTTGAAGTGGCAAGTGGTGAGAGCTAAAAAGAATGGAGAGAAGACACCTGGGGACCATGACTTACTTCACCAGTTCAGCATGGAAAGTAGGAAGTTTACCTGCCTAACTCAATGATGCTGCAATGATGCTGTCAACCAGTCACTACAGTGATGTCTGGAGTTTGCAGTTGTGGCTCCCAAGCATCTTAGGACAGCATCTAAGCAGGCTGTGCCTCGGTAAAACTTGGTTTATACAGATCAGACGCACTGGGTTTACTTCATGCCTCCTAGAGATGAGAAGTCCGGGAAAATACACAGAAAGTGCCACACCTCTCCTCAGAAGAACAGGGAGGGGTTGAGGAGCAAGCTGTTCTGCTGTCAAGGAGAATCTAGAGAAAGCAGAAAGAAACTAGGGCTTGCTGGGTGAATATGATAAAGATGGTGGCAGTGATGGTAATGACAATAGTGTGAGAATGATGATGATGATGGTGGTGGTAATACTGATGGTGTAGGTGGTAGCGTGATTATAATGGTAGTCATGATGATTGGGGATTGTGTGATAAAGGTGGCTGTGGTGGTGATGGTGGTGGTGATTTAGTTAAAACGAGGGAAGGGGGCCGGGCGTTGGTGGCGCACGCCTTTAATCCCAGCACTCGGAAGGCAGAGGCAGGGGGATCTCTGTAAATTCGAGACCAGCCTGGACTACCAAGCAAATTCCAGGACAGCCTCCAAAGCCACAGAGAAACCCTGTCTCAAAAAAACCAAAAAAAAAAAAACAAAATGAGGGAAGGGAATGTCAGTGTTATTCATGGGCCAGGCTAGCCATCTTTGATAAGTAGCTTGAGCATATTGAAGGCAGGATCACTCTGGCCCTTGTCTTTTTACCTGAGAGAGACCACATATTGGAGCTCCCCCAACAGTAGCTGCAAAATAATACACATTAAAGCATGTCTCTGGAGAACACAAAATCCCAAAACCTATCTGCTCTCCTATCCTGTTACCCAAATGTATCTCCTGCAGCTTTCTGTGGTAAATTAAAGGACCATCTTTTAAGCATTCTCTCTGCCCATGTCTTTGAAGATATCACATTCTTCTCTGACTCTGTCTAGAGCCATCCAGTGAGGAGCCACGATTTTCTCTCGACACCGCCCCCCCACATTCTGCTGGAGCAGCTCCACTGGCCCAGGAGCACAGTGTTAAATCATCAAGCAGTTTACCAGTCACTGAAAACAGTCACAGGGTATGCACCCCAGAAATCAGCCAGATGGGGATCCGGATCCCTGCTCCAGCCAACAGCTCCATACTCACCATCAAGACAGATTAAGCTGTTTCTCCAGTGACTGAGTGTTCTTGTGTCAAGGTCAGGTTGAGGTCATAACTAGCCTCTACAAGGCCAACCTCTCCATCTCACTGCCTTCTGGGGAGTGTTGGGGAAGTCTTGTGCTAATAAAGCACTGTCTGGCCAATAGGAATCTAGATAGGTGGGGCTAGGAATCCAGGAGGATTCTGGGAAGGAGAAACACAGAGAGTTCGAGATGTAACGCCATTGGGGTAGGAAGCCCGGAAACCCCTGACACACACACACACACACACACACACACACACACACACACACACCGGGCACTTGCCTCTTGACCTTCACCCAGCACAAGCTCCTTACCTTGCCCCAGCACCACAAACAAGGTAGGGTTTCTCCCAGGCTCTTTTCTCTTTTCCATAGGTGCTGCTCCCCAGCTTAACCAGATCCAGAGCCATCGCATCCTTAGGCCGGAAGATGCATCACTCCATCACTCCGTCTCCACCTCCATGTCTCGTGACCTCTTCCTCAGGCACCCTAAGTCCCTGTGCCCCTGTCCAAACGACCTCCTTGTCTTCACTGATTCCAACTGCCAAATCTCCACTCAAACTCACCCCTCGGGACTGACTTCCATTCGTTCACTGCAAAGACCCTGCTTCTAAGCAAGGTCAAACTCACAGGTTAGCACTCTGTGTCTTCCGGGGACACAGTTCAGACAGCGCAGCATCTCATGCTTATTGTGAACAGTAGCAGAGCAGCTTCACCAGCTCAGCTTCCTACCCCGATGCTTTTTCCTTTCTGTCTGAGACAGGATCTTGCTGTACTCGTAGCCCAGGTCGCTCCAAGCTCAAGAACTTTCTGCTTCACACCCTCAAGTTGGGGTTACAGATGTGAGCCCACACCCTCTCCAGTTCGTCATCTTACTAAAGAGTGCCCTAATTTGATGCTTGGAAAGGACCACTCTTTACACTCCAAATCTCCAAGCACAGCAACATTTGATCTCTCTGACAGTCACTGCTGTGGTCCAGATACGGTCCGGCTCCCACAGCACCTTCAGAGCTCTTACCTCTCTAGGACCCTTCTCCATGCTAAGAGGACCCTGTCCCCACCAGTCCCTGCTGGTGGCTTCCCTCAAGCCCTTATCTGGTTCACCCAGCTGGCCCACCAGCCCTCTGGCCACACACCCAGCTTCCTGAGGTGTAGCGTATTTTCTACTAGGCTGAGTGGCTATTCTCCCAGGCCTTCTTAGTCCCTAGCTCCTTGATGACTCTCCTCTCTACCCAACATTCCTCTACTGCAGCCGGCTGCTCCTCTCCAGGGACCAAGTCATTCTTCAGTATCTCCCAAGCAGCTCTCCCTGAGGAGAGCCTCAGGTCCCAGGCTGTAAATGTGTCCATTCCCAGGTCTCATCTGAATCCTGGTCACATACCAAGTGCTCCTAAGAGTTAGGCTCAGTAAGAGAATGGGGTGCTTTGGGGACTTCCAGGACTCATCTCTCAAAGATTGGGGACTGTCTCCCCTGTCTCTCCAACCAATTGATCTTCAAAACTAGAGAATGGCAGCGGGGATTTCTGGTTCCAGCAAGGGAACATGGAGCTGAGGAAGGTAATCAAGGCCAACAATGTGCCATGCACCCATCTCCACCTGCTTCTTTCTACTGCAACCTTGGCCAACTGTCTGTGGTACTTGGTTTCCATATCTTGAGTAGGAGTGGGCCTTTGGCAGTGGCCTAGAGGTTCCCATTGAACAGGGCAGTGGCAGTGCCTACAGGGACTCTTTCCACTGCCTTACTCCTTCCTACACTTGCCTCAGGCATCTTTACCCCACCTGATAATCAGGGACCTGAAGCATAGAAGGTTAAAGTGGCCAAACACACAGCAGAAACCAAGCCTGGACCCAGGTCTGTCTGCCTGGCGGGTGGTCTCACGCTGCCCTGGGGGTGGTGTCATAATCTCTGGTGGTTTCTCCCACACACACTGCACATGAGCACTGCAGAAGCAGGAGCATGCTGCCTTTGTGCCCCAGTGTCCAATGGATCCAGAGACCTGGAAGGTACGGGATGAATACCAGCCCTTCCTTCATCACTAACCAAGGGCCTCCTTCTCATACCAGCAAGTGCAGACTCCATTGTAGCCTGGACACTGGTGCTAAATGGTGGTGGAGTGATGCCACAGGCTGGAAGCCAGTTCATGAAGGCTTCCTGAACACTGCAAGCACCACAGGCCCAGCGGACCATTCGGAGGTAGCCATCACTAGGGATTCTCTGGTGTTTGCCCTAGGCTGTCCCCAGAGGCAGCTTCTGATCAGATAGCAATCTGTCCTCTCACTGATCCCACCCCCTTCAAGCCGTCCCTTGCTGTAATATGATCATGACAGGACAGGATCTAGGACACCGAGCCAAGAGACATCTTAATTAGTGACTTTTCCGGAGCAGCAGAGCCCCAGACATCCCATAACTTGTCTGGTGAGTCTGAGCCAGAAATCTAGGCTTCCCATATCTCTGTGGGACAAGCTAGTAGCTCACCTGGGCAGCTCGTGGTGGGGTCTCTGTACAGGGGTCTGCAATGTGGAAAGATGCTAGCCCACTAGCTACACTGTCTAAACACACCTTATAGCACATGCTATTTCCCTCCCTTAATTCTTCATTGAACTCACATAGGTGAGTGTCACATAGGTGTCACACAGGCAACCAAAGTCTCATCATCACCTCCTTACCAAGAACCTCTACTGGCAGCCTGGAAGACAAAGGCCAGACAGCAGCCAGCCCTGGTTGGAGACCCAGGTCAGGTGCCTGTTATGTGCCAGCCCCAGGTCCCTGAGCCATTTTCTCATCTGCACAGTGGGGCCGCCTCTGTGAGCATTCTTCTCCAGAGTGCCACTTCTAACCATGTGCCCCACACTCTAAAACTGAACTTCCACCGGGTCAGGGGCCAGTCTTCACCACAGCCCAATGCTGGGAAGAGTGATCACCAGAAGTCGTGCAAGGTCCCACATCCCAGATCACTAAAGGTGTGGCTGAGCCGCAGGAAAGAATGACCTCCAGAAAGGAGGGCTGGGGTGGATGGGCGTCACTGTGAAAGGTTTCCTGCTGTTGTCTTTTTAACTTAGGATAAAAGATTTACTTTTATTTTCATTAATTTGTGTGTGTGTGTTTGTGCATGTATACAAGCCAAATGTGTGTGGATACATGTGGAGGCTAGAAGAGGGTGAATCCATTGTAGTTAGACCTATAGGCAGTTGAGAGACATGTGATGTAGGAGCTGGGAACTGAGCTCAGGTCCTTTCCAACAGCAGTACATGCTCTTACCTGCTGGGCCATCTCTCCAGTTATGCTTTTGTCGTTTTGAAATGGGGTCTCACCCTGTAGCCACGGCTGGCCTGAGACTCATGGTAATCCTTCTGCTCCAGCCTCCTGAGGGCTGGGACTACAGGAATGAGCAAGTTTTATTTTAATTAATCAACCAGTTTATCATTTAGTGTTTTGAGGGGTTTTCTCAAGAATTTCATATGTTTCGGCTAACTTCACACTCCCTATGTAGTCAAGGATGGCCCTGAACTTATCCCCCTGCCTCCCCTCCCAAGTACTGAGATTAGAGATGTTCACCATCACTCCAACATTGGAAATCTTTGTTTTTGAAACACTAAAAACATATGGATGAACCAGACGCCACCACATGGCAGCTTCCTCACCATCAGGAACAACAGCTAGACGCTCCTCACAAGGAAGTGTGTCACCTCTGAAGTCACTCACTGTGACTATGTCCCTGCCATAGCATTCTTCGTGGGCTCCACAATCTCTGCTGGGTCACCCTGGGTGCCAGTGCATCTGCCTCACAGGGTCCTTGAGAACAGATGCCACATGCTCATGACTCTATGCTCACAACTCTATGCTCACGACTCTATGCTCACGACTCTATGCTCACGACCCTATGCTCACGACTCTATGCTCACGACCCTATGCTCACGACCCTATGCTCACGACCCTATGCTCATGACTCTATGCTCATGACTCTATGCTCACGACCCAATGCTCATGACCCAATGCTCATGACTCTATGCTCACGACCCAATGCTCATGACTCTATGCTCACGACTCTATGCTCATGACTCTATGCTCACGACCCAATGCTCATGACTCTATGCTCACGACTCTATGCTCACGACTCTATGCTCACGACTCTATGCTCATGACTCTATGCTCATGACTCTATGCTCACGACCCTATGCTCATGACTCTATGCTCATGACTCTATGCTCCATTGACATGGCACTGGGATCAGGTGGTTGGCCACACTGCTGGGGCCATAGCCTCCTCTCTCTGCGAGGAGCAGGTGTAAGGAAGGGGGGGGGAGAATGCTGGGGTAGCAGCAGGAAATTCGTGGGGCCTCTGGATCAGTTCCAGCAGTTAGTGTCCAAATGAAGAGAGGCTGGTGGAGAAGGAGACCGGTCCCTATAGCTAACATGTGGCAGGATTTGGTCTCAGTGAGGCTGAGGAAGAGTGCTTCATGGGTTCTGGTGGTGACAGCTGGGGATGAAGCTGCCCCTTGAACCCTCAACAGGTCCCAGAGGGCCCTGCCTCACCAACAGTGACATCTGAGATCCCACCTAACCAGCATGGCTGCACCCAGGACACATGGGATCTGTCAGGAGTGCTGAGGTCAGGACCCTTGCCCTGTCCAGATGGGCCTGGGCTGCTTCTGTCCATAGCAGGAGAGGACAATGGCCCCCGTTGTCGGACAGCCGCCCTCGGCCATGTATTTCAGAGACCTAGTGACCCTGAACAGTACTATGAAGAGGTCCCCGCTGACTCAGGCACATGCCTCCTCACTAATGAAGGGCTGTTAGTGAGGGCATTGACCTTGGTCAGCAGGCAGGAGCTCTACATCCGGGGACCATGACAGGGACCAAGAGGGAAGGGAAATGTTCTGGCCTCCCCAACACAGAACATTTACTCAAAAACCTGGACATAGCTAACCAGGGGTCAGCTGGAGTCAGCCATGTGTGAGTGCTCTCCTTACTGAAAAATGAAACAATAGAAACCACACAGTACCATCATAGCTGTGGGCAGGGAGCTCTGGATACCGTAGAGAGGTGGAGTGGCCCCCTAAGCCAGTGGGGAGTCTGGAGAGGCAGCCTGGAAATAGTGGAGCTGAGTCTCAGAGGATGGGCAGCACGTGGCAGGGATCACAGAGGGGTATGCCTTCCAGACAGGGGCATCAGGGTAGAGGATGGGGAGGCGGCAACTCCCATCTTAACTGCAGCAACTGACTGCTGGGAGGGGAGATGCTGGGCACTGGGGAGGCGGGCAGAGACATAGAGCAGCAAACCAGCAAGAGGGGCTTAGAGGTGTCAAACGTGCCCCGAAGAAGCTTCAGCCAACAACAGCAGAATACTTCTCACAGGGACCATCCATTCTCAGCCATAAATCGCACCTTAGAACGCTAAAAGGAAGAGGCTATGCAGGTCTGCTCTTAGGGCAAGACGCATCCCAGTAAAGGCCCAGGGAACATGGCAGACACTGGGGAAAAAGAGTGCAAGAGCCGGGGTATAAGGAGGAGCGCTGCGAAAGAAGTCAGTCTGGACCGGCTGCTGACCGTGATTCCAAGCACTTACTTGGTGTCTGAAAAGGCAACAGCAACAGCAGCAGTGGTTGCCAGGGACGCAGGAGTAGAAAAGAAGAGACACACAGAACTCTGCTGTGTGACACTTTCATGGGGTGCATGCCATTCATCACACATTTGTCTAAGCCCAAAGAGGTTCAGTACTGAGAATGACACCCCACAGATTCTGGGAAGATGGTTGCAGCCCCACAATTCACCCACTGTCATGGGAATGCTGCTCTGTGGCTGTCCATAATGGAGGCTGGTGATGAGGGTGATGGGGAGACAGGCAGTCTCTGTAGGTACCTTCTGATCTGTTTTGCCGTAAAGCTATAACTAATATAGACAATGCAGTCTATGAATCAAAGACAATGTAATAGTTAAGTCAATGTGAGTGGGTCAGGTGAGCCAGAGAAACAAAGGAATTGGATGTGTGAAAACTAGACCTTGATGGCGGCAGGGACACAAATATCAGGGGAAGGAAAATCTTTATCTACAGGCAGTTTGTTTTCTATACTAGAAAAAGAAACTGAACCCCTACCTCTCACACCATCCACAGAAGTCAATTCACATGGGGTGAAAAGAACCTCAGAAAAATAAAATAAGACCTTTATGATCCCACACTAGGAGGACTTGCAAGAAATGATGGGGGTGGTGAGGACAGGGAGGGCAGGGAGGGTGGTGGGTACAGGGTGGAGCATGCTCAATGTGCAGCATATACTTGCATGAAAATGATCTTATGCAACCCCTGTGATAAAATAAACACCTTGTTAAAAATGAGAAATTGTGGGCTAGAGAGATGACTCAGTGGTTAAGAACACTGGCTGCTCTTCCAGAAGTCCTGAGTTCAATTCCCAGCAACCACATGGTGGCTCACAGCCATCTGTAATGAGATCTGGTGCCCTCTTCTGGCCTGCAGGAATACACACAGACAGAACACAGTATACATAATAAATAAATAAATCCTTTAGATAATTAATACTTTTTTAAAATGAGAAATTCCGAATGCTGAGATTTCCTAGCCCTGGGAGTCTCTCACGATGCCCCATCAGGGCCTTGGTGTGCACTCTCCTTCCCGTGCCCTCTCCCTTGATGTCTGTGCATAGATCTGTGTTGAAACCTTTTCTTGCTGGACTGTGACTAGAGCAACAAAGTGATGTCCTGCCTTGGAAAAGAAAAGAAGGGAAGCCGGGCGCTGGTGGCGCACGCCCTTAATCCCAGCACTGGGGAGGCAGAGACAGGTGGATCTCTGTGAGTTCGAGGCCAGCCTGGTCTACAGAGCGAGTTCCAGGACAGGCTCCAAAACAATACAGAGAAACCCTGTCTCAAAAAACCAAAAAAGAAAAGAAGGGAATAAATAACAAAAAAAGGAGAGAGGGAGCAAAATAGGGCCAAGAATGAAGGGGAGAGACACAGGCAGGAAGAGAAAGACTAGAGAGAGGGCACACACCTACAAGGATGCTCATTATTCGTGGACAGAAAGGCTCATCGAGCTGTCATCTCTTTCCTGCTTGACCTACAGACCTAATGCAAAATCACCCAAAAGCTATTTCATGGGTATCAACAGCAGGTTATGAAGTTTACACCAAGAGCAAAAACCAGAATAGGCCATACCCTATCGAAAGATTCCCAAATATGCCTTTAAAAAATGACGGTGCCTCTGGGTGTTGCTAGTAACTGGAGGGGGGTGGTATGCTCCATCAGTCTTGCCATGGCCTTATTGGCAAATCACAGGCCTTTGGCCTACAGATGCGATGGCGACTACACCCAGGCCTGAGGCTGCTTCAAAGTCATATGTTCAAGGTGTCCCTACAGAGGGTCACATGGGCTGCTGATTTTGCAAGTGAGGCCTGGAACTGGGGAGATCCTCACAGTCCCAGGACGCACGAGTAGATTGGAAGGAAGGTACTGTCAACCTGTCTCGCTGACCCACTTTCCTAGGTGGGCTCTGAGTGCTGCCAGTTTCCTTGGCACAAACTCAGCCCCGCCTGGGGGTGGGGTGGGGTGGGGTGGGGTGGGGCGGTGGTGGTTATAAGGTCACAACATCACCACCCTGCAGAGTCCAAGGTGCTTTGAGCCTTGTCCCCAATTTGGGCAGGTTCCTTGTTCAGTATAGCAGGAACATTATAGTGTCCTGGGTCCAGGCCCATCTGGGGTTCATGAAAGCAAGCTCTGGCTTAAGGAAGCAGGCAGATGTGCTTCCCAGGGTGTGAAACCAGAGCCTGGAAGGGCAAGGGTCGGAGCCGTCCTTCCTGCTGCCTGAATAGCCCGCTCACTGACACCAGGCTAAGCGGAAGAGACCTGGATTAATCCAGGTCCACAATTATCTCAATTGCTTCTCAGCTTCTCGGCTTGGCACGCTTTCTCTCGGCTTTCTGCCAGCAGGGTATTGTGTTCCAAGAGAAAATACTTTTCATTTTTCTACAATTTCCGTTTAAAAAGTTCCAAATGTTTAGCCATATGATGTGAAACCAAACTTCAAGAAAATCCTGCGAGGGGGTGACGGTGGAGAAAACGTGGGTCCTGACACACTGACCCCAAGGCAGTGAGGGTCCAGTTTCAAGGCTTTCTTCTCCATGTCCTCGATACCCCCAGAGAGGCAGCACCAAGCCCCCTTCTCCAGGATGGGAGGCTGTCATTGGGACAGCCTGGCGTCCCTCCTCGGGGATTTGTCCTCATGTGTGGATTGTCCAGGGACAATCAGGGAAGTGAGAAGTCAGGAGATGCAGATTTTGGTTCAGTTCTGTCAGTCTTGGGAACCTGGTACGTGTGAGACCCAATAACCAGGCTGAGTCTCTTAGTTATTGATTAACTCAGCCAACTTTTCAAAATCCCGAGAGGGAAGCTCTTCTTCATACAGTTAAATTAAGACCCAGAGGGCTGAACAAGCAGCTGGGGGACACAGAAGGCAGGTGTACGGTTGGATTCATGTGGTAGGAATCTGCCACACTGATTAGCTGGTAGGTGTCCCCTCACCATGAGGGATCCTGACCCCTCTACAAACCCAGCTGAGGAACACCAGCTTTCTGTAGTTGAATGCATTAGGTCCTCCTGTGCTAGTGGAAGGGAGACAGAGGGTCAGCCTGGGTCCTCCTGCCCACTGCCTGCCTGGTGCAGCCTACAGATCAACTCCTGGATGTGGGGGATGGGCTCAAAGCACAGCCACCCACCTGTCTCAAGTTGTTCATGTGGAAACAGCTGGTGATCCATAAAGATGTTCAAAAACAAGGCCTGGAAAGATGGCTCAGAGGTTAAGAGTACCGGCTGCTCTTCCAGAGGACCTGAGTTCAATTCCTAGCACCAACATGGTGGCTTACAACCAACTGAAACTCTAGTCCCAAGGGACCCAACACCCTCTTCTGGTCTCTGTGAACACTTGAATCTCTTGAGGCAGGAAGATCTCTCTCAAATTCAAGGACAGTCTGGGCTACATATCAAGACCCTGTCTAAAAAAAGAAGGAGGAGGAGAAGGAGAAGGAGAAGAAGAAGAGGAGGAGGAGGAGGAGGAGGAGGAGGAGGAGGAAGAAGAAGAAGAAGAAGAAGAAGAAGAAGAAGAAGAAGAAGAAGAAGAAGAAGAAGAAGAAGAAGAAGAAGAAGAAGAAGAAAAGGGTTGAAGCTGTGAGCTTAAGTAATGACCTGTCGGCAAGATGTGCATGACTGTTATGAGGGTAAGCAGCCGCTTTCTGATTAAGTTTGATGCCTGCTCCACAGGAGAGAATTCAGGGTTGTTACTGTAAACCTGGTCAAAGGCCCACGACTAGGGCTGTTATGGGCCCTAGGGAGAACTCACTACTGTTGCTTAACTAATTGGGTTTGTTGTCAAACTGCCTTCTAAATGCTCACATTTATCCCTGTAGATGAGTGCTGTGCTCAGCCTCCATCAGAAGCCGTTTACCGCAGTGGGCAGTGGTTAGCACAGAAACCCACAACTAGCCTAAATGCTGAGAAGAAACGGCAAAGTGCTTGGCTCTAAATGGGACAGTTATGCCACCCCCTCAAAGGGTCAGAGAATATTGTGGAAGAGGGTGTGGAAAGAATGTAAGAGTCAGAGAATGGGGGGATGTGCAGCAAAAGATACTGTCTTAGTTACAGTTACTATTGCTGTGAGGAGGCACCATGACCATGGCAACTCTTATAAAGGAAAACATTAAATTGGCACTGGCTTACAGTTCAGAAGTCTAGTCCATTATCATCATGGCAGGAAGCAAAGCAGCATGCAGGCAGACATGGTGCTGGAGAAGGAGCTGAGAGCTCTTACATCTTGACCCAAAGGCAACAGGAAGTGGTCTAAGACACTGGGCATGGCTTGAGCATAAATGAGACCTTAAAGCCCACCTCCACAGTGACACACTTCCTCCAACAAGGCCATATCTATTCCTAAAAGCCACACCTCCTAATAGTGTCACTCCCTATGCTCCTTATGGGGGCAACTACATTCAAATGACCATCGCTATCTTCTGGACACGCCGTGCCATTGCATTTATGATCTCACGGCAGCTGTGGTTACCTGCACAAGATCTGTTGGAGTTCTGGTGGGCCTCTCAACATTGCATCATGGGTAAGGCAGGGGCCATGGGGGGTCACCCCTACATGAGGTACTATTGGCAGCTTATGGTTGTCAGAGAGGATATCATTCTCCTCAGTGGGGTAGCCACTGGTAAGTCACCCTTGCTCCAGTCAATAACCTGCCACCTATGTCAGGCAAGTGACTCTAATTCAACTTGATGTGATAGTAGGAGGGGAGCCTGTTGGGAAGAAGGACTCCATTGGGAGAGGGAAAGGTGAAAATGACTAAAATTCATTATGTAAATGCATCAAATGTCTTGAAAATTATTTAATTGAGGATTCCGGCATAGCTCTATGGTGAGGCCCTTGCCTAGCACACAAAACAGCTTTGACTTTCATCCCAAGCACTGCCAAAAATAAGAAAAAGGAAACAAAACAAGCAGGCCAAAGCAGTGCAGTGTGTGGATAGTGTAGGTTATACTAGACTCAAAGCCCATAGACAATAACATGCCTTCCAGTGAAGATGCTGGTCAGGATCACCACCATGCCCAAGCCCCACCCAGAGCAGGTGCTGGTTGGTGCTCAGTCTGAGGAGTGAATGATGTCATCACTTTACATCACTTACTACAACCAGATGGGATCGGGGCTGGGGATACGGCTCAGTCTAGTTTTTGCCTAGCAGTTCCATCAGGGCAATGGGGCTGCATACATGCAATGCCAACACTGGAGAGATGAAGGCAGGAAGATCATTGGCTACATAGTGAGTTCAAGGGTAGACTGAGATACAAGGAACTCTGTATCTCAACAAAAAGCTGGATCTGGGACCTGATTCACCCAAGCGTGCGTGGAGCTTTAATGACCAAGGTTCAGGTGACTAGCTGGGTTTGTGCCTGAACTTAGGTTGCAAAGTATTTCTGCCCAGGGCCCCTGTGATTTGGCTGGATTCTCTGGGGCCCCCAGAGCAGGTGGGCACCCCGTTGCCTGAAGCCTGGGAGCCAGGGGCTCTGTTCACCAAGGGTTGTGTCCCTGTTCAGCATGGCTAGTCGGGCTTTCCCCGAATGTGGCCATAGTTCAGAGCAGGTCTGAGTGCAGGACTCCCACTGGAGAGCCCCAGGTTGAAGCCTGATTCTGCTCCCATTTGGAACTGAGAGTGAATGGACTCGCACTGTGCAGGGGCAGACAGGATGCTCCTGCTGCCGCAGCTGTCTGAGCACCCCTAACTGCCAACAGCCAGGAACTCTGGGGACTTTTTCCCCTGGTGTACATCCAAGGCAGGCAGCCACAAGTGCTAGGGACTTTGGGGCTCTTCTACCTGGAAGTAAACCTTGACTCAGGATAGGACAAACCTGAGTGGGAAGCCAGGACAGCCCAATCCCCCAGCTCCTAACAAAGTCCCACACTGCCCACACTGACCCTTCCCCTCTCTCCTGTTCCCTGTGTGGGCTTCTGATCTGAGAACCTGTCCCTGGACCTCAGCATCTGCTGCTGAGGTCTGAAGACACAAGAGGAACTATCCAGCTCTTGGTTTCCATACTCTGGGGTCTTCCTCATTTGCTCAAGTTGAAAAGAACTTTAACCAAAAGTTTGTACACAATGAACAGCAAAGGCGGGGATGTTCAGTAGGTTCTGGGACATTGCCTCAAGGTAGCATTAAAAGCACAAAAACATAGCAATAATCCTTGGCATGAGTGAATATGTGTGACTCCTACAAAGTTGATCCCAGGATATGTTCTAGTCCGGCTTTCAACTCTTTTGACCCCTGGAACCGAAGAGAGTGGTGACTGGGAATGGCTCAGCTTCTGGAGAATGTGGCAGCAGCAACCACAAGTCTTGGGGACCAGGCCACATCCAGGGTCGTAGCTAGACCCTGAGACCAAGTATGGGACCTGAAGCAGCTACATGGTTTCCACAGGCCTCAGTTTCCTTGTCAGGATTTAGCACAAGGTCACAGAGGCCTCTGCATGGCAAACAGACAGAGTGTAAGGACCCCCAGCTCATGTTGGTGAGGTGGCTGAGGTCTAAAAGCTGGTCAGGAACCAGGCATTTGCTGCAGCCTGACCTTCGACCACAGAGTGAACTGTGAATGGGGACCATAAGTCACTCTCAGATTCAGTTTCCATAAGCACCTACTATGTGCTGGGCACTGTGCCCACTTGAAGTCCCACATCACCCCGCTGCCTGTTCTCAGCTGACACCTCCCCTGGAGCACCTGCCAGAAGGGATTAAGAAGTTGCCTCAGGAAGCCCCAGCTTAGTTCTGGAATGTTCCCCCAGCTGAGAAGGAGAGGCCAAAGAAGGAGAGAAGGACCAATTATGCTGTGCTGCTGCTGCTGCTGCTGCTATTGCGCTGAGATGAAAGGCACTTTCTGTGGCTGCTCCCTGTCCTGTTTGGGCTGTCAACAGCAATTTGACGAGGAAGACTGCTGCCCTGACCTGCTTTCTAGGACTTCAGGACATCCTCAGCCTCAGCCAAGAGGTGACTAGCCAGCATCTTCCTCGGGACGGTGCCCCATTGAACCTCACCCCTAAAACTAGGCGTACTGATGGAAACAAAATTCAGGACCGTCTCCCACTAATGGCGTCTGAGCTCAGAGTGATGGCGAGTTAGCGTGGCTTTAATCTGCTGCTGGCCGTGGCCATCCGTGCTGAATGGTTGATTGTTACTAAATTCTAATTGGTTCTGGGTCACTCCCTTCCAAACAGCCGCTGCGTTCTGTTCATTTTTTCAATTAAATCTTAACAATTCACATCTGACAAAACTCGAAAATCTTGTCAAAAATGGTTCTGATTTGTATGGTAAAAAGCATATGGGCAAGCTGGGCTGGAAGACAGGAGGCTAGCACAGAGGGCTGCAGCCGGCTAGCTGCAGGAATGCTGTGTTGTTCCTCACCAGCATAAGCCGCCTTGACTCTCAGTGTTTGTACACAAGTGCTTTTTCCTGAGCTGTGACTATTCTCCAGACTCAGAAATTCAAACCCTTTCACATTTCATCTCTCATTGGAAACTGCATTTTTATCCCTCTCCATTTATATAACAGGAGATGGGATAACAAAACAAAAACAAGGAGTTGGAGAGGTAGCTCAGTGGTGTGGATCCCCAGGCCATCCTAGGCAGGGATTCCCTCACTGTCCCTATAACCCCATCCCCATGGTCAGAGCCTCCCCCTGCAGTGCCTGCTTCTTAAGGTATGCAGGGCATCTCAGGTACTCCATTTGGGGCTGCATGGACGGCTGGGCCGCCAATACTGTGAGTCAGGTTGTGCACTGCTCTAAGTGCCTGACCAAGGTTTTGGAGCAGGGGTTTAGGTCAGCTCACTCTGCTCACTGTGTCCTGAGCAGCTCTCCCAGGAGCTTAGGGTCTTGGTTATGAGCTGCCTCTTCCTCCTCTGTCCCTCAGATCCTGGGCTCTCACCTTGCACCCCATACAGGGTTCCCCACCCGTGAGTGCCTTTGTATGTGCAGAAGCCCTTCTCTAACCCACACTCTGCTTCTTGGGTGTATGGTGGCTATGGGCAGGCATCCCTGATATGCAGCACACATGCGCACACGCGCGTGCGTGCACACACACACACACACACACACACCTAGCGCACTGTTACACTTCCCTGCACATCAACATGCTGCTCTGCTATTTTAATCAGTGGTCATTGCCAGATGCCTGCGAAGGCCATGGTGCCAGCTAGGTGCCCACAATATGCAAAGGTGGTAAAGGGACCCAGGGACTCACAGATAACCGGGTTCCTATCTCAAATGTGCTGGCATTTCTTGGGCACAGTGAGACTTCCCTGAGCATCTGCACCATGTCGAAGGTTCTGAGAAGTCCTGCAATTAAAATGTACAGAAAGCAGCATGTGTGTTTCTTTGCATCATACTGTCCTGAGAATCTCTGACCACAGTGTCTCTGCTTGAGAGTCACCTGTTCATACCAGGAGGAGCAAGCCCTTCTGGGCCTGAGGGCTGGGAAACTCTCTGAGGCACTATACATCTGTGAACAGCTGCTTCTACATCCAGCAAATTCCTTGGGTCCTGCTGAGCCCTGCAGCTTCTGCTCCAGCAGCCAGGGAGACCTATGGGAGCCAGCCACAGAGCCAGTCAGCTGCAGTTCCCTTGTTCTCAGCTGGCCTTGCTGGTTAAGGCCATGGCAGGAGGCACAGGGGGCGCAATAAGAAACCTGAGGAGTGGCAGCATCTGAACTCCAGGTCTGGCCAGGGTCTTTCTAGGCCTACAGGCCTAGAAATATGCTACATCCTGTATACAGCTGGTATTCCATAAATGCTTTCTGAATACAAGAAGAGCAAGTATTTCAAAGATAGGGGTAGGGAAGGATGTGCCTCTGGTTAGTCTCCTAGAAGGCCTGCAGTGACTTGGAAAGGAACCAGGTTAAACTGTAGTTGGAGAAGCCAAGGTGTGAATGGGCCACTCAGACACAGCCTTGCCAGCAAGAACCTGCTTTGACTTAAGTGGAGGCACAGAAATAGCTCCCAGCAGTTCCAAAGCCAACCCTGTACCTGTGCTGTCTGCTGACACAGGACCAGGTCCCACTCATTCCAGAAAGGAAGCTGGGGCTCCTTTGCAACCCCCAGTACTCCCAGCTGTGAGAGATGGTATGAACCCCAAGACGCATCATACGAGATGGGGAGCCAGGGACACTGAAGGACACAACAGTGGTGGCTTTCAGAGGTTGACTATGTCCCCCAAATCATCACGAAGTCACAACCCTTAGCATCTCACCATGTTTGAAAATAGTCTTTATGGAGGTGGCCAAATGCTGTGTGTGGTGGCTCATACTTGTAATCCCAGCACTAGAGAGCCCGAGGCAGGAGGATTGCTCTGAATTTGAGATCAGCCAAGACTACACTGTACTACCTTGTCTCAAAAGCACAAAACAAAGTAAAATAAAAATTAAAAAAGAAAGGAAAAGAAAACCAGTAATACAGAAGTGACCAGTTGACAAGGGAGCCATACTGGGGAGGGCCTTTGATGGGCCTGGAAACCTCAAGAAAGGGGAACAAGGATATGGGCATAGCTTCAGGAGGTAAGGGAAATAATGGCCAGCCTCATATGGAAGGGAGCTGTCTGTAGCTGTTTGAATCCCACGGCCATCCCAAGATACTGACTTAGCATATGTCACGATTTACTAGAACTCCTGACCCCAGGATTCTACTCTCATCACTCATCACGGAGCCATCCATCTCTTGGAGATTTTCTTGAATTCCCCAGCTCCTCACTTGGCTGGGCTCTGGCTTTACTGGTAGGGTAGGAAGGTGTGGGGGACCCTCAGAAGGGGATCCTGGGTATAGCTCATCACAGCCCTGTTCTCAGCTGGTTGACCAGATAAGGGCCCCAGCCCTTGTTTCCTACCCTATGGGGGCCCAATGGAAGAGATAAATGAGTGGCCCCCTTAGGTGTTGTCCCAACTCTTACAGAGCCCTGGCCTGGGCATCCTTGTCCCACAGTCCAGCCTCCCTCCACCTTCCAAAGGCACACATCAGGCCTCGGTGCAGTGAGGGTGTGGACCGATGAGTATAGTAATGGTCTGCTGAATGATGGGATATACACCGAGTTGCCTGCTCCAGGCTAGGTGCCCCACCCAGTCTGCAGAAAGACACGGCTACTTGGGTCTCTGTTTTCCTTTTATGGCTTCACTGGGAGCCATGCCTACTAATGCACCCCAACACTTCATATTTCAGCCCATCAGAGAGTCACTCTCCGTGTGCCCACACCTACCTGGAACCTCCATGCACCTTGTGGAGTTCTAGACATGCCAGTAGATAACCAGCTCAGTCCTGCCCCTCTCATGGGGCAGAAGCTCCTGGTCAGGGTTTCTTTAGATCTTTGCCCAGTCACTTCAGGGTCCTACTGAGACCACCACCAGAGCCATGGGCAGAAGACCAAGACCACATTGTCCCTTCTCTCCCAGAAGCCCTGGGATGAAGTCCGCACTCCTGAAAAGTTGATCCAGGCTGCCCTCCATCCAAGCCGGTACCTGTCTTCCACACCCAGCCATACCCAGCCCCAATCTCCAGACTCTAAGGTTCCTCCTACGCTCCCCACCACACGACTCACACACCTTGAACCTGAGCTCAGTCCTCTCCCTGGTCTGGAATATTTCTCAGCTCCCTGCCCAGCTAGGTGATCCTACCCTCTCCTTCCAGTCACTGTTGGCATCATCCAGTCACCCACTGGGTGCCTGTTCCTGTATTCATCCAGACTTACTCTGGCTCCTGGATCTCTATCTCTCCTCTCGGGCTGGACTCTGAGCCAGTGGCTGAAGTGGACAGTGCCCACAGGCAATGGGCATCTCAGGTGGCAGGCCACACCAAAAGCCTGGGGTCCAGGACCTCTTCAGCAGAAAGGGGCTTTCTGGGATGGCACTCTCCTAACTTTCACCTCAGGGCCCATTGCAGAGTGCAGCAAGATCTCAGATGAAGAAACTGAGGCTTACATCGGCTGGGCCAGCAATGGAGGAGCCAGTATGACCAAGCAGAATGCAGCTCTGGAGTCTGTCCCCAGCTCATCCTTGCCTGTGCAAGGACTGGGCTCAATTTGAAGGGGGATGGGTCCTAGTAGAGAAACACTGGGAGCTAGGAATGCTGAGCTCCTTCACTCCCCAGGCTCCTCCCACAGCCCCATTCAGGGACAGCAGAAGGGTGGCTCTAGCAGTGCATACCACACCCATTATCTGTGGTCCACTGGGCTTGGGGTCCTGTGGCATCAGTCATGCTCTCTTGGCCACAGCTGCCACACAGCATCCACCCTAGATCCCCAGCCCCCACCTGCAGACCCTGCAGACCAAGGCCTGCAGCATTATTGTGACTTTGACAGGTTCCTTCTGTAGCTGTGGAACAGTGTTCAGCACTGGGTCCCTAGGTTCCTGGTTGGAGAGCCCTCTGGGGACCAGCTTTGGGATGCATGTATCATGAGCAAGGTGATACAGGACCCCTAAAACTCCTTGAAGGCTAGCTGGACCTCTGGTGAGGACCCCCAAGAGAAAACGGGGAGCCCTGGGGCCCCAGCTTACTGTGGGACTAACTACTTTCATGGTTTCTAGGTCTTTGCTTGTGCTCTGTGAACCTAAGAGGCTGAGCTTCAGTCAAGGCTGGGACCCTGCAGCTGCAAGCATCTCCCAGATTCTAGGCAGAACACCTGCATATGCTGTGGACAAATGCATGTGCATACACACGGGCCAGCCCTATGTGTGTCAGGCAGACTAAATTTTGATCTGGGCAAATGCTTTAAGTTAATTGATGGAGTGGCAAACTGTAACAGAAGTAACAGACGGTCTCCCCAGCCAGGAAGCCACCCAGCAGTGGGGGCTTCAGGGGAGTTTGCCCTCCTGACCAAGTGCCACAGAGCAGCTTTGATGACATAGGCTGTATCTTTCCAGTGTCTGCTCTGTTCTGTGGCAACTAGAAACTTGCTGGCTGGACCACCCTCTTCCCATGCTTCCCACTGTGTCTGTCATGAGACACGGAAGAAGCTGCCACCCATCCACCCACAGTCAAGAATCCTTGAGTGACTATGACACACACACATGTTAGTTACCCTCATCAGCCTGGGTACATCACTGGCTTGGGGACTCTGTGGAGGGTGACAAGCCTGAGTTCCACAGAAGGCCGGGATCAGTCCACACATTGGCTGCAGATGGTAGGACACCAATGCCAGCATGCACCTGTGTTTTTATGTGAGGGAAGGTGCCTGAATACGTGTAGTGGTTGATGCTCTGCATCAGCCTGGCTGGACCATGGTTCTCAAGTGTCTAGATGTTGCTGAGAATGGGTTTTTGAAATGTGATAAAGGTTTAAATGAGACACTGAGTAAAACCAAATGGCTGCCACAGTACAACGGGCTTCTTACAAGCCTAGACGGAGGTTATCTGAGAGACAGGAATTTCCCTAGTGACTGCAGAATAGAACCTGTGCCTGGGTCTCCAGTCCACCCATGATGAGATTCATACTTATAGGGCAGCATCAACCTTGTTGGGCTTTCTAGCGTATCCGTCTGCCCATGCAGTTTCTCATATGTCCGTCTGTCTGTCTGCCCTGTGCATTCAAGAGTTCCACTTAGGAGCAAGCACAGGGTATACAGTGATCAGAGTTCCAGCATAGCATACTTTCCTCCACATCTGTAAGTGGTAAGGTGAGGAGTGCATTCCTGCATTCGGCACTTGCTTTTCAAGGTCAGTAACCACTGCCCTCCGCTGAGACACCAGATGAAGGATGCCTGGGACTCACTGGCTGGGTGGGGCAGGACCAAAAGTCAAGATCTTTGCTTGGCCTTTAAGGGCTATGAGCTAAGAGAGCAGTGTTTAAGTCGCAGAGTCCACAAGACAGAATGGCTGGCTGGGAGGCCACCCCCAGTGGGGCTTTGGAGAGGAGAACCCAAGGAGACAGCATCCTAGAGACAGCTGCCAGGCTGTAGAAAGCACTGGGATTTGAAGATTTCTGGAGGTGGGATGCAGGCTGGACTTGAGACAGCCCGAGCACATGCCAATTTCATGAACAAACCTGGACTGAGAAAACCCTGGGGTGGGGACACAGGAGCTTGGGGACAGATGAACAAGGGACCTAGAAAAGCAATCTTCCAAGGGGGGAAATTAATGCTAAAACCAGTACATGCATTCGGGGACAAACTACATAGCTGGGTTCCAGGAGTAAGTGATGGGCTAATAGATTTCCTAAAACCCAGGAAAAAAAAAAGAAATAACAAAGGAGTATTGAGGGTGGATGGGGTGGGATGAAGATCAGAGGTAGAGCCAGCCCACTTGCCTGGTATGCAGGGGACCATGGGATCCACCCCCAGCGCTGCAAGAAAGCAGAAGTAAAAAGGGAAGGGGAGAGGGGCTCCGGATGCATTAGGGCTATAGGGGGGCGCCAAGCTAATGTCTCACTGATGCAGACATACGGGATCTTGATCGCAGTGTTTAATGCCCTCAGTGGAAGCAGAGGGCATTTTAAATTGTGTGCATTACTAGCTTTGATAAAACTGAATGGGTGGAGGAACAGGGGAGCAGTAAGAATGAGCTGGGCTTCTATTTATGTTTATTTTGCTGATGATTAGCTAGTCCTACCTGGAAAGTGCAAGCCCCAGCCTGAGGGTCTCTCAGTTTAAATCTTCTGGATATCCAAGCGGGAAACGATCTTTCATTTATTTTTTTTCAAGGGTTTTGGTAAGAGGTTCCACAATGTGTAAGTGGATTCCATGCTACAGAGCTGCTGGGTTTTTTTTGTAAGCTTCTTTTTGTAGAGCCCCAGTTTAGGAGGTGAGGTCAAAGGACCTCTCAGGGTCAGTTGGAGCTACAAGGCAGATCCTGTCTCAAAAATAATAACAATAACAACAATAAGCGGGTTCTCTGGGGTGAGTTCCTATCTTGAAGGCCTGAAGAGAGCCTTCCTCCAGCACACTCGGTCACACATTCGATTTTTTTCCTCTGATAATGAATTTCCTACTTTTAAAAAAATAAATAAATGAGTTTATCAAAAACTCAAGGTGAATCTGTAGCTCTAGGGCGAAGTCTGCTTGAAGCCTAGGATTCCATTGCCAACCCCACAAAAATAAAAGTTTTAAAGAAAAAAATAATTTTTAAAAGAAAAAATTCAAGCAGTACAAACTTTTAGTGCCAGCACTGGAGAGGCAGAGACAGACGGATCTCTGAGTTCGAGGCCAGCCTGGTCTACAGAGTGAGTTCCAGGACAGCCAGGGTTATACAGAGAAACTCTGTCTGGGGAAACAAGACAAAACAAAAAAGAAAAGAAAAGAAAAAGAAAGTAAGTTCGACTATATCTAGGAAAAAGGATTTGGAGAGCCCCTTCGTGTGTGTGTGTGTGTGTGTGTGTGTGTGTGTGTGTGCGTGCGTGCGTGTGTGTGTGTGTATTTAATTTTCTAAAACGAACACTGTTTTTCTGAGCAGCTGGTGAGGCCAGCAGGCAGGGGTCCTGCTCGCCTGGCAGGAGGCCGGGTTCCATCGTGGGTCCCAGCAGTCACTGTGCTTGGTCCCGAATCTGAGTCGAAAGGTTCAGAAGGTTTGAGGGTTTGACTCTGGCCTAATGTGAACGCCAGGTTCCCCGCGGATCCCCGGGTACACCCGCTGCCCCGCGCGCCTCGCCGGCTCCGAAGCTCGTCGCTTCCCGCGGGCCGTGGGTCCCAGGGGCGCGGCCCTTGGCGCGGCAGAGGGTGGAGGGCCGAGGGGTGGCTCTTAAGGAAAAGAAGTTGAATCATCAGAGAAACCATTAGGCTAATGTGATGTGCTGTAAGACGCGGGATCAATGTGGCCAGGCCGCGGTGGGGGCACCGGCCGCCGCGCATGCGAAGCTCCTTCCCATTTGGGGGAAATGGAGTTTAGAAATTTCAGGGAAAAAAAGAAAGCAAAAATGAAAAATTACAACTCAACCCCAACCCAGAGCAACCCTGATGTGAAGGTGCTGTGTTGGACAAGCTGAGAACGCCACTCAGAGAGAACGCCATGTCTGGTGGTAACAGTGACCTCGGTAGGGAGAAATGGAGACTGAGGTTCTAGAAAAGCAGAGAGAGTGGCTTTCCGATATGGTGAGGGGTGAAAGAGCACCCAGACACTCCAGGGAGCCCTCAGACACAGGCTTTTGCTCCTCTATGCTAGGGCAGAGGAGAGAACTGGGTGCTGAGTTAGTCGCCCAAACCCTGAGAAGAGTCCAGTCAGCCCTGTCAGCTAGTCCTGTGTTGGTATAAAAGACACTGAGACCCCGGTAAGGTAGGGCTAAGGCCCCATCAGAGCCTGGGCTCAAGGTTCCACTAGGTCCTGTGATATTAAGGTGGGTGACTGCCCCCCCCCCAGAAAGGATAGGCTTCTTCAAGGCCTGCACAGTTTGGCTTCCCCATTCTGTCCTCTCTGTCACCAAATCCCTTTCGCTTGCTGACTTGTGCCCTCCTAGAGCAGAGCTTGGGGCCACAATGGGCTTGTGCATAGAATAAGCAGGTAAGATTGGACCGCTGGGTCACTTTTCAGCAAGCTAAAGTTTGCTGGGGAGGTGGGGTGTTCAGAGTAAGCACCCCAGTTCTACACTCTCCGGCCATCCTAGGAGGTAATGGGCCTCCGAAAAATGTTTAAGGTCTTTTCTCTACAACCAATTTCAGTCACCCCAATGGCCTGTCAGCACCATTCGCTTATCTCTGTCTGCCTACTGAACGACCAGCCCTGCTGCAGGTTTGAGGGAGCCTTGTGAGGCCGCGGGTGAGTCCCAGCTACAGTCTCCAAACCTTAAAAAAGGAAGTGGAGTGAATTTCAGTGTGAGGTCCTCGGAGCAACTCCCCGGTGTGTGGAGAACTCTCTAGAAAGAGTTGGAGAGATTTAGAGGGGCTGGTCTCTCCCACTTCTGCCCTCCTCGTTTGCCCAGTTGGAAAGAAATCCCAACATCGCCTTCACCTCCCCAGAAATCTGGTATGTGCGCCTGCATTCGGATTGGTACTTTTTTGTGCACATAACTAGAATAGCACCCCTGTTTGTTGTGGGGACGCGGTGCAACGGGGAGGCGAGGGTCTTAGTCCTAAAAAGAGAGAAGGCTTCTCTACCAAACAGAGGAGCCATCTCCAAACCAGGCACGAGGACACGGGGAAGACACACACAGCGCAGTGAGTTCCACCTTGTGCCCCTGTGGGCTGGAGGGTCTGGGGCCAGGGACCAGGCTGGACCCCTCTTACTGGACACTCTGCCCCGGGCCAAGGCAAGCGTTGGGGGCCTGAGCTCCACCAGCGCCCGCGTTCACGTGGACCCCTATTCCCGGTGCCTTCCGGACATGGGCGGCCCCACCTCTACCCCTCGCCCTCTGCTGGGAACGAGACTATTGCTAAGTGACTCTGGGCGCCCAGCCTACACGGGGACAAGCGTGGGGTGAGGGGACGGGAGGCTCGAGGTGCGGACGGCGGGGCGGGTTTGAAGACCGCCGCAGACAGCCAGACGCCAGGTGAGCGGCCAAGGCGGGAGCGACGGGGCGCCGAGAGCCGGGCGGGGCCGGTCCGGGGCGCGGGGGAGGGGCGGGGCCGCGAGCTACAGGGTCCCCAGAGACGGGGCCCCAAGAGCCCAAGCACAGCCAGGCGGGAGGAGGGCGGTCGTCCATTTCCCGAGCTCCACCGTTCCAGGCTCCGCAGCCTATACCTCGGGGTGCTCACACCTACCTGCCCGGAAAAAGGAACCTCGCGGCGGGACAGGTGCTAACGCGGATGTGCAGCCACGTCCGCAGCCGGGTGGTTCGGAGGGCGCGGCGTTCGGGACCCGTGCGGGGCAGGCGGGGAGGGAGACCAAGAAACCAGGGCTCTTGTGGCAGGGAAGGAGTCACATCCCGTCCCGGATGGCAGAACCGCGGCCACCCGGGAGAAGCGAGCGGAAACTAGCGGCGCCGTGCCCCGGGAAGAGCGAAGAGAACCAGCAGACAGAGGGAGGGAAAGACTTTCCTTCTGGAGCGAGCGAAGAACCAGGCGAGCAGGCGCCCGGGCCAGCAGATCGCCGGAGCAACCTGGAACACGCAGAGCCCGCGGGTGCCCGGGCTCCGCAGCGGTCGGGATGCAGCCCATCTCCATCCTCTCCTGCCGCCTGCGGGCCCCCAGCCTTGCCCTCTCACTGTGCCACAGACCCACCCTGCGCCAGCAACAGAAGGCCGGGTTCCCAGACCAGAGAAGCCGCCGAGCACAACTCCAAACTACGTCTAGGGTCGCCTGAGCCGCGACCTTTAAGCTCCTTTGCTCCCTCAAGCAACGCAGGAGCCCTTACTCCAGGTGAGGAGTCCGGAGCGGCCTCCCGGACCAGAACTGGAGGCTGAAAACCCGGAAAGCTGGTTTAAAAAGAGGAGAGTTTGAGACCAAAGTAACTCTAAAGTTAAATGTGTGAGCCTTAAGGATCTGTCTCAGCGGGGAGGAAATTACAGTTGAAAAAGTGGAGTTTTAAGGGCGCCCAGGAGAGACCCGGTTTGGGTGAAAATAAACATGGAACATGGAACAGCTGCTTCTCTAAGGGAGAGTCAACCTCCTGGAAACATATAGCCTCATGTTTTCACGGTCTCGTTAAGCAGGTTTATTTCGATTTGTTTTCAAATATAAAATCAAGAAGTGTTGAAAGAAGGTCTCTGCCCATCGCCCTTTTGCAAGTATGAACTCCTGATCAAGTCCCTCTTTTCTACCCTCCCCTGTAATTTTGCTGTGTATTTTAGACAAGCCAACATCACATCACTTCGCTGTTAAATTCATAGATGCACTTTAGATTTTTCTCTTTTTTTGCGGTAACAGTCTGTGTATCCCAATAAATTCTCAGCCCGGCTTAACACCCACGATACACAATAAATTCTCAGTTGGCTCTGATGATGGAAGGCACACAATTTTGTTGTTTTGGTTTTTGTTTTTCTGTACTGGTTTTACTGAACTGTCCAGGTAGTAATACGCAGTAACACCTTTATATTAATGAAAATACAACGCAACAAAACAAAAAGGGCAGCTGCTGCAGGAGTCCCCAGGAAGCCCCCGCCCATCCCTATTTCCCTTCAGTCCTTCAGGTCCAGTGCCTGTTGCCAACAGACTGAGTGAGCGCACACACTGTGAGGACAGTGTGTCTTCACTCCAGTCCACTGCCAAGGGAACGGCCATCTCTACTTTCCTTCCAGGTCAACCAGGTCGCCCGGCACCCAGGAAGCAGCTCCGGGCTAGCTGACTGGAGTAGAGGGGTTCCAGAGGCAGGGACCCCACTTCCCCCAAGTCTTTTCCTCATAGCATTTGGTGAATGGCCCCTCTGGGAGCCAGTTCACTGAAGCAAAGGAACCACCTCATCCCCAGTCCACCCTCACCCAGGTTATCAGCACCATTCTGCCCTGGGCAGTCTAAGAAGAACCTCCAAGAACAGCTCTCTCTGGCGGGTGGAGCCCACAGAGTCCTCAACCTTGCTAGCGTCTGGCCTCCCTGTGAGACTTCCCCAACCCAGAGTCCATGTTCTGTAGATGCACTGCGTTCATTTTCCACTGTGTTGCTAGGTGGGGCAGAGGGGCCCTCAGGAGAGAGAAAAGAAGGTTCCTGGCTTAGCTCACCTGGCCAGTGCCCAGCCTCTTGGTCTCAACCCAGCTGGGCTGTTTCTCTCTGTGAGGGCAGAGCCCACCAGGCTCTGGGGAGCTTCCTCCGGCAGCCAGATTGTGTGAGTGTGTGTGTGTGTGTGTGTGTGTGTGTGTGTGTGTGTGTGTGTGAGAGAGAGAGAGAGAGAGAGAGAGAGAGAGAGAGAGAGAGAGAGAGAGAGAGAGAGAGAGAGAGACATGTCTGTCTGTATTGCAGTTTTCCTGTAGCTGGTATGGTAGGGGTGCTGGGTGCAGTTCACAGGAAGGTGGTTGATTTCTCCAGTGCCTACTAAGGTTTGCTTCGACTTGGGATGAGGCAGGAAGGAATCTTCCTGGATGTCTTTGCTTTCTGAGCCAGGGCCAAGTGGCTAGGGGTGGGCCCACACCGCACTCCCCCACTCCACCCAGTATCTAGAGAGACGGGCTACCTTATGGCTGTTTCCATAATCCTGGTGGAAACTCAGTTAGTTGCACTAGGAATATTCCTGACTGACTGACTGGTATCTGTACACGCCCTGTCCGAGCATGGGCACTGTTGCTTTCACGTACAGAATGCAGACAGGGGACAGTATGCCACATGGCCTATGATGGAAACTGGGGCTTTGAAAAGATGGCTTGTAGGTGAGAACCTCTTGCCAGTAGAAGAGGGAATTCTTGAAGGGCGTGTATTAAGGTGAGTTATTTGACTCTCATGAGCCAGGAGGCCCCTGGACTGCTCCAGTTGCAGCTGGACCTCACTGCAGTGAGTGAGGCTGGACGGGGAACCAGTGAGAAGGAGGTTTGCCTGGCAGAGAGAGATCGAAACCATTCATCTTCTGCTGGCACATTCAATGCAAGGAGGTGTGCCCGCGGTCAATGCCAGGATCAGGACTCGCTAAGGCCCCCAGCTGGTCCTGGCATGCTCTTGTCCCTGAATGCTGAGGGCTTGAAAGTTGTGTGCTACATTTGGATCAGTTCCTTCTGTTAGGGCTGCCTTCCTACCCTGCACCCCAGAACCTGGTGGACATTTACGGGGTGTGCCGAGTTTGCCTGAGCCTGAATCACCAGGTCCCACTCCTAGTTCCAGGAGACACTGCTTCCTTGCTGAGGGACTTCAAGACTTCCCTAGGAGGCTGGGGGGGGATGTGATTAGGGAAGTGGACATCTCTCCTGCCCAACGTTGCAATTTTATCAAAAATGTAGTTTTTCTCCAACAGCATATCTCCTGCTTAGACAGCTAGCTCAGCTCCTTCCCCAGTGGATGGAGTGAAGTTCCATTGCAGGTGCCCATAGGATCCTGTCCATTATGGCCCCATGTGGCAGGTGACTCCCCTGTGGCTTTGTAAGGAATTCTGATGAGGACACATTTGCTGTTGAGGGGTTCAGAGATACCCTGTGGTCAGCATGCTACCTCAGCCCAAGGTACCAGATAGTAACTGGAATAAAATGGTCTCACAACGATTGTCTCGTCCTGGGTCTAACTATGCATTTTGAAAGGGCTGAGGAGAATGGGGGACCTGAGCACCCTGAGACCTTGACTGGGCTAGAATTCCCACCTGGAACTCAGCACTCAGCATGTAGGAAGTGTAGGATTAGAGGAAGATCCATTGTGTATACAGGACAGGAGTCAAAGAGTTCATCCCTGCTGGGGGAATCTGGGCTGCTGTGCTAGGATCTGCAAAGTGCCACTGGCTTTCCGTGGGGGGAGGGCAGGCAGAGATTTATCCTGAGAGCAATACAACAGCAACAGAAGCCAGGGCATCAAAGTCAGGCGAAGGCACAGAGGAGAGGATGAGGGAGACATAGGTCTGCTTGTTTTGTCTGGGTGCAGCCTGTATCCTGTGTAGCTGCTGACTAGTGTCCAAAGCCTTCGGAAACTCCAAGTTCATTGAAATGTATTATAGTCTCTCCCAGACACAGCTGGCTTTACTCATGGCAAAACAGTTCAGGGTACCCCAACACAGAGAGAGTGCCCAGGCTCCAAACTGTGAAGGACCGACTGATGTGGGAGACTGGCCTAGAGTCAAGGACCAGTGCTCCTTCCACATCCTCAGGGCTGGAGAACTGAGAGCAACAGGAGAGGGAAAGAAAGGAGGTGCTCCATGGAGCACTGACACCGCGTCTCTATAATGGAAAGCAGCTCTTTGGACTAGCATGGGGGTGAGAAAACATGAGAAACACACACACACACACACACACACACACACACACACACACACACACGGACTCTCCCAGGTCCCTGGTGCCTTCTAGGCTGTCTGGCACCACCCAAGCTCAGTGTGGCCTGGTGGCTGTGGGGTGCCTGCTCCCAGATGAAGCAGAGAGGAAGACAGGTCCAGAGTCCCCTGTCCTGTGTTAAGACTAAGAGTGAAGTGACCCCTTCAAACTTGGAATGTTGTCTTCCAATTAAGCTCAAAAGCACACCAAATAAACTACCACTCTTCACACAGAGCAGGGCCCACCTGTAGGTAGGAGCAGTCAGCTTAGAGACAATGGAGATGGGTCACCCTGGCGGTCTAGACTGTCCAAGCAACTTCCCCTGGGATCCCATAAGGAGGCTACAGATGGACCAGGGGGAGGCAGGAGAAAGCACTCAGCCTTGCTGGAAGAGCCAGAGCATTTTTTTTCCTCCACAGAATTTGTACACAGATCCTGCTGTCTGTCCTAAGTGCCAGTGAGGGCAGTGGACACACAGCCTCACTGGTTGGTTGGGAGGGAGAGAGAGAGAGAGAGAGAGAGAGAGAGAGAGAGAGAGAGAGAGAGAGAGAGAGAGAGAGAGTCCCACAGTCTTGCCTTCTCCTGTCAGCCTGCAGGGCCTCCCTGTCAGGAGGAGAGTAAAATTTAGGACCATAGACACGGAAGGTGGCTTCAGTCTGCCCCACCCACCTACCCCAGGGCAGCCTTCCCAGGACCCTAGCCAGCTTTAGGAGGGAAGTGCCCACTCACTCAGGCCAGCCACCA
Organism: Mesocricetus auratus; assembly: GCF_017639785.1. Classification (NCBI taxonomy): domain Eukaryota; kingdom Metazoa; phylum Chordata; class Mammalia; order Rodentia; family Cricetidae; genus Mesocricetus; species Mesocricetus auratus. The sequence goes on along the minus strand of NW_024429190.1, from coordinate 15,547,019 downwards.
GGAGAGTCTCTGCCCAGCGACCACACAGTAGCGAGTCCGTCCAGAAAACGTCCCTTTTTATTCCATATGCAAAGAAGTAGATTCATCACAGAAAAAAAAAAGTCTTCGCCAAGCCAAGAGAACCAAGGCCGCCCAAGAGAGAAGCTCTCTTCGGAAGAGAGGCCCAAATGGGATGTCCCAAGGCCTTGGCTCTCTGCGCTGTCTCTTGGAAGGGGACCCTGCTGTCTAAGTTCCTGTGGGATCCCGAGAAGGAGACAGTTTTAGTTAGGGCCAGGATGCCTCAGGGACAGTCACTGTGCAGTTCCTTGGCCAGCCCGTTCCAAGCGTCCATTTGCTGCCGAGGAGCCCGCATCTTCTCAGCACTCGGTGCGGGCGAGAGCCGTTGCATCGCCGCTTTCTTTCGAGCAGGGCTCCAGCCCTGCAGCTGACTGCGAGTCCTCGCTGCCGCGGTCCGGTACACTCTGGAGCGGCTGCCCACAGAGACCGCAGCCCGAGGGACTGCGAGGAGGCGCGCCTGCATTAAGGACGCGGGCTCACACCAGTCCCGGCATCTGCGCGCGCAGGAAGGGCACCGAGGCGGCGGCAGGGAAGGCTGCCAGCGGGTAAGCCAGCGCGCCCGAGAAACCGAGCAGCGGTGGCGGCGGCGCAGGTGCGGGCGGCGCCAGCGGGAAGGGCAGCGCGGGCCCCGTGGCGGCCGGCGGACTCTCGTGGTAGAGCACAGGCACGCGAACCAGACGCTGCGCGCCCGGCGGGGACAAACTGGCCGCTTCCAGCTCTGCCGCCAGCTGCCGCTTCCACTTGTTGCGACGATTCTGGAACCAGATCTTGACCTGCGTCTCCGTGAGCTGCAGCGAGGCGGCGAGGCCTGCGCGTTCCGCGCTGCTCAGGTAGCGCTTCAGGTCGAAAGTGGACTCGAGCTGGAAGACCTGGCTGCGCGAGAAGACCGTGCGCGTCTTCTTCTTGCGGCCGCCGCGTGCCTCCCCAACCGCAGCCGCAGCTACCGCCGGGGCCTCGGCTAGCTCCGCAGCCTCCTCCCCTCCGGCCACTGGGCCCTGCGTCGTCTCCTCCCGCGGCAAGGCTCCTGGCCCGGGGCATAGCGGCCAAGAGCTCTCTGCGCGGCCCATCTCCTCGCCGGTCTCCGGAGAGTCCCGGTCACTTGCTGCAGGAGAGAAATGGGCATAGGTTCTAAGGGTATGCCTAGAAGGAGTTATTGAGACTGGATTCCTCCCACCTTCAAATCCTCCACAGTCACAATGCCACAAGCTGGGAAGCATTCCCTTCGCAGGGGTTGGGGCATCTAACACTTGGGGGTGGAGGGAGTGGCAGAGGCAGAAGGTGAAGTCCAAGACCCAGGGCCATGGCAAACACAAGTCAGCATACGCCCAGAGGAGGTCAGAGAGGGAGAGAAAGAGAGAAAGACAAAGGCTAACGCAAAAGGCAAGCCGACCTTTGCGAGCTCCTGGTTCAGCTGTACCCCAGGCCTCCCACAATCGCACGAAGGACTGGCTCGGGACAAAAGGGCACATGTCCTTCCGAGTTATGTACACAGAGACTGACACACAACCTGGTAACCAGGGGCCAAGGCTTCCCCATCACTCACGGTGGGGAGGGGGTACACAGACACCAGGGAAACAGCTCTTAGGAGAAACACACACCCCCAAAACTCCACTGGGGTGACAGTGGCACAACCCTGAACCAGACATTCTCAGAGGAGGCCCTCTGCCGCAGGAAACCCACTCCAGGAGGGCACGGAGGAAGGCTATTCTGGGGACCACACTATCCCACCCTGCCCCAAGCATCTCCCACACTTGCTCGGGGGCTCCTTTCCCAGAGAATCTCTGGACTCATGCCCCATGTACCAAGCTCCAGGCTGGCAAGGGATGTCACCAGGTTTAAAAAGTTCATGGGGTCCCTGGTGCTCCTTCTGACTAATAGGTCAAGGAGGGTTCTGGCCCAGGTTATACTTCAGCATGGTGGGCTCCTGTGCATGGCTAAATTCTGCCTGGTGTCCTTGGAAGAAGTATGCTGATCTCACTTGCGCCCCTGCCCAGCCTCTATGTTCAGTGTCCTCTACAAAGTCACAGAGTTGGATGGCATGTATGCAGCCAGACCTAGGGGCTTACAAGACCCCCTAAGTCCCTATATTCACAGAGGCCTGCATATTGTCACGAAGTGCTAATCTGACTCACCTGCTCTGACAGGAATAGGGAACTCTAACCCGCATGGTACGAACTAAGGAGGAGCCACCTCTGGGGGCTGACCACTGGGCTGCAGATGACCATGGTCTAACTAGAAGGGAGATTAAAACGCATCCTGCAAGAGTCTCATCATTGGATTTCAGAACATCACAGGCCCTGTTTAGATGTTTCTGTAAAGAAGGCAGACATCCCATGTCTGGGTCTGGGCCGGGAGACCTGTCCTTCCACTCCATGTCAGGAAGGTGCTGCTAACGGGAAAAGAGTGGCCCCAGGCCATGTACCTCCCCAAGGCTCCTGGCCTACACACAGATGGCTCCCAGAGTCTCAGTAGGAAAAGTCTTTAGCCATGTAGAAGTCCCTGTGTTTAGAGGCAGGTTGGCAAAGGGGCTAGAGTGGGGGAGGTTGAAATATGTTTCCTAGTCTTCTCCAGGGTTGTTCTCCAAAGGGCAGGCCCTAAGAGAGGTAAGGACCCTCTGGAGACAGACAGAGGCAGAGTTAGGATGTCCAGGCCAGAGGGGTAAGTGGGTTCTGTGACTGAGGAGCCTCCACCCCCCATTCTCTGAGCCCTCTACAGGAAACAAAGGCCAAGGAGGGGGAGGGGCAAGAAATGAGAGAGGGGGTGGAAAGGACCCTTCAGAATGGGGTTCCACCAGCCTTAGCCCTGGGGCCTGGGAAGACCCAAAGAGAGGCCCAGGCCTAGACTGTACTCTTACTGCAGCCTGTAGAGCACATGATACTTAGGGGGCCACAGTTGCCATGGAAGGTCTCCCAACCAGCCCCATAACTGTGGATCCTCTGCTCAGTCTCCCTTTTATTTTAGTGCGTGGCCCCACAGCCTCCCCTCCTCTGCTCCCTTCCTCTCCCATCGTTTCCCTTTCATCTCTCTCAATACACCCCATTTCCCTCTCCTGTCTTCCCGCGGCCTATTTCACTCTCCTCTCTCCTGTCTGCAATTTCGCGTTTTCCAGCCCTAATCGGCGCCTTAGTACCTCTACGCGTGGACCACCATCCCTGGTCTCCAAAAACTGCCCGAGCTGGCGTTCCAAGGTGGTTTCATACCACCCAGACCCCAGTATACAGAAGACTACAGACTCACCAAACCCGAAGTCACCAAAAGAACACACAGGGAGGAAGCAGGGCCCTGCGCATTGCCCACTCCTTCCGGCACCCTCACTTACTGTCAGGACTCAGACCACCTCCGTAGCCGCCGTGGGGCCGTGGGTACCACCGCGTCGTGCCTCCGCAGCCAAGCGCGAAGGGCGGTCCGGGCCCGGGAGGCGGCCGGGGCCCTAGGCCCAGCGCCCGGGCCCTTGCTTCGCCGCCCCGCCCGCTGCCCGAGCGTAGTTGTCGCCGCCTCTGCAGCCGTCGCCGCCGTGCCTGCTCTGGATCCTCGTCCTCGGGGTCGTCGTCTTCCTCCTCCTCGCGGACGCCATCGCCCTGGACTGAGCGCCCCGCGCCCTTGGCCTCGGCTGCCAGCAGGTTCTCGATGAGGAAGGAGGAGGCGCGGGCTGGCGTGGCGCGCCCGGGTTCCGTCAGCTCATCCGGCATCGCGGCCGCGGGCCCGTCGGGCAATGGTGGGATCCTGGGCGTCCCAGGTGCCCTGGGGCGCAGCCGCTTCTCGACCTCGCCGGGATTGTGGCGAGCAGCTGCCCAGAGTACGCGCGGGCCGGCCTGGAGAGCCGCTGCCCGGATCGCGGGCGTCGGGCTCCACGAGGCGGGCGTCGGCTTCTGTGCCGCGATGGGCTGGGCAGGAGTGGGTGCGTGCGGCAGCGTTCCCGCAGCTGCCTCGCTTGCCTTTCTCGTAGCGGTTCAGGTCGCCGCCCCGGCCGGCCTCACGGGGGGCGGAGAGGGGCGGGGCAGGGGCGGGGCGGCGCGGGCTCTGTTGGCACAGCCCCAAGGACCCGCCGCGTCCCCGAGAGAAGCCACAGCCAGAGACGCCTCCCGGCCGGACCCTGCGCACACGCCGCAGCGCGGCCCAGGGAAGGCGTCTCGGTGGTCGAGCGGGGACGACCCTGCGTGATGCATTCCGGAGGTCCTCCGCACCCGCGCCAGGGGGTGGAGAAGGGCGGGTCCTCGGCTGGGAGGCCGACCATTGGCTACAGGGTCGCTGTGAGGCCCAAGTTGGCCAATCCTGTCGGAGGAGAGCCAGTACTCACCCGCCGGGAGCGTGTCGGAACCCGCAGAACGCGCGCGGTTTGTGCGTGAGTCCGTGTGACTGTGCATTCCCTCGCGTGTAAGAGCTGCAGCCGATTGGACCGCAATCTCACTTTTTAAAAGACCCCGTGCGTGTAATTAAAAAAAGGAACTCTCCCAAAGTAAGGTTGTAGAAATGCGACATATTTTAACACTGACGTGTAACGAAATACGCTTTCCGTGCCACTGTGGTGCGATGGAATGCTCTGTGTGTAAAGAGACCCAAACCCGAAGGACCTGGCTCCTGCCTCCTGGTGTCACGCTGGCTGGGAGCCTGTTACCTTCGCCTGGCACCTCCATTCCAGGCTTGATCTTTTTCAGGCCAGCCCCTGTGGAGGTCTAAAGGTCGTGAGGGACAGTTCCTCCTCTTGCCTCTGTTTCTTGCCCTGCCCAGCGTGAGTTGTCTTCTCCCACTTCAGGAGAAAGGCAGCAGAGGGTAATCCAGACTTCGCTGAGGCCCGCGGAGCTGTGACCCACTTTCGACGCAAGCAGGGGACAGCCGAGTCACTGAGGGGAGCGCTTCACTGGACACGGGTTATCACGGAAAGGCGCACCCAGCCGTTCAGTGCGGGTTCACAGCCAGTGCCTAACAAAGTGCGTTCCACATTCCAGGAAGCAGATCGCAGAGCTTCCGCCTGCTTTACTCAATCTTCAAAACGAGCACTGTTTTCCAAAGGGGAAAACTGATAAGAGAGTCCCTCCCCTCCCATGGTAAGTGGCTTTCGAGGCATGGAGTCCAGAGCTTGCTCTGTATGGGAGGCAGGAGGCTGTGGAAACTTTGGGGCCTGCACCCCACAGTAGCCTCTGCTGCGGTGTGCCTGGGTCTGCCTTCTTGGCAGCTGCTGAGAAGGATCTCTGGCTGGAAACCTGGGTGGGAGGTGGGCTTTGTACACACTAGAACTAAATTTCGGGCCCATATTCTGCAAGGCAAGAAGGATCTGTGGCAAGCCACCACATCTCATGGAAGAGAGCTCTGGCCCAAAGTTAGGTATCTCTGAAAAGAATCCCTGTTCCGCGAATACGACTTTTTTTGGTGTCTGGGCTCAGAAAGACTCAGGACCTGGGTAGAGGGAAGGAGGGAGAAATTAGCACCCAAATTCGTTTGTAGGAGTCAGGCACAAACCCTGGGCCAATGGAAGTTGTTTTTAACGGATGAAGAGACTGGGACCAGAGTGGAGCACTGTTTAGAATGGCTGTGGGGAGAACCACCCAACGCCTGCAGTTTCAGGCTCCCCTGTGAGCAGTACCTTCCTCCCTGTAAAACCACAAGCCTGTTGGGTGGGTTGTGGCTTCCATTTCTCTGTGCACTGTCTGGGTGGGGGAGCCAGGCAAGGCTTCTTCGGAGTCTGGGTTGTAATTCCCTCTGCTCTAGGGTTGTGCGGCCCTCGCTCTGCCTGGCGCCTTACTGGTAAACCATGGACAAGTGCCACAAGTAGCTTCATGACCTTTGGGTGGAAACCTGCCTTGCTTGATACCTGAATGCTAAGGGAGCACAGTGCTGCTGACCCACCACTCCCTCTGGGGATGCGCATGAGATCGGTTCCTCACTGGTCTAGGGTTGAGGAACCCAGTGAGGGGCGTGGTTAGGAGTGGGGAAAGGGCACCTACCTCTCCTGCCATGGAAGCACTGCCGAGAATGACACCCATAGCAGCTGGCGCCTGGATCCTGCTGACTGCAAGAGGGCTGGTGGTTGCCACCCAGGAACAGGGTGTATATGTGTCAGGAACCAGAGTGTATGTGTCAGGAACGCCCAAGCTGGCCCAATGGGTGCTCACCCAAGTCCAGGGGCCCACAAACTCAGCCTACAGGGAGGAGAGCAGAGGAGTAATGCTTGACTCCCTGCCTCCCAAGGTCAGCTCTGATGCAGCCCAGCATATAGGCCAGAAAGGCAAGTTTGTCCCGGTTCAAGGCCAGTTTGGCAAAGGAAGTAAAGCTCCCAAGCACGATCCTGATCAGCAGCCTTGCCGGCACCCAATATCCCTGGTTTCTTTTACATTCCCTGCAGAATTCTAGGGCTGGAGTACTGTCCCTTCCCCAAGTCACACCCATTCATGTACACAGAGAGAGAGACAGACAGAGAGAGAGGACAGAGAGAGAGAGAGAGAGAGAGGAGAGAGACAGAGAGAGAGAGAGAGAGAGAGGGAGAGAGAGGAGAGAGAGAGAGAGAGGAGAGGGAGAGAGAGAGAGAGAGAGAGAGAGAGAGAGAGAGAGAGAGAGAGAGAGAGAGGGAGAGGGAGAGAGGGAGGGAGGGATGGAGAGTAGCTTGCCCAGGCTGTGGCTTCTCTGTCCATTTGGTCCTGGTGCCTTCCCCCCCCCCATCTCACCTCTCCTGTGTGCTGGGACCCAGCCAGGAAACCTGCCCAGAATCTGTTCACTAAAGACCTAAATCTGAGCGACCGGATCTGTGAGAGCTGGCAGCTGCAGGGCCACTGCCCATTTCCCCTCAGCAAACTTTGTCATTTGGAAAAAGTTTACAAAGATGCCCACTTTAAATTTAAATTTTTACTTTATTTTTGCTTCCTTCACCCCTCACCCAACCTTATTTCTTCTCACACCACTCCCTACACAACACAGATGTCTGCTCTTGGGTTTTGATTGACAAAAACCAATACTCCATGTACACTTTCTCAGCTTCTTATTTTCAAAGCCAATCACCTGGGGGGATTGAATCCAGGACCCCTTCGGATGTCAAAATCTTCAGGTGTCCAATTAGCTCCAGCCTTGAGTTCCAGGTAATGCTCCTCCCCCCACCCCTGCCCCACCCCCCCAGTGCTTGACATTGCCGGCCTACACCACCACCTCTGGTTACTTCCTAAAGGAAAGTGCATGAGCATAGGCACCACATCCTCCTGTGTGCTTCAGATGTCTCTAGATGGCTGATAGACCTGGTGAGATGTGGGTGCTGTGGAATCTCTGCTTGGCAGCATTTGGAGATCGTGACGAAAGGCCCCGTGCCTGACACAGGACAGACGTAAGTTTTCTTTCCAATTACCATTTTTGTCATTCTGGGAATAAGATCCGTTTGAAGATATTTTTGCCCCACCCAGGCAGACACATTTTTCTCTCAGTGTCCAGAGGGATTTTTGCAAGACCTCTTTACTGAGGACCTCAGAGTGCGGGGCAGAATCTAGCCTGGGAATCACATCCATTGCTCTGTGGAGGAGCAGCGGTCCCAAGGGAGTTCAAGGGTCAGCAGAGGCAGTTGGAGAGGCACTCTTGTTAGATAGTAAGGTGGGAGATGCTGTAGTCAGGCTGGAGCAGTCACTCCCTTTCCTGCAGTGGCCGTGCCTCTTGCCAGACTTAGGTGCCTCCCTCTCTGCCACTGTAGATACTGGGATGGGCAGAACACTAGCGCTTCAAAGTCGCTGCAGACAGACAGCTGTGTACTCCCCAGCACTGGTTTCATCTCACCTTCCTGGTTGCTCAGGTAAGAGTTCTCTGCCCGCTGACTCAAAGAGAAGGGAAGCCCGGGGCTGAATGACTTAGGAAGCTAGAGTCTGGTCCTGGAAGAACAGCTGCTAGATAGAGGGGCCAACGGGTCCTTGGCCAGATAAACAGTATGTTCTTAATTTGGAAGGCAGTGGGGGAGTCAATGGAGGTTGCTAAGCTAGAGATATAAAACTATTAAAACTGGAAGCTTAATCTGAAAGCCAAAGTGACCAAAGGAGGTGCTGCCCACTATCCCTAGCACTCGCAGTGAGGGACCGCTTCCCTTCCTGGACTGCTGGTACTCACTCCCTAGTGTAGCAGGCTTTAGTTGTAGACACACCTACAGCAGCAGTGGTCCAGCTATGACTTCTCTCTTGGCTCATGGTAGCCAGCAGTCAGATCTCGTTGACAGCCACACAGCCTCTTCCATGTCACTGACAGCAGGAAACAGCCCCATTCTCAGAGTTGCCTGATTTGAACCAGGCTCCTGTGTCCTGGGTCACCGCTGGTCACCCCAGCATCTTCAACTGCAAAGGGGACTAAAGACACTCACCATCCAGTGAGTAGGACTGTGGGTAGTCCATGCAGTGGACAAACCTTTGTTGTATATCAAAAACAATCTCGTTGAAAAAGATGCAATGTTGGGGAAAGGTTTTATTTTTATTTTGTATTTTTTTTGAGACCAAGTCTCACATAATCCAGGCTAGCCCCAAATTCACTATGTAACTGAGGATGATCTTGTTCTGATGGACACCCCAATCCCCCACACGTTTCTGCTTCCCAAGTGCTGAGGTTATAGTCCAGTTCTAGGTGCTAGGAATCAACTCCCTTCCTGTGTGTTAGGCAAGTCCTCCACAAGCTGAGCACTTGGCTGCATTTAAGAGACTAGTCACTTCTGACACTGTGAAAATCTCCCTTTAAAACTGGAAAGAGGAAGGGGATTTTTCTCTGCGGTTAAGGACTTGGAGGATAGGAAAGAGAGAGACAGAAAGAGAGAAAGAAAGAAAGAGAGGGGGATAAGAGAAAGGGGAGGGAGAAGAAGAGGATGGGAGAGGAGGAGGGGAAGAAGAGGGAGTAGAGGAGGAGCCGGGAAAGCAGGTGGGGAGGGAGCGGCCCTGTAGTGCTAACAGCTGGGTGGGTTTTGTCTTGGCAGGACTCGACCCTTCTGATTCCCCAGTTACAGCTGGGCCAGACTGTGAGCTCTGCAGCTCTGTTCCTCCTCTTCAGCCCCTCCATATCCATGTTCATGTACACACATGTGTAACTTGAATCTTTCCAAAGTCTGCAGAAAAGCCATGCTGCCCTGCCCAGACCCCAGGGACAAACAGTTGCCCTTCCTGCTCAAGGGAAGATCTGGGGAAGCTAGGGGCAAAACACAGCAGCACTGAGACCCACCTTAATCCAGGAACCTTTGGAGCCCTGCTTGCCAGAGGAGTAGATAGACCCTGATGGTCTCACCTTGTGCTCACCCTGCCCAGGCTTGTGACTATGTCCTTTTGGGCAGGAGAACATGGGACACCAGTGAATGTTTCAAACCTACACAAGAGGACTGAATACCATCTCCCCCAGCACTGGCTCTCCTGGCTGTTCCACTGACCCATCCATTTCACCTTCAGCCAACTCCTCCTTTTCTAATTTCTTTTCCCCAGGAGTAGCAGGCCGCAGGATGATCTGCTGTTAGAGTCTTGGCTGTCCTGCTGTTTCCTTGGAGATAACACATTATATTAGGAACAGCTAGAAATGCAGGAATTTGGATCGCAGCTCTGCTCGCTGACCAGTGGAGATTCTAACTGCTTCCCCCAGTCCCCTGCAGGTGGTCATTAGGCTTCCAGGGCAGGTGACCAAGGTGGCTTCAGGGGTATGGGGGGCAGGGGGCAAGAAGAGAAAAGGCTGCAAATTATCTGAGATGGATGATGGACAGCCAGATGGATGGATTCTTGGCTGGGGGCCTCCTTTCTCTTGGAACCTGCCTGGCACTGCCTGCCTGGTCCAACTCTCTGGATCCCCATGTTTCCCCAGCTGTGGTCACTTTCACACTGGTGGGATGTCTGCTTTTAATGTGAGGAGCACCTCGAAATAGGAGCAGGTTTGGTTTTCACAACGGAGCACAGATTTCTGCTGGAGTTATCCAAATCTCAAGGGATCATTAGGCAGCTCTGGCTGCCCGTGACCCTGATTAGAAGTGACTTGAGGTTGGGTAAAGAGGTTGGAATGAAGGGCTGAATGGTTTATGATGCAGGAAAACTTTTCCTAAGGACTCAGAGAGATGGAGCCGTCTGGAAAGCAGAGCTGGTGATGGAGCAGTGAAGGAGCCTGCAGATGTGGACAGCTCTGCCCTCCATCTTGGAGAGGACGCCTGTGGCATCTTAGCAGGGTAGACTTGGCAAGGAGTTTGCCAACTTGGGAGAACCTGCAGGCTTAGTTATCATCCCCCTCTGATGGCCAAGGTGGTGAGGGATTTGTCTGGAACAAGCTCCTCCCCTCAATTTCTAACAGTTCAATGGGTTCTGGTGAATACTTGGAGTCCCACAAGGCCATGAGAGAGATACGATGCTGGCCCAGTCATCATCTACTGTCTGCTCATGCATTCACCCATCCATGTATCCATACATCAGCCATTCACCCATCCATTCATGCATCTATGATCCATCCGTCCATCCATCCATCTGCCCTTAGGGGTGGGGTTAGCGCCTCATAAAATTGCTTGAAAAAGTGGGTTCACATTTCACTCTTCCACCAAGTGAGGTCACTGAGAAGGCACCATCTTAGAGGCAGAGGGCAGCCCTCGCCAGCCCCTGAACCTGCTGGCAACCCAGTCTTCAGTTCCGGATCTGCAGAGCCATGGAAGTAATCTTGACTCCTTAGGAATCACCCAGCCTGAAGTGCCTTTCCTCCGAGGACTGAGACAGCATGTCCTTTACTCTCTCAGTGGTGTGACGAAATACCCAAGAGAAGCAAGGTGAGGGAGACAGGCTTCATTTTGGCTCAGGGCCTTCAAGTTCTCAGCTCATGATCAACTGGCTCTATTGATTTTAAGCTGTGGTAAGAGAGACTATACCACAGGAGGATGGAGCAGGTGGAGCACAGAGCTCACTTCATGACAACCAATCAGGAAGCAAGGGTAGAGATGGGGGGGGTCTAGGCAAGACATGGCCCCTAGACAACCAGTCAGGAAGCAAGTAGGCACCACTGCCAAGCTCACCTCACCTTCCAAAAGCATCATTCAGTATAAATGCACAGTTCAGATATCCTGCAATGTCTGGGATTCAGGCACCCCACAATGAACCCAGCTGGGGTTTGAGGCTTCAACATAAGGGTCAAATAAAACCATAACATAGCCCTGAAGCTGTCTGAGGTAAGGGCAATTGCATCACGCCTCACTTGGAGGCTGGTTAGATTCCCTTGAGAATGATTTCAGGACCTGTCTGGGACAGGAAGGTGAGATTCCCTTAGTGAGTTCCAGTCATATCAAACCTGCTCCACAAAGTCTGGGACCAGCGTTTCTGAATAGCCTACACCTGAGGAGCAATGGGGAGTTGTGCTCCCAGAATACGTAGCAACCAGCACCTCTAAGAAGATCCTCACTGCACAGAGTCACTACACACAGACACGCACACAAAGGTCCCAGACCTGTGCTGACCAGTGAGCTGCTCTTCCACCAGGGTAGAGTTCTGGGGAAAAGTGCATCGAATGGAAGCTTTCTAACCAGCGTGTGTTACTGTGTTTACTGTGCTCGGTGACTGGTGAAGTTTTCTCTTTCATCTCAACTGTTCTCAGCACCTTACAAAGCATGAGTGAGTCTGGTGGATGGGAAGGATAGTGTGTCTTGCTCTGCAATGAAGGGAAATAACATGGGGACAGCTTGTGAGATGGAGTGTGGCTCTCTCAGCCCTCAGATAGAGATGGGACAGATGGCAGCTTTAATGACTCTGGGATAAACATGTCCACAAAGAGTGTCCAAATCATCCACCATTGCCCTCTTGGGACCAATGGAGGATGTGCTAACCAAAACGGCTTGGATCAGAACCTTCCAAACACAAACCACTGGACAGACTTCTACTTAGGAGTTAGTCTTTTCTGGAACCCTCCCACTTCTACACAGTAGAGAAAGGAGAAAGCTTTCTTCGAATTTTGATCCCCCCCCCCCAGACTTTGAGAAGCCAAAGCAGGGATCAGAGCCCACTGGTGCCACCTGCAGGAAGCTTGTGGTATTGACCCAATAACTGAGGGGTAGACCTGTGGAAATAAGCATTTCTTTGCATCCCACATTCCTTCCCAGCATGTATAACACCATACACAAGACATCATTAAAGAGTCTCCAATGTGTAGAAACTCAAGCTCTTCCGTGGTGTGGAGCCAAAGTGAGATTCAGAAACTCCCCATTCCCTTGGCAATTATTGGACTAGGGAGTTTACAGCACAGCCTGAGGTACTGGAATGCTGAGCCTAAGGCAGGCATTAGCAGCCCAGGTGGACAGAAGGGCAGGGCAGTGGAGAGGGACCGAAAGCCTTCCTGACTAGACCTCACACCACACACCAGGAGAAACTTCATCTCCCCCTACAGCCTGCAAATTCAGGCCACTTCACTTCTGCCTGTCACTTGTCATCAGCTGCTACTGCTCTGGACTTTGACAAGACCCATGGGTCCAAGTGGATAGTCAACCACACATCATATCCAAGTGCATGCCAATGGTTACCCTATGGAGAAGTGAGGGGAGTAGAAAGAGTCAGCCCCTTGCATCTAGTGTACGACGGATTTGTAGAGCAAGAGGGTGGAGGGTCCCAGGTCCCTGTGAGATAAGATGTTCCTTTACAATCGACCAAGGGTGTTCTTAGGCTTGCTTTAGGTACAGCAGCCAGAGGCCTGTTTCAGGAAGCTTGACTTACCCTGTTTCTTGGTCTGCAATTAGGGAAAGATGCCAGCAGGGGGCAGTCTCCAGGCCCTAGCTCAGCCGTTCTCAATCTTCCCAATGCTGTGACCCTTTAATGCAGTTTCTCATGTTGTGCTGACCCCAGCCATAAAGTATCTCATTGCTACTTCATAACTGTAATTTTGCTACTGTTATGAATCATTATGACTGGACTTGCCAGGAGTGGCTTGCTGGACTGCAGAGCACCAGCTTGGGGACTCCACAGTGGGCACAGTGACAGCTGATCAGGCAGGGTTGATGGCTGTTGGGAAGCTCACCTGAGAGGAGGTCAGCAGCACCCTTGGAGGTGCAGCAGGGACACATGGGAAGGACCAGTCCTAAACTGAAAAGGCTCACAGGGGATTTAACATCAGATGCCTTGACTGAATTCAACTTGGGTATAATTCTAAATTAGGAAATTTGATCAGGATCTGAGCCTTGGACATCATTTTTAGTCAAATTGGAGTCACGGGACTGGGGAGATACATGTCTGTCCATGTGGGGTAGAGAGGGCTCCTTTTGCCTCTGTGTAGAGGGAGTGGGGGAAGCTCCTTCAGGGATGGCCCCGCTCGTTGTCACATTTCCATCAGGATGGGGATATGAGGCCATGCCTAAGCTCTGGCCTCTGTCCAGACCCTGACAGGTCCCAGGTGGTCCATGCTACAGGCCCACCTCTGCTCTGGCAGCTTAGGTCGCTGTACTCACCTAAAGCTACACCACCACGGTGTTTCTTAATGTGGGAGCCCTACCCTTTCTCAACCCTAGAGGGGGCAAGCAGAAGCAGGACCCTCCTGGCGCAGGCGAGAATGCCACTCCTGCACTGGCTCAGGGAGCGGAAAGCACCAGGCTGGTCAGGTGCCGCAGGACAAGCAACTTCCCCAGCCTCTGCTCCACTGATGCCTGAAAATAGGGGATCCTTGACCTGCACAGCTGGAGAAAAGAGATGCCATCTTGGAAGCAGAGGGAGGATGATGGTGGACTGACCTCTCAGAGACACCCAGCATTCCGCCCCTACCCCTGCACTTCCTACAAGCTCCAGGCTTGCTGTTACCTGGCCCAGGCAATAGGGTCCCCGGAGCTGCTTCACAACAGCACTGGTTTCAAAGTGCCCACCCTGGCTGTGGGAGAGAGCCGGGACCAGGGCAATAGACCCAAGGCTGTTCAGAGTTTGCTTCTGTCTGTCACCCTCCTGAGGTTGCAAGAGGCATATCCAGGGTTCCTCATGGAGAGGGCTTTAGCACCATTTTTGCTAAGGTTGAAACTTTGGAGGCTCCTGGTGTACAAGGGGCTCAAAGTTTCCTGTCACACGGATGATAATGGTGCTAACCAATGGGGCGGCGCGGCAAGGCAAGGGCAGAACGATTCATAGCTGCTTTTCTACTGGAGTCCTATAGGACAGTAAACACGCCAGATACAGCTCCAGGAACTGAGCAGGATGGAGGAGAGCTCCTGGGCCAGCACACTCTAATGAGGGATCAATGAGGTATAGCCTCCAGACAGCCCTGGCTCCAGGGGAATTCCGGACACTGGGGCTTCAGGCGCCTGCGTTTCTTTTGCAGGTTTGGGTGGGTGGAGGACACTTAGGCTGCTCCTTAACCCATCCCAGTCTGCCTGCCCCGTGCCTCACCAGCCAGGACAGTGAGTGATGCCTGTACCCAGAGCCTAGACCCACACCCAAGACCTCTTTGCTTCTCAGGATTTTACCACCCTCTTCCTTCAAGAAGCTACAATCCCCACGGCAGCTGGAGTAAGGAGAAGATCAGCAGCTGGGAGTGCCTGGGCTCCAATTTGGGCTGGTGGCCTTGGCCCTGCTCAGCCAGCCACCAGGTTCTGCAGGAACCACTCCAGCCCACTCTTCTGCAGCCAGTCCAGGTTCTGGTGCTGTCCTCAGCTCTTCTGGGCCAATGGTGCTCCTCTCCTGCACTTCTCCACAATGGGCCCTGAGGATCCAGGCAAATTTGGCTAGGGATTGTTTGGGCAGATTACCTCCTAACTGCCCTTCTCCCGTCCAAGTTGGAGTCATCTAGGCCCAGAGCCGGAGACCCTACTCACTGCAGAGTCTGCTAGTCTACTCCAGGAGGTGACCCCGGGACTTGCCAGGTGTTGCCCAGAAGTGGGAGTTGGGGAGAGAAGGTCTTCTCAGGCGTCAGACAGGCCCCTGACACAAAGCCATCCCCTAGCCTGCCTGTTTGTGCTCAGGGTCTGAGCAGAGGAAGCAGCCTCTCTTGGTTTTGAACTGTGAGAAGCCCCCTGAAATCTGTCCCGCATCCCTGTCTCAGGCAGCCAGGTTCAAGAGGTGTCCGGCACTTTGTGTGACCCAACAGAAAACAAAAATGTGGTCCTTGCTCAAAAAGAACAAGATGAAAAATATGGCAGCAGAAACAAGCAGGAGGAACAAGTGGTCTTGGATGGCCCAGCGAGGTCTGACTCTGAGGGTCTCACCCCTGCACACTGTCCTGATGCTCTGCTCTGCTCTCCTGCACTAGCCTCTCCCCTGCACACTGAGACTCTTCCTACTGCCTGGGTAGTATGATAACTCCCTCCCACAACCTGCAGAGGGTGCCCAGCCCTCCAGCCTGGGGCCAAGAGCAAGCATTCAGGCCAGGTCAGTGGGGGAGAAATAGATTGGCCTCTGCCCAGGAGGAACCTGGGCTAACCTTGACTACCTCAGGCTGGTGTTTGCTATGAAATCCTGTGTTCTCATTCTTGATAATAAGCTCTTTTCAGAGTTGGGGAAACAGTTACACTTCCACTCCACAACACAGACACACACACACACATGCACACACACGCACAGTCAGGGGCGGTGGGGGGGAAGAAAGTCCTGTCTGCACATGTCCTGGGTCTCTGCATTAACATGGGGATAACTTCACCAGGAGGGACCCACACTCTGAATTAGGATGTGCCACACCTGGGCTTGGAGTCTCAGTTTCCCTATCTGTATAGGGATTGACGATTGAGACCATGGCTTTCCTCTAGTTTGGGCTGGACAGGCACAAGCTAAAGCAGTCCTGAGAGACCCTGGTCTCTCTGAGGAAGGGTGGGTAGGTATGTTTCTCTGGGTTCCCACTCTATGAATGGCTTGACTGTACTCACAGGCCAACTGGGGTGTGCAGCTGCTGAAAGGGCCTATGGGTCTGCGATGGTTCCAGAAGGCATGTCGGCAGGTCTTCGATGGCGGCCATCCACTCTATCAGGCGAGTAGTTCTAGAGTCTTCTCAGTAGGCTGCTGTCCTTCCTGGCTCCCCAGGCTCCCCTGCTAGTTACCCTGTGACCCAGGACCACCCATCCTGGCTGCAAAGGGTGGGGCATTTTCTCCTGGATCATGGAGCAGCTGGGTTCACATGATCCTCCATCATTTGTCTGGTTCAAAGGATGGAGGTCCTGGGGACCTGGGTCTGTGTGTGGATTCTACTACCCACACTGCACTAGATATGGAGCTGCAGCAGCAAAGAGGAACTGAAAAGAAAAATCCCTGTAGTTCACTGAGTTCTCCCAGCACCTGGTGTGGTAGCAGCAGGCAGTCCCCCTTAGCTGAAGAGGAAACAGGCCCAGAGAGGTTAGGGAACCCATCTCAAGCCACATAGCCACAAGACAAGTGAAATCTGAATTCCGGACACTAAGCACCTTGGGCCATCCAGCTTCTTCAAACAAGTGTGTGCACACTCATGGGCATAGGACCAGTGATTAAAACGTGGAGCGCTTTAAAGAAATGCCCGCCTCTGAAGATGAGAACACAAATCCATTTTCTTCATGCCATGATTGATTTCTCTTCAAGAGCACTTGCATTATGGAAAGCTTGGCTCTGAAGGTCAGCTGGTTTAAATAGAAGTAAGTCCGGGAAAAACACGTAAGTTCAATGCCCTGGAAAAGCACATCTCAGGCCGCCAGTCACTTGAGGAGCAATGAGGACAGTGTTGGTTTGGCAAAGCTGAGGACTGTGCCTCACAAACCATCACTTGGGCTGTCCCTGTGGACCACCCCTCATAGACCATCCCCTGGGCTGTCCCTCTGTACTATTCTTCACAGAGCATCCCTGGGCCATCCCTCATAGACCATGCATGCCCTGGGCTGTCCCTGAACTGTCCCCAATAGACCATTCCCTGGCTGTCCCTCTGGACCATCCCTCACAGACCATCCCCTGGGCTGTTTCTCTGGATCATCCTCCATGGGCCTCTCCCTTCTGGGAGAGGCTGGTCCCTAGGCACTGGCTCTCCATCTTGGAGGGAGAGCCCATCCAGCAGCAGAGGTCTTGATGTTCGGAATGATAGTTTCCAAGATATGTTGAGCTCCGTGCAGAGAACAGGAGCTCTATTTCCTTCTTTCCCATCCTCTTCCTCTCTCCCTTCTTCCTTTGACTTTCTCCCCCTCCCTCCTTCCCCTTTCTTATCCCTTCCCTCCAGGAATCCTGACTGAGTTCCTATGGCTGATTTCTGGGAATAGGACAGTGAATCAGCAGCCAGGTCCTTTATTTGTTGGCCTCCTGTGTGTTAATTCACATGCTTACCCAGATGGCATATGAGGTCAACTCATCTTCAATTGAGAAAATAGAGGATGAGTCCCAGAGAGGTGTGGTAACTTGCCTGAGGCTGCCCAGCACACAGGTAGGACATCAGTCTGCCATTGGCCTCTCCCACCAGGCCTTTTCCTCTGTGGTAGTTGGTTTTTGTCAACCTAGACATATAGGGGAAGAGTGACACCTCTGTAAGAATGGCCTCCAGGCAAGTCTGTGGGACATTGACTTGATTAATGATTGATGTAGCAGGGTCCAGCTCACTGTGGATGGTGCACACTGTCCCACCACCCCGTGCTGGTGGTTCTGGGTGGTATAAGAAATAGGCTGAACAACCCACGGGGAGGAGGTCATTGAGCAGGGCTCCTCCATGGCCTTTGTTTCAGCTCCCGCCTCCAGGCTCCTGCCTTGAGTTCCCGCCCTGACTTCCTCCGATGATGGGCTTTCACCTGAGAGTTATAAGCAGAAACAAACCCATTTTCCCCCAAGTTGCTTTTGGTCATGGCGTTTTATCACAGCAGTAGAAACCCTCACTAAGACACCCTCCACACTCCTTATGTTTGCAGGCCCACATCTGGACAGAGGTGGCTCATACCTCTGCTGCCACACTTACAATTTTGTTTGTTTTGTTTTTATTTTTTCAAGACAGGGTTTCTTTGTGTTATAATCCGGGCTGTCCTGGAACTTGCTTTGCATATCAGACTGGACTCAAACTCACAGAGATCCTCCTGCCTCTGCCTCGCAAGTGCTGGCATTAAAGGTGTGCGCCACCACCGCCGCCGGCTCACACCTAGCTTTGTCCTTTGCCAACAAAGGCTTCCTCTCCACCCTGGGAAGGCCACCCACTGTTAAGTCACCCTGGGAAGCATCATGGAGAGCTAACCACCCTGTGTGGAGAGTCTCTGACTTCCTTGGCACAGATTCCCCTTCAATAACAGATCCCTCACTCCCACTCACAGCACCCAAGCTGGCCTGACGTGAGGGGCCTCATGCAGAGCATGGATCCAGGCAGCTGTGATCTTGTAGACTTCCCATTGGCTGGAAAGCATTCGAGCAGAGTGGAATGGAGCAGTGGGGGAGAGAAGGCATGTTTGCTGTGTTGTAGAACCTGGGATGACTCGGGTAGGACACACAGGGCTGCCAGGAACAAGGGGCCCTTGTTGGAAGGAAGCAGCTGTACAGGCCTGGTTGGTGTCATGAACATCTAGGGTCTTAGGTTCTGCTTTCAGTGATATAAGGCCAGTGGAGGGGCTAGTGGGTGGTGTTGTAGGGAAGGCCAATAGGACCCCAGCAGCAGGGAGTCAAATGAAAGCTTGAGTCAGGAGAGTGGAATCCGGTCTAAATTTCCTCCACCTCTTGGTTAATCAACCAAGGCAGATTGTCTGAGCATCATCTGGAATCCAGCTTCTAGAGGGTTCCAGGTGCAGATGGGTAAAGGCAGTTTGAGAGGAGTGTCCGTGAGCCACTTAGGACACAAGCTCCAGCAGAAGAACAGGAGGAGAAAGACCGGGTATGATGTGATCACACACAGGGTGCAACAGACCCGCACCCAGATCTTGTTTACCTGTTCCACAGTCCCAAGGGCAGGACACTTGGCAGAGAGACACATCCCACTGCAAGCTCCCATTGTCACTGAATTGCACTTGGCAGGCTTTAAAAAGGAAGGAACTAATTTTTTGTGTAAGCTCATGTGCATACACAAAAACTAGTTACTTCTTTTCTAAAGCCTGCCAGAGGACAACTTGTGGGAGTTGGTTCTCCCTTTCTGCCATATGAGTCCTGGGGCTCAAACTCAGGTCTTCAGTCTTGGTTGCAGGTGCCTCTCTACCTCTGAGCCATCTAGCCAGCCCTCGGGGTTATAAAGGCCTTACTGATTCCTGCAACAATGTGAGCACTTCTCTCTCTTCAGTCTTGTGGCTTCCAGGAATCGCCATGAAGTCGCCCAGGCAAAGCTGCAGACATCAGGTATGTAATGCTGATCATTGCAGGCCATCTGGTGCTGGCATTGAGGTTGCTGTCTTTGCGGGGGTGGGGTGGTGGTGTCACACATGGACACTATGTTGCATCCGACCATAAGGTTCAACATTGGGAAGTATCCATCACTGGTGACAATGACCATTAAATTTCTAAGTTTCTTTTCTTTTATCCTCCCCTCTGTTTCTTTCTTTTCCAAGACAGGGTTTCACTATTAAGCTCTAGATGCCCTAAAACGTACTGTGTAGACCAGGCCAGGCTCAAACTCACAGAGATCTGTCTACCTCTGTCTCCCAAGTGCTGGGATTAAAGGTATGTGCCACCATGCCCAGCTTCAAGTTCCTTTTTCACTTCTGTAATTAACAAGGATTTTTCAGGGAGACATTTTGGAATACCATGGGTACCCCACAGGGGTCTCATGAATACCCCATTGGTCATTATGCTTCTGATATGATTTATAAAGTGAGGTTCCTGTTATACTCTGTAGTTTAATCCATGACTACCATTGTTTATTTCGATGTTCAAATTATACCCTCTTTCCTCCATGATGGCCTCTGCGTCCCTTTGATGTTTCCCTCTCATTCTTTGATCATATACCATCTCTCCAGCTAGCAGGTCTCGGCTCTTTTCCACATTGCATGTTAGGACCAGAAAGTTCTCCAGGGAGGGGTCTTGTTTCCTTTTAAGGAAGTCAAGACTGAGGGACTGAGTGTGGTGATGTTGATGCTGTTGCTTCAGGTGTTTTCCCAGCAGAACTGGGGCCAGACAGCAGTGTTTACTCTCACAACTGCACACACACACACACACACACACACACACACACACACACACACACATGCACGCACATATACACACTAGATAGACCCTAAGGAAGCAACTCATGTAGATACCATGAGGATTCCTGTTTTATAGCCAGGGTGATTATCATGAGAACTTTTTTCCTTGCTGTGACCAAACCTGGCAAACAATTTAGGAGGGGGCCTTGTTTTGGCTCCTGGCTTCAGAAGGCTCTGTCCACAGTTGCTTGGTCCTCTGCACTTGGACAGAGGACAGTGGTGGCAGGAGAATGAGGCAGGAATCAGAAAGATAGAAAAGAAAGGGCCAGGGACAAGAGGCTGCAGAGGAACAGCCATCTGCTTCCTTCAGCCAGGCACCACCTCCTAGAACTTCCAGAACCCTCAGAAGTAGCAGCACAAGCCAAAGACTTACCTTTTCCCAAGCAACCAACTTTAAAGTTGTCACCTTGTCCTTGGCTCCATACCTCCTTGTCAGGAATGCTGAGGCTAGCACACTGTTGTGGTATTTATTTATTTAGACAAGTAGAGAGGGTGTGGTTGTTTGAATAAGAACGACCCCCAAATGCTCATATATTTGAATTAGAATTCAAGGAGTGGCACTATCTGAGAAGGATTAGGACAATTAGGAGGCGTGGCTTTGTTGGGAGAAGTGTGGCCTTGCTGGAGTAAATGTGTCACTGGGGTGGGCTTTGAGGTTTCAAAAGCCCATTCTATGGCCAGGCTATTTCTTTTTTTTGCTGCCTGTGGATCAGGATATAGAACTCTCAGCCACTTCTCCAGCACCATATCTGCCTGCTTACTGCCATGCCCCCTACTACAATGACAAAGAGCTAAACTTGTGAAACTCTAAGGCAGCCCCAGTTAAATGCGTTCTTTTACAAGGGTTGCCCTGGTCATGGTGTTTCTTCATAGCGATAGAACCCTGACTAAGACAGAGGGTCTGATATTGAGCAGGTTGCTATTCTGAAAATCCAGGGACCATAGTAGTTTAGGAAGCAGTGGTAACGCTGAGCCTCACAGTCATTTTCCCTTCCGGTCTCCACCTCAGACACTCCCTCTAAGGTACCAGAGGGCAGAGATACTTCTGCAGGAAGCAGGACCCATGGGTGGGGAAGATGGAATGCTCTCCAGGATCCCCAGTCCTGAATGCCCTGTACAGGTGGGCCATCTTGCACCCACATGTGTCTGGCTGGTCTGCAGGCACTCCCTGTGTTTGAAGGCCTCCATCCTCAGTGAGGTCGAGGCCTGGGCCGGCGTGCTCTGAAGCACCTGGAGTCTGCAGTCTGTCTCTGATGAGCTGTGTTTGTTCTTCATCTGATGCTGAAAGGTGCTTGGGGTGAGGCTCGGGGGGGGCTGCTTTGCGCTATACACCTGAGGGGCTGCTGGCTAATTGTTTCCACATCTTCATGATCCATGCCAGAAAAATCAGCCCACAGTGGCTTGAAAGGAACCTGCTAGAACTGGGCAGGCAGGTCTGCACTGGGCAGTACTGCCCCCTTCTGGAGCAGGCACCTGTTGGATGCATTGGCCTCAGGCGCAGTCAATTCTCTGGCAACTCTGCCATGCACCACTTCCGCCCTCCGATGCCTTCCTACTATGGTTTGCTTTGGATGTCACCTGCTTTATAGGGTCACATATATGCTGCCGAATTCAAAGCTGAAGGCTCGTAAGGAAAGCAGGCCTTGGCTCTGTGCCCCTGCTGGGCCACCGCTGTCCTTAAATGTTTTCTCTCACCTCCTCTGCTTGGCGGTCATCACCTCCAGGAAGCCTCCCTACTGCTGCTCAGAGCTGTCTGCTTCATCTTCCAGGCAAAGTATGCCCGCAACCTTCCTAGCGTCTAGCTATGCCAGCATGTCCGGGCTATGGTTCCTCCCTCCTAAAAAATGTCCCTGTGAACAGGGCTTTCTGCTCCTGTGCAACACCCTAGTACCACTCCAAGAGCCTAAACTCTATTCCCACAAAGCCTTCTTTGCTGTGACTGAGGGTGTGCACACAGTTGCAGGAGAGATGTGATTTAGCTGCCACAGGTCAACACACAGGTGATGGAGTGGATGGGGGGGTCTGCTTCCTCCCTCTTTCCCATGCTGAGAACCTGGATGTGTACCAGGGATGCTCATGAGAGCCAAGCGCTCAAGTGGCTTGTGACCAGGTCTTGCCAGGCTGCTAGACACCTTGTAGTCTGGTAGACTGCCTAGCCCTGCTCTGATGTACAGACAGCCATGGCCCGAGAGGGTGAGATCATGAGTGTTGGCCAGGAGCCTTTATGGCTCGTGTGAAACTGAGCAGAGCCTCTGACTGCAGCATCTTCAAGCGATTATTGCTGTGGAATGGAGTGCAGCTGGTGCTGACCCACCAGCCACCAGGAGGGAGCATCTGTCTGTGCTGCTGACTTGAATTGGACCAACTAGCTGGTGCTCTGTTCTCCATGCAAGGACTTCTAAACTCCCCACAATAACCTCCTAATCATCCTCTGACCCATTATCCCACCATGATTTATCCAGTAATGCCAGAGTCTGTGGGGTTCTGCCTGGCCAGGTACGGTTCTTAACTCTGCTTCAGCAGAGAGAACAGGGGAGTTAAGTAGCATGCTTTGGGTTGCTCAGAGGGATACAACTAAGTCATGCTTAAAGCGTCTACCTTCCTGTTTAGAAAAGTCTAGTTTTTAGGCAATCTCTTCCCACATGGGACAAGGACATAGGACCCTGCTCCAGTCTCTTCCCCCATCAGCAAAGACACAGACCACCAGGCCCCTCCACATCCCAGGGTGGGAAAGGGGGCTTGGGAAGTTGAGGGTCAGGCTCTTAGTAGTACTAGGTACAACTGGGTGGTGGTGTCACAGGCTGCTAATCCCAGCACTCAGGAGGCAGAGACATGTGAATCTCTGTGAGTTCCAGGCTAGCCTGGTCTACAAGTGAGTTCCAGGATATCTAGGGGTACACAGTGAAACCCTGTCTTGAGAAACCAAACCAAACACGCCCCCTCAATAATCCCCAAAACAAAAACAAAAATTATAGTACTATATCCAATACTAGGCACCCTAGATTGGACCTGTGCAGACAGGATAATTACTGTGACTCCTCTCATGCAGGAAGTAGCCAAGGATGTATGTTTTGCCAATGAGAAAAACTGTGTGCTTTACTTAGCCGAGTGACACTGCCGTGGTTGGTGTGGGACAAAGTTAGAAGCTTTCTTAGAAACATTAGCATGTGGATGAGGGGCTGGCAAAGGCGCTGGGCCCTGCTATTGAGCAGAAGTGAGTGGCCCTGCGCCATTGGGACACAGGAGCCGGCCAGGCCCTTCCTCAGGCCAAGGGGCTGGAGGGCTGATCACAGGACTGTTTAGGCTGCAGGGCTGAGTGTGAATGCTGAGGCCTGGGAGAACGAGCCGCTCTTCGGAGAGCTGACGGGGCTCCACGGTGCTGTGAGAACTGTAATTTGCTAAGACAGTTCAGAGTGCTTCGATGAAGCAAGTGAGAAAGCACAGGCTCCTGGCTTGGTTCACATCAAAGATACCATATTGTCAACTTTAAATTTATCTCTTAAAGAGCTGAGAGGAAAAATATTAGGTAAAATGGCTGGAATGTGCAAGAAAGCCAGTAACCGTGAACAACCAAGCCAAGAGGAACCATCCCAAGGAGCGAGGAAAATAGGTCTCAGATCTGCTCCAGCCCTCATTTCAGAGAGAGGTGTCATGCAAATGACATGAGGAGTGTCTCTTGGATTGATAGCCTAGTTAATAGTGGGCAAGGGTTCAGAGAGTGTGATGGGGAAACACAAACAGCTTTTCCCTTCCTTCCTTCCTTCCTTCCTTCCTTCCTTCCTTCCTTTCTTTTTTCCTTCAGCATTGTCATGAGTTATGAAGCTAAAAGCAAAATAAAGCAAAACAAATTGTTTTTCTTTTCCTTAAAGAGCCGGCAATAATCAAAACCAAATTTTCATCAGGCTCCCTCCCGAGGGAAGCCAGGCTATCTTGCTTGTCTCTGTATAGAAAATGATATCGCAGGCTCGTCACGGGAAAGGGCAGCTTAGGATCAGACAGACAAGAATGCAGCAGAAAAGGCACAAGTCTCATTTTTATTACCTGCCAGACTGCTAATAAAACTCACATGTTATTTTTTCCGGGTTTTTCCCTCCTACAATATCCGTGCTATTTGTCAATTGTGAAGAATGTGTCAATTCTATGATTCTCTCTGCTTGTAAGCAAATACTCACCTTTGTTCTCCTTTTTCACCCACACTGTCGCATTTTTCCCTTAAAGGAACCCCCTAAGGCTCGGAGTGAGGCCCAGGCATCAGGTGTCTCCAGACTGACTTGAGGCATCTGTAGGAAGTAGGGTGCTGGTGCTGTGGACAGTGGTCCCTGGACACAGGGTAGGCAGTGGTCCAGCAGGGGCATAGTGGCAACAGGGACCCCACTCTAAGTTCTCATGTGCCTGCTTCAGATGGAGCGTCACAACGAGCCATGTTCTCTAAAGCTTGCTGGGTACCTGATGCACCCACACGGGACTCAGCTCTAGAATATGGTCACTGGTTATCTGGAACATGACCCCCAAAGATCTACTTTCTAATCATTGGAGCCCACAAATACTGCATATTTATGAAAAAGAAGCTTTGTGCAGCACGAAGTATGGTTACGGAGGGTCATAGTGGCCTGGGTTGCCCTTGTGGCCCTAAGTGTAGTCACAAATGTCTCTGTCAGAGGGCGCCTGAGTCAGGTCGTGCACATGAGGAAAGCTGTGTATAGGTCAAGGCCTGGGGCCACCAGGAGCTGAAATAAGCAGGAGGGCTCCTCCCTGGAGCCTCTGGAGAGAGCAACCTGCCTACACTTCAACTATGCCACTTTGACTAGCCAGTGATGCTGATGTCATGTCTCTGGCCTCAGGGACGATGAGAAATCGCTATCCTTTTACTTTAAGCTGCTGGGCCCAGGAATTGTGTGCATCACCATTCTCCATGCTCAGAAGTGAGTGCATGCTGCCCTGACATGCGCATGCGTGCGCACACACACATACACACATACTTATTTGCAACCATGTACATGTTCATTGTGGGGCCTTTGTACAGGTTCTCTCCGCCTGAGACGCATGACTCAGGTCCACATGTCTTGAAAGCATGGTGCCCCTGGATTCATCCTTCTCCCAACATGACCCCACTCAAAGTGTTCACTTCCTCCTCCCATGCATCCTGCATTTTCCCTTTCTGTGTTTTGCCCTCTGTAGTTCTTTCTGGGGATCTCCATCCCACCATCTATGCAGCTTCCATGTCTCATTCCATACTGCTCCATGTTGTCCTGTCCTGGACAGAGGAACCCCGGTCTGAGCAGACCTTGAGAAGGACTGTTAAGGGCACAGGGACATAGCATCTACTTTCGATATGCACAGACAATGTTGCTATGATCTTGAGAAGAAGATAAGAGGTGTGGGCAGGTGCTGGACACCCCTGGGCTTTTGCAAAGTTCCTCTGGGTCACCAAACATCTTGCACCACCAGCCAGCTTGGCCCTGAAAGATGAGTTGGGTCAGCATTGTTCCCCGAGCTTGTATGATGCTCAGATTCAAACCTTTCTGAATATCAAATCCTTTACCTATAAAGGTACATGGAATTTCCCCCTTAAAGCTAGCATGGAGGTCAGAAGTGATAAACCGGGATGATTGAGAAGGCTCAGCAGGTAATAGCATTTGCTGCCAAGCCTAATGACCCAAGTTCAATCCTCAGGACCCACATGGTGAGCGAGAACCAACTTCTAAAAGTTGTTCTCTGACCTCCACACATACACAGTGCCAATGAGGGCACATATGTGCACACACTTAACTCACAAAAATAAATGCCAAAAAAAAAAGATTCGTCTTCAGGTCAAGCAGAGAGCTTGGCAAAAGGTGGCTCTATCAGGTAGTAAAACTGTCTTGCTTGGAGACTGGTGTTACTTGCTGGCCTCTGTTAGTCCCATGCAGTCCTCACAAGTGTCTGTTCCCCATTATATTTGAGTCAGATGAAGGGGTACACAGAAGTAGCCCCTGATCTCACCAGCCCTGGTGCCCCATCACAAGACCAGGCCTTTGGTGTACACATGCCCACAGAGAGGCAAGGGAACAGCTGGCAGGAGCAGCCCACCCTGGCCCACCTCGGGCGCAAGCCGTCTGCACTGCCAGGGTCCTGCTGTGCTCACTCCCCTGCCAGGACAGTCAACAGCTGCTCCTTGCCAGGCTTCTGCCAATTCAGGCCGTGGGTCCTGCTGGGAGGCCGTGTCCACAACCCTCAGACCTCACAGAATTCTCATCTAGACCTTCTGACCTCAGGGAAGACAGGTGGCTGAAGTGCTGGGGGCACCAAACCATGGCTCTTTCTTAGAACAGAAGAGTTTCGGGCTGGAGAGATGGCTCAGAGGTTAAGAGCACTCCAGTGGTCCTGAGTTCAATTCCCAGCAACCACATGGTGGCTCACAGCCATCTGTAATGAGATCTGGTGGCCTCTTCTGGCCTGCAGACAGAACACTGTCTACATAAAAAATAATAAATCTTAAAAAAGTAAACAGAAGAGGTTCTGCAGGAAACCATGAGCAGCAGATGGCCAGCAGGGCTGAGCCTACAAGCAGAGCTTAGAACAAGTCTCGGGGACCCCTGCTGTGTCCCCACACCCCCACAACCTCAGCCCCCAACAGGGCTTCCCACAGCCTTTCCAGTGGACCTTGGATCCGACCTTTTCTTGGATGTCTCCACAGGCGATATCTCACTACCACCTGAAGATGCCCCTCCAACAGGTGGACAGACAACTCTGCCTCACCTAGGATGCCCACAGCAGGTTTAGCTGTGTCCTGGGAATGTGACTGTCGGCCTGCTCTCCTGGACCTTGGAGCTACGGTGTTAGGGCACTATGGCTCTTAATCATCCCTTTTTTCCCACTACACTGTGGTTCCACTCATGCTGTTGGAAAAGCAAATAAATGCCAGCACTCTGGGAGGAGAGTCAGCATAGGACAAGAGAGCGCTGACCTTTGGCGGGGGCGGGGAAGGGTGCTGTCCATCCCCAGCAGTAAAAGCTGCAGGGCTGACGCGACAGTTCCCCGGGGCCTGAGCAGGGCTATAGGATCACGATCACAATCTTCATCTCACCTGCCCAGAGTCCTGCTGTGTGGCAGGCAGTCAGCCACTGTGGATATAATTCAGACATGACAGGGTACCCTGAGAATCAAAACAGTTCCTTGTGGGGTCCTGTTTACTCAGCTGAGTGGGTAAGTCTGAGCAGTAAATGCCATAAAAAAATCACTTTTCTATTTCTGAGCAAAGCTGTCAGCGAGATGGGGTTTTAAGTGGTTTGCTGGACCTGCCCCGTGCACAGGAGAGAAAGCCACATGCTTGTGGGGCATCGATTCCCTCTCTCCCCAGAAGAACCTTGCCCACTGCACGGAACTGGCAGCCTTTCCTGCCAAGGCCTTCTTTCCTGACCATTAGTAAGCCACCTCTCATCACTGGCAAAAGCCACCAAAGAAAGCCCTGCCGTGTTCATACCAGGTTACAAGAAAGGAGCATCCCCAGTGCACTAATGCTCAATTTGCCATCCCCGCCAGCACACCAGGATGCCTGGAAATAGGGCTCCTGGGGCAGGTGTCCTGTCTCAGATGCAGTCACACTGGAGCAGGGTAGCCCAAACCTAACACAACTGGTGCACACCCACACATGCACACGCACACGCACGCGCACATGAATGCAGCAGTACCTGCAGCTAGGCCAGCCAGGGAGCCAGTCTCCACCCACACCTTGACTATGGGTGTCAAGTCACTTGTCCCACTTGCTCCAGGAGTCTGACACACGTTGCACAGGACTCAAAGTTGGGTGACTAGTGTTAACAACCAGACAGATGTAAAAGGAGACCACTTTCCATGGGCTTCTTAAAGCAGCAGCACTCCCCATGATAGAAAGATGGGTAGTCTGGAGCTCAGTGTCAGAGGCCCTCCTGGAGCAGTATCTGGGCCCAGGCATCCAGTGCCTGGAAGTGTTCTTCCTCATGGCTGCTGCTCTATGCTGAGAATCATCCCTGCAGGCAGCCGGGCTCTCTGAGGTCAGTTGTGTTGGGTTACATATGTGACAACTTGTCTGACAGGACCATTGAGCTGTCGGATGATGCATTGCCTGGGGACCCTTTTCCCTAGCAACCACCCATAGCAACAGTCATGCTGTAGCCCCATCAGAGGCAGCACTGGCCCTGAGACAGGGACCCACAGGAGACACTCACATGCTCCTCTGTGCTACAGTGTGACAACCATCCCCTTTGTCTAGAACATGAAGAGGTCCCCACAGTTGGTCCAGGTGCGGTCTTTACTGATTACCTGCGTGGTGTTGGTGACCGTCATCATGAGCCCTCAGAATCATACAGCTCAGCACCGATTGGTGCTTCATCTTTCCAAGGGCAGCCTGCCCAGCCCTCTTTGGGAGCTTTGTAGGACACTCCTGCCCTCCTGCCCCATGCCCTCTACAGACACATCCTTCCTGTGTGCATTGGTGTCATGCCTCCTCCAAGGGCTCCAGGAAGTTTCGATCTCCTTCCTGGCCTCAAACCCCACTTGCTATGGGAACCCGGGGTTTCTCCAGGCTGTGGATCTGTGTGCTGGTGCCTCTGCACCCACAGCTGCCACATTGTTTGTTACAAAACAGCCTTGAGTTTACATCCTGGCATGATTCATGGTTTTCACCAGTTAATGGAAACCAGGCCTTACCTCGTTCGACATCTCTCTGCAGGGGTGTCCTGGGAGGGAATGGGCTTGGAGGTTCCCAAAAAGCCACGACATAGGAATGGGAGGTGCTGTGGCCCACAGCAGGCCCCCAGGACCAGGCCAGCAGTCAAAACCAACTCCTCCACCTGCCGGTCCTGTGACCTCCCGAAAGCCACCTGACACACTGGGCGACTCAGCTGTAAGAGGACACTGGGCTCATCTCAGATCCCAGACAAGACCAAAGGAGGGGTGCAGGAGTTGGCACCCAGCAGGACAAAAGATCAGAGACCTAGAGTTGGCAGGCAGGGTCCAACAGATCAGACAGGACCAAAGGCAGAGTGCAGACAGACAGAACAGCAGATCCCAGACAAGCTCAAGGAAGCAATGTACTAGAGCCAGCTGAGGCAGGCTACGGAGGGACAGGACGGTCACTGGAGCCATGTGGCTTTGTACAGCCCCTCAGGGCTGTGGTGAGAGAAAAAAAAGACCCTGGGAAAACATGGTAGAGCAATGTGCTGCTCCCCACAAGGTGCTTCTGCTAGTTCCCACAGGCATGAGAGGCACACCTTAGCAGGAGCCGTACCAGGTAGATGGAGGTCCCACAAAGTATGAGGGAGGAGCTATGAAGAGAAAGCTGGAGGCTTGCTAAGCTCTGCGGCTGTGCCCGAGAGGATTTAGATGTACAAGGCTGGAAGAACTCTGGAGACACAGAGAGAGTAGATGGAGAAGGGCTGTCCTGGATGCAGGGTACAGAATGGTGAATACACAGGACCCCTAGGTGACTCTGTCTCTGGAAGGCAAAAGGCACTGTCGGGGCCTTATGTTGGATGCTCACCTGGTGGCTGCCTCTGGGAATCTTGCATCCACAGAGTCCTGTGCCCAAGACCTTCAGCCCAGGATGAGGCCAGAGGCTGCTTAGAGTGTTGTAAGATGGAGTGTCACCCTGCCTCATCCCAGACGCTCACTGTAAGACCCCAGCACTGTCTTAGTTTCCCTTGGCTACAGTGACTTCTGCCCAGGCTGGAACCTGGCAGGGTGGCTCAGCAACAGCCTGGTTTTAGCCTGGGTAAAGCAGCTTCCCAGGGACCCAGAGCTGTGGCTCTGTGGGAAGGACATGGAGCTGCATGTCTGGCACTAGAGTCAGGAGCTCAACCCTCCCTTTGTCAGTATCTGTCTGGCATGTCTGGCACTAGAGTCAGGAGCTCAACCCTCCCCTTGTCAGTATCTATCTGCATAGTGTGTCATCCGGGGGCTGTGGAGAAGGTGCCAGTCAGGCTGTGACCTTTGATTGCACCTGTTCTAAGTTCTAGACCCACCCCTTCTACCCTTAGAACATGAATGAAAATAAGACCTCACTCCAGTTTGCGGGTACAGCCTTGCCTACATTATTCATGCCAGCTCCAGAAGTCCCAGGCTGCACTTACCTTTAAGAAAATGGGTAGAGCACCAAGGAGGCAGAGGCGGAGGCACCTCTGAGTTTGAGGCCAACCTGATCTACAGAGCTAGTTCCAGGGCAGCCAGGACTTTACAGAGAAACCCCATCTCAAAAGACAAAAAAAAAAAAAGATAAGGGAGTTAAGACCACTGTGGTTCTGGCTGGAAAATGCCCAGTCACCAAGGGATGATTCTGGGAATTCAGGACCTCCTATTTGGGCATCAGGATGGAAAGTGGGCTTCAGTGTATCCTGAATGGGGTCCCGGTGCTGAGATATGCAAGGATCCCTGCCCACCCTTTGGCCTGGGTGGCACTTGGGAGGTCACACACAGTGAGAGGGTCAGGGAGCTTGGTGGAAAACGCTGTTTGCCAGGTCCTGTGCATAGAACTTCACAGTACACGGAAGGCCAGAAGCACTTAGCTTTTGGCCCAAGGAAGGCCAGGCCGGTGTTTTCTCAGAGGAAACCTTGAATGGCCGTAGCCCATGACCTTCCATGCTTGATGGGGCCATGCCTGTATTTGGGCTTCTGTCTTCCCTCACTAAGATGGCAGTCAGTACCTGTTCACATATCAACTTGTATGCCTCCCTGTTAGACCTTCAAATTCCTGGTCCTCTCTACTGAGAGGGTTCAGGCCCACTCTCCCAGGAATGCTGTGGGCTGTTTCCCTTGTTCAGGCTCTGGCTCAGGGCTGAACTGGACCCCTCCAGATTCACTCAGCAGCCCCCTCGGGGCTCTCAGGCTCCTCAGAGGTAAGAGCCCAAGAACCTCCAGTCACAGGCGTCACTGAATAAGGTTGAACCAGAGCCAGAGACTTCAGGCTACAGACAGGGAGACATGCTCAGGGAGCAAGATGGGCAAAGGCTGTCCTTCCCAGCTCCTCTGCGTCATGGGTCCCACATGATGTGGTGGGCACGGGGACAGTCTACTCCAGGAGAGTTCCAGTACTCTCTGGGTCCATCCCTGCACAGGAAGCTCAGGTCCAGTCCTGCTCCTTCAGGATGTCTACCTGACACCCACGTGTCCAGTTACCCACAGGACTAAGTCCAGATAATGGCTTTGGATTCCAGACTTGCCCCTGTCCCACAATGGGCACAGTCAACAAGACTTCCAGCAGGCATATGTAGCATAATGGTGCCACCCAGCGGACACATACAAGTTGCATCCATGGGCTATAGTCAGGAAACCTTTCAGAAGTGGGTGGCGCCATCTGCTGGTCAGCAGACTCATAGTCTGGCTTCCTCCTGGTTCTTGCAGGGGAAGAGGGGGGCAGAATGGATAGGTTTAGTGAAGAAAGCCACAGGCCCTGTCTTAATTTCTTTTCCTGTTTCTGTGATGAAATACCTGACAATAGCAACTTAAGGGAGGCTTGGTTTTGGCTCACGGTGCCCAGGCACAGTCCATTGTGTTGGGGAAGACTTGGTGGCAACTGGTCACATCACATTCCCAGTCAGGAAACAGAAGGATGCACGCTGGTCCACATCACCCTTCTTCAGTTTTATGCCACCTAGGATCCAAGCTCAGGGAAGGGCACCACCCACCTTTAGGGTGGGTCTTTCCGCCTTATTCTAATAATCCCAGAAGCATGCTTGGATGCTAACCTAACCCTGTTGATCCCTGACAGGAAAGACTGGAGGCTTGTCTCCTAGATGTTGTCTCCCGTGAAGCTGACAGTTGACATTAACCATCACACATGGTCACCTCAGTCAGGCCTGAAACCACACCTAGTCTCAGTACTTAGAGTCCATAGTGGGCGGATGGAGAGAGTGCCCATCTTTCAGAGGGAGAAATACTGTGTGTAGATCACAAAGTGAGAGCTGCCCCCAGGAATTCTCTGGAAAGAACACAGGCCAGTCAAGGAAGCTGACCCTCTGGCCTGTGTGCTGAGAGCCCATGGTTGGGGATGCACCGGGGAGAGAGAAGTCAGAGGGTCCACAACGCTCCACTGAGGCCACTGGGAGCATCGTCAAGGGCCAGGTGACGGTGCAGGCATCTGAAACAGAAACAGCGAGAAGCCGAGGAGAGACTTCTGGGAGAGGCAGTGGTGCCTTGGATGGGACCTGGGCAGGGGGGCGTGGAGCAGCTGGGGCTTTGTGTTGGAGTCTGGTGCTGTCCGGTTATTGAATGAATGGGAGCCCCAGAGGATGCCTGGGTGAGTCTGACAGAGTGCAGAGGGGTGTGCCTGAGGTTGCCTGGGGCAGGTGGAGTGTGAGGTACTCCTAGACATACCTCACAGGAGGCCAGCAAAGAAAACACAGCATTCAAAGGTGCATATGGGGGAGCGGTGGACTTGGAGATGTAAGCCTGGGCTGTGTGGCATCCTTAATGGAAGCCTGCTAGCTGCAGAGGTCCCCAGAAGTACTGTCCTGCTGAGTGCCAGTAGGGTAAAGCCAGAGTGGCCAGGCTGGTGCCTTTGCCAGTTCAGAGGCTACTGTTTCCCTCGGCTCACAGCTGTCCTCTGTCTTCCTCATGCTCTCAACGTCAGACCCACCCACTAACATAGGGCACTCTCGCTTGTTAGGGACAGCCGACCAGCAACCAAAAGTCCCCTTTGCTGAGGCAGTCACATGCCCCGGGAAGGATTAGGACTCTGTTGAGAAGAGGCTGTGTCCTGCTCTGAGTCACTCCTATTGTGTAAAACAGTGGGGCTTTAGGGGGTGGGGTGGGGTGGAGGGTTGTGTCTTGCTGTGTGAGACTCCAATTTACAGGCACCCTGTTGTGAGAATGGAAGATGATTGTGTGTCTAGGTGGGCATGTCAGCAGCACCCTGTGCCCTGCACCACCAGCATAGCACAGACTGATAAATGACCTGTTCCTGACTGCAAAGGGAGCCACCCTATACCTTCACTGGGGTGAACTGAGGCTGCGGGGACATGTGGGTGTGTTCAAATCACAGAGAGGAAGCAGGCCCAAGAACTTATTGGACACACCAGACTAAAGAAAGGGCGTAACTCCTTCCTCTGGAGCCAGGCCCTGCTATGACAGTGCCTCCCACCAGCCTGTCACCTCAGATGGACTGTTCAGCTTGACTGGGCTGTGACTATTGATGCAGCCCACTTAGGGGCTGTCAGCCCATTTTCTTGTTCGCCTGTCTGGCCTGCGCTCCATCTGACTGCTCTTCCATCTGGACCCTGGTCCTGTCCCTCTGCTCCTGCAGTCTGGAGTGGAACTCCCTGGACCCACTCACAGCAGCAGCCTCTCTGCAGCTGGTTTGTTCCTTATCTCGTCCGTACAGGCCTTTTACATTTCTTTCAGCTCCCTTCTGAAATCTCCGAGTTTTGTGTCACTCTATAACTCACTTACATTCACAGGGAGATGTGTTTACCATGTGCTGGGTCATGCAAGAGATAATATTAGTAATTCAGACAGGAATAAAAGAAGCTGTGTTGGCCTCAGCAAGATTATCAAGAAAAAGGGGGTTATCTGGTGAATTGCTGCTGTTGAGACTGCAGCACCTCAGGATTTATTGTGGAAAGATTCTGGCCTGCTGTTTGTGTGTCTGATGCAGTGACTGAGAACAGGCTCCTGGCTTTGCTGCTGCAATTGTGGAGCTCAGCCTTGCTGCCCCAGGCCCTTGGCACCTGCTGCCCCTTTTGCTAGAATGTTTCTCTCCCATTCCCAGCTTCTGTTACCGTGAGCATTTCTCTGTGCACACTTCATTCCCTCTGAAAGTCTTTGCCACACAGCCCGCACCCCTTTCATCCCGTCTGGCTGATTTACCTCTGAGTACCAGTCCCTGAGCTGTGCTGCAGAGTGTGGGCTCCACAGAGACAGGGTGTTGTGAGCTGCAGCCTGGGGTGGCTACAGGAGCACCAGTGAGCTGAGGGACCTCTGCACGAGTGTGGGGACTTGTAGCTGATTCCACACAGGGAGAACTCCAGCACAGACAGACATGTATGAGCCTTCATCCTCAGTAGCACTCTTGAGTTTCATTGAGACCATCGTGAATTAAATGGGCACCAAACCATGGCAGACCTGTGGGGAAGACTGAGGGAGAGCTTGGTGTCCGTAGCAGGAACTGGAAGACCGGAAGCCAGGATCGAGTGGCTCCTGCACTTCGGAATCAGGCCGCAGATCTGGGCTGCCACATTGCTGCTCATGGCCCTCAGTTGATCTGGGAATTCAAGTTGCTGCCAGGCAGAGTCTATTGAAAGCGGGCTGCAGAAGCTTCACCTATAAGCGGAGAGGGGGGCGGGTTGACAGCTCTATGTGTGGGCGTCTCTAAGTGCATAAACTCACCACAGTCTGAACAACAGAAAGAACTTCAGGAGTTCCTGTGAACACCGAAGGCACACGAAGGAAGCTAGCCCCAAGAAGGAGGGGGCCCCACAGAAGGAGGGGCCCCACAGAAGGGCACCGCACTTCAGCTATCCTTACCTAGCCCCATGTGACCCAGGAGTGCCCACGAACTGTCTCACTCTGCAGCCTCTGGGATGATACTGCTCACATTCAGGATGAGTGTGAGCACATTTCCTTCCCTGTTCAGTTCCATCTCTCTGGAAAACCAGCCTCACAGATAGACACATCCAGAGGTGGGCCTCACTGACTGCCATAGTGTTTCTTATTCCAATCAGGATGATATAAAAATGACTTTCCCAGGGTCTGAGTGGGGATCTTGCCCACACAGTGGCCTGGGATGCTCTGCTCTATTTAGAAGTGTGGGCTAGGGACCTCTTCCCCTGGTCTCTGGGCCATTTGGATGGACAGGGTCTTTGGGCCACCTGGTCAATCTCCAGGCCTTTCTTACTTATCTGTGGGGTAGGATGGTGTCCTCCTGTGAGCCTCTGTCCTCACAGACAGCCTAGTCCTTACCATGGGCTCTGTGGATGGATAGACCACTCCATGCTCCCACTTAGGCCCCTGCGTCCTACTGTCCTGAGACCTCTCACCCAGCCCACTGTCTCTTTTCCACTCGCCTTCCTCTTCTGTCCCTCTGTTCCACACAAGGCCAATGGCCCTGGGCTTGAGGGAGTTGCTCAACAGAACTACTTGGATGGCTCAGAAATGGCCCAAAGCCCGAGTGTAACACTGGGATCCATGGAGGTAAGTGGGATGGGATGGGGCTTGTCATTGGATGCACATTTCAAACACTACAGAGGGTCCTTGCAGGGCCTTTGCATTCTGGAGTCATCTTGAACCAACCTCTTCAAGGTCTGTCTCCAGGGCCTGGCTTTGCTCTACACCACCCAGGGGATACAAGCTGACCAGGAGTGAGGATGTGCAACAGCAGCCCTGGGCTTTCCTTGCAGGCCACTAGGGTTAGATGACTGATCTGAATGGCCCAGGTCCCCTGTCCTGCAGCTAGCTCCCTGTCTTGTCCTGTTTCTGTCTCTTACTCATCCTCAGCCTGTCAGGGCTTTTTGGCTTGTTGTTTGTTTGTTGTGGTACTGGATACAGGTGAGACCAGCATCCCACCTTCAAGCAATGGACCCGGTACTCAGGGTTTGACAGGCGGCAGGCATGTGCTAGCTGGGTTACCCTTGTGTGAACTCAGAAGACCTGGGTCTTGGCGCTGATGGCTTCTCACGCCATGAGCCAGCTCCCTCAGTGTCTCTATGGGATCATTCGGAATTCTGAAGGCAGAGTGACCCAGTGTTCACATGTCTTCACCATATGGATCCTTCCGCTGTGCTAACGACAGCTGGGGAGGTGGAGTGAGGGAAGTTGGAGCCTCTATTTCAGACCTTCCGCTTCAGGTCTGGTTGAAGCAGCAGGGTTCCTCTCCTCCCCCACTCCAGATGCCAGGGGCCAACAGGTCTCTGAAAGTCCAAATAGCCCTATCTGGCCAGGATTCAAAGGGCCTTTCCTGTCATTTTGTGATCTGATACAGCAGAAGGAGAAACATCTGGGTTTACACCTCTAAGGAGACCCTCACATGCCTTCTCCCCTTCCTCCTGGGCAGGGCTAAGTTTCCCTTCTGTTCAGTGATCTGGGCCAGTCCTTCCCCTCCTCCTGTGCAGGGACCAGGGTCAACTCCCTCCTCTCCTGTGCAGGGGTCAGGGTCAGCTCTTCTACGTGCAGGAAACCATGGTCAATCTCTCCTCTCCCTCCATGGAGGGATCAGGGTCAATCCCTTTTCTGGTGAAGAGACTGGGGTCAGTTTCCCTTCTACTCAGGGTTGGGGTCAGCTTCCCTGCTGACCCGCTGCTTCAGTTTCTGCACAGGGATCAGGGTCATCTCCCCTCTGCTCTCTTCTATGCGGTGTACGTGCTCTCTTCCAAGGAATGCTGGGACGTCCCTGTGTGGCAGAGGAGGAAAGTAAAGGATGAAGACCCCCGAGTTAACTTTCCAGGCTCGCACAGTCCAAGCCCAGCTCTGTCTCCGTGCCATCCAAATTTCCTTTAAGAATCTTCTCTCTCCTCTCCCTTCTCACATTTGCAAGGGAAATGAGTCTGGCTTCCCCTGAGAGTAGTCGGCAGGGGGCAGCAAAGCTCTCCCTCAAACAGGGGACTGTATCAAGTTAGCTAACCTGAACAGCCACCAGAGGAAGCAGACTCTGCATGGTATGAGTGTGCCGGTCTCAGAGAAACACCAGGAGGAGGTACATGGGAGGGCAGTAGGTGAGGCTACACTAAGCAGCCAGAGGGACCCAGGCCTGCCTTTAGGGGTGTTTTTGATACATATGATATATAAAATAATATATTAGAATATAAAGGATATGTAGAATCTGTCTGTCTACCTATCACTTCTACTACTCTGGAGAAATCCACTTAATACAGTTGGTGGCACCATAGCTTTGGTGTTCTGTGTTCTGGAGGCCGGACTTCATTTACATAAAGCACCGGGGCAGGTGAAGACAAACCCAGCTCACCGGTAGAATTCAGGGTTGGGGCTGGAGAGGTGGCTCAGCAGTTAAGAGCATGCGCTGCTCTTTCAGAGGACTGGAGTTCAGTTCTCAGTACCTTGTGAGGTAGTTCACAGCCACTTGTAACCCCACCTCCTCCACAGGGGTCCTAAGTCCTCCACAGGTACCTGCACACATGTACCTACACATAATTGTAAAATATAAAAAAAAAAAAAGTGAGGCCTGGGTCAGCCTTGGAGGGCACAAGGCCAAGGGAATCCAGAAAGCTGGTCTCTTTACTCTCCTTTTTCTCTTCTAACATGGCGCTTACTGAACATTTGAATCCACACACAAGAAACAGGGAGAAAGAGAACAGCAAGTGGGGCGATGCTATAACACTAAAGCCTCCAGTGACATACTTCTTCCAGCAAGGCTCCATTTCCTCAAGGCTCCATAACCTCCCCAAACAGCGCCCCCAACTGGGCACCATGTCTTCAAACACATGGGCCCATGGGGAGCATCCCACATTTGAACGACCCCACTCATCCTGCCAGTCAAGGGTAGATCCGGCCATTCTTGTTAGTTGTCACCTTTCGTGTGCTTTCCAGCTGTTGGCACTTGCAGAGAGGCTAGCCTGAGGTCACTTACTGTTTCTGGGTGCTGTACTGGAAAGGGTAGCACTGCACAGGCCACCAGGCTTGTGGAGGCTTGTGTCACCTTCAGGCTCGTGGCTCTCCATACTCCTGCTCCCTTGTGCATGTGCGTAAGTCTCCTTGATAGCCAGTAGAAGCTAGGTAGGTGGCCCTGAAGCCACCTCTGCTACAGCCAAACATGGGCCAAGTGAGGAAGACCAGGAGCAGCTTCACACAGTACGGCCAGCAGGTGGTGATGCCTGTGTGCCCAGCCTTGTGCCAAGAGACATTCATTTAAAATTTAGGTCTCCCGAGCCTAGATACTGGTGGCTAATGTCTCCCCTCCAGGGAAGCTGATGTTTCTGGGGGTAAATGGTGGACTCTAGGCTTGGGACAGGAGACACAAGTTAATGTGTCCCCAGACACCTTGTAGGACAGAAAGCATGGACAAGGTCAACTGAAGCATGTCCCAGATCACTAGAACAAGCTGAGAGTCCACATTGCCAGAGTCAGAATGGTGGGGAACTAAATGCCACAGGACTGTTAGAGAAAGTGCCACAAGCCCAGGCTACAGTAAATGACTGAGTTAATGAAAGGGAAAACAAGGCCACCTCTTACACGGAGGAATGTGCATGAATGTCACCAGTGTCCTGCCCTTGGGAAGGGGGCATGACTCCCACCCTTGACCATAGGTTGTATATAGCAACTTTAATCTAGACAAGCAAAAGGGGGGTTGACATCATGCCACTCATCAAGGCTATCTAACTCCATAGCACCAGTGAGGAGTCAGGCTGATGGGGTGCCCTAGCAGGGTGACAGAGGTATGCTACCTCTGTTCCTCCTCAGAAGCCCACAACCCCACGAGGAGGGGCTAGCTGGACAAGTTTAACTAAGGGATGCCCTGCCCAGCATGCTTCAGGCTGCCAAAGAGAGTTCTGCTGCAAGACTGTCATCTCCAAGAGGAGCCCTGGGAGACCGGCACTGAGCCATCAGGTCTCCAGGTGGGAAGGGGAACCATGCATGTTGGTTCCTGGGCTCTGACAATATGGCTTCCTGTGAACTACCACAGTAGGGGCACAGGGCCTGAAGGGCGTTTGGAATTTTCTGCCTACTTTTCTGCAGATCTAGAAATGTTCAAAACACAAGTTTGTTCCACAAGTCAGTTGTGTGCTGAGGCAGGGGGAAAGGCAGGAGAAGCCTTTGGACGCAGCTGCAGAAACCACTGAGACTGCACACAAGACCACTCCTAAGGTGCCTAGTTAGGCGTGGCTCTCTCTTGAGAAGCCACACCTATGCGCCCACATCCTGTGTGTCCGTCTCCAGACAGCCCTGCTCTCCTCGGTGCTTGTGATCAGAACTGTTAAAGTCTCTCTTATACCCCAGCCCCACTTTACCATGGTTTGTCTCAAAATCCTTTTCTGGGGTGAATTTAAGAAAGCTGGCATCGTCTAAGTGGGGATCTCTGAGACTGCTGTGTGTGGGAGAAAGGAGCCATGTCTGTCCCTGCTCTCTGCCGAAGCTGGGCAGGCTGGGCAGCCGATACCCACAGGTTGCTGCAATTCTGCAGGGCAGAGGTGGGAAGTGAACACAGGCACAGGCTGAAAGGTATCCAGGCAGTCCTGGGGCCCCCTAACGACTCACCTGCTATCGCTCTAAGGCTGTTTCTGGGTATCAGGTACTTTGCCTGGTGCTCTGATCTCTGGGTGACCACCTCCACCCACACCCCATCTCCTGTCCATTTCTCCCCTGATGCTCCTTTTGCCTCCTCCATTCCCATCCCTTTCTCCCCCTCTGCAGTCTCTCTTGGTTATTCTCCCTGTCCCCTATGGTGATATGGACATGCTGGTTATTTCCAGAGATGATTCTTGTTTAGAATGCGAACCTCAGTGTACCCTTGACAACCTGCCCAAAGGCATCATTCCAAGCACACCCCTCCACTGCTCATATCCATGCAGTTGATCTGGCCTCTGCTAGAATCTTTAAGTCAGATACATTAACTGCATATCAATGTTAGGATGTGTGTATTCGGCTCTGCCCCGGCCCAGCGTGACTCAGAACATAGGGACAGGGATAGGAAGGGACTCCCCAGTGACTCACATAAAGGTGTTTATAAAAGAGTGGGCTGGACTGACAGGGAGGAGCTTCCTGATTGTCCCAGAGTTACATTGGTCACCGTCCTTTGGGCTGGCTCTTGAACTCTTCTGCCCCACTCAGCACTGGTCACCTGAAATGGTGCTCACCTGAGGCTCCCAGCAAGGTATCCTCAATGGTGACCCAGGAACCTGCCTACTGAAGCTTCCATTCAATTGGGCAGTCCAGTAAGTGGATGCCTTCTCAGCCCAGACAGAACCCACCTCATCTCTCACCCAGTGGGCTACCTCTGCAGAACATACCACAGCCTCACCACCCATGGCCAAGGTGGCCATGCGACCAGAGCCCTCTATGTATGGGAACCAAGGGAGCCTTAGGGTCAGCCTGGGAAGGCACAGCTGAGCTCCAGGGAGGGGTTGGCAAGCTCACAGGGCTTTCAGCAGTGGGAGCAGTAGAGGAGATGTGGATGCTTCAGGGATTGTGTATCACAGTGAAATGATGATGAGGCATCAGGGGTTCAGAACCATAGGACCCCTGCTCTGGGGTGGGCCCTGGATGG
Organism: Mesocricetus auratus; assembly: GCF_017639785.1. Taxonomy (NCBI): domain Eukaryota; kingdom Metazoa; phylum Chordata; class Mammalia; order Rodentia; family Cricetidae; genus Mesocricetus; species Mesocricetus auratus. The sequence continues at coordinate 15,506,802 of NW_024429190.1, read as the reverse complement.
ACCCACTTATGGACTAGCTGCACGAGTCTCCTCCAGTCCTTCGAGCTTGAGAATATCAATCCTGCCTCATGAAAGAGAAAACAGGCACTGAACGGTTTAGTGAGAGTCACATGCAGCTCTAGGGGGATGGAGTCATGACAATATGTGGGTTTGTCCTGAATAATGGGGAGTCATGGAAGGCTATTTAGTGGGGGAAAAATCATAGTGAGGTTATCACCGAGTCACTACAGTTCAGGGCACAGGGGAGGCACATTCCAGCCCCTTACCTGTGAGGATAGGTGACCATGTTCCTCAGGCAGATTGGAGTGAGGGAGCAGAGAAGCTTCAAGGATGGTGTGAAAGAGTGTCCATGTCCCTGGAAGGCAAAGAGCTCCCTCCTCCACGGCATCCATTGGCACCCCTACTCTGAGTACCTTGTTCCTGCAGCCTCCTGGATCATCACATGAAACGCTCCACTCTAAGAACAGAAACTTCCTCCTGCTCTGGCGGGAGTCTGGAGCAGCCAATGCTAATTAAAAAGTTAATGTAATTAATATTGGCACAGGAGCTGCTGATGAAGTCCTCAATATTTTCCTTCCATCGATGGCTTCATGTTTTATGACCCTTCAAAGAATCGCTTAGCTGTCCAGAGGCATTTCTGAAATCCAGGCCACGACGTGCCATTCCTGAGCTGGCTTTCCTGAGTGCATGGCTGCACACAAACCTACATGACTTGTAAGATCGTCCTTGGGAGGAGAGTCTTGACTCTCTGCCTCAACTCCTCAACTTGGGAACCCTCTCTTCCTTCCTACCTTGTGGGGGATAGCCTTGTTCTGTGGGCTGCACCCCCACAATGAGGCCGACAGAGCAGGCCGGCTTTGCTGGCCTTCTAAGCTGTGTCATGCGTCAGTCTTTGCTCTGTGGGTCTATATATTCCCTTCTGTCCACTGAATGTGACAATGTTCACTTCTGTCAGCTACAGGAGCCTCAGTTGTGCTGAGAGATCCAAAATATGTAACATCTCAAGTGGGATGGGCACTCACTTCTTGAGGAATCTTGCTGGTACATTGCCCTGGCTGATGGCAGCATGCTCCTGCTATGACGCTCAGGCCCTTACTATCACCCGGTGGCCGCCTTACCTGAGGGTCCTGCCACCACCTATGCCTGGCTGGTGGAAGAGCGAGGGAGAGTGCAGAGCAGCTGCACTCCAGGTCCAGGCCCAGGTCCGACAAGGGTACCCCTCTTTTCTCCACACCTCCTGCAGCTGGAGCTCGGCCTTCTGGCTGAAGCTAACCATAGGGAGGCCAGGAAAAGTCATCCAGTTCCATATTCAGGAAGATGAAAAGAATGTGGCCCTTGACAGGCAGCTCACAGCCTCTGCTATTACCCAGGGCTGGTGTGAAAACACAGGGGTATTTCTTTTTTAATTTGATGGTTATGTCGATACATGGCTGGGCAGACAGATTGGATGGGGGTGAATTGGCAGGTGTGTAGGTGGATACATGAGTGGATGGGTTGCTGGATGGATAAACAGATGGGCGGATTTGTGGATGGATGGGTGGGCAGGTGGATGAACAGGTGTATGGGTAGATGAAGAATGCGTAGATAAGATAGACGGTAGATGCTTTGATAGGTGGGTAGGCATGAGAATTTATAGATGGATGGGTGAGTAGGGAATGTAAATGGATGATTGGGGGGTATGTGGGTAGGTAGGTAGGAGGGTAAGTGATGGGTAAAGGGTAGATGGGTGGGTAGATGACTGGGTGGATGGTGAGAGGGGGGTGGATGGTGAGAGGGTGGATGGTGAAGGTTGGGTGGATGGTGAATGGGTGGGTGGATGGTGAGAGGGGTGGATGGTGAGAGGGTGGATGGTGAAGGTTGGGTGGATGGTGAATGACTGGGTGGATGGTGAATGACTGGGTGGATGGTGAGAGGGGGTGGATGGTGAGAGGGTGGATGGTGAAGGTTGGGTGGATGGTGAATGGGTGGGTGGATGGTGAGAGGGGGTGGATGGTGAGAGGGTGGATGGTGAAGGTTGGGTGGATGGTGAATGGGTGGGTGGATGGTGAGAGGGGGTGGATGGTGAGAGGGTGGATGGTGAAGGTTGGGTGGATGGTGAATGACTGGGTGGATGGTGAGAGGGTGGATGGTGAAGGTTGGGTGGATGGTAAAGGTTGGGTGGATGGTGAATGGGTGGGTGGATGGTGAGAGGGGGTGGATGGTGAGAGGGGGTGGATGGTGAGAGGGGGTGGATGGTGAGAGGGTGGATGGTGAAGGGTGGGTGGATGGTAAAGGTTGGGTGGATGGTAAAAGTTGGGTGGATGGTGAATGGGTGGGTGGATGGTGAGAGGGGGTGGATGGTGAGAGGGTGGATGGTGAAGGGTGGGTGGATGGTGAATGGTTGGGTGGATGATGAGAGGGGGTGGATGGTGAGAGGGTGGATGGTGAAGGTTGGGTGGATGGTGAATGACTGGGTGGATGGTGAGAGGGGGTGGATGGTGAGAGGGTGGATGGTGAGAGGGTGGATGGTGAAGGTTGGGTGGATGGTGAAGGGTGGGTGGATGGTGAAGGGTGGGTGGATGGTGAGAGGGGGTGGATGGTGAGAGGGTGGATGGTGAAGGGTGGGTGGATGGTGAATGGTTGGGTGGATGGTGAGAGGGGGTGGATGGTGAGAGGGTGGATGGTGAAGGTTGGGTGGATGGTGAATGACTGGGTGGATGGTGAGAGGGGGTGGATGGTGAGAGGGTGGATGGTGAGAGGGTGGATGGTGAAGGTTGGGTGGATGGTGAAGGGTGGGTGGATGGTGATGGTTGGGTTGATGGTGAGAGGGGGTGGATGGTGAGAGGGTGGATGGTGAAGGGTGGGTGGATGGTGAATGGTTGGGTGGATGGTGAGAGGGGGTGGATGGTGAGAGGGTGGATGGTGAAGGTTGGGTGGATGGTGAATGACTGGGTGGATGGTGAGAGGGGGGTGGATGGTGAGAGGGTGGATGGTGAAGGTTGGGTGGATGGTGAAGGTTGGGTGGATGGTGAAGGGTGGGTGGATGGTGAACGGGCATGTGATATATAGGTATTGTGCTGGATAGTTTTATGTCAACGTGACATGAGCTAGGGTCATTTGGGAAGAAAGAAACTCAATTGGAAAGATCCTACTACCAGACTTGCCTGTGGGCAAGCCTTGGAACATTTTATTGCTTGATTGTTGATGTAGGATGACACAGTTCACTGTGGGTGGTATCATCCCTGGGCTGGTGGTCCTGGGTGCCATATGAATGCAGACTGAGAAAGTCATGAAGAGCAAGCCTTTACGCAGCACTCATTCATGGCCTCTGCATCAGTTTCTGTCTCCAAGTCCCTGCTCTGTTTGGGTTCATATCCTGACTTCCTTCATTAATGGACCGTCATATGGAAGTGTCAGTGAAATAAGCCCTTTCCTCCCCAAGATTTTTATGGTCATAGTGCTTTGTCACAGCAATAGGAACCCTAATACAGATGACCAATGGTTATAAGCTGACGGGCGAAAGAATGGATCGATGCATGAAGTAGCTGGTGAATGGAAGTGAAGCCTGAAAGAGGACTTAATGTCTGGATAAAGTGGTCTGAGTTGACTCCTGAAGCAATGACTGGCCCTAAGTAACTAGAGGACAGCAGAGTCCCTGTGGTGGAACCTGAGAGGGTGACCTGTCTCCTGTGACTGAGATGTTATGGCTTGGCCTGTTCATGGTAACCCCATCCATGACCATAGTGTGTCCCCCTATGGCCATAGTGTAATCCCATGGCCATAGTAGCCTCCCATAGTCTCAGTGTGCCTCCATGGCTGTAGCATGTCCCTATGGTCTTAGCATGCTCCCTTTTATTATGTGGAAATAGATTCTCCAAGGGAGAACTTGAGGTGTCTTGGTCTGGCAGCAATGTGAAGGACAGCTCCTTCTGGGTGACTGTCACAGGTAACTTTGGCCCTGAGACCTGGAACAATTTGAAAGAGGCCAGGGTTTTGGTTCCCCAGCTTCAGAGCCACACAAGAGCTGTGATCTAGAGGGGAGAGACAAGGTAAAGGGGAAATTTGAGGAGTGATCGCAGGCCCTTCACACTGCTGGAGGCCACACGTCCTTTGTGAACCTCTTCTTGCCGGCAGACACCTTGAACCCAGAGCCCCAGGGGACACACATGGCGCCTGAGGCTGATGCTCTGTCCAGGGTTCCCCCTCCACTGGCCTGTTCAGCTCATCTTGCTCCCCCTGTACCAGTCACTGGGCTGTACCCCTGCTTGTCCACCTCTGCCTAGGTGCCCCAGGTTCTCCATCCAACACCCCAGTGCTCCTCTTGCCACTTAATTTTGTGGTGCCTCTGGTCTGGGCTACACTACTGTTCCCTAGATGGCCCAGGCGAAAAAAGGAGAGCATAGCTCCAGCAGCCCCTAGCATTCCCTCACCAGCCCCTTCTGTTCCCACTGGGGTCCTGTATGACACACCCATTCTGTATGTGAGGAAACAAATGACCCTTGGCTTATTTCCACTGTACAGACAAGAAGACAGACAGGAGGGGCAAAGCAGTTCAGGCAAGGCCTGCCTGGGAGTCCCTAGCTTGGTGGGGGCAGAACATGAGAAGGGTACAGCCCCTTCTTTCCACCTCTGAGGTGCCACAGCTGCTCCTGGAGACTGGGTGGGGCTTGTGCCTCTCTCTCTCTCTCTCTCTCTCTCTCTCTCTCTCTCTCTCTCTCTCTCTCTCTCTCTTGGTTGGAGGAAACCTGTGGGGACTACACAGGTTTAGTGACTTGCTCAGGGTACCACAGCAAGGGAGTGTGATTACAGGTTGGTCTTTTGGCTCTGTGGCCTCAACCGTCCCCCTGTACTGCACGGTATCCAGGGAACTCTCACAGCAGAGAGGTGGCGCCTTCAGCCTCCATACTTGGCAAATGTGACTTGCTTACCTGTTGCATGGCTGCTGTGGGCGCAGCTTGCTCCATGATGGATTAATCAGGAAGGAGCCATCGATCCCTAGATGAGGCTTCATTATTCATGCTGGGCCACATTGAGAGCAAGGCTCCCAGCATGAGAGCTGTGTTACTGGGCCGGAGCAGTTCCCATTTCTTCTCTCCTGTTCCTCCCTGTGCTCATGCAGATGCGTCTTGTGTGCACTAAAGCAAGAAGGTCATGTGTCAGGGACAGAGGGACTGCTGGGCGTCCTGGAGCACAAGGAATCCAGAGATCAGTGTGGCCAGCTCTGTGGTCTGGGAAAATGGCTTCACTGCCAAGTGGGCAGTCTCCAAGGTCTGAACTGGGGTAGGTATTGATAGCAGCTGGGCTTGAGCAATCTAGTAAAACAGCAGGGTCCTCCTGATCTCCAAGCAGCCACTGGAGCTTCTGAGCAGGGAGTGTCCATCAGGAAGAATGCCTTGGCTGAGGTTAACAGGGAGGTGGGAGAAGAGGGAGGAGACACTGTGGTGTCCAGGGAAAGTGACATGGCCCCCCACCAGAGAGGATGGATGAATGTGGAGAAGTGGGTGGGATCCAGGGCTCCTCTGGAGACTGAATCAAGAAACACAGAAGGGGGCTGGAAAGATGGCTCAGGTTAAGAGCATTGACTGCTCTTCCAGAGGACCTGAGTTCAATTCCCAGCAACCACACGGTGGCTCACAAGCATCTGTAATGAGATCTTGTGCCCTCTTCTGACATGCAGGCAGAAGAGTATACATAATAAATAAATAAATTAAAAGAGAAACACAGAAGGGCGCTAACTCCTCAGTGGATACAGACGTGCTCAATCAACTGAGGCCCCGAGCTCAGATTCCGGCACTTATGTAAAAAGCCAGAAGGGGTAGTGTGTACCTGTAACCCAGTGCTGGGGGGAGCAGAGGCAGGAGGACCTCAGGCACATAGTAGCTAGGCTAGTCTAGCTGAAACGCTCTATGTTCAGTGAGAAGTCATGTCTCAAAAAATAAGATGGTTCAGTAGGAAAAGTTCAAGCCTTGAGACCTAAGTTTAATCTCTGGAAACCACAGAAGAAGCAGGACGCGGTGGCCTGCCTCCGTATTCCCAGCATTCCTGCGGTGAGAAGGGAGCCAGAGACAGGGGGATTGCTCAGAAGCCCAGGAGGATTGCTGATAGCCTGGTGTGAGTAGCTTGGCAGAAAACACAAGTGAGACCTTACCTCTACAAGGTGGAAGGCAAGAGCCAACTCCGGAAAGGTGTTCTCTGACCTCCACATGTGCACCACGGCATGCGTGTGTCTGCAATGCACACATGCAAATTAATAGTAAAAGGCTGAATATAATAGAGGAAGTCACCTGACAAGTACAATAGAGGAAGTCATGTCACCCTTGGTCTCCACACATGCCTGAAGGCATATTGTGCATACTTGCACACACGTGCCTACACTACACACATACCCATGAAACCCAGGAAATGAGCTGGAGGAAGAAGGGGGGTGGGGATTCTCTCCCTAGTGTCTCCCTCCTCAGGCTAGGTGGCCACCCCAAGAATCCTTCAAGGCTCCTGCAGCACCCCACCTTGGGTCCCAGAGGGTGATGGTCACACAGAAGTACTTTAGAACAGGGCGTTGCACCAGGTTTTGTCCCCAGGATGGTGTGGACAGTCACATGGTTTGGAAAGCTTGCAGCTGTGAAGCAAGTGTGAGCCGAGGCAGGTGGAGGCAGGGATGCGGGACACAGGTTGTGGCCCTCTGGTCTCTCACTCGCAGTGAATCTGCTTCAAGCCTGGGCCTGCCCAGCTCCCACTGCAGCCTAACTGCTGCTGACGTCACTAAGACCCTCCCTCGTGAGACACTGGGGGTAGGTCATACACTTATCAACCCTCTCGCAAAGCTTAGAGGCCTGGAGAGCTTGGTATTTAATTAGAGGAAGATTGATTGATGCTGCCACTTCAGGGCCAGCAACTGACCGCCTGAGATCAGATGTCTCCCCTGCGCATGCACGGTCCAGGCTGAACCGAGCCTGCTATGCGCTCTGAGGCAGGTACCCGTAGCACAGAGGGCAACTGGAACAAGGATGGCTCTGGGAAGAGCCAGCCCTCTATGGATGTATCTTCCAACATGGGCTATCTTCATGTGACCAGTCAGGCCTGGGACCATGTCACATCAGGGAGCTAAGGTTATGGAAGACAGGTCTTTTGGGAGTCTCACATGGCTCCAGGCAAAGCTACACCTAGACTTAGGCCTCATTCCCATCCTGTTCCTTCCCTCTCTTCATTCTCCTTGACCAGCTTCTGGAGCCTCATCTCCCCAAACACCTACATGGGTCCCACCTGGCAGGCAGGGGCAAATGGGAATGCTAGCTTTTGCCAGGTATTTGCCTGTATCCACCAACTGTTCAGTACGGCCCTTCTGGACACAGTTTTGGGGAGGGCTTTTAGAGACTTCTGCAGGCAAAGATGCTGCCTGAGCCCCTGTGCTGAAGAATTGTGGGCCTACCTAAAGGGATCTGTCTGTCTGTCTGTCTGTCTGTCTGTCTATCTATCTGTCTAATCATCTGATACCTACTATCTATCTCTTCATCATCTATCTGTAAAATTCATTGTCTAGTCTAGTATGGTGGTACACACCTTTAATCCTAGCACTCAGGAGGCAGAGGCAGGTGGATCCCTCTGAGTTCAAGGCCAGCCTAGTCTACAAAATGAGCTCCAGAATATCCAGGGATACACAGAGAAACCCTATCTTGTAAAAACAAACAAAAAATCCATTGTATACTTACACACCTATTAACCTGGTCTTTTGCCATCACCTACCTGTCTGCCTTTCTGTCTACTTACTGATAGATAGTCTACTGCCATCATGACCTTGGGAGGTTCAGGGCCTTACCTTATATTGAGAGGGGACATCACACAAAGATTGTTTTCTGCATGTGTATAGATGGAGACTCTATCAGTATGGGGGCCCTGAAACCAATGCGAACTCCAAGGATTCAGTCTTGTTTTGAATCACAGGGAACTCTGAACATCCAGACCCAGAGCCCCAGCCACCCCTTCCCACCTCGGAACCTGGCCTGGGCACACAGACTGGCCTCAGTCCACACCATCCTCATGGCTGCAAGGTGGCTTCCATGGCAGGTGTGTTAAAGCAGGTGGGACCGGGTTAGGTGGAAGGAGGGACGGTCTCTTCCTGCCCCTTTAGGCAGCGAGAAAGTATTTTCAGTATCCTCCCTGCTTGCTCAGGTGAGCATTTCATTCAGGGGGCTTTGCTCCTAATGTCACTGGCAGGCTTGGGGCACGGGCCTCCTGGGTTCCTGAAGGTTCTCAACCTGTGCCAGGATCCTCTGATGCAGGCAGAGAGCTGGATTCAGACCTAATGACAGCTCTGCATCCAGGCACGTGGAGGGAAATGGGGGCAGGGAAGGCCCCAAGGCCAGTCAGTCTGGTTGGGAAAGGAAATGTTCTTACAGGCAGATTTCCAGCAGCTACTGGCAGTTTAATATCCAGCGCCCGGGCAAGGGGCGGTGGCTGATGCAGGCAGCACCCACAGCAGAGAGGAAATGAAATGCCTGCCTTGCCCCTGAACAATGCTGCTAATCAGTTCCCGGATCAGGCTGAGTTCTCTTAGGCCACGGTTAGGCAAGGCCAGCAGGTGCAAGCCAGGCCATGGGACCTGAGAGCGGGGCTGCAGCGCTACACCTCCTCAGGGATGGCGAGGCTTCAGTTCCCTCCTCCATGAAATGGTCCTGTAAGGAAGGGCTTGTGCCTGCTGTGTGCATGCGTGGCTGAGTGTGCACCTGTGGCACACTGGGGTCACAGGAACCTGGCCTTCTCTGTCACTTGTTGCTCCGGCCCTGGGGCTGTGCAGCCCTTATCAAGGCTGTTCCCACCCCACCTCTCTTGTTCGCTCTGATCCCAAGGCTTTCTGAACCCCAGATACCCCATCTTTCCACCCTCCAATCCCTCTGTGGGGTCTCTGGCGTTTATTGCCCACCACCAGAAAAGTTCCCACGACCCCTGACCTTGGCTGCACATCCGGCTATTTTGTCTCAACAGAAGCTTGTTGTCCCAAGACACTGCCCTTCAATGGAGCCCCTGCCTCACTGGCTGATGTGGGATATCTTCCATACCCTTCTTCTGGAGTCTCCTCAGGGCTGCATCAACCCCCAAACTCCCCTCCTTCATGGTCTTCCGTCTGACTGCAGGCCCCAGATGCTGAGTTCTGACCCCGGCGGTTCCAAAGCTCCGTCTCCTGCCCTTTTCTCATTTCTCTCCAGACTCCTACTCTTTTTGCTTTTATCAGAGTGCATGGACCTCTGTTTTCTTTTCAAACCTCCACACGTCCAGTGTGGAGGAAGCTCCCATGGAGTTTTCTGCCTGTCCAGATGTGCCCTCTGCCTTTCCTGGGCCCTCTCCTGGGCCTGAATCTGGATGGTGTTCTGAAGGTTGCTAACTGCTGAGCTGGCTAGCACTGGTGTGCAGGCTCAGTGGCAAAGTGTGTGCTTAGCATGCTCGAGGCTCCTGGTTTCATCCCGAACCTCAAAGAAACACTATCCGTTTCTTCTCCAGCCCTCCGTGGCTCCCTCAGCCTGTTCTGGTCAGGACTCTTCTCTGCAATTCCTCCATGACAACTGCACACTCCCGAGCTTACCACCCCCAATCTCAGTGGTATAAACGCTCTGTGGCCCGACCCATACCCACAGACACTCAACCTCCCACCCAGATCCTCTCAGTCTTGGCTTCCAGATCCTGCTTGCTTTGATCTTTTTAAATTTGCTTTGAATTATATGTATTCGTGTGTATGTATTTTTGTGGGTATGTACACATGAGTGCAGGCATTCATGGAGCCCAAAAGAGAGCTTCAGATCCCCAGAGCTGGTGTTACAGGGGATTGTGAACACTGGAATTAAGTCAGCAGCAAGTGCTCTACGTGGCTGAGCCTCCTCTCCAGCCCTCCTGCTGGCCTTCTGCTTCTGGTGGCTTCCTTCCTACCAGACCTCTCACCTTGAAGGTGAGCTCTGGGCTTTGGGTCGAAGGGAATGGCCATTCCTCTCAACAACTCCGACCAAACCCAATATGAAAGTCCGCCAGCTCAGGGGTCCTTCTGCACAAGTGTCTAAAAGACTGAAGGCGGAGGTCATTTTCATTCACCGGAAGCAAAAGGAATCGAGTTCAAGAGCTTCACTATTCCTCCTGATGCCCTTTGCAAGACATAGGTTGTCCTTACTCCCAGGGCAGCTGGGCACAGCTAAAGCCGGCCATTGCTCCCTTCTGCCTGGTTTGGGAGCACAGGTGGTGTGTGTGTGTCCTCTGCATTCTGCTCTGTCCAGTGATGAAAGAGGGCAGGCTCTCTCAGGGCTATGAGGACCAATCAGTCTGTGCACCGTACACTCAAAGGCGGGGAAGAGGGACTGCCACCATGGAAGAGGGACTGCCACCATGGAAGAGGGACTGCCACCATGGAAGAGGGACTGCCACCATGGAAGAGGGACTGCCACCATGGAAGAGGGACTGCCACCATGGAAGAGGGACTGCCACCATGGAAGAGGGACTGCCACCATGGAAGAGGGACTGCCACCATGGAAGAGGGACTGCCACCATGGAAGAGGGACTGCCACCATGGAAGAGGGACTGCCACCATGGAAGAGGGACTGCCACCATGGAAGAGGGACTGCCACCATGGAAGAGGGACTGTCACCATGGAAGAGGGACTGCCACCATGGAAGAGGGACTGTCACCATGGAAGAGGGACTGCCACCATGGAAGAGGGACTGTCACCATGGAAGAGGGACTGTCACCATGGAAGAGGGACTGTCACCATGGAAGAGGGACTGCCACCATGGTTCAGCTGCAGCAGGGAGGCCTGGAGGCAGGACACAGGGCTCTCTGACTTCCCTGTCCACTACACAGCCTGGAAAGGCAAAGCTGCACTCTGCCTTTCCCAAAAGAGCAACCACAGGCAACTCCCTGGCCCCCATGCTCGGCCTCCATGCTCAGCTCCTCTGTCAGGTCCAGCTCTAACACCTGAAGCTGAGGAAAGAAGTCTAAGATCACACAGCAGTCCTGCTTATGTGGGCGGTACCTCTGCCAACAACTCGCAGGAGTCAAGTGGTCCTTCAGCAGGTCAGGTGTCTCAATAAGAGACCCCAGCTGAGGAACTTATGGTCACCAGGCAGATACTGAGGCTAGCTAGGCCACTGGGCAGGGCCGTGGCCACTAGATGACAATTGCTGTAGTCACTCTGCTAGGCTGGATGAAATTTTCCTTAAATGCGTGAAAGACTAACGGGCAGCACACGCCTCCTCTGACCCTGACTCTGACACTCTTGCTTGCAGAATTTAGGCCTCTTGCCTGGGAAATATCTACCTACAGCAGAGCTACAAGGTGGAGATGCCCAAGGGCACAGGACTGCAGAGACACAGGGTACAGGAGGTATGTTTCAAGATCCACAGAGCTGGCTGTGTGTTACAGGGTACAGAGAGCTCAGTCGGAGGTATGTGGTGCATAGCATGGGGTGCAGCGTGCACAGTGCAGGAGTACAGAACACACAGTGTGGAGGTGCAGCATGCACAGTGTGGGGTACAGGGTACTGTGGGAGTCGGTGTGGGGTACGGGTGGAGTGGGCATGGGGTACAGGGTGCAGTGGGAGTGGGGTGCAGTGTGCACAATGCAGGAGTACAGAACACACAGTGTGGAGGTGCAGCGTGCACAGTGCGGGGTACAGGGTACTGTGGGAGTCGGTGTGGGGTACAGGGCGCAGTGGGCATGGGGTACAGCATGCACAGTGTGGGGTACAGGGTACTGTGGGAATCGGTGTGGGGTACGGGGTGCAGTGGGTGTGGGGTACAGGGTGCAGTGGGCATGGGGTACAGCATGCACAGTGTGGGGTACAGGGTACTGTGGGAGTCGGTGTGGGGTACAGGGCGCAGTGGGCATGGGGTACAGCATGCACAGTGTGGGGTACAGGGTACTGTGGGAGTGGGTGTGGGGTATGGCGTGCAGTGGGTGTGGGGTACAGGGTGCAGTGGGTGTGAGGTGCAGTGTGCACAGTGTGGGGTACAGGGTACTGTGGGAGTTGGTGTGGGGTACAGGGTGCAATGAGTGTGGGATACAGGGTGCAGTGGGCGTGGGGTGCAGTGTGCACAGTGTGGGGTACAGGGTACTGTGGGAGTCGGTGTGGGGTACGGGTGGAGTGGGCATGGGGTACAGGGTGCAGTGGGAGTGGGGTGCAGTGTGCACAATGCAGGAGTACAGAACACACAGTGTGGAGGTGCAGCGTGCACAGTGCGGGGTACAGGGTACTGTGGGAGTCGGTGTGGGGTACAGGGCGCAGTGGGCATGGGGTACAGCATGCACAGTGTGGGGTACAGGGTACTGTGGGAGTTGGTGTGGGGTATGGGGTGGAGTGGGTGTGGGGTACAGGGCACAGTGGGAGTGGGGTGCAGCATGCACAGTGCGGGGTACAGGGTACTGTGGGAGTGGGTGTGGGGTACAGGGTGCAGTGGGTGTGGGGTGCAGCGTGCACAGTGCAGGAGCACAGAACACACAGTGTGGGGTGCAGGGTGCAGTGGGAGTGGGGTACAGTGTGCACAGTGCAGGGGTGCAGGAAACACGGTGAGTGCAGGGTGCAGAGGCTCATTGCTGACAGCCCATATCTCTCCCACCCTCCACCCCCAACCTCTTCCCCAGTGACAGTGCCCTCCCCCACCCCGCACGGAGCTGTAGCTGTGCACTTAGGGGAGTGACATCACCTCTCTGAACTCAGTTTCTTGTCTAAAAGCAGTGATTACTGAGTCTGGCTCACAGGCTGTCAGATTGCTTGTGGTTGTAATTAGGTATTGATTCAGTAATTTGGGGAATTAATTCATTAAATCTGTTCAGTCTCAATGTAGCCATAATGGGGGGGCTTCTCTTATGCTTCCTGCTCATGTGATGGTGCAGGGTGGGCAGACCCCCACATCTTCCTTCAGGACCCACATCCTGTAAGTTCCAAGGGCCCCATTTCTGCTCCTAGGTCCCTGTGTGACAGTCAGCCTGGTCTCTGTTTTAGTCCCTCCCCTTCAGAGCCTTCCACAGTTTTTCCTGTCTGTCTCTTAGAGGGACTGGGCTTTTGTCATCTCAGAAGCCCTCCTGGTGCTGGTCCTCCCGTGAGCCTGCTGTGAGTACAGCTTCTCACGTACCCGTGGGGCTCCTTCCACACCATGCAAGGAGCTCAGGTTGGGTCTGGTAAGTAAGGGCTCCTGAGCTTTTGACAGTGGGCTGGACAAGGTCATGGAATGGGAGGGAGAGGGAACATGACCTTGTGCCCACAGGACTGGCAGCACTGGCCACTCCGCCCCCATGATACCCTAGGTAGTTGGATAGGGCATGCAGCACAGGGCTAGGCCACCCGCTGGGGAGCAGAAGAGCAGAGGGGAGGCCCTGCTGGTGACAGCTCTGCACACCCATTCAGAAGCCAGCTAAAGAGGAGGGAGGAATGGTGAGGGGAGCAAGACACACGGAGAAAGAGACAGGAAGAGGAAGAAAGATGCAGAAGGACAACAGAGGAACAGAGACAGAAAATGGTGAAACACAGAGGAGACAGAAACACAGTAAAGAAAAAGATGCAGGGAGACAGAGGAAGAGACAAGGGGCTTGGAAGAGCTGAACAGACATGGCTTGGGTCCCTTAGTGCCTCAGTTTCCCCTCTTTAGGGTCTCTACATCCCTTTGTCCAAAAGCCTCCCTCATAGAAGGACTTCTCACCTCCCAACAGCCCAGGAGGTGTCTCTCACAGCTCAAGCCACCTCCTTCAGAACACCGCTAAGGTCCTGGCTATAGCCTGCAGCTGGCGTATTCCATTCCAATTTAAAAGCCTTCCCTGCTTCACAGACAGCTGATGGACATGGCAGCTAGGGAAGTCAGGTGGGTCACCAGGAGGAAAACACAAATCAGCATGTTGGGGACTGGAGGGGTCCCAGGATATGCCTAGGTTTTCCACTTGGGGTTCTGGTGGGGGGGCTGAACCATTCTCTGAGATGATGAAGGGGAGGTGTGGCTTGTTCCTTAATCTGGGGACATACTGGGTGATTGGGATGTGGGGCTCCCACTTGGGTTGTTGGGAGACAGCTAGCTGGAAAATGTGTGTCTGGAGACATGGATGGGCCTGCAGGGAGCCACCCAGGCAGTGTTGCCTGGATTGGAGGCTGCGTAGCAGACACGAGGCATCCTAACAGGACCTGAACAACTTCTACGCGGGAGAGCAGGGCGTTTGGAGACCAGCTCTCAGAGAAGATCCTGATGCCTCTCAAGTCTGACCTGGTGTTACCTCCCTTCTCTGGATGCAGAGATCTTCCTGGGAAACCTCTTGCTACCTTACCCCTATTCACTGTGGTGAGGATGAGCAGGTGCCATGTGACACTTCTCTGTTCCCTACTCCACCCACCAGCGATACAGATAGACAGCCGCCCTGGCCCACCAACCAAATTTGACAGCAGGGAGATGGAGACACACACAGACTACTTAGAACTCCCATGGTGGGACAGCCTGGCCAGCAGTCAGGCCAGATTCTGAAGACGGAGAAGCCATGTACGTGGGTCTTGGCACCTGTATTCTTCCAAGCTCAGTCCTGCAGCTTGAGGGCATCGCTTGTTTTTCCTGGGCTCAGAGCATACACAGGCAGCTTCAAATTCTCAATCTCGCTGGGTCTGGACTCAAATCAATTCCACATGTTTCCTAAACTAGATCATCTCTTGGCTTGATCTGCTCTCAAGGAAGAGCCTCACACATTGCCAAGGGCCTCAGTTTCCCCATCTATAACAGGTGGTAGATCCTGAGGGCCCTCTGCTGTGCCACAGAGAGCAGGTGCGGTGAGAAACAGGTGGGATGGGCTACTCCTCCTACCCAGCAGAAGCCCAAACTTCCTGTGATTATTGCTGATTGAGATGCAAATATGGGGTGTAGCCTGGCTTGGGGGCTGCTCTCTGGATCTGTAGGGAGCTATTCCAAGGATCTGCTTCACCCCAGCTTCCGACTGTGCACATGCTTCTATTTTGGTTTCTGTTTTGCTTATTTATTTATTTATTTATTTATTTATTTATTTATATTTATTTATTCCATGAACTCAGCTCCAAGCCAGAAGCACAGCTCTAAAGTCTGCATGGCTGACTCTTAGCAATGAGGGCCAGGCTCTGAGCAGCCAGAGAGAGTGAGGTGTGCAGGCTGGAGATGGGCTCTGGATCTGCAGAGCCTGGGGAGAGGAGCCATGCTCCCCGCAGAGGCAATGGCTCCTTCTTTTCCAGTTGTAGGAGCTGAGGCCATCAGCATGGGACTGAGCCTGGCCTGAAGCCCTCCACCTCTTGGCTTCCCTCCTAGAATCTGGGGTTCTGCGGCCAGACATCAAAGACAGCACCCATGTTTGTTGTTTGGAGAATATGGGAGCTTTGAGAAAGAAAATAAAAAAGATCATGTATGACTTATCTCCGGGACTTATCTCTGACAATGTCTGATTCTATACACACTCAAGCCCAGAAGAGACCCATGTGAATGTGAACACAGAGATCAGTGGGCTGGAGGAACCTGTGTGGTTTATAGCAGAGACCCCAGGTTGGACAGTCACCAAGTGGCTCAGCTGTTGAGCCTCACTGTCCTGATTGTGTCTGGTGGAAGACAGGTATTCTGGATTCTTTGACTTCCTAGTTTTCAAAGGCTGAGACATCTTCCCAGCCTGAAGACAGGCATTTCCGTGGAGAATCAGGTGCTCTGGCCTTCTGTCCACTCTGCTACTCAAAACGATAAGGCTACCCTTCAAGGACTGTCTGACATCAAGTGAGCTTGGAAGAGGGCAGGCATAACCCAGACAAGATATTCAGGCAAAAGCAAGAGCCACAGGAGTGAGGACTCAGGCTGGTCCAGGCATGTGTCTGCCAGCAGGTGGCTTGAAGAGCCACACTGAGAACCCAGTGACTGTTTGCTCCTGAGCTGGGCTGGCCTACTTCACACCCCTCCCTGATGAAGCTCCCTCCCCTGCAGGGTCCTGTGTTTTCCAGCTGCCCAGATGTGGCCAGGGGCATCCCATACAGGGCTCAGGGATGAGAGGAGACAGCTGGCTTATCATCGCCATGCCAGCTCCTTGCTATCTCAAGCCTTCAGAACAATGGAGGAACTAAGGGCTGAATAATGGACAGCCACCCTCTGCTTGTCACCCACTGGCCAGTGGCCCACCATCACCACAGCTGCCTTTGCACATTTCCAAAGTCAGGCTCCTGTAACTACGTCAGCTGTGTCCCTAAGCACAGGACACTCTGCTACCCACTGCCTCGCTTGAGAAATTTAATTCAGTCCTCAGATGACGCCCACACCTAAAAATCTTAACACTGGTGCTTTGCTGGTGTGATGCTCTCAGTGGCTGCATTCCTTTGAATTTGTTGGTGGGAGCTGGGGCCCAGGACTGCAGTGTTTGGTGATTAGGGGAGCTGAAGGGGTCCCTCCTGGGAATAATTAAAAGCAGGTAGGAGAAGAAAGAGATGGGGGGGTCCCACACTTCCTGTTGACAAGGCCTGGCTGTTGAAGAGCCAGGAAGAGGGTCTATATTGGGGAACCAGGGCAGCAGGCTCCTCTTGGCCCTCTGCCTCCAGTCTGAGTCTGAGACATGCAGGTCTGTGTCAGCGCCACCCAACTTGTGGTGCTGCAGCCCAAGCTGATTAATGATCTAATATTAGTCCTGATTTGACTTCCCCAATTGTCCCAAATTATTTCCTAACAAAGGACTTCATTGAGGATTTTGCATTGTGTATAGCTGTCAGCTCTCCCCTCCTGCTACTCCCACTCCTCCCCTTCCTCTCGCTCCTCTTCTTCTCTCTCTACCTTCCTTCCCCCTCTCTCTCCTCTTTGACTCAGTCATGTAGCTCTGGCTGACCTTGAACTTACTGTGTAGCAGAGGATGACCGTGAATTTCCGATATCCCTGCCTCCACTTCCCAAGCACTGGGATTGGCTTATGTGTTGCTTGGGGTCAAATCCAAGGCCTCATGAATGTTGTCGGGCATTCAACCAACAGGCATACCCCTACCCTCTTTTGTCTTCTTTCATGAGAGTAGTGTCTCCTTTCTTGGAGACACTTACATGTCTGGTCATACATTTGGACAGCGTGGTGGCTAAGCATCATGGCTCTGCCTCCTCCTCCAGCCAACCAGTGGGATTGCAGGAAGGGGGCAGCCTGGACCCCAAAAGGTTGCTCTTAAGCTTCACAGCCAGGCGCCACCCTTGTCTCCAGAGTGCACAGGGCAGTGATGCAGCTGCTGCTCTGTTCACAGCAGCCCAGGTTCAAACCTCAGAGCAAGAGAGTTCAGACAACCAGCTTCTGAGGCCAGCACTCTAGCCACTGGGTGCACCTGGGCTGGGTGCTAATTAATGTGAGTTGCTTGATGGAAGGGATTCTCTGTCTATCATTTCCTTCTTTGATAGAGAATGGAGAGGGTACGTTTGTCCATTTTAGAAGCAGTAAACTGAACCCCGGAGAGGGCTGTTGGTTCAAGGTCACTGACAGATCTTAGTGATGCCAGTGGTGGAGAGGGTTAGGGCACGAGGGTAAAGGAGTTCATGGCACAGGAAAGGGTGATGAGCACAGAGGGATGGCCTCAGGAACAGCTCCTGCCAATGCCTGGGCCCAGGCTAGGGAGAGAACAAGGAAGCTAGGCTCACCTTAGGGGAGTGCTTGTCTTGGGTGGTCAGGGAGATGAGGACACTGGGAGCCTGACTGCAATGTCATTCCTTCCCTAAGCCACCTAAGAAACCTTAAAACATTCTTCAAAACACTGAAGGTGGGGTTGGAGAGACAGCTAAGTGATTAGGAGTGCCAGGCAGACACCGATCAACAGCAAGCAAAGGTGGTCTGTGGGTGTCACATAATATACACCATGCACGCGTGTATGCGCACACACAGGTTAATATCAGAGAGGAGAACATTCAAGCCATAGGGAGTGATACTAATGGTAGCATAACGGGAAAACCATATCTGCAGCCATCTACAATAGTTCTAAACATGCAAGCGGGAGCCACAGAACCTTAAACATGCATACAGCATTCTACAGCGTCCTAAACATTCAGGCAAGCAGCCACAGTCTCCCTAAACATGGAAATAGAAGGCCATTGGGCCCTAAACACACAAGCAGGCAACCACAGAGCACTAAACATGCACACAGCAGGCTACAGAACCCTAAACACAAAGGCAGCAAGCACAAAATAGCATCCTGTGGTGACTGTGTGGCAGCTTGCTCAGGGTCCCAAGGCATCCTGTTGCCGTATCTTAACACAGAGGTAGCCCCACGCGCATTCTTTCATTTCAGACGGAGATGAGAGGCTGTCACAAGGCAAATGCTATCTGAGAAGTCACAAGGCATTTCTGCAACCAATTTTGGGTGATTTATCACTCCCGAGTTGTTTCTGCTGACTTTATTGTCAGTTGTTCCCAAGTGATTTTCTGATAATGATTAAATTGGCATAATAAACGTATTATATGAAAAAGGAAGAAAAAGAAAGGCAGGAAAATTTGTCTGTGAAGCACTGTTTGTCTCACAGTGCTGGCTCAAGACCCAGGAGACTAAAGCAGCCCGTGATGGGCACCCGTTTGTCTAGACAGGGAAGGCACATTCACACCCACAGCTCCTGCAGAAGCCTAGAGCAATAGCGAGGCAGGAGAGGCGGCACAGAACTTAGCTGGAGGGGTTGGCAAGACAGCCCCGTGGGCAAAGACACTTGCTGCCAAGCCTGCCGACCTTTGTCTGATTCCCCGGAAACTACATGCTGGAATGGAGAGAACCAGCTGCTGTAAGTCATCCTCTGACCTCCATATGCATGCCTAAGGACTTCACGGTCACCACACATGTGACCCAGAACTCCTGGGCCTCAGCAAAGCTCTGACCTGCTGTTCCAAAGCCTGGTCTGGGGGCAGTGTGACTTGTCCACAGAGCCCTGCTGATGAGGGAGAAGTCATGCAGAACCAACCCCTTGCGTCATAGAGGTCACTGTCCTCTAAGTGAGTCAGCTGGGAGGCTGTGGGGTCTGGCGACGTGACCTGGAAAGTCACCGCTGCACAACGGTTGAAACAGGCTGTTCGTCAAGTCACACGGCAACAAGCAAGACAGGTGGTTCCGGGTGGTGTGTGAAGCGATTTAGCAAGGCCATGGAGACCAGGCCCTTCGAGACCACAACTTGGTCATGTCCAGGTTCTATCTGGGTCCTTGGGGCTCCATGACACACAACCACAGCCAGGAGACAATGGCTTTTCCTGCGGATCTTCAAGGAAAGGCAGGTGTACTCTGTTCACATGCCTCAGGCTAACTGAGAGTTTCCTTCCTCTCTCTGCTTTTCTTGACCGTCATTCTTCATGGCATATTCATCCAGTGCCCCAATGACTGCCCTTGCCATGCCAATCACCTAACCAGAGCACAGTGTGGATGGAACCGGAGAAACCACAGCTGCAAAATGCAGTTGGTATGAAAAATTCAGCGATCAAGGTAGTGCATGCCTGTCACCCCAGAACTTAGAAGGCTGAGGCAGGAGGATGGAGAGCTGCAGACCATCCTGGGATATATAGTGAATTTCTGTGTAAAAAAAAAACAGTAGAAATAATAACCAGAGCCACAGACTGTGGTTGAATCAAGGAATGTTTTCATGGAGAGTGGAGAAAAATGAAACAAATATAGAAGCGTCCTGAATGAATGAACACTAACACCATGAGTAAAGGCGAGTCTTCCCCATGGCTGGCTGAGGCGCAGACACTACCCATCACCCAGAGTTTAATTCAAATTGTGATCTCTTGTCCGTTGTGAACTTTGGGGCAGTAATTTTAAACATTAAGGAGCAGCATTCACACTCAGCTTAAGAGACTGAGTTTTCAGAGACCTTCTTGAGGCTATGCACCCCGAGTTTTCCCTTGCTTGTCCTGGCTTTCGCCCTGGTTTGTGGCCTTGGCTGTCTGTCAATCAGTCTCAAATCGGGACTGTCGCATTCAGAGGTTACTGGCCAGCAACGTTATTTTCTTTCACCTTCCCAGACAGCTACAGCTCCTCTAGCCAGCAATGTGTGGCTCAGGTGTAGACAGATAATGGTCACATGGCCGATCCTACCCTTCGGCCTACTGTTCTTGATCCTGGCTCCCCTACTGCTGGTACCCAGTTCTGAGTAGTCACTGTTGTGACATGGACGCAACAGGGACAGCAGGGCCATACTGGCGGAAGGAAGATCATGAAAAAAGACGTGGAGCCACTGTGACTCCAGGATCGCTGGGGAATCTCACAGCTGGACTCGCGGAAGGGCATGGCTGCCATCCCACAGCTGCCCTGCCGAGCCTGACAGGTAGGACTTTTGTGTCGGGAGCTCTGTCATTGTGCCCAGCTCCTCTCCACCCCCCCCCCCCAGTTCCCTAATGAGTCTCAGGATGGAGGTGGCCAAGGTTGTCCCTGTGTGGGCAGACTTGTCCTCCACCCAGTCTTGAGGTGTGTAAAGGTACTGACCCTCATTGGAGGAGAGTCAGGTGTTTGTCTCATGCCCATGAGATGGCCCCCAACCCTCCCTTCCTTGGAGCCTCAAGAGGGAGGCAGGAAAGACCCAACCATTGACAGGCTTCCCTGGACCCCAGTGTACAATAGTGACCTGTGACCCACCCCCATTTTCTTGCCTTGGTCTTCTCATGCCTCTCCCGGGCTCTGCTCAGTTCATGGTGCTTCCTCTCCCCCAAGACTCTCCGCTGTCCCACCCCCCTGCCCTGCACAGCCCTCCACCACCCCACCCCATCCCCAATTCAGTCTTGATGCTCATTTCCATTGGCTTCTGAGCCACCCTGCTCAGTGAGGCCCAGGACCTCTCCAGCTCTCTGAGTTGCTCACCCCAGTGATGGGTCTTGGATTACTGCTCCCCCGTTTCTCTCCCCACTCTTGTAGCTTGCTCTCCATGGCTGCTAGGGTTCAACATTAACTCTCACCAGTGCCCCAGCCCACATATACCCTGGTCATGTGTGGCTTCTCAGAACTGGCTTCCATGAGGTTCAAGGGTCTGCTATTACCAGTCAGGTCACTCCAAGGCCTGCAAAAACATTTCTCATTTTGCTTTATAGAAAATCCAAGTCAGCGTTTCGGACACATGTCAAGCCCCATGTGTTTAAAGGATCCACATCCTGCATGAGGCTAACTTACAAGTGTACCCGCCCAAGGTGAGCTAAATGTCCCCACCGTCTCTGCTCCAGTGTCCACTGGCTTCCTGGCAATATGCCCCTTTGGCCATCATGGTGTCCTTGCTTCTTCCTGCCACTCCACCACAGCAAACAGCACCAAAGCCCTTCTCTGTTCTTCTCTCAATGGTTTGAAAAGGTAGACACGGGTCATTATTACTTTTATGTTTTTGGAAGACAGAATGCCCTCCACCCTCCTGTCCTTCCTTTCTCTTCTTCTTTCCTTCCTCCATCAGTACTGGGAATGGAACCTACAGTCTTCTGCAGGCCTGGCGAACACACTGCCATCAAGCCCAGGGTAATATTTTTCTGTGTCTCAGTTTTCTTACTTAAAAAAGTAACTCTTTAACCCAAAATCACATTAAAACTACTTCAGGGAAGTATGACCTGAAGCACCAATAAGATGCCACATAGTAGTAGCTAGGCCATTTACCAGCAAGAACAAACAAGCAAATAGATAAAAAATAAATCCTGGATGTGAGGCATCGAGAACCAGTACATTCTGGGATTGAGGCACATGAGGTGGTCGCCAGCTGTTGAAAACTGGCATTTCCTCAAAAGAAGGAAATATGCCTAGAATTGCCACATGTTCCTGCACTGCCATGTCTGGCTCTCCACACCAATGTGCCGAGATCCGGAACACCCACCCCGTCCACAGCAGTGTGTTCACAACAGGCACTGGGACAAACCAGGAAGTCCCAAAAGCCATCACACTCATGAGGAGGGAAAGAATGGTGGGTGCCCACACGGGGAATGCCTCGTTGGTTCATGGAGGCAGGGCTGGTCCTGGAAGGTGGAAGTTCTGGAGATGGTGACCACACGGCGCAGTGAAAACACTTAGGACGGCTAAGGCGACAGCTTTCATGCTGTGCATATTATCCCATGATTTTACAAAACATAACCCTTTGCTTCAGAAAGGTCATGGAGAGGCCTCCTGGGAGAGCTAAGGAAAGTCCTGACCAGGTGTTGGTAACACACGCATGGTTAGCAAATACAAGTTCTTGTATAAAAAAACTCAGTAACAATGTCCTGGGGACACTGGGAAGGCCTCTATAGATTATAAAACACGCAGGGCGTATACAGCTGTGACATACAGGGATGAGCTACACAAACCCCCAGAGTCACGGCGTGACAGGGGAACCTGAGCACGGACAGGGCGCCTGATGCGGAAAGCTTTCTGATTACTAGGTGTGGGGCCCACTTTTCTCTACAGAGGTGCATTGAGCCAAGTGTGGGTAGGCTTATATCTGTAAATGTCACCTGACATCTGACTGGGTAGATGAATGTCCCTGAGACAAGGCGGGTTATAGGCTGTCACTTCTGAAACTGAGGTGATGCAGACATGAGGCGTATGATTGTCTACCTCTGTCAGTGGAAGCTTTTGACGAGGCAAAGCTGAAAGACAGTAGTCCAATCCATGCATTCAGGTGAGGCATCCACCCCTGACCCACAGCTACGAGGAGTGGAACCGGATCATCAAATTGGGATGTCTGGACAGCTGTCCCCACAGGGGGCCTTGAGGGTAACACAGCCCAGCCATGACCCCAGGAGCACCTTGTGCAGATACCCAGGAAGCTATCAAGTGTTATCTGAAGCTGACCTGTGGTGACCTGTGATTCAGCAATCAGAAGTCTAAGCCCTGGAGTTCTCCAGGTACACAGGCAGGGACACAGAGACCCTGGACCTCTGAGCCTGCTCTCCCTCTGCAGGAACTCCCGTGGTGTCTGTCACACAGAAGGTAAGAGTTCACAGAGGAGGCAGAAAGCCAGAGACAAGCTACTGTCCCTGACCTCAACTGTTGTCCCTGATCAGAGACCGGCCTCAGGCACACGGTTCAAAGCCTGCCCTGAGCCTGCACTCCTGGACCTCCAGGTCCTTTTTGTGGGGAACACTGCCCAGATACTGTCTTCAGGAAAGCTTAGAGCCTTAGATACTGATCTCAGGGCTGCCACTGGCCACGTTCCCTCTAGTGGTCATTGATGGGGGTGGGTCAGCCAACTACTCCAGGTGGTCATAACTAGTCTGCTCCTAGGATGGGCACCACCCCACACGGGGAGACCTGTCTGTCTACCCTCATTCTGACACTTAGCACCTCAGGACCAGAGGAACAAGGCTCCAGTGTCAAGCTTGGATGGGGTGAGGAAGGCCCCATGATGAGGAGGGGACAGTCTAGCCTAGTCAGTGACTGCCTTCAGCAGGGTCACAGTGATCACTATAGGGCAAGCCTGGGGATGTTATATAGCCTGAGATTGGGGCTGAGGGAATGGGGCTGGTAGTGGCATAAAGTTGAACAAAGTCAGAACTCAGCATGGAGAGATAGTACCATGCCTTTAAATAAGCATACAGGGGTCAAATGCGTCCCTCCCTCCCTCCTTCCCTCCCTCCCTCCAGAAACAAAGCCTAGATTATTTTAAGGCATCAGCATTAGAACAAAGACACAGGCTAGGGAAGGTGTTATTATTTAGTAAATGGGTTCAGGAAGGTTGGTCCCTGAGGCCTGGGTAGCCTGGGAGTCTCGGGGTCCCCAGAGTTCCACAGACTGACTTTCTGGTGCTAATGGGTGTCAGAGGATGTTGGAGGTACGTGTGCTCTGAGGGTAGACTGGAGATCCTGCCTTCTCCTCTTCAGGCTTCACTTACCTCACCTGGAAACGAGAATTCTGTGTGGTGGCTGAACAGGCAGCATATGGTGCTCAGAGCCACAAGGGGCAGGGACTCCACAGGGGACAGAGAGGAGCTATGCTCCCCAGGGCCTTTTGTCACAAGGGCCACATGTACCTGAGGAGCAGAGCCTCAGCTTCTCTTCTTCTGCCCCTGCTCTCCCTCCCTCACCCCTCCACCTCCTTCCTCCCTCTCTTTCTCCCTCCCTCCCTCCCTTCCTTCCTCCCTTTCTTCCTTCCTCCCTTTCTTCCTTCCTCCCTTTCTTCCTTCCTTCCTTGCCTTGCTCTACCCTTGCTTCTCCCACTGAGACGCCCAGGTACAGAAGCCCCTCCCCAGAGGTGGGAGCACATCTTCATGCTTACCCTCAGATCCCAAGCATGGACAGCACCCCTCCTCCTCCAGCCTGCCATCCCCTGATACAGTCAAGAAATCTGCAGCAGAGAGACACAGAAGATGGCTGGTTGGAGCCAGGCCCTCCCCAGGCTCAGCTCCTGACAGGGGCTGGACAGTAGTTTTCACACTATGTAGGACTGATCAGGGCCCAAGCAGATGCCTGGTGAGGTCAGAGAACTGCTGTGGCCAGAAGAATTTGAAGAACTGGGGGCAGTGGCAGCTGTCCTAGCAGCCCTTGGAGGAACTTCAGCATCGCTAAAAGTGCCTTTCCAAAGCCAAGTTCAGGGGCTGTGGGACAGTGGCTGGTAGTTTGGCTCCGATAGCTCTATGCGAGAGGTTAACAGGAGTGTGGGGGCCCTGGCTGGCTGAGAAACCCTCTCTGATGAGGCATCTGGCTAGTGTGGAATGCCCCATTCATGGGGCCGATGGTCTAGCCTGGAGATCATTCCAAGAGATGCCTGGTGAAGGGGGTCGTGGAGAGGAGCAGAGGCCTAGGAAATCAGTCCAGGTAGTTATTTCTACCCACACCAGGTAAGAATGGAGAGCCAGAGGCTTACCCAAGTTGTGGAAGAGCTGGGTAGAAAGCACCTTGGGGATGACCCTGAGCCACACTGGCCTCTCCAAGTTTTCCTGTTCTCCCCTAGCAGCCTATAGGGTTCCTTGGAACCCTGTCTCCAGGGCAGTGCTCAGCCTTCCTGCAAAAGTTTCCCAGGTCTATGTTCTGAGCTCCTGGGCCCACCTTCCTGAATGGCTTGTTGGGCCAGCAGGCAGTACGCCAAGGAACAAAGAACATGGCCAAGGATTGGGCTGTAGCCAGTTTCCTGGGCAGTCAGTCCTGCACTCAATGTCCCTCGGCTGGAGGAGGCAGCAGCCTGTGGGGCTGCGACATTAGCACACAGACTTCAACACACAGGGCGTGGAGGCTGGCCCTGTGGTTGATCCTGGCTCCAGGCTGCCTTGGCTGGTTTTCTGTTGAGCTCTGTGATCATTAGTGAGTTCAGCAGGTCTCAGAAGACCATCACTCAGCTACCTGCCTTCTGCACCACAGAGGAACACTTGGGAGCTGCCAGGCCCCGAAGCCCAAGAGCAAGGGAGTGGAGACCAGACAGTGTGAGGCACTTGACATGGGTTTCCTGCCTCTCTCTGGACTAAGGATGTCACATAGGGCACCTTGCCTCACAAGAGGGAAGGCACCCACTTCTACAGGCTTGCCACGGTGTCACGGAGTTAGCTCTCACCATGGACGATGGACAGGCAGAAGGAAGAACAGGACTGTGGGCTGGTGGACCCTCAGAAAATTTGAGCCTGCCTGTGGGGGGGGGCAAGTCAGCCTCCATGGGCAAGCAATGGGTGGGGTGTGCTGGTGGAGTGCAAAATAGTGCTCCTTACAAATTTACAGCTGCCTGCTACCAGCATATGCGACCTCATCTGTGGCCAAAGCTGTATTATTACTTTTGTGTTGCTGCGATAAAACACCAAGTCAAAGCAACTTAGAGAAGAAGGGTTTGTTTGGGATAAGAGTCTGTCATGGCAGGGATGTACTGAAGCAAGCTGCACGCACTGCAGTAGGATCAGGAAGCTGAGGACTCACCTCTGGAACTACAAGCAGGAAGCAGAGTGTGCACCAGGAATGACACAAGGCTTTGAACGTCAACGCCCATTACCGGTGAAATGCTTCGTTCAACATGGCCATACCTACTAAGCCTTCCCACACAGCGCCACCACTTGGGGACCAAGCATTTAAGTGCCGGAGACTATGGGGGCCATCTCATCCAAATGACCACAGGGCCTTTGCAGATGTGACTAGTTACTATGAGGCCAGGGTGGATGGAGGTGGGCCCAAGACCAGGACAACAGGCCGACCGGGAGAAGGCCCCGGGAAGAGAAGGCAGTCCCAGAAATGACATAGCCACAGTTCCAGAATGGCAAGCAACCACTAGAAGCTGAAAGAGTGGAGAAAGACCCTTCTTCACACCAGCAGGTCACTGTGGACATCCCTCTAGACTCCAGCCTACAGACGTGTGAGGGAATGAGCAGTGCTCTGAGGCCACTGGGTTGGAGCTCTTACCTTCATCCCTAGGGACCTCACAGAGGGCCAGCAATCCATCCAGAGTCCGTGGTTCCCAAGACCCTCTAGGTGGCTGGAGGAGGAGGAGGAGTAATGAATTCTCTATCTTCAGACCAGCTCTGGTCACAGACTTCCCAGAAGTCAAGAGGCATGTAGTACCTGTGGATGCCAGAACTCAGGCCCTGAGGCACAGCTGCCTGCATTCTGGTGTCCTCCTGGTCTGGGGAAGGCACAGAGGTTTGACTTCTCAGGGTCTTGGGTTCTTCAGCTGTAAAATGGGGCCTCAGACAGGGCCACTAGGAGAAATGACACCATGTCCTGTACTGACCCACTTCTGTGAATGGTTGTCACCCACCTCTCTTCAACAAGGACAAACTGGAAGAGTGTTTAAGTGGCACCTGGTATCAAATGGTGCTATCATCATTATGACTGCGGCTGTCATCACTGGTGCAGTGGCAGGTGTTTATCAATTTTACTTGTCATCTTGCCACTTCAGGCAAAGGTCCAAGGCCGCAGAACAAAACAGCAGGTGCCAAACGCTTACCCTCCAGGGAGCAGATGCAATAACTGGAGTGAGTGGGCCTGAGCTGGCCATGTCAGCCCCGCACCTGTCTGTCCTGTGGCCGAGAGGCCAACCACTCAAGATTTTCTGTCAGGAGACAGCCATTGGGTGACACCTCCCTGCACCCCCCACCTCTCGCAGCTTGTCTGCTGTAATCTGGCTTAGTGGTTTTATGGGATAGTGTGGTCTGGAGGTCTCAAGATGGTGGCTCTTACATCTGGCCAGTTGTCCATAGAACCAGCAGCCTATGTCCAGCAGGTGGTTTACTGTGGGGACTCCTGACCCACCACAAAAGCTGGGAAGCACACCTTCATCATTTGCACAGTCAGTGCTCAGGGAGCACACCTTCACCATTTGTCCAGTCAGTCAGTGCTCAGGGAGCACACCTTCATCATTTGTCCAGTCAGTCAGTGCTCAGGGAGCACACCTTCATCATTTGCCCAGTCAGTGCTCAGGGAGCACACCTTCACCATTTGTCCAGTCAGTCAGTGCTCAGGGAGCACACCTTCATCATTTACACAGTCAGTGCTCAGGGAGCACACCTTCATCATTTGCAGTCAGTGAGTTAGTGCTCAGGGAGCACACCTTCATCATTTGCACAGTCAGTCAGTGCTCAGGGAGCACACCTTCATCATTTACACAGTCAGTCAGTGCTCAGGGAGCACACCTTCATCATTTGCCCAGTCAGTGCTCAGGGAGCACACCTTCATCATTTGTCCAGTCAGTCAGTGCTCAGGGAGCACACCTTCATCATTTGCCCAGTCAGTGCTCAGGGAGCACACCTTCATCATTTGTCCAGTCAGTCAGTGCTCAGGGAGCACACCTTCACCATTTGTCCAGTCAGTCAGTGCTCAGGGAGCACACCTTCATCATTTGTCCAGTCAGTGCTCAGGGAGCACACCTTCATCATTTGCCCAGTCAGTGCTCAGGGAGCACACCTTCATCATTTACACAGTCAGTGCTCAGGGAGCACACCTTCATCATTTGCAGTCAGTGAGTTAGTGCTCAGGGAGCACACCTTCATCATTTGCACAGTCAGTCAGTGCTCAGGGAGCACACCTTCATCATTTACACAGTCAGTCAGTGCTCAGGGAGCACACCTTCATCATTTGCCCAGTCAGTGCTCAGGGAGCACACCTTCATCATTTGTCCAGTCAGTCAGTGCTCAGGGAGCACACCTTCATCATTTGCACAGTCAGTGCTCAGGGAGCACACCTTCATCATTTGCACAGTCAGTGCTCAGGGAGCACACCTTCATCATTTGCAGTCAGTGAGTTAGTGCTCAGGGAGCACACCTTCATCATTTGCACAGTCAGTCAGTGCTCAGGGAGCACACCTTCATCATTTGCACAGTCAGTGCTCAGGGAGCACACCTTCATCATTTACACAGTCAGTGCTCAGGGAGCACACCTTCATCATTTACACAGTCAGTGCTCAGGGAGCACACCTTCATCATTTGCAGTCAGTGAGTTAGTGCTCAGGGAGCACACCTTCATCATTTGCACAGTCAGTCAGTGCTCAGGGAGCACACCTTCATCATTTACACAGTCAGTCAGTGCTCAGGGAGCACACCTTCATCATTTACACAGTCAGTGCTCAGGGAGCACACTTTCATCATTTACACAGTCAGTGCTCAGGGAGCACACCTTCACCATTTGTCCAGTCAGTCAGTGCTCAGGGAGCACACCTTCATCATTTACACAGTCAGTCAGTGCTCAGGGAGCACACCTTCATCATTTGTCCAGTCAGTCAGTGCTCAGGGAGCACACATTCATCATTTGCAGTCAGTGAGTTAGTGCTCAGGGAGCACACCTTCATCATTTGCACAGTCAGTCAGTGCTCAGGGAGCACACATTCATCATTTGTCCAGTCAGTGCTCAGGGAGCACACCTTCATCATTTGTCCAGTCAGTGCTCAGGGAGCACACCTTCATCATTTGCAGTCAGTGAGTTAGTGCTCAGGGAGCACACCTTCATCATTTGCACAGTCAGTCAGTGCTCAGGGAGCACACCTTCATCATTTGCACAGTCAGTCAGTGCTCAGGGAGCACACCTTCATCATTTGTCCAGTCAGTGCTCAGGGAGCACACCTTCATCATTTGTCCAGTCAGTGCTCAGGGAGCACACCTTCATCATTTACACAGTCAGTGCTCAGGGAGCACACCTTCATCATTTGCAGTCAGTGAGTTAGTGCTCAGGGAGCACACCTTCATCATTTGCACAGTCAATCAGTGCTCAGGGAGCACACCTTCATCATTTACACAGTGCTCAGGGAGCACACTTCATCATTTGTCCAGTCAGTGCTCAGGGAGCACACCTTCATCATTTGTCCAGTCAGTGCTCAGGGAGCACACCTTCATCATTTGCCCAGTCAGTGCTCAGGGAGCACACCTTCATCATTTGTCCAGTCAGTGCTCAGGGAGCACACCTTCATCATTTGCAGTCAGTTAGTGCTCAGGGAGCACACCTTCATCATTTACACAGTCAATCAGTGCTCAGGGAGCACACCTTCATCATTTGCAGTCAGTGAGTTAGTGCTCAGGGAGCACACCTTCATCATTTGCACAGTCAATCAGTGCTCAGGGAGCACACCTTCATCATTTACACAGTGCTCAGGGAGCACACTTCATCATTTGTCCAGTCAGTGCTCAGGGAGCACACCTTCATCATTTGTCCAGTCAGTGCTCAGGGAGCACACCTTCATCATTTGCCCAGTCAGTGCTCAGGGAGCACACCTTCATCATTTGTCCAGTCAGTGCTCAGGGAGCACACCTTCATCATTTGCAGTCAGTTAGTGCTCAGGAAGCACACCTTCATCATTTGCACAGTCAATCAGTGCTCAGGGAGCACACCTTCATCATTTGCACAGTCAGTTAGTGCTCAGGGAGCACACCTTCATCATTTGCACAGTCAGTCAGTGCTCAGGTATTTGGCATTGCAGGGTCACCTCTGAGAAATCTCACCTCCCAATGATGAGAGAAGCACACTGAGTTTTCAGTGATATAGTCTCACCACAGCCCTTGGCAGAAAGTTTAGTGAGCTCCTGGGCAGATGATTCCTAAGGATAGTGCGATGCCTCTGCTTCTGCTCGCCTTCATAGGGACTCAGCAATTCTTCAGACTTAGTCCAAGATGCTGGGTTTCCTGGGACCAGATGTAGATTCCTTTAAAAAGTACCTTCAAGGACTCCTGGGAGGACAAGGAGAAGGGTAAATTGCCTTCAAGGGAGAGCTGGGGTGTAGAGGAGAGGCTGGGAGAGGTGAGCATGGATGTCCATGCCCAGATCCTCACTTGCCAAGCAGGACACTCTCCCTTCCATGCCCACCTTCTGGAACTGGGCACAGTCACCCTGGAGCTCCAAGGCAGAGACAGGCGGAGGAGAGCAGTGCTGCCTCCCAGTCCAAGGCTAATTTCCTCTAGAGAGCTTCACCTAGGACCAGCATCTCCTATTCTTGTGTTAGTGTAGACTGCACTTAGGACCCAATATGAGCAAGGGACTTGTTCTCACCCCAAACGGGCGACAGAGATGTGAGGCAGTCCCAAGGACTGGCCAGGCTGAGAAAGTTGTGTTGCTCAGAGATTGAGGGTGTGTGTGTGTGTGTGTGTGTGTGTGTGTGTGTGTGTGTGTGTGCATTTGTCCCCATGCTTACATATGTGTACTCAGGGCAGGGCTGCTGTGACAAGTTGACTTCCTTGTCCATTTTTTCTTGTGTGTTTTCAGGAGTAATCTTGCTTTGGAGACAGAAGAGAGCTGGCTTGTTCCTTAGCGTATGGGATTTGAGGTGAGCTTTGGATAAGGAAAAGATTGCCAGGGGTAGGGATTGGATAGTGGCTAGGCCAGATGCCTGTGGTTGAGTTGGGACAGACACAAGCTAAGGAGTATGTGGGGAGCAGGCACAGTGGTCTGCTCTGGGCTGTGATTCTTAGGCAGTGGGGAGGGCGGGACCCCAGGTTCCTGAGGGACTCTTGGGCTCTCTCCTACATGGCAGTGAGGATGGAGACTGTTGGACAGGACACATTCTCTGGATTCTCAGCTTCGGGGATACAATAGTGCTGTGCCCGAGAGTGACTATGGCTACCTACTGAAAGCTCCAGGGTCCCCGAGGCAGGGCACCTGCTGGCACCCTGCAGGGCCTGCTCTAAGCTGGTGAATAATTCTTTCTGCTATCAGGCGCTTCCTTTGATAGCCTTCAAATCACTTAAAAATAACTCGTGCAGGTGAGTCACTTGATCTGCCTCGTTGCCAGGAGCAGCCTGTCTGATGGCATCTCTGCATTCCAAGGCAGAGGACCTCAGAGCAAGGGAGGTCACTGAGCCATGCTCTGTCTCTGGGGACAGATGGGCAGGGTGGCCTCAGACGCTAATACAGAGAGAGGATGTGGTCATCTATCCACAAGGGTTCTTTAGTCTCTCTTGTTTCTGAATGACTGTTATGATGGAGTTTCCAAAGATGTTCCAAAGACCTCTGGGCCTGGGATTCACCCTATAGGTCTCTGAACTATAGGAGATGCCCCAAAGTAATGGCTGTGATATGGCTTGGATGTCTGATTTGCCTTCAGAGGCCACAGAAGCTACCTTGCTAGGCTCATCCCTGCAGGGTTCACACTGGTCTCCTTTCACCTCCCGCCAGGCTGATTTCACCTTGGCTCCAGGGCTGTAGTTTCCTCAGAGTGTCATTTCCATGGCATCTATCATGGCAGGGTCAGCAGAGCCTGGGCACATCTTCCTCTCTCTCAGCAGATGTCATCAAGGGCAGCAGGTAGAGTGTCAGTGAAACTAAAGACTCTCTAGCCCCCAAAGGGAATCCCTGCACAGCATAACGACTCTCAGGTAGGATGGGGGCCACAGACCCTTTGCTCTTCAATGGCACATGTGTGGAAATACACCACGAAATCAGAATGAAACACTGACTGGGGAAGCAGCAGGTACTCCTACAGCCACAGGCTAAGCTGATGAAGTCTCCATGACCAGGATCTGCCAGGGCCAACCATATGGAACTAGTGTCTGAAGCCACAAAACTCAAGGCCCATTTGTTACTGAGCATAACCCACACTGACTAGCACACCTTGGAATTCTCTTCTGTGCTTTCCATTTTGCTAATTTAATCGGTTGAGGATTCACCCTGGGATAAGCTCCAAGGAACTTGGCCATCACCAATGACTCTTCCATTCTATTCTAGGGCAGTCTGGGATCTCCAGTCTGTACGCTATCTGCATCCTACAGGGCTGAGCACACCCTCAGCATAGGCGCAGGTTTTGTAGATGAGACCAAGTTGGCCTATGGTAAAAGTAGCCAGAGCCATGCATGACTGGTCTACATTAGAACCTGTCTACAGCAGGAACCTGTTTCATCACAAGTAACAGGGTGGTAGAAACAGTAGACCAGAATCAGGGAGAGTCTTGAAGCAGAGCTCAGGAGAGTCATGGAGTAGAGTGCAGTTGACTCTGTGCAGCAGAGTGCAGTGAGACTTAGGTGACCTTCCTGGCAGGAGAGCAGGCATCCTAATTAAAGAGAGACATGTGTTGTCCTTTGGGCTATTATACTATTGAAACAACAGAACTTGCCCATCGGAATTTCGGCAGGCATCTATCTCATGCTGGGGGAAGGAAAGGCTGAGCCTGGTATCTGTCACGGGGAGGAAGCTGCTTCCCAGGAAGAGACTGCTCACCTTTCTTTCTGTGTACCATCAGATCACCTTGAAGGACAGGCTAGAGTGGGGAAGATAGATGGTGACACCCCTTAACCAGGGCCACTTAACTTTTCCTTAACCCTCATTTTCATGTCACTACCAAAGACAGACTTGCACTTAATGGACTCTTCTGGACCAGGCTTTTACAACCAGAGCTCCACCCCATGTTTATCATATTCTGTCACCATGCTTGATCACTCTGTGACTTTGGAAAAGTCACCTGACTTCTCAGCCTCCACTCCAAGGTCTGTTTAGAACCTCTTTCTGTTTCACACATCTCAATGGAAAGTCACATGACTGCAGTGTCCAGGTGAGACTTGAGGTCAGGCGAGTCAGAGCCAAGCAGGATCAAGGCACAGGGTCTTAGACAGTGAGGTCACCATCCTGGCTCAGCCCAGTGGAGCAGCCTGTGTGTGCCACAGGCAAGGGTTGGAGGTTTGAGAATGGCCCTGCAATTCTCCCACTCTCCACAACACCGCCTGTGGCTCCAGGTCATCTAAGTCTGAGGGGACAGTAGCAGCTATGTGCCTGAACAGGCCGCTGACCCCAACACAGCTGCTACACCTCAACTTTCTGCTCAGTCCCCTGGCCCTGGCATGCTCTCACTTTGGCTGACATGGGGCTCCCTTCGCTCCTGCTCACCCACTCTGGTGGATCCCACCCTTGCTAGGGAAGCCTGTCTCCCCTCAGGAGGGCTGTAGTGACCGTGCTTTCAGGACAGGCTGGGGAGAACATGGCCCACATGCCCTAGCCTACCCACCTGCGGAGCCCAGCATCTCTGGCAAGGATGGGAAATACAGGCTGAGAGGTTGAGAACCGCACCCCTGCCTCCCCAGTGCCACTCAGGCAGGACGGAACTGGAGCACACCAGGGCTGTTGAAGCTTGAGCTGGGACTCTTGACCACATACATGGTGACAGTGGCCATGGGCATACTCTGTGCTCTAAATGGCCCAGTGTCAGCCTCGCTCATCCTATCGGCAGTTGTCTCTGGACATTGTGCTTACGCGTGGACTTGGTATCTGCTGTCTCCACTCAGAAGAACCAACCCCTCTGTTCCCAGACCTGCAGCGGCTCTATCCAGCCTGCCAGCCCCATCCACACTGTGGCGGTCATTCCACCCCTTGGGCCATCCGTGACACCATCTCCTCACAGCAAAGCAGCCTGCAAAGGTCCCGCCTTCGGGTGGCATCTGCAGCCGGGCTTGGAGAACCATAGACTCTGGCATCTGCGGAACCTACTCCCTGCTCTGGCCTTTCCTGACTGCTCTTCTCCAGGTAGTCCCACAGAAGCTGTGACCAAGTGGCAGAAGCAATCCTCTGGCCTCCTCAGAGCACCCCCTAGACCCCCCAGCAACCTCTGCCTGAGTCCAAGGAAGCCTAGAGGTCCACAGGACTTAACTGGGGTTCTTGTCCTTCTTGTGGTCATGCCTCTGTTATCCACTTCTGCTACTCCAAGGTGTTTCCTCATGCGGTTCCCTCTGTCTAGCCCTCTCCAGAATTCTCGCATGGTGTACAGCAACACTTCAGTGAGTTTTCCTGCTCCAGAGACCCTGGGAGTCTAAGACGACCTCTCTCCACTGTCTCTCTGTCTCCTCCTCCCTGCTTGGGTCCTCTTTTCCTGCTCATAACATGGCACTGTCAGGCTTCTGTCTCCCAGACAGGACAGGAAGTGCTGGATGTGGGTAGCTCTCTGAGCAGCAGCACACAGCACGTGCTGGGCAAACAATCTTGAAGGGAGCCCTGGCCATCCTCCTGCCCACTGCTTCCTGCAGCTCTTCTCCAGCCGGGTGCCCGCCTTGAGTGCTGGTCTCATTTCACACTTGAAATTTTTATCAAGGATAAATCTCCAGGGTCACAAAAAGATCAACGAAATTCGTTTTCAAGGATCCAGATTAAATTTAAACAGAAAAGCACTATTTATCCAACCCAGGAAAACATTTATATAAATGTGCTTACATAATGCATTAAAACACCAGGAAAAGCTACGCGTGCTGCAGCACCCGCGCTCCTCACGCGCGCGCAGCATATGCTAAAGCCGCCGAAATCCGGTCTGAGCCTTGCTCCCTCACAGCCCTGAGATTAAATCTGCAGCTCTCCCCCTGGAGAGACACCCTCCTTTCTTTGTTGGCTTCCTGAGTGGCTGGCGGGTCTGCAATTCTGTAGTGCAACGAACCATGACTTGGGTGTTCTGTGTGGCCCTCGGGGTAAACACTAACCCTCCGTTTCCTCCCTCTTCGGTGATTTGTTGGCCGCCGTGGGGGGTGCAGGTCCCAGGGTCCATCCCACCAGCGGGGCGGGGTCGGGGTCTGGTGCTAGCAGTGGACTGGGGGCTCCCTCGTCCTGTCTAGCAGGGGCGAGGTTGGTTCCGCCCCCAGCGCCCAGCGCTCCCGCAGCGCTCGCATGGAAGCTTTTGTTCTCTAAATAGCATGTGACTGACAATTTATTCCTCCAGGTTGAAAAATAGTTAAGTCAACGAGACATTCTCAGAAAACCCACACTTGAATTGAGGAGTGGTGATTCAACAGTTGGAAGAGAAAGCAGTTGGGATTTTAAGATGATGAGATGTGTAGGTTTTTTTTTTCTTCCTTTCTTTTTCTGGTATTTTTGAGGTCAGTGACACAGACACAAATCAATGAATTTTAAGTACTTAATATAGTTTTAAAGATACATCATGGTACCTATTGCAAATCCCTTGGTCAGGCTTTATTGGGGGGCATCTCCCTCAGTGCTTCCGCTGCCCTAATACTATTCTCTGGTCTCCCCTCCCCTCTCCTTGTGTAGACTTCTGAAATTCTTGGTTTGCAACTTATACAGGTGTTCCCAAGAAAACAGGGGGGGATTGTTAATTTAAATACAACCCCATGGGGTTATTGACACACACTCCATTTGAGCAGATAACAGGGTGAATTTAACATTGGTGACATTAATAACCCAGTGTCCAGACTAGGAAGTGATGGCCTGTGGTCCCTTGGGTTTGTCACACTGGTTTGCAGTGGTCAGACTAACTCTGAATCCCTTTAGGATTCTGGATCTTGGTGGTTAGAGTATGTTCTTTAGCAGAGGCCAACCGGAACCGGATGGGATAGGAAGCTGGTTCACTGAAGGAATGTGGGTGGGGTGGGGTGGGGGTGTGACACCTCCCCCCTCACTGAGAGAATCAGAGGCCAGGATGGTCTGCAAGTATCTACAGGGCCAACTCTGACCACAGGCTTTACTGCGGCCAAGAGACAGGTGCCAGGGCCACTATGGAACTGGGTGCAGCTGGGTGTGGGTATCTGTGGTTCTGGATAACAGCGCTGCCCAAAGCTCCTGCTTGAGGTCCCACCTGAGGCTGGCACCCAGGCCCCTGGTACTGATGTTGCCTGATGCCTAGAGATCCAGTTGAGATGATGATGGCAGTCACTTCTAGGGCTGGCAGCTGACCCTTCATTGATTGAGAGCTGAAAAGGACTCTGACCACACAGCCTTGTCACGCCAAGTGACAATCAGAGGTTCCCACAGGAGCACACATGTTGAAGCCAAGTGAGGATCCAAGGAGGCTGAGAAGCCAGTGAGGTTTCTGAGATAAGAGAACCAGGTAAGATACTCTGATATAATAATCCTTAGCTGTGGGATTAATAACAAGGGAGTTGCCAGGCAGAACGTGGGCAGTTGCTGGGTAGATGTCTTTGCAAGACGGTCGTCTGATCCAGGTGGCATTGTGAGGCTGGGTCCTAGCAAGGTCTCCTGGAACAGCTACCTTCAGCCCCCACAGAAGAGCTCTTTAGCTTCCCAGTGGCTATGGTGGCCCCATTTGGGTTTTGGTACCTTTCATGGTGTCTTTTTCTGTGGTCTGGACTTTTCCCAGCTGGTGACAGGGCTCAGAGAGGGAGCATTAAGAGTCAACGCCCCTGAGATGCCTAGGTGGAAGCTGTTTCTGACAGGCAAGTTCCAGCATCCCCTGGTCAAGCAGTTCCCAGCCCAGCAGGGTTCACTAGGGTTCAGGAGAGAGACACCCTCAGCTGTGGAGACTTGTCAGTTTTGTGGCTGTCAGCTGCCAGGCTTAGGGGGATTCCATGGAGGAGCCAGGTGCCCAGCCATATCACTCTGGGAGGGCCACCACAGCAAGGGCCTCCAGACAACCAGGACTTAGCTGGAAACCCCAAATCAAGACTTCCTTTCCCGGTCATCCTCTGCCATCTCTTCTCTTGGGGACCACAAGCACACTCACAGCCCCTACTCTAGTATTGTTACCCAGTCACTGTGGGGGTCATAATTCCACTCATAACACCAAGAGAGTTGTTTCCTCTATAGGAGGAGAATGGGTCCATGTCACAAAGACCAGAGGAGACATTGTCGTTGAAGACTGGAAGAGTCAGCTGAAGTCCTTTGCTCAATGTAAGTGTAAGACATGAGGACTGAGAACGGGAGTCTCAGGGGTGGAGGTACCCAAACAGGAGGCAGCATCCTGCTGAGGCTGGCAGAGCACAGTGGGGAGGGGCCAAATGAGAAGGCGGGCCCAGAGAAGAGCTGAAGCAGGATGCCCTTGTTCCAGGAACCTGGGAGGGCTGAGGGACAGGAAGTACGTCTGCACCGTTCCCTCCCTCCTGCTCCCCTCATACTTGCGCCCTCCCCCACACACCTGTGCTTGTTTCTCCCTCCCCCACCCTGCCCCACGTGAGGTAGCAGTGACCTTAGTGGCCCAGGGGAGGACCTTCATGAGCATATCCTATAGGAGGACTGGGGAGGAGGTTGGAGACAAGAGGCCCTCAGTGCAAGCGTCACCATCCACTGTCTTTACTCACAAAACACAAAGAGAAAATCCTTCAGATTTAAGGACTGCAGAGCTGCAAACCTGGGAAGGGGAGCCCGGTGCTCACACTCGTCACAGGAAGAGTAGAGAGTAGAGCTGGAGGTGCCCCTGGCTCTCGTTGGGGACAGGGCCCATCACTGGCTGCTCGGAAGACCACCCAGATGCAGGCTTGGGGCATCTTTGGCACTTCCTACCCTATCTGGTCAGGAATGGAAACTTCTACAAGACACCATAGTGGAACAGGGGCTGGCTGTGCAGAGGCTGCGCCCAGGACCGGGAGCACAGAAACCAGTTCAGAATCCAAGCAGGCATGTGGTTGACACATCTAATCAGAGGCAGAGGCAAGAGGGTTCCAGGCCTCCCTGCCCTGTCACAAACAAACCAAAACCAACAAACCCAAAGCAAACCAAAGAATAAGAAGGTGAAGGAAGTATTCGCTCCTGCCAGGCCAGCCTCTCCCCTTTCAGGTCTGTCCTGGCTCTGGGAGGGTGTCCTCATCCTGACCCCCAGGAATTCCACCTGCTGCTATCCCATCCCAGGCACACCCCCTCCTCTGTGTCCTCAGCACTGCCCTGATCACTGGGCTGTGGGACAAAAGTGCCAGGGTACCCCAGGATGCTGAGGAGTTCCATGTCTGTGACGGGGTCCCAGCGGATGTGCCAGGCCCAGGTGCCTGTGCAAAGACCCTGGGAACCCGTGGTCTTGAGAATTCCCATCTCTACGAAGTCACCTGGTGCCACTTCATGAATCTACTTACTCTGTGGGCTTCACAGCCCCATGGGCTGACAGACCCTCCCCACCAGATGCATCCACAGTTTTGTGGAGATAGAAAGCGGTGCATTAAGGAAAGAAATAGAGACAATGAATTGCTGTGTGTCAGCGCGGCCAGATTCTGACACCAGTGAATTATTAGAGAAAAGCAATGGGAAGGAAAAACTGGGCTGCCAGGACTTGGGGATTAAAGCTTAGGCCTGCAGCCCTGCCCCCAACCTGCCCCACTGCTCCCTGGAGTTTCAGCAGCCCAGGTCTGCATAGCGCCCAGCTCCCAGATGGGGGTAGGCAGCTTGTCAGTGATATGGCTGTGGCTCACAGGAAGGACAGACAGATGGAGGGAGAGAAGAAAAGACAGGAAGACCCTCCCTCTCACCCAGAGCAGGGACTACCAGGGGCTCCTCGAAGGCCTCAGAGGAGCTCGTTATTATGTGGCGGCATGGGTGTTTTCTAAAATCCACTGCTTGGAAACCTCAGCGCTTCTTTCTGTTCATCCTTCCCTGTGGAGGCTGTGGATTGTGGGAGCACAAAGCCGCTGCAGGTGTGCTTCTGGGTCCCCAAGAACCCTGCCCACTGCAGGCCTGGGTGGCTGGCAATTTGCAAGCAGTGAGGGAGTTCCTCCAGTTTCCCCCAGAAAATGGAGCTCAAAGACCATGTAACATACTCAAGCCTCCTGTAGCCGGGGTCATGGTCCAGCCATCCCCTGTAATGGCTAATTTTATGCCGCCTTGACACAAGCTAGAATCATCAGAGAGGAAGGAGCCTCAGCTGAGGAAATGCCTCCATGAGATCCAGCTGTCCAGCTGTAAGGCATTTTCTCAATTAATGATCTATGAAGGAGGGCCCAATCCATGGTGGGTGGTGCCATCTCTGGGCTCTGTTGAGCCAGCAAGCCAGGAAGTAAGCCAGTAAGCGGCACTCCTCAGTGCACTCCCCACCCCCCACACACACATCAGCTCCTGTCTCCAGGTTCCTGCCCTATTTGAGTGCCTGTCCTGACTTCCTTCAGTGATGAAGAGTGATGGGGAAGTGTGAGCTGAATAAACCCTTTCCTCTCCAACTTGCTTTTTGGTCACGGCGTTTTCGTTGCAGCTGTAGAAACCCTAACTGAGACATCCCCCACCCCTACCAGCTTTGGTGGCCCCAGAAGACTTGTCAAGAAGAAAGATAAGAATAACTGCGACAATGAAAATTGTCTGTGCCGGAGTGTCCTGGGATCAGAAGCAATGACACAGAAATGGGAAGAAGTTTCTGGAATACCTGATTCCAGAAGGGAGAAGACTGGCTGGGCGGCATCGCTCTGTGATGGTGGTGTGGGGTGATGAGAAGCTCAGGATCACAGGCCAGTGCCAGAGCCTGAAGCTCCCCTACACCTCCAGGCCCAAGCTCTTCATGAAAGGCTCGTGCCCCCGAGTGTCCGGGTATGGCAACGCTAGGGCACATGCGCCATGAACCTGGATAACCAGGTAATGTGTCCAATCCCCCTCCGCCCGCACTGTGTGCTGTGTGCTTGACTGGAAACAGGCTGGCTGTATGTGGGTCCTCTGTTCCTTTCTCTGACTCTGTGCTGTGTCTACCATGCTGACTGTTCACTGCAATTTCGAGGTGTACTTTAAAACTGATTCTGCCTCCAGCTCTGTTCCTTTTACTCAAGGTTGCTTTGGCTATTTTGGGTCTTCTGGGTTCTGTGTGAAGTTTTATCCTATTCCTGTGAAGTTTGTCATTGTCAATTGAATGTGGGTTGCATTGGTTATGTGGATTGTTCTGTGTGCAAGAATATTAATTCTTTTAGCTCAGTGTACCTGCAACCAAATAGCAAAAAGGTAAAAGAAAATGTCTAAGACTGAATTTAAAATTAGCAAAAGAGGATTTGGAGAAATGGCTCATTGGTTAAGAGTACTTACAGAGGACCCAAGTTCAATTCCCAGCCCACATGGTGACCCACAACCATCTATAACATTGGATGTAGAGGCAGCCAATGCCCTCTTCTGGCCTTTTTGGGCACTGAACACACACAGTGCACATAGATGTATACACTCACATGTACACATAAAATAAAAATAAATCTTTTTAAATTCCTTTAAAAATGGGCAAAAGACCCAAATAGACATTTCTTAAGACAAGACATACAAATAAACAATGCATGCTTGACATCACTAATCCCCAAGGAGATACAAATCAAACCTGTGGGGAGATACCAGCCCCCCCAGGAGAGTGGCTATTACTAGGGTTGGCAGGGTAGAGGTGTGTGTGTGTGTGTGTGTGTGTGTGTGTGTGTGTGTGTGTGTGTGTGCAGGCACGTACGCTTAATAACCCAGTCCTGGAAAAGTGAGGTAGGAGGATTTCTAGATCAGCCTGGGCTTCCTACTGAGACCCTGCTTCAACTTCCCCGGCCAAAAAGAATGACTTTATGAAAGAAGCAGCCAATGGCAGCACTGGTGAGGGAGTAGGAAAGGGACAGCGTTGGGATAAGAAGTAGTGTGGCCACTATGGACAACAGCTGAGCAGTCCTGCTTCTGGATTATTTCCCACAGAAATAAGACCCACTGTGGAGGAGACAATTACCACCATCCGCACCCCCCCCCATATTTACTGAGGCCTTAGCACAGAATATATCTCCCAAGACAAGGTAAAGAAAGGAAGAAATATGCCTTCTATGCTTGGTGCTATTCATCCCCAAAATGAGGAAATTGTATCACTTGCAAAAATATGGATGATCCAAGGCCATTATGTTACTTGGAATAATAGACAATTCCCTGTGATCTCACTCACAAATGGAATCTATAGCAGTAGTATGGCAATGGCCAGAGACAAGGGAGGTGGTAGGCAGGAGAAAGGAGGGGGTTTTCAGGGGTTTGCAGGCACAGTCACAGTCAAGGAGCATTGTGCTGTGAACTTGGGAATAGGAGAGCTTTGAACTCCCAGCATCTGAAAATCAGAACTGTAAAACACCAGAATCTACAAAAATTTTGTATGAGTAGCATTAAAATGTTTCAAATGCCCAGACAGGAAGACAGTCTGAGGTTTTCCTCAGCTCTACTCTTTCAAGCATCTATTCTGGCCTTAGCTGGACCATCTGCAAGTATGATGATACAGGTGCCTCCAACATGTCTCTTATACTGTGTCCCTCCATTGTCTCCTGGGTTAATACCCTTCACACCCAAGGGCACCTGCTGTGAGGAGCAAGCCAGGGAGCCTTGCCTCCTGTCAGCCCCAGCCAGGTCTCCTCTCAGGGCACAAGGATCTCATATGGCTGAATGGATGAATGCTCTTAGCATTCTCTCTTGGGAACC
Source organism: Mesocricetus auratus (assembly GCF_017639785.1). Lineage (NCBI taxonomy): Eukaryota > Metazoa > Chordata > Mammalia > Rodentia > Cricetidae > Mesocricetus > Mesocricetus auratus. The sequence goes on along the minus strand of NW_024429190.1, from coordinate 15,465,469 downwards.
CTTCTTGCTTGCAGGCTCAGAGAGTGGAAGATGTTGGGCTTCATTGGGAAAACCCCCTGAGGCCACATCTGGACCCTTCTCACCCTCATAGCAGATGGAACCTGGGCGTTTACACAGCTTGTCGCTGATGTCCACTGAGGTGTGTCCCCTATGCATATGACTTCCTATGACTATAAGACCCTTAGGCAAAGGTGTGACATCTGCCCCTGACTCCTGAGCCAAGCATAGGACACACAGTAGATGCTCATTCATGAAACATACAATGTGTATCCAGCCTCATGTACACAGTAGATGCCCAGCCACAGGACATAGAACAGGTGCTCAGCCCCAGGACATATACTGGGTGCTCAGCTATAGGTCATACATTGGGTACTTGGCCACAGGGCATATAAGAACTGCTTTGCCACAAAACACAATGTGCGTACTCAGCCACGGGGCACATAGTAGATGTTTTGCCACAGAGTACACAGTGGGCTCCCAGGCATGGGGTACATAATACTTGCTTGGCCATGGGACTTATAATCGGTGCTCACCCAAGGTATACAGTATGTGCTCAGCAGATGGTGGCTTCAGTGGAAATAAGCAGAAGCATCTTGGTTGACTCCCCAAAGCTCTTCATATCTACAGGGCTCTCTGTGGTTGCTGTCAACACTTTGAGGCACATCCTGAGAGCAGAGGAGCCAGAGGTCAGGGAGGTAAAAGGGCTTGCCCTCAAGTTCAATTAGCTCACACTCTGCTTAGTGGTCCTAATCACATTACTATCGTTCTGCATCTGCATAATTGAAAATCAGCACAATACTCTGGCCCCTGTGAGTGACCACAGCTGCCTGCACCTTGGGGTGGTGTTACCCAGACCAGGCAGGCCGGGGTCCAGTCCCCACTGTGATGGCTCCCTGGAGCTGCATCATGGTCCCTTCTGCCTTGGTGTCTACATCTGGAAGGTGAGGTCTGGTGGACAAAGGATCTGGGATGGAGGCGATTCCATACCTGGCTGAGCAGAGCTGTCCCTAGAGCACAGGCATCACCCCTACTGCAGCTGCTGTTAACAGTCAGATCCTTGACCTCTACCTCAGTTTCCTCATCTCTAAACAGACTCAGAGTCATGTCCTTGCCAGAAGGTTCTATGTGCCTGACAGCATTAGGTATAGGCTCTCCAGGAGCCAGTTTCCTGATCTTTCTCTTTAGCTCTGCCCCCAATACTCTGCTATACCTGGTCATCCTTCCACTTCCAATGTTATGACCTCACATTTTCTAGAGACAGGATCTCTACCTGGAGGAGACTCTCCCACTTAAGAATAGGAAGAGCAACTCAGGAGTCTATATCTGAGGGTGACAGGCGACGAGAGGAGAATCATGGTGTGAACCCTGGAAAAGGCTGTGTCTCAGTAGTGACATTGGAGGGAATAGCAGTGACTGGTCACTGAGTTTCACATGCAGTTGAACAGCTTCCTAACTTGATTGACACTTTGGAAGCTGTGTGCCAAAACTGTGTGGGTGTTTTACAAAGCCACACACCCAGCCAACATCCCAGAGACCACTTACAATCACAATCCAAGTCTTGGTAACCACATCAGAAAACTCTCCAATTTCTGCTGCGTCTTCACCAGGCTCAGAGAAAAACAGGTCTGCCTAGAAGCCAGAGAGCTGGGCAGCTCTAGTCCATGGCATTGATCTGGCCTGCAAGAGCTGCATATAAAATGGACACATAATTTATGATCTGCCTGATAGAGGCCGCCATCCAAGCCCCCTACAGCAGGAGCGCAGGCAGGCAGGAATCCAGGATCCTCTCCAAGCAGGAGCCGAAATCCAATTTCCATCCTGTCCTAGGGACTAAAAGCTCTCTGCCAACAGCCACACTGAGTTCACAGATCCAATTAACCACTGCCTGAGTGACTTGCTGGGCACATGAGGCTGGCTGGACTTCCGAGTCGAGCAGCCCCAGGCTGTGGCTCAGGGCTGGACAGCCCTGCTGTACCCCAATGCTCTTACTCTGTATCTAAGCCTCCATGGCTAGCCTCCTGCCTGGCCCATTATCATCATCATCATCTTTTCTTTTATCTCCAAAAGGGCAGTTCTTTCAGCTGCCCAGCCAGCCACTACATCCAGCCCTCATTCCTGCCTTCCCTTTCCACAGAATTAGAGCAGTTCACCCTGTGGTCTTGTCTGGCACCTTGGCTTCTGGGACTCAATCCATGTTCTTGGCTGCTAGGCTCCGGCATCCTCATGGCGTGTGCACTGGTCACACCCATCTCCACGGCTGCTCTACAGCAGTCAGCAGAGCCACTCATCAGAACATCCTTGAAGGGCATGAGGCTCCTCGATCTTGCTGCTTCCTCCCGGGTGCTGGGTGCTTCAGTCTTGCAGAGCTTCAAGGAGGCATGGCCCCTGCTGCCCCATCAGTCTCCTGAAAACTCTGAAGTGCATTAGCATATGAAAGCTCCCCAAAGCCTGTCAATTAAATGCAGCTACACAACTTGGTTTCATCTGGGATTTTCCAGATTATCAAATGCAGATGTGTGAGTCCAGACTGGCATGTTATTTGGCAGTATCTGAGCTGGGCTGACCCACCGAGCAGACTGGACATCCATCTTAACAGTAAGTAGCAAACACTCTCATGGTGCACACACACACTTACTGCAAGGACTAATGACAATGATTTGTGTTGATCCTTGCAGCCACTCTGCTCTGTGGTAGCTGTCACTGTCCTGGTCCTGTTGAGAAAATAGAGGCACAAATTGCTATGTAATGCCTGAACCTGGATGTATCTGTCAGCTGTGGCTAAGTCACTGGGGTCCAGTACATCTCCTACCCCAGACACTTGTGTGCATTTCCACTCCTGGCCAGGCAGCCACTGTCACTTTACAGGCTGTTGCTGGGGATGAGCAGTTCAGAGCACTGGCCAAGTGAGACTCATCAGGCCACCCACCTTTTCACTGGTGAGTCAGTCACCACTGCCCCCAAGTTCACCAGCTGGACAGTTCTCTTGGACCAATAATGCATGCAGCCGTGTGGAATGCTGGTCACTCAAGTGCAGTGCTGGCTGCTGTCATGTGCGCAGTGCTCTGTGAGGTTTTCTGATCTTCCTCACTCAGGGAAGCTCACATGTCTGCCCAGAATGGCCACACCCTTGTGTGGGGCTCTGCCCCTGGGTGCCCCCACATCCCCTCATGGAGCTCTATATAGAATCCCTGCACCTACTGCAGTTTACAGCATTCTCCACGTGACTGTGAGCACTGTCCCTGTCACAGAGTGCTCCTGGCCTCCTAGTGGAAGGGACCCCTCTCTGCCCTCCGCTGCCATCCTTAGCCACCCCTCCTGACTCTTCCACAGCTGAGTCCTAGAGGACTGGTGCTTGTCCAGCCCCCTGGCTTCATGCCGTGCATCTTGGGCAAGGACTCTCTGTGGCTGTTAGAGTCTGACATGTCAGAACAGCTGCAAAGGATCAGTTTGTCCAGGTCCAGTGACCAGGGAACAAGGTGAGCACTTCATGGGTACTCAGTACCACCCCACATAGGAAACAAACACTGTCAAGTGGTAGACCCCACAGAAGAGTCAGGAGCACAGTGGCCATAGTAACCTGTGACAGGAAGGGTCATAGATAAGGGCAGTGGCGGGGCCTGGAGCTGGAAGGTGGCAGGGACAGTGACCATTTATCTGAGGATCAACAGTCATGGGTCTGGAGGACTTCAACCCTGCTTTGCTCCTGGTCCTGGGGACAGAATCTGTCCTTTTGTCGTGAAGCATGGCATGAGCCATGGGCATTTCTTAAGTACATGTCACTAGGAAGTTCCTGGTTCCTGATTTGCTGATTTTTTTAATTTACCAGAAATAGAAAGGTAGGGACCCTTTTTGCATCTTGGGAGGATGGTGTGGTTTTGTAATATAATCTGTCTACGTTAGTGGTTCTCAGCCAGTGGGTCAAACAACCTTTGACCCTTTGGAGTCAAACAACCCTTTCATAGGGGTCACCTAAGACCCCCCAGAAAACACAGATATTTACATTACAATTCATAACAGTAGCAAAATTATAGTTATGAAGTAGCAATGAAAATAATTTTATAGTTGGGGGTCCCCACATCACCAGGGACTGTATTAAAGGGTCATAGCATCAGGAAGGTTGAGAGCCACTGGTCTTCGTGGTGTCCAATGCTAGCTGATCTTGGAGGTTAAACTGACCTTGCATTCTGGTGATAAACTCTCTTTGCTATTGTGTATTTAAATATTGGTGGGTTTCACTTGCTGAAGATCTCTTGTACCTACTTTAAGAACAGGTACCAGCCTCTGCTTGCCTTTTCTTATACCATTCTTGTGTAACATCAGGACAATGCCCTTCCTAGGCTCTCCTTTCATATTTTGGCATAATAGGTGCTCACTTTTAGTTACCGTTCAAACATGGGTAAATCCACCAGGGCCTGTGTTTTCTTTGTGGGAACGTGCTGGCCTAAAAGTCCAGTTTCTCTGACTTGTGTGGGGCCCTTCAGCATCTTCACTTGCTCTTAAACTTTTGAGCTGTTTTCCAGATCATCTAAGGGTGAAACACAATGCAAAGTTGTTCACGACGTGCCGAGGTATCCCACAGCTCTATCCTGTTGCCACCGCTTCCCTCCTGGCAGCAATTTGCTCCCTTTCTGTTTCTCCCCATCCGATACCAGAAGCTTGGGAGTTATTGATCTTGAAAGGCTGGTTTTGGAGATTTCTCTGCCATCTGCTTTCTAGTCTGTTGTTTTCTTGTTTCCTTTTTCCTGATTCCTGAGGCTTCAGCCGGTTCTCATTCCACATTCCTAAGATAAAACCTCCTTCCTGACAGGGACCTTTTCCTTCTCCAGGCTAGGTGCACTGTCCTGTAATCTCTGCTTTAGCAGTGACTCGTGGTCTGCAATGTGTTTTAACTTTTACTCAGTTAAAATCTTTCCAGACATTCTTTTTTATTTCCTCCCTGTCCCAATGGTTATTTAAAAGCATGTTATTTGGTTTCTGAGCATTTTGAGAGTTGTTTTTTGTCTCCCAGATATAATTCTAGTGTTGATTTCTGACTTACTCATGATATTATAAAGAAGTACTAGCTACTTGTTCTGTATCACTTTGAAGTTAGTGTCTAGCTAGGGGTATGGCTCAGGGGCAGAATGATGGTACAGAACTTACTGATGATGGAATGGTGATGGGCGTGGCTCAGCAGCAGAGCACCTGCCTAACATGCATGAGACACTGGGTACTGTCCCCAGCACCACAAAACAAATACAATCGACACATCTGTTTTATACTGAGAACACACTGTTAGACATTGTTTGCTGTGCCACTGAAGAGTATGTACTTGGCCATGCTGGCTGAGGCTCTGAGAGTGTCAATGAGGCCACATTAGCTGCTACCGCCACTCACGTCCCGTCCCTTCTGTCCCGAGTCACCTTTTATCTACTGCCACATATTATCATGAAGAGATACTGAAATCTAGACTGCTCTTGTATGTTTTCTAAACCATCTTTTGGTTCTGTCACTTTATTCCATATTTATTTCAAAGCTCTGTTGTTCTGCCCATGCACATTTGAGATTGTTATGTCTTCTTGCTGAATTGATCCCCAGATCACTATGAAATGATTCATGATCATGATTCATCTTTTCACCCCTAACAGCATCCTTTCCTCTGAAGCTTTTAAAATGGTTAAAATCACCCAATGATTTGTACTGACTTGCTGCAGCTTCTGAGATCTAACAGTGCAGAGCCAGACACCAGGGACCACCTCACAGTGCAAACCCAGCTCTCAGAGACCACCTCAAAGTGCAGAGCTAGACGCCAGGACGACCACCTCACAGTGCAGAGCCCGATGACAGGGACCACCTCACAGTGCAAGCACAGCTGCCAGGTGTTAGTATTCAGGCACCTGTACTGGCCTGTCCTTGGGGTTCTGACAGGACACGCCCTCAGCCGCAGCCAGAAAGACCACCTGTGCATATTCAGTATGCTCCCTTTTAAAAGGGTCCTGCCCACCTCCCATCTCTCTTTCTTTCTCTCCCTCTCTCTGTTCTGTTCTACTCTCTCTCTCTCCCTCTTTCCTTTTTTCCTCTCTCCCACTTTCTCCCTTTTCTCTCCTGCTGCTCCTGTCTCTGAAGGCCGATCTTCCCCCCTTCCCTTTTTATGATTCCTTTCCCTAACAAAAGCCCTCTGAACCCTGACTCACGGCATCTTTCTCACACATACTGCTTTTCTTAAATTACACTATCAGGGACCAACTCACAATGCCAGCAGAACCAGTTCCCAGGGACCTCTTAGTGCAGAACCAGTGGAACATGAGAGCCTAGGCCCTCCATCCACACTCCTAGAGAAGAGCAAGGACTCCTTCACTCCTTCACTTAGATGGGGGCAGAGGATGGATGTCACTGAGCCCCACATGGCCTGAGGCTCCCTTATGCACATCTGTGCCCTTCTTCTGTGGGCTGGTGGCACTGGACCAAATAGAGATCACACAGCCACTCGGTGATTTTTTTGACTGACAGTGCAGAGATTTGCCCCCTGAAGTTGTACTGGACAGAACATAAAGCCTGGTGATAATGGGAGCAGCCTGGTGACATGGGACTGTTCTATTCAGATGAGTAAGTACCAGACTGGGGTAAAGGATGGGATCCAGGACACTGATATGCCTTTCCTGAGGCTTGGGGGTGAAAGATACTAGTGTGGACTTGGAGCAGGAATCTGGAGGTGCATTTCTATTTGCCAGGCCCCAACCCATCCAGGTCAGAGCCCCTGCTGGAGCCAAACTCCTGGTACGTTTGCTGAAATGCGCTACAGGTCTTGGCTCACAAGACTGAGTGACAGGCCCAGCACCAGATAGTGGAAGAGAGTCTGGAGTGTGATGTCTTTGGAATAAGAAGGTACACGGAAGGAGTCACCCAGGCAGGACACTTGACTGAAAATAGAACATTCCAAGCAGAGGGAACAGTGTGTGTGTGTGTGTGTGAGAGAGAGAGAGAGAGAGAGAGAGAGAGAGAGAGAGAGAGAGAGAGAGAGAGAGAGAGAGAGAGAGAGAGAGAGAGAGAGAGAGAGAGATCCAGGGCACTGGCTTCTGGGAAGAGTTTAGGAAGAGTGAAAGCTTTAGGATGCCATGGTCCTTGCTCTCTCCCAGCCATACCCATGATGTCTACATTAGCCCTGCCTGGCAAAGCACTGCTGCTGCTGCTCCCCCCCTTTGTCCTTGGCAGACATTACTAGTTGATTGTGGTTGTTTACCTTGAACAAAGCCCCCATATTTCTCAGAGTAGGATTGGAAACCAATTGAATTGTCTCTCACCACATCTGCCCATGTAATTACTTTTCACCTGATTTTACCTCTATGTAGCCAAGGACCAAATGTTATTCAAGTCTGTTCTCTGCTCTCTCCAGCTGGCCAGGAGCAAGAGCAGATGTGAGATCATTTACTTGTAACCACCCTCAACATCACCTGGATATGTGGCTAAAGAGGACAGAGTTAGGAAATGAAGACAGAGAGAAGGGACACAGAACCACTATTCCTCTGCTCCCACTGCCCACACTCAGTAGTGCCCTGCTGTAGCTCATGTCAACTGGTAGACACAAAACTAGTTTGGGCCCCATGGAGGAATGGGTGAAGTCTCCCCCCACTCTTGGCGCGCTATTTTTGACAACACAACCATTTTGCAGCTGACCAGAAAGGTCTTCTTGTATGCTCATCTTTTGGGAAATAGGGAAACTTAAAATCCTCCTTTATAATGCTTGGGTGAGTGACTCAAGGAGGCTCTTTACTGATATGTCTAAGCCCAGGCTTATACATGCACTCAGCAGCCTATCCATGGCACACACAAGTGCACTGACCCCATAATGCAGGGTTCACGTGAAGTAGAGGACTGCATACAAGCCTCTGGTTTGGAAGTATCCAACCACCTCCTTTCTTGCTGGTATTGAGTGGGCGCCTCCAGCTCATTGACTTAGACTAATCTGGGATTTGAGGTACAAAAGATGTGGAGGATTTCAGAAATGCATGTGCAGAGGTCCCCAGGCCAGCAAGAGAAGAGAGGGACACATAGCTGGCCATTCTGGAGCATCTTGTTCATTTTCCTGGCTGGTGCAGGCAGGGCTAGAGACTGCCTCTCATTTTGTACAATTGGCTGACACATTGGGGGCACATCTGTGAACAGGCAACTTCTGTTGAGGTTGATGGGAACTCCTGGACCCAAGTCTGGGTCTGGACAACTTCCTAGCTGACTGTGAGGAGTATACAAGCATTTTCTCTCCAGCCTATGTCTTCCCCGGGCCAGCTATGGAGAATAAAGTCTCCCTCATGGGGCCAGATGCCCAGGTGACTTGGGCAACTACCCCCTCTGTCCCGAGGTTAAAAAAGGCCTAGTAAATTCAGAGGTGGGACAGAGGTCAGGGGCTGCCCCCTGGAGTTAGCATAAGTGAGCCTTCAGCACCAGCTTTGTGGACAGCTCCTGACATCTTTCCTTCCATCGCTGCTCCCCTCTCCTGCCTGCAGACGCCTACCCTTGATCACCCCCTCCAATACCCCTCCCATCTCCATAAAGAGTCACTGCCCCTGCCTCTTGGTGACAAGACGTGTCTTGGCTGAAACGGGGAGACGGTGTTAGCAGGTTGTCTGGACTCTGGGCCCCTGGAAGTGCTCTTCCATACCTAGAAGGGGTGTCAGGAAGCTGGATAGAGGTGCAAGATCAGGGGTGTTCCCGGAGAGCAGAGCAGCAAGGCCTTGGGCACAGAAGTACTGACCACTGGTCTGTAATCATGTGGTAAGAGAAATCAAAGAGGTCTTGGGAGGAGACTCAGGAAGGAGAACACAGGGTGTGGGTCTGGAGGAAGGAGGTGACCCATGCCCATCAGAAGAGGGGCTGAACACACAGAGAAAGGAGTTCCCTGACAAGAGGAGGCTACTTTCTTCCTTGACAGAGCCAAGAGGGCAGATGAGGGATGCCGGCCAGCAAAGAGTTGCAGACAGATGCATCAAGGAACAGGAAGGAAAGCATGGGCCAAGCAGATGGACACTGGCTAGGGAAGCCGAATGAAACCCCAGTAGGGCCCTGGGTCTGGATGTCTGTGCCTGCTCTGATCTGGGAAGTCACAGCAGAAGATAGTGTTAGGTCATCAGTGGGCTTTTTGTTCAAGTTTGAGACCAGGTTTAAATGTAAGGGGACACAAGTTGGAGAGTAGGGAATGATGGCCACAGACGGAAAGTTGTGGAGCAGAGCCATGGCCAAGGCAGAGCCATGGCCTTTGAGGGAAGAGAGAGGAGAGTATCATGGTGGATTGAAGCCAGGAAGTGGGGCAGGGAGGCGTAGGCTGCAGCTCTACCTTCCAGGAGTTCCCTCTTTCCTTGGGAAACAAGACTTTCAGGACTGAGATACAGAGAAACTGGGGAAGACAAAGGGTGAGGTGATCTCTGTAGGTGGACAGAGTGTCTTGTATGTCCTGTCAGAGATATATGTGCATGTATGTACATAAGTGTGTGTGTGTGTGTGTGTGTGTGTGAATTAGCAGGAATGTACACATGGGGAGAGAGAGAAAGAAGATGGAGGAACCCCAACCTGGTGATTGGTGTCACACAGCCACTGCCCTCCAGTTCCATGGAGCAGTCAAGTTCCCAGGCACAATGGCTCATGGTCAGATGTGGCCAGGTCAGGTGCTGCAGTGGCTAGGATGAGGTTGACTGCCTGCCTCCACTAGCGAGATGCTATTCCTGGGTAGAAATGTCAAGGGGCAGTAGCGGATGACATTTTCCCTGTATCTCTGTCTCTCTCCATCCAGGTGCTAATCCTGAGAAGGCTAAGCTGGTCTGGTTCAGTCAAAACGTGGTACCCAGAATCATAAAAGCTGACCTGAGGTCTGGAGCCAGCCAGAGCAGCTTCAGAACCAGCAAATCTCCTATCTGCTGGCTAGAAATGGGAAATATATCTGTCTGCCATTTGCTCCCCAGGCAAGGTATCAGGTACAGGGGACTCAGCAGTGATGTGAGATCCTGATTGCAGAAGGTCATTTGATAGGAGGGCCCTTGTCCTAATTTTTTGGGGGAGGGTTCATTTGGCTTACATATCCCGAATCACAGTCTACTGAGGAAAGCCAAGGCAAGAACTCAAGCAGGGTCGGTCATTGAAGACCTGGTGCAGAGGTCAGGGAGAGGTGCTACTTACTGGCTTGTTCTTCAAGACTTGCTCAACCTACATTCCTTCTTTCCTTTCTTTTTAAAAATTTATTTATGTTTGTTTTATGTGCATTGATTTTTGCCTACATGTATATCTATTTGAGAGTTCCGGATCCTCCGGAAATGGAGTTACAGACAGTTGTGAGCTGCCATATGGGTGCTAGGAATTGAACTCAGGTCCTCTGGAAGAGCAGCCAGTGCTCTTAACCTCTGAGCCATCTCTCCAGTGCCCCCTTTTGTTAATTTTTGGTCTGTTTTTATATACCAACCAAAGTTCTCCCTCCCTCCTTTCTTATCCTCATTTTAACTTCTGGTTTTCATTTCAGGTTACTTTCCCCTCATTCAGAACCATCTGGACTTAAGTGCAGATCTAGGAACTTCCACTCCCTGCATAGTGACCAGATTCAACAGTGCCATCAATTTGGGGGACTTTACCACAAGCATCAGCAGCTTGGATGCAGGTTGGGAGAAGGCTCACAGTGGAATGCGCCCAAGGTTGGGCGTCTGCCAGGAGTCTGAGAGAGGCTACCAGGGTCCTTGGGCAGCTTCTACAATGGCAATGTTACTGGCGGTGCCTTCAGGGGCCTGGGACAGGTGACTGGAGCTGGCTGGGGGACAAGTCTCTGTATACTCAGGCCTGAGAACTGAGTAGGGCACATGCATCTGTGATGTAGATAGACAATGGCAGGAAAGACTGAGCTAATTAGAAGCTCTGGGGATGAGGTCATGAGGATGGGAGGTTGGGGAAGCAGCATCAGGGAGGGTAAGGAGTAATCTGTGCACCAAGAGGAGGCACGGGATCAGGAGCCACAATGGGAATGAGAAAAGCTTGATCAGAGAGAGCAGCTCTGTGGGCAGGCTGGGCCTGAGGGGTTCTCCTGGGCCCTCACCGGGAACACCTGCTAGTCTGGAGTACAAGAGGAAGGAGGAAGCCAACAAGAATGCTAAGAGCATAGTTGAGGTGGGAGCCTGGGTTCACAGGGAGCCGGGCCAGTGTTACAGGCCACTGTATCAAGTTACTACAGACTGGCTTCCAACAGCAGACGTTCATTCCCTCTCCACTTCATAGACTAGCAGTCTGACATCCAGGCAGGGCAGGCCTGCTTGCTCAGAGCCTCCAGGGAGACATCTTTCTCCTGCCTCCAGCTCCCAGCTCATGGCGTCCTCATCTTACAGTACTTCCCGTCTCTGCTTCTATCTCCATGTGGCCCTCTGTCCAGCTGCTTCCTTTGGGACACCAGTCATTGGACTTTGGGCCACCCTGCTCTGGTGTGTCATCATGTACACTCTACTTCTGGAGAGACACTGCTTTCAGATCAGGTCATGCAGATGCAGGAGCCACCATTCAGCTCGTGACAGGGACAGAAGTGAACGGAAGTGGCCTAGCAGGGTAGGAAGACAGAAGAGACAGAGGCCAGGCTGCTTCTCCATAACCCCTTGTAGCTGAGACCCAGCACGCTGGCAGCATCTCTTCAGGTACTAGCCAAGTTGTTCCTTACCTGTGCTGAGAGTATGGCCAGCCACACTGCAACCCAGAAAGTCCAGCCCTGTCATGGATCTGGTAATAAAACCCCCAACAAAACCAAGGACACAATAGAAACTCCCAAGTTTCCTGCTGTCCTGTGAGACAGGACAAGCACACACAGAATATACTCTAGATAAGGCTATTGTTGTTCTTTTGCTTAAATTAGATAGCACGATGGAACATGAACCAAGAGATTCATTAACCTTGGAGTTTATTAAAGGGGAGGAGACCAAGAAGGGGGGTGAAGAGAGAGAGATGACTTGGCTGAAAGCATTAACATTTTTAAAACTGACAGATGTCCCTATAGGCTGTCGAGGTACCTTCCCAGAGCCCAGGAGGGACAGTGGGATCAGTGGGATCCAGACAAAGCCATTCCATATTTCCCCTGCCCTTCCCTCATCCCTTGTGGTCTCTCTTGGGCACTGCATTGCTTCACCTGCCCCTTGGAAAACAAAGCTCATATTTGACCATATCTCTCCAGAGGGCCTCCTATCCCTCCTGCTGTAGTTCTGGGTGCCTGCAATGTATGACTGAGTCGTTTCCATCTTTAACTTACCTCCATAGGCCACTGTGGTCCTCCCATGCTATGCCCATAGCCAGGGGCTCCCCTAGGCTCTTCTCTCTATGTCCTGCTCTCCCTCTCCTCTCTCCAGCTCTACCAGCTCCTGATACTTGGAAGCCTCCTCGAGCCCCACACAGAGCTCAAGCTGCCTCTTTTCAGCACTTCCCATCAGCAGATACACTGTGGTTCCATCTTGCTCTTGGTGTGACATCGGAGCAGGACTCCCAAAGTTCTGTGCTTCAGAGTCCTGTCACCTGAAGGTCCTGTGAATCTGGCATCCTTTCTCAGACAAGCAGGTAAGCAGAGGGTGAGCTGAGATGCAAAGATAAGAAGAGAATGCAATGCCAGTCTTAAGTAGAAGCCCATGTGAAAAGGCCACGGAACATTCTGGAAATAGCAAGCTATAGAGGCAATAAGAAGGTGAGAGGTGGAATGGATGAATAAACGAACAGGCGGTGCACAGAGAATCTGGGCCAGTGGCACCATTCTGTAAAACACTGGAAAGGTAGACTCATGTCACTACATCTGCCTAAACCCACAGTGTGCTTAATGTAAGAGCAGAACCTCATGGAAATGAAACCATGGACTTTCTAGGTTAATTGCACATCAGTACAGCTCATTACTTGCAACTCACACACCCTAGAGGCCTAGAGGTTAATAGGATCTCTCACAGGGTCTTCTTGGGCATGCAACTTGACATCCGCTCCTTTCTTCTCATGAACATAAAACTTCTGTATGGCACAATCCCACAAGTTTAGAAGAAAGAAAGACAGAGGTCAGCTGTTGAGGACAGGAGATTTCTGCTGCTTTGAGCCCAGTCCAGTTGGGGGTAGCCAGGCTGAAGGTGGCTGAGGTGACATTGATAGAATGGGCTGGTGGCCCCAACTGCATTGTTTCCACTGGCCCAGTCTTCTTGCCTGCGGGTCAGAGATCCAGTCATCCTCTGTCTCTGTCTCTGTCTCTGTCTCTGTCTCTGTCTCTGTCTCTCTCTCTCTCTCTCTGTGTGTGTGTGTGTGTGTGTGTGTGTGTGTGTGTGTGTTGGGGGAGCTGCACTGTGGTGTGGATGGCGTAAACTCTTGGAGACTGTCCAGGCAACTTGATCTGCATCCTCTACAGACACTCGCTGGAAGCCCAGCCTGATCCCAGGGTTCTTCTCCCCACTATGCCTGGGATAAGTGAGCTGCATACAGTGGGATGCTCCCATCCTCTGTATAGAGCAGCAAAGAGCTCCAGAGCAGCTCCTGAGCCCCTTCCCGTTCCCCAGCAGTACTCCTTCTGCTTGGACTTCCAGAAATTCACTTCCCAGACAGCCAGCTGGCACATGGAGTGCCTTGGTGGAAGGGGGCCAGGCATGGATGAGAAATGTCACAGCTGGACATTCACCCTGAAACCAGACTGGCTGGGAATCATTCCATGTCAGGCAGTCTGGGTGGACATACTCCAAACCCCTGGGTGGAGAGGGTTTAGGACACCTGTGTGTAGAGATCCCAGGACACCTGTGTGGAGGGAGTCTAGACTATCTACAATTACTCTAAACTTCAGCCCTTAACTCCGAAAGCCTCTTTAGGGTCTGAGGTGTTTGGCCTGGGTTCCAGGGCCTCTGTTCTGCCCTGAGGAGGGAGCAGCCTCCCCAGTATCGCGCAGGTGACCCACAGGACTAAGTGAACCTTGTTACCTTCCTGCTGGCTCTGCACTCTCCTTAGCTGCTCACCCTGAGGCTGAGTGGTATATGACTCTTCCCCCTCCCTCCTCCCAGAGTCCTGCCATTAGAGCACGGACAGAGGTGCCCATGCCCACCTGCTGCCCATGCCCAGCACAACTCACAGCATTATAGCAGATGACTGAGAATGAAGTTGGCTCCTGGGGTCCCTGAGGATGTGCATTCCAGCTGGGGAGCCTGAGACAGATGTCAGAGCAGGGCCCAGCAGGTGAGGCAGAGTGGAGCCAGTCAGGCCCAAGTAGCTGGAGCTCAGACCCTGGTCTCCCTCCTTCTCTGGGACTGGCTTTCCCATTTCTGCAGAAGAGTTTGCCTATCCCTGGCTGTGGTATGGCCTTCTGTGGCTGTGGCAGGCTTTTCTAGAACCGCTCAGAGCTAAGACGGCAGCAAAGCAGGCATTGAGACAGCTTCTCAGACTACAGAACTTCCGGAGTCTGCACATTTATAAGGCTATCTCCTCAGAGGACACACGGGACCCGGCTCCCAACCCTGTGAGAATACAGATCCCATGGCTGGTGCTCCTCGGCACCAGGGACCAGCCCCGCTGCACCCTTTGCCAAGGTTTGCTAGAAATCTCAAAGGTCAGCTGTTCCTGTGTTTCCAGAGCCTATTGATTTTGTCGGGGCTGGAAAAGCATCAGAAATGCTCTTACTGCTCATTTCTGTGGCTGCAATGGAAGCTACGAGGAGGCACAGCTTCTGTCCCCATCTCTGGGGTCTGTAAGTCAACATCGGGGCCAGGACAGCCATGGTGCCTGCCACATGCATCGGTCCAAGACTCCATCCCTCTCCAATCTGCTTCCTGTACTCAACAGGGGGCTTTAATCTAAAACATCCAGTGTCCTTTCCCCAGGCTGCTGTGTGCCTCCCCCACTTTCCAGGTGAAGCCCTGAGCACGGTGGCACCCGCCCCGTGCCTGCTCCATGTAGCCTCTCCCCACTCAAATGGCCCAGAGCACAGCTCAGCTTCCTGGCGATGAGCTGGGCTAAAATGGTAGAACCGGGGGAGAGAAGATAGAAGGCTGGTGCTCCAGCAGCCCTGAAGAGCATCATGGCTTTATTATTCTGCACATGCCCAGTACACCGAGGAAGCACCAGGCTGAGCAGCCATTTCTCTACAGCCTTGAGCTCCATGTCTGAGGAGGGAGGTCTGTACTCCCAGGGCCTCGGTTAGGGATCATGGCCTCAGCCTGTGTCATGACGTTTCCTTGGGTCAGCTGGGTGATTCTGGATGAGTCCTCACCTACCCCTCATACTCTCATCTCAGATTTGTTATAACTATGCCAAAGCAGTTTGACTGCCATAGCAGGCACACGGGACTGTTCTCTGAAAAGCAGCCCCTGCCACCAGCACAGGTCTAGCACAGCAAACATTCACTGTC
Organism: Mesocricetus auratus; assembly: GCF_017639785.1. Classification (NCBI taxonomy): domain Eukaryota; kingdom Metazoa; phylum Chordata; class Mammalia; order Rodentia; family Cricetidae; genus Mesocricetus; species Mesocricetus auratus. The sequence continues at coordinate 15,450,132 of NW_024429190.1, read as the reverse complement.
TGAGCAAATGGAAACAGCTCCAACCGATCTTCCTCTTCAGACTCTGAAGCAAGTCGTGCAAGAGCATGGAGATGATTGGGAAGTGGTAACACCCTGTCACCAGGCCATTCAAGAGAGCCTGGGTGCCCATCAATGTGAGCTCTGAAGGAAGAAGAAAAGACAGAAACCAGCACAGATGTCAACTTCTTAAAAATTCCCTTCTAGGGGCCCCGAGAGGTGGCTCAGCGGTTAAAAGGACAAACTGCTCTTGCAGAGGACCCACCTGAGTCAGATTCCCAGCATCCACATTGGGTTGCTTACAACTGTCTGGAACTCTAGCTCCAGGGATATCTGACTTCCTCTTCTGGCCCCTGTGGGCAGTACATTCACACACACAGACCTGTACACAGACATGCTCACCTAAACATAGTTAAAAAATAAAAATAAATCCTCTTCCAAAAAGTCCCTTCTTAGCTGAAATCAGAAAAAAAAAAAAAAGGCCCCCGTCTGGCACCTTGAGTTCCATCAGTGCTGAGAGCTAGTGAAATTTAACTTTGCAAATCAACCAACCACCACCCATCTCCCGGGGTGCACCTTCTCACGGAGCTCAAAATGAAAACAGTTCATTAGAGCGACAGGTTTACTGGTGCGCGGTGGGGACTGTGTGGGGCTCTTTCCCCCAGAGAAGGAGAATTCATGGATCTGAGGAGCAAGAACCCTTGCAGGGGCCAACATTTTAGTGGCAACAGCTATGGGACAGGTTTTATTTGGAGATTTTTTCCTCCCCGTGTCAGAAGCGCAGGAGAAATGGCTCCAATGAGCATGCTGCTATGCTCTAATGGCCCCACCAGGACACAGCATTTGAAATCGCTCCCATTGCTTAGAGCTCAGGATTGTTGCAGGGAACCAGGTGTCTCCAGGAGCCGGATGTTTGCAGGCTAGCTTGGGGGCTGGTGCCATGTGGCCTAGAGGGTGTGGACAGTGGGGGGTCTCTGACAGGCCATGTAGTCAGGAGACCTGTCTAGAGCCAAGCAGAGTCTTGGTCTAATGGAGAATAAAAATGAGGATAGAGCCCCTCCTTGAATAAAAGATGGTGAGAAGGGACAGTGCTGCGGGTGGGACCTCAGTGGCCTGGACAGAGGACAGCATTGCCTAGAGGCCACGCAGCATGGGCTGAGGAAGAACCTCAGTTACTGAGGTCTGGTTGCTACGTATCTCCATCCAAAATCAAGCCCTCGGAGCAGCCCCCCCTCCAAGCCCTACTACTGTTTTATCTCTACCGATGACACAATGAAGCTGAGTTTCAGAGGGGCAGAAGTACAGACCTCAGGCCTGGACGGTGCTGAGCCCAGGCAGCAGGAAGAGAGTCCCCTGGAGGGAAATGATACAAGAGGCCACAAGAAACAGACCCAGGCAGAAACCAGGCTACAGCTTCCTGGAAGTCAGGGCTCCAGAATGATGTGGGAATTCATACTGTTTACCCTCTGGACCTCTGGACCTGACTCCCTAGTGCAGAGCCATGTTCCTTCCCACTCTGGGTTCCAGGTGGGAAAAGCTTCTCTCTGGTTCCTAAACTATCTGCTCAGGTGAGATTGGACCTGGGCACTTTTCATGGGTGCTGTGTGGTACTATCAAGCTACAGCTGATCAGCTGCCAGAGGCAGGAAGCGGGGGACATAGACCTGGCACAGATGTATCTCTCCCACCCCAGCTTTCCTGTCTGGGGTGCTGCATGCTGGGACCTGACATAGTAGTTGGGTATCTTGGGTTCGAGACATCGTTCAGTGGTTGTCCTGCTACAGAATGCATATAATGTCTCAACCCTCACAGAGCCATCCAACAAGCAGCAAATTCCCAGGACCAAACGATCAGAAGCAGAAGCATGAGAGGAAACAGCAAAAGGGCCAAGGGCCGCCACTCAGCCTCTCTCGGCAGCAGCTTCAAGTTCAGCTTGCACGGTCCTCACCAGAGGGCTCGGGGCAGGACAGAAGGAAGTGGCTGTGAGCTTCCAGAGCAGCTCCGGTTGGGCCACTCCTCTGGGCGAACCTGGGCTGACAAGTATTGTTTGCTGAGAGAATTTATTAACGTCTGCCTTTAGAGAGAAAGGGGCCAGAGAGGAGAGGAATGGAGAAAGAGAGAGAGAGAGAGAGAGAGAGAGAGAGAGAGAGAGAGAGAGAGAACTTCCTGCCTTTGCTGTTTCATAACTGCCTCAGCTCAGAAATGTTCGTGTCAAACAGCACATTTGGGGTGACATATTGGGGTTTCCTTCCATTCTCTCCACCCCCAGCCCCGAATGCACATATGAGGTCTTTAGCGGGTGTCTGCTGCCTGTGGCTGACACTGAAGTCTTTGGTCCAGCATGAAAGTCAGCTACATGCTCACTGTATGGCCAGATCCTGACAGAGGAGGCCCAGCATACTTCCCAAGGTAAGGACAGGCAGACACCCTCCTTCCCTGTCCTCCAGTCCCAGAACAGTCTCTTGTCTACAAAGGCTGCAGAGGTCCCCAACTACTGTGAATGGATGAACTCTCAACACGGAATAGTGTATTCATCACAGCCATATGCAGATTGACAGGAGGGGCAGCATTGTCCCACTCAGGAGCAACTACCTCAGGCCACCCCACGAGGCTGGGCCCAAGTGCCCTTTTGTTCACTAGGTTGGGTACTGGGGACTCAGTTCTCATCTCAGCCTCCATGGATGTAAGGTGCCCTTGGAGCCCTGCAGGGGTATGCCAGAGGAGTGCCTGCCCTGCCCCATAGAAGCTCAAGATAGAGCTGCTGGGGGGAGGAATCTGCTGAGGCTGCAGAATGGGAGAGCAGGACTAAATGCCCCGTCCCCAATACAGGACAGGCTGTATTGTTCTAAGCTCCATGATGGGTGGGGACCCTTGGAGACCGTAGAGCAGCTGGGACCATGTCACAACACAGCACTTTCATTCTCAGGGAGCAGAAAGGAAGCTCCTGGTATTGCCAGCTCTCCTGGCCCTAAGCACTCTCCTCTCTAGCACCCTGATGGTAGATAACAGAGCTCCTGGACAGGCTAGTAGTTTTCCATCATTACAGAGCAGATGACAGGCCTCTGGGGAGACCAGGTCAGGTTGAGAGGATCCCTACTCAGCTCTGAGCAATGAGACTGAGGCATTCCTTCAGAACCTTCTGAGTTGGGTATGGGCCAGTCTCCCCCACCATCTGCAAGCCTAGTGAGCAGGACAATCAGCCACTGCCTCTAAGGGCTTATTAAAGGAGCCTTGACCAGGGAGCCACACTTCAGAGCTGATAAAACTTTCCCACACCCACTATCACTAGGACACACCCACTCTCCCTGTTGGATCCCCAGAGTACCTTCATTTACAGATGGAGACATTCAGTCATGCCTAGGGGCATATGGTGGCTGTACTTTCTGCTTGTTTGTGGTGAACCCAAACTACTGTTAAGACTGAAATCTCTTAGGCAAAATGCCATGTAATAAAGTCGGAACTCACAGGCCTTGGGGGGGGGCAGGCTGCTGCTTTTCCTGCGTGTATCTACAGCGTGCTCTTCTCTGCACTGAGCCATAGCCGCTAGTTTGGATGCACTAGTGTTTGGTCCATTATCAATCTATGAATTTGGGGGTGCTTCTCAGGTTTTTTCCATTATTAATGAGGCTTTTATAAGCATCACAAAACAACAAGACAACAGAAAGCCCCCGAGGGTCCCACACGTGGGTACCACAAAGCAACATTCCACATGGCTGAGCAGGCACAAGAGGCAAATGCTTCTCCAGGGCATCCATGCTGCTTTCCTCACTTAGGACCTGCCTCTGGGAGACAGCACCCCAGCTTGGCCCTGCTCCCGCGGAACACATGATGGTACTTCCTCCCAAGGTCATAGGACAGGAGCACGGAAGAGTGGCCTCTGAAGGAGCCAGGGGATGGACTCGCCCACAGTATCTGGACTTTGCCAATCAGTGGAGCCGTCTCATGTCCCAGGTTCCACACCTGTCATGACCAGGTTAAGGAGTTCGGATATAAGCTATCTACCAAAGCATCACTCCCAGAGTGTCAACCTGCCCCTGGGACATCGCCTCCCTCACATTCATGTTTGGTAAAGCTATACCCCTCAACTCTGAGGCAGGCAGCATGACAGGGAGGAAGGAGTATGCTAGGTCGTTGTCCCAGTTTTCAAGTCATGCAAAACCCTGTTATCCTGCAACTGGGTGTCCTGGGCAAGTCAGACATCTACCCTGGATGAGCCTCTTGCAATAACCCCGGTCCATGTCTGGAGCCTGTTCCTGCTCTGGACTGTGAGTCAGGCTTGCTTCCTGGCTGTGGCAGGGACATACAGGACCAGATGAATGAACATTGGCAGAGTTAAAGAAGGTTGGATGACACTATAGATGGGCAAGTATTTCTACCTGCAGAGGTAAGGTTTGGCAAAGGCAATGCCAGGCCCCAGCTGGGCTCTGTGGTCTGAAACAATGGTCAGAGGCCTTCAGTAAGGGCTTATGAGTGATCCAGATACCACACAGTATGCTTTGCTAGCCTTCCACGGAGTCCAGGAAGCCACTACTGAAGTCCATAACTCCATTTTTTTAACCTCAGGAGGCCATGTCACTATCCCATCCCCCATGTCCAGGTGACTCCAATAGTGGTCAGTGATCCCCTTGTGGTCTGCGGGCTCCCAGGTGACATGATGGGGGACAGTTTCATGTGTACAGTGGTGAGGAACACCAGTCAAAGGGAGGAGAATGACACACAGGTGGTTTGGATGGACTTTCTGTTGTCTTAAGAACACACCAGCTTCCTCTGAAAATCCAAGGGTGAGATTTGGGAGGCATAGTTCCTCCTCCCCGAAACAGAGCACTTACCCAGAGTGCACCCCTATGAAGTTGGCCATTTCAACAAGTGATAAACTCCCAGGACAGAAGGGACTTGGGATGGGGAGAAACCTTGGCATGGAGACATCTAAGGGACCTCAGACAAGACTCTTCAAGCATCAGTTTCCTCAGGTGATGCCTGATGCTCCATGCTACAGTTGTCCATATGTGTAAACACACTCTGGGGTGCCTCCTGAGGGCAGAGCAGAAGCCTGAGAGAGTGTTCCCTCTGTGAGTCCTGGCTCCACATGATCCCAGACCTGGCCTCCACAGCTCCTCTCAGTGAGCTGGAAGTTGGGTAGAAGACCCACCACTCAGCTTAGCTACAGGCCTATGTTATGACCCCAAGTCTGATGGTAGTTCTGGGGTAGCCTGGACCTCTCACACATTCACAGATGGTACCTACTGGACGCAGGCCCATTTGGAGCTTGGGGTGAGATGAAGTGGGATGGGAACTAGAAGCCTGGGAAGCCAATATCCCGGGCCTCGCTGGGTCTGACTCAAAGCCAGGAGCAGAGCTGCTTGAGGACTTGGGCCCAGGCAAAGGCTCTGTAACTCACAATCGCCAGATTGTTGGCGACTCTAGGTCCTCACCCAAGCCTGACACAGGATAATGTGTTTCTCTTCTCAGGTCCATTGCTGAAGGGATGAAAACCAAGGCTCAGTGCAAGCCATAGTTGAACCATGTTCCATTCCTGCATTGGTGGCTCCAGGAACCCAAAGTTACACTGTATGGTCAGCTATAGCAACTTCAAAACCTATCCCTGTGCTGAGTGTAACGGGATTACCCTGCACATCCTCCACCCATCATCATCATTTTTGCCCAGGCCCTGAAGTAGACAACTCTGGGCATGATCAAGCAAGATGAATGGCAGCCACTCTTCTGCTCTCTGCAGGCACAGCCTGGAGCCCACATGGATAGGTCCTTCCCAGTTCCCCTTTGCCAAGAGGGCAGACCCACCCTTGGCTGTCCAGCTGTGGCTGTCTAGCCAGGGCCCTTATTTAGCGATACCAAAAGTGAGATAATCACTCTACTGTTTCGCCTCCTATTGAATCCTTATGGAGGCAAAAGCAACAATCAATTTTGAGTAACAGCTTCATTTGAACCAATTCAAAGAGGGCTGATTTTGCTTCCAATTCGATTTGTGATGGCAGCACCCAGTAGGAAACTGGTAACTGAATTATTTTTTCACCACAAACATTTTGGCGTTTTATATCCTGGGTGGAGTGATCTTAAAAGCTGCCTCATTGTTCAGAGTCGTTTCTAAGACGACGTGCCAAACACAAAGCAGGCAGTGTTCACATTGCCATGGGTGTCGACCTGCCGCAGCTCCCACAGACGTGCTGAGGGTCAGTATGTGGATTAAGTCACGGATAATGAAGCAATTGGAGTGGCATGTAGGTCTTGGGCACTGACCTAACCTTTAACCTAAGTGTTGTTTCATACAGGAGTGGAGGAGATGGCCAGACAGGGCAGCATGGGTTCCATCCACCAAACACAATTTGGATCCTTTAATACTCCACGCCTGTTTGCTCAACTCAAAACTGAAGCCGACAGTGGTGGCCAGGATGGAGTGTTGAAGGGGGCAGAGTGGTACAGCATCAGGGTCATGGCCGGCATCTGGCTTCCCACCTTGGAGCTCAGTTTTCATGTCTATTAAACAGGCATTCCTGATAGGATGTATGAGGCAGATACAGAGGCGTGATGAGCATGGGTCCCTTACGCCTGTTCTTTGTCACTGTTGTCTTGTAGGTCCTCCTCCCTATGCCCTTGGTGAGATAGGGAGGGTCTGTAACGAGCAGCCTGGGTGGCCATCCCTGTCCTCATACTCAGCAAGCAGGCCAGCTCCTGTGCCGCAGCCCCAGGGAGATGCTCCTTCTTTGGGAGTTACAGTCAGTAGGAGCTGATCAAATGGGGGAGAAACCCGCCCACCAATATCTGAACAGCCGGAGGCAGCAGCCGGGCCTGCACTCAAAGCGGAAAATCCCTTGCTGCATCAGAGAGGAGCTAGGCAGAGCCTGGGTCTCTTGGTGCTACAAGCTCTTTAACCATTTGCTCAGCGATCAGCACAGACCGGATGCCTGTGCTGGGAGACAGGGCAGTGGCTAGCTTAGTTTCAGGGAGCCTCTCTGGAGGTGAGGTGGGCCAGGTGGGCCCAGTAGACATAAGTGCGAGGGTGGATGTGACATAGACTGAGCACTCATTACCAGGGCAGGGAGCAGGGTGCAGTCGGGGGTAACAGGGATGAGCAGGAAAGGGTATGAGATAGTCTTCTGAGGTGGATTTGTCCTGGGCCATGGGAGCCACCTGGGAGGAGTCTCAAAGTTCCTTGTGCTGGCAGCCTTGGTGTTCATGTTATTGTGGAGTCCACACAGCTACACAGCCACAGTTTCAAGCACGGCTGCTGACCCTCAGTGTCCCTGACTATGACCCTTAAGGCCTGTGGCTGCTGATGGAGACTGGGCTGGTGCAGTGATCCAAGTGCTTGGGGGTTTGCCGAGGTATCTGAAAACCCTTTCTGGGAGCAGATTATCCTCAGCTGAAGAGGTCATATGCTGCAGACTTCCTAGTCTCCAGCTCTCTCTGTAGACCTCACATCAATAACTGTGTGCATATCTTGTTTATTTTTTTCCTCCATGGCTGCCAGGCAGCTTCGGGCCTGGTTTGTGTTCAGAACTGAGGGCAGGATGCCTTCCACCAGGCTCACTACCCAGCATTCTCTCTGCCCTGAGTAGGCTGATTCCTTATCTTGACCATAATGATCCCATTGTCCCCGGGCTTTTACTGTGAGCAGCCACAAATCCTCTTGGCAGGAAAGAAATACATTTTTGGTCCCCGGGGCTCACTTTTGGCCCAGAGTCTGCAACTGACCCGGCTTCCCAGGCTGACTTCAGAGGACTGCGCTGCACCCTGCTGGAGGTACCCTGGCTCTTTCAACCCCTGTTCTACCTTGGTGGGAGGTGGGGAAGGGGGAACTATGCCCTTATTATACTGGGTGCAAAGCAGGAGAAGGCTTAGTGGGAACCACAGGCCCCTACCACTTTCTGTTTCTATCCCTCAGTTCCAAGGACCCTACCTACCATCCATGAAATCCCCACCCCACACACAGGCACTGCCGCTGAGATACACCCAGGGGTGGGTGGCAGGTGTCCCCAGCTAAGGAGAGTGTATGGGCTGGAGTACAAACAGGTGCCATAGTGCTGGCCACAACACTGGGGGTGTCGTCTCCTCCACTCCTCCTTACATATGGGACTATCACAGGCCCATGAAGCTGGAGTTTAACTGGACAAAAGGCCACAGCTGCCCAACCAAGTTCAATACAGACCTGCAGGCACTGTGTGTTTTGAAACAACACTGGGCTGGACTATTTGAGCCCAGCCCATAGATTTGATATAAAAATACAATCCCTGCCAGCTCTCCAGGAAGGGCGGCCTTCTTGCCATCAGGTGCTACAGCAACGTGCCTCCCATCCTCCACCCCCACCCTGGGGGGTTTCAGAGATCCTGCTGCTTCGGTTAAGTATTAGCAATCCCGAGTTCTTTTGGATTCCTTCCTGAGCTGTAAGGGGATATCCGGATTATCTTTTCCCTTTCCACTGATTGAGCGTCTGCATCCGGGTTAAGTATACTCACGTGCCCATGTGTGCTGCAGGCTGGAGCAGGAGACCTGAGAACCCTATACTTAGGGCAGCACCCTGCATTCAAGGCCTGACCTCCTCCACCTTGCTGGAGTGTCTTCGATTCATCTTGTCCGAACTCTTCTGGAGGCTGTGCAACCTCTATTGTGAGGCCCAGGGTCATGTCTGATGCCACCCATGGAGCTGGATTTAGGGCTTTGAATCTGGGTTCTCTGCAGCTGGGTCTCTCAGAGGAGTTCTGCTCCTCTCCCCCACTACCTAAGGGGCTGGGCCATAGTCACTTCTAGACCTCAGTCTCCTCAACCATAGACAGAGTCCGACAACTTTGGCTTTGTTAAAGACACCTGAAAATAGAAGAGGCCAGTTAATGCCAGGACCATAGAGACCATGACTACCAAGGAGTAGATAGAGCTGTTGGCCTACAGCTCACAGGAGCCCCTTCCTCCATGCACTAGGACTGCATGTGGGAACAGTCAGGGCTCACAGCATCCTAGGAAAATGTGAGCACCCCACCTTATCCTCAGAAGACATGAGACACAAGTGTGTACCTGCAGCGGGCTTGTCTATTTAACCAGCTGCTTAGCTGCCTCTCCAGACACCAACTCTGAGAGCATGAACAGCTGCCCTACTGTGTGGGGTACAAGCCAAAGTCTAGAGCATCATTTCTGGGATTAGGGAAGGAAAAAGTGTAGGGTTTGTTGACAGCCTCAGTGGAGCTCCAGCAGTGTTCACAGAGCTAACCCCCAGAAAGCCTGACTCTGGGCTGGCTGACATGTGCCCTACTACACCCAAGGCTCCTGAAGTTCACAGATGATCAGCTCCAGGCCACCCCAGTCTATATAAAAGGACAGCTCTGGCTGCTGGGCCAATACATTTCTGCAGAACTCAGCCTACCTGGGACTCAAAAGTCCACCCTCTTCCACGCACACACACCACAAGCCAAGGAGGTCTCTACCTCTTCAGCTTGGCACCCAGACTTTCTTTGTAATCTCCTGTTATGTCTCTCCTCTACTACCCATAACTCCAGGATTCAGTTTCCTAAACCACAACTGCGTTTTCCTACAGCTGGTCCCTGCCTGGGTCTGTTCCTCCTCTGTGGGAATCCATTCCCCACAATCTAAGGGTCGGTGAAGACCTGTCTAGAAATCTTTATTTTATGGTTGAATTTTGAGTCAGGGAACCCAAACCCTGCCTAGGTCTTATAGCTAGCTGTGTGATCCCCGACAAAATTTATTCACCTCTCTGAGCTTCACGAAATGTGCCTGTAGCAATATTCACAGAATCAAAAAATGCTACTCTACTTAAGACAAAGGTGTCATGGGTTGCATCTGAGGTTACTGAGTGCAGAGGATGGGGACTGCCTCCCCTTCTCATCAATAATCTGGGCTCTATTCTTGGGTACTCTGAGATGCGGGTTCCACAGTAGCAATTCTAAGGCCCTGGGTCCAGGAGGTCTTTCTATAAGCACATGGGCGAATCCCTGGACACAATCCTCTCCCTAGTGGGATCAACTGTGCTGCTTCCCAGGTACCACCCCCAGACCCCTGACCACATCTGGAACAGATTGGTATCTCACAAAGTTCTCTCTTCACAGTACCAGAGAGAGCTGAGCTCTCCCTGATCCACCTTAGCTGATCAGTTCTGTTCCTCTCATCATCCAGGCTCAGTTTCCCCACTTGGGCCTAAGCCCAGAACACAGTAAGTGTGTCACCACATGAAGTGATGGTGGAATGTGGTGAGTATCCATAGTGGACAAAGCGTGCGTGCGTGCGCATGCCCATGCACACTCTTTTCCCAAGAGACAGTTTTCAGTTTGGACCAGAAAGGACCTGCTCTGGTGTCTGACTTGGGTAAGGGTTTAGGGAGGACAGTACTGATGGGGGTGGGGATACAGAAGAGATATAGGCTAGGCAGTCACAGCAGCGATCCTGGCAAGAGCCCTCTAGCCTACCCATCTGGAGTGAATTGGATCACAAGTATAGAAGCAAGTTTCCTCCCAACTTACCCTGGGGACTGCCAGGGGCGGGCTACCAGAGCTCATGGGGTCCTGGCTTGAAGACAAGAAGTCTCTCAAAAGTGTTTTATGCTGGGAGCTGAGGGTTGAGCAAAAAGCCAAGAGTGGGTGGCCCCGGGGAGAAGTCCTTGGGGGTCTCTAGACCCTCCCCTGCTCAACAGTTTCCCTTTGCTCTGGGCCACAATGACCCTACTCTGATTCAGAAGCAATAGTTGGGGGCTGGCCTACTCACTATGACCACCCAGCAAACTAGGCAAAGGCATCTGACCACAACTCCACCACATGTGTGAGAGAAGACTTCTTGGGACGGGTCTCACACCACCTTGCCTATTTAGAGAGGCAACCCAAAGACTATACTGGATGCCAGAAGTACACGGAGCTCTAAGTGCAATACTTGGGCAGAGCTTGGATGGAATGTGGGGACGACACTCCCCAGAATCTAAACTTGGAACAGCTTGAGGCCCCCATTCCTTTGCCTCTTAGCCACTTAGAGAAAAGAATTCTGAGTATACACTTTGCATACTCCCCAAACATTTAACTATTTAAGGAGGCCCTTCCTTCCTCGTGAAAGAGAGGCAGTTAGAACTCTATCTCTCAGAGCACACTGTACCCTAGTGAGTGCCTGAGTGGGACACTCAGGGGACAGTCTGGAGAGTTCCCTCTCCTAGCTTAAGGACTGATCCGATGCACCTGACACTTAGATTACAAAGGTTTATTTAGAAAATGGTTTTGTTGTTTTGGCTGTCATTGTTTTGGCAAACAAATACTCTCAGTAATCAGAGATTGTTTGCGCCCTCTCTCCTCCCCCAGACAGACGCTTTTCAGGTCATAGGAAGTCCTTGCTCACAGGCAACACTGAAAGTTGGGGGGGGGATCCTTCTTGCTGCAGTTGTCTGCTGTCTAAAATCCTAACTTCACAGCCACACTCAGCAGAAGCTCTCTCAGGAACTGGATCCACAACCTAGCCACAGCCACTCGCTGAGATGGGAAGGCAAAGGGGTCTCCCTGTCTCCTCCCCACTCCCGGAGGCCCAGTTGTCTCTCGCCCAGATCCTGCTGGTCACATTCCACACTGTGCCCTGAATTCCAGGCCACTCCTGAAACTATGGAGAGGTCACCCCTGATTGATCCCTCTGCCTGCCTAAGATCGGAGATGTCCATAAGATCAATGCCAGGCAGCCTGAGGGTCACTGCCGGAAGCCCCTTCTCCTTCTTCGAAAGAGGATGTGCTTGAAAGAGCGCCTGAAGTCCTGATTGAAGACGGTGTAGATGACCGGGTTGAGCGAACTGTTGCAGTAGCCGATCCAGAAGAAAAACTTAAAGAGCGGTTCAGGCAATTGGCAGGCCTCGCGGCAGATGCCATACAGGCTGTAGCTGAAGAAGAAGGGGAACCAGCACAGTACGAACACACCCATGACCACCGCCAAAACGAACGTGAAGCGCTTCTCGCGCGCCTGGGCCACCTTGCGGCGGCACACGCTGCTGCGCGCCCGGCGCCGGCGAGACAGGAAGAACTCGACGGAGCGCGAGCTTGCCCGCGACAGGCGCCCACCGGGACCTGGAGACCGAGAAGCGGCCCGAGAGGCCTGCTCGGTCGCCAGCACCGGTCCCGGTCCGTCTGCACTGCCTATGTCCCCCTCGGCGCCCTCTCTCCGCCGTCCTCCTCTGCGCAGCGCGCCCCGGCGCCTCCGTCTCTCCGCCGCGCTGCTCTCATCCGGTTCCACATCGGTGCGCGGGGGCGCGCAATGCCCGTTCTCCCCCGCCGCCTTGCCCAACCCATTCTCTGTGGTCGGGGACGCGCCGTCGGGGCCGGTGGGGGTACGTTTCTCGCTGAGCGTACGCGTGCGCAGCTTGGCCACGCGGTAGATGCGTGCATAGACCAGGCCCATGATGAGGCAGGGCGCGAAGAAGGAGCCTATGCAGGAGGACAAGATGTACCAGGTCTCATCGTTGAGGCCGCACTGCGGGTAGGCGGCGCCGTCGGACCGGCGGTAGAACGAGACGAGAGGCGGGAAGGAGATGACAGCCGAAATGAGCCACACGGCCACAATAGTGGCCTTGACACGGCGCGGCGTGCGCTTCAGGTTGTACTCTACCGCCTGCGTCACCGACCAGTAGCGGTCCAGGCTTATGGCACACAAGTGAACGATGGACGAGGTGCAGAAGAGCACGTCCAGTGCCAGATACACACCACACCACACTTGCCCGAAGTACCAGTAGGCCATGAGCTCATTGGCCAGAGAAAAGGGCATGACCAGTGTGGCCACCAGGATGTCAGCCGAGGCCAGAGACACCAGGAAGAGGTTCTGCGGGGCACGCAGCGCTCGGCTGGTCAGCACAGCGATCACCACGAGCACGTTGCCCACCACGGTGAAAACAATGAGGAAACCCACCAAAGCTGCCAGCCCCGCCACAGCACCTGCGGAGTACTGGCCCGGCGGCGGCCCCCAGTCAGTTCCCGAAGCGTTAGCACCCCAGCCGCTACCCCATTCGCCCGCGTCGCTCCCGTTGGGGCCCTCAGTCGCCGCCACCGCGAGCGCCGCGGCCAGCGCCGGGGACGCCATGGTCCTCCTGCAAGCTACGCGGTCCTGCCAGGAGCCGGGGCGCAGCCGCGGCAGCTCGGGCGCCCCCCAGCCAGGGTCGGCGTCCGCATCGCCGCCTGCTCCTCCGGCGTGCCTGCTGGGGGCCGCGAAGCCCCGCAGCCGGCCCTCAGCCGTGGTGGCCCGGCGGGCGGGCGGCGCGCCGAAGAGCGTGGCTGCCGGGCTCCCCGCAGCTGCCGCGCGCGTAAGTGCAGAGCTGGAGGTGCCCAGAGAGCGCGGCGACGCGGCGGCGGGGGGAAGGGGGATAGGTCCCGGGTCCTCACGCGGCCCCGCCCTCGGCCTGGGTTCAGTTGGAGCGCCCGGGCAGCCAGCCCACGGAGATGCGGTGTCCAAGCAGGCGCACGCTAGCGGCTTCACGGTCTGGGTACCCGACTGGGCTGCAGGCTGCAGGCGGTAGCACGGACAATCTGCTTCCCATCCTCCTGGCAGGGTCTAGGCGAGCCAGGGTGCGGGCTGCCTCTCTTCCGGGCCCCCGCGCCCAACCTCCGACTGCAACTTTACTTTGCCGGGCTAGGCGCCTACACCCTCTGTCCTCCTGCTGTTCCGAGTGCGGGCGCCCCCCGTGGTCCGCGTTCGGTTGTGCGGGCGTCGCCTCGCCCTCCCCGCTCGCCGGTGCAGCGTCTCCGCCGCCGCCGCGGTGCGCTTGGCGCAAGTGCCGCCGCCGGGGCTCGGCTTCCAACTTGAGTCCAGTTGCGCAGCAGGGAGGGAGCAACGGGGCGGGGCGGGGCGCCCCGCAGGCCCGCCGCCGGCCCGGGGGGGAGCGGGCCCGGAGCCGGAGCCCGCGGCCGCCTGGGCGAACCTGCCGGCGGCGCCGGGGAGGAGCCCGAGGCGGCGGCGCAAGACGCGCACTCCGCGAGGGCGCCCCCTCCAGGACTGACTGCAGCTTGCGTGGCCCGGCTGAGCGCCGGCTGGCCTGAGTGGTGAGTTCTAGAAGCCTGCCCTTTCTAAGACCTAACCTACACCTCACTCGGTTACAAGCGATGGAGCGCGCAGGCGACCAGGGGCTGGCTAGGGGTCCGCGCTCTGATTGGAGGGCGAGCCTGTAGCAGTGTGGCAGAGAATGCAACACCGCCTGTGCGCATCGTTCCTGTAGAGCTTTGGGTCCCTGCACCCCTGCTGAGCCACCTCCTCAGTCGGCCTCAGTTCCCTCCTCTGTGCACCTCCCAGCGCTGCGGGATCGTGAATCATAACCGCGGTGTCAGTGGAGGCCCGAATCAGGCTCCCAAGCTCTATACCATTGTTGGCAATTGTTGAAGTTTAATCTTTATGCTGTGCGACCCTGCTTTTTAAAGCTGGAGGGGACACTCAAGATCACCGCCTTTGACAAACTCCGGACTGACCTGCCCCATGCTGGTCAATTTTGTGGGAGTGGGTTCAAGGGAGAGCGAGCAAATTCTGGGAATATCTCGTGTGCCCATTTCACAGAGGTCCTGTCACCCGTGGCCTGAGTTGGATGCTAGATACTGGTCTCTGCCCCCAGGCAGCCTCAGGTCTCCAGAGACAGAACTCTAGGGAGGAGGTGGACAAGGGAATTAAACTGGAGTTCCCAGACTTAACATTTCTGTGCTAGGACTGAAGGAGGACCATTCTCCTCATCAAGGCTGATGAGTACCTCTCCCTACACAGACAGATAGATGGGAAAGGGAGGGGGAGCTGCCAACCCACTGCTGCTCAGAAAGTCATCGTGAGGATCTTGGAGTAATGACATATGGTGCCTGGACTTATGCCTTCTCTGGTGGCTGCTTCTCCCTGAGCTCAGTAGGGGAGCCTTTGTCTCTGGTCTGCAGTCCTTGAATTCAGTGCAGTCTCCTTGGGAGTACTGCAGCCCTAGAGGATCCATAGGGCCTACCCTTAGGGCAGGGGTGCCCAACTAGGATCAGGCAGAAGTCAAACAGTTCAGACCAGGAGCCTGGCCTGAGTTCTGTGTCCGTGCAGGACAAGGTTCCTGATGCCCATCCTGGCCACTTTCTCACTCAGGAGTAGCAAAGTGCCCTGTGCTGTCATCTGAGAATGTGGCCTGGAAGGAAGAGCCACCTTGGCTATTGAAAAGGTCCTTCTTCTCCTGAGGCCCTAACAGGGGCCACTGATCAGAACAACTTCAGCTTGTTTGTGCGGAAGACTCCAAACCACAGCTCCATCACCAGCACACTTGAGTGAGAGGAGGCCTGGCCCCTGTGACATTCATGTCTGCCTAGGAAAGCCCTTGGGAGGAGGTGACAGCATGTGGGCTGTGCTCCCTAGGGCCTGAGGTAGTCCCTAGGGCCTGAGGTAGTCCCTAGCGTGTAGATGCTGCTTAGGACAGAGTGCTCCTTAGGAATGTGGGTGCTCCTTCCAATGGGATGCTTCCTAGGTGAGAATGTTCCCTGGAGTGTCTGACTTGGTCTTGGAGCTGGGGGGACCCAAAGGAAGATGAGGAGAAGGGCAAATGGGCACTGGTCAGATACAAGCATTGGAGAGAGATGACTTCTCCCCCTGCAGGACCAGAGAGGAACCCTTTTTGGGAAACAGCAGAGACAACAGGTAGTCTATCCCAGGCCCTGACTGCACAACCTCATGCTTACAAGCGATGGCTGTCTAGAAACAAGACGTAAAGTCAAAGGGATCTGCCCTGGGAACAGTGTGCAGGGTCAGCCTTGCCAGGGCATCTGGAGGCCTTGCCAGTGACTGACCTGGGCCTTGGGGCTGGTACATGCTGTAGGGGTCCATTCAGAGGTCAGCAGCCAGAGGTAAGAGTTGAGGAGTCTTTTCTTAGCCCTTAGATTGAGAGCCCTTGGCTGCATTTGGGACAGGTGTTGAGGCCTCTTGGGATAGCAGGGACTTATTAAGAGACTGGATGAGCCCCTTTGCCCAGAGACAGCCAATTAGACCCGACAGTCTGCGTCTGGTTGTTCTGTGCCTGGCAAGCAGTGTGTGCCCCCAAAAAGACTGTGTTCAAGAACAGCTGGTGGCAGGCCACACTGGCAGCAATGGGTGTGACTGTACCCCTATGTGGAGGCATGCTGGGGAGGTCCTGGTGCATTTCAGAGGGAAAGCCACATGAAGTGAAGCATCCTGGGTATTCAGAGACATACTGATGAGTGATGCCTAAAAGGGTGGGGTTGGTCCAGCCAGAGCCATATAGTGCCTGGATGTTGGGTCCTGGACTCTCAATTACATGCCAGGCCTCTGCCAAGGTATTTGACTAAATGTCTCTGCATGAACCCTGGGTCCAGTACACATGCTACAGAGTAGCCCTAGCAGGCGCTGATAGGAGCTGGTCTCCTCGGGTTACACTGCTGCACTCACAGGTATGCGTGAACACATATGGACTCATGCATACACATACTCATGTACTCACACCCACATGAGTATGTTTATTCAAGTGTTTAGGCATATGCCCCTTGTCTATAGATATAAATGCCCATGAAAATGCACTTATACTCACATGTGTGTGTGCATATGCACCCCTTCATACATACATGTGTGATTACATACCACTTGCATGTGTACATTCATACACTTACACCATGTGTGTACATGCATACCTTTATATACTTTAGAGTGTACCTGTGTATTTACCCAGATACATACATGTATGTGTATCTGCACATGTAAGTACCAGTCAAAGGCATGTATGAACATGCATATGTGCATGTGTACCCACATAAGCATGCACATGTTCACACACAATGTATGAACACATTCACACATAAGCATGCATGCACACAATATGTCCATGGACATGTGTTATGTGTGCAACCATTCACACCTTGATTCTGAAGGGAGTGGCATCATCAAATGTGTATTTAGGCTCCCAACTATGTCTTTGCTGCTTGGTGGCTAAGGGACCCTCCCCATTCCCATTCCCAGGCCTCATTTTCCCTGCCTGTGGAATAAACACATTGCGCCACTGCCTCTAAGAGCTGTGCTGACTCTCAGATACTCCCTCTCCCTGAAGGAGTCATGTCTGACCTGCCCATCTTTGTCTTTGGTTGGTGCCTGTAGGTGCTGAGGACAGCCAGGGTCAGGGAGATACCTCATTTCACTTAGCAACAGCTCATGACAGAGTCAGGGAAACAGAGCTGGCTCTCTTGTCTCAAGACCAAGAGGACGTATTTTGCTTCGGAGTAGAGCTGAGGATTTTTTTCTCCCTATGTTTATGTGCAATTTCAGTTTAAAAGATGAGCCAGGGAAAACTGAAGTTTCCTCCCTCCCTACCTCTCCCTGAAGAATTCCAGAGACCAATCTGTCTTGTCAGAATGTGGCAGGAATCCGGCAGCCGGGCCGGCTCCTGGCGCCCCAGCCTGCAGACTGAATCCATTGCATATTGATCATTGATTTGGCAAAGTTGAGTTCCAACAGAGCTGGCGAAGCCCTCTTGAGGAGGAAGTGCTTGCAGGACTGGCTGGGATTGGCATGGGGTGTAATAGAGGGTCAGCATCTCTTACTGAGGACCCACTGTGTGCCTTGGCATCAGTCAACTGGTGTTTGAGCTCCAGTCTGATTTGCATCCCTGGCTGCTTGCATCCTTGCTGCCTCCAGCCTGCCATTCTGCCAGCCTGTACCCCTGAAGTCCCTATCAGTGTTGAGAGTCCCAGATGCTCCCACTGCTGCTCCAATTGCTGCTCCAGTTGCCTGAGCCTGGTGTTTGAGAGCCTCAGCCCCCCACTCCCCACATCTGTTAAGTCCCTAACTGGCTCTGCAGACACAACCTAGCATTGTCTGTATGCAGCCCTACAGGTACACAGATGATCAGATCAAGGGTTCTTGTTCCCACCTCCTGCTCCTCCAGCCTTTGGAAACTGCTGGTACAAGACTTGGAGCCTAGACTGCGTGATCGACTGGGTTTAGAACATGACCTCAAGAAACTACCTTTCTTTAATTGGCTGTTTTTCAGGCTGCCCAGGTCTGTTAACCCTTGGTCCAAGGCCTGCTCGAAGCAGGGGCTGCAGGTGGGAGGCTGTTGGGTCCAAGCCATCCAGTAAGACCTCTTTGACAAGTGAGAAATGGAAGAGAAGGCTTACTGCTGTCCTCCGTGTTTGGTCATGCGTGTATGAGGATGTGATGCCAAGAGCTGTAGCATCTGTCCTGTGACCAAGAGGCGATGAGGACAAGGATGAAAGTCAAGAGAAGGAAGAGTCTATGACCCTAATGCCACTATTTTTGGAGCCACCTTTGGGCCAGGCTTCCTGCTGTTGAGACACAAACTAAATATGCTCTTCCCACTGCCCATGGCCAAGTCCATAGGACCTGGGAATTTGTGGAACCATATTCCTTCCTCACCTACCTTTTATGTCCGGGTGAGTCAAGGATCTTGCAACACAGAGTGTGCTAGAGTATTCTGCTGGACCCACTGTGAACACGGGTGTCTCAGAGTGAAGGAGAGGGGCAGGCAAATCATGAGATTGGATGATGGAAACCAGCCAGGGCTTACAGAGAAGGAAGGGACAAAAGGGATGGGACTGTAACAGTCACTAGAAGTGGGAGAGACCAGAGCAACAGATTCTCCAGCACAGCCTCCAGGAGGAGCCAGTCATGCAGACACAGTTCAGGTTTCTGACATCTAAAACTGTAGGGAAAATGTGTGTAAAGTATGTGCATATGTGTGCATGTGTGTGTACATACATGTGTATACATATACATGTGCATATGTGCATTTGTGTGTGCTTGTACAGTTGAATGTGAGATATATATATATATAAGATGTGAATGCATCAAAATACATATGTATGCATGCATGTATATATGTGTATGTGCATGCATGTGCTCATGTATGCCTGTACATGTGTGGTTAGAATCAATTATGTGGGATACTCTGTACAGCAGCAACAGGAACTGAAGAGACACAGTAGGTAGGACAGTGATTTATTCACTGTCCATTCTGGACAGAGACTGTAACTCCTTTAGCTGTGCCTTGACTGCTGGTCATCTACCCTTATGAGCCTCAGATCTGTAACTGTGATTTGAGCTCTTTCTTTGTATCATTTAGCCTACTTACGAGCTTGACTTTGGTAATTAAAAAATTAATAAAAAGAGCTAATATTTACATTTCCTGACACTCTGCATGATTTTAATGAACCATAGTTAATATTTATCACTGTCACCATCACCACCACCATTACCATCATCAGCATCACTATTGTACTGAATCTGGTCCTGGATGACGTTGGGGTCTCCTTTTCAGTGTTCCTCAGGGTTCCTTGGTCTTGGCCTGCTTACAGGTAACAGGGAACTCAACACTGGGGGAACTGCCCACTTAGGAGTCTCAGGATAGCCCTTGCTAATTTTCAATACCGAGCACAATTTCTTTTTGAAATCTCTTAACACATGGTTACAGAAGCCCAAGAAGTAGGTCAGCTGACTTGAGGCTAGAAAGGCTTTCTAAAGAGGGGGGCTTAATTTTGGCCTCCTCAGCTGAATAAGATCTCAGCAGCCCTCCTATACATTCTTTATACTGTCCCTCATCACAGCCAAGCTGCCAGAGGCCTGGCCCTACAGGATGAGGTGAATGAAGCCCCTTGATTTCCCCTCCCACTTGCGAGGTATATCTCCTTCGGACTGTGTAGATATCTGACAGGCTAGGGGAACTTCTAGCCTGTTCATTACCCAAGAGTTAGGTGCTGTTCATGTCCCTACTTTGCAGATATGTGGATGGTTAGTTTTAATAGCTACAACTCAGAATCACCTGGGTTGTCTTAATAAGAAGTTATGTAGATCTTTTTGACCCATAGGCATATCTCTGGGGGGATTATCTTGATTGTTAATTGATGTAGGAAGACTCACTGTGGGTGGCACCATTCCCTAGGCAGTGGGTCTTTAACCAACTAGCAGAGGAGAAGGCTAGTGGGGAGCAAGCAAGCAAAAATGAATTTATTCTGTCTCTGATGCAGCCATGATGTGACCAGCAGCTTGAGCTCCTTCCCTGACCTTCCCACAATTATGGACTGTAATTTAGGATTGTAAGCCAATGCTTTCTTCTTCCATGTTGCTTTTTGCCAGGGTGTTTTATCATAGCGACGAAATGAAAGTAGGACAAAGTATTTGAAGGCAGATGTACTTCCTTGGTTGCAGAGAAGCACTCAAGTGGCTGGGGACCCAGACTGCTGTCCCCCAAATGAGCAGCAGTAGATACCTCCTTGGTGCCTCCCCTGTTCCACAGAGACTACCATAGGCACCCTCGTTTGGTGCCAAGGGCTTCTCTCTTCAGAATGGCTTCACCACTTCCCTCATTGTTGGGAGCTGCTGTTTTCCTGTGCTCCCTTTGGGAGGGGTGCCCCAGTGCTACACTGCCCTTTGCCTGGGACCAGTGCAGCAAAAGAATGAAGGAATCCCACACCAACATGAGGGCTTATTCACAGCTGAGACACCAAGGCGCAGAGAGCCCTGGGCCCAGCCTCACCCATGCCTCTTCCCATGTGCTGCCGCCAAGTACGCACAGAGTTCCAGAGGGGCTGCAAAGTGGCATAGGTCCCCAGCCCCATCGGTATCACAGGTGACTGAAGACATCCATTTGGCACATGAGCTGTTACAAGAGTGCTGAGTGTTATGTGTATAGCACACTGCGCGATGACTGTAGTTCATCATCAGCCCTCATCATGCTGGACTCGGATGCCTGGCATCTCGCTGCCCCTCTGGGAAGCCTGTTCCCAGCAGGCATGTTCATTAGGCTGAAGTGATTCCATGACACAGTTTATGAGACTGACCGTGTCTGTGGCAGACAAGAGCTGAAGAGCTAGAGGTGTGCAGAGAGGCTCTTGTTTGATTTGGCTGTGGGATTTTAAGTGGAAAATGCCGGAGTTCTTAACGTGTCCAGAAAAACAAGCTAAGAAGAATCATGTTCGTCTCAACCCTGGAAGCTGCCTCTGGCGTTTGCTGAACTGTGGCGATTCCAGCCACTGCCCCACCTGGCCTGACCATCCACGGAGGGGGGCCCCGGGGGAGGAGGGAGGGACACACACACCTCACTGGTCCGTCCACCTCACAGAGACCACCCAGCCTCTGGTCCTGAACACCAGCTCAGCAAAATTGGCTTTTCTCCTCACATATTCCCTTCCTAGAAACCTCAGGAAGACAGCGTGGCCCGTGTATATGCAAAATTCTACTAGAGATTTGTCCTGGGCCAGAAGGAGACTGGGCTCCTATTTAGAGCTGAGCATTTACTTGAACAAGAGTCCCAAACACTTCAATGAATAGAAGCTTCCTTTTCTTCTGTGCGCCAGAGTCTGCACAGGGCTGGCACAAGGACCCCAGCCCTGAACAACAGCATGATGGCACCCTCACATGGATGCCTCAGATAGCCATCCCTGCTCTGATTATGGTCTTGTGTCCATGTTCCCAAAGTGAGCAGGAAGTCACAGTCCTCTGTCCACAGAGTGGCTTCACCTAGAAGTTGCCCATTGCCTTGACCCTAATATCCTATTGGTCAAAACTTGGACATGTAGCTGCACCTACTGCAAGGAAAGTTGGGAAATAAATCTTTTCATGGCAGCTGTATTTCAAGATGAGCGTTTTGTCACTCTAAAGTGAAGCTTTTTAGTGTCCTTGGCACTTAGGGTTGGAAACCCCTTTTTTTGGATCGGTGTTGTCTGGCCTATAGGGTATTAAATGACTCCTTGACCAAAGTATGGGTGTGTTCCATGAAAAGGGAACAGCTTCCTCTGAGCAAATTTTGTCACTTCAGCAGAGGGGGGATGGAGAGATCTTCCCGTTTTTGCATGTATTTTGAAAAGTAGAGTAGGGTCTTTTCTGGTGTGATAATGTTAAAGGTCACATTGGATCAGGGTGACCCTCATTTCACATGACTAGAGTCCCTACTAGGTAAAAAGAGGGATACATGGGAGAAGGACCACAGGGGGAAGGAGATGTGGAATGTCTGACCCCAGCCCGGGGATGTCTGGCCACTGAGATCTGGGAGAGGCTACAGGGGAGTGTGACCCTGCATAGACCATGGCTTCAGACTTCTGACTTTTAGGATTGTGGTCCAGGAGTCTCTGTGCTCAAGTGCAGGTGAACACAGCTGTCTCTGGTGAATGCAGCCATTCCCATGATGAACCGACCCAGTGTTCCAGGAGTTCTGTGTTGTGTGGCATCCATGGAAGACCCAGAAGTAGCAGTACACAGAGCGTTTCCCTGAAGCCTGCAGAAATGGAGAGGTGACAGCAAGTGTCTGCTCCTGCTTAGAAAAGGGCAAGAGTCGGAGTGAAGCCTCCAGTAGGGTGGGGTCACTGTTGGGTGCTGGTGATGGAAAGCACCACCAGGTTTGGACCAGACTGATCAACAATGGACACCTCCCTTGTCCCCACCCAAACTAGACCACCAGATCTTACCAGACTGGAGATTCTGTAACCTTTGCTACTTTGCCGTATCCTGAGACTGTTTATTTAGCTGACAAATGAGTAGGCTGGTTCTAATGCCTCCTAAAGCCCTTTGGGCTTGGGAAGTGCTACCCAGCAAGTCTTTAGATGAGGTTGAATTATAAGGTATTGTTATGCAGGAACACAGCCGCACAAAGATACCTTTGGGAGGGAACAAAGGCTTAAACAGATATGTCAGGTGCTGGGATTATACTTAGAGAAACTATTTAAAAACCAAATCCCCTCTTGCCCTGGGAGCAGTGTTTGACTTGAACAAAGGGTTTGTATCGACAGGACATGTTATAGTTCGATTTCTAGGAAAGAATGTAATTAGATGCCTCATTCTAGATACTGTTTCAATTACAGTGGGGGAAAATGCATAGATCCTGCCAATGCCTCATTCTTGTTACCCCGGAGACTCTCTGTGTCAGGCCAACCCATACTCACAGGAAGTCTGAGTAGCCATGGAGTTTGGTCAGCCCTGCCCTTTTTGGAAGAGAAGGTACCAGGGACCCTTTGGTCTGTGTGTGGGGAACCTCTAGATTTGAGTGTTAGATATTCCCCATGTCCTAAGAGCACGAGTGCAAGGACAATTGGTGTCCAGAAAAGAGCAGCATTTCCAGGGGCTCGCCTGGAAATGGGGGACAGATGGGCCCCATTGTGTTCTGGGAGACCAGGTGTCATCTCACCCTAGCTTGCAGGAGAAGCTTGGCCACAGAAGCTGTGCTGAGTTCAGTGCAGACTTTCCCAGAGGGTTTTGCACCCTGATGTCCCTAAGGGTAGATGTCCAGCAGGTGCCCAGCACTCCCCTGAAGCAGGCCTTGGTGCCCGTGCTATCCCAGGTCTTTTGGCCTTGCTCTGTGCCCTACTGGATTCCTAACTGTATTTTCCTGTTCTCATGCCTCGTGCCTCCCACCACCACAACTCTGAGCCCATCGCCTTTCCCACTGTCATTTCCACAGCCTACTTCCTCCTACTCAGACCAGAAAGCCCTTCTATAACTACTGGTGGAGCTGACTGCCTCATGGCTCCTCAGGATGCCTGAGATTTGGCAAGTCCCTCAAGTGGGGGGCATGGGCATTAGGCTCACACCCTGTTGACTCTGTATACATGGAAACAGTAGAGCCTGGCTCCCACCCAGAGTCCAGCTCATAACCTGACTGTGGGAATCCAGCTATGGTCTTTGTCCACCTGGGCTACGTCTCTGTGAAGGTGGATGTCACCGAGGGACTGAGTCCTGGTCACCTGCACCCCATACTCATGGCCACCAACAGTTTCAGTTGTAGCCTTAATTCAGTGATAGATGCTCTCAGAGAGTGTCCCCAGTCATGAATTCTTTATAAATGACTGGCCCGATAGATGCTGTCAGAGAGTGTCCCAAGCCATGAATTCTTTATAAATGACTGGCCCATGTGCAATCAGTGACACTATGAATACATTGGGGGTACATGCAGAAGAAAAGTCCACTGGAGATCACTGGGGAGGTCACTGCATCTGTGAACCTTAGTGCAGTCTTCACATTCACAGCCCGGTCATGAATAACTGTCCCAGGCAGTCAGCTGCCCACAGGATCTACCCAGCTGTGTTGAACTCTGGGTCAGTTATAGACTGTGTCCAATCCTGAAAGAGCCACAGACATAGCAGGAACCCAGGGATGCCACTGATATGTCACTGTCAAGTGACAACCCTGACCATGTCGTCACAGACCCAGTAGTCTGTGATCAGCCTGGCACATGTCTCCCCTTACCCTCCCTCACCTCTGACCACAGG
Source organism: Mesocricetus auratus (assembly GCF_017639785.1). NCBI lineage: Eukaryota > Metazoa > Chordata > Mammalia > Rodentia > Cricetidae > Mesocricetus > Mesocricetus auratus. The sequence continues at coordinate 15,425,945 of NW_024429190.1, read as the reverse complement.
GAGCCCTCAGGTGAGGCTTGGACGGTGCCAGGCATGCTCATGTCACTGCTTCCTGGCTGGGACAGTAGGCTTGTGGGTCGGGACTACTGACTGGTCCCTGCTGAGAGCCGCTCACCCTGCCGACTCCTGACTGTTATGATGACTCGATGCAGCTGTCCCTGAGCATCACAACCCTGAGGCACTTGCTGGGGTCAGGTGGGGGATTGGGCAGAGGCAGAGAGCATCTAGGCTGAGAACGGGGCCCATCAAGGAGAAAGATCACGTAAAGGGACCACATAAAGGGGTCACGGCACATTGTGAATCCCTTAAGTCATGCCACAGGTATTACATACAGAGGACATGTGACTCTGGAGGGCACTTGTGATGGAATGGAGACAGCGCACAACCATGTCTAACACAATGCAGGCAGCAGGTCCAAAAGATGGGTGACCTTGGGGACAGGTTTCTTACAGTAACCTCACAGGGAAAGAGCTGCCTTCTGTCTGTCCACTCATCATCTGTCCAGGATTCGGGTGCTCTGCCTCTGACGCTTCCCCATGGCCCTAGCATTGCTCTAGCTTTGGAGAGCCTGCGCCCTTGTCTCATTAAACCATTAGGAGGGGTATCCATGGAAACCACATACTTGGGCTCTCCACACAGATGAATATTTATTCAATTAACAAGCCCAGGGTGCCAAGAGGCCTTGGCTCCTGCGTGCCTGACATGAGGGTTTTGGGGGTGTATGTTTCTGCTTGTAAAGCCCACACTAGGCTAGATCTTCATCTCCATGGTCTAATGGGTTGCCCAGCCGTGTCTGAGACAGGCTTCACTGTCCTGTGGAGTGGCAGAGTTGATAGCTGGGTGCAGACAGAGGGGAATATCAATCCAGACGTTTTACTGTGTCGGGGCAGTCCCTTCCACACACTGGACTGCTGGGGCCTCCAGGAGGCTTCTTGAGCCATCTTCCTAAGGCTTCCTCAGGCCTGATCTGGAACTGGTATACAGTAGGTGCTCAAGCAGTGCTGGATCTGGTTGGAAAGAGCAAGGAGTGTTTGGTCTTCTTGGGCAGCTTTCCAGCCACATGGAACCAAGGCCATATGGCCATCCTCCTTGTCACTCCTTTGTTACTACTTCCAGGAGCTATGTGACCTCACCTGCCAGTCCACATGTACACTAGTGTGTGTTGTCACATATGGTGGCACCTGTCAAGGGTTCCTGGTCAGTGTCTCCTGAGAAACCATGGAACAGCCAGCTCAATGAAGGACAAGGCTCTGTGCTTGGGGACTGCTGCTCTCCTGGAACTGTTCAGATGGTACAACAGGTAGTTCTGCCTCCTGGGTTGCATTTGAGTATGGATACATGCGTACTTGGGAGTAGATACATGTGCATGTGTGTGTGCAGTGTGGCACATGCATGAGTGTGTGCATGCATGTGTGCATGTGGGTGTGGATGTGTGTGCATATGCATGTATGTGTGTGCAGTGTGCGCACATGATGAGTGTCTGTGTGTGTGCATATGTGCATGCATGCAAGTATGCTCATGGGTGTGTGGATATGTGTACATATGCATGTGTGTGTACGTGTTTGTGTGTGTGTTTACACACACGTGTGTATGTATGTGTGATGTGTGTGTCTGCGATGACTTTCAACAGATTGCAGCAATGCAGTGGCTGACTATGAAGACCTGACTTGGGGTAGGGCTTCCATGCACGGTCTGACGTCAGGTCAGCATGCTTTTCCTGATGTTCAAGAAATAGCCACTTTACCACTGTTCCCCTTTCTAGGCATGAAAGGTTCTACATGACTTCAGTGCTGGTCACAGTTTTAGAAAAAGAACACTGTCATTTTGACTCTGTCCATCTCCTAACAGGTGTTACTGAAGGTTTTTTTTTAAGACCAGGGCCTTCAGTAGGAAGCAATCTTTGAGAGTGAAAACTTTTCCTCCATTGCAAAGGCAGACTTGGGGTACTCTACAACAGGATTTGAGGTCCCATGAACTCCTGGCTTTGCTTCAGTTTCCTCACTGTCTGTGGATGTGATGAGATGCCCAAGGTCCTTTGTTTAGCCATAAAATCACCAAGTAGATATGGCAGTGTGCCAACACATACAGGGAGTGGATGTGGGTTCTCCATGTTTCTTCAGGCATGTTGTTGGACAGGCAGAGCCCCTTGGTAGACTTCCCGACTTTGAGCCTCCCCTGCTTCTCTCTCCCCAAGAAAGGCAGCTAAACCTGCAGTGTCTCCAGAGTCAGTCAGTTCTCCCTCTTCTGTCATAGTCATTAGCTGAGACAAAAGTCAACCCTTGGGACAAAAGATTCCTGGGGAGGTGTCGCAAAGCCTCCCTTCTGTGCACTGTCAGGATGAACCAGCAGAGAAGTACGGCCCCCTCTCTCCTTCAAGGAGTCAAGAGAGTGTTAGCTCTGCAGGATGGCCCAAAGCCTCCTAAACCACAGCTACTCTCTGAAGACACAAATCAGGCCATGAAGAGCATGATGGGGTGACTGAGGAGGGCAGGGGTGGCTGAGGGGGGCAGGGGGTGAGTGCCTCTTACTCTGTGTGGATTTCATTTTGGTTGCTGTGATAAAATAACCAGACATAAGCAACTTAAGGGAGAAAGAATTTATTTTGGTTCATAATCAGATGGCATATGGTCTGTCATGGCAGGGGAGGCGTGGCAGCAGGGGCACAAGAGGCCCATCACATTCTGGAAGTAAGGTGAAGCTATAAAACCTCAAGGTCTGCCCCCCGCCCCCGGTGATGGTCTTCCTCTCTCGGGGCTCTGGCTCCTAAAGGTTTGGTGCCTTCCCCAAACAGCGCCCCTCGCTGGGGACCAGCGGAGGTTATGGAGAACATTTCACACTCAAACCACAACACTGTCCTGACACTCAACTCTGGAGAGGAGCCGACAGGCGCCCAGTCTTTCCTACAAAAAGATGGAGCCCTCTCATCCCCTCAAGGGGCCAAGCAACCTCGGCATCCAGAAATGGTGAGTGACCCCAGCTCTTCCCATGGTAGCCAGTTCCCTATTTTCTCATCTGCAGCGTGGAATAAAAACTCTGACCCCCTAGGAGCCTTGGGCATCTTGGGGCCCCTGTGCCCTGGCCTCCCCTAGACTGTAGTAACTGAATGAATGAAATCCAATCTCAACAGCTCCTGCTGTAATAACTGAGTAAATGAATGAATGCCAAACTCAACAGCGCAGTGGAAATCTGAGTGACCTGGGTGCTGTCACATACCGCAGGCACTTATCTACAGAGGGCAGTGGGCTTGTCCCTGTGGCTATGAGAGGTCAGGACTGGAGGAGCTCATGACAGGGCTTGACTGGAGATTTAGGAGTGAACAGACCTGCTGACTCCCCTCGCTTGCCCCTGGGGCCGTGAGTAAGGCCAGTGGTTGGCTTCCAAGCAGGCAAATGAATGGGGGAGCCAAGGGGAGCCAGCAACCAGGAGGGATGGGAGCTGGCTAGGCTCACTTAGTCCACACTCCTGCTCCCCAGAAGCCCAATATTTGCCCACCTGGATGCAGAACCAGTCTTGAAAACAGACTCGGAAACCAGCACCTCACCCCCAGGAGTCAGACTTGGCCACGAGTCATTAGTCTTTAGAGGGAGTCAGTGTCTCGGATCAAACTTCACCCACTCCCCAAAGAAAGACCCACACTCAAGAGGCTGTCTTAGGGTTTCTATTGTTGTGATAAAACACCACGGCAAAAGCAACTTGGGGAAGGAAGGGTTTGCTTCAGCTACAACTCTCAGGTCACACTCCATCACTGAGGGAGGGCAGGGCAGGAACTGGAGGCAGGGGTGCTGCTTCCCCGCTGGCTCCCCATGGCTTGCTCAGCCTGGTTTCTTATAGAACCCAGGCTCACCTGCCCAGGGAGGCCTCGCCTACAATGGGCTGGGCCTTCCCACATCAACCATCAATCAAGAAACTGCCCCGCAGGCTTGCCTATGGAACAATCCAGTAAGGACACTGTTCAGTTGAAGTGTCCTCTTCTCAAATGACTCCAGCTGGTGTTGAAGACCCTCTGCCTTGAACTGCACCCTCTCTTTTTTCCTGAAAATGCCTGCTGTGCAGCCTTCAGATTCTCCCAGGATGAGCACAGCCGCCTTCTACACCCACAGAGCCAAGTGAAACAAAAGGGAAATGGACAAATGAGGGTTCTACACCTCACTCCTCACTTAAACAGTGGGGTGGCCCAACAACCCTCTTCTTGAGGAGTTATGGGGGCCTGCGCCCTGCTCAACCTAGAGACCTGAGCCTGTCACCTTCCCTGCTCTCAAAACTCTGTCTAACCCCCTGCCAGCTGCTGTTTGTCTCCAGCCCAGGATAGTAACCAGCATACTATTGGTCCTCACAGATGGATTGCTCAGTAAATACCCCAGAACAGGTGACAGCAAACTACAGGGCCAAGCCAGAGCCTGTCAGTTACTTTGGTAAATACAGTTTTATCAGAACACAGCTGCACATATTAGTTTCTTGCTGCATCGTCCCTGGCTGCCTCTCAGAGACTAGCATGGATCTGAGAAGCTGCAGCAGACATACTCCAGCCAGTCTGATGAATTTCTATTGTCCCAAGTGTTTGCTGAGGTTGCACAGTGCAGGGTACTACAACAGGACAGGGAAGGCAGGGGCTTGCTGCTCACCAATTTCATGTCCCCAGCTCTTAAACCACATCTGCACCCCAGGTTTATGCCTATTCAAAAGGACTTGGGCCTAGTCTCTAAGTTTTCTTCGGGATTTAAATCCGTAGTAGCTATATGTACAGGATTGAATTCTACCTGTCATGATGTCCTTTCTCATGCCCATCAGGCTCTGGCTGATAATCAGAAAGCAAATGCTGGTAGAGCTGTGAGAAGCCCGGAACCCACTACACACCACTGGTGGGAAAGCCAGAGGAGGCAGGCCTGTGGGAAACAGCAGGGTATCTTCGGAGCATTTAAAACAGGATGCAATGTGGTAATATATTATTTATGACTTATTGAAGCTTGCCTGAGGGTTCAGAAAGCAAGGCAAACCACAAGCCATAGAGCCAGGCAATGGGTGATACTCACCTTTAATCCCAGCAGCCATACTACTGCAAACAATAGAGCCAGGCAGTGGTGGCACACACCTTTAATCCCAGGACTCAGGAGACAGACAGATGCATCTCCCTGAGTTCAAGGCCACCCTGATCTACACAAGAGTGAAGAGTAACAGAGCTCATGCCTTTGATCCCAGCACTTGGGGTCACACACCTTTAATCCCAGCACTATGGAGGTGAGGCTGGAGTAATATGGCTGCTTGGGAGAGAGGAATATAAGGCAGGAAGAGACAGAACTCAGAGTTTTTGCCTCTGAGAATCTGTGGAGATAGCATTGTCTCTGAGGATTCATGGAGACAGGATTGCCGTTTCAGTTCAATAGAAGTAAGGGCTACTGGCTTGGCTGCTTTGCTTTTCTAATCTTCAGCTTGAAGTTTGAACCCCAATATCAGTCTGAGGGAGGCACAGAGTGAGTGCCCCCTGAAGAACGGGTGTGACAGTGTTTAACTGTCAGCTGCAGTGCTGGGACCTGATCCTGAATGTCCAAAACTTAGGGGTTTACAGGGTACTGTCATGGACAGCAGCAGATATTTTCTATTTTGAAACACTTTATGTGAGAATGACTTGAATCTACAGAAAAGTTATAAAAATAATGCAAGAACCCTGTGTGTTTTAAGTGGGACACAACACCTTGTTTCCTCCACTCTGGCCCTCATGCCCTCAGCACTCACTATCCACGTGCCTGGGATGGTTGTCTGAACTATACAGATAGTTGTGGTCACCCTTAGGCAAGGCTTGCCTCCTGCATCCAGAGTCAGTCTCGGCTTTAGCGTGGTCTAATCCACTTGTCACATCTTGGGTTGGCCAGCATCCCTGCACCACTCTTCCTAGTATGTCACCTCCGGGCCAGGCCAGGTGTTGCATCTTCTGTCTTTCCCCAAGAACATTCCTGCAGTCTGTCTTCTTAGTTTGGGGTTAAAAACAGTGTTGAAGAGTGCAGTGTTCTCTTCCTGGAGCTGCTGGGTTTTCCAGGGAGGGCACTGAGGATACGCATCCTTGGCTGCCATGCTGTGCTGTGGTTCATTTCCTGGCACAGGGCGTGGCCACCCCTCCCACCGTGCTGTTTCCACAGGCCATATCCATCGGTATCGTCTGTTATTTTGATGGGCTCATCAAGGGCTGTTTGATTTCTCTGCTCTCTCTTCCTGGAAACTTGTAAATGCCCCTGGCAGGTGTACTCACACACAGGAGCCTGCTCCCCCTCACCATTGCCCTCTCGTTAGTGGCCTTCTCCATGCTCTGATCCAGTTTGCTGTTGCAAAAGGTAGCTTTTTAAGCTAACACTTCCCTGTATCCAGTTGACATGCAGCACACTCCAGAAACAGCAGTCCTCCATCTCGCCATCATTCCTTCCCACCCATCACCCAGCATCCATTTCTACCATCACCCATCATCCATTCCCCACCCATCACCCATCTGTCCATCCAATGCCATTTTCCATTCAAACACTATCTATTATCTATCAATTTATCTATGGTCTATTAATCACTTCTGTATCTATTATCAATCAATATGCATATCTATCAGTTACTTGTCTGTAGCTATCATGTGTCAATCAATCATCTACTGTCATCATTTACCTATATGCACATATGTCAACTGTCAATCATCTATCCATTTATCTATCATCCAGCCATCTATCCATCCATTTGTCTATCTACCCATCTATCATCTAACATGTATCATCCACCTACCACCTGTAACCTCTCTTACCTATTACTTGCATGTACTTGTGAATCCCCATCTCTGCAGTGCAAACCTCAGTGTTACCCTTCACCATTTAGTCCAAATTTGACTGGAGTAACCACCTCACGCTGCTCCCATGTCTTTGTGATCTGTGTCTTGTGTTGAATACTTCTGTACTTTTGACATAACACGATGTTCCTGTCTAATTTTGTACATTTCTTGCCCCAGCCCTAAATCCAGCCATTTCTCCCAGGAACCCTGGCTCCTTTTGAGATTCCATTTTTGTAGGAAATACTTCAGGAACTGAGGTCTAGATGCCAGGATAAGACAGGGTTTTGAAACAGAGGAGATTCACCCACTCTACAGAGAGCCATAAACATCACAAGAGCACATGTGTACATAGAGACAGACACATTAGCACACGCACACACACACACACATGCATACCACATACTTACTGCCAACTCAACCACACAGCTCCCACCTCAAAGAGGATAAGAGATAGTTTATTCTAAAGTCAAATATGTGTGACCACATCTGGGAACACAGATTTAGGTCACCCCAAATTCCATGCCCCAACTTGGAAGTGTTTTGTGGAGTTTTTATAGTAACAGAACAAAGAAACTCATAACTCAAGGCACTTTTCAATACATTTGGTGGAAACACGAAGTGGGCAGGATGAAGCAAAGTAAGATGCTGGAGGCCTCAGATGCTATCTGATGGCATTCTTAGCCTTTTGGTTGGTGGAAATTAGGGTTCTGTTTGTACATTCCAAGAAGTTTATCTGCTAGTCATGGGATGTTGGATCAGACACAGAAGTAGGCAAGGAAGGCTATTAAGGGAGATGAGATAGCCCCAAATAAATTCTAATTATACTCAGAACCTGCAGCATTCCAGTGCCTTCATGGTTGCTGAAATTCTAATCAGTAACTCAGCCTTGCAGAAGGGTCAATGGGGGGATGTGGTTCTTTTCAGGAGCTCTCATGCACAGTACACACAGGCACACACAGTACACACAGTACATACATACACACAGGCACACACATAGTACACACAGGTGCACACAGTACACACAGGCACACACAGTACACACAGTACATACATACACACAGGCACACACATAGTACACACAGGTGCACACAGTACACACAAGCACAGGTTCACACAGTACACACAGGCACACACAGTGCATATATACACACAGGTGCACACATAGTACACACAAGCACACACAGGCTCACACAGTATGCACAGGCACAGACAAACTCACATAGGCACACACAGTATGCATACAGGCTCACACAGCACATACGTGCACACACAGGCTCACACAGTACACATCCACGAATGTGTGTGTGTTTAGTTTTAAATCTTAAGTTCACACTGACTCCACTCTCTCCCTGAGGGTTCACTTCACAATATTCTCTCTTATTTCAGCTGCAGGAACACACTTGCACATCTGCAAGTCTAGAGGCATCTACCTACTGCCGGAGAGGCTGTGGCTATCCTGGAATAAGAAAAAGTTCTGGACTGGGGAGATGAAGCAGTGGGAAAAGCACTTGCTATACAAACACGAGGACCTAAATTTGATCCTCAGAAGCCAAGAAAAACCTGGCCAGAGCGTCTTTAACCCTAGTCTTGGTGGAACAAGGACAGGAGGATTCCTAGACCTCATTGGCCAATCAGCCTAGCCAGTCAGTGAGCTCCAGGTTCAGTCCAGAGACACTATATCAAAAACTATGGTGAAGGTCCTGGGGACGTGGCTCAGTGGTCAGAAGCACTGGCTGCTCTTGCAGAGGACCTGGCTTCAGGTCCCCGCATCCACACAGCAGTTCACAACCATCTGTAACTCCAATTCCAGGGGATCCAACTCCCCTTGGGCACCAGGCATGAATATGGTGGACAGACATACATGCAGGAGAATTCCATACACATAAAGTGAAAATGACTAAATAAATATTTTAAAATATAAAATTGAGAAAAATACAAAAAGACATCCAATGCTGATCTCTGGCCCCCATAGACATGTACACACACACACACACACACACACACACACACACACACACGCACACACCACACATGAAGCTCTGAGTGTATCTGTTTCTCCCGTCATCCCATCATCTACCCTCTCTTCTCTGTCCCCATAGCTGAGTGGGTATAGTCTCCTGCCTCGCTTGGGGGGTCAGCTTATCTTCTTGTTTCCACTGTGTCTGTGTTCTCAAAACATATTGTCTCTAGTTTTTTCCACTTTATTTCCCTCTTTCTCATGCTTGTTACTGTAATTTAATTTACCATATTGAACATTAATGAGCTTCCAAAGGTCAAAGGGCAGGGCAGGCACTGTGGAGCCTGCCCCTGGGAAGGAGGCAGTGAAACGGCTCTCACTCCTGTGGAAAAGGTCCCTTGACTCATTCATTGGAGAGGCAGGCACATGGAACCACACAGAAGTACCAGCTCCGCTCAGAACGGTGGAACTCACATGCCACCCGCTGACCAGGCTATGGGACAGATGTGTCTTACTTCTGTGCGTCTATTTCACATGTGTTAAAGCTCTTTACATATTCTGTGACCAGCCGCTACCCACAGTATAACAAGATGCCTCCACACTGAAACTGCATTTTAGAACAGTTAGTTCATCAAAGCAGTGGATTGTGTGTGTGTGTGTGTGTGTGTGTGTGTGTGTGTGTGTGTGTGATGACTCTGGCTCTTCAGCCACAGGAAACTGACTCTCACACCTTATCCTTACAAAGGGATTCCTAAACAGATCCAGGACTCTGTTCTGCATTTCTCAACTGGGCATGGTGAGTCCTCAGACCCCCTTGGAATCTATCTTTGTACTGGGTGGATCTCACTCTTCTTTATAGGGCCTCCCGCCCATCCACACCACTTTATGTGACAGAGCTGCATGGCTACAGCAATTTGGGGGCCTCCTTACCCCAGCTGGCTTTGCTGGAATGCCTGGCTCTTGGCTGCTTGGGTGTCACCGGCAGGTGGCTTGTCATGCTGAGCCTGGGTCACCATGTCTGTCAGGATGCTCCACCACCTAGGACAGTGTCCTTTCACCTGCCACCACCCGTGTTTATTTTCCCATGTGAACCTTTGTCTCAAAGCCAGCTCAGTTCAAAACAGAAGCCACTGGAATATCTGCTAGGATCCCATTAGAGTCCCCTCAGCCGGACAGCTGACACCTTAGCCTTGTGGGATCATCTTCACTGTTGTATCTGGGTCTTCTGTGTTCCTTTAGTGGTTTATGACCTCTCTGTGCAGCTGTGGTCTGGTTCAAATATCCCCGCCAGCAGGGGGTGGGTGTGACTGGGTATGTCTGGGTGCTGCTGGCTCTCTGCTCTTTGATGCCCACTCACTCAAAGTCCTCCGTTGTCTGGCTGATGCATGGCCCACAGCAGGATAGAAGGGAGACAGTTTCACCTCAGCTCTTGCTTACTGGGCCTGTGGCGTACTGCCTGCTTCTCTGGGAAAGGCTGTGGTCTCTAGGGCTGAGGACATCTCCTTGCCTCCAGGGCTTCCTGGCTAGCTCCCCCAGCCTGTTTTGCAAATGTCAATACTGATTTCTTTCATGGGACCCACACCAGGAAGACAGCTGTCCTCCTCATCCTGCTGTCCTGTGTGCTCTGCCACTAGCAGGACTCTGACAAAGGCCCCACCTGTTTCTCCCGAGACCTTCAAGCCTCCACTGCTTCTTCAATGAGGTAGACCCTGCTCCCAACTCTGAAAGCAGCCGGAGACTCCACTGCCATCCGGAGCAGCTATTCCTGAAGGCAGGAGTGGATCCAGATGGTCCAGGCCCCAGGCAGACATGGAGCTTCCCTTGGGTTTCAGACCACTGAGACACTTTTCCTCCAGCAGAGAGGGACACAGCTAGCCTGTTCTTGTCGAAGGGAACACAGGTCTCCATCAGAGGAGATAGAAAGACATGCCTGGGGACATGTCTGAGCCCAGGAGGCAGCCATGCCTGAAGAAGCCCTGTGTCAGACTCCATTTTTCTTCTCTAAGAGCTGTTAAGGCCCGTTTTTGCTTGGGCCAGCTTGGGTGTATTCCTGGAAGTGTGGCAGAAGCTCCTGCCTTCCAGCCAGGCCTGGGGTGGAGCAGAGCAGGTCTGTGGAGAAGGGTGCTCTAGGAACTGAGCCAATCTCCTTGCAAAGTCACTGCCTTGTGGTCTAGGCGGTCTTGTTCAGAGGGGGTTCTGTCTCCAGCATGGCCCCTAGAGGATGTGGTGAGACCCCTAACAGCACAGGTACAGGGCCAATCCCCTCCTGCTGCCCACTAGTCTGTCTGAGTGGCCAGCATGGTTCTACCACCGGTGTGAGCCGGCTAGAGGAACAGCCTGCATTGTCTGCCACAACAGGGCGTTGTACCCCTGGGCAAGCTACTGCCACCCTTCTTTTCCATACTCCTGTCTCACAGTCCTTGCACAAGCCCACAAATTACCAAGGCTTAGAGAGGTTGGCCAATTTGCTTGTGGTCATACAGAGGAGGACTTGTGACCTCCTCACAAGACAGATTGCTGGTGGAGAGGGGAGGCCCCTTTGTTTTCACCCTGATAGCACAGTGCTGTGTCCACCTCGGAGATGATAAGAGGGGGAAGGAGAGGGTGGCAGTGGAGTGGAGGTAGGTTTGAGGCTCTGTGTGCCAAGTAGCTGAGACCAATGTGGCTATTGCTCCAGTTTGTAGGAGTTACTGAGGGACAAATCTCCTTGGCTACCGACTAGCTGGACCTGTAGCAAATGCAAAAATGGTTTTGCCCTTTGCTCTTGAATGAGCTCAATCAACGGTCACTATTACAAACTACTCAGCTGGGCACTGTTTGTCATGTAGCACTAGCTAACTGAGACGAGTGACGAAAGGAGGGACAGAAACGAGCACAGCAACTGCAGGTTCAGCCAGCCCAAGATCGACAAGGCAGCGGGTGGCTGGGGTGAGTGTTGCGGCTCAGCTCAGGGCACGTACTGCAAAGGCTCTGAATGGAGTCACCAGCTTTTCTCTCGAGGCCTTCAACTGACTGGGTGAGGCCATGTAGCAAAATTCCTAAAGAGACAACCATGGTTTAAGTATGACTCGCATTTCCCCTGTATTCAGCCCCTCTCAGTCAGAGTTTTGATGGTTGTGACATAACACAGGATAGAACAAGTTAAAAGGAGGAAAAGACTGGGTGAGAGAGACTGCTCACTGGCCAAGAGTGCTTGTTGCATACGCGTGAGGACCCAGCACCCAGGCCAGGTCCTGAACACACCTGCAAAACCCACATGGAGGAGAGCGGAGGCAGGAGGAACGCTGGGTCTTCCTGGCGGCTAGCCTAGTTCCAGGTCTGGGAAGAGTCCCTCCATCACAAGAATAAGATGGGGAATGACAGAGGGAGACACTCAATGGTCCTCTCTGGCCTTTACACATGTGCACAAGTGCACTGCCACACCCGCACAAGCACATACCTCTTACACATGTATACACGTGCACACACTCTCTCTCATACACATACACACACACTGACATCCACCCACTCATAGGCACATATTCCACACACATGCATCACACACACACACACATAAGCATGCACACACACACGGAGACCCAACGCCATACCATGTTTTACATAGAGGCATACATATATGCAATATTACACATACGACCTACACTCAGCACTATCCACACAATCCGCAGGCACACACACACACACACACACACACACACACACACAGAAAGCGGGTGCCAGTACACAAGGAGAGCATGAGGACAGAAGTCGCAGCCGAGGATGGAGAGATATAGCAGCAAGGAGGGGCTACATGTCGCTTCTTCATTCTCTACTCCAGTGAGTGAATTCACAGCAGATTTTCTCTCTCTCTAAATCCCACCAGAGTGTCATCCTGACTCAGTCAATCAGATTGACAGTCAAGAAACAATCTATCTTACCTGCACTTTCTTCAGATGTGAACCCACACTAGCTGATGTCTAAGGCCTGCGAGCAGGGAAGGACCAGAGGCTTGGCAGATGTTGTTTCTAGCCTCCCATGGCTTGACGCGCTTATATACGACCATCTGCCAGATGACACTCCAAGTGGTGGGCCCAACATCAGTCACTAAGTTTTAAAAAATGCCTCACAGACTCCTACAGGCTAATATGATGGAGAGACATCATCGTCATCATCAACATCATTATTATTATTTTGGTTTTTTGTTTGTTTGGTTTTTCCAAGATAGGGTTTCTCTGTGTAACAGCTCTGGCTGTCCTGGAACTCACTTTGTAGACCAGGCTGGTCTTGAACCCACAGAGATCCACCTGCCTGGCCAGAAGAATCTTCTCTATTGAGGTTTACTCTTCCCAGCTTGAGTCAATCAACAAAAAACGAATAGCACAGACCCAACACATCTTCTTAAATCTTATCATCCCATCCTTGACCCCTAGAATTCATGTCCATCTCACAACGCAGAGTCCTTCTCCAAGAGTCCCTGTAGTCTTAACAGTTATGGCACTGGTCCAAAGTCCAAACTCAAAGTCTCTTCTGAGAGTCAAGACACACTCTTAGATATGATACCTGCAAAAGAAAAAAAGCAAATCGCATACCTCTAAGAATAAATGATGTGAACTTTTCCATTCTGAGACAGAGAAAAGCTTGCACAGAAAGAAGGCACAGTTCTAAAACAAATCTACAACCCAGTGGGGCAAACACTAAAGCTCGTTGTATTAGTAAGGGTTGCTATTGCTGTGAAAGAACACCTATGATGACAGCACTTTGGGGAGAAAAGGATCTATTTGGCTTATGCTTCCATGTCACAGTTCGTTATCAAGTGAAGTCAGGACAGGAAATTGGAGGCAGGAGCTGGAGCAGAGACCCCATGGAGGGGTGCTGTTTAGTGACTTGATGCTCATAGCCTGTCCTTCTATAGAAGCCAGGACCACCAGCTGAGGGATTGCATCACCCACAATGGGCTGGGCCCTCCCCGGACAATCACTAGTAAAGAAAATGCCCTACAGGCTTTCCTGTAGCCAGATCTTATGAAAGTATTTTCTTAATTCAGATTTCCTCCTCCCAGGTAACTTTAGTTTATGCCAAGTTGACATAAAACTACCCAGCACATTCTTAGACCCATTCATTGTCTGTCATGCGAGAGTTCCCAACCATACAGACTTGGTATCCATGTGGATACAGGAAAGCCAGGATTGGTTGCTGATGACCTCCCTTGGCAGACAGTCCACACTCCCGGCATTCGTAATTTTCTGGAGGTGCCTGTTCCATCCAAATTGCTTACCTTCTGAAGGGCTGCCTGCAGGGGACCTCAGCCTTGCATTGCCTAGTCTTCTAGGTTTTTATTTTTGAAGTCTCCACATCCCCATATTGTTTGCATTCTGCATCCTTTAAAAACCAGCATTATATGGACAACACCAAAGTCTTCTGCCCCTTCGGCTTTAGCTGCCTCAGAGTGCTTTAGCTGCTGGATACAAGGAAAGATGTTTCTCGAGACAACCCTGTGTGAGTAGGGTGTGCTGAAGCTCTTCATTTAAAACAGTTTTTCAAATCTTAGAGTCTTGATTCTAGAGATAGCCTGAAGATGTCATTCTTATTGCCTCAGTCTAAAGTTTTTGGAGCATTTTTAATGGCTCTATTCTTTTCAGTAGCCATATTATCCTTGACCCCAAATTCATATATGCTTCTTTCTGATAAAACCACAAGTCTTTGACACAAAACTCTATTTGCATATGTGTGTGTACATACATGCATGCATGTTATGTGTGAAAGTTACAGTGTGTTTGTGGAAATTGTGAAAATTCTTTTCATCATGCAGGCTCCAGGGATTTAGTTAAGGTTTTTATTGCTGTGAAGAGACACCGTGACTACAGCAACTCTTAAAAAGAAAACATTTAATTGGGGTGGCTCGCTTTCAATCTGTTGTCACCGTGACTGGGAACATGGTGGTGTTCTGGAAGTCGTGGTGCTGGAGCTGAGAGCGCTACATTTTTCAGGCAACAGGAAGTTGACTGACTGTCACACTGAGTGAAGCTTGAGAAAAGAGACCTTAAAGCCCGACCCCACAGTGGCACGCCTCCTCCAACAAGACTGCACACACTCCAACAAGGCCACACCTCCTAATAGTGCCACTCCTTTTGGGGACCATTTTCTTTTAAGCCGCCACACTCAGGTTCTCAATTTTGCCAGCAGTCCCTTTCACCCACTGAGCCATCTTGCAAGGCCTTGAACTTTTATTATCAGTTTTTGACCAATAATTTTCACTATAAACTTGACTAAAGCAGCTGCCAATAACCATGCCATGCCATAGCCTGAATGTTGTGTTGCCACATTAGTTTGTCGCCTTTAAACCCAGCTTACCTCAGTGTTTTGGACTTGAATAAAGTGCATATGCATTCTTTGCTACAACTCAAGGAGAATGGCCTCTGGTTTAGTTCCCAATAGAATCCACTGGAAGTTTTCTCCCCAGATCCCAACAGAACCACCCCCTGAGCTCTGCTTACCGCACTCATGTTCTCTAGCGTGCATCTCCCAGCTCTTTGCATTCCTCCTACAAGCCAGTTCCAATGCTCCTGAACCTATGGCCAGGACAGACATGGATGACTTGATTTTCAGCTACCTTCCTGTGACAGTTGTCTTCTGGTCTCTGTGCCAAAATGCCTGACCGAAGCAACTTAGGACTGGAAGGGCTTGTTTTGGTTCAGGGCTTCAGTGCTTCTGCTCCACAGTCCTTGGATTCCTTGGGTTTGGGTCCATAGTGAACCAGAACACTGTGAAAGTGGGATCTCACCTTGGGGACAGGAAACAGAGAAAAAGATCCCCACACTAGTTAGTTTTCTCCTTTTAGTCTATCTAAAGTCCCAATCTCCGGAAAGATGTCACATTCAGGGTAGGTCTCCCCCAGTTCCCAGACAATGGTTCCTGGAAGCCCACTCATAGAGAAAAAAATCAAAGCTGGGCTTTATTCATTTTCTAGGTCCTTCTCAATCCAGTCAAGTATATCTGGGATTATCTAGAGGCCTCAGAAGCCTTCAGCACCCAGCAGAGGCCCACTCCATAGGGCTGGTTGATATGAAAGCCTGGCTGGGCTTCCAACATGCTTACCTGATCTCTGGGGAGGAGATGACAAGGGCCATGCCCGCCTTCACTAGGGAAGCATTATGCTGTATTATCCTTCACACTACCTCACCTCACAGGCTGGAGAACACACCAGTTGGAACCAATAAGGCCAGGATTGTGAGTCCAAGCCAATGCCTCCCCAGGTGGGGCCTCTAGGGGGGGCTCTTTGCAGGAATCAAGCATGTGAGGTCAAAACCACAAGTGTTTTTACTTAAGTCTCCTGTTGCAAACATCTGGGGCGTCTAAAAAGATTCCTGTGGCTCTGCTGAATGGGCTTTGCCACCCAGAGCTGGACTCAGAGTCACCCACCTGTCTCTTCAGCACACTTGTGACAGAGCAGGCTGGGGACCAAAGCACCTGGCAGTTCTGTCCCTCTCGTCTGCCGACGACGTCTGCCTCGTGCATCGCATGACAACCTGCAGTCCCTGGCCAGCTGTGCCTCCTGGCTGTGTTTTATCTCACAGAGGCCCCTCTAGAAGTTCACAAGCTCAGCTGCCAAATTCCTCCCAGAAACAATACTTTTGAAGCTTTTAGAAAAAAAACAAACATCCTACTTTAAAACTGTTTTCTTTGGCAAGGGAAGGGGGTTGCAGAAGGGTCTGGAGAGGGAAGCTGCCTTCTCCTCACAGGGCCCGGTCCTCTCTGGAGCTCAGGAGCCAACAGGTCACTTGTTGACACTCTGTATGCAGTACAGATCCTGGGGGTGGCAGCAGGTGGCTCTTGCCTCAGTCTCCTTCCTGAAGCCTTGGGGCAAGCCCTGCCCTGAGTGGGGCAACAGCAGCTGAGCTCTTGTGGTCCTGCCAGTCCTGATCACATCTGAGCATTCACTTAGAGCTCCATCTTCCCACAGTGGCCAGACATCCTGGCCCCCATTCCAGTTGCCCTCACACTTTTCCCCCAAACTCCCCTCCAGCCTCACCTCTACAGAGTTCCTCCATCACAGTCCAGAGGCTTAGGAAGAAAGTAGCCTCACACCAGCTGAAGAGATAGCCCTCAACAAGGCCGAGAACACCCTACCAAGTAGACATTTCCCTGCCCAGGAGAACACTGGTCCTCTTACTCAGAACCTGCTGCTTGCCACACACCTGGTAAGTCACTATGAGGCTGGCACTCGGCAATGGCGCTCGGCACTTTCTACTTGTGATAAGCATCTCATGGGACACAGGCTGATATTTATTGAGCATTTACTTGAGGTCTGGTTTATCGATTCCATTGATTAAGTACTGAGTTGACCTGCAAATCAAGCCTCCCATGTAGGTTTTATGGTCAACCCAACCCCACAGGCAAGACCCTGATTTTTGCTTGCAGACACACAGCAATGAAGTGTCATTGCTTCCGTTGATAAAGGGCAGCCTAAGGTGCTCCTTGACTCCTCCAGCTCTGCTGTGCTGAAGAGGAGAAACAGGGCTGGTTGGTTGGTTTTTTCAATCATGAAGGAGGGGATAAGTAGGAAGGACACACCACCTGCATGAGAATCAACAGAGAAGAGCTATCCTCCTTTACAGATAGGCTGGTAAGGCAAGTTGGAATCAGAGATTTAGCTAACTCTGTTGCCTTTTGATGAGGATGATACTCCAGCCGCAAGCTCAGTCAGCTGTGGCCACATCCCCATAGCAGACAGCACCGGAAGCCATGTCCCTCTCCTGGTCAATGGGAATGGCTCATTGTGTCTCAGCAGCCCTCCTCATAGGAGAGTCTCCCATCTGTGGCCAAGGGCCATCCTAGCCTCCAGACTCGTGCCCTCTCCTTTCTGTGACACCCCGTGGTCCTCTGAATGGAAATGCATCCTTCCAGGGATTCAGAGAGGATGAGAAACAGCCCACCCATGGCTGGTGTTTGGAGAATCATGGGTGAAGTTTCCTTGGAAACATTAACTGCTGTTCTCTGCCTGGAGACTTGCAGCCTGGTGTGCCATAAACAGGTTCCTCTCACTGGCCCCGCCGTAGCCGAGGTTCCTGGTACTGGCTCAGAACTTAGGTCAGACAAAACATTCATCCAGGTGCCCTCTACAGCACGCACCTGGTGGATGTCAGCAGTCACTGCGGCCCAGGGGGAACTCTGGGGACAGCTGGCTCACTCCTACCCTAAGCAGCCTGGCACTTGGTCCAGCAGGGACCCTGGACGTATATGTCCTTGGGATTTAAATACACAGCACCAGAGAACATGCATGGATGCTCTCAAGAGGAGAGCTAAAGTCTGAAATTCCGGGAGGGAGCTCTGCACCAGGCCCCAGGGGCAGGGCCCTCAGGCTCGGCAGCACCAATAACCGGCAGCTCCATGCTTTCTAGAGAGGTGGACCTGGGCCGAGGGCAGGCAAGGAGATGGGGAGTGGGGCTCAGTACAGATGCTCCTTAGTCAGGTGGCCTCTGCCTTGTTTGATGGCCCCTTTGGCCCTGCAGAGCTCTCCTCTGCCACATGGACAGGGCCAGGGAGGCAGAACCACCTGGGAGTCTGATTTCTTGATGGGTTTGACTCTTTCCAAGTGAGAGGCAGGGACACATGGCTAAAAGAACTTGCTCAGAGCCCTAGAGGGGGCCTTGCGGGCTATTGACAATGACTGCCGTGTAGGGAGGAGGGCCACCCGGAAGGAGCTGAGCTGGCACCTCCTGTACAGCCTGGCCTGGTCCCTACCTTGCATGCCTGGTTTTTATGGGTAAAGAGGCTGTGGATCCCCTAGAACTATTCATCGAGGGTAGGGCCAGATGCCCATGAGGACTCAGTCCTCAGTTCTCTTCAGTACCTCTCCCTGCCCTCCCCTAGAGTTGGGGAGTTGAAGATAGACAGGATTGCCCTCCCCCACATCAGTATTTAAGTAGAAGGAAGGACTGCGTATTTACAGGGCTCAGAGCCATTAAAGCCTGGGAGGTGTCAGCACCCAACCTCAAGAACTGCACTGTTCCATTCAAAGGAGTTTACAACCCCTTGCAAGTCCCTCGTTGGGAATGGGGATCCCAGAGCATCCAGCTTGGCCCTTCATCACCCCGTGCAAACTGTGTTTTTAGCTCCCGTGAGTTGCCTTAGGGAGCACATTGGCTAGGATTCTTGTAGATAAAGGTCTGAGTGCACATACAAGAGTCACAAGGCTTTGCGTATTCATTGGCTGCCTGTCACCAGGGCATCCCACCATGCAGTGTCCTGTCCTGGGACTGAAGAGGAAGCTGAAGCAGTGAAAGGAAGCAATCTCAGTCCTCCCGACAGGTGGAGGTGATGGGATGATTAATTTCTCAGCGGCTTTGGTGGGATATTATTTTCTTCTCTGAGATCAATGTCATTAGCGCCGCAGCTTTAGTTAGGTTAAAAAGCAATAGAAATGCAGGTGCTGGATTACCAAACAGCTGGCTTTTGCTGCAACAGAAGGGGGAGGACAGAGCTGTGGAGGGTCCTTTCGTCTCAGGAGAGATCAGGGTCCATGGCTTATTTGCCAGCTCTACCACAAACCGTGTCCAGTACATGCAGGTGAATGACTGTGAGCACACGGTGGGCATTGCTAGAAAGTTTGCTTCATATACGTTGGGACTTCCTAAATTCTTTCTACGTGTAATTCTTTTCCACCTGAAAAATTTGTAAGACCCTGGGTGTAAAGTTCTACAAAACAGGTGTATAAATCAAACATTTACAGCTAACCCACAGATTTATTTTGAAACTATTCTTTATGTGTAATTTTACCGCTTATTAATGACGAAGACAAATTTGTGCGATGGTGAAGTGGATGTGCCTATCTATTTGCACAGAGAACTAAATCTTGACCGGGTACCCAATGCTGTAGGATGCAGAGCATCTTCAGGCTCTTCAGAGTTGATGGATATTTTGATTTTGTCACCATCGGTGATGCAACTGCAGCTTCACATAAGCACATACAGCACAGAAGAGCAGGCATAGGTTTGGCACCAAAACTTCTGTAACTGTATTTTATGAAATGCAAGCCAGTAGCTCAGATAATTGAGTTTAAAAACAAGCGCTTTAACACAATACAAACCCATGACATAATCAATGCCCACATGCTGAGGAATGACATTTAAAAATATTAAAAGTCCTCATTTTCTGCTATTAAACTATTGTGCTCCTGTATGAGTGGAAAATTTTGTACATATAGTAAAATCACAACAATCCACAGCACCCTAAAGTCTTGAAGTTGAGCCAAGGTGTTTCAGGCAGCGTTCATTGGTGATCCATGGCCTGACCACACTCACAGGGGCAAAGCGTGTGTGTTCTGTCTTCAGAATCACGGCAGCAGTGAAGGTGTGTGAAACTGTGATTGAGTACTGCTGGAACACCCAATTCATCATTCATTTGATTTTTGAATTGATGTTTGGTCGCTGCCCTCAGGAAGACTTTTGCTGGTGTCAGGTTAATCACAGCCTCCTCACTCAGTCACACAGCCCTGTTTGGGGTGGTGACCCACAGGTAAAGAGCTGTACTCTAGACCATGGGGCAGTGCTGTGTGCTACCACAGAGGCCCCAGAGGCCAGAGCTTTCCCAGATCAGCATCAGGACCCCGTGGGTTCCCACTGGGGGTTCCGTGTCCGACTATTTCCCTCACTGGCCCAGAGAGGTTGATGAGGATGGTGTGAGTCATCATTGTGAGTGCCAGGAGGTGGGGTCAGCACAGCTGAGCGGGCACCAGCCCAGCCTAAGAACTAGCACAGCAGCCCTTGACCAGACTGGCTGTAGTGAGGCTCCTGGGAAGTTAGAGCAGAGCATGTCCAGCCAAGGAGGATTGTTGTTGATATTACTATATCATCATCATCATCATCATCACCACCACCATCATCATTTTATCATGTGCTTATATGAGGCCCCACCCTGTGCCTAGAGTCAGGGATCCCAGGAAAGGCAGAAACAATGCAAAGAGAAAATGCTGTTGCTGATGGAGGACCCTGACTCCCAATTCAGTCATCCTGGGCTCCCTGGAAAGTCAGTCCCCCAAATGTCAGAGCTCTCATCTGAGCCATAAGGGGTCAATCCTATCCCCCACAGACTCAGGGAAGAGTCTACTGCAGACACCCAGGGTCTGGCCCAGCCTGGCTGCAGGCTGATTCTCCACTGACTGGAGAGGGACCCTGAAGCATGGGAATGGAAGGGTGGAGGAGGAGTCTGGAGGTTGGTTGACTCAGCCCTGAGCTTGGCGGAGGGCTGCCCCTCCAGGGTCCCTCCTTCCCCCATGGAGAAGACAGTGCCAGTCCACCCACACAGCACCCTGGGGCTCACTGTGCAGAGGTGGGACCAACTCCTCCAGACTTGCTGGAGGCCTGGCCCCATAGTGGGACAGCTGAGCGTGGAGCTGAGTAGGGCCTGGGACTCCAAGTGACTCTGCCACCTGGCTGTGATACGACATGTATCCTGATCACTGGAATTGGGACCTGTGGACAGCGTTCTCTATCACAACAGGAAAATAAGTTATTCCTACTCTGAAAAAGGTGAGGAAAACAAAAAATGCTTGCCTCTTGCCCACACTGAGCAACTTTGGGGACACGGCAGGTGTGGGGCCTCACGGGCCTATAGCTTGGATCACAGGAGTAGCAGTGTCTTCATCTGAGACTACCTCTAGGAAGCTGCAAAACTCTGGAAGTCTCCAGACAAAATTAAGTCATACTGAAAACTTCCCAGAACCCAGTGTCAGACTGATGCCTTCCCTGGTGCCCACAGCAGCCAGCTTATCGGGTGGTAAGTCCTACGCGGACACAAGCATATGAGACCAGTAATGGGGCCTTCCTGTGCTGACCCGGGGGTCCACTCCCTGGGTAAGCAAAGGTATGTAGAGGTGCCACACTGCCATTGATGACCTATAGCATGTGGCCCTTGCCAAGGGGTGAGGCTCAAGGGAAAAGGCATGTGACTTCTGTCCCAGCCTGGCCTGTCTGCTCAGTTGGTGGGGAAGGTGGGATCTGCTTTGGAGAGAGGTGACTATGCCTAATCCTTTTGGTCATGAGCTAGCTGAAATGGCCTCAGGAGCTGCTCTGTGTTCCCATAACAAGGATTCCCGTGAACTCTACCTTGAGGCATGCCTGGGTCCATTACTGGAAGAGGAGCAACTGGAGGCTCTTGATGGCCAAGCATGACTTCCACTCTTTGGAGAGGAGATGAGGGTGCGCCAGCAGGTGAGACCTTCTCACTCCTTGTGTCTTTGGAGCAAATTGCTAAGGAGTGGGAAATCTTTGCTCCTTGGAGACCCTTAAGGAACAGGCCTCTGGCAAGGAGGCTAGGGTGGCCAATTGCTTCCCCCCACCCTCAAATCTCTTAGACAACCAGGGAGCCTCCTGGAGTTGGGTAATAAAGTCAGGATAATGTCAAGGTTAAGACTGTGGGGACTTCAACTTGGTTCCACAAGTGTAGAACCTGCCTTGGTCCTCTGTAGGAAGCTGTTAAACTGGTCTTGCCTCAGTTTCCCCTTGGTAGAGCAAGTATGAGGAATGTACTCATCCCTTGGGGAGAAGGTGCTGGCTTTGGTCATTTGGTCATTTGCTATTCCTCTGTCCTCCCTTCACGTCTGCCATGTGTACCCATGTCTTCCTCCTCACTGAAGCACTTGGCATGGAGAAGAGTTCCTTCTGGAAGGAAGCAAGAGTTTGGAGAGGCCATGGAGGCTGGACTCGGCCTGCCAAAGCATTTCTGTCTGGCTTGCAGAGTCAGCCCTGGGGCCCGCCCTCAGCAGCAGATGGGTGTGCAAAGGCAGGCAGTGGGTCACCTCAAGGGGCACCTGCCACCACCATCATGGTGGTGCCCTACTGGGCACATCAGCCCATCACCAGCTTCCCAAGAGCAGCCCAGAGCCATGTTGGTCTGAAGTGCTCTGCCCTCCCCTGGGGGCACTTGTCAAGCTCTCTTTAGCCTGTGGCTGTGGAGAGAGACTGGTCTGAGCAGAGATATGTGGGTTTGGCAGTTGCCTTCAGTTCTGTGTCTCAGTTTCCTCTCCTACGAAGAATCCATTCCAGGGTAGCATCTCCTCAAGGTCTTTTCCCTCTAGTCCTTCTCCACCTGGCCCAGGGTGATTGTCTTTCTGCAGCAGCAAGAAGCTGAACCCCAGCATGGCAGCATGTGCAAAGATGCTGCCATTCTGACACCTAAAATAACGCTTCTAATTGGGCTCATCGCTCACTTTTTCCTACTGTTTTCATAAATTGCATTTAATTGTTTTCAGGTCGATTCTTTAAAAATAAGTTGCTACCTAGAATCTCTGGGGTGCCTGCCCACACAGCGTCAGGCAGAGCGTCCCAGGGGCCCAGGAAGTTTATTTCTGCTGTGTGTGTCTTGGCGTGGGCTCCCTGCTCACACCTCTGAGAGGGCCGGGAATTTCTCTCAAAGTCCGGAGCCTTCAGTGGATCAGATGAGTGGTGCCTGGCCCATGGAAATGATGTGGATGACAGTTGCAGGAGTGTCAGCAGGAGATAGTGATGAGGGGCTGAGCATAGCTCTTGTGCTGTGCATTTCTCCTGGTGTCTCTTTATCGTTCCTGAAGGGGATGACTGTACCCCCTTCATCAAGAGGGAAAGCAAGAAAACCACTCTCTCTCCTCCTCCCCCACTGGCCCCTTCCTCAGCACCTCAGCTGAGCCCTGCCAGGTGCCTGGCTCCCCTGCAGGCAGTCAAGGAGGCGGTATCCATGGCAACAGGGCCACCCGCCTCCTGGGCAGGGCCATCTTCTTGCAGAAGCCTTGCTGGCACACTTCCAGGGCACAGTGCGCCCTGTCCATCGCTCAGATCCTGGATGCAGCCTCGGGCACCCATGGGAGCCCCCACCCTTGGGGGCCGTGGGAGGAATTTTAAAGTCAAGTATTCTTCAAAAGCACCCATGTGGTTAGTTAAGCCTCCTAAGATAATTGCAGTCAAGCAATTACTTCTTTAAAGACATTTGGGGGTGTTAAGATTCTGGCTCCTTTTTTCTTGATAACAGTAAGTCCTTTTGTGCCTAGAACCTGGTGGGTCTGTTCCCAACAGGTGCTCCTGGGATGGGGTGCATCATATGCCCCTCAAGCAGGCATGAGTGGCTCCCTCCCGCATGACCCCCCTTCCCCAGCAGGCCTCCAGCAAAGCAATGGAAGGGAAAGTCAGCATTTTCTGAATCCCAGCAGAGGAAAGAAGAAAACAGCAAAGTAAAGTGTTTTCACCCAGTGGTGGCAGCTTCCCCAGCCAAACCTGGCTGGCAGAAGTCACTGTACCCTGGTCCCACTCCTGGCCTCTCTCCCAGTCACGTGACCTCTGCAGTGGTGCTGAAGGCTGAGGTGCAGGTCCCTAGGGGCTTGCCACAAAGCATTCCTACAATTGTCCTTTCTCCTCTCTGAGTCCCACATACCTGTCCAGCTCTCTCTCTCCCTCTCTCTCTCTCTCTCTCTCTCTCTCTCTCTCTCTCTCTCTCTCTCTCTCTCTCTCTCTCTCTCTCTCTCTCCCTCCCTCCCTCCCTCTCTCTACTGAGTCTCCTATGGTGTTTGTTCAGAGCCCACACTCTTGAAGTAGCAATGGGTCCGAGCAGACCCAATCCCTGTGTCAGAAAGCCTGTGGGGAGAAGAGAGATGGCATGGTGGGGTGGAGTTACTACTGCTGTTTGGAGGACACAATGGCTCTGTGAAGGTGGCAGAGCCTCAGACCCTTCTCAGCGGAGGCCTTCCCCTCTGATGGGCACCACAGTGGTGCCCTGGCAGGTGGGTGTGGGTGGAGCTGACAGAATGAGGACTCCCCCGTGCTTCAGATCACGCTACTAGTCAGCCCAGGAGCTCTTGACATCACTCCCTGTAAACCACCCGGCCTGACTGGGTGGCTACTGCACCCATGAGGTGGGGGTGTGGAACGGAGCTGAAGGG
The DNA here is from genome assembly GCF_017639785.1 of Mesocricetus auratus. Lineage (NCBI taxonomy): Eukaryota > Metazoa > Chordata > Mammalia > Rodentia > Cricetidae > Mesocricetus > Mesocricetus auratus. Next base: position 15,401,309 of record NW_024429190.1, on the reverse strand, counting down.
ACCACTCAGCTTAAACTGTGCCCATCCTCCACATGCCTACCCATGCATTCTCACCCAGCTCCACAGACACTGCCCCACCCTGCCCCCACCCAACTGCCACCAATCTTCCATCTATTTTCCATTTGGCCTGCACTGTTTCTGTGCGCAGACCTCGCCTCTAGCCATCTGCCTGTCCTCCTTCCTCCACCTGAAAGGCAATTTCTTGCCCCTTTACTGCAGCTCCCTCTTGGTTTTCGGAACCACCTCTGCCCCCTGGTGGGCAAAACCCCATTTCTGTCTGATGGCTTCCTTTCCACTGTCCCCACTCCGGGGACACTGCGCTTATTACAGGACGCAGGCCCTGTTCCCATGGCTGATGCATGGCCACCCAGAGGCCACAGGGCCCCTTCCTTCTAAGCTGGCCTTGCAGGCACATGTAAATTTACTTACACTCCCCAAGCAAGATGAGATCATTTCACTGAGTGTGCTTTCTTCCGTCATAGCAAGGCCCACGTCATCGGGGCCTGAGTCTCCAGGGGATGTCACAATTGCCAGCTTGTCTGGTCCATTGTGCAGCAATAGAGTCATCAGGTTTTTGCAGGTCCCCAGGATGGGGACAAGGGGCCCATTCTAGCTTTATCCTACCAGGTCCTTGCCTCCTCAGATCTGGGAATGCACATCTGCAAAGAGGATTGAAGTCCACACAGAAAGGGGACATGGGGACAGTAGTTCTCCAAGAACTTTGTCCAAAGGGTTTCTTTCCCTGTCAGTTTCTTTCCCACTGCTAAATGTAGTCCCAAAATACTATTGGAAAATACCAAAAATGGTTCACAGCTTTTAAATCATGAACCATTCTGCGTATCTTGCACTATACTGCTTTGTCCCTCTGGGATGTGACTCATCTCTCTGTGCAGTGACTTCACACTTGTCTGGAGTCACTTAGCAGCCTTCTGGTCGTCACCCTGATGATGTCTTATGCTTGTGTCCAGTATCACCGACTTTACTTAGTAATGGCTCCACGGTAACACAAAGGAGATGTTAGATGCTTTTCTCCAGTAGAGTCTTGTGATGGTTCTATTTTTATCATCAGTTAGTGTTAGTATTTTACTTTTTCTGATTTATAATTTTTATCAAAGGTATAGGTACAGGGAGAACATGGCATATATAGGACTTGGTGCAATCTGTGGTTTCAGATGCCCATGAGTTGGAACACCCCTTGATTATGGTGAACTCTGAGTGGTAAAATTGGCACCCACCCCCATAGATGTCAGCACTTAGGGGAAATTTTGTGCCTCAGATGCAGAACAGTCCACTTACAAACCTTTTCTGTTGAAAAGGACCATATCATTGCAGAAAAAATGAACTTCCAATTAGTCAGCACATTTCAAAATGGGGTGGGATTGGTGGTAGAACAGACATAGGAGGGAAGGGAAGAAAGGACAGGGAGGGGAGAAAAAGTAATACTGCTCTCATTGTTATGGCTGCCTTACCAAAGGAGGGTAGATTCTGACTCCTGGTGATGACAGACAGCCCACCTGTGGAGGAAGGCGTGGCCACAGGAGTGTAAGGTGAGTGGAAGCAGATGGTCATATTGGGTTCATGATGGGGGAAGTCCTTCTGGGTATATGTTTGTCTGATTGGTTGATAAACCAAGCACTGTTGGCCAATAGGGAAGCAAGATAGGTGGGACTAGGAGTCGAGGAGAATTCTGGGAAATGTAGTCAAGAGTGGGGAGCCATGTGATCCTAGAAGGAGAGGACACATGAGGATGGTGTCCCTGGAAAGATAAGTCCTTATAAAGATATATATTAGTAATTATGGGTTAATAATTAAGTCAGAGATAGCCATTAAGAAACCATAGCATATGGTCAACAGCTTCATAATTAATATTGGGGGCTGAGACAGCAGCAGGACCAAGGTAGCTGGCAGGAAAAAGCACATGGTATATACAGGTTCACAGTCAGGAGCAGAGAGATGAAGGATGGGGCTCAACTAACTTTCTCCTTTCCCTCCTAGCCCTAGGGGTGGTGCCATGTGCATTCAGGTGGGTCTACCCTTACAAAACACCTGTATCTGTAATATCTGGGTATTTCTCCTTCCTTCCTTCCTTCCTTCCTTCCCATATGTGTGTGTGTGGCGTGTATGTGTACATAGGTACCCATGTGTACATGTGCATGTGTAGGTCCAAAATTCACATCAGATATCTTTCTTTCCACTTTACTTATTGTAGTATAACTAAATCTTGTTCTTGCATTGGTCTTGCCTTGTTGTTATTTTTCCATTCCCCCCTTCTAGAATTGGACTGACCTGTATCTTACACACTGTAAGTATACAACTTGGCTTTTTTATTCTATAAGAACTCACCATTAAAAAATTTCTTTGGGTACTGGAAAACACTTTGAAATGTGAGATCTTGAGCAATGTCAGAATTGTTAAGACTTTAGGAACTCTTGTGGATGCACTAAATATGTTCTGCCTTTTGAGATAGACATGACACTTTTGGGGCCAGGGGTAGAAGGTTATGATTTAAAGTGGTTGTGTTTAGTTGTCAAGTTAACATAGGATAGATTTATGGTGGTTAATTTTTTAATCATCAATCATGCAAGTGTGATAGTCAAGGTTCAAATCCTCAGAGCCTACATATAAAACCACGCAGGCATGGCAGCCAGCTGTACCCAGCACCTGTGTACACATAAACGTGCACACATGCATACAAACACCAACCCTGTAGCTCCATGTCTAGCACACAAACACCAACCCTGTAGTTCCAGTCTAGCATCTAGGGATATTATTGACATTCTCAGGGCTCTAATGGTCTTGGGTCTCACTCTCACTCTCCCTCCCCCTCCTCCTCCTTCCCTCTCCCCCCCACACTTCACTCATGTCTGAAGCTTCCCTAAATGGATGTTTCTTGGTCTAATACTCTGTTCTCCGATTTAGGCTTCATCTTCATCTTAGCAATTGGCTCCTCTTCCCAGACTACCATTTACTGACTTGCAAAGGAAGCCTCCAATTCCTCAGATAAATAAACTGCTTTTAACTGAATTGTAGACTGATTTTTGTATTTACTAAGTCAACGTGTAGCTATTCCAGTACTTGCTTTTTTTTTTAATTCATGACACAGAAAAACAAAAGCTTGTGAGCAGATCTCCTTTCCTTGCTCCCTCCCTGAACTTCCAAGTGACCTCTATTTTTATCCCCAGGCATCTGGGACAAGCTTCCACAAGTGGGACTTGATATATTCCACAGGCCATGAGGGAACTGCTCAGGGAATGGAAATTCTGTATCAATAATGGAAAAAAACTCTAGAAAAGTAATACACACACACACACTGTCAATCAACCAATATAATTTTTTAAAAGAAAGATTGCTGAGTTGTGGTGGTGCATGTCTTTAATCCCAGCACTAAGAAGGCAGAGACAGGCAGATCTCTGTGAGTTCAAAACCAGCATAGCATACAGAGTAAGTTCCAGACCAGCCAGGGCTACACCCAAAAACAAAAACAAAACAAGCAAACAAACCAACAAAAAAAGCAATACATGATGATATAGTGAAAAATTCAGACAATACAGAACAATGGGGGAAAATACAAGTAAAGATATCCCAAACTGCTCCATTACCCAAAAGTGCTAACTCCTACTGACATTAACAAACCTTATGCAGAAGCCAGTCTCTGGGGGGGGGGCACCTGCCAGAGTTGCTCGTGTGGTTGAGCAACTCTTGACTTTAAGCTCTAACTCTGGTTTTTGCCACCTCAAAGGTCTCAGATGACACTTCATGATAATAAAGCTTCCATGTCTTTTTAGTGTGTTTGTGTGTGTGTGTGTGTGTGTCTGTGTCTGTGTGTGTATGACGACTTTGCACACACACACACACACACTTATGCATGTGCACAGGTGAGAATACATGTGGAGACCAGAGATTGATCCTGGATGTCTTCTTCAATGGCTTTTCACATTATTTTTGAGATAGGGTCTTTTGTTAAACCAGGAGCTCACTAGTCTAACTAGGTTGGCTGTCCAGGTAGGGTCAGAGAATCTGTCTGCCCAGCACTGAGGTTACAGATGCATCCAGTCACAACTGGATTTAAAAGAAATATATATGTCTCTTTTAAATATAATATATATATATACATATATACATTTGTATGTGTAGACACATACACAAACACACACACCACAACACAGGTGCCTTTGGTTCGGAGCCCCTGAGGACTGTGTATCCCCATGAAAAAGAGTAGAACTTGGGAACAAAGATTCTCCACAGAGAAGGGGGTCTTCCTAGGGTGAGAGGTGAGCAGGACAGAATAGGAGTGAGGGACCATTGCCAAGGCAGGCAAGTAGAAACTCACCGTGCACAAGAGAGTCGGCTGAGACGGCATGGTAGGACCAGCCTGCTCTTGGCAACGTGGTTTGCATGTCTGTGTGGAGCAGCATGGTACAGAAGGGAAAGCTCTTCCCTGAGACTCTGTCCAGCCAGCCCTCTGCTGGAAGTCAGTGCTGTCCACCCTCTTCAGCCAATCAAAGTCCAGTAAGCACTGACAACCTGTGACCTGCAAAGTATGACCCTGAGTGCCTCCCTAGCTCCTGCCAGCCATTTGGGACAGATGGAGGGAACAGTGGTGGGTCAGCGGAGAGAGCCAAATCCCTGTCTGGACAGAAGATGGAGCTGGTCAGGGCTGTAGTTAGCAGCCAGGCAGGTCAGAGCTGGTGAGCATCTGAGGCCTCCTGGCCAGGAGGAAGGGATGCAGGTCCTGGGGCATTGTCAATTGACTCCAGCATCCAGACTCTGAAGTTTCCTTGCCTTCCCTGTGATTATTTCAGAATTGGAGATAGGAAAGCTATTGTGTAAATTGCTTTTCAGAACTTTCCAGAACCACCTCTTGGGCCCTGCCCCAGGGTAAGAGAATCGCTGACTCAGGTGCCCGTGGAGCCTCTGCTGTGATCAAGGGCAGAGGCTGCCTCCTTGGGGATGCTGAAACAGCACTCCCAAACCCCTGGTCAGCATCTGCCCTGTGTGCCAGGCCCTCATGCTGCTGCCCCTGCTTTCTGAGTACAGGGCCAATAGGAGGGTGAAGGCAGGTACAGATGGGTGTGGGGTGGAGGACGAGGGACTGACTCATAATAAGGCCACATTGTCACAGCTATGGAGCCTGTGACAACCTACTCTGTCTTGTGAGATGGGGAGCCAGGAGCGTGGTAGAGTGTTAGGCTACCGGCAGGAGTGGATGTTCCAGCAGACAGACCTGTGGAGAGAGAATTCCTTGTCTGTCTCTTTGCCCTGTCCAAGTAGGCCCTAGAGCATTCAGTGTGACAACCCGCCCTAGGACTGTCTGACTTACTGAGGCCAGAGATCGAGAGCTGCTTCTCCCTAGGAACGCCCTCACTGATACACTAGTGACGACGTCTGGGCAGCTATGGAATCTGTGCAGGCATCAGTCATTGTATCACTGTCATGGGTGCTCAGGTGGTCTCTAAGTGTGGCACATGCTGTCCCTTTGCCTGTCGTCCCCTCTTTCAAGACTGCTTTGGTGGGAGGCTGTTTCTAACTGCTATAACTTTACCAGATGCTCTGACTGTCATGTCCTGCCTCAGATACTCTTGTACAGAGCAGCAGCTGGGCAATGCTGTCACTCCTGTCAGGGTCCTCAGGATGCAGCAGAGACATGACAAAGGCGTCGGCTTCACAGTGTGCTTCTCGCCCTGAGTCTTCTCTAGTGGGCTGCAGAAGCCGAGTCACTGCTGCCAGGATGCGTCAGTATCTTCCCTGGTTCCAGAGCAGGGCCCCAGAAGGACATATGTCTAGAAAAGGGACTCAGCCCTGTAGTGTGATCCTCTGACGATTTCTACCACCACAGCCCAGGCCTGTGGCTTGTGGGGCCTGACCCATTAGCGATTAATGAGCCTAGCTACAGATGCCTGTTTATCCCCGGATGCCTGTCCTGGAGAGAGAGACCTACCAGGAAATGGGAACTTGAGAGGGATCCCAAAGCCACTGTCTTCAGAGTAGCCTGACCTCAATCTGCTGACCTAGTTTGTCAGGATTCTTCCACTCCGTAGTTAGTGTGAGTGTATACACTACGTATGCACGTTGTGAATATACAAGGTGTTCCTGTTACACAGGTGAGCATGTAAGGTGTGCACTGAATGTGCATGTGTGTGAGCTTGCATTGAATTAGCATGTACGTGTTCATTTGTTGTATGCATAAGCATGCATGGTGTGTGAATGTCCCATGTGTGAGAATGTCAGTGCATGGTACCATATATCATTGCTACAGACAGGAACCATCAAAGTCAGGCCAAAGAATCTGGTCTAAGGGGAAAGAACATCCTACTAGAAATGGCATGGTCTAAGCCATTTTGGGGAGATCACCTGCTGCCAATTGCTCATTCACATAATTGATAGTTACTGAGAATGGGCCAAGAGCAGAGGCTACAGTGCCGGCAAATGCAGAGCATTTTGTAGCAGCTCTCCCAATGCTCAGCCCTGCACTGAGGAACAGGGGGATCTGGGGTAGAGCTGTGACTGCTGTACAGGTGATGCTACCTCCTAGAGCTAAGGGCACTCAATGAGGTGTAATCTGGTTCCAGAAGAATATGCCCATCACAGGTTAATGCCAGGGCACTGGAGTCAGACAGACTGAGCAGAAATTAGCTTGGAGGAGCTGTTCCTGTCTGCTGGACCCTGGGCCACTCTGCCCCCCTAGTCAACAGGCTGTGACAATGTGTCCTGGGGATGACTCTTCACAGCAGACACTTGCCCAGGGGCCCCCGAATGCAAGACGATGCTAGTTACTGGGATGGCAGCCTGCACCTGCTGTCCAGGGAGACATTGGTGCCCACAGATACAGGAGGAAGCTTTCTTATCTCAGGCTGGCATAGCTTGCTTGACTGGAGCAACTTCAAGGACAGTGATAGCACAGAGGCCTCTCTTAGACTACTGTGCTCATTTCTGGACTCTCTCCCTCTTGCTGCCCTGAAATTACAGCCAAGTAGCTCCTTAGCACTTAACCTTTGTCCCAGGATCTGCTGTCTGGAAAGCACATCTCAGATGAGTGTTGAGAGTAAGGACAGTCCAAGGGAAGAGGTAACACACAGCCCCACACAGGAGCCGCAGGGTGTTCCCAGTCCTGTGCTGCACAGGACACGGATGGCATTGGCACTGCATCAACCATCTAAGGTCAAATCCCATGCATGCTGTTTCCCAGCTCACTGTGGCAGGCGCCAGGACATGCTGAGTGTGTCAAGCTCTGAAGTGACACAGTGGCCACCACTGCTCAGGGTAGCCGAGTGTCAGAAGATGCTGTCTCTGCTGTCTGTGCAGCATGACCCATGGAGCTCCAGCTTCCTGGTTCTTAACTGATTTCTACCTCACAGCTCCACCTCTGTGGGGAAAAGCCAGGATAACCATGTCACCTCTCACAGACATGCTCCTCACTTCCTGTAAGCCCAAACACTCAGCCATTTGCTTCTGATTTACTGGAGAGTGTGTATGGGCCAGACTGCCCCGGGCCTCTCCTTACCTCTTCCTCTCTGTTTGTCTCTTCCTTTGCTCCAAGTCAGGAAACCACACTTTTATTTCTTTTTAAACAAGGCCAGTGAACTGTAAAGTGTGGAGTTCAAGTTTTGGTCAAAACAACCAAAATAGTCAACTGTGGATGTACGGTGGGCTCAGCTCCAGGAAAGTTTTTGTAACCCTTTACACACAGACACATCCATCCCCTCATGTAGACATGTGTGTATACATAGTGCACACACACATGGGCACATACATACCACACATGCAGGTATGTGCACACACCATATACATTCCCACACACAAACTTGGGGATGTGCATGTGTACACTGCACATATCAGCACCCATCCACAGGCATGTTTATGCACATGCTCACACACACACACCTGTGAGTACACACATACATACATTCACCTACACACACCACACACTCTCGCATGAATATGCACACACACATTACACACATATGAGTCCACACACATTCACACTGCCGTGTGTGTACACACACAGGAATGAGTGCTGGGCAGCTCCAGTTGCTGGTTCTCCACTGCACAGGAGGAAGGAGGGGGCAGTCACCTGGGAGGGCACGCTGCTGTCCCTGAGGTCTTCTGTGGCTCTGACTCTCTCTACACCAAGGAAGCAGCTGCTTCTACTATTTGCTACGAACGTGCCTGGATCTGCATAGATCCCCAATAGGTGCAGTCAGGGAAACTGAGGTGCAATGGGACGAGTTAGGAAGGGAGAGCTCACAACAGTGAGGTGGCTCTCAGTTCATGACATGGTCTACTTCATGTGTCAACTTGGCAGCATCACAGGATGCCCAGGTAGCAAGTCAAACACCATTCTGGGGGGGGGGGTGCCAGAATGAGATCATCACCAGAAGAGGTGGACATTTAGCTACGTTAGGGTTAAAGAGTTACAGTCTGCAACACCAGTGAGCCTATAGATTAGTAAGTGGGGGTGTCAAGCTTCAAGGGGATGAGGATTCTGAGGTCTGGCTGTGCTAAATGGCAAATTATCGTAACTCTCCAAAGTACCGCCTGTGGGGCAGAAAGGTCAGGAATTCAGTTAGTCACAAAAATCACTGTTCTGTGCCAGATCAGCTCCTCAGCCATTTGCCCTTTGTTGAGGCTGGCATCTGGCTCTGTAGAAACCAGAATTTAAAAACAAACAAACAAACATGCCTTGACTTGCTGCTTGAACTCCTTTGAATTCAATTCACTGTTACTGGGTAAAAGCCTCATTTTTCACACTGAGCACATAGGTAGGGCTCCCTGTGGGCCAGCTGGGACCAAGAGCTGTCTCAGAGGCCACATAAAGCTGACAACAGAGGTTGGCAAGCACTGCAAGTAGGCTGGAGGTTGGGGCTCCAGTCCCAGTTCCAGAATCCAGTTGGAGACTATTGCTCTCTGTCTGTCTCCTTATATCACAGGGCATCTTTCCCTCAGCCTGCCCCATGCTGTGGGAGTTAAGGAGAAAACCTCTGGTCCCTAGCTTGGGCTGTGAATACTCTGGGTTTTGAAGTCTATGTGTAAGTTTGTATGCACCTTGAGATAGAGAACGTACACTATTGGAAGGACACAGTTGAGGGGCAGTGTGTTATATGTGTTATAGGCAGAGTGTGATGACCTAGACTGGGCTGTTTCAGGAAGGCGGGTTGGGTTGTCCTCTTTGCAGTCACCAGCCCAGGTCAGGGTGGGAAGCAGGAACTCACTTTCAATCACAAATACGATCACAAATTTCCAGACACAAAACTTGGAGTTTAAAGCATGGCTTCCAGGACATATTCTTGAGGACTTGTGCTCAAGCTTGCTGGGAACCCTGATACCAAGGCCTCAAGAGAGTAGTTGCAGTACTTGCTGTCATGGCTCAAAAGGGGTTTAGAGCCTATCAGATAAAGGTACCCCACAAAGACTGTGAAAGAAAGTGGTGTAAGAGTGTCAGAATTCCTAACTTCCACTCAGGCACCCAACTGTCTCCTTGTACCCATTCATTCATCAACCCACCCACCTGGTTATCCATCCGCCTACCTGCTCATGTGCACACCCCTTCCCCACCCATCCAGTCATCTACCTGTCTATCTACTCAACTACCTATTCACCCATATACCTGGTCATCCATCATCTATCTACTCTTCTACCCATCCATTCACCCATCTATACAGTCATCCATCTAACTATCCACTCAACTATCCATTCACCCATCCACTTATCCAATCATCTACCTGTCTATTCACTCAAGTACCCATCCACCCATCCACCTACCATCCATCCATCCATCCATCCATCCATCCATCCATCCATCCATCCACTCATGTTAATATTCATCTAACCATTCATCCACGCTACTCCATCCATCTACCCATCCATTTACCCAGCCATCTGCCTATCCATTCATGTACCCCTCCATTTACCCACCCAGTCATCCATCCATCTATTTTTTTAATTTTTTGAGACAGGGTTTCTCTGTGTAGCTTTGAAGATCAGGCTGGCCTCAAACTCACAGAGATCACCTGCCTCTGCCCCCTGAGTGCTGAAATTAAAGGTGTGTGCCACCATTGCCCAGCTCACCCATCTATTGATTTACCTACTTATCTATGAGTTTCTCTGTCTGTCAGTGCATAAATCATCTGCTTGTTCAATATTCCATGTATCTATTCCTTCATCTGTTCCTCCTTCCACCTCCACTAATCTGTGTATCCATACACCTACCCATTTATCCACCTCTCCGTCAATTAACACACACGTTCAAGAGCCCTACTATGGTCTAGGCCATGCCACACTCTGAAGAAACACTTTCTGGTCTACCTCCATGCATCTGTCCACAGACTGAGAGGGAACAAGCCATAACTTGAAATAAAGAATCAGTGCATGACCTAGAGGCACAGTAGGAGAGGACACCCTGGCTGGAGACACAGGTAGGGGGTCTCTACGCTCTACTCTCCTTGGCCACTTTGTTCTGTTCTTTTTCTTAACAGAACAAAAAGTGCTCAGGCTCTGATAGGTCAGGCTGTGTCTGTGTGTGACCGCAGGCATCCTGGATCTCTGTGAGCAAGCTGTATCCCATGGCTTGTTACACACTGGGAGGAACTCGGAAAAGACAGAGAAACCCTGGAATGAAACACTTCTCCAAATTTCATTTCCTTTATTCTTTTCTCAAATAACAAATCCCAGTCTGCCAGGGAGACCTAGAACTCGCCCAAGGCTTATCAAGACCACTTCCCCTCTTGAGGACTAAATGCCTGCTGCCCCTCCTCCAGAATGTAGATGTATACACCACACAGACTAGGATCCTGCGAAAATCTAGAATGAGACTGAAGTCAAGGGTATGGCTGTGGGTGTGCTCACAAGAGACAGAGCAGACACAGGCCAACAGGTTAGTGAGTGATCCTGGGCCAGTGTCCACTCTAAGCTACAGGTAAAGTCAAGGTGTGTGACCAGCGTCTGGCCCCGGGGCACCAACAGACAAGACCTGTTTCAGTCCAAATCTCCAAAATCTCACCACTGGCAGGGAGACCAGAATCTTCCATGTTCTCTCTCAGACACTCTGGGAGTGAAACCTGTGCCCGACCTTCTGACACCTCCCCCCACGCACCCACCAGGCCCTGAGCAAGCACATTCCAGAAAGAGGAGATAAGAGAGGTGATGTGGTGACCCCAGCAAGCCTGCTCAGCCCCTCGGAAGGATCTGAGAGCTCAAATTCAGATTCTCTGGACCAGGCAGGAACTGAGCCAGGGATGGGTATGGCAGTCTTGTCATGGGAGACTGAGGGTGACAAAAGCCTCAGGAGATAGTGGCAGGTTCCAGGATCCAGCGAGTTATTCCCCTCCTCTGGGTTTTCAGGGAATGTTACCAGTTCAGTACTGATTTTGGTCCCTGAGTGCCCAGTGGAGACAAGAGCTCCTAAAAGCAAGGCTCTGATCCCTGACTGACAAAGAGAGCTGGCAAGGGTGTGGCCATATTTCCAGGACAGTGATCTCCAGAGACAGCCTGTGAGAGAGCCAGTGACCAACGGAGCAGTGCCTACAGGACATGCCACTTTCTGAGTTGAGGTCTTCCGTCTCCCCGGTGGCCGCAGTAAAGTCAAGTGGCCAACACTGGCAACACTGGGTTCCTTTATCCTGGAGTCACCACTGGGAGTTCCGGAGGACTCCAGATTAGAGGCTGTCCCTGATGTTCCCCTCTACCCCACCACACACACACACACATCCCACCCTCTGAAGCCCAACCGATCACTCCCACTGCCATTCTCTGAACTGACCATCTCGCACATCCAGCACCAGCGTGGCCTGTTTCCTAACACTCTCCAGCACCTTCACTGCTGGACAAAGAAACACACATGCATGACAAAAGCAGCTCCTCATGGATGTTGCAAAACTGTTTGCTTCCGTCTTTTTTTTTTTAATTTTCAATGCACTTTATTCCCATGTTCCCTTGTGGTTTCTCCCTCTCATCACAGATTTGCTGCTCAGGGGAGGGATTATGTCTTCCTTCGTACTGTCCGGGAAACCAGGAGTCAGCCCTTGCTCAGGAGAGTTAGAGGAGGGAGAGTTAGAACGGGTTAGTGGCTGGACCCAAACCATGATTCAGGAGGAAACTGATATTACCTACATTGAGTGGCAGAAGGCATGTGACTACCATGAAGCCCTCAAGTCCAGGCTCCTCTGGTCAAAAAGGCAAGAATCAGCCATGGGAGCCAATGCTCTCTTCTTGGAGCACAGAGCCAGCTTTCAGAGAGAGGGGAGCTGAAGCAGATTCTGTAGTCCTCCCTCATTGAAGAGAGAGGGGAAAGCACCATGGAGGACTGTGTTCCCCACTGAGGTACAGGGGAGCTTGCTACCTTCTGATCACAAAGGGCAGATGTGGCCAAAGGAAGTGCAGACCTTGGTGGAAGAACAGGAAACACTCTGGGGATCAAGGGAAAGCAAAGAGATTCAGAATTCAGAGTCTGAGGCAAGGGCTGCTGTGCTGCCATTCCTTAGGGGAGGGGCTAGCCCAGGGCACGGAGGAGGAGTGGCAAAGAACAATACCAGGCCACACATGGCAAGCACTGTCACCACATGGTGTAGGTGGGAGAAAGGCAGAGGGTCATACATGGGGCCTCTAGGGACCAAGCCACTCACAGGTCATACACTGCACTTCCTAGTTAGGAGGCATCAGGATGGGGCACTGTTTGCCCAGGGCTACCTCCTGCACTTGGCCAGTCCCCATTATCTGCACACAGATGTCACACCCACAGCTGAGGGGCTGCCTGGTACAAGTGAGGAGGCTAGCAAGAGAAAAGACATGCCTGAGGTTGCTGGGAGTGGGCCCCCAGCACCCTGTGCAAACCCAGTCTCACAGGCTTTAGCACCTACAAGCGGGGAGTCCACAGAGGAGCAGCACTGCCTCTCTGAGCTCACTGTAAAATGCATACTGCAGAGCCTTCTCGCAGCGTGGATCCTTCATTTCCTGGGGCTGCTGTGACCCGTTGTTTAACCAGGCAACCTGAGATATCATTTCTTCTCCCACAGGTCTAGAGCCACAGCCAGAGTGGGGCTGCGCACCCTCCTGAGGCTCAGGAGAAAAGCTCTCCTCTGGCTTCTTCCACTCCTGGGACTCCTGCTGTCCCTAGTGGATGGCCATAGCAACCAGACCTGTCTCAGTCCCTACCAAATCTCTCTGTCTCTGTGCTTCCGTAGGACATGGGTTCTGGGTTTACAGACACTTGGGTAGCCCAGGAACACAGTTTCGTCACATCTGCAAGGACATGTTTCTAAGTCACACACAGCAGCATTCTGGGATCAAGACAGGGACAATCCTTGTTCTATGACACCAACTGCAGGCAGCCAGAAGTGTGAGTGTCACACAGCACGTGGCTCCGGAGCACTGTGCCAGCCTCACCAGGCAGGAGCTTCTTTACTTCTCCAGGCAAAAGGCCTCGAGAGTCCATGTCATCTCAAGACATCAGTCCTCTCAGAACTGGGGTGTGACCCACAGGATCAGATAGATCACTTTCGGGCTTTGCTCTCTCAAGGGCCCCAGAGAGAAAGACTAGGGAATCCAGGGTATCCTGGAAGTCCTGCCTTCCTTAAGTACTGACGTTGGCTCTACCTCCTGGGTGCTACAGTCAAGTGACCAGTCTTCAGGAGTGTGTTCCTGTCCATCATCATCATGTCTCCTAGAACTCAGGACAGTGTTCTGTGAAGAACTGTTGAGGAGGAACAAAAAGGTGTCAAGTATTGGGGCTGCACAGGACAGAACAGGCCAACAGCACCACTTGCTCCAGATGGGCCCAGGTCTCCCTTCCCCTCATCCCTGAACCCACCTGAACCTACCCATGCCACCCCAAGCCCTCTGCCTTCCCATACCTACCCGCGGCCTCCTGAGCCCTGTGCCCACCCATACCTGCCCATAGCCCCCGGATCCCCGTACTCACCCACACCTACCCACACCCTCCTAAACCATGTGCCAGGTATGTGGCTTCCAAGGGGCAGTGGGGATGTTTGTGAGGGAAGGACCACTGGGAGTGTGTAGCTAACTGTAGGACTACGAGTTAGCTCCCTGCCCCTAGGAACTATGCATACCCCATGGAAGGATGACACTATCCTCTCAGTTTCTGAGTTGAGGAAAGAAGACTTAGGGAGGGTAAGCCACGTGCCCGCGGTCACACAGTTAGGTGCAGCAGGGCAGAGCTTGCAGTCCTTTCCTTCTGCAAGCAAGGCCTCTTGTCCTCACTCCCTGGCAGCTCTGTCTCCAGCATTTGGGGAAAGGCAGGGCTGCAGACAGCCCTGAGACATCTTGGGAATTAGCAGAAAGTTCTGAAACTGGGTTAGGAAATAATAATTAGTCACCTCCTGGGGTGGAGGACTAGACTGAATAAAAATTCAGGTCAGGACACCTGGGGATGCTTCTGTCTCTTCCCCTAAGATAAACACAGCCCAGGAGTGGTGCTGGGTCCCTGTCAACAGGATAGCCTGCTGCCCTGGGTGTCTGGGCTGTGGAGTCCTAACCTGCAAAGTCTGTTTCTCTCTTCCCACCTGCCAGGGTCCCCTTCTATGCTGCAGACCTGGTGTGGCCATGGGGTAGCCCGCTTCTGCCCCTCTTCAAGGCCTCCCAGGCTCTCAGGCCAGCAAAGCAGCACAGACCACTGGAAACCCCTTATCTCTTCTTTCCCCAAACTGTGTCCCGACCAGGGGATGCCAGGAGCTCCATCTCACACCCTCTCGTCCCTTTAGTGCTGCTTCCTGCCCACACTGTGGCCAGCTGGCCAAGCCTCACAATGGAAGTGACCATGAACACACATCTCCACGGTGTCATTCACCCTCATTGCCTTCCTATACAACACACAGGTTGCAGTGAAGTCCTAGGACACAGTGGTCACAGCTTCCGCATGTCAGGACACCTCCTGGGGTGCCCTCCAGACTCATTCCATTGTCATTCTAGAAGCACCTATGGCTGGAAGCACATTGCCATAGCTGTCTGCAGTAATGGAGCTCCAACTGGCATCTATGCCTTTGGGAACCTTGCTTGCATGCTGTCAGCTGGTCCTGTGACATCTGGATTCACAGCATGAAAAGCATCACAGGGGACTTGGTTTCACTTTGAACATGGACCTATGTAAGGACTGGTCACCTGTAAACACTGGAGCACCCAGGATCTAGGCAGGTCTTGGAGGAGAGTAAACAAGCATTCAGCAGTGAATGGGGGGAGCAGACAGCTACATGGGTGGTTGATGTGTAGGTTTTCCTGGTTTTTAAGGTATTTTTCTATGTTTGTGGGGGGCACAAGTGCGTGCAAGTGCAATTGTATGCATGCATGTGTGTGTTCATGACCCAAAAGTGCACACACAAACATATAAACATACACATGAGCCATAGCACTAGTGTGGAGGTCAGAAGACAACTTTTAGAAGTTGGTTCCCTTCTTCTGTCATGTGGGTTCTGGGAATTGGACTCCCAATGCCAGGCTTGGTGGCAGGCCCCTCTATCCAGTGAGCCACATTGCTGACCCTAAGTTCCTCTTTTTATTTTTTTAAATAACTTTTTTATCTTATTTTTTAGCATTAATTTTTATATCATAGTGTACGACTTTTCCTGGAAAGACATGGACATCTATTCACAACAGATAGGGCACCATTGACAGAGCAATGAAATGATTCCACCCAGATCTAGCTTGGTGAGGCTGTGAGTTGTTGGGGTTACTCAGAGGGAAGCCCACCCCAAAGAAAACTAAACATCTCAGGCAAATTTTCAGAAATCAAAATCAAAAAGAATTTAAAAACCAAATTGCAAAACTGAATGGCACACACCTTTAATTCCAGCACTCAGGAGGCAAAGGCAGACAGATATCTGAGTTTGAGACCAGCTTTGGTCTACAGAGGGAGTTTCAAGACAGCCGGGGATACACAAAGATACCCAGTCTCACAAACAAAAAAACGAAACAAACAAAAAACCAAAAGGAACTCTCTCTCTCTCTCTCTCTCTCTCTCTCTCTCTCTCTCTCTCTCTCTCTCTCTCTCTCTCTCTCTCTCACTCACACTCACACACACACACACACACACACACACACACACACACACACACACACACACACACACACACGCAAATGAGAGCAGAGATGTTTCATGCGTTCAGGGTTCAGTCACTTGGGATTCCGCATCCTCCACACTGTTGAAGATACAGAGCTAGCTCTCCTGAAAACTCACAGCAGGTGAATGTGCCCTTGAAAAAGACCCAACATCTCCTTTAGTTTTTATTTTTCCTGGTTGTTTTTTTCTTTTCCTTTTAGGCAGCATCTTTCTACAAAGCCCTGGCTGTCCTGGAACTCACTCTTCAGATCAGCCTGGCCTTGAACTCAAAGAGATCCACCAGCCTCTGCCTCTAAGTGCTGGGATTAAAGGCATGCACCAATACATCCCACCCCAGCTCCTAAAGTTTGAGGTGGTTGGAAGTGCCTGGCAGGGTGCTTTCCATTGAGGCTTAAGGGACAGTTTATTATAGTGCTATTTTAGTGAACAAATTGCTTTTTTTTTACTCCCATTTATTCAGTCTAGCTCCCAGAAGCTCACTGTAACCAAGTCTGCATTTTTCATTATCATTTAAAAAGTCCCTATAACGATGTGTAATGGCTCACACAGTTCTTTGTCCTTCTTAAAGGACACCTGATGATTAATTTTATTAGATCACTGATGTCTTCCCAAAGGGTAGATCTTACATTTAGAACTGGCCTCTACTAAGAAAACTGAGAGATGTAGTCAATTTTAACAATGTGTAAGCACTGTTATTTAGTTCCCAAACCAGGGGATTGATGACCACAGGAACAATGAAAATTCTGTTGCCGCCATCCAGATTTTATAAGCAGATTTAAATATTTGTCTAGTAAAATGAATTTCATACTCACATAACTTAGCTGGAATGCCCCAAATAAGAATAATTCTTTTAATAGAATTCCTCTTAGCACCACTGTGAGAGCTTTGTGACAAGGGACACTTTAGGCCAGTGGGAGGCATTAAGACGCAGTACCAAGACACATTTTTTACATGCCAGATGAGTTTGAATAAAACACCATCATCAGGTTTCAAACACCCTATTTGGTAAAGAAAAACATAAAGACCTTGTCCCACATGCTAGGTTTTGTAAATTTAAACTTTATGTTACAAATTGAAAGTTAGTTCTCAGTTTGAATTCAGTATATTTACTTTTGAACTTAGAAAATGCTTTAGATAAATTTAGATTTTGAAATACTTTTACAAAATTCTTTGAAATTAGGTAAAATCATTTTAGTAGGAAAAAAACCTGTTCTTACATTCTTATCAATAAAGCTTAAACATTCATTTCTATATACATTATTATGTAAATAAGCATGTGATTATCATTTTTAGTGCCAAGTAATCTTACTTAGTAAAGGACTTGGGAGGAAAGTGATTTTAAGCTTTTTCTCTATTCATTGGTAATTCATGAAAAAAGAATTGTTGACTTCCCAAATATATGCTAAAAACCAGCTGAGACAAGAATTCATCTGCTGTGTGAATGAACAAGTTAGGCCTTGCATAGAGCTCACTTTAGGTTTCAGAAACCTCTAAGCAGGCAGCAAGGTCTCAGCTTTAAAATCACCAGGTTTTTCCAACTTCAGATTCCACAATTAACTCTCACACACATACCTTTCCACTGGTTCAGATAAGGATCCGAGAAAACTGGCTGTTTTGGAAGAGGAGAGGAAGCTGCAGACAGACAATAGCCTTGTACATTAAAGCCCTAAGTTCAAACCCATTCTAAAAGTGTTTACACAATTTTAAATAGGTGTGCCAAGAACAGTAATTTTAGTACACAACAAGTTCAAAAAATATAGAACGAAACAGCCACAGATTTGCCACTTAATTATTTCTAAGAATTCTATGGGTGGATTGAGTCGTAACCCATGCTGGCTTAGACACAAATGACAGGTTAAAAACAGTTCCATTAATTTAGAGCAGGCTCTTTGCAACAGCAAGGTAGGAAATTGCACATCTTAGGCAAATCCTTCTCAAATGACAGCAGAACTCAGGAGACGAACATTGCTACATAGACTTAAGATAATATCTTTCCTTGCTTTAACTGATTTATTTTTATGTATATGAGTGTTTTACCTGCATGTACACTGGTGCACCATGTGTGTGCAGTACCCACAGAGACCAGAAGGGAGAGTCAGAACCCCCAGAACTGGAGCTACAGATACTTGTGAGCCATCCGTGGGTTCTGGGAACCAAACCCAGGTCCTGCTGGAGATCAGCCATAGTCTTAACCACTGAGCCATCTCACCAGCCCCCTTCCCAGTTTTAAAACACCTGAGCAGCAGAGAGGGAGATTCCCTCGAAAATTAGAGATTTCTAATGAATGCTAGAAGTTAGATCAGCCAATGGGGTGGTCTGAAATCCCTCAGCAAATCCCAGAGGGCCTGAGGTGACTCAGGAAATTCCATAATCAAAATATTCAGCCCAGTTCTTGCTCAAGGAGCGTAGATGCATAAGAACCATCTATCTCTCTGTGCTTTATGTGAAGGGGCGGGGCAATCTTTTTCGGTAATACAGAATCTGTCCCCATGGGGATTATCAAGAAGGGAATTAGAGGGAGTGTGATGGGAGGACAGATGAAAGCAGGGGACTGAGCAGAATTAGGTGTCCCAGACTCATCTTGAGTTCTCACACAACCTCGAAAACTTCTGAGTCTAACACCCCTTGTGATTTTTCAGTCTGTCCTCCAAACTCTGAATTTTCTTCCTTGCATTTTCGTTTCCCTTCTTGGTGTCTTTTTCTTGTGCCTCCTGTGCTAGCCACAGAACTTAGTGGCTGGGGTCAGGTGTGTGTGTGCTCTTGGGAGGAGCTCCCTCAGCTCTCGCCTCAAGGGCAGCTCCTGCCAAGTCTTTTTTTTTTTTACTGCCTTTTTTTCTTTTTAAAAATTTAAGTTAGAAACAAGCTTGCTTCACATGTCAATCCCAACTCCCTCTCCCTCCCCTCCTCCCCCACCCTCCCCACCAGGCCTCTCAGCCCCCCACCCAATCTCCACTCCGATCCCCAGGGAGGGAGAGGCCCTCCATGGTGGATCTCCAGTGACTGTCAATTCATCCAGGGCAGGGCCTAGGCCTTTCCCCAAGAGTCCAGGCTGAGAGAGCATCCCTTATTGTGGGATTGGCAGCCAAAGTCCATTTGTATGCCAGGGATAAATACTACCCAAGGCCCCATAGATTACCTAGGCCTCCTCACTGACACCTACATTCAGGGGGTCTGGGTCAGTCCCATGCCTTCCACACAGCTATCAGCCTGGAGTTCAAGAGCTCCTTGTTCAGGTCAACTGTTTCTATGGGTTAAATCAGCCCAGTCTTAACCCCTTTGCTCATCATTTCTCCCTTTCTGTCACTGGGTTCCAGGAGTTCAATTCAGTGTTTAGCCGTGGGTGTCTGCCTCTGCTTCCATCAGTCACTGGATGAAGGTTCTGTTTCCCAGACTCTCTGGCAGTGGGATTGTATGCTGGCACTCCCCTGATTCATGTCTAAAATACATATATGAGTTAGTACATACCATGTTTCTTTTTTTGTGACTAGTTTACCTCACTCAGGATGGTTTCTTCTAGTGCCATCCATTTGCCTGCAAATTTCAAGATTCCATTGTTTTTTTTCCATTGAGTAGTACTCCATTGTGTAAATGTACCACAATTTCTCTATCCACTCTACAGTTGAGGGGCATCTAGGTTGCTTCCAGGTTCTGACTATTACAAATAATGCTGCTATGAACATAGTGGTACAGACGTCCTTGTTGTATGAATGGGCATCTTTTGGGTATATGCTTAAGAGTGGAATTGCTGGGTCTTATGGTAGATTGATTCCCATTTTCCTGCCAAGTCTTTAACCTGCACTCGTGGGAACGAGAGGGGACTCAGGATGCTCATTAATCAGCCTTCTGACCCAGGAACCGGTGGGTTGCATTGGTTTCTCTATGAGGTTGCTGGGCATCCTGGGAGTTAGTCTACAGATACCTGCCCTGCTGGATGGAGGGAGAGAGCTGGGAACTTCAGTTCATAGAAAGCAGGACTTCACTCCTAACACTCAGTGTGGGGCCGTGGAGGTGGCTCACTGGATAAAGTCACTTGCCACCAAGCCTGGTGACTTGAATTTGATTCAAAGTTGACCTCTGACCTCTACTTCAAGGCCATGGCTCATGAGAACTATATATATATATACATATATATATATATTCTTTCTGTTTTAATTAAAAAGACTCAGCATGACCTGCTCTGAGGAAGGGGACCTAGGTTTGCCTTGACCTCCTGTGACCGGCACCCGCCATCGTTCCTCAGGACTGCATGGCTGTGACCCACTTTCTCCCTGCATCAGGCCAGAATCTGCCTCCAGGTATTTCCTGCCTTGGCCCAGGCCTTTCCCTAACACCAGCTGGTTTGATTTAAGCTTCCTGCTGGGTCAGCAGATTTGCAAACCGCAGGTTTCTTCAATTTCTTTGAAGAGAAAAAAGGAAAGGAAAGTCATTTTCCAAAGTATTGTCTTCCCTTCCGATCAATCAAGGCCGCCAGACCTGGCTGAGTCCCAGCACCTGCTGGACAGCAGATCCGGGGACTTACACCCCAGAAGGGTTTGGGGAGTTTTAGGTGTCACACCCCGTGTCCCTGCTGACTCTCCCTGCCCACCCAGGAAGGCGTTTGGCCCAGCTGGATGGACCAGGAAGTCAGTACCTACTCAGACCCCACCACACACAGAAACCGTTCCGACAGGAGCTGCAGACAAGGTGCACTGTCCGAGGATGGAGTAGCTCCCACCAGCCGAGGTTCCCTTCCCTTAGACTCAAGGCTTTAGACCCACTGAGAGGCCACCCTGTACAGCTGGCCGTTGTGACCTCTGTGAGACAGGACTCCTCCAGAGCTGCACTGAGAGATTGGGAGTCAGACCCAACCTCACAGACAGAAGAGCTTTCCATCCCCATAGGGATCACATCCCGGATGTCTGTAGGGAAATACGGGAGGGGTAGCTGACATCACAGGCGAAGACACTACCTGCTGAGTGATGCCTGGCCACCCTGGAAGGAACGAAGGGGACACCCCCAGTAAGCGGGCTTGCTTACTTATTGACTAGATCCACAGCAGGAGTCAAACAGTCTGCCTTGACCCTTGACAGTGCAGCATAACCCGGGCAGGCAGGGCTCTCAACCCACATTCACACACCCTCCCAGCCAGGTCCCATTAGGGCAGTAGGGTCCCACCCCAGTCCCACCCACCACCCTGCCTTAACCCGCCTCCATGTCTCACTCCCTCCTGAACACTGCCCTCCTCCCTTCCCGGAGGGTTAGGAAGAGCATCTGCTGTCAGCTGTTCCTGGGTGACAGTGTTGGCCGGTGGCTACTGTGGTCACACCTCTACACCCCTGGGTCCTCTTGCTGTCGCCTTCACTGTCACAGCCTCCGCCACACAGCACTCAGCCTGGGCTCCATCCCTGATGTTGGGACGTCAGAGCTGCGTGACCCAGCTCTGCTCTTCCCTTTGCAGGTGGCTGCACTGGAAAGACGCTGAAGGGAACTACCGAGTCCCCACTGGCTCCATCCACTCAAGTTTTGGTCTCCAGGGGACTTAGCAACAGCCCCCAGAGCATGGGAAACACAGCAGGACCTCACCATCTGTGGCCCCGCAGTCCCCTGCCCCAACCCCAGGGACCAACAGTAGAGAGGCTCCCCTTCCTCCAAAGCAAAGGAATGGGGGACCCATGCACCCTAAATTTTCCTCACAGTCCTCTACTCCTCCCTGCCTTACATAACACATCGTATCGCTCCCCTCAGATTGCCACCTCCCCTCAACTCCCATCACAGAAATCTTACCTCCCACACAGCAGAAGGAGGCGGGCATATCCCCTCTGCCTCATGCATGGTCGCAGCTCCTTATCCTCCCCAGAGAAGTCTGCTTGTCACCAACCCACAACCTTCCCCCTTAGACCAGGGTCATAGATTCCCAGTAAGTGTGTGGCCACCTCAGCAGTCCACCACACCCCCAAACCCTCTGGAGAAAGATGGTCCCAGTTCTCGCTAGTCTCCTGGAACATCTCAGCTACTTCGTGGAGGTAGAGAAAACACACACACACACACATGTCCCAGTGCTGCTCATCAAGCCCCCAGTCTGGTGGGATCTAAGGACAGATGTGGGGGTACTGTAAGGGCCCAGGCCTTACTCTGTAAATACCTAGCTGGGACTGAGCTAGGCAGACCACCATTGCCCCTGTGACCTGTGCTCTGAGCTTCCAGCACCCAGAGCAGCCCTGGCTCTTCCCAGTCTGGGGCCTGAGCATGGCATGTGTGTGGGTGAGGATGTTTGTTTATATGGGGAGATTTGTAAGCGTGCACCTACTATCTGTTTTTCTCCCCTACAGCTTACCAGCATATCATATCCTTTTTGTAAGTAGACAGGTGATAAAGAGGCCATCCTGAAGGAGGTCCCTGTTAATCCCAGCAGCCTGCAGGCATCGCCTCGCATGGCAGAAATCCATCATGTTACGATTCAGGAGGTGGATCTGACCTTGGACTGGGGGCAGTGCGACTCACAGGACCGAGGAAATTGCTGCTGGTGGCTGTAGCTCCGTGGGCAGGGGCTGGCCAGGCAGCAAGTCGAGCTCAAGGGCACTGTCCATGCACTCTCAGGAGGGGCTGAGGCAGGCTGTCATTTAAAAGGGATCAAGGACGAAATACATATATAGGGAATCTTCCCCACGGCAGGGGAGGAGCCAGATGCTGGGGGTAGAGTTTGGGTTTAGGATTGTCCAGCTGAGCAGGAAAAACAGCAGGAATTACTTCCAGGCCTGTCTCCAGCTGTGACTTCCATGGTCACTCACCCCAAGGAACGCTGACCTCACGTGCCTGCACAGCCCCCTTTACCTGCCTGCATATCCTCCATCACCTTCCTGCACAGCCCCCTTCACCTGCCTGCACAGCTTCCATCACCTGCCTGCACAGCCCCCTTCACCTGCCTATACAGCGTCCCTCATCTGCCTGCACAGCCCCCTTCACCTGCCTGCACAGCCCCCTTTACCTGCCTGCACAGCCTCCATCACCTGCCTGCACAGCCTCCATCACCTGCCTGCACAGCATCCTTCACCTGCCTGCACAGCCCCCTTCACCTGCCTGCACAGCCTCCATCACCTGCCTGCACAGCCTCCATCACCTGCCTGCACAGCCTCCATCACCTGCCTGCACAGCCTCCATCACCTGCCTGCACAGCATCCCTCACCTGCCTGCACAGCCTCCATCACCTGCCTGCACAGCCTCCATCACCTGCCTGTACAGCGTCCATCACCTGCCTGCACAGACTCCATCACCTGCCTGCACAGCCCCCATCACCTGTCTGTACAGTCTCCATCACCTGCCTGCACAGCATCCCTCACCTGCCTGCACAGCATCCCTCACCTGCCTGCACAGCCTCCATCACCTGCCTGCACAGCCCCCTTTACCTGCCTGCACAGCCTCCATCACCTGCCTGCACAGCCTCCATCACCTGCCTGCACAGACTCCATCACCTGCCTGCACAGCCCCCATCACCTGCCTGCACAGCCTCCATCACCCTCCATCACCTGCCTGCACAGCCTCCATCACCTGCCTGCATATCCTCCCAGAACTTAGTATAGATGCTGACCGAAGGGCAAGACACAGCAAGAGAAGGCAGAGAGCTGAAAAACCAGTCCAGTCACCAGCAGGATAGCCTGAGACCTGGGGTGGACCAGGCTCTGAGAAGCAGCAGTGGTGATAATTGTAGCACATTCCCACAGCATCTAAGAGGTCTGGCACATCCTGGAAGTGGATGTGGGATTCAGAGGAAAAAACGGGGCCTCAAAACAAGGTGCCTGGGCAAAGCCCAAGAATGAGGCTGCACTGTTCAGCCTGGCAGGGCCATGTGCTGGGATTGTACTCAGGTAGGGCCAGTACTGGGAGGCTGGTTGCTGTGGGGGAAGGACAGCCTGTTGAGTGGGCTGAAGAAGTGGAATACCTTCTTTGAGATCATAGGTCTGTGAGGAGCAGTACTGAAGAGCCCAGGGTAGGATAGACAGCATCCTAAGGAGAAATGACCCAGAGTCTGGCTTCATCTGGAGTATCTGTTGTTTGGTTTTGTTTGGTTGGTTGGTTTGGTTTTGGTCTTTGTTTGTACTGAAACGAAATTCACATTTTCTGGGGTGGCTTTCTGCAGAGTGGACCAGTGTGTTAGACCTTTCTTCTCACTGAGACAGCTTGTGGCCTCTCTCCATGCCTGAAGCTTTCCTCAATAGCTGGTCCTAGTTCCTGACATCTTCAACATCCTGGGATGCCCATTGCAAATTAAGCTTCACTCTCAAAGCTTCACATACAACCTATTCGGGGCTCTCTGAAGGGAACTGACTGTAGTACAGTGGAATTTTTTTTTCTGGAACCTGGTGAAATTCCTCATGACTCCACAACTCTTGCATTCTGCTGCCCCCAAACCAGCACCAGATGGATGACAAGTTCCACTGCCAACTCAGGATGCCTGGGACTATGGGTCCCTCAGGCTACGGCTACAGTGGCTTCTGAGTGTCTGTGGGGCTGAAATGGGGGAAGCACTCCCCAAGTGTGGGCATTAGGAAACCCTTTTTGAGCAGGGCATCCCAACAGTGCTATCTTTTCAGACATCTCACTTGTCTTTTCTGTAAGATTTATTATCATATGTGTGTGTGTGTGTGTGTGTGTGTGTGTGTGTGTGTGTGTGTAGGTCTGAGTGTACACTTGTGTAGTATGTGTGTAGGTGCTTGCAGAGGTCAGAAGAGGGTATCAGATCTAAAGACACTTGTGAGCCACCATGTGAGTGCTGGGATCTGTAAGAGCAGTGAATGCTCTTTAACCACCGCTGAGCCATCTCTGAAGTCCTAGACTCAAAGGAAAATTCTTGAAACAAATTTCCGTGTTCCTACCCTGGAGCCTACAGTGGTAGGCTCTTCTTCCTTGCTGTGCAACTGTTTCTCTTCATCAACAAACACTGCTTTTGTTCACAGCTTTAACAGTGGACAAACTGACCAAACTGCTCCTTTTCCCCATCTTTCTGCTCTACATTCTGCGCCTCTCACTATAAACCCAGTTAAAAGCAGCTACCACTAACCATACCACAGCCTGGATGTATGCAACCTGGAAATTTCCCCCAGTGATGATTTGTTATTACTTGTGAATTTAGCCTCACTCAGTTTCAGGACACAAGTGGACCATACCTACAGTGATCTTCTAGTTAGAATCCCAGTGGAATCCCAACATGCACTGGAAAATTTGAGGATAGCTACAAGCTCTTCCATATCCCTTCTGCAAAGCAGTTGCAGAGGCCTCTGAACACACAGTCAGGCACAGGGCAGTGGTACCCAACTCTTGGTTTTGGTTTTCCCGTTGTTGTTGCGTTTTCATTGCTGTGGCAATATACCAGGCAGAAGCAACTTGAGGGCGGAAAGATATATCTTGTCCCATGGTTTCAGAGGGGTTTTGGTGGCTCCATTGTGGCAGAAGTGTGTGTCACAAGCTTTTCAAATCTTGGCAGATCAGGGCAAGAAGCAGGTTTTACCTTCAAAGATCCACTGCTAAGGGTTAGCTACTTCCTACAGCGAGGCCCCCTATCCTAAGGGTTCTACAACCTTCCCGAATAGCCCCACCATGCATGGGTCTGTGAGGGGCATTCCACACTCAAACTTTAAACACCAGAACGTGGGGCAGGAGGCTTGCCATCAGGAGCTCTGAACTGTGGGGTTTGCTTGGGAAGGGCAGCTGGCCAGGCTCATCTGAGCAGGGAGACACAACAGCAGATGAATTTAGGTGTACAATTCAGTTGATGCAGCCAAGTGGTGGAGGTGAAAACTGGCAGTAGGGACAGGACAGGTGATACCCTTGATAGGAAGTCTGGGTGGACAGAGTAAAGACAGTTAGGAAGGAGGTGGAGATGTTCACCTATAGGTGTGGACTCTGGGATTGCTCAGAAGACCTGGGAGGTGAGGATCCTAGAGGAGTAACCTGAGATGCAGGCATGAGAGCCCTATACTTAAGGCTAGCTGGTGAGTGATTGGTTTAGGGCGAGGGTCAGGACTGGTCAAGCAATGCCAGCAGTGCTACCCACACGGGCATCGCCATCACCAACCTCAGCACTGAGAGATGGAGATGGCTGAGTCGGGGCTGGACGGGGCAGGCAGAGGTGCATTTGTCTGGTGGTCGACAGCTCTACCTTTTGAAGTGGGGCACATAGCTGAAAAGGGATCTGGTGTCAGGAGACAGGAAGACCATTCAGTGCGAAAATGCTGATGGGTTCCAGGAGCTGAGGGCAGGCAGGGAGTGGAACGTGATATGGGAGGCAGCCTTTCAGGGGTGGCCAAGGCTGGACTCACCGGCTCAGGCAGGGACTGGGATGGGCAGAGGGGCCTGACCCCATGTCCCTATCCCTCTCCACTGTGTCCAAGGTCTTTCCCTCTCTCCTGCTCAGGGTCTTCAAAGGCTCCTAATGACCTCAGCTCCACCAGACAGAAGGCCTGCCCAGTATCCTGCCCCTCCACACCCAGGGACACGCGATAAGCACCCGTGGAATAAAGGATCCTAAGCATCGTAGTGAAGTGTGCCTGCAGTGTGCTCTGTTGCAAGCAGCACCATGAGCTTCACAGGTGATAAGCAAACACACCCTGGCCCCCACCTGAGAGACTCCAGTTGCCGGTGGCTCTTCTCATTCCTAGACACTGCCAATGTCCCTAGAGTAGTAGGACTTCTCTAGTCATTGGCTTGGCGCTGTGGGGCAGGGTATGCCATTATCCAGTCTGGCTTCTCCCATTAGTCTATTCACTACCCAAAGTGACGGTGACTTAACAATTGGGGACACCTGACCTAGTAGCAAAAATATCTCACCCCAGGGACTCCACCTACTCAGCAAATGCTGCAAACATAAAATAAGAAACAAACAAAAAAGAAAGAAAATAAAGGAAAGGGAAACATTACAAAGACTCCAGCTAGGAAAAAGGAAGATCATATTTTCCCCAAGTCGAGTCCCTTTGTAAGAGCCAATGACACATAAACAGCTTAACTGCTGATGCTGAGAGACAAACATATTCTCTCCTGTTTAACTGCCTGGGTCTCCTTCTTCAATCTCACTCTGAGGAGACATTTCTAAGCGTGAATGTGGGATGGTGCTAGAGTTTTGATTTGCTGAGAATGACGATTGAGGCCAATTACACTTAATCACTACCTTGCCAGGCTGCTGAGCGGAGGCAGCACTGGCCGTGTCTGTGGGTGGGGACAGAGCAGAGGAGGCACCTGCTAGGGACCAAGTGTGGGGCAGGGACCAATCCGGGGCACTGGGAATCCACACTAGTCTCTCTGGACACATCCTTTCAGAGCCTCACCCTGGGGCCTTCTTCCCTTTACAATGACGGAAATTAGTGGCACCCCGTGTGGTGGGTGATAAAAATAGTTATGTTTACAGATTACATGACAGATGACACATGCTGTGTGGAAACACCTCACATTTACTTAGTCACTTAATGCTGATGACAACCCCTCAGCTAGACTTTACAAGCAAGGAGAAGGTGGTGCCCAGAGTGTCCAGGCAGCCTGTGAATTTGGAGGCTGGGTCAAACTGACTCGCTGGGTGTTTGGCCACACTTTAACTTGGACCCTGTCTAAAGGGTCTTTCCGGTGGAAGCCAAGGCCAGCTGAGGCTTGTGGTGGTGGGCACAGGGCAGGCGAGCACAGGGCTCCAGGAGGCTAAGTTTGGGTCAGTAGCTCTGCTGTTGTCCTACCAGCTAAGAACCATTCAGAACTTGTGCCTACATGACCAGCCATCCCCGTGTACGTGAGACAAGGGTTTCCTGAGATGAGGGGAGGGTGTGTCACAACCAGGACAGGCCTGTGGCCCTTGTGACCGTGCACACTGTAAATGTGCCAGCAAGTGCGAGTCTGAGAAGCTCTTCCATCTGCCCAACCTCCGCTAGGCACAGGGCCTTCTGGGAGGCGTCTCCTGCAGAGGTTTATTTTCACCCATGATGGGATAATTACAGGGAAGAGGGGAAGAATCAAGTGTCAGGAATCACAGACTAGAGAAAACCTGCTTCCTCAGGTTCCTCTGAAGTCATGAGCGCCTTCTTGAGTGTAGGCTGCAGCCACAGGCCCAGGACCAGGAGATGTTCTCCATAACATTGGCCCATTGATGCAACAACTTCCAACCAGAAGTGCTCTCCGTGGCCTTGACTGGCCAGCAGTCCACATGCCTAAGCTGACTCTTTCCACTGAGCTGTGGCTACATGGCGGCCTCCTCTCCAGGGCCCAGTGAGCTGTGACCTCTGCTATGAGAGTCTACTGCATGACCACCCTGAAGTGATGGGGTCATCTTCCTACCCTGGCCCCCATGTGGAAGGATTTGTTTTCTTTTCCTGTGCCCCTATCTCTTGTTCCAGGGACAGAATCCTCCTCCCCTCCCCATCTTTCTTCTGGCTATAGGCC
The DNA here is from genome assembly GCF_017639785.1 of Mesocricetus auratus. Taxonomy (NCBI): domain Eukaryota; kingdom Metazoa; phylum Chordata; class Mammalia; order Rodentia; family Cricetidae; genus Mesocricetus; species Mesocricetus auratus. The sequence continues at coordinate 15,372,856 of NW_024429190.1, read as the reverse complement.
TGGAAGGGTCCTCTGGAGAGCTGAGGGGATCTAAGACTGAGAAGAATGTTCTGGAAGGAGGCTACCCCTATCCTGCCACCACTGCTGCTGCTGCTAAGTTGGGGATGTCCTTTCATTGCTCTCAGGTGACCAGAGATGAGCCTCAAGGGGCCCTGGGGTAGACATGAGTTCCAGGATCAGCTGGCTCCCATCTAACTTGTTGACCTCTTTTCCTCTAGCAAAATGTAATGTTTGCCACAGTTTTAGGTCTACAGACAAATTTGACTGAGCCCTCCCCCAGACAAGCCATTCCCTGCTCATGACATGAGCAATGGTGTGACCTTCTGCTCTACCAGTAATCCCATACGGAGGCCCTGGCACTTCCCAATGCCTGATGTTGATATGGGGGTCCTTCTCTGTGTGGAACACTAAGGCTTGGACAAGTGTCCTAACCCCAGCACTACAGTGCCATGCAAATCAGCCTGCAGACCTGCTCCAGACTCCTCCTAGCCATGCCTTCCCAATTTGGGGACCAGCTTGCTAAACCCAAGTGGAGATAGCCCAAGCAAGCCTTGAGATGAGAAGAGAAGAGGGGTGGAGCTAAGGTCACATGACTGGGTCAGTGGAAGGTTCCAGAGTCTGCAGGAAGAAGGGGAGTCATGCCTTCCTAGTCAACTAGTCAACCACACCCTTTCTAGAGAAGTGACAACCCTAGCTCTTCTCCCCTATATCTCCAGCTGGGTCTAACCTGTCCCTTCTCCCTCAGGGTCCTCTGTCCTCTCTGGTAGATGCTGACCACTCTGTTGGACCCTGCCGCTCCTGCACTGCCTGAAGCCCTTGCTCAGTCTTAGTATTGGGTAACTGTCCCTGAGGAGGCACAGGCCTCCCTGGATGGGCAATATCTGCCTCCTGGGGACAGCTGGGCCTCCTGGGGTACTCTTTCAAGTTGACACAGGGCCTGGTCACCTTCCAGGTTCCACTGCAATCTCCCTACCCCTGCTCTTCAGTCTCTGTCTTCCTGAGGCTTCCATGAGCTTCCTGCAGGAGGTGAGACACAAGGACATAGCGCCACCTCCAGAAGGAACAGAGTCTGGTGCTGCAGAAGGAAGGAGAGTGTGTTGGGATGTGCCTTGAACCTGAGTGTTACCATGGAAACCACTCTACCACAGGTAGGGGCAACTCTCACTGTGTGAATTGGGGCACAGAGGTTCAAACTGAGCCAGGGTCATTCAAGGTCAATGTAATGGTCTCTGTCGATTGTCATCTTGGCATGACATAGAATCACTTGGGATAGGATCTCTGGGCTTGCCTGTGATGAATTGTCTTGGTGGTGTTGACCGAAAAGGATTTGTCCCTCACGTGGATGACACCATTCTATATCTGGGCCCTGGGCTGAGTAAGGAGAAAAGGACTGAGCAGCAGTGTTCATGTCCTGCTACCTGACTGACCGCAGTGTGGGCAGCCCCCTACCGCCAGGGCTTCCAGGACGTAACCTGCTGTACCCTCAAACTATGAGTTGAACCCTTCCTTTCTTGAGTTGCTTTTGCCATGGTATTTTGCCACAGCAAAGGGAAAAGTAGCTAATACTATCATACGGCTAGTCAGAATGCCGGGAAAGGCAACCCCTGTACTCAAACATCAGGCACATCAGATTCCCAACCCCTGAGCGGCACCCTAGACCATGACTTAGAGAATGAGGCCAACCAGACAGAGTCAGGAGCTAGACACTGACCTGACCCAAGAAGCTGTGTGGCTTTGTGCTGGTGGGTTTCCCTCTCTGGGCTTGTTTCTCTCGTGCCTGGGCCTCCTAACTATATGAGGATGCTGCTGATCAGGTGGCATGGACTTAGAGCCATTACCTAGTGCCCAAAGGTACCCACCCACATGGCCTCCTCCCCTAAGGGGCCACCCAAGACTCCATGTGGGAGGACAAGCAGCTGAGCAAGGAGTGGGGAGTGCCGGAGGCATTATCGTTTCTATAGCAACCCTCGCTGCTACTCACCTTCTGCAGCAGGAACCGGGGAGGGAGAGAACCAGTGCCTTCTCATTCCCTCCTAGAGAGATGGGCCTGTGGCCAGAGCAGACACTGCATGGGCATGTGGTGGGGCGGGGTGGGTACCTGTGGAGGAATTACTTCGCCTTACCCAGCATCCTTTGCCTGCTGAGCACAGAGCAGTTGATCTAGCCTCCGCCCTCCTTACAAGCTTCCCAAGTGCCTCCTCTCCCACATATTTACCCTAAATTTTCAAGGTGGAACTGGACCTCATGAGAGCCCAGGTGACTTACTGTGCACAGCCACAGGGACACACCCAAGCACCTGCTCTCTGTGGCTCCCAGGGCCAAGTGCACCCTAAGGGAAGGTCCAGGAGAGCAGAGGCAGCCCTTGTAAGCCCCAGCCGGGTGGAAGAGTGGGCAGGTTCATAGGTCCATAGGAGCTGAGGCTATGAGCCAGGGCAGAGAAATGGCAGGGAAACGGTTGTCTTAGAGGCAGTGAGCTCCTCCTCCATGGGAGCACTCAATGGATGCTGACTGTGGCTACACAAAGCAATGGCACTTAGTGACTGCAGGGACAAGCGCCTTCTTCACAGGCCGCCACGGGGGAGGTTGCACTTTCAAAGGGCTAATAGCAAGAGTCCAGGCCCTAGCTAACAGTGGCTCACAGAGCAAGGCCAGAGGAAGATCAATAGTACTTTAACAGTGCAGGGTCCCTCAAACCTGCTCCAGGGACCAAGGCTCCCAGGCAAATGGCACATAAGTGTGCAGGCACCTTGCCCAATATATACACACCATGCATGTCCTGTGCAGATGTGCCCTATGCTCACAGAGCTGCAGGGTCCCCACGGTAAGCCAGGCAGAGCCCCATGCCCTTACGAGGTGCTGAGGAGCAGGGGTGCTTCAACTCCAGGCTTGAATCTGAGGCTCCCGTCTCAACAGACTCCATCCAGCCTGATGGAACTCAAATTCACTGTAGTTCAGTTCAGCTCAGTCCAAATTCAACTCGATAGCAACCTGAATTTATTTCAGTTCATCTTAGTCTAACCCAACCAGAATTCAGCTCGCTGCTAACATATGTGCCAGACCTCGAGAACTGGCACCTGTCGAGAGGTACCAGGCAAGAACCCCCAAACCTGGACAGACCACTGGCTCCTCCATCCACCTGTCTGGACACCTGTCTGCCTGCCTGTCTGCCTTCTGTCTGTCTACCCACCTGCCTGCCCGTCCATCTGCCTAAGAAGCTCATGGACTCCAGCCCACCTGTCTGTCCCTCCCAGAAGCTTATCTACTGCTCCCCAGTCATTTCTTCCCCACTCCCTCCTCCTTCATTCTCCTCTTCCACATCTCCCTCCCACCTATTCCTTCAAACCTCTTCCTCCTTCCTCCTCCTCCATTCCTTATCCTCTCTCTTCTTTTCCCCTTCCATTCCTCCTCCCCAGGGGCAACACCTTTTTATCCTTTTGTTTGTTTGTTTGGTTGGTTGTTTTTTTGTTTTTCAAGACAGGGTTTATCTTTGTAGCCCTGGCTGTTCTGGAACTCATTTCGTAGACCAGGCTAGCCTTGAACTCATAGAGATCCACCTGCCTCTGTCTCCTGAGTGCTGGGATTAAAGGCGTGCGCCACCACCTGGCCTCATCCTTCTTTTTTGAGGCAGATGTCTTGCCTTCCTGGAATTCACCAATTAGGCTTGACTGACTGGCCAGGGAGTCTTCTGTCTCTGCCTTCCCTCTCTGGATGGCAAGCGGGAGACACCATACCTGGCTTTTGAAAATGTGGATTCTGGTGTCAGGGTGTGGCACACACCTTTAATCCCAACCCTCAGGAGGAAGAGGCAGGCAGATCTCTATGAGTTTGAGGCCATCCTGGTCTACATAGTGAATTCTAGGACAGTCAGGGTTATGTAGAAAGAACCTGTCTCAAAAGAAATAAATATATAAGCAAACAAGATAAAATTTAAAAAATGGGTTCTGGGAATCCAACTCTGGTCTTACAGACAGAACTCTCTCCCAAGACCTAATAGTTCCCCTATTTCTCATGAGTTGGTTTTTTTGTTTTGTTTTGGTTTTTGTTTGTTTTTGTCTTCTTCAATAAAAACAGAGACTGTCGTTATTTTTTTCTTCTTTGATGGATTCTCCAGGGCCTAAGACCAGACCAGGCACATAGGAAGATCTCATTAAATATTTCCTAAACTAACCAGTTAACAAACAAAGAACAAGTTAGAAGGGCTTGCTCTTCCAGACCACAGCCATTAAACAGTTATGGCCTCACTATGTAGCCCTAGCTATCCTGGAACTCACTATGTTGACTAGGCTGGCCTCAAACTCATAGAGATCACCTGACTCTGCCTCCCAAGTACTGGGACTACAGGTGTGTGCCGCCACATCAGGTCCAATGCAGGTAGCTTTGAGCAGGAATAGAGACCAGAATGCCCAGAACGGCCCCGCCCCTGCAGAGTAACCATGAAGGAGGGGATGACTACTGTGCCTGGAAAGGAATTCCCTTGACGCATGATTGGAAGACCAACAGGCTCTCTTTACTCAAGCACAAAGCTCCAATCTCACCAGACTGAAGCTTGAATTTACAAAGGCAAAAGCTTAAAATGTAAAACCAATAGAGGAAACCATAATCTCAGAATGGGCAAGGATTCCATGGCAAACCACAAAGCCACTAACCCTGGCAAAAAAATATTAATCAATTCAGCTCCACTATGGCAATAACTTAAGTTCATTATTACCTACTATACATTCTTGTTTTTAAATGCATACTGAAATATTTACAAACAAATGCAAAGGAGCTGGCATTTTAATGAAAAGGGATCAAAGTTATGGTGGTAAAAATACGGCACTGCAGAGAAAGTGAAAAGAGAAAAAATACTCTCTTCTTATTATAACTCAAACAACTACCACATGTACAGCAAGAGGATTGCTACCCTAAATATATAAAGAGTTCTCACAGATCAGCAAGAAGGATGAGAACAGAAACAGGAGTTATAGAGTGGAAAATATAAAACATAAATGGTTACCTGTGATTAACTAAAACAACATACAAATTAACATCAGGATGAACTGTCTTGTGAAGCTTGTCAGGCTATGCATATTACATCCCAGCCACAGTTTCCTCTCTCTCCTCTCCTCCCAACCCCTCCCCTCCCCCCAACCCCCAATCCACTTATCTTCAGTTTCTGTTCAGAAAGGGGCAGGCCTTCCATGGATGTCAACAAAAATATGGCATAACAAAATTATGCCATATCAAGTTGCTATAAGACTAAGCACCTCCCCATGTATTAAGGCTGGGAAAGGAGACCCAGTATGAGGAGTAGGGTTGCAAAATCCAGTAAAAGAAATGGAGACAGTCCCTGTTCCCACTCTTGGGAGTCCCATAAGAAGACAAAGCTGCATAACTGTCACACAAAACTGCAGAGGGCCTAGGTCAGTACCACGCAGGCTCCCTGGTAGTCTGTTCAGTCTCTGTGAGCTCCTGCGAGTCCAGGTGAGTTGATTCTGGGGATTTTCTTCTGGTGTCCTTCACCCCTCCAGTTCCTAGAACCTTTTCTCCCCCTCTTTTGCAGGATTCTCCAAGCTCTGCCCAATGTTTGACTGTGGGTCTCTGCATCTGTTTCCACCAGTTGCTGGATGAAGCCTCCCTGATGACAATTGGACTAGGACTACACCAATCTATGAGTATAGGAATACGGTTTGGCATCATCACATTTGTTAGGATAAAGCGTGTGGGGAACCTTGGCGGATTCCTGAGGTTGACTGAGGCAGAGGGACAAACATGCCAGGCAAACAGAGCTTAAGTGGGAAGTTTTATTAGAAGGGGAGGGAAGGGGGAAGGAAAGAAAAAAGAGGTAAAGAGACACAGGGACAGAGGACAGAAGAGGAAGACAGAAAAGTGCTGTCTGGCCCAGGGGAACAGCAGGAAGGAGAGAGGGAAAGAGAACGGGAAAGAGAGCAGAAAGAGAGCATAGGTGGGCGGAGGTCTTTCTTTTAAAGGGGTCCTCTGCTCCTGGGCTGACCAGGGTACCGCCTGAGTGCATTCTGCCAGGTGACAGAGGCAGGCCAGCACAATGCCTGAATCATTACAATACTGACATTTTTTTTTCTCCAGTTGTGGTTGGCTTTACCCTAGGTCTCTGGGTCATCCAGCCTGTAGGTCCTGGTGCTCCAGGCAGTGTGAAGGGTGGGCTTACTCTACTTGCATGAGTTTTATGTTAGATCAGTGATTAGCTGGCCATTACTTCAATCTCTAGGCCGCCCTTACCCCAGCACTTCCCATAGGCAGGACAACTAGAGGTTTACATGGTTGGCTGGTGTCCCAACCCCTCTAATGGAAGTCTTGCTAGTCACATGAGATGACCAGTCCAGGCAATATCCCACATTGCCAGGAGTCTTAGCTGGGTCATCTTTGGAGATCCTTGCACCAGGGTTCTACCTGACCCCGAAATGCCCTCCCCTTTCCAGTCGTCTCTCTCGGGACTCTCCCCTTCCACCCTCCCCAACCTGACCACTGCTCATGTCCCCATCCCCATCTGCCCACAGTCCACTCACAAAACCTCTTCTATCTCCCCTTTCCAGGGAGATCTGGGCATGCCCCCTTGAACCTCCATTGTTACCTGGCCTCTCTGGGTTACAGCTTAGCTGTCCTTTATTTTACAGCTAACATCCACTTATGAGTGAGTACATAACATGCCTGTCTCTCTGGAAAAGGTAAGCCATCTTAAGGAAGGGGAGGACTGTGAGCTTGATGTATGTCAGGGACTTGTATACAGTTCTGGGAGTGTGGATTACACAGCAGTACACCCCCAGGACCCCACAACCCCAATCATTGAGCAGTGAGCTGAATCTTTCTAATAGGATTTGCCGAACAGCCACCAAGTGCAGGACACTTCCAGTGTAGTCCCTTGCTCAACCATCAGAGCCATTTACAAGCAAAGGAACAGGGCCATGCAAAAGCAGAGTGACCAACAGAGCACAGCCTGCAAAAAAAGAATGTTTGAATTCATAGCAAGACTGAATGCCTGGTCAGGCTGTCTTCATACAGGCGTAGTGGTGGTGGCTGCAGATGCCTTGCTGGGTGGGTGGTGAGGGAGCCAGGGCTCTGGAGATAAAGCTGGCTAGTTATCCATTCCAGAAGCAGTGTGTAAATACATCACTCAGACATTCAACTCTTTCTCAAGTGGGTCTCACACCTGTCCCTTTGTCCCCATGAACAGTAGTCAGCCTGAGTGGAAGCTTGTAAGAGGCTTGCAAAGCCTCGCAGGAACCTCTGCCGCAGCTTGTCTCCTTGTGCTGGGGACTTGCCTTGGGGAAAGTAGAGAGGCCATTGGCATATTAACTGTCAAAGCTGGAGAAAGACCCCACACACAGTAATGAGACTCTTTAAGAGAAAGAGATGCAGCCCCATCCAGAGCTGAGCCACAGGAAAGGGGTATAGTACCCCATCTTCCTCCTGAATCTTCATAAGCTGCGCCCAGTGGGTGAGACTCTCCCTGCACCTGGCCTGCCCTGTCAGAGCAACAGGCCTCCAATGGTGACTCTGTGATGGAGCACCTTGCATGCCCACCCCCATGCTGGGTGTGACGTCACCTGCCTGTTACCTCAGTACTCCAGACTTGGAGGTGCATAGACAGAGCTTGACCTCACCAGTGCTTGTGAGTCTGGAGGTTGCCAGCTTCACGGCGGAGACGACCCCGTCAGTAAAGAACTTGCCATGAAAGCATGAGGGCCTGGGTTAAATCCTCGGCACCCACATTTAAAGATATGCATCTGAAATCACAGTCCTGAGGAGGTAGGGACAAGCACATCCCTGGGGCTCCCTAGCCAGCCGGTCTAGCCTAAGAGCAACCCCCAACTAGAGGCTCTGGCTCAAAAAGCAGAGGGACAGCCCGGCCCCCTACACACACACACACACACACACACACACACACACACACACACACACGCACGCACGCACGCACGCACACACACACAGACACACACACACACACACACACAGAGAGACAGAGACAGAGACACAGAGACAGAGACACAGAGACAGAGACAGAGAGAATCGTAAAGAGACTGGGACAGTTTCCAAGGCATGGCTCCCTGGTATCCTGCACTCAATCAAGTGTGCAGCTTCTCCATGCCAGAAGGCCAGTGATTGCTGCTTCCCAGCAGTCAGGAAACTCTGACATCCAGTCTGTTGTGTGAAGTTTTCAGACCAGGATCATAGAGCCCTAACCATTCTTCACAGCATCCAATGTTTCTAGAATCAAAGCTTGAGACCTGATAGTGCAGCCATACCCACTAGGATACAACTTGGTGACTTGGCGCATGGTGGGTTCCCCGTTGGGGGCTGTCTCCCAGCCAGAAGTGGGCAGTGTGAGGGCAGGAACCTTTCAGGTGTGGTGTTTCCTCTCTGACGGTTCCACTCATTGGGCCAACTTCATTGATAGCCTGTCATCTCCCAGGGGCAGTCCTTCCTTTCAAGATGGGAACCCCACCCCCACCCTGCCTCTGCTTCCTCTACCGGCCTCAGGCATTGGTTCAGAAGATCCACTCTCGCCTGCATCCCTCGGTCACTGCGTCCGTCCGGTACCCTATGGTACCCTCCCTGCCTCTGCTGTCCTCTTCTGTAGCCATGTCCCCAGGGCCCAAGGCACTCGCTGCCTTGAGTGTGTGTGCAGGCCAGAGGATGTGTTTGGTTGTCATTCCTCAGGAGTCACCCCTTGGATTTTTTTAGAAGGGTGTCTCACTGAAACTGGAGCTTGCCAGTTAGGTGAAGCTGGCTGGCCAGGGAGCCTCCCTCTTCAGATACACACCGCCAAGTCCAGCTTTTATGCAGATCCTGGGGATCTGAACACAGGACCTCGTGCTTGCACACAAATGGTTTTCCACCAGCGCTGTCTCCGCAGCCCCTTCTTTCCCTGCCCCCATACCCTGTAGCATCATTTCTAGCCACCGACTTTCCAGTGTGTTCTCGTTTGTTATAGAGGTGACTCTTCTCCTGTGGACTGAGACTGAGTTTCTGGCTCGTGTTCGGGATCCACATCTGTACCCACAGAGGCGGGTTCTGAGGTTTGCTGACAGATTTTGATATGGATCTAGCTTCATGAAAATGTATTGGGTAGTTTTCCACATTCTTTTCTCTGGACAAAAATTTACAGATCCCCGATGTTTACAGCATTCTCTGAAAAACCACTGCCCCCTCCCAAGCTGTGAGAGGAAGGAACTGGGGTCAAGATTTTTTTTTTCTTGCCTTGAGATAATCTTGATGAGGCACACTTTCCAAGGAAACCTTCATTCTGTCTGAATTCTCTTTATTATAACCTTTTTGTGTCTGGTCTTTGTTGTCCTTTTTCTGTTTGTTAGCTTAGAATTTGCTTTTCTTTGTTTAAATTAGGGTGTGTGTGTATGTGTGTGTGTGTGTATGTGCGTGCACATGTGAATCTGGAGTATGTGTGTATGTGTGTGAATACCCTACATGAATCCTGCTCTTAAGCCTAAGATAACTCCACTAACTTCTGGTCTGACCCTCATTACCTCCTGGCCTTCACTTTCCACCCGTCTCTGCAGGGTGCAAAGGTCCAACTTCAGCTCCAGCACAACCTTCCCGAGTCTTTCCGGCTGACGCTGAGTATCCCTGTCCTCCAGGAGAGTTCTGACTCTAGATCATACACCAGTGGTTGGCTGCCCCAGAACTTAAAAAGAGCTAGTTTGAAAGCAAGGAACAGGCCTGCCTGGAAAAGGACTCTGGCCCCCAAGAGTGTACTCAAGCGCTGGGGAGTCTGTGTTCCTTGCACATACTCACTGTGGGGGTATTCAACAGAAGTCAGCCAGCTTCCTCTCAGCCCCTAGGGAGTAGATTCCATGTCAAACTGGGTGTGAGAGCAGCTACATGAGAGTTCAACAACCTGGGCTGCCACTGCCTAGGCCTAATCGGTGGTCACCATCACAATTGTGTCACCATTACCAACTCTGACCATCCTGTGTGGCTTGATTGCTGGTCAATGGTATTGGAAGGCTGACCCTGCCAGTCTCCTTCCGACGTGGAGGGCTCAGTGAAGGGGGGGAGGTGAAGCTGAAGTTTTAACTCTCCAGTCACAGAGATTCCAGGTCTAGTGGGGACAGTTACATCCTCAGGATGTGTACTGCCTGCTCTAGGCCAACCCTGTTGCCAGCTTGGTTCTCTGTGGTCCCACAGATGACCTGTTCACAGGGGTGGTGACCCACTCAGCACCATTTGTGAAGGGACCTTACTTGACCCAGAAAGCAATGTGGCTCTGGCATTGGTGGATCCCCCTGTGCCAATGTGTGCCTGAACTCCAGCTAGCCTAGAAAGGGCCTCCTGAGACTGGTCTGGAGTCAGTAGGCATTGCCCGTAGGTGGGGCATGCTTTAAATCCATGGTCAAGATCCGAGGGTCCTTCCCTATTCCCTGGATACCGGGGCAGGTGAGAGCAGTTCCCTACTAAGGATGCTTGCAGGCAGTCGCCAAGGGTTGTAGGTCTGATGATCTGGGCTCTTCCTGCAAGAAGCACTGCCAGGTTCCTTCTGGCTTTTAGTGACCTCCAGCTCCAAACTCAGGCAGAGGACTTGGCCAGTTCGTATATCATAAAAGGAATGCTGTGAGAGTTCCCAGTGGGCTGTGGTCAGGAAGGACAAAGGAAAGGAACAAAAGTACATAGCAAGTACCCACAACAGCTTGGGTCTGCAGGATAAAGCAGCCAGTGGTTGGTGTCTGCACTAGCTGGTTTTGTGTGTCAATATGACACAAGCTAGAGATCAGAGATGAAGGAGCCTCAGCTAAGGAAATGTCTCCATGAGATCCAGCTGTAAGGGACTTTCTCAATTGGTGATCCATTGGGGAGGGCCCAGGCCATGATGGGTGGTGCCATCCCTGGGCTGGGGGTCCTGGGTTCTCTTAGACAGCAGGCTGAGCAATCCAGGGGAAGCAGCACTCCTCTGTGGGCTCTGCATCAGCTCCTGCTTCCAGGACCCTGCCCTGCTTGAGTGCCTGTCCTGACTTCCTTCAGTGATGAACAGCGACATGGAAGCGTGAGCTGAGTGAACCCTTCCCTTCCAACGTGTTTTCGGTCGTGGTGCTTTGTTGCTGTAATAGAAACCCCGACTAAGACAGTGTCCAAGGGTAAGATGGGGAGTGGGGTGACAGGAGGTGACTTTCCTGTGCTCCATACCACAAATGGGGTTTGGAGTGCCGGATATTTATTCTGGAATGATCCTAGAAGGGGAAGGGAGAACAAAATGAGGACGAGGGCAGAGCACTGGCCTTTGCTGCTCCTTCCAGGTTCCAGAGGCTGTGAGTCACAGCCCTAGCCCCAGTGTCGTCTCCACACGGCCTCCTGCAAGCCTTCTCTGTCACAGCCCTTCTCATAGGTCACAGCCCTCTCTCTTGTCGCAGCTCCGTGTCATGTCCACATGGGCTGAGAGGCACAGGAGCGCAGTGTCACAGTGGTGAAAAGCAGCAGACTCAGCCCCTCCAGGACAGCAAGGAGTCTTGCAACAGTGTGCAGCCTTGAGCGCCTCATAGAGGGGACCATGGACCCCACCCTGTCCTCCTTCCGGGAGCTGAGGCCGACAGAAAGGGAACATTCAAGGGAATGTGGCAGGAAAGGGTGCCCAGTCCAGAATCCAGCAAAGAGTTGGAACTCCAGCCCCACTGATAACATCTCAATTGACTACGCAGAGTGAGTTTTTCTAAAGAAAATGAGGCTGTTAAAAAAAAAAGTGAACTTAGCTGGGCGTTGGTGGCGCATGCCTTTAATCCCAGAACTCGGGAGGCAGAGACAGGCGGATCTCTGTGAGTTTGAGGCCAGCCTGGTCTACAGAGCCATTTCCAGGACAACCTCCAGAGCAATACAGAGAAACCCTGTCTCGAAAAAACAAAAAGAAAATCAAAAACCAAAAAAACCCCAAAACTGTGAACTGTACTTACCCAGAGTCAGAAAGTCCGTGACCTTGGCTTTAATCCTATCAGCTCTCCTCTCAGCCCCAAACCCTATCCACGTACCTCATTAAACCACCTTACAATTCGTGAAAACAAAATTTTATAAAGAAATAGTGTAACCAGCTCATATTTTCTAACTTTGCTTTGTCTTTAGACGGTGGATGTCACGTCCTTTGAGCAATGTAACATTAAAAGCCACAAGGCATCTTTAGCTGTTGCTAGGACATGCGGGGAGGGGCACCTCTACTGTGGAAGCCCAAGCTCTGCCTTGGGTACACACGGTCGTCCTTCCGTTAAGGGCCGGCTCTCATGCTCTGGTTCTCTCTTGCTCTATGCATGCATGCATGCTCGTGCACATGCTTAAATGTCAAGTGCTGAAGCTGGAAAGGTGGCCCAGTGACTAAGAGGACCTGAGTTCAGTTCCCAGCATCCTTCTCAGACAGCTCATCATAGCACCATGGGGACCCAGCACCTCTGGTAACCAGCACTTGTGTGCACATACCCGCATACCAACCTACACACAGAATTAAAAATAAATATCTTTTAAAAAGAAAACCTGAAGTGGGTACTATGATGATTAATATTGATTACCAGCTGGGATCTAGGATCCCAAAGGAGACAAGCCTCTGAGCATGTCTGTGAAGGAGTTTCCAGATTAGGGTTAACTGAAGTGGGATGATCCACCCTAAACATGAGTGGTACCATCTCCTGGGCTGGAGTCCTAGACTGAGTAAAAGGGAGAAACATTCCTCTCTCTACTTCCTAAGTGCAGATACAATGTGACAGCGGTGCCACACCTTCCTCACCATGATGGACCCGCCCTCAAACTGTGAGACAAAACAAACCCGTTCTTCCTTAAGCAGCTTCTGTCACAAGCTTGCCTCAGCATGGGGCACAGTGACTAATGCATGGGCAGTCCCTTGCCCCTCCTTAAACCTGCAGACTTTGTGTCATTCGGACTCATGCTGAGGAAGGGAGGTCAAGGGGCAGCTTTGCCTGGGGGACAGTCCCAAGGGTGAGCTCCTCAGGCTGCCAGCAACTACGATGGGTAGCATCTCCTTGCCACTGTTGACACGTCCATGATGCCAGTCCAACCAGGAGAAGCAAGTCCCCTAAGGAACTCCTCTGACCAGCACTTCACAGGTTATAATAGATGTCAGAGAGACTGCAGCCCCAGGCAACACAACAGCTAAGTGCCACGTGGGGTCCAGCGACAGAAGAAGCACAGCCAGATTGTAAACACCAAGGACTCCAGCTAATGAACTACAGCTATTCACATCAACACCAAGACTTTGGCTGTGACACATGTATCACACTGTGTGAGATGCCATCACCGGGTACTGGGTGTGGGTACATGAGAACCTTCTGGATTCTTCTCAATGTCTCTTTAACCTAAAGCCAACTTAAAGTAGCCTATTAAGATAGCAACATAGCCATACTCAGCCATTCTAAAAAGGCAGCATCAAAATGAGAAAGCAGTTTCTCTTAGTGTGCAAAAGTGAACGTAGGTGGTCAAAGCACTCCTAGCCCCAAGCAAGAATCAGGCCAGGGAAGACAGAGACCTTCGAGAGCGAGGGACGGTGAATGGGGTATAGCTGGCAGAGAGGGTTGTTGGTGGGCACTGGAGAAGCGGAGGGGGGATCTCAGAGAAACCATGAAGCATGAGTCACAGAAGCCAGGAAGGAACCAGCCTCTTTGCAACGGCATTGGGAGTTCATGCCACACTGCCATCAGATATCAAATATGCTCTGTGCACTCCATAAATGAAGAGTGCCGCTTTGGAGAACGTGTTTCCCAGGCTGGTTACACCCACATCAGGATACTCCCCACCGGCACAGAGCCAGTTTAGAGATGGGAAAGGGGGCATCAGAAGTGTGACAGGGCTAAGGGACAGTGCAGGTGAGGGAAGGGAACAGAGGTTATTCTCGAGGATGGCAGTGAGGATTTACAGGGAAGCAGAAACAAGTCTCCCAGTAGCTGGACTGAATAGGTGAAGTACTAAAGCTCCCGAACAGAGACATGGACCAAGAACCAAAATGCCTTACTTTTAGCTGGGAGACGCCAGGAAACAACAAATGGTTAAATGCCCAGGGAAGCCAGGACCATCTCGTGTTCTGTGCTCAGCCACTGGTCCCTGCAAATTGCCCTGTGTTTCAGCGTCTCCTACTCTCTAGGGGAAGCTCCACACTGGGGGATCTCAGGTGGCCATGGACCTTCAGCATAGCTCAGACCTAGAGGGTCTGATGGAAACATTGTCCTACAATGACCCAAAGTGAGAGACGGCTACAGGGTGGAACCAGGGTCCTCAAAACATCAACTGATTATAACCTACACACACACACACACACACACACACACACACACACACACACACGCACGCACGCACGCACGCACGCACGCACGCACACTCCCGAGGTGTCTAGGTCTGAGGCTGAGCCACATACATACATACACACACATACAGAGTGAAGTGTCCAGGTCTAAGACTGAGACACACATACACACACATGTACACACACACACACACACATACACACACTCCCGAGGTGTCTAGGTCTGAGGCTGAGCCATCATTCCCTCCTGGCGCCATGGTGTTCCTCCTCCCGTCATGCATTATTCATCTTCCCCACATCAAAACAGCTCATGGCAAACTCCTGTTCTCAGAAAACACTGTTCAAAAGGCTGGATTAGATAAAAAGTCTCTGGGCAGCCACTGTGAAAGTGATGTGTGTTTGTCTAAATTATTTAGAGGGAAAGACACAGACTTGAGGGCAGGAGGCCAGGATGTTCAGCTCTTGTTCCATCAGCCGGGAGCTGCAAGCGAGAAATGTTCAGGCTTAAGGAGTTGGTCACCCTGTGAAGATGCTTGTGACTACAGAGGAAGAGCCGTCAAGGCCCAGTACCAGGGGCACAGCCGGGGAGGTCTCCGGGAAGCCACACTCAGAAGGAGATCAGAGCTGCCTGTGAGAAGCCTTCCTGGGTCCAGGGAGCTGAGCTTGGTCATTCCGTGAGCTAAGGGAGGTGCCCTAGAGCTCTCGCGGAAGGACCGTCTAGAAGACAGGCTCTTCGTGCTACAGATGCTGTGGTGGAGGACAGCCAAACTCCCTGGGGCTCCTGTCATAGGCCTTAATGCTCCGCAGATGGGGACGTTGTGACCCAGAGGGCGAGCCTGGCCTCTTCAGTTCATGCGCACATCTGGGCGAGAGCAGATTGTATCTTGTATCTGCACCGCATCTGCCCTGGGGTATTCCAACACCCAATTCCCAGAGTTGACTGCAGGCCAAGTCAAGCCAGACCTGGCCAGGAAGTGAGACAGGGCTTCACCAGGAGTTGTCTGGGGCCTGCGTGCTGAACCTGACTAAGGAAGGCTTCTCAGTACTCTACAAGGCCCAGGACTCTAAGGCGCTCGTTTAAGTATCCTGAGGTTCGCGATCTGAAAGGCTTGAGCTCTGCCATCTAGAACCCGGGACAGGTAGGGATGCTGGCTGAGCCTACCTACTCTTCAGACAGAACCATGTAGAAAATTGCTCCACGAAGCTGCAGGAAAACGGTGGTAGAGCCAAATCTCCCTCCAGCTCTTCGGAAGTACAGGCTGGGAGCACAGACCAGTGGCAGAGCGCGCACTAACAAGTGTGAGACCCCAAGCTTAATTCCTGCAACTGGGGGCCGGGGAAGCTGGGATCAGAGAGAGCTAGGTGTGGGATACACGCCCACAATTGCAGCACCCAGAGGGCTGGGGTGCAATGACGGTGAGTTCAAGGCTAGCTTGGGTTGCCCAGCAAGATTCTGTCTCAAACAAACAGCAAACAAATGAACCACCATCCCCACCAATACAAAAGGCACCAAAATAAAACAACAAAACTAAACAATCAGGAAACAAGGAGAAAAGCAGGCACGAGGTCTTCCGGAACACACAGGCTAGAAGTACCAACAGCATGCACTTTCTCTCCATCAGAGGGGACCCAGGCGCCCTAGCTGAGTTGTCCGCACACAAGACCCAGGAGAAAGACACCCGGTGAAGGTTGGGTGAAGAGCCCTTTATTTTGTGGTAATCATGAGCGGGCTCTCCACCCAGGAGACAGGTAGGGTAAGGTTTATAAAGCTAGAAACCACAATCACATCATTCCAGAGGCAAGCCAGGAGTAGAAGTTTCAGCAGCTCGGTTGATTAAAACAATTTGTTTTATGTTGTAAACGATGGGCCTCCTAAAGCTGGGGGGGAGCTGTATGAGAACACCCTAGCTAAAAGTAGGACAAAATGGAGTTACTCAGGGCACTTCAGTCAACCGCTCTACAGAGGAGGAAAGAAGGAGTCAATGCCACCCAAGGTCCTTCTCTGGAAACAAACCCCTTCCTAGGGGATGACATGGAGCATTCCGGAGGCCCCAGGTGAGTGGCGAGACAAACATCCTGGCACTCTTCCCAGAGCCAAAGCCCTCTGCCTTCAGCAGATGAGAGGAGAAAATGCCTGACAAAGAGCAGCGTGAAAGATTAATGCTGCTGACTACACCGCCTGCGCTGGAGCCAGATGTCATCGTCACATCCACAAGCAAAGGGGCCTGGACGCCAAGGTCAAGAGAGAATGCCAGGGCCCTCACCCCACCCCACCTGGGCTTCTCTCCACAGAGTATCCACCTGGCTTCTACTCATGTCCCGGAGGCTCACAACATTGCCGCAGCTTCACCCTGAATCTCGCCAGGACTGTCCTCAGGGTGGTGAAACCCAGGGGCTCCCACTCCCCAAGAAGTTGCTCCCCGTCTCTTTGGGAACATTCACTGTGTTAGAAGTGAAACTCTAAAACCTAATAATTACACAGCAGAAATAGCAGCCACAGGGCGCAGCGCCAGCTGGTCCTCCCTGCCCCGTGCTTGCTGTAGACTCTCCAGTCCATCCCCATCTCACAGACGAGGAACGCCGAGGCTCAGAGTAGCCATGATGCTATGCCTCCTCTCATAATCAGCATGAAATGTGGCTCGGGCTCCCTGGCTGGCCTGATGACAGAGCTCATGACTCCTTAAGTCTTAGGACTACTTGCCGAGAGAGCCGCAAGTAATACACCTGCAAATGTATTGCCGATTGAAATCCTGCTCTGAGTTACCCCATGTCTTGTAAAACAGCGGGTTTTCAGACTATGCCTTGTGTGAAACTGTACTTTACAAGTAGTTTTTTTACTCCATTTTAAAGATGGAGGATGACTGTATGTCTGAGTGGACACATGGATGGTACGATCATCTGCCTGCACAAACTGATAAATGACTATTCCTGGGAGTTGAAAGGAAGTCACCCTACAAGTCCACCGAGGTGAATTAAGACTGCGGGGGACACATGAGTGTATTAAGATCACACCAGGGAAACCAAGTTCAAGGATATATCAGGTAGCCAAGAGGTGATGGTGCATGCCTTTAATCCCAGCATCCAGAAGGCAGAGACAGGCAGATCTCTGTGAGTTCAAGGTCAGGCTGGTCTACAGAGCAACTTTCAGGAAAGGCTCCAGAACTACACAGAAAAACCCTGTCTCAAAAAAAACAGAGAATATTGTACCTTGAATCAAAACGAGTGTCAATTATCTTAATGGCTGTTACATAAAGTGCCTGCTTAGTCATTTCTTCAACTATTTGTCTGAAATAGGGAATTTCTCCAGCTCACAGGGAAGACTGAAATGCATTTTCACTCTCAGAAAATCTACAGTGGGTGGCCTATAGCTAGGAGTCCTGACACCCCAGTAACCACAGGGGCAGCCCTGATCACAGTGTGGTAGAACCATCCAAATGCTGTCCCCGTCTCTCTACTAAGCCTGGGAGTTTGGGGAATGGCCACCCACAGCAGGCAGTCCAAACACATTCCGGAAGGAGATACCACAGCCTAAGGCTGACCAGGTCCTGACCCCGAGTTTAGCATGCTGGACCCTCTGGAGTCTCAGCCCTGCTAAGGTGGGGCAGCCTCCGTTACCAGGGCCTGTGCTTGCTTCGCACATGGGATTTCATCGCGGGGCATAGTTTGGTTTTGAATTCCACGCACGGAGACAGATGTGGGGCTGCAGTGATAAGGCTGCTTTGTTGTGATGCCCTGATGGACGGGGGTGTGGCCTGACTGGTATTTTGGCCGGCAGAATGAATAGCCAATTTGGTTCCCCTGCAGCAGCTGTAGCAGCTGCCAGGAAGTCGGACAACAAAGTGCCCAAGTTTAAAACGGATGGAGCCACGGTTAGAGAGACAGCAGTCACACAGGCGGTCACCACAAGCTCCCAGGGCGACTTGAAGTTCAAAAACACACATCCTCATCTCAGAGCACCTGGAGTCTCTCAAGCCCAAGGAAAGGGACAGCTCTAGACCTGTCCTTCGTTTGGCCAAGGTCTGCCATGTGTCTGTTGCTCATGCTGGGTTGCTCCATAGCCCCAGCTGGGCCTGAGGGCTGCTCCACCCAGCCCACCCCAGAGCCTCTACCACTCTGTGGACATATGCTGCCCAAGACGCTTGCTTGGAGAACAGAGTCAGTGACCCCAGAGCTATCGGCACAGAGAGGCCAGGGCACAGAAACTCTGATTCCATTGTCCACACACAGCCTTTACCTGACAGTCTGGCAGGAGGTTGGGAAAGAGTGTAAACCACAGATCAAGCTCTGTGGTAGACCACCACAAGCAGAGCCACAGAAGGGCTGGGTATCCAGGCTGAGGGCCAGCCTCCAAGGAGGAGTGAGGAGGCCTGGAGGATCAGAGTCTAATCTGCCGGGATGCAGGGAGTGGATTCTAAGTGAAACACACAGTGCAAGCAAGGGCTGGCAGAACTGAAAATCTCCAGCGGGCCATTCAGATCCTGGAGGGGAGGGTGTCCTGGTGAGCATCACAGAATAATGACAATAACACGGGGAAGGCTCGAGAAGGGGCAGAGCATGCCAGGCCTTGCTGGCAGCCTGTACCTTCAGGCTACAACCTGAAGGCAGCAGAGGCCGTGGGAGAAGTTTGAGTGGTGTGTTGTCCTGGTGTGTCTTAGGGTAGGCCAGGGCAGCTGGACTATCCCACCAATAGCCACCGGAGGGAGAGGATGAACTCCAAGTTAGACTCAAGAATGCAAGACTTCAGCTAAGCATAATGGCGCCCGCCTTCCAAGCACTGGGAAGGCAGAAACAGGAGGATCTCTGTGAGTTCAAGGTTAGCCTGGCTTGCATAGTGAGTTCCAGAAGAGCCAGAGCTAATAGGAAGACCCTGTCCCCCCCCTCCAAAAAATCAAAAGCAAACAAAAACAAAAAATAATAGATTTCATGGGTGGATGGTCTTTTATTATTAAACTATCCCACCTTGACGTTTCGTCAGAACTCTGCCTTCCAACATGTTTGAGGCACTGTCTTCTACAGGCTAGCAGGTGTAGCCAGGGGCACCCACTTCCTTGTACATATTTTCAACTTTGTCTTTTACCAGATGCAATGGGGCTGAATCAGGAGGCTCACAAGGACCCTGGATTCCTGGCCAAGAACCCAAGATCCTGGACTCTTCAGCCACCCACAGATGGCATCCAGGTTACAGGACATAGGGTCCGAGTGTTGAAACGTAAAGCAGAGATATCTGCCCTGAGTCCCCAAAACAGCATGACTTCTGGACTCAAAACAATGTACACTGTGGGTTTGTGTTCAGGTGATGTGAATGTGAACTAAGCATGAGAACCTGGTACCCTTAGGTCTAGGAAGCCAGTCTAACTTGTGTACAGCTCATCCCTGGCTTCTCACCCCCAGCCTCTTGCTGACCCCTTCCTTTATCCCAGAGATCCCATTATCCTCTGTCCTCCTCCTAACCGCTAGCTCTTCACAATCCCATGGCCTTCTTTCCCGTTCTCTCTTCCTCTCTCTGTCCATCACATCTTCCCTTCCTACCTCACCTCTTTCCTCTTTCATTCTCAGTTACTGCTGTATAACAGATACCTCACAGCTTAAAACACTAACCCTTTATTCAGAAAAGGCAGCCTCACAAGATGGCCAGATGAGAAGTCAGGGCCCAGGGAGGGATGACCGCCACATCCCTGTGACATCAAACCTCTTGCGTCTCAGTTTTCTGTGTGAATTTTTCCCATGACTGTAACTGGAGTCTCTTCCCACACTCTCACACTGAGGCTGCCTCAGGTCCTGCTTAGCAGTAGACCTGTGTCAGATTGTCATTCCCAGGCCTCTGTCTGCCCATGAGTTAGGCTGGGCAGTGAGAGCAGAGAAGAGCCATATGATCAGCCTTACCAAATTCCTGAGAAGAGAAGAAACTCAAGTGAAATCGGCAAAAGCACTTTCTCTACATTAGATGGCAGACACCCAAGGAACCCAGTCAAGGAAGAACAGCCAGCTAAGCCCATCCCTAAAATAAACAGATGCATCACTGGGATGGGCGGAAGGATGAATAATGGATGTATGGGTGAATGGATGGGTACTTGGTGAGTGGTAGATGATGGGGGAATGGATGGATGGTGGTTGAGTAAATGGACAGATATCAAGCTGATAAGTTGTTGGGATGGCTGGAAGGATAAATTGGTGAGTGGCTGGTTGGTTGGTAGATTAGTGGATGATAACCGAATGAGTGGGTGAATTGACAGGTGATGACTAGGTAGATGGAATGGTGCATGGATGATGGGTTTGTGGGATGGGTTAAATGAAGAATGATAGATGTATGGATAGATAGATGGGTAGGTATATGTATAGATCATAGGAGTGGATGGGTGAATGGAGGAGTGTTTTGTGGGCGGGTAGATGATGGATGGGTGGATGAGTGGGTCAACAGGTGGATGGATGGATGGATGGATGGATGGATGGATGGATGATGGGTGGGTAGGATGGATGGAAAGATACATGATAGACTTATGGATGGAGAATTGTTGGGGAATTGACGAATCAAGGGTAGATGGATGATGTAGGTAGGTAGCTGGATGGTGACAGAGTGTGTGATGTGATGGGGTAGACAGGTATGGGAAGAGGGGGACTGATGACCAACCATGTTAGATTCCAGAGGATCTCAGCACTTGAAGTTGCATTTCCCCTCTAAACCCTGCCTGTGCCAGCTTTCCTCCAGCAGTCACACTGCTGCATGTCATCCATCGCGATTTACTATTTTGTTTCTTCCTTAGAGTAGAGAGGCACAAATACCTACTGGGATCTGCTGCTCGGGTCTGCCTTCTGTCTGAGGCTGCAGGGAGCCTAGCCTTGGTGGCTGTTTCTCCCTCCCTTCCCTAGCAGACGCATCTGGCAGCAGTGGATTTTGTCATTTTTCTTCACTTGGGTCTGTATTCCTGGGTAATAACCAATGCTTACAGGAAAGCTGGAGTCCTCAGTAATGACACTGAAATCAGATCTCTGTGCACAGGCTGCACAACAGGCTATGAAGGCCTCGCATGCTGATGAGGCTGCTGGCCTGAGCGGTTCATCTGGGCAGAGGAGTTCCTGCCCAGCATCCCCAGGGCCTCTGTCCTCCACCTTGTTTCATAGCCACAGTCAAACTAGAGTGAGTAGGTTCCCTTCCCAGGGCCTGGATGAACCTGCCCTCATCCACATCCTGATGGCCACAGGAATAGCCTCCATCAGTTGTGGGGTGATCCCAGGAAGAGAGACCAGAGTGTGGTCCTTAGGAACACTGCCCAAGAGATGCGGACCTGGAGGAGAGCCACCCAGGCCCAGAAATTCCATTCCAGAACACCCTGCGTGCGAGGGTGGGGGGTGGGGCTATGCTCAGGAATGACTGCGTCTGGGACTGTCCACACTCATGCTGCTGCTGTGTTTAGAGAATTTTCCAGCGCAAGAGGGCACTGAGCTTGCCGTCACTCCCTCCTTGTCATGGGTTCTGTTTCTCCTGTGCATTTGCTATGTTCTATTCTCTGGTCAAAGCTGGCCTCCCTTAGAGGTTCCCAGTGTCCCTTAGCATCGCCCCGCGTGGGGAAGAGAATGAAGCAAGCGTGGCAGCCTGGCAGTTGAGACTCTGCCCCACACGCTAGGAAGCCCAGCCCCACCCCACTGCCCTCTCCACAACGGTCTTTGTTCCATCCCCTGCTCTCTTCCTGGTTGTGTTTTCAGCTTTGTTCGTCTTAGGAAATGTTTTCAAAGACCCAGCTCTGGGCTTTAATTATCATTTCCTTGGGGCTTTCATTTTTGTACTCGTTAACTTGGGTTTGGACAAACTTGCTTCATTTGTTTCTGGGGTATGGCCACTCCCTGTGTGCTGGGGGATTCTGGGCTCCTTCCTGCACTGCCTGGGGTGGGGAAGGGAGAACAAAACCTATCTTATTTCTGGTCAGCCTTGTCTCTGATCTTTTGGATGACAGCTGATAACCCCCACAGTGAATCACATTGACATTCAGTTTCAAATGTTTTTCCAAATCCTTGCTTTTAAGTTTGAAACCTATATCATAACACATGGGTCACCAAATCTCACACTGCTTAACCACTTGGGCTCTCTAATGGTTTCTGTTCCTGCCTCATTGGAAAATTGGGTGGGAGCCTCTTTCTGATGGGAAACTCCAAAAGGACAATGATTGACACCTCCCTAAACCAATGACAGCCACTCTTGGGAGTGGGTCAGAGTTCTAATGTGAGGTCAAGCCTTTGCCCATCCTGGGTACAGAGAGGTCAAGAAAGACAACGGTGAGTGGGCTCGGCCCTCTGATTTCTAAGAAGCAGTTATCCTCTGCCTCCCAGGTCACTTAGACCCAACCCCAAGTTGCTGCCTGACCCCAGGAACAGCATCTGGGTCTGTGGTGTTGTCAGCCGGCAAGATGAACTTGCTAGGGGATGCTAGAACACACCCAAAGAAGCCTCTTAGTGAAAATGCTAATTAATGCAGCCTGTCAGAAGTTGCTTAGAGACCTTTTAGAAAGAAAGGTCTTTAGAAAGAAGGGCAAAGACAACCTGAGACAGACACAGTCGTCTGTCCTGTGGCAGAAGTGCGACATTATACAAGTAATTACAAAGGAGGAGCTGTGGAAGCACACAGAGCTGACTCCATTCCCTTTTGACTTCAGGTCAGAGAGTCTTTACCTGCCCTTGCTCAAGGAAGTCTTTCGCCTTCTCCCCTTCTTTTGATGGGGGTATAAAAGATCTTTGAACAATAAACTTGGGATGATCCTGGTATTCACCAGGTGCCCTCCCGACTCTATCTCTTGTATGTTTCTTCCTTCCAAGCATGGACCAGACAGGCCCGGTTAGACTGGACAGATGACCCTGCAACATGGGTAACAGATGGCACCCAACACTAATACTAACCCTAACCCCAACCATAATCATAACCACAACCACAACCATAACCCTCCAGCTGTGCCAAGGAAAGGAGAAGCCTCAATCACGAATCAAGTGAAAAAGGGGTCCTTAAAGTCCTAAGCTGGGCATGGTGATTCATATCTGCAATCCCAGTTGCGGGGAAGATATACATGAGTTCCAGACCAGCCTGGACTAGAAACCAAGACCTGTCTCAAAAGAAACAAGCAAAGGAGAAAGAAAAGGAAGCAGTCCTCACTCTAGCTACAGGCCTCTGAGCACAGGCAGGGCAGTTCGGTCTGCTGGGATTTTCAGGTCTTTGCACCCCCAGGCTGCCCCCCACAGGGTTCAAAGGGACAGAGAGCACTGCCACAGAGGGGAAGGCTGACAAAACTGCTTGCTGCTACAGAAGCCAGGATCCTGAGCTGGCGAATTTGTGGCCAAAGCCTGGCCTGGCTGATGATCCACAGGCACAGCTGGATACAAGCATCCTCAACCCAGGACATCCACTCATCATGGTCCCTCAACATCTGGGCCACACCCTCTCTGTAGCTCATGGGCCGTATGCTTGAGTTCCCCATGCTTCTGGAACAGGGTTATTCTCCCTTGCCTTCAAGAAGCTCGGGTTTATGATGTGGCGGCACGCTGCTACTTTAGATGCGCAGGAGGCTCAAGGGTTCATTTTGGGAGTGTTTTTCAGGTGACAGCACTGTTATTATGTCAGTGCTGCGTTTTCAGGTCTGCCCTTTAAGCACCACATTTGGGCAGAAGGGCTTTGTAGGCACCCAGGGCCTCCCTTCACCTTCTCAGGGCACAACAGTTTCTTGGAGGTGTCCCTTTGGTCGATATCTTCTGTGAGCTCAAGGACATCCTCAGCTACAATAGAGTTTGACCAACCTGGCCTATGAGATCCTACTTCAAAGAGGAGGGAGGAGAAGGGACAGGAGGGGAGGGCAGTGGTGAGAGGGGCAGGGATGGGAAAGGGAGGGGAGGAGAATAAGGGAGATACAAACACAGAAAGGGGGGAAGGGGGAAGCTATTCTCACATACCACCTCTCTTCTAGAGGACAAAATCTAAGATCAAAGAACCCACCCAGGTCTCACCACTGAGTCTGGAGGCTATGCCACTCTAGGCTCTGCCAAGCGTCACCACAGGGTCCTCTTCAATGCTTCTATGTCCTCTCTTCTCATAGATATTAGTCACTGGATGAGAGTTCCCCTTCACATTATAACCGCATGTTCACTTGATATGGTCTGCATTGATCCTGTTTCCTTAAAAAGCCCATGCTCCTGGGTTCGAGGCTGAGGACTTGAGTACCTCTTCCGAGCAAATCCAATAGAACCAGCTGTGCTTGGAGTCAGCCAAAGAGGTGAGCATAACACTAAAGATTATTTTTTGCAAATGGTTTGGAAGAAAATGGCCCCCAAAGGGAGGGCTTGGGCCCTGCCCTGGATGAAATGACAGACTATGGACACCCCCCATGGAGGACCTCACCCTCCCTGGAGAAAGGAGTGGGTGATTGGGGGAGGGATGGGGATTGGTGGGAGGGCATTGGGAGGAGGGGAGGGAGAGGGAGCTGAGATTGATGTGTGAAACAACCTTGTTTCTAATTTAAATTTAAAAATAAAAACAAAACACAAAACAAAACAAAAGAAAAAGAAAATGGCCCCCAAAGGGAGTGGCGCTGTTAGGAAGCATGGCCTTATTGGAGGAAGTGTCTCACCGTGGGGGCGGGCTTTGACTGTCACTCAGTGTAACAGTCAGTCGACTTCCTGTTGCTTCTCAGCTCCAACACCATGTCTGCTTGCATGCTGCCATGCTCCCTCCCATGCTAATAATGAGCAGAACCTCTGACACTGTAAGGGAGCCATCCCCATTAAATGTCTTCTTTGCGAGAGTTGCTGTGGCCATAGTGTCTTTTCACAGCCATTAAAAACTCGCACCAAGACACAAAGAATAGTTGTGAATGATGTGTGTCTGCGAGTCCATCAAGCTAATTACCATATACGTCACCTCCCAGACCTCTCATTTCTGTGGCCAGGACATCTGAAATTCACTCTTTTAGCGATTGTGGACATAAAGTTCAATTGGCTCTCCAAGCCTGCAGGGTCCACACCAACGGGTCAACCAGTCTTGTGTGGAAAATACCTGAGAAGAAATCACTTCTGCACTGAGAATGTAGTCTTTTATTTTTCACTACTATGCCCCCAATCCTAATGGAGCCCACACTGTAACATCCAGAGGTGGTTTTACCTCTATGGGAGGGTGTGAGGAGGAGCGTCTCCATACTGTAACATCCAGAGGTGGTTTTACCTCTATGGGAGGGTGTGAGGAGGAGCGTCTCCATACTGTAACATCCAGAGGTGGTTTTACCTCTATGGGAGGGTGTGAGGAAGAGCGTCTCCAGCATCTTCACCGTGTTATCTGAGAGGCCTGAGCACTTACAGATTTTGCCATATGCTGAGTCCTGGAAGTATCCCTGATGGACACCAAGGGACTATGTGTACTACTGACCTGTAGCCACCAGCTTACTTTCCAAGGGTGACAGCACGAGGACCCAGAAACAAATGCCATGTTGGGAGAGCCTCACCCTCTCAGTGCTTCTGCCAGTGGAAATGCTGGGGTCCAGGCATGGCTCCACAATGCTCTGTGGGTCAGCTGCTCCTCTGTGAAAGAGAAGTTGCAGGCAGAGGGAGTTGATGCGAGAGAGCAGCCTTCACAGCGCTGGGACATTTGTGCTCTGGGCATCGCTTGGGGCCCAGCACTCAGGGCAGCTTGCCAAGTGCATTTGTCAAGGAAGAGGATGCTTGGCTACTCACAGGCTCTTGATGACCCAGAAGCATGCTGAGGCCTTGCCAACAATGAAGGGACAGGGAAGGAAGCCAAGGCCAACAGCCTGGCTGAGCGGAGCAGCCCTGACAGAGACTACTGTGGCTAAGACGACCTCAGAAGGAAGACTGTCCCTCTTCCAGCAGCCCCTGAGCATCTGGGGCCATATGCAGCAGGAGGCTGTGCGGCTGTACAGAGCCAACAGTGCAGGTCCCCACAGACCCTCTGGTCCCAGTCCCCGGGAACTGTGTTTGCCACCACTCCCCGTGGGGTGAAGGCTCAGAGCAGAAGAGCCGCACACAAAACCCTGGACACTCACCGGGTGTTATAGAGGGGGTTGGAGCCCCCTTTACGCTTCATGTTGGAGCCCCAATTCTAGCATTAGTTGTTCCCCACTCTGCTGGAGTCTGCTGGGGTCCCCTCTGCTTTTTCACTGACTTTTTCCACAGACATGCCTCGGGTCACCGGTTTCAACAGAACCCATGTTATGACCAGAGACAAAACCCAGTCAGTATTACACAGTTGAGTCTCCTTGACCAGAAGTGGAGAAAACATGGGAAGACAGTGAGCATTACCACCCATAGAACAACAGTGCCTGTGGCCAGCATTGCCACAGAACCTCGGGCCAGGGAGCAGAGTGCAGAGACGGGTTCGGGTGGGCCTGATAGAGGCCACCAGCCTGGGAAAGTGAGGTGTTGCCTCCAGACAGATGTCTAAGTGACAGGTTTAGAGACAGGTTTGGCTTCTGTCTGGCCTTAGGTGGGAGGCCAGCTTCTGCTGAATGATGTTGCAGACCTCTAAGCTCCCTGCAATGGCACCTGCCCTTCTACAGGGCTGGCAGCGGCAAGTCTCTGGCTGCCTGGAAGACTGGGCCAGGTTCCCAGGAGGTGATTATAAGTCATGGTCCAGGTGCTGTCTGACTGGCAAGGCTTCTGTCCCTCAATCTAGCTCCTGGCCTGGCTTCTCTCTCACAGGGTATGCCCCTAGGAAGACTGTGGGAAATTCAACTAAATGAGCAAATGTGAGCTCCCGAAGGGAGTTAAGGCCAGGATTCCACCCTCAGAGGTACTGTGTGGACCCAGCCCTCAGACAGGCAGATCACACCCATACTGTTCTGGGACTCCCAGCCCTGGATCTCCAGCCCTAGGGAATCCAAAGCACAGGAGATTCCTGGACTGGTCCACAGCTCCCCTGCTTCCCTAGGTCTCGACTCATAAAGAGTATGAGGTGAACTGAGGTGAACGGTAGGTCAGAAGAGTGTCCCCCAGCCACAGGATACAGGGTAGAACAAAGAATGGAAGGAAAGGATGCAGAAGAGAAGGGGCGTGCAGGATGGAGCAAAGGGTGCCGAGCAGAGAGGCGAGCACAAGATAGAGGATGCACATGGGAAAATAAGTACTTCGGGGACAGGGCAGGTGCTTCTAAGGGGCATGAGGCTGGGCCTTGGGTGCCCCTGAGGAATCACAGAAAGCAAGGACCCTCCCCCAACATTGGGAGGGGTCGGCGAGCCTAAGCGGGAGCTATGGGCCATGTCAGAGGGTAAATGCAGGCCTATGGACTATGTGACAGATGAGCTGACACAGACTGAGATCAGCAGGCTGAGATCAGTGGGACCCGGGCTGAGAAGGAACTAGAAGGGCCTACAGCTGGTCTGTGGAGAAAGGGGAGGCTGGGGTCAAGGATGGAATGTTATAGAAGAGTGTTAGGGGTAGTTGACGAACAAGGGGTGTCCTAGTGTTATTCTGCTGCTGTAACAAATACCATGACCAAAAGCAACACGGTGGGGGGGGGGGGTTACTGGGTTTACACTTCCAGGTCACAGTCATTGAGGGAAGTCAGGCCAGGAGTTCACTTGCAGCCAGGGAAATATAGCACACACAATGGAGACATGCTGGCTGCCTGGCTGGCTCCCAGGCTCCTGGTTAGCTAGCTTCCTTCTACAACCCAGGACCGCCAACCCAGAGAACAGTGACACCCACAGCGGTCTGGGCTGTTCCACATCTATTCTAATAAAGACAATCCCCACAGACTGCCCACAGGCCAATCTAATCTAGGCAGTTCCTCAATCTAGGCTCTCCTCTCAGATGACTCGAGAGCAGTAGTTCTCAACTTGTGGGGCACATTGACCTTAAGGGTCAAATGGCCTTTTCACAGGGGTCTCCCTAGACCGTTGGAAAACACAGATATTTACATTATGATTCATAACGGAAGCAAAATTACAGTTATGAAATAGCAATGAAAAATGTCACAGTTGAGGCTCACCACAGCATGAGAAATCGTATTAAAAGTGTTGAAGCATTATCAGAGTTGAGAACCACTGCTCTAGACTACGTCATCCTGACAAAACTAACTATGATGAAGTAAGAGGGACAGCATCCCCCGGCCTAGAGGGCAGGAAGAAACACGGAACATCTAGAACGTGGCGTGAAAGTGCGGGCTCCAGCAGGGGCTCGGGCAAAGAAGGACAGAGCAGCCTTTATGAAGACAGAGGCATGGAGAACAGGCGCCACTCTCCTACTGCCACATGCTCTGGGTGGAGTCTAAGAGAGAGCTGAATGGGCAGAGGGCAGATGGAGGGGACAGGGCTTGGGAGCTGCTAAGGAAGGAGTGTCAGGCAGTTTGATAAGAGAATTTCTGTGTCTCCTTGTCCCAAAAGAAGAGGAGAGGAGCAAAACTCCAGCAGTATACAAGGAAAGCTGAACGCTCAGGGGGGTGGGGGAGGGAGAGCTGGCTGAGGCTGGCTAAGGGAAGTGCCCCCAATACACACTCTGGGAGTTTTCCCACACATGAACACACACAGACACACATGCACACACACACATGCACGCACGCACGTGTGCACATGACTATGCATGCTTGATGGTAAATGCAGATGTGTGTCTATGTGCACCCTTAGCACCCTCATATGGGTGTGTCTGCTGAAAGAATACTGCTTCTGTCTTCCCAACATCAACCAATGACGAGAGCAACACGCTCCTGAAACTCCCAGAGCCTAAGGCAGAAGAGTGGTGTCCTGCACTCCAGTTGGAGAGAAGAGGGGGTTCTCAGGAGGGAGAATGGGAGTGTCGAGGACTGAGAGCCACACAGGAACCCAGACACACCACAACCTGAGCCGAGCCAGGATGCAGACATCAGCACCGCCCCTCCCCTGGGAGGAGAGTTGTGTGGAGCAGGGAACTGTGTGCGGCCCTGACTTAGGCCTATTCTGAGCTAGTCCCTCATCACCACTTGGGAATTCATGACGCACTGCCCTTCTAAGGGTGCCAGTGTGAACTTACTTGGTTGTTCAAGTGAGTTCAGCACGTTTTGGATTTTTTTTTAAGTTTTGAAAAACATTTTAGGATGCCCAGGACAAATTCCCAAACCAGTGTCCAAGGTTTCAGCTTCCCCATCAGTAAAATGGAGGGTAGATGATTTCTACTCAAAAATTGTCTTCAGTGTGCCTTCTGGAAGGAGGAAAGTGAGCTTGTTCTCACTAACGTTGTGACGGAGTCCATTGTCAGAAACTTAGGTGCCCGGCGTTTTCAGAAACCAGTCAGGGAATCATGAGTGGACAGTGGAAGGGGGCTTAAAACTGGGAGCTACCAGGCTGGATGGTGGCACACGTTTTTAATCCCAGCACTCGGGTGGCAGAGGCAGACTGATATCGTGAGTTCGAGGCCAGCCTGATCTACAGAGTGAGTTACAGGACAGACGAAATCCTGTCTCGAAAAACAAAACAAAAGTCAGGGAGCTACCAACAGAGGCTGGAGCTTCCCCAGCTCCCGGCAGCAGGCGTCCCTCACGGATGAGGCACGAGAGAGGACAGGCTCTGCCTGGATCGTTGCTTCCTGACTGTGTGACATCCCTCTTGGGACCTGATTTTGCTCCTCTTGAGATGGTACCAGAAGAGAGTGACATTCTCATGGTGGTAGTGGTGACAAGAAGACCCACTGGAAACATCATAGGTTCTTGGGACCTAAACATGTGTAATGTGCATTGTATTTACATTCCAATGGTCACGTGCAGTTTGAGCTGAGCAGCTGACTCTGAAAGCCAATTTGCTTCCCTGCCCTTTTTCAGTCCAAAATATGTTTGTCTTCTCCCAGGTCTGTTGTCTGAGGATAGGCTGCCTCCCCAACTCTGTGATGGGGGGTGGGGGCGGATAGCAACCAGTAGGGGATTAAAAACGTTGTCCTTGGAGTACTCGGTGAATGTGTCATCAACCCCTCACCCCAGGCTTAGGGATCTATGTTGAAAGACTGTAAGAGTCAGAGGTGGTGGGTGACTCCAAAGAAACAGTGTCCTCCAGACACACAGGACTGATGCGCATATGAACTCACAGAGACTGTGGCAGCGTGCACAGGGCTGCAGAGGTTCAAGCCAGACAGTGTCCCCCACTGACGGGGGGGTGGTGGGGGAGTGGACATGGGATCCCACCTGTCTCCCACTGACGGGGGGAGGTGTGTGTGGTGGTGGGGGAGTGGGCATGAGATCCCACCTCTAACCATGAAGCTATTTGCAATCAATACCTTCTCGGAAAGGGAAAATCTGTTTTCTCCAACAGGCTCCATGTCCAGGAGTAGTTGGCCAACACAAAACAAGCGCCATGATTTTTTTTTGTGGGGTTCTGTTTTCTTTTAGAAGTTTAAAGGCGGTAAGCAATATCTGGGAGGAGTTGGGGGCAAGTGAAAAATATAGTCAAAATACATTTCCAACAGAGGTCACCACCGTTTATCCTGTGGCACATGTCTGAGGAGGAAGCAGGAGGCTGGAAGCGAGCGCATCATGGAGAGACAGCTAACCAGGATCCCCAGTTACTGCCTCAGTGTCCCTAGTTAATCTCTGCTTGATGCAGTAATCCCCGGATTTGAGGGTGTGACCTTTGTTTGCTCTCTCAGTCAGGCTGCACCAGCCACCTGAGGGATGCAGTCATCTCCTGACTTGATGATGTTTCTCTCTACCTGATGCGTCTGTCTGTCTGCCAGTTTCTGTCTGCTCTTTAACTCTTGCTTGCTAATTGCTTGCTAAACTCATTTATTCCAAACTCAAAATGTGGCAACGAGAGACCACAGAGAGCATATGGCCTTGGCTTAGTGCTGGGCCCTCACTCACTGTTGTCTCCGTCGTGCGTACGTGTGTGTTGGAGGGGAGGCAGTTCCCCAGGGCTCACAGCTCACACCTGCCACTCTTATTTGCATGCAAAAGAGGGTGCTGGCTTCAGGACACACTTAGGTATACACAGCCCATCTGTTTTAATGAAACAGTAAGTACCTTAGGAGGTCTCTAACACGTGTGGCTACAAAAAGCCTCAGCTTCCCGCAGGCTAGCCCGCTCTGCTCCTTTCTGACTATTCCATTCTCTGTGAGGGGGTACATGGATATCCAGGGGCTCCATAGTCTTCCCGTTTTGCACTGAGCTAGGACACGGGCCACTAAACATGAAGCAGAGGACTCAGCCACCACACACCATTTTAGTGAACATGAGGTCAAGCCTGGCCAGGAGCTAGGGACTCCCCCAGGGTGTCCTGCTAGGACCTTGCACTGCCTGGCTAGCAGCTCCAGCCTAGAGCGTCATTCTGCTGTCATTCTTCCCAGTGAGAGCCAGCACGTGGAAAGAGCAGTCCTGAGAGGCCAGAGACGCTTTGCATGGGTTCCTCTAGGTCCTTAGGGTGATGCTAGCCTGAGGAGGGCAGGACCCAGCCTTATTTACATTGTCACTTCTCTGAACCTGGAGCAGGACCTGGCATGCGCGATTCCCATGAGTGAGGCAATATGAACTGATAAATGTCAGGAAGTATAAAATGGGGGCATTTGAGAGACTAGAGACAGAGCTGTGACTTCATCCGGCATCTAAACACTCTGAGTCTCACAGCTTCAGGCGAGAGTGTCTGCTACTGTGACCACAGCAGGCCCTCTGATTGTCCTTGTCCTTGGCATCGGGTGTTTGCTCTACACTCAGGGTATTTGAAGACAGAGCTGGGAAAGTGCCAGTGCCTGACATTTTCCGGTCCTTCAGAAATTCCTCTTTATGGCATGGTTTCTTTTGATTCCCAGGAGAACAGGGCTCCCAACAAAACCTTTGGGCCCCAGCACTTCTGTAAATGGGATTGAAGGCTGAGTCTGAGCCTGGAACATGTTTGCCTTGGGCCTGAGCTCAGCTCTGGCTTGTAAGTGGTGGTGATGGGTATTTCATGCTGTCAAGAACTTGCCCTTTGACTTGAGGTGGTGGCTTCTGTGGTTGTTGTGATCCTGTCCCTGTGAGCCCTAGGTCATCCCACCCACTCAAGTAAAGCTCTGTACTTGGAAGTAACCAGAGATGGGGTCACAGCTAGTTACACTGCAGGTCACAAAGAGTGTAAAGAAGACAGAGAGGCCCAGAGAGGTCTAGAAAGAACTTGAGGTAATTAAGACTTCTCATTCCTGTTAGTGTAAGCTTAGCCATGTACCACACTTGGGAACACTTATAAGGCAACACTCTTTCCCCTTCTAACTGTGCTACAGGGCTTGTTGGCTGCACTATACGACACCACTGTGTATGTGAGAGAGAATAAAGTTGTATCGAAACACAGCCATAGTCATTCAAGAAGGTGTTGTGTATGGCTGTCTTCATATATCTTGATAGAGTTAAGTAGTGACTACAAAGACCAACTACTCTACAAAGCCTGTAGCACACGTCATGTGAAGTTTTCAAGTCCCTGGCATACAGACAGACATCAATATGCCTGCCACATAATGACAGGAGAAGGTGGTTTGAACAAGGTCCCCAGTGACCCTATGGCACTTCCATGGAGTGAGCCGAGCCTTGCCAAAGACTCTATTAAAGCTTGTGGATCTTTAAACCCAGCACTTGGCCACATTGGTCTGTTCTCTATTGATGAGAACCTGGAAGAAATAGGGGAGCCCAACTCCCCAAACCAACAGCAGGTCCTGTACTTTCATGAATCATAGAGCAAGTGTCTCCACATGCCATGTGTCATAGGAACCTCCCTTGTACTTCCCAGTGTAAGCGGGCTTATAGAGAGGGATGGTGACATATTGGTTGGACTGACAGATAAATGAACGCATGGAAGGGTAATAAGAAAGAAGGAATGAAAGAAAACAACATAGATTGAATAGAATGAATGACTATGTGGATAAGTGGGCGAGTATATGGACTATAAGAATGGAAGGACAGTTGGTTGGATGGATGAGTGGATGGATGGGGGTAGGGTGGATAGGTAGATGGATAGATAGATGGATGGATGATTAGATAACGGACAAGTGACTGGATGGACAGATAGATGGATAATTGGTTGATGGATTGGTAGATGGACAGATGTTATCGATGGATCAATGACTGGATAGGTAGACATATGGATGACTAGACAGCTGGATGAATGATGAACAATTGAGTGGTTAGGTAGATAGACAAGTAGATG
Organism: Mesocricetus auratus; assembly: GCF_017639785.1. Lineage (NCBI taxonomy): Eukaryota > Metazoa > Chordata > Mammalia > Rodentia > Cricetidae > Mesocricetus > Mesocricetus auratus. The sequence goes on along the minus strand of NW_024429190.1, from coordinate 15,339,493 downwards.
GGTGGATGTGGGAACACCAGACCTTGAGCAGAGACCCACTTCCCCTTCTGCCTGGGAGTAGGCAGCTGTAAGACAATGTTTACTAAAAACAATACAATGCCTGGGGGCATTAAGTTCCTGGAAAAGGCCTGCCCACAGAAACCACCCTGAGCTCGACCTTGTCCAAAGACTAACCGCCTCTTCTGCCACACCCAGATCAGTTTCTGGGGTCAGAGCAGAACCAGCCAGGGTAGAGAAGAGAGAGCAGAAGCTTCTCTGGTGGGAGCCTTTCTTGGGAAGTTTTCTTGAACCTTTTTGGGGCCTGCTTAAAGTTTTCTTTACATTGTGGAACGAGTCTCTGTGTTGTCAATCCCCGACACCCTCCGCACGTTCTCGGACACAGGCCGCGCAGCAGACGCGACAGGTGGATAGAGTATTATATATGAATGACAGATTGGACAACTGGATGGATGGATGGATGGATGGGATGATGCATGACATGAAAAATGGAAAACAGCTGGGACTTGCTCAGCAGTTAAGGGCATTTACTGCTTTTGTGGAAGACCTTAGTTCAGTTCCCAGAACCTACACAGTGACACACAAACATCTGTAACTTCAATTCCAGGGGCCCCAACAACTCTGTTCCCTGGATCCAGCCTCTAAGGCACACACATGGTGTACTGACATACATGAAAGCAAATACTCACATACATAAAACTTGTCTCAAAAGAGAGTGAAGAACGTTTGAAATACAGATGTAGGTAAGCTTTCACTCTCAGGGTTGAGTCAGCTAGCACTGGGTCCTGCTACAGTTTGGATCTTAGATGCCTCCCATGTGTTGAAGGCCTGAAACCTGTGTTCCTATTGGAAGACGGTAAAGACTATGCAAGGAAGCTAGGTCCCTGGGAGACATGTCATGGATGGGTTATTAGAAGCAGGCCCCTTCTTCTCTGATTCCAGGCTGACATGAGGTAACCAGGTCCTCCACCACATGTTCTGGCCAATGTACAAAGCCCAAAAATGTGGAGGCCCAAAGCAATACCTAACTAACCATGGACTGGAGCTAAGACCCAAAACAAACCTGCTCTTCTTATGTGATCATCTCAGGTGTTTTGTCTCAGTGATGGGGTGCTGAAGCAGGCCAGCCTTACATTTGGAGCCCTGGATGTCTCTCTTGCTTCACTCCTGGCAAAAAGAGGAGGCCTTGACTACAAAAATAAACTGCAGAGTCCAAGGAGATGGTGCAGCGGGTAAAGTGATTATCATGCAAGTGTAAAGGACCCTAACTTGGATCCCCAGCACCCATGTAAAAAGCTAGGCGTGGTAGCACCCATCCATAACCCCAGAACTGGGTATGGAGACAGGTGAATGGCCAGTCAGTCAGTCTAGCAGAAATAACAAGCTCCAGATCAAATTCAGTGAGAGACCCTGCCTCGAAAAATAAGGTAGAGAGCAAGAGAAGAAGACACATGATGTCAACCACATGAGAGAAAGAGAGAGACAGAGAGAGAGAGACAGAGAGAAAGAGAGAGAAACACTTTTTAAAAATGACTAATTGCTGCTGCTCCACTAACCAAGGCTGGGACATACCCTGGAGGGGTGTGCTGTGGACTGGAAGCAGGTCTAGTCCCAACCTTCACCCTGTGTCCTGCATAGGTTGAAGAGAAGGTCCTGGCTGGCGACTGTTGTTTATTTTAGTAGATTCTTTTCTTTTTGCTGGCATGGTTCACAGTAAACAACATAAACATGGCACATCTCTCCCTAATCCAGCACCATAAACAAGGGGCACAGACAAAGTGGGGAAGTCTGCCTTTGCCCTCCTACTTAGGACTAGGGATGAGTCACAGTCTTAGGCGATGGCTAGACAGAAGCTCCGACAGAAAACTAAAGGCCCTCAGGCATTCCTCCCATCACCTGGTCCCTGCCATACCCATGGGCTATGCCACCTGCCTGACAGGCCCTGAGCAGGGGAGGGGCCAGCCTACTTTGCTCTCATCCCCTTGCAGGCTCTACCGAGACCATGGGCTCCACATTGCCAAGCTGAGTCTGAGGTCTCACCACCACTCAGAATCATAATCCCACAGGTGACCAGAGCCCAGGCAGGTGAGGCAACTCATGGCACTGGATCCCACCTCATCAGAGCCACCAGGGAGGGTAGGCTGCCCTGGAACCCACCTCTGAGCCATAGCCCAGAGAATGTATAGAAGCCCAGGGCTGCTGAGGCAGGTTAGGGCCTTTGTCCCACTCTTGCCGATGGGGTGTCTTTTGACCAGGTGTCTGGGACCACCCAGCTTTCTAAGACACAAAAGCCCTCCCAGTCTGTGCTGTGTGTGAGGTCTCAGTAGTTCTTCACTGGTCATGCCTCTCTGCTTAGCTTAGCCCTCACTTCTTACTGCTTCAGTGGTCCCAACCTCCCTGACCAGTGTGACCAGCAGCTGGTCCGGCCCCTGCTCAGCTGTTATGGAACCCTGAGAAGCCCCAGCATCCCCAGAGTGGCCAGCAGCACTGGGTCTGAGCAGTCAGGCTCTCTCTTCAGGTCAGGTTCTGGCTGGAGCTTATGAAAGAAAGGCCCACATCTGGCCCATGAATAGCCCTCCAAGGGGGGGCGTAGGCTCAAGGCCAAGATAGGGTCTCTGTGCAAGGAGGGAACCTGAGGCTCAGACAAGGTCATAAATCTGGTCCCAGCATCCTGACTTGAGGGCCCTGCTCCAGGTTACAGAAGGGAGGATGACATCAGGGGGGATCTAGATACCAGGCCCCACTCAAGTGACTCACTGCTGGTCCCCAGGCAAATGGCCTCTCCTGGTAAGATTGCTGACCTTCCTCCTCATGTCTTGTAGAACATGTCTTGCAGGCATTACAAAAGCAATAGGGTTAGAGTTTGTGGAGAGAGCTGTGCTCCAGGGGTATGAGGGCTGGCTGGGTCCTTCCTGGATGACTGGCCGGCAGCCACTAGAGTCAGCGCTCACCCCACCCTGGAGCTGGCACTGAAATCCCCATGCTACACTTAGACAAGTCACTGTCCTCAGGAAGGTTCCTGTTAGAGGGTATCTCCCTGGGAGACCCTTTCTCTCCCCTACAAGCTGTAGGAAGATGCCCCTTAAAGTTACCTGGACAGCATAATGAAGACCCACACACCGGGGAGCCTCAACCAACACAAATCTTCCCACAAAAGGCAGGAATCTGAGGGGAAGGTGTGAGTAGCCACGCCCTCAAGGGCTTCAGAGGACAGACCCTCCTGCCTCTTCCAGCTGCCTGAGGCTGCAAGCATCCTTGGCTATGGTCACATTGCTTCCTATGAAACATGTGTATGCCTGCCCCGCCCCCAGCATCTTTTCTGGACACTAGGATTGTGTTTCGCACACACCCCACCCCTGCCCCATCTAGAATCGCACTTTTCTTAAAGGACAACGTGCAACACAACCGCAAAGAGCCCTTCTCCAACAGGTGACACTCAGGCTCAGTGCTACAACATGGTGGCTTTTGGAGGCCAGCAGCCAGCTTGCTGCCCCACCCACAGCCCAAAGGCAAGAGCCACCCCACAACGAAGGGCAGCAGGGTCTGCAATCCTACCCATGCCCTTGTTTTCCTTTCTGGCGGAGTTGGTGTCACATCCCCATGATCTAACAATGTCCTTCACATTTGCAGAAGTGCAGGCCAGCTAGTGCTGGCACAGATTACTCCCCCCCAACCCATGCATGCCTCTGTCTTAGGACAACAATCCAAGGCCAAGATAAACTAATTAACATGGCGCCTGCTCTGTGACGGGCCCTCTCTAGGGATGCCTTACTACACTCTGGACACCTCACACACGGCAGTGACCATCCCACTTCCACAGGTAAGAAACTGAGGCTGAAGGAGGTAGCTCACAGATGCCACCTGGTGGGGACAGGTTTCAAACCCCAGTCAGCCAGTTTCTATTCCTCTGGGGCCAGCTGCACCCATGGAAAAACCAGCCTACCGTCAACTCTTGCAGCAGCATAGCTGGTGGCTTCACAGGACCAGTGGACAATATCCACAGGAGTAAAACAGCACTATTTCCATGTGTGACAACCCTGGTGAACTACCCACAGGAATCCCATTCATCTGGAACGGACAGTGGTGGGCAGCCTGACCCCTAACTGCCAGACCCCAGCTGCCTTCAGAGCCCCCAGACTCTGGAGGCAAAGCAGAAAGGCAGCACACTCCTGTAGGCTCCCAAGCCAGCAGAGCTAGGCTCCAGCTCAACCTCTACCACCCCTCCTTCAGGACAGACCAGCCCTCTTACTCGAGGTTCAGTGTCCACATGATTCAGGGGCCAGCCATCAGGACACCAGCTTCACCCTGGAAACTGACCAGCTCAAAGGCAAAATGGCAAGGTGAATTCTAGTTAAATGGCTGAGCAGAGCGAATGTGCCTCACAGTATTAACCTTTTATTTTGTCAGTTTGAGGGGGAAGGTGAGGAACTGCGAACAGTGTTGGCACAGTCCCAGGTGCTGGGCCTGCATACCAGGGTGACAGCAGCAGAGCCAGGGAAAGCTTGACAACAGAGCTTGTGCCTTTGCTACCCTGTTTGGGGTTTGCCTCCTCTCACTGAGCAGATGGAAAACTAAGGCACAGGTGGACATGGCCAGTCACGGTCGCAGGGCCAGGATCCGAAACCCAAGTCAGAGCTGGAAAAGGCTAAGGGCTGGAAGGTGTCACACACCAACACTGTATTATGCAAATTAGTGAAGACCCCCTCCCCACCAGGGCTCCACGTGAAGGTAAAGAATAGCACATGCATGTGTGAGAAAAGACACAATTATAGGAGGAGGCAGTGCTATGCAAATGACCTGTAAAGGGAGTTCAGGAAGGTAGAGTTGGGGGAAGAACAGAGAAAGAGACAGAAAAGAGAAACCTTAATAGAGGGAGCTATTATAGGCTTAACGAGAAACCTGGCACTAGGGAAATCTCCAGGAATCCACAAGGATGACCCCAACTAAGAATCTAAGCAATACTGGAGAGGCTACCTTAAATACCCTTCCCCTATAATGAGATTGACGACTACCTCAAATGCCATCCTAGAGCCTTCATCCAGCAGCTGATGGAAGCAGAAGCAGAGATTCGCAGCTAAGCCTTGAGCCAAACCCCTGGAATCCAGTTGCAGAGAGAGAGGAGTGATGAGCAAAGGAGTCAAGATCATGCTAGGGAAACCCACAGAAACAGCTGACCTGAACAAGTGGGAGCTCACTGACCCCAGTCTGACAGCTGGAGGAACCAGCATAGGACCAAACCAGGCCCCCTGAACATGGGTGTCAGTTGCGGGGCCTGGATAGTCTATGGGAACTCTGACAGTGGAACCAGTATTTATCCCTAGTGCACTAATACGCTTTGGGAGTCCATTCCCTATGGAGGGATATTCTCTCAGCCTAGATATATAGGGGAGGGCTTAGGTCCTGCTCCAAATGATGTGACAGACTTTGATGACCCCCCATTGGAGGCCTCACCCTCCCTGATGAGTGAACGGGGGTTGGGATGGGGGGGAGAGAGGGAAGTGGGATTGGTATGTAAAATAAGATTGTTTTTAATTTAAATAAAAATAAAAAACAAATCCATTTTCAGAAGCGTCTTTCCCTTCTCTTCTTCAAAATGTCTCTAGTTTAATTCTTTGTTCCATACATAAGGACCCGGAAATCTCAGATGTGCTTGGATGTGTTTACACCTCTAACAACGGCACCATCTTAACATCCTGTCAACATTCAGGGCCAGACTGGTGACAGGGGCTTGCCCCAGCTCCAGCTCTACCATCCTCGACAAAAGCAAAAAAAAAAAAAAAAAACAAAACAAAACAGAATTCAGAGCTCCAGGGGTCAGAGATGATGTGGAAACACCGGTCACAGAGACATAGTCTCTCTCTATGTAAGTCAGCTTTCTGTTCCTGCTACAAAACACCTGAGACGATCAGCTTAGGAGGGGAAAAGGTTGGTGTAGACTCATGGTCTATGAGCTGAGTGCTCTGGGCCTGTGAAAGTGCAGTTTGTTATGGAGGGAGCATATGGTAGGGAGGTAGCTCACACCCTGGCATCCAGGAAGCAGAGAAAAGAAAGGGAGGGGCCCAGATATCAAGGCCAGTGACCTGATCCCCCCCCCACTGGATTCCACTACCTCCCAATAGTGTCACGAGCTAGAGGCCCTGCCTTTAACAAATGGCTTCTGGGGACATTATCCAAAGCACAGTGCTCCCCTCTGTTATAGAGGCACCCATATAGCTCTGGCCTCATGTGTCCAGAAGGGAACTGGAATGTTAAGGTAGAAGGAGACTCCTCTGTCCCTCCATCTTGGCTTCAGGTCTGTCCACAGTTTGATGAATACGCCATTGTGAGGCCTCATAAACCCTAGCTTTTGGGAAAGAGTGATGTGACAAAGGGCAGACTAGCCTTGAACTCACAACCCTCCTACCTCAGCCTTCCCCAATGCTGGCACACACCAGCACACTTGGCCAGCTCCAAGCTTTGTAAGGCCACCTGTGACTGGCAGGGTGAGAGCCTTACTAACATCAGCAACCATGGGCCCAGGACTCAGGATGGAGAGTGGGGGTCTACGGGTTCCCAAGCAGTGGGTACAGGGCACGGGGAGCAGAGATTTCAGGTGTATGTCAAGGAACCACCTCAAGAGAAATGGAAAACTCAGCATCAAAGTTGCTGCCTCACATGGGACCATCCTCACAGACACCAAGCAGTGGCTCTCCGAGGGGCTATGTGCAAACACACTCAGAACAAATAGTATCTGACTTACAAAGAAACAAAATTCTAGCCACACTGCACAGGACACATGGTTGGACAACAGGGACATCATGCTAAATGAAGCCATACAATCATGAAAGACAGGTCCTGCAGGGTCCCATTGATAGGAAGTCTCCAGAGTTGCTGAACTCACAGAGTCATGCTGTGGGCGTTTCTAAGAGAGAAACCCACTTCATTGTCTTTACAATGGTCATATATAGGCTGTGATGGTTGAAGCTATCAGTTATCGAGGAGCATAAGTGCGATTGTGGGAGGATCCTGGAGGGTGTTTGACCAGTCAGGGCTGGTAAAGTAAAACCTCTAGCTCTCCGGGATGCCAGAAGGTATCCCACTGTAAACAATGTTAACAGTCTTGTTTGACAACCCCAGAAATGTCTAAGAAAGAAATGAGTCCTGCTCAGGGTCACATTCATTTAGACCGCAAGTCTGCTTCCTTGCTGTTTTAACATAAAATAGCTATATAAGGAAGGAATGTTGTCTCTTTGCCCACAGCCTTCACAGCTGTGCTGGAATTCTTGACTCCAGATGAGGCTTCAACCAGTCTCTGGGATGAAAGGATCTTTCCTCTTCCCATTTCCCCATAATCTTCCCTGTCTTTCTATCCTGCCAGGATGCCATGTGCTTCAGGAATTGGAGAAATGGCTCAATGGTTAAGAGCATATGCTGCTCTTTCAAGAGGACCTGCAACTCCAACTCCAGAGGATCCAACACCCTCTTCTAGATTCCCTAGGCAACTGTAGCCCTCGAGAGACTGAGGTAAGTAGATCTTTGAGTTTGAGGCTAATCTGGTCTATAGAGCAAGTTCCAGGACAGTCAAGATGTGGTGTTTTGGATAAGAATGGTCCCCATAGGCTTATGTATTTGAATGCTTCGGCATCAAGAAGTGATACTACTTGAGAGGGGTTAGGAGGAGGAGATGTGGCCTTGTTGGAGGAATTATGTGACTGGTAGGCAATGGCATAATTAAATAAAAATGTCAGTGTCAAGTATTGGATACCTCCTTAAAAGCTATTGGTCCCAAAGGTGCCACAAAACAATGCAGGCTATTGCCATTGCTCATGGTTACCCACCATAGCTTGATGTTAAGACACTATTGCTGAAGACACACTTTGGTGGCAGGACATAGGGAAGTCAGGCCAGAGTTGACCTAAAATTCTCCCTACAGGCTAGCTTTCATGCTGATGGAAGCTTTCTATGCAGAGTATTGGGTGAGAAAAGTTATCAGTGGTCTCACCCAGCAATCATCTTCTGATTTACCTGAAGCCTGTTCTACAGGGGGGGGATTTCACACCTGGCACTGTAAGCCAGGTCAAAGCTCATGGCCCTAGGGCAGAATCTATTACTGTTGTTTTACTACATGGGCATGTTGTCAAACTACCTTCTAAATGTTTGTTCTTGTAGCTGTAGATTGCTGCTGCTCTCAGCCTTGCCCAGAGAACCCTTTATCTGCAGTAGACAGCGGTTAATGCAGAAGATGATAACTGGTCAAGGTGCTGAGAATAAATGACTGAGCCCTAAATGGAGCATTTAGCAACTCTGCCCCAAAAAGCTTGGTGACTAATGCGTCAGCGAGGAGCAGGAAGAATGTAAGGTCCAGAGGATGGGGAAGGGTGCTGGGAGATGCTGTTGCTGAGACATGTATAGCCACTGCACACAAGAACTCACTACAGCTATGATAACCTCCATGATATCAAGTCAACAAGATCAGTCATCGCTCCAACCAGCAACAGAAATTAGATTCAGTGGGTTACCAAAAATGGGTGGAGGGCTTGAAGATGGGAGAGGATGTTTTAGGGGGTGTCAAGGGGTGAAAGGGTGGAGTTGGGAGTGGATATGATCAATGTATACATGTATGGAACTGTCAAAGAATAAATTAAAGAGGAAGAGGAGGGGGAGGGGAGGAGCAGGGGGAAGGGGAGGGGAGGAGGCCTAAAGAAATGGTTCAAGGTTAAGAGCATGGGCTTCTCTTCCAGGGGGGACCCAGGTTCAGCACCCACATAGCTGCCTGTTTACAACCATCTGTAACCCTAGATCAAAGGCATCCAAAGCCTTCTTCTGGCCTGCATAGATATGGTGCACATACATATATTCAGACAACATTCATGCACATAAAATAAAAACAAATCTTTAAAAAGAAGAGGAAGAGGAGGAGGGAGAGCTGGAGAGTGACAGAGGAAAATACCTGAAGTCAGTCTCTGTGCACACACATGTGGACACACACACATGAGCACGCACATAGAGAGAAAGACAGAGACAGAGACAGAGAGACAGAGAGAGAGGCATACTATAAACACTGCCATTGTAGCCCATAGTGGCCTCAAACAGCTCACATTTACCATTTCCACCAGTAGCATCCAGAGCCCAGGCCATGATGCTCTCACATGACGAGCCCCTTCGGCCAGACAGTGCTCAGAGCAGTGTCCCTCTGCTTGCTCAGCTGGCCTTGTGCCTCAGAGAGCATCCATCTCCACGCCGGCTAGTCCTCACTGCTGTACCTGTGCCCAACTCTCCCAGTCACTAAACCACTGGCAAGCTAGGCCCCGCTCAGGAGCAATTACCGAACAAAATGTTTTCTTTTTTCTCCCTTTAAAACACATTATGCAGAGCCATATAATGGCCATTTTTATTGCCAAGATACTTGAGCAATGGCTTTCTGCAAGCTGAGGATGACAGCTGATATTTAGTGACGTGAGTCACGGGGTTGTTTTTGCATCGCAAAACCAATCATCCTCCCAGGGACAGAGAATCCGTCAAAAACAGCATCTGACAGACAGTGTTTGTCAAAGTCTGCCTCATGTCATCTCATTATATTCTGTACCATGTACTGAAATTGCCATATGCAGAAGATCTCAGTGGCATAGGATTAGGTATAAATACATAAAATGAGTAAAAGGCTTCCTGCCTAGTCAGCGTTTGTTACTGTGATAGAACATCTGAGATCAGTGACTTAGGGTAATTGCTTATTTTGGTTCATGGTTTCAGAGGCATCAGCCTGTGACCAGTGGATCCATGCTGTGGGTCTGTTAGCAGGACAATGCTACCAGCCATGGTGGCTAGGGAACAGAGGAAAAAGACAAGACTGAGCCAGACACATCTTATGTGACCCGTTTCCTAGCTAGGCCCCACAAGCCAATAATACCACTGTTTTATGACACTACCAAAGGATTTATCCATCGATTGGCTACAGACCTCAGACTCCATGCACTTCCCCCAAATGCCCTGAGCCCTGGGGAACAACTCAGATTCAGGCAGTCACAAAGGCTGTGCTGATGCCACCTAACCCTGCAGCGACCTTCCAGAGTGGAGACTGTGTGTGTCGTGTGTGATTCCCTTCCTTCCTATTGTCCTTCCTCCATGCCTGCCTTGCCTTCCTCTACCTCACTCTTCTAACCCCCCTCAAACCCTTTTCTATAGTCTTCCTGCGCATGTCTTTGTCTACTCTGCTGGAATTAAAATAGCACCGTCTGGCTGGGTCTGATCAACCTCAGACACTGATTTTGCAGGGTCTGGTGTCTGGCATTAAGGCACCGGCACACCCAGTCTTTGGGGAAGACCTTGTTGCTCCCAGACTTCTTCCCACTGTGTCCTCTCTGGGTGCAGGAGCGGGCAGCTCTGGGGCTCCCTCACGAAGACACAGCTCCCGTCCTGACGTTTACACCTCATGGCCTTATTGCTCCCAAAGTTCTCTCTGGGCTGAGGATCTCATCACATGAGTCTAGGTACACTGACTCTCAGGTTCTCAGCAGCAGTGTGTGTGTGTGTGTGTACACGTGTGCATGTGCGTGTGCATGTGCGTGTGCATGTGCGTGCGTGCGTGCGTGCTGTGTGTGTGTGTGTGTGTGTGTGTGTGTGTGTGTGTGTGTGTGTGTGTGTGTGTGTGATAAGAGAACTGTACCATTCGATCTGAGCTGGCCATGGTGGAGCACACCAGTAGGCAGATTACTGGATAGGATGAGTTTGGGGCCAGCCTGAGCTACATCTTGGCCTGTTTGGTGCTGGACACCTGTAATCAGCACCCAGCACTCAGAGGCTGAAGAATTGTTGCACTGTTTAGTTTTATGTCAGCTTGACACAAGCTAGAGTCACCTGAGACAAGAGAACCTCAGTTGAGAAAACACCTCCATAAGATGGGGTTGTGGGAAAACCTGTGGGACACTTTCTGAATTAGTGATTGATGCAGGAAGGACCAGCCCATTGTGAAGTAATACCACCCCAGAGATGCTTTCTGGTCCTGGATTCTATAAGAGAGTGGGTTGAGCAAGCCATGGGCGGGAAGCCAGTAAGCACCACTCCTGCGTGGCCTCTGCATCAGCTCCTGCCTTGAGGTTCTTGTCCGTCTCCAGTTCCTTCCCTGACTTCCTTTGATGATGAACGGTGATATGGAAACACAAATGAAGTGAACCCTTTCCTCCCCAAGTTGCTTTTGGCTATGGTGTTTCATCACAGCTATAATAACACTAAGACAGGAATTACTGTTGCAGTCAACCTGGTCTACATAGTGTGTTCCAGGCCAGCCAGGGGAGCATAGGGAGAGCCTGAAAGAGAAAAAGGAAAGCATGGCATGGTGGTGCACACCTCCAGTTCCAGCACTGGTGAGGCAGCAGCAGGTGGACCTTTGAGACTCAAGGCCAGTCTGGTCTATGATTTGAGTTTCAAGCCAGCCAGAGCTACACGGTGAGACCCTGGGATGCAGCTTCCAGATGTGCTGGATCAAAACTCCCACCAGTCCTGCCCTCCAGAGACTTAGGACCACTGCCCATGGGAGACTAGCTGTCCCTGCTAGCTTCATCAATAGCTGTCCTGCAGAAAGGAATGGAAAAGGGGCAGACACTGGCTTCACGAGACCCCGTGAAGTCAGGCTGGGCCTGACTCCAGGAAGTGGGGCCCTGTCTAGGCTTGCCCACAGCCCTGTTCCACTCCTCTCACTCCCTTGTCCTGAGTGAGCATGGTATTGGGAGCACAGGAATGCTGGGAGAGAGGTAAAATGGAGGCCAGAGTCGGGCTGTGGTGTGGTGTACTTAACACAAGCATCAGGTGACAGGAGGCAGAAGGCATGGTGAACCCTAGCATGGCTCCTGCCAGGCTTGGTAACAGTGTCAGGGAGGCAATGTGTAAGCCTTGCAGAAGGGCAACTGTGAATGTGACCTTGGAGTCAATGAATAGGTCAAGCTTTCTGCACCCCAAGTCTTTCTGGGGGGCCAGGACAGGAAGCATGTGAATAATCCCTCCTTCCCTCAGAGACTCCCCTATTCTCCTGGCTGGCAGCTCTGTACTTCATGTTCTGAGCCTCACGTCCCTTGCTTGCACAATACTCTGGATAAGTTCCCTGCTTCCCAGGCCCAACCTGGACTCCAAGGACACAGAACAGGTCACTGTGCCTACCCACTGTCACCCACCACCATGGCCACTGCATTGGCCCAGGAACTCAAAGAGAAGTTTATTTTCCCCTAGAACAAGCCCTGTGCTTACTTGATAGTCATCAGACAAAGTCCCTTTGGAGAAAGGAAATCACCTGTCATGCCTGGAATCTAAATGTCCATGGAGCTGATAAACTTCATCTCCAGTGTCTGGGCCCACCCCACAAGCCATAGTAGCTCCTAGGAACAGTGAGACTTTCAACATCTGCCCCCCCTTAATGGTCTGTCTGCATCTAGCTTTGGGTTCAACAAAGGCCTTTAGTTCCAACCTTTTCCACACACATTGAATCCACAGTAGAGTTAAAAGTTCCAGTGCAAATCGGACCCAATGATTACAGCAAGGAAAGGACAAGGTTTCAAAAATAGCAGTGGGTGAGAAGACTGACAGATGCTGCACATTTGACAGGGTGAATCATTCGGTGGCAGCTTGGTCCCCCAGGATGAGTGTGAGTCACACGCATGAGGGGCTGCCTGCGCCGAGTCCCAGGGAACAAGGTGGACACAGGTTAGCTTCACAGTGAGTGAAGGCCTTGGGAACTGGAGATGCCCTGAACAAAGCTGAGGTATGAATTCTGTCAGAGCTTAGGGGCCAGGCAGGGCCAAGGTGACATCAAGGGAACCAGGTTTGTACACCATGGAAGTGAGGCTGTCTGTAGAAGGATAGAGTTCATCAAAGAGCATGGTAAGCAACACAGAGCTGTCTCGGCGACTGCAATGTCACAGATCCTCAGGCATTCAGGGACACCAGCTTCACTGGCTCAGCAGGGAAGGTCACAGCCTCAGAGAACACAGGGCCTGAGTCCCAGGAGACCCTGGACCCCATCAAACTGCTGACTAGTTCCTGAGATCTGGGATAACAGACAGCAGCAAGAGCTTGTGGGAAGGGAGTGGGGACAGGCACGGGCAGGTGTTGGCCAGATCCCAGGGACTCAGGAAACTCCAGCCTATCACATCCCACACACAGCTGGACAGCAATCAGTCCCAGCTGGTCCAGTTCCAGGGTCCTGTTTATGAGCTCTATGGACAGAGGCTTCAAACAACAATTTAGCCCCTTGCTGGTCCGAGAAGTCCAGATTGACATGGAGGTGACAGCCATGTCCCTTCCAAGGTTTGGCAGAACCTTCCTGCCTATCCAGCTCCTGGACTCCTGCTGGACTTTGTCTGAAGGCATGTCACGCCAGAGCCTTTGACCATGACCTCACATGGCCTTCTTGACCTCCTTGCTTGCCATGGGATGGATGTAGGGCCCACCCAAGTGACACAGGGTCTTGAGATCTTTACAGGTCGGTCACATCTGCAAAGACCTTTTCTCCCCAGTGAGGTAGTGAGACCCTGAGACCTCATGTGGACATGTCTTTGGGGTCTACAGTTCAGCTCCTTCTGAAGTCCTGGCCTTCTCAACCAGCTGAATTCTCCTAACACCACAGGTAGACCATACTCAAGTACCTTAGAGTCTGTTTTGAGCCACTACCCAGCACTTCTTTGGGCCCCAGAAAAGGGTCTGTCCAAAATTACCTTCCATGTTAGTGAAAGCTCCAAGTCTCCTGAAAAAATGAGCCTTTTGCCTGACAAGGTTTGTGGGGCTTCGAGTCGTCATGACAAATGTCCAAAAGAAGTATTCAGGATTGTGCTCCTTACCAGCTAAGCAATGTTAAGTTAGTGTCTGCACCCTCTGAGCCAGTCTGCCCCTCAGGTTGCCATGCAACCCCCCATGGTGGGCAAGAGGTTGAAAAAAGTCAAAGGTATACAATGTCTGAAGAGCAAGTGGGAAGAAACTACCACCCAGGGTAAACAGGGTCTGGGGACCCCGGAGCAGACAGGCACAACCATGGTCATGCCTAAGCTGACACGGGAGGTGGAGGAAGGGAGTTGTTGTTTCCTGTGATTCGGGGAGGGGCCAAAGTGTTGGGCAGGGGTAGCAGAGAAGGATGGACAGCCTCTGGGGTGAGCTCAAGTGTGCATGGACACACACATACACACACAGAGCCATACAGGCAGAGAGAAAACACACACGTAAATGCTTGCATACACAAACATGCATGCATAGCACACACAGAGATAAAGCACACACGCAGACACAGAGAGAGACATAAACACAGAGAGAAAACACAGGCTCATTAATACACACACAGTATATGCACAGGGAGAACACACACACATACACACAGTACACACACTGAGTGAAAACACATATACATACACACATATGCATGCATGCACCCACAGACACACATGCATACATAGCACACACACACATGCATACATAGCACACACACACACACACACACACACAAAACCTCTCTATGTAAGAACTCGGATCTTCTCTGGATGGATGGTTCTCGAAACTGAGGAAAGGAAGTGGAACTGGCTTTGAGAGTTCAGTTCAGACTTGGGTGGGGCGTGTCCCAGAAGGAGGTGATGCCTGGTTCTGACAGAGACTCCTGACTCGAGGCACACATCTTAAGAGGAAGCAGAGGAGTGTGTTGAGGGCTCATCCTCACCCACTGCAGGAAGATGTCAAATACCACAGCGAAGATCTCCTCCCTCCAGAGCTGATGGGATAATTGTGTGGTCTGGAAACGTGCAGATTTGAAAGGTGCAGGAAGGGGGGCAGGTCAGCTGCTCCTCTCGTCATGGTGACAGGACACCTGACACAAACAGCTGTGAGGAAGACGGGTTTTATTTTTGGCTCCAGTTCGAGAAGGTCTCACACCATCACAATGCATGACATGAAGGCAGGAGTGTGAGTTTACACGGTGGCAGTCAGGAAACTGATCAGCGGAGCCCAGAGGGAGCCAGAACCACAACTGTACCCCGTGGGTCCTCCAGCTAGGCCCTGTGCTCACTGCTTCCCACAGCCCCCCGAAACAACCCTGCCAGCTGCTGCCCAGTGTCTGCATGTGGGGCTTGCTGGGGACATTCTGCATTCAAACTGTACAAAGGGAGGTGACTGTTCTGGGGATACTGCGGGACAGGCATGAGGTGTAGAGGAGCCGGCCTGTTGGCATCTTGACCTTCGTTTTAAGTCATGAGTCGCTCTTGGGTAGACAACAGTCTGTGGCAGAAACACTGCCCATTCATGCCACCACGGATTCCTGGGACCAAAAGGGAGCTAGACCTTCAGCCTCCCATGATCTGCACCCCACCTCCCATGTCTGCTGACTTCCTCCTGTGGAAGGTGAGGCCACAGGTTAACCAGGACCACAGCTTAGTCAGGTGACCCCCCTGCCTGGCCCTGCTCTCATCAGCTACTCTCTTAACTGCACCTCTTCTCATGGGCTGCTCTGGAGCCACCGGCAGACTACCGCCGACTCCACAGGTCACTGACGGCCTGTGGTCCCTACTGCCGGGGAGGATGACGCTCAGCAAAGCCACTTCAAATATGTCTGACACAGCCCGGCCTGAAGGCCGTCTTAACCTGACACCATCCTGTGCTGAGACTCAACCCCACTTCACCGTCTTCATCAGTTTCAGGCTGGTGCCATCTTCCAGGCTTCTTCCCAGTCCTTCAGCTTCTCAGCCCCTCAGCTTCATCACTACCCCCTCAGCTTCTCCCTGGCCCCACAGCTTCTCCCTGGCCCCACAGCTTCTCCCTGGCCCTCAGATTTTCCTGGGGCTGAAGAGGAGAGGTGGCCCCCCTCCAAAGCCTCAATTTTTACCCCTCGGCTTCCTAAACCAACACCACTCTGGCATCAGGCCCTGCCTAAGCAGGCCTCATCGGTTCCCTCCTCCCAAGACCCTCCGGAGCCACTCCGACCACCTCCCTCCCTTTCTCAGCCTCCAAACCCTGAAATGTGTAGGTGGATCCATGCTCCCCACAGTCCTCCCTGCTGCACCTGGTCCTCCTCCCAAGGCTTCACCTTAGCCACACCAACTATGACCCAGAGCCTCAGTGGGATCACCATGTCCTCCTAATCTCACTGGGACCTGCTTCTGCACCCAGCCCCTCTTGCCATGAAGCCCTGCCGACAGCACACTTCCCATTCTGTGCCCCACTGTCACATCCGGAACAACTCCCTGTGCTCCCTCCTGACTCTTGACCCCTGGCCTTCCCCATATCTCCTAGGCCAACACATCCTTTGCAAACTCCACAGCCACTGTCACAAGGAATGCCCCCACAATGGCTTTAAACAGATGCGATGGGTGGGAGTCTTGCCTCACTACAGGCTGAGGGTCAATGTCCAAGTTACCGTACCTTTCTTGGTCTTTTCACCTCTAAAGTCAAGAAAAGAAAAATAAAAGACAGGCTGGTTCTGAAGATTCAGGAAGGCTCCATGAGCCTCACCTAAGACAGAGGTTGGCACAATGAGGAGCTCATTGGAGTGAGTTCCCTAACCTTACAATCCAGCTGTGATTGAAGACCTCACAGGGCAGCTGTCACTTCTGCAAGAGCCTTGGCTCCCTGTCAGCTTGTCAACACCTTAAGAGAGGGCACTATGCCTTCCCTGGGCACCACTCTCAGGGCTTCATGCAGCTGATGCATGGCAGAATCCCAGGAAACCTATGAGGAGCCACATTGGAACTGCTTCTCCCTCTTTGGTTTTCTAGAAAACAGTGAGTAGACTTGATTGTACACTCTTCCTTGGTGCTTGCTGGAAGTCACTGTCGAAGCCCCCTGACCTGACAGTGACAGTGACTCTGCGACCAATTTCTATCACACAGCCATGACTTCTCAGGCTTTGTTTCTTCAGGGAGCTCTGGGAGTGTCTTTTGAGAACTGTGTCCATGTCCTCCAATGTCAGTTGATTTATCACCCAAACTTGTCTACGGTCTTTCCTCAGTAAGAAACCAGTATTTGTGTGATTCCACAGAGGCCTCTTGTCTCTGATTCTGGCTCTCAGCCTCTCCCTCATTCCTCTTATGATATGGATTTTGTCACACTTCTACAGAGCTATCTGATGATTTTGACGGCTTCCTCTGTTGTTTCTGTTTTCTTTTCTTTCTGTTCTTGCGTCATGGTTCCAGTTCTTCTGACCACAGTGGACAGGACCTGTTCATCTGCCTTCCTGCTCACCAAGGTACATGGGACCCATCTTCCTTCCTTTTTTCCAGTTTTTAATTACACTATTTTATCCATTCATGTGTAAGAGGGGAACAGGGAGAGAGAGCAAGCATGTGGACGTCAGAGGACAACTTTCATGAATACATTCTCTGTTATCACCCTGTGTGTTCTGGGGTCTAACTCAGGTCGCTAGGCTTGGTGGCAATTGCTTTTACCCACTGAGCCATCTGCTGACCCTTGGTTTATCTTTTATTTATGTGTAGTGTGTGTGTGTGTGTGTGTATGTGTGTGTGTGCATGTGTGTGTGTTTGTGTGTAACAGAGAGAGATGGTGATGATGAGGAGGAGGAGGAGGAGAAGGAAGAGGATAAGCATGTATGCAGGTGTCTGCAGAAGCCAGAAGGACTCATATCTCCTGGAATTGCCAGACTTGGGCACTAAGAACCAAATTCAGGTCCTCTGGAAGAGCAGAAAGTGCTCTTATTCACTGAGCCATCTCTCCAGCCCCCTCTCCTTTTCTGATACAAAAGTTTTAACGCCATGGAATTCCCTGAGAATGGTGCTCAAGTTCCAATCTGTAAATTTCAAGCTGCTGCTCAGTTTGAAACCCATTCTAATTTTCCTCTCACTCTCTCTGTGACTCCAGTATGGAAATGTGTTGGTTGTTTAACAAATATATTTCCCAATATCCTGTGCTGGTAAAGTCAACTTCTCATCTAGTCCCACTGAGAAAACTTGAAATGACGTGAAACATAAATCCCTGAGTCTTGCTTTGTGACTGAGGACCTGGCCTGTCGTGGACATGGCTCTGCACAGCTTCTGAGCAGAGTGCCTTAAGTCCTTGCTGATTTCCTGTCGAGTGCACCCATGTTGGGAGACAAGCACTAAAACCTTCGATTATGAGTGCATCTCTTTGTCTTTCTAGTGTCTCTTGTACCCCTGCTGCTGAAGGCTCTGGTTAATGAAGGCACAAGGTCAGGACAGCTCCACTCCTAGGTAAACTGGCCTGGGTGTCACGGAGAGGTGACCCCTGTCCCCGCTGATGTTCTGTCCTCTGAGGCCTTTGCTGCCTGGCCTTGAGCCACCTGTCAGCAGTCATTGGGTCACAGCTCCACTCCCCACCGCTGTCCTCTGTTCCCCAGAAGCAGTTCTGGTGACTGTCGCCTCCGTTTTGACAGCCTCTCACTGCTTAGTCACACTTAACAGTGACTACTGGTTGCTTCCAGCACTGATCTTGCCAACTCTGGCCTCCATCCCTGCCTTCTGTGGGGTGAGACGAGCTGTGGGTGGGTCCTGTCCTGCCTCTTCAGCTGGTCTGCAAGCAAGCTCATGTTGATTGGTGGCTAGGCAGCCTCTCTGGGGGAGTGATCTGGTTCTTACTAGCCCCTGCCTTCATGGAGGATCTCCATGCTGAATGGCAGTTGTGTCCTGAACACCACGGGATCATATGCCCTTCTGGAATTGCAGTTTTGTGTGATGATATATTGTTTATGATCTAATAAAACTTGCCTGGAGATCAGAATAAAAAGCCAGCCACAGCCATAGAAGCCGGGGGTGGGGGTAGGGGAGAGTGGTGGTGGTGAACGCCTTTAATCCTAGGACTCTGGAGAAGAGGCAGATGGATCTCTGTGAGTTCAAGGCCACCCAGGGCTACATGAGAGTGAATCAGTCTAAAAGAAAGGAATATAAGACAGCTTAGAGTCTCCTGCTGCATTCACTTGGCAATTAGTCTCCAGCCATGACGAAGAGAGGATTGTCCCAGCCCCGGTAGAGGTAGAAGAGCTCTCCGGTGACTTAGCTGCTTTGCTTTTCTGATCTTCAGCTTGAACCCCAATATCTGCCTCTTGGTTTTTATTAGCCATGTTACAGTTTTGTTAGTTGTTCCCATTTTCACCATCTTGGCTGGAGGTGGAAATCCTCTTAAATCCTTTCTTAAATTGAACCTGAGTGAGCTGCTTGCCACCAGCATCCTTTAAGAACCACACACACACACACACACACACACACACACACACACACACACACACACCATTACCCTTTAGCCACCACTGCCTCCCAGTCTTCCTTCAGAACTCAGCTGCTTGTGGGCACCTCCATGCTCCACACGAGTGTGATGTTTTCTTACTCCACAGCTTACCCTCTGCTCCCGCACCACACCAGACCTGGGCTTCACCAAGCGCGTGACCACGCCCACCACCTGATGCAGGGCACAGTGAATGCTGAGATTCTGTGAACTTGTTTTTGCCAAGGTAGCTGAGCCGTGTGATCTGGGGCCTTCCTGGTAGGAAAAACAAACCCCGTGGGAAGCAAAGCACCCTGGGTTAGGTAGGCTCATAGGTAAGTCCCAGGTCCACAAGGTCCCCGTGGTGAGAGCAGGAGGACACAACATGAGAGGTGACACAGGGGTCAGCGTGCAGGTGCAGGCTGAAGCACATGAGCCCCAGTCAAGCGGCCTGAGAAGCTTCTTCATCTGCATGCCATCACTAGGGGCCACCTCCCTGGGTTCCTCTGCAGGCCCAATTAGCTAGTGCGTGTTGGGTCTCCTCCCCGCTCTCCTTGGTTTCAGCTCTCAGCTCCTCCTGGGGCCTGCTCTGGACCTGGTGAGCAGACATACAGCACAGGTAGTCAAGCAGTAAGTGGTTGGACATGGGAAGTGACAGGGTATGGAGGACTTTGGCGCGGAATAAGGAAGCACTGTGGGAAGGATGATGGGGAGGGCCATCATCCTCCCCATCTGAGCGATGGTGTGGCCTGATTCACAAGGGCGTAGGCACAGACTCTAAGGGAGTAGCAGTGGTCACATCTGCCTGTCATAAAAGCTGCATGGTGGCCTGTGAAGATGGGATGGGGAGGGGGCTACTAGGGTGATGGCTGGGGAGAGGGAACTTGTCCCAGAGGAACTGCAGATAGGGACGGACACTGACCTGGCTGCAGGCAGACTCCTTTCATGATAGCTGTGATACTGTGAAACATAAACACATGTGCGCATATATGTACACACACACACATATATATATATATATATTATATATATATATATATATATGTATATATCCTCTTCCTTGCCTTTGGCACAACACCCCTAAAGTCTTCACAATCTCCAGAGATGTAAGAATATCTTGAGTATCAGCGAGGTGACCAGTGACTGGACTCAAAGTATCTTCCGGATGTTGTTGGTCATGAGAAAGACCAAGGCAGGATCAGAGGACTGGGCATGTAACCCTTCTTCCTCTTAGAGACTGAGCAAGCCAGTGTCAGGGGCCAGGATGGGTGGATCTCCCAGGTCTCTGATACAATCATTGGTGCCTATGGAATGAAATTACAGAAAAATCCAAAGCGGTCTCCTGTGAGTTTCAGGCTGTCTGAATAGCTTGGAGGTGTCTGGGGTGGGTCCCAATGGGGATGTGGCCTTACTTTCTCGCTTCATCTCCTTTACAGGGTCCTTAGCGGCCAGGGGGTAAAGATAGGTAAAATGTTTCCCTAAGGTCTGAGACATGCTCTAGAAAATTAATCCTGGACAGGGAACCCTATTTGTCAATTATTTGTGATACAGAAGGGCCTGACCCTCACACTGTGAGGCTTGGAGCCATCTCCAGCGGGTGGTGTTGGGACTGTAGCAGAAGTGAGGCCCTGCTCAGGGGTTGCCGGACACAGTGGTTTGGTGGTCAGACAAAAATGGGAGCAACAGTTTGGTTTTTTTCCTCATCATCTGCAAGGGTCTGTGGTTCACCATTCCAGGGAAGAGGCCAGTCCGTCGGCCTCCGCACCTCAGGTAGCTCCTTGGCCTCATCCTCCACTGTGGGGTTCAGATCCTGGGAGCTAAGTTTGTTTTGTTTGGGCCTGAGTTGAACCCGCCTTTCAGATTTATGGAGACAGGTTTACAGACTAGAATTTCACAGCTTGTTCCTAGAAGTGATTTTATTTTGTTACATAACACAGAGTTGGCATCTTTAGACACAGGGAGCAGCCTGCGCCTCACTCTATCCCTGTGAGTTATGCCTCTACCTCCTAGACCCCCTCTGTCTGGACCCCATCTCCAGTATCTAAGGTGACTCCAGGCAGAGAGTCTGGCAGGCCCAGGCATGTCTCAGTCAGAGCTCAGAAGCAAATGGGAGGACCCCAGGGGAAGCCAAGACCAGCCCCTCACATCCTCATCAGATAAGCTGGAGCCTGTCCCTTTTTTTTGGTGTGAGAGGACAGGAGACTGTGTACTGTGGGTGAGGGGTGTTCTCAATGGAAGGAGAGGGGAAGGAGGCAGAGGGTCTGCACACAGCTCTCGGCAGCACAGTGCCCTGAAGGAGGGGCACTGCCAGGCAGTAGAGGCATCTGAGTGCCCTTGAGAGTACCCTGTTTTCAGCTCCAGCCTCTGAGACCACCTCGCCTAGGTCCCCCAAGCCAGTGCAGCTCTGGTAACCTAGGTCCCCCATGTCAGCGCAGCTCTGGTAACCTAGGTACCCCTAGCCAGTGCAGCTCTGGTAACCTAGGTCCCCGAAGCCAATGCAGCTCTGGTAACCTAGGTCCCCATGTCAGCGCAGCTCTAATAATCTGCCCCCCCCCCAGGCAGTGCAGCTCTGATAACTTGGGAGGCAGATAGGGCTCATAGAAAAGGTTGTAGAAAGAGCCACACAGGGTGAAAATGATAGTGGCCAGGGACATGGTTGGAAGCCTCCGTTGTGCTACTAAAGCCCTGCCTCTAAGTGTCTCCTTATCCAGGAGCATGACCCAGTGGGTTTAGTCATGAGTGGATACTGTCTGTCTTCAACAGTAAGGGACACATGGAGATTCCAGGAGAGCAATAGAGAATGTTTCAGGCAAAACTAGCGACTATGGCATGAGCCTCAGCCTACCTGCTCTAGGCTGTCACAGTCATGGCCTCTGAGTGCCTGTCCATCCATCACCCAGCCCCATTGGAAAGACCTCAGGACACAGGCTCAGGACACAGGGTGACAGTTCTGTGAGATGCTGACAGTGAGGTCCTAGAAGCCCACAGGTACCAGAATGACCATTCTGGAGAACCAGTTACCACCAAATCCCATCTTCCAGGGTGGGAGATACATACGGTTGCACCAGTTATCAGCACTGCCACACTGCCCCAATGGTCAGCGTGGGCCCCCATCTTCAGATAGCAACAGTCCAGAGGCAAGAGCATGGGACACAAGAGCCGGATGAGCAGTACCCAGCAAGCCATGAGTAATATGCAAAACATCAGGGGTGGGACTATCTTAGGCTGCAGTAACCAAAATAAAGGGCTAGCATAGGGAGACCAGACCAGTGCTGCCACCAGCAACCTGAGGGGGCCTCTGCTCCTCAGGAACCTCTCCCAGCTAAAGCCAGACTCTTAGCTATGCTGTAGAAAAGAACTTCAGGACAAGCCTGGCAGAGTTTACTGTGTATGTGGAGTCATCTAAGAAAAGAACCACACAGTCCCACATAGGCATGGGCTCCTTAAGAGAAAGTTGTGCTTAGGGTCCTTTGTGGAAGCTAGATAGGTGGTCTGTGGTTTTTGCAGTCATATTCCTTAAAGCAAGTAATTTACAAGTTTTAAAGATCAAGCAGAGCTTAAAACTTATACAAAGGTTAAAAATTAAGTGAAAATACACACGCTGGTTTGCTTATTTTTTTCTTATCTTAAAAAAATGTCCTAAGCCGCTGAGATGGCCCATCCATTAAATGTACTTGTCCAGAGTTCAGTCACCAAGATCCACATGACAGAAGGGGAGAACCAGCTACCCCAAGTGGCCAAGTGGTCCTCTGACATCTACACGTGTGATATGACTAGTGTGCCATGGAACATTTCTGTGTGCGGGTGCACACATGCACATGTACACACACATACAAACTATTTAAAAAATAACAATCTTCTTTGTAATTAAATTGCAAGGAAGTATTTGTGAGAAGCAGTTGTTTGGACTTAGGAATGACAGGGAGGCACTAACGCAGTTAAACTCTAGACTGTAGTCACCTGGCCCTAAGTAGACATAGCCCAAGCCGAGACCACGTTGTGGCCTGTTCTAGGTCACTCCTTATCACATGGAACAGTGGCTTTCAGGCTGTGCCCTCCTCTGGGTGACTCCACTTTACAAAGAACCGTCAGGCACCATTTTGGGAGCCAGCGCAGAGGCAGGATGACTCTGCTCCTTACTCCCATGTGTAGCTGGCACCACGTCCAGCTCTACCCATGAGACACTGTGATACATAACTTACTACTGTAAGCAGCAAGTATGTATCAGTTACTTTGCTGATACTTTTCTGTTGCTGTGACAAAACCTTGACCAAAAGTAGCTTAAGAAAGAAAGAGTTCATTTTGGCTCACAGCTTCAGAGGGTGCGAGTCCATCACATGAGGAAGGCATGGCAGCAGGAAGCTGGGCTGGGTGGCCACATTTCATCTGCACATAGGAAGCAGAGAAACAACAAAGTGGGCTGAGACTACAAACCCCAAAGCCCACCTCCAGGGACATACTTCCTCCAACAGGGCTGCACCTCCTAAGGGAGGTTCCATAACCTCCCACTACCTGAGAACCAAACTTTCAAATACATGGTCCTTGGGAGGCATTTAGCATTCAAGCTACCCAGAAATTCAGGAGAGTAGTGGGGGTGGTATGCACACTTGGAAGTATTGCATTCATTCAGGAAAATCAGGTATGAGAACTTATCAAACACATCAAACTAATGCACTCTCCTGGACCCCATAAAGAAAAGAAAATCTCACCTACCTGTCATCTAACCACCAGCGAGGGGACCCACAGGCAGAGAACTCCCGATTGTCCCAGAGACTCCAGCTTACCTCGGGGATCTTGTCCACTGCAGCCTTCTTGAATTGCCACCAGTCTCTCCATCCATCTGTCCTTCTGGACCTGGTGCTACCCTCTACCCTCTTGTCCTCTGCAGCTCTGTTCAATGTCCAGTGTCCCTGCCTCCAACAGCACTTCAGGCTGGGCTGTTAGTGTGTTGTCTGACCCTGGCAATGGCTCTCTGGATCTATCAGCCCCCTGCCTCTGGAGCTCCTTGGACCTCCAGAAATTCTCCCGCAGTCTCTTTAACCCTTTGAGTACATTTTGCAACCTAAACATACAGATATATTTACTGTGTGATGTGTCGTGTGTGATCTGAGAGTTCATCTTAGTAATTAAGATTGGACTAAAAAAACATGTTCTCCTCAATCATTGATTAAGGAAATTGGAGACTGCTTGGCACATTGCCCCAGAGGAAACCTGGAAGCTCGTGAAATTACTGTTATTCAATTAATTTTGACACTGGGGGACACACAGATTTGCCTTTATTTCTGCCATTGTGCACTTACCACGTTTTTATAGTTCTTAGCATGCTTTCCCAGAAGGTTTTTAGGAAAATGACCATTCCTTATATCAGCAATCTTGGCCTTAATGGGTTGTATTGAAGTTCCTTGGCTCTCCTTCAGCAGGAGGGGGGAAGTAAGTCTCCCTTCCTGTGTTCCTGAAGAGCTCGCCTGACTCAGACAAGGGTCACCTCTGCTCACAGAGCTGGGAACGAGGAAGAGGGCCTTGGGGGAACCGCACACTCTCATCTCCTCAACCCAGGCTGACCAGCAGGGGAAGCAGCATGATGAGCTGACTCTAACCAGGAGGGCCAGCTGATGCCGTGACAGCATGTGACATGGTGGCTGTTTCACGATTCTAACTTCAAGAACAGAGAAGATACCAAGAGCCAGGAGAGTGGGTTCCTGCCTGAGCCGCATGAGAGCTGTTGGGGCTTGACACAAAGTTCTTCCCCTGACGTCTAGAAACAGAAATTCAAAGTGTTGGCAGAGCCACCTGCCTGCCTTCTGGAGCTCTGGGGCACCTTCCTTTTCCAGCCTCCGGGAGCTCCAGGTGTTCCTGGCTCCTGGCCACATCCCTTCTGTCTCTACCTCTGTCTGCACATGGCCTCCTGCTTCTCTGCAGCTCTGTCTAACTTTCCCTCCTGTGAGGACATCTGTCACTGGATCAGGGGCCAGCACACGCCAGTTCCTCATTTTTACTCATTCCATCTGCACGGATTCTATTTCTAAGTAAGGCCCAATGAGTTTGAGGGATACAGTGAATCTGAGGTCAAGCTGGCCCCCACCTTTGTGTACTTCATAAGCCAGCTGAGAGCCACGGGGTGCCACCACCATGCCCAGCTAAGTAGGAACCCTGGGCAGAGGTCCTGGCAGGACAGATAGTGACTGGAGGCAGAGGCTACTTTCTCCTTTTCCCTTCCTCTTCCTCCTCTCCTTGCACCTAAGGAAAGTTGCAGGTGAGTATCATTTACAGGCGAAAAAGGACACCCTGGGGAAGCTGCTCTGGGAGTGGGGAGGGCAGGGAGGGAACCTGTAGCCCACTCTCTACTCTCAGGAGGGGTGAATGTCTGGGAGAGAAAGAGCCTATCTCCAAACCTTGCAGAACCCTCCAAGGACCCGTTGTTAAAGAGTAGCCACTCTCCTCCAGTTCCAGACCCAACTTGCTGATGCCAGGCACCCAGAGGCATGTTTACCTCCTCTGTCTGGACCACGGGGCCGCGAAGCTTGGACAATGCCAGAGCTGGTGGCTGCTACATCGGTGCCAGCTTAGTGTAGGATGCTTCCCCTTTCCACATGCATGGGACAAGGTTCAGGGACTCCACATTGCTGTGAAGTTTAGTAGCCCATGACTGACAGAGCTCTGTCACCATACAAAGGGAGCTATTTCACTGTGGGACTGCTGTCCCCATCAAATGACACCAGTGCCACTGGCTTGCTGTGAAAATTAACCTCTTGGTCTTATTGGTTTCTGCCCTAAATAAACAGTGAGCACTGGTTTGGACCACAATCTCAGGTTATGACCCAGATTTATGTGGAATCAGGATCAATGTCCCCAGCCCTCCTAGGAGAGCCAACCTCACCTCCTACAACCAATCTTACCCTATTCCCTACATGATCACCTCCTTACCTTGAGGTCCAGCTCCTCCCAGACTCACAGAGTCACCCTCACAGGCCCACTTGTGCCCTGGCCCGTCTCAACTCTCCCTGGGACAGGCTTGCCTGCTTTGGATGGGACAGGAATCAGCTACTGACTGAGGACCCAGTCTCTGCTTCCTGGGCCCCACCTTTGCCCCCAGACCTCCCCCCACCACTCCAGAAACCCAGAAGCTTCCTGGCTTCAGGGAAAACTGTGCTTCCTAAGAGGCTGCTCACACAGAGAAAGCAAGGGCAGGAAGGGAGCTAGCCCACCCAGCTGCTGCCCCTGCCCTCTCAGAGAGAGACCTCAGGCTGCAGTGGCCTGCCTCCCACTCCCTCTGCCCCTGAGGTTCCAAGTCTGCTGGTCTGTGACAGAGCTGCAGCGCCGCCCCAGGCTGGAGCCCAGTTCAATGGAGCGCCCAACAATTCCAGGCTGAAGAATCTACCCTCAACTCTCCCCTCCTCCCACAATCAAGACTTCCCAAAGCAACATGGGCCCATCCTAAGCCCCTGAGGCTTCTAGAAGCCTTAAGACCCCATGCCACTTTGCTCCACCCTGCTAACCCTCAGAGGACTTTAAACATGGCTGTTTCTTAGGGAGTCTAACTTGGGCAAGGACTCTTCTCTCTAGATCCAGGAGCTGCCTGCCAGGAAACTAGCCCCCTTCCCACAACTCACCTTCACCCCTTACCCTGCCTCCTTTGCGCCTCAGATCCATCCCCATGAGGGTCCCATTCTGAACCACCGCCTAGAACAAATCCACACAGCCCCAAGTGACACCTCTGCCATCCAGGGCTCCCAGCCCAGTAGAGGGCAATCCGCATGCCTACAGAGAAAGGCAAGGCAGCCGGGGCGAGTGCTGGATGGAAAGAAAGGGGCAGTCTAAGAGCCACAATTCAGGCAGACACCTCCTTGGGCTCGTCTGACCAGGCCATAGAAGCCCACCTGTCACAGAGCGTGTTAGGTCTGGGGGCACCGAGCTTTCAGAAGGTAGCTGAGACACTTCAGTAGGGTCTTAGCGGGTGTGTAGAAGTTGTTCTTGTCCTGACTTCCTGGCCACTTGCACTTAGACAGGCTCCCTGCTCTGTGTGCCTCTGCATGAACTGAGTGTGTCCTTCTCTATGGGTCCTCAAAGGCTCTGGCCTGTCCTATGGCCTCTGTCCTGTCCCCAGGAGGTCTCCCCAGCCCCTTAGGATTCTCTTGGATTGCATCAGCAATGCTCACAGACCCTCCTATATTCTATTTTATCTCTCACCCCTCACAGTTGGGCTCAAGCATGTGTGTGTGTGTGTGTGTGTGTGTGTGTGTGTGTGTGTGTGTGTGTGTGTGTGTGCGCTGTTTGCATGCCTGGTGCCCATGGAAACTAGAAAAGAAAGTTGGATCCCCTAGGTCTGGAGCCACAGAAGGTTCTAAGTGACATGTAGGTGCTGGGACCTGAACCCAGGCCCTGTGGAAGAGCAGCTGGTGCTTTTAGTCTCTTCAGCCCCCCCCCAGTTATTTTCTTCCAGCCTCGTACACCCTCTATCACAACTCTGACCTCCCAGAGTTGCCATGGTCCATGCATCATGCCACATCTGGGTCTGCTTTTCTCTTCCAGCAGACTGGGGGCTCTTAGGAAGTGGGGGTCAGAACAGCTTCTCCCTGTGCTCCTGAGGAAGGCCTGGCCCAGGATGGAATCCAGGGAGAAATGATATGGGGCTCATCTCAAAGTTGCCTAGCTGAGTCAGCACAGCTGCTGGGACTTCACAGTTAAAACTCCGTCTGGGGAATAATTCTCTTTCCACTCTGGCCCAGTTCTGTCCCTGGTTTTTGGGCGAAGTTGCTAAGTGATGTTCTGAAGATCGCTGTGGTGGCAGCTGATAGCTGGCAGCATGCAGGATCTCCCCCGATGCTGCCTGGTAACAACCCAAAGTCGCAAGGCCCCTCCTCACACCCCCTTCCTCTGCCTGTGCCACCTCTACAGCCTGGGGCAAGAGACCAGCCTGGCTGAATCCTTGGGTCCTTTTCAGTAAAGACAGGACTGGTGTTGAGATCATAAGCTCATTTGTGTATTAGTACATGCAGACTCAAGTGGGGATGCCAGAAATGGGCTCCCTGGATCTGGACAGATGGTCCTGAGAATGCTGCTTCCACCAGCTAAGTGGTCTGTCTGGAGGCAGCCATATACCCTGGCTGAACCTCAGTTTCCCCATAATTAGCACCTTCACCAGCTGAGAGGATCCAAAGGCATCAGCACAAGGATAATCTAGAAACTAAGGTGGCTAGGGTGTCTGAGAGGTTATCCTGAAGTTTGTGTCATGATAAGGACAATAGTCCTCTATCCTTAGACACTTCGGGCCCCAAGGATTGCAAGATGGACAGAGGAGGAATGTGTGTACTCATGCACACACACACACACACGATGCACTTGCACACATGCTCACACGTGCACACTCACACTAGCCAGCTCTCTAGAGCTAGTGTTGAGAGCCAGCCTTCCACCAGCCTTGCCTGGCCAGCTTGGAGGGAACCCCAGGGAGGAACCAGCAAGTCTAGGGGTTAGGGACTCCCAGCCCAGAGCACTCTCCTGGACCAGACCAGCCTACTCTAGTCAGAAGGAGGTGGGTCAGCGGCTGCCCCTGCCACAGAAAACCCCTTCCATCCAGGGGAAGTGGCTGTCAGTGCTGGAGGAGAGAGGCAGCTCGGGGACAGCCACACACATGAGAACAGGTCAGGAAGGCCTCAAACTCTCAGCCTCTGGATGGGTTCCCAACCCTTGGGCACCTATGCAGCAAAAATGACGCCCATTTCACCTCTGAGCTCCCCGGAAGCCCAATCTCTGGCTCAAAAAGGCAAGGAACACCATTTCTGGGTAACCAGCAGTCACCTAAAGTGGTCTGGCCACAGAGATCTAAGCAGGCCCACTCCCTGGAAGTGCATGTTGGCTCCTCATCCCTTGGTTCAGGACCCTGCCAGCACCCAGGAAGGGATAAGGAAAATTAGTAGGAAGGCACCATGACCCATCCAGATCCTGTAAGGCATGAGGTACAGCAACCAGAAAGACTGTATGGTGCACCTGCTCCGGCTTGGAGAGTCAGCCAGATCCACAGCTAGCTCTCTGACTTCCAATCTACCCACTCAACACTACAGCCTCCTAGCCAATTCCCCACGCATCCACTTAAAATCTGTCAGGTGCCCTCCATCAGCGCTAATCAACCCAGTCCCTGCTGCCACCCATTATGGCCACATTTTCCTCCAAGCATTCCCACCCACATATACACACAAGCCTATCCATTCTCGTGTGTCCAGACAGCCATGCTCCCAAATAGCATGAATGTGCAATCTGTCCATACAATGTTCTAAAAACTGACCAGTCACTGGACCCAGTACCCACCTAGTGACAGTATGTCCATCCCAACACCAAACAGTCCACTGATGCACTCGGGTACCCACAGACACATGCACCCCAGTTTCAATGAGCAGGATAATCATCTACTGAAGAACACAGGAGCGTCCCAATTAATGCACCTCGCCATTAGCCCACCAGACAACTGTCACCTTTTCATTCAGCTACTCATCCACCCATCAATCTATGACTTTCCTATACTAGGCCATTCATTCGCCCATTCTGTTTATCCACCCTCGAGAATCTGCTTTTTGTTTGTTTGATTGTTTTGTTTTTTGAGACAGGATTTCTCTGTGTAACAGATCTAGCTGTCCCAGAACTCACTTTGTAGCCCCAGCAGGCCTTGAACTCACATACATCTGACTGTTTCTGTCTCCCAAATGCTGTAATTAAAGGCGTGTGCCCCCTTTGCCCAGCTCAGAACCCATTTTTAAAGTCCCCAGGTGATTAGCAGATCTGCTACCTTGTCCCCACTGAGCTAGCCATCAGAACAAATGACCTGCTTTTCTCTGTGTGGCACAAGGCAAGCTCTCTCAAACATGGACATGGTGAAACATGACAGATCCCATCAGACTTTAACTGCAGAAATGAAAAACTGGGAAAAATAAAGATAACATCCCTAACTGCAAATGAAACAAAGATGCATCTGGGCTTGGTAGTACATTCCCATCAACCCAGCACTTAGAAGGCCAAAGCAAGAGGCTCAGGAATTTGAGTCCAGCCTGGGCTATAGAGCATACCTTGTCAAGGAGAGATGAAGAAAGGAAGGGATAGAAGGAGGGAGGGAGGGAGGGAGGGAGGGAGGAAGGAAGGGAGGGAGGGAGGGAAGGAGGGAGGGAGGAGGGAGGGAGGGAGGGAAGGAGGGAGGGAGGGAGGGAGGGAGGAAGGGAGGGAAGGAGGGAGGGAGCACAGAAGCAGGTGAAACAGGCACTGGGCAGACAAGATGAAGTAAGAGAACAAAAAGAATGACCACAGACACAATAGAAGAAAACTTTCCGACCCTGAGAACTGAAGTTCTGGGAAGATTGTAGACAGCAATAGTAGAGAACAGTGTTGGACAGCACCTCCATCTCAGGAAAAAGATCTGTGAAAAATTCAAAAGCAAGGATAGATTTTCTTAAAACAGCTAAAGTTAAGCCTAAATCATGTCTTCCACTGAAAGGTACCTGGAGACTGTGGGATAATTGGCCATGGCATACCAGGCCTGAAGCCTTCCAGCCATCTATAAAAGTTCCAGAGTGATGCCCATGACCCCATTCCATAGGAGCACCTAGTTAAAGGCACCACTCAGGGCAGTCTCTAAAACAGTGTCTGCCGCTGGGGATCCTGGAGCTAGAGAAAATAAAGCAATAGCAACTGCTGGGAGAAAGCTTGCCGTGGACACAAATTTAAATAAAATTACAACAGTGCCAGCAAAAGAGAATGCATTACAAAAAGCAGTGGATTTACATTTGAGGCAAGATGGTTTGTAGTTCTGTGGAAACGAATGCACCTAGAAAGGAGACAGCGGGGAAAGAAAGGAGAGGGGTTGACTGTTTCTTGCAAAATGGAACCCGAAATAGCTGCTCAGATTTTGATTATTAAAGAAATAGAGATTTAAGACTATTTTAAAAATAAGAGTATAATCATGAATAGGAAGGGGAAAAACAGGATCTATATAAGTCTACAAGATGAAGAAGGGAAGGCAGGGAGAGAGAGGAACAGCCTACAACTTGGGCAACTTCAATCCACAACCTCCCACCTGTGAGAGAGGCCATAAAACAAAAGACCTCAGATGGTTTCATATGAAAGGATGGTGAAAACCAAGGAAGGTGGTCAGGGAATTCACGTCACGAAAGTGAACTGACAACAAAGAGGCCTGGAATATTGAGGGTCCTTCTGTATTCTCCAAATAAAGGTGGTAATAAACATTTGTGAGCTAATTAACCCACAAAAACACACACAGCAGAGGAGGAGGGAGGAGAGATGCAAAGGACAGACAGACAGACAAAATGTAATAATTATTACAAACACAGCCCCTGTTTATCCCCTTTTTATCCAGGGTTCTACCCTTCCTTTAGGCTGGAGGCTGAGACAAATGAGCCAGGCGTGTGGTAAGGAGTGAGGAGCAGCACCGATGCTGCAGAGAAGAGGCCTGGAAATCTCAATAAATATTTAAAATGAAATTTTACACAGCTCCTGTTTTCCTAACACAATGAAGCTACAAATAATAAACATGAAAACAAAACCCAAAAAGATCCAGCCACTTAGAAAAGTAGAGGTTTCAGAGCAAGGCAGATAACAAATAATATATTTGTAATAAAATAAACATAAGGTTGCCCCTCAGGGAAGCATAAGAAATGGAGCCAAGACTGTAATTAGGCCCCATCCATAGCTTCAGCAGCTAATGCACTTTTTAAAAGTATGCACTTGGCATTCACCTTGAGAACACAGGGAGTACTTCTGGTTTAAAGGGAGTCTGGCAAGAGACTGGCACGACTGGCTTCACAGGACCTCACAGTCCTCAGGGATATGAATGACAGGAAGAGAGATCTAGCAAACCCTTCCTCTATGACTACATGCCACAGACAAGGGCAGAAAGCAAAATCACCTGACAGGGATACTACATAAGCTTAGAAGATGCCAATCAAAAGTTTTTAAATGGGATGGAGAGCGGGCTCAGTGCTTAAGAGCACTTGCTGCTCCTGAAGAGGACCTGAGTTTGGTTCCCAGCACCCACATCAGGCAGCTGATAGCTGTCTATCACCCCAACTCCAAGAGGTCCATTGCTCTCTTCTGGCTTCCATGAAAACCTGCACGCAAGTACTCATACCCACACTCAGACACATACATACACATAAATAGAAAACAAGATGAATCTTTGTAAAATACTACGTCAAAGACCTCGGAGGTTCCCCCACTCCTTGTCCTTGTGAGTTTCTGACAAGGGCCTGGGCTCCTTCCAGTGACAGATCCCTGCATGGGGCAGCAAAACATATGATACCTTCAAAATTTTCACAATGCAGAAGGGACAGGTGCTACAGCTGGAGGCCAGCTCTGACTGGGAAGCCGAGGAGCACTTCAACTATGCTTGCCAGGCCAACTCAGGGAGAGTTGTTGTGGAATATTTCTTTAACTATGCAAATATGTGTTGCTTTTGTTTACATTGCAGAATATTACTTTAACTATGTAAAGGAGTGTCATTTTTGTCTGTGCTGCATTGGTTTAACCCTGTAAAGATGTGTTGCTGTTTCACCTTGCCTGCCTAAGGCAGCTGATTGGTCTAATAAAAAGCTGAATGGCCAATAGCTAGACAGTAGAGGGATAGTTGGGACTGGTGGGCAGAAAGAATAAATAGGAGAAGGAATCTAGACTCGAGAGAAAAGAACAAGGGAAAAAGAGATGGAGATGCCCAGGGCCAACCAGCCAGGCAGCTACCAGACAGAAAACAGACACAGAAGGAGCAAGAAAAGTAGGACATATAGAAAGAAAGAAAGGAAGAAAGAAAGAAAGAAAGGAAGGAAGGAAGGAAGGAAGGAAGGAAGGAAGGAAGGAAGGTAAAAAGCCCCCGAGGCAAAACAGGTGAAATTAAGTTCTAAGAGCTCGTGGGACAAGCATAAGCTAAGGCCAAGCATTCGTAACTAATATTAAGTGTCTGTGTCTTGGTTTGGGAGCTGGTTGGTGGCTCACAGAGAAAGCCAACAGGAGTCAGGACCAAAGAAAGCCAGTGCCCCAGGAAGAGATGAGCCAATCTCGGGCTTTACTCTTGGGAAAGCGCAGGCTGCCAGGGAAGCCAAAGCCTGCTGGAGGCCGAGGCACAAGGCCTTTATCAGCCTGCAACTCCTCACACAGCAGCAGCCAAGGACTGGGCTTGGCCTGAAGCCAGCTGATGCCAGCAGGTGAGGCCCCACCAGCTCCTCTGTTTCTTCTCTCTGCGGACAGCAGGAAGGTGAGATACCTATTTGTTCCTTGGCCCGTGTTCTTCCTGACTGGACCAGATCTGGGTCGAGGGTGCCCTCTTCCCCCAGGAATATGATGAGTTCTCTGGCAAAATACCTGGATGCAAGAAAGAAAACCTGTATGTCACCTGCCACACCAGCTTGGGTAAAGTTGGACTTCACCCTAGGGGCTACAAGGATCCATTAGCAAGTGTCATGGGGAAAGGGCGGCAGAGCAGAAAGCTGGGGACCAAGAGCAACTGCAGTCACCATCCTGGAATAACATGGAAGCCTGGATCAGGGTGATGGCTGAGCGAAAGACAGGAGGAGAGGTGCTTAGAAGGCGGGGCCTCTGTATTAGAGAACGGTTAGAGGCCAACTGATGCAGGCAAGGTCAGGAATCTGAGTGTGCCGTGGGCATAGAGCAAAAGCAGCAGGTGATGTGAGCAGCCTTGCTCTCCAGCGGCCTGGGGCACCTCCTCTGCAGTGGAGCCTGCACTATGTGTGTGTCATGGGGGACGGTGGTAGCGGTGGTGGTGCCTGCCCAGGACACCATGCCAGGGCCTGCTGGGTCTCAGAAGAACCCTAGCCCTGACTACCTCCTCAGAGAAATCAGCAGTGAGTTTCCACAGCAACCTGAAAGCCAGCTAGTGCTCACCCAGCAGCCTGGCTGCCAGATCCTGGGTGGGCAGCGGAAGGCGCACACAGGTCCCCGTCACTAGGGAACATACAGCTTGTGTGGTTGTGTATGCTCGCATAACAGCGGAATCTCCACAGCTCTTCAGTCTCAAGGGAAAGCAGAGTCCTGAGCCAGGGCCAGCGGCACTGTCCTCTCTGCCCTGGTCACCTCTGTACACCCAAGGCCCTGCTCTCCATATGTGTTCCCAATCCCCAGAACCACTGTGTGCACGCATGCGCACGCACGCATGCACACACACACACACACACACACACACATACCTTTAAAATAACTCAGGTAGTTTTATGTCTATTTATGGCAAGACAATCCCAAGTCTTGAGAGGTCTATGAGACCCTGGTGTTCCCTGCTTGCAAAATATGACACAGGAAGCCCAATGTTCTCAGAGCATCCCCTTTCACCACGAAGGGTCCCCTTCCTCTCCAGTTCATATAGACCCAATGTTCCTATAGAGTTATAAGGTCCTTTTTTGGCCATGTTTCCTTGCCAGGCCTCTATCTTAGGTTGCTTTCTACTGCTGAGACCAAGCTCTGACTAAAGCCAAGCTGGAGGAGGAAAGGGTTCACCTGTCTTACATTTCCCTGTTACAGTCCATTACTGGAGGAAGTCAGGGCGGGGATCAAGTGGGAGCTTTAGAGGCAGGAATGGAAACAGAGGCCATGGAGGAGTGCTGCTTACCGGCTTCCTCTCCACAGCTTGCTCAGCCTGCTTTCTTATACAGCCCAGGACCACCCGCCCAGAGACGACAGCATCCTTAGTAGGTTGGGCCTTCCCACACCAATCATTAATCAAGAAAATATCCCTGCAGACGTGCCCACAGACCAATCTAAAAGAGCCCGTTCCTCAGCTGAGGCTCCCTCGTCCCAGGTGACACCCTTAGCACTCTCCAAGGATCCCTTTCTCTGTCTCAGCCTCCGGCTCTCCCTCTGTACTCTGACTGTCCTGCCTCTTCCGCCCCTGGGTCTGGTGCCTGAAACATTCCTGTGGGCAATACCCCAACACAAAGGAAGATCCACC
Organism: Mesocricetus auratus; assembly: GCF_017639785.1. Lineage (NCBI taxonomy): Eukaryota > Metazoa > Chordata > Mammalia > Rodentia > Cricetidae > Mesocricetus > Mesocricetus auratus. Next base: position 15,304,380 of record NW_024429190.1, on the reverse strand, counting down.
CCACCCCACCCCGTTCTCTTCCTGGTCCTCACGCCCTTCCTCTGTCATGTCCAACCATTGGTGCAGTAACACATGCAAAGAGGGCTTTGCAGGGCAGCTCTGGTTCGGAAAGGTCATCAGGAGGGGGACTGCCACACCTAAGAGCCAACACAGCCCAGCATGCTCTTCGTAGTCTCCTTCCAGACACCCACAGGGTCATTCCTGGTAGGAGACATCATAGAATAGGGACTGCTGCTTGGGTAGGGATCAGGGTGAGGAAGGATGCCATACTGGCATGGATGGGTGGGGGATGGGCAGGTAGATGTACGGTGAACGGAGGTAGATGGTGAGCGGACAGGAGAAGGCAGATGATGCATGGACAGAGGATAAGTGGCTAGATGGGAAGGAGGGCAGGAGGGTGGGTGGGAGCCTGAGTGGATCATCCATTGACAATAAATGGTTGATGTGTGAAGAAACACTTGGCAGTGAGCCCATCAAAGACCCAGAATGAAGCTGAATTCCATCTGTCCATCTCAGTGTGGTCCATGAGCAGAGGGGAAAGTCCAAATAGCTCTGACAGGGCTGCTTAGCAGTCAGAAACACCTCTGAGGGACAGCTGGGGGCTAAAGGAGGCAGGATGAATTTCATCTGCTCATGCATTTCTGCGTTACAATGTGGCTGGGTGTGTGTGAATGTGTAAGTGTGTGCTGGTGTGTCTTCGTGTGCATATGAGCATATCCGTGTGCCTTACTCGTGTGTGTGCTTGTATCTGCAGGGGTGTGTCGTGTGTGTGTGTGTGTGTGCGCGCGCGCCCCTGTGTCTGGGTGTCTCTGTGGGAGCTTGTACATCTTGCTGACTCTCTGTGTCTGTATGCATCTGTCTGTCTGTGTCTATTTGTGTTGGTGTCATATTCACACACCATAGCTGGGATACCTGCTGTGTTCCTCACAGGTTTCTGCCAGTGCTCAGTGCTGATAAATGTTTGGCAATTGGCTCTGCGCCTTGCACATGCTGAATTCCATGAATCAATTGCCCCCATTACACTCCACTGGTCTTGAGTCACTCCACCCAGAAGGCAGAGCTGGTGGTCAGGACAGGTCCCACCTGGCTCCAGGGTACTTTGGCCTAGGTTTGACTCCTTGTCTGACAAGACTATGTCACCCCATTCTCCCTTGCTCACCCCATTCTCCATTGGCCTGCCCAAGCAGCTCCTTCTGGCCTCAGGGCCTATCCTGCCTGTGCAGTCAAAACCAGTCTAGACAGTTCTTTCCAGCCTGTCCCATTTAGTAGGCTGCGGAATCCTGGTAAGTGGTCAAGGGCAGAGTTGTGCCAGCATGTGCTTTAGCCCAGGTGGAAGGTGTCGCCCTGGCCATCTTCCCCACTGTCTTCTAGAAGCTCCCCACCTATCAGACAGCAGCACTCCCCATGAAGTAGATGGAGAAAGCAGGATCCTGAAATGGTGCCACCATCCATCCATCCATCCATCCATCATCCATCCATCCATCCTAAAACCCAAGTCTTTTCTCCTCCTGGATCCTGTCTGCTGTGCTAGATGCAGAGCTGCAGAAACAGTGGCCCAGCCTCACACAGAAAGACAGCCTTGGCTCTGGCCAGCCCATCCACATGAGAGCAGGGACACTGGGATAATGAGTGTGCCCACTCCCAGCAGGGAGGCAGGTGGACCAGGTACAAATAGAGGAGGGCCTCTCACTGCTCCACGTCCGGTTTCCCCTTTTGGGCTAGCATCTCACCAGCTCTGCTGCCTTCGCCTACCTAGGTGAACGTCATCCTGCCCTCCCTACCCACCCCACCTTCAGTAGCCACCTTTTCTACCACAGTGGCCTTATATTCCTTCCCATAGCCCTCCATGTCTCCTCAGCCCAGGCTGACTCTGCCCTCCCTGCCCAGGCTCTGGAGACCCTGACTCTTCTGTTCTGTGGGTCTCCCTGGACAATTCCATCTTGATAAAGCAGCTGTCATTCTCTTTGTTTCCCCTCTTCTCCACATGCTTCATGTTTGGGAAGTACTGGAGTTGCCAAGGACCAGGCTCCAACAACCAGGCATCGTGAAAGCAAGGCCAGAAGTGAGGAAGAGGCCAGGCTGGAGGTGGCTGTGCACAAAGAGGAGGATGAGGGAGAAGAGGAAGGGAAAGCCTTGAGTTGCAGCTCAGAGAAGGTGTGGAAGTCAACTGGAGTGTCTGAATGACACAGTAGACGGAAACTTCACCGGGAAGATGGGTGTAACCAGACCTAAGAGAAGAGGCAGCCAGAGAGCCAAAGGACGGGGGAATAGTGTCTCAGGCAGTAAGTTCAAAGGACTGAGGCAGAATTTTTAGAAAGAAATCACCTAAGAGCCAGAAAGTAAGAGGTGAGTGGGTGAAGCAGAATCTACAGAGGCCACGCTGAAGAGATAATGACCAGCTGGGAGACTTGCTGAGCACCTAAGAAAACTCAGCAGACATCTTAATAGACTGACTCACTCATTCACTTGCTCATTCTCTCATTTATTCTCTCCCTCCCTCACCCAATCCCTGACTTGATCTCTCCTTGTGATCCTGGCTCCTTCTCTGTCCCTCACAAGGCTGAGCTCTGGGCACATGGAGGACATAGAAGACACGGGCCTAGATGTGCTGTGAAAGCATCTCTGGGGCCTGGAGAGGTGGCTCGGAAGTTAGGAGCACTGGCTGCTCTTTCAGAGGACCTGGGTTCAATTTCCAGCACCCACATGGTGGCTCACAACCATCTGTAATGAGACTTGGTATGCAAAACACTGTGTACATAACACATAAATCTTGAGAAAGGAAGAAAGAGAGAGAGAGAGAGAGAGAGAGAGAGAGAGAGAGAGGGAGGGAGGGAGGGAAGGAAGGAAGGAAGGAAGGAAGGAAGGAAGGAAGGAAGGAAGGAAGAAGGAGTCTCCATTCTGTGGTGGGGTGACGTGCCTTGGAAGCAAATTTAGCTTCCATCACTGCTGGGCCCCTGAGCACAGGAATGCTGAACTTCTGCCATCCCCAGGGAATGCTGAAGCTGGCCCTTCAAGGTGGGTAGGGATGAAGGACAGCACACCCTGCCTTGCCCAACCCAGGATCCCCAAAGAGTGCTGTGAACTGTGCAGCGTGATCAAGCATTGTCGGCTGGGTTCACACTGCCAGCAGGGAGACTCTGGCCATCCAGTGAGATGCCTCATGGGAGTTGCTAGTGCAAGACCTCTGGTAACCTTCTGGAAGCACAAGACAAGAGGGGCTTGCTGGGACCCAAGGCCTAAGGCAGGGCTGTGGGGGATAGAGACCAGGCCTGGGATCTTCAGAGAGGCCGGGAGGACCGGATCTTGAGGTCATAGGTAAAGAGAGATGGACTGGGAGGGGCCTGGTGCCTCCATAGCTCTCCCAGAAGGCCCATGGATCCTGGTACATCCAGCTACCCTATCAAGCCACCACAGGGAAGTAGTTGACTCCTGGTCCCTCATTATTCATTGCCCTTGGTCGCATGTCCCTTGTGCTAGACCACGAGGGATGGGGGCTGCTGTGAGCTGCAGTCTCGATGTATAAATCCTTCAGAGAATGGAAGTGGCAAGTGACAGCCAGACAGCCAAGGTGCTCAGTCACCACTCCAGACACACCTTGTCACAGCACTCCTGCTGCCACCCTGAGTGGTCCTCTGCAGGGTGGGCTCCCTCTGGCTTCAGCTTCTGGCTGCATGGTCTCTAGAACCCTCTTGGTGAGACGAACTCAACCGTGGCCCACTTGGCCTCCTTTGCTTTCCTGCTGGGTGGAGGCCAGGTCATCCCACTTCCAATTGCCTTGGCTGTGAGGCTGCCCAGTCCCTGCCTGAAATCTGGCCGAGACAGCCCCTGCCTTCAGGCATCTATCAGGGGTCTGCCAGGCGCTGCTGGGCCCACCTGTCTGACTGGTCACTTGGGTTCAGTGGTGTAGGGGACAGACAGGCGGACTGAATGCCGTCACCATATGTGTGGGGCCAGACTAGGGACACAGATGGTGCGTTTGGAGCAGGCAGCCTCAGAATCTCTAGTATCCCTTAGACAACTGGGGGACGAATGGAAGGTTTGGAACTGAAGGTGGAGAGGGAACTTACCCCCCCACTCTCCCCAGGAGAGGTGTGCTCTTTGACCTCTGTCTAGAGAAGAGTGCCTCTCTGAGTTCAGCTACACCTGGACTTTCCTCCCAGTTGTCCTTGTCTGATGTCACCAGGCTGGGGCAAAGAATAATGTACCCCGGTGTCTTCTGCTAACCCCAGGAAATAGATTGGGCCAGTGTGATCTGGGTGAATGAAAGAAGAGCAAGTGAATCAGTGAGTGAATGAATGAGTGATTGGGTGAGTGAGTGAATCAATGAATGAGTACCTGAGTGAGTGAGTGATTGAGTGATTGAGTGAGTGAGTGAGTGAGTGAGCGAGTGAGTGAGTGAGTACCTGAGTGAGTGAGTGTGTGATTGAGTGAGTGAGTGAGTGAGTACCTGAGTGAGTCAGTGAGTGAGTGAGTCAGTGAGTGAGTGAGTGAGCGAGTGAGTGAGTGAGTGAGCTGAGTGAGTGAGTGAGTGAGTGAGTGAGTGAGTGAGTGAGTGAGTCAGTGAGTGAGTGAGTGAGTGAGTGAGTGATTGAGTGAGTGAGTGAGTGAGTACCTGAGTGAGTGAGCGAGCGAGTGAGTGAGTGAGTGAGCAAGTGAGCGAGTGAGTGAGTGAGCGAGTGAGTGAGTGAGTGAGTGAGTGAGTGAGTGAGTGAGTACGTGAGTGAGTGAGCGAGTGAGCGAGTGAGTGAGTGAGCGAGTGAGCGAGTGAGTGAGTGAGTGAGTGAGTGAATGAGTGCGTGAGTGAGTGAGTGAGTGAGTACCTGAGTGAGTGAGTGAGTGAGTGAGTCGAGTGAGTGAGTGAATGAGCGAGTGAGTGAGTGAGTGAGTGAGTCAGTCAGTCAGTGAGTCAGTGAGTGAGTGATTGAGTGAGTGATTGAGTGAGTGAGTGAGTGAGTGAGTGAGTACCTGAGTGAGTGAGCGAGCGAGTGAGTGAGTGAGTGAGTAAGTGAGTGAGTGAGTGAGTGAGCGAGTGAGCGAGTGAGTGAGTGAGTGAGTGAGTGAGTACGTGAGTGAGTGAGTGAGTGAGTGAGTGAGCGAGCGAGTGAGTGATCCAGTTCACATGAGACAACAGAGTGACTGTTCAGAGATGCAGAACCAGCTCTGGGTGACCCACCAGGCTCCTGGCAGGAGACTGTCCACGCGCCACCCGAGCAGCCTTCATCACTGGTCTGCTGCCAACTGGGGGCTTTGCCCTGGGCCCCTCAGCAGAGAATTGGGGGCACAGGACACTACATCTTCTAGAAGACTCAGCGGGACTGGACCAGGGGCTCCAGCCTTGGAAGTACCACCTGACCTTCTGCACAAATACCCACATGCGTTCTGGCTCCTTCTCCCACAGAATCCTCCCTCTGCCTGGAGGGACTTCAGAGGGCCACCTCTCCCAGGAAGCCTTCCCTGACTGCCTGTCCACACGAGGCTGCTTGTGCCGCTGTGTCACCCCACTCCAGCAAAGCCCCTTCCAATGACAGTTGCTCACTTGTTAAACACAATGTGTACCATGCATGCCTCTGCCTCCTGGCCACCCATGTGTACAGCGGGGTGGCATCCTGCTGGTGGCCCTGCTGGATTTGTCCTGGTCTGAATAGCTCCCATCTTTGGGTGGCTGTAACTTTCCAAGCCCAGCCTTCAGCCAAAACCCTTTCATTAGCTCTGTTTGTTTGGGCTGTTTTTTGCCCTTTTAAAGTGAAAATAGTTTATTTTTAACATATGGATGTTGTTGCTTTCTTTTTAAGATGGTGTAAAAATAAAAAAGATCCGGCCTGCTTCTTTTCTTGGTCTGCATGTCTGAGCTGCCTTCTTCATCGGACACCCTGGGCTCTTTCAACCCCACCCCGCCACACCCCACCCCCACCCCCAGCACCCACTGCTCCAGTGGCTTCTCAGAGAATAGCTGCTTAGGCGGAAAAGGACGTGGGATTGGAGCTCCGGAAACAAACCTGAGGGGCCCAGGGGAACCCCAGGGACAGAATGACGTGCTCCAGCTGTCAAGTGGCTGCCACAGCTCAGAGCCCAGGGGAACAGCCCTGCCTCTGCCCTCAAAACCGCAGGACAGAGGGGACAACAAAGAAGGGAGCAAGGAGAGGAAACAGAAGAGGTGAAGGAAAAGAGGGGTGGCTCCTGAGCTGAACCCTGAAGGTCGAGTGGCATGGGTGGACCAGCCAGGCCCAGGATGGGGCCACAGGGCCGGCCCAAAGTGGGACCAGTGCCCCTGGTGGTACCAAGCATGGTGAAGCATGCTTGTAGCTCCAGCCTTCAGGAGGCAGAGGCTGGAGTTTGAGGCCAGCCGGGATACACACATAGCAACAAAACAAAAAGACCCTGATGGAGGTGGGACACAGAGACAGAAACAGCCAGGCCAGAGAAAGGTCCATGGCCGTGCTCACACACATGGCCCTCACAGCCAATAGGGTGAGCTTGTCATCTAGGGCGACATTCACTTGGGAACACAGAGGGCAGGTGCTGGAGGGAGTGACTGAAGCGCAAACACAGAGGCCTCCTGATACTACGTCTCCAGTCTCCCTGAAGATACCTGTCTTCAGTAGGCAGAGCCCACACCAAGGACAGCCATAGCCAGGTTACTAGTGACAGCACAATGGATATGCTGCCGCTGTCCTTCAGCCGATGACCAAGATTCAGCCACACAATGAGGCTCTTAGAGCAGCGGGGACATCAGCTCTCTGCGTGCCCTCACACTATGTTCTGTGGGACAAGCCACAGGCTGAGGTGTGCAGAGTGCCACCATATGAGCGGGAGAACACGCCTGGCATGCGACCTCTGCTCTGACAGACACTGGTGGCACCTCCCAAACACAGCCATAAAACCTGACAGTACGGGACGGGGGTAGACTGTGCTCACGGTCTACCATTTTCTGCCCAGAACATTCCTAAAGCATTAAAAATGAAAGTGGCCCCAGGGACACGGGGTGGCACTAGGGAACAGAACAGGGGACTAATGCAGCTGGAACCCATGTGCAGAGGCCCCGAGGGGAAGGGGCTGAATAGGTTGGGGATTCTGATATGTGCATAAGGGGCCCCCAAAGTCCTCTACACAAAGCTGCCTGAGCAAGGGAGCATGGAGCAGATCTCAATGTGTACTGGGAGCAGGAGGCAGGCTGAGGGCTTCTCTCAGCTCTGAGAGACACTTACACCCCGGCCACTTAGCGGCCACCCCCACCCCACCCCCCCGTCCCATCAGGAAGGCCAGGCATGAGGAAGAGGCCACTGGCCACAGAGCAAGAAACACACCAGTTCCTCCCCCTAGGAAGCTGCTAACAAGGCTCCAAAGGGCAACACTGACCCGAGGGCAAACAGCTACCAGCAGGACTCACCATAGCAAGGCGGCAGGGCCCAGCCAGAGGAAAGACCAACTGTGAGGGCCCAGAAACTGTGAGCGTGCCTGGGAGGAGAGCTGCCCAAGAGGGCACTCCGAGATGTGGGCAGCACCTTCTCTGGATAGGCTCAACGCAGCACAGCTTTTCAAAGAATTCAGAAAACCAGATGGTCACAATGAGAGACCAGATGGAGGCTGTCAGCAGAGAAAAGCAGTGCCCCAAAGAACAAAATAGGAATTCTAACCTGCAAAGTTCAGTATCCAGAATGGAAATCCCACTGGGTGGGCTGCAAACAGCAGACAGTATGGCTGGGGCACAGCGGCTGCCGAGGGCCCGCTCAGAGTACGCGAAGCCACAAAGTCCCGGGCGGGACCCACAACACTGGAAAAGAAAAACCGTTGGTGAACTCAAGAGACAGAGCAGTGCAAATGATCCCATCTTAGAGATTCGGAGAATAAAGGCAAGTGTGTTGTGGACCGACCTCTGAGCAACCCGCTGCTCTCCTAGACTGGATCTGTTAGCATGCACTCATGGAAATGGGGACTTAGCAGGTAGCACACAAGGCTGTACGCAAGGTCTTGCTCCCCCCAGAAAACATATGAGCAGTTGGTAATTGCTGGTGGGGAGAATTTCTTAAGCAGCTACACCTCCTGCAAGTAGCCCAGCTTGTGGGGGTCAGCAGAAAAGTTCTGGGAGTTGATTTTCTTCTTCCACCAGGTGGATCCTGGGGATTGAATTCAGATCTTCAGGCTAACACATGTGTCATCGGTATCTCAGAAGGAGAAGAAACAGAGGAGGGATCAGGAAGAATATAAGGAATCATGACTAACATTTGCCAAGTTGGTGGCAGACACCAGATCACAGAGCCAAGAAACCCAGAGAACCCCAACAAAGAAAAGATACGGAGAAAACAGTGGCATGCCTGCACGTATTTTCAAGCTACTGAAAACCAGAGACAGAAACCCTTCAAGGCAGACAGCAAGAAAGGCCTTGCTATCTACACAGAAACAAAAGCAAGGCTTTGCAGATTCCCTATCACCAACTGTGCAACCAAATACAAAAAAGAAGCCATCCTTCCCCAACAAAAGCTGGGGGATCCACTGGAGGAGAAACGCTTCTGCACTCCAGACAGGGAGGACGCTGAGTGGAAACACTAGCAACTGAAGATGCTAGAGATGGAATCATGGCAGAAAAACAGATTGATGTTTTACTTCAACTGTTTTGAAGAGTACCTGAGTTTGCGGGATATGTGTTTACAGCAGAGGTCAGACTCCACGCTAGCAACAGCACCAGAACAGAGGGAAGGGAGCCCCAGTGCTGCCTAGGGAGAGACATGACCTCCTTTGATTGTCTGCATCAGACCTGCACAACACAGGCCTCTTACCAGCCCGTTGAGGCCCAGTCCCTCCATGAGGGTCTATAGACGAGTAATGGTTAGTGGTGGAAGGAGATGTTTCCTTTTTCTTTTTGAACACAGATAGGCAAGTCACTTACATGTTTTCTACACTATAGTATACTTTATAGAGAAAGTTTACTGGCCCAACACCTAGAAAAGCAGTCACACCTTCTGATATGCGTGCTGGATTCTGAGTTACTGACAAAGTGTGATTGGGGCCTTCCGGTCTCTGCGGATCGGAACTACCTCTGACATGGCTCTTGAGCACTATAGTAACCTGTAGTCTGATGTCCTCTACTTCCCAATGTAGCAGTGACTGGTGGGCTTCCATCCTCTCCCCTGCTCGTTACAGTCCAGGGTTCAGTCATGGTCTAGTGAGGTGTCCATGTGAACTCTGGGTAGCCGGAAGGAGACACTTTCTGTAGTGGTGTAGCTACTGGCAAGGTGCCCGTGCTCCTGTAAAGTAACTCTAGTTAAATTCACATGCGGGGCGGGGGGGGGGGGCATGAAAGTAGAAGGGCGTCTACTTGGGAAGAAGGAGACAAGGATGTGTAGAGGGCGGGGAGCCATCAAAACACACTGCCAAAATGTATGAAAATGTCCTAACGAAAAGCATTGTTGTGGATAATTAATGTATGCTAATAAAAACATTTTAAGCAAGCATCACTGGAGAAAAGGAACTAACTATAATCTGAAGCTTTCCATCTGGAAGGAATGAGGCTATTCTCACCTGAAAGACACTAAAGAGACACACCAGTGACCAGTGTGTGACTCTGTGGAGCGCTGGCCACAGGGACATGACGGACTTGAGGACATGGCACATGCTTGTAATCTGGAGGGATATTACATGAGCTTGGAGAATTTGTTGTTAACCTGCTTCAGTGTGGAAATGGCTCTGTGGTTCTGTAGGACATGATCTAGCTTTTGGTGGCGGTGAACTGAAGGGTTGGGGGACAAAGTGCCACCGTGCCTGATCCTTATCACCGTGCCTGATCCTTACGGTGCCACATTCTGCAGGACTCTGGGGAAGGGAAAAGTGCTTCCTTTCACTAGCTGAACCTGGGGGCGGGGGTGAGGGGAAGGTCGGTGCTGTTGTATTATTCTTCCATAGTGTTCTACCAGCATGACAATTTTCATAATTAAGAAAAATCCTCTAATTTCCCACAGATCAGATTTCCAGGAGGTGCAGCCATCTGGCGAATAGGCATGTGCCCAAAACCAAGCAAGAGGACTGTTGAGCAGCCAGCCACGCCGCCACAGAGCCCGGCAGGCTGCGAGCCGGGATGGGCACTGACTGATGGAACTAGCGTCCACTCCTTTTCCATCTGCTCTGACTTCCACTACGATCTGTGAGGTTCGGAGAGGCTGACTCCACCCCAACTGGGACATTCTGTGCCCCCAACCAGCGACTCAAGGACATCGTGTACTCTGAGCCAGCCCAGTGATTTCAGAGTGGGCATGAATGAAACTGCCACCGCTCTGCAGGTACCGGCAAACAGCCAGGGAGCACAAGGGCCTAAGACAAAGCCAACTCCCAAGAAAGTGGAGCCCAAGGGTACAAGGTTGATTCCTGGGCACTTTGGAGGCTCTGAGTATGCTTCACCTAAAACCTGCTTCAAGCCACTTATTAATCTGTGGCAGAAGTTGACAGAGTCACTATATGATGACATGAGGTCCTATGATTCTATAGGAGGTACCTGCCCTCACTGGCAGGCTCAAAGCAGGAGACCATGTTACATGTAGGTACACACACACACACACACACACGCACGCGCGCGCGCGCGCGCACACACACTTTAAAAAATGGCTACTCTGAAATCACTTCCTAAGATTCAGGAGTGTCCAACCTGCACACAAAGAGTTGAAAAGGCAGCTGTAAGCAGGCATGCCACCGACAGCATCCAACAGCAAGCACTGACTGCACGCGAGCAGATGGACTCCTGGCGAGGGAGGGAGCCCAGATGCCCAGCCACATGCAGAACTGGAGAAATGCAAATTAAAGCCACAACAAGACGCCTCTTTTCGCCCACTGGCTGGCAGAACCCCCAAACTAGGATGATATCAAGTGCTGGCAAAGACATCCAACACTAAGAATGCTTCCATGGTGCTGGGGTAGGGAGGGGTGTGTGAAATACACTTAGACAACAACAATGCACGTGTAAGGACATATGCACACATGTGCATGTGGGTTACAGATCTGTGCACATTGTTTATACACAGATGTGCAAATCTATATATGTGTTATACTTATGTGGACATGTGTAAACATACTAAGCATGGGTATGCACAGGTATGCTTACGTTGTATATATGGATGTGTCTGCATGTGTGTATTAACACATGGATGTATGTATGGATCATGTATGTATAAATAAGTAGACATGGGCATGTGCACATGCAAGTATACTCACAGGTATGCATATATGTGTATACATGGATATGTCTCCACACAGATGTGTCAAAGCTTCAGCAACTATGAATCTGCTTGGAGGGTGTGCAAGTGACCCCTATTCTAACCTTCCCATTTTTCTGTTTGCTTGAAGATGATCAAACAGAGGCTATGGGAAAGTAATCTAAACGAAGTCAAAAAGAGAGAGAGGATATGCACAGGATCAGTGAGAAAAGTGCGAAAGAAGGCAGAACCATAAGCTCAGCTGTGTCTGCCAGGGCGCCGGTCCAGTGGACCAATTGCTCTTTTCAAAGCCAGCACAGGGCCCAACACGGTGTCTGGGTGGGTAAAGCCCTTGTCACACAAGCCTGATGACCTGGGTTCAACTCCCGAAACTCATGGTAGAAGGAAAAAACTGTGTGCCGTGGAATGTATACACACACACACACACACACACACACAAGCACGCACGCACACACACATGCACACACTCAAATGGACTAATAAAAATATTTTAAGTCATAATGTGGGTTCAGTGAGGAAAGGTGTTTTCAGTGCAGGCCTGATAATCTGAATTCCATCCCAGAATCTATATAAAAGTGGAAGGAGCCGGGCGGTGGTGGCACACGCCTTTAATCCCAGCACTCGGGAGGCAGAGGCAGGTGGATCTCTGTGAGTTCGAGGCCGGGCTGGACCGATAGCCTCCAAAACAATACAGAGAAACCCTGTCTCGTAAAAACAAAAAAAAAGTGGAAGGAGAGAGCTGGGCAGGATGGCACACACCTTTAATCCCAGCTCTCAGAAGGCAGAGGCAGCATGATCTCCTATGAATTCCCAGATCAGCCTGGTCTACAGAGTGAAACAGACCTTCCCAAAACAAATAAAGCAGAAGGAGAGATAGCTGGACTCGACAAACTGTCCTTTAACCTCCATACATGTGTTATCACAGTCCCCACGACACACACCACGCACACACACAAGTGCTCACTGCCGTCATTTAAGAAAAGCAGCACACAGGAGAAAGATGCCATGAGACAGGGTTCCAGCAGAGGGTTTTTTTATTAGGGAACAGGATCATAAAAAGGGAGAAGGGGAAGGGGAGACCAGCCTCCGGAGACAGGAGCAAGAGGAGAGAGGAGAAAGGAAAGAGGGGGAGAGAGAGGGAAAGGGAGAGCAGAACAGAGAGAGAGAGGGAAGGATGGGAGGTGGGCAGAGCCCTTTTAAAGGGAACATAGTGAATATACATAGGTGGTGCTTTTTAATTTTTAAATTAATTTATTTTTTACAGGTGGTGCTCTTAGCGGCTGCAGCTGAAGGCATATCCTGTCAGAACCCCAAGGACAGGCCAGTACACATGCATGCAACACATACACAACATACACACTAATAAAAATAAGTAAAATAAAGTGGGTTTTTTTGTTTTGTTTTTGAGACAGGGTTTCTCTGTGGCTTTGGAGGCTGTCTTGGAACTAGCTCTTGTAGACCAGGCTGGTCTCGAACTCACAGAGATCTGCCTGCCTCTGCCTCCTGAGTGCTGGGATTAAAGGCGTGCACCATCACTGCCCAGCTGTGATTTCTGCAGCTGTAGTCCTCTGTAGCTGTCAGGGAGAGAGGTGCACTGGTGGGCAGACTCCTCCCAGGTGGCATATTTGGAACAGTTTTCTATACAGTGACTAAAACTTCAAAGCCAGGGTTCATAAACTAGGACACCTTAGGAATCACTCCTTACTAACAATAGAAAAGTCTGTCTTCTAAAACAGCCATCAGAGTCAAAGGGGGAGAGATATGCATGATACAGCTTGATTCCTTTTGCCTGAAAAAGTTACCTGGGAGTTTAGGTGCATCAGGGAAGTCGAATGGGGTACAGGTGCACCAGGGAAGTCTAGTTGGGGGTGCGGGTATATGGAGGAAGTCAAGTGGGGATGCAGGCGCAGCGCACCAGGGAAGTCTAGTGGGGTACAGGCGCACCAGGGAAGTCTAGTGGGGTACAGGCGCACCAGGGAAGTCTAGTGGGGTGCAGATGCACCTGAGAGGTCAGACGTACCAGGGAGTGTCAGCTGGGAGTGTAGGTGCATCAGGGATTGCCAGTTGGTAATATGGGTACACCAGGAAATCCTGGAGAGCAGGTACACCTGGGAATCTTACCTGGAAGAGTGGTCACACTTGGAAGTCAGAACATCTCACCCGAGGTCATTTCTGGACCCTTTTGGATTCTTCAGCCTGTCGGCGTTCATGCACAACACAGGCTCTCTGCTCTGAGCCCATGAGCCCCTCACTCCACCCCTGATCTGGCCTGTGCTTCTTTGCTCCCTGGCAAGAAGCCCTAAGGAGTAAGCACTACTCCTTACTATTCACTGTGGACAGGAACGTGAAAGGTCTGATGGGCACAATACTGGGACATGTGCATCATAAAAAGGAAATTCAATAAGAAAGTAAGCACGAGCGAAGATGTGGACGCTCATTAGTTCTTGAGAAGGTGCCAGCCAGAACCACAGCTAGCTCTCATCCACAGCCACAAGATAGTCCCACCTGTTAAAACCTGGGGCCAGAGCTCAGAGGCAGAGAACATGCTCAGTATGTGTAACAGTGTGGGTTCAACTCCCAACGGCTAAAAGAAATTAAAAGGAGTTGCAAGCATCGTAGTAGCTTATGATAACCACAATGCCCTGTTTCACACCAAGCCATCAATGCTGTGAGCATGAAAGCCTTTCATCTTTAAGATTTTATTATGTGCATGTGTGTGTGTGTTTGCACACATAAGTGCATGTGTCCACACAGGCTAGAGGCATCAGATACCCCTGGAGCTAGAGTTACAGGCAGTGAGCCGCCTGATATGGGTACTGGAAACTAAACTCATGTCCTCTTAATCACTGAACAGTCTCTCAAGACCAAGAAGCGAAACCTTTCTAGATTTTGTTCCAAATATAATTTTGGATTCAAACACCTATCTACCAGAAACAACTAAGAAAGGAAGAAACACCATGTTGGTTCTCTGAGGTTGCAAAATTCTGGTGTCAACAGCTGGGGGCTGGCAGCATTCCCACCAGCCACACATGGGTTGGCATGGCCCTACTTAGGTTGCATTACGGGGGCTTCAGACTGGATCTGGTGCCTTCTGCCTCATACAGAATATCATCCCATTCTTTCACATGCACCCACCAGCCCTCCCCAGGAGTCCGGCTGGCCTTCGTATTAAGCAAAGTTCTCCATTACTATAATGATCTTCCTGGCAAGCCCAGCGGCCAGAAGTGGTAAGATGACATCTACTGGACACTACACATCTCAAGGCTGAGTTGGAGTCTACAGGTGAATCATCTAAGATCACACTGCTAATGTATAGTGCTCAGGTAGATGAATGGAGGGGTAGATGGGAAAGTATAGAGGCAAATGGTGGGTGTGGAGAGAGAAAGATAGGAGAGTGGATGGGTGGACTTTGTGGAGGTAGGGGTGATGGACGGACGAACGGATGGACGGACGGGCGGATGGATGGATGGATGGATGGATGGATGGATGGATGGATGGATGGATGGATAGATGGATTGGCTGAGTGGCTGGTAAAAAAATAGCATTTATAGTTTAGAAGACTAGCATCCTCAAAGGACTCTGTCAGAGGTCCTGGGTACCTAAAGTTGCTTTGTAACTCTTCCCTCTATGTGCTCAGTTTCCCTGTCTGCTGCCCCAAGGTGCCAAATCATTTGGACTGGTTCACCAAGCCTGTTTCCACTCTCTAGACCAAGTTCTACCACTTCATTCCAAGGTCACCAGCCTCTGGCCAGCAGTGTCCTCTTGGGACAAGCTCAGACTGAGAAAAACCCTGGGTCCTGCTGCTGGTTGCCATGGGAACCCTTCATCTCTTGTTTTTGTCCCCGACTGATTAAGGAAGGAGACTTGTAAAATGACAGCACGTTACTGGGCCTTGTCTCAAGCCAGCTCTAATTTATCCCTGACATTTCCCAAGAGCCAACTAACCTTTCTGCCACAAATAGACTGTTGTAGTTCCTCAAGGCAGCCTAGCAGGGACAGAGTCCTGTCTCAGAGGAGTTGGGGACCCAAGGGACATAGAGAAAAGTAGCTACATAAGGATAATAGCCAAGCCAGAGAACAGGCTGTCCAGTGGGGCCAGGCCACCACCCTGCTGCACTGTTACTGAACAGCCCCTCCATTGTGGATTCTCCTGGCTCAGCCCTGGGGACCCTCAAGGTCACAGATGTTTGCCTCCATCTCTGTCTCAGTGAGGAGGCCACAGAAATCACTGAGGCCTTGGGTAGTAGATCAGTGTTTACCATGGTGTATGAATGATCTTTGGGAGCCCATTCCAAATAGAGGGATGCTCTCTTAGCCTGGACACATGGGGAAGGGCCTAGGTCCTACCCAGGATGAAATGACAGACTTTAGAGATCTCCCCCAAGGAGGGCCTCACCCTCCCTGGGGAATGATGTGGAGATTGGGTGGGGGGCTGGGGGGCTGGTGGAGGTACAAGGGAGGAAGGGTGGGAGAGGGAGCAGGGATTGACATGTGAAGCATTCATGTTTCTAATTTAAGGAAAAAAATTTTTTAAAAAGCAGACTGAGCAAGCCTTGAGGAGCAAACCAGTGAGCAGCAGCATCCATTGCGTCCATTGTTCCTGCTTCAGTTCCTGCCTCCAGGTTCCTGCCCTGATGTCCGTCAGTGACATTTATGACCTGAGAGTTTTAGGATGAAATAAATCCTCCCTCCCAAACTTGCTTCCCCCCAGGGGCTGTGTCAGGTCAGAAGCCGGGCCCCATAGCAGCACCTTGTGCAGGCTCCCTGGGGTAGGTGCTGGGACAACAGTGCCATCTGCATGGCGAGGACAGGTCCTGGGGACTTCTTTTTAACAAAGGCATCCAAAGGAAGCCGGTAGTGTAGCATTCACAGCTATCTCTGGGCCTGAGGACAAACAGGAGAACTGCCCAGAAATCTGAAGAGGCCCAAGGGGTGACAGGGACACTGGGGAATCTACGGTGACACTACAGAGACTGCCCCATGGGACAGATGCTCTCCAACCCTGAAGCCTAATGCAGAAGTTTCTCCAGAAAATGACCCTGCTGTGGTTTTGTTTAAAGGGTCAGAAAATAGGGACTCGATCCCAGACAGCCCAATTTCACACTTTGGCACCTTCCCTGCCTTCCCAGTGTAAATCAGGAATTTGTTGTGGGAAAGGCAGAGATGGACGAGTGAGTGAAGCTGAGCCTGTGCCTCCCTCCCAGGCCCTGGTTTCAGCATCCAGATATGAGACTGTAACCCCAAAAGGCACAGCTCACTGTCTGCCAAACAGATAGCCTTCAGCCGGGCCTGCTGAGGGAAAAGAGATGCTGAGGTCTCAAACAGGACACCAGAGGCCTCTGCCAGAAGAGGGCAGCTCTGAGACAGAAGTCAGAAGACACCAGAAGCAGCTAGCCTAGTTACCAAGGCCAGCAGAGGCAGAAGCCAGGCCAGGACTGAGGGTCTGAGGAAAGGGTGGGGTATGGGAGCGCTTCCCAAGGGGTGAGTGACTGTACAATAAAGGAAGAGGGAAAGGGGTGCTTCCACAGCCCAGCAACTCTCTTAACGGAACCCAACCATGATTACTCTTGCCAGGTGCAGGTTTAAATCTTGGAGTGGGTCTTTGGCTACCTAATCTGGGCCCTTGGTTTTGCCAGTAAGGAAGCAAGGCTCAGAGTCCCCACAGAAACAGTAATGCCAAAAGGGCCTGCCTTTTGGTATCCTCAGCCAGAGCCACCTCTAGTGCCCCGTCAGCATCCCTCCACCCCCACCCTCTAAGAGGCCCTTTCCCCAGCATCTGAGATCCCCAGCTACCAGTCCAGGCAGGCAAGCTGATAGGCCTCTGGAAGTGCCTGTCACCCTTGTCTTCTATGGTGGGGAACATCCTAAGCCCTGCCAGGTCTAAGGAAGGCTCAGCAAGGCTACTGGGCGTCTACAAATGAAGTCTCTACCAGAGTGGTCCTGGGCATCTCAGGGAAGGGCCACTTCAATGTACCTGCCATGCTAAGCATTAGGGACTTGGCCACATATGCTTTCTGAAGCTAGGGGGTCCACAAAGGTGGGTCTCTAGGAGTAGACTGTCTCTCTTCCTGTCGTAGGCCCCTGTGTTGGTCAGCTTTCTGTCATTACAAAGAATTACCTGGGCTAGGAAGGCGGCTCACCAAGCAAAGTGCTTGCCACACAGCTATGAGGACCTGAGTTTGAATCCCCAGAACGCACATAAAACCAGACCTGTTGTGGACTATTATTTTAAGATGTGTTACGTTTGTTTATGCTGTGGAATATTTGTTTAATGAAGCGAAGATGTGTTCTTTACTTTTATGTTACATGTGTTTAACTCTGTGAAGCTGTGTTGCTTTGCCTGTCTAAAACATCTGATTGGTCTAGTAGAGAACTGAACAGCCAATAGCTAGGCAGGAGCAGGGATAGGCGGGACTGGCAGGCAGAGAGAATTAATAGGAGAAATCTGGGAAGAAAAGATAAGTAAGAAGACCAGAGCAGAACATCAGGGGCCAGTCACTTAGCTACACAGTAAGCCTCAGAGTAAGAAGTAAAGGAAGGTATATAGCCCAGCCATGGTAGCAAACACCTTTAATCCCAGCACTTGGGAGGCAGAGGCAGGTGGATTGCAGTGAATTCAAGCCCAGCCTGGTCTGAAAAATGAGTTTCAGGACTGTTACACAGAGAAATCCTGTCTCAAAAAAAAAAAAAAAAAAAAAAAAGAAAGAAAGAAAGAAAGGGTTCTGGAGAAATGGCTCAGAGGTTACGAGCATTGGCTGCTCTTCCAGAGGTCCTGAGTTCAATTCTCAGCAACCACATCATGGCTCACAACCATTTATAATGAGATCTGATGCCCTCTTCTGGCAGGCAGGCATACTTGTAGGCAAAACACTGTGTACATAATAAAGAAATAAAATCTGAGAGAGAGAGGGAGGGAGGGAGGTGGGAGGCAGCTGCAGCCAAGAGAAGCGCACGTGGGCACAGGGTCTGGGCACGGGCAAACCTGGGCTACTGCCTGGCTTCCTAGGGTGAGGTCCTTACCACACACATCACTCAGGCTACCAACCCTGACTGCTGTGTCCTAGACCTTGATCAGGTGGGGTGAGCCCGTGGAGACACTCGGCAGGAGGGAGTCCCCTCCCTGTCTAACCCACCCCGCCCAGGAGGCTGCACTGCTCCATGCACATCCCAGCTCCTGTCTGAACCCTCTCACTGAAGAGCTTCTGTCCCTAGGCCTCCCAGGCTCAGGCAGCCAACTCACGGATGGACAGATAGACGGATAGAGAGAGCAAATCCCAGACAGCAGGGGACAGCGCAAATCCAAGGCAGTTTAGCTGGAGGGGCAGCCCCAGGGTCAGCACCAGGCCCCAGGCCTAGAGGGCTTCAAATTCTAAGCCTTGATTCATACCTTACAATAGAGACAGAAGCAGAGAGTGGGCAGCGAGCAACCCCCACCTGTGCTTTGTTACACAGGTAATGCAGCTGGCCCTCCCTGACACAGGCTCTGAGTCTGGATTCAGCCAGCTGAGACTGCAGTCAAACATCTGAGGACGTCCCGACTTACAGCACGCCTCAAAATCACTGCACCACTGTTTACTCAGGGCTGGTGTCACCTTGAGACGGCTTGGAGTCTATGGTCTATGCAAACAAAACACTGTCTCTGCAGAGATCTGTGGATTTTGGTCTCTGTGGAGGGCCCTGGACCTTGTGGCTCCTGAGGAGTGACTGTTCGTATATGTAGACACATTTGAAGCTGCTAAATCAGTGCAACACAGCTACAAGATCACCATTTAAACAGGCATTGGAGAGGCTGGAGAGATTAAGCCCAGTGACTGCTTTTCCAAAAGGACCAGGGTTCAATTCCCAGCACCCACATGGCAGCTCAAAACTGACTGTGGCTCCAGTTCCAGGGGATCTGACACCCTCACAGACATGGAAGCAAAACACCAATGCACATAAAGAAAGAAAAAAAACAGGCATTAAGCTCCTCAAATACCCTTCCAGCTACAAGTATGAATGTATAATATGTGTGTGTGTGTGTGTGTGTGTTACACACAAGTGTATATGCCTGTGTGTACACATTGATAAGCATTTCACCCTTCTCCCATGGGGGTCTGCTGATCAGCTTCTAGCAAAACGTTTCTTGTCCCCTCCTCCCAGTAAAGCCTGCATGCAAGTTCCTATTTTCTGTATATCCTTATTGTCTAAATGCTAATTCCTGTTTTTGGACCACCCTTTGCTGGAAGGCCCTGGGAACGTAGGCTTCTGACTTTAGTGAAAAGTTTTCCACCATGCCTGCCATTGGTATATAAGTCTCCACTCTTGTTAAAATAAATGTCATTCTCCTTGTCAGAATGAGCCACTGTCCTTGTCTTCATTTACACCTAATCTTCTCCCAGATGGTTGTGAAGTGTTGTAACCACCTACAGCTTGCTACAGATGAATGTGTGCTGGTGTGCATGTGTGTAGAATATACTAGTGTGTATGTGGTTATCTTGATACAAGATCCATCATAGAACACATACTGCTTGGTGGCCAAGGCCTTTGGGGTCCCCCCTCACTCTAGAACACCTCTTCTCTTCCAGTGGCATTGATAGCTTCAATAGGGCCAGTTCTGGGGTGTTCTGGCCCACATGGGATTCAAGTTAGACACCTGGGGAGCCAGCACTTGTAAAAGCCACCAAGTCCCTGTCAGCTCATCACACAGGAACATGTAACATCTGTCTAGCCTGTGTGCGGGTACTAAATGGATGTCTCTGGATATGTGTATCCCCACTGTAGAGACCCCAATATCCTTCATGATTCTGCCACAATTTCCTAGCCTGATGACTGTCATTGCTGAACAAATTACTGTCCCTTAGCTCTCACTGTAGGGTTTCCAGATGGATTTCAATAGTTCCCACACAGGGAATGGAGCAAAATGGAATCCCAGAAAAGCCCACAGAAAACCAATAGCTTCCTCAGAGAGGCACAGGAATGGGGTACATCTCTTTGGCTCTAGAAGCTCTAGAAGAAAAAGGGAAAAGTAACCTAGGAAGTTCTGACCACAAGCCTGGGTCTGCAGAGAAGCACACAATTCATACTTGCTGAGTGACCCCAAACACCAAGACACAAAGCTCAGCTAAGAGCAGCCTTAAAAACACATATTTCTGGCAGAAGGGAAAGCAAACAGTTTCCAAAGAAAAATATTTGACATTCTGATTTTTTTGTTGTTTTTACGAGACAGGGTCTCTCTGTATTGTTTTGGAGGCTATCGGTCCCACATTCTGATCTTTAAAGTTCCCACAGATGAAAGTCCAAGGAATGGGCTCACTGTGAGATGCCACAAGGAGAAATCTCAACATAAGCCTACAGAACCAGACCCACAGATGGGGGGGGGGCGGTGCACAGAACAAGAAAATGAGTCCATTTGATTTGATTAAAGAAATATTTGATTTGATTAAAGAAATATATATATATATTACAGACTGTTCAAAACTGAGCAGATGTAAAAGTAGACCAGAAGCTGAAACTAGAAACTCAAATGGGTGAAGTAGAAGATAAAAGCTAGCTGTAGAGAGAACTCAAGAACTGGGGAACAGACCTGAAGAAATCCCTCCGAGGTCAGAACTGAAAGGCAGAAGGGTGAAAAAATGAGAGACAGCCAAGGACTGATCTGAGGAGCTTTCCCTGAGGAGTTCTACCAGTGGCGATGGTTTACAGACTGATCTGAGGGTCAATGGTTTACAGACTGATCTGGGGGATCTCCCAGAGGAGTTCTACCAGGGGTCATAGTTTACATCAGACCTCTGTAAGGAGACCCTCAGGGTAGTTTGTGAAACGTCTCCCATGGAATGGGCTGTTTGAACACTGGCTCCCCAGCTAATGGTGCTGTTTTGGGGTGCTGCAGAACCTTCAAGAGATGGCGCCTCATTGTAAATTACTAGGGTCATTCACTGTGAGTCCCTAGGTTTCATAGCCCAACTGCTCTTTCTGTTTTGCTTCCTGACTGAAGACACAATTTGACCAGCCACCTCACACGCCCACCACCGTGTCCTCCTCACTATTTATTTCCCTTCACAACCTGTGAATCAAAATGAACCCCTTCTTATGTTGTTTTGTCAGATATTTTTGCCAAAGCAACAAGAAAAGAAACCACTACACTCTCTGAGGACACTTTCCCTTAGGAGGGCTCCCCAAAGAGACCCACCCTCCTTAGAGAGGTAGTCTCAGAGAGAACTCTATAAAGAGACCTTTTCTGAGGAGAACCACCATGAGGAATCTTGGAAAAAAATTCCCCAGAGAGACCCGTCCCCAAAAGATAAGCATGAGACAAACCTCCTAGTTGTAGAATACTACTTTAACTAGGCAAAGATGTGTTACATTTGTTTATGATGGGGAATACCACTTTAACTGTGTAAAGCTGTGTTACATTTGTGTCTGCTGCCTTTATTATTGATGTAAGGATGTGTTACATTTGTTTGATGGGGAAATACCACTTTAACTATGTAAAGGTGTGTTACATTTGTTTCTGCTGCCTTTATTAGTGATGTAAGGATGTGTTACATTTGTTTGTGCTGCATTTGTTTAATTATGTAAAGATGCGCTGCATTTGTTTCACACTGCCTGCCTGAGGCACCTGATTAGTCTAATAAACTATAGCTGAATGGCCAATAACTAGGCAGTGCTGGTGGCCAGAGAATAAGTAGGAGGAGAAATCTAGGCTTTGGAGTGATGGGGGATGTCCTTCTGTATATATGTTTCTCTTATTAACTGATGAATAAAACACTGATTGGCCAGGAGCCAGGCAGGAAATATAGGCGGGGCTACCAGACTAGGAGAATTCTGGGGAGAGGAGAGAGAAGTCACGAGAGAGACGCCATGCAGCTACAGGAAAGATAGGATGCGCCAGACATTCTTTAGTAAGATAAGGCCATGAAGAAATACATAGATTAATAGTTAATAATTAACAGACAACTAGCCAATAAGAAGCCTGAGCCATCAGCCAAACAGTTTATAGTTAATATAAGTCTTTGTGTGTTTATTTGGAGCTGAAGGGCAGTGGGACCAGGAAGAACAGGATCCTCTTTCTACATGGGAGCGAGAAGAAGGAGAACAAGAGAGAGAGAGAAGAGAGGGAGATGCCAGAGGCCAAAAGCCAGGCAAGCCACCCAGCCAGGCATGAGGAGGCAGGAAATTAAGACATACAGAAAAGGAAGGAAGGAAGGAAGGAAGAAAGGAAGGAAGGAAGGAAGGAAGGAAGGAAGGAAGGAAGGAAGGAAGGAAGGAAGGAAAAAAGTAAGCTAGGTCAAGCATTAATAACTAGTAAGAAGTCTCTTTGTCTGGTTGGAGAGACGGCTCAGAGGTTAAGAACATGACTGATCTTCTGGAGATATTGAGTTTAATTCCCAGCTACAACGTGGTGGCCCACAACCGTCTGTAATGAGATCTGGTGCCCTCTTCTGGCCTGCAGGCATATATGCAGACAGAACACTACATATATAACAAATCTTTTTAAAAAAGTTTCCATGTCGGCTCTCTGCTCCTCCCTATTCTAGACACAGCCGCATCTCTTTGTGCAGTGCCAGCCTCGTTCCTGAGACACAATGGTGAAGGTCAGAGTGAACGGATTTGGCCATATTGGACGCCTGGTTACCAGGGCT
Source organism: Mesocricetus auratus (assembly GCF_017639785.1). Taxonomy (NCBI): domain Eukaryota; kingdom Metazoa; phylum Chordata; class Mammalia; order Rodentia; family Cricetidae; genus Mesocricetus; species Mesocricetus auratus. Next base: position 15,281,561 of record NW_024429190.1, on the reverse strand, counting down.
GCTGTCACTTCTGGCAAAGTAGAGACTGTTGCCATCAATGACCCCTTCATTGACTTCAACTACATGGTCTACATGTTCCAGTATGACTCTACCCATGGCAAGTTCAAAGGCATAGTCAAGGCTGAGAATGGGAAGCTTGCCATCAATGGGAAGGCCATCACCATCTTCCAGGAGCAAGATCCTGCCAACATCAAATGGGGTGATGCTGGTGCCGAGTATGTTGTGGAGTCTACCTGCGTCTTCACCACCATGGAGAAAGCTGGGGCTTGAAGTGTGGAACCAAGAGAGTTATCATCCCCGCACCTTCTGCTGATGCCCCCATGTTTGTGATGGGTGTAAACCATGACAAGTATGACAACTCCCTTAAGATTGTCAGCAATGCGTCCTGCACCACAAACTGCTTAGCCCCCCTGGCCAAGGTCACCCATGACAACTTTGGCATTGTGGAAGGACTCATGACCACAGTCCATGCCATCATGGCCACCCAGAAGACTGTGGATGACCCCTCTGGGAAGCTGTGGCATGATGGCCCGTGGGGCTGCCCAGAACATCATCCCTGCATCCACTGGTGCTTCCAAGGCTGTGGACAAGGTCATCCCAGAGCTGAACAGGAAGCTCACTAGCGTGGCCTTCTGTGTTCCTACCCCCAACGTGTCCATCGTGGATCTGACAAGTGGAGAAAGCTGCCAAGTATGAAGCCATCAAGAAGGTGGTAAAGCAGGCATCCGAGGGCCCACTGAAGAGCATCCTGGCCTACACCAAGGATCAGGCTGTCTCCTGTGACTTCAACAGTGACTCCCACTCTTCCACCTTTGATACTGAGGCTGGCATTGCTCTCAATGACAACTTTGTAAAGCTCATTTCCTGGTATGACAATGAATTCGGCTACAGCAGCAGGGTAGTGGACCTCATGGCCTACATGGCCTTCAAGGAACAAGAGACCCACCCTGGACCATCCATCCCCAGCAAGGACTTGAGCAAGAGAGAGGCCCTGGCTGCTGAGCAGTCCCTGTCCAGCAACCCCCCACACTGGTCATCTCCCTCACAGTTTCCATCCCAGATCCCCAGAATAAAGGAGGGGCTTAGGGAGCCCTGCTCTCTTGAATACCGTCAATAAAGTTCACAACACCCATAAAAAAAAAGTCTCCGTGTCATGATTTGGGAGCTGATTGGTGGCCCAAAAGAAAGCCTGTACACCTCCTTAAGGAGAACCTTCCTGGAGACACCACTGTGTAGAATCCCTAACTGGGGAGAGGCCCTCCTTCAGTGAATACCTTCCTAAGGAAAAAAACCCTGACAAACTCTCCCTCCATGGAAAGGCCTCCCTCCTGGCAGACTTCTCTGATGGAACTCTCTCTAAGGAGACCTCACTGAAGAGATATACCTCAGGAGACTTGACTAGAATTCCCAAGATGAGACCTCCCTCAGGATAACATCCCTGAGGAGACTATTTCTGGGGGCATCTCCTTGAGGAGACCCCCCCTCTGATAATGCCCTGGTAAGTACACCCAAAGAAGACAGGCCTGCATTAGAAGACCCTTCTAGAGGAGACCAGCCTGAAATAGTTCCCCTTAGGGCATCTCCCTGAGGAAACTCCCTGTGGAGATCCTTCGGGGATCTGTCAGAAAAGACCATCTCCATGAAGTCTCCGCCAAGGAAACCTGTCTGAGAGACTTTCTCAGGTGATCTCCCTGAGGAGAACTTGAGTGGACAGTCTCTACAGGGAGGTTTGCCTTAAGTCTTGGGAGGGAACACCTGTTCATGAGTCCTACCTGTGGATACCTGAGAGAAGATTCTCCATAACAAGATGTCCCTGAAGACATGGTTATGACTTGAATACATAATGTCCTCCCATGGCTCTTGTGATGAAAGCTTAGTGCCCAACTAGTGCCACTATTCTGAATAATTTTGGGAATTTCACAAGGTAGGACCTAGCCAAAGGAAGTAGTGGAGGTGTGATTCTCTCTCTCTCTCTCTCTCTCTCTCTCTCTCTCTCTCTCTCTCTCTCTCTCTCTGTCTCTGTGTGTGTGTGTGTGTGTGTGTGTGTGTGTGTGTGTGTGTGTGTGTGTGTGGTCTCCTTCCTCTCCACTGTGAGGTAAACAGCTTTCTTCTTTATATACTACACCATGTTCTGCTACAGAATAATGTCTCTGGAACATGAGACAAGATAAATCTTCCCTTCTTTTATGAGGTTTGTTCAGTATTTGTGTCAAACTCATGAGAAAGCTAACGCAGAAAACTGATACCCAAGAACTGAGATCATTTCTGTGACTAAATCTGAAGACATGGCTTGTGAGCCTTTGGAGCTGGTATCTAGAAGAATATGCAAATGTTTGAAGATGCAGGCTAGGGAAGCCCTACAATGCCGGCAGCACAGCTTCATGGGTGATTCTAATGGGAGCTCAGAAGAGAAGAATGCTAATAGAAATAACAGGGCTAGAGAGATAGCCCAGTGGTTAGGAGTACTTACAGAAAACCCATATGGCATCTCACAACTATGTGGCTCCAGTTCCAGGGGATCTGATGTTCTCTTTTGGTCTCCACAAGCACAGGCACACACACGCGGACACACACACACACACACACACACACACATACATATAAAATGAAAAGATATGATTTATCTATATTTCTTTTTGTCTTGAGCTCTTGAGTGAGACCTAATTCAAAAATAATGGATTCTTGGGCACAGAAAATTTCAAGACAGCATATCATAAAGCTATTGTTTTATTTGTTTGTTTGTTTGTTTGTTTGTTTTTGGGCACCCAAAATGTAAGTTTTTGGACCATGGAACATCTACTTAGATTTCAAAGGGCAGAGAAGCCTGCCAATTATAACAAGGTCAGGGTCCCTACAGGTATCTCCTGGGAACATTGCATTAAGTCACAAGAGTAAATTCCTAAATTTCAGTGGGAACTCCAGATCATTAGAAATGCCAGGAATATGGGGATGTCTTTTGAGAGCCAGCACAACCAGTGGAGCCAGTCTGGGAGAGAAGCCTGTGGATACAAATATCAAGGCCATAAAAACAGGAATACCCATGCCTGCTAGAATTGGCATCACACTGCAGAGATCCTGGGCATGGATGGCCAGGGTGATGTTTGCCATGTTGGGCTTTCATATTGCTTGGCTCTTTTGGAACAGGGACATTTACTTTATTATGTACCGGAAGTATGCAACTTATGGGAGTTTGTGTGTGTGTGTGTGTGTGTGTGTGTGTGTGTGTGTGTGTGTGTGTGTATGCATTCACAGTGCCCTGGCTTGGTTTCCTACTGCCATGACCAAAAGCAACTAGGGAAGGAAAGGGCTTATTGTCTGCACATCATGCACAATTGACCACTGAAGGTAGTCATGGCAGGAACTCAAGAGCGGAGGCAGGAACCATGGAGGAAAGCTGCTGAATACCACCCAGGACCACCTGCCTAGGGGAAACACCACCCACAGAGGGCCACCCCCCCACATCAATCATTAATCAGCAAGAAGCCCCTGCAGACTGTAAGGCCAATGTGGTAGAGGAAATCTTTCAGCTAATATTCCCTCTTCCTGGATGGCTCACTCTAGCTTGTGTCAAGTTGACAAAACAACAACAACAACAACAAAAAACTAATCAACACACACAGATTTTTTTGCCTGATTCTGAGAGGAAACTTTGAACTTAAACTTTTGCACAATGTTGAGAATTATTAAGACTTCGGATCTTAAGGTCTAAAGAGATTCATAGTAGTCAAGAGCACTTGCTATTCTTCCAAAGGACCCAAGTTCAGTTCCCAGCACCCATCTAGTGGCTTACGACCTCTCCGCAACTCCAGCTCCAGATGAGCTCCATCCAGACAGAACATGCCCATCATCCCAGACATGACACTTATGTCAGCACCACCCCCTGCAGAGCTGAGAGCCACCTGACTTCCCACCATAGACAGTGTGGCTTCTTTCGCAACTTCGTGCAGACAATGGTTTGTCCTGGCATGCAGGGGCCGGCTGACAGTGTACAGCAGCACACTGTAGTAGTACTTTCTCATCTGGACTGCCAGCCCACAAATCAGAACACAGGGACTTATTATTAATTATGAAAGCTCAGCCTTAGCTTGGGATTGTTCCTAACGAGTTCTTATAACTTAAATTAACCCATTTTTTAATGTATGTTCTTCCACAAGTCTCATTACCTCGTCTTCGTATTTCCCATCCTGCTTTCTCCATGTCTGACTGGCAACTTGACTTCCCAGAGTCCTCTCTCTGCTTAGAAGTCCCACCTATACTCTCCTGCCTAGCTATTGACAGTTCAGATTTTTATTACACCAATCATAGCAACACACCTTCACAAAACGTACAAATATCCCATAACGACACACCACAGATGTAACCAGAGAGATGCGGCCAGAAGACCAAGCCTTCCAGTTTTCAGGTATATAACAGGTCCCTAAACTGATACCGTGTTAGAGACATCAACGAACCATTCTGATCTAAGAGCCCAGCATGTAGACCCCCAAACCTGCCAAAATGAGAACAACACAATCCATAATAGTGCATAGTTTTGGGGGCATTCCCTAAATATACTAACCTTGTCTTTTGGCTTCTGTAGCTTCACTTATTGCTAACTGTTTTTGCTACCTGAAATGTGTCAACCAGGATATGGCTTTTGTACACAAAAATCCAGAAAAAATAAGGCTCATGGCCACACAATTTGGGCAAGTTTCCTGTGTAGCCCACTGGCTAATGAATAAAAACTTTGTATTGCTGGGCAGTGGTGGTGCACACCTTTAATCCCAGCAGGTGGATCTCTGTGAGTTAGAGGCCAGCTTGATCTACAGAGCTAGTTCCACAACAGGCTCCAAAGATACACAGAGAAAACCTGCCTCAAAAAACAGAAACAAAAACAAAAAACAAAAAAACAACAACAGGTAGAACCCACTGTCTAAACTACAGTTCCACACTATTTTCCTGGGGTACACAAGGATATACACACTAGAGACTTGAGGTGTTAATATAGAATCCAGCACATGCCATGGCACAACTGCTGGGTTTTAAATGCTAAAGACTTAATCCTTTGGGCACTACACCCCCAAACTGAGCATCATGTAAGGAAAGAAAGTCAAGTTAGCATCAGACTCCTGCTCAGCAGCAGTCAATACTAGAAAGAACAGAAATGAAGCTTCTTTATCTGAATGGCACTTGTCTTGGGTAGAATTATGCTCTCCCACACCACCCCCAAATATGCCTGAGTCCTAACCTATGGGCCTGTGAATGTATCCTAATTGCAGATATAATCCAGTTAGGACACAACCATGCTCCATATGGGTAGTCCTAGTCCCATACACCTGTTGCCCTTATGAGAAGAAAAAGGAAAACCACAGACACAGAAAGACAGATGTGTTGGTAAGCAATAGGACCCAGGAGGAATGTGTATAGCATCCAGTACCTCCAGCTAGAGAACACAACGCTGCTGGTATTTGTCGAAGGAGCTGTGGCCTCCAGAAGGATGAGGGGATAGAGTTCTGATGTTGCTGTTAAGCTCCCTGTTGTAGGACTTGGTTAAGCAAGCTCCAGGAAATCTGCACAGTCCTCATGGAATGAAGCTGAAGTTTTTACTCAGCTCTCCTGTTCAGCTGTCCTCAGGCACAAAGGCTGTTGTGAGGGTTTCATGTTTGAGGTCACGAACATGTGTTGAACTGTTGAGCCTATGTGCGCATGCATGTTCCTGAAGAGGAGCTCTCCTACTACCAGAGCAGGGGAGCAAGTTTAGAAAGGGTTGGCAGCAATCATTAAATGTAATTAATCACAGACCCAAAAAAATGATCAAAAGTAGGAATGTGACCTGCTGATATGGCCTGGCGATAAAGTGCTTGCCCAGCATACATGAGGCCCTGAATTTGATCTCTAGCACCAGAAAAAAATATGGAAATAAAAGAGCATAACAGAAATTGAATAAAAACGTTGCATAGTACAATGATACAAGAATCGGTAACAACAAAACACAGAAGGAGGTGGGACACATTTAGCTGCCAGGGCTCCTTGTTGACTGCCAAAAATTAGAGGGTAACAACATGGACAAATGGAGGAGACCAGATGGCCAGTTTATAGTACAGAGCGAGCACTACAGACAGAGTGACTAATGGAGGCGAAAGGGGAGCTAAGAGTAACAACTGAACCTCCCCCAGCACACATCAACACACACACACACAATGCCTAGGTAGGTAAGCTTGGGGCAGAAGGAGCCGACTGCCCAAAAAAATGGCGGGGCCAGGGGCAGCCAAGGTAGGAGATGCACTTGGGAACCTAGGACTTCACCCACAAGCACTAAGCACACACACCCCTCTTCTCAACTGTGCACAGCATCAAGCTACATGTACATCCTCTCTAAACAAGGGGAAAAGTTTCTCTCTTTCCTAATAACCACCAAACCTGGGCAGTTCCTATTGTACATAGTCCCAGCATGTCCAGTAGGAATGTTGCAGGGCCAATCTGGCCTGAACTAGTTTTGAGCATACATACAGCAGCAAGACAAACTGATCCTTGAAGCAAACTTTTGGGGGAAAGTCCCTACTTACCATCTTGCATTTGCCTAAAGTCAGTTGAATTGAGGGAAAAGATATGTGCGGTGAGCAAAAGCTAAGCAGAGAGCGCCCCCCATACCCCCAGCAACCAAACGCCCCCTCCTGAACCCCATAAAAGGAAGCCCTGAAACAATAACCAGTGGCCTTGAGTGCTGGCTCCCATGTGGCCTTGTCCCTCTTGACAGAAATAATTCCCTTTTTTAAGTTGTGATTTATTTTTAATCTATGTGTCTGTCCGTATTGTATGCTGTGTGTGCTGGAGATAGTTACAGGGACTATGAGCAGCCCAGTGTTGGCACTGGGAATTAGACTTCTGTCCTCTGCAAGAGTGGCAAACTCTCTTCATCATAGAGTCAGTTTCCTAGCCCAAAAATGAAGAAAAGTAGCCATCTTACTAAGCTGTTCCTTCCGGATTTTCATCTGTGTGTGTGTGTGTGTGTGTGTGTGTGTGTGTGTGTGTGTGTGTGTGTGTTTACATGTGTGAATGTCTGTGCTTTCTTTCTGATCTGTATTTATTTGCTGTGAGCACGGTTTCCTTGCTACTTTGTAGTCTCTTAGGAGCTTTTGTTTCAATTCTTTGAATAAGAGCACAATATCCTGGAAACAGAAGCTCAGACCCAGATCACCAGTAACATGGTCACGGGCAAAGACCTGCAGCAGTGGGTGTATGGCCCCGGTTGTAACCAATGACATCCCTTCCCAACCCAATTTAAACTCCTTGACCCCCATTTCTCTATGTATGATACTCAGACAAATAACATTGAGGGGCCCATGGGAAATGAAGAACTGGGATCTCTCTTGCATAGAACCGTAGCACCATTATACCTTCAGGACCCAACGACTCTAGAGTCACAGACCTGAGAAGAGCCAGGCATCATCCCTACCCCCAGACTGGCTCTGCCAGGCCAGCTGGATAACCTCAGGGCCAACACTTCCTCTCCAGGGATGATATGTTACAAAGCCCGAGGAGCTTAGGGTCCAAGACTCTGGGTAAAGGGTCCTGGTGTGGGTAGGAAGCTGGACCCCTATCCACCAGGCCCAGAGAATGGGCTGGCACTCTGTAAGTGGAAGATGCTATGACTTGAGTCCAGCTGACTCACCACACTGTGTCTCTCCAAGGACAACAGTTCCCAGCTCATTTCCAGAGTAGCCACTCAGAAAATCCTTGATGACAGAGCACTCGCTGACAGTCCCAAAGTACCAGAAGGGAGGCAGGGAGGGGAGCAGATTCCAGATCAGGGTTTCCTGAGACACACCTAGTGCCCACACCCAGCTGCCTGTGCTTTAGATCAGAAGGCAGTACAGGGCACAGGCTCGGACCACAGGAAAGGCATGAGCCTCTTGAGCTACCACTCAGCCCTGAGATTGACAGACATCAAGTACAGAGATTCAGAAGCTTAAAGAAACACAGGTAGAGGGCTAGAGAGATGGCTCGTTAGTTAAGAGCCCTGGTTGCTTTTCCAGCAGCAACATGGTGGCTAACTCTCTAACTCCCAGTAGATCTAACACCCTCTCTGGCCTCTACAGGCACAGTGGTGCACAGACATACATGTAGCCAAAACACTCGCGCATGTGAAAAATTTTGGAGAAATGAAAAGAAAAAGAAACACAGCTAGAATGAGGGAAAAGCCAAAAGGTCCTAATGGTGAGATGAAGGGCCCAGCTTGCCCCCTCTTCTTGCCAAGCTCCTGGGGGAGTTTGGGGGCAGGTGTCTGGACTCTGCCCTTTGGAGAGGTGCCAGGGGAGGTCTGTCCCTCTGTTTTTGTCCCTGTCCCTTCCCAGGTTGACTGTGCTCTACCAAAGCCATAGGGACTCTCTTGCAGTCAGCTCATGGGGCCATCTCAGTAGATACAAGAGAGTATTGGAAAAAATTCAGGTCTTGTTCTTAAGAAAAAGCATTAGCCATCCAGAAAAAAAAGACACACTGTCCCTCCGATAAAGTCTATCTGGCAAAAGCCACAGGCAATAATCACAGTTAATGAGAAAATGCTGAAAGCTCACGGGGCGAGATTGGCAAGCAGGCAAAGATGCCGTGAGTCTGCTGCTGCTCAGTGCCAGCCTGGGCGTGGCACACAGCTCAGGGAGCAAGTTGGGGAGAGCCTTTAAAGAAAGCAGCAAAAAACCTTTATTCAAAGCCCACATGGCTGTTGAGAACAAAAGACCCAAAGGAATCCACGGGAGATTAAAAGGAGAGATTAAGAACCAAGGTTGTAGACAAGGTGATGTGGTTGGCTCTCCCTGCTCATCAAACTTGGCTGGCCAGGACTCTTCCCTGGTCTCAGCATGGCCTATGGAGTGGAGCACTTCAGTTACCTAAAACCCCAGGCAAAGGACAAGAAGAAGGTGCAGTGCAGGAAACGAAGAGGCAGGAAAAAGTGAATGGAAGGAAGGAGCGCTGGCAGAAGCCAGAGTTGCACCATAGCAGCAGGAAAGTCAGGAAGCCTGCTTTTCTTCAGCTCCCGAGGATGAATAAAGCTTTGTTATTGTGGGAAGAGGAGGTGGAAATTCTTTAGGAATTTAGCAAACTGATTGGATTTAAAATCCATACACCTGATTCTATTTACTTCTCTGCTTTTAGCCCCAATGTTAGAAAAGAAATGTTTGGAATCCTGAGCTGGGGAGATGGCTCCATCAGTAAGTAAAACCATATCCCTGCAAGTATGCGAAGACCCTGGATTTAAAAGGCTGGGTGGTTCAGCAGGAGTTTAGGAGTGCTGAGGAGGCAGAGACAGGCCCTTGAGCTCATTGTCCATTCCAGTCACCCTATTTTATAACTCCCAGACCAGTGAGAGACCCTACCTCAAAACACAAGGTGGATGTATCCTAAGGAATAACACCCTAATCTGGGCTCGGTGGGGCACATCTTAAATTCCAGCACTCAGAGGCAGAGGCAAGCAGATAGCTGAGCTTAAGGTCATATGATATGCATGGTGAGACTCTGTGTAAAACAAATAAATAAATAAACTTTTTTTAAATGAGAAAAAATAATTGAAGCATAACATATAGTAGAAGGCAATAAGTATTTTAGAGAATACTGGCAGGGTGGGGTAGTTTGCAGAATGAGCAGTTTTCTTGATATTTTACTGCAATAAGTATTTTAGAGAATACTGGCAGGGTGGGGTAGTTTGCAGAATGAGCAGTTTTCTTGATATTTTACTGCAATAAGTATTTTAGAGAATACTGGGAGAGTGGGGCGGTTTGCAGAATGTGCTGATGGCCAGGGAAAGCTGCATTGAGGTTGAGACACAAGAGCAGCTAAAACATTCTAGAAGTGGTAAAGATGGGGTGTGTCTTGTGGTATATCAAGGAGTATTTACAAATCCTTCATAACGAAGGCAGTGCGGAACTGGGTGGAGAAGTCTGTAATACCAGACGAGAAGTCCAGCCCTTGCTCATGACAATCAAGGCAGACACACATTGGCAAAGAACGGACTCTGCAGGGAGTGACTGTGGACAGCAGGTCTCTGATACAGGGGAAAGTGAAGTTGTTCTCTGTCCTCGGAAACCAACATCAGGGACATTGAAAGGCAAAGTCATAGTGCATTTAGAAGATCTTGTTAAAAAAATATATGTTCATGACCTTGAACCGCAGAGATTTCTTAAAGGTGCAAGAGCCCAGCCTTGGCAGCCCACACCTTTAACCCCAGCACCCAGTAGGCAGAGGCAGGTGGATCTCTGAGAGTTCAAGGCCAGCCTGGTCTACATAGTGAGTTCTAGGAGAGTCAGGCCTATGTAGAGAAACCTTGTATCAAAAGGCAAAAAGAAAAGAAAGGAAGAGAGGGAGGGAGGGAGAGAAAGGAAGGAAGGAAGGAAGGAAGGAAGGAAGAAAGAAAGAAAGAAAGAAAGAAAGAAAGAAAGAAAGAAAGAAAGAAAGAGGGAAGTGCATTCAAGAAACACCAACAACTAGAGGAAAATGCTGATAACATCAAACGTATTAAAATGTCTAGGTTGGGAGTAAAGCTCTTCGCATGTGGTGCTCGGGGCTCAATCTTCTGCACCGAAGACAGAGAGTGTTGTAATTTATTTAAAAACAAGGCGAAGAGAAGTCACATCATGCAACAAGGCTCACATAGGAGATTTTTTTGTTTGTTTGTTTGTTTTAGTTTGGTTTAAGTTTGGTTTTTTGAGACAGGGTTTCTCTGTGTAGCTTTGGAACCTGTCATTAAACTCGCTCTGTGGACCAGGCTGGCCTCGAACTCTCAGAAATCCACCTGCCTTTGCCTCCTGAGTGCTGAGATTAAAGGGGTGCACCACTACCACCACCTGGGAGGTGGGCAAGGCCCACCTTTTAAAGGAGAATGTATGGAATGTGCACAAGGGGTACCCTTAGTGGCTGCAGCTGAGGGCATATCCTGTCAGGACCCAAGGGCAGGCCAGTACAGATGCTTGAATACTAACAGAGAGAAACAGAGGGAGAGGGCCGTCTATGTATCCAAGAGAATCACAATTAGAATGAGAGCTTTCTTCCAGGATGGGAAGTGAGACTATAGCAACACTAGTGTCTACTGAGAGAACTCCCCCAAGAGGATAACAAGAGGCAGGAACAATGGCGAGCTGAAGCATTGCCTGAGAACCTCAGAACCCAGCTAACCTAAACAGTTGGCACAGAACAGGGTCACACTATTGTCATGATCAATTCAAAAATCAACAGCTACAGATTAAACCTGCAGCAGGTGTGACTACAGATTACCAACCCGATAGGAACAGTCAGCCAGCATTAGAGTGGATAACAGGTATCCATGCTCTCTATACCCTGCCACTTCTAGAAGACAGTTCTGAACTGTCTCCCTGGGATGAGGAAATGCAAACTAATGACCCAGAAATTCCATTCCTAGGTCAACAAATGCTCCAGAGAAATGCAAACTCATTCACACATGCCTGTCCTTCGCAGCACTGCTGACAACTGCCATAAGTCCCAAAGGTCAGACATAAGCCCAAAGCCCACTGTGAGTAGGATGGATAAATGAGCATAGTAGGTTCACACAAAGGAATCTCATCTAGCCTGGGAATGTGTGAACAGGAGCGGCGTGACACAGAAGTTCCACAGACAGGACATGGACAAAAGGATACTTTTGTCAGAAAGAGTATGTGCAGTGCAATTGTTAGTAAAATGTTCAAAAGCTGCCGCCAACATTGTAAAACTACAAAAGCACAAGGAAGTGATTGATGTTAAGGGGAATGGAAGGAGTAGAATTGGGAGGAAGGCAGATGCCTTAGGACTAGTGACCCAACTGCATGTATGTGGGTTACACGTTTCCTCATGTGTCAGATTTTACTCTACATGGTTTCCATGTCCTGAACATGCCTGTTCTGTAATAGCCCTTTGAGCCAGAAGCTGGGCTACCTCTCCAGTCCCCTACATCCCATCTTGATCTGGCAGGGGCCTGTTTGGGATCTGGAAGATGCATCCACACCTGGCCCTTGTTGGGTGAATGAATGACTGAGGATAGATGGAGGAAAAGGGGCTCTTTACTGTGGCTGTGAGAACTCCTGCCAATGCTGCTCTTGTGCCAAATCTTCAATGAGAATTGTCTTTCCACATGAGCCTCTGCTGCAACTCGACAAGAGGCTCTGGGTGGACTATCACAGCCTTTGCTGTACTGCTGTCCAGATGTGGGAGTAGCCCTCTGAATGTCAAGCCCAGGCTCTCTGTTACCTCACTGGGGAGACTCCCAGTATATCTGTGCATGCCTGTGGCAGGAAGCAGACTCTAACAGCCTCAGACCTCTTGGTAGTTGCTTTCCACTATCAGGGCTGACCCCTATGTGGCCACCTGCTGAACATCCCAGCCAGATGTCCATTACATTCCTGCTTAAGGACTTCTGCTATGCATGCGAGTCCCAGGACAGACCACACAGGCTAAAGGGAGACTGGCCAGGAACCTAAGCCCCACTGCACTTCAGCACTTAAAGGTCCTTAATTCTTGCTCCAAATGGTGAACCACCCTAGAAGTATGTTCTGTCAATGTTACATTATGTCTTCTCATTTACCCAGGAGCCTTTCTGTAGAGTCCTGTCTGTGTTAGAAAGAATCATGAGAAAGACTTTAATGACGCTTCAGTTTGTAATCATGCCCATCATCGTCTGAGAGCTGCTTTCACATCCCTGCTTTGTAGGTGACCTCAGAGCAGAGCTGGGAGGCAGACCCACCCATCTGTGAGTGAGATGTCACAGGGTGGTCAGTGCACTGGTGGAACAGCACTTCGATGCCTGGTGAGGGATCCCCTGTAGGGAAGGGGCTGCGGGTCATGGAGTGATACAATTGTTGGTGGCTAAGGGTTGCTTTTCTATACACTGGCCTTGGCAAATAAGCATGCCTAGCACAGGACTGATCTCATTTGTTACTTATTTTGTTACTTTGTTACATTACTTTGACACACAGGAATGGCCAGGAATGCTTGCCTAATACAGAGCAGTGAACTGTAAAGAAGCCTCAGAAAGGAGATCTTGGCACAGATGACCACAGTGCTTGCTGTGCAAGTCAGATGATGGTCTCTACTCAGAGCCTGGAATCCACCAATAATTACACAAAGTTATCCTCTGGCCCCTACAGGTGCAGCCTGGCACACAGAGGTCCACAATACACATCGCACACAAATAATAAATGATGAATAGAACTTTAAAACTGAAAGAAATGAAGATCTTGAGCTAGGATGTAGCTCAGTTGCTAGAGTGGATTGATTGACCAGCACATGTAAAGCCCTGGGTTCCATGCCCAGTACCACATAAAACCAAAGGTGGTGCATGCCTGTAATCCCAGAACTCCAGAAGTTCAAGATCATCCTCAGATGCACAGAGAGAGGTTTAGGCCAGTTCATGCTGGAGTTCCTATCAAAAAGCAAAACCAAAAACTAAACATAAAAATCAAAAAGAAAAAAAAAAGGTGTGAGGATTCAGGTAGGAGCAGGAGGCAGGGAGAGAGGCAGGAAGGGATGAGAGAGCCCATAGGGTATCCAGCCTCTAGCCTAGAGAAGATCTGCTGGGATAGGTTCAAATCCTGCCTGAGCTGGGAAAATGGTCTCACCTCCTCATCCTTAATTTCATCTGTGAATCTGTAAAACGGGGTGTGGGCAGGCTCTTACCAGATGTTTCTGAGCAGAGCTCCCCACGCTGCTTGCTCTTTGGGCTGTTTCAGCCCCACCTGTGCAAGAAGCAGGCTCCATCATTATACACACAGTATGACCTTCCTAGGGCCTCATAAAGTCACCCCTGTCATCTGAAAGGGGGCCTGCAGTGTCTATGTTAGTTACTGGTGTCATATGAGGCCCTTTCTTTGCTGAGCCCCTGCTGCTTGGGACAGGAAGGCAGCCCTGGTGGAGGACAAATTTCCCAAGGGAACAGTGGCAGGCCACTGCCCCCACCCACCCACCCTGAGCCCTGACAGTGGGGAGCAGCCAGAGCCAATGTAACTGCAGCTTTGGAAGTGAGACTCACACAGAAAAGACCTAAATAACTGTCTCCTCGGGGGAGGCTGGGAGCGGGGGAGGGCGAACTCTCACAGAAACGTCAACTTTTTTAAAAATATGTTTTCAGTAATTGCTGTTCTGTGTCAAGTTTCAGCCTGGTGGGAGTTTCCTGTCAGAATTACTAAGTAGGTGTTCCTAACAGACAAGATAATCACCTTTGTGTAGGGGTGAGATGCTGAGCACTGATCTGGATCCCTGTGCCCAGGTGAGGTGCCTCCTGGGTCTGCTAGAAAGGGCTGTGCAGGGCAGAGGAGGCAGGCTACACACCAAAAGTGGAGTGTGCAGGCCCACCCCAGTCCCTTCAGGACTGTCTTGCCTGTGTCCTGGGCATCCTAGGGGAGGAGGGATGTGTGTTCTGAGAGGCCTGGAGGGGCCTTCTCTCCCCACCTCACACAGCAACTCTCAGCAGCAGCAGAGTTTACCTGGGCGATCTTTCCCAAGCTAAGGTTTGTTTTTGTTACAGCATACAGGATCTCACTGGGTAGCCCTGGTTGGCCAGGAGCTCACTATATAGATCAGGCTGGCCTCAAGTTCACAGAAATCACCTCTGGCTGCCTCTGGAGTGCTGGTATTAAAGGCATGCACCACCATGCCCAGCATGACAAGTTGTTTTTGAGAAAAGGCAGCATACACTGTGACAAACTTGGAAAAAGAGAGAAATGTATCATTCATCCCAGCGTCTATCCATCTACCTACTGCCTACCCACCCAACCACCTACTGAATACCCAGCCTCTCATGGATCCATCTATGTATCTACTTACTATCATCTATTCCTCTCTCTATCCACCTACCTAACCCATCCATCCATCCATCCACCCACCCATTCACCCACCCATCCATCCACCCACCCATCCACCCATCCATCATCCATCCATCCATCCACCCATCCATCCATCCATCCATCCCATCTATCCATCCATCCACCATCCATCCACCCACCCATCCATCCATCCACCCATCCATCCATCCACCCATCCATCCATCCACCCATCCACCCATCCATCCATCCATCCATCCATCCACTCATCTTTCGACCAGCTCTCCATCTATACATTCGTTTATCTACTCATCCATCCACTCATCTATCCCTCATATTCCTTTTCTGAGCAGCAAGAAACAGCTAGAGAAACACAAACCCTACCCTCAGAGAACATACATGCTAGGAGAAGGAAGACACAGACAGAAGTCCCAGAGGAAGATGCATAAGGAACAACCATAGAGTCTACTGTGTGGTTGTGGGAGAGGAGTAGGTAGCTTGCAGTTCAAGACCATCAGAGGAGGTCAGATCAGGGTTTTAGAGGCATCATCCAGGTGAGACTTGAAATCAGGATCATAAATGTAGGAGTGCTGGAGAGAGTGAAACTGTCTTTTGTATTTTAAGTTTTTTTTTAATGGGTAATGCTTCATGAATTTGTGTGTCATTCTTACACAGAGACCATGCTAATCTTCTCTGTATTGTTCTAATTTTAGTGTATGTACTGCTGAAGCGAGCATTTTGGTTTTTTTTCATTGTTGTTATTGGTTTTGTTTTGATATTAGTTTCTTTGAGTCATAGTTTGACTCTATATCCCAAACTTGCCTGAAACTCACTTTTGTAGTCTGGGCTGCTCTCAAGCTCACAATCCTATCACTTCAGCCACCCAAGAGCTTGGGTTGCAAATGAGCACCTCTACCCCTGGCTTGTCTTTGAAAGATAAGATAGTACCCATTTCCAGTTATAACAGGGTCAAGGGAGGGCATAAACGTTGGTGACGTAGGAGACACTGCTCAAGGTCTGAGGAATGTGGGAATTACAGAGTACCACACGTCACATGTCATTCATTATAAAGGGGCCTATGACACCCATATGGAGTGGGATAATAAGGGGTCTGAGGTCTCACCCAACTGTGTGAGATAAGGGGTAACTTTGGGGACCTTTACTTAACCCACAGAGGGAATAAAATCATAGAAAGATTAGTCCCAGGGTCTGGAGTGACCAGTGGTGGGAAGCAGAGAAAGTCCTAGGTTTTGCCCATGGAGGAGGCCAGGTGAGGATGGTCTTAATCCAGGATGCTCTGGGGTCCGGGTGGAAGGATGGAGCTGGAGAGAGGTACTCAAGACCTGATCCCATATGTCTCAGGACTGGCATAGGATAGAGATGGTTCTAGTGCCTGTCTAGACACCTTTCTGCCTGCCAGAGTAACCACCCCCAGTTGCTCACAGCTGTCCCTCTTGGGATCTGCCTTGGCCAAATGGGAATAGTCTAATCCTTCCCCATAACCCAGAGGGGCAGTGGCATGAGATACCTATGGCCCTGGCCTTGAGGTGGGCTAACTCGGAGGTGGGTTAGAGTCTCCTGAGCTCCTGTGTGATAAGACTGAAGCCATGTGGGTCACAAGTTGGAAGATCTTTTTATTTGTAGGAATCTTCATTCTTTGCTCCTCCCTCCTCCCCTCTCTGTCTCTCTCTGTCTCTGTCTCTGTCTCTGTCTGTCTCTCTGTCTCTCTGTCTCTCTCTGTCTCTGTCTCTGTCTCTGTCTCTGTCTCTCTCTCTCTCTCTCTCTCTCTCTCTCTCTCTCTCTCTCTCACCCCCTTCTTCCCTCTCCCTCTCTTTCTCTTCAGGGAGAAATGGGTGGTGGCTATTTGGCTTTCCAGTAAGGAGCTGGAGGCTAACTTGGGCATTCTTTCTTAAGATTTAAAAACACAGACTAATCGCAATGGCAGTGTTTGGTCTGTTTGTGCCTTGAATCAACTCTATCAGTTCACCTTCCTTCTTACCCCTCCCTCAATACTTTCCATATTGAGACTGGTACTTGTCTGTCTCTGTCTGATTTATTTCCCTAGTTTGGTGGAGCTTTTATGTCTGAAATGTATTTATTAACCTTATCTCATGAAGTTCTTTCATATTTCATTTTTCTTCTAAATGTGAAGCTACTGAGCTACTTGTCTTTATTTTTCTTTTATTTTAAAGACAGAGTCTCATGTTGTTCAGGCTATCCTCAAACTCACTCAGGATATCCTTGATTTTGTGATCCTCTTGTCTCCGCTTCCCAAGTACTGGGATTATAGCTTCTGCATGCACGGTGCATGCCAGGCAAGCACTTTAACAACTGAATTCCTGCCTCTCAGCCACCACCGTTCTATTTTAAGTATTGCTATTCGAAAACCTAAAGACAGTTTATAACATTCTATTTATTTTTCTCTTTTAAAAAAAACCTTGCAAAAATCTTTTGCTTCCTACATTGCAGACTTTCACAGTAACATGCCTGACTGAAGGTTTATTTTCACTCATTCTAAGAGTTACCCCATGGGCTCTCTTCATCCCTTTTGGGTATGGATATTGTCTTAAATTATTAATTTTGTAGTTCCCTAGTTCCCATTTCCTCTGTGCTTTCTTGGGGGGAGGTAGGTACAAACATTCTAGGGGACACACATGTGGCCATCAAAGGACAACTTATGGATGGTTCTCTCTTTCCATTATGTGGATCCCAGGGTTTGAACTTAGATAGCATGACTTGGTGGCAAGCACCCTTACCTCCTGGGTCATCTCACTGACCCTCTGCTTTCTGAAACTCCTACTAATCAAATAATAGGTCTCTTGGATTGAAAATCATTTTTTTCTTCCTGTTGACCATCTCCTTGTAGCTTCCACCCACTTTCTCAGAGTTTTCTTCAATAATTATTTAGGTTTTAATTTCTGCTCTCAGCTTGTGGGTTGAAAGCTCTTTCTACTCTCTACCATGTTTTATACATTCCATATAATTATGTGCCATAGACATCCATGATTATGTCTGTGAATTCATTCCACAATCTAACAGTTTCTTCCCACTTCCTTTCACTATGTTTTATGTCATATTTCCACTTGTGTACGTTGTTTGTTTGTTTGTTTGTTTGTGTGTTTGCACTGCTCAGGGTCAAAGCCCAGGCAGTAAGGCCCCTGGCTTGCCCTTGCGACCACCCTACATTCCTCCTTTCTCTTGTCTCCAGTTGTTCTTCTGTGGTTGTCTGATTCTGTCTTTCTTTCCAACTAGGAGCATTCTTCAGTTTTAGGCATCCTAACCTGACTGCACAGGGCAAGGAGTGTGACATTTGAAGGCTGACAGGAAGCTACTTCCGTGGTCCCCACCTCACTGTGGATTCTCTTCAGACTAAGAAAAATCCCCACAGCTTTCCATCCTCTCATTCCCCCTCCTTTTGGAACTGCTACACGCCATTCCCAGCCTACATCATAACCCGGGGATCCCAGCAGTGAACCCTGGGCAGGGGTAGCATTACTAGCCTGTCAGCCAGCAGCCTCCCTCTGCCTGTGGGAGGCAGTCTTGGAAACTGGAGGGAAGGTGAGGAGCCTGACTCCAAACCACCACCTGGAGTGTATCTGCCTAAGGATGGAGCAAGGGCAAGAAGAACCTCTGTCCTCTGGAACCTTCATGCATGCAGGCTTGTTACAGTTGCACTAATCTGAGCAAATAAGCAAGGGTAGTTAGTACATCAAACATTAACAGTCGAGCTGCTGGGGACCTGTGCTTCTTCACAAGACAGAGGGCTAGGGACTGGCTTTACATTTTTGTCTGAATCAACTGGAAAAAAAATTGAAGCAACTTCCCTTTAGATCTCAGACAACTAGGAGGTAGAAGAAGGCTAGATCTCTGTGAGTTCAAGGCCAGCCTGATCTACATAGTTGAGTTCCAGGGCTACTAAGTGAGATCCTGTTTCATCTAGAAAAAAAAAAAATAAAGCCCCCAAACAAAAACAAAACCCCCTTCTTTTATCTGAAGAGGAGATACTTGAGGCCAGGTATAGTGGTGCACACCTTTAAGCCCAACACTTGGGAGGCAGAGGAAGAGGCAGACAGATCTCTATGAGATCTGTTTGGTCTACATAGTGAGTTCCAGGATAACCAGAGCTACATAGTCAGAACCTGTTCGGAAAAACAAAACAAAACAAAAGACCTCAGAAAACAAGTGCCAACTTCAGCAAATCACCAGGGTTCCAGGCATCCCGAACCCTTGCTGAGGAAACACAAGATACAGCTTAGAACTAAAAAAATAATTTTTTAAAAAAGCACTGACTCCCCCAAAGTCCCCTCTTTTTGTCCTCTATGTCTCTCCCCATTGGAGACCCTTTCGGGCCACCCTCACCAAATGACTATTCTGCCTGTCCCTCCTGGGCGCTACACGGTGCTCAAGCCTATACCAGACCCTCGGACCTTCAGCACCAGGCTGTCTCCAGGTCAGGCCACACCCCCAACAGTCTGGACACGCCGGTTTTCTTTAGGGCTGCAGGTGGGAAGAGACTAGGCAGGTGCACAGTCTCTTCACTTCAAACGGGGAAGTGTCTGGTATGTGTCCCAAAGACTAAGCTGAGACAGCTGCTCCAGGGTTTAAAGGCAAAACCGTCTCCCGCCGCGCTTCCTGCGTGATTACATGAGGAGTGGGGCCGTGCAAGAGGGCGTAGATGAGACAGAGCAGCCTCAGTTCGATGGCAGGGCCCGACTTTTCCAGCTTCCCCTCCTTGGTGACCTGCTGGCAGGCTCTGCAGGCCGTGGCTCCTGGCTGAGAGCACATGAATAAGCTGGGACCGTTGCTCTCTGCGGGCGGTTGGCTGGGCGGTGCCAGTAGACCGAGAGGTGGGCAGTCTTAGGGGCGGGATTTGGAGGCGGGAGGGTCGGGCTAAGGAGATGGGCGGGGTCTGGAGGTGGACCTTGCGGTGGGCGGGGCTACAGGTGGGCGGTCCTACACGACCAGGTCTGTCAGTCGGCGAGCCTCTGGCTCTGCAGAGGAAGATGGCGCCGCAAAGAGAGAGCGTCCCTATGCTGCCTCGGCTCCAGCTGTTGGCGTTGCTGTTCCTGCCGCTGCTGCTCGTACCCCAGCCCATCGCCGGCCATGGCGGCAAGTACTCCCGGGAGAAGAACGAGCCCGAGATGGCCGCCAAGCGCGAGCCCGGGGAGGAGTTCCGAATGGAGAAGCTGAACCAGCTGTGGGAGAAGGCCCAGCGGGTGAGTGGGGCCGGGGAGATGCAAGGGGCTGAGGGTGAGGAGCTGCTTGTGAGCAAAGGAGAGCCGGCCCCTGGTCAAGAGTCCGGCTTGGCCTCTAGATTGGGGACAGCCTACACCTTGTACTGCCTCCCCTAAGTGTCAGGTAGGCCACCGTGACCTCGCAAGAAGGAGACCCAAAGGCCCAGGAGGAACTTGGTGCTGGCCTTGGGGGGGGGAGGGGGTTGTGTTGCCTTTAGTGACCCCAAATGAGTAATGCCTACCCTGCTTCCTAGCTGTGCACACTAAATCACTCTGTCCAGAAAGCCAATTTTCCAAAGAGTCAGTTATTCAGATGGAGGTAATCAGGTGTTTTCTGCATGGGGTCTGGCTTACAAGCCTTTTCTTTTATCTGTATTTCCCTTTATGGAAAGAAGAAAAGCAGATGACCTAAGATGTGACAGTCTCAGTTGCTAGGGGAGCTGGTTAATTTGGCTGAAGCTTTTCCCTAGGGGGTGGGGGGCGGTGACACTACTCAGTGGGTAGACACTACACAAGACCTGAAGAATGCCTATCAGATTTAGCGGATAACTTTATCTGATTCTCCTCCTTTTGGAATGGAGATAGCAAGAGCCTGAGGGCTGGCCTGGAACTTGGGTTCCCCTCCCTGACTGCTATCCTAAATCACTACTTAGATTGTTTTGGTTATTTATAAATAGACCCTCCTGGCCACAGTATCTTCCTCCCTCGCTTGAAGAGGGTCACCCTTTAGCCCAGCAGCTTGAACATTCCTGAGTTTGGGAGGATAGTAAATAATTTGCAAACTAAGAATGAGCTTTAAGGGAAACAGTGGAGAAACTTTGACCCTGGAGAATTAGCTTGGAGAGGTAGTTGGGAGGTTGGCTTCTAGGGCAATGGGAGTCAAAGATTGTTGGGGAAATGCAGTGTGGTACCTATAGATCCTGAGATCCCATTTTGTTCAGAAGCTGGCCCCTGCATGTCCAGGTGACTTTCTGAGACCTACTGTGGCAGGTCACCTGTCATCATTCTGTGCCTGTATGGTCCCTGGGTCCTCCCCTGCCACATCCACTGATTATAAGTCTTTCCTGATTATTCAGTTCCCTGTCTGTCCCATGGTGCTCTCCTCGTCCTGCCTAAGCCTTGGCCTGCGCGTCCTTCCAGCCCTCTATTCTTAAAGTTCTGCAGTCTTCCAAGGGATAGTCTGTAGGGTGTCTTGTGTCTGCTCCTCACTTCCAAAGAGCCTAGGAAGGGCACAGGTTGAGTATTGCTGCTTTTTTGTCCAGACAATGAGGCTTCCAGCTGTGTCCTAGCTGCTAAGTCACCTCTGCTTAGGGGACTGCACCAGCTTCTTATCTTTCTTGTAAACCTTGGGAATTGGCCTTCTGTTCCTTGGGGATGAGATAGTTATCAGTGCTGTCATCCCCCACCCTACCCCCACTGCTTTAGGCAGATGTGGCCCTCACCTAGGCCCTTCCTGGGTTGTAGTCTGTTAAGGATTCTCAGTGATCTTCCCTCACCATCCAGGGAGGTTCATCTTTACACAGTCTGTATTCCCTTGTTTTCCAAATACAAAACTACATCGTAGTGACTGGAATACAGTTTATCACATATAAAGCCAAAGAAAAGGTGAGGCAGAGCTGTCTGCCTCACCCCACTTCCAGCCCACCTTTAGAACTGAGGTCTGTCTTGAGACTCCAGGGAGTGAGTGGAGTGGGCTATGGGAGGGCTCTGCCTAGGCATAGAACCCACCTCCGTCTTGTGAGATGAAGCAATCTGAAACTTAGTGGGGAGGGTGGGGGGTGCCATTGCTTGGTGCCAGACTAGCCCTTCTGACTCTGGCATTACGCAGTTCCTGTTTCATAGACATGCAATTCTCGGGACACATCCATCATGCCTCCACGCTGTGACACACTTAGTGTGTTGCAAGATGATGACTCCTGGGCAATGTGGAGAGCAGAGGACTGTCCTTGGATTTAGGGGTAGGGGAACCTCCACAGATTGTTACACGCTCCCAGATACCCAGTTTTTTATCCTCTTAGAGCTGCCATGTATTCAGATGACAGGAATTGACTTCTCAGATCCCAAGTCCCTCCTTCTGATTTTTTTTTTTTTTTTTGGAGACAGGATTCTCTGTGGTAGTATGCCTAGTATGTACAAGACATGGATCTGGGTCCTAATACCTCAAAAAAAATTCAAGATTTTATTGGGAAGTTTTCTGTAAATTCAGTCCTCCACTCCGTGGTGGTTCCTTTTCTTCTCATACTTCCTGTAAAAACCTCCATTTCTTCACCAAGTCCAGCCCTTCAGAGGTACACCAGGTACACAGCTCCTGGTGTCAGAATGTGATGCTGCGGTACCCTGCTGCGGGAGGCTGCAGACAGCTGCGGCTTCTTGCTGGCCCTGGGATTTGCAGGCCTTGCCTCAGCTGTGTCTCTAGCTGAGCTCCTAACACAGAGTGTAGGTCCTTGAAGTCCTTGTGTGTCTTGTTGCCCATCTCTGTCACGCAGTGACTTATCACGTGTCACTCCTTTCTTCTTGAGCAGCTTCATCTGTCTCCTGTAAAGTTGGCCGAGCTCCATTCCGACCTGAAGATACAAGAGAGGGACGAGCTCAACTGGAAGAAACTGAAGGTGGAAGGCTTGGACAAGGATGGGGAGAGAGAGGCAAAACTGGTCCACAACCTCAATGGTACCTTCCTGTTCCCATGGCGGGTGTGGCCACCAGCCCCAGGCCAAGTTGAGGGAGGGGGATATTGGGACATCAAGTGTAGCCTATGAGGTGGCTCATCTGAGGACAAATGCCCTGGGTCGTGGTCAAAGTCTCTGCTGCTTTCTGAATGTTGGGAGAGAATGGGGCTAGAGACATGATGCATTGATTGATACCCAGGCAGCCAAAGGCTCTGGAGCTGTCTGGTCACGAACAGGATGTAGGATGCTGCCAGCCAGATGAGGAAGCAAGTCTGATCTCAGAATGGACCTTGCTAGCAAGACAGGGTTGTGAGCTTCTCCTTGTTGTGGACATTGAGGATGGGCAGAGCTCTCACATGTTCCATGCAATGTTCATACTTAAGAAAACACATAAGCTCCTTGAGCTAATACATCGCTTCCCACATGACCTGGGCATGTGCTGCCTCTCATGGTAGTCCCTAACTTAGCTGAGTACCTGCCGTCAGACACCAGGGAATGCAGCGTGGGCAGAGTTATAGTTGGCTGGCACAAGCAACTGAACTGTACCCAGGGTTCATACAGGAGGCTTCTTCAGAACTAGCCCTCAAAGTGCCCACCTTAGACCTGATGCTGAATGTGGAGTTGGTCCCCAGGAGAGGAGGCCAGGAGATGCTAGAAGGAAGTAGGCAGCCAGCTCTGCAGAGATGGGGTTGGGCTCAAAGATAGAGGAATGCAGATGTTTCTGAGGAAGTGGGCTAGTGACCATTCTCTGCCATTCTCTCCTGGGTGGGAAACAGTTTCTTCCTGCTAGGCAGATTCTGGTCCACAACTCAGGTAGGGCAAGGTTGCTTGGGCAATGCTTTCTTTTCACTAGTATGGTGGCCTGGCAGCAGACCTAACAGTACTTGGAGCTGGCACCCAAAGCTGGTGTTTCTAAGCGAGCACTTGGTATATGGGTGTTTATTGATGCTGTCCACCCTCTGACTGTGGTCCATGGGGGTCCCTCTCTTCATTGCTCAAGTCATTGTTGGTGCTGGTCCCACACCTGGAGGACCAAAGTGCAGAGTACAGACCCAGAACCTGGGGGTAAGAAGCAGGCACTGCTGGTACTCACATAAGGGGTTAGGCCCCCTAGCTATAACCAGCCCTACCCTGGGCCAGGCCAGATCCTTAAGACCTAGTCTCATGGGAGCAGCCTCAGCCCTTATGCAAAACCCCACGAGGACTCAGTCCTATGGGGCAGTGATCCTGCTGGTCTATCCAAGGGCCTGCCAGAGCTGCCACCCTGGCTGGGCCTGGACATTGCAGAGAACTATGTGAGACCTCTTCTAGCTCAGCTTTCTGGGATTCTATTTCATACAGAGCACAGCACTCCAGGATCCAGGATCTTGCTAGGTTTTACTTCTGAGCAGTCTTGAGCAATTTGTTTATAGGCCTCGAGTCTGACAGAGCTCTGCCCAAACTCCCTTCCTGCCCCTACCCAGCTCAGATACCATGATTACCCAGGTTGGGGGTGATAGGAACAGCTCTTTTCTTTGTGGCAAGCGATGAGCAGGCTTGGGCTGGGTGCAAAGCTGTAGAACCAGTGCCAGGCACTGGCTCTCTAAGGCTGAGAGGTATCTGAGCATACTGATTTTACTGTGTTGCCCCAACTGCCCCTAAATTCCGAGACTCAAGCAATCCTCTTGCCTAAGCCTCCCAAGTAACAGGGATTACAGGCACCAGCAGTTGTCCACTTATAATAGCTTTGTACGGTCTGAGTCCAGATTGAGTCACGGTGTATGCACCCACACTGTCTGCCCAAGGATGCTTCCTGACCTGTCAGTAGAAGTGGCCTTCCATGGTCATTGAGAACGCTAAAGACAGATTGTGACTGTGGAGCCAGGCCATGTGCTCACAAACTAGACAATGGAACGCATGCCTCACAGAATATTATCCCAGGCTCCAGGGATTCAAGCTTCCGGACGAGTGAGGCACCACTTAGGACTGGGAAAAGGGTAGATATCCCCCCAAAGACAGGTACAGACTGAGCAACAGGGACACCTACAGGGCTGACCAAGACTGAAAGACCACAGAAGACGGAACGGGGTAGGGACAGGGTCTGCAGTGTTAGCCATGTGGCCACTGATCCACTGTTGCATTGTGCCGTGTGGGACTGTCCAATGATGGGATGAAGGCCCAGGAAACCCTGGGGGTCAGTGGGAAGACAGGGTCACAGTTGAAGGACAGACACATGTGCAGACAAAACACAGACGCTCGTAACATATTAAAAATAGATAATGAAAAACAACCAAGCGCCCCTTCTCTAGTCATCTTGGCCAGGTATGGACTGGATGGGAGGAAGAACACCCAGATGGTACACAGCAATTCACTCAACGAAGACACCCAGGATGAGCTGGGGGACCCCAGGCTGGAAAAGCTGTGGCACAAGGTACCGCTTGCCTTTCCCCCTTCTGAACTTGTGCCAACCTACGGAGAGTTAAGATGTCGGGTTGTGGGGGCTCTCTCTGCTATCATCTTGTTGCCTGTCCAGTGGTGAAGCCTGGGGCGTGGGAACCAACTCAGGTTGCCGGCTTCTCTGACACATGATCTGTCTTGTGCTGTCCTGGTTGGTCAACGGAGGAACTCTCCACTGCTCCTAGCTGTCAGGACTGCAGGCATCACACAGGCGCTTGACTGTGTGGCTAAAATCACAGAGGTGTCAGGTCAGGCAGCTCTGTCTCTCTACTCTGTCTCTGCTTCTGGCCTATGGTCCTGCTTTTGTGCTTAGGAAGGCGGCCCTCAGCCGTGGGCAGGTGTTGGTGTGGGCTGTGATTGGGAGGGTGGGCAATGCTGGGTCTAGCCCATCTGTGCTTTGGGGTGCAGACCTAAGCAGAGAGCACAGGTGTGGGGTAAGCAGTGGTCCAGTGCCACAGGCTCACTTGGTCCTGCTCCTGGAGTAGCCTGTAGGGTTACACTGATCTGGTCCCTGCTGGACCATGGAGATAACCCTGCTGTCCTCAACATCCACAAAGCCAAAAGAGTTAAGCAGATGTAGATACCTCAGAGTCCTTCCTCTCCATTCTCTGGCCAGCCCTGTCAAATCTGGGGGCATGAAGGACAAGGGACACTGCCCATCAGGGGCTCCCAATTTGATTTTTATCCTGATGCACCTAGTAGAGCGTCACAAGGCTTGCAGAGGATGAGAACTGCCTCAAGCTCTTTGCCCCAGAGCAAGGATCCTGTTGCGAGACCCCTGAACTCCTTGGGGAGTGCTGATGACAAGACAGGCATGGTCACTCCAGGCTGTTTCCTCTTAGGCAAAGACATCAGGGAAATTCTCCAATGAAGAACTGGACAAGCTGTGGCGGGAGTTTCTGCACCACAAAGAGAAGATCCACGAGTACAACGTGCTGCTAGACACCCTGAGCAGAGCTGAAGGTGCGCCCATGCCTCCCTGTGCTAAGCAGGGTTTCCGGTTCCCGAGAGTTATGGTGGGGGAGGGGGAAACGGGACACAATTGTCTCATGTTTCAACCCTGTTCATGAATGCAAACAGGTTTTGTACCAGCCATAATGCCAGTATAGCTGCACACTTGAAAGGCTGTTTCTGGGGTGAGTGAGGTATCCTGATGCCTCTCTAGCCCAGCAAGCCACCTCTCTAGCCCAAGCCAGGCACCATCACTTCTGACTGGTGTGACCTTGCCAAATAGGGGTCCTGAGAAAGTCAGAGCCATGGAGGGCCACGGAGGTCCCTGGGGCGGGCCTTTGGGTACAGATGCTGAGGCATCCACCCTTAGATGTTTGTGTGAGAAAACATCCCTCAGCCAGCACTGAGGGTTGCAGAGGCATGGCCAGTGGATGGACTCAGGGCC
Source organism: Mesocricetus auratus (assembly GCF_017639785.1). NCBI lineage: Eukaryota > Metazoa > Chordata > Mammalia > Rodentia > Cricetidae > Mesocricetus > Mesocricetus auratus. The sequence goes on along the minus strand of NW_024429190.1, from coordinate 15,255,055 downwards.
ATCTTGGCCACTAGGACCCCAGGCCTGCAGGAGAAATCCTCATCAGACACTGTGCATCTTATTCCACAGAAGGTTATGAGAACCTCCTCAATCCCTCCGACATGAACCACATCAAGAGCGACGCCCTGAGCAGCAAGCACAGTGAGCTGAAAGACAGACTACGGAGTATCAACCAGGGCCTAGACCGCCTGAGGAAGGTCAGCCACCAGGGCTACAGCCCCACCACTGGTAAGCCCTTGGCCCCATGTGCAGTTTGGGCCTGCTGATGCCTGATGGGGAATTGCCTGCTTCTGTTTGAGGTGGGCAGACTGGCAGACACATGCTTAGGGGACAGGTCCATGGACCTAGGGGTGCCCAGGAAGGACGCTTGTCAAACTCAGTCCTTGTCTGTGTTAAAGAGTGGCCTGTCCTGGGCCCCACTTCCTGGAGCTGTAATACAAATGTCCGGGCTGGGGACTGGAGTGATGGCTCAGTGATTGAGAGCACTAGTCTCTTCCAAAGGACCCAGGTTCTGTCCCTGGCACTGACATGGCAGTTCACAACCATCTGTAACTTCAGTCCCAGATGATCCAGTGCCCTCTTCTGGCCTCCATAGACATTATGCCTACGATACACAGACATACATGCAGGTAAAACACTCATATGCATAAAATAAAAGTAAAGGTTAATTTTTTTTTTAATGTCTGGGCTGGCCCTCAGCCCTATCACCAAATTTGGTGTGGAGTGGTACAGAGTGGCCCTCCAGTTGGTGGCCCCATCCAGGCTGTCTTCAGTCTTGATAATCTCACACAGGACCGTCTCCCCATCCCCTTGCCAGTGGAGGCAAATTTGCCATTGATCTCATGCTGGCCTTTGGCCCTTGTATCAAGCAGGATGGCAGCTTCTGCTGCAGTGACAGGTCCACCCTCTCAGGACTTACAGAATTATTAGGGCCAGGCTTGCTGTCCATCCTGGGGCTCGAGGCAGTGGGTGCCTAGTTTCATCCCTAAACAAGGAGCAGTAACCAGCAATGGGCAAAGACCGACTTGCTCAGCCTTAGGTAGCATGGGCCCAGGCAGCACCTGCAAGGCCTTGCAGACACCGTGTGCTCTTGTGGGGCTGGGCTTGAGGCCTCCTATGAAGTCATAGCTCCCTATGACTGCTTTCTGTGGAGGTGAGCAATCTTCCTTGTAGGCCAGCTGTAAGGTACTGTTGTTGGGATAATGGGACTAATAAGGGAGTCTGGCCATGGTCAATGTGCTGGATGTCACCTCTTTCTCTAACCACAATCCTGTCCTGTAGTTGGAATTTTTTCTTTGGGCCACCAACCAGCTCCCAAACAGAGACTTATTAATTATGAATGCTCGGCCTTAACCTAGGCTTGATGTACTATCTCTTTTAACTTAATTTAATTTAACCCGTTTCTATCCATCCACATTTTGCCTTGGGGATTTTACCTTTCAATCTGCATGTCCTACTTTCTGCTTCCTCCATGTCTGCCTGGCTAGCCCCTGGTGTGGCTATTTCTTTCTTCCTTCTTCCCTACCCCACTCTGAGCCTACATTCCTCCTCCTACTTACTCTCCCTGCCTAGAAGTCCTGCCTATATCCCCTTCCTCACTATTGGCCATTCAGCTTTTTATTAGACCAATGAGATGCCTTAGGCAATCAAGGCAAAACAGCAACACCATCTTTACATAGTTAAACAAATGCAACACATCTTTACATAAGTAAATATTCTGCAATACCACCCTCTGTGGGCCATCTCCTAGGGGGCTGCATCCAGACAGTCCCTTCACTTCTCCCGCTGGTCTGCCTGTTCCTAACCCCTACACTCCCAGGAAAACGGGGTCCCTTGGGTTCTAGACAGGAAGGGCCCTGTGCAGGACTAGGATTTCTGCTGTGGCTCAGGGGTAGCCGAGGCCAGGGAGCCTTGCTGGATGGCTATGTACCCCAGAGATGGGTTGACATCAAGGGATCATGGGAACTAGAAGGTGAATGGCTATCCTTAACTCAGGGACACTCAGCCCTCCCCAAGTCCCATCTGGTCTTCATGTTCCTATCACACTCCTGCTCTCACTCACTCTCTTCAGGAACAGCCAGGGGCATGCTGATAGTCCTGGCCACGTGTAGCAGGTGATTCTGAGTCCAGGGGATGTGACCCCTTCACTATGGGCAGTGCGATTACAATCAGGCTACATCTAAACTGGTGCTGTTAGCACAGACCAGGTACTTAGTTCTCCCAAAATGCAACACACACACTATTCCCTTGGGCTGATAGGCCACGTGGGCCCCCAGCACCAGGGTGTGTCCTGCCATGCTACCTACCCAAACTCTGCTCTCTTGCAGAGTTTGAAGAGCCCCGAGTAATAGATCTGTGGGACCTGGCCCAGACTGCCAACTTCACCGAGAAGGAACTGGAGTCATTCCGGGTAAGGGAACAGGGAGGCAAAGCTGTGTCGCCTTCTCTTGTGGACGCCACCTCTTTCGGGTCTCCAGTGGGATCGGGCTCTGTTCCTCTCCTTCATGCTGCCTTCGTGGTTTTGTTCTGACTCTGTCCCTGCCCCTGGCCTCTGCAGCTCTTGTATCCTGCTTGGCGGCCGAGTGGTAGCAGGTGGGCACACACCTCCCATGCCAGCAGTCTCGGTGCCTCCTGTGTGTGGCATCTGGCTGTGAGGGGGAGGGGCGGGTCCTGCCCATCAGTGTGCTGAGAGGGATGATGGCCAGTGTGCGAGTGTCGTAATTTTAAAAGCGCTGCGGAGAAGTCACAAAAGAACTCACATAGGAGGTTTATTGGGAGAGGAGAGAGGAGGAGCAGAAAAGGGGGCAGAGAGGAAAGCAGAGACCAGTCCCTGGGGACAAGAGTGGTGGGGGAGAGAGAGAGAAAGATGGGGAGTGGGTGGGGCCCTCTTAAAAGGGAACATAGTGACTATGCACAGGTGGTGCTCTTAGTGTGGCTGCAGCTGAGGAAGTATTCTGTCAGAACCCCAAGGGCAGGCCAGTACAATGTCTGAATACTAACAGTGAGGTGTAGGCAGAGCTGCAGGAGGCCTAGAATATTCTCTAAACTAAGCAGGGTTGTTGATTGTTGCTGTTTAGGGCAGGACGGGACCTGTATGGTTTGATGAGGCCCCCAAGTTCAAGGCTCCTCCGGTATGTCTGTGCCCAAGGAACTCCAAGGATAGGGACTTGTAGAGGCCACCACTAACCTCCTATGGGCACTGGACCTGAGGGATTAGAGGGAGCAGGCAGGGGAGATGCCAGCAGCAGGCAGCCTTTGAGAAACAAAGGGGTCCATGGGAGGCAGGACAGTGAAGTGGACGTGAGCCTGTCCTCATGGAGCTTGAGCTTTTGTGGCCCTGGGAAGAGACCTTGGATCCCAAGATCCAGACTACCTCAGTCATGATCTCCCCAGGCAGAAGATGGGGTAACCACCATCTAAGGTGATGGGCCTGTTGGGGAAGGAGAGGGCAGAGGGTCCAGAGCACATCCCGGGGCATCAGCCTGATTATGGGGCCAGGAAGGATCTGGATGCTCAGGAGGGAGGGCTGCTGCTTGCAGGGGTAGCGTGTCTCAGTGTGATGCTCAGGAGGCAGGGCTGCTGTTTGCAGGGGTAGCGTGTCTCAGTGTGGGAGCAGAGTCAGCATGGGAAGAAGGAAGGGATCCAGGGGTGACAGTGCAAAGGTCCCTGCTGCCACCAGGTTCTGGCAGACAACCCCTGTTTAGAGATTCTTAGCCATAAGCATGTAACAGTTCTCAGGTGTGCAGCCTGGTGCTTGCCAGCAGTGGTGAGGACCATTGCTGGACAAGAGACAGGCACCTCAGGTCTGTCTCCGAGTTGGAGGAAACTAAGCCTGTTGACACCTTCTAGGAGGAGCTCAAGCACTTTGAGGCCAAAATTGAAAAGCATAACCACTACCAGAAACAGCTGGAGATTTCCCACCAGAAGCTGAAGCATGTGGAGAGCATTGGGGACGCCGAGCACATCAGCCGCAACAAGGAGAAGTACGTGCTGCTGGAGGAGAAGACCAAGGAGCTGGGCTACAAGGTGGGACATGTGCCCTTCCGCCCCTCTGTCCATGCACCCCGGCCTGCTCAGCCCTACACTTGGATCTCAGATGCTCCCTGACCTCCTGACTCGGGGAAACACAAATGCAGCCCCTGGGAACTCTGAGTGGCCAGGTGCTCAGCATGGCAGGCGCTGGCTCTGCTAACAGACATGAAGCCTGTAGACATGTAGGGCAGCAAACATCACAGCAGCCAGGGACAGGGAGCTGTTTCCTGGCTGCTGAGGTATGGGCTTGAGTCCTAGGCTAGGCACGCAACAGGGTGACTGAGATGTTCTGCGGAGGTGGTGGGGTCACCAGGAGCCCTTTTGGGAACAACCTCCAGGTTAGTTGAAGCTGAACAATGCAAACAAGCAGAGACAGAAACAATTGCATGAGCCGTCCCCACAGATTGCAGGAAGCCCCAAGGAACCAGCATCTTGCCTCTGGAAGGGCCTGGGTCTATAGCCGGCATGGGAGAGACCCTCCTGCATCTTCTCAAGTTGAGCCATAGGGTGTGTTAGCCATGCAAAAATAAGTAAAATCTGAGAAGTTAAGTGGCACAGACATACCAAGCCGTGCTATATGGCTACATGCGGCAGAACAGCAGGAGCCCAAAGCCCCAGCGCTCAGAGGCCATCAAGGTGGTTACTATAAGGGTTTGTGGGTGTGGGGGAGGGGGTCACAAGGCTAAAATCCAAGCACATTTTAGCTGCCTCTGGATGCCAAGGGACTTGAAGCAAGTGTGAAGGGCCCTGTGAATCTGAACGACAGACTGGGGGTGCTGGGGCCACAGGGTATGCTTGGAAACCTGCCAGCCACTGACTCCAATTGAGAGGTAGTGCTAACAGCCTCCTCTTTGACAGAACTCATAAAAACCACAGATAAAGCCTGGCCCTGGCCTGGCAAGCCACTAAGGTTCTTGGTGCCCTTGTGGTGCTAAGGGGTCAGAAACGGAGTTCTCTGTGAACCCCTGCAGGCATCCACCACTGCAAGGAAGAGTTAAGTGTCTTCATGGTCCATCACAGGGTCTCCTAAAAATAATAGGGCAGACAAATGCCACAGTGTCATTGTCTTTGGGGGTGATCTGCTTCCAATTTTTAGTATTCCTTGTGTTTTTGAGCCTTACTTAATGACATGTTCTAGAAGACTGTAATGGAAGATAAGCCAGCATGTTTAGTATTGCTTTTCAGCTGTCTCCTGTGATCTCATGAAATGGCAGGCTTACCATAGTGTCCCCCACTGACAGGTGAAGAAGCATCTGCAGGACCTGTCCAGCAGGGTCTCCAGAGCTCAGCACAATGAGCTCTGAGGACCAGGAACTACCAGCAGCAGTCCAGAGAGGCTCTTGAGGACACTGGGAGCCGTCAGCGTGTCATCTGCATGCGTAGACCTGTGGTAATTGGTGTGGCTGAACACAGGTGACATGAAGGAGGATCCGTGGACACACTAATATGATCCTGCTGTGGCTGGAAAGGACTTCTTTTCTTTGAAGCAAGTGTGGCTGTCACCACCCTGGTTGAGAGCCTTGAGTACAGCTACCAGTGAGATATGACTGTTCTCCATGCTGCAGCAACACAGTTTACATTGCAATTGCATAAAGCTGTCACTGGAAATGTTATGTCCAGAATCCTTAAATACATGGTGGAATTTTGAGCCATCCGGTTCTTGCCTGGTATCTCGATGGATGGGTCTGCTTGAGGCAGAGCCGGCACCATGGCAAAGTAAGTCACGGACAAAAGGAGGAGGGATGGGCTAATCTACCCACCTGAAGCCCTTCCTTCAAGGCCCCTATCCTCTCTCTCACAGTTCCTGGACACCTGCTCTCACCCTCTCTCCCTCCCCAGGGTCCTGACCCCAGATAGGTAAGATTTCAGAAAAAGATAACAGGTCAAAGCCAGCAGGTTGCAGGGAGAGGCACTTTCTGCCTCCCAAAATATCCTCATGGGCTTCCATGTCCAAACTCAGTGTCTGATCCCTCACACAGGAGAATAGCCAAAGTGACCTCTGACCCTGCAGCTGATCCTGGAAGATCGGGCGGTTGGGTTCAAGAGCGTCTGGATCTCACCCTAACAGGAGTACATAGTTAAACTTGTTTATAAGAAGAGCAATGCTGGAGAGACGGCTTAGTGACTAAAATGCTTGCTCTGCAAGCTTAGGATCTAGAGTTCAGATTTACAGAACCATGTAAATACCTTGTGGGTGTGTTGGCCTGCCTATAATCCCAGCACTTGAGAGGCAGGGAGAGAGGACACTAGGGCCAGCTGGCTAGCTATACCAGTCAGTTAAAGCTAGAGACGATGGAAGAAGACTCACTCAGCTCTGATGTGTGGGCACACTTACATGGACACCTATACACAAGTGAACACATGCAGACACTCATACATGGGCAAAACTTCCAAGACAGCACCCAGGAAGCCTGTTGGCTAAGGACAGCAACAGCAAGAAGCAGCAGGCCACAGTGGCTCCCTCACCCGCACCGTGTGTGCCACTACCCAGGCCAGCCATGATGTGTCCCTTTCAGAACTAGTAAATAATCACACACACACACCCCTGGGAGATGCTGGGCCCCAGACACCAGGCTCAGAGTCAACTTCAGGGGATGCCTGGCTATCAGAGATGCAAGCAAAGGGGATTCTCCATCACTCGGGTTTGTTTCTGTCCCTAGAGCCAGAGGCCATGGCTGCATTCTCCTTAGAAACGGGCATGTTGAAGTACAATGCACTTGTAGCAGCCCAGCAAGCCATCTCAGTATGAGTGACATGGAGCCCAAAGCTGAGTCAGGAGCAGATGTGACCAGTGCAGGAGCTGCCCACTCCTCAGAGCTAACCTCTAGGTATGGAATCGGGAGGCTACTCCTGGCTAACTCAGAAGACAGAGCCTACAAACTGCTCACTGGCTGAGTGCGACTCATATGGCAAGAAAACCTCAAGCTACAAACCTAGAGGAGGTGGTTCTGGCTGGCAGTACTCTGCCACCTAGCAAACGTAACCAAAAGACCTCAGGCTGGCAGGTTAAGACATTTGCTACCAAGTATGGTGACCTAAGTTCCGTACCCAGGGACCATCTGATAGGAGAGGACAGATTCCTGCAACTTGCCCTCTGACCACATGTGTACTGTGACACGTGTGTTCACACGATAAATATTTTTCAACGTGTTCTTCTGGGAAAGTGACCCTTGTTCCTATTTTTACAACCCAAAGGTAAGGTCTCATGAGCTCAGGGTAGTTCACAGTTGAAAATAAGACAGCCAGGCCTGGGGGTGACAGCAGAAAGGAGCCAGTGGGGGGAGGTGGCATCGATGCTGGATGGCCTGTGGGAAGATGCAGGAATGCAGGCATCTGAATGCACCCCTAGGTTCAAGAGACAGCTGCATTAAATGAGTGTCTTCACAGTAAGAAGAGCTGGAGCCACTTGGTTCACTGGGGGAAGACTAAAGTCACCTTGTGTCAAGCACAGTGTAAAACGGGCCATAGCCCAGTATGCAGACATGCTGATAAGAACTAGAAGATGGCCAGGCGGCGGTGGCACATGCCTTTAATCTCATGAACTGGGGGTAGTGGCACATGCCTGTAATCTCAGCACTGGGGAAGTGGAGACTGAAGGATCAGTAGGTTATCCTCTTATGTCTAAAGAGGAAATATGTGCAGTACATCAGAAAGGGTTCCTTGCCTAAACTGCACAGAGAATTGTCCAGCAAAAGGATCATGTAGGCTCTTTGCCAGTGAAGATGCCCACGTGGCCAGCAGCATGGGAAGGGGCACTCAGCATGTACAGGTGAGGAAATGCAGATTCTTCAGTGAGATGCCACTGTATCCCCCTCCCCTGAAATGACTCAGCTCAGAGTCCCCAGGCCTGTGTGTGTGTGTGTGTGTGTGTGTGTTGAAGTGTGCAATGGTGAAGACTTTTAAGATTTGAACACTACCATACAACCTGAACCAGCACTAGCATGAATGCATGTTCTAAGAATGCCATAGCAAGTTTACTCATAGCTGTCCCAGCTGTAAGCAACCTGATGGAGCAGGAGTGTTAGAGGCAAAACACAGCGTATGGTATGTTTGTGTGCTGGGAGAGTATTTAAATGAGTGACTGACGTGTGAATCTCAGCACTTTGCTAAGCTAACATAGCTGAATGCAAGGCCAAATTAATCTATCTCTAGAGATGGGTGCCAAAGCGTCATTTGCACACCATCTCTTCAGTTGTGATGGAGGGTATGCTCCTGAAGATGACAGCTTAAGTCAAGAAAGAAAGCATGGGGCCCAGCCCAGGAAAGGTGCCTAAAGACTATGAGATACCAACAGCCACTAACAGTAAGCCCTTGACTGGAATGGTTCAGAAGCTTCTAGAGACTCAACAACAGAAAGGGTTGTGCCTGTGTTGGGACATTCTGAGATGAGATTACACAACTGGAGGAAGGTTGACCACGTATGAATGGTGAGCCACAGAAGGTTGCATTCCAAAGAGAACTGCAGCTTAGCAAGGGGGGCAGCAGAGTGACGTGGGAGTCCCCCTGGAGTTCTCAGTCACACTGGGTGAGCACGAGGGCAGGCCTGGCCAGAGCTGCATATGGGAAGCGCGGAATGTGTGCACACAGGTGGCACAGGGCATCCTCACGGTCCACGTGAAGAATGGGTACGTAGGACCTGGGCTGACAGGTGGCCACAAAATGGACAAGTTCATACAGTGACACAGACACAGAACTCTTAAGGCAGTTGAAAGTGGAGGTTGGACAGGGCTGCTCTCTTTAATAACAAGTCTAGATCTCGGGGCTGGGCATGTGACTCAGCAGGTGGAGTGCTTACTTAGCATGCACGAAGCCCTGGTTTGGTCCCCAGTGGCATAAACTGAGTGTGGTATTGCAAGCCTGTAATCCTGAAACTTGGGAGACTGAGGCAGGACGATCAGAAGTTCAGGTCATCCTTGGCTACACAGTGAATTCAAGGCTGACCTGAGCTACATGAGATCCTGTCTCAACAACAACAAAATCTTGTAGATATATCTGACTTGAGAAGCATCCCGGATAAAAACATTAGCAAGCGTCCATCTATGATGTCTTAAAAAAGAACCTAATGCAAGAAAGCTAAACACACAAGCAGGCCATGCAGAGGGGCCATTCTGAGGCCATGGAGCTGCTGGAGTGCCTGAGAATCTGCTGCTCCTCTGAGGGAAATGAAAATAGGACTCAGAAAACACCCAACACATCCTGATGGCAGAAAGCACGTCTACCCAGTCCTCCAGACACTCATTACAACTAATGAATAAGAATCTGACAGAAAGCAAAGATATGCACCTGCTCAGCCTGGTGGAAAGTACATCACCCACCAGGAGGCAGCATCTTGCAGCAGGACGAGCCACCTGAGCCTCCACACCCATCAGTAATGCCCAATGGCCCACCAAGGTCCACGTGCACAGTGGGTTACCCGATACGCTGAGTGACAGTGATAGCAATGGCTTCTCACAATGATTGGGCCAGGGTGGCAGTATGGCTTCTTGGTGTATTAGGAGGAGCAAGGCAATGCCTACTTAGAATGCTATTTTCATAAAATAAAAATGTTGACATATGTGTGTGGTGTGTATGCCTGTATGTTTACATGTGTGGGCAGTTAAGTAGAGGTTGCATAACCACATGTGTGTGCATATAAGCAGAGGCCCAAAGTTAATACTGGGTGTTTTTCAATCCATACTCAACTTCAGGTCTCTGAACCTGGAATTCTCTAATTCTGCCTTACCTAGCTAGCCAGCTCCCCCACAGGGAAGCCTCCTAAGTGCTGGGATGATTGGAGGGCTGCCACGCCCATCTGCATTTTCGTGAGTCCTGGGATCTTTTGTTCTACAAGACTCGTGACTGTTCTAAGAAAACACACCAGTTTACCCAGGCTGGCTCAAGTTCCTGGCAATCATTCACCCTCAGCTTCACATGAGCTGGTGTCACTGATGGACCCACCACACTCAGTTCCTAAACGTTTAACTCCCTTGAGACAGCCTTATTTGAGGAGCTGTGGGTATTGGTGCCCTTGGGTTAGCCAGAGGACACATGTGGGTGGCATGACCTACCTGCTCATTGAGCTGGATCCTGAGTGCCTAACAGCACCAATCTTACACTCGTCTCTGGGCCTAGATATCCTGCAGAGAAAACCTGGCCCTCTCCATCCTGGCTGCCTTCCAGGACAACCATGGTCCTCTCCTACGAGCCCTCCCAGGATGCTCCACACAGACTCACGTGCCTCGGTCCATTGTGCTCAGCAGCCATGCACCCACCACGTGCTCTCCAGTGTTGTCTCCAGATCCTTACTGCACTTAGCACACTCAGAGCTCCGTCTACAGCTCTGTGTCACACTGATAGATGAAGAGTGCCTCCACATAGTCCCTGTAGCAAAATAAGACTGCCCACCTGACATGTGTTCCCAGGCACAGTGTGGGGGGCACAAGCGTCCTGTGTGAGGACCTGGTGGCTGATGGACGGTAGCCCACCCGACATGTGTTCCCAGGCACAGTGTGGGGGGGCACAGGAGTCCTGTGTGGGGAGTTGGTGGCTGATGGACTGTAGATACACTGCTCTGTCAAGATCTGTGTATACAGGTCTGATCGCAAAGTCCTCCCAGGACTCACTCACATGTCAACCAGTGCTGGGCCTGGCCTAGAACTGGGTTTGGGTACACAGCCCAGAAAGGATCCAAAGCAGAGTTCCTGATCTGACCGGAGCAGTCAGGATAAGATGGCATCCATGAGGAAGGGGTGGAGGAGGACAGCCAAAAAGGCAGTAAATTCCAACATGGCACCACCATGACCCAGCAGCAAGACGTTGGTCCCACCAAGTCCAGGGCAGAAATTACATATGAAAGGCATCACGGCTTTGGAAAATAATATGGATTGTTAAAAATATAACAGCAGAGATTTAAAACAGTTTACCCAACTGGCTGGAATAGGTCCCAACAAGATGACAATAAGAACAGTTCTGTCCCCACCATGGTCTTCACTCAAGGTGCAGGGCCTGGCTCAGTAGCGACACTGCAGGAGGAGGTGGGTAGGGGAGGCTGCAGGATCCCAGGCGCAGAGCCAGTCAGGTGTATGGCGGTTGCAAGTCACAGGTCCCTCTGCAGTGCAGAGCTGGTTCAGACTGCTCTGCTAGTGTAAGCTGTCATCATGGCCACTCATCCAGGATGGGAAGTGCAGCTTGCATTCCAGGCCAGGGAGACTGTTTTCAGTTTCCACTGGTAGGCTGTAGCTGGAGATAGGTGTCTTGGCACCCCCATAGCCTAGAACTTGTTCAGGCCAAAAGAAGGGTCAGTCTTGGGCACCAGTGAGGCTAGAGGCCCTAATGGCAGAGAGAAGACTGCTACATGGCTTTCACACACTGGAATGAACTGAGATGGATGGGCCCAGAACCTTCGGCGGCTCATTCCAAAGCACAAAGACCAACCACAGCCTCCATTGCAGCAGGAGGCCAAGATTCAGCTTCCATCACTGACCACCGGAGTACACAGACAGGCCAGGGACCCTAGCCACAAGGGCCGGACCCACAAAAGGATAAAGATGGTCCAGCTGGCCAGGTGCCCAGCAAGCCCCAACCTGAGCTGCAGCCTCAGGACCCTTTCTTCCGCTGCTCCAGCTCTGACAATCGTTCTTCCCGGGTTTGTGCATGCCGGACCCCCACGCGATGTGCTGTCTCTGTAGCCATGATGTCGATCTGGGCATAGCCGGAAGTGCTGGCCCCTGAAAGCAACCCGCAGTGAGTGGACCCAGCAGGACTAGCGCCCAGCCCAGCTGCCCCTGGCCTGGTCTGCAGGTGCCTCCGGTGATAGGGTCAGTGGGCACTCTGATCCATCCCTATTCTCACCAGCAGTCATGTCGGGACCTGGGTGGCAGCTCTAGAGGCAGGATCTGAGGGTCCTGGCTGTTTGGGAAGGTCACTTGCAGGCTGGGAGGAAGGGCTCCCTAGCCAGCTGAGGTGATGGTTACAACTCTCCTATGAGGCCTCCCTGTAGGAACTCACCTCGCACACTCCCACTGGCCCCTGGGAACTCCAGGCCCATGTAGTGCAGCTGCAGTCGAGAGGTAGGACTGATGGGGATGTTCACATAGGTGGGCATCTCACTACGTGGTCGTTCCAGCCCTGGGCTGTCAGAAGCCATGGGCCCTGGAGATCCTGTGGAGAGAAGGACTCTGAATCCCTGAGATGTAACTGGGAGCTGTACAGCCCCCCTCTCTCCCAAGGCCACTCAACAAAGAACTTCCCCACCCTTCATGGCCCAGTCCCCTCCCCCACCTTCTATCTCACCTTGGAGACACTCCCCAATTCTCCCGTTTTCCACTGGTCTAGTGCTTTGATCCTAGGATTCACTCACTCCCCCCATCCCTATGGACCCCACAACACTTGGAATAGAGGCAGGTTAGACACAGGCAGGCTGGTGAAGTCCTTGCCCCGTAGCTTATGCCAAGCCCACAGAATCCAGTCCAGGGCTGGGGTTCAGGCTGGGGACATTGAGAGTCCCACAGGTAAGTTTGCTTCTATACACCATATCCAGAGAGAGGCCTGGCTCTGCCTGTCTGTCCCAGGATCCCAACCACCCCCGCCACATCCCTGACACAGCTCCCTCTGTAACATTCAGTCAGTGCCTCTCCCCGTCCTCCAGCTTCCTGCTGCCAACATGGCTGGTGTGGAATGTGGCAACAGTTTGCTCTTCACAGAGAGACTAAGGCAGAGAGACCCCAAGTTCCCAAGTCACATATCCATCAGCCGGTACATCCAGATGAGACCCAGGATGTGGGGGGGGGTCTACCTCTGGCTATTCACTGAAGCAAAGAGCAGTTCTATCCCTGTCCCCCAGACTTGGGGACCCCATGACAGACCCCACTATACAGTACATGTCCTTGGAGGCCTTAAGGTCCTTGTACTGCCTAAGCTACGGTGCAGCTCAGCTGCTGCACAGGGCCAAGTGGGAAGTCCATCGCTGGCCTCAGATCAGGGAGCTGGCTTTGCTTGCTCACAGAACATCCTGTCTTAGCCCCTGGCAAGCAAAGGCAGGCTCAGGGTTTTCAATCCCCAGAAAATCTCTGATCTGAAGCAAAGGATTTCTGACGCTCATGCATCTGTAGCACAGAAAATCCATCATAGCAGAAGAAAACCTCCCCCAAGGAGGCTTAGCCAGCAGGGTGGAGGGAAAGCCAGTGCCGGCCTGCACTGCCTGTCCAGGCAACAAGGCAGAGCCCACAGCAGGCCTTCCCAGGGCTGGGTCACAGACTGAGAAGGGGCATAGCTAAGGGAAGGAGGAGAGAGGATGGGATGTAGTGAGCCAGGACTGGAGACTGAAGAAGCTGGACCTCAGCACTGAGCCTTTGAAGGCCGGAGAAGGAGAGCTGCGACTGGGCTCCATGCCTCAGTGGGCTTGAACATGCTCCCTGAGTCTTAGTACTCTGGGATTCAATCCGTTTTTTTCAAGATGGTCTAGTCAAGGTGAATTGAAGAGGAGCAGGGAGAAGCAGAAGAAACCTGAAACCTAACTCAGGGACATAGATGAAAAGTTCGAAGCCAACTGATATCCAAAGTCAAAGACCAGAAGGGTGCTGTTGAGATACCATGAAGTACCTCCTCTCCAGCTAAACTCACTATCCTCCCAAGAGGACATGACCAGTTGGTCAGGAAGGTGTGGGTTCACTATGCCCCATGTCCTTCCTGGTACTTTAATTCAGTTTTAGCTTTGGCAGCATCGTTGTAAGACTCGAATACTGGAACAAAACAGACAACGGGATATTATTGCCTGACTTTTCCCTCCCACAACTGCAGGCTGAACGATCGCCACCGACTATAACCAGACACACCTTTGTTCCTAGTCTGGCCCGGGGCAAACTCACATGTCCCTCATCAGTCAGGGTCCTACCTCCCATGACACCCCACCCTTGCCTTCAGAGGGACAAGGGACCTGTCCTCAGTTTTGGTCCTGGGGTAGGGTATCCTCTTTATCAAAGTAAAATTCTGGCATCCTAGTGGGGTGGTAGTATAGGGAGATGCCTAGTGAGGGCCACCCCTGCTACTTCATGATGTCAGGGAGGACCCTGGACCATAGGCTCCACATGGCCCAGCATCCAGGCTGAGCATCCCAGACAGAAAACCTCAGCAATAGATGGGATTGGGCCCTCCTGTTGGCCAGTGTGCTGACCCTGCCTGCCTCTGGCCCCACCCACTGCTTTCTACCCCGCCGTCCTTGGGTCTGATTGGATTCTATCTTACCTACAGGGTTTGGCCTTCCAAAGGCACCACTCACCTCTGAAAAAAAGACCCAGGGATCTGTGGCACCCATGCACGAGTAGACAAAGCCAGAGGCACCCTTGGCCTCCAGCCACCTGGCCCAAGGCTAGGCACCTGAGATCTATAGCCTCTCCCAACCCTCCCAGGTTGGTCTACCACCCTCGAGCCTTCATCCACTGACAACCAGGCTTCTCCCCAGAAGTCTCCCTTGCTTGCTGAGTTCTCTGACATTCCCACCCTTCCACAAGCCTGCCCTGAGGATCTGGAACCTCCGGGGACCATTGCTTTCTTGCGGCTTGGAGCCAAACCCCTCAAATCTGATTCCTTAGCTGGACCATGGTCCAGCTGTCCACTGGTCACTCCTAGACAGGTCATCTAGTCATGCCCCAGAGCCATGCACCTGTCCTTAGCTTACCACCTCATCCTGCTCACCTGTTCCAGGCTACCCAAATGCCACTGTCACCCCCACTGTCCATACCCCTCCCATCCAACAGGGCCACCCCTTAGCTCTGAATCCTTCATCCCTGCACTGTGAGTGATGGGGTCCAAAGCCAGGTGCCTACCTGGATATGTCACAGTGAGTCCAGGGGGTGACGTAGCCATGACCTAGACCAAAGACAACAGGCATTAGTGTGTACACCCTGCTCACCCTTTGCCCTGCCCCTCTGAACCCAAAGAAACAGAATGGTAACTCCCAAAACGGCATAGATCTGAAGATCTGGACAAACTACAGACTGGAGGAACACAGCTTTATCCTCCAGACCCTTTGGTTCTTAGACCCCATTGCCCTGACAGTCCAGGAGACAGCTGAGGCCAGGGGTACTCTGAGGATGGTTACAAACAAGGGTCCCCAGGTGCTCCCTTCCAGCTATGGTTCAGCTAGACCCTACAGCCCATCATATGATTGCTGAACAACATGGCTATGTGGCCATAGTGACCAGTGTTACTCTGGTTGTCCCATACCTTACAGCACCTTCCTGGGAACCCACCGGCAAGACAGTCACCCAACCCCAAAATGAGTCCTGGGTCTGTGCTTCAGGGCAGAGCCCGATCAGGGAGTGGATGGATTTGAAAGGAAACCGTTCAGAGTGGCTGCAGGGGCAGGTGGGGGGAGGAGGAAGGCCACAGCTGGGCGCATTTGCCGTCTCATTCATAGACAGCCACCCCCCTCCAGCAGGGAGAACCTGCCCAGGGACAAACATTCCAGCACCTGTTGCAAAAGGGCCTTTCCTGAGCAGGTAAGTGTGCCACAACCCCAGCGACTCTGAAGGAGCAACTTGGTAGTGAGGCCTCATGGGGTGGGAGGTGGGGCAGAAAAGGGAGCGTGACATCCGGCACTGTTCAGGCCAGCCTTGAGAGTGATAGTCACATGCCCAGGACACAGGCAGGGTACATGGGCTGCCCTGAGTGGACCATGTGGCTCTGACTGCATCACCATTTATAACAGAGCCTTGTGCACTCAGGTATAAAGCAGCCCCAGGACAAGAGTCGGACACCGTAGAACCAACCACATACTGTCCTCTGAAGGTGTCCTTTGTTACTAAGTAAGAGGCCATCTCCTTAGCAGTCCCCACAAAGGGCATCTGTTCAGGGAGGGTCATGGCTATGGGATCAACACTTGACTCTAGGCATGGGGAGACCACATGGGACACTAGAGCATGTGATCAGCTTAGGCCCTTGGGTGGCTGTTTGTGAGGAGGCAAGGTCTGAGGCCAGCATCTGCCCCATCCTACCAGCCACCCCATCTCATGAAGAGAAGTCGCCGCTGGCGGCCCTGGGTTCCACATGGGGCCCTAATCACTGACGCCTTTGCAAACTGCTGGGGCTTCTAGTGTCATGAGGGATGGTCTTCCCCCAGAAACTTTCCACACACCCAGGCCAGCCTCCACACACCCAGACCAGCCTCCACACACCCAGGCCAGCCTCCACACACCCAGGCCAGCCTCCACACACCCAGGCCAGCCTCCACACACCCAGGCCAGCCTCCACACACCCAGGCCAGCCTCCACACACCCAGGCCAGCCTCCACACACCCAGGCCAGCCTCCACACACCCAGGGCCAGGGCCCAAGCCACCTTGCCTCAGGCAGAGGGTGGACATCCAGGCATGGATTCAGCTTTACCAGACCTGCCCACCTGCTGTAGGGAGGTCCCATGGAAACAGAGAGAACTAAGTACAGAGAACAAGGGGCTCAGGCCAGAGCCCTGACTGCCCCTGCAGCTGGCCATCCTGCTGGCTCCCTGGTCCTGGGAATCTGCATTCTGCAGAAAGAATGCCTGGCTCTCTCTAGTGAACACACATCTGCTGAGTGCTTACACAGGATCTCACCAGACCCTTGGGCCAGCCCATGAGGTGAGGACGGTTACCCATCAATAGAGGAGGAAACTGAGGCTCAGAGGTACAGTGACTTTCAGGGTCACCCAGTCAGTGGGTATTCAATGTGGCCAAGCCCCCAAAGCCTGCTCTTCCCTGCACAGCAGCTTGGGGGAGCCAGGCTCCCAACTTCCAGCAGGGCTGCTGGCAAGGATGGAAACAGGCAGGCCGGGCTCCCTGGCTCTCTCTGCATGGGTCGGGGTGGGGGGCAGGGGATGAAATGGGTTGGGTTGGTTAGGTTAGGGGTTGGGTGAGATGAGCACAGAGCAGGCTCCACATGGGGAGTGAAACACACGACACTGATCATGGACAGCCCTGGGCCTGAGTCTCAACGACCACTGATCACCTCTGTGGTTTCCACAAGCCATCTGTGAAACACACTCTATATGCTCACCCCACACACACACACACAATGCCCCCAGCCCCAAGGCTGTTCAAAGCCACCTGTCCTCTTCCCCACATCCACAACACCCGCCCCTGGAGTTTCCTCAGTCCCAGGCCTGGCAGGGAGACTGGCCAAATGGAACAAGGCAAGGCAGTACAAAAAGATAACTTTATTTCCAGTTTGAGAATGTATTACAAACAGATTTTTAAAATGCAGTAGAGCAACATGATTGGCTGATAGTGCAGGTACAGATGGAGGGGGCATTTACAGGTGAGTTGGCCTGCCAGGTGAGGACTGCAGGTGCCAAAGGAGGGACTCATAAAAGGTGGGCACAGCCACACCCCGACACTGGGAGACGGGGCACCTCTGCTCTGTGCGAGGGAGCACACAGCCTGGGGTGGCAGTCACCCAAACACAGAACCAGGGTGACCTGCGGGCAGGGCCAGAGCCCTCCAAATGCCAGTGGAGCCCTGGTTTCTCCTACCTGGTCCTGGCTTCCAGCTTCCTGGTCCCAGCAAGGAGGCACAGGGGAACACTACTGGGGGGTCTGCGAGGGACCCTCCAGCAGCCTGAGCCCGGGAACATGGGAAAAACCCACGCGGCACACTCTTGTCAGGCAGCCCACTTCTCAGAGCCCTCCAGGAGCCCTGGAGCAGGCTGGGATGCAGAGGGGGTCAAAGTCACAGACCCCTCCGAGTCATGGAGCCTCCTTAGCGTCAGTTTCCTCCCCGTGGGATGGGACACCGACCCCACCTGTGGGTGCTGCAGGGTGGCATGTAGGGCAGATCACACATAGACTGTGTCCAGTCTATGGGCCGCATACGCAGAGCCGCTGGCTCACAGAACTAGGGAGTCTAGAGCAGCTGTGGTAGATTTGATTTTGGGTAGATTTTGGGTAGGAAGCGTGTCTGCGTACTGCAGAAATGACCACGAATGACAGAGGGTCAGTTATCCAGGAAGAGTGCAGTGGACCAGGCCAAGCGTCACTGTCACTGAGAACTGACCCCAACCATGGATGTCTTCTGCCCCCAGCAGTGCAACACATGGCAGGGGCCCACGGGCACAGCACCCCGTGTCTGATCCACAAGGTGAGGACTACGGGAAAAGCTGATCAGTGGCTCTCCTGACCCCAACCTGCCCAGCCTCCGTCACTGGCACCCACCTAGGGGAGGACAGCCCTGTGGTTGTCATCCTGCCCCTGAGGCCCTTGCCACAGGTCTGGTGGCTTCTCAAAACAGCCCAGAGCACCCCCTCTACAAAGAGGCTAGAGCCCCTCCTCTCCTGTCTGGAGGGGCCGTGGCCAGCCCTTGGCAGCAGTGGCCAGCCTGCTATCTCAGGGAGGGGGCTTTACCTTGAGTCCGCCACAGACTGAACATGACAAAAAGAAAGCTGGAGGTGGCCCTGCATGGGGGCTGCCTGCTTCCCAGGACTCGCCAGGGGATGGACTGGGCAGTGTGGTTTCACTGCCTGGGCCTTCTGTTGCCTGTCCCCGCCGTCGAGCTCCCAGGCAACTGGAGGAGGGTGCCTGACCACCCAAGTCCGTGGCTGAACTGTGGTCAGGGCTGCCCTGAGAGGCTGGGCTTGGGTCTCTGGGGGCCAGGCGCAAGCTTCGAGGTGTGTCATAGTGGTGTCGTAATGAGGTGGGCACCTGGTACTCAGCCACCCCAGGTGGGCAGGTACACAGTTTGGGCTCAGGTGCACTAGCTCCAGCAGGCAGGCTTAGCAGAGAACCAAACTCGTCTCCAGCCCGCCACATGTCCAGGCTGCTGCCCGCATAGGATGAGAAGCTGCCAGAGTAGGAGGAGTGGCTGCCTGTGGCAATGCCACTGTCAGAGGAGCTCTGGCGGCCAACTTCCTGCAACTGTCGAGGCCGCAGTGGCTTGAGGGGTGGCCTTGAGGCTCCCAGCATGGCTTCTCCTGGACCCTGGGCAGCCACCAGGCCTGGCCCTTCCTGTGATGTGCTGGCTGAGGACGAGGACTGTTCTGGCCATGCAGGGAGCCGGCTGCTGGCACTGACGTCTGAGTGGCTGGCCTCGGAAGAGGAACTGGATAGGCTTCGATCATCCCCTAGACAAAGCAGAAACTGAGGCTGCTGGGGGCGTCCGAGCAGGTGAGGGGTGGTCTCCAGTCAGCATGCTATGACAGTTCGCTTCTTCCTAGCCCCTACACCTGGAAGCTGGAGCAGTAGGCCAGGGTCTGTAAGGCAGCCCCTTCCTCATCCAACCCCTGGCCCACTTTCAGTGCTAACTGTTTTAGAGCCCCTATCCCTCCCTCACCCCAGGTGCTTCCTTGGTCCAGCTTCTGGGTCTCTCCATCTGGACTCCACCCCCACTTCTACAGCCCCCTCCGAGGCAGGCACCCACCTACAGACCTCTATTCTGTACATCTATGACCCCGCTCCTGAGCTGTCTCCTCCTCCTCTCCCAACCTAGCCATCACCACTGCCATCCTGGCCGCTCTCTAGCCCAACCAAGACCTGGGGCAACACATCCGCCTTTACCATCCCAGGTGTGCTCACACACCAGCCTGCCCCATCCAGCCTGCCTCCTCTCCTTGTGGGACCGTGAACCTCTGAGGGCAAGAGCCTGCTTGGGATCAAATCCTGTCCACAACCCTCCCATCCTGCCGAGTCTCTTCTTTGCCTCACTCTGTGAGCATGGAAAAGCAAAACATGCCGTCATTGCCTTTCCTCTCAGCCTGCCTAGCTTGCAGGGCTTCCCGAGCAGGTACTAGAGGCTAACCCTCCAAGGAGATAAGAAAACGTATTGCAAGTTTGAGAGTCCCTTCTTCTAAAGGGAAGGGCTGGGAGGGGAGGGGGCCACTGCCCCTCTGTGTGCCCTGGGAGTGGCGAGAGGCACCAGACAGTACTTCTCTGGCCTAGGAAGACCTGGTACAGTCTGCCTGCCAAGCCAGCCTCCATCCCTCACCCATAGCTGCTCCTGGCCAGGCTTCCAGGTTCTTCCATCCATGTTCCCACTGACAGTAGCTGTAGAGAACCATCTGCTCCTAGGAAGCCAGCTCAGTTGGCCCCTGAGTATTTTGTCAGAAAATACACGGTAAAACTAAATTGCAGAAGGTTTGGGCTTTGCCCAGGCCACATAGCTAGCAGGTGGGAAGGAATTCAAACCCAGGTCACACTTCCCATCACAGCTGCTGTTAGCGTGTGATGTGCTTACAGGATAGTGTGTGACTGGATGAAGGGAGAACAGATGGATAAACAGGAGAAAGAAGAAGAATGTAGGAAGGGGTGCAGTGAGGGGCTAAATGGATGGGTGACAAAGGAATGAATAAGTAGAAGGAAGGAAGGATGGATGTGTGGATGGATGGATGGGTGGATGGATGGATGGATGGGTAGATGGATGGATGGATGGGTGGATGGGTGGATGTGTGGATGGGTGAATGGATCGGTGGATGGATGGATGATAGATGGATGGGTGGATGGGTGGATGGATAGATGGAAGGATGGATGGATGGATGAGTGGATGGATAGATGGATGGATGGGTGGATGGATGGATGGATTGATGTGTGGATGGATGGATTGATGGATGGATGGGTGGATGGGTAGATGGATGGATGGGTGGGTGGATGGATGGGTGGGTGGATGGATGGGTGGGTGGGTGGATGGGTGGATGGATGTGTGGGTGGATGGATGGGTGGATGGGTGGATGGATGGGTGGGTGGATGGATGGATGGATGGAAGGATGGGTGGATGGGTGGGTGGATAGATGGATGGATGGATGGATGAATGGATAGATGGAAGGATGGATGGATGGATGGATGGATGGATGGGTGGATGGATAGATGGAAGGATGGATGGATGGATGGATGGATGGATGGATGGATGGATAGATGGAAGGATGGATAGATGTGTGGATGGATGGATTGATGGATGGATGGGTGGATGGGTGGATGGGTGGGTGGATGGATGGATGGATGGATGGACAGATGGATAGATGGATGGGTGGATGGATAGATGGAAGGATGGATGGATAGATGAATGGGTGAGTGGATGGATAGATGGATGGACGGATGGATGGATGGATGGATGGATGGATGGGTGGATGGATGGGTGGATGGATGGATGAGTGGGTGGATAGACGGAAGGAAGGATGGATGGATGGATGGATGGATGGATAGATGGATGGATGGATGGATGGATGGATGGATGGATGGATGGATGGGTGGATGGACGGATGGATGGATGGGTGGACAGGTGAGTGGATGGATGGATAGATGGGTGGGTGGATAGATGGGTGAGTGGATGGACAAGAGAGAGAAGGCATGACTGAGATGTATAGCAGCTACCTGCACAGGTCAAAAGGGTCATGAGTATGCATATATGGAGACTCCAGCAGCCCATGCAGACAGATTGCTGCCCGACCTGGAGTGGTGTGAGCAGGCAAGTACTCAGAGGAAGGTCCCTGCAGCCCAGAAAAAACTAACCACTGACTCTACCTCCACTGCCCGGCCGGCCAGAGTGTGAAAGCAGGCTAAGTCGCTTCTCCAGCTGCAAGGTTTCCAGTGCTTCCTGGGCAACACGCTCCTCTGAGGCTGAGGGCCCTCCAGGGCTCAGGTCTGTGCAGAGAAAAGGATCAGTGAGGCAACAACCATCCCTGCACTCCACCCCTACACTCCACCCCTATACTACCAGGACACCTGGTAAGTCTAAAACCTTCAGAGCCAAGGCATCCTGAGCTAACCCCTAGGAGGCTCAACCCTACCCTGCACCTTGGCCCAGCTGCTGGGTATCAAACACAGGATACCCAAACCAGCCACTCAGGTCCGCTAGATGCCCATTCTAGGTCTCTCTGTGAACAAGCCCCCTTCTGCCCAGCCCATGTTCTTGTCCCTGTGCATACACCCTAGACTGTCCAGCCTAAGTCTGTTCCTGAAGTTGGTTCCCTCTCTGTCCAGCTGTGTATAATCCACAGCTCAGGTCCTTGTCCCTAAGGATAGGCACACATCTGCCCACCCTGGGTTCCTGTCCCTGTAACCCTCTTCCCTGCCCTCACCACGTATGAGCCTCTCCTTGCTGATAATGGCACCCGTAAGGACCACAACTCCCCTGATCTAGATAACCGTACTTCCTCGGACCTAGGGAGCTTTGCCTAGCCTAGCTTACCACACCCACTTCTCAGGAGCTCCACTTTGGTCTGCATAAAATGCCTCCACAGTCCTGCTACTGCCTGCAGATCCCGGGCTGGGTGGGATCTCCTCCTGGCCCCTCATAGCTGCTGTCCCTGAGCCCATTCCACTATGGGTGACAGAGAGCAGGAAGGTTGCTGCCCTGCCCTTCCCAGGCCCCTCCCTTGCTTTCGTTGCTGGGATGCTCATGTGAGGCCCTCCTTGCCCATATCCACACGGCCTATGTGAAGCCCTTGACAATGTCAACATTTGACTGAGAGGCAGCCAGGCTGTGAGCAGTGGCGCCCCGCTCCTCTGGTCCTGCACAGTCACTGCCATGCAGAAAAACTACCATGTAGGGGAGGCCTTCCGAAATACCTTGGAGCACAGGACTTTAATGCCATACCATCCACAGAGTCCTTGTCCCCCCATAACCCCTCCCCACGTGGGTCAATGCTATAGGACTCCACAATTTCCCCAGCTGGATGCTGGCTGTGATTCACACCGTTGGCATGCTGGGGTGATCCAAGACCCCCATATACCTCAGCAGGACACCCAGGGCACGATGCTTGCAGACCCAGGCCCTGGCAGTGGCATTGTTTGAGCACACCCAGATGATCTGATAAGGACAGTTGTGGAGAAGGTATGGGTACCCCACCAGTCAAGCCATCCACCAAGAGTCACCAATGGCCCTATCTAGGGACAGCCCACTCCCTGACTGTGTTGGAGCAAAACTCACTTCCAAGATGAGCCTTTATGCCATTCTCTGCCCAGTGTTGTGTCTAGTACTCCCTGAACCCAGAACCATTTAAAACAAACAGGAGAGTGGGTTCCCCTAAAGCCTAGGTCCTGCTTCCAGGCATACCAACAGCAGCACATACACCAGGGTGAGTTGGGGGATGAATATGCTCCAAGGAATCTCTAAAAATGTGTGTCTCTGGAAGAAAAGCATAGTGTTTCCCCCGACACACATTCTGACACCCACGTGGCTCACTGTCATTTCACATTGTATATCTGCAACTGCAAGATAGAAAAATACCAGCAGGGGGCGCTGCAGGAGGCTCTGCCCATAGGGAAGGCTTCAGGCTATCTCACTAGCTACTGGAGGGAGGCGGGAGCAGATATGGAGGGCCTGGTGCCAGTGAGTGTGGCTCAGCATTTGAAGCTGTGTTCCCTACCCTAATAAGATGGCCATGTAAGGACCCAACAGGTGGGAGCTTTGGCCACATATCCTCATCGGGAATCTTCCACATGAGGCCCCCAACTCGGGACGTGACAGAATCTAGGGAAGTCCATCCTACTCTGGGCTCATCAGTGCCAAGGCCATGAGCCCTTTAGCTCTGGAAGCACATCTGGCCAAGGTGCCCTTGGCCACTGCAAGGACGAGAGGTTTGATAAGAGGTGCATTCACTGGAACCCACCCCAAGTGCATCTCGAAACCCCAGCATAAACCAGATAACCTCAGGTGGCTCCTAGACCAAATGTCAGGCTCAGACACCATGGTCCTGACCCCTAGCAGAGACAGGTCAGCTGTCCACATGCCAGTGACCTAGAGCCAAGCTCTCTGCTTCCTCTCCAGGATCTTGGGCCCCTTACTGTCCAGCCCCTGCAGCTGTGGCTTACCCGGATTAACCACAAGGCCACACAGGCCCTGGTGTCCCAGTGGTCCATGTCCATGGAGGAGGGGCACCTGCTGGAGGGCCAGGCCTGAGACAAGCCAGCCCACCCCCTAGGAGCCCCGGGAGGCATAGTGGCTATAATACTATAGTCTCAGGCCAGTAGGCTCTAGGGTTCTTGGTTGTGGCTGGGAAAGGGCGGGCTACCTCACTAGGTTGATGAAGCAAGTTACCAGGCCCTGGACCACCAAGTGTACCTTCCCTGCCACATTCCCACACACACCTGGGAGAACTGGCCGAAGCCCAAACGGGCCTTTGGTCGGGGAGATGCCTCGGACAATGCAGTCAAACAGAAAGCTGATCTGCTCTCCCTCAGCTGAGGACAAGAAGAAGACTCCAGCCCCTGCGGAGGAAGGATAGAGAGACACGGGGGTCAGCCAGCCCCTCAGGGGTTGGAGAGACACCCAGAGTAGACCTGCAGTTCTACCGGAGCAATCTCCAACCCAAATCCAAATGACCTTATACAACTTCATGAAGCTATGCCCCAGAACCTCAGACCCCTTGTGTCTCTTCTGCTTCCTAGGGAGTCCATAAATGCTTCACACACAAAACCAGCCATGCCTTGGGCACCAGACCTATACCACCACTTCCTGCCTGGAACTGGCCACCTCCTCTACCTGCAATGTCCCTGGGCTGCTCAGTTGAGTGTGTCTCTTTAGCAATGCCTAGGAATGGGTGGGAAAACTTGTGCCAAAATGCCAGCTGGGTGCCCTTTCCAGACAATACCACATGGCCTGAGAACAATGGTCCCACATCTCATGAGGGACCTGTCCTAACTGCTCTATCCAAGACTCTCCTCAAAAGCACTCACCAGCACGCCACATGTACCTCCTTCAGGGAGACATGCAGGCCAGGCTACCCTCTGCCCTCCAGGATCCCTCTAGGCTTCCCAAGGCTCTTCCACAGCCTGTGCCAATGACAAGGGAGGCGCTTCTAGGAGGTTTCCTTGGGTCTCCAGGAGCTCGGGCTGTCACCTCAGTATGGCCATCACTGCCTCAGACCCTCGCCCAGGGCTGTGCCGAGTCACCTATGGATGCTTGTCCCATTGTGGCAGTGTGGTACACCCACACCACAAATGATCAGCTGTCACTCTGACCAGTACAGTGTCCCCCCACACACCGAGTGACTTCTCCTGTTTCTTGAGGTCAAAGGGTAAAGAGGAACCCTTGAGGCAGCACATGTGTCCCAGAGCTGACTCTGACCCTCCTGCCCACTCAGCAGCAGGAAGGAATGCTGTGCAATCAGCCCAGGATCACTTGGGCAGAGGGACCACATAGGTACTCAGAGCCTGTGTGCCCAGAGAGGCCCAGCGTGATGAGTCAGCAGGGAGGGCACCCCGAGGCCATCTGCCATCAGGCATCAAGCTGGCCCTCCTGCTGGGCCATGCCTCCACCAAGGGTGAATGAAATCCCTCCCTGGCTGAGTGAATGAGAGAACAACCAGGCTGGCTGTACCCATCTGCTGAGCCAAGGCCATGGGGCTGGACACTCGGTATGTCACCACACAAGAATCTCTCTCTGCTCCAGGCCTCTGCCATTGCCCATAGAAAGGCAGGTAGGGTGCATGCAGGAGAACTCTGAGGGACAGAAGGCAGGGACAGCTCTAGGACTGGGGAAAGGGGTAAGATGTGAGATGTCCCTTCACTAAAAGTTCTGCAGTTCGGCCTCTAGGTCACATTCTGTCTTTGCTGAGCATGAAGTTGTGGATTCCAGGGACTCAGTCAGTACCAAGACATGCAGACATGGCTGCCCAGTGCACACAGCAATGGCAGCACCTGTAGTCGCTGATGCACCCCTGCATGGCCGCCCAGTGCACACAGCAATGGCAACTCCTGTGACTGCTGCTGCACCCCTGCATGGCCGCCCAGTGCACACAGCAATGGCAGCACCTGGATTGCTGCTGCACCCCTGCATGGCTGCCCAGTGCACACAGCAATGACAGCTCATGTGACTGCTGCTGCACCCCTGCATGGCCGCCCAGTGCACACAGCAATGACAGCACCTGGATTGCTGCTGCACCCCTGCATGGCTGCCCAGTGCACACAGCAATGACAGCTCATGTGACTGCTGCTGCACCCCTGCATGGCCGCCCAGTGCACACAGCAATGACAGCACCTGGATTGCTGCTGCACCCCTGCATGGCCGCCCAGTGCACACAGCAATGACAGCACCTGTGTTCGCTGCTGCACCCCTGCATGGCCGCCCAGTGCACACAGCAATGACAGCACCTGTGTTCGCTGCTGCACCCCTGCATGGCCGCCCAGTGCACACAGCAATGGCAGCACCTGGATTGCTGCTGCACCCCTGCATGGCTGCCCAGTGCACACAGCAATGACAGCTCCTGTGACTGCTGCTGCACCCCTGCATGGCCGCCCAGTGCACACAGCAATGACAGCACCTGTGTTCGCTGCTGCACCCCTGCATGGCTGCCCAGTGCACACAGCAATGGCAGCACCTGTGGTCGCTGCTGCACCCCTGCATGGCCGCCCAGTGCACACAGCAATGGCAGCACCTGTGTTCGCTGCTGCACCCCTGCATGGCTGCCCAGTGCACACAGCAATGACAGCTCCTGTGGTCGCTGCTGCACCCCTGCATGGCTGCCTAGTGCACACAGCAATGACAGCACCTGTGACTGCTGCTGCACCCCTGCATGGCTGCCCAGTGCACACAGCAATGACAGCACCTGTGGTTGCTGAAGCTTCATGTTGTCTTAAACCACATGCTATAGCAATGCCATTCTTGTTTTAGAGACAGGCAAACAGAACCCACAGCAGGCAAGAATGTTCATGATCTCAGGCAAAAGATGGACTCAAGCCTAGGGCAGAGGCCACTGGGACACTGCCCAGCACCACAGTACCGGCCCCACACTGGGAAGCTGTGGACCAGAAGCAAGGTGGGGACGTGGGGTAGAAATGAACAGCTATCCCAGGAGGCCCCTCCAGAGGCTCACTGCCTCAGAAAGGCCCTGGCGGATCTGGTGGATGGGTTCTGCACGCCAGGAACTCTGCTGCCGTGGTTAAGTGAAGTATGCTCATCAGTCTGCTGGCCAGTTCACACAAAGCGTCCTGTCTACCACCCCACCCACCGTACGGCTCAGTCAGGCTGGCCCCAGCTCTCATGGAAGGCCAGGCCTCTAATCCTGAGCTTACAGGCAGCTGGCAGAAGCTGCAGGACAACCAGTCCCCCGACTATAAAAAACCACATTACCGAAGGGAGTGGAGCCGGCCCTGCATTCCACCACGGCGGCGGCGTCTGAGGAGTATCATGCTCCCCCAGGAGATGCAATCAGCCAGACAAGGACCAGGAGTCCAGCAGCTACCAACCTAGGCCCCAAATGCCTACATGGCATCCCTACTAGCCCCCCATCTCACTCTGAAGGACTCCCATCTTAAAGGGCCCAATAACCTGGGCCCTCAGAGTCCAGGGATGAGGCCTCCCTGGGGGCACATTTCTATCTCCTACCCTGTCCCTTCTGTCATTCCTATCTGCCTGAGGCTATCAGAATCACCCAGGGCTCCCTAAACATGCCTGCCCCACCAAGCATGCCTCCACATGGGAGATACCAAGCCTTACTCCTTAACAACGTCCTTTAAGATGTCACCTTTTATTAAGTCGTTCCAAACCCTGACCCCTACCCCCATCTAAGGAAGCCAGGTGTGCACCCTGAGATTGAACACTTCTGCAACAGACCTTGTGATGCTAACTCCGCCTCACATCCCTTGACATGTCTGTCACACCAGACCCCAGACCAAGCACCGTGTGACAGTGGCCCCGGTGACCCCTCAGGACCTGCTGCCAGAGGAGCCACCCTTAGGTAAGAATACTAAGACACCTCTGGGGACTTCTCTGTGTTGCTTATTGGCTTGTATGTTCCAAGAATGGGTAGATCCCAGGTTCCCAATCCATGTGACTGCCCAGCCAGGAGGCTAGACCCCCTTCTCTCGCTACCCCGGGGTCAATCTGAGTCTCTCTGAATAGTATAAAGTAACAAAGGTAAAACTCTACTCTTCCAGTTCTGGGATGAGGCCCCTGAGGGAGCCTGGCACCACCTCTCGTAACCATCCACCACGTAAAAAAGCACAGCTATTCTGCTATCAAAGGAAGTCCCAAGAGGAACTGTGGCCTCCCTACCAAGCATAGGCCCTGCCACCATCCTGGAGTCTATTATTTGAGTGACCCAATCTGAGGCTACCTCACTGAGCCCTGCCCGGAACTCTGACCCAGAAGTATGGGCAGTAGAACGGACACTACACTTGGGGTGTTTACTACATGGCAATGGGTAGTGCAAGGACCCGAAGATGAGGAGCCAAGAGCTCCTGGGATGTACCAGCTTTTTCGCTAGTAGAGAACATTCCTTGACATACACACATGTCAAAATGTCTCAGGCTTGGCCCAGCAGGGACCAGCATCTTCCTGGGCAGAGTGAGGGACATCAGCCAAAGACCGTCAGCTTGTCACTGGGTACCACTGACAGCACCTCCATGGACCCATAGAATGCGCCCAAATGAGGCCACTCCTTCATGACCCCACCCCTCTGCCTGCTTCTCCTCTCTTGCACCCACTTGGGTCCCTGGAGAGCCCTGCCCACCTGCACCAGAACATGGGCCCAGTAGACCCCGACTCTTCTGTCTCTTGAAGATCAAGCTGAGGTCCTGGTCCTCAGGAGGGAGTGAGCAGCCACACTCAGGCTGGGTGTGAGGGGCCCCTTCCAGACCTCAGGAAGGGGAATCCCCAGGCCCAAGATCAGGCACTCTATGTGTACACAGGGTCACCTCAGGAGGGAGATGCATGGTGGGGTTGACAGTTGCTCTCTTGTCCAGATGAGGAAGTCAAGGCATTGGTCTCCATCACAAGTGTTCTGAAGAATTGCAGTCAGTCACACACCAACACTGGCATTCTCAAAGAGTGAGGTTTCTGTCTAGGAACCTAATTTCTCTCATGTAGTAGCCTGAGCTGAAGAATGACGTCTCCATGTACCCCAGGAGGTCGCATGGCCTGTGTCAGAGGTCAGAGGACACTGTGCCTCTCCTCTCTCTAACAGCTTGCAGCAGAACAGCTCCCAGAGGATGCAGATGGTGACCGCTGACAGCTGGCAATGTCTGAATTACCTAGCAGCTGGTCCTGCTCCCTGGCTCCCAGCTCGGTGCCCACTCTGCCCAAGAAGGCCTTTTGTTCCTCAAGAGGAAGAAGGGCTGGCACGTGGCGGATGGAGAGGCCTGGGGTGAGCAGCCAGCCACACCCTGCCTCAGAACAGCTGCACAGAGGAAGAGCAATAGATGAGCTGGGCCATTCCTGCCACTGTCCCCACATGGCCACGAGCACCCATGGCAGCCCAAGCCTCAAGTTTCTCTTCTTCAAAACTGAGTAGGGTAAAAGCCCAAGTGGATGGGGCCCCACGAGCTAGAGAATGTGTGAGCACTTAGAGGTGTCCTGCAGGGCCGCTCTCAAGAAGCCCACCATGGCCAGCCTGGACCTGGTGTGGCAGCAGACACCACATTGGTGGGGCCTGGACTCACTCTGTATGCTGATGTCACTATATAACTACAAAGGGAGAGAGTCCACTCAAATCCAGACCAGCAGAACCTGCAAAGTCAGTAGAGACATGACCACAGGTCTGGAGAATCGTGACAAGCAGCCCCAGGGCCCTGACTCAGTACCAGTCACTGGATGCAGGATCTTCTCTGGAGGCCACAGAAAAGTCCCTACAAATGGCCACATCTCTTGAATGTCATGACACCCTACTGACTCAAAGGGCCTTTGTACCAAATGCCTCCTGTCCAAGACGCTGGCATCACTACCCCTGCTACCCATGAACAAAGCACTGGAAAGGTACTGGGCTCCGCAGAGCCAAGGGTCCTTATTCCTGCCCTGATCCTGCTACCTCCACCTCAGCAAGAGGTCCTCTCTCCCACAGCTGCCATGCAGATGGCGCTCCTGGAAACCACCAGTCACCCTGCTACACTACTGTGCCGCTAAAGCTTCCTGTTGTCATCAGAATCTTCTAGGCCCCTCTGGCCCTTACAGACTGTACTGTAGGGCCTGTTGGGGTCATTCCCAAGTATCCAGCAAACACTGCTGTCATGGCCCAGCCTGGGTCAGCTCTCCAGTCCCTCTGTGTCCCTTTCTCTTGCCTTTCCCCGGGACTCCATGTCTCTGTGAGAACCCATGAGGTTATATTTTGCTTCTGTGTGTCAGAATCATACATGGCTATTACATGACTACTTGCTTCAAACCTATGTTTGCCAAGGAGCTACAACCTGTCTCCAGTGGCCATGATTACAGGTGGAGGGATACTGGGGCCAGAGATGATGCCAAGAAGAAGGGACAGTCCTGAGACGTACTTCCTGGGACCTCTAAGGAGATCCCACAGAAGGAGGGCCAGGATAGGCACAGTACCTGAGAGAGAGTCACCAAGATGATCTGACCCAAACTGGGGAACAGCCTGGCATCTTCCTGCTGTCTGACACTGGATTCTTAGCATTAGAGGATCCTGCCATCCTGGGGACACGGCATGGAATTAGTCCTGAGAAGCCTTGCAGTAGGAGTAGGGACTTCTTGGGTTAATTCCTTCCTCCAGAAACTTCTGGTTGCCCTTAATGTCAGCCTCTCCTGTCCTCCCCCACGGCCTTCCCTTCCTCGTCTTCTCTCCTGGGGTGCCTTTCTGCTGCTTGCCACCGAGCCTGTCACAGAGCAAGTGGCCTCAGCACCACTCATCTCCACCAGGCCCCGGACACCCAGCCAAACTATCAAGTTTGAGTAGATGAAAAGGAACCTTGGGGACACGGTCATCTCTATGCTCTCTGGAGAGCAGGCTGAGTCAGAACCACAGGGCATGTTCTAGAGGGTGCAGGGCCAGGCTGGGGTCTGTCCTCAGGAGAGAAAGGGAATGTTAACTCTTCCAAGGCCTTCTGATAATGCCCTTTAGCCATCTATCCTCCAAGTTAGACATGGGTAAGTCATATGCACCATGACTCAATTTTACAACCATCATGGCTAAACGGTGGCTCCGCTGGGTTGGATGTGAAGACAATGCTGTCTTGGCCAATCCAGTGACAGTTCTCATGAGAGAGACAGAGGAGACACCAGCTGGGACACCAGGAAGCAGTCAGTGAGGAAATCGGAAATAACCCAGAGGCCCTAGGGTATGGGCCTTACATTAGGGACAGTAGACCCCACACTGTGAAGGAGCCAACTTGTGTTGTCTTAACAACCCCATCCTGGTCTGTGGTCAACTCCAGATGCCTGCTGCTCCGTGAGTCACTGGGCTGCAGTTCCTTGCCGGGGTCTGCCCACATGTAGGGCAGATGCATGGCCTCCAGCCACTTCTTCCGCCCTCCTGCCCTGTGTCCCATGTCATGTCAGGCGGTCACGGTTTGGCTGTAGCAATTTCTATGACCAGCTGGAGCAGAGCCAAACTTGTCCCTATTGGAGAACAGAGCTGTAGAGCACCTGTCAGGGACAGAGAAATGGGTTTTCCTAATCAGTCCTTCCGTACTGACCTTCCCAGAGAGAGAGGCATCATTCCAGGAGCCTTGTGGATACACATTCAATCAGGCCATGCTGAGTCTGGCTATGCTATACAGGGGCTAAGCCCAAACTCTTAAATCTCACACCCCAGCGGAGGTCAAGGTTACACTCCTGACAAGGGGAGGATGGGTGGACAGGTTACAGGAGTCTCCACTGTCTGACCTAGGAATTCCACTACTCAAGTACGGGCCTCTGGCAACAGGGGCTTCCTGGCCTTGGCGCAGCACCCGACCATGGTCACCACACAGCTTTTTCCAGCAGCCAGTAACCTGCTATGGGCCAAGTAGGATTCGGTCTAGAGGGAGAGAATTCCCAGCAGAGCCAATGCCAGGGTTATGAAGCAGGACCCAGACTAGCCGGCTCCAAGCACACTGGTTCCAGGCAGATTCCTGAAATTGACAAGCTAATTCAGGACCTTGCTCAGAAGCCTCTGGTCAGCCCTGAATAGCTTACCACAGACGCCGGGAAAACACAACAGCCCAGGTCAGATGCTTGGTTTCACTAGCACTCAGTGCCCAGGATGGTGACAAGCAGAATGGAGCCCACTGGCACCAACAGACCAAGCAGTAAACTCAGAGGGCCCAGAGGAGAATGTACAGCAGGCTCTAATACACTGAAGTCCCCACAAAGCGAACAGGCCTCCATGGAGATGGGGCCCAGACCACCTGAGAGGTCTGCCTGGCACAGAGGGCATGGTGGACAGCACCATGTCTAACCTGTACCTGGGAATCCCACAGACTGAAGAAAGGAGTCTGCCCTGCTCAATTGGTGCGACTTCAGGAACTCCCAAACTGAGAGGTTCCCAGGAGGAAGAGGCCACTGCATGACTGACCAGCCTGTAGTTCCCAGCTATCCAATGACAGAGGGGACCAACTGGCCATCCCACCACCCAACCACAACTGGAATCCCCTACTCTTGAGACCTGACAAGGAAGAAGACTGAACACCACAGCTGGCATGGGAAATGGCTGTGCTTACCACAGCACTGTGATGTCATGCTGCCACCACAGTGCTGTGATGTCATGCTGCCACAGCACTGTGATGTCATGCTGCCTCAGTGCTGTGATGTTATTATACCATAGTGTTGTGATATCATATTGACATAGCACTGTGATGTCATATTGACATAGCACTGTGATGTCGTCATGCTACCACAATGCTATGATGTCATGCTACCTCTTTGTCCTGGGAGGAATGCTGCCTTGCCCCATCTCCTCATGCATCCCTTTGCCAAGCAACGCTGCAGATCACATCTTACCTCCTCAGAGGTCCCCCATGAGACCGCCTCCCACTCAGAAGCCCACTGTCTGCTCCTGGTATCCAACAGAGACTGTGGGGCATGGAGTCCAACTCAGCCCTTGGCAGAGCGTGGGGTCCAGGCAGCCAGTGACCAGCACAACACATATCTACACCATCCCAAAGAGAGGGAGGCGCTACTCTCAGATCCCCATGGATACACATCCAACCATCCATACCGAGCCTGGCTATGTGAGGGGCTGAGCCCAAACTCTTACATCTCACACTCTCCTCACAGCCCGGCCTAGGTCAGGTTACACCCCTGACAGGGGGAGGATGGGTTACAGGAAGTCTCTCCTGCCTGACCTAGGTATTCCACTACTCAAGGTCTGCACCCCAGGACGGCAGGGGCTCCCGAGCCTTAATACAGAAATTAACCACAGTCATGTCAGCCCCATGGGCCAGGTTGCCAAGAGAGTGAGCACCTTGGGCAGTCAGCCCAAATGCGTAGTGCAGTTGGCTAAGAGCAGAGAAGGGCTCTGTCCCCGCAGTGACTGCGAGTCTGTCCTCCACCACCGGGTACACAGCCTTGCTCTTCGATTATGGCATCCACGGGAATCCACTCGTGCATTTACTTTTTGTGGTTGTGCCATTCGACTTGAACAGAAGGAACTCTGACACTGTGACCTCATACACAAGCCACACAGTGACACTTGGCTGCTTCCCAGGATCCCTCAAGCTCCCTCCCATCCCCAGAAACAGCCAAGGTCCAGACTCAGTGCTGAGTGCCATGCCCAGCTTGAGTGGCTGCAGCCCTGTTGCTTGGGGACACAGCCCACAGCCTCCTGTCAGGTCCCCAAGCTAACATGCGTAGGCTAGTCAGCTCAAGTGTCCCCAGTATCTCCCCCACACAGCATACTTACAGTACCCACACCTGGTCCCGCCTTCAAAGATGAATCCGTTTGGCACAGCCCCATAGCGACGGAGATCAGACAGCTTCCACTGCCCCATGACAGCTGGAGGGATGTCTCTGGCCAGGACGAGGATGTCATTGCAGAGGTGGAGAGTTGCTGGACCACTCTCCAGCTTGGTGCCAGGAGCTACCGTCACATGGAACCTATGCACTGAGGGCCAGACGGTGGACAAAAGAGCATTACCAGGAGGTGGCTGAGGCTGGGGTTGGAGGAGCATTCCAGGGCCAGGCTGGTGACGTGCCCTCACAGCCCCTCAATCAAGAATGAATGACAAGTGTTAGGAAGCACTTAGGTGCCAGTGGGCCCCACTTACATCCTGCCCATATTCCAGGGTCTTCCTTAGTCAGAGGCAAGCAAGCCCTCTGAGGGGAAGGGCCACTGCCCAGCTCTCCCCAGCATGTTTAGAGCAGGTCCCACGCACTAAGGCCACTCCTTGGGGAGACCCTTCCCATCAAGGTAGTCAGTGTGGTCCAGTTTCAGAGATGGGAAATCAAAGTTCAGGAGGTATGGAGTCCTGTGTCCAGAGTGGGAGGTCATGATTGGCAGGTCTGCCTGAGACTAACATGGCTCAGAGGCAGCTAGATGCTGACATGGTCCTGTCCACTACTTCAGCTCTGCTCTTTGCCTTGAAAGCATATATAGGCATAGTCATAAGTCAGTGCCTCCACAATCCTAGATCACCCACTTCAGAAGGCAACTCACGCCTGGGAGCCAGCATCAGCCTGTCTGCCTGCAGTGCCTGTGTGCCGGTCCCCTGCCCACTTCATCTCCAGACCCCAGAGCCAGAGGGACCGAGTGATGATGTCACCTGGTCCCCTTCCAAGCTGTGGCCTTGGATCTGTCCTTGGCGAACCCACCCTTGGGACTACAGGGGTCTGTCAAACCACACCAGTTCTCTTTTGACATCTATGGAGAGCCTGGGAAGCTCACCACCTTGTGGGATGACCCCTGCCTTACCTGGATGGGGGAGGGGCTGCCACCAAGGTATGAACCATCACCAGAGAACTCTCTAGAAAGACAAGGGCTTCTGCACTAACCCTGCCTGTCATGTATCTTTGCTGCACTGTCTACACCACAGCTCTAGGACTGTCTGCCAGGCTCCATTTTTCTTGGATGGATAAAAAAAGCAAAGCTTCCATGTCAGCGGCCTAAAACTCAGCCTGTGTGGGCGATGTGTTTTATTTATTCATTCATCATCATCATCATCATCACGTGGTGTGAGTGCATGCGTGTGCATGCGTGTGCATGCGTGTGCGTGCGTGTGCATGTGTGTGCATGCATGATGTGTGTGTGTGCAGATGCACACATGCCACAGTGTGCCTGCGGACATCAGAAGACAATGTTGGGTTGTTGGTTCTCTCCTTCCACCCGGAGCCTCTGAGTTCGATCCCAGTGGCTCCCATTGATCCCTCTGCACAGGTTCTGGGATGACACAGAACATGTGGGACACAAAGGGTAAGGTCAGGGCTACGCTGGTTAGCTAAGGGTCCCAGTTTTAACAGGGCTATTTTAGGGACTTCAAATGGCTATGGCACTGTCCCTTGGCCTGAGCCTCCACCAGCTCCTTCACTTTGAGACATCCGCCCATTTTCATCTTTCTGCAAGATTTCCTGGGCCCATCTCTGCAGCCCACATTGGTGAAGGGCCCTGGGGCCTCACCTCAAACCCTGAACTCATGTCACTTACCTTCGCCCAATGCGTAGCGGATACGGGTGTCCCAGGCACACATGGCCTCATGGCTGTCAAAGCCCAGCATGACAGCCTGGGACAGGCAGATGATGGCCAGAGTGTGGGCCAGGCCCTCATAGGGCAGGGCGGGCTCCAGGCCACAGATGTCCTCCAGGGTGAGGCTGCTGCGCTCCTGCAGACCCTTGGAGCGTTCGCACCTGTCCTTGTAGACCAGCATCAGCAGGCAGTCTGTCCAGACAGGCAGGAGGCCATCAGGGTGCTGCTTGCACTGCTCTCTGCCCCTACCCTTCCCTCCCTAGAAGGCAACAGCACTGCTGGACAGAGACTAGGGTTTGGGGCTGACCCTAAACAAATGATTTACCCAGCTCAGAAGAGCAAGCCCAGCCTGCCCCTGCTCTGGATATGAGGCCTACCAGGCATTCATCCCATCAGGACCCCAGGACCCACTCCGAGCCCCATGCTTCTGGCCCCCTTTGCCCAGCCTGGGTAGTGTGGTGAGTGTGTCTAACCTGGCTACAGCGGAGAGGACTGAGCCCACTCCCAGTGGCATCTTGGAGCTCGATCCCAAGTGTGTTTTCCATCTGCCTTAGAGTTGTCAACGTTGCCACTGCACTGCACCCCAGGGGTGTCACTCCCTGTGTGGCCTCAGGCAAATCTTCCCGGAGAAGCTGGGTAATCTGGTGCAAGCCATGCTCATACCTCACCCACCCCCGCTTCTATAGCCACCATCATCCTTTAGTCAGAAGGTCCCCCAGTCCCCAAGCCTCCACACCAGTAGCACCAGGGCCCCAGGGCGACTACCTGTGAGGAGGGTGTAGGCTTATGGGCCTAACGCAAACACTTCATGGGAGGCAAACACCTAAACACTTTTCATGTGAGGCAGCCCCAAACAGTGTGTGGTGCCCAGTGAATGGATATATTGGGCTACACCAAAGAGAGGATGAAGAACGCCCCACAGGGAACACAGAACAAAGCTATTCCTGCAAACTGCCTCAGCAAACCTATACAACAACCCAAATCCCAACCATGACTCCCAGAGCGTCTATGGTTTTCCTTCCTTCCCTACCCAGATCCTGGGGGCCCCTAGCTTTCCATGAGAGCTACAACGTCTCTTCCTCTGCTACCCAACAGGGTCCTGTAGTGGGCCAGCAGCCAGGCAGCATGTTCACCAGTAAGCACAGCTGTGTGCCACTTAACAAACCAAGGAGGTGAAGGCCAGGAGCTAGTGTCCAGCCTCAGCTGTTCAGCAAGTAGCTACAGACTACATGAGACCTATCTCTATAAGTGGCTATGCCCTATGCTTCCTCCTGCTTGTGGCGCTCAGTTGCTTCTGCAGTGCCATGCCTGTGGAATATTCCTTTACATTCCTTGTGTGAATATATAACACTGTGATTGGTTTAATAAAGAAGCTGATTGGCCTATAGCTAGGCAGGATAAGTTTACGCCAGAGAACCAGACAAAGAGGACTCTGGGAAGTAGAGTTCATGGGAGTTGCAAGGAAGCATGGAGAGAAGCAAGATGAACTTGCCATACTGAAAAGGGTACTGCCACATGGCAGAGCATAAGTAAGAAATATGGGTTAACTCAAAATGTAAGAGCTAGTTAGTAACAAGCCTGAGCTATTGGCCAAGCTTTATAATTAATAATAAGTCCCCGTGTGGTTATTTGGGAACTGGATGGCAGGACAGAAAAGTCTGCCTACACATGTCTGCCTGCTGTCAGCCTCCTCAACAGGTTGTGGTGGCAAAGAACTCTTAGTCCTCTGAAATTGGGGTTACAGTTAAGAGCCTGTCTTGAGTCTTGGGTAAGATGTTAGACTTTGGACTTTTAAACAGTGTTGGGACTGAAAGACAAGGGAGACTTTTGAAGTTGGACTAAATGTATCTTGTATTAAAATATCACGAGTCTGTGGGTGTCAGAGAGTGGAGTGTGGTAGTTTGAATGAGAATGGCCCCCATAGGCCCAGATGTTTTAACACTTGGTCTCCAGTTGGTGTGTTACATTTCAGAGGTGTGGTCTTGCTGGAGAAAATATATCACTGGGGGAATGGGCTTTGAGGTTTCAAAAAACACTGCCATTTTGAGTTAGCCCTCCCTGGTTGCTGTTGTAGATGCAAACATGAGCTCTCAGCTTCTGCTCCAGCAGAATACCCTCGGACTATTATCCCTCTGGAACCATAAGTCCCAAATAAACCCTTCCTTCTGCTAAAACAAACAAGCAAACAGGGCAGAGCTTCCACTTACTGTTTGGGAACCTGTGCATTGTTTATAATCATAAAAAATGGGGAATCGCCGGGCGTTGGTGGCGCACACATTTAATCCCAGCACTCGGGAGGCAGAGGCAGGCAGATCTCTGTGAGTTCAAGGCAGCCTGGTCTACAGAGGGAGTTCTAGGACAGCCTCCAAAACAATACAGAGAAACCCCGTCTCGAAAAACAAACAAACAAAACAAAACTGGGGAATCATTCCCAATGTGGGGGACTTGCAGAAATCCACCTGCCACCTCAGGGATTCTGGCTCAGTTTCTCAGACACAGGTGAGAAGGGCCTGAATGACAACTTCACTGGCACAAAGCAAGAAACTGGGCCCAGAGGGAAGTAAACCCAACAAAGCAACAAAAACAGAACGTTCCCCTCAAAAGTCATCTCCAAACATACCTGAGAAATGGAAACCCAAGGGACATGCTTGGGGGTCCACAAAGAAAATCGTGAGAACAATGGGGGATGAGCATAGACAAGGCCCTATAAGTCCCCAGTGTGGCTGGGGCAGAGGACACCTCTCCCTCCAACTGTCAACTGGTATCCTGATCTGCAGGACTGCAGGACCCCACCTGTACCAATGCCCTGAGGACTGAATGTGGGCAGGCGTAAAGACCCCACATGTAGTGGATGCTTAATTTGTGCTCACACTTTCAGTCTACATGGCTGCCTGCTGAGCTTTGTGAGATGTGGCCAGTGTGTACCATTGACCACATCCACCATGGCCAAATAGCCCTGGCTCCTTTCACCTCGCAGGTCTTAGCAGGCAGGACTCAGAGCTCCAAGCCCTTCCTACCCTGAGATAGTAGCATCTAAGCCAATGTCCTGCTTCGGCTGCTTCCTGATGAGGCTGACCTTGCTACCCACCCAGCAGTCCCACTGGCCACCCTGGTCTGGCCCATACGCCTGCCTGTCCTTCAGGCCTCAGTGCTCAGCCTCCTCCAGTGACCGTCTGCAGGCTACCCTCAGGCTAGAGACCGTGACCATTCATTCCCTCAAATCCCACTCCACCTCTGCAATTCTACCATGCTCCAGCATAGCTGTCAGGATAAGCATCTACGCCCTTGTCTAATTCCTTAAGCTCAAGGTATCTCAACCTCTGCCTGTGCTAGCATAGAAGAGAGTTCAACATTCATCCAGGAACAGTCTGCTGCTTCAGGGACAGCAGATTGTCTCCCGCTTTGTTCAGAAAGCTAATGCTACCAATGATAGGATCAAGAATGGTGTCAATATGCTTTTCTTTATAGTACCAGACAGTAAATACTTTAGCTTTACAGGGATGGGGGTTCCCATCACAACCTCCCAATTCACTAAGCCCACAATGCAGCATGGGAAGGCTCCGGAGGCTTCTGGTGACTCATCAGAAGCAGATTGGGGACTGGGTTTGACTCATCTCCACCCTAGGGTAGAATTTGTCCACAAGAGGTGCTAAGCCTGATATTTGATTGGTTTAAAGAGCCACAAGGAAGGACCCCCTATTTGACCCTGAGACCTTATCCTTAGTGGACTAATGCCACTCTCAATCTGTCTGATCTCTGGGGACACAAGCTCTTAACCTGTGCCTCAGGACACTGAGAGTCGGTGAGTCCCTTACTTCATCTACGGGCCTGAAGGCCATCTCCAGTCTAGGGGCCATGGGGGACATCAGGGAGAAGACAAACTGCAGATTGGGAGACAAGCTCCTCAATTATCCTGGGGACAGTGACACATCCTCAGATGAGACAGCAGATGAAGCATGAGAAAGGCCACATGGACACAGGCAGCAGGGAGCCATCAGATCTTAAGAACATCCAGAGCCACTAGGAGCAAAACAAGGCAGTGAACATCTGGCCCTGCCATGGCTTAATCTCACTCTTCTGTCCCCCAGAGGAATGGCCATCTGATTCTGGAAGCCAGTTTATGGTGCTCGGGTTTCCTAGCTGCAATTTCAGGAGGCTAACACCGGCTTTAAGACAGTGTCTGCATTTTCAACAGAAATAGGACAGGGTGACAATCAATGTTGCAGGAGGGGCTCCTGAACTGGCTGGAGAAGTCACAGCCACCACCAGAGTCCAGCCTCTGGCAGTGACTCCATGAGCCTGCGCGTGGAGGCAAATGGACAGGTAGCTGAAAAGGACTCCCTTGAGGCAGGCCTGAGTGCACACCAACTGCTCCAGATGCCCCCACCCCTACCCGCTATCCCTATTCTGTCACCCTGTCACTGGACCAATGGAAAGAGACACTGGGACATAACCAGCCAACAGCTAACTACCAGCACAGTACTGTGTGGAGAACAGGTAACATGATGGTGGGCAGGGTCCTCCTGAGCATGTGGGGGGAACCCCTCAGGGATGAGCAACTAAATGAACCCTCAAAAACCCAGCTTAGGCCAGGCGGTGGTGGCGCACGCCTTTAATCCCAGCACTCGGGAGGCAGAGGCAGGAGGATCTCTGTGAGTTCGAGGCCGGGCTGGACAGACAGCCTCCAAAACAATACAGAGAAACCCTGTCTCATAAAAACAAACAAACAAACAAACAAACAAACAAAAAAGAACCCAGCTTAGCAGCCCCGCAGGGAACGGTCAGGACGAAAGCCCAGAAGTTTCTAGAGAGACTTGAAGGACTGAGAGGGTAAGAAGACCAAGTCACAGGCAGGTGAGCCAGGAAGGCTCGGTGTCCAGAAGCTAGCTCTAAGAGTGCTGAGCTGAGCACAGAAGGCTGGCCCAGCCTTGGCCACTCTTGTCCCATGAAGGGACACCTCCAGCCTCCCCTCCAGCTCTCTGTGTCGGCGTCCCCAGCCCTCCAGGCAGGAACCACGGGACTGTCTCTAGGTCGGCAGGAGGACACTGAAGACCAAAGGATGGCTCCTGGGATGCAGCAGCAAGAGGATGCCTGGGGAGGGCTTTCGGGGACACAGCTGGGACCAGGGTCTTTCCTAGACAGATGAGGCTAAGAAGCCCATTGGATGTTGACTGGCCATGTGGACAGGCAGTTGGAAGGCATCTAAAGATGTAAAAATAACCATGAAGTTGTCATGAGCTCACGGAGGCCTTCACAGCCAGGGCTCAGGGCCATGCAGAGGGCAGGAGGGACAGGCAAAGATGAAGCCTCTGGGTGCAGGGACACACCACAGGGAAGACAACTGTCAGGCCCGGAGGCTACAAGAGACAGGGAAGGTGGAGCTCAAGGATGTAGAAGAGAGTGGCAGTGCTGTGAGGTGACGGTCACAGTGACCTTGAGACAGTGCCCTCAGAAGAGCTGTGGGCAGGAGCAAGCAGCAATCTGGGGTCATCCTGAACCTGGGGACACATGGGGACAAGATGGAGTGTGAGGCTCCAGGTCTGAAGTTTATATTAGGAAAGACACTGTGTCCACTGTGCCACACAGGTGAGGGAGACTCAGATAAGAGTCTTGGAGCCTCACAGACATGGTGTCCCCAAGAGTGTGCACACCATGGCACGTCTGGGGCTCAGCGCCGAGGCCCAGGCCCACCTTCTGTCCTCCCCAGCCTCCCTCCAGGCAGCTGTAGGAGCTGAGTACCCAAGCAGAGATCAGCCTAGACTGCCCAGCTAAGGATAATGATACTTAGGGAATATGTGGCTTTCTGGGTCACATAGTGCAAGAGCTGAATCAAGTCTGAACCCACGTATTTGATTCCCTGTGATGTTCCCATGGAGAGGGATGTCTGGCTGCTATCCTGCCCTGTCATTGGCCTTGGGCTGAGGTGTCACTCCATCCCCCTGGGAAGGAGGCAGAGGTCTAGATAACCCAAGGCCAGAGGTGCCAACTCAGGGAGGGATTGGGTCAACACCCATGGGATCTCAGGCTTACTGAAACACATCAGCCATTATCAAAGCTACCAAGTGCAAGGTGAGGCTTTCCTGACAGAGTACTGGCTGACATGGGACTCCATCTTCAAGGCTCCCTGTCCCTATGTGAGTTTGAGGCCTCTGCTGTCACCATGAGCATGTGGGTGGGATGTTCTCCTGTAGGTAGAGTTCTTTGAACCTCTCTGGGACAGTCATACCCTGGCTGCCTAAGGATGGTGCTGAGCTTTCAGGAATGGAACAAGACCCTGGAGAGAGATGGGGCATGAAACCTCCCCCACCCATGTCTGGACCTTGGCTTCTCTGCCAGGTCCAGGACTTAGGTCCCTCCTGGTGACTTTCCCAAGCTGATAGGCACCCTCTGAGGATGCTGTCCTGCTGCCTATAAGCACTACTGGAGACCCTCCATGGGCTGTCTGGAGCACACCATCAGGAGACCGTACCACCGAGAAAGAAGAGAGGCTCAGACCCAAAGTTCCGGTCTCAGTGAGCAGCCGGTCACGACTGGACCCAGAGCACCCCTCTCCTGAAGGCCCTGTCCAGTGGGGAACCCAGATGCATGCCCTTCACCAGGCACAGTCCCACTCTACGACAACTCTGAGACAGGCCTGGTGAAAAGAACTTCCTAGCAGCTGGGAGCACCGTGGCTGTGCTGGTGGCAACGACTTGTTATTCTTTTGCCTAGCCACTTTCATCCACGAGCTCCTACCAGAGACCTAGTACTGTGGAACGCACTTCTGTTTCCCCTTTTCTGCCTGCCGAACCCTTCCTACAGGACAGCTGCCAGTGCTGGCAGTATACAGAGGCGTGAGAGCATGCTGACAAAGTCTTTGCTCCCCAACCTCCTGGTCCCTCCCAACTACCTCCCATGATGGAAGTCACAGTTTTAAAGTCAAGGATCCCTTGATTTCTTAGGAGATGAAGACATGGCCTTCCTCTCCCTTCCAAACCATATCAACAGAGTCCAGACCACAGGCCCTCAAGGACATCTAAAGGGAGGGTACGGGCATCTCCAGTGGGACAAGACAGGGAGACGAGGAGAAAGCCACAATGGGGTGGCGATTAGGAAGAGGTCATTAAACACCCAAGAGGCGATGGGAGAGCAAGCAGGCTCAGGATGGACAGGATGGCAGGGCCACACCCTCCACTCTTGGTCACCCTCCAGTCACCTCCCACCCCTAACAAATTCCAGCCCAACTTCAGAGCCTCCTCTGGGGACAGTTTGTAATCCAGGTTCCTTTGCCTCTGGCCTGCTAACTGCCTGGCACAGGAAGCTCTTGGATCCCAACAGTCAATGAGACATCTCAGATGCTCTTTGAGGGAGCATCTATCCCAGGAGCCTTCCCTACGACCCCTCACCAGCTAGTCTAGTGCTGCACATGGGTCAGTCCATAACGGTCCCACTCTGGCCACGGCTCATCAAAGCCTGGTAAACTCCCCGTGGCCTTTACCTCTCTACAGATCCACACTCCCAATTCTGGCAATGTACAGAGAGCCCCATCCTCTACCCAGTCTCCAGTCTCCAATCTTCCTCTCCCAGACACCCTGGAATCCCAAGGATAAGGGCCCCAAGGCCCTGAGCCACAGAGGGTCTGGGCTTAAAGGATTCAATGAAGACACCAACAGTCTGTGCAGCAAGGGCCCTGGTACTTGCGGAGCCAGCTGAGACCAAGGCAAAAGGAGACTGACCACTAAAGCAGTTAGTGCATCGTGCTACCCGGCCCGGGAGCTGACAGACACCCAGCATCCTGGAAGTCACTCAGGCTGCCTGCACATGTGTGGGA
This sequence comes from Mesocricetus auratus, assembly GCF_017639785.1. Classification (NCBI taxonomy): domain Eukaryota; kingdom Metazoa; phylum Chordata; class Mammalia; order Rodentia; family Cricetidae; genus Mesocricetus; species Mesocricetus auratus. The sequence continues at coordinate 15,211,955 of NW_024429190.1, read as the reverse complement.
CTGCCACACACACACACACACAACCCCACCCAACTTCCCCTACAGACCCCTGGGTGCCTGGGCCAGCTCCAAGGCACCTGTCTCCTGAAACAGCTGCAGTTTCAGGCTGGCGCTGCCGAACTGCCCGGGCTCCTTGCTGGCCCTCCCCATACAGAGCCCACAGACCCTGGTACCAGTCTCTCTTCCCAGAAGTCTATCTCCCCCATACAAAGTACATGTCACTTTTCTGGGACACAAAAGTAGGACTCTTTCTACTCTTGCCCTACCTGAGAGGGTGGGATTGGGGAAGGGTGGCACTGCCTGGAATACAGCTTGGGAACTCATGATGCAAACATTTTCACCAGGACACCTATGCCCCCATGGCACATTCTGGGTTCTGTCTGGTGCTCCATGGGGAGGCTGCAGCCCCTCTGAGTCTCTGCTGGTCCAGGAAAGGGGTTGGCCCACCTAGGAACTGGGACCCTGCAACTCCATATTCGGGACTAGATTGGGCTGTTTTGCGGGTGGCCAGGTCCCAGGGTCCCGGCGCCGGAATGGCTGAGACTCTCCGGTTACCGCCTCGGGGCCGGGTTTCAGCGGCTCCCCCCGTGGCTATTTCGGGCGAGCTGGCAACTCGGCCACACGCAGCGGGGCCCACAGGGTCCCGCCGGCTCGCTGCGACCCGCCGCCCGCCGCCCCGCCCGCGGCCCGGCAGCTCACCTGCCACCGGCGATGGCTTGCGTAGCACCAGCCACCTACTCTTCCACTGCGGAGACAGGACAGCATGAGAGGCCGCCCGCGCGCGCCCTCCCCGCGCCCCGGCCCCCACCTGCGCGCGCCCCCGCCCTGCGCCCCCGCGGCGCCCCAACCTTCTTGCCGTCCCGCAGCTTGACCTGGCCCTCCACCAGCGCTGCCTCGGTCATCTTCTGTCATGGTTCCCGCCGCCCGCCGCGCCCTCTCCACGAGCCCCGGGCGCCCGAGCCCAGGGTCACTTTCAAAATAGCTCCGGGAGGGCCCAGGGCTGCGCCAGGAGGGCGGGCCCGACGCGGCGGGCGGGGCGCAGCGACGACATGGGGACCTGGGTGCAGGGGAGACTGGGCGGGGCGCCCCGAGGCCACAATCTTTAAGACCCTGGCAAAGTGCAAGCCAATAGGTGGCAGTGGGCTTGGGCAGCCTCTGCACTCAGTTGGCTGCCAGCTGGCACTACTCCTGCCAGGCCTTCGACTTCTACCTAAGACCACCTGAAGCAGTCTCTCAGGGAAAGAAATGCAGCCTGGGGCAGGGGGGAGGGAGGCTGGGAGAAGAAATTGGGACAGTGGCAGTTTCCCAAAGAGAAGGTAACTGTCCCAAGACAAACCCACAGAAGCCTTTGTGGCCATGTGCCTGTTCAGTCTCTGTTGTAGTTTGGCTTCAATGGCTTCATCCTTTACACCTGCCCTTCCCCCACCTCATGGAGCCTCGAGGCACCCCTGATGAGGGACCAACCTAGCACAGCCCCGCCCGAGGACATTCTCGTCCCTAGGCCTTCCCCACCCCCAGATAGAGGAGGTGAGTGTATCCACTCTTTAGGTCTTGTTCCCTCCTATTCAACTGAGTATCTGGCAGAACAGACAGGTGGCCGCCAGGGCCGGGGGGGGGACCACTGTGTCACCTCATTGCCCCATGTCTCCCTGGCTTGTCTCTCCCCTCTCTGAGAGCCAGCTTGCACCATCCTTGCAGCACCTGGGGCCTAGGTGACTATGCTGCATGACAACAGCCCTGCCTAGTAGCCCCCTGCCCAGCAAACTGACCTCTGAGCCTCTGGATTTCTCTTCCCCAGACAGTTGCGCAGGCTAGGGTCGATTAAGGTTTCTATGAGCTTTCTATGGCCACCCCAAGTGACCATGGAGGCTAAGTGCTTTGTCAGGCCTATGTCATAGACTCCCCAGATATACGATCACCTTAAGACGCCACGAGACAGAGAACAGCCACAGTTGGGAATTGACTGCATCCAACAAGATCATCTCAGACAAGCAATGAAGCCCTGTGCATCTGCCCATTCCGGTCCCCAGCCCCAAGGAGCTCTGGGCCAGGTGGAGAGGGGTTAAGGGCCAAACTGTATCCACTCGTACAATGTGTGCTAGTCTTCACTCCATCCTGCACAGACTCCCCAGGCTGCTTCCTGTCTGCTCCATCCAGAGAAGCTGAGGGTCAGAGCGGTGTGAGGAGTCATGGTCAGGACTGACCCAAATACACTGACTCCCAGAGCAGTAGTCAGCCTGGGAGCCCTTGGCACAGCCCCTCCAGGGAATCTGGAGAACAAACCTTAAGTGAACCATCAGGCTGATTTTAATGTTTTCCTGGTGTCTTGCTGGGGCCTGATGCAGGGAGGGGGGTACCTGGTCTAGGAAGGAACTCTGTACACCCCCACCCTCCATCACCTGTGCCACACACCAGTGCCTTCCGCAGAACAGTTGCTGGCCAAAGAGCCCCATTCATACTCCCCACACATCGAAGGCCCCTGGGGACTGGCTCAGGACAGCCGGCGTGGAGTCAATTGGGGGTTGTAGCCATGGCCACATCCTCCAGCCCAGAAGCTTGGCACTTGCTTTTCCCTGCAGGGAGGGGCCACATCCTGCTGCATTCCAAGCGCTGGCTGTGGCCCAAACTCCAGCCACGCCTGGCAGCTGCACCTGCTCCCGCACTGGCCCCGGAAATGAGGGCGCCATGGGAATAGACTGCTTCCTTCCCCCACTCCACACGACCCAGAGGGCAGCACTGTGGTCACCAAGAACTATCTGCCCAGGAGAAGACGAGGTGATCTGGCCAAGAATTCTGTGACCTTGGCCCTCTCTGTGCCTCAGTTTCCCCAGATGCTACAACCGGAGTTGCTGGAGCTCTACATGATGAAGCTGTCTCTGGCCACTGAAACAGCTGACCAGAAGTCTCTTGAAGAACCATGGTGACAGCTGGAAGGAGTGGGGTGACAGGAAGGCACAGTCACATGTGACACAGGATGACACTCAACCCCACACCCCTGTCTGGCATTACTACACACTGGACCCCACAGGGCTTTAAGGAAGCTTACAGCTGTGGGCACAGCTGCACCCCTGTCTGAGCTCACAGCCACGGTGCTGCTGGTAGAGACTGTGGCCAGCCAAACTGCCACTACCACACCCCATGACCTTGGGACGCCACTGTCTCACCAGTGGCTCTGCAGCCAGACCTCTGAGGTACTGTACTTGCCACTTACCAGGCAAGGGCGCGCATCAGCGTGTGCGTGTGGCCTGAGCTTCCTATGGCAACCTGGGTTTGTTACTGTTGCCGGGGTGACTGCATATGCAAGAGGCTCTCTAATGATCAGTTTACACACGCCGGGGAGGGTGGGGCCAGGTGGCCTGCCTGACTTGGTTTCTCTACGTGACTGGAAATGCTGGGCCGGCACACTCCAGGAGGCTATGGCACGCACCAAACCCATGTCCACCAGTTCCCAGCCCCATTATCCCCCCACTGGTGAACAGTACCGATGACCCTAAGCAGTAGAAAGTGGAGCCCAGTCATTAGATGCTCTATGACATCATACAAACATTTGTCACTAGTCACATGGTGAGGGGACGTGCATTATGGCCTGGGCATCCCCCCACCCCAGCTCCTCAGCCATTTGCTGACATTCTCATCCCCACGTGGCCATGCAGATATGAAGCCCATAAGGGTATTTAAGGTAAATGAAGTCATACACAGGACCCTAATCTGATAGGACAGGTGTCCCTATAAAATGACATAGAGATCCCCGAGAGTACTTTCTCCTTTGCACACAGAAGGGCCCAGCAGAAAGGCAGCTGTCTATAAGCTGGAAGGACTTGGGAGCTGAGCTTGGCAGCTGCTTGATCATGGAGGGAGCTCTTACATGGCCAAGCAAGTTGTTTAAGGAAATAGGCTCATTTAGTGTGCTACAAGGAAAACAGGCATGGCAGGGGCGGAAGAGGAGGAGCTGCCTGCTTAGTCTGTTGTCTACGCTGCTCTGTCAGGGCAACTGCTACGCTTTAGACCTGGAGTGGTCCCAGGGCCCACATGTTAAAGCCTTGGTCTGAGCTCCTATTGCTATTAAAGGGAAGCAGTGGAGCCTTTAACAGGAGGAGCCCGAGAAGGGTCTTCAAGCCTGGAAGGGCACACCATGAAGGCACCAACAGGAAACCCTTTCTCTTTAGTGTCTCAGCCTTCAAGAGTGGATTGCTTTGCTACATATATCTGCTGCAGGCTCAAAGGAAACCTGGCCAATTGTGGACTTAAAAACTCCAAAACTGTGAGCCCAAGAACCTCTCTCTATAAGCTGATAGTTCAGATTGTTAATGACAGCTGTTGAGACAACTAATGCTGGAGGTTTGAACGTGCTCCCCTGTGATCATCCTTTAGAAATGCAATACTCGAATTCCTAAGTTAATAGCATTTGGAGGTGGGGTGGGGTGCTAATTAGGATTAGTGTGACCACGGGAATGGGACTCCTTGGAGTTAGTGGCTTTACAAGAAGAGAATGAGCTCTAGCTCACCCTGCAGGGGCCTACACCACATTGCACTGCAGCAGAAGGCCTCAGCGGCACCCAGCAGATGCCAGAGCCACCATCTTGGACTTCCAAACTCCAGAACCAAATGAGCCACTTCATAAATTATCCAGTCTCAGGTATTCCATTACAATAGCACAAAATGACCTAAGACATCTGCAAACAATCCCTTCCTTACATTTATACCCCTTAAAATGTGGCTATGCACCCCCACACACACACACACTAAGAGATGGACATCTTCTCCACCCTCTAAATCTGGCTTACTTTGACTGGCAATAAAAGTGAGATTTAGACAAATTTGCTCCTGGTTTCTTCAGCTCTTAGCCGTCATGGGGCTCATCTTCACGGTTAACTGGATTTGGAATCACCTAGGAGACACACCTCTGACCATGTCTGTGAGTTCATTTCCAAAGAAATTCAGCTGAGGAAGGCCGCTGTGACAGCTATTCTTGGTTGTCAACTTCACTACCTCTGGGATTAACTGGAATCCAGAAATAGAGGGTATGCCTGTGAGGGACTTTTTTTTCTTGGTTTTAAGTGGGTGGACTCACTTCTAGTCTGGGTCTACAGGCTGGAAGATTCATCTCTAACCAGGGCCACACCTTCTGCTGGAAGCCTAAGGACATGGAAGACAGAAGCTCTGGCTCTTTGCCTGCTTGCCCTGGCCTTGCCAGCAAGTCCGCTTCTTTGCTGCCATTAGAGCCTATTTCTTTGGGATTCCAGCATAAACTAAGACCAGCTGAGACATCCAGCCTGGCAGACTGAACAATTACTGGACTCTTGGATTTTCTGTTCACAGCCAGCCATTGTTGGATTAGCTGGACTGCAACCTGTAAGTAATTCAATAAATCCCCTGTGTGTGGGGGGGGTCAGGGAGATTCAGTCTATAAGTTCTGCTATTCTAGAGAACCCTGGCCAATATAATCACCCTGAATGTGGGCAGCATCATTCCATGGGCTAAGGACAAAAGAGGGGCTGAAAAGATGGTTCAGCAGTTAAGAGCATGGGCTGCTCTAACAGAGAATCCAGATTCAATTTCCAGCACCCACATGGTAGCCAACAAACATCTGCAACTCCAGTTGCAGGGGATCCAATGCCCTCTTCTTGCTTTCCTAGGTGCCAGGCATGCACATAGTGTACAGACATGCATGCAGGAAAGCACTCATCACATAAAAACGAAAATAAAATAATTTTTAAAAGAATAAGATGCACCGAGTGCCATCATTCTCTCTCTGCCTCCTGACTGTGGACACAGAGCAACCAGCGCCCACTGCCACGCCTCCCCGCCGCCATGGACTGCACAGGAAAGAACTGTGAGCCAGAGAGCATCCTCCATTCTTTTCTTTGTTTACTTCTTCCACTTTCTTGTCATAGCTACAAGAAAATGATACAGTTCACTTAAAGTCTAAATTTTGGAGGATGCAGGCTTCAGAATAAAGAATATCCCCCAACTAGTCCTAGGACTGTTTAAAACTGCAAATCAGAGATACCACCCTAAAGGAAATTCCAGCCCAAGTACGATTACAGATGCATTCTACCAGCTTCCAGAAAGCAGATCATCCCAAATCAAGTCTAGAATCTCAGAGAATTTTGAAGAAAGAAGGAATGCTCTAGAACTTATTATGTGAGTCCATAAAACAGTAAAAACAACAGAAGCAGGATGTGCCTGCCACATCCCAATGGGTTGGTCCCCTGGTAGGACAAATCCAAGATGTGGTCAAGATGAGGGGACCAGGGATGGCTTGGCAGCCCTGGATGACTATGGAAGGGTGCTGGTCCATACACGTGAACTATTCTCCTTGGTTTACAGGTCATTTTCTCCCCAGATACAAATACACTCACCAATCTGTGAGTATCTGTGCCCTAACCTTCTCTTCCTGTGCTGACTCCAGTCATGCTGGGCTATGGCCCATCCTAATTGTCACCCAGGAAAACCTAAATCAGCTCACCAGCTCCACTGGCTCTTAGTTGATTTAAAGGTCACACAGATGGGGACTTGCTGTCCCTATGCTTCCACAGAGCAACCTGGAACAGAAGACCAATGTCTTCTGGCCACTGGCCACTAGGCTTCTGTCTCCTAGGTAGATCATACCCATCTGTCTGACTACACCATCCAGATTTCTGGATACAGTTCTAAACTATCCAGGACCCAGAGCTGAGGGCCTGGCTGAGCCTGGGTCCTTCTCACAGATGCACTGGGAGCAGGCCCTGCTGGACCAGTTCCCTCCGTCTCATAGGGTGTCATGAGAATGGGATGAGGGCCATCCACAGAGAACCTCCTGGTACTTCAGGTAGCAATAGAAGGACTTGTGGGTGTGTGGTGATCCCACAGGCTGAGCACTTGAGGACTTCTGGGTGAGTTGGGGCAAAAGCATCACCCAGACTGAACAGACTCTAGATGGGGCGTGGCTGCCACAGGAACAATAGACCACAGTTGCAAATCTGCAGAGTGAGCAAGAGCCTCAGGTCACCCAGGGAGGACAGACGTAGGAAACCTGGGCCCAGCTAGAGACACAGAACAGCTGGCCTCTGACCCATCCTAACCTGTTTCCCTTACCTGCCCCAACCTGCTTTATAGTACCCCTGTGCCCTTCCCCAACCAGTAATGAATTTTCATGCCAGAGACTCTGAGGAGCCGTGAGACATACCCAGCTCATCCCACAGCCTGTGGGCTGAGGGAGTCTGTCCCCAGCTCTCCCACCATACTGCCCACTCTTTCTGGCCCCAGAGAAAGAATAAGCTAGCTCCATGTCCTGCCTGGATGGGGGTCAGCCTGGCTCCTATGTGTTTAGCACGAGCAGTAGCCAATTATTCTAATCCAGATGCGGGCCCTGCTCCTCTGGTCTCCTTTAGAGCTGCCACAGATAATGGGAAACTGTTGGCAGGCTGCCATCTTGAAGCTAGGCGTACATCCTTGTTCATGACCTGAGGAACTGGACTTGGCTTCGGTGTCCTGCCTTAGATGCTTAGGGTGCCTGGGCCCGGCCTGGGATAGGGCCTAGAGGAGTCTGACTTTGCTGGCACCCTCGGGCCATCTTTATGAGATGGAAGACCCCTGTCCACCCACAGGAACTACACTGGCTTCAGGCCCCACCACTGAAGCCACACCATCTACACTGAAGGCCCAAGCCATGGCTTGGGGAATCTTCACAAAAAGAGCTGCCCAGCTGGAGGCAGTGCCCTTGTGAAGCCAGATCCTTGCAAACGTTTTTATTGTTGGTAGTAGACAGGGACCCTCGAGTAGTCCGCCCCTCCCACCCATTGCAGGGGGGGGGTCTCAGGAGGCAGCTGCTGGCCGCTTGGGTGGTCGAATTCGGTCATTGATCCAGTCCACATAATTGGATACACGAGTGTAGACTCCTGGCTTGTTGAGTCGCCCACAGCCATCACCCCAGCTGATGATGCCATACAGGTAAGCCACACCATTCTTCTCACAGGCCAAGGGCCCACCTGAGTCCCCCTGGAACAGAAACTTGGCTCAGCCACACACGCACCAGCAGCCAGGAGCCCGATTCAGGAGCTCATGGACTTCCAACCCTGCAAATGTCCTGAAGTAATAGGAGTCTCCACTGTTCCCTAAAGACAGGATTTTCAAGACTGAATGCCTGAGGACAGGTGACAGGCATTTCTGAGAAGTGTGGCCTCTCTTCCTGACCCCAATCACTCAGGAAGTCATCTCATTCTCGAACTTTCAGAAAAACATTCTCACCTCCACACCCCATAGCCCCGATCCTACCTCATGAGGAACACATGGAAACTCTGTGGTCCCAACATGCCAGTACCACCACTACCGGAAATGCCTCCTCACAGCCTGGCACACTTCTCTACATCTCTTAGACCATGTGAAACAGCCCCTCCCCCAGGAAGCCCTCCCCAATGACCCCAGAATCAAGCCACACCCACTCTAACACTTCTCGGAAAAAGGGTTTGACCTGTCTGGGGCTCAGTTTCCCTACCTGCTTAAAAGGCACAAAGCAGCCCCTTCATGTTGAAGCAGGCTGACATATAACCATGACCACGGCGTGGTCTATAAAGCCCTTGACAGACGTTAGTTATTGATTGACTGATTGATTGCTGAGGACACAAGAGGAATTTGGGCAGAGAACTGTAGCCTTTGAGGCCTGATGTTGCACGGATAGCCCTGGACAGCGGGGCTCTATCTGGACAGCGTGTGATGCTGGGCCTGTCTTTAGTTTTCCATCTGTTTAGATGGTTCTCCTCCTATTGCAAGGATGCTCTTAAGGAGGCGCCAATTGGTTCACAGTGGGAGAACTTTCTGTCTTAGGCCCTTGAGCTCCTTAGGGGCCAGGAAATTCCCCTGTGGGCCAGTGAGACCCCCATCGGTGTGGTCCTGGTGGGGGCCTGGCAGTAGCCTACCTGGCAGGCATCAGACTTGCAATCGAAGTAGCCAGCACAGAGCATGTTGGGGCTGATGTCGGCACCGTACACTTCGGGGCTGCTGCACTTGTGGTCAGCAACAAGGGGGACCAGTGCTTCCCGCAGGGAGCTGGAGTAGTCACTTGCATCTGTGGAGTACTGCAGTTTCAGGGCAGGCAGGATCATCATGCTGCCTTGCCCCCTACCCGGGAGGCACTGGGGACAGCCCCCACTCACTCTCGTCCATGTGGCCCCAGCCAGCAATCTGACACTTGTGTCCCACAGGGAAGGAGCTGCCTGCTTCAGGCAGGCAGATGGGCTGAACAAACTGGGAGCGGACTGCACAGCGGTCCCCCTTCTTCTTCAGCCGAATCAGGACTGGACAGGAGAGAGGGCAGAGGTCAGCCCGGACAGTGAAGCCCACACTAGACAGAGACACCCGGCAGGCAGTCCCAGGAAGTGGGCCGGTGGCCTAAGAGACCAAAGAGGAAGGACACCAAGATCCCTCCAGCAACTCTGACCTCTGACCTCTGACTTCTGTTTGCCCTTGTGCTTGCCTGGCTCCTACCTTGGTCTGAACTCTGGTTTGGGGTACACAAACCACACCCCCACCCTGAAGAGGCCCTGAGCTCACCAAGGTCATGGTCGTTGGGGTTGAACACCGAATACAGGGAGTAGGGCACGTACTTCTCAATGCCAAATGTCTGCGTCACGTCCGTTGTGCGGTTGAAGAAGTGCTGACCCAGGACCACTGTGACGCTGTCCCTGGGGGGACTGCACAGGAAGTAGGCAGGAATGGCCACCCAGCCCTCTCCTCCACACTACCATGTGTCCCCAACCTTGGTCCTATACTTGTTGGTCATGGCCAAGCAGGAGAGTCACAGCCCTGGGACAGTTCTGCACAGACGTTTTCAACGCATGTGACAGCAAGGTCAGGCCCAACAAGGATGGCCGGACCACAATGATCCTGGCTCAGGAGCTCTATCTTCAAGGACAACTTCATTCATGAGGTGAAGTCTGCTCTGAGGATGGGCCACATGGGTGGAGGTTTGATCTGCCTAGGGGCCCCGCCCCAGCCTAGCCTGGCCTGTAGGGCCCCGGGGGCAACTGCTTTGCCCCCATGAGGAACTGCTGGCGCTTTTCTCTTCGGTCCAGTTAACCCTGGTGTGTCAGGGCTGCAGTCTTTCTGGGTGGAGACACGAGCGAACCTCGGGCCCTCACTCCTGGGAGCCGATTCAGTGGACTGGACCTCAGTTTCCCTAGCTGTGCAGTGACCCTGGAGGTTCTACTACACACTGTAATGGAGCACCCTGATTCTCTGCCTGGGCGAATGCCCCTCAAACACCTAGACCTAGGCACAGGGTGGTACATGGGACATGCCCCAACTCTGGCACCTTCTCCATCCCCACCCCACTACTGTGCTCTTGGAGAGGCAGGGTCTATGCAGATGTCAGGACCACGCCCGCCACTCCTCCTACACAGGTGTGTGTACAAGGCAGCTACGGGAGATGCCCCACCCTCGTGTTCCATGACTACCTCAGTGCCCAGCACAAGCATCAGGCCACAGTGTGACCAAAGACGTGTTAGGGGAACAGAAGAAATGGTCAATGGAGGGAGGGATGGGAGTGTGCCGAGGCTGGGTGGGAGCGTGTGGCATGGGTAGGGACATGGGATAGACAGAGGAGGGACGTGGCATGTGGGTGGTCCCTGAGAAGAGGTGGCTGAAGGCAGCACGGAAGGGTGAGCATGTGGAGATAGAGGGCTGGCTGGCTGGGTGGCTGGGTGGCTGGGTGGCTGGGTGGCTGGCTGGCTGGGTGGCTGGCTGGCTGGGTGGCTGGCTGGCTGGCTGGCTGGCTGGCTGGCTGGGTGGCTGGCTGGGTGGCTGGGTGGCTGGCTGGCTGGGTGGCTGGCTGGCTGGGTGGCTGGCTGGGTGGCTGGGTGGCTGGCTGGCTGGCTGGCTGGCTGGCTGGGTGGCTGGCTGGCTGGGTGGCTGGGTGGCTGGCTGGCTGGGTGGCTGGCTGGCTGGGTGGCTGGGTGGCTGGGTGGCTGGCTGGCTGGGTGGCTGGGTGGCTGGGTGGCTGGGTGGCTGGCTGGCTGGGTGGCTGGGTGGCTGGCTGGCTGGCTGGCTGGGTGGCTGGCTGGCTGGCTGGGTGGCTGGCTGGCTGGCTGGCTGGCTGGCTGGCTGGCTGGCTGGCTGGCTGGCTGGCTGGCTGGGTGGCTGGGTGGCTGGCTGGCTGGCTGGCTGGCTGGCTGGCTGGCTGGGTGGCTGGCTGGCTGGGTGGCTGGGTGGCTGGCGTGGCTGGGTGGCTGGGTGGCTGGGTGGCTGGGTGGCTGGCTGGCTGGGTGGCTGGCTGGCTGGGTGGCTGGGTGGCTGGGTGGCTGGGTGGCTGGGTGGCTGGCTGGCTGGGTGGCTGGCTGGCTGGGTGGCTGGCTGGCTGGGTGGCTGGGTGGCTGGGTGGCTGGGTGGCTGGCTGGCTGGCTGGCTGGCTGGCTGGCTGGGTGGCTGGCTGGCTGGCTGGCTGGGTGGCTGGCTGGCTGGGTGGCTGGGTGGCTGGCTGGCTGGGTGGCTGGCTGGCTGGGTGGCTGGGTGGCTGGCTGGCTGGGTGGCTGGCTGGCTGGGTGGCTGGGTGGCTGGGTGGCTGGCTGGCTGGCTGGGTGGGCTGGCTGGCTGGCTGGCTGGCTGGCTGGCTGGCTGGCTGGGTGGCTGGCTGGCTGGGTGGCTGGCTGGCTGGGTGGCTGGGTGGCTGGGTGGCTGGGTGGCTGGGTGGCTGGGTGGCTGGGTGGTGGTTGCCCTGGGGTTCGGGCCAGTGTGCTCACTTGTTGGCGAAGCAGTGGGCTGCGGACACTACCCAGCAGGTGTGGACGAGGCTCCCAGCACAGAAGCTGTTCCCAATGTAGATGGCAGCCAGCCAAGGGTGTGAGCCAGGCAAAGACGACGAGCCGCCAATGATGCGCGGCCTCAAGAACGTCCTCTTCTTGTGTCTCTTGCCACAGGTTGGACGCGCGGTTGGGGCTGACGCGGCCAGGGTCACCAAGACCTCCGGGGGTTGGGACTGGGTTCTGACCAGGGATTCTGGGAGTGGAGGCCATCAGTTCACACCCCTGGGTTTCCCTGGAGACAGGGAAGATCCAGAGGCATCCTACCTGGACCCATAGCCCAATTCCTCAGGCCTAGCCCTGCTCTGAGCAGTCACCCTGGGAGCCTCTGTCCACCACTCTACAGAAGGGGAGAGTATAATGCAGGCTACAGGCCTTGGAGAGGTCGGGCCATCTGATAGAGTGAGCTCTGTCTCTCCTATAGTCTGGGACCCACTGTGACACACCCAAGATAGCCAGATATTCCCAGAATGAGAGCCAACCACCACAGGGTGCCACTGAGTCCCTTCCACTGGCTCCCGTCTGAGGTCCTCAGGGAGCTACCACCCTACTCCGCCCACCCCCACCTCTCAGGGTTCCCGCACCACAGGCTGTCAGGTGGCAATACTCCCATGACACGGCGTTGTCCTTCACCACATAGCACCAAGGCCTCTCGTCCTTGTCCGGGTTCCTGGGCCAGACAAAGGAGTCACACCACCACTCCCCCTAGGGAACCACCCTAACACCCAATGGGGTGGCCGCCCACACCAACACCAGAGCTATGTGCATGCTCGGCAGACCCTGGTGGGAACCACCCTAACACCCAACGGGGTGGCCGCCCACACCAACACCAGAGCTATGTGCATGCTCGGCAGACCCTGGTGGGAACCCTTGGCCCCACTCTCCCAAGAGACAGAGTTAATAGCCATCTTGGCAGTGTTGACCCCGGTGAGCCTGGGAAGCCCATTCTGTCCAATTCTTTGCCCACACACAATGAGGCATAGCGGCCGTTAGGTGCTGACCGGCAGTAAGCGTGAGGGCCCAGGCCAAGCAGGGCAGCAGCGCCCACTGAGTCCACATGGAGCTCCTGGTAGAGCAGATCAGAGTTCCAGGCCAGGCAGCTCAGGCCCGAGGCAGTGGTGCTGGCCACACCACGGTACTCTGTACCGTTTCCCAGGATGCAGAGCTCGGTGGGAACTGCGGGCACGGTGGGTGCAGTGAGGCCAAGCCACACCCCCGCCCCACCCCGCCCCGCCCCGCCCCGCCCGCTACCATTAAAAAGAGTGGCTTACCAATGTTGCAGAACCGCCCAGCGTAGCCCAGCGGGCAGGCGCAGACGCTGATTCCCGTGCCCACAATCAGGTGGCAGGTGCCTCCGTTCAGACAGGGACTGCTCAGGCAAGCTAGGGGAGAGCTCAGACACTGAACCTGGTCTCCCGGGACTAACATAGGGGGCAGAGTTCTTCCCCTGAGTCCTGTGGTTGGGTAGCCTTATGCTTGAGCGAGGAAGGGAGGGGCACCTGCTGGAGGGGCGTGGCTCACCACCCCCACAGTACCCTAGGTCTCACTGAAGCTGGCCGGGACATACCTGTGTGGTGGGTGCCTTCACACCGGGCCTGGCCTGCGGTGCAGCTGCACTGCTCCACGCTGCCCTGGCTCACACGGGCCCAGTGGTCTCCCACCTCAAAATACTCATAGCGCGTTTCATCAAAGCATTTCTCTGCGAGTCACACAGTGTTCCCACAGCACCCGTGCAGGACCCCTTCCCTAGGCAGGCACCACCCACCCCAGTGGCTACTCTCCCAGCCTCCCAGAATGGCTCCACTCCTGGGCCCCGAGGTCCCCTCACCTGTGCCACAGTCCTTGCCTGTGAAGGCCAGAGAGCAAGCACAGTGATAGGTCACATGGTCGTGGGTACTGGAACATGTGCCCCCATTGAGGCAGGGCCCAGAAGCACAAGGATCAAGGACAGCTGGGTACAGGCAGGAAGGGACACTATGGGTAGTGGCAAGAGTCTTTGAGGTCCCTCCGTATCCCTTGGCTGCCAAGGGCCTCTGGTGACCTCAGGCTGCCCTCTATAGGTTGCTTGGGTGAGCAAGTTCCCACCTCCCAATGCCCCCCCATCCCCCAGCGTCTGAGAAGGTGTCTCGTGGCTCTGTGACTGACACCCTACACTTTTACACACATTCTGCCCGGCCACAGGGTCCCTCCGTGTACCCTGGGACAGCACATAGTTTGTTCTTTTGAACTCCTGGTGCTTTCCAGGGTCTGTCCAAGGGACCACGTATGGCTACAGGGATAAACCTCACCACAAGAGGGCGCCCTGGTACCATCAATGGCCATGGAAGCCATCCACGTCTGGGTGAGGCACCCTATGCTGCCCTCCGGGCAGAAGGCTCTTTTGTCCCTACATACCCCCAGGCTCGGAAGGATGAAACTCACAGACCACCCTGCCCAGGGTCACCACTATCTCCACCCTGCTCTTTGACCCCTATGCCCCTGTCAAAGCCCTCCGGGGGCTCAGGCTAGCCCCTCCACACACCAACCTTCCACAGACAGGGTGGCCTCTGCACAGTAGCCCCAGGCCCGGTCCCGGTCATAGTTGTGTGTTGTAGCACACCTGAAGGGCGAGTTTGAGGATGACATGGAGTCCCTGCCCAGAGCCCCACCCTCCCTGCCTAGGCACCCGGGACACCTGATCTAGATCCACCTGCTTGGTGTTGAATCCTACCGGCTACCGATCTCGTCAAGGCCCACTGTGGGAACTTGGATGGGGTCCTCCGACCCTGCCCCACCCCAGGACTCACCACTTCCTGTAGGCACTTCCCTCAGAGGTACAGGAGTGCAGCATGCGGCCTCCATAGCGGAAAGGGAACCTGCATGGCTGCCCGGACTCAGTGAGCACTGTGGAGGGTGCAGGAGGCAAGGGTCAGGGGTTCCCACTGGGTACCCCACCCCTACCCCATGGCCCACTCTTATAGCAGCCTCGCAATCGCAGAGTCTGACCTACCTTGGCCCCCGGGGGGGCTGCTGGAGGGAGAGAGGGGACTTCCACCGTGGGGCCCCTCAGGCGCTGCCTCTGGAGCACTTGCTATTGAGGTGTTGAGGTTCCCAGAGGCCACAGGGATTGTGGGAGTCACGGGGGTGGCTGTGACATTAGGTCCTGGGGGCTCCGTATGGTTCTAGGAGCCCAAAGGGCCACAGTGATTGTCAGCATGGGACCCTCCTTCACACTTGGACTTGGAGTCAGGATGTCGTAGCCCTGAGCCTCCTTGGGGCAGGTCCAGGGGACAATGGATGTCTCCAAGACCTGCTCTGGCCGTTCTTGCCCAGTCTGAATGGTCCAACAAGCTAGCCTAGAGTCACAGGCCCCCGAGTCATCCTGGTCTTGAGATTCAACCCTGGAGTCAGTTGTGGGGTAGACAGGAAGAGCTGGAAGCTCTCAGAGGCATCCTATACCCCATCTCACACAGAGATGCAAAAGAAACCCTAGGGACCCCACACTCACAGGGCCTGTGCTACACAGGGGGCATCAAGAGGGTCCTAACAAGCCCAGGCCCCCAGGCCCTCCAGACCAGCCTAGCCCAGCACCCCACCTCTCTGTGTGAAGGGCAACCCCCCCCCACCGGGTCACCATACTAGACTCCTAGCCCACTCCTCACTCCTACTCTGGGGCCCTCTCCTCTCTCTGGCCTCTTCCCAGGAACCCTGAGTGGACATAGGGAGCCCTCGACCACAATGTGAGGGAGGAGGTCAGTGCTCACCCTGCCAGCCTGGGGCTGGGTCCCCCGAGGCTCCACCAGCAGCAGCAGGAGCAGCAGGAAGGGACATGGCTTGGATATGGGACAGGGGCTAGGAACCCAGGCCCGTTGCCCCATGGCTCCTCCTGAGCTGGCGTGAAGGGCAGCAGGAGCAGAGTAGCCCGGGAACGTGGCCAGGGCAGATGGGGTCAAGGCTACATGACAATGATTAACCCTACCTCTAACCCACGTGCACCCTGCCAGGATCCTCCTGACATGGCCATAGCTCCACCCTGCAGCCCCAGCTCTGCCTTCCCTGCTGGGGCAGCTGTCCGGCCCTAGTGAAGGCTTGCACTGCTCCTGGTCCCAACGCCACCCTCAAGTCTCAGCCTCTTCCAGGAAGTCTTCCAGGGTGACTTGGGCAGGTCAGGGACAGGCCTCTCTGGCATGTGTGAGTCCTTTACAGGGGCTTGCTAAATGCAGGGTTCTGGAGGTCTTCCCAGCCTGTCACCGACTCAAGGTGAAGATGGTACTGTCCCCAATTCAC
This sequence comes from Mesocricetus auratus, assembly GCF_017639785.1. Taxonomy (NCBI): domain Eukaryota; kingdom Metazoa; phylum Chordata; class Mammalia; order Rodentia; family Cricetidae; genus Mesocricetus; species Mesocricetus auratus. The sequence continues at coordinate 15,195,915 of NW_024429190.1, read as the reverse complement.
AGATGCCAATACAGGGTAAAGGGTGCCTCCTCTCCCGGGGCCACATAGCAGCTAAAAAGAGAAGGTTGCTCCCTGGCCAAGTGCTGTGACCAGTGGCCTCAGAACAGTAACTCTCTCTGCTTCTCTATTTGTCTGCTTGTCCTAAACCTGGGGTACCTAGGACCCCCAGATATGCATCCTTACCAGTCTGGGCACTGCTAGTAAGCTTTCCCAGCCCTGTGGGCATAGCTTACATGACCCAAGTTGGGCAGCCCCATAGCTGTGGCGGCAGTCAGGCACTGGGGGCCCTAGGCAAGCTGAAGCAGAAACCTTACACCCATGCCTCCAGCTGTGCAGACACCAAGCAGCATCCAAACTTGTTAAAGCCGGTGCTGGAAGCGTGGTGGGGCATGGTGGGTACTGAGGACATGATGGTACTGGGAAATAGTGATGCTGGGGCACACTGAATACTGGGTCAAATGGTGAGTGCTAGGACATGGTTGGTACAGGGGACATGGAGTTGCTGGGATGTGCATGATGGGTACCAAGCATGCTCTCCACGAAACCTTCCAGCCCGCCCAATTCCAATGCCAGGGAGGGTTTTGGGGTAAGCCCCCCAGCAGTGGGCTGCCCAGTGCTGAGGCATCCTAGGTCCATGGCAGTATGCCTTGCAGGCTCAGCCCAACACCACCCAACGGCCCTTTACCCCCATGTCCTCGCTGATGCCCTGTCCTATCAGGACTTCTTATTCTACAGCCAGGGTTGCTCCTGTCAGACCTTGACATACTTGGCTCTTGCGCTAGACCTTGTCTACAGTCAGGTTTTAACTCAGATGTCCCTCTCCGGAGACTCTCCCGGGTCACCTGAATCAGACTAGGGTGGGGAGCAGGGTCAGTGGGAAGAGGGCTCCACTGCACAGTGGAGAGAGTGGACAGGAGAGAGACCACAGTGACCACACTGTAGCTCTCAAGCAAGGCCCCGACCCCGGATGAGACAGAAGAACACAGATGTCCAAGAAACCCAGGTCATCTGCAAGGGGCAGTGCAAATGGACAACACTGGGGTGTAGCTAGCCTCATTATTCTAGGGGTAGTCTGGAGGCCACACATCTGAGTCTGAGTGTAGGAGGGGATTCTGACCTTCAGCTCCCAGGCACAAAGCTACCTTCTCCATACAGCCACCTCATGGCCAGACACCATTTCCTCCCTGGGATTCTTTCTTCCTGGGGCTATGTCCAAGAGTGAGGGCTCCTGGGGTAGTGGTAGCATGTGACACCAGCACTTAGCACAACACAATACAAGGCATGTCTTCAGAAACATTTTATTGGGCAAAGTCTGAATGCTAAGGTAGGCTGTGTGGAGGTGTCTAAACCCAGCCCCTGTGACGAGATGCTTTAGTTCCTGAGGACATTGTGGCTGAGGGGGCTCCTCCCAGGACCCCGAGGACTCATTGTTGAAAAACAGGTCCCTGCTGTCTCAGAGTCACATCCTTCCCCTCATATGAACATAGAAGACAGTGCAGGCTAGAGCAGTAGGAATTGTAAGATCAGACTAGCTTCAAACAAAGGTGGCATGGTGTGTGCTGGCCTTGGGCCTGCTGGGCTCACCTGGGATGGGGCTCAGGCCAGGACCATTTGCTAGAAAGGGTCCATCAGCTTTCACCCTCCTGGGGCCCTGCCGTGACCCCAGGATGCTGCCGCCCCACCCAGGAGACACACCCGTAACGAGGTCCACATCGATGATCCTGTTGACTGGGAGGCTTCCGCTGCCTCGGGCCCTGCCCCCTGTCACAGGGAGAAGAGAAGCTGTCACCTGCTTGCCTCAGCTTTGGGCTTCCAAAACCCACCCTCTCATCCCTGCACAGACACCAAAAATACCCCAAATCCACTCCAGACAAGATGACCTCCAGCCATAAGGCACAGACCTGGGCAGGAGGGCTGGGAAGGTCAGAGGACATCAGACGCCAGTCATCATGCCTACCAGGAGCCTCCACAGATGATTCTCCTAATAGGCCACCTCATGGTGAATGGCTCTGACGGCAGGCAGTCCCACAGTCTCAATTGGGAGGCTCATGTATCACAGGCTCTTCTGACTTGAGGAAGGGACCCAGGCCTCTGGGGACTGGGGAGCCCTGGGCAGTCCTTGGCCCTAGTCCTTCCTGTCCCAGGACTTTCTTACACTTGTACACCTGTGCCCTGGCTTCATCTTCAGGCTGCTCAGGGGGTTTCCCCCACTAGGGGGGCATCTCACTAGATGCTGGCCCTAGCAGCCCCTTCCGCCCCCCCCCCACCTGGAACACCACTGATGCATGTTGTTCCTCTGTTGGGCACCTGTTTGGATAGCTGTCCTCATCTTCCAGGATGGCAGCTAGACTCCTTCCTGACAGGCTTCCAGTGGGGACATTGAACTGACTCCAGGCCAGGGCTGGAAGCCTGGAGGTGGGTTCATCCAGTGTGGGGCTGGAGTGGCCAGGACAGCTTAGGACAACCCAGAGGGGTAGATGCACCCTGGAGTCCAGTAGGTGTCTCAGAAAGCAGGCAGGGAGGCTGTCTCTGAGCTCCCACTGAGACCTCCTCATGGTCTCTTCCCTGGCCCTAGTGAAGCCCAGAAGCACAGATCAGGTCACCTACTTCAGTTCCCAGTCACCTTGTCCTGATTGCGCACCTTTACCCCGTTTCTCCTGGGCACTGTCTGCATCCTTCAAGCCTTGGAGAGCCTAGGATGCTCCCTTAACGGGTCTCCCAGCCCAGATCCCCTACCCTCCGTCCTTTCTTTTCCTAGTACTAGGGTCATCGTCACCCACACAAACTCCTCTTGGTCTGTAGAGCCCCCTGACTCCCATGTCACAAACACTTGTAGCCACCTGCTCCTCCCTGTCACCAACCTGTTGTCTCCACTGTCACTGTCGCTTTCTTGCTGAGGTCCTTCTGAGCTCTCCTCACATTCTCATCTTTGTTCTGAATGTCTACTCCATTGCCCCAGCTGCCCAAAACTGCCTTGGAAGTTTCTAGATCTCAAGATGGGTTTAAAAATCCTCACTTCAGCCGGGCGGTGGTGGCGCACGCCTTTAATCCCAGCACTCGGGAGGCAGAGGCAGGCGGATCTCTGTGAGTTCGAGGCCAGGCTGGACCGACAGCCTCTAAAACAATACAGAGAAACCCTGTCTTGTAAAACCAAAATAAAAATCCTCACTTCAGGACTACCTTGATGCATCTGGTTGGCTATTCACGGGCCTTGCAAGAAACTTACCCATCTACTTTGGATTGGGTGATATCCCCACAACCAAGTAATAGTCTGCAGGGATCTGGGAGTAGCTCCATTTGGGGCAGGTCTCAGGTCCCCGCATTACACTATCCTGAGCTCCTAGCCATGGGTTAGCGCCACCAGTGTTAAGGCTCTCAGGGAGTCCCTGAGTATGCCACCTTCCCTCTATAGACTGAGATCAGAATGCTCTGCAGAGATGGATCCCCACTTCACTCCACCTTTGGGAGCCCACAGGCAGGGTGGGGCCATCCCTGCCAAACCCACAGGGGACAGACTGGAGAGTTCCGTTCTAGGCCACAAGAACCTGGAACATGGGATTATATTCTACCAACCAACCCAGACTCAGTTTCCCCAATTATAACAGAGGGCTTGCCTAACAGACACAGGGATCAGGTTTGTGATGGTCCAGCCTCTCTGTGGACTCCAAGGCCCCTGGACTCTTCATATCTCACCTTAATCTGGTCCCAAGCTTCCAGAAGTGGCTTCCACGAGGCCTTGTGTAGCAAGTGCAAGCTTAAACTCAGAGGCACAATGTCTCTACTAAGGGTCTCCAGCTCATCCTTTGACAAGTTCAGGGGACACACGAAGAGGCTCATCAGCCTCAGTTGGTATCAGTACCAGGGTGCCAACACACAGTGTGGGTAAGACTGGAACTCTCCCAGTCTGCCCTACAGTCATGCAGCAAACATTCTGCTAGGGCCTGCTGGGATCCAGTCTTGCCCCTACCTATTCTGCTGGTCATCAAACCTCCATGGCTCCAAATGGCATGGCAGTAAGATGGTATGTAAAGAGGCCAGCCATCAGTCCTCCACCAGTGGTCACCATCAGGGCATTTGTGTAGAGTGCCATCAGGTTCTGAAAGAGCCAGTGACCCCACACAGGTACAAGAGGCCCGTGTAGGACCCTCCATCCCTGAATGGACACTCAGGAACAGACTCCAACCTCCAGCAGCCTCGTGTTCCCAGAAGGGGATAAGACATATTTTCTGGGGATCAAGGAAGTATACCTCAAAATAAGAGGCACCCTTACTCTTCCTGCCTTCCCAGCCCTGCCCTGCCAATGTGGCAAGTCCCAGGCAATGAGTCAGACAGCAACCATATGCCACAACCAGCCTACCCCCAAGGCCCCACAGAGCTCCCTAGGCTGGGAGCAATGCATGGGACCCCACACTGGTTTCCAGGAGACGCTAGGCAGGGCCAGTCTGGGGCAGCAAAGCCTACACCACACCTCCTGGGGTTCTCATTGAGTACTCGAGCACCCAGACCACGGCCAAGTCAGCATCTCATTTCCTGGCCCCCGGGCCACCCACTGACCTTTCTCTTTGGCACATTGGTCCATGGCTAACTTGTCCTATGAGGCCCATGCAGCCACTCTGACAAGGTCTTTGCCAGAGCATCAGACTGGGAACTACAGGCCCCTCTCTAGGAGCTGAAGCTTTCCTTTGCCTCTCTGTCGGCACTGATACCGTCTGTCACCTCTTCATTTGCCTGTGGATATTGCCCCAGCTGCCGCCTGCTCTGGTCTGGGCATGCCTACCCTGCAGCCCACCCTTAGGGTTCCGTGCCACACAGCTAAGAAAGGCTGAGGGTTCACCTCCTAAGCCCTCTCTCAGGGTCCAGCCCTCGCTGCCTGTCCCTCTTCCCTTCCTGTCTCCGCAGGGCAGGGGTGCTGCTCTGAGCTATGACTCCAGACCTTCAGGATTGTGTGCACTACCTGATCCTGCTGCCTCCTGCCAGGGCCCCCAGATGCTCCTAGAAACAGCCCAGGCAAGGTGAACCACAGATGCAGGAAAACCTGGAAGGAGGCAGCAAAGAGGAACAGAGGCCAGGGCCTCATCCTGGCCATTCCACAGTTCACACAGGGGCCTGCCAACTCCTGGCTCATGACCCCTGGTCACTACCTGCCTTCACAAAGACCCCACTCAGGATCAGGGCTGTGACAGGCCAGGCTAGATTGCAGTTCCGTATTCTACAAACACTTCCTGGGCTTTGGGCACATGATCCCCTGTGGCTAGGATGGACAGTGGTGTCGGGAACACAGTGGACAGGGAATGGGGAATCTAGAGGATGGTACCTAGCAAGGCTGGCATGCGAGGGTAGGGGCATTCAAGAAGTCAGCAGGCTTAGGGAGGGCCTGTGCTGGAGGGCGTGGGGATGGGGCGGATCAGGACAACAGGGCAGACGTGAGCAAGGCTGGAAGGTGAGGCCCTTGTAAGTCAGGCCTGGAGTCTGTAGTAGTACAAACAAAAAGCCCAGTCCCGGGCATCAAGAGGAATCTGAGATCCACTTGATACTAGACACTGGACAAGGTCTGGTACCAGACGGGTGGCCTCTGGCAGATGGCTTTCTTGGTAACTTGGTAAACTTACCAGGGTCAGCCCCAGGGGTGATGAGTTCTGAGCTGTGTCTGTGCCTCATGAGGGCTGAGCTTCCAGGGTACAGATCCCTTGAGGACATGAGAGATATTCTGGGAGCCATGGGAACAGAACGGGATGGCACTTGCCAAGGACGAAATGTCCGGATGGAGCTTGAGTCCAGCAAGGCTGTGCACCATCACTCCAAGCTCAGCAAGTGTGACACCATGCAGGGCTGGGGAAGGACCCAGGCTGGGGTGGGAGATAAGCCTGACAGACACTGCTGGTCACAGAGCAGCAGTCACCATATCGTTACCTCCAGGGTGAGGAACTGTCACAGACTTTGTCCCAGGCCTCAGCCACCTCTGGATGGGTAGGCAGAAGGGTGAAGAGCTGCAGTGGGAACTGAGCTGGGAGCCCACACATAACTACTGTGACATGTTAAGTCCTGGATGGCCCTGTGAAGGCCCTTCCATAAGGGATCATGGCTCAGCCCTTTGGAGCTGTTATTTCTTGGGAGCCTCCTGTGGGGCTGGGGTTGAGGTTGGGCAGGGAGCTCTGCCTAGCCAGGTATTCCTAGGAAGCAGGCCATGCACTATGGCCTGGGAGGGTTCACTGATCTGCCCTTAGCCAAGACCTGAGTCTGGCGTCCAGAAGCTGTGCTGACGAGTGTCCAGAGGGTGAAGATGAGGCAGGCAGAGGCAGGGACCTTATGAGAACAGGAAGGACAGTGGCTTTATAGTCCAGCCATGCTCAAGGAAGGGGCAGCAGAAGAGTCCAGGCCCTGGAAGACACCAGACTACCCCCAGTTCCACATCACTGTTGGTTAAGTGCTCTCAGAGCGAATGGAGACCGCTGAGATGGGGGCGGGGCTCTAGCCGCGGTCTAGCAGGAGACTGCTCTGTGGTTCTCAGCTCAGACCCTGTCACTACAAGCCCACTTCTGCAAGTCTTTTTTCCTCCTCGAAACAGTGTCCTCAAGGCAGGACCCCATGCCCCCAGGATCCAGAGGGACGAACAGGACAGGACTCAGGTGCTGCCATACCACCACGCCACCCAGAGGCCCTCTGCAAGACCCCAGCAAGGTGGCAGGCCAGCAAATAGACAGTATTACAGGGTGGACAGGAATGATCAAAACAACTCACATAACTGTGAGGGGGCAATTTCTAGACTTGTCTGCAGGAACTCCCTGCTTGGGAGGCCCTACTCCAGGTCCCTGCTTCCTCTGCAATGTCTTTGTAAAACAAAAACAGAGCAACCCTCCGAGAGAGTTGAGAAGGAAGTTCTCCCGGGCTGCGGACACGCATCTGCTTTTCCCTATCATGAAGGAACTTGGGTATTTTGGAATTTCCTTTATCAAGACACAAATATAATGAGATAGTGCATAGAAACACATGTGCACGTATACATATGTACGTGCGCACACACACACAGTCACACACCCCTATCAAAGTGTCTAGAGTGTTAGTGGCCACATTTAAATGCTTTTCTCACTGGACCAAGGGGCCAAGGTGGCCGATACATTCCTAAAAACTATCTCACAGGATTAGTGGGAATAGCTGGGTGGATGTGAGGCCTTCAGATCCCAAAAACTGTAAGGGCAGTCAGTTGGCCACCCCTGCTCAGAAGGGCAGAAAGGACCCTGATACCTGTACCTGAGGGTGCTCTTATATATAGGCAGCCTTGTCCAGCATTTCAGTCTCTTCAGTAAGGCACTCTCCCACATAGAGAAAGCAAGCTGAACAGTGGAACTATACCCCACGGCCTTCTCCTCCATGTGGGGGCCACTGCCTCCAGGAAATGGGAAAAGTTATCAGCACCTATAGCCTTCCAGTGACACTGGGGATTGGCTGGTGGGAGTCACGACGAATGTACTACAGCCAAAGCCCCCCAGTCCTCTCCTACTGCCATCTCTTCCAGGACAAAGCCCAAGGGCCCTGCTTTCCTACCTCTGTGGGTACCAGAGACTTACCTTTTACAAGTCCAGTGTCACCCCTGCTCTTCCCCTATTAGCATACCCAGGGCATGCCAGCAAAGGCCACATGGCCAGGCACCACACTGGGTGCCACTGTCCACATGCCCCGTGGGTAAACTATACAGCCTGCTCACACTCCAGATAGGACACCAACATCTGAGCTGCGAGCTAGTGTGAGCAGAGACAGGCTCCACAGCCATCCCGAGAGGGGAACAGGGCTTAAGGAACCAAACCCAGGACCTCTGCTCTTCTCACCTCTTCTGTGGTGGAAGTGACAGGCAATGGCAGGAGCAGCCTTGGACAGCACAGGCCTGAGGTGGGGAAGATTCTGCCAGGGGGCAGGATCGGGCAGGGGTAATTCCATTCTCACCTTTAAACCTCCTCTCTTGGTGTTCTATCACAAAGCTGTGTGACAGCCATGTGACAGGACTTTGTGAAGGGAATGGTCTCTCTTAAAAGTCAGGATATTTGGGGCTCAAGAGATGGCCCAGGGGTTAAGTTGCTGCTCTTGCAGAGGACCTGGGTTGGTTCCCAGCACCCATGTGGCAGTTCACAGCCATCTGTAACTCCAGTTCCAGGGGATCTACACTCTCTTATGACCTCTGGGAGCACCAGACACACATGTAGTGCACATACAAATATTCAGGCAAAATACTCATATACACACAAATTAAAACACAAGTCATTTTTAAAAAGCTTGTTTAAGGTAAATCTACTTAATTTCTCCAAAATGGTTAAGAGGTAGAAAGAATCAACTATATTTTAATCCTAAAGAGAAACCCCGCTCTCAAATGAGGAAGGAAGGAGTTTTCAGCCAGTCCAGTGATGCGCTCTAGAGTTTATTACTCGGAAGAACAGAGTCAGAACACAGGTAGAACTGTAAACAGGCAGCTACAAAGGAGCAGGAAGGAGGGGTGTGGCATGACAGAGGTGCCCAAGCATGCACACAGGGCCACTTCATGGCACCTCGTGCTTCCTCATAGGGTGTATCCCCACTGGGTGGGGCTGTGGAGTCCAGCCCACCATGTTACCCTCCCAGGTGCCCGGATGTGTGAGTGTGTGGAACATGCATCGAGGCCTGAAAAGACCCGGCCCAAGAAGAAGGGCCTGGACGGGCCTCACATTGCCTGCTGCAGGTCACAGCCAGGCATTAGACGGGGACACAGGAAACATGCACTGAAAGGCTCGGCACTGTCATGGTAGGGACACTGAGCACAGTGGCTGCTGACGCCCCATCTCTACTGTGTGGGATCAGGAGTGTTCTGGATGGGGCTAGAGTGGCATCCCCACTACCTAGTCACACCGCTCCCCTCCACACACACTGGACTTTAGGGTTCCACCAAGAGAAATGCCTGGACACACATGAGGCCAGCCAGTGAGCAGCAGAGCAGCAGGGGCTGCCTGGTGCAGGTACACAGCCCAGCCTGTGGGGGCAGCCCGCAAGTCCTGGCTGGCCACAGAGGGGCTGACATTGAGAACCCTGGTCCTCGTCAGCATGGGGCCCTTGCTGACTGGCTCAAGACCAAAACTATTTTTTCCATCTTGAAGGTAAAACACTGAAATGGCAGTAAGAAGGTTTTAAAGGCAAGATCCATACTCAGACCTGAGCCTGCACGAGGTGTCACTGGATGTGGGTTAGCATTCCCACGGCACCTTCACAGCAACAGCTCAGCATGGTGTATCTGCCCGAGCCTTAGGGACCCTCCCAGGGAGACTGAACCTTGGCTGCCACCTGCTTTCTTTTCAGAGAAGGCAAAAGAGGCCGCATAAATACAAGAGAAGGGGGCCATCCCTTGGAACGTTTCAATACACAGAAGTAAAGGAGGGGCTGCCTGCCTCAGTGTTCCCTTTATTAAACATGGAATGGAGCAGCCGTGGGCAGTTAGCAGGACAGATCAAGGGTGTAGAGTCAGAACCTGGAAGTACCTGGTCTTGTAGGTCCTGGTGTGTCTTGGGGTATGGGGGCTGGCGGTAGCAGCGTGCAGTTGGGGCTGCTGATGTCCCCCTCCCCCATCAGGGTCAGGTCAGCCACCTGCTCATCCTCCACAGTCTGGATGCCCCCAGCCTCCACTTCTGGCGATAGCCTCCTCCAGGCCTGTGTAGGGCCCTCCTGCACAGTGGGCATGCAGGAGGGCTTTGTAGGCTTCTCTTTAGGTTGGGTGGTCCCAGGAGGCCCAGGGGGGCTGTGGGCTGAGCTGGGGCTATGGGTGGAGCTGGGGCTGTGGGCGGAGCCTGGACTGTGGGCGGAGCCTGGACTGTGGGCTGAGGCAGGGCTGGTTGCTGGGCTGTCACTGTAGCTCTCCTCTGTCTGAGCAGCTCCCTCCTGGACGAGGCCTGTGACAGCTCTCTTGCTAAAGCCCTTGACTGGGGCTGGACTGGACAAGGCGAGTTCTGATGAACCAGAAGGTAAGCGAAGAAACTCAGGCAGCACCAGGTCTTCCTTTCTTAGCAGCCCACGCTGGTCATCGGCTCTGTTGCTCTGAGCTTTGGAAATGAGCTCAAAAAACTCTATTGGAAGAAAACCCACAGTGACCATATTTGAGAGACTGACAGATGCATGCACGCTTCAGCTGACCACTCAATCTTACCAGGGGCTTCTGCTTCCTTGAGCCACCATGGCAGTCAACAGAGTACGAGGTCAGCCACACTACTTCACCCACAGAGCTAAGGCCAATGTCTGGCTGCCAGCCCCCCTGAAATTATACTGTCAGGCTTGGACCTGAAAACACCCCTCGGTTGCTAGCACTCAATAGGATGGTGCTAGTACTCTAGTGTGTATTTTGCTCATACATGGGGCCCTTTATACCTGAGCATAGATGAATTTGAGGTGTAGGTAATGTCTGGAGTAGGGTACGACAGAGCCAGGGCCCAGCTGCACTGCAGACCCAATATCAGGAGATGGCTAGCCTGTGGGAGGCTGAGAGAAAGCCTTAGCTGGGTAGAATGGAGAGCCATGAGATCCACCTGGCTCCCAAATTCATTGCTTCTGCACAGAAGGTGGTGCTCTCGGGCTGACCCATCTGAAGCTCCCCAGCCCGTGGGCCAGAATGAGCACTCTGGGCTTGGCATCTGCCTGGCTTCTTCACTGCCTGCTCCAAAGCCTTTTCTTGTCACCAGGCTGTTTTTAGCATGACTCAAATTCACCATTAAACCACAGGGGTCTAAAATTTCTCTAGTATCCTAACGACTGTCTGTAATCCATAAGGAGTCCAATGTCTTCCCTGTCAGTGGTTCTCAGAGATGCACACACCAAAGTGTATGTGTTTTACAACTGCTTAGTGGTGAGAATGACCAAGAGAGACATTTAATGGTTCTATGATGAAAAGGTTCCACAGTAAGGGATACATCCCACCCATATGGCCCCCAAGTCCCAGGGGCACCCTACAGAAATCCTGGGTCAGGGCAGAACAGGCCTTTCTCTAGCCTCCATAATCAACATAGTTCAGCAAACCTCAGCCCTCTCTGGCCAAGGACTTTGCCCTCCTCCCTCACACCTGGCTCCTGCCCCCACCCAAGCTGGGCCCCAGCTCATGTCAGGGTTTGGGTGATGGGGGAAGGGAGCTGGTTGACAGCACAGCAAGGGCTGCTGGTCTTTGGCGGGCCTCTGGCTCTCGCCTCCTAACAGGAGCTTTAGTGAAGCTACACCAATAGCTTCAGTGTAAGGACCAGGCTACAGACAGGGCAGCGCAGGGTTAAAGACCATACTGTGCATTTACTGGGAAACACGGAAGTTTTAAAAAGTACACATACCCTCTGCTTCGTCCAAATTAATTTTCTGATATTTTTTTTTCCCAATCTTTGCAATAGATTCTTCTCTCTTTGAAAGCCGGGGATCCCTAGCACTTTTTCCATTTTCTCCTCTTATTTTAATAGAGTTAGATTTGCCTAGTGTTCTCTCCTCTCCCTGCATCAGAAGGAAAGTGAAGTTCTACTACATGTCAGCACACGGTAACATATCACTCATCAGTACACTAAAGGCCCTGGGGGCCCAGGCATGGACAGCGAGTCTAGACACACTTTGCAAATCAATCCCAATAATGGATTAACACATTTATGGCCCACCTACCCACCCAGGACAAAAGAAAACCGAAGACTGATAGCTCACAGCAAAGTGGAGACTGAACCCCAAAGGGACATGAGGACAATCACCCACAGGGGGAGGTGCACGCACAATCCTGAGCTGAGCCCCAGCCAGCCAAACGGGCAACAACAGACACAAGGAGCCCCAAGAGGTGGAGGCCAAGGGAGAGGGTCAGGGACAGTGTGGACTGGCGGAAGGGGAATTACCATAGCCGAGTGGTTTCTGGGGCTGGAGTTCACAGCAGAGCTTTGTTTGACAGGAGCACCTTTCTGTTTGTCTGTGGACACTAAACACAGGAGACAAGCTTATGACCAGGGCTCACAGTGCCCTCTGAACAATAAACACCATTTGCTGTGTTCTGTGAGAGCAAAGGCCCTCTCCATCCCTTATCTAACATGCACACACAGGCCAGAGCCTAGCTTCTCTCTGCCTACCTGATGCAGCTGGGAGAATGCAGTAAGGGGCATGAGGGAGGCCTATACATTTACTGGGACATTGAGAGGCTAAGATGGAAAAACTCGTGCCATATACCATGTGCTACACATGTTCCTTTAGAATATGACATGAAGCCCTGCCTGTGTTCCATCAGAGTGGAGGTGGCATTGAGTGAGGACCACTGTCTGGATAACCAGAATCCTAGACCACAGCACCTTGTAAGCCGGCACCTCCCCTCACTTGTACACAGATCTACTTGCCAGCCTTGGATGAAGCTTCTGAGAACCCAGCAGGCAAAGCTAGTTGCCTGCCCACGGAAGCTGTCCAGATAGCGCTCAGTCCACCCACACCAGGGCCAGGGTGCATCATTTTCTAGCGTAGAGGATGACTAAGGAAGAGGACATCTCCTCTGTAAAGAGGCAGAAACAGATAGGGACTAAAGCCCAGGCCACAGAACCCATATCTGCTAGGCTGCCACAGGATGGAGACCTATGCTCCTTCCCAGGTCCTGGGGTATCTGCTTTCATAAAGCCCTCAAAAGTCATTTGGGCACAAGCCCTGGGGAAAACTTAAAGTTACCTGGAGTAGCTCTACACAAGAGACCACCACAGAGATCACCCCTCGTTAGCAGCTTCTAGAAAGTTCTCCTACCACCCGGAGAGTCCTAGGGGCTATAAGACAAAGTACCTGTCCCATGGGTTTCCTGTGCTAGTGCCCTAAATAGTATGGGCCCCTGAGGCTTTGGCCAGGACTGACTGACCAGGTTAGGCCTGTGGTTGTTGAGGTATTGGGTGGGAAAGAGTTGTGTGGTCCACTTGACCCCACATATGAAGAACAACACAGCAGGTAATGTTGAGTGCAGTGCCAGTGCCCACTGGACAGGACCACGCCCACTTTCGTCCTCACTGCCTGTTTCACCTGGAGGAACAAATCTCAGAACAGGGTACTTCATTAAAGATAAGACCTAGAACAGACTGTTGAGGCCTTGGATCCCTGCTTTGTAACAACAAAGGCCTCTAAAGAAAAGAGCACCTTCTAGCACTTTCTGCCACATAATCATCCTGGAGTGGCAGGCAGGGGCTGAGCTGAGAAGACATGCTCAGGGGCCAGCGCCCTCCTTCCACAGCCCTGCTGCTCCTTCTCCTGTAGGAGGCTGGGTTGAGCACATGAGAGGTAAATTGCCATGTGAGGGGTCACATGGACAGATCAGTCTGTCCATGGTGTGGTTATGAGACAGCTACTGGCCACTGAGGGCAGGCTGGGATGCAACCTTACCTTTCCCTCTGCAAGGATCCCTCTCCTCCAGGATGACCCGCTGTCCATCTAGACTTGATATAGGGGCACCAAGGTCCAGGGGCTCCTTCTCCCCACTCTAGAGGCAGAGATGATGCAGTGAATCATTTCACTTACCCAGACTGGAATTTTCTGGAATAGTTGTTTGTAACCCAGCCACTGACAGTAAGACTAACCCAGGCTTCATGGAGCCTCAATCCAGCTGGCTCTGGGGTCAGGTCACCCAGCCTGGCTGACCTGTGGGAATATGGAACCCTGAGAAGCTGGTGAGGCAGGTCTTTCAAAGGCCACTCAAAGGGGAGGCAGAACAACCCAGGGGAAAACTGGGAACTCTCAGCCCCGGAAAAAAGGTTGAAATGCATGCATCAACACTCAGTAACTTCACCTGGCTTCTGTGTCGACACTGCTCATAGTCTCCATGATGGTCAAACTAAAATGCCCACACTGACCCACAAGCATCTCTGAGGGGGACCCTGAAGGTAGGGTACAGGGAACAATCTTAGCAGCTCTAGGTGCTCCTGACTCTCTCTGTTCAGGGTGCTCTGCTCCTCTGAAGTGGTTTTGCTCTGCCTGTGAGACTACCACAGCTGGACAAAGGGGTGAGGGAGGCACCTGGATGCCAGGCTAGGTCAGTCTCTTCAGGCAGATTTCTAAGCTCCAAACTGAGCCCACAGTAGGGAAGTGGTATCAAGTTACCTGAAGCTTGAGCCTGTGAATAATTAAGTAGGTTCCTCTTGTTTATTTCAAGGCTCTTAGACAATTCTGAGAACAATTTCAGGGAAAATTAAAAATTTAAGAATACTTGAAATTTCAGCCCAGCATAGTGATGTATGCCTGTAATCCCAATACTTGGGAGATATAGGCAGAGGATAAGGAGTTCAAGGCTAGCCTGAGTGTCATGAACCCCTCCCTGTCTCAAGAATATCAAAACAAAAAACCCTGGTAATCACAGTTTGGATAAAGTTGATCGTGAAGGCCTGGCAGATGCTATACCCTAAGCCACTGTGAGTCAACACTGCCTAAGGCCAGAGCCATCCTAGCTGGTGGTCCATAAACAACCATGGAAGCAGGAAAGGGCTGGGGAGGGCCTGCTGTCTTCTTCCTCAACCTCACCCCTGCAACCAACTCTCTCTCAACAACAGGAAGGGAACGGTCCACTGCAAATGCATGTGAAACTGCCATTCAGTGCAAGGGACAGGGACAGTGTGCCTGTGCCCTGGCAAACAGCACATCAAGGGGGTACTGGCTGTACTGTTTTCTCATCACACCTGAAAATGGTGGAGATCTTTCAAGGTGTTTATTGCTTCAATTTGGTTCACCTGAAGCAAATAGCAACCCTTTCCATAATGAACAATGTACAAATATTTGACAATGGAGAAGATGGGCAGTAGAAGAAAGGAGACTGTCCTTTAACTTAGGGAGGACAGTGACATGAAATGAGATATAGGAGATAATAAGGGACAAGGTGGGGTATAACCCTGGTGGTATGCTCAGACTCCAAATGACACTCACCAGCCTCACCAGCAGGCTACCCAGGTCCAGGCCATACTTGGCCACCACTGGCCGTAACACTTCTGTGACAGGCTTAGTAGGCTTGGCCTTGAGTCCCACTGACCGGTTAATTGGAACGAGATCCAGCCTGGAAGTAGAGCAGGGAACATTCACCAAACATCCAGTTCTGCTCCACCACATCTCAAGGGTCCCCTCAACACAACAGGATTCCACAGCTTGGGGGACCCGGCAATCCATCCCCATACTGTAAGGAACACTCCTTGCACTTGGGAGCAAGTGATTTAAAGCAGGGCTGCTAGGTAACCACTGGGTAGAGCCTCCTGCTTCTTTCCCCACTATGATTTTAGAGCCAAGCAGCCCATGTGTGGTGCCTGTCCCTTTGCCCAGAATCTGGTGGGGCACTGGCATTCTTTTATGGCCTGCTGTGGGACAAGTACATGTTCATTGGGCAAAAAACCAGAGATTAGCACGGAAGGCCTGAGACTCAAAGAATGGAGGCTCTGGAGTCTCCAGAAACCTGTGCACTGCTCTCTTACCGAAACAAAGTGCGCTTTTCCAAGCGCAGGTCCCTGGTGGCCAGGATGCTGCTGTCCTGATGCAGCACTAGAGGCTGAGGAACAAAGACAGCAGAGTTAACGTGGAAGCATGTGGGCTTGACATGTGACAGCACACAGCTGCAAGAACAAGAGAGCAGCTTCAAAAGTAGCCTGACGCCCTCTAGACGCAGGATGTGCATGCCGTGAACCCACTGACCCCGGGAGCCCCCACTTGCAGCTGTACCGTCTCTCAGGCGGGGCAGTAGTGGTGGTGGCAGGAGTGGGTACTAACAAGGCCAGGAGGAAGGGAGTGGGCAGGACCAGGATGCTGGTGGCTCACTCCTGCCTGGCACAGTACCTTGTCTCCGCCCACCAGGAAGAGGTCCACAGCAGCCCCATTGATGCCATGCCGCTCACACAATCCAGACAGGATCTCTTTGATGGAAAACCCGGACTTTACAGCAACCACACAGGATGTCCCATCTGGGAGGTGGACACAGCAGTGTTTGGCAGCCTTATCTCTCTCTAGCGCTGAGGTCCTGCAGGCCTCTGACTGTAGGGCAGAGAGACAAAGTCAGTGTCAAGAGGTATCCTGAGGAAGTCAGCCTGACTGGTCTCATGAGCCCAATAACCTGCCTATCCTTCGTGCAGTTCTATACACACAGAAACTCAGAATCTGCCACAGGGCATTCTCTCACCCCAAAGCTGATGGTGTGGTAGGGTTTGGAGGTCAGGTTTTGGGAAGGCAATGCTCTCTCAGGTCTAGTAACTATATGGCTTGTAACTGAAGCATGGCTGCTGTCCTGTCAAATGAGACTGCCCTTCATACTGCTGTACTTGGATCCAACTCACCTTGGGAACCCAAGGTTGAGATAATGAACTGCCCACAGGCCTGCAGGCTGTCCTACCCCTCCAGTCAAAGCATTACAAGCTTGTCCTGAGGGCATCTCATTGTCATTACTGCTTCCCCAGTGTCTGAAAAACTCTTTGCCTATTACTTCAGGAAAGTGGCCAGGAGGGTGACGACCAGCAGCAGAAATGGCCCAAGGACTCCTCCTAAATCTGTGTGGCTTCTCCCATGAAGTGGCTGTTTCATTCCTGGCCTTGGAATCTACCCAGGAGGGACCTGGCAGAAGGGGTAGAGTCAGTTCTCAACCTAACCTCCTGGTCACCATGGGGAAGAACCTAGGCTGGCCACTGGATGGCGACAAAAACATGGTCCGGCTGGCCTCACTGCTCTGGCCCACAGCCATATACCCACAGTCATCTGTGAGCTGTGAGGCCAGGGGACTGGAGGCTTAGATGAGGCGCCCCAAGCACAGGACCACCACCCAGTGGACACTTAGGTACAGGCACTTCATGCTTTCCAACACTAAGCTGGGGTTTTGGTGGCAATAGGTAAATGACAGGGTATTGGGAGTAATGAAAGAATAAATAACCATCAACCATCAGCCATTTTGATGGACAGTTACAAATGCCATGATGCTGACAGCCAACAAGGTCTTCCAACATTCTTATCGGGCAAGAGTTGAGGCAGTAGCAGGTCTTGAACCCTACCCAGCTCTCCTCACAGCACATTATCAAAGAGCAGGGCAAGCAGGGTGCCCTGAAGAGACCTTTAGAACTAGGTCTATCTCTTAAGTGGTAGGAGGCCAGCTCCTAGAACCCCACAGGCAGACACAAACACTGGAATGCTGGAGTCAACAGGAGGTCTGAGCATCAAGCCTAAGATAAAGCCCTACTTCAAAGCATACTGTGTGCTCTTAGTGGGAGTTCAAGAAACATTAACTACATCACAACAAAGGAATTTAAGAAATAAACTCAAGGCTAATTTTAGTCCTTACACAGCACCCATCCCCACCTACTGAACAGTGTCTCACGATGCCCTAGGAATCCTGGGCTGGGAACCCTGAGGCCGAGGGGAATCCAGGCCAGTGTCCAATCCTGGTACCCTGTTTGTGAAACAAATGCTGGCTTCTTATGAGCCAGACTTCATCTACCAGCTGGTAGGTGTAGCCTGTGACCCTTGGAAGGAGAAGAGGTGACCACTCACCAGGTCTAGGCTCCCTGCAGAAGACACAGAGCCCTGGGACTCCCGACGGCAGAGGCCTCCATTGGCGTGAAGGGCATCTTGAAAGACCGGAAAGACTGGGGTCAACCAGAAGCCACAGCTTCACGTGCCCTCAGTCAGTACAGACCCTCCCTCACCCCTCATACTGAAAAGACACATTAACAAGGACAGAGACAGCAAAACAGCAGAAGCCCTTCCAGGAGCCACTTTGTTTCAATGGGATTTAGTCAAACAGTTCCCTCACACAGAGGCCAAGGGCAGAGCCAAGAAGGTCACCATTGTGGGGGCCCTGTAGGACTCAAGGCATTGCCAGGTATCAGATAGCAGGAAGCAATGCTGCAAAGCCCAGTCTCATGTCCCTGTGTGAACCTGTCTTCAACTGAGCCGTGATTTCTATCTCCAAGTGCTGTGTTGGATCTGAAGAAGACTGCCCCTGTGACCAGCTGTCTGCCCATTGTACTGGTGACTCATTTCCCATCTTCTTCCTCAAAAACCCTGTTCAGAGCCAAGTCCAACTCTCTAACCTGTCCAAACTATAATCTAGGCTGGCCTATGCACCGTGAAAGGACCTAAACATTGTCCTATGCTAAGTCAGACTGACACTCAGGTTCCTGGATCCAGTGACCTGTCCTGAACAAGTGGCCTCTCAGGCATCTACAGACCCCATACCTGTCTGCGTGAGTGTCTGAGCTCCACTGAAATCTCCCACAAGCCTGCCAAGTATGGAGGCTTGCATGAGACACTCTCCTATCTCGCAGTGCCCATTCACCAACACAATGGCTGGTGCACATTCATTGGCACAGGCAACAAGCTGTGCCTGGTCATGAGGTATAGCATGCTTATGTTTGTTTCTCTTTACCTGATTCTGTTTTCCAGACTTTCTACTGAAGCACCTGTTACTTTCATAGCAGGAAGGAAAGGGCCCCAGTCAGCCAAACAGCCTGCATTAAGGAGTCTCCAGGAGGTTCTGGAGCAGGCCTGCTCTGTAGGCAGGCTCACTCCCAACTCTGCTGCACAGTCAGGCTCTGTGACATTTCCTCATTCCTCCAGACAGCTCTTGTATACTTCTGCCTGCCCACCATGGCCTCTCATGTCACCATGGCAGCCAAGTGCCCTGTCGCAACAGCATGGTCTGTATCACATACCATGGGCATGGTCACCATGGTCCTTCTTCTTCTGGGACCGCCCGGTGCTCCTGTTCCTTGACCAGGAGAAAAAGGTCCCTTTGCGTTTTTTCTCACAATCCTCATCCCCTACATCCTCATTCAGGGATCGTCCTGATTTTGATTTTCCACTTAACTGCCAGAAAATAGAAACAACAGTTAAGACACTGAAGCTATCTATACATTACATGAAACACCAAGGAGCTTGGATATAGAACTCTGTAAGGATTCTGAGGAATAATCTAGATCCTTCAATTGATCAAGGGCACAATCCTGACCCTCTCTTTCGCCCCTGAGGTGGCCAGGGGTTAGGGACCCAGGAAAAGGTTTGAGGGATCTGTGTCCTCTGTGTCCCACCCCCAGCTGCTGAAGGGGTGAGCTGATGTAGCCTCACTCTCACCCCACAAGGGCTGGCCCAGCACCTTTTTTGGTGTGGACACATTGGAGTGGTCGGAGCTGATGCTGTGTTTGGAGGCTGGGCTGCTGGGGACCTGCTGGGAGTCAGGGAGGGTGCGTCCTTCCACCTCCGCCAGGACACATTCTTGGTACAGCTGGGATTTCAGAAAGCGAGTGTAGCTATCAAACTTCATCAAGTTGAAAATCTGTGGAGCAGATACCATGCAGCACAGTTACAGAAGGGATTGAACTCCCCAAGGCCCCAGTGTGGTGCAGAAGATCTGTACCCATGAATGGGTGCTATTGTGGAAGGGTGTCATTTCAGCCAGTCCTTCCAGGGCATTCTGATGTCAACTGTCCAGGATCCTTCGGACCTCTCTTATCAGCCTCTCTCCTTTGCCACTCTAGTAGGAGCAGAGTCAGAAATACAGCCCAAAGCATGGGCAGATTCAGGCCTCCAGCTGCAACCTCAGCAGGCCTTCATTTCCTAAGGACTTGGAAGACAGTTGTCTCCTGCAACCCAGTGACACAGCAGCTGCCAGAGCTGGGGAGTATGCTCTGGATGAGCATCACTGGGTCAGATCACATGCTCTTCCAAAATCAAGCCATAGACATATAAGTAGGGTACCATGTGATTCAGCTCTCAGAGGCTGAGGCAGGAGTATGGTGAGCTTCAGGTCAGCCTTGGTGAGCTACACAGTGAGACCAAACAGCAACTGCTGAAAATACAAAGTCCATACCTCAAGCATACAGACAGGCCCAGAGCTACACTGGCCAGACATGGAGCATTTTGAATGTGTGTCAGCGATGTGTATTCATAGAAATAGTAGTCAAAGTTTTGAATCTGGATCTTTCTCTGTGCTGGTACAATGCAGTACCATCCTCTCTTGGATGCTATGAGTGACACTGAACTCTGGCTCCAGGTCAGCCCCGCAATCATGAAACCGCTGACCTTTCATAATGTGTCGTGTGGAAAAGTTGTAGCTGCCATGTTCTATAGATCAGGTGTGTCCAATGCACTTAAAATACTTTTTCTAAGCATGCATTGATTGACTGATTGATTGATTGATGCACACCTGCTATGGTCCATGTGTGGAGGTCAGAGTACACCTTGCAGAAGCTGGTTCTCTCCTTCCACTATGTGTGTTCCAATGATCAACTCAGGTTGTCAGGTGGCGACAAGCACCTTTATCTGCTGAACCATCTCACCAGCCCCAGTGACTTTTGAAAGATAATATTGTCCTCTACTTTGGTTCACAGTGGGGTGCAAGTCTGTGACACAGGCTTCTTGTCCTCAGTGGTCAGAAGGCTCCTCACCATGCCCACATTGCCAGCAGCCCCTCCTCAGCTGAGAGTTTGCTGCTCTGAGAGAGTCCTGAATCCCAAGCCCTGGCTGGAAGCCCCATAAACTGCCCACAGTCACCTGGAGCTGTTGTTCCTTGAACATGTCGGGGTGGGGTGCATTGAGAATGTCATCTGCCAGCTGGGCCTGGCTGTCAATGTTTACAGGAGTTGTGGCTTTGCTGCACAGGAATTTACTGAAAATCTCCCGGGCCCTGTAAGAGAGCTGACAGGTAGAAAGGTCTGAGCAGATCTGTGGACACACACCCACTGGACATGCAATCCCCACCTGTGTCACTGGTATTCCCAAGGCTAACGCTGCTTTGGGGTTGGAGAACTGATTCAAAGGCCCAGTCTATATTGTGGCTTACAAAGGGAAACATAAAAGAATGAGCCAGGAAAAAAAAAAAACTACCAAATCGGCTCCTCTGCAAGTTTCTGAATGGCTGCTTTG
Source organism: Mesocricetus auratus (assembly GCF_017639785.1). Lineage (NCBI taxonomy): Eukaryota > Metazoa > Chordata > Mammalia > Rodentia > Cricetidae > Mesocricetus > Mesocricetus auratus. Next base: position 15,175,065 of record NW_024429190.1, on the reverse strand, counting down.
TAAGGGCCTCAAAAACAGAGTCGCTACCTGGAATAGGCCTCAGAGTGGGATCCACCAGCAAGATGTGAGTCACAGGGGAGGACCGGAGTGCACAGTGCTCAGAGCACAAGAAAGGCATGAGATCACTCTGTGAGGACAATTGTTACTTTGGGGACATGCCACCGGATATGCCTGGGTGGTCCTGGGGCAGCTTGAAAGGAGCCGTCAGGCTGACAGGGCGAGGGCGGCTTTGACTGAGGGCTTCTCTGAGTCCCCCTCCAGTGCTGTTCCTTCCCCCAGTCCCAACACCAAGTACCACCTCTGCCAGGCTCTGTGACAGGACATTTATGCAGACTATGTTTAGGCAGGATTAAATGTCACACACTTACGTTTTTATTCGGAAGCAGAAATGTCATGTTTTTACAGTCACGTAGGAACACCCCTTGTCAACTGCTCAAGCAGCCCTTCATGTCAGCCTGTGTCACCTGACCCCCATGCAGCCCCTGCCCTGAAGAGCAGTTTACCTCTTTTTTGTCATGTGCAGGGACATGACTGAAGCACTCACAGGCCTGCCAGAATAAAATGTTCTCTTCACTGAATTCCTTCCGTAGAAAATCCTGAGAAGAGAGCAGTCGTCACTCCACAACTCCTCCATGCAGCTGACCCCCACACCCTTATCCTGGCCTCCGTCCACAACACAGCAGTGTAGGAAACTCTCAAGAGGGCCTTGAAAGCAAGCACAGAGGCTGCCCAACATCTCTGAGGGAAGCCATCCACCTCACAGCTCTTTCCTCAAGCACAGAGGCTGCCCAACATTTCTGAGGGAAGCCATCTGCCTCACAGCTCTTTCCTCAAGAGCTGGTCATCCTTTTTTCCTTAAGACACACGTTTTTAGTTTCTAATTAGCATACAAACCTGACATCATATCATCATGACACTGTCCTACACATGTTGCCTGTATTCACCCCATTACCCTCACTCGTTGCCCCACCCCCACTCCTGGGTCCTTAAGAGCTGTACTTGTCAGAGTGCACGTCCAAGAGTTTTGAAGAGGCTCCAGCTAGGATGATGATGCACACCTGTAACCTAGTACTCAGAAGGCTGAGGCAGGAATATGAGTTCTAAGTTAGCCTGAGTAACACAGTGAGACCCTGTCTCCAAACAAATCAACAAACAAAGCCAAGAAACTCTGATGTTCCTTGCTGTACAGACATTTGGGGGGCCGGGGAGCTTCAGAAAACCCCAAGGCAGGGGGCAGGCCAGGAAGGAAGACTAAACCAAGGGTCTCTACAGATGCACACCCTACTCTGAGTCTTGGGCTTGGAGCAGATGCTGGGACGGTCAAACCCCTACAAGGTGAAGCACAGTCTTTGATGCCAGAGATGACCAAGTGAGCTCAAGCACCCTTGGCACAAAGTGCCAGTGCCCCTCCTAGTATAGCAGTCCCTTTACTCACAGAGAAGTAGCGAACACCAATGGGATCCTGCAGCAGACGCTCAAATGACACTGCCCAGCTGGCGACCCTCCTCTCCCGTAGGCGCCGGCAGCTCTGCACACTGGGGAGGCTGGCATTGCTGCTCAGGCTGTTGTTGCTGATGCAGTCCTTCAGGTCAGCTCCTGTCAACTCTGCAGGATCAGCACAGACACTCCTGCACCTCTTGCCTTTCTGTGCCCGCTCCACAGGAGCCACAGGAACCTACTGGCTCTGTTTTCCCACACTTGTCCAGTCAGAGACACGTACTGTACCTGAAGCCTAGCCAAAGGCTCTCTAGACATCAGACACAGCAGTGAAAAGAACACATCTCAGCCTCACAGGGGTGCACATGTGTGTGCGCAAGAACTCGCGATCTCTCTCTCTCTCTCTCTCTCTCTCTCTCTCTCTCTCTCTCTCTCTCTCTCATACATAATAAGCTCTGACCATGAGAATGACCCAGAGAAGCTATTACCTAAGGTGCACATATAATGTGGGGCAGAAAGCTCGATGCTGAGTATAGAGCAGGGAGGCATTTACAAGTGCACCACAAAGCAAAAGACCCTGAGTGACGTTCAAGGGGAGGCTTCAGTTGGCCCCATCGCCCTCCTGATGCTGTCTGCTGCAATTTGGAATCCATAGCTCATGGCTTGTGCACTTTTCTGTGTGCAGGTCACTTCTCAGGGGCAACATTAAGCCACAACATCCAAATTGAGTGTTTAACCATGTGTCCTCTGGCAGCTCATTCACTGGTGATCCCAATACAGGAAAACATTGCAACTCAATAAAGAGAAGGAGGAGTGTCTAGGAAGACCCCATCTGTCACCCGTCTACCTGATGAAGCAGCCCAGGGATGAGAGGAGGACCACAGGCTGGTGTCAGAGTTGTTACACATGTTGCCTCTGGTGGGCAGTGCACATGGAGCTTCCCTAGATGACTGTGACCAGGTTAGACCTACCACTGTGGGCAGGCAGGACAGGAGCCCTCCTGGACTATGCTGTCAGGAGGCCCCAGGCTCTGCAGCAGAGCTTACTAAGGTGACTTTCACATAGTAGCACTAAGGAAACATTGCTACGTCACATGTTCACACCAGGTTCCTTCACCTGTTCTGAGCACCTGTGGCCTGGTATTCAGGAAAGGCCACTCAGGATGCTCTACCCTGTGGTCAGGCTACAGGACAGATTCATGGGGACAAGTTAGCTGGCTCTAGCTTGAGGTCAGCTACTGAAGTGCCCCTCCTAGCAGGGAGGGGAGGAGGGGGAGTGAGGGGACTGGAAGCAGCATGGCCACTAAAACTTACTGATCACACCCAGTCCACAGGTGCACTGAGAGCTGCCACTGAGCCCACAACTCGGAAAGGCATGCAGATGGTGTGCAGGCCAGGACATAGAGGGTCTTACACGAGACCCAGTACAGACACTACAGGTCTAGAGGAGAGCTACCCTGGGGGCTAGGACCCAAGCCAGGGTGTGGCTACAGCCTCCTAGGATACTTTCCTCAGATCAGCATGGCACCCAGATTAAGTAGTGGGCAAGAGTGTTCAAAGACAGCTGGCACTCAGGTTAGAAGAGACAAGGGAGAGACATAGCGTCACATGCTGACACCACTACAGACATTTATGTCAGAAGAAATGACACTGTGAGAACAGAACTTGTACAATTTAATGCTTCTTTGACCACCCCCCCTCACTGTGCACCAGCCACTGATCTCCTGAGGTCTAGAGGAAAGGGCTTGGGTCAGGACACATCACAGTAGTGTCACCCTGCTCTTCCTGAACACTGCTCAGCAGGGTGACATGGTCAGAGCAGCCGGCACTATGTAGGGCTGTTTCACTATGTAGCTCGCCACCACACACACTATGTGAGCACCTCACACACTTTCAGCTGGACTGGGACCCCACAGGGGCTGGTTCTCTGAAGCAGACCTGTGTCCAGGGACCAGAGCAGATACTGATTTTCTCAGAATGTACATTTAAGTCCAGAATATGTCAGAGGTTTCCCAACAGCTACACAAGCAGAGTGTGACAGTCCCAGCAGAAAATTAATCAGGAAGCACAGGAAAAGGCAGGATGACGTCACCTAGTTTCACTGCATACCACTTCCATCCCCTCTGTACACCATGCCCATCCCCACTGTACACCACACCCATCCCCTCTGTAAACCACACCCATCCCCTCTGTACACCACGCCCATCCCCTCTGTACACCACGCCCATCCCCACTGTATACCACTACATCCCCACTGTACACCACGCCCATCCCCTCTGTACACCACTACATCCCCACTGTATACCACTACATCCCCACTGTACACCACGCCCATCCCCTCTGTACACCACTACATCCCCACTGTATACCACTACATCCCCACTGTACACCACGCCCATCCCCACTGTATACCACGCCCATCCCCACTGTACACCACGCCCATCCCCTCTGTACACCACACCCATCCCCTCTGTACACCACGCCCATCCCCAGTGTACACCACGCCCATCCCCTCTGTGCACCACTACATCCCCACTGTACACCACACCCATCCCCACTGTACACCACACCCATCCCCTCTGTACACCACGCCCATCCCCACTGTACACCACGCCCATCCCCACTGTATACCACGCCCATCCCCACTGTACACGACTTGCTATAGCACCATATAAGCAGGAAGATGTTTTGGAAAAAAACCAGACCCATGCTTGGAACAGAAGACAAAGTCCAGGAGCAGAGGAGGAAGAATGTGGTAGAGGTGGGGACTGAACCACATCTGAAAAAATTCAAGCTGGGTTCTAGATGTGAAATGAAATTGTAGAAAAACTGAGAAACCCACGTGAGGAGAGGCCTAGAAGGAAGCTCCCATGACATGAAGCACAGCAGCACCTGAATCCCACATGAAGTGCCCAGGCAAGAGGCTAAGGGTGACAGTCAGCATACATGGATCGAGGTTTGGTTCCTTCCACACCAAGACACCCACACAGACAGATGAGCAGAAGAAAGCATGACATGGGCATGGCTCCTTCTCTCTGCAACCTGCTTCTAGTGCAAGCTCCACACCACTCTGCCCCACGCTGCCCGTCACAGGCTTTGTACAGACAGGTGACAGCCCAGCAGACATGAGGACTTACGCATCACAGACAGTGCTTACACTTCTCGGTACATAGGAATCACACTATGCTCAGGCAGGCTTTGTCAGCTCAGGCCCCCATGGAAAGTGAGGTGCTGATGTTGCACCTCACTGCATCTTCTGCCCATGAGGTGACCATCACCAAATGAAGCAGAGTGAACACTGCAACCTCCCCCTCCAGCTTTTCCTCCTGAGGCAATGAAGTCTGAACTAAGAACTGAATAAGGACCAGAAGTCAACTCAGGGAACGCAGAAGAGTCCTCTACACCAGGATGTAAACATGCAAAGGCCCTGTGGCAGAAGATATGCAGCTCACAACTGTGATCCAACTGAGCAGCAGGAGCGCTGGCAGGCCACATGGGTACTTTGGCAATGTGACCTTCACCCCAGACAAGGGACTGGCAAAGTCTCTTGTGCTCCTCACAGTGCAGAGTGACCAAGAGGACAGGAAGGCAGAGGAGGAAGGTGGGACTGAGTCACCAAGCTACCCATAGACCATATGACCCTACAGGGAGATGAAACGTGTGCTTCTGAATTACAAGGTACTTGTAACTGCAGCACAAGCTTAGTATGAGAAATACTCACTCTGTGACAAAGGCACCCAAGTGCTGAAGGAAAAATGGCCCAGTCCTCCATGTAAGCCTGCAGACCTCCCAGCTTGCTCAAATGCATCTTGTTCCTGTCTGCCAACTCAACAAGACCGTCCCACTCCTGTAAACACGCAGGTTCCTATGTGCTCACCTTAACTACAAGGGGTCCCTAGTGCTGCAGCAGGGAGTGTTGAGTTTGTGTGGGAGTGAACCTGTGCTGTCTGAGTCAGTAAGTGAAAGATGACCAATATGCTAAACTCATTTTTATAACGTGACACAAAACAGTGACTTTCTAAGACTCACAAGTCAACATAACACTATGAACTCTAACAAAGGAGGAATTGTCGCAAATGACTGCTGGGCTGAACTCTACTGTGTCACTGAGTGTCCCACACTGTACTGTCTGCCAGGATTCCTGCCTGTGGGTCAGGCTCGCCCTTGGGTCTCTCAGGCATGGACAATGGGCTCAGAGGAAGGCAGCGCAGCACCTAAGCAGGCACAGCTCAAGTGACAATGACAGCGGTGGAGAGTGCTCACCACAGGAGATGAAGGGAAACAGGGCCCATCTCCCGGCAGCTGGACTAGAGACCCACTCCGGAGAAATCCCTGGTTAGTGAGGGGAGAGGTTCCATGCTTGCAACAAAGCACTTCCCCTAGGACAAGAGGAAGAGTCTATGCCCTGATAACACCTCCCTGGGGCTGTGGGAACAGGGGCTTGGCCTTGAGTCCAGCATAGCACAGGGACCTAGACAAAAGCAGCACAATGTTGAGGTGACACATAGCCACAGTGTGCTACGACAGGTCACACACACGCAAAGGCAATTCCTGATCCACAAGAATGCCATACAGAGTTCTTTTAAACAGAGCTCCTAGTGGATGTTTTGATCCCATCGGGGCACAGGAGGCTGGCAAAGCAAGGTGTAAAGGCAGAGTCCCCTCAGAGGCTTGGCACAGGTCGCCCCTACACGTTGAATAATAGTGCTTTTCACAGGCTACACAGACAAGTCCCCTCCCCTTTGTCATCCATTTCTGAGTTTGGAACCCCACACCATGTCCCAGCACTGCTGGTCATATAGAAAACAAAGTACCTTCAGGGTAAGCCTGACCCAGGACAGCAGGCAGCAGCTAGTGGCCAAGGAACTCCTTGTAAACACCTCTGTTCTTACACCTCGTTCAAGGTCAGGCCAGGAGGCTGCCACATGCCACGCCTGAGACTCACTGGCCTGCAGGGAGCTGTCTGCCTGGTCCTCTAATGTTAAGCACTTGAGTGAAATACAGGCTGAGTTGAAGAAGATAAGGCATGGTGGCACCCATTCACCTGCACTGCGGCTTTAGCGGGTATGTTCTAGGTGTTTGTAGTGATGTGGGTTTTCTTCTTTCAGTCAAATGCTGTCCTGGTGAGAACGTGACTCGAGTCTGTGGCAGATTTGCTGAAAGCTGGAACAGTTGCCAGCACAGCTGTAGAGATTGCTTAGAGACAGGCTGTAGGTTAGAGATGTCAGTAATTCCTTGAGACTGAACACATGGCCTCAGTCCGCTGCCAGCACACTGTATCTCTCATACAAATCATAATACTAAGTATTCCAAATGCTCAAGTCTCAACTCCAAGCCACGTGGCAGCCCATCCCAACATAAGACCCTCCCGACGCAGCAAACATACCTGAGGACTGCACACGTCAGCCTGCTCTGACACTCAAGACAAGTTGACAAACAGATGCGGGACTTTACCTGGGTAGAGCTGATAAGAGCCACTGTGGTGCCATCTAACCAAATACTTCCAACCATTCACCGTAAACCCCCCTTCTGAGTCCATACCAGGCTCAGCCTGGGTGGCCTGGGGCAGAGGCTTGGGCCACAGGTGCTGAGGACATGGCTCCTTAGCTCAGCCTTGGGGGTAGATGAATTATGGTGGAGCCTCAGGGTCCCTCACAAAGGCAACCTTCAGCCTTCCAGCACTGGCTGCTAGAGAGGCCCTAGAGCCTCACAAAGCCTCGGAGACTCATGCATAATGCACAGTCAAGTACCTGCAACAGAGGCCTGAATTATTCACATGGGCAGAGACACTGTTCTCCCAATGCTGGGGAGGAGCCACTGTGCAGCTCATCAAACGGCAGCAGGGGAGAGCACCGAGAATGCAAAGCTCCTTGTAACAGTTATGCAGTGCTGTCGTATTCCACATCATCTTGAATTTAAAATCTTAGGTCCCATAAACACGAGATCTATATTCAGTAAGAATGACTAAAACCATGGAGTCTCAAGGATGTGCACTTAAGAAACAACCATCCCGAACTCAACCAGTTCCAAAGCAAAGTCTGTAGCATACCTCAGAAAAGCCCGACGGACTGGGAGCCTGGCCGGAGGTAGGTGTGCCAGCTTTGGAAAATAAAGCCTTTCGCTGCTGCCTTCAGGAACTAAACCGGTACACAAACAGAGACGGGGGAAGGCAGAGCCCTGTGAGTTCTCCATGGTGTCTGAGGCTGGAACTTCCCCAGGTAGCACAGGTAAGGGTTAGCAGAGGCCTCCCATACTAAGGCAGAAAGTGCTACGTGTTCACTGAGCTGTGCCCATGGCTTCAGTCTCCTGGGATGGTCTCTCGCGGCTACACTGGCTTTTAGTGGGTCAGCAGCTTGCTCTCAGTGGTCTGGTACCTGTCTTCTCCACTCAGTCCTCCATCAGGTGGGCCTAATGTCCCTGTGCATCCTCCCACACACTGAACACTGATGGGAAACAGACACATACCTGCAGGCCCACTGTGTGCTTTCCCTGCTCATCCCAGAAGCTGGTCTTTGGATATCTATCACTTCCTGTCTAGCAATGGACAGCATCCTTTTCATGCCCACACTTACTCCCTCAACAAAAAGCAGCTAGCTCAGTTCTCTGGAGTTCCTATGCAGATGACACTCGCAGCAGAGTCTCACCTTCATACCTCGTTGTGCTGTGTAGTCCTGTCACCTGCTCGGTGAAGCAGCTGCCTCTCTGTGAACATGTCCCCTTCATTCCCACATATGTTCAATGAGTTCTCTCAGGGCTGGGACACAGGTCTTACCATGGACTATTACCTCAGGGTACTTTTACTCAGTACTCTAGTGTGTTTACAGGTGACTGACACATTGTCACATGACACAAGGTATAGAAGTATCTTTTTTTATTCACCCCAAACTTTTGGTTTTGGGAGCATTTTGAATTTCAGATTTCTGGACTAAGGCTATTCAGCCTGTATTCTGAGGGAAAAGAGTAACAGTGCAGAAGACCAGTGCCCTGACTACAGGATCATGCCTCAAGCTGGCATGGTGCACCCAAGAGAAAGGTCCCTGTAAGACCCGCTTCTCTGCCCAACATTCTGGCAAGCCAAGATCAGATGGCGGCCGACTTCAAACTCTCCAGCCTACCAAGGTCTCAGTGCAGAGATGGAAGGTCACCAGTGTGAACAATTTTGGCTCTGGGAGAAGCCAGGCAGAGACAGAGCCCAACATAACCTTTCTGAATCTAGGTGACATGATGTAATGATCACGTGATTCCTTATGTCTACATCTTGGCTTTCTTATGGAGAGAAAGTAACAATTGCAGGGCTTGGAGCCCAAGAACACAATAAAGATCCCAAGCTACATATCCAAGTACTGGAATTGTGCCAGAAGCTAACAGGTTTCCTGTGTCACAATATGTAGATCTGAGTTCTGTCACCATACTCCAAGAGCTGCTGGCTAAGAGTACTTCCTTCTCATTGCCAGCAGGGTAACACTCTGTATTAAGCAGTGAGGAGAGCTCAGGACAGGCCTAGCTGCTACAGACTACACAGTATAAACTTGAGGGCAGCCATTCAGCTCCTCGCCTGAGAAAACCAGGGCCAGCAGTGACAGATCCTGATAAGCAGAATGACATGCTTTGAGCCCCACAGGACCTCCTCGGAACACAGTCAAATTCTGAAGGTCCACCATGAGGGTGTGGTTCTGATGGCTTGGGATAGTGGTAAGTGTCACAGGCACCACAAACTCTGAGGTGGCATCCCAGTACCCTTCCTGCCCTGCTTGCTCCTAGGCATCAGCCAGCCAGGCTTCATAGTCTTACATGGAGTAACAACGCCAGACAGTCCTTTAAGACTGTGCTGAGATCACATGGCTATACATACTTCAAGGGCCCTGAGGGACCAAATGGGAGAAAACCAAATGCTGTCCTGAAGCTAAGACCAGACCCATCTGAGCTCAGCGGAACAAACTCAGCATGTGAAATGACAGTGTTCCAAGAGAGGAAATGCCAAGCAGATGGGCAAATGCCAAGAGCTTTCAGGGCCATAAGAGTGGGTAGAGCAGGAGCTGCCAAGGGTCAGTGTGGGAAGTGGTGGAGCGAATAGTTCCTTCATTTGTCACACTGCACTTTCAGGATTCAGTTGAGAAGCCATCAGCTGCCACCATGAGGGCCCCTGGACTATGGGAGGCTCTATGACACTCCAGGAAGGGGCAGTACCTCTTTCAAGCCCCTGATCAGATTCACACACTGGCTAGAACCAAAAGAGGGTCACATGATTTCTTAACTGGCTAATTCTTTCTCAATATAGATTTATTTCATGTTGGCAAACAAAAAATTAGTATCATAAAGACATTCTCCTTTTATGTTCATATCAATGGTCACACGTGAACCAGCCACCTGGCAACAGAACCTGGCCGAAGGAGAAGACACACACACTGCCCAGAATAAGCTCAGGGATCCAAAGGCTGGGCTCAGGAGGAAGGCTCTGGAGCCACATGCCCACATGGGAGATAGAGGCGGGGCTTCACCTGCTACACAAGCCATGTCAACACGGGTGTTCTGGCTGGGCCACGTGTAATGATGGAGCTAACTTCATAGGAAGTAGTGAGCGCCACTCCTCACTGGAGAGCCACTTAACCTTTCTATAAAACCCTGGTAATAACCACATACCCTCATCACAAGAAAGTTGTGTCAGGCACACAGTAGGCACTGAATGATGTCAACTAATAATTGGGCCATGCTAGTCCTGAACATCATGTGAAAGGATTAGCAACTCCAGCTATGTACCTGCAGTGTTAAGTCGTGATTCACAAAATACTTTCCCCTTCAAATTTTTAAATATAAATCTAAAATTTGTGTTGGTCAGTATCTAAAATCATCCCCTCCCATGAGGATCTCATCTAAGGTCCTACTTTCTCTCTGATGGACTCCATCAGTCCTGAGTGGCCAGGTGCTTTGCTTTGGGTTTGTAGATAGATGTCAACTGTGAACTGTGCATATGTAGTTTTCTCCTTTCCAGTCCTAAAGACTCTTTCTTGTCTTTTTAGTCTTGGATAAACCTAAAACCTAAAGTTGCTGAGACGCGGACATGCTAGTGTGATCCCTGGTTCTAACAGAAATGCTTCTGATTGTGGAGATAACAAGTCAAGCCAGGGCTTGACTGTCAGCTGCTACTTTGGCCTCCATGGTGTGAGTCATTTGGCCTCACTCCTTCTCTACTGTGACAGATCTGCTTGCGTGCTTGCAGTCATCTGCACTGAAAGCAAACTGAAAACATGAACTCGGTCTGCCCACAAATATACCCGAGTGTCCATAAGTATTACAAACACAGCAGAAACTCAAAACCCTAACTCACATCATGCAGAAAAGCATGGGGGCATCCAAGATTTAAATGTGAACAATAAAACAGTAATGATTTTACTTTCATGGTCTTAGGGAGGGCAGAGTAGAGTAAGACAAAATGCTACTTAAAGGGGAGATGGCCACTGAGACTGTCTTAAAAACTTTCCATCTTTAGAAGACAACACTGAGAACCAACTGCAGAAGGTTTACGGCATGCCTTCTTCAAATGCTACTACCCTTCTTTCATCTCATTACCTACAAAACACACGAACACAACTCAAAATAGAAGCTGTAATGTGTGAAGGAGAACTGTCAACACTGCTGTATTTGAACACCTGATCCCCAGTCGATGACGTGGTTTCAGGGGGAGGGGCTGCTGAACATTTGGGAGATAGAGCCAGGGCCCTGCCGGAGGAAGTACATCACCGGGGGCAGGCTGGGAGTGTTCATAGTCTTGCCTCACTTCCTGGTCACTCTCTGCTTCATCTGGCGCTCAGCTTCTTGTTCCTGCAGCCATGCCTTCTACTTGCAACCATGCCTCCCCACCACAATGGACTCTTATCTCTTTGAAACTGTAAGCTAAAACAAACTTCTACAAGCTTCCTCGGTTATGGCATTTTATCATAGCAATGGGAAGGTGGCCATTATAAGCTATCATAATTCATTCATTAAATCCAAGAATCATTTTCAGGATTTATTATTCAATTTTCTACTAATCAACTAATAACAACAAAACCCAGTCATATGAGAAAACACAAAAAGCAAGCAACAAGCACAAGCTTGTTTATTTTTGGCAGTGTCTGGGATGGAATGCAGGGCCTCAGGTTTGTTTGTCAGATACTCTATATCATCCCTGAGCAAGAGTCTGAATATTCACTGCCTCTCTCCCCACCCCACCAAAAAAAAGCCAAATGGCCACATACAAACCCTAGCAACCATGATGAACACAACAGGAAACTCTGAGTAGGCGGTTCCTTACATATTGCTGGGTGATATTCATACTGGAAAATGGAAAATGGAGAGTATATACCACATACACCAATGGCCAGGTGTCCATGCAAAGACCTGTACAGGCATGTTTTATAACATCATTGTGACAGCAGAAGTCTAAACCAGTTTAGAAGCTATCACCAGGGGCATGAGTGGACAGTGGCCATTTAACAAAGAACAGGGCACGGTAGCCAGAGTGAATGGTAACTGGCCCACAAGGCCTGAAAGCTCATGTTCACAGAAAGTAGTCACATACCAGAGAGCACACATGGCAGCATTAGTTCAAGTGGGTGTAGCAGCCAACCTGTCCTCAGTGGGGAACTGGTGATGTTCTCTCTCTTGCTGATGGTGTGTGTGTGCATTCAGTGTCTAAGTTACTTTTCAACAAAGAAGTTTTCATTACTTGAAAAGTTGTGACTAAAACTCACCTCAAGTGTCTAGAGCTGTGAACTGTGAGAAGTGCCTTCTAGACATGTTTCCCCAACACAAGGTAATTTTACATAAGGGAGTGAGTGCTCTAACTGGACTTCTGTTGTTGGCAATCTTTCTCAGATGCTGTTTATATGTTCAAGTTTGGCAATTCAAACAAATGGAGAGGGAAGTAGTCTCCAAAAGAAAAGTGGCTGCTATGTTGGGCACAAATGGCCTATGTGTGACCAGGTTGGGGTGGAGACAACAAAACAGGGACTGTGCATGTGTTTTCATTTTTAACAGATCACATGGTAGGGATGAGACATCAGTCCAGAGTAGAGGTGGCAGGGGCAATGTGTCCTGGGAGCTAGGCAGAGGCTCAAAGGATGATGCCCTGAGAATGTGTGCTTTCCTCCTCCAGTGCCAGCCATTCCCCAGTGTGTTGTAAAGATCCTGGCATCAATCCTATTACTTCTATTAATGTCAACTAACTTGAAAGGATGCCTTTTTAAAGACAGGAAAGCCATCATTAGGTCATGAGCCTTAGGTTTTGTTTTAAAACATTTACATAAAAGCCTTCCTTCCCAGAGGATGTGGCAAATTGTCCCAGAGATATGCTGGCTGGCCCCAATCCCTTCTTTTCAAGGCTCACCAAAAAGTTCATGTTTCTCAACCAGCATTGCCACCTATGTCTCAAACCCTGGCAGGTGAAGTCAATGGATAAGAAATAAGCACATGGCAGTGCCACCTAGCTGACCTCCATCATGTTCAAAGCTGGTAAGGGACCTCAGAGAACTCCCATATCCTGTCCACACCCCTGCTCAGGTCCTGAGAACAAATGGTGGTTCAGACTCCCACCAGCCTGTAGCATGGTGGGAACGGTCCTCCTCAGCAGACTTGAGACCTTGCAGGCCCCTGCCCTCTGTGTCTGGATCCAAAATGCAGAGAGACCACACAGCACCTGAGTTACAACTGCCACTCACTGAGGTGAGGGCTGAAAACACCGGAACCTGTGGGCTAAGTGTTGCTATTTAGGCATGCAGCACCACAACCTTTCCCTTATCTAAGGACACCCTTGAGTGTCACACCACATGGTGCCAGGCAGACTGAGAGCCCACCAAGGTGAGCCCAAATATTCTACAGTGTGCAGAACACTTTCAGGAGCCCCACACTGCTCCCCGGAGAGCTGGGTACAACAAGAAGCACCAGGGTGTGGCTGGAACAGTGACATCTCAGAAGACGGGTTCTCATGTGGTCAGGGCCATGACCACTTCATCGTGATGCTCTGACTTTCCATGACTGAATGCTTTGTAAAGGCAGACAAAGTAACGGATAGGTGGGCAGGCAAGGCTTGCTGATTCCAGAGTGAGGCATCAGCTCTGAATGAAAGAGGAACTGATTGCTTCCCACGCCTGTAACATGTGGGATACAGGATACTCCAGGCATACTGCGGGTGAGACCTGGAGCTTCATGATTCTAAGGGCAGTGTTAATCCTGTGGGATGAAAAAGCATGGGAGCTCTTTGTATGGAGCTCAGATTTTATTTCGAATTTTCTAAATCATGTTTCACAACAAGGACGTGAAAGCACTGCAACCACGGGATGTTGGTGGTGATGGGCTGGCTGCGACTGGAACCCTACTACCACTTAGCAATAGAAAATTAAAGTAAATGTGCGCAGCAACGATCCTGGGAAGCTGGACCACTGTCACTCCTGACGGGAAAGCCATCAAGGAGGTGTGTGCTTAGATCACCCCATTTACCAGGAGGCATGCTGGGAACTACCGCAGAAGAGGGTCTTCACAAGTGACACTTCATTGAGCTGAAGAGACTGATCAGAACTACAGAAAACTACGGAGCTGCAACACTGAGCTCAGACACAACTGGTGGAGAGGAAGGTGAGGACCACTCAGGACATCTCACCACTGTAGGCAGCGCATGCTCAAATGAGGCCCCAGGAGGTTGCAAGGACTGGTTTGGAGCTATAGGATGAAGGCTGCCAGCCCTTGCGCAAGTATGGGGAAGTTCCAGATCCAACCAGTTCTGGTAGGAATCATGGAGGGACTCCATCAAGCTATGAACAGAAAGACTCTTTCAGGAGGGGTATCCTTCACACGCCAAGTCTGGAAAACACCTTGGCCAAATGACAACGGAACTGCTGCTGCGGAGCACCAAGGAACTAACTCCGGGGCAACTGCCCTCCGTGCCCCACCACATCTCTTAGCAACATTTCCAGCAAGTGCCACACTGGTCCAGAGACACGGTCCCCTTGTTATGCTGCTCTGTGTCATTCCTTCCTACTCATTCCCGCGAAGATCCTCATACGTGTCCACTTAGGACATTCATGGTTTTTTCCTGTTACCCAGCTCTCCAGCCAAAAGCTCGATGGTGTAAGTGGAATGTCAGGGAGGACAGCACCCCTCCACAGCTCTTTATCAAGGTGTAGAAGAGCACAGGCCCAAGGCATGTATTGCAAAAGCTTTTGCAAGTGAGAATACTATGTCAACTCCTCCGAAACGGAGTGTTGGGACATACACAGGAAGCCCCTGGGTATCACCTCCCCGACTGTACCCTCCTGGTCTCAGAGCCAGACTCATGCTGATCCTCTACCTCAGACCCCCACACAAGGCTCAGTTCCGCCGAGTCCTGTTCTCTAAGAATCTAATGATTGCATTCCCTGGTTAGGGAGGGTGCACAGCTGCCTCAGGTGGGCCTCTGAAGACAGAGGGGAACCAAGAGGACCTCACTCCCACTCTAGTGCTCTAGAGACAAGTTCTGAAACCAACACACCCAAGGTTCCCACAAGTAGGAGGGGGGAGGAGGGAAGGTGAGAGGAAGGGAGGGGAGGGAGGAGTCACTGGCTTTATTACTTTTGAACTTTGCTTGAAAAAAAATTCACAACATAGTTACTAATAAAAACTCCTTCCAAATGTCTTGTAAAACCAGAAAGAAATGAGTGTGTTGGGAGGCATCTTGGCAGAAACCAAGTCTGCCTGCTTTCCCAACAGTCTACAGTCTGTTTGAGTTTTAAGTCCAAAAAAAAGCTGTAAAAAATGTGAACTACTGAGCCAAATAAAAGGCTCTGATGAAAACACCTGCTCTCACCCCACATGCTACAAATTAACATCCCATTCCCACTAGTTAGTGAGCAGTTTTGAAAAGTACAAGATTAGGCTGTGGTGCCATGAACCACCGAGTCATGCTGCACAGTAGCCAAGGTTCCACCGAGGCTCCCTTCACATCCCTCATCTCTTGTGATTTTATAGACAGTGGATTTGCCTGCCAAGAATCTTCATAATTGCAATGCTCCATATGTTGAAAGTGAGTATGACCTAACTCCGAATCCTTGTGGCAACAACAGCGGACCCTTCATCACTGAGCAGCATCTGCACCTGCATCAGCTCAGCATACCTGTGATGTGGACCACTCCACTGCACTACAGACAGAAGATGCTATCAGGCTGGAGCAAAGCCAAAGTTACCAGACAGGAAGGGAAGATGGCTGGCCTGTGGGCAGCCCTGGGCAGACCCCTAGTCTTTACCCCACACCTGAGGGTGAGGATGAACAGTTAAGAAGTATCAGGGAGTGAGGAACAACAGGCAGGAGCACGTGGTCATTCCCAGAACATCCAAAGGTAAGGATAAGTTTTTCACAGTTGTTTGAGAGGTGAGGCAGCCCTCCAGATGGCAGAGTTGGAAACTGTAAAAACCAAAACTAACAGGAATGAGAAGACTGAGAGAGCCTAGCAGCCTCCTCAGGGAGGACCTGGCTGGGTTTCACAAGGAGGGAGGCTAAGTAGACCTGGCCAAGCCCACACGCACCTAGCACAGGTCAGAGGCAAAAACATGAAACCAAGGTGCCTCCACCGCTCTCAGCAGGCAATGCTAGTCCTCGTCAAATCTGCTCAAGTCTCCAGGACAGAGTCTGGGGAGTGGCCTAGGCTCCCAGAACCCAGTCTAGTGTCCAGATCAGCCTAGCCAAGCACCCAGGCTAGCCTAGAGTCTAGACACATACCAAGTACAGACAAGTACTTAGCCCAGCCTAGCCCAGTGTCAAGTACCCAGAGCCCCGCACCCATGGAGCACAGCAGGCCAAGAATATAGCTCTTGGCCTGATATACTCTTCCCTCAAGTGCCACTGAGAATCCCACCACAAAGCAAACCTACTGTCATGCACATGACGGTCACACAGCTGGGGACACTCACTGACTCTCTGTCTACTCTGCACTGGGGCAGAGGGGCAGAGAAGAGGCCACTCATGTCCATCCTTCAGATAAGAAAGGATAAAAGCAGGCCTAGCAGCCTGGAGAAGAAGGCAAAGACAGACTCAGAGTGCCCTCTGGAGTTTAGCCAGGTGGGGGTGCAATGGACGGAGTCACCGCCTGCCATTCAACCAGGCATTTTCCATCTGTGGTCCAGGATAGGACAGCTACTTGACTGATTTTAAGAACATTTTGCTGCAGAAAACACTTTAAAGTTTTTAAAAGCCACTGCCTTAACCCAGCCTTCCAATGCCTGTATTAATGTCACTGAAGATCATTGGGACCCAGATCCCATGATTCTGTCACCAAGCTTTCTCACGCCAGTCACTGGCAGGAAAGAACAGAACACCACACAGAGAAGGGGCAGGTGAGGCGGGTGGACAGGAGCTGAATGACACCAGGGAGAGCACGGGGAGACTGAGAGACCTGGGGAACTGGAGAAGCACTGCAGAGTCACTGGAGCTAGTCTGGGGCAACATACACTACAGCACTGTTCAAACTGGGTCCAAGTTCTGTATGGGCAGGCCACAGCTACTGTCCTGAGAGAAACTGCAGAGGACAAGCACAGCGTGGGGGGGGGGTGTTGAACAGCATAGAGAGCTTAGGAAAGGTGTTACACAGATCCCAAAGTCACGTCCACCACTGACTTCACACTGCTACAGTCTGATTATGCCAGGATGCAGCATGCGGACAGTCCTAACTTTGGAGGAGTTGGTTCTCTTCCTGTACCACATGGTTCCAGGAACAAAATTCGGGTTATTAGGATTGTCTGGCAAATGCCTTTACCCACTATAAACCATCATGCAGCCCTTCTCTGGCATAAGTCAAAGAGTGCTGTCCTTACAAGGACCCTGAAAGCTAAAAGAAGCTTGTATGTGTGTCTCTTAGTGAGGAGCAGGTAGAACCAGAGGCTGGGGGATCCTTCCATAGAAGGGAAAGGTTCTGACTCGGACCCAGGCAAGAAAGAGATCATAGCTGACTACTGCCTGTGTGACAAGAGCACTTCGTTTGTCCTGTATTGCTTTCTCATACCTATCACAGACTCCTCTCTCTTTTAAGTTCTGTAAACGATCTGCTCCCAGGGACTTGCGAGCTGTCTGTATGCTAAAACTGCAGTAATAATGTCTCTAATGATCTGCCTGCTGTCGGTTTACTTCCCACACTAGAGCTGCTGAACCCTTAGAGGACAGGCACCCTAAATGTCCCCGTGCAGCACAAGGTGGTGAACCCTCTGGTGGGAGGGGAGACCCTGGCACAGCTGCTAGTATGAAGTTAAAGAGCACGGAGGAGGCATCCTGGGAACACAGAGGTAGTGCAGAGGGAGATCACTGCAGGAGCACAGAGGTGGAGCACTATGGAGCACAGAGGTGGAGCACTATGGAGCACAGAGGTGGAGCACTATAGGAGCACAGAGGTGGAGCACTATAGGAGCACAGAGGTGGAGCACTATAGGAGCACAGAGGTGGAGCACTATAGGAGCACAGAGGTGGAGCACTATAGGAGCACAAAGGTGGAGCACTATAGGAGCACAGAGGTGGAGTACTGTGGAGCACAGAGGTGGAGCACTATAGGAGCACAGAGGTGGAGCACTATAGGAGCACAGAGGTGGAGCACTATGGAGCAAGGCATCACAGATGTCAATGTGAAAGCCAAGCCTGTATCTGAGGTGGAAAACTCCTTTCAGTTCCAGCATCAACAGTGGGACTCTCGTATTTATAGCCCCTCCCCTCTCCTATCCCTCCCTCCCTCTCTGTCACTCCTCCCTTCTTCCCTTCTCCATCCCTGAAGCTGAGGTAAAACCGCTGGCTCAAGCATGCTAGGTAAGGACTCTAACCATGAGCTACACCCCAGCCCATACTTGGTTTACACATTTTCAAACTTCCAGGTTAACCTGGTTTTCTGTTTGGACAAGTTTTCAACAAGAGGATCATCAGGAAGTCTCTGGATGCTAAGGAATCTCCTTCTCTGGACAGCATCTGCTGTCCTAGGGACAGTGTGCCCTCCCCAGAAGGCTAAGCGCAGGCTACGGGGCAGTGGTGGCCTGGAGCCCTTTCTTGCTGAGCAAGTGAAAAGCACACTCTGAGCAAAATCATAAGTGGCAATCGCCCAACTTCCTTAAAACAGCACGAAATGACATGGTAGGAACATACGTTACCAAATGTTACATATGGTCTGGAATGACAGCAGAGTTACGTTATGTCAAGGACATGGTTAGCTGGATGTGGGACACTTCTGAAGGGTATGAGATTTCCTAAAACCGTAGCTCAGGCTGGATGAGGATTGAGCTGGCCCCTCACCTCTGTGTATACTTGGAGCACATTTTTCCTACAGAAGCAATGGTTGCTGCGGTTCCTAGGCTCCACGTGGGAACCTGTCTATACTAACCAAGTCGATAAAATATCTATCTGTGGGAACATTCGAGCTCTGGGGAGCCCTTCTCCACAGGTACCTTGGCATAGCATGGGGGAACAGGAAAGTGCTCCTGGGGCCTGAGGGAAATGGAAGGTCTTAGCTGGATCAGTAGGCTGAAGGACAGGGTCCTTCTCCAGGCCTGAGCCCCAGGGACCTCAACTGGGGTGAAACTAACTTCAGTATCTATGTAACCAGGTGCATAGCACTGGCCTCCTGGAACTAACACACAGACTGAGCCCAACAGCCTCTTCATTTTAATCTCATAATCAGAAAAGAAACCAAAAGTAGAAAAACAATAAAAGCATGAAAAAAATAAAATATATCCAGCCGTCTAGCACAGTTGTTGAAAGTCCCTGCCTCCTGCCATAGCAGGCCTCACACAAGAACAGAACACAGCTCTGTGGCCCTGGCGTCTGAGATGGAGGAGGAGGGGACAGGGAGTGTAAAGCCCCCAGCGACAGGGGAATCACCTGGCCAGGACACCACTTCCTCAGAAAGGCCCAGTGGGGGCTGGGAGCCAGGGGGTTCCCATTCTTGGAAAGGAACCTTCTGAAACCTATGGGACAACTTGTGATACTGGGGCTGGGGAGGGCTGGCTTCCCCAACTCCTAACAACAGGGAAGAACTTTGGAAGGTCAATAAAATATTATGTATTATTAAACTGATAGATTATAGAAACCTCTCAAGTATGTAAATTTCCCACAAGAATAAATGTCCTCTGCCAGAAAAGAGAAGCTGGCACTGAGGCTGTGAACCTGTATTTGTAGACCAGGCTTGGCTGCACGTGTGTCCTACTTCTTTTCTTGTTTTAAGGAGGCTTTTCCTGCTCCTGGCTTAAGACTGATTAAATGACACGATCATTATTGTACATAACACAGGAAATATAAGCCCCTTTATTCTAAAATGTAGGCTTCTAACACTGGTGCTCAGGCTCCCTGTGGTCTGCATTCCCGCATGAACAGGTTTGTAATTCAAACTGTATTCCCCTGCACTCCCCCATTCTGTGACTGCCACAGAGCTACTAAGGCCAGAGCTCTGCCTGCAATTCCTGTGGGACAAGGAACCCAGCCTGAGGAGAGACGACAAAAGTTTCTACAAATGATACCAAGTTCTCTGTCATGCTAAGAATACAATGTGCATGAGGAATGTCTAGATGAAACCCTCCAAATAGTTTTAGGCAGGTTTTTTTTTTAACACTGAATAAAAACCAGGGATTATGTTAGAGAAATGGAGTGAAACCTGGCTAGGGTTTTTCTTCCTGGTCAGTCCCACTAAAATGTTTTAGAGACAGAAGAAAGGTTTTGATTTTTCTTCATCCCACACTCTCATCTACTACAATTTCCTTAAGGAAACTTCCAGAATGACTCAAATTTAGCAAGTGCTTTGAGAGCTGAACTTGCTCGTTTGGAAGCTGGATGTACAAGGGATCGGCAAGCATGTTTTTGCTTGTTGATCACAGGCATGCAGGAGCATGAACTGCAGCCCAGCACACTGCCAATGCCGGCTATCACGGAGTTTCTATTGCCATGTTAGTCAAACACATGCTAAACCACCGGGAAGCTACCCCAGCCCAACTCCAACTGAGACCTTCCCACAAGGGAAAGGCAGGGAAAACATCTTTCCTGAGTACATCAAATGGCAAATATAATTTCATAATTTGAAAATGGCAATAAAAATAATAAAATATGTGACTTACCACCATCAGACACAGTTGCAGACTGAAAAAAAAGAGAGAGAGACATGAGTTAATTAATTACATCTCATGACAAGATTCAGGGAACAGCACTTCACTTCCTCCATCGAGAACACAACCCAATGTCCCGGGAGACTCCCAGCTACCCAGGTAGACTCTGAGAAGCAGACAGTGAGTCAAGCCTTGGGGCTCCAACTCCGCCCCAGCTGGTGACTCCCTGTAAGAGGAAGTTGCCGTCATTTTCACTTGAAAAGAACAAATCCCAGCATGTCTGACATCACAGTCTTATTAACAGCCCTTGTGATACCAGCTTAAGACTGACACCCCAGTGAGGGCACCCTGCAGGGCAGGGGCTTGCCAGTACCAGACAGCGTTCAGTTCAGGTCTGTGTACCCACCAGTATGTGCCCTCCACCCCAGAGTGGGACCTGGAGTGTGAGAAAGCAGGACAGAAAGTGCCTGTGTCCCTAACCACACACCCCAAAGTAGGAGAAGAGGAGAAGAGTGGCCACTACAGATCTGGGGAAAGGCCTGGAGTGGGGTGGGGTGGGGTGTGTGTGTGTGTGTGTGTGTGTATGTGTGTGTGTGTGTGTGTGTGTGTGTGTGTGTGTGTGTGTGTGTGTGTGTTGGGGGGAGGATGCTAAGAACTACTAGGCAGAAAGGCTGATCCTCCAGGAATAATTCTCTGAGGGAGCCTGGCCTGGCCTGATGTGGACACTTCTATTGGTCGGTCAGTCAGGTGGTAAGTGGTCCAAGATAGTGTCAGCAGGGAAAGGGAACTAGACAAGAAGGCAGGCATCCCAGAGGCAGCAGGGAGACCAGCTGGTGAAGGTGGAGCATGGAAGAGCCATTGTAGCCTGTGGTTAGTATCCTGGCCACAGTATGGTTCCTCTCCAAGAGCAGGCAGGACAGCAGAGCGCCAGGGTGGCTCAGAAAAGACACATGACACATAGCAGGCCCAGCACCACTACTTTCATGTCTACAGTATGCCAACACATCAGAAAACCTCCCCTCCTGTGGCCTGGGCTATAGCTAGCCCTATAGAAAGCTTCCTGGTCCCACATCCCCAGGCTCCTACCATTTTGTCTCCCCAGGGTTCTACCAGTTTTGCTATAGCACTCAGCTCTTAGCTGAATAGGACTTCTAAGGTGCAGGCAGTCAGAGGACAGACAGCAAGTGAGCACAGCCTGGCTCATAATCAGATCTGGGTCTCCCCCAAGCATGTGGTAAGACCCATCCAGTAAAACAATCTACTCAGGTGGTATCCAACAGATACCCCAGTGGCAGCCAACAGGAACACCTAGAACCAATGGTCATAAGGCACTATCCACTTTCGCCAAGTAAGTCAAAGGACATATGAAACACAACCCACCAGGCCACCTGGATTTAGGCACTTCATATCTTACTCTTTACCCCACATCCAGGCCTACTAGGCAGCCAGCTAGTGTTATCCACCCTGGCAGATACTGAGGGCCCCCATCACTATCCTGCTATGATATATCATGAAGGACTCGACGGGTCCACCTTGATGGCTAGCCTCCACTTATGACCAAGAGACTGTCATGGCACATAGAAAGAAGTCACTTCTTACTGTGACTGCTATAACCTGTGATGGGTTTGAACCCATAAAAACCCAGGTCTAGGGAATTCAGGTTTCCTTGCCATCAAGAGGGTACATCCAACTACTTCTTAATTTATGTATGTGGTTATTTCACCTGCCTGTATGGCTATCACCACATGTGTGCCTCAGAGGCCAAAAGAAGGCATCAGATTGTTTGTAATCCTACTGTTACAAATTCCAGAGTCCTCAATTGTGAGCTTCCATGTGGATGCTGGACATTGAACCCATGTCCTCTGGAAGAGCAGCCAGTGCTCTTAACTGCTGAGCCACCTCTCCAGACACGTAGCTACTTAACTGTCACCTTGTTGGACATCTACAAGCAGTATGAGACTATCCTGTATGCTGGTCTCCTTTACAGGTTGGATTTTCCATGCTGTGGCAAATCATCTGCCACCTCAGTATGAGGCTGAGAGGCCCTGAGCCAGCTCTTCCTGGGGACTGTAAGGACGATCCCTGCTGTTGTGCACATTCAGAAATCCTGTCAGTCTTGTACAAACCTCAACAAGGTGTCACCTTGTGTCACTCAAGACAAACAGAAGGCCCTCTAATCATAGCAGACTGGACACAGATACAAGGAAATTTCAACGTACGGTAGAATCCACAGTAAGGGAAGCATAGAGGCCTAGGAACAGGGGCTTGGAAGTCAAAGACAGGCAGTGAGAAGATGGGCTTCAAGGACTGATGCCCCTGAGGAAAAGGTCAGTGCGAATGAGCACAGCACTGTATCTATCGACAAGGCACTGAGCCAAGTTCAAGAGACACCTTTCTGAAAAGGTAAACTTCCAATTTTTAAAACAGTCTTAAATTTATAGGGAAGTCAGTACAGAGATGGGTTCTTTTTAACACCCTACTGTTACAAATTCCAGAGTCCTCGAGGAAGAGAAGACAGACAGGGGATCAAGACCAGTAAGTAACAGCCATGGCCACTACTGAGGCAGCCCTGGGCAAGCCTGGCTACAGTACTGTTACCCACTCTGTCTCATCTGAGATGCTCCACTCACTTGGCACAGTCCTCAAGGAGGCTTTCTGGGCAGGCACAGGGCATAATACTCTGGAAAGAAGCACTATGACTCCACCTTCAGGAGCTACCATATGTGCAACACCAGAGCACAAACTCTGCCATACCCCAGGGAGGCCCACACAGGCCAGAGTCAGGAGAAGCATGAGCCAGATGGCTCAGCAGGTAAGAGCACTGGCAGCTCTTCCAGAGGACCTGAGTTAAATGCACAGCACCCACAGGGTAGTTCACAATCCTCTGTAACTACAGTTCCAGGGGATCCGGAGCTCTCTTCCAACCTCCACATGCAAAAAGCATGCACATGTCACACAGGCATTCAATTAGACAAAATACTCATACACATAAAATTAAAATAACCAAATCATTCTTTTACAGGAGTCATAGAAACATCAGCAATTTCACATACTAGAAAAGTCTTGACAGAATGACAGTCAAGAAACCATCAAGAAATGAATGATGTCATCAGAAGAGGGATGGGGAGCAGTGGTCGGGATGAGGAGGCACAGGAAATGGGAAGAGGCAGGAGCCCCCAAATCGTTCCCCTTTTTCTTGGGGATTCATAACAGTTCCAAAGGATGTGTCTCAATGGTAAACCAATCACCTGCAGTTCAACGTGACCTTTTACATTGTGACTTCCAGAACATTCATCTCCTAGGGCAGTAGAGGGATGGAGCATTCATAACATGGGCTCAGCATAGCAGTCATACTGTGCTGCCAGCCCAATTGGGCTGGCCTGTGTTCCTGAAGGAGGGAGAGCAGGAGGAGCCAGAATAACCAGAGGTGTATCTCATGCTCCTGAGGGCATGGGAAGGAGGACACTGTGGGCTAACTGTGAGTACAGTCACCTGTGGTGAGAAACTGAACACAAGTCATCAGTGCCACTGCAAACAATGCAAGAGGCTTCCACAGTACTGTCACAGGTGTGTTACTTTCATTGCAACTATTCATAAAGGACTGACATCAGTCAACTGCCCTTGGAAGATGCGGTTCTGGCTTTCTTATGCAGATAAAGACTATGCGTATCTTAAGGGCACAGCACACTATTTAGATTACATACTCATGGCAGCATGATCACCATAACCAGAGAGTGTGTCCTTACCTGACAAAGTGCCTGTGTGGGGAATCTACCTTTATCCACCCAAGTGTGGGCCACATCAATGAGCATGGGCATCCCTGAGCTCAGCACTTTACTGACACGTTGTCTCCCTGGCCCCACCCCCTTTACATCTGGCAGCCACTGCTCTACTCTGCTTCAGGACCTTGTCCTTTTAGATTCCACCATGCCAGGAAGACCATGGGATCTGTCTTTCTGTCCGACAGACTTCAGTCAGACTAAGATGTTGTGGCTCTGCACTGTCACAAATGGCAGGTGTCATATTACACACTGCATTTTCTTTATTCACCATTCGTTGGTCATCTGCAGGTACCTGGGTTATTTCTGTATCTTGGCTGTGTGAAAATGCTGCAATGGGCACAGCAGTGGCGCTGTGTCTCTTGTCTAAGTCTCTAAGAACGCTCTATACTGTTTGCATATGGGCTGCACTGATTCCCACCCTACCAACTCCCACCCTGGCCTCGGTTTGCCCTTTAATACCGTGAGGGCAGGTGTGAAGGGCACATGGACATGGTCCACGCGTGTTATTCAGAAAACCAGCTTCTCTGCCATTTTTCAAGAAGGATTTATTTATTTTTATTTTTTGAGACAAAGTCTCACTATGCAGCCCTGGCTGGCCTGGAATGTACTATGTAGACCAGACTGGCCTCAGGACCACAGAGTTTTGCCTGCTTCTCACCCTGCCTTTGGAGTGTTGAGATTAAAGGCTTCACTAACACACCCAGCCTGTAAGTAATTTTTGTTTGTTTTGTTTTGATTTTTTTCTTGTTGCTATTGAGCTATTCGAGTTTCTCATGTATTTCAGTTACTAACCCTAATTGGGTACATGGTTAGTTACCAAGTACTGTCACACCAATGAGATTGTCTTTTCATTTTGTTGACATTGCCTTTACTGTAGGGAGTTCCTGACCTGGGTTCCTTTAGTAGTGGACTGTGACCTGGAAGTGTAAGCTGAAACAAACCCTTTCTCCCCTCAGTTGCTACTGGTCAGGGTGTTTTATCACAGCAGCAGAGATCAAATTGGAACTGTGTATTATGCATATGTGAGCATCTGAGTGTGCAGCTCTGAGTGTCCGTGTGGACATGTGTACATCTGGGTTCACGGGTCCTAAAGGAATGTATACTTACCTCCCACACAAGGGTTAGTCTGAGGACTGCTAATGACTGACAAGAAGAAGCCAATCCTTCCCTGCTGACTGTATGCTCTATTCCAATGTGGATCTGTTGCCCCAGATGACACAGCAGTTCTCCAGGCAGGCAGGCCCCTTATCTGGCACCCTGGCACCTCCTCTGGATGGCCCCTACATGCTACCCCTTGTCTATGTTTGGACACCTGGCCGGGTCTTGTCTGCTCTGGGGCTCTTTGGCTGTAGAATCAGAAGGGTGGCTCCACAGACCTCCAAGGAGCCCAGCTAAGGGCTGGGCTGCACTGCTGACCTGGCATCAAAGCGCAGTTTTTGTAGCTACAACCTGCGGTCTACCAGTTTTCTTCACGCTCTTACACATAGTACACAGTTGCACAGACACAATGCAATGCTTTTCTTCTTTCTTTAAGCAAAGGGAAGCTGGAGAACACGTCCACCTAGTGCAAGGTGGAAGAGGCACACATCAGATGCACTCCTGGAAGTTACGAGAAAGAGCCAAAGCAGTGGGAATTTCTAAGTAATTTCTGCTTAGAGCTACTCAACGAGCAGGACCTCAGAGAAAAAAATTGGAATGTGCAGCGTGCTTGGAACAGGGGAGAGACGGGGAGGGAGGGGGAGAGGGAGAGATTGAGGTTGTAAAAGAGCGTTTCCATTTTCAATCAAAAGACATGGAGATGAGGGAACTAAGGGCATCGTTGTGCCTCACACGTGTGTTCCTCTCACTGCTGTGAAACCTCACAAGATTCCAAGAAGCACTTGGTCCAGACAAGTACGTGGCGCGGTGGCACATGGCAGGCGCTACACAAACACAGAACTCAGCGTCACATCTGACTGAAATGAACCTCCTGCAGCGATCTTAGTGGCAGCAAGTCCTTTGTCCTGGTGCCCCTCACTGTGAGTCAGGCAAATCTCCATCCCTCTCCCAGCAGCCCCTGCTGTGTCTAGGCACCACCTTGGGCTCTGGTAATTGTGAGGCGAAGGCCACAGGCAGTTTCTGTGATCAGGATAGGTAGTATAAGGAAACAGATGCTAGAATGCTCACCCTCACACACAGCCACGGCTGACCACCTGTGCCAGGCCTTCCTTATGACGCTGCTGAACACAGAAACCCAACCCACACAGACCCTCAGGGAAGTTCCTGTCCATAGATCTGTCAAAGGCCCACAGACTCTGGGATCAGCACTCCAAATAAGGTAAAAGTAAGGGGAGGTGAGAACACATGAACTTGACTAAGAGTCTGAAGGTCAAGATCACAGCTGCTGAGTCACAGGACAGAGGCTAACCTTTCCTGAGCTAGGGGAGCAGATATAGGTAGGGGTGGGAGATGAATCAAGACTGACGGAGTTCCCAGGTATCCAGGGGGAGACAGGGATGTGTGGAGGGTTCTGTGGCCCAGCGAGGCAATGTGGATGTTGGGGATGGCAGTGTGTAGGTGACTTAGTTTCAAGGTCTGGAACAAAGCCTGTATTGACAAAGACAGAGTTAGGGACAGCATCCTTACATGGTAGATGGAATGGGCCTGCAGGACCAGGAGGAGATGGTCTATGCAGAAGCATATTCTTATGACTCCCCACTATAATGTCTTAGTGGGTGACTGCCAGGTCACAGCCTGGACACATGACAGCAGCACTCTTTCAACTGTACATCAAAGCAGCTTTACACTATTTCACTTTTACTGCTAGAAATATAAGTCCCTGGACATCTACCCATATGTGCCTACATACATGGCTTGGACTGTCTGAATTTTTCCTATTGCAAACAAATTGTTCATGTGAACATGCTGAGTACACTAAATGACTTGGTCATGCTTTAAGAACTGGCTGCTTCGTGCTTTCTAGCATTTTCAATCCCACAAGCAGCTGACCAGCTTCACCTTCCTTGCGCTTCAGAACACTGTGGGTCTTGCCACACTCGGCTCCTAAGAACATCATTTCAGGGCCCTGCAATAGGCAGTCCATGGCAGATGAACCAGATAATTTAATTTGACTAAAAGAGAGACTCAAATGGGGAAAAAGATTCCACAATATTCTCCAAGCTCAGCCCACAAAGGCTCAGCAAAAGCCAGGCAGAGGCAACCTCGAATGCATTGCCTGCTTTTCTCACGTCCCACGGCTGCCACCAGCTAAGCTGCACTGTCACTGCTAAAATACCCACACTGCCAGTCTCACTGATGCCAGTCACAGCCCTTCATCAACTCCCAGTCCCTTTTCTTATAGCACAGGCAGTATGAGGACAAGGCAGAAGGTTCCAGACATGAGAGGCAATGGACACTCTGGACACTGGAATCTGAGCCACCCCACATGCCACAGAGCCCAAGTCCCCTTGACACTCACGTCTTCCGTGCTATTCATTTGCTTCCCATGTCCCAACAAGGCTCTGCCTGCACCAAACTCAAAGGTCTTTTGATGTGACATGGGTACAGCCACAGCCATATAGACAACAGAGCCCCCAGCAGGAGCCTGTGCATGCGCTGTACAGGTTACCCACTAAAGTCCTGCTCACCACTCCAAGGAGACAGTGGGCCTTCCACACAACCCAGAAAGAAAAGTCCCATATTTTCTTTACAACAGAACCAGTTTCATTTTAAAATATTAAACACCACTCAGCCACTCTCCCACAAGAATGACCACATGGCCCAACCTGCTGGTCCTGACATCTGAGGCCTGAGGAAGAGGTAGTTATGTCTCACCTGTGGGATGTGCAGACTGTCACCTCACTCCACACAGGACCTACAATGCTTCTGGGCACTACTGCCATTCCCTGCAGACCACCTAGGGGAGGGAGACCTCTTTCCTATGATAGCTCGCATTTCTTTGGACTACAGCTTTGCTCTCCTTGCGTAGTTCCTGCCAGTGCCCAGGACTATATTTAATGCTCATGCAGTCCACCACATGTATGGCAAAGGGACACATGTGTTCCCAATCTACATGATCTGAGGAAGCCATGGCCAGTGTTTCTAGCCACTAAGATCCTCTTGGCTTTCTAGGTCTAATCCCCATCCAGCTGTCCTTGTGCCCCAACAGACATGGGACAGGACCTAGGAACACTAGAGAGCTCCTTGCCTCAGGGCAAAGACAGCACAGCTGCCTGCATTTTCAGAAAGCTGCAGTGAGCATGTGCACAGGACCCCAGTACTCTTATGAATCCCCCACTTTAAAGACAAGCAATTGAAGCTCAGAGGAAAGAGGGATTCCCTTAGGAAACCTCTCTATTTTACATCCAACGCCAAAGTGCTAGGGAGCACCTGTCCCGGCCCCCAGTAGAGTAACTCAGCTGGTTAGTGCCTGGTGGGAAAAAAATGCTAGGAAGCAGGGAGCTGTCACTACTTCAAAAAACGATCGTGCCACCTAAACATACTCAACTCATTGGGAACTGTTCTACTCTGGAAACTCAGCCCTGACCCATGGGAGCAGTTCTGGCTCTGAGGTAAAGGGAAGGGTATGGCCATCCTCCTAATGTCTACACCCACAGCTGGCAGGTAAGGCTGCCCTCCTGTACACTAATGTCTACACCCACACCTGGCACTGACATTCTAGAAGCTTCTCCTCCATGAAGTGTGAATAAGATTAGGAAGAAAGATTAAGAAATTCCCAGGAAAGGAAAAGTTGGAAATCAGTACCCAGGAATTAATGAAAATTTTCCATATAAGCTTAAATTTATTTTTATCTTCCTATCAACATGAAACTGTCATAAAAAGAAAAATTCTTTTTGTCTTCTCTCGAAGTTTTTTTTAAAAAAAAACACTCTATAACACATTCAACTCCATAACACATTCAACTCCACACACTCCTATAATAACCCAACATTAAACTCTAGTACTTGTCTGTATGTTCCTGCAGAGCCAATTTGTTATATTTTGAAATGTGAGCTACAAGCTAGCAATTTAACAAAGAGAAATGTTAATGTTTATCCACTTGAAACTCAGTATTTCAACAAAACATTCACTAGCATCTTTAAGAGCTGTTAGAATTACTATGGGTAACTAAAAGAAAAATGTTGGTTCTTTCAGACAGGCTCACAGGGTACAGGCAGTACAGGCTCCCAAGGGGTTAGGAGGGACCAGTGTCCCCAGCAGCCAAACACTGGGCTGTGGTCTGAGTCCCACACTCACCCATGGAGCTCACTCTGCCCTAGCTAAACAGTCCAGCCCTGTATGCGGGCTGTGGTCATTGGCCGTTGGTGCGGTAGTCACTCCACGGCTCTCATGACCCAAGGAAAACAGCTTCAAAGTTTACACTTCAAAGCACCTGGAAATCCCACAGCTACTATTCCAGGAGCAGGTAGAGATAAAGAGTAACCCGGATAGACGCCAAGCTTTCTTATGGAAGTTCCTTTGCACAACACACGAAGCTGGGTCACTTACCTGCTGGTCAGTAAAAACGTCGGAGTCATCTGACAGCCCCTTTTCCAAATTCATCTTAAGACAAGAAAACGTCCATAACGCGCCAGGCACCTGGATCTAAAACCCCATCCAACACAGCAGCATGCCTGTGCATGTCAGAAAAGTTCAGACATTTCAGTTCCATGTGCTCCCTTCGTCACCCATAGCAACAGGACACTGAGGAAGCTGTGGTCTGCCAGGGACTCAGACTCTATCTTGATCGACTCATACAGAAGAGCCGTTTATATATAAATCACCCTGTGAGATCATTTTTAAAGCATTTCCTCTACCAAATCTGAAGAGCAACACTAGCTGATAGGGGTAATTTCTCAGCACAACAGCTGCAGAGAAATTGTGTTTTAGCGGCGTGGTATGGTTTGCAACCTTAATTACAGTTGCCGCTGATTCTATTATAAGCCTGCTCCATATGCACACGCTTCCTTGGTGGCAGCCAGCAGGATCTAGTACGTTCCCAAAAACCCCTCCACCTCCACGCAGCATCTGTGATACATGATTGGCTATGTTTCCTTCCCAAATATGAACAATGGAAGAATGTGTGAACCTGATGGATCCTGGTTTGTGAAAGGAAGAAGGGGGGGCAGAGAAACTGCTGCTATAACCGGGGTCACACTGCAATATTACCTGCGGCTTCTCCGAGACTCAGTGAACTGCTCACCCAGGTGCCTCCAAGCACCATGGTCTAGCCAATCAGGCTCCACAGTCCTCCACCATCCTAGACCAAAGGTTTAGGTGAGGGAAGCCCTAGAAATTACAAATGTCGAGGCCTGGGGTCTGTGTCAGGCCACCATATGGGAATGCCTGCCTACACAGTCTCACCTTGACAGAGATGTGTGACCACAAGGCCTTTCCTTCCCTCCCATGTGGAAGCTACAGTGACTGCTGACAGAATGAGAACCTACAACAGCTCAAGTCTCCTTAGACAGTGGCTTTGGGGAGCTACAGTCATGAACACAGGGTCAGATCCAGCGGAAGCAGGGCTCACATGCGCCACAAGTAAGGGCTGCTAACACCCACACAGGGGGCTTACCAGGGAAGACGCAAACAAGGGAGATGACTCCCACAGCTAGAGGTGGTCCAGCGGCATAGTCCTCCCTCTGCAGAGCTGCTCCTTGCTGAAAGGGAGCATCACTCCTGCTCTGTGAGCAGCCTGGAGGTTGTGGCCAGTCCTATGTGTTAGTCCAGTGACTACAGGCCACAGGGCACTGGGTACTATCTCCACACCAGAGAGTCTAAGAGACACACACAGTCAGAGTGATAATTGTCTGAGGGCCTAGCACTAATTTATAGACTTTTGGAAGGGGTGCAGAGGACAGCACATCCTAGTCCACAAACCCTCCAGACCCTAGAAACACCTATGAATGATACAAGTACACATGTGCCAGGTGAGGTCAATGTGCACAGAGGAACCTGCTGGGACCTTGGGAGACAACCAGCCATATAACACTTAAGAACTTGAATCAGAAAGTTCTAGGTGCTTACTGTTATTATCCCAAACAGAAATGCTACATCCCAGCTATGTTCAGTCAGGAATGGAAGAGAAGAAAACAATGGGCTCTTATCTGTATGGACGTTGTGGTTCAGCCACAAGCAGCCTGGAGACTTAAGGCCACATTCTCTCCTCTCCTCTCCTCATACCTGCTGTTTGGCCTAGCCTCTGCAGCTGATGAGGTCATTGTTAAGTCTGAGACTGGCTTCTTCATCTGAGGACAGACTTAGAAGACAACCAGGCCAACACCCAGGACTCTGCCATACTGCTGTTTCCTGACCCACACGTGCTCTGAGTAAGGACTGATTAGTTGCCTGCCAGATCAGGGCCCAAGGGTGACAGATAACAGTGGCGGTAGCCAAAGCCTCACGTGCCTTCCTGCCTTCTGCCCACTCCCAGTGTTAGGAGATAGTTTTCAAGTCTGGGCCCACCAGCCCCAGCACAACTCTCACAGAGTAAACCCAGGGGTCATTCAGAAGTAAGAAGTCAGGAAGACAGCAGTAGAGAGCCTCACCAAGACAGTGAGACGTGAGCAGAGAGCACTGGACACCAGCTCAGGGTGCGTCACTGTCCACCTCCAACTCAGGCTAGCCAATCCCACACCAGCACCTGGAGCCGGGAGAAGAGCGGAAAGCCACCCTGTGGCAGATCAGTAAGTGTGTGTGTGGGGGGTTGGCACCAGTCATGGTATCAGGTGAAGTGTTCAACCTAGAGTACCCAGAATAGTGCTACCTGCTAAGACAAGAAGTACCTACTAGCCGGGTGTGGTGGCGCACGCCTTTAATCCCAGCACTTGGGAGGCAGAGGCAGGTGGATCTCTGTGAGTTTGAGGCCAGTCTAGTCTACAAAGCTATACAGAGAAACCCTGTCTCAAGAAACCATTAAAAAAAAAAAGAAGTACCTACTAAGTGCCCACAGAAGCCCAGTCATTGCCTCACCACCATCTTTGTCCCAGAGCCAGGATGTGGAATAAGGAAGTTGGAGCATGCAGGAATGTGGACAAGGGGCTGAACAGAAGCGCAGGGACAAGAGGAAAGTGGCAGCATTATAAGTGGGAAGAAGATGAAGACTAAGCAGAAGTGAGAACTCATGGGAGGTGGGCCCCAAAAAGTCCTAGTGCAGACAAAGGGCTTCGCCAGCCTCCCACACTTCAGCCAAGCACTGGCAACAGAACAGCTGGAGAGACCAGCCAGGCTAAGTCCTCTCCACCTACCAGCACCACCACAGCAGAGCAGAGCTCTCCGTCTCCTGCTCTTGCCCACTTTGCCAGAGCAGGTCCCCCTCCCACTGGCGATGCTCTCTCTCCACAGCTTGAACAGGCATCAGGTTCTGTTGCCTGCTGTGTTCCCAGAACTAAACAGGGCACAGAAATGGAAGGGCCCCAGTAAGCAGTAACTGATGAGGAAACACTCCAGACGAAGAGATACCCTATTGAGTGAAAAAGAGCCACAGTAATCCCCCCATATAAAGGAAGGGAAGATAGGAGCATGAAAGACTGAACTAAGCACAGTTTTCTAGTATAAATTCTAGAAACAGGAAAGGACGGATTTAAGAAATAAGAAAAAAGGGTTTATTTTGAGCTGTCGCAGGGCCATCCTAGAGAAGGCAACACACTCTGCAGCCACCAGTATCTCAGGTCAGGTTGCAGTGGAAGCAACCAAACCTGACAAATGTCAAGAAGGCACGGGGTTTTTGCTTGCTTTGCTAAGGATTGTGAGTATGAAGAGAAAGAAGAGTAGGCTGGATCTACAGACAGAATCAAAGCACCCACATAGGGCCTTCTCCCACCACATGATGGCTCTCCAACATCTGGAGCATAGGACTACTTTTGATGGAGGCAAAAGTGTGACTTAGGCGCCCCCTGCTTCCCAGAACCTGCCACTGCCAGCCAGTACGAGCAAAATAGTACTGGTGTCACAGCAACAGACAACTCTGAAGCTTAGGTAAAAGAGGTCAAACCAGTTCAGTGCTCTACAAGGCCACCAACAGATCCCTTGAGTGCTGGAAGGTCAAGGAGTAGGGGCTAGAACACAGGCGTTAGCCAGGGACAGAGATCAGGGCACACAGGACAGGCAGGCCTGGTCGGTGAATAGGATGGGGAGGCAAGAGTGATTGTGACTTCCTGTAATCCTATCACTCCAGAGGCAGAGGCAAGCAGTTGCTACAAATTTAGGGCCAACCAGGCTACACAGTGAAACTTTGTTTCAAAAAAACAAAACAAGGGCCTGCAGGACAATTCAAGGATAAATGCACATTCCACTGAGCCTGACGAGTTCCATTCCTGTAGCCCACACAGTAGGAGAGAACTGAATCCCACAAATTATCCTCTGATCTTCTCCACACTCACGCTGTGGCACAAGCATGTACACCCACCCACCCACACACACACACACACACACACACACACACACACACACACCAAAAATTCATTCACTCACTCTCTCATTCATTCAATTATTTAACAGGCTACTGAACAATCCGGAGCCATGTGGAGGTAGACAGGGTTTTATCCTGCTATAGTAAGCTCCACCTATACAGTTACAGGTAGTTCAGAACAGAACACAGCAAGCTTCTCTTGAAGGGCCCAGAGGACACACACTCAGCTTTACAAGCCATTCAAACCCTGCCTGAACCACCCAATGCCAACATGATACAAAAACAGCTAAGATACAGGCCTGGGTGATATGGTTATGACCATTAACTGGGCCCAGAGCAGCAGCTTTAGCTCCCAGAACTCCACAAACCACCTTATTTGCACCCTGCCCTCAGGTTCTATGGCTACAGCTTCATGGAAACATGACAGCTTCCTCTAGACTGCAATCTGAGGGCCCCAGACCAAGACAGTGCCACCTGGACTCCCAATGGCTGTGCAGACTGGGTCCTTCCCTCTTGCACTGCCCTCAAGGCTAGTTCCCAGGGCCCTATCCAGTTGCCACTTGTTGGCCAAAGACCCTTCTAAGCATAGCCACACTAAGTTTCCAGAGTGACTGCATATCAGCTCTCACAGGCAGAGCCCAACTGAGTCATAAGCAAGAGCCTGGACCATCCATACCAAGCCCAAGGGCGGTTTCTCTCCCTCAGCTCCCTGCTAAAAGCTTAGCCAATGCTCTATCACACCAAGAATAAGACTCAAACTTTCACCCCAGCCCTCCCTGTCCTTCAGACACACTGCCTGTGTCCGTTGCTCCTTGTGGTTGGTTCCCTCTCCTTATGGAAGGCTGGGTAAAAGACCCCTCCTCAAAATAGTCATGTCCCACTGTTCAGCCAGAGAGCCTGGCTTATTGTCTCATCTTATCACCCTCTCTGTTCACTGTGCCACATGTGGATAGCAGTTCCCTGGGCTCAAATCTCTCCTGAGCACCTCACTGCCTATTGTGAGGGAATGCCCTCACAGTCAGGCAAGAGCCATCTGAGGAGTTCATCTGGGCCCCTGCTCAGCAAAATGATTGCCCCAGCTGTACTTATTGACTGTTTCCATACTCTCATGGAAGGGAGGGAAGGGTCACAAGCCCCCTCACCTGAGTGTCCTGCCTCTCCCTACCACCTGGTGTGTGCAACTCTGCTTAGCTGCACATGGTGTGGGGAGGGGACAGAGTATACAGGCTGAGGGAGCTGAGATGAGGGGAGGGAGCTCCATCTATAAACTGTGGGGAAGCCCTCGTCCCTGCTGAATAAAGTCTCTCCAGATGTGGCATGGTGGGGGAACCACATCCCTGTAACTAACCCTTCACCTATGCTCTGTAAGGGAGTCTGTCTTAGTCAGAGTTACAACTGCTATGATAAAACACACAGCCAAAGCAACATGGGGAGGAAAGGGTGTGTTTGGCTTATACTTGTACGTCACTGTTCATCATCAAAGGAAGCCAGGACAGGAACTCAAACAGGGCAGGAACCTAGAGGCAGGAGCTACAGAGACCATGGAGGAATACTGCTTACTGGCTTGACCCCATGGCTGGCCCAGCCTGCTTTCTTAAAGAGCCCAGGACCACCAGTCCAAGGATGGCACCACCCACAATGGCACCACCCCATCAATCATTAAGAAAATTCCTTGCAGGCTTGCCTACAGTCCCATCTTTTGGAGGCATTTTCTCAATTGAGGCTCCCTTCTCTCTAATGACTCTAGCTTGTGTCAAGTTGACAAAACTAGCTAGCACAGAGCCCAGTAAACTCACTGGTTCCCCAGAGTGAATTTTGGGGGAATCCAGTCTTGGTCTGTCATTGGGACCTTAGAAGAAGGGGTTAGATAGTGCTTACATCTTCACCTGGGAAGGAATTTTAGTACCAGTGTCATTCAAAGGAACAGTGTGGGATGACAGGAGGCTGCCCGACCACCCAGCACCTACAGTCTCCTGAAAGGGACACCTGACTAATATGCAATAAGGACTTGCCTGTTAGGGCAATGTCCTGTCTGTAGTCCTCACACACTCATGGTCTTACTCACAGTACTCCTGGCTCCTTGCGCCAGGTTCTAACTTGTTAAGGAAGAAATGCTTAAGACCCTATCCTGCAGAAACTTTGCCATCTCCATGTGAAATAAGGACACCCATATCTCCTGAGTATCTACTAGAGCACCCAGTACCAAAAGCTCAGCATGGGATCATAGGGTGCAATCAGGACAAGACAAGCAGACAGTCAGGAGACCTCAAGGTGTAGTGACTGTTGTATGCACTAATGTCACCATGTGATCAGAGCCTGGCAAGGCTTTCCTCATACTCGCATGGTGGCCCCCTAAGAGCTACAAGACTAAATTCAGTGTGAGCAATGCCTCTTACTGTTGTGGAATATTACTTTAACAATGTAAAGGTGTGTTGTGTTTGTTTATGCTGTATTTGTTTAATTATGTAAAGATGTGTTGCTGTTTCACCTGCTTAAGGCACCTGACTGGTCTAATAAAAATCTGAACAGCCAATAGCTAGGCAGTAGAGGGATAGTGGGCCTGGTGGGCAGAGAGAATAAATAGGAGAGAGAATAGAATGAGAGGAGAGAACAAGAGAAAGACGCTCAGGGCCAACCAGCCACACACAGAGTAGGACAAACAGAATGAAAGAAAGATTTTAAAAAACCTCCAAGGCAAAACATAGATGAAGAGAAACAGTTTAAACTAAGTTATAAGAGCCAGTGACGAGCATAAGCTAAGGCCGAGCGTTCATAACTAATAGCTAAGGCCGAGCGTTCATAACTAATATCATGTCTCCGCATCTTTATGTGGGAACTGGTCGGTGGCCCAAAAGAAAGCCTGCTACATCTTACTTCTCCAGTGCACACATATCTATGGCTCTCAATGTAAGGTGGTTCTGTCCACCTCTTCTCTGCCAGAGACCATCACATTTCAACTGGGGGGGTTGTAGTCAAGGAAAGTTGAAGACACAGCTTCATGGGGGTGTAGGTCTATGCCTCCCTTCCAGCTGCTCCCTGGCTATACCTTCCCTGAGTTTCAGGCTATACTGAGGCACCAGCTCAGCTTTCCTAGTCCTGCAACCTCTCCTCTCCTGGGCCAGCACAAAGCATCCAACTCTTTCAGTCACTAGTCAGTCCTCAGGACCAAACCTGCTCCAACCATGAGGGTCCACAATGTACAGGCCTCAGCCAGCGCTGGCTTTCCTTCCTGGTTGCCAGCATGCCAGGCTAAACACCACCAGTGGTGCAGCTGCTTCAACCCAGACTTCCCCAGACACAACACAACCCTTCCTGTGCAGTTTGGTGAATCTGTCTCGTGCTTCCTAGAATTTGCAGGGTTTTGGAAAAGCAGCAAATCCATACATGAACAAGGGCTCCTTGGTAAATTACCAGAGATGGCTGGTATCCCCAGCACTCTTGGGAAGGAAGAGTTTTTCATAAGCACCTGTATCCCTATCTCTTGGCTCCATGGACAAAAAAAGACAGTTAGGGATCCCTGAGTCATCAAAGATGCTTACTTGCTGGCAAGGGGACCTGATATTTTCCTAGGTTGCCTCCTCAGCCTCACCATCCCACTATTCACTGCTCCAACTGCCATCCAGCCTCAGGAGCTGACCTGCAAGCCAGGCTCAGCAAGACTTGGACTGAGCAAAACAAACAAACAAACAAAAAAAAACAGTTGAAAGTGCCATCAGGCTGTAGAGATGGTTTAGTCAGTCAAGTGCTTGCCTTGCAATGCACCAGGACCTGAGTTCCATCCCCAGAACCCAGATTTGGTTTAAGCCAGTTGTGGTGACATGTTATGAGGCAGAGAAAGCAGATCCCTGGAGCCTGAAGCTGGTGGTTAGTGAGATCCTGTCACAAAAAGAAGTTATACAATGCATGAGGAATGACACCTGAGGATGTCTTCCCGTCTCCACACACAAGTGCACACAAAACACGCACACATACACAAAAAGAAAACACAAACTGAAGCAGGTCTTAAATTACTTGTGTTTGTGTGACAGAGAGAGAGTGTGTGTACTGAGATGGAACCCAGAATCCTGCACATTCTAGGCAAGTGTTAGGCAAGTACTCTATCACATGATAAATATATACAACTGATACAACTGTATGTTAACTTAAACTTGAAAAACATGCATGCATTGAATCTACAGGTTATTTTCTAGCTGCGTTCATAACTGACTGTTTTAAAGTATCCATGTATCCAGCAACCTTGCTAAATCTATGCTGAGAAACTGAGCCATCAGTTGGGGTCTTCTGTAATAATTTTTAATCACTTGAGAATAGTAACATTTCTTTTTTGCAAGCATTTCAGATTTCTATTGTCTTATTTCCTGTGCATATCATCTACACTGCCACAACTTTAAATGGAAAGGCAAACACTTGTATCTTGTCCCTGTCCCTACGGGAAAGCTTAGTATAATGCACACCAGGCCAATCTGAGAACTGTCGGACCTGGGGGCTCCTTTCCACTCTTAGATTGGTAGTTTCTGTTTCATATAAATGGGTAGTGAATTTTACCAAATGCCTTTTCTGTCTACAAGAGATATGTAATTTTTCCTACCTTACTCTGTTAATGTAGTAAGTTACACACACACACACAGAGAGAGAGAGAGACAGAGAGACAGAGAGACAGAGAGACAGGGAGACAGAGAGAGAGGCAGAGACAGAGACAGAGAGACAGAGAAACAAAATTAAAAATTTTAAACAACGTGTCCCTAAAATAAAATTTGTTGTACTCAAGATTGCTAACATCTTATTTAGGATTCTTACATCTAGTATTAGCCAGTCTCCCAAACTTTCTCCTCAGAGTTTTTGGTTCCAAGGTTATAGTGGCCTCATAAAATCAGCTGAGAGTAAGTACTCCCTTTATCTACTGTTAGATTAACTGCTTTAACCCTGATTACTGACTAACTTCTGCTTCCTGTGACCCTGCTCTATGGCTCTTGTCCAACCTGAGATGACATTCCACTTTCCTTGTTTGCACATTGTCGGGGATGAGGAGACAGCTATCTCTACAGGCCTGTCACACAAACACGAGGACCTGAGTTCAGGTTACCAGCACCTACATGAAGGTTCAGCCATAGTTCTACATCTTCAAACCCAGTTGAAGCTCCCTGAGGCTCACTTACCAGCCAGCCTAGTCTCTCTCTGTCTCTCTGTCTCTGTCTCTGTCTGTCTGTCTGTCTGTCTGTCTGTCTCTCTCTCTCTTTCTCCCTCCCTCCCTCCCTCCCCCCTCACAGAACAACTTTAGGGAGGAAGATCACTTGGTGCAGTTGCCAAGGGTCACAGTCCATCACATTGGGTGTGGCTGAGATTCTCAGTGGGAGTAATGAGTGTTGGAAGCTGTTCACACAGTGGTAAAGCAGGAATGAGAGTGTAAGCATGGAACCACAGACAGGTATAACCTTCAAAGAGCCCTAACGTCTGCCTGACCGAGTCTGTGTCAGCTTCCCAAAGTAGAGCTAGCAGCTAAGGACCAAGCATTTAAAACCTGAGCCTATGGGGAATATTTCAGATTCAAACCTGACAGTTTTTGCCACACCCTACACATTTAGGCAGGTAATGTTTTCATTACCCTTCAGTTCAAAACACTTCTTAATTTTAAAGGGGATTTCTTTTTCTGAACTGGATGAGTTAGCAAGGCATAGTGCCCTGAGCTGCTAGGTGCTGCTATTTCTAGTCTGCCTGCACTGAGATTAAGAACAGGCTGTGCACTATTTGTCACTTCTGAGACTTATTTTATGGTCCAGCACAAGCTCAGCTTTGGAACCTTCCAAGAATGTGTGACAAGAAAGCACTAAATACCAAATCACACCAACAGTGGAGAGAGACTAATATGTCTGTGGGGCCTCAGCACAATCAAAGCAAACAGTGGACCAGGTGGAATCTAAGATCAGCACCATCCCATCCCTGCAAGCCAGAGCACAGGTGGGCAGACCAGGCAGGGATTCAGGTGGAAGACAACTTTCGATGACAGTACAATTCCCACACAGAGGGCAGAGAAACATGTTCCTGGGTGCCAGTTGGCTGGAAGCCAACAGGAGACAATTAAGAGATCCTTATGACACCAAAGCAAGAGTCATCAGCAGGAATTCCTCAGTTTTTCCCTAGTATTCAACTAATCACCTGTGAAATGGGTCTCTACATACCTGTAGAGAATTATCTTGGTTGTATTAAATGATATGGGGAACCACATCTTTTTTTTTTCCTGAGACAGGGTTTCTCTGTGTAGCCCTGGCTGTCCTGGAACAAGTTCTGTAGACCAGGCTGGCCTGAAACTCAGAGACTGGCCTACCTCTGCAGCTTTTGGGATCAAAAGCATGTTCCACCCCTGCCAAGCTGGGGAACTCCATCTTAGTCAAGGGTGAGCCATTCCCTGCAGAGGATCCTGAACTGTATAAAATTGGGAAAGCCAGTTGAACACTAGTATGCACACATTCATCACTCCCTGCTTCTTGACTGAAGATTCAGTGTGGTCACTGCTTCAAGCCTGCCACCTTGTCTGCTCTGCTGTTATGGCCACAACCTTAAGCTGTGAGCCAAAGTAAACCCTTTCTCCCTGAAGTTGCCTTTGTACGGATACTCTGTCACAACAAGTTGAAAAGAAACTCAAACAGTCACAGTACTAGGACAGCATGCTAGGAACATGTGAGGCTATTCCAGGTCAACATCAACGCTCCCACCCTGTCACAGGACAGTCAGAGACAACCTAAGCCCCTGGATCATCACAACAGTGCAGGGCTCATGATACCATCAAGCAAGAGGTACATGGGCCTTGGTCCAGCACTGGACCCTGGAGGGTAGGAGACAGACCTGCACTGACCTGCACTCAGGGCTGCCATCAGCAAAGAGGTCAGAAGTTGGACATCCCTTCCTAGGGAAGACAGTCATTACCAGCCACAGAGAAGCTACCTGGAGGCTTGTCTGGGCTCTAGATGCTGACTGTCTCTCCCCTGGGAACAGGGCTCAGACCCCTCTGTACATATTGTATCCCTACTGTTTCCTGCTACCAAAAAGGAGCTGCTCATACTGCTGGTCCAGATAGACAAAAAGTTTCTACATAGGACAATGGTCCAGATAGACAAAAAGTTTCTACATAGGACAATGGTCAATTTCCAGGCACCAAACTGTCCATAAGTACAGCACTGGTTCTTTCTTGAGGCAAGCCCAGTAGCATTCCAGGAGAGACAGTATGATACCCACCCAGGGAGGAACAGGCTGCAGACTCCATGTCACTCATAGCCAGGACATCCACTCCTACAGCCACACAGGTAAGTGCATGTCACCAGTGAATGGGAAGGACAGAGGAGGAGACAGAGAAGCACATGGATCAGCTCAGGCTGAAGTGGATCAAAGACAGATGTCCAGAAGGACCCGGTTATGACAGGGTAGCCTGGCCAGATCTGTGTGCAGGAGAATACACCCCAGTAAGACTATGCAAAGGCTTGTAAGTAGGACAGGGGATGCAGCGGGAAGACCTCAAGCTAAAAAGATGGACAGGGAAGGGAGGGAAGGCCTCAGAAAGGCAGGAGAGAACAAGAACATGAACACCTTGTCCTACAAGACTGCATCCACCACAGATCATCCCTAGACCAGCAGCCAAGTCCTTAGAAGGACAGGGCTGACCTCTGGCACTAGCCAGGTAGTGCAGGACCAGGTAGCACATGGCAACAGGGGCAGAACCATGTCATCCCATGAGACAGTTTCAGTCTCAGCCAACCACAGACAGCTGCTTGACATGTGGCCTTCAGTGAGCAGAGCTGCCTCCATCTAGCCACCTGGGTGACATCCCAGCACTCTGCTGCACTCTACAGCAGCCCTGGTCACCAGGCCCAGCTGCACCTAAGGGTTGTGGAGCCCACAGATGCAGAGACCAGGAGGAAACTCCTAGTATACCTGCCACAGCAGCCAAGGAAAGTACAGATGGACAGGCCTCAGCTGCCCAGGTGGCCAGGGTTAATTGTAGCTTCTACACTTTGAAATATTTAGGAGAAATTCAGAAATATTAAATAAGAGGCTGCCCATGTCATGAAAAGCCACAGCTTCACTGCCCATGTGATCCAAGAAGTGTTTCATAGCTGGTCTGCAATTGGGCTTCCTATCTGTAAAGATGCCGTGTCAGCAAGACATGCTGGCCTTCAATCCTAGTCCTTAGGAGGCTGCAGCAGAAGGACTGTGAGTTCAAGGCCAGTGGCCATGATGACAACCCCCTTATTGGGATACTCTGAATATAGGAGGGAGGGTCTTGGAACAGCAGCCCATGCTTACTTCCTACTGCTGACAACAGCAAGACTCCAGTTGCTGGTCAGCAAGAAGACCCAGCACATTCCTAGCAATGAAGAGAAGCAAAACAATAGCCCAGATCTATACAATGGTTTCTCAGACATCCACCATGAAGCATATACATGCTCAGGGCTCAGACCACCGAGGCCTTCTTCTCACACAAGTGCAGACATAAGTGCCCCTGGCAGGACCCCCTGCCTGGAGACAGGCTAGTCATGATCCACCTTCTCATGAGGTCTGGCAATGCCATGAGGGTCCCCAGGCCCAGCCAGACCTTGCCTCACAGCCTCTCATC
Source organism: Mesocricetus auratus (assembly GCF_017639785.1). NCBI lineage: Eukaryota > Metazoa > Chordata > Mammalia > Rodentia > Cricetidae > Mesocricetus > Mesocricetus auratus. Next base: position 15,132,786 of record NW_024429190.1, on the reverse strand, counting down.
TAACATGAGGAAGTGCCTTTTCTCTTCTACACCATGCAACAGCCCTGCAGCTGGTCTTCACTGTCACCTGGCCTAATATGGAAACAGACACCAGGGACACACATGGACCCCTGTCACTCAGCTCTTCCACTTACAGAAACATTCTAGCACAATCACACGTGCAGGAGGAAATGTGTACGAGAACACTCACACAGCTTCTTTAGGGTAGACACTTCATTCTCTCCAGCATGTCTATCAAGACAGGAGTCTAATAGTCACAGGCTTATAACACTATCCCACATAAAACCACAGCATAAATCTTGAGAACAAATGGGCTGTTTTAAAAGTGGCAGAATAAGGCATGGAGGAAAACTGTGTCTGGTAGAATTCATAAACAAATAAAACCAGCAACATGATCTGTGCATGCTAATGGCTTAGGGAGGGGACAGAAAGAGTACAGAGGACCCTGGGGGTGCTGTCAATGTTCTGTATTTGCTGTGTGGGCTAGTATAGCATGGCATGACACATGTGCCCACACACAGAGGAGACAGACCCTCCTGTCAGTGCTGCTGCATTGTCATTCACAGCAATGCACCCACAGTGACCACGGACTGCTACATGGTGATAACTGGTGCACCATCATCAGGGTCTGCACTTTCTTTCTGCTCGGTTTCTATAAACCTAAAACTTCCCAGAAGAATAAAATCTAGTCCTAAAATGGCCTTTGATCTGGCTGAGCAGGTCTTTGGGAAGAAAGAGAGGTGGGTCCTACCTCAATTGTCCCACAGGATTAAGTACACTGTTATCTGATCAGGACTCCCGAGTGAGGGGGTCCAGGTGACTCAGGCACTTTGAGGGATAAGAAAAGTACCGTTACATGCTCTGGAAGCTCCTGCTGAGGGTGAGAGTCCAGGGGGCTCCCAGGAGGGTAGATACAAATCCTTGGAGGGGAACAGAGGGGAAAGAGTGGCCAAAGCCCACAGGGGTCAGCAAGTCCAATCCACCTACCTCAAGATCATCCAGGGAACGCGTGATGCTGAACCTCCTAGACCTCCCAAAGGACCTTCGCGCTGAGGTGCGCTGTGATGTCTGGGTCAGGGCAACTCCCCGCCCTAATTTTGAGCCCTAAACACAAAGAAAAAGATGTGTTGGGTTACTGTCCTGAGACAAGATCATCAGTTCTGTCCTTTGTGCTCCACTGAAAGAAAAGCCAAGCCCAGCAGCACTGTGGGAAGTTCAATTGAAGTCACTGTTTGGTACATTTTAATTAAAACATTTACCACAAAATACACAAAACTGCAAGAGTCTTCCCAGGATCTTTAGCTATCTACTGCTAGTTACCAACTGTGTACCCTAGATGATAAGGCCCACCCTGCTTTCCCAGACCGCACACAGACAGCCTGTCTCGGGCAGACTGATACCGATGCTAAAAAGCATAAGCATGTGAAGAGTAATTTAATGTGAAGGTTGTCTTCATCACACCTGTGCTCTCCTGTCATCTTATAATCGCTAAAGAAGCTAAGGGTGCCCTAACCAGTGTCTGAAGATCATTCCAGCAAGAGGCTTGTGTTTCTTCCTCTAGGAAATGACAGTGCTGTGCTGCTATTTCTTACCAATTCAAACATCCCCTCCCGGAAGGAGGAGGGAGACTCAGGAGACTTAGGAAGTTTAACAAGATGTGCACGCCTACGAAGCTGATAGAAGCAGGCTTATGATCTGGAGAGATGTCCCAGCAGTAAAGAGCATTCACTGCTCTTCTGGAGGACTCCAGTCTGGATTCCATCACCCACAAAAGGTGGATCACAACCACCCAGACTCTGGTTCCAGGGGATATAACACCCTCTTCTGGCCTCCATTGGCACCCAGCATTCTACACACACATACACATTATAGAAAAGGGACGGGAAGAGCAAGGGACTGAAAACAAGTGGGTAGGTCGGCTGGCTGGGACAGTTCAGAGAGTTGGAAGGACTCACAAGCCTCCGGACACCCAAGGCTGTGGAAGCAGTGAGCTGTTACATGAGGAGCTCCCAGGATGCAGCTTTCCTGAGGCCTCACTCATGCTAGAATGGGCTTCTCAGTGAAGCAGCTGCCTAAAGATGCCCCAGCCCTGTAGTAACCCTCACCAATGGTTTTGAGTCACCTCAATACATTCACTAGTATACGGAGCTTGCCCTACATCATTCAGACTCCCCAGAGAGGACACACTGGAAGATAGTCTTCAGACATCAGCATTCAGCAACACAACATTCACCATTACTCAGTAGTGCTAAGCACACCAATGTTGGCAGCCATTACCTCCATCCATAGCCAGCACTTTCTCCCCATCCCACAAGGAAACTGTCCCCATGTCTGCCTTTTCTGTCTGATAATGGTCACTCTGGGACCTTGTACCAACAGAATCACTACATCCTTATCTTTCTGTGACTAGCTTGTACCCTTCATGGTTCATCCATACTGCAGCACGTCAGGGTTTCTTTCCTTTTTGGGCTGAATTACACTGTATGAAGAAGCTATGTTTTCTTTTTCCATTCTTCCATCCAAGGACACTTAGGCTGCCTCCATGTTTTAGCTGCTGGAATAATCTAACTATAAATGCTGGTATACAAACATCTGTTCTAGTCTCTGCTTCCAATTCTTTTGGCTATACCACAAGTGGAACTGCTTGATCATATGGTGATTCTAGCTAAAAGAATTTTAAGGACTTGCACACTGTTCCTCAGTGGCTGTTGCACTGTGGATTCCCACAAGCAGTGCACACAGTTCTAACTTCAGAATCCTATCCAGGACCTGGTAATTTCCAGTTTTGACAGTGGTCATCCCAATGGACTGAGGTGTGTGGCACTGCAGTTTTGAGGTTCAGCTGCCTGGTGACTGATGGGGTCCAGCATTTCTCACATGCTTTTGGCACATGAAATCTTCTTTGGGGAGATGTTATCTTGGGTCCTTTGCCTGTTTCTTTAAATCAGGTTTTTGCCTTTCCATAAATTCCATGTGTGCTAGACCTAAGTTCTGTCAGATCTCTTTGAGCGTTCTCTCCATCTCAGAGCCACTTTCCCATGCTCTTGAGTGATACCTTCAATAAGCACAAATTTTGCATTTTAAGATAATATAATTTCTGTATCTTTCCCCTTCTTTGTTGCTGGTGTTGTCAGAATTTAAAATTCTTAACCCTAAAGTCTCAACTCTAGACTGTAGGCCCCAGTTGGTCAGGGACTTAGTCTATCCTGGTGGTACCTAACTCTGCCCTCCCACAGTGCCAGGGACAAATCAAGTGTCCTCTCAGGCTTACCAAAAAGATGCTGAGCAAGAGGCTGGCTCTAAACAGAGACCAGACAGACCATCAGAAGGTTTTTCAGGTGTGACATAGGATTCTGACAAGATTTGGAACTAATAAGTTTGCTCCTCGTGGTGTATCAATCAGGGTCCCCATGAGGCATTTTAGTAGAGAGAACTTTATATGTCAAGCAGCTGATTTGGCGCTGGGGGACAGGACAGCACCCTAGGGTGTCCTGGAGGAGGAGAGAGACTGTTTACACTGAACAGCTCAAAGAAGGACCACAGAGCTAGGACTTGGATCTTGGGACCACTTAGATTCTCTGAGGGACAGAGGTGGGACCAATGAGCTGGGAAACCCTGAGCTGGACTCAGGGAATGGAGGAAACAGTCCCTAGGGATAAAGAGTGTTCTGACTGTAACATCTCTGTCCTGCTGATTCACTCTAACCCCCCAGGAGACACAAGCTAGAGTCACTTTGGAAGAGATAATCTGGACTGAGAAAACGCTCCCCAGACTGGCCTGTGGAAAAGCCTGTGATGCGTTTTCTTGATTGACATGGGTAGGCCCAGCTCACTGAGGGCAGTGCTACCCCTGCTATAAGAAAGCACCAGGCTTTTGAGCAAGCCAGTGAGCAGCTCCCTCCACGGCCTCTGCTTCAGTTCCCACCTCCAGGTTCCTGCCTTGAGTTTCTCCTGACTTCCTTCCATGGAGTATGACCTGAATGTTACAAGCTGGAATAATCTCTTTCCTCCTCAAATTGCTTTTGGTCATACTGTCTTATCACAGCAACAGAAACCCTAACAGACAAACATGATCTGTCCTTGGCCCGGAACTTCACCAAGCTGGCAAGGCTAACTGGCTAACAAGCCCTAGTGATCTCTCTGTCTCCATGTCCATCTTGTCATTGCCCAAACTGAATTCTGGGGATGTGAAGCACTTTACAAATGAGGCCTCCCTTTAGCCCTATAGTGCACTTCGTGCCTACACTGCTTAAGAAACTACCCTGTGAGTCACCTTTCTGAGAAGTAGGAAAGTCCAGGGCTTCTACTCAGGAGAGGGATGAACAGCAACATAGGAAAGGAAAGCACTTTTAAGCACGAGGGTGAATTGCATCAGTTTGCAAATATCTAAGGGCCAAGTATCTGTCAGGCAAGGCCAAGGACCTTTAAAGGAGAAAGCGAATATGAACTGCCACACCAAGAAGGAAGAGAAGGGACTAAGGAAACAAACCATACAGCCTTGAAAACAAAGCAAAAGGCAAATAGCGAAAGGGAAGCCTGGTGCCTTCCAGGAGCTCAGGACTCGTCTCTCCTCCCATTACATGGATGGACCACATCTGCAGATTCCTTCTGATATCACTCATGTGCTAACAGAAGAATCTCAAATTGGATTGGGAAAGAAACCCAACTATCTGCCTCCAATTCAGAAGTGGAAACGTCTAAGTAAAAGAGAGTGCTGGCTCGCACAAGCAGGTGTCACTGGTATAGCTTGATTGCTTTGCTGATGGATATACCTAAGCTGTAGAGCCCTTGCCAAGGCCCTGGGCTTAATTCCTAGCACTAAAATTCGGGGTGGAGGTGAAAAGGGGAGGAAAAAGAAAAGGAAGAGAGGAAGAGGAAGAAAAACACTTAATTAGATACAACATAATTTATTTTATAAGAAAAAAATATATACCAAACCAAAAACAATGAGAAAAAGGGAAAATTACAGAAGAGTCTCACAAACACAGATTTAAAAATTCTACAAAAATATTAGCAAACCAAATCCACTAGCATATGAAAAGCTCATTGTGCTGAGCTGGGTTATCTTGGGAATGCAGATGTGGTCTAACATTTGAAAATCTAATGAAGAGGAGGAAGCCCACACAATTTGATGGATGCAAAACACTCAGAAAGAATAGCTAAACTAGAATACCCATTGGAGGAATCATATTAACAAAGGAAGAAAAAGATCTTTCCAAACTCAGAGAGCTGTAAAAAAAAAAAGGGTCAGGAACCAACTGTACTTTCATGTACCCCCAGAGATGGCATTTAAAATTTATGATATACCATTAATAATAACAACAACTTGCATAAAACAGCTAGGAATGACTCCAATAAAACAATAAGCCTTATTAAAGACACTTAGAAAGGTAATTGCCAAAACTGTTGGGAGAAAAAAAACAAGGTGGTGGGGTGGCTCAGTAGGTAAAGGTATTTGCTGCCAAGCCCAACAGCCTAAGTTTGATCCCTAAAACCCACATGGTGGGTGAAGAGAACCAGCTCCCTGGCAAATTGTCCTCTGACTTCCATACACAGGCTGTGGTATACATGTGCTCTCCTCCACACACATATACACACATGCACACATACATACATACACACACACATACATACTGTCTTGTATCTTATATACACACATACACACACACACACACACACACACTGTCTTATATCCCCCCATCAACTTGACACACAACCACATCTCCTGTAAGTCAGGTTCTTCCCCCTTCTGTCCCCAAAGTCTCACGCTTCTTTCATAACATAAAGCATGGCACAACTTTAAAACTCTCCATAGTCGGCCTGGAGAGATGGCTCAGTGGTTAAGAGCACTGGCTGCTCTTTCAGAGGATCAAGATTCAATTCCAGCACCCACATGGCAGCTCACAACTGTCTGTAACTCCAGTTCCAGGAGATCTGACACCTTCACACAGACTTACATGCAGGCATAATACCAATGCACATAAAATAAAAATAATCATTAAAAAAGAGGTCTCCATAGTCTTTAAAAATTCCAACACTTTAAAATATCTAACTATGGCCGGGCATTGGTGGTACACACCTTTAATCCCAGCACTTGGGAGGCAGAGGCAGGCGGATCTCTGAGTTCGAGGCCAGACTGGTCTACAAGAGTGAGTTCCAGGACAGCCTCCAAAACAATACAGAGAAACCCTATCTTGAAGAAAACAAACAAACAAACAAATCTAACTATGAGTGCGTCTAAAATAAAAATCAAGTTATATACTTTAAACATAATAGCACAGAATAAATATGTTTTATTCTAAAAAGGAAGAACCAGGGAATAAAACAGTCACACCAAAATAAGACTGAAATCCATCAGGTGACATACCAAGTCCTACCCATTCCGGTCCAGCATCTGGAACTTAGAGCATAATCATCTGGCTCTAAAAGCTGTGGTAGCCCTGACCCTTGAGTTCTGCCAGCTGCAGTACCTACAGCTTCTCTCTAAGGCTTATGCTGGCACCTCGCTGGCAGGTGTCCTACAGTCCTGGCATCTCCAATATCCTGGGGTCTCCACTGAAACTGAGGTTTCACCTTCACAGTTCCACACAACGGTGTCTCCACAGGGACTACAACCTTGTCACAGGGTGCCTGGCCTCAGCTCCTCCTCATGATCCTTGCCTCTTTGTCTTTAAAACCAGTACATGTAGACAATGCTTACAATGCTGCTAGGCTGTGCTGCTAGCTCAAGGTGTTACCAGGCTCCTCGGACCACACTATATGCAGACCTTGAGGATATACTCTCCTAGAGGAGCAGGGAACCCTTTCAGCATAATTTCCATTGCTTTAAATGAGTTCGTTTCTCTACAGGATGGGGCCTCCCATGGGTGAGGGCCTTCCCTTGGGATATCCTTCCTCTTGTCCCAGTACACACAGGAGGCTTCTTTACAGCTGCTTCTTCAGCATCTCTGAATGACATCCTACCTTGACTACCTGTCAAACAAAAACCAGTCTACCACCTTCAAACTTAATCCTACTCAAGTGTTCACAAACAGGAAAAATGCAGCCAAATTCCTGGCAAAAAAGAAAAGCCCACAAGAATTGTCTCACCCCCGTTCCTGTAGAACCATGTTCCCCCTCTGAAACCTAATAAGCTGGGCCTCCATTGTCCAGGCTTCTCTCTGAACTCACCTGTCAAGTTCCTACCAGAACAGCCCATTGAACTCTTCATACAGCACTCAATGGCTTTTTAAGCCCAAAATCAGAAACTCTTCCACACCCCTCCCACAAAACATCTGTAAGCCACATGGCCATGATGAGGCTTATCACAGCAACTACCCCACGTTGGCACCAATTTCTGTCTTAGTGTCTTCTCTGGTCACTGTGATAAAATGCCCTAACCAAGGATACTTAGGGGAAGAAGGGTTTCTCTTAGCTCACAATTTCAGTTCCGGTCTATCTTGGTCAGGGTTTCTATTACGGTGAAGCACCATGTCCAAAGCAAATGGGGAGGGTATTTGGCTTACACTTCCACATTATAGTCCCTCACTGAAGGTAGGAACCTGGAGGCAGGATCCAAAGACCTTGATAAACTCATTCTGAAGGGATAGGGCCTAACAGAAACAAAACCCAATGTAAATCTGAGCTTCAGTTCAATTGCATGGGCCTCCTAGGAACTGCAGGCTCCTCAAAGGCACCAAGACTAGTCTAAATTAGGAGACTGATGTGTTCTTTTCAAACAATGTTGGGATGAACAACTTCTTTTTTTGGCTGGCCTTGAACTCAGAGATCCACCTACCTCTGCCTTCTGAGTGCTAGGATTAAAGGTGTGTGCACCACTGCCGATAATGAACTTCTTAATATCACAACGAATATGTGAAAATAATGCCGTAAGTTCACCAAGACACCAATACACACAGGCACTTTCGAGAACCTTGGAGGAACTTCACTTTGGAAATCACATGTTGCCTAAGAGTAGCAGGCTGAGACTGGGATTGAGGGAGGCTAATGTGGGAATTGTTATTACAAAATATCAAAATGTAGGAAACCTCAGGCCAGAATTTCTCTTTTACCCTCACATTATCAACAACACTATGCTCCACATCCAACAACAGAATTCAAATTCTTCCCTTTGCATGCTTTTGAGCTAAGCACTGCAAAATTTATCTCGATGCATTCTCTTCAATCTAAAGAACACATATAATAATCTCAAACACCATCAACATTTTTTTGAAAAAAAGATTCAAAAGCCTAAAAATAACAACAACAAAAACCTATCATTGTACTGGGTGGTTTTGTGTATCAACCTGACACAAGCTAGAGTCCTAAGAGCAAGGAGCCTCAGTTGAGGAAATGCCTCCATGAGATCCAGGTGTAAGGCATTTTCTCAATTAGTGATCAGCGGGGGAGGGCCCAGATTGTTCATGTAGGTGGTGCCCTTTTTGGGGTGGTGGTCCTGGGTTCTATAAGAAAGCAGGCTAAGCAAGCCATGGGAAGCAAGCCAGTAAGCAGCACTCACCTATGGCCTCTTCATAAACTCCTGGTTCCCAGATCCTGCCCTGTTTGAGCTCTGGTCCTGACTTCCATCAGAGATGAACAGCAATGCTGAAGTCTAAGCTAAATGAACCCTTTTCTCCCCAACTTGTTTTTTTGGTCAGTGTTTTGTTGCAGCAATAGAAACCCTAACTAAGACAATAATATCTACCAATAGCTATCTGGGTGTGGGGTGTCTCTTTTCTTTTTTAAAATTTTAATAAATAAAATAGAGCTGGGCAGGAGAGGTACATGCCTTTAATCCCAGAACTTGGGAGGCAGAGACAATCAGATCTATGAGTTTGAGACCAGCCTGATCTACACAGTGAGTTCCAGAACAGCCAAGGCTACACAGAGAAACCTTGCCTTGCCTGGGGGGGGGAGGGATGGAGGGAGAGGGAGAGAGAGAGAGAGAGAGAGAGAGAGAGAGAGAGAGAGAGAGAGAGAGAGAGAGAGAGAGAGAGGGAGGGAGGGAGGGAGGGAGGGAGGGAGGGAGGGAGGGAGGGAGGGAGGGAGGGAGGGAGGGAGGGAGGGAGAAAGAGAGAGACTCAAAACATGGAAAGAGATTATTTTCATTGTAGGAAAGTTTGGTAACTTAAACCCATCAATTCTTCCAAATTAATCTACACATGAAAATGTAACTGCCATGAAAACGCCAATAGTGTAATAGTGTTTAGGGACATTTATGACCAAGTATAACTACATGAAAGAATGAGGTCCAAGCAAAATTAACATAAGGTAAGGGACTTGCCCTATAGAAACAGAGACACTCTGAAGTTACAATAACTGTTGTTGGAGTATTGACAAAACAAGAACAGGCATAAATATATATATGGTCTTTCTTTCCCTAGAGATAGAGATTTCATAAACCTACAGTAAACTGACAACAGAAAAAACAAATTTCCAAGGAACAGCCCATACACATCAGTACATGCCATCTATAATGGGGCATTACCGATTAGGTGAGAGAATAAACTCAGCACTAGAACAATGTCCTCCACAAGGAACCTTCCCCCTACCAGAATCTATTCACAAGGTCATCTCTGTGGCTGGGAGATGGCTTAGTAGATAAAGCACCTGCTGTACAAGCATGAGGACCTGAATTTGGATCCCTCCAGTCACACCCACTTTGAACTCCAGATCCGGGGCTACAATGTCTCTGGCCTCTACAAGTACCTGCATTCATGCGCACATCCACCCCCCTACACACACACATACATACACATAATTTAACATAAGATAAATTAAAAAATAAGCTAGATGTATGTTTCTACTCCCAGAAAACAGAAGGATACCAGAGGCCTACTGGCCAGCCAATGTAGCTAAAACAAGCCTTGGGTTCAATGAGAAATCCTGCCTCAAAAACATATGGTAGAGAAGCTATTAAAGACAGTCCAACATGAACCTCTGACTTCTACATACACACATGTACATACACATGTATACACTACACACACAACATACACACATACATGCACACTTACACACACATTAAAACTTTAACTCTAAAAAAATTGTGGAAGAGAATAATATCTAACCTTAAGGTAGTAGAATTTTACTACTTAAGACACAGATTATACATATGGCTAAAGGAAAGCCAAGAAGCTCTAGTCATCCAAAAACACATGAAGGAAAGGAAAGGAAGCAAACCACAGGCTGGTGTGTGTGAGCACAGGTATCTGTAATATGTAGCCCTACTATCATCACAGGGCAAGCAGTCAGCATCTACAGTCCTGCCCTCCCAGAAGACACAAGCAGAAACATAGGCAAGAAGTGTGAGCAGAGGCACCAACCAGGAGAAAACACACACCTTATAATCAAGGGAATACGCCACAGTGAGCCACCACTACAAGTGCTAGGGAACCACAGTCAAGAAGCCCAACAACCATACCTTGACACGGGCAAGAATGCCCACATGGCATTAACAGTAATGTAACAGAGGGCTGGGGAGTGGTTCAACAGATGACTCAAGTTTAGTTCCCAGGACTCATGTAAGGCAGGACTCATGTAACCCCAGCTCTTGGGAACCCAGTGCCCTCTTAACCATCTCTGTTCACAGACGTGCACCCTGGCAAAATAGTCATGTGCAAAAGCTAATAAATCTAAGAAAAACAGGGATGTAACAGCTGTGTGTGACACATTTACACAATGGAACATTCGTATGGTGGACGGGTGAGGAAGCTGCAGCCACACATAACATCACAGGGAAAACTCTGAAGCTGTACTGGGCGGCTTTACCGAGTGGCAGACTCTGGTAAAGCACCCACACACAGTGGAAGGGCAGCAAATGTCCATGTTTGGGAAGCCAATGGCTCAGCTGCGGCTGTTCCAGCAGGACTCTGAATAGTCTTCCTTCCTGGAAACCAGACAAAGGAGAGGGCAGCAGGCACACCCATCTGTATCCCTCCACCCCCAGGGCTCCTCTGCAACCCCAGGTCCACTAACCAAAGGCAGACACCATCTTGGAAGGCTGCCACTTGGAAGATCTCTGATGCACTCATGGTGGGCAGGGGTGGGGGGGGGGGGCTACACAGAGCACATATCTCCAGGCAGCACACTTCTCCAGACTTGGGGTAACTACTGGGGGGGCAAGACAGCTTTAAGAGTCTCAGATGACACAAGTGATGGTCACAGATACCCTGCTCAGGGAGGTGTCACCACAGTGCCTTTTTAAGGTGTGGTCTTTGTTGAAAGCACCAGGAGAAAATATTTACATCTATACTGAAACTTCCACTCACACAGAGAAAAACTGCAGAAATCTGTTTGTTGAAGGTAGAGATCTCTGGGCCTGGTCTCTGTAAATCCCTCACTGCTACTGCTAGGTCACATGAAGGAGGAATTTACTTCATAATTTTTGTTGTTTTGGAGTCAAGGTTTCATGTAGCCCGTACTAACCTCACTATATGGCCTTGAACTCCTGACCCTCCTGCCTCCATATCCTGAGTGCTGGCTACAGCTGGCTTTGTTCTTTGTAAAAGAATATTTAGAGGCCAGCAAGATGGCTTAACAGTAAAAGCACTGAAAAGCATACTTGATGATCTGAGCTCAATCCCCCAGTTCTTGGTAGGAAAGAATCAACTCCAAAAGTTGTCCTGTGACCTCTAAATGCATGCCATGGCATACATGTGTGCATGTGTGTGCACACTAGCAATGATGATGATAGTGATAAATAAAATCAAAAGTTTTAAATTACCTAAAATAATGTTTTTTTCTCTAGGTAAAGTTTTTAGTCATGAAGTTCATATTTCCATCATAAAAAATGGACGCAAGATGAAAAGTGTCATATACCCACCCTCTCTGGCTCTCACTGGTCCCTACAGCAATGGTGTAGTCTTCTTGCTGAAATTCTTTGTCCATTTGATGCGTGTGCATGGGAGGGAGTGGGGGTTGCGGGGGGGATTGGTGCAGGGCCTCACACATTAGGCAGGCATCCACCAGTGCCTCACATCCCCAGTCCTGGCTCCTTTCTGAACTCAGCCTGACCGGGACTTGGAGGGGCTATCCTCCTGTCTCAGGTGACTAAGAGTGACTGGATTACAGGCATGTGCTATCATCTGTTGCATTAACTAACTGCACACTTGAGCTAGTCAGACAGTTCAGCAGGTAAAACCACTCACTGCACAAGCCTAATAAGCTGAATTCAAGCCTAGAACCCGTAATGAAAGAGAACTAACTCTCAAAAGTTGTCTTCTGACCACATGTGTGCTACAGCACATGCATGCATGACCATCTGTATACATGTACACAGTTAACTTAAAAGCTAAAAAATTAAGTGTGGATGGTTAACAATGGCTTGAGGACATCAAAACCTTTACACAAGAAATGGATTTAAAAGTGCATTTCTGTGACCTGAGGTTTTCACTTGACTCTCACACACTGTCCCTCCTCATGGCTGACTGCAGAAACCCCACCCCAAATCCCAGTGACTCAAGCTCTACCTCTATCTCCAACTAACACACCTATGGACTCAGGCAAGCAAGAAGGTTAACTTGCAAATGAACCCACATTGCATAGAATTCAGTTTGATTGGCGATGGTGGCACATGCCTTTAATCCCAGCACTTGGGAGGCAGAGGCAGGAGGATCTCTGTGAGTTCAAGGCCAGCCTGGTCTACAGAGTGAGTGGAAAGGAGGAGGAGGAAAAGAGGAAGAATCCAGTTTGATTCCTAAGCCCAAATGATATCTAATGTAAATTCAATCCATTTACAAGCAGTCAGCTGACTCCAGTCTCATCTGTGATAGCCTACCACATTATGTCTGAGTCGCTCTTGGGTGTGTTCCATGCCTATCCCTCACAGCTGGGTGGATTGACAGGGACAGTCATGTAATTGCTGCTTTAATACTTCAGAGCAAGAGACCCTGCCTGCCACGACATCGCATAGGTTGATACCACTGCCTGTCATGAGCCATCTTGTTCCTCTGCGGATCCCATTCCATTCTCCCAACATTACTCTCATGTCTGTCACTGAGCATATTTGGTGCTATCATTCACCACTCTGGCATTGATTACTTCAGGAGACAGACATGGCCTCCATCAATCCCAATAGGACACTACCTATCACAAACTGGTCTGTGCTCACCAATAACCACATGTTGAATCTTAAATCTAGACCCTCAGCACATGCCTACATTTGAAGACAAGGCCTTTACAGAGGTACCCATCAAACGAGCTCATTGGGTGGGCTCTAATGCAGTATGATGGGACACAGAGGAGATCAGAACACACATGGATGACTCTGTGAGGACATATAGAGAAGACAATGACTCCACTCAAGGCTGATCTCAAAAGGAGCCAGGTCTGTGGGAGAAAACACCTCGACCATCAGCCCACACAGCCCTGGCATTTGCCCCTATACATCCACACAGGTATGCACCCTTAGGCCCCAAGATGGCTCTCGGACATCTCATGGTCCAGAACAGTCCTATCCACACACACTACACACACCAGTGAAAACAATTCTCTGCCTCCTGAGACCAAAGAGAAGGGAGGTTTTCTTGACCATCATGGAAGCCCAAACCAAGTAAGGACCTCTCAGCTCCAACCACCTGACTCCCTGGGTCCTCTCAACCACCCTCCCTGATGTTTCGGCAGTTGGAGGTGGGAGGGGTCCACTCTCAGGGTGCATCACCATCTTTGCATGCCTCCCAACTGTTCACTGGGAGTCCAGCAGCTGAGTGAGATGAAGGTAAGAACACCCCGGCAGGAGAAGCCTTGGGCTATGGCTTTAGGGTTATATGAGCCCTGAGCTTTCTGACAGCTCTGTCAGCTAGCAGGCCCAAGCCCAGTTTGAAGTGTTAGTGTTGCAGCAGTGGCAAATGAAACAAAAACCCCTTCTAAAGGAAACAGGGAGTGGCAGGCAGCCCCCTAAACTGCCTGAAACATTTTAACAAGTGTCCTCATAGGCAGACCCCAGAACTAACTTGAACTTCTAGCAACTTTGGGTGGATTCAGGGTTCTCCCCCTCTCCTACCAGGCAGGAACCTATCAGGGCCCAGCTGATGCCCTGTAAATCAGGGCTTCAGCAAAAGGGTGCATTAGAACTCAATGGAGGAAGAAGAGATGAAGTCAGGGCTCTTCTGTGACCTGGATGGGTAGCTGCAGACTGAGGGGACTTGTTCCTGCCTGGGTCTCTGAGACTTCACGGTTGAATCCAGGCAGGAATTTGTTCTGGCTTCCAGACAGTGAGACCACCCACCACTTCAGAGACCTGCAGGCAGAGCTGCAGGCCTGCTCTGGAAGGGGGGACTCCTCACTGGCATCCCAGGTCCTCGGGAGCTTTGAACTAAAACCCTTCTCAGCTCCTGGCTGGCAGCCTGCAGCTCACTTGTTTCATTTAAATCCTATACGGCAGTCTGTTTTACCTCATTTCAGGTTGATCCCAAATTGACAACCAAGTACCTCCAACCTGTACTTTGCTGTCTGTTCACTTCATTCTTATCTGGATGGGAACAGGAGACAACTGCCTTACTGACTAAAATGCACTTGTATTCACTGCTTGCACGACTGCCCAGCCACAGCTGCTCCTGGTTACAGGGATCTCCTTGGAAAAGCTAGGGAAGTAGACCCCCAGGGGTGGGTGGGGAGAGAAGGGTGAGGATAACTACAACATATTCCTAGGAATCTAGAAAGTGCCATAGGGATGGGTATAAGCTCAGTAAAGACCCAAGAAAGCCCAGTTCTCACCTGAGAAGGAAGAGAAGCTAAGGCTGTCTCAGGCATCTAAGATTTGACATCTCTGTTCCATCAGGAAGCTAGCCAGGAAGACACTTGACGGGTGCATAACAAAGAATATACCTCACACACCCTGCTCAAGGAGGTCAATTTACAAACAAAAGCAGATAAATAAGAACTCTGAAACTCCTGGAGGGGAGAGTGCACTCTTAGCATGAAGCCTGCCTTCCGGGTACAGCTCTGTGTGGCTCTGAACAGAAGGTCTGACATGAACAGAGGGTGGCCAGGCAGGGATGTCATGCCAGGTAGTAAGCACCAAGTCACCTTCAAGGCAAGCTCTTGCCCCTGCAGATCACCTAGGGCCTTGCAGATCTCCCTGCCCTGCTCACAGGCTTGACATTCAGTGCTGCCAGAGCCTCTGGAGGGGGCATTCAGGTTAAAGTGTCTATCTCTTCCAAGCGGTAGGAGTAGATCTGCATGCGATGCTTGGCGATATTTCTCTTATATTTTTGGTTGTGAGCTCAGCCTTTAACCGCTGAGCCATTTCTCCAGCCCAACATTTCTCATAGGTACAGCCACTACAGTTCAGCAGCTGCTCCCCTCTCCTGCCCCCTTCCCGGGTCTCTCCATCCCAGGGTTCTCACCACCTGCAGCTCCTCACACAAGTCTCTCACCCTGCAGGGCCTCCTCAGAGTGTCTGGTCTCTTTCTTGTCACTCTTCTAAACCACACCTTTTTCTGCACTCACCGTCTTGTCTTCTCCTCTTAAGTCAGTAGCTTCAGGTCTTTCCTGAGTTACCCTCATACACACTGCCTGCCCTGATCACATCACTGCTGTGCTCCGCACCCCCACCAGACCCTAGCTGGTCTAGCTGCCTTCCAGCAAATGATGAACTTAGCACTGTTGACAAGAAGCAGGAGTGCTGTGAACCCTGACCACTGGCTATCCACAGCCTCCAGCACTGCTCCCTCCCCCTCCAGCCTCTTCTGTCCCTTTCATTTCCAGGCAGTTCAGCCCTCTGGCCTCCCCTCTATTTCTGACAAACCTCAAGCCCAGCATAGGCCTGTCCTTTATTTTCAGCTAAAGTTTTAGGGCGTAAACTGAGCATGCCTGGAGGCATGTATCTGGTACAAATGTGCTCCATAATATTAAACTGAGCACGCTTAAGGATATGCTGACATTCTCCATATGACTCTCTAGACCCCCATGCTTCCTCTGTTCAAGGGAGCACTGCTTTAGGAATGCCCCTGGTTCTCCTTCCCTCCTGAAGATGACACACTTCCACTCTTTGCTATCTGGGCCGCTTTGGCTTTGCACTCACCAAGCCTGGAATCCTCTGCATTCAGTTACAAAACTTCCTGCTAGAACAACCTGCTAAGATTTGATTTGATTTTTAGAAAGTGAAAAAGACCTAGGTTGAAAGTCAGTGCAAGTACAACTTAGTGTGTTTGCTTTAAATCTACACTTAGTTGAACCTGTTAACCAATGAGCATCTAGGGAGAGCACCGGAGACACCCTTCCTTCTCAGATACAAGTCATAATGAACAACCACTATAGCTTACAGGGGCTCTGGGACAAATGCCAACTAATTGACAGTCATGGCTTTCGCTTTACCCCCTGCCCTAACCAGCTTTTGGAAGATTTGAGAGAAATTTTCCACTACTAAAACCAAAATAAGCACCGACACAGAAAGTGCCTATAACTGCAAGTGTCTCTGAGAAGAGCTTCCCAGAAACAAGGAAGTAAATGCTGACTGAGCCATGCTGTGGTTAGCACACCCTCACCTCACACAGCACCAGCTTCAATGAATGGAGTCCTGGAAAGAAGACTGCTTTTCTCCTCTTATGTTCCAAACTTAGATCCCACAGGAAACCAAAGGTCCCTAAGGGACACTGACCACTGACAGATTGGGTTCTCTGAGGCACTGATGCTCACACGGCCCCATCAGCTGCAGGTAAGGGACCTAAGTCAGCCCAGGAATTTTCCGGGAAGGTCCCCAAAGTGAGCCAGCCCACTGTGCTTCCCCAAGCCTCTCACTTCAGACACTACAATGACAACTTGGGATCACTAATAAAATGGCTTCAAAGGAGCTACAGGAAAGGAGCCTCCCAACAACCTCATGGCCAGCAGCTAGAGGGAGGGAGGTCCTACCAAAGCTGGGAGAAATCACCTTCTCTCCGTTACTACCTGCCCAGTACAGATGTCCTGACAGGACCAGTCAGAGAACGGCCTAAGGCCAGGGTCCAGACCAAGGGAGAAGTTGCAGTGCAGGACAAAAGCCTCAGTGCAGGGCAGAGCAGATTTGTTGTGGCAGCTTGCAGAGGACACAAGGCTGTGAGTGGCAACTGGCCATGTTGCAGTGAAGCCATTCCTCCTGAACTCCCTCCAACTTACCTTTTTGTCCTCTTTGGTCTTTCTAGCGTTTCGATGAGGTCCAAAAATGTTTTGCATTCCAAAGGCCTTCCTGGACCAGTCTCTCTTCTGGGTACTCAGGGGGGCCTGAGCAAAGCTGCCCTCCACCCGGTATCGGTCTGCAGGAATCTTACTCATGGGAGGGGGCAGCGTACCGCAGTTGACACTGGACCACCCGTCAGTCGAGTCCGTGTAAGACTCCTGGTCACTGGCATGTCCGCACTGCCAATCTTGTAGCACATGGACTGGGAGCCACTTCTGGTTGAAACCACAGCTGGAACCTGTGGCACCCCTCTTGGAAGGGGGTACAGAACTCCTCAAGGAGGCTGGAGGGACCTCTATGTGGGAGGCAGGCCCCGAATGCTTTGTTAAGTCCCAGAACCTGTCAGTGTGGGGGCTGGTTTCCAATGGGGAGCCCACCTCTGGTTCGTGGCAGAAAGCTCCATTCCAGGGTGCAGCCCAAGGCTGTGAGCCCCTCCCACTCACACCTTCCCACCCTGGGCTATTGCCCTGACCATGCCTGCTTGAGTTCCCGCCAAGGTCAACTACAAGCACCCTGTTGCTCTTCTCTTCCTGGTTGAAATTGCCAATGCCACTGTCACTGTTGCTGCTGGTGCTGTTATTCTGGTGAGCATCGGCATCCCCATCTAGAAAAGCACGGGCCCGCACACCCTCAATCAGCTCACCCATGTCTCGGTATAGGACAGAGATGAACTGAAGCACAGGGAGGGAAGATGCTGGGAATTCCAAGCAGCCACTCGTGTCTGGGTCAGCTGTGCATGCAAACCCAAACCTCCGTGCAATGCCTTGGTGAATCTTGTGATGAAACAAGTCTGGGTCCACCATGAATACATGGCAGGATGTCCTTAGGGCACCTTCATCCTCCTGTGCCAGACCTCCATCATCATTGGTTTGCATGGTCACCAGCCCGAAGAACCGCCTGTCATCTGGGCATACTGCACTGAATGCCAGCTTCTCGGCAGGGTACTCCGCCACCACGCCAGCCCGGTCAGTGACCAGCTGCACACAGTCATGCATTACCTTCATGGTCACTAGTGAATGGATCTTCTGCTCGGCCCGCAGGCGGCGCATGCAGCCACGAATAGCCTGTAAACTGTCATGCTCCAGGTTGGAACTTGTCGAAGGGAGCTCAATGGAGCCCAAATAGCCCACGACCATGGCAACGTTTAAAATACTTGCATCTAGTCCAAAGTCGTCATGACTGTCCAGCCCCACGGTGAATACAGAATCATCATTGATAACTTTTGATATCTCTTCCTTGGACAGCATGCTGGGATGTGGGGCACAGAGGCTGTCCTGGCCAACATCAAGCCGCAAAGCAGCTGACTCGGATAGAGACCTCTGCTTCAGCTTCAGTGGCTCAGAGCCACTGGCACAAAGACTCGGGCTTTCAAAAATCATGTTGAAAATCCCACCAGACTGCACCTCTTCCACAACCCTCTCTGCCCTGTTTATACCCAAAGCCTTAGAATCAAGCTTAGGCCTCAGCCAACCTTTCCCCTCATACAGGCCGCCTTCCTCATCGCTGGAACAGGACTCCACGTGACTGGTGCCCTCACAGATCACCATGTGCAGAACTCCGGAGCATTTCCCAATGAGTTTCACCACATCTTCGTGTGAGGCTTTCTTCACATTAATGTCATTGATGGCAAGTATCTGGTCTCCAGCCCGGAGGCCCACGAAATCCGCAGGGCTGCCCCTCATGACACAGCTGAGCACACAGGGTGCCTGTCCTGACAGGGTGAAACCATAGCCAGCTCTGCCTCGGGCCACTTCCACGCTCCGCACTCGAGGGGGCACAGGGCCAGGCTGCCGCTTCCCTGGCTCCCCTGCCCTATACATCCTGCTGCACCGTCAAGGCCAGTCTCATATCCCACTAGTCCAGAGATTCCATGTTTCAAGGACTGTTCGATGCTACTGAGTTTTTTTGTCTTGAAATGTTGTCCTAAGGAGGAAATACAAATACCTTGTTATTAAAGATCCTGTATCTCTAACCTTTTGTGGCATTATCTGACTTGTCTACAAGGTAATTCACAAGAGTCTCTAAAGTCACCACGGAAATGTCAACTTGAAAAGCAAACAATCAAAATTTGGTGGCTCTGATGCTGGGCTAAGAACCCTGCTATCAAAGTGGAAAGCTGTGGTCTCCTTCAGAGTTTCTGGAGAGGATGTACACAGAACAGCCTGGAGGCCTCTGCATTCAGCCTGGGTAGAAAGAGCTAAGGTGCAGGCCTAGGCTTCCCCGAAGGCTCCATGGAGCCTCTTGTAGGTCCTGTGGGAAGAGCAGGGCCTACTGCTGTCCAGAGCCAAAGGCCCAAAGATCACTACCCAACTCTTTCATCTGATCCCAAATCCCGTCTACAAAATGTTCTCCCATATTCCATGGCTCTCCCACAATTAATTTATTCTGAAGAAATCACTATGCTAGGAAAGCACGTAAGTACGAAACAACCTCAATCAATAAAGCCATGGAGGTCATCCAAGAGAAGAGATAAATAAAAAGGGCAATTGAACAAAGCAAAGCAATGCTGCCCTGACTTACTTATTCCAGAGGGCATGACTTCAGAAAGTACTGGCGGTCATTAAAATCCAGGCCTGAGATTCTAGGGTATTTTGTCTTTTTGGCTGTAAGCCTTAGCCTTTAATGGCTAAGCAGTGTCTCCCAGCTCCTTGAGGGTATTTTTCAATAAGCCTTAAGAAAGTGTACCTACTTTACTCTAAGGAATACAGAACCACTGTAGGAAAATTCTGTGATTACCAGTTGCCACTAAATGAACTGTAAACTTAAAAAAAAAACCCAGACCCATGTCAGGGTTCCCCCGCACCACCCAGGACAATGATACACAGGACTCCCAGGACTAGGCACAGAGCACACCCAGGTTCAGATTCATTACACTGAAGGGACTCAAGGTAAAGAGCAGAGGGAATGATACACAGGGATGCTCAATAAACCAGGCATGAGCTTCTAGAACATTCTCCCAGGGAAGTCACAAGGCCACACTTAAGTCCCTCTAACAAGGAGCTGTGACAACATGCAAATGTGAAATGTCCAAGCAGGGGCCCAGCAGAGACTCAGAGTCCAGGGTTGTCACTACTGGTATCCTCTGCACAGCATGTACAAAAACTCCAGTCTCCCAAAAGAAAAGCAAGTCTACACAGCCAGCCAAGGCACAAGGAACCTTTCCCACCAGTAGAGGCAGATGCTGTCCCAGCATGCAGGCATCTCTTGGATGGGTGTCTAATGCTGTGAGAACTTTACTGCTTAATACTCTTTCAAGATTATCTTTAGAAACAAAACAGGGGTTGCAGAGGTGGCTCAGTTGGTAAAGCATTTGCTATGTAAACACAAAGGGCCTGAGTTTGATCACTAGCACTTACATAAAAAAGTGAGCAAAGCAATGCATGCCTGCAATTCCAGGACTAGGGAGGAAGAGACAGGATACTAGGGACTTATTGGCAAGGTAATGCAGCCTAATTGGTAAGCTACAGATTCAGTGAGAAACCTCATCTCAAAAAATAAGATGGAAGCCAGATGTGGTAGCATATACCTTTAAGCCCAACACTCAGGAAGCAGAGGCAGGCAGATTGTATGAGCTCAAGGGTAGCCAAGGCTACACAGTGAGACCTTCTCTCTCTCTCTCTCTCTCTCTCTCTCTCTCTCTCTCTCTCTCTCTCTCTCTCACACACACACACACACACACACACACACACACACGCACGCACGCACGCACGCACGCACGCACACACACACACACACACACACATACACACACCAGAGAGACAGAGAGACAGAGACCGAAACAGAGAATGAGTGCAACTGACCTCCATATGCTCCACATGCACACATATGCATGCGTGTGTATATACACACACGCATATACAACACTCACATACAAATAGATATCAATACACATACATCTATAACCGCCATACTCAGAAGACTAAAGCAGGAGATCTCAATAAGACTGAGATCAGCCTGGGCTACAGTATGAGACCCTATGTCAGAAAGAAAAGGCAGTACAGCAGTGGTTGGAATGTGGCAATCCAAACTACAATAGTGAGCTTGGTGTTTGCAGAACACGCCACTGAATTAATCACTCTCTTAAGACATTCTTGTGTCTTGAGATAGTTTCTAGTAACATAATTGAAAGCAGATTCTAAATGATTTACAGATACCAAAGCTAAACAACTAGATGAAGTGAAGAGGGGACAAGGGACACAGGATGCATGTTTGAGTAGAATAACTTTTGATACACAGGCATGAAGAAAAAACAATCTATCTATAAGATATAGCATTGCTTAATATCTAAGTTTGACTGTCATAGTTTATTTATTACTCATTAATAATTTTTGAAGCTGGAGTATAATCCTATATAGAAATGATTAGCATATGGGAAGCCCTGGGCTCCACCCCATGCTGAAGATGACCAAGAAGCTGTTTTAAGATCTCACTGAATCTTCTTTGAGCAGTGATGAGCAGAACTGGGCCCGTAACACATTTGCACTGTAATGCCCACAACTCATGCATGTCCCCTCTCCAGTCACAAAGCATGGCAAATGAGCTCAAGTTAAGGATGTTGAGATGGGGAGACAGGGGTCCTGGTCATCCAAGGGAGCTCCATGGAATCCTGGAGCCCAGTGAAAGGGATGGGAGAGGTATCAATAAGTTAAGACATCATGAGCATCTGGGGGGCCCAAGGGTAGAGCCCAGGACATAAGATGGAGGCAACAAAGCCTCCAGGAAGAATCAGCCCTGTGACACCATGACTTTAGCCAGGTCACCTGACCCACAAGTCACCACATGGCTAACTGTCAAGCCACAGCCTTATGTTTCTTGTTTTGGCAGCTTCAGAAGCAAACACAAGGGACTGCAGGAGGGACACGACACAGGATGGTCTGCCTGGGAAAGTCAGTCATCACTGTAAACCCCTCCAGGACCAGAGATCAGCAGCACCAGGCTGTCCTGCAGGGCCAAGAAACCCCTTGCTTCTCTACACAAGAGTCCATTGAACACAGAAGGCACTGGCCTGAGACAGGCCCTCCTCAGAGCCCAGCTCCATCATGCCACTGCTGCCAAGTCACACTCTCTAACAGCACCTACCCACGGCAGATCACCTGTCCACGTCTTGCCCTCCCCACAGCAATCATATCAAACAGCCACCTGGCGCCACCTATGCCAACATCTGCATCAGGTACACACCAAAGACCCAATGCTGAGCCACTGGCAATATGCCATAGGTTCAAACGGATGGTCCCCGACCTCCTGATTACTGTAGCAGCCTAATATCAGCCACAACTCCTAGCCCCTTCCTGAAGAACCTTGTGGAGACCCAGGCCTGTCCTACTGACCCATCAGGACACAGTGCAGAGGTAGGATCCAGCAGGTTCTTAAGTCACATGGTTGTCACCAAGCAAGACACAGAGCAGCAAGGTGAGAAAAACAGTTCCTTTCTGTGAAGACCTCTCAGCACACAGACCAAGGGGCTTCATTAATTACTCCCAAAGAAGTGGTTGACCCCACCCTTGGGTACAAACATCCCCAGCTGTTCTCAGCCATGTAGTCCTTCACCTACTAAGGAATCTTCTGTCTGCTTCTTCTTAAAGACACAACTCCTATCTAACTGAACTCCAAGCCCCCCCCAGCTCTCTCTTAACAACTTGCTATAGCTGGGTGGTGGAGGCTCACACCTTTAATCCCAGAAATTGGGAAGCAGAAGCAGGTGGATCTTTGAGTTCGAGGCCAGCCAGGGCTACACAGAGAAATCCTGTGTTGAAAAACAAGCAAAACAAAACAAAGACTTGCTATCAACTCACAAGCCACATGCCTCACACACAAAGCCTCCCCTCCCCTTTTTCTCCTCATTTCCCCTCTGTACCTCTCTCCCCTATAAACACATCAGCCTCCTTAGGAAATTCAGACCCCAGGGCCTCAAGCTGTCCTCACCAGGCTTTCCTAGTCACATGGCTTTCTGACACTGCCTCCATAGGGCCCTGGGTTCCCTCTCAAGTCCTTTTCATCGGTGTCCCCAGCCCTTCAGTATCTCTTTGGCCCCTCATTGTGCTCCCAGACCTCTGAAACCTGGCCCTCCCTTCCCTTCTGGCTGCAGCTCACGGCCGGCCTCCCTCTTGTGGCAGCCTCTCATTCCCCTGCTGCTTCTGCTCAGCCTCTAGGCATGGGTCCCAGCTGTCTCCTCATGCCAGGGATTTCAACTCCATGATGGGTCCCCCATATGCTTATTTCCCACAAGCATACCCAACCACAGTCCCAGCCAAGTCCAAACACCCTCAGAGGCAGGGCCAGCTCCCCAGATGTCAGAGGAAGGCAGCCAGCCCATAAGAGCACCCCAAAACCTTGTCAAGGACACACAGATACCAGAAGGTGCCAATGACAGGCCACCACAATAGAGCCCAAAACATGGAGCTGCGCAGCAACCATGGCACAGAGTAGAACAAAGGGAGCCAGAGAGGCTTGGAGGCCTTGTCTCTGAGCTACATAGGAGAATGAAACATAAGCCGGGTTTGTCTGCAAGGGGACAGGAGGGCCCCTACCTCAAGGGTATGTTTGGGGTTGTCCAACTTAAATTGTAGGCTGTGTGTAAGGAGAGAATTCTGTTCAGTAAGCCCTGGCCGCAGCTGAAATTGAAGCCAGGTGGCAGCATTTGGGAGAATGTCCGGCCTTGTTTGACTTTTTAAAGGGGGAGGAGCTAAAAAAGGAACCCAGAGAATAATGGGAGGGATCATATAGCTATCAAAAGAAAGAGAGGGTGCCCACCCTACCTGCAACTCAAGGGACATGGGCTGTAGTGTTAGGACAAGACACAAGGGATCTCATTAGTTCTATCCAGTCTCTAAATGAGCAGCTGGTGGCTTGGATCCTGGAAGGGAGTAATGGTTAGTGTGGCCTAATGAGTTAGTTGGTTTAGAAGTTAGTAGGTCATCCCCAGAGTCAAAGACAGACAAGAAGCTCTGTGCTCAAAAGTTCTGAGCAGGGAACGTGGAAAGTGCCTCATAAACAGTCAGAGAAAAAGGACAGGACTGTGCCACAGACAAAACTTAAGCTGAGAGGACACACAACTTCAGCTACCACACCTACATGACCAAAAATTCCAGACCCAGTCCACTAACACAATGGGCTGGGCCCCTCACACCAGATACCTGAGTGAGTGAGCACAGCTTTGCCCATTCCTAAGACATAAACCTGTGGTAACCGGGGAAGGGTGACCAGAGAGGGCTGCATCTCCCATCTTGTGTCCCCATTGGGATGTGATGATCCAGCTGGGCCTGCAGGCATCCAGATGAGATCTGCTCAGATTCCTACAACACCAGATAGTTTTCTCCATCTGTCAAGGATCATCATCATACTCAAAGACACCAGCTCTGGTCACAGGGGGCAGGTGGACCACTGTGGGGGAACCCAGCCCAACCCAATGTCCTCACACAGGTATTGGCAGAGAGGTGGCCAGATTTGTCAGCCAACTCATGACCACTCCCTAGAAACGCTAAGCAGACTGATGCCCTGTGCACACTGTCCCCAGGTTGGCCAATTTGAGGTAGCTTGGTCAAGGATATGAGTGTCAAGAATCTAACAGACACCCATAATGCTCTACAAGCCCTGGCAAGTCTCATCTGTCTGGATACCCCCAGTATCCTAGTGAGACATGACTGAGGCTCAAATGACCCAGGGAAGTTGAGTTCCCCCAGACTGCCTTTCTGAAGGCTACCTCCTCAGGCACCACACCCTGCCTGCCTTCCCAGAGGTACCTCAAACAGCTTCGCTAAAAGGAACAGGCTGCTGTGCCCATATCTGCCCCACACATCAACATGAGCGCTTTCTCCATGCCAGGCATGAGAGAAACAACAGGGACAAGGTGGGGGGGGGTCACTCAGGGAGCTGCAGGTCCTGTGCAGAAAAGACAGAAGCACCAAGCTGAGAGCAGGAACACGTTGGCTCCACTCCTCACGACCACCCACCTCCCTGCTCCCTCTTCTTGGAACACTCTTCCCACCTCCCACTCCCAGGGTCACTATCAGAAGATCAAGCCCCATGGGCTTGCTTCCTGCCCTGGTGTACTGGTACATGGATGTGTGGCCATGGTGGGAGGTTTCTAGAGGTGCTGAGTGAGACCTGTCCCCGCCAAACCCGCATTCAGGCATAATTCACCAATACAACAGTATTAAAATATAATGGGGCATTTAACACATTAGGCCTACCTTGCAAAAGTAGGAAAGCTGGTTTCAGGAGTGGGTTAGTTCCCACCAGAGCAGGCTGTTATGTTTGGTCCCTCCCTGCTGGCTCCTTCTTGCTAGTGTTCCCACTCTGTGGTGCTAGGTTGTCATGGCCATGAGACTGACCATGAGCCAGTCAGAAAGGACTAGTCAAATTTGGAGAGTTACACTAACCACTTTACCTTATTGAGTACCCCAGGGCTGGGTACCTTTGTTACAGTGACAGAGAGGGGTCTCTGGAAGAGCCTTTGGCAGGCGCCCCATGATCTAGAGGGCAAGGCACATCCCTGCCCTCGGAAGAAGCTCCACCAGCAGCTGCTGAGCCAGAGAAAGTGGGGTCGCTCCACAGTCCTACGGTGAAGTGGAGGAACCTTTGGGAGGTAGGGCCAACTAGGGGAGCTAGGTCATCAAGATATGCTAAGGTTTGAAGGTAAAATGTCACCAACGGCCTTATATTTAGAACACTTGATCTCCAGCTAGTGGTGCTATTTGGGAGGTTGTGAAACCTTTAAGGTGTGGGACTTTACTGGAGAAAGTGGAGTAGACCCTGAGAATTAGCCTGGTCCAGTTCCAGCCTGAGTT
Source organism: Mesocricetus auratus (assembly GCF_017639785.1). Taxonomy (NCBI): domain Eukaryota; kingdom Metazoa; phylum Chordata; class Mammalia; order Rodentia; family Cricetidae; genus Mesocricetus; species Mesocricetus auratus. The sequence goes on along the minus strand of NW_024429190.1, from coordinate 15,106,864 downwards.
CTCACCTCCTGATCTGCACAGATGTAGCAATCTGCCCTGCAAGCTCACACCACCAATGATGCCCAGTCACCATGCTTCCACACCACATTGGACAGGATTCCCTTAAACCAATCAGAAGCTAGTCGACTTCTCCTCTCTGGGATTGCTCTGTCAGGTATCCTATCTCAGCAACAGGGAAAGACATGGTGTGCCCTTGAAGGGGTACTAGAACCCTAGCTCCTTCCTGCCTGTCCTTCACTTCCTGGCTGCCATGAGGTAAGCTCTGCTCCACAGTCTGCTCCCCTTCAAGATGTACTTCACACAAGCTCAGGCAATGAAGGCCACCGGCAAAACACATATCCATATCAATCACCCAGGATCCTGATGAGCCCACATTCAGAAGGAAACCAAACACCGGAGGACTGACAAACACCCTGGCGCATTTCCCAGCTGCCCATAGCAACAGGGCCTTCCAGCCTCCAGGAAAGGAAACCTGGGCTGCCTCATTCCCGACTCCTAAGCCCTTCAACCATTACCCTGTACCAAGCCCAACCAAACACTCCAAAAGTGCTGGAGGATGACCAGCCAGGGACACAAGAAGTTACGCAGAAGCACAGTCTATGTGGCTAGGGTCAGGCCCACTCCTTGCTCCCTGCCAGTGACCTGTACTGGTTACTCTATAAGACAGGCATATGCCTGACAGCACGACCTCTCTAGCTGTCTCAAGGTTCAGCGGAACAGACAGCACCTCTATCACTGGTCACGTCTCCAGTCGGGTAAGTAAACAATGGAGGGGTATGCAATGCACAGGTTTCTCAGCAAGGTAGGCAGGATGCCCTGCTAAAGTCCAAAGAAATCTAAACGACTCAGGGAGGAAAGAAGATAACAACTTCCAGTCTCCTGTTCTACCACTCCCCTGGAACACTCCCCTGATCTGTCTCCCCAATCCTCACCCTCCTAGAAATATATTCATCCTCACATCCAGTCCTACTCTGCCAGCCACCCTCCAATGGCACCGAATGCTCCAGAGTCCCTGCTCATGAGAGCCAGTTAGTGAAGCTGTCCTGTGATGTACATGGTCTAAACAGGACAGCCAGAACCCCTCTAGGGACTCTGGGAAAGGAGGGCATGGAAAACTGAGGGGTGTGAGTCCACACCACACAGTGTGAACGGGGGTTATCTCAAAGGCCATGACTCGGGACGTATGGAGTGCCAACAAGGAGATCCAGATCCATCAAGTTCCTAAGAAAACAATGGCATCAGAAACACTACCAGACGGAACTAGAGGCAGAGGGCCTCAGGAAGACAGTGGGCACTGGATCCTGAGAACCCTCCTCACAGGGAGCAGGCGAGGAGTGTCTCACTGCAGAAGAGCACCTTCTAAGAAGAGAGACAAGACTGAGATGTCCTGGTGTTTAACAAGGAACCTGCGCCATTGCCAGTCCAGACTTCGCAGAGGCCACAGCTCTGACGCCGTCTCCCCGCCCACTCTTCTCCACACTGAGCAGGAAGGCCTGCAGTGGGGATGGCTTCACCTGACATTCGCCATGGGTATGTGCTGGTGGCCTGACTGCCTGTCCCTTCAGTTTATGCCACATCTGGAGATCAGTTCTGGGGGGGGGGGGAGCTGGCTTTAGTCAGGTCTCCATCTGCACCAAAGCCAACTCAAGTGCGAGATTCTGACCTGCTATTGCCAAGGAATGGCCACAAGGAACACATTCTGTATGTGTCCCAGGGCCACTGAGACCAGCAATTAACAGGGAGAGGTGACCTCTGAGATGCCCTATAACCAGGCCTCCTGTTCTCCTGTCCTTAGTAGCACTTTTGCCTGGGATGTGAAATGGACCTAGTGACTCACTTCCAACTACTAAAACATGACAAAAGTGATGGAGTGTCTCCCAAGGTTGGGTTACAATAGGACTGTGGCTTTGTCTTGCCCTCCCCCTTCTCTCTTACTCTGAGGGAGATGTCAGGTTATGAGCTTCCCTAACTAGACACCCACATGACAGGGAGCCAACACGATGGGAAGTCGGCCAGCAGCTGTATTAGCAACCTTGGAAGAGGATCTTCTGGGGCCAGCGACTACCACAAATGAAACCTGGAAGCAGCTCCTCCCATCGCAACTAGGACTGACAGCTAGAATCCCAGCCTGTGTGAGCCCCGAAAACAGAAGCATGCCGTGTAAGCTGCTGTGTGGAGACATCCTGCTGTTCAGCAGTGGATGACCAATGTCACAGAAAACACAAGATGAAAATACCATCACTTTCTGCCATCATTCCACTGTAAACACACACCCACACCAGCATTGCTTATTCCGAGGTGGCCAAGCATGCACACGTGTTTTCACACAGGTTCCCTAAAATTGAGTCTGTGACAGGATGACAGGATAGCCAGGCTGAAACATCAGAGCTATTCCAACAAGGAAGCCAAAGAACTAGCCAGGAGTGACTGCCACGGGACTGCCACCTGATAGCTCAAGGTCTCAGCATCCAAGTCTACTAATCAATTGACAAATGAAGAGATGAGCTCAAACACACCATGGATCTGGACCTCCACTTAGAGATGGTTCTCAGAGCCTGCTGGAAAGTCCTTGGCAGCTCATATCCCCAGTGTGTTTGAGAGCAGCTCAGCAGCCACTGCTATGAGCCCAGGGGCCGATAGTGCAGCGCTGCCTGGCTGAGCAAGCAGAGTCGCTCCCCTCCCATGCTCTTCTTGAGGCAGGGCTCCTCCAGGGTCTCTGCAAAAGTCAATTAGGCGCCAAGAAACCTGAGGTCAGACATTAGGATCACACAGATGCCTCTACTCTTGCATAGCAAGCGCCTTCTCCCTATCCCAGGCAGTCTTAACATCAAAGATTCAATGTATTCCTAAGCAGCAGCACAGAAATTAGGCATTAAGAATGCCTTTAAATGGTGAATCTGAGTTCATGTTAGAACAAAACATTTCAAAGGAGAAAGAAAGAGGGGTGGCAGAGAAAGAAGTGAAGACAGCCATCTTTGGCCTGCCCCGCTTCTCCAAATACACACTATCATCACAGCTGAGGACTGACAGGCAGCACAGCGAGGCTAATGTCACAGCTGTCACACTAAACAAGCCTCAAATGTTAGCTGGGCTTAGCTATCAGTCCTCAGGAGACAAGGCATAATGATCATGGGTGGCTTCCACAGCCCCGTTCCCAGAGGATTCACGTGTGCTCAGCTCAGATCCCTGTTGCACCCTCCAACAACTAAGCTAAGCTGCCAGGACCCAAAGAGCAGAGTTTCCATAGAAAGTAGAGCCAGGAGTCACTGCACACCCAGGGACCACAGAGCAGAGAAGACCAGGAACACAGAATGTCCAGAGGCTGGATAGATCCTGCCTCCAGGCAAAGCTCAACTCACACTTACCTGTTTCCAGATTTAGCAACAAAGATACTATCTTGAAAGGCAAAAGGTTTGCTTTTCTAGTCTTTGAGCAACTATAATTGTTCATGATCTAAAGTTCACTAACAAAACCCAAAGGCTAGCCTATTCACAGAAACAAATATATATATATATATATATATATAAGCTCCCAATATTAAAAACAAAAAGAGAAAAAGAGAGAGTGCAAGGCCACCAATGACTAGAACACTTAGAGATCCAAAATGCACCTTTCACATTGCCTAGGTTCACCCACTACATAAAGGGTGGTAGAGACCCTATTGTCTGCATGCATGCAGGGCCTCCAGCTACTCACAGGATCACAACTGAGGTGAGTTGAGAGAACAATGCCACTGCAGGGGTAAGGGAACACAAGAGTGGACACTTCAACTTGGTCTCTTGGGATTCTACACTACAGCAGTTTAGAAACTGACAGTGCCCATTTCTGCAGCACCCACACAGGTAGAGGATACAATTTTGGGCAGGAAAGGGAGCCATGAGCCATAGGAGCCAACAAGGACCTGATTGCATGGGGCCCACCTGCCAGAGGTCAAAGACCTTCAAATGCAATAGCAGGAACACAAAGACCCAAGAAATCAGCAGAGGGAGTAGCTAGCCTCCATCACTACTCAATGAGACCCCGCGGCCAGCTGAGACCAGGACTAGCCCTGGGAATGGATGATACCCCTGCCATAGTCTGATAGGCAGAGGCCATTTGTCAACTCATTCCTTCTGCCCTTGGCACCAACCTAGGTTCCTGAGTTTCAGAAAAGTAATAGGACGCGCAGAAGCCACAGCTTGTCAGGACATGGGTCCTCAATGTCAACAGCTCTACAGTGGCAATTCTGATCCCAGAAACACATAACCAGTTCCAAATCTTTGAAATATTTAGTAAAAGTAAACCATCCCAATTTTTCCATTTCATTTTTTATTTGATCTTTTCTTTTATCTCTGCTTGATGTTTATTTCTGTTTGTGGTTTTTAAACCTGTGCAAAGTGAGTCTTTGAAGGCAGCTGACTGATTTCACACACAAAAACATGAGACACATCATTAGATGCTGCATAAAAGACAAAAAGCTTTTTGGCCTTCCAGTGTCTCATACACTACACAGAAATATTTTCTCTGACAAGCCCAATGATAAAGAGACAAGGCTGTCTGAGTTCCCTGCGTCCTGGGGGCACCCTGGTCTCCTGTTCCTAGCTAACTTTACTGCAACTGCTTCAAAACTGTCTGCCTGCACCCACTACACAAAGGACAAAAGTAACTGTCTAGAATTCTATACCCAGCTAAACTACAAAGGAATTAGACAGTAAAAAGGGTGGCTTCAAAATCAAGAGGGAAAGTTCTGTGTTCCATTCCTTAGCTACCAAAAAAGTGAAGTTTTAGCAAAACAAGGATAGACCTGAGGTCAGACAAGGAACCTGGCACAGAGGAACACAATACAGAGCAGTATAGCATAGGCAACCCCAGTTGACAGTCCTGTGCAGATCTTGGGACTTCAGAACGTACCAGAGAATGGTCTTCCAATACCACCAGCCATGAGAATGGACTAACATGAAGACGTAAGGAAATGCATTTAGTACATCAGTGACAGCAAGATCAATCCACAAGTGCATGATGGGAGTTGAGCTCCAAGGCCTTGCTCAGCTCACTGATGGCAGCTAGTTTAAGCAAGAGGCTACACTGTTAAAAAGGGCATGGAGAGATGGCTCAGTGGTTAAGGGCTCTTGGCTTAATTCCAGCATTTACATGGTAGCTAACGACCATCCATAACCACAGCTTTGGGGATACAACAGGCATGCATATTGTTCACAAACATGCATGTAGGCCAAATATTCACACACACACACACACACACACACACACACACACACACACACACTATATTTTTCAAAAGATGGGACATGGGAGAGGGTTCACTGAGACCTGAAGACTCCACCTACCTAGTGTGGCCCTTACTAGTTAGGCAAGTAGCACAAAATACTTCTGTTTGAATTTAAACCCATGGGTTAGTTCCCAATGAATAGATGTTATGGAAGGAAAACTAAGACCATGGCTCAGAGATGGATGAACAATGTCCAAAATACACGAATGTAGTAGACAGTGTGCACGTGTATGTGACTGCCTGAACAAGGAAGGGAGCACATGGGGATGCCCTTATCACAGAGCTGGCCACAGTGGGGTCATCAGAGAACAAGGAAAGGAAACAAAAAGGACAAGTGACACATTCCCTTCTCTTTCATGTAACCCCAGACATTGAGTGAGGTCACTAATCAGATAGTTCCTGCCTGGAACAGATGACTTCTCCATGAGAGAAGCTCGGAGCTTCTAAAACAGTAGCCTCTGGAAATCAGAAGCTTGTTTGGTTTGGGGTTTGAGGTTTGGGGACTTTTTAAAAGATTCTGGGTTTTATTTTGTTTTTGTTGTTTTTTTTGAAGGGGGGGTTGACTGTTTTGTTTTATTTTGTCTTTTAAGACAGGGTTTCCCTGGGTAGTCCTGGCTATCCTGGAACTCAATTTGTAGACAGACTGGCCTCTAACTCAGAGGTCCACCTGTCTCTGCCTCCCCAGTGCTGGGATTAAAGGTGTGTGCCGCCATGCCCAGAAAGATTGTTTTCTTAACTATGTGTATGGGAGACCAGAGGGATCAGTTCCTCTGAAACTAGATCTACAGGGAGTTGTGAGCTGTCCAAGGCAGGTTCTGAGAACCAAACTTGGGTCATCTGCTAGAGAAATACGCACTTTCAACCACTGAGTCATCTCTCTAGCCCAGTGGTTTTTGTTGATGTTTTGAGACAAGGTCTCACTTGGCCCAGGCGCAGGCATCAAGCCCGCCATCCTCTTGAGTGCTGGGTTACAGCCTACTACTCAGTAGATATCTGGAGACTGTAGTTTTCATTGGATTGCTGAAGGAGTGGAACTTTCACCTCCCTAAAGAGAATAGAACAAATGGACACTGTACCCTCTCACAGCTGGGTGTGTGCCCATCCAGAAACACTTCACAGGGCAGTGAAACCACAAACTACTGCAGTCCTTACTGTGTAGGACCCTTGGGTAGATCCATGTGTCCCACCCTTGGGAAGATGCAGGACACAGCTGTCCTCAATGAGAAGGGGGAAACACACCAGGGGCTTTGCAGATGTAAACTGAAAACTTTGAATCTCCTGGCTGGCAACCCTAAATGTCCTCAAAGACCAAGGCAGAGGGAGGCTTAAGACAGAAGAGAAGGCCCATGTGATGCTGGAACCAAGCCCCAAGGATGAGACCAGTGTCCACCTGACATAAGAAGTAGGAGATTCTCACTAATCCCCGAAGGACATGTGGCCAGTAAGATCCACTGCACATTTCTGGCATCCAGAGCTATGAAGAATAAACTGTTGTTTTAAGTCTCTAAGTCTCTGCAACAGCTCAATAGGAAACTAAAGCAAGTGCTGACTAGTAAGTAAATGTTTGCAAGGTTTCCAACAATCTCTCTCTCTCTCTCTCTTCACACACACACACACACACACACACACACACACACACACACACACGTTAAAGGACCCTCAGCCACCTCATACCATCATTGTGCACTTGCTGACAGAGCAAGGTAGGAAGCCCACAAGTAAGGCAGCACACTCCCTCAGCCAGATAGAACCAGCTTGCTGGGCCTGTCTCAGATACAGATGTCAAATGACAACAGGATTAAGAACACAGAGCTCAGCCTCAACCTCTCCCATCTCTGGGATCCTGGAAGGACCAGTTCACCAGGCTCAATGTCACCTCTGTGACCACCCACCATCCATCTTAAGGTTGTTGTTCTAAACATGCGGCAAAAAGTGAGCCAATCTCTGACCCTGGGCCCTGTCCTGGGTGCCACAGAGAACCACAAAGTGCCTCCTGTCACAAGCTGGCACTTGGTAACACATTGCAAATTGGTCCTCTCAATATGAACCCTTGCCTTCTCCTGACTCCTGCAAAGACTGGAATACACATGCCACTCCATGTCTGAGGGCCTTTCTTTCCTCAGCGCTGCTATTTGCCGGCCTCCTGGGCCAGCTCTCCAGCCTCTCCTCTTCCCTGTCTGCGGGTAATTTCCAAGTAGCTTCACAGAAATGGCCTTGCATCTTATAAAGGCACCTGCTCCCTGTCCTCACCACTTCAAGGTCCTACCGCAGAGCCTTACCTAAGCCAAGCCCCTCCATGACTTTCTGTCTCAACAGTGTCTCTGAAGCCCAGGTCCTGTCAGCCTGACCTGAGTACTTGGTACTTGTCATCCAGCCTCCAAATAAAAAAGGTATAACATTTTTATTTCAGTTTTTCCACGAGGAAACTTCATACCGACAATTGTGCTTCTTTCAGAAACTTTTAAAACAATCTCTTGATTCAAAATTGGTTTTGCTTCTCTCCCCTTACCCACACACACCGATTGCTTGCTGTAGGCTCAAGGCTTCCCTCCTAGAGTGACTTCTTTCCCTCCATGGGTCTGAGCCCATTCCAGGAGCCTGGGCCCCTCAATCTGTATTCTATGGGTCAGAATCCCTCTGTCTACACTCCAGAGGTCTGAGATCCCCTCCCATCTACATTCCACAGCTGAGTCCCCTGTCTACAATCCAGTTCCGCCCCCCCACCCCTGTCTATACTCCACAGGTCTGGGGCCTCTGTCTACACTCGACAGCTCTGAACTCCCTTGTCTACGCTCCACAGCTCTAGCCCCTCGGTTTATGCTCCATAATCCTCGCTGTAAGCTGCCCTGTGTTCTTGCCCTACATTTCCTCAGTTCGGGTCCTTGGAAACGGTTTCTGCCCAAACAAAGCAGCCGCGGGCTGAGTTGGACATTAAATCCCCCTCACTGCCGACCCGGCCCACTTTTGAGCAGGGTCAGATCCCGCCGGGTCCGGCGGGCTGCGGCCCGTACAGAACCTGCACATCCGCCCCGCGCGGGACCCCGGCCGCCGTCCGCGCGAGCAAGTTCCCGGAGTCCCGCGCAAACAAAGAAGGCGCGGGCGGCGCCCGAGCTCGGCCCCACGGCCGCAGGCGGACCAGCCCGGGCCGTGCGGGGGCGCGCGCCAGGGAAGAAAGACGCGCGAGGAGGCGCGCCGGCCCCGCTCACCTACCGGGCCGCCGCTTGCTCCCGCCGGGCGCCCGCCGAAAGCACCAACGGTCACCGCCGTCGCCGGGCCGGGGGCGGGGCTCCGGGAGGGGCGGGGTCCGACCCCAGATAGCGGAGCTCCGGCTGCTAGGGGCGGAACCCAGTCATTGGAGGGCGGGGCCCAGGACCTAGGGGGCGGGGCTCGGTGAGGGGCGGACCAGGTCGTTGTGGACTCTGGGACTCCGGCCCGCGAGGTCCAGCATCTGGGGGCGTGGCTCCAGGAAGGACGGGGTCCAGCAAATTTGGAGGGTGGGACTCGGAGTCTTGGGGGCGGGGTTCACTCAGGATCCACTGGGTCTCAGGGTTTTGGGGGATTCAGGGTTTCGGCGACCGGGTTTGATGTGGGAGCGGGTCAGACCGTTGGACTGCCCAAGTCAGGGACTTACAGGGCCCCGCTTCTGGGGAAGGGGCCCCTGGTAGGGCGGGATCCAGTTCCCAGGAATGGAGAGCTCAGGAAGTAGGGACGTGCCCAGGACAGAAGACCTAACGGAAAGCACAACCTCCTGGGCAAAGGGCTAGGCAGGGGCGGGGCCGAAAGCCGGGGCGGGACTTCCGCCCAGTGGAGGCGGTGTTAGTCTAGCTGTTGGGTTGCCTCACCGGGTTTCTTTTTTTGAGTGACTGCAGAGAGCTGTAAAGTGTGGTCTCCTTCGCATGAAGAGAAAAGTGATCACTTCGTCCTCCTTCAGGGGGCAAGGCTGAGAACCCATGCACTTGTGAGGGGTGGGAGGGAGTTGCCCACCTGTCACCAGAGAAGTGATATGCCTTGTGATGGAGAGAGGTGCACCTTCCCTGCTCCAAGCACACCCGGGCTATGAAGCAGTAGTTTGCAAAATCTGGTTTTCTAGCTCCTTCGCCCAACCTTTCCAGAACACTGGGCCTTGTCTACCCCGAGGAGACCTTCCTTCGGAGAAAGACGGCAAGACGGGATTACCCTTCACTTCCCAAGCTGTCTTCCTAACAACCACAGCTTCTTCAGAAGTTTCATTCCCAGTTAGTGGCTAGCTAAATTACTTTCAGAAATCAGGCTACTGAGCGTTTTACTGAAAAATTCAAATGTAAAGGAAAAAAGTTCAGTCCAGGAATTCACTGGCTGGGCCCTGTTTTTCTCAAACACTACCCTAACCTGGCTCAAGCTTCTTAGACTTGAGATTAAATCGCCATGAAAAACCCACAGCAATAACCTTCAGCATTCACTCCCTCCCTTAAGAAAATGGAAGTCATGGCTAGCAGTCCCTCCAGTGCTTCCAGAAGGACAGCAAATGCCTGGGTTCTGGTCTGTGTGCAGCTTCGGGTTGCTGCATAGGTAGATGCATCGGCTGTCGATGTGACAGTGGCAATAGCATAGGCCCTGTTTCTGTGGGTGCGGAACCACCTCATACCTCTTGTCTTGGCCTCACCCACCTGTAACCTCCTCAGAATCTCTCTGCCCTTTCTTTCTTGGCCCTTCTTCCTCTTCCCCTGTCTTTTTTCCCCTTTAAACATCCATTCTCCAGGCTGCAGCCAACCCTTGCTACTTAGCACAGTCCGTGTCCTCTTTTGTGGGTGGGTCGCTGCTCCTTCTGCCGCCCCCTCCCAATCCCATGGCCACTTTGCTTTCAGCCCTAGGGACGCTAACAGTCCTCCTGTTGCCTGCAACCCTGATCATCTGCTTCCCGGTGGAGCTTCCGCTATGTAAGACCTAATGTTGATAAACTATCCTGAAAGTACAGAGAAAGGGGCAGGAAGAAGGCAGGGAGCCTCTGCAGCACGACCAGGCAAGAAGGAAGCGGGCCACAGGCAGGGCCCTGACCCCCAGAGCTGTGGGTGAGGCCTAGAAGAATGGACAGCAGCCCTCAGAGAGACCATGAAAGATGTCCAACACTGGAGGCTTCTTTGCCTTGTATTTCCTGCACACTAGCCTGGCTTCCACGTGCCTTATAGACTTGGGGGTAGGAACAAGGAGGAGAGCTTAAGGAACAGTTCCCAAGGGCCTGGGACCCTCAGGCTAGTGGAAAAGCTGCTCACGATGTGGAATCTCTACTTCTCCAGCCAAGTCCCTTGTGCGGCCATGTATGAGCAGCCCATGTGCAGCCCAGGTTCTGTTCCTTTACTGCCTTAGGTTGCCATCTCTCTTGATTTGTCACCCTTACAAGGGCAAGCATGCAGAGCCCAAGACAGCCAGAAATCAGTCACCTGTCTGTATCGTCAGGCAGGGAATAGTGGGTTCAGCCAAGGTGACCACTTGAGGAGCCCAAGCTGGACGGCTCTAAGTTTTGAAAGAAGGGAACTCTCTAAAGATGGGCAGGGAGGTGGCTGCACATGAACTGGTGATGATGATGTTGATATGGAAACCACATGGGGATTCCTCAAAACATTAAAAATACAACCACGCCATCTACCAATACCACTACTGGTATGCATCCAGAGGAAGTGAGGTTAGTATGTCAGACACATGTACCATGCTCATTGTAACCCTGTTCACAATAGCCAGGATATGGAACCCACCTATAAGCAGGGGGACAAAGAAAATGTGGGATTACAATAGCATTCTACACAGCCTTGAGAATGAACTAGAGCACATCATGCTGAGTGTAATAAGACAGACCTAGAAAGGCAAATGCACATGCCTGCCTCTTTGGTCTGCCCTGCTGGGGCCTCCCATAAACTTACTTAGCTACATAGTGAAAGAATGGAGACTTGGAGTGCCCCAAACTTTCCCCTGCCAGAACAGAACTGTTACAAGTGCATTGGGGAAAACCTTCCCCTGGAGCAGAGTTGTAACACTTTCACTGGGGAAACTTTCCCCTAGAGGAAGAGAGATGCAACATTTATATTTGGTTCCATGACTCAGATAGGCTCTCCTGGTGCCTAGGCTCTCCTTCGGGGTCTGAGCCACACTGAGACCCTATCCCTCATCTCTGGCCACCTACAACAAACTCTCCTGTGGGCTCACCAATCACTTGGCATCCCATCTACCAGCAGCAATCAGGTAAGTTTACTCTTTGGTCAGTGTAAACATTTCCCTGAGTCTGAGGAAGCCACCAATGAGTATCTGGAACCCCTGTGGCACTCTTAGAGGAGGAGGTACCCCCAGCCAAGGTCTTTAAGGTTACAGCTGGCCCTCTTCACCTGACCCTACGCCCCACCCTTAAAGCTGCCATCCTACAGTCTCCTTAGGCCTAACAGGGCTATGGTGCCCCTTCCTGCCCTCTTCTGTCTTCCCTTGGGAACTGCCACGGCCTCTCTAGGCCCTTGTGGCTTTTGAGACCCGACCCTTTCCTGTGGAACACACACACACACACACACACACACACACACACACACACACACACACACACACCGACCGAGCTCAGTTTTCATCTTCACCTTCTGGCCTCTATGAAAGCCCTGGTACCAAGCACCAAGGGGAAGCCACTGACCCCCATTGAGTACAGTGATGACCCACTGAACAGCTTGGTTCTCATTCGGTCCTCCCTGAGTCCTAGGGATGCCTGCGACTACAGGCTTCAATGACATTTTCCTTCACCTCTCTCATCCATGGGAATGGTGTCTTCCATACCTTCCCATTCCCCCTCGGGATGCCTCTCAGGAAACCTCCAGCCTCTACACCTGGCACACAGCCTCAAGGGCTCTAAATATATTTACTTTCCAATAAAATTTGGCCTCAGTACCCCTTAGATAATTAATCCAAACAGCCGCATAATGGCACCCTAGATCCCAATATTATTTGGGACCTGTACAACTTCCATGAGTGATCGGGGAAATGGAAAGAGATTCTCTATTCCCAAGCTTTCTCTCACCTCCACTGCAAGTTCTCTCTGTACTTCCTGTTCCTCTACTCAAGTCTCTCTAGCTAAGAGGTCAGGGGCCTGGTGTTTTTCCTTGTCCCTGGTCTTGGGGTCGTTAGGGTCAGGGTGTTCTCCCCCTGACCCTTTTGCCCTACACTGTCCAGGTGTCCAGCAGCCTCCCCTCCCACCCCCCCACCCCGCCTCCATGCCCTGCTGAAGATGCTGCTCCACCCATTGGCCTCCCTTTCCTTGTCATCTGCCCATGTGCATAGGCCCAGCTCTGGGGTTGTCCTCTGGAACCAGCTCTCATCCCTACACCACCCATAACCTTCTGGGCACCCACCGGGCTGTCTGCCTATCGCTGAGGATGACATGGGGGAGGCAGCTGTGCGGGGCTGCCCCTCACAGTCACACACATGCAAATACCCAGACCTCAACTGTCAAATGCCTTTGAACACTCACCAGTGCTGTGCAACAGTTAGGCCTTGGGGATACAATGTCCATGCAGGCAAGCATAGGACTCGGGGAGCTGCAAGTGGCTGCTCCAGCAGGTGTGATTCCCATTCGTGCTCCTAGCAGAGCCCTTGGCTAGGGAGGAGGGACAAAAGTTGGGTCTTAATGCTAAATTGGGGAGCAGATTTGAAAGCAGGTACAGAGGCCACCCGGATAACAACAGTCGAAGGCCTGTTTGGGACTTGGCAACTTTGAAAGTGGACAGGAGACATGAGGAACTTAGAAAACAGTAGCTAAGAGCCCTAAACCCAGCTGAGGTGCACCCCCTGCCAAATGCCCTTCATCCATATAGTTGATTGAACCCTCTTGCTCTTTCCTACCCTGTCCTCGCCTGAAATGCTGGCTCTAAACGCTCAGACCCCTCCCTCTGGAAAGCCCTCCACGGGCAACACCCCTCCTCCATGGCTGCTTGGCACCACCAGCTGCACCCTGTATTACAGAATGCATGAGGAATAAACAGATGAAATATATTAAATGAAGCATAATGTTTTTCACCAGAACACATGAAAGAAATTAAATAGGACATGCTGTTACTAAATAGAGTCTGTGTTAATTAGGAAGTCTGTTATCAAATAGAAGATGCATCAATTAATAGACCATATTGTTGCTGAGCAGAACATAGAATCATTAACTGCACAAGACTGCTCTTGCATGGAGCTTTTTATTTCTGTTAGCTCTCAACAGGGCTGAGGAGTTGGGGACAGGGAGCTCCTACAGGTACAGGCCTGGGGAAGTTTCACAAGGCTGGAAAGGACTTGGCTGCACAGCTGGATGTCCACATGTATGAGAACATCAGCATCTTGTATAGATCCTATTTTGAAATGCTCTTCTTAAAGGACCCATACATGCTATCACAGTCAAACCAGAGTGCTGCCAGAATGAAGCAGGGCAATTGTGGTGCACACCTTTAATCCCAGCACTAAGGAGGCAGAAGCAGGCAGATCTCTGAGTTTGAGGCCAGCCTGATCTACACAGAGAGTTCCACAACAGCCAGGGTTGGTATACAGAGAAACAGGTCTGGAAAAGAAAAGAAAGTTTCTTTCAGAATGGTTGAGTATGGCAGGGGTTTAGGACTGCAAAGCCACCAGTCTGGAAGAGCTGTAGTTGGGGGCAGGGCAGCAAAGCCACGGGGTGGGGCTGCCCAGAGCCACACCCATCCTGGTGCCGAGGACTCAGGATTTGGGGATGATTCTCCAGTCTCAAGATAATCATCCTCCTGTTCTCTTAGAACTTGCTTGGAACCTGAGTGAACTTTGCATTGCTATGATAAAACACCAATAAACAAAGAAATGCAATAGTCAGGGGATTCTAAAGGAATAGAACTGATAGAATGAGTAAATAGATTAAATGGAGATTTATTAGAGTGGTCTACAAGATGTGGTCTGGGTAGTCCAGTCCAGCAATGACTTATCTCCTGATAAAAAGGCCAGTAATACAGTAGTTGTTCCAACAGTCTGGTGCTGGAGTCCTGGAAAACTCCTAGAGAGCTGTGGGTCTTCAGTCAGTGTGGGAGTCTTGAAGGAGTAGGTTCTAACACCAGTAAAGGAATGTCTCAGCAACAGGACACATGACCTTGCTGGGGACAGTGAGGACAAGCATGCAAAAACAAAGCTTCCTTCTTCCATGTCCTTTTATGTGGGCTGCCACTAGAAACTGTGGCCCAGACTTAAGGGTGGGTCTTCCTACTTCCAATGATCCAATCAAGAAAGTCCCTCAGATGTGCCCAGCTGCTTGGGTAATCAGTTTGACATCCAAGATCAGCCATTATAAGAAGGTTATACTTAGGCTCATATTTCAGTGGTTTCTTTCCATAATGGACTGGAGCCTGTAGTAAGACTGCATATGCTGGTAAAAGGGTAGGGCACACAGAACTGACCACCTCATGAGAGAAAGACAAAGGTGACCGAGACCAGACAGAGCACCCAAACATGCCCCCGTGATCCACTTCCCCCTAATAGGCCATGCCTTCAAAAGTCTCCCTCATCCCCTAGTGGCACCACAAAGCCATGAAGCCCTTGGTGAATCAGCCACTGATAGGTCAGAGCCAGCATGTTCCTATCATGCTGATGACAGCATGGTTCATCTCAATGGCTGGATCCACCAACTGGAGACCAAGCCTTTCAGGGGCACAATTTCTATTCCTCCTGGAAGACGGCTGACTGCTTTTGCACTCACATCCTTTAGGAATCAGAATGTACAACCTATGCTTGTCCTCCCAGGGTTTTGTTTTTTGTTTGTTTGGTTTGGTTTTTTGAGACAGGGTCTCTCTGTGCAGCCCTGACTGTCCTAGAACTTACTGTGTAGACCAGACTGGCCTCAAACTCACAGAGATCCACCAGCCTCTGCCTTCCAAGTGCTGGGATTAAAGATGTGCACCATCAAGCCCACCCAGGGTTTTGTTTTTAATGTAACATTTTTATTACTTTTTGAAAGTTTTACATAAACAGTATTTTGATCATATTCAGCCCTTGGTTCTCTCCGAGATCCACTCCAGACCCCTCCTAACTTTGTGTCCTCTTTTCATTTTTTAATGACCCACCAAGTTCAATTTGTGTTGCCCATATACTCAGAGGTATGGGTCCATCCATGGAGCAAAGTTGACCTACCAAAGGGCCCCTCGTTAAAGAGAACTGATTCGCCCTCCTCCGGAAGCCAGCAACAGTCCCTGACTCCTCAGGTGCCCTAGGATTGAGAAACTCAGAGAATCTACCTTGGCCTGAACCACTCCTGGAGCCCCACCTGTGCTCAGCAGAAACTCCAGGGCTGGTGCAAAACTAGATTAAGGCTTTGGGGTTTTTAGAGAGCCTTAAACAGGGGGCTGTTAGCATCATCCTGTGTGGATGCTGATACCATGGCTCAGGAGGTGAAGCTTGGCCACAGCAGCAGCAGAGCCAGGTTTCGCCCCGTATGACTCCCAGTGTTGGCTCATTTCCACGCTTGGCCACCATGTGACAGCAAGGCTTTACCTTCCGCAGTGAGGTGTCTGGAGGAACACAGAATGGCAAAGCAACTACAGCTGAGACCCTCAACAGGATGGGGGAGAGAGAGGGGAGACGCTTGCAGGCGGTTCTTTGGAGCACCCTGCGATAGGTCCCCAAAGCCTCCACATGAGCTCACTGCAGAGGCGGAACTGATGAAGGGCAGCAAACCGCCAGGACTGCACAGGGGTACCTCACGCCAAGCCCGTGGAAGGAAGTGTGAAAAATGTACGCATGACACACTCACTGTCTTTTCTATCAAAGGCTGTGCTGGTTTTTGTCAACTTGACACAACCTGGAGTCGTCTGGAAAGAGGGAACTTAAAGAAAATGCCTCTGTCACACTGGCCTGCAGGCAAGCCTTTGGGATGTTTTCTTGATTAGTGATTGATATGGAGGGTCCAAGTCTTGGGCATGTGACAGCCATGGCCAGGTGATCTTGGGTTATATAAAAAAAAGGCAGACCAAGCAAGCCATGGGGTGAGGGAGCAAGCCGGGAAGCGGCATTCCTTCATGACCTCTGCTTCAGTTCCTGCCTCCGGGTTCCTGCTTGACTTCCTGCCCTGGCTTCCCTTGATAATGGACTGTAATGTAGAAGTGTGAGTCAAACAATCCCTTTTCTCTCCAGTTGCTTTTGGCCGTGGTCATCACACCAACAGGAAGCAAACCAGGACATGGGGTAAACGAGGCAAAGGAAACTCCATTTTAGAAAAAGATTCATTTGGTGAAAATAGCATCCAAGCAATTCCTGGAATCAAAATATATGCTCAGGTTTCATTTTGCCCCAGAAACTTGCCACTTGCTCTGTATTAGCCAATCATGTAAGAATGTGAAGCTGAGCTCTGGCCAATCGGAGTAAGGCACAGCGCCCCTCGGTGTGCCTGTTTACCTTGCTGAAATACTTTGGATTATATGCTCATTTCCTTAGGCTCAGACCCATTTCTCACAGTGTAGGAGCTCATCTGGAATTGCCCCATGGCCTCAGTAGTGGGATGGAATGGGATGGGGGTGTGTGTCAGAGACTGGAAGATGTTCCTAGCTGTGTTGTTGCAGCTCTCAGTGTGGAAACATACCCTAACCTCAGAACTAGTGGAAACCCAAAATGGAAAGTAAATTGGCCACACCGGGATAAGGGTTCAACGCAGGCACTATGGTGACCAGCTAATTTCATGCACAAACCAAGGTAGCAATAAAACTGAACTTGTAGTACTGCCCTTGGTAGTCAGGACAAGTCAAAGGTTGTGTGAATGCCAAGAAGGCGTGGTCAAATGCAGGTGCAGACACCCAACATGGTTCCATTCTCCCATGAGGGACCTGGTCAGAGACCTGGTCAGGTAGAGTGTGAGAAACTTCTGTGTAATACCTAGGGAGCTCATCTGGAAGGCACCCTCACACAGCATGAGTCTGCATGGATGCTGTCTGGGATCAACCTAGAAGAGGTTTTATACTGACCAGCAGTGGCCAAGAAGAGCCTATAAGACACTTTCTGAGGTTTCCAAAAAAAAATGCAGGGTGAGCCTTTAATCAGAGCATCACAGACATAAGACAGGTAAGATAAATCAGGCTTCTGCATTGAGTAGGGGTCAGAGTGAAAGATCTGAGACCTGGGGCTGGAGAGACAACTCAGCAGTTAAGAGCACCACTGCTGTTGCAGGAGACCTATGTTTCATTCCTAGCATCCACATGGTAGCTCACAGCCAGCTATGCCTCCATTTCCAAGGGACTGGATACTCTTACTGCTTACACACGGTACACAGACAGACATGCAGGCAGGGAAAAACGTGCACGCTTATAAACTTAGAAAGGAAGAGTGGGGAGAGAACTACGCAGGCATCAAGCCTCCTCCCTGAGGACAGCTCTCCCAGCACTAAAAGCTGCTATGCATGCTGCTGCGGGAGAATGCAGCTGTAGAATCTACGAACCACAGCAATGACTGGCAGAGCAAGACAAATATACCCAAGGATGCAGTGGCGGCACTTATATCCTGGAGGTGGCCAGCAGCTGTCTAATTGGATTTAAGGTCCAGTCAATAGAAGTAAGTCTAACCAGCTACCTATGGCTGGCAAGGCCATAGACCCTATAAGAGAACTTACTACTGCCACTGCCCTAAGCCAGTATAATGTCTAACTATAGTCTAATAACGATTCTTATACCCACAGATAACTATAGCTCTCACTCCTCATCAGTGAAGCCTCTTTCTACAGCAGATTAAGACCATTACAGAAATCCACAACTGATCAAAATGCCAAGAACGGTTGGTCACTGGGTGTCCAACACCAGCTGATACATGTACAACACATCCCTACACCTAAGGCTCAGGCAACATTGCAGAAGAATCGGGCAGAAAGATGATGAGAGCCCGATGGCCAGGACACCTGCTGTGAAACAGTGTCGTTTTCATACAAAGGAGAAGCTGCACCTATAAAGTCTCAACATAAGGTCACCTAACAGAGACCTGCACAATGGCAACACTAGTTGACATGCCAGTATGAATGCATGAAATCACACAAGGCCCTCTCCCTAGATAAGGAGCTATAGGCAATTAGTGACTACTGAGTGGGAAGATCAGTCTTTCCCAGAGATGAATTCCCTGTAGGGTTATCCAGTCAAAGTGGTTAGCCCTAAACACATTCACTCATAAGTAACACCAAATGGATTCAGCAGGGGTGCATGCGTGCATGCATGCGTGCGTGTGTGTGTGTGTCTGTGTGTGTGTCTGTGTGTGTGTCTGTGTGTGTGTCTGTGTATAACAATAATTAAAGAATAAGGTCATGAATTCAAAAGTGAGTGGGGAAAAGGGAGGAACTGGAAGGAGAAGTGGGGAGGAGTGAAATAGCATAAATAAAGAACTCATGAAATTTTCAAAAAGATTTTTTAATTAAAAAATATTACTTTTCCTAGATTCTGGGTACCCTCTTTTCTCCTTGCAGCCCTCCTCTCTCTTTCTCTTCCTAGATAACCTGTATCTATCTGTCTCCAGTCAGGCAGGGATAACCCTCTTGGGAAGTGACTCATGCCACAGTAGAGGATAAGGAACAGATAGAGCTGAACTGTGTGTCTCTTTGTGGCTCCAAGCTGTTAAGGCAGAAGAAATGAACCCTGAGGTTAAACAGGGAAACAGGCATGGCTATTCAGATCAGCCTTCCAGCACTGGGTGAGACAGTTAAAAGGAAGCAGAACACAGTTCCTCAGGAAGGGATGAAAAGATTGACTCTAATTAGCAACAGTCTTCTTGGGAGTGGTGGCCTCGAACCCTAAGACAACACCCCAGTGGTCTTTGTAAGGAGAGCAGATGGAGCTTAACCCACTGGTCCAAGACTTGAAGGCTATAAACCATATGGCCCAGAGCAGCACCTAGTTTTCCCAGACCCCTTCACTCTTACCAGAGATTCCTTATGATCACAAATGGTTCATGTAGTCAACCTTAAAGATGCTCTCTGGGCTTGTATTTGGCAGTGCAAAGTAGGGATTCATTTGCCTTTGAGTGGGAAGATCCAGGAGGAAAGCAATAGTACACAAATGGACCGCCCTCCCAGGCGGGGGTGAGGGGTGGGGGGCTCACAGAAGTCTCTTCCCATTTTCACACCATAGACACTAAAGAGCAATTTATCAAAAACTACTCTGGGTCTCACCTCCACTTTTTTTTCCCTACTTAGAATACAAGACATTCATACCCACACCCAAGTTCCCCAGACCAAGAAAGGACTTAGGACAACACTTGAGCCCAGGGAGTGCTGCCATTCTGGATAGACTAGGAACACCAGCGTCTCCTGGAGGAGCCAAAGGAAATTAAGACCAGAGAACTAAACAGGAATTATTGCCTGCCCCAGCACTAGCCTTGCCCTCCCTGGAAAAGACTTCTCTCTTTTTATAAGCGAGGGCAAAGCGACTGCCCTTGAAGCACTCACTCAGGGCCATGGGAAAGGCAACCACAGATGTTAGACCCAGCCTACCAGGGACGGCTGGAATGCATTCAGTCAGTAGCTCCCCAGCCCCAAGGAGGAGAGCTGAGGGGGATCTTTCGCAGCTCTTGCTTGTGAGAACTGCTCTCCAAGTAAGAAGGCTGGGAGAGGGCTGGCAGACTCTGGAATCCTGACGTGGAAAGCTATTCCCCCAGAGAAAGATGATTCCATCCTAGCCACTAACAACTGTTTTAACCCTGCAGGATTCCTGAGTGCGGGGATCCTTCTGTGCCTATGGAACACTATTGTTTACATTTGATTGGTCTGTCCTGAAATGAGCAAGACCAGACCCCTTTGGGGGCCTGCCACCCAGCTCCCAAGTAAATCACACATGAAGGCTTATTCTTAGTTATGAGTACCGGCCTTAGCTTGGTTTGTCTCTAGACAGCTTTTCTTATCTTTAATTAATCTACCTCTGGGCTTTTATTTTTCTTTTTTTATAATAATTTTTTAACATTTTACACACGTTACTCCCAGTTCCCTCTCCCTCCCCTCCTCCCTCCCTAGTCTCCCAATCTCCCCAGCCCTCCACCCCACTCCATCCCCCCCTCTGCTCCCCAGGGAGGGTAAGGGCTTCCATGAGGGATTTTCAGAGTCTGTCATATCATCCCCAGCAGGGCCTAGGTCCTCCCCCATGTGTCAGGCTGAGAGAGCGTCCCTCCATGTGGAATGGGTTCCCAGAGTCCATTTGTATGCCAGGAATAAATATTAGTCTATTCTCCAAGGTCCCATAGATTGCCGAGGCCTCCTTACTGACACCCAGGTTGGGGGGGTCTAAATCAGTCCCATGCTGGCCTCTCAGTCACCAGTCTGGGGTCTATGTGTACCCCTTCGTTTAGGTCACCTGCCTCTGTGTGTTTCGCCAGCCAGATCTTGATTCCTTTGCTCATCACTCCTCTTTGCAACTAGGTTCCAGGAGTTCAGTTCGATTTTTAGCTGTGGGTGTCTGCCTCTGCTTCCATCAGCCACTGGATGAGGGTTCTTGGATGGCATATAAAGTAGTCATCAATCTCATTATCAGGGGAGGGCGTTTCTCCCTTTTTTTTTTTTTTTTTTTTTTTTTTTGGTTTTACGAGACAGGGTTTCTCTGTATTGTTTTGAAGGCTGTCGGCCCATCCCGGCCTCGAACTCACAGAGATCCGTCTGCCTCTGCCTCTTGAGTGCTGGGATTAAAGGTGTGCACCACCACCGCCCGGCCAGGGGAGGGCTTTTAAGGTAGCCTTAATGCCAGTTGGTGTCATTCTTGTAGATCTCTGAAAATCTCACTAATGCCAGATCTCTCCTCCAACCTATAATGGATCCCTCTATTATGGTATCTCTCATCCTTCTCTGCTCTATTCTAACCCTGACTCAACCTTCCTGCTCCCCCATGTCCTCTCCCCTCCTCTTCTACCCCTCTCTTTCTCCCATCTCCCTGCCCCCCTCCCTTCCCGGCTGCCAATCCAATTAGGAGATCTCATCCCATTCCCCTTCTCCAGGTTACCATGCACATCTCTCTTAGGGTCCTCCCTGCTTCCCAAACTCTCTGGCAGTGGGATTGTAGGCTGGCAATCCCCTCCTCCATGTCTAAAATTCATATATGAGTACATACCATATTTGTCTTTTTGTGACTGGGTTACCTCACTCAGGATGGTTCTTCTAGTACCATCTATTTGCCTGCAAATTTCAAGATTCCATTTTTTTTTCCACTGAGTAGGACTCCATTGTGTAGATATACCACATTTTCTCTATCCACTCTTCAGCTGAGGGGCATCTAGGTTGCTTCCAGGTTCTGGCTATTACAAATAATGCTGCTATGAACATAGTTGAACAGATGTCCTTATTGTATGAGTGTATATCTTTTGGGTATATGCCTATGAGTGGAATTTCTGGTTCTTGTGGTAGACTGATTTCCATTTTCCTGAGGAATCTCCATACTGATCTCCACAGTGGCTGCACAAGTTGGCATTCCCACCAGCAGTGGATGAGTGTTCCCCTTTCTCCACATCCTCTCCAGCACAAACTGTCATTGGTGTTTCTTATTTTAACCATTCTGACAGGAGTAAGATGGTATCTCAGAGTTGTTTTGATTCTGATGTTGCATTTCTCTGATGGCTAAGGATGTTGAGCACTTTCTCAAGTGTCTCTCAACCATTTTAGACTCCTCAATTGAGAATTCTCTATATAGTTCTGTACCTCACTTTTAAATTGGATCCTTTGGTGTTTTGGAGACTTGCTTCTTGAGTTCTTTGTATATTTTGTAAATCAGCCCTCCATCTTTCTTACTCCTGTATATCTTACTTTCCTTTTTACTCCGTGGCTGTCTGGGTGTCTGGGTGTCTGGGTGTCTGGGTGTCTGGATGTCTGGCCCCTGATGTCCTCTTCCCCTTGTTCTCCCTTTGCTTCTCTTCCTTGTTTCTCCTTCTGTATACACTCTCTGCGTGCCAGGCCCGCCCGTTCTTGCTCCTGCCTCACTACTGGCCGTTCGGTGTTTTAGACAGGCAAAGAATCATAGCTTCACAGACTTAAACAAATGTAGCAGAAACAAAAGTCACAAAACTTAAAATAATATTCTACCATAATGTTCTGAGATTGATAGAGTTAAATAAAAAATTACTTAATGTGGATAAATGATGAAGAACTGGTCTGCCCAGACATTTGAGTTATATACCTTAAACCAGGCCATTAAAATCTTAAAGCTAATGGGGCGGGGGAATACAATACTGACTTCGGCTATGCGTTTAGGTATGTTTCCTGTGTGTATGCATGAGCATAAAGCATATGCCTGGTGCTGGAGGAGGTCAGACGAGGACACTGGATCCCCTGAAACTGGAGTTACAGACGGTTGAACGGTAGTGTCAGTACTGGGAACCAAACCTGGGTCCTCTGTGGGAATAGCCAGTGTTCTTAACTGCTGAGTCGTTGCTCCAGCCCCACGTATGCCTTTGCAGTAGTTCATATTTGGGGGAAAATCCGGACAGAAAGAAGGCTAATTAACAGAAAAGGGAAGGATTTGATCCATGAGGAACTAATTACTCAGGTATTGGAAAACTCATAACTACCTGAGGAATCTGCCATTGCACAACCCCTCTGGCATCAAAGGAGATGCGCGCTGGAGACCCAGGGAAACAGACTGGCCGATACAGCAGCCAGAGAAGCTGCAATGGAGTCTGGGGTTTTCACATGCCCTCGCACCCTCACCTTCCCAAACCATAACCACTTCAAAGTCTTCAAGGGGCTGGGGCTGGGAGATGGCTCAGTGGTTAAGAGCACTATCTGCTAGCCCACCGGGTCCAGTTTCCAATATTCACACAGCAGCTCACAATTGTCTTTAACTCCAGTTCCAGGGGACCTGACACCCTCACCCAGACATATATGCAGGCAAAATACCAATACACATAAACTAAAAATAAAATATTTTTAAACATTTAAAAATGTTCAGGGGTGGAAGAAAAACAGGTAACTGTCATGGAGGCTACCAAAATAGCAGAAGGGGAATAGATTCTACCTGGTGGGAGGGTACTAGACTAGTACTAGTCTCAATTGCATGAAAGAGATCACGGGGTCCCCAGACAATGTGGGCAGCTATTCTAAGGACTTCCTATATATAGGGATCTACACTATAGTGAAATAGTCATTAGTTGTGTGGCCTGTTGCAGAGTTCATAATCAGAACCTTCACAAACAGCACAGAGGAAAGAAATTCTGGGCTCAGGCCATTCCAAGATACCTAGGTGTACTCTACTGAGATAGCTAATGGTTATTGTGTACCACCTCACTAATAGATTGACACATCAATTGTCAATCAATTAGTCAATCCAACTATGGAACAATAACATTCTTAGTATTTGGTCCTGAGACTTGAGTTAACACAAAATACAAACTTGGATAGTGGGGGCCTTGAATACTGTCCTAGTTGGGGTTTCTAAAGCTGTGATAAAGAACCATGACAAAAAAAACTTGGAGAGGAAAGGGTTTGTTTGACTCACACTTCCACATTGCTATTCCTCATCAAAGGAAGTCAGGACAGGAACTCACACAGGGCCGGAACCTGGAGGCAGGAGCTGATGCAGAGGCCATGGAAGGGTGCTGCTTACTGGCTTACTTTCCATGACTTGCTCAGCCTGATTTCTTATAGAACCCAAGATCACCAGCCCAGGGATGGCCCCACTCACGATGGACTGGACCCTCCCCATCAGTCTCTGTAGGTTGGCCCACAGCCTGATCTTATGAAGGCATTTTCTCAGTAGAGGTTCCCTCCTTTCAGATAACTCTAGTTTGTGTCAGGTTGACATAAGACCAGCCAGCACAGATACTGACTGGGACTATCATATGCCTTGGTACTCTCCTCAGGTAAAATTGAAAGAATGACTAAGACCTTTAAATGGCAAAGTACGAGGCTAATCCTAGAAACTAAACTGTCTTGGACCAAATGCTTGCTAAGAATTCACACAGCCCCTCATGAAATGCTATGAGTTACCATATCATGAGAGGGTCAATGATTTTTTTCCCACCATGGATGCTAAAGATCACTTTGTCAAAAACTATGAGTTGGCTTTCTCCTCCTCTTGGTTTTCTCTTAGGCTCCAAGGCCTCCTTGCCTAGAGACCCCTCCACTAGAATTTCTAGTTCATTCCTTCAAACATGGGGACTGAATGCTGATAAGAAGAGCTAGAAAGAAAAGAAAGGCTGGAAAGATCGCTCAGCAGTTCAGAGTACTTATTTTTCTTGAAGAGGACCAGGATTGGCTCCCAGCATCCACATCAGGTAGATTACAAATGCGTGTAAACTCAGTTCCAAAGCATCTGATGCTCTCTTCTGGTCTCCACAGGCTCCACACACATGCGCTGCACATAAACTCACACAATCTCACACATGTACATAAATAAGAAAAAATGAACACATCTTTTTATTTTATATTCTTAAGTCTGGAAAGAAAAGAATTGGGAAGATTATTTTTCTGATATTAACTACTGACAGTGGAGAACAGTGCCCAACCAGAATGGGCAACTTTACCTCAAAAAGACCCTTTAAAATTGAGATAAGAAAGCCTGTTTTTTAACCTGCTCCTCACAGAGAAAGACAATGGGGAAGCTGGTGACTAGTGTAACCAGAAGGGCATCTGCACTAACTGGTCAGTTGCATGTGTGTCTGCCCTTGCCCTGTGAAGACTCAGAAAAACAGAAATGACTTTCTGGGGAGGACAAATACATGCAACAGGGCTCTTACCTGAGCATGGGCGGGGCAGACACCTGCTGGTACCATGCTGACAGTCACTTGAGACTTTACCCGTGAACTGCAGTGGGACCAGATAGCTCTCCCCTTCACTAGCGTGTCTCCCCACATGCCAGAGCTGACCGCAATCGTCTCATCAAGCTAGGGCTCTTGACTGCAGTAGAGACCCTTGATATGCACAGACATAGATTTCACTGGAATTCGGAGAGCAGTCCCTGGTGGATTTAAGTCTAGGGAGCAAACAGCAGCAGAATTTGAGTCCATGCTATTCAGAAGTGTAAGTATCCAGCTTCGCCAGGCCTGGCCTAGTCCTGGGCCATTGCTGAGACCCCTCAGTCTGACAAACTAGATGATGGGCCTGTCTCCAGTCTATGGGCCTCAGGGCTCCAGGCTGGACGGGGACAACATCTTTGACACCTGAGCTCTCCATAGTCACAGATGTCTCCCTTGATAGCAGACCTTATTAGCCTCTGAAGTGACGCTGAGACAGCCTTGACTGTGTTTTCAGGACCCCCTTTACAGTGATACTGAGGGTGATGAAAGATAGACAAAGATAAGAAAACCCGGAGGCCTATTTCCTCCCACATCCCAGGAGTGGACCCAGAGCCTTGCCAAAGAAACGAGTGGTCGCTGCACAGGGTCACAGTCCTGGTCAGGCTGGCCACCTGGAAGAAGCTGTCTGTGTACAGGAGATTGTGGATGAAAGAGAGGCCAGTACCTGCCCCTGCTACCTTCAGGCAGGTGGGGGCCTGCCTTGTGGGAAATGCAGTCTGTGGGAATCATGGCTGGGGGTCCCCCGAGGTTTCATCCTCACCTGCGGGCCATTGCATGGCAAAGCATGCTTCCAGGGGAACTCTTGTAGGTGCCTGAGAACCAGTAAGTGCATGTGTCCTTGGACCCTAGGGCCTTCCAGGGGTGAAGGGGGCAGCAAAACAGCCCAACAAGAAATATTTAAAGGCAGGCTGCCTCTTCCAAGGGGGGTTGAGGCTTCAAACCTTAATTTCGTCTCTCTCTGTCTGTGTTTTTGATGAGGACAAGCAAGACACAAACTTGATTTTGTGTAAAGAGGGGCCTCGAGTCCGCTGCACTGCAAACCCTCACACCAACCTGCAGATAGGGGGTCATTTAGTCCAGCCAGTGCACTCCATTGTCATGGTGCGCCCATCAGCCCCCCAACTTGCCCCCACCCCAGGGATGCTCTATGGTGGCCCCATGATGGCTACTGGCTGCTCCACTGATGTGTGACAGCGGACTGCACTAAAAGGAGGTGGGGCCTGGGTGGAGGCAGTGTGTCCCTGTCGGCCTGCCGTAGAAGGACGTGCCTCCTGCCCACTCCCCTCTCTTTTTGTTCCCTGGCTGGCATGAGGTAAGCTGAGCAGCCTCATCTATCGGGCCCCTTCATTATGATGCCCCACCTCATGGCCCAAAAGCGATGGGGACAGTCAGTCCCAAGTGGACACCTCTGAATCCATGAGCCCAAGTCTTTCCCCTGTCAGCTGTTGCTCACATGTGCTTTACCACAGACACAGGAAACTCATTAACACCCTGATAAAGTGTTTTCCATCTTCCCACCTGGATAAGCTTTCCTTTAAAATGACCAAGCTTAAATCTATCTATATTCGTCTAATGAATCAGTAGCAAAATACCGGAACTAACTAACATCTTACTGCGGGGTCAGTGGCTGGCTGAGTGGCAGCGAGACCCACCAGATTCAGCAGCAATTGGACCTTGATTCCCCAAGTAGCTTTTTCTGAATTCATTTCAGCAAACCCAGCAATTATGCTGTTAGAGTCCCACATTTCCCTCATAATTTGTGCTCCCTTTTCCATTTTGAGAAGCTTTTCCCAGTTGAAGCAGATGCAACAACACCATCAATTAAATTGTTCGAACAAATGTTTATAGCTGGGAAAGAGACACTCACTTTGTATATCATGGTCAGACCCCATCATGAGGTTGCCAATGACATTATTATTACAGGAAATATTACTGCCTAAAAATGCTTTCATAGAAACCACTACAACACAAAGTGCAATAGTCTACTACCGTGTAAAAGATCCAAGGTGTGCCTAAGATTATCCTTTTAGATGTGTCAATGCTGGAACAATGTTTGCAGGTGAGAGTGACCTTGAACTAATACCCTCTTACCCCAATTTCCTGATTGACAGGATGCAGATATATACCTCCCTGCATAGCCCCTGAAATATTATCTTTAAAGATTTATTTATTTTTATGTGTATGGGTATTTTGTCTGCATGTGTGTCTATGTACTTTGTGTGTGCAGTACCAACAGAGGCAAGAAGAGAGCATCAGATGCCCTGGAAATGGAGTTACAGATGCTAGTGAGCTACCATGTGCTTGCTGGGAACTGAACTGGGGTCCTCTGCAAGTCATCCTTCCAGTCCCTTTAAGAAAGTAGAATATTGTTTTACTCAAGTTCCAGTTGAGTTTGCCATCATCTAAAACAGCAGGAAGTGGTCTGTATATAAGCCCTGGAGATCATTTCCATATGAATTACTTCCCTCACAAGAATGCAAATATTTCCACTTCCTTAGATTTGACCGGGATGCTATCTTTGCTACCTATGTCATATGAAGGTTTTTCTAGTAGAGAGAAGCTATTTGCTCTCCAATTAAAAAGATATTTTAAATTTGTCAGAGATGAAATAATCAACCTTGTTCTTTTTCCTTTTTTTTTTTTTTTTTTTTTTTTGAGGACGCCTTGGCTAGCACTACCAACAGCAATCAGCATATCAAGTGACAGAAACAGAGAGCATTAGAACAGGATTTCGTGTTCTTTGGATGCCAAGAGTCATCTCTGCTTGGGAGGTGGTGCTGCCTGCCGCATCTCCTTGTTTGGGTGCATCTTTGACACTGTATAAGTCAGGTCTAACGGCGTTTACAGCACCCGCTTGCTGTCCCCCTGTGATCTGGGAGTGATGAGAAGGGCAGAGCACACATGGTGAATAGAGATGTCCCACCTTTTGGGCACATACAGAACGTGTCATCTACCATTGCAGAGTCACTCCAGCCCTCAAAGTCATGTCTCCACACACAAAGTCAAACTCTGCAGAGGACCTGGCATAAAGAGGCTCAGGGGTACCAGCCTCGTTTGACCTGTGCATCTTTTGACAATCCTTCTGTTGTTATTTAAAAAACATTTACTTAGGAGCATGTGTGAATGGGCGTGTGAATTTATGTGACCTACATGAGTACCGGTGACTGAGAAAGCCAGGGCTGTTGGATCCGGTGGAAGTGGAATTACAGGCAGTTGTAAGCAGCCTTGTAAGCGCTGGGAACAGGATCAGGGTCCTCCTTAAGAGTAATCCTTCTGATTCTCCACCCTCAGGGCCACTCAGCCTACTGTTTATTCACACCCAGCATCTGACGTGGAATAAAAAGTCAGAAATAGCTGGGCGTTGGTGGCACACACCTTTAATCCCAGCACTCGGGAGGCAGAGGCAGGCGGGTCTCTGTGAGTTCAAGACCAGTCTGGTCTACTCTTTTTGAGCTAGTTCCAGGACAGCCTCCAAAGTCACAGAGAAACCCTCGGGGGAAAAAAAATCAAAGGGGGAAAAAAGTCAGAAAGCATGCAAAGACCTGCCCTGCTCTGCAATCAACAGTCTTCACTCAGAACATTCTACCGCCTTGCTTCTCTCTTCTGAGGCATCTTGACCATCACCTAAATTAGATCTAATTGCTCTAGCATCACTCAGTGAATATTCTTCTTGTGTTTCTGAGGGTGATTAGAAGGTCAAATGTGACACGCATTGAATCGAGATGCTTGATGTGCAGACACAAAGCCTGTCAACTGTAAGTGTGGAATGTATCAGAGTGTGACACCCACAGGGTCCAGCAGTGGAAGTTAGGGGGCAGGCAGTATACAAAAGGATTTCCAGATGAAGATGGACACAGCCCATGAAATGAGAAACTCACTATCAACAAGAACCCAAGGCTTGGGAACTCTACCACAATGTCTGAAATGCAAAGTGTGCAAGTGGCTGGGAGTGATGCGTACTCAGGAAGCAGAGACAGGTAGGTCTCAAGTTCAAGACCAGCTTGGAACATAAAGTGGCATCCTGCTTTGTTTTAACTCAATTAAAAGTTTAAAATGTATTGGTAAAGCTTCTGAGCATTGCAAAAGAAAATTTCAGGGAATTTGAAGTCAAGTGACTAGA
This sequence comes from Mesocricetus auratus, assembly GCF_017639785.1. Classification (NCBI taxonomy): domain Eukaryota; kingdom Metazoa; phylum Chordata; class Mammalia; order Rodentia; family Cricetidae; genus Mesocricetus; species Mesocricetus auratus. Next base: position 15,077,747 of record NW_024429190.1, on the reverse strand, counting down.
ATTATTTCAAACTAAGTTGCAAAAGAAATGTTTTAAAAGTTAAGGAATAAAATGCAAAGGGCACCTGGGACCCCAATGACAGGACCAAGTGGTAACATACGTGTAATCAGAATCCCACCAGGGGATAAAGAAAGCAAAGGTGACATAGTAGGACTTATTCTCAGTCTTTTCTCAAATTTGACCAAAGAAAATCCATAGATTTCAAAGCTTAATAAACCCAAGCAGCAGGATAAATGCAAAGAAAACACATCAAGGTAGAAATCATTAAAAACAAAACAAACTCTCAGACATAGCCAGGGGAAAAGAAAAACACATTATAAACACACTAGGAAAAGGAAGCAGAGGAGACAGAAGACACGGCTCTTGACCTAGTGAAACGCCCCAGAAACAGGAAGGTAGAGACATTCTCTTTTTCTTTTTCTGCACTACTTGATCTTGAACCCAGAGCTTCACACATGCCAGGGAAGTGCTCTCCCAATGAGCTTTATTCTAGTAAAGAGAGAAGACATTTTCAGACACATGGAAACTGAGTGAGGCCATTTCTGGTGTGCAGCCATAGACAGAAATGCTTTGGGCCAAATGGGAAGCCATATAACACCAGAGAAAGACGGGCACAAGGGAATGGAAGTATGTGCATGTATATAATTCTGCTCTTCCTCTCCTTGATCTTCTCAAAGAACATTTCAAATCAAAATAATGGTGCATTGTAAGGTTCATTAAACAAATACATGTAAATTATATGCACCAATAGGACAAAGGACAAGAAGGAAATGGAGCAAATATTGAAAAATTTTTATCTTAAACACCAAATAGTATAACTTCAAAGAACAACCTCTGAAAAAAGAATATCATAGCTAAAAATAAACAGTGAAGAATATAAATTTAAGAATAATTTTAGTCAGTTACTCCAAAATGATGAAGGAAAAAGTAACAAATTGTCAAATACCAAGCAGGCAAGTAGAAACAATTGAGCTATTCAGTCCTGATTTAAAAAAAACAACCAAAGTTTCCTATGCCTGGTTAACAGTTTAACAGACACACACTTCAGACACAAAAACATACAACATACTTAGATGACATGTAAAGGACTAAACAAGGAACACCATCAAAATGCTATGGAAATGTGGAATGGCTACACACACCTACAGAGTGTGCGGCAATGTGAGAAGTGAAGAGGAAAAGTTATAACAGACTAAACCAAACTTACAGTCGAATAAGGAGTATCACTTTATCATAGCTGGAAAAGCCAGGCAAAATAATCAGCAAGGGTATAAAATATTTGGGCAACTCCCCATCAACTAACAAGTATAGAAAACTTCACCCACCAACTTAAGAATGCCTCTTTTTTTTTTTTCTTTTTTAGAGACAGTGTCTGACTTTGTAGCCCAGGTTGGCCTGGAACCCACTATTCAGCACAAGTTGGCCTCAAGCTCATGCTAACCCTCTTGTCTGAGCTTCCCAAGTGTCTGGGTTAAGGTGCGCATCACCACACATGACTAGAATGTGTGTGACTTTCAAGTGCACACAAAACATTTACCAAGGAGAACAAATGCCAGGTCATAACTATCATTAGCTGTATTCACTGTAAAAGGACAGGAGTCAGGCAGCATATGTTGTTTTTTTTTTTACATTAGAAATCAATAATCATAGCCGGGCATTGGTGGTGCACGCCTTTAATCCCAGCACTCGAGAGGCAGAGGCAGGCGGATCTCTGTGAGTTCGAGGACAGCCTGGTCTACAGAGCGAGTTCCAGGACAGCCTCCAAAATAATACAGAGAAACCCTGTCTCGAAAAACCAAAAAAAAAATCAATAATCATATCCAAAAAGCACAAAGAGGAAAGGTCACAAACATATAACTAATCCATAGGGCAAAAAAGAAATCACAGATAAATTAGAAATACATCTTAAGTAAAAGACACAATATACTGAAGGTCACTGAATACAGCTAAAGTCCTTATACAGTAATTATATAATTTAAAATTTCGCTTATATGGGCTTAAAGAGATGGCTCAGTGGTTAAGAGCACTTGCAGAGGGCCCAGCTTGGTCCCCGTAACCACATGGTGGGTCACAACTGCCCCTAATGCCAGGTCCAGGGGAATTTGCTGGTGGTTTGGGAAGCTGGTCCACCAGGAGGCAAAGCTCAGATTCATGAATCTTGGATAGGCACAGCTCTGAGAGCGTCGGCCCCAGAATGCCCCTGGCTACTTCTGTGCCTTTGCATGCTTACCACTGCCGTTTTTCTGGTATCTGACAAGGTGGGAATGCAGTCTTGGAAATATCCCACCCTACTGGGCATTTTTACCTGCAGATTATTAGAAGGGGATTTCTTCCTTTAGAAAATCAGGTTGGTGGTTGATACCTATAATTCCAGTAATCAGATGCTGAGGCAGGAGGATCACTAAAAGCTCTAAGCCAGTCTAGGTTACAGAGGGGAAGAGAGGAGGACAAAGGAGAGAAAAGGATGGGAAGAGGAGGAAGAGGAGAGGGAGGGCTGTTAGTATTCAGGCATCTATACCGGCCCGCCCTTGGGGTTCTGACAGGACAGGCTCTCAGCTGCAGCGATGAAGAGCACCACCTGTGCACATTCACTACATTCCCTGTCCTCTCTCTCTCTCTCTCTCTCTCTCTCTCTCTCTCTCTCTCTCTCTCTCTCTCTCTCTCTCTCTCTCTCTCTCTTTGTCTCTCTCTCTCTCTCAATCTCCCTCTCCCTCTCCCTCTCCCTCTCTCTCTCTCTCCCTCTCCCTCTCCCTCTCAATCTCCCTTTCCCTCTCAATCTCTCTCTCCCTCCCTCCCTCCCCCTCCCCCTCCCCCTTCTCTGCCTGTCTCTCTGTCCTTCCCACCTCCCCCCACCTCTCTGCCTCTCTTTTCTCTTCTGCGTCTGTCCCCAGAGGCCTGTCGCCAGATGACCAATGTGGACCCGTGCGAAGAAGAGAGGGGAGACAAGGGAAGAGCACAGACAGCTGACCAACTCGAAGACCACCTCACAGCGAGGTTGGCAGAGGGATGATAAGAGACAAGTACAAACAAGCTTATGGTGAGCTTTGCAAACATCGCACTCAGGAGGCGGAGGCAGAGGGCTCTCAAGTTTGAGCTTAGCCTGGGCTACGTAGCAAGAATCTGTTAAAGGATGGGGGTGAGGAAGGGAACCAGGAAGAGAGGGCGGGAGAAAGGAAGAAAGTCTGAGTAGCTCCATTGGTCGGAGGAACTGAGTTCATTACTGAGGACCTAAGGAGACCTGTGCTGGAGTCTGTGACTTACAGAGCATCAAGGACTAAGATGGAGTGACGGTGGATACGTGGTAGGGAAAGTGTGAAATGTTAATCTACGGAGTGACTGCGGCCACCTGTTACACAGGTCTTTTTTTGTATGTTATCTATTTTTATTTTATTCTAATATTTTTTCCACTTAGTTTACATATTGACCACAGCTTCCTCTCCCTCCTCTCCTCCAGTGCCTCCAACCCGCTTCCCATCTACCCCACTCCCCTTCTACTTCGTTATACAATTCTGTCATCTCCTCTGCGTGCTGGGAACTCTTCAGAGTGAAATGTTGGGAAAGCCAGGACTTTACACAAAGGAGCTTGCCCCTGAATAAAGCCCAGACATTGGTGTGAATCCAACATTTAAGAAAGAAATAATTCCCCACTTATACACATTTTCTTTAGAAAAAAAAAAAGAGAGATAGATGGAATGCTCTTGAGTCAGTTTTCTGAGGCCTTCACAACTCTGAAACCAAAATCTGTCAAAAATATTATGAGAAAGGATTTTTATACTAACTAGTTCTACATCAACTTGACGCAAGTTAGGAGCCTCAATTAAGAAAATGCCAGACAGGCGTTGGTGGGACAGGCCTTTAATCTCAGCACTCGGGAGGCAGAGGCAGGTGGATCTCTGTGAGTTCGAGGCCAGCCTGGTCTACAGAGTGAGTTCCAGGACAGCCTCCAAAACAATACAGTGAAACCCTGTCTCGAAAAAGCCAAAACCAAAACAAACAAACAAAACAAGAAAATGCCTCCATAAGATTGGACTATAGGCAAGTCCACAGGACAGTTTCTTAATTAGCGATTGATGGGGGAGAGCTCAGCCCATTGTGGGTGGGCCACCCCTGGACTGGTGGTCCTGCACTCTGTAAGAAGGCAGGCTGAGCAAGCTATGAAGAGCAATCCTTTCATAGTCTCTGCATCAGCTCCTGCCCTGTGTGAGTTCCTGTCCTCACTGCTTTTGAAAATGAAGTGTTATATGGAACTGTGAGTGACATAAACCCTTTCCTCCCCAGGTAACTTTTGGTCAGTTTCATCACGGCGACAGAAACCCTAACTAAGACAAGTTGGTACCAGGATAGTGGAGTGTTGCTGTGACAGACCTCATCACGTTGTTTGGAGGAGGATTGTGGAAGGACCTTGGAACTCTGGGCTGGAAAAGGCATTGAGTACTAAGAGCTCAGTGGACTGTTCTGTAGGAGCCTGGAAGATAAGACTGTCGAGAGCAGAGCAGATGATGGAGTCCTGGCCTGTGACGTTTCAGAGGAAAACTAAGACTCTCCTGGCCTTTTGTGTGAACAGTCTGTGGTGTCTGGTCAGCTGGAGCTGAAGAACTGGCTGTGATTAACAAGAGACCAGAAACTCTAAAGCAAAACCCTTTTTTGTTTTTCTGGGACAATGAGTGCTGATCAGGTGGGGCTGACAAATAAGCTGTGATTAAGAAGAAACCAGCTGAGTATAGTGGCGCACGCCTTTAATCCCAGCACTTGGGAGGCAGAGGCAGGCGGATCTCTGTGAGTCTGAGGCCAGCCTGGTCTACAGAGCAAATTCCAGACAGCCAGAATGACACAGAAATCCTGTCTCAAAAATCCAAACCCCTCCCAAAAAGAAGAAACCAGCATCACTGAGGTGAAGTCTTTTGGGAAGTGTTTCCTCAGGGTCAGCACACAAAAGCTGTGTTCCAGAGGCGGCCAAGGTTGTACCTACCTGGTGCTGGCCCCTGAACTTGGTAGTGTAAGAGTCATGCAGGTGGTACTGGTTTGAAGGCAGAAGTAAACCACGCCCCTTGGGGGGAGCCCAGAAGACTGCCAGTGAATCCCAGACATTGGACATTAAGTTATTTACGCTGTTGGAGTTTGGTTTTGCTTAGTTCAGATTGTGACTGTGCCCTGGTTCTTCCCTGTTGAAAAAAAGTAATTTTGATTTTTACAGACGCACACAACTAAAAGACTTTGAATTTTTAAAGGAATTTTAGGGTTTTAAAGAGAGTGGATATTTTAAAGAGGCTGAATTTTAATGTGTCTGAATTTGTAAGGACTGGGGCTTTTAAACTTATGTTTTATATCATAACATTAATAGTAATGTGCCATCTTGGGGTAAATGAGAAAGGAAAGGTTCCAATTGAAAAGTGATGTATTGGTGGGTCGGGCTGACCAGGGGTCAGTTGTACCGGCCAGTTTTATATCAACTCGACACAAAGTAGCAGCAGCAGAGAGGAGAGAGCCTCAATTGAGAAAATGCCTCCATAAGCTTGGGCTGTACGCATCCTAGAGCCTTCATCCAGTAGCTGATGGAAGCAGAAGCAGAGATCCACAGCTAAGCACTGAGCTGAACTCCTGGAATCCAGTTGTAGAAAGAGAGGAGTGATGAGCAAAGGGGTCAAGACCAGGCTGGGGAAACCCACAGAAACAGCTGACAGCTGGGGAACCAGCATAGGACCAAACCAGGCCCCCTGAACATGGGTGTCAGTTGGGAGCCCTGGGCAGGCTATGGGGCCTCTGACAGTGGAACCAGTATTTATCTCTAGAGCCCATTCCCTATGGAGAGATACTCTCTCAGCCCAGATACACACAGCCTAGGCCCTGCCCCAAATAATGTGGCAGACTTTGAAGATCCCCCATGGAAGACCTCACCCTCCCTGGGGAGTGGATGGGGGTGGGCTGGGGGGGTTGTGGCGGGCATAGGAGGATAGGAGGGAGAAGGAACTGGGATTGATATGTAAAATAAGATCGTTTCTAAATTAAAGATTGGGCTGTAGGCAGACCTATAGGACATTTTCTTAATTAGTGTTTGATGGAGGAAGGTCTGGTCATTGTGGGTGGTGCCACTTCTGGGCTGGTGGTTCTGGGTTCTATCAGAAAGTAGGCTGAGCAAGCCAATAAGCAGAATCTCTCCATGGCCCCTGCATCAGCTCCGGCCTCTGGGTTCCTGCCCTCACTGCTTTTGATGACAAAGTGTTATATGGAACTGTGAGTGACATAAACCCTCTCTTCAAGTTATTTTTGGTCATGGTGTTTCATCACAGCAATACTAACCCTAACTAAGACAATGTTGTAGACCCGTCTCCCATGAGCGTGGACACAGATGTTCTGAGCATAATAATGGTAATCGACACACTGTAGAAAAGTACAGCTTAACAAGGTTACTTCAACCACTGTAACTCAATTATAGCTCACCATGTTAACAAGACAAAGGAGAAATACCCCGTGAAAAGGCAACAGCAGCACTTGTAAAACTTCAACACCCATCTGTAAGGATTTAGAATAAACCAACAACTGAAAGGGAAGTTCCTGACTTGGTGAACTCTATAGAAGAGTGTCTATAGAAAACCTACATCTAATGTCATTCAGTAAGGCAGTGTATTTCCTGTAAGATCAAGAGCAAGGCAATGGCTCTGCTCTCTGCTATTTTCAGCCCTGAGCTGAAGGACCCAGCCAAAAGAATAAGGCAAGAAAAAGAAAGATTTGAAAGAATGAGACAAACTGACTTTATTGACAGATATGTGACTAAGTTGGTAGTTTTGTTTGATTGGCTGGCATTTGTTTTTTTTTTTTTCCCGAGGCATGATCTCTCTACATAGCCTCACTGTCCTAGAACTTATTTTGTAAGCCAGACTGGCCTCAGATTTGTGGCGATTCTTCTGCCTACACGTCTCAAGTGCTGGGATAACAGGTATGTACCACCACACCATGCTGAAGATGCAACTACACAACCATAAAATCCCAAAGTATCAACCAAAGCACAGTCACAGCAATATATTAGGACTAGTAAGTGATGCTTGCAGAATTGTGGGTTACAATTACAAAAACAAGTGTATTCCTAAATATTCATGGCAAAGAACTGGAAAATTACCATACCAAGAGGTCTCAATCGAGCACTGTGTTCATGACTAGTGAGACTCAATGCTTTTCAACATGTCAGTTCTCACCAAGCGTCTGTGTGGATTTAAAGACATCTCAATACAGCTTTCAGCAGATTTTCTGAGGGCAGAAACCGACAAGTTGATTTAAAAGCTATATAGAATTCAAAAGACGTGGAATGGCCAGCACCAATTTCTGGAAGAGGAAGGTCAGATGTTTTTGTGGGACCTCAAGTCTCTCCTTGAAGCTGTAGTAACAAGATCCAGGACATGTGCAGATAATGGCCTGACTGGAGCCTCCACACACTCGCACCTTTGCTCCCAAAAGAGATTCTTGACAAAGCCAATAGAGAAAGGAAACGCTCTTAAACAAATAGTTCTGGAACAACAGGATAGTCCTACAGAAAGATAATTGTTAATGTCCCTCTCATCACGCACATGGCAATGAATGGAAGATGGATCTGAGACCTGGATGCCGTATAGCTTCAGGGACCGGATATGGGAAAATAGCTCGTCCAGTGAAGATTTTGAAGAACACAGGAAGTTTTCTCCATGAAGGAAAAACAATGAGGCAATTCTGATTTTATCAAATGTAAACTCCTCTGCCCAACAAGAGACTGTTTACTTCCTCTTCCTGTCAGGGTGGAGTCGTAGGACTGAGGCTCACTTATCCTCCCCATGCCCTGATTCCTGGGGCCCAGTCCTGCCGCAGATAGTCCAGGCTCTGAGGCATGCCTGCGGAGTGGGCTGCCTAGAGGGCACCATCTGGGGTCAGGGACTGTGATTCAAACATTGAGGTTGTAGGACAAAATGGGCCCGGCTCCAGGCTGCATCTTTGGGGTGGTCATGCATGTGGGTTTAAAGTCCCAAAGGCAGGCCTCTTCCACCTGGTGAACCATCCATGTTAGGGGCTCCTTTCCACCCCCGTGGGTGGCTGCAGAGGGTTTAACTGGGCGACCCCCAGCTTCTTCCCAGGTACTCAGTTCTTCCTTGCTTACCTCCCATGTGTAGGTCTCCTGTCCAAGGCCCTGGCTCCAGCTGCTCTGCCCGGCGAGTGTTACTATTTTTGGCTGTAACCTAAGCAGCTGCCCATTAAAATTCCATTAGTTTTGAAGGCTGGGGCTGCAGTTGATATTTCTAATTATTGCGAAATTAAAATTGTCTCTGTAATTTAATGATAATTGCAGGAGATGCCAGCTGGTGCCCCAGGGAGCTGCCCTGTTCTAAGCAGAACTTGGAAAGTCTCTGGAAAGTTCTCTGAATAAGAAAGCAGGAAGGGGAGGAGCCCCCCCCCTGCACACAGTTGGAATGTAAATTTCCAGCATCAATAGGCTATGGTGAGTGCAGGCCTCTGAGGAGACAGCTTGGTTTCCAGAGTAGGTAGGCTGTAGTGACAGGTTGGCACCTGCCCACTCCCAGAACGAGAATAGGATTGAATAAAAGACCCCATGGTTGATATGTTGCAATCTAAACCTAAAGAACAAAGAAACACATACAGGTGTGGCATTATGGGGAAAATCCTAGATGCCTTTCTGGGACAGGCTTTGCTTTTTAAAGAGGCTTTTGTTTGGTTGGTTTTTTTGTTTTGTTTCGTGTTTTTTGTTTGTTTTGTTTTGTTTTTTTCGAGACAGGGTTTTGCTGTATTGCTTTGGAGCCTGTCCTGGAACTTGATTTGTAGACCAGGCTGGCTTCGAACTCACAGAGATCTGCCTGCCTCTGCCTCCCGAGTGCTGGGATTAAAGGCGTGTACCACCAATGCCCGGCCGGTTTTTTTCTTTTATGTAGTGGGTCTCCACAGAAAGAATCCTGGGGCCAGTTCTGTTTGATTTACTGGTCTTCCAGCCCACGCCTGGAGAACTTACAGGAGGATTGGGCTAAGTCCTGGTGCTTTCTGGGGTCTCCCTTCATCCTGGCCTCCCTTACCCCAACTTGGAGCTCTTTGTAGGCTTGCAATGTGTGGATACACACGGGGCCTCTGCTAGACACACTGCATATGTGTCCCGTCCCGTCCCCCGCCCCCGCCCCCTTGGTTGGCATGGACCTCACTCTTGCTCTGTAGTGTTGGGTCTGGGTATCTGAGTCCTGACTTTTTCAAGAGGCTCCTCATGCCCTCCCTTTCTTGGATGCCAGGCCATGGCTCCCTTCTGCTGTCCTCATAGGGGCCATGATGCTGTCCTGCCATGCACCCGGCTCTTATGTCAGAGGTTTGATTTTTTTTCTGTCATATTAGCATCTGCACATGAATCTACTGATATTTTAATTATTGTCTGCAGCCTCATGTCCTCGAAGTCAAAGCTCCACAGGTCACTCAGGTTGCGGGTTTAAACCAAGTCTCTATCGTCTTATTTCCTAACAGAGACTCTGAAGTCAGATCCGGGGGTGAAACCCTGCTAGATCAGAGAAGCTGAGCAACAACCAGCTGGCCTGGCTTTTGGTCAGAGACATCACAAAAGACGCGTCTCTTCACTCGTCCCAGAACCAAAAGGAAGATCCCACTCTAGTCCTCGCTCTCTGCTTCCTGTGTGCCTTCTCTATCCAAATTGCTGGCTTCTCTGGCTAATTCTGGTCAGCCAGTCACTAGCTCTGCCCCGACTCAAGGAAAACTTTAACAGTCTTGGAGTGTCACAGAGTGATCAAAATTCCCTCAACAAGCCGTGTTCTACAGATTCCCAAGGTCCCATACCCTAGATACCACACGGCCAGGGATGCTCTTCCTTAGCTGTCCCTTGAGGCAGACAAGCTCCAGGCTCTGACTAAGCCTGTGCATTCACCCACAGGCAGAGGCAGAGCACATCTGTCCTGAGGAGAAGCCTTACCCATCGTCCTCTGCAGAGAGACCATTCTGCACAGAGCCATAGTGACCTTTGCTCCCCCTGTAGCCCCTGCCATTTCCCCTCTCCCCTTTTTCCGTGTGTGGATACCTGCTCAGGCCCCCTGGTTATTCTCCACACAGCTCTGCAGTGGGTGAAGCCTCACCACACAGCTCCATATCCAACTCCCCTTGCCTTTGAGCCAACTCTGTGCTTTAGTTCAGTTGAAAACTGCTATTTTTTAAACTTCTCTTTCTGACAGTAAATTTCCTGTTAAAACTGTTTAGTTGCAGATATGAGAACAATACTGGTTTGGATTCATTTCTCATTCATATAAAAGAAGCTAAGGTCTTAACCAGTACATGGTGCCATGAGGTTTTCGTCCTTAATGTTGCCTAAGAGAGCTATGAAGGCTACTAGGAGCCAGACACCTTCACCTCACTCTTTCTGGTGAAGAAAGAACATGGAGAATTAGTGCTGGCAAGACAGCTCAGCAGACTGAAGGTTAACCCGAGTTCAATTCCCAAAGCCCACAACGCAAAGGGAAAGAATTGATTCTTTCAAGTTGTCCTCTGACCTCCAACGTGTACTGTGGCATGTGCATGCCCAGGCCACCAAAACACATACACACACACACACACACACACACACACATGCACACACAACAACACACATACACACCAACAACACATACACCAACACACACATGCACACACACCAACACACATACACACCAACACACACACATGCACACACACCAACACACATACACACCAACACACACACATGCACACATGCCAACACACACACACACTAACACACCATAGGTTTTTTTTAAATATGAAAAAATGATAGAAAAAATAAAACATGTTTCATAAAACCATCCTGAGTGAGGTAACCCAGACCCAGAAAGATAAACATGGTGTGTACCCACTCATAAGTGGATATTAGATGCAAGGCAAAGGATAACCAGGCTACAATCCACAACCCCAGAGAAGCTAGGTGAAAAGGAGGACTTTAAAGGAACATGCATGGAGGGCCCCAGGAAGGGAAAATAAGATCTCCTGGGTAAACTGGGAGGGGGTTAAAGGGTGGGAATGGGGGATTGAGATGGCTGAGTAAATTCCAAGGAATCCACAAGGATGACCCCAGCTAAGACTCTTAGCAATAGTGGAGAGGGTGCCTGAACTGGCCTTCCCCTATAATCAGATTAGTGACTGCCCTAATTGTCATCAAAGAACCTACATCCAGTAACTGATGGAAGCAGATGCAGTGACCACAGCCAAGCACTGGGCTGAGCTCCTAGAGTTCAGATGAAGACAGGGAGGAGGGATCATATGAGCAAAGGGAGTCAAGACCATGATGGGGAAAGAGACAACTGACCCGAGCTTGTGGGAGCTCACAGACTCTGGACGGACAGCGGGGGATCTTGCATGGGACCAGACTAGGCCCTGTGAATGTGGGTGACAGTTATGTGGCTTCATCTATTTGGGGGGGTGCCAGGCAGTGGGACTAGAACCTATCCCAGGTACATGAACTGTTTTTTTGGAACCCATTCCCTATGGTGGAATACCTTGCTCAGCCTGATTGGGAGGGAGTGGGGCTTGGTCCTGCCTCAACTCGGTATGCCAGACTTTGTTGACCCCCCAAGGGGAGGCCTTACTCCCTCTGAGGCATGCATATGTGGGTGGAGAAGGGAAGAGAGGGGGAACTGGGGTTGAAAAGGAAATTTAAAAAATTTTTAAAATGCTATTTCATAAACTTTGTAGTAACTTCCTTAGATATCTTTCTTCTCACCATAAGTTTTGAGGAACATGTGGCTGGATTTAGCTAGGAACATTGTTGCCCGAAATAAAATAATAATGGATATTGATGATGTCAGGAGGTGCTGTGGGCAGGGTCTCCCAGTCACAGGGAGAACCTGGGCAGACCTAGACATAAACTGTGTGGAGCCAGATAAAAAACCACGGGCCGTTCTTGCCTCCATGAGCACAGGGTACAGCCGCCTCTGGAGCCTGATCCCAGCAAGATCCTAACACATCCCGACTCCTTCAGTCGCTGGGTCAGTTCCAGTCTGTGTTCCAGAACTCCAGGGGATGTGAATCCACTGCAGGGTCACAGGTAAGCAGCCCCCTGGGAGACTGTGTGCAGCAATTGCCATTACAGGAACGGGGCCTCGATCCTCTGTGGGACAAGCTTGGGAGGTAAAGCTCAAGGAAAGCCAAGCCATTGCAGGAGTGGAGCAGCTCTGGTGGCGATCTTCAGGGAGAACTGGACACCAGACATATTCTGCTGTGTGGGGCTTCTGCTGCATCCATGAGCTCACAGTACAGCACCAGGGATGGGTGCCAGTGGGGGCAGTGGGGACCACCAGGTACATGGAAGTTCCTGGGCATCTGTGTGTCTCCCACTGCCCCTGACCAACAACTCTCTGACCTCCTGTCCCATCCCCATGTGCCTCATAACCTTATCCTCTGACCCTGCAGTGGGATTGTGGGAAATGTGGTTTCCAATATATGGAGCATTCCTCAGCTACCACAGAACAGGTCAAAAATCTACCAGGAGCCTGGCGTTGGTGGCGCATGCCTTTAATCCCAGCACTCGGGAGGCAGATGCAGGTGAATCTCTGTGAGTTCGAGGCCAGCCTGGTCTACAAATTGAGTTCCAGGACAGCCTCCAGAACAATACAGAGAAACCCTGTCTTGAAAAACAAACAAACAAACAAATCTATCAGGAATGCTCAGGGACAGTGTCTGCTCAGCAGGGGCTCATGGATGTCCCTGAAAGGAGACACAGGGCAAGGAAGGGCATCACTAGAGGTGGCCTATCCAGTCCTCCTTCCAGGCAGTTCCCAGAAGTCTCAGTTCTTGCCTTATCCCAAAGTCTATCTTACACAGAACCCGTTGTCCAGCGTATGTCACCTGGATCCTTAAAGCTCTTTTGTTGTAACTGATTCTTTTAAAAAATAATAAATTATTTTCCAAGTCACCCTGCTCAGAAAATCTCTTAGACCCCGGGGTTACACCTTTTTCCAAAACACCTTCTAGAATGCCTCTCTTCCTAATCTTTAAGTCTGTGCTCATCTGAAACTTTGTGTTAGTCACAGGCAGCTCAGCCTGACGCTTGCCACTACACCTGAGCCATTGCTCATCACCATCAAGGTCACCTCTGTCAAGCCTGTGGAATGTCAATGGGACTGCAAGCTGGGCCTCCTCCTCTGGGTGGCACAACCAAAGCGTCCCTCTTGGTGAGATAGCTGTGGCTGGTCTCCTCTTCCCCTGCCTTTGGTCTTGGTTCCACTTTCTCCGGAAGCTGGGCTCTATTGGAGCTACATCTGGATTCCCATCTCATCCTCCCTGGAGCATGGCCTGTGTCCAGTGCTGGACTGCCTTCCTGCTTTGCTGCGTTCCACAGTGGTCCTTCCTTGGCCATGGGGACTTTGATGTTATCGTCTTCTTTCCTTTTAGACAGGCTGTAGCCCTGGCTATCCTGGAACTTACAATGTAGATCAGGCTAGCCTCAAATTCAGAGACCCACCTGCTTCTGCCTCCCCAACATAGGGATTAAAGGCCTGTGCCACAATGAGCAGCATAATTCGTAGCTTTTGTTTGTTTGTTTTGTTTTTCGAGACACGGTTTCTCTGTAGCTTTGGAGGCTGTCCTGGAACTTGCTCTGTAGACCAGGCTGGTCTCAAACTCAGAGATTGGCCTGTCTCTGCCCTCTGAGGGCTGGGATTAGAGGTACCACTTGTAGCTTTTGATGCGATTATAAATGGGATTTACTTACCTCTTACTGCTCTGGTTATTACTAATACAAAAAGGGGAATTTTATATATTCCTCCCTTATTAATTCTAAGCACTTAAAAAGCAACCTCTTTCAGGCTTTCTCACAATCACAAGAGACTAGAGATAATTGTCACATCTCTTTTTCCAGTCACCAACAGTGGGTCTCTTCCTGTCTCATGTTGGCCTCGGTGAGCCTTGAGGAAACCTACTTGGATATGGTGTCCGCCCTCTGTTAATTTCTTTCTTTCTTTTTTTTTTTTTTGTTTTGTTTTTTGAGCTCTGTTAATTTCTATTTAGCATTATTTCTCCTTCCTTCCATGTGTTTTATGCATGTTTTTCTTTTTTTTTTCATTCCTTCCTTTTTCTTTTAAACAAGGTCTTGCTCTGCAGCCTACCTGGCCTTAAACTCACAGAAAACTTTGTCTAAGCCTCCTGAGTACTGGGACTCCAGCTGTGCTCATGAATGTCCCTGATGAGGCACTGACTATCTTAAGTCCTAACCTTGAGGTCACTTCTCTTTCAAGTTCCTTGTGATAGAGTGGGAAGTGCTTTTGTATGCCTGAATGTTGGGCTAGCCGAGGAGAGGCATGTGTGCAATTGTATGTGCTGTAATAAAATATAGCTGATAAAGTTTGCTTGAAAGAATACTGGCAGGTATATTCCTGAGAAAGAAGTAGTTCCTCAAGAGAAACAGTGGTAGCCTTTGTTACCAGTGGTAAAATTCACACTCTCCTGTAAGAGTCAGACTTTGGAAATACTTGCTCCCACCACCGTGAGGACATCTGCTGAAACCGTCACCGCGACTAGGCAAAAGTGACTATCTGGCATCTGCTCAATGATGTGTTGGAACACCAGGATACAATATTTCCCCAAAATGTTTCCAAATGCCCACCAGGGACACAAGCACAGAAGGATAAAGAGCCACTGAGGCAGAAGATGAGACACAAGGAGAGGGTGAGGCTTTGGGGAAGGTGGCTTACTAGAGGAACATTTGCCTAGCATGCAGGAGGCCCTGGGTTCAATCCCCAGGCCCAGAAGAAACAAAACCCCCATCTCCTTGCTCCTCAAGTTTGAGGTAGGACAGAGTTAGAACAGCCACATTAATTTGTTCTTTATTAAATGTCTCTTCTCTCCAGGTAACCTCCTGTGAAGTTGGAGTTTTCAAATAGAATCCTGCATTTAATAACCAAAAACTCTGCCAGCAGCAGAGTACCCAGGCGCCCAAGGAACCCTCGTTGGTTCCACAGATTATACAATGCCACTTTTCTTGCTGAAACCTTGCTTTGGAAAATACATTTTCATACAATTGGTCCTGATAGCAATATGTAATGGGTTTACTGTTCTGAAATAAGCTACGTTTTCTTAAGTCTAAAGTTTAATTTTTAATAAGGGTTTCCATAGGTACTGGTCCTGCTGGGTGGAACTCTTTAAAGTTCTCTGGCATCCATTGTTGGTCATTTTTGGGGTCCCTGAGATGACGATCTGAGCTCTATCATGCTCCAGTGCCATGCTAAGCTGCCCTGCCGAGTGTGAGCTGTGGAGCTGCTGCACAGAAAGGAACATCTCTTCAGATGCATCCTTGAAGAGGCCATCACAGTCCCCTTAGCCAGTGTGTGAGTTCTGTCCTTGAGGCTCTTAGTCTCTGAGTCCATCAGACTCCGGGCCAGGCCCACATGTGATGAGGTGCACCAAATTACTTCCCTGTTGCTGTTATAAACCACCATGACCAGAGCAACCTATAGAAAGAAGAGTTTATTTGGGCTTAGGTTCCAAAAGGATACCAGTCCATCACCACCACAGCAGGGAAGAAGGCAGCGGACAGGCATGGTGGCAGGGACAGCCGAGCGCTCCTATCTATCTTGAACCACAAGCAGGAAGCAGAGAGAGCTCATTAGGAATCACACAAGTCTTTACATTCTCAAAGCCCGCCTTCAGTGACATACCTCCTCTAGCAAGGTCATATGCTGAAGCCACCCCAAACAGTGCCACCACCTGGTTACTGAGTATTCAAATGTAGGTGACATTTCTCATTAGCATCACCACACAAGGTAACCTGAAGGCTCCCAGTGTGTACGTCCCAACTTTGCAGGCAACTGAGCACACCTTCCACCTTTGGCCCCATTCTTTGTTTCATATGCATCTAAACATAATTTTGTCACTTCACAAGTCCGCAGTCTGTTAAACACATAGTGGGGTCGCACGATACAAGGAGAAGGCTGGAGCTTCTGTGGTGCACTCGGCTCCACACACTGGGTACTGTTGTGCATCTTCCAATGACACTGTGTATCTTCACAAGGGCCTTGGTCTTTCTGCTTAAATCCACTCCTGGGCAGTCTACTACTCTGGTTCCAATTGAGAGGACTCATTTCTCGTTAATTTTAATACTTTTAGGTTGCAGTTCTTGAGGTTTCTGTGTACTTGGTTTTCTGGATCATCAAAAGTACTATCTGGAGATAAAGGTAACTGTCACGGCTTCACCCTGCCCCTTAGTTTTGTTTGCTGGCCAGTGTCTTGTTCTAGATGGCAGAGAACCAGGTAGTGATGGCGAAAGCACCGGCCTGGCTGCTGTGTTCATGTTTTGCTGAATCAGATCAGATATTTTAGCATTTACTGACAGAGTTATTTTACTCTCAAATGACCCAATAGCTAAAGGAGAAACCATAAAGTCCTCAAGGACACACTGTGGAAGGTTTGGTCATCCCCAGGTGTTCAACAGATGAGTCCCATCCAGTCTTGAGGGGGGGGCAGATGAACAAGCCCCAGACTGCTCAGACAGGGGCTGCCTCCAAATGCAGAGTGCAAAGATGTAAACTGACACAAGTCCTGGAACAGCAGTGTACCACTGCTCCATTCTGGAACACGGGGGTGGGGTGGGGGGCGGTGGGGGTGTCTAAACATGAAGACACTGACCCTCATTCTGTCCCCTCCTGTGGAGCTCCCAGACACAGGTGGTCGTGCTCCCCTCCAGCAGCCTCTCAGGCTGTCTCTTCTGGAAGGATGGAACCCCCTCTTTTTTTGAGGCCCAGGAGCTTCATGGCAGTCCAGACTCAGTGACCCACAAATGAGGATGGGCAGTGCATGTCAGCAGATCACTGAGTGTCCATGGTGGGGTCCTCATCATCTAAGGCTGCAGATGAACTCTGGGAGGCAGGAGGAGGCCAGGCTCCCTGACTTGGCTCTCAAGCACCGTATGCCCCTGAGTTCTCTGTCTCTCTGGAACCATCCAGCTGTTTTCCGGGAGAGCACTGTAGTTAATTGCACTGGTGCCCACGAACCAACTATCTGATCTCTTCCATGCTAGGGATACAGGGACATTGCATAGACAGTTGGTACTTTGTTTAATTTACACAACAGATGTGGACAAGTGCTCCATCTGTACCACTATGTGAATGTTTCCCACTGCCTGTGGTTGGCAGAAATATGCAAAGTCCATAGGACATGGACTCGGGAGCCCTATGTGGGGCAGAGGGACTTAGAGCTCAGATAAAGGTAGATGGTGCCTGCTACTCTGCCTCAGCTATACAGAACACGCAGCCCTTCCACAGGCAGCCTGGAGTAGGCCACCCCACCATCTGGTGACACAGACACGCAGCCTCTCTCTGTCTCTGTCTCTCTCTGTCTCTGTCTCTCTCTGTCTCTCTGTCTCTCTCATGCCTGGCTGACTATTATTGAAGAGTTATCAGAGCTGGCACTGTCCCATCAGGATGATTGGCAGTGGCCTGGTGAAGCCTTGTTATCCCCCACTGACCTCAGAGGTATACTCTAAGTCTCAGGGAAAACTGAAACACCTGAGCAACTGACCCATCTCCACTGAATCTGGTCCTCTGGGGCTGCAATCGCCTGGTTCCAAAGGGTGAATCAGACAGGCTTGCTGCCAGTTTCCCCTGTGGTCTCCATGAAAAAGCCCAGGCCTGGCCAAGATACTATGGATATTCAGCTGAGGGGGTCCTGGGAAGAGTCTTTCATATTGTAAAATGACAGTGGCAAGATGACCATTGTATGCCTTCTCAGGTGCCAGGCCGAAATACTCCCAACAAGCTTAGAGAAAACACAAACGTCTTCCAGGAGTGCATGGCTTTGGGTGACCTGGCTGCTGGCAACAGGTCCCCCTGGGTGTTTGCAAGAGCTGTTCCCTGTGTGTGGGTACTCTCCCTAGCTGTACCTGAATCTGTCATAAGCCCAACCTTCCCCTTCAGCGCTCACCATCATTGGCTACTATTTCTCTGCTGCCTGAACTAAAGCTGCATAAAGGCAGGACCTGTGCCTCACTCAGCATGTCACCGCTACCAGGGCCTGCATCACCAGGCCTTTGGAGAGCATGAGCAGGTTGAGTCGGCATGGAACCTAGCGTGGAACTCCAAACAGATGACCAGTGGGTGACTGGGCTGGGTTAGTACTGTGATAACTGGGGCTTTAGGGCACAGGCAACAGACCCTGGGGAGCAAAGACCCCTACAACCTGCCTCTGACTCATGGCATTTGCTTTCGTCCCGGCCAGCACTTCCCTTTCCCGTTCACACCAGAGAGCAAAGTCGGCTTCCAGCCAACAGTGGAAAGTACGTTTAATATCAAAAGCTGTTTCAAGTATCATGGAAGTAACTATACTGGAGAGTGGATTCTGCAATCTTCTCACTAGAGGTCGCCCAGGAGTCTCTGGCATTAATGCTGGAGATGGGGTCCTGAGGTCTCCCAGGGCCACTGGGGACCTGGAAAGCCCTTGGAGAAGCTCAGAGGCCAGATTGAAGCCTGTCTCCTTTCTGGAACCCTGCCTGGGTAGGCGGGGACCTGAGCCTGGGTGGGCCTCTAGACAGACTATGAGGCACCTGGCATCCTCTCCATGGCCTAGACATTGGACTTGGCGATGATCTTTTCCAGCAAGCTCATCATGCGCTCCTGAAGCTGCAGGCTCTGAACCTGCAAGATGTTCTGCTGGTCCAGCACACGGCGCACCTCTCGACATGTCTCCTCCATGGCACGGCTCAGCCGGCGCTGTTCCTCCAGCATGGCCTCCAGCAGCCGCAGCTTCTTTTTCTGCAGGTGACAGCTCCGCATCTTGCGTTTCTTCACAGGACGTTCCTCGGACCTGTGGGAGAGAGATGAGTTAGTCACAGGGCCTGGGACATGGGGGCCATCAGACTTTCCCAAACACCCCACTGGACAAACCAGGTCACCGAGGCCCCATGAAAGTCTCAGCTCACCGAGGTGAGGAGGGCTCAGAGCTCACACAGCAGAGAGAGAGAGAGAGAGAGAGAGAGAGAGAGAGAGAGAGAGAGAGAGAGAGAGAGAGAGAGAGAGAGAGAGAGAGAGAGAGAGAGAGAGAGAGAGAGAGAGAGCAGAAGGTGCCAGCCAATGTTAGCTTGTGGGAGCAGCAGGTAGGCAGCCCCAAGCCATTCACATCCCAGAGTAGGGACTGTGTGGGTACACAACCCTGACAGTACCCCAAACCCACTAAGCTGGAGAACAGTGCTCAAGGGTGAAGAGACCACTCCAGAGAGCAGCAAGGCTGGGAAAGAAGGTGCTGGACAGTGTGTGGCACTTGGTACTCTTGAGGGTCTTGATGTCTGTAGCCCCCACTGGCCTGTGACAGACAAAAAATGGGTTCAGGTTAGCTAGGCATTGGTGGTGCACACCTTTAATCCCAGCACTTGGGAGGCAGAGGCAGGGGATCTCTGTGAGTTCAAGACCAAGAGCTAGTTCCAGGACAGCCTCCAAAGCCACAGAGAAACCCTGTCTCCACCCCCCCAATGGGTTTAGAATGAAGAACTACCCTGAGCCCAATCTCCAAGTATGCCTTTGTGGGGCAGGGTGTGTGTGTGTGTGTGTGTGTGTGTAGAGAGAGAGAGAGAGAGAGAGAGAGAGAGAGAGAGAGAGAGAGAGAGAGAGAGAGAGAGAGAGACCATCTGGGTTCCTCCCCAGGAGAATGCCCCATGGGTGCTCTCTGTTAGTCTAAAAGCCTTTGCTGAACAGCAGGGAACTGTCCAAGCCCACCAGACCCCCAGGCCTGTTCTGGTAGCTGCCAGTGCCTGGCTTGTGCCCTGTGTTCTGAGCAGAGTGGGTGATCAGTCAGTGTGAGGGACAGAGCCCCAGGCAGCTGTGCCTGGGAACTGGGCTTGGTAAACTATGGGAACAATTGGCCATAAATCTCATGCTTTTCTCCTAGCTTGGTCTGGCTCTAGTAAAGACACATTTTGTCTGGGCTCTTCAGTGAGAAATTCCCTCTGGGAAAGGGCTTTCTGGGTGAATTAAGCAGATGGTCCCCACCCTAGGGACATTAGGTTCAGAGACCACCATGGAGACACCTTCCCTATCCTACCTGCTGTGAGACAGGTTTGAAGGCCCACAACTTAAAGCTATATTTCCTAGTTTCTTCAACTGCCTGACTCTTCTTTTACCTTGGAAACCCATCCTAAATATCCCCTCCTCAGAAGTTTCTGCTGTGGACTCTATGGCCCAAAGCCTTGGGGTATCTCCTACCTGTCCCCCAACTCTCAGGGGCTCTATGAGTATCTTGCAGGCACAGGCTTGTGGCCAATACAGGACTCCAGCGTGATGACAGACAAGACAGAAAACACTGGCCCACCCATTGCTCAGGAGGCGCAGACCTACATCTCCATGCTGAGAGGGCCTGTTACTGAGGTGGGACACATGTTGGGGCTTGGCAGGCAGGGAGGGCATGCTTGGCGCCTGGCCCTGTGTCTTCTCTCCTTAAGGACTATTGATTTATCCCCATTTTATGGTAGGAGACAGAGGTCAGAGAGGTCAAAGAACTTTCCATGCAGGTAAGAGGGGATGCAGCCTTGGACAAGCCCCACCTATCCGCTGGCACTAGAGCTCTTGCTGCCCTGCGGCTGCCTGGCCCTGGACAAGGCACTCAGCTAAGGCCAGTCAGGGTAGAGGCCACCACAGCAGGCCGCTGTGCCACTGCTGGCCCCTAGCTCTGCGCGCTGGAGCCTTGGCCCCCTTCTGGGATGGCGGTGTGGGGTCGGGAGAGGAAGAGTGAGCGCACACTACCTGAACTTAAGGGACAGTAAGCTGGAGGAGCTGTCGGAGCCATCGTCCTCGAAGCGGCCTTCATAGGAGCGCTGGGTATACGGTAAGTACAGAGGGGTGGACTTAGCAGACGGCGACAGGGACGCCTCGGTCTGGGACGTGGAGGGCCCCGGCTGCTGACCATCCGGCAGTTTGCCCTCACAGGACTCAGGGACCTTGGCCAGAATCCTATCAATGGCTAGGTAATAGGGCCAGTCCGGCGGGACGGACTCGCTATCTGTCATGCATTTTAATTTCCTGAAACGAGAGACACAAGAGCCAAGGTGAGAAACAGCAGGTGCAGCCTGTCCTGCCTGGACCCTGGGCAGAGTAGGAAGGGGTCTAGGTCCCTAGAGGGAGTCATGCTGACATAGGCAGGAGCCACTCTCAGTCAGCACTGGCTTCCTTGGCAAAATCAGCCAGGCGCTAGGGCCCCCAGGACACTGGACAGAAAGCAGAGAGGCATTGGGACCTGCACAGCTTCTGGGTGTCAGAAAGGAAACCCGAGCATGAGCAAGGGCACCCACAGGTGTTGGGAGTTTGGGGCTGGTTCCTGCCGCCTCTGTTCCTCTATGGGTTCTAAACTCACTTCCATGAACTGAGTGCCTTTTGTATAAGTTAACCTGCAGTGATGAGACTGTGTATGAGATACCGACTTAGAAGAAATCACCACACAGCAGTTGTAGTCTACAAAGATGCTGCCAGGAGAGGTAACAGTAAGCCACAGAAAAACAATGCTCACAGCTCTGAGCCTGCATCTTGCACACACAGTGTGATCTTGGACAGGTTCGTTAACCTCTCTGAGCCTTCATGCTTTACGTTAGTAAAATGGGGATGAAAAAGTAAGCCCTGCACAAGGCTAAAGAGAAAGTTTTATAAAATAAAGCCTGGTAAGAGCCAGGCTCTAACACCGTCCGCAGCTGAGCCTACCAGGAAGGTATGTGAGGCCACATCACTGTAATGCTGCTGCCATTCCATCCTTGAGCTAAGCCTGGCCTAGCACTCAAACCTAGAGCCTGCCCAGAGACTGTGGGGCTGGGTGACCAGTGCCATCTCTACTAGTGTCAAAACCGAAGGTCTGATCAATGTGGCCAATGCCCTCTAGGCCTATCTTCTCCCATGGATGGGTCCTGTCTCATCGAGAGGACTGTCACATCCCTGTCCTCGGCCATTCCCTGGGAAGGGAGGACTTGGGAGACAAGGACACCGACTGGCTGGATGGTTCCGGTCTGCACAGAAAGAGGCTACAGGCAGAGTGGTCAGGAGTATTTTAGCCCATAGGGCCACCTTGAGCCCATATGGGATTCTCTGCTAGGGCTGACCCTGGTCCCACTGGTCCCTGAAGACAGACAGTAAGCTAGGTCATGGCTGCTATCTTCATGTGTTCATGCCTGCTCCTGCAGGCGCTAGACTTGCCTCTCAGCTCGCTCTTCTAAGATAGGCTTAATTTTAACATCAGTTACACTAAGTGACTCTGATGCCAGCAGGCCTAAGCAGCTGCTGCAGCTGCAGGCTTTAGCTCACAGGCTCTGGGAGGTCAGCACTGGAGGTCAGTAATGAGCCATAGACAGGTAGGCTTGAGACACTTTCACTTCTTCCATGGCCCTTAGATGCCAGATCAGCAGTCAGAAAAGGAGCCTCAGGACTTCATGGTCTGTCCAAGGTCTTGCTGGGCCTCCATGTCTCCCAGGGGCACAGGGCTCATGGTCCAGGCAGGGTTCCCCTTCTCTTTCTTGGGGCATCTCTTCACCCATGAGGGTGCCTCTCTTCTATGGAGTCTGCCTGAGCACCTTACAGATACGCCCGCATGGCAAGGTCTCCACCAGCCTCTCCATCTGCCCAACTCACCAGATCAACTACTAGTATGTTTGTGAGCCCCTTGGAATAGCACCTCCCATCTCAACAGGCTCTTAGGCAGCCCCAGGCCCAGCCTGTCTAGTCTGTCATCTGGGGAAGTACTCTCAACAACTGTCCTCCCTTGACAGTCTCCAACTCCTACTGGGACACTTCCCCTCATAAGAGCCTCATGCACATGATCTCCATTTTACACCATGACCTTCATCCCACCCACTAATTTCTCATCGCCTCCACAGTCTCCACCCCACCATGATCCCTGCCCTGCATTAGACTTTGCAGAAGTCAGGCCCACCAGCTGTTCCCTCCCGGATGCCCCAATGATCCAGGCCTTAGTACCAGTTCCCTCCAGCCTCTCCTTTGGGTGCATACTAGGACAGTCAAACTGAGATGCAGCAAAGTCAGTGACCCCTATGGGGAGTCCCCAGGCCAGAGTTTTGTGCTGGCTGGGCAGCCCCTAAAAACCCCCCTCTCACCAACCCTAAGGGTGGTCCCAGGCGCATGGCAGGGGCTCACTTAGCACTCAAAGTCTCAGAGTATCGAGATCAGCCAGTCCTGGGAGTCAAGCCTTCTTTTCATTAAAGCTTCAGTTTCCTTTCACGAGACAAGGAACCCCATACCCTACCCAACTTGGATTCCAAGACCAACTGGTACCCTGAAGTCCCAGTTCAGGCCTTCAGGCCTGGTGCTGCCTATGTGATACCCATCTCTGAGGCATCATGTCAGGCAGGGGACAGGTCCAATGCCAACCTTAGAACTCTCCTCATAATGGTGCAGCTCTGGTCCTAGACCCAGGAAGTTGGGTTGAGGACGTTCCCAGCCCTGCCACTTGAGAGTTCAGGACCAGTTTTCTGCTTATGGGTCTCACAGTTTCCCCATCTTCCCAATGGGAGGCTGCATAAATGGCATAAATGGTTTTCGAAGGTATCTTGTCCAGTGGGGCTCTAACCTACAGGTGGACCATCCATTCCAAGCCACACTCACCCTCCCTCCTCAGATCATGAAGTGGTCCAGGGTAGAGCAACCTGCCTGGACCCTCCATAACCATCCTGCACGCCCACCTGTACTGGAAGGTCATGTTGGTGATTTTGATCTTGATCTCCTCGCCTAGTCGTCGCTCCCCAGTCATCTCGAAGAGCTTGCTGGCCATCTTCTCATACACCTTGGCGTTGCGCTTGGTCTGCTTGAGCTCATCGAAGAACTCCTCCCAGACCAGCATGAGGCCACGCATCTCTGCGTCTGTCCAGTTGCGGGCCCGCCGATGCTTCTCTGTCTGAGGAGATACAAGGTAGCCGGGCACTTCGGCTGCTGCCATGCTGGAGGCACCTGCAGGGTTAAGGATGGCACTCAGGCAGGGCCTCAGGCCTGGCCAGCGCACCATGGGCGAGAGGCAGCACACTCGTTCACTCGCTCGCTCGCTCGAGGCAGCTCCACGCTCAAAATGGGGCCTACATCTGACAGGCAGGAATTTAGTTAAAAGCTTTTAAACGGGAAACGTCATTTTGATGTCATGTTTCCATAGCAACAGAGCAACTGCATAAGCTACAACAACAGAAACCTTTTAACTGAAAGCACAGGAATCAGGGCTGCACTGACGGGCCATCAATATTGCAGTGAGAGGCTGTGCCCAAACCCACTGTGGCTCCTAGCCCTCCTCCCACCCTGCTGGCCCTCTAGGACTCAGGAGGGACTTGCTTCAGCTGTGCCTGAAGGGCTTCTGCATGGAGAGCCCAGGCGGTCCCCATCTCAGTCCCACTTGGTTCATATAGGCTAGAGTCCAAGGAGGCCCGAGGTGCAGGGCCACAATGGAGTGGAGGCCCTCATGCTGTCTTGATGACTGCTGGTATTGGTCCTTGCTGAGATCTCTCTCAGAGGCCTGCCAAGCTCTACTGAGGTTGGCCTCACGAGGCTTTGCCTCATCATCACCGACTCTTTGCGTCTCTTGTTTCACTCACCAAACACCCTAGGTCTCAGGTTGTGTGGGTGCTGGGAAGCCAGGCTAGCCAGAACTAGGACTTGCCTAGCCACGCAGGTCAGAAGGACACAGACTCGGACACTGACTGACCTTTGTCACGGGTGGAAGCAGGAGCATAGCACTAAGGGAAGAGGCAAACTGAGCTGAGCTGAGGCAGCCCATCAGGGAAAACTGACAGAGGCCAGAGGGCAACTTCAATGGCCGGAGGCAGGGCACAGCTCGGGGCCAGTCCTCAAGAAATATAGCAACGCTGCGGTAGGGACAGGTTAAAAAAAAAATGTCAAGGTGTAGGATCAATATGTCCACAGGGCTAGGCAGGGACCTCAGCTGAGGAGCCAGCAGGAGAGCAGGAGTGGGGAATGTGGACTCTGAAGAGGGAAAGGCCATCACAGGGCATCAACATCTAACATCTGAGAGGTGAGAACCAAACCCAACTCCATAGGACTCCAGCTGCGCTGGCTGTGGTGGACACAGGGTCTAGCCTGGTCCCTAAGCAACTAGGCTAAACCCTCTGGTCAGCAGAGGAGCAGTGTCGATCAGGCTGCCCCCTGACACACCAAAGACAGGAAGAGCTCAGCCCGGAGAAAACTGTGTCTCTGGATTTCCTGTGTCCGTTGTAGGAGCACAGTTAGACCTTGTTGGGTGGTGGACGAGTGACCTGAGCTCCAGTTCAGCATTAAAAGTAGAAGAGAAACAGGGGCACCCCTGAAAGTCTTGCTGTGTCACTTCACAGGTCCAAGTCAAAGCCTGTCCTAGCTATTGGGTACTTGCTGAATTCCCACCCTGGACCCTGGGAGTCACCTAGGAACACAGAGGAATCCTTCCTACTGTGGAGCTTTAGGTACCGCAAGGTTTGTTTGCAGATACCAACGACTGTTCCATTTCTCCTAAAGTGGTACTCACTATACTCCTCTCACTGCCAGATACTGGTCATGCGCCTGCTGGTTCGCTGCTGCCCCCTAGTGCTGAGTGTAGGAACTAGGTCTGGTTCTTAGAACTCCCAGCAGTGTAGAGTGACTAGAAAGTGCCTCCCCTCCATGTGATACCTCCTGTTTTTTTTTTTTTTTTTTTTGGCTCAAAACATTGATTCTTGTGGGGTGGGACAACTAGGTACATGCCCTATTGCTTTTCCTGGCCAGCACTTCACAGATAGCATTTCCAGCAGTCAGGAAAAGACAGGCAAGCATGACCTGGGGTCAAAGAACTCTGTATACCAGGCTGGCCTTGAACTTACAGAGATCCACCTGTCTCTGCCTCCTGAGTACTGGGATTAAAAGTGTGCACCACTATGGCAGTTTTGAGATGCTAGATTTTGAATCTAGCTCTGACTCTGTGTGACCTTAGCAATGGACCCCAGCCTCAGTTTCTTCATCTCTGTACTAGAATAACAGGAGCTAGCACAATGCTGGCCACAGAGCTATAACCTCTTTAGGGATATGGGGAGGTCACAGGGTCCCCGTCTTCCATCTCCTAGCCCCTCCCACAAATCACCTCTGGAGAGTTCAAAGCTTGCAGGGGCCGGCTGTTGGCTAATGGCTTTTACTGCTGTTACTCAGGGTCCTACAGTCATATGGCTACAGAGGAAACACCTATACCAGCTGCTTGCCCAAGTTCCAGGATGTAGAAGACAGAACCAGCCTGTCAGGAGCTACTCCATAGCCACACAACACTTTGGGTGGAACCTTCACAGGGGAAGATGGGTTCCCATTTCCTCTTCTCAGGCATTAGAAGCCCCAGAACAAGGTGGCCTTTGGGAAGCTCCTAGAGCTTCCAAGGACAAGAATAAACTGGGATGAACAAACCAGTTTGTCCACGACCCAGCTTCCCCCTTGAGGGCAGAATTCCATACCTTGGCATAGCTGCATGGCCTGCTAGGACCCTCAGTTGTCACAGGATGAGAAGGCAGGAGGCTGAGGACTAGGCCCCCAGTAGCACCTGAAGGGAAAGGGGGCAGGTCAGCTTTAGCAAGTGTTCCTTAGAGGCCAGGCACAAGAAATAGGGTTAAGACAGGTCTGCTGTGAGCTGGTGAGACCTACTTAGGCTCTCTGGGTCTGTTTCCCTTCTAAAGAACGAGTCTGGGGCTAACCTGAAACTTGCATTTATGGAAACTGTTGAGACTGTAGAAAACCAGGCTCAACTAGGGTGGTGGCAGCCAAGCTCAGCCTGTACAAAGAGGCCAGAGCAGAAAGTGGACAGCTAAGGTGGGATGCCAGGAAACTTTTAAAACCCAGGGGCTGTGAACTGAGCCTGTGCTTCAGGAGCTGAAGACTTGACAAAGGCCTGGAAGCATATGAAATGTGTGCACATGTACAGGGCAGTGCAGCCCTGAGAGGTAGTAGAGCCTGGTCTGGGGACTCAGGAGCACTAAGGAGCTTGGATTGCTCTGGGAGGTACACAAGGAGTGGTCCACTCAGTGGCAGGTAGTGAGAGGGGTTATGACCTACCTTAGAAATGGCCTGTCCTAGCAATTCCTGGGCTAGAAGCCTAGCTAGGTACCTAGGTTGCAATGCTGGATATTGCTCTCATATATCACTGAGGCACCAGACTCTTAGCCTTTGACTCACTAGCTTTGTGGACAGCCCTCCCCTCTCCAACCAAGCCCCAAATGTCCAGCCCCTGCTTGAAGTGAAGCAGAATTCCCTCCAGGACCACAATGTGGAGGTAGACTCTTAGGGAGAGGAGACTCAAGGCTTCAGAGCCAAGGATGCGTGGATTCCAGGAAGGCCTGTGTTTCTCTGCCCATGAGTCTTCCTTGGGCTGCCCAAGTGGGTCTTCCAGATTTGGCTGAGCTATATCACCTCACATGGAGGAAAGGCCCATACCCTAGGAAGCCCAGATACAGCTCCAGAGAACCTGGAACCTGTCTACTCCATGGCACACATACTCACCCAGGATTCCCTCATCCAACAAAATATTAGGCTCCTTCTTCAAGAACTCCTGAATGCTTTTTGGAAAAGTTGGAAACAAACACCAACCACAATGAAAGGACCTCAAGTCTTGTGCTCCTACATTCCCCAGGCAAGGGAGGGAGGGCAAGATTTGCTCTGGTGAGGAGGGGTGCTCTGCTGTGGTGGCCAGAAGAAATAACATGCTGCAGACACCTCAGGGAGGCTAACCCCATCCTTTCTGAAAATACCACCCATGCATGTTGTGTCAAACACCTGGCTATCCACTGGGAGGGAAGGGGTGCTTCATTTCCCTAAAGCAACCAAAACTCAAGAGGTGCTGGAGATCTTAAGGGCAAGATCGCCGTAGTCCAAGAGAAGGCTGCTGAGACAGATTTAGAGAGTTCAAGTAACACCCACACCATCAAATGCTTGAGTCACTGAGCAGGGATCTAAAACTGGCAGGACATCTATCATGCTTTTCCTGCCAAGGGTAAGGGTCAGCAGCATGCACTGGCAGATCTATAAGGCTCCAAGAGTGACCCTAGCACTGACTTCAGGGTCTGGTGGGCTTAGGGACCAAATAGACAACTCCTGCCTCTCAACTGGAACTCTGGCAAGACTTTGAGAAAGTGTTTACCAAACAGCCCCCTTTCTGCAGGTTAGTAAACAAAATGCCTGTGCTTCAGGTTCAACCCCGATTCACAGGAAGGTACCTGGTAGGATGGACAATGTTTTAGACAAGGTGAAAAGGATTTGCAAGCTAAAAATGTTAAGATAGGCATTACAGACACAGCAGCCAGCCTAGGATAAAGGTGGGTAGACCAGTTGTACTGGGGGAGGGGAAGGGCAGAGGAGTTCCATCTGGACCAGGAGCTTGACCAGAAAGAAAGAGTCGGAGAGTATGCAAGGACTCCAAAGCCAGACTGTGTGTCCTATGTGAGGACTGAGCCTTCCCACCCCTCTAGTGCCCTGCAGCAACATATGGAAGCTGGAACAGTATCTAGGACCTTGCACGATGGCTTAAAGTGCCAATAACTATCAGAACTTGGCACATCCTATCTCCCGGACAGGGAGACCACTTCAAGTAGGGTTTGCGAATACCCTTAGGCAAGGTTCCAACTCCAGACACCTAGGCTCATTCCATACTTAGTGTTGCCTGACCTTTACAGTGTCAAGACAGCTTTGCTGGGTGGTATACTTGCCCACTGGAGATGAGCATCCTGCTCTCCTCAAATGCTAGAAAGGAGGTTCTCATAAGTAAAGCAAGCCTCAGACAGTAAAGGTTTAATTGCTTCTTTAATTCAAATGTACAATATCTGCAATTTAAAATTTTTAAATATACATTTCATGTCAGTCCTTCCTCTTGGAAGTAGTCAGGTCTGGGCTGGGCTCCGGGGCACACCCATCATAGCCCTCCCGGTTCCCAGTGGAGCTTGTGTCACAGCAGCAGCAAGGCCTGGACAGGAACCCCTAGAATGCAGTCAAACCTCTGCAGATAGGTCTCTGCCACCATCACCTTAGACCCAATTTGTGGCTGAGGGTGTTTCCAGAGACACAGAGGGGAGAATCCCTTTGATGGCACTAAAGTATGACAAGCACACATAGAGGGTGGCCCTGAACCTTCAGATCATCTTTAGTTGTCACACTGCTCAGTGTGGGTTCTTTCCTGGAAGCTCCAGACCCATCGAGGAACAGTTCTCTTCCAACCTGTGACAACCCCAAGCTCCCCATCCAGCCTCAGCAGCGCTCAGTGTCTTCTACTCCCAAACACCAACACCAAGAAGATAGCTTCATGCCTGCTCTGGCTGCAGCCATTAGTGCTCAGTGCTGATGGAGGGAAGGTTTGAACCCAAGTTGAGACTGCATGGGGAAGGATGCTCACAGGTGGCAATCAGAGACTAATTCTGCAGTCCCACAAAAGGAGGCAGTGCTCCTTGACACGTGGCTGTGAGCCAAGCTATTGCTGTGCAAGACCCGTGCCATGGGCTGAAAGCACAGCCGCTTCACTTACGGGAAGGTGCTTTCTGCCAGGGAAGGGGCTGGTTAGGGCTAATGCTGTCTCTGGCACTATATTCTCTAGGGCTGGAGGTGGTTCCACTCGAACTCTTCCCTCTTGAAGGGTACATGTGCAGACAAAAATGAGAGAATAATAAAGGGCACTTGGCAGTTGCAAAGTCAAGGGGGCCAGCAGTGGGAGAGAGGCACATTTTGGAGAAGAAACATGCTGAAGTGCATTGCCAAATAGTTCTACCCTGGTTTCATTAAAATCTTTCCTGACAGTACCAGCAGGAAAACAACATCCCACTTCTTGCCCCCAAAAACCCATAATCAAAATAACATTTTAAAACAAAGTTTGAAAATCCATAGATTTTTGAGGAATTTGATAAAAAGTCTTGGTCCCTCCTGCAGTCAGGTGGGGCAATATTTCCAGTGGGACCTTAATGAGCTATGGTCTTTTTTTTTATTTTAATTTTAAATTGAGTCCCCTTCTCAGATGCTAGAAAGAATGGTCAGGCATCTTACATATGTCTTGAGGAGTGTGTGCATGTGTGTGTGTACACAAACACAACTCTGGGTATGTATACATACAAACTCATGCCTGACTGTGCCTGGGTGCATCTCTAGGCGGTGACGCCCATCAGAAAAGAACAGCTTTGTGGCAGAGCCTGTTCTAGTCCCATATTAAGAACTGTCTAAGGTCACACTATTAACAAGGGGCCAACTGAACTTCAGGTTGAACTCTCTGATATGAATTCCCAGGGGAATGACTCCAGATTTTACATTCAGTTTTCTTATAAACATCTACCACAAGCAGTAATCAGGCTTGCAACATGCCTATCTCAGAGCTGTTAGGCCAACCTGGAGGTGTGGCAGCAACAATCCAAGAACTTCCCTGTGGCCCCCAAGCACTTCTGGCAGGGAAATCTAGGATAAGAAGTGGGAGCCCTAAATCAGCAAAGGGGCACTGGTGACTTTCTTTCATTAAAATTCAGTAGCTTCCCTTAAGGTTTTCTTGAAAGACTAGATAGATCCACATCCATTGTTAATGCTTCCATGACACCAGGATAGTCTGGGTTGGCTTGGGGTAGCCTCTGCCAGGGCAGATGGAAAAAGAATCAGGCCAGGTGTGAGGGTCCCCATGACCTGTGGATGGTAGGGAACCTTGCACCCCAGCTGCCTTTCAAGTGTCATGATGGGAAGACTGAAAGGGAATTTAAGGGTCTCAAGGCTGCACTCCATAGACTGAAGCACAGCTAATTACTCTAATAGGCTACAAGCTCTTTCCTCCTGTGTAGCTTAGAAACAGCTCCAATGACCCTTTCCCCCTACTCTACATGGACATGACATAGCTGAGCGGCAGAGACCCTACCTTGTCATATAGCCAAGCAGAGCTCCTGAACCAAGCCAGGAAATGAGGGCAGTCCATGTCCAAGGCTCATTTTCATTACCATCCTTGGGAAGAAGAGGTGACTCTGACAGGCATGGGAGGCTGCCCCTGGGGCCATAGGCTGACCTGATATTGAACCTTCCCTCCAGTGCCTCATCTTAACAGGCTGAACCCTCTATACTCTCCTGGGCTGACAGAAGGCAAGATGGGAAAGGGTAAAAAAGGGGTGGGTCCACTCTTAACAGTTGCTAGAACAGGCCAGCATTCCTTAGGTCCTCGCCATGTAGAAGATACAAAGGGACAACATCCACAATGGCTAGACGGTTCCTGGGCAGGCTACTGCCCAGGTCAGCCAGGACCAGAGATGAGGTAATTGGGGTAGCCTCTCTGGGTGCAACAGAGGCTGTTTCTGGCTAGGCTGAGGGATCAGGAGACTGCACTGTTAACTGTGGAGTAGACAGTTTGACAGTCATGCCTGAGGAGGGGGTGCTGCAGCAAGGCAAGCCTCGTACAACCGTAACAGTGGAAAGCAGCTCTCCTTACCCCTCAGTTAGGCCACAGGTAGAATTCTCACTTAGGGCAGTCAACATGAACACCTCTCTCTATGCTGGTTAAATGTGATGCATAAAAAAGGGAGATGTGTGAGGTGTGAGTGCCACCAGGTGTTGAGCGGGCTACATGAGGACCTGTCTGACTAGACTGAGTAGCTACAGGAGAGGGAACGGTGGCCAGAAGGCCCACCCACTTCTACAAACTCCATCACATGCAGCACAGGCCTTGCAAGTCACACACTTTACACGGGCATAGGAAGTTACATTAAAATTAATCTCTTTACTGATATAATTAAATTTTAACTCCTGAGAAGAAAACAGAGAAAGGGAAAATGATGCTGGACACCTGGCACCCCAGCTCCCAGCCCCCACACACCACTCATTTTGTGTCCAGACACTGGCGTGGCAGGTAAACCCTGCTGGGGAAATGTGGGTGAGAGTTTTCCAGCCCAGTGGGACAAGAGGCCTCAGAACCATCTGGCAAGAGCTAGGACTTCTCCACATACCAGGGAAGCTGCCACCTGGCAACCTTGGCCAGGGGAACACTAGGAAAAAGATAAACGCTTGGTCAACCTAGCACTGCCACCAACTGCAGTGAGGCCAGGACCCAGGACTCAGGCTCAACCCCAACATAGTGCATATTCCCTGCATAGCCCACAACGCAAAGCACTCCTGCCATTGCCTGGCTGTCCACCTGACACAAGTGGAAGCCTTCATGACCAAGGCAGCCCCAGCAGAAGCTTGGCACAGACTCCCAGAGGCTCTGGCCCCAGCAGTTGCCTCCTCTCAGCCTCTCGTGCCGCAGGTACGACTCAGCAGGTGGTGACCTTGTGGACATTTCGCAAACAAGCAAGCAGCCGGTGGTATGGACTTCCTGGTGCTGCCACCACCTCAAACACAGACTGGAAAGCCCTGCGGTCGAATTCCTCCTCTATCTGGTGTCTGTAGAAGTCTGTGGCAACCAGGCAGAAAAGGTTCACATCTACATGCTCCAGTTTGCCCATCCTGCTGATGACATGTGGAAGGCTGGTAGAAGAGTTAAGGGGGACCAATAGCAAGTGTATGAAGACTGCCTCCCCAAGAGGTTCCCTTCCTAACTAAGTCCACCAACAGGGCCAGGGACTCAAGGCAACCAAAACAGAGGGCAGCCTAGGCACATGAGCAGCTGCTGCTGTTTGCAACCCTCTCCCAGCTTGCAACCCTCTCCAGCTATCTGCCCAGGAGAGTGGGAAGGCAGAGAGGCCCAGGAAGTGGGAGCTCTGCAGTGCAGACAGGGTGCTGGTTTCCAGTGATCTGTGTAGCAGCACTTACCTGGGCTGGGCTCCCCACAGTGGTAGTGGCTGGTGTTCCTGCTCACACTGCTCCAGTGTAGGGAAGGTAAAGATAGCACCCCGCTTGTAAGGTTTTCCCAGCACTTGGGGTGAGGCTGTGCTGTCACCACCGAGACAACTTTGCTGCTCAGTAGCCCTCGTGGTCTACTGTGGGGGAGGCTGCCAAAAGAGGAACTCCCGGCAGTACTGTTGGGGCGGGAACTGCAGCTTTATTTATGACTTTCCCCAGGAGGGTGACCACGGCATAAAGATGAGAACTAATGAGAAGCAGCATCGAGGAAACCTCAGAGGGATAGCACATGCCAGAGGATAAGGCAGCCAGCCGCAGGGCCAGAGGCTGGCCTGAGCCGCCCTGCCTCCCTCTGCTCCCCTCCTATCCTTCAGCAGTAGCACTCCTGCCTCAAACCTACACATTGGACAAATGGCCAGACCTTCTGTTTTGTGTCCCTGTCAAAGTTTTATATCTTTAGGTGCCAGTAGCTATGTGAGAGGAGCAGCAGGTGGCTGTTAAGGTTCGGGAAGCTGGCCCACCAGGAGGCAAAGCTCATATGGGTGAATCTTTTTTATTTTTTTGAGACAGGGTTTTAGCTTGGAGCCTGGAGCCTGTCCTGGAACTTGATTTGTAGACCAGGCTGGTCTCGAACTCAGAGCTCTGCCTGCCTCTTGCCTCCCGAGTATTGGGATTAAAGACATGCACCACCATCACCCAGCCCCAATGGGTGAATCTAGAATAGGCAAGGCCCCAAAAGCCTCAGCCCCAGAATGCCCCTTGCTACTGCTGTGTCTTTACATGTTTGCTGCTGCCATTTTTCTCTGGTATCTGACAAGGTGTGAATGGGTGTGGGGAGATCTTCACTGTCCTTAATGTAGTCTTGGAAATATCCCACCCTACTGGGCATTTTCACCTGTGAATTATTAAGAAGGTGATTTCCTCTTAAGCTGGACTGTTTAACTAAAGCAATGACTTTATACAATAATAGCATCAGTTTAGATAGAATTTTGATGATTGAGGGTTTTAATAAACACAGTAAGGGATTATGATAGATGTTAGTTTAGTGGAAAAATTAACATAGGTAAAGGTAGGATAAAATACTGCCCCTGTCTCTGAGAAGCTGCAGAGGATAAAAAGTAAAACAAGGAAGTGTAACACAGATAGAAAAAAAAAGTTTCTATTGAGAAGCCATATAGACAGTTGCTTAAGTTAATGATTAAGAAAAATAACTGAGTCCCAGATGTCTGACTAGCTCAAATCCTTTTAATCTTAATGTTGGGAGATATGTTCATGGGTTTCAGAGTGCATCATGGCTGAAACAAAGCTTTGAAAATGACTTAAGGTTAAGATGTTTTGTGACTAGCTTTGAGGTGAAAGGCATATGGTTGAGTGAGGGACTTGTTAAGGTCAAGGAACAAGAACGAAGCAGCTCATGTTTTATTAGCTGACATGCCTTTCTTGCTAGGATTGGTTGATGATCAAATATAATGAATTTCTTGTATCCACTTCTTCCCTCAGAAATATATAAAATATATAAAAAAAACTGTTGACGACTGGGTATGCACCTTGAATAAAGTAGAGCCAACTGACTGTTTTTCACATATACAAGTTTAGGTTTATGGTTCTTTTAAGATTCCTTATAAGATTACCAAATATAAGTAATACAGTGATTGATCCTTTCTTTGAAACCACAAAATGCAGTCTGCCAGTAAAAGAACTAGCTGAGAAAAATACCTTAGTTGCTTACATTCTGTTAATCTATAACAAGTCGCTTGGATATGATGTATGTGGATTCTTGGGATAATTCTTGTGGATTCTTGAAAAATAGAATATAACTACACTGTAATTTTTATATTGCCCAAAACATTTTGTTGGGATATATAAGCTGTAAAGGAAAAATAAAGACAAGAGAAGAGATAAGAGAGTGAATAGAGAAAGAACCTAAGAGTGTATTTTTTTCCTTTTTGTTGGCCTCAGAGAATTAAGTTCATCCTCCCCACCCCTTGCTGGTTCCAGAGAATTAAGTTCTGCTCCCTCAGATAGAAGTCAAGTGGATTGATAGTCTGTCGACTCTGTAGGCTCCCCCTCAAACCCCAAGCTGCCAGAGGCTGGTCCTCACTGCAGCAATATGTGGGAAAGGATAAGCATTCACCTTGCTATTTGTGAGGTTCTGTAGAGTTTAGTTTCAAAGCATTCAACAAAACCTGAACCTGATGCTAAGAGAATAAGGTAGGGCCGGTAGAGATTGAAATACGGCCAAAGACCCATGGAAGGATACATCGCTGATACCCATGGGCTGGTAGATGCGCTGACGAGGAAGCAGGATAGGCTCCACATGGCCATGGCAACTGGAGTTCTTTGTGTGAAGTTGGACAGGGATAGCATGACCCAGTCCCTGACCATGGATGACTGTCCAGCACTGTGCAGAGTCTGAAAAACCTAGGGAGGAGAGAGTCCTGAGCACAGGGTCAGGCTGTGGGGTGAAGGCAGGGGTACTGGAGTCACAACTGCCACCCATCTTACAGGATGAGTCTAGCCCTGAAGACAGGCCTACTGGAATTGACTCCACCTTCATCCTCTTGCTCTGTCCTTGCCCCACACATGGACACCCTTACCTTGTATACTACAGTGGCCATGAACTGTGGGTATGGCTGCTGGTTGGACAGAAACTCTCCAATGACTTTGTTCATGACATCTTGAGGTGGGAAGAAGTCATCCAGGAACTGAGGCAGGATCCTTGCCACGACCCTGGCTTCACAAGGAAACCCTTTGCGGATCCTGTAAGGAGGGAAGCTGATCTGAGCTTCACCCTGGCTCCTAGTCTCTAAGTCCTGCCCACAGAGCCAACATGGATTGAAGTTCAGAGGTCCTTGACCCACAGAGATGCTCCAAGTGAGGCTCAGACCATAATTAGGCTATGAGCTTTAAAAGCCAAAGGTGACACCTAGACTTTTCTTTTGCTGCCCTGATTGATCCAGGCACAGGGTGATCTTTACTATGAGAGTAATGCAGAGTTGTAGGAAATCCCTGTAAAGGAATAGCAAGAAGAGGGTGGGGTGGTGACGTTATAGAAGAGTCTTTTCACTGTTACATGTCCTGTATCAGAGCACTACTGGCAACCAGGAGTTTTTCTTCCCATCAAATAAGGACCCGTCTATGTCCTATTCTCCCTCAACTCTTGCCCTTTCGCCACACCCTGAAAATTGTAGACAGCTGACCTACAACTCTCCCACTATGTACACACAACTGTGGTGTACAGCTGAGAAGGGCCAAAGTAACTCAGACACTGAGCTGTGTTTCTGTCCAAACAAGGGTGCATTCCTACAGATGTGGCCCAAGCCCCATTACAACACTTGGGCATACTCCCAGGAGAGTTTATTTCCTTAGCAGTGGACTGTGGGATCCACGAGGGCAGTGGCATGGCTGTACACATGCATGGGCCCAGTTATCCATGAGTCTGGCTGCAAGTAGTGCTCTGTGAATATACACGCATTGAAAAAATGGCCACAAGATGCATTTTAAAGTTTAAGAGGATGAACAAATATACACAGAAGCAACTGCTCTGGCTTTGGCTCTAGGATAGTCAATGACTACTGAAGTTAGAGGTGGGGCTGTGCTGCATTTCTTACCTATCAAAGAGAACAGATACCCGCTCCATAGCAACGATCACAGACTCACTGTCAGGTGTAGCAGGGCTGGGGTCAGAGGTTCTGCCTGGACTAGCTTTTTCTTTTCCTGAAACAGAAACACCCAGGAAGCTATATGATTGAAACCCAAGAGGCTTGAAATCAGCACTCAGCGACTCATATAGGACTTGACCAGACAGACAGAAATCCTTTAAAAGCAGATGATTAGTCTCTAGCATGGTAGGGCTCAGCTCAACTTTCTTACAACTCTCAGGGATGCAGGGGGTCAGAGGCAGCTCTGACAAATATACATGGTGGTGTCATGTGAGCTGTTCTCTTGCCTTGGGCCCTAGAATTTCTGGAAATGTGGACAGGACTGGTTTAGGGCCACACTAAGGCTGCCACACCATGAGGTCTGGCTTGTGTTCTTGAATATTCCTGCTTCATTTCTTAGAAGCTAGGCCAGGAACAGTGGCCTTCAGTGAGTCTACAACCCTTACAACTTGCTCACCTGTGTACATGCAGGTGAGCATCAGGCCTAGGGCTGCCATGGCTCGGTGTGGGCTTTGTACATTCACTCTGTCCACGCTTAGCTTGACCAAAGACTCTGTATCTAACCGAGAGAGCTGCTCAGACAGCAGGAGACGCTCCAGACCCCGGAGGGCACAGTGGTAGATGATGGAGGGGGTGGATTCCTCACTTCCAGACAGCATCACTCCACACATCTAGACAAGAAGAAAGGCTTGTTTGTTCTCACCCTTTCAAAAGCACAATGACCCACTGGTTCAGTCCACAAGGAAACCTGCCTGTCCATCAGAGACCATCTGGAGCCCTCTCACCTGTATCACAGATGCTGAAAATTCTGGCCCCACATCCAGAGGGTAGTTTTCCATCAGATAGAATGCAGTGGCGCACATCACCAGCACGTGCTGCTGGCTGTGAATGTTCACGCAGCTGAAAGTGGGAGACAGTAATCATATCTAGTCAGATACAGCAGCTCCTGGCTGTCTGCAGTAGGGACAGTTTTAAAGCATATCCATCCACCTTTATTAAGTATAGAGCCTTGGGCCGCGACAGCTGCTCCAGGCCTTTTCTCCTGGTT
Source organism: Mesocricetus auratus (assembly GCF_017639785.1). Taxonomy (NCBI): domain Eukaryota; kingdom Metazoa; phylum Chordata; class Mammalia; order Rodentia; family Cricetidae; genus Mesocricetus; species Mesocricetus auratus. Next base: position 15,040,296 of record NW_024429190.1, on the reverse strand, counting down.
GGCCTAGTTACTACACTGTTTCCAGAGCTGCATGGCCTCAGCTTGGCACACTACCCTAATACTGTACCTCTTCATAGGCCACTTCACTCTCACTTGCAGATCTTCGTGATCAAGATGCATTCTTAGAGTGTCAGTGTGATCCATGTGTGGCATGTGCCAACTTACTACACTCTAACTCATGGGATCTCCAGTTGGTACCTGTTGCCAATGGCAACAGTAGGGACCTGGCTAGCATATGAGTTAGACCAATGCCACCATAAACAAAGGAGCCACACACCATCTCTTTTTATCCTTTCAGATGTGTTCAAATGACACGGTCACTCCCAGGAACTGGCCACTGTTTTGTATGTGACATGGAACCCTCTGCCCGATTATTATCTGACTGGGCACTGCAAGCTCCCCACGCCCACCCCAGTCCTCTACGCCCTCTTCATTTCTCAGCAGATTGCGCTTTCCCATAACCTGCTCAAATCTGCTCTAGGCCAGGGTCTAGAATTGCAGGGGTGGTGGGTGGCTGTTTGCATACTTTGCACACATGTCAGCTACTATTCAGCAAGGACTACAGGGAAGAAAGTGCCTTCCACAAGCCACTATCTCTGTTCCAGCTCAACTTGCCACTGCCTGTTGGGCCCCTGAAATTGCACTTCTGCCTACCTGTCAGAATGCTTCATAGCAGCTATGTCTGTCAGCCTAAGACCTCACCATTTCCAAGCCTTCCATTTAATTTTTACTCTCTATTATCTGTCACAGAAAAGTTGTCTCTTCCTACAAGTCCCTTCTCATCCCTAACTCATGTCCCAAACTTCTGAGTGTCCAGCTGTGCTCCATCAGGTCACAACTCCCCCCACTCCCTGCTTCTACAACAGCTGTGATGGGCTCAAGTTTTCAAAAGCATCGGCAATACATCATGCGCAGCTACACGTATTGCATCTTTACGGGGAGGTAGAGATCAGAGCAGGAATAAAGGGCCTCCCAGGAAACATGGGGCTGCTCAGAAGCTAAAAAGGAGGCTACGCCTGGTGGCAGGAGATAAGGTTGCTGCCCACTGTAGAGTGATGTAGTGGCAGGACTTTTCATCTTGCTAGAGATATCCAAAAAAGCCTCTGACATGCACTTGTGTCCCTGTGTTTCATAGCTACTATTTCCTAAAAAAGGTACCTTCCTGGGTTTCCTGCCTGTGACCTACCTGGACCTGGCATACATTTTGTTACTGCTTTTGAAATAGGGTCTCAACTGTAGCCCTGGGCTCGTTTTAAGCTTATGCTAATTTTCCTGTCTTGGCCTCTCAAATGCTGGGATTATAAGCAATGTGCTACCATGCCAGTTCTAGCATATACTTGGAAAGTCAAACAGGGCTCTAGGGCTCTTTTTTTTTTGTTTTGTTGTTGTTGTTGTTTTTGTTTTGTTGTTGTTGTTAAGACTACACCAAAGGCTGTAGCCCACCCAGTCAGCCCCACTCACTGGGCTATTCCTTTGAGGTTGGACAGCAGATAGTCACTAACGACTGGAATGAGCTGCTTTGCAGTGTCATCCAAGAGGTCACACTCCAACACATAGAGGGTGCCATGCAGGGCTCCGATCTGGCTGGGAAGGTGGCTGCTCCTGAGTGTGCTCTCCAGTAGGCGGCTGACTGGTTCTGCTACAGTTTTGTCCTGGATACAAACAGACACAAGTTGCTGAAGACAGATTTATGGCTGACTGCCAATGCCCTGCTTCCCTGAAGCTGAAAGAGCATAGCTCCAGCATACTGTGAAGTCCACACAGGAGAGGTTGGTGTATAGTCCTGACCCTATCTGAAAGCCTGAATTTGAGAGATTTACCTTATGTGGTTTGTGCCCACACTTGCTTTTCCTTTTGGAGTTGTAGTCACTGGGCAGAGGGTGCTCCTGTAGCCTGCCTCCACTGACAACCCTGGATTCTGAGCTCTGCTGCCCACTGTGGGAACATCTCACGTGTTGTCTACTCTTTGTCTACCTACTGGATGGATGAGTTGTATTCTGCATGACTATTCTGGAACAGTATTCACACCTGGTTTTCTAGTCTTTACCCAGGAACCTGAACCCTCAGTTGATTTTGTCTTGTGTTTCTTCACTATAATGAACCTTGGTCTGGCTCCACTTAGTAAAAGCTTGGTGGTTGTGGAGCTCCTGACATCAATTTGTGCTAACCTGGACTGACACGGCATCACTTTCTCTGAGTATTCTAAATGTGGCAGCTGAATTTATGCCTAGACACCTAGCACACACCTTGACACAGGTCTTCTTCAGCAGTGAAGACTGCTGTTGTGTGATGCCATCCAGTGGCAGTACTTCAGTGTCTGACTGTGCCCTCCCAGACCCAGATACCCTAGGAGGAAAGCCTGGCTGAAGACTCATTTGGTCTTTTTTTTTTTTTTTTTTTTTTTTTTTTGGTTTTACGAGACAGGGTTTCTCTGTATTGTTTTGGAGGCTGTCGGTCCAGCCCAGCCTCGAACTCACAGAGATCCGCCTGCCTCTGCCTCCCGAGTGCTGGGATTAAAGGCGCGCGCCACCACCACCTGGCAACTCATTTGGTCTTAATGACGGAAGAGACCATCTGGCTGCCAGGCCGGTGGTGGTACACACACCTTTAATCCCAGCACTTGGGATGAAGAGGCAGAGGCAGGCAGATCTCTGAGTTTGAGGCCAGCCTGGTCTATAGAGTGAGTTTCAGGACAGCCAGAGCTATCACAGAGAAACATTGGTTTACAAGCTGGACTTAGATCATCAGTGGCCTATCTGAGGTGAACAGACCTTTGTTCAAATTTCCCCAGCAAAAGCAATGCAGCAGTGCAACACCATCTGTAGCAACATAGGAAAACCTCTCAGAAGACAATTGTCTCTGTGTACACAGAGCTGGGAACTGGAGCCATTTGCCATTCTGCCTTGGGGTTGTTCTTTAAAAATCACCATTATTTGCCTGATGCATTTGATTTACATTTTGCCTGAGGAACCTGGGCCTGAGCACAAAACCACAGTTATAAGGAAAGTCAAGTCACTGAAGTCCCCCCATGAAGGAAAATGGACCTCCCACAAGGACACAGTCCTGACAGCACCCAGAAGATGCCTGCTTTGAAGAGTGTGCTCACACAGGATGACTAAGCGCTCATTGTTCCTGCTCTCTGGATGGTGCTAAGTCACCAGCATGGCCCAGGCTATGGCCACCCATGCTGTATACCTGTTCTAGCCTCTACGTTCAGTGACAACAGAATCTATAGAGGAACAACAGTAAGGAGATGTGGAAGTTGTGCTCTGCCATGACCTATGTGTGTTGCTGCTTTGTCAGGCTGCACAGGGTTAGACCGGTAGGTAAGAGAGATCATCAGGCATTTGTGGCTGCAGGTAACAGCAAGGCTCTTACTAACAAGGGAAGAACAGACCCCAGGAGGCTCATCCGCACCATTCCTGCCAGTAGCCCCAACTACTTCACACACAGCAGTCACTCATGTGTCTACTGAACAACTAATTTTTTAAATTACTTTCATTTTTGTATATGGTATGTGTGCATGTGTCCACATGTTAAATACACATGCACATTATGGGAACCTGTAGAGGCCAGAAGAGGGTGCTGGTTGAGAGCTGGCAATGTAGGTGCTAGTCATGAACTCAGGTATTCTGCAAGGGCACCACGTGTTCTTAACCACTGAGCCATCTCTCTAGTCCCTGAACAAGCAAGTTCCTATTGTTATCAAAAAATGGATTCCAGGTAACATACATTAAGAACATGATGATAATTTTTAACACTCTGCTTGTTTGTTTGTTTTTCTAGACAAGAGTTTCTCTGTGTAGCCCTGGTTGTCTACATTCTGTAGACCAGGCTGTCCTTGAACTCACAAAGATTCACCTGCCTCTGCCTTCCCAGTGCTGGGATTAAAGGTGTGCACCACCACTGCCCGGCAATAATTTTTAACATTTTGTTTTTTTGGTTTTTCGAGACAGGGTTTCTCTGTGTAGCTTTGGAGCTTGTCCTGGAACTCACTCTGTAGACCAGGCTGGCCTCGAACTCACAGATATCCTGCCTGTCTCTGCCTCCTGAGTGCTGGGATTAAAGGCATGAGCCACCAACGCCTGGCAATTTTTAACATTTAATGATAACATTTTAACATAGTTTAAAAACATGATAATAATTTAACATTAGGTGACAGAGCAAAAGAGCCTGTGCCAACAGTCTAGAGTCACTGTCCTTTACAGGCCCTGCTGATGCCCTCTAATATGCACCAACAAGAGGATGAGCCCACAGATAATTATTTTCATGTGTGTATCTGATGTGTTTTCTATGAGAAACACCTAATACATATACAGGAAAGGCAAAACCAAGAAGTACTAGCTAAATTCTGATAAGCCAGCAGCAGAATAATGAGGAATGCTGATGAGTGGGAGAATCTAGGTATGAAGTACTCATCAGGCATCCCCAGAGCACCTTGATTTGGGATTTCCCAGCACATATCTGTTGTTTGTAAATTACACTGTCTAAGGTGTTTTGTGACAGTGGTACAACTGGACCAAGACGACCATGAGGCTAAGGATAGATATCTACACTTCCCAAAGTGGAAGTGCAAGGTTACTATGACAAAGTCACCAGGAAAGACTGTGTAGGTCAAGGAATACAGTGGGGTCCAGACCTATCAGAGAAATGGAGTGGAGCCGCCAAGTGACAGACTGGCAGAAGAAGGAAGGCACGGTTCCAATATTTGTGCTGTCCCAGTGCCTTCACACCTTTTGCCCGGTAGAGGTTCCCTGCTATAATGGCATAAAGGCCAAAGGGCCCAGGTGCTCCAACCATGTTCAACACAAAATATCTTAGTCCCCTGTGGGGATGGTGCCAACAGGCACTGAGTTCTTTTAGCTGACCAGAGCTGTGGTTCACATGTGCCAAGGAGCTTGGCCTGGTACAGGCCCTTGAAGTATGCAAATGCATGCAACACATTTGACCAACACCAGGTCCCAAAGCAGAGAAGTCCCAAGTGGCTTCAATGGGGGCAGCCTCTGCACTACCTCTCACTCACCATACCAAGGACAGCAGCTGCCTTACAAGTGGCAGGCACTAGGTACTGAATGAGGATTTCATCTTCTGTAGGGTGCACTCTCCGTAGTTCTGTCAGTGTTAGATACATCATTTCAAACTGGGTGCGTTCAGTGAATAAGTCTGACACCACGAGAAGCTGGAGACATGGAAGATTAGAACAAAAAGAGAGCATTATACCTAAAGGAATGTAAAAACTGTATCCTGAAATGCAGTGGGAGGCAAGGCTAGTACATGGGAGAATAATAGGGGAATCCTCAGTCCTGATTAGAGAGACTTAAAATACATAGTGTAAAAGTGGTTGCAGAATATCACGCTAAAAATGCCTTTGCATGCACACTACAGATGGAGAGAGAGCTTGGATCTCAGTTGCCACATATATAGTGGTGATCATTTTCAGGCAATGTCCATCAATAAAGAGCACTCAAAACTCCTAGGAGTCTCTGTTATCACTATTACTTTTATTTATTATCATTGAGTGTGTGTATAACGCATGTGATTAAATGCAGATGTGTGCAAACTACAGCATGTGTGAGGAAGCCAGGAAACAAGTCTTGGGAGTCAGTTCTCCTTTTACTGTGGGTTCTGAGGGTCACATTCAGGTTGTCACATCTGCACAGCAAGCACTTTTACCTACTGAGACATTTTTCTGACCCCATATCACTTATCTATTATATATGTATTTGCTTTTTATTTGTTTTTGTGTGTATGGGTGTTTTGCCTAAACGTATACTGGTACACCATGTGTGTGCTGTGCCCACAGAGGCCAGAGGGACGCAGATCCTCTAAGTGGTTGTGAGGCCCCATGTGGGTTCTGGGAATGGAACCTGGGTTCTGCAGACAAACAGTCAGTGTTCTTAACTACTGCTCTCTCCAGCTCCCAATATCACTTTTAAAAAGACAAAGCCTTTCAGTTTTTATCTCTAGCCCTGTCAATACTGACAGATGGCATTCATAAAGTAAATGTCCTATATTTGGGGCTGTAGCTGAAGAACACTGAAGTACCATAAGACTATCTACTTATCTAAGAAGAGCAATGTCCAGGGGTCCACAGTTGTTTGCCACCACCCCAGATGAGACAGACAGACAAGGTGGGCCCTTGGAATTGTGACAGCAACTGGCATACTACTACACACTGGTGCTACATGCAAGAGCATTTACCTACTCTGGATCTGAAAAGGAAAATCTGTCCTGTCATCAACTTCAAACACTCTTTTTCCTCCACATCTGGGAGGTTGCAGGAGTTCCTTTACAGATTCTGAGACATTACAGACCAGGTAGTGTGTGCTTGCAAGTGTACAAATGCATGCATGTTTGTATGTGTATGTGTCTCTGGAGAATGCACGGCACATACAAGTATAGAATATATGCATTTATGTATATGGTATCTATCTATAGTATCTAATGCATATATGTGCTATAGTGTTTGTGTGATGTGTCTGTGGAGGGTATTTAGTACATGTGTGTGTGTATGTACATGCATGTGTGTGTATGACATGCATATACCGCTGGGTGAGGGGAAAGAGAGGAAGGCAAACTTACAGATCGAACCACTTCACTGATCAGGATGACAGGGGTCTTTCTGGCTGCACTGGATGGCAGGATCCAGCGGCTGTACAATTCAAGCAGAAACTGCGAACAGGAGTGAATATCAACCCCAGCACGATGTTTTCTGCAGAGTGTGAAACATGGATATTTTCCCCATACACAGATGAGAGGTTCACCTCAAGAAGGACCCCAAACATATCAAGTGACTGAGAAGAAATTTCGAATTGCTTATTAAAAAAAAAAAGCCAGTATAAACCTGGAATTGACTGGAGACAAAGGTGGCGATGTTGGTGCAGGGACATCAGCCTCTTCCTCCTCCTCTTCATCCCATTCCTCCTCTCTCAGAGGTGTGATGTTGTTCCCCAGCCACACAGAGTGTATTGATACCTGTCACAGAAGCAGGCACCAGAGTTAAGGACACGAGTGAATGCCTCAAGTTCTTGTTGGGTAGGTACAAGTCAGTCCTTATAGTCTGAGCACTTAAGGCCAATGTAATAATCTATCCTATTCAGACCCATATGTTACTGTCAGAGGAGCCCCTGGGTAGGTAGAACAAGGACTAAACTGTTGGAGAAAACTTTGATCTTAGGTTCAAGGCCCGAATGAGTGTCTGGAAAGGGCATGAAGTAAAAGAGGCTCCAAAGAGTGACACTACAGTCCCTGGAGAAAGGGGACCGACCACACATGGATTTTACAAACCTGGTCCCCATTCATTTGCGTTTTTTGGTGGCAGACCCTGCTTTTCTGGGCTGCTTGCTTAGAGAAATTTCTCCACGGATGCAGAAGGAGGTGTGTTTGTTTGTTTAGGTGTAAGGGGCAGCCAAGAGCCTCAAGACCCCAAATGCAGCCCCAGATGAAATAAATGACTTTTGCACTCTTAGTATGAACAGTTACCTTCCTTCTGATTGTTCCTCTGCAAACCCTCTTGCATTTTTCCTTATGATCTCAGATGCCTTCAGTGAGGGCAAGCTGAGAGTTGTGAATGAATTCTAGGTGCCACTGTTCTCCACACCTCTTCTACCATTTCTTTCTCCAAAATGGAAAGTGGCAGTTCAGCCCAGTAACTTTTTCTTTGTTTTTGGATAGCTGATAGGTATACCAGGCAAGGCAGGGCTGAAACTATACTTTGGCCCCACACAGTCCTACTATATTCAGCTTGCAGACATTTGAGCTGGACTCAAGTACTGAAGGAAACAGATGAGTGTGACAGAGCCAGAAGGAATAGTGTGACCACAGAGCCAGGGACATGGACCCTAGAACATGGTCATGGACCCAGGGACCCCAGGTATCTTGTTCATCCCTTCATTTTTAGAAACACTCCATGAAAAGCATATCACATCCTAACAGTCACTGTGACTTATCTCAGGGTAGAATGGTCTCTGCAAAGGTGGGAAGAAGAAAGGGGTCTAGTAAAGCAGCAGTTACCAAAGCTCCCTGACCCCGAAGTCAGCAGCTGTCAGCTATCCTTATTGTTCTTACTAAAGTGTAATGTTCAGCTGCCTGCTAAGCTGTACACTCAACTGCCCCCTGAACTAGCAGCCAGGAAGCTTTCGGCTGCCTGAGGAGCTCTCAGCTGACTCCATTCTGTCCTCCCTGACTTTTCATGCTTCTTGGCAATCTCCTGTCTCACATCATTCCACTATGTTTATACATCTGTATGCTTATGTGCAAAATTAAAATCTAGCATACAGTATATAAAGAAAACTTCTCTGAATGTGGTATGTGGCTCAAGTTCGAGGACAGACAAGGCTGGTTATAAGCAGGGAACGGAATGGTTCAACTGACCTGGCCCAACTTGTAGCTCATGTTGCCTAGCTCCCGCTCTGAGTTGATCTGCAGCAGTAGCTTGTCATGGCTGATGAGGGCACCTGTAGAACATTAGCATACCACTGGATGAGACCCTGATCCTGGCTGGACAGATGTTTGCCCAATCTGGGTATCCTCTCCATTGGCAGGATGACCCATATATGCAGAGGCCCAGTAGTTCTTGGAGTACTGTCATTTGGCAACCTGTTGAGCCAGCAAGCCTGGTGGGCAAACTAGACTATCCTTTTTCTATGGCTGCCTCAAGCTTACTGCATTAGATCACATACCACCCATTCTCTCCCAAGACACTCTGATGCCCTCCCTGGAACTGTACTCTGAATTTCTACAGCCATCTATTCACATCTCTCTCAAGACTTTACAAATCAATATGTCATTTCTCACCCATCCTACTGGCCCAGACAGAGGCTCCTCAAGGTCCAAGCCCATGGCATTTAAAGTCACAGTGTTTTGTTTAATTCAATGTCCCCCAAACCATTTTGGGATACACGACACACTGCATTTCTAAACAGAAACTTCCCCAAATGAAACCTTCAATGTACTTAAGTTTATAGCAACAAATAATTCCAAAAGAATAAGGTAATTATAAGACTGAAGAGGTCTGTTCAACAATAACAAAGGGGGGATGGCAAAGGAAAGGGGTGGTGGGCAAAGGGAAGGGTAAAGAGGTTTTTGGAGGGGGTTTGTTCAATATACATTATGTACCTGTATGAAAATGTCCTTATGTAACATAGTAACTTGTACAATTAAAATAAACAACCTGCAAAATTCTCTTCATTTATGCCAGATGACACATCCTGGTGCTCATGGTAGTATGGGTCTAGCCAAAACATGAAACTTATGAATGGGGGCAATACACTCAGCATGCGGCCTTCTTGTGAAGTCACAGCAAGAATGCCAGCCACATTCTTGTTCTAGCTCCTTCCTGTACCTGTAGTAGCTGGCAAAAGAGAAGGGACAGGATCCCATGCCTGGTGAGAATGGTGAGTGGCAGTATTCTCTCTCTGGGAAACCATTTCTTGGATCTCTTGTTCTACAATCCCTCTGATCACACTCAACTTTCTTCCAAATCTAAAATTAAAAAACCAAGGGAAAAAACAGGTTTGCTTCTTTCAAACATCACAGGAATGAAAACCACAAGGACTTCTCTTTCACTTGCCTGAAGCTGCTGGTGTAACAAACAAACCCTCCAGCAGGTGATTATTCCTGACCCACACATCTGAGCCTGAACACCCAGTGAAGCCCATAACATTTCACATTAAACTTTCAGCTTGTCATTGATGACAAAAAAAATCACTTTTGGATTTTTATACACCCCCAGCCCCAGGACCACAGATACAACAATGTTACATGCAATGTTGTTTGTTTGTTTTTTGTTTTATCAGACAGGGTTTTTCTGTGTAGCTCTGGAGCCTGTCCTGGAATTAGCTCTTGTAGACCACACTGGCCTGGAACTCCCAGAGATCTGCCTGCCTCTGTCTCCTGAGTGCTGAGATTAAAGATGTACGCCGCCACCACCTGGCTACATCAATTCTTGTAACAAAGGAAAGGGCTATAGAGAACTAAGAGTGGAGTGGACTACCTCACCACCCTCTGCAATAGAAATGGCCCACATAAGAACTCAAGCAAACCTGGTGTCGAGAGCCTTCAGGGGCTTGTTCCGGGGCTGTTGTTCCAAGCAGCTTACAGCTGGATTGCCAGCCACAGGCACAGTCATTGCACTGAGCACTAAAGAGGTGATGGCCTGCACAGCCAGGACATGGATCTGGGTCCTTTCTGTGTCTTCCTACAGGAATAGTCCACACATTGACAACATGACAACAAGATACCAGCCACTCACTCTGCCTCTACTTCACAGTGCCCACAGACCATATGGCTTCAGACAGGAGAATCAGATCGCTTGAGCCCTGTGGCTTTCCATAGCCAGGGTCCAAGTTTGCTTGGCACTGGTAGCACATCTATATACCTGGGCCTTGGAGTGAACCTGAAGTACCCAAACAGACTCCAAATAGGGATTTACCTCGGAGGAAATTGCTTTTAAATTCCATCATCACTTTAGAACACTGCCTATGGCAACCTGGCAGTTACAGAAGAGTTAGAAGATAATGTTGATGACTTGTGACCTACATAGATTCACCCTCTTATCTGTCATTTACATAAGTTCACTCCACATCTCTCAGAGTCAAGGGCCCATTCCAGTACTTTTAACACCAAAAATATGGTGGTTATTTATGTCTTATGAGCACGGTCTACATTAATGTTAAGCAAACAAAACCTCTAAGATAATTAAAAACAAAACAAACAAGAAACATGTCATGGCCTGGTTTCATGACCTTTTTTGTTGTAGTTCAATGACATTCCTTAAGATAGTGATAAATGAACAACAGAATGCAAAAGCACCGAAAGAGAACAATCTTAATGACCATTGATGTGGAATGTATCATGGTAAAAGACACATCCTAGCTACTAGAAGCCTCAGCTGAGTCACCAGCTGCCATAGTTACAGGTTCCCAGTTAGCTATCCCTTAGCTATAGAAGTCTCACCTCTGGAGGGCTCTCCTCCTGTTCCATCACTAGGGGCTGAGTCACCAGGACACCAAGGAGGGTGGCCCAAGTTTCTTCAAACTGGGTACGACTGGTCCACCCTGGGAATCAATCATGAAGAGATACTGACAATATAACTCCATCCGTACTGTTCCTAGAGCACTACCTTCAGGGCAATCCTACAGCATAAGGAATGTCATTCTCTCTATTTACCATGAAGGACACTGGGCACATGGAAGTCAGTTATGCTACCAAGGTCAAGAGGCACAGGTCAAGTTCAGCAGCCCAGATTTTCCTTTAATCCCCCATTATGTGATACAGTGACAAGGATGTCCACATAGGTATCACTCAAGCAGGCCAGGCTATTCCCACACACTAAGCATTTTAGAAGTCTCACCTTAAGTCTGACCATGAGACTTCAGACTAGACCACAGAACCACACACACGTTAATTCTGTCTCTATAAAGCTGGTGAGATTAAACAGTGTCTTCCCAAGAACCCATGGAAGAAGGAGAAACCAATCCCTGCCAACTATCTTCTGGTCTCCATGTGCATGCGCACTATGGGCATGTTCATGTGAGTCCTACCTCTACAAAGTAAATAAATGTAAATAGTGAAAACCACCCAGAAGGCAGATCAGAAAAGCACGGCACTGGGCTGGGAATACTTCAGCAAGCAGCAAAAGCAATCTACAAGGCCATTCTTCAGTTTCACTAAAGAGCTACATCAGCCTAAAGTTCAACAAATGGCTGTACTTGGTGTTTCTACCATGACCCAAGAAGATCTACAGCTACTGCTAAGACACTAAGTATATTCTTCATGTTCACATCTGTAGCAAACACATGAAATGGATACAATCCCCATTTTATGGGCCATAACACTGAGGGTCCTACAAGGGATGAGCAGGGCTGTCTGGCTGATCTACCTCCCCTCATTCTGCCACACTGGCTCCTGTGATACTTAGCCTGTTCCCCAGGTTGCTCATTCTACACACGAGAAAAAACATGTAAGTGAGAACACTATGTCAAAGTAGCAAACAGAGGAAATCACCCCTACTACTTACAGTTTGTTGTTGTAGCCCTGGAAACTGGGCTTCATTGGTGCTAGGCAAGTAGTACAGTGAGCCAATATTCCCAGCCCACTTGTACGTTTTAGTGTGAATGCATACTATGAAGACAGGTTCTGGCTTCCTGTGATAGCTACATGTGCATTTCCCTTTGTTCAAAGTAGCCTGGTATGCAACCCCACACACTGCCTCATCTATGAATACCTATGTCTATTTTCTCACCATAATTCTGTACGTACTGTGAAATATGTGAAGAAGGTTTGTTCCATCATCACCCCAGAACCTTTCCAGTTGCCAAGTGTGAAGACCCTACCCTGGAGCTTCAGGCATGTGTGTGGTGTATGGGGACTGAAGAGGACTGTGGGGTTACCTAGGGTGTTGATGCGATAGATGAATTCCGTTAGGATCTCCTTCTCCTGGAGGAATTCTACAGGGATCTCAGGGAACACTGTGCCAAAGTCCCCTCCAGGCTTGGGTGACCACCCAAGTTTCCATACCTGGGAAGATGAAAAGAGAGTATCACCTGGATGGAGATGCCACAAGGAAAACAAGAGATCCCTCCCCCCTCTTCTCTCAGCTAGTCTCCCTGCTGAGCCAGCTGCCCTTCCCTCACTACTCACATAGACTTTTCCAGAGCCAGTGCCTTCCCACAAGAGGCTTCCACCCTTCTCTCTAGAACCTTCAAGGTCAAGCTTGACTCCCTCCACTCTGCCTTGTACTCCCAAGGTCAGTCCTTGGGACTTCTTGTTACACAACCCAGATGGCTGTACACAAGCTGGATTCCTTGTGGGAAATGCTGGTGGCCCACAAACATCAAATGTGTGTTAGAAAAAAGGCAGACACTAATGAAGTTCAGTCTCATATATAAATATGCATTGGCAAACAGGCACAAGGCCGACCCCACCGTGCATTTCTATCAACTCTGAGAAGTTGAGTTCTGCTGTTAGATATCTGGACAAGCACCATGCACAGCAGCAAACCCCGAGGCACATCCTATTCTGTTCCAGTAGCAGGACCGTCTTACCAGCTCAGCTATGTGCCTTGGTGAGCCATGAGGACCGAAGGGAGCCTCCCCGGATTCCTACAACCAAGCTCTCTTTATCATGGGAAAGCATTCTATAAATCTCTTATGCCACCCATAAAAGTCTGTGGGGCATGCCCAGGGGAGGTTCTGCAGTGCTTGCTACAGCTGCTTTCCTGCCTAGGGCATTCAAGGGAGTGGATTAAAAGCACTTGATGGAGTTTCACCTACAGCACATGGCCTGTGTAGGCAGATCCCCTACTGCCTTCCATGACCTCTAGACTACCTTCTTGCACAGTCTCCATAAGTAATACTCCTACCCAGGGTTGAACCCCATGCAGCAATGTTGGATGATCTCCTGGATTTCTACTGGGCTCTTCCCAATGCCCACAGCTCTTTGTTCTATAAGCATTTCTAGCACAGGTAGGCCACAGCACTCAAAATGGGCACCTGCAACTCTAAGGTCCAATGACTGTCACTTTTTAAATGTGAACTTCTCCAAGATCTTACATGCAAACACACACATATGGAGATTGTGGCCCAGCAGTAGGTACATGCCCTATTTTATGCAGAAAAAAGTATTCTCCCCTTAGGCCTGGCTCTGTGTTATGGTTCAAGTCTGCTGTGGGCCAGCTTTGCTTTTTTGCTGAGCATTTTTGTAGGAAAGGATATGTCTAGTGTGCTATTTCAGCAGACTTAGGTTGGCCTAGCTGCTGTTAACCCTCTTCCCATACTAAGCTCTTGCTGAACCAAGAACTTGCCCATTTTAAGCTGAGAGGATTCAGAGCAGGGGGACAGAGTACTCGAACCTTGTGCATGCAAAGCAAATGCCCTACCACTGTGGTACATTTCCAACCCTTGGCTTTTGAGATTATAATTTAATTACAATATTTTTGTATTGTGAATTTCTCTTGAAGAAAATTTCAAGAGAAAACCCACAGTAGTGGTAATCTCTAAATGTATGAATCAACCTTTCTCTCTCTTTGAGACAGTCTCTCATTATGTAGCTCTGGCTACACTGGAACTATATAGACAAGGCTGGCCTACTATGCCCAGCTTTGTATGAATCTCTTTAAAGGAGACATTGTTGAAAGAAAGTAATTGAAGAGTGAAATTTCTGGCTTACCATTAATTAGTCTAATCATTTCAGAATCACATCCAACATGAATACATCAGTGGAGATGAACTCTAGTACTTTAGCTCATTTTTGAAAACTTAAGTGTTTTTACTAATAACCACTACACAGAATGCCTGTGACAATACAGGTGTCACAACCACCCACATGTAAAATGCTGGAACCACCACAGAGAGTGTTACAACAATAAAGACTGTGTGGTAAGTAGACATGTATGCCTATAACTAATTCTAGCATTAGGGAAGTAGAGAGGAGGATCCCAAGTATGAGGCCAGCCCTGGTTATGTATCAAACTGAGCAATATTCTCAAAAAAAACCCAAAAAAACAAAAAAACAAGGTCTACTCGAAGCCTCTACACAAAGAACTATAGACAACTGAGGAAAGCTGGAAACAAGAGAGGTGGCCTTACCCAGGGAAGAACATATCAACCAGTTGTTCAGCCCTGAAAACATTCACACAGGTAGGATTATACAGACTGAGCAGGTTGTATTTAAGAATACACACACACACACACACACACACACACACACACACAATTAGCAACTAAAAAGGCCATGAATTTGAAGATGGGGGGGACAATAGGAAAGGTAAAAGGAAGGGAAGGGAGAAATATTGTAATTAAATTATAATCTCAAAAGCCAAGGGTTGGAAATGTACCACAGTGGTAGGGCATTTGCTTTGCATGCACAAGGTTCGAGTACTCTGTCCCCCTGCTCTGAATCCTCTCCAAGAGATTCTACTTAAGTCTTAGGGTCACCCCACCCCAAGACTGTTGGTATATACCACCTATCCCATTTCAGCAAAAATGTGACCTAACTTACCAGAGGGGGCACACGTGTATAGCTGTTGACTAGGGGAAGACGTGCCAGACTGATGACAATATTCTTTAGCACTGCCGTGAGAAATGAAGGCAAGTTGCTGTTCCTCTTGTGGCCCAAGGCCAGCACTGACTGCAGGGATTCCACCATCTCTGCTACCATCTCGCAGGCTGAAGTGATGTAACTGGGATCTACACAGGCAATGGTGATCAAGAGGGCAGTTTCGGTCAAAACACACTGCAACCCTGTCATTCTTCCTCTGTAAGCCCATGGGAGAAGAGAGTTCCAAGCCTATCAACCCCTGTCCAGTCTGTCAAGACTTTGGGTTGCTCACTGAAGACCTCCTGAGTATGCATCTGAACCCTGCAATTCTTTCCATTTCTGTGGGGAATACAGTAACAATCTTAAACCTGAGTTTCGGCCTTGGATGGAAATTTTAGAGACAGAGCCACTAATCTGTCCTGTCAGGGTCTCGAGGGCAGGAGCTGTTCATATTCTCTGAGGCTTGATACAGCACGGAATTAAAACAAAACAAAACACTTGTTCAATTGGAAAAATGGACGGATAGTTACCCTTGTCCATGAGAACCAACAATTTATAGGCAACTTCCTAGTATAGAAAAAGGATACTTATTGATCTTAAGGAATTAAGCACCAAGCTAAAGAAATGATGCATATCAGACTAACTTTTAGTACCACCAACTAGGATGGGAGAGATGGCTGAGCAGTTAAGAGCACTGGCTGCTCTTTCAGAGGACCTGGGTTCAATTCCCGGTACCCACATAGTAGCTCCTAACTATCTGATACTCCACTCCCATGGGATCAGACACTTTCTTTTGGCCTCCTTGGGCAATGTATGCATGTAGTGCAGGTGCAGAAAACACCCTCACATATAATATTAAACAAACAAACAAACAAACAAGTACTAGCAGGAGGTGATGCTAAAAGCTTAATAGAACCTGAGTTGCTTCTTCTGACCAGAATTTCATTAACTGACCTCAAGAGAATCACAGAGGGTGAGCAAAATTATATCAGCCTGAATTAAATCACCTCCTGCCACTGGGCCAGTCTGCCCACTCTAGTGATGGTGGGCATTTGCCCCAGTGCTTCGTATGCTGCATCTTATCCTCACAACAAAAGCACAGAATAACCTGAGCTGCTGCTTAGCTAGGAAAAAAGCAAGCTGTGAGGTGGTTTCCTCACTTTGCTGGTATCAACAAGAAATTATGAAATCGTAACTTAACTGCAGGAACTGTAGGGGTTCAAGACAGAAACAAAGTGAGAACCCAGCATATACTAAAATGGCATTGCTTATGGACCACTATGCAACCCTAAGATTCTGGGACAGGAGGTGGAAGACTACAGACAAGGAAGCTCTGTCTATAAGTAGCCCATCTTTTAAAAATGGTTTCCCTCACTATATATAGCTCAGGCTGGACTCAAATTCATGACCCTCCTACTTTGGCTTCCTTAGTGTTGCAATTGCAGGTTCATGTCAAGAAGCCAGACTGTGACTAGGCATCTCTCTACACCCAGAAATATGTGACTAGGCATATTTCTGGAGCCAAAGAGCAGGGCTAAGGCTCCTGTTGACCCAAGGAAAAACAAACATTCAGTGACATCTGCCTTCCCACTTGGAGAGGGGCTGGAGGTATAGGTAGCATTCCTACTATTTGAACCCCTGAGGCCAAGGAATTAAAAAGGTTCTAGATGCCTAGAGGTTAGGAGGCAAGGATTCAGTTGGCCAAAATGTGCTTTGTCTTGTTGTAACTGTCACAGTAAGACAGCTACCCTAGAATCAATTAGGAAGATGAGAAAAAGACAATGTATGTGCCTAAGTCTAGAATAGTTTTATTTTATTTTAATTTTTTTAACGAGACAGGGTTTCTCTGTATTGTTTTGGAGGCTATCGGTCCAGCCCGGCCTCGAACTCACAGAGATCCGCCTGCCTCTGCCTCCCGAGTGCTGGGATTAAAGGTGTGCGCCACCACCGCCCGGCTAGAATAGTTTTAAATGATTGTGATTTCAGTACTTTTTCCAAAGTAATGGCAGCATCTACCCCTTAGGAGGTTGAGGCAGGAAGGTCATGAATTCACTGCCAGCCTGGGCTACAGAGGGACACCCTGTCACAAAACAAACGAGTCACCAAATGCCACCAAAAGAGATGTCTGAAACAGTAATTAAGGTTACAGTATACCATGTGTACCTGCATTAACTTCAAATTCTTTGGAGTTTTGAGTTATTTATTCAAAACTTAATACACATTTGCCAAATACAACAGACCAAATAGTAATTTTGGGAGCACAGACAAGGAAAACATATTCTTCACCCTAATGTAGGAAGCATGTGCTAAGTGCTGAGGACTAAGATGGTGGGCGCCCCAGAGAAGAGGTGCAAATTCAAGCTATGGGGAATTATGCGGGATGAACCAGACCAACTGGTGAGGGAGAGGGGGTATTCAGGGCACATAAAGACAGGAATGTGTATATATCCATGGTCAGAAAACCCTCAACCTTTTGGATTAGCACTGGAGGACAGCAAGAGAAAAACGTTTCTGAGAGCTCATAGCCCCACTTCCTAAGTTTCTTTTGTGAATGAATTGGAAGGTCCCAAAGAAACAGAGAAGGGGAAAAAAAAATGGGTCCTAAGACTTACTTTGTATGTTTGAGTCTCCTCCTTCCTTTCTGACAGCCCTTGGAGTATGTGACCTGCTTTCTGGACCAAGAAGCTGGTCACCAGGCTGCACTGCAACTGAAATCACAGCAGAACATACACGTTAGCCCTTCTTTCTACTCAAGTCTTCATTTCATACCTGTGCAGCTCATAAAATTTACAATGACAACTATGTCAACTGAGGGCTAGATTTCTAGAGCCAATTTAGTAAAACTGGAAAGCACTGGATAACATTAAACGCAGGCACCAGTGCCTTGGCTAATTGTGGGTACACAAAGACTTGTGCTTCCAATACTCAGGCTTCTAAGTGCACTGTTTGCCATCTCCACCCTGAGAGTTTTTTATCAGACTATTCACAACTCAATACTGGTAAAAGCATTACTATGACTAAGAAACTTAGCTTTTTAAAATTACTCCCTGGATCTTTGTTTCCAAGTTGACTACAAATGCACAGATGAAAACAATTTAAACAATGAAAGAGCAAAACACCACTCTATAATGTTTAATTTAAAAACATAAAACTTCAAAACATTCTCTAACATGTAAACTATAATGTCCAATTTTAAAAAATTTTTAGCTAATGACCCATGTTGAGGACACTGTTCCTTGAAAAGAATGAATCCCTTTTATTTTACAACATATTAGCATTACAATGCAGTATGCAAGCACACACTTCAACTCTAACAGAAGTCATCTATTGAATGTAATCTTGTTAATCTTATAATCATCCAGGACTAAGAACATCAAATAGTCAACTAAGACTAAAGATCAAAGGGATTTAAACTTAAAAAGTATTTTTTAAAAGCTGGAACTCCAAACTCTAAACAAAATAACTAGACAAGTAAATTCAAGTTAAGTTCTAGTGTAATATCAAGGTCTGGGGGTGGACAGATGGGGCCTTCTGAAGGCAGCACCTACCCATTCCACCCCAAGTCCTAACTGGTTCTTGGGAAATGGAAGACAAGAAGAAAAAATATTCATAACTGACATGTATTGCTGATTACCAGTTTAGATTCATGAAGACATAGATAAGGACTTACTGGCTTCCAGGATGAATCTCACACAATGGATCAGGGAACAGGCATGGGTCACATACTCTGGGGAGGACAGCACTCCCCAGAGGCCAGGCACCTGTAGTGCCAGGCAGCAGCAGTCTAGCCCGGCTTGGAGGTCCAGACTCAGTGGGATCTGCTCATGGATCAAATGCCATGACAAAGCCTAAAGGGAAGCACTGTGTTAGAATGCTCACCGAATACTCTGTGCTCAAGGACCTTTAGGGAAGCACATTAAAAGCCATGAGAAGGCAATGGAAAGATGGAGAGGCCAAGGGATCTGCCAACTTCCTTCCAGAAGGATGGCTCTAACCCAGGTTTCTAGGTTGTCGTTCCTAGCTTTCTTAATATCCAGTCCTGATTCACCTATGCTCTAAAGTTCTTTCCTTTGCTCTGTCAGAATACCCAACCACTCCAGATATCTTCTTCCTTTAGAACCATGGGTGCCTAGAGAAACTTGTCCTGAGCCACAGAGCCTCCGGTCAGAGGTTTTACTCAAGGGCTCCTGTAACACAGACTTTTTTTAAATAGGATTTTTTTTTTTAAATCTCAGTCACAAAGCTGAGTTTGGGAGTATTATTTATGACTAGTGAGTCTCTGAACCTGCCTGAGCTGCGTTCCCTATGTGTGAAATGGGAACAGAGAGATCACCCTATAGAGCTGTTGTGGGAACCAAGTACTATGGCACTGACTATGCAGCTCAGGGTATGACTAGGAGCTGCCACCTGGTACTTTACACATACATTTGCTTCCCAGTCTTTTCCACTGGGCTAAGTCTAGCTAGACCACCTAACTCAGCCTGGTTCAGCTGTCACTGTGTACCAGACACCCTCAGGAGACTTCCTTTTCTTAGTGTGAAGTGTCAACCTTGCTCAGGAAGGGTGGCACAGCTCTGACACAGGTGAGGCTCTTTTCCAGCAGTCATATGGCAAGGTAACAAACACTACAGTGCATGTGTGTATATCCACTGAGGGCCAAGTGTTCCGTTTCCCTTGGGTAAAGTGCCAAGTTACTGCCTAACTTAAAACATAACAGTTGTCTACATTTAAATTAGGATTGTAGTATCAGGACAAGAGGTGTGGTGAGTGAAAGACTCAATACAGTCAGGTGAATCAGACTTGGACAATAAGCATTCCCTTCCTGCCTGAGGTCTACTGAAACAGGGTTTAGCTATATAACCAGGCACAGCCTTACAAGCCAGGAATCCACAATTCTCCTGCCTCTGCCTTGAAGTAGCCAGGCTAACAGGTGTGCATTACCATACTCAGTTAGCTCTTGGTTCTCAAGGATTTTCATCTTAATGCTACTCACATATCCTATCCTGACACAGAAACAGCATTTCAGAGCTGCTCTTACCTCAAGTGTCATTACCACAAACTTCACTGTGTCCCCCTCCTTCTCAGGGGGAAGGTGCAAATGAGCAGGCACTTTGGAGACCACCACCAGGTATTGTGCCAGGGCACGGGCAAGTGTGGTCAGAGACTGGTATGATGTAGCATCACCTGAAACATGAGACTGGCATGAGTGACTCTGACTGTGAGCACAGGCCCTTCCCCTTCAGAAGCTTTCACATGGCTATGTGGATTTGAGGATGCTAAGACCAAGAAAGCACATCTGTACACGCCCACATGGACCTGATTTGCCCTGAGTCTAAGCCAGTGTTCCTGAAGGGCTTAGAACCCTGACTATCTATGTCCAAGATTAGCCAAGCAACAAAGAAAGACATTTAGAGCTAAGAATTTGGTTCACTTTCTCAGTTGTTTTTGTCAGCCTTTCAGTGTTTCAGATCAACAGTCCTGACTGTATATGTGCTTGGGGTAAAGCACTGCTGGATCTGTAATACTTTTTAAAACTATGACAATTTGGGATTAGAGAGGTAGCTCAGCAGTTGAGAGCATGGGCTGCTCTTCCAGAGGACCTACATTCAATCCCCAGATCTGACACCAACTTCTGGCTCCATGGGCACTGCATGCATGCAGTGCAGACAAATATAGGTGAAAACACTTATACACATAAAATAAAATAATTAAAAAACTAAGGTAGCTTGGGCTGAGAAGATGACTCAGTGGACAAAGTGTTGCACAGCATGAGGACTTGAGTTTGGAAAACCTGCAAAAACTAATTGCAGGGTGTGCATCTGTAACCTCAGCTGAAATAAGAGGATCCCAGAGGCTTGACAGCAGCTCTAGGTTCAGTGAGAGACCCTGTCTCCTCTAGTTTGCACATTCTGCTACCACCATTCCCATCAACAGAGAGAGAGGAGAAAGAAGAAGGGGGAGGGGCATCTAAGGGAACCATATTTAAATTACCAAGCAGATCATTCAACTTGTTCCAGTAGGCTGTTGGCTCTGCAGGCAGGAAAGGCTGGAAGACTTGATGGACAGCAGGAAGCTGCTGAATAACACTGGTCACCCGGGCTAGAGTCACTCCACGGGCTGCTTCAAAAAGAGGACTCTTCTGGCCAGCAGCAATCTCACTCATGCCAAGGCTTAAGCAGGGAGCCAAAAGGCTTAGGTTGAACTCCTGGGTTAGAACATTACAGGCCAGACAAACCACAGAAAAGATGGTAAACTTTCCTTCAGGCTGGAATACACATAGCTAATGCAACAGTGTTTGTTTCTAAAAGAATCCAGACTAGAGTACTGCAAGGAATGCTTGTAAGACTATTCTAGAGACATGGACACTCAAGCTCCTTACTTTTGTCATGGGAGATCCTCTGCACCACACTGGGGTTGCTGGACCTTGTATCTATAGAACTATCAGTCAAAATAATCTTCTTTTCCTTTATGAAGCACCTTGCCTAAGTTATTTGTTACAGTAATAAAAGTAAGACAAATACACGCTAGAAAAGCTTTCAGTTAGAATGTAAATAGAT
Organism: Mesocricetus auratus; assembly: GCF_017639785.1. Lineage (NCBI taxonomy): Eukaryota > Metazoa > Chordata > Mammalia > Rodentia > Cricetidae > Mesocricetus > Mesocricetus auratus. The sequence goes on along the minus strand of NW_024429190.1, from coordinate 15,018,700 downwards.
AAAAGAAAAAGTTGAAGTCTCTATTTTAAAAAAGTATATCCTATATTATATACATTAAAAATAAATATATTAACAATTCCATTAAATATATGTTCAGTAAATACTTATGGTCTCTTTGCCATACTTGAATTATAAGGTAGTATTATTATTTTTCATGATCGTATATTTCTCTGAAATAATTACAGAATGACAAATTTTAATTTGCTATGAACAGTGCACCCAGGCTCATGTGCCAAGCACTGCTGCAGCCTGAGAAGGCACCACAGCATCTGGAACAAGGGAAGGTGGTCTTTTTTTGTTTTGTTTTGTTTTGGTTTGGTTTTTACGCGGCAGGGTTTCTCTGTATTGTTTTGGAGGCTGTCGGTCCAGCCTGGCCTCGAACTCACAGTGATCTGCCTGCCTCTGCCTCCCAAGTGCTGGGATTAAAGGCGTGCACCACCACCGCCCAGCGGGAAGGTGGTCTTATATGTGACAAAAATCTGCTTCAAAAATCAGCATTTCACATGACAAAATTTTAAATCTTATTTATTCATTTATTTATTTGGAGACAGGGTCTCACTGTATAGCTCACTGAATGGCTGGTCTGGATGTAGACCAACAGGCCACAAACAGAGATCCTTCTGTCTCTGCCTCCCAAGTGTTGGAAATAAGGGCATGTGACACCATGCCTGACCTCATATGGTAGTTTTTATTATGTTTTGTTAATTTTTTAGCCATTTAAGGAGTTAGGGGGAGGACAACAATTTTTCAAGTAGAACATCAAGCTTTGATATTAAAAACTGTATTTCATCATCAGTACCCAGTTGGAACTTCCACAGTTGTAAATAGCCCACTTAGCAACTTAGAAAACCTAGCCCACTGGTTCTGTACTTTGGATGTCTTCCTGTGTACCTGCCCCCATACCTCCTATTAACGTGCTAGGTTCCTCCTTCTCTCTTCCAATTTGGCATATGTCAAGGGGCAGTGGGCCCTTGGCTTCAATGGAGCAACAAAGTACTCCACTAAGGTAGTGGCATAAGGATGCTCTGCAAAGGAGCCAAGGACAGGGAACTAATGCTTTCAAGACCTGGACCGGCTCTGTAGTATACTTTCTGATATTTGCGGGGTAAGTGGAAGAGAATTACTCTATATCTAGAGGGGACAGGGCACCTCACCCCATGGGAGACTGTCTCTTTATCTAGAGCGGACAGGCAACCTCACTACATGGTGGTCATGATGGTTAATACTGATGTCAACTTAGCAAGATCTAGAATTACTTAGGAGACCAACCTCTGGGAATTTTCAGGGTTAGGTCAACTGAGGTAGGAAGACCCATTTTAACTGTGGGCAGGGATACTGGACTGAATCAAAAGGAGAAAGCAAGCTGAGCACCCTCATTCCTCTCTCTGCTTTCTGATTATGGATGCCATGCTTTCCCTGCCATGGGGACTATGCCCTTGAACTGTGAGCCAAAATAAACCCTCCTTTAACCTGCTTTTTGTCAGAGTGTTTTATCACAATAATGAGAAAAGTAATTAATACAGGGGTGTGGTGGTTTGAATAGTAATGGGCCCACACCGAGTGGCACTATTAGGAAGTGTGGCCTTATTGGAGGAAGTGTGTGTGTGTGTGTGTGTGTGTGTGTGTGTGTGTGTGTGTGTGTGTTTTGGTTTTTGAGACAGGGTTTCTCTGTGGCTTTGGAGGCTGTCCTGGAACTAGCTCTTGTAGTTCTAACTCCAACTCACAGAGATCCGCCTGCCTCTGCCTCCCGAGTGCTGGGATTAAAGGTGTGCGCCATCAATGCCCAGCTAGGAAGTGTGTTTTGAGGTCTCATATGCTCAAGCTACTTCCAGTGTGGCACACAACCTTCTGCTGCCTGTGGATAAGGTGTAGAACTCTCAGCTCCTTCTCCAGCACCATGTCTGTCTAGATGCTGACATGCTTCTCACCATGATAACTACTAAACCTATGAAATTGTAAGTGAGCACCAACTAAGTGTTTCTTTTATAAGGTTTGCTGTGGTAATGGTGTCTCTTCACAGCAACAGAAACCCTAACTAAGACAAGGGGGCTAGTAAAGATCAATTTCCAAAATACAATGAACACGTGATACACTTTCTTGCAGTCATGAAATAAATGATGATGGACTGACTATAGCTTATGGCCATCCATTTTCTTTATACGTATGAAAGATGGAGTTAAAACAACTTTCCTCTTTTAGAAGTCTAATTTGGTTGAAATAACATCCTATTCACATCCCATGTACGGGCTATTCTGGATTATAGCTTTCACATGCCATTTTTTGTTAGTGCTATGTGCTTTGCCTTATGCTGTCCTTGCTAGACTCAAGTCTCCCACATGCTGCTATACATTAATCACATGAATATGAGAATCGTGCTAGATAGTTTATATCAATCTGACACAAGCTAAAGTCATCTGAGGTGGGAACCTCAATTAAGAAAATGGCCTTCATAAGACTGGGTTGTAGGCAGGCCTATAGGGCATTTTCTTAATTAGTGATTGACGGAGGAGGGCCCAGTCCACTGTGGGTGGTGCATCCCTGGGCTGATAGCCTTGGATTCTATAAGAAAGCAGGCTGAGTAAGCCATTCGGAACAAGCCAGTAAGCAGCACCCCTCCATGGCTCCTGCATAAGCTCATGCCTCTGTACTGTTTGAGTTTCTCTCCTGACTTCCTTCAATGATGGACTATGATGTAGAAGTAAGCCAAGCCCTTTCTTCCCCAACTTGCTTTTTGATCATGGTGTTTTACCACAGCAACAGAAACCCTAACTAAGGCAGAAGTATAACTCAGAAAGACAAGAAGAGCTGGGGATTCCCTGGCCTCCCATTGTTGCCCTACCGTGCTCATCATGAAGTCATTCATGTCTTCAGCAGGGATGCGATTCACCAACTCTGCACCTTCCAGCAGTGCAGAATCTGATTTGGTCCAACACTGGGATCTTACAAGCTGGAGGTACCAGTTCTGGGAAGAAGCAAAAGAAAAGGTGAATGTGACTGAGTAGGTACTTTGGCTGCTCCTCTGGGCTGTGACTATAGCACTGGGACACTGGCTGGCTGTACAGACATCAGACACACCCTGGGCCTTCAGCTCACAAGTCCTCTCTCTGCTGTTCTGTGCCTGAATGTCCTCTTCTTTTCCACCTGTGGAACGTCTCGCAGTCCTTGCAAACTCACAAAGCTCTGAGGGTTAGCAACCTTTCTTCTACCCGCTCCTTAGATACTATGCCATCTTCACTCTACTGGAGTGAGTGCCTCCTCATCTTCCTCAGCAGTCAGAGCAAGCCTGGGGCAAATGTATGCTTTCTTCCATGAGCTGCAGGTTTCTAAAATCGCATCTCCTCTCCACCTAGGTCCTAACAGTCTCTAACTCTCAAGTGTGAATGGTGAAGGTGACAACACATTATACCTGGTGGTAGTAGTTGCAACACTTCATAGGAAGTAGAAGGCCCAGGGAGAGGGAGATAGGCTGAGTCTGTCAGCATGTGCTAGACAATGTTTGCAGTCATAGACCCTGGCCCATAAACAAATTCTTTTGACTTGCCAACTAGCCTTGACTCCACACTCCTCCACAAGAGTACATATCATCACTCCTTTTCTCATTAGGACCTCAGGCCTCCATATTCCCCAAGCAGAGGTGCTAATGACCTGAGCTGAGTGTCAAGGGCCCTGTGTGTACTCACACCTACCTTACCCTCATTCTAGGCAGAGGCTGTCATTGTCTCCACATGGTCCGTGGCCATCATACTTAGATATACAGGTTACTTACTTTGTCTGGACTCACTGTTTCCAGAGATGTGTGCCCATCCCCATCCAGTGGGTGGGAAGTGACTGGGGGCAAAGGGCTAAGTGAGTCCTGCACGGTAGAGAGTCGGAACCTGTCCAGCAGGGAATAGAGCCTTTGGTGTCTGAAACACAAATGAAACCACAAAACAGTTTGCCCTTTAGTTTGGAATCTCAATTTTGCAAAGACAGATCCTAGAAACATGTAACACTAATGAACAAAAGTAGCTTCTTCGTTCTTGTTGAATTCTAAAAAGTCTTTAATTTCTTTTTTTATTTCTTCCTTGACCCAGGAATGGTGTAATTGCGCATTGTTCAATTTCCATGAGTTTGTAGGGTTTCTGCAATTTGTGTTGTTGTTGAATTCTAACTTTAAAGCATGGTGGTCTGATAAGATACAGGGGGTTGTTCCAATTTTTTTGTACCTGTTGAGGTTTGCTATGTTGCCAAGTATAAAGTCAATTTTAGAGAAGGTCCCATGTGGTGCTGAGAAGAAGGTATATTCTTTTGTTCTTAGATGTCTGTTAATCCCAAGTGGGTAATAACTATTGTTAGTTCCTTTATTTTTTTGTTAAGTTTCTGTCTGGTGGTCCTATCTAGTGGTGAGAGTGGGATGTTGAAGTCTCCCACTGTAAGTGTGTGAGGTTTTATGTGTGATTTGAGCTTTAGTAATGTTTCTTTTACGAATGTGGGTGCCTTTGTATTTGGGGTGTAGATGTTCAGAATTGAGACTTAATCTTGATGGACTTTTCCTCTGATGAATATGAAATGACTTCCTTCATCTCTTTTGATTGATTTTAGTTTGAAATCTAATTTGTTAGATATTAGGATTGCTACACCAGCTTGTTTCTTGGGTCTAGGCTCTGCCCCAAATGATGTGACAGACATTGATGAGCACTTATGGGAGGTCTCACCCTCCCTGGGGAGTGGTTGGGGGGGTAGGATGGGGGATTGGTGGGGGACATGGGAGGACAGGAAGGAGAGGAAACTAGGATTGGTATATAAAATAAGATTGTTTTTTAACTTAAATAAAAATTAAAAAAAAAAGAGTCAGGTAGTGTTCTCAGATTTAATCCTTCTAAGCTAGCTATTAGGTTCTGTGTTTATTCTCATCCATCAAGGGTTCAGGAGCAGAGGCAACAAACACACTTCCTATCCCTTCAACAGTCATAAGGTTCAGGAATCTGCCATGTGTGCAACAGGTGTTTGATCGCCACTTCTTCACGTCTATTAGCATGAGGCACTTGTTTGACATTTAGAAAGCCTTTTCTACTGTGATACTGCTACAGTGAACTCACCTACACAGAACACTAATTCCTTTGCCTATCTATTTGTTCCTGTACATATCTAAGTCTTTATACCCTCGTTGCACAAAAGCCAGTATCCCATGCTGTAGCCTCACCTTTGTGCAAGTCCACTATTCTGGAGGTGCTCCTGGATTCTGTTCAGTTCCTCCACTGGCAACTGGGCCATACTGCTCTACACAGACAAGAACACATTAGGGATTTTGTGACATATAGCCTCACATCCACTTTAAAAGGATAAACTCCTATGCACAGTATGTCTATAAGAGCAGACTACAAGCAGTTGGTCAGACACATGAACAACAAACATGGCACACATGCTACTATCTGTAGCCAATCAACAGCAGGTCATAGACTAAATGTTTTGATTGACCCGCTAAGTTTTTATATAAATCACTATCTTTGAGTACCTGTAAATTTGCAGCCAAAAGCATTTCTACCCGGCGACAGGCCAGAGTGTCGACCATGCGAGCCAGCGCACGGAAGTGAGTTCCCAGGAGCCTGTCCACATATAGCGTAAGCACAGCACCAGACTGGCTGAGATGGATGCCTTCTAAGCATTGAAGTGTTTTCTTCAGAGTGGTTGGCTAATGTTGAGAAGGAACAAGAATTAATTTTTTTCTCAGACTGGTAATTGGTACTGACAAAATTCCAGTATTCCATTTTTTAAGGCAGAGAAAGCAAACCAGCAGGCTAAAGACTTACAGTTGAAAGATTTTCACAACGAGACTGAATTGCCTGGATGAAAAGGCCACTAGCCGCAGAATTACGATGAATGGCACTAATAAAGTCTTGTACTGGAGGCTCATGGGACAGGTTGATCAGATCTTGAATGTGATTCACAATGAGCCACGTTAAGTGTTCTGAGTCATGAAGATTCTGACACTAGAAAAGATTTAATAAAAGATATATTTCAAGTAGACAAGAAGGTTAGAAAGAGTAAGAAAAAACAAATTCTAAATACAAACTTTGCCTTAGTGAAGATAGTGTCTAAGTACAAGTAAATGACAGAAAAGAAGATAGAAACTTAGTTACAGAGCCTTGAACCTCTGATCTCATGTGGTAGAGGCCACAGGAAGCCAAGCCCCAATGGCAATGTCCAGCTCCCACAGACACTAGCAAATAGCTCAACATCATACTGAACAAAGAAGCACTGGCTCCTTGGACAAGTCAAGGGGTAGCTGCCCACAGGAGCAAGATGAGCAGTCTGGTGCAGTCCCTCCCTAGTGACTGGCCTGGAGCTCGCATGCACGGGAACGAAGGAAGCAGCATGTTGCAGTAATTGAGCTTGCCATTGTGCTGCAGGCCAGCCTAGCACAGGCTGTTCCACACCTACTCCGTCTCCAATGGTTAGTACAGAAAATAGTCACTGACCACCACGGAGCTGACAGATTTCCTCAACAAAAAATAGATCTCCCCAGGACACGAGAGAAATTTCACTTGAAATATTTTTAAATCCATAGTTAAAAACACATGTAGCCTTTCCACCTTAATTCATAATCCTAGACAAAAGTCAAAACCTGATCAATTGACATCTGGTTAATGGTAATATTTTCAATTTGGAACCATTTGATAGTACTAACATATGAAATAATTCTTATACTTTTGTGAAAAACACCACTATATCATATTATCTCTCAAAAGTAGAACAAAATATAAAAACTATTTCAATATTGATGTCAAGTAAAAAGTAAATATTAAACTGGGTATCATGGTACATACCTATAATCCCAACACTCAGAAGGTTGAGGTGGGAGAATTATGAACATATAGCCTATTCTGTACAATGCACCCTGACTCAAAAACAGTAAAGGGTCAATACCATAAGACTGCCTCTGCTCACAGCTGGCTCAAGTATTTTTTTCTTTAAAAATCTGGTTCAGACACTTGGGAGGCAGAGGCAGGCGGATCTCTGTGAGCTGAAGACCAGCCTGTTCTACAAGAGCTAATTCTTGGACAGCCTCCAAAGCTACAGAGAAACCCTGTCTCAAAAAACAAAAATAAAAATAAAATTTTAACTAAAAGACAGGATTTCTCTGTGTAACAGCCCTGGATGTCCTGGAACTCGCTTTGTAGACCAGGCTGGCCTTGAACTCAGAGATCCACCTGTCTCTGCCTCCAGAGTGCTGGGATTAAAGGTATGTGTCACTACTGCCTGTGTGGTTCAGACTTTTAAAAATCATTCTGCTCTATGATAACAATGTACATGTGATACCAAGTTTATTTAAAAAGGCATTAAATCCAGATTAAAATCTAATTATAACTTATTTTAGACAAATATGATTATAGAAGGCTTGCTTTCATAAATCAAACAGGTGATGCTAATTTTGTAGTTAAAAATTCCACAAAAGTGATTGTTTTAAAAAGTAGTGTCAAAAGAAAATCTATTCTGAAATCCAATGATAAATATTTATTAACACATTTCCTGCAAAATAACTGGAAAAAATTAGTCAAAACCCCACAACAGTTAGTGCATTTAGCTTTGTTAAAATTATGTAGTGTTTGCTGGGCATAGTGGTACACATCTTTAATCCCAGCAGTCAGGAGGCACAAGGAGAGTTATCTCTGAGTTTGAGACCAGCCAGGTCTCGATTGAGTTTCAAGCCAGCCTGGCCTATACCTTAAGACAAAAACTGCCCAGCTCTATTCCAAGCATCACGTTCCTGGGAAGGTGATAAACTGGTGATGTCTGAACGAAAGCCTTTGAAGATCAACTTAGAAATTTAAGAGAGGATAAAAATCCCAGGCTGTTCCAATTAAACCCAGAGTAAATCAAGCATTGTTACCTCTCCTCAGTTTGATGTATCTGTAGGACAGTGAACAGTCTGGTTCTCCAGCAAGTGCATACAAGCAGCGTCTATGTGGTCCTCTCCCCCTTTAACAACCCTTACGGACATTTATCACACTTACGACATAATCACAGAAGAGAATAAGGGCCCCTCTTCGCACTATTTCTCTATTGCACATTCCAAGTTGAGCTGCTGAACTAGAATCCTCCTCTTCACCAGACATCTGGGGGTTAAGTGACTTCGTGCAGGACAGACTGTGCCTTCTACAAAGAGGGGAAGATGCAATGAGGAGGTGTCTGGGATAGCAATGAGCTTACATACACAATACTGGACATGGCTATGCTTGACTTTCCTTCTCAAACCCACCAAACATTTCTTTATCAAACTGGTGTTGTATGGTTAAGCACCTCAGACTTCTGTTTCTAGAAAACACTAAAGGACACAAGAAGGCTTAGCAGGCAGATGATTACAGTGCTTGACTGAAGAGTAAAATCTGCAATAAAGCTGCAATTCCAATTAGCATGCCCATTCCAGAACTCATACTGGTCATGTTGATAATGGAGAAGTTGTTTTTTAAATTCTGCATGCTCTACAAACACTGTCAGGTGCCAGAGGGAAGCCCCACTTCTTACTTCCCTACTCATTTTCAAACATATTACTGAGCAGGTCTCAACTGTGGAATTACTGTTCAAAGTGTTTCCCCACTACAGCAGTTCTTCCAGTTGGCACTCCTTTCTCTCTGCACTTTTCTTCTTTCTAAATATAGCCCTGGAGACGCTTGATTATAGCCAAATACTAAAAACAGTGTCTGACACACTCCCACCCCACCCTTTTGGCTTTTACTCAATCTCCGTAGGACACCGGAGGGCAAGCACATTTGAAATATGTTGACCAGTCCTATAGTACTAAAAGACAACTGACAACATATTCCACAGGATTAAGTTTGTTAAAGCTGTAGACATTCTAGTGGGCTCCCAAAGTCTACCCATATACTAGGGATAGATTAACCATCCTCATTCAGGGAGTCCAGATAGAATCCACTATTTCTATCATTAGAAACCCCTCCTGAGTTGGCAAGACAGCTCAGTAAGTAAAAGCACTTGTTGCACAAGTCTGACAACCTGAGTTTGATCCTTGGACTCCACAATGGAAGGAGAGTACTGACTCCTCAAAGTTGTCCTCTGACCTCCACATGTGGGCTAAGGCAGGTGCACGCATGTGCATACACAACACATCATAAGTAAAAATGAAAAGAAAACGTCTATGACCCCATTTCTTATAGCTCTGAGTCCTCCTAAGAGCTGCCATCTCTTTCATCATCTTTTCCTCCTAGTTTTTACTGAAAATGTCAAACAGAAAAGCTGAAGAACAATTGAACCAACAGTCCCATGCCTTTTGCCTGCATTCAACTATTAGTATTTGTCACCTTTGAGTTCATGTACATACTTTGCACATGAAACTCAGTACATGGTACAAACTACAGAAACACACACTACACACTCACATGAAACTTTATTACACACAGTCTGAATACTTGCACACGTATGCTTCTTTGGCTGCACCATGGAAGAGTGATTCTAGAGTACATTTCATTACAAACACTGCAGCAGTTATCTCTTGAACATGCTTAGAGCTACAAAGCCACCACTCACACTAAGCTTATCCTTACATTTCCAACAGCCCCAATAATGATTATTCTAGCAGATCCAGGACACAATCAAGGATTCTAAAGTAAATTCTTCTGTCCCATTTGTTTTACTCTATTAACATAACACTTTTGTCTTTTTTTTCTTTCCCTTTTACAGTCTATGGAGGTTTTTTATTTATGTGTTTTACATCTCTAGAAAATGAATCCCACGATTTTCCCTCCTGTGTGTTTTTGTCTTGCTTCTTCATGGTCCATGATGCCAGCTGAGGCTGTCGGTACAATAAGCCAAACTGACAGGGTGGGAGCAGGTTGCTCTGCCATTTCCTAGGTCTCTGAGCTGCACATCAAATCTAGGCTGATCTCTCCACACTTGCTCAAGCTGCCTGTGAGGTTCACGACAATTTTCCTAGCTGTGAAAATCATTGATGATTTCAAATTCACTAATGTAACCATGTTTCATCATCATGGTTAGGAACTAAATGATGACTCTGGAGCAGGGCCTGATGAGGACCTGGCATTTACCTCTCTTCTCAGCATTGTTGCTCTTCAGAGCATCAGCCAGGACATTCATTGTGCACCATGGTGACGGTGCAGAAAGAGCAACACTTTTGTCTTTTAAGACAGACATGTCAGTGTGTCCATGAGTGTCTAGGTAAAAGATGGCCTCTACCATCAGCTAAGGTTGTACAAACAATAGTATGACTTTTAAACCTTAACACTATTGTACACCAATGGGGTGGGCAGATGTTGCTGAGAGCTATTATTTTTTAAAGCAGGCTGGAGACATCCTTACCTTCCTCCTGCCTTCTTGGCTTGTCCATAGTTAACTTAGGCTCTATACCCTGTATCTTACCCAGCACAACTCAGTCTTAGAGTCTACTAGACTATCTGAGAACTTACTACACACAAGTTCTCAGAGCTCCAATTCTTTTTGTTTTTTACGTCTTTAAACAAATTATTTGTGTGCTTGTGTACCACAGTGTGCCTGTGGATATCAGAGGATAACGTGTGCAAAATCAATTCTCTTTCTAGCATGTGGGTCTTAGGGATTGAACTTAAAGTCATCAGGCTTAGCAGCAAGTACCTTTGGTTTGAGCTGTCATTTTTTTGGGGGGGCTATTTTTTTATTCATTTTACATAACAACCACAGTCGTCGTCATCGTCCCCACCCCCCCATATCCCCATCCTCCCTGCAACTCCCAGCATTGTCAAGTTAGGGGAGGGATGGAGTGGGAGGGCAATGAAAGGGATATCTTGATGGAGCCATTATGGGGTTAGAGAGAAACCTGGTGCTTGTTTTTTTGTTGTTGTTTTCATTTTTTGTTTTTTAGTTTTACGAGACAGGGTTTCTCTGTATTATTTTGGAGGCTGTCGGTCCAGCCTAGCCTCGAACTCACAGAGATCCACCTGCCTCTGCCTCCCGAGTGCTGGGATTAAAGGCATGCGCCACCACCACCCGGCTTGTTTTTGTTTTTTTTTAATACAAGGTTTTACTGTGTAGCCCTGACTAGCCTGGAACTTGCTGTGTAGACCAGATTGTCCTTGAATTCACAGAGGTTTACCTGACTCTGCCTCCTGAAGCTGAGATTAAAGACATACTCCACCATACCCAGCTCTGAGCTTCAATTTATAGCTACTACCCTACCAAAGAAGCTTCCCTTTATAACAAATGGAGACAATCATAGAAAACCACAACTGGACACAATGCAGAGAGAGATCAATGGATTGCTGGAGAGCCCAGCCCCAGTGGATGCATCTGCATTAGAGTCCTGCATCTGTGACTCAGGGAACAATGTGGAAAAGGACGTAGAAAGATTTCAGAGCCAGAATACCAGAAAGTCTGGTGTGAAGCAGTCCAGGAGGGAAATGGATACATAGACTAGACCACAACAAAGGCAGTATCCATGGATATGTTAATGTGGATGGGGAAAAATTTCCTAGGATCTAATCCCTAGACAAAGAACTGTAGGTAGCTAATAACTGCTGGAAAGAGAATTAGCCTCTCCCAGGGATGAGACTTACTGGACTTACTGGTTGTCCAATGCAAAGTAGTCAACCCTGAATACATATATATATATACACACACATACATACATACATACACACACACACAAATAACAAAATCAGACACCACAAGTTATATTTATATATACTTGTGCATACATATATATACATATATAATACATATTTATGCAACAAATATGATCAGAGAAAAAGAATGTGTGAATGGGGATGCATAGAGGAGCTTTGAGGGAGGATAGTCAGAAGTAGGGAAGTGATGTCTTGCAATTTAAAAACATTTAAAAAAATAAAACAATAGACAGGAAAAATGAAAAAGTAAGAAGAAAGGAATGAACACTCGTGGTGCTGAGAGCACCTGTGCTCAGAGCAGTCTGTGGAGCAGCAGCCTTGGTAGCAGCAGGGGCTTGGGATATATGCAAATTCCTAGCCCCCAGCAAGCTTCCTGCACGGAAATGTTTTACACAGCATCAAGGCTGATCTACACGTACATATAAGAATCAGAGAGCTAGGCTTCCTGTCCACTAGGCCTTACAATGTTAATGTGTCAGGCCTAAGAGAACCTCTAACCATTTCAAACGATGCTGTGGGTGCCTTCCCAAGTAACCCCACATACAGGCAGAAAGTAGCATCTCTGTTTCCTTTACAGACACCATTTAAGGAGTACATAACAGATACCAATAATGTTCCTAACAGGATATAAAAGTGGGTCTGGATGGTAGCCCCTCGTCTCCCTTCACCAGGCTGAGGAGTTAACCTTACCTATACTCTTCCTTAAGCAAATTTTCCTGACAAAGGCTCCTAAGTTGTTCAGAAACTACACTAAGGACTGACTCATTGGGGCTCACAGCTTTTTACCTCTAAACATGTTCAGATATTTGAATGAGCGAGTTTCTGGACACTAAGATTTAAATCTAAAAACTCTGCAAAAAAGAGGGCCACCCATAACCAGAAACAGTCTATCTGAATAATAAAAATAAATTAATAAAACACTTCCAATCAGTTTTGAAATTTGCTAAATAATTACTTCATTATCTAAGAATACACAGAAAACATATAATCATAACAAAGTTAAGACATTGCAACATGTCTGGCTGTGGAACCAATGAAAGCCATAGGACGTAGCAGGAGGGACAGAGCCTCACAAGCATAGCCCACATTATGGAACAGTGTCAAAGAGTTTGTCACAGTGAAAAATCACAGTGAAAAAGCAGCTGTTTAGTTTGAATGCCTGTAGCCAGACCACATTTCCCTACAAAACAGTACCCAAGAAAGAAAAGATTAATATGAAGCCAAAATTTTACAAAGCCTCATGAAGAATGGAAAATAAAAATGCCCTCATAGCAGCCAAGCCTCAGGCCAAACATTGAGTTGGTGCCTGGGCCTGGGAAGCTGTGCACCTACTTGGGTGTCTGCTGCACCTCTGCCCACCATCGGTGGTCAGTGTGGTTGATGAGCAGTAGGATCTGACACCAGAGCAATACCAGAGCTGGGTGTGTGGGCACCATGGATCGCACCCGTGCATTCAGGCTCTCTAGAGTATAGAAGTTGCCTTCACAGCCATCACCAGTGAAGAGTCTAGTGGCAGCTGCCGTGATTCTCCGGAACATTCCTAGAATCAAACAAAAATAAGTAAAACAGATTATGGGGAACATCTCTCCTGTTCATCATTACCCAGTACCAGGTAGCTAAGCATAGTACTTTCCCGCTTATGTGATTACAGCACTTGGCACTTAGAGAATAGTGACTTTAGTGTGTGCATGTGCTCATGGGTATGTGTGGTTACATGTGTATACATATGTGTTGAAGTCAAAGGTTGATGTAGGGTTGATATTGCTTCTCCACCTTATATTTTGAGACAAGGTCTCTCACTGAACCTGAGCTCAGCCAGTAAGCCCTATAGATCTTGATCTCTCCAGCTATCTGCAGGGATTATAGAAGCTGTGCCTGGCTTTTTAAACAGGTGCTAAGAATCCAAACTCAGGTGCTCATACTTTGCACAGCAAGCACTGATAAGCCTTTCCCCCAGATGCAAACTCTAATTTTTCTAACCAGACACTAAACTTATTTAATAACTCAGGTCACTTTTGCCCCTCTGCTGATTGGCATTGCCTCATTCTTTAGTATCTCCAAAACAGCTTCTGGAGAAGCCTGAACATGGGTGGCCAGAAAGAACCAGCCAACATACGGCAAAGGATTCAGGCCACAGTAGGGAGAACACAGAACTGAACTACAGCCAGCAGACAGAAAGGCACCCTACAATTCTTTGGCTAGCTGAGAATCAAGGGACAAAAACACAAGGGGCTACAAGAGCACACAGGACAATTGTCAAGAGAACTAAATACATCTATATAAAAGTATAGCTGATTTATTAAACCCTACCTGGAAACCAACCAAATACCCAAACATAGTAGTTCTGCTACCTAGTGTCACATAAACAAGAGATATAAACATTAATATACAACTTAACAGCACGAGGGCAAAGCCTGTATGTATAACCATGACAGGTACTGCAAGAAGAGTATACACATGCTGTATCATAACGGAAGCCACTGACTGAATGATGCCACTTAAGTTAATGTCTTTCTTTTTGTGTCTCTATCATTTTGTTTGACCCAATGTCTTCAAGAGTCACCCATGTTGGCTTTTTTATTTTACTTTATGTATATGAGTGTTTTGCCTGCATGTATGTATGTGTACTTTATGCATGCCTGGTGCTGGTGGACTCTAGAAGAGGGGATCAGATCTCCTGGAAATGGAGTTAGAGATGATTGCGAACCTCTACAAAATACTGGGAAGAAAGGTGGGTCCTGTGAAAGAATAGAAAATACTCTTAACAGCTAAGCTATCTCAATTATCCCATGTTGTTTCTTATGTCAGAATTATCTCAGGCCAAAAATATTCCATGAATAAACACATTTGACTCTATAATCTATGTATATGCCATATTTGGCTTATCAACCAGCCCACCAATAGATGCCAGAGTTGCTTCTAACATCTTACTATATAATGAATGCTGTTATGAAAACTAGTATACAGCTATCTTCTAAGCGCTCTGTTCCCTATTCTTTCAGACATCTGCCTATCAGTGTAATTGCTGGACCATATGTATCAGGTTCACTCCTATCATGTTCTCACAAGGCACAAGGAGTACAGAGAACCCCTACCATGGGAAGAGGGCACTACTGGAGACAGGGAACATGAGACACTACGAAGTCTAATCAGATCCACTTACCAGATTTGAAGATGTGGATCAGACACATGAGCAGTGTGCCTAGTTCTTGGCAGTAGAATGTATGCTGCTGTTCACTCATTTCCACTTTGAGCTGCTTTGTAACAATGTCTTCTAAAAGAATACCAACAAGCTGCAAAAGAAACCTTCCAAGAAAGGGAGCAAATAGCAGCATATTAGGTCACTATCAGTGAGATTACACCAAGCACAAGTGTGTAATATAGACCATCAGCTTGTGTAAAATAAAAAAAGCACTAGGGTGGTACACTGAACAAAGTGAAAATTAAATGTTTCAGACCATTATTGTGGACTAAGTTTCTGCAGCCCTCTGTAACACCTTCCTCAAATATGAAATGGTAACTATACCACCTTTAAAGAACCATCAAAACAAAATGACAAGAGGTTATTTTTTTAAGCTTTATCAGCTGTAAGAGTTACATAAATATGAGCTGGTAATTCACCACAGGAATTTAGTGTAACATCAATTTTACCCACTCCTTCAACTTAACAGAGGGAGGGCTTCCAGTTGAACCTGCAAACAAGGCAGTGTGTGGGTTTACAAGGTACCATGGGTATCTCCCCCTGAAAATATGGAAGGCTTTAAGGAGTATGTTTGCAGCACTACTCTAACGCCCACTCCAGGAGTGGGCAGATACTTCATGCAAAGGGTCAGCAAGTGCCTGAAAAGTAACCAATGCCACTGCCCTTGAGGAGCTCCCACACTGTGTGGGAGGAAACACATGAGCTGATCCTGCAGGTATCTGATAGATGCTATTCACCTTGGCAATGAGGTTCTTAAAGCAGCACATGGTGAAAATACATACAGGCCTGATTTTCCAGTGGTTTACCCTAGGTTTTTAACCACTCTACAGGCAATTCACTCCTTAACATGCTATATTCAGGGCAGGCCATCCCTGCTTAATTATGGTGAGTCACTCTTGTCGAGTCTAGTCACAAGGACAGAGCTAGAGTGAGACAGAACCTAAAAAAAAGTGTGAAGCAAGGCCACTCACTAGTGATGTAGTCGAGAATAAAAATTGGGCAAAGGGGATGAAGAGATGGATTGGGGTTCAAGAGAACTTGCTATTCTGGAAGAGGACCCAGGTTTGGTTCCTAGATCCTACGTGGCAGCTTCCAATTGCCAGAAACCCCAGTTCCAAGGGATTTAATGCCCTCTTCAGGTCTCCATGTGCACTCAGTATACTTACTTACACATAAGCAAAACACTCATATACATTCAACAAAAAGAAATAAACCTAAAAAAAAAAAAAAAGAAGACCCGAAGCAAGACCAGCAAATACTGTTAGCTGCTAATGCTGCTGAGACCCCATGGGGCCAGTCAAGAGACTCAAGTCAGTTTACAGGTTCAGAAAGACAGCATACCTTGAGAATGTTTCTTCTGGCAAATTCTTTGTTTGTTTCCCTTCACTGCGTTCTCCTAGTGTTGAATTACTGTCTCCTTCCCTTAACCTGCTAATTACTGGACAAGAGATTAAATATGGAGAGAAGGAGAGTTCCTGAATACGAGAAAGAACAATATCTTCTGTTGACTGGGAAATGAGAACCCTCAGAATGGCTAGGATTCCAGATATCCACAGCTGCACAGTGCTTACAGATGCCTGAAAAAGAGATAATATATATGTTAAAGGTAAGGAAAGATGATTACATTTCCCTTTGTTGCCAATTCCAAGGAAGAAAATCACTCCAATTTACTACTTCACCAGAAAGTCCCTAGAGCACGGGTTCCAAGTGTGGTCCTATAGAAGCAGAATCAGGCTCAGTTGGAGAATTGGAAAAATGCAAATTCTTAAGTTCCACTCACCAACTGTGGCAGCTCTGGGCTGGGAGCTGCCCTCCAGTGCATCAGGAGTGTCTGGTGAGACTCACCATTGTGCTTGGAGTGATGAACATACTCCGCAAAAGCATGTCCACAGGACGTAGGGAGGAAGGAGCCAGAATCTCAAACAAGGTATTTAACACTCCAAGGGCTTCATGAGAATCAATGTGCATCTGAGGAATTAAGAACCACAGACATATCTGTCAACCCGATGGAAATGCCAACTCCACACATATCATTCTTGCACCTCCAGAGCACACAATCACCACCATTCCTATCCCATCCTCTCAGTTAAAAGCATTTACTTTTAGCAGTAATCCTGTTTTCAGGACAGTTTATCACCTGCACTCTACTTTCAACAACAACCCCAATAAAGCTTCAGGATACCATCTCCATTCCAGCCCACCCATCTTTCCTTTTCCTGTGACTAGCTTTTTGTATCCAACTGGAATGTTACAATCTCTGGGACTTTACATTGCTCTCTGCTCTGCCTGAAGCACTGTCTTGAAGGTATCTGCTAGAATTGCCCTGTTCCTTTCTTCATGTTTACTCAAATGTCACCCCCTATGCAAAGCTTTCCTTTTTGGTCACTGACTGAACAATGAATACATCCTCCTACCCTGACACTACCCAACCTCCTTGCCACAGATAGCTACTATTCTCTGATACTTTATATGCTTCAATAATGTATTCCTTTATTAACAGCCTTATTATCCATTGTCTGTCTCAATGAAAGCGTCACTCTAAGGTGGGAGAACACTGCTTTTCAATACATTTTGTTCATTCAAGTATTTCATATCAGTCCCTGCCATACTGCCTACATATGCAGTGCCTGCCATATGACAGGGGGGTTCATTCAAAGCATGGCCAGAGCTTCATCTGGCAGCTACACAGGCTTTCTGGTAGGCTGTTTATAGGCGGGCTCTGTCTGTTCTCTATCTTGTATTGTAATGTGGCTATGGTGAAAGCCACACAGACTTCTGGGCTTTGAGGCCCACATGGTCCAGGAGCCAGGGCTGCTTATTTCCATAAAATATAAAACAGCCAGACACTGCTGAGCAAGTGATGAATAACTGCTAGAGTACTTTTTAAGTGATAAGAAAAACAAGTGAAAAATCATAAAGAAAATTAAAGATCAAATAAATATCTGACTGACTAGAATAAACAAGTCAGAATAAGTAAGTACTCAGTTTTTAAGTCAGAACTGGGCCAACCAACTACAGACTCTGCACTGTCAAGTGCTGTGAAGACAAAAACCTCAATAACTTCTCTGACCTTTAGTTCCCCCACTTGTAAAGTGAGAAGGCAATTTCAACCTCAAAGGGTAATGGAATAAAAGAAGCCACTTGCCCCATGAGTAGCAGTAAGAACAATTATTGCCAGGCGTTGGTGGTGCACATCTTTAATCCCAGCACTTGGGAGGCAAAAGCAGGCGAATCTCTGTGAGTTCGAGACCAGCCTAGACTACAGAGGGGCTTCCAGGACAGGCTCTAAAACAATACAGAGAAACCCTGTCTAGAAAAACAAAAACGAAAGAAAGAAAGAAAGAAAGAAAGAAAGAAAGAAAGAAAGAAAGAAAGAAAGAAAGAAAGAAAGGAACAATTTTCAAAGCAAGAACCTGTCAGGATATGATGCACAACCAATCTTTATAAGCATCTCAGCCTACTCTGAAACAAATCACATTACATGGTGGCAAAACATGGCCATGGTAACAAACCTGCTGCTTGGCTAACATGGGCAGGATGATGTCTGCAACCTGCCGAGACAGCCGTTTCCACTTGTCCTCATTCTCCTTGTGGCACTGCTGCAGGACAAGGATGAACATCTCCAGCACCTGCAAGAATGTTTAGGTAGGATCAGAGTACTTCCTGGCCCAGGGCCCTCTACCCTCCCATGTCCCACACTGAACCCAGCTCAGCTGGGCAGCTCTAGGGTTCAAAGAAATATAATCCCCAGTGAAGACTAAGGCAGTCACACAATCTTCACTCTGTGATATGTGAATGTGAAGTGCACAAAAAACCCCACAAGAGATGCAGGAAGCTCCAAGGGCATGGGTGAGCCATGCTGGGCTCAGGAAGACTTGTGATCAGTATTATTTCTATGGATTAAAACATTTCATGAATAAAGAATTAAATGAAAATCAAACTTATATTCATCTGTAGGAGAACTCAAAGACAGCTTTGATTAAATACTCTATGGGACACCTTAATATTGTTATGAACTTTAATGATTTATTAATTTTTTTAATGTGCATCTGTCTGTGTGAGGGTTTAGGATTCTTCAAAACTGGAGCTACAGGTGGTTGTCAGCCATCATGTAGACACTGGGAATTGAACCCAGATTCTCTGAAAGAGCAGCCAATGCTCTTAACCACTGAGCCATTTCCCCAGCCTTTTTATGTACCTTAAATTCACCTCAGTGTTCTTTGCAAAGGCAATCTATTTTCTACTGGCCCTCACTTAGAACAATCATACAAAACTGAGCATGAGTTTATTGGTGGTCATTTTGGTCATTCTAAACAGATGTATCTGTGATCTAGAAGAGGTTTATAACAGACACCTGGCCCACTGCCCATTTTGTAGATAGTTTTATTGGAACACAGCCATGCCATCTGTATACACATTGCCTGTATCTACCTTCATAGTACAACAGACCAGGAACCCACAAAGTTTGCAATGCTGATTAGTTTGCAATTTACAGGAAAGAGTCTGCTAATCCCTCAATTAAAAAATGCGACTGTTATCATCTTAAAGCCTAATCCAACTATTCCATCCCCAAAGCTGCCTTTCTTTAAGGTACAAGCGCAGTGTTTATGTTGCACAAGAACCTCGTCTCCCCTTTATTTCACAGCATTCAAGGATCTCCATGGGGCATGATGAGACTGCTGAACATCCACAAGGATATTCTCTTCCCCAAGGCACTGCCAGCCCTGCCATGCTTGCCAGGTCATCTGCTTACTCTCAAACTACTTTATGCGTCTTGTATTTTTTTATTGTACTCAAGCGACTTAACTAAGCATTAAGTATTTAATTAAGTATTACAAAGATTGATCAAAACATAACTGTAACAAAGAAAGTGTTCTTTCTTTGAGAAAGGCTTGTGGTTTTATGAAAATTCAGAGACAGGCAGCTGAAAGGAACTAAAAAATAAGGGAGGAACAGGCAAAAGTACAAGTTTGAAAGAGACAAAAATTAAGAAAACTAGATTTCCATACATGGGCTGACCCAAATCATTTAAAATCCATGTTCCAGCTTAAGGGAAACAAAACTAGAAACGAGCATAAAAAAGAAAAAAAAAAAAAGATGTGACTGAGTCAAAATAGAATTACCTATTTACTTTATTTCAGATTTGAAATTTCTAGTGTTTTTAAAAGCTCAATGGTTTAGATCAACATTGTCAATTAATTGATGCTTGAACCATGTTTGAGAATAAATAGCCGCTGTCACATTTAGTATCTTGATTCACATTACAACAGTCAGTCACATGTCTGGTGGTCTTCTGGGGCTGTGCCAGCTCTAAACCTAGTGTATTTTCTCCTATCACCGCCATTTCTTTAAGTCCCAGAGAACCTAATGCTCCTGAGACTGTTCAACACACACAGGGCCTCACGGCTATGGCATGTCTATCTATGCTGATGATGTGATATCACTATACCATTCTCTCACCTGATGGTACTGGATGAGTCTTAACAGCATCGACACCACCACCTCCTTCTGGGTTTCAAGCTCTTTTCCAGCATCAGCTTTATTTGTTCCTCTTAACACAAACAGGTCATGGACAATGGGCTGCAGAGCAGGTATGGCTGTGGGCACAAAAGGGTGAGCAAATAAGGCCCACATGTGTGGGACTGGAGATTCAGATGGCTGAGAACCACTATGTGGGTACTTGGAACAATCCTAAGAGCAGTCAGTGCTCTTAACTGCTGAGCCATTTCTCTAGCTCCTAATTTTTACCTTATTATTATTATTTTTTTATGTGTATGGGTGTTTTGCATACATGTATGTCTGTTCACCACATACATACAGTATCCTCAGAAGCCATCAGAAGGTGTCTGACCCCCTGAAACAGGATGTTATAAGTCACCATGTGGATGCTTAGAATTGAACCAAGCCTTTTGGAAAAGCAGCCAGTGCTATTAACCACTGAGCCTTTTCTGCTACTTTATTCAGGTCTGTGTGTTTAGCATTTGCATTTCAACTAAATCATCCACCAACTGCTAAACATTTCATAATCTGTGCTCTGATGGAACATGAACAGAGGCACAGCTGATAGCTCATAAAGATTGAGAGGTTCTATCAATGCTCAGACTATGCTCCCCTGTACAGGTAGTAGGTGGAGCTTCTCTATGGCAGTGCCATTTCTCACTTGTGAGATCTGCAAAGCTCTAAGGATGCATCCATACTAAAGGTCAAAGGCTTATAGACCAACAGTTCTCAACCTGTGGGTCTGAATCCCTTGCGGGGTGTGTGTGTGGGGGGTGTTGAATGACCCCTTATTTCATAGGGGTTGCCTATCAAACATCCTACATGTCAGATATTTACAATATGATTCATAACTAGCAAAATTACAGTTATGAATTAGCAACTAAAATAATTTTGTGGTTGGAGGGTCACCACAACATGAGGAACTGTATGAAAGAGTCACAGCATTAGGAAGGTTGAGAACCACTGCTCTAAACACTTGGCAAAGGAGTAGGGAGAATCCAACAAGGAAAGGTTGGAAGACTGGGGTTAAAGTTCAAAGAAAGAATCATGGCACATTCTTTTTGGTCACTGCTGCTGATGAACAAGCCAGGGCCTGTCTGAACAGCCAAAGTTGGCTGCAACTCATGGTCCTCCTGCCTCTACCTCATGAAAGCCATTAACAGAGGTATACACCATCAAGTACAGCTACAGAACATTCTTAAAATATACATCCCACCTCTTTTTATAGCTAAAGGGGCAAAACTGAGTGGCTAACCATTAACTATGGTTCTTATTTAAGTTTCAGCAAAATAATCAAGCAGTCATGGCATCAACCTTAAGTACAGGGGTTAAAAACCAATGTGCAAAGAGAACTTTAGTTTACTCATAGTTCTAATTCATTAGCCCTTTACTTAAATGTAACATGCCTGCTGGACGTTGGTGGCTCATGCCTTTAATCCCAGCACTCGGGAGGCATAGGCAGGGGGATCTCTGTGAATTTGCGGCCAGCCTGGTCTACAGAGCGAGTTCTAGGACAGCCTTCAAAACAAAAAACAAGACAAAAAAAAGTGTAGCATGCTTACAAAATATAGATGATATAGAATTCAAAGTGTGGTTTACTAAACATCGAATAGCTTCTCTTCTAAAATACAATGTGGCAAAACAAAAAACCCCAAGGAAATGTCCAACTACACTGGCAAAACCATTGAAAAAGAAATCAGAATTTATAGCTGGGTTTGGTAGCATACACCTTTAATTCCAGCATTTAGGTGGCAGAGGCAGGTGGATCTCTGTGAGTTCAAGACCAGCCTAGTCTACAGAGTGAGTTCCAGAATAGCTAGGGCTATTACATTGAGAAACTTTGTCTCAAAAAACCAAAGGGGCATGGAGGGAGGGAGGGAGGGAGGGAGGGAGGGAGGGAGGGAGGGAGGGAGGGAGGGAGGGAGGGAGGGAGGGAGGGAGGGAGGGAGGGAGGGAGGGAGGGAGGATTTGAGCTGGGAGTGAAGGTCAGTTGTAGAATGCTTTGAGTAGCATGCCATGAAGCCCTGGGTTCAATCCCCACACCTTACAAACTGGGAATGGTAATCATGTCTGTAATCTCAGAACTTAGGTAGGAAGAGGACCAGGAGTTCTAGGTCAATCTTGGTTCATAGTGAGTTCAAGTCAGCATGGGATACATGAGAACTTGTATCAAAAAGAAAAAGAAAAAAAGAAAAAGAAAAAAGCAAAATTTGATTTATGACAAGCTAGATTTAAAACTTTTGTTAAGTTTAGGGGTGTGATCAGAGTTTAAGTGTTTTGCACACGTGAGTCCCCAGATTTGAGCCTATGCCCTCTCTCTGAAAAAGAACAAAGCAAATATAAATGACAAAATTAAAGTTTTGCTTCTAAACAGAGACATTTATCGGAATCTATCTGTACCTTAATCATGTTGCTATATTTTATATATTTCACTATTTTTATCTCCCCCAGGTAGTTTACAAATTTCTGTGAGTAAGCAATTTTTTTCATTCTCAATTATCTCTAACCTAAGTGCGTGCATGCATGCATGAACCCCCATACATGTACACACACAGCACATGCAGTGCAGGGTTGTCAATCAGTTAAAGGAGGGTGGAGGTGAGACGGAGGACCACAAGCAAACATGTATCCCATTACCATGTGTAACAGCCTTCCTTCCACTGGCCATGATGCCATCACACAGCTGGATGATTTTAGGAATTCCAATGATTTGTTTTGAATGGTAGCGTTCATAAGACAATAATACCAGGAAGAAAAATATATTTGGAATAATTGCCTCTGATTCCCTAGAAACAAAAACACCCATTTAGACATTTCTTTTTTAAAAACAGTAAGTGATATGCATACACAGCATAACATAAGTCAAGATTCAACCTCAGGAGAAAGTACTAAGACAGAAAAGACTCTGCAGCCTCGTTAACCCCACCTGCACCAGTGGGCTGCCTGCCTCTGCCCACAGGACAGTCTGATGGTTAGGACGGTGAAGCTGAAGCAAGAGGGGGGCAACTTAAGCACTGGATGCCAGCAGGTAAAATCATCCTGGTCCTTCATTTTCCTTTCTTCTCTTGAAGAAATTCAGACACCAAGGACTATGGAGTCAAGGTGTCATAATCAGAACAAGACCTGGTTCTCTAGATCCCGGGGACTCTCACAACACTCTCCAGTGCTATGCTTTACAAACTATTTAGTAAGGACAGTGATTTTCAAAAATTACAATGTTATATATACTACTAGATTACTAAAGCTTTAATGCTTAGCAAGGAAAACTGCGGTTAATATAACTAAAGTTCACAATCACTCCCTTTACTAAAATTGCTTCCTCTAAAGTTAGGAAACAGGGTTCCGATGGGTAAGATGTCACTTAGTGATCTGTCACCATCATCATACACTCTGAATGTGAAATGAACATACACTAATGCATACAGATGCACAAATGTTTCTAAGAAAGTCTTGAGAAAGGTTTTCAGTAAATGTTCAGAGGGATGAAAGTGGAAAGCATGTAAATCAGACTTTCATTGGACACAGCAGCACTTGAAGCACCTGCCACTATAAGGACCTAGGATTACATGTGTTACATAACAAGGATGATAACGGAAGTAACTAAACAGTTGTACCTGAACTGGCCCACTTCAATGTACTCAAACTGCTTCAGCACAAAACCGATGAACACCTACATCACGGAAAGAAAAGCTGCCATCAGTCACAGGTTTACCACATGTAAGTCAGGTGTCTTTTCTTCTACTGATCTGTGAACTATTCACAAGCACACACAGTAGATTAGCTTGTTTATAATCAAGTTCTCAAAGCTACTCTGAAGTCAGGTAACTGCAGAGCACCTTCAGACATGACTTTAGGAACTGGTCAAGGCAGACAGCTTCGTATAGGTCTATAATCCCAGCACAAGGGGAACCAGGACCAGCAGATGGAAGTTTGAGATCAGCCTGGGCTACATGGTAGATCTTTGTCTCACAAAACAAAGTGACTAAATACAGAGATGAATCCTCACTGGGAAAAGAGGTAATAAATTCCAGTTATTACTCATAATCACATCTGGAAGACTGTGTCCAAAGAGCGGTCAACCAACAGCTTGATTCCTGCAGCACATAATGCCTAGATACTGTCTGTGACCTACACTAGAGGAGCCAGTAGGAAAGGCCAACCCTAGGAACAGAGACAGTTCCTGGGCTGAAGAGCCTGTCTACTTCATTCTCACTTTCTGTGAGACTTCATCTCCCTGGCAGACGCTCCCACAGATGAACTTCAGAACTTAAACACATTGCTGTGCAGATCTGGGGCATACACAGACATTCAGCAGATGCTTGGTAAATCAGTATCTGAACTAAGTTTGTGCCTCGGTTTTAGGCATTTAACCCTCTACAGTATCCACTGATGAAAGTCAATGAAACAAACAGGAGACCAGAGTGCTCATGGTAAGAAAAATAGACTACCACCAGAGGATGGTAGGAAAGTTTTGTTGGTATGAAGCTCAGGGGCCCAGAGTGAAGGACATACACGCACACATGGGCACAGCACACAAAAAACCTGGAAGTCCTGGGCATTTTCAAGTAACAGGCAGTAAGTTTTAGGAAGAAAAAAATTGCTTTTCTGTTTTAGAGGAAACACTCTGGATAGAACAGAATAACTACAGAAACTATCAGGTAAGACAGCCAAGTCTACCTAACATATCTACTGGTGAACTAATTTTCTGTCTATGATGGATGGCTCAAATAGAAAACACTGAGTAGGAAGTAGGAAAGTGAGACGAGAGGAAGACTGTAGCCTTACAGGTGTTCTATCCAAGGTGCATCCATCAGTGTTCTAAAGGCTCAATCCTATCCTCCAGGTTCAGCTCAAGCCTGTTTCCTCTACAGTCTATGGTTCACAACTATAGACCAGGTTGTCAGGGTGTGGAAATGAAGTAGCACACTATGGTGGTTTAAATAAGAAATGTCCTTCATAGTCTCAGGTTTAAATGGTCTCCTGCTGACAGTGTTTGGGAGATAATGCCTTGCTGAAGAAAGTATGTCACTGAGTTCAGGTTTTGAAAGTTTATCACTTCACCCTACTTCTAGTTCATTCTCTTTGCTTCTTGAATGTGGATGGAGATGTGAGCTTTCAACCTCCTGCTCCAGATATCTGTGCCATGCCTCCCTGTATGATGACCTTTTTTATTTTGGATTTTATGTGTTAACATCTTGCCTACAGAAACCAAAGAAGGTGTCAGATTCCCCAGCACTAGAGTTACAAAGGGTTGTGAGCTGCCATGGGGGTGCTAGGAAATCAAATCTGGGTCTTCTGGAAGAGCAAGTGCCCAACTGCTGAGCCAGCTCTCTGGTTCCCATGATGGACTGAGTCCAATCCCATTGGAACCATAAGGCAAAGTAAGTTTTCTTCCATATGTTTCTTTTGGTCTTGTATTTTATATTTTATGTTAAAGCAGCAGAAAGTAACTAATTCAGAACTTCCTATGAGAATGAGATATTGTAAAGAACCTCACTGTGAAAAGACTTTGAAACTTTGGAATAGGAAAGTGGTTACATACTGTAAGCAGGGCTTAGTGGGCAGTTCTAGTGGAAGCCTAAGGAGAAAGTGCCAAGAATAATGCAGAGTGCTCAGAATAATGCCTGGCTCTTGAAGTTTCAGAAAGAAACAAGGTCTCTATTACCAAATGGATAAGAGGCCATTCCTGTAATATTTTAGCAAAGAATCTGGTTGCTTTTTGCTCATGTCCTAAGAAGTTGCTTGAGGCTAAATTAAAAAGCAATGAACTAACTTCTTTGATGGGGGAAATTTCAAAGACAGCATAACATGGAGTCTATGGATTGGTTATTACTGATAACTCTTATGCAGGTCTACTCTGAAAAGAAACAACTGGGGAAGAAAGAAATGAAAAATGTACTGTTTGGAGGGAAAACACACTAGCAAGTTTAACATGGCTCCCCACCCCAGATGTGTGCTGAAAGTGAAGCTGTGATAAGATTAGTGCCCCTAAGGAGAGGCTTCCTGATATGCATTGTAACAATGGGAGGGTGCCCTAAGGACAGCACCTCATTCAGCTAAGTTCCTAGTGAAAGGAGAATGTCTAAGGGGTTGCTTGCTCCTAAAAAGTAATTGCTTCAAACAAGAAAGTTGTTGCTAGTGTGGTCAAAGGGGCAGAAGCTCATACCAAACTGTTGGCCAAACTTGGTAGAGTTTTCCATGTGGAACTGGCTTTGGAGGCATGAAAAATGCAATAGTGAAAGGATCATAGATTCTTCTGTGGTTTCAGAGAGCTGTCAAGGCCAGGCAACATGAGGCAGAGGAGTCTTTGCAAGAAGGCCCCAAAACACCACTGCATGAAGCTGTGAAAGTTAAAGCCTGGATAATGACTTAGACACCAAGATGCTGCAGATGTCAGAGCCTGAGCTATCTTCAAAGAGCTACATACAGGGAGTCAAAGCAATCGAAGAAAGGGAGAGAGGAGAGAGAGGAGAGGGGGGGGGGAAGAGAGCCTTATAGGCTCCTCCCCCCTCTCTCCTCTTCTCAAAGAGATGAGAGAGGGGGGAGGAGAAGGGAGTGGGGATGAGGGGAGAGATATATGCAGTAGCAGCAAAACTCAAGGGGCTGGGCCATCTAAGCCCTTAAAAACTAAAGAACAGACAGAGGATATGGAGCTACAGGCTTGATGTTTGCCCTGCTGGGTTTCGATTTTACTTTGATCCAGTATTTCCTCACTGTGTCCCCATTCCTACATTTTGGAATGAGAATGTTTATTCTATGGTATTGCAGATTAGAAGTATGTAATTTGCTTTTGATTTTACAAATCAAAGGGTGGTACAATTAAGAAATTGCCTTCAGTCTCAAACAGGACTTTGGATTTTAAACAGTGTTGAGACTGTAAGACTATGGGAGCTTTTGAAGTTGAACTAAGTGCATTTTGCATTATGATATAACCATGAGCCGATGAGGGTCAAGGAGTCTCCCCAACTGGCACATCCTTGTAACTCACACAGAAAGAATAGCCAAAGATCACAGCACAAAAATGATGACCAATTTCTTATCAGAGAAAGCCATGTACCTAAGGTGTCCCTGAAGAGAATTTGTATTTATAAACATGTTATAAACATGATTAGTAGGCAAGGCATGGTGGTACATGCTTTTAATACCAGAATGTAGGAAGCAGAGGCAGATGGATCTTAGTGAGTTTCAAGGCCAGCCTGATCTAAATATTGTGTGAATTCCAGGACAGCCAGGCTGCTACACAGAGAAACCCTGAGGGGAAGGAGGGCATAAATGTGACTAGTGAAATGTTATCACAGGGATTGTACAAGAAAGGACATAGGAATGAGGCCCTCAGCTATGGGCCTGATGATTACATCAGTGGTTGAAATTATATAATGGCCGTAAATGATATCTTGATGGTTTACTGTTTTTTTAAAATAACCCACTGGGTCCAACTAGTGCCCTACCACAAAGAAAAACTGACAACCCCTCCAGTGGGTCTCCTGAGCCTCAACCCCAGCCTTGCTGGGATGTTGACTGGTTTGATCTTGTGATTACAAGAGCTCTGTCATGATCAGAAAACAGCATTTCACAGCACTCCTCCTCCATATCCTCCACCCCTAACATTTTTTTCATGCCCCACCCCCTATTCTGCTGAATTCCCTGAGCCTTAGAGGAAAGAGGCTTGATATAGATGTCCCATTGAGGGCTGAGCACTCAACAACCACTTACTTGACTACTGCCCACTGAAAAGAAGAAGCTTCTTTGATCAAAATGATCGCCTGCTTTTATTTGTATTTATTTATTTACATATCTGTTTGTTTGTTTGTTTGTTTAACTTATGTTTCTTTGAGACAGGGTTTCTCTGTGTAGCCCAGGCAATCCTTGAACTCAGAAATCCTCCTGCCTCTGACTCCCAAGTTCTGGGCTTAAAGGTGTGTACCACCACCACTGGCTGAAGAACACCAGTTGCTAAGAAGTCTGAATTTTACATAAATGTCCCTTCCCACCACAATAAATTTTAAATTATATCTTGCAGTTAGAAAAAAAACTTATTTTGGAATTGCAAATAAGTACAGATGTGGAAAACGCATGGGAATTTCTAAAACCTAACTCCACTGGAACATGGTACAAATTTGGGACAGTGTCTTTTCAGTTTCAATTTGTATTTAGTTAGTAGGTATGGTGACTACCAGGCAAAGAGACAAACCTGATCTGAATCCAGCAGACAATAATTGACCCGTAGCTGAACCAGCTGTGCCAGCAAATCCAAAACCTGCTTCTGCAACTGTACAGATGTTGTTGTGGTATACTGCTTCAACGCTTTTATAACAAGAGGCTCAAATAATCTAATGTGATTGTGAATAGCATTCTATAGGGGAAAAAAATGAAAGAAACCACAATTACAATCTGAAACTTCTGGCAACCAATCTAGAAAGTGCTGAGCTCCATTTTCATCCCCATGGCATGACCCACATGCCATCTCTAGCTGCGGTGCCATTCACCTTATCTGCACGGTTCTTTGTGACGCTTGTGAGGTTCGTCTTCAATTGGGCAGACACTTTCTGGAGTACATCAAACCACCTGACAAATGGCCAAAAGCAGAAACAACAAATACCTTTTAATAATCTCCTCTGTATTCAGCCATACATCAGTTCAACTTCACGTTCAAAAAATCAGACCATGTCAAAATGAGACTTAGAAAGGCCAATGGACTCATCTGAGTGTGCAGATATGCAGCACCTATGGTGTACCTGCAGAAGGTATGCAAGCCCATGTTTGTTGCTATAGGAAACCCACTCCTCAGTCCACTCTCTAAGAGGGCTTGAGAGGTGAAGACTGGATGGAGTCCATAAGTTCAACATCAGCCTGAGAGAGAGAGAGAGGAGAGAGAGGAGAGAGAGGAGAGAGAGGAGAGAGAGAGAGAGAGAGAGAGAGAGAGAGAGAGAGAGAGAGAGAGAGAGAGAGAGAGAGAGAGAGAGAGAGAGAGAGAGAGAGAGAGAGACCCATCTCATAGAATGTTTGAAAAGATAGAAAAACAGGATATGGGCACATACATGAGCATCAAGATAAAGCCCAGAATAGGAGTATTTTCCCTGATTCCAATAATGTCTGATCATCATAAAAAGGAAAGTGAGGATTCTATTACCATTACTACACAGAGTAGCATTTCAAAATAGGGCTACAATATATCTCAGTGGTAAAGTACAAACATGCCTAGCATATGAGGCCCTGAAAGGAAGGAAAAATGGAGGGAGAGACTTCCACATTCCTGGCATTGAAAAGATTAACATAAATTCATGTAGAAATCCAAACTAACACACCCCAGATTTTGTATACCCTTTAACAGCTCTAAACAGTAGCATCACCATGCCAGTTTGAAGTTGGTCTTTCGCATCACAGTACAAAGAAGCACCAAGACACATGCCGCCTCCTATACAGAATGCCATTCATGAGCATTGGCAAGCACCAAATGCTTGCAATAGGTGAGGCCATGCGTGCATCACTTCTAGTCTGGGCCAGGATTTGAAAGTCAGAAATCATTCTTCACAGGCAGTCAACTTGGGTTCTTCCTCTCCAGACTGCCACCTCTGAAGGCAGACTACAACATAGCTCAGTCAGTGGTGTAACCTTCAGGGCAGGGCTAGACATTACTCATCTCTGTATCATCAATGACAGAGTTGCATCAATAACTATTACCCTGAGGCATCATGCTCCTGCTCCGCCTGCACCATGTTCCTCAGGCTGGCATCAGCCAAGGCCTGTGTGAAGTGCGTGTACGGTGCCATGAAGCAGTAGTGATACAAGCCTGGCCTCACACTGGAAGAGCCAAGGCGTTGTGCTCGGCACTGAGACTTGCTGGGGTTGGAAGATAAGCCATCAAACTGGGAGGCCAAGTTTGTCCCAAAGAGAGTCTTCAATAGCTAAAATGAAAGAATTGAAACATCAATATTATCACTAAATACAGATTTAATATAGACGAGCAGCACAGGCCTGTCTGTTATTTCAGCAGGTGGACAGGGGTTAAGATGGACACAACTGAAACAGGCAAGTTCCAGATGAGCCTGGGCAACGTAGTGAGATCATGTTTCAAAATTTAAAAAGTCTCAGTCTTTCCTAGAATATACAAAGCCAGGTTCAACTCTCAGTACCACTGATAAAATGAAGAAGGGAAAACAAAACAAAAACAAAAGTAAACACCCTTGAAGACTCTTCCTTTCCCAGTAGCAAATCAAGCAGGAATATATGATGGAAGGTTTTGTTGTGAATCCCTGTGAGTCAGTACCTCAGAAGATTCCCACAGCGTGGTGCCACTGTGCCTGGGATTCTCTGCAGTTCTAAGTGAAACGAGCATTTCCCACGGGGACGGTGTGGCAAACTAAGGCAAAGCGATGAGGACCAGTGCTGCTTCTGGTGCCTTCTGCCTCTGAGGACCAGTGCTGCTTCTGGTGCCTTCTGCCTCTGAGGACCAGTGCTGCTTCTGGTGCCTTCTGCCCCCCACAGTCCCAATCACAGAGCAAGCAGGAGCCACAGTGAGAGACACCCAACCCTTCCTGATACCACATGAGCACCAGCTTTTAGAAAGGAACTAAATTTTGTTGCTTTGGCCTGAGGAATTAGTACAACTCCCAACGTACAGGAAATGACACGCACCTGCTGAACACAGACAGTTGCCATCGTTGGTTCTCGACTAAAGCAGGATTTCAGATATCCAAGGACCTCTTCAACACACTGAAAGGAAGAGTATGACATTAAGTGACACACTGGTGACCACTATTGTTGCTAATTGGGAATAAGACAATCTCCATATAAACTGTATAAATGTCAAAGAAAACCAGAGTAATATTTTCAATCAATCATCTCAACAGAGTAACAAGAACTCCTGTACCTACAATTATATGAAAATTGCTCTCTTGTATATTTATATACTGAGTTTGTCATTCAATCATTCAGTAACTAATCAAGTATATACATTCATCCTGTTTTCAGGGCAGGCACTGAGAAAGGTACAAAGGAGTCAAAAGCCCTGAATGTAATGTTTAAGGCACTGTGAGAGTCATTGCCAGTGAGCCTCACTGCAGCCTGAACAGAATGCTCAGTGACCAGTGAAATGATACTAGCTGCTACAAATATAGAGAAAGAATGCAATTGCTGGCCCTCTAGGAGCTCCATAGTTATAGGGAACCAGGAACTACAGACACCACAATGTAATATTGAGAGGTTTCCTTCCCCTTCCTGAAATGACCAAAATGTATTTTAAAAAGACTCCAGCTTTGACACCACAGTTCTCAGACACTGGACATTAGGCCATAAAGATCACTGATCCTGAAAGGTGAAACAAAGCTAGGCCCTAGGATGTTCCTAGATAAGGATGGTAAAAGCATTCCCAGATTGTGACACAACAAGGGGACAGAAGCCAAGCTGGAGGGAAACAAAGACCCCAAGAACACTGCAGCTCACAGGATATGGTACCTAGAAGACCAGTCATCCAGAGATCCCCGGAGATCTTGGGAGAGAATGCTCCAAAGACAATTAAGGAAGCTACCAAAGGCAAGGCCTGAGAAACCATCAGAAGAACAGGAGCAGCGCTGGGCACTCACAGAGGCTGGGGACAGCCCCTGCTCTCACCAGCAGACAGGACAGGCAAGAATGTTCAGTTAGGTATGACTTCTTTCAGAGAGGAGTACCCAGCTCAGGTAACACAGCAACCCATCTGACAAAATGTAAAAGCAAAACCAGGAAGAGCAGCTGGTTTCATGTAACAGCACTAGATTCCATAAGATGGCTGAAGACAACAGAATACAAAATAGCCAGCACTCAACAGAAAAGTTCGCAATGCTAGGCATCCAGTCAAAGATTACCAGGCAAGCAAGGAAACAAGAAAACCTGATCAATAATAAAATTAAACATAATCAATTAGCCAAAAACCTAGAATTGAGAAATTTTTAGTTAGCAAACTACATTAAATCAGTTATTAATTACAACTGTATTTTAAAAATTAAGTTCAGGCACAAATGGGTCATCTACATCACACACCCTTCACAAGGTTCAGGAACCACCTCAAAACAAGGGACAGAAAGACTGTAAGAACCAGAAGTCAGAGAGTGACTACTTGACATGAACTGCTGCAATCATGAACTCACTGCAGCTGTGATTGTCTGTACCAGATTGAGCCAGCTAACATTTTAGTATGAAGTGAGAAGGGTTCACAAGCCCCTACCCCTAACTGAGGAGCTATGGACAGTTGATGGCTTTGGAAGGAAGGAGAGTCACTTTTCTTTAAGAGCTCAGAGCCTGCTTGATCTGCCACACCCCAGTGGACAGACTTCACACTGAAGTATAAACAACACAAAGTGGAGTTGGTGGATAATTAAATTAAAGGGGGGACACAAGGAGTAGGGGGTGGGTAAAAAGGTGGGGGACAATCTAAGGGGAGATACCATCTAACAGTTGAGAATAAATATAATCAAAATGTTACATGAAATTTTCAAAGAATTAACAAAAATATTTATTTAAAACAGTTAAAGTAGCTCAGTGGTTAAAAGCACTTCTTCAAAAATCATTAGGGCCAGAATTCTGATCCCAGCAACCACATAACAAGCCGGGTAACCTGTGCACCTACAACCCTAACTCCAAGGAGAAAAGAGATAAGATTGCTGGCTTCTAGCACAGCAAAAAAAAAAAAAAAAAAAAAAAAACAGTGTCCAATTTAGGGAAAGAAATAGGTGGAGATAATAGAACAGGACTTACAATGGCTTCCATGTGGCAGATACACACACCCTACATGTGCACATACACCCAACATGTGCGTGCGTGTGCGCGCGCACGCGCACACACACACACAAGCACACATACAAATGAATAAATAATTTAGGTTAAATAAAGACATGAAATTTAAAGAGATATAAATTAAACTTCTAGTGATAAAGACTGTAATGTTAATGATGAAAGATACAATCGACGGAGTCTGTCAGCACCCTTGCTAATCTGACTTCATTCCTTTCCATTTAAAAAAGTCAAAGGAGGAAAAAAGGATCCTGTGAGCACATTTTCAACATTTTCTATACTAAATGAGGCTTAAGGAAAACCCTTAAGTGAAAAAAACGTGGTAATAAGACCTACCACACTGGTAACAGACCTAGTAGACTGCCTCGACACACTGTAGTACTGGACACAAATGGGTGCGGTCTCCCCAGCTGCGGTAGCTGCAGATGTGAGGTACTCTGACCCAGGCTCAAGGAAGAGAGATGAGACACGAACCTTTCCAATGTCCTGCAGTGTTGCCAGCTCTAGTATCTGAGAGAGGACGTCCAAGGCAGAGCGCAGGAATCCCCCAAACTTTTCAGTGCTGTTCTGAAGATCTAAGGTGACCTTGGTAGGGTGGAAGGAGAGAGCACACGGTTACTGGTACCACCGAAGTCTGTTTATCTACATAAAGACACAAATGTCATCTGCTGCTGGGAGCCGCGTCTGCAGTGCTGATCTAGACTCTCACCATCCCAGGGGTGAATGGTCACTGTCAATTTCAGATGTAGTCAAATCAGTCCGAAGGTGATGAAGATTCTAAACACTTCTGCTTAACTGAAGTATATACCAATTCCCCTATTTCTACAGACTCAGGTAAGGGAGACTGCTACAAAGAACCCGTAGCAAACTATCACAACAGAAGAAAAAAAAAAAACTGTCCTCTGTTGAACCTAACCACCCATGATGAAAGGCAGAAGACAAAGTACAGGAAATGAGAGTGGGCCTTGGCAGTTTCTTGATGAAAGACTACATTTTCCAGCTTCCCATGAGAACTACGTAGGTTATTTCTGTCCTAATAAGAGGCTGCATCCCATCTTCTTCTGTAGGCATTTTGGCCATCTGCACACATGGGTGACAAAAGTGCCCTCCTCACCATGTTCTGCCTAAGGTCAAATCAAGCCTCTTTTTTTCACCTTCTGTCTCTCTACTGCTGCCTTTAATAATTTAACATACTATGCTTTAAACCTGTGATGGAAAATCTGCCTTCACTACCCACTCAAGCCATCCACGGACAAACCTCCCTGGCTCTCATACACTCCCTAGAAAGGCCACCTGTTTCTCTCAGGCAATCTTTTCTTTTTAGTGTTTCTACCCTTTCTTTCTCACCTAAACACCCTCTGACTTTCCAGGTAGGAGGCCACGCTGCAGTCAACCAGAAAACACATTCAACATACCAAGCATCAGGACAAGGAAATTAGTGGGACTTAACTCAGGGGCACCATAGTTAGGTCTGGCGAGTTTACTGTAGCTCTCTTCTGTCTCTCTCCCTCAAAGGCATTAGAGACATTCCACTGGCTGTGAGAAAATTTGACTGAGAATTCTTATTCTGGGAACTCTCCACTGACCTACCATTTATTCAGTCAAAAATCCTGAGAACCTTCTATTAACCCTATGGTTTCTTTCTTTTTTTCATTCATTCATTCTTTTTTCCCCCCTAGACATGGTTTCTCTGTGTAACAATCCTGAATGTCCTGGAACTCACTCTGTAGACCAGGCTGATCTTGAACGCACACAGATCTGCCTGCCTCTGTCTCCCCAAGTGCTGAGATTAAAGGCGCGTACCACCATTGCTGGGCCTGGCCCTGTAGTTTCTTAACTTTGGGATTATAGAGTTTAAGGACACTCTCTTACTTTGGAGGCTGATTTGGAGCAGTTGGTCAATTGGAAGCTTTGCAGACACTTTAAGAGGCTGAATACTGACTCTTGTTTTTACCTTAATCTTGGGCCCCACCATGGGTTCCAAATTCTCCATTTCAGAGTACACACCTTCATCCTGGATATGGGCTAACCTAAATAGCTCCATTTTGGAAACCTAATACTGGTTTCTCCCTCCAAGTTTGTCCCTGTAAGTGAATTAATTACATTTTTACTCAGTACAACTACAAATATAGTTCTGAGCACATTAATTTGATAGTTTATATGATGATTGACCATTAACTTGTATAGCTTTAACAGTTCACAATAAATTAGTAGTAATTCTTTTTCTTTTCTTTTTCTTTTTTCTTTTTTTGGAGACAGGGTTTCTCTGTGTGGAACTCTGGCTGTCCTGGGACTCACTCTGTAGACTAGGTTGGCCTCAAACTCACAGAGATTTACCTGCTTCTGCCTCTCAAGTGCTGGGATTAAAGGTGTGCACCTCCACCAGGCAGCAATTCTTTTTATAAGATTAGGATTTTATAATTTTATTGTTGACAAGTTTGAACCTTAAAATGTTCTAATTCTTGATCTTAGAGCCAATCCCCCAGTCTCCTCCCTAACAATGCAACAGATCACCAGCTGCAGCCTCCTTTCACCCAGCCCACATCTCATGTGGATTCTACAGACCATGCCTCTTTTAAAAAAATCATGAAATGATTCCTAATGATACTCTGCTATACTTATAGACTGGTGCCTTACCCAGCTGTCGTCAGAGAGGCATACCCCGGCAACAGATGGGAGTGGATGGAGAGACCCACGGCCAAATATTATGCAGTAACATAGTCTACACTGGAGGTCTCCATTGGGTCCCTCCCCTTGTGGTTAGAAGAATCATGTGGAAGAGATGGTGGGAAGACTGTAAGAGTCCGACAGAGTGGAAGTGGAGCTGAAGAGAGGGGAGGTGTGGAGAAGCTGGGAGGAGTGGAGGGAGGGGCAAACTGTGGTTGGGATGTATTGTATGAGAGAAGAATTTAATTCATCTTTAGATAACAAGGCCTTTTTGTGTTTGTTTTTTTCTAGTTTGGCCAGGCCTGTACAGCCATATGCAGCTGGAGGCAGAAGGAGCAGACTTCTGGCGGGTCTTATTTTCCATGCATCCTTGTCCCTTAATGAGGCTAAAATGCACTCACTCTGTCATCAAACTCACAGCTTTGGAAAGCTATTCAGAACATCTAGGCAGTGTCTTTGACAGTTGGTTTTATATCTGTAGAGTCAACAAATGATTCTATTAAGTTATGTCCAAAGCCTTTAGGTTCTTCAAGAGGAGATGACTTTGATGAAGGAGATTCTCTCCCACCTAGGCTCACTCATGGTGCTTTGAGAACATAAGCTAGTCTCTACCCAGAGTTCCTGTACTCTTATCTTGAAGCCTACAAAGAGTATAAAGGTTTTGGCAGTGATGCTTGTAAATGTTTTCTAAGAAATTACAAAAGCCAGTATTTGTCAGAGCTCACTTAATTTGGTTATCTTGTTTTACAAATTATTCTTCTAAACGACCAATCTACTTTTAATAGAGTGATGTCAAAAAACATGCTTACTGCTGTCAGTGTGTGGCGGGCTAGATCTGTCAATTGGCAGAAGAGTAAAGAATTGGCTTTAGCCTTGTTAATTCAGTTCATGTGATATATAAATTATGTATTACAGATTTGACAAGACTGACTACATTCATCTTTTTATGTGCTGGTTAAGTATATGGAATTAAAATATTATAGAGAATTTTTAAAAGGTTGTGTTAGTAGGTTAATTTTAGGAAACTTTGTAAAATTGAGTCATTTATTCCTGACAAGGCAGATACTGTCTCTAGGAGTATACATTTTGAGTTGGAAACTGGAAATTATTTCTTTCTGAGGAATATAATTTAGAATTAAACTGCTTCTTCACACAGACTGACAATATAATTTGCTATACTATATAACCAATATACAATATAATTTATATACTATTACACTTACATAATCTTGAAATGTTGGTATAACAATTTAATATTAACAAAATACATAGTCATGTTTCAAATATTAAAATGTTAAAGTAATAGTCCCCTTTTTTTTTCTGAGATAGGGTTTCTCTGTATTGCTTTGGATGTCGTCCTGGAACTCACTCTGTAGACCATGCTGGCCTCACACTCACAGAGATCCGCCTGCCTCTACCTTCCAAGTGCTGGGATTAAAGGCGTGTGCCACCAACACCTGGCTTAGTTCCAATTTTTAAAAATTTTACTTTATCAAACTGTTTTTAACTAAAAATTGTGTAAGATACTGGTTTTAAGACAGGCAGTGGTGGCATACACCTTTAATTTCAGCATTTGGGAGGCAAAGCTAGGCAGATCTCTGAGTTCAAGGCCAGCCTGGTCTATGGAGTCAAGTTCCAAGACAGCCAGGGCTACACAAAGAAACCCTGCCTGAAAACAACAATAACAAGGTACTGTTTTTGTTCGCTAAATAATAACTGGCATTATTAATATTTGAAACAAATATACAAAATTCACCATACTTGGAAGCAACAAATATTACTTTGACACTTTCTGTTCAGATTCATTACTTGAATGCTGACTTTTAACGGATTTCTCTTTCAAAGCTTCCAGGAGCCTGTTTCTTATGAGGAGTCTGATGTACGCAAACAGCTAACTACAGTTAGTTACCTTTTCCTTCTACATAACTATGGTACATGGTTCAGCCAGTTGTACAATTGCATTTAACCTATGTTAACTTTATACTTTAGCCTTACATTGATTCATGTTAATCTTGATGTAAAAGTTTTCCTCATGTAACTCTGTCTCTGAATTTACCTCCTGACTTACGTTATACTAGATCTTTGCCAACTGTTGTTTTATTGTGGCCCCTTGGATGGATCCTCTTCTGAGTCATTCTAACTGCTGCGCCCCTCATCAACTATATGTCAGCCTTGAAGCAGTTACCATAAGATCAACACCCCCAAATCCCGAAAAGCAGTATGGGTGACCTCTGAAAGGGAACTAATGGGCCATGGGCCACCCAATTCATCTTACTATTCTGGACATTTGGGGGGGGGGGGTTTGACCTAACACCTAAAACAGCTGCACTAAAATCTTCTTTGGATCAATTAACCTCTCTGTCTCATCACTTCAGATCACCTTGAACATCCTTCAGGACCAGCTTGACTTCTGGACTGCTGCAGTATCCGTAGTTAAAAAGGACTACTAGATCTAACTTCTGCTCTGGGATTTGTGTTCTCTTCTGTGAGCATGCTGCTTCCAGGCCAACAAATCCTAACTATTTGAACAAACAAAAAGACAGAACAAAACAAAACTATAAGCCTCCTCCTGATTATGGGCTCGGGTTCCCTCGCACCCTGGCTCCTGCCCTAGGTCACTCCTTTCCTCCTCCTTACACTCCTCACACTTCTGTTTTTACCGGTCTTTTAAATGTGTTACTTACTGAACTCCATCTTATACCATGCAAAATGTTCCACATAAGCTTTCCCACCCTACAACAGCTACATTTGTTCCTGATACATCTTCAAAAAGATCTTTTAGATACTAGATAAGCTAAAGGTACCGTCATCCCTTTCACCCCAGGCCAGGTACCATTCCTTTTCATTAGAGTCTTACATTTTCTTCTGTTCCCTTCTTTTGATACTCTGTAGCTCTCTGCTATTCTGCTATGGAACCAGTCCCTGTCACCCTGAATCAACTCTGTACCCACTGTCTCTCACCAATCTACTGTCTTTCCTGCCTCTCTCGTCCCTATCCCAAAACCTTTCTGGAAAAATCTTTCAGTTCTACTCTAAAACCACATCATCTGCCCTCTGAGAATTATTTTTCAGGTGTCTTAATTGCCAAACAAATTAAAACTGTCTCCCTGTTATATGACCAAAGGACCTCCTCTTTAATGAACCCAGACCTACCACCTCCACCAAAGACCCTCCTCAGCAGAAGCTCATTCTCCTGTTGTACATGTTTTATATCCTCCCAAGAATGAGGAGTGATGGTTTCCTGCTTGAAGACTATACTTCCCAGCTTCCCTTATAGACTGCCCCATATGGGGCAGCATCCCATCTTCTTCTGTTAGGCACTTTAGCCATCTACATGTAGGTGACAAAATATTCCCTTGCTATGAATAAACACAGTCCCACCTATAAGCCTCTCTTTCCATCTTCTGTTTCTCTATAGCTTCTTTTATATAACCTAGTGGGTCTAACTCTGGGGTGATAGGGATCAACCTCAGTGTGCCTAGGACCCAGCAGTGAGACCTGAGATCCCAAGGCTCAGAACAAAGCAATTATGTTATGTGGAATTAAGCGCCCAATGAAGAATGAACTCTACTCCAATCAGCAAGATCCTCCTTTCCCCAGGGAGAGAGGTAAAGGGAGGGGAGGAGAATGGAAGCAGAGGAAGCAGGGGAGGAGTGGGTAGAGGACAGGAGATTCGAGTTAAGAATGAAGGAAAAACGAGGTGAGAAGACCCACAGCAGGGTAGAACAGCTACTCAAAACACACAAACTCAAGAGGTAAAGAAGTGGAACCAGAGAGCAAAGAAGCAGAAATCGGGGGGGGGCCGCAAGGGTAAAACCAAACACCCGTTTTAGGAACACTTTGTTTCAGGAACAAAGAGGGCCAACAGGAGCACACACTGGGAGCATGGGAAAGGGGTCCCAGATAACAGATGATGTGATCAGAAAGAGGCAGAACACTTTACATGTGCCCCCTCTACTACAGGCGGATAGAAGAGGACATAAACAGAGCTCTAAGCACTATCACTAGCATTCAAAAAAGAATCTATTAAACTGGCAATTATTAATACCAGTTCTTTCAAAAATTCTTTTTAACTTTCATAAATTCCTGAGGTAAGAAGTTTTAACAAACAGGTAAAACAGACAATATCTAGAAAATCCTAAAGAAAAATGGGAGTTACATCAGGAAACTACAGTAATTTAAAAAGTACTTCTATAGCAGGGCATGGTGACTCATGCCTTTCATGCCAGCACTTAGGAGGCAGAGGCTGGTGGATCTCTGTGAGTTTGAGGCTCTGAGATTTGAGGTTAGTTCTAGTCAAGCCAAAGTTAGATGGACAAGACCCTAGTCTCAAAATTAATTAACTAAATTTAAAAAATAAAGAAATATGGGCTAATAGATGAGTGACCAACTGGTATAACAAAAACATAAATGAAACCACACAATCATTGAGATTTTAGCATTTGATAAAGAAAGGATTTCAAATCAATAAGGGCAGTCTACAAATCATTCATTATATGTTAGAATAATTAGGGGGAAAAAAGAATGTAAACCCAGACCCCATCATCCAGAAGCCACTGCAAAGCTGAATCAGAGACCATCTGGCAAAGGAGCCTCTACATTGATAGAAAACACCTATCTGACAAGGGTACTAGTGTGCAGATACCCAGGTTAAAGGTCTGTAGTGACCACCTGGTTTTTCTCCCTTGAGACTATAATCTTGGTTTGTATTGACAGTTGCACAATATTATGGGCCTCACAGAGGGAGAGGGTACATGAAACCTGCTTGGCTTGGCTGTGTGTCTTCAGGACATGGCAGTGATGAACCTTACCTATAAACAAGATTATGTGCTGAGCCCCAGGAGTCCTTGAGAAATGTCTCTAAACACATTCTTGGTAGGTCAATAAACAAACAACACCCAGAGGCCACAGGAGATCATTTCTCTAATACAAGAATCCTAAGTATTTGCTAAGGTACCATAAACCAAGCTAGAAGACAAATTTGGAAAGAAAAATTTGAGTCCTATGTCACAGGGCTTCTTTCTATGTAAACATGCACATGCATCCCACTAGAAATACATGCTTGAAATAAGCAGTGGGTAGTACCTTATAGTTGGCATGAGTGGCTTTCAGGACATCATGCAGTTTGAGGTAGGAAGGGAGATGGTAGAAACTCCCCAGTGAAGACGATTTACTTGCTGTGACAGGTCCTGAGGTGTCTGATTGTCGAGAGGCTTAGAAAAAGAAAACAAAAACAAGCAACAACAACAAAAACCAAAATTTAAGCTTTTAGAGACAAGGAAAAAACTTTTCAAGTTTAACAGCAATTACTACAATGATGACATTTCAAAATGATCTAGCAGAAACACTCAACTCTTTTTACCTCCTGACCTTTGAAGTAACAGTGCTAGGAGGTAATAAAGAATTGGCTAAAATACTAAGCCTGAGAGTAAAAGAATGGAAAGAAACAATGAACAAAAGGCTGATGTAGTTGTTTGTGGTTTCAGCCAATCTCCCCTGCTGACTGAATGGCTGAAGCCAAACTCAGTATCTCTGGGCCCATTAAGCAATTAACCAGGCAATGTGGACATGTTCTGTAAAGGGCACACACATCACTAAAGTGCCAAGCCGAGCAGTTTCCTCCAGCTTTAAGGACTTCTCTGGTTTGAGAGACTATCAGTCACATTTTCAAGCTTGCAGCTAAATCCTCCTGCATTATGATAGTCAATCCTTAGAAACAGCATCTCTTAAGATTTCATAGTCAAAGGATACAAAACATTTACCTAATACCTTCAAAAGGCCTATTGTACAGCCCTACTACCAAGTTAACAATGCATTAAATACATGAAGGGAAGAATTATAGCTTTCTCACCAGAAAACAAAAATCACAAATACTGAGCTAAGGCATATATGAGGCTTACATACAAGGGCTTCTCGGCATGTGTATACTAACTAAGACTGCTGTGAGAGGGTGTGCACAACAGGTAGACCAAGAGGACACAGTGGTCACCCTCTGCTTCCCATTCCAACAATGGCACAGAGAGGGACTCCCTTATTTTGACTATGCCAAAATTCTGACCCTTTTGCCCTGACATCTCCACCGGTACAGAAGCCCCTCCAGACTTCTGTGTGTTTTCTAGACTCCCCCAAATCAGATGACTTTATTGTCATTGGTCTTTCTGTCACTGCTCCTCTTCTCTGTTTTAGATACATCTCACTTCAGAAAAGGCTTCAAACTCTCAATCCTCCAGTCTCTCAGCCGCTGGAGTGGTTGGATCAAAGATACATCATACCTGGCTCCCACTGTCTAGTTACCTCTCCCAAACACAAATCCTCCATTTCCCTTATCATAATTCTTCTCATATCCCAATTTTGTTTTCTTTACTACCACTACCCTTATCTATGCCTAGTCATGTTTGTTCATTCCTTTACTGAAAATTTAGAGTCCTCTGCAAAATTTGGATTCCTCGCTATAGCAAGCTGCCTCCAGAGTAAAGTGACAGTTTACCATGCAGACACTAATGAGCACCCAGAGAAGCCTTCCAACTGTACTGCTATAGACCAGCTTTGCACAAGGTACATACACACTTTGCACCACAGGCAGCAGTCTGGCCCCAGAAACTGCTTCCTACCTGCACTGGTCTCACCACCTTTCTTAGGACTCATCGGAGCAGAAGCTTGTTCTCCTGGTTCTTTTTCCTTCCCTTTCCGTCGAATAGGACTTAGAGAAGGGGGGTTTGTTAGCGAAGGCAAAGCTGCCTAAAGTAGAAAACAAAAATATAATGGAATAAAGCCAAATCAGGAACCAGAAACCAAAACTATTAATACACACAGTTCCACTATGTATTGGAAAGTGCTAGCCCAGGCAACTTCATGGCCTTTGAGCTTTTATAACAGAGCTTGGACACTATAGAAATAACTCTGCTTTCACCCACACAACCATACGTAGCAGTATGGCTCTGAACTTCCTCACACCAGCACTGAGGATGGGTTGGAGAAAGGAGAGCCACCATGGAGTTAAAAGAACTTGAGGTAACTGTCACCCCCAACCCTGTCCCCTCTAATAGCAGGTAAGCAGGACATTTGATGTGAACCATCACATGAGCACGCACAATGCAACGTTAGAAATCTCATTTTTCAAGGGAGGAAACAGGTTTCTGAATAAAGCCACCTGTTCAATGTCACAGCTGAAACTCAGCAAAGCTGCCAAGTCAACAGCCCAGATGTGGCCCATGCTCTCCAATATTAAATCAACCCCAAGGTTTAATGGGGCAATCAGGCTCCTACACACAAAGAGGAAAGTTGCCACAGGAGAGTAGAGACAACATGTAGAGGCAGGCACATCAGGTCTTTGCCTGCTCCTCACTCCTTTCCTGGCCTCAGCAAAGGG
Source organism: Mesocricetus auratus (assembly GCF_017639785.1). Classification (NCBI taxonomy): domain Eukaryota; kingdom Metazoa; phylum Chordata; class Mammalia; order Rodentia; family Cricetidae; genus Mesocricetus; species Mesocricetus auratus. The sequence continues at coordinate 14,975,583 of NW_024429190.1, read as the reverse complement.
CCTGCTCACTCACTGTCTCTACCCCTGCCTATCCTCCTGTTGAAATAATAGCAATGCAAAGAGGAAGGGGCTTCAGAGTGATGAGGTCATGGTGGCAGGATCCCCATAAAAAGTATCAGTGCTCTTGTGAAAAGAGATCTCAGTAGTTCCCTTACCCCATCTACCATGAGAAGACCAGCCTTTACCAAGGACCAAATCTGTCAGAGCCTTGCTTTTAGAACTGTGAGAACTAAATAACCACCGAAGTTCTACTATGATGGTGACCCAAACTAGGTGAGGCACCACACACCTCTGATCCTTATCTGTAAAGACAGCAGCATATCAGACAAATGGCTGCAGTTAAACAGTGCATGGAGGGAGGCAGGAAGGCTGCAGAGGGCAGGTAAGAGACTACCACACTCAAGAAGCTTGTGGTGGAAAGAACCTGTTACAAAGCCACCAAGTGGAGGACTGTCCAGGAGACACACAGGCAGAGTAATGGCTGTCCAGAGGCAGGAGCATGGCAGACTTTGGAGTCACAGATACAGAGCTAACTGTAATGATGGCCATACAACTTTGTGGCATGATTTAAAAAAAAAACTCCAGGCAGTGACTCACTCTATAATTCTAGCACTTGGGAGGCTCAGTTGAGAGAATCACCATTAGTCAGTCAGAGGCCAGTCTGGGATATGCAGTAAGTTCCAGGCCAGTTGACCTACAGAGTAAGACCTAGGCTCAAAAAACAAAACTTAATTGTACACTTGAATTTTATGGAATGTGCACTATCTATCTCAATAATGTGATTTCCAAAAAGAGGCCAGGACAGTAATTTAAATGATATATCAGTTTATAGCAGAATCCAGAAAAGAGGAGCTATGTATTAATGAACATGTACCTGATGCCAAAGGGATGTTTGTGCATCTGTACACATGTTGATTTTTTTGTTTGTTTGTTTGCTTTTCAAGACAGGGTTTTTCTCTGTGTAGCCAGCCCTGGCTTTCTGGCAACTCAATCTGTAGACCAGTCTGGCCTCAAAACTCAGATACAACTGCCTCTCCCAAGTACTGGAATTAAAGGCATGTATCACTACCACCTGGCCCATTTAGATTTTTAATAAGAAAAACAAAGAATAGTGACCTAAAATAAAGTTGTGGTGACTCCTGTTTCTATCATGACAAAGTACAAAGTAAGGGGAGAGAATCAGGTACATAAGAGGGAAGAGGGTAAGAAGCCAGGGCCTGGCTCAGGCATCTGACACATTAGGGTCAGCCTCACAGGAACATCACCAGGACAGCAGGCACACTGAACTACAGCCCAGCACAGCTGAAGCCCCTGACAGACACCAGGTACATCAGCAGCTGACTCCCCAGCTGCCTGTTCAGTAAGTGACTATTTAGTCAGTTCATTTCTCAAGCCACATTTAAAGAATACAAGTGCCACATGTGATCAATGACTAATGTCCTCACTGGTATGGACATGAAAACTTCCCTCTATGGCAGAGAGTCCCATAGAGTAGAAAGGAAGTGAATGATCCATAGGAGGGCACCTTTAACAGTGGATAGGAAACCAGACAGTGAACGATGTTGGAAGAAACACAAGAAGCCATATCACTTGGGGTATAAAGTAGCCCAGAGAAGAACAGGAAGGCTGTCAAGGTGCCTGTAAAACTGAAATGAATGACCATGGCAGGAAGCACTCTGAAAGATGACATCAGAATAAAGAATGGATGGCTCAAGTGGGAGGACACAGTCCTGCCTGAAAGGGTCAAAGACCTTGGCCCAAAAGTCCATGCCTGAGCAAAAGTCCGTGCCTGAGCTGTAGGCTGATTCTTCATAGGGTTTATAGTGAAGAGGAAGAGAAGGCAAGCAAAGGGAGATTAAGGGAGAGAATCACTTCTGAGCTTTATGGCTGACACCAAAAAAGAGGACAAAATAACTGCATCTTTATGTTACGTTCAATGTCTGAATATGCTATTTTCTTTGCTTATAGCAAGAAATAAAGGAACAGACTACTAACATGGATGTCCAGGAAGCCCAGTCACTAGACTGATGATAATGGTTGTCCCTAGGAAGAAGTTACCTTGATTGCTGGTCCAGGGGTCACATCATCCAAGACATGAGCACAGATATTGATCACCTTCAGCAGGTGAGAGAACAGCTGTTCCACCATGGGCACCAGTGTCCGGTCCCCCAGAGCAGGCCAAACTTCCTCCTGTCTGGTAGCTGCAGAATTGGCTTCTTCTTCGGAGGTCCAAGAGCTTCTCAGAGACTTGGGGGCACTGGCTGTGGCACAGGAACACACATTACTCCACCTCCAATGTGTGGGATGGGAAGCAGTTGTGGCCTAAGTTTCTCACATTGATCTGTGCTACCATACTGCTGGACCTCTGTATCTAAATAGATGTCTCAAGCTCACATATTTGCCCCCCAAACTCCAATTTTCCAAAAAAGTCACCACTGTCCTCCAGCTATGGGGTTTGATCCTCACAACTGAGATACAGTTGGAGCTCAGGCCCGAAGATGCTGCCTCTATTATGTTCTCTTCATCCCCTCTGCTCTACTCCTCAAACTGCACTCATGGTTTAGTCTTTTACCAGAACTCCAACATAACACCCTGGACCTCCCTACCAATTCCAACCCAAACTCAAGTCATCTGACAGATCTTTCTAGAACACAAATCCACCTAGTCCCTTCTATAAAACATACCAGTGACAAACAGAACGAGTCAATATCTGTCAGTGGGAACTAGTATTTTTATCCCCAAGTAGATTCAATGGTTTCTGACCTGCCTGGCCACATTCTCCAGTCTTAACCCTGTCCTCATGTGATATCCACCGTAATTTAGATACCTTCAGTATTATAAATTTTCAGTTCTCCAAATCTTTACATATGCAATACATCACCTGATATTTTCTATCATTATAAATCTGACCAAAGAAGAGGGTATCCAGCTGCTATGCCGCTTCTGTGTTTGTCTGCATGTATCCCCTGCCAATCTATACCCACCTGGAGAACACAGCAATTCTGTTGTAGTCCCTAAGCCAAGCCTCAAGGCACTCAGAAAACAAAACTCAAATGAGTTTATCCCCAGTAAAACTCAGCACCTAACAACTCCCCTCATCTACATTCACATAAACAGATAACATCAAAAACTTGGATTAAGCTGCCCCCAAAGTAACTCATGTTCTTGAAACCTGTGTACCCCTCACAAGCAAATCAGAACCCGTCTCCATTTTGTTAGCAGTACCCGCAAGCAAGTTTCCAGCCAAAACCAAGGCATCCTGATGGGCTGAGAGATCCAATGGGAACCAAGCTGATGAAAGCAAGGTGAGAATCATGGAGGCCATCCCAACAGTGCAGCTCTTCCTGGACTCATCAGAGGCACTCAGTGGGGGCACTCTGGAAGAAGACATTTCTAAAGTCAAACACAAAGTTCAAGCATATAGTCTTGTTCTCTAATGTCCCCATGAAAAAAGTCCACCATGAGACATCCATTTTTCCTGTTTACCTTGTTTCTTGATGTGGTTTCTTAAGACAGGGTCTCACTCTCACTTATGTAGTTCCAATGGCCTGGAACACACTATGTTGCCTACGCTGGTCTGCAAACTGTGTCAATCATCCTGCCTTTGTTTAACAAGTGCTGAGACTAGAGGTGTGAGCCACTATCATTTCAAAACTGCTAACCAACTAACACCTTGCTTGTAAATCATGACTCCATAAGTCATTTGAGAAATGAAATCATGCAGTAGATTTTACTGAGTGAACTAGAATGCTTACTCTGATCAGGTTTTTCTTCCCTTTTTGACTTAGCAGATTGTACTCCAATGTCACAGTTGCTCGAAAGTCAAGTCTACTGTAGGTCCTATGACTAGAACCTATAATTGTTCAGTCAGGAATCATGGAAAGAACAGAAGCAATCACTCTAGGTCTTGAAACAATCACTTCAAATGACTGTTACTTTGCTACACACTGACACTCAGAAGAAATCTGCATATTTCCTTCCAGATCTGAGGGGAAGCTCCAAAGTCTCTTAGTCATCAATACACAAATGAAGGCTTACTCATGAGTGCTGGGAAAATTCTAAATGATCCCTAGCTGGCAGCAGGTGATCTATTAGGGAAATTCTTTTGTAGGGAAACAGTAGAAGTATACTACTTCCTGAAGCACACCCTTGTAGCTCATCACAATTCTAGATGCTGTCATAACTGACTTTTGTTACCTAGTAATTTTAGAAAGAACCAAGCTAATCAGAAAGTTTTTACCTGCATATGAAAATACCTTAAATGAATCCACAGATCATACCTTCAGACCCCCAAAGATGCTCAAGCACCTGATATTCATTAATCACAACTGCTTCAGTGTCCCCAATAGTTCCTTCACTCATTTCACATACCTCATATAGTAGAAACAAGTATTCCATCATATATCTTTCAAAAAAAGCCAAACAGATTCAACATAAAAGGAAAAGAATAGGAAAGGAGAAGGGAAGAGAAGGAGGAAGGGAAGGAAGGGAAGGAGAGAGGAGGGGACCAGAGTAGAAAAAAAAGAGATGGGGTACCAGCAGCTGTGCTTGTGCTGTGTAGGTGGGTGACTTGAGGATATACATACCCACAATGCCAACCTAAACTCCAAGTACAAACTGGGAAGGCTGCTGAAAGAAGACACAAGGCTTCACAACATCCGAACTGCAGGAGAAAGGAAGGAAAAATCACACCCAAACACCACCAAAGGCGCACTGAGTAAAACCTCTTAGACCTACACAGACAAAATGAAATGAAAACTGAGATCTGTAAGTAACTACAGGGTAGCTAGCCCACCATTGGACAAATACATGATTTAAACAACAAAGCTGGACACAACTGTTAGTAAAACCATTTGTTATAGTCCAAGGCAGGGCAGCCAGCAGTTCCTGCCAGGAACTCTGTCCTGCACCCAAATTCTCCCTGGGAGTTTCTCCCTTCCTCCTCTAAGACTTCAGCTCAAGCTGACTAACATAAATCTCCAGATCAGAGGAGTGCTTGATATGTGCAAATCACAATTAAAATGAAGTTTATGGTATCTTAAACATACTTAAATTTGAAAGGCATTTAGTTAACAAGACAACTGAGTTTCTACAATGTCCAAGTATTTCTTCCATCATATAAACGAAAAGATCTTTCTAGGAACGATTACTGCCGCATAATATTCCTCTTTCTAATTATAAAGGGCACATGATTATTTTAGAAAATTTAGCAATATTCGAAAAATACAAATAAAGCCAGATGCTGGTGGTGCACGCCCTTAATCCCAGCACATGGGAGGTAGAGGCAGGTGGATCTCTGAGTTTGAACTCAGACCAGTTTGGTCTACAGAGCAAATTCCAGGACAGCCTCCAAAACAATACAGAGAAACCCTGTCTCACAAAAAACAAAACAAAACAAACAAATAAGAAAATGAAAGTTAACCACAATCTTAAAAATCATCCTACCACTTCTCTGCTTGTCCCTTTTCTGAGTTTGTAAAGACTGTACATACATGAATATTACTTTTCTAACCTGGTATCAAACTACAGTGCCAAGAGTTTTTTATATCTCTCCATATCATTAAATTCTCCAAAGCAGCATATCAACACTGTGTCTAACATATTACTCTATGTTAGCATTTATTGTAAATGGCATATAATAATTCTTAGATATTAGTTCTTTTCCAGTTTCATCGTAATTTAAAACAAAACAAAAACTTAGTTGGCATTTCTCATCTATTCCCTTAGTATAAATTATTTATACAATTAATTATACTACAGGCATTCTAAACTTCAGGTACATTACTAGTTTTGTTTTTAAATTTTTAAATTTATATCTGGGGTAGAACAAGCACATATATGTCATATACACATATAGAGGTCAGAGGACTTGTGGGCATCCATTCTCTCCCTTCACTGTGTGGTTCCTAGGGATCAAATTCAGGTCATCAGGATCAGAACCACCTGCATGGCCCATTTTAGAGTTTGTATTTGATGACTTTCTAGGTAGGATGCATTAGTTTACAGTGAGTATGCATTACTTTGGAGTCTGTTGAAAGAAGTGCATTTCCTTATCAAGCACCTCAAGAAAAGGATCCCCACACAGGACCATCCTACTGTGGCCATAAAAGACATACATGGTAGTCTCCCTAAGCCCAGGCATAAGACTTACCGTGAGCGCCCGGGTAGTTGATGTAATGAGTTCGTGAGAAACTGCAGCAACAACTCTTGAGAGGTTGTTTTCCATGGTGACATCTGTTATACTTGGCAGTAAACTATAACCTCTATAGATTCTAGTAAGAAAAATATGTAGATTCTTAAAGCATATATTTTTCACAACAAATGGCATTTAAAAGTTTTTTGTAAAGTCCAGAAGAAAGTAAAACAACACTGACTTTAAAGTAAAATAGAGACTGAAAATGAGGTTGGGGTATGGCTCAGTAGTAGAGCACTTGCTTAATATGCAAAAGGTCCTCCCATTAAAACTAGAATAAGTTTGCTAATCAATTAAGAGAGAGAGAGAGAAAAAAAGGCATGGCTTCTCCCTTACCAGATGACCCACACTTTCTTTATAGTGTGCTACTAGATTTTTGGGGTTTTTTTTTTTTTTTTGGTTTTGGTTTGATTAGTTGGTTTATTTTTCTATTCTCAATTTGGTTTTTCCATGAGAAAAGATGACAGTCATTTAAAAACTTCAAAATTTGATTAGCTGAGTTCCAAAGTCAGAAAAAAAATTATCAAGTTATCACGTGAGTTTAGAAGTCACTGGTCAAGTTTTATTGTTGTTTTTTCAAATCAGCAAAAAGAAAGATATCCTGCAAATCCAGACTTAAAAAAGGATTTAAAACACAAAAGCAGTCCAGGCACATCTTACTACTGCTACTGCAATCTTCTTTCTGATCTGCCTGTCTACCAGCCAGATAGAACAGGTACTGTGGCCAATGGACCCTGCCCATGCTCTAGCAACATAAGCGTGAGAATCATCACTGCATCTAACAGTCTGACCCTTGGTATCAATCCACCCATGCGTTAGCAGGAACACTAAAAAAGTGAAAACTTTCCATGGACAAGTTTTCAGATGGCATGTAACAGTCACGAACAAAAACACAATTGCCAGTTTATGCAGAACTTAAGGAACTCATTGCAAGGCTGAGGACATCGCTGTTGTGTGTCTTAGGTGGGACTTAACCACAGGGGGCTGTGGCAAATCATGATGCTAAATAAATAACCTGTTGATAAATGATGGCCTCCTCCTCTAAAGACTGTGTGGTTTTAAGAAGAGAACAGGAAAGCAGGCACCATGGGAGGCACACTTTGCTGACAAGTCATGCATGGTGCTGTGGGCAGCGTACCTGGTTATGGTGCTGACAGAGAAGTGCGATGGCGGCTGCGTCTCGTGCATGAGGAGTTTCAGGTAAACACTGCTTTGATCTCTTGCTACAGCCACTACTGGATCAGCCTGTCCTTGATCACATTTATAGAACAGCTTTGGGACAAGCCTGCCATGAAAGGAAAGCTGATCTATACAGACAGTGCATGAAACTTACCCATCACCACACCTTCCCCCAGATGGCTAACCCAAACCTATGCCCACCACAGCAGCCAGAGCTGTGGACACCGAACACACCCAGAAGGCAGAAATAAGCAGGACTCTTTCCTTCTTAGTGCTACTCTCTAAACTCCAAATTTTGACAATGAAAGCAATAAAAGGCTAGTGCTTTTTTTTTTCTTCAAATTATCCACTTTGGTAAGTACCTTTAGATAATTAAAAGGGATTAAATTAGTAAAAAACAAAAAACAAGGTATATTTCTTTTGATTCCATCTACCCTTCCCACTCTCATACTACATGTTTCAACCAAGAGAGTAAAGAAATAAATACTAGTAAACACCTTGTTAGCGATGCTGCAGCAACATGTCGCACCCTGGGGTCTTCATCTCCAAGCAAATAAATGATCACATTATTAAGCACTCGTTCTTGCAGTTTTAAAAACTTTAAAGAGACAGAAAATAAAAATAAGTTTAATTTCTATAATCAATTGATGTAAGATATTTTTGGGTTTGTTGTTGCTGTTGTTCTTGTTGTTTTGGTAGGGGGATTTTGGATATATTTTGAGATTCAGTCTCACTATGTGGCTTTGGCTAGTATGAAGCCCAACTATTTAGATCAAGTTGGCATTGAATTCACAGAAACCTGCCTGCCACTATCTCCCAAGTGCTGGTACTGAAAACATAGTCCATCAAATCAAGCTAGATAAGGAAGGCATTTTTGAAATCTAGTCAGGAAGAACTCAGAATGACTTAAATTCTTGTTATACACTAACAACTCTCATGACATAAAGAGTTAAATACATAACACAACACAGGCATTCAGCAAAACTTCACATCACTAGGGAGACCCTGCTAAGACAGTTTCTAAAAAGTAGGAACCACAGTGTCACAAAATGAACTGCTTACCCCTGTATAATGATGAGCCCCTCGGTGTAAACTTTCTGCTTTTGCCTCCAAAAAACTCACCAGCCTAACAAAAGAGCATATTCAACAGTGATGTCATTCATTTAGCAACACCGTGCTGGCCTTTAGCCTTCAGGCTACTAAACATCAAAGTAGCTCACCCCAGTGCCCTGTAAGTCGCTCAATGGCAGTTCAAATTACTTAAATAGATTGATTCACAATCCTCTATAAATTCTTAACTAAATAAGTTAGCACTGGATAAACAGCCTTACATCAAAATACATACCTACTATTTAAAAAATGTTCCAGGAATGAGCTCAAACACACAGAGGGCAACTCGCACTCAAGTGACCAGCTGTGTGCATCATTCCACACTCCTAATTGCAGCGACAGAATAATCCTTCAGAGATATTCTAAGATAGGTATACAATAACCTACAGGGTCCACAGTGGCTTTAAAAACCAATCAAACAAGCTAGAGAGATGGCTCCATGGTTAAGGGCATTGGCTGTTTTTCCAGAGGACCAGGATTTGATTCCCAGAAGACACAGACAGCTCACAACTGCTTGTGACTCCAGTTCCAAGAGTTCCAATTCCTTTTTCTGGACACCATGGATACTGTATGTATGTGGTGCACATGGTACACACACATACAAGCAGGCAAAAACAAAACAAAAAAAGACAACAAAAAACAAGCAAAGAACAGTAACAACACACAAAAATCTGAATAATAAAGGTAGATTTTCCTTCTAAGAGAAACTGTTAAAAGAAAACATCTCTAACCAAAACTTATTCTTAGGAAATGAAAATTACAACATGTTACATTTGGAAAGATTTTTGTTTGTAGGAAGTAGGTAAAGTGTGTGTGTGTGTGTGTGTGTGTGTGTATGTCTGTGTGTGTGTGTGTGTGTGCTCACATGGGCGGTGCACAGAGATTAATCAGATGTTTCTCAGGAGCCATCTACCTTGTTGGGTTTTATGGATTTAGTTTTTTTTGAGGGGAGGGTGCTAATGGTTTTTATAAAATGTGTATTTAAGATTAGCCAGCTGGACTCAATTTAAATCATCTCAATTTTGTTGGCAGCATCCAAAGCATCATAATCAGGAAGCAGTTGAACATAACCCTTCTTCCCATCAGGCCTGATAAGGGAATTGACTGTGGCCACACTAATGTCAATGTTTGTTTACAGCCTGTTTGATCTGGTGCTTGTTGGCCTTGACAGCCACAATGAACACAGCTGTCTTCTAGCTTCTTCATGGCTGACACAGTGGTCAGGAAGAACGAGATTATGTTGGAACACTCAAGTTTGTTTCACCCAGGAATGTTCTTGTGAAGGGGAAGATGGCTGATGTATAGATAGATACCTTCTATACTGCCATCTGGACTTTCACTGTCTTCATTTTGGCTTCAGCTTTTGGGGGGTGGAAGAAGTTTTTGTCTTCAATTCAGTGTCTTCTTGGTGAAAAGCCACCTAAATCTAGAGCTTCCTACTAAACTAGGCAAGGAGACTGACCAGCAAGGACCAGAGACCCAACCTGTCTCCACTTCTCCATTGCTAGGATTACTACATCTGCTTTCACCTGGGTGCTGGTATCAAACTCAAGTCCCGCTTTGCAGCAAGCATCCATCTCCCCAACCCCTCAAGTTTTTTGTTTTTGTTTTTTTATTGTAACAAAGTACTATTCATCTATCTCCCTTAAATCATATTAAAGGTAAGTACATTTAAAAGAAGCAGACTTGATAGCCTTTTTTAAAAGTTTGAAACAATGTTTCAAAAAAAATCAAGGGGGCTATAGAAAGATGGCTCAGCAGTTAAGAATACTTTCTGCTATAACTGGAGTTCAGTTCTTAGCAACCATGCCAAGAGGCTTAGAACCATCTAACCCTGCTCCAGGAGATGTCATACCTTTGGCCTTCTCTCAGGTACTCGCACTCATGTGAACATACCCACATGCCCAAATACAGACATACATGTTTACATATAATTAAGAAATAATAAAAACAAATTCTATTTTTAAAATTTCCATTATCTACAAAACTAAGACAAGCAGAAAAATATATTCATCTTCCAGCATCAAAATCTCCAAGTTCAAAGTTCAACAAAAATTACTGTGAACGATCACATGTTCTCTAGCTAAACTGTAGATAATCCTAACAGGAATGACAACTGCAGGTACTTCAAGACTTTCAGTTCTTATTTGAACTTCTGAATCTTAACTCAGTTCCCTTACCTGAAGTCAATCTCTGCAAGGGTTTCCAGCAGCTCAGTCCTCACCAACCAGTAGGAGCTGTTCTTCAGAGGCAACATATCAATGAGCAGTTGCAATCCCAAGTCACTGTAGCTGCTGCTGCAAAGACTCAGGACACAGTGCTGAAAAACCCAGTCCAAGGCAGAAGGCATCAGGTCAGACACTACATCTTAAGACAGCACCTCTTACACCTGCATGATGGGGGATGTTCCTCTGTATATATGTTTCTCTTATTGGTTGATGAATAAAACACTGATTGACCAGTAGTGAGTCAGGAAGTATAGGCAGGGCTACGATATGAGAATTCTGGGGAGAGGAGAAACAGAGAAGCCACGAGAGAGACACCATGCTGCCGAAGGATTAACATGCAGAATTATGAGTAAGCCTCGGGGCAATACATAGTTTAATAGAATTGGGTTAATAATTAAGAGAAAGCTAGTAAGTAAGAAGCCTAAGCCATCGGCCAAACAGTTTACAATTAATAAAAGTCTCTGTGTGTTTATTTGGGTCAAAGAGGCTGTGGGACCAGGTGGGACAGAAACCTCCATCTTCACATGCACCTATTTTGTCCTGTTCTATTTGTAAATAGCAACAACAATACTACAGGTTCTCAAAAGTACTGAAGATAAATCTTTATCTTACTATATTTGAGTTTAAAAGTCAATGTGCCCATTACACATAATTTTGTTTCCCTGTCTCCCATTACTTAAACTCCTAAGCCACATTTTCAGAACACTAACTTATATCAGTTTATAAGGAAAAAAATACAACACAGGCCCAGCATAAAGACAAGAGACCTATATCAAAAGGAGTATCTTGGATGTTACTGGGTTCTTCTGATGTACAAGAAAACAAAGTGATTCTGGTACTATTTCCCCTGTGGCCTCAGAGCCTGGTGCATTATCCTGTAATTATCCTATACAAGGATCACACACACAATCTACCTACCAGCATCTGTGCTATCAGCACACCATTTTTGCTCAAAAGATACAACTATACAACTGACTGAAATGTAAAATTTAAAAAAAGGAGTTGAGGGCTGGAAAGATGTGTTTACTGCTCCTTTGGGGGACTTGAGTTTGGTTCCCAGTATCAACATCAGGTGGTTCATAACCACCCAAAATTCCAATTGCAGGATCCAGTGTCCTCTTCTGGTCACTGCACTTACATACAAAAATATATTCTCTCCCCCCTCTCTTCCTCCCCCCCTTACACACACACACACACACACACACACACACACACACACACACACAAACACAGCATTAAAAAATAAAATCTTTTTAAAACTTGGAACCAGAAAAACATTATTTTGAAATTACTACATTTTAGAAAGGGAAGATATTCCCCTCCCTGTGTTTAGCCACTGTGATTTGTTTTGATTTTCTCTGGTTAAATTTTCTGCTATAGCCAATTGTGACTTATAACCCAGCTGATAAGAAATGTCCCACCTTACTCTCACTTGAGCAGCCAAGGCTCTTTTAACAAAAGCCACAAACACAAGGTCAGTTAAATAATGCCCATAATTCCACTGAGCTCAACAGTCTACAATCTTAAAACAGTATTTTAAAAAATTCAACCAATTTTATATTTGATAATAGGAGAAAGGATGTTTCAAATAAAGATGCCAATAATAAAAACTAGAAGTTTATTAAATTTTAATATTATGGCAATATTTCTCTAAAGCTGAATGGTAGATCCCTAAAAATTGTTTGCAGGTTATGGAAATGTGACCTACTAGCTCCAAGTTTAACTGTATCAATGGAACAGTTTATGTAAAACATTATACTTACCCTCACAGCTGTACAAGCCAGCTTGCAAGTGACAGAAGATTCATCCTTCAAAGTTTTCTGTAGCAAAGGAATACAGTCCACCAGAGAAAACGCATTTCCTAACCAGAAGAATGAGCAAGAAATGTCTCTACGGAAACATGCACCTGGGAACAATATCCAGAAAAGACACCAGGACAAACTGTCCATTACCTGTCAGGGTTCTAATGGTGCCCAGCCAGTCACCAACACGGAGCCGGGACCTGCTGAGGATGGAATAGACGAGGGTACCACAGAGAATGGCAGTAGCTCCTCGGACCTGTGGGTCTCCATGATCGATGTAGTTCAAGATGTCAGAGACATACTGTTCCTCTGTGGACACAAAATGGCCCAGCCTGTACCTTCTCCACCAACAAAATTATACTACAAATAAAGCTTCATTCTCAGAAAAGGAAGAAAAGGGAGCATTTTACATCTGCAAAGGACTTGACTATGATGTCCTAAGTCATAAAAGATGTTTGCAGTATGAAGGTTCAAGATTCATCACATGGCAATTATCTTAATACATCACAATTACAAGATTGTGATTCCAGGCTGGCAAATAAAATTAAACTTCCAAGGTTTCATTTGAAATTAAAGATTTGAAACAAATAATCTAGTATACATTTGTTAACTCTAAACAAAATAACATAGGTTTGCCCTGTCACTCAAAGAAAGAAAGAAAGACTTTCTGCTCCAAAACAACTGTGTCCAATGGGAGACAGGGTGTGGTGCTGTCTTGATCAGTCTTAGTCTGAATGTGCATTTCTAACCCAGATGAATGTGCCACAGAGAAATTTGACAATGCAGCTATGACTTCAGAAGAAATTCAGTGTGTGTATGAATGGCTCTCACTTTCTTAGATTTCTATTTTATGACTTGAGTGCTTCCACCATTCACATGGCACCTAAGGGAGTCATGAGACTAAGAACATGACCATGGGCACATCTGGAGAGCTCCAACACAGATGAAACACACAAGCTAACTGGAAACATAGACTGCCCTAAGACAAAAGAAAGCAAGACTATGAGACAGCTTAAGTACTGATTAATCAAGGGAAAGAAGTAAACTTTCAACATACCAGCACCTTCCATGGTGTCAAGAGGTACTTTATACAGTTTGCTGAAGAAAGATTCTGGATGAAGGGCCACAGCTGCACCAATACAGCTGAGGGCCAGGGCCTTCACACTGACCCTCACATCTCTGTCTGGAACCAGTGCTGCAAAGTAACCACCCAGACCCTTTAGCCTTCTCCAAGAAACAGAACCCACCCCTTTCATTTCCTCCCTCCCTCACCAACTAAAAAAATTTAGCTCACCCCAATAACAAAGTACCAACAGACCACCAAACAGAGTTCTACAATGGTAAGTAAGTACCTCCTCAACTCTGCAGTCACTCTGCTGCGCTTACCTTTTTTTCCCCCAGTTAACAAAAAGGAAGCAGATAAAAGGCGGACACAATGGACCAGAGGAGCAGAATCATCATCATTAGGCTGTCCTATGTCCCCTTTGATTCGGCAAGGCTAGAACAGAGAAGTAAACATTTGATTCACTAGTTCAATCAATAAAATGAACCATACCAGGGTGCTAGGGACAGAGATGTCTATACTTGGCCACCTCCATGTCTGGTCACAAAAAGAACACAGCTGGAACCCTAAAACACAGGGCCACAGGGCTGTGGCAAGAGACAAGCTTAGTATGGAGAAGGTGCACTGGGCAAAGGTGTTAAAACACAGCGTTCAGGAAACACTGTTCACACTGGCAAGACACAAGTATCTGCTGGAAATGTAGAAAATACTATGAGCTCCAGGCAAGCTAAAGCAATATAGTGAGAACCTGTCTCCAAAAAAAAACCAAACAAACAAACAAACAAAAAACGAAAACACACAAGCAAAAAGATACCAGACATGGCCAGAGAAGGTTAGAAGGATATAACAGAAAATTGGAAGGCACTCTAAAAAGATGCCATTTTGACTGATAGGATTAAATGACAAAATGCATTCCTGACTTCAAGGAATTTTTAAAGTTTACTGTAAATACAGTAATGTGCAAAAGTAAATAACACAGATGTTTTAAACAATTTAGTAAACAAAAACAAGAACTGCTTCAAAGCTTTGCAGAAGCCTCAAGGGAATGATACAGGATTATCAGGCAGGGCAGAGGTCAGCACAGGGCACCACTGTGCAGGTGGAGCTGTCTGGAGGCAGAACTGAGGCAACTGTTAGGAAGGTGGGTATCCCTTGAGAGGCAAGAAAGAGGAGGACAGTGGGGAAAGACATAAGCCCAGAGATGAGACAGGAACAAATGAGAACAGCAGAAGTCACGGAAATTCCAACCCCCTCACACACAAGCAAGCTCTTGCCTATGAAGCTCACCTTGCTTTCTGGGTCACTCGCTTCGGCAACTTCATCTCTTGACACAAACTTATCTATACTGCTGTCAGAAGGTTGCCTACTATGACCCATTCTCTCCAATAAGTGTGCCTGTTGAAGGGCTTTAAAAACAGGAATCATGATTAACTGACAAATTTCTACTCAAAATATGTATATGTTTACACAAAGGTAAGATGAAGGTATAGGATTTAAATCTAAGTTTGATTATGCCTAAATTGTCATTTTTAGCAGCTATTTATACAACTCGGGAGGGAGGGAGGGAGGGAGGGAGGGAGGGAGGGAGGGAGGGGGAGGGGAGGGAGGGGAGGGGAGGGAGGAAGGGAGGGGTGGGATGGGATGGGAGGTTTCTTTGTAGACCGAATGATAAAGATGCCTACAGCTGAAACCATTTTCATCATGTAAAGTGAACTTACCCAGAGAAGAATTTCTGAAAACATCTGACACTTCACTGGAAAGGACACCTGCAGCCGCAGCCTCCTCCTCTTCCTCCTCCGGTGGCTGTCCTATGTGCATGCCTAAATACTGGCTGTCAGCACTATCCAATACCTGCACAGATGAAGGGGCACTGTCGGGGGCAAACCCTTCAACATGAAGGAAAAGCCATCAACAGGGCAGAGCACTTGTTTGTGACTTATTTATTCCTTGTGGCTTTCACATCATGCATCTCCATCCCATTCACACCTACCGCACCCCTTCATATCCACCCTCCACCCTTGCAACCTCCCCTGCCCTAAAAAATAAAATTTAAGAGGAGAGAAAGAGAGAGAGAGAATGTGTGTGTGTGTGTGTGTGTGTGTGTGTACGTACATCTTTACTTGCAAGAATAAATTGTAAAGAGTCATTGGTATGGTTTAAGGCCTCTGATTTCAGCTACACTATTGATACTGGGCCCTTACTGGGACTCCTCTTAGATATCCTGTTGTTGCCCTGTGTTGTGGAGATCTTACAGCTTTGCATCTGCAGGACCAGTCCCATCATGTACTCCAAGAGATCACAGAGGAGTGGGCCAACTCACGGGTCTGGTACTGGGCCTGGGAGTTGCAGGATTGGTCAGCTTGCTAGCGCTCCCCCATCCTCACCACCAGGGTGAGTGCTCCAATATTGCCATGGCTATTTCACCCTAAACAGCAAGGAGCAAGGGGTGGGCCAGTTCATCCACCTTCATGGCTCACCCACACCTACACCACCAAGGCCAGCTCTACTGTGTTGCCCAGGTGAGGTGCAAGGGCCAACTCTCCTGAGTACTATAGTTGGTGAGGGACAGGGATAACTCTCCTGCTCTCATGGGCAGCTCACTAGAGCTGAGCATTTTATGCATGCAGAATTCAAAGACCATGTTGCATCAGTGACATATAGAGAACCTAAAAGGCAATTATTTATTCAATGCCCATAGGTAAATGCATGTGTAAAAGTAACAAGCAAGATCTCCTCACTGTTAAGAAGCTTTGTTGTGGGATGTTATCTGGGCATGACACAGATACTGTGCTCTTGAACTCTAAGCATCTATGACTACCTATACCAGGCCTGCACAAGATAGGCAATTAACATTCTGGAGGCAGGTTGGTGGAACCTTGCTCTTTCCTAAAGATATGTAAGTGGTCATTGATGGCAGGAATAAACATAGTGATTCTTCAATGATATAGATAATGTTTATAAGCTGCCCATTCTCTGGTAGGGAGCCCTTGGCTCATGCTTCTGTAAGCAACTCCAACTAAACTAACTGATCTGTCAAACTAGACTTAGATGGAGCATTACTTCGGTCTGTCATTGGTGTCACTGGTGTTTGTCTCCCCAAGGAAAGGTCACACAACAACTTTTATAGCTCTAGAAATTCTAAAGAAATTTCAGTCTGTAAACTTTTTGACATTAAAAAAACTTTTTAAAAAGGACATAAGAGTTAGGTAGAAAGGTGAGGGATAAACATCAAAATACAAGTATGGAATTCTCAAATAATAATGTTTTTTTTTAAAATGTGTCTTCATAAACAAGTTTTACAGTAAGTTAGAAACAAAGACAAGGCTTTTAGAAAAGAAAATAACAATAGGTTATCTCCACTAAATTCGTAAATACTTCATATTGTCCAGCCATGAACCCAGTGCAGATTCTGTGGCAAAAAGGTCCTGGAAAGAACAATAATGTGGAACCAATGAGAACTCAGGGGTGTGGAGAAAAGAGAACACTATAGCCTAGAGCAAAAATATCTAAGAGCATCTTTAGCTCCTTGATGGCCATTTATTACCCTTTTCTGTTTGTGGCCTAACATCTTTATTTTGCTTCTAGAGAAAATGTTTTTCTGTATAACCCTGGCTTCCCTAGAACTTGCTTTGTAGGCCAGAGTAGCCTCGAACTGCCTCTGCTTTCCAAGTACTGAGTGAGATCAAAGGTGTGTGCCACTACTCCTGACTGACCTAACATCTTTTAAGCCTTAAGAAATTCTTTAGGGTGTCCAAAAACAGGGCCCTAGTTTCGACTAATTTTGTTCTCCCCACTTTATTCTAACCTGCTTATCTGAGATACCTACAAGTGTACTTGAAAAGTGTCTTGACTTATGAATTTCTTTTTTCTGTTATTATAAAGACGTTACCAAGCAGTCACCACACTGGAACACAGAAACTAGAGCAGTAACCTGAATCTGTGTTCTTGGGCCACAGTCACTAATAGTGCCTTCAGAATAAACTTACTCTCATTCCCTTTGAGGTAAGAGCTGTATTTCTGTATCAATAATTCCATATTGCAAAATGTTTCATATCCATTTGACACTTCTTGTGTAATTTACCTGAAAGACTGAGCAATGGCGGCTCGGGAAGTGGCTCAGTGTGCAAGCCTCCATAAGAACCTGAGTTCAGGTCCCCAGCACCTACGTAAAACCAGATGTAACAGTGTGCATCTGTCATTCCAGTTCTGGGGGTTGGGATGAAGTGGGTATGAGAACTTTGTTGACCAGCCAGCTAATCTCCAGGTTCAGTATGAGATCTTGTCTCAAAAAGTAAACCTATGTCTCCTGGGTTGAGGAGATAGCTCAGTGGATAAAAGTGCTTGGTCTGCAAGCATGAGGACCTGAATTCAAAACCCCAGAACACATGTAAAAATCCAGGCATGGTTGCATAGTCCTATAAACCACAGCATTAGGGTCAGGGATGGGTAAGGATGGGTAGAGATAGATAGACCCTGCAATCTCATTGGCTAGCCAGCCGAAGCAAAACTGTGAGCTTCTAGTTCACTGAGAGACCCCTACCTCAAGGCAATGAGGCAGACGGCGATAGAGGATGATACCTAGCATGCAGCTCTGCCTCTACATGTGCAAGCATAGGGATGCATACCTGCATACACATGCATGCACCACACACATACCATATATGCACAAATAATTTTTCTGTGTCATAAAACTAATTCCAAATTTTTCAATAAAAGACAAATACTCTAAGCCGGGCGGTGGTGGCGCACGCCTTTAATCCCAGCATTTGGGAGGCAGAGGTAGGCGGATCTCTGTGTGTTCGAGGCCAGGCTGGACCGACAGCCTCCAAAACAATACAGAGAAACCCTGTCTCGTAAAACCAAAAAAAAAAAAAAAAAAAAAAAAAAAAAAAGACAAATACTCTATATCAGGGACAACTGAAAATAAATTTCCTGCACTGTCTTCCCTTGAGTGGGTTTACCTAGCCTCTCTTAAAAACAGATCAACTGCTCAGCAAGTAAACTGAGCAATTTCAAATTTCACTGTCAACATAAGGAACATCTATTGGCCAGGAGAGGCAGAACTAGGTCAGACATTTGTAGCCACATGGTGCGTGTGCTTGCTTGCGTGTGAAGCATGGGTGTGAAGAGTGGATGCATGTATATTTATGAGCATGTATGTGGAGGTCAGAGATCAACATCAGGTGTCTTCTTGAGTTGCTCTCTATTTCTGAGACAAGGTCTCTCACTGAACCTGGAGTTCACCCATTTGGGATAGACTGGTTAGCTGGCAAGCCCCAGTCTCCAGTTAGAGGCAACTTACTCAGCTCCTGTGGTCACAACACATAGCCATTTCTGATTTGAATTCAGTGTTTTATCCAGTTCAGTATCTCATTTATATTTTAGAATGATGGGTACAATACAAAATTTAGAGGCAAGCCACAATATTCTGTCATATTCTTAATAAAATATATTCTACAATAGCTAACATTTAATTATATACACTTATTACTGAATGTAAAAACTATTCTACTTTTAGCTGTATAGCCAAAAGAACTGAAAGCAGGGTCTTAGAGATATTCTGTAAATCCATGTTCACTGTGCCATTATTCCTAATAGTTAAACTGTGAAAGTAACCCAAATGCTCACTGATAGATGGAAGGGTAAGCAAAATGTGATCTATCCATACAATAGAATGTTATTCAGCCGTAAAAATGGGGAAATTCTCACATATGCCACATAGAGCCAGTAGTATAAGGATAAATACTACATGGTAAACATACTGCATGAAAAACCTGCAATCATCAAGCTTGTATTGCCAAAAACAAAAAAACAAAAACAAACAAACAAACAAAAAAAAAAACAATGGTTTCAAGAGGAGTGTACAAATCTCTACAGAAGGAAAGGTTTCAGAAGATGAAGACTTAATGGAGAGGTATGATAGTGATTGCACCACACTGTTTAAATATATTTAATACCACTGAAGTGTATGCAGAAAAATGGGCAAGGTGATTTTGTTAAAAGTTACTTTTCTACACAAGAAGAGGAAAAAGGAAAAATGGAAAATAGCAATTCAGAATGCAAGCCAGGTATGATTCATGCCCACATTCCCAACAGTCCAAAGCTAAAGAAGGCTCAAATTTAAGGCCAGCCTAGACTAGGACCCTGTTTCAGAAATACAAAACAAAAACAAACTGACAAGCAAGCATAAAACAAAAGAAACCCACACTTCAGCACACACTTGTACCAAAGTTTTTGATTATATAATCTTTGAGGTGATTCCTGCCCACAAACTCAGATGTCACAGGGACAGAAATATGTGCTACTATAAAATGGAATGTGGTATAAGTATGTCGAAAGGTCAAAAAGTGCTAAAAAAACAAAAACAAAAACATAATATACAGTATTAATATTAACAACCACATTTTGTTAAGACTACAGACGTTCGTAATAACAAGTTCCTTGAAAATTTTAAAGTATCTATTCAACCAGGTCCAACCAGGTATTAAAGATACGTCAAGTGTACAAGATGCGCATAATTAACTAGACTTTGACCTCCATGGGTCAATACAGAAGATATTAGGTGATTTCTTCGGTGGAGGGATCAAACAAGGCCAAGTTCTTTGTTGACCATATGAGTTAGGGGCCTCTGCACACTATGTGGAGCAATAAAGTAAAATGAGCAAGAGGGCCCAAGTGTGAGCATTTAGGAATGAGCTCAGAAGACAAAAGGGCTACCCTGGTAGAGTACTCACAATTTCGGAGCTGTCAGAAGGAGTCACAGCTGAATCAGGCCCTTCAGTGGTGGTCTGAGAGCTGTCACTGATGGGTGAGGAGGCCTGGGTCCCATCATTCAGGTCCATGGCAGGGTCAGATGGAACGGCACTGAACTGGCTGGAGCTGTGGCTCAAGATGTCCTCCTCATCCCCATCAGTAGCAGCACTGGTCAAGTCACAGCCTGACAAATCCACAGAGTCTGCTTGAAGTGTGTGCTGGGACCGAGGCTGCTCAGTGATGATGTCATGACTTACAGAACCAGGAGTGGAGACACCTGAAGAAGCAGCAAGTTCTCCTCCAATTTCACTCTTCACAGAGGCTAAAGACAAAGAGAAACTTATTTGTCAAATGGCCAGAGGAAACAGTAGTTAAAAACAAAGGTATGCAAAATGACAAAACAGTTAAGTGTATTGAATGTTCTAGCTATGAAACAGCCTGGAGCATAGTGAAGAAAAGACTGAGCAGCACAGCAAAGCTGTCTGGAACAAGCAGATTCTTTTTTTTTTTTAAGATGAAGGTTTATTTAGGGTCGTAATTTTGGGTTGTGTGTGTGTGTTTTATTTAAATTAGAAACATCTTATTTTATATATCAATCCCAGTTCCCTCTCCTTCCCATGCCCCCTACCAACCCCCTTCCCATCCCTCTTCTGCTCCATAGAAAGGGTGAGGCCTTCCATGGGGGAATCTTCAAAGTCTGTCACATCATTTGGGGCAGGGCCTAGGCTCTCCACCGTGTGTCTAGGCTGAGAGAGTATCCCTCTATGGGGAATGGGCTCCCAATGTCCATTTGTGCACTAGGGATAAATATTGATCCACCACCAGAGGCCCCATAGACTGCCCAGGTCTCCTAACTGACACCCACGTTCAGGAGGCCTATGGCGGTTTCTGAGTTGTCAGTCTGGGGTCCATGAACTCCCATTTGCTCAGTTCAGCTGTTTCTGTGGGTTTCCCCAGCCTGGTCTTGACCCCTTTGCTCATTACTTCTCCCTCTCTACAACTGGATTCCAGAATTCAGCTCAGTGCTTAGCTGTGGATCTCGGAACAAGCGGATTCTTTATGACTGTGAGAATTCTCAAATGTGTTCCATTCATCACAAAACCCAAATTCGGGTTCTTAGCAACTCTAAAACCACAAACAGGGTATGTGTGACTCAGAGGCAGCTGGGTCAGAGACACAAGGAGACTCCCAGGAACGCTAAACAAGTAACAGAACAACAGTGAATGCATCAGCCTTGCGGGAGGCTTGCTTTCTTCCACACCCTGTTCATCTCCACTCCAGTTCTAGCCTCCTACAGTAAACACACTCCATATTTTCCTAGTTTAATTTTGAAATTCCCACTTACAGACAAACACTATGTGAGATCAAAATCACTTCAGTGCCCATTCTATAATCCAATATTTAACATTTATTCTTCCATAAATGTTTGACAGACTTACAAAAAGAAAGTGGATGATTTGTATTGCAGGAAATGGAAAGTGATCATGGTTGGGAACAGCACATTGTAACAATAAAAGTGTGTACTTTTAGAAAGCTGATAGCATGGCTTGTTTTATGAAATAAAACATTAATTACAAAAACAAGATCACTTGTGAGTTATTGTGCTTGTTCAACTCATTCTAAAATGTAATGTATAAAGCCAGGCATTGGTAGCACATGCCTTTAATCCCAGCACTCGGGAGGCAGAGGCAGGTGGATCTCTGTGAGTTCGAGACCAGTCTGGTCTACAGAACAAGTTCCAGGACAGCCTCCAAAACAATACAGAGAAACCCTGTCTCGAAAAAACAAAAACAAACAAACAAACAAACAAAAATATCACTTCAAAAAACATGAACAAGGTGTAAGCAGTGGCCCAGTGAAGGCAACCGTGTCACAGATTGAGTTTTATACTAGTCTAGGCAGGCCAAAGTTCTTGTTCTATTGACTTTTTTATCTTGTAAGTTGGGGGAGGGGGCATCCATTGACATTATTCAAGTTTTCCTTCCCAAGTATCTCAGTCTTGTTTTTCTTTACCTAAAAGTAAACAAGACCAAAGCTGATGGCATTTTATATAGCTATTAGTGTCTTAAGATAATACCCGTGCTTTATAGAGAACACAAATAATTTTACCTACTTGGAAACAAAAATACACACTTTCAAGTTAAATTACCCATAGACAGTTCTTCAACCCACTGTCCTAATCATAACCCATCTGACTTATAAGACAACTCTACCTACCATCCCCTAACAATATATATGCTCAAGGATATTAATCAACTTTTGAATAGCCTAAAGCAAGAAAAGCTCACAGCCACACACATTCAGAGTGAACATTACAAAAGCATCTGAATTCTAAAAGCACTTTCTGAGCAGGCCGCCCGTGCCCTGCAATGCCATCTACAGGCTGAGTTGATGAAAGGGGCATGATACGGTAGGTAGGAAGTGAAGGCTGACACTGGCTGCTCACAGAGAAGACGGCTACCTGCAAAGGCCGAGCTGCTGACATCTGACCGGGACTCTGAGTCATCTTCCAAGGCTTCTTCTTCTCCTAAGAGCACTTTGCCTAGAAATAATACAATAGTACTTTTTAATTTTGCAAAAAATAAAAAAGAGGGGGTTATAATCAAATAACAGTCATGCATAGTGTAACACGCTTTTAGTTCCAGCACTCAGGAAGCAGAAAACTCTGAGTATAAGGACAACCTGGTCTACACAGGTTGTTTTTAGGCTAAACAAGGTTACATAGTGAGACTGTGTTTCAAAAAAGTAAACATACATTCTAAATTGGAAAGCACAGGTATATTTACTTTACCCCCATATAATTTACCCATTTGTGTTTTATATTACTACAACACTAAAGAATGAAAAGAGAATAACATTTAGAACACTATAAAACCAATAAATCTATAGAGAAAAAGAGGTAGAACTATACCACAAAGTAATTTTTATTGATTTTGATTACTGTTACAGTTAAATAATTTATCATTACTTAAATGAATGAGTAGCTTATAGTTGAAAAGATGAAATTCTATTAATCAGCCCTTGGAATATCTATGTTCTATTCCCAATGACAAATAAAAACTTGCATATCAAACTCTTACATATAAATAAATCACTTTCATTTTATTATCTTTTTATATTCTAGACTATAGCTAAGAATCTGGGAGGACAAATATATTCCTGCAAAGTTTCAAAACTATATTTTATAGTTTATGTTTAAAATTTTATTAGACTTAATATCTCTATGGTTATACTACAAACATCATTAAACAATACCATTATGTCAATTGAACTGAGAAAGGCCTAAGAGATTTCCAGAGAAGACTGATTAACTAGAATGGAAGACTTGTGCTCAGTGTGGGTAGCACTATTCACAATGTGAAATAAAAAATGAAGAACAAGGAAGGAAGCCCACCAGCATAGGTACAACCTCCTGCTTTCCGGTTGCAGTGAGGTGAGCTGCTCTACCACAACTTCCCTGCCATGATGGTCCAAAACCTCTGAAACTGTGGCCAAAAATAAATCTGTTCCCTGAAGTTGTATATATCAGTTATTTTGTCACACTGAGGAAAACTAAAAAAAGATACTATGAAATTGCATCATCAAAGGGACAAGCTAATGAGTAAAGAGAATATAAATCTATGTAAAATCAACACAGCAACTTGACACAAATACTAACAGAGCCTTTCATTAACACAACATGTAGTTTAAGAAATCAAATTAAGACTTAAGAACAGTGAATTTAGATTTTTTTTTTTTTTTGGTGTTTTGAGACAGGGTTTCTCTGTATTGTTTTGGAGGCGCTGTAGACCAGGCTGGCCTCGAACTCACAGAGATCCGCCTGCCTCTGCCTCCCGAGTGCTGGGATTAAAGGCGTGCGCCACCAATGCCCGGCTGTGAATTTGGATCTTAATGTTTCTACCCTCCAAGTCAGTAGCTGATGATTATGTTCTAGGGAGAGGTCCCTAGAGAGGATTACTTAAAGACATAAAAGAAGGGCAGTCAGTGACTGGAGAGATGGCTCAGCAGTTAAGAGCACTGGTGTTTCACAGAGGAGGGTCTAGGCTCTGCTCCAAATGATATGACAGACTTTGAAGATTCCCCCATGGAAGGCCTCACCCTCCCTGGGGAGCAGAAAGGGGGTGGCATAGGGAGTTGGTGGGGGTGGCAGGGGAGGAAGGGAGGGAGAGGGAACTGGGATTTGCATGTAAAACAAGCTTGTTTCTAATTAAAAAAAAAAAAAAAAAAGAGCACTGGTGTTCTTCCAGAGGACCCAGGGTTCAAGTCCCAGCCCACTACAACTCCAATTCCAAGGGATCTGGCACCCTCACACAGACATGCATGCAGGCAAAACACCAAGGCACAAAAATAAATAAATGGATGAATGATGAAGAGTGGAGGGCTGTCAACAGAGAAGAGGCTCCTGGCCATCCTGACCTCAACTGAAGTCTACATGCTCCACAACTCTGGTTTTATCTATCTTACATCTGGCAAATTATACTTGTTCTAATGTCTATTGCTGTGACAAAACACCATGAAGAAAGTCAAGGCAGGAATCCGGAGGCAGTAACTGAAGCAGAGACCTTGCAAGAAAGCTGCTTACTGGCTTGCTCAGTCTGCTTTCTTATAGCACCCAGGACCACCAGTCCAGTGATGGCACTGCACATAGTAAACTGAACCTTCCTATATCAACAACCAAGAAAAGGAACCAAAAACCTGACCACAGATCAGTGTAGTAGACATTTTATCAAGGTTCCTTCTTCAAAAATGATTCTACTTTGTATCAAGTTGATATAATACTAGCCAGCACACCCGGCAGTGGTGTACACCTTTAATCCTGGCACTTGGGAAGCAGAGGCAGGTGGATCTCTGTGAGTTAAAGGCCAGCCTCGTCAACAGAGCAAGCTCCACGACAGCTAGGGCTGTTACACAGAGAAACCTTGTCTTGAAAAACCAAATATATACGTATGTATGTGTGTATATGTGTACATATACATACATATACACATATGTATACATACATGTGTGTGTGTAAAAAGTTAAATATGGCTGAAAATTGATAACAAGGCATAAATAAAATGATGAACCAAACAAAATAAACTATTTAATGTACCTAATAATAAGGTTCATTAAAAAGGGAAATTACCAGCCGGGTGGTGGTGGCGCACACCTTTAATCCCAGCACTCAGGAGGCAGAGGCAGGAGGATCTCTGTGAGTTTGAGGCCAGCCTTGTCTACAAGAGCTAGTTCCAGGACAGCCCCCAAAGCTACTGAGAAACCCTGTCTCTAAAAACAAAAAACAAACCAAAAAAAAGGGGGGGGGAATTACCTTTATAAATACAGTGGTACATTCTCTAAAGTAGCACTGAGCCCACCTGCATCTTTAAGATTTCACTGGAAAACAGCCAGACTCAGCAGTTCACTCATTATATCATTGTTCTGTGAGGGCCACAAGGCAGGGAAATAGCCGCAAGAGCCTAAGGCCCACAAAGTTAAAACCAGTTACTCTCTGGTTCATTGCAGAAAGTTTGCTGACCTTTGACCTCAAACATTAGAAATTATGATAAACAAGTCTGATATAAACAAATTTTAAATTACAGATTCCAGCAGTATTCACACACACACACACACACACACACACACACACACACACACACACACTCTCTCTCTCTCTCTCTCTCTCTCTCTCTCTCGGAGGAAATATTAGGAGAGTCTAATGTATTATGCAAGCATAGAAACTGTAACTGTAGTCAGATTCAACACAAGACTCAGAAATAATCACCTTTTTGCTTTCTTGAGAGAACAGGGCTGCATGAGGAGCCTCCTCCAGCTGTAAATCACAGAAGGAGATTATTTACTAAAACATTGTTTAAACACCACATGTCACACTTTAAATGGGAAATGACACTCAAGTTCAAATACAGTTTTCTAAAGATACAACTAAAATGTCAAAAGAGCTCATTTAAATTGCATTTTAAAAACCAAATTAAAACTATAAGACCTTATATTATTTGGCCAACCAGCAATCAGATATAAGTTTTCATTGGAGACAGTTACTAGAGGTGTGTATTCCTGTTCATTGGTCGTACAATATGCTTTCCACAAAAATAAGGATTCTTCAGTGCAAAGAACAGCAGAAAAAAATATTTTCTGCTCAGAGTTCAGGCAAACATTTAAAGCTCACCAGGCCACAATCAGATTTTCCAGGCAGAAGGTCTCTAGTTTGTAGCTACAGTTAAGTCTGGCTCCTCAATATGCATACTGTGGCAGTCATGGCAAGGCAGAATCAGCAGAATTTATCAAAACCTGCTAAATGCCAAGTCACTTCTGGAGGCTGGCACTCACAGATTCCTCTGTCCCACCATCCAAGGATAGCTCATTTCAGACAGGGTAGGCTGCTACTGCCTACTCTAGGGCCCAAACTCTTTAAACATCAAGAACAGAGCAAACTAGGGAGGTGTCTACGAGGATTGGGAATGGAAGGGGCTCTCTAAAATCAGGATCCAAGGAGAAAAAGAATGCTAACCCCCCCCAAAAGACACAAAAATCTGTCCCTAAAGATTCATCTCTGACAACCAAACGTGAGGAAATACTCTGCTTAATATTTCTCCATCACTGCACCTAATGCAGGTGACAAGCCAGGAAGGCAGGAGATAAGGCTTTAAAGGTGTGGCGTCGTTCTATCATCTAGCTTTCTAACCCTTAGATTTATGTGCAAAAGAAGAAAGATGCCTACATTGTGAGGTTGGTGCAGGAATTTTGGCATGGATGGCTAAAGCATAAAGAAACGAGCATTGCTGCACAGCTGGTTAGAAGACCTCACTGAGAACGCACCTAAAAGTTCCACAATGCTCCCACTGCGGCCTCGGCCCCTGGCCTCCTCTTGAACCACAGTGAGCTGCCCAAGACCACCTGGTGTGGTCAGTGCTTGCAGCAGCTCAGGGGGAGGAGTACGGAAGAGCTGCTGCAAGAGCTCCAGTGCCCCTGTCACCACATTGTGGTCTTGGTGCTGCGTGTGATGCAAAGTCAGTTCATAAACCTAGGAGTAGAAACAGGTCTTCAGTCATGTTTCAAATGCATTCAGATTTCACTTTGTTTTCATTGGCTTTTGTTGGCAAAGCTGTGCCTTAATTTTTCCATCTAAAGACCTCTTTATCACATCTAGGGTCATTATTGTCCACTATATTTTCTGAATTCCCATGATTTTTCATTTCTATTAACTCCTTGGAAATACATAGAGTACTTCCTCTACGACAGCAGTATGTTAACTCAGAACTCCATTTTCCAAAACTGATGAGTAGGAAAAAGAATAAAACCAATGAGGAAGCAGGTGGGGACATCCAACTGCCAGAAACATGGTTCTGAATGCCAGGGAGAAAATAGCCAGAAACTTTAAGGATGTCAGTCTTGGTATTTTAATATTATACCACACTATAGAAGAAGTAAGTTTGTCAGTTTTCTCTTTAAAGTAACAAGGGGAAAAGAACCCACAGGCCTAAATTGTAATTTCAAATAACATATAAGTTAGCAGTATAAATATATCCTGAGCAATTTCAATCATACTTACAAAATCACAATTCAAATCAAAGTTTGCCAACCCAATCATTAGTTGATATAAAAACAAACAAATAAAAAAAAAAACACCCATACATTTCTTTTTTGAAAGTCAGTGTAGAAGAATGAAAAACAAAGAGTAAAGCTTCCCAGGAAGTTGCCTTTAAACTTTAGCTCTTCAGATGCAACCTGCACACACAAATCATGACTGGCAAACTGGGAGCCACAGCCACATCTAGTTTTATTCTTGCTCTTCACGCCCCATTTTGGATTTTTTTTTTTTTGAGACCTGGTCTCATCATGCAGCTATGAATAGCTTGGATTTCCTCTAAGGGCAGGCATGCAATGAACTTGTACTTGTCTGGTCCCACTCTACTACTTTTTGAGACAAGGCAACAGTGACAGAGTACTTCTATTTCACTCATGACCAGGCTGACAAACAGAGGCCACAGACTACGGTCAGTCTTGTAGTCTGCCACATGTACACATTATTTGGTCTTTGGGTGGCCCTCATGTAAGGGCAGGGTTACAGTCACCCTTACCTGGACAAGCTGCTCTGTAGAAGGAGAGACTTCCATTTCTTTCCGTGTCACCCCAAAGCTGCCTTTTAGACTTGTGTCCTTGACCTGCTGCTGGAGCAAGGGCACGAGACACCTCAATGTTAGTAGCACACCAAGGATCAGGAGAGTGGAATGTTCTTCCTCTACGGGAACCAGCAGACCTGCAAAGGCAGCCAAAGGAGCTTAACAGCCAGTCTGTTGGAGAATATTTTACATTTATTTATGCTGCAGAATATTACTTTAATTGTGTAAAGGTGTGTTACTTTTGCTTATACTACATTTGTTTGATGATGTAAAGATATATTGCATCTGTTTCACCTTCCTGCCTAAGGCACCTGATTGATCTAATAAAGAGCAGGCCAGGCTTTGGTGGCCCACACCTTTAATCCCAGCACTCAGGAAGGCAGAGGCAGGCGGATATATGTGAGTTTGAGGCCAGCCTGGTCTACAGAGCGAGTTCCAGGACAGCCTCCAAAAAAATACAGAGAAACCCTGTCTCGAAAAAACAAAAAACAAAACAAAACTGAATAGCCAATACCTAGGCAGAGAAGGGACAGACGGGGTTGCCACG
Source organism: Mesocricetus auratus (assembly GCF_017639785.1). NCBI lineage: Eukaryota > Metazoa > Chordata > Mammalia > Rodentia > Cricetidae > Mesocricetus > Mesocricetus auratus. Next base: position 14,946,591 of record NW_024429190.1, on the reverse strand, counting down.
CAGAGAGAATAAACAGCAGGAGAAATCTAGACTCAAGATCAGGAAGAATGAGGGAAGAGGAGGAGGAGGAGGAAAGGAAGAGGAGGAAGAGAGAATGAGGGACATGACCAGAGCAAGAAGCCAGGCAGACACCAGCCAGCAGGTATGAGAAGCGGTGAAAGTAAGATATAGATAAGAAAGGTAATAAGCCCCAAGGCAAAAGATAGATAAATAAACAGGTTAAAATTTAAAAGAGCTAAATTTAAAAGGCTAGACCCAGTTTAATTCCAAGCATCTACATGGCAGCTCACAACTATCTGTAACTCAAATTCCAAGGGACCTGACACTCAGGGAAATATACCAATGCATATAAAAATAAATAAACATAAGCAAATAAAAAAAGAGCTAGCCAGAAAAGAGCTAATAAGAAGTCTCTGTGTCATGATTTGGAAGCTGATTGGTGGCCCAAAAGAAAAAGCCTGATACAGTCCACTGTTCAGAGAACCACAGTCCCTACTAGTAAGAAGGGAGACCTAGGGTTATTGTAAGTCTGGAAGTTAAAGGGAAAGGTGGCATAAGCAAATCTGTGTGTACCCAGATCAAGGAGCAGCTTGGCGGCATAAAACGTGCTCTTAGCTTGACAAGACCCTCACAGAAAATAGAACTGTATTTCAGAGTCAGATAGTTGTATCAAATGTCTACATGGTCAATCCAGGAGGATTTGATAGTGTACATTTTGATTTTGACAGCAGCCAAAAATGAAAGGAAAAATGTTGGTTTCCCTAGAGTACCCACAGAGGGCTAAAACACAGCCTCAGGCCTCTTGAACAGAAGGCCAGGCCAGTGAGGTATGTAAGATTATATACCAGCTGGGTGTCCTAGGGCACGGCTACAGATGAAAAGTCACCAAGACCACCTATGGGCTTGCAGCATCCCCTACAAAATTCACATTTAGCAGTCAGCAGCTGTGAATGGCCTAGTTAAGATGCCAAGGGTTAGTGTGCTTTAAAAGATTGAGCGCATGCTGAGGCTAGGTCACTTGACCCTTTCTCTCTTACCTAGGAGCACATTTAGGAGCCAATTGTAGAAGTATTGTGTCCTCCGGGAGTGCTGGCAGATGCTCACTGCTGAGCCAGCTGCTGTCCTTCGGACAGTGGGAGAACTTGACTTCAGATTTGCTATGAAAGCTTTCAACAGAACCTGTAAAGGCAAAACCCAATGTGGAGCTTATGACACATTTCACAGAACTCCAAATCGTGTAGACATAAACTGTAACAAACTGACACATTTTTCATAGGTGAAAGGAAATATCCCAAATTTCAGGTAGTCAGTGTTTATCAACACAATCTATTTACTTCCTTATGAATTGCATTGGGAATGCTATGAGATGCTCAAATGGTAAAAGCCCTTGTAGTTCTATCCCCAGAACCAACATGGCAGGAGAGAACCAACTTGCATGTATCCACAGGAATAAGTGCACGCGCACATGTGCACGCATGCGGGCACACACACACAGATCAACCAACGTTTAGAAATCTACACCAGGAACTTGCTAATTGTGAGTGGCAGTTTCAGTATTTATAGGTTTACTCACAGTATTCAAGGACAGAGGTGTAATAATACTACATAAAGTTAAAAAGAAACCAAAAAAAAAAAAAGTGACAATATTAAGGAAAAAGTACCAGACACTACAGCAATAATCTGGCCTAAGAATCACTGCAGAAGTGCAACTGCTATACTAAAGTATCCACCCAAGACTGGCACCTCTGTGAATGGAAGGCTGTAACTCAGACATGATAGTGTATCATGCACAACCTTCTAAGAAATCAGAGATAAGATGTTCTTGGTAACCTCTAAAATAAGCCTATACCGTTCTTCTTGATCCTTCCTCTTTCCTTTCTTCTTTCTTTTATTAAACCTTGCTTCTCTTGTCTTTCTTTCACTTGCCTAGCTCCCTCCTTTATCTTTTTCTTACCACTTCCACACTTAGCCTAATAACTGTTAACTTCAAAGCACATTCCATAATAGCCCTGCCATTTTCAGTTTCATGCCCACTAGTGATATATTAGTGGCTGCAATTGATTTTAAGTGTGCTATGTATCTTGTATGGTTTAATGCACTCAAGAAACAGAGGCAATATCCAAGGCAATGGCTGTGCTAATAGCAACAAAAACACACGTAAGAATTGTGAAAAGGGGGACTCAGCTTTACTCCTTTTCCTGTGGAACCTCTTAGCCCTCCCTTCTAACCCATCCCCATTCCTTTGTGTCAGCCTATGCACCTAGAAACACTTTCTACCTGAGACCCCCAGTGGCCACATAGGGAGGGCTGAGACTCAAGTAGGTAACTTTCTCTCTCCTTCCTGTCTTCTATTACCATCGCTACTGGCTTAACCCCAACCCTGTGGCACCCTGCATACTCCAACTCCAATCTATGGAGACACCACCTCTTGGTACAGACCTAAGGTCCCCCCTTCCCCCAGCCCTTTCATCCCCACATCTCCGGACACATTCTTTGTGCTACTACAGCCTACTTGAAGGAGTCCCTCCTCCCACCACACATCCAGCTCCCCAAGATCCTGCTTCTTGGTGTGGACTGGATTCTCCAGTTCTAGATGACAAAACAAGGATTTCATTCTCCTGAGGAAAAAGGGATCTGCATACCAAAGGCATTTTTAGGAATGCCAAATGCCAACTGCCTCCTGCTCACCCTTTGGAGGACAACACTAGTGTACAGGTTCCACCACAATGGGAGCAAACCCAGACAGAGAGAAAGACAGCAGCCAGGAAGAGGAGAGCAGCAAAGGATGACAGAACTAACAAACCCAGGAATCACTGGCCACATTGAGCAGCAGGGGTGGAGAACTTCAAGGTGGTAACTGCCAGAAGAAATAGACCCACACTCCATGGGTTTCAAGATTCTTGGCAATGTTTTTATCTTTTTGAAAAATGGTTTATTTTTAAATTATTTATTTTATGTGTATGGGTGTTTTGTCTCTGTACCATGTATGTGCTTAGTGTTCTCAGAAGCTAGGAGAAGGTGTTGGACACCCTAGAACTAAAGTTATAGATAATTGTGAGCCACCACGTGGGTGCTACAAACAGATTCTGGATCCTCTCAAAGAGCAGCCAGTGTTCTTAACCCCTGAGCCGCCTCTCCAGCTTCTATCTTTAAAATTTTTTAAGATAGATTATTTATTTGTGTGTAAGTGTATGTGCATGTGTGTATGGCTGCATGAGCCTATGTGTGTGCATGGAGACCAGGAGAAGGTGCTAGGTGTCCCTCTCTATCACTCTGTCTATTCTATTTTGAGGCTGAGTCTCTTTTTGAATCTGGGGCTTGCTTTTTCTTGACTACACTGAGTGCTAGCAAGCCAAAAGTGACTCTCCTGCGTTTGCCCCTTCAGAGTTGACAAGTGTTATTTAACCACATGTTTTTTTGTTTGTTTGTTTTGTTTTGTTTTCTCTGAGCTACTGTGGTTTCCTGTTAATGCCAATGTGATGTTTAAAAAGATGATTTCATGGAGTTTGGATGAAGAAGGTAGAGGATGTGTCTAAGGAGAATAGCATGCATACTAATGCTGTTACTGTCATTCTTCCCTCCTTGGAGTGGTGGAAGCTCCTGAAGGCTGCAGGAATGAGCACTGTGGAATATTCTCACACATCTCTCTGATAACTGCTATCAGAGTCCGGAGACAGATGGATGCCCACAATGGTTGGTTCTGGATCCTTCCATGCTATAGATGCTATCTGAGTAAGGTGACACTTCCCTTTCTTTTTTAAGAGTAGATACTATCTCCTTCATGAACCTTTGACATGTAAGAGATCTGGTCATTGCTGGAACCTAAAAACAGAGTACCATATTTTCCTACTTGTCCTGGTCCTATGTCAGAGGAAAGCTCAATAATGCTTATTTTGCTGGATTTGGATTTTAAGTTTTACGTTTGTTTTTCAACTATAGAAGAGATGAACTTAGCTCTAATCCTTCCATGCAACAAAACCTTGCTTTCTGGGCACTAGAAACAAAAGAAAAGCCCTGGTGACTTTACATCATCCATACCCACAAGGCTGACCAGCTCTTCTTCATTCATTCCTATGTAGTCCTTTCCTCAGCTAGCCTAAGTGGTCAATCCAGTATACCAAACCCCATTCACTCTGGGAAAATGCCTTTGAATTTGCATCTATAAACTATCTCCTTGACTCTACTCCATGACAGGAAAGGAGAAGTGAAAGGAAACTCTTGAGATGCTTCTACATGAAGCCAATATGACACCAGAAGCAACTCCAATGACCCACCAGACACCCTCAGCCCCTTAAGACTCATTCTTAGAGGCAGCAACCATACCTTAATTTCATTGTCATTAGCAAAATTTCCAAAAGAAGCCATAATTTTGGGAACAGCTGCAGCCAAGGTCTCCTGAACTGACTCCTCAGGTCTCTTGCTTGTTCGGGTCAGGCATGGAAGTAGATTCACCAGGTAAGGCCTGAAGGTGCAAGAGAAACATTCATCATTCTTAAAAAACATATGCTCGTGGTCCCCCATGATGGAAAACCCAGTTTTATAGGTAGGCTGGCCCTTAATAGTGACTACAATGTTCAACTACAAGCACAGGAAGCATAAATGCTGATAACGTTCAACTGTCCTTCATCTCTCCCATAATTTACGAAGGATATTCAAGAAGTTAGGTTTAGAGGCAAGCAAGATGGCTTAGTGGGGTAAAGGCACCTGCTGACAAGTCTAAAGACCCAAGTTTGATCCCTGGCATCCACATAGAAGAAGAGAATCGACTCCTGTAGGTTGTCCACTAACCTCACCCATATGAGATGGAACACACAGAGAGACCCACAGACAAATTGAATGTAATTTAAAAGGTTGGGCTTAAATATTATTTGCAACAAATAATTGTTAAAATATATTTTAAGTAGAAAACAACAGATTAAAGAAAATACTACTTTATAAAGAGAAACTGGAGGGAACCAAGGAGAGAGCTTATACAGCAAGCACAGGAAATGAGTTTGATCCCAAGTATCCACAAAAAAAGCCTGACACAGTGAGCCCACTTGTACTCCCTGCACTAGGGAGGCAGAAACAAGTGAATCCCTGAGCCTAATGGTTGGCCAGGCTAGCCTCATTAGCAGATCCCAAAACAGTCAAAAACTATCTCAAAAAAACAAGTTGGACAGCTCCTGAGGATCAGCACCCCGGAATGACACCTATGGCGTCTCTATATTACAGGAACTGGCACACATCCTTAAACAATAACATTTTTAAAACAAAATACAGACATCATTTACTGAAAAAGTAGTATTTAAAAACTACTATGGGCTGGGTGGTGGTGGTACACACCTTTAATTCCAGCACTCGGGAGGCAGGAGGATCTCTGTGATTTCGAGGCCAGCCTGGTCTACAGAGTGAGTTCCAGGACAGCCAGAGCTGTGCACAGTGAAACTCTGTTTCAAAAAACAAAAACAAAACAAACAAACAAAAACCCTATTGTGGGATAACTGTTGCCTCCACACTTTATATGACCATCAATATCATGAAGCAGAGCAGCTGTGATGACTTACAAGGAGAACGTAGAGCAACAGGCATGACAGCAAAATAAAGAGAACTATAGAGTAGTTACCTAGGCCTTTGGCAATGGAGCTGTTACCATTCCCTTTTGGAGAAGAGAAGAAAGGTCATAAGGCCCTCAAGACCTAATCACCTTTGTGCCACAGGTATATATAACCTTAGAGGTACTAAGGTATGTAAAGGGCAAACTGATTGGAGGTGAGACATCAATGGCATAGCTGCCTATGAGTTGTCTATGCTCTTGTACACAGCCAAATAAACCCATTAATTTGGCAAGCTGGACTTGATGGAACTTTTCTTTGGTAAGTCAGCTCCTTTTGATTAGAAATCAATACAAGTTTCTTTTATGCTCCCCAGGAAAGCTGCACAATCTCTGGGGGTTGGGGGGAGTGTTCAAATTAAATGAGGCCTTCAAACAACAACCCAGTCCTTAGAGAGAAAATCATGCATCTAGTAGGAGGACTGAGAAAAAAGAGACATGGCTGACATTGGGGTGCCTGCTACAAGGCCCTCTTATGTAGCAGCCAGGCTTACAAATAGTACAGCCATCTTTATGAGGCAGACATCTGTGACATCTTGAAATATACTGGGCAAAAATGCCTAGAAAACCTGCATAAGGAGGTGACAATTTTTTCTGAAATGTGAAGCCATTATGAGGAAAATAAAACGGATTTGTTTGGAGAGCTAAAATCAGACCCTGAGTCAATATAACATGTCTGAGGTAATGAGCTAACAGAGGGTTAGCAGAGGCTAGATTGTCCCTTGCCTTGAGCGAGACACCTAGACTATCTGACAGCACTAGAGAATAATTAAGAGGGTTTAAGGAAGAGAATGACAGGACAGTCACTTTTGAACAGCTCTTTGCTATGTTATAAATCTGGGATGTATAGCTCAAAAATATTACAATTTTCAAAGTAAGGTCACTTGAGCTGGAAATGTGGTTTGGTGGTAAAGTGCATGCTTAAGTATGCCTGAGACCTATTCTCAGTACCAAAGCCAACACAAAAATACATACATAAGCACAGTAAAAAGAAAGGTTCTATAAAAATAAATTTGTATGTGGTCACATAAAATTCTTACTGAAACTCAACCTCAACTGAACTCATCACTGTTCCTTATAAATGTGAAGATTTAGAGCATTCTACCAGTTTCTCGTGGATAGAGCCTAGGGTCTTTGGGACATGGGCAGTACATTTTGCCAGCTGAGGAGAAAAGGAAGGAACTGATAAAACTACAGCCCTGTTTTGTTACTCAAGCCAATAAGCCAAATGGGTGGGCTGAATAAGAGACTCAGTGGTAGAACGATTGCCTAGCATGCCTGAGGTCCTGGATTCAATACCTAGCACCATGGAGGTTAAGGGACAGCAACAGGTTAAAAATTTTATGCACTATTCAACATTCATTTCTCCAACCCATGTGCTAGACTCTGGTAGTTTAAATGTAATTGGCCCCCATAAGCTCATAGGGAGTGGCATTATTATTGAAGAAGATGTGGCCTTGTTGGAGGAAGTGTGTCACTGTGGGGGTGGGCTTTGAGGTCTCAGATATGCTCAAGCCATGCCCAGTATCTCAGTTCACTTCTTGTTGCCTTCCAATCAATATGTATAATTCTCAGCTCCTTCTCCAGTACCAATTCTGCCTACACACCACCATGTCCCACCAAGATGTAAATGGACTAAGTCTCTGAACTATAAACCACACCAATTAAATGTTTTCTTTATAAAATTTGCTGTGGTTATGGTGTCTCTTCTCAGCAACAGAAACCCTAACTAAGACATATACAAATGCTTATTTTTCAATAACTGTTATACTTGCTGCTGCTGAGATCAGATTCAATTTTCAATCATTTGGCAAGTATCTTTAACCAATACATTGTGTGAACACCATATTCAGGTTGAGAATCCAGCATAGACTAGGATGGTGAGATCATGTTACTCCATAAGTCTCTTGGGGAATGTTGGGCCAAGAAAGAAGCACATTAATGGAGTATATGCAAATATTCCTGCTAGAGATGGGTGTTAGGAAAGAAATATAAGAAATGAACAGTAACCAAAAGAGCAAAAACAGGAAACTTAGAGGACAAGAATGATCTCTCAAGGGTGAACATCTGCACTGGGACTTACAAGACCAGCAGGACTAGCCATCTACCAAACAAATCTGAAAAATAATATAGAGATACAACTTACCTACATTTTTGAGGTCGAACCAGGTGAGCCAGCTCAGCAAACCTCCAAAGCGCTGCACGCAAACTTCGAGGAGCACCATTCTGGGTGGGGTTTACAAGTGATGTGTTACATCTAAAAGTCACAAGCACTTTCTAAGATAGGTTTATTGTATTGGAGCTGCTTACATCCTCTTTTGGAGAGTTATTAAACATACTTTTTCACTGTTAATTTTCAGAGAAAGGTCCAATTAAATGTGTAAAATAGCTGGTATCTCCACAGATTTCTGAAGTTCAGCAGGCTTCACTTAGAAAAACATGGTTTATTTAAAATAGAAAGTTTCCAGGGGCTGGAGAACATCTCAGGGGTTAAGAGCACGTACACTCTTGCAGAGGACCTCAATGGACACTGCACATACATGATGCAGAGGTACACATGCAGGCAAAACTCATACCCAAAAAATAAAGTAACAAATGTTTACAAAAGTTGCTTCAAATTTCCATTTCATCTAACAAAAATGAGTACATTTTTAAAGAAAACTGAAGTCCACTTCATCAATGGCATTTCCTTCTAACAGTTTTACTTAATAACTTAGAAGATAAAAATCTCATACTGTACTTAACAGTGAAAACAGTATGATCTTTCCAATAATGCAGAGCAAAGGCCCACCTTTTTAATTTCCTTATAGAGTTCTAGCTGTAGCCTTGGAAGATTAGAATCCATCAAAGCCTATAAATAGATTAAAAGAGATTTGTTATAGAAGATACATTCTACCCACAGTTTTAAATAAAGCTAAAGCTAAATGGCAACCAAAATTTTAATTTTTAAAGAAAAGTAACATAACAGCAACTAAATAACAAAGCTATCTGTTAAGAAAAAAGTAAATGTATATAGAAATTATAGAACATTCTAAATTCAGGTCTTTATTGGGATAAAAACAAAAGGAAAAATAATTTAACATTTATAATAATCAAATACTATGTAACATCAAATTAAGATTAACCCTAAGCTCTCATAGTAAACATTCAGTCTTCACTAGTTCATTTGGACAACTCAGGTGACCTCTAAGTAAGAATGGTATGGGGGCTGTACTCATAGAATCTTGAGCCCCTATGTCTAGCAGGGAATATGTGACACAGAATCGAAGTTCTGAACCTCCAAAATGGTGAGGATACTCAGAGACCCCATTCTTTGATCCAACCTGGGTCCCAGTGTCAGCTAGGAAGTCTAAAAGTCCTCACAGCTCATTTCTTGACTTTGCCTGCTCACTTCTGAGCTAAATCAGAAATAAGGTCTATGTATCCAACTTCAAGCCCCAATCAAGGATAATGGCAAAGTCCACATTAAAGAAGGGCTCCCTACTCTTGTCCCTAGAATTTTTTCTTCTAAAATGACATGCTAAAATTGTGCAGAGAAAGTGACCCAGCTCTCCTTTTCAGTCACATGCAGCACCTGATATCTACAGACCAAGAAGAGATGGTTAGCTCTGTCAACCAGACACAACCTAGATTTACCTGGAGACAGTCTCAAAAGATCTGTCTAGAGCAGGTTGTCCTGTGGACATATTTGTGAGGGACTGTCTTGATTGCCTTAATTGATATGGGATAGCCCAGGCTGAAAATGAGTAACACCATTTGGACCCTGAACTGATTGAAAGTAGAGAAAGTTACTGAGTATTAGGCACACATACATTTATTGTCTCTCCACCTTGACTGTGGCTCTGACCAACGCTTCATTGTAATGATGGACTACGACCTGAAGTTCTAAACTAAATCCTTCCTACCTTCAGTATTTGGGGGGGGGGGTCAGGATATTTTATCATAGCAACAGAAATGAAACTAGGACACAGGGATCATCCACTGGGCCCTGAGCTTGAAAGTTAAAACAGAGGCACATTCTGGAAAACGTACTCAGGAGTGCAGCATTCCATCAACTTTTTTTAAATTCATTTTATGTGTGCCTGAGTGTATGTATGTGTACAGTATGTGCATAGGAGCATGCAGAAGTCAGAAGGTGGCTCAAAATACACGGAAACTTGGGTTACAAGTGGTTGTGAGCCACCTCGTGGATGCTGGGAACTGAATTCAGGCCTTCTGTAAAAGCAGCAACCTTTCTTTCTTTCTTTCTTTCTTTCTTTCTTTCTTTCTTTCTTTCTTTCTTTCTTTCTTTTTTTTAACAAGACAGGGTTTCTCTGTATTGTTTTGGAGGCTATCGGTCCAGCCCGGCCTTGAACTCACAGAGATCCGCCTGCCTCTGCCTCCCGAGTGCTGGGATTAAAGGCGTGCGCCACCACCGCCCGGATAGCAGCAACTTTTCTTAAGAAATAAACCATCTCTCTGGCCCCACCAGCAAATTTTAAATCCTGATTCTGGTGCTATAGTTTGAACAAAAAACGCAAATCAGTTGACAAACATATTAAAAGACATACTTTTCAAATAAAAATAGAAAGTACATCAAAGCCTGTTTTAGCTACTAAAATCTAACTCATTCTGTAGTAGAGAAAACGAAAGCTCAAATCTCCTAAGCACAGAACATGGCTCTTCCCTGGGGCCCTAATGGAGTGATGATACAGCTCATCATAGCTTCCTCTCCCACAATCCCCAGCCTGACTCCACACATGGCTGAAAAACAAACCCCACAGCCCAACCGCCTACCTCATAGCTGGGCAACATTCTAGCTCTTGACCTCCCCTCAGCTGGGGTCCCTCTTTCCACTTCCTATCAGGACCAGCTTCCACACAAAGCCAGTGGTCTGCAAAGAGCCCTCATTTTCTATGAAAATGTGTCTTGAACTGACCCACAAGGCACCCCATTCTCCACAGTATGAGGACCTATCCTGCTCTCTATTCCAAACCTCTGAGTAGGAAGTACAGTGGGAAGGTCTTTCCTACTTCGGGATACCACCTCCACCTCCCCAGATAAAAATTATCTCCTTGCTGCCATGTACTTTATACCAAGGGTTATATTCACTTTACCACCCAAGACTAGAAATACTTGAGGGAAGGAACATACTACCTGGATATCAGACTTCAATGCATTTTCAATACAAAAGAAAAGTAGTATCTGCATATTTTTTGGGCTAGAGACTGGACTTTATAAAACACACAGTAATTCTTACAAGAAGACAAAAGTCCGGGGCTGACTAGCAGTTGACCATTTCTGCATTCCTCCCCTTTCCTTGCCTCTGGCCTGAAGCCATCCCATTTTCCCACTTCACCTTGCCTTTCCCTTGCCAGAGTGAACATACCTAACAGGATCCTGGTCCACCCTACTGACTTACCATGTGGGCTGTAGCAGTTGAAGAGGCAGAAACATGAAAGCATCAGTAAGCAGAAGGGAAAGCATGAGAGACTGGCCTGACCTACGCACAGGGTTATGCTGTGGAAAGTTGGAACCTGTGCCATCTGAGACAAGAAACCACAAAGAAACAAAGGAAGTAGAGACAGGCAGCTAAAGAACCAGAACATAAAGCTGCAGCCTAGAGCAGTGGTCTGTAACCTAAAGCATGCACCAAGCCATCATGAACAGCAGCAGCTTCAGTAAAAAGCCACCACAGAAGACAGGTTTGAGCCAGGCAGTGGTGGTGCATACCTTTAATTCCAGCATGCAGGAGGCAGAGGCAGGTGGATCTCTGAGTCTGAGTCTGAGACCAATCTGGATGGTTTCAGGATGACTAGAAGGAGGAGGAGGAAGAAGAAGGAAGAAAAAAGAGGAAAGAAGGAGGAAGAAGGAAAAAGATGACAATGACAACAAGTTTGAAAGGGAATGCTGCCTACAACTGAAATAACTAGGATCTGGGCAATTTAGAGTCACCTCATTCTCTTTGCCCTTCTTAATGCCCACTTGCGAATCAAGGCAACTGTATTATCTCTCTCTGGCTTTTTGCCTTAAAGACAAGAGATCAAGAAATATCAAAGAAAGCCCGATCTGACCCTGAATAATGAAAACAAGGGTGTCTATGACTGGAGAAGATAGAATTGAAATAGGACACATGTGACCAATGTGAGGGTCACCAATGTACCAAGTGTGTAAAATAGGTGAAACCAATCCAGCCATTACACCAACAGGGGAGATGAAACACAAATGCAGGCACTGCACTGGCTGGGATTTTGTCCATTTGACACAAGCTACGGTGCTCCAGGAGGAAGCCCTACCCACTGTAAGCCAAGCTACTTCTGGGCAGGGGATGCTGAATTGTATGAGGAGGAAGCCAGTAAGCACCATTCCTCCATGGCTCCTGTACTTCAGACTGTACTATGAGCTGTAAGATGGAAGAAACCTTTCATTTCCAAGCTGCTTTTGGTCATAGTGTTTTATCACACCAATACAAAGCAAACTAAGGTTAGACGGTGATGGTGCACACCTTTAATTCCAGCACTCAGTAGGCAGAGGCAAGTGGATCTCTGTGAGTTCAAGGACAGCCTGGTGTACAGAGTGAGTTCCAGGACAGCCAAGGCTACATAGAGAAACCCTTGAAAAAACAAAAAAGGAAGGAAGGAAGGAAGGAAGGAAGGAAGGAAGGAAGGAAGGAAGGAAGGAAGGAAGGAAGGAAGGAAGGGGAGGAGGGAGGGAGGGAGGGGGTGGAGGGAGGGAGGAGGAAGGGAGGGAGGGAGGAGGAAGGGAGGGAAGGAGGGAGGAAGAAAGGAAAGAGCAAGCAAACGAAGAAACAAAGCAAGCAAACTAAGATGGGCACTATGTGCAGATATTGGGAAGTGACAAGAGCAACTTCCCAAAGGCTGCCCCACCCCAACCATTCTTCAGCCTCAACAGAGATAGCTGGAAACCTGAGCACCAGAGAAGTCAGCTCTGACCACAGAGTAGGCTAACTAAGAGACTATGGCCTGGTCATATGGAAAGAATTCCTTAGGAAAGGGGATCCACAGATCCATTAACAACAATGAGTTGATGTGTCATGCTTTGCCTTGCCACTGGGCAAAAGTGAGAATTCCATTACTAACAGGAATGTGTCTCACCACACAAACACACCAACATGCTCACATATGAACAATACAAATTCCATAAAGACAAACACTTAGGTTCACAGAAATAAAGTATATTCCCACCAAGTTATTAGTTACAGGTGCAGTAATTACCCTGCTTGGGCCTGAGGAATGGAGAGGAGAACTGCAGCAGGCCATCTGAAACCATGTTCCTCAGCAGACAAGTCATCCTGATGAAGGCTAGACTCATGAAGGAAAGGAGGGTAACTGCATGGCCAGTATAAAATATGGCGCTTTAAAAAGAAAGACATGGGAAAAAAACTGAAAGGGCCATTCTGCTTTAACACACTAACAGGGAGGAGAATAACCACTGTTAGGTGAGTTTCTAGGTCACTCAAACTAGGATTATGAGGAAAACAGCCTGCAAGGAGAGGGAAGAGATTGATGTCTCTAAATTTCAGGACTGAGACTCTAACCAGGAGGGAATGTGTGAAGGCCTGAAGAAAAGATCCTTGCACAGGACAATGAGATACACATTCTCCTTAGTCATCTTTTAGAAACAGTTTAGGAAGAAGTACTGAGAACTATGTCATAGAGCCTACCTACATGGACGTCAACTTGAGATACAAGTGACACTGTGAACTAGTGATACACTAGTTCAAGAGCCCTATTCATAAACTCAAGGGCAATGTGGAAAGAGGCAACAAGAACAGGCATTAGATTCCTAAGAAGAATATATCAGAATGATAAAAACCAAACTGATTTTGTAAAACATTAAGAATGGGAACAGAAACCAGACATGGTGGTGTACACATTTAATACCAGCATTCAGAGTGTGGAAGTAGGTAGATCTCTATGAGCTCAAGGCCAACCTGATCTACATAATGAGTTCCCGGCTAGCCAAGACTACATAGTAAGACCTGTCTCAAAAAAAAAAAAAAAGAAAGAAAAGAAAAGAAAAGTAGAAAATAATGAGGGTAGGGAAGGAAGATTTTCATCTTGCATCACAGTGGAAAACAGAGCAAAGGAACAGACTGCAGCTGCAGTGATCTGCACTAAGTGTTAAGAAGCAATGGCAGAGTGAGATAGGTACCTGACCCCTCCACACCTCTTCTGGTGCTGCCACTGAGTAGCTGGAACTTCCTGGCTTCACTATCATGTCTGAGCTCTCCTTTTTCCCCATTTAAGTCTTGGTACTTCCAATTAACATAACTTGAGAAGCTACATTTTTACCAACAAGTAGTACTTCTGTTAGAAAGGGCAGAGAATAGAAGAGAAGAAAGGCTTCATTTGCCCACCTTTGCTTTCCCAGTGCTTTGGGGTTCTCCAATCAATGCCCAAACAAAAGTGGGAACCCACAGAGACAGTCCTCTTAAGAAATATGCAACCAAAATAAAGAAGAAAAAAAAAAGAAATAGGCAACCAATGATCATACCGATGCCCTTTAGAATTGATCTATGCACTATAAGCTGCAAAAGAAATAGTAACTGCTGATGGAACACATGTAGCTGCTCAGGGGCAAATACTCCAGGCCCTCCAAGCCACATGCCCAAAATGGAAGATATGTAGATATCCTGAAGATGCTTCACTCAAAGCAGAAGGCTCACTGAAAGCTTGTTCTCCTAACCCGCAACAATCACAGGCGCACACATCCACAGGGCTCTTACTTTGATGACTTTGTTGAGGCACTCATCAGCTACCATCCTGACATCTGATTCTGCATCATCACTGCACAGCAGAAACAGCTCCATAGCAATGCCCAAGAGTTTCTGAAATTCTGGAGAATTTCTAAGTAAAAAGAAGAGAGAAAGAGAGATTGTTACAGGCATGAGACTGATGGCAAAGTGCAATGAGGGATTTAAATGGAATTTTGGAACAAGAATGAACATCACATAAAAATTAAGGATATCTGCATAAAGGTGGACTGCAGTGAGCAGCATATTAGTACTAATTCTCTTTTCTTTTTAGGATTTCATTTAAAAAAGAAAGATTTCATTTAAACACCTTTAAAAGGTATTATCTAGGATACTCAAATCCCAGGAAGCCACATGCTTTGTAGTTGCTTTTACTGTTAGATAGTATTTTTGAAGCTTTGAAAAACCAGTAAGCTAATACATCTCCTTTATTTAATCTCACTTTCAATGTGCTTCAAGGTACAACCACATTTCACTAGACTCCACAGGCTCACCAGGCTTTTCTTTTTCTTTCTTTCTTTCTTTTTTTTGGTTTTTCGAGACAGGGTTTCTCTGTATTGTTTTGGAGCCTGTCCTGGAACTCACTCGGTAGACCAAGCTGGTCTCGAACTCACAGAGATCTCTGCCTCTGCCTCCCTAGTGCTGGGATTAAAGGCGTGTGCCACCAACGCCCGGCTTCACAAGGCTTTTCTATTGCAAGAAACAGAATACTGGTGTCACAAAAACTGGAATCTGGGTACTATTTGTGCACTATTTTTGTAAGTTTAATTGAGAGTACTTGTTTGATATGTCATGATCCAACAAGCTAAGTCCTGTCATAAGGAGAGGCTGGTGAACCATGTGAGTGGAACTCTGAAGTACCTCAAACCTATAACATAAGGCATAGTCTGTAAGTGATCCTAGTGACAAAGGAACAGGGTGCGCTATTCCTAATACATCAAAAGCAGACTGTTGTCTCAGGATCTTAATTTAAAGAACCCTGATCTACAGTCTCATTATTTTTCACCACTAAGCAGAAAGTCCTAGCACAGGCCTTTAATCCCAGCACAAGGGAGGCAGAGGCAATGGAATCTCTGTGAGTTCTAAGTCAGTTAGAGCTACACAATGAGACTCTTGTCTCAAAAGGCGTGGAAAGACATCCATAAACCTAAGAGAAAGAAAAAAGGTATCAGTAATGCTAAACACATACAGAGCAAGAAATAAGACATGGCACTCAGCATTGGTAAGAAATACAGTCATAAACTAGGAGCTAAGGAGGGGAACTTGATGCTAGAGACTTTCCCTCAGACATCTGCCTTAGCATTGCCAAAACAGAAGGCTAATGACAGCTACAAGAGTGAACTCAGGTTTCCTTCTAGAAACATCAAAGTAAAAAGAAACAGATAAGGTTAATTATTTAACAAACTTATTCAAAATATCAACATGTAGTCAGAAGGTAACTTGACAGCAGACCTGATGACCTGACTTCAATATTCATAACTTACATCATGAAAAGAACCAACTCTTGAAAGTTGCTCTCTTTCACATAAGTGCAGTGTCTCATGCACACTCACACATATAACACACACAAAATCAATCAATGTAATAAAAAATAAATAAATTAGGACTGTGTTAGACAGCAAGCTCTTTAAGAATCAGGAAACTCTGAAGGAAGTCGTATTAAGACTCAGGAAGTGGCTAGGTATGGTGGCACGTGCCTTTGATCCCAGTACTTAGGAGACAGAAATAGGAGGTCTCTCTTTGAGTTCAAGACCAGCCTGGTCTACAGTAAGTTGAAGAACTACATATATAGATCCTGTCTCAAAAACAAATAAACAAACAAACAACAACAAAGAATAAAAATACTCAAGAAGTAAGCAAGTCTCAAGAAGTCCCTGAAACTTATCAGATTCATAACTACTCTCTGTCCCTAAATGTGCTGTCTAGTTTGATGTCAGCTTGACACAAGCTAGGATCATTTTGGAAGAGGGAACTTCAGTTGAGAAAATGCCTCCACCAGTTTGGCCCCCACCACATTTTCTTGATTAACGATTGATATCAAAGCAGCTATTTTGTTGTGGGTGGTGCCGCCCCTGGGATGGTGGTCCTGACTTCCCTCAGTGATGGACTATGATCTGGAAGTTTAAGATGAAATAAAACTTACCCTCCCTAAACTGCTTTTGGTCACGGTGGGTTTTTTTTGTTTTGCTTTGTTTTGTTTTTGTTTGTTTTTTGAGACAGGGTTTCTCTGTGGCTTTGGAGGCTATCCTGGAACTAGATCTTGTAGACAAGGCTGGTCTCGAACTCACAGAGATCTGCCTGCCTCTGCCTCCCGAGTGCTGGGATTAAAGGCGTGAGCCACCAACGCCCAGCTGGTCACGCTGTTTTATCATAGCAATAGAAACCCTGAAAAGGACACCAGGGTTATAAAGCAGTAAGGACAGTTGAAGGGAGGGAAACTCCTGAAATGTTGAAGTCTATGTTATACAGAGAGTTTCAGAGTTGCAGCTTTAGTGAGCAATCACCCATGCACAGGGTGGGTTTTTGGTGATGCATTGCCTTTTGAGTCAACCATGCTCTAAAAGTTACTGCAAGTAACCCTTGTACACTCACTGATTCACCAAGTTGAATTTTAGTGGTATCAGTACTTTGATCTGTTAATACTTCCCTATGGGTTGAATAAACATTTATTCACATCTCCCCAAGCACAGTGTCACAGAATAGGTTGCCACATGCATGATTACATCTGCAATCCCAGCACTCAAGAGGCAGAGACAAGATCACCACTTGTCCCAGATTAGTATATAGTAGTGAGGTCTTGGGGGAGAGGAAGAGAGAGAGGGGGAGAGGGGGAGAGGGAGGGAGGGGGAGGGATGTAGGGAGAGGGAAGAGGAAGAGGAAGGAGGAGGAGGAGGTCGAGGAAGAGAAGGAGGAGGAGGAAAGTCTCTTATGGTTACCGCTATTTCCACTGCTCTTCAATCCTTTGTGTAGATCCAAATTCTATCTGGTATCGTTTTTCTATCTACCAGAAACTTCCTTTAAAATGTCTTAAACGCATTGCTTGTCCTGTAGTATGTCTGAAAACCTGTTTTACCTCTTCATTTGACAGAGATTTTAACTGGGAAAGCATGCCTTACAGATGGCACTTCCCTGGACTCTGGCAGGCATTTCCTATGAGAAGTTGTCTGTGGCCTTATTTTAGTTCAAGCTCAGTCTTTCCCCTGTCTTGTTTCTACTATCCATACCTTCAACCTTTTGCTTCCTGAACACACAAAATAGTCTGTTTCAATGTTTCTGTGTGCTAACCTAGTTTAATTTCTGGGCCAATGTTGACAAATTGTTCTTGTTACAAATTGTAACGTCCTACACTTTGCATTTCTGGTTGATTTTTGTTGCGGTCAGATTTTGGTTTGAAGCCAGTGTCTCTATCTATGTCTATCGTGGCCCCGTGTGTCTTACCTCTGACAAAAAGTCTAATGATTTTGATTGCCAACTTGTAAGGTGACAATGTCCTATTTTGTTTTCATCACTGCTCCAGCTGCTACAGGAAAATCCCACAGTCTAGATGGCTGAAAGCATAACATATGTCTCTGGCAAATGGAGTCAATGCTGGTACCAAGTGGAGGACAGGGAGAGGAGAGCAGAGAGTCATGCTTTCTTACCCTCTAAATATCTACAATCTGGCTTTCTTGTAGCAAACCAGAATTTTTTTTTCCTTAAGACAAGAGTTTCTCTGTGTAGCTTTTGAGCCTGTTCTGGCACTCACTCTATAGACCAGGCTGTCCTCAAATTCACAGAGATCTGCCTGCCTCTGCCTCCCGATTGCTGAGATTAAAGGCATATGCCACCACCACTCAGGTGATATATGTATTTTCTAGAGTTCTGCAAGTCACCCTAGCAAACTAAAAACTCCTGAACCTAAAGAGGAGGGACACACAAATCTCATACTAGTCATTCAATGGCCCCCTACAGGCCTCGGTCTGGTACTTAAAGAGCAGTTTATGAGACAAAGTGGTATAAATTTGTGGGATGTGACATTAACCCCAAGAAGACAGAGTAAACACTGAACTCACCTACTAAAATGCATAACTGGCCTCAGTTATAGAATGGGGGATTAAGCCTTCAACACATAGACTGGGATGGGAGATAAAACATTCAGTCCACAACTAATAAAGATGAACTTTTAACATAGGAAACACAAAGTACTGAGCCCAACCAGATTCCTTTCTTTCTTTTTCTTATTTTGTTTGTTTGTTTATTTATTTTAGATTTTGAGAAGAAGTCATGCTTTTATAAAGCCCAGGTGTGGTAATATATTATTTATTTGATTTAATAAAGATTGCCTGATGTAACAGAATGCAAAGCCAGCCACACTTGGTTTAATCCCAGGACTCAGGATGGATCTCTGTGAGTTCAAGACCACCCAGGGCTACAAGAGAGTGAGTCAACTAAAAGATTAACAGAGCTCACATCTTTAATCCCAGCCCTAGAGAAGTGTATAAAAGACAGGAGCCCAATGCCTCAGACTGCATTCTGAGATTTAGTCCCCAGCCACGTTGAAGACAGGCAGCAGTATGAGGCTTGGGGGAGAGCTCTTGGAGACAGGATCTACCCTTTCAGTCTGAGGTAGAGGTAAGAAGCTAGTGACCATCTGTTTTGTTTTTCCAATCTTCAGCTTGAAGCTTGAAGCTTGAAGCTCAGGGTCTTTTATGATTTGTGTTATACCCAGGCTAGCCTCTAACCCGTGAACTTCCTTTGCCTCTTGTCAAAGTAGTACTCCAGTCAAATTTCTTTATTGAAATACTTGTTTTCTTTATCTATTTTCTTATTAAGATAATGGTCTTTTCTTTAATGATTCACAAATAAACTATTAAACCTTTCATTCATACACTGTCAATACCCTCCCTAAATTGCATTTACTTTCTATTTTATTTAAGGTGGGTTTTGATATTTAAGCTATATTCTAAAGCCAGGTGTCCTGATTAGTTTAGAATACAATTACCCAAGAGACATCTAAAGGGGGGGGGGAACACACTAGAGAGCACTGGCTGCTCTCCCAGAAGTCTCAGCAATCACATGGTGGCTCATAGCCATCTATAATGGTATCTGCTGTCCTCTTCTGTCATGCAAGCATGCAAACAGAGCACTCATAAATAAATAAATAAGTGAATGAATGAATGAATAAATGAATAAATAAATAAGTAAATCTTAAAAAAAAAAGTTACCTGAGAGACTGTGCCACGATGTTTTCACATATTGTCAGACAATGACTTACACGGTCCTTCTTGGTGGCTGAGAGTTCCTTCTTTCTAAAAATCAAAAGGAAAAGAAATGAGCTTTGTTTCTTTATTTCATTCATTCCTAAGTACTTCTTGGCTACCACCAGTGAATCATTAACCCCATGCTGGGAAAAGGGTAGCATAAGGATGGGTAGGGATGGTAACAGATGAGTTCTACCAAGGGCTTCCTAATGCACCACTCACATGAACCAAAAAAAAAAAAAAAAAAATCAGAGGAATCAAAAAGACATTATTTTTCTCCATTATAGAGAGAAAGGGGAAATGAAGTGCCAATAGTCAGGCAGGGAGGAAAACAGGCAGGATAGACCCCATGAAAGGCAAAGTCAGAGATGAAGACTGTACAGGGGTTCCCAGCACAGAAAGATCCAGAGCCTGAATGTTATACCAGTAAAGATCTGTCACTACTGGGACCAGTGTGTCTCTTTCATCTCTGTCCTAAAACAGAGTTTTTCTGACAAGTTGTGCTGCAGAATGCTGATCACCCACTGAAATTTGCATAGCTTGATCTTTGCCTTGACTTGCCAAAGATTGCACAAGTAGGAAGTGTTGTGCCCAAGTTGTAAAGTTCCCCAGAGACTACCAGATCTATTAAACTGAAAAAGCAAGGTTTAATGATTGTTTATCTAACCATAACAGGGACCCCGTCTAGCAAGCTGACACAGCAGCCCCTAGAAGGAGTGAAGTTCCCTGTCTACTGCTAGGTTTTAAAGACCAAAGTTACAGGATTACATCAGTAGGCACAGATTGGTTTCTGATTGGTTGACATTTGAGTACAATTAGGAGCATTTTTTAAAGTCATATTTTGGCATGAAATTCCTGTGCATTAATTATTTTTATTGGTCAGTGTTGAGAGGGAACAGTCTGTGGTTTCTATGGCATTGTCTTGTTACTTGTAGATGGCCTGTTGTACATGGATACCAATAGTTTTTAGAACTATATCCTGGAGACTACAGGGGAGGTTTAGGTCCCCCCTTGGAGTTTCTTTTGTGGCCAAACAGTTCCCAGGAACGAAGCATCTAGGAGGCTGGGGTGGGGGGTCGGGGTCTGGAGTTTCTTTGTGTTCAGTTTTGGCCCTAGACTCCGGGAGGCCAGAGGATCTGGAGTTTCCTTGTGTCAGAGGCCTACATGTGTTTTCTGTAGCCTATCATGGCTAATAAAGCAGGCGCTGAGTGAGGATCTAGTCCCTTCATTTTTAAAAGTGAAGCCTTTGAGTTTAGTTTACCCCTTTCAGGAAGTAAGAGCCAGGACTGGTTCTCTAACTTTAAATATAATCTCACCAATTCACACTCAGTTCACATTTTCCCCCATTTAAAATAACACTGAAACAAGAATGCATATTACAGCCAGTGGCTATACTTACTGCAGCCTGTGGTAGTCCTTAGCTCCTGAGCTCCAGGATACCTTTCCATCTTAGCTGTGTAACACTCAGTATTCTGTGACTCCCAAATGCCAGAATACCTGTCCCACCCGATCAGCCCCAAATGCCTACAGTTAATGCCAGTAAAGAATCCATCAGTACTGGGGTCAATGAACGTGTCCCCTTCATCTCTTCCTAAAAAGGACTTTTCCTGACAAATCAAGCTGCAGAGGCTGATCACCAAAACTTGTCTAGCTACAGCCACATAACTTGGTCCCATAGATGGATTGGGAACACAAGTGACATACAGAATTGCTATTGCATCTGTTTGTCCTATCTATCTCCCTCCAATCAGAACAAACATGCCCAACACTCAGGTTTCAATTACATAGATAAAGACAGTAAGAAGAGTGCAGAACAGCATGGAAGCATCTTGGGTCCCTACAGGACTTTCAGAAGCTCAGATCCACACACTTCCCATTCTCATAAGAAGCTCACTGCAGAAATGCTGGAATTGAAATCTAACAAACATCCTTTATCCAGTAAAAGACAAAATGTGATAGTCAAACAACGGAAACTACTTACTAGAAAAAGGAAGTAACTACTGATAGGAAATGGGCAAATCATAATGCACTACACTTGAGGAAAGAAATTAAGACTTCAAAGACTGACAGAGTGGTTCTATTTTTAAAACATTCTGGAACAAACAAAACTATAAGAATGAAAATATGACCAGTAGTTTCCAGGGATGATAAGGTGACAGCAAAAAGACATACAGAGCTTTGGAGGTGGCAGAACCACTCTAAATGCAGATTATGGGGCTAGCAAGATGGCTCAGACAGTAAAATTACTTGCCATATGAGCTTGAGGACCTGAGTGTGATCCCTAGAGCCCACAATAGAGAGAACAAATCCCCAAAGTTGTTCTCTGGCCTCCACACATGTTCCTTTGTGCATGAGCATACACACACACACACACACACACACACACTCTCATGTGCACACACTCGAGCACACACACTCACACATGGGCATGCGTTCGTCATAATTATAATAAATTAAATTTATGAATCCTAATTATGATAGACACAGGGATTAGTGCATTAGTCAAATCGCACAGAATGTACACTTAATAACATTTTCACACACGGTAAAGAAAATGCTATGAGAATAAAATGCTTTCTTCTCTAAGTCACTTGGTACTAGAGCCTCTGCTGTAGTAGCTTAGATAGTGCCTTCTTTATGATAGCCAAAAAGGATCCTTAGAGAACACCAACCACCTTAAGCATTTTAGGGAGCAAACTATACTTTGATTTGCACAGGGAAACTTTGTCCCAGCCTTTAAATGAAATGAATTCAGACTCAGACATGCTTCAAAACACAATGGTCTGAGATTTTTAGTGACTTCAGATCAAGTAGAACCTCCAGAGTTAAAAGCCAGAAAGTTGAGCTGACCTTTGTTGTGGAACAACTTTCTCAATTCCAATAATGGGACTCAGGTAACTCAGACAGCATGGTAAACAGGTAATTTCGATGGTCCCACCATGATCAGTGGTATACAGCCTGGTATACGGCCGCACAAGGCAGCAAGCTGCATTGAAAGACTGCCATGACATTGAGGATGGGGGTGGGCTCCCAAACAAGGTGATTCTCAAGGTCCTGTCAGGCTGTCACAAGTTTATGACAGAAGCAACACATCAAGATGCCAACTTTTCTGTAATTAAGAATTACTGTGATGCTCTCTCAGCCTGGACTCTTAGGGGAGTGCCTGGACTCTACCAAGAGTAAAATGACAGACTCTAGATATCCCCTATGGGGAAGGATTTGGCAATAGGGTGGGAGGCTGGGGGGGGGGAAGGGGAGTGCGGGAGAAGGGGAGGGAGAGGGAACTGGGATTGACATGTAAAACAAGCTATTTAAAATTAAAATAAAAAATGATAAAATAAAATAAAGAAAGAATTACTGTGTAGGTCTCCAACATGTTTATCACTTAGTAGAATCATGGAGTGAGTGGTTACCAAAAGAGGGTTGGGGGGGGGGTCAGTCCTGAAAAGATGAGTCAGTGGTTAAAACACTTGTTATGCAAGCAAAGGAGCCAGAACTCTGGTCACCAACCCATTTAAATGCAAGGTGACAGTGGCATCCACCTATGATTCCAGTCTTGTAAAGTGGAGATGGAATTCCTGGAGCTAGCTGGCTATCAACACAAGCCTGAGTTTGACTGAGAGACATTGCCTCAAAGAAAAAAGTAGAAAAATGATCAAGAAAGATTCCGACATCAACCTTAGGCCTCCACAATCTAGAACATATTTGCATATCCTACACAAACACTACACTACACACACACACACATTAAAAAAGATTTAAAAAAAAAAAACAGCTTCACACCAATTACATGTTTGATGACCTAGCTAGGCCTATGGGACATTTATTTTACTACTTTGGAAAAAGTTTTCTGTGTTCATTCTCCCTCCCCTTCCTTCATGAGATAAACCCACATGACAAAGTTAGCAACAAACAATGTAACAATATGATCCACCTCTCACAGCCTGCCACCTTGGATTTACTCAGTCAAGATCATCAAACTATGAGTTAAGGAGGATACCAATCTTAACAATGAAATGAAAATTCATGATTCTGCTTTTTTGTCCAGTTTGAGGCACAGAGGACCCTGAAGGAAGCCTTCTTACTTACCAGTGGCCCTTTTTCGGGTCCTACTGGTACTTCCTCAGGCAGTGCTCCTTAGAATATATCTACAGAATTGAGGGTGGAGGGACCACATCATATCTGCATTACTGGCACTCACACTGTACAACATTCTACAAAGAGCTTATCAAATAAAGAAGTAAATCTCTGATGTGAGAGACTCTGTTAAAGAAATCATCAGCACTGGTTTCTTGAGTGAGTCTTTGGAGACTCAGAAGATAAACAACAATGATCCTAACTTTACATGAGTTTCCAAAACCAAGAGATCAAAGAAAGGTAGAAATTAAAATGCTTTATCCCAAACACCACCAGCTCAAATTCTTTGGTCTGGTATGAAAATTGCTTAAAGAGACAGGAAGATGGCTCAGTGAGTAAAAGTATCTGCCCTGCAAGTCCAATGACCTGAGATTGATCCCAAAACCCTTATTAAAAGTTAAATGCAGCCGGGCCGTGGCTCACGCCTTTAATCCCAGCACTCAGGAGCCAGAGGCAGGCGGATCTCTGTGAGTTCGAGGTGAGCCTGGTCTACAGAGTGAGTTCCAGGACAGCCTCCAAAACAATACAGAGAACCCTGTCTCAAAAACAAAACAAAACAAAAAGTTAAATGCAGTAGTACACATCTGTAATCTTAGCACTCCTAAGCAGAGATAGGAGGCACAAATGGGGAATTACCTGGAAGGTCACAAGACAGTTAGCCTGAGAGATTGGGGGTGGTGGTGGTGAAGAGGAACAAAGAGAAGGAGGAGGGGTAGGAAACAAGGCAGAAAGGAAATGACCAATGAGATGGCTAATCTCAGCTGACTACTTCTGGAATCAGCTAAATCCCAAGCAGCTGGGCACATAATGGGAAGACCCACCCTTAAATCTGGGCTACAGCTTCTAGTGGGGTGTGGGGTGTGTGTGTGTGTGTGTGCAAATTTGCACACACACACACACATATATATTGGTATATACATATAGAAGTAGTTAGAATGAGAACGGCCTCCATAGGCTCATATGTTTGAATATTTGTTCCCAGTTAGTGGACCTGTTTGGAAAGGATTAGGAAGTGTGGCCTTGTAGAGGTAAGTTTATCACTGGGACCAGGCCTAGTGTCTCTCTACTCACAAACCACTGATCAGATGTGAGTTCTCAGCACCATGCTTGCCTGTCTGACTCCACAATATTGATATGATGATAACAGACTAACCCTCTTTCTTCTTCCTTCTCTCCCAGGCTGGCATGAATCTCACTCTGTATCCCCCTCTAGATGAGAAGTCAAGGTCCTCCTGCCTCACCTCCAGTTCCCAATACCCAGCCTAGGTCCCAGTTTGAAAACCTCTTTTCTATCTCATTCTGTCCAGTAAGAAAACCTGATGTTTAAAAAAACAAACAAAACAAAACAAAAATCTGTAGCTATTTCATTCTCTATGGAATTAGATGGATTTTTAGAGATAAGCCAAACATTTGTTTTTCATGAAAAGTAAAATGAATAAAAGGAACTGCATAGCTCAGGGCAGGAACTGTATCAACAGAGTAAAATAAACCCTGGCTTTCCAACCACATGGAACTACATCTTAAAAATTAAAACAAGCTTCAGCCAGTTTCTTCTAAGTGTGCAATGAAGCAATCTACAGAGGCTCACAATTATGGAGGTATGCAATGCATTTTTAAATTATCTAAAAACTACCTCTGAAAACACGAATCCAGGCCCTCTCATCTGAATTCTTGACTTTAAAATTACACTGACTGTGCTTTTTAAAATGTGATTCCAGGGGCTGGAGAGATGGCTCAGTGGTTAGCAGTGCTTGGGTCCTTCCAGGGGACCAAGTTCAGTTCCCAGGACCTATATCAGATGGCTCACAGCTACCTGTAACTCCAGATACAGGGGCCCAATAGCCTCTTCAGGACACCTGCACTGACTTGCACAGGTCAGGTCCCCACACAGAATATACATACATACATACATACATACATACACACACACACACACACAGACACACACCAAATTAAAAGTAAAAATACTTTTTAAAGAGGGAAAACTGGACCACTCAAGGAATTTGAAAACATTCCTCCTCACCAGGATTTACACACACACACACACACACACACACACACACACACACACACACACACACACACTCATGCAGGAAGGTCTTTAAGCAGCAAAACCCTACAGTCTTCCAACAGCAAAAGACTTCTGTGTAGGACACAGAAGAAGCCATCTAGGAAAGACACAAGAATCAGTATGGAGTACAAAGGTTCTTCAAATACAAAGACAGACTGAGGTACAATGTACTGTTCAATGAAGAGTTCTATTAGCAAGAGACCCTCTTTATTTTAAGATAACTAGAGCCAGGCATGATACACATCTTCAATTCTAGAATGCAGGAGTTAGTAGAGGCAGGAGAATCACAACATGTTCAAGGCCAGCATTCACTACAAAGCAAAACTATGTCTCCAACAGATAAACAAATCCAGAAAGAAAAAAAAAAAAAAAAAAAGACAGCCAAGTGGTGGTGGCACATACCTTTAATCCCAGCACTCAGGAGGCAGAGACAGGAGAATCTCTGTGAGTTCAAGGCCAGCCTGGTCTACAGAGTGAGTTCCAGAAAAGTCAGAACTGTTACACAGAGAAATTCTCTCAAAAACAAGGCCAAATAATAATAATAATACAAAGACAGGAGATACACACAGAGCATCAAGGAAACTTGAGAAACGAGTGTTCACAGTGGAAGGACAAACAAGAAGTCTACTTCGCACCACACATAAAAACTAACTCCTGATACACAGCCAAATTCAATGGGGAAGCAAATTAATGTCAGTCATTTATGTAACAAAATCAGGAAATGTTTCATGACCTCAGGTTGATTAAAACTTCATCAAAAAAAAAAAAAAGAAATAAGAGCACTTACTATAACCCTGTCTCGAAAAACAAAAACAAACAAAACAAAAAAGAGCACTTACCATAATGGAAAACTATGGCAAACTGAACTTCATCAAAATGAGGAACTGCTTATTAAAAAGCACCATTTTGTAAGGGAAAAGATAGGCCAAGATGGCAGGAGGTATGCTCACAGCAGCACTTAACTGTATTACTTAATAACCCAAACATACAACTAAGAAGAGAAAAAAGTGGCGTATTCATACAAAACAGACTAAATGGGTAAATATTAAACCAACAACACTAAACAAAAGAAAGCTGTGACACATGTGAGTATCAACAGGTAGAGCTGTATGATTCTATTCACATGACTCTGGCTGCACGCAGCACTGGCCTGCAAAAGCAACAGGCAAGAAGGTTTTTTGTGAATTCATGCCCCAAAAGTTGGATGCCAGCTGAAGAGTGATCCTGATTGGTCTTATACTGGGGTGAGAGCTGAAGGATCAGAAGCCAAGGAGCAGCCACAGTCGCTTTCCTCTGAATCCTCATACCGAATGGGGCTAAGATCCAGTCTATGCCCTGTCTTATCACTTCCTGTCTCTACCCCATGTTGTCACTTCCTGTCTCCTCTCTGTACAGACCTCCAGACCTCTATGGTTGACTAGTGGCTAGCTCTGCCCTCTGATCTCCAGGCAAGCTTTGTCAGAACACAAAAAGATCACAATGGGGATTAAACTTGGTCTTGAGAAAATTCAGCATACATTTGCTCACTGAATTTCACTACAGTGTTTGTTATTCAGTTTTGAATATCATGTGAATAGAATCATACAGCTCTACCTGTTGATACTCACATGTGTGTCACAGCCTTCTTTTGTTTAGTGTTGTTGGTTTAATATTTACCCATTTAGCCTGTCTGTTTTCCTCCCCAAGACCTGAGTCTGGGACTTTTCTGTTGCAGTCTCTCTGCAGCAAACTTCACAGGCACTTAGGCTCCAAATGCTACTGGAGTTAGCCCCTCACCACCAGTCAGCTCTGCCTTTAGGCAGCTCCCACCATACATGCTTACAGCTCCTGCTATACATATATTCAGGTCCCCTTGTGTGCATTTATCAGACAGTGGGCTCCTGCTCCCTGTGGGTTGTGGGCTTTCCCTGGACCCCTCCTTGGGCTGCTGCCAAACTAGGTTGCTGCCTTGAAAATCCACTCAGGCTTCTACTGCTCTGTTCTATGTAGCAGCAGTCAGTCTCACACTTCAAAGTGAGACTGTCATAGTCAGCAGATTTGATGAGACAAATGGGAATTTTTAAAGGGAGGGAGGGAGGGAGAGAGGTTTTTTCCCATGTTAAAAATTAGGAAACACTGGCTGGGAGGTGATGTGCATGCCTTTAATCCCAGCACTCAGGAGGCAGAGGCAGGTAGATCAGCTTGTTCTACAGAGTGGAGTTCCAGGACAGACTCCAAAGCTACAGAGAAACCATATTTAAAAACAAACAAAAAAAACTAACAAACAAAGAAACACTATAGAGGGAGTTAGGTCTCTGAATGATTACATAATGGATGGTTTAAAAATGGAGCAATTAATGAGTGGCTAATTAACTTAGATGGGATTTATATAATGTCAATTATAAACATTATTGGTTTGATAATTCTTGTTTTATCCGCTAAAAAGTACCAAGATACAAGTCTTAGTAAAGATATGAGTACCAAGATACAAGTCTTAGAAAAGCTGGATTCCTGTGTAAATGTTAAGATTTGGAATATTTACAGAAGTGACAGTCTCATATGGTAAGCATTCACTTTTTGTGCTGCAGATGTTAAACTCATGGTCAACTAGTAAAAGAATTTACAAGGCTGGAGAAACTTGATTACAGCAATATTGGAGCATGGTCCTCAATTACAGTGGAGGACCTGGTGGAAAGATGAGGCTAGAACCATTGAACAAGGAAGTAGGGTTAGAGGTATTGAAATCTCCCAAGAACAACCTCCTGGAGAGGGCATTTATGCTGATGTACAATGACAGTCTCTATTTGATGACCACACCTGGCTTTATGCTGTGCAGCAGCTGTGAATGCTTGAGACAGAACTGAAGAAGTCAGAAAGAGAACTGAGTCAGATACTAAAGTTATACAGGGTCCAAAAGAAAACTTGACTGATTTTTTTTAAACAAAGACTGACTTCAGCAGTAAATAGAATAAATTCAAAAGCTAGGTAATTAATTGAATCTTTGGCTTTTGAAAATGCTAATTCACGCCGGGCGTTGGTGGCGCACGCCTTTAATCCCAGCACTCAGGAGGCAGAGGCAGGCGGATCTCTGTGAGACCAGCCTGGACTACCAAGTAAGTTCCAGGACAGCCTCCAAAGACAGAGAAACCCTGTCTTGAAAAAAAAAGAAAATGCTAATTCACAATTCAAAAGGGTAATTAGGGCTTTAAAGGCAAGATCAGCACCCATAGAGGAATAGATCCAAGATACAGTCAATATTGAATCTCATAACCATGTTGATGCTTGGATAGGAGAGGTGATTTTCTGAGACTTGAAGAAAAATCAAAAAGGTGTTTTAATTGTGTCAAACAAGGTCACCTAAAAAGGGATTGTTTCTAGAAACAATGTTTTTTTATGGAATAATCCAAACAAAAGGCTCCTCCCTTCTCAAGTATACAAAAGGTGTGGCAAAGGAAAACATTAGACTAATGAATGCAGATCAACAAGGAACAGACAAGGTAACCAAATGCCTTGGGGGGAGGCTCTTACAGGCCCCCATATCAAATTTGGTTCAGTTGTTCCCTGTAATTGTGGGAGAAACTCCTCCCCAGAGAAATTTTAAAAACCTAATGCCAATTGTAAAAAAAAAAAAAAAAAAAAAAAACTATACTGCTCTGGATGACAGAACAGCTTTAGAAGATAAAACAAAATTTCATGAGAAACCATAAAGCAAAAATAGAGAAAGATTAGATTTGAACACACGAGACCTCTTAATTTGAAAAACTGATAGTCTATCAAATAGTGTGACTGTTCAATCTAAACTACCTTATAAGAATAACAAATACTTTTCACTTGAACATATATAACTTGCCAAAAGGGAACCTCCCCAAAATTAGGGTTGGGGCAGGGTTTTGTTTTTGTCTTTTCAGGAGGATAAAGGCATCCAACTAAGGAATCTGAAGACAACTGGGAAAATGAGACATCTGAAGAAAAAGGACAAATCACCCAGAAAAAATGTTCCACTAAAGAGAGAAAATTGGCCTATTAGTAAATCACATTTCCAACAGGATAAAATTTCGTAAATATGCCCAAATATTTGTTTATGCTTTTCTCTACAGACATATAATGCAAATGGTCCATTTGTAGTCCAGTCCAATTAAAAAATTTGGAGTTGGAGTGTGGTTCTCTCCTTCTAATAACATAAGGTTCATTTTTTTTTTTTTATGACAATGAGACATGTCTGCTCCTGGCAGTACCAATCTACTTCAGAGATATTGAGCATCAAAGAAACTCCATATGGAGTTTACTTCTTTGTGGCAAAAGTTAGCCCCTGGGCAAGAAACTGCATTTGCCTCGCCTGCTGACAGTATGCTATCCAAATTGGACAAATAGGACACATAGGGAAAAGACTGCCGAACTTTGCCAAGACAAGGTAGGACAGCCCTTCAGAAAATCCTGCTTCACAGAAAAGTCTGTCAGATATTCTAGGCCTATAGTCAGAAAATGGATGCCCCAAGGTTACAGAGAAACCCTGGGTGACTGTTCAGTTTCTGTCATTTCTCACATTTTTTTGTAAGACACTTGTTTGCACTTCCTGCTTACTTAGGTAATAGAGTTGAAGACTAGATAGTCATAGTTTTCCTTGTTAACAAATTTAGAAAGAAACTCATAAAAGAGGTGTAAAATGCACAATGTTGAGAGATATGAAGAGATAATTTTGGGTTGGTAATACAAATTAGGATAGAAGGTGAATAGATAATGGAGTCTTTTCTATGAATTTGTCAAATGCATATGGACTAGAAACTGTTAATGTAATTCTTGGCTGTATATATTGTATCTAATTGTACTTACTGTATATAGTTTTCCAATGTCAGTTATAACCTTCCCTTTTTATTTAGACAAAAAGGGGGAAATGTGATATTTTGTTTGTGTTTTGACAAATAAAGCTTGCCTGGAGATCAGAGGGCAGAGATAGCCACTAATCAACCATAGAGGTCTGGTGGTCTGTACAGAAAGGAGACAGGAAGTGACAACATGGGGTAGAGACAGGAAGTGATAAGGCAGGGTGTAAACAGGATCTCTGCCACATTCGATCTGAGGAGCAGAGGAAAGAAGTGACTGTGGCTACTCCTTCGCTTCTCTGATCTTTCAGCTCTCACCGCAATATGTGAGTCCAGGTTCTCATTGATAAGACAAATTAGGATCACACTTCAAATCCCTGTCACAACTACTGTCTCCAAAAAGAAAAGCCCAACAAGATTGTTAAAAGTAATCCCTGTCACAACTACTGTCTCCAAAAAGAAAAGCCCAACAAGATTGTTAAAAGTATATACTTCTGTGGTGAAACTATACACAGTGCATATGCAGAAAGGTGCCAAAAGTAAGGAAGAAGACTCAGCTGAAGGAAATGCCACAGTGCTATTTTCTGACTACAATGGTGGCCAAGTGTTATACAATGTTTTACATGCACATTTTAGTACATTTTATGTGTGTATGCCATGGCACTTGTGTGGGGGTCAGAAACAACTTGTGGAAGCCAGTCCTCTCCTTCCACCACACAGGTCCCAGGGATCCAACTCAGAGTGTTGTCAAGACTTGGTAGCAAGCACCTCCTTCTCACTATCTCACTAGCCCACAATTTTGCTTTGGATTTTTTGAGACAGGGTCTCACTATGTAGCTCTAGCTGTCCTGGAACTCAGCATGTAGATCAGGCTGGTCTCAAGCTCACAGAGATCCTCCTGCCTCTGCCTCCCGAGTGCTGGGATTAAATGTATGGACAACCAAGCCTGGCCTACCTACAATTTTTTAATAAAAAGAGACAAAGGTTCTATAAGGCGCCGGGCGGTGGTGGCGCACGCCTTTAATCCCAGCACTCAGGAGGCAGAGGCAGGTGGATCTCTGTGCATTGGAGGCCAGGCTGAACTGACAGCCTCCAAAACAATACAGAGAAACCTTGCCTCGTAAAAACCAAAAAAAAAAAAAAAAGTTCTATAAGGCATGAAACTAAAAAATACTTAACTTGAAAAACTAAGTAGAAAATACAAAAAGTGCTATATGTTCAACAAATTGCAGACTATAACTCTATGCATTTAACAAGTACTTCCTGAGAATTTGTCATGAGCCTAGAACTCTGGATTTAGTGACTAAAATACAAACAGTTCTCACTGACCTGATGGCACAGGTGTAGGGGAGCTGACTCCACCCTCTTATCTGAGGTGGGTGGACCCAGTAGCCCAGACTGATCAGCTCAGCTACCACCCAGGCCCACAGCCGGGCCTTGGGTTGGCCCACCCTAACATCAAACCAGTCTAGGACCTACTGGAGCTCATGAAGGAACTGGTCCTGTGGAATCCCACAGAATGTTCATGACTCAGGCAGCCACAAGATAACCCTGAGAAGTTTCAGTGAGGATCCAGTGATGATGGTGCACCAGAAACCAGACGCCTTGAACCGGACCTGTGACTCAATGCAATTTGCCAGTAAAGCTGATTGGACAAAAGGGTGTGCTGTGTGACACATACTCCCAATGCCACGAGGACAGATGAAGAGGTGATGGAGAGGGTGGAAAGAAGGAGATCTGGCATTACAGAGAATGTTACATAAGTAGAATCATATATCATGTAGGCATTAGGAACTAGCTTGCTCAATGGCTTATAATCCCGGCTATTCATCTGAGCAGTTGCAGGTATCAGCAGCTATAGTCCTTCTTGTTGCTAAGTAGCTTAACTAACTGTTGAGGACTTCTAAATTGATTCCAATTTGGGGCCATTACCCCTAGAGCTACTGATCATTTGCAT
The DNA here is from genome assembly GCF_017639785.1 of Mesocricetus auratus. Classification (NCBI taxonomy): domain Eukaryota; kingdom Metazoa; phylum Chordata; class Mammalia; order Rodentia; family Cricetidae; genus Mesocricetus; species Mesocricetus auratus. Next base: position 14,914,039 of record NW_024429190.1, on the reverse strand, counting down.
ACAGGTGTTTATGTGACTCTAAGTATTAATTTCTCCAGGATTAATGCCCAGAAGTGCAATTGTTGGGTTGTGTAATAATTATGAGTTATTTTACAAAATGTAAAGGATGTGGGGGGGGGGAACTTATGGAACGTACTACTTTGAAAGCTAATTTAAAAATATAAGTTTGTATTTTTTTAAAGGAGTTCCAACACGGGTATATACATGAGTGGGTAATGTGTCCCCCAGAAAACATGTATTATTAAATACCTTCTTACAAGTTTTTGGTCAGGGAGACACCAGAAGCACAGCCCCAATCACTACCACCCAAAACAACACAGGCTATTTCCATTGTTCTTGGTTGCCCAATGTAACTAGATGGTAAGACCTAATTGCTGAAGATATAACACACTTTGGTTGCATAAAGGACACCAGATAACTAAAGATAGAACTGACCTGAAAATTTCCTCTTGGCTGGCTAGTTTTCATAATCCCAGAAGGTGTTGTTATACAGGCCACTAGGGAAGAAAGAACATCAATGGCCTTACTAAGCACTGGACCCTGAATGCTATGATATAGGCAACGGAGGCAAAATGTGACTGCTGGTGCAATAGTGGTATAAAGGATACAAGGATAACCAACTGCCTTCTGACTGGATTTAAAGTCTGCTCCATAAAAGGTATAAACCTAGTGCAAAGCCCATCGCTCAGAGGAAAGAGGTTACAGGCCCTAAAAGGGAACCTTACTATTGTCGTTTTGCTTAACAGACACATTGTTAGACTGCCTTCTAAATACTTATGTTTATATCCACAGTCTATGTTGACCAAAGAAGCCGCTAGTTACAGTGGGCAGCAATTCAGAGACTCGCAGTACACTGAGAAGTGATTGCTGAATAGTCAACTTAAACGTGACATCTAAATTAACCCCCACCCCAAGGTTCAGGAAAGAAGAGGTGGAGAGAATTTGAGACAAGTTTTAGGGAGTTCTATGAAGTGCTGTCTTCCAGACATGGCATGGCTGTTGCCCTAAAGAGCTTACCGCAGTTATGGTTACCTAGATAAGACATAGACAAGAGCGCACACCTTTAATCCCAGCACTGGGAGTCAGAAACAAATGGATCTCTCTGAGGCCAGCTTGGTCTACAGAACTAGTTCCAGGAAAGTCAGGCTATAAAAAGAAAGCCTGTCTCAAAATACCAATAATAAAAAAATAAATAAAACATATGTTTTATAACTTGACTTGAAAAATCATATAAAATTCCAATTTTAGTACTCATTCTCTTATATATTGTCTATGGGTGCTTTCATACTATAGTGGCAGAGCTGACTAGCTGTGATGAAAACACTATGTCCACAGAGCCTGAAATATTGACCATCTGGCTATGAAAGCTTGCCAATATTGATGAACTAAATAAGACTGATATGTAGAGTCAATCTCAAATGACTTCTTTGTAGAAACTTGATGTGGGATGCCCCTCTGTATGCTGTGAATATGTTTTATTACCATTGGTTAATAAAGAAGCTGATTTGGCCAATAGCCAGGCAAAATATAGTTAGGTGGGAGATGCCATGTAGCCTCCAGAGGAGTAACATGCCATAGCATTACAGATTAGTAGAAATGGGTTAATTTAATTATGAAAGCTAATTAGTAATATCTGAGCCATTGACCAAACAATCCTAATTAATATTAAGTCTCACAGTGGTTATTTGGGAACTGGCAGGTGGGAGAGAAACTTCCAGAATGATACTACAATTCATATAGAAATGCAAGGGACCCAGAATAACTAAAGCAATGTTGAAAAGGACAAGGTTGGGGGACATACTTCATAATTTGAGATCACAATACAAACCAGTAATCAAGACTGTACAGTACTGGCAAAGAACACAGATCAATGACAGAAAAGTAGAGAAATCTACATGTAGAAAGGTAGTTAATTTTCAACAAAGATGTCAACACGATTCAATGAGAAAAGAACATTCTCTTTAACCAAAGTGCTGGATTCCACATGCAAAAGAAGAGTCAGGCCACTACCTTGACCACAAACTCAAAATGGATCAAACTTGGATATGAGCACTACAACTCTACAATTCTTAGAAGAAATGAGTAGTATTTGTGATTTCAGATAATGCAGTGGTTTCTTAAATATGTAACATACTGCAAAGACAAAATAGACAAATTGGACTTCATCAAAATGTAAAGCTTTTGTGTTCTGAAGAATACTATCAAGAAAGTGAGTCAGCCAGGCAGTGGTGCACATGCCTAGAATCCTAGCACCTGGGAGGCAGAGGCAGGAGGATCTCTGTGAGTTCCAGGACAGCCTAGTCTATAAAGTGAGTTTCAAGACAGCCAGGACTACACAAAGAAACGCTATCTCAAAAAACCAAAAAAGATATATATATATAGAGAGAGAGAGAAAGGGAGGGAGGGAGGAGAGGGGGAGGGAGAGGGAGGAAAGGAGGAAGGGAGGAAGGAAGGAAAAGGAATTGAGTCAGGGAACTGAGCTGGGCAGAGGTTCAATGGGCGAAAGTACTGGCTTTACAAGCCTAAATCCTGAGTTTAACTCTTCAGCATTCATGCAAAAACTGGGTGTGGCTATGCATGCCTGTAACCTCACTGTGGTGGATAGGGACAGGATCACCAGTGTTTTGCCCAGCCAGCTTAAAAGAAATCAGCAGCTTTAGGTTCAGTCAAAGACATGAAGAACAATAGAAGAAGACACTCAACATCCTGTTTTGGCCTCTGTGTACACACATATATACACTATACACCATTCAACACACACTACGCACATGCCACATACCACAAGGGCAAATCTATAGTATGCTAGCATTTGTCAAGAGGACCACAGCAAGTTTTGAAGTCAACTTGTGTTATATAGTATACTAGACCAGACAGAGGTACATAGCAAACTCCTGTCTCAAAAATAAACAAAATGAAAAGACAATTCACAGAAAGCCTTTACAAATTATATCTGATAAGGAAATAGTGTCCAGAACATGAGAAATTGCTATAAATCAACAAGACACATAACAAACAAACAAAAAAATGCCTTCTGTAGCCAGGTTTTCTATTTGCAGCTAAATGCAATAACTGATAACACCAATGTGGCTTTTCTCTACCCTTTGTCCCTCCCCCACTACAACTCTTACCCTCACTCATTTCACCCAGCAAAAAAAATGACATCACTAATCCCCACTCAAGGAAGCTTTTGACAACTTCTCCCTGCAGGAACACTCGGAAGTTTGTGTTAACATAAAAAGGGCAAAAAATAAAAACTACTTAATAAGATTCCAAAGTCTTCAACCTTATTAGTAATCAAAGAACTGTCTAAAAATGTATATAAGTGAGTTTTTGTTTGTTTACTGCTAGATTTATCAAATTTCCCAGCACTTGGGAAGCTAAGGCAGCAGAATCGCTAGTTTGAGGTCAACCAAGTTGCAGGCCAGACTGGGCTATATAAATGAGACACTGTCTCAAAAAACTACCAAAACCTAGAAATTGTCAGAATATAGCTTTAGCAAAGGCATGAAATGCATATTTATATACTTTATTTTTCATTTTATGTATCTAGTCTTTGAGAATTCCATACATGTATACAATGTGTTTTGGTCATATCTACCCCCTCTTCATTCATTGCTTTTGATAGTAATATCTAGAGGATATTTCAGCAATATAGATTGTGTTGAAACCTAAAATATCCACAGTTTGTTAATCCTACTCTTTGGTATTTGCTCTAGGGAGACTGTGTTAGTTAGATTTTTGTCACTATCTAAATCCTGAGAGAGTAGGAGAAGACAAGAGAGGGCCATGGTATGAATATGACCAAAATACTTTATATGCATATATGAAGCATTATAATGAAGGATATTATGTATAACTCCTCTTCCATACACCCTCCTAGTAGATTCTTGACTCTAAAAATGTTTATTCCAAAAAAGCCTTCAACTAGACATTACCTAAACATCCTGTGTAAGATACTATCTTGCTTACTATGTCCCTCCCTAGAATTTTAGCTTCATGAGGACATAATGTTACCTGCTAAAATCTGCAGCTAGAATAATGCTAGGCAAACAGGAGATGATCAGTAAATATTGATAAGTGAATGACTACAATCAGGAAAAATGAGGTAGGAATCTGAAGAATGAAAAATGTTAAAAGTGAATGTCAACTGCTTAAGGCCCATCAGACCCACCACAGCCAGTCCCAAAGAGCTCCTGCATCCTATACACTGAGCAGGGAACGAGCTCCCAGCTATTTCAACAGAAGCCCACGCACGGCTGTGACACTAGTTCTCTGTAACACAATGAGAGCCATGAAAATAGAACAGATTTATTCTAAAATTGTTTTGGCTGGTCTCAATTTGGAAAAAAAGGAGGGCTTTTAACTGAAGCAAATGGACAAAAATGCCAAAATTGAAGCTTCTAAGCAGTGAGTTTGTTATTTATTATTAATGAACACCTGTTTTTCCAACAGCAAAGTATACAGAAATATGAAATATATGCTTTTATGTAAAATAACTACAAGCCTAATGCAGCTGATTTGGGGAAATATTCCAGTTAGTTCTTGCTGTACAGTATAATAACAAGGTTTTAAAACTTTTAAAAGCTTTTGTTCCAAACTACTTTTGTCTATAAATAATTTAAAAATCTGTCCTAACATATGCCCAGATTTTATCTGGAAGGACACATAAGGAGTAACAGTGCTTGCTCCTGCGGACAGAGTTAGGTACTCAGGAGGATGGGGAGGGAGATGTTTTATTATTTAACCTTTCCTAACTTTGGAACTGTGCCATGTTAATGAATTACTTATGCAAAAACCGATTGAATTTGTGCTTGAAGCAGCTGCAGAGCAGTCACCTACCCCACCCCCACCCTCGTTTATAGAAGATATGGGGTATGTGAACTTCCACAATTCCTGACACCCAGAGAGACAGAGTCATGTTAAGAATCTAATAATTAAAAAATACTTATACAGCCAGGCATGGTGGCACATGCCTTTAATCCCAGCACTGAAGAGACAGAGGCAGGAGAATAGCTCTCTGTGAGTTCCAGGCCAGCCAGAGTTACGTAGTGAGACTGTCTCAAAAGCAAAAACATAAAAAATAAAAAAATATTACTTATCTAAAGGGAAGGATTTTCTACTCAAACACACTTTGACCTTATAGAAGAAAAATTTATTCCTATATTTTAATCTATCAAATAAGCCAGCATTTCTCCCCAAATTTTTATTTTTTTAAACTAGACTCTCAGGACAGCAAAAGGATCCCATCATAAGCACACGAACAAAAAAATTACTAAAAGTAGGCTGGGAATATAGCTCAGTGGTAAAGCACTTGCCTAGCATGTGTAAAGCCTTAAGCTAAATTCCCAGCAACAAAACAATTTTTTTTCCTAAATGAGGATTAATAATGAGATTCTTCAGTAGGTTGTTTCCTGAAAGTTCTCCTTATTAATTACACAAATCCACACTAGAAATAAAATGCCCAATTGAAAGGCCTGAACTGCAAGAAAGTACAGGGTGAACACTCAGCATAGACTTCCAGGAAATGTCTTGAGCATCTTTTTTTTTTTTAAGGCCATTGATATTCATGGTCTCTCTTCTGTTTCAAATATTCTCTCCAGTCACATGCAGCAAGCTTCCGAAGGATGACAAGATGTCAGCAAAAAACAGGATTTTTTTTTTACTGGCACACTTGCGATATCTACAGAGTGGCCCATGTTCTAAAACAAGTCTGACTGTAACACTGGTAAAAATCATTCCCTGGTGTAAACTGCGCATCACCAACATGTGCATTTTATTTCCAGCAGAAAATAGATACGCAATAAATATCAATCGACTCTTCCATATATATGCGCACAGACATATAATTTTTATTAATAATCACACCTAAGTAACTCCCCATGTAGTTGACAACCCCAACTCATCCAATTACCTGCAGACCAACAGGAGCATACAGAAACAGACCTCTCCGGTGATGCTTGAAACCTTGTTACTACAGTGCAACACGAACTAAACAAAACAGGCTGCTTCAAGTGTCACTTGGAAAAGGACTATCCCATTGGATGGTTCACATTCCCCCACCCTCAAGCACTCCCGCTGAGGCTTCCTGAAAGCATTATGTCATCCACTATCTGCAAGTCTCTCACGCTGTCCTGCGCTCCCAGCATCTAGGCCTAAAGAGGCGAGCCCAGAGAGGTCTCGCCCTCTCCAAGTTCTCGTGGAGTCATGTGAGACACAGCCCCAGTTTCTCCCGAAGACAGAAACAAGTTAGCTCCCTAACTTGACAAGCTGAGAAGGGCGAAAGCACTGGGGCCGAGACGACCCTCGGCGAGTCCCCCGCAGGCCTGACCAGGCTCTGCCTCCACTGAGGAAGGCCAAAGACCCCACAAGGCGAGGGTCAGGGCCAGGAAGAGGGTTGGCCTCAGGAAGGCACCGCGACCCTCTCTCGGGGCAGGGAATCGCGTTGGCTGTCTCCAGCACGCAGGCCAGGGGAGCGGCCCAGGGCGGGAGCTACGGCGCCCGGACTCACGGTCGGGGCAGCGGCTCCTCGGCAGGACCCGGCAGCGGCGGTGGTGGCGGTGCAAGCGGCGGCGCCTGCCCCTGAGGCGGCGGCTGAGGGGGCTGAGGCGGCGGCGGTGGTGGTGGCGGCTGTTGCTGTTGCTGTTGCTGCTGCTGCTGGAACGACTTGAGCGACTCGAAAGCCTTCATCAGCTTTTCCAGGGTTGCCATGACGGCCTCCTGCCCTGCGGGACAGACCCCGAAGGCTTGAAGCCTACTCGCACTCCGCGGCGCCACTTAGCAGCGGGGAAATGAATGGGGATCTGCGCGGCGGGCAAAAGCGGAACCAAAGCGCTCAGCCATCTTGGGCCCGTCCCGGCAACCCCCGCGGCGCCTGCGTCCTGTGACGTCATGCCGACGGAGGCGAGGCCACGCTGGATCCGCAGATTTGACAGGCCGAAGCGTCGTCTTTCCCAAAGCCTGTATGTAAGCACGCCGGGCCTCTGCCAACTTGCTAGGAATCTCCACACCTTCGATATGACCCCGCCCCTCTCCGACAAACCAAGCCTCTGATTGGCGAGAGCGGGGAGAGAGCGTGATGAAGTGGGCGGAGCGGGCTGTTAGATGAGGGGCGGAGCCGAACCAAGAGCGGGTTTGAGGGGCGTGGCCCAGCACTAGATTAGGATTTAATCGCGATGGGAAAAAAAGAGGGGAGGTGGGCGAAGGAGTTGGCAACTCACCAGGGTTTGGGGAGACAAGGAAGGCGAAGAAATTGGAAAGGGGAAGGGCAACAAACAAATTTCCCTGCAGAAAGCCACCCTACACCGGGATGGAGCTCAGAACCGGAAACCCAGAGAGGATTCATGGTCCACAAGCTGACAGGTGGCCTGCAATACAGTCCAGAATGCAGTATGCTAAGGGCCCCATGAAATGAGAAGGGAACCAGAGTGACCCTGATGCAGGACCAAAGAACCGTTGTGATCCGTGGACCCCTGAAGCACGGGCCAGGAAGCCTTTAAAAAAAAAAAAAAGGCAGCACCTGAGGATATGCTGTAGAGGAAGCTGATAAAGTGTTTCAAGCAAGCAACAGTGCCTGCAGCCCAAAGAGATGCTGGGGTTAGTGCAACTTTAATCAGACACTTCAGAGTGCTGGCCCATGGCACTGCTCTGGCCATTAGCCAGAACCTACTAGGGGCCTCATTGCCACTGGACTGAGGTCCTTGTCTCCAACATCTCCATCTCCCACAGGCGAGCAATTAAACAGGAAGCTAAGAATAGTATAGTATGGATACACCTAGCTCCTGCAGCCAGTCCAGCAGAAAGTGTTGGCTTCAGAAAGAGCTGTCTGGAGGTGATGCATTCAGTGAAGAACCCTCTTAAACTCTTCAGGCTACCCTAAGACTCAAGAGCCCTATTCCATGGCCATGAGAAACTCCTCCATCTTTTCAAAATGGCCAAGTAGACAGGAGTCAACACTGTTCCTATGGGAAGTGTAAGCAACCCACACAGTCAAACTGAGGACAGCAGAGAAACAATCTTTAGATTCCATGTCCCTCCAGTTACTAATGCCACTGTCCACTGCACAGAGCCAATGCCAGCTCCAACATGAGGCAAGCTCTACCAACTGGTAGCTGCTAGTAGGCAGACTTGGAAGGCCCAGTGAGCCCTGCCTCTTAACATTCTCTAAGCTATGGCATCCCTGTTTCCAAGTATGGGCAGCTGACATCTGACTTCTCACCAATACAAGACAAAGATAAGGATGTAGCACTGTTGTTTGGTTACAAACGTAACCTTACTCCTGCTGACTACCATCTTCTCAACTTGCATTGATGTTTAATTAGATTTATTTTTATTTTATGTGTGCATGTTTTGCCAGTTTGTATGTGTTGTACCACATGCATTGTTTGATGCCTGAGGTCAGAGAGGACATCAGATCCCCTGGAACTGGAGTTATAGGTGGTTATAAGCCACCATGTGGGTGCTAAGAATCAAACCTGGGTCCTCTACAAGAGCAACAAGTGCTCTTACCTGTTGAACCATCTCTCCAGCCCTGCTTACACACATTGAGAAAGAGCAACTGGAAAGACTGACATAAAGAACTGCCCATGGTCAACAATCAGGACTGACAGTGGTGGTCCATCAGCCCACAAAGAAGTGGACTCTGCCAACATCACTAAAGCTCTAAGGTGATTCTTCTGAAGCCATGCTTTCAGATAAGAGGGAACTGGTACCCGATTTCCCACTGTGAGAAGCAGGCAGCTGAGGACTTACATAAGCTGGACCCAGATTCTGGACCCACAGAAACTGAATAGTCATATAGTAGTTGTTGGGCAGCAAAGTACAGGTATATTGTTTGACTTGCACTGCTTTGTATCAAGGTACCACCATCTGGGAGTTATCATTGGATGTTTATATTCTCATAGTCCCAAACTAAAAATTCAAAATCCAGGTGTTGGTAGAGCAGCTTCCACTTGAGGCCTTACACCATCCTCCCTCTGTGTCTGTGTCCTAATTTTTTTATAAGAACATAAGTAACTGGATTAAGATCTAATAACCTTGGTTTATCTCAAGACCTCTTTAATTCTCTCTCCAGGACTTAGTGGTGCATGTCTGTAATCCCAGCAATAGAGAGGTTGAGGCGGGAGCATTTCAAACAAGGACAACCTTGGCTACATAGTGAGTTCCAAGACAGAATAGCTGCATATATCAAGACCCATCAGGAGAGGGGAGAGGCCACCATTTGTTTTCCAAACACAGACCCATTCTGATATTCTGAGGAGTTAGTGCTTTGGTATATAAATTATGTGATACAATTCCATCCATAAAAATAAGTAATACAGTTGCATTCTAACAATTAATGTGACCTTATTCAGAAATATGGCCTGTTTTTTAATATGGGCAACTTGTCATTTAGTTAAGGTACTACAGTTCCTATCTCTCCATAGCTAACCTGAACCATGTGACTAAATAAGTCCTGGTCAGTGAGATACAAGCAGAAATAGTGTTACTTCTAAACAGTTTTGTACAAAGGAAAGGGTACATCCATCTTCTTCCAGATGCTTGTAATAAAAATGTGTTGTTTAGCAGTAGAGCAGTCATTTTGGGGTCTATGTGAAACTCACATTCTGAGATAAAGGAGTTGGAAAGAGTTGGGTGGATGATGGGTGCTGTCATTCTAGCTGCCTGTCCATTTCTGAATTTATTTTACTGTGGCAGAGCAATACATTTCCATTTTGTCTAAGCCACAATTACTATGTGATGGGAGATGTAATTCTGTAAATCTGTCTCTTATTGTTGTTGAATAAAGCACTGTTGGCCAATAGGGAAGCAAGATAGGTGGGACTAGGAGTCAAGGAGGATTCTGGGAAAGAGAGGCAGAAACACAATGTAGCCCGCCAGAGGAGTAAGAGGTCCTGACCATTTTCTCTGGTAAAAGAAATACTTAGATTAACAATTATGGGTTAAATACTTAAGTCAGAGCTATCAGTAAGAAACTAAGCAAACGGCCAACAGCTTAATAATTAATACAGCCTCATGTGTGTTCTTTTGGGACTGATGCAGCTCTGGAACCAGGCTGGCGAGAAGACAACACTCTACAACTGTGAGTAACACTATTAGATGCACCTACGCTAAATTTTGACCAGTTCTGAGGAATCTGTGTCACCGAGACATCATATGGCAATACAGGTCTAGCCATTCCCGGAAGAAAGTCTTATGCCTAGAACTTCCCATAGGTCCCACAGGATATCTGATGAGAAAGCCTTGTAAAAAGGGCTGTCAAAGCAAGGCAGTGATGGTGCATGCCTTTAATCCTAGCACTTGGGAGGCAGAGGCAGGAGGCTCTCTGTGAGTTCAAAGCCAGTCTGGTCTTCAGAATGAGTTCCAGAACAGACAAGGCAAGCCCCTGGGAGGTTGAAGCAGGCAGATCTCTGTGAGTTTGAAGTTGGGCTGGTCTACAAAGCGAGTTCTAGGACATCCCGGACTACATAAAGACACCCTGTCTCACAGCGAGCCCAGCTTCAGGTGAGATTGGGTCCCCGGCTGGGACCACCCGCCCATCACCCATCCCCCCCATCTTCGGGGCCGCTCCCGGCTTCTAGAAGAGCCTCCCACACAGGAAAGAGATCAGCCCCTCCAAGACCCCAACCCAGCGAGCCCAGCTTCAGGTGAGATTGGGTCCCCGGCTGGGACCACCCGCCCATCACCCATCCCCCTCCATCTTCGGGGCCGCTCCCGGCTTCCAGAGCCGCCCACACAGGAAAGAGATCAGCCCCTCCAAGACCCCAACCCAGCGAGCCCAGCTTCAGAAAAGAGATCAGCCCCTCCAAGACCCCAACCCCAGCGAGGCCAGCTTCAGCTTCAGCTGCAGTAAGGAAGGAGACCAGTGGAGACAGAAAGCCCCCACCAGCACCCACTGGAAGAAGAGATGGGAAGAAGACAGAATAAGAGATCACTCAGCAATAGAAACACCAACATGACCCCACCAGAATCCAGGGATCCAACACCAGCAAGACCTGAAAAGCACTACATAGATGAAGAAGAGGAGACAGACCTTAAAAATTATTTCATGCAGCTCCCCAAGACCCCAACCCAGCGAGTCCAGCTTCAGGTGAGATTGGGTCTCTGGCTGGGACCACCCGCCCATCACCCATCCCCCTCCATCTTCGGGGCCGCTCCTGGCTTCCAGAAGAGCCGCCCACACAGGAAAGAGATCAGCTCCTCCAAGACCCCAACCCAGCAAGCCCAGCTTCAGGTGAGATTGGGTCCCCGGCTGGGACCACCCGCCCATCACCCATCCCCCTCCATCTTCGGGGCCGCTCCGGGCTTCCAGAAGAGCCGCCCACACAGGAAAGAGATCAGCTCCCCAAGACCCCAACCCAGCGAGTCCAGCTTCAGGTGAGATTGGGTCTCTGGCTGGGACCACCCGCCCATCACCCATCCCCCTCCATCTTCGGGGCCGCTCCTGGCTTCCAGAAGAGCCGCCCACACAGGAAAGAGATCAGCTCCTCCAAGACCCCAACCCAGCAAGCCCAGCTTCAGGTGAGATTGGGTCCCCGGCTGGGACCACCCGCCCATCACCCATCCCCCTCCATCTTCGGGGCCGCTCCGGGCTTCCAGAAGAGCCGCCCACACAGGAAAGAGATCAGCTCCCCAAGACCCCAACCCAGCGAGTCCAGCTTCAGGTGAGATTGGGTCTCTGGCTGGGACCACCCGCCCATCACCCATCCCCCTCCATCTTCGGGGCCGCTCCTGGCTTCCAGAAGAGCCGCCCACACAGGAAAGAGATCAGCTCCTCCAAGACCCCAACCCAGCGAGCCCAGCTTCAGGTGAGATTGGGTCCCCGGCTGGGACCACCCGCCCATCACCCATCCCCCTCCATCTTCGGGGCCGCTCCCGGCTTCCAGAAGAGCCGCCCACACAGGAAAGAGATCAGCTCCCCAAGACCCCAACCCAGCGAGTCCAGCTTCAGGTGAGATTGGGTCTCTGGCTGGGACCACCCGCCCACCACCCATCCCCCTCCATCTTCGGGGCCGCTCCCGGCTTCCAGAAGAGCCGCCCACACAGGAAAGAGATCAGCTCCTCCAAGACCCCAACCCAGCGAGCCCAGCTTCAGGTGAGATTGGATCCCCGGCTGGGACCACCCGCCCATCACCCATCCCCCTCCATCTTCGGGGCCGCTCCCGGCTTCCAGAAGAGCCGCCCACACAGGAAAGAGATCAGCTCCTCCAAGACCCCAACCCAGCGAGCCCAGCTTCAGGTGAGATTGGGTCTCTGGCTGGGACCACCCGCCCATCACCCATCCCCTCCATCTTTGGGGCCGCTCCCGGCTTCCAGAAGAGCCGCCCACACAGGAAAGAGATCAGCTCCTCCAAGACCCCAACCCAGCAAGCCCAGCTTCAGGTGAGATTGGGTCTCTGGCTGGGACCACCCGCCCATCACCCATCCCCCTCCATCTTCGGGGCCGCTCCCGGCTTCCAGAAGAGCCGCCCACACAGGAAAGAGATCAGCTCCTCCAAGACCCCAACCCAGCGAGCCCAGCTTCAGGTGAGATTGGGTCCCCGGCTGGGACCACCCGCCCATCACCCATCCCCCTCCATCTTCGGGGCCGCTCCCGGCTTCCAGAAGAGCCGCCCACACAGGAAAGAGATCAGCTCCTCCAAGACCCCAACCCAGCAAGCCCAGCTTCAGGTGAGATTGGGTCTCTGGCTGGGACCACCCGCCCATCACCCATCCCCCTCCATCTTTGGGGCCGCTCCCGGCTTCCAGAAGAGCCGCCCACACAGGAAAGAGATCAGCTCCTCCAAGACCCCAACCCAGCGAGCCCAGCTTCAGGTGAGATTGGGTCTCTGGCTGGGACCACCGGCCCATCACCCATCCCCCTCCATCTTCGGGGCCGCTCCCGGCTTCCAGAAGAGCCGCCCACACAGGAAAGAGATCAGCTCCTCCAAGACCCCAACCCAGCGAGCCCAGCTTCAGAAGAGCCACCCACACAGGAAAGAGATCAGCCCCTCCAAGACCCCAACCCCAGCGAGGCCAGCTTCAGCTTCAGCTGCAGTAAAGAAGGAGACCAGTGGAGACAGAAAGCCCCCACCAGCAACCACTGGAAGAAGAGATGGGAAGAAGACAGAATAAGAGATCACTCAGCAATAGAAACACCAACACGACCCCACCAGAATCCAGGGATCCAACACCAGCAAGACCTGAAAAGCACTACATAGATGAAGAAGAGGAGACAGACCTTAAAAATTATTTCATGAAGATGATGGAGAGCCTCAAGGAAGAAACGAGGAAATCCCTTAAAGAAATAGAAGAAAAAACAAACAAAAAAATCCATGAAATGGGGGAAAAATTCAAGAAATAAACAAATCTCTCAAAGAATCTAAAGAGCACCAAGAAAAAACAACCAAGAAAATTAAGGAAACAGCTCAAACAGTTGAAGGATTGAAAGCTGAAATAGAAACGATAAAGAAAACACAGAATGAAGGGATGCTGGAAATAGAAAAGCTCGGTAAACGGTCTGGAATCACAGATGCAAGCATCACCAATAGAATACAAGAGATAGAAGAGAGAATCTCAGGTGTTGAAGACTCATTAGAGGACATAGCATCGTCAACCAAAGAAAATCTCAAAACCAACAAATCCTTAACACAAAATATCCAGGAAATATGGGACACCGTGAAGAAGCCAAACCTGAGAATAATAGGTATAGAAGAAGGTGAAGAACTTCAACTTAAAGGTACAGAAAACATATTCAACAAAATCATAGAAGAAAACTTCCCTAACCTAAAGAAAGATATGCCTATGAAAGTACAAGAATCTTACAGAACACCAAATAGGCTTGACCAGAAGAAGAAGTCACCTCGCCATATAATAATCAAAACATCAAACCTACAGAGCAAAGAGAAAATATTAAGAGCAGCTAAAGAAAAAGGCCAAGTAACATACAAAGGCAGACCTATCCGAATTACACCTGACTTCTCAATGGAAACGATGAAAGCCAGAAGATCCTGGTCAGATGTCCTACAAACGCTAAGGGAACAAGGATGCCAGCCCAGACTACTATATCCAGCAAAGCTCTCAATTACCATAGATGGAGAAAACAAAATATTCCATGACAAAGCCAGATTTAAACAATACGTATCCATGAATCCAGCTCTACAGAAAATGCTAGAAGGAAAACCTAGAGCCAAGGAAGATAACTACATTCACAAAGACACAGGCAATATAGAATCATACTTTACAAAACACTAAAAGAAAAAGGGAGGAGAAACTACACAAAATAACTTCACTAACAATAAATCAAGCGCAAACAAGGATCACCAATCAATGGTCATTAATATCCCTCAATGTCAATGGCCTCAACTTACCTATAAAAAGACACAGACTAGCAGAATGGATACGAAGACAGAACCCTTCCTTCTGCTGCATACAAGAAACACATCTCAACACCAAAGACAGACGTTATCTCAGAGTAAAGGGCTGGGAAAAGATCTTCCAATCAAACGGCCCCAAGAAACAAGCGGGCGTAGCAATCCTAATATCTAACAAATTAGACTTCAAATTAAAATCAATCAAAAGAGATGAAGAAGGGCACTTCATATTCATCAAAGGAAAAATACATCAAGACGAAGTCTCGATTTTAAATATCTACGCCCCAAATACAAAGGCACCTACATTCGTGAAAGAAACATTACTAAAGCTCAAAATGCACATAAAATCTCACACACTAATAGTAGGAGACTTCAACACTCCGCTCTCACCGCTAGATAGGACCTCCAGACAGAAACTTAACAAAGAAACAAAAGAATTAATAGAAGTTATGACCCAACTGGGTTTAACAGACATCTATAGAACATTCCACCCAAATACAAAGGGATATACCTTCTTCTCGGCACCACATGGAACCTTCTCTAAAATTGACCACATAATAGGAAACATAGCAAATCTCCACAGATACAAAAAAATTGGAATAACCCCCTGCATCTTATCAGACCACCATGCATTAACATTAGAATTCAACAATAACACAAATCGCAGAAACCCTACAAACT
Source organism: Mesocricetus auratus (assembly GCF_017639785.1). Classification (NCBI taxonomy): domain Eukaryota; kingdom Metazoa; phylum Chordata; class Mammalia; order Rodentia; family Cricetidae; genus Mesocricetus; species Mesocricetus auratus. The sequence continues at coordinate 14,899,010 of NW_024429190.1, read as the reverse complement.
CATGGAGATTGAACAATGCACAATTGCACCATCCCTGGGTAAAGGAACAAATAAAAAAAGAAATTAAAGACTTCCTCGATTTCAATGAGAATGAAGACACAACATACACAAACTTATGGGACACTTTGAAAGCAGTGCTGAGAGGAAAGTTTATAGCACTAAGTGCCCACATGAAAAAACTGGAGAACAGTCATACTAGAGAATTAATAGCACAGCTGAATGTTCTAGAACAAAAAGAAGCAAACTCCCCAGGAGGAGCAGACGCCAGGAAATAATCAAATTGAGGGCTGAAATCAATCAAGTAGAAACCAGGAAAACATTGAGAAGAATCAATGAAACAAAGAGTTGGTTCTTTGAGAAAATCAACAAAATAGACAAACCTCTGTCCAAACTAACCAAAAGACAGAGAGAGAACATGCTAATTAACAAAATCAGGGATGAGAAAGGGGACATAACAACGGACTCTGAGGAAATCAAGAGAATCATCAGGGCATACTTTGAAAATCTGTACTCCACAAAATTTGAAAATTTAAAGGAAATGGACAATTTCCTGGATAGATATCACTTGCCAAAACTAAATCAAGAACAGATAAATAATCTAAACAGACCTATAACCCCTAATGAAATAGAAGCAGTCATCAAAAGTCTCCCAAACAAAAAAAGCCCAGGCCCAGATGGCTTCAGTGCAGAATTCTACCAGAAATTCAAAGAAGAGCTCATTCCAATACTCGTCAAAGTATTCCACACTATAGAAGCAGGAGGCTCACTGCCAAACTCTTTCTATGAGGCTACAATTACCTTGATACCCAAGCCACACAAAGACACAACTAAGAAAGAGAACTATAGACCAATTTCCCTCATGAACATTGATGCAAAAATACTCAATAAAATACTTGCAAACCGGATTCAAGAACACATCAGAAAAATCATCCACCATGATCAAGTAGGCTTCATTCCAGGAATGCAGGGATGGTTCAACATTAGAAAATCTATCAATGTAATCCACCATATTAACAATCTGCGAAAGAAAAACCACATGATTATCTCACTAGATGCTGAAAAAGCCTTTGACAAAATCCAGCACCCCTTCATGATAAAGGTCCTAGAGAGATCAGGGATAACAGGAACGTACCTGAACATAATAAAAGCAATATACAGTAAACCAACAGCTAACATCAAACTAAATGGAGAGAAACTCAAAGCAATTCCTCTAAAATCAGGAACAAGACAAGGCTGTCCACTCTCTCCATATCTCTTCAATATTGTACTTGAAGTTCTAGCTACAGCAATAAGACAACAAAAGGAGATAAAGGGGATACAAATAGGAAAAGAAGAAGTCAAGCTTTCATTATTTGCAGATGATATGATAGTTTACATATGTGACCCAAAAAACTCCGCAAGGTTACTCCTAGAGCTGATAAACAGCTTCAGCAAAGTGGCAGGATACAAGGTAAACTCAAAAAAATCAGTGGCCCTATTATATACAGATGATGAAGTGACTGAGAAAGAAATCAGAGAAACATCACCTTTTACAATAGCCAAAAACAGCATCAAATATCTGGGGATAATGTTAACCAAGGAAGTGAAAGACCTGTATATCAAAAACTTTGTGTCTTTGAAGAAAGAAATCAAAGAAGATACCAGAAAATGGAAAGATCTCCCATGCTCTTGGATTGGTAGGATCAACATAATAAAAATGGCAATCTTGCCAAAAGCAGTCTATAGATTCAATGCAATCCCTATCAAAATTCCATCACAATTCTTCAAGGACCTGGAAAGATCATTAATCAACTTTATATGGAAAAACAAAAGGCCCAGGATAGCCAAAACATCCCTATACAATAAAGGAACTTCAGGAGGCATCACCATACCTGATTTCAAGCTCTATTATAGAGCTATAGTCCTGAAAACAGCTTGGTATTGGCACAAAAATAGGCAGGTAGACCAATGGAACCGAATCGAAAGCCCTAATTTTAACCCACACACCTATGAACACCTGATTTTTGACAAAGAAGCTAAAACTGTACAGTGGAAAAAAGAAAGCATCTTCAACAAATGGTGCTGGCATAACTGGGTAATGGTATGCAGAAGACTGCAGATAGATCCATGTTTATCGCCTTGTACAAAACTTAAGTCCAAATGGATCAAAGATCTCAACATACATCCAGCCACACTGAAACTTTTAGAAGAGAAAGTGGGAGATACTCTTCAACGAGTTGGTACAGGAGACCACTTCCTAAACATAACACCAGTGGCACAGGCACTGAGATCAACAATTAACAAATGGGACCTTCTGAAACTAAAAAGCTTTTGTAAGGCAAAGGACACAATCAAAAAGACAAAAAGGCAGGCCACAGAATGGGAAAAGATATTCACTAACCCTACATCTGACAGAGGGCTAATCTCCAAAATTTACAAAGAACTCAAGAAACAAGTCTCCAAAACACCAAAGGATCCACTTGAAAGGTGGGGTACAGAGCTAAATAGAGAATTCTCAGTAGAGGAGGCTAAAATGGCCAAGAGACACTTAAGAAAGTGCTCAACATCCTTAGCCATCAGGGAAATGCAAATCAAAACAACTCTGAGATACCATCTTACTCCTGTCAGAATGGCTAGAATCAAAAACACCGAAGACAATTTATGCTGGAGAGGATGTGGAGAGAGAGGATCACTCCTCCATTGCTGGTGGGAATGCCGACTCATACAGCCTCTTTGGAAATCAGTATGGAGATTCCTCAGGAAAATGGGAATTAATCTACCACTAGACCCAGCAATTCCACTCTTAGGCATTTATCCAAATGAGGCAGGTTCATACAACAAGGGCATCTGCTCCACTATGTTCATAGCAGCATTGTTTGTAATAGCCAGAACCTGGAAGCAACCTAGATGCCCCTCAACTGAAGAGTGGATAGAGAAAATGTGGTACATTTACACAATGGAGTATTACTCAGCAGAAAAAACCAATGGAATCTTGAAATTCGCAGGGAAATGGATAGCACTGGAAGAAACCATCCTGAGTGAGGTAACCCAGTCGCAAAAAGACAAACATGGTATGTACTCACTCATATATGGATTTTAAATATGGATCAGGATAGTGCCAGTCTGCACTTCCACAGATAGAGAGTCTGGGAAACAGGAAAGAACCTAAAAGATATGCATATATGCATAGTACCCAAGAGAAGAGGATGGAGACAAGATCCTCTGAATGGATGGGGAACAGGGCGAGGGGGGTAGTGGGACCTGGGAAGAGTAGAGGGGGTAAAGAGGAAGGGAGTTGGTCATGGGGGAACAGGAAGTTGAGGGGGTGGGGGTAAAATAGGGGGAAGAGGGAATCATAGGATCGAAGACAGATCAGGCACCAGAGTGACCTCGAGTGATCTAAAGGTATAACATCAATTGGCAAGCTAAGCAATAGTGGAAGGACCACCTCGAATGCCCATTCCTGATAATGAACTTGATGTCTATAACTATCCGGGAGCCTTCATCCTGGGACTGATGGAAGCAGAGGCAAACACACAACTAAGCACTGAACTGAACCCAAGGAACCCAGTGACAGAGAGAGAGGAGTGATGAGCAAATTGGCAAGGAATGGGCTGGCAAAACCAGCAGAGACGGCTGATCTGAACAGGGGAGTGCTCTTGGACCCCAGACCGACAGTGGGGAGGCCAGAATGGGACTGATCTGGACCCCCCAAATGTGAGTGTCAGTGAGAAGGCCTGGGCAACCTATGGGGCTCTGAGCTGTGGATCAGTGTCTATCCCTGGTATACAATCTGTCTTCATGTGCCTATGGCACAAAGAGAGATGCTCTCTCAGCCTGGACTCTTAGGGGAGTGCCTTGACCCTACCAAGAGTGAAATGATAGACTCTAGACATCCCCTATGTGGAGGGATTTGGCAATAGGGTGGGAGGGAGGGTGGAAGGGGAGTGCGGGAGGAGGGGAGGGAGAGGGAACTGGGATTGACATGTGAAACAAGCTATTTAAAATTAAAATAAAAAATGATTAAAAAAAAATCACTTTACTAAAATTTAGTACTGTCTTTACCTATTCTTTCTAATTTTGATTTGAAGTCTACTTTATCATACACCAATATAGGTATATTGGTTTGCTTTCCATGTTTACTCACTTGTTAGTTAGTCTTCTATCATTTTGATCTTTATCTACAAATGATTGTACCAGTGAGCTGAGTTTCTTGGCAACAACAGGACAGTTGATTCTAGCTTCAATCCTGTCAGTTAGTCTTCATCTCCTTATTGGTGATTTGAAGTTATTTATATTAAAAGTTATTACAAAAGATAATGAATACTTCTTGTTATTTTGTTGATTCTTTTTGGATTTGTTATTATTATTGGTTGCTATTTCTTTTTCTCTGATTATCAGGGTTTACTGCTTTACTATGTTGTACTTGATGGATTCCTTCCTGGTTCTTTCTTGTTCATGTACTTCTTCAATAAAATTTAATTCTTTTGTGCTTTCATGACTAAAACTGTCACAATCCTCTATGTTTTTGTCTTCAATATCCTTACACTTCATAAGCAATAAAAGATATTTCTTATAGTTGGTAGTAACTCACTTTAAAAACTTCAAAGATGACATCCTGTTCTTTTCTGGCTGCAAAGGGGTTACAGCCAGAAATCAGGTGTTACTGAGATGTTTCTGCCTTTGTATTTCAGTGCTTTGTTTTGTTTTTGCTCTATAGTTCTCTAATATTTTGTCCATGATTATAATTTTGAAATCTTGAGTATGCTGTGTTATGGAGAAGTTCTTCTCTGGTCATATCTATTTGGAATTTTAAATGTCTCTTGCATTTGAATATTCATTTCTTTCTGTAAACCTCAAGAAATGTTTTTTCATTTCACTGAATACATTCTTAGTGCCTTTAATTTATAATCTCATTATCTTCTTTTAATACTTGGATCATTAAGATTTTGTTTATCTTACCTTCTTAAAAATATATGTTTATTTTACAAAAAAAAAAAAAAATTATTTCATGAAGATGATGGAGAGCCTCAAAGAAGAAACGAGGAAATCCCTTAAAGAAATAGAAGAAAAAACAAACAAAAAAATCCGTGAAATGGGGGGAAAAATTCAAGAAATAAACAAATCTCTCAAAGAATCTAAAGAGCACCAAGAAAAAACAACCAAGAAAATTAAGGAAACAGCTCAAACAGTTGAAGGATTGAAAGCTGAAATAGAAACGATAAAGAAAACACAGAATGAAGGGATGCTGGAAATAGAAAAGCTCGGTAAACGGTCTGGAATTACAGATGCAAGCATCACCAATAGAATACAAGAGATAGAAGAGAGAATCTCAGGTATTGAAGACTCATTAGAGGACATAGCATCGTCAACCAAAGAAAATCTCAAAACCAACAAATCCTTAACACAAAATATTCAGGAAATATGGGACACCGTGAAGAAGCCAAACCTGAGAATAATAGGTATAGAAGAAGGTGAAGAACTTCAACTTGAAGGTACAGAAAACATATTCAACAAAATCATAGAAGAAAACTTCCCTAACCTAAAGAAAGATATGCCTATGAAAGTACAAGAATCTTACAGAACACCAAATAGGCTTGACCAGAAAAAGAAGTCACCTCGCCATATAATAATCAAAACATCAAACCTACAGAGCAAAGAGAAAATATTAAGAGCAGCTAAAGAAAAAGGCCAAGTAACATACAAAGGCAGACCTATCCGAATTACACCTGACTTCTCAATGGAAACGATGAAAGCCAGAAGATCCTGGTCAGATGTCCTACAAACGCTAAGGGAACAAGGATGCCAGCCCAGACTACTATATCCAGCAAAGCTCTCAATTACCATAGATGGAGAAAACAAAATATTCCATGACAAAGCCAGATTTAAACAATACGTATCCATGAATCCAGCTCTACAGAAAATGCTAGAAGGAAAACCTAGAGCCAAGGAAGATAACTACATTCACAAAGACACAGGCAATATAGAATCATACTTTACAAAACACTAAAAGAAAAAGGGAGGAGAAACTACACAAAATAACTTCACTAACAATAAATCAAGCGCAAACAAGGATCACCAATCAATGGTCATTAATATCCCTCAATGTCAATGGCCTCAACTTACCTATAAAAAGACACAGACTAGCAGAATGGATACGAAGAAAGAACCCTTCCTTCTGCTGCATACAAGAAACACATCTCAACACCAAAGACAGACGTTATCTCAGAGTAAAGGGCTGGGAAAAGATCTTCCAATCAAACGGTCCCAAGAAACAAGCGGGCGTAGCAATCCTAATATCTAACAAATTAGGCTTCAAATTAAAATCAATCAAAAGAGATGAAGAAGGGCACTTCATATTCATCAAAGGAAAAATACATCAAGACGAAGTCTCGATTTTAAACATCTACGCCCCAAATACAAAGGCACCTACATTCGTGAAAGAAACATTACTAAAGCTCAAAATGCACATAAAATCTCACACACTAATAGTAGGAGACTTCAACACTCCGCTCTCACCGCTAGATAGGACCTCCAGACAGAAACTTAACAAAGAAACAAAAGAATTAATAGAAGTTATGACCCAACTGGGTTTAACAGACATCTATAGAACATTCCACCCAAATACAAAGGGATATACCTTCTTCTCGGCACCACATGGAACCTTCTCTAAAATTGACCACATAATAGGAAACATAGCAAATCTCCACAGATACAAAAAAATTGGAATAACCCCCTGCATCTTATCAGACCACCATGCATTAACATTAGAATTCAACAATAACACAAATCGCAGAAACCCTACAAACTCATGGAGATTGAACAATGCACAATTGCACCATCCCTGGGTAAAGGAACAAATAAAAAAAGAAATTAAAGACTTCCTCGATTTCAATGAGAATGAAGACACAACATACACAAACTTATGGGACACTTTGAAAGCAGTGCTGAGAGGAAAGTTTATAGCACTAAGTGCCCACATGAAAAAACTGGAGAACAGTCATACTAGAGAATTAATAGCACAGCTGAATGTTCTAGAACAAAAAGAAGCAAACTCACCCAGGAGGAGCAGACGCCAGGAAATAATCAAATTGAGGGCTGAAATCAATCAAGTAGAAACCAGGAAAACATTGAGAAGAATCAATGAAACAAAGAGTTGGTTCTTTGAGAAAATCAACAAAATAGACAAACCTCTGTCCAAACTAACCAAAAGACAGAGAGAGAACATGCTAATTAACAAAATCAGGGATGAGAAAGGGGACATAACAACGGACTCTGAGGAAATCAAGAGAATCATCAGGGCATACTTTGAAAATCTGTACTCCACAAAATTTGAAAATTTAAAAGAAATGGACAATTTCCTGGATAGATATCACTTGCCAAAACTAAATCAAGAACAGATAAATAATCTAAACAGACCTATAACCACTAATGAAATAGAAGCAGTCATCAAAAGTCTCCCAAACAAAAAAAGCCCAGGCCCAGATGGCTTCAGTGCAGAATTCTACCAGAAATTCAAAGAAGAGCTCATTCCAATACTCGTCAAAGTATTCCACACTATAGAAGCAGGAGGCTCACTGCCAAACTCTTTCTACGAGGCTACAATTACCTTGATACCCAAGCCACACAAAGACACAACTAAGAAAGAGAACTATAGACCAATTTCCCTCATGAACATTGATGCAAAAATACTCAATAAAATACTTGCAAACCGGATTCAAGAACACATCAGAAAAATCATCCACCATGATCAAGTAGGCTTCATTCCAGGAATGCAGGGATGGTTCAACATTAGAAAATCTATCAATGTAATCCACCATATTAACAATCTGCGAAAGAAAAACCACATGATCATCTCACTAGATGCTGAAAAAGCCTTTGACAAAATCCAGCACCCCTTCATGATAAAGGTCCTAGAGAGATCAGGGATAACAGGAACGTACCTGAATATAATAAAAGCAATATACAGTAAACCAACAGCTAACATCAAACTAAACGGAGAGAAACTCAAAGCAATTCCTCTAAAATCAGGAACAAGACAAGGCTGTCCACTCTCTCCATATCTCTTCAATATTGTACTTGAAGTTCTAGCTACAGCAATAAGACAACAAAAGGAGATAAAGGGGATACAAATAGGAAAAGAAGAAGTCAAACTTTCATTATTTGCAGATGATATGATAGTTTACATAAGTGACCCAAAAAACTCCGCAAGGTTACTCCTAGAGCTGATAAACACCTTCAGCAATGTGGCAGGATACAAGGTAAACTCAAAAAAATCAGTGGCCCTATTATATACAGATGATGAAGTGACTGAGAAAGAAATCAGAGAAACATCACCTTTTACAATAGTCAAAAACAGCATCAAATATCTGGGGATAATGTTAACCAAGGAAGTGAAAGACCTGTATATCAAGAACTTTGTGTCTTTGAAGAAAGAAATCAAAGAAGATACCAGAAAATGGAAAGATCTCCCATGCTCTTGGATTGGTAGGATCAACATAATAAAAATGGCAATCTTCCCAAAAGCAGTCTATAGATTCAATGCAATCCCTATCAAAATTCCATCACAATTCTTCAAGGACCTGGAAAGAACATTAATCAACTTTATATGGAAAAACAAAAGGCCCAGGATAGCCAAAACATCCCTATACAATAAAGGAACTTCAGGAGGCATCACCATACCTGACTTCAAGCTCTATTATAGAGCTATAGTCCTGAAAACAGCTTGGTATTGGCACAAAAATAGGCAGGTAGACCAATGGAACCGAATCGAAAGCCCTAATTTTAACCCACACACCTATGAACACCTGATTTTTGACAAAGAAGCTAAAACTGTACAGTGGAAAAAAGAAAGCATCTTCAACAAATGGTGCTGGCATAACTGGGTAGTGGTATGCAGAAGACTGCAGATAGATCCATGTTTATCGCCTTGTACAAAACTTAAGTCCAAATGGATCAAAGATCTCAACATACATCCAGCCACACTGAAACTTTTAGAAGAGAAAGTGGGAGATACTCTTCAACGAGTTGGTACAGGAGACCACTTCCTAAACATAACACCAGTGGCACAGGCACTGAGATCAACAATTAACAAATGGGACCTTCTGAAACTAAAAAGCTTCTGTAAGGCAAAGGACACAATCAAAAAGACAAAAAGGCAGGCCACAGAATGGGAAAAGATATTCACTAACCCTACATCTGACAGAGGGCTAATCTCCAAAATTTACAAAGAACTCAAGAAACAAGTCTCCAAAACACCAAAGGATCCACTTGAAAGGTGGGGTACAGAGCTAAATAGAGAATTCTCAGTAGAGGAGGCTAAAATGGCCAAGAGACACTTAAGAAAGTGCTCAACATCCTTAGCCATCAGGAAAATGCAAATCAAAACAACCCTGAGATACCATCTTACTCCTGTCAGAATGGCTAGAATCAAAAACACCGAAGACAATTTATGCTGGAGGGGATGTGGAGAGAGAGGAACACTCCTCCACTGCTGGTGGGAATGCCGACTCATACAGCCTCTTTGGAAATCAGTATGGAGATTCCTCAGGAAAATGGGAATTAATCTACCACTAGACCCAGCAATTCCACTCTTAGGCATTTATCCAAATGAGGCAGGTTCATACAACAAGGGCATCTGCTCCACTATGTTCATAGCAGCATTGTTTGTAATAGCCAGAACCTGGAAGCAACCTAGATGCCCCTCAACTGAAGAGTGGATAGAGAAAATGTGGTACATTTACACAATGGAGTATTACTCAGCAGAAAAAAACAATGGAATCTTGAAATTTGCAGGGAAATGGATAGCACTGGAAGAAACCATCCTGAGTGAGGTAACCCAGTCGCAAAAAGACAAACATGGTATGTACTCACTCATATATGGATTTTAGATATGGATCAGGATAGTGCCAGTCTGCACTTCCACAGATAGAGAGTCTGGGAAACAGGAAAGAACCTAAAAGATATGCATATATGCATAGTACCCAAGAGAAGAGGATGGAGACAAGATCCTCTGAATGGATGGGGAACAGGGCGAGGGGGGTAGTGGGACCTGGGAAGAATAGAGGGGGTAAAGAGGAAGGGAGTTGGTCATGGGGGAACAGGAAGTTGAGGGGGTGGGGGTAGAATAGGGGGAAGAGGGAATCATAGGATCGAAGACAGATCAGGCACCAGAGTGACCTCGAGTGATCTAAAGGTATAATATCAATTGGCAAGCTAAGCAATAGTGGAAGGACCACCTCGAATGCCCATTCCTGATAATGAACTTGATGTCTATAACTATCCGGGAGCCTACATCCTGGGACTGATGGAAGCAGAGGCAAACACACAACTAAGCACTGAACTGAACCCAAGGAACCCAGTGACAGAGAGAGAGGAATGATGAGCAAATTGGCAAAGAATGGGCTGGCAAAACCAGCAGAGACAGCTGATCTGAACAGGGGAGTGCTCTTGGACCCCAGACCGACAGTGGGGAGGCCAGAATGGGACTGATTTGGACCCCCCAAATGTGAGTGTCAGTGAGAAGGCCTGGACAACCTATGGGGCTCTGAGCTGTGGATCAGTGTCTATCCCTGGTATACAATCTGTCTTCATGTGCCTATAGCACAAAGAGAGATGCTCTCTCAGCCTGGACTCTTAGGGGAGTGCCTTGACCCTACCAAGAGTAAAATGATAGACTCTAGACATCCCCTATGTGGAAGGATTTGGCAATAGGGTGGGAGGGAGGGTGGAAGGGGAGTGCGGGAGGAGGGGAGGGAGAGGGAACTGGGATTGACATGTAAAACAAGCTATTTAAAATTAAAATAAAAAAATAATGTAAATCAAAAAAAAGACACCCTGTCTCAAAATAAATTAACTGTTACATAAAAAACTTATTTTAAGAGTTGTATGTTTCCATAATTATACATTGAAAAATAGACCCACCTCTTCAAACAATGATCATTCCTTTTCAAAAAGACAGTTTTTTAAAAGTTCACAGAAAAGTTTGGCATACTTCAAAATATAATTTAATATAAATTCAGAATTTAATACAGTGGAGAAACTGTTCCAGTATCTCCAAAGCCTTAAGAATGGGCACAGTGCCCAAACAACAGAAACAGATCCAGTAATTGATCCTAGGAGCACATCCAAGAAGGAATTAACCCTCTCCTGTGTGACAAATGATCATTTACTCTAGCAACATTAAGAAAAGTATCAAAAGCAGACGATTACATAAATAAACCATGATACAGACACCAAGTAAAGAGTCAGGTGTGACTAGGCCTCTTTCTGTCCTGTTGTGTGTTGTTAGCTCACTCCTTTATTCCTTGGGCACCTGGTAAATTAGTCTCCATTATTGCAATGAAAATTTTATCAAGTCTCTTCCTTTGGCTCTCTGATGAGTTTTCACCTTAAATTTTAACATTATTTACCTGTGCAAGAGTTCTAATAATATGTGGGGCTAATTTATTCTTTATCACTGTGATAAACTATCTGAGAAAACACCTTCGGACAGAAAGAATCCTCAGAGTTTCAGTACTTTCAGTACATGGCCAGTTTGCTCCACGAGCTTCTGAGCTTGTGCATGTAACACAGAAATTGCATTTATGAATGTGACTGGACAGGTGACTTACCTCTTGATGGAAAGAGGACCTGAGATAAGGTATGTCTTCCAAAGATGTACCCTCAGTAACCTATTTTCTCCAACTAGAACTATGTTCTCATCGCACATTCAGCTATCAATGGGTTAATCTATTAATTAAGATAGTACCCTTATGATCCAAATGGCATTTAGTTACACCACCATCTTGGAGCACAGCTTCATCACATGAGCCTTTAGAAGAAATATCTAAATCACAACATTCTGCCTCTAGGCCCCAAAGTCTTATGTCCATCTCATAATAGAAAATACATTTAGTTCATCTCTAGAGGTTTCTAAAGTCTTAACAATTTTGACACTGCTCAAAAGTCCAAGTTTAAAGTATCTTCTGAGATTCAAGGCAAATTCTTATCTGTGAGCCCCTGTAAACCAAAAAGAAAGTTACATACTTCCAATATACAGTAGTAGGCCAGGGTTCATGTATTAGGGTTCTAGAAGAACAGAATTGATAGAATAAATATATATTACACAGGGGGTTTATTAAGTTGGTTTACACAAGACAGTCTATACAGTTCAAAAACACTCTTCTGAGTGATAAAGAGGCTAAGAACCTAGAAACTTTTCAGTCCACTAACTTAGATACCTCAGCAGTGTGGAAGTCCCACTTTTAATCTGGATCTTTTGACATGAGAAGAGCTACCTCCCCACCTCCCCCAGACAGGGTTTCTCTGTATAACAATCCTGACTGTCCTTTGTAGACCAGGCTAGTTTCAAACTCACAGATATATGTCTGCCTCTATCTCCAGAGTGCTGAGATTAAAGGCATGCATTACCACTGTCCAGCAAGAAGATCCACCTTTAATCCAGATTTGAGGTGGGCCCCATCTGCTCATAGCCTTTATAAAGGACATGGAAGAAAGAAGCTTGTTCTCCCTTCTTGCTTTTCCTCACTGGCAAGTCCATTCCTTCAATGGCATTAGAGGCCACTTCTGCAGTATTCCAGCACCTACGGAAGAACAGCTGAGACATCCAAACTGGTGGACTGAGCAACTATTGGATTCTTGAGCCGTCAGTTGGTAGAAAGTCATTGTTGACTACCTGGATCACAGACTGTAAACCACTCTAATAAATTCCGGTGTTTGTGCATGCATGCATATGTTGTGTGTATCTCCAGTCTATCCGTTCTGTTCCTCTAGAGAACTCTAATACAACTAGGGAGACTTTTGAAATTTAAAGGGATGCATTTTGCATGTGATAGCCATGAGGCCAGGGGTCAAGGATGGGACCAAACATATGCTCATTTTTTAACACTGGTTCCCAGCTGGTAGTACTGTTTGGGAAGGTTGTGAAGCCATTTGGAAGTGGAGATTTGCAGGAGGAAGTGAGTCAGTAGGGGCAGGCAGGCCTTGAGGATTTATAGCTAAACCCATTCCTCGTACAATGTATGCTTCCTGATTGCTGATACAATGTGATCAGATGCCTCTGGGACAGCTACATACAATCTGCCTTACTGGCCCTGTAAAACCCCATGCCTCACAGGGACAGCACAGCTGTGCCACAGTAATCACTCCTCTGTTACAGTGTAGCCTCCTGCATGTTTTAGACCTATCAATTGAAGTTCCCCATAGAAAATCTATTTAGAGAAAATGTGGGGGGAAAAAACAATGAAATCTTGAAAGAACTAGAAGAAATCATCCTTATTGAGGTAGCTCAGACACAAAAAGAAAAACATGATATGTACTCACTCATAAGTGGTTATTAAACATATAGCAAAGATAACCAGACTACAATCCACAACCCCAGAGAAGCAAGGAAAACAAGGAGGACCCTAAGAGAGAGACATACATGGACCCCTGGAAAAGGGGAAAGGCACCAGATCTCCTGAGCAAATTGGGAGCACAGGGGGGTAGGGAGGTAGAGGAAGAGGGGAGAAGGGATGGGGGAAGAGAACATGAGGCATCAGTAAGGTTGAGTTGGGGGAAGAACAGAGAAGGAGAGCAAGGAAAGAGATACCTTAAGAGAGGGAGCTGTTATTGGCTTAACAAGAAACCTGGCACTAGGGAAATCTCCAGGGATCTACAAGGATGACCCCAACTAAGAATCTAAGCAATAGTGGAAAGGCTACCTTAAATGCCCTTCCCCTATAATGAGATTAATGACTACCTCAAATGCCATCCTAGAGCCTTCATCCAGGAGCTAATGGAAGCAGAAGCAGAGGTTCATAGCTAGCACTTATCTGAACTCCTGGAATCCAATTGTAGAGGGAGGAGTGATAAGCAAAGGAGTCAAGACCATGCTTGGGAAACCCACAGAAACAGCTGACCTGAGCAAATGGGAGCTCATGGACCCCAGTCTGATAGCTGGGGAACCAGCATAGGACCAAACCAGTCCCCCTGAAAGTGGTTGTCAGTTACAGGGCCTCAGGAGGTGGAACCAATATTTATCCCTAGTACACGAATGGGCTTTGGGAACCCGTTCCCTATGGAGGGATACCCTCTCAGCCTGGATACATGGGGAGGGCCTAGATCCTGCCCCAAATTATGTGATAGACTCTAATGATTCCCCCATGGGAGGCCTCATGCTGCCCAACGAGTGGATTGGGGGTAAGATGGGAGGTTGGTGGGAGGAATGGGAAGACGGGAAGAAGAGGGAACTGGGATTGGTATATAAAATAAGTTTTTTTATTTAAATAGAAACTAATTAAAAATAAGGATATATAAAAATAAAGAAAACCTATTTAGATAATACTCCAGGTTCAAGGAAGATCTTGGTCTATAGTTCCCTTGATTTCTCTTCAACTTCCTTGTGTGTGTGTGTGTGTGTGTGTGTGTGTGTGTGTGTGTGTGTGTGTGTGTGTCCAAGAAGGGCCAGTACCCCAGGACACTTTTAAGCAATAAGGCCTTTATCTCTACCTTGTATCTTCATCACCATGATCCCAGGATACAGGCATTGTTCCCAGCACCTCTGGGTGCACTATGCAAGGTTAGAGGTTATTTTATTTGTTCCCTTTGTTACCAGTATGGTCTTTGATGGTTGTCCAGAGATCCAGACTCAAGCAGTTACTGTCATTCTAATGCAATAAAGCCAAGCACCCTCAGGCAAGGTTTTTTGCATATGAGGTGCTTATCTGAAGGTAGCCATCCTGATCAGTGCTCTGATGTTTCCAACTCCTAGGCTATGTTGGCTTGCTCTCCCCAAGGCAAAAGACACTTCTGTTAACCCAATGTTGTGGTTTGACTATGAAAAAAAAATTTTTTTTTTTTTGGTTTTTGGAGATGGAGTTTCTCTGTGGCTTTGGAACCTGTCCTGGAACTAGCTCTTGTAGATCAGCCTGGCCTCAAACTCACAGAGATCCACCTGCCTCTGCCTCCTGAGTGCTGGGATTAAAGGCATGTGCCACCAACGCCCAGCGACTATAAAATGCTCTTAACACGCTTATGTATTTGAGCACTTAGTCCCCAGATTATGTGTCTGAGAATGCTGTTGAAACATTAGGAAGCAGAGTCTTGTTGGAAGAGGTAGGTCATTGTTTGTGGGTCTTAAGCTTTTACTGCCTAGTCACACTTCCTGTTTATACTCTGCTTCCTAACTATGGATGCAATGGAAGTTTCCAGCTACTGCTGCCATGACTTCCCACCAAGATAGACTGTTTCCCCCTGAAACTGTAAATCAAAATAAACCCTCCCCTTCCTTAAGTCTGTCAAGTTTTTCATTTGTTTGTTTGTTTTTCAAGACAGGGTTTCTCTGTAGCTTTGGAGGGTGTCCTGAAACTCTCTCAGTAGACCAGGCTGGCTTCGAACTCACAGCAATTCACCTGTCTTTGCCTCCCAAGTGCTGGGATTTAAAGGCATCCGCCATCACTGCCTGGCCTCTGTCAAATATTTTGTCACAGTAAAAAAAAAAAAAAAAAAAAAAGGTAACTAGAAGACAGTTAATATTAGCTAAAGCCACATGATCACTTATAGAAACAAGGATTGCAATTACAATGAGTGTTTCTGTATTGTTAAAATGTCTGTGCATATATTAATATACATATTAAGCATATATTTATTTATATCTTCTATTTTTTTTACAATGTAATGTCAGTTGAGATAATATCAGTAGTTGTGTTGTGAATCTGTATTATCATATTTAAGTTATGGGGATACTAAAAGACTAAGCATTCCTCAAAGGACTTTGCCATCTATTCTGGAGGGAGGATTATGCATTTGCAAATGTACATGCAACAGTTTTATCATGTTAAGGGGAGTTACGACCTTGTTATTAGCTTCATTTGGAAATTAAGCACAACATAAAAAAGTGTAATTGGGTGTTGAGCTAACGAGGGATGGACTTATAATGGTTAATATTTGTTGTCAACTTGATTGGGTCTGGGATCAACTAAAAAACTCATCTTTGGATGGGTCTGTAAGGGTATTTCCTGAAAGGATTAACTGAGGATGTGAGACCCTCCCCCAGAGTAGGCAGCACCTTCTAGAGGCAGCATAGACATAAAGGGGTCTGAAGAAAAAGTGGGGCTGCTCTTCAAAGGCTGAATTTGCCTTATTGCTGTCATTGTTCATTGACATCAGAATCCAGCTTCTTCAGCCTTCTAACACAGGCTGAAGATCAGCAACTTTCCAGAAGTCCTCCAAGCCTTTAGTAACAAACTGAGATTACTAAGGTTTCTAGACTCAAGAGCTAAGCAGCTGTCAGGTTTCATCCTATACTGTGAAGGCAATCTGATCTATCCCCTTTATAATGTATAGTTATTCTATCAGTTCTGTTCTTCTAGAGAACCCTGATTAAAATCCCCTATTCTGCATCCCACTAAAAGTGATAATACAGAAGTAAAACCCTCCTTAGTGAAGCATCACCACACTTCATAGTGACTTACATACTTGGACCATAAGTGTCACAAAATCTGTAATAGTCCCAGGGAGTGGTTCCCCATAACCAACACTGGTGACCATACTCACCAACAAGATCTACATCAAGTGTAACATTCCTTCCAGGAGTTAAGTTATATTCTTTCTTAAGCCCAGTTATTTCCATATTAGAAGATCAAGATCAGAAGTATTCTTTCATGTTTCACAGCATGACTTACAACTCCACTTGGCCTTCAAGATGTATGTAAAGAAGCAAGATGCAGGCTTTCCACAGCATTCATCAGTGGCAGGGGTGAAACAAAAATGTGGTCCATTTGACAACAGCAGAGGCTTAATCATATTCAGTTCAATAAGGAACAGTCCAAGAGGATGAAGAAGCAGGGAACTGGCTAGAACTGGATTTGAGTCAAAGCATAAGAGACCTCAACAAATCATAAGGAAAACCTTTTCACTTTGTATGTGATATAGCACAGGCCCAGGAAGATGGTGTATGGCTTTAGGTAACATTTAACTGAGAGACCCCAACTCAACATTTTTAGACCCCTAGCAACTAGCCCAGCACAGAGTAACTTGTTCTTCTGCCCTCTCCTAAAAAAACAGTGACCTCAAGATAAACTTAAAAGATAACACTCTTTGATCCAGGAACTAGATCACCACATTCCTAACGCTTCTAGTGCTTTACTCAATGTTTAATTGTACAATACCTCTAGAATGCTTGCTTGAGATAACCTATTACCTTCCCATTAAGGCATGAGCTATCACCTAACTTCCCCATTCTTTATGTTGTTTGCCTAAACTCCCCATTCTTTATGGTGCTTGCCTAAACTCCCCTATTCTTTGTGGTTTTTCCCTTTTAACACCCCCCCACTGCAACTATTGGGGGTCGAACTCCTCTGCCCATGAGAGGGTTATGAGCTCGGCCCCAGTGCACTAGTTCCCAAATAAACCTCGTGTGCTCACATCAAGAATGGTCTCTCTTGAATTATTGGGGTGTCGGCTTATCCAGAGACTTGAGTGAGGGTCTTCCCCACTCTGGGGGTCTTTCATAACCAAATGCTTGGCCTAGAATCTACACCAGATGTGTGAGTACCAAAGCAGGCAGGGGAGATTTAAAACAAAGAAAGAACCTGCGATTCTGGGAGAGAGTTTAGAATTAACAATTTAACAAAGCAGCACTACATTTCAGTAAGAACCTTAGCAAAGTCCAGGGAAAACTGGACAGTATAGGGTAGATACACAAGGACAGGACTTCTGAAAACTGTTCAAATGCACAAGACATCCACACTTGGGAGCTTCATGGCATACAGTGGTGTTCTCAGGCTTCTTCTTTAATACAGCTTCAGTAAAAGATAATGCAGATATTAATGTAAAAAATATATGAAAGCACATTACAAACAGTGTCATAGACTGTTTATTACAATTCATGGAAAGGACAAGACACTGAGTATGTGACAGGTTCCTTCTTACACCAGGGTCTCGCTCTGTGGTCTGCGCAGTGAATGGTCAGTGTTGTGTTGGCTCCCTCTCCTCACTGGGGGCAATGGTCAGGCAGCCCTGCAACACACAACACAACGGCCAGCCTCAGCCAAGATGTCTTTGCTTTGCTTGAGTAGCCATGAGGTCCATAAGCATGGACTCAACCAACCCGAATCAAAATTTTCAGAAAAAAATTGAAAGTCATATGACAATGCAATATGTTAAATAGCACAGTATGACAACTATTTGTATATTGTATTCTGTATTGTAAGCAATCTAGAGATGATTTATATAAACACTGTCCATTTATAAAAGAGTCTTGAGCACATTTAGACTTTGGCATCTTGGAACCAATCTTCAAAGATACCTAAATAATGTTCTAGAAACTGGGAGGATACTAATTGTGAGGTAAGGAAAGTTTAAATGCATTTTTCTTATTTACTTCAAGAAATGGAATTTTAAATGTATTCCCAGCTACTCAGGAGGCTGGACCAAGAGGATCTCAAATTCAAGACTAGCCCAGGAAACTTAGTAAGACCCTGTTTCAATAATGTTTTAAAAATAAAAGGTGGAGGGTATGAGGATGTAGCTTAGCGTTAGAGTACTTACCAGGTCAAGGTCCTAACTTCCATCCTTATACTGCTAAAAATAATTTTAAAGGCATATGTTTAATTGGTATACTGAGATTCTGCCTTAAGATGAGTTTTGCTGTTTTGTTACTGTTGCATGCGAAGTCAAATTCCATAGTTGAATGAATACAGAAGACAAAGAGGGTCACTGGCTCTTTCATCAACAAGTGCCATGGTAAGTAGGTGCTCCAAAAAGTATAACTCTATTCTATCTGTGGAAAACTCTCTAGTGGATGTTACATGGGTTCTGAGTAAGGAGGGTGCCCAGTACGACTTAATTGTATGCGGTAGGCTGATTATGTTCAGATCATATACCTATCCCTAGTTGTGAAAGAAAATATGATCATAACAACAACCACTTTGGGAGATTTTTACTACTAGTCTTGTTTTTTTATATTGAAAAATACAAATTAGAATGCTAGCAAACAATGTTTTAGTAAATTCCTCAAATAATTATAGTTACAAGAAAAAACCCAATAAAGTAAAATTTAAAAACTTGATAGGAACAAAGCAAAACAATCCACTCATAAGAAGTTTTACTTGGTGAATTATTTTCTAACCTTGTCAGTTGTGTTGGTATACACCATTAGTCCTACCACTCAAGAGGCTGAGGCAAGAAGACCAGGAGTCCAGGGGCTTCCTTTGCTACACAACAAGTTAAACCAGCCTGGGATACATGAGAAAAAAGCAAACAAGAGTAATGCTACTACAGAAAGTCTCTCCAAAGGATTTCCAATTTTAGAAGGGAACCTATTTTCTTGAGACTTTGGAGAGCAGTAGTTGGACTCAGGACATGGAGGACTACACATGCACTGTTTGTGGGAATTCCATCAGATGCCAAGCTTGGTCAAAATGCTTTGTCACCAAAACAGGAAGCAATTTCAGTGCTAACAAGTCATTGTCATGTGGATCAGAATAGTCTTTCTACCAACAGCAAGCAGCATTGTGAAGATGCTTCTGGATAAGTTTTAAATCGAACTATATGGCTCTTAAACTACATGAAATCTCTCTCTCTCTCTCTCTCTCTCTCTCTCTCTCTCTCTCTCTCTCTCTCTCTCTCTCTCTCTCTGTGTGTGTGTGTGTGTGTATGTCTGTCTACCTGCCTCCCCCTCCTCTTTCTTCTTCCTTCTTTCTAACAATAACTCATTATGCAGTGAGCTGCCCTCAAACTCACAGTGATTCTTGCACCTCAGTCTCCTACGTGTGAGCTACACCCAGATTGAAATTTCCTATATGAGGCATTACAGAAAGGAAAGAAATAACTGGTGGATAGTGCCTATACACCGTTAATCCCAGTACTCAGGAGGCAGAGGCAGGCAGATCTCCAAGTTAGGGAACAGCCTGGTCTACAAAGTGAGTTCCAGGACAGCCAGGGCTACACAGGGAAACTCTGTCTCAAAAAACAAACAAAATGGAAAGTGATGTTTTCCTTAGAAAATATTTTCCTTTTGATACATATACACACAAAATATAGAGGGGGTGTAAATACACATGCCCACACCCGTTTCTCAGAAACAAAGCCCTTGCTCATACTATGCAAGTGTTCTACCCTAAGCATCTCCCTCAGCCACAACAGTTTACTTTTTACAAATGATTTTTTTACCCCTCTTCTGAAGATTCTACGTAAGACATTTCTCTTTGGTGTGAGAATGGAGGGACACATCTTCTCTTTTTTATGTGTTGGCGAATCTCCCCCATCTTCACTTTCATTGAGGTCCTTGAAACATCCAGATTCAATCATCTATGTGCACAAAAAGACAAGATAGAGCAGCTTTAGAGACACCATGAGGTGAATGATTTCCTAGTATTATCAGCTCCCACCCAGCACCTGACCTCAATGTGAGGCACATCAGAGTTCCCAGACCTTCCCTGACTCCACATTCCTAGACTCCTGGTTTCTGGCCTCCTCATTAAATAAGTGACCCCCCTTTCTCCAAATGTACCCCCTCAAAGCCATTCCAATGGAGTCAAGTTGCCAGCTAGCTCTGCTGAGGAAGCCGGTCTTCAGGGTGGCAGGCAAATCCCAAGATCACCTCCTGTAACTAGGACCAGAGTAGCTGTCATGCTTCTGGCAACTGCTGATACTGTCTTGGCTTACCCATGATCTGATATAGTCCTCATAGTCAAGTCTTTCGCGCGCGCGCACATACGCCATCGTTGAAACTAACATAAACCTACTCTGCTAGAAAGAGTAGTACCTCATTCTGCCAGGGGATGGTGACACTCCCTGTAGCAAATTGGGCATAGAAGTCTTCATCACTGCTGTCCAGGTTGACTCCTTTTATCACAGAGAACCGCCCAATATCCAAGACATCCTTACAATAAACGGCCTGAGGCTGGGCACCAAGAACAAAAAGAGGCATAGACATATGAGACAATTAGAATAACTCTTTTCTTGTTTTGTTGTTTGATTTTGTTTTCTTCTGGATTTTTGAGACAGAAATAGGTAGCCTAGGTTGTCCCTAACCTTCCATTCTGGCTGCCTTGACCACCCCCAGGTGCTATACCTAGCTTATAAAAGATATTTTGCTTTTAATTTTCAGCTGCTGGGAATTGGACATAGGGCCTGCACCTGTTGGGCAGACACCCTACCACTTAACTACATCCCCAGTCCTAAAGCAGCTCTGAGCTCCCTTAATTACAAAGTCTACACATATTCCTCCCCACTCTGTTCACTGCCAAGGCCCTTTCAAACTAATTTTCTAATTTATATCATGTACATTCCGTGACACAGCAGTTCCAGTGTCACTTTTCTCAAGGAGCTTTCAGTGTCACAGATCCTGTGATGTCAGTTCCAGTCCCCACCAGCACCATGAGGACCCTTTTTCATCTCTGCAGCAGAAAATAGATTGCAAAGGTTGAAACTATACAAGAATGGGATGGGTTGCTTCTGTTGGGACACAGAGAGGCCTGTAAACAGGCATGGAGACCACTGGCTGTAGGATCCACTAGTGACAATTTTTATCTTGATTCTGGCCCTGAGCATCCTACCTGCAAAGCACTTACTTAGTTAGCATTTGGGTGAAAAGTAGAAGCAACCTTCTTGCTAGCAATTTCTCCTCTATAACTAGAGTCTAGGCCTGCAGTCTCTACCTTGGCACAGCTGTCCTCAGGAGCAAGTGATCAGGTAAGAATATAGGGCTATCAAGACCCAGGCCTCCATTCCTTCAGAGCTTTGCTTGCCCTTCTGGGACTAAGGAGAACACAAATAACAGAACTACAACTAAGGAGTCTTTGTCTACTACTGAAAAACACACCAACAGTCCTGAGAAGTCATTGTACTGTTTTTTGGGTTGAGCAAATGATGAGTGTCATTACAGTAGTAGTCTGCAGGTCACTGGTCAGCATTGTTCCCATTCTCATCTATCCCACAAAGTGAAGGACTGGAAAGGCACACGCCTTTAATCCCAGCACTTGGGAGGCAGAGGCAGGTGGATCTCTGTGAGTTCAAGGTCAGGCTGTTCTACAGAGCAAGTTCCAGCATAGCCTCCAAATCAATACAGAGAAACCCTGTCTCGAAAAACAAAAAAAAAAACAAAAAAAAAAAAAAAAAAAAAAGGACTGAAAAGTCCTCTCTTGGGACAGTCTAGGCCAAAAGCCAAGACACATACAGCCCTACAAACTAAGAATCTTAATTCTGAAAGCAAAATGTTCAGAGTTTGCTGAATTGTCATCAAATGGTGCAGTTTGTTTAAATCAAGAACACAGACAATTTCTTCCTCCTGAGAAACCACATTGGCCTGTCTTTCCTGCTTTTGACCCAAGCTGCCCCATCTCCAGACCTGACAGCTATATGAAGTCCAGGTCATGAATTCTGCACTGTCAGGAAACACTTTCCCAGCATACCAGTCAGTTTGTCTTCCTACCTGTCTCTCCAAGCAGAGGCACTCCTTTGTCTACCTTGCTCTCCCTTAGTTTTCACACCTAGAGCTATTCTGGAGATAGTGGACATGCCCTGAATATCTTGAGTAGGAATTAGCTCCAGGGAAGCAGTTACCACTATAACAAATACTATGGATATTAAGCAAGTTCTGAAGAAGTCTTACAAATAAAAGGATCTCAATTGTAGATTTATCTTAATTCCATCCAACAATGAAAATTTAGCTATCTTTCCAGTTTTGGATTGCTAAGGGTAGAATCCTTTCATCAGTAGTTCACTTATTGTGTACTATATTTTCCATATTCACTTAGTATGTACTATGTTATATACCCAGCGCTGACAAGTGCCAGGCCCTGTGCTTTTGGAGGCATGACTTTTTTATCTCAATAGCATACTCATGAGGAAGCACACACATGACAGCTCCAGAAGGATGCACACTCCAGACTCAGCAGCTGTGTGCACTCAGTACAATGAGTGAGCACAGGAATAGAGGTACACCCAGCACTGAGATCTGACCAGGATCACTGGCACACAGAGAGCCTTGGAGGGTATGCCAAAGGGATCTGAAATGGCACTGAGAATTTGGAGGACAGGAGTTTGGCTATCTCAGAAGTGATGGACTGCACAACCCAGGCCTTGGAGCCAGGGAGCTACTAAGGTCTGCATAAGGCTGTGGGGGTGGTGGGACATAGGCAGAAGAAGCAAAAATAACAGACCTCAGAGCAGAACCAACAGGCTAGTTGTATCAAGTGTGCTTTATCAAAAAGATTGCTATGGGAATCAGTATTCTTGGGGACCTAGCTACTCTAGGTAGCATACTTACATCAGGATAGAAAGGGGGATCTAACATATTTGCTTCCAGCCTGCTGAAGTTAATGTCCTTGAACACTGGGTGCTGCTTTACAGCAGCAGCTCCATCATTCTGACAGCCTAGCCGATAATTTGGATCCTTGATGAGTAACTACACAAGAGAGAAACAATCAAGTGAAGCTATTAGGATAGAAATATAAACTCAAAACTGTCTTCTTTAACAACCAAAGAAGTCAGGGTAACAGAGGATATTTATCCAAATAAAGAGCCACTACAGTCTCCAAGTATCAACCACACTGTATAATTTCAGACTTAACTAAGTAGGTTATGGTTTAGCAAAGAGTAAAACTCAAATCTTGCCATGAGTGACCAAGAGATGGAAGCTTGAAGTTCTGTGCCTTGTTGTGTACCCCTGTAATCTTAGCACTTGGGCAGAGGCAGGCAGATCTCTGCGAGTTTGAGGTCAGCCTGGTCTACATAATGAGTTCTAGGAATAGACTCTGTCTCAAAAAAAGACAAAAAAACAAACAAAAAAAACAACCCCCCAGCAATTTGAATAAACTGATCCTCAAGTAAAAATGTTGTAAAAACTAAGGAATAATTATTAAGGAAATGGAGTTATGAATTCAGAAACACTATTTTAATGCTGTCGAATTTATAAAAAGAAACATTTATTTATTAGAGTACAAGGACCTCAAGTGAGTAAAAAATTTAGTAAGCCTCCTTTTAGAAACTGTATATTCTTAACTCTCTGACTTTGTGTCTCTCCCGTTTCTAACATCATCTCTGCTTTTCCCCTTTTTGGTTTTATTTATGTATTTGTGTAAGTACATACACATAGTAAATGTGTGGAGGTCAAGGGACAATTTTCCAGATCAGGAATCTATTCTTGCTTTCCACCTTGTTGAGGCAGAGTGCCTCCTTGTTCCTGCTGCTGTGTTTGTATTCCAGACTAGCTGGCGCCACAAACTTCCAGATGATCCTATTCTAACCCCAGGAGTACAGGGATTAAAGATGTGTGTCACCATATCTGGCTTTTGGCATAGATTCTGGAGATAAAACTCAGGTCATCAGACTTATGTGACAAAATGTTTTAGCCCACCGAACAATATCCTGGGCCACTAGGTTTTTTCAAGACAGGGTCTTGTAGCCTAGGTTAATTTTGAAGTTCTCATATGCATATCTGTACCTCCAGAGTATGGGGGTTATAGCCATGTGCCAACTGCACACCGAGCAGTCTCTTTCAAAAGTATTCTTTACATGCTTATAACTCACAAATTCAAATAAGTCTTCCTCCATAATTACTATCAATCAAAAAAGATTGGCCCACATTCTTGTCCTCTGCACACCCTCCTCTCTGCTGTTGTACAAGTCACCCATGTCCATCTGTGGGAAATTTAACCCACTGTTTAAGAGCCAGTTGTTTCTCTTCACAGCAGTTACTGAGCATAATGGTTGATTTTAGCTGTTAAATGGACACAATCTAGAATCACCTGGAAAGGGAGTCTTAAAGAGAATTGTCCAGATTGGGTTTACTTGTGCCCATTCTTTTTGTTTATTTTTTTTTTATTTTTAACTCTCATACAGCACATTCTGACCAGAGTTTCCCCTCCCTCCACTCCTACCAGTCTCCACTTTCCCTTTCCCCCAGACCCAGTCCTCCATTTCCACCCCCCCCAAAAAAACAAAAGAACAGGCCTCTCAGGGATCAACCAAACACAGCATAGCAAATGACAATAAGACTAGGCACAAACCCTCACATCAAGGTTGGATAAGGCAACCCAGGAGGAGGAAAAGGGTCTCAAATGCAGGACTTGTGAGCATTCTTGTGAGAGATTTTCTTAATTGAAGTAATTGGCAGAAACGCCCACTCCTAATGTGGGCCACACCATTTCATGGCTTGGGTCCTGGATTAAATGGAGATAGGCAGATGAGAACTGGTATATTTGTATTAATTCATTGGTCTTTGCTGTTGAGGGTGGAAGTGATGTGACTAGTTACTTCAGGTTCCAGCTGCCTTGACTTCCCTGTAGTGACAGAATACAACCTGCAATTAAGAGCCAAATAAGCCCTTTCTCTCTTGTTTTTTTTTTTTTTAAATCAGGGTGTTTTATCAAAGGAATACGTATCTCAACCACTTACTCTCATTACTTGATTTTATCCTTGAAGCATCTTGTCTCACCTGCATCTTATAGATAACAGACTGGGGCTCAGGGATGTAAGACATAGGATGCTAAGACTAGGCCAACTGCAAAGCTAGCATACTTACAAAAGCCAGGTGGTGGTGCGCGCCTTTAATTCCAGCACTTAAGAGGCAGAGGCAGTGGAATCTCTTGAGTTCGAGGTCAACCTAGTCTACAAAGCAAATTTCAGGATGGCCAGGGTGACACAGAGAAACCGTGATTCATTAAAAAAAAAAAACAACAAAAATCTGTCCTTTGCTCAGATTCTACATTCTTTCCCAGTGCCTCTAGCATAACAAGAATTTTATCCTTGAATCCCTTGAGCCCTTCTTTAAAACTTAAGCTTATAGAATCCAAATCTTGACTGTTAGTCATTCTTATGGATGTAGGCCTAAGATTAAACTGTGAGCTCCTTGGGGGCAGGCTCCACCTCTGCTTTCACAATACAGTGCTGTCAGTGTCCTATGTATAGCAAGCACTCAGTCAATATTTACAAAGTCAAATGCAAAAGTAGCTTGATCAAACCACTGTGAAATGCTGTCAGCTACAAGCTGAGTAGGCTAGCTGGGAGAAAAGCCAGGAGGATCCCACGGCTCAGTGACAAATCTGTAACACCCATCATTTTGTATATGGTAACAAAATGAAGGAGCCCCAAATAATTATTCTCCAGATAGTATCAACTCATGTAAGTTACCAGTATAGTTCAGTAATAGGTACAATTGTTGCCATTCTCACACCCACAGAGGCCCACCCCTTTATCTCCTACCCTGCCAAGCCACTCTCTCCCTGAGTCACAAGCTAGGTTTCTCAGGACCAGCAGGACCTCATCATCAGCTTTTCAAGAAGTTTCTTGTCTGTGCATCACTCCAGTTGTTCTAACCCTGGTGTGGGGTGCCTCAATTCCAACAACCCACAGCTCACGCTTGGCTGTAATCACCTACTGTCTTTACTTGCCTTTCCCTATGTCACTCTTCTTCAACAACTTAAGACTGCCTGATCCAGGACTCAGTCCTTTTTTACACACAGCCAGTTTCCCTACATGTCTCCATGACTGCTTTATCATACCTGCCTAGGCCAACTGTAGAGCTGGGCAAAGATCGCTCTCTACTGTCTCTGGGCTCATGTCCCTGTACAGAGCAAAACACCAATGGGTTATGGACAGCATCTCGCTATGCATGCACTTGATGCCTATGAGGAAGCCTCTTGCACTTCCCAGCTCTTCGGCTTCATCTTCTCTAAATGGTGCTTCATACCTTATCTGCACCCATACTTGCTACGTTTCTCTCCCTACCCTTGACCCCATGGATACTGAGGGCATAAGAAGATGGAAGTCCCTATTCAGAAGTCCTACAGCAAATCTGCCACTTGCACTGCCCCCAAACTACGAGAAGGAACTGCTCACATCTTCCTTTGTACACTAGTGCCTCTATTCCCCCATTCTAGACTTCTGATCTAGTAAGTACGCCTCTCCACACAAATGCTTGTGCTTCTCCCTGTTCAGGGTTGCTGCTCTATCAGCTTGGGATTCAGCCTTGACCCCTTTTCTCCACTGCAGGAACCCCTACAAGGTCCATCAGGAATCTGAACATTTCTTACATTTGCTCTTCTACCAATGCTATCCATGCCACACCTACATTCACTTTCTTTCAGCTCTTTGTCCCCAAATCCTACCAACTACAGTGTCTCACTGCCCCCCCCCCGCACCCCCCCCTTCTGGTTCCTCCAGAATATGCATCATCCTCTGGCAGCCAGTATATTTGTCATATTTGTTCTTTTTACTATTAGTGGCTACCCACCTTGCAACAGAATAAGAACACTGGAAGAGCCAGGCCTTCCCTCTGTTTACTCACTGCTGTATTCCTAGTGTCTATGATAGTACTAGGAACTCTATATAGAAGATGCTCAATGATTCCTTGTTGAAAGAAAAATTTTAAAGATGCTACAAAAGACAGACCTCAAAAAAAACCCCTATATGCACCGTTTTAAGGTAAGCAAGTTAACAAATTTTAGTGTATAAACGGTGAAAAAAAAATTCCAGCCCTGACGACAGACAGCACCCAAATGCTACTGGCCCGATTTATAATAATGGGGTAGGACTTGCTCTCTGGCATCATTGTGTCACATGAAGTTAAAGGCCCTAATACAATAATCAAATCTGTAAGGTACATTTCAGTCTGGCCCATGCAGGCCTTCAAGTCTGTGATGATTTAAGGAAAAATAAATTGGCAGAGACAATCTTCCCATTTCAAAATACATTAGAAATTAGTTTTATATTAAATTTTACATAAAATGAGTCAATGAACAAGACTCAGCAGCTGTTTTCTGAAAACAGAGTAATTTGGCACTATTCTTCCTTTCAATAACATCAATATAAAAGGGTAGTCATGAGTTTTCCTCTGACTAGACCGGGAACTTGATCTCTGCTCTCATGGTCGGCCTGAGATGAAATTCCAGGCAAGAGTGCCAGGAAAGAGGTTGGTTACTGCAAGGTCTGGCTGAGCTCACCGCACCTGTAAGCTGGGAATGGGGTTGCTGTTCCGCTTTGAAGACTGCCTACCTACTTCTGAACCATCAAAAGAGTTAGATGAAGCGAGTTAATCATTTCCCTATCTCTGTGGAACCTGACCCACCATGCTGCAGATGGACTTGGCATCCTCTGAAAACTTCTCAGAATACTCCTCAGTTTCATGCCTCACTCTTCTTTCCAGTTCATCCCGGGTGACTTTCTCTTTATATTTTTTGAATGGAGAGTGTCCTTCAATCA
Organism: Mesocricetus auratus; assembly: GCF_017639785.1. Lineage (NCBI taxonomy): Eukaryota > Metazoa > Chordata > Mammalia > Rodentia > Cricetidae > Mesocricetus > Mesocricetus auratus. The sequence goes on along the minus strand of NW_024429190.1, from coordinate 14,870,843 downwards.
TTTCATATAGCAGACAGCCAAGTCCCCACCAATCAGGACTAAACGCATACCTTTCATTATTGATAATTTCTGGAGCTATATAACAAATATGAAAATTTTTAATTAAATTTTAGTTTTAAATGTTCTTATGATTAATTCCAAGTAATACATTATTAATTTAATGTTTGTTACAACATGATCTAAGAACCTTAAAAACATGCTAAGTTAAGAAAACACAAAGGGCCAAAGATCATATGATTATATTTATATGAAATATGCGGAATATACAAATCTAGAGAGACTGAACATAAGGTCATGGTTGAAAGCCTGGAGTATAAATTGATGAATAGAGGGTAGTTGCTAACAGGTCATTAAAATCTGAAGTCATTAAGGAATGTTCTGAAATTAGATAAAGTAATGGCAATAATGGATGCACAACTCTGTAAGTGCACTAATATCCACTGAATTATATACTTCAAATATTTGGATTCCTTGATGTGTGAAGGATAATTGAAGCTGTATCTATGTATCTATACTGTATAAACATGACTGATGCAGGGTGGTAATATTGTAAAATGGTACTGGAAAGAAAGCTTGCCTCCTGGGGATGCTCCCTCCACTCGAATGTTCCCATGGGTGCCTCAAGTTCAGTGTCATCTGTTCCCAAGTCAGAAGAAACCCCAGAAACCTGCAAGGGGAGGAATATCAGGCTCTGAGAGACCCACCATGTCCTGAGAAGCTACCAAGGGTAGGCTGGCATTGCCTATACATCTTTGGAATAATCTGAATATGATCAGTTTTCTCAGGGATCAGGTGGGTAGGATTTGTGTGCCCACATGCACAGTGTGATAGCTACATGAGGAGACCTGTAGCCTTACCTGACTCTGCCCTCACACAACTACATAAACTCGGGAGTCTCTATGGGCACCACTTCTCATTTATAAAAAGGCTGCAGACTATAAAAATCCTCAGACAGTCTAGATCAGTGGTTCTTAACCTATGGGTCACAATCCCTTTGGGGGTTCACAGACCCTTTCACAGGAGCCACCTGAGACCATCAGAAAACACAGATATTTGCATTGCAATTCATAAGAGTAGCAAAATAATAGTTATGAAGTAGCTACAAAAATAATGTTATGGTCGGGGGGGTCACCACATGAGGAACTGTATTAAGGAACAGCATTAGGAAGGTTGGGAACCACTGCTCTAGATTTTCAAAACATTTACAATGATGTTGCGTTAAATTTTAACATTTAGATAACATTTGAAAATAATGGAGTTCATGTTGGGAAACAGTTACTCTTTAGGGAAGCAGCATCAGTTGCTATTCTAACAATCTGAGCACTCAGGGGCTCAAATGCTGCTGCACAGACAACTCAAGTGTTAGGATATTTTTCTAGCCTCTGTTTTCCCAATTATTTGTAAATCAGAGTTCATTAATTTTTTGTTTTTGTTTTCTTCTTTTTCCGAGACACAGTTTCTCTGGGTAGCAGCCCTGCCTGTCCTGGAACTCATTCTGTAAACGAGGGTGGCCTCAAACTCAGAAATCCACCTGTCTTTGCCTTGAGGAGTGCTGGGATTAAAGGCGTGTACCATCACTGTCCAGCTGAGTTCCTTAATTTTTATACCTAAAAAAATGCATATTTTTCATAGTACTTACTAGTTTTTACATACAGTTCAGATTTCTCTGCTAAAATGTAGCTATATGATCAGCTGCTTTAAAGACATGTCTCTTAGCTTTCTGTTCCCCAGTCTCCCAGTCTTATCCCCAGATCTGCAGCAGAACACCGGGGCAAGCCTCCCTGCCCTGCTCACATCTCCTGTGGATCCCATAGATCCTCTCCTTCTAACTGACCCCCGCACTGCTTTGTCCCAGCACCGAACCCTAGCAGGCACCCGCTGCTACCCCAAGAGCCACTCCTGCCAAGGCAACAAGTAGGCTGACAGTGAATTCACACCTTTCCTTCTGCCCCTCCAGATCTAATCCCCCTACACACTCTCATCCCCAGCTCTACAGCAGAAAACCTGCTGTGGTCTCCCTTTCTTCTGGGACCCTACACCAAACAGATGATAAAGATCTCCTCCAGCCTTCCTTCCCTGAACTCATCCCATTATCCTAACCTCCAACACTAGCAGGCATACCCTGGGAATACGCCAGCTGAGCAGGCCAGAGAAACAAGTCCAGAGAAAATTCTCTACAGTCACAACACTCTCCTAAAGTTCAGAGAAAAAGTAGAAACCAAGGGAAAAACACTCACCCAAAAGAGACAAAACCAAATATAATCTCCCAGACCTATAATCATTCCAGTCCCAGATGCCTAGACTTCAGTGTAAAAACACAATAACAACCAGGACAATGTCTCCACTGAAGCCCAGCAACCCTACCACAGCAGACACTGAATATTCTAGCATAGCTGAAAACCAAGAAAAGGACCTTAAGATCAACTACATGAAGATGATAGAGGTCCTTAAAGAGGAAATTAATAAATCCCTTAAAGAAAATCAAGGAAAAACAGTTGAAGTAAACAAATAATACTATTCAAGACACAAAATAAAAGCAACAAAGAAAAAAACTGAGGGAATTCTAGATATTAAAAATTTAGGAATTCAAGCAGGAACTACAGGAGCGAGCTTCACTGACAGAATACAAAATATGGAAGAGAGAATCTCAGGCATTGAAGTTACAATAGAAGAAATATAAATCCATCAAAGAAAATGTTAAATCTAAATTGTACTGACATAAAACATCCAGGAATTCTGAGATGCTGTGAAAAGACCAAATCTAACAATAATAGGAATAGGGGAAGAAGAAATCCAGATCAAAGGCCCAGAAAATATTTTCAACAAAATCATAGAAAAATTTTCTAACCTAAAGAAGGAGATGCCTATAAAGGTACAAGAAGCATACAGAATACCAAATAGATTGAACCTGAAAAGAAATTCTGCTGGCTATATAATAATCAAAACACTAAACATACAGAACATTTCATCCAAACACAAAAGGATATACTTTCTTCTGTGCACCCCATGGAACTTTCTCCAAAACTGGCCATATATTTGGACACAAAGTAAGTCTCAACAGACACAGGAAAATTGAAATAATTCCCTGCATCTTATCAGACCATCACAAATTAAATCTGGATATTAACAACAGAAATCTTACAAATTCATGAAACTGAACAACACTATACTGAATGAAAAATGGGTCAACCGAAGACTTTCTAGAATTGAATGAAAGTGAATACACCCAAATTTATGGGACACAATAATAGTAGTTCTAAGAGAAAAGTTCATAGCACTAAGTTAAAATAAAAAGCCTGGAGAGATCTCATACTAGCAACTTAATAGCACATTTGAAAGCTCTAGAGCAGTGGTTCTCAACCTCTGGGTCTTACATTATGATTCGTAACAGCAGAAGTAGCAACAAAAATATTTTATGGTTGGGGGTCACTACAACATGAGGAACTGTATTAGAGTCACAACATTAGGAAAGCTGAGAACCACTGCTCTAGAACAAAAAGAAGAAATCACACCCAAAAGGTGTAGATGACAAGAAATAATAACTAAGGGCTGGAATCAATAAAATAGATACAAGGAGAACAATACAAAAAAATCAATGAGCCGGGCATTGGTGGCGCATGCCTTTAATCCCAGCACTCGGGAGGCAGAGGCAGGCGGATCTCTGCAAGTTCGCCAAAGCCACAGAGGAACCCTGTCTCGAAAAAAAACAAAAAAAAATCAATGAAACAAAGAGTTAGTTCTTCAAAAAAATCAGTAAGAGTGACAAACCCTTGTGCAAATTAACTAAAAGGCATGAGAGAATATCCAAATTATAAAATCAGAAAGGAAGAGGGGGACATAACCACAGACACTGAGGAAATCCAGACAATCATAAGACCATACTTTAAAAGCCTGCTCTCCACAAAATCAGAAAATCTTTAAAAAGGATAATTTTCCTCATATATACCACTTGCCAAAGTTATATCAATATCAGGTAAGCCATTTAAACAGACCTATAACCCCATTGTGAAATAAAAGCAGTCATTAAAAGTTTCTCAACCAGGGACTAAAGGAGTACTGACTATTCTTCCAGTGGACCTGGGTTCCATTCTCAGCATCCATATGGCAACTCACAACTGTCTGTAACTCCAGTTTCAGGGAATCCAACACCCTCACACAGACATACATGCAGGCAATAACACCAATGCACATAAAAAAGCTCTCCCCCCCAAAAAAAACCCACCAAAGCCCAGGGCCAGATGGTTTTAGTGAAGAATTCTAACAGACTTTCAAAAAAGAGTTAACACCAATACTCCTCAAATTATTCCACAAAACAGAAGCAGAAGGAACATTGCCCAAATCATTCTGTGAGACCACAGTTATCCTGATACCCAAACCACACAAAGATCCAACAAAGAAAGAAAATTATAGACCAATTTCCCTTATGAACATTGATGCAAAAATAATCAGAATATTTGCAAACTAAGTCCAAGAACACATCAAAAAGATCATTAGCCACGATTTTCTTAGTAATGGTTTCTCTTGTTATGAAGAGACACCATGACCATTGCAACTCTTTTTTGTTTGTTTGTTTGTTTTTGTTTTTGTTTTTACGAGACAGGGTTTCTCTGAATTGTTTTGGAGGCTGTCGATCCAGCCTGGCCTCGAACTCACAGCAATCCTCCTGCCTCTGCCTCCCGAGTGCTGGGATTAAAGGACCATTGCAACTCTTATAAAGGAAACTATTTAATCAAGACTGGCTTACAGTTTCAGAGGTTTAGTCCACTATCATCAGTGGTGGGGTATGGTGGCATGCAAGCAGACAAGGTGCTAGAGAAGGAACTGAGAGTTCTACATCTTGATCCACAGACAGTAAAAGGAGACCCGTGTGCCACGTTGGGCATAGCTTGAGCATATATGGCTGCAGAATCCACCTCCATAGTGACACATTTGCTCCAACAAGGCTACACCTCCTAACAGTGCCACTTCCTATGGGCCAAGTATTCAAACACATGAGTCTATGGGGGCCATAACTATGCAAACCACCACAATGATCAAGCAAGCCCATCCCAAAGACCCAGGGATGGTTCAATATATGAAAATCAATAAATGCAATCCACTGTATAAACAAACTGAAAGAAAAAAGCCACATGATCATCTCATTAGATGCAGAAAAGAAGGCCTTTGACAAAAATCTCACACTCTTTCATGATAAAAGTCCTGGAGAGATTAGGAATACAGGGGACATACCTAAGTATAATAAAGAAAGCTTATAGCAAGCCTATAGCCAATACCAACTTAAATGGAGAGAAACTTGAAGCAATTTCTCTAAAATCAGGAACAAGACAAGGTTGTTCACTCTCTCCATATCTATAATACCTGAAGTCTTAGCTAGAGCAATAAGACAATAAGGAGATTAAAGAGATACAAATTGAAAAGGAAGAAGTCACGATATCTTTGATTGCAGATGATAGGCTTTTACATAAGTGACCCAAAAAATTGCACCAGGGAACTCCTATGGCTGATAAACACTTTCAGCCAAGTAGCTGGATAGACAATTAACTCACAAAAATCAGTAGCCCTCCTATATACAAATGACAGACTGAAAAAGAAATTAGGGAAACAATACCTTTCACAATAGCTTCTTGAGGTAATGCTAACTAAGCAAATGAAAGACCTATATAATAAAAACTTCAAGTATTTGATGGAAAAATTGAAAAAGACATCAGAAGATGGAAAGATCTCCCATGCTCATAGATCATCAGGATTAACATAGTAAAAATGGTCATCCTGTCAAAAGCAATCTATAGATTCAGCTCAATCCCCATCAAAATTCCAACACAATTCTTCACAGACCTTGAAAGCACAATTCTCAATTTCATATAGAAACACAAAAATCTGAACAATGAAAGAAAAGAACTGCAGGAGATCTGACTATTCCTGATCTTAAGCTATACTACAAGGCTATAGTAACAAAAACTTCATGGTACTGGCACAAAAACACACGCACTGATCAATGGAATTGAATGGAAAATCCAGACATATACCCAAACACCCATGGACACCTGATTCTGATAAAGAAGTCAGAAATGCATGCTGGAAAAAAGACAGCATCTTCAATAAACGGTGCTATTCAAACTGGATGGCTGTATGTAAAAGAATGCAAATAGATCCACACCTAGCACCCTTCACAAAATTCAACTCCAAATGGATCAAAGACCTCAACATAAAACAAGGTACACTGGACCTGATAGAAGAGAGAGTGGGGAATAGCCTTCAACACACTGTACAATAGATGACTTTCTGAACACTGATAGTACAGGCACTAAGATCAACAATTAATAAAGAGACCTCATGAAACTGAAAGCTTCTCCACAGCAAAGGACACCGACAGTTGGACAAAGTGGCAGCCTACAGAATGAGAAAAGATTTTTACCAACTCTACATCTGACATAACGCAAATATATCCAAAATATACATAGACCTCAAAAAACAACATTAAAAAATAAATAACCCAATTTTAAAATGTTTACAAATCAAATCTAAACAGAGAATTCCCAATAGAGAAAACTCAAATGGCTGAGAAATATTTGTAGAAATGTTCAACATCCTTAGTCATCAGGTAAATGCAAACCAAAACTTCTTTGAGGTTTTATCTTATACCTGTAAGAATGGCTAAGACCAATAATACAAATGGCAAAGATGTAGAGAAAGGGAACACTTCTCCATTGCTGGGGGGAGTAAAAACTTGCACATCCACTATGGAAATCAGTATAGTGGTTTCTCAGAAAGATGGGAAATGACCTACTTTAGGATCCAGCTATACTATTCTTGGGTTCATACCCAAAGGGTGCTTCATCCTACCACCAGGACACTTGCTCAACCATGTTCACTGATGCTCTATTAATAATAGCCAGAAGTTGGAAACAACCTAGATGTACCTCAATAGAAGAATAGATGAAGAAAATATGGTACATTTACACAATGGAGTACTACTCAGCTTTAAAAAAAAAGACATCAGGAAATTTGCAGGCAAGTGGCTGGAACTAGAAAAAAAATCATCTTTCAGAGCCAGGTGGTGGTGACACACGCTTTTAATTCCAGCACTCAGGAGGCAGAGGCAGGCAGATATCTATGAGTTTGAGACCAGCCTAGTCTACAAAGCTAGTTCCAGGACAGCCAGGACTGTTATACAGAGAAACTGTCTCAAAACAAAACAAAACTCCTGCATAAGGTAACCAAGAACCAAAAGGATAAATATGGTATGTGTTCACTTATATCTGGACATTAGCCATTAAATAAATGATAACAAGCTTCAATCCATAGACCTAGAGAGGTTAGGCATAGATGAAGGGACTAGAGGAGACATACAAATCTCCCTGGGAGGAGGAAATAAAATAGATTTTATGGGGATACTGGAGCCAAGGTTTTGGAGAGAATGGGAGGATCAAGTAGAAAGGGGAAGGGAAGATGGAACTGAAGGAGGGAATGAGAAGAGAGACAGCTAGAATTGAAGAGCATTTGATGGGAGGTGTGGAAACCTAGTGCAGTGGAAACTTTATATGAAGACAATCTTAATGAAGTTTCCAAATAAATGAGGGAGTAGGAACCCTTATGGCCATCTCTGTCATCAAACAAACTCAGTCCAGTGCCGGGACTGAGTTTCAGCCAACTGATTTGTTGGCTGAAAGGGTCCCATGGAAATCCTCAAACAACCCAGGATGTTGCCAAGACAAGAGGTTGCAATTCACAAACTGACAGTAAAGTCCCATTGCTGAAGACAACACCCACACAACTCACTGAAAATAGACAGGTCAAGCTGGTGCCTACATGGAACCTTCACCTCCATGTTCTAGTGTCTATGACATGGAACCGTACTCTGCAGGCTATCAAAAGAGAAAAGCAAACAGCAATCCAACCACAAAAACTTTGATCTACAATCTGTCTTGTCTGTAAAATATGCTAGGGCAATAGGGGCAAAAACCTTGTAGGAGTAACTAATCGATGTCTGATTTGACTTCAGGCCCACTCCATGAGGTGGAACCCATACCCGACACTGCTTAGGTGACCAAGAACCAGAACCTAGATAGCCCAAAGACCTAGGATAAAATCAAATATGACTGGTCAAAAAAAAAGTAACAAAATGACTCCTAATGATGCCGTTTCAGTCATCATCAAAGAGGCTTCCTCCTGCAGCAAATGTGAACAAATAGAGACCTACAGCCAGATACTGCACACATAGAGAAAGAGAACTTGAAACACAAAGCTCTAAATGAGATGTTTCCATCAATTCTCTCTCCTCAGAGCTCAGAAAACCACTAAGAAGAGGAGGCAGAAGGAGTTGCAGAGATAGAGAACACAAGGAGAACAAGGACCTCTAAACAACTGAGCAAATCTAATACAAACTCAGAGACTGAAGCAACAATCACAGGGCCTGGGTCTGCACCAGGTCCTCTATACGTAAATATACTTTTTTCTTTCTTTTTCCTTTTTTTTCAAGACAGGTTTTCTCTGCTAGCTCTGGATGTCCTGGAACTCATTCTGTAGATCAGGCTGACCTCAAACTCAGAAATCCACCTGCCTCTGCCTCTCAAGTGCTAGGATTACAGGTGTGCACCACCACTGCCTGGCCTTGCACATATTTATTATAGTTTTCAGTTTAGTAATTTCATGGGACTCGTATAAACAAGTGGGACTCTGATTTTTGTACCTTCATTAGGGTTATTTTGTTTTTCTGTTGGCTTGGCTTGTCCAACTTCAACATGATGGTTTACATTTTATCTTAATATATTTTATTTTGTTATCTCCTAGAAGCCTGTTCTTTCCTAATGAGAAACAGAAAGGGAGTGGATCAGGATAGGAGAGAAAGTGGGGAGGAACTAGGAGAAACAGAAGAAAGGGAAACTGTATTCATATTATATTGTATGAGAAAAGAATTTATGTTTAATAAAAGGGGAGAAAGATGTCAGAAGGTGCTGGCATACGCCTTTAGTTCTAGCACTCAGGAGGCAGAGGCAGGTGGATCTCCCAGTTCAAGGCCAGCCTAGTCTACAAAGTGAGTTCCAGGACAGCCAGGGCTACAAAGAGAAACCCTGTTTAATATTAAAAAAAAGGGAGGGAGGAAGAGAAAAAGATGTCTACTAACTGAGCATGGTGTTGCACACCTTTAATCCCATATATCACCGTGTCTGCCCCTCAAAAAGAGTCTTGTCCTTTTAAAATTGAATTTATACCTAATCATTGTTTTCAGTTCTGAAGAATGTGAACTTCTGTGTTTGTAATTAGCTTTATTAAATGCTGGCTAAAAGTGCATGCCTTAAAACCTGACTTACCTGAGTTTTGTGAAAGGAGAACTGACTCATGAGTTATCCTCCCACTTCTGCATGTGATCTCTGGCATCATCACATGTACACATACATATACACAACAGTAAATAAATATAATACTAATATTTTTAAAAAGTTAATGTGTTTCAATGTGGCATTATTTTTATGGCTTAATGAGGTTTGTACTACTAAAGTAAATGAAAAGCTATTTTTTTTCTCTAGGTTCTGGAACACTGGCCTCCTGGCAGGAAAGGATAAGGCCCACCAAAGTCATCTTTCACTTACACATGTAGCCAACAGTACCAACTCTTCCTCGAACCATCTCCCCTTCTGGGACTTCCAGAGCTAGACCAAGATCTGAAATTCGGATGTGTCCTGTGTGTGTTCAAACACAATGTACAAATCATGGGATGAAGTAACAGCATTTTAATAACAATTATAACTGGGAGGCAAAGTCCAGCTAAAATGCATTGATGAGGGCTGAAGATATAGCTCAGTAGTAGAACACTTGCCTAAAATATTGGAAGCTCTAGATTCCATTCCCAGTGCTACAAAACACACACAACAAATATGTATAAAAATAGTAGTATCTAGCCGGGCGTTGGTGGCGCACACCTTTAATCCCAGCACTTGGGAGGCAGAGGCAGGCGGATTTCTGTGAGTTCGAGGCCAGCCTGGTCTACAAGAGCTAGTTCCAGGACAGCCTCCAAAGCCATAGAGAAACCCTGTCTCGAAAAACCAAAAAAAAAAAATAGTAGTATCTAAAAGTTACATTTAACCTTTACCTGTGTAGTGAAATTTCTTATAGCACATTGAGGTTTACTAACAGCAAAAAATTAGATTTATACTTGAAGAAGACCTTTAGCAGTAGGTAGCCACAAGATAAAAACAGAGGTACCATATTATTTCCTTACAACTACCAGTGGAAATAATGAAATTAAGACCCTTTACTTAAAGACCTCAACTATGCAAAAAGTTTTATGTAAAGGAGGGCATAATGTTTGTTAAATTCCTATGAAAGTAGCAGATTACAAAAAAATGTTCTTCAAAGGAAACCTGTCATTAGATTTAGACTCACCCTATTAACACACTTAGTAAACTACTTCATGTCCTACAATATAACATGTCCTCTCCCCCTGCCTCTTTTAAAGTAGCTTCAATGCCAACACAAATCACAAGCTTAGAGTTGGATGCTGCAGACAAAACCTGGGAAAGTTATTTTTTCCAGCACCTTTCCTCTTCAGGGAGTCAGTATATGAGTTGGGTAACATGCAGAAAGCAGTGGCAGACGTAGACATAAAGCTACGTATTGATCACGCCCCATATTTGCCTTCAGGACTCAGCGACATTGACCTATTCTCTGAAGCAATCACTCTGGCTCTAGCTCATGCTCTATATAAGAAGATCCTTTTAGCCACTAAGAATTACTAGACAGAAGCTCCTTCTTAATATTGCTAACTGAGTTAGTGTAAACACATCCAGCATCTTAGTAATAGGGCCCATTCTCAGATCCAGAGACACCAAGACCAAAAGTACCCATGATGCTGACAAAAAGCTGACTACAAGAACCAGTCCCCATCTACCACCACAGGGCCCCCATAACAGCAATTCACACCCCGGATCTATCAAGGTGACAGCACTGAGGGTAGCATGCCAAGTATAGAGAGTTGATGAATAAAGAAAAATAAATATGGGTTAATAACAAAAACCAAACAGGAGGGTAAATACTACTTTGGGTTTATTTTCACATACTTCAAAACATCCATCATAAACATCTGGCATCTCTGGTTTTGCCTAAGTACAGGTGATGGCAATGCATCTGTTTGGGCCTTTGGTTTTTTTGTCTTTTTGTTTGTTTGTTTGTTTTAAAGAACATATCCTAAAGAGTTTCTTTCAGTTACTGTTTCTAGTCTGCACTAGTAGGCGATGTCCACATTAGCTTTCAAGTAGGTGTCCCTCTGATAGCCTACACTTAAGCATGAAAGCCTCTTTTTACTTACCATGATCATCAAGGAGGATATTTTCTGGCTTTAGGTCTCTACAAGGAAAGAAACAACAAAAAACTGTTATTCAGAAGTCAGTGCTGTAGTTCCTGAGCACTGAGAAGAAACAGCCATAAATATTTTGATGGCAAAAAGCCGTAGTTAGAAGGGCAGAAAGTAAATCCTCCCTCTGTGAGAAATATAAGCTGTTGCAGGCTTCAGACACAACTACAGGTAGTTCAAGAATTCTACAAAATTTTCTAGGCATAGTGATGCATGCCTATAAAAACTGAAAAGAATTCATCTCAGCAAGCATCATGCACATGTTAAAAATAAAATGAACTTCTTTGAATAGTCCTGCCAAGTTAAAGACATTTTAGTGATTCCAGGAGTAAGGAAAGCAACTAGTCCTTAATGAACATCACTCATTCTTGTTGTTAACATATTTTAGAAACACTCTTTTTTTTTTTGGTTTTATGAGACAGGGCTTCTCTGTTTTGGAGGCTGTCGGTCCAGCCTGGCCTCGAACTCACAGAGATCTGCCTGCCTCTGCCTCCCAAGTGCTGGGATTAAAGGCGTGCGCCACCAACGCCTGGCTGTTAACATATTTTAAAATGCATTACATTTCATGAAAAATACTTTCAAAGGCTTTATATTTAATTATGACTCCAAATTTGAGGATAGTCCAGCTTCCCTAAGTATCACTATCAATTGTGGACACATCACTTGAGCACAGGAAGAGGACAATCTGAAGCCAGCAGTGTAAGACAATATGCTAGAAATAATGCCATAGCAGCGAGATGAGAAAGAGGACCAACACAAGAAAATCTAGAGATCCAAAGTGAGCACCTGCCAGCAGCAGGCAGCTAGCCCCTGCCATATGCTCAAAGGCTCATGATGGATGTAACTGCTGTTAAGTCAGAAGGGCCAGGATAGACAGCAGGTAGGGAAACCATATGGCCTAGCAGGGGTTCCTGGTAGGGGCTGTTTTTCCAGTGGGCACATATGCATTCATTCTTAGGTACAAGAATAGTGAGTATTTTTTGGTTTTCCCTTCTATCCACCTGGTAATTTTTTAAAAACCTATTAAACATTACTAAAAATCCAACGAAGAATCTAAGCAATAATGGAGAGGGTACCTTAACTGCCCTTCCCCTATAATCAGATTAATTCCCATAATAGAGCCTTCATCTAGTGACTGATGAAACAAGTTGCAGAGATCCACAGCTAAGCACTAGACCAAATTCCTGGAGTCCAGTTGTAGAAAGGAGGAGTGACAATATGAACAAAGGGGTCAAGACCATGTTGGGAAATCCACAGAAACAGTGACCTAAGCAAGTAGGAACTCACTGACTCCAGACTGACAGCTGGGGAACCAGCATAGGATATAACTAGGTCTCCTGAATGTGGGTGACATTTGGGGGACCTGAGCAATTATTGGGTCCACTGGCAGTGGAACCAGTAATTATTCCTAGTGCATGAACTGGCTTTTTGGAGCCCATTCCCTAAGGAGGGATACCCTGCTCTGCCTGAATACAGGAGGGAGGGGCTTGGTCATGCTCCAAATGATGTGACAGACTTTGATAACTCCCCATGGGAGGCCGCATCCTCTCTGAGGAGTGGATGGGAGATGGGAAGATGGGAAGGAGTAGAAGGACAGTATCCATGCTTATCTGTTCTCGACTTAATTTTGGCAAGTGATAGCTATCCAGGAAGTTGTCCATTTCCTTTAAATTTTTTAATTTTGTGGAGTACATGATTTCAAAGTATGACCTGATGATTCTCTGAATTTCCTCAGAGTCCGTTGTTATGTCCCCCTTTTCATTTCTGATTTTGTTAATCTACATGTTCACACTCTGCTGTTTGGTAAGTTTGGACAAAGGTTTGTCTATCTTGTTGATTTTCTCAAAGAACCAACTCTTCATTGCATTGATTCTTTGTATTGTTTTCCTAGTTTCTACTTTATTGATTTCAGCCCTCAGTTTGATTATTTCCTGGCATCTACTCCTCCAGGGGGAGTTTGCTTCTTTGTGTTCTAGAGCTTTCAGCTGTGTTGTTAATTCTCTAGTATAACTATTCTCTAGTTTCTTCATGTGGGCACTTAGTGCTATGAACTTCCCTCGTAGCACTGCTTTCAAAGTGTCCCATAGGTTTGGATATGTTGTGTCTTCATTCTCAGGAGACAGCTTCCTGAACATAACACCAGTAGCACAGACAGTGAGGTCAACAATTAATAAATGGGACCTCCTGAAACTGAGAAGCTTCTGTAAGGCAAAAGACACAGTCAGCAAAACAAAAAGGCAGCCCACAGAATGGGAAAAGATATTCACTAACCCCACATCTGACAAAGGGCTGATCTCCAAAATGTACATAGAACTCAAGAAGCAAGTCTCCAAAACACCAAAGGATCCAATTTAAAAAGTGGGCTACAGAACTAAATAGAGAATTATCAATAGAGGGGTCTAAAAAGGCTGAAAGGCAATTGAGAAAGTGCTCAACATCTTTAGCCATCCGGGAAATGCAAATCAAAACATCTCTGAGATACCATCTCACTCCTGTCAGAATGGCTAAAATCAAAAACACCAATTTATGCTGGAGAGGTTGTGGTGAAAGGGGAACACTCCTCCACTGCTGGTGGGAGTGCCAACTTGTACAACCACTTTGGAAATCAGTATGGAGATTCCTCAGGAAAATGGGAATAAACCTACCACAAGACCCAGCAACTCCACTCTTAGGCATATATCCAAAAGATGCCCATTCATACAACAAGGATGTCTGTTCCACTATGTTCATAGCAGCATTATTTGTAATAGCCAGAACTTAGAAGCAACCTAGATGCCCCTCAACCTAATAGTGGATAGAGAAAATGTGGTACATTTACACAATGGAGTACTATTCAGCAGAAAAAAACAATGGAATCCTGAGATTTGCAGGCAAATGGATGACACTAGAAGAAACCATCCTGAGTGAGGTAACACAGTCACAAAAAGAGAAACATGGCATGTACTCCCTCATATATGGATTTTAGACATAGAGCTGGGGAGTCTCAGCCTACAATCCCATGGCCAGAGAGACTGGGAAACAGAACCTTCATTCAGTGCTGATGGAAGCAGAGGCAGACTCCCACGGCTAAGCACTGAGCTGAACTCAAGAAATCCAGTGACAGAGAGGGAGGACTGATGAGCAAAGGGGTTAAGACTGGGCTGGTTAAACCCCCAGAAACAGCTGACCTGACAAGGGTTAGCTCTTGAATTCCAGACTGATGGCTGGGAATCCAGCATGGGACTGATCAGGACCCCCTGAATGTGGGTGTCAGTGAGGAGGCCTAGGTAATCTATTGAGCCTTGGGCAGTAGATCAGTATTTATCCCAGGTACACAAATGGACTTTGGGCACCCATCCAACAATGAGAGACATACTCTCACCCTGGATTCTTGGGGAAGGGTCTAGGCCCTGCCCTGGATGAAATGACAGACTATGGACACCCCCATGGAGGTCCTCACCCTCCCTGGGGAAATGAGGGTATATTGGGTGGCTGGTGGGAGGGTGTGGGAGGAGGGGAGGGAAAGGGAGAGGGACCTGGAATTGACATGTGAAGCAACCTTGTTTCTAATTTAAATTTTAAAATAATAAATAATTTTTAAAAATCCACAGTCTATCTTTCAAACTACTAATATAAATTCTAACATGTTTCATTATTCAATCTCACTGCCCTGATCCATGTGGGGGAACACATATTTCTTGCCTTACCACCCAGAGTATGTCCTAGCATGTACTTCAGGAATACATCTGGCTACTAATACCTCATAGGACAACAGTCATCTGTGATGATATATTATTTATGATTTAGAAAGCAAAATCAGCCTCAAGCTACAGAGATAAGGCAGTGGTGGTACAGGACTCAGGATTCAGGAGACAGATGTATCTGTCTGAGATCAAGTTCATGCCTTTAATCCCAGAACTAAAGAGGCATAAAAGATATGTCTCAGTATATAGTCTCAGGATTCTCCAGCCACACTGAGGAGAAAGCATGGCAGTCTGGGATTGCAGTCTGATGTCTGGTGGAGCCAGGATCACCTTTCAGTTTGAGATAGAGGTAAGAGCTAGTGGCTGGCAGCTTTGCTTTTTTGATCTTCAGCTTGAAGCTTGAATCCCAATGTCAATCTCTGGATTTTTTTATTTATCACGCTGCAGTCATCTACACTGCCTAAGAGCCTATTTGACCAACTCACCACTGGAAAACTTATGTCCAACTTTACCCTCCCCTTGATTTTTTCCTCCACACCAGACTATTACTACCACTCTCTTCCTTTTCCTTTTGTTTTGTTCTTTGGAGGCAGGGTATCACTGTAGACCAGACTGTTCTCAAACTCTCCATCCTCCTAACTCAGTCTCCCTAAGTGCTGGGATTGCAGGTATAGGCCAATGACCCTTTATCTACTGTGTGGTCATACCCACAATCCCAGAACTTAGGGAGGCTGAGGTAGAAGGAAGAAGAGTTTGAGAATAGTCTAGTCATTGGCTTTTCAATCTACAATTCATTCACCAGACTAAGAGATCCAATGAACAGCCTAACATTCTTTTCTTAGTAACTTTATAATAGCATTTTCTCTGAACTGCTTACAACTACAACATTCCAACCAGATGAAATCTCTTGGTCCACACCTTATTTAACAAAAGACAAGTAAAATAGAACATTCCATTAAAACTACCAGTCAAGACTTCAGTTTTCTCCTTATAGAAAAGGCCAGAACAATAGAGCCTCTTAGACACACGTTCCTCCCTCATTCCTCTCTGTGAATGAATGCCATCCTATTGGGAAGATAAAATGACAATGTATGCTGTAATAGTGTTCATTGTCAATTTGACAATAACAAGAAAACCCTGCAAAATAGGCTTCTGATCATATCTGCCAGAATTTATCCAGATTTCATTAATTGAAATGGGAAGACCTGACCACTGTGGTCAGCACGACTCCCTGGCTCAATCCTGGCCTGCATAAAGTAGAGAAAACCCAAACAGCAATCATGCATTCATTATTCTCTTCTTCTGACTTCATTTATAATCTGACTTATTGTGGAATAGTACTTTAACTATGTAAAGGTGTGTTACATTTGTTTATGTTGTGGAATATTACTTTATGTAAAGGTGTTTTACATTTGTTTATGCCGTAGACTATTACTTTAACTATATAAATGTGTGTTACATTTGTTTATGTTGCACTTGTTTAATAATATAAAGGTGTGCCTAAGACACCTAGTTGATCTAATAAAAGCTGAACAGCCAATAGCTAGGTGAGACTGGAAGGCAGAGACAATAAGTATGAGGAAAAATACAGCGTTGAGAGAGAAAAGAGAATGAGAGAGAAAGAGAGGGAAGCTGCCCAGGATCAGCAAGCCAGGCAGCCAGACACAGAGTAAGATACACAGAATGAAAGAAAGGTAAAAAGCTCCAAGCCAAGACACATATGAAAAGGTTAATTTAAGTTATAAGAGCTAGAGAGAGAAGCATAAGATAAGGCCAAGCATTCACAACTAATAATAAATCTCTGTGTCATGATTTGGGAGCTGGTTGGTGGCCAAAGAAAAATCCAATTACAGAGACTAGCTCCCTCAAGTTCCAACTGCCTAGTTGAACTTCCCAGCTATGAAGGATCATAACACGAACTATGAGCTAAAATAAATTTTTTTCTCACTTAATCTGCTTTTGGCCAGGGCATTTTATCACAATAATAGAGAAAGAAACTAAGACACATCCCAACTGTTCTAAAATGCTATATGTTTAGTAGGTGAATGTTTCTTGTAGTTGTTTCAATACCAGAATGGTTTTGATATTCACAGCAGGCTGCCTCCTAACTATAGTAATACCTAGAAACGAACAAAAACAGTACATAAGTATCTTTGTGAGGTCAAATTTGGGCTGGAATTCTGGTTGAGCAATTCTTGGGTTAACAACATTAACAGATGTGGTCTAAGAGCAAGTGGCCAGTCATGTCTGCCTTACAGAAGCAAGCCATAGTGGTTTTTCAAAAGCAATATGATTAATTCAATGTGAATTTGGCCTCAAGTCAAACAGCCCAATGGAATGAGGAGACTAGAAATTTGAGAAAAACCCTCTGTTCATCTACTGGTTCTAGATAAACATTCCATGCTCATTCAATGGAAATAAGAGTGCTTTCAAAACATGGCGCTGGGCTATATATTTACAAATCCTTACTGCACTGCACAATACCCTAAAAATTAGCAAGAATTAAAAATTTTAAGCTCTTACAATAAAATGGAAGAGGCTATGGCACCAAATATGAGCAATAAAAAATTTGCAAACTCAACCTGTTCATATTTTTTTGCATTTCAAAAGACACCATTAAGAAAATGAAAAGCCAAACCAGAGGGAATTGGGAGATGACTAAGTTAGTAAAATGCTTGTCTTGCAATCATGAAAACCTGAATTTGATCACCAAACCAGGAGAGATGGCTTAGCTGCTCTTCCAGAGGACCCAGGTTCAATTCCCAGCACCCATATGGCAGCTCACAACTGCCTGTAACTCCATTTCCAAGGAATCTGTCACCCTCACACAGACATACATGCAGTCAAAACACCAATGCACATAAATAAATAATAAATCTTTAAGAAGGAAGGGAAGAAGGGAGGAAAGAAGAAAGGAAGAAAGCCAGCAGGATGTGTATGCTTGTAATCTCAGCAATGTCAAGACGGGACACAGTCAGATGCCTAATGTTTGCTGGCTAGTCAGCCTGGTCTACTTGGTGAAATTTCAGGCCAGTTAAAAACCCTGTATCAAACAGAAGGAGGAAGCAGCTAAGAAACAATACCTGAGATTATACTCTGACTTCCACCTACCCACACACCTACATAAATAAGTGCAAGCATGCATGTGTGCACATACAGAATAGAAATAAGGCAGGGAAGAAAGGTGAACCACAATAGAAGGAATTTTTAATTATATAGGGTAAAGAACTTGATTCCAGAATATTTAAAAAATATTCAACTCAATAATAAGACAACATATGGCCCAATTTTAAAATGTGCCAACTATCTGAATAGAATTTTACCAAAGAATATTTAAGAATGGCAGTAAAAGCTTGAGGCTATGGCATGCATAGCATGCACATATCCTTAAGTATGAATCCTAGTACCACCACCACCACCACCAAAAAAAAAAAAAAAAAGGAATGGCCAATACTAGACTTTTTGTCACTGTGACAGATTTCTTTTGGTTCATAGGGTGGCTTCAGTGCTTTTACGACTTTGATGAGAAAGAACATCATGGTGCATAGAGTATATGACAGAGGAGCCTGCTCACCTCATGGTAGGCAGAAAGCAGAGAACTGAACAGGAAGAGTCCAAGGACAAGATATAGTCTTCAACCCTTCAAAAGCTTACCTGTAGAGACACACTGCAAACAGTGGGCAGCGGGACTGTCTGGTATGACAGTGAAGAACTGAACTAGACAAACATACCTATTTGCTTCGTAATTTTTGTTTCAAATGAAAGTTGACTTCTTAAATCAAGAAATGTTTTTGCAGCTGGGTGGTGGTGGCCCTGTAATTCCAGCACTTGGGAGGCAGGGGAAGGTGGATCTTGTCTCTGTGAGTTCAAGGCCAGCCTGGTCTACACAGCAAGTTTCAGAACAGCCAGCTCTACACAGAGAAATCCTGTCTCAAACAAACAAACAAAAATGAAAGAAAGAAATACAAAGTATACTTGTCTTCTCTCAGGACTCGCCCAACACATACACTTGATTTCATTCCGCTGACTTTTGTTTTCTCTCAAATGATTTAAACAATATGTTATAAGGCAGAGGTATCTGAGGTATTAAACCAACCATGACAGCTCAAGATTCACACAAGCAAGGCTTTGCTGCCAGGATCCTGTTTTGCACTTGTGGGCCTGGGAAGCTCATTGCTTGAGCCTTTGGAGATTTACAACAGCCTCACTGCCTGACACCACTTCTGAACCATCTTAAGCCAGGTACCCTTCATGACTTCCTGTTTCAGAAATTCTACCTGAACAAACACAGAGGAAAAAGAAAAAGATGGAGTACTCACTTAAAACCTGAGATAAAAGGCCCTATGACACTATGGCTTCTTCTAATGCCCTCACCTTCCATCTACATAGATAAAAATCAACCGACATAGCATAGGACCTAGAAGGTCCTCAATTACTTCTGTCTGCCTTCTTCCAAGCACTTGAGTTCCAGTGGACTGCTATGTTGGCTTTAACCAGAATGCTCACAGGAGCCCTTCCATCCTGATGAGGCTACCCTTTTCTTCCCACTGTCCAGCCTCATTAAAAGCAGGACTCCTAGAAATATTCTCAGGAGTTGACCCCATGCAAATGTATGGAAAGAAGAAGACTCACCCTGGCCAGACTCAACTATGCCACAGTACCTGCTTGAAGCAAGACACCCTGGCATTGTGCCACTTCCCTTAGGAACTCAGTTCTGACTGCAAGAATTAATTGAAGCCCTGTCATGTTTCTTACACAGAAGTTCTTCCTTTTTGCTGATTTTCAGAATGCTGAAAATTCAAACTTTTTAAATCATATGGTTTTAATAAAGTTCATCTCTAGTGGTGCTATACACCTTTAATCCTAGCAGAGATGGATGCAGGAAGATCTCCAAGTTTGAGGCCAGCCTGGTCTATATAGCAAGTTTCAGGGCAACCAAGACTACACAGTGAGATCTACCTTAAACAAAACAAAACAAAACAAAACCTCATCTCTCTGACACATGGTTTAATAAAAATTGCTAGGTGACAACCCCTGGAAACAGGACAGGAAGACATTAAAAATAAAACACCATTTTCTTGAAGCATACCAGTGTAAACAGAAGAGAGGGTCACTTTTAGAAACTCAAAGTTATTCATTCACAAAATATTCAAGGCACCACTGAAGGTAAGCACTGTGGATACAGAGGGAGGGAGACACAGACCAGCTCCCATGGAATGCCCCAATCAAACATTCTCTGTGGTGCTACCTGAAGGCCAAGTAACCACTAGATTAAGAAAATGATTCTTCTCCAGACAATCCAGGAATTCACCTTGAGGTTGAAGGCAAACAGGTGGGTCTCAGCTGAAGTCCCTTGTAGCCTGATTTACTCCAGAGTAATCCATAATCTAATGCCCTCCACATTTTATCCCTAAATCAGTGTGACCTGACTCTACCTCTAAATAACAGCAAATGAGGCATGCTAATTCAGATGTAGCACCTTTGTCTCTTAAAGAATCATGGTCAGTGAAGGATTGAAAGCTGAAATAGAAACGATAAAGAAAACACAGAACAAAGGGATGCTGGAAATAGAAAAGCTGGGTAAACGATCAGGAACTACAGATGCAAGTATCACCAATAGAATACAAGAGATAGAAGAGAGAATCTCAGGTGTTGAAGACTCATTAGAGGATATAGAGTCGTCAACCAAAGAAAATCTCAAAACCAACAAATCCTTAACACAAAATATCCAGGAAATATGGGACACTGTGAAGAAGCCAAACCTGAGAATAATAGGTATAGAAGAAGGTGAAGAAATACAACTCAAAGGTACAGAAAACATATTCAACAAAATCATAGAAGAAAACTTCCCTAACCTAAAGAAAGATATGCCTATGAAAACACAAGAATCTTACAGAACACCAAATAGGCTGGACCAGAAAAAGAAGTCACCTCGCCATATAATAATCAAAACATCAAACCTACAGAGTAAAGAAAAAATATTAAGAGCAGCTAAAGAAAAAGGCCAAGTAACATAAATAGGCAGACCTATCCGAATTACACCTGACTTCACAATGGAAACGATGAAAACCAGAAGATCATGGACATATGTCCTACAAACGCTAAGGGAACAAGGATGCCAGCCCAGACTATTATATCCAGCAAAGCTCTCAATTACCATAGATGGAGAAAACAAAGTATTCCGTGACAAAGCCAGATTTAAACAATACGTATCCATGAATCCAGCTCTACAGAAAGTGCTAGAAGGAAAACCTAGATCCAAGGAAGATAACTACATTCACAAAGACACAGGCAAGATATAATCCCACTTTACAAAACACCAAAAGAAAAAGGGAGGAGAAAGTACACAAAATAACTTCACTAACAATAAATCAAGCACAAACAAGAATCATCAATCAATGGTCATTAATATCCCTCAATGTCAACGGCCTCAACTTGCCTATAAAATGACACAGACTAGCAGAATGGATACGAAGACAGAACCCTTCCTTCTGCTGCATACAAGAAACACATCTCAACATCAAAGACAGACGTTATCTCAGAGTAAAGGGTTGGGAAAAGATCTTCCAATCAAATGGTCCCAAGAAACAAGCGGGTGTAGCAATCCTAATATCTAACAAACTAGACTTCAAATTAAAATCAATCAAAAGAGATGAAGAAGGATACTTCATATTCATCAAAGGAAAAGTACATCAAGATGAAGTCTCAATTTTAAACATCTATGCCCCAAATACAAAGGCACCTACATTCATGAAAGCTCAAAATGCACATAAAATCACATACACTAATAGTAGGAGACTTCAACACTCCGCTCTCACCACTAAACAGGACCTCCAGACAGAAACTTAACAAAGAAACAAAAGAACTAATAGAAGTTATGACCCAACTGGGTTTAACAGACATCTATAGAACATTCCATCCAAATACAAAGGGATATACCTTCTTCTCGGCACCACATGGAACCTTCTCTAAAATTGACCACATAATAGGAAACATTGCAAATCTCCACAGATACAAAAAAATTGGAATAACCCCCCTGTATCTTATCAGACCACCATGCATTAAAATTAGAATTCAACAATAACACAAATCACAGAAACCCTACAAACTCATGGAGATTGAACAATGCACAATTGCACCATCCCTGGATAAAGGAAGAAATAAGAAAAGAAATTAAAGACTTCCTCGATTTCAATAAGAATGAAGACACAACATACACAAACTTATGGGACACTTTGAAAGCAGTGCTGAGAGGAAAGTTTATAGCACTAAGTGCCCACATGAAAAAACTGGAGAACAGTTATACTAGAGAATTAATAGCATAGCTGAATGTTCTAGAACAAAAAGAAGCAAACTCACCCAGGAGGAGCAGACGTGAGGAAATAATCAAATTGAGGGCTGAAATCAATCAAGTAGAAACCAGGAAAACACTGAGAAGAATCAATGAAACAAAGAGTTGGTTCTTTGAGAAAATCAACAGAATAGACAAACCTCTGTCCAAACTAACCAAAAGACAGAGAGAGAGCATGCTAATTAACAAAATCAGGAATGAAAAAGGGGACATAACACGGACTCTGAGGAAATCCAGAGAATCATCAGGGCATACTTTGAAAATCTGTACTCCACAAAATTTGAAAATATAAAGGAAATGGACAATTTCCTGGCTAGATATCACTTGCCAAAACTAAATCAAGAGCAGATAAACAATCTAAACAGACCTATAACCCCTAATGAAATAGAAGCAGTCATCAAAAGTCTCCCAAACAAAAAAAGCCCAGGCCCAGATGGCTTCAGTACAGAATTCTACCAGAAATTCAAAGAAGAACTAATTCCAATACTCCTCAAAGTATTCCACACAATAGAAGCAGGAGGCTCACTGCCAAACTCTTTTTACGAGGCTACAATTACCTTGATACCCAAGCCACACAAAGACACAACTAAGAAAGAGAACTATAGACCAATTTCCCTCATGAACATCGATGCAAAAATACTCAATAAAATACTCGCAAACCGGATTCAAGAATACATCAGAAAAATCATCCACCATGATCAAGTAGGCTTCATCCCAGGAATGCAGGGATGGTTCAACATTAGAAAATCTATCAATGTAATCCACCATATAAACAAACTGCGAAAGAAAAACCACATGATCATCTCACTAGATGCTGAAAAAGCCTTTGACAAAATCCAGCACCCCTTCATGATAAAGGTCCTAGAGAGATCAGGGATAACAGGAACATACCTGACTATAATAAAAGCAATATACAGTAAACCAACAGCTAACATCAAGCTAAATGGAGAGAAACTCAAAGCAATTCCTCTAAAATCAGGAACAAGACAAGGCTGTCCACTCTCTCCATATCTCTTCAATATTGTACTTGAAGTTCTAGCTACAGCAATGAGACAACAAAAGGAGATAAAGGGAATACAAATAGGAAAAGAAGAAGTTAAACTTTCACTATTTGCAGATGATATGATTGTTTACATAAGTGACCCAAAAAAACTCCGCAAGGGAACTCCTAGAGCTGATAAACACCTTCAGCAATGTGGCAGGATACAAGGTAAACTCAAAAAAATCAGTGGCCCTATTATATACAGATGATGAAGTGACTGAGAAAGAAATCAGAGAAACATCACCCTTTACAATAGCCAAAAACAGCATCAAATATCTGGGGATAATGTTAACCAAGGAAGTGAAAGACCTGTATATCAAGAACTTTGTATCTTTAAAGAAAGAAATCAAAGAGGATACCAAAAAATGGAAAGATCTCCCATGCTCTTGGATTGGTAGGATCAACATAATAAAAATGGCAATCTTGCCAAAAGCAGTCTACAGATTCAATGCAATCCCTATCAAAATTCCATCACAATTCTTCAAGGACCTGGAAAGAACATTAATCAACTTTATATGGAAAAACAAAAGGCCCAGGATAGCCAAAACAACCCTATACAATAAAGGAACTTCAGGAGGCATCACCATACCTGACTTCAAGCTCTATTATAGAGCTATAGTCCTGAAAACAGCTTGGTACTGGCACAAAAATAGGCATGTAGACCAATGGAACCGAATTGAAAACCCTAATTTTAACCCACACACCTATGAACACTTGATTTTTGACAAAGAAGCTAAAACTGTACAATGGAAAAAAGAAAGCATCTTCAACAAATGGTGCTGGCATAACTGGGTACTGCTATGCAGAAGACTGCAGATAGATCCATGTTTATCGCCTTGTACAAAACTCAAGCCCAAATGGATCAAAGATCTCAACATAAATCCAGCCACACCAAAACTTTTCTTAGAAGAGAAAGTGGGAGATACTCTTCAACGAGTTGGTACAGGAGACCACTTCCTAAACATAACACCAGTGGCGCAAACACTGAGATCGACAATTAACAAATGGGACCTCCTGAAACTAAAAAGCTTCTGTAAGGCAAAGGACACAGTCAACAAGACAAAAAGGCAGTCCACATCTGACAGAGGGCTAATCTCCAAAATTTACAAAGAACTCAAGAAACAAGTCTCCAAAACACCAAAGGATCCAATTAAAAGGTGGGGTACAGATCTAAATAGAGAATTCTCAATAGAGAACGCTAAAATGGCCAAGAGACACTTGAGAAAGTGCTCAACATCCTTAGCCATCAGGGAAATGCAAATCAAAACAACTCTGAGATACCATCTTACTCCTGTCAGAATGGCTAAAATCAAAAACACCGAAGACAATTTATGCTGGAGAGGATGTGGAGAGAGGGGAACTCTACTCCACTGCTGGTGGGAGTGCCAACTTGTACAGCCTCTTTGGAAATCAGTGTGGAGATTCCTCAGAAAAATGGGAATTAATCTACTGCAAGACCCAGCAATTGCACTCTTGGGCGTATATCCAAATGAGGCAAATTCATACAACAAGGGCATCTGCTCCACTATGTTCATAGCAGCATTATTTGTAATAGCCAGAACCTGGAAGCAACCTAGATGCCCCTCAACTGAAGAGTGGGTGGAGAAAATGTGGTACATTTACACAATGGAGTATTACTCAGCAGAAAAAAACAATGGAATCTTGAAATTCGCAGGTAAATGGATGGCACTGGAGGAAGCCATCCTGAGTGAGGTAACCCAGTCGCAAAAAGACAAACATGGTATGTACTCACTCATATATGGTTTCTAGTCATGGATCAGAATAGTGCCAGTCTGCACTTCCACTGATAGAGAGTCTGGGAAACAGGAAAGAACCTAAAAGATATGCATATATGCATAGTACCCAAGAGAAGAGGATTGAGACAAGATCCTCTGAATGGATGGGAAACACGGTGAGGGGTGGGGGGAGTGGGAGCTGGGAAGAAGAGAGGGGAAAAGAGAAAGAGAGAGTAGGTCATGGGGGAACAGGAAGTTGAGTGGGTGGGGGTAGAATAGGGGGAAGAGGGAATCATAGGTTAGAAGACAGATCAGGCACCAGAGTGACCTCTAGTGATCTAAAGGGATAACACCAATTGGCAAGCTAAGCAATAGTGGAGAGACCACCTCGAATGCCCATTCCTGATAATGAACTTGATGTCTATAACCATCTGGGAGCCTTCATCCAGTGACTGATGGAAGCAGAGGCAAACACACAATTAAGCACTGAACTGAACCCAAGGAACCCAGTGGCAGAGAGAGAGGAGTGATGAGCAAATTGGCAAAGAATGGGCTGGCAAAACCAGCAGAGACAGCTGATCTGAACAGGGGAGAGCTCTTGGACCCCAGACCGACAGCGGGGAGATTAACATGGGACTGATCTGGACCCCCCAAATGTGAGTGTCAGTGAGAAGGCCTGGGCAACCTATGGGGCCTTGAGCAGTGGATCAGTGTCTATCCCTGGAATACAAACAGTCATCGTGTGCCCATAGCACAAAGAGGGATGCTCTCTCAGCCTGGACTCTTAGGGATGTGCCTGGACCCTACCCAGAGTGAAATGACAGACTCTAGATATCCCCTATGTGGAAGGAATTGGCAATAGGGTGAGAGGCTGGGGGGGGGGGAGGGGAGTGCGGGAGGAGGGGAGGGAGAGGGAACTGGGATTGACATGTAAAACAAGCTATTTAAAATTAAAATAAAAAATGATAAAAAAAAAGAAGAATCACGGTCAGGGTGATAACCTCCCCTTGCTCAGTAACTGAAGGTAAGGCTGTATCCGCTCCTCTGCAGGGCTAGTGTCTGGTCTGTGTGAAACAGTACAGAAAAACTGAAGGTCAATCAGGGACTCTTGAGAAGCTCACAGTCTGATGTGACCAACTCTAGACAAAGAGTTGCTCTCCATAGCACTACAAGGATGCTGGAGGGATAGCACTCATGCTGCTAGGGAGAGGATGTGGTGGCTAGAACACAAATGACCCCCACAAACGCACATTCTTGAGTGCTTAGTCACCAGGGAGAGGAACTCTTTGACAGAAGGATTAGGAGGCATGATCTTGTTAGAGGAAATCTGTCATGTGATCACCGCTCTCAAAAGCCCATGCTAGGCCTAGTCTCTCTCTGCCTCCAGATCGGAACATAGCTCTCAGCTGCTGTTCTAGCACCAGTCTACAGAGTGCCCTGCTCCCCACTATAATGATAATGGACTAAACCTCTGAAACTGTAAGCAAGCTCCCAATTAGGTGTTTTCTTGTATGAGTTGCCTTGATCATTACGTCCCTTCACAGAAACAGAACAGTGACTAAGACAGAGACATTACTGGAATAACTCAGGAAAGATAAGCAGAGGTCTCTTATCAATGGGAAGAGGGGTTGTAGTGAATAAGGCATCCACAGAGGAGCTCACTGCCAACACTGGAGTTACAAGGACTTCTTAGATGTTCTGGAAACCACAAATACACTTGTATAACAAGGACTGAGAAGCCTGATGTGGGTCATCAGGAAACAAGACTGGAGAAGTTAGTAGAAAGCTAACTACTTAAGGGCCTGAACACCTGGTGAACAAGGGTCCCATACCAGAGGAAGATGAAATAAGATCAAAGGTCATTTCAAACATGACTTGTCAGGATCTTCTGGAAAATGTGCCGGGGCAACACAGGCAGTATGGACACCAATTCTAGTCTCTGTCTATTGACTGACTAGAGAAAGACATGGACTAAATTGCTCACCATCGAAAATAGAGACTGATGGAGATATTACAGAGAAAAGTGATAACTGAGTGGAAGAAGATGAGAGCAAGAGATACAAAGATCACTCTGGAATTTATATATTTTTAAAAAGGCACAAGGTTAGGAATTCTCATTAGAAGGCTGGAGAGATGGTTCAGTGGTAAACACACTTCCTGTGCATGAGGACTTGAGTTTAAGTACCCAGAACCTATGTAAAGACAGGGGATGTAGCATCTATAATCCCAGTGTTCCTGTGGTGAGATGAGAAAAGAGACAAGAGAATCCCCAGATTCTCACAGGCCAGCTATCACAGCAAGACCCTGTCTCAAACAAGCTGAAAGGTGAGAACTGACACACAGAACTGTCCTTGGCCCTCCATGCATGTGCTTCTGCAAACATGCACAAAAAGTTTTTTAAAGATAAGAAATTCTCATTAGGGATTGATTGGCAAGTAAATCTCCGGAAGAGAAAACAAAAGTCCCAAGGAAAGTGATCAATATGAGATTCAATGTGTAACAACCCCAATATCTAAGAGAGAGAAACTATTTTCAAAATTTAAATATACTGATTGTACTAAGATAATTTTAACTACAAATGTGATTTTCTTAATGAATTCTAAAATGAAAACTTTTTTGGTTTTTGTCTTGTTTTGTTTTGAGACAGGGCTTTTCTGTGTAGACTTGGCTGTCTTTGAACTTGCTCTGTAGGCCAAGTTGGCCTTGAAGTAAAAGAGATCCACCTGCCTCTGCCTCCCAAGTGCTGGGATTAAAGGCATGTGCCACCACCATCACCTGGAAAGAAAACATTTTTAGTACACTTGATTCTGTTGGGCTATTTTATGTTTGAATATTATGAATGTCTTTATCAGAGCTATCAAATATCTCAGAATTCTGGAAACAGACTTTTTCATGTTTACACAAATAGCACTGTTTATCTGATCAACTTAAGGGAAAAGGTTCTCCTTCAAAAGGACAATTTCTTAGAAGAGTAAAGATAGACTAAGAAGAAAACAACAATACACTTCTGACTGCTCTGTCCTACAGTTTAAGGGACAACCCTCACCCCTCCAAATGCCACTCTGTTGTCCCTTTCCCAACTCATGATGGCATGAGTCAGAGGAAGCTCCCAATAGAAGTCAGAGCTTAGGTGAACAGGCTTCAATACTCACAGGCTCTGTCAGGTCACACCATTCTTACCTGTATACAATTCTTTCCTTCTGTAAATCTTCCAAGCCACAACACAGCTCTGCAGCATAGAACACAGCTCTTGGCTCCTCAAAGCCAGGGTTGCCCAGGTTGTAAATGTGGTACTTCAAATCCCCTCCATTCATAATGGTTAGCACCAAACACAAGGCATCCTTGGTTTCATAAGTGTAGGCTAAACTAACCTAAAGACAACAGCATCATTAAAAAAAAAAAGATTCACACACCTAAAAAAATCTGCTTGTGCACTCTTGACTTACTCTATTTGCCAACAATAATCTGAATTATCTGTTAGGTTTATAATTGGAACACCAAAACACTATGTACTTCAGAGAAGTACACACCACACATCATGTCTCTGGACCTTTACTTAGCAAAGAGCTCACTACAGCTCTGTACGGAAAGTGAGTAGTTGGATACTGGTTTCTCCACACTATGGTCTGACTGTGTGACACCAAGAACTTCTGGAGTACCTGCCTTCAGAGGTTCTGGTAAGATTTTGCTGCTCCACATTTCCTCCAAAATTTAGTGATGTTGACCTTTTTGGTTTGAGCCAGGATGGTCAGGATATAATAGCTTCCGACTGTGTCATTTTGTTGTTGTTTTGTGATGCTGAACCACATCCTAAATCCTTAGTTTTGGAAAACTGATTTCACTATGTAGCCTAGGTTGGTCTCTAACTCATTATATAGCTGAAGCTAGACTTGAACTTTAATCTGGTTTTAGTTTGCAATGAATACTCCTCGCAGTTTTTCATAAATTTATTAGTCAGTTGCAACCTTTTTGTGAAATGCCTTTATGATTTTTGCTTTGTTTTGCTTTTTGAAGAAATGAGATTTGCCCAGGCTGGTCCTAAGCTCCTGGGATCAGTGATCCTCCTACCTCAGTTTTCTGAGTACTTGGGATTACAGATGTACATGGTCAAAAATAGTATTACTTCTTCCCTTTCTCCTCTTCCTATTAGTTGGACCTAGTGCTTTTTATCTGTCAGGCAAGTACTCTCCCATAGAGCTACATTCCCAGACCCTGGTAAGCTTTTCCTCACCTTTCTATTGTCTTGAATGACAGTTCAAAAACAAATGTACACATGCACACATGAACTCACCTTGCTGGGATTTGGGTTGTGATTATACTTAACTCATTTAATCTCTAGATCAACTGAGAAGAGCCAGTATCTTCACAACACTAAAACACCAAGTCTGAGAACATGTTTCTCTCTATGTTAAGACACTCTCTAATTTCTTATATTAGCATCTTGCAGTTCTAAATATAGAAGTTCTGCACATTTTTGTATTGTAGGACTTTTGCCTAGACTGAGATGGCTCTTGTTGCTATTATAAATGCGGTGGTGGCACACGACTTTAACATGAGGCAGAGGCAGGCATGGCCACGAATACCTGTAATCCCAGTCCTGGGGTGGAGGGGAGAAAGAAGGATTGATAAGGCTTGCTGGCCTGCTAGCCTAGCTGGGAAAAAAAAAAACAATAAACACGTCAACAAATTCCAGACTCAGTCAGAGACTCTATCTCAAGAAAATAAGTCCAAGGGTAATGCAACATCCTCCTCTGGCCTCTAAGAATGTAAATAGGAGTTGGCTAGTGGTGATGGACATTTTTTTTTTTTTGGTTTTTTGAGACAGTGTTTCTCTGTGGCTTTGGAGGCTGTCCTGGAACTAGCTCTTGTAGACTAGGCTGGCCTTGAACTCACAGAGATCCACCTGCCTCTGCCTCCCAAGTGCTGGGATTAAAGGCGTGCGCCACCAACGCCCGGCTGTGGTGGACATTTTTAATCCCAGTCCTCGGGAAGTAGAGGTAGTTGGATCTCTGTGAGTTGGAGGTCAGCATGGTCTACAGAGTGAGTTCTAGGACAGGTTCCAAAAAATACAGAGAAACCCTGTCTCAAAACAAACAAAAGGAAACAAAGCAAAAATAATGTACATAAGTGTGTATTTGGCATATATTCACATGTACAGATAAAAATACAGGCATACAGACACATGCACACCTAACTGCTTGTGGTCATGTAGTTAAATTCTAGGTTGGTTATCTAGAAAATCTAAGATTGTCTCCACATACAGTTTTGTCCTTCAAAAATATGATTTTTACACCTTTGCTTCTTTCTCTAAATTCTAATCCTAATTTAACCCTAACTTCTTTCCTTTATTTTGTTGCACTGGCTAGAATTTTCAATACAATGTTAAGTAAAGATAGTGAGAAAGAGTGTCCTAGACGTGGGGGCAGGCATTCCAATAGCACCACATGATAGATGATGTGGGCTAGAAAGTAAAGCTAGTTTGCTGAGAGCTCTTGACATTTTGGTTGTAGGCTTAGTCTTTAATGGCAGAGCCATCTTTCCAGTCTTGCTTAGATCTCCTAATCATAGGTGAGAACTAGATTTTAATAAAATCTTTCCCTGCAACTATTAAAATAACTATATGGTTTCCCCCTCTATTCTAGTAAAGTGATAAATTATATTAATTGGTCTTCATTTCTGGAATAAGTCTAACTTGGTCAACATTTTTTATTAACACTAGGACAGTATATCCGCAGGTATAGGGGAGAGGGTTGAGAATGAGGAGGGTGGGATGAAATCTCCATAGCATCGCTGCCGTCCACTTTCATCACCAGCTGAAATATGTTAGACCAGAGGTTAAACTGCATGGTATTTCTCATTCATGCTTCAAGAAACAAAGACCCTTACTCTCTCCCCTCCTATAAATGAAAATCCATCTCACATACACTTAATGCACATTAAATAATATTGAAAACCATTTATTATGCCGGCCTTGATCCAGGTACCAGGAACCAAAGGTGAACAAAACACCAAAGGGCTCTGCTTTTCTATGCTATAAACGTCAGACAGTAAAGCACAGAGTGACTAACGTAGAAACAGAAATCAGTGCTATTCAAGGATGAACAGAGGTGGTAGCCATATTCCAGATAGAGGGCACACCCAGCTCCCAAGCCTAATGTCACATCTTGGGTAGGTGGGTGGTAACTCAGTGCCTAAGAGGCTGGAACAGAGTTCAGGTTCACTCTCAGTATGAAAATGACCACAAGACAGTGTAGGAAAGTGTAACCCAATTGAACTCTTCCACAGATTATCACTTCATGGGGAACAGACTGCAAGGGGCAAGTATAGACAGAGGTGGGAACTCAGGAGAGGGTGCTGCGGCATAGGTGAGGTGACAGTGGGAAGGACCACACTTAAGAGGAGGTTAGAACCTGCCAATGATTTATTATGAACAGGAAAAAAAACAGAATCACAGATAAAATGAAATATGAAGCTAAAAATACAGAAACAAAACTATGTTGTGTCATAAGATGTAACTATTTACATTCCTTTCATAAAGCTAAATTTGAGGTTTCTATGCTTCAAGGTGTACAACATGTTTAAATAGCTCTGAGATGAGTATATTTTATTAAAGACTATCACTTTACTCCATGTGAAACTGTCATAATAAACACATAGCTCATGCTATTAAACACAGATGCTAGCTATGAAAAGGTGCTGGTTTGGAACATCTGTCTCTACAAAGCAGATAACCTTGATACCAAGAAGTAAATGACTTCAAGAAAACAAATTTTTACACAAAGAATAATCTTATAACCATTGTTCATCATCTGTCATTTTGCGAGGGGGTGGGTTTTGAGACAGGGTTTCTCTGTGTAACAGCTCTAGCTGTCCTGAAACTAACTGTGTAGATCAGGCTGGCCTTGAACTCAAAGAAATCGCTTGCCTCGGCCTCCTGAGTAATGGGATTAAAGGCATGTGCCACTACCGCCTGACTCATCTTCTGTCTTACCCAGTCTTTATACTTCAAAGGATGCTCCAAGGAATATCTAAGTAGAAGTAGGAAAACCACACTATACAACACATAGCCTACAACCTGAGATCACTACTCTGCTTCACATTACTCCACTCCATCTTCAGGTCTTATCTGCAATGGTGAGGGCAAAATTTGAAAGATCCTACAACTCGAGTATGGTAGTTGAAGTTCCAGTGGCAAACGCTTCAGGTGCAGAAAATACAAATACAAATAAAAATAGAAGAAGAAAGAAAATCCAAGGATGGAAAAGAGACAGAGATCAGAGAGGAGAGGAAGCTTACTTTAGAAGGACTAGAAAAAGAACCTTTAAGTACCTCAAAGTCACCATGCTGATGGGCCAGAGCTGATCAATGGGAGGCAACTAACACATGAGCTTGGCTATTAGAAGGGGAAGAAAAAGCACTCATCATGAATATAAAAAGTATGAAGAAAATCTGACAGCATGGGATGGTGGACAGCATAAAACTGGTAAGAAGTCACACAGCAACAGCAGGATCAGCACTGCTCTATGTTTGCCATGCTAGAATAAGAGGGACATCATTAAAAAAATGAAATTATTTCCAATAGTGGGCAGCAAAACTCCACAAAACTCAATGAAGAAACACAGCACCTGAGTCCATGACTTGAATGAAAGTTTGCTACAGGACTGCTGACCAAAATGCTGCGTCAAACAATGTACAAGGGAAGATTGTGATGGTTAAGTTTTGCCACCTTGACAGGATTTAGAATCACATAGGAATAAACCTCTGCGTCTGGGATTGTGTTTCCAGGTTTAACTGAGGGAAGACCTACTATGAACATTGGAGGTACTATCCCAGGGCCTAAGGTCCCATACTGATTAAAGGGAGAAAACAAGCTGACACCAGCATTCATATCTCTGTTTGCTGATACAGATGCAATGTGACAAGCCAATGTATACTCTGGATGCCATGCCTTGTCTGATGTGATAAGCTGTATCCCTTCTCAAACTGTGAGCCAAAATAAACCCTTTAGACAATTTTTTTGTTTTTCAAGACAGGGCTTCTATGTGTATCCCTGGCTGTCAGGAACTCACTCTATAGACCAACCAGGCTAGCCTTGAACTCACAGAGATTCACCTGTCTCTGCCTCCCAAGTGCTGGGATCAAAGGCAATCACTACCTGACCTGGAACAAGTATTTTATCACAGCAACAAGAAAAGTAACTGATACCATGACAAAAATAAGATACTTACTACAAATCTACTATGCAATTTTTCTAAGATTCTTTTTTCATTGAGAGCCATTCCTTCACTTTTCTTCCTCTTTATTCTTTTTTTTTCTAGTTTTTTGCAGGCGTACATTTTTCCTGTAGCTCGTACTTGACAGGCACAAACCTAGTTTGGGCAGGGAGAAAGAAATATATATATATATATATATATATATATATATATATATATATATATATATGACATTTTTAGATTATATGAAGTAAACTCTTTTCTCTATGATAATCTTCTCTGGTAAAGGCTGGACACAGCATATAATAAACCAAGGCCATTTGGGTAATGACAACTGGAAATTTTCAGCTGGATCTTCTACTGACTCCCAGTTTCTTGTCAATAGTAGCTGCTGGGAGTAAAGTGAATGAAACAGTGTGCTTTATCCAGATGCAAATGGAACTGGGTTTTGTATGTGAACATGTTGAGTCTATGTAAGTATGTCCTGATATGTCTTTAGATTCCTATGAAAGCAAAAATTTTAGAACATAAAAATTAATTAATCCTGAATTTTTTTAATTAAAAAGTTCAAGGCTAGGCACAATGGCTCCATAGCCTCAGGAAAGTAAGGCAGGACCATCACTCTCCTGCCAAAGATGAAGTCAAGATGGTGACCCAAGATCACACAACTAGAAATGGCAAGCAGGTCTTAACCTTGGGTTTGCACAGTTGTGAAGTACATGCTCTTCTCACCACACTGTGCTACTTTTGGAACCAGTCATGAACCCAGATGCTTTCCACTGTGCTTGCCTCAGGAAGCTGGAGATTGACTTATAACACTTAAAGCATAAGTAAGAGAATTACTATTGGCAACATAAGGGGGAACTGCAACTGTCCCTATAATGACTTACTGACAGACATGCAGAATAGAAAGAAACAGACTGCTCATTGTCTTCTAGACCTTGAGAGCCTAACATAGCCACAAAAAGTCTGTGAAGAGCTACCACAGTTAATTCATCCATTTAATCATTTGTTTGAAGACTCCAGTAAATGTATTCAAATATAATCTATATTGTCTTTCACAATGATTAAAACTTGCTCATGTCATCCTACTGAGTCAATCTTAAGTCATATATATGATTAGAACTAGAATTTCATTTCTTTTTTTATCATTTTTTATTTTAATTTTAAATAGCTTGTTTTACATGTCAATCCCAGTTCCCTCTCCCTCCCCTCCTCCCGCACTCCCCTTCCCCCCCTCCCTCCCACCCTATTGCCAAATCCTTCCACATAGGGGATATCTAGAGTCTGTCATTTTACTCTTGGTAGGGTCAAGGCACTCCCCTAAGAGTCCAGGCTGAGAGAGCATCTCTCTTTGTGCTATAGGCACATGAAGGCAGTTTGTATACCAGGGATAGACACTGATCCACAGCTCAGGGCCCCATAGGTTGCCCAGGCCTTCTCACTGACACTCACATTTGGGGGGTCCAAATCAGTCCCATGCTGGCCTCCCCACTGTCGGTCTGGGGTCCAAGAGCACTCCCCTGTTCAGATCAGCTGTCTCTGCTGGTTTTGCCAGCCCATTCTTTGCCAATTTGCTCATCACTCCTCTCTCTCTGTCACTGGGTTCCTTGGGTTCAGTTCAGTGCTTAGTTGTGTGTTTGCCTCTGCTTCCATCAGTCACAGGATGAAGGCTCCCGGATGGTTATAGACATCAAGTTCATTATCAGGAATGGGCATTCAAGGTGGTCCCTCCACTATTGCTTAGCTTGCCAATTGATGTTATACCTTTAGATCACTCGAGGTCACTCTGGTGCCTGATCTGTCTTCTAACCTATGATTCCCTCTTCCCCCTATTCTACCCCCACCCCCTCAACTTCTTGTTCCCCCATGACCAACTAGAATTTCATTTCTTATAAACGAGACCCAGCAACCTAAAATGTCGTTTCCTCTGCTCCTTGCCAGAATCTAAAGCCTTGTGCCTGGAGATCGAGAATAGCATGAGCTGAAGAGAGAAGAGTCTATGGACTAGGACACATTCCACAGAGGAATGGTTCCTTAAAGACCATCTCCATGAAGGGCTTACATCAGTGTTGGGTGAATTGGTCACATGCAAACTGCTAAGTTGTGGAAGTCTCCAGCTATATTGGATACACCTCCAATACAAAATGATGGCAGTTCTGGCCTGCTTCCTTTACCTCAACATGCAAATGACTGACAGAGCTCACTTGAGCACAATAACTCTGAATTAAATTAATTTTGAGGCAATGCTGGTGGATTCTGCTTTTGTTTTAAAGTAGAATTTGAGTGCATGTATGGTTTAAATCACATCTGGGCAATGTAACCTGTTTCTGATTTTTAAAAAGTGTTAGTTTATAATGGCTTGCCTGACTCATGAGGCCTTGGAAATTCATATACTGAATATGATCACTCCAGATAATCAATGGGGTAATTAATATCTTTTTGAATTATCACATCAGAACTGTGCACTATTCTCTATCTAGCTGCTACAAGTGATCTCTATCTAGGACAGTCATCATATTTAAAACCTATCCCTCAAGAATCTGTGTGAAGTTCCCCTAGGATCTTCTGCTTTACACATTTTAAAATACTGTTTTTATGGTGTTGGGTATCATACTCAATGCTTTGTACATGGGAGGCTAGTACTGTACTGTGTTTTATGGCCCTAGATCTGAACACTTTTTTTCTCAGGGTCTCACACATAATACAAGCTAGTCTAAAACTTGCTATCTTCGTAACTCCCAATTAGAGGCACACACCATCACAAGAGGCCCTGGACACCTTTTAATGCAGGTATAATGTAAATTCATACCTACACTGGTTAGTTTTTATCATCAACTTGACACAACCTAGAACTTGGAATAGAGAATTTCAATTAACGAATATCCCCCTTCTGATTGCCCTGGGGCATATCTGTGGGTTATCTTCTTGATTGTTAATGAAAGAAGAGGCTGCAGTCATTCTAGGTAGTCCCACTCCTGGGCAGATGGGCCTGGGCTGTATAAGAAAGCTGGCTGAGCGTGACCCAGAGGAAGGAAGCTAGTAACAGCATTCACCCATGGTGCTGCTTCATACATATTCCTGCCTTGAATTCATGCTGTGGCATTCCTGATAGTAGTCTGAGATAAAAAGTGTAAAACAAGCAAACCCTTTCCTCCCTGCGGTCCTTTTTGTCAGAGTGTTTTATCAAGGCAGCAGAAAGCAAACTAGGACAATGTCTAAACACAAATTAGTTAAATAAGCATATTTGACAATGTGCGCTGGTTAGCCACAAAAGAGCATGTATTTGTGGTCCCAGCTTACTGAGCCCAGGAGTTTAGAGCCAACTTGGGTAAGTTAGTGAGACTTCATTTCTTCAAAATCAAATAGTACTCTATGCAACATAAATTTTAGAGCTAGTACTGAATAACAAAAATTTTACAAGTTTTTCAATCTAGACAAACTGCTTAACTTAAATGTCAAGCATGAAAAAATAGCTCTGTCAGAATGGAAAATGGAAGGTAAGGTCACAAAGATACGAGGTGTTTGTTGTTATTGTTTTAAAGCTTAAAGCAGAAGTACCTTTCGCTTACAGGTCCACCTTCATTTCAAGTTGCCTGAACCTATTCTCAAAATGCACAATAAGGAGATAAGTGTATTGGCAAAGCTGATACATTACTGAGCTCATGTGAAGTACAGCCATGGCTGGTACAGGTTACTCACCTCTCCAAATCCGCCTTTTCCTAGAACTCTGTAATATCTGAACGTGTTCTTCGTTACTGGACGCCTAACCAATGGAAAAAAAATCAGATCTGACTGCACTGTTACCTTAAAACAGAAAAGTGGGTGTTAGTGTTATCTGTGGGCCCACCTCACCTGAAGCAGTGCCTGAGACAAAGGTGTCTATAATCAGGACTCACAGCTCTCAACTTTTTACTCAGGGAAACAAGCACACTTAAAATTTATTAAAATCACTGACACAAAATATAGAACATCTCAATTATCCTCTCTAATTTCAGATGAGAATACAAGCAGCCCGTTCTAGGAAATGTGTGCGTTTAAAGCCCATGGATCAATCTTTGGCATATTTTACAACTTGTCAAAAGGCTGCTGAGGAAAACTACATAAACATAGCATACTTTCCTTTAAGTAAAGTACCTCAAATATAACCTTTATTGCCATGACACCCAGCATGCATGCATATATATTTGATATTCTTAATATTCTTGGTATTCTTTTTTTATTTTGTTTTTCTGAGACCAAACCTCAGACTACAATCCTGTCTTCACCAAGCCTCAGATTGCAATGCAGACTGCTATGCTCTCCTCAAAGTGGCTGCCTGCATGTTGTCATGCTTCCCATCATGACAATAATGGATCAAACCTCTGAACTGTAAGTCAGTCCCAATTAAATGTTTTCCTTTATAAGGGCTGACATGGTCCTGGTGACTCTTCACAGCAATAGAAACCCTAAGACAGGAATGTAAGTATCTCTGTATAGAAAAAGAATCTACAGTTCATAGTGGTTAAGTTACTTGCCTAATGCTTCACAGCTAGCAAGAATTTGAACAGAGGCTTAGACTGCAAAGTTTCAACAACTGCATTGCATTACGATAAAGCGAAAATGTTTTATTTTACAAATGTACCAAGAGAGTTAACTGCCATTTTAAAAAGAACAGGGTCCACTGAATCAGAAGAAATTATATAACATTCCACCTACTAAAGATTTATTTCCATGTAAAATAGTACATACAACTAAAGGTTTCCAGTAGCATTGTGACAGCTAGAAAACTGAACATCAAATAGTATGCATTGTGAAAAGTTACTTTTACTTAGTATTAAATTAAAACCTACCTTTCTAGCCATTTCCATTGTAAAAATCGACAGAAGTATGTACTGTCTTGGTATTTGTCAAATGGTTCTTCACTCAAATAGGTATAGACAATTCTAGGGAAAAAATTAAGGCAATTATATATACGTTTATCATATAAGAATATGATATCTGTGTCATAGTTAAGAAGTATTCATTGATAAAGGTGCTTTAATACATAATTTAAATATACAGAATTTGCCGTTATAGAAGCCCATAGATACTGGTATCAGTGAACATAAAATATTTAAAAGAAATGGAATCCCTTTACTCTCTGAAAATCAGAAGTTCTTTTTTATGTGCATGGACAAGATAAATAATTCAAGAAAGAGAGTACATCAGTAATGGGGTTAGGAAAATGGTACAGTCATTGAGTGCTGTGAAGCCATGAGGACCTAAGTTTGGATCCCCAGAAACCACGTTAAAAGCCAGGGTTGGTTGTGTATATCTGAAATTCCCAGCACTTGGAAGGTAGAGACAAGAGGATCAGGAATTCGTGGATATCTTTGACTACATAGTGAGATCAAGGTTAGCCTAGGATAACTGAGAACCTTTCTTAAAAGCTAGATTGTGCAGCCTCAATGCTTAGGAGTGTATGTAGGGGAGTAAAGACCAAAACATCATGAGGGGTTTGCTGGACAGCCAGTCTAGCCAAAACAGCCATGTTCATATTCAGGGAGAGACCCTGTCTCAAACAATAAGATGGAACACACTAAAGACAACACTCAATATTGACCTCTGGCACACACACACACACACACACACCTACATCTACTACACACAAATACATACACACAAGAATATTGGAATGGGGGGAGCATGGGAGGATGGGAGGTCAAGGGAATGGAGGGATTGATATGTAAATAAGAGTGCTTCTAAAATAAAATAATAATATTGGAATAAGAAGATAATTTAAAAGGCATTCAAGGTGTGTGCATGAGTGTGTATCTCAAGAGAAAGTCAACCTTTTCCCAGTAAAACAAATGTGCAAATCTATAGTAATTTTCCTATGGTAGGAGATAATATATGTTATACCATCTTTTTGAAATGTAAATCACCTAATAATTTTATGCTACACATTTGTGTGCATTATGTATGTATTGTGTATGTGTGTGCATTTGTGTATGTGGTACATTGACTGGCCACCAAACTCTTGGTCTCCATACCCTGATGCTGGGGTTATAGGCAAGAAGTCATATTATACTCATATAAAAGCCCTCTTGCTTTAACAGCAAATGTTCTTACTCACTGAACCACCTCCAAACACTACATATTTCTTTGAGAGAGTGCATTATATTATAGAAGTAATAAAATTCTGACTTGGGGGACTTGGGATATGGTTCAGTAGTAGCGTGCTTACATAGTGTGTGTGACATTCTGGGTTCAATCCCCAATACGACAAAAACAAAACAAAGGCAGGTACACTGTTTATGAGAGAACTGGGCAGACAGAGGTACTGGGACGAAGCACAATCTACACAGATCACTTCTTTTGGGGATAGGAAATGATCTGGAGCCTTCTGAAGAAGGTGGGGTATGGATTGAAGCATTACAGAAGTTACTCAGACATTGCAAAAGGGAAGTATTCAAGCATAGGCAAAGTCCAAACAGAAAAATACGGTGGTTTGTTTGTGGAATTGGTAGGAACTGAAGAGGCGTTGTAAATTCTCCCACAATTTCTTCTGAGTTTTAGAATCTGAGCCAATCACATGATTTTTGTTTTACTTTATTTTTAAAGAGGTAATTCATGTTTTTGATAATGAGGATTCCTCTAGGTACTGTAACCTTCACAGGGGTGTGCACTGGCGAATCTATGTCTAGCACTGAGACATGCTATGCTTTTCTGAAAGTTCCTTCATGAGAAGCTAAGAGGATACAATATTTTTTTCCCAAATGTAGTGGGACGTCTATGTCTTAAACAAGTATAACCCACAAAACAAAAGCTTTTCAGCCTCAGGCATTTTCAGAATGAGGAAGGGATGTAAACAGGGTCCTCATAGTTTAAGTCTGAATACTCCTCAGGAAGCTCTTTAGACAAGCCCTTGTTTTCCAATGAGTCAGGGAGGCCTGCCCCCCCTCTCTAGGAAACATCCCTCAGATGTTACATTCTCTCATGATTGAAATCTTTGCAAAAACTGTACAAACCAAGCTGATGTATGTCCTTGGGGAATGTGTCCATCTGAGGGTGTCGGTTGATCTGTCCTCAAGTAATATGACTCCCATATGTAAGATGCAGCAGAAAGAGTCACCTGGAGGACAGTACAGAAGTCAAGAACACCTGCTTAGACAAGTCCTGCCTTATCCATTCACAAGCAGGGGGGGCCTGAGGTAAATTATCCAACTTCTATGGCCTCAGTTTCTCGTGTGGTCAACCATGCCCATGAGTGATAAATGGGGTAATATCTGCAAAGTAACTAACTTGCAGTTATAATTACTACTGCATACCTCTGAGTGCATGTATGACAGGAAGAGTTCACGACTCTCCCCCAGTAGAGGAATTTAAAAGCCAATAAAGTATAAAATACAGGCCCCTCATGGTGTGTCTGAAATCAAGAAAAAGGAAAAGTTTTATGTTTAACCACAATGTCCTAGGCCTGTAGTGATCAATGATACAAGAGTATGCCTTGTCTCTTTGCTGTACCAGAGAATAGAACAAACAGAACCAACATCTTTTTGCAAAAGAAATTTAAGTGGTGATTGGGTATTTATTCAGTGGTAGAGTACTTGCCTAACAAGGGCAAGGTCCAGAGCTTGGTCCTCAGCTATAGGAAATAGAGAGGAGACAAACTGAAAGAAGAAAAAGGACATCTGCAGACCACTGCAGATATGTATATGCACATATCCACACACACACAAATAAATACAAATGTTTTATTAATGAAGGGGGGTTTCAAGACAGGGTTTCTCTGTGGTTTTGGAGCCTGTCCTGGAACTCACTCTGTAGACCAGGCTGGCTTCGAACTCACAGAGATCCACCTGCCTCTGCCTCCCAAGTGTTGGGATTAAAGGCGTGCGCCACCACCGCCTAGCCAAATATTATAGCAACCAAAATCTTATGACAAGGACCTTGTATTTCAACATAGTAAATCTGAATACTGTACAATTAATTTTTGACTATTTTTATGTTTTGAACAGGTCATGTTACCCACAGACTCAAATGTTGAATACTTGCTCTCTATCTAGTAATGCTATTTCTGAGGCAGGGCTTGAGGAAGGAGGTCCTTAGGGTTACACCTCAGAAAGTTATAACTGATCCTGAGTCCTTTCCTACTTCCTGTCCATTGCATGGTAAGCAGCCTTCTTATCCTCATATTGTCAGCACCATAGTATTCTGCCTTACTGTAGACCAGTCACGGTATGGGAGAGCTAGCAGAACAATAACTGCAGGATCTCCATGACTCGGGGCAACAGCAGGACAGCAGAGAGGAGTCTCAGTGAGGGTCCAGTGTTGATGCTAGAGTGGAAGCTGGGGGTCTTGAATCTTGATTAGTTGCAGTGAACAGTTGGAAGCAAAGTCTTCCATATCTCTGGTCAACACCAAAGGCAGTCAGGGTAGGAACTCACACAGGGCAGGAACCTGGAGACAGGAGCTGGTACAGAGGCCATGGAGAAGTGCCGCTTACTGGCTTGATCATTATATTTTATTATTTTATTTTTAGTCTTTTTTTATTATTTTTTACATTCCAATGCCAGTTCCCCCTCCCTTCTCTCCTTCCACCTCCCCATCCCCCTTTTCTCTCATCTACTCCTTGGAGAGGGTAAGGCTTCTCCAAGGAAGTCTACTAAGACTATGCCATCATGTCGTTGAGGCAGGACCATGGCACCTCTCCACTCCCACACTCCTGTGTCTAGGCTGGACAAGGTATCTCCCTATATAGAATGGGCTCCACTAAGTCAGTTTGTGCATCAGTGTTAGATCTTAGACCCACTGCCAGTGACCTCATATATTGTCCCAGCCACACCATTGTCACCTATATTAAGGGAGTCTAGTTCAGTATTATGCAGGTTCCTCATTTGTCAGACCAGAGTCAGTGCTCTCGAACTAGCTCAGGTCAGCTGATTCTGTGGGTTTCCCCATCATGGGCTTGACTTCTTTGCTCATATTATCGCTCCTCTATCACTTCGATTGTACTCCAGGAGCTTGGTCCATTGGTTAGTTGTAGATTTCTGCATTTGCTTCTGTTTCTGGAAGAGGGTTCAAGCTTGTCTGGAGTTGTGGATTGTAAGCTGGGTATCTTTTGCTTTATGTCTGGTATACACTTATGAGTGAGTACATACTGTATTTGTCTTTCTGGTTTTGGGTTACCTCCCTTAGGATTGCTTTTCTAATTCTGTTCATTTGCCTGAGAATTTTAGTATATCATTGTTTCTTACTGCTGAGTAGTACTCTATTTTGTAAATATACCACATTTTCTTTATCCATTCTTATTTTATTTTTTGAGATTATAATAACATCACTTCTCCCCCCATCAGCCACCAAACAAACCTTCCCATAAGGCTCTCCTTGCTCTTTTAAAAACATGTATTTATTATTTAGGAATATATATATATATATATATATACTTTTAAATACACAAGTACATCTGCTCAGTCTATGTACTACTACTTGTATAAATATTTTTAAGGCTGACCACTTGGTACTGGATAACCAACTGGTGTGTTCGTCCATGGAAAAAACTATTTCTCCCACTCTCAGCAATCCTTAATTGCCTATAGTTCTTGGTGTAGCGTTGAAGCCTTGTGGCTTTCCTCCATTCACATTACATGTCTACTGTTGTTCTTGCTCATAAATAGATACTTTAAATTGTTCAATTCACTAGAACACCAGGAATATGAATATTCAGCAAGAAGCAAATGATGACAAACTTAAAAATTTTGCATGGAATGGTGGTGCACATCTTTAATTCCAGCACTCAGGAGACAAAAGCAGATGGATCTCTCTATAGCATGAATTCTAATAGGTCTTAATAATAAAAACTAGGAGTCAGCTATCAGGGGGTGAAAACTGAAGATTAGAGAAGCAGAGTGGCCAGCCACTAGAGTTCTTACCTCTACCAATGCTCAGACCAAAGGGGCAATCCTGTCCCTATGAATCCTCAGACTGACTGCTTAGACTGCATGCCTAGACTGCAATGAACTCCTGTCTCCTCCTGCCTTATATTCCTCTCTCCACCCACTCATTTCACTTCCTGTCTCCACCTCCTTAGTGCTGGAATTAAAGGCATGTTACAGGTGCTAGGATCACCTTTGTGGTGAGTTCTGGTTCTCTTTTAGTCTGGATCAATTTCATGTAGCCTAGAGTGGCCTTGAACTAACAGAGATCCGTCTGCCTCTGTCTCCCAAGTGCTTGGATTAAAGGTGTGTGCCACCAGTGGCTGACCTCTATGGCTAACTAGTGTGGCTGCTGGGATTAAAAGTGTGTGTCACCACTCTCTGGCCTCTATGGCTCAATAGGGTAACTAGCTTTGTACTCTGATCTTCAGGTAAGCTTTGTTAGAACATAAAATATCACCACAGGGCGGGTGGTGGTAGCGTACGCCTTTAATCCCAGCTCCCAGCACTCGGGAGGCAGAGGCAGGTGGATCTCTGTAAGTTCTAGGCCAGCATGGTCTACAGAGTGAGTTCCAGGAGAGCCTCTAAAACAATACAGAGAAACCCTGTCTCGAAAACACACACACACACACACACACACACACACTATATATATACATACATATGTATATACATATATACATACATACATACATACATACATACATATATATCTCACCACAGATCTCTGAGTTCAAGGCCAGCTTGGTCTATATAGTGAGTTTCATGCCAGCCAGGGCTATACATTGAAACCCTGTCTTAAAAACAGTTTTTTTTTTCCAGAGAACATCTACTCCAATATCATGCCTGGCTAGAAAAGAAGAGGCAGAAACCATTCATCCATCTGTGAACACAGGACTGCTAATTCAATTTCTTCATTAAGATCAGGCCCCACTACAGTACAGTTGCACATACCCAGGAAGTCAATCTCTCTCTCTTGAAAGCTGTGCAAGACTGTCTGCTGTGTTTGTGATATATCCTAAGTATGTGGTGCAGAGAAATCATAACTTTTATGTTGAATAAATAAGTGAAATTAACTCTCTTTAAAGGTCTGGTATCCCACTTACAATATCAAGATATACCAAAATAAGATAAAGAGATTTGAAAACTTGTTTGGGCTTTTAAAAATGTAT
Source organism: Mesocricetus auratus (assembly GCF_017639785.1). Lineage (NCBI taxonomy): Eukaryota > Metazoa > Chordata > Mammalia > Rodentia > Cricetidae > Mesocricetus > Mesocricetus auratus. The sequence goes on along the minus strand of NW_024429190.1, from coordinate 14,826,397 downwards.
AAGAAAGGTCCTTAAAAGGCTCTGTGGTGAAGGTGCTTATTACCAAACCTGGTGACCTCAGTTTGATTCTCAGACCCTACAGAGAGCTGACTCCTGTAAGTTCTCATCTCTGCATGTGTGTCATGGTATGCGCATACTACGCACACACACACACACACAAATAACAATAATTAAATTTTTAAAAATTTTAAGTAATTACCAGTCATTTAATAAATGAATTAGGAGCCGGGTGGTAGATACTAGCACTCAGGAGGCAGAGGCAAGTAGTCAGATCTCTGTGAGTTCAAAGACAGCCTGGTCTACAGAGTGGTGTTCCAGGACAGCCAGGGCTACCCAGAGAAACCCTGTCTTGAAAAATCAATGATGATGATGATGATGGGCTACCAATAGTGATGATGATGATAATAAATGGATTAGGGCTACATGCTGATAGATAATTTTTTGCTATCTGAACCTCACATAGTGCTTACATAAGCAGATGCTTACCACGTCAATAGGTAATACAATCTTATGAGCTCACCATCATGTGTGTACTCTGTAAGTAACCGAAAGCCCTTACATGACACATGACTATACCATTCTTCTTTGCACAGCTACGGAAAATAGTACATCCTTCTGAAATGACCACCCTTTTCTCATTTCCACCCCTAACTTCATCCTTCTGAAATGACCACCCTTTTCTCATTTCCACCCCTAACTTATGGCCTGTCTCTGGAACTACGATGTAGTAGCATCTTGTTTTCTCAGTAGACTTGCACTGGTGGCTGCACCCTAAGTGTGTGGCTTCAGGTGTGCAGACGTGACCCCTAACAAGGAAGAGGAGGGGTTAGCTCGCTCTCTTGGGAGGTAGTTGAAACTCCGGAAGGGCAGTGACTGAATCTTCAGGAGCAGGAAGACTGCAGTAGTTATTTACTATTAAGTGTGTGTTTCCCTAATAAATATCTGTTTATTATTTATCTTGGGTCTTGTGGACTCATTAAACCCCACCTTCACTAGGGTCTGACTTCTTTATCATACAAACAGCAGTCTTCAATGCAGTTTGGTAAATGTATCTTCCCCATCTAGTCAAGGTGATAAAGGTTCTCCAATGACAGAGGGAGAGAAGAACTACCATATTGCATTGAAGATTGTCAGGGATGGAGACGTAGAGATGTCTACAGTCTCTCTTCATTTAATACATTCTTCTTTGCCAAAGGAGCTACAACATCAGTCACCCCTAAGCCCCAAATCCAGTCTCTCTACCTTTCAGGTGACACTGGTGATTCAACTATTTATTTTTCAACTTTGAGGTGTGATTATTCAAATACTTAAACCCCCCAAAATCTGTGGATTCTACCATTGCCCCCAGCCTCCTAAGAATCTCTCAATCTTACTCATTTGTCTTTATTACTGTCCTCCTGTATAGTCAGGATTCTCTAGAGGAACAGAACTGACAGAATGAATATTTGGGATGTATTAGAGTGACAAATAGGTTTGTAGTCTAGCTAGTTCATCAATAGCTGCCTACCAATGGAAAATCAAGAAAACAGTAGTTTGTTCAGTCTGCAAGGCTGGATGTCTCATGTGGTCTTCAGCATACACTGGAATTCCAAAGAAATATGCTCTAATGCGAAGACATAAATTTCCAGGGAGTGAAAGCAAGCAGGCAAAGAGCAAGAGCTTCCTTCTTCCATGTCCTTTATATAGGTTATCACCAGCATGTATGCTCCAGATTTAAAGAGGACCTCATGAAATTTGGATTTAGTGTGAATCTTCCCATTTCAAAGGATTTAACTAAGAAAAATTCCTTACAGGTATATCCAACCACTTGGATTTTAGTTACTTACAGATGTAGACAAGTTGACAACCAAGAAGAGCCATCACAAGTCCACCCCTGCCAACTTGACACACAATCATATCTCCTTATGTCATAATTTCCAATGGAAACAATAACTAGGCCATGATTATGCTTAACATGATATAACTATACCAAGTACAATTGCAAACATGTTATACAACTTAGTATAGATGGCAAAGTTCCTTTGAGTGATATTCTTTTAGTATCTCAACACTTAAATATGATTAACTGTTGGAACACAGTCTAAGAATGGAGTAGTGTAAAGGAAATTCTGAGTGCTTATGAGAAAACTCCAAGAAAACAAGCCTTATGACCTGTTTCTTTGAAAACACACATATGTTCTTGGAATGTGCTTTCATGCCCCTCTCAGGTATAGCAGATAGGAGTGAGTTTACTTTAGATTATTCATTGCAACTGACTATATGTTTATATGTCTCTATGGAAAATCATGTTGTTCCTTGTGACTGAACACCTTACTAATGTGATTCTTCTTAACTCCCAGAATATAAACTGCCTGATATTCTGAATGAAGTTGGCTATTACATGAGACATTAGTCCACCTCATTTTTAGGCTCCATTTTCACATAAATAGCTACACAAACACATTCTTAACAAAACATAACAGAAACACTCATGTCAATTATAATACCTGTTTTAAAACTGATTCTGTATTTCCTTCAACCTCAGCAAGCACCCCAATTGGTTTTGTTCCTTTTCCTGCTGGAGTGATTCATACCTCTATTACTAAAGGGTTTGTGCCCTTTGTCATCCTGCCCAGTTTGGGTTGTTGTGGTTTCCCCATTGAATTTAGTCCCAGGACATGGCAGCACCAAGAGATTCCCTAAAGGATCTCCTTCACTCCAGACATAACCTTTCTTACCTCCATTATGTAACAAGGACCTCCGAGTTCCAGCCTCGGTGTCCTCTCAGGGTCCAGGCAGGATGCTTTCAGCAAGTGGGTAGGGCTGACTAAAAGAATCTGAGGGTGAAGGAAACGAATCAGCTCATACACTTATCATTCCCATGTCTATTCTTCAAAAAAAGTTGTTCTCTTCAAAAGTTCTCCCAGATCCCACAAGATTTCCAGTTTATATACCCACAGACAAATTAGCAATTCTCTGGAAATAGCAAGGATACCAGGCATACATATCTCAGGACCAGGAAAGCAGATAAGATCTGACAAAAAGTGGGTGCCTCATGTCTCAGAGGAAATGTGACTTGTAAAATGTCCAGGCAAAACTTAAGAGGTGGGAAAGGGTTAATAGAGTAAGGAGCTATGATTTCTATGAAAGGAGAAGAGGCATTAGTACATAAAATTACATTTGTGTGGCTAGTTAAGCTACAAGTTTATAATTGACAAATATAACAAATGGGGAAGAGATTCTATACTTCTGTGCTTTCTATGCATTAGCTTTTGCTTTCGCAGCAGCTGGGAACACAGTGTTGTAGTAACCATGGCAACCTGCATAAGCTTTGGAAGGAAAATGAGCGACATTTGGCCCATATTAGCATTTTTGCCAAATGTTAACTGATTAAAGCAGACTTCAGTGCTACATCAAAGGGAAAAGCTAAATAAAGCTACGTAGTGTAAGATCCAGAGACAGTGCTTCCAGCCTCAGGGTAAGCAGTGGGGTGCTCTTACTGCAGACACCCCAGTGAGAGGGAATTTTCTTTCTCCAAGGCCTCTTTGAGAATTCAAGGCACCCCGTACATATTCTATATATCAAGATTACACAGCCAAATGAAGTCATCCTCCTTACTTTCCACAGCTATATGTACCCAGTAGATGGAATATTTTCATGAGATAAACACACAAGAAGTGGGAAACACCCAAAGGTATTCTTAGGGAAGAGATGAAATGACTCATGAGAGAAAATACAGATAGGAACACATGATTTCCACAGCCAATGACTTCATGCCTTTACTAGGTGGATTTCCCTATCACTCATGTGGTAGGTTGGCCCCTTGAATATTACACTGCTTTATTTCTCATGGTCCTTGACAATTATGGAGAAGCAATCCAATGGTAAGCACTCCAGATTCCTCATGATAATCTTGATCAATCACCCCTCCTAACACAGTTATTCCTTTCTTAGTCTGTTGGTTTAAGAACATTAGAAGACCAAAGACCAGGGGAAGTCTGAGCTTCCAGTTCAATGGAGTATTTGTACTGTCTCTTGGCAAATGCTCTTCCCCTCTGGAACCAAAACTTCTAAGCTAGTAAAACTTAAGGTCACAGGAATATGAAGCAAAATTTTTCCTAGTGAGTTACTAGGGATGATAGTAAGCAAAACTATTCCCTTTTCTAACTCTTAATTCCTGGACCCATGAATCCTGCCATGGGAGAAACTTATCATATATTGGACGTTGATTTAAAGTATATACCACCTTCTGGAGATCCCTGCTCTAGTCCTCCAGTCTACTGTCTCCTAATTACCTCTGTAACTGTGTCTTCAAAAGGTCATTCCATCCTTCTATCAGGCCAGTTGCTTCAGGATGGTAGGGAACATGGTAAGACAGTGGTCCACTGTCTCACTTTTCTAGAAGTGAATTCCCTGGTCAGAAACAATACTGTATGAAATACCATGATGGTGATAAGATATTCTGTAAATCCACGCATGGTAATTTTAGCAGAAACAATGTGTGCGGGAAAGGCAAACCTATAACCAGATTAAGTGTTTACCCCAGTAAGGATAAATTATCCTTTACACAGAGGAAGTGTCTAATACAGTCAACTTGCCACCAAGTCACTGGCTGGTCACCCTGGAGAATGGTGTCATGCCTTGGGCAGATCTGGCACTGAGCAGTAGCTGTACCTAGGTCAGATTTGGTGAATGGAAGTTCATGATGTCAAACCCATGCATAACCTCCATCTTTGCCACTATGGCGGCCACTTTGTTCTTGAAAAATGGTAGGGATGACTGGGGAAAGAGGCTGACTGTCCACACAATAAACCATGATATCTATTTGAATAAGCATTTACAGGAGACACAAGTATCTTCATATCTTTCACTCATCTGTAGAGATTCACATACTTTTTCCCAAATGTCTCTCTCACAATTTTCCAATCATGATAAAAAAAATTTACAAGTTCCTGACCATCCAGTCAATCCACTGGCTACAGCCCATGAATTATCGAACATATGGCTATATCTCCTTGCAAACAAAGTGCATGACCATAGATACTGCCCAAAGTTCTGCCTACTGGGAAGATTGCCCTTTGCCAATATCTTTCAGAGATGTCCCAGAAACAGCTTCTGGATGGTGCCTGCTTAACATGCAGAGCCACTAGTAAACCAGGCCTTAGTCTTCTCTTTCTCAGTCAACTGATCATAGAGCACATGAGGCTAAAGGTGCATGTTTCGGAGCTGATGGCATTGTGATGGGAATAGAAACCACAGGTGTTTGGACAACTTCTTCATATAACATGCTTGGATCCAACACATATATACCACATTCATTTGATAAAGGATCTCAAATGGGCGGTGGTGATGGACACTCAGAAGGCAGAGGCAGGAGGAGCTCTGAGTTCCAGGACAGCCTGGTCTACAAATCTAGTTTCAAGTCAGGTAGGGCTACAAAGAAAAATCCTGTCTTATAATGGAATGCTGTTGTGTATATCCTAATTATAGATTAGTGGGTCAGATAATAGCCAACTCATATAAGGCAGCTGTTGAACATAATTTTCCCTCCCTCCAAGCTTCCTCTAAATTGTAGAAGGAGCAAGTTCTTTTATGTTTTCTATTTTTGTTCTTCATTGTTGGGTTTTATTATTGTTTGTTCTTTTGGAGACAAGGCCTTTTAAAAAGATTTACTTATTTAAATGTGCATTGGTATTTTGCCAGCATTTATGTCTGTGTGAAAGTGCTAGGTCCCCTTGGAACTGAAGTTACACAGTGGTGAGCTGCCATTTGGATACTGGGAATTGAACACAGGTACTCTGGAAGAGCAACCAGTGCTCTTAATTGCTGAGCTGTCTCTCCAGCCCCCAGAGACAGGGTCTTGATATGTAGCCAAAGTCTGCCTCAGACCATGATCCTTCTGCCACTACCCACTTCACACAGGAGGTACACTGAGATGAACTACATCTGGCCAGAGGAATCTTCAAACCACAATGAAAATATCACTTACATATTCTCAGAGCTCAGGACAAGCTTTTTCATATTCCTCCGGGCCTTAGTTTCCTTTCTGTGAGACTAGTGACTATCTACACAGCTACACAAAACACTTCCTTATTACCAGATTACTTTAGAAACCACCTTCTTTCCATGTTCATAAGGAAGCTGAATTTAGTAAAAAAAAAAAAAAGTCATACTTAACAACTTTCCTGTCCATATTGCAAAAATACAGAGAAAAGGTACTTTCAGTAAGTCTAGAAAAATATTTTTAAACTCTTTTCAAGCTACACACAAGCACTTTAAAAATCAGAGGAAAGATGGCCCACAGTTATCATAGAAATGCTGTGATACTGGCGCTTGATACCATGACTCTCTTCAGTTTAACCTTTATGTACATGTGATCATTACTCTTCACTTAAATGTTTCTATACAGAATTACTGAGAGGGATCATTCTGATTACAAAACTACCCAGATAAGAACTCAACTTGTTAAGCCAAAAATTAAAAATTAAAAAATAGAGTTCAAAAGCTGGTGGATCAAGCCTTTTGGCAGATCTGAATTTAAGGCCAGCCTGATCTACAAAGTGAGTTCTGGAACAGCCAGGACTACTACAGAGAAACTCTGTCTCAAAAAACAAAATAAAACAAACAAACAAACAAAAAAACACCTCAACTCCTATGAAATTAAAAAAAAACCTTGCTGTGATCTTCTATCTTGGGGTTACCAATAGATAATATGTATACAAGTCAGGTGTAGCACATGAAACATGCTTACCATCCCAGAACTTCAGAAGTAGGAGCAGAATGATCAGAAATTCAAGGCTAACTTTAGCTTACAAAGTGAGTTTGAGGCCCACTTGGGCTATATAAGAACCTGTCTCAGCAAACCCAAATGCCCATAATATATGCGAGGCTGAGAAGAGAACACTTACCTAGCACACTCCTCGAAAACATTTTTAGAGGAGGAATTCTTCAGATTCCATTTACATTCTTTCACAACAGCTAGAGGTATCTCTGGTAAGGGTACTTCTGACTTCTAAATATTGTACAAACCGAATATATAACAATTAGTTTTTTCATAGTTTATCAATCATACAAAGAATCCAATGCCTACTAAAATTTCTTAAATACAGGAAATAAGTCAAAGTGCCACCTCAGTACCATTCTCCAGCATTCAGTATTTCTGCTTTCTAGATCTATTCTTATAAACTCAACCCTATAGAACAGAAAACAGGATCTCAAAGAAGTTACACACCCACATCTACTGCCATATCACTCTTGTTAGCCAAAAATAAGAACAGCAGGGCTAGGGATGTGGTTGACAAGTAGATTTGTCTAGCATGCAGCAGGACCTGGGTTTAGTCCCCAGTACTGCACAAGCCTAGCATGAAAATCAGCCCATGTCCATAAATGGATGGCTGGATAGACACAAAAAGAAGAAAATAATTTTATTCTATGTATGTATGGGCACCATGTGTTCAGTGCTAACAGAAATCAGAAAAGGGCATCAGATTCCCCAAAAATGGAGTTATGACAGTTGTGAGCCATCATATGGGCACTGAGAGTGGAACCCACGTCCTCGGGAAGACAGTCAGTGCTCTAACCACCAAGTCACCTCTCCAACCCAAGAAAAGACTTTTAAAAAGGACATAATTTTTCATCCTCATACAAGTAGGAAAATATGTGTTGTGTGTGTATAGCCTTTGTGAGCAGGCACTAACTAAACATTGTATTTTCAATTTTTCCTATTACAAGCACCATTATCACCAACACCTCAACACCTCTAGTCATTTGAATTACATCTCTGTGAGTTCTACAAAGCAAGTTCCAGGACAGGCTCCAAAGCTACAGAGAAACCTTGTCTTGAAACAAACAAAAAAACAGAATTACAATGCTAGGCAGTGGTGGAGCAGGTCTTTGATTCTAGCATTCAGGAGGCAGAGGCAGGAGGATCTCTGAGTCTGAAACCTGCCTGGTCTACAGAGGGAATTCCAGGACTACTTAGAGACACTCTATCTTGAAAAACAAACAAAAAATACAATTACTAGTTCAAAGAATACAAACACTAAAAACTTGAACACTTTATTTTTTATTCACTGTGTCCACCCAAGTGTTTTGCCTGCATATATGTGTGTGTATCATGTGTGTGCAGTGCTCTCAGAGGCTAGGAGAGAGTGTACACTCCTCTGGAACTAGAGTAAGAGACTGTTGTGAGCTGCCACGTGTGTGCTGGGAACCAAACCAGGGTCCTTTCTCTAGAAGAGCAGCCACTGCTCTGAACTGTGAAGCCATCTCTTCAGCCTCAAATACACACATTTTAAATACTGATATTCAACATAAAACTCCCCTCTACAATCAGTCTACAATTTTACATTCCCACTGACAGTGACCCTGGGTCCCAGTTTCCTATTTTTTAAAAAACCTTATGCAAGAGATTCTGGAAAAAGCAAACACATGAGAAAATCATTGTCTAGATTAAGAAAAAAATCCAGATGATATTTAGTTATTTAATTTATAATTAAAGTCCATAAATGAATTCCAGTCTGACTTTTGACTATGTAGAATCCAGCTACTATCAAAACTTTCTGTTTTCTATAAATCAAAGCAGCTAATTTATCAAAGAAGTTGAAATACTGATCAAAGTATGTAACTAAGAGAAAACTCACAGGTGAAAATTAACAATACTATTGTAATCCATAATGATTAATAGCTGTAACCCATAATGATTTACTTAATAGATTTAAGGAACGTTAATATCTCTATTGATGAGTGAGGAAATGGACTCAAGAAGTTAAAAAACTTCCTGGTGGACCACAGTAAGTGGTGGAACACTTTGTAAGATTCTTAAACCCGGTTTCTTCCCATACAGCAAGACACAGGAATAAAACGAGTTCACTTCTTTCACTATTTATATAAAGAAGAAGCTTGCTTGTTCCTTTATTCAACAAATACCCATTATACTAGGCACTGGCAATAACAGAAAACAACATTTTCTTAGTTGACAAATCCAGTATTTAAAGAGTCCTATTTCTCCTATATAGGGTGTGTGTGTGTGTGTGTGTGTGTGTGTGTGTGTGTGTGTGTGTGTGTGCTGTTTTGCCTGAATATATGTCTGTGCACCACATATGTACCTGGTGCCCTTTCAGACAAGAAAAGGGTTTCAGGTCCCCTAAAAATGAGTTGCAAGTAGCTGTGAGACACCATATGGGTACTTAGAATAGAACCTAGAGCACCTAGTGCTCTTAAACTAAGAACCATCTCTCCAGTCCCTTATTTTATTTTGAGACACAGTGTTTCTATGCAGACCAAGCTGGCCTGGAAATCACAAAGATCTACCTGCCTCTGCCTTCTAAATGCTGGGATCAAAGGCACATGCCATGTCACTTGCAAGATCTAAACTTTCAAAAATTACATAACAGATTGATTCTGTTAATACTGCTTAACAAATAACTCTAAGTAGAGATGCTATTTTCAATGTTACCAAAAGTCTATATTAATTCTCACAGAGAGGAAAAGCCATGTTTCTAAAAATTTGTGAAAAGAGAAGAAATGGCAACTAAAGTCCAGCCACCAAGAGGTTAATATTATTGGCCTGATACCAATCAAGACAAAGAATCACTTTTTAAAAAATTAATTTATTTAACTTTATTTTATGTGCATTGGTGTAAAGGTGTCAGATGCCCTGTAACTTGAGCTACAGACAGCTGTGAGCTGTCATGTGGGTGCTGGGAATTGAACCTGGGTCCTCTGGAAGAGCAGCAGTGCTCTTAACTGCTGAGCCAAATCTCCAGTTCCAACAAAAGATTATTTTTAAGAACAGGTATTATCAGTGCAAATTTGCCAGATGACTTAGTGCCTTGCTAATTTAACACTTTAAACATATTACCTAACAACAAAATCCACTTCTACAGAAGTAAAGGAAAGTATACCTATTCTTCCAGGCTAAAATACACCTTTAATTTGCTGTTTAAAAAAAAAAAGAGCTGAAAAGATGATTCAGCAGTTAAGAGCTCTGGATGTTCTTCCATATCTGGGTTCAGTTGTCAGCACCCACATTGTGACTCACAATCATCCATAACTCTAGTTCCATGGAATCTAACATCTTCTTTTGGCCTCCACAGGCACCATGAACACAGGTGGTATACAGATATACAGGCAGACAAAACACACACACACATAGCCGGGTAGTGGTGGCACATTCCTTTAATCCCAGCACTCGGCAGGCAGAAGCAGTCAAATCTGTGTGTTTGAGGCCAGACTGGTCTACAAAGTGAGTGCCAGGACAGCCTCCAAAGTCACGGAGAAACCCTGTCTTGAAAAACCCAAACACACACCACACACACTACACACCACACACACACACACACACACACACACACACACACACACACACACACACTCAATTTTAGGGCTGCAGAGATGGTTCCGCTGGGGGATTTCCTTCTGTATATATGTTTCTCTTATTGGTTGATGAATAAAAAAATAGTTTGGCCAATGAGGCAGGAAGATAGGTGGGATTAGGAGATGAGAATTCTGGGAAAGGCAGGCAGGAGAGTCTGCCAGAGATCAGACATGTAGCTGTCAAAGGAGATACAGGTTTGGTCATTTCACGGTAAACCAAGACCATGTGGAAATACATAGATTTATAAAAATTAAGAAAGAGCTAATCAATAAGAAACCCTACTCATGGGCCAACAGGTTTATAATTAATATAACATCTGTGTGTCTATTTGGGGCTTTAGTGTGGCGGTACCAGGTGGGACAAGAAACCTAAAGCAACAAAACGGCACCAGCAACGTGAGGCATGAATTTCCATGTAAGAGCTGACAAAAGCTTAAAAAGGGATTTTAGAAACAAAAGAACAAAGTCAAGCACAGCTTCTTGGTAGCATTTTCTCGGGTTGGTTCTGTTTGCAAGAGACAAGCAGAGACTCACGGCTCCTTTAAGAGAGTTTTCCTGACTCAGCATAAGCAGCAAAAACTGAAAGGCTCTTTTAGCAAAGCTGTTTAGCAGATAAAAGACTCATGGCCAGAAAAAGATAGAGATACACAGCAAAGACAGATTCAGATGGAGAAAAACCTCTGAAGGGTTTGCAATGTGTTTAAAAATATATGTAGACTGGGAGGCAGAGGCAGGCGGATCTCTGTGAGTTCCAGGCCGGGCTGGACTGACAGCCTCCAAAACAATACAGAGAAACCCTGTCTTGTAAAACCAAAAAAAAAAAAAAAAAAAAAAAAAAAAAGAACGTAGGCTGGAGAAAAAGAAAAAGGATAAAGTGGCTAAAAAGGAAATAGAGTAGGTGGGTGTGATGGCACACACCTTTAATCCCTTGCTGGGAAGGCAGAGGCAAGCAGATCTCTGTGATTTCAAGGCCAGCCTAGGGTGGAGAGTGAATTCCAGGACAGGCATAAGTGTACAGAGAAACCATGTTTCAAAAAAAATGAAAAAAATGCTAGTAAAAGGAATAGAGTATTAAAAAAAGACACATAAAGATGGAAAATACACAGAGTCTGGATACTGTATGTTATTGTATTGTCTTTGAATTGTTTGATTGCTAAGGAAAGAGCAACACCTGCTAACAGACACTTGATTATAAATGCTTCTGGATTAATACAACATATATTATTTTGAAAATGCCTTGACTTCAAAATTTAGGTCTAAGGATATGGTACTTTGAAAAGAAGATTTTGTTTTTGTTTCCACAAAAATGAAAAGCTGTGGATTCCTTCCAAATTAATATGGCTTGGTCAAGCACGACTCCATGAGGCTGTGGCCCAGGTGATCCAACATCCAAAACAGCTGAACCAATGCAGCCTTGCAGACAACTATAACCAGGATTTGGCCAGGTTTCTGGGTTTTCTCAGGATCCCCATGGTATTGACAGCACTCACAAACAGCAGGAAACAGTTTGGAGAGAACGACACCCAAATTCCCAAATACTGTTTACAAATGTTTGTTTTCATTTAAATGGAGTTGGTTATAAATGGTTAATGATAATAGCCTATCTTTTTTTAAAGGAAAAAAGGGAATATGATATAGAAATAAATGCTTTGTATCATTATGGATTTTGATTTATTGATACAATTGTTATTGATACAATTTGTTATAGGTATGTTTCTCCTCTTGTTTAGTTAGGTATTGTGTTTATACAGTTCATTTAAAAATGTAATGTATAATTAAATACAGATTATATATAGTCACATATAATCAAAATTTATAGATAGATTTGTTAGGTTTTAAAGATATACAGAGATATACTGACATGGATAGTCTTCAAACCTTTCAAAGACCTTCAGAATATGGCATTTAAAATGGTTTAGAGTTTTTCTTGGCAGTGAGATACAATGGCTCCTGGCAACACCAATTAAGCCAGAGAGGAAGATGGGCATCGAAGAAACTTGTTATGGAGTTTGTCTTCAATATGGCAAAATAGTCATTTGGGTAAGAAACTGCTCTCATCTGGACTGTTTGACTGTATGCCGTATAAACTGGACATGCAGGACCCACAGGAAACTGACTGCTGAACTTGAACAAACAAGAAGGGACAGTCTCAGGGTTCCTTCTTGGAAGAGTCTGCCAGACACTCTGTAGGACACAGAGAAAAACGACTGACAAACTGCGAATACAGGTGGGACAGTTTCAAACTTCCTGCTTCACTGAGAAGTCTGCCAGACACACTATAGCCTAAGGGCTAAAGATGGATGCTCCAATGTTACAGAGGAACTTTGGGTGACTGGCCAGACAATGAGATGTCTCTGTCAATTCTAGAGTTTATATATTATCCTTCTGTGGTCTTTAATGAAATTGAAGACAGATAGTTATGGTTATAGTTTTTCTTAGTTATGATAATAGTTAAGTTACATATAAAACTTTAGACTCACAAGATAGAATAGATTATAGAATATTTTCTTTAAATTTTGCCAAATGTTAATGAACTAAATATTGTTAACTATAGTTCTTACTTGATAACTGTTTTGTTATATATAATTTTACTATGTTAAAGTTAAAACCCTTCTTTTTATTTAAACAGAGAAGATGAGATGATGGGGGATGTCCTTCTGCATATATGTTTCTCTTGTTGGTTGATGAATAAAACACTATTTGGCCAATGAGGCAGGATGATAGGCAGGACTAGGAGATGAGGAGAATTCTGGGAAAGGTAGGCAGGAGGTATAGCTGCCAAATGAGATACAGGTCTGGGCATTCTCTAGTTAGCCAAGACCACATGAAAATACATAGAATTATAGAAAGGGGTTAATAATTAAGATAGAGCTAGCCAATAAGAAGTCCTAGTCATCGGTCAGCATTTTATAATTAATATAGCATCTGTGTGCTTATTTGGGGCTGAGAAGGACAGCAGGACATGGCAGGAAAGAAAATCGCCAGCAACAGTTCAGAAGTAAAGAGCACTGGCTGCACTTGCAGAGCCAGAACTCACTTGGTGACTCACAACCCTAACTAACTTTCCAAGGAGTCCAACTGTCTTCTGAATTTATGCACCACACAGGCAAAACACTTAAATGATCAAATTAAAGTGATTTTATTTTTAATTTCAGTGTTCAGATTGCTGAGTCATAAAAGATTCTTACAGTCTGACTATTAGTATATCTAATAATGAAAACTGTATACTTTTGGCTATTTTGTTTTGGTCAACATCCATTTGGAGTTTACTTTTTACTTGTGGTATGAGGCAAGAGCACCACTTCATCTTTTTTTTTTTTTTTTGTGGACTTCTACTTATTCTAGCATCATTTATTGAAAAAACTATGCCTATATACCTATTCCTTCTGGGTGGTCTTGACTTAAATTCTGAAGTCAAGGCATTTTCAAAATATATATGTTGGATTAATCCAGAAGGATTTATAATCAAGTCTGTTAGCAAGTGTTGCTTATAGATCTTAGCCAGTCAGCTGGGAAACCAGCATAGGACCGAACCAGAGCCCCTGAGCTTGGGTGACAGATAGGAGTCCTGGGCAATCTATAGGGCCTCTTGCTATGGAACCAGTATTAATTCCTAGTGCACAAATGGACTTTGGGAGCCCATTCCCCATGGAGGGATACTCTCTCAGCCTAAATAACATGGGGAAGGGCCTAAATGCTGCCCCAAATGATGTGACAGACTTTGATGGTCCCCCATGGAAGGCCCCACTCTCCCTGGGGAGTGGATGTGGAGTGGGATGGGAAAGGGAAGAGGGAACTGGGATTGATATGTAAAATAAGATTGTTTCTAATTTAAATTTTAAAAAATAAAGAAAATATAAATGGAATTACTTTATTATTCCTACTTGCAGGTGTATAACATTACACAAAATTTTATATAATAGTCTAGTACCTACCAACCTTGCCAATCTCATTTATTAGCTCTAGTAATGTTTCTTATTTATATATATGTCAATTCCTTAGAACTTTTTATATACAAGATGGCATCATCTCACTGGGGCAGAGATGGCACATGTGTGAGGCTTCAAAGCAGGTGGATCTCTGAGTTCAAAGCCAGCCTGGTCTAACAAAAAAAATCATATAATCTCAAATAAGATAGTTTTAATTATTCCTCTCCAATCTAGATGCTTCCACCTCTTTCTTCAAATTTATTTTTAAGTTGTATGTATATAGGTGACTTGCCAGTGTAGATGCCTGTGTACTACTTATGTTCCTGGTGCCCTTATAGGCCAGAAGAAGACATCAGAGTCTCTTCTATAAAACTTCTATAACTGGAGACACATATGTGATACTATTTATATTTTGCAGGTGCCCTTTATCAAGCTGAACAAGTTCCATTCCAATACTAGTTTGGCTGGACAGAGGTGGCACATGCCTTTAATCCCAGAACTTGGAAGGCAGAGGCAGAGGGACATCAGAGTTCAAGGCCAGCCTGGTCTATGGAGTGAGTCCCAGTACTGCCAGGCTACGCAGAGAAACCTTGTCTCAAACAACAACAAAAGTCCTAGTTTGTTCAATGCTTTTATTATAAAAGATGGAGATTACTATCCAACTCTGTTTCTATGTCTATTTTTTTAAGATTTATTTATTGCATATACTGTATCCTGCCTACATACCAAAAGAGGGCACCAGATTGAATTGTAGGTGGTTGTGAGCCATCATGTGGTCGCTGGGAATTGAACTCAGGACCTCTGGAAGAGCAGTCAGTACTCTTAACCTCTGAGCCATCTCTCAGTCCCCTATGTCTATTTTTATAACTTTATTCTTACAAAAGTCCTCAAGACCTGGGCTGGCAGGAAGACTTCCGCAGGCCTGCCATTATGAGTGCGTATGTGGTGGAGATTGGGAAAGAAACAGAAGTGGAATGGTTCATGTGCTTTAAAGAGTGGCACTGAAGACATGAATGTGCTGAGAGGCAGGCTGAGGTGGGAGGCCTTCTTCCCACCTGAGGCCATGGGTCACCATGCTGCTGTCAAGGGCCACGTCTGGGTCTGTAGCCCTACCACAGCCAGGGTCTGTGTGGCCTACGGCCCATTTTGCCACCAAAGGCTATAAGGATGCCCAGTATCTGTGTTGCAGTCTGATGTCCATGTCATTGGTTCTGGAGGTGGGGTTCACAATCAGCAGGCCGGGAAGGATCATGGAGTTCCCTGGCCAACTCCACAGAAGGGAAAGAGAGGCCCTCAGATGAGGAAGAGGCAGGTTGCAAGGCCTTTTAGAGTCAGGAAGGAGACAATGGTGGTGTGTTGTGGTCACTTGTGGTTCTCTCAGGTTTATATTTATCCCCAAGTTTTATTTTTAATAAACAATAAATAAATCACAATATCTGCTGTGCATATGGGACATTATCACACTACACTAAAGCTGTGTAAATCTGCCACACCACTACTGGAGCAAGCTTAGTGTTCCTTCCTCCAACCCCTCCCCACCTGCTTTCCTGCATTCAGGAGTTTTCTATTGCAGCTCTACAGCTGCTGCCTGCCCCTAGCCCCAAAACACTGCTGGAGTTAGTTGCCTTACCTGGCCATGCCCTCAACTTGCCGCCAAGCTGCGCTCCCAGGCACAAACACCAGGCTCCTCAAAGTTCATCCGTGTGTCCGCGGCTCCCTTCTTAGGCCTTGGCCAGGGCAGAAGTTAGTCCAGAGCTCATTTGCTCCTAGCTGTTTCCCAGGCTTCCAGGTGCTGAGCCAGACTGTTAGCTTCTCTTGCACTTGAATCTCTCAGTAAAAGTTCCTTCCCCTGCTGGTCAAACATCTTACTATATTTGCAAAACCCTGTCCTTTCAGCATTGGCATCAGAGCTGGTAAGACACTTAGGAATTTTTTGTTTTTGTTTTTGTTTTTGAGACAGAGTTTCTCTGTATTGTTTTGGAGCCTGTCCTGGAACTCACTCTGTAGACCAGGCTGGCTTCGAACTCACAGAGATCCGACTGCCTCTGCCTCCCAAGTGCTGGGATTAAAGGCATGCACCACCAACGCCTGGCAAGACACTTAGGAGTTTTTAAATGGTGAGCTAGGCTATTAAATAATTAACTAATTAAAAATAATTTTTATAATGGTGTAAGGACAACCTTAAAATCTTTTCCATGTTAAGAATCAGGCATTACAATGTAGAGAATTAGAATCCTTTTTAGTGCTACTATGGATGGGATACAAATAAAAAAGGTAAGTGAGGGGATAACATAACTAGGATCAACAAAATGTCGATTATAGTTATTATGTTATAGTTATTATCAGTTTGGAAATTCATAACTTATCCTTAAAAATGGTTTGATAACTGTGCCAAATAGAATTTCCCTGATTATACAAGCCTTAGAAAAGGTTACTACTGATAACAGTCTTAAAAATACTAATGAAAATAAAAAACTTGACTGACAAAATATAAGCCTTATAAATACTTACTAATGAAAATGATAAAACTTTGATAAGATACAAGCATAAAAAACTTACTAATAAAATATTCAGACACAGAAATTTAGAGCAGAACCTACATCACCATTACATTATGACACTGAAGAAGAGTGGCCCAAGGTTATCAGAAAACCAACTTTAATTTATCCAGTCACCATATAGAAACAACCACCAAATGACTAGCATCCCCAAGACTATGAAAGAACTTACTGGAATCCTGTTGAAATATTAATTAAGGAGATTTAAGGATGAAATAGTTTCATGTAGTAGGCATTCACCTTTTGTGAGGCAGATGTTAAATTCATGGGCAACTAGTAACAGAATTATTCTACAAGAGTGGAAAGATTTGGTTACAGCAATATTAGAAGCTGGTCCTCAGTTACAATGGAACACAGGGTGAGAAGAGGAAGCTAGGTCATAGAACAAAGAAGTTGGGCTAGAGGTATTGACATTTCCCATGATCAGCTCCCTGGCAAAGACAGTCTATATCTGATGAACCTTGGCTCTATCCTACACAGAAGTTTTGAATACTTGGGACACGGTTAAAGAATCCAGAAAGGGAACTGAGTCATTTACTATATTTATACAAGGCCCCAAAGAAGACTTCACTGATTTTTCTTTTTGTTACAAAGATTGACTTCAGCTGTAAATAGAATGATATCAGATCCAGAAGTTAAACAAATATTAACTGAAACTTCAGCTTTTGAAAATGCTAATTCACGATGCAGAAGGGTAATCAGGTTTTTAAAGGTAAGATGATCACCAACAGACAAACAGATCCAAAATACAGTTGATACTGAATCTCATACTCATGTTGATACTTGAATAGGAGAAGTGATTTCAGAAAACTCTAAGAAAAATCAAAATGTCAGATGTTTTAATTGTGGTAAACAAGATCATCTAAAAAGGGAATGTAGGCAAGGTATTCCTAGAAATAGCATTGTTTGGTTTTTGGTGTTTTGTTTTTCTAAAAATAATCCAAACAGAAGGCTCCAGCCTTCTGGAGTATGCAGAAGGTACAGCAAAGGCCAACACTGGACTAATAAATGGAGATCAAGAAGGGATAGGCAAGATAATCCTTTGCCATTGCAAAACGCCTTCGGGTACTCTTACATTGTCATGTTAGTTTCAATCATTCCCTGACAGCATCAGGGAAACTTGTCCACAGAGCAATTAAAGAACTTAATGCCTGTTGTTAAAAACCATACTGTTCTGAATAACAAAACAGCTTCAGTAGATACAACAAAATTTTCAGGAGAGACCATAAAACAAGTACTTTAGCAAACCAAATATTTGGCAAAGACCAAAGCTAAAAATATAGATAAATGGCACTGTAATTGAAAATTTGGTTGAGACAAGCATGGATATAACAATAAGTTGGCCAAAACCTTGGCATTCAGATTGGCCTCTTCAGGAGGTAAATGTTCAACTTCTTGGGATTGGAACTTTATCTCTGGTAAAAACAAAGTTAAAGATGGGTCAAATACATAGGGCCGGAAGGACAGATAAGAAAATGAAAACCATATGTGACTAACATAGCAATGAATTTATAGGGATGCAACTTATTACATCAATGAAAAACACAGATCAACATTCCTCCACCCTCTAAAACTAACTGTAAAGAATGCTTCAGAGAGAAGTGTTAGAAGGTACAAAAGTCACAGACCGTTCCCTACAGAAGTAGGGCACAACAGTTGGTAACCTTTTGAAGGTACCAACAGCCCTACCTTTAAAATGGTTAAATGACAAACCTGTCTGGGTGGAACACCAGAAAAATTACAGGCAGTAGAACAGCTGGTACAGCTAAATGCGCAAAATATTGAAGAATTGACCAGTCCTTGGAATTCTCCTGTATTTGTCATTAAAAACAAATCTGGAAAATGGAGTCTATTACCAGATTTGAGAGTTATATATTTATGGTAATTCACTCAATGGGCTCTTTACAGCCCAGAACTCCCTTGCCTTCTCTATCACCTAAAGGATGGTCTACTATAGTGACTGATTTAAAAGACTGCTTTTTTCTATACCTTTACAAGAACAGGATAGAGAAAAATTGGCCTTCACAGTACCTATTTACAATAATTCCCAGCCCATTAAAAGATATCAGTGAAAAGTACTCCAACAAGGAAGTGCAGCCCCACCTTGTGTCAATATTTTGTATAACAGCCACTGGAAATAATTTGCAAAGAGTTTCCTCAACTTATAATTTACCATCATATGAAAAATATCTTACTAGTTGATTCAAGCACAGATACCTTAGAAAATGTTTAAAGAAAATATTGCCTTGCTGGGAATTACATATTGTTCTTGAAAAAATACAAAGAGGAGATTCTATTAAATACCTAGGATATAAGATAGGTTTACAAAAAAATACAACCACAAAAGGTATAAGCCAGGAGAGACTAATTACAAACTCTTAATGATTTTCAAAAATTGCTTGAAGATATTAACTGGCTATGGCCCACAACTGGATTAACAACTTAAGAATTAAGTAATTTATTTCAAACCTTACAAGTTGATAAGGATTTATATAGTCCAAGAAAATTATCAGTTAGGGCTGAGAGTGAACTGGCTCTGGCAAAAAAAAAATTACTGAAAAAAAATTACAGAATGCACATGTGGATCACTTGAATCCAGAGCTTGACTGTATATTAGTCATTCTACCTTATACTCGTTCTCCTACAAAAATTCTTATGCAGAGAGAAGATGATATTTTAGAATGGATATTTTGCCACACAGAGTAAGAAATTAAATATTTATATAGAAAAGGGTTCTGAATTGATTCTGAATTGAGACTTTGCCAATTAAGAGGGATAAACCCAAGAGAAATTGTAGTACCTTTTACTAATGCTAAAATTTTCCTCATTATGAGCAGAAATGAACACTGATAAAGAGCTTGCAATTTTTTTGGGAGAGATCAATAGCAAATATCCCAAAAGCAAGAGACTTCAATTTATAAAAAGAACCACTTAGTCATTCCTCACATTGTATGGGGAACACCAATATCTGGAGCCCCTACATTCTATACTGATGCAAATAAATCAGGAAAGGCAGGTTATAATTCAGGGAATTTAAGTAAAGTGGCTTAACGTCCTTATGATTCCAATCAAAAGTCAAAATTACATGCCATTCTCATGGTATTATTAGATTTTCCAGAGTTAGTGACTCTCAATATTCAGAAAGTTGTTTTACATATTAAAATCACTGAACTTATTCCCAATGATTCACAATTAACTTTCTATTAAATTTTAGGAAATAGAAATAAAAATCATGACTTATATATAACACAGATCCCATACAGGCCTACCAGGTCCACTAGCACAATGTAGTGATGAAATTGATCAGCTATTGGTAGGAAATGTACTAGAAGCCTTAGATTTTCATAAGAAACACCAAGTTAATAGCAAAGGTTTAAAGAAAGTTTTTTTTTTATTACTTGGCAACAAGTCAAGGAAATTATAAGAAAATGTCCTACTTGTTCCCTATATAACCAAAATCTACTTCCTGCAGGAAGTAGCCTTAAGGGTACTCAAAAGAAATGAATTTGGCAAATGGATGTGTTTCATTTTGGGGAGCTTACAAAATTTATGTATGTGCACCATACCATAGATACATATTTAGGATTTTCTTCTTTTTTTATTATTTCTTTTTTGGTTTTTCGAGACAGAGTTTCTCTGTGGCTTTGGAGACTGTCCTGGAACTAGCTCTTGTAGACCAGGCTGGTCTTGAACTCACAGAGATTCGCCTGCCTCTGCCTCCTGAGTGCTGGGATTAAAGGCATGCACCATCAATGCCCGGCTCATATTTAGGATTTCAATGGGTAAGTGCATTGAGTTCTGAAAAGGCTGGTTCTATAATCACACACTTACTAGAGGTTATGGCCATTAACAGAATACCTGTACAAATTGACTAACAATTGCTCCAGCATATGCCTCTAGTAAAGGAAAGGTTTTGTTTTGTTTTCCACTCACAACATAAAGAATATTACAGGTATACCACACAATCCTACAGGACAAGCAGTTAAAGAAGGATGTAATTGCAATTTAAAAGATATACTTAATAAATAGAAAAGGGGGCTGGAGAGATGCTCAGAGGTTAAGAGCACTGGCTGCTCTTCCAGAGGTCCTGAGTTCAATTCCCAGCAACAACATGGTGGCTCACAACCATCTGTAATGAGATCTAGAGTCCTCGTCTGGCCAGCAGGCAAACATGTAGGCAGAACACTGTGTACATAATAAATAAATAAAGCTTTAAAAAAATAACAAAAGAAATGGATAATAAAGACTTCTAGAGATAGATTGCACAATCCTTTATTTGCAATTTAAAAGATATGCTTAATAAATAGAGATAATAAAGACTTCTAGAGATAGATTGCACAATCCTTTATTAACTTTAAATTTTAAATGATAATGAAAAAGGAACAACAGCTACAGAGACACATTTGATAATAGAAATAAATCTCTGAACTAAATCAACCTATATATTTTAAAGATGTGTTGATGTCAGAATGGAAACCAGGATATTATGTTGGAGAAGCAGTTTTATTTTTGTTTCCACAGAAGAGAAAGCTATGGATACCATCAAAATTGATAAAGATTTGATTTGATCATGAGATCTCTTGATTAGGAAAGGCAGTAGTTCATCAAACAGTGTGGCAATTCAACCTGGCAAAAAGGAAAAATCCCCAAAGTTAAGGCTGGGGCAAGCTTTTATATTTGTCTTTCTGGGAGAATGAAAACATCCAACTAAGGAATCTGAAGACCTTTGGACAAATGAAGCATCTGAAGAAAAGCAAATCATACAAAAAAAAGAATGTTCCAAGAAAAGGAGTAATGTTATAGCACATGTTTTTGCTTTTCTCTAAAGACATGGTAGGCAGACGGTCTTTACGTAGTCCCAATTCAATTAAAAACTAAAGTGGCTTTGGAGTTAGACTGTGGCTCTCTCCTCCAAACCCAAGCATGCTTGATAAAAGAATATCCAAAGTCTTTGATTCATGTCAGAAGAATCACCTGGTATGGAAAAGAAGAAAACCAAAATCTAGGGACTACTATATTATCACCAATTTAATATTCCTTGGATTTATTTTGACACTTTCAAATTTTTCTTAAGTTATAAATATTATTTCAAAATGTATAAGATCAACATATATGTATATATATTTTTTTCTGTTGTGATATCAATAGACTTATAGAGTACTAACTAATTCTAACCTTAGGCTTCATGTAGCTTCTGGTACACGACTTCAGGCTTGAGCCTTAAGCAGGTATTTAGGAATTAAACCTGTGTATCCCAGGTGTATTTAATAGATTATGGTCCTTTAACCTCTCCAAGATCTGCTGTATATGACATTTAAAATGCTGAATTTTTCAACAGTAAATGATGAACATTCCTAACAGCAACCTTTGAAGTCTCTAAAAGATGATGGGGCCCCACAACAATGGTTCCACTTAGATTGTGGTAACACCACTAAGCTGACAAACACCATCCAAAGATCAGCTTTGGAATACAAACTGCTCAGGACAATTTCAAGACAGTTAAGATGGTACAGCCTCATAGACTACTTCAGCCAGGACATCAGATAGCCTTGCATTATCCCATCAAGACTGGATAACATCTAGCTTACCCAGGATTTGGCTATTATTTCAATTTTCTCAGGGTCTTCTAAAGATGCTTGTGTCCCATGCCTCAGGAAATAGTCTAGAAAACATGACACCCACATTCTCAAGAGGTGGAGTGGATGGGTTTTGGTCGTTCAGTGGATTATGGATGTTTGTCATTATTTAGGGGGGATTGGTTGCAAGTTGTTACTGGTCTTGTTCAAGAAAAAAATATTCAAAGGAGGTTATATTCAGAGATCTCTTTCTAAAAAGAAAAAGGGGGACTATAAGAATGATAGGAAAAAGGGTAGATTACTGAATCTATTTTATCAAAAAGCAATTTATTAATCTCAAAAATTATATTGGTATGAATTTTTCTATATTGATACAAATTTAAGGTTATTTTTGTTATACTGTATGTTTTTACTTTTGTTTAAGGTATTGTATCTATGCAGCTCATTTAATGTGATGTAAAATTTTAGCCTTTGAAAGCTATTTAGGATAATAAAGAAACACAGGTTAATAGTCACTCATAATTATCAAACTTACAGTCACGTTAAGTATGTTTTCTAGGTCATATAGAGATATATTTTAGATAAGTGATCTTAAAATACTTCAAAGATCTACAGAATATGCATTTAAAATGTTTTAACAACATAAGGCTTTTCTTGACAACGAGCCACATCTGCTCCAGGTGGCACCTTTCTACTTCACAAAAAGAATGTTGGGTAGGTATCTAAGAACCTCCATATGCAACTTTCTTTCTTTCTTTCTTTCTTTCTTTCTTTCTTTCTTTCTTTCTTTCTTTCTTTCTTTTTTCTTCCTTCCTTTCTTTTTGAGAAAGGGTTTCTTTGTATTGTTTTGGAGGCTCTCCTGGAACTCAAACTGTAGACCAGGCTGGCCTTGAACTCACAGAGATCCACCTGCCTCTGCCTCCCGAGTGCTGGGATTAAAGGTGTGCACCACCACTGCCCGACTGAACTTTCTTTGTAACATAAGCTAGCTGTTTGTGCAAGAAGCTGCCCTTGCCTCAACTGCTGACAGTGTGTTGTCCAAATTGGACAAGCAGCACACAATAAAAAGTGACTGCTGAACTTTGTCAAGACAGGGTAGGACAGTCCTTCAAAGTTTCCTCCTTTCCAGAAATGTCTGTCAGATATTCTAGGCCTGTAGGCAATATTTTGGATATGCCAACATCACTGAGGAACTTAGGGTAACTGTACAGGTAGCCAGCTGTTGCTGTCATTTCTTATAATTTTGGAAGTTGCTTGCTCTGCACTTCCTGTTTACTCAAGTAATATTATATCCTTCTCAGGTCTTTGATGGGGTTGAAGACTAGTTATAGTGTTCCTTAACTATAGTAAATTAGGTATGAAACTTTGGACTCATCAGGAGTGAACACTAATGGAATATTTTCCCTAAATTTACTGAATACACCAAACACATTATGAATGTATTTCTTATTTGATAATTGCTCTTGTTGTATATAGCTTCACTTTGTTAAGGTTAATACCTTTCCTTTCTAGTTAGAACTGACAATTATTCTTTTTTTGTTGTTTGTTTTTGTTTTTCCAGACAGGGTTTCTCTGTATTGTTTTGGAGGCTGTCCTGGAACTTGCTCTGTAGACCAGGCTGGCCTCGAACTCACAGAGATCCGCCTGCCTCTGCCTCCTGAGTACTGGGACTGACAATTATTCTTATTGTATATAGTTTTACTATGTTAGGGTTAGAACCTTTCATTTTTAATTAGACAAAAACAGTGAAATATAACAGGAATTTTGTCTGTGTTGTGGTCTGATGTCCAATGGAATAACGTCTTGTTTCGAGAGTCAGGGTTCACATTCATCTGAACAACTCAGGAGAAGGGAAAGAGAGACCCTCAGATCAGGAAGAGGTGAGGCCATGTTGTTTTTTATCCTTTTCAAACCAGGAAGTGGATGGTAGTGATGTGTCATGGTCACTTGCGGTTCTCTCAGGTTTATATCCTTCATATTTATCCCCTTGCGTTTTATATTTTAATAAATGATAAAAGAAATCATAATAATCTGTGGCCATGTAGGTGTCCAAGAGTCATGTCACCACTGGAGCCATGTTGATTTCCATGGTGTCATCTAGGCCCAGGCTGCTACTGAGGGCCATGCCTGACCATGGCCCTGCAGCCAGGGTCTGAGTAGATATCTGTGGTTCCTGTTGCAACCAAGGGCTGTGAGGTTTCCTGCATCTAACTGGCCACCTGGGACCATACTGGTGCCCAGGGACCATGCTGTATCCAAGGCCATACAGTTCTAAGTGGCATATACTGCTATCTGGTTCTACGGTGACTTCTGGGCCACAGCTACAGCAGGGGGTCATATCTGGATCCATGACCCTACTACAGCCAGAGTCTGTCTTGATGTCCATGGCTCCTGTTGCCTTGAAAGCTATGTGGGTTCTTGGGGTCTGGGCTGCCACCTAGGGCCATGTTGGTGTCCAAGGGCCATGCTGCTGCTGGGGCCATGATGGTCTGGGTAGCCTGCGCCATCGTCTGGGACCATGGTGATGTCCAGATCCAGGTTGCAGCCACCAAAGCTGCGGCCAAGGACTATGTCTGGGTCCTATCACAGTCAGAGTCTGTGTTGAAGTCTGTGGCCCGTATTGCCACTGAGGGTCATGTGGATGCCCAGGGTCAGGTCAGCTACCTGAGACTGATTCCTTCTTCTAGTTTTAGTGGGCCACTGCACACAAGTTATATACAGATATACATGCAGGCAAAACATTCACATACACATAAAAAAATAAAATAAGGAGCTGTAGAGATGGCTCCTAGTTAGTTCTTCCAGCAGACCCAGGTTTGGGTCCCACAACGCACATGGCAACTCACAACCATCTGTAACTTCAGTTCTAGAAGATCTGATACCCTTTTCTAGACTTCATGGACACTGCATATACATAGTATACAAAAATCATGGTGTACAACAACCATGATCTGCAACATGGTATAAAAAAATCATTCATGCCAGGCAGTGGTGGCACACGTCTTTAATCATAGCACTTGGGAGGCAGAGGCAGGTGGATCTCTGAGAGTTCAAGACCAGTCTGGTCTACAGAGTGAGTTCCAGGACAGCCAGGGCTACACAGAGAAACCCCGTCTTGAAAAAGCAAAAACAAAAAACAAAAACATATAAAACAAAAATAAAATCTCAAAAATAAAATTTTTAAAAAATAATGTTTTTAAAAAGGTAGAAGAGCAATCAAGGAAGATTCCTAACATCAATATCAGGCTTTTACATGCACATGCACACATGTACACATACCACACATACAAATACATAAAAAAGAAAAAGGGGATAAAAGAAATTCATAAACATCTTTCACCAAATGCTGTAGTTAGACTATCATATCTCTCTAAAACTCATGTTGAGATTTAACTGTCATTTCAAAGACATTGGGATGTAGGATCTCTGAGAAAGGTTTAGGTCATAAGTACAGAGTTCTCCTAAAAGGATTAATGTCTGTCTAGAGCAGAGGTTCTCAACCTTTGTAATGCTATAACTCTTTAATTACAGTTCCTCATGTTGTGGCCAAATCCCAACCATAAAATTATTAGTTTTTTTGTTTGTTTGTTTGTTTGTTTTACAAGACAGGGTTTCTCTGTGTTGTTTTGGAGGCTGTCGGACCAGCCCGGCCTCGAACTCACAGAGATCCGCCTGCCTCTGCCTCCCGAGTGCTGGGATTAAAGGCGTGTGCCACCACCGCCCGGCCATAAAATTATTTTTGTTGCTGCTTCGTAAATACAATTTTGCTACTGTTATGAATCATAATGTAAAATATCTGATATTTCCAATATCTTTGGTGACTCCTGTGAAAGGGTCATTTGACACCCCCCAATCCATCCCCCACCCAGCCAGAGAACATGACCCATAGGTCGAGAACCACTGGTCTAGAGAACAGGCTTGCCCCTTCTTACATTTTCTTTTTTCCCTCTTGGATATCTTTTATTCTTTTTTGTTATTTTTTGAGTCAGTCTCAGGATGTAGTCCTGGCTAGCATGGATGAAACTCACTATGTAACCAAGCTGGTCTCAAACTCGCAAAGATCCACATGCTTCTGCCTCCTGAGTGCTGGGGATTAAAGATGTGCATCACCATACCTGGCCTAAACTCTGTTTATCTTTATGGGGTACATTATAATAATTCAATGCCTCTACAGCAATGTGTATTCATCAGAGGAATTTCTATCTCTCATTCCTATCTAACCATTATTGATGTAGCCTGAGAATTTCATACTCTTATAGTCACTTCAAGTGTTTCAACTAATAATTACCCTACTGTGTTAAAAAAAATCACAACTAATTTTCCCCTTTTTATTTTTGATTCCCTCTTATTCAAATTTTTCTATCCCCATTTCCCCCTATTTTCTACAAGGCTGAAGTTTTGGTTTCACAAATCAGTCCCTGTCCTTCTCCTATGTGATACCTCAGTCTCTACATATTTGACCCTGGCACCAATATCTACTAGCTGTACAAATATGGATAAGTTATGTAACTACATTTTTCAATCCTATCACATAAAAATAGTAAGTACATCACCAGGTTGATGTGAAGATGAAGTGATTTATTACATGCATAAGGCTTAGAGGAGTAGTCACTAATGTTAACTACCATTGTTATCACTGTTCCTCTTCTACTGCTATATTATAGAGCTTCTCTCTCTGTGTGTGTGTGTGTGTGTGTGTGTGTGTGTGCGTGTGCAGATATCAGCATCTATACATGCACATGTGGAGGTCAGAGATCAACACTGAATATCTTCCTACGTTTGTCTTACTTTTTGAGACAGTGTCTCTTATTGGACCTGGAGCTTACTAAACTGCTAGATGAGCTGGTCATCAAGGCCCTAAGTTGCTCATATCTCCACTGCCCCAGCACTAAAACAACAAGTATGTATCAATTTTTTATATGAGTGCTGGTGATCTACACTTGGGCCCTCATGTTTGCTATATAGAGAAACCCTGTCTCAAAAACAAAACAAACAAAAAATGCTTTCTTTGGTGGTAGATCTAACATGTCAGGATATATCTTCTACCCTTTGGCAAAGGACTCTGCTTGTATTAATATGGCAATACACTAAACTTCAAGAACTTACTAAGTCAAGAGATATAAAAACTGGGCTGGAGAGATGGCTCAGCAGTTAATAGCACTCACTGGCTGCTCTTCCAGAGGACCCAGGTTTAACTTCCAGCATCCACACAACAACCCACAACAGTCTGTAATTTCAGTAGCAGGGGACCTGGTGCCCTCCTCTATGTACATGTGGTGGACAAACAAAGGAGCAAAACACCCATTAACATTTTTTAAAAAACAAAACCCCAGAAAACTAGAGATTCATTGTGATGTGACAAAACAAACAAACAAACAAACAAACAAACCACAAACTAAGGAGAAATGTATAAGAAGAGTCCCTGAGGTACACATTAAAACAGAAGAGATTTGGCCAGGCATAGTGGCCAGGAATAGTCCTTGAGGTAAACAGATATCTGTGGGCCTGAGGCCAGTCAGTATGCAAAGAAAGTTCTGGGCCAACCACTACTGCAGAGAGAGACCCCTGACTGTATGGATATAAATGAATCTTACAAACTAAAGTAAAATAAAAATAAACAGGGTAGTGACATGGCTCAGTGGTTAAGAACACTGGCTGCTCTTTCAGAGGACCTGGATTCAATACCCAGTACCCACATGGCAATTTACAACATTCTGTAACTCTAGTTCTAGGAGATCTGACACCTTCACACCAATACACATAAAATAAATTTTTAAAAATTATATAAAAAAACAAATAAGTAAACAGATTTGTTTTTAAGAAGGAATAAATACTAAGACATAAAAACTTGGGGCTGGAGGGATAGCTCAGAAGTGAAGAGCACTGACTGTTCTTACAGAGGTCCTGAGCAACCACATGGTGGCTCACAACCATCTGTAATGAGATCTGGTGCCCTCTTCTGGCCTGTGGACATAATGCAGACAGAACACTGTATACATAATAAATAAATAAATCTTTAAAAAAAAAAGAAAAACTTTTAGGAAAAAAATGTTAGTTCAAATTATACAAATAAAACAGAATTAAATTCTTTAAATCAGTTTGTTACTTAATTTAAACAAAAACACAAAAGAGAAACATTTGTAAGAAATTAAAACCTTTAATGTATTTATTATATCTTATCAAAAAAAGTGTTAAAAAGAGCTATATACTTCATGCTACTTACAAAAATCTTTATTAGAAAAAAAGAAACCATACCTCTTTGAAGAATCTATGTAAGATGGATAGCCCAAACTCTTTTTGTTCCTCTTCAATTGTAACTTCATACTCTGCCTGATTGGAGATATTAGGAAAAAGAGAAAGGTTACTGATGTTACTCACCAACAGTATTTCATAATGCTTTAAATTATCTGACTTATGACCTTACATGGCACCTTCAGAACCAGAGAACGGTTCTATGGGCTAAATTTGAATAGCTCTCCAAGAATGTAAGGACAATGTTGAGGTAAAAATGTCAGGGATATTAGCATTTGAGAGGCAGAGGCAGACTGATCTCTGCGAGTTCGAGGCCAGCCTGGTCTACAGAATGTGTTCCAGGACATCCAGGGCTACACAGAGAAATCCTGTGTCAAAAAAAAAAAAAAAAAGTCAGTGAGGGTGGATGTGGAGTATGTTAATCTTCATTGTCAATTTCAATGGATTTAGACCCATCATGGAAACATATCCCTAGAAATTTCCATGAAGGTGTTTCTAGAAAGGATCCACTGAGCAGGAAAAATCAACCCTAAAGCTTATAAAGATCAGCCCATAAGCTTATAAAAAAGAAGAAAACAGGGCTAACAAGATGGTTGGCAGTTAAGTATACTTAATGCTCTTGCTGAGGAGTCAGGTTAAGTTCTCAGAGCCTGCATGGTGGGTGACTCACGATAACCTATAACACCAGTTCCAAAGGATCCAACATCATCTTCTGGCACCAGAGGCACCAGACATACATATGGCACACATCCACACAAACATGCAGGTTCTCATACATAAAAGAAAATATTTCTTAAAGGAGAAAGCAAGATGAAGAGCAGCATTCATCTCTTACTGTGTTTCACATTTGTCAGGAACCAGGAGGTTGTACATGCCTATAACCTCAGCAATCAGGAGTTGGAGGCAGGATTGCTACAAGTTCAAGGACAGGCCAAGATCATTGTGAGAGCCCTGACCTACAAAGTGAGGTACAGACCAGCTTCGTTACAAAGTGAGACCCTATCTCAAAAAGAGAGGGAAGGGAGAAAGAGACAGACAGACAGACAGACAGACAGACACACACACACACACAGAGAGAGAAAGAGAGAGAGAAAATAATTAAAGAAGAGGTCATGGCTTTGAAAGAAAATGGTACTCATGTATAAAATTCTCAAAATATCTTTGAAAAAAGGATTAGGACTAGGGAGCTGACAGTGTTTGCCAAATATCTATATCCAAAGAAAACATTCAGTTGTATAACTTTTCTGCCAGCTATGGATTTATATTTTATTTATTTGTTTTTGACCCTGTAAAGTAGGTGAATGCATGGCATAAACAGTGAGATCATATTTCCTAGTCAGTTGATGGTGTTACTGTGGATGACCAGGATGTCTGTCTACTGACAATCCCTTAGTAGTTAAACTATTACCAAGTCACTTCAGCAGCACCTAGACTAGCAACAGGGAAACAAATAAGGACTCAGACATATAAGATTTTATGATCAGATCCAGGATGTATAATTTAAAGGTACCATCAACATTTCAATATATGTATGTCAAAACCTGCTTATCAAACCTCCTTTTGTTTCTTTAAAGATACTGTCTCAATAAAGTGAGATAAAGAATCTCCAGTGAGAATTAAAGAAGCATGTGCAAAAAAAAAAAAAAAGAGAGGGAAGGATCAAAGGAAGGAAATATGAAACCAAGACAACTACTATCTTTGCCAAGTCTAGTTTTTAGTATTAAAAACCACAAAATCAGACACCCCTGAGATGAATCACTCACCACTGCATCCAAGAATTCAACACATCTCTTTAGATCTGGTTTTGTATCACAGAATTGTCTGAAAAGAAGTCTTCCTATTGGCTGCTTGTCACAAAGACTGCTAAAATCCTTTTCTGGGTAAAGGGGAGAGATAAGAATAGTAGTTACTATATATTAAGTTCTATTCTTAATCCACTTTCTGTTTTCACTTAATATAATGAAAGTCAAAAATGGTATTTCTATTATTTCTAAACTATTGCTCTATTTACTGATTAAAACTCAGTTATCATACATTTAAAAGACTCAAGCAGGGGCTAGGAGATGTCTGAGTTGGTAAAGTGCTTCCTACAGAAGCATGAGGACCTGAGTTCACATATGAAGTACCCACATAAAAAGTATGGTGGGGTGTTCCTGTAATCCCAGGGCTGAAGAAGTGAAGACAGGCAGAGTTCAGGTACTCACTGACCAGATAGTCTAACTGAATTGCCAAGCTCCAGGTTCAGTGAGAGACTGTCTCAAAAAAATAAGATGGAGAATGACCAAGGAAGATACCTAATGTTGTCTAGCCTATACATGCACATACACAAAGGTATACAGACACATATACAAATATAAATAATGAATAAATACAAATAAATGAAAACAAAATAAGTGAACTGATTGTGGTGGCATATGCTTATAATCACAGCATTCTGGAGGCTGAGGCAGGAGGACTGTACATTCAAGGACAGCCTGGGTTACATGGTAAGATCCTATCTCAAAAAAAAAAAAAAAACCAACCACCAACCAACCAACACTAAGGTAGACCCCAAAACAACTAGAATTAGTAAGAATTTGCAAAGTCTAACTTGAAAAAGACTAAGACGGGAACATAAAGGGATCTCTTTACTACTTCACCCACCCTAGATATCTAGAATAAATTGGGTATGCAGCAATGTACTAAAATCAAAAATTTTTAAATCTTTCTCCATCTTGATATTTTGATACTTGCAAACAACATTTAAATTATTTATGATTATTGATTTGTTTGGGGTTTTTGTGCTTAATGATTTTTAACTTCTCGTTGTATAATTTGCTTATTTTTTCTTTTCCATATAGGAAATATTGTATCCCTTGCCTCCCCTTACCTTAGTGATATTGTTCTGAGAATAAGGCCCTAATGTTCCAGGTGGCTCAGCCAGGTAGTGGTGGTACACACCTTTAATCCCAGCACTAGGGAGGCAGAGGCAGGCAATCGCTGTGAGTCTAAGGCCAACTTGGTATACAGAGTGAGTTCCAGAACAGCCAGGGCTACCCAAAGAAATCATATCTCAAACCCCACTCCCCCCAAAAAAATTCTAAAACAAAATCAATGCTTGTAACAAGTTAACCTTCAGCAAGAAAGCCATGCTCAGCAGCAGGGGAAGGCAAGTCTAATGATATATGTGGATTAAAATGCAACAGTGAAACCATTTTGTTTTTGGTTTTTTTGTTTTTTGTTTTTTTTTTGTTATGAGACAGGGTCTCATTATGTAGTCCTGGCTAGCCTATAACTTCCTATGTAAACCAGGCTGTCTTAGAACACACAGAGATCCACACACTTCTGCCTCTACCTCCAAAATGTTGGTATTAAATATGAGTACTACTGCACAGGCCCATTACTTTGTATGCTAATTAAAAACAAAAGGAGAGAGAAGGGCTGGAGAGATGGCTCAGAGATTAAGAGCACTGACTACTCTTTCAGAGGTTCTGAGTTCAATTCCCAGCAACCACATGGTGGCTCACAACCAACTATAATGAAATCTGTTGCCCTCTTCTTGTGTGTAGGTATACATGCAGGCAGAACATTATATACATAGTAAATAAATTTTAAAAAAAAGGAGAGGGGAGGAAAGGAAAAGGAAGGGAGTGGAATGGGGGGAAGGGGAGAGGAGGGAGACTAGAGGGGGATAGGAAGGAGACAGGAGGGAAGGAGGCCAGTTTCTCTTCTAGTAGTGGCTACACTTGTTGGTTTTTGTCAATACAAATCTTCCTAGACATATCTAGGAAGAGGGAAGTTTTTCTTTAGATTTATTTTATGTGTATGAATACTTTAAAGTTAGAAGAAGTCACTGAATCCCCTAAAACTGGACTTTAGGATGTCTGTATGCCACAGTGTAGGTGCTGGGAATTGAACCCAGGTCTTCTGTAAGAGCAACTTGCACTCATTACTATTGAGCTATCTCTCCAGTCCCAGGAAAAGAGAATCTTAATAGAAAAATATCTCCATAAAAGTGGCCTATAGGTAAGTCTTGACTAATGATTGACATGGGTGGGCCCAGCTCGTTGTGGGTGGTTCCACCCTTGGGCAGGTGGTCCTGGAATATATATGAAGGCACACTGAGCAAGTCATAGGAAGCAAGCCAGTAAGCGGCTTTCCTCCATGGCCTTTGCTTCAGTTTTTGCCTCCAGGTTCCTACCATGAGGTCCTGCTTTTGATTTCTCTTGGTGATGAAGTATGACCTAAGAGTTGTAAATTTAAATAAATCCTTTTCTACCCAAGTTGTTTTGATCATGGTATTTTCACAACGGTGAACTAAGATAGTGGCTGACAACTTGAAATGGACAGACATAGCTGGTTTCCAAAAGTTACTCTAAAGCTGAAGAATTACAGTAAGTGAGCAAATCATAACAAATCCCTCCACTATAGAGCTTATTAATATCAAGTAATTCTGGGAGTCTAAGCCATTCTTTTTAGATCACTGGGTTTAAATATGGAAATGTCTAGGCAAGGGAGCTAGAGATTGAGTTCAGTAGGCAGAGTGCTTATATAGCATACACAATGCCCTTGGGTTCCATTCTTAGCTTCAGATATACCATGATATATACCATGTATGGCAGTACATGCCCATAATCTTAGCACTTGGGAAGTAAAAGCAAGATCAGAAGATCAAGGTGATCCTTAACTGTGTAGCAAATTCAAGTCTAGCCTAGCCTACATAAAGGTATCAAAAAATATATCTAAATAAAGCATTGAATTGTGCACATTTATTTATTTATTTTCATAAGTCACCACTGATCAGTGATTTAATTCTCCAAGATTAGAAGGTTGGCTCAAAGAGGGACTCTGTTCCTACCTACTGGAGAAGAACTCAAAGATACCCTGGAATATACAAGCCTAGAGGAACTGGTAGATATTCCCTAAACAAGAAGTTCATTGCTGAGACGCAGGCTACTGCTTCCTCTTCACTATCCTTATTTTCCTGATACTGTCTGTAGTTGGTATTAACAAAGAGGACAAAATCATCTTTAGAACCACTCTTCCGACAATTGTAACTCAGCCTGAGTTCTAGCTGAGTCTGTTCCTGTTATGGTTCTCAGCCACAACACTCTAAGGTCAAAGTTTCTCTTCTGTGCAGAAAACAGATCTCACTCTTCAGTTTCCCTCCTCAATGGGTCAACCATGAGAAAGGCTTCTCTTTAATCTAAATGCTCTTGAAGTATTTGGAGTGCACTGTCTCTATCTCATGCAGATTGTATTCTGAGGTCAGAGCACTCTCACCATTTTACATTTCTCATTTCCCACAGGAGGACACTATGTGTTCCCCTAATGCTTTAACACGTACTTCCTTTAACATGTTTTCTCTTAGTAACCTAACATGCTGCGCCCTATCCAGGATAGGAAGAATGCAGAGATCGTCACCTTTTCCTCCTGAGTTATTTGGGCAGCAGTATCAGAACCAAGGAATGCTTTGAAAATGGACAGCCTTGGATCTCTGGCCTGCAAGTTCCATGAAGCAGATAAATCATGAGAGAAAAAAAAAAAAAAAAAGAACAGAAACAGGACTTGGCTGTGGTCATGATGGCTATTTGCATCAGCATGGACTTGGATCCAATTTCTAGTGCTCACACTGTGGTTCACATTAGCCTGCAACTTCAGATCCAGGAGATCTAACACCTTCTT
Source organism: Mesocricetus auratus (assembly GCF_017639785.1). Lineage (NCBI taxonomy): Eukaryota > Metazoa > Chordata > Mammalia > Rodentia > Cricetidae > Mesocricetus > Mesocricetus auratus. The sequence continues at coordinate 14,792,062 of NW_024429190.1, read as the reverse complement.
TTGGTTACCACAGGCACTCATATGTACAAAGCCATACACAGACAGTTAAAAAAATAATTTAATTTGTTTTTAATTTAGATGTAATGTCAGACACCCTCCGGACATAAGAGGCACTACTTACTCACCGATGGCGTCTCTTAGCTCAGCACACTGGCTGACTGGGGGCAACTTCAGGAGCTCTCTCCACTTTCTACTACGACCACTCTTTTTGCTAAGTCCTGCTAAATTTGAAAAGATAAGGATTTAGATTTAAATGTGGGTTTTGTTTTTGTTTTTGAGACAGGGTCTCGCTATGTAGTCCAAGTAGGCCTTGAGTTCTGGATCCTTCTACATTACCTTTCTTCATGCTGAGGTTACACAGCTATATTATCACACCTAGCCCTCACCAAAATTCTTTTTTGTTTGTTTCTTTATTAAAATATCGTTATCAATATAGTATTCACAATAAACAAGATTTTTTTCATGGTAAAAAATATTCTATTGTAAATATTACTATCTTTAATATAATTTACTATTTGAGTAGATTCATTAAAATGAAGTTTATAATAATTTGTCTCAACTAGGTGTCAGTTTAATTAAGTATAAAATTTCTCAGCTTCCATTTCTAAAATCTGTACACTAGATCCAACATGACCCTGTACAGTGGTACTTATAAATACTGGTTCAGCAGATATTTATTTTTTTAAACAAATATTTATTAAGCACCTAACATGTGTCAAACACCTTAAAAGTACTGTAGATGCAATGGTCAATGAGAAAACAAAAATATGGTGAGAGAAAAGGTTAAAGATGCATACTTGTCTTGTGTAGGACCTGAGTTTTACTTCCAGCACCCACATTTGGTAGCTCACAACTGCCTGTAACCCCAAATCTAAGAGATCCAATATCCTCTTCTGGCCTCTACAGAGGCTACACTCCCCACACAGACATGGCAGGGCTAGGCAGTGGGAGGTAGAGACAGATAGACACATACACACTATTTTTTAAAATCCCTTTAAGAAAAAAAAAGTACATAGGCCAGGCAGTGGAGGCTCAAGCCTTTAATCCAAGCACTCAGATGGCAGAGGCAAGTGGAGCTCTGCGAGTTCCAGGCCAGCCTGGTCTACAGAGCGTTCCAGGACAGGCTCCAAAGCTACACAGAGAAGCCCTGTCTTGAAAATCCAAAAACCAAAAACCAAAGCAAAAAACAAACACCAAAGTACACAGTCTGGTATGTATGGAAATAGAATTCAGTGATAAGAGCATATACATGTTATGGAGGCCTGTGTTCCATCCCTAACAACAAAAACAAAGTACCTCCTCCATATTCTTTTTTTATTTTAGATTCACTTTATTTTATATGTGTCAGTGTTTTGCCCAAATTTACATATGTGTACCATGCATATGCCTGGCTTCCATGGAGGTCAGAAGAAGATGTCAGATCCTCTGGAACTGGGATTATGGAAGGCTATGAGCCACCATGTGGGTGCTAGGAACCAAATCTAGGTTCTCTGCAAAAGAAACAAATGCTCTTAACCACAGAGCCATCTCTCTAGCCCCCTCCTCTATATCGTAATTAAGGGAGAGAAGATTAATAAGCTACACAATAAGTGATTAGAAAAAATTAGTCAGCCGGGCGTTGGTGGCGTACGCCTTTAATCCCAGCACTCGAGAGGCAGAGGCAGGAGGATCTCTGTGAGTTCGAGGCCGGGCTGGTCCGATAGCCTCCAATACAATATAGAGAAACCCTGTCTTGTAAAAACAAAAACAAAAAACAAAAAAAAAAAAACCTGGTTCCTCCCACTCATGCTCAGTTCAACTCAAATAATATTAGCACATAAATATTTAAAGGGTGATGTCTTTTTTGGTTATTTTGTATTATATGCTGCTAGCCTCCACTGCTCAGTGGTTTGAAGACAGAGTAGGAAGCTTGGAGTGCCCCTGAATGTAGGATCTTCCTGCTTCAGTCTTCTTCACCACTCTTTACTCACAGGGATGGCAAAGCCCTAACTTTGGAATCTAATCCTAGACACCACTCACTATAACTTCAGGAATTTCTTACAGTGTTTCTTTTCAGGGTTTCCAGTGTTGAAAACCAATGTTTTCCAATTAAGATTCTTCCTCCTGAAAAGCACTTAGGACATAAATGAACTTGGAATGGAGCAAAAAACTTTTTTTTTTTTTTTTTTTTTTTTGGTTTTTCGAGACAGGGTTTCCCTGTGGCTTTGGAGGCTGTCCTGGAACTCACTTGGTAGACCAGGCTGGTCTCGAACTCACAGTGATCCGCCTGCCTCTGAAGATCAAAAACATTTCTCTGTTACTCATTAGTTTTTTCTCGGAGAATGTAGTCACCATTCTGTGAGATAAACACATTGAAGCTTCTTAATAGTATCTTATACGGCTACTTCCCAGGCACCTTTGCTTGTGTAATCCAGAAACCCTAAGAAATGAGTGTACATTTCATACCTTTCCATACTCTTTCAAATTAGCAGCGCTGAGGATGGGATGGTACTCAGCCCTTAGTGCACGTTAGGCAAGCGCTACTGTCTCAAAACACAACAAAGGTTAGCCCAGATTGACCATTTGCTGACACTGGCAAAGCAGCAGCAGGAACCCAGGGCTAGTTCGTTGGGATCAAAGCTCCCTTAGAGGACAATGTGAAGGTCTCACGGAGATCAGGATTCCCCCGAAGAACTTTGGTTCCTCAGAGACCGGGCGCCTGGGGTGCACCTACCTTGACGAGCCTTCAGCAGGAGAGTGTTGGCCATTAGGTTCTCGAGTTCCATGGTCCGTCGTTTGCGCCGCCGACGCCGTGGTGGTGGTGGAGGTGGTGGTGGTGGAGGCGGCGGCGAAGGCGGCGGCGAAGGCGGAGGCGGTGGTGGCAGCGGCAGCGGAGGCGGCGGCGGTGGCGGCGGTGGGGATCGAACTTTTCGGGGTGCGGGCAAAGGAGGCGGGGAAGGCTGGTGGGGAGGAGACCTGGAAGCCACAGCCGCAGCCGCAGGCTCCGCGCATACCTCGTCCGGCGGGAGACAGGGTTTCTGGGTGCTGCCCGGCCGCGATCGCGGCTTCTTCCGCCGCTTCTTCTTCTGCTTCTTCTGGCGTCGCCACCACTGCCACCAGGGGCGCCGTCGCTGTCGCTGTCGCTGTCGCCGCCGTCGCCGTCGCCGTCGCCGTCGGTGCGAAGGCAGGCCCGAGGAAGGCTCGCCACGGGCTCCAGCTATCTTGCGGTTCAGGCGATGGGTCTCCGCTCTGGGCGCCTGCGCGCGGTCGCTCGAACTCCTCCTAGCATCATCGCCCGAGCCCAGGGCGCGTAACTCTCCCCTCAGCGCCGGGTCCTGGGGCGGCCTGAGTCTCCGCCGCGCCCCACCCGACGGAGAAGATCACTTACGGGAGAGCCGTCTCTGGCGGCGACGGCTACAGTAGCCGCCGCCGCCGCGGCTGCCAGATAACTCGCACGGCAGCCCGGCCCCGGCTAACGGCTTTCCTCCAGAGGGAGCCCGAGAGCTCCCCTCGGGGCGGCGCCTGAGGAGACTGCGGCAGCTCACGAGGCACTACAGATCCCATAAAGCCCAGCGACAGGAAGTCTAGAAGTGTTGCCTCCTGGGAGTTGTAGTCTTTATCCCAACAAAAGCGGGTTCCGCGTCTACCAGGATTTGAGTACTTCTCGCGAGGTAGGGGGAATGACGTAGTTATCGTGAGACGAGGCTGGGCGTGGTTCTGCAGTTTAAGCGCACGTTTCTTGAGGCTCCTGCTTTGGGCCATCTGGAGGCAGGGATTTACCTAGTGTGGCAGAGTGAATGTCATGGGGAAGGCGAAGCGGTCTGGGGCGCGGAGGCAGGTTCACAAAGCGCCCGCAGGGGCGTTCGGAGGCCCGGCGAAGGCTAACCCAAACCCGTTTGAGGTGAAAGTGAACAGGCAGAAGTTCCAGATCCTCGGCAGGAAGACTCGCCACGATGTGGGGCTGCCCGGGGTGTCCCGCGCCCGAGCCATCCGAAAGGTAAGGGTAAGCCAGGATCTGGCTTCCCCAATGGCTAGTTGCGTATTTCTTAGAGACTGTCTTAGTGTGATGAAACACTTAATAGCTTTAACTTTCTAGTTATGTTTGGAAACTGAGGCACAACTAGAAAGTGATGGTGTTGGGACTCTCCTTGTTGTACTACAGTGAAGTGCTACTTTAAAGCGCTTTTATTTACGTGTTTATTTACTTTTTGGGTTTTTCGAGGCAGAGTTTCTCTGTGGCTTTGGAGGCTGTCCTGGAACTCGCTCTTGTAGACCAGGCTGGTCTCGAACTCAGAGATCCTCCTGCCTCTGCCTCCCAAGTGCTGGGATTAAAGGCGTGTGCCACCACCGCCCGGCTAAAAGCGCTTTTAGAGATTGCTTGAGGAAAGTGACTTCCTACTCTTACTAATGCAGCCACAGGGGATAGAGAGATTAAGAATTTTGCCAAGTCCTGGCTAGGAAGTAGCAAAGTTGGTGGCATTTTGTGATCACACTTTGAACCTACCCGGCCTTTGTGAGGAGAAGACAGAGGTGCAGGATCTCTTACCTATTGAAACTCAGCACTTAAAGTTAGTGTCTGGATGAGACACTACTCCCCCATGCTTGCTAATTTCTCCATGTCGTTCTGATCTTGGTGTGGCATGGCCAGTATACCTAGATAACCCGAAAACAGTGCAGACACACTCAAATCTAGAGTCAGATTACAAGTTTCAGATGACTACAAGATATCTCAATAGTTGTGGATGTATGAAGCCACTGAATTGTGTCATTACAATGACCTTTTGTTATTTGATGATTCTACACTAATATTACTTTTGTCATTAGTTGATATATAAATGCTCTCAAATGACAATCTATTGGAAAATGTAATTTTTCTGCAAAATAACTTGGTATGGTGGCACATGCCTGAAATCCCAGCACTCTAGAGAAGGAACAGGAGAATCAGAAGTTTGAGGACATCCTTGGCCACAGAGAAAAATCTCAGGCCAGTGAAGGCTATGAGGCTGGGTTTTTTTGTTTGTCTGTTTTTTTGTTGTTGTTGTTTTGTTTTGTTTTTTAAAGACATCTCTGCAAAGAATTAACGTTGATTTTATAGCAGCCTGCCATGTCAGTCCTTGCTCCCCCAGCCTTGCCTTAGGATATTCAACCTTAGGGTCAAATAATGCTGAATGTGTTTATTACTGCTGTTAGAAGGATCTTCCCCACACACACACACACACAAAAGAATACCCAATTTACAGGCACTTGCTATGTTCTGTGCGTAGAATATCAAGAAAGTGGTATTTTAAGGTGTAAAGAGTGGACTGTGCTCCAACTTGATAAATTCACTTGTGATACAGTTTCATACATTAGAGCACAACTATATGGGATATGTTCAATGAAAAGTAAACTTCCTTCTCCTTGTGGAAGAGATCTGAACATGTTTCCAAATAAATTGTGCCTACAGTAAACATTTCCAAATTGTAACACAGCATCTACAACTTTGAATATGGACAAGTAGATTGCAAAAAGGAGATTGATTTGCATGTCAGTTGATTTTTCTCTTAAAATTCTATCACCACTAGGGAAAGCCTGTCATTGATGAAAACATGTTATGAACTTCAATATAATACTGTACAGCTCTCAACTTTATAGCCCCTTCTGGTGGACTCTTAATATTATCGCAGCTTTGTGTGATAATTGTCTGTGTGTGACCTATTTTTCAGCGAACACAAACTTTACTAAAGGAGTACAAAGAAAGGAACAAGTCCAATGTATTCATGGATAAACGCATTGGGGAGTACAATAGCAACATAAGTCCAGAGGAAAAGATGATGAAGAGGTTTGCTCTGGAGCAACAGGTATGGGGGAAAATGGGGGCTTTGCTATAAATTTTACACAAGGCAATTCAAGCTTTATTGTCACCCAACTCACGGAGATTTCTTATTAGTTATGAAAGTTTGACCTTAGTTTAGGCTTGTCCCACAAGCTCTTATAATTTATATTAATCTACAATCTGTCTTGTGCTTTTTTGCCTTTCTTTCATTCTGTATGTCCAACTCCATGTTGCATTGATGTCTGGTGCACACCTACATTCATCTCCTACTTCCTTTTTCTCTGCTTAGAAGTCCCACTTGTACCTTCTGCCTAGCTGTTGGCTGTTCAGCTCTTTATTAAACCAACCACTATAATACATCTTCTCACAGTGTACAAATATCCTACATTTCTCCCTGTTCATCTACACCTCTGAGTTGTTTTCCAGCCATGTATAGGGGATGGATGTCTCAAGTGGTGCATCCTATTTGGATAGACATAGAGGAAGGCACTTTGAAGAGATGCTAGTTAATGAGTAGATAAATACATTAACCAGAGCAAACAGTGAGTAGTGACAGTTACTGGACAGTTGGTCACTAAGGTCGTCCTGCCTTCAGCTTTTTGATAGACCATTGTGGATGGAAATGATTTAGCAGTAGCTTAGCCTAGTCCATTTACTTATTTAAGAATTTTCTCTACGAATTCTGTGTATATTTCAGTCATCTTTCAGATATCCAGAATTATCTTCAGACTGATTTGTGCTGTCATACTTCACATATAGGGGAAAATAACTAATTTTCTAGGAAAGAAATTAATAATTTTAGGTAACTGATTTTAACCCCTTTTTGTCAAGCGGCATCATGAGAAAAAAAATATCTACAACCTAAATGAAGACGAAGAATTGACTCATTATGGCCAGTCTTTGGCTGACATCGAAAAGCATAATGATATTGTGGATAGTGACAGTGATACTGAAGAACGAGGAACATTGTCTGGTAAGTGGGTAATGCCACCACAGAAACCTGGTAGCTTGGAGCAAGGGACAGTGTGTTCATATTGAACTTTCTCCAGAAAAGGATATTTTATCCTCTTGATAACCCCACAGGCTTTTGCTTTTGTTCTTTGTTTTGTTTGTTTGTTTCAGAACTTTCTGATGGTGTGTGATTGATGCCTTTATGGACTCTAGGAACGGGTTTGGTTTTGACAAGGGTAACCACTGAGACATTTATGTCACAGCATTCCATTGTCCAATAGGATAGGACATCCTGACAGAATTTACTAGTAATTTGGAAATGAATGAGGGAGAAAGGCAAGTCGGGGATAACTGTAAAGGTCTTGGCCTAATCCACTGAGAAGACTGGATTGCCATTCACTGAAATGGGGAGGGCTGAGATAGATTTGGAGAACTTTACAGTGAAACATCCATTAGCAGGGAGAGAGATAGGAACCAGAGGCCAACATGGAGACTGAACAAGGTCACCAAAGAAGCAAGAACACAGAAAAGGGATGTTATGGATTGGGGAGATGGCTCATGGGTAACAGTGCAAACACAAGGATCCCTAGCACCCATATAAAGAAAGGCTAGGTGTAGAACCAGCAGGATGGCTTAGTGAGTAAAATGTGCTTGCTCCTCAAGCCTGGTAATCTGAGTTTAAGACCCAAGTAAAAGGTGAAAAGAAAGAACTAACTCCTGACCACCACTTGTGTGCTATGACTTAAAGCGGTCCGTTTCCCCTCCAGTCATACACATTTAAACACACACAATATTAATAATAATTATTTTGAGACAAGGTTTCTCTGTGTATCCTTGGCTCTCCTGGAACTCACTCAGTAGACCAGGCTGGCCTCAAACTCAATTGATTCACCTGTCTCTGCCTCTCAAATGCTGGGATTAAAGGTGTGTGCCACCACCACATGGCTCAATAATAAAAAATTTTTTAAACTTAAAAAAAAAATCTGAGCATAGCACTGTGGATACAAAGAAAGGAGGACCCCTGGGGCTGGTAGGAAGTTGGCTTGACTTTAGTTCAGTGAGAGAGCCTGAAGGGGTAAAGTTAGAATGCCCTGGGCATGTTGGCTGGAAGCCAAGTAGAGTACTTTCTGGAGAGAGTGGTGGTGTATCAAGCATTGCTGATACGAGGAATACTAAGAGCTAATCTGTAAGTCAGTAAGACTCCATAGGAGAGCCAGGGCAGTGCCACAGGAGAGCCAGAGCAGTGCCACAGGCGAGCCAGGGCAGTGCCCGAAGATAAGGAGACTGAAGATGAAACAGACAACTCTAGAGGCTTTACTGTAAGGCCCAAAAGCAGAAAGGGTGAAATGTTGAGTTTTTTAGTGTGGAAGCAATAAAGGGGTGATCTAATAAAGTAAGAAAAATTGATGGGGAAGTGAGGACGTGGGTAGACTGACTTATGACATCAATTGAGTAGCTAAGAGAAGATAGGATGGAGTGATCAAGGGAGGGGATGGGGGTTGGTCCTGAACAGTTCTGAGTAAGTAGGGAACATTCCTTCTCAGTACCCAGAGATGCTTGACCGTGGTTTGAGAACTTGTTTTTGAAATAATGTGGTTTTTTTTTCACCACTGCACTATCATCTGTAACCATGTCAGCAGGAAGCAAATGTAGAAATTAGTTTAGCCAAATGGCAGCTCACACAGAGAAGTGTGATTGGCTCAGAGGGCCAAGAGTACGAGGGGGATATGGGCCAAAAGCCTGCAGGTGTGGGTAAGGGCTAGGCTTTCTAGGGGCTGTTGGATAAGACCTGAGCTGGAAAAATACTCTAAACATTCTTGTTTTCTGTTCTAAGTAAATCGGTTTACATCTGAGTCCTGGTTTCTGATCTGTGAAACTAGTTTTGTTTTGTTGTTTTGTTTTTTCAGATTCTTTCTAGTCCATGTTTGATGGTTCCTGCAGTGTTTATCTTCTGTTGTAGCAGATAGGATAAGCTAGAGACAAGGGGCTCTTACGATTCTTGCTCTCACCATTGGCTCAGGGCTTTTGTCTGTGTAGGAGGAGGCAGGGATGCCTTCTATGTGTTGTTCCTGGATTCCTCTCCCTCCAGGACTCTGGTTCCAGTCTGTTTACCTGGATATGATGGTGTTATGTGAGAACAGAGAAAATAAAAGTTGCACATTTTTTCCTTGGATTATGGCTAGTTGCTGATATGATGAGTCTGAGTGTCCTTGAAGCAGCTAACCTTGCATTTCCTTGAGTATCATTGTGCCTGTGGCCACATGCTAGTTGTGAGAATTTTTTTCTTGAAAGTGGGATTCTCCAGTGTATTCTTAGAGAAGGCCAGCAGGATGGCTCATTGGATAAAGGCACTTTTATCCCAACAGTACAAGCTGGAGAACCTGAGCTTGGTCCCCAAACCCACACAAAGGTAGAATGGAGAACTGACACTGCAAAGTCGTCTTCTGAAATCTACGTGTTTGCCATTGCACACAATGCCCACACATCACATATAAAATAAACATTTTTAAAGTGCCCTTTGAGAAATGTTGACATTCTACCCAAAAACAGTTACAGAGTTACAACCTGGGCTACATAATGTGTTCTGCTATTTGTTTCCAGCTGAGCTGACTGCTTCCCACTTTGGTGGTGGGATTCACAATACTTCTCAGAAGGAAGGTGAGGACGGGGATAAACCAAAGTCACGGAAAGAACTGATTGAAGAACTCATTGCAAAGTCAAAGCAAGAGAAGGTGGGCTGGTTAATGTTCTTAATGTAGACAACACCAAAGTGTGTCAGAATTTCTTCCCATGAATATTTATTTATCAGCTTTGTTTAATTTTTATCTGAATTTAATATAGGACCACTCATTTTGAAAAGGAATATTCTAGATCTCATTGAGGATATACTTCTGATGGGTTTTGTTGGCTTTAGTATTTGCAAAACAGTACTGATTATTAAACTTGCAGTGAACTGCTCAGAGCATCTGTTTCATCTTAGACCTTTACATTTAAGACACTTGCTTCTGGTCCCTTACTTCATGTTTGGTATTAAGCGGGTCATTGTGTGTTCATAGCCTGGACACTGGGACTCATGGAAGTCTAATAATGGTGTAAAGGGGGCGTGGACAATATTGTGGGCTCACCCCTACAGTGTGTGGTATGTATTTACTGGTCTTTTTTCCCCAGAGGGAGAGACAAGCTCAACGAGAAGATGCCCTTGAGCTCACAGAGAAACTAGACCAAGACTGGAAAGAAATCCAGACTCTCCTGTCACGTAAATCTCAGAAATCAGAAAACAAAGAAAAAAAGGAAAAACCCCAGGTGGGCAGCACCCTTCACAAGAAGCAACACTGAACTTAATGTCTGTTGACTTGACATTTCAGCATTGCTGGCTCTTTCCTGTTAGGGCAGGTTTTAGTATGTGTGCAAACTCGGTCCACTGAACAATTTTGCTGGCCTTATTTTAGTAAAAAGTTCTTTTTTTTTTTTGTTTTGTTTTGTTCTGTGTTTCTGAGACAGAGTCTGTCCATGTAGCCATGGATGGCCTAGAAGTCTCTGTATAGACAAGCTTGCCTCAGTTTCCCAGAGGTCTGCCTGCCTCTGCCTCCTCCTGGGTGGAATAAAGGCATGTTCCGCCGTGCCCAGCTTTCACTTAGTTTGTCACATTTGTTCAATGGGGTGCAAGTGACCCAAGTCTCTTTCTCTGCCCAGTGGTGGCAGTTGTCCTGCCCTTGTGTGCATGTGTGATATGTTCAATGCGCATTTGCTGAATTTCTTTTCCTCTTGACAGTGTTGCTTTTCACAGTTCCCCTAAACTTTTGAAAAATGGTACAGTTGTTTAGGAGTGAGATTCTACCAAAGAAACAGAATTTCACCAGATTATATTGCAGCATAGCATGTATGTATCTTTCTGAGTCAGCCATATAATTGCCGTTACTGACATAATTTCCCATATTTTGGGGGGGGCTTAATAATTCAGTTGAGTGTTTATATTTTGTTAAAGCACATATTGCTGGTTTTGGTAGAGTGGGTTTGTTTGGGCTTTGGTTTTTTGTTTGTTTGTTTTTTCTGTTTTGGTTTGGTTTGATTTTTTTTGGTTTGTTTTTGGTGGGGGGGTTGGATTTTTTGGAGGGGGTTGTTTTGTTTTTTTGGTATGTTTTTTGTTGTTGTTGCTGTTTGAGATAGGTTTTTATGTAGGACAGACCTGACTTTTGGTTGGTTGGTTGGTTGGTTGGTTGGTTGGTTGGTTGGTTGGTTGGTTGGTTGGTTGGTTTGCGATAGGTTTCCATGTAGCACAAACCTGACTTTGTTTTTTTGAGATAGGTTTTCATGTAAGACAAACCAAGAGTGACTTTGACCGCCTGATTCATCTGCCACTACCTCCCAAGTGCGCAATTATGCTCAGCAGCTAATATGTTTTAAGAATAACTTTTTTCTCCTGAGTGTTAGGATTAAAGGTGTGTGCCACCACTCTTTGAGGCCAGGCTGGTCTATAGGGTGAGTTCCAGAATAGCCAGGGCTACGCATAGAAACCCTGTCTCAAAAAAAAAAAAAAAAAACATTTTTATGAACAAAAATGTCCATGTAGCCCATGTGTCTACGTGTTTGTCAGTTTTAAGGGCCAATTGGAACAGTTTGCTTGTGTTCGTTTATTGGAGTGGGGTAGTGTGCAAATGCTTGTGGAGGTCAGTTTTAAGGGCCAATTGGAACAGTTTGCTTGTGTTCGTTTATTGGAGTGGGGTAGTGTGCAAATGCTTGTGGAGGTCAGTTTTAAGGGCCAATTGGAACAGTTTGCTTGTGTTCGTTTATTGGAGTGGGGTAGTGTGCAAATGCTTGTGGAGGTCAGCAGTGGGTGGCATCTTCTGGAGCTGGAGCTATGGCACATGGGTGCCAAAAAACTAACTCTGGTCATCTGGAAGAGCAAAAAGTGTTGGAACTCACCTGCCTCAGACTCCCAAGTGCTGGGATTAATGGCATGCACCACCATGCCCAGCTTGCAGAAAGTGTTTTTAGTTACTGAGCCATCTATCTATCCAGCCCCCAGAACAGTTTTCTGTGTAGAAAAAAAGACTTGGGCATGGTTTGTCCCCTTTCTTATATAATGGTATCTAGTCATTAATGAAATTATTCTTTACTCTTTGTAAAACAAAATCCTGAAAAACATTGTTACCTTAGCCAGATGCATATGACATGATGGTTCGTGAGCTTGGCTTTGAAATGAAGGCTCAGCCCTCTAGCAGGATGAAAACGGAGGAGGAACTGGCAAAGGAGGAGCAAGAGCGGCTCAAGAAATTGGAGGTACGGTGACTCGTAACTGAGTGGACAGCCCAGCAGGACACCCAAGGGGCGCAGCTCCCTCGTGTGGTGCCTAAGTGCTGACTCTCCTTTATAAGTTTGTCTGCTTATCTTGCAAATGGGCTGAAGTGTGCTGTATTTAACTTTACATTGGTACAGATATAAATGTCTTTTTCATTTGTAAAAGTGACACTATGAAATAGAAGATAAACAGCATACAGGGTCTTTCTTGGTAACACCTCTCCCACAAACAACTGCTGGCACTAGAGTGAATACATTTCCTTCTAAACTGTTACCTGTGCATTCAGGCTTTAGTTTTATTGTATTTAAACAAATGAAATAGAAAAATACTCTACAGCTGCCTATTTTAACATGCTGTGTCACAGACCTCTTCTGTACCCTGAGTGTTTCTAGTTAGATTTGATGAACAAAGTGTACCTTCTCTTTTCTTACCCTCTCAGGCTGAAAGACTTCGAAGAATGCTTGGAAAAGATGAAGATGAAAATAAAAAGAAACCAAAACATATATCAGCAGATGATTTAAATGATGGCTTTATACTAGATAAAGATGATAGGCGTTTGCTTTCTTACAAAGTAAGTTGTCACCCAACATATACACACCCCTTTAATTTAAAAACCACATTGTCTATTCAGGGATTTATTATAGTTGGAAAACTGAAATCTTTTTAAACAATTTCTGACACGTTTTCACAGTATATTTATGCTATGGCAGGTATCAGACTTTGTAGAGAAAGTAACAATGGTGTTGTCCTTATGTCCAGAGAAGGCTTTTGCTGTTTCTCAGTTGTTGACATCTAGAATTTTTAATGTATTTAAATTGATGATCTTTTTAAATTCAGTATACCACTGACAGAGCTAACCCATGGTTAGAGTTCTGCATAAGAATAATTATTGTTACTGAGTTTTAATTTGATTTGTTTATTTGTTTTTGAGATAGGCTATTGGTGTATAGCACAAGCTAGGCTGGAACTCACAATTCTGCCTTCCAACTGCTGGGACTAGAGGGATGTGCCACCATGAATATTTTTGAGTTAATAACTAGCTTCTAGGTACCATTTATTTGTGTGTTGCTGGAGGCTGAATCAGGGCCTTGTATATGTTAGGCATATACCAGTATCCTTGGTATTGGTATAGTTTTTAATTCACAACATTTATAAAGTACAAGTGTTTTTAGTGTATATTAGCTAAAGGTTAGAACAGGAAAATAGGTAGAACTACTGTTTTGAGAAGGGCCTAATATGTAAAACTGAATGTATCAAAAAGCACACCCAAAAAAGCCCACTTACAGAGCAGTTCCTGCCCCTGTCTTCTCTATTCTCCAGCCCCCAAGCCCCTGGTAGGACACTGTAAAACCTCACAACAACTGGATACCTAAACTTTTCCCAGTGTCCCAGCTGCAGGGTTCTCTGGGAAGCTAAAATACTGTCTAATAGAAGTTTAAGGGTTTGATGGCACCTTTTGCCCAGCCCTGGCAAAGCAAAGGGCTTAATGGTGGGAATACCTGCAAGAGAAAGTGACCATGTGACCATGCAGGCAGTCCAGGAGAGAGAGAAGCCCAGGCATCCTCCTCAACAACTCCCAGGAACTGGGAATAAAAACTATGCTAATTCCTCCTGAGAGCAGCACTTGCTGATTTAAAGACCTCCCTCCTGGCCTCATCTCTCAGTGGTCCCCTCCCAGCAACCACACTGAGGCACTATGGAAGAGCTTCAGTTTCTGTGGATTAAGATACCTCAGAGAAGGGGGCAAGGGAGCCTGAGAAGATAAGAAAGTATAGTCCATGTAGGCGTAGTATTTTCGTGTGGCTGCAGAATGTTCTGATTGTAGTCACCCTGATCTTTTCCTAGGATGGGAAGATGAACATTGAAAATGTCCAAGAGCAGCAGAGCAAGGAAGCAGGTGGCCAAGAGAGTGACCAGAAAGAGGATGAAGAAGAGGGTGAAGACGAGAGCAGGGAGGACACAGAAGAAAGTGATGGCTCAGACAGCCACTCAGACCTCGAGTCTAATACAGAGAGTGAGGAGGAAAACGAGAAGCCAAAGAAAGAGCAACATCAGACTCCTGGAGGACAGTTGCCAAGTAATGGTCAGAAAGCTCCAAAGGCTGCTGGAGCCGAACTGCCCTATGTCTTTGCAGGTAGACACACAGTCGTTTTCTCTCGTCTGTTTTCAGGGCGTCATTCAATCCCCAGCCTGGTTGGGTTTCCTTGTTTTCCAAATAATTGGTCACAGTATATACTTAATAGTCTCTCTCCTGGGGATGAAATTGTGAGTGCATGGTCACATTCCCATTTGTAAAATCTTTGCTGGGTACGCAAGTTGTCATTCTTCTTGGTATCTATCTGTGAGTCCCCATAATAGCATCAATTTCACATTGGTTCTATGGCCATGGAGAGTTCTATGATTGTGCACAGATGAAGGGCACCTTTCTGCAGCAAGGTGTGATTCCTGAAACTTTTGTATAAAGGTGTCACACTTGCATGCTCTGTTTGGCCACAACAGATATCTTCTATCAAATATAGGGTGTTTCATCTGGTTCATAGAGAAAAACTCTCCAGTTGTAGCAAGCAACCCTGACTTGTTCTGTGGCTGAAGGTTATTTCCAGAAGAGATAACTGATGAGTAAAACTGACTTCCATGGACCAGACTTTATGTGTGAGTCTGGGGAAATCAATTTGCTTCACTACTATGTTCCAAGCCTGTCTAACATATTTATCCTGAAACCAGCACTGCCACAGATGCCTTGTGGTTTGTAGGTCTTCAGATTCCTGCTTGATGAAAGCCAGGGTCGTCTTCTCTTTGGGGGCTGTCCTTGGGTACATGATAGTCAAATATAGACCATTTAAGTAATGTCAGGCTCCTTGGAGAAGAGTAAATATGTATGAGGTTAAACAAATGCCTTATAGAAAATTTAGGTTAAATAATGTTTCTGTAAAGTGTAAGTAGTCATGTCTGCACTGTGTGAGTAAATATTTGGGTAGTTCTGTTGAAGGCTATGAAATTTTTGTTTTGTTTTGTTTGATAGCTCCTGAATCCTATGAGGAGTTGAGGTCTTTACTATCAGGAAGATCAACGGAAGAACAGCTTTTGGTGGTGGAGAGAATTCAGAAATGCAACCATCCAAGTCTTGCAGTAGGAAACAAAGCAAAATTAGAAGTACGCTGGGATAAATTTGTGGGCATTGGAGTATTAGCATGATCCTGTTTCTGTGGCTATTAAACTTACTTGGTGGAGGAGGAACATAGTACAGAGTGTCTTGGTGTCTGCTCAGGGCCTGCCTCCCATTTGATAATGCTGTGGTGACACTGGGAAGCATTTAATGAGCAGGAGAAAGCCACTCATGGCATCAAGCTCCTCTCTGCCTCACAGCAGCCCTATTACCCTCATTTCACATGTCAGGAAACTTAGACTCACAACCACCAAGTGGCAGAGACTGAAAAAATGAGTTGCTGTTACTGGTTCTGGTCCTCAGGCTGATTATTCGTCCTTAATCTGGACAGTGCAGGGTTGCAGCTTTTCTCATCCATTTGTCGTTGCCACTTCTTCCATCTTGTTTGTGAGAAAAGGGTCTCACTGTGTATCTCTGGATGGCCTCGAACTCTGAGACCTGCCTGCCCCTGCCTCCAAAGTGCTGGGATTCTAAGCACTTGCCACCACACCTGGCTTTGTTTTGTTTTTTGAGAAAGAGTCTGGTACTTTGTGAACCAGGATGGCTTTGAACTTTCTGCCTTAGCTTGTGAGTGCTGAGATAATAAATAGGCATATGATACCATGCCTAGCTCCTTGTTTGGTTTTAATAAAATATGCACTGTCTGCCATTCTTAAAAAAATGGGCCTGATCCTTACTTTTCTTTCCTCATCTGTGTCCAGCAATTTCTGTTTTTGCTTGCATTTTGTTTATTCTCCTGAAGAAGTCCTTTGTCCCAGTGGGCTCCAACCAGCATACAGGTGTTCTGGGAGTTGTAGGCTATGGTTTAGCATTTGGTATTTAGTGCTGAGTGATCTCCCAATCCATGTCCTTGCAGAAACTGTTTGGCTTCCTTTTGCAATACATAGGAGATTTGGCTACAGACAGTACACCAGACTTCAAGACCATCGATAAGTTGACTGTGTAAGTAAAAATGTTTATATTAGGAAAATGTAGCTTAATTGAACAGTTTTTCATTGCATCATTGTGGCAGTCAAGTGTTAGTGTGACCTTAGCAGGCAGGTGACTGTCCCCAGAGCTATTCATAGGCCCCACAGCACATACACACGGCCATGACTTGCCCACAGCTTCCCTTTGACACATACAACACTACAGGGATGAGATAATCTTAAATTAGTGAGCCCTTCAGCTTAGAGCATTGGTAGTCATCTGTGTGTTTGTTTCATTAGCTGCTGGACCTCAAGCTCTGGGTAGATTCAGAGGTATTTGGGAACATGCTAGAGGGACCCTTTGTCACCCCACCAGTCCTTACCTCACTGGAATCACACAGAAGATGCTTTGCTTGCGTCTGAGGGTGCCTGCTGGGAAAGCATGTCCACTTGTCCTGCACAGGAGTAGCTATAAAAGGTTCTGGGCTTTACCACACACATGTGGTGGCTTCCTGTTCCCTATGCAATGACTGGAAGAACAGAAGGAACAGATTTCTGTCAGGAGCTGTGGACCGGATATGGGACTCAGTGAAAATCTGCACCTGCATAATGAGCCTGTGTGTCAGCTGCATGTCCAGAAAGATGTTCTTGCACAGTGTTTGTGAGGAGAAGATAAGTTCATACATGAAGTGCTATGACCGACACTTAGAATATGCTTCTAACAGTAGTGATAGTATAAACAGCCATGGCACCTCACATACTCCTACCACTACCACTTAAAGACTGTGACCAGGCTTTTAGGAAATGGCAAAATCAGTATATTTTGTCATAAAATACTACTTGAAATATTAACTAGACCACAAGAAAGGTTGGCCATCGGTAGTTAGAAAAGTGGATTCATCAGTCTGGGTTTATAGTTCAGCAGTAGAGTACTGCCTGCCATGCATGAAATAGGGTTCAGTACCCAACAACCACAAAACAGAATTGTGTATTCATCTGCTGGCTTCTCATTCTTCCTTGCTGAGTTAGCAAGCAACTGTAGAGGGAAAGTTATTGTTTGGGTTTTTTTTTTTTTTTTTTTTTGCTTTTGTTCTCTAAAGTCATCTCTCTTATGTTTTCATTTAACAGGCAGTTATATAATCTTTGCCAGATGTTTCCTGAATCTGCAAGTGAATCCATCATATTTGTTCTCCGAGATGCCATGCACGAGATGGAAGAAATGATTGAGACCAAAGGCCGGGCATTGTTTCCAGGGTTGGATGTGGTAAGCAGGGACAAGGTGCATCAGATGATTTCTTCTCAGCCACTGGAAATCAAGTTTATTTTATCATCACACAGAATGGCTGGTATTGGATACCATGTTTACGGCTTTGAGAGACTGACTGTCCCTTAGTCAGGTGTCTAGCCTGTGGGCCTATGCAACCCAGATTACCTATGAGTGGGACTCAACACATTTGTACATCACAGTGTCACGTTAGAATGTGAAAATTCAGACACCCCTGCTGGGTCTTCCAGAATGATCTGAGAGAACAAGACATGAGACGAAGGTTCATTCTTAAAGACTAATATACAAGAGAATTCTGACTTGAGTCTTGACTGGGGCTATGTTGAATCATAATGGCAAAAATAGAGTTTAAGGCAAACAAAACCACTTTTTACAGAGTGACCCCTACCTGCATTCTGTTCTTATTGTTGAGAAATACTTAAGTCTCTGAGGTTTTAACAGTTTTGTCATAGTCTTGTGCTTCATTTTTAACTGAATTAGTGCCTATGAAGAAATACTCAGGTCAGGCGGTGGTGGCTCACGCCTTTAATCCCAGCACTCGGGAGGCAGAGGCAGGCGGATCTCTGTGAGTTCGAGGCTGGGCTGGACCGATAGCCTCCAAAACAATACAGAGAAACCCTGTTTCGAAAAACCAAAAAAAAAAGAGAAATACTCAGAAGTGCTAGCTACTTCATTTTCTTATGTTTGTATTGAAATGGGTTAGCAGCAATTACAGACTTTTAAGTTTTTGCTAATGGTTTTTATACGCCGAAGGATACCTGGTCTGAGTCAGCTGACTACTTAGGTGTGTCTTCTTGACCCTCCCCAGCACACTTCTTACACACTCTGTTGAAATCAAGACTGTTAAGTTCTGTTGTAGACACTAAGATTAGAGCCATGGCCAGAAGACCCAGTCTCTGCCTCCTGGTGAGCTCATTTCTTGCTGGTGAGTGCCAGTGGGAAGTCCTGCAGTTTGGGACATCAGAGTGGTGCTTGGGATTAAGTCCCAAGTCCTTTTAAGCCCATGGTCATGTGTGGATTCTTCTTCCTTTCTCAGAAACTTTTTTGTTTGGGAGGGCTATTAATTATACCTGCTCAGATAGGCTAATATGAACATTTGTGATACACTAAACTTCACATGACCCTGTTGGTGCCAGGACACAACTGCCACTATAGTAGTAGCTGTATCTAGCTCATGCTGTGGTTCTCTGACTGCTACATTAAGGAAACTTGCCAGGCCATGGAGCCAGTGAGGCTTTCCTAACCCAACTCCCAAACTGGGGTGGATTCTAGTCATTCTTCAGTAATGAGAGTCCCTGCCTGACCAGAAGGAAGTGAGTTGTACTAGTGTGTGCCTGCTGATTTCTAAGTTTGCTTGGATCAGTTGACAAATCTCTGTGCACTGGAGGGTTTCTTGGTGCCTTTTGCTCTTCTGCTTTCACATGTGCTTGGAGTAGAACTACAGATCAGGTATTGGATACTGAGACGTGGCTGTCTCCTCCCAAGCAGATGCAGGACATCATTTGGTATCCAGCAGGCAAGCACTGTCCCCAGCTTTGGTAGTCTGAAGCCCCAGTTCTGCAAGCTAGAGGTGAGGGTTGAAAACCCTGTCGAGCTCACAGACCAACCCATCCTTCTGCACACTCCAGATGAACCCAGCTATATGTCGGAAAGCACGGGAATGCTAGTGTGTCCTGGAGGTAGTGAGGGAGGCCCTGCCCTAGACTGAGGTGTGGCTGTCAATGCTTGTTGTGTCTCACTAGAACTTTTAGGATAAGTTTTGCTATGGGTCCTTTTTTAATGTCACTTAATTTTAATCTGTACTGAAACACTTCCTTTCCAGCTCATTTATTTGAAAATCACCGGGCTGTTATTTCCAACCTCTGATTTCTGGCATCCAGTTGTGACCCCTGCCCTGATGTGCATGAGCCAGATGCTTACTAAGGTGGGTCCCATCTTCCAAAGGTTGGTGGGGTCAGCCCCACATCTCAGGACTGTATTAAACAAGAGTGTTCTTCCACATCCACAGTGATACAGCCTGTGGTCCCAATTACAAGTGACAGGAATCCAGTAGTTCAAGACTGGCTTGAACAATATAGAGAGACTGTCTCAAAATAACAACAAAAAATAAGACCATAGCTATTGACCATTAAGATTTGGCATAAAATTGCTCATCTTAAAGGGCCTGTGAGACCCCAAGGGGATTAGGAGTTCCAAGGTTAAACAGTAGCATAATCCGGCTCCCAGAGCTTCCTGCATGAACTATTTCAGGTGGGGCGGGATAGAGAGAGTTGGGGTGGAAGGTTGAATCAGCAGTACAAGCTTATCTGGGCCGTGTGACTCCAAAACAGACTTCCTAACGTAGGGCAGTTTGATAGGGCTGAGTCCATCCTCCATTTGGGTTTGTGTTCAGACTGTATTGGTGCATTGCTTACCATGCCCCATGTTCAGGGAGCCTTCATAATCAGCTTCTATCAGGATGCAGGGCTTCCTGTGATACTCAGTGGGGTGGTACTGTCTGCTAAGTATGTTATTCTGAAACATGGTCCAGAGTAGTAACTATCTATGTGGGTTCCTTCCTAGTGTCCAGTCCTGTCCCTACAAGATGTGATAAAAGGCCTGTTTGTGTGCTGTTTATTCCTGGAGTATGTGTCCCTGTCTCAGAGGTTCATCCCTGAGCTTTTAAATTTTCTTCTTGGGATTCTTTACATAGCAACTCCAAACAGTAAGAGCCAAGGTGAGTTGATTTATGGAGACTTTTAAATGTGCATCAGAGTCATTCTGGAAAGTTGAGAGAACATTGAAAAATCACTCTGAAGTCCTTTCGATCCAAGCACCAACTGTCTTTTTCTGTCAGGGTGTACACAGCCCACACATTGAATACAAGCTTCACACTTGTATTCACCTCTCCAGGGCTGATGCTAAAGCCATGTAAAGTATTTCAGCAAATTTTAAGAGTTGAAGCTTTAAATATTTGTGACTAGATACCTTTCTGTTTTTCACTTTTTTAGGGAGGAGGAGTAATATGGATTGAGCCCCCTCCTCCCTTTCTGATTTTTAAAATTTCGTCTCAGCCAGGTTTTGGAGCTTTAGTACCAGACCCACGCTCAGGAGGTAGAGGCAGGCAGAGTTTAAGGCCAACCGGTTCTAGAGTGAATTCTAGGACAGGCAGAGCTACCCAAAGAAACCTGCCATTAAAAAAATTTTTTTTGAACAATCTCTGTTTTCCAGACTGGTCTCAAATCCCTAGGCTCAAATGATTCCTGCCTCAGTGTCCCAGGCAGCTTATTACCATACTACCACACCCAGCTCTCCTTTTTACTATATTTATGGCCGGCACTGCTCTGTAAGCTGAGACTCTAGGAAGGAGAGCTAGGGGGAGCCAGAGTACTGGGGAATTCCAAGTCTGATGGTCTTAACTGATTTTTTTTCTCTGGTTCCTGTTCTCCCTCCCTTCATGGAACTTCCATGATGCCGAGTGCATTCCTCAAGATCCCCATGACATGGTCATGGGCCTCTGTTTCTGTGGGCAGCATTTCCATCTTTAAGACTGAAACAAGGCATAGCTTGAGTGAGATAGGGTGCTGTAGTGTTACTAAGTGTTCCAGCAGGCAGGTGCCCTATTCTGAAGCCATGGCCAGTGAGTTATTCAGCCTTCCAGTTACCACCATTCTTTGGATTTCCTGCACAGAGCTCCCTTATGGAACTGCTCTCCAAAGACTGCCTGCTTCTGGGTATCAAGCTTGGGTTGAGAACAAACCATCCAGGGTGACCTGTCATAGATGCTGTAGTTCCCTATAAAGAATGCTGCAGCAGAAAGTGCAGGCACTGTAGTGGAGTTAGGAGGTGCTCTCTTGGCCTGGTAGGGGGTTGGAACAAGGTGGCCATCCAGTTGCCCCTCATGTACTCGGTCACCTCCGTATAACCATGCCTGAGCTGTCTCCTACCATGCTTCTCTGCCTCGATCATTAACTGCTGTGTTTTCAGGCCTTTGCTAATGTCCATCTTCTCCATCCTTTCAACCTGCTCTGACCTCTGGTGAACTCCAACCTAACCACTCTCTAGCATTCCTGCTACTTCTCATTCTGTTTTGGTTTTGACATCTGTTTTTGCTCTCTCCCTGTCTAGTTCATTTATCTGTAAGGGTGCTGTTTATGCCTAAACTGTGTAATCTGAAGAAGGCCATAGGAAGTCTGTTGCTAGCGGGCTTCCAGTTTGAGTTAAGTGTGTTGCCTCACCCATCCCCTCTGGAGCTTCCATGAGAGGTACCCTTTCTAGGCTTATTTGCCCAGTTGAAATGACTTCACTGGTATTTAGCATGATCTGGCAGCTTGGTGAGACAACTTTTAAAGGCTGAGCTACTACAGAGTAGACCCTCTAAGCCAGTAATATCCAGGTCCTTTCTGACCTGTCATGCTTGGGATTCAGGTTCCGCTCTGGTGCACCCTTTTAGAGCACTTGGGAAGAATTCGGAATTGCTTGTGGTCTCTGACAAAGCAGATGTGACCACGTGGCAGAAGGGAAGCCTCTCCTTGCACTGGGCAAGTAGACTGAGCACTGTGACAGCGACTAAAGCCAATCATATCAGGTATGTGTGGATATCCCAGGGACATCTTAAATGTCCTATCATATATAGCATTATTTCCAAAGTATACTAACTTGATTGGAAACTGAAACCAAGTCCCCTTTCAAAGATATCCTTGCATTTCCTGTGCCTCCTTCCTCTCCAGCAAGCAGTATTGTCTTGACTGCCATAATGAGCCATTACTGCTGTTGAGATTCCACTTAGGTTTCCTAAGCTGAAGATGAGAAGTTTTACTTTGCCCACGTTGTTGGCCTATCAGTGATGAGCTTGGTCCCTTTCATTGTCCTTTGCTCTTGCAGACTCTCCTGCCTGGCCTCATGTCTGACCCTGCTGAAGCACTGTGTGCTCATGTACAATGGATTACCATCCTTCCATGCCATCTTCCAGCCCCACCAAACCCTTCTGACAGAGCATCTTGTGAACTGTAGCCTCCCCCAAGACCTTCAGGTGAGTCTTACAGGCAACTAGGCACCTTTCTCTGGTCTTCGACTGTTTGGGAGCTGGCACCAGCTTAGTGGTATTTTTTTGTCATTGAAGTTGTGACTTAAAAGTCATCACTGGGAAGTAAGTCTCTGCCAAAACCATCTTCAAAATCATGAACACAAATGAAAAATAAAATTTCATTAAGAGGCTTTAGTAAAGGAAGGAAGCAAGCCAGGCAGTGGTAGCACACACCTATAATCCCAGCACTTAGGACGCAGAGGCAGGCAAATCTCTCAGTTTGAGGCCAGCCTGGTCTACAGAGCGAGTTCCAGAACAGTCAGAGCTGTTACACAGGGAAACCCTGTCTTTAGAAAAAAAGAGGCTTCTTAGCACCACTCTGGTTCCAGGCCATCCAAAGCACCTTATCCCACAGTGTCTGAAGGTGGCTCCTTCATCCTTTGGCATGACAAGAAGCTCCGAGAGACTTCCTTACTTGGCCCTTAAAACTCCCGGCCTCGAACTCACAGAGACCCGCCTGCCTCTGCCTCCCGAGTGCTGGGATTAAAGGCGTGCGCCACCACCGCCCGGTTAAACAAGGCTTTTGATGCCATAGCATGTCTAGCAAATCTTCCATTCACTGTTCAGGCTATTCCATACACATCTCCCTCCCCCACCTATGTGTCTCCCCCACTCTCCTACCACACTGTTTTGTGCCCCTTGGTTCCTAACTGGTCTCCTGCCCTCCCCCTCCAAGTCATCAGTCATCCACATGCCAGCCCGGGTTCCTCAGTGCAGAAGGCCTGGTATCACCTCCATACCCAACCCCTAGTGGCATCTCTATTCACAATAAAAGACAGAAGCTCAGGCTACAATACACACCAGGGTGGCTTTCCCCTGTGCTGTCCACCACTCCATGCCAGGCCTTCCGTGGCCACTGCCTAGACTTTGGTGTGCTGTTTGCCCTGTGCACATTATACCCTCATCTCTTGCCACTGACATGTGCCACTTGAAGACCTGGCTTTCCTAATTGCTAAAGTCCCAGAGTCTAGAGCAAGCCATCCCTTGACTATACTGACACCCATGTTGATCTGGCAGCTGCCTCCACACACTTCAGGTCACCTAGGCAGGGAAGGTAGTCTTGTGTACTTTAATCAGAATTGGGCTGATGGTGTCTTGCCACTGTCTCCTGGTAGAGAGGCCATCTGCTACTCTCTGGATACAAACCCTCACATTTACAACTTTCTCACTGGGGGGACGGGGTGTTCCTGCATTTGCAAATGTATAGAGGTCAGAGGGCGATGCCTTTAAAATTTAGTTTCTAGGGCTTGAACTCCAGCTTGGTGGCAGGAGGCCATATCTGCTGAGATATCTCACTAGCCCACCTCATTTCTGTTTTGTTTGGTGGGGGGTAGGTGGTCAAGACAGGGTTTCTCTGTGTAAACCCTAACCCTAACCCTAGCTGCCCTGGAACTCACTCTGTAGACCAGGCCTGCCTTGAACTCAGAGATCCGCCAGCCTCTGTTCCCAAGTGCTGGGATTAAAGGCGTGGGCCACCACCACCTGACCCACCTGCATTTGTAAGGAATCATCAAATATGGTTCCCTGTGTAGAAGGTGGCGACCCAGCCAAGCTGCACCAGGCAGTGGCAAGTGGGGCCTCTAGGACCTCTGAAGGCCTGCTGTTCATGGCTGTCACAGCACCTGCTGTTACCATTTCCTCAGGACCTGTCTGGAAGCATACTGTCAGAAATGGAAAGCCAAAAACAGCACTGTCGTCCACTGATATGTGAGAAGAGCAAGCCAGTGCCGCTAAAGCTGTTCACCCCCCGGCTAGTCAAAGTGTGAGTGTGGGGTACCCTGAGGAGCCTGGTCTGTGGGTGGGCTAGAGATGGGCAGTGCATCTGCTTCCCTCGGGCCGACTGGGCTCAGCTCCATAGTCTTGTTGACTCTAACCGTAGGCTTGAGTTTGGACGGAAACAAGGCAGCACCAAGGAAGAGCAGGAAAGGAAAAGACTAATCCACAAACACAAGCGGGAATTTAAAGGTGCCGTCCGGGAGATTCGAAAGGACAATCAGTTCCTGGCCAGGATGCAGCTCTCAGAAATCATGGAACGGTGAGGAAGGACTGTGTGTATGGGTGACACCACACTTAGGCAACTGGTCTCTCTCAGCACTAGGAAGCATGGTGACTGGTATCTGGCAGCCTTGGCAAGGCTGAGGGTTTAGCCAAGTGTTTATGGTTCTGAACTGTTAGTGTTCAAACAGAAGAAAACCAAGATACCCTGAAAACTGATGCAAAAATGACATTTGCTTTTTTTTTTCTTTAGGGATGCGGAAAGAAAGCGTAAAGTAAAGCAACTTTTTAACAGCTTGGCCACGCAAGAAGGTGAATGGAAGGCTCTGAAGAAGAAAAAATTCAAAAAATAAATTGTTTTGTAAATGTAGCTAGGGTGTATTGTGTGTTGTAATGATGGGCTCTCAGGGAAACTGTGGAGTGTCTGATCCATCTCCCTAGCCATGCCTCAGCGCTGTTTTAGCCTCCATTGTCAGAGTGATGATGGCACATGCCTAATCCCAGCACTCAGGGGGAAAGAAGCAGGTGGATCTCTTTGAGTTCAAGGCCAACCTGGTCTACAGAGTGAGTTCCAGGACAGCCAGAGATGTTATGAAGAGAAACCGTGCCAATAAAAACAAACAAAAAAGGCCTCCAGTGACAAGTGAGCTCAGAATTAGAAGTATTGTTGAGAGGTCTTCACTGTTAGATGACAGTCACACCATGACATTGTGTGCAGTCTCATAAAACTGACAAGCTATCATAGTTTGGGTAAGTGTACCATACAATGTTTATTTACCAAGTCTACCTGCACAGTTCTTAGACCATCTCATCACACATGACAGTACATGACTGGATCATTATGTCCAGATGGGTCTTGTCACCTGATGTGGCTTCTGATGTGTGAGATCTTGTATAACAGTTGGTGCTGCTGGTTAGGAATTTTGACTTGGATCCACCATTAGAGCCCAGCATGGGCAGCTGTGGTGCCCTGGAGCTAAGATAAGCTGGTCAAGAACAACCTTGGCTTGCAGAGGCTACATCATACCAAATGTACTCACCTTATCACTTCCCTAAGGATTTTTCAGAGACAGGGTGCGTGGCTATGAATCTAGAATGGCCTGGGGCCTGATAGCCATCAGCCAGGCTGGCTGGCACCTTGCTCAGGGGTTCCTCCATTTTAAATTAGCCAGAGTTCTGCCGACTACAAACCACCTGCGTCAAGAGGGGCCAAATCTGGCACCGAGTAACAGAGGACTTGGTATCCAACTTATGATGGTGGGACATGCCAACAAGAAGCTCAGCCTTTGTCCTGTGCCATCAGAAGGGGAACATAATACAGTTAGAAGAGGCCCTCACTCAAAAGTGCATGCTAGTGTGTCCTCTGCCAACATGGACTGCAAGAGGATAATAGCATTGGTTGGGCATGACTTTAATGTTTTCTCTATCTGAAAGTTTAGTTTTGTTTGGGATTTTGGAGACAGGGTCTCAACATGCACTGCTCTGGCCATTCTCAAACTTCGTAGTTGGTTGAGGATGACTTTGAATCCTGGTCTGTCTCCACCATGCCCAGCCCTAGCATAGTTTAGAGTAAACTATGTGGAGGCAGGAAGAACAGGAATTCAGTCAGCCGTGGCCACATGAGACCCTGACTCAAAAGAGAGTTACAGAAGTGCCACGGAAACAGAACCGGGCAGACAAGTCGTCTCTTAGATACATTAACTCTCCAGAACTTTGCTGTTTGCTTTCTAACACCACTGAAGGCCCGAGGAGCCGCCTCTACACTTGTCTGCTGGGAGGATCCAAGCTGGTTCCCGCCGCCTAGCCTCCCGGAAGAGGAGGTGCCTGCTCCAAGGCCTCCGGGGCGTGGCCGCTATCCAGTGTGCGTTCCTGTCCATCTACTTGGTCCTGGTCAGGAGCTGCCGCAGGTGTGCACGGATCCCAGGTGGGTGGGCAAGAAGCAAGGGTTTGGGTATTGCATGGAGAGACCAAAGTGGCGTTCAGCACAGGCGCTCCGGGCGTCCACAACCTCCAACCAGGGTTTCCCCCATCTTCTCCCTGCTACCCAGCTTGCAACAGGGAATCCTGATAGCTACCGCTCTGAGCTTACTGCTACCCTGGGTCAGTAAGGGAGTTGAGCCTTGCTGGGTGCGCCAAGACCCCTTTGGAAGCACTTCCATTATGTCTGGCAAGAACCTGGAAATTTGAGTTTTTCAAATGGAAGTTAAGCGGGGGCTTACACCCCAGCGGCATCTTCACCACACCCTCTACCCCAACAGGGTCGGAGCTTCCACCATGGGATGGGCAGGGGATGCAAGCTGCACACCGCGTCCGCCTATACGGCCTCGGCCCGCGTCCGAGCGCCGCGTGGTCACTGTGATCTTCCTCGGCCTGCTACTCGACCTCCTGGCCTTCACGCTGTTGCTACCTCTGCTGCCAGGGCTCCTGGAGAGCCATGGCCGAGAACAAGTGAGCCCCTCCCCCAAGGCGGAAGCACTCCCCCTGCCCAGCCTGCTAGACTCACGCAGCTGGAGTTGCTTTCCTTATCATCTAGGACCCCCTCTATGGCTCCTGGCAGCGCGGCGTAGACTGGTTTGCCACAGCCATCGGAATGCCAGCCGAGAAGAGGTACAACAGTGTCCTGTTTGGAGGTATGTCCCTGCGTGCCAGGCTGGGGCCCACAAACCCTTTTCTCTGAGAGCTAGTTCCTTCTGAGCTCTTAGTCAATCCTCCCCTTCACTGGGTTCCTGCCAGGCTGGTTCTTTCCTGCAGAGCCTCCTTCGACTAGCAGGTCGGTTTTTTTCACTGAGGCCACCTGGGCTTGAGTTGATGGCCTGTGAGTGTAAGACTCGATGTGGTCTACACTCTAGGATTGATCCACATGGCTAAAGCCACCAGTGATGCTGACCTCTGTCTCTCAGGTCTCATTGGCTCAGCCTTCTCCCTCCTTCAGTTCTTCTCTGCACCACTCACCGGAGCTGCCTCTGATTGCCTGGGGAGGCGCCCAGTAATGTTGCTGTCCCTGGTAAGTCCCTGGATCCAGGTGCCCACAGAGAGAAGAGAACCAGCTGTGGGTTCCTGCCAGCAATAGGCTCTCATCCCTTCTAGAGGGACCTCTGATCTGGTGTTATACCAAGCTAAATACACCTAAGGAAGGCATGGGGACACAAGTGGCCCGGGTCTGAGGGTGTTATATGTGTTTACCTGTTTTACTGTTGGCCTTTCCTGGCTTTAAGTGACCGTTCCTGCCACTTGGCCTCCACCCATTGGCAGACAGGTTTGGCCATCTCCTATGCAGTATGGGCTGCCTCTCGGAGCTTTACAGCCTTCTTGGCCTCCCGGGTGATAGGAGGCATCAGCAAGGGGAATGTTAGCCTCTCCACAGCCATCGTTGCTGACCTGGGCTCACCTCCAACCCGCAGTCAAGGCATGGTGAGTGAACAGACCCAGGGAACAAGGATTGATGTCTGGGCTTGGGTCTCTGTGCCCAGATCAAGCCATCTTTTCCCTAGGCAGTCATCGGGGTAGCCTTCTCCCTGGCCTTTACTGTGGGCCCCATGCTCGGAGCATTTTTGTCTGTGGAAATGGTGCCCTGGATCAGCTTACTCTTTGCGGTCTCCGACGTGTTGTTCATCTTCTGCTTCTTGCCAGAGACACTGCCCCAGGAGAAGCGGGTAGGTCCAGTTCCAGGGGTAAGGGCTCCTTCTGTAGGTATGAAGGGGTTCCCTTTATTTGTGCCAGTGCCAAGGAGATTGGCTTGCCCTCAAGCTGCTAACATTGCAGCACCTTGTAGGTTCCCTGGATCTTTGCCCCTAAGGTCTCAGGTTTGCCTTCCCGGGGAGTGAGGTGACCATCCTAGCCCATAGGCTGCCAGGTCACATGCTTCCAGACTCTTGGCCAGCCTTCACTTTCCTCCACAGGCCCCCTCAGTCACCCTGGGCTTCCATGCTGCTGCCAACTTGCTCAGCCCCCTGGCCCTGCTTCGTTTTGCAGCTGTCACCCACCGTCAAGATCCGCCTGCTGAGGACAGTAAGGAAGCTCACACTCATTGAGCTTGGTGTTCCAACTACACAGCATGAACAAAGATCAACCTGTGGTCTGTGTTGACTTGCAGGACTCAGAAGCCTACGTCGATTGGGTCTGGTCTACTTCCTCTACCTCTTCCTGTTCTCAGGCCTGGAGTACACGCTCAGCTTCCTTGCACACCAGCGCTTCCATTTCAGCAGGTAGGTGCCCATGTTAGCTAGGCTCTGCTTTAAGGCTCAGACCCCAGGTCCACATGCACTAGCATCCTGGCCTTGCCCATCCCCCAGGCAGTTGGTGGCCTAGGGGGCTGGGTGCTCACCCTCCACCTCCTAGCCTGCAGCAGGGCAAGATGTTTTTCTTCATCGGCCTCACCATGGCCACCATACAGGGCACCTACGCCCGACGGATCAGCCCTGGCAAGGAAGTTGCAGCTGTGAAGCGGGTAAGGGACTTACTTCCTCTACAGTTCAGGACAGGTGGTGCTCTTGACTCTGGCAGGAACTGGTCTTGAGGTTTCTGTTTTCCCCAGGCAATGTTGCTCCTAGTGCCAGCCTTTCTCTTCATTGGTTGGGGACACTCACTGCCCATGTTGGGCTTGGGGCTGCTGCTCTACTCTTTTGGTGAGTGGGACCCGCCAGGGCTGGTGTGGGCAACCCCATGCCTCTCCTGGGCTGACATGTGCCCCTCAATATTCTCCCACCAGCCGCTGCTGTTGTGGTACCTGGTCTGTCCACTGTGGTCTCCAGCTATGGTGAGAGTCCTCCCCCAAAGACTACTCAGGGTACGAGAGGGCCAGTTGGCATCTGACAAGTCTACTCCTCTCAGGTTCTCCAGGGCAGAAAGGCACAATCATGGGCATACTGCGGAGCCTCGGCGCTCTTGGTAGGGCACTGGGACCCATGGTGGCTGCCTCAGGTAAGTAAGTGCTGCAGGGTGGCACCCCAGGCTCGCTGTGTCCCTCCTGCAGCCACTCTAGCTGCCTGCACTGCTCAGTCCTGGCAGCTGAGGCACACGGGCAGGAACGGGGCTAACAGAAGCCTGTGTGAGCACCGATCTCTCCACAGTGTACTGGCTGGCTGGAGCCCAGGTCTGCTTCACTGTGTGTGCCGGACTCTTTTTACTCCCCTTCTTTCTCCTGCGGAAGCTGAGGCACCCAGAGCAGACTTTCAAGGAGGAGTAGCTGAGCTGCCACACCCTGTCTTCAGGAACCTGGGCCAGGATCACTCTCCACTCCTATCCCACTCCTTCCTCCAGGTCCAGGAAGGCTTGCCACCCCCATCCCCGCCCCCATATGGCATCCCAGCAGGAAACCTGGGCAGCTTTTTTCTTACTCCAAAGCCTTTGAGGCTTCTGATTGTTTTTATCTGTCATCCTTCTGAATGACCAATAAAGCAGCTATTTTGTACCAAGTGCCTTTCTTTTTGTCTTACTATTATTTGACAGTTTCATAGTAAATGTTATCTGATACTATATATACCCCATTGCCCTCTTGATGAAGCTCTTTCCAACAACTTTGGTGGCCCACTGGAATTTAATTAGTGTAGATATGCTGTGGTGTTATATACTAGAACATGGGCCACATTACAGGAGAAAATGACTTCCCCCCTCCAGCAACCTTAACTTCTGATGGCTCATCCTTAGGGAAGGGTGAGACCTACCAAGATCCTCCCCCATCAGTAAATGGAATGTCACCAGGCTCAAATTTCATTATATGCCCTTCTGCATCAGAAAAGGCAGTTACAAGTCCAAGGTAAAAAAGACTCCAACAGTTCATAGTTATTGGTGACATCTGGTTAAGAAATAAAGACCTGGGCTGGAGAAATGGCTCAGTGATTAAGAGCACTGCACTTCCAGAGGTCCCAGGTTCAATTCCCAGCACCCACATGGTAGCTCACAACTGTCTGTAACTCCAGTTCCAGGTGATCTAACACCCTCATACAGACATAATGCAGGAAAAACACCAATGCGCATAAAAATAAATCTTTAAAAAACAGAGAAAAATAGTTTCTCAGTTCTTAACACAAGACAAACTCTTAGAAAACCTATTTTAGAGCAAATAAGATGGCCTAGTGGATAAGGAGGGCATCTGTCACCAAGCCTAATGACATAAGGTTGATCCCCAGAACCCACATGGTAGACAACACACTCGCTCAGGTTTTCCTCTGACCTCCAAGCACACAACATAAAACACACATGCCTAGACACACACACACATACATGCAGCTAAATAAACTACAGGAACCAAGACATCAAAATATAAAACTGCCTCCCAACCTTAGACAAGGAAACTGCTTAAAGACTTTATTTGTGAGTAAAACCTGTTACAACGAGGAAAGGGCACACAGGACCAGTCCTCCAAGTCTGTCCATATATGCAACGATATTTCATGTGTAATACAAAGAATTAGACTACAAAAGTGAGAGGTCATTGCATATGGTGGGATAAAGGACGGGGCGGGAGGGAGGATGAGGAAGAGTCCGGAAGAGTGAAATCAGGACTAGGGTGACAAAGTGAGACAATCATTGCAGCAGGCTGTGGGGTCCTGCTTGGTGCCTGGTCGGGAGGGTCACATGGCTCAGTCCACACCCTAGCACCTGCTCTACAGAGGCCCAATGCCCACAGGGGTATCTAGGGCTCCAGCAGGCTTCCTCACTCCTAGTCAGGCTGGCAGTGGCAGCTCCCAGAACAGTCCCCCCCTTTTCAGGATTCTACCTGACCACCCTGCATTTCCCACTAAGCAGGTTCAAGCCCTTTTCTAGGGATGAAAGTAAAAATTCACAATAGGATGGATCAAGAAAGTCATGGGCTCCAAGAATGATGCAAGACATTAATTAGTTGGCACCTTTCCAAGGCTGGCTTCTACCATGAGTGACCTTTTATGAAAGTCAGGGCATCTTTCTAACTGAGTTAAGATCCCTGTTCCATTACAAAACCTTCCCACACAAGTCAAGAGTATTCTGCATTCTGTCACAAGCTCTACAACAAAAAATAAAAGAAAAAGTGGCCTGTTCAAATTCACAGTCAAAAGATAGGCTAAATTGCAAACCCACTGAAAGAAAGTTCTAGAAAGGACTCTTCCCCCTCCTGGTATCTGTTCCCTATGATGGGAATCCAAGACTCCAGTAAGATAAACTATGAACGCCTGAATCTGGTTTTGGTCATGGGGTCACCAGTTAGACCATGCATAGCATTGTGCTGGGTGTACACAGGGTCGCTCACTGCTAGGGCAGCAGGCTCAACCCACAACTTTAAGGCAGCCACAGTGCCCTGGGCCGCTGATGGACATGAGAGTGTTTTCTCAGACCATGGCTGGATTCCCTGTGTATGGGGATAACTGGCATCACCGAGCAGAGGATGCCAGCAGAAGCCAAGTCCAAATCAGCCACCTGAGACTCCACAGGGCAGAGGGAAACCAAGCAGACAACTCGATATTCACGACAGAAGGAGAGTGAGCGGCAAGGCTCAGGAGGGTGACGCTGTAACCAGAGCTGGCAGAAGCCTCCGATGCCTTCCAGCCAGGACCAGGATTCAGTGTCCCCCTCCTGCAGGGGGGCACAACTCAGAGGTGCAGGCTAAGCCCATCTCCCACAGAACCCAAGGCCCAGGGTGGGGGGTTGAACATCCACTCAGCACTGGTGAAGGGGCTGACCACACATGGAAAGTGGCTCTAGTTACATGGAGGTCTTGGCTTTTTGCATTCCATTACACAAGAGGACAGAACACAAGACGAGAAAGGGAATCCTGGCAGAGTCAGGATTAGACATGACAGTGTGCAGGGTGGGCCTTCAGGAGTCACTCTTCTTCTTGCTCTTCTTCAGGAAGGAAGGGGTGCGGAACTTCTTCTTCTTTTTGGATGGGGACTTGCCTGGAGACCCATCGCTGCCAGGGTCCATGGGAGACCCCTCCTCGGTGGTAGGGGAGGCTACCTCTTCAGCCCCTTGAGCTGAAGCTGAGGCTGGCTCAGGGTCAGCCTCAGCAAGGGGCTGAATGGGCTCTGGGGAAGCACGGACTTCCTCCTCCACTGCTGGGAAGCCAAGTGCTTCTGAAGGCTCATCAGGGGAGAGGTCAGGGAGAGTTAGCTTGAAGGTGGTGGCATCACTGTCATCCCTGGATGTCGGCTCCTGGGGAAGGTCTGATGGTGATGGTGAGAGAGATGGATTAAAATCTGGACAGAGCAGCTGGAAATAAGAGCACTGGCCAGAGCTCCCAACTTGTGGCAGTTTCTAGATACTCCCTAGACCAGAAACTTGACACATAGTGCACTCTACTGTATAGCTAGATATAGCACATGTTATAAAACCTCCAAATCTCAGAGGGGTTCTAGTACCTTCTCATGAAGAACTTACTGTCAAAACCAGACTGACAGGGCCAGAGCCTGCCACTTCTACAAACAGACCCCATCAGGCCATGCTACTCTGCTGGACAACAAAGAGAGGTCTGCTGTGTCCTGTGTCCAGGACTTAAGTCTAAATTTTGTTCTACAACATTCAGTCTCCCCCAAGGCAGCCAGCAGAAAACCAGAAGTCAACTATCAGATTCCATATGCAATAAAATAAAACTATAGTTAGCTACAAAATACCTGTAAGGCAAGCTGCCTTCACAACTTGAATAGCTAAACATAAGGAGCAAAATGTAACAGAGGGCAGGTTTCCATCTAGGGCACAACACATTTCTACACTGACAAGGGGACACCAGTAGTGTAGACATTCAGTCTGTAAAATGATAAGCAATTGGAGTGTTAGGCAACACCAAACCATTTAGTACTTAAAAATCAAGCCAAAGATCAGAACCAAGAGCAGCCGAGCTAAGCATGGGTTAGGAGCAGCCTGGCCACTAAAGGCTCCAGGCCTCAAACATGAGTGCTTAGGCTTTGGAGACTGGAGACAGAAGCCCCCAGAGAGCACCCTGATGGCTATCCTGACCCAGAATAATTGGCAGAGAGCAGACTGCAGGCCCATAGGCTCCACACACCCTAGCACTGGGACTCTCTCCAGCCCACTAAGCTGCCAGTCCCAACTTAAGCACAGGTCCAAACAAGCCTCCAAAAACAGGGTGGCAGAATCCACCCTGTCAGAACCCAGTCCACATTTACTCCTGACCCCTTCTGGCAAAAGCTCCCCGCCAAGCAATCAAGAAATATTCTCAAAGGTTAAGAATGCTTTCTGTGGCCCAGGGTATTTGGGGCAGCATTATGATAGGGGCCAGGAACATCCTGGAAGGTGATGTCACTTTTCAGCAGTCTAGTGACCAAGGAGGCCACTGAGAAACTGAGTACATTAGTTAATAAGGTCCTCTGTTTTTACTTTGGGTATACAGAAAACATACACAACACAGAAGCGGGAAGGCAAGGCACAGCAAGCGCAAGCACCTGGTTAGAGCAGAGGCAGGCGCGGGTACTTACTAGGGCAACAGGTACTCTTTAGCACATCCGTCTCCTGCTGTAAGGCGGCCACAAGAAAGAAAGCACAAGTAGAGAATCTATGCATTCAGTCACAGCCATCGGGTTACATAAGAAGGAAGGCCAAGCCACTCTTATAGACCACAGACTGGGCTGAGGGGAGCCAGGAGACACAGACACACATGGGAGACTAAGGGACACACGTGTCACGTGTCGAACCCACACATACATGCGGTGGTCTGAGAGGCAGAAGGGGCAAATACAGCACTCTCAGGGGACTCATTAATGCAGCAGGTCTAGAGTCCTGCAGTCTCCACACAACTGAAAGCACCAAGGGGCCACCAAACCTCTGTCAATGCTGGGAGGTGTGCAGGCAAAGGGTAAACTGACATGACAAGATGTGGGGACACTCCCTGAAGTTGGCCCTCCCCCACTCACAACAGCTCAAAAACTTGACTCAGGTTTCCCAGGACGGAGCAGGTACAGAAGAAACAGCCGAGGTTTCTGGAGCTGTGTGCGGCACTGGCTTTGTGGAATGCACACTTCTTCATCCATGGTAATGAAATGACTGCCACGCTCCATTACCAGCACACACGAGCCATGCACCCTTTCACAGCAGGGCTGACACCAGGCCTCCCAACAGGACTCACCTTCTTCCAGCTTGACAGGAGTGCTGGGGGGAGTGCTGGGGACAGCTGGCTGACCTGGGGGACACTTTTCTTTCTGCTCCCCTGTCTCGTCCAGATTATCTACAGATGGAAACAGTAAGCACAGGCACAGTGATGCAGTTCAGGACCCACCCCTTCCCCAGCAGCACAGCAGCAGGGTCCTTGCCCTGCAGGCTGCACCTCCGGAGTCAGCTGGACCCCCAGACTGGAATCTTTTTCTTTTTTCTTTTTTTGATTTTTTTCGAGACAGTGTTTCTTTGTGTAGTTTTGTAGACTAGGCTGGCCTTGAATTCACAGAGATCTGCCTGCCTCTGCCTCCCGAGTGCTGGGATTAAAGGTGTGTGCCACCACCATCAGGCTCTGCTTTTTTCTATACAACTGAGGTACTGACTGAATTTCAAAAACTTAACCAGTTGTGGCCTCCAATTAGCAAATACCCTGCCTCAGCTTCTCAGGTGCCAGAACTACAGACATGAGCCACCACACTTGGTTAATTTCTACCCTTCTTACAATGACAGTCTTCAGGGCAAAAAGATGGCTTAGAAGGTAAAACTTCTGCACAGCCTGTCTACCCAAATTAAATCCTGGGAACACATAATGGAAAGCAACAACCCCACAGGTTGTCAGTCCCAACCTTCATGCCCCATGTGTACACCTACACTCACATATACACACATAAAATAACTACTTATTCAAAGAGAATCTTCCAAAACTGCCCTGTGACTGACTGCTAGACATGTCCTCTGTGAGTGAGAAGCCCCTCTGGCTGCAAAATAACACCTGTTCACAGTCAACCAGGAAGTCACACTAGCATTATATAAGGTTTTAGTAACCCTGGCTGTTCTGGAACTCACTCTGTAGACTCACTCTGGCTTCAAACTCAGATTCGACTGTGTCTGCCTCCTGAGTGCTGGTAATAAAGGCGTGTACCATCAACACCCTATGGCCACCCCTGCACAGGGATATTCCCAACATTCTAATTCACAGCCCATACTCACAGGAGACGGGGTATGAAGAAAAGGACTATGCTCCAAGTGCCAACCTATGACAACCACTGTAATAAAGACAGAGCACAGTGCAACCAAGAGCCTCAAATGCTCAGAACTGAAAATCATGCTGGAAAATGGTGGTGCACACCTTTAATCCCCGCACTTAGAAGGCAGAAGCAGAATCCTCAGGCCAGCCTAGTCTATAGAAGGAGTTCCAGGACAGCCAGGGCTACACAGAGAAACCCTGTCTGGAAACAAACAAACAACCCAACAACAACAACAAAAAACTGAAAATTACAGACCCTGGCCCAATCCCAGATTTTGCCATGAACATACCCTGTTCTGGTAGAGCTATTCCCCCCCAGCTGCAGACTCCCTGCTCCAGTCACTGGAAACCAGACAACTCCCAGGGACTTTAAGGATGAGCTCAGATGTCTGCATGCATAGCATCTGGGACAGTGCCTGCCCCTGCACTGATTAGTTATGACCAATTAGCATTAATGAATCAGGAGGCCTCAGGAAAACTTTTGGCAGAAATACTGCATGAATAAAAAGTATCTCTTAAACATAGTATTTAAGCTGTCTTTCACAATAACTAATCCTAAAACTAGTAAGTGATGGCAAATGCACAGAAATCCTAAATGGCCAGTTCTACACAAACCCCAGAGAGAGGACCAACCTGAGTGCCGTGTCCTCTAACTCTCTCGTCACTGCAGCTTCTGGAAGAGCAAAGCTGCAGCTCTAGTTTTAGCCTGGTCTGGGCAGAAGTCCCTCTACATACACTGTGTCATGATGGCACACACGTGTCTGGACACATCACTGCAGAGTGTCCCATCTTGACAAACACCACTATCAGTGTGTTTAACTTTGTAATTCTTTCCTTCCAGCCCACATGACTGGAGCAGGGCCATGAGAGCATACTGCTCAGGTCTTAACCAGACAAGATTTGTGCTTGGTGTACAAGCCTTTTCTCACACAGAGGCCTTCAGACACTCCTGCTCTCTGGAGATCTCAGAGCACTCACCTTCAGAGCCCTTCTCACACACAGAGAGGCCTTCAGACACTCCTGCTCTCTGGAGATCTCAGAGCACTCACCTTCAGAGCCCTTCTCACACACAGAGAGGCCTTCAGACACTCCTGCTCTCTGGAGATCTCAGAGCACTCACCTTCAGAGCCCTTCTGCTTGCGCTCCACCTCTCGGCGGTACTCCTCTAGTTCACGGTCTGTGAGCGTGTTGAAGGGGTTGGGGCCTGTGGTGCTCACAATTACATGGGGCTGGTATTCTTTCTCAATGATGGCTTTGGAGGCTGTCACCAGCTCCCCCTGTGGATCAAAGAGATTGGTATGCAGGAGCCTGACCTGGTGGGACCACCCTCCTCCCAGGAACACAGCAGGCAGGGGGAGGTGGGGGCTTTCCAGGAGCACACAGACATAAGACTGTACCACTTGGTCCTATGGGACCTCCCTCCTCCTGAGCAAACAGTAGCAGGGGGTGGAGGTCTTTTTCAGAAGCACACAATAATTCCAGGACCACACTGCTAGGGCCCATGGCCAATGTAGACTTCAAAAGCAAAGACACTAAGGTACAGAGCCACAGGCACAGACACCCATGGGGAGCAGCCTCTTCTGCCCCTGCAAACAGGAATGGCAGAGGACTATGCCTGAACAACCAGAACAAAGTGTGTGAAGATTTGCTTACGTTCTTTGTTGTGTTTTGTTTTTGGAGGCAGGGTCTCACCATGTGGCTCTGGCTGTCCTGGAGTTTACTATGTAGACCGGGCTGTCCTCGAACTCAGATTCACTTGCCTCTGCCTCTTAAGTGCTGGTATTAAAGGTGTGCACCACCACCGCCTGGCCTGAGATTTACTTAGGAACTTGAAGTTTAACAAGTTTTCTGCCCTTCTGACTGGTTTATTATACTGGTTTACAACCACAACCAGTTCCTGAACTTATCCCACAGCACTAAGAAGTAACAGAAGATCCCCAAACAGGAATCTGGAAACAGAGTGTAACACAAAAAAAACAAGCAAAGCACTAAGGCAGCTCTGACTACTACCCACAGTGGGAGCCAGAGGGCCCCACCCCACAGCCGGGGGGGGGTGGCCCTCAAGAGTTCAAGAACATGGCCCAGGAGACACAAACATGCACATGATGAAATGACAGCTATGAAAAGAGGTGTCCCAAACCATTCAGATGGTAGGCCTGGAGCCTCAGATTGCACACTGGCAAGTGGTGAACACCAGAGGGAGTCAGTGTCTTGGCAGTACTAGTTCCTAGGGACAGTCAACCCACACCAGCAACTAGTCTTCAGGCACTGGCTGGAGAAGCTGGTGTGTTTGGGTTGAATAGCGGACAAAGTATTTAGAGTACTCCGTGTGTGAATGGTGGCATAGACGCCCACAGGAGTGAAGGGCAAATATCCTGAATAGGCCCATTGTTGAAGAGCCTCATGGTGAAGGAACCTTCCTTAGGTCTTGCCTAAGGATGATTGGGTTTTCATTTATGAGTAGCCTACCCGCTGCAAGACAGAAAGGAATTTGAGTTCTGTCGCTTGCTAATGATGGCTGAACCAAGCCCCTTCCTGTCCAAAGGCCTTAGTCTGCCTTAATATTCACAAAAGGATCCTATTAGCAAGACTCTCCAAGCAACAACATTCTGTAAACACAGCAGTATGCTGGCAGCACCTGAGAGCTGCCATGTCCAAGTTCATGTAATCAAATGATAGCAGGTATCCACTCTCACTGAGACAGCAAGGCTTCTGCACCAAGTCCTGATGTCCTAGAGGACAAGCAAGACTCCCCTGCTGGATCAGATGGCCCTCAAGAAGCACACAGCAGGCCCTCCACCAGCCAACGGTGCTGATAAGATCAACTGTAAAAACATGTCAGGCCACCTCTGACTGAGCCTTGGCTGCAAGAAGGCAGGATCATGAAAGCTTGATACTGTCTCACTCCTGACCTATGATTGAAGCAAAGACTCCAAGGTGTGCACATCTGGGTTAGTGAGCAGACCTCTCAGAACAGCAGATTTTCATCTTCAGCTCACTCACCCATTTCCACTCCCAGAAGTGCTCTCTTTTCTCCTTAGGAGCTATTTCTGTTCCATCTTAAAAACCATGACTTTCTTCCTCTCTCCTCCTGCAGCTGCCAAGATTTTCACCTAACCTGTATTGCTTTTTTTAAATTCTTTTTTTTTTTTTTTTTTTTTTTTTTTTGGTTTTACGAGACAGGGTTTCTCTGTATTGTTTTGGAGGCTGTTGGTCCAGCCTGGCCTCGAACTCACAGAGATCCGCCTGCCTCTGCCTCCCGAGTGCTGGGATTAAAGGCGTGCACCACCACCGCCCAGCTCTTTTAAATTCTTAATAAAACAGCCCATGAGCTAGAGTGAGAGAGAGACACTCAGATCTGACTTTCACAGTACTGGGCCATGAACATGCTAGGCACATATTACAAGGTCAAAGAGTCCAAGAGACAGACTTACTCCCCTTGGCACTTATTTCTACCACACGGCATAAAGGGGAAGGCCCTAGTGAAGTGCCTGTAGACACAGGAAAACTCACAATACACAGACTGAACTTCAGAGTCCTTCCCTGCCATGGGCAGAGAGACGGCGCTATAGCTCTTTATACCCTTGTCTCTACCCCTTAATGCACCTGCAATAAAATTCAGAAGGTAGCCCAGATTTTTATAGGTTCCACTTTGGGCTGTGTGAAACTCAAGTAGAAAAGGCTCTGGTATTCCTTCTAGGCATAGAAGTTTAGATATAAGATGTGAGCGAAATATAAGAGTTCCAACTAATGAAACTCCTGAGCCTGGGGAAGGCAATCCCAGCACTGGACAAACAGCCATCAGCAAAAAGGAAAAGTCTAAGACTAAGCAATTCCTACCAAAAAAAACACAAGTTCCCAAGTCCCAAAACCCTGTTTCTCAAGTACTCAAAAGAGATATGTCTCCCTGTGCCTGCCTCTCTGAGAGGGCATGCTTAGGACACAGGAGTTTCTGAGCTATGAGCCAAACAGGAGTTTCTGAGCAACAAGAAAAGTAACTAATGCAGGGAACTTAATTTGTAAGAAGCTTACAAAATGGATGAGCAGCTGAGTAGAAGTGTGCCTGCCTATCATACAAGGCCCCATGTTCCATCCACAAGTCAACATGCTCCCCAACCCAACATAAATGAGCTGGGTTGGCCTGCACTATGCTCTCCTGTGCACACATGTGAACCTATTCAGATGGTAAAGACATGCCCTCGGAGCACCCACATGACCTTCTGAATAGAGCTAAGAACAAGAAATAAAGCTGTCACCGGATGAAGAACCAGTCCAAAACGCATGATCTAATGGACTTGGCTACCCTGAAGCTTTCCAAATAACCCCAACAAGTCAAAACCTATGAAATGCACCAGACCCAAAAGACAGAAGAGCAATTATGACTGTGACTATGTTGTAGCCCACAAAGTTAAAGGATCAGCCCATAGACTGCACCTAAGGCTTACAGATCACACACAACTTCACATACAGCAGATAAAGACTATTAACTGAGAGGCTCATATGACTTACAGCTCAAAGTACCAACAAGAAAAGCAAGCTGGAGGGTAAAGAGTATTCCCTCCCTGTTCTCTGGCAAATTCCTTCTAGAGGTATGTAGAAATAAATATAAAAGTGAGAAAACAAGACTCACTAAATTGATACATAAATATGAAAATATGCAAAAATACTGCTATTGTGAGAGATTCCAGGCAGGAATTAAGAAGCCCACTATTTATCTAATTTTATCTGGCAATGAGAACACCTTTTAAACAGTACTTGAACTTCACATCAAGTGTGTTGACAGCCTCAAATTACCCAACTTCAAGCTCTGAGCCATGCATTAGTCATTTTTTGTTTTGAGTTATTTCTTTTTTATTTTTTTACTTCTTTTATCTTATTTTTTAATTAATTAGTTAACTTTTGAGGGAACAGTCTCTCTATGAGGCCCAGACACACCTTGAAGCCTCTCACTTGGGCCCTCGATTACTGGCTGTGCCACTATGCCTTACTCTCCCTGTATGGTCCAGGCAGGCCTTGAACTACTTTGAATTCTCATACCTCAGCCCCACCCCGCCCCAGTGTTAGATCACATTTTATTTAAAGTTAAAAATTAATGCATTTTATCTCCAAGGGTTGACAAAGACTGCCATGTTTTATTTCTTATCCTTCTGAAGGGACATCTTTAATTGGCTTCCTGTTACTACAACCAAAGCTGAACAAGTGAGGGAAGATCTCAGCAAAAGCTGCCACTGCCAACAGCACCCAGACAAGCCCATTTGCAAATATATCCTGTAAGAGGAAAACTCTGAAACCCAAAGGCAAGTACTAACCAAGGTCACATTCAAAACTGCAGAAATGTACCATGTGGCACCAGTGGACCATTTCAAGTAAAAACTTAAAATGCTGAAAATTGTTTAAAAAAAAAAAGACAATAGGCAGAGCACAGCTTCTATATAATCTCACAGAGGACCTAAAGGTCCTTGTCAAGCTGCTTCATTAACTAAGACAAAGCCTAAAGAGGGGAGCTGGTTTGGGGAGGGAAGGGAAAAGAGCACCGCGGACCAGTAGGTAGGTAAGGACAGGGCAGTGAGTACCTTTCTAAAAGAGACAGATTTAGCGGGACTAAAGGTCTGCTCTGTAAGCTCGAGCCCTTCGATAGTTTCCGTACAGTCAGAGAGGGGTGCGTCCTGCAACAGTAAACTGAGTCATCAGAGCACACCAGGCCCAACCTTAAAAATATCAACCAAGACCACACGATGAAGCCAGCTAGGAGCATGCAGCAGGGGCTTTATGAACAGCATGGGTTGGTGATGACAGTGGTACGTGCAGATATTGGACATGAAACCAGGACCACAGCTGGCCAAATTTTTAAAAATGCAACAACAATCGTCTATTCCTGTAGTCAGACTGAAAGCATCAGATGGTATCTTGATTTTCAAAGATAACTACTTACACAATTAGCTTCAATGTGTCACTCCATGTAAGTCACTTTACAGAAATGCATGTAGATGTGGATGGACCACATTTACAAGCACCCGCCCAATCCGCATCCCAAGCAGCACTGTGTTGCAGACATGAGTATATACCAAAACAAAGGTCCACAGCCCACCCCTCTCCTAGCGTTTACACAGCACCCAGAGGTTACCAGGAAACCCAGGTTCAAAGCAGTGGCATATAAACCCCTTGAGTATGCATGCACTATAAGGGGCAGGGCTAGAAGGGTAGACACACCCTCGGCATGCTTATACTTGGCCTAGAACTCAAGTAAAGTGTCTGGGTTATCATGAATATTTTTAACACTGTCCTAGAATACTCACCTTATAACATCATTCTCTCCCAAGACATGAATAACACTGGAGTAGATGGTCTTAGTCACCACCCACTAATGTCAGACACACTGTGTTCTCTTACCTGAACGAGGCTTCTGTCCATCATTACACCACACAAAACCTGGGACTGAGGTCCTGCTGTCTTAATGTCCTGTAAGTTCTGCTCTCGAATCTGAGGATAGGAAGAAAAGAGGCACATGAGCAGTACAGAGAAGGCAAACTGTAACTTTCTTTTATTTTTTTAAGATTTTTTTATTTATTATGCATACAGTATTCTGCCTTCATGTATGCCTGAAGGCCAGAAGAGGGCACCAGATCTCCTTATAGATGGTTGTGAACCACCATGTGGTTGCTAGGAATTAAACTCAGGACCTTTGGAAAAGCAGTCAGTGCTCTTAACCTTTGAGCCATCTCTCCAGCCCCCCCCTTTTTTAAAGATTTATTTATTTATTATGCATACAGTATTCTGCCTCCATGTATGTGTAACTTTAATCCTGTCGTTTACACACTTAGACCCTGGCTATGTGCAAGCTATGCTTCTGTCTAGGCCCATGATGGTAGGATGGCTAGGACACACCTAATCTTGGGTACTGGCTGAACTGCACAGAGGGGTCATAAACTACAGGCATGAAGGGCTGGGCTACTCTTGTCTGTTCACACCCTCCACGTGGCTCTGGCAAGGTACAGATCTTCCACTAAGTACCTTCCAAAGTACTTAGTAAGTCAGTGGGAAATCCTTGCTATGCATCTGTCTTCTACTAACATTTCGAATGCTGATGGATCTCATGGTCTAACACACTAAATACCATTCACAGCTCTCTGAATGAACCCTGAAAGACAGGGCAGCTGTGTATTTCTACTAGGATCAGGCTCTGCAGTTTCCACTTCGGAACTGCTATTGAGCAAGAATCAGTTTAAGAAACAGTGGGACCCCAAACTATGAGCAGAAGCAACACTGCAGAAAGATAACCATTATAAACAAGCACACTCTTCACCCCATAGCATATGGCACCTCTCCCAACCCTACACCCACACTCCCACCAAATGCAGACAGAATACACACCTTGTTCCTCATCTCCTGGACCTCTTTTGGGTTAGTGTTCAATGGAACAAACAGGTTAGGGACAGCAGAGGTGGAAGTTCTATGTCCATCCTCTTTAGTCCACTGTAATGTCAAGAACAGGTGAAAAGTCAGGGTTATGATAACAGTAAATGACACCATAGCATCCAAAATTTGTCCAAATGATATCACGTCTGATCATGCACTGAACATCACAGGACGGAACCAATGACCACATTTCCTGGGTCACCCAGCAGAGTCATTATAGGAGTGGGATGAGGCCACCAAAAAAAAAAAAAAAAAAAAAAACAGCAAGTGATAAGTGATGGGACTCAAAGTCCTGACTGACAGAAAAGGGCCATGAAGAAAGCTCAAAATCTGGCACACAAAGGCAACTACACAGCTGAGCATCATAACCCATGGACCTGCCAGAGGAAGCCCCTAAGAGACCATTGGTTCACCGCCCTGAGAGTCACCCAACACCAAAGCCAACTGGAAGCATGGGATGACAGTCATGAGAAGCCATGTGATGCTCCTACCCCAGGGGTAGGCAAAGTCTGCACTGTGAGGCAAGAGTGGGCATCACCAAAGTTTTGCATTAAAATAAATGAAAGCATCAGAATGTACCAATTATACACTATTCAACCCAAGAAAAGTACTGTATTAGCACCAATACAGTAGCTACCTAGTAGAAGATTTTGGTGATGTCAAATATTTTATATAACTTAATACTTTTAAGTGTTACAAAAATACCCCAAACAAACGTAAAGCGCCTCATGAGCCCTGGAAGGCTGTTTTAGGCGTCAGTGCACACTGTTCACACGCTGTACTTTTCATCCGTTGTTCTCACTTTTTTTTGGCTCTCCAATAAAATATGAGATTTTTAGCCAAATTCTAATACTTAAGCACAAGTGGGCACTGAACAGTAAAACAAGCCATCTTGCGAGTGTTATGCCTTTCAGAATATTTTTGAGAGGCAATAAAAGAGCCATAAACCATAAGACTTTAAAGGAAGCAACGAAACCGCCAAATGCTTAGCCACTGTGAAGGGGTGTGGAATGGGCATGGAGCCATGGGTACTCACTGATGCTTATCTTCTGAGACAAAAATAACTCCAGCTTTTTATTAAAATAATTTCAGTAAAAACATTAAAGCAGACGCTCAGAAGCTTGAACACATTTGAAAATAGTGATTATTATAAATTAAAATATACCAACCTGAGCTGGGCATTGGTGGCG
Source organism: Mesocricetus auratus (assembly GCF_017639785.1). Taxonomy (NCBI): domain Eukaryota; kingdom Metazoa; phylum Chordata; class Mammalia; order Rodentia; family Cricetidae; genus Mesocricetus; species Mesocricetus auratus. The sequence goes on along the minus strand of NW_024429190.1, from coordinate 14,747,887 downwards.
CACACCTTTAATCCCAGCACTCGGGAGGCAGAGACAGGCAGATCTCTGTGAATTTGAGGCCAGCCTGGTCTACAGAAAGAATTCCAGGACAGGCTCCAAAACAATACAGAGAAACCCTGTCTCAAAAAAAAACCAAACAAACAAACAAAAAAAACAACCTGGGCACACTGCACAGAATTTGTGTTACTTCAGAACAGTAAGAAACACAGAGATATGCCGATCAGGCCCTTTGAGGCACACATCAACTAAATGCCTCAAATAACTTGACTTTTCAAGCTAAGTTCCAGTGCTTGCAGCTTCTGCTGCAGATATGCAGAGCGCTCACAGCATCAGCAGACAGGGGTTTGTTTGTAAGGTACACTTCCTTGTACAAGTAAATCAAATGAAGAAAACAAGGGCAGGAAGAAAGAAGAGGAGAGCCACACACCCAAGCCCTGAGGCCAGCTGCAGTCAAGCAGGGTCCCTGCCCACATGGCACAGCTGCTCAGGAGCTTGGAGGCTTCTCATGACACCAGAACCACCTAGAGAAGAGAAAACCTTCTTTTTCTTTTAAGTGTTTAAAGTAAAAGCACGTTTCCTGTCTGCTTGTCCTTGCAGCAGGACAAGCTGGGCTAGCTGAGCTTGTCATGCATGGACAGTGTCCTAGCACGAGGGACTGTGGCTATGGGCTTTTGCTACTTATCAGCTCAGTATCTGGGCAGATTGTCCAAGCTAGCTTATACAAAATTACGGCTCTTCCTTACAGGGATATTTCAGCACTGGGGCACCAAGCATGTCTCAAGGCAAAGGAGAGCCCTGAGCAGCAATGACACTTAAAACGGCACCCCTGGCCATGTCTTGTCGCTGGTGCCTGCAGATGGCCTGCGCTGCACTTGGGTCATGCCACACCCAGCAGGAGTCAGAAGACTCGCCACCATGGCCGTCTACTCACATGCAACAGTCCATGCAGAGGGCAGCGGGTGTGAGCATTCGGAGGCTGTGGGATAAAGGGAGGCAACAATGCCGAAAGAGGACAAGGGTCAGTAAAGAACTGGCCAGCGAGCCACAAGAAAAAACTGCTTAAGAAGACACCAGAGATAAAGAGGTTTTGATAACAGGACAAACTGAAGAGTGAGGCTGATGCCATAAGTATCTCTTCCTAAATGAAGTTGCAAGGTTCCTCAGACACACATGAGTTAAAGGAGAGCTTCTGCTTTTAGTACTTTTGCTGTGTGAGGTTGGGTTAGCTGAAATTATTGAAGAGGTACATTGTATCTTAAGCAGTTTCAAGCAGATAGTATTAACTGGGATTTTACCTAGGACAAAGTAGATTTTGGCTCAGAAGGAAGCAAGACACACAGGCAGTGCTTATTAGTAAGGTCAGAACAGGAAGTTCCCAAAGCCTCCGGAGCCCCAGCTGCCCAACTTGCTCTACGTCATCTAACTATGAACAGTAAGGTAGGCACAGACCAAGCAGTTGGTAATACAGCTTGGCACGCAGACACCGGACGAGAGAGACTGCAGCAAGGGTTTCACGTGATCGTGTGTAATGTTCGTCCACACCTTAGTCTTCGACTTGGGACTGCTTCCGTTCTGCCCCTCCTCAGAAGCTTCATCACCCCGGCCAGAGTTCAGCCATCTTGTCTTCTCTCGCTGATGCTTCTGAAAACTGTGTCTGAGAGGTGAGCACGTGCCCGAATCGCCGTCACTAGCAAAGGAGTGGCCTGTGACACTGGCAGGGACTTCCACATCACTGCACTTTTTAGACCTCTCCCTCAGAGCAGGGTATCGATAAGGGTAGCCAGTTCTGTAGCCCTAGGATCCAAGCAGAGAGAAAAGCAGTCAACATTCCAAAGCTCAAAACAAGGTTTTACTTTGGGTATCTGATGAGAGAGCACTTCAAAAAAAAAAGTAAAAAAGAAGGAAAGAAAGAAAGAAAGAGGAAGGGAGGGAAGGAGGGAGGGAAGAAGGGAGGGAGACCAAAGCTGTCCTTTGGCTTACACAGCACATGCACACATAACCCAAAGAATGTCAAGAACTGGTGCTCAGATGTTTGAGCACAACGTGTGAGTTCAGTCTTCAGCTTGAGTTTATGATCATCTGTGATGCTTTAAAGATGTAGCCCACCTAATCCGCACTTCTGTTGGGTCAGCTTGCTTGCTAACTTCCTCACAAACACTGGAAATTCCCTCATCTCAAATACCCAATGCTTAGCACCCAATAGTTGAGGCAAACAGATTGTACAGGAGCCCCCAGGTCTCTGTTACTCCTTCCCCTCTGGGCCTAGGTGGAACTTCCAAATCTGTTTCTATGCCTTGGCAATCACTAGAGATAACAGGCATGGATTACACAGAAACAACAGTGCCCATTTTGTAGGTCTCCCTCCACATTGATAGCTCGGAAAAAGCAAGCTACCATGGGTACTGCAGCCATAAAGGGACAGAAATACTCTCTGGAAGTAGATCGTCCCTCAGCTGAGCTTTCTGACGAGAGCCCAGTCCTAGACAATACTCTGATTATAGCCTTCAGAGTTCATTGGTGCCTGGATTCGACTCAGGAAGTGATGAAATACTAGTGATATGCTGTTTCTAATCACTAAGCTGAAACTATTTTTGCTATATAACATAAAGGACCACCAAGATGACTCAGCAGATGAAGGTGCTTGCTAATGGCCTTGACAATCTGAGTTCAATCCTGGAAGCCATGTGTTAGGAAGGGAAAACTGACTCCTGCAAACTGTCCTTTGACTTCCACGTGTGTACACTGCATGTGCCCTCCCATGCACACAAAAAAGCTATCTTAAAAACAGAGAGGTAAAATTGTGTCAGACAAATGTTTACTAAATTATCTAATGGGCTCAGACTCAGAATGAGTCCCTCACTAAATTCACAATGCAAGACACATGGAACTATGGAGGCCACATCTATACATTCAAGAGGCTGCACCTGTGGCAGGGGTACTCTAGAACTATTCCCACAGGCAGCATAGTAGGAGGCTACTTTGGAAGGTGGTACCACTGACTTCATGTGGTGATACATTATTTATGATTTATTAAAGCTTGCCTGAAGATTCAGAAAGCAAAGTCAGCCACAAGCCATAGAAGCCAGGCACACACCTTTAATCCCAGCAGCCAGAAGCTAGAGGTGGTGGTACACACCTTTAATCCTAGGACTCAAGATTAAGAAACAGACAGATCTCTGTGAGACCAAGGCCACCAGATCTACCCAAGAGTTAATCAGTCTAAAAGAGAATTATAGCTCACACCTTTAATCCCAGGATTCATGAGAGGTATATAAGGCAGGAGCAAGGCCTCAGTATCAGGCATTCATTCTCCAGCCACACAGAAGATAGGGGCATTTATTCTCCAGCCACATTGAGGATAGGGGCATTCATTCTTCAGTCACGTTGAGAATAGGAACGCCCCAGTCCTTTTAGAGGTAAGAGCTCTCTAGTAGCTTGGCTGCTTTGCTTTCCTGATCTTCAGGTTGAAACCCAATATCAGTTTCTGGTTTCATTTATTTATCTGTCAACTTGGTAAAAACCTAAAGTCAGCTTGGATGATAGAACCTCAACTGAAGAATACCTTCCATCAGACTGACCCATGGCCATGTCTGAGCTATTTCATAATTGTTAATTGATGTAGGAAGGCCCAGCCCATTGCTGGAAGTGCCACTTCTAGGTAGCTGGGCCTTACTTTGAATAAGAAAAGTAGTTGAGCAAGCCAGAGGGAGAAAGCCAGTAAGATCTGCCTGCCTCTGCCTCCTGAGTGCCGCTGCTGCTGCCACCACCACCTGGTGCAAAGCCATTTCTTATAATGTGTTTTCAATCCTCAGGACAATTTTCTAATCTGCATCCAGGGAAGTGAATGTTTAACAGACAGAGTAAACCATTTCTGAAAAACTCAGGAAGAGACGGCAACAGACTGTCCCTAGCACATTCCATCTTCCTACGCCATGTCTCCAACTGCGTCACAGCCTCTACACCGCTGCCTTCCTTCTCTCAGCTTGCCCTGTCATGGTTCTATCTATTCCTTGGGTCCCCTTCCTGAGGGCCACTCTAAATAAAATTTTCTTGTTTTGTGCAACAGGGCCAGACCATGTAGCCCTGACGTCTGGGAACTTAAACACAGACCACATCCTGCCGTCTGTTTTTATCACTGTGTGGTCTCACCCTCCCTGTTATGGAAGAAGTCCTGCAATCTGAACATCTACATTATGCTGGGCTCTGGGATCTTCAAGCAAGATAGGGTCCCAACAAGTAGACAGACAGCAAGTGTCTATAGAACTACACAATCAGGCCCCAAACAATGAATTGATTAGGATTAGTAAAATAAAAACAAAACACTTGGCTGCTTTAGAAAGTCTTGGGGTTGGAGAGATGACTCAGTGGTTAAGAACACTGACTTCCAGAGGTCCTGTGTTCAGTTCCCAGCAACCACATGGTGGCTCACAAGCACCCATAATGAGATCTGGTGCCCTCTTCTGGTGTGCATGGGCACATGCAGACAGAACACTGTATGCATAATAAATAAATAAGTGGATGAATGAATAAATAATAAATAAATAAATAAAGCTTTAAAAAATGTCTCTCTCTAGTTTGCTTACAGGATGACAGGCACTGGCTGACTTGACTGCTAGTTATCCAGCAGCCAACTGCATTCTTAGTTCTCACTAAGTCCAAACATAAAATTATATTTTAAAATGGATCAGGGGCTGGAGACATTGCTCAGTGGTTAAGAGCACTTACAGCTCTTGTAGCACCAAATTTTAGTTCCCAGCACCCACCTCAGTAACTGTTGTAACTCCAGCTCTAACGCCTTCTTTTGGACTCTGTGGACATTATTCTCTCTCTCTCTCTCTCTCTCTCTCTCTCTCTCTCTCTCTCTCTCTCTCTCTCTCTCTCTCTCTCCCTCCCTCCCTCCCTCCCCACCTCTCTCTCCCACATACATAAACACACAGACATATACATAATAAAAATACAGAACTTGGAATGTGGCTCAGCTAGAAGAATAATTATCTAATATGTCCAGAATCCTGAGTTCTTGACCCAGTACTGCAGAAAACTGGTTATGGTAAGACGGTAGTACCCTTTTTTTTTTTTTTTTTTTTGGTTTTTGTTTGTTTGTTTGTTTTTTTGGTTTTTCGAGACAGGGTTTCTCTGTATTGTTTTGGAGGCTATCGGTCCAGCCCGGCCTCGAACTCACAGAGATCTGCCTGTCTCTGCCTCCCGAGTGCTGGGATTAAAAGCGTGCACCACCACCGCCCGGCGACGGTAGTACCCTTTAATCCCAGTACTTGGGAGGTAGAGTAGAATTAGAAGTTCAAGGTCATCCATACCTACGCAATAAATCTGAGGACAGCCTGGCTTTATGAGACTTTGTATCAATAAATAAATAAATTTGAAAAAGAACCTTTATGTCTACATTTTATTGTGATTTAGCCTAGTAACTAAAACCTGGTAATTCCTCACGACGGTAGTGTGACAGCATTCAAATACACATGGAAATAGCTATTTCAACTGCTACACAAACAGAATCTGAGCTTTAGAGCATTAAGGTTGCTGTCAAGTGGAAGCGCCATTCTCACCAGATTATCAAGCATCCGCATAAGAGCTTCAAATTCCTGCTCCCCAATCTGCCATGAGGGAGGTGATCCAGTGCTCTCCTCTGCTGGAGTCCCTGGAGAACGGGACTTGGCTTTGTACTTCCCAGGATCCAGTAGGACTAAGTTGTCTGGTCCTCCAGCACTGGCCAGCGTTCGAACCTTTTCACAAATAAGCAAACATGACTTGGTTCCATTATGGAGATCAAGAGAACCAGATGACCACAAAGAGATACTGTAACACACACAGCTTTCCAAAAAAGCAATAAAACATATAGGACAGCTGATTATAAGGTCATTTTCAGGGATTTTTTCTTTATGTATATATGACATACATAAAGCTATAGTGCACACCAATACTCCATAAATGATGCATGCATGCATACGTATGAAAAATTAGAAATAAAAAGCCCAACAATCTTTTGTAAGTTCCAGATCATGAGTTCATCATGGCTAAGGGATTGATCAATTGATCAGATCTTCATTCTTGCAAGTTAAGTACCAGAAAACCCACATGAGCCCCAGAATCATGCAAATAAACTATAAGCTAAACAGAATGGACTACCTGGATCTCACAAGCAACCACAAGGTTATGGATGTAATAAAAGGCCTCCTCCACACTCTCTCCAACTGACACAAGCCCATGATTCCGGAGAATGAGAACCTAAGAGAAAATCAGGGAGATCTGTGGAACAAGGCACCAAGACTGACCATTCTGGACTCTACAACTGAAATACCATGAGATGCTACTGACCTTGCTTTTAGGGCCCAGATTTTTCTGAATCAAAATTTTTTCCTCTTCATCAACCAAAATGCCATGATAGTCATGATAAGCAACATCTCCGAGGGAAAGTGCCTCCGGGGAGATAGGCAAGAGCCCACATTTCATTGCAGACACCTACACACCAGGTAGTCACCGTGACAAAGAAAAGTCACAGTCAACAGCAACTCACAACTCACAACACACGCTTTCCTCACAGAAATCAAATGACAGTTATATATATTTAATTTCATTCTCTTGTTGGAAATAAATGAACCCATAAACTTTACTTCTAGGGCCCCTGACAGTAACCGGGAGAACTTGGGAGAAAACCCATGCCTGGGATTTTCCAGTGATTACAAATACTATGACAGTCAGTTCTTACTAACACAGTGAGTCATGGTTTCATGAAAGGAGCACAATAGGCCCTCTGAGGAGTTGTGTATCAAAGGGAAAAGTTCCAAGTACTAATGTTTTGTTCACATTTCAATTTAGGCTATAGATAAGAGAAAAAACATCTGAAAATTAGATAAAAATTTATAACAGACAATTATATAACTATAATTCCTCTTATAGTTATCTGAATAATATAATAAAGTGAGTTTCTTGTTTTTGGGTTTTTTGTTTTGTGTTTTGAAACTGGGTCTTAACTATGTAGCTTTGGCTATCCTGGAGCTCACTATGTAGACCAAGCTGGCCTTAAATTCACAGAGTGTTTGAGACAATATAGTAAAGGGTTTTTTGCTTGTTTTCTGTTTACTTGTTTTGTTCCAAAACAGGGCTTCTTTGTATAGTTTTGGTTGCCCTGCAACTAGCTCTATAGACCAAGCCGGCCCAGAAATTTTTAAAGTAGAGTCTCAAATAAAAAATAAGTAAGCCGGGCGTTGGTGGCGCACGCCTTTAATCCCAGCACTCGGGAGGCAGAGGCAGGCGGATCTCTGTGAGTTTGAGGCCAGCCTGGTCTACAAAGTGAGTTCCAGGACAGCCTCCAAAGCTACAGAGAAACCCTGTCTCGAAAAACCAAAAAAAAACAAAAAAAACAAAAAAAAAAAAAAATAAGTAGCCATGCATGGTGGGGCCTGTCAGTCCAGCTCCTCACAGACTGGGGCAGAATGATCTTAATTTCAAAAGCAGCCTGGGCTATGGGGTAAAACTCTGACTCAAAATATAAAGTAAAAAGAAAATTAAAGAATATCTCAGTGTAGAGCACATGTCCTAGTATTCATTAGGCCTTCACTTCAATCCTCAGTACCATAAACAAACAAACAAAAATTTACCCAGCTTCCTAAAATTCCCCCAAATGTGTCCAAAAATATCCTATTTTTTAACATTTATTTAAGCTGGTCATGGTGGTACAAGCCTTTAATCGTAATACTCTGGAGGCAGAGACTGGTGACTCTGTGAGTTTAAGACCATCCTGATCTACAGAGAAAGTTCCAGGCTGGCCAGAGCTATACAGTGAGACCCTATCTCAAAAAAAACAGAAGAAAAAATAAAAGTAAAGAAAACTTATGTTCAACTGCAAAGATCCTCACACTGAGAGGCTAAGGTAGGAGAATCATATGTTCAAGGCCAACTTACACTACATAAGTCAATAAACTGGAGCAAAAGAATTGCTTCAAGTGGCTATACAGTTCCGGGTCAGTCAGGGCTACACAGCAAGAGTCTATCTTTTAAGAAGAAAGGGAGGAAGAGAGGAAAGGAGGGGAGGAATGGAAGAGGAAGGGAAGGAAGTCAAGCTACAGGCTGAAGGTGTAGCTCAATGTTACATGTAGGCTTAGTTTTATCCCCAGCAACACACACACAGAAAGAGAGATTTTTTTTAAAAGAAAAGTCAAACATTGGAAAGTTTTTATTCCTGTGTGTGACTGCGATATACAGGAAAGTGTAGGTGTGGGTAAATACCTGTACAAGCACATACACCAGAGAAAGGCAGCAGGTGTCCTGCTCCATTCCTGTCTACCTTATTACCTTTGAGACAGTGTCTCTCACTAAACCTAGAGCTGGGCTGGTAGCCATCAAAACCCAGTAATCTTCCTTTCTCTGCCCCCTCACAGTAATGAAGTTACATGCATTCATGCAACCATACACTGTATTTTATGTGAACCCTAGGTATTTGAATTGAGGTCCTTTGTTCAAGAAGTAAACATTCTTACCTGCTGACCATTTCCCCAGCTCCAAGCATTATGTATGTATGTATGTATGTATGTATGTATGTATGTATGTGTGTATGAAACATGTAATAATTTAGAATCATTTACTTCTTACAACAAGAGCAAGTCAGAGCTCACAAAGAAAGCTGGGCATAGTGGCGCATGCTTGCAGTCCCAGCACTTGGGAGGCAGAGGCCAAGCGATCTCTGAATTTGAAGCCAGCCTGGCCTACATAATGAGTTCCAGGACATCCAGAGATACATAGTGAGACCCTGTTTTAAAAGATAAACAAAACAAAAAAAAGAAAACAAACAAATAAATCAACCTATGAAGCTAACAGGGTGGCACACTCACCGCAGCCCCTGCTGGTGTGTGAATGTGCACAATACATTTAGCATCTGGTCGAGCAGCATAAATCGCAGAGTGTAATGTGAAGCCAGCCTGATTTACTCCCAGGTTAGTGCTTCCACGATCCACTATATCTCCTTGTAGATTGACCTTAACCTGCAAATAAAAAGGGAAATCTTTACATTTCAAGATGACTTCAAGGTACCCTTACTAGAAAATGCTGAAAATCAAATTCAAAGTGTCCATAGCTTCAATTTCAAAGGTTCCTCTCTAAACAAACCACAGTTTAGAGCACTTATAAGGACTAATACAATCTTTATAGCCATGATGACAAAGAGAAGGGCATTCTCACCAAGCTGGATGCAGTCACTTCACTGTAGAGAAGTCCAAAAGGTACGATGAGGAAGTGTTCCTGCTCAGAGTTCACTCTGGTCTGTGGGAAAATGCCCAAGTCAGCACAGAAGTCCAACTAAAATTAACTGTGTCACTTACAGGACACAAACTCACAGGTGGATAATTAGGGAGGAACTAAAGCATACAGTTTATCACGAAGCTAAGATGTGCTGAATAGTTACTGTACTGTAGAGCAATTAAACTTATCAAGTAAATACTGGTCATGCCAAGGAAAATGACTGTTCAGGGAACAAGCCAAACAGCCCAGTTCAACACCCACCCTCTGACATGTCAAGTAGTCACTGTAAACTTGGTCTGTGGCCATCAGTCTCATGGCAAAATGGTATCAATCCTCAGAAGTAGAATAATGAAAAACAAAACCCTACTTAAAAGTTTTTCAAGGAGCTAGAAAAATGGCTCATCAGTTAAGAGCACTTGCTGCTCTTGCAGAAGATCCAGGTCTGGTTCTCATAACGAATATCAGGCAGTTCACAACAGCCTATTAGTCCAGTTCTAGGGGATCCAACTCTACTTATGGCTCTATGGATAACGGCTGTGGAATATTTGTTTAACTTGACAATGATGCAGTTACATTTGTTTATACTGGAGACTATTACTTTAACTGTATAAAGCTATGTTACATTTGTTCATGCTGTATTTGTTTAACAATGTAAAGATGTGTTACATTTGTTTCACCTAGTCTGCCTGAGGAATTTGATTGGTTTAATAAAAAGCAAAATGGGCTGGGCAGTGGTGGCCCATGCCTTTAAACCCAGCACTTGGGAGGCAGAGGCAGGTGAGTCTCTGTGACAACAACAACAACAACAACAAAAAACAAAAAAGCAAAATGGCCAATAGCTAGGCAGGAGAGGGCTGGTGGGCAGACAGAATTAAGTAGGTTCTGGAGAGAAGAAATGAGGGAGAGAGAGGGACATGCCCAGGACCAGAAGCTAGGCAGCTGCCAGCCAGCCAGATATGAGAAGCAGGAAAGTAAGATAGATATAGAAGAAAAGAAAGTTAAATGCCCCAAGGCAAAATGTAGATGAAGAGAAACAGGTTAAGTTATAAGAGCTAGTGGGACAAGGGCAAGACAAGGATGAACACTCATAGCTAATAAGAAGTCTCCACATCATAAATTGGGAGCTAGTTGGTGACCCAAAAGAAAAAGCCTGCTACAGATACCTGCACACACATGGTATACACACAGACAAGCAGGCACACAAATACACATAAAATAAATAATAACTAAAAGTTCCAAACTAGATTTTGATAACATGTAAACCTGTAGGATGATGGAAAGATGAGCACAAATGAACACATTTTCCTCAATGTTTGATGTAGTTTTGAAAGTCTCTGTACCAAAACAGCATCACCCTCTGGTTTTTCTGCATCTTCCACAATGTATGTCTCTCTCTACAACAATTCATTCAGCACAGAAGGGCACTATATATCCAGCATATACCAGACAGTCAGAATATAACAATGAAAAAGAAGAGCTCTTCCCACAATAAAAGAAATCTCATTTTCATAAGCAACAATTTTTGGATAGACTTAAGTGCCTCTCTACAAGGCAGGCATGGTGAAGCATGCCAGTGATTTCCAGCACTTGGGAAGGAAGCTAAATTATAATGATCCGGAGTTCTCAAAAGTCCCTAGGTAAGGCTTTGTCTCAAAAAAAAAAAAAAAAGTTCTTACAGACTAAATGGAAGCATGTTACCCAAATGCTACTGGTTAACACACTGTAACACTAGCTATGCTTAGGTGCAGGATTTATAGAGGGAGGAGAGGAAAGAAGAATTGATTTCCTGGTTATTAATGAATTGGACAATTTTTCATATGATAAAACATTTTACTTTTTTTTATAAAGTTATTTTCTTGTATTTTGTTCATTTTATACTGATGTCTCCTTTTTTTCCCCTTTTTTCCTGAGGCTAGCCTGGTCTATTCAGCAAGTTTCAAGTCAGAGCTATATAGTGAGACCCTTTCTCAAAAGACACAATTCCAATCGTAAGCTTAACAAATTTACATGTTTTAATAGAAAACACTCAAAATATATGAAATTCTTAGTCTAAAGCAAAAGGGATTACACTCAAAATTTACACATCAAATGAAAGAAGAGTATTTCAGGGTAGGTGTCGTCAACGGTGGTCTCTCTGAGCCTGTATCCTTGTCTACCATCCCTCCTCTGTAAATGAGATGGACAGCCTCAGACCCTCAGCCATCCCTAAAATCCAAACACACCCAGCACTCAGGAAGTGGTGAGCTGTATTGCTGCAGAGATCACCTAGTGCACTGGCCCAAGGCTAAACTTCAGACTAGTGCTGAACCAATTATCTGTAAGGTTCTACAAGTGCCAAAACTTAACACAGGACAAGGAAGATGGCCCACCAGCCGAGGCTCGCCAAGAAAGAATCTCAGCCCAGAATCCCAGCTGGGGCACCCTGGCTTGTCCTTCCCCATCTCCAAGGCTTCTCTAAATCTGTCGCAATGTTAAAGATCTAAGTCAGACGATCCTCTCCAAGCCTCCAACACCTGTCAGCACTTTAAAATCCCCTTAGCAGAAAATCCCTGACCCTCTTTTAGAGAAGGAACAGAGTGACCTCTTAGCAGTTACTTTTGCACTGATACTGTTAATATCTTTCCTGTTAAGTATCTACATAATAATATCTAGATGGTATGAAGGATGTCTAATGGCAAAATGAATGGAGGCCATAAATCTCAACAACAAAAACATTCTAAAATTTAAAAAGCCAAGCTGGAAGTGGTGATGGGGTGCTTTCTTCTTCAAAGACTCTGATTCTAGTTCATGAAATACAGAAAATCTTTTTGGTAAGTTGGTTTTTTTTTAACTCTGTATTAATAAACAAGCAGATCACTTAATGACAGAACAGTAAATATTTAACTGGCATTTTAATTCTGTCAATGCCAAACAATTAGAAGGGACAGGGGAAAGGCCTACATTCTGAGTCAAAGGCACTAAAATAGCACGGATAACGGGGTGATTTATACACAGCATTTTAAACACACACAAATAATGAAGCTACTATTAAAACCAGGGACCACATTTCCTATTCATGTTACAGCTGTAACATCTGCAGGGAAGCAATTAGCATTAGCTCTCCATCTGAGCTTTCAGTCCAGCATAATTAGCGGAAAGACCAGCAATTTTCCAGCATACCAGGATGTGCGCTGGCACATGAACTAAGCTAACTGGACCTACTGTTCAGCTACCAAAAGTTCCAGTGAGTTCTTTTCACAGTTTTCCTAAAGCAGGTTCGTTCTGGCCAAGGCTGGCCACCATTCAGTGTTTCAGGGTATACCTACGCTGTGACAAGCACTGCTCTTGGCCCCAGACCTACAACAGGAGGCACAGCAGCTCTACTTGGAGAGCTGATACTCCTGTGGGCAACTAGGCCATAAGAATGTGCACAAATGCACTCGGGAGGCAGAGGCAGGCAGATCTTCACGAGTTCAAAGCCAGCCTGGTCTACAGAGCAAGTTCCAGGACAGCCAGGGCTACACAGTTATGAGTTCACATGTGGAAAACCTCCACAGATGTATATGGAGGAAAAGTTCAAACAATCTAAATAGTTGCTTGTACCGGCTACCACAAGACAAACAGGATTATGAGTTTTTCTGTAGATATCTGCAACATCTATATAAGGTATAATTGTTATAATAAGCAAGCATTATAATGATAATTTTTAAAATTCAATATTGCAAGTTGGAAAAACTGTAAAAGAATGAGGAAAGGAAGCAAGCTACGGTCCGTTAGGAGTCTAGGAGTCACAGCCAGGAGGAAGTGTGGACAGAGACAGCAAGAGTTCCCTTATTTTCTGTGACACAATGATGGTGTTATACAGAGAAGGGCAGCAGGTGGTTGTTCTCTGGACTGATGCATTTGGTGATTGAGACAGGGTCACATGCAACTCAAACTAGCCTTGGAACATAGTCAAAGACAATCTTGAACTTCATTTTTTTTTACATTTATTTATTTATGGGAGGGTGATGGGCATGTGCCACAGCTCCTGTGTAAAGCTAGAGATCAACTTGAAGGAGTTTGTCGTCCTCCCTCCCTCCCTCCCTCCCTTCCATGTGGGTCCCAGGGACAGATTCCAGCAGAATAAAACCAGCACAGAGCATTACTGAAACGATGGGCCATGAAAACAAGCTGAACAAAAAAGAGGGTGAAGGATGGGCTGATTGGTTAGAAAACAGAAGGAACAATGCACAAGGGCTGCTCCCTGATACAACCTGAGTTAGAACAGTGGTTAGTACAGAGAGGGCAGACAGTCAGTAACATTTGTTACAAAACTGAACTGAGGAACAGAGACCCTGATAATGCTGGTAAATGGCACAAAACAAGAGTAAATGAAAAAAGCAGCATAATGCAGAGAAGCTATGGCCAGAGTCAGGAAGAAAATACCATTATTGTTAGATTTGTAAGTCATAGATGAATTTTAGGAACTACTTATAATTTGAGAAACACTCATCTATTAGGTTAGCATGCAAGAAAGATGATTTAAAGAACTACTCTCACCAGGCAATGGTAGAGCACACCCTTAGTCCCAGCCCTCTGGAGGCAGAGGCAGGTGGATCTTTGTGAGTCTAACCTGGTCTACAGAGCAAGTCCCAGGACAGGCTCCAAAGCTACAGAGAAACCCTGTCGCAACAAACAAAACAAACAAACAAAAAAAAAAACTACTCTCTTAACTTTTAATCTACACTTGCCAATTCTTTTTTTTTTTTTTTTTTTTTTTGGTTTTTCGAGACAGGGTTTCTCTGTGGCTTTGGAGGCTGTCCTGGAACTCACTCTGTAGACCAGGCTGGCCTCGAACTCACAGAGATCCGCCTGCCTCTGCCTCCCGAGTTACACTTGCCAATTCTTATGTTCTATAGTAAGGACTCCAAAGACAGGGTATTCTAAGAGTTACTAAAGCTATATGAGAAAAGATAGTGCTAGACGGTTAATGAGCTACTACTTGTCACCCAGTGGCTACTGTGGATCAGTCAGTTATGAGTCTGGAGTACTCACTGTGATGTGATTGTAGATAAGCTGAGACCACCCGAAGAGATCTGCTAGTCTGTAAAATGCTGCCAGTTTACACCGCAATAACTTCTCCCCTTTGTCATACGCAATAGAATCGGATCCTCTAAGGTCATTCACGGGAGTAACCATACCAAGACCTAAGATAAAGAAAAACAAAAGTCAAACTTTTAAAAAACTTTTTATTGGTATTTTATTTTTTACATTTGTCAAATGAAAATCAATTACAACAGTCCTATTTATTGTCTATATTAGACCATAAAATTTCAAAAACTTCAGTGACAAAATAACAATGTTCTCTCTAGAACTAATATATAATTCAGAAATAGGTAACAAAAACATAGCCAAATTTGTGAGATGCAGTAAAGAACAGATTAAAATGAAATTTATGGCCTCTTGTGGGGGAAGGGTGCCTGCTGAGGGCTGCACGTCAGGATAAGCCTAAAGACTAGACTGTAAGGAAAACCGAAGCCATATTTCAAAGACTTGTCTTACAGGTAATTCACCAGTTTGTAAGACGTGAGCTCAAAACAGCCAGCAGTTTGGTTCTTGAAAGATCTCTGAATCATGTTCAGTTACTTCATCGAGTAGGTCAAGACCAAGTCATGAAATAGGCAGAAAGAAAAAACCCCAGTGATGATATTTTCTCTAGCAACAAATGAGATAAGGTGAAGTAGACCAAATGGGTGACACCTGTCAAAAGACAACAAGGCACAGAATATCACTGTTGAGATCAGGCATCAGAAGCGTGGTGTGTCAGTAAGTGAAAAGGAGACTCCAATATTTGTGGAAGGGAAAGTGGATTATGGTGAATACATGACTAAAAATAGTATGAGGCGCCAAGCAACAACAAACATAGCTTTTCTGAGTGGCCAGATAAAAGAAAAGGCATAGGATGAACGATTCTTCTTGATCATTGTTTGGTACAGTCTCCTTTCCAAGTCATGCAAAACCTATGGTTTAAAGCTAAAGATTAAAATTTTTATGCAATTTGGGGCAGTGGTGGTGGTGCACATCTTTAATCCCAGCACTCAGGAGGCAGAGGCAGAAAGATCTCTGTGAGTTCAAGGCCAGCCTTTACAGAGGGAGTTTCAGGAAGTTCACAGTAAAATCCTGTCTCAAAAAAACAAAACAAAAGAAAAAATTTATATAAAATAGGAAATTTACAATGTTATATGGCAAAAATGAAGAAAAAAATTAAATCCTGATTTCAGCAAAAGTTGGCTGTTTAAATTACAAAATTAGAGCTGGGCAATGGTGACACACACCTTTTATCACAGCATTTGGGAAGCAGAGGCAGGAAGGTCTCTGAGTTCAAGGTCAGCCTAGTCTACAGAGTGAGTTCCAGGACAGTCAGGACTCCAAAGGGAAACCCTATCTCAAAAACAAAACAAAACAAAAAAATCACAACCAGTAATGTGAAGCAGAACTGGTGCATCACTCAAGCCATTAGGACTGAAACCTCAGTTCCATCCCGACAACCAACATGACAGAAGTGGAGAGACAACTCTCCCAGGCTGTCCTCTGACATACACACAGGCACCCTGGCAGACATTTGTTCACACATACGCCCAAAATATAGATAAAAATCTTAATTAAAAATTTTAAAAGGGCCTATCAACCTAGAGGTGTAGGTCAGTGCGAGAATACTAGCCTACCAATTACAAAACCCTAAATTAATTCTCAGGATAAGAAAAACAATATCAGGTCAGGCAGTAGTGGTTTAGCCTTTAATCCCAGCACTCAGGAGGCAGAGGCAAGTGGATCTCTGTGAGTTCGAGGCCAGCCTGGTCTACAGAGTGAGTTCCAGGACAGCCAGACTACATAGAGAAACTCTGTCTTGAAAAACAAAACAAAAAGTCAAGTTTACCATAGCAAAATAAAGAAAATTGATGTGATTGATTCAATAGATGGAGAAGCATTTCATAAAACTCAACATCCTTCATGATAAACGCTCTCAGCCAATCACAAAGAGAAGGAACAATCTCATTAAAAGGGTATCTGTAAAAACTACCACTAATATCAAATATGATGATGAGACTTAATACATTCTTCTTAGGATTATAAACAATTAAGGATGTACATTTCTGTACTATTTCTAAATACAATACTGTGGGCTCTAACCAATGCAAGGAAAGGGAAAGAAAGAAAAAAGAATGTTGTAAGGAGACAAGTCTTTCCTTCAACTTTTCCTTGTTTGTTTTTCAGTGAGTTATTACTAAATGTATTTATGTGTTTATGATGAGGAGACAAGGTGTGGGTGAAATGTATTCTTCTATCATCTAACTCATACCAGTGTCATCTAATCCATCAGGAGTCCATAGGAAACATAAATGCCTTGCTAGTGGCCACTAGATTTCATGCTAGTGAGTTAAATGATTCTTCCACAATCAATCACCATCTGGTGTCAGTCAAGTTCTAAGAACACAATAAACAGACAAGTAAGTATCAAATGTCAGAAGACCTAATGGAAATCAGTATCTTGTATTCTCAATCAGATCTGACCATCCAACCAGACTCATCAGAGTCTACCCACGACACCCTTGTGCTATAGATCAGATCAACTGGTAACAGCAGTGGCCCTAGAATCTACCTTGTAAGGTTATGCTAACAAAGTCATCAGCTAAGATGATGTTCCACCTGAGAAGACACACTGATGTTTGCTACATTCACCCATGTTTACAAATGGCTCTAGTTTTGAAATTCTGTTTGTTACTTTTTCTAAGCAGCACTGACAATGGTGGTAAAAAATGATAGACAAGAAATGTTGCCCTAGGACTGGCTTAGCAGTTAAGAGCACTTGTTGCTCTGGCTCAGGACTGGGGTTCAATTTTCAGCACCCATATCCTTCTACAACTCCAGTTTTGGAAAATCCAATGGCCTCTTTTAGTCTCTGAGGGCTATGCACACATATAAAACAAAATGAACAACTCTAACGAGAACATGTATATATATGTGCATATAATTTAGTCATTCTTATTTTATGTGCATTGGTGTTTTACCTACAGGTATATCTGTGTGAAGGCGTCAGATCCCCTAGAATATGAGTTACAGACAGCTGCTCTTCCAAAGGACCCAAGTTCAACTCCCAAGATCTACATGGTAGCTCACAACTGTATGTAACTCCAGTTCAGAGAACCGGACACCCATGGCAAAACACCAATGCACACAAAATAAAAACTAATTAATTAATCAAAGAAATGCCTTATTATCAGCCAGGTTAGTTAAAAAATGGTAATGATGAACAGAGAGAATTTAACTTTAATTGAAAATAAAGTAAATGGACGAGTAATAACACAATCTAACTGGCTTACAGGAAATGAGTCCTCTCCCCTCAAAAGACACCTTCAAGTTTACAACCTGTCTTTTGCTATAATTAACATGGATTTTCAAATACTCAATATAGTCAGGTGATAGTGGTGTATACCTTTAATCCCAGCACTCCCACAAAACAAACAAAAAAATCTCAATACTATATATTTACAGTTGCATACTCATGTGGCTCACACGAGAAAGTTTCGGGATTTTATCTGGAAAGTTACAGATCACATACAAAGCCAAGAACTACTCACTCATGTTCAGGGCAGCCATTCCTCCTTGTGGAGCTGCTGGGTAGACATTTGGTACATTCGCTGTCATAAAGTCTGCAATCTGCTGTAATGCCAACAGGCCTGTGGGATTCTTCCCCTTCTTAAACTGCTCTTGTATCATTGACTCCAGCTCTTCACAGAAGGCCTACAATGCACATTAAAAAGTCAGATACTCTTTGTGGGGCCAGGGTACATGTGTAACTATCAGATAAACGCTTGTCTTCATCCAGTGCTAGAACAGCACATAGGGGGACTCAAGTTTCACTTCTGAGAATATGACCTGGTATGGTCTTTTTTGGGTTAAGTCATTTAACGAAATAGAAGCTTAAAACTTAGAACAGGATTCAATTAGTGGAAATCAACTTTAAGAAAATAATCAGGAATTCGTAAGGTAGTTAATGTCAGCATCAGATTTTAAAAAGTAGGCAGCATTTCAGAAATTAAAGAACTGACTCGACACACTTGGAATTTAACAGATGCACTCAACAGGAAAGTCCTAAAAATTAAAAGACATAAACTTGCTCTTCATAGGGGCTGGAGAGATGGCTTAACAGTACTGCTTTCTCTTCCAGAGGTCCTGAATTCAATTCCCAGCAACCACATGGTGACTTACAACCATCTATAATAGGATCTGATGCCCTCTTATTCTGGTATAAAGTTTTACATGCAGATAGGGTACTCACAATTATAAAATAAACAAATAAATAATTTTTTTAGAAATTGATCTTAATATATTTTTGAGTAAAAAGGTAACACAGTTTTATAAAATAAAATGGGAATCTAAAGTAGAAAAAGATTAAAAGTATAACAAACAATAATTACAATTCTCAGTAACAGGATAATTGATAATTCTTATATTCTACTTTGTACTTTCTAGTATTTTCTTCAAAGTAGGGAACTGTTTTGTTAAAGCAGAAAAAGAACTGGCATGGTAGTGAATGCCTATTATCCTTGGAAAGAGGGGTAAGCAGATCAGCTCAAGGTCATCCTGCACTACATAACAAGTTCAAAAACAGCCTCAGACACACGAAACCATATCTCAAAACAATTTTCTTTAAGTAGAAGGGGCATGGTATCACATTACATAGTGAGACTCTGTTAACTAAAGCATCAAAAGAAACCATATATTTATATCTTTTATTAAATAAACCTAAATTAGGCAAAAAGATGCACTAGATTGGTAATGATGTTTACATGAAGTTGTTATTGTAATATGTTGTTGTGGTTTTGCTTTGTTGGAACAGAATCTAGCAGCTACTTGGCCACAGCTGGCCTTAAACTTAGTGATCATCCTGCCTTGGTTTTCTGACTACTGAGATTATATGTGTATGCTACCACATCTACCTCAGATATCTAACTTCCCTCAGACTGTTATAACTTATCACAAAATAAATCAGTTTTTCCCAATAATTACAAATGATATCCCAGATTAAAACAAAAATTTACTGGATAATGATCCATCTAACTGCAAGTACTTAGTGATTACAAATTACATTTATTTAAAGTTTTTCTTTCTTTCTTTCTTTCTTTTTTTTTTTTTTTGGTTTTTCGAGACAGGGTTTCTCTGTATTGTCTTGAAGGCTGTCCTGGAACTCGCTTTGTAGACCAGGCTGGCCTTGAACTCACAGAGATCCTCCTGCCTCTGCCTCCCGAGTGCTGGGATTAAAGGCGTGCACCACCAACGCCCAGCTATTTAAAGTTTTTCATTGTTTAATATGAAAAATTATTGAAAGAAATAGCCAAAGGGCAATCTAGTACATCTATTACTCAGAGGAAGTGCACAACAAGCAAATGAATGACTGCTAGTTGAATGGTATCAAGAAGTGCTGGACAAGATCTACGATCTCATGATAAACTCAGTTCTCACAGCTGATAAAGTCAGTGCTCACAGATTATATTGGTCAACAATGGAAGGGAAATAAAAATGAAAGCAATAAAATAAATCAGCAAAAACACAGCTACTGACCTGTCTTTGTTATCAATGCATAATGCATGGGAAATCATACAAATACACATGCACAAAGACTAAGTAAGTTGCCCTCCACTGAGCATCACAGGCTACTGGTCACCAGGGGTTGCAAGCTCAAACCCAGCCTGGAATTACTTTTGGAAAAAAAAAGAAAAAGAAAAAAAAAAGCTGAGCCTGGTAATATGCTTATATCTCATTTTAAAGGGCTTCCTGTCCTCAGGAACCTTTTGTCTGAAAACTTAAAACAATCCATTTCCATGCTTTCCAAATCTACATAGACATCTACAGGAAATCCAATTCAAGTGTGCTACCATCAGACCCTGGGTCAGGCACTGAAAGACTCTAAGATAAATAAGACAATGCATAACATTGTGCCTTAGGAAGGAAAAAGCAGGTTATGAGGTCTTCTACATTATCAGCATTTCAGGTGACATTTATATGCAATAAGAATGGTTGGCACAGAGCTGGGCTTAGTGATGAGGGAGGGCCTGGAGATCCCCACATGGTTACCTGGATTTACCTCTAGCCAGCAGTCACATCCAAGAATCTTATGTGCTACTGTGGTAACAAATCCTGCTTGTTCTACACTCTCCCAGCTAGACTGTTCTCCTGTGATAACTCTATTCTCCAATTCACCTCTGCCTCTCACTTCTGCATTCATACTCTAGACCTGCTCGTTCCATCTCAGAGCCACAAATGGACTCTCCTACTGGCCCTTTGAAGTATCCAAACCATCCAAACCAAACCACAGGAATCATTTCTCCAACTTGCTACAATTTCATGTGGCAAAACCCTAGAGAACATAGATACCACTTTTCTGCTAGTGTTTCACAAAAGTAAAAGGAGAAATGAAGACCAGCCCACATCAACACCCTACCCTGTCTCACTACAAGTTCATGACCTCTAACCTTAAGTTCCCTCTCAGATTAACTTGTCCTTTTTTATTTGGTGAAGGCTAATAGCAAACATCACCCAAAGAGACCAGATAGGCAAGGTATTATGATAAGAAGTCCAGCACCTGGTAGCAGTGGCACACTCAGTGACCCCCACTCAAAAATGTACAGCATGACTATCTACTTGTTATGTTATGACTGCTTTTTTTGTTTCTGTAACTTGCTTACACAGATACCCAAAGATTGTTTTAAGTTGCCTTAACCACTTAACTTGGCAGAACAGACAGTTTTTATTTGCTTGTACAGCTATTGAAGGCCTTCATGTAGTTTTCCCCTTTCAAAGTCCTTCCCCATACCCTTCCTACATGGCAATTTCAAATTTGCCTCAGAGAGTATTCATCCTGCTAGCAGCTAATCAATAAATCTTTTAATTATAATTGGATTGAGTCTGTGGTCTTTTCCTGGGGGTCACAAACACTAGGAAGCTTCTTGTGTCTCATACAAAATTCACACAGTGCAAGGCACAAGCTCAGGGTATGGGAACATCCTCAGCCATTCAACATATTCCAGACAGGCTCTTAGTAGTTGATGCACCTGCTGCTGTCCTCATGCCCTGCCACCATCCCTCACTTCTCCCTCTGTCGTTTCCTCATCCCGTGTATCAGAGCATTTCCCAACCCTGACAGCACCAATCCTTTCCTTCAGCATAACCCTCGTAGGCACCTGGTCCTTGCTCTTGGCCACAGACTGCAGCGTGGTTAGAACATACTCAAAGCCAGCACTTCCACATTCATTCATCACTACGGGGCTCCCCAGGACCTTGAGTACTCAACATTAGTAGGATTTTGGACTAGGGACCCTCAACACATCCCCACATTGGCTGTAGAGAATGTGCTATTACCTATTCAGTCAAACAGCTGGAAGGACTCCTGACGTACCTTCTCCCGAAGTAATCTCTCTTGGCTTTCTTTGAGATAGATTTCACTGTGTTTCCCTGGCTGGCCTGAACTCACAGAGATCTGCCTGATTCTGCCACTGAATGCCAGGATTAAAGGCATTAGCATTCAGGAGGCAGAGGCAGGCAGATCTCTGCGAGACCAGCTAGGTCTACAAGAGCTAGTTCCAGGGCAGTTTTCAAAGCCACACAGAGAAACCCTACCTTGAAAAACAAAAAAGCATTAGCTACCATGCTGGGGGGTGGGGCACTCTCACTTCTCTCCTCTCTTCTCCTCCCCCTCTTCCCCACTTTCTCTAAGCTTTCTATTCATTAAAAAGGTAAGACCTGTCTTTATCACATTCTTGCCA
This sequence comes from Mesocricetus auratus, assembly GCF_017639785.1. NCBI lineage: Eukaryota > Metazoa > Chordata > Mammalia > Rodentia > Cricetidae > Mesocricetus > Mesocricetus auratus. The sequence continues at coordinate 14,725,850 of NW_024429190.1, read as the reverse complement.
CCACAATGTTCTAAGGACAGAGCCAAGTAAACCAAGACTGAAACCAAGAGTTGAAATAAACACCCTTTCACGGGGCGCGGTGGCACACGCCTGTAGTCCCAGCTACTCGGGAGGCTGAGACAGGAGGATCGCTTGAGTCCAGGAGTTCTGGGCTGTAGTGCGATATGCCGATCGGGTGTCCGCAATAAGTTCCGCATCAATATGGTGACCTCCCGGAAGCGGGGGACCACCAGGTTGCCTAAGGAGGGGTGAACCAGCCCAGGTCGGAAACGGAGCAGGTCAAAACTCCCGTGCTGATCTGAAATAAACCCCCTTTCTCCTGTAAGTTTTTATTTTCCAGGTACTTAGTCACAGCAACAAGAAACATTCCTATTACCACACTGGTTCCCTGGCAGACCTTGCTCTATTCCACTGCTATGGGGCTACGCTGGCCACCAACACTCCAAAGGAACACAACTATATCATGTGAGTACATACTTCCCTCAAAGCCTAAGCCTATGTTTTTTAAAAAACAAAAACAAAAACAAACAAACAAAAAACCTTTAGAGACTAGGGTAGCTCCAGATATACAAAAAAGTTAAAAAGTTGTTACAAAGAACCCTGTTTCCCTCATTATTAACATCTGTTATTATTACTTACTGCATTAGTTACTATTCTATGGCTGTGATAAAACACCATGACCAAAGGGACTTATGGAAGAGAGTTTTCTTTGATTTATTTATTTATTTATTTATTTATTTATTTATTTATTTATTTATTTATTTTGTCCTATGGCCCCAAAGGTCCATCATGGCAGGGAGGCCTGGTAACAGGAGCAGGAACCTGAAATCTCACATCTTCAACCACAAGCATCAAGCAGAGAAAACAAACTGGAAGCTGTACAAGACTATAAAACACACAGCCCACCTCCAGGAAGGCTCCACCCCCCACCCACCCCACCCTACCCCACCCCCACCCCCAGGATTCTACAACCTCCCCAAACAGAGCCACCGCCTGCGGAGCAAGTGTTTGAAGGAGGAGCTATGGGGGACATTCTCATTCAAATCACATCACCTCAGCACAGCTCTCAAAATGAAGGAAGCAACAAGGCGCACCCACCCTTCATGGCGCCAGGCTTTCCTCCTGGCTCTGAGACTAGCTATGCTCCAATGCTCTCTACAGACTCAACATCTTGTGAGGAAGGATCTCACTCCCGGCCCTTACACTCTTGTGTAAGCCTGGCACGGTCCTGGTGCTGAATTCAAATTTCTCACTCGACCTCTAGTCATGCTCACTTACTTTCTTACTGCCTTTATTAGGGACTACAGGAGCCAAGAGTGGAGGTGTTCTGACTCCCTCCCCTCTACTCCTCATTGGCAAATTCTCTGCATTCTACTTTCTAAGTAACTCTCAAACAAGCCTGTGCCTTTCCACCCTGGACCTAACTACAGCTCTCACTCGCTTCCTTTTGGAAGGTGGCAACTGTCTACTAAAGTCAGAATGACTTCCTTAAACCTGAACTCTATCTGTCCCTGTCACCATGCCTCCAGGGCCTCCACAATACTTAGAAGGCAACTCAAGTACCTATCTCGGCCCTACACAGCCTTCCAGAATCTCTTAACTCTAGAATCCACCTTGGAGGAACTGACCACACTAACTTTTGTCTCTTCAAGTCCCCTCACGCACATCCCTACCCCAAGAATTCACCTGGAATGCTTCTCTTCTTGATACCTTATGGGGCTAGCTCCTCCATGCTACAGACTCGGTTAACCAGCCCTCCTCAGAGAGGCCTCTTCTGACCAGTCACACTCACTTTCAGAACACCACTGCTTTCGGCATAGAACTCGACTGTTTTTATCCTTTATTGCCATCAACTGGGATGTCATCTGTACCCTGATCTAGGTGACTGCATATGTCAAAATTCATCAAGTTCTGCACAGATCTGAGTACTTCTCATTATACCTTGATAACAACAATATAATCAAACCCAATCTACTGGAGGCCCCATAGGTCATGCTTACTGCTGCATCCCCAGTTCAAAATCATATGTTCTCACAGCATATGAGACAATAAATAACATTTTTAAAAGGCCAAAGACACCTCCCAAAAATATTAAAGGGACAAAGCGAAACCAGACTAGAAGAAGAAAGGTGAAAAGAATGTGCAGCACAGATAAGGATAGCAGCATCAATGTGAGAACAGGGCTGCTTTAACTATATAACATCTAGCAGACACTCAGCTATGACTGTGGCTCACAATGCTGACATTAACAAATCAGCTGAAGGCCACACTGAGCGTCCCTTCTTCAAAGTACTTAGATTTTGGAATATTTCCACAGGTTCTACCAGTTGATCATGCCTAATTCAAACAACTGAAATGCTCCCAAATCCAAATGTTTTAACCAATGTGATAAGCTTAAAATATTTGCCTTGAATTTTTGAAAGAGGGATGCTTGATGTATATTTTCTAGAAAACAGTGGGTTTTACAGTGTCCTCTGCTGATAAAAACACTTTGGACAGACAGTAAAGACAGTTCAAAGTAGAAATAAACATCTATCCTTTACAATTCTAAAATCCTTTATTATGTCTGACAGCATGAACCAAACAGAACTCTTACAACAAGGATCTACAAGCACAAAGCGTCACCGTGCCGTGCGATGAAGACCTGACCATGCCGTTCGCACAACAGGCCTAAGAGCACAGGAATCAGAAGGAAGTGGGCAAACTTGTTCTGAGCAAACTTTGTTCTTACAGGACTCTGTAGAATCATGGACACCCTCTTCTTCTGCTCCATCATATTGAAGTCCTGACGAAGGTCTGGTGCCATGTTCCTCTCCCGCAAATATTCTGGATTGTTCTCATCCACTCTGTCAAAGTACCTCTCCTTGTGAGGGGCTGTGGTTGGAGGTGGTGAGGTCACCACTGCGGCCCGGGTATCACCATTCATTGCACAATTTTTCTAGGGTCCTACAGAATGAAAATAAAAGACATTTTTGTGTTCAAATCAATGCTCATTAAGATTTCATGGTGAGTACATCAACCTCAGGAACACATCCTTCTATGTGGGGATATGTTGGCTCCTTTATAGTTCAGAAGCACATGACTGGTCAACCATTCCCTTCCCTCCACTAATCAATGCTGTATTTTGTTCTGGCCATTGTTTATTAGAGCATAGGAAAACAACCTAACAAGGCAATTATGCCCTCTGATAAATCCAAAAGGAATTAGAAATTTGAACTTGACCATAACTAACAGATTTTTTTTTTCTAAGACAGGTTTTCTCTGTGGCTTTGAAGACTGTCCTGGAACTAGCTCTTGTAGACCAGGCTGGTCTCGAACTCACAGAGATCCACCTGCCTCTGCCTCCCAAGTGCTGGGATTAAAGGTGTCACCATGGCCTGTCTAATCCCAGCATTTGAGATGTTCAAACAGGAGGATCAGGAATTCAAGGTCATCATAGACTATCTAGTGAGTTCCACACCAGTCTAAGCTACATGAGACCCTGTTTCAAAACAAACAAAAGGTAAGGAAGTTGATTCAGCTGGAAAAATATGAGGACTGACATTCAAACTAAGGCAATGCAGCTCAGAAATGTTGTTCTTAAACTCTATACTATAGATGACAAAGATGCCAGGTGGCAAAACCCATGAAGCACAGGTAACACTGCCCTTAAAGATACAGGAGGGTGAGGCTGGAGAAACAGCTCATGAGTTAAGGGAACTTGTGGTTCTTTCAGAGTACCCAAGATTTGCTCCCAGCTCCCACACTGTGAAGCTAAAAACCACTGTTACTCCAGTGCCAAGTGATCCAACACTATCTTCTGGTCTCCTCGGCACCCAAACATATTCACACTCATACTCACACTTAAATACATTTCAAGAGAGAGATGGGAAGGGCACAGATGAAAGACTGGCCTTGAACTACACCAAACCTGCTATGCTCTGGTCCTGACCTTTATTGTTACTATCATGTGAGTGTACTTGTACATAGTCACACATGGAGCACATATGGCAGAGGACAACCTTTAGAAGTATTTTTCTCTTTCTACCAAAGGTTCCAGATCACCAATATTTCAGATCTTCAGTATTTCATGGCAGTCACTTTTATCTGCTGAGCCATTTTTGGATCCCATCTTTTCGTTGTTAAAGACTAGATCTCACTCTATAATTCAGGGTAACCACAAGCTTGCAGGCTCTGCCTCTGAGGTGCTAAGATTACAGGTGTGAGGATCACACCCAACAGCTTGCTTTGGTGGTGGTTCTGTTTCAGATTTGTTTTATGTGTATGATTGTGATCCTATGTGTATGTATGCATACCATGTGCATGCCTTTCTGGCCAGAGGTCAGAAAAGGAAGTCAAAACCTCTGGAATTTGTTTACAAATGGTTGTGAGCCAGGAAATGGATGCTGAAAAGTAAACACAGATCATCTTTAAGAGCACAAGTGTTCTTAAACATTCAGCCATCTCTCCCAAACCCATTGTTTATCAGACAGGGTCTATATAGTCCTGGCTACTAGACTCAAAAACATGTATGAAAGATAACCTTGAACTAATGCTATTGTCACCACCTCCCAAGTGCTATGGATTACAGGTCTGTGCTACCAGGCCCAGTTTAGGTGAGGGGAGCAAAGGGTTTGAACCTAGAGCTTCATGTATGCTGAGCAAACACTCAACCAACTAAGCCACATGCCTAGCCCTTTGATTGATTTTTGCTTGTTTTCGTAATAGGGTTTCTCTGCATAGCCTTGGCTGTCCTGGAACTCACTCTGTAGACCAAGCTGGCCTCAAACTCAGAGATCTGCCTGCTTCTGACTACCAAGTGCTGGGATTAAAAGTGTGTGCTACCACTGCCTGGCAAAAGTAGGTATAATTTTAAAGTCAACCAATAAATGTCTGCAACAAAAATATTAAAAATACATTCCATTCCAACCCTACAGCTGCGCAGGCCCAGATCTAGGGTTATGACTTGGCCTGCCTCAACATTCACCCCATCTACGATCTGCTGGAGCACATAAAGGAACCTGACTGCCAACCCAAAGCTGCTGGATCTCCACAACAGAGGATGGCTTCGGGATGTCCAGGAAGAGTACTAACAGGAGCCCAGCATCAAACGAGTAGTGGAGACCAGGGGCCTCAAACCAGACCAATGACTCTGCAAGGAACACTTGCAAGGAGAGATGTATGGACAAAGGAGTATATGGCGTGACTTTCTGGGTCGCACTGTAGCATCCATGATGAGAATTGTAATTCCTTCCCTTTTTTATTTTTCTCATTTTATTTCCTTCTTCTGAATTTTGTTTTATTCGGAATGGGGAGAAGTGAAGGGGCAAAGGGCAAATGCAAAGGGATGGGGATTGAATGGGATCAAGATACTTGATGTGAAAAACACAGAATTAAAAAAATTCCAGTCATTCTTTTGACTGTTCTGATTGAAATGTGAACTTTGCATAGTTTCTGATGGGAGTTTTCTTTTTCAAGTAAAAAAAGAAAAAAAATATATATACATACATACATACATACATGTTCCATGACTCTTTTTCCAAACACAAGAATTTCTTATCCTCCTGGTAGATGCTTTCAGGGTTTAAAAAAAAAATCCCTGGCTCCCATAGGCTTCATCAGCATTTTATTAGAACACTCTGCCCTCCTCCTCCTCTTCTCCAGGGGAAGGAACCACAGGACATTAAGACAGCTGTGCCCATTCTGGAGTGTCTAGCAACTACAATACACACCCCTTGGTCCCTGCTTTTCAGGGGTACATTCTGCAGTGCTGCATAGAAACCCAGCACAGCTGTGGGTGAGCAGAGGCAGCTAAACAGTGACATGTGGTGCAACAGAGACTCTTAGCATCAGGTGCTTGTAAGACACGAGTAGACTCTTTCATAAAGAGTTCTGTTTTCCCAACCAGGCAGTGATAGTGGACATTCAGAACAGGTATGGAAGCCAGCACTCTTGGGCCCCTTAGTATGTTGCCTTCTAGCAGCTGACACAGAACACTGCCCACAGGTCAGGATGATGCTAAAAGCCCATGAATACAAAAGATACCTCCCCCACCCTTGCAAATAAGAGCAAACTAAAATTGAAACAGTGTAGGGGCAAGACAGAAACACAATCCTCATCCTTAAAACCCTCCAAACTCCAAACCCAATTTTCCTTAAGCCCAGCAAAAAATAAAGTAGAAATGCAAGAGACCAGAGTGACCTGGGCAGAAATTCTACAGGTACAGCAGCAGACAACTGCATATTGTGAACACTGCAAGGCTACAACACCACAGTTAATTCCAGCATCCTTGTAAGGTGTGTCTCTATTTGCAGATGGAAAAAAACAACAACCTAAAGATTTTTATATTTTATTTATGTGTATGAATGTTTGCCTGCATGTATGTCTGCGCACCATGTGTGTGCCTTGTGCCTTTGGAGTCCAGAGAGGGCAATAGATCCTATGGAGCTGGAGTTACAAACAGGTGTCAGCCACTGTGTTGGTGCTGGGAATCAAACCCAGGTCCTCTGGAAGAGCATTCAGTGCTCTTAACTACTGGATCATCTTGCCAGCCCCCATCACACAGTTTTAAGGGCCAGAGGCCTCACAATTAAAAAAAAAAAAATGAGCCAACTCAGAACCTGACTCAAGACCACTAATTCCAAAAGCCATGCTCATCTACTGTACTGAAGCCCAGGCAGTCAGATTCAAATTCAGGAAGCACCAGGGCTCTGGCTGGTTCAGCATCGTCTCCTTCACACAACAGACCTCAGAAAATAGCTATTCAACAAAGGTTAAAGAGGCACAAAACTTATTCTACACTTATTTTCACCTAATTTACTTCATCAAAAAAAAAAAAAAAAAAGCCAGCCAGGCATTGGTGGCACACACCTTTAATCCCAGCACTCGGGAGGCAGAGGCAGGTAGATCTCTGTGAGTTCGAGGCCAGCCTTGTCTACAGAGTGAGTTCTAGGACAACCTCCAAAGCTACACAGGGAAACCCAGTCTCAAAAAACAACAACAACCAAAAAAAAAAAAAAAAAAAAAAAAAAAAGCCTGGTGGTAGTGGTGCCACAAGCACAGAAGCAGCTTACACCTTTAATCCCAGCACTCGGGAGGCAGAGGCAGGTGGATCTCTGTGACTTTGAGGCCAGCCTGGTCTACAGAGCTAGTTCCAGGACAGACAGGGCTACACAAAGAAACACTATCTCAAAAAGCCAAAAGAGAAAAGAAAAACAGAGAGAGAGGGAGAGAGAGATTGTAACAATAGGTGCAGTGGTACATTTCTTTAGTCCTAGCACTTAGGTAGGACTAAAGGTAGATCTTTGTGAGTTCAAGACCAGCCTAGCCTACTTACAGTATTCCAGAATAGCCAGGAGTATATAGAAAGACTCTGTCTATTAAAAAAAAATCCACTTAGGTTGATATCCATTATCTTCACATGGCCCATGAGCACATATAACCCAAATGTTCTAAAACAAATGCTTTCAAGAAATTCCCTGCACACAGGTGAAGGAGGCAAGAAGATCAAGAATTCAAGGCCAACTAAAAAGAAAGCAAAATACAGAGGAAAGAAAGGAGAGAAGGGAAGAGGAGAGAGGAGAGAAGGAACAAAAGTAATTCTACAAAGCAGACAGTAATCCATATTCTAAAAGTCATTTTAGACACAGCGTCTAATGAGCTTCTACACCATAGTCCCTGAACCAAGTCTCATATTCTGAGTCAAACACCATGATAGTTTCCTGTAGAAAAAGGTGGAATCAGCAAGCATTGTGGTGTACACCGTAATCTCAGCACTCAAAGCAAGATGATTTTAAAATCAAGGCCAGACTGGAATACACAGCAAGACACCCCCTCAAAAAAAGAAAGATGGGGCTGGAAAGATGGTCCTGCAGACCATAATACGCACGTAATATTCTTGCAGGATCTGAGTTTACTTCCTAGCACCCAAGGGATCATATGCCTCTGGCCTCTACCAGCACCGAACTCAGGCACGTGTACACACATTTTTTTTTTAATCTTAGAGGAAAACGAAAATAACACAACTCAACCTTGTCAATAATGCCAACTGCTTTCTCTTATTTTTGCTTATTTACCAGATTACTGTTCAACTACCTGTTTGTTTGTTTTGTAAAAAAGCTACATCTGGCCTGAAACTCACTGTATAAATCAGGCTTGACCTCAAACTCACAGAGATCTGCTTTTGTGTTTCCTCCCCTCCATTTTTGGTGCTGGGGATCAAACACAGGTCTTCAAGGGTATTAAGCCAATACTCTGCCACTGAACTGAGCCCTGGACCCAAATTCTTTCTGAAGATCATCCCATGAGGGATGGTTGCTAAGTAATCATTTGGTCTGCCTTTTTAAAATTTTTTCTGAGGGGAGGGTTAAGTGGAAAAGTCTGGCAAGATTACAGGTAAGGAAGTGTAAATTACCAACCACAACAAAAAAGCATTTTTCCCCCAGAATCAATGGTCTGAATGTTCCTAGTTGTGAAGTAATTGGTTCTGTGAAGACGAAGGACAAAAGAAAGCTCTGAAGAAATAGCTCGGACTTGAAGGATGAGACCAGCACAAGGCTGAGCATGTGAGACTTGAGTCTCTATTCTGCACACGCAGAGGCTACGTGTGCTGCTTTGTTGGTTTCCTCTCTTGATCGAGGCAGGAAGCATTTAGAGCACCAAACACAAGTTTAAGTAACACGCTGTCAAAAGTATGCTCTCTGAAAAGTCACCACATTAGCTATTAGAGATTTAAGTATTTATACCATCAAGTGATTTTAAGTGTACAAGTCCTTTCACAAAATAAGGATATACTGTTAAATGAAAAAAGGAAAATACACAAAATGGTACATAAATAGTACATGTGGGGGGAGTAAAAACTCAATTATATGTGCATAAAGAAATTAAAAAACACACAAGAAATTTAAAATGGAAGAGCATTAGAGGAATAAGGAACAGGGGAGATAGAGGGCAATAATGACTGTATTATACATATATTTTAAAGTTAATTTATAAAAATAATTTTAAGTAAGCCAGGTAGTGGTGGCCCATGACCTTTAATCTCAGCACTTGTGAGACAGAGGCTGAGCAGTTCCAGGACAGCAGGGGGCTACCCAGGGAACACTGCAAGTTTCTTTCCTGCACAGCCATCTTTGCCATCCATAGTTGTTTCAGGTTTACGGTCTATACAGACACTAAAAATACACTCTGCGATTGAGGTGTTTTAGTAGGGTGGTCTTAACCTAATCACAGGTAATAAGATGAAGCTTGTAAGAGACTGTGTCTTGGCAGGGCAGTTGTGGTGCATATCTTTAATTCCATTTCTCAGGAGGCCAAGAGGCAGGTGGATCCCAGAGTTTGAGGCCAGCCTGGTCTCTAGAGTGAGTTCCAGGACAGCCAGGGCTACACAGAGAAACCCTGTCTCAGAAAAATAAAACACGAAAAACAACAACAACAAAAAAAGACTGTGTCTTATATTAAAGTAAATATACTAAATTATTCAATTTCTGTTTTGTTTTGAGACAGGGTTTCTCTGCAGTTTTGGAGCCTGTCCTGGAACTCACTCTGTAGACCTGGCCTCAAATTTACAGAGATCCACCTGCCTCTGCCCCCCCGAGTGCTGGGATTAAAGTCGTGTGCCACCACCGCCTGGCCAATTTTTCAATTAAATTGAGAATATACCAAACGAAAGATGGCCCTTTCTGGTCTCTGCTCAAAATGTCTCCTTTTGTATCTGAACAACTGCTAATGAGTTCTCTAAATCTACACTGCTTGATTAAAAGTACTGAGTTTTGTTTTGGTTTGGGGTTTTTCTTTGTTGGGGGTTGTATTTGTTTTGAGACAGCCTCACAGTATAGACTTGTCATGGGTCTTGCTATGTAGAGCAGGCTGGCCTTGAACTCACAAGAGATCCCCCTACATCCACTACCCAAGTGTTGAGATTAAAGGTGTGTGCCACCAAACCTAGCCTAAAACTAAGTATTTTCTGAATCTGTATTTGACCCACTTGGGAAAAGCAGTGGAGTTCCAGCCTATAAGGATTGTTCCGTGTAAGAATCACACACAGGGTATACCTCCATTTGGGTTATGGTGGTTTGAATGAAAATGGCCTCCACAGGTTCATATTTGAACACTTGGTCCCCAGTTGGTAGAACTGTCTGGGAAAGATTATGAGGCATGGCCTTGTTGGAGGAGGTATAGCTCTGAGAGTTGGGCGTGTGTGCAGGGTAAGCTTTGAGGTTTCAAAAGCCTATGACATGACATGAATTCCCCATTAAGTCTCTCTCTCTCTCTCTCTCTCTCTCTCTCTCTCTCTCTCTCTCTCTCTCTCTCTCTCTCTCTCTCTCTCTCTCACACACACACACACACACACACACACACACACACACACACACTCTCACAAACTCTATCTCTCTCCAAGCACTCAAGCACTCTAGTGCTAAATCTTGAAAATGGGAAGGGGGTCCCTAAAAAGCTCTAAAAGAACAAACAAACTAGCCCAGACCCAAGGAATGCAAATCTCTGGAAGCAGGACCCAATTATTAACAATTACAAGTATTAGCAAGCCATTCAACTGTTTTGGAAATAAAATAATAATAAAAAAATCACTGATCTATGTGTACCAATGGAACCACTAAGCTTTTAACCATCAATCTAATTCATGTATGTAGTAATAATAATAATAAAAATAATGTACTTAGATGTCCAGTCTTACCTAACTTACTCAAAACAGAACTCTGCATTTCCCTCAATCTTGTTTCCCCATATTTTATTTTATTGTAGCATACCTATTCTATTGTGTGGCATAGTAATACATGGTATAATATCTTATTTTACTTGAGACAGTGTCTGACTATATAGTCCTAGCTTGAACTCACTATGTAGACCAGACCAGACCAGGATGACCTGTAACTTACAGAAACCTCTCCCTTCCCAGCACTGACAGTAAAGATTTACACCACCAAGCCCAAGTTTTTTTTTACAACTTTTAGATAAGGCCTCTCTATATAGCCAAGCCTGGCTTCAAACTTTTGACATCCTGCCTCAACTTCTCCAGTACTAGGACAACAGGTTTGTGCCACTGTGTCCTGTCTGCTTCTACCCCATCATGATTGTTTTTGAGATAGTCTCACTCCACAGCCAACGCCTGCATTAAACTCCAGATCCCGTCTCAGACAGAGTACTGGCATTACAGGCATTTGTCATACACCTGACCCAGTCAGGCAGCTGTGGTGAATGCCTTTGATCCCAGCACTCAGGAGGTAGAGACAGATGGATCTCTGAGTTCAAGGCCAGCCTGGTCTACAGCGTGAGTTTCAGGACAGCAAGAGCTACATAGTGAGGCCCAGTCTCAAAAAAAAAAAAAATTAATGATGGGCAGGGATATGTACACATGACTACAGATACCAGATCTCTTGGAGCTGGGCACAGTGGTTCTCAACCTTTAGGTCTTGATCCCCCTCGGGTTCAAAAACCTTAGCACAGGGATCCCCTTTACAATTCCTATAGTAGCAAATTACATTTATAAAGTAGAACAAAAATAATTATATGACTAGGGGTCACCACAAGATAAGGAACTGTATTAAAGAGTCGAAGCATTGGGAAGAACCACTGAGCTAGAGTGACAGATGGTTGTGTACCTTCTATCACAGATGCTGGGAGTCAAACTGGAATCCTCTAATTAGCCATCTCTCCAGTTCTGTACATGCCCTGTTTTCTTGACTTTCTTCATGTGTGTACATAAATGTGGGTTCCAAGCACTGAACTCATTTGTCTTAACATGACAAGCATCTTTACACACGAGGCCATTTCACCAGTCCTCATTAAGCATCTTTAAAATAGCTGTTTTAGGCTGGGCTGTAATAGTTTAGGCCTGTAATCCCATCACTTGGAAGGCTGGCACAGGAGGATGAAGACTTTAAGACCAGCTCCAGCAATATCACAAGACATTGTCTCAAAAAAAAAAAAAAAAAAAAAAAAAAAGGGAGTGGGTGTTAAAAGCTCAATGGAAAAACAAAACCCTAAATTCAATCTCTAGTAGTACTCAGGGGGAGAGTAACTATTAGTAACAGATCAGAAATGCACTATCTCCCTCATTAGAATGCAACTCCCACAGGGCAAGAAACGCTGCCTTATTCATAGGACACTCGAAATAACAAGGCCTTACTTAAGTACACCTCCTGGTCTAGCATTCTGGACTGACAATGTCATTCAAATTCTGTTTGGATTCCAGGGGCATCTGGCTATGAAAAGAGTCACTATTTCAATTCATTCAACTACAACTTGACATATAATTCAAAAGACACTGGGGACAGATACAATCATACACTAACAAACAGGTACCAAATTTCAGTTTACCATCCACAAAGGAATTCCAGACTGCAAGTAGACAATCTGTGTATAAAACTGGGTTTTGTATATCTCTGTAACTGGGTTTTCTGTTTCAAAGAGTTACGTCAATTCTCAAAGTCAATATGTACAACAAAAGCAGCTTTATCTGTTTCTAGCTGACTAGATTTGGAGACAAGAGTAAGTATAACTCTCAGAGGCCAGAGAGAGAAAAGAAAAGATTTCTAGACCTCACAGGCACCACAGCTAAGCTTGCAGGACACTACAATAAACCCACATAGATTGCAGAAGATGCAGCTAATTCAGACAAAAGGGGCTGACCACACACATTAGCATATAGAAGTCCAAATAGATTTGATGATAGGGGCCATTCTACAATCTAATTAAACGCATTAGGAGGGACAATAGCACTAGCCTAAGGGGAGAATTTGGGGGAGGGGTTAAAAGGACTAGGAATATAGCTCAGTGTTAACTTGCCTAGCATGTCCCCAGAACCACATATATTATATACACAGGATATACCTACACATCCCCATTACATATAATGTGCAATTAATAGTCAATATATTTGATTCTATATGGAAGGAGCATATCAGGATAATTTGATAACTACAGAACAAGATGAAAACATTACATAATAAAAGTAATCTTTTTGTAGTCAGTGGTGGTGGTGGACACCTTTAATCCCAGCAGTTGGGTGGCAAAGGCAGGCAGATCTGAGTTTGAGGTTAGCCTGGCCTACAAAGTGAGTTCAGGACAACTGGGGTTACACAGAGAAGCCCTATCTTGGAAAACCAAAAAATAAATGTAAATAAATAAATAAAGATAAAAGTGACATTAAACCCAGATTATGTTGCTCTTGGGAGTCTAAGCAGGGGGAATTCAAACGGTTCTAGGCTTGCTTAGGCTACAGCCTAAGATCCTAACTCAAAAATAAAAATAAAAGATATTATACATGGAATAGCCAATAATGTGTTATTAAAGCAGCATATACAAAATTGTACCACAAGGCTGGTGAGACAGCTTAGTCAGTAACGTGCATGTCATGCAAGCATGAGGTCCTGAATGTGGGTGCACAGCACCCAGGTAAAAGCCAGGAGCAGTATACATCCATAACCAATCCAGGTGATCTCTGTAAATTCCAGGCCAGTCTACAAGTGCCAGGCTAGCCAAAATTACATAGTGAAACCCTGTCTTTAACAAAATAAAAAAATAAAAAAAAACTGAGCCGGGTGTTGGTGGTGCACGCCTTTAATCCCAGCATTTGGGAGGCAAAGGCAGGCAGATCTCTGTGAGTTCGAGGCCAGCCTGGTCTACAGAGCAAGTTCCAGGACAGCCTCCAAAACAATACAGAGAAACCCTATCTCGGAAGAAAAAAAAAAAAAAAAACTGGGCATGGAGGTGTACACCTTCAATCCCAGCACTTGGGAGAGAGGCTCATCTCTTGAGTTCGAGGCCAGCCTAGTCTAAAGAGAAAGTTCCAGGACAGCCAAAGCTACACAGAGAAATCCTGTCTTGGGGCGGGGTGGGGATGGGGGTACCAAATACAGCTACTACCACCCCAGATTATCATCTATAATTTCACTTTTTCGATAAGCAAATAGTTCAACATTTTATTTATTCATATCAGCAAACTATTCTTTTCCTTGACTGGAGCTTAAACTCAGGGCCTCACTCAGCCTTAACTACAATTCTTTTTATAACTATTTGAAGCAGGTTCTCACCAATTTGCCCACAGGCAGGTTTTGAATTTTTGATCCTTCTGTCTCAACTTCCAGAGTAGTTGAGATTACAGCCTACATCCAACTTTTGTATGTTTTTCCCATAGTGATCTCTACTTTTAAAAAGTAAGTTACTAGACCAGCAAATGACTCAACAGGTAAAGCACTTGTCATGAAAGCCTGGTGACCTGAGTTTGATCCCCAGAACCCTCGTAAAGACAGAAGATATCCAACTCCCGAAAATGACCTCTGACCCCCACAAGTACACACTCCCCCACATAAATAATTAACAATGAATGAAAATATTTTTAAAAGAAAGATATTGCCAGGTAGGGTTTTGCACACATGCAATCCCATCATTGAGGAAGCTGAAGCAAGAGAAAGGTTAGACTGAGGCTAGCCTGGGCTACCTATTGAGTTTCAAGCCAATGTGAACGACATAGTGAAACATGGTATCAAAACAAAGAAATAAAAAAGAAAATTACCATTTCTTTATAGGCTCCATCAAAGGGTTAAAGCATTATCATTAAACATTTTATCAGCCTTTTCTCCAGTGTCTCTAATTTTAAAGCTTCCCCTTTAATACACAGACTTATTTTGATGAAAGCATACACCAGTTATTTAAATGTCAGTGATCAGCCGGGAGGTGGTGGCGCACGCCTTTAATCCCAGCACTCCGGAGGCAGAGGCAGGCGGATCTCTGTGAGTTCGAGGCTGGGCTGGACCGATAGCCTCCAAAACAATACAGAGAAACCCTGTCTCGAAAAACCAAAAAAAAAAAAAAAAACATAAATGTCAGTGATTCCTCCTTGCCATAGAGGTGGGTCAGTTTCCTCTCTCCCCTCCAGGGCTGCATGAAGCAATCTTGACCTTGTATTAGCAGCAGTGTGCCCTTAACTGCATCATCATCTACTGCAGTCAGACCTTGGAAAGCCTATCACCTTTTGTGCCCAGTTTCATTTGCAATGAACTTGGCAGTGTTCCAGGACTGCTGGGGCTTTTAGAAATAGCAAGTGTAGCTGGACATGGTGGCTCAGGCCCACAATACCAGCACAGGGAAGGGAGGGGATTAGGAGTTCAAGGACGGTCTGGGCTACAAACTAAAACCATGTTCCAAAAACAGGCAGGCAGGCAGGCAGGCAGAGGCTTCCTTGTCTTTCCTTCTCTTCCCTTAGGTGATAACTGACTCTGTTTTGGGACTATATCAACAACAACCCCACCACCAGATGTGGTTTCTTGACCTTGGATCAGAACTGTTGAATCATTCTTCACTCCTTCAACAGCAACACCATTCCCAAGCATTTGTCAAAAGTAAAGCCTTGGGTCCACATTCAGCCTGTTCTTCAGCAGCCATGGATCATTCCCTTGTATGTTAGCTGCTATGGAGGCATACTTGGCTTCCTGCTGAGGAATCTAACACAGATACCATCTGCTCTCAAGACACATTTCTAGGGTGTCTACCACTTCAAACTGCCTCTGCCCTGCCCTATCTTGGGGCTCTGCCAGCAAAAAGACTATCGCCAGATATGATTTCTCAAGCCTGAATCAGAACTGTTAGCCAAAATAAATCTCTTCTTTAAAATAAAAAGGCAGTAACAACAACAAGAGTAATAATAATAAACAGTAAGTATAAAATATCTAGCAGTGTCTGGTGTATATATAATATATAACCTATAAGTGGTAAATGGTTTCTTTATTCTAGCACTGATAAGAATGTAAAAGCAGCATGATAAATATTTCATTTGGGGATTTAATTCAATGGTAGAGTCCTTCAGTTCAGTTCTCAACACCAAAAGCCATTTTTAAAACCAGGTGTGGTAGCACACAACTGTAATCCAGCACTCTGAAGGTGTAGGCAGGAAGATCAGAAAAGTTCAAGTTCATCTGTGGCTATACTGCAAATCTGAGGTCAGCCTAGACTATATGAAACTGCTGCTGTTTGTAGGGATACAGTGCAGGCGACTGAACCCAGGGCTTTCCACATAGTAGGTAAACTGAGCTACATGCTCAGTCCTTAGAAACAACTTCTATTGTATACTCATGTTATTTCTCCTTTATGTATTTTAAGGTAAACAAACTACTGTATTCTGTTCAAATCAACACATGTAACACCAAGATTTCTTAAGATTCTCCACTTCACTTCAACTCAATCTCTAAATGAACAGCATTCAAAGGGTGTGGTTTTGAAAACAATGGGTGAGGCAACTAGAAAAAAGCCACCCATCTGTAAATGGACAAATTAAGCTACTACACCCTAGCTTGTTTATGTTTCCAAATCGGTGGATTTTTGTCACTGGTACAGAAAAGAATCTGGCTTGGAGTTCTGTCAAAATTCCGTTCTGTTGGGGAAGGGGGAAAGAAAATGATCAAAATATGGTATATGAAAAAATTTGTTTTAAAAGTCATTTAAAATTTGTTTAAATTCTATTACCATACCAATGCTGATTTTAAAATGTCTTGGATTCATGTCTAGTGTTTAGGCCCTGGAGTCAGACCACTGGTGTTATGATCCCAGTTTACCTAGGTGTTACTTTTCTTCCTTTTTTTTTTATGTCGTTGTTTTATTTTTTGTTTTTTGAGACAGGGTTTCTTTGTATTGTTTTGGAGGCTGTCCTGGAACTCGCTCTGTAGACCAGGCTGGCCTCAAACTCACAGAGATCCGCCTGCCTCAGCCTCCTGAGTGCTTGGGATTAAAGGCGTGCGCCACCAATGCCCAGCTTTGGGTTTTTTTTTTTTGTTTTTTTTTGGTTTTTTTTTTTTTTTTTTTTGAGACAGGGTTTCTCTGTGTAGTCCTGGCTGTCCTGGAACTTGCTCTGTAGACCAGGCCGACCTAGAACTCACGGAGATCCACCTGCCTATGCCTCTGAGTGCTGGGATTAAAGGAGTGCGCTACCACACCTGGGCTTAGTTACCATGACCAAGGCAATTTATATAAGAATGCATTTAATTAAGCTTATGATTTTAGAGGGTTAGAATCCATTATGGTAAAGACATGGTAGCAAGAACAGCAGAGAGCTCACATCTACAGCAAGTAGAAGGCAGAGAGCACAATGGATGATGGATGCTTTTGAAACTCAAACCTGTCCCCAGTGACACACCACCTACTTCTTCCCAAACAGATACCAGCTAAGAATCAACTACTCAAACAGATGAGTCTACAGAAGCCATTCTCATTAAAACCACCACAACCTATAATCTTGGACCCATCTCTTCATCTCTGCATGTCTGCATTTTTATTCATGGGCAAAATGAGAACAGTGTCACTATGTGAACTGGATAAGATACTTCATAAATGCCAAAGACAGAGATATAAGGGTACTGAAGTGCTTGAATCTTTAGAAATCATGTGAAAGCCAAGCTTAGTGGTGCTCTCCTGTAATCCCAGCACTGAGTGGAGGCAAGACAGCAAACACCATGGGCCCACTAACTGTCACTAAAAGCAGTGACGTTCTAAACCAGCCAAAGTTCTAGATATAGTGAGACCCTGTCTCAGGAAAAAAAAAATGTAGCAATGAAGAAATCTTCTGTCACTGAAAGCATACCCACAAACACAGGTGCAGACACAGAAATACGTAAATAAAGTTATACATAATGAAGCTTGTCTCTTTCCACCTACTGTATCTGGAAAAATGCTTAATGCTTACTTTCTCCATCTGTTTAACAACTTCAAGGCATTCACCTTACAGATACACTCTAATTTAGTCTTTGCCATGATAGATATTTATTTCCAGGTTTTTACTGTTATTAATACCAGCTAAGCATGGTGGTGCATGCCTTTAATCCCAGTACTCAGTAGGCAGAAGCAGGACAATCTCTGATTTGGAGCCCAGTCAGGGCTACAGTGAGAGCCAGTCTAACAAAACAAAACACAGCACTCCCATTAATTTTTTATTCCTTGTCTCTATTTTTTTTTTCTTTTTTGATTTTTCAAGATAGGGTTTCTCTGTGTAGCTATGTCCTGGAGCTCTGTAGACCAGGCTAGCCTCAAACTTACAAAGATCCTGAGTTCTGGGTTCAAAGGCCTATGCCACCACCACCTGGATGGTTAGTTTTTTTAAAGATGACTCTTGTTTTGTTTTTTAGATAGTCTGACTATGCAGCAATGGCTAGCCTCGAACTTACTGTATAGACAAGGCTGGCTTCAAGAGATCTGCTTGTCTCTACCTCCCAAGTGCTAAGATGAAATACATGAGTCACCACATCTGACCTAAGATTACTTATGTGTGTGTGCATGTGACATGTGCCTAATGTGACAAAAACAAAGCCAGTGTAGCAACTTCTGGGACTGGATTTAACAGGATTCATCCATTGTGATGGTTAGTTTTATGCCAATCTGACACAGGACAGAGTGATCTGGGAAGATCACCTGAGAAAGTGTCCCCTCCAGACTAGCCCATGATACACTTTCTTGATGTGGATTACTTTGCATCAGTCCTTAACTCTAGGTTCCTGCCGTGACTTTTTTTTTTTTTTTTTTTTGGGTTTTTCGAGACAGGTTTTCTCTGTATTGTTTTGGAGGCTGTCCTGGAACTCACTCTGTAGACCAGGCTAGCCTAGAACTCACAGAGATTCACCTGGCTCTACTTCCCAAGAGCTGGGATTAAAGGCGTGTGCCACCATCGCCCGGCTCTGCCCTGACATCTTTTGATGGACTGTAAAGTGAAGGTATAAGCATCCCTTTCCTCTCCAAGTTGCTTATGTGTTTTACCAAGGCATTAAAAACTCAGACACAATGAAGGTGCTTGGAATCCAACCTGGGTCCTCTATAAAAGCAACAAGTGCTCTTCACTGCTGAATCATTATCTCTCCAGTTCCTAGAATTATCTCTCCAGTTCCTAGAATCCCATTTTAGTAGCATTTTTTCTTAGATTCATTTAATGTCAATGTTTTGCCTGCATGTATGTATGTATGTATATGTATTACATGTATGCCTGGTGCCTGTGGAGGTTCAAAGAGCGCTCTGGATCCTCTGAAACAGGAGTTCGATGTTTTTGAGCCACCATGTGGGTGATGGGACTTAATGCTAGGTCCCCTACAAGAACAGTAAGTGCTTTCTTTTTTTTTTTTTTTTTTTTTTTTTGGTTTTTCGAGACAAGGTTTCTCTGTGGCTTTGGAGGTAGTAAGTGCTTTCTTAACCACTGACACCTCTCCAGCCCCAGTATCATTTTTTTTTTTTTTTGGTTTTTTCGACACAGGGTTTCTCTGTGGCTTTGGAGGCTGTCCCGGAACTCGCTTGGTAGTCCAGGCTGGTCTCGAACTCACAGAGATCCGCCTGCCTCTGCCTCCCGAGTGCTGGGATTAAAGGCGTGCGCCACCAACGCCCGGCTCCCCAGTATCATTTTTAAAAACACAAAATGACTGATCTACAGACTCCAGTCCTATGTTCAAGATGTAGTTTTCCCCGACCTCCAAGGAGCACAGAGTCATATGAAGCCAGATCTGAATATGCCCAACACTTTTAAAGAACAAGTATCAGTGACAATGCTGATGTTGTGTTTTGTTTTGTTTTTTCCTTCAGACCAGAGAGGAGTTAAGTTATCAATACATCCTAGGTCACTCATACCAACTGTTTTAAACTGTACTTCTGAAAAATAAAGATCAAAGGCAAACTGAACTAAACCTGTTTCCTTTTACTCTTTCCACATTTCCTAGCTGTGGAAGGTCAGAGTTTTTACATTAACTGTAAAACAGTTCTGGGGGGCTGGAGAGATGGCTCAGTGGTTAAGAACAGAGACTGCTCTTCAGGAGGACCTGGGTTCAATTCCCAGCACCCATATGATGGCTAATAACTGTCTGTAGCTCCAAGATCTGACACCCTCACACAGACATATATACAGATATAACATAAGTGCACATAAAAATAAAACATAAACAGTTGTGTTGCAGTTTAAAATCATGCTAAATTTCCATTTTAAGAAACATGTTTCTGACCAAACTAAAAAGGCATTGGTTTCTGTGTGTGTTAAGTAACCATATCGTATGTAAGACTCGGTTATTATTGTGCTGTTGCTTTGTTTCATTTTTGTCTTTTTATTTGTCTCTTTTTTCTTTTTCTTTTTAATAATAATAGTTTTATGCATACTAGGCAAGCACTCTAGCAGCTAAGGTATAATTCCAGGCCCGTTGACTTGTCTTTTGGCCTTAGTGAGTTTTAGTTAAAACAATGATTAAACTGGTACAGCAAGGAACAACGCAAATGCTCAAATTGTAGTTTCTAAACACAGTTTAAGTGTTCTAAAATGCATGGGATTAAAAAAAAATTGATGTCAGGTTGGAAAAGTTGTCATGCACTGTATATCAGAAACAGGAACACAATCTAAACAACATACCTTACAAACACAGCCTGTATGTAATAGTGTGCATTTTTTCATTTCAATGATAAGGATCAAACTCAGGATTTCATACATGCTACATCAGTACTCTTATAGTGAGCTAACCATTCAGCCTTAACATAATATTTTTGCCGAGCGTTGGTGGCACACGCCTTTAATCCCAGCACTCAGGAGGCAGAGGCAAGTGGATCTCGGTGAGTTCGAGGCCAGTCTGGTCTACAGAGCCAATTCCAGGACAGCCTCCAAAACAATACAGAGAAACCCTGTCTCGAAAAAACCAAAACATAAAAAATTAAAAAAAATTTAAAAAACATAATATTTTTAAAAATCTTGTGCATGACACAAAGTTTGTGTATCACAGACTGAAAGTGTCTTCTTGCTTTGAGGATGTTTAGTAAACTATGTGTTTAGGCCTGCATTTATGACAACCCATCACATCAAGATCACAATAAAACTCTAAAATCCAGGGGTAGAGAGTTGGTTCAGTGGTTAAGAGAACTCTTTGCTTTTACAAAAGACTGAGGTTCAGTTCCCAGCTTCCACATGTTGGATCACAACCACCTATAACCCCAGTTCCAGGGGATCTGACACCATCTTCTGATATGTTCCAGCATTAGGCATGTATGTGCTACAACTAAAACATTTATGTACATAAAATAAATAAGCCTAAGAACTCCAAAGTCCATGTTGTTTTGGACTTTAGAGAACTTTGGATTTTAGATTTTTAATTAGGGATGCACAAATCCTATTTTTCATTACACACCACTTCACAGCCCCAATACTGAAATTTTTAACATTTAAAATCATATGACAAGCCGGGCGTTGGTGGCGCATGCCTTTAATCCCAGCACTCGGGAGGCAGAGGCAGGCGGATCTCTGTGAGTTCGAGACCAGCCTGGACTACCAAGCGAGTTCCGGGATAGCCTCCAAAGCCACAGAGAAACCCTGTCTCGAAAAACCAAAAAATAAATAAATAAAAAAAAATCATATGACAATTAGATGCTATTAGAAAACAATTTCAAGACAGGGATGTAACTCAGTTGGTAGAGTATTGCCAAACATTCCCAATGTCCTAGGTTTTGTCCCCACACACACACACACACACACACACACACACACACTGTAATCCCAGTGCTCCCAGGGGTACAGGCAAAAAACAGGATCATCGATTAAAGGTTGGGGCTGGAAAGGAATAGCTCAGCAATTAAGAGCATTTGTTAATTTCTAACAGAGCTCTAAGTACTTTGATTTCCTGGGGTTGGATACGCCTCAGTGGTTTGAATACAAATACTACTTTTCCAGAATATCCAAGTTCAAGTCCCAGTACTCAGAAGCCAGCTTTCAATCTTCTGTGACTCTAGTTTCAGGGGATCTGACACCCTTTCTGGCTTCCACTGGCACCAGGCATGCAAGTGGTCCACAGACACACGTGCAGACACACACTCATAAAATAAAAATTTTTAATTAAATGTCTTAAAAAGTTTAAGGCTGGCTTCTCTCATCAAAAATTCAGGGGCCCCCAACCTAAAGAAGGATATGCTCATGAAAGTACAAGAAGGTTACAAAACACCAAATAAAAAATGAAAAAAAATAAAAAAAATCCAGGGGCACCTTGAGCTACATTAGACTGTCACGAAAAAATAAAGTAATAAAAAGCAGCAGCAGAACAGAGACAGGAGGATCTCTGTGAGTTCAAGACCAGCCTAGTCTACACAGTGAGTTCCAGGACAGACCTGGTCTCCAAAAAAAGCAGTTCGTTTCTAGTCTTTGCGGATGTTTAGAAGTACACAATGTATATTAAAAGTAGAATAACACATTTTGTAGATATCCAGCTATTAATTGTTGAAACTGAATGAGTAAGTAATGACTTGTTTAATGCTACTCTCTGAAATGTGAATGTGTAAGAGTTCAACATGGGAGGGCGGAAACAAATAAGGACAATCAATACAAACTAAGCCTCCTAGAGTAAAAATACCTGGGTTACTATTGCTCTAATAAAACACAAAATCAATGTAGGGAAGAAAGGGTTTATTTCTTCTTACAGCTTGTAGTTCATTATCCAGGGAAGTCAGGGCAGGAACTCGAGGCAGGAACCTGGAGGCAGGAACTGACTGCTGCAGAGGTTGGGGGGGGGGTGCTGCTTATTACTGGGTGGCTCCAATGGCTTGCTCAGCCTGCTTTCCTATAGCACCCAGGCCACCGGCCCAGCGGCGGCACCGCCCACACAGTGAGCTCCCACATCAACCATCAATCAAGAAAAGGCACTACAGGCGTGCCCACTGGCCAATCTAGTGGAGACTTTTTTTCTCAATTTAGGTTCCTCCGTCTCAAATAACTCTAGCCTGTGTCAAGTTGACATTAAAACCTAGCCAGCACAGCATCTTCTGAAGCATTTCCATATTGAATTTCCAGGCTCAATGTGATAACATGAAAGGAACAGGGTTTTCTGTGGTAAATCAACAACACTAAACAACAGCATCAGATAACACCAAGTGTTAAGTGAAAATCTGAATAGTTTGCATAAAACAAATTTTAGAAGGGAAAACATTTGGAGGCTGGTTTAGGGTAGATCGATTTCATTTACTGAATCTCGTTAACCTACACACCCCATTAGTAAGCTAACAAATCACACCACCTGCATCACTGTAAACCACATCTAAACCCTGAACAGCCGTTTTTGAATGTCAAAACCATTCACTTCCTCAAACAACAACTTTACTAGCAGGGTGTGGCATCAAATCCTCACCTTAATCCTAGAACTAAGCGGGCAGAGGCCAAAATTTTCAGTTCCAGACCTTTCTGAGCTACAGAGTAAGAACCTTGGGGGGGGGAGGGACAATGCACAACACACACACAACTTTACCCATAAAGAAGTACATCAAAATTGTAGAATTAAAATGTGATTTATACATCTCTGGCTGCAGTTCATACGTTAAAGACTGCAATTTTTTAGAATCCCACCCTCGATCTGAAATGTCCTTCCCTTTCTGGAGCCTGTTGAATCTGTCAGCATTCTAGTTCCTATCTCGATTAAGATTTCAGTCCACTTTTGACAAACACAAACGCTTACTGTAATATCTGAGCGGTAATGCACACAGCTATTAGCTCTGTTGTTGGTCTTTGGGGATTAACAATTTTAGGCCGAAAATCATATGGTCAAATCAACAGCAGTTTCAGGTGAGTCGAAATATTTATTTCGAGATGGGTGTGCATAAAACAAACACAAATCACCTACCAAATACCTTGACCCAGGAACTGAATTCCAAAAAAAACGAAAGTGTTTTAGGGAGAGGTCTAAACTAAACAACAGGGAGGAAAGGCAAGCCTCATCTCCAGGAAGTTCCATGACCACCTCATTACTACCATCCGTGGGCACAGCTGGTTTTTTCTCTTTGGGCAGAAGGTGTCATTTTCTAAAAGAGCCGACAAACGGGACCCAGATGCCCCTAGACACAATCTCTGCAGTGACCAGCACCGCTGGCACAATGCTGACCCGGGAGGCCCACCAGTCAGCTCAGGAGCTGCCACTTCCACAGAAGCAAGCCCACGTCCGCCGGGGGCCATCCGGGGAAGCGACGCGGCAGTCTCCTCACCCCCGCGCTCGGCGGCAAGCGCAGAGACCCCGGGCGCCCGCGCCGCAGCGACATCGCCGCGCCCTCCTCAGCACGGGCGAGGCGCCCAGAGGCCCCGGGCCCTGCAGTGCCCTGCCCGCCCAGCACCGCCGCCCCGGTCCTACGCCCGCTGCGGGCCCGGAGACCTCGCCGCGCTCGCGGGCCTCACCTCCGCGGAGAATCGGGGGCAGCGCGCAGCTTCCCGGGTCCGAGTGCGGCCCGCGCCTCGCCTGCGGCTCGCGCTGGGCTCCGCCCCCTGGCCGCCGCGCACCCCCGCCGCCTGCCGCAGCCCTCGGCCTCTCCCGCCCTCAGCCCTCAGCCTTCGGCTCGCCCCCGCCGCCCAGCTGGGTGCGGCCTGCGGCGCTGCAGTCAAACAACCAACAGTTCCATTGGCCTGAACGCCCCGCCGCCGTCCAGCATTCCTCGCTGTTATTGGTCAATTTTGAGCAAGGGGTTGGGCCGGGGAAGGGCGGGTCCTGGGAGGTGGAGAGAGGGTTGGTCTCTCTCACCTCAGGTTGAAGGCCGAGTCACCGTGGGGTTAGTGGCTGCCCGGGCCGCCTCAGGCGACGGGCTGGCTGCCCGCTACACCTGCTCACCGCATCCGCTGGTTCTCGCACTGAGACTGTCAGACCGGGCCTTCCTGCGCTCCCACAGCTAATGGACCTAGCCTGGGTGCGCTGCAGGCCAGAGGGTCCCTAGACTGTTTGGGGAATGCGCTGTCAATCTGGGTGGAGCCAGGACGGCGACGTCTGTGGGCTCTGATAAACCTCCACTGACAGGAAGGGCCCGCCGGATGAGAGCGGATTAGCAAACGCCCAGGCCTCTTCAGAGTCAGGGAATGAGGCTAGGCGAGGCCTTGGCAGAACTAGTCCATCTGGCAGTGACCTGAAAACTAGTCTAAGGGACCAGACCAGCCCTGTCTCTCCTGTCGTCTCCTCAGATTCCTAAAAGATCCAAAGGAAACAAAGGGGCACAGCGTCTTGTTTCCCCCATACACTGAAGGTTGAAGCCTGAAGCCTGGCAAGTGGTAGAACAGTGTGGTATTCAGGCTTCTCCTCACAGCAGGAGCTCTGACTTTGCCGCCAGAAGGGTCGGGGACATTGTCGGTGATTCCAGTCAGTAGGCTCTGCTCTAGGAAAATTGCCCCTGTATGTTGACTGTTCTCAGATGACTTCTCCATCGCTTCAGTTCCCTCAGCACCCAGAAACAAGTCTCACCCATAAGAGATGTCAGTTAAGACTTGCTGAGGGAGAGAGGAGTGGATGGCTGAAATGTGCTGATACATGTAGATCCAAAAATAAAACATAAATCAGACATGTAAAGGTGAAGGTGCACAATGTCTGAGATGTCAAAACGCTGAGTGGGATTAGGAGCCAACTATTTCTGAACTTGAAAAACTAGGGGGAGATGAACATCGCGAAGAAACTGGGAAAGATTGAACAGCACACCAGGGAGCTATAGGGCAACCTCGTAGGTCTAATATACGTGCCACTGGAGCCCTGGGAGATGGAGGTGAGGGCAGAAATCCTTGAAGATTCAAACTCAGAAATTCAAAGAGCTGAAGTTGGAGTCTAGGGAGGTGGCTCAGTAGGTAAGGGTGCTTGTTGCTCAAACAGGACGACCTGAGTTTGAATCCCCAGCACTCATGTTAAAAACAGGACATGACCTCGCACCCCTGTAATTCCGATATTGAGAGAGAGACGGTGATCACTGGGGCTGGCTGGCTGCCAGACCAGCGCTAGGTTCAGTGAGAGACCCCCACCTCAAGGGAATAAGGGCAGAGAGTGATAGAGAAACACGTGATGTTGGGCCTTTCCACACTTGCACACATATTCTACACACAGATATCACATTCATACACACATACACAAAAAAGGAAAAACTTAAATAGCTTTTAAATGCTACTGAGCCCTGAAGTGGGTTCAACCAGATCCAGACACCATGCATCACTCACTCCTATAATCCAGTGTCTCCTACTCCATATATATGTGCTAGTAAGAATTCGGCTGTCACAATGGCAGAGGAAGGAAAGGAAGCTTGTCTTGGCATGTTGGTGTAAGCTGAAATGAGTCTAGGACTGCCATGTCCCCATTCAGGAGTTCCACTGAAAAACAATGAGGAGATAGCCCAGTAAGCAAGTTTCAGGTCATGAACTTGACCATTCCCATGGTATGAAGAGAATGTGACTTGAACCCAGAGTCATAGTAAATGTCTTAGCTAATTGGTCAGGAGCCTGAAAGTGGTTATCTACAAGTGAGAGGATGGACTGATCTGAGGCTTATGGATGGATTTATGGGAACTGTCACAAAGAATGAATGTCTTTTTTGTTTTTTTATTTTTGTTTGTTTGTTTGTTTTGAGGCAAGGTCTCACTATATAGCCCTGGTTGTCCTTGGGGACCCAATATATATATATGACACTGGCCACAAACTCACAGAGATCTGCCTGCCTTTGCCTCCCAAGTGCCAAACTGCATGAAGATCTGCGTATTGCACATTGACTAAACAGCACCCACACTGAGGCTCTGAGCAAGCAGCTCCGTAGCTCACCCAGCTGGCATGAACAGGCCGCCCACCGTCCTTCAGCTACGGCAATCACACAACGGCTTCAGTAAAAGCAGTCATAGAAGCAGGGTGAAGAAGCCCCAAGCCAGCACTGGGTACTCCTTTTTTTTTTTAAAGTTTTATTTATTTGCGTGATTTTTTTCTACATGTATATATGTGCACCACAGGTGTGGCTGGTGCCCGTAGAGATCAAAAGAAGGCATCAGATCCACTGGAACTGGAGTTACACGTAGTTGTGAGCCACCATGTGGGTTTGAGAACCAGCCTGGGTCCTCTGCAAGTACAAGTGCTTGTAACCTCTGAGCCATCTCACCAGCCCCAAGGCTTCCTTTTTTACTGTTTTCATTTATATGCATGTGTTTGTGTCCATTTGTGTGCCACATCTGTACTGGTGCCAGGGGAAGCACCGGAAGAGACTCTCAGATCATGCAGAGCTGGAGTCGAGGTAATTATGAGCCACCCAGCATGGGTGCTGGAAAAAGAGCTCAGGTCCTCTGGAGCAAGAGCTCCTAATTGCTGAGCCATCTCTCCAAACCCTTAGGCACTCCTTTTAACAGAGGCTGTTGATACTGCCAGATTTCAAACTTGTAATCATCAAAAGGTATATCTGAACCCCTTGGCAAACCAACAAACCCTTGGGGACAAGGTGATCACACTGGAGTCCTTCTGTCTCAGAAGGCAAAGCTGAGCTGACAAGAACTACCACATATTTGGGTATGGGTTTGCCTTTTCTTCCTTCAGTACTTTGGCAAGAATATGATTCAAAAACATATAAAATGGGGGCTAGAGAGATGCCTCAGAAGCTAGGAGAACATAATGCCCTTGCATAGAACCAGAATTTGAGTCCAAGCACCCCTACCAGACAGTTCGGGACTGCCTGTGAGTCCAGCAGCAGGAGATCCCACACTCTCCTCTGGACTCCATGGCATCTGCACTCACGTGTGCAGAAACTCACATGATGATAGGCATATACATACACCCATGCTTTAAAAATAATTCCTGCTGGATGTAGTGGCACATGCCTTTAATCTCAGAACTCAGGAGGCAGAGGCAGACTAGATCTCTCTTGAGTTTCAGGTCAGCCTGGTCTACATAGTAAGTTCCTGGCCAGCCAAAGCAACACAGTGAGACCTCATCTCAAAAACAAAACAAAACTTAAAAACCATAATAAATCTTTGAAAGAATTTACACAATGTCTGATTTTCTGAAATGGAATTGTGGCATACCTGTCTAGTATCACAGTTTTTTTTTTGTTTTTGTTTTTGTTTTTGTTTTTACGAGACAGGGTTTCTCTGTATTGTTTTGGAGGCTGTCGGTCCAACCCGGCCTCGAACTCACAGAGATCCGCCTGCCTCTGCCTCCCGAGTGCTGGGTATCACAGTTTTTATGCAAAGGAGTTGTGGCAATAAATTGGCACACATTGTTCATGCCACATACTGCACCATCCAGAATCATTCTATTGGTGTAATAAAATAACTGCATCAAGCCAGGGAGTGGCGGTGCATGCCTGTAATCCCAGCACTCAGGATGCAGAGGCAGGAGATTTTTTAGTTCGAGGCCAGCCTGGGCTACAGAGTTCCAAAACAGCAAGGGCTACAGAGAGAAACCTTGTCTCAAACCACCCCACCCCCAAAAAAGAAGAAAAAGAATAACTGTATCAAGACTCAGATGAGGCATTAACATGGAGACAACATATTTTTCTCCAGGAACTAGTACACTCTGGACCAAAAACCAATTTATGAGGCTCTCTCCCCAGTAAACATAATCCTAGTGGTCCACTTAGGAAGTTCTGTTCCATTAAGTTCTCTTAGGTAAAGGTTATCAACAATGTCATGTCTACTAGGAGATTCAGTAAAGTTGAAATTGGCTGCTACCAGTGTGTATGTATATACAATAATTAAATGTACATTTAAATAAAACTATGAGGGTCAGTTATTCCAGCCAATTTGGTTACTGTTTTCAGTGCTTACTAATTTACTTTTGTAATCTCTAGGAAGAAGAAAAGAATATTAACTCTAGAATTAGATAAGAGCCTTTCTAATTAGGAAAAGGTGGGAAATAGAATGATTTTTTTTTTAAAGTTACTCCGTCTAGAAGAATAGGAAAAGACCAACCAGGTGTGGGGGTGCACACCTGTCACCACAGTACTTGTGGGGCATTCGAGGAAGGATGACCCACGAGTTCAATGCCAGCTTTGTCTGCACAGTAAGTCAGAGGCCAGCTTAGGTTCTATAGCAGGACACTGTCTCTAAAACCAAAACATGGGGCTTAGATGGCTCAGCAATGAGAGCCTGACTACCCTGAGGATTCAGGGTTGATTCTCAGAATCTAGATAGTGCCTTACAATCATTTAAAATTCAGCCCCAGTAGATCCGCTGCCCTCTTCTGGTTCTGTGAGCACCAGGCACACACATAATACACAGACACACATGCAGGCAAAACATTCACACTCATAAAATAAGCTACATATATATTTTTTAATTGCCCTTCCTCCCCAGTGAAAGAAAGAAGTCACACACATTTGTAGGTGCCCATAGTCCCAGGTACAGCTACTTGAGAGGTGAAAGCATGAGACTTTTTTTTACTTGTTTTTTTTGGTTTGTTTGTTGTTTTGTTTTATGACAAGGTTTCTCTGTGTAACAGCCCTGACTGTCCTGGAACTTGCTTTGTAGACCGGCTCAAACTCACAAGAGATCCTATAACCTCGGCTTCCCAAGTGCTGGGATAAAAGATGTGTGCCTCCATGCCTGACTGAGAATCTCTTGATCCCAAGAGTTCAAGAGGAGCTTGGACAACATGAAAGGAGACCCTGTGAGGAAACAGGAGTAAAAAAGGAAAAACACAAGCCAGGCTGTGGTGGTGCACTCCTGTAATCCCAGCACTCAGGAGCCAAAGGCAGGCATCTCTTAGTTCAAGGCCAGCCTGGTCTACAGAGCAAGTTTCAGGACAGCCAGGGCTACACAGAGAAACCCTGGCTCAGAAAAAAAAGAGGAAAACCATAAACAGAACAGTTAAAAACATAAGAAATGGGGTAGAATGTTTAACTAGCAGTCACAAAGTCTTGGGTTCAATTCCCACGACCACAAAAATTTCATTCAAGATAAAATAAGTTCGAAAATAAGTAAATAGAGCCTGTGGGGGGGGGTGTTGGTGGTGGTAGTGCACATCTTTAATCCCAGCACTCAGGAGGCAGATCTCTGTAGGTGGAGACCAGCCTGGTCTACAGAGTTCCAGACAGCCAAGGCTACACAAAGAAACCTTGTCTCTAAAAAGAAAACAACAATAAAATGAACTGTGGGATCAAATGCAAATAAAATACATGGTATGTTGGACTGGAGAGATGGCTGAGCGGTTTAAGAGAGTTCTTGTTCTTGCAGAGAACAGGACTTGGGTTGCCAGCACCCACAAGGCAGCTCACAATCTATACCTCTAGTTCCAGGGGATCTGTCACCCTCTTGTACCCTCCATAGACATAGGCATGGCATGCACGGTACACTTAGCATATATACACCCATACATAAAAGCAATTTTTTAAAGACAAGATATAACTTACTAATAAAATAAAGCATTTTATAATAGACTAAAAGAAATATGAAGTACTAACAGATCAAACTTAACAAAATGCAAGTAAAACCATCATGATAAAATTATATCTTGTTTCCAAATCTAATAGAAGACCCTTATGAACAGAGAGGTTGGACCAGTTTTATGAATCAGGAGACATAATATTAGGAATTTTCACACTATGTCAATTTTCCCAAGCCAGTTCATAGCTGTAATGAATTACAATCAAAATAACGACGAGCTGTTATTAGAACTGGTAAGTTGGTTTTAAACTGTATATGAAGGCTAGCCCTGGGGCATGCACCAGTAAGCCCAGCAGTTGAGAGGAAAAGAGTGGCAACAGCATCCGGAGTTCAAAGTCATCCTTAGACACACAAGTTTAAGGCCAGTCTAGAATGTAGGAGACTCTGTCTCAAAATAGTCAAAAATGCTAAGTATGGTAATAAATTTATATGTAGAGATGTGTGCAGTGGCAAACATCTGTATCCCCAATTACTTAGGAAGCTGAGGTAGGAGGCTCCTTTAAGCCCATGATTTTGATAACAGCATGGTTATTGTTTTTTTAAAAGGCAGGAAGGAGTCGTGCAATGCAACAGGGCTCACATAGGAATTTTACAGGGAGAGGAGAGAGAAGGCAGAAAAGGGGACAGAGAAGAGGGCATGGGGGGGGCAGAGAGGAGAGCAGGGACTGATAGAGACTGGTCCCTGGGGACAGAAGTATCAGAAGTGAGAGAGAAGGAGGGAGAGAGAGAAAGAAAGAGAAAGAGAGGGAGAGAGATAGGAGAAGGAAAGAGAGAGAGGAAGAGAGGGAGGGGGGAGGTGCAGAGAAAGAGAGGGAAACAGATGGGAGGCGGGTAAGACCCACCGTTTGTAAGGGAAGAGCAAATGTGCACCAGAGTGCTCTTAGTGGCTGAGGAGTTACCCTGACAGGACCCCAAAGGCAGGCCAGGACAGATGCCTGAATACTAACACTGGGTAACATGTATAAAACCTCATCTTTCAAAAAACATTTTTAAAAACTAAACTGAGCATGGCGGTGCATACCTATTTAATTCCAGCACTGAGTTAGCAGAGGCAGGTAGATCTCTGTGAGTCTGATGCCAGCCTGGAAGCAAAGCCCAGAGGCTATCTCAAAATAAATACATAAACGATTAACTAATTTAAATAAATTCATCTTGGGGGAGGGACCCACAAGGCTCTCCCTCTCTGAGGATGCATGCGAAATTAATGGTGCCTGGGGGAGGGTGAGAGAATAAACTCACATCCTCAGGCTCGGTGGAAAGCATCCCACTGAGTCATCTCACTGGCCCTCAACTGCTTTAAAAATAAAAACTGGGGGCTGGAAAGACAGCTTAATTGGTAAAATATTTGTACACATGTATGTGGACCTAAGTTAAATTCCAAGAAGCCAGGCAAGGTGGCATTCACTAATAATACCAGAACTGGGGAGGTGGAGAAGATAGCTTGGGTGGGTTGGAAATGTTGCACGAATTCTAATAGGTCTTAATATAAAACCTTGGAGTCAGATATCAGGGGGTGAAAGCTGAAGATCAGAGACGCAGAGCAGCCAGCCACTAGAGTTCTCACCTCTACCCATGCTCAGACCAGAGGGGCCATCCTGTCCTCAGACTGCCTCCTAACAGTGCTTACACTGCACTGATCCTCAGACTGCTTCCTCAGACTGCCTGCTTCTGACTGCATCCATCTCTGAGTCCTCAGACTGCATCTCTCTTGTCTCCTCCTACCTTATATTCCTCTCTCCACTCAGCCGTATCACTCCTGTCTCCATCTCCCTAGTGCTGGGATTAAAAGCAAGTGATCCCTAGTGCTGGGATTAAAAGCAAGTGATCCCAAGTGCTGGGTTCACCTTTGTGTGAACTCTGTTTCTCTTTTAGACAGTTCAATCTCACGTAGCCCAGGGTGGCCTTGAACTCACAGAGATCCATCTGCCTCTGTTTCCCCAGTGCTGGAATTAAAGGTGTGGATCACCACTGCCTGGCCTCTATGGCTAACTAACGTGGCTAGCTTTGCACTCTGATCTTCAGGAATGCTTTATTTGTTAGATCATGAACAAAATATCACCGTATTTCCTCTTTTATGTCTAAAATAAGAAAGAAGGTTATACCTAATATAAGAAAAACTATATACAATACGTACAATAACTATATACAACATATACAGGCAATAAATACATCAACAATGTCTAGTCCATTTGCATTTGACAGATTCAGAAAAATACTCCATTATTTATCCTATCTTGGTGAGTCCAAAGTCTTTTGGGGGGGGCTTGCGTTTTCAAGGCAGGGTTTCTCTGTGGCTTTGAGGCTGTGCTGGAACTAGTTCTTGTAGACCAGACTGGTCACAGAGA
The DNA here is from genome assembly GCF_017639785.1 of Mesocricetus auratus. Classification (NCBI taxonomy): domain Eukaryota; kingdom Metazoa; phylum Chordata; class Mammalia; order Rodentia; family Cricetidae; genus Mesocricetus; species Mesocricetus auratus. The sequence continues at coordinate 14,693,385 of NW_024429190.1, read as the reverse complement.
TTGGCCTGCCTCTGCCTCCAGAGTGCTGGAATTAAAGGTATGCACCACCACCTCCCGGCTGAGCCCAAAGTCTTGTACCTAATTCACTCTCTATCCTAATTTGTGTTACCAATCCCAAACTATCTTTTGATATCTCTCAACCTTATACACTTTACATCTCTTTAGTGAGAATCTTTTCTGCACCTGGTAAACAAGGAAAACTATAACTACCTATTCTTCAACTCCCCCAGAGACCTGAGAAGGAAATAATAGTAACTGAGTAAGCAGGAAGTGTGAGCAAGCGACTTCCAAAAAATGTGAGAAATGACAGAAACAGCTGACTGCCTGAGCAGTAACCCAAGGTTCCTCTGTAACGATGGGGGCATTTGTCTTTGGCCTAACGGCCTAGAATATTCAACAGTTTTCTATGAGGCAGGATGTTTGAAGGACTGTCCCACCTTGTCTTTGCAAGGTTTGGCAGTCACTCTTTTTTTGTGTCCTGCTTGTTCAATTTGGACAGCAGAATGTCAGCAGTGAGGCAAGGTCACTTTCTTGCCCAGTGGCTTACTTTTGCCACAAAGAAAGTAAACTCCATGTGGAGTTTCTTCAGTGCCCATCATCTTCTCTGAACCAGATTGGTGCTGCCAGGAGCAGATATGTCTCATTGTCATAAAAAAAAAACTATGTAATTAAAACGTCTTAAATGTCAAATTCTGTAGCTCTCTGAAATGTTTAAACATGACGTGTCTAGCTAAAATATATCTCTGTTTGACCTTGAAAACATACCTAATATGATTACAATTTTGATTGTAATAGCTGACTAACTACTAACCTGCATTTCTTTATTACCCTAGTTTGTAATAATGATTTTCAAGGACTAGAAATTTGCATTACATTGATAAATGAGTTGTATAAGTACAATACCTTGAACAAGATTAGAAATGTATGTACAGTATGTTTTAACAAAATTAATCTCAAATTTGTATCAATAGATAAAATTTGCATATACTTTACAAAAATCCAATCCAATGTAATATATTTAAAACTAGTAGTTGCTTTTTAAAAGTATAGATGGGTGGTGTTACATGCCTTTAATCCCAGCACTTGGGAAGCAAAGGCAGGCAGAGTTCAAGGCCAGCCTGATCTACAGAGCAAGTGCCAGGACAGGCTCCAAAGCTAGGCAGAGAAAGTCTGTCTCAAGAAACAACAACAAAAAAGTAGAATCAACAATTTACTTTTTTACCTTATCATATCTATATCCTCCCTTTTTCTTTTTAGAGTAGATTCAATAATCTACCCTTTATCCTATATCTGTATCTGTTTTCTTCTTTTCAAAACAAAAACTCCGAGTCTAATCTCCTTAGTTTTTTTCCTGACCATTACCAATAATAACTTGTAACCAATCCTCCTAAAAAATGGCAAGTATCCATAACCCATCAAATGACCAAAACCCACCAACCCCACCTCTTGGGAATGTGAGTGTCGTGTTCTTAAATTTACTTCCTGCTCTCTGGGGGTGATGGCATCTTTAGGGGATCCTGAAAAGAAAAATTTTGGTTAATGTCAAGTCCTGGGAGAGGTAGTTGTATCATTTGTTGTCCAGGCTCTGCATAATGGGAAAGTGTAGGGCTTAAGTCCTGACTAGAGTAGTCTGTGAAGCTGGGTCATCATCTCTACTGGTCACCTCAAAACTGTCCTGAGCAGTTTGTATTCCAAAGCTGATCTTTGGGTGGTGTTTTTCAGCTTAGTGGTGTTATCATAGTCCTGGTGGAATTGTCATTATGGGGCCCCATCCTCCTTTCAGAAACTTCAAAAGTCACTGTTAGGTGTGGTCATGGTTGACTGCAGAAAACTGATAGAGACTCAGACCCAAACTCATGTACAGGGAGCTAGATGAAACCTTTTTCTAGAATTAGTTAGTACTTTATATTATCATAACACCTTAACAAAAAGTTTAAATATATATATATATATTATAAATTTTGAGATTATAGAGTCAAAATAAAACCAGAGGATTATAAGATTAGTGGCAATAAAATAGTCCTATAATTTTGGTTTTTCTTCTGTCCCATACAAGCTGGCTCTTCTGACATGAGACAGAAATTTTGGGTTTTACTTTAACAAACATGCTTGGGTTTAGAGAAGGAGAGAGCCACACTCAACTCCAAAGCCAGCTTTAATTTTTAACTGGACTGGGACTACAAAAAGACCATTTGCATTATATGTCTGTAGAGAAAAGCAAAAACAAACATTTGGGGAAATTTATGAAATTTTTTCCTGTTGGAAATATGATATACCAATAGGCCAATTTACTCACTTTCTTGGGACATTTTTTTCTGGATGATTTGTCCTTTTTTCTTCAAATGTCTCATTTGTTCATTGGTCTTTGGATTTCTTAGTTGGATACATTTATTCTCCTGAAGAGAAAGAAACTAAAACCCTTCCTTAACCCTAATTTTGGGAGGTTCCCTTTTGGCAAGTTATATCTGACCAAATGAAAAGCACTTATTAGTTTTATAGGTTATTCTTGATTAAACAGTTATGCTGCTTAGTGAACTATCATCTTTTCTAATTAAGAGGTCTCTTTTATTCAGATTGAATTTTTATCAATTTTGATGGTATCCATAGCTTTTCTTCTCCTGTAGAAACAAAAGCAAAACCCCTTCCCCAATGTAATACATGTCCTGGCTTTCATTCTGAAGTCAACACATCTTTAAAAGTATATAGACTGATTTAATTCGGTAGTCTTTACTATTATCCATTGTCTCTCTGCAGCTGTTGTTCCTTTCTCATTAGCATTTAGAAAATTCAAAGTTAATAAAAAAATTATGCAATCTATTTCTTGGGGGTCTTTATTACCCCTTTCTGTTTATTTGGCATATCCTTTAGAGTTTGATCTGATATTTCTGTAGGATTGTGTGGTATAGGTGTAAAGTGCTTTGTATTATAATAAGAAAAAAAACCTGGCCGGGCGGTGGTGACCCATGCCTTTAATCCCAGCACTCGGGAGGCAGAGGCAGGCGGATCTCTGTGAGTTCAAGGCCAGGCTGGACCGACAGCCTCCAAAGCAATACAGAGAAACCCTGTTTCATAAAAACCAAAAAAAAAAAAAAAGAAAAGAAAAGAAAAACAGAAAGAAAAAACTGTTCCATTTTTTAGAGACATAGGCTGAGCATAGTCTGTCTTTACTTGTGTAGGTATACCCATGATGGCCATAGCTTCTAGCAAATGTGTGAATACTGAATCAGCCTTTTCCAAATGCAAAGCAGTTGCCCATTGGCAGCCTAAATAGGTATTGATTGTGTGGTATACATATTTTAATTTTCCAAACTCTCCAAAATGGAACACAGCCATCTGCCATGGGCTACTTCCTGCAGGTAGTGGAATTTGGTTGTATAAAGAACAAGTTGGACATTTTCTTGGCTCATTGCCAAGTGATGGAAAAGTCTTTTTTTTAAACCTTTGCTATTGACATGACATTTTTTTATGAAATTCTGAGACTCCTGGCACATTTCTAATCAGTAGTTGATCAATTTCTTCATTGCCTTGTGCTAGTGGGCCTGGCAGACACATATGGGATCAAATATGTTACATATATGAAGTGATTCTTATTCCTGATAATTTCTTGTAAGTGAATAAATAATAAAGTCAATTCTGTATCATCTGGAATAAATTCAGCAGTTTCAAATCTTATCATTATTAAAAGATCTATCATTTCTACTGGGTCTATTCTTACTAATTAATAAAGTCTCAATTTTCGTTTTAGAATTAACTCAGAGACATTTTTCATGTAAGTTTTAAATTTTTTACTCAGTTTATGTGGTAAAAAGATCCATTCAAAGATAATACCTTCCCTTCCCTCTGCATTAGAGTTCCTGTAGGGGACGCTTGGAGGGTAATATGACCAGAATGCAGTTAAGCTTTGGATCCACACCATCTACGTGTGTAATCTGTAATTTGTCTTTCACCAAAGCCAACTCTCTTTCAGTTTCACCTGATAATTTCCTGGCACTATTTGAGTCCTTGTCATCCTCTAAAGTTTTAAACAAATTACTCAGTTTATCACAGTGTACCCAATGGTTAGACATAAGTAGGAAATGTTTCCTAGCAATCTTTAAATGACATTTAGAGTCTGTAGTCAATCTCTCCTAATTTGAACCTTTTGGGGTCTAATTTTTTATGAACATATCTTAGAACCTAAATAATTAATACATCTCCTCTTTGTATTTTTTTCAGGAGCAATTTGTAATCTCCAACAAGGGAAAATTTTCTTTATCTCTTCAACATTCTTTCTAAAATTTCTATATTTGAATCATCTAATAAGATGTCATCCATGTAATGGTAAACTATATATTGAGGAAATGGCTTACATGTCATTTCCAATGACTTCCATACAAAATATTGGCACAGGGTGTGGTTATTTAACATTCCCTGATATTCCTTAGCAGGCTGAGAATTCTTATAAGTAGACACTGTGAGGGTAAATTTTTCTCTGTCTTTTTCTTGTAAAGATATAGTGGGGAAACAATCTTTTAAATCAATAACTATAAGAGGCCATCCTTTAGGCAATAGAGAAGGCAAAGGAATTCCAGAATGTAGAGAGCCCATTGGCTGAACCAGCAGCTCTTAGATCTGTTACCATTTTCTATTTTCCAGATTTCTTTTTAATAACAAATGCAGAAGAATTCCAAGACTGGTTGACTCTTCAATATGATGACCATTTAGCTGCTCCTGTTCCAGCTGTTCTAAGGCCTACAGTTTCTCTGTTGTTAAAGACACATACAAGTTTGACTGTCAACCATTTTAAAAGTAGGGCTTTTGGTGCCTCTGAAAGATCAGCAGCTGTTGTGCCCTGTTCTTGTACAACCTGAATGGCCAGTGACTGTTCTTTATAATACCTTCTTGTATTTTACCCAGAAACAAGCATTAATGGTTTATTTCTAATATTGGGGGAATGTTAATCTGAGTATTCCATTGCTGTAACAAATCTTGTCCCCATAAATTCATTGCTATGTGAGCCACATATGACTTTAATTTTTCTCTCTGTCCTTCTGGGCCTTTGCATTCGACCCATCTTGTACTCTGTTTTACCTGAGATAAAAAGTTGAACATTTGCCTTCTGAAGAGCCAATATGGATGCCAAATTTCTGGTGAAATTATTGTTACATCTGTACCTGTGTCTACTAGACCTTCAATGACAATGTCATTTATTCATATTTTTAATTTTGGTCTTTGTTCATTTATAGAAGATTGCAAAAATACCCACTTTATCATTTTTCCTGAATTTTTTGTTCTATCTTCTATAGCTGTTCTATCATCCACAGCAATATGGTTTCTTACAATAGGCATTAGGTTCTTCGATTACTCTGGGGAGGAGTTGGCTCCAGTATGACAGGAAGCAACTGAACTGAATTTGGCATAGGGGTCTTCGAGAGGCTCCTCAAGGAATTTCCCAATGACAAGGGGTCACCTTGAATGTCCCTTATTAAACTACATTCATTAGTCCAATGCCTGCCTTTGACACACCTTCTGCATAATCCAGGAGGGAGGGGTATTCTGTTTGAATTATGATCAGAAGAAACATTGTTTCTAGGAACATCCTGTTTATAGTCCCTTTTAAGGTGACCTGATTTGCCACAATTGAAACACTTGACCTTTTGATTTTTCTTCAAATCTCTAGAAATCACCTCTCCTATCCAAGCATCATCATGGTCATGAGATTCAATATTTATTGTGCCTGGGACCCATTCCTCCAAGGATGCTGGTCTTTTCCCTCGGAGGCCTAATTATCCTTTTGCATCGAGAATTAGCATTTTCAAAAGCCCGAGGATTTTTCTTTTTTCCTTTTTTCTTGGTTTTTAGAGAAAGGGTTTCTATGTGTAACAGCCCTAGTTGTCCTGGAACTAGCTCTGTAGACCAGGCTGGCTTGGAACTCACAGAGATACACCTGCCTCTGCCTCCTACCTGGCTCAATTATTATTTGTCTAGCGTCTGAATTTGGTATCATTCTATTTACTGCCGAGGTCAAACTTTGTAAAAATCTATGAAGGCTTCCTTTGGGCCCTATGTAACTTTAGTAAATATCTCAATTTTCTTTCCTACTTCTCTAATTCTGTCCCAAGCTGCTGTGAGTCATAAAGCCAGGGTGTGCCCATCATACAGTGGTTGCCTTTTTAGAATAACATAATCTCCTTCTCCAAGAATTTGACCTTGGAAGATTTCCATACCTCTAGATACTCCATTGTCCAATGGTCTTAGCCTCTTCTTTCCACCAGGTCCTCCACTGTAATTGTGAACCAGGCTCTAAGACTACTGAGACTACTATAACCAAGTCTCTCTCCAGTCTCTAGGGATAGTTCTATTACAAGTTGACCATGAGTTTAACATCTCCTTGTCTCTAGGGATAGTTCTATTACAAGTTGACCACAAGTTTAACATCTGCTTTACAAATGGTGAATGCACATATGAATCTATTGCTTTCTTGAATCTCCTTAAATCTAACATTGCCACGGGAGTTCAATTAGCTCTTACAGAGTCTCTGTCATTTGACAATCCCCATAAGGTTAATGGATATATTAAGGTTGGTTGTTTGAAAACCTTAGGCTATTCCATTCTAATGTTATATAAAGACCAAAATTGGTTCTCCTTTAAATTCTTCTGTCTGATTTGAATATCTAAATGATCTGGGGTTTTTGTTTGTTTGTTTTTTGTGTTTGGTTTTGTTTTCCAAGACAGGGTTTCTCTGTGTACCTTTGAAACCTGTCCTGGAACTTGCTCAGTATACCAGGCTGGCCTTGAACTCACAGAGATCCACCTGCCTCTGCCTCCTGAGTGCTGGGATTAAAGGTATGCACCACTACTGATCAGCTTTCTCCCATTTTTTTATTGTGGGAAAAAACTCACTCTTTTTAACTAATTCCTCCCTTTAAGAATTCTCAATTAGCCGGGCGGTGGTGGCGCACACCTTTAATCCCAGCACTCGGGAGGCAGAAGCAGGCGGATCTCTGTGAGTTCCAGGCCGGACTGGACCAACAGCCTCCAAAACAATACAGAGAAACCCTGTCTGGTAAAACCAAAAAAAAAAAAAAGAATTCTCAATTGTCTCACTAAATATTCGACCAATGACAATGAAAATGTGAGGCTGACTGCTGCTTTGTAGAACAGTAAAAGCCTGGCCAGATTTCAAGCAGCTACCTAGTTTGGTAGCAGCCTGAGAAGGGGGTCCAGGGAAACCCACCAGGAGAGAAGGAAAACCTGGCTGGAGGGGTGGTGACTCTGACCTTGTGTAGCTCTGTCCTATGCCGTGGCTGCAAAGTCACAGGCAAACACCTCTTTCATGAATTTGTGCCCCAAAAGTTGGGCACCAGATATTTCACGAATTCTAATAGGTCTTAATAATAAAAACTCAGAGTCAGATATCAGCGGGTGAAAGCTGAAGATCAGAGACGCAGAGCAGCCAGCCACTGGAGTTCTCACCTCTACCCATGCTCAGACCAGAGGGGCCATCCTGTCCTCAGACTGCCTCCTAACAGTGCTTACACTGCACTGATCCTCAGACTGCTTCCTCAGACTGCCTGCTTCTGACTGCATCCATCTCTGAGTCCTCAGACTGCATCTCTCTCTTGTCTCCTCCTGCCCTATATTCCTCTCTCCAATCAGCCGTATCACTCCTGTCTCCACCTCCCTAGTGCTGGGATTAAAGGCGTGTCAGTCCAAGTGTAGGATCACCTTTTTGTGAGCTCTGTTTCTCTTTTAGACAGATTCAATCTCTTGTAGACCAGGTGGCCTTGAACTCACAGAGATCCGTCTGCCTCTGTATCCCACGTGCTGGGATTAAAGGTGTACACCACCATTCCCTGGCCTCTATGGCTAACTTTGCACTCTGATCTTCAGAAATGCTTTATTTGTTAGATCATAAACAAAATATCGCCACAACCCAATGGTACAGTGCTTGCCTGGCATTCACAAAGCTCTGGGCTTTACTCCAGGAGAGAGTAAAAAGTAAAAAAGAAAGGAACAATAAAAATAAGGACTGATTATCAGAATATGCCACAGTTAGTCCAGATAAGCCAGAGTTGAAGATGTTTACATCATGTTATAGGTAATATCAAGGCTATTAATATCAAGTGGGGTGCTGAATGTGGGTGTCAGTGAGGAGGCCTAGGTAATCTATTGAGCCTTGGGTAGTAGATCAGTATTTATTCCGGGTATACAAATGAACTTTGGGCACCCATCCAACAATGAGATGCACTCTCACCCTGGATTCTTGGGGAAGGGTCTAGGCCCTGCCTTGGATGAAATGACAGGCTATGGACATGCCCATGGTGGGCCTCACCCTCCCTGGACAAATGAAGGGATATTGGAGGGGTTGGTGGGAGGGCATGGACAGAGGGGAGAGAAAGGGAGAGGGACCTGGAATTGACACGTAAAGCAACCTTGTTTCTAATTTAAATTTAAATAAAAAAAATATCAAGTGGGGTGTAGTGGTGCCTATCTTTAATTCTAGCACTTGAGAGAAAGAAGTGGGTAGATCCAAGACTTGATAAAGTGAGACCTTGTCTCACAAACAGTGGAGAGGAGGGGGTTGGAGAGGTGGCTCAGTTGTTAAGTACACCAGTTAGTTGCTCTTGCTGAGGACCTGGTTCAGTACCCAGCTTACAGCTATCCGTACTTCCAGTTCCAGGGGATCCAGTGACCTCTTCTGACCTCTGCAGGCACACACGTGGTGCACATACACTCTCACAAAACACTTAAACACACTGCACAACGGTGGCACACGCCTTTAGTTCCAGCACTTGTGGAGGCAGAGGCAGGTGGATCTCAGTGAGTTCGAGGCCAGCCTGGTCTACAAATTGAGTTCCAGAACAACTAGGAGTGTTACACAGAGAAACCCTGTCTCTAAAAACAAAAACAAAACAAAACGTCTTTTTAGAAAGTCTATTGATGCCGTTAATACCAGCACTTGGGAGGCAGAGGCAGGCAGATCTATGTGAGTTCGAGACCAGCCTGGTCTACCGAGCAAGTTCCAGGACAGGCTCCAAAACAATACAGAGAAAACAAAACAAAAAACCTATTGATTAATAAGGAAAAGATGAACAGCCTGTAAACAAAGGGCAAGATTTGTGTAGGCATTTCACAGAAGTCAAGATTAGCGTAGCCGGGCTAGAGAGATGGCTCAGTGGTTGAGAGCTCTTCCAGAAGACTCAGGTTCAATTCCCAGCACTCACATGACTGTAAATGTAGTTTCAGAGGATCTGACACTCTCACAACAGAGATACATGCAGGCAAAACACCAGCACACATAAAACAAAAAAATAATTTTTAAAAAGATTAGCATGGTTAGTAAGCATATGAACTCGTTGTCAACCTTATTACTAAATAACTAAATGTAAAATAAAATAGTTTTATACCTCCAGACTGGCAAAAAGAAAAGCTGGGACAGCCCCAAGCCCTGGCAAGGGTACAGAGCCAAGGGCCTCTCTCAGCCGCATTCTTGGGAAGCTGTGAAAGACCCTCGAACAATAGAGAAATTGTGCTTGTGTGTATCATGGGTAAGATGGCTGCTAGCAGCACTATCTGTAATTGTCCCAAACTGGAAACTCACAGCTTCATCTCCAGAGAGATGGCTCTGTGAGCAGTGATACAGTCATACAATGGAACTGTTTCAACAATGATCTTGAACGACGTTAGCTATGTGTGTCATCATGAACAAATCTGATGATGAGCCAAAGGAATTGGATGCCAAAGATTGCATCTGTATGATTCTGTTGCTACAAAACACAAAAACAGGAAAATGCTGGGATGAGTGAATAACTGGGTGGTGAAGATTTTTCAGAAAAACAAGAACACGAGATTCACCGAAGCCAGGGCTGAGGAGGGGAGGGCTGTGACAAGGAAGGCCGTGGGTCTTTCTTAGATACTGCTCCTTGGAGAGGATACAGACACCCTTCACAATTTGCCACACTGCACATTTATGCTTTACATTTCTGTGTGTTTTATTTCACAGGAAGTGAAGAAGGAAAGGAGCTGCCTCAGCTCAGAGCATGTAAGGGATATAGCTCTCAGGCAGTGTGGGGTGGGGGTGGGCAGCTGTCAGGAAGCCTGTGAAGGTTCCTTTGGCACTCACAAAGGATGTGTCGAAGGATAGATGAGTCAGAGGTCTGCTCTCCCTCTCCAGTCTTCCTCCAGGGAGAAACAGGAAAATACCTTGAGGGGAACCACCACCCGCATATACTTTCATAGTAGGGTGTCGTGGCACTTCCAGGGGCCACTGCCCCTTCTCCAAGTAAAGAAGGTTTCTCAAGGACTCCATAGTCACGCAGTCTTATCCAGTGGAGGGAACAGAAGATGCTTGCAGGATGTTTGCAAGGGTCCAGTGAGGATCAGATCTGTGATTTTCCTCTTTCCCCATCCCCAGACATATGGATTTGGTTCAAGTCCTAGATCTACTCTATAGGCCCTGGCATTGTCTAGATCATTCCCCTACAAGGCTTACATCACTGTCAAAAGCCCCTTCCCTATTAGGTTGACCTGACCATCTGTATTGGGGATGAAGCTGCATCTTGGTGTCCATCAATAGGGGACACTCAGGACCATGACCCGGAGTCAGAGCAACTGGTATTTGTATAGGTTTCTAGCTATTGGGTTGGGGCTATAGATCAGTGACAGAACATTTGCCTAACATAAGCAAGACCTCAGATTCCATTAGTGTAAATGATAAATAAATGAAAATCTAATAATAAAAATCTAAAAAACAAAACAGAGTAACAAACCCAGAGGACAAAATGGCTCTCCACACTTTTGGATCAAACACAGGAAACATACAACTGTGTTCCTCCCCAGGCCTTGGCTCACATTGCTTCCCATGCTGTCTTCTTTCCTCAGGCCCAAACAGTAGCCATCTATGAATACATCCTGATGGCAGGCAAGTCAGGGAACCCACTCTGGGTTTCAGTTTCTCTCTCAGTAGAGAGAAGAGTGTAAAGCCTATTAGTGGTGGTGCATGTACTCAGGAGACAAAGGCAGGCTGATCTCTGTGAGTTCAAGGTCAGCCTGGTCTACATTTTGAGTCCCAGGACAGCTGAGGCTATACAAAGAAACCCTGTCTCCAAAAACAAAACAAGAAGAAAAGAAAAGAGAAAGAAAAAAAAGAAAAAGGAGGAAAGGGAATAAATTTGTCCGTAGGGTAGGACCTGTTGCCCGCCCCCAAACCCAGCCTCACACAATGGGATCCAGAAGGCAAAGCAATTTGCTCCCCCAGTGCTATGGCTCCTGGAGAGGGTGAGAACACCTTCAGAGCTCTGGGATGCTGGGGGTAGGCAGAGCTGACCAGACTCCCATGATTAGTGGTGGCTAAGAGGAGTATCAGGGAGCCAGGCAGGAGTCATGGCTTTGACTCAGAGCACTGGAGCAGTGATGAATTCACACGACAGTGGGACTTGAACTCGGGTTTCTCTGAGCCTCAGTTCTCTCACTTAAAAATGGGTCTACTTTTCCAGCTCAGCACCACAAATGCTGCAAGTGTTCAGTACATGGTAACTACCACATTATGAATTCTTCGTTCACTCTCATATCAGCCCTTGCACACAACCTTGCAAATGAAGTCCTGGTCTTGGGGTAGTTCAAAGAGGTGGTCAGCTATTCCAGCTGGTCCAAAGTCCCAAGAGATAAGACAAGGCTGTACAAAATGCCTTGGTGTGCCTTGGATGCCCACAGACCCCAGGTGTTTAGTCAGCCTAAAGGATCCATCACCGAGCCAGGCGGTGGTGACACACACTTTAATCCCAGCACTTGGGAGACAGAGGCAGGTTGATCTCAGTGAGTTCGAGGCCAGCCTGACCTACAAATCGAGTTCCAGGACAGCCTGGACTGTTACACAGAGAAACCCTGTCTTGAAAAACCAAAAAGGACTCATCACCTGACTGTGGGCCAAAGAACTCCCAGATCCTCTAGCGCAGGGCTTGAAAAGCATGTTAGTCACTGAGCGGTCCCCAAAGCAGGTACACTGCAGCACAGGATACAATCAGCAGACTCCTAGCCACAGGATCAAAACCTATTCTCATCTAGTCCTGTTTCCTATTTTACAGAAATGGGCACTGTAGTCATAATGGGCATGGCCCCAGTTCCTCATTGAGTTTAGGACAGAAAGGGAGGAGAAAATGGCTGGTCCTCTAGGGATTGTTCCATGTGCCCTAATCCTGACCATGGCACCCTGGTTCTTCTCGCCTGGCAGATGGAGGCAGACTCTGGTTCCTGGAAGCAGATGGTCATTGGAATCCAGCACCTGTCATTCACTGCAACCCATGATGCCCTGGGGCCACAGCCTCCTACTTCAAGGAATTTGACTCACCTAGTCAATCACACACCTCCAGACTAACAGCAGGAATTTGGGGTTCCAAACAAAAGCCCTTCAAACTACACAGCAGTCGCTGGTTACTGGGCACAAGTACAGTCCTTGATCTGGTTCTATGTAAAAACCTTCTCCAGTAGGGCTGGGGATGGCTCAGTAGTAGACAGCTCTGGCTGCTCTTCCAGAGGCCCCTGCTTCAATTCCCAGCACCCATGCGGCAGCTCCCAACCATTTGTAGCTCCAGTTCCAGAACTGACACCCTCTTCTGGCCCCTGGGGCACCAGGCATACACACAATACACACATACATGCAGGCAAAACACTGATACACATAGAATAATGAAATAAAGATTAAAAAAAGAAAAAACCTTTCTTCTCCAACATAAAGTACAGTGAAGGCCAGATAATGCCAAGGTCTCTGCCAGCCCTGACCTCCAGACACATTTATTGTCACACACAAAAAAATTCCAGTCTAAATGGCTGTATCTGGCAGAAAGAATTTCGTGGGAAAAACCGAGGGGACCAATTGGGACCACCCAAACTATTTGGACACCTGGATGCCATTATCCCCACCCATCCTTGGCCTATCAAAGCCCCACTTACCCGCCTCATTCTAGTCAGCACTTCCTGTGAAATCTTCCTAGACCCTCCCACTGGGTTCCAACCTCCGGGCTCCCTCATGCACAGCTTCCCAGAACACCGCACCAGCACCAGCACCTCATACTCACTGGCCTGCTCCAGACTAGGCACAGCCACACCCAGCTAGAGGCTGCTCACAGGCAACAACCAGCTGCATACCACGCCAGTCACACAGCAGGAACTCAGTAACTGTTAACTGTGGCTTTGGAGTTTGGGCTCCAGCCAAGACTGACGGATCCAGATGGATCCTGATCTATTATTTAGCTATGGCCCCAGTCAGTTCACTTAGCAGCCTGGGACCTAGAAGACTAAAGACCACCCACCCATTAGGGCTGCTGCCAGTAGCTCTCTACCTGGACACTGGTGATGCTCAGTAGAGCCTGCTGTCCCCTCAGTGCCAATCAAACCCTGGCCATTGAGACAAGGGTCATCTCTGATTTCTTAAGAGGGTGGTCCCTCCTTGAGTCTTATCATTGCTAAGCCTTAGACCCCATCTAACTGCCCCAGCCTTGTTTGGTCCCAGCCCACTACAGGGTGGGTATGCTATGGGGACCAGATTTTGTGTCCTCAAGGCTCAGGAAGCACTTCGTCATCAGCCCTGGATTCTTGAGAGGTGGGACATGGAGGGGCTGGATGGGCCAAGTCAACCAGCCAGTCTTCTGGTAGTTGTGGCCTGCTCCAGCCTGGGACCCGGTCTGTTCACTGAGTCTGGGACACTTGTTGATGAGGTCTGGTGTCAAGCCCACTTCTGCTCATCTTCCCATGCAAGCCGGTCTCCTTCTACGTGGCAGGGCTGTGGCCCCATCGCTGCTTCCACCAACAGCTGTGTGGAATGGATGTCACCTGGGTCCAGTGTAACCATACGGGTGCCGCAGCAACAGGCTTTGATGGCTGGGCAGCACGTGAGTGTGGTAGTGCTCCACCATGCTGCCCACACTTGCAAACAGAACCTCACCTTCCAGGTAGAACTTGGAATCCTGCAGGGCAGAAGGGATCAGGTTCAGCAGGGTCCGACGAGCCCATTGCCTCAAGCTATACCCTCCTCTCCCACCCCCTACTCCATTTTCTCAGAAGGAAAGGTAGCAAGTAACAATGGCACCGATCGGCAGGCTTGCTCCCAGCCGTCCATGTGCCCTCCCTGTCTGCCCACACAACAGGCCTTGTATTCCAGAACTCTCCTGTCAGTACCCTGGCATTGGCCCCAAGGGTCCAATGTGAAACCTGCTCTCAGGGCAAGGTCTGTGAATAAAAGCAAGGGCTGAGGAGAGCTACCCAACACTTCTGGAGTAAGCTAAGGACAAAGCAAGGTTAGGAGATGAGGGAGGCTGACGCCATGGGGAAGAGACAGAGGGCAAAGGACAGGGCAGGGCTGATGTTACTGAGGTACCAGCCCAGTTCCCCACTGCCACATCACATAAGGGGACTCACTCGGCTCTTGCTAAGCCTGGAGGCCAATGTCCCCACCCCACCCTCAGAGCAGGGCCCACCCAGTGTCTCACCTTCTCAAAGATGCGGTAATTCCTCACTTTGTTGGAGGATTCATCCCATACAACCAAGACCTACAGGGAGAGAATATGGAGCAGAAGGCTTAGAGGTGGCTGCAGGACTGGCCACCAAAGCCGAAGAGAGTAGCGGCAACTATGAGGCCAGATGTTGTGGCCCTTGGGGGCTAATATGAGTCAGAGACCAGCTACAGTCCTCTGTACAGAGACAGTGTCTCACCCTGGTGAGACATAAGTAGCTACCATCTCTCACACCTCTCACACGAGTGAGGTAGGCGAGGTGTCATGTTAACACTTGTACACTCAACCTCTTGCTATTTCCACTGCCCCACGCAGCCTCCCTTTCCTCTGTACAAACCCCATCCTAATCCAAGCTCTCTGGCTCCAGTGGAAGGCAGCCGCAATCACCCCCCAATTTGTAGAAATCATTTAGTTTTGAAACAGAGAGAGGGTGCCGCTGAGCAAGGACCCTAAAGAAAGAATTCAGCTGAGGTGCCAACTAAGAGGACAGAAGGTTCTGGTGGCACAGCTGTCCTGCAACAGCAGCCTACCTTCCCTGACTTGGTGGAGGAGTTCCGAATGCAATACAGTCCATCCTGAGGCTCCCCACGGGGATTTGTAGCTTTGAACAACCTAAAAAGAAACAGCCATGTTGGTGGTGAACCTCCCTAGACAGCTTTCATAGGTCCCTTCTAGCCCCACTAACCACGTGGCTTTCTGTCCACTCTTGGTTTCCGGTTGTAATCGAGGATGTGAAGCAGAGGGACTTACGAAAACAACAACAAAACCCCATTCCGAACCATTGCCATCACATTTCCTTGCTCAGGCCACAAGCTTGAGCCTCACAGCAAGGACAAAAAGCACTGCGCACTGACCTTTCTACCTCACAGGATTCTGTGGTGTTGACAAACACTGAGTTAGGCAGCGGTACCTGAAAGAGGCCAACAGTTGTCACTATCAAAGCGTCACCCTCCACACATCACTGCTACCCCAGGACTTTGCACGGTGCCATCTCCCTCAAACCCAGAGTCGTGGAGCCCTTGTTCAGGGTAGCCAGTGGGAGCCCCTAGCCTACTGCTCCCCCCTGTCTGTCCACCTGCCACGGGGTGGGGCCTGGGCCCTCCACTCCGGCTTGCCTTCTCATAGTCCTCATCTGAGTCCTCCTCGCCAGTGCCAGCCTGTGAGGGCTGTCGGGCCTTTTCAAAGGAGAAGCTCCTGAAACTCTGTCCATCGGGGGGTGATCGCCTGGAGCAATATGGAGGAAGATAAGAATATTATCACCCTCAGACACAGATAGGTCACCCTTCCTCCCCTCCACACATGACCCGACTTAGCATCAGAATCCTGGTGCCAGGCTTCTCTGGCCCTGTGGCTGTAACTGCTTGGGACAGCAGAGCTCTGAGACCCGTGCTCACTGCCCAGAGGAGGCAGGAGTTATCACAGATCTGAAAGTCCAACTAGGCAATCAGGATTGCCATTACTACATCGAGCACCTGAGCTCAGGTGTTATCATATAGTGGACAAGTGTATTGGGAGCTGCCAGGGTCCAAGATCTACTATTGATTGTTTTGGGATTCTGGCAAAGTCACAGTTCTCTTGAAGCTATGAGGGGGTGGACAGATAGGACCAGACTGAACAGTACAATCTGACCCCAAGGGATACCCATGGTAAGAGCCCAGCCCACTGCATAGGCAGCAGGTGGTCCTCTTGAGCCTAATCTCCAGGCCTTTGGGGAGACTTGAAGGAAGCACACATGGCCTGAAACATAAGCCCACATCAGATGCACAAAGCTGGACATCACCTGTACCCCTAGATCAGCCAGGCATAGGGGAGGCTGGGACAGTGAGGAAACCCTTCCCACCCTGTTCCTAATGCTTCCCCTTAGAATGTAAGTGGTTCAGGGTGGAGAACAAACTGGGTTGAGGGAAACTACTGGCTGGCAGGCGGAGGTACTACCCCACCCAGACTCACTGGAGGTGGGGAAGAGGTGTCTTTTCTGGTCTAGGTAGCACTGCAGGCCGAACTGAAGCCTCAGGGATAGGCATCTTCTGCACAGGAGGCCTAGGAGCCACAGGGGGTACAAAGAGTCCAGGCTTGGCTGCCTCCCTCGAGGAAGCTTCTTCAGGTATCTTCAGGAACTTGGGCTTATTAGCAGGCACGGGTGGGGGCTCAGATGTGGGTGGCCCCCGGGAAGACAGGTGAAAGGACTTGAGTTTGTCGCAGTTCCTAGAGGTGGCAATGGCCATATTGGTAGAGCCGGAGGCACAGCTAGTCCCATGTCCAGGGGTCCAGGGTTCTGGGTTGGGGTTCACACTGTCTCGGAAGCAAGGTTTCCGGAGGCTGGGCATGGTGGGTACATTGCCCAGTGGAGGGTCACTCATCCTCCGAGGGGTAGCAGGCACTCTGAGGGCAGGCTCTACTCGCCTCGGGCCCAATGGGTCTTTCTTAGCATCCTCAGGGGCAAGGCTAGCATCTGGAAGGCTTCGCTTAGGAGGTGGGGGTGGAAGTAAGGGGCTTGGGCTTTTGGAGGTGAAGGAATGGGCACGGGGCAAATCAGAGAAGGTTGGCTTCCGAGGTACAGGCACAGGGGGTGGTGGGTAGGCTGGTGGATGTGTCAGGGCATCTGCAGAACAACAAAAAAGCAAATTGGCATCATATAGAGGCTGGACCACCACAATCCTCTACTAGCAACAGACAGCAGGAGCCAACCAGGTGTGTACCCCTCGTGGCCCCAACTTCAGCCAGCCAGCAGCAGCTGACTCAGTATGCATCCTTCACGGTCCCACCCTTGACCTACCTAACAGCTAATACCTAGCCCACCACCCAGCTTTCCCTGGACCCAGGCCACCACTGATACATGCTCTTTCCCATTCATCCCCCTGAAGGCAATCCAGACAAAGTTCCTATAGCCTAGATGTCACATGAAGATCTATCAAGGCTCCTACAGACAGAAGTAAGCAGAGTGAGGATCCCCAGGCCTTCACCTGAGCAAGGGAAGGGTGATTTCTGAACGAGAGAGATGAGCAGGAAGGGCCAGAACCAGTGGGGTGGAGTTGAAAGCCTGTGCTTACAACAAGCTAAAGGCACTGTGTGTGTCATCTAGCTCAGATGTCTTATGGGCCATCAGGAGAGCAGGCCCAGGAACAGTGGGGATGATACCAGAGAGGCCTGAGGTCCACTCAGCCACAGGGAGGGGTGGGGATGTCCCTCAAGAGGTAAACACGGGAGACAGAAGAGCAAGGGCCAGAGTGCTAGGCACAGGGAGGCCAGTGACGAGGAGGGCGGGTCTCAAGAGGAGGAGGGATAATGACAGAGAGTGTTCAGTGCAGTCGCTCTCCAGGTGTCTACCTACAGGTCAAGGCGAGCCTCTTTACTTTCCCACTCCTTGGAGCTGGGCGGTCAAGTTGAGGCCTGAGGCAAGAAGGTATGAGAGGACAGGAGATACAAGGAACAGGGTAGTCAAAGGAGTGTTGCTAGAGCTGATCCCAAGGGAGGAGTAAGGACCCAGTGCCTGCAACTAGTGGAAAGAAGGTGGAAAGGGGGCGTGAGGGGGCAAAGGTCAAGGCACTGGAGAATGGGAAACAGAAGATGGACGGTCACTCCCAAGACTTAATGACAGACAAGACAAAGCTGGGGTGTTCTGAGGAGGGAGCAGGGAAAGCACAAGGTATAAGAGGTAAAGGTTAGAGGGCAGGACAGGGGCATGCCCTTCCTGCCCAACCCAAGTCCCTGTCGCTCACACATGTGACTGTCCATACACTCATCTGCCCCAGAGACTGCTTCAGGTGGTGTCAGCCCGGCCTACAGCTTTGGTCCATGGAGAACTTGTTGCCACGGGCAACCCCTTTCTCACCATCCCTTCATTTTCAGTCTCAGCCTCCAGGACCACCATGGCTTCACTTGACCTTCCATCCACACAAAGTTAACCTGGGAGGTGGCAAGAGCAGACGAGCAAAGCCAACCCCAGAAAGGAGACTGAGACCACTCAGAGCAAGACCCACAGCCTTCTAAGCATGGTGGTTCTTGTTTTTAATTCTGTTCTCAGGAGGCAGAGGCGGGCAGATCTCTGAGTCTGAAGTCAGCCAAGTCAGGAGAGAGTCAAGACAGCCAGGGCTACAGAGAGACCCTGTCTCAAAAACCAACCAAACAAAAAGGAACCATCAGCAGAGAAGAAGTTCTGTTCTTGGTCCTAGTCCCCAGTCCATACCCACCAAGAAACCCCCAAACCCAGCTACCCTACCTACCCTCAAGCTTCATGGGTCCCGGGGAGTCAGGCTCCAAGTACGAGTCATCGTCATCTTCATGTTCATAGTCTACATGTAGTAAATGGAAGATGAGTCACAACATAGTCCAGATCTGCTACATGCAGAACAGGATGGCATGGCCCACTGTGCTTTGGCACAGTGCTCGACTCATGGGAATAGGGCACTCAGGAGACATGGGGTTGGAGACAAGGAGGAAGGATTCGAAACCTGAACTCACTGCTGGAGGTCAGAGGCAGAGAAACCATATCACTCTGCCAGACGACAGGGCAGGGAGCAAAGCTAGACATGCATTTCTCTCCTAGGCAACCCAAGTGGGTTCACTGTCAGCAGTCAAGTGGATATATGGCAGGTGCAGAGATGGTCTTACCTTCATTATCGGTGGGGTATGGAGAGAGGCTGATATCTACAGGTCGCTCAACTGCACCGTAGAAGCTGTCCGTGTCTGAGCTGGAGTCGCTGAAACCCAGAGCAGGGAACAGGCAATGAGCACTAGACCAGTGGTGCCCTTGCACTCACGTGTAGTAAGTGGCCTGTGCACACACACTCCCAACACCACAGATGTCAACATCCATTTGGGGACCCATGGGCACACAGAGATATGAACACATAGAGATACAAGGACAACACCTCACACATGTATACAGACAAAAGAACACAAGTGTCATAAAGAAAGACATTTGGACATATGTGTACATGTGGTTCAAGGACAGACATAGGGACTGCAGGCTTGGGGCCACCTATGGGTACCACCTCCCTGCCTCACTGTGGTTTCTGCAGCCTTGACTGTCTAGATGCCTCAGAGCTGGGTCTCCATGTCTACCTCCTGTCCAGTGAGTCTCAGTCAAGCCTGGACTGAGATATTGCAAGATGCTAGGCCAGACTAATGGCCAGGTGCTCTCAAATTCAGTCCAGAACCTCAGGGCAGCCTTGGGGGTTCCCAGTCCTCTCTAGATCAAGTTTCACTATGATTGGATCAGTGTATGTCCCCTAGAGAGCCCCTGCAGTTTGCTGGATCACCTCACAGGTGAGGATGCAGAGACCAGGACTGACTGAGCTCCCAAGGGACAGAGTAGACACAGGGAGTTGGGAATCCAAAGCCCTGAGCTGTAAGTGCTGGGCCTCCATAGTAGGGGAGGGGAAAAGCACATGGCCCCCAAATAAGTACAACAGAGTGACACAGAGGCAGAGCTGCAAGACCGACAAGAGTAAAGATGGTGCACGCACGCCACACACACGGTTATGTAAGCAGTATATGTTTCCACATACATGAAGCTTACCTAGCACCTCCACAAAAGCCTTTATGGAAGTCATTATAGCCAAGCCCCTTCATGGATTAGGAGGGAACCGTAGGAGCCAAGAAGCCCTAGGGACTTCCACCCACCCATCACATCCCTTGGTGTACCTGGTATCTAGAGGTAGCTCCTTTTTCTCATGGAAGTGGCCAATTTCCTTGCGTAGCAAGGCCATCCAGCTCTGTGGGTCAGGAACAGCCATAGTAAGTATGATGCTGCCCAGAATAGGGGTCCCACTTTGCCCTCCTCCGACCACTGTCTCCCTGCTATGCAGTAACCACCACGTACAGGGAGAGGAACCTAGTTAGGTCCAACCTAGACTGTGTGGCTCAGAGTTGAGATCATTCTCCTCAGACTGCACACTGCCCCTCAACCCTTTCTGGGCTATACCCCGCTGGCACAGTCTCATGGTGTGTACAGGCACCCAGCCGCCCATACACCGACCAAGTCTTTCTCCTCCAGGTCCTAGCCTCCTGCCTGGAGGTGATGGGAGGCCAGCTCCTGGGGATCAATGTGTCCCTTCAGGCGGGTTCTGCCAGGCTCCCGAGGCCCTGCTGCCTGCTGATCACCTTGCGCTCATCCTCAGAGGAGGCTGAGAAGAACCACGTGCGGTGCTTCTTGCTGATGTGAATGATCTTGAATGGGAAGACATTGTTGGATGTCGTCTCCTCGGCTGCCCGCATCACTCTGAAGGTACAGTGCCAAAAGTCACCAGCTTGTCCACTCTCAAGAAATGGGATCATCAACCCCACCCATGAATTGATTTCAGCACTGGGCACCATGCCCTGGGGAATATGGGCAAACCTGGATAGCCTCTGCCTGCTCATGCTCTCAGTAGAACATCTAGATGCTTCAGGGGAACAGCAGAGTATGATTACAGGATGGTGCTGGGTCTGTGCGGACTTCCCAGGGCAGCAGTTGCAGAGCTCAGAGACATGGCCCCATTACTCTCGTTGCTCTGTCCCATGGACTGTCTCTTTGCTCTGTGGCCTGATCCCTCATACAAGGCTTTCTCAGACATCAGTCTACCTAGGGGAGTCCTGCTGGCTGGGCACTTGGTCAGGGTACCTATCACAGGTCCTGGCTAGGGCCTCTTAGGCCCAGCCCATCAAATGGGTTGGACAATCCTTGGGGCCCAGTCATATCTGTCAATGGGCTGAGTTCATGGCTTGGCTGGTACACCAGTCTGGGAAAAGTGACTAGGGAGAGAGCTTTGATTAGCTAGTGCCTAGGATTGAACTAGGAACCTGGCTTGGGTACTTTGGCAAGGCTGGCTCATCAAGGCTATAGTCAGGGTGAAGAAGGGGCCCAGAGCAACTTTAGAATAAATAGAAGGGGCTGGGCCCTTTATGGGGGTGGTGAAAGGCCCAGACTAATGCTACAGGGCACAGAGCCTGGGTCCCTACAGCCCCCAAGGCCACAGGATAAACTCAGGATGACCAATAGTCCAACATGTAGGCATTAGCTCAGGTTATACCTGCCCACTAGTCTAGAAGCCCTAATAAAGGCTTCACCCTACACATATTATCCTACACATATTATCCCACCCCCTGCTCTCAGAATATGAGGTGACAATCACCACGCAGATGAAAACCATCTCAGGAAAGCCAGGGAAAAGCAATTGGCACGGGGTTGGTCGGCAGACAGGATGGACACTCACCGGTTGTAGCCACTCAGGGAGAAGGCACCCTGAGGAGAGGCAGAGGTGCTGGTCTTGAAGTAGTAGATGCAGCGCTTGTGGATGATCACGAAGCGTAGGGGCCCTGGGGACAAATCGGCATCTGGGTGAGCCACAAAGCCACCAGTCAGCTCCACTCTGGGCCTCCTCAGAGGCCCTGTACAGCTTGGGGTCAGACCTCTGAGACTGCAGGGCATAGAACAGGAAGCGGGGGCAGGTATGCTGCCCCTCCCTAGGGCTTTCTGTGGGGTCAATACAGACATGTTCACTGGCACACTGGCCAATCTTGGGGCATCACTCCAGGGAGCACCTGGCCACACAAAGAAAGGGGGTAGCCTGAGGTTTCAAAGGACAGTAGGAAAGGGTGGAGCCTGGACCAGAGGCATAAGGAGGCCATAGCAGCATTGCTTAGAGCAATTGGGCTGCTGGGGGAGGCAAGGAGGGCGGGGCTAAGGCACTCAGAGCTGGCCGGTGAGAGCCAGGGATGGGGCTGTGCGCTAGCTCTGCTGTTCCTGCCCAGAACAGCACCCACTTAGGCCTGGGGGAATGCTAGTTGTGGCTCTTCCTTGGAGGCTGTCTGTACATAGTATAATTGACCTGCACAGAGTCCAACGGTCCAGCTGGGCAACACAGGGGCAGGGAGTCCCCGGCTCTGCAGGGGCAAAAGCATGGCGTGTCCATGCGGATCAGAGAGTTGGGCAAGGCTCCAGTGCTCCTTACTTTCAGCACCCTGACACTCGCTCAGCTGGCTCCTGACCTGGCACATGGGTCCATTCTGTGCTACATGACCAATCAACTCACCCACAACCAACACACAAGGCAAGAACAGCGTTGAGGGACCAGATCTCCCAGGCCACCCTGGGGTCCCCCACCCTTGACTGTAGACTGAAGCTCTCATGATCAGAACCATATACCAAGTGTTCATCTTCTATCTCTTTGCCTAGCTATACTATGCTGGATCTTGTGACAAGGTCCAGGCTAAGGAAATTGACCACCAGGTGTGCCAGCTGCCAGAAAAGGAAAGGAAATCCCAGAAGACCCATTAGAGCTGTAGAGAAGCAGGGCTATGTCCTCCCTCTGAGGCTCCCGCGATTCAGGGACTCACATTTGAGCAGTTGCAGCTGGGTTCCGCCCTTCTTGTGCAGGTAGCCAGCCTTAGCCACACCACCAGGCATAGTCAGCAGATTCTGGGCACCGATGGCCTTCATGGGGGCAGGCCAATGCATTTCCTCAGCCGCCATGAAGCTGCAATTGAAACAAAAGAGACAGGACTCAGCTGGGGTAGGCAGCAGGGAACAGCTTGGCAGGGGATCCTGGGAGGACATTCTGGAGATCTAGAAGGCAGTGTGGAGGGTCAGGTCAGTGGAGGAGGAAACTCTTCTTAAGTCCCCAGCTTCTGAGTGAGACTCTGGGGGTGGCAGTGCTACACAGTCAGTCCCCAGTCCTCATGGCCACAGGATGCTGAGCACTGTCCTTTTAGCATCATGAGATCACCGAACTCGTGGCCCCATGAATGACTGAACTAAGGAAACCCTAACTCGGGCACATCAGGCCTTATGCCATAGCTATGCAAGGTTCCTAGTTTGACTTTCCGGAGGACCTCCAGTCTCAGATGTTAGAGCTGTAAAATGGGATCCCAGAGTGGACTCAGCACACCCTTGTCAGTGCCATGAGGACCATTTGGCGGGCTTGTAGACTCCACTTCATCGGTCCAGGACATCAGGACCCAGAGGCTCCTTTCTGTGGGGAGCCCCGGGTACCAGTCACATCTGCCACCACTCACCCCATCACGTCCATCTTGAGACTCCTGAGGAGTCAGCCACAATGGGGGCAAGGCCAGTGGCCTGCTCTGACCAAGTTGGGGTGGCTAGGGGACAGATCCAAAAGGGCAGGCTGCAGAGACTCCTATTACCACAGTACCAACCCCAAACATACACACACACACACACACACACACAGAGAGAGAGAGAGAGAGAGAGAGAGAGAGAGAGAGAGAGAGAGAGAGAGAGAGAGAGAGAGAGAGAGAGAGAGAGAGAACACTCCAGGCCCAGGGTGGCTCACGCCTGTAAACTCAGCTTTCGTAAGGCTGAGTCAGGGAGACCCAGAGCGCTAGAAAATGAAAGAGAAAAGGATAGAAATCAATCAAGCCCCTGTCAACTGTCAGGCTCATTCCATCAAATGTGTGTTAGGGAATTAAGCTCACAGGCTGCCTCAGCTTGGCCTCTGAAAGGGTCAGTTGGCTACCCATCCTCGTCCCCGCCCTCAGATCCATAAACACCCAAACGCATTGGCCCCTGGTCCAGGCCAGCAGGAGCAGGGGCAAGGTCAGGGCCATTGGTCCCTAAACGGAGGCGGAGGTCTGGAACAATGGCGCGACCACACCCCCTGGCATAGCCCTGAGGGGACCGCGGGTGCCAGCCCTGCAGTGAGGTGCGAGGAGCATGCCCCCTCACACCCCCACACGCCCATCCAGCGGAGGGAGGTGCTGGCAGATGGACAGACCCAGCGTCAGGCTTGGAGCCCCCGACCGGCCGACTGTGGCTGGCCCACGCTCGCCTTTGTTCTGGGTGGAAGCTCCTGGGGCCCCAGGGACTTGCGGTCCCGGGTCGTGGTGCAGAGGCTGGGGGCCCAGGTCTGTGGACTGGAGGCCTGAGGTGAGCGCGAGCGCTCACACCCAGGGCTAGGGTCGCAGATCCCAAGCCCCGGGATCAGTACTCACGATGTCCACGCGGCGGGCACAGCCGGCTTCCGGGGGGCGGCCAGAGCCCGCCTCCCTTGTGCGCAGCGACACAGTCCCGGGCCGGGTCCACCGGCCGCAGCCTCGTCCCCAGAGCCCGTCTCCCTCCAGCCCCAGCTCCGTGGTCGCGACCCTGGGCCCGCCATGCTCGTAGAGCCCCAAGGCCGGGGCGGCCGCTGGCTCCTCCCCTCGTGGGCGGCGGGGTACGGGCTAGGGGCCAGGTGAGGAAGCGGACCCGCCCCTCCACACGTCAGTTTCTCCACCCACTGCTCTGAGGGTAGTGGGCTACGAGCCCTGAGAAATTGTCCAGTCCAGAATTAAGATTCTAGACACAAGCAAGGAAGCCACCGATGGAATGAGGAAGTCCCGCTCACATCCCCAATACCTGAGGATCCCGAATTCCCGCCTGTGGATCTCCATCCAACTCACCCCTTGGGTATGAGCGTCTGTAAAGTGGTACCCTGCTTCCTCTGCTAGCACGTGTCTCCTTTCCACGGGTTTCCCTCCCTCCGGACAGAATTTCCCCAAGGAGTCAGGGGTCCAGCCCTTGGCAGCTCTCTGGGAACCAGTTGCAGAAGACTGTTCCTGGATGCCCAAAGCTGGTTAAGCCCTTGTTGACCTCCTAGGCATCCTTCCTCCTCCATCGGTCACCATGACAGAGGCTACCCCCAGGATGGACCACCTGTGACAGAGGGCAGAGTACCTTCCCTTCCGTGGCACCTCTGATATATTCCTCAGGCTCCATGCCCACCCAGCTGCCTTCTCCCTGGTTTCCAGCTCTCCAGGCCACCTCGCACTGCATGTAGCTTTGAAGTCCCCGCTGCTTTCTCACTCAAAGGCTCTGGCTGCCTGGTGCGTTGGTTTCCAGAGGATTGCCCGCCATTTTACCCAGAACACTAAGCTGCCTCCTTCTTCCAGCCACCCTGTAGATCCCCCTCTCCATTGCCTCTGAGCAGGCCACGCCTTCCTCTTCTCCAGCCTCTCTTCTCCCCCACCAATTTCCCTTCATTACCTCCCAGCCAACACACCATTCCCATCACTTCTTTATTCTAAACATCACAGACAAAATTCTGCACTTTGTGGGGTTGAGAGAGGATCTCGCTCTGTAGCTCAGGCTGTCCTCTACTTTATGATCCTCCTGCCTCAGTTTCCCAAGTACCGGTATTACTGCTGTACTGTCACACCTGGCAACACTGAAGCCCTTCCTAATTCAGTCCTACCCCTGCCCTCAGCCTTTCTTGTGTGCCCAACACCTCTGTCTCTGTCTCTGTGCACAGACTCCAGTAACCCAAGCCCATAAGAATTCACCTGTTGTTGTAACTAAAGTAATTCAGCTTAAATATTAGATTCCAAAAACACTAACCATATGCAAATTGATCCAGAAAATATAAGAGCAAAGCCATGAGACCAGTATCACCCCAATACCAAAGCCAGATAAAGATATCACAAGACATGAAAACTACAGAACAATAATTCTGAGTTTTGTTTTGTTTGGTTTGCTCTGGTTTGCTCTTTTATGAAAGAATCTCATGTAGCTCAGGCTAGCCTTGAACTACCTGGGTAGCTGAGGATGACCTTGAACTTCTGATCTCCCTGCCTCCATCCAAGGCTAAGATTACCATGCCTGGTTTGTGCAGTGTTGAGAACTGAACCCAGGGTTTCATCATGCTAGACAGGCAATCTACCAACTGAGTTACATCCCCAGCCTAAAATCCCCCCAAAAGTTTAGGCATAAACATTCTCAACAAGATGCTAGAAAACTGAATCCAACACCATGTAAAAAGATTCTACAACAGGAACAAGAGGGATTTATCTAAGCAATTCAAGGTTGCTTCAATAGTTGAAGGCAATTAATATAACACACCATATTGATAAAGAACAAAACCACATAATCATATCAACAGACGCTTTGTTTTGGGGGTTTTGTTTGTTTTTGAGATGGAGTTTCTCTGTATAGCCCTGGATGTCCTGGAACTCGCTCTGTAGACCAGGCTGGAATCACAGAGATCCACCTGCCTCTGCCTCATGAGTTCTGGGATTAAATTCATGCCAGAAAAGAATTTTCTAGTCCTGACAAAGGGCATCTAAGAAAAACCTACAGCTAATATCACTGGAAGTGAAAGACTGAATATTTTCCCTCTAAGCACAGGATCAAGGCAAGGATATCTGATCCCATTGCTTTTCAACGTTGTACTGAAAGTGTGGTCAAGGCAACTATATAATAAGAAAAAATTAGATGTTGAGCTGGAGAGATGGCTCAGTAATTAAAAGCTTGGTTGCTTTTCTGGGGGTCCTGGGTTCAATTCCCACATGGACCCACATGGAAGCTCACATCTGTCTATAACCCTAGTTCCAGAAGATCTGGTACCCTCTTCTGACCTCCACAAGCCTTGCACACATATAGAGATAAAACACCCACACACAAAATAAAATTCAAATAAATTTAGTGTCCAGATAAGAAGAAAAACAAAGTAATGATTAGGTGGCTTTATGTAGCATAAATTCCAAGGAACCGAGAAATTACCAGGGCTAATGAGTGAGTTCTGCAAGGTGGAAGGATGTGAGATGAATATATAAAAACTTCACTGTATTTTGTTACATGTTCTAGCAACAAACAAGTCAAGAGTTCCAGTATTCCCTCTTCCAACCAGCTTCCCACGACTGGTAGAAGGCCCTACGTCCCTAGCCTGGGGCATGTGATACAGCCTTCCCTCTACGTGACACTGATGCAATAGGTTATCATTACCCCCATACACAGCTTTCGGGTCCAGAGTGGGCACCTAGGGTACTCGGCTAAGACAGACTGGCACTCCTGCTGGGAAGCTGGACTGAGGATTGCTGAAGGAAGCTGGAACAGAGCCCCACTCTCATCTGTGCAGAGCTGCTTCAAGGAAAGACGAGCCTACCTCCTCCTCCCATGCTTGGGCGGGGCTAGGTACCGGCGTAGGACAGTTTCAGCCCCATCCTGTCATCTCAATGGCCAGCAGAGGAAGCCTGGCTACCACCCTACTGAGGGCAGGTCGAAAGGCCACTGACTAACCTTGTGGGGATGCCGAGTTATACTTCACCTCTCCTGGGTACGTCCTCACTTCAGAGACAGAACTGACATCACAACCCCTCTCCAGAGGACAAGCCCTGCCTGACCCTGGGTGGGTAAGTCCGGATGACACTTGCTCAGCAGCCCAGCGCCAGACCAGGCTGGAGCAGAAAGAGGTTGTGGCACCATTGGTGAGTAGCATGCTGTGACAGAGCTCTTGGAGAGTTTTAGCCCAGCTTGCAGACGATAGCACCACTGGTGCCTGGGAAAGCTGAAGGGAAACCAAGAAGCCCCTGGCTTGCCTGTGGATGGGATGAAGGCTCATAGTTGACCACTGACTGACTTCCTGACTTGACACCTCAGTACTTATAGCGCCACCCTGGCCCCAGGGACCTGATCGCTAAATTCAATTCACTGGTGCTGGGGAACTAACAGTTCATGGGGCAAGAGAGCTCAGTCCCCTTCTCTGCAGGAACAACAGCCTCAGTAGGCTGTGCCACAGTGGGTGGGAGCTTTGAGAGAGAGAATGGAGACGGAAGTGCAAGTCTCACTCAGCCGTCATCTTCTGCTTTGTCCCCATAGGTGAGGAGCCATGGAAGAGTCCACTCCTCAGACTCCTCTAGTAACCTAGCAACATTCCCCTCCCTAAGTGGGAGGCTGAGGCTTCAGGGCCAGGGCTCACTTGCCAGACTCACTGTGCTTCATGGGTGGTTTGGCCTGTAGCTGCAGGCCTCCCTCTGCACCAGGACTTTGGGTATGTGTGAGTCAGTGTCAGTGGTTGTGGCTAGAGTCTCTGAGAAGGTGTGTGATCACTGTTCATGTGCACACACCTGGCCATACATTTGGGCCTGCAAATGTGCTTGTATGTACACCAAGAAGGCTGGACACCTGCCATACATTCTCCAGGTCAAGTCTCTCTACTCCTGCACACATCTTCTCACCTTCTCTGATAGTTGATCTTGATTCAGGTGGTCCTGCTGCCAGTGGCTGCTGGAGGGTATGGACAGAGCAAGCAAATAAAACCATTCGCGCTGGTGGTGGCGCACGCCTTCAATCCCAGGACTTGGGAAGCAGAGGCAGGTGGATCTCTGTGGGTTTGGGGCCAGCCTGGTTTACAAAGTGAGCTCCAGGACAGCCAGAGTTGTTATTCAGAGAAACTCTGTCTCAATAAACCAAAAAGCAAAACAACAACAAAAACCACTCTGTGCCACAAAGGTAGCCTGAACAAGTTGGGCTAGATGTAAGTTCTACGGCGTGTACCTGACCTGGGGCTCTGTGAACCTGCAGGGGTGAGTGGTCATTAGCTCTAAGGGTTCATACATAAACTGTGGCCCTGTACTGCACACCTGGTTGTCATCACATGCATTGTACTCACACAGCGTACATGTGTGCACATTGGTACATGTGTGTATATACATGCATGTATGAACTTATACATGGATTCAGGATGTGGCCCCTGAAGGTCTGGGCTCTGACTGCCCGTGACACCTGCAGATATGTCTGTGTGAAGGAACCAATTCCTCTGGTGATCACAACATCAAGGACTTACTGTTAACTGTGTCCAAACCTGATCACTCTTTGTGAAGCTGCAGGGCAAGGCAGGACTGGGCACTCCCAACACAAGGGGAAGGAGACCAGGTACCACCGGGGTACTTGTGCACACATATGTTCCCACTCAGGTATATACATGTACACATGATCTCATAAATAGCCCTCATATTACACATACACATGCACATACAGTCATTGTGGTGGTTTGACTGAGAATGGCCCCCAAGGTTCATATATTTGAGCACGTGGTCTAGAGTCAGTGGAACTGTTTGAGAAGGATTAAGAGGTGTGACTTTGCTGGAGGAGGTATGTCACTGGAGGTAGGCTTTGATGTTTCAAAAGCCCCATGCCATTCACAGTTAGCCCTCTCTGCCTTATAGATCATCTGTGAGCTCTCAGCTACTGCTCCAGTGCCATGCCTGCCTGCCTGCTACCATGCTTCCTGCCGTGATGGTCCTGTATTCTAACCCTCTGGAACTGTGAGCTCCAAATTAAATTCTTTCTATCATAAGCTTCCTTGATCATGCTGTTTTATCACAGCAATTCAACGTATCTAAGACACTTTTCTTCTCATAGGAACTGACCCACACATGCAGACACAGCAGTCACATGTGTACACACTTACTCATGTGCTCAAGCATATACTCTAGAGGCTGTAGAGATACTTCAGTGACTGAATTGGTGCTGTCCTTGCAGAGGACCTGAATTTGGTTCCCAGTACCCACATCAGGTGGCTCATAATTGTCTGTAACTTGGCTGGGCCGTTGGTGGCACACGCCTTTAGTCCCAGCACTCCAGAGGCAGGAGGATCTTTGTGATTTCAAGGCCAGCCTGGTCTACAGAGCGAGTTCCAGGACAGGCTCCAAAGCTACAGAGAAACCCTGTCTCTCGAAACAAAACAAAATTGCCTGTCACTCAAGATTCAGGGGCTTTCATGTCCTTTTCTAGACTCTGGGCAGCTTTACTCATGTGCCCATACCGCCACACAGACACACACATACATGTAATAAAACATGACATTTTTTAAAAGCATAAACTCATGTGTTCACACTCACACATACTTACACATGTGCTTGCTCACACATGTATACTGACACGTGTGTACTATACACATATGCAAATCACCTATTTATTCACACTCATACATACACAAGCAACAAACCCAAAGACATATTCACAGTCTAAGGTCCTTTGGCCCAGTCCATGACCTGACAGCTCGTCAGCCTTCACGGGGCACATATAAACTCAGAGCTTTACTTACATTTCACAGAAGGGCTCAAGACTTGCACTGGGCACTCCCCAGGGGCCAGACTCTGTGCTCTTCAGGGACCACCCCACATCATCATCCCAACACCCTGGTATTCCAACCAGTGTCACCCCCATATCACCAATGAAGATATCAAGGGTTGGAAGAAGCCAGTAACTCCTCCAAAGCTGTGTGTGCTGTATTTATCTGGTAGGTCAGGGGTGCTCACCATACTCCTCCCACCCGCCCAGCCCACTGCTACAGCTTGACTCTCACCCCTGTGGCTCCCCCAGCTCACAATGGTTCTTAAGTTCTCCCCTTTTAGTTTCCCTTTCTTCCTTCCTCTTCCCAAAATCTTTCTCTGTAAAAGAATCAAAACTAAAATGCAAGAAAGGCCTAGTGACCAGCTGTACCAGATAACTCAGGGGGCAGCCACAAGGAGCAGCTCTGTCAGCGTAGCAGAACAGTCCCCTCTCACCAGTCTCCTGAGGCCTCATCCTCTTCATATCAGGTCCTTGAGCACAGTTCTCTTATGCAGGCATCCAGCACCTCTCACAGCTCCGGTTGTCCCCTCAAGTACACACACACACACACACACACACACACACAGTACTCTTATGCAGGCATCCAGCACCTCTCACAGCTCCATCTGTCCCCTCAAGTACACACACACACACACACACACACACACACACACACACACACACACACACACACACCACGTGTAGATACAGAACCTAACACCAAGGCCACCTCAGAGGGTATTTACAGTGGGAAGGGCTCATAGGCCTGGACTTCTACTCTGGCAGGCTGGCTGCCACCTCCCCAAAGCTGCTGTTGGCTGACACATGAATAAGTCTTAAGAGTGTTCTAATGGCCAGTTCCCTCTCTGGGCCCCGTTTAGATCTAAGAGCTAAGTTGACAGAGGCCAATCTCCTTAGAGATTATTGCTTCTCCCAGAACCAAGTTCTATTAGTGCCTACCTTAACCTTGATAAGGACTATGGTTTTCCCTTCCCCTGACCCAAGTCTTGTAGTAGCTAGGCCAATGCCACCTCCAGAACCCCAAATCCAGCTGTTCAACTTACCTCATGGCATTGACCCAACACATGGCACTACTCCTTCCCGTGACCTGCTGGGGACAGGAGTCCTTGAGTCCAGAAAGGCTATTCATCCCAGGGACTGTGGGGAGGGACTGCACCCTGCATTTTCCAAGCTTGTGAGCCCCAAGGCCCCGGGCAGCTCCCAGCACTGCCCAGCTGCAGAGCAGCTCAGTCTGCTGCATGGGGGTGGGGAGCTGGGGCCAAAAGGGCTTCCTCCCTGTCTGGGACTTCCTGTTACTGGGCAGTCCCAAGGAGAAGGCATTTCATGACTTCCACATAACAAGGTCCTAAAGTCCACGTGGGGCCCAGGGCAGTACCCACCAGCCTGCTGGGTTTTGGCCCCCACTCACCACTGTAGACCTTGTGCAACTTTAGGGCTAACTGTGTTCCCACAGAGGGCACTTTCTGCTGGCAGTCCCAAGGCCACCTCACACTATCAGACTATGAAGCTCCTCACACCCTGGAGTGTCTGGTCTGAGGAAGCCAGTGCTAACGCTTCCCAGCCAAGCTGAAGCTTTCTGCTCTCCAGGAGACAGCTCTTTAGCCAACTAGCCCTTGGTGACTGGAGATCTTGGCAGCAGAGCTGGGGCTGCAGACATGGGGAAGACAGGAGCTCCTGCACCAGCAAGCTGCCCCTTCCGAGTGGCTGACACGCAGGTCTGTGCCTGTGAATGGTTAGGTACTTGTACAACCATTGGTGTTCAGGACTGTTAGAGTCAGAGCCAGAAAGCTAGGCAGGAGGATGCTCCCATCAAAGCTCAAGGGCAAAGCAGAGACCCTACCTCTCCTGACAACCCTGTAGTGTATGGACTCAGTGCCGCCATGAGATTGGCCCTCAGCCCCAGAAAGCCCCCTCTTCCATTCACCTCTTCCTATCCTGGGGTTGGGGCTCAGATGAGGAGAAACAGAGGTGCTCAGTGGCTTGGGTTGGAATTCCTGGCAGGGGTGGGTTGCTAGGGCAGGTAAAGGAGCTGGTTTTAAACATGGCAATGGTGGCGCATGCCTTTAACCCAGCACTAGGGAGGCAGAGGCAGGTGGATCTCTGTGGACCTCCTCAGGGTGGATGCAGCTCCCCAGCCTCCCTAAGCCTGAACCACGCTCTACCCTCCAAGGTTCTCACAGGCAGTCCCTGCCTGCTGCAGAGAGCTGGGGCAGGGAATGAATGGGGACTCAGGCCTCTTCTCGATGCCCTTCCCCTTTCCAGCAAGGCTGAGCTACAGGAGCAGCTGAGGAGCCCCTGGCGCACGCAGCAATGAGTACAAACCAGTTCCCAGTGGACACAAAGGTATCCAGGGGCTGTGGGCCCAGAGGACATGCCAGGCCCAGGGAAGTGTCCTGGAGGAGAGCCCTAGGCTTGCTAGAACAGAGAAAGGCTGAGGGAGTCACAGCAGGAAGTGCTCAGGGTGAGCTTCACAGGCAGCTTAAGGGACTCCATAAACAACAAGGCAGCCAGGGCTCGGGGAGAGGAGGGCAGAGATCCTTAAATCTCAACAGGAGACAAAGCAGGAGCCAGCTAGCTCTCTAAAGCTATGTTCCCCGTACCAGTTAAATGGGAGGGGGGATATAACCTAAGGTAGAGAGCGAACAGCAGGCCATGCCCCCCATTCTTGTCCCCATACTCTAAATGCAGCTGAGGCGCAAGTGGGTGATGGGCCACACCCACCCTGACCCCCAGCCAGGTCTCCAGCCCCAAGCCCCACCCCATAAGTCTACTGGGGAGTCAGAGCCCAAACAAGGAGTCTCCACAAGAGGCAGACCACTTTTGGACCCTCCCCTAACCCCATCTCTTAGGAGTCCTGTGCTATGTGACCTCGGCAGGCCCCTTGGATCTAGGTCAGTTTCTCCAAGTGCCTTCCTTCTCATCTCCCCAAATAGTAAACACACTGCCAGTCATGTTCTGGAAAAAGAAGACATTTAAGAACTCCCATGAGGGTCACTCCATAACCTTCACCTTGTGCTGTACCATGGAGGTGACCCCACACCAGAACCCAAACAGGAAGATGCATGTGGCAGGGGTGAGGCTGCTGTTACCAGGGTTAGGAAGTCTTGACTTCTGCTCTACCCTCCTTCCTGGACTGACGCCTTAAGTTCCCAAACTTGATGATCCCCACCACACCAAACCCAGACTCAAGACACGCACCAGAGATGGTAAGAGCTAGCCAGTAAAGGCAAGCATGGGGGGGGGGTGCCCTGGAGAGATGGCTCAGAAGTTAAGCACACTGGCTGTTCTTCCAGAGGACCAGAGTTCAATTCCCAGCACCCATATGGCAGCTCACAACCATCTGTAGGTCAGTTCCAGGGGATCTGATACCCTCACACAGATACACATTCAGGCAAAACACCAATGCCCATAAAATAAAAATAAGTTTTAAAAATTAAAAAAAAAAAAAAGCTAAACAGGGGCCCAGGGTTAAGGCCCAGAATACGAAGGATGAAGAATTTTCACTCAGGGCCCTGGCATGCCTCAGTCTGCTCAGGAGTGAGGCAAGCACTAACACAGTGTGTGATGGTTTGAAAGAAAATGGCCCCCAAAGGGAGTGGTTCTACTAGAGGGTGTGGTCTTGTTGGAGGAAGTGTGTCACCGTGGGGGCGGGCTTTGAGGCCTCTTTTGCTCAAGCTTCCCTCAGTGTGACTGACCGTCAACTTCCTGTTGCCTGCAAGCTATGGGACTCTCGGCTACTTCTCCAGTTCCACGTCTGCCTGCATGCCATCACACTTCCTGTCATGATGGTAATGGCCTGAATCTGTGAAACTGTAAGTGAGCCACCCCAACTAAATGTCTTCCTTATGTGTTGCCATGGTGTCTTTTCACAGCAATAAAAACCTTAACTAACACACAGTGGCAGGATCTATGGGGCCCAGAAGTGCTGGCCCTGCCCTGGCACCTCAGGCCTCATAGGAGGCTGACCCTGCAACATCAGTACTCTTCTGAGATTCAGACAGGATGGCACAAACTTGGCCCACAGGAAGAGATCAGTGGTATTGGATTGGAACCCACTCCTCACATCCATGACCCTTGTGCCCAGTCTGGTTTCTGATGACTGCATGTCTGCACAGCTCAGGCATTTTGTGTACCAAAGTCAAGGGTTGGGATGGGCGCTGAGGCCAGGGAAGGCTGGGAGCACCTCCAATGGGCAGCCTCAACCTTTCAAAAGAAGATATTTCATATCAGCCCCTCCTATAGGGCTTAGGTCCACTCCCCTGCCAGTCTAAGGCCCACCTATCCAACCCTCCATGACCTGGAGCTCTCTCCTGTTTCCAAGCCCCGTTGTGCCCATTATACAATGAGGAAGGACTTCTAGGATTCCTGGGAAATCTGTCCTGGGTGATCAAGTAGGTGGCCTAGAGAGCAGGTGCTCCTCTGGGTCATGTGGTCCAACATTCTAAACGGCTGCTCCCAAAGGATACAGCCACACCCTGTAACCTGTGAATATAACCTAGGTTGGAAGAGGGGTTTCCATGTAGTTTAAGGTTCCCATCCCAGATTAACCAATGGCAAACCTCCCTTAAGATGACACTGGAGTTGGGTGTGATGGCTCAGGCCTCTAATCCTAGCATTTGGGAAGCAGAGACAGGCGGGTCGCTATGAGTTTGGGGCCAGCCTAGTATACATAGAGTTTGAGTCCAGCCAGGCTTACACAGTGAGACCTGTCTTCAAAAGGATGACACAGGAGACCGTGTAAACACAAGGGACTGAAGTGAGACCTCCCAACGCCAGTAACCACAGAACAGGGAAGGTTTCCTCTACCAACCTGGTGAAGAAACACAGCCCTGCTTCTACCGTGGCTTTGCACCTGTGATTGCCAGAACTCTGAGGGGGTAAGCTCCTACTGTTGTCAGCTCTCTAGGGCATAGGACTCCATTAGTGTTGCCCCAGGAAGTGGGCCCAAATGGAGCCTCACCCAGGTTCTCCATGGGATGCCCAGTTGCCCTCTACTTTGGTCTGACCAACTTCCTGATATGCCCGGTCAGGGAAAGACCAGCTCACAATGCTGCATATATCTCAAAGGGGTGGCTCTAAGCTTGCTTCCCTGGATGCCGCATCTCTTTGGAAGCCTCTCATACCTGGTATTTCTCTCACTCCCAGACCTGTTCTTCTTTGACTCAATTAAGCTGTTTCAACCACAGAGCAAAAGCTAAGCCAAGGGATGTGGTGAGACCACCATTTCCTGCCCCAGGGCCCGTCATTCCCAAAAGCTACATCTTGAAAATGAAAGTCACTCCCTTTGAAGCTAGAACTACCTAGGACCTTGCCTTGTCTCTGGAATCACATCAGTAGCTCAGCCCAACCCACCAGTGTCAACAAATGTGGCTCCAGCTTTCTTCATGGATCTGAATCCCACTAAATCCCCAGGGGCCCAAGAGATGAACAGCTAGAAAATGTTGGCTTCAGTCATACACAAGGCCGCATCTCTAGTGTAGCTACAACTAGCACAGTCTTGAGCCCAGAATGTGTGACTCAGAGCTAAACTGGTGGACACAAGAATCTTTCACAGAATTGATGTCTATTTTGGCTATAGCCAAGGCTCACTGATGCCTTGGACCTTGACTGGGTGAGACCAGCTGCAAGGCTGGGCTGGGGTGCTAGGCTGCTACCACATGGCAGAGCACCCAAGGGAGCTCTCTACATCCTTTATGTCCTGGAATGTCTGACCAGGCCCTATATCATGGTTCCTCATAAGTGTGCCTGAGCTGGGTGGTGGCATGTCTCCTATGCTGAAGGCAAGCTGGGAAAGATGAGATCCAGGTCTCCTGGAGATCCCCAAACTCAGTGCAGAGTCTTCTCTGGCCAGGAGGGGGCAGCACACTGGCTTCAAGGAGGATGCCTGGGAAGAGTTCCATGATGACAACCAGGCCCAATATGGTCAGGGGTGGGCGGGGCTGGGGAGAAAGACGGGCAAAGTCTCCAGGAAATGCAGGTTGGCGTGATGCCTGCTGCGAGCCCGCTCTCCTGCCTCAAACCGCAAGCCAGCAGAGGCGTTTCAGGATTCACACTTCAGTTCATCACAAATACTGACAAGTTTCCACTTTTTAATTGCTTGAGAAGAAACTTTTTAGAGTGCTGACGTATAGGCCAGGTCCACCCCCGAGTTCCTGACACCTCACCCACAGCTGCAGTCTGCATCTATCATGGTCCCACCCACCTTGGCTCAGGAGAGCTCACTACTCCCCCACCCAAAGCAGCTAGCCTGGGCACTCCAGTGACCCAGGCCCTGCAGTAAGCATTAGGAGCTGCCGTCTGGGACTGGCACTCCGTTCTGAGCGTCCCACTAGTGAGCATCTCTTCACCCAAGTGACCGCTGTGAACAGAGTGGTTCAGTCTCTGGCTCCATCCCTTCCTCCTAGACTTCTAACTCACTCTGAGCCTCAGTTTCTCACCCGAGGAATAGGTCCCACAGCTCCCGTGTGGGGCCGTGTAGTGAGGTAATGGACCGGCTTACTCCAGGACACTAGGCTTCCACTGGCAACATCTTTATCAGGAAGTGTCAGAGGAGTGCTTTGGAAATGCTCTTGCTCTACATCAGGCAAGGCTTTCCCACCTCATTCTTATAGGTCAGGTAGATGCTCCATCATTCCTTCTACCCTTGGCTGAACTGCATCCCCACAGGGTCAGAATTTGATCCAAACACACCAGATTGCTACCCTCCCAGCTTTCCAAGGCCCCATGCACAGACCACTGTTGCTTCTGAAAGACATCTTCCAGCTCCTCACAGAGTCCGGCTTCCTTTGTATTCCTCCCCTCAACACTCTCCCCCAGTATCAGCTCTTGAGTCCAGGGACCTCTCTCTAAGTCCATCTCCTGCAAGTCCAGTGTCTGATGTAGGTATCAGTGTCTGATGTACGTCCAGTATGATGTACGTCCAGTATGATGTAGGTATCAGATTTTTCTCATAAGCCTTGTATATGTCCCAGTAGCTGGTGCCCCAAAACCTCATGACACTGAGTTCATGGTGCTCACTTGCCAAATGAAACCATCTAGACCAGTGCTTCTCAACCTGTGTGTCATGACCTCTTTTGGGGGGGTCACATGACCATTTCACAGGGATTATATATCAGATGTCCTGCATATCAGATATTTACTTTGCAAAATCACGGTTATGAAGTAGCAACAAAAATAATTTTATGGTTTGGGGGTCACCATAACATGAGGAACTGTATTAAAGGGTCACAGCATTAGGAATGTTGGGAACCACTGATCTAGACCCATGTGCCCGCCTTCTTCATTCTTGGAGGCGGAAGGGGCTCTGTTTACATGAAGATGTCCTTGAGCTATGCATCATGGAGTAGGCACTAATTCTTCCCTGGGGAGCTTCCCCTTACAGTGTCTGTACGGATAAAGCAAGGACAAGCACCCTACTGGGACAGCACACACTCATACCTTGCTCCTGAGCTTTCTGCTGGTCCTCTGAAAGCCACAGGAATAGAGCTGGGGACAAATGCTGCCAATAACATGTCAGCATGCCTGGAGAGACGCACCATCTCCTCTGAGATCACAGTCAAGCTGACCACTAGTAGGACAAAGAATGCAGCTAATGGTAGGGCCTTCCCAGGTCCACTTGCTCTACCTCTCCAACTCCCAGCAGCTGAGAGGACAGAGTTCACACCCACCAGCCCACCTATATCATAGCACAAGATGAGGCCAAGGCATGGGATCAGGAATGCAGAGAAGATTCTGCCTACAGCTCGACTGAGGAGACCCAGGAATCCACAGTTAACATTCTGTCCTCTTCATGGAGACACTGAGGTAGCCTGAGAACCTCACAGTCCCAGGTCCCTAGAAGGCATTTTCTGCTAAACTTTGTTTAGAACCGCCCCAGGGCCCACCCCTAGGCAGAAAGTCCACCTGCTGTGAGGACAGCAGCGCTGGCTCCCAGTCTCTGTAGACAAGCCAGGGCTCTGGGTAGGAAGGAGGTCAGGAGCCTGATGGTCACACCAGAAGACTCTGGCAAAGAAGCAGAGCTCCAGGCCTCAGTTTCCCCCTTAAGAACTGAGAACTCCTAGGAGCTGTCTGGCAAAGCACAGAGGGTTCAGGCTTCGCCACAGTCCCAGTGAAGCAAAGATGGGTGATCTTGAAGCCATGAAGTCCCCATGTCTCATACTCAGTGTTACTCGGGCTCCCAGGCACGAAGAACAAAGGGAGACATTCAGAGCACCGCTGTCCATGGGTAAACCCCACACCTTGAACCTCAGGATTCAAGCTGGCATCACCCTCTGTCTGAGGCTGCCTGTTAATAACCCATGGAAGTAGCCTCCTCTGACTCACACCCTTGTGACATCCATTCCACCAGACACAGTGACACATCGCCCGGCATCAGGAAGCAGCCTTTCATGTGAGTTAGAAAGCAAGAGGGTTGCACAGTGTCTCAGACAGAGGAGAGCTTGTGCAAAGGCCTGGGGTCGGGACAGGAGAAGGTGCATGCACCTTCAGACACGCAAGACAGAAGTGTCATGCTTGGGCATAGAACTCGGCGGAGGCAGAAAGGGTCTAAGCTCTGGGGCATAGGCACCAAGCAGGCCTACGCTCCAGTCCCATCTTGGTCCCTCTGTGCTGATGCAAGTCACTTTTCCCGAGATGCCTGCCGGTTGAGAGTGGAACTCTGAGGACCAAACCGAATGGCTCACAAAGACCTTGTCCCAGGCACTTGGCCCAGTACTGGGGCCAGAGTCCTCGGGGTGAGGGCACCCTGTTGAGATCTGATTCCCAGCTCCAGGACACAGAGACCATGAGGGAACACACTGGACACATTGTGTGTGGCCGTGAAGTTCACCCTGGGGGAGGGGATGAAGTGAGAAGTGAGGAAGGCAGTCAGAGACCCACCCCCACTGCTTCGTGCCAGAGCCATGGGCAGAGGTCAGGGGTCAGCTTTGGCACACTGAGTGAGCATCTGTGTCCTGGTCTCGAGCCACTGTACCAGACCTCCCACTGTAGCTGTCTGCTGAGGTTCCCCAGGATAGGCCTCCAGAGGCACCAGCCCTGACCCCTGTGGCTGTGAGTGGCCTTGACCTGCCCCGTTGTCTATTACTCAACACTTGGGCATTTTTCACATCGTGTTGGCCTCCTTCGGCAACACAAAATCAACAGCTCCCCGGATCTGCTCAGCCTGGACACTTTTACCCCAGTGAGTTCCAGGGCCCAGGGTCACCAAGCCTGACCCTCATCCTTAGCCTCTCTATACCCCGTGGGTTCCTGTGGTTATTCTGGCCCCGTCCACCCTGCCACAGGGAAGGCCCATTCAGGCGGAGGCGGCAGACCAGCCCTTCCTCCGCACACTGTCCACGTTACCTTCGGGTCTGTCTTAATCCATTGGATCTCTCCCCTTCCCCGCCCCCAAGCATTATTATTTTTAAGATGGTTCAAATTGTTTGATGCTGTTACCTAATTTTTATCCTGAGTTTATTTTATTCCTTAGTCTCTTGGATTTTATCACTTTTTACATCTTAGGTTTTGCTGTTTGTTCTTGTTGATAGTGTGATCACACACACACACACACACTCACACACACACATACACACACACTCACACACACTCACACACACTCACACACACTCACACACACTCACACACACTCACACACTCACACACACTCACACACACACACTCACACACACACTCACACACACACACACACACACACACACACACACACACACGCTGGGCAAGTGTTCTGCCACACAGCTATACCTCCAAGCCTCCTTTTCATGGTACAAGGTCTTGCTATGGTGCCCAGACGACCCTGAACTCGATCCGCCCTAGTGGTTGAGACAATAGGTGTGTACCTCTGAACAGGCTACCCCTTAGTGAATTTTTGGGTCTCCTTTTAAAGTAACACCTTGTCCTTTCATTGGGTTCCTCTTAGGGTCAGCCACACATCAAAGGTAGCACAGGTGACTGGGGCCTCAGTAGGCAATGGGGAGCTGCGGTAGCCAGATCTAGGTCTCAGGCTGGACAGCCAGAGAGAGCCATGGACAGGACAGAGGGAAGGCACTAGGGAACACACAGGAATAACTGCAGATTAGGACCAAAAGCAAGAAGGGGGTGCAGGCCAGACCCTGGCTTGCGGAACTGAGAACTGCCTGTTCCTCCTCAGCTGGGAACCCAGAGCCTCAAAGGCCTGTTGGTGGACACCATGACTCACAACCTAGTATTGGCTCCTGTCCTCACCCTTCAACACAGGCCCAGCTGGCCTAGACATTCCCAGGCACCCTCACACTACCCCATTGTTTGGAGGCCCAGTTGGGACAAGGGTCTGGCCGTGGGCCTTTGTGGGTGGGAAAGGGATCCAGACCTAGCCTCCTCTCAGCAGTCTGGTCTAGTCTTTGACAGTCAGAAGAGGCCAGTCACAGGGGAGGGGGCTGATCTCCTTCCCTACCCATCCAACAGCGCTATCCTGTCTCCTTACAAGGCCAGGCCTCCTACTCCCACCCTCTCTGGCCCCGAGAAGCACGAGGCGGCTGTTAAGGTGACTGGGCTTGGCCTCAGGTTCAAGGCCGTCATCCAGTCCTCTGATCCTGGCTCCCTCACACTGACCCCTGACCTCCTGTGCCATCCCTCCCCACACACTCACACCTGGCCTTCCACCCCAAGTCAGATGCCCCGTGCTCAGGCTGGTGACAGCGCCCTCAAGGTCCTCAGGCAGCAGGCGGTGGGGAGGCTTCTGAAGACGAAGGGGGGGCCTCTGGTGGCATTTATGCCCCATCGTTCCCTCCTTCAGAAGGGAGACTTGTCCAGTCTGAGTCCTTGACCGCCATAGCCTCAGATCCATGTAAACCCCAAGTCCTATGCTCTCCTAGCTACGCAGACTCCCCGTTCCCACCCTATTGTGGTGGTGCCTGGTTTCCCCCCCTGCCCCCCCCAGGCTTCCAGAAGTAAGGTGGCTTCTGGTGGTCAGCAGAGCCCAGGTCTATGCTTCTATGTGTCACCCTCTCTTCCTGGCTACAGATTGTCCATAGGGGCTGTAGCACAGCTCTCTCAGTGCTGCAAACACAGCCTCAGGATGTCAAGTCTGGCTCCTTCCTCCAGAGACAGACCACTGCCACCATCAGCAAAGAGAACTCCAGCCTGGGCTGTGTGGGGAGAGGGCTGGGCTGGGCAGAGCCTGAACCCCTAGACCCAGTCCTCACCTGGTTTGCTCCCTGTCCAAGGGTCCGTCTGTGAAACTTTACCTCTCCCTAGTTGCGTGACATCTCACCCCTCCACAGACCCCCCAGGCCCCCCCCAGACCCTCACAGGCCTCCATAGGCCTCCACAGGCCTGCTTTTTCACCCAACAGTCAAACTCCTCACCAATTTCCTCAGGGGATACCGCTGTAGGGTGGGGATATTGAGGTTGTCTACAGAGCTCAAAGTGAACTTTTTTTCCCCAGTCTTCTGAGACAGGGTCTCACTATTTAGTCTCAGCTGACCTACAGCTTGCCATGTAAGCCAGATTGGTCTCAAGTTTGCAGCCTACGAAGTAAGTACCATCACACCCAGCTCAGAGTGATCCTTAAAAACACAAACCAAAGGACTGAGGAGATGGCCCAGTCAGTAAAGCGCCGTCCACACAAGCATGAAGGCGTGAGTCCAGATCCTCAGCACCCACGTAAAAAACTGGGTGAGGTGGCACACATCTGTAATTCCGTACTGGAAGGTGAACAGAAACAGGAGGATTGCAGGGGCCTGTAAACCAGCCAGTTTAGCCAAATCAGGGGTTCCGTGAGAGACTCTGTCTCAAAAGCTAAGGTAGAAAGTGACAGAGGAAGACAGCCAACATCAGTCTTGGGTCCCCACATGTGTACACATATGTACACATGATTTCCCCCCTACAAAAACATAGACACATGCAAACATACATACAAAAATACACACATGTAAAAACCAAAAACCACAAAGCAACCTCAGTGCTCCCAGGACCCGCACTGGCCGGTACCGTTCCATTCTCCCACCTCCGAGCAGCGATCTTTTCCTGCTCCCCCTCCCCAGGGCACCCTGTGTTCCACTCTTGGGGGTCTTGCGTGGGCTGAGGCCTGGGCCTGGAGTGGGTCTCTTCCTGTCTCTCTGGACCCCAGCCCAAGGCTGGCTGTTCCCTTCATGCCCAGCAGAAAGAAGCCTGCTTGTAGAAGGATGTCTGAGGCAGGGCCCAGGGGTGGGGGCAGGGGAATGTCCTTTCTTAACCCTCTTCCTCCTCAGGCAACTTCCTGTCTCCGGAGGGGGCACAGCCACCACCAACCACAGCACTTCGCCCTCCTGGCGACATCTTTGAGAAAATGGGAAGATTGGTGTCAGAGATTGAACTCTCCTGAAGCCGAGCAGTGAGCCGGGGGACTCGGGGCTGAGCTCTGTCCAGTGGATACAACAGCAGACTCCACAGCAGGCGAACCCAGGGCTAGGCCCTCCAGTTGGAGCATGAGCCTCAGCCAGGCCCCACTTCCTTGGGCAGCTATAGCCTTGGGTCTGAGAGGGAAAGGGCATAGTCCTAGAGAAGCCGGGAGGGTAGGCTATTCCCGATGGCTCCTGTCCTGGGGTTCCACCCTGGAGCAGCTCTCTCTCTGTAGAAGTCCCAGCCCTGGAATGTGCTAGGCTCAAAAGCTAGAATGGGGGTTCATGGAGCTTCCCACTCACCCCGATGGCAGAATTGGACAGACAGGCAATAAGAAGATTGGGTAGGGAATCCACAGGGAAGGGTGGCCAGTCACAAGTACAACACAAAGTCCTGAGACAGGGTGGATGCAGGTCACAAGGTAGTGGGAACTCCAGCTTCTGGCCAAGGCCTAACTCTTAGCACCATTAGCCCTGGTCAGTGGGGAACCCTGGACAGCCTGACACCAACTATGGAGGTCCTCAGGCCCTGCATATATCTAGTTTCCATTGGGTCACAACTATGTAACCCAGGCTAGACCTTTTATGTCTGTGGTATTCAGAGAGCACGGTCTGATAGAAGTCATCTGAGCCAACCCAGCCCCAGGAGGTCAATCCTGTGTTCCTAGAGATTTCTGACAACAGAAGGTAATTGCAATGGGGGACTTAATCCCTCACTCTGCTAGGATCAGACCCACACAGTTGGCCTTGGATCTGCCTGCCAGGCCCAGACCCCCAACACTGTTTGCCTAGCCACCAGGGGGAAAAGGGTTAATGTCAATTACTTAACTCTTCCAGAAGGGCCCCCTTCCTGGATTCAAACAAGAGGGGAAGAAGCAGACAAGGTCAAAGTGCTGTTCCTGCTGTTTCTGCTCAGTGCCTGGCACTGTACTCCCTAGGGCTGTGCTCCCCATGTCTGCAGCTCAGGACTCCAGGACAGTTTTTCCAGATGCCAACTCCCCCACTCCTCCAAATGGCTGCAAATTTCACCTTCTGCTGGGACATCTTACAGGTGCCAGTTCTTAAGGTCAGCACCTAAGAACCCTCCTGCAGGCAGCTTAGGGGAGACGAGAGCATGAACATGCCCCCCATCAACACAAATCATGAATCCCTGCATTTGGGGAAGTCTCAGGGGTCAGTCAGCACATCCAAAGTGCGACAGATAAACCTTGCACGGGGGAAACATCTTTGTGATCATGGTGTCTCCCCTGCCAGGTAATGCCAGCGTGTGTCTTTCAACAGGAACAGTCACAGAGAAAGGCATTGTTCAGCTTAGGGCAGGGTCACATGGTTTCTCAGAGCCTGACAACTATTTTTTCCTACCAGAAAAGAATCCCCTGTAAAGCCAGAAAATGGTGGTGTACACCTTTAATCCCAGCACTAGGAAGCAGAGACAGGTGGACCTCTGTGAGTTCAAGGGCAGCCTGGTCTACAGAGCGAGTTCCCAGACAGCTAGGGCTTTTACACAGAGAAACCCTGTCTTAAAAAAAGAAAAGAATAAAAAGAAATTCCTGTCTCCCCACCTGTCCTGCTGCTGAAGCCAATGAGACCAGGCTTAGGAGTGGCTGGGTCCCTGAGGCTTCGTGGCAGATAGTGTCCATGGGAGGGACAGAAACCTAGAGAGCTTCGTGAGAGGCCCCAGCACAAGAGCCACTACTGTCTGAGTGGAAACTGCCAGCCCGGGCAGCACAGCTCCCAGGATGACAGGCAGGGCTGTGTTTGTCCCCGGTGCTCAATGGAGAGTGACTCGTGGGTGAGCAGAGTGACGGCCAACTTCAAAGAACCTGTCGAGCATTCTGCCACCACTGCCAGCGGCTGCCCGCCCACCCAGCCTGCGGGAACCGCCCGGCTTGGGAAGGCCCTGTACCTCTCTCACTTTGAGGCCAACACTCAGAGCCCTCGGTT
This sequence comes from Mesocricetus auratus, assembly GCF_017639785.1. Taxonomy (NCBI): domain Eukaryota; kingdom Metazoa; phylum Chordata; class Mammalia; order Rodentia; family Cricetidae; genus Mesocricetus; species Mesocricetus auratus. The sequence goes on along the minus strand of NW_024429190.1, from coordinate 14,648,767 downwards.
GCATGAGTTCCCAGCACGGTGGACAGATAGGGCTTGGTGTATACGGTTATGAGGAGGCTCAGGAGTAGGGTAGCCAAGGAGGGCTCTCTGGTCACTAATCTGGGCAGTTATGTCTTTAACAAGATTGCCTTCTCAGAGTGTGGTGGGACCGCTGAATTCTACAGCTACCAGCAATCCTCGACCTCACACCTGTGAGTCCGACCGCTCCTATGAGCCAGGCTTGGTTTTGGGCCTGGTACACGGAGCGCACAGCATGTGTGGGAGGGATACTGGTCCAGATAAGCAGCCTTCTGAAATGGAGTCTGCCAATGTCACAGAGGCAGCCAACAAGGTGGAGTGGCGGTTCCCAGCTCTCCATCCAGATCCCAGATGAGCTGTAAGTGCTGCTTTAGGCTTTCAAAGCTGAGGCAAAGGTAAAAACCACCCAAGCATCCTAGGCCTCCAGACCAGCCCTGGCCTCTTCCCATTCCGGCTAGAACTAGGCAGCTGTAAAGGCATGGCCATCTCCTTACCTGCCTCAGCATGGTGGGTAGGGCCATCAGGGAAGCCTAAGGTATGGGTACAGATGTCCTTCTAACACCATAGAACAGATTGTAACATCCGAGGTCCAGGCTGGAGAAACCCCCAAAACAGACTTGTTGTCTGTTCAGAGTCAAGAGCATGAACCCCCAGTCAGGCCTGAGGATACAGCTTTGAGAGTGCATGTCAGAGGCCTGCAGCACATGAAGTCTGAGGAAGTTCTCACTTAAATGGTCCTAGTGAGTTCACGAGCTACTCCTGGTCTGATTCCATTTCATAGGGGAGGTGCTGAAGCCTAAAAACACAAACTGGACAAGGCCTGGAAGGAACACGGCTCTGTGTTGGTTCTTGTGACAAGCTCTGTGTCCTTCATGCCCAGGTTCTGCTCCGAGAGCCCCAGGAAAGGAGCCTGAGCTGGCTCAGCCCTGGGTCATGAGGGAGACTAGCCCTGGTCATAGCATGAGTACCACCAACCTGGCAGATTCCAAGCCTAGGACCACACCCCCTTTTGCAGGCTCGAACAGGCAGACACCCTGCACCCAACTCAGTCACCTAAAGCAGGCATGTCTGGTCGTGGGCCACTCCACTGTGCCCAGTGGGTACGCAGTAACATGAGTCATAGGGAAGCAGGCGGCAGTTCTCGGAATCCGAGTTTGGCCATAGGGCATGGGAGTGTATGGCACAGGGTGTCTGTTAGCCCTTAAGGCCTACTGACCTCCCAGGCGACTGCCCCAAGTGATCAAGCCAACACTTCCTGGAGGCAGCTAGCAAAAATCACTCAGGTATGCTTGGAACCCTCCATGGCCTGCTCATGTGGACTAAGGAGTTGTCTCTGGATCCTGGGACCAGTAATTGCAGCATGGAACAACAGAGAGTCCAAACATTTGGTGCTGGGGCCTCAGAAGTCCGAGTGTAGGGAAGAAGAAAAAGGTAGTGCCCATGATGCCTGTCATGCTGAAGCCAGCTGGCTTTCTGTTTCATTCCTTTTGTCCCTGGAGTTTGTGGGTGGGGTGGGGGTGGGGTTGGCAAGATGGTTCAGTGGTTAAGAGGACTGACTGCTCTTCCAGAGGACTCAGGTTCAATTCCCAACACCCACATAGTGGCTCACACCTGTCTGTAACTCCAGTTCCAAGGGATCTGATACCCTCACACAGACATATGGGCCACCTCCAGGCCTTGAACACCCAGACAGCACCACTGGAGGGCTCAGAGGCCCACTGGGGCCCTTTACTCTCAGAGAAGGTCTCTTGGATTTGAAGAGCGCTTTTTCTGGCTCTCCAGACTCCTCCACGCTTTTACCACACCTGGTATACACAGGGCACTTAGGTCAATGACCCTCCCTGACCTGCCTGACCCTACCTAACAGTTACACCCCAGCCCAGAGAGCCCTTTGCTTTCCTGGCCTTAAGTTCCCCATCTCTTCTGCCCAAGCTGACCACTTCCCCTGCCAAGCAAGGTTAGAAAAGAGCCATACATATCTGTGCCCAGGGGGATACCAAGGACATGAGCCAGCCGGACGATGTCGGGAGGGCAAGGCTGGCAGACTCTGACCCCCGGTCCCCTCACAATGGAGCTTTGAGGACAGAGCCACACTGGCCAGTCCTTGTAGACACAGGTGTTCTGTCCACAAGACCAATGCAGGCAGGAACCTGGAAACCCGCCCTTTGCCCCAGGCCTCTCTAGGCGTGGCCTAGCCCAACCTCAACCACGAGCAGAAATGGCCTATTGTCCCTAAGTGACCAGGACACACAGAGGACGCATTCCCAGTAGCCGACTGTCAGCTACGCACCACGAACAGACTGTGGGCACTCATAACCACCCTTGGGTAGACAGTGGTTCCCGAGCCTGGTACAGATGTAATAGAGGTTCAGCAGCCTGACGAATATCATGTAGCTGGATTTGAACCCAGGACCTCAGTCTGAGTTTATGTTCTTCCTTCTGCCCCTCTATGACTAAAGCAGGTCATTTTGGCTCTCTGGAGCCCCTGTGCTTCCAATCTGTGGGCCTACATGTGTGCATGCCTCATGGGGGCAAAGATGCTGGGGGCTGACTCAGCACCCCACTTCCTCTGTCCACGTGAAAAGGGAGGGCCAAGGCGGTTCTGGAGTCTGCCTTCCTTCCCTGTCTCTCTCAGCCAGCCTTCTGAGCAGGCTTCTATAACTCTGAAGGGGACACCTCCAAAAGGCATTCCCCCTTTGTACTCCCCTCCTGCTGGGCGGCTTTGCTCATCTGTTCTTTCAGTTTATCCCCTCTGCTAGAGTCTGTCTCCATCCAGAGCCCAGAGCCGGGCCCCAGAGAACCAGAAGGGGGCCCAGGGAGGAGGTGGGCAGACCTGTGGCTCTCACCTCCTTAGGGCCACTCTGGGGACCCAGGAGAGGAGAGCTGGATATGGGGCCCTGGAGTTGGCTTCTCCTCCAGAGCACAGCCCAGCTCCTCCTCTGGTCCAAAGGGACCAAAGTCAGTGAGGGCAGGCACTCACCTGGGTCACACAGAGTTGGCACAGGCCTGACCTGAACCCATGTCCCTGCTCCCAGCCCAGGACCTAACCCCTGGACCCATTCTGTTGTGAAACAATTCTTTTCATTTTACCATTGACTCAGCAGGTGACATCTCGAGAGCCCCTTCAAATGGTCCCACCCACACAGTGCCCGGGCCAGGGTGGCATCTCAGGAGTGCTTACTGGGGCCATCTGTCTAGGAGGCACAGCACCACCAGGGTCAAGGAATGAACAAACAGATGAGCAGAGAGGGACCAGCTCAGGGTCACAAGAGCGGGCAGAGGGAACGGGCTCCCACAGGGCTCTCTACCTAGTAACAGCCAAGGCCCAGAGTCGCAGAAAGGGTTAACTGCAGGATGGAGGTGAAGACCCACATGTCCGCTAACCTACAACTCTCAAAGACTCTGTCCCTCAAGATCTGCAAATTCCCCACACCCAGTCACTCATGCGTCAGTCGGTGTGAATCAGTTCTAACAGGTAGCTTTTCTCTCAAACTTCCAGGAGCCTCTGAAGGAAGGAAAGTTTGAATTACCGGGACGGAATGGAAGACAATTCACCTTCTGAGTCTTTGGAGTCCCTCCAGATGGACCCTGTAGTGGGTGCCAGAGCAGCCGAGGGACACAGGACACACGCGAAACACTACTTCAACTCCTGGACTGTCAGCCCAGACCTAAGCCCAGGACGCCGCCGCCCCGCCCTATGAACCCCACTCCCAACCAACGGCGAGACACAGGTTCAAAGGACCCTGGCAGGTCTCTGAGACTCGACTGTGCCGCACATGTCCACGTCCCGTCCCGAGACCCACGCAGTGCCTTACCTGCCGGTTCCCAGCCCACAGACCCTGCGTCCGGGAGGCGGATCCCTGCTCTGTTGCCCAACTTTGCGGCGAGCTGGGCCAGGAGCCCCGCGCTCCGTGGCAAGCCCCGCCTCCGAGTTGGTCCCGCCTCCCAGGTTCAAGTCCCGCCCTCGCCCTACCAGTCCGCCCCACCCCTGGATTAGCTTCACTTGTTACTTCCCCTATTCTGGCAATGTGCCATAGTGCGGGCTAAACATTCTCATTGGTTGGAGACTGGTTGGTGGACTAAGATGCAGGGTTTGTAACCAGCAAATGATACTAGATCTAGGCAGATGAACATTTGCGCCCTCTCTCTCTCTCTCTCTCTCTCTCTCTCTCTCTCTCTCTCTCTCTCTCTCTCTCTCTCTCTCTCTCTCTCTCTCTCTCTCTCACCTTCTGTCTGGTGGCCTCCTTGGAGGAAATGTCTGTTTCTTTCTGGGGGAGCAGCATCTGTTTGCTGGCTGCACCCCTGAAGGGTGGATCTGACTCAAATATAGGAACTAGGTAAGGACATCTGGTCACCTGGTCACTAATCCCTCAGAGTCAAGGAGGGCTTGCTGGGAACCCTCTGGGGTCTTACTAGGGACTTTTCAGCCACATCCAAAGGTAATATTGCCTCTAGGATAAGCTCTGGAGTCTCATGGCCGGTGCTGGATTCCAGTGCTGAAGCCAAGGACACAAGATCCCCTGCGCAAAGCCACCAAGGGCTAAGACACTAAGCCCACTTGTAGCCCTGGAAGACCCATTTAAGGGGCAAGGACCTGGAGAGGGATAACCTTGGAGGAGATGGCTTCCTGAGGAAGCCTGGGGCCAGGCAGGGGCGTGAGCCTGGAGTGGAGCCAGTCTAGCAGAACCTTAGAAAAGTGTCACCTTCCAAGAAGAAGGCTCACTGCTTGTGGTTCAGTCTCCATGGGGACCGACTCCAGGTCCTAGATTCAGGAAGCTATGGACCAAGGAAGGACAGGCTCTGGTTGGGGGCCAAAGGGAGCTATGGGGGGTTGGGCAGCTGCAGAGACAAGGGCTCATCTGAAGGCTCCAGGCCAGGCTGAGGCTGGAGGGACTGAGTATGAGTCATTCATGCTGAGCTACTAGGGGGACTCAGGGACAGCCAGACTGAGGGGGGACGTTTGTAGCTGCACAAGTGTGGGTTGCATCTCTGTCCACCTGTTCAGGGCTGCCCAGGTCCAAAGGGCCCATGCTCAGCTCCTCCATTTAGTTCTTCAATGTGAGGCATCCTTGCAGGCAGAGAGGTTAACTGGGCGTAGGGGGGAGTGGCACAGGCCAGAAAATTAGATGGCCAAGCATTGAGACCAAATGTAGAGAGGCTGGCGTCCACTAGGAAAATACCAGACAACCTGGAGCTTGGGAACGGAGGCTGGAAAGGACATGGGAGAAGCTTCAGCCAACAGGGCATGGAGTTCTCCACTGCTGAAGGGATGGGGCCCGTCTGCCAGATAAATGCACGTGAGAGAGCGGCATGGAGTGTGCCCAGAATCCCTCAGAGTTGCCACACACTCATTACTCCTGTCTCTGGCCCTAGGGCCGACACCACCTGCCCACAACTTAGCTCTTACAGATCCTATGGTAGGGAGACTGGTGTTGACTGGCAGACATGCCCAGTCTCTGGGGTACCCGCCATGTCCCCATCTCTGGCTGCCCAGGTATCACTTCTGTGTAGCTGAAGTTGTCTGTGGCCCCTCTGTCCTGGGCTGCTTCACCTTCTCCTGTGGAGAGAGGGCCACAGGCTGAGCACTAAGCTGTTTGGCCCTGAGTTCTGGGCTTGCAACCCCACCTCTCTCCACTGCCGCCCGTCTCACGCAGTTTCCTTACTCCTGAGACTTGGCTTGGGGTCGGACAGAGATAGACTCATCCATCCCTGGTGTCAAGTTCAGTTAATCAGATGCAGGTCCAGAAAGGGCCCTGGTTGACCCTGAAGTGATTCAAAGCAAATCCTGACCCTTATGGATAACAGAAAATGGGCGCCGATGTCACTGGGTCTCAGAACAGCTCTTGTCCCCAAAGCTGAAGGAGGCATAGAAGGAGAAGGAGAAGAAAGCCAGACGTTGGTGCCACCTGCAGGAACCTGACTGAAGGCAGAGGCCAGCCAGGCTTCCAGATGCCAGTTCAGAGAAGACAGACCAGGTGCCTAGAGAATGCCATCCATGGAAATGTATCCCAGGTGAGGCCTGAGAAGCTCCTTACTGGAGCTGAAAAACGGGAAGACCAGCAGGGCGGACCCCATGCTTCGGATGAGCAGAGGGCACCAGAGGCCGTCTTAGGAGCTCTCCTTGTGTCCCTTATCCCCAAACCTCTTTCCCCAGCCAGGCCTTTCCCCCTTTACAAAGCTCAAGGGTCCCTTTTGTTCCCTAGCCTCACTCCCCACATCCTGTCTGTACTTCTGTCTATCTGGAGGTCCCGAGGGCTTGCGTCCAGCACACCGCCCTTGCTAACCTCAGTTTACGCCTTCCTCTCTCTGTCCCGCTCCTCCCTAGGGAAATCTGTTATGATCCCTCATCAGAATTTCCCATAGCCTGTCATCTCCCCGGAGCAGAGAACTTGTCCTTAGGTGAGTGCAAGCTTCCCAGACACACTGGCCCTCCCGGGAGCCTTTGCTCCCTGCTCCTGCTCTGAGTGGAGTTCTCCCAGGCACACTCCCCTCTCAGAGCCTTTGATCCTGCTCTTTCCTCCTGGCTCACTCTTCTCCTGCTTCCTGCCTTCACTCCCCCCAGTTCCCAGCTTCACCATGTCTTTGTTAGAACGTTCTTGCCAGGTGATGGTGGCACTCGCCTTCAATCCCAGCATTCAGGAGGCAAGGGCAGGTGGATCAGCTGCCAGCCTGGTCTGCAAAAGCTAGTTCTAGGACAGCCTCCAAAGCCACAGAGAGACCCTGTCTCAAAACAACAACAACAACAACAACAACAAAAATTAAAATAAAAGAAAGTTCTTTCCTTGGGCTAGAGCAGTGGTTCTCAACCTTCCTAAGGCTGCAACCCTTTAATACAGTTCCTCATGTGGTGGTGACCCCCAAACATAAAATTATTTTTGCTGCTACTTCATAGCTGTAATTTTGCTACTGTTATGATCATAATGTGTGTTTTCCAGTGGTCTTAGGTGACCCAAAAGGGGTTGAGACACAGAGGTTGAGGACCACTGGGCTAGAAAACTATCTCGGTGAGTAAAGACACTTACTGTGCAAGTTTGGCAACTTTAGTTTGCTCTCTAGACCCCATTCGAAGGTGGAAGGAGAGAGCCAATTCCACAGTCCCCCATGTATGCCCGTGTGCACACTGAAGCATGTGTCCTCCCCCAGCACACACACACAGTCATTAATTATTTTTCTTTTTTCTTTTTCGAGACAGGGTTTCTCTGTATTGCTTTGGAGGTTTCCTGGAACTCTCTCTGTAGACCAGACTGGCCTTGAACTCACGGAGATCCTCCTGCCTCTGCCTCCCAAGTGATGGGATTAAAGGCATGGGCCACCAACACCCAGCCAATAATAAATAATTAAAAGAAAGTTCTCACCTTACTTCTCTCTCTGTGTGTATTTGAGTGTGTACGTGTGCATGTGGACACATGCATGTTTAGAGAGGTCACAGGTCAATGTCAAGTGCCTTCCTCAGAAATTTGTCATATTTTATGAGACAGGGTCTCTCAGTAAATGTATAGCTCACTAATTCGGTTAGTCTGGTAGCCAGAAAATTCCAGGGATCCCCTGTGTCAGCCTGGTCCCCAAAGTTGGGGTTGTAGGTATATCCCATTGCACACAGCACACGGGTGCTGAAGATTTGAACCTAAGTCCGCATGCTTGTATGGCTAGCACTTCATGGACTGGCCCATCTCCCTAGCCCCCCTTGATTCTTCCAAAATTTGTCCACCTTCCTCAAGCCCCTTTCTCCTCCCTTGTCCTTAGAACCCCAACATCTGACACAGTCAAGGTTCCCTTTCGAGTGTCATTTTACTAGGGTGAGACCTTGCTTGCCTCGGTCGCTGCTGCGTCCCCAGGAGCATTACCACTTTCTAAGTCAACGGAAAGGGCCTGCTTGGCCAATCAGGTTCCCATGTCTGAGAAGGAAACATTAGCCCCGCCCTCTTGTTTTTATTGCCAGAAATGGCACTGTGATTTTAGCAAGTGCCTCACAGTAAGCCTGCCTCCCCTTGGCAGGCCTGGTTCTGGGTGGGACCAAAGCTAAAGGTTACTGGCCACTCATTTGAGGGACAGAGGAAGGCAGAGTAATCCATAGACCAAAGCATTGATGGTGGGCAGGGAAGGGATTCTAAGGGCCTGGGAGCCCTGGGGAGGGTTCGATTCAGGCTATAAGCTAACTGGGTAGAGGTGTATGAGAGGGAGAGATGGCTTAAACAGACATGCAGACATCTGGCAGACGGTGAGGACAAGGCTGATGCTGGGTCCCTTGCTGGGAGTCTGGCCTAACAGTGTACCTGGCAGGGAAAGCAGGCAGGGTAGGAGCTGCCTTCTTGGGTTCTGAGTCTCTCCTTATCCCAGACCAGATCCTGTGGCTCTCACACTGATCTTGCTCAAGGGAGGCAGGATGCTTTCTCCTTTGCTGATATGAGAAAGCATCAAGGCAGGTTTAGGGGCAGAGGGTGGGCAGTGGAGAGTGGCTGAAGGGACTTGCACGTGTCAGGCTATAGATGGGGTACACGCAGTGCCCTGATACAGGTCTGAGTCGTAGTCTAAGCTATGTTTTTTTCTTTTATTTTTTTAGTAATTTATTTTTATTTTATTTGCATTGGTATTTTTTCCTGTATGTATGTCTGTGTGGGGATGTCAGATCTTGGAGTCACAGACAGCTGTGAGCTACCATGTAGGTGTAGGTGCTGGGAATTGAACCTAGATCCTCTGGAAGAACAGCCAGTGCTCTTAACCACTGAGCCATCTCTCCAGCCCCCAGGCTATGGCTCTTACAGGCTTACTTTGTTCTAGTGTGCCAGCCCTGCATACCACACCCTGTAGGGTAGGGTTCTACCAGTCAGCACAGGGTCCTGCTCACCTGGCCTCAGCCTGTGAGCATCTGGCCAAGCATCTGCTACCTCTTGTGCCCACTCAGATCAGGACTGGATTCTTGGCCAGCCAGAAAGAGCAGACGTGGGCTGATGACATTCGAGGAGGCTTCCTAAGGATAGCAGGACCAAGCTGGACCAGACCTGAGAGGGCTTTCTTGTTGAAGATGCAGTATTGGACAGAGGGAGGATGGGGCTAGAACACAGCCAGGTCGAAGAGCCGGAGACTTCTTTCCTTCCATGGACCTGCTCATGCCTGCCTGGCTTTGGGTGATCAAGCCCAGCTTGGCTCTGACTTTGCCCTCTGAAAAGTTTATTTCGATCAGCATTCAATCCAGACCACGTCAAACCAATCTTAGTAGAAAATTCTATTTAAAAACACAAAACCCGTGGGTGGCAGACCCTGGCCTCATACGTACTGATATTTCTATTTTTAAACCCAAACGTGCTCTCAGCCCCCAGAGCCTGATTTGGAACTTGAAAGCAGCCTGTTCTATTCTGGGTCCCACTTCCTGCCCTGGTGGTGTGCTGGAGGTGGTGTTTGTACACACAGACTCAGCTCTGCCCTCGGCCCTCCCCAGCTCCGAATCTCCCGTCCCCAGCTCTGAATCTCCCGTCTCCCCCTGCCCTCTTTTATCCACATGACCTCCAGGAAAATAAATGAAGGGGTCTGGAAGGGGAAGACCACAGGCTTGGTTAGGGAAGTTGTGGCTTTCAACACTGTGTGGTTCCCCATTATCCCCAGAAAGTCTGGTCAGTCACCTAAGACTGTGTCAGGAGGGGTAAGTCAGCCTTCTCCAGCATCACTGCGCACTGGGACATGGGTGAAAAGTCCTACAGGACCAGAGGTAGAAGGAAGGGGGAATAGACTGGCTCCTGTCTCTCCCCGGTCCTGCCTCCCAGGCCCCGCCAAGGTAGGGCTGTCTATTAGAAGTGAGTACGGGGCTCGCCCACAAAGTTCCAGAACTACCTGCCCCTTCAAACCTGGCAAGGGTTTTGGATGGGTCCCGCCTAGCCTGGGTTGCTAGGGGACCATTCCTTTTCATTGTCTGTTCTCCTATCCTTAGGCCTTGGTCTCCTGTCCACCACTCAAGGAAAAGTGGCAGCTGTGACAAGTAGCCAGACTCAGGCTCTGCCTCGGAGTCAGCCTGAAAAGGGCCCTTAGGTTCAGGCTCTGCCTTGACATTTGCCTGAAAAGGGCCCCCTGCCCCAGGCTGTGGCTTTCCCATCCCGAAAGAAAGCTCCCATATCTCACATTGAAGGTGGCGCTGAACCTGTCCTGTCCTGTGACAGGGAGTTCCCAGGTGAGAGAGAAGGAGGCTACATGATGCTCCCCTCCAGTGTCATAAGCTTAAACTACTGAAATCTATTTTTCTTATTTTATCATCTTAAGAGGTGGCCACCGTGACTTGGGGACATCCTCTGCAGATGCATGAACATGAATGGAACCAGATCTGATGGTATAATCACAATGCCTAGGGTGCTGAGGCAGGAGGATTGCCACAAGTTTGAGGCCAGTCTGGGCTACATAGTGAGTTCCAGAACAGTCTGAGCCAGGATTCCAGAAAGCCCCATTGTTAAGGCTCACAAAACACAGTGATTGCTCTCCTTCCCCTTCTCCAGAAACCACAGTTCCGCTCTGCCCCCCTTTTTTTGGTTGCACTTCCTTATTCCCAAAGGACACTCTTGTTGCACTTCCTGCCCCCAACATCACTGTATCAGCACTTGACCGTCGGTCGATACTGAGTAGACTGCCCTTCACGCAGAGCCTCGAAGCAGTCAGGTTCCTCTCCTCAGCTTGCCTCTCCTGGAGCTAATAAATGTTATCATTTAGTTCTGTTCACCTTTTTGAAATAAATTTAAATCCTCCCCAATGCCCAAATCTCCCCCCAAAGTGTTCCCATATATTAGGCATTCCATCAGCCCCCAACCGACTCTGCTAAGTTTGGCCTGGCCTCCGCCTTCCTTCACCAGTGTCCTGTCACTCTCTTTGTTTCTGAGGAGTCCCTCCCCCTGCTGTGGAGTTCCCTCTTGCTCTTTCTCGATTTCCCCCGTCTTTTTGGAGAAGCACACCCTCATGTGGCTTCTGAGGAAGGAGTACATTTTCTGAGGTTCACCCTGTCACTGAGGACTGGAGCTTTGGCTGAGTCCAGTGTCTCTGATCTCTGTGCATTGCTGATCGTTCTAACCCTGGTCCCTTCTCTCTGCACACTTGTAAGGTCTCCCACTCGAGATTCTGAGAGTCCTGTAGACATTCTTGAAGCACGCATCTATTTCCCTTCTTGTATCCGAACATTCAGTCCATTCTTTTAACCTGTATCTTAGCTTGCCTTCTATTTCTATGATTACACACCATGAGCAAAAGCGACCTGGAGAGGAGATAGTTTATTTCATCTTACAGTTTCCAGTCCATCATGAAAGGAAGCCAGAGCAGGAACTCAAGACAGGAACCTGGAGACAAGAACTGAAGAGGCAATGGGGGAACTCTGCCTACTGCCTGTTCCCATGCTTGCTCAGCCTGCTTTCTTACATAAGGCAGAACCAGCCCAGGGGGGGCCCTGCCCACAGTGGGCTGGACCCTAGCGCATCAGTCATCAATCAAGAAATTGTCCCCAGGCTAATCGATGAAGCCGGTTTCTCAATGGAGGTTCCTTCCCTCTTCCCAGATTGCTCCAGCTTGTGTCAAATTAACCCAAAGAAAAGAAAGCAAGAGAAAAGAAACCGGCTACAACCTGGAAACTCGATTTTCTTCCCTCCTCTCTTTTTAGGTCTTTTATTTAATGATAGAACTCCTAGACTCATTTCTTTCTCTCTCACACACCTATTTTACTTCAGTGTTTAGCTTTACTATAAGACTCCCTTTATCCTGGGCTGGTATCGGGAGATAAAGGTTTTTGTGTCAAACCTGACAAGCCCAGGACCTATGTGGAGGAAGGAGAGAATCAGCCCCTGCAAGTTGTCCTCTGATCTCCAAGTGCATGTCCCTCCCCACACTCTCTCAATAATTAATTCATTAAAAATTTCTCTAACCTTATCTTCTGGCTCATGTGTGTGAGTGTATGTGAGTGTGTGTATGTATGTGAGCATGTGCGTGCGTGTGTGTGTGTGTGTGTGTGTGTGTGTGTGTGTGTGTGTGTGTGTGTGTGTTCCTCCCCGAGCTACCAAGGATGGTGCTACAGCTGGGGACCCAGGGGCAACACCTGTCCTGTCCCCATGTACAATACAGGTCCTTATCTGAGTAGGGGAGTAAGGCTGCATGTAGGGAGATGAACCTGGGAAATAGTCCACACTGCTAGTCACAACAGAAGGGAAAAACCACTCCCAAACAGGAACTGAATTTTCAGACTATGTCATATTCAATGCAACCTGGGAAAAGGAGAATAAATCTGCTGTCTCCAAGCCTTTTCTTAGCATATTTTATGCAGAACCAGAACAAAGGCAATCTGGAGTTCAATGTTGTTCCTCTGGGCAGGGGGCCTTTGTCTCTGTTTTTCTTTGTTACTATACAGCATTAAAGAAGAGTTTATGTCCATCAACCCCGCTGAGTTTCACATTTCTCTCTTTTGGATGACCTCTAGATTGACGATTAACTCAGAACAAACTAACTGTTAGCAGTGCATTTGTGCTGAACTGTTCACGATGTGTACACCCACTTGTAAAACCCAAGTATGTTCTCACACTGCCTACACTTCCACCCACAAGACTGAAATAAGCCTCCCCTTAATGCTCAGGAGCCCATCCAGGAGAAGAGCCTGGGTCTCTACCTCTGAGACTGTTGAGTGATTACATGGAGCCCCCTGAGATAACAGCAGCCACAACTTACCCCAGAAACAACCAGGCACTGGGATGCACAGGGATCTATCTGCTGACAGCAGAGTTGATGCCTGAGGCTCTGGTCCTGAAGCCTTTGTAGCCACACTGCCCCCTTGTGGACACTTACGTGGAAGGCCCCTTGCACCTGTGAAGGCTAAGGTCTGGCGGCCTACCACGTGTGTGTTGGTGGGAATGTTAGAGCAGTGTGTGTGCATATGAGTGTTGGTGTGTGTTGGCATCAGTTAGACCAGTCGCCAACCTTACTGGCCAAAAACCCTTGTATGAGCCTGGCCCTGGGAGGCCTTTGTTCCCTACACAGCCTCCTTCTGGGCACAGCTGACTTTTGAGGTCACAAGGACAGGGCTGAAGTCCCAGCTTTTAATATGAAGCAGGGGAGAATTAGGAAAACTTGCAGATCCCAAAGGAACCTATGTGAGAGTCAGAGGAAGAGACCTCTGAGGATTCAGACTGACAACTGCCCATCAGCAGCTGTCCATTAAGCTAGAGTCCGGTGAATGGCCTGTCCACCTGTTCCCCTGGGATCACCAGAAACCCACGACCCACCAGGATCTGGAATGAAATGCAGTCTCTCTGAGGGCCTGGCGTCTTCAGGCTTCTCCTGTCCCATGCTTGGGTGTCCTGGAAAACCTCCCTTTTGCTTGCTTCGCTTTCTTGGGAGCCCGAGTACCAGGCTGCTCTTCACTCTTCACACTGAAACAGAAAGCCACCCGCCTCCTCCCTAATTGTCACCCCCAACACAAACACTCATTACCATTGGCACAGGCTGTTCCAAAGCTTATGATCCTCCTGCCTCAGCCTCTTGGATGCTGGGGTCCTAGGTCTGAGCGCTGGCTCACCTAATCACCCTCTTTAAGGTGGGTTTCCCCATCCCTCGTCATGGTCCCCATGTATTTTTCCCTTTCTTTTCCTTACTGTATTAGTTATTTTTCTTGTTGTTGAGTCAAAATACCCAATGACAAGAGACTTAATGGAGAAAAGGCTTATTTTGGCTCCTGGTTTGAGGGTACACAGTCCATCGTAGGGGGAGGGTAAGGCAGCTTGAGCATGAGGTCACATCCCAGGAAGCCAAAGGAGACAAACGTGGCACTCAGCTCACTTTCTCCTTTTTATTCAGCCGAGATTCTAGTGCATGGGATGGTTCTGCCTACATTTAGAAGGGATCTTCTCTACCCAATTAATCCTTCCTGGAAATCTCCCATGCTCCTAAATATGTTCCAGTTAATTTGATGACGATTATTAACCAATATACATACACAAACTTTCCCTACTTCTTGGACTTCTCCACTATTAGAACATTGGTATTGGTGTTGCATGCCTTTAATCCCACTACTTGAGGGGGGTTGAAGGGGGTTGAGGGGCTTGATCTCTGTGAGTTCGAGGCCAGCCTGGTGTACGAGTTCCAGGATGGCTAGGGCTGTTATGTAGAGAATCCCTGTCTCAAAAAAAAAAAAAAGAAAGAAAGAAAGAAAGAAAAAAAGAAGAAAAAAGAAAAAAAAAAGAAAAAAGAAAAAGCCAAACAAAACAAATTCTAAACAACAGCAACAACATACATATAAATATAAATCTGAATTTCAGTTAAAGGTATGTGTGTGTGCTGGGAACTTCCTGTGTTAACTTGAAGAACAGTAACCATGCCATGGAAGGTAAGTGTTCTTAGAAGTCTGCAATCTTCATCTACAGTTCTACAGTCCCCAAGAGCTCAGAAACCCAAAGTGTTTACAGTTGGTAGTAACGCAAATATGAACTTTCTCATACTTAACTTGAATTTCCAGAAACTGACTTGCTCTGGGGCTGAGAGATGCCCCAGAGAAGTCCTAAATTGTATGTCAGTTGCTAATGTGCTGTTACTACGGGGAAGGAAGCTTTACCTATAATCCAAACTCAGGAGGCTGAGGCAGAAAGAGAGCCATGTGTTTGAGGCTAGCCTGGCTTTCAAAGTGAGTTCCAGTCTGGATTAGAGTGGGACCTATGTCAAAATAAAGAACAAGAAAAAAATTATGGATGCTAGTGGCATGTGCCTTTAATTCCAGCACTAGGGAAGCAGAGGCAGGTGGATCTCCATGAGTTCCAGGCCAGCCTGGTCTACATAGAATTCCAGGCTAGCCAGGGCTACAATGTGAGACTCTGTCTCAAAACCAAAATAGGAGAGAGGGGGAAAAAAGAACAAAAAGATCTTCAAGGGGACTGGAGAGATAGCCCAGTGAAACAGATGGCCTGAGAATCTCAGTTTGGATTCATAGCAGCCATGTAAAAGTCACGCATGATCATACATCTATGACTCTAGCATGGGGACTAGGGGTTGGAGATAGGTGGATCCCTGAAATTTGCTGGCCAATCAATGTAGCCAATCTGTGAGCTTTTTGGCTCCTGTCTCAGGAGATAGATAAAGAGGACAGAGTTGAAGACACTCAACACCAATTTCTGACCACACACACACACACACACACACACACACACACACACACACACACACACGCACACCATATATACATAAGCTAGGCAGGGTTTAAATGAGTTCACCACACCCAAGATAAATAATAAGTAGGTGTTTTATTAGGGAAGAACTAATAAAACACAGATAGGAAGAACACAGATAAGAGTAAATAACCACTGTGGCCTTCCTGCTCCAGAAGATGTAGTCTCTACCCTTCCAATGTTCTCTAAGACACAAGCGAGAGTGTGCTGACAGCTCCTATACCTTAAAGGGGTCACATTAAACCACACCCAAAGGGTGTGGCCACTACTACACATTCACTGGCAAGATGCTACTACAATTCCCCTTTTTGTGCAAAGAAGAAGGTTTTCTTTTCTTTCTTTTTTTTTTTTTTTTTGATTTTTTTGAGACAGGGTTTCTCTGTAGTGCTTTGGAGGTTGTTCTGGAACTCACTCTGTAGACTAGGCTGACCTCGAACTCAGAGATCCAACTGCCTCTGCCTCCTGAGTCCTGGGATTAAAGGTGTGCGCCACCAACTCCTGGCAAAGAAGAAGGTTTTAAGCCTGATAGATAAACTATATTCAGTGATAACAAATGTCAAATATATTCTAGAAGAAGGAAAGGTAAAAACATACACAAATTAAGACCTACCTACAACCAGCAAGAGCAACACTGAGCAATAGACACATTCTACATGTCCAGTTTCAGGGTAATGACATGTAACAGAGATTACTCCAATAGCTGTCCTAATTTGGAAAGTCTAAGTATTTTCTACCTAAAATAAGAAAGTACCTAGTATTTTCTACCTAAGATAAGAAAGGATATTAACTGTGACTGTCTAGTCTTCAACCTCATCAAAGACCTGAGAAGGAAAAATAACATTACTAGGGAAGGCAGGAAGTGCAAATGTGCAACTTCCTGAAGGTGCAATTGAAGACAGAAACAGCAGGCTACCTGGACAGTCACCCAAGGTCTCACAGTAATGTTGGGGCAACCAACTTTAGCTAAGGCCTAGAGTATTAGGCAGACCATCTCAGAAGGAATGAAATTGAAAGACTGTCTTACCTTGACTTGGCAAGGTTTAGCAGTCTCTTTAAGTTTATCTCCTGCTAGCCCAGTTAGGACAGTGTGTCCAAAGTCAGTGGTCAAGGTAGGGGCAGTTCTTTGCCCAAGAGGCCAGTAGCCCAAAAGAGAACAAACTCCAAATGGAGTGCCATTGGTCCCCATTATACTCCGGGGAATAATTCGGTGCTGTCAGGAGCAATTGTGTCTCATGTCAACAGAGTTCTAAATTATTAAAACATTTAAATGCCATATCCTGTAGGTCTTTGAAGTGTTTGAAGATCAAATATCTATGTTGGGGACATCTTTGAGCACATACAGAACCTGAATAACATCATTAGGTATAAGAAATATGGGTAACTATAATCTGTAATACTCAGAAACACAATTGCTCAGTGACTGAAGCTTTCCAAAATAATTTAAACAATCTTCAAATTTATGTGTATCAAGGACAATGACCTCAAAAATGTAACTATATACATATATATGTAAATCTCTAAAACTGAGGTAGAACAGAAATGTCTTTACCAGAGGTAGAACTGTATAGAGCAATAAGATAAAAATATTCTAAATTGTGGGGCTGGAGAGATGGCTCAGAGGTTAAGAGCACTGACAACTCTTCCTGAGGTCCTGAGTTCAATTCCCAGCAACCACATGGTGGCTCACAGCCATCTGTAATGAGAACTGGTGCTCTCTTCTGGCCTGAAGGCATACATGGAGTGCTGTAAACATAATCAATAAATAAAAAAACCTTTAAAAAATTCTAAATTGTATCAAAATATCTGAAGCACACGTAGAAGCATACATACATAGAATGTGATAAAGATAGTTTTATATTTGTACACAAAACATCATAGACAGAAAGAAGAGCCTACACAGTATGACAAGTATAATATACAAATTATCAAAAACAGGACTACAAAGTTAATTTTACATAAGTTTCAACATATAAAAATCTGTAACAATGTAAGTTGTCTATAGTTAATAGTTGATAACATCATTTACAATAAGATATGTGAATCTCCATCTTCACACATGCACACACATATCACACACACATTCACACTTATTTTTATTTTATGTGCATTAGTGTTTTACTATGTGTGTCAGATCCCCTGGACTGGAGTTACAGAGAGTTGTGACCTGCCTTGTGGGTTCTGGGAATTGAACCTGGGTCCTCTGGAAGATCAGCCAGTGATCTTAACCTCTGAGCCATCTCTGTGGCCCTCTTATACCCATTTTTGAAAAGACTCCCACGTGTTAGCAGCTTGAAACATTATGTTTGTTGCTTTGCAGTTTGTCGGGAACCTCAGAGCAGTGTACCTGGAAATATGGGACAGGGATTCTCTGAGATGGAAGCCAGTGTATGAGCTGGGCCTGCAATCTTTCAGAGGCCTCATTGGGGCCAGACGATTTAGTTCTAAACTGGTTCCTTCACTGAAGTGGACAAGCTGGCTGAGTCAATCGACACAGTGTGTCTCATGATTTTGCTCCAGAGGTCTTCCACCACCATTCCCCAAGGTCCTCTCAGTTACAGAGGTCAAGTACTACTTATTGTACGGGGGCCTGCCCATATGCATGGGTACTGGGAAGAGTTCCTTTTTAAAGGGTGGTTACCTGAGTTATAGGTACCTACCTAAAACCAAAGCTTTTGCACTCCAAACACATGGGGGCCAGAGTGTGTTGGAAGTTTCTGGGTTGTTTGGTGTTTATTTTGTAGTTCACCAATCGGGATCAAAAGCACTTGAGTGGTCTACCCCAGGTCAAACAGGGCACTAACAGTGAAGACTTAAAAGCACAAACCAGCTCTGCGCCAGGGTTCTTCTGGGTGGTCCCTCCCCTGCTCTTTCCCTTTATCCTGTCACTGCCTTAGTCAATCAAGATGTACCCTTCATGGCCAATTGAATGCTTTTTGTTTGTTTGTTTTGTTTTTTGAGACAGGGTTTCTCACATAGATCCATTTGTCTCTGCCTCCCGAGTGCTGGGATTAAAGCCTTGTGATACCACTGCCCGGCTAAATGCGTTGTTTTGTAAGCTGTCTTGGTTGTGACATTTTGTCACAGCAATAGAAAAGAAACAGACCACAACACCCCTACCAGGTAGGGAAGGCCGTATCTTTTCTGAACAGTTGAGTCTTGACTCTGAGGACTAAGAAGGAGCTGACCACAGGGGTGGTGCCACTCCCAGTGTTCACCCCATAAAGCAGGGTCTGGCTTTGCTTATAGTTTGACACTCCCTGTGGGTGAGTTTGTACAGGCTCAACCAGAGCTTGTCCGTGGACCACACCAGGGTAACGACAGGGTGTTGAGCACAGGAGCACAGCGCCTGCAGGATCACAAACAAGGAGAGACACATCTTCACATGAGGGGACCCCCATAAGACCTTAGCAAGGACCCTTTGAAAGATCATTACTGCGGGGAGTGGGGGAGGAGGCTCTACAAGAGGGAAGACAGCGTTTGTATGGAAGCTGTGGGAAGGAAAGGGTCAGTGCCCGCCTGTCTTCTGCTCTAAGAACAGCTTCTAGCACCAAGACCGTCCTAACTCGAATTTAGGGATACACTGGGGTCTGGTGGCTGGCTCTGGGACCCAGCAAGCATCCTAGAAGTCCTCTCTGAGCTCAGTGTCCCTACGTGACTAAATGCAAACCAAGTCCCTGGAGAGGAAGGAGCCCAGCCAATGAAACCTGAGTACACCCACGTCCAGTGTTTGAAGTCATTTGATTTATTTGCTTTTCTTTGGCAGCTGTAGCAGAGAAAACCGAACCCCAAACCTGGACGCAAACTGGGTCTGACTCCGGGAAAATTCCTCAGACGGAGGACATAGGGTCGCCGCGATGAGCCTAGTACTGTGGGCTGGGATAGCCGCCTTAGAAGCGAGCCTCAAGACAGGGTTAGGATCCAGCAGTGGGAGGGGGCGGTGCCAGCTGTGGGCGGGGGCGGAGTCAGACTCGCGGCAGTGGGCGAGGCGGAGCCAACTGTGGGTGGGGGCGGATTAGGCTCCAGGGAGTGGGCGGGGCGAGACGGGAAAAGTTCCGGGAAGGCCGGTTGTCGCTCCCGCTACGCGCAGAAGTTCGAGGTGCCCGGGTCCCCAAGAAGGTCCACAGCCATGTCGTCTGGGGACGCGAGGTCTGGCAGACAGAACGGCGCCCCGCGCGCGGCCGCCGCGCTCTGTAGCCTGTACCACGAGGCCGGCCAGCAGCTGCAGCGCCTGCAGGACCAGCTGGCCGCGCGCGACGCCCTTATCGCGAGCCTCCGCACCCGCCTGGCGGCCCTGGAAGGGGACACGGCGCCGTCGCTCGTGGACGCGCTTCTGGATCAGGTGGAGCGCTTCCGTGAGCAGCTGCGGCGGCAGGAGGAAGGAGCCACCGAGACGCAACTGCGCCAGGTTCGGAGCGGGCGCTGCTGCCCCGGGCGGCCTCGGGAGCTTGTTGTTGTTGGGAGCGTGGCTCGAGTCCCGTCCCGATGGTCGCGCGGATCTGAGGGTGCGAGGGTATGAGGCGTGTGGTGCGGGTCTGAAGAGCGTGAGGTCCAGAGGCATGGGCGTCTAAGGGGTGCGCGGGGGTTCTGAAGGGAGCTGGGTTGTGAGGGGCTCGAGGTCCTGAGGCTCAGCGGTATGAGGCACAGGGAACCCTGAGGGGTTGGGGTCTGAAGGGCGAGACTCTGCGGAGTCTAGGGTCCTGAGCCCTTGGGGATTCATTTAACGCACAGAGTTGAGCAGGTTGTCTCTGGGACACAGGGTTCTGGTGAGCACCAGGGTGTTAGGGATGCGGACGCTGGAAAAGTATCCGGTCCTCAGGGGCCCAGGTTATGAACAGTTCTGAGGGACATGTAATGGAAGTAAGTTTGGGGGCGACCCCCTGGGACTCTCGATTTTGAGGGGCCTTGTTGAAGGAAACTTGCTCGTGAAGTTCGGTGTGTCAGATCTGAGGAGCAGGAGGTTATCCTGGAATGCAGGCTTCTGTGGAGCGTGAGGTACTGGGGTATTCTTGGACACATAGTTCTGTTGGTAGAGTGAGCTTCTCCCACCTGTGCTCTAGACCCCAAAGGGGTGTGTAGCTGTTTTCATCACAGCTCTGTTGCTTTCAAGAGACATCATGACCAAAGCAACTCTTTTCAAAGAAAGTATTCATTGGGGGCTTGATTACAGCTGCAGAGGGGTTATTATCATGGCGGGGAGTATGGCAGCTGGAAAGCAGGCCTGGTGCTGGAGTAGGAGCTGAGAGCCACATTCTGATCTCCAGGTAGAGAGAGACAATGGGCCTGGTGTGGGCTTTTGAAACATGAAAGCCCATCCCCAGTGACACAGTTTCTCCAACAAAGTCACACCTTCTAATCCTTTCAAACAGTGCTACTCCCTGCTGACTAAGCATTCAAATACATGAGCCTATGGGGGCCATTCTTGTTCACACCACCACAGTAGGGCACTAGGTTTGAAGGAGATGCAGTTCTGAGGGGGGCTGATGTTCGGGGTTCAGAGGATGCAGGGTTTAAAGGGACACTATAGGTTCTGAAGGACATGGTGAGACATGGAGTCTAGGGAGTCTCAAGGACACATGGGCATTGCTTTTTGAGAATGTGTGTAGGTTCCAGTGTGTGTGTGTGTGTGTGTGTGTGTGTGTGTGTGTGTGTGTGTGTGTTGAGTTGAGTTGTGGGAGTGCAGGTTTTGTGTATTGTGTTCTGTGTTTGGGAGGTCTTCTTAGAATGTGGGTTTCAGAACCTTGTGTGGGGTGCCAGAGACCCGGGAGATGCAAGAGTTCAAGGGATGGAGCTCTGAGAGAGAAGACCCGTGTCTTTGATTGTTGACTTTTAGTACTGGAAAAAGTGTCAGGAAGAGCCTGCCAAGTGTCTGATAAACTAAATTCTGTGGTTCTCCTTGTCATTTGGTTTCTGTGAGATACCATAAGCACACAAAACTGAAACAAGGGAAATGTTTTCCTTATAAATGGGATTTGTAAATCTGACACCTTCTCCACATTTGGATGAATACTGGCATGTTACTGCATTTGGTTCATGACTATCCTGGTTTTCCTAGGAAAGAAAGTAAGCCGTAAGGAGAGTAGCTGGCAAAAGATAATGTTTGTTTCCAAGATTTCACCCCCACAGCTGGATTTCTTTTTCTTTCTCCCATTCCTACCCCCTTTGGTGTTAGGGATTGACTTAGAGCCTCACACATTCTTGTCAAGTACTCTACCATTTAGCTGCATTTCCAGTTCTCTTTTTACTTTTTATTTTGAGACCTGGTCTCACTAAGTTACCCAATCTGACTTTAAAATCACTGTGAATCCCAGGTGGGCCTTGACTTTGGATCCTCCTGCTTTAGTCTCCCAAGTAGACTTTGCCACCTGTCCTGTTCACAGCAAAATTTAAGAGGGAAAAAATGCATTCTTTTTTCTGATGGTAGAATTCAGAACACCTGAAAAATAAAGGCAAGAATAAAATAATCCACATGCTTTTTGCTTGCCTCCCACCAGTTCTTCCTTTGCAAAGACATATTTATGTTCCTACTATTGTTGAGTTGACCCTTATTATACAGACTTACTTTCTATTGCGTTGTCATTGTTTTCTATCTGTATTATTTAAAGCACCGAGAGCAACCAGATGTCTCCCCACTCCACTTCTCCCTCTTTCTGGAAGGAGAGTTGTAAAATAGAGCAGAAGGGAAATGTAGAGTTCACCTGGTCTGTGCCACTAATTTGGTGTTGTGCACATCAGGAGCCACAGGTGAGTACAGAGTGGAGCCCTGAAGACATCCCAGAATGTGTCACAGAGTACCAGTGGGGACAGTTAGGGTAAAGGAGCTCCCCATAATCAGAGCAGAACTGCATTTGCAGCCTGGTGGCTATTTGTGTTCAGTGCAGATGCACCCACAGGAAGCTCTCTAACGGACCAGACAGAACCAGTCTGTGGTCCCAGTGTTACTGGTCCTTTATCCTCTGACATGTAGGTTTTGTACAGAGATTTTAAGAATTATTTGCAATTTTATTTAGGAAATTTTGTTAATGTTGTGGCGACTTTAAATGTTACAAAACTATTGCATGGCTTCTTAGTTTGCCAAAACAAATTGACTAAATGTGTTAGCAGTAGATATATGTATCAAAAATTACCCTGTTAAAATAACCCTGAACAATCTGGGCAGTGGGGGCTCAATGGTGGCGCACACCTTTAACCCCAGCACTCAGGAGGCACAGACAGGTGGATCTCTGTGAGTTTGAGGCCAGCCTGGTCTACGGAGTGAGTTCCAGGACAGTCACACAGAGAAGCTCGTCTCAAAAACAAACAACCAAACAACAACAACAACAAAACAACCAAAACAAAACAATCCTGTACATTTTCATTTCAGAGTTGTTGTTTTCTATGATGTAGCTTCTTTGGTCATGTGGTTTGCAGAGGTATGCATAAGATAAGGCTAATGTAACTAATATAATACATTAATGTAATACATTCTATGACTGTGTACTAGAAACTGTTTTAGTTACTTTTCTGTGAAGAGATACCAAGGCAACTTATAAAAGAAAGAATTTAATTGAGGTTTTGCTTACAGTTTCAAGGGTGAGTCCATAACCATCAGGCGGGGAGACAGGCAGCAGGCAGGCATGGTGCTGAGCAGTAGCTACTGAGACCTACATCTGATCCACAGGCAGGTAACAGAGAAAGAGACTGGGCTTGGTGAAGGCCCCTCCCCCAGTGACTGGTACACCTTTCCAACAAGGCTACACCTCCCATTCCTTCCCAAAACAATTTCCCCAATGAGGGACCAAGTATTCAAATATCTGAGCCTATGCGGGCCATTGTCGTTCAAACCACAGTAACTAATGTAATACACTCTATGGTGACAGATACGTGTGAGCACAATTTTGGCAAATGTCAAAGAGACTATGTGCTTGTCAAATCAATGCAAATGCAGTAGCATTTTCACATTTATTATTATTTTTTCCCACCTCTTTTTTTTTTTCTTGTTTTTTGAGACAGGGTTTCTCTGTGGCTTTGGAGGCTGTCCTGGAACTAGCTCTTATAGACCAGGCTGGTCCTGAACTCACAGAGATCTGTCTGCCTCTGCCTCCTGAGTGCTGGGATCAAAGGTGTGCACTGTCAATGCCTGGTTATTTTTACTTACCTCTTATTGTTATTAAATTCTACTAGTGAATACAACATTGTTATGCTTTAAATCATTTGTTCTTCATCTGTAACAAAGGGAAATAACTGCAGCTGGCCTTAATTTTAATGTGGGTCTAGAAAGATGCTCAGCAATTAAGAGTACATACAGCTCTTGCAGAGGACTGGATCACAGCATCAAGAGGGTCACAAGTGCCTGTAACTCAAGCTCCAAGGGATTATTTTTAAACATCCTCTTCTGGCCTCCAAAGTAATTTGAATGCACACATACATACTCACATACAGATACATAAAATAAAATAAAAAGCTGCTCTGGGGCCAGGCGGTGGTGGCACACACCTTTGATCCCAGCACTTGGGAGGCAGAGGCAGGTGGATCTCTGTGAGTTGGTGACCAGCTTGGTCTACAAGAGCTAGTTCCAAGACAGCCTCCAAAGCCACAGAGAAAGCCTGTCTTGAACTCCCCCCCTCCCCGAAAACAAAGCTGCTCTGGGCACTTGGGAGGGAGAGGCAGGTGGATCTCTCTGAGTTTGAGGCTAGGTCTACTTGAAAAACAAACAAATAAATATAAAAAGCTGGGCATGGTGGTGTATGTCTTTAATCTAGCACCCCCACAGCAGAGGCAGGTGGATCTCTCTGAGTTTGAGGCAAACCTGATCTATACATAGTGAGTTCTAGCCAGAGCTTCATAGTGAGACACTGTCTCAAAAAACCAAAATAGAGTTCCAGGATAGCCAAGGCTACACAGTGAAACCCTCTGTCTTGAAAAATTAGCACCCCCCAAAACAAGCCAAAATAAATGAATAGATAAAGTCTAAAAGTAGGAAATAGGGTTGACAAGATGGCCCAACAGGTAAAGGCAGTTGACATCAAGCCTGAACTTGATCCCAGAACTTGTGTAGTAGGAGAGAATAGAGTCCTGCAAGTTGACCTCCACATTTATGCTAAGTCATAGTCATACAGGCTTTTTTGTGCACGTTCTCTCTCTCTCTCTCTCTCTCTCTCTCTCTCTCTCTCTCTCTCTCTCCCTCCCTCCCTCCCTCGCTCCCTCTATTTGTCTCTCACAAACAAATTAATTAATAAATAAACACAATTCTTTTTATTTTTTACTTATTGTTTTTTGAGACAGGGTTTCTCTGTATTGTTTTAGAACCTGTCCTGGAACTCGCTCTGTATACCAGGCTGGCCTCGAACTCACAGAGATCCACCTGCCTCTGCCTTTCGAGTGCTTGGATTAAAGGAGTGCACCTCCTTCTCCACCACCACTACCAGGCATAAACACAATTCTTAAAGAAAAAAAAAATCAGAAATAGTAATGTGAAACAAATGATTAGTTATAAGTATCTTTCACTAAAGAAATGGTTAACATAATTGTTTATCCATATGTAGTAAAATATATTGTGATTATAGGCAACTGATTTAACAAGATTGTATACAAATTAAGATTTCCAAGGGAGCATGCTTTATACTTCCTAGAAAGCAAAGACAGTGGCAAAAAAGTCTTTCAGGCAAATGGCAAGGGACAGGAGACTACAGGTAATCAAAATCTGCACAGAATTAGCAACATCGAACAACATACAGCTTCTATAATATTTGCCTTGAGTTTTGATCCAGAAGAATTCTAATGGAGAAGCAGGGTAATGCATTGTATGCCAAAAGTTCCAGCCACTCGGGAAGCTGAGGCAGGAGGGTCACAATTTTGAGGTTAGCTTGGATTACATAACAAGACTTTGTATTAAAAAAAAAATTGAATCCCAGGCATCAGCCTGGGAATCCAGCATGGGACTGAGCAAGACCCCCTGAATCTGGGTGTCAGTGAAGAGGCCTAGGGAATCTATTGAGCCTTGGGCAGCAGATCAGTACCCATCCCAAGTATACACACGGACTTTGGACTCCCATAGAACAATGTGAGGTGCACTCTCACCCTGAACTCTTGGGGAAGGGTCTAGGCCCTGCCCTATATGAAATGACATACTATGGACACCCCCATGGAGGGCCTCACCCTCCCTGGGGGAATGAGGGGATAACGGGGGGGGGGGAGGGAAAGGGAGAGGGACCTGGAACTGACTTGTGAAGCAACCTTGTTTCTTATCTAAATTTAAACTGGAAAATAAAATAAAAACAAAAAAAAAAAAAGAAAAGAAAAGAAATCCAATGGAGGTCAAAGCCAGGATAAATTTTTCAAGAAGGAATTACCACAAAGGTCTCTTCCTAAAATCCTAACATCAAAGAAAACCGTACAGCTGTGTAAACCTTTAGCAGTTAAAATGCAATGAAAAAAATATTTTTTTTTCTTGTGATATCTGGGATTTCTTCACTCAGTCCAAAGGTTGGTTTTCCTGGATCCCCTTTCTATTATATGTGACAGAAAACTTTTTAAACATTCCAGATGTGTCCTAGAATGTACACAGTCCATGTGCAAAAACTGCATCTTGAATGATCCAAATGTGCCAGTGGAATGTTTTAGACCATAAGCAACTGTGAAGCTGTTTTAAATGTCCTATAACAGCTAAGACTATTATTGGTTCTGAGCTAGGGTGGTGGCACACCCATTTAACCCCAACACTTAGTATGCTGAGGCAGAAGGAGATGAGTGTGAGGCCAGACTGAGCTACGTTGCAAGGCAATCTCAAATACACACCCCCACACACACATGAAGGAGCAAGATATTGATGGTTTCTGTGGATACAAAATTGATAGAAAAAATTAAACTGAAAATGAACAGCATATGTTTGTTGAAGGTGATTTGAAGAGGGCCCGGAAGAGTAGAAAATGTTTCTAGTGCTACGAGGTCAGGGGGCCACATCTGGTAATGGCCTTGTCAGGATCGCAAATTGGCCAGGGGAGTGCATATACAAGGAATGTGTCTATAATTTTTAATTTTTTTAAAAAAGATTTTCACTTAAAAAAAAAGATTTACTTTATTTCATATATATTTGAGTGTTTGCATGCATGTATGTGCACCATGTGATTGCTTGGTGCCCATAAAGTCCAGAAGAGGGCATCAGATTCCATGGAGCAAGAGTTACAGATGGTTGTGAGCCATCTGATGCGGGTGCTGGGAACTAAACCTGGGTCCTCTGCAAGAGCAGCAAGTGCTCTTAACCACTGAGCCATCTCTCCAGCCTGATATGTATGAATGTGTTCATCTGTGTGTCATGTGAGTGTCAGTGCTGGTGAAGTTCAGAGTAGAGTTCAGATTGCCTGGAGCTGGAGTTACAGGTTCCTGTGAGCTACACCACGTGGATGCTGGGAACTGAACTCGTCTTCTGTAAGAGCAGTATGTGCTCTTAACTGCAGAGCCATGTCTCTAGCCCCTGTAATTTTTAATGTTTAAGGATCATTTTGATGACTTAGTAGTTCATGAAAGTGAATGGTTTTTGCTTCCCCATCAGTCAGTTTTGTAAGGGGAGGGTGTTCTAGTCATGGGAGAACAGAGAGATGTATTACTTCTGTCACCAGACCCCCCCTCACCCCCAGAGGCCTTTGTTCATTGAAGTAACACGGCAGGTTTAAAACCACAGAAGCAGCTGGACAGTAAAGGACATGCCTTTTATCCCCATCCCCTGAAAGGCAGAGGCAGATGGATCTCTGAGAGTTCTGTCTAAAAAACACATAAACAACTACAGTAGAAAGCAAACAGTCTATTAGATTGCTTTCATTGATGGCCAAATCAACCATCTCTAGAAACAGGGATGCTAGACCAGAAGGCACTGAGGGCTTCCACAGAGGAAACTGAAGATTGGGGGTGTGGAGGAACCAAGAGTAGCCAGTGTGTCTGGATGAGGCTGTAGTTGTCCTCACAGTATCTAGAGTGGGACCTGGGAGTTTACCCCATCTGCAACTTGAGGCCTGGGTGGATGACTTTTCACACTTCTTTCAGATAAGATTTTCTGGTTAATGGTGCTATTTACCACGTGGCCTGTCACAATATAACTGTGTGCTGTTATCCTGGAGACTGGCCTCACAGCCCTGCCTGATCCTGGCACATCAGATTTTCTTTCCTTTCATTTCCCTCTACCTGTTTTGCTACTGCATAGAGCAGTGGTTCTCAACCCATGGGTCGTAACCCCTTTGACAAACCTTTATTTCCAAAAATGTTTACATGACGATTCATAACAGTAGCAAAATTATAGTTTTCAAGTAGCAATGAAGATAATTTTATGATTGGGGGTCACCACAGCATGAGGAATGTTGAGAACCACTGGTATGGGATGCAAGACTTTGTCTCAAAACAATCAACAAACAAAATACCAAACAGTACCATTTTTATGATTCAAAAAATCCAGGGGCTGGTGAGACAACAGCTCAGTGGGCAAGGCAAAAGCACTTCTGTGCAATCCCTGTTTGACCCCTGGAGCCCAGGGTGGTGGGAAAGAACCAACTCCCGAAAGTTGTCCTCTGATTTCTATGTGTGTGCCACAGCACGTATACACTCTCATACACCATACACACATAAAGAGAGAGTAATAACTCAAGTTTGTCTTTCTCCCTCATTCTCTCTTCTCTATTGAGCCTAGAGTCCTTCTCCTACTTATTCTCTCTTAACCACCAGCTCTGCCTGTCCCTCTATGCCTAACTATTGGCCATTCACCTTTTTATTAGACCAATATCAGGTGCCTTAGGCAGGCAAAGCAACACATCTTTACATCATTAAACAAATGCAACATGAACAAATATGACACATCTTTACATAGTTAAAGTAATATTCTACAACAGTTAACTGTATTATTATCTCAAAAGCCTGCCTTCAGGGTGTTAGCTAGTGATACATTATCCTTGCTAGATTTTCCTTTGTTTTATCATATTTGCTAACCCTACCACTCCATGTAGCCCAGACTAGCCTCAAAGTTGTTATATAGTTGAGGATGACATTGAACTACTTCTATACCTACCTCTACTTCCCAAGTGCTGGGATTAGAAGTGTGTCTTATCGTGCCTGGCTTTTAACATTTGCTTTTTAGCATTTTTTCATTTAATCAAGCTGTGCTTTAATTTTTCAACTATTGAACCTGCCTGTCTTCCTTTACCATTTTTACATAGGCTCTCTCTGGCTGGCCTCAAATTCTTGATCCTCCTGACTCAGCCTACCCACTGCTGAGATTATAGGCATGTGTCACCATACCAGTCTAAACTGTGCTTTGAAATTATTTTCCATTTAGGAAGTTGAGAGACTAACTGAGCGACTGGAAGAAAAAGAGAGGGAGATGCAGCAGCTGATGAGCCAGCCTCAGCATGAGCGAGAGAAGGAAGTTGTCTTGCTTCGGAGAAGTGTGGCAGAGAAGGAACAAGCCAGGGCTGCCAGTGACATTCTGTGCCGCTCCTTGGCTGATGAGACCCACCAACTGCGCAGAACATTGGCTGCCACTGCCCACATGTGCCAGCATCTGGCCAAATGTCTGGATGAACGACAGCACGCACAGGGAGATGTTGGGGAGAGAAGCCCGGATGAGGTAGGCAGTGTAACTAAGCCAAATGAAGACTCTGGTGTGGCAAGAGTCATTGCCTGTTATGCTCTAAGACTCCTGTGCTCACTAAAGTCTAGGGGTGCCACAGAACCCGTTCTGCTCTCACTGAGGAGAATAAGCTTGCTTATCCAGAAGATCTGATGGAACATGTGACAGGAAAGCTGAGTGGCCTGCCTCTCAACTCCCAGCATTGTCTGTAGCTGATCCTGCATGCATGCGGGGATGGCACTTTGGTCTTTTCTGCCATTGAGGATAGGAAGGAAGAGCTGGGGATAGAGGGACTGTCCAGAGGAAGTGTTTTCACATGTATATTTGACAAATAAACTGAGGCAGATCTAGGTGATATTGCTAAGGAGGAGCAAGGCCCCCACATGCCACAGGTCTAAAGCTGCTGAAGATCCATAAGCTCCAGCCTTTTGCAGACTCCATGCATTTGAGTGGTAAGAGTTGATCCAGCCACAATCCTCATGAAGAGCCGGACTTGTGTTGCCAGCAACATGGCCTGCTATAAGCTAGGAGACCTGCCACCCTCAGGGCTAGTTTCTTCATTATCATGACATAGAACATCTTCATGCCTCAAAAGTATGAACCCCGTGTAGACATATGAGGGGGACAGCAGATGGTGATAGAGACGCCAGAAGGGTCAGGCTAAAATAGGGACCCAAGAGGAACCCTCTGTGCCTCCAGGCCAGGATAGTTGGTGCAGGAGAGGAGCATGACCAAGGTTTTGGCATTGGGCATCCATAAGGTGGTCATGGAGAAGAGATCTATCTGGAAAACCAGAGGGCTTCTGGACAGGTAAGGGATGGGACCAAGACTCAATATAAGCTAGGTACTGGGCATGGTACTTTATTTCCTGCTTCCAGGTAGTGTTGATCTGTGTGGAGCTAACAGGGAAAAAGGTACATATGGCATACCTTGCCTCAGTTATCAGTGGGTATATTTGTGACTTTTGTGTTACTATGACTACAGTACCAAGAGATACAACTTCAGGGAGGGTTTCAGTCTAACATGGTGGGGATGGCATGGCCAAATTCATGGTAATGGGAACTTGTGACAGATAATCCTCACACCATAGCAGACCAGGCATCACACAGAGACATAGAGACAGACACAGGCAGACAGACAGACAGACAGACACACACACACACACAGAAAGACATGACAAAGAAACAGAGAGTCAATGAGACACTGGAACTAGGGGCAGGATATCAGCTTCAAAGACTTATCCTTAGTAACTTCTTCTGACTGCTAGGCTACACTTACTAAAATTTCTATAGCCTCTACAAATGGCATCATCAGCTGGGGATCAAGCTTTCAAACTATGAGCCTATGGGGAATATTTCTGATTCAGAATATAACAGTGGACAAGGCTGAGTCTACATCTCATGTATACTGTACCACACAGAGCCTCTAGGTCACATCCTTTTCTAGGAAATTCACTGAGGCTACAGCAGTGTTCATGAGACTGTATGTGTTCTGAGGAAAGGGGACATACAGCTACCAGCAGCTTCTCTAATGTATAGAGAAACTTGGTCAAGAATCATCTGTCTCGACTTTAGAGATCCCCCCAAGGAGGGCCTCACCCTCCCTGAGGAATGATGTGGGGACTGGGTGGAGGGACAAGGGAGGAGGGGTGGGAGAGTGAGCTGGGATTGACATGTGAAGCATTCATGTTTCTTTTTTTTTTTTTTTTTTTTTTTTGGTTTTTAGAGACAGGGTTTCTCTGTGGCTTTGGAGGCTGTCCTGGAACTCGCTTGGTAGTCCAGGCTGGTCTCGAACTCACAGAGATCCGCCTGCCTCTGCCTCCCGAGTGCTGGGATTAAAGGCGTGCGCCACCAACGCCCGGCGCATTCATGTTTCTAATTTAAATAAAAACATTACAAAGAAGAAACAAACAAAAGAATCATCTGTCTTAGTTGGATGTCACAAAAAGATCATCCAGGAAGGCAAGAAGGACCACAGTGGTATTCATTGCTGGATAGGAGGAAGTGGGTGCTCTTGTCCAAGTTTGTATCACTCTTGAAGAAGCCTCACACTGTGATCAGCCTGAGGTGGGTGCTGAATTATAGCAGACAGGCACCTCATGTCTCTTAAGTCAGTATCACTTCTCAGCCCTGAACTTGGCTGAATCATCTGGGGCTTCCCAGTAGGCTGGGTTAGGACATGAACTTCCTGTCATTCAAGGGGAATTCTTAAAACTAATGTCAGTGATTTACAGTCCTCTGTACTGTTCAGTGTCTGGAATTTCTGGGGTACAGAGTATGCCCCAGAAAAGTTTCGTGAGATTTTACAGCTGGGGCAGCCAGCTGCTATTAGGGGTTGGTTTGGGGTGTGACTTCTGTGAATGAATGACCCTGATTCTGGCCCTGTGTGAAGCACATTAGGTTGCCTCATCCAGATTAGTTTGCTCATCTAGAGGCAGGATTTCCGTCTTGATGAGAGAAGGAGGTAAGACTGATCTGTGGCCAGACCCAAACCAGGGACCTGGAAAGCCTCCTGGATGCTGGGGTGTAGTATGTCTCTGTTAAAGAGTAAAATTCTGTTCCTGCCCACTCTATTGCCTGTGATGTTAAACAAGCTCTGGCATTGTGAAGGTTTTGTTACAGCTGGTATACTTATTCCTTTAGACTCGATGACAACAGAATGTTTAGCTCATGTTGGTAGGTAGGAAGGCACAAGGACAGTATCAACAGTGATACACCTAGAGACTCTGCCAAGGACGTCTCCTGGCCTCCCTCAGTTGGGAGTGGGTCTGGGAGGAGCTGAACTTTCAAAGTCCTTCTTTGTATCTGTTTTACTTCTCCATCAAGTGAAGAGTCACCACAACTGAAGAGTCACCACCTCCTACGCTGCAGCTGCAGTGACGGTCTGTGGCCTCAGCCTATGGCTCTAACTTCTCCTTTTCTGTATGTGATATAGAATGACATGGCTTCTCTTTGTCTCTTTATGTAGCTAGGGCATACAAGCAGCAATGCTTCTGACAAGAGTGTTGTTGAGAAGTTACAGGAAGAAAATCGACTATTAAAACAAAAGGTGACTCATGTGAGTATCTAACATCCCATTGAGGAGGAAAATCAACCCTGACAAATGGCAAAAGGTTTTTCTTTAGCTGGTGCATAGAGGTGGCATTTGCCCCCTGGCTGTTTTAACTTGATACACAGGGTCTCCAAAGACCTGATCTTTCTGCAACAGAGGATGTACAGATCCTGACTTTCTCTATCCTCCCAGATTAACTAGTCAATAAAGGAAGTGTAAGAATTACCATCAAGAAGTAATTTTGACTGTGTGTGTTGTGTGTGAATGTGTTTGTACTTGCACGTGGAGGCTACAAGTTGACATCAGGCAATTGCACTCTACCATATTTTGCAACAGGGTCTCTTGCTGAATCTGGTGCATACAGATTTGGCTCCGCTGGCTGGCTGGCCAGTGAGCTCTGGGGATCCACCTGTCTCATCATCCCCAGCACTGGGATTACAGTCATGAGCATCATACACGGGTGCTGGCACTCTGCAGGTCTTCATGCTTGCTCAGCAAGTCCTTGACTGGCTGAGCCACTGCCCCAGTAGTTTTGTTGGATTTCCTTTTCTTACTCGGCCTCTGGGAAGTAGCTTTTAAGGCAAGAAAATGACACTGAGTTCATATCTGTTTAAGACACTTAATATGAATGTTACTATGATATATCAGGATTCTCTACACAAAGGAAAGGGAAAGAGAGGCAGTTTCGTAAATTATTGCTGATAATCACAGTTCCATATTGGCTTAAGCAAGCGCATGTCTTCTGTCTTGTCAGGTAGAGGACCTCAATGCTAAGTGGCAGCGCTACGACGCCAGTAGGGATGAATATGTGAAGGGGTTACACGCACAGCTGAAGAGGCGGCAAGTCCCTCATGAGCCCGAGCTGATGAAGAAGGAGATTTCTAGGCTTAACAGACAGTTGGAGGAGAAAATAAATGACTGTGCCGAAGCAAAACAGGAGCTGGCAACCGTGAAGATGGCCCGGGACACTGCGCTGGAGCGAGTGCAGATGCTGGAGCAGCAGGTGTCCTCAGATGTTTGCCCACAACACAGGCAGTGGCCATGGTCTTGGGATAGCCTAGGCTAAAGACTTGTTAACACTGGTTGGGGTACAGCATGGAGTACTGGGAGAATCAAGGTCAGGATTTTCTCCTTCCTTGAATAGAAATGAGCATTCTGTCTTTTCTCAGATTCTTGCTTACAAGGATGACTTCAAATCAGAAAGGGCAGATCGGGAACGAGCTCATAGTAGGATTCAAGAACTGGAAGAAAAGGTCATGTCCTTGATGTCCCAAGCATCTCAGAGACAGGTAAGAGCACAAGAGACTTTGTCCATTAGAATTAGTAATTTTGAACCACTTTGTCTGCAAATATGTTCTAGCTGACAATACTGTTAGTAATAGGCCCTTCTGCACTCTGTGCAGAGTAATATCTCCTGGGTCTATGGTATGGCCATAGAAAACCTTTTACAGAGCCTCTTTGTGGTACTGTATTTAGCTGTGGAGGTTGCCATGGTGGCCTATGTTTGTCAAGGCTAGTTGTCTAGGGCCTTTCCTTTCTCCCTGCTTATTGTTGTTATGCAACCTAAGTATATCCCAGGCCCCAGGTGCTTTATGGGCAGTTCTGTGTCTGTCCTCTTGTGAGGCAGACCCTAGTTACTATGTTGCAGAGGTGTGACACAGGCCCCAAGCACTAAACGGTTGATTCTCTAGGATAGCCAGTGGACCTGTAGCCACCTTTGATTTTAGTGCTGGTGTTATGTTGTCAGTGGAAATCTCTCAAGCATGAAAGCTGAACATGCGTGTGCCTTTTACTTTCCTCCCTGGTTAGACTCATGCTCTGCAAATTCCCAGGGAAGGTTTGTTGCCTTAGTGTCCATACATCTGTCCTGGGAAAAACACTTGGCTCCCCTCAGAGAACTTCTTGTCCTGACATAGCTTGGATAAGAGAGACACCTCTGGAAATCAGTAGGCTGAGAAGACAGAACCGACTTTGAAACTGTTACCAAAAAGATGAGAGGAACTGGGACTCTGTGAAGGCTGCCCACACTGTTCTGAGCGACTGCCTCCTTTCCTCTGCACCAGGGGCATAGGATTCTGGTAGATATCTTTCTTCAGTTCCCTTGAGCTAAATTCACATCAGGGGGCTGACTACAAGCACTACTTCTGATGGAGGGATTTTGTTGGGAACCTGTGCTTCTCATAAGTCCACAGGCCAACAGGGTGGTACCAGAGGGCTTCAGCAGTCATAGAAGACCCTTCCTAGAGCCTTTGCTCTAGGACCCTTGATGTCTTATAATGGAGTGTGGGTGTTTCCCCATTCCCTGTTCTAGATCTTGTTTTTCAGGGTGGTGAGGCCATAGGAGGCTTTTCTCCTAAAGCATCAGGACTGTAGGCACAGGACAGAATCCTCTATGTCCCATGACAGGAATGGGGTATTTTTTGACTGTAGGTTCACTGGCTCCTTTGTGTTTTAGACTGCAAGGTCATTAAAGGTGTAGTCACGATGGCCTTTCAGGCAGCCTTCCAGGGATATGCCAGGGGAGTGACCATACCAGTTCTAGGCCTGCCAAGCCAGGTTCTCCGATGGATTTCTGTTCAGACCCAAGGGCTAGATTTCTGGTGGGGACCAGGGCCTTTGCATTAGTTGTGGCCCCTTAAGCACCCATTGTTGCTCTACCCGAGGGGGACAAACACATGACAGTGGTTCTTAAGTGTGAGTGATAAGACATTGTTCCTCTGAGAAAAATCCAAATTCAAATGTTATTTTATTTTTTTTGGTTTTATGAGACAGGGTTTCTCTGTTTTTGGAGGCTATCGGTCCAGCCTGGCCTCGAACTCACAGAAATCTGCCTGCCTCTGCCTCCCGAGTGCTGGGATTAAAGGCATGCGCCACCAACGCCTGGCCAAATTCAAATGTAAAGTAAAAACAAGACCAGGTACTAGAGTAAAGCTCCCATACTTCCTTTGTGAATATCCTAAGGCTGAGGGCTCTAATCAGGCCTTCACCTAATGGATGGGGAGAAACCTCTACTCAAGCTGGTTCTTTCACAAAATGGCCAAGTACCTATAGGATCTCTTCAGTTATTCACTCAGTACTTTTGTCTAGACAGCAAGAAGCAGCAGGATTTGAGAAATGAGGTCTTCCAATTTAAGCTTTTAGAAACTCCAGAGAGTAAAGTAAAATACTTGATTCTTTTATTATTTTTCCCCTGAGACAGGGTTTCTCTGTGATGCCCTGCTTGTCCTAGAACTCACTTTGTAGATCAGGGTGGCCACAAACTCAGAGATCTGCTTGCCTCTGCCTCCTGAGTGCTGGGGTTAAAGGTGTGCACCACCATTGCTCAGCTAATACCTTCATTCCTGACCTTTGTTCCACACTTCATGGAGAAACTCTTGCGGTATAGACTGAGATGGAAGTGAGGTATTGTGGTATAGCAAGAAGCGAGGCAATGGGATTTAAGTTCTACTCTGAGATGTAGTGTCTCTAGTTGTTAGAACCTAGGGTCAGGCTTTATGACTTTTAGCATTGCCTGTAGTAAACTGACCTTTAATTTCTCAGCAGGACTTCCGGGAGCCAGGACCCTGTCGGAATCATTCGGGGAACAAAACTGCCAAGTACTTAGAGATGGATGCACTGGAGCATGTAGCACCTAGTGGCTGGAAGCCCGGGTCTGGGTCCCAACAGATGGAACTTCCTGAGGGTGGGCATGTTTATACTGCCCATAGAGGTCAGGGTGACCTTCAGTGCCCGCACTGCCTGCGGTGCTTCAGTGATGAACAAGGCGAGGCATTCCTCAGGCACCTGTCCGAGTGCTGCCAATGAGCCAGAGCCACCATGCCTATTGCAGCCCCTGACTAGCATAACTGCTCTAAGGGATTGGGTAGGTGTCCTTAGACTTAGTCCTCAACTCAGTATGTTGCATTCTAGTGGGATCTATGGTTACATAAGGGCAGGGGCACTGATAGGTCTTTTTTTTTTTTTTTTTTGGCTTGGCCGTGGATCAGATGGAACTATTGGCAGATCAGAGGGAAGAGATGGGATATCAGGGGCATCAGGTGGAGTTTGTACCCTAGCTGTCAATTCAAAGCTGCAAACTATCTGGTATGGGATTACCCAGAGGCCTGCTTGCACCTAGAGTTGTGTTGCTTTGCTGGAAGAAGCTGCTGTGGGAGCAGGGTGTCCACTCCAAGGTGGGAGTTCTGTCCTGTTGTGTAGTGAGGTGTCTCACTCCCAGACTGGTCTGTGCTGTACTAGTTGCAAGTTCACTAGGGTCTTCCCAGACATAACAGTCACACCGATGCACCCAGTACCATCACCATGCAATAACACCTATATTTCCAGAAGTGAAGCACCTTTATTTCCTAATCATTTATTTTTATAATAAATGGACTTACTTGCTGGGCAGTGGTGGCACACACCCCAGCATTTGGGAGGCAGAGGCAGGCGGATCTCTGAGTTTAAGGCCAGCCTGGGCTACAGAGTGAGTTCCAGGAAAGGCTCCAAAGCCACACAGAGAAACCTTGTCTCAAAAAACCAAAGTAAGCCGGGCGGTGGTGGCGCACGCCTTTAATCCCAGCACTCGGGAGGCAGAGGCAGGCTGATCTCTGTGAGTTCGAGGCTGGGCTGGACCGATAGCCTCCAAAACAATACAGAGAAACCTTGTCTCGTAAAAACCAAAAAAAAAAAAAAAAAACCAAAAAACAAAACCAAAATAAACAAATGGACTTACTACTGTGTTGCTTCTGAGAGTTGGGCTGGGATGCATACAGGAACAATTGGTGCTTTCTGGCTGCTTAGGAAAGACCACTAGTAAGGAGAAACATGCCGGGTGTCTTCCCCCAATTCAGAGGACAGCCCTGCCTGCTAAGGCTGAATGGACAGAGGCTGCCTTAGGATTTGAGGAATGAAGTTTACCAATTTAGTCTTTTTATCTTTAAGAATTCCAGAGAGCCAGGTAAAATACTGTAACCCCTGACCATATTACTTAAGAGAAACTATTAGGTATGTGGATTGAAACCTGATGTTTGATGGAAGTGAGGAACAAGGGACAGATCATTCTTTGACAGGAACAAGAGGCTGAGTTTGGAAATCCATTGATGCTCGCATTTTTTTGAGTGTAGGATTGTGTCAGCATTCAGGCAAAAGGCCATTGGATAGTGACTGTGTGAGCCACTTTAGTGCTTTGTATTGGGCCTCTTCAGTCCTGGCTAGGTTATAAAGGAAAGGGACAGGTATGAAGTAGGAGGCATGCCAAAATAGGGACGTATTAGAACTACTAAGCCATGGCAGCATGTGATTGTGTCATGATAAGTGACAGGACAAGAGGGAGCTGTGTGCTAAAAGATTGTACTGTGGTAAGTTTGCCATGTATTAATTCCATTCTTGTAACAGCTGTAGAAGGTAGTATCATTCTCATCACAGGTGAAGATGATGAGGCACCAAGGGGCTAAGTCACTTCACCAAGACCATAGGCAGAACTCATATTGAAGAACAGGCATGGAGTGGAGTTGGTCCAAGATTGTTTGTATGTGCTGCACGTAGCAGAGCTGGAGGGGTAGGGATGCCCAAGAAGCCTAGTTGATGCCACCCAGACTTCCAGATGCCAGATAGTCATAGAACTGGTTTTGCTTTGGAATGGTATTTTCTCGTTATGGAATGTTTACACTGTGTCATTATATATTGGAAGTGCATAACCTGTCTTGATTTATGAGTTCATAGAGTACCTTGAGTCTCAGAAGAGACCGTGGATTTTGGAACAGTGTTGGGACTGTTAAAGACTGGGAGAAAACCAGTCATGAACCAGGGTAAAGCTCATTGGTGCTTGTGAGATTACCAGTAGCTTCAAACTCAGGGTGAAGAACTAGATTTCAATCCAGTTTAGGTCCACAAGCTCTCTGAAAGTTCCTTATCTTACAATAGCTTCAGTGAAAGATGCAGACCCAGAGTAGGGTGCTGGCACTTAGGGAGTTCCAGAACTCACAGAAAAACTGAAGATCCATGCAGGAGGCACCAGGAGAAAAAGGACAATACCTGAACCAAATAGGAAGACTTGAAATAGAGTCTCTGGTGCCAAAACCAACCCCACAAAGGGAAATGTCACCTCAACTTTACTATAACTTAAGTTCTCTCTCAAGCATTATAAATGTCATCACTTAAGAATAAAGGAGATTTGAATATAAAACAACAACAAAAATACAAAAGAAATAAAAATTGAACCAATGTATTAATTCCATATGGGCAAATCCCAGCACAGAAACAAAAACATGAAAAACCAAGTGGTCGTTGGTGGCACATGCCTTTAATCCCAGCACTTGGGAGGCAGAGACAGGCGGATCTCTAAGTTCAAGACCAGCCTGGTCTACAGATGGAATTACAGGACAGGCTCCAAAGCTAAAGAGAAAACAAAACAAAAATCAAATAGGTAGGATGAAAATAAGCTCCTGA
This sequence comes from Mesocricetus auratus, assembly GCF_017639785.1. Classification (NCBI taxonomy): domain Eukaryota; kingdom Metazoa; phylum Chordata; class Mammalia; order Rodentia; family Cricetidae; genus Mesocricetus; species Mesocricetus auratus. The sequence goes on along the minus strand of NW_024429190.1, from coordinate 14,610,520 downwards.
CAGCATATTTTAGCTAGAACACAAAAACATACAAAAGATAGGGGGCAAATCACCTATAAAGGCAGGCCCACCAGAATAACACAACTATTTTGTAGATATTTTAAAGACAAAAGGGCCTAAAAATGTATTCTGAAATACAGAACACAACTGTAAAAGTAGACTATTATATCCAGCAAAACTGTCTATTAAAACTGAAGGAGATGGTAAAAACTTTCCATGTTTTTATGACTACTAAGGCAGTTCTACCGAAGAGAATGGAAGAAATAATTTTGTCTCAAGAAGTGTCAAAATGACAAAGGTATCATAGACAAAATAATCACAAGAGGTAAAAGCAAACACAAAATCAACAGACTGACAAGTCAATATACTTTCAATAATAACTGAATATTAGTAATCTTAATTAAGACTGGAGTAGAAGACAGGATTCATCTTTATGCTGCCGTCAACAAATACATAAGACAGACGCTACCTTAATGTAAAGGATGGGAAAAGGTATTCCAAGCAAATGGAACTAAGAAACAAGTAGGCATAGCCATCCTTATAGCTGACAAAATCAGAACTTCAAACCAAAAGAAGAGGAGATAGGAAGGGGACTTCATACTGATCAATAGAACATCTATCAAGAGGATATTAAGCTGGGCATAGTGGCACATCCCTTTAATCCTCAATAAAATACAAACTGAATTCACCATCACATTGAAGAGCATTTATCATGACCTTAACTTTAACTATTCCAACCATGCAGGGATGATTTAACATACATAAATGTAATCCATAACATAAATGGACCAAAAAAATCCATCAGAAATCACATGATAAACAGAAAAAAATCCTTTGACAATATCCAACATCCTTTCAAGATGAGAATTATGGAAAGGCTTGACCCAGAGGAAACATACCTCAATAAAATAAAGACTATATACAACAAACTTACAGCTAACATACTAAATAGAGAAAAGGCATCAGGAATAAGAGTTTCCATTCCTTTCATTTCTATTCCATACAGTGCTTTAAACACAGAATAATACAAAAAGAGAAGGGATATCAGTAGGAAAAGGGTCACTGACGAAGTCAAAAAGGAAATTAAAACAAAAAAGTTCACCCAACCGAGTGAAAATTAAAACCAAATCTATGGGACACACAAAAAAAGATTCCTGCCAGGTGATGGCGTTGTACACCCTTAATCCCAGTTCTTGGGAGGCAGAGGCAGGCAGATTTCTGTGAGTTTGAAGCCAGCCTGATCTATAGAGTGAGTTCTAGGTTGCTACACAAAGCAACCCTGTCTCAAAAACAAAAAACAAAAAACCAAGAAAAGGGCAGGGAGAGAGGAGAGAGGGGGGAGAGAGAGATTTATAGTGGCAAATGTCTTTATCTCTTTATCAAAATATTTTGAGAGCTCTTAAAATAAATTGATACACCTTAAAGCCTTAGGAAAAAAAGAAGGAACCAAACCACAAGAATAGAGGGGAAGAAATAATCAGAAGCAGGGCAGAAACAATTTTTAAAAATTACAAAGAATCAATGAAATGAAGGGGGGAGTCCTTTGAAAAAAATAGAATTGACAAACCCTTTAAAAAGAGAAGATACAAACTAATAAAAATGAAATGTACTAGGGCAATATTAATAAAAAAAGCATGATACTTGCACAAAAACAAACACATAGATCAACGGGATAGAGTTGAAGGCCCAGATATAAGTTCAAGCAAGTACAGTTGACCAGAATTTTTACAAAGATACCAAAAATATACATCAGAGAAAGACCAACAACCAACAAATGAGATCTCATCGAACTAAAGAAACTCTATGGCCTATAGAATGGGAAAAAAATCTTTGTCAGCTATACACCCCAAAAAGGATTATTAGTGTGTAGAATATATGAAGAACTAAAAGCTAAACATGGCAGGTGTGGTGGCACAAGCTTTTAATGCAGAACTTTTTTTTTTTTTGGTTTTTCGAGACAGGGTTTCTCTGTGGCTTTGGAGGCTGTCCTGGAACTCGCTTGGTAGTCCAGGCTGGTCTCGAATTTACAGAGATCCGCCTGCCTCTGCCTCCCGAGTGCTGGGATTAAAGGCGTGCGCCACCACCACCCGGCTTCAACTCGTTTTTTTTGGAGACAGGTTTCTCTGTATTGTTTTGGAGGTTGTCCTGGAACTCGCTCTGTAGACTGGCCTCAAACTCACAGAGATCCCCCTGCCTCTGCCTCCTGAGTGCTGGGATTGAGGTGTGAGCCACCAACGCCCGACAATCAACTCTTGTCTTGCATGCATGAGATCTTGGCTTCCATTCCCAGTGCATGTGTATGTATGCATGCATGTGAACCATTTTGGCTACCAATTCAGGTGCTTTTTATCCCCTACCTTTTCCAGATCTCCAGTTCCACAATTTCTGCAGTAGACTATAGGTCACTTCTTTCACTCTTCACTTTTCCTCTCAGCTATCCACTTTTAAACTGTTTATACACAAGTCATAAATTCACCAATTTCTTCTGTGGATAGCTCTACCTAGGGTATTTTTCATCTTTTTTTTTTTAGAAGTTTCATTTTTAAACTTTTTCTTCCTTTACAATGTCTTTTTTGTTTTGCAAGACAGGTTTTCTCTGTGTAGCTTTGGAGCTCCCTAGACCAAGGCTGGCCTTAGAACACAAGAGATCTGCCCGCCTCTGCCTCCCGAGTGCTGAGATTAAAGGTGTGCATCACTTTGCCTAACTTATAATTGGCATTTTAAACTTCTTGACTGTAAACTCGTCATCTACCCCTTTGGGTTTCTTCAGATAGGAATTTCTATGAAACCTATATCTTTTTTTTTGATTTTGACATAAACTGAGAAAATCTGACTGGGTGCCAACATTGAATTTTACTTGACTAAGATGGAAAATGTTTGAGGTAAATTTGGCGAATTTGATCCTCTTAAGGTGTTTTGGTTTCAGAATTTATTCCCTTAGTGTCATCCCTCTATTGGGTGATGCCCTGAGGACATACTGGTGTCATGAATGCAGGGCAAAAGGCAAAAACATTAGCAAAATTCCTATACTTTAACAACCAGGCCACATTTGGAGCTTTCATCTGTAATAACCCATGGTGCCTTTCACAAATGGCCAGCCAGTCCCTAAAAGCTAGGCATGGTGGTACATACCTTTAATCCCAGCACTTGGGAGGCAGAGGAAGGCAGTTAGTTCTCTGAGTTTGAGGCCAGCCTGGTCTACAAAGTAAGTTCCAGAGCAGCCAGGACTACATGGAGAAACCTTATCTCCAAAAAAAAAAAAAAAAAAAAAAAAAAAACCAAAACCAAAGCAAATCCCAGAATTTGTATTTACTATGGGATGGTTGCCTGTGTAACCAAATATGGATCCCATTCAAACAACCTGTTGAGGTAAGACCAAGTAACTTCCTGCTCGGCTGCTGTTCATAGAACACCTACTTCCTCCCAGTGGTTTGACTGGGGACTTGCCTGCTGCTCTTAACTACATTTCCCCCCTTTTGTTTGTCCATACCTTTGAAAAATGTTTTACCATTTGTCACCAGTCTTCTATATACCATTTTGCATGAGACTTCACATTACAGTGTTTTCCCTTCCTGCTTAAGAGAAACACTGAAACAGTCTTGCTATCTTCAGGTGACCTGCTGCCAGGATTCATGTAACATGTGTAAATGGCTCTTAAGTTTGTCTCAGCTCCAGAACCTCAGTCACAGTAGTCTCTCTTCCTCTATCCATTCATGGACTCCTTGTTGGTTTTTCTTTGGTGCTGAGATCTGGAAACTGCCTTCAGACAGAAACTATGCCTTCCAAGGGCTCTTCAGGTTTCCTGTCTCCTGTCAGTCATGTGCTACCCACTGTTTGGCAGGAGGAATCTCTGCAAGCTGATCCCTCCTAGGGTCTCTGTTCAGTGTATATAAAGAACACGTGCCAGCAAGTAGCCAAATTTTCCATTCATCTTTGAACTAATAGCATATTCACCATGGAGGTAGATCCAGAACACTGCTAGTCTGGGACTGCAATGGAACCAAGGCATTTTCAGTTGACATCTGGGGACAACTTACAAGGCTGTGTGTTTAAAACAGAGACAGAGAACATGATTACTTCTCCTTCTCACTGCCACAGATACATTGCCAGAGATGCTGTCAAAACCTATTATAGAGCCAACCCAGGCAACAGGAATGTATTTAGTCTTAAAGAACAATAAAAACCCTTGTAGGCTGCAATAGCATGGTAGATGTTGCTAATTTTATTGTGTGTTGTGCCCCCCCCTTGAATGAGTTTAAAAAAATGAGCTGGGTGGTGGTGGCACATGCAGGTGGAGGCAGAGGCAGGATGATCTCTGTGAGTTCGAGGCCAGTCTGGTCTACAGAGTGAGTTCCAGGACACCCGGGGATATATATAGAGAAACCCTATCTTGAAACAAAAATCCTTTTAGAAAACAAATTTGCTGTCGTGTCTTGTGGAATGAGAATCCTTGTCTTAGAGGGCAGGCATCTTCCAAAACTACTTATTCCAAAAGATGCCAAGTTAGCAGTAACAGTTACTCAGAGATGTATTCAGAATGTATCCCCCTCAAGCCACGAAGTACAGATCTAATACTTGCCATCTAAATACAAGCCTTATTCATATCTGCTCAACAGATACAAAAGCAAGCTGGACTTAATGGGCAAAGAAAACGACCCATGCCTTTTCACTTCATTAACATATGTTGGTGTTTGATTGATTCTCTTTAGTGGCATGGGTACATATGTTGGTTTCAATGAGAATGGTTCACAAATAGGTTCATGTTTGAATACTTGGTTCCCAGGATTAGGGGTAAGGTCTTGCTAGATAGGTGTCATGGGGGAGGGCTTTGAGGTTTCAAAAGAATAGCACCATTCCCCATCTGCCTGCTACCATATTCCCTGCCATGTCATAGACTCTAACCTCCGAAACTGTGAGCCCCAAATTAAACACATTTTTCTGTAAGTTACCTTGTTCATGGTGCCGTATCATAACAATAGAAAGTAGCTAAGACAGTATATAAAGTTCATTGAAAAGATTTCCAGCTAGTGTTTCCTTCCAGATTTTACCTTATTTCATTTCAGATTTATATTGAGTAAAGGAAACAGTGAAACACGAAGCTCCCTTGGGCCCTGCCCACAGGCTCTGGCAGGAAGTCTTCAGCCTCCCTAGGCCAATGCACACTTTAGGCTTTGGGTCCCCATCTAGAAGTGGAATGACCCCTTCCTGAGCTGCAGGCATCCTAGCAGCCTCTGCAGCCACTGGAAGAGTTGCCCTCAGGATGCCCTCACCACTGTTCTCCCTCTCCATCAACTGGGTCCACAGGCTTCCATCTTTTCCTTTTTGTCCCTCAAACTGTCAAGTTATGAACCCTGATTAGAGAGCCAAAGAAACTTGGAGTGTCCAGGGAAACAGAAAACTCATTCCTGGTGGTAAATGGCATACATCTAGGAAGCGTGAGGAAAAGCATACCACTGTGCTCAAGAGCTGAGGGATAGGTTCTGAGTGCCCCAACATAGTAGTTGCTGTTGGGACACCCAGGTTTTCCCATCACCATAATAATGCCAACAGTTCCTGCCTCCTCCAGCTGGAGACCCTGGGTTCCTCTTGGTAGATGGTTTGGCTCCAATGGAAGAAGTGGAGGGCTGGAGAGGTATTGTCTGGGGTCTCCCCTGGGAGGCAAGCCCAATACTAGACCTCTCTAGGCACTTCCCCAACGAGTATCCCTGGGGACAGAACCAGAATCCTTGCCCTTTCAAGAATACTGTTCATGCAAGGTCACAGCCCTGCCTGTTTTTCTTTGTTGAACTATCCCAGGAACACAGGGATGTGCTGCTCTCTCACCTGGAAAACAAAAGAAAAGAAGGCAACCTATTCCACACTCCTCTGGGTACTGATTATCTTACTGTTCTCTGGTGCAAAATCTCCAGAAGGTTAGGACTCACTGTCCCCTCCCTCCCACTATTGGCTTCCACCGGCTTGTCACTGTCATCCTAGGCCTGATATTTTCCCACCTCAAGTCTCAGTCATCCTCCTGGGCACTGGATGCCTCAGTGTTGGAAAAGTATGAGCCATGTAGTTTGCTGAGGTGAGTGTAAACTAGATGACAACCCGGAGGCAACTATGTGAGCTGTTACCTGCTTGAAGGGGCAAAGATGGAACTAACCAAGCCAGGAGTTCTTTTTCACTTTTCAATATCATTTACTTTGTTCCTAATTTAAACCCAATTAAGCATCCCTCATTTATCATTTTTACTACAGACCACAAACCCTCTTCTCCCCAAAATGTGGACAGGAACCTGCATACAAGGCCATAGGTGACCCTTTGTTCTATGCTACAAAGGCTGTCTCCACTCCTTGTCCCAGTGACCAGGGTATAACCCACCACCCCATCTTGAAGCTTCTTGGTACTTCATGGAATGAGCATGTGAAACCTAATCATTTGGTTGACTGTGTCCTGCTGACTGCCCTGTTCTGGTACCTGTGCCACCTTTGTGTTCAGAAGACAACTGAGAGTACCAGGAACCCTGAGACCTAGGGACATCAGAAAATGACTTTAGGGGTGGCGGCCTTGGCTCTCTGGGAGCAAATATCACCCATTTGTTACCTCCCGCCACACCCATTATCCCCAGCAGAAAGCAACCAGACTGGGTCTCCTGCTGTACTAATGTATTCCATCTTTCAAAAAGAAAGACATGATTTTAATATTACTTAACAATATGTTAAAAAAGTAGCCAGGCAGGCCTCCGTGTTAATACGGTTGTACGCTCTAGAACAGACTTGATGGTGTGAGTACTGGGTGGGTTTCTTGTTTTTAACGTTCTCATTCTGCAAGGGGTCTTACACAAGCTGGCTACAAGTCAGGGGGTCAAACACAAACAGCGCAACGTGTACACTCGGAAACAGTAGATTGTGAAAGAGTACAAAGGAGGCCTGCCCGCCCAGCCCGCCTTGGGTGGGACAAGGGCACATGGGAGCTGAGGGATGGCTGACACCCTGGCGGGGACAGATGACAGGACAGGGCGAGATGCAGAGGTGACAGAGCCACATGGATGATGCAAACTCGTCTCTGGCCACGGCCCAGGCCTCTGAGGCCGTGGTAGTGGAGGAATTGGCGGGAACTACTGTTCCATTCCGACAGCACAGAGCTACAATCAAAGAAGTCTCACTCACAGACTACACGCACACAAGCTAACAACGCAGGTCGAGCAGCAAGTTCTCGGTCTGGGGGTCTCAGGCACGGCATCCCGCCCTACACACCCTGGGTGGGTACCGAAGCTCTGTGGAGCCACTGAAGGGCTTGGCTCTTTTGACTCTTGAGTGACGCAGCCCAGCTGCCTCCCACATATCTCTCTTCAGGCAGTCCTCATTCAGTGGGCAGCAAAGGTGGCTTTCTTCAAGCTAAAGTTGGACCAGTTGATGGACAGTCTTTGTCGGTTCTGTCTAGCAGAGTCCAAGCAGAATCTGGCAAAACAAAATGGCAAATAGTCACAGGACAGAGCCTATACCCAGTTGGGCAACCACTACTCTAACCTCTTATTCTTGCTAGCAATTCACTGGAGAGGCTCAGTGAGGTTTAAGGTCAAAAGTCTCCATGGGTGGAAGAGTGGTACCACCCTGGCCAAGTGGCTCATGTATCTTTTGGTGCTTTCTGCCATCTGATACTGTGTTCAGGGGAGGGTCAAGATAGTATAAAAAAGCAGTGCTTAGTATAGGACAGAGTGTATCAAGCATCACTGAAGGGTTCAAGGAAAGCTCTTCTCATGTGGCCCTCCGGGAGCAGCTGACATTAGTCACTATTCTGTCAGAAAAAAGGGCTAGGGGGCTGCTACTTCCCTATCCCATAGGCTCCTAGGGACTGATGTAGATTCTGATACTCTGTCTAAGCTACTACTTAAGCCATACCCTGATGCCCAGCAGGAGTTTGGAACTGCTGGGCAGCATCAGGCCAGAAGTCACTATACAAGAAGCAGGACAGGGCAGCCCTACACAGTCTTCCTGTGATACATACCTTACAGTCCTGTTCAATAGCATGAACTTACTGAAAACAACAAATACGTTCAGGGTAAGAAGCCACTAGCTAGCTCTGCCTCCACAGCAGCCATGAGCCTCAGGAAGGAAAGCACTTTGTGGTCACTGTGGCTGGGCAGGAGAGTCACAACTAGGGCCATAGGCAGACACCCACTTGACCAGGACTTTGTACCACAAGAGATGCTAGGAAGAGCAGACTGCTAAGTTTAAGGATAATGTTGCCAGGAGCCAACCCAAAACTTCTGTAACTGACAGAAAGTGTTACAAGCTTTGTAGACCCTATAGTCTGTGACAATCTGGCACCTTGCTTAAATGACACACAGGGAGCTGTGGTCACACAGACTCAGCTGATGTCTCTGATGTTCATGTGAAACAACATTTAGAGAATGAAATTCAAACTCAGTATAATTTCTGTGCATGCAAAAATATTTGTTTCCCAACTGTTTCAATGCGCACATTCTCTTAGCTCAGCAGTCACACAGAACCAAAGGCAGGCTGGGTACGGCCCATAGCCTGCATTAAGTGAATTGAATCAAAGGCAATAGCTAATCCCATGTGTAAAGTTGACATTCTGGCCTGTCTTAAACCTATTCATGAAAAAACTTAGTATGATGGGACAGATTACAATACTCTGGCCTTCCACTTCATCCAAGAAGACATGTCCTTGATACATGAAGGCTTTCAGGCTTGAATACATCTGCAAGTTCTGTGCTCTAAGCCATAAACACTGGAAGCTAAGAGCTTCTGAAAAAGATTACCCTTTGAGGATGGAGACAGTCCAGTGATAAATGCATAATTGCTCTTCCAGAGGATCCACTTTTGGGTCCCAATACCCATGTTGGGTGGTTCACAACTTCCTGTAACTCTAGTTCCAGGGCATCTAATATGATCTTCTATCCTGAGGGCATTCCCATATGTGCACACACCCCCACCCAAAACTTACCACCCTTTGCCCTGTGTCTCAGGCAATGATGGCCAATTTGCATATTAATGATGGAAAGGGTATTTTCTTTGTTTAAAAACTTGCATAATTTTTCATTTTCACCATTCCAGCTCTGATTGAGGAAGCAGAAATTATAATAAAACCTAAAATGATGGTTTTCAGGCAGTTTAAATATTTGTGTTTAAACTGTGGTACAATCATTCAACCAGATACCTGTGGCTGCCCAGCTACGTGCTGAAAATCTTGAGGCCTATATTAAGTCTCTGCCAGGGAAGGGCTGTGCCATCTCAGTTCCAGAATCCAAACTCCCTTTCCCTGAGCTAACTTTCTACACTTCTATTATATCTCCTTTCCAATTGTTTCCCACATGTATGGGCTCTATCCTAGACCCCTTTCCTTACTTAGCAGGAAGAATAACCAAAGATGAAACCCTGTCTGGAAAAACCAAAAAGAAAAGGTGGGAAAAAGAACATCTCACTCCTTAAATGGGCTGGAGAGATGACTCAGAGATTAAGAGCACTGGCTGATCTTCCAAAAGACCCAGATTCAATTCCTAGCACCCATATGACAATTCGCAGCTGTGTAACTCCACACGTCAAATGCCACATGTCCACGAGAGCCATCTATGAGGCATTCAAGAACACAGGTGGCAGAATCAGAAGCAGTAGGCTTGGAGAGGTCCCAGGTTAAGTGAGTCTGCTTATTCAGGCCCACAAGGTGAACAACCACTATCAGCATACAGAAAATGGAAGAAGTGAGTGAGGATGAGGTGTGTATGTAAGAGCAGGTGTGTGAGTGGCATGGGGTCAGAGATAGAGTGGGCGCTATCTGCTATGTGGCTTGCTCATGATATTCATTCAGAGTGACAGAAATGTTACAGGAGGGTCACAGGAAAAGGAAAACCAGATAAGCCTGGCAACCAGAAACCCAACAATGTCTTGACATGCAAGCTTCAGGTTACCTTTTGAAATACTCCACCTCCCGCTCAGTCTCATCCATATCCACACTGTCCAGGTCGATGTCTTTAGGCAGGAAAACATCATCTATAAAGTGAAGGAAAGGAACACATTTATCAGAGTGATCACCTCACCAGAATAAACATCCACAAAAGTTTAAGGCAAGACTGCCCTAAAGGCTATGAGGGCAGACTGCTCTTGTGAATACCTAGAGCCACTCACCCATGTGCCAAACTAAGCCATCAATGCTTCAAGGACCCATCAAAAAGATCCACCCAGACTCACAACTTAGGGCTTCCCAAATCAAAAGTCTAGCCTTCCTTTACTTTGCAAGTCATTAGCAGAGGAACATTCTACCTCTCAGAATCTTAGCCATGTCAGAGAATTTCAAATTCTCTCCCCTGTTGAGCCCACATCTGACTGGACATTTGAGTCCCTTCCCCAAGCTTGGCTCAAAGTTCCAAGTATGCAGTAACAACGAATATGTAAAGGTATTTCTACAGTTTTGATACAAATTCTCAAGTGTGTACATGAAAGGCATCCCCAAACAGAAAGAGCAAAAGAATAAAAATAACCCATGTTCATTTGCCCTCTGGGAAAAAAAAAAAGAAAATGTAAAGGTAGAGGTAGTTCACACTTCTTTGTTAAAAGTGAGCCTCAGTCTCCACAAACCATCACCCTAGTTCCTTCCATCACAGTGTCATAATTAAGGCACATCTCACTTGCCTAATAGCAGTTGCTACTGTGGCAACTTACATATTTAGAGTATTGAGGACAGGAGTGTCCACTTTGAAAAGTAACAAGGACCAGGAGAGTACTTTTAGATACTCAGGGTATCTAAATTCAGAAGGAAGGTAAAGACAACTAAAGGCAGCCAAAGATTCACACCAGGTTCTCAACATCTGCACAGGGATGCACTCCAGACAGACCCCAAGGGTTCAAGCAGTAGGAATGAAAAGCACAGAAAGAAATTGGCATGGAAGTGAAGAAAGACAAGAGGCAAAAACAGGGCCAATGAGACGGCTTATCGAGAAATAGCACTTATTGCCAAGTTCTGACTGCCTTTGTTGGATTCCTGCAACAATGCTGAAGGAGAGAACCAACTGTGAGCTGCCTACTGCCTCCATCCACGCACTATAGCATGTTAACATACTCCTGAAACAAGTAAGTGTAAAAAGAAGAAATGACTCAAAAGCATAGACAAACCATATACACACAAACCATGAATAGTTTAACAGAACTCTGGCCTCTCTGAGGAAGACACATTGCAGGGGTGTGAGGAGTGCAGCTCAGCAACCTTTTCCGAGTCTCAGGGCAGAGCAATCACAACACAAACTGAGCACACCAGTACAGGTACAGTACTACAGTGTCTAGCATATACTTTCCCAAGCATAATTATCAATCTCAGGCTGAGAAAGTAGCTTAGTTTATGAGTGTTTGTACAATCTCCAGTAATACATGTAAGTTGGACATGGTACATCCCTGTAATCCCAGGACTCAGGAGATGTAAGCAGGAGGATGAGAAATTCAAAGTCATTGTCAGACACATAGAAAGGAGGGTCTGTTTAGAATACACGAGACCTTGTCTTATAAAACCTTAGACTAAGAAGTGGTATTTAGTACGGAGAACAGCATATTAAAAATGCAGATGTGACTCAAGAATTTTAATTCTAATGGAGCCCTACATTCACTGTCAATGAAGAGAAATTCAGATGGGAGGGGCATATTGAGGCTGTCTTCCACTTATCAGTGGACCAGGGCACTTAGAAGAAGGTCTGTCCCAAGAATTACCTGAAGATGCTATATTCTGACAAAGTAGAAGCAATGAAAATGAGTAAGATGAAGAGAAGGAATGTGAATACCAAAGCAGAAAGAGCAAAATTGGCTCACTGACAGCTATAGAGGAAGGAGGAGGTGTGGTGAATAATGCCTTGAAGAAAAACAAAGCAGGATATGAAAGGGGATGAAGGGACTAAGCACTGGGACACTGAAATAGTAAGTAAAGAGTCTACCACAGTTAGGATATAGTTTGATAGCACAAATCCACACTGAGGCTTAGCTCCTTGTATAGCAGAGCTAGGAGGTGGGGCCTAGCGGGCAGAGCCTCATGAATGATTCTCACAGGAGTCAGTTCTTTCCCTAAAGGACCTAGATTATTTATCAAGAGTGCAAGTCCTGGGGACTGGAGAGATGGCTCGTCTTTCCAGAAAATGCCAGTTCAAATCCCAGCATCCAAGTCAGGCCGCTCACAGCTGCCTGTAACTCCAGCTTCAGACACCAAGACAGACAGACAGACCGACAGACAGACAGACACAGAGACAGACACAGACACACACACACCAAATTAAGGGGAAAAAAAGTGCATGTTCTGAAGCAGATCATCCCTCCATCTCCCCAAGAAACTACTTTCTTTTCTTAGGACTTTCCTGCTCTCCCTAGGAGTAGCACAAGGCCCATCATACATATGGCTGCTCGATCTTGCACTTCTCAGTTTCTCAAACTGAGTGAAACTAACCCCTTTTCATACTGACTGTCCCAGATGTTTTGTTATAGCAACAGAAAAAAAGATTAAGATAAACATGAATACAAATCACCAATTTCCTCTAAGTGCCAAAAATGTTTAGAAATAAGTGCTGAAAATATCAGAGAAAAAAACAGCACATACAAGATATTCAAAGTAATTACAAGATAGTGACAAGACTGAGGCACTATAAAGTTATTATAACAAATGTGAATGGCATTAATTCACCAAAGAAGATTCTTTTCTCAATGACCCCAAGCCCTGACAGGGTCCCATTATATAGCCTGGGCTAACTTTGAAGTGTGTCCTTGCAATTCCAGTTAGTCAGGGGGTTAAGGCAGGACTTTCAAATTTGATGTTAACCTGAGCAACTTAGTAAGATCCTGCCCCCCAAAGACTGGAGATGCATCTTAGTGGCAGAGTGCTTCCAATATAAGTAATTAATGTATCACAAATAGCTAAGGCAGAAATACATCTGTATCTCAAGTTCACATGGGGAATTCAAAAAAGCTGACACATACCAGCTCTGCCCTAGTTAGGACTGAAGGAGTCCCACAAAGGCCATGAAGCTACTGGGAGGTAATGGAAACTATGGAGGTGGGGATACAAGAAAGAAATTAGATCATTGGGGAACACATTCTTAAAGGGGACAGCAGCTCTTTCCTTCTTCCCCCATGTCATCGTAAGATGAACTGATTTTATCTGTCATCATGTGCTGCCCCATCAAAGGCCCCAAAGCAATAGGGCTAACTGACTAGAGACTAAAATCTTAAAAACTGAGAGAAAAATAAGCCTTCCCTTTTTAGAAGTTGATTATATCAAGTATTCTGTTCTAATAATAGAAAGCTATACATTAGGTTGCAAATGGAGTGAACTGTATAATTCAGGATAGAGAAATGTTCAAACACTGTAACCATGATGGGGTAGGGAAAGAATACCTAGAAATGAACAACAAACAGACCCTTCTACACACCTAGAAACTCAAGCTGTCAATATGCTAACAGGTGAAAGGAGAAAAAAGTCACACGCGTGCACAAATACAGTTAACATGGAAACCGTGGAATTTCTAAATAACCGAGTGAAAAAGACACTTTAAGACCACAGTGCCAAGTGTGGAGACACTAGCCTGTGATCCCAGCACTCAGGAGGTGACGGCAGAGAGAAAACTGACAACATACACATGTGCAGCAGGCTTGAGCTCCTTCATAAGATCTTGTTTTAAAAATTTTTTTTTAGGAAACAAAGTAATGCTCAGCAGATAACTCCACTTTTTATCAATAAAGATGGAAGAGGCATGAAAACAAATTAAATTTCTTTCTTTTCTTTTTTAGAAAGTCCCTCCACATAGCCTTAGCTGTCCTCGAACTCACAGAGGTAGACTTGCTTTCTTTTTGCCTCCAGAGTGCTAGGATTAAAGATACTACACACGGTTTCAAACTAGATTTCTAAATTAAAAAGTTAGACAATGGTCAGCAAAACTGCAAACAGCAAACCAAAATCACATGGAAAAAATAAAAGTAAATGCAGAAAACTATAGAACAAAAAAGGAAAAAAAGAGAAATTCTGAGTTAAAACAACGAAACTTAAAAGGCACAGATCACTATACAAAGTGAGAAATGGCAAGGAGAAAGTAATAAGTGTTCTGGCCACAGATCAAAATTGCAAGTTCAGCCTTGGCTGTACAGTGTGGGCCACATAAGAGCCTGCCCTGAACAAGCAAACAAATGTTAACATACTCTGCAGACATGTATACAAAACTTGAAATTTTAGCTGAAAAGGGAAATTTACTAAAGAAAAGTAGTCTTCCAAAATTAACCTCATCACATGAAGAAATATAAGATTTCCACGGGGACAGACAGAATGTTGTTAAACTTCTAAAGCCTGTTAACAGTTCCAATGCAGCCTGAAGGTATTCCAGAGCTGAAATAAGAAAACTCAGAAAGCTCTCTACTTCCTTTTATGAAGAAAGTATGATAGCCACTCTCACCCAACCCTGTACAAACACAGAAAAGTAATCAAAAACAGCAACAAAAGGGAAAGTTACAGACCCAAAGTAACAACAAACTGAATCTCAACTGAAGAATATAATTACCACAGGCAAGTGGTAATTACTACAAAAATTTAAGGTTTGCTTAATATTAGGAAACTAGAACAATAACATTATTATGAATAGGTCAGAGGAGAAACATCATAATTACCTCATAAAAACATTCAAGAAATGTAAGAGTCACTGGCTTTTCTCCTAGCATTAGGTGGAATATGTAAACCTTAGAGGTGCAAGACTTGGAAGAGAGGCTTTGTGTCATGGTGCACACCTTTAATTAGTACTGGATACCATGAAGCAGGCAGACCTCTAGGTTAGCCAAAACTACATAATGAGACCTTGTCTCAAGAAACAAACAAACAACAAAAGAAACTAGTCCCACCCCCACACACAACAAAAACCCCAAAGGTTGGATATAGTTAAGTGGTTAGAAGCATTGGCTACTCTTCCAATCCAGGTTTGATTCCTATCACCCACACAGCAGTTCATTACCATCCTTAACTCTAGTTTCAGGGAAAACTGAGACTCCTCCGGCCTCCATAGGTACATGTACATGGTACACAGACATAGGCAAGATGTCCATACACATAAACAGTTAAAATCAAGCTGGGCATGGTCATGCATGCCTTTATTTCTATCACTCAGAAGGGAAGGCAGAGGCAGACAAAAATATCTGAGGTCAGACTGAGAAAAGATACAAATTAGTATAATTTAGAAATGAAAAAGAAGTCGGTGGTGGTGGTGCATGCCATATCCCAACACAAGTAGATCTCTGAGTTTGAGTCTGGTCTATAGAGCGATTCCAAGTCAACCAGGGGAGTTACACAGAGAAACCCTGTCTCAAAAAAATACAGAAGAAATGAAAAGGAAGATGACATTGTAACATAAATGAATGAAATACAGAAAATTTTAAGGATCTATTTTTAAACTTCCATTCCACCAAATTGGAAAATGTAAAAGAAATGGATATATGCATACAACATACCAAAATCGAAGAGATGAAATAAATAATTCAAACAGATCTATAAAGAGCCACAAGGTTGAAGCAGTACTAAAAACCTTCCTGCATTAGAAAAAGCCCATGACTAGATGGAACTGTAGTAGAATTCTATACAAACTTCAAAGAAAAACTAATGCCAATACTATTTAAATTATTCCATAAAAAATTAAAGGCTTCCAAATTCTTCTGAGTCCAATATCTCCTTGATACCAAGACCAGATAAAGACATTACAATAACAAAACAGCCAGGTATGGTGACATACACCTTTAGTCCCAGCACTTGGGAGGCAGAGGCAGGGGATTTCTGAGTTTAAGGCCAGCCTGGTCTACCCTGAGAGTTCCAAGGCAAGCCAGGTCTACACAGAGAAACCCTGTCTTGGAAACAAACCCAAAACCAAAACAAAACAAATCAAAAGAAAGAACTAGAAGAGTAGGGCTGGTATGTAGCTAGTTGATAGAGGACTTGCCACAAAACCCCAGGTTCAATCCCCCCTGCTGGATAAAATGGGAGTGGTAGAACACATCTATAATTCTAGTATTTAAGCCATTGAATCAGGAGGATTAGAAGTACAAGGTCACCCTATGCTACACAACAGGAATCGGAGGCTATTCTAGATTACAAAGACCCTATTAAAAAAAAAAAAAAAGCAAAACACAAGCTATACAAACCAAGCAGCAGCAGCAGCAGCAGCAGCAACACCACCCACACCCACACGACAACACATATTTACATAATCAGTCAGTTAGGCTTCACTGCTAAACAGGAATACAATTTGAGCAACATATATTTTTAGGAGTCAGATATTAAAACTTAAAAAGAAACAGATTATATTACATTCAATAATAATTTAATAAGATAAATCAAAGTACTGTTTCAACATTTAATTAATATAAATGTGTATTATGGTAAAGGATGTAGCTCAGAGAGGGGTACAGTGCTTTCTGTCATGCACAGGCTGAGTTTCAATCTTAGCACTGAAAAATAAATACATGGAGAATATTGTATCCATCTTAAAATTAAGGTCCAAAATGCTAAGGCACTGTAAGTCATACAGATGAAGAGCAGCAAAAACTTAAAAAAAAAAAGGTGAGAAGAGCCTGTAAAATACATAGAGACTCCAAAAATAACAGTTCAGAATAATAAACACAGGATAAATTGCTAAGCCAGACACAGACCCCAGAGCATATGAAAAACTACTGCAGGCCCAACAGTAGTGGCATACACCTTTAATCCCAGCACCTGTGAGGCAGAAGCAGACAGATCTCTGTGAGTTCAAGGCAAGCCTGGTCTACAAATAAGTTCTAGGACAGGCTCCAAAGTTACACAGAATTCCTGTCTCATAAAACAAAACAAACAAACAAATAACAAAATTCTAGTTAGAAAACAAAACAAGAAAAAGGTATATGTTGGATAGCTTTATATTACCTTGACACAGGCAAGAGTCATTGTGGAAGAGGGAATCTCAATTGAGAAAATGACCCTACCAGACCGGCCTGTGGCCAAGCTTGTGGTTCATTTTCTTGATTTATGATTGATGTGTGAGGGCCCAGTTCATTGTGTTGATGGTGCCACCACTGGGATGGTGGTCCTGGGTGTTGTAAGAAAGCAGGCTTAGCAAGCATGAGGAGTAAGTCAGTAAGAAGAGCTACTCTATGGCCTTTGCCTCAGCTACTGCCTCCTGGTTTCAGCCTTGAGTTCCTGTCCTGACTTTTCTGGATGACAGGCTACAAGCTCTAAAATGAAATCCTTTCTCCACAGTTGCTTTGGTCATAATGTTCTATCACTACAACAGAAACTCTTAATTAAAACAAGATATGAATAGAAATTTTACAAAAAGACTTACAAAATTTCTGTAAAAGTCCGTAGACTTTTGAAGCACATTTGAAACAACTGTAAAGAACAATTGTAAAGAGCAAGGAAGAGTTCTTTGAACAGATATGAAGATGCCCCCCAGAATAAATTAAGTTTAAAAAGGAAAACCAGCAAAGGCAAAAGAATATTCAGCATGCCACCTTTATGAATAAAACAGGAAGTTCATACTTCACCAGAGTATGAGGACAGAAAATTCTGAAATTACCTCAAGATATTCTACACCCAGGTAAGTCAGTAACCATGTAAACAAGAGATCAAGTTCTTACTATCCAAGGATGCCTGAGAACACACACCATGCACTGGACTGTTGTGGGAACTCACTGTGGCATAGATAACAAAACTTGCGATGGGAACCATCAATGTAATATATTAGAAACAGGCAAATACCACCTCACCCCAAGATGACTCAGGATGGGAGGGATGTTACAGATGCAACCTTCCTTACCCTGCAGTTTTGTACCTGTAGATTCAACTAACCGAAGATCAAAATTATATTGAAAAAAAATTTGTGCACGTCTTATAGCTTTTTATGTCTAGAATTATTTCAGAATAATAATGCAGTAGCTACAATTATTGTTGGGGGAAAAGTCACAGATAAGAAGCATTCCCACGGGCTGAGAGATGGCTCAGAGGTTAAGAGCACTGACTGTTCTTCCAGAGGTCCTGAGATCGATTCCCAGCAACCACATGGTGGTTTACAACCATCTGTAGTGAGATCTGATGCCCTCTTCTGGCCTGAAGGAATATGTGCAGGCAGAACACTGAATACAAAATAAATAAATATATCGTTTAAAAAAAAAAAAAGCACTCCCACCTGCAAGGGCCTGTAGAGAACTCTCACACACACACAGAACAGTGCCAGCCAAGGCTGGGAGTAGTTCCCCTGTGATCTTTATTTACCAATTGAACTGCTGGTTCTGTCTCCTTTCTTCTTTTTATTTTTCTTATTCTTGCCCTTGGGCTGAGGAGAACTTGCCAGAATCAGCCTGCCATTCTGCAGGAGCTGGCTGGGGGGAGGGTGGCTCAGGAGTGACAGTGCTCAGCTTCTCCTCTTTGATGTGGCTCAGCTGCTTTTTGTTGTTGTTGTTGCTATTGGCCTTTCTCTCATCTCTCTTCTGCTCTGTGAGGAGAGCAAGGTCAACTACTTTAGGCTTTAACTCAGGCTGGGCCCGGGGCTTGGGCTGCACCTCCGTGGTTTTGGGAGGCTCCACAGGCTTCCTGGATGGCTCATTGCTAGTCTTGCTGGTCTGCTTTAACTTTTGTTTGCTGTTTCCCTCTTTGTGATGATGCATCATATCCAAGAGAAACGCAAGAGGTTCGTGCTGCTTTCCATTGACTTCCTTGGGTAGCAGAAGCTTGGAGTCTCTGGGGTCCACGGGGTCTGTAGCATCCCCGTTGGCTCCAGGCCCTGGCCTGGGCTCTAAGTGGTTCATGTGTCTGGAAGGGGAGTGAGATGAGGTTTCTGGTTCTTCAGTTTGTTCTATTGAGCCATTGTGGATGTTTTCAGAGTTAGAGATAGACTCTGTTGCTGCCTGAAAATTTCTAGCAAGCATGTCCAACTTAGAACAGTCTTTACTTGGCCGTTCCTTTTTCTTCTTTTTTGCAGCTCTTAATTTCTGAAGCTCCTGAAGCCGCTGAAATTCCTCCTTGAAACGCTGCTCCTCATCTTCCTCTTCTTCTTCCTCCTCCTCCTCCTGTTGCTTTTGCTCTTCCTGATGATGCAGATGCTCCCGTGCCTTGGCCTCAGCTTCCAGGCGTGCCTTCTCTTCCAGCTGTCAATGAAGAACAGAGAAAAGGTCTTAAGACCATGGCAAGAATTCTATAACTTGACAGATCTGCTAAGGTGGCTCAGCACTTGCCTGATGACTTAAACTTAACCAAGACCCACAAGGTGGAGAACCATCCTGCAAAAGTTGTCCTCTGATTTATACACATATCATGATGCTCCCTTCCCTCCATACAAGGAAGAGTAATTTAAAATAAGTCTCTAAAAACTTGAGATCAGTCACGTATTACAAAATAAACTTTGAAAGAGACATTAACAACTAAAAGCTTAAACACACATGCTTGTAATTATTTCGACTTACAGAACTGTTGGATATTATCTACCTACTGAAGCAAACGCTTACTTTACTAAGAACAGGGCTAGGTATTGGGAGCAATCAAAGCAGCTGTTGCACTGTGTGTGCAACGCTCAGAGAGCTTTTTTGTGTGGAAGGCAAGGAATCAACATACTGATTCCTGATTGCATAAGCTCCTGACAATTTAGCTGTCCAGGTGAGGGCTGAAACTAATATGGTCCTTCCTAAATAAGACACAAACAAAATGTGTCCAAACATTAAAAACAAACAAAAAAATCCCTTCCCACGCTAGCAGACAGTCTCAACATATGTCGACTTGCACAAGGGCAAAGGGCTTTCAGAACTATTCAGCACCACAGCAAATGTGACCCCAGCACATTTCTGCTTTCCAACTTGATGGAGAGAAGTTTTTCACCAAGTGAAGATTTCATTTTATTAATGATACTAGACCACGGGGCATGTCCTGTCACAGTCCTGAACTTGGGCAAGTAGATCTCTACCTCTGGTGACATGCTATGCCCTCTGGAGAGGTGAATAACTGTTCAGGTGTTTCCACTAAGGACAGTTGGCTAATCTTAACCTTTATAAAGTTTATGTTATGAACTGTCCTTCAAGTAGATTGGCCTGAGGGACAGAACAAGAATGAGGGAAGTCTGCTTGGAAAGGCATATGCAGGCACTGCAGGATAGAGGTCAGTCTCATACCAAAGGCATTTCCTCATCCTCAGCTTTTAACCTCACAAAGTCCCATCCACTCCCCATGGCAAAAGTTCTTCCTTCTGTCTCTCTGGAAGGAAGGTTCTTACAAAGGTAGAGGCTCTGCCGTTCCACTGGCCAGGGCAGCCTCCATGAAGTTTACTACAAACTCACTACTCTGGGAGAAGACATCAAGTGATGAAGCTTCTAGGTGAGGCTACCTGAGACACACCGGTTTTCAGAGCTCCAGGACAGGCACGTCAAGCAGACCTGCCTTCTGAAACGTGCACCTGTATGCCCTGGAATGGAGAGCTGTCACTTACCTTTCTCTGCTTGTGTCTTGCTCGTTTGGCTGCCCGACTACTACTAACTGGCTTGGCCTCTGAGCTGTTTATAAACTGTAACAAATCCTCCACTCTCCGATGGTCAACTACACCCTCCCGTTCTGAGATCTGCTCCATTTTCTTAGGTTGTTCTTCCTTCCTCTTGGTCAGCCGTAAACGGAGTTTTTCCCTCATTTCTGCATAATTTCTACTTGTTGGTGCAGCTGGAGGCTAGGGTAAGAATATACCTAAATTAGACCTCAAGTTTGAACAACTTTGAATGTAACAAATTTCAGAACTTATCTCTAAAAATAACCTGTGTAAATTTAATTTAAATAATTACTTAAATAGCATATAATCATTGTAAAACAAAAAATTAAAGAAATAATATGAATGGTATTACCACAAAACCTACTTTTCAATTTGGTATACGTTTGTGAAAATCTGGCAAAATACATACAAATGAATTTTTTTAAGTTGAAAGCAAACCAAACACACATATTTATATATCTATTTTTACTTAGTGTAGTGGGATTCTTTTCTTCCCCACACCAGAGCTGCGGACCAAAACCAGGGCTTTGAACTGGCTAGGCAAGAGCTCTATCAACTGAGCTACTGAACTAATTCCCCAACTCTAGAATTATCTTTTGAGATGCTGATAAATCTCTGTACCATAGCTCTTCAATATTTACTTTCCTTTTTAATATTAAAAGGGAGACAAAAGGGAAAAATACCTGGTTCTCAGTCCTACTGCCAATTCCTTATTATTAAAAAAAACACACATATTTTAGGAAATGGAGATTGAACAAAGCAAAAACAAAACAAAATGTACGTGGCTCCTTTATTTCTTGTTTCCCTTCCCTAGGAATCATGGGGAACCTTGGATTGCATAAATATAGTTCCTGTTCTGTAGAGTTGTACATGCATGTAGTATACCAATAGCTTTTGTACTCATCCAAGAAGAAGGTTCATATTATCTACAGACGGCTTGAGTCAAACTACAGAGAGGTTTAGTTAACAACCTACTTCATTGACTATTTAAAATCTCACAAACAAATACAAAAATGAAGCAAAAGGCAAGTGGCTCAGTTCTGTAACCACAGCATTAAGGAGCCCAAAGCATAAGAATTGCCGCAAATTTGAAACCAGCCTGGCCACATGAGTTCCAGGTCAGAATGGAATATGAAGAGAAATCCTGTCTCAAAAATCAGAAACAATCACCACCAGTGAAAAGATAAAACCTGCAGTGATGAAATCCTGTTTCTTTAGGTAAGTACAATCTGAAAATGCACATAAAAGCTCAGGCATTCCTATAGTTTGGTAGTATTCATCTCCAGTTATCTTCTTTTACCCTTCTTATATTCCCTCTGAACCCTTTATTCCCAACAAGTTCCCTTCCTATCCTACTTTCATTTTTTTAAAATGGTCTATTAAGGAGCTGGAGAGAGGACCCAAGTTCAGTTCCCAGCACCCAGCTCACAATCACCTGCAACTCTAGTGCCAGGAGATCACAAGCCACTGGTAACCATAGGCACCTGCACTCATATGAACACACATGCAGTTACTCATACCTACATATAATTCAAAATAATAAAAATAAATCTAACATACAATTCTTGCTGAAGACTTAGCAAGTCACACAACTGGTGAGTCACAGTACACTGACGGCATGCACTTACCCCGCCATGTCCGAAGAACTCACAGTAGCAGCAGTCACAGTACTTGCCCTCCTTCTGGTTGGTGGAAGTTGAGGTGCTGGAGCTGTGCTCAGAGCAGCTGTCCTCATCTGCACTCTCATCCCCATCATCCTGCTGCGGGTCATAGACACCATTCTCGCAGCGGTGCCCTTCACAGTCAGGGTCACTGCAAAACCATGCACAGATCATTAGCAAGCAGCAACCCTGGAGGCACTAATTATTCCTCATGCCCACCCACTGTTCTGATTATTTTTCAGACCAAGGCAGCAAAGAGAGCTCATGGCGCTATGGTCAGAGAATCATGTGCCATCAGCCAAGACAGAGCAGTGACTAGGCTCAGCTGGGAGGTATGGCAGACATGTGGTCAGCAGTCATAGCACACCTACAGTGCCACTGTGACGGACACATGACTTTTCTGACTTCCCTGAGACCACTGGTTCCACAATGGGGGTTAAGAAGGACGTGCTTCTAACAGGCAAGTTCAAAGGTAACAGAAATAATTTTTTTAATAAAAATCACTGTGTGTGGTATTAGTTTCAGTATCTATATATTTATCTTGTAAATTTTCTGCAGAGTCTACCCAATGTATAGCAAAAACAACTTAAAAAAAAAAAAACAAGCAAGGCACACCACACCCTTAATGCCACCAGTGGAGATAGTCAGCATCCCTGACCCTGGTCTTGGCAGCCGGGCCATTGTTCTTTCCTCTGAAGAACTAGAGGCTGAGATTGAGACTGGAGCCTCTCCAACTCCACGGCCTTGGCCTCTGTTGGTGAGGTCTCTCTCTTCTGCACTGGACTTGTTACCTGCCTGGACCCAGAGCAGAGTCTGTAGCTATGTTAGTGCAGCATGGCTCCCAGCCCTCCTCACAAGGGACTTAGGCTCTGTGGCTCACCTGCAGACACTGGGAGGGGCACTGATGGAGCCATCTGTCGTGGAGGGCGGGGGTGCCACAGGGGTAGGACAGAAGCTCTTTCGTGTATCCATGAACCCAGGGGCTGTGGTTGCAGTTTTGGGGAATGATGGGGCAGCAAGATTTGGAAGGTGAGGTGTGGAGGCTGGAGAGAGTGCAGCAGGAGACAAAGCTGGGAGTGGGGCAAGGCCTGTGGGGCTGTTCCTTGGAGCAGCAGGTGCTGAGTGTCTGTGCTCTTCTTTGTTGAGGCCATGAAAAACATCACCTACATGTAGAGATACAAGAGAAACTGCCATTGGCTGAAGAAAACAAATATTCATGTTGCCTTTAATTACATTTCTTTTCCCATTTTTTTGATGTGTGTGGGGGTAGGGATTATGTTCAGACCTACAGAAACCAAAGAACACCCATTCATCTTCAGCCTGACTGGTCACATTTACTTGTTTTCCCCCCCCACACCAAATCTAGTCTTAACATCTGTAGCAAGCTGTGCTCCAGCTTGAGCTCTTGAGACCCTACATGTTTATAGACAACCTGCGATTTCTCCATTGTGGGCACCAGCATCAGAAGCCTGGAGCTCAGACTCCACATGTAATCTGAATCTAAACTCCTAACCTTACCAAGGTCATCACAGCTTCTCCAACTAATCCAGCTGCTGCTCAATTCATCCTTCCACAAGACAGACGTTTGTCAAGAGGCCAGCTGTCCACTAGTGTGGTTTATCTTATCACATCTGGGTGAACCATTTTAGAACTAAATCTCACAAAGGTTATAACTAGAGAATTAATGACCTTTGTTCCACTTGGGGTCTGTCAGATTTATAGTTCCCAGCTTCCTTCTGAGGGGGTGCCCATCATCACCTATAATGGGTCAGCTTCCATGGAAATGTTTGTTATGTTTGCCAAACTGGTATCCAGTATTATTATTATTATTATTTTGGTTTTTCAAGACAAGGTTTCTCTGTATTGTTTTTGGAGGCTCTCCTGGAACTCGCTTGTGGACCAGGATGGCCTCAAACTCACAGAGATCCGCCTGCCTCTGCCTCCCGAGTGCTAGAATTAAAGGCGTGGGCCACCAACGCCCGGCGCAGTATCCAGTATTCTTAATGTTCCCTGAAGAACTGAAGATGTGGTTCAATGGTAGCATGTTTGTCAAGCAAGTGTGAGGATCTGGCTGAAAGCACACTTAGCATGCGCACATGAGCGCTCTCTCTCTCTCTCTCTCTCTCTCTCTCTCTCTCTCTCTCTCTCTCTCTCTCTCTCTCTCTCTCTCTCTCTCTCTCCCTCTCTCTCACACACACACACACACACACAAAGGGGTGGTGTGTGGGTATCTTTTTAGCTGGTTACTATAGTACAAGCCTTGGAAAGTTGAAGCAAGAGGATTGCTGTGGACTTGAGGCTGGTCTAGACTTAACATAGAGAGACCCTGTCTCATCTCCCACCTCCTCAAAACAAAAGAAATACTCCTTTTGATACTTGTTATTAATTATCAGCTTGACAGACTCTGGAATCATCTAGGAGATAGATGACTGGGCATGCCTGTAGAGAGTTATTCTGATTATTTTCATTCATGTGGGAAGACCTATCTTAATTGTAGGTGGAACAGTTTCCTGGACAGGAGAATCTGGACTCTACTCTGAAGACACTGAATTGAGCATGTGCATGCATTCACTGCTCTCAGTTTCCTGATTATGGAGGCAATGTGACTAGTTGCTTCAAACTCCAGATGCCTTGATTTCCACAGTAGGACAGACATAAATCCTTTTTTCTTGGGTTGCTTCTTTCAGGGTATTTTGTCACAAGAGCAAAATAAATAAATAAATAAATGAATAAACAACTCCCCGATTAGACTGACCTATATCATTCAACGGAAAGCTGACTGCAGCACACTATTCTTTCTACTTTATGCTTCGGTAAAGAGGAGTTTCTCAACCTTATGAGCCTCTCTGGACATCCTTAGGGATTCCTGACTGAGTGCCATGGTTCATCATATCCTTTTTCATGCCCTTCAGTAAGGAGCACAATCATGATTCTTTCTGATGCTCAAACTGCCTCAACTTTTGTTGATGAGGTACAAATCAGCTCCCCTGTCCTCAGACATTACCAAGTCTCTATAAACATTTTTTTGCTTTTAGGTCTCTTGTAATTTTCAGTAAGTGATTAGTGTAAATGCTAGCAGGCAAATATTGTTGGCTTGTACAAATCCTCTTTTGCTCAGCAGTAGCTGTGCTCAGAAAATAATTATCTATGCCCATCACAGAAGACAGAGGCTGGAGGCAAGACACAGAACTCAGTAACCCAAGGTTATTTATTTTGAATGGCAGCTAAAATTCCAGCCAGAATTCACAGGGCATGTTCTTGAGCACAAGCACCTTCGGGTGTTTCATTTCCACCTCTAGAAAGGCAAAATAAACAGTAACAACCTGGGTGGTGTAAGAAGAGATAAGCTGAAAGGCTCTCGGGGTCCTTACCTATAGAAGGTGGCCTTCTGGACGATACCTTGAACTGACTGCTGCTAGACTGCACCGTGGTGGCCGTGCATGACACAGAGGATGTGGCTGAGGAGGTGGCCATGGCGACTGTGTTTGCCATGGCAACTTCATTTGCTTCCATGAAAGCATCTTGGAAATTGTATAAACACTTCTTTTTTGCAGCATTTTTCTTCTCTTTGATATCTGAAACTGCAGGAGCTTCATTGCTGGATGGAGGTGGAAGGGCTTCAGGTCTTGTTTCTGAGAGCACTGGCCCTAATATGTCACTCCCTTTGGAAAAGAATGGGAAAATTAAGACTTCTAAAAGAAATAGCACTTCACAAAACCTCTAAAGAACGTGCTGACACTGGGGCCATTACTGAAGCCAGGATTCCTTTGGAATGATGCTTTTATTCTATGGAATGTTTACTGAGCGCCTATTATGTGACAATTACTGCACTAGGTGTTTTTCAGCATCACTGAATGCCTTGGAGCCAGTTCTTGAGGTTGGAAATGTTTTTCCCATCCTAAAGATGAAGAAACTGAGGCTCAGAAAGGCTAAGCAACTTGCCTAAGGTCACACAGCTAGAAATCCCTTCAAACATAGATCAGAATGTCAGGACTAGCTTTTCTTCTGAGCACATTCAAGGTTGGGTGTGGGGTGACCAGGGGCTCTGGCCATCTGAAGACAGAGAGGTATATCAGCCCCCCATCTCCAGAAGCCCCTGGACCTAAGAATGCAGTAACAGTTGAGCCTCAGCAACTGAGACAGCTGGGAAGAAGGTGCTTGTTAGAGGGGAGAAAGCCCTTTAGGGTCAATACAGAAACCAGCAATAGGAACTTGAGTCACAGCATTCAAGTGGATGTGTCACTATCTTCCTGCCCCCATGCACTGAGCCGAGATCTGGTGGTCACCACTATTTGAGAACTACAGGCCAGACACAGACCCTGGAAACTAGATCCTTTGTGGCTGGGCACATGTGGCTCACTGTGCTGGCAGGTAGCATGGAGCCAGTGTTAGCTTTGTTAATCAATGCAGTGGATCCATCAGGGCAGATGTAGGAGGGTGGATGGGATGCTAGGGTCCAGGGCCTCCTGCTGGGGAGTGTGATGTGACAATCTTAATTGGCTCAGAGTATTTAAAACCTTAAGAAAGTTTTAATGAATTCCTTACCAGAAATTGTATCTGGCAAGAAAGTGCCAGGATTCCAGTTCTTATCATTCATCACTTCTGATTCCCAAAGACTTATAAATTTAGAACTATTCCACTCTGGAGTGTTCCCAAAACAGCTCGGGTAAATATGATCTTGAAGAGATGCATTGAATGCCTGAGGCTTATTTGTGTGACTCTGAACAGGTGCTGGCGGTAAAGCCTACAAAAAAAAAGTTCTAATCACATATCAAAATTAATATTCTATATACCTGTGTAGATCAACTACAAACAGACAAATTGCCTTGAGGGCTATGCTTCCCGAAAG
The DNA here is from genome assembly GCF_017639785.1 of Mesocricetus auratus. NCBI lineage: Eukaryota > Metazoa > Chordata > Mammalia > Rodentia > Cricetidae > Mesocricetus > Mesocricetus auratus. Next base: position 14,583,514 of record NW_024429190.1, on the reverse strand, counting down.
CCAACATACATCTCACAAATGCTGGGGTAGAGGGTTACTTAGGAAGGCTACACATGTAGGTCAACCTTTAACTCAAAGGTTCTTGATGCCTTCAGGTAACTCAGCCACTTCTAACATTCCTGTCTAGTCACACTCTAAATGTGGTTCATACACATAAGAGCTGTTATGCAGTTTAAGTCTCCTTAGACATATTGATAAACACTGTCAAATCAGTTTGGAAGTACTGATAACAATAAGGTCCTTAATTCTCAACTCTCAGAGCTGTACAGAGAGCAACACAGATCTGAAGAGCTAGAGGGATTTTGGTTGTGCTGAAACTAGGGTGCTGACTTAGCTCTCTTTTCCAGGGAGAAAGTCATTCCAACCTTATCAGCATACTGGCCTGGGCCCTGAGGAAGGCCCTGAGAGGCCAGAGAAAGGGAATGGGATACAGTCAGTGGGTCAGTCAGCAATGTATATTTACTGAATGCCAAGATGCTGGCAGCTCCCTGTACATACCTGGGTGCCTTAAGGCTCTCCCTGCTTGATTCCTTATATAGCCCTGGGAGGGCTATGCCATTCACACAGCTGCATTGCCATGCTGGCTTCCACAGGGATGTGGGCCTCCTACCAGTCCTTTTCCTCAGAGTAGTCCACATTACCCTTATTTAGGATGAAGAGGTAGCTTTCTGCTACTTTTCAGATAAAAGGTAAAGTCCTTCCATAGCCCATAATATCTTAGGGAAATAAACACCCCTCCTCTTGTTCAGCAAGCCTGGCACACAGACCTTCCTTTCTTGTCTCTACCTCTCCAAGCGCGTATCTATTCTCACTTGCTCACCTGGGTCCAAGCTCTAAAACTTCTTCACCTGTACACTCACTCCCAAGCCTTATCCCAGATGCCACTGTCAGAGAAAAGCTGCTACTGTTTTTTGTTTTGGGTACTCAAGACCCAACGCAGTACCAAAGCAAGCCTCCCACTTAACACCTTGGGATCTAGCCTCCTCCTCCCTCACCTGCCATAGCAGAATTCAAGACTGACTTGACTGATATTCTAATTCTGACATCTCCTACATCACAGGCACTTCACGAGAAGATTGAGATCCTGGCCCTGTACCCCAGCCCTGGACAATGCTGGGCATACTGTTTTCCTTTGGTAGAGTCAAGTATTGCTGAGATCAGTGAGTGGCCCGTGCCCTGGGCAAGTCACAGACTTGGCATTAGGAAAGATGCCTGGTGACCCCATTCTTTGTGATACATAAATGGACAATTGATTCTGTAGATTTGAGTTTGAGGGCTTCAGGGGAATTTCCACTTGCAGGTGACGGTCAGATAGAGGAAGGGAGGGGGATAGAATCTGGGAATGGCCCATTGGATGTGGACAGTAGAGTCTACATCAGAAGTAACTGTGTGATTACTGACCTGAAGAGGCATGGGAGCCATAAGGGTGTCAAGCTAGGAGAAGACAGTCCGGTCAGTTTATTAGAAAGGTCAGCTGTGGCAATTGAGTGCTGATCAGCAAGGCAAGGATATGCTAAAGCTGCTGGTTAGGTGATGAGAAATGATGACATAATGGGGTGAAAATGGTGAGGAAAGGAGGGGTCTATGAGTGAACCTGGAAAGCATTCCTGACTCCATTGTGAGAGCATGGTCAATGAGAGGTAAACAGAAACTGGGCATAAATCCCAGCCTCCCTTTTAGTAGCTGTGTGACCTCAGGCACATCACTCAATCTTTTGTGCTTTAGTCTTCTCATTTGAAATCTGGAAATATCTATCCCAGAGGTTTTGGTGAGTGAGTACTCTGCCTGGCCTGTAGGAAGCATTGTTGAGGGCAAAGATGAATTCCCAGTACTTACTAAGAGTATGCCAAATTCCGTCAGCTAGACTGACTTAACACACAAAAAAGGCTGGGCAGTGACTCTACCAATTCCACTGGCACAATACAGAATATCCTCTAATCTGGTGGGCTCTGGTAGACTGGCGCAGGGTCCAAAAGTATTCTAACAGGGTTAATGGGCCTGGATGGACCACTCAAAGCAAGGGCCCAAACAAGCTGCTTTGGCATGGGAGCCCCAGGGAGCAAAAAGCAAGGAAAATAATGAAACTACATTTTAATAGACACTTGGTTCTACAAAGTAATAAAAAGGCTAAGAGTTATGTTGCTGAGATCTACTGATAAAGAAAAAGTAATTTTGAAATCTTTGGTTAAGGGGCAGAAATACCTGCTGGTGTAACTCAGCCTGCTCGATAGCCCATGGTATGGGGTGGTATCTCAGTAGAAGCACCTCCAGGAATCTAAGCTACTTCAGAGCTTCTTGAAACTCTCCTTGGACACAGCTGTGTACTGTCTGGTCCCTCACCTCTACAAGACTCATGTCTAGACCCTTGTTCATTCTTTCCAGTGCCCTCTCTCTGTGAAGACCCTTGTGCTCCATTCAGATCTGCTCTCCAATGTTACTTTCCTACCCTATGTCTATCCACGAGTTACCTGAACTGAAAGGTGCTCTTTCAGTTGTGGCTCAAGGGATGGAACGAAGGGCCTTGTGCATACTAGGCAAGTGTTTTACCACTGAGTCATGTCACCAGGCTTGCCACAGGATTTGGCATTTTATTTTGATCATGTTTTTGCCTTCTCTTTTGAAAACACTGACCAGGATTAACTAACCCGAGTGTTTCTAAAATGCAACTCAGGGCCTGGCACATACTGCGTGTTCAATAAATGATTGCTGAACACATCAGGGAAACAAGGGCCCATAGTTTACTTACACATTTCTTCAGAAGTTCACCTACTTAAAGAGGAGGCCCAATTGTAAAGACTGAAGGCAAAAGTGAGGGGATGAGTAACAAAAAAAAAAGGTTGTATTTTTTCAGTATTTTTATTCATGATGCTTGCCAACCTTAATGACATAAATATTCCTTCTGAAAAAAAGCAGCTCTTTGCCAAGTGCACTACTGTGGGCTTTGCTTGGAAGTACACCAGTGGTTAACCAATGAAGTTAACTCTTCACACAAATTCATAAAGTTTCAAAATCAACAGCAATTTTGAATTGTTCTCTACTTTATGACAAAAAGTTAAGTCATAAGAGAAAAATGCTTTGCTTCAAGTAAAAACTGACAAGAATGCAAAGAAATACCCCTTCATAAAGCTGTAATCCTTCAGGAGTTGGTGATCCAGACTGTCTCTTCCCTACCCACACCAATTCAGACACCAAGACTGAAGGATGGCATGCCAAGACATCAAGATACAGGACCATTAACTGAAAAAACTTCCACTGTACAGTCAGACCAACAGGAATTCCAGCCAATGAGAAAAGTAACACAAATATTCCTCATTTCTGAATTTTTTTGTTCTTTGTTTTTTGTTTTTTGCAATGCCTCCCAGGGATGGTAAAGAGGCAACGTCCTTTATATTGGCATTGTTATTCTGAGGCTAGAGGAAATAAGCACTACGCCTTACAAAAAACATACCCAACATCACAATAAAATCTCCAGCATGAGCTATTTTCCACACTGCATATCCCCATAATGCCCTAATCTAAATTAGAAGGAAAAGAACTAAAATGGGTATCTCAGAACCCATGCAAACATGGAAACAATAAAGTATACTTAGAACACTGAAAGAAAAATAACCCACACACTTAGGACTGTGCACTCAAATTCATCTTTCAAAAGTGAAAGAGAAATAAAAACTTCTTCAAATGCCTAAGGACTCACTTATGGTAGACTGGCCCTGCCTGGAATTAAATGACTTTCTTCAGACAGAAAGAAAATTATACAGGTCACATAGCTGGGTCCACATACAGAAAGATCATAAATAAATACAACATAAAGTATTTTCTCATATTTCTAAATGATCTAAAAGACAACTGCTATGGTCGGGTCGTGTGTCTGGGAGATCAACTTATGGACAGGGAATTCACCCAACACTAACTGGAAAAGGTGGAGAAAGGAGGAGCATTTTTCTGAAGCCAGTTAGACCATGTGCAAGGCTTGACACTGCAATCTTGATGGGAACTTAGTTAAGGCACACTGTGAAGTTCAGGGCAACAGCAAGACAGCCAAAATGTACCACTGATATAAGGTATTCAAAAAATGTAACATATAGTTGAACAGAAACCTTTGAAAATGAATATAAAACAGTTACACACTTGATAATAATCCAAATATATCCAAAAATCATTATCAATGCTATTTTCCATAAAAAATAGGGAAAATGAAAACATTAATAGAAAGCAGAAGCACAAGGTGTAAGAAACTCATCTAACCCTGTCTAAGACACTATTCAAAAGATTCATTTCTAATTTTTTACATTACATGTTGGGGGGTGGGCATGGGTATGTGCATAGGAATAAAGATATCCACACGGGCCAGAGGCATCAGACCGCCCCCCCAAAGCTGGAATTACAGGTTTTGAGCTGCCTGACTCATGTTCTTTGACCTGAACTTGGGTCCTCTGGGAAACAGCACACACTCTGAACCTGAGCCATTGGGCCATCCACAAAACCTACTTTAAATAATCCGGTAAATTAAAAGTAAAGATAGGTCTGTGAAGATGGATCAGTAGATAAAGGTAGTTGCCACTAAGCTTGATGACCTGACTTTTGATTGCTGGGACTCCATATGGTGAAAGCAGAGAATGGACTCCATCAATTTGTGCTGAATTCCACACATGTGCCATGACACTACTCCCCTACCCATCCAGTAAGTACATGCTCAAGAAAAATGTTTGAATTAGATGAAAGACCAAAAAAAAAAAAAAAAAAAAAAAGTACAGGATACAGAGAGAAGCCAAGAGTGAAGGAGAAATTTTACATTATAGTAACAACATATGTTTTTATTAATAAAAAGCTAGTAATATTTGAAAGACTTAAGAAGGAAAATTTTGAGTTTGTGACACATCCAGTTAATAAAGAAAAGACTTTGTCCAATCATCATCATAATAATTAGGGTGGGCATAAATGAAATAGAAAAAAATAAATTAAATCACAAGATCAGGATCTAGAGAGGATGGCTCAGTGGTTAAGAGCTAATGTATGAGTATGCACACACTACACACTCATAAAAATTAAGTCTTTTAGAAGATTTTTTATTTTTAGCCTGTCCATATTGAACCCGCTTTCAAAGGCCAGAAAAGGCCACTGCTGTCTTTCAGGCAGTCGTGTGCTACCTATCATTGGTGTTGTAAATCAAACGTGGGTCCTCCGGAAAAGCAGTCAGCACTCCTAACTACTGAGACATTTTACAGGCCCAAGTAAAATAGTGAGAGGGAGACAGAGGGAGAAGGGGGAGGGAGAGAGTAGGAGGAGAGGGAGATTGAGGGAGGGAAGTGTGACAGAGGGAGAGCGAGGGAGGGGGAGAGAGTGAGAGATCATTCTTTGAAAAGACAAAATTGACAAACTGAAATTGACTAACTTTTACTGAGAAAATTTAATTTGAAAAAGTCTCAAATTACCTAAATTTCAGTGGAAGCACAGTTACAGACACAGAATTATGGATGGGGTACTTACTTAGCATGCAGGCATTGGGCCCTAGGGTCAATCCCCAAAAGCTCTACATACATTTCTAACACCACTGTTCTATACAGTATTAGTGACTAGTGCCAGGGTACTTAGGTGAGGGAAAAGGAAAAAATGAATTGTTTAGATGATATAATTTTATAGGAAAACTCTAAAAATTCCAGATGTAAACAAAACCAAAAATGATTAGACCTAATAAATTCAGCCCCACACCAAGATAGAAGATTGAAAAAAATTAATTGCAATTTTATGTGTCAAAAACAATCAGAAAATAGCATAAAAAAGAATGGAATATTTATGAATTAACCAAAGTGAGAGGACACATGAGTAAAGATTACTGCCAATATGTCCTATTTCCATGTCTTCTATAGATTTAATGCAAACTGTCACAATACTAATGATGTTTTTATGCAAAGTAGAAAAAATTATCGTAAATATCACATAGAATCTTAAAGAGTCCGTAACTGTGGTGATTTAAATAAGAATGGCCCCCGTAAGCTCGTATGTTTGAATGATAATGGACTGACCCTCCAGAACAGTAAGCAAGCCACCAAATAAATGCTTGCTTTGGTCAAGGTGTCTCTTCACGACAATGAAACAGCGACTAAGACAATAATCCAAACCATCTTGAAAGAAAAAATAAGCTGGAGACTTGTATAAAATGGCTCTGTAAAGCTCGTCATAAGCCTGTGGCACTGGGAGTCAAAACAGACAAACAGGACAATGGCACAGAAAGGTGGAGGAAAGCAAGGAGCATATATCCCCACACAATCTTCTCAGCAGGAAGAGGCAAAATTGAGTGTCATACTATCTCACAACTACCAAATGGCTACTATCAAAATAAATAAAGTAACAGGCACTGGTGAGGATGTGGAAACAGAATTCTTGTGTACCACAGATAGGTAAGCCTGCAAAGTGGCACAGTCTAGGTGGTAAACAGTATGGCAATACAGGGACCGCAAAAGAACCTTCTACCATAGCTGGAGTTTCCAGTCCCTTTTATTAAAAATGGACAGATCAAGCAGGCCGAAAATCAGGAAGCAGCAAATGGATACAAAGTCTTCTACAGATTACCCAATGCAGAACACACAATCTTCTCTGGCTCACGGGGAACATTCACATCTTGGTTTTTGAAACAGGGTCTCTCTTGTAGTCCTGGTTGTCTCAGAGCTTACTATATAGACCAGGCTGGCCTCAAATTCACAGAGGTCCTCCTGCCTTTGCTGGAATTAATTGTGTGCGCCACACACACACCCAGCAAACATTCACTTCTGGGCCACATACACGCTTATAAATTCAAGAGCAGCAACCAGGCCAGGAAGTTCAGTTTCTAGCACTCTAGACCACAATACAATTTTATTAATTTTCTTATTTATTTTTGTGGTGCTGGCAATTGAACTGGGACCTTGTGCAGCTGGGCAAGAGTTCTATATTATAATATATATATATATACAGGGTTTCTCTGTGTTGTTTTGGAGGCTGTCCTGGAACTCGCTCTATAGACCAGGCTGGCCTCGAATTCACAGAGATTCACCTGCCTCTGCCTCCCAAGTGCTGGGATTAAAGGCATGTGCCATGAACACCTGGCTTTATTTTCCCTAATATTTTACTGCAGCATTTTTCTTGTCATTTCTTTTAACTTTTATATATAACATCTGTCTTTTTTATAGTTTAATGTATTTTAATAACAAACTTACAGGAATAGCACAGAAGACAAAACATTAAAAACATGTACTTGCATAACATTTATCTTAACAAATAAATATATCCTTGGTATAGAAGTCAGTAAATTTTTTTAATCTCAAGGAAATTAAATCTTCATAGTATTTCTCCTGAATATTTTATGTACAAAATATTTATCCACAATGGCCAGAGTGTAAATTAAAACCATGATATTAAATCTTACTAACAACTGTGATTCTACCACAGCAGAAACTGTAAACAAGGCAGCAAAGGACAGTGACACAGGCTGGCCGAAGAGCTTCAGTGTGTGTGGCTATCCTCCACACACAGCACCTACCCTTTGACTCTTGGTTATACTGAGACACCACACTTGTTACTTCTGAAAAACCTTCAAAGGAACTTAAGCCTGTGCCATTCTAGAAAAGCTTGTACTGTTTTCTAGAAGATCCTTCTTCTACCTCTGTGGGCTGTCAACATACTGTGTATTTAAACAGTCATAGCCAGAACTCAAATGATACAAACCAATTCTTCAAGGCCTGGTAAGAGAAAATACAAGTTTGTTTAGAGAAATCAATGTTTTTTACCAGATATAGATGAAATATTTCACCAACTGCACATACTTCCTCTACCATACTGGGAATCAGTGTCCTGCATAATAGGAAACACTCCACAATTGAGTTACAGCCACAAGCCTATCAACAGCATCTTATTTTCCACAATTAAAAAGGCCTTCAACAGATGTATTTAAAATGGATCAGTGTGGGGCTGGAGAGCACTGGATGATCTTCCAGAGGACCCTGGGCTGAATCCCAGCACCAACATGGCAGCCCCCAGCTGCCTCCTTCTGGTCTCTGCAGGCACCAGATATACATGTAGGCAAAACACTCACACATAATACAAAATAAATTTAAAAGAATATCAGTATACAGTCACAATACCAAGAAGCAACATGGCTGGCTGAATTACAGCTTAATTATAAATTTTAAAGTTCCTATATGACCATTACCATGTGTGGCTAGACCTCTGTATTTGCCTTCCTATACATGGATCTTTTGCATTTACCTGTGGCCTTAGGCTTAACAGGGTCAAAGGAATGGGTATCACATACAGAAATGGTACTAAAAGTGTTTATCTTCTTTTACTCTTTTATAGGAGACCTCTAACTTCCTTTAAAACAGCCAGAGTCAGGAGCTAGACAGATGGTGCAGAGACCTGCTTCAGTTCTAAGGACCCAGACAGTGGCTCACAACCATCTTAAACTCCAGTTCAAGGGATTCAATGCCCTCTTCTAATCTCGATGGATATCAGGCCCAGAAACATCAGAGGATTCTAGCTATTCTCAACACATTTTATCTATTGTGTTAAGGCAGGAGACATGTGTGCAGGCAAAACATTAATACACAAAAAATAGAAATAAACAAATCTTCAGGAAGGTAGGCTGGAGAGATGGTTCAGTGGTTAAGAGCACTGGATGCTCTTCCATAGGATCTGGGTTTGAGTCCCAGAACCCACACCACTCCAGTTCCAAAGGATTCAATAACTTCTGACCTTCGAGGCACACAGGTAGGGCACAGCCATATTTGCAGGCAAACATTCATGTATTATCTCTAATGATAATTGCAGGGGATCTGACACCCTCTTCTGGCCTCAATGGGTACTGCACACACATAAATGCAGGCAAAAAACCTTGTAAATAAAATAAAGGAGGGGAAAAGCCAAAGTAAGGAAGAAAACAGGTAAACAGATGAAAAGAGTGATCCCAGTGGACTTGGGGAACACTTTGATTAACTTATTGGGATTTAAAAAAAAACTAGTTCGTTAATATTTTCAATAAAAAAAATATACAATGGACATTCTTTTTTTTCAGCATTAGGTAAAAGCTCTACTTAGAAAAAATAGGAAGTGGACAGCACCTCATACATTTACCTAGAGGAAAAGAGGGTATAAGACACAAAACACATAGACTGGCTTTGACAACATATTTGAAAATGCTTTATGGTATTAATCTACCACCCGTGCACATAGGGAATCCATATCCTGACCACACATACCATATCACAGAGTGACCCCAGAGGACTAAGCCTTTTCCATGTCATGGCCTCCCTTTCTGTCCCACTTGAAAATCACTGTATTAAATGAACTAATATAGTTGGGGAGAATTATATCTTGGATTAGTGCCAACTTGGAACATAACATAACTAACATAACAATTAACACAACAAAATCTCAGCATTATGGTGAGTCAACAAGGCAAGTGAAAGCAGCTCAAGAGGAAAAGCAGCCTAAGGAGTAAATTAGCTAGAGATGGTGCACACCTACAGTCCTAGCACTAGATATGTAGAGGCAGGAGGATCCCTGCATGTTCAAGGGTAGCCTGGTCTACATGGAATTTCAGACCAATTTCTCTTTCTATATCTTAAAGTCTAAGATATTAGGTGTATATATATATGGTTCTCTGATGAGAAACTCAAAACCCGACCACTTTTTAGAATTTCACTGCTTTTCCTAAGTAGGCTCTTTGCAGGCTGGGTTTTGAGGAACTTCTTCTCTGCCCTAAAGCTGTATTTCCATAGTCACAGATAACAAGCTTTCTCTGTGTTGCATACTGAGCTTTTCTTTAAGCTTGCATATTTGACAAGGCGCTGGTTTTCAAGCTAAGGATGCTCAGAAAACATCAGAGGATTCAAGCTATTCTCAACTCATTTTATCTATTGTGTCAGGGCAGGAGTCAAGCTATGAGTAAAAAAATGAACTCTTGTCAAATATCCTGGAGTTTAATCTGTTAGCAATATCACCAGAAAACTCTAATTCCAGTGACAAAAATCACAATTTTTTGCTTTCTACACACTGTAAAGGTTCAACATTACAAGGACTTCAGAGACTACAGCCAAAGCAAATGTCTGCAGCCCACTGAATCAGGAGCAGATGCTGCTCTATACCCGGGTCAGCATACCCACTCCCATCTGCTGAAGTATATGTTTTTGTCAGAACTCCAAGTCAAGAGACTTCAAAGCCCTTCCTACCTTGGCTTACCTTACTGTGTGTGAAGGGGGGTGCTGTATACAAGGTGGGGTGGATGAGTGGACGAGGCAGGTGTGGAACAGTATGCAAGGGTACATGTCCATGAATGTGGGGGTACAGGTGCAGCGCAGGGTGTGTTGGCTTCTCTGGGCTCAGGAACTGATGGCCAGGAGGCAGGGCTCCAGCAGTCATTGCTGATGCTGGTAGACCAGAAGCTTCTTGTTTACAAACATGGCACTCACAAGTGTTTGGAGTTTGTTCCGCCTAAAACAACAGAAAAAGAAGTACTTGTTTAATATAAAACAAAGAATGGCATGAATTAAGCTGTAGTCAGCTAGACAATATGGAGAGAACACAAAGATTCAGAGTTCAGTCTGGACTAACCAGAGCCCACACAGGGAAAGGTACAAATGTCAGAGCTGGAGACAAGGAAGGCTGCAGAGGGGGAGAGGTGAGCCTCATTTTCCAGAATGGTATTTGCAGAGGCACTAGGCACTGATCAGGGACCCAACTGGGCAGGAACAAGGAACTCCATAAAGATACTAGAAGGAAGCTAGCAGGGAACTGGGACCAAAGAGGAACAGGTGGCTGGACTCTCTGGGCTCCTACTGTTCAATCAACAGCTGCAATGAAAACTTCCACCATGAAGAAGAGACAGGATGCTAGCTGGGGCAGATTGAAGAGACCAGTGACACCTCTTTATCAAAGCAAATGTGAGACTGAACACAGATAACAAAGATAACTCCTCAGGCTCTAGAATTCAGCCAAAGCCAAACACGGGTAAGTCTTTACTGTAAAATAGCCAGACTTCAGGGAAGAACAGGAAGAATCTGGACTTCCTGCCAGGACCTTTCCTTGTTCTAGCTCTAGTGCAGGGAGCAGCATGGAGCATGAAGACCAGGGACATATGAGTAAACAAGCCCTGCTACTAAGGAGAGCAGCTCTGTGTCCAGCAGAGTGGAGCCCAAAGAAGTAGATATTAGGTTCCAAACTTGGGACAAAGAGCTAAGGGGCCTATGAAAAATCAAAGCAGACTTGGTCACCAGGTTCTCCCAGCATCCCTCAGTCCCTACCTGTTATACGGTATGGCTGGCATACTCTTCCCCCAGTTGTCCTTCCCTATATAATTCATCCATTTTGGTTGCAAGGCACTTTTGGCTACTCTTCACTCTCCTGGCTCTCCTCTCTCTCTCCCCGCTCTTCTCCTCACATGGCCTGGCTCACGGTCTTGTTCACTCTGGACTCTCCCAGCTGTCCCTGCCTCTGACTATGCTCTCCCTTGTATCTATAACAAACCTCCGTCACACCTAAGAGCAGTAATGTCTTTCCTTTTTTTTTTTTTTTTGTTTTTTTTACGAGGCAGGGTTTCTCTGTATTGTTTTGGAGGCTATCGGTCCAGCCCAGCCTCGAACTCACAGAGATCCGCCTGCCTCTGCCTCCCAAGTGCTGGGATTAAAGGCGTGTGCCACCACCGCCCGGCTTCCTTTTTATTTTTTCAGCAAACTCAGTGGGATTGGACAGGGAAATGAATGAGATAGAAACACATTGGGGACTCTAGAAGCGAGAAAGCTGTGCAACACTCCTTAAACTATCCAAAGTTCACTGGCTGACTAGGAGGCCACAGATAATAGGCATTATCTCCAAAAGACGTATACAAAGGAAGAGACCAAAAAAGTTCACTGGAGTAAAAGGTAAGCAAGGGAAATGTTCCCTAATCTACTATACACAGATGTGCTGAGACACACAGGACCTTCAGAGAGATGAAGCAGCAGGGTTTGATCCAATAAAGCAAAGTAGCATAGCTAAAAGCAAAAAGGAACAACAGGGCATGGCGGTGCACATCTTTAATCCCAGCACCCGGAAGGCAGAGGCAGGCATATCTCTGTGAGTTCGAGGCCAGCCCAGTCTACAAAGAATGTTCCAGGACAGCCAGGGCTGTTCACACAGGGAAACCTTGTCTCCAAAAACCAAAAACCAAGAAGGAGCAAACAAAACAAAAACAAAAAAATATAAACAGAGCAGCAGCCATTCAGTAGCAAAAAAGTAATGACTACAGAAAACAAAACATACAACCCTACAAAAACAAAAAACCAGCAACCCCAAGGAAAGAGAATATAAAGTTGCTCTAGTATTTAAACCATTCAATTTTACACACACACACACACACACACATACACACACACACACACACACACACACACACACAAATTATATGTGTGTGTGTGAGACATGCCAGAAAATGACAGTCACTGAACAGCAGTTCTTGGCCCAAACATTAGATTGGCACACAATGGTGTCTAAGCAGGAATGACAGCTTGTTCAGAGAATTAAGGAAAATGCTTAAACAAAAATTCAACATAGAAAGACATAAGTTTTTAAACATATTAAAGATGACAAAAAAAAAAAAAAAGAAAGAAAGAAACAAACTGAGAACCCCAGAAAACAAATTAACCCTGTGTAAAATGTATGTATCAAAAACTAGAAGAACTGGAAGGGACCTGCTCCCTGCCCCCAAAATTTAATGTCAAAATGCTTCTCTCAGTAATTGATAATCTGAATACTGCAATTCTTTTTTTTTTTAAGATTTATTTATTTATGATATGTACAGTGCTCTGCCCACATGTATGCCTTCAGGCCAGCAGAGGGCGCCAGATCTCATTACAGATGGTTGTGAACCATCATGTGATTGCTGGGAATTGAACTCAGGACCTCTGGAAGAGCAGGCAGTGCTCTTAACCTCTGAGTCATCTCTCCAGCCCTGAATACTGCAATTCTAACCTCCATGAAGATGGCAGTAGGAGATGGGACCCTTTGGCGACTCTACCCTCAGAAGTATCCTCATTCTTTCACCCATCTAAGGCTTCTTTCAAAGAAGCCCACTGGTCGTTTGAATGAAAGTGGCCCCCATAGACTCATATATTTGAATGCTTGGCCCCAGTTGGTAGAACTATTGGGGAAGGATTAGGAGGTGTGGACTTGTTGGAGGAAGTGTGTTACTGGGGGTGGTCTTTGAGATTTCAAAAGTACAAGCCATTCCCAGCTATCTTCCTCCCTCTTCTCTCTCATTCTGCCTCATGCTTGGGAGAAATTAACATACAAGCTCTCAGCTACTGTTCCAGCACCATGTCTACCTGCCTACTGCTATGCTCCCCACCATGATTGTCATGGGCTCAACCGCTGAATTATAAGCCCCATAAACTCTTTCTTCTATAAGCTGTCTTAGTCATCAGAAGAAAACTACTACTGTATTTCAAACTTACCATAGAGCAATAGTCAAGTGAGCTGTGGGATAGGGACAAACATAGAAACCAATGAACAGAATAGAATGTAGGTGTGAATTTTTAACATGGGAAAATATGATCTTTTCAAAAAATAGTTCTAAGTCTAACCTTGCACCATAAGAAACCCTGAATCACTGGGAGGTGGTGGTGCACATGTTTAATCCTAGCATATGAAAGGCAGACGCAGGCAGACCTCTGAGATTGAGGCCAGCCTGGTCTACAGAGCGAGTTACAGGATAGCCAGGGTTATGCAGAGAAACCCTGTCTCAAAAATATAAAACAAGAAATTTTGAATCAAACAGATCACAGTGTCACTCAGAGGTAAAGTTATAAATATAAAATAAATAAACATAAAAGTTTTGAGATCTGGCGCCCTTTTCTGGCTATGTAGGCATACCTGCCAGCACAACAGTGTATACATAATAAATAACTAAATCTTAAAAATACAAAACAAACCTTGTGCTTTATTACCTTAAGAGGCTGTGGCAAGCAAGCAGGTGTGAGGACCTAAGCTCATTCCCTATCATTCAGCGCAGGTAGACAACACAATAAAATAAAAACACACCACAGACCTGAGAACATAGTGCAAACTAGAACTTGCACCCATATATAAAGAACTCTTCCAATATAGTAACAAGACAGAAAAGTAAATAAGAGGTAACCACAGGGTTTACCACTTCTCTTGTATTAGTATCAGCAAAGCTTCAAAGCATCAGCAAAACTTCAAAGCGTTGTGACTCTTTTGGGAGCCCTGGATAACACACTGACCCAGTATCCGTTGCCAGATCAATTCTATGGACACATCTTCTTATGAACACAGCGTTAAGATATACAAGGTTTATCTAATTGAGTAGTTTGTAATGGTCAAAACGGAGAAACAACACAAGTGCTGGCCAATAGGATTAAAAACAAAACAAATCCAGTATCTCCATAGGAGGAGAACAGAGTGCTTATCCAGAAGGCCTGAAGTTAAGACCCATTATACTACAGAGGATGGGAAAAAAAAAAAAAGACAAGGCTAAATGGGGATACAGCTCAGTGGTAGGGAGCTTGCCTACCATGGGTGAGGTGAGGCCCAAATTCAAACCCTTAGAATTTCTCAGACTTTAGTCAATATTCTAAATTATTTATAGCCAGCTGTGGCACCACACACCTCCAATCCCAGCACTTGAGAGGTAAAGGAAACATGATCAGGAGCTTAAGGTCAGTCTTAGATACATGGTACCTTGTCTCAAACAAACAGACGAAATCAAAAACAAACTAAAATACAACAACAGTCATAGAGACAAAACAAACAAACTATAAAAAACAGGACCTCAGTAGATAATTCCTCGGTTCATGTACTGCTCTTAATAGAGGACCTGAGTTCGATTCCTACTACCCATATCCAATGGCTTACAACTGCCTATAACTCTAGCTCCATAGGGATCAGACACTGCTGGCTTTCCTGGTCACTTGCACTCATCATGTGCACAATATTACACTAATATATGTAATTAAAAATAATCAAAATAACTTTTAAAACTTAGTTATAAAAATGAAGAGACTATAGAAAAGGAAGGTAGCCTTTATTATAAGCCAGGAAAGAAATGTTGGTTGAAGTAGCACAGGTGATGGGACACAGAGGGGAGTAAATGATGGCAAGATTTCCCAATTTATTCCTTTTGATGTCACCTTTATTATTTTAATCACATACTTACACTAATTATGATTAGTCAGTCATCTATTTGTTCTTCTTTTCATATAAAAAATGCTTACTGAACTAACAAGACTCTGAAGCTGGGTGTGAGAATATACACCTATGATCCCAGCATTTGAGTTTAGGTAAGAGAGTAATGAGTTCAAGCCCAACCAAGAGTGAGAACTGTCTCAAACACAAACAATAAAACCCCTGTCTTTCTTCTACAGATAAAACAAAAGAAAGAAAAGAGAAGGAAGGAAGAAGGAAAAGCAAAAACATTTCTCCAAGCACAGAGTGTTATAAAAACTAATGATAATTACAGATCTGAGCAACAGGAAACAAATATGAGTTGTATATTTTATAAGTATGTTTGTTTCTCTACAGTTCTAATCTTCAGGAATTGCTGGAATTAGCATAATTTGCTTCTATTTACAGAAAACACACAAAGTAAGAGATCTTTAGAAAATAGGAACATGGCCGGGCGTTGGTGGCGCACGCCTTTAATCCCAGCACTTGGGAGGCAGAGGCAGGTGGATCTCTGTGTGAGTTCGAGGCCAGCCTGGTCTACCGAGTGAGTTCCAGGACAGCCTCCAAAACAATACAGAGAAACCCTGTCTTGAAAAACCAAAAAAAAAAAAAAAAAAAAAAAAAAAAAGAAAAGAAAAGAAAATAGGAACACGTAACAGAAGATCCTACCTGCTGTGCTGGGTAAGATGGAGGTGGAGTGTCCACTTTACTCTCCTCTGTACTGGGGTTACTATTTCCTAGAGCCTCATCTTCTTTAGGAGCTCCTGGGGGCTCACCACTACTCTCACCATCAACATCTTCATCATCAGCTTCTGAAGAACTATGGCTGGTGCTGCTTACCTGAGGGGACTTAAAAGGCAGCATTCTGTAGCTTTAGTTTCCAAAACAATAGTAACATAAATGAAGTGTAAAGACCACCACATCCTGCATTTACTGACACCCACATTTCCTCATTAAAAAGCCACACCCATACCTCATCTTTCAGGGCCATGTTTTCCCCACCACCATTCAGTTCGCTGTGGATTCCATTCATGTTGGCCACCACGTTGGTATCATCGTAGTTACTCAATGGATAAATGTCAGCAAACTTAGCTGACAATGGTGCGACATCTTCATCATCACTACAACTGAGGCAAGCAGAGACGGTCACCATGAGGCCCTTCTTTTGGGGAGGACAGTGAGGAGCACCCCCCACTGAACACGACATCTCCTCTAAGGTCATGGGTCTTTTCACGAAGAGTGTTCAGTGTCACTCACACTACTTAACACCTCTTAGTCACCTGAACACAAAGAAAAGCCTGGATGAGTAACATCTGTGACATGGAGAATGATGGGAAAGAATGTCCCACAGTAGAAATGCTGAGGAGATCAAGATGAATTGGTATTACACTTTCATTTGTCCTGAAAAGCCCTGGAATAAAAGTGCCATCCCCAAGTAGACATCATTTTTATGAAAACATTAAGGTACAGAGAGCAACCTCAGGGCTTTAGTGTTTGATTTTACAGTCACCACATTGCTATAAAACATTCAGCTGACCAAAACTCCCAAGCATGGGTATGTAACAAATGCTAAATAAGCTAGCTACACTCAAGTCAGTTATGACAATCAACTTTCATCAATACAATGAGAAAATGACATGTTTACTAACAAAAAACAAACAAAAACCAGAATTTAAGCAAATTTTCTGGATTTAGCAGGTGGAGGTCCCACTTTAAAATATAATTTCTTAATATATGAGAAAAGCTGTTCTAGATTAGGGATGACTAGACATGCCCAGTATTTGCTAAAATTTATGCTAATCTGTTCTCTAATCTTGGCACGCAATAATCTCCAGAAGGTAAAAATGCTAAGGAACAGTGGTCTGCCTCCTAAGGAAAGGTTCAGGATTACCAAGTACATTGTACTCTCCCTCTCTCTTTTTTGTTTGTTTTGAGGGTCTTTCTACATAACCTGGCTATCCTGAAACTCACTAGGTAGAACAGGTATTGAACTCACAGAGATCCACCTGCCTCTGCCTCCTGAGTTCTTTCTATTTTCAAAATAAGGAGCCTGATACACACTGCACCAATACCTGAGGCTCACCAACAGAAGAAAAAAGCACCCACCACCAAGGAAGTGTGCCTTGGCCAACACAGAATTCCCACAGAGTTGCCGCTACCCTTGTGTACTAATCAGAAACTGGTTCTGAAATGAAGTGTCCAACTCAGCCTCGGCACACATATGACACACCAGTAAGACCCAGATTGCACTGTACTGCAATGACTGAAATGATGTTGCTGTTTAATCAGTTTATAAAACAGCACCAGGAAAAAAAAATGCAAGCCAAGAGTCACAAGGATTTTCAATCACAGAGGTTGGTATGACATTAATCATAAGCTGTTGGGGCCTAGAATACTGGAGCTGAGCTGCCCAGACCAACAGTGGAACGTTCCAGCTCAGGCAAAAGGCTCCTTTCTGTAGCTGATGGTCTACTACTGATCACACACCAGAGCCCAAAACTGATGATGGTAATCATGACAATAAGTGGGAAAGTTTGATACATTTGCAATTTCCTAGCTTCAATTTTCGATAGATACATCTGCGTGTTAAACTTCCATGTACCTTAGTTAGAACCTGTATAATAGCTAGTGGAGAAATCCTCAAATGCCTAAGGCCTGAGAGCACAAGTATCTCAGAACTTTGTTCAATGAAGAGTCAACCATGGACTTCAGCTCAGGCCTTTTCGAATTATTTTGGGGCTGGGATAAGACTCAGCGGTACAGTGCTCATCTAGCATATATAAAGCCCTGGGTTCTATCCCCCCAGCTCCAAAAAAATCAATTCATTGAGACCTGGAAGACAAGGAAAATTTTTGAAGAAAAATAAATGAGTGCCACAACAAATCCAAATGAAGTATGTGATGAGCATCTCCATCATGTGAACAATCTGAGGATCATGAGATATAGTCAATAATCCCTCAACACAAGCACCTCTGCAGGGCTAGTGATGGTTTCATGTTCAAGTTACTTCACTTAAGAAATCATTTGCCCAGTGTGGTGGCATATGCTCTTTAATTCCAGCACTGAGGAGGCAGAGGTAGATGGATCTCTGTGAGTTTGAGGCCAGTCTGATCTACATAGACAGCTACAGGACAGCCAGGGCTACACAGTGAAACTGTCTCAAAAACAAAAACAAATAGGAAAAGAAACAAAATGGCAGATGTGATGGCACTTGCCTTTAATCCCAATACTTAGGAGGCAGAGACAGGAGGACCTGTGAGTATGAGACCAGTTTGATCTACAGAGTGAGTTATAAGACAGTCAAGATTACTTAAGAGAAACCTTATCTCAAAAAACCATCCATCCATCCACCCACCCACCCACTCACCCATCCATCCATCCATCCATCCATAAAAAAGAGAAAAAGGAAACTATATACATCCATGTGCAGGCTAAACTTATGAAGCCTCTGCAAATGACAGCACAACTGAGTTTACAGCCACTTGCTAATATGAAGTGCACTTCTTATAATGTAGGAATTCAGAAAACACAAACTTTCAATTGCTTGCTAAAGTGATTTGAGTTCTTAGCAAGACATGGAACAAGCATGAACACTGGGCTGACAATGAAGAGGATGAACAGTTGTTGTCCACTGCAGGCAGAATGAGAAAATGAGACCAGAACTGCAAGACATTTCCCTGCATACCAACTGGCAATTATAAATTCACCATATTTTTTTCAGGTTATAAAATAGTATCAGTTTGGGTTTAGTGATTTCATGTTTTAACAGGTGTTTAACACACTGAAAGATCCTTTTTTTCTTTTTTATAAAAAGCACTGTAATGGTGATCATATATCTGTAGACTGATGTCTATATTTCTCATTATTAGATAAATTCCTGAAACTCTATTATAAAATCACAACTTACAAAGTTGGTGCAGAGCCATTGTCTGTGAGGATGAGTCTGGGATGTTGCTGAATTGTGATGGGAGAGCTGGAACCTGACCCTGAGCTTGCTGATGAGACACTAGGTGGGCGCATCTCAGTTAGATAGTCGGGAGCAGAATCCACTTGGAGTGGTAGCTGGTGAATGTGGATGTCATCAGTGACGGGGGGGTCCATGATACCACAAGTGAGGATGTGTGAGAGGCTGCAGTCATCACAAGCACATCTGATCGGGAATTAAGGACAGTTACCAAGAAAGCCAACTCTGATGGATGGGTTCAAACCTCTGCTTGTTTCAGTGTGGGCTGAAGGCCAGCAGTACCAGGACAGCCTAGCTCACCTTCGCCTGTAGTTGCAGTTAGGGCAGTCCGGCATGCTCAACCGAGACGATGACAACATGTGCCTCCTGGTATCTGTGAAGTTGTTCTCGCCAGTAACCACTTTCTTACTAGTTAACTAGAGGAAATTATAAAACAATGGCTTAAATTTGCAAGACACTTCTTCCATTTCATGAACCATATTTCAACTATGGACAGTAATCACACTCATTTACAATCCAAGAGGCCCATCTTTTGCAGGTGGACAAAACAAAAAACAGGGCAATAGCCGTGGAGTATGCAGGCAGGGCCAGTCAAATGAAGAACAAAGCATCAGAAACCTATTCCCTTAACGCTCTAGTCTCCAGCAGACACATACTACATGCATTTTTGCAGATAACCAGAAGGTAGGACTGCTACAGACACCAAGTTTACTTGGTGTTTACTCTGGGTGTTTAGTACTTGTTAGACAACAGGAATTCCAACTGGTATGTGGAGAAAACTGGATCTGAGAGATGCCTAGAAGCAGTACTAAAACTTGACTGACAATGGGAATCTGGATTTCAAAGGGGAAGGGTGTGCCAGAACTTAACTGGTTCTATCAGCATACTCAGGCAGAAAGACCTCTGTCTCAACTTCAATCTGATGCAATTGGCTAATTGGTGCAAAGGGAAAGGGGGGTTCAGGAAATATGGGCCCTTGTACCATCTCTCACAATTCCCACTGAGATTATTCTTTTCAAACAAGTATATGGAAGAGCAAGAAACAGGCAAATGCAGTCAGTTTATCTGAAGGTTAAAGGCCCGGTGTATAATGACTTTAATACTGGCAGGAGCTGTCAATGGTCTTCATCGGTACCCTGTAACACAGAGTATGCTTAGATATCTAAATGCCACTTTTCTGTGCAGTAATTTACATGTCTCTCCTGTCAACCTTACCTGTTCTTCAATTAATCTTCTTTGTTTAAAAATCTCCCAGTCTTCTGTTAACATGCGCTGTTTGGTTTTCATTGTCATCTAGAAAGGAGATATAAAAGTACACAAAAAACCTTAGTAACAACTACACAGAACATTCTTGAAGAAGATCCTTTTAAATGATTTTTTTAAATGTATATACAAGAAAGATTACCTATGAACAAAACAGAGGTACAATACAAAAGAATGAGTCACCAGCTATTGCATTTTGGCCTCTTGCTTGACAATCATAGTACTATCATAGGTACTTTTCTCCCACGAAAAACAGAACCTCAGGAGTTTCTCACCTCGGAGAGCAGGGTCCATTTCCTGTGCAGAGGGAAGTAAGTGCTTGCTCTCCTGCACCTGACAGGCCACCAGCCTGGTTGGGGACTCCTGGAGCTCCACCCATATACATGACCTTCCTACTCCTGAGAACACTATTCCTATTATCACCTTTCATCGTTGTGCATTACCAACACTAACACTAACATAAATTAAAAATTTTAAAAATGAAGTATAAAACAATGCAACTCGAGAATCAGAAGAAAATCTGAAAAAGATTAATAACCAAAAAAACCTCAAACATCTGCCAACCCACTTGGCACATTCTCCATTCCAAAAACTAAGGTATGTACAGGCCAGCTTGTACCCCCTCTCCCAAATCCCCAAGAGCAGAGATCAACAGCAGCTTCTCAGTCAGTGCTGAGACTGCCAGCAGCACTGTGGGGCCCAAAGCAGACACTAGCTGCTGTTGTATGGCACTGTTGCCACCTGTCCCATAGCAAATTTATGATCCTCTTTATAGAAAGGTCTAGGTGCTGCACGTGTTTAGCTCAAGTACAGAGTGCCTACATCACACTGGATTCCTCCTACTATTGTAGTAAACCCAGATTAGTATAGGTGGTAGCCCTTTACAGGAGACAGGAATCATCCCAGGTGGTCTTACCAGGACAGCTGGGATGTGACATTGTATTGTATGCTGAGACACCTCTGAGTTTAGAGCCTTTTGGTGGTTTGTAACCTTAACTGACTTCAATGATTCTCCCCTGGGGATAGAGGCAAGCTCTCCTATATTTGTTCTCAATTCGGGGCACTTTGTGCCTCTCCAGCTCCTTATCCCCTTCCAAGTATCAATCACCATGATGACAAGGGTTAGCCAAGCACGGGCTGGTTTTGGTGCTTCAGTTTGGTTTTTTCATTCTCTCTTTTATAGTAATTTATTGTTTTATGAGTATTTTGCCTGCATGTATGGCTATGTGCCACATGCATACCTGATGCCCACAGAGGCCAGAAAAGTGTGTTGGACAGCCTGGAACTAGAGTTATAGATGCCTGTAAGTTATTGTGTAGGTACTGGGAATCAAATCTGGGTCCTCTGAAAAAGCAGCCAGTGCTGTCAACTGCTGAGCCATCTCTCCAGCCACCTCTACTCTGGTTCTGACTGTCCATACAAGGTTCACATGCTGAAGGCTTGTTCATTAGCACATAGTAATGTTGGGAGGTGAAGGAACCTTCTAGGAGTTATCTCCTGGTAGAAGTTAGGTCACTGGGCCATAACCTTGAAGTACACATCAGGACCCCAGAGCATTCCTCTTCCAGCTTCCTGGAGCCCCAAGGACCTTCTTCGTCATGACCTCCAACCATGTGCCACCACAAAGCACAGCAAAACGCAAGGGATCTTCCTCTTAGGCTGGCGATTAAAGCCAGGTGTGGTGGCACAGAGCTGTCAATGAGTACTCAGGAGGCAGAGGCAAGAGGATCACAAATTTAAGGATAGCATGGACTACAAACAAATGACAAACTTGTATTCTCTCACAGTGATGGGAAACTGAGAAATGTCTTTTTGCTTCATTGTTTCAGAGTACTGATGACCCAAACCCTCACTGCTTCTCCCTGATTTTGATAACCTCAATAAACAGCCATGTTCTGAAGCCATAGATGTTCTCTAATAGATTCTCATTGTCCACAGTGCACTGCAGTCTGCTTTTTCAAAATCTGATTTTGTATAAAATAGAAAAGCTCATGTAAAACTAAATACCATTTATGTAATTCTCTTGCTATCATTGTAAGAAGGTGACCCTGGAGTTAACTGTCAGGGTCTTCCTAGAATTCTAGGAGGCAGATTCTCAGGGAGAAGTTAGCTTCCACTCTGGCCCTTCCTACTTCTGGACCCAGCTCTCTCTGCTGCTAGAACAGCAGGGCTCAGAAAGCAGATTGCTATGCACACAGGGCTCAGAGGAAGGGCAGTTGCTGGTCCCTTTTCTGTGATTGCCTCTGTGCAACTGGGCTGTCAGCTACATGTGGGGTCAGGATCTGATTCTTGAGGCTATAGGGGGACAGCTGCAGCAAAGGCCCCACCCATACTATGCCTGTCAGCCTGGCTATTCTCAGATTCCTCCCTCCCCCCAATCCATAGGCAGACACTGCAGCTAATTAACCTGCTATAGCCTGTCCCCCAAACTGTAATCTACTGTTCAGCTCAAGAACAGCCTTGTTCCTGGCACAGATCTGGTAAATCTGTCTATAAGATCAAACAAAAAGATAATTTAGGGCCACACTCACTGTAAAGAAAGAAGAGAGCAATAACTGTTTCCCCCGCAGGGTTAACAGTCTCAAACAGCAGGGAGGGCACTGCACAGGCAATGACTATGCGGAGGCCAAGGATACATCACAGCAGAATCAAAGGTTTCTCAGTGCCTCTAGCCCCATGACAAGCTCAGAAGCAGTGAACTTCTTACAGTGACAAAAGTGAGACTAGTCCACTGATACCATGAGGGTTAAAGTTAGTAAACAGGGACAGTTTTCTCAAGTTCTGAACAAGAAACCCTCTTTCCAACCACTGAGCAGCAAATGGAGAGGAGTAAGGGCTCAGTCAGTATCTAAAAGGCACAATGACCTTGGGATTCATGTGGGACCAGCTTGTATCTCAACCCAACACAGCTACACATATCTGTTTACAATTTGCCTTGCACACACAACAGTAGACTGCCATTTCTTTTTTACTCTTCATACCAGCACCTTTAAAACATAACCTTTAAAACCTAAAGCCTTGCAGGGCAGTGGTGGCACACAACTGTAATCCCAGCACTCGGGAGGCAAGAGCAGGCGGATCTCTGTGAGTTCAAGGCCAGCCTGGTCTACAGAGCAAGTTCCAGAACAGTCTCCAAAGTAATACAGAGAAATCATGTCTCGAAAATAAATAAACAGACAAACAAATAATTTTTTTTTGGTTTGGCTTCACTAGACACTCTAAAAAGGCAGGGGGCCAGGATGAATGGCAGAAGTAACATCTTAACAACATGTCTGGTGTCTCCTCTGAGATGCAGTGGTCACCTGGTAAGGGGTACCCCCCTTCAAGCCCATGTCCAGCAGGCACATCCCATCTGTCCTACTACCCTCTGCCCTTATGTCTGTTCTCTACTGGGCACTTCTAGATGAAGAATGGGCTCTCAACAGCACCATGATTAAATGGCTGCTGGACCTGAAAGGCCTGGTAACATCCCAAGGTCCTTCATTAGGACACAGAGGTAGTAGGTACAACCCTGGTGAGGGCCTAATTGCTGCTGCCACACAATAATAGCCTCAGAGTGCAGTGTGTACCTTGGGAGCAACATTTACCTGTTCATCCACATAGGCATCGATCCTCTTCTGACACTCCAGCCACTCTTCAGCAACTTTGCGCAATTCTTCCTCAGAACGCTGGTACCTCTGCAGCAAGGTGCTGTATGTGTCTTCATTACAAGTGTCATGTGTGGTGGTTCCTAGCCTAGGAGGGAGAAGACCTATCACAAAGGAAGAGCCCAGAAGCTCTGAACCAGACAGGAGAATCTTGCCACTTTTGTCTAACTTTATCACCTCCTTTTACAAAACATACCATACAGCAAGGCTGCTACCTGGGCTTAAAAGAATATATACACAAAGCACTCTGAACAGAACCACATATAAAGGAGATGGCTTAAAGAAATAATAGCACCTGGTGAAAGAAACTAGCAAGAATTCTAAAAACACTAAGGCTATAAGATATGGAGCTATATACATATTTATTAACTATATACATATGGAGCTATATACATATTTATATACTGGCCCAGAGAAAAGAAATGTTTAATGACAAATACAAATGCTATAATTATACACATCCACTTATTTTGAAGTGGAAATACATTCATATCAAGGAAAGGCATGCTGAAACATGTTTAATAAAAATATGTTGTGCATTAATACAAGAAAAATATGTGCAAAAAAAACACAGTGATATACAGTGTCTGCCACTTCATGATTTTTACCTGTAATAATCTAGTGGGATATTTTGGTAAATTTATTTATCTTCATTTTGCCTGCATGTATGTCTGTGTGAGGGTTTCACACATCCTGGGACTGGAGTTACAGACAGTTGTGAGCCATGTTGTGGGTGCTGGGACTTGAACCCAGGTCCCGTGGAAGAGCACTCAGCACTCTTAACGACTATGCCATCTCTCCTGCTACCCCTCCACAGTGGTTTAATAATGAAAACAAATAACAGAGTCACCGGGTGTTGGTGGCACATGCCTTTAATCCCAGCACTTGGGAGGTAGAGGCAGGCAGATCTCTGTGAGTTCGGGGCCAGGCCAGCCTGGTCTACAGAGCAAGTTCCAGGACACCCTCCAAAACAATACACAGAAACCCTGTCTCGAAAAACAAAACAAAATAAAAAAAAAAAAGAAAGAAAAGAAAAAAGAAATAACAAAGTCATTTTTAATCAAAAATTGTTCACAGACAGAAAAGGACAGAAGTCGTTGCCAAAATCTTTTCCTTTCACTTTGTCAGGGTAGATCACATTTGTGAACACTGTAAGAAG
Organism: Mesocricetus auratus; assembly: GCF_017639785.1. NCBI lineage: Eukaryota > Metazoa > Chordata > Mammalia > Rodentia > Cricetidae > Mesocricetus > Mesocricetus auratus. Next base: position 14,558,292 of record NW_024429190.1, on the reverse strand, counting down.
AGGGAATTCACAAAAAAATCTAGTGGTTGCAAAGTCACCTGTACAGATGTCCATCTAGGCTCTGCACCAATGTAGACCCTAGATCCTAGGGTCCTAAGAACAGTTGACTGTTGCAGCCTTCAAAGAGATTTTCTCCTGATTACTGCTGCTGCCAGCCTTGTCCTTCATTGAATTGATTCTAGTCTTCAATATAAAACTCAATTTCTAAGCCAAGCCTTTAATCCCAGCACTCAGGAGGCAGAGGTAAATGAGGTCGATTTCTAGTCTACAGAGTTCCAGGACAGTCAGGGCTACAACAGAGAAACTCTCTCAAAAAAACCAACAAACAAACAAATCCCAATTCCCATGTGTGATGGATTGAATGAGAACTGTCCCAATAATCCAGGGCATTTGACTACTTGGTCTCTGGTGGGTGGTGCTGTTTAGGGAGGTTTAGGCAGTGCAGCTTTACTGAAGGAAGTATGTCACTAGGGACCAACCAGCTTTGTGATCATAGTTGAGATGGAAAATCTCAGTTTCCTATTTTTGCTGCCATGCTTTCCCTCCATTGTAGACTTTTATGTCTCTGGAACTGTAAGCCCAAATAAACCCTTCCTTCTGTGAGTTGCCTTAATTATCATGTTTTATCACAGCAACAGAAAAGGAACTAAGATAGCATAAACTTCCATCCTGCCTTTCTTCCCAAGTATTCTTCTCTACTTCTACCTGTTCCAAGTTATAAGTACAGACTATTGGAATCAAGGACAGTGGAACTGACAGGGACCCAGCAGATCGCATTGGTGATGGAATGAGGACCAGTGCCTCTGTAAGACAAACAGCCTGATTCTTTAATTGGTAGATTGCCAGGAAAAATGGGGCAAGACAGCAAGTGAACTCAGAGAGAAGACTCTCAAAGGACAAGGAAAAAAGAGAACTTCTGTTTGAAGATAAGAAAATATTTTGTAAATACAGTTAACTGTAAATATAACTGTTATTGAATCATAACTAAAAATGGTAAAACATCAGAAAATTTAAAGTCAAATGACACTGAATTATAATTTTAAGTGGATGAATTGTATAGTATGTAAATAATCTTAATAAAGTGGCCGATAAAGCAAGTAGCTTTCTTGTGCTTTGTTTTTGGATCTGAAATGTCTCCCAAAGGTTCCTGTTTTGAAGACTTAGTTCCCAGAGTGGCAGTGTTCAGAGACAGGGCTTTTGTGGGTGGCTGGATTATGGGCTCTGGCCTCACCAATGGACTAGTTCACACATGGGTTCAGAGTTTTCTAGGTTACATAGAATAATAGGTGTAAAATTGATGTACTTTTTTCCTGAATCCTTTCTCTGCTCAGCAGCTACCACAAGGTGAGCAGCTTTGCTCTGCCAAGTACTTCTGTGATGGTGAGCCAAAACAAACCTTTCCTTTTCAAAAGTTGATCCCTGCAGCATTCTGTCACTCTGTTAGTATTAGAAAGCTAACAGAAAGAAACTGAGTTTCTATGAATATGGATAGCCCTTAGGCCGTGTACTTATTTTGTATGTGCAAGGCCATTTGCTGCATGAGGCAGGCAGAGCAGGAGACCTGCTTGCTGTCTTGGGTTTGTCACTTCTGCCTTTTTTGGCTTGAGATAAGATCTCTCACTGAACCTGGAGCTCAACAATTCAGTTACAGCGATTGGTCAGCAAACTCAGGACTCGCTTGTCTTCTACCCAATAATGGAAGTTATAGATACACATGGCTATACAGATGACTTTTATGTGGGTGCTAAGGTTTCAAACTTAGGTCCTCATCCTTGCACAAGACCTCTTATCCACTGATGCCCTCCCATCCCAGTTGCTGTATATATTTCTGTGACAGGTATTACCATAAAGACCCTGGCTGTCCTGAAACTCCCTAATTCCCTATACAGATGAGACTGACCTCTAAAATAATTTATGTTAACAAAAATAATACAAAACACATTAAATAAACTAAGTACTGGCCATAGGTTTTTTGTCATCTCATAATCTATTAAGCTACATGTGTGTTTGCACAGTTTACATATTATACTTTATTTTTTTTTGTTCATCCCCCTTTTGAGGCAGGGTCTCTCTACATAGTCCCGGTTGTCCTTGGATTTACAAAGATCCAGTTACTTCTGCCTTCCAAGTACTGAGATTAAAGGTATGTGCCACCATGCCTGGCCCACTCCATTATTTTTTTTTTTTACAAGTTAAAAAAGCCTATACAAGTATGTATTTCATTAGTAATTTGCGGGAAAATTTTTGAGTTATTAAATTTATACTTGTACACTATAAATTCAAGTTTAAACTATTCTTTGGGTTGACAAATGAGTCTGTGGCGGGACACAAAAGGAGAACATTTTCTGGAATGACTAGGACTCCTTAAGAGGGCATGCTACTTTCCCTCTTTCCTGTACCTCATTTCTTCTTAGGTCCTGAGGGTAATAGGGAGTGAACCCTAGAGTAACACTCAAAACTAGGATACTATTCATCTTTGCAATGTGGTTGTAATTCCCAGTGAGAAACAAAAATATTCAGAACATGGGCCCAGAAAACAAAGGTTTCTGTCAGCCTTTGGAAATCAACTGGATGACAGATGCATCAAATCCAATATTCACCAAGAAAAGAAACAATGGGCAGGTAGTAAGACTTGCTCTAGCCCTAAGGGAGGGGTGAATTCAGTGAACCTCACAACTTGGGCAAAAGCGCATTCATGTTAAGCTTGGCTTCCTTTCCTTTTACCAGGGTTGCAGTCAGATATTCCCATTATAGTATATCCTCTAAGCCTCTAAGAGTATACTGGATGCTTCTGCCTTTTAAATTTATATGTGTGTGGGTGTGTATACACATTATATATATATTTGTGTGTGTACAGATGTGTGTGTGTACACACATCCAGGAGCCATAGTTTGCATTGGAAATCAGAGGACAAATGTGTAGGTGTCTTCTCTCCTTTCACCATGTGGGTCCTGGAGATCAAACCCAAACTCAGGTAATTAGGCTTGGTGGCAAGTACCTTTACCTGCTGAAACATACTGACCATCATCTTGTAGCAAATACTATGCAATAGTGGACATGGAAAGAATGTCTGGGAAGCAAACTGAGGCTGAGTGAAACTGGTAAAATCTGCAAAAAGCACACCAGTTCTGCACAGCACCTTGCCCTTACCAACTACCTCTAAGGTGCTTCTTTCTCTAAACATGAGGTTGAGTAAGGCAAATAAAGGTGGCTGTTGTTAGTGTGTGCCTACACTGTGGAACTGTGCTTCTATTTTAACAGATAAGAAACAAAATCAAGAAGATACTGAGGTACCTACTCAGCTCTACTGAGTAATGGCTGATGAAGGAAGGGCTGCCTGCAGGACAAACACATACCCATGCAGCACGCCTCCATTTAGCATAACAAATGTCTACTAGAGAGTTCTGCACTTGTGCACTTAATCTTGTTGACAGAAAAGAATCACTCACCAGCTCTCCTGGTAAGAAGTGACATAGGTACTCTACAAACCTAGATGTTAGCACATCTAAGCCTAGGGGAGTCAAAGGTACTCTGAATCCCATGTTCTTCCTCCTCTTCCAGATCCCTTCACCATAATGCAAGAACCCTGCCAGGATCCATGACTGAACCAAGGCCTGTCAAGTAAAGCACTGTTTGCTGGAGCCTTTATTTATTTATGAGGCATTACACCTGAATAGCATTTATATTAGTTTATTATTTAAAAGTTTAACTGAGGGCTGAAGAGATGGCTTAGCAGTAAAGAGCACTGGCTGCTCTTGCAGAGGACTCGAGTCTGAGTCCCATCACAAACACTGTGGCACACAATTGCCTAAAACTCCAGAGGATCCAATGGCCTCTTCTGGACTCCTTAGTCACTGCAGCATGTGAAGCACAGACATGCATATAGGCAAAATACTCATACATATAAAATATAAATTACAGCTAGGCGTTGGTGGCACACGTCTTTAATCCCAGCACTCGGGAGGCAGAGGCAGGCGGATCTCTGTGAGTTTAAGGCCAGCCAGGTCTACCGAGCAAGTTCCAGGACAGCCTCCAAAACAATACAAAGAAACCCTGTCTCAAAAAAACAAAAAACCAAAAACAAACAAAAAAAATTTAGTTGTATTATGATCTTAGGTTTAGAGCTTTCTGTCTATCCCAATGCCCTATTATTTTTCCTTTAAGGACTTCCACGTGTAGTGGTCTACAAGCATGAACACACACACAAGATCACAGGAAAAGACAATCCAAGTCAAGACAAAATACCTGATCTGAGACACCAGTGCTGGCAAGCTGCTCTGGAGAAGTGGCTCTGAGAAGACCAGATTTTCAAACAGATGTTTGTTATGCAGTTCCCATGTCACCTGGAACTTCTTCAAATGTTCATTTTCCTAATTTGAAAAAGGGGAAAAAAAGATAACAAAGAAGTGGTGAGTGGATGAAATTATGAAACTTCTTAGGAGGACACCCCTAGGTTCTGCCACCTTCTGCCAGGCCTAGAACATCTTGTTTCTGAAGAGTCATTGTGCCTTGCTTGTGTCAAAACATACGAAATCAGATCTCTTATTTTAACAATATGGTTTGTCACCTTGCTGCATTCTAAGCAACTCCTACCCACCCCAGGCCTAGACATGGGTGGTCTCAGATATGAAAAAGGTATGGGGGATGGACTATGGGGACGAACTGACAACAAAAACCTAGGACTATTGAGATGGCTCAGCTGATTACCATGGTTAGTGTTAACCTAATGACCAAAGTTCGATCTCTGGAACCTACAAGGTGAGAATCAGCTCCTACAAGTTGTCCTCTTGACTTCCACAGGCATGCACACACAAATACCGAAAACATTTTTAAAAAGAAAAATATGTTTGAGTTCAGACAATACTTTTCTCATCTGTCTTTGTTAAAGCACATTCTGACAGATGCAAATAAATTCTTCACTGGGGATACTTGCAAGAAAAGGCTTTCATTTCCTAGGAAACATGAGCAAACTCATCAAGTGTGAATGACATGCTTGGAACCCATGGCAGTGCCACCACAGTCCATCAGTGCTCTCCGACTCTTCTGGGCTGGATTACTCTCTGTTTTAGCCTTCACATGTATTCTCAGCCTAATTTTTCCGAGAAATGTCAGTAGAGAAGGCAAAGGCTCCTTGCTACATCTTCCATGCTGCTCTCATGTGCCCCACTTCTGTGTCCTTTAGAGGCACATACTATAGAGCTCTAGGCTCCATTACTTCTTTTTAATTATCAATTCTCTTTTGGATCTCTGTTTTTCTATTAAGCTTTGTCTCCTTTATCTTTGTTTCTTCATTATCAAAGATATAATTCTCTAGGCCTTGAACATGCTGGACAAGCCCATTATACAGACCCTGTTTTGTTTGAGATAATGTTTCACTATGTACCTCTGCTGACCTTTAACTTAGGGTCCTCCCGCCTCTGCATTCTAAGTGCTGGGGTTAAAGGTGGTGTATGTGTGCATGTGTGAAGGAGCCAGAGAGATTGTATGCTCCTGAGTTTATTAGGGGTGTGTGTTTATGTGTTTCCGAGTTTATTTTCTGCCAAACCTAGATGATCATCTTAACCCTTGACTCATGAATTTAATTTTTTTTTTTATTTCTTTAGACACAGAAGCCACAGTTACTTTATACTCTCTGAAAATTCACTATCTTTGGAGTGTAGCTGTTTTATCTCCTTGTTCTCAGCTGTATTGGCTAGAGAGATGGCTCCACAGTGAAGAGCACTGGCTGCTCTTCCAGAGGACCTGAGTTTGAGTCTCAGCACCCATATGGCAGCTCACTTTGTAACTTCAATCACAAGGGATCCAGTGCCCTCTCCTGGACTATCTATGTAGGACCAGACAGGAAGGTGGTGCAGACACACATGAGGTAGAGCACCCATACACTTAAAATAAAAATAAACTAAATTTAAAAACAAAGAAACTAGTAAGCTTCTCATCTGAAGGGAGATGTTTTACCTATGCACAGCTTGGACCACTGAAGAGTAACTTCCAGGTTCTTTGGTGTATCACAAAAATCCAGGGTCATGATAATCACAGCTCTTGCTCGCCATCCCAGGATCAGGAGAAATCCCTAAGGCCAATGTTGGCTTGAGCATAGGAGTTCTCAGGATTCAAGTTTTAACTAGTAGGTCTTCCTCCCTTTTTATTTTTTATGCCTTCTCAGCAATGTTTTAAAAGATTTTATCTTCTTTTATATGACTTTCTAAATTTACCTGTTTCCCCTGGAATATTGCAGAGTATGTAATCTATGCCATGCAGTATCAAAAGTAATATTATTACATGTACAGCATTGTGATCATACATCTGCATTTTGTTCTTTCAAGTGTTAACTGGGTTCAAACAACAAGAAAATATTTATTGTAAGTTAATAATTATTTCACTCCTGGGCATATACCCAGAGAACTCCATACCCTATCATTGAGATATTTGTACTCCTATGTTTATTACTGCTTCATTCTCTACAGTAAAGAATTATTATCAACCTAATTGTCTACAAACAGGTGAATGGACAATGAAATTTGGTATGTATGTATGCGTGCATGTATAACTGTATAGTATTTAGCTCTGAAGAAAAAAGCAATAACGATATGTAAGAAAATGGATGGGCTTAGAATACATATTAAGAGCTGCATGTTCTCGCTCATATGCAGAATCTAGCCAATAATATATGTATATATGTAAACAAATGTACATGTGGGCACAGTAAGCCATGAAGAAAAGAGCAAGAAAGGCTATTAGGAGATGAGAAAGTACTGAATAAAGATAATGAATGAGTTATGGAAGAGGATTTTTTAAAAAAAATTTAACTGTCAGGGATTTTTTAGTTTGGGTGGTAAATGCATAAAAATATATCAAACATGCAGCTAAACAACTTGTACTCTTAATGAAGTATACTGAAATGCATAGATTTGGGGAATGGTTAATTTTGGTGACTTCAAGTTACATGTGAAGCCCAGGGCCTTGCACATACTAGGCCATGATTCCCACCACTGAGCTCAAGCTAAACTCTATTAACTTTGTAAGATGGAGTTCATCTGAGGAGGGCTGGACATCAGCAACACTGATGCCTTTAAAAAACAATAGCAGCACCTAAAACCAAGTCTAGAATAGGCAAAGTCCCCAAGGGGAGGAGGAGGAGGACTAGAAGGTACAAGAGGGTACATAGGACAATTACAACTACCAGGGCCCTCACATTCAACTTGCCTTAGTCACCTCACCCAATTTTCCATAAGCACGTGTCTCACACACCTCTTCTTGAAAGTAGTTACCCGGCACAGTGGTAGACTGCAGCAGGGAAACTGGATAGTCTGGTGCTGTTACAATGTCTTGCCAAGTAGTATTATGTGAACTTTTCTGGAGAGCCCCATTAACATCAGAACCAGATAAAGAACCAATGGTTACTGTACATTTTTCCCCCCCAAAACACAGCCACCAGTAAGAATGCATTAAAACCCACCCACTGAAGTGTCACTTAATAATCAGATGAAATATTGGTGAAGCCTTGCACTATGGGGAGGAGGGGACCACACCTGATGAAAACAGGGAGGCAGCTTAGGGAGCTTTGTGGTTGTCCCTAGGGATCTTGGTGAACTTCCAACTGCAATGACTGTATTTCCATGCAATGCCTCTCTCTGTCCACCCAAGAATGGGGTGATCAGAGATTCACTTGTTTGACCTGCTAGAACCCTGTAAGGAAAGGGCAAGGCTACTTCAGTAAACCCATCCCTTTCCTGCACTGCTGCTTGGTGCACACATGAAGAAATCCGTCCAAGAGGCCCTTTCATTGAGTGCAGCACCAATCACCAGCAGTACATCAACACCAACCCAAGACACCAAAAACTTCTTGGACTTCCTGTCAATGTCACTGTTTTCACCTCCATATCCTAATTCTTTACTTGCTAGTGGTTAGGTCTTCCCAAACAAATTTTCATGCTGTGGTTCCTAGACATTAATTCTCTCAATGCTTCTATCTGCCAGCAAAATCCACCGAACTAGGATTAACCCTAGTCTGTCTTGTGTGGAAAAGGAGTCAGTGACTGTGCAAGGAGGACTTAACAATAAAGTCAGTCCCCTAGCTGCATACCACCTCCCCTATCACACGCTTTTGTTCTTCAGTTCACCTCAGCAGCAAGGACAGAAGTGGGCATGGTCCCTCACCAGAGTGCCAAGAAAGGTACTGATGGATCGTGCAGCCTGGCAGAGGGCACTATACTCCTCCAGTAGTAGAGAGACAAAGTGGTGTGCCTGTGGTGGGCCCTGCAAGCCAGATGGTGCCTTGGTTTTCGCTGCAGCAGACAGCTGCCGGAGCAGGCGGACCTTCATTTCCAGCACATACTCCCGGGCTTGTTGCTCCAACCGCTGGTAGAGCTGATAGGGGTCCCGCTCACAGAGCCTAGAGAGACAAAGAAAGAGTTGACTACTCAGTCATGGCTTTCCATACATGTCAGATGACAGGTAGTCTTTATGCCAGTGGGTGTCTTTTGTTAAACACCTTTCTTGTGACAATCTGTGGGAATGCGAGTAACTCACAGGGAAACTGACATTCCCCCAAACGCTTCCTCTGACTGCACTGTTTACACAACCTGTGTAGGGACTCTGTTCTATGTTCATTGTCCATAAGAACAGACCTAAGGCCATCTAGTCTGAGGAAGGTATTATAACTCACAACCAAGAGGTAAAAAGCCTCCCTTCTACTGTGCCTGAAAGCTGGCCCCAGATGCTAACACAATGAGCGGGATTTAAAAAGTGACAAGTTCCAATCCCAGCAGAGGTGATACGTGGTTGGAGGGCTGGAGCTAAGTTTACCTTTCTTCTGGCGAACGCCTTTAATCCCAGCACTCAGGAGGCAGAGGCAGGCGGATCTCTGTGAGTTTGAGGCCAGCCTGGTCTACAAAGTGAGATCCAGGACAGCCTCCAAAGCTACAGAGAAACCCTGTCTCGAAAAACCAAAAAAAAAAAAAAAAGTTTACCTTTCTTCTTTCCAGGAACTCAATATACCATACAAATGAGCCCATGTTATTTTCAAAATCAGAAAAAGTTTTAAATACAGGTCATTCATCCTATTTTTAAACTATCAACAAAGCAATGAAATGCATCCTTGTAACTAGCCACAATGGTAATGAATTTGTCCAAATTTATAGGTGATTCTTTTTATAGTTTTGAGAAAAGGTAGTCTTTCTTCCTCAGCCTCCTAATGTTGGATTATAGGCTCATGCAATAGGGTGATCTAGTTTTTAAAACCTGCTCTATAACATTTGGCATCACTATGGCTAAAGTTGCACTTCTTTTAAAGGTACATTTCTGAGATGCCTCTAGATCAGTTGTTTTCAACCTGTGGGTCACAATCCCTTTGGGGGCATCAAATGGCCCTTTCATAGGGATCACCTAAGACCATTGGAAAAAACAGGCATGTATACTATGATTCATAACAGTAGCAAAACTACAGTTATGAAATAGCAATGGAGATAATTTTATGGAGGAACTATATTGAGGGTTGCAGCATTAGGAAGGTGAGAACCACTGTTCAAGATGGAAGCCTAGGACCACTGAAGCAATAACCAAAACATCTGGAATATGCCACTATGAAGAACCAGCAGAGTTCAGTGGTTGTTTTAGAATTCATTAAGCTTTAAGTTTTATTTAACAGATTCTTCCATCTTTGGCCACCACATTAAATCTAAAGAGAAGAGCATAGCTGGTACCGGTTCTATTAAAAAAAAAGGGGGGGGGGAAGGGGTTGGACCATTTTTAATCCCTGTACTCAAGATGGGAAGGTCTCTGTGAGTTCGAGGCAAGCCTGGTTTACACAGGAAGTTCCAGGCTAGCCAGAGTTACATGGTAAAAATCTTGTCTCAAAAAAAAAATCCTAGTAAATAAATAAAAATAAAAAGACGTATTTATCATTTTTAATGTGTGTGTGTATGTGTACCTGAGTTTATACGTACTTTGTGCATGCCTAAGCCATGGAGGCCAGAAGAGGGAATTGTATCCTCCTGGAATGTGAGTTATGAGCTGTCATGTAAGTTGTGGGAAACAAACCCAGGTGCCCTGCAACAGCAGCAAGCACTTTACTTGTTAAGTCATCTCTTTATTACCTCCTGTTTCCTTTCTATAGGTACACATCACTTAAGTTGTAAAAGACAAGAATCAAGTAAAAATGTGCAAGGCAGTATGTAAATCTGTGTATACAATCTGCTAAGCCTTGTGTACAATGTGCAAGGGAATAAAGATGTAAAGCCACATATACAATGTGCTTGGAAAAAATGAACTGGTAGGACTCTCACTATGGATGCTACACTTAAAAAAAAAGTATTAATTTTTTAACATTCAAATATAGTGGGTTCCCCCCCATGACTAGAGATCAAACTCAGGGCTTTTCACATGTTATGCAAAAGCTCTACCACTGAACTAACCTACCCTAGCCTTTGGTTTGTGGAGACAGGATCTTACTATGTGGCTTAGATAGCCTTGAATTTGCTAAAATTTATAACCCTGCCTTAGTTTCTCTATGCTGGGATTGCAGGTATATATCACTAAGTCTGGCGATAATTTTAAGAAGAATGTATTCCCTATGTTTAAGGACACAAGATTAAATGAGCAAGGAGCAACTGAACTCACAGGAATACTAGAGGGCTGAGTTCCTTGCAAGCACAAGGAACTGAGTTCAAAGCCCCAGTACTCTTGTAAAAAGCCAGACATCGCTGAGCATGTCTGTCACCTAAGCATTGGGAGGTAGAGACAAGTGGTTTCTGAAAGCTGACTGGCACCTAGCCTAGCTGAAAAAGGGGTGGATATCCAAAGCTTGATGGCCACCAGCACAGCCAAAATAGTGGGCTTTTCCAGTTCAGTGAAAAGCCCTGTCTCAAGGCAACAAGGAGGAGAGCAACAGTGGAAGACACCCTGCCTTCCCTGAACATGAATACATCTACACACTCATGTGCATGTACCACACACATACAAACTCTTAAAAAAGGAAGTCTGTGGACACCACCTTACAGTTTTATCAGTGCAGTGAGATTAGAAGCATTTTGATTCTTTGTTCATTTCTCTATTTTATAAATTTAAGGGAAAAAGGTGATACTTTTGAGAATGGATTTTTTTTTATTTATAAAAAGTTTTGTTTTTTTTATGTGTATGTGAGTTTTGCTTGCATATATACCTGAGTGCCACATGTGTACCTGGTATCCAAGGAAAAGGTTGGATTCCTGAACTTAGAGTTATAGACAACTATGAGCCACTAAGTGAGTAATGGGAACTAAACCAAAGTCCTCTCCAAGAGCAGCCAATGCTTCTAATTACTGAGCAATCTCTCCAGCCCATGCAAACAAATTTCTTATGAAATTTGTAAGTAGTTCATCCACTCAATCATTCACACATGTGTTCACAGATGCTGCTCCACCTGAATGAATTCTGTGCTGATCCTGTTTTAAAATATCACAGATGTAGCGTGAAGAGTCTGAGATGTCATGGATTTCATGTGCCATTAACTAGGAAACCTCTCCTTAAAAGGCACTAACCATGTGGAATTTTCTCATATAATACTAAGTAGAAGACAGGACAAATCTTGAACACAATGCTTTGCCAATCAATGCCCCTGCTTCTTTGACATAATCTGCTTGGCAACTGTGACACCGTAAGATGCCAAAAGTGTGCAATCAAAATGTGAAAACAAAACAAAATGATAACCAATTCATGAAATATCAGGTTCATATTTGTTGCCTTTATTTGGAACATTTCAAAAATCGGGGGGGGGGGAAGGCATACTTAAGTTGTTAAGGAAAAACAGAAAGACACCCACCCCGCTTTCTGTCAGTCACTGGACACAAGAAGCCTGTTACAGAACAGATGCTGGGCAGGAGCCATTCCTTGTAAGAGAAGCTGCTGTGCACCTCAGGGTAGGTGCCTTCACAAGCTGCCCCATCTCACAGTGCTTTACTGGACAGGAACACTCTATTCTTGCTTTTTTTCCTGAGCTACAAATGCAAAAGTGCTTATGAAAGTATGCAGCATCACCTGATGCAGCAAGGATGCTGGCATCTTGACTGTGTTATTGTTAATACATGACAGAAACATCTCAACTTAGAAACAAGAGAACCTGCAACTTTTTACCCACAAGGTTCATGTTGGTCAGTTGTCTGCTGAAGATCTGAGCTGTACCAATGGCTCAAAAAGCCTAGCTGAGCTTTACTCAGGACAAGCACTGAGGCTCCATGGGCAGCAGAGAGGGCAGTGATTGGATGGGGCTGTAATATGAAGGGGCAAACAGTACCTATCCACGAGCTCCTTTACTCCCTCTTTGTCGGGAACCAAAGACTGGTCCTGGTCTTCTGCCAGTGGGGTCCCCGCCTGGCGGTATATGCATCGGACCATGTAGCGTACTTCTGACCAATAGTTCTGAAGCTGCTGTGGTTCCCGGTCTGTCTCTGCTGAGATATCTCTGTGACAACACAGGAACCAGCAGAGTTAAGAGAGCAGTCTACCTAACTTATCTTAAACCCCCAACTCCCATATATACCCCATATTGTACAAGAGCCCACTTAATTTTGTCAATCCTTGTCCCAGCCAGTGGTGCAGCCTTTTTCTATCAACTTTTCCTTCAATTCCATACACATATATTTATGCTCACCTTAGGCTCATTTTAATTTTTTAATTTTCTTTTTCTTGAGACAAAGTCTTGCTACGTAGGCCCGACTGCACTGGAATTTATTGGTAGATCCCCCTGTCTCTCAAGTACTGGGATTATGGCATGAAATACCAGTTTACTTTTCTTTAAATTCTAAGAGTTCTCCTACTTTGCTCTTTATGAGGCCCAGCTTCCTAGTGTTCCCTCAAGGGCAGGAATTTTGTCTTTTTGTAGTTTTCCTCATACTAGCAAGCCATGCTCTATTTTTAGGTGTATGCCAAAAAGGTACTGTTATTTGTCAAAAGAACCCCATTTTCAAGGCAAGCACAACATGCTCCTAGATACCTGTGACCTCAGCATGAGCAGCACGACCAACTCAACACATACCTGCGCTCACTGCAGGCTTCACATGAGCAGGCATCTGAGGGCGTGGTGCCTAGCCCTGATGAGGTCATCGTCTGTGTGCCTAGGGCCAGCCTCCCAGCACCACTTGTCTCAGGCTGGGAGCCCCCAAGTGAGGAGTGCACAAGAAAATCTTGGCCCTGTTTTAAAAATAGAATATAAAAGACCAGTTATGCTTATGACATCAATTGTCTATTGACTTTTAAAAATGCCTTCTAGAGTCAGGTGTAACAGTGCATGACCTTTATCCCAGGGTTCAGGAAGTAGAGGCAGGTGAATCTGTTAGTTTGTGGCCAGCCTGGTCTACACTGTGAGTTGTCAGACAGCCAGAACTACATAAACCAGTCTCAAAAACAGAACAAAACAAAAGTACCTATTACAAAAGTGTTACAACATGGACCCTGAAATCTATAGCAAACAGTTTAGGGAGTGAAAGGGGGCTAATGGGAGACAAAGTCTACTACACAGCAGTACAGGCCAGCCTTGAACTCATTATACAGTCCAGATTTTCTTGCCTCAGTATGCAGCACACTGAACAGGTAATAAATTCTAGGCTTTGTCTGGATCAATGCTGTTCTTACTTCCAAAGGTTTTTACCATCACATGAGAACATCCAATAGATTCTTTTTGTTTGTTTGGTTTTTTGAGACAGAGTTTCTCTGTGTAACCTGGTTGTCCTCAAACTTGCTTCATAGACCAGGCTGGTCTTGAACTCACAGACTTCCACTTGCCTCTTCTTCCCAGTGCTGGGATTAAAGGCATTCACTACCACCGCTCAGCCAGCTTTTATTCAAAGGGGAAGAGGGAAGGGGGAGAGGGAGGAATGGAGGGAGGCAGGCAGGGCAGGGTAGTGCAGATAACCCTGACTTGCAGTGCCCTAATCAGCATGTGATGATCGTCACCCCAGCAGGCACCTCTAAGATGTGATACACCTGCAACTGCCTGACACCGTGGCAGGGGCCCAGAACCTATTCTGTCTGCTCTGACCACCAACAAGGAAGCTTGAAAACACTCTAGACAAAGAAGATTAGGGCACAGTTAAGGTCAGAGTCCACAGCAGAAGGCAGCCTGCTCTGACATTCCAACACTGACACATGGCATAGACTTCTTGAAGGGAAAGGGACATATGTGAGGAATGTATCCTGTACCTCCTGTTCACCAAAGTAATAGTGTTCCTCACCCTGATCAGGTGCGAAATACTGAGAAGCCAAAGATGGGTTGAGCAAGGAGCAGGTATGTGTGCTCCCCATCCCCACAACATGCACACACCTTTACACCATCCTAGGCTACTGCTGAACAAGGAGCAGATACCTCAAGGCTAAAGTGTCCCAAAGGTTTTGCACATATCACACTCTGAAATGGAAGAGCCCAAGAGCTTCCTGCCCTGCAGAGAGAGCGGGGAATTGCACTGTCACTACCACGTGGGAGAAGGAGCAATCATCAGTAAAGAACCCACACACATAAGTGCTGCATAATGAGAAGGCACAGTTAAGCATCCTTCAGTATCCGACTTCCAAACCAGGGGAAAATATCTGGCATAGGTCAGACATTAAGCATACAGTATTCCTGCTATTGTAGCCCAGTCATACATAACCTAGAGCAAGCACCTTATAGCCAAAAAAGCCATAGACAACCTGATAAGAACCATGAACCTGTATGTTTCTTTTCCACACCCCCTCCTCCACTCTGAAAGAATAGAAAAAGTATAATGACATAGAACATAGCCTCTACCACAGTGATTCCTATCATGTCGAATCAAGTCCTCTACAGCCACAGGAGAAGCTTTGAATTAGGTGAGACACTCAGGTTTTTATGCAGATTGAATTTGAAACCTGAAAATGAGATCAATCCAAAACTAAAAGTATACGGTTTGATTGCCATCATCCAGGTGTAGAGAGATAAGTGGGCAACACAGCTTGACACTGGTGATGAGTCAGGCCAGTCAGTGTACAAGGCCAACTAGTCTCTCCCAGCCTATGCCCACTTCTACCCTCACATCAAATTAGCACATACACAACCTGCCACTCAGAACAAGCCTCTGCCACCTCTTACCTGGTGACTGTCAAGCTCTCTACTGGCCTCCACTTCCACTTGCCTTTACCGACTCTCAAACAGAAGTCAGAGAGAGTTTATGGGGCTCCCCTGCATAAAATCCTCTGTTGACTTCCGAAACACATGGGAATACATTCCTTGTTTCATACCAAAGTCTTCCAAGTTGTCTGGGACAAAGTTCTGCTTCTATCACTGCCTACAGTGCTCATCCACTAACCTGGCATGCTTTCTGATGATCTGATAGAGTGCTATAACTCAGGACTCAAACAAAAAAAACCATCTACCCAGAGAAGACAATCAAGCCGTTGTGGGTGTGTGTCCTCCCTCCCTCCCTCCCTCCCTCCCTCCCTCCCTCCCTCCCTCCCTCCCTCCCTTCCTCCCTCCCTCCCTCTCTCTCTCTGTGTGTGTGGGGGTGTGTGGTGTGTGGTGTGGTGTGTGTGATACTCTATGATGAATAGACACGTGTCACCTGTGTGAGTAACAGGTACATTGTTCAAGAGTGGACAGAGGATGGTAGAAGGACACTGAAAGGACCCCCAGGCTCCTTGTTTATTTCCTCCCTTGCTCATACTACCAGACAGCTTTGTTCTTAAAGAAATAGAGACTGAATGACATGCTCTCTCCAGTTAGGGGAGTTTTGCTAGCATCCAACTGGGCCTGTAACACCCTGAGGAGTCTCTCTTCTGCAGCTGGTCATAACCACATCCTCTAAGTTGGTTTCTTCTTGAGGCCATTCCTTCAGCTCCTCTGGCTGCTCTTGAGAATTACCGTGACTGTTCTTCAGGGCTCACTTCACAGATCTGAGTATCTGATGCTCTCCCACCACTGGGTAGTTTCTCCCTTGTGTTAAGATGTACTATTTACTGATGCAGTGCTGGCCAAGTTCTGTTTGGCACACCAACCTAACCACCATGGTTAATCTCTTCTCTCACAAATTGCTATATGAAACATTGGCTTTTCTTACTTTCTAGTGTTTCTGTCTCCAACATTACAACAGAAGGCAGGTGTGTATAGGAACCTTTCCACCTGCTCACTGTGCACGTAGCACCTACAGTGACAGGTGGCACAGCAACCACAAACTAAAGTGACATTTCCTAGTAACAAGGGATAAGGCCAACAGAAAAGAACTATATGTTAAATCCCTGAACATGAAACCTTATAGTACTTATACAGGCTGAATGTCAGGTCATTACATTCTGTCTAAACTGAACACAATTTTAAAAAATAAGAAAAAAATCTAATGGGCAACATGAAATTTGCAATGTTCATCTTCCTGATTCTATGAAGATGCATGGGAAGCTCCCATGAATATAAACTACTGCTTCTGCCACCGTATTTCCCCTACAATCATAGACTACATCTTCAAGCTGTGGGTCCAAATAATCCTTTACCTCAAGCTGTTTTTATTAAGCATTTTATTAGAGCTATGAACAAAGAGTGGGGTCACTGTCATGATAACCTGACTCTCTGATTCCTAGGCCTTCGATGCTGCTTTTTGTGAGGAATGTTGGAGAGTTCTGAGATTTGGACTATATAAGCCTTAGAATGCACTCTGATGGGAGTTCAAACATCAGAGAGCCAAATGAACGAGGACAGTAAAGACCAAGAGGAACAAATGAGAAAAATAAGCAGGGTTTACCTCTCCTTGGAAAGATGGCAGGTGTTAAGTGCTGCTAAAAAAAAAAAATCACTAAAATGAGACTGTCTGACTCATCTTACAGAAAAGAATGTAAGTTCTCAGCTACTGTTCCAGTACCATGTCTGCCACCATGCTGATCATGGACTAAAACTGCTTTGTCAAGAGGAAAACATGAATTCAACAAAGCAAATTCTGAAACAGCAAAACTACATCTTGGCAACAAGAGACCAAGCTCAAGCCAGCAGCTGGCTTGAAGCAGGAATGGAGGTCAACACTACTATTTTCTCCATGTTGAAAAGGTTCTTTTCTTTTCAGAACTAGGTAACTTCCCCCAAGTAATTTCAGGATAAATTTAAACATTTAATTTACACAATAATTGAAAAGACAAGAGGGATTTATGTATTCCTTCTCCAGTTTAAACAACATGCAGCATCCTTCACTCGAATGAGTAGATAGAAAAAAAAATCAGATACATGCATATGTAGAGCTTTAGTGATCACATTAAAGATTATAAGTGCTTACATTAAAGATTATGAATTCTGAAAAGGGGGACATGGCTCAGTCAGTAGAGTGGTTGCTATACAAGCATGAGATGCTGAGTTCTACTCTGTGTCTGCTGTCCCAACGTAAAAAGCCAAGAGCAGTAGCACATGCCTTAATTCCAGAAAGGTAGAAACAGGAAGAGCCTGGGGTACACTGGCTAATCAATCTAGCCAAATGAGTGAGTTTCAGGTTCAGTGACAGACCCTCAAGTTTTGAGCAAATTATTATGTCAAATACTTATAACAATACTGCCAACTTTATTTTCATTCTTAATAAAATTCTTTCAATGCCGGGTGGTGGTGATGCATACCTTTAATCCCAACACTTGGGAGGCAGAGGCAGACTGATCTCTGTGAGTTTGAGGCCAGCCTGGTCTACAGAGCAACTCCTAGGACAGCCAAGGCTACCCATAGAAAACCCATCTTTAAAAAACCAAAATTAGGGGCTGGAGAGATGGCTCAGAGGTTAAGAGCACTGTCTGCTCTTCCAGAGGACCTGAGTTCAATTCCCAGCAACCACATGGTGGCTTACAACCATCTGTAATGAGATCTGGTGCCCTCTTATGGCATCCAAGTAGAACAGTGTATGCATGATTAATAAGTAAATCTTTAAAAAATTAATGATAATACAAATAAAATTATCTCGTTCTTTATATTACATTACAGGGATCTCTTCATTTCAAGAAATTGAATTAAATTATAGAAAATAATTGCATGATGTTAAACATCTGTAATAAATCTAACAATTTTCTTATTAATGAACATTTGAGTTTTCTTGAAGTATTTTAGCACTATTATTCTCAACGCTGTAAACAATGTACTAATTAAATTCTTGGAAAAAAAAAAAAAGACAGGGTATCTCTGTGTAGCCCTGGCTGTCCTGGAACTCACTCTGTATACCAGGTTGACTTTGAACTCAGAGATCTGCCTGCCTCTGACTCCAGAGTGCTTCTGGGATTAAAGGCATGGGCCACCACTACCATTTGACTCCAATAAAAATTCTTAAACATGTATCCTCCCTAAAAATACTTTAAAAAAAATCACTGTTAGTGCTAATGATAAATTCTTTAAAACTGTATTTATACCTGGGTATGATGGCACATGCCTTTAATCCCAACACTTGAGAGGAAGAAACAGGCAGCTCTCTGAATTTAAGGCCATCCTGATCTACATAGTAAATTCCAGGCCAACCAGAGCAACATAGTAAGCTCCTGTCTCAAAATAATAATAAAATGAAATTAAGCAATTTATGTGTATGTGCCTGTGTGTGTATGCCTCTGTGTGTGTGTGTGTGTGTGTGAGAGAGAGAGAGAGAGAGAGAGAGAGAGAGAGAGAGAGAGAGAGAGAGAGACAGAGACAGAGACAGAGAGAGAGAGAGACAGAGACACTGGGGTGGCCTTAAACTCAGATATCTACCTGCCTCTGCCTCCTGAGTGCTGGAATTAAAAGTGTGTGCCACGACTCACTCCCCAAGTGTAAGCAATCCTAGTATATGTTTTTCAATAAATGAAAGAAGATGCTGGGGAATGTGGCAATTTGAATCCTAAAATTCACTGCTGTTAGGTTCTCCCATGCTGCCCAGACTACCTTGAGCCAGCTGGACTAACCTTACACTCCAAAGATGTCTTGAAACAACTAAACAGACTGCAGCTGACTGCTGTGTAGTATGAAGGCACAATCTTAGCCAGTGTTGTGTGAAGTATCACAAGCGTCTATAAACTCTATTATTCTTTCCACCACTTCCCCTGGTGGTCTTCAGAGAACTGCTGTGATGGGGCTATAAGGCAATAATGTGACTGGGCTATATAATATTCACATACACTGAGACATAGGGAAAGAAGCAGTGTAACACCTGGCATTGGTGGCGCACGCCTTTAATTGCAGCACTTGGGAGGCAGAGGCAGGCGGATCTTTGTGATTTTGAGGGCAGCCTGGTCTACAGAGCTAGTTCCAGGACAGTTAGAGCTCTTACATAGAGAAACCCTGTCTCAAAAAACCAAAGACAAAAGAAAAAAGAAAAAGCAGCAGCACTGTAGCAATTGTGATAGAATAGTGGGTAAGTTCTAAAGAGGTCAGGCAGCCAGCTGTCTGACAGTTGAAAAGGCAGCAGCTGAACCTGACCAAGAGTCAGGGCAAAAAGAGAAATCAAGACAGGGAGACAGAGAAGGAATAGAGTAGAAAGCTTGAGATGTCAAGTGTTTGAGAGCATAATGAGAACTAATAACACTGGCAGCTACCAAGGACTGAGGAATACTAATACATTAGGCCTGGACAAGTACTGCCCACATGCTTACTGCTAATCCTTGCTGGTGTCAACCACCCAAAGAAATGAAAGCTGCCAGAGACAAGTAAATGAAGACAGACACAAGCAAACACCTTTACCCACTGAATTTGCTCCTCCACCCTCAAAGAGTGTGTGTGTGTGTGTGTCTGTCTGTGATTTTTATGTGTATGGGTGTGTTGACTGCATATCATATGTATGCCTGATACTCACTGGAGCTCAGCAGAAAGTAGAGGATCCCCTCAAACTAGAATTAGATATGGTTGTTGAGAATTGGACCTGGGTACTCTGGAAGAGCAGCTAGTACTCTTAACCTTTAAGCCATTTCACCAGTTACAGCTCTGAAAATGTTTTATAAATATCCTTATTGTGACTTTTTCTTTGGTTTAATGAATCATTTAGAAGCAAGCTTACAACCACACTGACTCTAACTCCAGGGAATCTGATGCCTCCAGTCTCTACAGGTTATGTATGTGTGTAAACGTACATGTACACACACACACACACACACACACACACACGGGGAGGGAGGGGGAGAGAGATTGAGAGAGAGAGCCCAACACAGACAACAGACACATAAATTTAAAATATATAAAGGGAGGGAGGAATGATGGTTAATCTCAATTATCATTTTTGTAAGATTCAGAATCAACAGAGAGACAGTCCTAGGTAAGCCTGTTCGGAAGTATCTTGATTTCATCAACTGAGGTGGGAAGACCTGACCACTATGGATGAGCTTCTTAACTATAAAAACAGAGAGAATGAGCTAAGCACTAGGATCCCCGTTTCCTTTTTCTTTAAATTTAATTTTATGTGCACTGGTGTTTTGCCTGCATTCATGTCTGTGTGAGGGTGTCAGATGCCCTGGAACTGGAGTTACAGACAATTGTGAGCTTCCATGCAAGTGCTGAGAATTGAACATGAGTTCTCTAGGACAGCCAATAAGACATCAGTCCCACACCACTGTCTCTTTATTGTAGATGTCATGTGACCAGCTAATTCAAGCTCCTGATGCCTTGACTTCCCTGTGATTATTGATTGTCTCTTGAATTGTGAGCTAAAATAAATCCTTTCTCCCTTAAGTGCTTCTGCCAGAATATTTTATTATAGCCAACAGAAAAAGAAACTAAGATGTGGATGTACAGATTAAGATACACAGGACTAAGATAATATAGGTTAATTTTATTCGGGGAGAAGTCACTTACATGAGAAACCAATGACCCACCAGTCCCAGCTCTGAGGATACACACCCAATTGCTTTCTGTGACCCAACCAGACCCAAGACCAAATCCCACACGCTCAAGTACAATTTGGCCGTGGTCAACATCACAGGTGAGTCTGTTAGATCTCTCACTACACTAAAACTAAACATATAACAAACCCCTCTCACTACACTAAAGCTAAACATATAACAAACCCCACAAAATAAAAAGGATAGTCTGAGTAACTTCATGTGAATACATTTAACAAAATATACACAAACTTCCTGAAAATTAGCAAGAAGAAACATTTCCTAGTTTATTATTTTTTAAAAACACATCTATTTCCTAACTTATTCTAAGACACCAAAACAATACAAAGCAAATTTACAGACTAATAATATTCTTCACAGACATAGTAATTCTTAACAAAACAAAAGCACACTGGAGTCAAAGCAGCAAAAACACTTACTTGCTGCTTTCCTAAATGACCTGGGTTCAATACATGATGGCCTACAATTGTCTGTGATTCCCTCTTCTGACCTCCATGAACACCAGGCACACAAGTTATGCATAAATATATATGTAGGCAAAACACATAAAAATAAATAAATTTAAAAAGAAAAATTTTTAAAGAATTACATAACACTTGTGGACTAGAGGACACGATAACTGTTACAATGTCCATTCTCAGGTTGAGTATGATGGCACATGTCTTTAATCTTAGCACTCAGAGACCTATCTCTGTAGGTTTGAGGCCAGCCTAGTCTACAAACGAGTTCTAAGATAATCAAGGGCTACATAGAGAAATACAAAAAACAAAAACAACAACAAAACAAGAAAATACAATACTTGACTTTACAGGCAATCAAGCTATTGCTTTTTAATACTTTTAAAATTTTTTATTATGTATATAGTGTTAGAGGGCACCAGATCTCATTATAGACAGTTGTGAGCCGCCACCATGTGGTTGCTGGGAATTGAACTCAAGAACTCTGGAAGAACAGTCAATGCTCCTAGCCTCAGCCATTTCTCCAGCCTCCCAATCAAGCTATTTTTATAAATACACTTCATGAACGCCTTCCATCCATCCATAGAAAGAAGAGTTTATGACTGTGTGTTCCAAAAGAATATCCCCCCCCCCCCCCCGAGGCAGGATTTCTCTGTATTGTTTTGGAACCTGTCCTGGAACTCACTCGGTAGACCAGGCTGGTCTCGAACTCACAGAGATCAGTCTGCCTATGCCTCCCAAGTGCTGGGATTAAAGACATGCGCCACCAATGCCCGGCGAGGATATTCTTAAACAGCAAAAATTGGAAGTTAAAATGTATTTTATTTATAAAGGTGACTAGAACACAGCAACAAATCTCAATTACAATGAATGAATACTATATGATTATAGCTATAAAATTCAAAACACTTGGAAAAATCAAACTACAGTGTCTAGATATAGACGCTGAAATGCTATCACTAACAGAAACAATAGTGGAAGGTCAGAAGGTGATCGATCAACAGTTCAACAGGAAGGCAATCCTAAGGATCAGGGTCACAGAAGAACCTGAGCTGAGGAGCATCACTTGACTTCTCCATCTCTGTGATAACAGTCAACACCAAACACATCTACAATCACAGGAAGCAACTGGGCTAACTCACCAGTAAGAACAGACTCAGAAAACACAAATCTATCTCTCTCCCTCCCTCCCTCCCTCTCAACAGGGTCTCATTATATAGCCCCAGTTATACTGGGTCTCTCTATATAGACCAGGCTGGCCTCCAACTGAATGAGAGCTAGCTGCATCTCTGTCTCAGTAGTGTTGGCATTAAAGGGTGTATCACCACACCCATTATAAGCCTACCTTTCTATTGAGTGCACATGAGAACACCTAAAACACACCACTCAAAGATAGAAAAGAAAGGATACAAGGAGGGAAGAAGATAGGAGTAGGGAAGAAAAACTATAGATGAGCATGAAAAGTCAGCCTTCAGGAGGAGGGTGCTTCCATGAGACTACCACACAAAGTATAAGGATTCAGTAACTCCAGCATGCTCACGCAGTATAGTCTGAAACCATGCAGAACAAAACTGGAACCACTTCTAAGGGGTGAAAAGGGCAAAAAGACACAAAGAATTAGAGATTTTAATCACTGCGCACAGACACACACAAAATCAAGACTGGAGCAAAAGCCCCTGGAAATGGGCAAAGAGACACCTTGTGGTGGTGTTATTCTTATATCAGTCAGGGGCAGAGCAGATGGCAGTCCTTTGTTCATCCTAGTTTGGTGCCTAACTTGGTGGCCAAAGCTGTTTCATGCCTAGGGTACATTTAAAAAAAAAAAAAAGGACTGAAGACAGACTTAAGCACACAGTTCAGAAATAGCTGTAGTAACTAACAGATGTACACAGAGCCTTTCACCTAAATTAGAAAGTGCTCCTTTTGACACACATGCAACATTAATAAAACTTAACCATGGGTCAGAATTAGCAAATGCTGCTGATTGAATACAGAACTACTAATACATACCACAACTTCCAACCATTCTCTCTCTCTCTCCCCCCTTCCCCTTTAAATGAAATGAAGTAAAAATAAAATGTTAGCCGGAAATTGGCGGCACACGCCTTTAATCCCAGCACTTGGGAGGCAGACAGGCAGATCTCTGTGAGTTCAAGGCCAGTCTGATCTACAAAAAGAGTTCCAGGGCAGGTGCCAAAGTTACAGAAAAAACATCTTTCAAAAAAATAAATTAAAAAAAATATTAAAAATAAATAAATAAATAAAATGTTAATTAAAGTTACTTCTTTGAGCTGGATGAGATGGCACTCATCTTTAATCCCAGGATTTGGGATGAAGAGGTAGGAAAATCTCTGAGGTCAAGGCTAACCTGGTCAACAGAGTGTTCCAAGACAGCCAGCACTACAAAGAGAAACCCTGCCCCCTCAAAAAACAAAAATGAAGCTTTTCTGAGTTCAAAATATGTAGAACATGAGGCTGGAAACGAGTAGCTACAAAGGAAATGATACCTGGAGTGTAATGGTTATTCTTGATCATCACCCTGACTGCAATTGGAACCAACTAAAACACAAGCTGCCGGCACTCCTATCAGGAATTTTTTGATCATATTATTTAAAGCAGGAAGACCTGCCCTAAACATCCTGCCCTAACTCTCAATGGCCAAGTTCATCTATCCTGTTGCTGAGTATCAGAACCAATTTCTTCAGGATTCCAGCACTAACTGAAGATCAGCAGCTCTTCAGTAATATTCTAAAACTACAGTACCAAACTGAGACTGCCAAGATATCCAGCCTTGTGGACAGAGCAACTACCAGATTTCTCAGTCTCTCCAGTCTGGGACAAGGTACTATTTGACTACTCAAAATGAGTGAATATATGTATTCAGCTTCCCAAGGTCACTGCTGGGTAATAGCATCAGCTAAGTGCTCTCTATTCACTGCCTGGCATTTGGGCAAACAGAATGGGAGCAGCATAAGCAAGCAAGCATGATGCTTAACGAAGAAATGGAAATGCCAGTTTTACACAAATTCTCCCCCAAAACAAACAGGGACACAACTCATTTTATGAGGTCTAAAGGACAAGTCAAGAAGGCTCCAAGAAGACATCCTTACTAATCACAGATGCCAAACTAGTGCAGCAAAGTGCAGAAAGGATGTCCAGGTAGATTTATACAAAACACAGCAGTCTTCCCAAAGCAATCTAAATCTGAGAACAACCCAAAGATCTATGCATGTACACATTAACATTCACACACACACACACACACACACACACACACACACACACACACACACACACACACAAAGTACAGTCTTGTGCTGCTTCTCAATAAAAGAAATGGCTGATCCTACAGCAACAAGGATGCTTTCAAAAGCAAAAGCACTGTGCCAAATGACACAAGTTTATGGGCATAAGAAAAATTGAGAACTGTGGGGATAATACAGAGGTCCAAAATATACTGAAGCCAAACAACCTGAATTGAATTTCTGAGACGTATACAGTGGAAGATAACTAACTCCAACTATCCTCTAACCTCCATACAACATTCTGTGGCTCTCTTACACACACACACACACACACACACACACACACACACACACACACACACAATTGTAAATAGAGAAATAGATATAATAATGAAGGAAAAGAATATAGAAAGAGGTACCTGCATAGTTGGCTAACGCTCCTCCCCAGAAGTCAAGGGTTATTAAAGAAAAACATCTCAAAAGCAGTTGTGAGATATGACACCCAGAATCTCTCCAAACCATACAGGCTATTGTCACTGCTTTTGATCATCCCCCAAACTAGATCTAAGACCCTGTTGTTGAAGGTATTACATACCTTGATTGCAGGACATAGAAAAATCAAGCTGGAACTAAGCTAACAGCTTCCTCCATGCTAGCTAGGTTTCATAGTGATTGAAATCCTATGCTACGTAAAAGCCAATGAGGCAAAAATGTCAATGATATTGCCCATATTCAAACCCTATGAGCTACAATATATGTAACCATAATGGCATTGATAGTAACCAACTACTTCCTAACTGGGTATGAGGCCTACTCACTCAACAGGAGGGAATCCATGCTTGGTTCTCCAAACCAGGTCAACAGCCTATGATTGGAGAACTCATATTCCCTAGTGGGAAATCTACTACTCTTTTGCCAAATGGATACATTATCAGACTACTTTTTAAATACCTATGTGCATATCCACATATCACTATTGCTCCCAGCCTTGGTAAGAGAGGTTTCTTTTGCAGTGGGCAGCAGTCAATGTGTACTGGTCAAAGAGCTGAGAGAATAAGTGACCACTGAATGTTTAACGCTAAAAATGACATCTGTATCTCCTCATTCAAAGCCCAGCAAACATCACAGAAGAAGGAGTAGAAAGAATGTTAAGAGCCATAGGATGGAGAGGAGTGCTATTAAACAGTTTTCTGGACATGACATGATTGTCATGAGCTCACCGTAACTGTGCTTACCTGCACAATATGGGACCCAACAACATTCCATCATGGATTTGGAAGGGGCTCATAAGCCTTCCATCTATCCCCAAAAAGCTATTGGTAGTTAATGGTTGCTGGGGAGAGGGTGTCATTTTCTTCACTGGCACAGCCACTGTTAAGCTGCCTATGCTCCAGTAAATAAGTCCCACTTCCAATACTCACGTCAATAACCCTAATCAAACCCCTTGGGTCATGGAAAAAACAAACACGAAAGTAGGAGGGGGACTTGTGAAGGTTTTTGGGGGAAGAGGGAAAAGGAAAAAAAAAAAGCAAAGGTAATTGGACGAAGGGGAAATGATCAAAATTTAATATATACTTGTATAAACTGAAAGAAAAAAATCTGAGAAAATTTTCAGACTGATTATGCTCTGAACCTCTGGTGAGGAGATTTCAGGGCTTTTCTTCACTCCTTTGCTTATCTATTTGTTTATTCATTAATATAAATATCATAAGCACCCAATATGTCAAGCCAAGTATTACTCTGGGTTAAAACACACACAAAAATAAAAGCTGTATTCATGGAGCTTATACTACAGTGAAGAAAACAAATTACATAAGTGAAATATTTAAACTGTTAGAAATAGAGCTAAGGGGGCTGAAAAGATGGCTCAGAAGTTAAGAGCACTGGCTGCTCTTTCAGAGATCTTCAGTTCAGCTCCCAGCAACCAAATGGTGGCTCACAACCATCTATAATGAGATCTGGTGCCCTCTTCTGGTCTGCAGGCATGCATGCAGACAGAATACTGTATACATGATAAATAAATCTTTAAAAAAAAAAAGGAAGGGAGGGAGGGAGGAGAAGAAAAAAGAAATAGGGCTAAGGAAAAGAGACAAAGAAGGAAACAGGGCTTGTGAGAAGGGGTTGAGAGGAACACTAACTTCTAGTTTGATCAGCACTGACCCCAGGATTAGTTACTAAAACTCTTGCCACCAAGACTGGCATTGAAGTGGCAGGGTTGTCTTCAAGGAGCCCCTGGCTGGGCAGCCAGATGAATGGCCAATGAGGAAAAGAACTAGGCCTAGGAGGTGGAGAGCCATCCATAGTACAGTCAAATGCTTCAGGACTAACCTGAAAACAGAAGGCAGGAACTGCCGCCTGTTTCTGTCCACAAGAAGCAAGGGATCAGAAGAAAAGACACTCAGAAGACAGCTTCTTGCATTCAGCAAATCAAAAGGAAAGAAGAAAATAGTAAATTAAAAAAAAAAGGAAGAGACTAACCTTGAATATGAGAAAGGTTGAAAAAGCCATCTCCTAGAACACAGAGACATGAAAGCCCAATAGGAACAACAGCCACTAACCTTAACCTATGTCAAAGATTAGATCAAGCCTAATGACCTCAAAGTCTCCAGTAAGAGGAGGCCTAGAATCAAGGAGGGGGAAGGTCAGGCTTCAGAAGCACATCACAGAAATAATTTTCAGACTTTTACCAGTTCATGAAATTGTCTAGAACTGAACACATGGAAGTCTTACTAGCCTTTCAGGAAACTTTATTGCCAAAGAAACCCTGAGGCCAGATGCAAAAGCCAAAAGCACCAAACAGGTGGGCAGTTTGCCAACTGCAGGTAGGGAAGCAGATGCTCTCCACCTGCTGATGTGGCAGCAAAGGCCAGAAGACACACACATGCCAGAGAGAGAGTGCGGGCCAAAGGCCAGTGCGAGACCCTTTGCTTTCACTGCCGGTTAGCCCACCACCCACAAGAGGGAGCAAGAAGCCCACTGGAGCTGCAGCCACTCACCGGCTGGTCAAGACCGCTGTGCCTCTCCTCCTTCTCCACAGTCCTCCGGCAGTCTGGGCATACCCACAGCGGCAGGTGCAGCACGCTGTTGCCCTTGGGAGCCATGGAAAGGGCCAATTTGCTCGCAGTCTTAACTCCACTCTCTAAGAATGAAGAGTCTTTCCGTTCACTTCTGCATAGAAGACAATAATCCCCAGCGGGGTAGGGTGGTGTCCTATGATTCATGCCAAAACTAAAAGGAGTCTGGAATAGAAAAAAAATTCTATGTTCAAAACCTGAGCCAAGAAGCCATGATTGTTTTATTTATATATATATATATATATATATACACACACATATATGTATGTATATATATGTATATTACACATATGTATATTTATACAGAAAGTCAAAATAGGAAACACATGAAGCTGAACCTTGTATTCTAGAAACTGGTGGTATTGAAAATAAAATAGGAACACCATAAAGAATCACTTTACCCAGCACTTAGATTTCTGCATTACTTCTGCCAGGAAAACCCATCAGCACAGATCTTCAGACCTCAACCAGGCATGAAACCACCACACAAGGGCTTGCACCAAGGCAGCAGCTATGGTTTGAGAACTTAATTTCAAGAGCTGCCTTTCCAAGACTATGGGATAAATGTAGGAATAGGCACCTGAAGTAAAGGATCCTCTGCCTTTGGAATACACAAAGAGACCACCAAGCAGGGAGCAAGATTTTAAATCAAAGCAGAAAATTGAGATGGATCTTCCTATAGCATTACTGTCCACCTCCTCAGGGACACCTGCAAACACAGGGCAGCCCTAGAAGGCAGAAAACAGCTTGCACAGAGACTCAGCACACTGCAAAGGAATACAGCCTTTGCCTCTTAAGCCTCTCCTGTCACTGCCAGCACATGGGAAGGAAGAATGTCTCATTCCTCTATAGTGCTCAGCTGGCCTTGCCAAGCCAGCTCCTCAGATCGTCCCTTACCTCCCATGGCTCTTCCTGGACTATCATCAATATTCAACCTATGAGTGTGCACTAACACACACAACTGACCTGTAACAACCCAGGGTTCCAAGTGGGCCCTAGGCTTCCCAGAGGCACTGAGGCTGAAATCTGGAACTAGGTAAATGAATTAATGGGTGAAGCAAAGTCTTTCTATCTTACATGCTGATAAAACAGTGGTTGAAACAGTAATGTGCCCATTGTACCCACAAAGTTTGGAGGGCTTTACTAGGCTGAGCTTAGCAGCTATCTCAGTGTGTTGACAAGATGAGGAGATTCCCCAGTTAGGGCCTGCAAAGCTCCCCCAAAACAGCACAAGAGCAACATCTTTTTCCTATAGCAAGAGACCTGGGATGCCTACATTATGAGAATTTCAACTCACTGCACTTTCCTATCACAACAGAATAACCATAACCGTCAGAGGTCATGGGCGGTCAAAGCACATGCTGAGCTCAAGTGTACAAAAGGTCAGGCCATAAATGCAACGTGACAGCCAGAACGACAAAAGACACCAATTCACTCAACACCAAATGCATGGATCCAAAAGTGTTTTAAAATTTCAGCTTTAAGCTGGGTGTTGGTGGCACATGCCTTTAATCCCAGCACTTGGGAGGCAGAGGCAGGTGGATCTCTGTGAGTTCGAGGCCAGCCTGATCTACAGAGTAAGTTCCAGGACAGCCTCCAAAACTACACAGAGAAACCCTGTCTTGAAAAACAAAATAACAAACAAACAAACATTTTTTTTCCAGTTTTAGTTGGGCAGTACAGTGCAGAGAGGAATGCAAATCTCTGTAAGCTCAAGGCCAGCCTGGTCCACAAAGCAAGTTCCAGGACAGCCAGGATTGTTACACAGAGAAACCCTGCTCAGGGGGAAAAATTTCAGCTTTAGGGCTAGGGAGATGGCTCAGAGGCTCTGAGTTCAATTCCCAGCAACCACAGGGTGGCTCACAACCATCTAATAATGAGCTTTGGTGCCCTCTTCTGGTGTGCAGGCATACACGCAGGCAGAACACTGTACACATACTAGATACATCTTTTTTTTTAATTTCAACTTTATTCAGATTCTAGGATATCTGCATATATATTAAAATAATCTTAGGGCAGGCTCAAAATATATGACTATGAAGATTTGTTTCAGATATACCGTACAAAGAAGTCAGTGTCATTCCATTCATATTTTTAAGTGGATCTGCAGTATGACTGAAACCATTAGGTAAGGTCAGGTAAAGGAACTTTATCAGTGTCATACTGATACTTAATATAGTAGTATTTCAGATATCAGGGATGCTCAACCATTACTCACTAGGAATTCCACCACATTCCTGGGCACCATGGCACAGCAGTGGGTAGGTAAAGATCTCTGTCTGGAAGAGCTAATGTCCTCACCAAAGCAAAAACAAAGATCAGGGCTTGTAATTGTGGGTACAATCCTAATACTCTGAGGCTTAAAAACAAACAAACAAATGAACAAATAAAAAGAGATCCAAGTGAAGACTGTATTTTAGAACAACTGATAGAATGCTGGTGCTAGGAAGAGTGCTCTTTCATTCGGGCTGCAATGAAAGTCTCCATCAGGAAATATTTGGCAAGGTCACCTGCACTTAAATGTAGAACAAGTACAAAGATAGCAGGGGCTGAAGAAAGAACCAGAGAGAGCACCTGCCCCAGGCTGCAGAAAAGAGCGTACAGGACTACTGCTGAGACAGAAGTGAGGACTGAGACAAAAGATGGGTTAAGAAGAGCTCTGAAAAAGACACATCTGAAATCTCTAGACCATCTTTTAGGAGAGACAAAAACGAAATGCAAAGAACAGAGGCCTTGTTCTTCTAAAGGACATTGAACAAGCAAACTCAGAGCCACAGGTGGTGGTTTTTTAGCCTTTGTTTAGTTTTTGAGATGGTATGTTTCTATATTACTCAAAATAGCCTCAAAGTCCTGGGCTCTGACAATCCCCCTGTATCTAGTCTCCCAAGTAGTTGAAACTACAGGTTTGAGCTACCAAGAGTGGCATGTAGAAAAAAGCAAAGCAGAAACCCAAAGGAAACAACTTGCAGACCTGAGAGAGGAGCAAAAGCATGCTGAGGAAGCAGTACACACATCTGAATATGCCTATCAAGAACACAGCCAAGGAGCTAAAGCTTCTTTAGCAAGTGGGCACTGTCAGAAAGGATATACCAGCCAGACTTCTGGTTCTCAAGAGAGGAGACATGATCCAATATCCATCTTAAAAAGAAATTTTACTGTATGAAAAATGAACTCTATGGGGAAGTGACATAAGCAGCGCTACTACAGGCAGTTCTGAGTGAAGAGGAGGTAGCTTATACTTATGGGAATACAGACTATACATACATTACAGAAGACCCCCAGTAAATACAACAGTAAATACAACAGGGGAATCCCAAGGGACAGGAAAGGTTAGACCAGTGGCAAGAACAAAAGGTCAGCTTAGATGTTCTCATAAGCTGCAACATCTAATGTAGAGCTTGTATTTGGTGTTCATGAATAAGATACTAAGAACATGGGTGAAGTTGAAAATACGGGCATCACAAGTACAAATGATTTGAAAGTTGCAGAACTAGAAACTAAGGAGATGGCTCAGTGTTTAAGCATTTGCTGTGCAAGCACAGAGACCGGTTTGGATCCCCATAAACCCATGTAAACGTGGGCCACCTGCAATTCCAACATGGGTAGAGAGAAACAGGGGATCTGGGTCTGGCTGAAAGATCCTGTGTCAATGAATAATGTAGAGCAGTTATTAAGAATGATTCCTAACATCAACTATGGCTTCCACATGCACGTGCACACGTACCCACAAACAAGTGTCCACACACATGTAAATGCACATAGCTTTCCTTGTGCTTATGTATTTTCTCGCATCTTCTATGGTCCAGTACGTTTATCAGTCTGATTACTCCTAAATGAATTAGCTTTGATTCCATGGGTTTCTGTGGGGAGTTTCCATTTTCATTAGGGTTACTTCTATGTTATTTTCACTTTCTGAAAACTTCAGATATTAGTGACTGAAAGCATTTTCTAGTTTGTTAAGGTGGAAACTTAGGTAATTAAGCCCTTCCTCTTGTATAATCCATATATGTTTCCATCTCTACTTTAGCTATAAATATTTTTGATGTGCTTTTAATTCTCCTTTAGTTAAAAATAATTTTAAATTTCATTCTTTTGTTTGCTTTTTTTCCAGGCTGGGTCTTTGTTTTGTTTGTTTGTTTTGAGACTTCTCTGTATTGCTTTAGAGCCTGTCCGTAACTCAGCTCTGTAGGCCAGGCTGGGTCTTTCTATGCTAGACCAAGCTGGTCTCAAAATCACAGAGATCTACCCATCCACCTAACTCTGCAAAGGGCAACTCTCTTCATCCTGCTGTGATTTTTCCCCCCTCAGGTAAGTTTTGCACCTTACTCCTAATACATGCTTCCCTTAGCTAATTACTACAACTTTACATATCTATCATCTTACTGGACACTTAATGTTTTTAGAACCATGAGGACCCTGACACCCACTGAGGGGCAAAAATGTACAGTAGGATCGATATGGTCTTGTCTCCAGCTTGGTGCACTTCCTACGCCATCTTACACAGGGATCACTGCCTTGCTACAACACCTGTTTGCACCTTCTTCACTTCTTTTCCAGAACTCAATAAAACTGAACCCTTTCATACTTACTTACAAAAAACCCCCGGTATCAGAATCAAGAATTTTGCTACAAAATTGCTGTTTTGTTACAGTAATTCTTGCAATTTTACAGAATACACAGCAATTTACAGATTTCAAGGTTGTTCTCTGGACTCAACAAAATTTACTTACATTACTGATTACTGATTCCAAAATGTATTATTTTAGCACCCCTTTTCTTGTGTGTTGTTATGTTTTACTTTTGAGACAGTGTCTCACAAAGCCAAGGTTGACTTCAAATCCTCCTGTCTCTACCTCCTAAATATTGGGGTAGCAGGTATATGGTAATAGTCATATACCACTATCCTGGTTTCCCTCTCTCCCTCTCTTGTGAGGTGCTGGTAATCAAACATAGGATTTGACACAATAGCTAGGCAAGTGTACAGCCCTCTTTCTTTTTTTCCTTCTTTCTTACCCCCTCTCTTCCCCATCGCCTTTCTGTAACACAGGGTTTCTCTATGTATCCTTGTACCTAGCCCTGGATCTAGCTATATAGACCAGGCTATCTGTTTGTGTTTCCCAGGATTCCAGCCCACTGTCTTTTTCTTGCTGTTCTCTGGATACTACCAACCACACTACCTCCTCATCAGGATATGTGTCAGATGCATTCCCATTATCACCCACGGACTCTAACCCTACCCTTCCTTCCACCACTTTCTGTTGGTTTTTTTTTTTTTTCTCCAAATCAGAGTTTCTAGAGTTTCTTTGTGTTGCTCTGGCTGTCCTGGAATTCGCTTTGTAGACCAGGCTGGTCTCAAACTCAGATCTGCCTGCCTCTGCCTTCCCAGTGGTGGAATTAAAGGAATGTGCCACAACCACCAGACCATTCTCCCACTTTTAAAAGGCATCAGCTTTTTCTTCTTTTCCTTTAGAACACAACTGTTCAGGTCTCATCCTTCTTTCTCTCTCTTTTTAAAGATTTGTGTTATTTAAATGTGTATTGTTTTGTGTGTGGGTATGTGTGTATAGCTGCAGATTCCCAAAGAGGCCAAAGGCATCTGATTCTCTGAAGCTGGTTAGAGGTCAGTTGTGAACATCTGGCATGGATGCCAACTTGGATCCTCTGCAAGATCCTCTCAATTGCTGAACCATCTCTTCAGGCTATTCATCTCTCTTGACTGCATTTTCACCCACCTCTTACTACTACCTGCCTTCTTCCTCTTCAACAGAAGTTTTCCAGAAATGTTTACTCCACCTCCAAAAGAAGCCACACAAACCTGACACGATGCCACTTAATTTCTTCTATGAATACACATACAAACATCACTAAAAACCTATTATAATGAACAAAATCGAGAATACCACCAAATGCAGAGTGGCACAACCATCTGGGAAGACAGTTTTAAAATTTCTTACAAAATAAATCAAACTCTTAACCATTAGATCCAACAACTATGCTCTTCAGTATTTATCAAATGAACTGAAAGTTTCCATACATATACACAAAAACCTATTCATAGATTTTTATTTATTTTTATGTATAGGGGTACTTTGCCTGCATGTACTATGTATATTCCCAGTACCCAAGAAAGTTAGAAGAAGGCATCAAATCCCTTAGAACTAGACTTACAGGTGGTTTTGAGCTGTCATCCATGTGGGTTCTGGGAACCTAACCCGGGTCATCTTCAAGAGCAGCCAGTGCTCTTAACCACTAAGTCATCTTCTTTGTCCCCATTCACATATATTTTACAACAGTTTTTAATAATGCTAAAACCTGATGCACTTCAGCAGGTGAATGAATACAAAGGTTAGTCCACACAAGAAATATACAATGCTAAGAAGAAATGAGCTATCAAGGCATGAAAAGGACAGACAGAACTGTAAGTATATATACTAAGCTAAAGAAACCAATCTGAAAAGGTTGAATACTGGGTAGGTGAGTGGGTGGCAGAGTTTGAAGGGGGGGACGACTAGCTTCTGCTTTCTGCTTACTTTTGCAAGAACCTGAAAATAAAGTCTATTAAAACAATGCTTCTTGCCGGGCGTTGGTGGCACACGCCTTTAATCCCAGCACTCGGGAGGCAGAGGCAGGTGGATCTCTGTGAGTTCCAGGCCAGCCTGGTCTACAGAGGGAGTTCCAGGACAGCCTCCAAAACAATATAGAGAAACCCTGTCTCGAAAAACCAAAAAACAAACAAACAAAAAGTGTTAGCTGATACTTAGTAAAGATCAGTAGATACAGGAATAAATACAAGAGTAGCCACTATCTGTACACCTGAGGCAGAATGTTCAAGGATAAATTTGGTGCTTATTATTCACATTAGTATTCTCTGTGTGTGACGAGTACCTATGCATGCAAGTGTATATGAGGAGGCACTCACCCTTGTGTGCACACACAGATACCAGAGGTTGGATGTTTCCCTATATCAGTACCCATGCTGTTTTTGTGAGGCAGGTTTTTGGTTGTTTATTATGTTCTTTGTGTGAGTGTAAGATGGCACAAATGTGGAGGTCAGAGGGCAACTTAAAAGACTTGGTTTGTTCTACCACGTGGCTCCTTACAGTTAAGGTTGTAAGCCTTGGCAGCAATACTTTTAGCCACTCAGCCATCTTGTTAGTCCTGACACAGGCTCTATCACTGGGCTTAGAGTTCGTCATTTCCAATAGACTATCTGGCCAGGAAGCCCCTGATATCTGCCTGTTTCTACTCTCCCAGAACCTGTTTTCAGTTTGTTATTTTATATAGGTGCTTGGGATTTGAACCCAGGTCCTCATGCTTACACAGCAAGCACTTTATCCACTGAGCCGTCTCCCCAACCACTCATGAACAAATCTGTAAGAGTTCCTGCCGGTCCGTGGTGGCACACACCTTTAATCCCAGCACTCAAGAGGCAGAGTCTGTGGTTTACAGAGCTAGCCTGGTTTACAGAGTGAGTTCCAGAACCACCAGAGTGGTTACAGAGAAACCCAGTTTCAAAAAAACCAAAAGATTCCAGCCCTACTAAGATTCAGACATCTTTGGAGACAGACAACTATAGGCCCAGAACAGGAATCTGTTAAAATACCATAAGAGAGCTGGTAAGTAAAAAAAAACTATCCTTTGAGATGCTGATGAAACCTGTAGGGCCAACCTTGAACCTGCCTCATCCTCCCTGTCATAGGAATTCAGGTCTATGTCACCACATCTGGCAAAATGTAACAGAAAGCTACCTTCTTTTTACATGCTTCTAATACCAGCTACATAGGAGACAGAGGCAGAAGGATCACTCGAACCCAGGAATTTGAGGCCAGAATCAGCTACCCTGTCTCAAAAAATTAGGCCACCTTCTATGACTCTGGTGGAATCCAGTGCCTTTGGAAAGTGCTGCCAGACTCTTCTGGGAAGCCAGCTAATACACTCAAAGAATTTGCCATAAAGTTGCCAAAGTGAGTCTAAAGAAACCCAGAAAAGGTACAGAGGAATTGAAATCAGAAGCCTCTTCCACTTGCAAGTCCTACAAACGCACTACTGACAAAAAGAGACACAGCAAATGCTACATGTAGAACAATGGGTAAGTGTGCAGCCAAGAAGCAATGAACTAACTGCTAATTGTCACATCTTCTTACTGACATTTTTCCATGCTGGCTGCAGACATAATGCCTCTTGGCTTCAGTCAATCTTACTGCTTACTCAGTGAAAAGAGCTAGGTGTCATACATATGACGCTGCTGAACTTACATCCCAAAACTTCCAAATTCTACTCTAGTCTGCTGCCCCTTTTTACAGGTTTTTTTGTTTTTGTTTTTGTTTTTTGAGACAGGGTTTCTCTGTATTGCTTTGGAGCCTGTCCTGGAACTCACTCAGTAGACCAGGCTCCTTTTACAGGGTATTCTATAAACTATTCTTTTTGTTTTTTCCAGACAGGGTTTCTCTGTGTAATAGTCCTAGCTGTCCTAGAACTCACTTTGTAGGCCTTGAACTTACTGAGATCCACCTGCCTCTGCCTCCCAAGTGCTGGAATTAAAGATATGCACCGCCACTGTTCTGGCTCTATAAACTATTCTTAAAAAGCAAGCAAATATCGGGCATAAAGGTGCACACCTCTAATTTCCAGCACTCAAGAGAGAGAGAGGCAAAGCTGAACTCTGCATTCCAGCCTAATGTAAAAAACTGAGTTCTGGACTGGAGAGATGGCTCAGCAGTTAAGAGGACTGACTGTTCTTCCAGAGGACCTGGGTTCAATTCCCAGCACCCATATGGCAACTCACAACTGTCTGTAACTCTGGTTCCAGGAGATCTGATACCTTCACCCCAATGCACATAAAGGTTAAATTCTTTTTAAAATGTTAAAAAAAAACTGAGTTCCAGGGCACCCAAGGCTACACAGAGAAACCCTGCATCAAAAAACAAAAACAACCAAAACACCAAAATAAATAAAAGTATGGCTTTGACCTCTGTACCATGGTAAAAACAAAGTCACTCTATAATTCTGTTACCAGTAAGAAATAAGACTTGTCAGTAGATGGCGCTAGAGAGATAGAGTAGGAAGGAAAGGCAAGACAAGTGCTGGCAGGCTCCTGGAAAACACACTTGCATTGTCTACACAGGTGAGTTTAGACTGCATTTTCTCTAGAGCCAGGTGTGTAAAGGACAGCTTCTGTAGTATTTGACAATGTGTGCTTTCTCTAGCTCTGGACTTAGGAAGTAGCAGTGTAGCTAGAGTTTTCAAACATGAATCTATATCCTGCCTTCTCCCTAGGCCCCACCCATGTCTCCTCAGGAGTGACAGGCTAGCTAACCTTCATTCTATAAAATGGCTTGTAGCTGCCTGGGCCCAAACCACACATAAAAGAAAGCCCTTGCCCAAACGATCTATTGAACCAGCAGTTGAGTCCTGGACAGTTCTGGAAAACCACTCTTCTGCTGTATATCCACCAACCACTCCACTTTCTTGTACCCCACCCCAGATTGTTCCCATTTACCTGCTGACTGAGGATCAGATCTGGCACAGAAATAGGCCTGATCTCCAGCCTAGAGGAGAATGGTCCTTTCAAATATGTCCTTTAGCATTTGTTTTAAAGATAGTCTTGACCCATCGAGCAATTTTTTATATTACTAATAATTTTTATTTAATGTGCACTCATGTTTTGCCTGCATGTATCTGTGTGAAGGTGTTGGGTTCTCTAAAACTGGAGACATAGGCAGTTGTGAGCTGCTATGTAGATGGTGAGAACTAAACCCAGGTCCTCTGGAAGAGCAGTCAGTGCTCTTATCTACTGAGCCATCTCTCCAGCCCCAGCAGGATGGTTTTTAAATGTCATTCTGAACCAACACAGTAAGTTAGGGATTGATTACAGGCCCAAACATTAGGACCTAAGATAAAAATGGATTCAGAAACAATACTGATGGACTTAAATGTTTGAGAAACAGTGTATGGAATGTCTTATTTTGCAAGTGTATATATGAATTGTTCATGTCATCTAGAGAATTTTCATTATATTGTTTGTTTCCCCTAAATTCATATATACTGTTCTTTTTGTCATTTTATTAAAACCATTGTTTTCTTTTAAAAAAGAAGTCTTTAGCCAGGCATGGTGGTACATGCCTTTAATCTCAGCAATCAGGAAGCAGAGGCAAGCTATATACATGAAGAAACCCTGTCTACATTTTAAAAAAAGTCTTTAGCACAAACTGGTCTCAAACTCCCAAGATAACACCACATCTTACTGCTGGGTACAATTTCTTACCCCAAAGTAGCCTTGAGCATTCTCTTTTCTGTTTACAGCAACTCTATTACAGTTTAATAATTCCTTAATGTAATAATAGTTGGGTAAGGTGGCACATGCTTATAATCACAGTTATTTACCTGCAATCCCAGCAATTTGGGAGGCAGAAAGATAGCAAAGTCAACACAGCAATATAGGCAATAATAGCAAGACCCTGACCAACGCACACATGTACATGCAATTCCTCAGTGCATAACAATTCCCTTGCTTAAGATGACCATGGACCAGCCGGGTGTTGGTGGTGCACGCCTTTAATCCCAGCACTTGGGAGGCAGAGGCAGGCGGACCTCTGTGAATTTGAGGCCAGCCTGGTCTACAAGAGCTAGTTCCAGGACAGCCTCCAAAGCCACAGAGAAACCTTGTCTCGAAAAAAAAAAAAAAAAAAAAAAAAAAAGATGACCAATGACCATGGACCTTTCTTACTCTCTGGACTGCTTTAATGGTCCATATTGTGCACTATTTGTTCCTCAACAGCATGATCTACAACTTTCTACATGGCTTCAATAACACACACCAAAGGGTTTGCTTTACTGTTAAAGTGAAGTGAATAGCTTTCAATGAGGAGAGCCCCTTACTTTATCACATGTCCATCCCAAAACCCAACTGGATCTAGAAAATGGTGGAAAGACCTGGCATGGTAGTGTGCGTGTGTATGTGTATGTGTAGGTGTGTGTAGGTGCATGTGTGCATAAACCCTGGAGAGCAGGGACTCAGGAAACTGAAGTGGATTGCTTAAGCCTCAGGTATAAGACCTATCTCAAAAAAAAAAAAGTTAAGGTAAAAATAAAAAAGGAAAGCATCAAAAAATAAAAATGTAGGGGCTCAAAGATGGTTCAGCAGATAAGCACACTTGCTGCTCTTCCAGAGGACATGAGTTCAGTTACCAGCACTAACATTATAATGGTGGCTTACAAATGTTTTTAACTCCAGCTCTGGGGGATTGATGAAGTTGGCCTCTGTGGACACTTGACTCCTGTACACATACCCACATGCAGACACATGCCCACACATAATTAAAGTAATAAAATCATTAAAAAAAACAGCAGGTG
This sequence comes from Mesocricetus auratus, assembly GCF_017639785.1. Taxonomy (NCBI): domain Eukaryota; kingdom Metazoa; phylum Chordata; class Mammalia; order Rodentia; family Cricetidae; genus Mesocricetus; species Mesocricetus auratus. The sequence goes on along the minus strand of NW_024429190.1, from coordinate 14,519,373 downwards.
GTGGTGGCGCACACCTTTATCCCAGAACTTGGGAGGCAGAGGCAGGCGGATCTCTGTAAATTCAAGGCCAGCCTGAGCTACAGAGCAACTTCTAGGACAGTCAAGGATACACAAAGAAGCTCTGTCCCAAAAAGTAAGTAAGTAAACAAACAAATAAATAAATAAAGTTGTACGGTGGCCTGCTGAAGACCCACAGGCACTGGATGGGAACCTCTGATCAAGAACAGTCCTACTAGATAAACTGAGTATTCTACATAAATGATCAATACATAATACTTGTTCTTCTATGGTCAGATAGACAAATTTGGGAAAGAAGGGTTTAAAATTTAAACTTTAGATGAAAGTATCATCTTTCACTGCTAAGCTTAATGAACATTGCAGAAGAAAATCTCCTTCCTGGCCCCACAATTTGGGGTTCTAAAAGTTGAAAAGTCTTTGTATCCAATAAGCTAATAGCTACTACACTAAGCAGCTGACAATGGACATGACCACATGTGGATTCATGCCTTTGAACCAACAGCTAAAAAGCAAAGTTGTAATGTGTAGACCAGAATAGTTGAAGTTACAGACTGCATGCATCATTAAGAACTACATGTCTAGGACTAAAACTCTGAAGTGTACCCACAAAGTAAAACAACAAGAAAAAATTACCAACTATGACAACAGTGAAGAGGGAAAAGAACATGAAAAAGGTAGAATCCTAAAAAGTGGATTTTATTTGAAAATGTCTTTTCTAAACTAAGCTCCTTTCCATAATGTTGATGTGTCTTCCCAGATTAGTAACACTGGTGCTGATAAATGTTCCAACCATCTGAATCATCTGAATTTGTTATAAAACAGAATGAAGAAGAAAGTAACAAAACATTACCCCAGAACCATATGTCCCTCGCTCAACAAAATTTAGTCAGCATGAATTCTGTATTTGTGCCTACATGGTTCTAAATATAATGCCTATAAAATAAAGACTGTATTGGAATAAATAAACAACCGCAGACTAGCAGAATGCTTCTCATATGTCAGTGGTAAGTCACCACCAAGGGGAAACCAACAGTCTGAATGTTAGAAGTAGTAAAAGAGGAAACTGCACGACAGCTCCATATGAGAGTCTGGAACTCAAAAGTCAGAAAACCTAAATTTCAATTCTAACTCCACCTCCCAACAGGCCATGTGCAACCGTGAAAGCCTTTTTTCCCTTGTAGGATGCATTCTTTTGAGAAACAGACATTTCATACGCTCTGAAAACACTTTTAAAAATCAATACTGAAAATTTGGTTGATCAGAGAACCCTTGGAATAAAAGTTGTGAGTGATTGACGCTCACTACCCACTCTTCACCCCCCAGCAAGTGCTTAGCCCTTCTTGGTCTATTTCTTCATTTATGAATATATTTTTAAAAATCTACTCAGGTTTGCCAAAGAGTCAAACAAGATGCTGAAATACTATAGGTTATGAATTTAAGTGCAGAGTCTGAAGTCTATACTCTAGAGCATAGTAATCACCAGTCAAAACAGCCACTACCTGCCATCCCTTTTTGGTTCTTAAAGTGTGATTATTAGGTGTTTACATCATTATGTAACACCTCCTTCCAACCTTCATTGCTGACATTATTACATTTTTCCATCTAACATGGAGAAAAAAGGCTGTTACTTATTACCATTAAAATGACAAAATGGGAGGGGGGGCTGGAGAAATGGCTCCAGCATTAGCTACTCTACCTGGGTTCTGTTCCCAGTTATTCACATGATGGTTTACAACCACCTGTAACTACCAATTCTCTGAGGCTTTCTAGCCTCTGTGTGCACTGCACATATGTGGTGCACAGACATACACACAGGCAACACACACACACACACACACACACACACACACACACACACACACACACACACACACTTTTTGAGACAGGGTTTCTCTGTTTAATAGTCCTGGCTGTCCTGGAATTCACTTGTAGACCAGACTGACATCAAACTCACAGTGATCTACCATACCTCTGCCTCCCAAGGGCTGGGATTAAAGGCATGTACAACCACTGCCTGGCCAATAAATCATCTTTTTAACTGGCAAAATGTAGGGCTGGAAAAACAACTCAACTGGTAAAGTACTTGCCAAACAAGCATGAGAACCCAATTACTATCCCTAGCATTCACAGAACAAGTCCAGGAGTGCCCACCACATAAGATCAGTATGATGAAGACAAAAATGAAGTGAATGAAACTGTTTCAGATTGTACCTTACCATGAGGTCTCAAATTTGTAGCAACTATCCTGCCTCAGTTGGGCTTATAGGTATGCATCACCACAACCAATTAGAATTATTGTTCTTAGTATTTTTCCTGTGCTGTGGACCCAACCTAGGATTCCCATTTGCAAGTGCTCTACAACTAACTACATGCCCAAGCCTTAAAAACACTGTAGCCGGGCCTTGGTGGTGCATGCCTTTAATCCCAGCACTCGGGAGGCAGAGGCAAGCGGATCTCTGTGAGTTAGAGGCCAGCCTGGTCTACAGAGTGAGTTCCAGGACAGCCTCCAAAACAATACAGAGAAACCCTATCTTGAAAAAACAAAAAACAAAAAAACCCACTGTATAACATTTATTGTACACTGTATACATTTACTATATTGTACCGTGAGATACTTGAGTAGATGACATACACTGTGATGTTCAGGAATAGATCATATACACTGTGGTTCAGTAGCAGATGGTATACACTGTGATGTTTCAGTAAATGGTATATCAAGTATATATTTTGCTTACTATATCTCAAATCCTTCTAGATTGGAGATGTAGTTCCCACTTAGCATGCAAAAGGCACTTTTGTGCCCAAGATCCTTAAAAAACATCCAAGGGAAAGAGGGTGGAAGAAAGGGAAGAAAGAAGTGAAAAGCAGAATAGGGTGGTGGTAGGGGTGCACGCCTTTATCCCCGGCACTCAGGAGGCAAAGGCAGGCATATTTCTATGAATTCCAGGCCAGCCTGCTCTACAGTGCTCATTCCAGGACAACCAAGGCTACACAAAGAAACCCTGTCTCAAAAAAACAAACAGAAAAGGAACTAGGGGAAATCCTGTCTTCAGAGTGTGGTATAGTGCTACAAGTTACAGCCTTGTCAGGACGCCAGAAGACCAGCGTTTAAGGCCAGGTTCAACTACATAGAGCAGTGGTTCTCAGTATTCCTAACGCTGAGACCCTTTATGCTATTCTTCATGTTGTGCTGACCCCCAATCATAAAATTATTTTTGTTGCTACTTCATTTGCTATGGTTATTAACAGTGATGTAAATATCTGATATTCAGGATAATCTTAGGTGACCTAGGTGAAAGCATTGCTCACCTCAAAGGGGGTCACAAACTCACAAGTTGAGAACCACTGACAGAGTTTAAGCTAGTCTGAAAAATAAAATACAAAAAAGATACTTTTCTTGAAATATATAGTATATTACTTTTTATAGCTATCTTTTAATACAACAGAACTCCAAAACTTATTCCTACTACTTAACTTGGCTTGGCAGGCACTTTCAACCTCCTCTCCTCCCTATTCTCCACAACCTCTGTTTTCAGTGTCCATTTGATTAACTGCATTGGGTTTCACATAAGATTGGGATCATGGTGTGGTCATGGTGATGGTACTGGCAGCAGCGGTGGCAGTGGTGGCGGCGGCGGCAGTGGCACAAACCTTTAATCCCAGCACTCAGGAGGCAGAAGCAGGTGAATTTCTGAGTTTGAGGCCAGCTTGGTCTACAACAAAGCAAATTTCAAGATGGCCAGGAATACACAGAGAAACCCTGTCTCAAAAAACAAAAAGCAACTAACAAACAAGACTGGAACCATGTGGAGCTTGTCTTTCTCTGCCTATACTTGCAGTAAATATTTTATGGGTAGGGGGTGATGGTGAACAGAACCCAGTATCTATCCTCCATATTTCCTTTATGCGTTTGCTGACTGACACTTAGCCAGACTGAAACAAGAGGGTCACATTGAGTGATAAGAACTCAGGCTATGCAGTAAAATTTAAAAAGCAAAAGATTTCTTTACCTTTGCAACTATATAGACAGCAGTGAGACTACTAGATGTCACAGTGGTTCCATTAATAAAGTTTTTAATTTAAAGCAAAACAAAATTTGCTGGGCACAGTGGCATATGCCTGCAACCCCAGTACTCAGGAGGCTGAGGCAGGAGGACTGCTTACATATTTATATAGTGAGTTCTAGGCTAGCCAAGGTTACAAAGATCACATTTCAAAACCCCAAACTCAACAACAAAAACCTGTTTAAATTTTTTTTATTTTATTTCATATATGAAATATATGAGTATTTTACCTGAAGAGTGTGTGTGTGTGTGTGTGTGTGTGTGTGAGAGAGAGAGAGAGAGAGAGAGAGAGAGAGAGAGAGAGAGAGAGAGAGAGAGAGAGAGAGAGAGAAAATCAGAAGGTATCAGATCTAACCGGAATTACCGATAATTATGAGCCATAAGCCATTAGGTGGGTACTTGGAATCAAAATCCAGCCCTCTCCAAGAGCAACAAGTACTCTTAACCACCAAGTCCTCTCTCCAAGTCTACCAATAAAACCTTTTAATTAAGTAGATTATTAGCAAGCCTTAAATTGATCCAGGAACAGCAAACCTAGAGCAAAGACTACCAGAATTTTCAGGTATAATTAATGAGTGGCCATCTTAAACAAATAGTTTTCCCAAGCATTAAGAAAGCTTTCACTTGATGAGCTGAAGGTTAAATTTTGTCTTAGCATCAAAACATCCCAGGCATATGACACTGGAGTGTGAGTTCAGGTTGGACACTGCCAGCATGAGACTGCTTTGTAAGGCAATATCTTCTCCAATAACTGGACCCACTTCAGCACCAGTTTGAGTGCTTTAAGCAGGTTAACACTATCTTGGGAGTCTCTGAACCTGGGCTCTATCTACTGTGACATCAAGTTTTTGAGCTTTATATCCTCCATGCATTTAGGCAAAACTACATCAATGGCTCATTACTAGAGGCACTTAAAGGTGTCGTCATCAGACTCCCTACTGACATTCTCAGTGTTCACATCAAGACTTTTTCAAATTAACTATGAAAATAGCCAGGCATTGTGGCACACACCTGTAATTCCTGCACTCAGAAGGCTAAGACAGGAGGAGACTTTCAAAGCCAGCCTGGGATATAAACCAAACCTTGTCTTAGAATAGGGGGAGGGGAGGTAGAACAGAGAAGAGGGGGAACAGAGAAGAGAATAGTCATCGTAGCTTATGTATTTAATTTCAGTACTCAAGAAACTGAGACAGGCAGATCTCTGAATTTACTGAGAGCCTGGTCTCAGTAAAGTGAGGAGCAAGTGAGGAGCTTCAACAGCTCTTCAGGAATACATAATTGGGGCTAGAGAGATGGCTCAGTAATTTAAGAACATGTATTGTTCTTGCAGAAGATCTGAGTTCCTGAGTTCAATTCCCAGTACCCACATCAGGTAGCTTACAACTATCTGTAACTCCAACTTCAGGGGATGCCTCTAACCTCCTCAGGCACGCACATACATACATACATACATACATACATACATACAATAAGTAACAAAAATATTTTTAATTAGAAAGTTATAATTAAGCCAGATGTGGTAGTGTACCATATAAACCCAACACAAAGGAGGTGCTAGGCAGGAGAATAAAGAGTTCAAAGCCAAACAGGGTGTTGGTAGTGCATGCCTTTAATCCCAGCACTTTGGAGGCAAAGGCAGGCAAATCTCTATGAGTTTGAAGTCTACCTAGTCTACAGAACTAGCTCCACAGGACAGCTAGGATTATTACACAGAAAAACCTTGGCTTTAAGAACAACAACAACAACAACAGCAACAAAAAACTAATTCTGCCAGGCAGTGGTGGAAGACGCCTTTAATCCCAGGACTCAGGAGGAAGAGGCAGGCAGATCTCTCTGAGTTTGAGGCCAGTCTGGTCTACAGAGTGAGTTCTAGGACAGCCAGGACAACACAGAGAAACCCCATCTTGGAGAAAAAAATTCCAATTCTTTATCATATTTAATTCTTACTCGATGGCTTGTAACAGTGTATTCTCTCTCATATTGTAGACTTCTCTCTCTCATGAATAGCATGAAAACACATAAGGAGCTATGCTACTTGGGAAAGAGAGGGGAACCATAAAAAGGGGGGGAAACAGATAAAGGACAAAAATAAGGTATAAATATAAACAACATGTATTAGGAAGACAGTATCATAATAAAAATCCATTTTTATTTTTATGCTAACTGAAAAATTAATTTAAAAATCATAAAAAATATGCTTTATTTTCTGCATTCATAAAGAACAGTAAATATGTAGATAGAACAAAGGTGCTCATTGGTGAAGAAGGTCAGAACAGACAACACTAAGCCAGGCTATGAAGATGCTAAGGATCTGAGAGACAGAGAGTAGACAAGTGTGAGAATGAATAACATGTGTTCCTGGAAGTCAGCCCCTATGCCACTGTGAGGAAGCCCAGGCACAAAGACAAATGGAATTGAGAAGTCACAGAGGCACCCAGACCAAGAATTCTACAAGGACCTGTCAGGAAGATTTGGCTCAAACATATATAGGCCACATAACTAACTGTAAGGTGAATCAAAAGAGAATCCTTAAGAGTACCTGTATTCCTCACACTAATACAGAATATGATTTATGTATAATAAAAATATATATAAAACAGACTTGGTGTTACTGTCAATGATAGAGCACATGCTCAGTACAAGAGAGGGGAAGGGGATATGTCTGAGAATGTAAAGGTGCTTGTTGTCAACCTGAGTTTAATCAGGACCAACATACAGTTCAAAAAGAGAACCAAGTCCTTTGAACTGTCTTCCATGTGTACTGCATGCAGCACAGTTGTGCCCCCTCTCTCCATACACAATAATACAATAAGAAAAATTAAAGAGGGGAGAAGAAAAGAAGGGAAACAGGGCTGGAGAGATGGCTCAGAGGTTAAGCACACTGACTGCTCTTCCAGAGGACCTGAGTTCAATTCCCAGCAACCACATTAATGAGATATGGTGCCCTCTTCTGGCATGCAGATATGAATGCAGGCAGAATACTGTATACACAATAAATAAATCTTTTTAAAAAAAAAAGGAGAGAAAAGAAAAGGACTAAAAAAAGAAAAGAAGGGAAACAAATAATGGGAGCAGGACAAATTCAATTAGTCAGCTTTTACTGGTAGTGTCTGATGAAAACAACAGTCCCTCTCAAAACATATAGAGCTAAATAGCAGGTATGCATCACTGGCTGCCTTTAATTGCAATTGCTCTTCTACACCACCCCTCCGTTACGCAAGGTTTTTTGTTAAAATTCAGCAAAATGAGCTTACATCTTCATAAGAGATCCTTGTTCCTTCTTACACAGTAACTTGAAGGTGTCATATTTTAGCATTTTAACAAAAAGATTCAAAACCCTACTGTATAAACAGGCAGAAAAACCTCATTTCACTGTATAAGTGTGCAGCACAGTAATTATTTACATTATTCTTAGCAAATACACATGCAATGAGGCCATTCTAAACATGTTTCAAAATACTCAATACAGCAAGGTTTCTCAGGAAGCAATTTTCAACTCATTGCTAAAATGGCACTTTCACCTTGAGAGGGTTTAAGGATTTTTTTTTCCCTGAAAATATACTGAACTTGTTAGGTAGCTTTCTACTAACAACCACTTAGAAAAAGTAAGCAATCTTAGAAGAATTAGCTTTATGTAAAAGAAAAACTCATCTTCAAAATAGGCAATGCTTTTTACTTGGCCACAAGTTGACCAGCAAACCCATGTCTTGCCAAATATGAGTTCCCATTCCTCTCATTACAAAACAATACTGGCTCCCTCCAGGTCTCCCAATCCAACCTGCCACTGCCAGCACTTCCTTGTCTCACTGGGGAATAAGCTTCACCAGTCGGTCCTCCCAAAACCACCATTCCATTGTTTATCTAAGAAATTACTTCAAAATTTACCAGTATGCTCCCTCTCACACATACAAATGAATAAAAATTAAGCAAAAAGCACAGACTGGCTCTTATTTACCAACTCGAAGCAACTCTTCCAAAATTTCCTCTCAATCATTTGTTTTCAACCTTCTGCCAATGTTTCTGAGTATTCCAAAAGTGTCTGCTGACAAAATAATGTACTTCTGCTGCTGCCACATGGTTTCTATGCATTATTTCTGCCACTTTGCCCACTTCTGCCCTTGCTGGAAAAGCTTCCCAACGACAGGTGGCCACTGTGTCCGACAGTTCTGGAATAGCATGACAGAAGTTGCACACTGGCTCTACTACTCTGTAGCAGAGAACTATACTATACATCTGTACTGGAGGCCTGTCTTGAAGTCTAGCAGAGATGGGTTCAGCAGATCCTTTAAAACTGTTGTAGACACCCAGCTTCTCTGCCTATGCTCATCAGTCAGAACTGCTTCTACAACCAAACACCAACAAACAGAAACACAGGCTAGAAACTTTGAGCCATTTTAACAAAACTTTGTAAAATACTAGTCTAGTAACTAGATTAAGTAACACATAACTTTAGAAATGCTGCAAAAGTTATGAGTGGCATTTCACTTCTGGGTGCTTTTTAAATGTTTTGCCAACTATAAATGCTACATTTTCCTTCTCTAATCTCTCAAAGGTGTTAGGCAGGGTTGGACTCAGCAGTTAAGAGCACTGGTGAGCCAGGTAGTGGTGGCCCACGCCTTTAATGGGAGGCAGAGGTAGGCAGAGATCAATGAGTTCAAAATCAGCATGGTCTACAGAGTGAGTTCCAGAACATCCAAGGCTAAAACAAACAAAACAAAACAAAACAACAAAAGCACTGGGTGGTCTCCCAGAGGACCTAGGCTGGATTCCCAGCATCTACATGGAAAGTCACAACCATCTGTAACTCCAGTTCAAAAGGGATGACAATCTCTTCTAGCCTCCATAGATCCTGTATGCAGGTGGTGCACAGACATACAAGCATACTAACAGACAAAACATCAATACACATAAAAAACAAAATTTAAAAAACAGAAGTTCATGTAAATTTACATTTAAAATAATCATTGGAAGTAGATGCTCTGTTTTATTTAAATTGTTTTCATATTTCACACAGCTAATGAGCAGTTTTTGAAGGAAGTGTGGGTTCTGCCACAATGAGCCCATGTTCCATGTGCTTTTACTTCTAACAGGCTTCTATCCTAGAATCAATTTAACTAAAAGTAGACAACAGAACCTATAGACATAGTGAAAAAAAAACCTCTGGTGGTTTCAATGAAAACAGTCCCCATAGGCTCATATATTTGCATGCATCCCCAATTGATAAACTGTTTGGGAAGAATTAGGAGGTGTGTCATTGTTAAAGTTGGTATGTGGCGCACACCTTTAATTCCAGCACTTGGGAAGCAGAGGCAGGAGGATCTCTGTGAGTTCGAGGCCAGCCTGGTCAACAGAGTGAGTTCTAGGACAGCCTCCAAAACAATATAGAGAAACCCTGTCTCGAAAAACCAAAAAAAAAAAAAAAAAAAAAAAAAAAAAAGTGGGCATGTCCTTGTTGGAGGGAGTATATCGCTGGAGTGAGCTTTGAGGTTTCAAAAGTCCATGCCAGGCCCAGGTCTTCCCCACTCCCTACCTCTCACCTACCTTGTAGATCAAGATGTAAGCTCTCAACTTCAGCAGTATGTCTGCTTCCCACCATGATGATCACAGACTAAACCCTCTAAAATGTAAGCAAGTTTCCAATACCCTGGTCATGGTGTCTTTTCACAGCAATAGAACACTAAAACACACTAATAGAACACTAATGACTACTTGGTGATAAATGCTACCAGGAACAGAAAGGCAGGAGATGAGATGCTGATAGGACAAACACAAGAAAAGATGCAGTCCGGTGGTGGTGGCACACACCTTGAATCTCAGCACTTGGGAGGCAGAGGCAGGCAGATCTCAGGGAGCTTGAGGTCAGCCTGGTCTACAGAGCAAGTTCAGGCCAGACAGGACTGTTACACAGAGAAACGCTGTCTTGAAAAGCCAAAAATAGAAAAAAGAAAAAAAAAAAGATGGTACTTCCGTGTGCTTTTGTTTTTCTTTCATTCCTTTTTTTAGTTTTTCGAGACAGGGTTTCTCTGTGTAATCCTGACTGGAATTTGCTCAGAGATTCACTTGCCTCTGCCTCCCGAGTGCTGAGAACCGAGTGCTATTAATATACAGTCAAAAATTCACTTACAGCGTGGAGAAATATAGCTCAATGGTTAAGAGCACTGGCTGTTCTTCCAGATGACTCAAGGTCAATTCCCAGTACCTATTTGACAGCTAACAATCAACTGTAACTCCAGTTCCAGAACCCAATGCCCTCTTCTGGCCTCTTTGAGTATCAGGCACACCAGTGGTGCAAATATAAATGCAGGCAAAATACCCATACTTACAAATTTTTAAAAATAAGTTTTAGCTAAAAACTTTTTGCAGGTAGATCTCTGCGAGTTCAAGGCCATCCTGGTCTACAGAGAGTTCCAGGACAGCCTCCAAAACAATACAGAGAAATCCTACTCGAAAAAAACAAACAACCTTTTTGCATATAGAATTTATTCATTGAAGGCTTTAACTATGGGCTTTTAATATTTTTCTCTACACCAACCAATGACTACAGACATCCCTCCACTGGCAAGTCAGTACCCCTTAACATTTCCTAAACTGTGAAGAGAGGCTAAGCTCTGGGCAGCAATCAATGGGGGCAGTCTGCTCTGTTGGGCCACTTCCAACAGCAGAACTTCCAAATATTCCAAGAGAGAATTTTTTTGTTGTTTTTTTTTCAAGATAGGGTTTCTCTGTATTGCCTTGGAGGTGGTCCTGGAACTCCCAAGTGTTGGCATGTGCCACTAACACCTGGCTCCAAGAGAGAATTTTATTTCAGCAAACTATTAACAGTTAAGTTTGGGGCCATTGAGATGACTCAGTCAGTAAAATGCTTACTATGCAAACCTAATGACCTGAATTCCAGCCCCAGAACCTATATAAAAGTGAAAGGGCTCCAGAAAGTTATCCTCTGACCTCCTCAGGTGCACTGTAGTATATAGGCACGCACGCGCGCGCGCGCACACGCGCGCACACACACACACACACACACACACACACACACACACACGCTAACAACAGGAACCAATATGGTGTAAAGAGTGGACCAACACTACTGAGATGTCCTTTGACTTCCATATACACACCATGATCCTGAGTGCACACACACTGAACATGTTTTGGTTTGTTTTGTTTTTTGAAACAGTGTTTCTCTGTGTAGCCCTGGCTGTCCTGGAACTCACAGATCTTCCTGCTTCTACCTCCCAAGTGCTGGGACTAAAGGCATATACCACCACCTCCTGACTTGAATACCTTTTTTGAAAGTTAAGTTTATTGATATTTATTGAATTTTTGTGTGAAAATTGCATTCACACTTAACACTTTAATGAGTCTTAGTGGATGGAGAAATAACAGAGGTTAAGAGAATCTACTGCTTTTCCAAAGGACCCAAGTTTAATTCTTAACACCCACACTATGGCTCACAACTGTCCCATTACTCCAGTCCCCTGGGATCTGATGCCTTCTGGTCTCCTCAGGTATTATATGCACATGGTGCAGACATGCAGGCAAAACACCCAGCCACATGAAATAAAACATTTAAGGAAAAATTTAAAAACCATTGATGAGCCAGGCACATGCTTTTAATTCCAGCACTTGGGAGGCAGAGGCAGGTGGATCTCTGTAAGTTAGAGGCCAGCCTGGTCTACAGAGCCAGTTCCAGGACAACCTCCAAAGCAGAAAAACTCTGTCTTGGGGCGCGGGGGGGGAGTGGGGGGAGGAACGACGACGACGGACGGACGGACACCATTAATGAGCCTTTTACAGTATCTCCAAGGAAAATTCAATCTGCTTCATAAGTCTGAAAATCTGAGTTCCATTCCCAGAACCTTCATAAAGGTGAAGTAGAGAGAGAGAAGAGGAAGAAGGGGTGGTGGTGGAGGAAGACCTGGGCATGTGCTGGGGTGGAGCTCAGCAGGCAGTGTTTACTCAATCTTCACAAAACTCTGGGTTCAGTACTCAGCACCAAATAAAATCAGGTAGTGGTGCTTGTTTTGTTATCTCAGTGGAGGAGGTAGGAAGATCAAAAATTCAAGGTCATCCTCAGCTATGTAGTAAGCCTCAAAAAAAGGTGAACAAACAGCCTAGACTATGTAATGAAATTCTGTCTCAAAAAACAGAGGTGGCCAGGAGTTGGTGGTACACACCTTTAATCCCAGCACTCGGGAGGCAGAAGCAGGCAGATCTCTGTGAGTTTGAGTCTCAAAAAAAAAAAAAAAAAAAAAAAAAAAAAGAGGGGGGAATAATTTTATAAATAAATAAATCTAGGGGCTGGGGAAATGGCTCAGCAGTTTCTTTACGAAGGACCCAAGTTTGATTCTCAAAGTCCACCCAGGGCAGCTCATAACTAACTGCTTCTATTAGCTCAAGGAGACCTAGACTGAAACTCAATTCACAGACCAAGCAGGCTTCAAACTCAGTTTCCCCTGCCTCTACCTTCAAATGCCAGGATTAAAGGCATGTGCCACATCAAGGAAAAAAAAATCTGGGGCTAGAGAGATGACTTGGTGGTTAAAAGCACTTGTTGCTTGAGTGGAGGACCTGGGTTCAGTCCCCAGCACCCATATGATGGTTCCCAGCCATCTGCCAGTACTTCAGGTCCAGAGGAGCCAGTGCTTTCTTCTGACCTTCATAGACACTATCATACGCATGGTACACATAACCATGAAAGCAAAATGCTCATGCATGTAAAATAAAATTATTAATTTGAAAATAAAATTAAAAATCAGGCTAGGGAAATGACTCAATGAGTAAAAGCACTTGTTCAAATTCTCAGCATACAGGAAAAAGGCTGGGACTGGCTGAATGTGCCTTTAACCCCAGCACTGAGCACTGCGACAAAAGTGGATCTCACTAGCCAGTTATCCTAATTTCAGGTTCACTGAGACCCTGTCTCAACAAATAAGATGGACTGAGCCAGCAAGATGATTCAGTGGGTAATAGTGATTAATGAGCAACCCTTATGATCTGAGTCCCAGATACCTTAGTAGATACTTTCTCTGACCCTAGACATGCTATGGAATATTTGTTCCCATAAATATAATAACAATAATTTTCTAAATACTTGAAAAAATAAGGTGGAAAGTATCAGAGGAAGACATTCCATGTCTTTCACTTATGTTTACATATAAGTGTGTACATACACAAATCTTAAGAGCTGGGTATGGTGGCACACACATGTAGTTCCAGTACTTGGAAGGCAAAGGGATGGGAGGTGATTCAAAGCCAGCCTGGGCTACACAGAGAAAATCCTGTCTCAAAAACCGAAGTCAAGGCCAAAACAAACCAAATCATACAGTAAATCATGTGTCAAAATATTCAAGAGAGGGAGCTGGAGAGATGGTTAAGAGCATTAACTGCTCTTCCAGAGGACCCAAGTTCAGTCCCCAGCACCCACATGGCAACTAATAACAACCTCTAACTCCAAGATCTGACACCTTTACACAGACATACATGCAGGCATAACATCAATACAAAATTAATTAATTTTAAAGGTGTGAGAAAAAATGTTTTTCACTTGACATAACAATCTATTATACATGGGAATACAGTAAGGAAAGAACAAGCAAAGTCAATACCATGAATTACTAGAGTTAATCCATGGTACTAATTTTAATCTTTTTTTTAAAGATTTATTTATTTATTACATATACAGTGTTCTGCCTACATGCCAGAAGAGGGCACCAGATTGATTTGTAGATGGTTGTGAGCCACCATGTGGTTGGTTGCTGGGAACTGAACTCAGGACCTCTGGAAGAACAGTCAGTGCTCTTAACCTCTGAGCCATCCCTCCAACCCCCTAATTTTAATCTTAAAAAGTAATTTTAGTTTAAAAACTAAGCTGGGACCAGGTGTGGTGGTGCATACCAACACTTGGGAGGCAGAGACAGATGGAGGATCTCTGTGAGTTCCAGGCAAGCCTGATCTACAAATCAAGTTCCAAGATAGTCAGGGTTGTTACACAGAGAAACCCTGTCTCAAAAAAGAAAGAAAGAAAAACAAAAACTAAGGCTGATTTCTATTCCAAAAACAAAATGCTTTGTAAGTCAATGAAGTATGTTCCTCAATTTTTAACTCATATTGGTTAAAACCTAAAATAAAGAGGCCTTTGTATCTTCATGTTAGAAAATTAAGAAAATCAGCTTACAAAGTCTACAAGGCCAAAAATCCAAAGAGGATCATCTGGGCATATGGTTCGATGGTAAGGTTGTTTGCTGCCCAGCCTGATAACCTGAACTCATCCCTAGAACCCATCCAATGGAAGGAGAAAACAGATTCTTGAAAATTATCCTCTGGCTTCTACATGTTCAAGTATCCTTGCACACACAATCAACCAATCAATAAGTAAGTCAATAATAAATATAATTTTTTAGAAGTACATCACTTAAATAGCAAAAAGATCGATTTAAAAATAAACTAAGTGGGTATGAACCAAAGGGTCAAAATACATTAAAGACAAACTAAACATTCTGTAAGAAGTCAACAGAAGTTGAAGGAAATGGCTCAGTGAAAGCACTTGCTGTGCAAACATAAAGACCCAGTTTAGATCCCCAGAAAAACCATGTAAAAGTCATGGTTTGTGAAGACAGGATTCCCAGAGCAAGCTAACAAGACAAGCCATATCACAGAGCTTTGGGTTTGATGGAGACACTGCCTCAACAAATAAGGTAAGAGAGCTATGAAGGATTATTCCTAGCATCAGCCTCGGGCCTCCACACAGTTAAACACATGTAAAATTGTTCAGATATGTGCACATGCACAATACTCTTGTACATGAAAAATTAAACAAAAAAATTAAAAAGAAAGGTTAACATTCTAGTCAGAGACATCACTATTCTCTCAACAGTTGAAGGAACTAGCACACTAAAACATCAACAAGAATAAAGAGACTTGAGCCGGGCGTTGGTGGCGCACGCCTTTAATCCCAGCACTCGGGAGGCAGAGGCAGGCGGATCTCTGTGAGTTCGAGGCCAGCCTGGTCTACAGAGTGAGTTCCAGGACAGCCTCCAAAGCTACAGAGAAACTCTGTCTCGAAAAAAACAAAAATAAAAAAATAAAAAATAAAGAGACCTGAGCAAAACCTTAACCAATTTAATATCGCTAGGTACACTCCATCCAATATTAGAAAATAATTCTGAGTGCACATATTAACATTCATGAAGATAGATTCAAAAGAACTTCTGATTTTTAAAGAAAAAAAAGGTAAAAAAAAAAAAAAACAAAAACGAAACAAGCCCGACAATGGTGGCACAGATCTCTGTGAGTTCAAGGCCAGCCTGGTCCAGGACAGCCAGGCTGTTACACAAAGAAACCCTGTCTCAAAAACCCAAAATCACAATAAAATAGTCTCTGGCCACACTGGAATTACTAAAATTCACTTACAGAGCTGTAATGCTAGCAATTCATGAGGTCTACCAACACCAGTCCACCTGGGCTTCACAGCAAGACCCTGTCTTTAAAAAGGGGTGGGGTGGGGGCTGGATAGATGGCTCAACGGTAAAGAGCACAAACTACACCCAGGCATGGTGGTGCATGCATTTAATGCTAGCACTCAGAAAAATAAGGCTAGACCCTGTCTCAAACAAACAACAGCACACATTAGCTACTCTAGCAGAGGATTCAAGTTTGGTTCCCAGAACTCACAACAGCCTGATGAATTTGTAATCCCAGCACTTACTTGATAGGCTGAGGCAAAGGACCACACTGATTAACAGTGTGGGCTACATAATGGAGTTCTGGGCCAACCAGGGCTATACAGAGAAACTCTACCAATAAATAAATAAAACAAAGCAAATAGAAAAACAAATAAATACAAGTAGAAGTAGGCAAGGCATGATGGTTCCTGTCTGTATTCCTGTGAGGCAAGAGGATCAGTTTAAAGTCATCTTCTGGTATATTGCAATATTGCCATCCTCAGCTACTTGAAGCCATCCTCAGCTACTAAAAACCATTAATAAGCCAACAAGATGGCTCAGTAAAAGCACTTACCCTGTAAGCCTGATTCTCAGTTTAATCCTTAGAATCCACAGTAGATTCCCTCTAGAAAGTTATCCTCTGATTTTCTCCCGTGCTCTACGGCACATGTGCACATACCACCATCGCTATCATATCTTACAAATGAACACACGTGTACACGCACAATAATTTTTTAAAGTAAAAACAAAATGGCTGGAGAGATGGCTTTGTGGTTAAGAGCACTGGCTGCTCCTGCAGAGGACCTGGGTTTCATGCCCAGCACACCAACATGGTGGCTCATAAACACCCACCTTCTTCTTTCCTCTTTGAGCTCCAGGTATAAACAAGGTGCACAGACATGCACACATGCAAGCACATAATAACTTTTTTTTTGTTTTTTGTTGTTGTTGTTTTGAGACAGGGTTTCTCTGTGTAGCTTTGGAACTTGTCCTGGAACTCATTTGTAGATCAGGCTGGCCTCGAACTCACAGAGATCCTGCGTCTGCCTCCCAAGTGCTGGGATTAAAGGTGTGCACCATCACTGACCGGCTAAATAACACATTTTTTAAAAAGCAAAATAAATAAGTAAAAATAAAGGGCTAGGGCACTAATGATATAGCTATCTCAGAAGCCAACAACTTGCCTAAGAAGACCCTAGGTTCAATCCCCAGTACCAGAGTGGAAGGAAAAAAAAAAAAAAGTAAGTCAATGGACCTAAAAACAGGAAAAAAAATTACATTGGAAAGCTTCTATCACACACGGAAAATAAGTTACAAAGAGCTAATAATACAGCCTACTGATAAAAGTGCTGGCTATCATGCACAAGACCCTAGATTCAATCCCAACACTGAAAAAGAACAAAAGAAAATTACAGATGATCTCTAGCTTATATTGGCTTGACTTAGGATCTTCCTTTTCAACAACCTCATGATGGTGTCAAAGTGATAAGGTACTTTAAGCTTGAAAACCCCATCTTTTCCTGCATTAGTAATGTTTGGTCTGACTCTTCAATGCTGGCAGTTGGTTAACTTGCAGCTGGCTGCAAGATCCAATGTAAACAACTGGCACTCTAACAGTGATTTGTGATGTTAATATAATGCTCAAAACCTTAAGTGTATTAAATGCATTTGGTATATAATGTTCTAATTTTATGAGAAGTATCTGTACCAACGTAAAAAATAATAGAGGCATCAAGGACTAGAGAGAGTGACATCGATAAAGACCTTAACAGACATTTAAGGGCAGTCTTAGGCAGCCAGGATACAAATAACAGCTCTGACAGGCAACTAAAACACAAAGTTGGCTACCAAGGCACTTTGCCTTTTAATACAAGAGCTATTTACACCTCACTTTTCAGCACACAGAACTGTTAAGAATGGACTTATGTGGTCCCCAGTTATATAATGTGACTACCTCTTGCTGATATGCCCATGTCAAACCGAAGGCACTAAAGGAGATGGTCTGTCTGAAGCCATCTGACCAGGGATAACAAATCAGTTAATAAAGCATCCAGTTTAACAAGAGCTTTACTCAGATAACAGGGGCACCGGTGAGTAGAAAATAATGGTGGGCATGGTCATATTGGCATCTATGCCCTTGTTCTTCTGAACTGGGAGAAGCACTAATGTTTATAACCTCATCCCACACATCTCTGACGAACAGTGGGTGGCCATGGGGACCAAGATAAAGCCCAACATAAAGGAAAGCTGCCCATTCAAGGCTTCTCTATCAAGTTGGATCACAAGAAGAATAAAAGAAAGAAGTAACAGCCACTTCTGAGCAGCTCATGTCCGGCAACTCAGCATATTTACTAGAAGTCCAAATTTCAAACAGTACTGATGCCAACAAATGACACACAAAGGATAATAAAAAAATATTACACACAAACTCAAACATTTAGATAAAACAGACCAACTCCTTGAAGACCATTTGTAATAGTAAGTTGTTGCTGTGATAAACACCATGAACCAAACACAATTTAGGGGAGGAAAGGTTTATTTTAGCTTCCAGGTTACAGTCCATGATCAAGGAATGCCAACTAAGAGCCCAAAGCAGGAACCTAGAGGCAGGAACTGAAAATGAGACCATGGAGGAACTATGCTTATTGGCTTGCTCCCTGGTTCTCATTCAGCTACCTTTCTCATACAGCCCAGACCCAACAGTTCTGTGGAGTAATTCTTTTGTACACTGTGAAGACTTGTTATTGATCTTAGTCAGAAAAAAATTCTAAACAAAGGAGTTAGGTCCAAAGACTTTCTAAAGGAAAAAAGGGGATAGGATACAGAAATGATAGGGAAAAAAGGATAGATTACTGAATCCACTTTTAAACCAAAAAAGCAACTACTAGTCTTAAATATTTTACATTGGGGCTGGGTGGTGGTGGCATACACCTTTAATCCCAGCACTTGGGAAGCAGAGGCAGATGGATCTCTAGTTTGAACCCAGCCTGGTCTACAGAGAGTTCCAGCACAGTCTCCAAAGCTACAGAGAAATCCTATCTCCAAAATTCAAATAACAAACAAAAAGTATTTTACATTGGTATGGATTTTTGTATATTGATACAAATTTAAAGTTCATTTGTTATATGTATGTTTCTACTCTTGTTTGAGTTATTGTGCTTATGCAACTCATTTTAAAATGTAATGTATAATTTAAAAGTGCAGATTAATAGTCATCTATAATAGTCAAACATAGTCATGTTTATATGTTTTCAAGGTCACCCATGAATATATTTAGATAGATAGTCTTCAAACACTTCAAAGACCTACCAAATATGCCATTTAATACGTTTAATAACCTAAGGCTTTTGACTGCAGTGAGACACTTCTGCTCCTGGCAACACTAATTTACTTCAGAGAATATAATGGGCATCAAAGAAACTCCATAAGGAGTTTGTTTTCTTTATGGCAAAAGCTATCCATGGGGGGGGGGAGGACCTTGCCCCTGCCTTAACTGTGACAGTATGTTGTCCAAATTGGACAAGAAGGACACAAAGACAGGCGACTGCTGAACTTTACCAAGACAGGGAAGACAGTCCTTCAAATTTTCCTGTTTCTGAAAAAAAGTTTGTCAAATATTCTAGGCTACAGTTGGATGCCCCAATGTTGCAGAGGAGCCTAGGATGACTGTCCAGGAAGCCTGATGTCCCTGTCATTAAGTAACATTTCATCCTTCTGGTGGTTTTGATGGGGTTAGAAACTAAATAGTTACAGTTTTCCTTAGTTATCATAAAAAGCAAACTAGGTATAAAACTTCAGGCTCACACCAAGATAAGATAAAGTATTTTCTCTACTTTTGACAAATTCAAGTAGACTGGATATTTTAACTAAAGGCGTGTGCCTGGCAAGCTCTAGATTTTTATTCAACTTATTTCCTCAGACCACTAGAGCAAGGTGAACTGCAACACGTGTACCTTCACCCACTTCAAAGATCCAAACACACACCAGGACTTGAATACCCTCTAAGTTCAAGATGCACTTGCATGGTGGCCTTAACCCACTGCTAGCATCAGAATGAAAGGAACTCACATTATTACAAATGTCCATAATTCCATGACAGATTTCTGACTTTAAATTTTAAATTCATCACCGGCAGCAGCGCATGCCTTTAGTCCCAGCACTCAGGGGCAGAAGCAGGCAGATCTCTGTGAGTTCAAGGTCCAGGACAGCCTCCAAAGCTATAGAGAAACCCTGTCTTGAAAAAAATTTTTAATTCATTTTGAAAACTTCAAAGTTTTTAAAGTGTACATGACTTAATGTTAGATACTTATTTTGAAAATACAATTCTCATTATGTAGACAACTTTTGTTTCTGTGCCTGATATCAAAACATTTAAGAGCCAAAGGGTGGTGGGAAAAGCTTCCATTAGTTTTATTTGCAAATAGGAAAACAGTCTCAGGTTTAGTAGTACCATTCACCTTCCTGATCCATAAATAAGGTTCACTACAGAAAAGTCTGAAAGCTTGAAGCATGTGGGAAATAAGCTTTAGAATGCCCACCACAAAGTCTTTATGGACACCCTATGAGACTTTCCTATGTAAAGGCATAAACATGCAGCATTTTACAAAAACAGCTCTATGCTACAAATACCTGTAATACTTTTCATTTACTATAGCATGAACATTATGGAAATCACACCTCAAAATAGAAATGCAAAATAATTACATTTATTCTTGATATGCTTCACTTACTGTTTAATGAGCGAGCAGTCTAACCACTGCACAAGCTCATTAGTGTTCACCACCTGAGTTTAACATTTTAAATGACAATTTCTCCATTTCACAATTAGAAAAAAACTTATCAATACTATCCTGAAGCTGGATGTCTAATAAAGTCCAGCACATCATCCTGAACTATAACAGCCACAATCACACCTCACTTACAGACTGCCACCAAGCACTGCTTACATACTTCTCTGTGTTTACTTGTTTAATTCTTTGGTTGGTTAGTTTTTTGTTTTTGTTCCCCCCTCCCACCCCAGATGGGTTTCTCCGCATAGCATTGGAGCCTGTATGGAACTCTGCTCTGTAGACCAGGCTGGCCTCAAATTCTAGATCAGCTGGCCTCTGCCTCCCCAGTACTGGAACTAAAGGCGTGCGCCACACACCCAGACTTGTTTAATTCTTAACCCTAGGATCTGGGTGACCTGTAAGGGGCACAGGTCTGACACCATGCCCAAGAGAACAGAAACTTAAAATTGTAAACACACACACACACACACACACACACACACACACACACACACACACACACAGTCCTGAATAGCAGAGGTGACTTCTGAACCAATGATTCCACATGCTGGTTTCCATCTCCCATTGCCCTTTTTTCCTTTATAGAAGCTACCCATATCCACCAAAGCCCTAACTGGCTCAATGAAGGTGGTATAACCTCCAGTTTTGTGTTCAGAACATACAGCAATGTGGTTAGGATTCCCTAAGGATAAAGACAGTCTTTCCACTGTCTTCTCTCTTAGTCACCTTTTAGTTTGGTGACCTATGGAGAATAGAGGATGCTCCTCAGGACTTCTCTCTCAGAAACACAGGACCAAGACAGACAATGTTACTTGCTGACATTGTTGTGCATGCCTGTGCTGTGCCATACAAGGCACCCAAAACCACCATCTGTAGGGAAACTGGATTTTTGGAGTGGCATTAAGACCGTTAAGGAACTGAGAGGGGTGGTGATGCCTTTATTCGAAGCACCCAGGAGGCAGAAGCAGTGGGAACTTTGCTGAGTTCGAAGTCAACCTGCTCTACATAGTGAGTTCCCATGTCAGCAAGAGCTAGAAACCCAGTCTCAAAGCAAGACAGATCTCTAGGGTTACAAGGACATTTTTAGCCCTATTGCCATGAAGACTAGTCTTGTATATGATTAAAACACTTTCAAAAAATGTTTAAAGATACTTTAAAATACAGTAAAAGCCAATGTTTTTCATGATGTAGGTCAAAATTCAGTAGTACACAGAAAAATCTGTGAATATGTATTTTGATAACCTAACAGAGTAGAGCAGAAGATACTGGAATATCCTTCTATGAAACTTTTTTGTGTATTATTTTTCAAAATTATTTTTATTTGCATTGGTGTTTTTCGGCCATGTATGTCTGTGTGAGGGTGTCAGATTTGCAATTACAGAGAGCTGTTAGCTTCCGTGTGGGTGTTGGGAATTGAATCTGGACCCTCTGGAAGAGCAGTCAGTGCTCTTAACCACTGAGCCCTCTCTCCAGCCCATGATGATTGGTTTTTTAATGGTGGGTTATGGCCAAACTCTTGAAGCATAATAGTTCAACACAGAATAACCCTGACAATACTAATACTATACATAAGGTTATCAGAGCTTGAAGAGCTACAAAAAGCAGTTATTTCAGGTAAATAGTTCAACAGAAGTTGTTATTTTATTGAGTCCTAGAATGAGGTACAAGGAATAAGGCTTCTTTCTACTTTGTTACAACCCGGTCTTCACTGAATGTACAGAAATGGCTATACCTCACTTCAGCTCCTGCAATCACTGATGGCATTTCTATGACGGGTTTGCACAGGCCAACCTCCTACTCTTCCCCTCCCAGCAGAATCAAAAGCGGCCGACCCTCAACGTCCCAAAACGAAAATGCAAAACCTCAACTAGAGCTCACTTTACTGTCCAGAGTCGTGGAAAAGGACAAACTGGAAACTCAAGCCCAAGGCCGAATCCCAGATGCAAAACAAATGTAACAATATGATGGGAAGAAAGCTCCAACAGTTGCACCAAAAGTGCAGTAAGGAAATTTTTAAGTACTTACGCATTACTGCACTTTCCTACAACATGAGCATCAAAAATCATGCCACATGCAACGATTTATCTGCTTTCAATACACACTGCGCAAACACAATATTCCGAATCGCTGACCAAAAACAAAAACAAAAACCAAATTCTGTCTCATGACTTGACCCCCATATACTACTAAAGCTGTTGGTTTCTTCATTGGGAATCTCTTTAAAAAACAAGGTAACTTGTTTTAACAACCTTACAAGAACTCAACTTGAGAGAAACCCAAAATCATTCAGGGACCAATCCAATCAGTGGAAACCACCATGCCAACTGCATCCCACGTACAAGCACTGGCTTCTGAAGGAGAATAAAAGCGGCAGCAGTCCATCGACCGCATGCCTGCGTAAGTAAAACTGAAAATAGTTACCCCAGCCCTCGCGACTACACAACTCCTGAGGAACGAGACCCCCGGAGACTCCCAAGAGCCGACAGGAGCAGGCGGAGAGAGCAAGGCAGCCGCACCCGCAGCGCGTCAGGCGGCACAGAAACTTCTAGGGGGCACTTTTCGGTCAGCACCAAGGCCGCAGGCGGCATGCCCCGGGGGTCTCTCCGGCGCCGCCCTCTGCGCCGCTCGCGCCCGGGAAGAGCTGTCAGCTAGGCAGCCGCCGGCCCGTTATCCGCCGGCCGCGCCCGCCCGCCCTCCCAGCCGCTCGTGAGGGGGCGGTGGCCGCTCCCGCCCGCGGACCCCCCCGCTGCTTACCTCGAAGTAGCCTCCGGCGGCGCCGCCCGCGCCCGTGCCCAGGGGCCCGTGGGCTGCCGCGCCGCCCAGCAGGCCCGCCGCGCCGGGGCCCGGGGCCTGGGGGCCGCGCAGCGCCGCCGCCGAGCCGGCCTTGCCGCCCGAGCCGCCACCGCCCGAGCCGCCGCCGCCGCCGCGCTTGTTCTTCCGGCGCTTGGCCCCGCGCTTGGCGTCGGCCGGGCTCATGGCGGGAGGGAGGGACGGAGGACGGCGGGCGGGGAAGGGGCGCGGGCGGGCGCCGGGCCGCGGGCGGCGGCAGCGGCGGCGGCGGCGGCGGCGGGCGGGCGGAGGCGGCGGCGGGCGCTGCGGCCGGCCGGGCGGGGGGCGCGGCGCGGGGTCTCCTCCCGGGCGGGGAGGGCGGGGCGGACGGGAGCTGAGGGGCGGCTGCTGGCGGGAGCGACGCGAGTCTGTCTACCGGGCCCGGCGCCGCCGCTGACCAGAGTTAGAGTCCAATATGGCGGACACAAGGGGAAAGGGATCCCAGTTTACGTCGGGGGAGGGGGAAGCAGCGGCAGGGGGAGGGGCGCGGGCGGCCGCCCCCCCGCACTCCGCCCTCCCGGGCGGCGCGCCCCTGGCCTGGGACCCCGCCCCCGACGCCCGGCGCGGGGCACGCCGGGAGCCGTAGTTCCAGCCGCCAGCGGCTCCGCCCGGGCGTGCGGGGCGGGACCACGACTCCCGTAGAGCCACGCGCAGCTAAGAGAGCGGGAGGCGGGGCCAAGGGTGACGTCATGCGCCGCGCGGCCCTGTGGACTCTGTAGTCAGCGGGAGGGCGGGTGGAGCTGGAGGCGGGCGGGGTCTAAGGGGGTCGCGCAGTTCCGGCTCTGGCGGTCTCCTGACTCCTTTGCTAAGGCCTCCTGCCTCAGAGTCAGGTTCTCACCCTGTTCGTAATGGGCCCTCTGACTTTTGCCCAGTCTAGGTTCGAGAGTGCCCCTTTCACCTGCCGCTGTGTGACCTTGGACTATGCTCGGGCTAGTGTGAAGAGGGCCGGCATCGGCGGACCGGTAATTCTCTGGATCCGCGGTGACAAGGCCTGCAGTAAAAGGGAGCCTGCCTTGTCGCTTCTCTTTAAAGTCTCGATACTTAAAGGAGCGCTTCCTCAAGGCATCTGCCCGGGCTTTTCACCACTTCTCATTCACTCACATGGCAGAGGGACCTCAATGCAGGCCAGTGCTCTGGGCCACTCCATAGAGATGTTACTCCCTGACGCCCTCAGGATCGCCCACAAGCCCCAGGTACAGCTGTCCTTGAGGACCCAGACCAAAGGGACTTTCCCTTGGCTCCTCGCTGCAGATGCATCAAGAGACCAGACTAGTACCTTTTCGGTTTTGTGGTGGAACCAAATGCTATATCCGTGGAGTTTAGCATTGCGACGTATAGGCATGTATTCATGAGCCTGCCCATTTATTGCCTCCTATTCATGCCCGCCCCAACTGGAGCTGGAGCTGCAGTCCTGACCCATTCATTCCAAACCTAAGCGGTCCAATGTGATCAATCATGACTACTAACAGGTTTTGGATGAAAGCGGGTAGGATGCCAACCTGGACGGACATCCTTCGGTACTCCGTAGGTGGGCAGTGTCATTCATGAACTATTTGCCATTTCCCTCCCTGTTCCAGCTAAAGAGCCCAGTTGGATGCCTCCTTTCTTCCATAACCCCTTTGCTTTCTTCTGTTCTTGGCACGTTGGCTTGGGGTTGAAATTTTTTAGTGTCACCGGTATCCTGGAAGATACTATGATATAGAAGTGCTTGCCCCTTCATCAGAATTCCAAATCCTTCTGGGCAAGGGGCTGGGCATGCAGCACTCCAGTATTTGCTAGGCGAATGAATGACATAATTATGACCATTTGTCCAGCAGTGCACCAGGCACCCTACTGTCATACCTCAATTCACACATGCACTCTCCAGATCAGTAACAACCATATTCTATGGGTAAGAAGCGGGTTCATAGATGCTAAGAAAGTTGCCCAAAACCACTCCAGTTTTCAGAGACAGGGCCTAGATTTCAGCTCAGGTATGATTCTGGGTACCAGTGGAGAGTGTATACGAAGCCACTATGTTCCAGAGCAAATGAATTTACAGTTTTAGGCCTCCATAAGGAGACTAAGGGGTTTTGAGGGTTTTGTTGTTGTTGTTCTGTTTTGTTGGTGGGTTGGTTGCTGGAATGGTTGGATTTTTAATTTGGGTGTTTTTGTTTTGTTTTGTGGTGTTTTTTTTAACTCATTTTTTTGTTTGTTTTGAGACAGGGTTCTGTGTTTAGCCGTGGAACTCTGTAGACCAGGCTAGCCTCCCTCACAGAGAACCACCTACCTCTGCATCCCAAGTGCTCACATTAAAATTGTGCAACACTATGCTCAACTTTTTGTTTTTTTCAGACAGCATCTCACCATATCATTCTGTCTGGTCTTGAACTTGGTATGTAGACCAAACTAGCTAGTCTTGAACTCACAGAGATCCTCCTGCCTCTCTGCCTTCCGAGTGCTGAGACTAAAAGTGTGTGCCATCACACTGGCTTCAGTTTAATTCTAAACATCACGGAAGATTTTGAACAAAGAATACCATGGTGAGATACATACTATTTTTGTTTTATTTTGTATTTCAAGACAGGGTTTCTCTGTAGCTTTGGAAACTTTCCTGAAACTCGCTCTGTAGACCAGGCTGGCCTGTCTCTGCCTCTGACCTGTCTCTGCCTCATACATACATACATACATACATACATACATACATACATACACACACATTTAATTTTATGTGAATGAGTGTTTCCTGGCTTGTATGTATATGCACCAGGTGTGTACCTGATGCCAGCAGAAGCCAGAAGAGGATCCTCTAGAACTGGAATTGCAGTTTGAGCTGCTATATGGGTGTTAGAAACCAAACCTACATCCTCTGCAAGAGTAGTATTATCTTTTATTGGGGGTGGGGGTTTTGAGACAGGGTTTCTCTGTGTAGCTTTAGAGCCTGTCTGGAACTAGCTCTATAGACCAGGCTTGCCTAGAACTCACAGAGATCTGCCTGCCTCTGCCTCCTGAGTGCTGGGACTAAGGGCCCATCCGCAACAAGTACTCTTATCCCCTGAGCCAGCTCTCCAGACCTAAAATGCTGGTCTGAGAAAACTTGACTATTGTGTATAGAATGGCAAACACTCAAGAATAGAGGTCAAAAGGTCATGAGAATCTGCTCTCATAAAAGAGATTCAAGGAGCTGTCTTGTCTCTACTACTAAATGACATAGAAGGTTCCAACTATGAACCCAAAAGTGACCATCACCAAATACTGAAATTGCCTACACTTGGATTTTGACTCGCAGCCAGCAGAACTGTGAAAAAGTTTGTATTGTTTGTAAAATATTTAATTTATGCTATATTCTTATGCCAACTGAAATAGATGACCTCTAAAGTATATGTGATGGGAAAAGGACAGCATGAATTCAGTTATGATGTTTAACTTTGTCAATATGATTGGATTGAATGAAACATAGATTAGTAAGACATATTTCTAGAGGTTTGTGAGGGAGATTCTAAAGACAGCTAGGGAAAACCTACCTGAATGTCGATGGGACTAACCAATACTAGACTTGGGGACTAGATAGAGCAATTTTATTTAACACATGCTTTTTCCCGTGTGTGTGTGTGTGTGTGTGTGTGTGTGTGTGTGTGTGTGTGTGTGTGTGTTTTGAGGTATAGGTGGGTACTGGGTTTGCATTTGCTAGGCAAGCATTCTACCATTGAGCCATATCATGAGACTTGCCACCATGATATTCTGCTTCACTTCACCACAGGCACACAACAATGGAACAAACTAATGATGGACTACAGCCTCTAAAACTATGATCAAAAAGATGTCTTAACTCCTAAGTAGTTCTTTCAGGTGTTTTCTCACAGTGGCAGAAAACTAGGACTTCAGTTTGTGATCAGCATTTACTTAGTTTGCATAGCAGAATACCAGTGATAACCTGTGAAATTGTTTTCTTTTGTTTGAAGTTTTCATATCATATGTTGTACAGTGAGCATATTCCCACTCCATCTTCCTTATCCTCTGTTCTCTTGTCCCTTCCCCATCTCAGGCCCTTTTATCTCCCTAGCCTGGAACTTCATACTTAAAAAAGAATGACCTCAATTTCTGATCCCCTGCCTCTATCTCTGCAGTGTTAGCATTACAGGCTTGTGCCAGTGCACCTGGTTTCTGTGTGTAAACTCGGGGCTTCCTGCATGTTAGGTAAATATACTACCAGCTGAGGTCCATCCCCTAGCACTTAGAAAGCACAGTATCCAGAACTCAAAGATTTGTAGACAGTTAGGTGTACATGTGCACATGAGTGGTGGTTTGAATAAGAATGGCCCCCATAGGCTCATATATTTGAAAGCTTAGTCACCAGGGAGTGGGAACTCTTTGATAGGAACAGAAGGATTAGGTGTGGCTGTGATGGAGGAAGTGTGTCATTGGGAGTGAGCTTTGAGGTTTCAAAAGCTCATGCCAGTCCAGAGTATATCTGCCTAAGGATCAGGATGCAGCTTTTATTAGCTACTGTTCCAACACCTGCCTGCATGCTACCATGCTTCCCACCATAATGATAATAGACTTCTGAAACTGTAAGTAAGCCCCCAATTAAATGCTTTATATAATAGTTGCATTGGTCATGGTGTCTCTTCACAGCAATAGAACAGTGATTCAGACAACATCTGTAGCCCCAGCTACCCAAGAAGGTAAAACTGGAAAGTCACAAGTCCAGAAGTTGGTATATATTTAGAGACCGCAATGATGGCTCAGCAGTTAGGAGTGCTTGATGCTCTTCCAAAGGACCCCAGTTCCTAGCCCTCATGTTGGTCAGCTCATAATTGCCTGTATCTCCAGCTGAGGGATCTAACCTTATTCTGGCCTTGAGAGCACATGAACATACATATTTAAAACAATATTTTAAAAATACTTAAAATATTCTGGGTATAGCAGGGTGGTGGTGGCACATGCCTTTAATCACAGCATGGGGTGAGGGTAGTAGGGATGAGTTAGAGGTCAGCCTGGTCTACAGAGCACATTCCAGGACAGCCACAACTACACAAAGAAACCCTCTCTCAAAACATTAAAAATAAAAAAGTAAAAAAAGATGCAGGTGAATCTCTTAGTTCCATGCCATCAAGGTCTATCTACATAGGGAGTTCCAAGTCAGCTAGGGCTACATAGTGAGACCCTGTTTCAAAAAAAAAAAAAGTCAACAACAGATTAGATAATAAAACAAAATTTTCAAAGTGGGAGATAAATCAGCTTAAAGCAAAACTGTAGCACAAGTTTTCTGTGTTTGGGATCAAATATGGTAGTAGGCAAGCATTCTGCCACAGGCTTGTACTTACAGCCTGGAAATGCCAAATTATAACACAGAAAAGAAAGTTACATGAGACATATTTGGGGAAAAAATATTTGGTGCCACAGAAGCATAATCCACCTAATGCAGTCAGCACCTACCCATAATTTCAAGAAGTTCAGTGACCCTTAAGATAAATAAGAGCAAAAGTGTACCTACACTAAAAACAAACTGCTTAAGTAGCCTTAAAAAACAAAAGCTTCAAAGATATGTGACAGCTTCCCAATGAAGCTAACCAGCAAGGAAACCAAGAGTAAAAACAACAAAAAAGCCGGGCATTGGTGGTGCACGCCTTTAATCCCAGCACTCCAGAGGCAGAGGCAGGAGGATCTCTGTGAATTTGAGACCAGTCTGGTCTACAAGAGCACCTCTGCCTCCTGGGTGCTAGAGTTAAAGGTGTGTGCCACCACCACCTGGCATTTCTAAGAAACACAGAGTGGTCTAGAAATTGCCATTTTATGCTGGGGGATATTAGAGGACCATCATGCTTTTTTTTTCTTTTTTTCTATTTTGGCTTTTTTAAAATAAAATTTTATTTAAATTAAAAATAATCTTATTTTACATACCAATTCCAGTTCCCTTTCCCTCCCATCCTCTCATGCCCTATTTTGGCTTTCTTAACAAGAAAATATTTATGCACGTGTGTGTGTGTGTGTGTGTGTGTGTGTGTGTTGCATGTAAGTCTGTGCATAATATGTATGCAGTGCCCATGGAGGCAAGAGGAGGCCATAGATCTCCTAGGACTGCAGCTACAGTTGTGAGACATCTTGTGAGTACTGGGAATAAAACCCACGTCCCCTGCAATTGTTGTTTCTTTGTTACTTTTCTACTACCAGGACAAAATACCATGACAAAAAACAATAAGGAAACAAACAACAAAAACCCAGTTGCAGAAGATTTGAGTCCATGATCATCTTGGCTGAGAGCATGGTAGCAGGCAAACAGGTATGGTGCTGGAGCAGCAGCTAAGACCCTGCAGCGTGACCCACAAGCACCAAGCAGAGAGCTAACTGGGAAAGGATAGGGCTTTTGAAACCTCAAACGACACCCAGTGGCACACCTCTCCCAGCAAGGCCACACCTCCTAATCCTTCCAAAATATTTCCACCAACTTGGGATCAAAAATTCAAACCTCTGAGCCTCTAGGGGCCATTCTCTCTACCCCAAGCACCAAGTTGAGTTAACCATTGAGCCATGGTAGCTTATGGTGGGTTTGGTTTACATTCACTAATGACTGATGACTTGTATATCCATTTATGTGTTACTATTGTCAACTTGATAGGATCTAGACTCACCAAGGAAACAAACTTCCAGGCACGGTTAAGAGTATAGTTGTGATTGAAGAGGGAAGACTAACCACTGTTGGCAGCACTATCTGTTTTGTAATAGTTTCTTCTGATACTGAAACATATTATCCTGAAGGGAATACTCCTCAAACAAGAAGATACACACAACTGGACCAGGAGGTGTTGGTGCACACCTTTAATCTCAGCACTTGGGAGGCAGAGGCAAGACAATCTCCAGGTTTGAGGACAGCCTGGTCTGCATAATGAATCCCAGGACAGTCAGGGGTATACAGAAAAACCCTGTCTTTTTTTTTTTTTTAAAGATAAACAGATTCACTAGACCCCTCCCTCCCAGAGAACCAAACTGCAAAAGAAGACTTCCTTTCATACAAGTCAAGCTATGAAACAGACTCAGACTAGCTAAAAACAAAAACAAACAAAAAAAATAGATTCTTGAGGCCAAAGCAGCTGCCTGAAAGAGGCAAAAACCAGCTGAGCAGACTCAGAGGTTTAGGTCAAGTCACTTAAAAAGGACACTCTTCAACTGTTGAGTTGCCTGTAGACTATGTGATGTGTTCCATGTTTGTGAGCTGTCACCAAAGCTGAGGTAGGCTTTGGTAATGTGTGCACCACCAAGCCCCACCCAGTGGCCTAATTCTTACCATAGGTCAGCATTTCTCAACCTGTGTTTTGGGGGTCAAATGACCCTTTCACACAGGTCACCTAAGACCATAGGGAAACACAGATATTTACATTACAATTCATAACAATATCTAAGCTATGATTATGTAGTAATGAAAATAATTTTATGGTTGGGGCTCACCACAGAGTAATGAATTGTATTAAATGGCCAAGGCATTAGGAAGGTTGAGGATGCTGTGGATGGTAAACCCCTATAATCACTCCTAAGGCTCAAAGATCATTACAAAAGAGGGCGAGGGGAAGCCAAAACAAGGGGTGAAGTGCTGTGTAAACTTCCCCCAAGATTGAAACATTCCATCCAGCAGGAATGCTCCTTAAGCAGGAAGGTAAACAACTCAAAATAGCTTCAGGAGCCTGGCAGTGGTGGCCTATGCCTTTAATCCCAGCACTCAGGAGGTAGAAGCAGGCGGATCTCTGCAAGCTGGATGCCAGCCTGGTCTACAAGAGTGAGTTCCAGAACAGGCTCCAAAGTACAGAGAAACCCTGTCACAGAAAGAAAATATAGTTTCAGGAAATCCTTGAAACACCAGATTCACTAGCCACACACCTCCCCCCAGAAGCCAAGCTGCAAAGACTTTACAAAAAGACAAGATATGAAATACTCAGACAAGCTAAGCTACAAAAAAAAACAAAAAACAAAAAAAACAAACCCTGAGGCTAAACAGGCTGCCTCAAAGAAGTAGCTGAACTGTCTGGAAGAGGTTTAGACCAACTGGGTCGTTAAAAACCTGTTGAGCTGCCTGACTGTAATATGTGCTCCAAGTTCCTAGTGTTTGTGACCTGTCACCCATGCTGGGGTAGGCTTTAGTGATACAGCTGTTTAGTGGTTTCTGTTCTTGTAAGTAACCCATCACCCATATTCCTGTAACTAACCCCAATAAAACTTGGTTCACCAAATTGGTTGAACTTTGGTGGTATCCGTAGTTTTGGTCTGTTCTGGGATGCCTATCTAAGTAGATGTGTGTGTTGCATCTCCCCAGAAAAAAAGTTTTATATCACAAGGTCCCATGGGCTGTGATCCTGGACTGAACAAGAAGTTGAGTACCAGCATCTATCACTATTTCTGTGGAAGCAATGTGATCAGCCACCTTCTGCCCCTACTCCTAAACTTCTTTGGTATGATGAACATACTTTTGTGAGTAGAAATAAACCCTACCTGAAGTTACTTTTATTAGGTATTTTGCTACATTGACAAGTAAGTAGAACATGTGTAAAACTTTGGAGAGTGAGTACTTTAGCCAATCCCTCCTGCTCCCCAACCCCAAGGGTTTGTGTAGTCTTTGAGGTATAATCTTTTTGTACACTGTGAAGATATGTCACCCGATTGGCTTAATAAAAATCTGACTGGCTAATAGCTAGGCAGGGCTTTAGGGGCAGAGAGGATACTGGGAGAAGATAACAAAGCATGAGCCATAGGCAGCATGTAAACATAGAAATGGGTTGTTATAAGAGCTAGTTAAAAATAAGCCTAAGCTATTGACTGAGCTTTCATAAGTCTCCATGTTGTTCATTAGGGAGCTGGCTGGCAGGACAGAGACAAGACTCTACAAGCTTTGGCTGGCCTGGAACTCAAGAGATCCAAGTGCTTCTGCCTCCTGAGTACTGGGATTAACGGCATGTGCCATCATTTTTTTAAATTTATTTATTATGAATACAACACCCTGCCTCCATGTACACATCAGAAGAGGGCACTAGATCTCATTACAGATGGTTGTGAGCCACCATGTGGTTGCTGGGAATTGAACTCATGACCTCTGGAAGAGCAGTCAGTGCTCTTAACCTCTGAGCCATCTCTCCAGCCCATGTGCCATCATTTTTATATGTGGTATGCTTTACATGTATGTAGGTGTAGAGGCCAGATGTCAGATATCCTCCATACCCTACCTTATGCCCTTGAGATAAGTTGTCTCATTGAACCTGGAACAAGACATGGCAGTCAGCAAGTCTCAGACTCCCTCTGTGCTTGCCCACTACAGTATTAGGATTACAGACACATATATGGACATTTCTACTATTTTGTGGGTGATGGTCTGAATGCAGGTCCTCAAGTTTGCTCAAGTACTCTTATCCATCAAGTCATATCTCCAGCTCCTTTGTCCATCTCTTTATAAACTTTTGTTTTGTTTTGTTTTTTGAGACAGGGTTTCTCTGTGGCTTTGGAGGCTGTCCAGGAACTAACTCTTGTAGACCAGGCTGGTCTCAAACTCAGAGATCCACCTGCCTCTGCCTCCTAAGTGCTGGGATTAAAGGCGTGCGCCACCACCACCCAGCTATAAAGTACTTTACTTGTTACATGTTATAGATAACCTGCCATTTTATTTCTGGGCAGTCTTACTGCAGTCCAAACTGGCCTGAACTCATTATGTAGACAAGGTACTCTTCAGCTTGTGGTGGTCCTCCCATCCAACTCAAGTGCTAGGATTACAGGTAGGTACCAACACTCCCAAGTAAATATTTTTAGTTGCCTTCTCACTAAATTATGTGTATGTCTAGTCTGTATGTATATACTGCACATAACACAAGTACTGGGAGCTGTGGAAGTCAGAGATGTCAAATTCCCTGGAACTGAAATTACAGATGATTTGCCTAATAATGCATGCTAGTTGAACCTAGGGACTCTGAAAAAGCAGGCAGTGCTATTAACTGTTGTGCCAACTCCCAGTCCCTTTTTCACTCTATTGTCTTCTGATACAAGTTTTATTTTGAGACAGGATTCTCTGTGTTAACAGCCCTGGCTGTCCTGGAACTCCCTTTGTAAACCAGGTTGGCCTTGAACTCATCTGTCTGCCTTTGCCCAGCTGCCCTCAAACCCCAATGCTGCGACTAAAGACATGCTTAGCTGATGCAGGTTTAATCTTAGTGTTAAGTCTAACTTACCTGTTTTTCCATCTGCTGCCTGGGCACTTCCTGTCCACACTTAAAACCAGTCAATTCAAGATCATGAGTCTTTCCCATGTTTCTCTTTGTGAAGATTTTACAGAATCTGATCCAGGAATGGGAGGAAATAGCTCAGTAAGTCAGAAAACTTGCTATGCAAGCATGAGGACCTGAGGTCCAATACCCATGGCATGGCTGTACATATACTTAGAACCCCAGCATTGGGATGGGGGGGGGGACTAGGGCAACAACAGACAGATCCAGCTTAATATCCAGACAAGCCTAGTCAAATCCGAGCTTCTGAGACACTTTGTCTCAAGGCTTTAAGGTGGATTGTGCTGGAGAAAAATTCAATACACTTCATCCTTCTAAGGGCACCCTATGTCACATACACACATATGCATTGTAAGTTCATTCACAAAGAGAACACACCTTTTTTGGTAGAATCCACTTTTTTGGGGGGTAGGGGGCAGTTCCTACTTTTATAGCTTTGAACTCTATCCTGCTTCAAAACTATACACCTTTATAAAAACTGGCTGTTGGGGGCTGGTGGCACATGCCTTTAATCCCAGCACTTGGAAGGCAGAGGCAGGTGGATCTCTTTTGAGTTTGAGGTCAGCCTGGCCTAAAGAGCTAGTTCCAGGACAACTAGGGCTGTTACAAACTCTCAAAAATCAAAAAACCTGGCCAGTGTATATTTTAATGTATGTGGAAGCCAGAGGACAACTTTAAGCACCATCCTTAGAAACACTATCCACACTGACAGATTATCCCACTGACCTGCAACTCACTAATTAGGCTAATCTGGCTAGAGACACCTAGCACAGTAGTCTTAACCTTCCTAATGCTGCAACTTTAATGCAGTTTCTAATGTTGTAGTGACCCCCAACCATAAAATTATTTTAGTTGCTACCTCATGACTGGTTTTTGGAGACAGGGTTTCTCTGTATTGTTTTTGAGGCTGTCCAGGAACTTGATCTGTAGACCAGGCTGGCCTTGAACTCACAGAGATCCACCTGCCTCTGCCTCCCGAGTGCTGGAATTAAAGGCTTGCGCCACCAATGCCTGGCTTACCTCATGACTATTAATTTGCTGTTATGACCCTAACCCTAATGGTATTAGGCAACCCCTGTAAAAAGATCACTCAATTCTTCAAGAAGTCATGACCCACAGGTGAAGAACCACTGCCAGCATAGCTCCTAGCTCCTGTTTCCACTTCCCCAGGTTGAGCCCAAGTGAGGTTGTGTGGATTTTCTACTTGTAGTGAAGCTGGTAGACTTTCAATGTAGGAGGCATCTTTTATTTCTGGATTAGCAACATTAAACTTATTATACATTAAATTGACTGAGAGGCTCTGCCTTACTAGAAAAAGAAATGTTGATGGGAAAGACACTTAGGATAGGAAAAGAAACCCATTTGTGTTATTTGACAAAAAGCCAGAACAAATATTCATTTGTTAAAATAGTGTGTGGGGAACATGTTCATATCAGAGGGCAGAGTGTTCAGAGGTGATCCTCATTTCTACCTGGTTAGAAATACTAGGGTTAGGCTGCCAGTCTCAGAGGCAAGTACCTTTACCCACCAAGGAATCTTGCCCATCCACCAAATACACTTACTTCTTTAAAGACAAGGGGGATATAGTGGAGAAGCAGGTCAAAGATCATTACAAAGGAACCAGGTTATCTGGTGGCTCACATCTCATAGTAACTCCAGTTCCAGAGGATCTGGTTCCCTCTTCCAGCTGTGTTCACCCACATGCTCATGGTACAAACAGGCACAGGTACATAAACATTTTTTTTTCTCACATGGGAAGTTTTGTTGGGTAAGGAAAGGGAGTGGGGAAAGGGAAGAGAAAGCAGAGACAGAGACCTGCCAGCCTCCTCAGAGAAATGTGGAAAGAGGGCACATAAACAGGCTGGAATCAAACTCATAGATCCTACTCCCTCTACCTACCAAGTGTTGGGATTAAAGACCAATAATAATAATAAGAAACTATGTGTATATCTGTATGTGTGTGGTATCCCAAAGAATCCAATAGGTTATCAGATCACCTGGATTGGAGGAAAAGATGATTGTGAGTCACCCTTTGTGGGTGCTGGAAACTAACTCTAGTCCTCTTCAAAAGCAGTAAGCATCCTTAACTATGGAGTCATCTTTCCAGCCCCCAAAAATAGGTTTCTTTGTATAGCCCTGACTGTCCTGGAACTAGCTCTGAACACCAGGTGGGCCTCAAACTCAGAGATCCACCTGCCTCTAGAGTTTAAAGGTGTGTACCACCACACCTGGCAGTTTCTTGATAAAATGCTTTAAACAGGACGACGGCTGAGTTGGCTCAGCAGTTAAGAGTACTTGTTACTCAAGTCGGGTGATGGTGGAGCACGCCTTTAGTCCCAGCAATCGGGAAGCAGAGGCAGGCGGATCTCTGTTTGTTTGAGACCAGCCTGGTCTACAAGAGCTAGTTTCAGGACAACCTCCAAAGCCAGTGAAATCTGTCTTAAGAAAAAGAAACAAAACCACACACACACAGTACTTGTTACTCTTGAAAGGCCCTGAGTTCAATTCCCAGTACTTACATGGTGGCCCACAACCATCATAACTCAAGACCTAAGGGATCCGACCCCTTCAGACCTCCATGGACACCAGGAGTACACACAACACACATACATACACTCAGGCAAAATACTCATGAAACAAAATTAATAGCTGGGTGGTGGTGGTAGCAAACGCCTTTAATCCTAGCACTTGGGAGGCACAGGCAGGTAGCAAATCTGTGAGTTGGAGGCCAGCCTGATCTACAGAGTTAGTTCAGAACAGCAAAGGCTGTTACACAGAGAAACCAGTCATGAAAAACAAAAGAAATTTACAAACATCTCCTTCCTATTTTCTGCTTTAAGGATTCCTCCTTTACTATACCAAACCCACTAAGTTGAAGCCAGCCTTACTATTGGGCCCTTTGCTTCAGGAATTTTATATGTGTAATAGGTAAGTTGGGGGGTGGGTGTTAAACACAGTACAAGGCTTTATGAAGCTATTGGGAGTGTCTGGTCTGTCAGCATCAGGCACATGAGGTCTTGCTGACAAGAAGGCTCTCTTGGGATTGGGAACTTGCTTGAATTCTTTCCCTGGACAACATTGACTTCAGGAAAGCAATTCAACACTTTTCTCAGGAGAAGTCCCCTAGATAGATTACGCCTCCTGATAAAGCAGCTGTTCTCAACCTGTGAGCTTGACCCCTTTGGGGATTGAATGACCTTTCACAGATGTTGCCTAAGATATTTACATTACATAGCAGTAGTGAAATTACAGTTATGAAATAGAAATAAATAATTTTATAGTTGGGGTCATCATAATATGGAGTATTTAGGGGTGTAGCAGCATTACAAAGATTGAGAACACTGTGCTAGAGGGTCTGCTGGACTCTGTACTTTCTGATTTTCTATTGGATTGGGAGTCTGTATTCTCTAATATATACACTCAAAGAGAGAAGCAATATAGCTTTCTCATCATCAACCACAGCAAAGTATGACACCAGGGTAGTAAGAAAGCAGTAGTCAGTGAATGGCAGCTCTTTATGGAGATGGGAAGAGATTTTGCTCTCCTGTAAGTCACGCCCACTTAGCTTCTCTGGAAAGACTTTCCTATGGCAGCATTTTGTCTATGCACTTTGTGGTTGACTCTCACCAAAGCACAAATTCTGTGTTTGAGCGGTCAGGGTCAGTGTGCAACTGTAATATTCCAAAGGCAATCTTAGTCAGTGATGTTCATAACAATGCCTCTTGAACTTTCATTTCCAGCCAGCAACACCTCTCACAGTAGAACATTCATGGGCATTCCCATGCCTGGGATGTGGTTCTATGAATGTCATCTTCTGGATGAGCTGAAATTCCCCTGCCCAAAACCAGGTATAAATCACATTGAATGAACATCACACCTTAAGGTAAAAGGTCCCAAAGATCAAATTAATGAATGAAAGATACTTGGTTCAAATTGTTTTATTTCCATCTTTAACACTAGCAGGAGTCCAAAACAGACCGATATCCATGAGCATAGTTTAAATGTAACAAAGAGTTAAACTATATACATTAAGAAAAAAGGAAAGGGATTTTTTTTTTCTATACCAACCATTGCCTATTGGTGCAGTTTCTGATTAGTAGAAATAAACACATCTTTTTCTCAATTTAATTTAGGATGAAGTAATAGAACTTATGATCAACTTCATAAACTGTCTTTAAGGAGAAAACTAATTTTTCAGTGGGTGTCACCACATTTACCGGTGAACTGGCTGCATGGTGACCTTGGCTCCTTGAAGTCTGGCTATCATTAGAACTAACAAGAGCAAGTCCATGAGGCCCACAAGGAACTCAATGGCTGTGACATCCAAGGGAGGGCACACACCACACATCACAATGAGAGCTAATGCTCCTACCCTTTGAATCCATGTAAAAAAATTATTACTCTCATTCAAGCTAACTGGAAGTCAAACAGTTTAAAAAGTCAGAACGAAGAATAAAACTATTATCTTTTCACATAGAGGAGGGACACTCCTTCAGCTCCATTTAAAGTGAATTCTGTGCTGAGTCCCTGCTCCTTCAGAACAGTAAACTGAAAGTCAGTTATTGCTAGCAAAGCTCCAGTGGTCCCTTTTCCCACCTCAAAGATGTTTCACACTAGAAGGCTACTGGTTTGGCTTGAAGCCCTCTGAGGAAGTAGTGTGGAGGTGGAGGAAGGCTGGCACTGAAGGACTATCCTCTACGAGCCACCCTGTGCCTGGTGTCCCCAGGGGCAATTTACCACCTCACTGCCTCCGAGAGCACTAGAGGCTCCCACACAGAGTGGAGCAGAGATTGTTACGTGTCCCATGGAGAGGAAGAGGCACCATGCTTTGCTGACCAAAACCTACAGAGCAGTCGAAAGTCCAGAGGATCAAAGCCCAACTGGTCAGAAGAGCAGCTTTGGAAAATATCATCTACTCAAGGGGTGTGGGAAAGTCAGGGGAGTGGCAGGTTGAGTAGGGCAACCCTCTGAAACATGGGCAACAGTGACTTGGGCAAAAGCACGGAAATGAACAGCTGATAAGGCCACTGTTACTGCTCTGGTATCTATGCTTGGGCAGACATTAGGCAGTGGGAACTGAAAAACTGAGGGTTGGAGAGCACTGTGGACAACACAGGACATATCTCAGCAGAAAAGAGAACACTCAGAAACTTTCGTGTCCTATTGGCCTTGAATGTTCTGTGCCAGGCAAAGACCTCTGGAGCATGGGTAGGGTTCCTGAGAACAGCTGATGAACAGACATGGGGTGGGATGGACACTGCTCCCATAGGCAACACTGGGCTGAGGACACTAGCACTGCTACATCTTCCGGATTGCTGAAGAGCAGGTGAAGAACGGGTTTATTGCACTTTCTCATTCTTAGGAAACATGGTTGCCCTGCAGAGGGTCTCTTGACTTGCAGAAAACACCGCACATCAATGTAAGGTGCAGGCAGAATCACAAGTCACCTCTGCTCTCAAAAGAAAAAATAAAAGTCCACCAGCTGGGCTTTTCAGGGGAAGCTTCTGTACTGGGATCCTTGGGCTGGATGGACTGTGTCTGGCCAGGTCACTGTGT
Source organism: Mesocricetus auratus (assembly GCF_017639785.1). Classification (NCBI taxonomy): domain Eukaryota; kingdom Metazoa; phylum Chordata; class Mammalia; order Rodentia; family Cricetidae; genus Mesocricetus; species Mesocricetus auratus. The sequence continues at coordinate 14,480,440 of NW_024429190.1, read as the reverse complement.
GGCAGTCAGAATAGCTAACTGGCAGATACCTTGGGAGTGTTATGCACCCAGAAGAGTTGGGGCAAACTTTCCCAACAGGGAAACTTCTCGGCCAACATGTAAGCTCCATAAAGAGGCTGGAGCCATGATATTCAAACTCCAATATGCCTGACTCCTTTTCTCCTACTCTGGGCTCAGAACACCCAGAGGAGTAGAGATGCTGAGCTGGCCTGGGAGGATCCCTGGATCCTGCTCCATAGCATCAAACTGGAGAAAACAAAAGGATCTAAGGGGTTGGAAAACAAAGAGCAATTTACATCAGACATTGATTTTTGAAAGTCTTTTTGAGCTCAGGAAACTGGAGGCAGATACCATGCAGAAAGGCCAGCCTGGCTGTCTGTCCATTGGTCTATCCTGAGCAGTTGTGAACATTTCATATATAAATGGGGTGGTACCGTTTATGGTTGATCTTTTTCCTACAAGTTGGGCAAGTGTTAGCATTCTTAAGGGAATCACGGAGGCACTGGCTACAGAAGACGTGGCCACATTCTGTAGAAACAATGAGGCGCCCATTCTGCACAATCTAGAAGACATTAAAAGGAATAGCCTTAAGATATCCCTTGTCACCAAGGACCCCAACCCCAGCCATCACTGAGACCAGTGTATACAAAGAAACAAGGTTATACCAGAAAAAGCAGAAGGAACCTACACAACAATCTCACAAGCAAATGCTGCCTCTGTGGAACAGATTGTAGACAGGATAGGATTTTCCCAGCTGCAGTAATACAAAGGGATTATGGGCAAGCTCAGCAAAAATCAGCAGCTTCCAGTTAAGGCTATGGTGGGAAATATGAATTTGCAGAGGCTAAAGATGAAATGTATAGGTCCCATGACCAACTGGCACAATCTCCTTTTTAGTTGGATTTGTGATAGATAGGTATCAAATCCCACAGGAGGCACAGATCCTCCAAGCTCATTTTGGTGAAGTAGGTTAAAACCAAAAGGAGACACAAGTAGGTTACTTACCTCAGAGTATCCATCCATGCAGATCGGACAGCTGACAGTACCCGAGGGCCTAAAATCACAGTGCTCCACATCAGTTTCTAAGTAAACCCAAATAATTGATTACACCGTCTAAAGTAGCTTTATAAATGCAGCTCAATCTTCTACCAAATCTCTCCCTGCCTCACTTCTGCTGAGTTACTACAGGCACACAAAAACTTGGAGATGGCTCAGTGGTTAAGAGCACTGACTGCTCTTCCAAAGGGCCTGGGGTTCAATTCCCAGCACCCACATAGCAGCTCACAACTGTTTGTAACTCCAAGATCTGACAACCTCACCCAGATATATACATATAGAGGCAAAACACCAATGCACATAAAATAAAAATAAATTTTAAAAAAACTTGAAGATGAATTAACTGCTTGAAGTGTTGGGCTGGAATGGCCATGAAAAGAGGATGAGAGAGAACAGGTCTACAAGAAAAGATGTGTACAACTAGGCTCACCCACCTCCAGCATTCCTGCTAGTGGCACCTGTAACAACCCACTTATACCCTGATCACTGTGGGTATGTCTGTCTCCTGATACAGCTTTCTGTCCATTGGTCTATCCTGATCAGGTCCAGCCCTGCATTCCAAGCATGCTTGGCAGATATATGTTCTAGAGTAAGAGTTTATATACAGTGCAGCATTTGTATGCCCCCTGTCTACACGACATAACAGAAGGAGAGCAGATTACCTGAGTCCTGTAGTTCCTTCATCCTTGGTGCCTCGAGAAGTATGAGTAGTCACATACACATCTTTGTCTCTAGACAGTTCCTCATCATCACTGCTCACCACACAGCTGTCAGCATGATCTTGGCGCAACCTCCTCCCATTTCTTCTTGGCCTTCTCCTTTCTAAGGAAAAGATCACATTTTCAGCCATCTTTACCATCCTACCCTAGTGTCTCTGAAGACCCTCCCTCTCCTTGAGGCCCTGAGAGAGAAACTACCACCATACTAGTTCTACCCCTAGAAGGTCCTGCCCATAAGCAGAAGCCACTCATTTGCCTTCTCAGGAGAAAGCTCAGCCCCTGCCATCAAGGGCAGAGATTTTCAGTAAAACCAGATCTGACCAAAGACATTCTTCTGTCCAGAGTTCTTGAAAGGAGAGTCTGATAAAGCCTTCAATGCTGTGGCATTTATTCACAACAATTTTCTTTAAACCCAGGGGAAAAGAAAATTAAAATACTCACCTTCAACAATCTGAAAGGGGGGGGAAAAAGAGAGACTGTTATAAACATTCTTACATTTTAACTGATAAAACACATCTTGCTTCCCATATATATGTATGACTCTTGAGAATCCTATTGGGCTCCCAGTCTTCCCTTATCCCCGGGGAAAGGAAATGTGTTCTTCTCCAGGCCAGCAATGGTCATCTCAAGGTCACTGTCTCCTAGGAGCCAGTATGCTGAATCTCATCTAGCCCACATTGGAGTCTAAATACGACCACATTAGAACCTGTGCAAGATCAGATTGTCTGGAGGAATCTATATTTTGTTCACAAAAACAAGAGGCATAACCCACCTCCCTGGGCTGAGTCAGAAAACAATCAGCAAAGATCATTGCACCTACAGCCAGCATGGCAAGTGCCAATGACGGAGCCAATGGAGAAGGATTTATGCTACTTCATGTTATAGAAGATCAACTGGGTATTATCTTGAGTCAGTCTTTTTAACAAGAACTGGGCAAACACTTGTTTGGTGGCTCAGAACATACACTAATATAGCTGAAGATGATCCTTGTTTCTGATCTACTTGCTTTCACCTTCAAAGTGCTGGATCATAGGTGTGTACAACCACATCCATTTTGCATACTGACAACTTCTGCCAGTTCAAATCCGATCAGTACCACATTGTGGATAAGGGCAACATTCAAGCCATGGGAGAAATGGCTGTACGTTTTCCTTTCCTTTTCACCATGATGGAGGCACCATTTTGGAAAAGAGCAAACTGTGAATGCCCCAGTGTCCACCCCTGTGCCACACTGTCATGCCCTCCTCTTGGGCACCTTTGCAGCAAAAAAAAATTGGACCTAGCCAGCTGTGGTGGTACAAGCATTTAATACCAGCACACACGAGGCAGAGGCAAGTGGATCTGAGTTCAAAGCCAGCCTGGTCTACAAAGCAAGTTCCAAGATAGCCAGGGTTATATACAGAGAAACCCGTTCTAAGGCCCCAAGGTCAGTTACCACCTTCCATGTTATCTGAGAGGATTCAGTCTCCCTGAGAAAGGCAGCCAACATCACTGTCTCCCTGAACTCAAAGACGCTAGCGCAGGTGTAGATTCCATCTCCTGCTCTTCAGTCTAGAGCAATAGACAAAGAAGCTGCCCAGTGGCTAATGCTGGGTTAGGTCATAAGTTACTCCAAATCAAGCCTGGAATCTAGTCTAGGTTTTTTAAAAAATACATCTAACATACCCCTCCCCCTTCCACATGTTAAAAACCCTTTTAAGCTTGATTTAGTTACTGATAGCCAAACTAAATATGGTCATCTACAAATAAAATATAAGAAGTCAAGAATAAGATAAGTAGTACACGCCTGTAATCCCAGCACTTAGAAATGAAGACAGAAGGCTCAGGAGTTCAAGACCAGTCACATAAGGAGTTTGAGGCCTACCTGGGTTATATGAGATGATGTCTCAACAAAACAAAACAAAAAACAATTAGGTAAGAGAATCCATGGAAATTACTCAAAGTATAATTACCCACCCCTGAAGACTCCTACCACCAAAGACTAAAGATGGTAACTGGAAATGTGGGACAGTCTCATCATTAGGTTAAAATTTCCTATAAAACTGTGTAAGTCTACCTTAAGTTTTTCCGAATGTCCAGAAAAGGAAGAGCTAACAAAAGTGCTGGCTCTTGGGGATATGCCCAGAATTTGGCTAGGAGTAGAGCTAATTCTGCTATGGGTAAGATGATCTTATAGCACCAACACTGGCCTCAACCCTCTTGCCCAGGGTAGATCACTGATAGAGCGGATATACTGCAAGGAGCACTACATCCTTGGTTCCCTAGGAGCTAGGGTGTGCAAACTTGTTCTCACCAGTGTCTATGAAACAGAAACAGTTCCCTGCTATGCTGTGCTCAACTCAGGGCCAGACCTGGTCTCTGAGCCAATCAAGAATATATGGTCTGTATCTCCAGGAGCAGGAAGCTGCTGTTAGGTAGCGAAGATATATATTTTTTAAAAATATTTTATTTATTTATTGTGTATACAGCCTTCTGCCTACAGGCCAGCAGAGGGTACCAGATCTCATTCAAGGTGGTTGTGAGCCACCATGTGGTTGCCGGGAATTGAACTCAGGAACTCTGGAAGAGCAGCCAGTGCTCTTAACCGCTGAGCCATCCCTCCAGCCCCGGCAGCGAAGATATTTTAAAGGTATCCAATGCTGTAAAATGCCCCTACCTCCTAGGATAGCACAATGCTTGACTGGCATGGAAGACTGAAGCAGGGCAGAACCACCAGGATACCAGGCATGACTGACCAGGAAAAGAGATGAATATGTGCAACTCAAGCTTGGGACCTCTCTTCTGACTGAGGGGTCTTAAAAAAAAAAAAAAAACCGAAAGCATGGGGCAGGGAGGGGCAGTTTAACCTTTGTCTTAGAACATGGGAAAGTAAAATATAACAACTACATGAGTTCCAGAAAAGCCTATGCTACATAGTGAGACACTGTTTCAGAAAACAATCAGGAGCTAGAAAATGGCTTCACTGTTAGGAGGAGGACTGGCTGGCATGGTGGTGGTGGCACATGCCTTTAATCTTAGCACTCAAGAGGTAGATCTGTAATGAGTCTTTTTCTGTCCCACCAGTCAGCTCCCAAATATCAGCATGGAGTCTTATTATTAATTATGAAAGCTTGGCCTTAGCTTAGGTTTGTTCCTAATTAGTCCTTATGACTTACATTAACCCATTTCTATTAATCTTTGTTGTCACATACCACTGATCCTGCTTCAACCATGCCTACTGTGTCTCTTGTGTGTCTCAATTATCTCTTCCTACTTCTCTCTGCTTAAAATTCTAGCTGTTATACTATTTATTAAACCAATCTCAGCAATATATCTTCACACAGTGTACAAATATACCACAACATCTCTGAGTTCTGGCCCAACCTGGTCTACAGAGGGAGTTTCAGGACAGTCATGAGGCTACACTGAGAAATCCTGTCTCAAAAAAACAAAAACAAGGCAGATAGGTGGATCTTTGTGAGTTCGAGACCAGCCTGGTCTACGGAGCAGTTCCAGGACAGGCTCCAAAGCAACACAGAGAAACCCTGCCTTGAAAAAACAAACTCCATTTGTTGTTGATCGTAATGAATCACCAAAGGCCATTAAATTAATTAAATTATTAACTTAAGACACAGACAAGCATATGTTAGGTATCCTGAACTGTCTTCAGGTTGACCTTAGACTCCTATTGGAGCAGACCTTAAGAGAGGTGGGTCATTGAGGTGAACTTACTGAGCCATCTCTCCAGCCCCAGGAACTAAATGTTTCTTGTCATTAGAAATGTGAGGGATTAAGCCAGGCGGTGGTGGTGCACACCAGCAGGTGGATCTCTGTGATTTCCGAGGCCAGTCTGGTCTATAAGAGCTAGTTGCAGGACAGCTAGGGCTACACAGAGAAACCCTGTCTCAAAAAAACGAAAGGAAAGGAAAAAGGAAAGGAGAGGAGAGAGACTGTCTCCAATAATTCTGCTCCATGCTTCTGATTGGAGTGTTCCAAAGCTTACTTGTGCTTTAAAAGCATGGAGGGGCTTCAGGTAATCAACTGAGTGTCTCTGCTACAGATCCACATGGTAGCTAAAAATGCACTGACCTGTGGCTCATTCTCTATGGAAAGAAAGAAACCAGGTAGGTAGAAGTAAATTAAAGATAGACTGCCGATGTCTGACCATCTCACCACAGAGCTAGTTATACTGTTCAAGCTGGGATTTTTGCAGTTTTGTTTTTTACTTAAATGGCTGGGACAAGCATAAGGTAATTTCTGTAACAAATCCAACAGTAACTCTGAAACAGGAACTCAAGTCTCCTGCCTCCATACTTTCACTGAACTTTTATCTAACTTCCTACCCATTCAGTCATTATCAAGTCAGTTCCCTCATCCCCACTATTCCAGACTCACTCAAAGACTCCACTCATTGCCATCCTTAAAAAGTTTCAATAGGTCAATTTGGAGTGGGGCAGTGCCAGAGAATGGAGTCTAAACCAAGGATATGGAAAGATAGGAAGGCCCAGTAAGAACAGTCTAGACAAAGGCACAGAAGGGAAAATGTTGATTTGCTACCCAGAAGATCACTGTCTTCTTGAAGGTAGAATCCTAGCTCCCTTGCCAGGACCTGGCCAGATCCATTATCTGTAGATTTTGAGCTGTCAAGAAAGGGGATTTGGGGCTTTCTGAGCCCTTTCCTTATTTACCAGCCCACTTCCATTCTCAGGAATGCTTTCCCTCAATAAATTTTGTCTATTTCTATTACCTTGAGATACGGGAAGAGAGGGGAAAATTTTTGGTGCTACTTTCTAGCATTAGTCAGCAACTGGAATGTAGCTTTAGCTAAGGCACTAAATTATGGTCTTTATAGAACTCCAGGAAGTTGGCAGGAACAGCAAGAGCTAAAGCTTTCACAGAGGAGGCCACTTACATTTAACCTGTTCCTGTTTATCTCAAACCATTCTAGCCCATTTCCAGAAAGCAACTGGTTACAGGGGAGCCAATGTCCCTGAATTCACCATAGTCCTTGTGAGGGTACCAGAGATGACATTAGGACAACTTAGTGATTTCTAACTAAAACCATACTATCCCCTGGCAGCTCCATGCCATCATGTTTTCATTTTCCCTCCTTAGACAAAGCGTAAGTATATAACCAGGAACACTGCCTCTCTCTCAAGTGCTCAAAATCACAGGCATGCACCACAACACCTGGCTACCCACCTCCTTGTCCCCCCCTCCGACAGAATTTCTCTGTGAATCCTGGCTGTCCTGGAGCTCGATTTGTAGACCAGACTGACTTCAAACTCACAGGGATCATCCTGCCTCTGCCTCCTTAGTGCTTGGACTAAAGGTGTGTGCCACAACAGCTTCTGTCTTGCTTCCCAGTAAAACCTTATTCAAAGTTTTAAACAAATTAGGAAACACTGTAATGTCTTTGTTCTAGTAGTTTGTTCCTAGTCACTCACTCAGAATTTCAAACATCTGTTTAAGATTAGATTACTAACACCTCTGTTCCCTGTCCGCAGTCCTTTCTGACTACCAACTGCTACACACTTATCCAATGCTATCCAAGGTGGCACTCTATTCCAGTTTCAGTTCTGGCATACTGTCATCAAAAGGTTTAAAGTAGCAAACTTTTCCTTACGAAGCCCATCAATGAGTTGACAGGATCCCAAGACCTACATGTGTGCGTGTAACAAGTCTATCAGAAGTAACTTCTAATACTCCCGACTAGGCCTTAGTTCTGGCAGACTATACATGTAGAACACACAGTCTCTCAAGTTTTATCCTCCCTGGAGTCAGGAAAGAGCTATGGCAGCAGGTGTTAGACTAGGTAACTGCTTTCCCTGGAGCCATGTTTAGTGGCAACTATTTCTGAAACCTAATGACAGCACTGAGACAATATTCCCAATTCCCTTCAAGTCAGAGGCATAAACCCAGTGGTAAGTACTGCAGTCCATGGCAAGACACCCACACACGTCTTTTAATACAATATAGTAACAACACTGGTAGCATATCCCATTTCAAAGGGGTATGTCCAAGTTTACACATTTGAAACTATGGAATTAGGGACTCCTGCTGTGGAAAGGTCAAAAATCAAGCAGGTCTAGGCCACAGAAACAAAAGACACAACGGGTGTTTTTTTCTGACACATTTCTCATTAGGGTTCCAGTTACTGAATGAACATAGGATCTTTTCTTTTCTTTTTTTCTTTTTTTCCCCCGAGGTAGGGTTTCTCTGTGGCTTTGGAGGCGGTCCTGGAACTAGCTCTTGTAGACAAGGCTGGTTTCGAACTCACAGAGATCTACCTGCATCTGCCTTCCGAGTGCTGGGATTAAAGGCGTACGCCACCAACGCCCAGCTAGGATCTTTTCTTCATGATTCTTTTATGTATATGGATTCTTTGCCTACAGTGTTCCTAATGACAAGAAAACCCAGAAAAGGGTAATAGTACTGTGGAACTGGAGTTACACTTGGTTTTGAGTTGCCATGTGGATGCTAAGAATTGAACACAGGTCCTCTGGAAAAGCAGCCAGTGTCCTTAACTCTTGAGCCATCCCTCCAGCCCCTTTCACAATCTTTCTAACCCTGACCAGTAACATTAAGGATTCAGATGCAGATATAGGTCAGGGACTCCTACCCAAACCAGCCAACTCTCACTCAAAAGCTTACCACAACAGAGTCATTGTGAGTCAGGTCCACAACCACAGGCTCTAAAGATTCACAGGTGAGATCCACGATTTCATCTCCAGCTTAAAAATAAAGTAGTTCAATTAGAATTAGGATAGGGGATGCACTCCTTAGGCTTGGAGGGTATTATAAATATGGTATAAACCCGTGTCAAAGTATGAAACCCTGACACACACAACATAAAAAAAGTTAAGACAAACTCCATTTTCAAAAATAGCAATCAAGCGCCCCTCCAGCGCTTTGCTAAGTGGGCTATATGAATTTATTGAGGTCCCAGAGATGTACATGCGGGGACATGTGTTTCACCCCACTCATATAGTCATGCCCAGGCACCACAATTTCATTAATTAGGAAAGGCATGCAAAAACCACTTACAACTATTTTTTCCTTAGTGCTATTAGCATTAAAAAATATGAGGTTTGGATTTTTTTTTTAAACAGGCATATTCTAACTTGTTTTATCTGCTTGTATTTAATTTCCCAGTGCTAGGTGTGGTGGGACACATCTTTAATCATTTTTTCTTTTCTTTATAGTTATGCTAAGAGTTGAACAAGGTCCTTGCACATTAAACAAGCACTATACCACATCGAACTATGTCAATAGCCCACTGTTTCTTTTTGAAATATCAGTTCTTGGAGTGGGACAGTGGTGATCCCTTTTAATTCCAGCACTTAGGGGACAGGGGCAGGTGGATCTCTTGTGAGTTTGAGGCCAACCTGATCAATAGAACGAGTTCCAGGACAGCCAGAGCTGTGACACAAAGAAACCTTGTCTCGAAAAACAAAACATAACTGTAGTATTTCACAATTTCTCAAAGCTAAGCATGGTGAAGTAGATGAGCCAAGTGGCTGCTTCAAAATCTATGAAGATACCACAATACCAAAGGGGACAGCTTTACTCAATGTAGCTACAAGCTGTGTAGGGAAGTCTAAGATTTACATACATATATGTATGTCCAACAGCTAACATTTGTACGGTACAATCTGCCATACATGGTCCCAAGGGTTTTATGGCATAAAATTCAACTTGTCCTTTATACTTACATTATTTCTCAGAGACTCAGAAGGTATGACCTGGGGCTAGAGAGATAGTTCTGGGGTTACCAATACCTACTACTCTTATTTATTTGTTTATTTTTGGTTTTCCCAGACAGGGTTTCTCTGTATTACTTTGAAGGTTGTCCTGGAACTCTCTCTGTAGACCATGCTGACTTCGAACTCAGAGATCCGCCTGCCTCTGCTTCCTGAGTGCTGGGGTTAGGTAGGAGCCACCAACGGCCGGCCCAATACTCACTCAAGTTCAGTTCCCAGCACGCACAGGGCAGCTAACAAACAACTTTAACTCCAGTTCCAGGGAATATGACTTCTGGCCTCTGTGGGCACCAGACACACATGTAGTGCACAGACATATATGCAGGCATACACATAAATGGGGGGGGATGACTTTCTATGAGGCCTCACATGAGCATTACTAGACACTAACTGGGTCTAATTTACATGCGTACCCACTACACTACACTGTCTCCACTGTCACACATTACAGTTCAGGATTCTGGCTCTTACCAGTTTCCACGAGTTCTATAGGTTCTGCTTCCAAGGAAATCTCAGGGGTTGAAGCTGTTTCCCGAGTTCGCTTCTGGGTTTGTCTAGAACTTACTGTTCCACCACGCCGTTTTCTTTGAGGGTTTCTCTAAGGTCATCAAGGGGGAAAAGAAGCAGTTGCATGAGCTCCAGATTTTGACAGGGTTTCAGGAAGAGTTAAAAAGTCAACAGGGGAATAGTGTAATCTCTCTCTCTCTCCCTCCCTCTCTCCCTCTCTCTCTCTCTCTCTCACACACACACACACACACACACACACACACACACACACACACACACACACACACACACACACACACACACACGGCAGTGTACCCCACCATCCCCACCAACTTGTAGCAACTCTGAAGCACAGAGAAAAAGAAATCCAGTGCTTTTTGTTGTTTCACCTGATAAAAGGTCTTGCTGTAGCCCCAGCTGTTCCACAACTCACAGATCTGCCAGTATCTGCCTCCACAGTGCTAGGATTAAAGGTTTGCGTCACCATGTTCAGCTCAGAATGCTATTTTTATACCTGATGAGAAACTTTTATTGTTCCAAAACACTTATCCTGAATTTGAATATGTGCGACCTTGAAGAAGGTGCTCTGTCAGTAAGGAATAAAGAAAGGACAAAGGACCTTTAGGCAATCTTCCCTAGACCACACCTTCTTAAATTATGGATCACCTTTCATCCAACACTTTGGGAGACTGGGCAAGAGGATCTATTTGAGTTCAAAAGCACACTGGTCTACATAGGAAGTTCCAAGTCAGACAGTAACACCCTATCCATTCAACAGTAATAAAAACAAGCTCCAGGCAGTGGTGGTGTATGCCTTTCATACAGAGAGACAAGAAGATCTCTGTGAATTCAAGGCCAGCCTGGTCTACAGAGCTAGTGGTTCCAGGACAGCCAGTGATACAGAGAAACCTCTCAAGAAAACAAACCAGGAGCTGGCACCCATGTGGCAGTTCACAACTGTCTCTAATTCCAGTTCCAAGGTATGGGACACCCTCACACAGACATTCATGCAGCCAAAACGTCAATGTACATAAAATAAAAATACATAAGTCAGTAGAAAAAGAAAACAACCAACCAAGCGAACAAAAAACCAAACCAAAACAAGCAAGCAAGCAAACCAAGATACCCAACTATGGTTATGCACCCAAGAACTGGTATTTCTCATATTATTGTCCATGTTGCAGTATGACTTCACTATAGCTTTAGTTCTGAACACAAAACTCATAAACTACGCAAAACATGATGTCATGTCACACAATGCCAACACCACCTACTGCATATATTAATTCTTACAGAAACAGAATGGTTTAAATACAAACAAGATTTGTAGCATCTTCCTATCATTATTCTTCAGCATATAATTATCACCTAGTACATTCTTAGATTACACTGAACTAGTATGTTTGATTTTTCTTTTTCTCAAGATAGGGTTTCTCTGTGTTAACAGCCCTGGCTATCCTAGGATTTGCTTTGCAGATGAGGCTTTCCTGAAACTCAGAGAGATCCTCTTGCCTCTGCCTCCTGAGTGCTGGGACTAAAGGCGAGCACCACTACTTCTATGTTTGATATTTTAAAATTGCTGTTTGCCAAGTATGGTGGCACATGCCTTTAGAACTCCAGAGGCACAGTCAGATGGATCTTTGAGTTGCATGACAGACAAGGATACATAGAAAAAAATTTTTTAAAAATTAAATCTGTGTAAATTAATAACTTTCATAAAAAAGACAAACTAATTTTGGTTTGGGATTAGGACAGAATTTCCAATGTTTCTGAAAATGTCCACATTTATTTGAAGTGGCATTCTTAGAAATGCTGATCATAAAATCAAAATACTAGCTGGGCATGCTAGTACATACCTTTAAATTACATACAGTACTCAGAAAGCAGAGCTTAAAAAAATACCAAAGATGTATATAAAATATTCAGTCAATACTTATTTTTGCTTTTTGAGACAGGGTTTCTCTGTGTATGCAGCCCTAGCTATCATGGAACTGGTTCTGTACACCAGGCTGGACTGGAAAACTCAAGGTCTGCCTGCCTCTGCCTCTCAAGTGCTGGGATTAAAGGTGTGCAGCAACATGCCCAGCTAATTCACTCTTTTTTCTTTAAACATTTGTGTACACGCATGTACTTGTGCCAGAGGACAGTTTTCAGCAATCAATTTTCTCCTTCTACCATCTGGGGTCTACAGATCAAGTTAAAGTTGTCAGACTTATCAGTGCACCTTACCTGATGAGCCATCTTGCCAGACCAAGATTAATTCTTTACATAAAAGAGTATCTGCCTCATTAATTTACTCTCACCTTAATAGTAATAATTTTAAAAATTAAACATGATTTATCAATAAATACTTGATCTGCTTGTACATCTACATTACTGCCTGAGGTCATAAAAATTTCCCCAAAGAAAAAAGTTACAAGTAGAAAAAGTTTAGGATTCCTTACTCTAGAGCCCAAGCACCTTTATCTGTCTTGCACTGAACCAGAGCTGATTGCTAGATATGAGTAAAAATGATAATAGTCGTTCTTTAATTTTATTTCATTTTACACATACGAATATTTCGCCTGCATGCATGCATGTCTGTGTACCATTTCCATGTCTGTAAAGGCCAGAAGAGGCACAGATCTTTGGAATTGGAGTTACAAGCAATTCTGAGCTGCCATGTGAGTACTGGGAATTGAACCCAGGTCCCCTAGAGGAACGGCAAGCGCTTAGCCTCTGAGCCGTAATATCCCTAGACCCAGTTTTTTGTTTGTTTTGGTTTTTTGAGACAGGGTTTCTCTGTGTAGCCCTGGCTGTCCTGGAACTCACACTATAGTCCAGGCTGATCTTGAACCCAGAGGTCCACTAGCTGCTACTCCTGAGTGCTGGCATTAAAGGCGTGTGCCTCCGCTCAGCCCTAGATCCAGTTTTGTTTTTTGTTTTGTCCCTGTGGAGCATGACTTTTTTGTTTTGTTCTTAATTTTTATTTTATGTGCATTGGTATGAATAAGGGTGTCAGATCCCCTAGGATTGAAGTTATAGATAGTTGTCAGCTGCCATGTGGGCACTGAAAAATGAATTCTGGTCCTTTAGAAGAACAGCCAGTGCTCTTAACCACTGAGCCTCTCCCTAGCCCCCCAGACACAGTTTTAAAATTCTATTTAAATATTTTATTTTGTTGTTTGTGACCCACACACATGCCATAACATGGAGGTCAGGGGGCACTTAGAGGTGTCAGTTCTCTCATTTCACCATGTGAGTCCTGGGAATCAAACTTATCACAAAGGGCCTTTATCAACTGAACCATTTCACAGGTCTGTAAATAGTAGTTAATATATTTGTAAAGGCCAGAGGTCTTCCTTAGTCACTCTCTAACCCCTACCCTTTTTAAACTTACCTTTTTAAAGCTCCCCCACCCCCCAGGGTTTCTCTGTGTAACAGCCCTGGCTGTTCTGGAACTCAGAGATCTACCTGTTAAATGCTTTTTGCTTTTCTTTTGTTTTAAATGTCTGAGTACCTATGTACACACATATATACATGCCTGGTACCCAGAGTGGCCAGCAGAGGGTAGCAGATCACCTGGATCTGGAGTTACAGGAAGTGTGAGCCACCTGACACACATGCTGAAAACAGAACTGGCGTTCTCCAGAAGAGTAGTATGTGCTTCCTAACCACCAAATCATCTCTCTAGCCTTTAGTTTTTGATGCCACATCTCTCATTAAACCTGGTGCTTACTGTTTCTTCTGACTGGTTGATCAGTACGCCCTTGGGATCAAGCTTCCTTCTTCTCTAAGCACTGAAGATGTATGCTACCCTGCCCAGCTTTTATGTGGGTGATGGAGACCCAAACTCAGGTCCTCGTTCTCACACAGGAAGCAATTTATTCACTAAGCCATCTCCCCAGCCCTGAACTTGAAATTCTGATCTTTCTGTCTCCATTTACCAATGAATTATAGATGTATTTACTATTTACTCAGATTATACATAAGTGTATATACCACAACACAGCTCTTTCAGTTATGCTGGGAAATGCAATACAGGATCTTTTGCATAAGCAACAGAGACATATTCTCCAAATATTTTTGTTTATTTTATTTTTGAGACAGTCACTGTGTAACCCAAACTATTTTCTTTTTTGTTTGTTTGTTTTTTTGAGACAGGGTTTCTCTGTGGCTTTGGAGGCTGTCCTGGAACTCCCTTGGTAGACCAGGCTGGTCTCGAACTTACAGAGATCCGCCTGCCTCTGCCTCACGAGTGCTGGGATTAAAGGTGTGCGCCACCAACACCAGGCTAACCCAAACTATTTTCAACTTTCAGTCTTTGTATCTCAACTTCCCAATATCTGGAATTAGAGACCAGTGTTATAAAATGTGGCTTACAATCCTCTCTAACGTGCTATAAGAGACAAGGTAGTTGATAATAAAACTTACAAGTTAAGTAAACTTACTGTACTCATTGTCCTCTCTGGCTTCAATCCACAGAAAAAGAAGTGATATTCACCAAGGTTTATGGGGAGGTGGAATGTTCTCAATCTCTCAGGCCCACTGAATACTCATTCTGTGGCTTACAATTTGGAGCCAACTAGATGTCCAGTATTTCCAAGTTCTGAAAAACAAAAAGATACCAACTTGATAAATGTTGCTATTTGCATTACTACACACACACACACAAAATTTACCAGTCTTTTTTTCTGTCACCTGGATGCTTTACTTAACATCTTATATAATTTGTACCCTTACCCTACATTCATTTTTTTTTTTTTTCTTTTTGGTTTCTCTGTATTGTTTTGGACTCTGTCCTAGAACTCGCTCGGTAGACCAGGCTGGTCTTGAACTCACAGAGATCCGACACTACATTCATTTTAAGAAGTAATTCTTGCGAGATATTGAACTGACTATGTAATCCCAAAGTCTATTAGCCAAACTATTATACCATCTTCTGCCCACACTCCTTTTTGGTGCTTGAGATTGAACGAAAGGCTTCCTGTATTCTACCACTGAGCTACACTCCTACAGCCCTTCCTGACCACCTTTCTGGTTGCTTCAAATGTTAGCAAAAGTGATTAATTCTAGGAGAAAGACAAGTTTTAGTTCTTAGCAGGTAGAGAGGATCAGAGCTTCCTAACACAAACATCTCCTTGTCCTGGTTACTTCATCACCCTTACAAGGATTAGGGACTAAGGAGATAGCCATCTTTTGCAAGTCTCCCAACATATGATTCAGACCACAGAATAGTCCCAAGGCCCACTGTAGTTGCTAGATTCCCATGTACATTTATGCTTCTGGTTTTAGAAATATCTTATATATGAGTGTAAAACTATGAAATGTGTGCCCACCCCCATCTTCAAGGGCACATCTTTTTTTTTTCCTTTGGGTTTTTCGAGACAGGTTTTCTCTGTATTGTCTTGGAGGCTGTCCTGGAACTCACTTTGTAGACCAAGCTGGCCTCGAACTCACAGAGATCCACCTGCCTTGAGTGCTGGGATTAAAGGCGCACGCCACCAACGCCCGGCTAAGGGCACATCTTAATTCAGAAGAATATAACATAAATATCTTATTGGGTCGTGGTGGCACACACCTTTAATCCTACTCAAGAGGCAGAGTCGGTGAATCTCTGATTTTGAGACCAATCTGGTCAATAGAAAGTGTTCCAGGATAGTCAGGGCTACAGAGACTCTGTCTCAGAAAACAAAAATAAACAACATCCTCCCACACAAACACACATCTTTACAATGAGCTGGGGAAATGGCTCCATGGATTAGAATGCCTGCTGTGAAAGGCAAGAGAACCCAAGTTACACCTCTGCAGCACCCACATAAAAACCAGCCATGGCAGCACACCAGGAACCGTAGTGTCTTGGCTGGCTCAGCTAAGAGAGAGCTTCAGATTTAGTCAGGCTCAGTTTCAAATAAGGTAGAGGACAATACAGGAAGACACTTGATGGCCTCTGGTCTCTCTCTACATGGGCAAAGACACATTCACACACCACACATGCAGAAAGTCCTGTCTGTTGAGTGCTGAGAAATGTGACAGGCATATTTTGGCAGTTCCAATTAGCTTCTTACTTCATTTTAGATATTTAGGCTCTATTATATGATATTATGCATGGCTGCTACAGACACCCCGACCCGTATACTTCTTACCAATGTGAAGCCAACCAAGTTTCTTTCTTTTTCTTTTCTTTTTTTTTTTGGTTTTTCCAGACAGGGTTTCTCTGTGGCTTTGGAGGCTGTCCTGGAACTAGCTCTTGTAGACCAGGCTGGTCTCGAACTCACAAAGATCTGCCTGTCTCTGCCTCCCAAGTGCTGGGATTAAAGGCGTGCGCCACCAACGCCCGGCTCCAAGTTTCTTAAAGAACAAATAATCCACTACCATCACTAGCTTTCCTGGGAGTCTTTTTGCATTCTACAATATTGTGGCTATACCAACTCCATTCCAAATCTGTTTTCTCTCTTTCAGAGATAACAAAGGTCAAGAGTCAGAGAACTCTATGACAGGAGCCAGTCTCTAGGATCTAAGCAGAGACTGAATTTCACCAGAGATTTCAGGCAGGAAAGGGCATCCATCAGATCAGCCTGAGTAGGTAGAAGGGAAATGTATAGACAGATGCACCCTCACCAACCACAAAGGGTTTTGGATCACACAGATGACAGAGGTCATCAGAATATTGCAAGATGAGGTGCTATCTAAGGACAATCTGCATGTCCTTCCTATTGGCCAGGTTAAGGAAGAAAGTACTGTGATGATTGGCAAAAGAGTAAAGTCACAAGCCCAAAACCAATAAATACCAGAATTTACACTTTTCTGTTTTCAGGGGTTTTTGTTTCCTCTTCCAGTGGTGGAACCCATGGTCTTGCATGCCTCTATATTTGTGTGTTGCAGGATATCTGATAACACCATGAACCCCGTGTTTGCTTATTTGCTGGAAAAACCTCTTTCTAGTGGCTCAGGCCTAGCACACACTTTTTTTTTTTTTCGAGACAGGGTTTCTCTGTATTGTTTTGGAGGCTGTCCTGGAACTAGCTCTTGTAGACCAGGCTGACCTCGAACTCACAGATATCTCAGCCTCCCGAGTACTGGGATTAAAGGCATGAGCCACCAACGCCCGGCTTAGCACACACCTTTAATTCAAGAGCTTTCTGCTTGAATATTATCATCACAATTATATAAAGTCAACCATAGATCAAGAGGCAGAGCAAGAAACCAGATGACAGGAAATAAAAACCACAGAGAATAAGGAGTCAGGAGGACAGACAGACCATAGAAAGTAGAAGGGAGGGACATTGAGTTTGAGACAGCAATAAGAAAGGCCTTTTTCTAGGATGTTGGTGCAGGATAAAGGTCAGGTCGGTGCTTTCTCTACCTCTCTGAGCTAGCAGACTTTCACCCCAGCATCTGGTTCCCAAATCTTTAATGGTAATATTGAACGATTGAGTTTTAGCCTAAAACGTGTGCGTGCCACAAACACAGTTTTGTTGGTTTTTGAGAAAGTGTCCAAGTTCGCCTGGCTGCCCTGAAACTCTTCGGAATTCAGAGGGCTGATTAAAGGTGTGTGCCATCATGTCTGGCAAAGAACCTACACTCTAAGTGCTATGCCAAGACCAAAATAAGAGGTATTCTAGAAGAAAACTGTAACGTGGAAATTAGTATGTCAAGGAACTGCTGATTCCTCTTTCCTCCAACACAATCCTCCAGCACTATGATCTTAGCAAGGGCCCCATAATCCTTTAGCGCAAAAGAAGCCCTCAATTTGACAGGGCTTTATCTACTTTCCACCTAGTATTTTTTTACACGTAACAGATACTCATGATAATTGATTAGGATGAGCGAATGACTTTGAGGGTGATGGTGTCCTTGCCATTAAAAGACCTAGGGTGCCTGGCAGTAGTGGCACAATCCGGCAGGCAGATCAGAATTTGAGACCAGCCTATTCTACAGATCCAGTCCATGGGGGGGGGGGGAAGGCCTAGGGTAGAACAGTAACCACTTATGACCAGGAAAAGACACCCCAAGCATTTCTAAAGTTGTGAGGGTGAGAGAGAAACATTCATGCTAGGGGATTCAGCTGTTCATTCCAAAAGAGTGACTCCATGAAACCCAAACAGTTGTTACATACACCTATAATCCCAGGATTTGGGAGACTGAAACAGAAAGACTAAGAGATAAAAGCCAAGAAGCAAACAAACTAAATGAAGGAAAACCAGAGACCCCAGTATGTCACAAATATTGGATTTGAGGCATTCAGGTAGAATGCCCCTGGAAAACTCAAGACAATCAGAACAAGGTAAGATTTCAGAATGAGTGAGAATTAGGAACACAAATATCAGGTTGCTTGTACTCTCAATAGGTAGTCTACATTTTCACAAGGTAACATGGTTACACTACACAGCTAGCCTCCTTTCCCTAACTTGCCCTCACCTGCCTAGCTTCATTTGTAGTTACAGAAATGTGTTCCTTGTCTGGTGGTGGTGGCGGCGGTGGCAGCATAGCATGCCTTAATCCCAGCACTTGGGAGGCAGAGCCAGGAGGATCTGTGAGTTCTAGAGACCAGCCTGGTCTACAAGAGCTAGTTCCAGGACAGGCTCCAGAGCTACACAGAGAAACCCTGCCTCAAAACAAAACAAAACAAAACAAACAAACAAACCCTGAAGTTCTAGCTGGGCATTGGTGGTGCACGCCTTTAATCCCAGCACATGGGAGGCAGATCTCTGTGAGTTCGAGGTCAGCCTGGTCTACAGAGGGAGTTCCAGGACAACCTCCAAAACAGAGAAACCCTGTCTCGGAAAAAAACAAAAAGAAATGTGTTCCTTATTAAAAAAAAATCACTTTACTACGCTAAAGCTCACAGGACTTATGAGTAAAAACATATAATTACAAGCTCACTACTCAACAACTTGGCCAAGGGACTTTTAAAAATGTGTAGTGCAAGTGTTAACTGGCTGGCACAACTAATTATGA
The DNA here is from genome assembly GCF_017639785.1 of Mesocricetus auratus. Classification (NCBI taxonomy): domain Eukaryota; kingdom Metazoa; phylum Chordata; class Mammalia; order Rodentia; family Cricetidae; genus Mesocricetus; species Mesocricetus auratus. The sequence goes on along the minus strand of NW_024429190.1, from coordinate 14,461,476 downwards.
TACTGTAAGTTTGTTTATGGAAATGAGCCTTACTCTACCACGTTGAAGTTACTGTCAAGTGGAGAAGAGTGAATGCTTGCAATATCACACCTGCATAACTGTGGCTCTTAAAACAACGGAAGTACCTTTTGTAAGGTAGTTCAGCACGGTTTAATTTTCTGATTTTTTTCTCCTGCTACTTCTCAAATAAACTGTGTATAGCAAACTCAACTTCCTACCATGTACAATGTGTACCCTGTTATATCAACACTACTGAAAGAAATGTAAGTCCAAGCAAGCATTTTAAGTAGAAAGTATTTCACTTCCAGGTACCCTAGAAGTCAATCACTCACTCTAGGCTCTTTTATATGACTGTGCCATAACAGTTGGGAGACAGAGACAGGCCGACTTCTGATTGAGGCCAGCCTGGTCTACAAAGCAAATTCCAAGACAGCTAGGACTACACAGAGAAATCCACTCTCAAAAAAAACCAACCCTGCCGCCCCCCCCCAAGTAGTAAACACTGGTTAAAAAAAAGGAAGCTTTTCAGAAAATAGTTGGAAGCTCATGTTTAAGCACTACAGAGGCCAGAAAGACATCTTCCCACTCATTTCATATCGAACTCGCAGGTAAACCAGAACCCAATTGTTTCTCTATCCATAAAAAAAGGAAAGCACAGGGTGTATGTGGAGTGGGCTGGAGGGGTTTCCCTCTCACCACTGTCAGGAACTACAGTCAATCTGTGTCCAACCGCAGACTGAAAGACCTCAGTCTCCCTCAACCACTTGGGCAACTTAAACTGAGCACCAGACTACAGAACCGAAAGCTTGAAGCACACATGAGCACAGACAATTAAAAAAACAAAGCAGAAACGCCCAGATCTGGACTGGTCCCTCTCGAGTCAAGCGGTAGACAATGGCGTCCACAGGAACAGTTTTAGGATTAAGGATCAGGTTATTTCCTATTCCTGTGTACAGATGTGCCAGCAAGGGAAGGACCCCAGAGGGTGCAGGGCTGGGGTCTCAATCGCACGCCTCACTAACCATTAGTAGGGCAGAAAGCGGCTCCTGGAAGCCCAAACCCCATTCAGTTCCAAGGCCCGCAAGCGTCCTCAACACTCCTTCAGCTTAGACAAGGCCCGCCACGCGGCTTGGGTGCCCCAGTAAACTCGCAGGCCCCAAGAAGGCGGGGCGGCGGCGCCAACACACAAAGGCTGCGTCGTCACCGGGGAACAAAAACCTTGCTCAGAGATTCTCTCCAACTGACCCGCCCAGCCAAAAAAGTGACCTTGGACGCGTCCCTCCCCTCTTTGAACCTCAGTTTCCCTTCCTAGTTTGCAAAAGAGATCTATCCGGCCAGGCCGCGGATGGGCGAGGCGCCCCAGAGAAAACACTTCCCTATTTCCGACGCGAGCGCCGGTGCGGGCTCCGATAACCGCGCGCTCTCGGGGGGTCGAGTAGGCTAAGTGGGCCCGACTCAGAGAGGAGCGGTCCCGGGCTGCCAAAACGAGCCGCGACTGGCGGGCACCAACTCGGCTGCAGGTCGAGAAGCCGCCCGCGCCCCCACCTTGCTGACTTGCCGCCTCCCTCCATCCCGTGAAGCCTGGTCTTACTTAAGGTTGATGAGGTCAGGCAGACGCCACAGCCTATGCGCTCCAACAAGGACGTACCTCCTCCGCCAGCCGCTGAGACGACCCGCTCAAGCAGGACTCCACCGCCTCACCGAGACCCACTTCCGCTCGGCCGGCCCTGGCCCGCCCTTCGCAGTCCCCATTGGCCTTCGCCGCCCTTATTCCCGAGCTCTGCCGGTTTAGGAGGTTTATTTGTAATTCTATTGGGTGAGAGAACTATCTATTACCGCTTTGAAATGAACCTTCTTCCGGCCACGCCCCCGCTTGCGTGACCGAGTTTCCACGTCTCGCGAGAGCTACGCGGGGAGCACTCCTCCCGCGAGAACTTGGCGGAGTCGTAGCTGGGGCGCTGTGAGAGCTTGCTTACTCGCTCGCTGCTTGTGACCAACCCTTGGCTTCTGACCTGGTTTACCAGCGGCCTTATGGCCGCGGCTAACACGAAACCGTAATCCCCACCCGTCATTCCACGCCCGTCTCAGGCTCCTCGGTCGTTGATGAGACCTACGGGAGACTGGCCCAAGGTCCCAATTTTCTGGTGATCCACAGGCAACCTCGCCGGCATCCGCACCCCAAACAAATACCGGGCTCTGAGTGGGCGTGTCGGCCCCCGGACTCTTCACTCGGGTCCCATCGGGAGTCCCGGAGGCTCAACCTGGATGTGTGGGAGGCCCACCTGTAGGAGGCTTGGGGACTAGACGGGAAGAGAACGTCCAGCTTGACATTTTGTGTGCCAAAACCGCGGCGCGGGGGTGCGTGCATGCCCAGGAAACTGCAGGCTACCTGCCCAATGTGTCAGGAGCAGAGGCGAGGGGTGAGGAAGGCGAAACTCAGGAAGGAACACAGAATGGCCTGAGAAGAACCCGCCTTGGAAAAACTGCCAGAGCCTGGAAATTTGGGGTCTTAGGACATGTCACGTTACAGGGTCCCTCCTACATAATAATGAAAACCAGCAGCATGATTTTAGGCAAGTCTCAGCACGTTCACAGGTGTTACAGGGGATCCATTCTACGTACTTATGAGAAAGAAAGTGAGGCTTACCAGACAGTACAAGCGCATGCTAGACCCTGCTGGAGTGCAGCGAAACAATGGTACTATAAAAACATTGCTGTTTTTCTTAAGCACCTGTCCTTGAGCCAAGGTGTAGCACTCACTCACTGGTTTAGCAACTAGAAAATGATCGATTGATAAATAGCAACTAGAAAACATGGATGGTGACTCTCAGGCTCTAAGAAGATTGCCGTAAATGTGGTTGAATTGCTTCTGTAGGGTGCATTCAACCTGGAAGGTTAATTCACATAGAATGACAGCAGGTAAAAACCCAATGTTAATGTTTGCACTATTACAATCTTATTTTATGGAATTATAAGAGAATTTATGATAAAGTATGTCTGATAGACACACATCTGACTCCAGTGTAAAATTTGTGTTTGGATGTTTTGAGTATATTTTTCAAATGTTATAATTGGAATAGAGAAAATGTACAAGTTTTAAGAGAAATGTTGACATTCTTATGAAAATATTTTGAATATTTAATAAGGCATGTGAGACCAGAACAGGAACAATACACCTTGCAAGATAATGGGAGACCAAAATAGGAAAAATACCTATCAAGTTAATAGGACATTCTACATGTAGAATGTAATTCAAAGTGTCTAAGGAAATTTCAACTTATAAGCAGGACCATGTATGTCTAATCAAAATCCTAGTTAAAGCGACCAAATTTACAAATATAATAAAATTATCAATTTGCCCTCCTAGCCTAAGAAAAAGGATTTTTTTTCTTGTTTTTTCGAGCCAGGTTTTCTCTGTGTAGCTTTGGAGCCTGTCCTGGAACTCGATCTGTAGACCAGGCTTGCCTAGAACTCACAGAGATCCTCCTGCCTCTGCCCCTGCCCCTGAGTGCTGGGACTAAAGGCGTGTGCCATCACCGCCCGGCTTTATTTTACTTTTTTGAGGCAGGGTCTCACTATGTTGTCTGTAACTCAATTTGTAGAGCATGATGGCCTTACACTTTACAGAGATCTGCTTGCCTTTGCCTCCAAGTTCTGGGATTAAAGGTGTGTGCCACATTACCTGGCTTTATTTTTTTTAAGTTTTATCACATTTATTTATTGTGTATATGTGCATGTACCACAGATTACATGTAGCAGTCAGAGGACAACTTGTGTGAGCCAGTTCTCTCACCATGTGAAAGGACCCCAAGGATGGCCCTCAAGTCACCAGGCTGAGTGGCAGGCACCTTTACCTCAACTCACCTCCCAGCCTCTTGTTTGGTTTTGAGACAGAATCTCTATAGTTCAGCTGACATGAAACTCACTATATAGCCCAGGGTGGATTAAAACTTTCCTACCCAAAGGCTGGGTAGCTTTAATCCCAGCAGCACTTGAGAGGCAGAGGCAGGCACATCTCTGTGAGTTTGAGGTCATCCTGGTCTACAAGAGCTAGTTCCAGGACACTAGAGAAACCCTGTGAGAGAGAGAGAGAGAGAGAGGGAGGGAGGGAGGGAGGGAGGGAGGGAGGGAGGGAGGGAGGGAGGGGGAGAGGGAGAGGGAGGGGGAGAGGGAGGGAGGGAGACTCTGGCTGTCCCTATTGTTGCAATCTATTAGTTGCAGAATGATCTAGGATGGCCTCAGGGCTGGAGAGATGGCTCAGCCGTTAAAGGCTAGGCTCACAACCAAAACTATAGAATGGCCTGTCAGGGACAACTAGCACTCCTCTTCATGGAGTCATCTCAGCAGGCCACATTGATCACGTTCAAAGAGAACAGACAGGACCTCAAGGCCACTTGATGACTGACTCTAAACTGGCCCACTGCCACTTCTGTATGGTACGGGGCCAGAGATGGTTCAGAGGCTGAGGGGATAAACTGAAGGAACTCTGGCCAGCGTGCATCTGGTGAGCATGGCTCTAGCATGCCTTGCCTTTCTCTCCCATTCCATCTGCCTTGCTAAAAGCCATTAGATTACATCCTTAAAGTGAGCCATCAAGGTCCATTCCCTTAATTGGCTATTTCCTCTTCCTGAGGCCAACTACCAAGGTCCAGCTATCAAAGTATTGAAGTCCAGCAATCAAAAGCCCTGTTTGGCTCACCTAATTAACATGCCTAATTAAAATTAAACACCTCATCCTAATTGTTTCCTCTTGTACCTTTTATAAACTGCCATTTTCCTATGGGCCACATTTGTCCACCCCCTCGGATGAATGCGCCTGACCTCTTTCCCTTGTTCACACCCCCTTCTCCCTCATGCTCTACCTCCTGCCTTTGTCTCTTGTCCCCTGCCCTTGCTGAGAACTTGGTCTTGGGTGTCCTGAGCAGATACTTTCCCTTTCATAAACTGTTTTTGGTTTCTCTTAGTCGGGGTGTATATGTCAGGAGAGATTACACATGCTGTGAGCATGTGTAGACAATCATAGGATAACTTTTTGGAGTTGTTTCTCTACTTCCACCTTTTCCCACACATATTCCAGAGATAAATCTCAGGTTGCCAGGGTTGCACAGCAAGCACGTTAACCCCCTGAGCTATCTTGCTTTGCTCTTCTTCTTCTTCTTCTTCTTCTTCTTCTTCTTCTTCTTCTTCTTCTTCTTCTTCTTCTTCTTCTTCTTCTTCTTCCTTTTTTGGTTTTCTGAGACAGGGTTCCTCTATGGCTTTGGAGGCTGTCCTGGAACTCACTCTATAGACCAGGCTAGACTGGAACTCACAGAGATCCACCTGCCTCTGCCTCCTGAGTGCTGGGATTAAAGGCGTGCGCCACCACCGCCCAGCTGCTCTCTGCTTCTTTAAATGCAGATATTGCTGTGTTGACAGATTGGCCTATTACATTGCCCATGCTGATCTCAACTCTTCATCTTGTTTCCTGCTTCTATCTCCAAAGTGCTGAGATTACCAGGCCTACCAAGACCAGAGATATAAAGCTTGGAGGCAATGGATATTGATATAGGCTAACATTTGGTCATATTTTTACCACACACAGCATCCACTTGCCACAATATTAAGAAATACTCTCAATCCTGCTCAATGGCTCAGGCTTATGGAGCAAACACCCAGGTGCTCCTGAGTTGTCTCTGAGCAGCTACTCAGTCCAGGACAAGGAAGAGGTACCACACTCATCCAACCAGCACTGTTGCCGGTAGCAGCCAGTTTGTTGGACTGTCCAGAAGCTAGCCTAAAGTGAAAGATAATCACTACAGCCTTGTCACAGTGTTCCCTTCAGTCACCATGCACACTTGCTTCCCTGCAGGAGCCAGGTTCAATCTACAGCAGTGGCAATGGACATCTCCCTGTTGTCAAGACTGGAGCTGGTAAGCACCCTGGAGTCAGAGCACCCATGTCCAGCACCCTGCCTTTGGCTGGCTTCAAATCACTAACATAGTCCCTCCATTTTTTTTTCAAGACAGGGTTTCTCTGTGTAGCTTTGGAGTCTGTCCTGGAACTTGCTCTGTAGACCAGGCTGACCTTGAATTCACAGAGATCCACCTGCCTCTGCCTTCCGAGTGCTGGGATTAAAGGGGTGAGCCACCAACACCCGGCTAGTCCATTATTATAAGTGAGTTTGAATCACACAAAACCTGTAAGAACTGTGATTTTTATTTAAGTAAAATTAAATCTGCCCCCAATTCTATTTCAACAGGGAGACAGGGATTCCTTTCTCCCCACAACCCACACCCAGGATTGTCAAAAATCTTGGAATTGTTAGTTCTCCATACTGAGGTAGGACTCCTGTCAATGCAAAGAGACTTTCTTGGTCTGAAAGCACCCTAGGGCACAGTCTCACCACCTGAGGTCAGGGTCACCTTTTTGAGCACAGGTTGCCTCTTTAGCAGAACAGGACTGGGCAATAGTTGCCACGTGCAATGATCAAAGGCCCAGATGATCCACATGAAGCAGGAAAAGGGCCAGTCCATAACAGGTGTTCAAGAATCGGGCCTCACTCACAATGCCACTGCTGTGGGCTTCCAGTCCTACAAAAAGCCTTTCTGGGAGTAGGGAGGGGCTAGGTTTAGCAAATAAAAACACGGGTGGGTAGCCAGTTGCAGTCCAGAATAAGAGTAGTTGTATAGTGTGTCTCCCGCACCATGTCTTTTCTGGGGCAACCAAACAGGAGCAGGCTGGAGCTGGGGAAAGGCTGGGCTTTGTGGCTGGGGTGCAGGAAAGGGCTGCTCTCTGAGGGACAGGGGCAGGGGTAGGGGCCCAGGTCGGCGGCCCTGCGCTGTGTTAGCGCAGGGCGGCTCAGGCAGCCTTCAGGTCATGGGCAGGCTGGCAGGTGCGGTCTGCCTCTTGCCTTGCCCGCAGCCTGCGTTCTCGACTCTGGTCCAGTTCCAGCCAGTGCTGCACCTCTGCCTGAGCCTGCCAGCGGGAGGTTGGGGAGGTGTTGGGCCACACACACACACAGGCGCCCAGACATCAGCTTCCTCCTGCCCTAATAGCCCCTACCTCTCAGACCCAAAAGGTTGCCCTCCTGTCCCTCCAGCTCACCCGCAGCTGGGGGCGCTTGGCCCGGGGCGATGGCACGGTCAGCTGTGCTGTCTGCCTACGGCGGCGCTCAGCTGCCCTCTCCTCCATTCTGCGCTGCAGTTCCAACACGCGCTGGTCCTGAGAGGGTGTACCCAGGCTTGTTGTCTGGGCCTTCTTTTCCTCCCACCTGTACCGCGACAGCACTGACTTAGAAACTGGCTGGGCGACACCCAGGAGGGTGGGTTCTCGGGGATCCTGCCAGCACCCTTACCCTTTTAATCTTTTGTTTGCTCGTTTTTCTTTTTTTTCTCTCTCTCTCTTTTTTAAACACTTCACGAATTTGTGGCCATCCTTGCATAGGGGCCATGTTAATCTTCTCTGTATCGCGTTTTTTTGGTTTTTTTTTTGTATATATGTTGCCGAAGTGAGCACTTTTTTGGTTTTTTGAAACAGGGTTTCTCTATGTAACAGGCCTGGCTGTTCCCATGGAACTCACTTTGTTGACAAGGCTAGCCTCGAACTTACAGAGATCTCTGCCTCTGCCTCCCGAGTGCTGGGATTAAAGGCGTGCGCCACCACCGCCCGGCTAGTCTTTTTTTTTAAAGTGGCATCCTAACATAGAATTGGTATGAAAACTTCTTTTGCCTCACACTCCCTTTGGCACGCTCACGGTCCCCAGGTGACAGCATTTCTGCACATCCCCTCTTAATACGGGCCACTTTTCCCGTCCAATTGTAGGTCTGGCTGCCTGCAGCTTTGATTAAAGTGTATATCACAGCATGGGGCATGGACACGTGTTCTCCTTGCATTTTCGCTCTTGCCCAACTGTACTAGCCCTGTTCCCCTGCGAAAATTCCTGCAATAGAGGCTGACTGAAGGAGCAGGGCTGGGGTCCAAGAACATTGCTACCAGAGTTGAACCTTGAGAGGTACATTTGGGGTCTTCAAGGAAGGGGCCAGCAGCTGGGAAGTAGTGCCTTTCTTGAGCCATGTGTCACTCTGATTGTGACCAGCTGGCCCTTTCTGAGCAGCTGCAGTGGCATTGCTTCCTCTGAGTTGTGGCCAGGGCAGCGGCTGCTCAGGACCAGGAGTGGACCACTCTCTTCCACTGGCAATGGCTTCTTCTGGCCACCCTCCCATTAACATGAAGGCATTTTCTTTAGAGACCAGTGCTCCATCATAATAGGCCTAGTTACCACCTCCCCTGGAGCAGTTGTGACCAATCTGGCTGTCACTGGACACATAAAAGGTATGTGCCTATATGCACACACAGCTATGTGTGACCTAGATAGTGGCTTACAGAGAAAAACAGCAAACGGTATTTGAAAAGTCTTAGCAGTCTTGGGACTGTTGGAAAAGTGAGAATGCAGACAGGATATTTAAATGATGTTGAGAATTTTGGTTACTTTTGCTAGTTGTGTCATGGTGTTGTGGTTTATGTAGGACAGCATTTTAAAAAAGAAAAAGAAAATAAACACTACAGTGCTCATGAAGTACATGATGTCTACAACTATTTCTTTCTTTTCTTTTCTTTCTTTCTTTCTTTTTTTTTTTTTTTTTTTTTTTTTGAGGCAGGGTTTCTCTGTGGCTTTGGAGGCTGTCCTGGAACTAGCTGGTCTCGAACTCACAGAAATCCGCCTGCCTCTGCCTCCCAAGTGCTGAGACTAAAGGCATGCAGCACCACTGCCCGGCATCTGCAACTATTTCTATTTGGCTTTGAAGGCTGGTAAACAGCTAGCTAACTAGCTAACTAACTAGCTAGGTGAAGCACATATGACAGGAAGGTCCTTGTGACATTGATGCATTGCATGATACATGGACATCAAAGCCATTGCCACAGAACTGACAATCCTCCAATAAAATAAAAATGGCCAGAATTGCTGTAAAGGATTGTCCGACAGGGGCTGCTGGTGTGGCAAGGGTACCCACTGAGGAAGGCTCATAGCAGGCTTGCCGCTCCTTTGCTCCTACTACGTATGGAGGTGGCCTCCTTGGAACTATGGTACTCACCTCAAGGCTGCGGTTCTGCCCATGGCTGCACGGCACAGTGAGATTTGCTCCATTGTGCTCTGTAGCTTTTGGCTTTTGGCTCGTTTGCCCTGAATGATTTGATCCCGCTTTTCCTCCTTCTCTCGTTTCTGTGTCTCTTTAAGCAGTGCCAGTCTCTCTCGAAGTTCCACAACAGACATCTCACCTTCCAGACCATATCCTGGGATCTTTCAAAGAACAGGGCAAGACCTTAAACTAGCAGCTGTAAAGCCAGTCACCCCCATCCAAGAAGACCTTTCCTCTGTTTCAATCTGCCTGTGTAACCTCCAGCAGCAGCTCCAACCTGGAGCACTACAATAGAGTTGAACTTCTCAGCTGGATGCTCCTCACCTCCTTGGTGAGATCTAGTAGTCAACTGCAAAAGCCTCCCAGCCCTGCCCCCGTCCACCTGTGAATTTGGCTCTCCTCTGCCTTCTCATACAGGCTGCTACCCAATCCTTCCTTAGCCCTTGGTTCTCTCTGGCTCTGGGCTTTTAACTTGGGTGCTCCTTACTCTCCTTTCCATCTTGGGTCTGGAGAGTCCAGGAACCTCACCCCTCAATATGCAGCTCCCCAAATGGCTACCTCCAGGCAGTTTAGCTCTCCCCCCTTCAGAGACCCAGCTTTGATGGGTAGCTCTTTCCTCCAAATAAAAACATTCCATCCTGCAGATAAGAGCGAGGCTTCCATCCCACAATGAGGGATGCTCTCTCAATCTGGACACTTGCGGGGAGGGCCTAGGACCTCCCTGGAACCAAATGACAAACTCTAGAGATCCCCCATGGAGGGCCTTACCCTCCCTGGGGAATGGAGTGGGGATTGGGTAGGGGGTTGGGGGGGCTGGTGTGGGGGAGCGGGCATGGAGGGGAGGGAGAGGGAGCTGGGACTGACATGGGCAGCAAGCTTGTTTCTAATTTAAATATATAATTTTTAAAAAGTGTTTCAAAAAAAAAGAGTGAGGCTCCTCAGGAAGCAAAGGAAACTTTAAGGCTCAGGAAGCTCAGAAAATGAAAGGATTCATAGGCCTTGGTGGCCATGATTGTATAGCAATGACAGCTGCTGGAAAGAGAAAACTCTTAGGCAAGTGCTGAATAGCTATTTCTTTTAAAGGGAACAATCCAATCCAGGAGGGTAGGTGGGGGTGGGGTTAAGGTTCATGAGACTTAAGGTCCTCTCCCCAGCTTTATAAAATGAGTAAGCAATCACTGGGGAGGAGACTGACCAGTAGAGGTTTCGGAGGAGAGTCTCAGGCCTGTCAAGTTGCCTGCAAATGGTGCAGAGCTCTTGGGAGGCAGCTTTCATGAGCTGTCATCTGTGTTAGGGTAGGCTTTCCAGGGACACATCTGCTTCTGCGCCATTCCCGTGTCTGTAAGAAACACCTCACTCATGCTGCTGTTAGGAGCCCCAGTCCATTGGTTCACCAGGTTGGACTTTGGTGTATCCTGGGTTCCCTTTCTGTGGTAAGTAGATGTGTGGTGCATTTACTCAGGAAAAGGCTCTCACACAACAGCAGGCTGAGCTGCTTGCAAATTGTACAGGGAGCTCCTGGATGCAGCTTTTCTGAGTTGTGCCTTGCACTGGGGTGAACTTTTTGGTAAGTTCACCTTTGAGTCATCTATGCCTCCATAATTAGCTCTCTCCCATGCTCCTATATGTAGCCTCAATAAAATCACTGGCTCACTAGTTTAGATCAGGGTGGAGTTGTTTCTTTGGTCTGTGGTTGGTACCATATCAAGGTTAGTCGAAAGATCACAAAAAAACTCAGTCTTGCTGCAGCATGTACCTTAACCTGAATCCATCCACAGCTGGTGGTGTCCAAGTAACTAGGGGATTGTGGGTAGGACAAGACCCGCTTTTGACTTTTATGGGAATTCTGTGCCCGCTGTACCACACAAGGAGGTACCCTGAAACTGAAGTCTCCAGGGGGCACAGTCTCACCTGGGTCAGGTCTACCAGCTTGTCCTTGCGTGTGGGCTGTGTCTCCAGTGCACGCAACCGAGCGATGAGCTCACAGCGCCGCCTCTGCTCCTCTTTGGCTGCCTCCGTGCTCCGCTGCAGCAGCTCCCGGCTCTCTTCCATCACCTCCTGAACTTGGGAACCAAGTGGGGTGCTGATGAGGACAGTGAATGGCCTGGTGGACAATAGACAGGGGCTATGTCCTCCAGGAGTGTTTTCTTCAGACCTTGGCCCTTGCTCAGTCCTGGCCCACCCTCCAGCAACGCCACCCCTCACTGACCAAAGCAGCTTGTTTGGTAGTTGAGAAGGATATAAAGGAATGGGGCAGGCCCCGTGGCACCGGACTCCCTTCGGTACCTATCTGCTGCCGGCCCTTGACGAGCTTCATCTGGGCCACCTTGACATTCTTCTGGGCCTCAATGACCTGCTCCACCAGCTCCTTCATGGACTTCTCCTCTTGGAGGCGCCTCTCAGCACACTGCAGCATTAGCTCAGCTGTCTGCTCAGACAGAGGATCCAAAACACTGAGAACTGGACTGGGCTGGGTCCTCCCTTTAATCCTGTCCCAGCCTACATCAGAAGTTTGTGGGCACCCAGTCAGCCCTGCCCTGAGTTCATCCCAGAGCTGTCAGTTCCCGAAGAACCTAATCCCGAAGCTGGGCCTGCCTGCTGGGGAAGAACCTAGTCCCGAAGCTGGGCCTGCCTGCTGGGGAAGAACCTAGTCCCGAAGCTGGGCCTTTTGGGGAAGCTCCACCTTGTGCCCTCCTTCCTTCTTCCCAGGATTGTCCTGGGTGAGTTGCCAGCATTTTCTTGTGGCATCTCTAGAACCTGATGAAGTAAGATGCTCACAATGAAGGGAAACTGGTGGGGAGGGTCCTGCAAGAAGCACATGTGGTTAAGACTTGCATGTGCCAGTTGGACAGTGGTGGCACATATCTTTATCCCAGAAAGAAGGAGGCAGAAGCAAAGCACAAATAAGTGTCCAGATTTGATCTTCAGAACCAAAAGAAGTCAGCTCAGGGGGCATTGTTTTATTTTGAGACAGAGTCTCATATAGCCTAGACTGGCCTGGAACTTGCTATGTAACATGGGATAACCTTGAATTCCTGATCTTCCTATTCTACAAAGGAGCACTAAAAATTAAGGCATGTCCCACCACACACTATTTTTTAGTTGCCCAAGCTTGTCTCAAACTCACTGTGTAACTCAGGCTGACATCAAACTCACAATCTCCCTGCCCTTTCCTCCTAAGTGCCAGGATCATAGGCATTTGCACACACGCTAGGCTTCCAAAATTGTTTTTAATGGTTTTTTTTGGTTGTTGTTGTTGTTTGTTTGTTGAGACAGTGTTTCTCTGTATAGCCCTGGATGTCCTAGAACTTGAGACCAGATTAGCCTCAAACTCAGAGATCCACCTGCCTCTGCCTCCTGAGTGCTAAGTGACAGGGGTGTACCAGCTACCGCGTCTCAAATAAGTAAGCAAGAAAAAACAAACAAAGAAAAATGCCTGTTCTGTGCTGTGAACCTCTTCTCTAAGCAGAGTTACAGGACCCCAGGCCTGGATTACATCTTCTGGGACCAAGAGATAGAGGGCCAGGCCCATGGTAAGTAGACAGCTGAGAGCTTCATGTTGGAAGTAAGGAAAAGCCAACTCATGGTCGGGCAACAACTCTTACCACATAGAATTTGAAAGGTGACATAGCTCTGCAGATAAGGTACCACCTTGGGAACATGCACATATAAACCCAGAGGCTGCTTTTGCTAAGTGCACTGACTTCACTTGGGCTGCAAATACCCAATGTAGCTAAAGCAGAAGAAAGAAAACATGGCAGCTTTGCCCCCATTTTGTGTCTGTCTGTCTTTACTCTCAAATTCTGGGTCTTGGGGTTGGAGAGATGGCTCATCCATTAAGAGCACTGACTGCTCTTCCAGACATTCTGGGTTCATATCCCAGTACCCACATGGCAGCTCACACCTGTCTGTAACTCCAGTTCTAGGACACCCTTACACAGACCCACATGCAGGCAAAACACCAATGCACATAAAACAAAAAATTCTGGGTCTCATTTCTACTCCATTTTGTGCCTAGACATAATAATTCTTTAGGGCTGTTAGTTGACCTATATCCCCCAATGATGAAAACAAGACGATAACAGCAATGGCTTCTAGATTTACAGAGACATGTGAACCACCAAGTTTTTGCTTGTTCATTTTCAGTTTATATGTATGTATATGTATACTGCATGCATGTAATACCCAAGGAGTCCAGAAAAGGTTGCCAAGATGCCCTGGGACTGGAGTTTCTGGTGGTTATAAGCCACCATGTGGTGCTGGGATTAAAACATATGTCCTCTGGAAGAACAGCTAGTGTTAACTCTCCAGGAGTAACCGTCAGCTTTTTACAACATGTAGACCATGGGCAAAGCAACTAGGAAAAGAAGTCATTGTTCTAAACCTTAGCAGATCAACTCCATCTTGCCTAAATTCACCTTGGATTCCAAAACCATAGGTCTGTGTTCAAACAGTCTGCCTCAAGTCTCCGGGTCAGGCTTGCCTGGCCTGGGACTAATAGACACACAGATTTGCCATGTGCCATAGGGCAACATCTGGGCCTCCTTAAACTTCAGTTTCATTTAACTTTTTTTCAAAAGCTTTTTTTTTCTCCTTTCAATGCCACTTCTCAGTTGCACTGGGTCCACTGAACAGCATGGCAAGGCCTCAAGAAAGGGAATCACCACCAGTGGCAGTATAGGCATCAGCACAGTATTGGGGGTCAGTAAAGAAAAAGGAATGAGTGAGCTGGGCGGTGGTGATGCACGCCTTTAATCCCAGCACTTGGGAGGCAGAGGCAGGTGGATCTCTGTGACTCTGAGGCCAGCGTGGTCTATGGAGTGAGGGTGAGGACAGCCAGGGCTGTCACACAGAGAAATTCTCTCAAAACAAAACAAAACAAAAACAAAAACAAAAACAAAAGCAGGATGTGTGATGGGGGAAGAAGAGGCACAGAGGCGGGCTGTGGCAGAAAAGCACAGGGGTTGGTGAGACACACGCATCAGATCCGCACAAAGACGGCATCGCCAGGGAAGGCAGTGGCAGAGCAGACAGCCGGCTGAGTCTAGGGCCGGACACCTGGCCGTTTCCCTGATGGAAGTCTCAGACTGTGTTCTGCCTCACATTGCTGAGGGGCAAAAGGCAGTGAATACATCCTGGGTCCAGCACTTGAGTTCCACCACAGATACTATTCTACCCACAAGTCAGCACCCAAATAAGGGCTGTTCTTCAAGATGCACCAAGCAGGAGCTTTGAGTCACCTGCAGGGGAGAACTTCAAAACTACCACAGAGCTAAGGGTGCAGCTCAGAGATAAAGTGCTTGCCCTGTGTGTGTGTGTGGGCAGGGGTAGTGGTGGTGGCTGGGTTAATTCCTATACTATACAGAAAAAAAGCCCACAGGATGGTAGATGGCCTTTGTGTGACTGGAGCCAAGGGGAAAAGCACTGCAAGAGCTGTCAAATGACATCCAACTGAATGAAGAGAGTGGTTCCCATGGCAACTGTCATATGAACTGTTTCTCTCTGGTGGGCTTAGTGTTGACACTGGTACAGCAACCCTGCATTGGTCCTACTGTGATGGGGAGGGCGTTAAAAAGTGAGGCTTATTCAGTTTAGCTTATTATTTGCATGGCTCACCAAATTATTTTAAAAGGGGGATAAATTTAGTTAAGAGAAGAAAATATAACCAGTAATCAAGTCAGTGTTAACGAAATTAAAAATACCACTGTTGCTGGAGACAAAGCTTAGTACAGAGCACTCACATACCCTGCACAGGGCCCTAGATTCAAATGGACACATCCGTCCATCTGTCCATCCATCCATCTGTACACACACACACACACACACGCACACACACACTAAAAAGATCACTGTTACACCCATGATTTTAAATACATCTTTTTCATATGTGTTGACAGAGTTCATAATATTGGGAGCTTTGGGAGAAACAAGAGCTAGAACTCAACATTGGCATCTATGGTGAAGCATAGGGGCTTGTTGGAGAATAGTCAGGTCATTTTTTTAAGTCAGTATCTCTGGCCAGGTGGAAGTAAGGGGACCTTGCACAGAAAACTACACTGTAGTTGATTAGCACATACTGGGACTGCAAAAAAGGATCTTGTGCACAGTACACAAGAAAAATTAAACTTAATTTTACTTTCAAATATCCAGTGTCATCTAATGTGACTCTCATTAGGCAAAGAGTTTATCCATACAAATATGTGTTCTGGGCATGCTCAGAACTAACCGCAAGACCCCTGGGCATACAAAGTTTGGCTAGCAGAGCATTCGCCCACAGACACTGAAGGACACAGTTATGTGCCTGGGATGCCGGCCTCTGGCGAAGACAGTTGTGTTGACAAGGCTCAGGCTCACTAACAGTCTTCAGGTTTGGCTGGCTGTCACCCTCACATAGCATTCTCCTCCTTGGGTTCTGCCTGTGGCCACTAACTCACAAGATTCTTCAGTACCAGAGAGACCTTGTTTGGTTGTAACCAGGCCTGGAAAGGCTGTTAAGAGTATCTGTGGCAGAAAAACTGAATGGCCCCAGAAACCAAAGGAAACTGAACAATATTTTTCAGGTACTAAAAGAAAGCCAACCTAGAAAACTATTTCCAGTAAAAAAAAAAAAACAGAAAACAAAAAAAATACCCTCCAGGAAAGCAAAAGTAATACTTTGTTGTCAGAAATTCCACCCTAAGACAGTGGTTCAATGCTCTATTAATTTTTTTATTATTGTATGTGTTGATAATATATGTGTGTGAGTGTGGACATGCATGGGTCACAGAGTGTGGGGATCAGAGGACAACTATAGGAATTAGTTCTCTCTGCCTACTGTGGAATAAAGGAGTTGAACTCACATTATCAGGTTTTCTCTGTAAATGTTTCCCGCTGAGCCATCCTGCTGCCTATCTTGTTTTGAGACAAGGTCTCCTGGCCAAGGCTGGCCTCATACTTACTCTATAGCTGAGGATGACCTTGAATTCATGTTCCTGTCACTCTTACAAGTGCAGTGACTACAGGTGTGATCAACCACATCTAGCCCCCCCCTCTCTCTGTGTGTGTGTGTGTGTGTGTGTGTGTGTGTGTGTGTAAGATTTCCCCAGCTCGTTTGATCTGGAAAAATGACATCATTAATAGACTATAGTAAGTTATATACTGCTGTAATTTGGATCTTAAATGTCCACTAACAGGTCCATGAATTAAGACTTGGTCCCCAGCCCATGGCACTGTTAGGAGCTGGTAGAACCAATGGGAAGAAGTTAGGTTAGGGAGGACATGACCTTGAAGGGATAGTGGAACATGGGATCTTCTTCTTATCTTTTGTTTCCTGCAGTTTTGTTCCATCATGAGCTTCTATCCTGATGCACTGCACACACTACAAACTGTAAAAATTTAAGTCAAACAAAACCTGTTTTTCATTTGAAGTTGATTATCTAGGTATTTTGTTACAATAATAGAAAACTGTGTAATACATAAATATATAGTATTTTGAACAGCAATTTAAAAGAGCTAGGTGGGCTAGGTGTGGTGACACCAGTCTTTAATCTCAGCAATTGAAGGTGGCTCTATGTGAGTTTGAGGCCATCTTGGTCTACATAGAAAGTTCCAGGCTAGCCATGGGTACATAGTGACCTCAATGTGGAAGTGGTTCATGGAGACAAGTGGATAACTGAAATTTACGGACCAACTGCTCTAGTCAAATTGATGAGTCTTGGGTTCATCTAGACATTGTCTTAATAAATAAGATGGAGGGCCCACAAAATGGCATAGTGGGTAAGACATTTGCCTCTCAAGTCTAGCCACCTGAGTTTGATCCCTGGGATTCATATAAGGGTAAATGGAAAGAATTGACTCTACAAACTTGTCTTCTGCCCTTCACATGCATACTGGGACACATGCCCTTATCCAAAATAATTATAAAGAATTGAGAATTAAAAAAAAGAAAACAGAAAAGATACTCAACAATGGCCTCTGATCACCATATATACCCACATACACATGTACATACACTCATACTAAGTATACACAACACACACATACACATATACACCAAACACACATGTACAAATAATAAGAAGAAAAAATGCTGGATGGCAGTGGTGCACACTTTAATCTCATTACTTGGGAGGCAGAAGTAGGCGGATCTCTGTGAGTTCCAGGCCAGTCTGGTCTACAGAGTGAGTTCTAAGACAGCCAGGGCCATAGCCAGGGTCTTGAAAAACCAAACCAAACAAAAAAATCCAACAAAAACACCCCCAAAGGATGGTAAATATGCCTCATGCAAATACTAACTGAAGGGAAGAAGGATTAATATAATTTAAAGTAGGTAGCAGAGCAAAGAAAATTAACAGTGACAGAGATACAACATAATACTAAAAGACCTAACTCCAGAGAAGACAGAAGCTGCAAATTCACATACACTGGGTAACAAAGCTGCAGAATATGTAAAGCAAAACCAAAATAGAAAGGAGAATTTCACAGTTATATTTGTAGATTTCAACCCCTTCTCAACAATGCACAGATCAACTTGGTAGAAAATTAGCAAATGAAGAACCCAATAGCACTGATAATCAGCAAGAAGTGATGGATTTCAGAGAACCCACCAAGACCAAAGAGCACAACTTCTTTCAAGTGCCCAACATACATGGGACACACAAATCCCAACAACTCAACACAGGAAACGGTGCCAAGAAGCCTGGCAATCCCAGCACTTAGGAGGCTGAGTGGGTCACAAGTTTGAGGCTTACATGGTGAGATTCTCTTTCAAAACAAAAGGCAAAGTAAATGAACAAATTACAGTGAGATACGAAAAAGGACAGTGAAGTGTGTTCACTAACCATAGCAGATTCAAATTAGAAAAGAGAATTGGAAAATGTACAAATGCTGCGAAACCAAACAACACATTTTTAAAATAACTCAGGGGGCAAAGAGGAAATCTAGAGCAATGGGGTGAAATATACCGACGTTCCAGCTAAAATAGAATAGAACATGTCAGGATTAGAGGCATACAAATAAAGCCTTGCACAAGAGAAAACACCAAGCACTAAATCCTCACAGTGGAAAAGCAGAGCTGTCTCCTATCAGCAACTCATGTTCTCATCTCAAGAAGATGGAAAAACAAGAGTACAGTAAACAGAAAGTAAGGGGAGGGGAGACAGAAGTGATTATAACAGAGAAAACCAGTGAAGCAGGAAGTAAATTTTTAATTTTTGACAGTGTGGTGGCTATTTTTGATTATCAACTTGACTACATCTTGGATTAACTAAAATGCAAGTGGATGAATACGCCTGTGAGGAATTTTTCTTAATTAAATCATTTGATGTGGGAAGATCCACTTCTAATCTGTATCATTTGAGGTGGGAAGATCCACCCTTAATCTGGGCCACACCTTCTGTTTGCAGAACATGGAAGGAGGAAACTCTCTTTGCCGGCTTACTCCTCTCTCTTGCTAGCAAGTCCATTCCTTCAGTGGCATTACAGCGTACTTCTTCAGGATTCCAGCATATACTGAAAACCAACTGAGACACCCAGCCTCATGAGCTGAACAACTACTGGATTCTTGGACTTTCTGTTGGTAGACAGTCACTGTTGGACTAGCTGGATCACAGCCTGTAAGACATTCCCTTTAATATACATATGTCACTATATAGACATATATATATATATATAATCTCTCTCTGTGTGTGTGTACATACTCATTCTATCAATTCTGTTCCTCTAGAGAACCCTGCCTAATACAGACAGAGTCTCAATATGTAATCCTGGCTGGTCTTGAACTGGCAGATATCTACCTACCACCACACACAGCAGTAGGAATTTTTAAAAGATGTTGGAAGAGTACTATAGATTTATAAATGTGAAAGCTTAGTGAAATGGATCAAGTCCTCAAAATAAACAAACTATCACAACACAACTCACTTAGCATGAAGAAATTTTTTTCAAAAAGTTCTATAACTGTTAAGAAAAAAATGTTTTTTGAGACAAGTCTTACTCTCTAAACTGCCCTTGAACTCATGTTAATCTTCCTGCCTCACCCTCACAAGTGCTGGACTCAATCTAGGTATGAACCCCCACATCTAGATATATGAAATGTTTTCTTTCTCTTGATTTATTTGTACTTTTTTTCCCTTCCAGTACTAGGGGCTGAACCTAGGACTTAGCAGATGGTAGTCAAACATTCTACTACTGAGCTACATCTCTAATGGAATGGAGTTTGTAATTGAAAAACTTCCAAAAGAGAAACATTCTGCTGAGGGTTTAACTGGTGGCCAAACATGTCCTTCTCATGCCCAAAGTCCTGGGTTCAGTTCCTAGTACCAAACAAAGCAAAACAAAATTAAGAAAGAAAAAACAAATCCTAAAATTGAATACAAGCTGGGTGGTGCATGCCTTTAATCCCAGCAGAGGTAGGTGGATCTCTGAGTTTGAGGCCAGCCTGCTGGTTCCAGGACAGCTAGGGAGCCAGGGCTACCCAGAGAAACCCTGTATCAAAAAAGAAAAAAATAGGAACATACACAAGTGAAATCTACTCAAAGAAGTAATGTGAATGTCCTCCAAGTGGCAGCCTTTGAGCTTTGGTTCTCAGTGGGACACATCCAACTAGACCTGGGTGGCTTCTGGGCAGGATCAGGAATACCACTCAACCCAGTTAACGTGAAACTCTTATGGACAGACTTCTGGCTGTTTTAGGTAGGGACAAAGAGACCATGTCTCCCCGTAGGTCTTAGTAGGTGTTGACCGAGGGTCACAGTGGCTGCCAGAGTGTAGTCAGCCACAGCACAGGGGCTTGATTTCTCTGCTGGTCATAGCTTGTCACTCCCAGAAGTCACACTGTGACCCTGGCCACTCCTACACAATGTACATCACCTCCTCCTTCTTCTGGTCCGCCTTTTGCTTGTTTTCCTGCATGAGGTTCTGCCGAGCCAAGATGGCCTCCTCGTGGCTCAGCTTTCCTTGCAGCCGCCGGCACAAGCCTGCAGCTAGCTGCTCCTCCAGGTCCTTTGCCTGCATCTTCTTCTGCCACTCAAAGAACTCAGAGAAGTCTCCAGCCCCGTCCACAAGCTTATCCACTCTAGGGGAAGGGAGACAGCTAGGTTCCTCATGTGACCAGGAGCACTAAGCAGGTCATAGGTCCTCTCCGGCATGGACAACCTCAGAGAACAGTCGCCTACCAGTCATCTCCTCAGCATTGCAAGAACAAAATAAAACAAACTAAAAAACCTATTTGATGATTACAGTTGGCATCTTGGGGTAGACAGTCTTGAGGACAAAGTTTTTGCCTTGTGGCATTTACCATCACCTCCAGGTACCACAGCAGAATTGAATTAGAAGATACTCAGCTGTTGTCCATTGTTGTAGCATGCTTGAGGGCTGGTGAAGAGAAATCCTATGTCCTGGTTTCAGAAGGGTGTTGAGTGAAAACATGGAACAAACAGTAGGGTTGGGCTGTGTGTTACTGAAAAACTTGGAGTTCCTTGTTCTGCATAAATGAGAATGGACCAAGGAAGAGCCACTTGCTAGTCAGGGATATATCCTGTGGTCTATATGAGCACAGTGACTGATTCCAAGATTCCAGAGAAAGGCTTGGTATTAGTGGTAAGGCATGGCCCAGGTAGGTGAAGGAATAAACACTGATGTGTTACATAACAGGGAAATTCAATACTGTTTTACTATCATGAGAGGCTCAGAGCAAGAAATGGTCCTGACCTACTGTTAGTATTCAGGCATCTGTACTGGCCTGCCTTTGAAGTGTTGACAAGATACCTCAGCTGCTGCCACTAAGAGCACCACTTGTGCCTAGTCACCATGGTCCCTTTAAAAGAGCCCTGCCCACCTCCCATCCCTCTCTTCCTCTCCCTCTTTCTCTCTGTTCCTTTCTCCTCTCTCTTTCTCTCCCCCCCCCTCCCTGCCTCTCTTTCCTCTCTCCAGCTGCTCCTGTACCCAGAGGTCTGTCCCTCATCCCCTTTCCTCTTTTGACTACCCTTCTCCCTTAATAAAAACAAAACAAAACTTGAATTCTGTCCCATGGCATCTTTCTCTCTCGAGCAGCTTTTTAAAATTACAATACCTACCCGGGTTATATCTCACCCTGGAGGGAGAGGCAATGTGAGCTGAGCCACTCCTACTTTTGGAACTGACCTAATAGAAGCCCAAAAGTCCTCAGAGACTTTAATGACAGAACTGGAGAACAGCAACAGGACAACATCTTCTGGGTCACATCTCATTTCCCTGTGAGGGATGCATGTTCAAAGATGGGGTGTGGACTTGGGCTCTGGCTGCCTGTTTGACTGCTAGCTGACTGCCCCTAGGTAGCTTTGGATCGGGCAGGTCACCAGAAAGTCCAAGACAAAACCGATATCCCAGTGCTGGGATCTGGGAGACAGAGCAATGACAGTTAAGCTGATTCCTCTTGGCCAGCGTTGTAGTCAACTACACCTACCTCTGAGGTCTTGACAAAATGCAAATGGCAAGATTGATGTGAGCTTTTGGACAGTTTAGCAGGTAGTCTTAGAGGGTGCGCACCTTAGAAGAGTAGGGAGGCACCTACTGGCTCTCCTATGGCTCCATGCATCTCTCCATCAGTAGCATTCATAGTATCTTTTACAATGAAGTAGTAGATGTATATAAGTGTGCCCCTGAGTTTCTGTGAGCTGTTCTATAAAGCGAATCAAACCCCAGGAGGAGACTTGAAACACAATTTATATCCCAGAGGCACAGGGAAAGCAGCTAGGAACTGCAATTAGCACCTCCAGGGAGAAGTCTTGGGGATGCAGCCCCAAACCCAAGAGGGCTGGTGTTATCTCCAGAGGGTGCTGAGCTGCTGTCCACTCTAAGTTTTGCTGACTTGTGGAGTGGAATGTGTTGCTGAGAAGGTAGGAAAAACTAAAGTGGGTTTTGCTTGTTTATTTTGAGCCAACATCTTTCTGGCCTAAACTCTCCCTTCTCCGACATCATCCTTCCAAGAGTTAAGATTATTAGTATGTGGACCGCTATACCCTGCTCTGGCCATGCTTGCATTTTCCTCAATGAACTCAGAGCCTCCTCCTCCTTTCTGCTGAACTGCCTGATGACAGGCGGCTCTTACTCTAGGTTTTGTTCTTGAGGGAAAATACCCCTGGGGGGGAAGGGTCAGAATTAGATGTCATCTGCCTCTTACCTCTGCAGCTCCTTCTCCACCTGCCGCTGGTATAAGGCCCCTTCCCGAAGGATGGTGGCTGTGTTCAGCTTGACTGGGAAGCTGTTGGGCTGTGGCAGAGGGGAGGAATGGATGGTAGGTGTCTCAAAAGCAAGAGTCCTGCTATCAGCTATCAAGCCTTCCAGTTCGTCTCCCACTTCAAGAGTGAAGCTCTCTGTGGGGCCCTTGGCTCCTCCTGCCCCGACTCTCAGACCTTACTTAGGTCAGGCAGGTCCCCCCCCCCAAGAAGAGGCCTGATAAGCCAGGAGGCGCTCACCTTGTAGAAAGTCAGATTTGGAGTTCTGCGTATTCGGGGTGGAGACTGAAGCTGCTGCTGTTTCTTGAAGTCCTGTAAATAAGGCAGAGGTAGTCTGGCATCTGTGCCTGCTCGGCATCCCTGGAAAGTCACCCACTCCCCTGTCCTCACTCTGGCTACCGATCCACACGTGCCTACCCTGGCATTCTGTCTTCCACTGTACTCTAAGCCTTGCTGGGGTGCTCAGCCTCCTGGGCAGCAGCAAGGAAGGGAAAGGCTCTGCTAGGCCTAGGGACAGTAGTGGCCAAATAGGGTTGCTAGCTTCCTCAGGGTTCAGTATCCTTTCCCTCCGCTATCCTCCAGGGCTAACTTATCATTGCCCTATTCCCTTTTCTTGGGCTCAATACCTGCCCCATGCTTCTTGCTGTAGAGTAAAAGTTGGGGAGACCTTAAGTGCCAGTATGGAGGAATAGTCCATAAAGGCACCCATCACAACCCCAAGCATGCTGCTGACTGGAATACATAGCCCTGTGACTATGCAGCTCTTAGATCCTGTGTAGATCAGCCAGGATGGCCCCACTCTCTGGAAGACAGAACTTCTTTGTATTGGTCCCTAGTCACTATAGTTTTTAAATTGATTGATTGATTCATTTTTTTGAGACAGTGTTTCTCTATGTAACAGCTCTGGCTGTCCTAGAATTCACAGAGATCCACCTGCCTCTGCCTTCTGAGTGCTGGAATTAAAGGCTTGCATCACCACACCCAGTCTTTCTACATAGGTGTGGGGAGATGGATCAGTGGGTAAAGGCACTTGCTGCTGAGCCTGCTGTCCTGAGTTCAATGCCTGGGACCCATATGGTGGAAAAGAGCCAATTTCTGCGTGCTGTCCTTTGACCTCCACAAGTGTGCTGTGGCACATGTGGCTGCAAGGCAAGGATGACCTGCACTACTGGTCCTTCTGTCTCTACCTCCTGAGTTCTGCGATTACAGGCATGTGGCACCGAGCCTGGTTTATGTGATGCTGGGGATGAAACCCACGGCTTCATGAATACCAGGCAACATCTACCAACTGAGCTACATCCTCAGCCCCAGAAGGAAGAATTTTATGGCATAAGAAAATGCTACCATGAAGACTGGGCTTGCCTCAGGGGCTGGGCATTACCTGTGCTGGTGGATCCCTGTGCGATCGGGGCATAGCACACCGTAGCTCCTCCATGTTCGCTCTCAGCAGCAGCTCCTGCCGTGATATCATGCTGTTGTTCCCCCACCAGCTACAACCCAGGGTCCTCAGGCAATTGTGTGTGTGTGGGGGGGTGTAGAATGCATGCGGTATGCCTAACATCCCCAACCTTCTCCCCTTCCTCTGCTCTTAACAGCCCAATGGAGTCTCTAGGGAGACAGGGGTCCCACATGGCCACCTCAGCCTTCCGGCGGTTGTATCTTTTGATCATTTGCAGAAGCTGCTGCTCCCTGGGCTCCTGGTAGGTGCTCTGAGGGACCTGGTGGAATGGCAGAGGGACAAGTCTGTGGTTAATGACCCATAGTGTACAAGGTCAGACCGGAGCAGGCATGAGGTTTAGAGCCAAGTATGGGACGTGGGTAGACAGGGAGCTGTAAGGCTAGGACACTGAGGCCATGCCATTGTTCTGGACGAGAAGCCAGGGAGTGCAAGGGGAGGCAGCCAGCTCTTAGGACAGGAGGGGTTGGCAGAGTAAGCTGCCTGTGAAGGGACGTTAAGATAAGACTTTGGTCTGTCCTCTGAGTTCAGTCATAGGAGATCCTAGAGGAGCTGTGTCCATCAGGGGTCAGGTGAGGGTCCAGCCTGGTCACCCTTGAGCTGAGATTCCTGAACCTGTCTCTCTAATCCCCTGCATGTTTCAAAGACTTGGCCAACCCAACTCATCTAAACCTAAAGCTCTCATATCCCTCCACCTGCCCTGCCCCAAGCCTTGATGACCTTAGTGAGGACCCTGTGCTCTTTTTCACGAAGGCCTTCCTCTGTAGCTGTGTCTCTCACACCCAGAGCCATCTCCAGTCTTGTCTGCCTACTTCAAAAAGTTCAACCAAGTGCCTGTTTTCTTGGCTTCTTTCTTCCTGACAGCTGTGTTGGTTCCAGCCCACCTGAGTGTGTGTCACCTCACACTTTCTGTTTGTCCTGCTTGGCTGAGGGACAGTTCTGCTTGTCCCCTCACTATGACATAGTAGACCTTTTGTGAGCTTACTTCTGTCCAAATCCTCCATGCTTTGAGTGCATACTGGGAAGATTATATCCATCCCCCACTCCCCCACCCCCCAGCCGTTGTATTGCAACTTCTCATCTGCTGTCTAACTTGGGGATGGAAGAACACTACCTGGGGCTATCGTGTGTTTTTGGCTCACTGTTTATGCCTCAGGCACCCATAGCTCGTCAGTCCAGGAGGTGGAAGGGAGTCCTGGCCATGGGTCAGAGCATGGAGGGTGCACAGGTCCTGTGTATACAGAAGTGAGCTCAGAGAAGGCTCACTATGTCCTAGTGAGGGGACAAGCAGAACAAACAGAAAGAGAGGTGACCAGTCAGATTAATTCTTGAGGAGTTGGCACACCAGAAACAAAAGAGATTCTGCAGATGGGGAAACTGTGGAGTTGCTTAGCAACAAAGCCCCAGTAACCTATCTACCCATAATTCCATCTGATTACTCATCATCTATCCACTACCCATATAGTCATTTATTCATCTATCCCCCCATCTACTCATCCATCTATCCATTCTACGGCATGAATAAAATGGATGGATGACAAGCCAGGCAATGAGCATATCCATAAATTGTAAACAATAATCAACACTATGGAGAAAAGATAGGTCAAGGAGAAGAAAACTGGTGGAGGACCCAGGGGAGCTGAGGCCTCATGAAAAGCTTCCAGAAAGACAGATTTTTCAGTGATATTTGAAAAATGTATGGAGCCGGGCGTTGGTGGCACACATCTTTAATCCCAGGACTCGGGAGGCAGAGGCAGGTGGATTTCTGTGAGTTCTAGGCCAGCTTGGTCTACAAAGTGAGTTCCAGGATAGCCTCCAAAACAATACAGAGAAACCCTGTCTCGAAAAACAAAAAGAAGAAAAAAAGGAAAATGGATGAAGGGAGGTGAGATGTGGGCCTCCAGTGTCATGCCCTCTCCTCTACAATCCTTCATTCTATGAGGACCAGACTGACCTAGCAGGCTGAATCCACTGTCAGTGCTTGTGGAATCACAGTCTAGTCAGGACTTAGCACTCAGAAAGCCAGTGACCAGGTCAAGCAGGCATAAGACCTAGGCTGGACCAATGAGACCTTTCTGAATAGCTCCTGTCCCTATATATTCTTTCCTGTCCTAGACAATGTACAGTGTAGACACAAGACATGGATTCACATTAACTTAGTCTAAAGATTAAACTCACTTATAGAGGAGACTAGTGTAGAGGCAGTCACAGAGAAACAGCTAGAACCCTGACTAAGCTGTATCTGAAGCCTGTTTATACTTTAATAGCAGTGGTCAGTTGTCTGAGCCAACTGAGCTGCACTTTTCTGTTAGTTGCAGTTCAGAGCATTCTGACTGATAAAATAAGAAACACGCAGGAGACAGAGAGGCTGTCAGCAGAGGAGACAGATATGAGCTTCCCTAAGTAGGAGCTAGGCATTTCTGGGGCTTGGGCAGACACTCTTGACCAAGCCTGAAAAACATCTACACCATGGCTTTCAAGTGTGCCATCTAATGGAGATGGTGCATGCCATGGCTAATGGTGAACTCCAAGAATAACCTAGACATGTCTAAATCCATGGCCAGATAGTATCACTTAGCACCTCCTAATTGGGCTCAGTATGTGGTAGGCTCTGGGTTGGCCAACTTTGTTCTCTATAGGGGTGTGTGGAGGTGTGGGGGTGCATTGTAGGTTACTGAGTGCTCCTGGGTGGTCCAGTACATTCTTGGCCCTGGGGGAGCCCAGCTGACCAATGACCCCCACAGTCTGTTTCCCAGCCTGAACATCCTGGTGGTGCAGGCATGTACCCACCACAAATGCCCAACTCACACGTTTTGTCTTGGCCACAGTGGGTACAGGCTCAGGCATTGTAATGGCACGGGGCCTTGGAACAGTCAGATTGAATTCCTTGGGCTCTGTGAGCTTGGCCTTGATCTTTGAGGGAGGCATTTGATCCGTCGGCACTCCCTCCAGTTGGTTGATAAGCTCCTGGACCTCTGGTTGCCATCTTGAAGGCAAAAGCAGAGAAGGCCCTAGAGTCACATCCTAAACAGGTCACCAAGAAGCTGGCCCCAGAGATCTGAAGGACCCTAAGTGCTTGATTGTCCTTCAGGGTGAGATGATGATGAACGGGTGACTTTTCTCTATTAACTTGTAGGTGCGGTTTAGCCACACCTTTTGGTACATTGAGTTTCCCTTTGCACAGATAAGAAAACTGAGACCCACTTGATAGGGGAGCTGGGAGATTGCTACATGCCCACTGCATGGATGTGGAGCTGTTTAAAGATGAGCAGCAACTGGGGTATGAAGCTAATATGGGCAGTGCATACGGTCTGATGGAGGTAGCTTGGAATAGGGAAAAGAAGCTGGTAAAGGAGAGGAATGCTCTGGAACAGCACTCTTGATAACAGGTGGAGGGAACTGTGGGTTGTTGGGTGGGGTGAGGGCCGCATCCCTCTAAGGGACATCCAACTGTCCTTGCACTCAGTCTCAAGGTCCTGTGGAGCATTCAGAAGGGTCTTGGTATGTGGCCCAGAGGTCTAGGAATCTCCCTTTCTCCATACCACGAGTGAGCCTGGGCCATCATCACCAGCCTGTTCAACGTTTCCTCCTGTGGGACTCATCAAGGGTAGATGCATGACTTGAAATAGTTTCTGCCTCATCCCTAGAACCAGGGCTACTCAGAGGGAGTGAGGCTGCAAAGAGCTCTCATAAGGCCGTGCCTGGACTGGCCTTCCAGCTTCAGGTAGGCGTGTGGAAGCAGCTGTAGGCTTGTGCCGAGGCTGGTCCCAGAGAGGGCTGTGTTAAGTGTGGAAATAGCACACAGCTGTCCCCTCATTTTTGGACTTTGTCCTAATTGCCAACAGTGGGGATCAGTTGGGACAGGAAAGCTCTCCTTGGCAAAGAAGTAGCTCTGAGAAACCACTCTCTGTGGTCAAAGTCCCCTACACACAGCTAGCTCACAAGCTGTCTACTTGGATCCAGCCTATCTGCCTGTCTCTCGGAAGACACGGTGCTCCCCCGACCCTCTTAGAGGAATGGAATCCAGGAGACCCATACACATCTTGCTATCCCT
This sequence comes from Mesocricetus auratus, assembly GCF_017639785.1. Taxonomy (NCBI): domain Eukaryota; kingdom Metazoa; phylum Chordata; class Mammalia; order Rodentia; family Cricetidae; genus Mesocricetus; species Mesocricetus auratus. The sequence goes on along the minus strand of NW_024429190.1, from coordinate 14,433,657 downwards.
GCCAGGGGCTGTGGTAGGTAGATTCATTATATCTTTAAACTCTCACCCTAACCTGGAGCATTACCTGGCCTCTCACAGAGTTTCTATAAGCAGGAAGGGAATGAGGAGGCCACCCACCCTCTGAGGCACCTAGAGTGGGCACAAGACAATTTTCGGAGACCCAATGCCCTGCCACAGCTGACCCACCTCATCAGAGGGTCAATCCAATTTTCCTTCACGTGGGCTGTTTCATAGATGAGGCTCCACTCGTCCTTGATCCATGAGCACAGGTTCAAGGGGTTAAAGAAGAACCTGAGGAACTGAGGTAGAAAGTCCCTAAGCAGCTCAGCTGTGGCTCAAACACCACCCACTGCTGCCCCAGCACCCCTGGGCATTCATCCAGCTTCTAGGCCTGGAGGCCCGGTGCTCCACTCCTGGGTAAGATGCTGCAGGGACACATGGAGGGTTGCCCCTGCCACCCACCCTGCCCCATTCCAGAGGGATCTGTCATTCTGGGAATGTGATAATGCCATCTTATGTGACCTGTAATGGAAGGGGGAAGGCTGGAAAAGCCCTCAGACCTTGGAAGGTGGCCTGTCACTCAATCATTCATAGTGGGTGTCTGATCTCAGCCCTGGGACTAAGGCAGTCTCCAAAACCAACCAGGAGGGACAGCCAATGGCCCTGGGTCTACATTTATGCCATTATCCTGTTTGCAGGATCCGGGGACCACATGTCGGAGAGCTCTGTAGTGACACAAGTCACACAGCTGCTACTTGGAAGCAGGAAATGTATTTGGGAGGTGACCCTGGAAGCACATGGCCAGCTGAGAGGACAATGGTGAGCAAGGCCTCTGGTCACTGTCGCCTCCCAGTGTGACTATTGTCCTCATCAGCTTCATCCTCACCAGCCTCTAGCTTCCTTGTGGCCTGCAATCCTTTCCCAAACAGAGGCTACCAAGGCCTCCTTCTAGAGCAGTATTTCTCATGACCCCTTTGGGAGTGGGGCATACGGCCTTTTCATAGGGGTCTCCTAAGCCTTCCTGCATATCAGATATGTACATTACAATTCATTACAGCAGCAAAATGACAGTTATGAAGTAGCAACGAAAATAAAGGGTCATAGCATTAGGAAGGTTGAGAACCAAGGTTCCAGAGCTTTCCACAGTTCCCCACTTGGCAGCCTTCCCACGTTCCTAACTTACCTCTGTGGCCTGTCACCTTCTCAGCCCTTGCCCATTGGCCTTATCCTATCACCCACTTCCCAGTCTGTCATCTGTCAGTCTTGGCTCCTGATGGGGAAGCTGGCCTCTGGGGTCCTCACCTCCTTTGTGCGGGCTCCATCCCGTTTGGGGACATCGTATCACTTTTTTATTTCCGCACTCCTCCCCACACTCCCACAACAGCATCTCAGCAGGGTCAAGGCCACCGTTCTCGCTGGGATGTGGTGGGACAGTGATATTAGAGACCCTGCTAGAGTGCGGAGTGGGGCTCCCTGTGGTGTGGGAGGAGGTCTAGAGAGATGCCTCACTAGTTAAGAGCATGTGCTGCTCTTACAAAAGACCCGAGTTCAGTTCCCAGCACCCACGTCAGGTGGCTCACAACTGCCTGCAACCCCAGGGGATCCAATGTTCTCCTCTGGACTCTGAGGCACTGACATGTGTACATATCTGACCTGTACATACAATTAAAAATATAAAAGTGGATCATTGGCTGGCATTGCGGCATATATCTTCAAAGCCAGGAATTGGAAGGCAGAGACAGGTGGATTTCTGTGAACTTGAGGTCAGTCAGCCTGGTCTATATATTGAGTTCCAGACCAGCCAGCCTACATAGTGAGATTCTATATAAAAAAAGAAGAAGTAAGCCGGGTGTTGGTGGCGCACGCCTTTAATCCCAGCACTCGGGAGGCAGAGGCAGGCGGATCTCTGTGAGTTCGAGGCCAGGCTGGACCGACAGCCTCAAAAACAATACAGAGAAACCCTATCTCATAAAAACCAAAATAAATAAATAAATAAATAAAAATAAAAGAGAAGAAGTAGCCTTTGACCATCTGGAAGGTTCGTAGAGCATAAGTGAGGGGGTCCCTGGGTGCCAGGGCTTCTAGATCTTCTACCTGCAGTCTCGGAGCAATAGGCAGTATCCCCTATAGAGGCCATGGACTAAAACTGCCTTCCAGGCAACCTGGGCCTGTGATGCTTTATAGCCATGTCACTCATGACCACAGTAGCAGCAGCAGCTAAGACAGGCCACTCTGTTGCCAACAGCTGGATCTCCATCTTTACATGGCAGGAACTAGAGTCACGCAACGGGGCATGGAATATGCAGTGAACAAGGAAAGGCCTTATGCAGGTCACCATTTGATCTCTGCAGCTTGGGTCTGGACTTTTCTTTTTCTTTGGACATCACAAAGGCTAAGGAAATGTTTAATCTGAGCTTTAGCCTCAGCCTTTTCTTTCTCCCTCTCCCCCTCTCTCTTTAACCCTGAGGCAGAGACTCAGGCTAGTTCCCATCTCAGCCTTCCAAGCTGTTGAGACTACAAGCCACAAGCCCTGCCTCACGTGGGTTTTGAGGGCTGTTGTCAGGAGTCTACAGAGCTCCCTAGGCTGGTCAGTGATCAGGTCTGGGAATCCTGAGAATAGTATGTGATCTGCACCCCAAGCATCTGTTGAGTCAGCACTGCGGGACCCAGTGTAGAAAGCAAGGTGGATGTTTTCTCAATATTCATTATGAATTCCAGCACAAGGCAGTAAAGCCTGAGCCAAGTACAGGTCATTCTGAGTCTCAAATTGGCCAGGGCAGTCCCAAAGCATCACTCAGAAGATGCAATCGATTTTTACTTCTTTGTCATAAAAATGAAGCCTTTGCTTAAGATAATTCTAATTGTTTATCCATCATGGGGTATGTACAGGTAGGAAGGCCATACAGTCAGATTTCCCTGAGACAGAGAATATCGTCCTGTACAGGGAGTGTCAGATGGTATTAAGCTGAGAAAAGATGACCCTGCCAGTTTCTCCAGCTAGAGGCTGAAAGGTAGGGCTGGTCAGATGCACATCTGTACCCAGTTCTTGACCCTCCTGGTTGGTAGCCTCAGCTATGGTCCTGTGGTGGGGGCAGAGGGGCTCACCTTGCAAGTCTTACCCACAGGCTGGGACTTGATGATGCTGCAGAAGAGCTGGAAGCCGAGCTCATCCAGCTGGAACATGGCCAGGTAGCAGATCACTGAGGAGAGAGCATGGTATGAGGAGTGCCCAGCTGCCCTGCAGAGGGGCTCTGTGTGTGACCTTGGGAGAATTCTGCAGCTGCCCTGAGTCTTGCAGACACTTTATTCTGTCAGGACACATAAGGACAGGTCCATATGGCAACTACCCCTCCATGCTCAGTGACTTGGGGCTTTTAGCTCCCAGACACATTACACTGCATTTAGCCAATTCTCAGACATTCCAGGGTTTTTCTGGGCAAAAGTTGTATCATCTTCAGTTTTGTTGATCTTGTGAGCTGAGCCACTCCGAGCCTTTGGGTATGGAGGCCCCTCGGATGAAGCTGCTGGTTCTGCCTCTGAGCCAGACAGTGAGGGTCAGCCCAGTTTTGCACCTGGCACCAGCCACCTGCCTTAGCCTACTGGTATGCTGGGCTAGACCTCTCTCTACCTTAAGGTAGCACCAGCCACTGTCCACAACAGTCACCATGTTCTCTGAATGCATACAGTGGTCAGAGGTGGCTCTCATATTTAATCTCTCTCTGGATGATCCAGATTAGCATATGCCTATTCTCTCCAGAGGTGTCAGGGTTAGGGCTACAAACAGACTACAAGAGGTATGTCATTTGGCCCAACCTGCCCTCAGGGGCATTCTCTTTCAGATAAGTGTCTGGGGGTCCAGAGGCTCCAGGTATGTCTTTTGCCCCAACCTGCCCTCAGGGACATTCTCTCCCAGATAAGTGGCTGGGAGTCCCGAGGCTGCATGTCTGCTCTCAAGATCCAGGTTTTGGTTTCCCCATGAGAAAATACAGACATGATAAAATATGTCTAGCCTGGGCTACATACTTATGGGCACCTGAGAATCAAGTGAGAGAAAGAGCTAAGGCAGAAGCATGAGGAGCTACCTTCTGTGTCCTAAAGCTTGCCTGCTGGTTGGCCTCTTTCAAGTGAACCTGTCAAGGGTTTGTGGCTAGCTTCCTCTCTAGTGCTTGTCTGGAGTGGGCAGCAGGCCTGGGCCTCACGGATATGTGGATAGTGGAAATACCCACCCTGATAAAGGCTGTAGTCAGCCCAAAGGCAGAGCCGACCATCCCGTACATAGAAGGCATCCACCACGATGGTCAGTAACTTCCGGTATTCAAGGCAGCCAGACAGAACCTCCAAAACAAAGGCAAGCTTCTGGGGGCTCAGATCCTGGAAAAGAATGCCAGGAGAGAGCTCTTAAGGACTAGGAAACTAAGGATAAAGGTAAGGGATAGACACTCCCACATGGCTGAATAGAGGCCAGTTAGCTCAGTTCTCCTAGAGCAGTGGGCAAAGACCACAGTGATTGGAAAGGCGGGACCCCCAGGGTGAATGAGGACAAAGTGGGTGCAAAGACAAAAACACAGAAGGACAAGCATTGTGCAAATATTCTCCTCTATGAAGATGGGCGGATCCATAGAGATAGAAAGAAGACTGTCTAGCTAGTGAAAGGGAAGGGTATGGGGAGCCAGGCATCTGGGGATAGAGTTTCAGGTCAGGAAGATTATGGAGATGGATGGAAGTGAAGGCTGCACAGTCCTGTGAGTGTGCTTTGTGTCACTTGAAAATAGTTAAAATGGTCAAAATTTTTGTCATGTGCATCTTACCACAATAACTTAAAAATGAATTCATACAAAGGCTTTTAAATGAAGAAATAAAACATTATCCGAAAGAACGCGAATGCTGCACGATCAAGAGAGATCTATGAGAGCTTGTCCAGAATAAAAAGCAGGATGGGAGTTCCTAAGTAGCAGTAAGAATTCTGTTCCTTTAGCCAGGCATGGAGGTACATGCCTTTAATCCAGGCACTTGGGGTAGAGGCAGGCTGAGTTCAAGGTCATCTGGTTTACCTAAGTTCCAGATCAGCCAGGGATATTTAGATTGACCCTGTCCTGGTGGGGGGGGGAGAGATGAGAGAAAGAGAGATTGAGAGATACATTGATAGAGATAGATAGATGGCCGTGCATTGATGGCTCATGCCTTTAATCCCAACACTCGGGAGGCAGAAGCAGGTGTATCTCTGTGAGTTCCAGGCCAGCTTGGTCTATAGAGCGAGTTCCAGGACAACCTCCAAAGCAATACAGAGAAACCAAAGAGAGAGAGAGAAAGAGAGAGAGAGAGAGAGAGAGAGAGAGAGAGATGATGATGGATGGATGGATGGATAGATAGATAGATAGACAGACACATAGACACACAGACAGACACACAGAGAGATAGATATTGATTCTGAATTTCTGAACTGTCTCCTCTGGGGAGGGAGCTGGTCAGGCAGGGTGAGGGGCAGGGTTAACCTTTCTCACTTACCCTTTCAAACAATTTGGTTTTGTGACCAGTGTCAAGACTTTCTATTACTGTGATTAAAAAAAACCAAAACTGACAAAAGCGGTTTACAGGGGTCGGTCTGGAGAGATGGCTCAGCAGTTAAGAGCACTGACTGCTCTTCCAGGGAACCTAGGTTCAAATCCCAGCACCCACATGCAACTCACAACTGTCTGTGACTCCAAGATCTGATGCTTTCACACAGACGTACCTGTAGGCAAAACACCAATGCACATAAAATAAAAGTAAACAAACTAAAAAATAGTTTAGGTGGAAAAGATTAATTTGACTCATGGTTTCAGAGGCTGTGGTCTACAGGTAGCTGGCTCCATTGCTTTCTGGCCCATAGTAGAGAGATGGCAGATCAAAAGGAAGTTGTTCATCATCTCATGGTGGCAGGAAGCAGAGGAGGCTGGGGTGGGCAAGGATATATCCTTCCAAGGTACCCTTTTAGTGACCTGCTTCCTCAAGTTCTCCCCTAGGTCCCACCAGCTCTGAATAATGCTATCATGTTATGCTTTCATTAATGAAGCTGTCCATTGACAAAGTCAGACCCTCAGGACCCAATCACTTCCCAGTTGCCCCTCTGAACCCTGCACTGGGAGCAAGACCTTCAACACAGGAGCCTGTAGGGGACAATTCAGACCCAAATGATAATATGACCCGTGTGTGACATATATTAATTATTTAAAAAAGTAATTAATGTTTTCAAATTAAGGTTTGGAAAGTAATTAAGTTTTGATGGAGAAGGAAGATGATATCTGCTGATGCCAGCACAGTGCTGAGAGACTTGGTGAGACACTTGCTGCTGAGCCTTTCCAGAAAGCAATTTGGAAAGTAGGTTTCTCGAGTTTTATTTCCATGACCCTTTAAAAGAGTTAAGTGTGCTTCTGGGAACTTAAGAAAGTCTTCCGGAACATAGAAAATGTTCATGTGCTCACATCAGGGGAAGAGGTTTGGGTAGCAGTGAAAACAGGAGCAAAGGTCCAACAGCAGGGGACCAACAGGCCAAGCATCATTGCTCCATCCTGCAGACCCGTGTGATGCAGCCACTAAAATGATGCATGCTAAGATTTACAAGGGGATGACAAAATGACACAACCCGCAGTGACACCACAGGAATCACTTTGGTGGCCATCGACTGCATCTCCCTCTGCTCTCTGCTCTTCTGCACACGCACTTCTCTAATAACTTAAAAATTGGTAACCGTTTCCCCCAGCTGGCCGCCCCTTTTAACAGGTCCTGCCTCTGTCAAAATACATTCCAGAAAGGCTGCATCAAACTTCACAGCAAACCAGCCAGTGGTGGCACATACTTTTAATCCCAGCACTTGGGAGGCAGAGGCAGAGGGATCTCTGAGTTTGAGGTTAGCCTGATCTACAGAATGAGTTCCAGGCTAGCCAGAGAAACCCCTGTCTCAAAACAACAACAACAACAACAAAACAAAAAGCCCTCTTGAGTTTCTATGGCATCTGTTTAAGAAAAAGTATCTCTTTCCCCATTTTTTTTACAGTACCAGAGACGAATATTTACAAATGCACTCTACCCAACCCGCACACACCTCTACCAATAAACACTGGTATCTCAGTGTTTTGAGTTTTTACATTACATGTAAGACATTATTTTGTGTGCATGTGCAATCGTATGTGCAGACCTGTTTGTAGGCATACGTGGCATGGCATGCCTGTGAAGATCAAAGACAGATTAGGAATTGGTTCTCTTCTTCCAACATGTATGTCCTGGGTATCAAACTCAAGTCAAGTCATCAGGGTGACACTATAAGCACCTTAACTCATCAAGTCATCTTGCCAGCCTATTTTGAGTTTTGTTTTTGTTTGTTTTGTTTTTTGAGACAGAGTTTCTCTGTGTAGCTTTGGAGTGTGTCCTGGAATTTGCTCTGTAGACCAGGCTGGACTCAAACTCAAAGATTTGCCTGCCTCTGCCTCCCAAGTGCTGGAATTAAAAGTGTGTGCCACCACCACCCAGCCTCATTTTTTTGGAGGGGGTTCGAGACAGGGTTTCTCTGTATTGTTTTGGAGGCTGTCCTGGAACTCGCTCTGTAGACCAGGCTGGCCTTGAACTCACAGAGATCCATCTGCCTCTGCCTCCCAAGTGCTGGGATTAAAGGCATGCACCAACAACGCCCAGCTTCAGTCTCATTATTTTTATGTTAAAAGAATAAAAGGTTAATATGCAGGACGCAGGACACATCCCAAGTCATGACTTGGTTTCCCTGTGAGCGTCATTTTTGGTCCTGCCCTTGCTTCCCAGCAGTGGGAGAAGCCTGTAAAAGCATTCTTGAGTCAGCTTATTAATAAACACTAGCAGGAAAAAGAGAATGTGCAAAGGGACATGCCTTGCTTCTTCTTCCCTGATACCCACAGCCACTAAGATGTGCCTGTTCTATGGATGGTGGCAGCAGTGCCAGGAGAGGTTCCCTGCAGGGATAGCCCTGGAGGAACTGGGATGCCCCTACTCCTCCAACCTTCCCAAAACTCTCAACACAAGGCTCTAGGAGGAGTCCCAGCCTGTTTCCCAGATTTGTTTTAGAATACATCTGGCTACAATATTTCTGCTGTCCACCATCGTTCCTAGCTCTGCTGCAATTCTTGGCTTCTCAACCTTCCCATACACGAATACCTTGGGCTTGTTTCTCCATTATCCACAAGTACCCCTGGTCACCTTCAGGCTGAGGATATGCTGGGCCTGAAATGTCCCCTCAATAGCCTGTACCTTTCTCTATACTCCAGAACCGTCTACCTGGCTGTCTGCTTGGCCTCCTCACTCAGAGTCCAGCATATATATGTTCACACCAAGGGCTCTGCCGTTGGCCTCCTGAGAGTGACCCCTGTTCCGAGCACTCATATGCCTGATATCCCAAGTGTCCTTTCTGTTTCTCCCCTTGCCCTCCTTCATCTATCTGCCTTCAGTCCCGATACCTAGGAGTATGGAGCTCTGTTTCCTAGATGATTCCAAATCCAGTCAGGTTGATGATGAAGGTTAACCATCATACCTCCTCTTCGAAATTCCTCACAGTTCTTGGAGTCCAAGACAATGGTGCCAGCACCTGCATGGCTTCCAGAAAGGGCTTCATGCTGCTCCAAATATGGCAGAGAAGAGGAGGGTACCAGGTATGTGTACAGAAACAAAACACAAGAGCTAGCCTTGCTTTGTAACAACCTACTCCCTTGCAAAGGCCAGAACAAGAACTCACTTGGGGAGACACATTTATTCTTGAGGGCTTCACCCCCAAAGACTGAAACATCTCTCCCTACTTCATCTTCAAACACTGTGGTTCTGCAAAATTCAGCTTCAGCATTAAGTTTGATGGAGAAACCACCTTTATACCATAGTAAAACTTTTGTATTAATATGTGCAATATATTCTCACTTACATGTACTTTTTACACATTTTTTACTTATTATTTACTAGATGTAAGCCAAGCCTCCTGGCAAGTCCCTAGAGAGAACCAAATGCTACTCTCTGCTTCAGTCCTGGGACTGGCACTGAAGAGAGTCTCTTGTTGAACACCATTTTGAGCCATGGCAAACACCAGGCATTTTAATAAATATAATGTAGAACATATTTATTGTCTAACATTTTCTGTTTCCTTCCTTCTGTCCTTTTTTTAAATTTTTGTTTTGTTTTGTTTTTCGAGACAGTGTTTCTCTGTATTGTTTTGGAGGCTGTCCTGGAACTCTCTCTATAGACCAGGCTAGCCTCAAACTCACAGAGATGCGCCTGCCTCTGCCTCCAAAGTGTTGGGATTAAAGGTGTGCACCATCAACACCCGGCCTTTTTTGATTTTTTTGAGACAGGGTTTCACTGTATAGCCTTGGCTGTCCTGGAACTCACTCAGTAGTCCAGGTTGGCCTCAACCTCATAGAGATCAGCCTTCCTCTGCCTTTCAAGTTCTGGGATTAAAGATGTGTACCACCACCACCCAGCTATTTTTTTTACTTTTATTTTATGTGTATGTGTGTTTTGCTTGTCTGTATGTCTGTACGCCATGTTCATGCATACAGTGCCTAAGGAGGCTGTAAGAGGGCATTGGATCCCCTGGAACTGAAGTCATAGACAGTTGTCATGTGGGTGTTGAGAATTGAATTCGGGTCCTCTGGAAGAGCAGCCAGTGTTCTTAACCACTGAGCTGTCTTTCTCCAGTCACCTCTCATCTAAACTCTTGTACAAGCCCCATCAACTTCTCCTTCTGGTTGCTTACCCCAGAGCTACTGGCTGCCTATGCTTTTCCTGGTAGTTCTGCCCTGCAGGGTCTTTCTATGCTCATTCCCACTTGTGCAGTCTAGGCTCTACTCTGACCTTTTTCTGCTCACAACCAACTTCCCCAAGGGCCAGCCATATAGGCTGAGTAGCCAGGTCTGAAGGTTAGGCACACAGGCCTTGTTGGGCTTCCTGTCTACTCTCTCAGTCACAAGTAAGGACCTTGTGCTCTTGGGGTCTCATCTTGGTAGGTCCCTCTGCCCAGGAAGCCCTATCCTGCTTCCAGCCATCTGCTGCTCCTCAAAGGCAGGCTCTTCTTCACTGCTTGGCCACCTAGCTTGCCTGTGGAGCCCATGTTGCCCTCTCCTTTCTTGCTAATTCAAGGTGGACTCCCTGAGTACCTAAGAATAGCCTGTTCTTGTCAGGAAAGGAGCTTCTGAGCACAGGGAAAGCCAAGGTGGTACCCAGGGACTGACCCCACCTGAGTTCACCTACAAAACTCAGCCCCAGATCAATGTGTCAGTGGCTTCATGCTTCCTCCAAAGGGTCGGTAACTGGTTACAAGTGGAGACAGAAGCCACAGGCTAGACCTCCAGAGCTGCCTGGTACCCAGGCCAGGGGACATCACAGGTTAGTGGATCCCTTTACTACTGTCCCCTCCCAGGCTACTGCAGCTGTAACCTAGTTTCATCTACTCAGAACATCCAAATAAGGACGTGTCCACATTAAGAAGAGCCTAGGGCTGCCATACACTTAGGGTATGCATTCTTCCACCACAGGCCCTGCCCTGAGGCGTCTGTCAGCCTCTGCCTAGTGGTCTAGGGGTTGTGTAATTTTCTGGCAGGTGGCATCTCTAGCCTTGACTTGACGGTCAGTATATTACAGTAAGTTTCTGACAGCTGGAGATGAAAGTGGGTTGTTCAAACTGGGTCAGTACCCAGGACTACCAATCCATCTTGGCTTCGGAGGAACTTTGGCAGAACCTGAAAGGACCAACATCTGAAGCAGAAGTTGCTTCTCTACCTGAGGTGGAGATCAGCTTCCTGGGTATGTCAACTCCATCCACTGCTGCCAGCTTGCTTAGTGGCATCAGAGTGCTAGGCTTCTCAAGGGAAGGCACACAGATGGTCATGACTCTGTGATTTTCCAAATGACAACTAGAACTCATTTACCATTAATCTATTGGTTGCTAATGGGAAAAGTGCCTCAAACTAATTATGAGAACTGAAACTCAGTTTTCTGTAATGGTTATCAAAGAGCAATGATACTGACTTCTCTCTGTCTAGCATGAAAGAAAGGGCCCTTCTTCTATCAAGTCCCTGAATGCCTTGGCAGCCCAGAGAGCATGCTGGGTGTTCCAAGTGGGTGGGGAAGAGGGGCAAAGATAGTGGGAGGAACAAATGGACTGTTCAAAAAGTACCAGGAAGACAGTATGGCTAGAGGAGCGGCTGTGAGGGTGGGTAGAGAATTGGGAGGGCACAGTGGAGCTGAGAGGCTCTGCAGGGAGGAAAACCTCTGCATCATGTCTATGCGGAGGTCAGGAAAGGGTGTCAGCGCTCTGGCAGAGAGGCAAGAGGGAGCTTTTGCAGTGAATAGGATGAGGGCTATACCAGGGCTGAAGTGTGGTGTGGGGGCGGGTGCCTACCTCACCTGGCTCAGGAAGGGACACAGTTCTTAATGATTGGGCTTGGGCTGCTGAGATGAGCTGTTTGTGGGTACTCATGGGAGCCAAGAGGACATCTGTCCTCTAGACTGTGCTACTTACACATGGATGCAAGAGTCTAGGGCCAGGGAGAGAGGTCTGCTGGGTGGAGGAACTGGACCTATTATCAGGTTGGGTGACTTCTGAGTACCCTCACAAGGAGAAGCCAGAGCCTGGGGGGGGTCAGAGGAGGGAGATGGGACTCAGAGCAGGTAGTGTCCAGAGAACCAATCAGAATGTTGCAGCCCTGGTGTATAGGATGACAACCTGGGCAGAGTCTGAAGCTGCCAATAGAAAGGGTAACAAGTCTGCTTGGGAGAGGAGTGTGCTTTGGAGATTTAACCATCCAAAATTCACTTGAAAGTGTAGCTGCCGTTGTGACAGGCTCAGGTTGAACGTTCCAGTGACATGCTCTGCCTGTCTTCCTCTCTCTCACCTTCTGCAGTGGGATACACTGCTGCTTCTATCTTGGATGACTCAGCTTCCAGAACCTTGAGAGCTACATATTGTAAAATTTTCCCAGCCTCAGGCATGCTGTAGCAATGCTCGGAGACTCAAGAGGGGCCAAGGGGAGGGGAACAAGCGCTAGGCAGAAGCACTTAGTAGGGCCCAAGGCACTTAGTAGGGCCCAGACTCTACCAAAGTCCTCATCAACTAAGCAGGATCCACCATGAGCTGTGCCCATAGACAAGGCTCTGCTTCCCTCATTGATGCTGTCCCCACCGTCGCAGCTTTTCCTATGTGGGGACTGGGGCCACCTCTCATAATGTACTATGGGAGTTGTGTAGCTCTAGGTAGGGCCAGGTCTGATGTGCATCTGCCTCTCATGGCAAAGGGGTGCCTCTGGACGGACCACCAGCCTTCTGAGAGAGTGCCTTGCCTCACACTTCTCCCCACAGGCAGGAATGGATTTCATGCTGTTTGCTGGGAAGTGAAATGCCAGGTGACACTGTCGCTGATGTGGTCTCCCAGGAACCCCAGTGGCTACCCGGATCCTACCTGCTGTAAGGAGGTAGATACTGTCTCCAGGAACTGCTCGGGATTGTCCTTCTCAGGCTTAAATTTGTCAAGCTGTTCTATTACAATCTCAATGCATTTTCCGTAGTAGGCCATCTTTTAAGCAGAGTCCTAAAACAAAACCAACACACGTCACATTATCTACAACCTCTGAGTTCCCAGTTTGGCTGTTGGCAGAAGAGGTTGCAGGATCCTTACCCACAGCAACAGGAAGTCCATGAGGGTTCTGAGTTGAACAGTAAGGATTTTGGAGGTAGGGGTTTGGGCTCAGGTAAGCCCAAACTCACTACTTGGTTAGTTCATCTCAGGCCTCAGCCGTCCAAGTGATCTGTTTGGTCTTGGTGAGCCCACTTCAGGCCACCACTTAGTCCCAGCCTCTGCCTTCTCTGACCTACACCCAGGGTTTCAAGGTAGTCACCAAAGCCCACAGCAACGCTGTGGGTGGAGTGACCCCCAGGGAGGTCTCGGGTCAGAAAGCAGGCCTCTGAACACCTCTTAGCCAGTCTGGGAAGGGTGGCAAGTTTCTCAGCAGGCTCTGCCCAGAGCAGGTGAAGAAGACAGAATCACAGGAGGCTGTGGAGTTCCCCCGGGCTGTGTCATGGGAATGGAAGCACCCATGCTCACACATAAAATAAATGGAAATAACAGAAACATTCAATTAAAATAAGAAAGCACACAACGGAGAAAGAGATCTGAGCACTAGCATGCATTCACCCCTTCGTGTTCCTAATTGTGGGTCTGATGTGACCAGCCGCTTTAGGCTCCTGCTGCCAGCACTTTCCCACATGACTGTAAGACAAAACAAACCTTTTCTCCCTGAAGCTGCTTTTGTTAGTATTCTTCTCTCCTCTTCTCCCCTCCCCCTCCTCCCCCTCCCTCCCTCCCTCCTTTCCTCCCCCTCCCTCCCTCCCCCTCCCTCCCTCCCTCTCTCCTCTCTCTCTCTCTCTCTCTCTCTCTCTCTCTCTCTCATGTGCATGCATGCACACTCTTTGTTTTTTGATTTTTGAGACAGAGTTACTCTGTATAACAGCCTTGGCCATCCTGAAACTTACTCAATAGACCAGGCTGGCCTCAAACTCAGAGATCTGCCTACCTTTGCCTCCTGAGTGCTGGGATTAAAGGGCTGTACCACCATGTCCGACTGCTTTGTTAGTATTTCATCATAGTAGCAGGAAAAGGGTCCTCAGTGTGATGGTTAGTCCTGGCTAGTCATGCCAGGCCCAGCAGCTGCTTTTTAAAAATTAGGGATCTATTTTAAGTGGTCAAAATACCAATGAATAAGAATTTAAGAAAGACCGAAGAAAGAAAACAGTAATATCTCAGAATTGAAGGCTGTGACTTTCCAAAAGGACAAGGCATCTGAGGATTCTGCAGGAGAACTCATAAAATCGGAATAGGGTACCCCAAATGCTTCCAGCAGAGGTCAGCACTCTAAGATCCAGAGGATCACCTGTCCTGCTTGACCCCTGAGCAGTCCAGAGGGAAACAGGCATAGGTCTGGGAAGGGGGCTGAACCCAAAGGAATGCGGTTGAGGAGGAGATGCAGATGGCTTCAGTCTAACAATTAGTGGGTGGCAAGAGGAGGAAGCCAGAGGAACAGAGTGGGAGTCCTCCGCTGAGTTCGGGAAAAACCTCTTGTGGTGCTCCCTGGGAAGCGTCACTGAGTAGGTGGGGGAAAGGCGGAAAGACTGTTTCACTGAGGGCCAGAGTCCCCATGCACTCTGGCTGCATTCTGGGCCCTTACAACCACAGCTGGGGCCTGACAGGGCTGCGGACACAAAGGTAGCACCAGCCTCTCTGAGAATGACCTCTTGGAGTCTGGAAATTGTTTTGAGTCTGGGACCATGAACACGCTCTAGAGACTCAATAAGGGGGCTCCATTGGCACTGAGAGGAGCCAGAGCTAGGACTCCATCCCTGCTTAGCCCATGACGACAGTCACCAGGGCAACCTTTTCTCATGCCTAGAAACTCACAGGGCCAGCTCATGATAGATTCCTCATGGGTCGATGGGGGTCTTAATGGTGAGAGGTAGGAGGAGACAGTAGTCTTCTGTCTTGGACAATACCAGATCCAATCCATCACACACAGATCTACACCTGCCAAGACGCAGTCAGGTATGGTGCTGGTATGGTGAGGGCTGATCTGCACCCTCTGAAGTCTGCCTCCCCGGAGACTGTCCACTAAGTCGCTCCACATCCACTGTTGGAGGGCTGGATGGTAGGAGGAAGGCTCTGAGGGTTCCTAGGGTCCTCTCCCTCTCTGGTCACTCAAGCTACTTCTAGTGAGCTTCCTGGTGAGGGACTTGAGTGCTAAGAGGAGGCTGAGCCACCGCTTCTGGGAACCACTGTCCACTCTGCTTCCCATTCCAGGGTGCACACTAAATGAGCAATAGATGGGCCTTGTGCCCACTGGCCATTTAACCTTCTCTCTGAATATGACTTCCTCTCTTTGGGAGGGACAGAACAAGCCAGACACTTAGCTCTGCCAACATGGGCGGATTTAAGCAATTGTCACACAAGAGGATTCTGCAGGAGGCACTTTTCTGGGCCATTGCTTCATGGAATGGGAGACCTGTAGCTTTTCCTCTGGCTTTGTTGGGGGTGCTCTGTGCTAAGTGAGGCTGGAAACCCGTGTTATCCCCAGAGGCTGGGACTAGAGCCCCTCCCTGAGGCCGTACCCTGGAGGTCTGTTCCTGTCCTGGCTCTATCCCTTGGCTGGTTAGTCCTGTAAACTGTGATGTCATTGGCCATGCAGGACCTTTGCCCTTTTTTTCTGGAACAGCTCTTGGGGGCCCTTTGTTCCACTCTGGATATCTCCTAAGTGGAAAACAATCTCAGACACTCCAGGAATCTTGGCTAAAGGCAGCTCTGTGGGTGTGGGGAGGTCCTTTCTCCGTGTGTGTGTGTGTGTGTGTGTGTGTGTGTGTGTGTGTGTGTGTGTGTGTGTGCGCGCGCGCGCACGCCAGTGCGTATGTCCAACTCCTAGTTATTAGTGTCTTGGTGACAAACAGTGGCGCTGTCAGGTAGCTCTGGAGAGAACATTAGTTCTGAATAGATATTCATCTCTACAGGTTTTAGTATGTACCTCAGTAAAACCTAGTTTTTCTCAGCCAAGTGCAACTAGTAGACAAAAGACACGTACTAGGTTCACAGCAAGAGTGAACTCTCACTGCCCATGGGCCAATAGGATCAGAAGCCATGCTGCTGGTGGCCGGGTTCAAGACTCCTCCAGTGTCAGTTGTGTTTGTGGAATCCTTTCCCCTGGCCTCACATCTGAGACAGGGGGTGTGTCAGGTGAAGCCTTAAATCCATTCACTTGGTCTCCCAGCCTGACCCTCCCAGTGCACCAAAACTGAGCTCATGCTCCTGAGAGTGCTGGGTGGGGTGGACAGCAATGGGCTGGAGGCCTTTGGCCCTGGCTGCTGTGGGGAGAGTGGAGAGGTGAGGTTGCTGTGAGATCCAGAGGGGTCTCCTCAGCATGTCACAAGCCCTTCACAGTTGACAGTCACAGTCTAGGACTCCTCCTCCTTCACTCGGTTTTCCCGTAAGTTAGGTGATCTCTCTACATCCGAGTTACACGCCGACACACTGAGGCCTGCCTTCTTTGCCTCAGATTCCTTTCTGGAAACCTTCTCTGATAGTAACTAAATGTTCATTAAGCCTTGGTGAGTGTGGTGAGCAGGGCCAAGTCTCTCACCTGAACCTGGCCTAGGCTTAAAGTGATCTATGAACAAAGAATGCAAAAATATAAAAAGGTATTAGTACACTAAAACAGGCTTCTCGTCTAATCTGAAAGACACAGGTGGCCAGATTAAAACCAACTGAAAGATCACACTAATTGAACCTAGGGCCTCCATCATGAGAGGCTTCTGTCACTGAGCTTCATCCAGAGAGATACAGGCTCCACAGCAGGGCATCAGGAAAGCCCCCATTGACTTTTCTAAACAGAATGCCTTTTATTTTTTCAGTTTCACACGTGTAGACAATGTGTTTTGAACATATCCATTCCCACACAGTGACTTTCTAAGTCATCTGCTTTTCTAAACCTTTATTTACATGGGTCCTTTATGCAATAAACTTCAGTTTTATTGTCTCATTTAATTGGGGGATAGATGGTGTGATGGTATTTTCTAAAGAAATAAGAACAAAACCAACAATGAGAAGTTTGGAGTGGGGAATCTGGTTCCCTAACCCCAAAGACATTTTCTTTCTGTGTGAGTCTGATGCCTGGTGAAGACGTGAAATAAAGTAGAACAGCGCACACACAGCCCAGCCTCAGCAAAGAATACAGGCAGAAGAGTTCACAAATACTTGGTGTTGCTGGGTGGTGGTGGCACACATCTCTAATCCCAGCACTCAGGAGGCAGAGGCAGGTGGATCTCTGTGAGTTCGAAGCCAGCCTGGTCAACAGAGCCAGTCCCAGGACAGCTAAGGCTGTTACACAGAGAAACCCTCTCTCAACAAACAAACAAACAAAAAAACCAAAAGACAAACTCGATGTTAAAAGTTCTAGTGGTGGGGGCTCAACCTAAAACACACCATACCTTGAATCCCACCCTCAGCACTGAGGAAAACAAAACACAAAACAAATTCCCTGGAAACAATGCCGAAGAATAAGCTTTCTTTCTCTCACGTGTTCAAGGTGCAGTCCTTGCGGGCAGAGTGAAGGCATCAGGAATTTGACAAACCGCCACACTGCATGCACAATTAGGAAATCAGAGGGGTGGGTGCCTCCTATTGCTCAGCTCTTCTCGGTTTTATTAGTCCAGGATTCTCTGCCCATGGAATGGTCCTGCCCACAGTTAAGATGGGTGGCTCTTTCCACATTTGTTAAGGTAATCAAGATTACACACTCACCTACCCACCCACCCAGGCAGACATGTCCAGAGATCTCTCAGGTGGTCTAGATCCTGTCAACAACACTATCGTTAGGTACTCTGATTTTCCTTTTTTGCTAAGTTTCCAATCTGAGGGCTGAGGTCTGGGCTGAACTTACATGAATGGGCTGCCCAGTGGTGCCAGGGAGCATGGACTACTTCCTGCTCCCCCACTGTGGAGCCTTTATCTCTGCACAAAGGGTAGATCAAATGCCTTTGACTGACCAGAGTCAGGGAGCATGGACTGAATTGAGCCAAACTCTCCCAAATCCTGAGTGGACCTTGGTAGAAGGACACAGAAGGAATGAGTGAAAGAGCCAGACTGGAGGTGGGGAGGGAGCTCTTGGGAGCCCAGCCTGCCTCTAACTATCCAGCCTGAAGCCTCTGCTCACTGAGGAGTGGAGGCTGCCTTGCAGGGCTCTGCACACCCACCTGTGGCAAAGAGCAGATGTCTTGTGAGCTCAGGTGAGTATGAGGGAAAGGATTTGTGGACTCTGAATTCCCTCTGAAATTCACCTAAAGCTTGGGCAAAACAATCACATCTGTGGGTAGGAAATAGGCACAGGCTGGGCCAACTCTAAGCACCTCAGCTTTATTTGTATCTGATTCATTTTTAGCTTTATTTTTCTTCTTTATTTTTGTGTTGGGAAAGGTGGTGTCTTGATATGTAGCAGAGCAAAGTTTGTTTGTGTACTCTGAGTGCCAAGGATGGAACCAGCTTATGCACTAGGTGGTTAGTTGGCTGCTAGGCCACATGCCCAGTGTCTCAGCATTTAGTTTACAGAGAATTGAGATTTAGTTCCTAAGAGGATTGACTTCCTGTATATGTGGCCCTTTAACTCTCATCTCTCATCAGGGCTCAGGTCTGTCACATGAGGAGACCTGAAACTCAGGCTGAAGCAAAGCGAAGTGAAGTAAATGAGGAGGCTTCATTTCTATCAGGTAAAAACGAGTTCAACAGCCTCAGCCATGAGACCCCAAATGTATGATAAAGAAATTAGGCTTTTTCCCCCCTCAGGACTAAAGCCACTCTAAGTGTGGTTACTAAATCATTCTCTGTGGCTTTCTTTTTCCTCCTGAGCAACAAAGCCTGACTCTTCCTTGGGCTTATTGCTTTCCAACTAGATGATGACATTTCCCAGACTCCCTGGAAGCTGGCTATGGCCATGTGTACAAGTTCTTCTATCTCTAGGAAATATTAGAGAATAAACTTTGGGAGTGTTGGACAGAGTGGAAGGAAGTACAGTCCTTTCTTCTTTTTCCCCCCACGTGTGTGGGTCCAGGAGGTGATGGCAAGAACCAGTACAGTCATCCTGAATCCTGAGGAAACAGGTTAAGGATGGTAGCCAGAAAAGCTGCTCTCTGTTGTACCAGAGAATACAATTGTGTACATGTTGACTCTAAGGTGGTGTTAGTTGTACCAATAGTGAAGAACAGGCAAACAGCTCTGAATGCCAGCATTTAGGCTGGAGTTAAAAAAAAAAGGGGGGGGGTGTTTATAAGACCATGTGACTGCCTGGAATCACCCAGGAATGGGTAGAAGAGAAGCTTACAAGGCTGAGCAGGTCCAGAGCTGACTGCCTGAGTGAAGATGCAGGAGCTGCTGGGTCAGAGGAGTGTGTATACTCTGATTGCATCAGTCAAGAGGCAGTCAGCTGGGTCACCTGCTGCTAACAGTAAGAGAGAGATAAGAGCTGAGACCCACCACTGGATTTAGCAGCTCCGAGATCATGGAGGACTTTGGTAAACTGCTTCAAAGGAGTGGCTGGGAGTGCGTTCAAGAAAGAACTGGAGACAGGAGGCACCTCCAGAGGGTTTGCTTTTTAGGGCAGGAGAGGTTGGGTGGCAGGTAGAGGGAAGCAGGGAAAATCAATCAGAAACCATAGCACAAGGGGAATACTTCTTCCAGGGCTGGAGGGGTGAACTCCCGTTGAATTTAATGAAATAAAGAGTCCAGGGAGGGACAGGAATTATGTGCTGGGTCAGGAGTAAGTCCCACTCATTTCATCCTCTCATTTCAGACCAGCGTGAGAGGTGGCTCAGGGTTGGGGTGAGGGTAAAGAAAAAATTGTTGGCAGGGATCTACTGCCTATGGCTAATGCTCTTTGGCTGTGCATGGGAGCTTTAGGAGGGGATCACATATTCTCAGCTGGACTCTTGGCACATGATAAATTTTCAGATTTTTAGCTAGGTTTGTGTTTGTATTTTTACAGATTCCAATTAAGGCATTGCTAGGGAGGTAGTGTGTCATAGGAAAAGTTATCTTTAAAAAAAAACCACCAAAACTACTGGTTTTTTTTTTTTGTGGGAATTAAAGTTGAGGTGGTGGAAAGCACACTTCCTTTAATCTGGGAGGTTGGAAGATGAGCGCAAAGGTAGCCTGCTAAGGCCAGAAAATAGTAAGCAAAGATTTGAGAACTGGAGAAAAGGAGTGAGAATGAGGACGGGCTGCTGGCTCCCCACAGAGGCCTTTCACCCTCACCTACCTGCGGGCCGCCGGGCCTCCACAGGCCTCCACCTGCCCCTGCGTGGTCCCTTCAGGCGCCGCGGGCCGGAGCCCTCACCTGCCAGCGCCCGCACCCGCAGCTCGCCTAGGCATCGTTTAGGCGCCGTCACCTAGCAACGCCACGCAGGCCTTGCTCGCGGTGGGCGCCGGGACCTGTAGTTCGAAGCCTCCCTCCCTGGATGCGCGTCCCGAGCAGGGTGCGGCGTGGCGCTGGGCGCGGATTGGCGGCCTCACCGGGTCCGCCCCACCCTCCACTCGCGGCGGGCCGGGGGTTAGCGGCGCCATCGGCGCATGTGCGGCCGTGACCGGCGGAGGCGCGAGGTGCCCCCAATCCGTAAGGCGCCGCGCGCGCAGGGCCCGCGCCTTTCCGCGCGCCCGCGCGCCCGCGGGTTTGGGTCGGCCGCGCGCCGCTCGCTGAGCATCCTTCCGGCCGGCCGCGCACCTGCCCGGCGCACCTGCCTCCAGCTGCTCGGCGCTCGGCTCGGCGCTCACGATCCGCTAGCTCTGACCGGTCCCGGCCCTGCGTGCGTGTCCTCCCCGTGCCGCAGCCGGGCCCGAGCTCTGCGCTGCGGAGGGCGAGGGCAGCCCGGAGCGCGGCCCGGGCCGGCGCGGCGATGATGAACAGGTTCCGAAAGTGGCTGTACAAACCCAAGGTGAGTGGCTCCAGTTGCGGTCCATTCCCCGGCGTCGCGCCTTTTCCCCTTTAGTTCTCTGCCCCTGCAGGTCTCTCCTTGGTGAGACAGACCTCGTTTCCCTGGCCCTGTGTGAGTCCCCCTCTCCAGTTCCTGCGATGCCTCTTCCCTGCATTCTGCGACTTGGACAGACCGTGTACCCGGCGCGCACTGACTGCTCTTTTCCTAAACCCAGTACCAGACGGGGCTCTTTCTTTCTGGCGTGGGTGTATTATAATGTCCCCTCTTCCTTCTCGTGTCGGTACTGGATGGGCACCAGCTCCCACTCAGTGGTCCCAGCCTGCGTGCTCAGAGCCCCTACTTCTCTTGGTTCTCTCTTGCCGCACCGCAGATGCCCCTTCATCTTCCCGCACCACAATTATTCTGGCCTAGGATAGTGGGCCTCCCACCTTCCCTTCGCACTTGTGAACCGACCTTTCCTCACGCCCCTTTCTCCAATCCCTAGTCTTTGGTCAGACCCTTCCTTCCTGTGTCTTTAGAGGGCCCTCACGCCGCGGTTCGGTCCTCCCAAACCGGACTGATACAACCTCCGTCCACTTCGCATCCCTATCCTGGTACACTAGCCGCCCGCATCCTTTTGGATTTCGGGCCAGTACTCCGCCCGGTGGCGGGGTGAGGCTCCTGGAGCCTGCAGCCAGAGGTGCGATTCGCCAGTGGGCGCCTCTCTTGGCTCCACCGGATCGGGTCCCGGCGGCGCGCCCCGCGCCTCGGCAGCTGCACCAGTCGCACTGCGGGCTCGCGGCCGGAGCAAAACCCGGTGCGCTCTGCTTGAGGCCGGGCGGTGCAAAAGCTGGGATCCAGCAAATGTCCAGGACGCACCCGCAGCGTCCAAAGCTGCGTGTTGGGGCCCGCAGAGCCAGAGGACGTCAACGCTGGAGGTCTTCAGGGGGTCACGACCTGGGTGGGGTCACTGCAAAGACCAAGGGCGGGAGCAATGCAGCGGCTGCGTGCTGGTGTCTCCGAAGTCAGAGGCGTCCTTCTCATTGGCCCACCCAAAGAACTGACCCTTCTTCCACCATGACTAGCCACTTTTCTTGGTTTAGGGTCCCTGTCCCAGACTTCGTGAATGATCTCTTGGGGTGGGGTTTCCTTAAAATCATGTCTGCTGACGCGGGTGTTCTGGAGAGACATTCTATTTGGAAGACTGGCACTCGAGGTTTGGGGGACGTTCAGGGACCTCAAAAGATCATGTTTTTTGGCCGCTGAGGTCGGGAAGTTTTTTCCTTGGGTTGGAGAATGTTGGGGTGAAGCTTATAAAGCGTGGGACTGCCCTTTGTCAGCCTTGGCCCGGCTGGAAGGTATTCTGGATTCTTGCAGGGAGGTACAGCAGTTCGTGCTCTTTCTTCCTTGTTGTGGGGCAGATATATCCAGGGGAAGGGGGCTCTTTCGACTCAGGCGATGGGTGTGGTTTAGGCCTGCTTGCCCTTAGCCACGCCCTAGACATCTAGCCCTCTCTTTGCTGCAATCCCTTCAATGTGCTCAGTTTCGCCTGCTATCGCTTTGTGGGTCTGCCAGGGGCTGCAGCAGCTCCTGCACTAAATATCTGTACAAGGAGTTTTTTTTTTTAATTTCTCTTTGAGTGACTTTTTAGCACAAGAAAAACAAAACTAACCAGCAACAACAGAACAAGTTCAGTGATGAAAAGTCATCTCGGGGAGGGATTTGCTTTCTCAATAGCATGCAGGGGAACAGATGGAACTGTCTGCATGCTAAGCTACATTCTTGTCTCTGGGAATGTTTGTGGGGGCGCTGGGGGTGCTCGTGTGCCATTCCCAGCAGTGCCACAGTAGGAAAGGTGTGTTCTGTGACCTCCACCTAAGCGGCAGCAGGCTGCATGCCCACTGATTATCATCCGTAGCTGAGTTCACAGTGGCCTCCCCTTGAGATTCGAGTCCCAAAGTTAAGGATCACACCCATGAATTTCCCTATATTCGCAGGCAACTGCTTTCAGGTGCAGACCACAGCAGGTGGAGAGTTGAGTTAGTAACCTCGAGTGATTCAACCCAAAACTGTGTGCTGTGTAGAAGGGGGAGAGATAGGTCAGATTTCCCCCACTGCGGTCCCGTCCCGTTCTTCACTGTCATCTCTTAGAGCTGTTTGATACTGCCCTTGACCTCTGTGCGAGCCATATCTCTGTCTCAGATCTCTGCCCTGGCCATGTCTGTCTCTGGAGCTGGTACCCTGTGGTCAGTCTAACCGTGACCCATGTCTTGTTCCAGATCTGTCACTGGACTTCAGTGTCTTGATTGTATGAAGCATTGGGTTGTATTATGTCATCCTTGGAGTTTTTATTTTCCAAACCAAAGCTCAGATTTTAGCCTCCATTTATGAACTGAATTTTGTGTCTCCTTCCTGCGTAATTGAACATATTTTGGCACAAGTGAGCACAGAGTTGGCCCTCAGAAGATTCTGGGTCTCCAACAGTTAAGTACTAGTAGTGGGGGACGTCTGGAGGAGATTGTTGCTGACATAATTCCCTTTTCACTTTCCTATTTAGACTCATTTAAGCCACATTTAAATGTAATTCCTGCTTTGGTTTAAAACTGAACACACAGACCTTCATTACATGTGGTGGAAATATTTTGAAAAATGTTGTTATTCCTACAGTTCAAAAGAGCAATGCTTAGAATATTTTTTTACATGACACAAGTTTTGGTTTCTGAAGCACTAAAAGCTACTTAAGTTGGATGAAAACCATATCCCGTGAATAGCACAATAGTTGATGTTAAAATGACATTTTCAAAGCATGTTATTTCTATTGATTTTCTTAAAGCCAGTCTTGAACAGTCCCCCCCCCACCCCCCCCACATCAAGCTCAAGGTATTTTGGCTCTGGAGGCTGTGAGGAAAAGGCAGGAGGTAGTAAGAGTTCAGATGCTGTGATGTTCATGTTCTGGTTTTCTTCAGAGCACAGCAAAGGCTTTCTCAGAAGAATATATGCTTCAGAAAGGTGAGGCGTTTGGTGCCCTCCTTGGAAACAAAGGTCTCAGCTTGTTTTTTTGCTTGGCTATAACTCCGACTGACCTGGGTGGATATTGCTGCTTACCAGGAGGAAGTTGGCATAAGATGACCGGGATCCTAGGCCAGGACTCTGGCGAAGCTGGCATTTCTTGGCTGTCATGGGCAAACTTATTGATGTGCCTTGGAGAATGCATTTGTATTTTCCATCTTTGAGGAGGAGCTGATTGGCAGGTGGATGGTGCTTGTCAGGTTGTGGGGATGGTGGATGTGGTGTCCAGTTTCCATACTCAGCCATGTACCCGCAAAAGGCCTTCTTGTCTGGTCTCTGAACTGCTACCAGGGGAGGGGCCATTGGCCTGCATGCCTTTTGTTGTGGGGTTTCCTGACAGTTCTTCACTGAAATACTGTTTGCAAACATTTAGGGTTCAGGTTACAGATGAGATGGGCCTCACCAAGGGAAGCCAGTGAGACTTTCTGGGTGTGTTCTTTTTTTAACAAACTGTTTTTGTTCTTTAATTGCATGTATGCATGTATGTATGTATTTTGTATGCAGGGGTCTGTGCATGCCGTGATGCACATGTGGAGGTCAAAGGACAGTTTTCAGGACTTGGTTCTCTCCTTCCTCTGTGCAGAAATAGACATACAGAGATAGAATTCAGTCTTCAGGCTTAGTGGCAAACACCTTTACTGGCTGATCCATCTTGCCAGTCCTTCCTTTAAATTAGTTAATTAATTAACTGTGTGTGTGTGTGTGTGTGTGTGTGTGTGTGTGTGTGTGTGTGTGTGTGTGTTTAGGTCAGAGGTTGAACTTGAGAATCTTTTTTGATTGCTTTCTGCCCTATTTTTTGAGACCAGGTTTCTCATTGAATCTGGAGCTCAGTGTTCTGACTAGATTTTTCTGTGCAGGGAGCCCTGAGAATCTCCCAGCACTGTGGTTATAGGCGTTCATTGCTGCACCTGACTTAAGTAGGAGCTGGGAAACCAAACTCTGGACTTCATAGTTGCACAGCAAGCACTTTACCCATTGCCATAGCTTATAGCCTCAGTTGGCCTGGGCCCAGAAACATAGTTAGGGGCCTTTCAAGTTCTCAAACGGTAGCCCACCCTGCACAAACCATCCTACTGGCTGTCGATCACCAGCTAGCCTCCTCCCCACACGCTCCTTGACTAGTGGCCAAGGGTGTGTGGTACCTGGAAGTGCGGTAGGGGTAGGGGCAAATCTAGGGATCCTGCAGGAGGGCAGTGGCTCCTGTTCCCTGCCTCCATCCCCCACTCCTCCCAGAGCCTTCCTTCAGCGTCAGCACTCTCAGGCTGTGGCTAGGCAGGACTTCTTAGGTCTCCATGCAGAGCGCTCAGCAGGAAGCTCGTCTCCCTTCCAGGCTTTCCTGTGGTTTCTGTAGGGCGAGTGTGGGCCCTCACAGCTCCTGTGAATCTTCAGGGCCAGGGAGAGGCAATGCTGCAGGCAGGGCCAGCGCTGCTTTCTGTGGGACTTTGCCGTTGCTCAGGCTCCATTCCCAATCAGAGCAGCAGGCTTACTGGAAATGTGAAATGTGGTTTCTGTTTAATGGGCGAGTCATAGCTGGAAGTCCTAAAGCTTCACTTAATTGATATTTGGAGTTGGCATCCAGGAAGGTCATGTGGGGAAGAGAACCAGGGTTGCGCACGCTGCCCCACACTAAACGGGGTAGTGGTTATTTTCATTCAAAGAAGAGAGATGATGTTTAAGGCAATTTTAGTGCCTGCTTTGGTGCCCTGAGAACTCCATCAGTGCAGCACTCTTCTGTCATATCAGAATTGACAACAACTTGGTGCAGGGCGTGTTCTGTGTCCTGCAGAGGTGCAGACAATGAACTGACCCCACCTCAGAGAAACAGATGCGTAGAATTCAGTGCATTTTAGGATTTTCTCTCATTTTAAGTTGTCCCGAGGCTTTGCGTTGGCCATGGCTTTTGTGGCTGTGTAGCACTGGGTCCAGAGACAAGGCAGCAGGTGCTAACCCCACTAGGGCCTGGGAGGTATCCTTGCCTATTCCTCTTAGCTCTGTGCCTTAGTTTCCCTAGCTGTCTGGTGGAGGTGATGGGACCTGCCATGCAGAGTTGTTGGGAGCAAAGACCCATGTTGGTAGCTCAGCCACAACTGCTGCCAGTATCAGAGCCTTCAGCTGCTTCTGTCAGGTTCTTGTGAGGGTTAAAGAGTCTCCACAGGTGCACACCCACCCCCTGCCCTTTTTGTTTTTGGTACTGAGAGAAGATCCTGGTGTAGGTTACCTCGGATCCTGAAGGACATAGCCATGGAGAGCTGGAGTATAGCATGAGACCTCGCTCCCTTTCCCAAGGGTGGGGATGTTACCTGCCAGGTACTTGTTCTATCCAGGCACTGTCTTCCTGTTGTTGGGAACTGGCTAGGGTGGAACGGCAGCCACGATGGCAGCAACGTGCCATCTTGTCAAGCCTGGCCCCAAGTCTCTCAAGCCATCCTCCCATGGCTTATATCCTCTGCTTTGTGGCTGGAGGCTCAGGATCCAGGGTAGGACTCCAGAGCCACAGGGTGGCAGATCTCAAGGGGAAAGGAGTCTGGTAAAAGTGATAGCTTGGGACTTACCCTCTTTTATTCCACCAACCACAGATGGCCATGCTAGGTTGGGGGGGGGGTGAAGACAGACTTCTGTAGATCATCACAGAGATTGGGTTTGTTGTTGTTTGTTTGTTTTGCTTTTTGTCCCAGTGGACTTCACTTTTACAAAGGATGTCTTGGAGAGGACAAGGGGGCTTGATGCAGGCTCACAGCATGAAGAGGCAGAGCTGAGGCCTGTTAAGCCTCAGAGCTGGGACGGAAACCATCATTGTCCTTTACATGTCAGCAAAGTTCCATTTTCTGCAGGAAGGAAGTGTGGCTGTTGTCAGCTTTTAAATGGGTCCCATTTGGTTAGACAATTACTTTTGTACTTTCCACAGTTGGGTTGCAAAGAAACTTAGATATTGATGGGCAATCCAAGTGTTTGAAGGGGAAAGACAAACATGAATAGGTTTTTTTCAAGTGATCTGAATAGATTAAGGAGAAGTAGAACAGAACATTTTCTATTATGGTAATTTATGTAGAGTAGTTGGGTAAGATGAATGGATGGTTTTCCCCTTACTGTATTTGAAGCTCTTCCATTTCTCATTGTTTTCATCCTCGGTGGAGGCAGAGGGTGGCAGAGAGTGGAGGTCCTCCCCACTCCATGTGGCTAGTGCTCTGCCTCTGCTGTGGTGAATTTCTCCAACTGAGCCCTACTCTCCATGCCAACCAGACAGGGCAATGCCCTAGCTTCTCAGGGAGGTGGAAGGCAGTAATTGCCAGTGACTGAGTCTGTTCTGTTATTTTTAGGAATATTATGACTGAAAAACTATCTATGAGCATTATCAACTACGTAAATGTCAGTTAGGCTCTTATAAAAAGTTGGTGGTGCACACCTTTAATCCCAGCACTCCGGAGGCAGAGGCAGGCGGATCTCTGTGAGTTCGAGGCCTGCCTGGTCTACAGAGTGAGTTCCAGGACAACCCCCAAAACCACAGAGAAACCCTGTCTTGTAAAAACAAAAACAAACAAAAGTACATCTGTGTTCTTAGCAGTGTCACAAATAGTAAGTGGCCAAAAGGTGGGGACAGCACAAGTATCTGCCAACAGTTGAGTGTGGGTCCCTGGGATCGAACTCAGGTCATCAGTGTTGATGGCAAGCACCTCACTCACTGACTCATCTTCCTGGCTTCATAGCACTATTTGGATTTATAGACAATCAGGGAAAAGATGTTCAGAGTCTTGGGTCTTGAGGTACTTGCTGTTCTGGTCTCATAGCTGATGTCCACTCATTTGGAAATGATCCCTGCCACCCCTGCTGGTGAGGTCACCTCTGGGGCAGCTCTGAGGAGGAGCCTTGCATCCTGCTGAAGGGACAGTGTGTTTTGAATTGATTGTTCTGGGCTAATTCCATCAGATCTGTGTAAACACACACACAAGTTGCTCAGCTGAGTGTGGCTTAGCTCCATTGCAGTTTGTGAGTAGGATGGGAACAGAGGATGTTAGCTCCATAGGAAATCTTGAGGTTGTTGAATCTTGTGGGCCTGACCTTGAGGGAGGGGGGCAAGCCTCAGAGGTGACCCTTTAGTTGGGATAGTGGAAGAACAGACAGCAGTCAGCAAAATGAAGGCAAGGGACTCCAGAGCCTCATTGCAAGGGCCGCCTGAGATGTAGGTGGATCTGGCCCAATTGCTCCCTGTGTCTGCAGCATTAGGAATGAGGTGGGAACCACAAAGGAGTGCCTTTGGGGATCACCGTAGGCTTGCTGGTGAAAGAAGCGGCGCTGGCAGTTGGCCAGGGTGACTTTTGTATAATGGCAACTGGGGGCTCTCGACGGAGAGAAATGATAGACCAGGAGCCTGAACAGGGGTTGATAGGGCCTGGATGGGGAAAGGGAGAATTAGAGGTGCTGTTTGTAGAATGGGAAGCATGGAGGAGCTGGTGGGCAGGACAGGAGTTGGAGTTTGTACTGGTATGTTGGAGGGGCTAGGCAGTACTGTCCTTTAAAAGTAATGGATGGACTTGGCTCCTGACCCTGGAGTAGATATTGCAGGTGGACAGCTCCATCACAATTGTCTGGAAATATGAGAAAAATTTACAGGGACAGGTTCTGAGTTCTGAACTGGCAAGAGAGAAGATTAGTCCTCTAGATCTATAAGTAAGAGCCAAGACCAGTGACATGGGTCAGGGAGTGGGCAATGAGGAGGGTTCCCATGGAAACTTCTGTTGACCGTATGTTCCAGGGCGTGAAGCTGTGGCTGGGTAAGATGTCCAGAGGATGAAGCTTAGGCTGGACAGGATAGTTCAGCTAGACCTCATAGGTCCACAGAAGCAGCTAAGGTGGCTTCTGAGCAGCATTCAATGGTTTCTCATCCTGCTGGAAGCTCAATTCAGATCCTCTCACACAGTCCTGGAGATGGAACCCAGCGTCTGTGTGTATATGCTGGGGTGTACTCTTCTGTGGAGCCTGTACCCCAAACCTCGAGTGGAGATGTTCTGAAGGGAGATTTTAGGTAGCAGAGCAAAGGTGGCATTGTCCATCCCAGGCTCAGCATGGAAATCACATAGCACAGCATCACTGGGATGGCACTGACAGAGCCTGTCCTCACTGGCTGGAGGCTGACAGTCACTCATCTGTTAGGGCCCAAGATGTGTGTACACAGAGATATCCTGCAAGCACTTGGAGTGTTGCCTTAGGCCAAGGGATGGGAGCTTAGGGTTGAGGAGCCCTCTAGAAGTGTATCAAATGGGATTTCAGGGAAGAGAACATGGCGGAGGAGGAGGTGTTTTAGCTCATGGCTTGGGTTTCTTCAAGTGAATGAAGTCCAAATCCCAGATGGATGAGTGGTACCAAAGAGATACATCAGTAGAACTCTGGGTAAGAAGCGTATGTGGCTTGCAGTTTTAGAGGTTTAAGTCTGTGCTGGTTATCTTTTTGTCAGCTTGACACAGGCTGGGTACTCTGGGAAGAGGGACCCTCAGTTGGGAAAATGTCCCCATCAGATTGGCTTGTAGGCAAACTGTGAGGTGTTTTCTTGCTTTGAGAGGACCCTGCCTACTGGGGGCAGCGTTACCACTTGGCAGACTTGTGTGAGAAAGCAAGCCAAGCAAGCCAGTGGGCGTCACTTCTCCATGGCTTCTGCTTCAGCTCTTGCCTTGAGCTCTCTGCATCATAAACTGTGAGATGAAGTGAGTTCTTTTTTCCCCAAGTAGCTTTAGTCACAGTGTTCTTCACAGCACAGAAAGCAAAGTGGAACCAAGTCCCACATTGGATGGCCCCGTAGGTTTGGCTTCTGGTGAGAGTTGTGGATGACAGGAACTTTATGGGGCTGTGTGTTTCTGTGTGTGTGTGTGTGTGTGTGTGTGTGTGTGTGTGTGTGTGTGTAGGCACTTACATTGCTAAACGTGAAGTTAGAGAAGCTACAGACCTGTCAGTGGTCCCTATGACTTAAAGACCTCCCACCAAGCCCCACCTCTTAAGATCCCTTCATCCTGCAATAGCACCTTCCTGTTGACCAAGCCTTCAGTTGTCATGGGTGTTTGGGGGACACGACCCATACCTAAACCCTCACACTGAAGAACACAGAAATCTAAGGGGCCAGGGGGGGAAAGGCCGGGGCTGGTAAGCGGTTGTTACCTCTTGGGTTAACAGCTGGGTTGGGTAAAAATTCGAGGCCCAGAAGTTTGAACGAGATCTTTTGGAACTGGAGGAGCGGAGTCCTGGTCTCAGCTGAGCTGTAGTTTTCAAAGAAGAATGGAATGGAAGACAGTTTTAGATGAAGACAAAAAAGTAACCACCCCCAAATCCTTGCTGAAGAAGTACTGGAAAATAGTCTCCAAAAGAAATCAAAGTCAGAAGGAAGGCGTGGGAGCTAAGAGCGCTGGTGGGCAGAGATGCCTGGGTGCATGTGGGCACAACCAAATAGCAGTTGCCATGTGGAATGATGGGAGTCTGTGCCTCTCAAGAGCACCGTGAAGACCTGCATGGGTTTGAGCTGGTGTGGGCTGCCTAAGATGCTCGACTCCAGACCATGATCTCATTGTGTGAATTAATGTAGGGCAGAGGCTGGGATAACAGAACAGGTAACCTCTGAAGAGGAGAGGGAAATAAGAGCAGGACGATGCCATCAATTGCGGTATCAAGGAGGGGACAGAAAGAGCAGTAGTGTTGTGGAGTGGCCATACATGGATTGGCTGTGGAAGTAGATGTGAGCAAAGCTACCCATCAGGCCATGGATGGTGTTTAAAAGTCCCACTATGAGCTGTTGGCTGCAGATGATCCCTGGGACCTATAGTGGTGGAAAGAGAAGATTTGTCATTTCCCAAAGCAAGGGAATGAGTCTATGTTAGTGTTGGCAAGCTGCCTGCCTGCTACAGAGCCTGGAAATCCGGTATGTGAGTGAGTGCACACACACCTATTTGTGTGTGTGTGTGTGGTCACTGGCCTTCTGGGGGAGCTGGCTCTGTGAGGGAGGTTAGCCTGCAGGACATCTGCCGAAGCCTTTTGGAAGGAAGGGAAGGAGGCAAGATTGGGTGTAGGGAAAGCCAAGCTGTAGTACAGGCTTAAGGAAGGTCTCAGCTGACCATGTGGTCCTCAGCAGCCAGGATGGCTCTTCAGGGTAGCCTCCATCTGCTCCAGGTGGCCCAGTTCAGATGGTGTTGTCATGTAGGAGCCCTTCCTTAACTATGGATGGGTGGGCACGCAGGGTGGTAGTGGTGGGTGGTGGGGTGGTGGGGTGGTGGGTGGTGGGATGGTGGGTGGTGGGGTGGTGGGTGGTGGGTATTTGCTATAACACTAGAAACACTAGAAGCTCCCAGGAGCAAGGTCTTTGGTGTAGATATGCTCTGCACAAATGCTGTTTCAGGGTCACCTGTCCTTGCCACTGTTGGAGTACTTCTCACTGATATTGACCTCACTGCCTCTTGCATCAACTCGAGGCTTCTGGAAAGGCCGGGCTAACCTGACACCTGGTTGAAGTTGATCAGATGGGGTGTTCAGGAATATGCATCCATTCCTCTCGCTATAGCCTTTGTGTGTTTGGAGAGAGATGGCCACATCTAGATCTTGGTGGCCTACTTTGTACTCAGACTCCCAATATGACTGGAGAACTCTTGGTTCACTGGGTGTGTGCTGGATTATTTTGTGGTCTTGATAACTTTATATTTTTTGTCTTAGCATCATGAGGAAGCTTCAGGACCAGCAGCAACACTTTCCAAGGCTGATGGAATTCTGACAATTGGCTTTATCTATGCAGTTCTATTTCCCAGCTGTGATTGCTGTTAGAAGGCTTCTGGCTGAAGGCTAAGCCATGGTTTGGATTCTGTGGAAGACATAGGAGCCAAGCCAAGCCAACAGCTTCAGTGCAGGGGCCCAGGAACTGTTCAGGGCACCCTGAGGTCTCAGTTCTCTCAGCTACACGGTGACAGCCTGACCCCTTGTGCCTTGACGCTCTGCACCAGCAGCGAGACACTGGCCCCTGGGAGCAGGGAGCTCTGCTCCAAAGCTGTTCTCCGAGTCTCCGCAGCCTGAGCTCATGATCTGAGCAGCCTGGAACCAGATTGTGGGGGTCAAGTGGGGCCATTAGAGGGCACTCCTCCCTCTTGACTCCCGCATTCTTGGACATGCTTGCAGGTACCGGAAACTGTGGATGATTTCCTAGTAGTGGGATGGTAAGGCTGAGATTCCTAGCTCTGAGTGCCACAAAGCTTTCCCCATGTGGACCCCAAACCAAGCCAGGCCAGTGCTCCTGTAGCACTTGGGGGACCTCTCTCAGCACTTCCAGGTGCAGATTTCTGGCATGGATTAAAAGTATATGTCACTACACTTGGCAGGTTCTAGAATTTTTGACATCCCTTCTAGTGGTTTCCATCCATGCCCATCTTCAGCAGTGCTGGTGCTGACTGGGTGATATATCTGCCCACTTCCCCCCTCTCCATGTCACTTGCTGTCTTCCTGTGGCCACTTTCCAACAGGACCATGGGTTCTTTCATGGAAAACACTGACAAGGTGGCTATCTTTCTGATGAGCAGCTCTGGCTTGAAAACTTGAGTTTTGTTTTTTTTTCCTTGTTGCTGGTTCTCATGATTATGCTCTCACTGACAGCCTGCCAGCATCTGCCTGCTCAGAAGCAGCTGGGACTGGGCCCTGGGGGATATTGGAGGGTCAGTACCCAGTAAGACTTGTCCAAGGAAGACACTGGCCTAGGGATACTTAACATTTCCAATCTGAACCCAGCAGCAACCCACCTTGGAGTTGGCTGGAGTAATTGGCAAGGAGTCTTCACCAATCTGTGGTGATGTCCCTAAGTGAGGGGAGTTCATAGGATAGCAACTGAGATGGTTCCTTGACATAGAAAGAGTGTCCTGTCACCTTAGGCACACGGGGACCCAGAAGTCACATGTGGAGTGTAGCAGGTCCCTCCCTCTTTGTCAGGTAAAGGTTTTTACCCTCAAGTCGCCTGCACAGTTGGGATCCTGCCATTTGTCTCCTGTAAGTAAAGCCACTGTGAACAGACAGCACCTTGGGAAGTAAGTATCGTGGTCAAGTAGTTTTCATAAAATGTTGGTTATTGTATCTGATTTCCTCTCTTACTCTTCTTTTACAATCCAGAAGAGAGAAAGCACTGAACTTGAGTTACAGTTCCTCACCCTTAGGTGTTTATCATTTGCACCTAGGGACTCCATATCTGAGTGAAGAGGGGGTTTCAAGCTGACTAGGAGTTCTGGATTCTTCCCAGGTCTGCACAGATGGTGTCTCACACTGGGAGGCCACATAATTTCATCCACTTCTTGGAAGGAAGAGAGCTTTTCACAGCTGAGTGAAGTTGTAATGTTCATGGGAAAGCTAGCAGTCATGGTGGCTGGCTATATCCCTGGCACTGGGTGTCTGCACTGTGCCACCGCTGGTCGGTCTGAAGAGCAGATAACATGGGGCACCCCATGGTGCCTTAGTGGGTGTCAGCGTGAGGACACTGACTCACACCCTGAATTGTGTGGTGACCATTCACATGGCAAGAGTCCCGATGCACCCCAAAGCCAAGGTCTCTGTGTTGGGGCTGTGAGCTGACTTAGAAGCAGTGTCCTTTGTTAGAAGATGTGTTGTTATTAGGATGTCACAGGCACAAAGCCAGAGCTGTCCTATCGAATGGCTCCAGACTCTTCTCACATCCACCTTGTGTAAGAAACTTAGTAGCATGAGGGATCCTGGGACCACCTCCGCCCTTCCCCTGGCTGGGTGAAGTCCTTTGGGCCAGGTACTAGAGAGCCTGGGACCACAGGCTGGGGTTTGAGCAGGCTAGTGTAGCAGTGCACTTGCAGCTGGTATGACAGTGGTCCTCAGATGCCCTAACTCCTGGAGCCTGTGACTGACTGTATTACACTCTATGGAAGGTGAACCAATGGAACTTTGGCTGCTTATCAGGTGTCCCTAGGAGAGTGGAATTTCCCCATTATTTGGGAAGATCCTGCAACTACAAGTATCTGATGGTAGGCTAGGGAAGTAGAAGAGGGAGTGGAGTGGGAGATGGGGGTCAGAGGGAGCTGGGACAATGGAGGGCCAGAGAGGCAGTATTGCCTACTGTGAATGGAGGTGCAGACTTTCATGTGCAGTGACCAGATCTGGGGCATGAGAAAGCCCAGGGATGCTTTGCTGTGATCTTGTCCTCTAGACATGAGATATTAAGCTCAGCTGTTTTAAGGCACAAGGTTTCCAGCAGTTGATTAACATCAGCTGCTGGAACTAACCCTGCCTCAAGGGACATACTAGGGTTCAAGAGTTCATGAGGCAGTAAGAACCCAGAAGTACCAGGTGTCCCCCAGGACATGGCTGATGGGCCATGGAGTGTCCACCCTGGACCCGAGCTGTGGTGTGAGTCACAGTGGAACAGGGTGTGAGAGAGTCTCCGCAGCATTGTGGCAAGTGCAAGACACCAGCCTCAAAATATCACACACACATGACATCCTTTTTATAGAGCTAAAAACAACCAGAAATGCATTTTAGGATGACATAGGCTGTCTGGATGGCGCCACAAGAGCTGGGCTCAGGTGAAGGTTTCACTGTGGGGAGGTGGCCGTGTGAGGGCAGGTGGACATAACGGAGCTGGCTCCATCTGTATATCAGCTGATGGGCTCGTATCCCTGGTCTGAAATAACCTTTCTTGCAGAGTTGTCCATCCTGTGCGGCCTTCCTTCCAGGAAGTTCCTGGACCAGTGATTTAAAAATTGTTGTTTTCCACAGCATTGTGTGAGAAACAGCAAGCTCTTTGGAGAGTAAAATTATCAGCAATTATCCATAGGCACAAGTGTTTAGCTGCTGACCAGTTATGCAGAGGTGACCTGATAGTCTACATTCCTCCATAACCTGCATGGTCCATGTCAAGGAGCTACAGGAACCCCTGGGTGCTCTGTGCTGAGGACCTGTATGCGCCTCCCAATGCCTTGCATCAAGTTCCTGGGGAGGCTTCCATAAGCCTTGTGTTGGGGGGGGTTCTGGGGCCTCCCAGGTGCCTCACTGAGGATCTGTAGGGGTCTTGGGAATGGCTTGAGTTGAGTTGCTGTGGTGGCTGCTGGGGGTCCCAGTTTTGAGAATCTGAGTATCCTGAACTGAGTTGCTGGGGAGGCCATTGGGTGCTTTGTGTCAGGGAGTTGCAGGGACTCCCAGGCTCTGCAAATGAGAAATAATTGACCGTTTCTAATCAATGAGACATCTTTGGTGGTGAGAAAGATAGTCTGTGGTCCTTTTAGGGGGATCTCTGTAAATTTGTTCCTTCCCAGATAGAAGCAAAGGAGCCTTTTTTCTCCCCTCCTGAATCTAGAAGTGTATAAAAGCTCTTTTCTCGGAATGCCAGGATCAATGTAGTAGGACCATTTATCTACATTCCGAGTTCTTTCAGCAGAGGTGTGTGATGCATGATTTTCATTAAACCAATGGATCAAAGCTAGAGTGATGTCAGTTTAAATACTGAGAATGGGGGTGGGGAGTGCCAGGTGGGCATTTTGACAAAATAACTAAGGAGACCTGGTGTCGCTTTCCTGATGACTTTTCCTCCCAGTTCTGTGAAGAGTTCAGGGCAAGGGAAGGGGCTGTGCAGCATGCACTGTGAATTCCAAATTCTAGCTGTAGTGGGAGGCTGAGGCAGGGGGATCTCCAGTTTGAGGCTAGCGTGGACTAGGCAGCAGGGGTGTGGGGCTAGGCCTGCTTGCCACCTTGGCTCTATCTGGCATGGACTACAGTCCAAACATGGAGGGCACACCTGGGAGAGAGTTCCTGCTTGGCTTGAAGTGGGTGGCTCCACTTAGTCCAGGCCTTTGGGGCAGGAAGACGTGCGCCTTGATGGGGCAGGAAGACGTGCGCCTTGATGGGGCAGGAAGACGTGCGCCTTGATGGGGCAGGAAGACGTGCGCCTTGATCTGGATCTTAAGGCTGGAACTTAGGCCCTTGATTCAGATCTTGAGGTGGGAAGGCACACTTTAAATCTGGGCCACCCGTTCTGCTGGAGGCCTATATAGGACGTGGAAGAAGGAAGCTCTGATTTGTTGTCTGCTTGCCTTCTCCTTGCTAGCACACCCATTCCATCACTGTCATTGGAGCCTAATTCTTCAGGATTCCAGCATGTGCAGAAGACCAGCTATGACATTAGCCTTGTGGGACTGGGCAGCTACTAGATTCTTGTGCTTTCTGTTCACAGCCAGCCGTTGTTGGATTAGCTGGACTGCAGCCTGTAAGACATTCCAACAAATCACCCCTTTTAGACATATCTAGAGAGGTTCATTCCATAATTCCTGTGACTCTATAAAGAACCATGACTAATACAAGGGCCCTGTCTCAAACATGTTCCTTTTAGACACACACACACACAAGCCAGTAGGGCACAAAAGGATAATCTTACTAAGAGCCCAACACTTAGGGCTGGAGAGATGGATCAGGGGTTAATAGTACGTCAATTATTTTCACTTCTTTAGATATTACTCATCCACCTACAAACATTAGGACTATTTCTAGAAATTATATTGCATTCTTGAGACAGCTACTGACTGCTTTTCCAGAGAGCTGGATTCCCAGCACCCACGTGCCTGCTCACAACTATCTGTAACAACTCCAGTTCCTGTGGATCCAGTGCCCTCTTCTGGCTTCTACAGGCAATGTATTTTCTTTCTCTAGGACTTTTTTAAAGTAAAGGTCGGAGCTGGAGAGTTGGCTCAGTGGTTAAAAACATTTGATGCTCTTGCAGGGCTGAGGTTAGAGTCCCATTATCCACATGGGGCAACTCATAGCTACCTGCAACTCTAGCTCCAGAGAATCTGATGCACTCTCCTGGGTTATGTGAGCACTCACACACATGTGGCATACAACCACACAAATATAAATAACATAAAAATGAAAATAAATCTTTTATTTTATTTTATTTTTTTGGTTTTTACGAGACAGGGTTTCTCTGTATTGTTTTGGAGGCTGTCGGTCCAGCCCGGCCTCGAACTCACAGAGATCCGCCTGCCTCTGCCTCCCGAGTGCTGGGATTAAAGGTGTGCGCCACCACCACCCGGCTGAAAATAAATCTTTAGAAAGAAGATATTCAGGTAATATAAAATTAACTACTACTACTATTTTAACTACTTCTCTTTTCACCTAGTGTTAGGAATTAGAGCTAGGGTGCTATGCACTCTGGCAAGTGTCCTGATACTGAACTACACCCCTGCCCCAAATTAATAATTTAATAAATGAGTGATTTAAGCATTTAGTAGGTCAAAACATGCAACTGCCTCCCTTATCTACTCCTCCATGTTTCATTATCCCCAAAGGAAGCTCTGTATTTGTTAAGCAGCCTGCCTAACATTGATCGTCCCTGAGCCCCAGTACACATGTTTTCTGGGGTACTGCAGTGAGGAACTTTGAAGAACAATTAGAATAACGGTGTTAGTAGTGATGACATCACAGGACCCGAGGGGAAAAGTCCAGGACAGCAGAGAGCAGGACCAGGTGCTGTCCCACCTGACACACAAGTCCTAGGAGCCACTGTGTGACCTTGGTCTGTCTGTGCCTCCACCTCCCGCCCCAGCAATGACGAGGCTTCAGCATCTCTGACCGTAAGTCGATGCCCGGGAAATGCAGCCAAGAGTACAGATCCGCTGGTGCCTCCAGAACTGTGAAGTGTCATGATGAAAACTAGAACCCAACTCTGAAGAAAAACACACTATTTCTCTGTAAACAAGTTAAAGGCACAATACACTCGAGAGTCCTAGTTACCGTGGGAGGACTGCTGTTTCCACTAAGGTATGTATGGACAAACTTCAGGACAACATCATGTCACCCCAAGGAGGGGAAAATGCTTGCACACTTTGAGCTGGCTCAGAGAGCTGAGGTCACAGGGCAGGGCAGATCGTCTGGTGTGAAAACCAGAGGTTAAAACTTCCCCAGAAATTCCACACTCTAGCTCCTTGCCCCTGAAATATGCAAAATGAATTTTAGGTCCAACTTCATCATGTTGTGTGACTTGGTGTTTTCCTGGAGGTCATCCAGTGGGGTTGGTCAAGTTCCCTCAGGAACTGGCAATCTCTACGGCAGGTGGCTCAAATCAGAGGAAGCTTGTGGGGTTGCTGCTCAAGGAGGCAGAGGCACATGAGAAGCATGTTGGGGATCAGCTGGGAGACACTGCTGACGACCACTGAGCAAGGGAACCTCTCATGTGTCACCACCAGGTATTGGATTCTGCCAGCTACCTGGGTGAGCCTGGAAGTGATTTCTCTTCAGAGAGTCTCACAGAGCAGAGGCCATGAGCATGGGGTACCTGGCATCTGGCCCACAGAACTCTGCTCTAATAAATGGGTCGTTTCAAGCAGCAAGGTGTGTGGCAATTTGTTATTTGGCACACACAAAAAATAAATATTCAGGGTGACAGATGGACTGAATTCTCCTGGGGGAACAAGCCTTGCAGCAAATGAACTGCTCAGGAACCCATTCACCTGGGTAGAAAAGGGAATGGAGCAGTTGCCATCAAAGCGGGGGAAGATAACAGAAACTGAGCATACCCTATATTTGTTGCTTTTCTCCTTGTAGTGGCATGCCACTTGGCATTGTTGAAAGGAGAAGGGATATGTTTCGGCTCGTAGTTTCAGAGATTTCAATCCATGGTCCCTTGGTCACACGTGGCTGGGTATAATTTCATGGTGGCAGAAGGGTGGTGGAGGCTGTTCACCTCAGGATGGGCAGGAACATGAAGAAAGCACTGGAACTAGGGAGAACTTTAACAGGTGTGGCCTCAGTGGTCTGTTTCCTTTTTACCTTTACCCTACTTCCTTAAAAGGCGCTAGAATCTCCCAAAATACCACCAGCTTGGAACCAAATGTGTAACACGGGAGTCCATGGTGTCATTTCATATCCAGACCACCTCAGGAAATCCCTCCCTCCCTCCTTCCCTTCCTCCCTCTCTCTTTTTTTGTTTTTTCAAGACAGGGTTTCTTTGTATAGCCCTGGCTGTCCTGGAATTCATTCTATAGACCAGGCTAGCCTCACAAGGATCCGCCCCCCTCTGCCTCCCAAGTGTTGGGTCACTACTGCCTGGCTAGCAAATTTTTATTTTATTTATTTTTTGAGATAGGGTTTATCTTAAGTCTCTTCTTTTTAAAGAGAATATGACAGAAAGCACTCTTGCCTCCAATCCTGCCTTGGAGCACCTCCAGAATATGGAAATACGTAATGAATTTGAACATGGGCTGAGGGAGGTCAGGGTGGTTTCAACCTCAGAGCAGCCACCCGGGAAGATGGCTGCCAGTGGGAACGACATGGAACTTGATGATGGAGAGAGCGGAAAGGAGCAGGGGCAGAGAGTGACTGGGGCAGACGGGAGAGTGGGCTTGGCTCTGTGGGTGGATACATGACCTCTCAGTGGTCTTTCAGGACATGGTTGTGTGGAGCCGTGGGGTGGCGCTGAGCACCTGTTGATAGCCTGAAGTCTGCTCCCTGCCCTGGAGGGAGCTTCCTACATGAAATGACCCCAACTGAAGCACCTCTGCTAAACGAACACATTGCTTGGTTGAGGGGAAAGAACCAGCCCATGACTGTCCACATGAGGTTTCCTCATCCAGGGAATCCTAAGCTAATGCAGTGCAGGGTTGGGGCCTGTTTTCTTTGATAAGAAAATCTCCTTCATTTATGATTTTATGCTTATCATAAAATAGACTGCAGCCCCTTGGGGGAAGGAGGGCGGAACTCAGAGGAAGCCCCAGGGTGGGTCTTTCTCCTTATGCATGCTCAAGTATGCTTGAAGTGTATTCTGTACACTTCTGAAACACAAGTCTGGCCAGGGTGGCTCCCTCCCTCATGGCTCAGTCAGTTTCTGGAAATTTTGAGTTCCTGACCTCTGCACACCCAGTCTTCCTTACAGTCTGGCCAAATGTGAGAAAGAGGGCTGGCTCCTCCAGGCTTTCTCCATCCCTGGCTGAGGCACAGCTGCTCCAGGGTAGTAAGTGAGTTGCCCCCTGCAGAGAATCTGATCCCACCTCTCCTAAGGCTTCTTGTGGCTTGGTATTCCTGCTCCAATCTCTGCCTCCATCTTTCTGTTTCTCTTAGCTTGATCGTGGATATGGTGCCTGGGATTTCATTTCTAGATCACTAATATACTCTCACATCTGTAAGCACCTCTTTGCCGAACAAGGTAGCCCGTAGAGGGTGAGGTGGGCCTGCCTTTTGGGGATCCTTCACCACTACAGCAGTGGTGATAGGAGAGCAGGTGCCCTTGAGAGCAGGGCAGGCTCTAGCTCTGAAGTAGAGGGATGAGAGCCTGTGCCTGCCTGGTCACTGCTGGCAGGAGTGAGCCCATAGTGCTTTTTTGTTGTTCTTTGTTTTTCTGGCAGTGGAGAGCAAGCAGTTCTCTGGGGCCCAGGAAAGGCCAGATGGTGCATCTGTGGGCAAATGGGGTTGGGGAATCTTAGGTAGGATGGCCTCTCTCTATCCTGATGCCCTGGGTAGGCGACATCCCCCGAGGCCAGAGCTCTCTTGATTAGTGTGGGCATTTCCCAGTTTGTCTGACTGTGGGTGAGAGGGAGGCAGGCTCCACTGGGGATGTAAGAGGGTGGGGTGGATGGATCTAGGGGAAATGAGTTGGGCCAGTGCTGGTGGGAGAGTAGGGACACTTTCATTCTCAGATGAGGGCCTTTTCCTAAACAGAACACTAGAAACAAGAACCAGTGGCAGCTGCTGGCAGTGGGGTGACCTGCATGCCCTGGCCCACTCACCTACTATGGGTGGTGGTTTTTTTTTTTCTCTTACCTTCAGAACTTATTTTAAGAGGAAAAGTCGTGGGGGGGGGGGGCTGCAGCTCAGCAGTGGAGGACTTGACTAGTATGTATGAGGTCCTGGATTCAGTTCCCAGCACTACATAAAAACAAGGATAAAGCACACTGCGCATTGTGAGCTGACGCAACTGCTGTTTGCTCTCTGCATCCAGCAGTGGCAGGTGGGAGTTGTTGAGGCCTGGCACTGACTGTCCTCACCGTCTTGTTCTCTGTAGCTTTCCCAGCCTCACCCCTGGGAAACTGAGCTCTGAGGTCTCCAGTGTGCCCACATCTGTGGCATCACCACTGTCATCAGCCATTCTAATGATGTTCGGCTCTCCAAAAGCCTTTCTCTAAATGCAGTTGTCATGAGCAGACAGGAGGCCAGCTGAGCACAGCCATGGGCTTGCTCTTCTGTTGTGTAGCAGTGGGGTAGGAGAAGGAGCACTTTTCAGAAGAAAGATTTAAAGCCACCCTGGGAGACTGTTCTGTCTCATTGGCTGTCTGTGACATTTTCCTTTGCTGCTAGGATTTTATTCCATGAGGTAATTGTGCTTGGAGTCAACATTATTAGGAGTGACCCAGTGGAGCTAACTGGGAAGCTGACATTGTGAAAGCTTTTAATTTGCCTCACTTGATGGGACCCATGTTTAATATGGTTATTATTGCTGGGTTTTATGTGTCTTGGTATCTTAAAAATTTATTCCTGGCTCCAGGAGATATTTATTGCAGCAGTCCCATGGGATAAACCGAGACAGGCTCCCTCCATGGCTCAAGGACAACATGGGCCTTATCTGTCCTGCTGGGTTGGGTGTATGTTGAGCGGAGCCCACTGTAGTTAGTGTTTGGGTAGCTTACAAATCAATGCTTAATCTGTGAGGAAAACAAACATACAAGATCAAGCCACCACCATGCTCTATTAAGGAAAACATGTTCTGGGTGGTTAAACCTCTAACTGTACCAAAAGAAAACAAAATTATGACAGAAAAAAGATACATAGAGAAGAAGCAAAGGCGTATGAGGTAGGAAGTGGGAGAGGCAACCTGAGACTAGATTAAATAACCTGAGTCCAGAGACAGCTTTGACTTGGGAGAAAACTACCACAGAGTTCAAAGACAGAGGTCAGAGAGGGGAAACATAATAAAACTCTATCAGCACCATTATGAAAAGTACCACAAGCCACTTAGAAATGTTCCAGGGAAACAGACAAAGGCCTCCATCTCCACAAGTCAGGCTGAGTGATCCTGCAGCCCAGGGGCAGTTAGGGTTGCTCCACCAACTTTAGCTTGTAGTATCCATTTCTTAGACCATGATGGCTTGCTTCTGAGGGCTGTCAGAATACACAGCCACATCTAGCTGCAAGGGAGGCAGAGAAACATGAGCTGTGTGACAGCTGAAAATTGAGGTACTTTGTTTCAATGGGAAATGGTGGTAGGGTTAAGAATAGCATAGTATAGACACAAACAGACAGTAGAAGAAAGATAATCCATGTTCATCCTCACTAGCCATCAACAATTTTGAAAGTGAGACCTTGTTTCTCTTGATGGTTGTATTGGTCAGGGTTCTCTAGAGGAATAGAACTTATAGAATGAATGTATATATTGGAATTTTGGAGTGACTTACAGACTGTGGCCCAGCTAGTCCAACAATGGCTGTCTGGTCTGCCAATGTAAGGTCCAAGAATCTATTAGTTGTTTGGTTCATGAGGCTGGATGTCTCATCTGGTCCTCAGTATATGCTGGAATCCCAAAGAAGTAGGCTCTAATGCCAGTGAAGGAACGGACTTGCTAGTGAGAGTAAGAGCAAACAGGCAGAGAGAGAGCTTCCCTTTTCTATGTTTTTACATAGGCTGCCAGCAGAAGGGGTGGCCCAGATTAAAGGTGGATCCTCTCACCTCAGAAGATCTTTATTAAAAGTGAGTCTTCCCAGTGCTGGAGAGATGGCTCAGAAGTTAAGGGTGCTGGCTGCTCTTCCAGAGGTCCTGAGTTCAATTCCCAGCAACGACATGATGGCGCACAACCATCCCTAATGAGATCTGATGCCTCCTTTTGGTGTCTAGGCCTACATGCCAGAACATTGTATACGTAAAAACTAAATACAGCTTTAAAAAAAAGGGAGTCTTCCTACCTCAAAGAATCAGGTTAGAAGTGGGTCTCCCACTTCAAATAATTTAATTAAGGACAAAAAAAAATCTCTCACAAGCATGCCCAGCCATTTATGTTTTAGCTAATTCTAGATGTGGTCAAGTTGACAATCAAGAATAGCCACCACAACTGTGTATTCCTGGCTCTCCCTTTGCAGAGTTCCTCAGGATTCCTGCCTGCTGCTGCTTGCTAGGAGGCCATGGTAGGGGATGGGCATGTTGAGAAGGACACCGCCAGGGTCCTTCCTGACGCTGAGTCCTGGACCGTGGCTTCTAACACTGCTTCCGTCTCTCCAGACTGAGGCTGAGGCTGTTTCGTGCTGACAGCAACCCTATTGACTTTTCACAACTTCAATCTTCTTTTTCAACTTTGTCACCAATTCCCTGTTATTAATTTCCTGTTTTAGGTTCTAAGAATGATTTCTGTTTTCTAGTTTGGATATTTGGATATTGCTTTGTGTTAGTTAAGTTTTTCATCACTGTAACAAAATACTTTAGATAACCAACATATGAAGAGAACAGGTTTTCCTCACTGAGGTGCCAGCCCACAGTTTTGTTTTTGTTTTTGTTTTATTTGTGTGTGTGTGTGTATGTGTGTGGTGTTTTTTTGAGACAGGGTTTCTCTGTGTAGCCCTAGCTGTCTTGTAACTCACTCTGTAGACCAAGGCTCCCTCTGCCTTCTGAGTGCTGGGATTAAAGTCATGTACTACCACTGCCAGGTTAATGCTTTTTTTTAAGTTTTATTTTGATTATTTTTAATTATGTATATTGTGTGTTGTCTTAGGGTTTCTATTGCTGTGAAGAGACATGACCATGGCAACTCTTATAAAAGAGACATTTAATTGGGGCTGGCTTACAGTTCAGGGATTTAGTTCATTATCATCATGGCGGGAAGCAGGCAGACATGGTGCTGGACAAGCAGCTGAGAGTTCTGTGTCTGGATCTGCAGGCAGCAGGAAGAGAGGAAGAGAGAGTGAGTCACTGGGCCTGGATCGAGCTTCTGAAATGTCAAAGCATCCCAACACACACACACACACACACACACACACACACACACACACACACACACACTTCCTCCAACAGGGCCACACCCACTCCAACAAGGCCACACCTCCTAATAGTGCCCCTCCCTATGACTCTATGGGGGCCATTTTCATTCAAACCCCCACCACATGTGTATCTGTCTGCGTGCGCACACATGTATGTGAGTGTAGGTACCCACAGAGTCCAGGAATGTCAAATCTAGCCGAAACCTGAGTTAGGGGTGGTTGTGAGCCACCTGGAGTGGGTGCCAGGCCTCTGCAAGAGTAGTATATACCCTTTTTTAAAAAAATGTATAATTCTTTTTTTAAAGATTTATTTATTATGTATACAGTATTCTGCCTACATTCATATCTGCAT
Source organism: Mesocricetus auratus (assembly GCF_017639785.1). Classification (NCBI taxonomy): domain Eukaryota; kingdom Metazoa; phylum Chordata; class Mammalia; order Rodentia; family Cricetidae; genus Mesocricetus; species Mesocricetus auratus. Next base: position 14,389,794 of record NW_024429190.1, on the reverse strand, counting down.
ACTAGAAGAGGGCACCATATTTCATTCAAGGTAGTTGTGAGCCACCATGTGGTTGCTGGGAAATGAACTCAGGTCCTCTGGAAGAACAGTCAGTGCCTTAACCTCTGAGCCATCTCTCCAGCCCGTATAATTCTTTTTTAAATTTAAATTAGAAACAAGCTTCTTTTACATATCAATCCCAGTTCCCTCTCCCTCCCCTTCTCCCCTGCCCCCCACCGACTCCCTATCTCATCCCCTTTCTGCTCCCCAGGGAGGGTGAAGTCTTCCATGGGGGATCTTCAAAGTCTGTCACATCATTTGGAGCAGGGCCTAGACCCTCCCCCGTATGTCTAGGCTGAGAGAGTATCCCTCTATGTGGAATGGGCTCCCAAAGTCCATTCGTGTACTAGGGATAAATACTGCTCAGCTACCAGAGGCCCCACCCACTCTGACATCCTTGTTCAGGGAGTCTGGAACAGGCCTATGCTGGTTTCCCAGCTATCAGTCTGGGGTCCATGAGCAACCTCTTGTTCAGGTCAGCTGTTTCTGTGGGTTTCTCCAGCCTGGTCTTGACCCCTTTGCTCATCACTCCTCCCTTTCTGCAACTGAATTCCAGAGTTCAGCTCAGTGCTTAGCTGTGGGTGTCTGCTTATGCTTCCATCAGCTACTGGACGAAGGCTCTAGAATGTCATATAAGGTAGTCATCAATCTCATTATCTGAGAAGGGCATTTAAGGTAACCTCGACTATTGCTTAGATTATTAGTTGGGGGTCAACTTTGTAGATCTCTGGCCATTTCCCTAGTCCAGATCTCTCTTTAAACCTATAATGGCTTCCTCTATTATGGCATCTCTCTTCTTGCTCTTCTATATTCTTCCCCTGACTCCTTCTTCCTGCTCTTTCCTCTACCCTCCTCTTTCTTCTAACTCCCTCTTCCCTCCCCCCACACTCCCAATTAGCTCAGGAGATCTTGTCCCTTTTCTCTTCTCCAGGTGCCCATGTATGTCTGTTTCTCTTAGGGTCCTCCTTGTTTCCAAGATTGTAGGCTGGTACTCCTTTGAAGAGCAGTCAGTATACACTCTTAACTGGCTCCCATGGTTGATTCTTATAGTAAGGCTACACATTGTGTGCTTGATTTTTACAGTAAGGCTACACTGTGGCATTTCCTCAACTGGGAAGCAAAGAGGAAGGTACATGTCAGGATCCCCAGTGATCTCACCAAGCCCCACCTCCTAAAGATTCCACCTCCTCCTAGTAGGACCACCCTGGAGACCAAATCTTTAACATTTGGGTGCTTAGGGGACACTCAGAATCCAGACCACAGCCCTGTTAGACTTAAGTGCCAATGTGCAAGCTGTCTAGCTGTGGAGAAGAGAGCTCTGTTCAACTCTGGCAAGTGCCTTCCATCACAAATTCCACCCTCAGGAATTTGTTCTGAGGAAATGGCCATGCAGGTGTGGGAGGACATGGGAGAAGTTGTTCACAACTGCAAATGCTAGCAAAACCTACCTTTGAAAGCTGCATTAGTGGTGTAGTTAAAACATTACTTATGGGGCTAGAGAGATGGCTCAGAGGTTAAGAGCACTGACTGTTCTTCCAAAGGTCCTGAGTTCAATTCCCAGCAACCACATGGTGGCTCACAACCATCTATAATGAGATCTGGTGCCCTCTTTTGGCCTGCAGAATGCTGAATGCATAATAAATAAATAAACAAATCTTTTTTTTTTAAACCCAGACATTTCTTATGATGGCCCCATCAGTAATCCCTATGCAAGCTGGAGGACCTGAGTTCTATCCCTAGCACCACATTGAAAAACAAAGCAAACAGACTGTGTGCAGCTGATGTGTCATTGTAGTTCCAGCACTGGGGAGGCAGAGAGACACTAAAACCTAGTACTCACTGCCCAGCTGCTCTAGCCTACTTGGTGATCCCAGATTCAGTGTGATATCAAGTGAAAAAAAGAAGGAAAAAAAGGTAGAGACTGGGGCTGGAGAGATGGCTCAGCAGTTAAGAGCACTGACTGCTCTTCCAGAGGATCTGAGTTCAATTCCCAACACCCACATCAGTTACAGACTCAGAATTACCTGTAACTCCAGCTCCAGGGGATCCAACACACTTCTGGCCTTCTTAGATTTCTGCACATACATGCATATACCCAATTAAAGGTACACACACATAAACATAATTAAAATAAACTTAAAGTGGAGAATGAGTGAAGAGGGTACCTGATATTGACTCTACACACACACACACACACATACACACACACACACATTCATCTGCATACATGTGTACACACATAGAAATACACAGAGTTTCAACATTGCTGTAGAATGAAGCTTTATGCAGCCAAAGTATTTGTGCAGCCCGGAGAGCTGTTGAGACAGTGTGTGCGGTGTAGTTTAGCGAGTGTGCATGCATCTGTACACTGGAAAATGAAATTTCAGGTTGTGCCTCTTGGTGCACTTTTTTCTCCTGTAGCAGTGCTTGTGAATAATCCTTATTTTCTTGTACTTTAAGAGATATTTGTGTGCCAATCACGTATTATTTGTGTAGAAGAGCATTAGAGAGCTGGTGAGGAGTCTGCTCTGTGGGGCCAGTGGCGGAGGTGTTGCTCCTGGCTAGGGCAAGCTTAGGAGCAGAGGCTGTGTTCTCTATGAGGGCAGCAGGCAGTAGCTGCCTCTTCAGGGTGGGTCTCTTTGTTCCCTCCTTCTGTTCTGGCCTCTCCACATCCCCCTGTCAGTTGCCACCCCAAAGCCAATTCATCAGCTTTTCCCTGCTGCTCAGATTTGCTTTTGTTCTGAGAAAGGAGTGATGGCATGGGGTGTGCTTCTGGGGACCCTGCAGATGTGGTGGAGTGCAATGTGGCTCCCTGTGGGGCTAGTCAAACTCAATTAGGCTTCCCTGGAGAGCTTTGTGTGTGGCTCTCCAGGCCAGGCCTTTGGAAACCCCATTTTACTGTTTGTTCCTTGTCGTGGGCTGGAACTGCTCAATTTTATAGTAAACATGTGAAACCAGGGCAGATTCCCTACTCCAGGTGGGGTTCTACAACCTGATTCTATCTCCATCATGTCTTGTCAGGGTAGAATTGTTCTATGTATGCCAGAGAATGGTGTACAATAGCTGTGCTTTTGGTTTCTAATTAATGAGTTTATTAAGTATAGTCAGTCATAGTAAAAGAGTAAATAGTGAGCAGCAGCAAATAGAAAACTAACGGTACAGCAAGTGCTCACAACTCCCAGCGGAAACAAGTGCAGTAGGCTGACAGAGTAAACAAAGTCACACCATCAAGTCAGGTCTTAGATCATATAGCAGCAACCGACTGGGGAAACCCCGTGGAGGCAGCCGCCTGGCATTCCCCTTGGAGAGCCCAGGGTGGAGTGGAGTGTCACCTTGGGTGAGGCTTCAAAGATGGCAGCCATGTAACATCATTGAGTGGTGCTTAAAGTCACCCACCAGAAATGACTGGGAAAGCTTTAACAGTCAGCTGCATCCCCATTGAAAGTTTCAGGCAGAGCAGGCTCCTCTCCCTGAGCAAACTTCCCGCTTCTCTTCTCCACTGCCGGCATCTGCGGATCGTGGGATAAACAACGTGAGTGTCTGTTGGAAGGTCGCCTTCCACTGCTTCAAGCCCACAGTCTTTTCCCTCTGTCTTTCTGTTCCCCATCCTCCCACCCATGCCTGCTGTTGTAGACTCTGGGACAGCAGGACTGGGTGTTTGGAGAACTTTGAGAGGAAAATGTTTGAGTCTGATGTGATGGGAGGGGACCCATCTCCCAAAGCCAGCTTCTCAATGAACAGCACAGGGCAGTTTACCAATGGAATGTGCATTATAGAGTTGAAGCTTGGCAGGTGTCTTGCACTCAGGGTGAGGGAGACAGCTCTGGGCTTTGGTCTCCTTTGCCTTTGCAGAATTTTTTAAAAATCATAGTTAATTAACTCCTTTTACTGTGCAGTTTTTTTTTTCTTTCCCTAAGCTCCCTGTGCTGCCATCCCTGAGGCCCTCTGGCACTGGGGGAGCTTAACTCAGGGCCTTCCCAGATGATTCAAATTTATTTCTGCTCCGGAACTGCTTGTCACAGTTATGTGGTCTCCACATCTCCTAACCCTGGCTACACAGAGCTGTTGTTCCCTTTCTGGACAGGGTGGTCACCTGTACCTGGCTCTATCTGCAGGGTCCAGAAGCTCCCAGACACTCTAAAAACTGCTTGCTTTTTCTCAAATGAAGGGGACTTTTTCCAGAAGGTTCCTTCTCAGCAGTGGGGCCTGACTTCCTGAGAGTTTCACTGAGGGAAGGGGCTCTTGGGAATGGACCTTTTACCAGCCTTGGAAGCTGTTTCCCCTTCTCATGCATGGGACCCGACTCTTGATGCCTGTCACATCCTCAGAATTACTCCAGGGGAGCTGGAGCAATGACTCAGCATTTGAGAGCATGGTTGCTCTTCCAGAGACCTAAGTTCAGTTCCCAGCACCATGTACAGAAACATACAATACATAATTAAAATAACATAAACAAATCTTTAAAAAATTGCTCTTTCAGGGATGTAAGCCATGGCTACTACCTTGACACCTCCCTTCGAGACCCCTCTGCCCCCGCCTGCCCCATGGGAGTAATCTGCAAAGATGTAAGCAGGTAACCCCCTTCCTGCCACCATGGATGCTGCCATGCCTTTTCCACCATGAAGCTGAGCTAAAATAAAATTTTCCGTCCTTGAATTGCATCTGTTATGAATTTTGTCACAGTTACAAGGAAAGTAACTAATGCAGTCCCCAAGAAGACTATTGAGTGGATATTCTTTAGTTAGATGTAGTTATTAAAGTCTCTTGTGCTTTAAAATTCATTTGCTAGTCTGGCAGTGGTGGTGCACGCCTTTAATCCCAGCACTTGAGGGACAGAGGCAGGTGGGTCCCTGATTTTGAGGCTAGCCTGGTCTAATGAGTGAGTTCCAGCTTGGACAGCCAGGACTACACAGAAAACCCTGTCTTGAAAACAAACAAACATACATACAAAAGAACAAAAAGGAAGGAAAAATTAAGTTGTTAGTTACTAGCTGTTGCTGCAACAAAATATCTGACGGAATCAACTCCAGGAGGGAAGGGTTTGCTTTGTCTCGGAGTTGGTCATGGTCACAGGAGTATAGGGTGTCTGGTCATGAAGAAGGGCACTATGGAACCCCGGTCCATGCAATCATGATGTCCACATGTAAGGTGGCGCCTCCTTCCACAATTAGCCCCGTCTAGAAAAGCCCTCACAGGTGTGCCCAGAGGTCTGTTCCCATGGTGATTTAGATCTCCGTAAGTTGAAAATCAAGATCAGCCTTCATTAGGTGAGATGCTCAGTGAACAGGTACTTGGGTCGCAAGCCCAACAGCCCGACCTCAGTCCCTGGCTCCAGCGGTGGAAGAACAGCGCTGATGGGCAACAGCAGCCCTCTGCTCCCACTTCCTGCTGCGGCGTGCACATGTATGCACACAGCAACAATAATAATATCTGACGGCCAGAGAAATGGCTCAGCAGGTGGAGGTGCTTGCACGCAGGCCTGATACCTGAGTTAGATTCTCAGATCCTACACGGTGGCAGGAGAGAACGCACTCTGACAGTTGTTCTCTGACCTCTGCGTTTGCTGTGGCATGCCCACAGTCACACACATGCAGATGCACAAAGTAAGTAGTACACAAATAAAAAGACTCCCCTTCACAATTTTTCTTCCCATTAAGTTGTATTCCCATTTCTGTGTGTGTGTTTGTGTTGTGCATGTATGTATGCATGTTTGCATGTGTGGGGACACACGTGTGTTGGTGGATGCACATGTGGTTCTGGGGATACAAAATCTGGTTCTCATGCTTTCATAGCAAGGGCTTTAATCACTGGGCCCAACCCAGGTTGTATTTCCTAAGTGTAAATCTGCCAATCATAGTCTGTGGCTTGGCTCTTCATTTCTTAACAGAATTTTCAGAACAACGGGCCTTTAATGGTGATAAAGTCCCATTTACCGAATTTTTTCCCTCCTTTGTATAAAGTTAGTGGATTTGGGTGTGAGCTAAGACATCTTTTGTGAGGCAGAGGCAGGCAGATTTCTGAGTTCGAATCTACGGAGCAATTTCCAGGACAGCCAGGGCTACATAGAGAGACCCTCAAACCAAACAACAACCACAGGAAAAGTCCCCGCAAAACAAAATAAACAAAAAGGAAAAGAAAGCTTTATTAAAGCCAAGTGTAGTGCCACACACCTTTAATTCCCAAGCTCAGGAGGCAAAGCAGGCAGAGCTCTGTGACTTTGAGGCCAACCTGGTCTATACAGTGAGTTACAGGACAGCTAGAGCTACATAATGAGACCTTGTGTCAAAATAAATAAGTAAATAAACTAAAAGAAAGAGATCTCTGTCAGGCTCAGAGCCTGCGTGGAGAGGAAGAATGTGGCATTCTGTGGGAGAGAAAGGGAGTCATGGGAAGAAGTGATTGCAGGGGTGCCAGGAGTGCAGAGCAGCAGCACCCTGATGCTGGCCTGCCTCCTCCTAGCCTCCATTCTGTAGTCTTCCTTCATATTGTGGTTGTTGTTCAAATTATCAAGTAAACCAAATAAAACTAAGAGGCACCTGGCTTCAACTGATGTTGTCATAATGGGAGAGTATCTGGAATCCACAGCTGCAACAACAACAAAAAAGATATAGGCATGGTAGTGTGTGCTTGTAATCTCAGTGCTGGGGAGGTAGAAACAGGAAGGTCCTGGGGCTCATAGTCAGCAGACCTAGCCTACTTGGTGAGTTTTAGGGATCATCCCGTCTCTCCCCCTGGCCCTGGGATTACAGGTACATACCCTCACTCCTGTCTTTTGTGTGGGGCTTCAACCCAGGTACCCATGCTTGCTCAGCAAGCACCTTACCAACCGAGCCACCGCCCCCCTCCTTCCTCTTCTTATAAAGCAGTTAATGCCACTCTGGGCTCCCACACACATATCCTCACCTAACCTCTCAAAGACTTTTCCTTCAGATGCCACCATGGTGCTACTTGGGGGATTGTGTCTACTTGGGAAATCCTGGCAAGGGACATTCAGACCATGACATGCTACATTGTGGAAAAATCTTTAAAGAAGCCTGACCCAAAAGTCACATATTGTATGACTCCATTTACACTACTGCCCAGAACAGGCAATCTACAGACAGCAGATTTGGGGCTAACAGGAAGGTGACTGCCAGTGTGTGTGTGTGTGTGTGTGTGTGTGTGTGTGTGTGTGTGTGTGTGTGGTTTCTTTAGGGTTATTGAAGACATTCTGTAACTCGCTCATGATGACTGTTGCACAATCTAGGAATATGCTAAACCCTGCTGAACTGCAAGCTCTAACTAGAAGAATTTTACGTAAGGTCCATCTTTTTGTTGTTGCTCAACTCCCTTTGTAGACTAAGCTGGCCTTGAACTCACAGAGATCTGCTTGCCTCTGCCTCCTAGGCATGGTACATCTTAATAAGCTGTTTGCCAAAGCAGATTTCTTTGTTTTGGGGACTGGCTGAAGGGCTTGCAGTCCTGGCCTATTAGCCTGGCACCCACTGAGTGGCCTGGGGGAGGTGTTGCAGAGGATGGGCTCCTCGGGGAGGGTTTGGTGGTTATAGAAAGTGGTAACCACTCTGTTTTCTAAGTCCTTTAGCTAGCTTGCTTAAGGTGGCATCAGTCTGCTAACCTGTCTTAACCCTCTCTGCCTCAGCTAGTAAGGCCTCTCTAAGTGCTGGCCTCTGGTGACATGCCCCTGAATCCCCCTGAATTCTGTTTTCTCTGGACATAAGCATGGGCCCAAGACCCAGGCAGGGTCATCCCAGGGCCTTGCTCCTTAAGTATGGGATAGCCTGTTCCAATCTACTGTATCCCAGGCCTGTGGAACTGCTAGGCCGAGAGTATGGGACAGTCACAGGCAGCTTGGCGTGAGCCCACAGAGCAGACACCAGGGTGCCTGGACTGGCTACTAAATCCAACTTCAGTAATCCACTCGTCTGAGCTCGGGGGGAAAAGTGCACAGTCTCATAAAATGCACTTTAAAGTATCTTTTAATCTATTGAAGTTAAAAAACAGGATCTCCCCCAGTTTCTACACCCACCTGCCAGGCAGGCCATAACTGACATTCTCCCCTCATGGCCTCTCATTGCCTATAGTCTCTCCCTGAGTGCTTCCTTGACTTTTTTCCAATCCCATGGCAGCTACTAAGTTGAACTGCCTCAGTTGGCTTATGAACAGCATTTGATTGGGAGTTTTATTAGAAAATTTAATTTTCTTTTGTAAACCCTTTGTTTAGCTAGGCTCAGTGGTGGACAACTATAGTGTCAGTTACTTGGGAAGCTGAGACAGAAGAATCACTTATTTGAGCCTGGGAGTTTGAGTTTATCCTAGGCAATACAGCAAGACCCTGTCCCTAAAGCCAAAACAAGACAAAAAAAGGATGAAAAGAACCAATTTCTAAATGGTCTGTGGTGGCTTGCAGAGAACACATCACGGCTGGGCTGGGCTGGGCTGGTGTCATCACCCATATTGCTGCAGCATGATCCTTGCCCGGTAGCTCCCTGGCACAGGGGATAGCCTAATAGAAGAGTGCTATTCATCATCATGTGACCAGTTCTCTCTGCAGGGCTGGGAGCTTCTCCAGAGTATCTTCCTTCACAATGGGGTCTGTCTCCATGTCATGGAGTAGTAGATTGAGGTTTCAAGGGGCCCTTTGTTCACTGGCAAGGTGGAGGCCAGAGCACTTGGAACTTCTGCAGTTTTCTCCTGACCACTGAGCACTGCTGTCCTTGAGTGATTAGCAGCTGTGTGAAGGCTGCTGGCTCTCCCACACTCTTCTAGTCTTCTGAGCTGGCTTTGGCATCTGTTGCAAGCAAGAAAGGCTGGGAAAGGAGCAGTGTTTGCAGAGACAGAGGGTACAGGGGATTGTTGTTTTGGGGTTTCTAAACTAGACCTAAAGTCTTAATTTACCAGGTCACCGAGCAGCCAGAGAGACATAGCCTTGCCTGCAGGGAGGCCTGTGTGCAGCTGTGCATAAGCCCGTTCTTATAAAACATTCTGTTGGGCAGCACTGGCGATAAAAGTTTTCCAGACCAAGTGGGGATCTGGCCCTCAGAATTTATGGTGAATCTCTCACAACCAACACTGACCGGAATTCATCATTTTCAAATTTTTCTCATGTGGTGTCTTTTGGGTGACTGCCTTGTCTGGCCTACCTTCAGGTGGTGTGTTGGGCAGGGGCTGTGCTGAGGCTATCCTTATTTACTCTCAAGTGGAGTTGTGTGATCTTTTGGTTAAGTTTCTGCTGTGCTCAGCTGAGGAGGAGGTTACAGAGCCATTTATACCTTTTGTGGAGTTGAGGGGAGCTCTCTCCCTGATTTGTTGACTACAAGGCCAGAGGCAGACACACATAGCTTCTCCTCTGTCTTAACCTTTCTGGAATTCAACCAGCAGTGGCCTCAGCTAGGACTCACTTGTGTTGGGTAGCTCAGTAACCCAGAGTCCAGCTGACACTACACACTGGAGCCAAGGCCTAGCTAGCCAGTGCTGGCCATCTTTGAGCCTGAGGAGGGAAAGCTTTGCGACCCCACTCAGGGGGTGACTTGTTCCCCAGGTCAGGTCCAGTGTTCAAAGTTCTGAAAGTTCAGGTGTTGCAGATGCTGAGGACCAGAAGCAGAGATGGAGGAATCTGTGGACAGGATTGACCTGGGGGCCACCAGGCAGCTTTCAGACCTTGCACAGATGGGAAGTCCATGAGGTGACAGCTTAGATTGCCGTGTGGGGGTAGAGAGGCCTCAAGTTCCTGCATGCACCCTGAGGCCCTGCTGCAGGCAGGCGGACATGGGAGGTGTGGGGTATGATGCCACGTGCAGCATGTGGACATGAGGCAGGCCTACCTGGTTGCTTCCTCGCTTGTCCTTCTGGGATGTCTGTTTGATTGACAGGTCACAGACTTTCTCCTTCCTAATGACTCCAAGGGAAGGAATTAGCACCAACCCCTCACAACTTCATGTTCTTAAAAGGTGGTGGCTGTGAGACTCCTAGCTGCACCCCACTCTCTGCCCACTTCTGTTGAGGGACACCCCAGCCCCTGTCTTCCCTATCCTTGCATATACTAGGAGTTTTAAGACTACTTTTCTGTCACCTGGATGCTCTGTCCCACTTGTTACCCTTCCCATGCTTTCCTGGAGAGTCCCTTGGGCCTCTCTATCCAGAGTTGCTGCTGCAGTGGGCAGGTAGACAGGTCAGCTTGGTCTTTCTTGGGTCACTCAGTGTACATAGAGGACAGGTGTTCCTGCTGTCTGCATGGTTCCCATCTTCACTCTTGAGAGGATGGTGATTCTGCTTTGCATCTCATCCCTCTTGCAGCCCCAGCCCCAGCATCCCTGGTCCATATCAGTGCTGCTTGTGAGGGTGGGGCCCTTTCTTGAGGGAAGGATGTATAGTATTTGGTTCCTTATCCTGGTCAACTGTTTCTTGCTGTCTGTAATAAGCATTCTTCCCGCCAGCCTGGTTCCTGAGCCACATGAGTCCCAAATGAACACGCAGGACTCTCCACTCTTGACTACATTTCCCAGAATCCTCCTTGACTCTCACCTATCTTGCTTCCCTATTGGCCAACAGTGCTTTATTTATCAACCAACAGGACAGACGTATACACAGAAGGACTTCCCTCATCAGCTGTCATTCTTGTGCACACTAATGAAGACACTAGGGACTGTGCATGCAGTTTGCTGGGCATTCATGGTGTCTGCCACAGCGCTGCAGGGTCACTGGACTGTGGAGGAAGTGTTTGGGATTGGAGCCCATCTGACCCCTTCAGGGTCAAGGCTGCAGACCCTTCCTTCCCCAAGCCGTTGTTCCTTTAATCACGTTATTTAAATGGTTTATTTCTATTTTTACCACAGTTTTGGTGTTTGCTAATGTGAACAAAAACAAAATGTGTCAGCTTGTCTCTCAAGGAGTGCTGTGAAGGCTGTGAGAGGTGCTGCGACCTAGGGCTCCCAGCGGCCCCACACCTCCGAGGATAGGCAGCTGTGGATCCAGGTCAGGTGGGGGGCATGTGCCTCTAGGTACTTGTGTGGATGAGTGGGACAAGGGTACCTGAGGAGGGCCTCGGTCAGTGTTTGGAGGCAATGAGGAGTTCCATCCATGGAGGCCTGTTGCCAACAGTTATGTGTGGCCTGAGGAGCTGCTGGGGTAGGTAGTTGCTATGGTGAGAGGAGGCTTTTCTTGGTTTTCTGTGATGCTTTTGGATTTGGGGGAGTGGAGTGCAGAGTCTGGGGCTTTACTGGAGACCTGGTCCAGGAGAGGTCAGGGCCCAGAATGACACTATGGTAGACCATCCCTTCATTGAGCTTTCTAGTCTCTTCTTGTAGTCCGTGTATGGCCACTGCCTAGGGATATGCCGAGACTGGAAGGTAACCTACCAGGGTTATACATTCTGAATGTTGGGGCAATGAGTGCCACTTAGCTGGTTATGTGGTGAGGGTCCCTCTTGGAAATTGGCATTCAGATCCCAGCTGACATTCTGAGGACAACTGTTTGGGCAAGAATCCCCTAGGCTTCGTACCTCTCATGGGCTGACCTGGGCAGGAACTGTCCTCTCTGGTCCACTGAGCTGTTTGTCCTACCATCTGTGCAGGTCACAGTCCTTCTACCTGCCTGCCTGTTATTCTCTTACCTGAAGCCTGACCAGGACCATGAAGTTGCTGTCTAGAGCTACAAAGTATCACTTAATGTCCTCTAACTGCAATGTTCATGTCGTATTCAGGAAACAAGGGTGTGAACAGGATCTAGCCTTGGCACTGGCCATCAGAAAGGTCTGGGGGGTCTCACTATGGCCCTGGGCAGATTCCTAGCTTCATAGTCTCTAACATGCAACCCAGGCCGTTTGTTACTTTCAGGAGCTCCAGTCTCCCTGCCTGGACTGCAGCATAGAAGGAAGGCCCGATGTGCAGTTCTACACAGGACTGGGACTGATTCCTCTGGTGAGCAGGGTCTCTACAGATGGTTCAGGTGCCGTGGTCTCTAATTCTGCTCTAGTCCAGCCAGAAGTCGTCTGAACTACAGGGGAACACTTCACAGTACCCATGGCTGATCAAAGAGCTCTGTGGGCAGTGCCCAAGTTCACACCATGAGAACATCCACACTGACAGCCACACTCATCAGGGACCAGGCATTTTAGTGAATAAATAATGCAAACAGCTTCTTGGAGTTAGTGCTGCACTGGTCCATTCTATATTGTGACTGAAACCTGTAGTTTCTCAGCGCATGCCTGTGTTTTCCGCCTTTCCCTTTGTGGGTATGGCAGACTAGCATCCCAGGGAGAGCAGAGGACAGCCTCAGATGCCAGACCTCGTTTGAGTCAGGGTCTCCTCTCCATTGTTTGTCGCTGCACACACCAGGCTACCTGACCTATGAGCTTTGGAGCTTTTTCCTGTCTCCACCTCTCATCTCTCCCCAGGAGCACTGGGATGATAAATGTATGCCTCCATGCGTGCTTTTTAAGTGTGGGTTCTAGGGATCCGAACTCAGGTCCTCATGTTTACAGAAGAACTTTATCCAGAGTCACCTCCCCATCCCTCAAAGAATTGTTTGAAAATAAAATTTCTTTATAGTTAATTTATGAGTAAATGTTTGGTTTGTATACCTGTTTTATGCACTTAGTGATCTGAAAATTTGTTGGGAAAGGGATCCCAGTGAAAAAAGCCTAAGACCCGTTTTAACCTTTCTTCCCTCTTTCTTTTCTATTCTTTTCTTTCTTTCTTTCTTTTTTCGAGACAGGGTTTCTCTGTATTGTTTTGGAGGCTGTCCTGGAACTCACTCTGTAGACCAGGCTGGCCTCAAACTCACAGAGATCCACCTGCCTCTGCCTCCCTAGTGCTGGGATTAAAGGCATGCGCCACCACCGCCTGACTTTTTCCCTCTTTCAACAGTGTAAGTTTCCTCCACTATGGATGTCGCTATGGATGTCGTTGAGACAGTATTGACACAGTATTGTTTTAAAGGCACTCCTACAGTGTGATTTTATGATGTCATGGTGTTTGTTTCACACTTCTTCACAGAGCACTCTTCCTACTTACAGAAACCCCTTTGTTGCACACATTTTCTCTGGGGACATCAAAGCACTTAAGATCAGTCTGGCTGTGGCCATTTGTTCTGTAGCCATCTCTGCCACCTCCCTACCTCAGGCCTGCAGGCCAACCTGCATGGGGCCAGTGGCCCCCAGGTTGGTGTAGCACTGTGTGGTGAGTTGGTGAGATGGCTGTTTGGGCCCTACTCTGCATACTTACAATGAGAGACTTAGTAACCAAAATTTTCTCTTTGATCCTGTTAATCAGGCAGATTGAATCTCATTGATTTTATTAACTCATTTCCTGGGACCCCTGCCTAGAGGTTTCCTCTTGCACAGCACCTGGGCCCTTGGATAGCGTGACTGACACAATAATTAAGATCCATTCTGCTCCCACACTTTGGCCTGTGAGGAGATGGAGAACTTTAGTTCTTCAGTCTGAGATAGCAATCCTGAGGGGGCTGGTGCTGGCTCTCACTGTCGGCAGCTGGGATTTTAAAACAGCACAGGTAAAATGTTCTGAACACTCTGCATTTCTTCTGTTCAAGGTATATGTGCCTGACTGTGTGCACATGTGTTTGTATGTGTGTGTCCCCATTCATGTGTGTGCACATGTGTGTGTATGTGTGTGTGTGTATGTGTGTGTGTGTTGTGTGTGTGTGTTTTGTGTGTGTGTGTTTTGTGTGTGTGTGTATGTGTGTATGTGTGTGTGTTTTGTGTGTGTGTGTATGTGTGTATGTGTGTGTGTTTTGTGTGTGTGTGTGTTTTGTGTGTGTGTGTTTTGTGTGTGTGTGTTTTGTGTGTGTGTGTTTTGTGTGTGTGTGTTTTGTGTGTGTGTGTTTTGTGTGTGTGTGTGTGTCCGTCCATTCATGTGTGTGCATGGACATGTGTTCATACATCCCTCATGCTGCTTACTGGTCTAGACGTTGTACATCTGGTTTCCAGTGCTTTAATTTATAGAAATCAGAGCCAGGTGAGAGCAAATAAGGTTTTGTGTGCACCATTGTCAAGTCTGCAGCATCAGAATGGCCTCTGGGCCCTTCACAGGGGAGGTAGATTGTGAGAATGCCTGTATTTATGGTTACGGAGACGTTTAGAGCCAACCTGTTCCTGTGGGGTTTGAGGGTGGACACTTTGGGATACCGCCACATGGCTGGACCTGTGGGTCTTCAGCCTTAGACACCCTACCTATGGCCCTCCACATCAGACAGAACTGCTAGTGACTTCAAGGTTCTTTGTTTTTCGATTACTTAGATTACATCTTATTCTCTCGCTCTCTCTCTCTCTCTCTCTCTCTCTCTCTCTCTCTCTCTCTGTGTGTGTGTGTGTATACAGGAGTATAGGATATATTCTTATGCAGAGGCACTGGCATTCATGCTAAGCTCAGTAAGAGGGGTTCTTGGTGGGTTGATCCTGATTGCCCAGCTGGGCTCTGTAAAACAACTTAGACATGCCATATATCATTGGTACCTTCCACCTTGTCAGCGAGTCCCTCTTCCTGGCATTTATCCTCCAAGAAAGCATACAGGCCAGCTCACATATGGACACTTGCTGTGGTGGAACAAGGTGAAAGTTGTGTGGGTATTGCACACTCGGGCCATCTCTCTCTACAGTGACCCAGGAACACTCTGCACTGAGGCTGTCATTAAGTAGTGGACTCTGTGTGGGGTATCACCTGCCAGTGTAGATGCATAGTCCTCAGAACCTTGGCCTTTTGAGAGTAAGGGCATCAAGGAATTCTGGATGCTGGTGATTGGATGTTTGTCATGAGTGTGCTATGTCAGAAACATAGGCTAACTCATTTGTGTCTTCTGCAGTGTCGGAATTTACTGAACAACAATAAATTCATGAGCGATGACAGTTTTGTTGGCTGCAGTTTTCCAACCCTGCTTTCTTTAGTAGGTGGCTAAGGCAAACACAGGTTCTTTTGTATGCTTGGAAATATGTCCAAATGTGCATGTGTGCATGCACATATACTTGTATGTGGATGGAGGTCAGAGGCTAATGCTGTTCTCCATTGTATTTTTTGAGACAGATTTTCTCATTGATTCTTGAACTTGCGGATTTGTCTGGACTGTCTGGCCAGTGAGCCCCTGTGAACCTCCTGTATCTGCCTCTAAGTCTTGAGATTACAGGGATGTGTGTGTGGTGTGTGCATGTGTGTTTGTGCTTACGTGTGTGGGCATGCGTGTACGTGTGTGTGTGTGTGTGTGTTCTTACGTGTGTCGGCATGCATGTACATGTGTGTATGTGTGCATGAGTGTAGTTGCAGAAGTCTCTGTAGCAGTCAGACAACTAGCCCTGTGGAACATCTGCTGGAGATATTGATGTTTCTGAGTCACAGGGCCTGCTGAATTTTGGTAGTTGTTCCCCTGGTAGACAATTGAATGCTGGGTAGATGGGAAGGTGGGAGGACTCATGGAGGGATGTAGACCAGTAAGGTGATCCAGGGGTGGGGTGACTGAGGAGTCACCACAGTGATACCCGCTCAGCAAGGAGGTCTGGTGCTGGGCAGAGTCACACAGCAGTTCTACTCTTGAGGCTGCAGACCACAGACAGGCCTGATCAGTGCACCTGGGTGTGGAAGCCTGTGAGTGCAGTTGCCTTTGAGTCTACTGTGGATTCCTGCCCAGGGGTAGGCAAGGCACAGCTACTCCCCTAGTAGTAAGCCTATGACCAAACATTCATTGACTGACGAGCAGGTGACCCCCCTCCTGTCTTACACTGGAACTCTGTCTGGCCTCAGGAAGTGTCCATGTAAAGTGGTGTGAGTAGGAACAGTGATACGGAAGAGTCTCCCCAAAAGAAGTTGAAGTAGCTCTGGGGGGGTCTTCATGGTTTTCCTTGTGATCTGTCACCCTGATCCTGGGCCCTGAGCACTGTCCTGGCTACTGAGAGGGCTCTTCCTTTGTTACAACACAGACATGGACCTGCTTGAGGGGTGAGGTTCTGGTCTTCTAGACTGCTTGCCCTTCTCCCTAGCCTCTACCCTAAAGCCACATGAAGACTCCATGACAGAGAATGTGTCCCACTCTAGTCACAATGGAGGCTACGGGGAAGAGGGTGGGCCTTGACTCCAGTGGGGGATACACTTTAGAATGCCAGCAGGTGTGGGCCTTCTGCTTTAGGTCATTCCAGACTGAACAGTTAACTCACACAATTTGTACATGCATAATGCATGTGCCTGCTAATAGAAATGCATGCATGTCTGTATGTATATGTATACACACACACATATGTACCATGCATGTGCACACAGGTCATGTGCACACTTACCCATGTACACATGGGTGTTTGTTGGGTTTTTCAGAGCACAGAGAATAGGAAGGTGGGTGGGCCAAGGAGACCACATTAACCCTCTTGCTCTTGAGGCTGGATCCGTTCCTTGGTAATGGGTTGGTTGCAACCTGGGAGTCTATGACAGTTGGGGCTTTCCTGACAACCCTAGGGCATTGTCAGCTTCTCTGCACCTTGTTTGTTCTAAGCCTTTCTAGCATTGTGAGAACATTTGACTTTGTGGTCAGCTCATGCGTAGTATAGTTTTTAGTGCTGGGATGAGACCCATCTGAGCTACTCTTGGGGCTGAGCTAGATGCAACCCTTTACCACGCTCCCTTGTCCAGTATAAATTTTGCTTCTTGGAAGTGACATTATCCAGTTCCCAAATTCAGTACCTGGCCTGGTTGGTGAGATGAATTGTACTGGTTGCAAGCAGCAGTAGGGGCTGAAGGGACACAGGGAGGCCATTCGCCAACCGTGTACAATTGCACAAAGGGCTGTAGACAGTTTGGACCTGAGAGGCGCTCAGCCTCAGTGAGGTATCCACTCTGTGACTGCTGCCACTGTGCCTTCCTCACCTCCCATAATTACCTTGCTGGGGAGCTGGTATGTTTGAGGTCAGGGGAGCTTTGGTTCTGTTGACCCTAGTGACCACTCTGAGCTGGCTGACAGGTAAAGTGGGCCTTACCATTGATGAGTGTCCAGCACAGTCTATTGGGTGGACAGTACTTTATCCCTGCTCTGAGAAGAATCCAGGCCCCCTCCAGGAGAAAGGGGTAACAGAAGGAAGCTGTTTCTGTCAACTGGGTAATAGGTGTGCCTGTGGCTGCCCCTTCTTCCTTGGGGACTGTCAGGAGGTCCTGGCGCCTAAGCAGGGAAGCTAGTGACACTACAAGCCAGACAGGGGTCCTGGGGGCTGTGTCAGAGAATGAGACTTGATAGCCTTGGCATTGGAGAGTCATGGCCATATAAAGGAGAGGACAAGGACAGGACCGCCGTTAGTCAAACTATGCTGTGGGAAGAGAGGTGTAAGTGTGTCTTCATCTTCCTCCTTGTCTTTTTGTTTGTTTGTTTTTCCAGATAGGGTTTCTCTGTGTAGTTCTAGATGTCCTGGAACTTGCTCTGTAGACCAGGCTGACCTTGAACTCAGAGATCCACCTGCCTCTGCCTCCCGAGTGCTGGGATTAAAGGCGTGCGCCACCACTGCCTGGTCCACCCTGGTTTTCTTTTTTAATTCTTAACTCATTTCATTTGTATATGCATGTGGAGGTCAGAGGACAGCTTGTGGGACCTGGTTGCTGGCTTTGTGTGCTGAGCCGTCTCAGCTGTATATGTGCACATGAGCTTGCACACGTGAGTTAGTGTTTGTGAATGTGGGTGATGTGCCCACATATGTAGCTCAGAGGACAACCTTGGACATTGGTCCTTGTTTCTTTGTTGTTATTCGGTGTGCAGGCTAGCTGGCCTTCCAACTTGCTCAGTCATGAGCTTTCTCTGTAGATTTGGAGCCTGTCCTAGAACTTGCTCTGTAGACCAGGCTGTCCTCGAACTCAGAAATCTGATTAAATATGTGCACCACCACCATCTAGGGCCTCTCTTATCCCTACCTCCTATCCTGTCCTGGGAATGCTGGGGTATTAGGCATGTGCTGCCGTGTCTGGCCATAGGTGGGCTCTGAAGATCTGAACTCCGGGTATTATGCTTGCACAGCAGACCTTTACCCTCTCTTTTTTTGGGGGGGACCAATCAAATAACTGTTTATTGAGTGCCTGTTATGTGCTAAATATTGTTCAGGGTACCCGGGACACAGCAAGGAATAAAACAAGAAGCCCTGCCCTTGAGGGGCGTACAGTCTATCACGTATCACCACTCCTCCTGCGTACTGCTTGTGACCTGGGCAAATCACTGCACCTTTCTGCCCAACGGTAAGAGGAGGCTGGGCTGGAAGCCACTGAGCAGGGGTACTGCAGATTCGGACCCTGACCCACCAGACAGCAGAGAGGGCTGGAGGTGGACTTTAATAACAGTACAATGAGAAGGGAGGTTACACAAGCTGCTGCTGCTGCTGCTTGGTGGCGGCCTTGTTGGCCAGGTCCTTGGCCTTCTCTGTAGCTGCCAGCACTGTCTCCTTTGCTTTTTCTTTGGCCTCTTTGGCTGTCTCAACAAGTGTTTTGGAAGGAGCCTCACCTGTGGCAAATGACTGGAGGCTGGCTTCAGATGATGCCGAGAAGACCCATGGCAGTCACTAGTTTATGGGCCAGGCTTCTGATAAACGGAGTCACTGTCCTGTTTCCTGACCCTCCCACCCTTCCAGGCACACACAAACAAGGGTCTGAGGCTCTGACAGGGCAATGACTGGTCAAGTTGAGGTAGAGTCATCCTAGCCATAGCTATCGAGGGTCCATTAGTTCCCCAAGCAGTGTCCAGAGCGCTCACCTTGTAGCTTGGCCAAGATGTACTCAAAGCCCTTCATCGTCTTGGTCACATTGCTTTTGAACCGGGCAAGACCAAATTCCTGGACAGCTCTAGAGACACCAAATAAGCTAGAGGAGACCCAGGCTTCCCGTCGATTTCGGTCCAGCCGCTGTTGTCAGAGTTCACACAGTAAACACAGCATTCCTCCACCACCATCAGCCGGGCGTGGTTGATGTTCCAGGTGAAGGTGGTCATGGTCTGATTCTGCGGGTCCACAATCGAGTCCTCCAGGATGTATACCGAGTGGGCAACGTTGGCAGGAAACAGTCGCTCTGCCCAACGTGGCATCCTGTTGGTCTTGGTCAGGAGTCTCCGGGACAGAAGCTTCTGGTCAGGGGTCACCTCCCGGTGCACGATGTCTTCAGTTAAGACATGTTTGCTATAGGGATTCGGGTACCGTTGCCAGAAGGCAGCGAACACTTGGTCCCAGGAACTTCGGAGCATGCTCTGGCCCAGGAAATACTTCACCATCGTCCTGACCCGGGCGGGCTCAGCACCCGTGCAGCATCAGGGTGAAGAGCCGGGGGGGGGGGGGGGGTCACGTGGCTCGGCGCACGCCCGCCAGGCTCACAGCTCAGTCACTTCTGCACCGCGCCCAGGTCCCTACCGCCGCCATGAGGGAACTATAGGACTGGGCCGACCTTTACCCTCTTAAATATCTCCCAGACCCCAACTACAAATCTTGATCTTACCTTATCACAGTCTTTGCTGTGTCATAGCCCTCCTGGGTGTGGCAGTAGCTTGAGAAGTCAGTCCAGGTGTGGAGGACAAGGTTGCCAGTACTGGGTGCAGCAAGTGGCACCGGGAACCTTTCTCTCTCCATGAAAGGGGAGACCAGGTCAGGTAGCATCTGGGAGTTTCCTTTCAGCCTTCTGCAGAATTTCTTGAGAAGGTATGATACCTTGACCAGGCACTATAGCTGACTGTAAGGTGTTATGCAAATTCTGAGTGGTGACTCTGGGAGTTCAAGCCCACAACTGGGGTTCCTCTTCCCTCCCCAGTATCCAGGGCTGGTGCATGCTTGTGACAAAGGTCCTCTAGTTAAAGAAAAGCCTCCCAGAGGCCTGACCATGTAGAACAAAAGGGAAGGGATGGAGAAGGGGGACCCTGCGGGAAAGGAAAGGGAAATCACAAATAATGCCGGGAAGTTACCTTATGTTTAACACACTGTGGTGTAAACGTAGCCACACGCATGAGTGGGAGACAGTGGGCCAAGTGTCACTTTTGTGCTTGTGTGTGCATGTGTGTGCACATGTGAGCAGCACTATGGAAAATCTGGGTACATTTCACTCTCTTGGATCCTTTTTCCTTCTGGTGTTAGCGGTTGAGCCAGAGCCATGTGCATGCAAAACGAGTGTCCCACCTCTGAGCCGCACGTCCGCAGCCCTCTCCGTGTCTTTCTCCTTGCAGTCAGCGTTCTTTACCAGAACGTGCTGGGGTTCACCACTCTCCTCCCTCTCTCTGAGTCCTGGACTTTCGGGTCTAAGGGAAGGAGTCCTCCATGCCTAGGAGTCTAGAGAACCCTTGTGCTAAGTAAAGCCCAGAAGATGGGCTTCCTGTGTGTGTACCCAGTGGGGGTAGGGCAGAGAGACAGTGGGCAGGCACCAGGCCCGAGGGAAGACACAGGGAGCTTGAGTTCTACTTAGAGTTCGGCTATTGCAAGACCAGAACGCGTGTGAGCTCAGTGGAAGGGAGGCCTCTGAGCTGAGGAAACTGTTGTTCCCCAGTGTTAGAGAAATGGGGTTGTGAGGGCAGGGAATGCAGAACTGACATAAGCGCTGCCAGTCATTCTCATTTCTGAGGAGGGAAATTATCATCTTATTCTGGACTGCTTCCTTCGGTGGCTCTCTTTGTCATTTCTGTTTAGACTTGTGGATAAAATACTTTTCTTATACAAAGTCTTATTACATAACTCAGGTTCATAGCACATACACAATCCTCCTGCCTCAGCCTCCCTAGTGCTGGGATAGCAGGTGTGTGCCACCAGGCCTGGCTTACGTAATTTTTCCCCTAAGAGGTTTTCTGTCATCCCAGGGCCCTGGGCCTCTCTCTTCCTCCTATCTGGGATTCTAATGAGAATCTTTTGCTAAGTGGGTACAGCCCCAGTGGCCTGGCTTTGGCTCTGGTTGTATTCCTAAAGGTTCTTATATGGAAATTTGATGAGATAACTGCTGCTTGGGGTAGAAGAGTTCATGACAGGGACTCAGCCCTGGGGGTTGTCCAATGGTAGCCTGCCCTGTAGGAACAAGGTCACCAGTTACCGTGTCTCTCCAGCAGTTACACGTCCCCATGCTCCTGGCCCCTCTCTCTCCTGCAGAGGTCAGACCCACAGCTGCTGGCCCAGTTCTACTACGCTGATGAGGAGCTAAACCAGGTGGCTGCAGAGCTGGACAGCCTGGACGGGCGGAAGGAGCCGCAGCGGTGCACACTGCTCGTCAGCCAGTTCCGCTCCTGCCAGGTGAGTGAGCAGGTGGGGGTGCTGGGGTATGCGTCTTCATGAGGGGGTCTTCAGGGGAGATTCTTGCTTGGGTAGCTGTAACCAAGGTGGATGCTGCGACCTGTCCCTGGTAAGCATGTACCTTTACCACCTGATCACACACTCTGTAGGAATGTAATCAGGGCCCTAGAGATAATGAGGAAACTAGACACAAGAGGATCGTGGTCTTGGGCAGGATGATGTGGGATTGGGAGCTAGGTTGCAAGTGCTTACTGCACAGGACACTTTGGAAGAGCAGAAACTGAGGACCAGAGTGAGGTAGGAGCAGCTGGCTTGGGAAGGGAGATGCTTGCTCTGGTTGCTCTGGGTAACATGTGCAGAGCTAGTGGGGGACGTGACTGCACTGGGCTGCTGACTCATGGTGCTGTGAGCTTTTGCTGCATAATTCAGAGACAGCCCTGGAAGCTGCTGCTAAAAATACCTTGCCAGCAGCATTTTCTTCCAGTGCTGCAAGCGTTCACGAGGCATTTCCAGCAGGGGCAAAGTTTTGTCAAGTAACAAGTGCAGTCTTAGGAAAAGTTTGGGAGCCTTCTTTGTGTTTTGTCTACAAGGTCTTGCTGAGTCCTCTGTGCTGGGAGGCGGGGCTGGTGCCTGCTTCCCTGACAGAGAGCCAGCCCATTAGTGTCACTGTAGTTCTCAGGGTCTTGCTGCGTGTGGTCTCCACAAAGTAGTCAAGGTGATCATACTCCAGGCTGCCTCCAGGCGGTCATTTCCTCCTAGTGTTCTTGTTCATAGCCTGTTCCCTCAGAGCTCCAGGCCCTGTCTGTACCTCATGATCTGCTTCTTCTTTGGCCTCCACCCACCATGTGTCTGTTTGGAGGTTCCAATAGATGCCCTAGACTCCTCCAGGGCCGGCCTCATGGCTTCCAGGAGCTCCTGCTAAAAACAGCCCCCTGAGAGAACAATGGTTGCTAGGGAGCTGCCTGCAGAGGTGAGAAGCTCCTCAGGAGAGATGCTCAGAAGGGCTAGAGCTCCTTACCTTGCTCCTGCTGTTGGGAAGGGGGACAGCTGTGGTCACTTTGGAATATGACTGTGGCCAACTTAGTGTCTTGCTCTGAGCTAGGGGTGTGTTGATGTCAGTGACAAAGTATCATTAGGTAGGTTGGGAAAAAGTATGTCAGGCTGCTGGTTCCTTCTTAGGTCAAGGGCCAGGGCTCATCACAGTGAACCGTGTCCTATGAGAAGGGCGTGGGGGGAACACTTAGGTCTGGGTGATGTCTTAAGGATACTCCTTGTCTTGGGGTCTGGGAAGGAAGCGTGGGACAGAGGTTGTGCACGCTCCTTAGCACTGCTCTGTGTTCCTTGGCTCACAGGACCCTGCTCCCTGTCTGTCTCACACTCGCTGTCACTTCTTCTTCCGCTTCCCCACCCCTTCTTAGGTCTGGGATTCAGCTCTCTCCTCTTCTCGGCCCCTCTAGGGTCTTGCTATCTGTCTTGACTCAGTTTCTCCTCTGCCCCAATTCAGACATGTACCACAGTGCTTCCCAGCCCCACTAGGACTTGTTGGATGCCTTAGGCCCAGCACATGCAGCTGTGGGCTCCAGTTCCCATCCTCGGCACCTCATACAAGTTTTTCCCATGGACCCAGAATTTCATGTCTCTTCATGGTATTCCAACTGGCATTGCTTTGTCAAGTTCAGTCTGTGAGTGCTTGATGCTGCTCTGCAGAAAGATAATGGACTTCTGTAAATTGACCTCGGGACCGTAGGCCTTCCCGGGGGAATGAGGGTCACACTGCCTTTTTCTTCCTGCTCTCTGCCCTCCATTCTTACAAGGTCCCTTACCATTTCTGACAGTAGGAACATAGAATTCCACCCTTCCAAATGGATGCCCTCAGCTCAGCGGTTCTTTCTGAAGACAGTGTCAGAATTCAGGTGAGTGCTTCCTTTAGCTGTGGTAGTTAGGATAAAGGAGGCAGGAGCACATGTGTGACAAGCACTCAGGGTGATATCGGGATATGGCCTGAGCAGGGTACTCCAGTCTCTGTGGAGTTGGAAAATGCTGCCATACTAGACTGCAGATGAATTTGCACTCCGAACCTGTCTATCCCTTGGTTTCTTGGAGGTTTCATACACAGGGTGGTTGATGCCTTCTCCTCCCCTCATATTTTGAGGTAAAGTTGGAAATCCGGGTCTGGCCCTGAACCGGCTCATCCCTCTCTGAAGCTTGTCAGAATCTGGCTACTTGTAATCTCATTAACGTAGGCAAAGACTATTACCTCAGAGATTGCAAGGGTTATAGGAATTATATGTCAAGAAACAAAGAAGAACACACACACACACACACACACACACATACACACACACACACACACTACAGTTTTGAGTTGGGAGTCTCTCTATGTTGCTCAAGCTGGCCTTGAACTCTTGAGATCCCAGAGATGTTTTTACCTCAGCAAGTAGCCAGACTGTGCCTGGTTCCCAAATGCATTTCATAGATCATTTTCTGATTCACTTACTAGTTTTGACATTGTTCTTCTATATATTGTTATAATTGTTTTCTGCAAATAAAGTTTTGTGATTCTTTTTAAAAAGATTTATTAGATTGTGTGTATGCATGTGTAACTGTGTGTGGGTATGTGCCCATGAGTGCAGGCACCTGTGCAGGCCACAAGAGGAGGTCAGATCCCCCTGAAACTGGAGCTACAGGCACTTGTGAGCTGCCTCATGAGGGTGCAGAACTGAACTCTGTAAGTTCTGGTTCTCTGTAAGAGCAGGATGCACTTTTAACTTCTGAGCCATCTCTCCACCCCAGCTTTGTACTTCCTTCTCTCTTCACTAGCTGCCTTAATGTGTGTTGTGTGCCCTGCCCTGCCCTCAGGCCCTCCTGGAGCTCCAGTCCAGGGCTCAGCATATGTGCTGTACAGACTATTTCTTGCCTTGGGAGAGACAGTGGTCAGTCCTTTATCATCAAGCATGTTAACTGTAGGATTTCTGCAGACCCCCTTTCTCATGCCAAGGAAGTTGCCTTCTATTTATAGCTTGCTGAGGGTGAGGGCTCTTATCAACAATGGATGTTGGAGTTTTGTTAAATGTTTTCTTTGTGACTATTGGGATAATCAAGTTTCTTATTAGGTTAAATGATATTGAATACTTGTATGTAGTAAATACTGACTGTTTCTATTATTTTTAAATATTTTTAGATTTATTTATTTATTATGTATACCGCATCTGTCTGTATGCCCCCAGGCCAGAAGAGGGTGCCAGATCTCATTACAGATGGTTGTGAGCCACCATGTGGTTGCTGGGAATTGAACTCGGGTCCTCTGGAAGAACAGTCAGTGCTCTTAACCTCTGAGCCATCTCTCCGGCCCCAGACTGTTTCCATTATTATTCTCGGTGTTTCTCAGCATCAGCTGCAGGCAGGTGCTGGGAAGGCAGGGCTCTGTCTGTAACAGTTACTATTTCACCCCCAGTACCTAGCACATAGTGAGCATTCAATGTATCATTGAAAGAGGAGTGCGGAATGACCTCTCCTTCCTTCTGTCCTTCCTCGCCTCTTTCTTTCCTTTTCTTTTTCTTCATGTGGCTTTTGAGACAGTGTCTTGCTTAGTTAGGTTGGACTTGAACCCCTAATCCTCTTGTCCCAGCCCCCTAAGTAGAGTTGTGCACCACCTCGCCTTCTGCTTTCTTCTTTAATGATGTGCCTTATCTGTTTATTCACTTTCTAACAATAATCAGGGCATCACATAGTGATGGTAAGCTGTCACACTGCTGAAAGTTTGAATACTGTGCCAATACATACACTCAGACTTCTCACCATTTCCATATTTAGAGTTACAATTATGTAGCTTTGGAAGAAATCTTGGACTCAACTGGTCTTGCTATCCTCAGACAAGATGACGTCTACATTGCATCATTATATATATTCAAAAACAAAACAAAACAAGGGCATTGCTAGGTACCTGTAAGCCAGAGGGCTGTGGTTGTTTAAATTCCAAGCATCAAGAGTGATGGAAGGCCGGGCGCTGGTGGTGCACACCTTTAATCCCAGCACTTGGGAGGCAGAGGCAGGCGGATCTCTGTGAGTTGGAGGCCAGCCTGGTCTACAAGAGCTAGTCCCAGGACAGTCTCCAAAGCCACAGAGAAACCCTGTCTTGAAAAACCAAAAAAAAAAAAAAAAAAGAGTGATGGAAGGTACCATTCAGCTCCCCAGTGGAAAGTGGATGGAGGAGCCAGCTGGGCATCACACATAAAACAAAAATATAAGACAAATGTTGGCCCTACTCTTTTTTTTTTTTCAGAACATATTGAGACTTTATTTCCCTTCCTCCCAACGTTCATTAACATTTGCTCTTTTGTTTCTGTTTCACCATCTTGGGCAACATTTGTGAAAGTCTTTGAAGCTACTATATCCAGTATTTGCTATGTAATTATAGAATATTTGTGATATCTGATGAAACAATGAGATAAATCTGGTTGAGATACAGTGATAAGAATTCTCTGTGGCCCTACTCTTAACAAAGTAGACTTTAAAAACTGTAGAATGTCTGGGATATAGCTCCATGAAAGGATCCTCGTTTAGTGTGTATAAGGCCATAGGTTCAATGCCCATGACAAGCCACAAAATACAAAAACAAAACGTAAGTGGTCAGGCATATTGCTTAGAAGCATAGAACCTAGAGCTTCTCTCTCAACTCTCATGGTGCAGTATGCTTTATTAATTATTTAATTCAACCTCCTCAAATTTTGTTAGGAAGTTTTGTATGTAGTATAGTCCGGTATGTTGTGCATACCTGTGACCCAGCACTGGAGAGGTAGAGAAGGATTAGGAGTTCAAGGAGAGTCTTGGCTGCAGAGTAAGTTTGCCAGTCTGGTGTCCATACGTCTCTGCCTCAAAAAATGAATTTAAAACAATAGAAGTTCCCTGAGCTAATGGGTTTAGCTCATTAAATAACTTCAATAAAAGATTCTTTACTTTTGCATAAAAAAATAGAAGTTCTGCATCTCTATTTGTGGAGGCTATTCATCCAGTTTAGTATCAGGATAATGTACACCTATAGAATGTGTTGGGAGATGCTCTCATTTCTGCATTTTTTGGGGGAGGGTAAGGGGTTGTGAGTTTGTGTCAGATTGGTGTTATTTTTCTATTTGGATCCAGAGATTTCTCTGTGGGAATATTTTTAACCTTAGATTCATTTTATTGCATAATACAAGACTTTTCAGGTTTTCTGTTTCTTCCAGAAGAGTTTTGGTAGTTTGTATACTTCAGGAAAATTTTTCTAAGTTGTCAGCATAAATTGTTTGTGTAGTCGTTTTGGTATCTGTAGGCTGTGTGGTGATGACTTGTCTCTTGTAGGTTGTGCCTCCTGTTTTCCTGCTAAAGGTGTTGGTAGAGCTTTGCCAGTTTTGCTCATCATCTCAGCTGAACTTTTTTGGCTTTGTTGATTTCCTCTTTCATAGGAGTCTACCTAATAGCATGCGTGAGTGGAGACAGAGAGAGACAGAGAGAGAGAGACAGAGACAGAGACCGAGAGACAGAGAGAGAGAGAGACAGAGAGAGAGACAGACAGACAGAGAGAGAGAGAGACAGAAAGAGAGAGAGAGATAACTTCCCTATCCCTAATGGCCTACTCCTCCAGCGAGACTCTACTCCCTGATTTGCACAACTTCCCCAAATAGCTCTACCAGCTGGGAACCCAGTGGGGGATCTCACATTCAACTCTTCACACTTTGCTACTCAGAAGGTGCATCCTATTTTAAAGGTGTTAGGTGGATCAAAGCTCTGTTAGTCTGGGCCAACCTCTCTTCAGCACATTAAGACATGGGGTGCTTCCTGTTGCTCCGAGATTTGGGAGATCTTTTACTCTGCCAGCCCTATGAGGGTCTTCACTGCTCACAATCTTGTGTTGTCTGGTCCATGGTGAATCTATGTGGGGTCCCTCTCATCTACATCCTTCTCTTTATGTGTCTCCTTTCTCTGCTGTTCTGCCCTTGGAATTCCAGCTGCCTTTGTCTCATTGGGTACCATCTCCCTGGGCTGTATAGGGCATACTCTGTTTTCTTCCATCTCAGGGTCATTGCCCATCCTCATCTGACATCCATTCCCTGAGAGCCATCATTTCCTCTGCTCTTTGGTGTGGAGCAAATTTGGTTCTAGCAATTCTATATTGGCTGGGCTCAGAATTCCCAGTCAAGGGCTGGGGAGATGGATCAGTAGGTGAGAGTGTTTGCTATTCAAATATGATCTGTGTTCAAATCCCCAACAGTCACATAGAAAGCTGGATTAGCTGTACACATGTCAGTACACCAGTGCTGTAGGCAGGGTGTGGGGCAGGGGTGGAGGGATAGAGGCTCTCCAGGACTTGCTGGATGGTCAGCCTAGCTTCGGTGAAAGACCCTGTTTCAAGAGAATAATTCAGAGAGTAACAGGAATGGGTCACCCAACATCCTCCTCTGGCCTCTTGATGTGTGGATAAGTGAACACACACACACACACACACACACACACTATGGTGTTACACACGGGAGGCAGAGATAGGAAGATTAAGTTCCTGGCCAGCCCAAGCTACAAAATGAGACATTGTGTCAAACAAAACAAACAAGTAGCTGTGTATGGAAGTTCCCAAGTTTTACAAACTAGCACTTATGCAACTGCAAGCTGCCGTGGAACTGTGGTCTCGGTTTTGTTGCTAAGGATCAGAAAAGTCAGGTGCCCTCCCATAGGTTGCACAGCCATTGAGGTGGAGTTGGAGCTGTCTTAGTATTGAGAGGCAGGTACTTAGCAGTCTTTCTGCTGGTCCCAGAGCAGCATTACGGCTTGGTGGAAGGAGCAGGGTCTGAAAGAGCTGACTCAACAGACTTTCCTTACCTGGTCCTAAGATGTGGGTTTGTGTCCCTCACCCTGTAAGAAAACAGGTTCAGACAGGACAAGGATCCCCTGCTTATTATCACTGGGATGGGAGACCCTTTTTCTCATACTTGAATGTTAGCACTGTTGCAGAAACTGACAGCCCCACTCCGGGGAGATTTTCACGTAGTAACCCTCAGCAGTGTCACTGCCTGGAAGTAGATGGACACACCAGGGATAGCCTAGGCTTGTAATGTGAACAATAATGATTCAGAAATGTACAGTGAAAGTCATGTGTGTGTATGTGTGCATGTGCCTGTGTGTACATGTGGTGCCTGTGTGTGCAGGTGTGGAGACCAGCAGTGCTTAGTTGCTCTCCAGCTTACTTTTTGAGATAAGGTCTCTCACTGAAACTGGAGCCAGCAAGTCCCCAGGGTCTTCCTGTCTCCACCCTTCCCCCAGGGTCACAGATGTGCTACTGTATCTGTCTTTGAAGAGTAAGTGCTGGGGATCCAAACTTGGGTCCTCATATTTGCATAGCAAGCATTTTATTTGCTGAGTTGTTTCCCCAGACCCCAAGTCAAGTTTTCATAGAAGTTCACTGACCTAGTGTCCAAGAAAACTTGTATGGCTATGTAGAGGCTCCTGGGGGAGCCATGGCATGCAGGGGGCAGGCAGGAAGCAGGCAAGGGGAAGTTGTTGTCTTCTTTCTATGAAGATGTTTGGTTGTTACAGAGAATGATGTGAAATCTACTTCTCAGCCAAGCCACAGGACTGTTCCAGCAACAGGCCACTAGGGTATGATATGTTGGCATTGTCCCAAGAGGGAACGGTTGTAGGCATTTCCCTCTCTTTGAGCCTCCTGTGGTGAGACGGGATGTGTTGCCAATCACTTCTGTAGTTCTAGTGAGCAGTCTTTCTTTCTGTTTCAGGACAATGTGTTAAACATCATTAATCAGATCATGGAGGAGTGCATCCCTCAGGACCGGGCCCCTCGGGATTTCTGTGTCAAGTTCCCTGAAGAGATCCGGCATGACAACTTGGCTGGCCAGTTGTGGTTCGGGGCTGAGGTAGTGGACAGATGCTGGGATTCCCAGTTCTAACATTGAACACCCTTTTCCAGCTATGTCCCTGTGAATCTCCACACAGGCAACTGCAGACACAGATGCCTGGTGTCCTCCAGGGGTCCTATGCCTGGTGTCTTCCAGGGGTTCTGTCTGCCAAGGGGTCTGAGCTCCCTTGGCCACTTGGTACATCGGAGAGAGCCATAACCCTGTGCTCCCCAACACTGCTGGTGCAGATGGAGTTTCTCGTGCAGTTGATTTTTAGGAGCTTCTTAGATCCCCAAGCATCCAGGATCCTGTCACTGCTCCTTAAATACCAGTGTGAGCAGTGGCAACATAAGGGGGCCACTCTTCCAAGGGCCTCACTCCACATCTCACTATAGCTTATCTTCCGGTGAGACCACTGAGGCATGAGGAAGGTACCTTCCCCAGTGGGGTAAAAGGACCACTGTTTCTCCTGTCTGGAGACTTCCTTCCTGTACCCTTCAAAGCTTACCATCCTTGTCTATGTTCTGAAAACACTAGGGGTCCAGGACTATGACTGCAACCTGTCTCTGTCATCCCGTGTGTCCTCAGCGCCCCTGGCACCCTCCCCATGCAGCCCTGGATCTTATACCCACCCCATCCACTCCATGCCTCTTTTCTGAACCATCCAGCTGGGTCCTCCCTAAGGTTCTGATTGGTCTGGTGGCCATGGCAGGTTGTCTCCTCCTAGCTCTAGTATTCACTCCGTATAGTGTGGCCCAGGGCAGAGGCTCCTGGGAGGACATACGAAACAGACAGGCCCAGCTCCGCCAGTTTGGCTGGTGCTTACGGAGCACTTCTACCAGAAGAAGCCAGCTGGAGCTGTCTGTACTCCTTGGTCCCCACCTTGAGAGTAGTGGGCAAACTTCCTATGTTTCTGAGAAGAGCCTGGGTCTCTCACAGATATGGAGGTTTGGGGGTGCATGGAGACCTCCTCACCAACCAGAAGTGGGGTGCATTTTTAGTGAGCGATTATGGGCATCCGAGGGGATCATGTTCCTAGTAAGCACTAGAAGTGTATGGGCAAGAGGATTCTGCAGCTTCCCATTAAGGCCATGGCCCGCAGGGTGGCTGGACTCTTGTTGCTCTTTTGTCCCAGGACACAACCCTAAGTGTGGCTTCTAGATGATCTTGGCTCCCAACAGTCGCCCTAGACCAGAAGGCAATAAGAGTCACATCACTGGGTTCCTCCTGCAGTGAGTCCTACACTGGGCACCGGGGCCTGAGATGCACAGGGTCAGGTTCATGGAGGACATTCAACTTCTCAGTTACAGGCCACTCTTAAGCATACTCTCCTGCCCACAGTGCCTGGCGGCTGGCTCCATCATCATGAATCGTGAACTCGAGAGCATGGCTATGCGGCCACTGGCCAAGGAGCTGACTCGCAGCCTGGAGGATGTGCGGGGCACTCTCCGTGACCAGGCACTACGAGACCTCAACACCTACACGGAGAAGATGCGGGAGGCACTGAGGCATTTTGATGTTCTGTTTGCTGAGTTTGAGCTGAGGTGACCTTGAGGGCCCTATGGATGCGCTTTGGACATTTGGAATTGTTCTCTCATGAGTTTGGGATACCAGCTCTTTGGGAGCACATCTTGATTGTAGAAACTGATTAGGGAGGAGTTGGGTGGCTCATCCCGGGGAGTTTGTGGGTGGGGATGAGGGAGCCGTCGAGGGCAGAGGGATGGCAGAGGGCACAGAGTCCAGCAGGGCTCTGACAGTCACAACCCCTTGGGGACAGGGTTCAGAGAGGCCTGCTGTTCTCTGTATGTCAACTTTGTGATGCCCTCGGACAGGAAACACTGGCCTCTGTTAATAAAGACTGATTGTAGGATTCCATGACTGGCTTCTAGAAGGAGGTATTCTCTCAGAAGTCAGAGTGTAGATGATCAAATATTATATTTTCTTGTGTTTCATAGCAAGAAGAAAAATATGGAATTGGTAGTTTAGAAGGCATGAGAATGTTCTTACCTGGAATCAGGTAGACAAATGTCCCCCAGCTGCTCAGCAAGTGTCGTTTGAGTTGTGTGTACATCTGGGGCCATTCCCAGGCAGCTGAGAAACACTGTGCCTGACTTGACACTCTGTGGGGGAAGAGGGGAGCCCCCAGGCGCCTGTTCCCCATTCATGGACTCATATACACTAATGCAATGGGCTAAGGTGGTAACAGACACTTAAGTGCATGGGGTGGTTTCATGGCAGTCAGGGCTGAGCTGGAGCAGGGCTGGGGGCCGGAAGAAGTGCCACACAAAGCCTGGGTTAGCAGGAGCTCTGACTTAAATTGTCTGTAAAGCTGGGAGCTGTGTTTTTATGGCATGGGGTAGTGGTAGTGTCAAGGGCTGTGGTTTTGATGAGATGTTCTTGTTTGGGGAGGCCGGGGAGGCCGGGGAACAAAGGTCTGACAGCATCTGTGTTGCAGCTATGTCTCAGCCATGGTGCCTGTGAAGTCCCCCAGAGAGTACTATGTGCAGCAGGAGGTCATCGTGCTGTTCTGTGAGACGGTGGAGAGGTGAGGGCAGGCTGTTCAGGTGGCATCTTGTCAGGGAAGACAGCAGCCTGCTGCTCTTCTTACCCGGCATGCTGCACAGGAGGCAGAGCCCTCACTCACCTGTCCTAGGTTCCCTCTGCTCTGGGCTGAAAGGGCGGGTGCCATGTGGCAGACAGACAGCACAAGTCTCTCCCTTACTAGGCGGCTGCTGTCTAGACCCTCACCACACACATCCCCTGGTCCCTCTCCTCTCCCTCTCTCACCTCTCTGCCTCCACGTCCCTCACTTTCCTCCTCTTCCTGCTGCTCACCTCAGAGCTCCGTGGGCCCCAGAGGGCTCCAGCCTGATCTCCATGGGTGGATCATCGCTGCTTCCGTCAGGCCTTGTTTGGCAATTCAAAATCAGATTCTCCAAATAGAGTCTGGGACCAAGAGTGTTGACAGTGGTGCTAGTTTTGAAACTGACTAAATCACACCATAAGTTGTTATTTTTAAAAGGCAGATCATTTGTCGTTTGTGCTTTCAGAGGTGTTTTAAATTGCCAGAAAACAGGGAGACAGAAAATACATTTTACTTCGAAGTCCTGATGGTGCAGCACCTGTTTATGGGGTGCAATGTTGGGAAAGCCACATGCTTACAGTGGGGGAAGGGAGCTAACCTAGGTTCCTGGGGGTGCTAGATTAGGTACTCTTCCTGCCCCATGTTTGTGCTTAACCCTCCAGTTGTCATGGCAAAGCGCTGGTGATGACAGACCCTGAAAGAATGACAGGTACCTTCACACACAGCACCCACCTCCTGTCCATCCATTCTTTTCCGGGACAGAGTGGAGCAGGCAGGGAAAAGGCTGAGCTTTGGTTACTCTTCTGGGGCTGTCCAAGCAAAGCATGGCCTTGTCTTCCATGTGTGACTGATGTTACACAAGTCACCCTCCTCACCTACCTGTCCCCTGTGAATACCAGAGAAGGTTGGGTGCTCTGCTCCCAACACTTGGAGCCTCCCTACCAACACCCTCTCACTCCCCTTTTTCTCTGCCAGAGCCTTGGATTTTGGGTATCTGACCCAGGACATGATCGATGACTACGAACCTGCACTCATGTTCACCATTCCTCGGCTGGCCATTGTGTGGTGAGTGCCCTTTGCTTCCTGGGTACTGGTCAACCCCCAGCAGTCCCCAGACTGGTCTCCTGCTCTCCCTTGGCAGATGAGGAACCAAGTGTTCATAGAACTTCCGGCTTCCCCTGTTGGGGGCTGTGGGAGTGCCTATTATAAACTGTGAGGCCTGCCACCTGGTGCTGGGCAGGTGAGGTGGACCATGTGCCATGCAGGGCTGTGGGAGGCAGGCTCTGGTGACAGGAAGATGAGGGCCGCACTTCCCAAAGGAGAATCAAGTTGGTTTAAGTGAGTAGTCTGGACGTTCTGAGTGTCTGGGCCGCAGCTGTTGGAGCTCGCCCCATTCCTGTGCCGCTTCTTTCTTTTGGGTGGGTATTCACAGGGCTGGGGAGCTTGGTGAAGGCTGGCTGGGTTTGCAGCCTGGAAGATGGCCCCGTAGTACCACCTGGAATGCAGGAGCACAGCTGGACTAAGAGTGGGCATGGGGAGTCCTGTAGGGAGAAGAAAAAGGCACAGTGGCCAGGATAGGTCCAGGTCTCCAGGCCATGTCGAGTTTGGTTTCACAGTGGGACCTTGGGTAACCTAGAGGATAGACACACAGCAGCTTGCTGAAGATACTTTCCCACGGGGAGTGGGGACGTAGGGGTGGAATAGTGCTTCAGGACAGCCAGTGTTCTGGGCCTTCAGAAATAGGAACACTTCCCTCCATTGCACAGGCAAATGCCGTGACAGGTGTTGGGAGTAGCAGAGCTGGTGCTGGGCCAAACCAGACACTCCTTGCCAGGCTTCTGGCTTGTGTGTCTTTGATGTCTTCAGGGTAATGTTTGAGCACTGTGTGGTATTTCCAGAACCCTCCTATGGCCCAGCGTCTCTGGTCCCCTTCATCATATGCTCCCCCTTGCCTTACACAGTCCTCTTCCTTCCCTTCAGCATACCCAAAGTGTCCTATCACGCTCTAGGGATGTCCCTTTAAAATGCCCCCCTTCAGCAGAAGCTGGGGGTGTCATGCCGAGTTGTGGGGCTGGAAATCCCTGGTAGCTCACATAAAGTGGGCTGGAGTGGTTGTTCCCAGGAAGACCTGTGGGCCTGTGCTGGCTCACAGGTGTCTCTGTGGTTCACTAAGAAATGGTGCACTTGCTTGGTCTTTACCTCTTTCTTGTCTTTGTCTGAAAAATAAAACAGAAAACTCTTGGACTCTAGATCTTGTCTGTGCTGACCAGCATGGGTCTGAGAGTCTTTAAGAACAGACACTGACCCTTATCTCAATGGGCTCGCATCCTGAGAATGGATGCTGTGACACAGAAAGCCCTGTCCCTCTTTTTAAACAGATGCTTTTAAGTGCTTTGAAGTACAGTACCCGGCACTTACCCACAACCCAGGAGAACACTGCTGGCATTCAAGGGCTGGCTTCCCTGGGAAGCTCTGCCAAACCAGCTGCCATTTGGGGCTACGCAATTCCTTCCTGCTCTGCCCATTGCTCTCCTGGCTGAGTGCAGGTGGGGTTAGGGAAAAACTCATTCCAAAGTCCACAGGAGCACCCTGAAGTTTATCTTAGGCATCAGACTAGTTTTAAAATAAACAGAGGTGTCAAACAGCCCCTGCCCTTACTGTTTCCAGATTTAACTGTGGAATCTGTTTTCTTTTCTTGTTTTTTGTTGGTTGGGGGCTGGTGTTAAGAACAGTTTCATATAGCCCCAGCTGGCCTTGAACTCATGATGTAACGAATGATGACCCTGAATTTATGATCCTCCAACCTCTACCCCATTAGTACCAGGTCACAGGCATACCCCACAATATCCAGATTTATTCTTGAGTCTGTTTTCCATGTTTATTCCACTTTTTAGCAGTGGTTAAACCCTGGACATACGTGGCTGACAAACAGTGACTACTTATCTCTGACCAGTGTCATTGGTGCCCTGTGTATAGCCCTCCCAGATTGCTAGTCCTGGAGTAGAGTGAGGTCACTGTGGGTGTGGGTTTTGCTCTGGGTGACTCCTCCCAGAGGTAGACATGAAGTCTCTTCTATTCAGAGCTGAGAGGATTGGAGGGGGCTCCACAAGTGGAGAAGACTCAGGGTATATGAGAAAGGAGAGCAGATACAGGAAAATGGAGCTCAGAGCATGGAGGTTTGGCTCATGACAGGGAGCATGACATAGCCCGCTGACGGGGCCCTCAGGATCAAGCCTCTAAACTCAGATCCAGGTGTAGATCTGAGGGATGGAGAGGTGCAGTGTCTATGATGAAAATCCGCCCACTGAGCCCGCACTGTGACCGTCTCCCCATTCCACTCCTCTTGATGCTCACCACCTCCTCACACATCCTACAGCCCAGCGCTGTCTTGCCTCTCATGCTGTTTAACTTCCCAGGAGAGGCCCAAGAATGCTCGCTCATCCCTGTGTTCACAGGGTGAGCATGTATTGTGACCACCCGTGGATATCCAGCCTGGCCTCTGCCTCAGTGACCCCTTGCCACGCACCCATCCACTCTCTCCCCACGTCTGCCTTCCGTGCTCCTTTCCTCCCGGTTCACGTAATGGGCATCCTTACCCTATTTCTGCAGATACAGCTTCTGAGCCATCCACGGATATTCAGATCACAGTTTCACCACGGCTAGACTTGTGTGCTGGTTGCCACTAATTCAGAATTCTTGTGCCTCACACCCCTTACCTTTTGTGGCCACTCCCGCCACCCACACTCACACACGTGTTCTCATGTGTGCATGCGTATTCTCTCTCGCATCTATTTTGTTTCCATAGGGTTTCTGGTCCTACAGTTGTATAAATAGGGTCTGTGTTGTGGTTGTGTATCTCCACAGGAAGACAGGCTTCACTCCTGCACTTAGTGAAGTCCCTTAGTGCCTGGAGGGTGGGGGCGCAAGTGGGCTTTGGTAGAATGTTGCCACTTTGCTCTGACAGGGCTCAGCTACATATTTATACAGATTATCCAGAGTATTGATTGTAATCAAACATTTGAGGGATTGAATGTCCAAAACTAAGGCACCAGATTAAAAATGATATTCTGTCACCAAAATATTTGAAGGAAACACTAGTGTCAAGGAAGCATCCTCACTATGTCAAATGCAAAATCACCACCAAAGTACTGTCACTGCAAGATTGTTTTTTGGGGGGTGGGGTGGTTGGGAGTTCTCTGTGTGTAGCCCAGAATTAGTCTCCTACGACTGGCTTATTTCACTCAGCACATTGAAATGTGTTAGAATTTCTTTCCTTCTTAGGGTTAATATTCTATTGAATATGATTAAATATTATCTGAGACATGAAGGGTTCTTTCCTTTTTCAGTGCTAGGGATCAAACCTTGGCTTTGCGAATGCCAGGCAAGTGCTGTCACTGAACCATACATTCAGCCTTAAGCACAAGTTTTAAAAAACAGCATTCAAAATGCCAGGAGCATTCAAGGAAGAAGGAATGCTCTCTCCAGTGAATGCTGCTGGAATGTGGCTGCCACATCATACACTGTTACCGCTAGTTTAGTATGTTATCATAGCCTCTGTGCCCAGATACTTAGCCACACCCCAGTCTCGATGTTGTGAATGCATCTTAAAAATGAATTAACACTTAAATGGATAGAGTTTTGAGTTTGGCAGATTGCCCTCTATGGTGCCGTGGGACTCATATGATCAATTGAAATCTAAGAAGAAGACAGGCTAAGATCCCTTGAGTAAGAAGGGATTCTGTCTGTGACTGTAGAGACCACCTTTCCCTATGTCTCCAGCCTGCTTGGCACCTGCCCAGTGCAGTTTGAATTTACTCTTGTAAACCCCGCCCCACACACACACACGCTCACACACACACACACACACATACACACACACACACACACACACACACACACACACACACACACACACACACAGCCTCCCTGTCTCCGCCTTTCTCAATGTTGGCCTCATTTGCCCAGGACACAGTCCCCATCACAAACCAACCTGCTTCTGCTTGGTGTGAGCTCACCACCCAGCAGGACCACTGAGCCCAGAGGCAGCACAGGACGTGCTTTCTCTTGTGATGCTTGATTCTTGTTTGCACACAGAATCCAGCCTTCGAAGGGGAAAATGGTCCCTTTGATTCTGTGTCACTTTTCTTACTAAACTGGGTATGTTAAAGAAGACTGTTACAAACTGACAGGAATTCTTTGTGGGCTGGAGGAAACAGGAGATCATGTCACAGCTGTAGAAACAAGAAGAAAGTTCAAATAGCCTTAGTCGGTGCTCAGATGAAGGAGCAAAGGCACAGGTAAATGTTCTGTGGGCTCCTGAGACACCGGAGGAGATAAAGAAGGGAATGGACATAGTGTTCTGAGATGATAGCATCAGGGCTGCCTGAGATGGCACCTGAGTGCAGCTGGCCTTCAGCAGGTGTGGAGCTGGAGGCTGGGGGCTGGGGGCTGGGTGCTGGATGCTGGGAGGGGGCAGTGAAGAAAGCCCCATCCTTGGGAGGAGCATCTGGAGATGGTCAGTCTTGCTGGAAGGTAGACAAGAGCTGTTTCCTGCCCTGAAGGGTGTCGGAAGACCAACACAGAAACTCGTTTCTGTAACTCATGTTTGGCTTTTGAAGTAACAGTATCAGACCTGACCTCTGTGAGCCTCTACAGATCTAGTTTTTCACTTTCAATGAGGTAGATATTAGTAATAAATCTTGATCTCATTTCTTGGCAGCATTGAGGTAAACAATTATACTCCATGGTTGTTAGACCCTGATGTAAACCAAACTAAGAAACTTGATGGTAAAGTCTGGATAGTAATTGCTATTACCTTTTCCTTGACTTACTGAAATTCTATTTATAGGTGAGGGGGAAGTTATTGCTAAGCTTTGCTATGTGACATTGCTCCAAGTCCTAGCCCACAGAGCCTAACCACACTGGTTTGTGTGTCTTGAATGTAGTGGCCTTGTGGTCTATGCAGATGGACCTCTGAACTTGGACCGAAAAGTGGAAGACATGTCTGAGCTGTTCCGGCCTTTCCACACGTTGCTGCGGAAAATAAGGTGAGGACTGGGAGACACTTGTTAAAGTCAGCGCCTTCTGAGTCATGAGAGCTGGCCACACATCCTCCTGTGTAATACCTATGTCCATAGTGGCTGAAGCCAGCCTTTATCTGCTCTGTCTGGGCCTCAGAGTGGTTAATAGCTCTTGTGTGCCAAGCTTTAAGGGATCAAAACTTCACACTGCCCAACCTTGGGTATACCATAGAGCTCAGTATTTGCTCTCAGTTCACAAAAGCCCTGAAGTTCTCTTTAGGAAGCTCATATGTCAGTCTTGGTTTGTTAGGCTCCTGTGGATGTGTTGGCTCTCTTCTGCAATACCATATCTTTCTCTTGTTGGACTGAGCATTCTGCCCAGTGGCTCAGAGGGATGGGTTGTTCGTACCCTAGGGATGGCCTCATGATGGGCTGGAAACAATGTGGAGGCCATGACCACCCATCTTTTGAGTGCCTTCCTGGTGTTTCCTCCTTTGATAGCTCTCAATGGGTCTTTGTGGTACCACCCATAGGTCTGGTAGAATATACAGAGCCTCCTTAGAACTTGCTGAGCACAGGGTGGCCTCAGGCACAGTCAGTGAGGCCAGAGTTTCTTTGAACTATGCCAGAAGATATGCCCCCAAGAAGGGACCTCTATGAGCTTTTCCTATGGGCATCCTTGAAGTCTTGGGACCTCAGGAAGTCAGCAGACTGGGAGCAGGGTACTCAGTCTATTTCATGGTTCAGTTTATCCTGTATATGTCTCTTGGCTGGTTCCTCTCACTCTGGTGGAATACTAACCCTAGACTTCAAGCTGAGGACCTGCCTTTCTTGGTTCCAAGATAAGAGGTGACAGTAAATGAGGAGAGATCATAGACAATGCTGAGACCAGGACGGAAAGCAAAGCCAGGCCTTGACAGAGGGGTCCTTGTAGGAAGAATGATGCATGTACTGGAGTAATGAGAGGAAGGTCTGTGTGCTCAGGAGACAGCTAATGTAACCATTTCGACAGATCAGATGTGATGGACAGGGATGGATTGTGGCACTGGGGAGTCACAGAATACTTGGTGCTACAACTTGGATGGAAAGGTATTCTGGCACTTGGGAGCCAAGGAATACCACAGGTCACAGTAAGCATAGCAGCTTACAGCCTTGCTTCAGGGAAAGGCTTCCCCAGTGTATCAGCTCTGCTCCTTCAGGAGAAGGCTGCCTGGCGAAGTTGTTACAGTTCAGCTCCATTCCCCCAGAGAGTGGACAACTTCAGTTCATCAAGGGAAGGTTTCTCTGCTCCGGGGAAATAAGGTTTGGCCCAAACCTCATTCAAGAGATTCATTGGGAGGGAAGAATCAAGGAGAGTGGCTGCCGTCTGCCAGGGTGGTAGAGTAGAGGACACCCAGGCAGCCTGGACAGCCACAAGCTGAACAGACACAGGGTTTACATAGGGCTTCTTAGGGGGTGGGGTTTTCCTGGGTGGGGTTTGGTCAGATTTCAATCCCTGAGTTTAGGATGGCTAGATCTCCTGCTTCAGGGATTGGTTAATTTTCTGCACAGAGTTAGGGTCAGATTTGGCTCTGGTTTCAGAGCCAAAGTCTGTTTCTTTCTTTGGTCCTTTTTAGCCTTTTAGCTCTAGTTTTAGGGCCAGGGTGTATTTCTTTCACTGGCTCTGATTCCAGGAACAACATATGTTTCTTTGGCACTGGTTTCAGGGTCAGGGCATATTTCTTTGGTTCTGGTTGCAGGGCCAAAGTGTATTTCTTGGCTCAAGGTGTGTTTCTTTGGCTGGACCCTTTTCCCTATAGCTAGGCCCAAAGATACCTGGCCCTTCTTCCCAGGAGGCATTTGATAATTCCAGGCAAATGTTTCCTTGCCCAAGGTTCAGGCTGGAGGCCAGAACCCAGGTACGGTGTGCTGGGGGAACACATTGGCACTGGAGGCAGCCAGGCAGCATAGCTGTCGGGTTCTGGTATAGGAGGAGTCGGCACAAAGCCCCTCAGGAACGCAGGGAGGTTTCCTGCACTCTTGGGAGACAGATGTATGCCATAAACTCACTGCCAGTCTGCCCTGGAGACTTTACCAAAGGTTGAAAGTTCACGGAACGGACAGTTGGAGGCTGAGCTGGGACTCAGAAAGGCAGAGCTCAGTCTCTAAAGACTTTGGAGTCTGGGAAGATCGAGGCCTCAGTGTAGCAATAAACCTGTTGGATGTCTGAGGCCGTGTGGTAATGGACCGTAATTCCACATTCCTAACCAAAGACAGGGAGCACAAGACAGTGTCACTTGTCACTGTTAGGATGTTTTAAGTCTGATGTCCATCATGCAGTTCAAACCTGTTGAAATGTGTGGAGGCAAGAAAATGAGATCAGTGGTCAGAAGAGCATGTGACTCATAAGCTGGACTAAGCATACAAGGACATGACTTATTGCACTTCAGGACATGCAATAAAGAGGACTGGTGATGAGGAAGGAGAACTTACAGATCTAGTATATGTTAAAATGATATTCAAGAGCAAAATGTTCACTGTCTGGAAATAAAAGCAGTGGATGGGTCTGAAAGCAGATTGGACCCAGCAGAGCGTAGAGCTAATGAACCTGAGGATGGGTCAACAGAGGAAGGGCAAACTGAGGCACAAAGACAAAAAGAGTGGGGAAGCAAGCAGACAGAGCCGTCAGTGCCAGAGATGTGTGCAGTGCACTCACACGTCTAACCCATGCCATCAGAACCCCAGAGAGGGAGCTTTCCAAAACTGATTACAACTCTACCTGTATATCCAGGAGGCTCAAACCGTACGAAAGATGAGCGTAAAACATTCCTTTAAAAGTAGTATAAGATAGACCCCCTCTTACACACCAAAACAAATAAACAAGCAAACAAAAAACTGGGCATGGTGGCACACTCCTATAACTCCAGTGTTTGGGTTCAAGTCCAACCAATGCAAAAATAAAAAAGAAAGGAAATGAAAGCAAGAAAGAAAAATAATGGACAGGAGACATCATTACAGACTTTACAGATACTATGAACAATTCTATATCAATGAATTTGACAGCTTGAATTAAAGAAACAAATTTTACAAAGTAATCACAGCTGACAGAAGAAATAAAACTTTTACATGCAGTATATATTAAGAGAACCTAATCCATTATTTTTAAGCCTCCCACAAATAAAATATAGACAGAATAGATCATATGGACCAATATACAGTTCCCCAACTTACGGCCATGAAGCATTGCAGAACAGAGGGACTTTTTTTTCCTCTAGTAAGTGGGCTGAGCTAATAGGTATCCATGTGAGAAAAAAGTCTTATTTATGCATATCTATTACTGCAATCTCTGGCTGACTTGGAACTCAATATGTAGACCAGGCTGGCCTCAAACTCAGAGATCTACCTGCCTCTGCCAAGCAAGTACTGGTATTAAATGCATCTGTTACTACACCTAACTTTTATATATTATCTTGCACCAAAAACTATTCATATTTACATGCACTGACAATATTTCTGAAATCTGAAATTCAAATTTTAATTCATTTCTACACAAGCATGTCAGCGGACAGTGCCTGCCATGAGAACTTGTAGGCTACAAATTCTCATTTCTCTAGATACTAAAGGCAGGCAAAGCCGCATCTGTCTGTAAATGTAGAGTCAAAATGGCGGTAATTAGGTAGACTAGAGGCATGGGAGCATGCCTGTGGTCCTAGTTGTTTATTTTGAGGTGCAGGTACTGTCCATGTGAGTGTGTTTGAGTTTAGAAACTCAGGAAGCCTCACAGTTCTTTTGTAACACAATATTTTAGTGTATTTGAGAAGTTCATACTTGCATACAATGTATTTTGATCACACCCCCCCACCTGCCCTTACACCTTCCCCTGGGTACCCCCCCCCCCAACACATCCTCTTTTCACTTTCATGTCTTTTTTTAGTAACATACCTAATATAATTAGTGCTGCCCATATGCTCGTGGGTATGGGCCATCTGCGGGAGCACAGTCAACCTTCCAGGACTTTAAAGAAAACTGATTTTCTGTCCCCTAGCAATCATCAACTGTTAGTATCACTTTGGCCAGGGCTTGGGGTTTGTATGCCCCTCCCTCGCTCATACTGGAGTGTTGACTGGTTTATTCGGGGTTTTATGCAGGCAATCCCTGCTGCTAAGGGTTCATGAGTGCAGCAGTCCTGTCCTGCTCAGAAGACAATCTTTCTCCCCATCTCCTCCTGGACTTTTTGGTCCTTGCAACCTTTCTTTCCCCCTCCACCTGGATGTTCCCTGAGCCTTGAGGGGACAGGAGGCCGTACAGATGTCCCAGTTATGGCCGAGCAGTTCACAGATACTTATTCCCTGCACACTTACCAGTTGTGTCTCTGTATTAACCGCTGTCCACGGCTTCACTGATGCTTTGATGAGGACTGAGAGCTGCACTAATTTATGAGCATATAAGTACATATTTAGTTTACTTTGTCTGTTTAGCAGAGTAATACTAGTAAGTTGGTCCCTGGGGCCTTTCAACTCTTCTGTCACGGATTCTTGGCTAGATTTACCATACGAGGCCTGTGTTTTCTCCTGTGGAGCAGG
This sequence comes from Mesocricetus auratus, assembly GCF_017639785.1. NCBI lineage: Eukaryota > Metazoa > Chordata > Mammalia > Rodentia > Cricetidae > Mesocricetus > Mesocricetus auratus. The sequence goes on along the minus strand of NW_024429190.1, from coordinate 14,347,499 downwards.
ACTTAAATCCAATAAAGAACCAATGACTCTTCCCCATAACATTCGTGCCACTGTCACACCCTTGGATATGTCATGCCAGCCTGGTTGTTATTATAGCCCACAGGGTTCACAACTGGCTATGACTCTGAGGACTTTTCTCCCCCAGCAGACTGCATAACACCTTCTGGTGCTATAAAAGCTAACAACAGAGAGGAGCTCCCTGCTCAGTTCCAACTTGATTTCTCCTTGTCCTGTGACCAAAGTCTGGGTGTCTTCAGCAATAGGGTCTTACCATAAAGTTCTGGTGGGCAAACAAAATCAGTGGCAAGGGCCTGAGTTGTTTTGTGGGTCTCTTGGATCTTCTTGGCCAACAGCTCAAAGGAATTCTGCACCTGGCACTGGGCTGTTGTTTTTTTTTTTCCCCTTACAGTTCTGAGAAGTGCATGTACCTTTCTGCCTGCCCATGGATGTACTGGAATCTTTACTAGGGGACTCAAACTTCAAGTGCATCCTGGGCTTTCCCCAGTAGAGAGCAATATGCAGTTGGCCTGTTGGCTCTGCCTTAGGCTCATCCTGGTCACTGTCACAAAACCAGGCTGTGTGTTCAAGTCTCAGCTTCAGTGTCCCTTTCTTCTCTCTCTCTCTCTTTTTTTTATTAATTTATGTTTTACATTCCAATCCCAGTTCCTCCTCCCTCCTTTCTCCCCACTCCCCCCTCCCATCTGCACCACAGAGAAGGTAAGGCTCCCCTAGGAGTTCTACCAAGTCTGTCCCATCATCTAGTTGTCCACTCCCCGACACCCCTGTGTCTAGGCTGGGCAAGATATCTCTCAATATACAATGGTTCCTCTAAGTCAGTTTGTGCCTCAGTGTTAGATCTTGGACACACTGCCACTGGCCTCACATACTGTCCCAGTCACACCACTGTCACCTATATTAAGGGAGTCTAGTTTGGTCTTGTGCAGGTTCCCCATTTGTCAGACCCAGTGAGGAAACCATTCCAAACTCAGCCAGGTGCCCTGCTCCTCTCTCCTTGGATTGTATTCCCTTTCTAGCAGTTGTCATTACTGTAGAATGCACATTATTGTACAAATGCTTGTATCTGCCTTACCCACCTGGAAGAGGATCCTAGAAAGGCTAGGCCATGCGTGCCTTTTCCTTGCAAAACCATTGGTGTCCAGAGCCTGACAGGCATATGGCTGATTCTTAGTAATATTTAGTTGTTTTTTTAAGGTGAAAGTTCCTAGGTAAACAAATATACGTGTTGATATTATTCTGTAAATCAGAGGTTCTCAACCTGTCTCATATGAGATATCTTGCACACCAGATTACCATTCATAACAGTAGCAAAATTTAGTAAAGTAGCAATGAGGTAATTTTATGGTTGAGGTCACCACAACATGAGGAGCTGTATTCAAGGGTTGCAGCGTTAGGACCACCTGCTCTAAAGTTTTTGCTGGTGATGGAGCGATTGCTCTTCATAGCTAAGAGCATTGGCTGCTCTTCCACAGAGCCAGGGTTTGATTTCCAGCATCCACAAGGTGGCTTGCAACCATTTATAACTCCATTTCCAGGGGATTTGATTCCCTCTCTGGCTTCCATGGGAACCAGGTACACATAGTACACAGATATACTTGCAGGCAAAACACCCATACACATAAAATAAAAATAAATATTTTAAAGGCTTTTATTAATACAGTCACAATGTTCCTATGATCAGGGTCTTATGCATAGTAGACAAATGCTCACCACTGAACTATATTCCTGACTAACTGGGGCTTTAGCATTTCCAGTGAGAGGTTCCGGGATCTCATTTTTAAATATAGTTTACAAATATAATTATAGCTACTTATACTTCCATCCCTGTGGTGTAGAAGAGAGCTTCCTTTTGAAGTGGAGGAGTACCAAGTACAAGTGTCAGTATGGGTGTCAGCTTCGGGGGACTGCTTCTGCTGTTGGCAGAGGCTGCTGTGACATTTGAGACCCTCAGCCTGGTTTCTGTCTTGACCCTGTAGGGATCTGCTGCAGGCGCTGACTGAGGAGGAGCTGCACACACTGGAGCGGAGCCTCTGCGTTTCTCAGGACGTGGAGCTCCCCATCCGGGCAGACACCCAGGCACCCAGTGCCCTGGCACCTGCTTTTTCTACATCCCTTCCCCCTGAGGAGCCGCTCTCAGCCAGTGCCAGCAACTCAGAGGCGGACCTGGCCTGCTCAATGCAGTATGATGATCAGGAGCTGGAGGAGCTCAGCCGCATGGTCCACAGGGCTGGGGACGAGATGTCATCTCTGCTTTCACCGCCCAGTGCCTGCCAGTCCCCAGCACATAGGCCAGGCACAGAGGCCAGCCCCCGAGGGGAAGCCTCTCCAGCCAGAGCCCGACTGAAATCAGGTAGTGATGAGGAGGAAAGGGTGTTCTTCATGGATGATGTGGAGGTGGCAGAGTCTCCTGCCAGGTCAGAATCCCCAGGAGGTACATTTGAGTTGACGGGTAGCACGGAGAGCAATGTTCAACAGAGAGGGCAGGATAGCCAGAGTGGAGAGGTGGGGGTCGGTGCACCATCGCTGGTAAAGGAGGAAGACTGGAGCAATAACAACATTGAGGATGACAAGATAAAGCTGGCCAGTCTTGTGGGCTCCACTTCCTGCAGCTGCCTGGACTCACAGCTGTACCTGGACGGCTGGGAGGTGAGTGCAGATGATGCGGAGACAGCTGAGATGATTGCACACCGGACCGGGGGCATGAAACTTTCAGCCACAGTCATCTTCAATCCCAAGTCTCCCACCTCCCTGGACTCTGCTGTGGCAACTCAAGAGGCCACAGACCATGGTATTTCCCCGTTGGAGCCCGGGGCAGAGGGGCCAGGGGACAGTTCACACAAACTCGGCGCTGCAACCACCAACTGCCTCCTCCACTCCTGTGTGTGCTGTGGGAGCTGTAGGGACAGCAGGGAGGATGCGGTGGAGCGCCTACAGGAGAAGTGTGACCCAGGAAGCATCATCAGTGCCTCTAACCCTTCTGTTAGCTTAGCTAAGGCTGGTGACAAAGAGCCTGAGAGACTAGAAGAGGCCTGGTCTTCACCTGATGTCATCCTGCCTGCAGAAGATGCCTCCAGTGGGCAGGAGCCCAAAGACCCTGCTTCCAACAAGTGCCTGGCACATACCTCAGGGCCTCAAGTGGCTACAGCAAGCCGGTCTCAAGGAGAGGGTGAGGTCAAAAGCCAGCCAGAGCCAGAGCCAGACACCAAACATCAGGACCCTGAGAAGTCCTCTGTGGACAGGGGGGACAGTCCAAGAGAAGACATGGCCCAGACAGAACCCCAGCACCTGTCAGGTTCCAGGTAAGGGCTGATTCTGTTCAAGCGACCAGACTTATTCTCTTCTTGCAATCAGGACATGTCCTGGCTGATTCTCAAAACACTGAGATGCTTCCTTGTGAAGTTTTTTGGCCGTTAAACAGGTTCTGGATCCAGGGCAGGTATGTGGTTGATATCGGAATGGATGATGTATGGACTACCCCTGGAGGTACCCATCCTACAGTGAGTTAAGCTGCCTACCAATGATCTCCAGGGGCATCTTTCAGGTAATGTTGGCACAGGGCCACCCCTTTTTATCTGATAGCTCATTCCAACCCTGGTGTAGCCCATGGTAGACTGCAGTAGTACATGGGTGCAGTTGGGAACTAAGCACACAGCCCACTGATCTTTGCTCACCACCATACCTGCTGGGCCCACAGAGCTGAAAAGAGATTCACAGAAACCATGACTGTGTACAGAGCCATGCTGAGCTCTTGAGTACCTTTGGGCAGCATTCCCATGACCCCTACCCTTCTCAACACTGTGCTCTTCCTGCTCCCTGTGGCTCATCCCTCCCTGTTGTTGTCTGGTGATGTCAGAGTGGGTGGGGCTTGGGGCTTCTAGAGTAGACATGTTCCTTTAGAGCTGAGGCTTCTCCTTCTCTCTGCCTCTCACCTGAGTGTTCTGTCCACAGCAGACTTCGACAGGCATTGCTGATGTTGGCTGTATGATCTGCTTTGTCTTTAATGTTGGGGGTAGGTGGAGGGGCAAATAAGCCTAGCCTGAGTGGGCCATACACTGTCATGATGTCCTCAGAACCCTGCTTTACGGAGACCTATCTGGACAAGGGAGGGAGGGCAGAGGAGGAAGGTCCTCCACCTGGAGGTCCTGGAATCCAACACAGATGGGCGTGTACAGGTTGGGACAAAGTGTAGAAGGAGGGTACTCTCATACCAGGGGGCAGAAGCTCTTTCCTATCCCTCATCCTTTCCTGGGCAGCAAACGGTCACCACCTTCCCTGGAAGCATGTGGGAAAGCTGGTCAGGATCTTGTGTCTGTCGTAAATCCAAATTCTTCCCACCCACCACATAGCTCTTTGCTGTGGGGCTGGACTGTAACTTCTGTGGCCAGTAGAAGCCACTGTGGCAGACGGTCCTAACCTGCCAATTCCCTAGCCACTGGCAACTCCTGATCTGCTTTGGGCATCTACGATCTTCTGACTGTGGACATTGAGAGTAAGTCATGCAGCGCAGGCCCTTCCGTGTCCCTCGTCGTTTCCTGAGTGGTGTTTTTAAGGGTCGTCTACACTGCAGCTCAGGTAGCATTTCACTGCACTACAGCTGTGTCACCCTCACTGTGCAGAGTGGCCATGCTGTGTCTCTCCCTTCACAGTTGATGGATGTGTAGGGTGTTTCTTGGCTGACAAGAATAATACTGCTGTGAAATTCTTTCTCTGTTTTGTGTGGACATGTGTTTTCATTATTTTGGGTTTCTAAGAGTAGAACATGCAGGTCATATGGCAGCTAGTTGTTTTCCTCAAGCCTGAGGCTACATACATCATACAAGTGTTTGTATGAGGAGTTCAACTTCTTTATATTGACTATGATTTTTATGTAATTTTCTGTCCTTAGGGCAAAATTCATTAATATGCAGTTAGTCAATTGCCTTGTCAGGCACACACACACCTATAATTTCAGTCCTGTGTAGGCTGGGGCAAGAGAATGGCAAATTTGAATTGAGAACTTGTCTCAAAACCAAACCAAACAAACAAGAACCGAAGTTACTTGAAATTGTTTCTGTCCGTGCAGTTGTTTAAGTTTGCATTAGATTTATAGAAGCTACCACTTATATTTAACCCCATTTTATAATTACATAGAGTATTTGCATGCTTTTTAGACAAAGCTAAACAAATCAGATTTAAAGAAGCCTGTCTAGAGGCTTTACTCTCTCCTGTGTGTAAAGGGAATAGGAGCTAAAGTTTCATGGTCCAGAGGTGGACTTGAATACACACTCCTCATGTTAGATGGCTCTGAGCTCCCAAATCCTCTTCTCCACCTTACTTCCTGATCTCTAGCCCAAGACCTTACCAGAACTCTTTCTGGAGATATCCCCACTTTCCTGTACTGAAAAGTAGAACCCAGACAAGGTTGGGCCAGAGTGCACTCAGTCAGGCCCTGCTGTCTGCAGGCTGCATCCACACTCCGCTGTGGAAAGGTGAGAAAAGCCACCCGGCGGCTCAGAAGACCTCCCACTTTCCAGGACAGCTGCTGCAGATGTCTCTCCTGTTCCATAAAGCCTTTTCTCTGAGGCAGCTCCAGCATCGTAGCCATGTCAAGTGGAATGAATTAACTTCCCAATGGCTGCCAATGGCTGCCTTGAGGCTTCTGACTCAGTTTATTGGTGAGTGAATTATTTTTCTACAAGGCTGATGCAAAAATCCTAAAAATTCCTAGATAGGAGACATATGTGTTTTTCTTTAATTTTGGCTTGTTCTTTTGCCTGTTTGTCCAGGTAACAGTCAGCAAACGTCTACATCTGGAAACTTCTCCCAGTCCGGGAAGGGCCCTTCACAACATGCCTCTCTACATTTAGGCCCAGTCCAGCCCGGCCCACACTGAAAACTCAGCTGTGAAAAGGTGAGAAAAGCCACCTGGCGGCTCAGAAGACCTCCCACCTTCCAGGAAGCCTGGTTAGAAGATGCAAAGGGTCTGAAGAGCAAGACTGGGCAGGAGGCCAGGACCTCAGACAGCCGTATGTTGGCTCAGCACCATGCTTTAGGGAGCTGGAAGAGGTCAGCCTACAGCTACCTGTCTGTCACTCCTGTCCCAGCACAGGCAGAACCAGCATGGGAGCACCGGTCATGTGTTCTTTGTCATGAGCATATTTGTCAGGGGCCAAGCCAGGTGCCGGAACCCACCAAGGAACCATATGGATGTGGCAGGTCCTTCCAGCCTACAAGGAGATGATACAGCCGTGTGTTTTCAAACAGAGGCAAGAGGCCAGCCACACATAGGCAGAACATTTGCTGAAGTGCAGAGTGAGACACCAGGAGGTCTGGCTAGTGAGACAACATTGTGACAAAGCTTTCTCATTTCACGTGGTCTCGTTCACAGGGGTGGTCTATAAGGGTTCTCCAAAGGAACAGTACTAGAAGAATGTGTGTGTGTATGTGTGTGTGTGTGTGTGTGTGTGTTTATTAAATTGGCTTTTTTGGTGCAGTCTGGGCACTCCAGGAATGACTGTCTCATGCTGGTAAGGCTGAGAACCTGGTAGTTGTTCAGTCCCTAGGCTGGGTGTCTCAGCAGTCCCAGTTTGGGGTGTAGTCCTGGAGGAGTCCTGGGGAACTGCTGATCTTCAGTCCACGCTGCAATCCTGAAGAAGCTGGTTCTAATGTGGTTGAAGGAATACCTGTCTCAGTAACAGGATAGATGACCAGTGAGAGTGAGGACAAGCAGGCCGAAAGCAAAGTTGTTTTCTTCTCTGCCCTTCTATGTGGGCTGCAACCAGGTGTTTCCCACATTTAGCATGGGTCTTCCTGCTTCAAATAACCTAAGAGAATCCCTCACAGGAGTGCTCAGCATCTTGGGTTTCAGTTGCATTCCATATGCAGTCAAGTTGACACTCAAGATTATCCATCACAAGTGGGTCATGAGTCTCCTCTAATTCTAGGTCTGGGAGACAAACTCCAGTACTGATGTCTGCCTCTCCCTGGTGTCCCTCAAAGGGACAGTTACCTTCACTCTCTGCAAGCAGCAGGGTCTGTTTCACTGCTGTTACCATCTGATCATGGGATTCTCCCATCATCTGGCAGGTGCCTCTCTGTACCTCCTGTGGCATGGAAAGTATAATGAACTGTGGTAGGCCCTGTGGTCACGGCTTCTGTTCCATGTGTGAGCCTTACTATGGGTGAGCTACGAGTCAGGGGAAAGCAGGGAGTTGTGGCGAGAGACCTGCCTTCAAGGCTGGAGTCCCCCATTTCCCTGGAGCGTGTGGCTAAGCAGATAAAAGACGGCCACTGTGGGGAAGGAGGGTTGCGGCTGTCAGGACCAACACATTCTGGAAGCAGATGGGCCTAAGGCTGAGAGTATGGGCCCTACTGAAGAAGCCCTTCCCAGGGTGGTCTTCTGGTCCTGGCTGATTCCACCAGCACCATCACCCAGGGTGGCAGGACATTGTTTTGGTCAGGAAAGATGCACTGACCCTGCTGAATGAATGTTCTGGATCCTGTATTGTTTAGTTCTTTGCTTTCTGCTGACTTCTTCCTATTTGTTCAGTTGTCAGAGATGAACCTTTTGGGGGAAAGCTGACTTTATTTATTTATTGTGGTTTTGGTTGGTTGGTTGGTTGGTTTTTGAGTCAGGTTTCTCTGTGTAGATCAGGCTGGCCTCGAACTCACAGAGATCAACCTGCCTCTGCCTCCCAAGTGCTGGGATTAAAGATATACACCACCACTGCCCTGCAAAAGTTGGCATTTTTAAAAAGCTGGCTTTCTCCTACCTAGCCTTAGCTCCTTGACTCAAATTGTTCTTTGATGTCAACTCCATTGTCAGAGGATGAAAACCACTCAAGTCTGTCTCCCACCCTGGACATTGCAGACATGTTTGCTGTACAAATTATACTAATCCCTCTTTTTTCCCCCTCTGATTGTTAATGTGGTCTCTGTTCATTGTAAAAAAAAAACTTTAGAAAACATTAAAAAGACTAAAAGAAGTAAATAAAAACTTCCCACACTTTGTGAATAGTTTTGATTATTTTTCTACTAAAAACATGCTGTGAGCATTTCTCCACAAAATTCTTTTAAAACACAACTCTAGGGGCTGGATAGATGGCTTAGTGATTAAGAGCACTGACTGCTTTTCCAGAGGACCTGGGTGTGATTGACATGGCAGCTCACAGCTGTCTGGAGCTCTAGTTCCAGGCACTCTAATGCTCTCTTCTGGCATAACCTATGGGCAGTAGACAAATATGTACTACAGAAACACATGCAGGAAAAACACCCATATACACAAAATTTTAAAAACTCCACAACTCTAATTGAAATGGTATTGTGTCACAGGACATAGTCAAGTTACTCTGTATTTTCAGTTTCTGTGTTAAGTTAACCTTGTGCAGTTTCCTTTTTTTTTTCTTTAGAATTTATCCCAGGGTCTAGAATCAGCACCACAAAGGCCAGAGTCTTTCCAGAGAAGTGTTGACTTAATATGCACAGTGTGCATCCTCCAAGGTGTACCCATCCTTACAACAGAAACCCACATCTTGCTAACCTGGGAGGCAGAACTTGGCCCCTGCTGGCTGTGTGCTCTTTTTTGGTGCCTGAGAATTTCCTTGGTTTTTCTTTTGCCTCAGTGTGCAGCTGGCATTCTAGTTTTCCTCACACAGCATCCCTCTTTTAGGTGTGTCATAGCAAATACTTTTTTCTGATTTCTTACTGGCCACTTGTCCTCTGTGTCTAGGCCCCTGGATTTACAGATGTCTTTGCCTCTATTGTGTGTAGCTGAGCTTACAAAAACTTAGAGAAGCTTTCGTTTTCTGGCTTCCCTCTGCTCTGGTCTGCTGTGCATGTTGGGTGCTGTGCTGCTTCTTGTCTCCTGGTTGCCATGGTTTTTCTTCCTCTCTGTTAGCCCCACAACAGGGATGTATAGTGTGAGGTGAGGCTCTGTACTACCTCCAGGGATTTGGGCCAACTGACCTTCGTCTTCTTAGGCTGTGGTTCTGAAATAGGGTCTTGTTATATAGCTTTACAGTCTTGCTTGAGCCTCCAGAGTGCTGGGTCTGTAGACATCTGCCACCACACCTGACTCCATCCAGCCTTTGAACGTGTCAGCCTGCAACTGCCAGACTGATGGCCATCCTAACAGATATCTGGCTTTGGCTCAAGAACTCTTGGGACTGGTCGCCGCCATCTGTGTCCCTCCTGCAGAAGCCCAACCTGTTCTGTGTTTTTCCACGCTGTGGTTACATCCTTGTTGGGGAATGATAGGAACCTCCCAGAGATACCCTGTGCACAGGCTGTGTGCTCTGATTGCTTCTTTAACCTGCAGCCTTGAGGTAGCAGACAGGTGACATGGGGGAGAGCCTCCTGTACATCAACTGTTGAGTCCTCCTTCTCCCCCCCAAAAGTATCAAACATAGCAGGATGGGCAGGCTCAGGGTGGGAAGGGGGTGGCCTTGCATGGGCTTCATGACCTAAGCTTGTTTTGTCATCTGCAAGGTAAGCAAATAACATTTCTTAGCCACTAGCTTCTTGGTAAGGAAGAAGCATCAAAGCACAAGGACTTGCCACCCTCTCTTGCCTTCTCTTCTCCCTTCTGGTTGCCCCTCCTGAAGCCTCACCATTTCTATCCTTTGTCACCATTGGTACCCACAATGGTTATTCTTACCCTGGTCACTCCTCATCATTGTTGTTTTCCATCCTGACTTTGTGCTCTACATCACAGCTCTAGATTTTGCTGTCTCCAGAACCCGTGTCTGCTGTGTTCCACTTTGGAGGGACAGTGGCCAACAGCAGGTGGGGTTTGTGCACCAAGCTTAAGCTCTCAGTTCAAGCTGTCGTTTCCTATCCTGTGTCTTGCCTCAGATGGGTACCTGTCTGTCTCTTTGCTGTTGTCTGAATGTTTCTGCTCTTGATGGGATCATAACTGTGGTTCAGGAACACCAGGGCCCTGGACGCTTTGTTAGCTACAGAGAGAAGCCTGCAGCCTATGCTGTGCAGACAGAAGCTCCAGCCCCCCAGCATCTATTTTTTCCACAGAGAGGTAGCAGATTAAGGTCTACCTGTTACTTCCAGGCCATGCCATACAAAGTCCCATGGCCTTCAGCCTACTTCTGGTGCCCAGCCTGGGGAGAGCAGATGGGCACATCAGTAAAACAGCAGTGTGTCCCCAGCTGGCTCTGGTCATGCACGGAATCTCACCCAGCTAACAGATAGCAGGGAAAGACTGCCTGATGCCCTGAGCCAACCCTAGTGTCTCATCCAAGTGTCACTGCTGTCTTCTGACCTCAGTGGCTTGAGAAGGCATGCTTTCCCTTCTATTGCAGAAAACAGCTGCAGCATCTTGTACCCCAGGGTGTCTGAGACATCCAGGGGGCATCAATCCTGCACTGTACTTAAGAGAGAATGGGATGCAAGTCAAGAGACAGGAGCTGTAAGGCAGTACTGCTTGGCACAAACCTCACCTGGCCCCAACGTTGGATCTCCAGAAGTTTCTGAAGACAAGACCCTCCTACTGGGGAAGGCTCAGCAGAGGACCAGCACTGGGATGGGGCTGACAGGGAGACTTGACCTGGCAGTCCAGCTTTGCTGTGGTGGCTATGGAGCCTGGGACCACAGATCTTGGAGCTCTTGTCCTCTGCCAGGTTGTGCACACCAAGTGCTATTGCTACGGGAACCACCCAGGGCCAGGCTCTGGGTGTTGTCCTGGACACTGCAGCCACCATTCTAAGTCAGGTAGGTATGAGATCCCATATCTGCAAGGATCATAAAGGCCCCATCCACTGTACACTATAGAAGGAAAACAGTGACTTGAGATGAGGCATAATGATGCCATCAAGCCAGCTGTTCATAAGTGATGCTTTGGGGGCTGACACAGGGCAAGATTAGGACTAGAGTATAGCTGATTTACCAGTCTGGTTAGGTGGGGCTGGGTTCTCCCATGAATTCCATCTTGGCACTAGCTACATGACCTCCTGGGTCGTAGGAAACCCCAGAAAGGCAGTGACAATTCTTCAGTATCCTGAGTGTAGCAACAGCAGGCTTTCAAGTAAGGGAGGTTCTATGAGGTTTGCTGTCCTGCTAGGCAGTGGGCTTCCTTCTGGTGTAAACAGGTCTGGTCAAAGGAATGGTGGTGACCACAGGGTCCCCATGACAGTCCTTTCAGCCTGCCCCTCCGTCCTGACTCCAGCTTCGCTCTCTAGCCTGGTAAGTTGGCAACTCCCATATCTCGTGATCACACCCTGTTCCTTATGCAGCTGCATCCTCCAGCAGGTGCCCAGAAGAAATCAGCTGGCTTCTGAGGTGGAGACTTGCTGGCCAGGGCCACGCCTCAGTTCCTTCCCTCATCTCTGTATGTGCTCTCTGGCTAAACCATCCCTCTGTGTTCTGCCTCTGGTCACTGCTTCCTTGGGTCACATGGCCCTTGCCCCTGTGCTATGACATGTCTTGATTCTTTACCATGTCCAGTCTCTTGACATTGTGACATGACACCATAATCTGTGAAGTTCACACCCAAGAACTGTAGTTGGGCCAAGTGTGGTGGCGCACACCTTTAACCCCACTATTTGGGAGGCAGAGGCCGGCAGATTTCTGAGTTTGAAGTCAGCCTGGTCTACATGATGCGTTCTAGGCTAGCCAGGCCTACATAGTAAGATCCTGTATTTAACATATATATTATACACCTTTAATCCCAGAACTCAGGAGGCAGAGGCAGGTGGATCTCTGAGTTCAAGGCCAGCCTGGTCTACAGAGTGAGTTCCAGGACAGCCAGAGCTACACAGAGAAACCATGTCTTAAAAAATTAAAACAAAAATAGTCTCATAATGTTTAAATAAGCTTACAGTTCTGGGCTGCAGATTAGACACATCTTATACCGTGCCATCAGCACAGTTCCAATTACTGCCTTTGTTGAGCCGATGGGCACTTCTCATGGGGTGATCTGTGGCTGCCTTCAAGCAGGCATTCCTATGGTTTACTCCGGCTGGCCTATGACTGCTTTAGTCTGCCCTAACTGATTATAGCTGCTAGAGCCATCCACCGCGTCTCATGTGGCATGGTGCCGCATCTCCTGGGGATCTGACTGGGACTCAGAATCCTCATTTAGGGAAATGCACTGGCTCAATGCCAAGTGAATTTAGCAGCACCATGGCCTAGAAGGCAGTGGACCCTCAGGCTGTCCCCAGGCCTAGCACTGTTGGGTCTTGAAGTTTAATTGTTGGTATTTCCACTTCCTCCATCCTTTCCCCAGATTCTTCCCTGTTGTGTTCTACCCCATGCATGCATAGTGTATATGTGCCTGAGTATGTTGTATGTGTGCTCACAAACACACATATATACATTTGCATACACATAGGCATATATTACACATGTAAATGCACTTTTGGTTACCTGCATTTCCTTAATTTCTTAGTGCACACATATACTGCATATTTAGTTAGAAAGTAGTGATGTGGGGGTTAGGGTCCCATACAATAATAATGGGACCTTCCTGAGAGCTGGCTGAGTGCTACCCTGGTCCTGAGTCCTGGTGTCTCCTGAAGGTGCGAGCAGCATTGTAGACTGATAGATGGATTAAGCTGGGCGGGGAAGATGGTCTCAGGATCTGGCGGGCAGACAGGACCTACAAGAGTAGTTGTGGCATCTGTGGAGGAATGGCTATGGCAACTGACAGGCAGTCTTCAGATTGGGCACCATGATACTCAGTCCCATAGGGGAGGGACTGCAGACTGTGGCTCATGTACCTCTGACACAGTCTGCCATGGCCGATGCCTGTCTCCCTCCTGGGGTGAGGTCGTGGGGATACCAGCATGGGTAGGATTTCCTCCCCAGGTGATCCTGCACATGTATCCCTCAGGCCACAGCCTGATAGCCTGATGGAATGCAGACTCTGCCTGCTCACAGAGGCCATTCTGTCACCGTTGTCATCCAGGTTGGTCTCTGTGAGGATGGGGCTTCCCAGGCCTGCCTGGTGTCTCCTGTCCTCCCTCTGCATAGCCAGGAGCTCGATGTAGCTATTAGAGCCTACCTGTTGCCTTTGAGTATAGCTGTGGAGTCTTGCTCACTGTGTGACTTCTGAGCTTCCATAATCAAATCTGGAGATGTTTCTAGCATGGGTCCCAAGAAGTCTAGGATCAGTCATGTGGGTGATGTGTCCACAGAATATGAGCAGACCTTTTATCACTCCATGCTGGGGCAGCTTTGTTGTATTGTCCTACTAGATTTTCAGAGGGCTGCCCCCTTGTCAATGACAGATTAAGGTAACCTATGACCCTAAGGGCTGTTAGCCCCATGTTGCAGGTCTAGGATCCCACAGCAGGAGGACTGATCACCGAAGGCCCACCCTCCAGTTTGTGCTCAGGAAACCTTCTGTTTTTGTTTGGTTGGTTGGTTTTTCGAGACAGGGTTTCTCTGTGTAATGGGCCTGGCTGTCCTGGAACTCATTCTGTAGACCAGGCTGGCCTCGAACTCACAGAAATCCACCTGCCTCTGCCTCCAGAGTGCTAGGATTGAAGGCGTGCACCTCCACCACCTGGCAGGTAACCCTCTCTTAAGTACAGGCTGCATCACTTCCCCATTCTGTAGAGTAAATAAACTGAGACCCTGGTGGAGGTCTTGTGATACGTGGGAACCTTCGGCTCATACTGTCTGATTCCTGAGAGTCCTTTGCCTCGCCTGGGGCACCACCAATTCATTGGCAGCATGGGTGTAAGCACAATTCATAGGCTAATTGCTTCCATGTCTTCAGACAGGCATGCCTCAGGGCAGGGCACTCTGTACTCGGCCTCAGCAAAACTGAATGTATGGTCTTAGTCAGTAGTTGGTAGAGAGACTGAAAATGTAAAGAATGCTCCTATTAAGTTGAATGGCCCATCTCAATGGGCTGCAACCTCACTGCTGCTTAGAGGGACTAGAGCCTAGCTCATTTTGCACTTGCAAACCTAGTACCTGCTGTGCCTTGTTCACAGTCAGGACTATTTGCTGTCCCACAGTGACTCTTCTATATCTCAGAGGGTCTTTTGATTACTGGAAAATGTGGACTGGAAATCTTACCCTTTCCCTGCCTTAGAGAGAGCCTCTTAGAGGCAAGGAGAAGAGGAAGGAGCCTGAGGCATGGGCATTTCAGAGAGTGGGAAAGGGTGTCCCTCAGTCTCAGCCACCCTCACATAGTTGGAGTCCCTAGCCCGGGATGCTGGGGTGGAAGTGAGGTGCCACCTTCCTGCTGAGTCACCCTGCGCGAGGCTTGGTAGAGACAACTGGGCTCAGGCAACCTTAGTGAAAGTCGCTTGTTGACAGAAGCAACAAGAACCATGGGGGCGCTGTTTCTCTTAAAGGCGCTTCTCGGCTTTCTGCCTTCCTTGGTTCCCTGCACTCAGGTGCTGTGGCGTTCAAAGCCTGCACATAGAAGAACGAGTCAAGACCACCTCTTTGCAGTGTTCCGTGTTCAATTTGTGGGATGAATACAGCAGTAAACAGAACACTTTCCTAGATGTATAAACACTGATTATAAGCTCCGACTCCCCTAAATGACTTACGTTATAATTACATGTTAGGTATGACTGTTTCCTTTGACTGCTTCAGACACTGTAAACGTGCTGTGTTGTGTGGACAGCTTCTGCTCACTGCGTGGATATCCCCACCCTGCAAACCATTCTGTGTATTATTGCTGTGAGGCAGCTATACTGGGATCTCACCGCCTGGTTCTTCTTTGTCTGGTCATCATGACATTTTACTGACATTCTGTGGGTAAAGGGATCTCATCTCTGGACCAAGTAACTCATGAGGGTTGTCCAGCAGGTGTGAGGTGGTCTCAGGAGGGGATCACAATTCCATATCTAGATTAGTGCAAGAGCTACTTTAACAAAGCACCAGCCAACAAGGACACCTAAAGCCAGACTTCCACTCTCAAGTTTCAGAGGCTGGAGGTCTGTCATAGTGCACCCCAGCTGAAGGTTCAAAGCCATCCTGCCTCCTCCAGCTCCTAAGGCTCCTGGCCTTTCATGGCTTGTGGGAAATCTTTTCTGTCCCGCATAAGGACACTTGGGTCAAGACTGGTCTCATATTGACATACTTCCACTGAAGGATCCAAAAAGCGTCTTTTCCCCAGCAAGCTCACAGCCCAACTTTCTGGGGTGTGATGTGGGTATGTCAGACTTTGGGGGTGTATGGCACTCACCATGGCATCCGAATCTGGGTCTTCTGGCCATTCTGCTCCCACTCCTCCCCAGAGTAGCCCCATTGAATATGTCTTTATGATGCTATCAGAGGAGACATCAGGAAGTATGCCTGGCCAGAGGCAGGAGGCTGCTGCAAGCCCTACAGGCTACTCTGCTTTCTTAACCCATATAGCATCTGGTCACTGCAAAGTGATTCTTGCCTCAGAGAGGAGAGCCTGCATGTGTAAGGACTCCTTTGTCTGTTCCACAGACATGGAGGCCAGTGTGTGTATTGGGGGTCTTTTGGTGTAGGTCCAGAGCAGGAAGAAAGACTGTTAAAGATTTTACGTGTACACTAAATATAGTCTGAGAGATGAGTCCATAAGCAGTAATCAGTCAGCGTTGGGGCAGGAAAGATTTATGTTTTGAAGTC
Organism: Mesocricetus auratus; assembly: GCF_017639785.1. Taxonomy (NCBI): domain Eukaryota; kingdom Metazoa; phylum Chordata; class Mammalia; order Rodentia; family Cricetidae; genus Mesocricetus; species Mesocricetus auratus. The sequence goes on along the minus strand of NW_024429190.1, from coordinate 14,331,929 downwards.
TATTTGTGACCTGACCGGGGATAGTTTCCCCCTTAGTACAATGTGGTGGTTTGAAAGAAAACCAAAGACAGTGGCACTATTAGGAGGTATAGCCTTAGAGGAAGGGTGTCACTGTGGGGGAGGGCTTTAAGGTCTCTTGCTCAAGATTCCCTCCGTGTAATGGGCAGCCAACTTCCTGCTGCTTTCTGGTCAAGATGTAGCAAGCCCCATGTCTGCCTGCATGGCACCATGGTCCTCGTCATGGTGATGGATGGGATTGAACAGGGATGGATTATGGCATTTAGGAGCCAAAGAATACTGAGTGTATGCCCGGCTGTTCTCTGCCACCCTGGCAGAGAGCAGCCACTCTCGTGGATTCTTCTTTCACAATAAATCTCTTGAATGAGGTTTGGGTGAGACCTTCTTTCACTGGAGCAGAGACAACCCTGGACGGAGCAGAGTGGAGCAGGGCTGTAGCACTTTTGGCTGGGGAAATCTTCCCTGGCAATTGAAGTTGTTACACTCTGTGCCTGGGGGACTGGAGCCGAACTGTAACACTTCACCAGGGAAACCCTCCTCCTGCCAGAGCAGAGCTGATACACTGGGGAAGCCTTTCCCTGAAGCAGGGCTGTTAGTTGTTATGTTTACTCTGGCCTGTGGTATTCATTGGTTCCCAAGTGCCAGAATACCTTTCCATCTGAGCTGTAACACTCAGTATTCTGTGACTTTTGAGTGCCATAATCCATCCCCATCCAATCCCATACAAGCCATTGGAATGCTTCTAGTGATAACAGACTGGACCTCTGAAACTGTAAGTGAACCACCCCAATGGTGGTGGCGCATGCCTTTAATACCAGAACTCAGGAGGCAGAGGCAGGCAGATCTCTGTAAGTTTGAGGCCAGCCTGGTCTACAAGAGCTAGTTCCAGGACAGCCTCCAAAGCCACAGAGAAACCCTGACTTCAAAACCAAAAAAACAAACAACAAAAAAAAAGCTTCTGTGGTCATGGTGTCTCTTCACAGCAATAAAATCCCTAAGACAGACACTGGAACTGATTCTGAAGGAACTTGAAGCTCCTAGAGGAATTCATGAAAAGAACATGATGGGCTCAGGGACACTATGGAAAGTCATACCTGCCTTCTCTGTGATAGCCCAGGGAAAGGCTGAGAGGAGTGAGCAAGGGGAGTGAGGTTGAAGGGCAGGAGAGAGGGATTTTAATAGAGGAGATAACTTCTGACTCTTGTATGCAAAGTTTCTCTGCCCCAGATCTGTGGGAGTCTTGCCAGGAGCTCCAGTGTTTGGGGGCAGCCTGTGCCTGGTACGGCCTTGGATACTGGGCTCCTCTGAGTCATGGGACACTCCTGAGACATAGGACTCTCCTCCATGAATAAATGTCTTGGGGTTTTTGTAACAAATTATGACAAACAGAAGATGCTGCAGAGGGAACTGGCCATCTTTCAGTCTTGAAGGCAGGAAGTCAAGATCAGGGAGTCTCGGAGCTGGCTCTGTCGGGGGCTGTCCCGGGCTACTGTCCTGTTCCTGGTGGTGGTCATGCATCTCTGAGCTCTTTGACTTGTGAAACATCACCGCAACCCATGTTTTCATCACCATGCTGTTGCACCTGCATGACTGCCTGTGTCCAGATTTACTCTTTTTATGAGGACATCAGTCCTGTTGGATCAGGTCCTTACCCGGTCTAGGGTGATCTCATTTGCGATCATAACACCCACCAGGATGCTGTTTGCAAGTAGGACCCACTCTGAGGTCCTGCAGGACTTCATCATACATATGAATGGACAGTATTCAGCCCAGGACAGCGTACACACCTCCCTGCTAGAGTCAAGCAGGAATGTAAGGAGCCCAATGGTCAGCATGCTGACCATCTGCTGCTGTTCACTGCTGTTCTGCAAAACTGATGTGACTTTGGTAATGTTTCTAGAGCCTGTTCCTGGAAGGGTGTCCTGCCCTGCCTGTCTTAGTTTAGGGTCACCATTGCTGTAATGAAATGCCATGACCAAATGCAACTTGGGGAGGAAAGGGATTGCTTCCATATAACCAATCACCATCAAAGCAGTGATAACAGGAACTCAAGCAGAGGCCATGGAGGAGTCCTGCTTACTGGCTTGCTCAGCCTGCTTTCTTATAGAGCCCAGGACAACCAGACCAGGGATAGCAATATTTACAATGAGCTATGTCCTGTCCCATCTATCACTAATTAAGAAAACGCCCCTCAAGACCCTGCAATACCACTTTTGGGCATATACCCAAAGGAGGCACATTCATATCACAAGACATTTGCTTGACTATGTTCATAGCAACATTATTCATAATAACCGGATCTTAGAAACAACCTAGATGCCCCTCAACCAAAGAATGGATAAAGAAAATGTGGTACCTTTACACAATGGAGTACTACTCAGCAGTAAGAAACAATGACATCTTAAAATTTGCAGCAAATGGACAGAACTAGAAAAAAAAACATATTGAGTGAGATAATCCAAACCCAGGAAGACAAATATAGTGTGTACTAACTCATAAGAAGATAACAGACACAAAGCAAAAGATAACCAGCCTACAAACCACAACCCCAGAGAATCTAGAACCCTCTTCCAGAAACAGATGGAACAGATACAGAAATCCACAGCTAACAGTTGGGCCAAGCTCCTGTAGTACAATCGAAGTGAGTGAGGAGCGATAATATGAACAAAGGAGTCAAGACCATGATGGGAAACCCACAGAATCAGCTGACCAGAGCTAGTGAGAGATCACTGACTCCTGATGATGGAGTTTCTATCCTGCCTGGTCCCACAGCCATTTAGCCCCAAATAAACACACTGAGACTAATATTAATTATAAACTGGCCAATGGCTCAGGCTTCTTATTGGCTAGCTCTCTCTTAATTATTAACCCATTTCCATTAAACTGCGTATTGCCACAAGGCTGTGGCTTACCCATATGCTGTGGCATGTTACTCCTTTGATGGCTACATGGCATCTCTCTAGGGACTCACTCTGTATTCCTCTTCCCAGCATTTCTAGTCTGGTAGCCCTGCCCATACTTCCTGCCTGGCTACTGGATAATCAGCATTTATTCACCACCTGATAGGAGAAACATATATCCATAGCATACAGAAGGACATCCCCCATTAACTCTGGTCTAACAAATGGGGAACCTGCATAAGATCAAACTAGACTCCCTTAATATAGGTGACAGTGGTGTGACTGGGACAATATATGAAGCCACTGGCAGTGGGTCCAAGATCTAACTCTAATGCACAAACTGACTTAGTGGAGCCCATTCTATATGGAGAGACACCTTGCTCAGCCTAGACACAGGGGCGTGAGGGGTGGGAAGGTACTTTGGTCCTGCCTCAAGGAGATGATGGGACAGACTTAGTAGACTTCCTAGAGGAGGCCTTACCCTCTTCCAAGAAGAAGATAGGAGGTGGGGTGGGGAGGGAAGTTGGGAGCAGGAGAAAAGGAGGGAGGGAGAACTGGGATTGCAATGTAAAAAATAAATAAGTGAAAAATGTTTAAAAAAAGAAAGGAAAGAAAGAAAGAGGGAAAGAAAGAAAATGCCCTACAGGCTTGCCTATATCCCAAACTTAAGGAGGTAGTTTCTTAATTGAGATGGAAAGTTGTGTCAAGTTGAAAAAACTATCCAGCACAATGCTTGGCCCCAGGACTCATGAGGAAGGCAGAACTAGACATGCTGTGGCTGTTTCAGCTCTGGAGCTTTGCTCTTGGGGCTGAGGTGTCTAGGATAGTGGAACTGACCGTGCCCAGGGCCTAGTGTGGTCAGCAAGGCCTTCATGTCTAACTTCTGAGTAGGTCATACTTTCCTGTTGCTGTCATCTCAGGAGACAAATCTTCAGCAACATGTTTGGTCTGGCTGCCACTGGGCCCTAGCCTATTCAGCACCTCTCTCCTTTTTTTTTTTTTTTTTTTTTTTTTTGGTTTTTTTTTTGTTTTTTGTTTTGGTTTGGTTTTACGAGACAGGGTTTCTCTGTTTTGGAGGCTGTCGGTCCAGCCTGGCCTCAACCTCAAAGAGATCCGCTTGCCTCTGCCTCCCGAGTGCTGGGATTAAAGGCGTGCGCCACCAACGCCCGGCTACCTCTCTCCTTTTTAAGCCTCTTGGTGCCACCACCATGAGCAGGGTGCCATTTCCTTCTCTTCTTGGAACAGAATTTCTATTTATTTATTTGCTTGTTTGTTTGAGATTGGATCTTACTATGTAGCTCAGGTTAGCTCCACACTTACCTTCCCCCTGCCTCCTCCCAAAGCTGGAACTATGGAAATGTGCCACCATGGCTGCGTCTTTCATTCGTCTGACCAAAAAATAAATACTTGGTATTTTCTAGTCTCTCATCTATGTTTGTATGATACTTTGATTTTTTATTGTAATTATTTACTGTTTTGTGGTTGGAGGGCAGGGACATGGCATGCATGCCATAGTGAATTTATGGAAATCAGAAGACAATTTGCAGGAGTAGGCTCTCTCCCTCCTCTCTGCGGGGCCCAGGGACTAAACTCAGGTCCTAAGGCTTAGCAATGAGTGACTTTACCTGCTGAGCCATCTTGAAGGCCATTTTACTTAATAGCATTTCCAGTGTGTTCATGTCATGCCTTTTATCCTCAATACCTTTTCCTCATTCTCCTTTGCCCTGGTTGTTTTTGTTTTGTTCTACTTTCATTCAGTAAAATTTTGATAAGCATACATCAAATTTGTCACTTTAACTGTGATTCCCCTGCATTGTAACGCCACATTTGCAGTCTCAGTCAGCCATAATTACCTTCCCTCTCCAGAATGTTTTCGCCTTCTAAACTGTCTCCACTTACCTGCCCCAGCCCTTGGCATCTTCCCACTCTATTTTCTGTATCTTTGGCTTAACCAGCTCTAGAGACCTCACATAATAAAGTCATGTAGGATTTGTCTTTTGTATCTGGTTTCTTTCACTTAGCATGTTTCAAGGTTCATCTACATTGGAGTATGTGTCAAAATCTCTTTCGTTTTGAAGGCTGGATAACATTTCACTGCCGTGTTATATACTCATCCTCCTTCATAGACTCTCGGGCTTGTTTTCACCTCTGGGCATGTGAATAATGATGTTCAGGACATCTCTGTACAAACATATGCCTGAGTCCCTATTTTCAAATCTTTTGAGTGAGCTGCAGGTGGTCGTATGTGACTTTAATCCTAGCACTTAGGAGGCAAAGGCAGGAGGATTATGAGGTCAACTAGGATTACATAGTGAGACCTTGTCTAAAACAATAAAATTAGGCAGGTATAATGGCCCACACTTGTACTCCCAGCACTTGGTAGGTAGAGGCAGAAGGATCAAAAGTTCAAGGCCTTCCTCATCACAATAACTAGTTTGGGGCCAATGTGGTTTACATGAGGTCCTGTCCCAAAAAAGAAAAATCACCTGAGCCAAGTATGGTTCTGCCTTTAATACCAGCATTCAGAAAGCAGAGGCAGGTGTATCTCTGTAAGTTCAAGTCCAGCCTGATGTCAACTGGTGAGGCTATGAACTGCAGGTAGGGTATATTGAAAGGAAGTCTCCTTAATAATCAACACAGATTCAATAAACCGCATCCCCAGATAGAAGTCAGGGGCTTTACCTCTATGAAACGGAGCTATCTAGATGTGGGGTTCTGGAGCTCATTCTAAGGATCCCAGTAGGACACCAGCTTCTATGGCTCAGCATGCCCAGCCCTGACACAGCTCTCCAGGCGTCTCTGTGTGCCAATAGTCATTCACTGTATTCGAGCAAGACAACTTCTGTGAGTGTCCCATCTAATAGGGAAGGAACCCATAGGGCTCTAGGACTTCTTCCTGCCCCAGCGCCTCCTTCCTGTTTAGTCCACCATTGTTGAGTGTTCATGGTATCTCACCTTTGTGCTTCCAAATGTGTCTGTACCCAAGGTTGTATCCATGAGCACAGCCCTGTGTGTTTTCCCATTGCATGTCCAGGGACACATACAATATGTAAATTAGACCGTGCCTATAGTGGGCTGTGTTGGGCTGACCCACCCCTGCCTTGGTACCCCTGGCAATGGGTGGTCGGATTGCAGTTGACTCTGCGTCCCATCATGTAGGTTTGGACTCCTTCCCAGTTTTCTTCTGGAACATAGAGAGCTATCACAAAGATTCAGTTGTGTCAGCAGACAGACAGACAGAGGATCCAGGCTGTGTTGGTGATGGTCCACTGAGCTATAAAAATGGGGGGGGAGGCTATGCAATTTTATTTTGATGGCAGCAAAATACTTTTCCAAAGTGGTTGCAGTCCTGTTGTACAGGCTTTCCTCTAAAATACACCAAATAGTCAAGCACACACGAGCATTTGAGGCAAGACTTTGGTATAGAAAACAGACCAAGAAATAAATCAGTTTCCACCAAAAGGAAAAGAGAGGGTATAGATCATGAGTTGCTGTCAACCAACAACTGACTTAACTCTATCTTAGGAGAACCTGCAATAAAGAGAGGCTCTCCCATTGCTGGCAGTCCTGGGCTCTCAAATGCTTGGGGCCTAGGGACTAGAATGGCATACCTAAAGGCTAACAGCTCCAAGCATGGTTATCATTCCAGGGTATAGATGTAGATGCTGCAGGCTTGTGGCCCTGGACACTCTAATTAGAGACCTATTGCAGTGGGCTTAAACCACCAGCAGCCCCACTTCTTGGCAGCAGTTAGAAGCAATAGCCAGCTGTGCCAGCTAATGTTAGCATTACTGAATGGTCACTGGGTGCTGATGTGCTCAGCCCTACAGTGCTAGCATTACAGTCTAGGGGGACAGACTCTTAGCACTTACAGTTTGGAAGCTCTCTGAAATTTCTGGCAACCAAGACCTGCAATTTCTCTTTTCTAGTTCTTACCAACCTTCTACCTTTCATGTGTTTATTTAATGTGTATGAGTGTTTTGCCTACAAGTATATTTGTGAACTACATGCATGCCTGGTGCCTGTGGAGATCAGAAAAGGGAGTCAGATCCCTTGGAGTTAGGGTTACAGACAATTGTGAGGTACCATGTGGGTTCTGGGAAGTGAATTCTGGTGTTCTGGAAGAGCAGCTGTTGCTCCTAACTGCTGAGCCATCTTCTAGCCCCTTTCTCTCTTTGGCCCCAGCTCATGGCCTGCCCTTTCTTGCCTCCTTTTGACTTTCCCTCTTATCCCTGCTACTTAGTTCCCCGTCATCTCCACCCAGACTGCTCTCGGGAACGTGCTAGCCCCTCAGCTCTGTGCCGACTGTTGTCCTGTGACTGCTCCACTCTGCTGTAAGTTTAGGAGCCCTTAGGAGAGTTTAGCAGCTCAGCTTTACTAACGGCAAAGATCAAAACCAGGCACGGCAAACTCTTTGGCCTGGAGCCTCCCCCAGGTGCTAATTGATTTGGGTTGGCCAGGTTGTGTCCTAACTCTCAGAGATTTTGGCTATGAATCCCCTATGCACAGACCAGACAGAGTGAACTCTTGAAGAACAAATCCAGTAAAACTAGCCACTGGGGAGAGGAGGGACAGGTGTTAGAAGGGGGAGACTATTTGAATGTCCTGTGGCTGCTAACAAAGTGCCACAATAAGTGGCCTAAACTGTCAAATATATGTCCTCTTCTCGTCCCCAGTCCACAAGTCCAAAATCTGGCAAAGCTGTTCTCCCTCCCGAAACACCAGAGAGAGTTCTTCCTGCCTCTTCCAACTCTAGGGATCTCCAGGTGTCCCTTGGCTTTTGGCTGCATCACGCCAATCTCAGACTCTGGACATGTGGTCTCCTCTTCATCCCTGTGCCTCAACTTTGGTGCCAGTGGATTTAGGACCCACTGAATAATCTAGGAGAGTCTCAGTGCCAAACCCTTAATTGCATCTGAAAAGATCCTCTTTTCAAATAAGGTCTCACTCATGGGTTCAAGGGGTCAGGTGAGCATGCATTCCTGTGGGCGGTTATTCTGTTCCCACAGATGGCGTGACAGGTCAAAGAGTCTTCCGTGGAAAGAATCTTGGAGATTATGTTAAGTGCAAGATGCAAGATGGAATAGCTCAAGCTAGAGCAGATGCTACATCAGCCCACTTGGGAGGACTAGTACAGGGGAGTAGCTGTCAGGCTAGAGCAAGGCAGTACTGCATCAGACTGTCAGGCCCAATGTTATTCAAAAATGGACACTGATGTCATTTACAGGATAGGAAATGGCATTTCCAGGCAATTCAACTCCTTTGGAGGGGGGCTTGAGGATAGACTTCTGACCTCTGACTTCTGGCTCCAGAGGCCCTGGGCTGGTTGCTTTTTTTTTTTTTTTTTTGTCACTTTGACAAATCTAGGCATTTAGGAAGGGGAAATCTTAACTGAGAAATGCATCTGTAAGACTGTCCTGTTGTAGTTAAGTCTGTGGGGCATTTTTTTACATTAATTAGTAATTGATGTGGGAGGGCCCAGCCCTGGACAGGTGGTTCTGGATTATGTAAGAAAGCAGGCTGTGCAAGCCATGGAAAGCAAACTGTACTCCTCCATGCCCTCTGATTCAGTTCCTGCCTCCAGGTTCCTGCCTTGAGTTCCTGTACTGACTTCCCTCTGCGACAGAAAGACCCGAGAGTTGTAATCTGAAATAAATCCTTTCTTCCCCAAGTTGCTTCTGGTCCTGGACTTAACAGAAGCCCTCACTGAGACAGGCCCCTAGCTGTGTCCCCTACTCACCTGCTCTGCTTGTCTTCTCTGCATCAGCTCCACAAATGGTTCCTGCTCTTTAGACAACAGCAGGCCGGAGGTGGCCCCTGCAGTTATGCCTCTCACCCCCATGGCAACCAGAGAGAAGATCCGGTCCAGGTTCCATGGCAGCCATGACCTGATCCACCGTCTGTTTGTCTGCATTTCAGGTGCGAGATCTGAGCCCCGGGCATGAGTGTGGAGACGGGGCTGGCCTAGCTTGCCCTGGTTAAAGTGGAAGGCAATGTGATCTGCAGAGCAAGCCTAGGGGTGGGACTAAGTGTGTCCTGTAGGGAGGAAGGAGCTCTGTAAGTGAACATGGGGTAGTACTTTCCTCCAGGGGCGGCTGGAAGTGATGGGCTCAGGTCCTGGACCACCTCAGGGTGGGAGTTACCCTGGGATCCATGGCTATACAGAGCCTGTTCTGTGACTCTGTAGTCAAAGTTACTCAGAGCAGTGTATGTAGTATGGGGTACTAGTAGAAGGTAGACATGTCTGGATGTCCTTGTTTCTACGATGGCAACAGGGGCTGCCATAGGCACAGTGTTATGGGGACCTCTGTGGGTATCTCTTGGCAAGCAGTCACCATAGTATAATTGTGGTGGTTGTGACCCTGGATAAGTTATATATCTATGAGAGCAGCAATGTTGGGATTGACCAGGAAGCTCTCATTCCTTCCTATCCTCTCTTGATTCCTGAGTTTGTACTCATGTCAAGGGAATCCTCTCATAAGGATCCATGAGCTTTGGGTGTGTCCTATCCAGCAAATGGCAGTGTAGTCTTCCAATGTGGCTGGCTCAACCCAACCATCTGTCTTCCTGTCACTTCTCCCATGGGCTTCTCTATCAGGTGTAGCTGACCAGCTGCAGACGAACTATGCCAGCGACCTGAGAAGTATTCTCAAAACGCTGTTTGAGGTCATGGCCACCAAGCCAGAAACAGATGACAAGGAGAAGTTAAAGAAGGGTAAGTGCTGCTGGGGGACAGGCTCTGAGGCTCCTGCCAACCGCTGTGTCCACTGTCCCCGATAAGGGAGCATGCAGGACATCACACCCCCAGAATCTGCTGGAACAATGTTCCAGGTTGTCCGACTTGAGGAGATGGGTGTATAGCCTGGAGAAGTGACTCCCCATGCCACTTTGCAGGTGGGTCCCTGGCTCTGGTTCTTGCATAGACTGTAGCAAGCCATCCAACTTTTTACTGCAGACAGAAGTTGTGGACCTGCCTTCCATCTGAGACTAGACCAGTTGACTAACACTCATCTGTCAAAGTGTTTGGAGACCAGCCCAGCCTGAGTGAAAAACGGGGACACTGGCCCATCCCACTATGAGAGGGTGGCAATATCTACTCCTAGCTGCCTCATATTTATACATATTCAACTCATTGGAGGCATACATATGTGCTGTCACATTTACATATAGATGCGTATATGTACACATTTTTATATACATGCACACCTTACACACACAACAGGTAAATTGTCCCTGTAGGGTCCTTGGTAGGAACTGGAGCTAGACACGCCTCATGCTAGTCTGAGGTACCTGTTTGGGGAGTGCTACATCTTTGTACATTCTTCTGTCCATGAGCTATCTGGGTATATGGAATAACCCAGCTAGTCCTGGGAGTCTGGCCCAACAGGGCATGTCCTTCTGCATCAACCAGCTCTGCCAACTGGCCAAATTCTGACTGGCAGTCCAGGCAGGTCTGCCTTCTGGAAATCCTGAGTCAAGTTGGTGGTAAGGGCAGGCACCTTGGTCATAGTCTGGACAGGGTTCTCAGATGCCTTGGCTTTAAGCTTCTGCCTTGGGGATCATAGGCCAGGAAAGCTTACCGGTCAGTGTAAGGGCCCAGAGCTAGATGCTCATGCAGGGGGAGCCACCAAGTGCCCCTGGGATTCACCATGCTATACAAAGGACGGACCCTTTTGTAGGAAGAACTTTGTCCGCATTGGCATCCTACCTGCTGAGATGACTTGCTCTGTGTACTGAGAGATGGTGAGGGGGCTTGTAAGGAGCTGGAAAGTTAGAGGCACTAAGGACAATCAGTTGCATCTACTGCATTGCCTACCAACCCCAGTGGCTTCCTTCTCTCTTACAGTAACCCAGACCCTACGGAGTGCAGCCTTGGAGGACTGTGCACTATGCCAGGAGATGGTGTCATCCTCAGAACTGGCAGCCAAGACTCGAGATGGGGACTTTGAGGGTATGTGGGAATCTCTGGTATGGACCTGACATGCTGTGTGCTGAGCAGAAGGAGCCACTCTGTGCATGTTCATCTGGATACCAGGCCGATGGGGATACAGCATCCCATGGGAGGTGGCCTCCCACTCTGTACCTCCTTCTTAGTACTAGTGTGTGCAGCTCCTTTACTGCTTTGTAACCTCGGGCCTGTTGTTTCGCAGCTCAGCCTGGTAGGTACAAGCTCAGGGATGAGGAGCAAGGATTGGTTATGGCTACAATACCCAATCCCCCAGTGCTTCACCTGCACTGAAGGAGTCTCACACAGCAGCCTCAGGACAGTCTGGGACATTAATAGGAGCTTTGGGAAGGGGGGGTTCAGAAGCCTTCCTTGTGGTGAGGGCAGGTCCTGCAGACTGACATGGAGTGGGCTGGAAGCTAGGCAGCTCGGATGTCAGGGGAGAGGAATCCTGGGCTATTTGGTAATACTGCAGTGCATCTAAGGGAGCGGCCCAAGACTTTGGGAAAAGTATGCTACTATAGCGTTAAAGGTGTGCCTGGGTCAGGGAGTGCTGCATTAGGTGGCTAAACAGTGACCAGAATGAAGGTCTTAGTTAGGGCATGATCACTGATTCTGCTGTATATCCTGAGTCCAGATGGCCTGGCCTGGAGCCTGCGCCTGGGGTGTGACTCTGTCCACGGACATTGTAGCTAGTCACAGGTAGTGACTGACAAGTCTAGAACAGGACCAGAGGAGTGAGATAAGGGGTGTCTATCCACCAGCCAGGCCTCTACCCTTTCCCTACCCCCAACCCACCACTCTGTATGTCTGACGCTCTTGTGACAGACCCTCCTGAGTGGGTGCCAGATGAGGCCTGTGGCTTCTGCACCTCCTGCAAAGCTCCCTTCACCGTCATCCGCAGGAAGCACCACTGCCGCAGCTGCGGGAAGGTGGGTGGGGCCCCACTGGCCCTCTGTATCTTTGGGGTTGTGTGGGGACTGTCCCTGGCACAGCATCAGGGTTTAGAAGTTAGGGCTGATGCTCTGGTAATCCAGTCAGGGTTTTGTAGTGCTTATGCAGATGCCCCTCCAGGTTCGAGGCTCTATTCTGACTCCACCATGTAGTAGGCCATTCCTAGGTAGTATCCAGGCTCAATCCTGGCCCGTCTGAGGTGAGGACAGGGAGGGGGTGGGGGCTTCAGAAGGAGCTATAGTGGTTATGGGGAAGGGCCTAGTCACTTTCAAGAAACCTGACCTATTAGGCCCGCCCTACCCAGAGTTTCCTAAAACTCCAGCTCCTTAGTCTGAAGGGTCTGGGTCAGGCTGACTCCTGCCCACCATTGTTTTGGATGGTCTGGGTGGGAGGGCTGAGTAAAGGGGCTGACAAAGGCCCTGTCTGCTCACTGCCTTCTGTCCCTCCTTGGCTTCCAGATCTTCTGTTCCCGCTGCTCATCACACTCAGCACCACTTCCGCGATATGGACAGGTGAAGCCAGTCCGTGTGTGCACACACTGCTACATGTTCCATGTTACACCCTTCTACAGTGACAAGACGGGCATGTGATGGTGTGCCTGGCATGTCCCAGCTGAGCGGCTGGAGACTCCTGGACAGCGGCATCATGTCTGCCTTGAGTCCTAGCTAGGGTCTCCAGGAAGGAGGTGCTGTGCCTGCTGCGTGTCCTGCTCAGGCCGTGTGCAGGGGGTCTCAGTGCATCTCACCAAGCTTCTGCTGCTGCAGGCCTGCCCCAGTTTCCAGAATGTTCAGAGCCTCTGTCTACTCTCCCTGGCCTCTCCGCCTGTGCAGACACCATCCTGGCATGGGGCCAATGAGAGGCCAGCTTTATGCAGAGGAGGGACCCAGGGATGCCCAGTTGCTGCTTACAAGTCAGGGTACCTAGCCAGGCAGGGTCGGACTCTCTTCTCTTGCCCATCTAATGGCGCTTTGCTCCAGCTGTGCGTACTAAGGCAAGAAGGACCAATTCTCTATGTGCTCCTTTGTAGCCGAGAATCTGGAAGGAGAAGTCAGGAGACTCCAGGCTCCCACATCATAGCAGGACTCCATGCTGTTTACCACCCCTCTCATTCCCTAGTGCTCACTGCCTGCCTTGGGACCCTGCTCAACATGTGTCTCGTTTCTCTTTTGAATGGGGAATGTAGGAAGCAGACACAGTGGTCTCTTGGGGAAGCAGGCAGGCTCTTGGCATCTACACCATTGCCACTTGCTGGCAGAGCAGGGGCTGACCACCCGCTGATACCATAGGCTGAGCTCTCAGGTGTTTGGGACTGGACTCATCAGGCAGCCACCATTTGGCTAACATTTCCTTCTTCCACTGCACCCACTGGGACTCTAACCCACTTCCTCAGACCTCAGTGCAGCCTGGACAGGCTGAGACGCACAGACACCTCCTCAGGCTTCAATCTCAGGCTTCACGTTGCAATGATGATTACAGTTTTATTTTTAGAGAGATGACACACCTACTGCTTCTTTTATAGGATGAAATCCAATCGCTGTTCAGCAGTGGAATACACATGCACAAAAATGGCTTCTGTGCAGGGGCGGGGGGAGAGTATATAACAGAGGGAATATTATGTATTGAGATTATTTTTATTTTCTAAATGCTGTAATTCGAAACCATTTCCATAAATCTATTTAAGGATTGCATACGCTCTGGCATCTTCTGTGAACACTGAATTCTTGTCTCTGCTGGGTGGATGATGGTGTTGGTGCTGATGTGGAGTTTCTTCTAGAAGACTGGAGCATCTGTGCCTTGGGGACAATTGAACAACAGAATTTGTCCTCCTGTCAACATTCAGAAGGGGCTGGCTATCCCCCTCCCCCACAAGCCTACCTCCATCTTGGAAGGGTGCCTCACTCCCTAGCTTCTCTGTTAGGGTGCCTGACTCCCCAGCTGTTGCCCATCCTGCAGCTAAGACCTCTGGCCTATGTTAGGGGAAGAGGCAGGGCATCTGCCTTTGGCCACTCCACCTTGATGGTGTTTGTCTTAGATCTGTACTAACCAGTAGCCTGGAGACTGCCTCTTGGGCTATTCTGGGAGAACACAAGAAGCTGGTCCAGGTCAGGATTGTCATAGTGACAGGGCCCGAGTTGCTGCTGTTGGGACCTGAGTCCTTGAGTCCTTTTAATTGTCCAATGCCTTGAAGGTGGGAGCCTGGATGACAAAAGTTGGGGAAGCAGAACTGTGAGGGGCAGCAATGCCTATCACACCTGGTTTCTGGTGAGAATGTATTTTAAAGTGAGGTTCCCTCTGAGTGGAGCAGAGCCAAGGGAGCATAAGAAAGGAGAGCCCAGGTAGGAGAGTGATCATACTTCCCAAGGCTGGATGGACCCTACCATTCTGCCCACCTGGACATAATGCAGAGAAATGACCCTTATCTCACCCACCTCCATCCCAGTGTCTGTGTCATTGGCTGGACAGCTGTACCACAGTGGCATTACAAGCTGTTGAGAAGGCTCTCTGCTAACCAGGAAGCCAGTACCCTACCAGAGCCCACATGGCACATGTGTACCTCTGTGCACACTACAGTATAAAGAAATGTACTTCACAAGCATTGTTTTCTAGACATGGTGTCCTTCTCTCCTACTGTGCCAGAGGAGAGAAAGGTCAGAATATAGCATCTTCCCTCTAGAGAGGCCTGTATCTGTGTGTGTGTGTGTGTGTGTGTGTGCGCTTGCGCGCGTGCACTCCTTCCCCATGTGAGGCTCATGAGAGGCCTTATGAGGCAGCCTTGACCTACCTTCGTGAGTTGGGTAAGGGTAGCTCCTCCATGAACTGGCCTGTCTTAAGGTCTGGGACCACAGGTAGCCGTCAATGAGGATGATCAACTGTCCCATTCACCATGATGAAGGAATTTCAGGTCTTCCATGATAAACTTAGGATATCTGGTCACTCCACCCTTCTATGGAGCTATCCCCACACCAAGAGCAGATCCAGGAGTAAGATATTTCAACAAGTCTCTGGAAGTCTCATCCATGGTTGGTGTTTGTGTCTGGGAACTCCTAGGGGGAGCGGAGACATGGAGCATTCTCAGAGATCCAGGTATGCAATCAGTTTTTTTTTGAGCTAGCCTCAGAACCCCCTTCATGTCATCCTTCCTGAACCTTAGTTTCCCCATTATGACCATCATTATTTTTCCAGAATTTTATATGCCCATGACAATCCCCATGGCAGTCCTTCAAGAGAGCGGGGTCCCCTGTCATGGACAGGGAAACCAAAGCTCATGAAGATCAGACAGCAGCTGAGCTGAGCTGTGTGCTTCAACCAGAATCCATCAAGAGGCTGCTGTAGAAGTGTCCAGAGAAATAAAGAACTCGAAGACGGGTCCAAGCTAGTTGTGCTGGGAGCCATCCTTGGAATTCGGGAGTTGTGCCAGCTCATGACCACCTCACCATGCTTGGCATCTAGCAGCAGGGTTTTAATTGTTCTCTGGCTATGCATAGTCCTGGGAAGGGAACTCAGCACTCTCCCAACATCTCTACCCCAGATCACAGTGACATGCAGGAGCCCACAAGTGCTCGGGGACCAGACTGCCTGAAGCTCTACTTGGGACAAACTGGCATTCGAAAGGTCTAGTGCAGAGATTGCTATGCCTGATCTTGGGTGCCGTGGGTAAATTGAAGAGAGAGCCACTTCTAGCTCCATGTCTGACGCATTAGCTACTTGTTGTGTGATGTTTTACTCTTTTGGCTTTTCAAGGGGCCCACCCAACACCCAAATAAATACACAGACTTATTCTTAGTTATGAGTACCTGGACTTAGCTTGGCTTGTTTCTTGCCAGATTTTCTCAACCTAAATTATCCCATCTATCTTTGGCCTCAGGGCTTTTATCATTATTCCTGCATACCTTTTCTTTCCTTCTTATTCTGTGTCTGGCTGGGTAGCTGGGTGACTGGTCCCTGACATCCTCCTCTCCTTGTTCTCTCATTACTCTCTTCTTCCTCATTTCTCCTTCTATTTATCCTCTCTGCCTACCAGGCCCACGTAGCCTTGCTCCTGTCTCGCTATTGACCATTCAGGTGTTTTAACAGGCAAAGAATCACGGTTTCACAGAGTTAAACAAATGTAGCATAAACAAAAGTCACACACTTTAAAATAATATTCCCCAAAAGCTACTATTTTGTTACTGTGATAAAATATCATGACTAAGACAATTTACAGAAGACAGTTTGGGCTTATGGACTCCAGAGGAGTAAGAGTCCATTATGGTATAGAAGCATGGCAGCAAGTGGAAAGCATGGTATCAGAAACAGAATTCTGGAAGTTTACATCCTTTACCACAGCTGAAGAAGAGAGACAGACAGACAGATGGAGACAGACAGACAGACAAAGACAGATGGAGACAGAGACAGAGAATTGAACATGAATCAAGACTATAAACAACCAAATCCCACCCTGCTAACATACTTTGTACAGCAAGGCCAAACCTCCTAAACCTTCCCAAACAATGCCACCATCTGGGGACCAAGTGTTCACATATCTGAGCCTATAGAAAACAGTCTCATTTAAATCACTAGAGTTCCACTTTGTCACCTCCATAGGGTCTACTCAGTGCCCACAGAAGTGGTTCTGGGGACCCATCTGCACTCATGATATTTCAAAGGTCCCCTTGATATTCATCATTTGTATGCTAACTTGTCCTCAGTCCCTGTCTGCCTCCCGCCAAGGACCCCAGGATAGCCCTGACTGGGAGGCAGCAAGGTGTCCCCACTGCACACTCAGTTTGAGTTCTGGTCTGAGTGGAGAAAAGGTAGAGCCCAGACATATAGTGACCCTGGCATGGGACTCTGAAAGACTTTTGGTGTTCCTGTGGTAATGATAGCTCTTGAAGCCAAGGGAAGTAAGAGTTTGAAGCCCTTCTCCCCTGTGTCCTTGACAGCCAGAATTCTGATTGCCACCAGGGGGCACTCCATGCCTCTTCAGCAATACTTCGCTTCTGGTGGCGGTGGTGGGGTGCTTACGTGCTGGGGCCACCCCACTGTGACTGGCACCCTAAGTCCAGACAAAATCCCAGCACAGATAGACCAGTGGCCATGCCCCAGTTTTCAAGATCCTGTAGGTGGAGGGGCCAGAGGAGTCTATAGCAGAGCAGGTACAGCAATGGCAGACAGCAGGGTAGATTTGCACCGGAAGCTATGGGAGTCCAGGAGGAAGAGCCCAGGCTAGATCTGGGTGTGTTTCACGGTAGGATTGGGGTGGGGCTAACAGTGGTCTCTGTGGGCCTGGTGCTGTCAGCACCCACAGAGCAAGCTGGAGGAAGTTATTACTCATGCCAGCAAGCTGGAAGAGGCAATAAGGCCCTACTCATGCTATCTCTAGCCAGAGTGTAGAAGTCCATGCTCCCTCCTAGGCTCACAAGGAGCCTTGTTTGATAGCAATGCTGACTCGCACACCAGAACACATAGAGAACAGCAGAGTCTCTATGGTTCATGTATGCCCTTCAAGAAGGAGGACCCCACAGTCATGAGTCCAGGAGTAGAGACAGGGCTAGCATGGGCCCTCCCTGGGCCTCTTGGCCAAAGCCTAGGTGGTTCAGCTGCTAGGAGTTCTGGCCCTCCCTATTGTGGAGACCCCATGGCAGTGAGTGAGTGTATTCATCCATATCCCTCATTTATGGACTTACTTTTTCTCTGAAAGCATTGGAGAGATTTGGACTTTTGGGGCTATATAAATTGTTAACTTATGCATGTTCCATTAGTATAGTGCAGAAAACTTGAAGAAAAAAATACTTCAAAAATCATTCACAAGTACAATGAACTGTTGTAAGAATAATATTGACATATTAGTTTTCATAGACCATTAATTACATTTTGATGCACTTTAATTTTCCTGTCTTCCTTTTGCATTCTGAACACAGTATTTTCTTGCATGTCAAACTTTCTGGAAGGCTTCCAAGTGCTCAGAGACTAGGCCTGGTACTTGTGACTGGCCAGCCTGGCAGCCTAGCCTCCACCCCAGGTTCTGACTGCTTGTGATTGGGTAAGCATGCCCCTATGGGCTCTACTACCCCATGGGCGTGGCCAGGGATTTGTAGTACTTTCTCCATTGGAGTGCTGCACATATGCCTGCTGTTTCCTGGGGCACTGCTTTGTGCTCAATCTCCTGCTACCTAGGGGTTTTTCCATGCATCCTTCAATGTGTCCAAAAGCTAGAGGTTATCATTTAAAAAACTGTGGCTTAAAGAGTCAAATTTTCCTAGAATCCAGAGTGGCTCTCAGGAATGGACTCAAACAGAACCTCCATACACTCTTCCTCGCTGTGGGTCTACAGGTAGCAGCAGATTCTAGAGGACTGAGCTCATCACGGCTCTCCAGGGCCTGCTGGGTTTACCATCCTACAGATCCAGACCTCTCCTCTAGGAGCTGATCACTAAGGGTCCAAGGAAAGGCAGGTGCAGGCTAAAGGATTCTGCCAGGTGGGTAAGCAAAACAGGATGCTAGGGCTGGGGCCTGATGGCTACCAGGTGTCTACTCCAAGAGAGGGGCAGGGGCAGGTAATCAGAGGTAGAGATGAAGTAGGCCCCAGCAACCTTCTGCTCTGACTGTGTGGGGCACTCCTGGTGCTCCTAAGAAGCCTGGCAATATTGCCATTCCTGGGCAGGGAGGTATAAGAGTGCTGTTTGCTGTAAGCTGGTGATCTGATCCCAGAGAAAGGAAGTCAGGACAGGGTAAGGGGGAAAAGACCTAAAAGCATTCTCCTAGAGGTTTCTCAACTCTTTCTCTCTCTCTCTCTCTCTCTCTCTCTCTCTCTCTCTCTCTCTCTCTCTCTTTCTCCCCCTCCCGTGTGTGTGTGTGTGTGTGTGTGTGTGTGTGTGTGTGTGTGTGTGTGTGTGTGTTGGAGAAGGGATCAAGCAGCCCTTTCCCATACCAAAAGCTCTGTGGTCAACCTTCCAGATGCCTCCAGAAGTGGGTGCTAACCTCATTCCCAGTCAGAGAGACTGAGATGGGGGAGGCCGCTAGGGAAAGGTTGGGCAGATTGAAGGCTTGTGATCCTTGATCATCTACCCAAAACTGGGAGGCCCCATGTCCTTTCTCCTGGGTCATGCTGGGTTACCCTCCAGTTTGTAAGGGAAGACAGGGCTGAGGACTTGGCAGCAATGCACTCCCAAGAGTGGTGTCTACCTCCTTACCTCTCACTGGCCTTTTCTAGGTGAGCCTGGCAGTCAGAGTAAGTGACCTGTGATGAGGTAGAGGGTCTTTGTCAGCCAGACTGCTGCCTCCTTTTCCTAACCCATGGGAACTTTGGGGCACAGCTGCGTACAGACATTGCTGGTGCCTCTGCCCCATTCACACAGTGAAGGTGTGGGTGTAAAGACCCCTCTGTGTACTTGGGACCAGCTTGCCCTTTGCACTTGCAAGCCAGCTCCTGTTCCAAACAACAGCTTCCAGATGCCCCCTGGGGATCCAGCTCATCCTGCAGCCTCCCTGAGCAGCTGGCCTGCTGTCCCGCCCCCAGGACTCCTCCACAGCCGACCTTCACTCCCCGGGCCACCACTGCCCACTTCTCCCAGCTTCTGCATGGTCTCGGAAAGGGAGAGCCCTTCTGGCACCGGAGAGTTCTTTATCCTGGCTGCGGCTGGTGGGAGCTAGTGTCCTAGGTTGAGATAAAAATTTCCCAGGCTGGGAGGCTGTGGTCACCCTTGTGCTCCACCTCAGCACACTGGAACATCCCGTCCCAGTAGCAGGAGGCAGCATGCTGGGGAGTCTTGCCTTAGCACTTTGAGAGCCTGCAAGAACAAGGGTGCACCCTTCAAAATGCTGCTTCACCCTCCCCCCACCCAGAGCTAAGCTCAGGGCCCCCAAAGTTCAGCATGGCTCTCAGTGCTCCAGAGGGATGCTCATCCTTCGAATTCACAACTCTGCACAGCCCTACAGACTAACTGGTTCTATCTACCTGGCCCTGGGTGATCATGGGGCTGGTCCAAGAGGCACCTGGGCCAACACCAAGGGGCTCTTTCAGTGCCTATACAGGGCAGTTAATGGCTGCCCGAGGTTCCTCACTGGGTCTCCCAGGGCACACCAGAGCACCTGTTGTTCTTAATCCTGCCCCACAGGTCAAACATCTGTGGCTCACACCCAGGCCGGGAGCGAAGTGGCTCTGGTTTCCACATTCTTAGATTGTTAACCGTCCTGAGTAACCAGTGTGGGAGCACTGGTCTCCATTTTCTATTTCAAGAGGACTCTTCAAGTTTCCTTATCTGCATATTGGCCACATGGAGATCCACAAGGAAGTGTGTATCATGCATCTGCCTTGGTCTTAGAGTAAAGTGGCAGCATTAGTAATTTTTGCTGTTGGAGACAACAGCCTCCTTCTATTTTAGAGGCTGCTGTCCAGCCACTTTATACCACAGAAGGCCCCAGCCTGCTGGTCCATCCTCAACCAAAAACAAACAAACAAAAAGCCCAACAATAAAACCACCTCCCTCAACCCCCCCCCAATAAAACAAACAGAGGATCAAACAGAGAAGGACAGGAGTAGTAGGGTTTAGAGGATGGTGTTAGGATGCCCATTCCCCAAGCATCTATAGGCCAGCCTGAGGGGTTAGGGTCATTAGGGCTTAGGGTGACCACACAGCAGGAGCCAGCTGAAGAGCTCACCCTCTAGTCTGTCACCAGCACTTGGCTATTGGAATGGCCCTACTCTCAGACCACGCACCACAAACAGACTACATTCCAGGGTCCCTCTCGCGTGGCAGCAGATCTTGGGGCCCCTTCCTTAGACCTGGTGACCTTTCTTTCACTCTCGATGGCCATCAGGAAACTTAAGTGTTCCTGCCTACTCTGGGTCTCTGACATTTTCTGAGACGCTTTTAGGTTCCAAACGTCTGTGTCTCTGTCCCAAGTTTTAGCCTTTCCAGAAGCCACTATTCATGCGGGGACAGGTGTCATTTGCAGTCCTGTAGCAAAAATCCCAGCTCCTGCCCCAATCAGGCCCCAAGCCGGGTCCTCCACAGAGACTGTGGTATAGCTGACTCCGAGCAACAGGTCGTTGCGCACGACGTGCATGCCACGACAAAGCGGCAGGGCGCGTGTCCGCAGCGCATCCTGCCGGGTGTCTCCCGAGACCACGGTCCACGTCCTCCTGGCCCCAGCGTAGGCTGGGCAGCGGTCCCACTGCGCTGCGCTTCCTCTCGGCAACGCGTCCGGCCCCGGCGCCCTCATTGGCCCCACGCCCCGTCGCCGGCCATTGGTCCTCGGCCCCAATTTACATAGACCGATCTGGCCCAATCGGTGTGCAATGCCTACTTAACATGCACGACGGCCGCCAGTCAGCGAGCACCGGGGCCGGGCCACCACGTGCTGTTGCTAAGCTTGGGCTTCTAAATTGTTACTACTGGGGCCAGCCTATCCCAGCCAAGCTTCGCATCTGTCAACATTCTCAGCCCTGCCCGAGGCGTTCGGCCAGTTACCATTGGCCGAGGCTGTCTTAGAACCCGCCCCCTAGGCTAGAGTATCCACGCCTATTGGCTGTGACGACCGCCGCTCTCCTTATGTGTCAATTTGAGGGCCTGAGGCGGAGGGTGGCGGTCCAGCGCTGGAGTCCGCGAGTCGGGCTGGTGTGCCGCCAGGCGCGGGGCGTGCGGCGAGCAGAGCCGGCAGGAGCGCGCCGGGCAGCTGCCGCCGCCGTCCCGTGCGCGGGCGGCAGGATGGAGCTGAATTCCCTGCTGCTGCTGTTGGAGGCAGCCGAGTACCTGGAGCGTAGGGACAGAGGTAGCCCGCGCCCCTTTGTGCCAGGGTGGGCGGGCTGCGGGAGGGCGCAAGGGGCCGCTGACCGCACCGTCTGTCCCGCAGAGGCCGAGCACGGCTACGCCTCCGTGCTGCCCTTCGACGGCGACTTCGCCAGGAAGAAAACAAAGACCGCTGGCCTGGTGCGCAAGGCCCCGAACAACAGGTACCGCCCCCACCCCCCACCCCCGCGCGCTGTGCCCAGTCAGCTCGGGCCGGCCCCGCCCGAGTGTCCCCGTCCTCTCCGCGTCCCCAGCGCAGTCCTGCGCGCACCCGGGCGGCCGGCCTGGAGGAGGTGCCGGCCCCGCCCGCGCGTCGCCATCTTCCCGCGGCCGCGCCTCCCGCCGCCGTAAACAGTGCCACGCGTACAGCGCCCGCGCTCGCCCAGAGTCGTTCTGGACTTTTCCAGACTGGAGAGGAGTTGTCAGTTGATGCCCGCCGCTGCTCTCTCCTTAAGGCCGAATTGGGGACTCCTCCCTCCCTTGCACTTCTCGGAGCTGGCCTTGCTCGTAGGCCCAGTACCTTACCCTCAAGAGCCTGGACAGGGACCCCTCCCTGGGTACCCACCGGTCCTGCACAACCAACTGACAAGGAAACTCCCAACTACAAGTGCAAGACTGGCTTTGTGGCAGAGACCTGCAGGGAGCTATTTCTACCAAGAGTCCCAAGGCCCAACTACTCTCTTTTCACCTCGGCCTTGTATCTGGAGGAAGCCCTGAAGCTGGGGTTTAGGCGTGACTAGACACCTAAGGGTCTCACCTTCCTGGTTGCAGTGGGGATCATGGCACACCTGACAGTGTCTAGGGACCAACCTTGGCCCAGCCGCTCCTGTGTGCTCAGTCTGGGAGCTTCCCTGGCAGGCTGGGGGCTTCAGGGCCCCCTGGCAGAGGGTGCGGCTCATTCCTGTGGCCTGCCTGTTCTTGGGAAACAGAGAGGCTGGCACAAGGGCCCGTTTCTGTGGTGTCCTCGGCCTGGCAAGGATTTGGTTGAATTTCCAACTGCCTGAGTCCCAGCCCCTGGTCTCCTGTTTTGGGCACTTTGCAGAAGGACATAAGTGTATTGGAGCTCTCACTGCCCCGGGCTTCCACAGTGAAATGATCTGGCCCCTGCTTTTGTCTGCCCTAAACTCGAGGTTGGGAGCTCAGGTTCCGGTGGCATGGAGTACCCTCAGGTGACAAGAATGGTAGCTGACACACTCAAATGCTTATGCCATATGCAGAAGTAAATACTCTAACCAAGCCTTGTAAAAGAACCCTTATTTGCCGGGGCTGGAGAGATGGCTCAGCTGTTAACCCAGCAGAGGACCTGGGTTCAATTTCCAGCACCCACATGGCAGTTTACAACTGTAACTCCAGTTACAGGGTACCTGACACCCCCATATAGACAGACACACATTCAGACACAATACCAAAGCACATAAATAACAAAATTGACTAAGAAGCCTTATTTTGGAATCCGTTTATGCAACTGAGGAAACCAAGGGCCTAGACGGATTCAGTTACTTTCCTAGGGCCACTCAACCACCTCTGTCCCCTGTTCCTGAATGAGGTCCTAGCCTTCCATCATCTTCTGGAACGGAGACCTGGGTGCAAGGGGCAGGTGACACAGAGGGCCTCCCTGACTTGGGTGCACCTCCCTTAAAGCTTCCTTGGACAGAGTGTACTCCCTCAAGGCCTAAGGCCTTAGGGGTGCAGGCATAGCCCTTCCCTCCCCAACCACTGCTCAGGAGGCGGTCCTTAGCCAGCTCAGCTGGGATCCCAGATGTGGAAGGGCAGGTGTGAACCTGTGAGGCTTCTGTGTAGCAGGCCAGGGTGAGAGAGGGGCTGGAGGGAAGCACTTCGGTAAGGAGAAAGCAGCCCCGTGATAGATGTGGGCTCTGTGTAGGTCTCCAATAGCAATGGCCCCATGGGGGGCCTGGAGCTAGCCTTTCAGGGTCATGTTCTTTGAGAAGGTAAGCAGAGAGGTTAGTTCAAGGTGGTGCCCAGACAGCGCCACTCCTCGGACACAGGTGCTTCTAGAACCTGTGTGACAAGCTACAGGATCTCTGGACTCAGGAAGAGTTCCAAGAAAGGCTACCTCCATGCTGCTGAAGAGTGGCCCTCCAGTCCAGGTTGGGAACAAGACAAGGTTCATCCTTTGGTACAGGAGGTGGGGGCTTCTGAACCCTGAAGACTGCTGCTGACCCCAGCCTCCTACACAAACTAGCAAACCTACAGTTTGGGCTGAAGGCCCAAGACCAGTGGGAAGCTTCTGTGCTGCCTTCTTGCATCATGAAGGGATTCTGAGGCTCTGGCCCAGCCCAGGGGACTAGCAGGTCTTTGAAGACCCTGGGAATACACAGGGGGCTGGAAATCAGCTAGGCTTGAGGGAAGATGGATGACCTAGTATCCTGATGGTTTCTGTAGGTTATATAGGCAGAGTATGCACCCTTTTTGGTGAAAGATACCAGATTCGAGTTCTGGAGCAGCAGAAGGAACAGGTGGGCCATGGCCAGCAGAAACACAGGGAGGGACTTAGTTTGGGTGTGTCCTGAGCTTTCTGCTTATTTGTTCAATGGCCCAGGGAACCTAGATGTCCGTTTTGGCTTGTGGCATCCCCTTAGATTGAGAGAGTCACTTGGGAGGCTGAGTGGCACCTGTGGTGTTCAGAAATCTGCTCTGATCCGAGTGGGCGTGGCCAGCGGGGCTCAAGCAGTCCATGGGGTCACTGTTGCCAGGGAAGATAAACTTGGACTCAGGGTGACATGTTCTGGCTTAGTGCAGCTCCTGAGAGAAGTGGTAATGTCCTGCTGTGTGCTATGGGCCCAGAAAGCATCCACATCTTACAAATGCCCCTCCGGGGTGGCTTGGCTGTAACAGCTGTAACCGCCCTGGGTGTTCCTATCTGTGTGACAGAGTGACCGTGGGAGGGCAGGGTGCTTTTGTCTCCTGAGGGCCTGGCCTTCATGTTGCATGCTCAGACTGCCACTGGTTCTCTGCATGGCTTGCCTTGCTTAGAAGAACACAGGTGGCCCGAGGGAAGGGGGAGGAGAGAAGGAAGGTGGCTGGGTACCTGCCAGCCCCAGTCCTCCCACAGTTCAATGTGGGGTTTCCCTGGCCTTTAGCAGGCAGTTGTACACCTGCCCTAACTCTCGGCATCCATAGATATCCTGCACCTAGACCATCATAGCTCCTGGCTCTCCACAAAGAGCCACTGTAATTTGTGCTCTGGTTGTTGGGCCTTGGAATGAGCCCTGTCTTTCTATCTCTCTAAACAGGTCTTCACACAACGAACTAGAAAAGCACAGGTAAGTGGCACCCCCATTCCCATGTGAGCTACTTGATGTGACTGTCTCCTCACCCCCACCCCCACGCTGAGGGGGCGCTTTTGTTGACCTCACCTGTCCGGGTTGCCAGGCTATGCTCTAGGCTCTGGAAAGATCAGTTCTAGAGAGGTCTAGGGTCTGTTCTTGGGTTTTTTTTAGATTGGCAGGCAAGGGCTGGGTCCAGGCCTATTCTCGGGTGTTTAGCCTGGCGTCACTGGTATGTGCACGGCTCCTTGCCCTGGTAGCACTCTGAGTCTGCTCCCTGGAAGAGGACATAGGTGTGATTGGGTGTGCCTAAGCTCCTTTAGAAACTTTAGTTTCAGCTCTCAGTACAATGGCCTTTGCAAAGGGTTAAACCTGCCCCCCCTTACTTCTGTGCCTTTTGGGATCTGCTTTCTAAGGAGCTGTCATTCTCTGCATCAAGAGGGCAGCAGGCCCAGGCACTCTCCCTGCACCTGGCTAGAATCAGCTCCTGGCATGGCTGGTGGCCCTTGAGGTTGCTTCATCTTGTCATTGTGTCTTCCTTCTGCCAGTGGTGACAAGGTGGGGCTGAGCCCTGGGAGGTGGGAGATGAAGGAGATGTTTGTGGCTGCCAGCAGCATCCTAAGTGGAGGCAGAGGTATTTTAGGCCAGGCATCCCCATAAGCAGTAGCCCCCATGCAAGGACCAGGGAAAGCCCCCGAGAGACACTAGGCAATACCTCTACCCTAACCTCTGCTCCTATCTGTAGAATGGACCAGTTCTGTCTTGCCCTCTTAGTGTTGGGGGGAAGGGAGGCATGTAACTCTGCATCCTAGATGAGCCCTCCTGGGTGCACTGGGAAGGTCTGGAGCCCAGCCAGTTCTTTCCTTCCCCCCTCCCTGAGCCCTTTGCAGCGCCAACTTCCGCTCTCCCGGGATTCAGGACTCTGGTTGGGGCGGGTGTCTGGGCAGGGACAGAACACCATGTTCCCTGAGGAGATGCACTTCCTGCACTGGCTGTGTATGGTTGGGGGGCTCCCAAGGGGCCAGGCCACAGGGATGGAAGCCAGTGTGAGGCAGGCTTCGAGTTGCTCCTAGGTCAGAGGAGACCAGCCAACCTTGTCCAGGTCCGGGCACAGTGGCCTGGCCACTGTGAGCCCCGGAGCAGTGTTTGGGAGGGCTGCTGGTAGGGAGGACACATGGTAAATGCCATTAAGGGAAGTGTGGGTAGAAAGTGTAAGACAACCTCTAGGAAGGAAAAGGGTTGGCCTCTGACCTCTGCAGATATCCATTGACCTTGACCTTGGTTTCTGCCATCTTCCTCAAGCCTTTACTTAGACTGGGTCTCATGGAGGCCCTTTATTTAAGATGGGGTAAGAGTGGTTGGGCATCTTGGGGCTCTCTGCCACCCATCTCAGGGCAAGGTCTTTCTACCTGACAGATGGAGCCATAGATGTAGATAGTGTTGAGCAGCCCACAGGCCTGTGGATTGGGCCCTGGTAGGAACATCAGTCATGGCTGGCTGTAGCTGGCCTGAGATCGATGCCAGGTGTTCCTGGATTCTGGCTGAAGGAAGGGCAGTATGTTGTCCTGAGGAAGGAAGGAAACACCTGGCAGTCTGCCAAGCAGGCCATAAGAGGCATACCCTGGACACTGCCTTCACTGGAAATGTCCCTCAGGGAGACTCAGGTAGGCCTGTGGGGCTTTCCCTTTTGGAGCTTTGGACAGTAACAAGCCAACTGTAGGCCCACTACCCCTGTAGGTCAGTAGCTCTTTCAGACTTGCTTCAGGGCCTGGCAACCCTCCTAGGCTCAGTTCTAGTCTCTGGTCTTAGCTGTAGTAGTGAGAGCTCTAGATATGCTTCCTGGCCCTTAGCTCTCCTCAAGTGTCCCAATACACTTAGAGGTCAGGTCTAAGCCCTCAGCTAGGCCCCTAGCCCTAATCCAGGCACAGAGGTGGTTGTCCAGCCTTGGCGTGATCCTGCATAGCCACCCACAGGTACCTGATGCAGCTGTGTGGAACCACAGGAACACGCTTGTTAGCAACAGCTAGAGGACACTGATAAATAGCAAAGAGTAGGAGTCCCCCTGTCCCTGACCACTGATTGTAGTGGAATTCCTCACTGCCCATTTTTTCCAGTAACCTGGCCTGGAACTTATCTCTGCTATCCAGCCAAGACTCTGACACACATGTGCTGGGGGACCCTGGCATAGACCCAAGCCCTTGCTGCCCCCCCCCAGCTTTTGGACCTTTCTTTGAGGAGTAGGGCTTTCTGATAAGAAGCTAGGTGTGGCATTGTCCAAGGACTGGGCTGTGAGAGGAGAGATGGGGCTGTTCTGATACTAATGCAGGGATTCCAGGGACAGTGCTGCCTCTTTTAGAAGCACGGGGGCTTAACAAGTTTGGGATGCCTAGGGGCAGCCATGTGTGTTGGCATTGGGTCTGGTGTACTATAATGGCTTTAGGGAGGATTTAGTGAGAACCCAGAGCATCCTAGACTCTAGGACTGTGGTGCTCAGAATAGGGGTGGGGGACCTTTCCCACATCCCCTCACCAACCATAGGCTTAGCCCTGGGTATGCACTCTTCTGGGTTTGGATTGACATATTACTCTTACATTGCTTGTGTATGGTCAGGTGACTGTTCTTCATCTCTTGAAGAAATGCCTTTTTCTAAATATTATTCATGTACTTCCTGTACCCCACCAGAGACCTTATCCTGGTCACTTGGAGGCCCCTGAAATGATAAGGGGCCCTTGCTACCCACTGTCCCTACCAGGATCCTTCACCCAATACCATGTAAGTGCCGAAGACCTGAGTTCATGTACCCATAGCTTCTCTGACCTCAGAGCCTGTAGAGGACCACAGCCACACTTTCCAGGTTCCCTCTGACCTGAGCATTTCTAAGCCGAGTCTTCAGATAACGCCCAAATTCTAGAAGTAGAAGTACTGGTCAGTGGTCTGAGCCAAAGTCAATGGTGCTTCTCCCAGAGGAACTGTGTCAGGTCCCCATGTGCTGTCCAAGTGAGTTCCAGCCACCTCTTTACCTTCCAGTTGGTACAAAAGAGAAAATGAACATCTGCCTGTTTGAGTTTTCATTTCCTGATTACTTATGGGATGGAGTCTGTTTTCACGTTAGAGTTGCCTTTTGTTTTCTGCAACTTGCCTGCTTGTGTCCTTTGCTCATCGGTACACGAAGGCCGTGTTCTTTATTTTTGACGTGTGTGAGCTCAAAATATCACTAATACTAATCGTTTTGTCTTTTATATGTATTGCAAATGCGTTTCTACTGTTATTTGTCTTTCAGCTGTGTTTCTTTCTTGTACAAACATGTCTTTCTCTGATTGTAAAAGTGAATGTGGGGTTTTCAAAGCATAGAAACCCTGGAAATACAGATGAGCACAAAGCTAAAGAAATAAACGCTGCCAGCCGCATCCTTGGAGGTGTACGCTTCCTGTGCTTCATTGTGTTCCGTTGAGTCTCTTGTGTGCGTCTGCTCTCTTTATTTTTTAACAAAAATGGGTCACTTGTCACATAGGTGGTTCTGTATCCTAATGTTTTCACTTAACACTCATGAACTGGAAAGATAGATACACCACAAAAAATGACAGTATGGTCATCTCTGGGACAGGGAACTTGGGGATACTTTGTTTCTTGTCAATTTGCAATTTCCATCCACTACCAAAAAGCCACTGCTGCTGCCATGATTAAATGATGGGTTGTATGAATTGCTATTTGCTGTGTAACCAGTATACCTGGTGAGAAGGGTCCCTGGCTGCTCCCCTTATCATATCCCAGTGGTGACTTCAGGACATTGGAATATCTTGGGAAGGCTCCGCCTCTGCTCCCTAGCCCAGCTCTGCTCTCTAGTCCCTTCAGTTCCTAGGGTTGGATACTCACTGTGCTGAAAGCAGTGATGCTGAGATCTGAACTCTCCAGATGGGTAGCCATGCATGCAGTAGTTTGGAGCCAGGAGCCTGTCTGGGTATGGTGAGATTAAAGACCCTCTAGCCTTGAGGCATAGTCAGGGGCTTACACACTCTCACTCACATCCTGCCTCCTGGCTAAGCTCAGTCTCAGTGCTGTGTCTAAGAAGTTCTTCCAAAGGTCTAAGTCCAGTTCACCAAAAGGACATCTAGGCCTTAGGGTGCTGGGCCACAATGCTAGGAGAGAAAGGGCTTCGTCAGCAATGGGTGCAGTTTGAACGGCATAATGGCCAAGGGTGGCACCCCCACTCCCCATGGATGACTATTAGCATTTCTCTATGGTCTCTTCCTGTACCCAAGGACCCCCTCCTCTGTCTAAGAAATGAGTGTTCCTGCGTTCTGTCCTTCCAAGGTCTCTATATGACTGAGGTAGTCGGTGGGGATGCTTGCGCTCTGTGACTAGGGAACAGATGTGAAAAGTAGACTTTCAGCATGGTGCCACTTTTTTTTAATTGAAAGTAGATTTTTTTATACAGTATATTCTAATCATGGTTTCCCCTCCCATTTCCTCCCTGATCTTCCCTACCTCCCCACCATCCAACTCCACATCTTCTTTCTCTCTAAAAACCAAAGAAGCAAATTAAAAGAACAAAACACTATTAAAGAGGATTATGGGTGGGCACTGGCCTTGCAGCAGGTTTCCACAGTCTTCAAAAAAATTCTGCCCATGATTTGCCAGTTACACTTCTAAGAATATGTCCAAAGCAAGCCATACTGACTTGGAAAGCACCTTGGCTTCCTACAGGGCCTGGCTATCTCCATAATTGGGCATCACTTAGACAGAACACTGGTTTCCTGCAGATACTAGTCAGGTAGAAGGTGGAGATAACAGCAGCAGTCCCTGTTAACCATAATAATGTCAGAGACAGCCTCTGGAGGTGAACTTAGTTGTACCTACAGACCAGGCAGAAAAGCATTACAACATGTGGCCAAGTACTATAAATATGGTTCCAGTTTTGTGGGAAAAAAATGGATCCACACAATGGGTGCAGGAACAAAAGTCTGGAATGATGCAATTCCCAATGAGACCACAAACTCAGCAGAGAGAACTGGTCCTCAGCTCTCCCTTGACCATACCGACTCATGTTTCTATGGGGACATGAGTGAGGAGAGCATGCTGTACAGGGCAGAGTGGGTAACACAGATATTTGTTTGTGGGCTCTTAGGTCCTGTGGAACCGTGTGGACACCATATCCACAGAGGTACCTGTGACAGGCTGCTCTAAGAGGACATGTTATCCAGGCCAGGGGGAATTCCTGGAGAGGGATCTAGATACTCCAGCCTTGAGGCAGAGTCTGGGGCAACTTCCAGATCAAGAGGCAGGCCTACAGTGATACCGGGCCTGTGAAGGGGCTGGGCTGGCCACTTTCCACCTTCCACCAGTCACATCTGCCATAGTTGTGTGGGATTTGCTGCCTAGCTTGATAGTCTGTCTCTGGCTCTTTCAGACGAGCTAAACTCAGGCTCTACCTGGAACAGCTCAAGCAGCTGGTACCCTTGGGCCCTGACAGCACACGCCATACCACTCTGAGCCTCCTGAAGCGTGCCAAGATGCACATAAAGGTAAGCACGCTATGCCCTCTATTCTCCAGTCACCCTGATGTCCTCCAGGCCATCCCTACTCTTGGGCAGCCATTGGTTCAAAGGACCTTGCAGGTACATGTCAGGAGCTTATGGGAGGTTATAGGAGGTTACATGCCTGGGGTTGAGGTTTGTTGAGTGGTGACTGGCAGGGAGACAGTATGGTTGGTTGACTGGATAGGCCAGGCTCTAGGCTGGTACAGATAGTTCTCTATAATGCTGAACTGTGAAGGGTCAGCAGCCAGAAGAAGAGGTGGAGTTAAGAGAGGGGCAAGGGGTCATTGTATGCCTTCATAGACAGTCTGACTGGGGTTAGGGAAGTGGGAGGGGTGGTAGAGACTGTTCTTGGGAGCTGGTGTGGGGTTAGGCTAAGGGAGATTTACCTGGGGTAGTCCCCCAAGGCCTTCAGACTGAGAGTTGCTTATTCAGTGTTCTTGGGACATTTGGGTCAACCAGGGTAGGTCTTTCCCTTCAAAATGGCTCCTCTGTCTCATAGGTATGGACTCACAGGTTAAGTGGCAAAGTGGCAGTAGCTTTAAAAGTTATATCCAAGGCCCTGGGGTTTTATTGGACAGCAGTGTCTCAGGTGAGCCCCCACACAGGAAGGTTTAAGAAGGTGTCTATCTTATCCTTTTCCACTGCAGTCTCAGATGCTGCATGTAGACTCAGTGAAAGCCCATTCCAGGGCCAGATGGGGCTCTCATGAGTAGGGCTGGAGGGAGGTGCCTGCCAAAATTTGAATGACACTATCCCAGGGCTTGCAGCCAACATGTGTCTCCACTTCCTGGGGCTGCCCAGCAGCACTGGGCATTCTATAGCTAGTTAACAGGCTGAGAGTGAAAGACCAGGCTGAGTAAGTGGCCACCTTGCTGGGGTGAGGAGGGGCATATTTGACCTCTGGCTGGGTACCCTGTGACTCTGTCCAGCATGCAGGGCATGTTTTAGGTAAGGATCCTGCCTGCAAAACTTCTGTGCTTATGCCCAAGAGAGGTTATTCCTTCTTGGCTATGGGCTCACAGAATACCGTCTGTCCCCAGAAACTGGAGGAGCAGGACCGCAGGGCACTCAGCATCAAGGAGCAGCTGCAGCGGGAGCATCGCTTCCTTAAGCGGCGCCTAGAGCAACTATCAGTGCAGAGTGTAGAGCGTGTGCGCACTGACAGCACTGGCTCTGCTGTGTCCACGGATGACTCAGAGCAAGGTAAGTGCCAGGGAAGCAAGGTAGGAGCTAGGGCAGCCCAACCCTGGCCTCTAGGTATAGGTGTCACCAAGCTCCAGGGGGTCAAGGAAGACCCTAAGGAGAGAGTGATGTTAGTGGTGACAAGGTGTCCATGCCACCTGAGCTAACTGCTTGCAGTACTATGGTGATTTCCAGCCTTACATGAAGAAGGGATGGGAAGAAGACAGTGAGGCACATGGCCATGGCCTGGCTATGTGAAGGCAGAAGATGATTCCCCACCCCCACCGGGGCAGCATGCTGCAGTCTGGGTTCATAACCCAAGACTTTGACTGGAACCATCCTAGCGTCTTCCACCTTAGGGGCCAGAGGATCTCCCTTATCTCCCCCAACCCCACTTCCATAAAAGGGGAACATGAGCTCTGACTTGGAAGGGAGCTCCAGTCTGGCTTCTTTGGAAGGGGCCACCCTGACCTATCCTCTCTCTGTTCTCTCAGAGGTGGATATAGAGGGCATGGAGTTTGGCCCTGGGGAGCTGGACAGTGCTGGCAGCAGCAGTGATGCCGATGACCACTACAGCCTACAGAGCAGTGGCTGCAGCGACAGCAGCTATGGGCACCCTTGCAGGCGGCCTGGCTGCCCTGGCCTTTCGTAGGCTCTGTGTCTTTTGCTTCTTGGCCCACCTGCCTGCCCACCTAGCCAAGCGTCTCAGCCTTCCAGTCCTCCCTTAACTGAAGCCAGCCTCGTCATGAGCCTACTGCTGTGCCATTCTCGAAGCTACAGCTGCTGCCTGGTCTGCCTGCCTCTGCCTGCCCACCCTTTGGTCAGGACTCAAACTGCCTGCCCTTGTCTGCAGGGCAAGATCCCACACAGGGAAGCAGGGTCAGGCTCTCACATGTGGAGCCCAGCGTAGTCACCCACAATCTGTTCTCAGATTCCTAATCATTCCAGAAGTATTAAACGTCATTGCTGCAAATCTCGGCAGGATCCGTGTAGGGGCCTTAATGACCACCATAGGGAGCTTGAACCTCAGCATTGGATCCCAGGATTAAGGAGTGGACTGAAAAGGAAGGAAGGAAGGAAGGAAAGAAGGAAAGAAGGAAGGAAGGAAGGAAGGAAGGAAGGAAGGAAGGAAGGCAGGCACAGCTGTCCATCCATTCATCTGCCCATCTACCTGTTGGTCCACACAAGCTCCTGAGGTGTGTGGACAGAGGGATTTGTGAAGGGCAGGACTCGGGTGGGCATCTGAAGCAGATGGGTGGAATCCTTTTCCATGGTGTCAGGAGCCAGGGGAATGCTCCTGGGGCCACGTCATACCAACTCTGGTGACTTCTGCTCTATTAGGACCATCAGATGTATACACACACCTAGACCCATACCCACAGTCACATATACACAGACATGTGGACATCAGAAAATGTATGTCCTGAGATAGTTGGCCTGAGTTCACTTGGAAGTGATGGTCCCTAGCCTATGCCTGACTCTCATTCAGGCCCCTGCTCACCTGTGCCAGCCCAGATGACTGTGTAGTCAGCACAGGAAATAGATAGGGCTTTTCTTCCTGGCAGGGGACTGGAATAAGCTGAGAGAAGAGCTGAAACCACTGGGTTCTCCAAGCTTTTTCATCTCCCTTTCTTAAGAAAAGAAAAAAAAAAGTCTGACAGGGAGCTCCCAGAAGGGGCCTCACAAGCCCTGCCCAGGGCAGCCTCAGCTGGCAGAGGCTTTACCCAAAACACAAAACAGAAACATTTTTAAAAAGAGAAAGAAGCTCTGAAGACTCGCCAAGGGCCATGAGTGTGTGCCGCCTCTATTTCCTGTATGAGATTTTTGTACTCTATTTTCCTAGCCATTGTTGTGTCCTTGTTTGCTGAGGGGTGGGAGCGACCCAGTGTCTCAGGGACCCATCCTCTGTCACATGGTCATAGTGTGCCTTGTGTCCCCTGTCTCACCCTGCCCACTGCCAGCAACATGCCCCTGTGGCTTATGGGATGCGCAGGCCTGATGGTAGGTCTCCCTCCACCCACACCCACTGCTTTCCCACGGGTAGCCTCTCTCAGCAGCTGCAGCCTCCTGAGAGGGACGTGCAGGCCCATGTAGCTCCCGTGGAAGATTTTTGTATCCTGCAGGGCTTTGACCTGGCCTCCAGTGGTGCCTCCCTGGTAACTGGCAGGGTGACTGCACCTGAAAGTTTGGGGACAGCAGGCCTGCTGGCCTGGAGTGTCAGCCATGGGCAGCTGATAAATACAGTTCTTCTGGAGGTGGTCCAGGCCTGGCTAGGAGGCTTCTGTTGGCCTTTCAGTACTAGAAGACCTCTCTAGAGGCACCACACAGCAATATTTGGGTAGTGGTCATGGGCTGGCCCACAACAGCGCCTGCCACCACCTCTGGTGCATTTGTAAACAATTTCCACACTGTGGGGAAAAATTCTTGTTTATCTTCAGTCATGCCAGTGAGCATCCTCTGGTGGGTGGCCTACTGATAGGCAGAATGGAGTTCCTGGAAACAGCTCTTGGCATAGAACCTGCCCTATGGGTACTCAAGATGACAGGTGGACTGCAGGCCTGGGTAGGAGTTCATGAAATAGAAGGATAGCCAACATCTTAGTAAGCTGGTTCTGCCTACATTTTCAGCCCAACAGGGGCCTCCAGTGTCTGCCTAAGCATGTCTCTGGACATTTGTTTTGAGTATACACACCCTTAGCACAGGACAGAGCTATGTTTAAAGCCCTTGCTTCAGGGCCCCAGAACTCCAGGGTTCCTGATGTGCCCTGAATTCTTGTATCATCAACCCCCTGCTCCATCTCCAGCACCTTAGATTCTGCTTCCCCCCCGCTGCCAGCAGAGTCCACTCCTGGTGACCAGAGTGGCCCCCCCCTTGGCTGAAATTTGTGGCAGCTCAGCCCTTTGCCTTTTCAGGCTATGGTTTCCATGTAGCCTGGGAGTTGGCCTCCTCAGTCACCCAGGGGTGCTAGCCAGCTGCCCCTCCCACTAGCAGACATGTGAGGGGTGGTCCATAGGCATGGGGGCTGGTGCTAAGAATTACATATCCATTACTCCTTCTCCTACTCTCTACCATTTGCACAGTATGGCCGTTACTAGTGGCCATAGGATTCAGCCAAGGCTATTGTGTGTCTGTAGAATGAAATCTGGACCAAAATAGCTGCTGCTTATGTCCTCCATCTGCACCTGTCCATGCGAGCCATGTGGTGCTCCTTAACAGAGTCTAGAACTCCAGGCTCAGGGTTGGGTCCTTTACTAAGAGGTGGTCCAGATGTACCTGACCCACTGTCCTGCTGCAGGCCCAGCTGGTCTACCAGGAGAAAACACAGAGGTTTTGTCTCTATCTAGACCCTGAGCCTGCCTCTGCAGTCCTACCCTGCAGGCACTTGAGTTTGCCTTCCGAGGCAGATGGAGTTGTGCACCAAACTGTGGCTGGACAACCCTACCCTTCTGTGTGCCCCAAGCCTTCCTGCCACTTTTGGGTCAGTTAGCCTACTACCCCTCTGTCTGCACAGAGGGTCTTGACCCCAGGCCAGCAAGCAAGTTAGCTCAGGCCTCTAAACTAGGGCACTAGGGCAGGTTCCGTGCCAGAGTTTGGGGCTACATAAGGGGCCTGGTGCCATGCAGTGGGTAAGTTATGAGACCTGAGCTGCAGAGTGGAATGGGACCCCCATCCCACCTGTCTAACAGATGGGGCTGTGCTGTGTCATTCTGTCATTGTAATATAAATACAGATTTTTATACCTCATTGTCTGGTTTCTAGTTCTTTCTGTCTCCTTGCTTTTCTCCTTTGCCTCCAGCTTCAGCTAGAGGGCCTGAATCACTGGAGCCTGGGTCAATCTGACCCTTGGGAATCAGCCTTCACATGTCTACAACCTCCATTTCCTGGAAAGCTGGACAGACCCATAGGTCTGCCAGCCTCTCCAAGACGTGAGTAGAAGTACCATATAGCCTACCCTGTGCCAGGTGTCCTTGTTTCTGATCTTGTAGTTTTACCCTGTCACGGAACTAGAACACTGTGGGCCGAAAGACAGCTCAGTCCTTAAGGATGTTATGCTGAGTCTCCAGATTACACCTACAAGCACCCCTCCCTGGACCCATCCCAGAATCCTCAGAAGCTTCTGCCCTCAATACCTACTGTGCTGAGGTGGAGGTGTGGCCAGCTGTGCTTTGATGCATGGGAACTTGGGCTTCTGAAATGCCTTCACAGAAGCAGCTGTGTGGTTGTTTGAGCACACACAGGAGGAGAAAACGGGACAGTATCCCTGACACTCCACTGCCTACAGGGAGGCTTTAGCCCATTGTCCTTAAGGACCCAGATGTCCTCCCACAGACAGGAGTACACCAGGGTTTGTCCTTCGAGGATTTACCACCTTGAATACCATAGAGGGAATGGATCAGGACTTCAGGGAGCAAGGCATCACCACACTGAACCCTCTGTAGAGCCCCTGGAGATAGCCTAGTGGTACCTGCTAGAAAGTTTTAAGATGGAACCATGAATCTTGGGGAGGGATCAGTACTCCCAGCAGGCAACAGTGGACTCTGGATTCTTGAATATGTGCACCCCTGCCTTCTGTTTGGTGCAGGGGGAGGGGTGAACAGCCTTTGAGGCAATTGAAGGTCACTCAGAGAAAAAGGTGTTTTCTCATGTGAACACTATTGGCACCCCAGAATTGGTATGATTTAGGTGTTGATGTCAGTACGGATATTTAAGTCCCAAATACTGCAGTTTTGTGTCTACACCGTTGCTTTCTTTTGGGGACAGTGGACACCAGTGTCTGTGCTAAATGTTTTGCATAATTAGCACCTGCTATAGTCGTGCTGGGTCCATCTCACAGGAAGTTTAAGGCCCAGAAATGGTGCTCTTTCAATAGCTTTTCTATCCCTACCCCAGGCCCACAAGATGCTTCCCTAGGCCTGTCTCTGTATTTCTTCATGTTTGCCCCCAGGTGAGACCCCTGTATGAATGTGAACCCTTGCCCACTTCCTTCTTAGCAGCCAGTGGCTCCAAAACGGCCCTGCTGTTCCTCCCCACCCCTTCATTCCCCAGAATTAAACTCAAATGCCTGCTCTCTGCTGCCCCTCGGTCTGTCTGCCTCCTACATAGCCCTTTGCCCTTTCCGTCTCATTTTGCATCTCATGGTCAGTTCAAGCCCAGCCTCTGCAAGTGGGCCCTGAGTCCTTTGTCCCTTTCTGTGACATTTTTGCTGAGATTATGACTGCATAAACTAGGTGCTGGGCTCATCTGGACTAATTGCTAGTGGAACATTGCATAGCTGCTTTTTTCCCCAATATTTAGCCAGACAGCCGGGGCACAGGCACTCTAGTTTTCTCCAGAGTTACACCACTGGCCTGGGAAGGGAGCTGCAGTGCCTCTAAACCCAGTCTTCCTCAACAGACATGAGCCTCTCAGCCTACCGAAGGTGCTAGGCTCCTCTGGCTCCTAAACTCTGCCAGACCTCTTGTTACCAGCTTCCAGCTCCAAAGACCCCTGTCTCTACCCATCACCATGGTGACCCCTTCCTAGTGGTGCGGACCCACGTACTCCTCAGTTTGGATCTGAGTTTTCACCTTTGTCACATGAGTGTAAACACAGTGAAAAGCAAATCTCCCCTCCCCCAACTCCATGGTCTAAGGAAAAGTCAGCTTTCTTCTGAAAGAACAAGACCAATAGGAGGAAGCTGCCAGACCACATTTCACTGGCTGACAGCCCCCAGGGTTCTGCCAGCTCTTGGGGTTCCCTTGCCTTTACCCGTTTCTGGGTTGTCCAGTGCCAGCTTTCTCAGACCTTTTGTGACTTGGAAAAAACAATGCAGAATCAAGCTAACACATGTCTGAGGCTGTCACTCCCTTGCTTAAAAACAGCCCCATCTCCATGCCATGTTGTTTGGAGAATAGATCTCTTCACTTCCCTTAAACTGCATCCGAAAACAACCTTTAACATCATAATTGTATTCAAGTTTTAAAGCTTCCCGAAAAGGTACTGTCTAAAACATAAAATACTTTTTAAATATTGATGACAGGAGAGTAAAACTTTAGCTAAGAAGTAGAAAAGGCAAACAGCAAAGACTTTCACTCCTGGCCCTGCATTTAGGTTTGTTTCATTCAATACATTCTCACAGGCTTGCTTAGGAAAGATTAGCTCCCGGTTTCCCTTTACCTTTTGACCCCATTAAAACCACAACTGATTTTGAGCAGAAAACAAGCTTGTCTTGGAAATAAGTTTAACATATTTGCCTTCTTAAATTTCTAATCCAATTCCAGGAAAACTTCCCAGATTTGTATAATTAACCCTGTTGTGTTTGTCATTTGTACTCGGGCTTGATCCTGTTCTAATCTTTATATTTTTATGGCTTCTTGTGGCCTCACGAACACCTCTTAAACAAATAGCTGTGGTCAGCAACTCAAAATGGAGAGTTGTGGGCCAGGAACCACTCAGGAGTCTCCTGGGTTCCAGGTTGTGCCTCATGCTCTCTGTGGGGACCTCATCCTTTTGTCTTTCTGGCATCTTTAATTTTGTCTCCTCTGAGTTCTTCCTCACAGTCTATAAATATCCCCAAGTTCCTCCCATTTTAAAACAAAACAAAACTAAAAATCCTCTCAGCCCTACATTCCCACCCCCTCATCTTGTGTCGTTTGGCTCTTTTTCTCTGTCTTTGCATCCTCAGCAAAATTTCCCAAAAGCACTGCCTGCACTTCCTCTGGGCAAAATGCACTCACCACCAGCTCCCCAGCTCTCTGCTGAGCCCCTACCTCCAGCTTGATACCAGGGGTCCTTCTGGGCCTGTCTCCTGATTTCCTAACCCCAGATTAGGCTCCATTCTGAGAGCTTTCTGACTGTAATGTTTGCTTTTATTCACTTTTAGATTTTATTTACTTTAAAAAGGAGGATAAAAAGTAAAGTGAATTAATAATAATTCTTGGAGTCTTCAACTCCAATTTAAATTACCTGATAGGACATTAGTTTTGTTGTTGTTGTTGTTGTTGTTTTTCCTCTTTAAAACATTAAGAGCTGGGCATGGTGATTCATACCTATGACCCCAGCACTTGAGGATGCTAAAGTGGGAGAATCTTGAATTCAAGCCCAGCTTGGGCCATGCAGCAAATCCTTGTCTCAAAAAACAAACAAGCAGGGCGCTGGAGAGAGAGATGGCTCAGAGATTAAGAGCACTGGCTGCTCTTCTAGAGGTCCCGAGTTCAATTCCCAGCAACCACATGGTGGCTCACAACCATCTGTAATGGGATCTGATGCCCTTTTCTGGCATAAAGCATGCATGCAGATAGAGCACTCATACATAAAGTAAATCTTAAAAACAACAATAATAAAAAACTGACCTAAGCAGGGAGAAAAAGATCCAGAAAGAATTATACCTAGTAACAACTAGCCTAGAACTTTGGTAAGCTACCTCATTTGTGACTGGAGGAGGGAAGTACTATTCTCTAATGATCAAAGCCCACGCCTTGCAAATTTATATGTCATATTATGAGAGATTGGTAAGAAAAGCGGTTTGTCTGTTAGAAAAGCGAACAAATTCTGTCTGTCACATACAGACACGTTGTTACCAGTGTCAACAGTAGCTCCAAAGGTCAGTTTTCTGGGACCATAGGCCATTAAGTAGGCTTACATCAGACTTAAGTCTTATTTTAGCATTCTGTCTTTCATCCAATGACTGTGGGTGACCTAGTATCTTCCTCAGAACGTACTTCTGAGTTGAATGCATTCCTTCTACATCACACCAAACTTATGTGCTTTACACTTTGACATTTTGAAGATGGGATCGTGGAGGAAGTCAGCTAGGCCTTGGAGTTAAGTGCTTTTGGTAAAAAAACCTTTGTAAAAGAATCTGTAACCGATAATCCTACACTGCTGGAGACCCGCTGCTGGTGGAGAATCCTATTACTGATTCTGTTACTAGCACCCCGTTAGGTCGCCGTGCCGGGGGACGGGGGTCTGTTCGGCTTCAGGCTTTTGGTTCCCTAGAGGTGTCAAAGACTAAGCCATTCTTAGGACGGGAGGCCTAACTGAGAGAATCCTGGTTAGCTGTGCAGCACGGAGCCCAAGGAAACCCAAACGCCAACTCCAGGGCCGGGGAGGGGGCGGAGGTCAGTCTCCAGTGAGGAAACCAATCCTCTTGAGCCTAGCGGGAATGACGGCGGGCTGGGGGCGGGGTTAGGGGGGGGAGCAACGCGTCTGTCAGGAGAGCCAATCACCTGGCTCTTGCCTCCTTGGGGGCGGGGGTAGATCAGGAGTTCCTCCTCGGCCTCTCCGCTATTCCACGCCTGCGCAGACAGTACCGCTGTTGCTATCTGCGCGTGCGCGTCCCGGCACTCCCGTGAGGCCCTGCGACGCGCGCGGTTGGAGGCGGCTGAGAACGCCGGCGGGAGCACCCTGAGGTAAAGGGCTGGCGGTGCCGCCGCTACCCTCCTGCAGTCAGCTTGGGGCGCCGATAGAGCTTACTGGAGCCTGGCGTGGGAGCTTGAGGCTCCGTGCCATGGGTCCGGGTGGGGCTGCGTGGCCAGTCACCCGGCTAGAGGTGGTAAACTTTTTTTTTTTCCGGGTGCTGCAGAGAAAACCCAAGGCCTCACTCAATCACACTAGGCGAGCGTTGACCTGAAATATATACCCTTATCCTTTATACAGCTTTTTAAAAACAGCGATTCGGTGGTTTTGTGGGTGTGTTTTATTAGGGATCTTAAGTGTCATAATTGGAAACTCTAGAAACAAACAAAAACTAGCCCAGAGATTTTGCTACCGGAGCGTCAAATGTATCGACGTTTTAAGACCTGCCATCGCCACTGACCTTCGTTTGTCTCAAGTCGTGGATCATTGTACGCTGGGTGAAAATAGTACTTTTTTGCTTGATGACGGCTGGGTACTTTGAAACTTGTCAGTTTGCTCTGGTTTTCTCTACTTTAGGTTGGTTCTAGCTGGAGAGTGAGTCGTTTGAACCTGATGAATGCCGATTGAGGTAAATATTTAGTTGATCTTCCTCAAAAAAGTGGCTTTTTTCTATATCCTAACTAGAAACGACAGGGGAAAACAACTATTTTACAAAATGTGTATTTTACATAATTTCATCATTGGAAAAAATAAGGTTTTTGTTGTTACATTTTCATTAATTAGGTTTTCATTACTGTTGCAGTGTCCTAAGCAATGCCCTAATTGCTAATGTTTTGCTCTATTTTCTGCATCTGCCTTTCATTTGGTAGCTACCTGATGGCATCTGATAAAATTGTCTGCATATTCAAAATGCATTTGCCTTGTTTGTGGTCTAATATTTGTTTTCTTCCCCTCTAGGAAAACACATTATAGATTGTATTTTTCCCCCTTATTCTACGGACTTAGTGTAAACATGTTTTTTTCTGTTTGAACTTAGTTTTTAAAAATCATTACCATAGATTCATATCTACTATAAGAAACAGGATAGTTAAACCATGAGTTGTGGAAAGGAGTTTGTGGAAACACTGAAAAAAATTGGTTATCCTAAAGCTGATATTCTTAATGGAGAAGATTTTGACTGGCTGTTTGACACTATTGACTTTGAGTCATTTTTGAAATGGTTTTGTGGGAATGTGAATGAACAGAATGTATTATCTGAAAAAGAATTAGAAGATTTCAGTGTTCTTCAAAGATCAGGGAAACCCATCCTAGAAGGAACAGCGTTGGATGAAGTTCTTAGAACCTGTAAGACTTTTGATTTGAAGACACCTACACTGGATGACAAAGAGATACAGAAATTAGAGGATGAGGTTCAAACTCTGCAGAAATTAAATAACTTAAAATTTCAGCGACGGAATAAATACCAGTTAATGGCTTCTGAAACTAGCTACAAATCTCTGACATTAAATGCTAAACAAGAGGAAGCGACTAAGAAGATGAAACAGAGTCAAAGACTCCTCAACACTGTGATTACTAAGCTCAGTAATGAACTTCAGGTTCTTACTGAGGGAGTTAACGATTTGATGATATTCTTCAGACATTCTAATTTAGGTCAAGGGACAAATCCATTGGTATTTTTATCTCAATTTCCCTTGGAAAAATATGTAAGGCAAGAAGAGCAGAGCACAGGAGCCTTAACCATATATACCAAAAAGCAATTCTTTCAGGGTATACATGAAGTAGTTGAAAGTTCAAATGAAGAAAATTTTCAGCTCTTGGATATACAAACACCATCTATTTGTGATAATGAAGAAATCCTTGGGGAAAGACGACTGGAGATGGCTAGGTTGCAGATAGCGTACATCTGTGCCCAACAACAGATCATATACTTTAAAGCAAGTAATTTGAGCATGAAGTCAAGTATAAAATGGGCAGAAGAGAATCTTCATAGCCTAACCATCAAGGTAAACATGAGAAATGAGACTGAATTGGCATTGCAATTGTTAGAAATATAAGATTTCTAAAGTACTGCTACTACTTTAGAAAGGGGAATCTAATTTTAGTTTTATATTTGCTCAGTACTTAATTGTAGTATGTGTTTCATGCGTATTATTATTAATCATATTACCAGAACTTAGTAGTTTTATCTTCAGTCATACTACCTGGTAAATCTGAACCAAAATGCGTTAATTTGCATTATAAATTTGAAATTTGTGTCATTTCAAATTCAGATAAACTGGAGTTTCTATTTTATGATATATGCCAAAGAGACTACTTTCATGACTGTGGGTATTCTGCCCTGTTTCTCTGACAAGATGGTGTTAATGAAGTCAAAAGTTCAGGATTCAATGGAATGACCTTTTATTTGTTGAGAATGTGTAGATGTATTATAGTTGTTCATCTGTACTCTTTGGAAGCTTTCTTACTTGATAATGTAACCATTAGATAGTTGAATTAAAATGTAGATTTTTCTAAATCAGAATACCTGCATTAAATTAGTTACTACAACAAACAAAAATTTTGAAAGAATTAAAGAAGTCTGGTAAATTTTTGTGCTGTAATCAGCTGATGGACCAAGAAAATACCTGTTGAGATAATTTTAAGGAAAACTAAAATCTTCATTTGTTAACAATGAGTAAAATGCTGATAAAAATTATGATTAGGATAATGATGATATCCAGTTAGCCATTACTGTATACATATATAGTGTAAAAGCACTGAAATTCAGTAGTTCTTGCTGGCTTTTCTCTTGGCTTAATCCATATTTTCCCTTTTAAAACTAGTTTTGTATTATACTAATAAATTAGTTTTTATTCATTGAGCATATTGTCTGACCACCTAAAACAAAAAGTGAAAATAATTTTAAAATAAGAATTTAAACCTACAGTTTAAAATGTTTTGCTTTCTTTGTGTAGGCAGTTGGTGAAGAAAATTTGGATGCTAAAATTTCT
This sequence comes from Mesocricetus auratus, assembly GCF_017639785.1. Taxonomy (NCBI): domain Eukaryota; kingdom Metazoa; phylum Chordata; class Mammalia; order Rodentia; family Cricetidae; genus Mesocricetus; species Mesocricetus auratus. The sequence continues at coordinate 14,289,009 of NW_024429190.1, read as the reverse complement.
AGCTTGAACAGTGAGATTCTAAAACTTAAAGAACAAATCACTCATGTGAAAGACAAAATTCTGTCTGCTGTGGTAAAAGAGAATGCCCAGTTACTGAACATGCCGGTAGTAAAGGGAGATTTTGATCTGCAGATAGCTAAACAAGATTATTATACAGCAAAACAAGAGTTTGTTTTAAATCAGTTGATAAAACAAAAGGCATCATTTGAGCTTGTACAGTTATCATATGAAATTGAATTGAGAAGACATTGGGATACATATTGGCAACTTGAAAATTTGGTTCAACAACTTAGTCAAAGAAATGTGGTGCTCTGTCAGCAATTAGAAACATTAACAGATCCATTGGCACCTGAGCAGTTAAGCTCCAGGACACCCATCAACACTAAAGATTATTCTACTTATAGGTATGTATATGTCATTGCTTTCTTAATACTTTTTAACTTGTGTGAAATACTAGAGAGCTTGAATAGAAATTGTAAAGGTTTAAAAAATTACTTGTACTTAGATTGGCCTTTCTGCTTTTCTTTTATCTTAAAAAAATTTTCGTTCCCTTTCTATTCATGTTAGGTCTGAATGTAGCCACTTAAAAGCTGAAGTCAATGAGTTGGAGGAATAAACTGCTAAAATATTTTTACTCCCACTTAGACACCATTATTTTAGATCTGGAACAGAAAAATAAATACAGCTTTATCATAGGTATTGCTGGACATGATACTGATTGTATTTGGGGAAGGTGGGAGTAGCTCATATCTATACTCCTAGCACCTAGAAGGCTGGTATAGAAAGATAGTAAGTTTGAGGCCATTGTAGCCTATAGAACAAGAATGTTCAGTAAACATTTGTTTTTTCAATTCTGTGTGACAATGGGATTAAACCTTTAATTTTAACTTTCTGGAAGCTAGGGCAGGGAAATCGTGAATTTGAGGTTAGTTTGGGCTACATAGCAAGAATTCTAGGATAGCCTGAGTTGCACAATATTAGAAACACATAAATTACTATTTTTCAATTGTTACTTATGGTGGATTGTTATAATTTTGAAAACTACTAACATGAACATTTTTCTCCTGAATTTTAAATTTTGTATGTTAGGCTTTATCAACTTTTAGAAGGAGACAATAAGAAAAAAGAATTGTTTATAACCCAGGAACACCTGGAGGAAGAGGCTGAGAAATTGAAACAAGATGTTTCTCTAATACAAGATCAGTTGGCAGTATCTACTCAAGAGCAGTTTCTCTTTATGTCCAAACTGAATAATGATGTGGACATGCTTTGTGATGCTTTGTATCACGGAGGGAACCAGCTATTGCTTTGTGATCAGGTGAGTGTTTTCCTAGAAATTTAAAATGCTTTTAAAAATTATGCTTATTGTAAGGGACTAGAGAGACAGCTCAGTAGTTAAAAGTACTTGCTGCTCTTGTAGAGGACCCATATTTCATTCCTAGAACCCACATGGTGACTCACAACCATCTGTGACTCTAGCTCTAGGAATTCTGACATCCTCAGCTTTTGTGGGTATCAGGCACATATGTGGTACACATACACAAATGCAAGTAAAAATTCTTATTCAAATAAAAAATAACCTTTAAAAATGTTCCTTATAAAAGAGGAGGAGCGATAATATGAACAAAGGAGTCAAGACCATGATGGGGAAACCGGAGCTAGTGAGAGATCCCTGACTCAGGTCTGACAAATGGGGAACCTACATAAGACAGAAATAGACTCCCTTAATATAGGTGACAGTGGTGTGACTGGAACAAAATATGAGGTCACTGGCAGTGGGTCCAAGATCTAACACTAATGCACAGACTGACTTAGAGGAGCCCATTCTATATGGAGAGACTCCTCGTTCAACCTAGACACGGGTGTGGGCGTGGAGAGGTGCCTTGGTCCTGTCTTATGAGATGATGGGACAGACTTAGTAGACTTCCTAGGAGAGGCCTTACCCTCTCCAAGGAGCAGATGGGAGGGGGAGAGTGGGGGGAGCCGGAGGAGAGGAGGGAAAGGAAACTGGGATTGGAATGTAAAAAATAATAAAAAAGAAAAAGTGTTCTTTTAAAAGAAAAGGTCATAAAGAAAAGATTACCACAGGGCGTTGGTGGCACACGCCTTTAATCCCAGCACTAGGGAGGCAGAGGCAGGTGGATTTCTGTGAGTTTGAGACCAGCCTTGTCTACCGAGCGAGTTCCAGGACAGGCTCCAAAACAAATCAGAGAAACCCTGTCTCGAAAAAAACAAAATAAAATTTAAAAAAATAGGAAAGATTACCTTATCCCATTACACTATTATAAAATTTATTTGTTTAGAGAGTCAGGTTCTTGCTGTGTGGCTTATGCTGGTCTCTAACTCAAAGTCTCCTGGATACTGGGATTACAGGCATATACCACCATATAAAACCTTATGATCTTTCTGTAACTCCTCATACACACTCAAATAATTTTGAATGCTGTGTATAGAATTTGAAAGTTAATAAATTTTCAGCCACTATAAAAGGATATGTAATATTGATGCTATATTAGGAAAGAAAACTTGTTATTTTAGCAAAGAGAGAATTGCTCTTCTGTCTTTGAAATCTTTGTGTCCACTTACTGGTACATGCTTCTGCTAATGGAATTCCCCAACTTTTGAGTAGTTCTGTCTTTGAGTTTTATTATATAAATAAATTCTTAGATAGTGTATTAACTTGTTTTTGAGCTTTACATGCATGAAATTATATATTTCAATAACTCATTTGTTCTTACCCTGTACCCTAAACTTAGTATTCAATCCCTGAGACTGTTGATCAAACCTAGGGCCTTCTACATGCTAGACAAGGACTTCATCGTTAAGGTGTAACCCCAGCAGTTTGTTTATTTATTTATTTATTTATTTATTTTTGAAACAGGTCTCATTGTGTGCTCAGGGTGACCTTAAACTTACTTTGTAGCTCAGGTTAGCCCAAAACTTGCAACCCTCCTTCTTTCACTTCCAGAGTGCTGGAATTATAAATGTTTCCCAGTGACTGGAATTCACTTGTTTTCATTTTGTTTGTTTCACTTTTTCTTCCTTCCTTCCTTTTTTTTTTTGAGACAGGCTATTCCTGTGCATTCCTGGCTCAACTGGGACACACTGTGTAGATCAGGCTAGTCTTGAAGCTCACAGAGATCTGTCTTCCTCTGTTTCCCTAGTTCTGGGATTAAACTTGTATGCCACCATGCGCAGCATGTGCTTATTTTTTAATATTGTTTTTGAAGCTCATGTATGTAAACATACATCAGTTTTTACCTTCATATTATTGTTCTGTTACACAAAACTTCAGTTACGTGTTCTCTCTAATTTTCTATGATTAGTCTTTGTGTTAGTTATGTATTCACACTTTTGTGTAGACCAAATACCCAACAGAAGCAACTTAAAGTAGAAGATAATTATTTGGCTTGTGATTTTAGAGGTTTAATTCATGATAATTTGGTCCCATGTGCTTAGAGCATCATCTTCAGGATAGGAAGCAGGAACACACACACACATTCTCTCTCTCTCTCTCTCTCTCTCTCTCTCTCTCTCTCTCTCTCTCTCTCTCTCTCTCTCTCTCACACACACACACACACACACTAGCTAGAAGGAGTCTTTAGATGTAGGTAGACTTTTTTATCATATATTCTTTTTTTTTTAATTGCACTTATTTGTGTGCTATGTGGGGATGCACAAGTGGAAATCAGGACACTTTGTAGAAGTTTGTTCTCTTCTTTCAGCTATATCTTTCCAGGGATTGAACTATGGTTGTCAGGCTTGGCTGTAATTGACATTGTCTACTGAGTTGTCTCTCCAGTTCATCATTGTGTTACCGTTTCTTGAACATATTATAAAGTGTGAAAATAAGCCAATTAAAATGAGTAGAATATTTCTAAAGCCTCATGATTAATTCTGAATTGTTCTAAATTGTTTTGTGATTCATAATTGTCACTTTCTACATCAAGAACATTAGTGAAAACTTGTGTTTTGTTCGAAACAGAATCTCATGCTGTAGCTCTTACTGGTCTGGAGTTTGCTACATAGACTTGTAGCAGGAGTATTTGCTCTGCCTCCAAGTGGTGGGATCACAGGTCTGAGCCACCACGCTCATTTGAAAAGAGTGCTTAGCCATCAATAGTCACCACATGAGGGTCTTTATGATAAGATGCATCTTCATTTCAGATATGTTGAGATCTGAAAAAAAAAGTGTATCCCAGTCTGACCTCAAACTTACAGCAACCCAGCCTCAGCTCTCCTACTGCTGGGAACATGTTAAGGGTTGGTTTTTTTCTTTTTTAATTTTTTATTACATTTATTTATTTTTGTGTGTGGAGGGGTGCTCATCTGTCTAGGGATTAGAGGGCAATTGGGAGTCTATTGTTTCCTTCACACATTTAGGTTTGGGGGATCAAACTTGGGTTATCAGGCTTGATAGCAAGTACCTTTGTCCACTGAGCCATCTCCAGCCTTATTTTTTTTGTTTTTCTTTGATCCTTTTTTTTAATGTTTTTATTTAAATTAGACACATGCATGCTTCAAATATCAATCCCAGCTCCTTTTCCCACCCCTTCTCTCTTGCCCCTCCCCCAGCCCAATCCCCACATCATTCCCCAGGGAGGGTGAGGCCCTCCTTGGGGGGTCTCCAGAGTCTGTCATTTCATCCAGGGCAGGACCTAGGCCCTTTCTCGTGTGCCCAGGCTGAGAGAGCATCCCTCCATGTGGAATGGGCTCCCAAAGTTCATTTGTACGCCATGGTGAACACTAATCTACTACCCAAGGCCCCAGAGGTTTCTGAGGCCTCCTCACTGAAACTACATTCATGGAGTCTGGATCAGTCCCCAGTTGGCCTCTCAACCATCAGTCTGGGGTTCAAGAGCTCCCCCTTGTCCAGTCAGCTGTCTTTGTGGGTTTCACCAGCACGGTCTTGACCCCTTTGCTCATCACCCCTCCATCTCTGTCACTGGGTTTCAGGGGGTCAGTTCTGTGTTTAGCTGTGAGTATCTGTCTCTGCTTCCATCAGTCACTGGGTGAAGATTCTAGGATGGCATATAAAGTAGTCATCAACCTTATAATCAGGTAGGGGCTATTAATGTATTCTCTCCGCTATTGCTTATTTTTCTAGTTGGTATTATCTTTGTAGCTCTCTGGAAATCTCACTAGTGTCAGCTCTCTCCTCAAAGCTATAATGACTCCATCTATTATAGTATCTCTCATCCTGCTCTCTTCTATTCTTACCCCTACTTAACCTTCCTGCTCCCCCATGTCTTCTTCTACCCTCCTCTTATTCCCTTCTCTTTTTCCTGGTTCTCTCTCCCCTGCCCCAATGTTCCCAGTCTGCTCAGTAGATCTTGCCTCATTCCACTTCTCTGGGGTATAATGCATATCCCTTGGGAACCTCCCTGTTTACGAAACTCACTGGCCCTGTGATTGTAGGCTGACATTCCCCTAATCCATGTCTAAAATCCATATATGAGTAAGTACATACCATGTTTGTCTTTTTTGTGACTGGGTTACCTTACACAGAATGGTTTCTTCTAGTGACATCCATTTGCCTGCAAATTTCAAGGTTCCATTGTTTTTTCTGCTGAGTAGTACTCCATTGTGTAAATGTATCTTTGGTCCTTTTTTTAAAGATAGGATCTCACCATGTTGCCCTAGATGGCTTGGAATTAACTATTCAGATCAGGCTATCCTAAAACTAAGAGATCTTTCTGCCTCTGTCTTCCAAGTTTTGAGGTTAAGAGTATGTGCCACCACTCTGACATAATATGGCTTTTTATTATGATTGTGAGAAGTTATTAAATGGGAATTTCCTTTTTAAGTTATATTTTAAATTTCGAATTGGTATTAGGGATAAAGTTCTTGAAATAAAGCTTTTTTTCTCCTCTTTTCAGGAGTTAATGGAGCATTTTCATCAAGTTGAATCTAAGTTGAATCAACTGAATCATCTTCTTACTGATATTCTTGCTGATGTGAAGACAAAAAGAAAAATTTTGGCAACAAATAAATTGCATCAAGTGGAAAGAGAATTATATGTATATTTTTTTAAAGATGAAGACTATCTAAAAGATGTTGTGGAAAATTTGGAAAACCAGTTAAAGATTAAGACCCCTGGTCTTAAAAACTGAATCTTTACTGTGCCTGCTGTGTTTTGATTTTTAAGTATTAAGAGGCTATTTTAATAAACACTACTAATTTTTTTTTACATTTATTTAGTTTGTGGGGAGGGATGCATGTATGTGCAGCCTTGTGTATTAGTGTGTACCATGATGATATGTGGAGATAAGAGAATATTTTGCAGGAGTTCTGTTATCCTACCACAAGAGCTCTGGGAATGGAAATCAAATCATCGGTCTTGGTGGCAGTGATCTCATCAGATTCGGTGCAAATAAGTCTATGAATTTAAGAACATTTTGTTTTAATAGATTCTGTGTCAATAGACTCAGAACTTCCCTAATCTGAAATGTTTAAATACTCCAAAATCTGAAACTTTATAAGCAACTGGGATATTTCTCAAGCGAAAAAAAAATCTATATCTGATCTTACATGATAGGTCAGAGTCACAAAATACATACTAAATTATAAAACTACCTTCAGTCTTATTTGTATAGAATTTGAAATATAAATGGATTTCCCATTTTGACTTGGGTTCTATCCTAAAACATCTAACTGTATGTATACAAAAATTAAAATATCTGAAACACTTTGGTCCCACTCATTTAGGGAAGGGGATATTAAGTTTGTGACGTTGGTTTTTAACCCATGTAACCATTGACAGAGTAGAAGTGCTGTGCTTTTGTAGCGTTGACTGGCCAGACCTGGCTTGAAGTTACGATCATCCAGTGCATGCATACTATACAAATGAATATAATTAAACCCCTTAAATTGGCATTTTTCTGTTATTGAGTATTTTATAGGATTTTGAGTTTTGTTTTTTAAGGTTTTAGTTATATGAGGTCAACTGTGATCTGAAAATACGGAATTGTAGAAAATCACAGAAATGAAGTTTTAAGTTGTATGCTTTCCTATGTATGTTGTGAACTCTGAAACCTCCCACCTGGGATGTGTTGTACCTTTGTTCAGTATATGTGCGCTGCATAATGACCTTTTTTACTAGTCACTTAATACCTGATAGTTAGCAGATACATAGATTTCGATACTATGTGCAGTTTCATTGGGGTTTTGAATTTTATCCTCTGTCAGTAAAATAATACTATTGTATATTCAATAGCCAAGTCTTGTATTTGACTAAAGTAAAATTCTGCTGCTGGAAGTATTTCCCCCTAATTCTCTATTGTAATCTTTGAGAAGTTCCAGTGTGTCTACTTGCACCACAGATTTTGAACATTTCCATTTTAGGGGTTAAGTTGTCCCATACTAGAGCTTTGACCGGTGTGATTATAACATGAGTAATGAAATTTAAGTTTCTGTGTAAGTGATTGCTTAAAGGATTTATGATACATGTTTAAATCACTTTCTTAGGAAAGGAAATGCTGGACAATTATTTTTAATGCCTTTTGTCACCTTCTGAATTTATTTTTATTTTATGTGCATTGGTGTTTTGCCATGGGTTTCAGGTCCCCGGAAACTGGAGTTACAGACAGTTGTGAGCTGCTGTATGGATTCTGGAATTGAACCCCATCCTCTGGAAGAATAGTCAGTGCTCATAACCATTGAGCCATCTCTTCAGCCCTGGACAATTAATTATTTTAAAGATTGGAAGTGGCTTTTTAGTTTGATTTTTAAATTGTTTTTTGTTTTTCCAAACAGGGTTTCTCTGTAGCTTTGGAGCCTGTCCTGGAACTTGCTGTATAGTACACCAGGCTGGCCTAGAACTCACAGAGATCCACCTGCCTCTGGTTTCTGAGTGCTGGGATTAAAGGTGTGCTCTGCCACTGCCCAGCTAAATTCTTTTTTTTTTCCTTGTTTTTTGTTGTGTTTTGGTTTTGTTTTTTTGAGACAGGGTTTCTCTGTATTGTTTTGGAGGCTGTCCTGGAACTCACTCTGTAGACCAGACTGGACTCGAACTCACAGAGATAAATTGGTTTTTTAAAGGTACAGTCTTTAAAAAAATCTTGTAGCCCAGATTGGCCTTCAATTCATGATCTTGCCTTGACCATGCTGGGATTATCAGCACATACTACTAGACTTGACTGCCTATCAGATGTTTTATAAAATGCTCCCAAAGAGTTCATTTTATGATATATCTGTCAAATACTAAATACTGTAAAAGTTCAGCTATAGGAAATACCTCTAAGAATATTCTTTACCTTTGTTATATAGTTTGCCAGTCTTAAAAAATACATAATTTTATGGACTTTTTCAAGATATAACTAAAGGTAGAAAATGGCCATGCACTGTATTTTTATAATCCATCAAGCAAATGCATTTTTGTCAATTATTGTATCATGTTACATAAGTTTATTTTTGTTAGGTGAACCTAATGTACTTGAAAAAAAAACCTTTAACATTAAATTTTGTCATAATTAACTGTCAGACCAAGCAGTAGTAGTGCACACCTTTAATCCCAGCACTTGGGAGGCAGAGGCAGGTGGACCTCTGTGAGTTAAGACCAGCCGGGTCTACAAATCTAGTTCCAGGATAGCCAGAGCTGTTAAATAGAGAAACTCTGTCTCCAGAACAAACAATGCCCCCTCTCCAAAAAATGATTTAACTGTCATCTGTTCATTTGAATGTCTCAAATAATGTGGGAAAATGTGATAACTGCTTTCTTGCTGAGTGCCAAGTAATTTAGCTTTTTTTTTTTTTCTTTTTTGGTTTATTGAGACGGGGTTTCTCTGTGGCTTTGGAGGCTGTCCTGGAACTTGCTCTTGTAGACCAGGCTGGTCTCGAACTCACAGAGATCCGCCTGTCTTTGCCTCCTGAGTGCTGGAATTAAAGGCGTGTACCACCAATGCCTGGCTGATAATTTAGCTTTATGAGCCAGATTTTCTGTAATTCCCACCTAAACCTTTACCTACTCAGCCAGGGGGACCAATAGAATGTGTCAGTGCCAAGGTGGTAGGTTGTTTGTTTACCTTGTTGACCCAAGTCAGTTTTAATTACTGTATCGTCAAAATTGTGTGCTTGAAAATTAATACTAGCCAGCTTTAAGAGCTGAGGAGTACTTAAGTAAACTGGTTAATTAGAAAGTATTTTTATGTTAATCATGATTCCTCAGATGAGCCTCTGTTTGGTCTTGTTTTGATTTGTAGCACTAAGAATCAAATCTAGGGTTTATACATACCAAGCAAATGCTCTACCACTGAGCTCCATCCCCAACGCTTTTTTAAAAATATTTGAGATTGGGTCTTGCTAATTTGCCCAGTTATTCTTGAACTTGCTCTGTAGCCTAGGCAGGCTTGAAGTGTGTCCTACCTCAGCCTCCTAATTCAGCTTGTACCAACAGGCCTCACTCCTTAGTTTTTCATCCTATCTGTGTTAGATAATCAAAACCTGTTTCCTGTAGTTTGTTAACCTTTTAAATGAAAATATACATATGTCCTTTTAAAGTCTTAAAATTAATATATGGGTACTTATCTTATATTTAGGACTTTATGAAAATGGAAAGTTATGAGGCATGTGTAGGTTTTGATCTCTGTAAGACACCCCTCTCCACTGTTGCTCAGAAGATTATGTGTGCTATGCGTTCAGGTGCTTTCATGGATTCTAAGAATGAGGGAGAGAGTACAAACAGTAAGTAATTTTATGAACTTTTTATTGTCTTGAATGTCAATTATTTTAAAAACTAAGACTTAAAGGTGAAATGAATACAATAAAATTATTCCCTAGAACTCGTTTTGTAGGGATTTCCATTGCCTACAAAAGTGGTTTCCAATACCCTTCCTTCCCCATTATTGTCACTAAATTCAAAGTCCTTTAACCCCAGTGGTTTAATAATACACTCTTCCTTGTTCCGAGTATTCTAGTATCTTCAAAGGAAATGATCTCTTTCATAATGTCCTATGCTTGACTCTTAGATTATTGAATTTGTAATTGTACTTGGTATTGTATGTGATCATAAGAGAAGTGTTTGTCATTATATTATACTGTCATAAAATGTATTAATTCTGGGTATCAGAGAGGAATGGTTTTGTGTATGTGGGTTTATGATGCATAATAGTAACAAGCTGTGGCATATACTCTCAGGCACAGGTATACCTGAAAGATTTGTAACATTAGGATTTTTTTAAACTAGCAAAGCCAGTAATTTGTGGTTTATTTCTTTTCCTATAAAATAAGTTCTAAGTCATATTAAGTTAGGATATTGGGATGAAATCTTTGAGAGTATTAGCACAAATGTTGTCCATAAACACAGTTTCTCAGGTAAGAGACGGTAGCACTTGGGGCTGGAGAGATGGCTCAGTGGAAAAGTCAGCAGGCTTGAGCAGCTGAGTTTGAATCCCTTGTACTCAGGTAAAGAAGCCAGCCAGGCAAGGCTACATGTTACATGTGTCTCTAACCTCCACATTGGAGGTGGAATCAGGTAGATCTTGGAAATTCACTGGCCACCCAGCCTAAATGAAAATTACTGCTTGCATTGGTATAATCTCCATTTTTTTTCAAAATTCTTTCATTGCTCAAAGGTCACCACTGTCCTGACTTTTATTACAACTGCTTCCTAATGAAGGCATTTATTTTCCAAAATTTTATTTATTTATTATGTATACAATGTTCTACTTGCGCATTTGCCTGCACATCAGAAGAGGGAAGAGGGCACCAGATTTCATTATAGATGGTTGTGAGCCACCATGTGGTTTTTGGGAATTGAACTCATGACCTATGGAAGAGCAACCAGTGCTCTTAACCTCTAAGCCATCTTTCCAGCCCATGAATGCATTTTTATTTTGCTTCAAAGACCTTTTTGTCAGAGATTACTTAGCTGTCCTATAATAGTCCAGACTTCCTTTCTGAGGTACAGAGGTGTGTGCATGGCAAAGTGTGAACGTAAGCAGTGAGTGCTCCTGCCAAGGCAATATCAAAGATGGCCAACTTGCTTCCCAGTTGGAACTCAAGGTCGTTTTTCTTCAGTCCTGTCTAGATAACAGTATCATGTGGTGGGGGACCTTGGACTGTGAGTGATTCATGAAACAGCTCTACCACCACTGAGACCTTTAATCTCAGAACATGAAGAAATGAGCATACACTTTGTTCTCTAAACCATTTTATTAGCTCTTTAGTGCCTTTAGCTTAGGTGTTTGTTTGTTGTTTCTTTATATTCAGAGTAGGATTCATCTGTAAATTTTTTGGCATTAAATTGTTCACTAAGACTGTTAAAAATGTTTGGCAATTACTAGGGTCAAAGGAGTTTTTTGTTGTTGGTTTTTTTTGTTTGTTTTTCAAGACAGGGTTTCTCTGTGGCTTTGGAGGCTGTCCTGGAACTAGCTCTTGTAGAACCACAGAGATCCGCCTGCCTCTGCCTCCCAAGTGCTGGGATTAAAGGCATGTGCCACTACCACCTGGCTCAAAGAAGTTTTTAAGGTTAGCTGGTATGCTACGTTATCTTGTGATTAAGAATGTTTTTATCAGTAAATTTGTCTATTTTATCTTTATTTTCATAGGAAAAAATTACATACATTTATTAGAACTTTTTAAGTTGGAGTTTGAAGATATGTATATTCAAAATATGTTTACAAACATGAATTTATAAAAGTTTGATTCCCCAAAAAGTATTTGACATAATCCATTTAATGTGAAGCTTGTCTTTATTCTCACTATCTAGTAATATTTAGCAATTTCAGGGACAGAATGAAAAACTAGAAGGCAGTATAGATCTATGATGATTATATCCCTTCTAATTAGGGATAAACAAGTTACATTGTTATGTTACTAAATAAATATAAAATCCTTACTTCGGGCTGGAGAGATGAACCAGAGGTTACGAGCACTGACTGCTCTTCCAGAGGCCCTGAGTTCAATTCCCAGCAACCATATGATGGCTCACAACTATCCATAATGAGATCTAGTGCCCTCTTCTGACCTGCAGGGACAATGCAGACAGAACACTGTACACATAATAAATCTTTGGGGGAAAAAAATCCTTACTTCAAATTATTTACACAACCCTGCTTTCTGCCTCATGGGGATTTTTGAGGAAGTCTCCACGTTACTTTTTATTTTCAGTTGACTGCCACTTTGTTTTTTTTTTGTTTTTTTTTTGTGTCATGGCTTCAGGTTATTCTTTTGTCCTTGCTTTCTGGAAAGTTTGTCATTAGAATATTCTTATGTATTCTTATGTGTCATCTGACTCCTGCCCTTTATATTATATTCTACTAGTCACTATTTTCTATCATTTTGGTGTTGTCCCATTCAGATTTAACTATGACTCCTGAAAATGTGACACTTTTCTGTGTTCCCCTGTACTTAGCATTTCCTTTTTGATCTTTCTTTACAGTTCTTAGTGTTTTAGTACTTGTTTCCTGTGTGAATATAGATGCAGATTTTCTCAATAAAATACTTGCAAACGGAGTTTAATACCACATTAAGAACATCTTACAACATGATCAAGTTAGGCTTTTTTTGTTTTGTTTTGTTTTCCTTTTTCAGGACAGGGTTTCTTTGTGTAGCTCTGGCTGTCCTGGAACTTACTCTGTAGACCAGACTGGCTTCAAACACACAGAGATCCACCTGCCTTTCTTTCTGAGTGCTGGGTTAAAGGTATATACCACTACTGCTGGCGATCAAGTTAGTTTTACTCCAAGGTTATAAGGGTGGTTCAAAACAAGCAAATAGTAAATTAATTTAGTACACAAATAGAACCAGGGACAGAAATCACATACTTACCTCAGTAGATACATACATTTGACAGAGTTCAATACTCTTTCATGGTAAGTGTCCTGAAGCAACTATATCTAGAATAACCATATCTTACCATAGTAAGAGGCAGCATCAGGTAACAGCACTTCCTCCAAGCTTGACCACCTGAGTTCAGCCCCAGGTTCTACCTGGTCAACATGGAGAACTCCTCAAAGTTGTCTTCCTGACCACACGTACACACAAACATAAATAAATGTAATTTAAATCTAAGGTTTAGGAAGATAGCTCTGTGGTTAAGGTACTTACCATACAAGTATGAGGACTGGAGTTCAGATTCCCAGAATTCATGTAAATGCTGTGTGTGTGTGTGTGTGTGTGTGTGTGCTTGTGAGTTCGTTCTAGCCTTGGAACGTGGAGATGGGATCCCTAGAGAAACTGGCTAGTGAGACCAGCATTATAAGTGAACTCAGTTTGATTGAGAGGTTCTGCCTCAATGACTAAGGTAGAAGAGTGATGGGAGATAATTCTTTACATCAACTTTGGATCTTTACATACAAGCACACTCAAACATATATGCCTACACATGCAGACATGCATATACGCATTTGCACACCACACATAAAAATGGAAAAACAGTACATTTAAAAGTAAAGGCTATATACAGAAATCCTATCACAAACACCATACTAAATGGAGAAAAAATTGAAATCATTCCCTGTAAATTCAGGACTAGGAAAACAGTGTCTACTTAGTGGGATAGCTCACCAGGTAAAGATGCTTACTACTGACAAATTGAATTCAGTCCCTAGGACCCATGTGATAGGACAGAAACAACTCTTGAGAGTTGTCCTCTGACCACTGGCACCCTATGGTAAGCACAGGGCACCCCAAAATAAATATTAAAAAGAGAAATATCTATCCTCTCCATTGTCCAGAGTAGTTCTTGAATTCTTAAGCCAGAGAAATAAAGGATACACACAGCAAAGGAATATGTCCAACTATCTCTATTTACAGGCTGTGATCCTATACTTAAAAGATCCTGATAACACCAGAAAACTCATATTTTCATCAAAGTAGTAAGATTACAAAGTCAGCATCAGTTGCTTTTCTATATAACACAGTAATCAACATCTTGAAAAACAATGAGGCCAAGCATGGTGGTGCGTGCCTTTAATTCCAGTACTTGAAAAGGGCAGGATGTTTGAGGCCAGCCTGATCTACATAGCAAGTTCCAGGACAGTCTGGACTACATAGACAAACCCTGTCTCAAGAACAACAACAAAAAAAAAAATACAGAAGTGGGAAGAAGAAAAAACTAGAAATAAACCTAAACAAAGTGCAGGATTTTTACAGTGAAAACAGTAGCCCCAAAGGAAGAAATTGAAGACATTAGAAGATGGGGAAAAAAAAACCTTCACTGAGCTGGGTGTTGGTGGCGCATGCCTTTAATCCCAGCACTAGGGAGGCAGAGGCAGGTGGATCTCTGTGAGTTTGAGGCCAGCCTGGTCTACAGAGCAAATTCCAGGACAGGCTCCAAAACAATACAGAGAAACCCTGTCTCGAAAAACAAAAACAAAACAAAACAAAAAACCTTCACTGGCTGGCAGAAGGAAAATGACTTGCCAGAAGCAATCTACAGAATCAGTACAATCCCAATCAAAATTCCAATGTCATTAATGACAACTAGAAAATACTCCTAAAATTAATATGAAAGTACAAAAGTCCTCAAGATGTCAAAGCAATTCTGAGTAGAAAGTATGCTACAGGTATCACAACACTTGCTCTCAAGTTATTCTACAAAGCAGTAGTAACAACAACAGTATGGTGCTGACACAAAAACAGAGACCAACAGTGGGCTAGAATTGAGGACCCTGAAATAAACCCATGGAGCTGCAACCATCCAGCTTCCAGCAAAGATGCTGAAATATGTTGTAGAAAAGACAGCATCTTCAATTGGTGCTGGGAAAACATTAATGTAAGACCTGAAACTACTAAAAGAAAACAGGAAAAACAAAGATACAGGCACAAAACTTTCTGAGTAGGACTCTAGCCCAAGAAATTAGCAAGAATTGACAAGAGGTATTACACAAAATGAAATTTGGGCATTGTGGGGGAATAATTAGTGAAGAGACAGCCTACAAAATGTAAGAAAATCCTTACTAGCTATGAATATAACAGTATTGACATCTAAACTTTTCTTTTTCAAGACAGGGTTTCTCTGTGTTGTAGTCAGACTTTCTTTGGACTGCCAGCTCCCAAATAATGACATGGAGACTTCTTATTAATTATGAAAGCTTGGCGTTAGCTTCAGCTTGTTCCCAACCAGCTCTTATAACTTAAATTAACACCTTTATATTAATCTATGTTCTGTCACATGGCTCATTACCTCTCGTCCATATCCTGCATATGACCTCCCATGTCTTGTTGGTGAATCCTTTGAACTTAAGATTTCTCTCTCCCTCCCCCCAGTTCCTCTTTCCCCCAGAAGTCCTGCCCATCCTCTCCTGCCTAGCTATTGTCCATTCAATTCTCTATTAAACCAGTCAGAAGGTGCCTTAGCAGAGACACATTTTCACAGTGTACAAAAAGGTTATCCCACAACACTCTCTAGTTTTGGCTGTCCTGGAACTGGTGCTGTAGATGAGGCTGGCTTTGAACTCAGAAATCCACCTGCCTCTGCCTCATGAGTGCTGGGATTAAAAGCATGCACCACTACTGCCCAGGGTTTCTCAACATTTTTAAAATTCAAGAAATTAAAAAAAAATCATCCAGTTAATAATGAACAGGTAAATCAAACAGTTCTGAAAAGAAATATAAACTACCAGTAAATACATCAAAAGTGTTAATGTTCTTAGTTATCAGGAAAATTCAGATCAAAACAATTTTTTGAGATTCCATCTCACCCCAGCCATAATGTCTGTCATTAGTGAGACAAAAATTGAGACTGGACAGTTGGCTCTGTGGTTAAGAGCATTTGTTATAAAGAACCTGGGTTTAATTCCCAGTACCCACGTGGAGGCTCACTATCTTCTCCAACACAAGGCATACATGTAGTACACAGACAAACATGCAGGCAAAACACTCATAAAATAATGAAAAATCTTAAATTTTTTAAAGAGTTTTTTAAAATTTGCTGTTCAGAGTGTAAGATGGGGGGAGGCATAATGAATATGTAAATTTTCTCACCAACCATGGAAATTAGTATAAAAGCTCTTGAAAATATGCCTGGGCAGAGGTTGCACATGCCTTTAATCCCAGCACTCAGAAAGCCAGCCTGGTCTACAGAGTGAGTTCCAGGACAGCTAGGGCTACATAGAGAAACTCTGTTTCCAAAAACCAAATAAATACATATGATCTAGATGTATACTTCAGGGTATATATCCAATGGAATCAAAGTCAGATATCTACACACCTATTCACAATAGCCAGGTTATAGAGTCAGCATACATGTCCAATTAGGGTTCTCTAGAGGAGCAGAACTGATAGAATGAATATATATATAAGGCACATACATATGAAGAGAAAGACCCAGCTAGTCCAACAATGGCTGTCTGCCAATGTAAGGGCCAAGAATCAGGTAGTTGTTCCATGAAACTGAATGTCTCAGTTGGTCTTCAGCATATGCCAAAATTCCAAAGAAGTAGACTCTAATGCCAGTGAAGAAATGTACTTGCAAGCAAGAGCAAAAACAAACAGACCAAAAACTAAACAAGTCTAGCAGAACTGAACTTATTAAGGGAGTATTTTCATCCACTCAGGACAGAAATCACATAGAATTTGAACAGTGAATGTTTAAATCTTTATTGACTAGATGGGTTTTAGCCACCAAGACATATAAAGGTTTCTGAAAGATCTAAGTAGCAGACAGGGAGCAGCTTCCTCTTGACAAAGCTGGAGTAGAATGTTGAAAAAGGAAGTGTTCATCCCCTGGCAGTGTTCCTCCAGCACCCTCTATTGACTAAGTCTAGCATTGTGCCAAGTGTTTGCAGGGTCAGCTCCCGTATTGTAAGCAGGAAGGAAAGCCAAAAAATTCACATTCACTTAGGTTGGACAGTATAAACAAACCTTCAGCTAGGCGGCGGTGGTGCACACCTTTAATTCCCACACTTGAGAGGCAGAGGCAGGTGGATTTCTGTGAGTTCATGGCCAGACTACAGAGCTAGTTCCAGGACAGTCAAGGCTCCACAAAATAACCCTGTCTCAAAAACCAACCAACCAAACAAGCAAACAAACAAACAATCAAAAAAAAAAAAAAACAGAAAAAGAAAAAGGAGAGAGAGAAAGAAGAAAAAAGTTTTTTATTAGATGTCTTGCTGCTCAGTGAGTAGGAGATAAACCCTAAGGAATTCAGAAGCCTTAGGGGGTGTAAAAGGGTATCCCTTTGTAAGTAAAGAACAAATTACAGCATTTCATTCCTCCCACCACTAAGAAAAAGGCATAGAATCCGATAGGAAATTTGCAAAGAATAAAGGCATATATCCTATATTTATGAATGTGTTCTATCCCATACAGTGAATGATACAAAAGTCACCTGATTTGTGTAGGGCCTACAGTAGATGGGGTGCCAATGAAGTCCAGGCACTGAAGCAAGTGTCCCAGCCGTATACATTGCCAGCCCAACAGATCTTCTGGTATTAGAGGTGGGGAACAAATAGGTGTGTGATTTTTAGGGTCCTTTTTTAAAATAAATATGTATCTTTTCTTTGTTAGATTTATTTATTTCATATATATGACTGTTCTAGCTGCATGTATGCCTTTATGCCAGAAGGGAACATCAGATCCCGCCATAAATGGTTGTGAGCCACTATGTGGGAATTGAACTCAGGACCTTTGGAAGAGCAGTCAGTTCTCTTAACTGCTGAGCCATATCTCCAGTCGGGGGGGGGCGGTTTAGGGTCTTATAAGAGAATAATAATACTCCAAGACCATGAAACAAGGCTATGTCATCTCCATCAGAGAATAATAAATATTTTAAAAGATTAAAATTAAACTAAAATTGCCCCCGCCATGCTACGAGCTCTTGGTGGAAATGGAGCACGAGACTATTCAGCTAACCTTGAATCCCAAACTGCCAAACATTGTCCAGTCTGTCAGAGTATCAAGAGGGTTTGCAGCAATATATTGTATGATGGAAGTGCTTTATTTAGTTTGGGTACACACTGGCTAATAGGCACAACTGGCTGCCTGGTTTCAGACCTGCGTGGCTTGGCTTATAATGTGTTGTCTCAATGTACAAAAAAAAAAAAACTGAAAATGGAGTGCAAATGTACCATATTCCAGTTCAGGCACTCTGAAAGACATGTTGAAGATAAATCCAAGGGATTAAACTTTGGGTGATTTACTTGACCATCTACATTGGGTAGGGAAACCAAGGTTAGAAAACTTTGGTCCTATAGACAGTGTGGTGATATCTTTCTTGCACAAATAAAGCCTGTCTGGGAGAATGGAGCAAGCTAGGCACACCTTACCTCTTAAGTGTCTCAGCAAAGAAGAGAGCGATTTCCAGTTTTTCCCTGCTTATATCCTGTTTCTGCCCAGCTGCATTACTTTCTGTTTATGCAGACCTCCAGATTGACCAATATGGAATAACAAAGGTCAGAAGGCCTGACACTGGGAGTTTTTTGTTTTGTTTTGTTTTGTTTTTTGAGACAGGGTTTCTCTGTATTGTTTTGGAGCCTGTCCTGGAACTCACAGAGATACTCCTGCCTCTGCCTCCCAAGTGCTGGGATTAAAGGCGTGCGCCACCACCACCTGGCCTCATTCTTGATCAGCAAGCATTTTACAAATAGCACTCCAGCCAAGGGTTATTAAAATTAAAATCTAAATTAATGTATTTGTATCTGTGATGTTTCTCTGAGCTCCTAATTATTCTATTGCATTGTTATTCAGCTTAACAGTTTTCTCAAACTCTTAGTACTTATGGTGTCTCCAAAATGTTACGGTTTTCAAAATAATACTCAAGTGTACATGCCTTTAATCCAGCACTTTGGAGGTAGAGGAAGAAAGATCTCTGTGAGTTCAAGGTCTTCGGAGGGAGTTTCAGGACAGCCAAGGCTACACAGGGAAACCCTTTCTTGAAAAGCCAGAAAAAAAAATACTCAAATTCCAAGTAATCACAAATAAGTATTTCATAATTATTGATCTGTCTTCTGTTAATTTAAAGACACTTTATGTAGCCAATTACTACAATTGTCTTATGCATTTTGATTGTGTTGATAGTGGCTTAATAGCATAATGAATAATTTTCAAAGGTTAGCTAATTCTGTAATTTTTTGTTTTGTTTTGTTTGAGACAAGGTCTCTATATGCAGCCCTGGCTGTTCTAGATCTGGCTATGTAGACTAGACAAGGTTCAAAACCACAGAGATCCATCTGTGTCTGCTCCCCAAGTGCTGAGATTGCAGTCATGTGTCACTATGCCTAGTTTTTAATTATTTTTTAATGTTTAATTTTTATTTGTTTTTTAAGCTTCAAAAGTGACCAAAAATTCCAGTGTTCATTATTCAGTATTAGCTGACCAGGAGAGGACTCAATCACTAGAAACAAAGGTAAATTCTTGCAAACATGAGTAATTCTAAACAGATGATTCTCACTTGTTAACTAATATTTAATAAGTATCATGTTATATGCTAAAAACTACAGATACAATGCTTTTAAAAAGTTTTTTTCTGCATAGCATGTGGATTAAGCTGGACAGGTGGTGAGGAGGATGAAACATCCCACACATCTGCTTCATGTGTGCATTAAGTGCTGTGATAGCAGTTAGTGTCGTGTTCTCTGAGACCAAGCTTTGTGCTGTTGCAGTTTGCATTTCTGAGCAGTAGGGGTAGGGCATTGAGGTAGGTATCTTTTTGCAATGTGAAAATTGTATCTGAGTTGAATGTAATGGGTCATTAGGAGTTGGCCAAGCTGAAGGTTCCAGATTTAGGGAGTAGGAGAAAGATCTTGAAAATCTTTAAGAGAAAGAGCTTGAAACTTTCGTGAGCTGATCAGTTTTGGCTATACAGGAAGAAGAAGACGTCATGTAATGAAGGCCTTGTTTAGGAAACAGTGGTGGAGTTCGCCTCCTGGTGGAGAGAATAGACTCTGAAGCAAACTGCTTGTTCAGATTCTAACCAAATTTTTTGTTTGTTTGTTTGTCTGTTTATTTTAGTTTTTCAAGACAGGGTTTCTCTGTGTACCTTTAGAGCCTGTCTTGGAACTGTCTTTGTAAACCAGGCTGGCCTTCAACTCACAGAGATCTGCCTGCCTCTGCCTCCTGAGTGCTGGGAATAAAGTTGTACTCCACCACCTCCCCAACTTTGTTTTTGTTTTGTTTTGTTTTTTGTTGTTGTTGTTTGTTTATTTGTTTGCTATTTCTTTTCTTTTTTGAGAGAGGGTTTCTCTGTGCATCTCTGGCTGTCCTGGAACTTGCTACGTAGATCAGGTTGGTCTTGAATTCACTTGCCTCTGCTTCCCAAGTGCTGGGATTAAAGGAGTGTGCCACCACTGCTGGGATCCTATTTTTTTAAATGCTATTTTATATATTTTTGGTTTTTTTTGAGGAGGTCTCACTATGTAGCCCTGTCTGCCCCGAAACTCACTATGTAGACTGTGGTTCAAACTCATGGAGATCTATTTGGCTGTGTCTGCCTCCCAGGTGCTGGGATTAAAGGCATATAGTACTTTATCTAGCAAAAGCTATTTTAAAGTTTTATTGCATTTTTATTTATTTATTTTTATTGGTGGAGATGCACATGCCATGGAGCATATGTGGAAGTTAGAGGACATTTTGTAGAAGTTGGATCATTTTCTACCATGTGAGTCCCAGATATCTAATTCAGCTCTCTAGGCTTGATGGCAAGTGAGTCATCTTGCCAGCCCCCAACCTAATTTAAAATTAAACTCCCTTTAGTAAAGTGGAAATAATGTTAGGATCTATCTCTGCTACTACTGACTGATTATTTGGCTCTAGAATTTTAAAAAGTCTTGTATTCCCTGAAATATTTTAAAGTTGAAATTTAAAACATTCACCATAAGTTTCTAAAGTTGCAAAGAACGTGATTCTAGTAGGTTGTTAATATTGGCATTTTAAAATTTTTCATGAAATTTAAAATACATCCACTGTGATTCAAAGTACACTCTGGCAATTTGATAGCACTGTCACCCCTTAAAAAACACATGAGCAAGATCTTTGATAGTCTGGTCTTATTGAATTCCCTTTCTTGAGTACTCCTCCACAGAATTTTTAATTAATAAAATTTTATGACTAAAAGTCTGTTCTTGGAACCACAAACTATTTATGTGCAATAAAAATATAACTATAAATGTTAAATTTTCTCTGGAATATGGCCAAGTATTAAGACATTTTCTTTTAAAATTATATTAATGTACAGTTGTCCAAAGCAAGAGATAAATTATAAATTTGGAAATGAACATTAAAACACAAAGTACCATTGTAAACAAGTCTTCTAATGAAATGGGTGGAGATGCTTTTCTCATTTTAGTGGATGGATCTGTAGTGTAGATTGCTGGAATGAGGACCAGGATTGTTGAGCTGTATTTTTGTTAATTTAATAGGTCAATTAGCATTAGTTTTTATGATTTCATTTTCTCTATGACTGACCTCTACTTGGAAATGTAAATTGCGGGCCTCACTCTTGTTCATTATCTTCTGAGATACATGACTTCCAGCACAGGGACTAGAGGAAACATTCTGAGCTCTTACCTGCTCTAGCCCCAGGATCTAGCTATGCAGTCTAGAAAGACTCTGTCTAGCTTTGTTGGAAATGTGGTTCCAGGGCTGGAGGGGTGGCTCAATGAGTGGTAGAACATTTGTTCAGTAAACATCACAGAAGAAGAAAAGAGAAAGATCACAGATAATGTAAAACTTGTGTCCTCATATTATCTTTGATAAGCTGTATCAGAAATTGACTTGGTTTATAGGCATGTCTTGCGAACACATGTTGTGATGAAATATTTTCCTTCTTTTTCTGCAGAATCCTAAGTTATTAATAACCCAGACACCTAAAGGATCTGTCAGGTCCTTTCCTCAGTCCTCCATTGCTAATCTCACAAGTCAGCTTTCTGCTGGTCAAGTACAGAACAGCATCAGTGCTTTGGCTCTTTCCAGTTATTTAATTCCACAGAGTTGTCAGAAAGCTCTAGTCTTACAGAAGATGGAGCATACAAGAAAGCCCTTCCTAAAGGAAAATATAGCTAAAGAAAGTGAGGAAAGCTTGAATCTTAAAAGAAAACTTATTACATGTAGTGATTACCCAGAAAAAACAAGTAAACACATAGCACTGGAAGAAGATACTGATGAGGCTGAAACCGGGCTAAACTCTGAAGACACGAGAATGTTTGGAAAACAGCTTTGTGATGTTAGGTACTTGGATGATTTAGCAAAAGTACAGCTGATGGATGTAGTCAAGCAGGCAGAAGCCCTGGTTGTGACACTGATGTATGAGGATGGTTCCACACAGCTCAGAACCAACCAGGTAAGTAAACAGCAGTGTCACATGCCTGTGGCACTAACACTCGAGAAACTGGGGCAAGAGGATAACTTGAACTCTGGAATTTGGAATCAGCCTGGGAAACATAGTAAGAAATCATTTCAAAATAAATCCTCTTTCTGATTTTGATAGGAGAGCTAGAAATAAGATTTTAAGACTTCCTGTCCTCACTTTGGCAAGTGATTCTGACAGTGTAGGGTTTCTGTCCATTCTAGGCAACTAAGTTCACTTACTGGCCCAATTGCATTGAGTCTTTTGTGGTGGCTAGCTTGGCATGTTAGGTCTTCAGTCGGGCCAGAGAAATAGCTTTCCCTTCTGGGCCTCCACAGAACCCTGATCAAGGCCACTGTAACAATCCCTTCTCTGAAAGGAAGAATCATTTAGTATCCAAACAGGGCTAAGAGCCCCCAAACATTTTGATTTCTGTTTCTGAAAGGTATCTTGTTGGGTGATAATATTAGTTGAGGCCTAGGTATGATAGTGTATGCCTATAATCCCAACACTCAATCAAATGTTAAGACAAGGAGGAACAGGAGTTCTAGGCCAGCCTGAACTACATAGATGACTCTGTCTAAAGAAGAAAAATCAGTTGGGGGTGGGGAGGTGGCTCAGTAAGTAAAGTGCTTGCTGTTTAAGCATGAAAACTGCATGTGGATTCTATATAAAGTTGGATGCGATAGCATGTGTTAGTAATTGTGGGGCTCCTATGGTAAAATGGGAAGCAAATCCAAGAGAGTCAGTTGCCTGAAGTTCTAGGGTCAGTTAGCCTGGCATATACAGTGGCAAGCACTGAGAGACCCTGTCTCAAACAAGGTGAAAGATGGAGACCAACACCCAAATTTGTCTTCTAAGCTCCACATATGTGCTATGGTATGTCTGTACCTGAATTCCCACATGGACATGCACAGAGATTTTTAAATGGTATATTATTTTTTAAGTTTCATTGTAGATGCTACTCCTTTGTCTTATAGTTTGCTTTCATAAAGCAATATATCTGTTTAATTTTGTGGCATTGTATTACTATGTCTTCACAGACTTTAACTTGCCCTGTTAAAGGAATTATAGTGTTACTAAAAAGTCATGTAGACAGCAGCCGTCTAATTCCCACAGCCCGAAGTAGTGTTCTGGGAGAGAACTCCACATCCACAGATCACTGTATCTACATGCATACCAAGCATTCCCATTTCTGGGACCCAAAGAAAGAGGCACATACTCTATTTGTCAAGTAAGAAATCTTATTTACTATATTAAGTGTAAGGCTCTTCAAGCTCTTCTCCCCCAGAGTTTCTAGAATGGAAGATGCATCCTGATGCCAAGGAGGCCTGTTCTAGTATTGTGACGACTTTGCAATGAGATGTTAGAGGGAAGCCTCATCTTCCATCCTGAAAACCCACTGCCACTACCAGGGTTCGAGGTGGTTTTCACTAGAATTCTAGTTTCCTTCTGTATAGCATAGGAGATAAGTTATCACTGCCTGGAAACACTAAATTGTATTCTGGTAATCCTGTCTGAAAATGTGGCTTAGGTATGTGTGGTACCACAAACAGTTTTTCTGTATAGGATTAGTCCCCAGGGTGTTTGTTTTGAGGTAGTAGATCCTTAGAGAAGGGACTCAGCAGGTGGTGGGTAGGTCATGGGGGTTCCTCTCTCTTTAATGGATTAGTACTGGTCTTTTTTTTTTTTTTTTTTTTGGTTTTTTCGAGACAGGGTTTCTCTGTGGCTTTGGAGGCTGTCCTGGAACTAGCTCTTATAGACCAGGCTGGTCTCGAACTCACAAAGATCCGCCTGTCTCTGCCTCCTGAGTGCTGGGATTAAAGGCGTGCACCACCGACGCCCAGCTAGTACTAGTCTTTCAAGAGTGAATTTTCACACTAGTGGGCTGGTATGAGGTAAGACCACCATGTGCTCTGCCCCTTGTATCCTTGATTGGTTCCCTTTCTGTCTTTCATGCTGTGATGCTGTGAGGGGCCCCTGACCAAGCCAGTGCCATGCTTTTTGGACTTTTCTGCTGCAATTGTGAACCAAATTAACTATTTAATTGTGCCTAATATGACTGTGACTTTTCTACCTTTTTAATTTTCTTTACATTAATTAAGCTTTCTGTGAAGAGCTTTTCTTCATCAGCTGGGCTTTGTTCTCCTTATCACATCTTTACTAATGTGTAATTTTATAATTTAGGCCTTTTCTGAACATCTGTATAGAACAATACTCTAGCCCATCACCATATACAATCTCCATCTTCACATTTCTCCATAATGCCTGTCACCACCACCACCACTACCATTTATAAATCTTGTTTATTTTATTTATTGTATGCCCACTACTAAGCTTGAAGAGAGTTAGGGCAGGATTTTTTCCTTCATTTTCATGACCCCATACCCAGGAACACTGCCACAAAACAAATGAATAATATTTATCCAGCAGTATTTTAAAGCATGTTAAATTCTAGGAAAGATAATCTCTTGTGTACTATAAAAATGGAATAATAGGCCTCCTCACTGACACCCATGTTCAGGGGGTCTTGATCAGTTCCACCCCCTGAACATGGGTGTCAGTGAGGAGAACTAGGTAATCTGTTGAGCCTTGGGTAGTAGATCAGTATTTATCCCGGGTATACAAGTGAACTTTGGGCGCCCATCCAACAATGAGAGATGCACTCTTACCATGGATTCCCAGGGGAGGGTCTATAACAGACTATGGACATCCCCATGGAGGGCCTCACCCTCCCTGGGAAATGAGGGGATATTGGAGGGGTTGGTGGGAGGGCGTGGGAGGAGGGGAGGGAAAGGGAGAGGGACCTGGAATTGACATGTGAAGCAACCTTGTTTCTAATCTAAATTTAAAAATAAAAATTAAAAAATGTACAAAAAAGAATAATAGTATCAATTCTACAGTAGTGTATTTAGGATTCAAATGAACTTAAATCATACTCTTTATTTTTGGTTTTTCAAGACAGGGTTTCTCTGTATTGCTTTGGAGGCTGTCCTGGAACTCACTCTGTAGACCAGGCTGGCCTCGAACTCACAGAGATCCACTTGCCTCTGCCTCCCGAGTGCTGGGATTAAAGGCGTGCACCACCAATACCCGGCCTTAAATCATACTTTATGAATATACACATAAATATGTCTTAAGAGGTTTTGCATATATATATTATATAAGTATTTGCATGTGTATACACATGTACATGTGTGTGCATTTTATTTTATTGAGGCAGGCTCTCTTGCTGAATGTGGAGTTTGTCTATCCTAATTAGTCTAGCTAGCCAGCTTCTCATGGGGATTGCTGCCTCCCAAGTGCTAAGATTACAGGTGGGTCCCAAAGCATTTGCCTGGGTTCTGGGGATCTGTCATAGTTAACTTCTGTCAACTTGACACAAACCTAGAGTTATTTGGGAAGAGGGAACCTCAACTGAAGAATTGCATTGATCAGATTGGACTCGGACCATGTCTATGAGGCATTTTCTTAATTGCTAATTGAATTTATATAGGAAAAGCAACCCACTATGGATGATGCCATTTCTGCACAGGTGGGTCTGGGCTGTATAAGAAAGATATCTGAACATGAGCTTGGGTGCAAGCCAGCAAGCAGTCATTCTTCTATGGTCTCTGCTTCAGTGTCTACCTCCAGGTTCCTGCCTTGACTTCATTGATGAAAGATTAGATAAACTCCTTTCTTCCCAAATTGCTTTTGGTTATGGTGTTTGATTATAGCAACAGAAAGCAAACTAGGACAGAATCTAAACTCCAGTCTTCATGCTTATGTGGCAAGTGCTTTTTCCAATGAGCCATCTCCCAGCCCACAAGAAACCGTTCTGTTTGTCTTACAAAGACTTCAGCCAGCCCGAATGTCTCCCTAGGAGAAGGCAGTGTAGGTATTAGATCTCTTCATCCTGGATCTGTGTTTCAGCATGTGTCAGAGACGTTCCCACACCTCATTTTCTGTCATTTTTTACTTCTTCCTTTCCATCCCTTACCAGTCTGTCTAAGCCAAAACCCAGTGCTGTTGGCATTTTGACCTCCCTACCATCTTAGTCTCCTATTCTAACAAAGCGAGACCACATAACTTTGAAAACACTATACAGTGCTGTCAATGGAGCCAGACAAGCAAAACCCAAGTATACATCACTCAGTGTGCTTACTCACTGGACTCCTGGTTCTTCCTTCCTCATGCTATCAAAGAGCTCCTTTAATGTATTACTGCACTTGTACCATGAAAAGGAACCTATGGTTTAGAGGTTCAGGGCTTATCTCCTGGCAGTAGCAAGACATAGTATCAGAACCCAACCTTAACACCTATTAGGTGCAACATCTCTGAACCCAAGTCCCTTCATCTGCATACTGGATGGCCTGCCTTGTAGCAGTGTGATTAAGTTTTAGTGCAGTAATCTTGTGAAATGTTAGCCTGGTATCTTCACTGTTACCCCACACGCAGAAGCTCGGGAGATGATGGAAGAAGTTCAGCACAAGTGGGTCCTTCTGTGAAAAGCGTGTGGATAGGCTGCTTGTCCAGAACAGCCCTTGAGCAAGTTGCACAAGTTTTGAGAGATGAGTAGACCAGAAGGAGCATATGCCTTATCCAGCAGTATGGGTAGAAGTGGCGCAGTAAAATGGCAGAAGGAAAGACCTGGCATACTTAAAGGTAGAATGTATGGAGGGGCTTGGGCCAGGTCCAGTGTGTGCACACTGCACAAGAGCTCTAGGAGTAAAAGCTTTGCTCAGAGAAAAGCCCTGAGTTCACGCTTTACAGTGTATGAACTGTACATAAGAGTAATGCCCACTTCACAGTATTCTTTAGTTAATTGAGGTATATAGATATGTGTGTGTGTATTATATAAGAATAAGTAGTTATTTAATATTACAAAAATTTTCCAATATTTGAATTACTGTCTAAATTGATGAATTTTCTCTTGTGTAGGAACATGCTGTTTTGGACACTTAGATGTAAATGTCCTGTTGTTTGTTTTAATGCCAAGGACTTTGTGAGAACAGTACTACAGTTCTTTGGTGAAGATGATATTTGGAAACATGGTAAGCCACCATTCTCATTGTCTCTAAGATTTGGAAAGATGGTCAGACCACCATGTCACCTGCTTCAGGGCTCCTGGCCTCACAGACACTGTTTCTTCACCTGCCATGAGCAGGAAAAGGCACTTCCCCGATGTTTTTGGTTTTTACTTGCTTTGGTGACATAAGTAGTAAACAATGACTCATGAAGCACAGTCACAATGGGCTTTGTTATTACCACCAGTGGCTACACACACTAAAAATTAAACTACAGCACATATAGCATCAAACAAGGCAGAACATTTATTACCTTTAAGAAAGCAGGGATTATCCAGGTGTGGTGTCTGCCTTTAATTCCAGTACTTGGTAAGCAGAGGCCAGCAGGTCTCTTGAGTTTGAGGCCAGCTTGGTTTACAGAGAAAGTTCCAGGACAGCCAGAGCTACAAAGAGAAACCCTGTCTCAAAACAAAACAAAACAAAACAAAACATAAAAAAAAAGAAATAGAGTGTAGGGGGAAAAAACCCTAAACATGACAAAAGCATTCACTGTTGATGTTGTAATTTAAGAAAAGCAGCGTGTGAGAGAAGACAACATGTGACAGTTAAACAGAGGAATTTATTTTATTAGGGAAAGGGATCATAAAAAGGGGAAAGGGGACGGGGGAGACAGGCCTTCAGGGACAGGAGCAGCAGGAGAGCGGAAAGAGGGCCAGAGGAAGGGGAATGGAAGGTGAGCAGGCCTTTTTAAAAGGGAACATAATGAATATGCACAGGTGCTGTTAGCCGCTGCAGTTGAGGATGAAATTCTGTCAGAACCCAAGGACAAGCCAGTACAGATGCCTGAATACTAACAGTTGAGTCCTTGAGTTTAAATGTAAAATTTTTCCAAGTTGTCTGTGTTTTGAAATGTTGCTAATAAATTGTTGAGAAAATTATAATAAATTTCTAACACACACACACAATTGCTCATCACAGCCTGACAAAGGTTTGACATACAACTGACTTTCTCTTTCATTTTTCAAACTCTTCATTTTTCAAACCACTGACTCATCAGTATTTTGTAACAAATCTCAAACAACATAAGATTAAGCTCTAATATTTCAATTGTATGATGATTCCAGGTTCAAGACAATGTCATCAACTTCCCCCAGTGTGAACAGTAATCTTTTTGCATTACTAGGTGTCCTGACAGTATTCCAACTCCCATATTTGTCCTGTGATGCTCTCGGTTTTTTTCGTTTTTGTTGTTTTTGTGATGGTAGAAGATGTTGATTACCATTGTCTAGGTTCCTTAATTGCAACCTGGCAAGATCCAAAATCTGTTATACTTTCTCCATTTTTTCTTTTTCCATTTTCACATGTGTATGTTTGTATGTATGGAGGCACACATGTGTGAAGGTGCATGTACACATATATGCATGCATGTGGAAACCTAAAGTTGATGCTGAGAATTATATTTAATTAGTCTTTTACCTTATTCATTAAGGAATGGTCTCAGTCAAACCCAAAGTTGGCAGATGTGACTAGTTTTATTATCCAGTTTGCTCTGGAAAACCCCATCTCTTGCCTTTCTGAGACTGGAGTTACAGGCATGTTGCTACACATATCTGACATTTACACAGGTCTGAGAATTTGAACTTTGGTTCTCAGGCTTGCAAGGAAAACACTTTGACCATTGAGCTGTCACCCCAGTCCACCATTTTCTTCGTCCGTCCGTCCGTCCGTCCGTCTATCCATCCACCCACCCATCCATCCATCTATCTATCTATCTGGTTTTTCGAGACATGGTTTCTCTGTATTGTTTTGGAGGCTGTCCTGTAACTCGCTCTGTAGACAAGGCTAGCCTCGAACTCACAGAGATCCACCTGCCTCTGCCTCCTGAGTGCTAGGATTAAGGGTGTGTGCCACCAATGCCCAACTTTCTTCATTTATGAATTAGACTAATTCATCATCTGCTTAAGTGAACTTGAGATGGAAACTCCTAGATGGAAGTTTGGCTCTTTCTCTTTACTTAGTTCAGAATAATGAATTGCTTCACAGAGTAATTTTATCATGTAAAGCATGATGCAAAATACTTTTAAACTATGGTCATGGTGAACATGTGGTCTGGTTTTACTGCTTATTTATGTTAAGTATTAGTAATATATAAATAAGATAGACCTGACAGACCACTAACTCAGAAATTTGACAATAACTAGAAAAACCATTTAAATCAAGACTTTATAACAATAATCAAGTAATTATCTAGAACATATGTGATATTAACACATTTTATATATGCAGTTAAGTGTGACTATTTTTGTCTGCTAATTACAAGGTACAAATCATGTCATGCTAACTTACTGTATTTTTTGAAAAATAAATTTGTACTCCCACAGCAATGATTAAGTGTTCTCCTCTGCTGGCATCCTTGCCAGTGTATAGCCTCACTTGTTTTATTGATGTTATGCATTCTCACTGGAATAAGATGAAATCTCAAAGTTGAACATTTTTAGTGTTTCTCAGTCATTTGTGTTTCATATTTGGGAAACATTCTGCTTAGTGTAAAGATGGGAAAAGCAACAATTGCTTGTGATTTGAGAAAATACTAAGTAACCTTTTCCTCTGTAGTTGCAGGTTTTGTAGGACTAGATCCAAGAGTTGCTGCATGGCTCATAGATCCTAGTGACACTGCACCTTCGTTTGAAGATTTAGTAGCAAAACACCTAGAAAAGTCCATAATAGTCAAACAAAGCAGCACATTTGGTGATACCTCAAGAAATATTGTGGTAAGATGTTTAAGATGAAGTTCTATCTACTTTAATTCAACCCTGACTTTTTCTGCTTCATAGATAATCTAATAGTAACAAGATTATTTTCATTTCATTGTCCCATCCAAATCCTTTTGACTTAGGTATTTCTGGTAGAGATCAGTGAATAAAGTAGGAGGATATCCTGGAAAGTCTTATTTACAGTGTAATTCTCCTATGAATTCTCTAGTGTCAGTAGCACCTCCTCTGTGAGCAGAGAACTGTCCTTTTGTAAATCTTTAGCACTGGTGACATGTTCTTGGCTGACTTCCTGTGACCTCAGTCTAGGTAGAGGGCAAGCTGAGTTTCTCCAAGCCCTCTTGTGCTGGGGATGCCCCTAAAGGAGAGGAATAGGGGAGCAGTGTGGTCACAGCTAGAACCCTCTACTCAACCACATGGTAGAACACTGCAAGTGAGCATTCAGATGGCCAAATGCACAGCAGGAGACATGACAACCTGTACCTCCTGCCCTTTATCCTCTTAACTACCATGTGTAGAGCAAGAGTCTGTATCCCATAGGGATAGACTGTAAATACCAGAAACACTATATCCTTGAATTTAAAAAGAGGTATACTAGAAGGTCATGAAATAGATTACAGAATCAGAGAAGATAGAGTTCTTGCAAGAATGGGAATCTATGGGAATGGCAAGGCCTCCTAGAAAATTAGCTCCTTAGATGGGACAACAATGCAATGTGGGAAGGAGAAAGGGACTTTGAGATCCAGGTTCATGCAGGGCTCTCAGGGGCAGTGTTATGGTCAAGGAACAGGCCTGTCTTAGAATGGTTCAAACTGGAAGCTTGTGATCACTTTGGAGTTGAGAAAACTACAGGAAAGCATGTGGAATTGTTCTAGGTGTAGCATAGATGTGGTCCTCTGCCTCATGTCTCCTGTGTTGTTCATAGGAGGCAAGATCAGGAAATGACTGAAGAAGTATGTTAGCATATATCCAACCAGCAGCCACGTACTTTGAGTTTTTTCTAATGTGAGGGTTCAGCAGAGATGAATCTGAGCAGTCCAGAGTTTGGGGCTCTTTGGCAGAGTAGAAAGTCTTGAAGATCTCTGTTAGGAAGGACACAGACTGTGTTGAGGGGCTGCCTCTTATTCCATTTCCCCTCTCTGTCCTTTAAACATGTTTGTGGCTTCTCCGTGCTTTTCCATTTACCTGTTCTAGAGTGTTAATGAATAGGTTAGTGTGGAATATAGCACCTTTCAAGTGGTTGCTGTGTGACAGAGCAGAGAGGAGAGGTTGTGGGATCTGAGAATTCTTGTTCTGACTCTGCCAATCTTTTAATCATTGAAACAGGCATCAGGTTTATTTTTCTATCTGTACAATGAAGAAAAAATGCTGGGCTGGGGAAGTATCTTCCTGTTGACAGCCTACCTTGCACAGTGGAGGTACTTTTTGTTAGGGAACTTGTCAGGAGCATCTTACCATGTCACTAGAAACACTTTGTAAGTGATATCAGTTCTTAGACTGTTATGAGAATTGCTGCCAAGTTCATCTGAATTTTAATGTATTCATTTTAAAGAATCAGAATGTATATGCAAACCTGAGGATACTCTACGACCTCACGATGGATCTCTGTTCCAAGTTGAAGGCAAGGCAATTTTTATACTGTAATTTACGGCTATATAAGACCTGCATTTTCATTTGTACCCACACTCACATTTACACTTGGTGTTTTGAATATGAAGTGAGATGTTTTCCTAAGGCCAAATTAATCTGTGCCTCACTCAGAAAAGGAAAGACTAAAATGACAATTCCTGCAGTTTTAAAATGTGTTCTGTGGGCCAGGTGTTGGTAGCACACACCTTTAATCCCAGCACTCGGGAGGCAGAGGCAGGCAGTTCTCTGTGAGTTCGAGGCCAGCCTGGTCTACAGAGTGAGTTCCAGGACAACCTCCAAAGCAATACAGAGAAACCCTGTCTCAAAAAAAAAACAAACAAAAAATGTGTTATGTGTATTGAAAACAATTGCTTCAAAGCCTCACAATTAACTAGAGTGTTGCTGATGCCAAGGGTTTACTTTGGTTAGCAACAAAATGGACCCAATTTGTTTTACTTAGATTTTTATTGGGAAGCTGTAGCCAATGGAGGAACAACTGAAGAGAACTAAAGGATACTGGTGAGATGCTTCTAAGAACAGGCTATAGCTAGAGGATTTTCCATTCCTGGTCTCTAATGCAAGCTGCCTCCTTCTTCTCCTGCCCTAGGACATATGCCCAAACAGGAAAACTGTCTAAGAGTTGAGGAGGAGCCCAGGAGATACATCCTGGAGAGGATCCGTCTGCCTTAGGGTACAGGGACAGACAGAGAAATTGAGGGAAACTAGAAAAGAGTGAATATAAAGAAAACTCCAGTAAACATAATAGAAAACCAGGTGTGATGGACATGGTCTGTAATCCCAGGATTTAGGAATTAGAGACAGAAAGAAGTTCAAGGGCAGCTCATCTACATAGATAGTTTGAGTCCAGACTGGACTAGAAATAACATGGAAGGTGATATGAATAAAAGAGGAAAGATTTCATGCTCTTAAAACAGGTAGCCAAATATAAAAATTCTAACACTCCTGATTAGTCTGCAGAGCCAATACAAGATTGATGAAGACTAGGTAAAATTATTGGAATTCAGTGAACCATTCTGTAGTTAAAATGGAAGGCTAGAGCCACATAAATACTCCTCAAAGTGAGTATTCTCTGTAATAAAAATAAGAGTTTTATTAAAAAGAATGAAGGAGCTAGAGTGGTAGCTCAGCGATGAAGAACACTTACTATTCTTCTAGAGGACCTGGGGTTCAATTCGCAGCACCCACATGGTGGTTCACAACTGCCTGTAACTCCAATTCCATGGAATCTAGCACTCTAACACAGACCTATATGCAGGCAAAACACCAATGCACGTGAAATAAAATCTTTTTAAAAAATGAAGATAGTAGGAAGAACCACTTTGGACAGGGGTCACTTTAATCCTAACATAACAAAGTCAAGTAGCTTTTCAACAAAATGCAGACAATAATTTAAAACTATATTGATATTATTTCTTCTATAAAACAGGCTTATGGCTTATGGCAGCTATTTTGTACTTTGGAGCTTCCTTTGATACCAATTTTGGCAGGTGAGTTACCATAAAAGCAAAGTAATCATCTTACTGGAGAATCTTTACATTGTTTAGGAATGAATCTTCTCTATCCCATAATGGAGTGGTTACTGTATTTCATCCAAAGAGATTGCTATCATATTTTCTCTTCTGCAACAAACGGGTTTGGGCTACATCACCTCCTGGTCTGGAAGGACTTGAAGGCCTGGCATCTACCCATGGAGACCCCTCCTGTTCTCTCTAGCCACAAGGGGGTCTCACTGACATTTACCCACCTGTGTTATCTCAACTTTAGTTTTATCCTTTAGTTCTGTGCTCCTCTCTCCTAGCACTTGAGACCCTCCATTTAAGGACCCTCCAGTGATTTTGCCCATCTTTGCCTCTGACCAGGTTCTGCTGCAGGGCCAGGAGTGAGAATATGCAAAGGGCCAGGCTGGAGCCAGTTCAGTTCCACATTCTTCCTACCTCGGGACTAAACCCAGGACCTGACTTGTGTTGGGCAAATGCTCTGTTATTAGACTGTATCCCCAGCAGGCCAGTTCTTTCAATGCTTCTGTTTCCTCACAGAATAGAGATTGACTTAGAGTGGGGCCTAAGTAAATGAGCATTGCTATCATTAGGTCCTCAGAGAGGGGGGACACTTCAGTCTACTGAATAGGATTGATTAATGCAATGAAAATATGGTCTGCCTCTAATTTTGATTCACAGTGATGGAAAACCATAAGATTCCAGTTGACAAAGAAGAAATGGAGAGGACTTCGGCACTCCTTGGGGTAAGCTATTATTTCAGAATCTGTAATTATCATTGCTCTCATTAGATTCTTGTAATGAGCATTCTTTCCAACCAGCCTGGTACCAGAGCTGCGTCAACCCCAAATAATACACAGAGACTCTACTAGTTACAATGCTGTCAGCCAATGTCCAGGGTTTCTCAATGACTAGTTCTGTCTTAAGTATTAACCCATGACTACTAATATATATATATTTCTATAAGGTCTTATCTTTTTGAGGATGCCATCCCGACGTGTCCTCTCTTCCCAGGATATTATGGCAACTCCCCACTCTTGACTACATTCCCCAGAATTCTCCTCTACTCCTAGTCCCACCTATCTTGCTTCTTTATTGGCCAATGATGCTTTATTCATCAACCAATAAAAGAAACATATACACAGAAGGACTTCCCCCATCAGATTCTGATTTTCTTCCCTTCCCTATTGACCCTAGAGTATTGTTGATACTGTTCATTCTTCACCTGCACTCTAGAGGGGAAGACCATGTATTGAAGGGTTTACTGCTCATTGATATCTATTGTACTGTAGTAGTTTGAATAAAATGACCCCAATAAGCTTACATATTTGAAGCTTAGTTACCAGGAAGTGGCACTATTGAAAAGGATTAGAAGGATTAGGAAGTGTGGCCTTGTTGGAGGAAGTATGTACTGGGGGCCAGCTTTGAGGTTTCAAAAGCCCATACCAAGCCCAGTGTCTCACTTATCCTATGGATCAGGATGTAGAACTCTCTACAACTACTTCCCCATGTCTGACTGTGTATTACCATGCTCCTCACCATGATAATAATGGTCTAACCTCTGAAACTTTAAGCAAGCCCCCAATTAAATGCTTTCTTATATAAGATTTGCCTTGGTCATGGTGTCTCTTCACAGCATTAGAACAAGTGACTAAAAGCTGGGCGTTGGTGGCGCACGCCTTTAATTCCAGCACTCGGAGGCAGAGGCAAGAGGATCTCTGTGAGTTTGAGGCCAGCCTGGTCTACAGAAAGAGTTCCAGGACAACCTCCAAAACAATACAGAGAAACCCTGTCTCGAACCCCCCCCCCCCAAAAAATGAGGCTGGGTGGTGGTGGCAAACACTTTTAGTTCCAGCACTTGGGAGGCAGGCGGATCTTTGAGTTTGAGTCCAGCCTGGTCTACAGAGCAAATTCCAGGACACACTCCAAAGCTACACAGAGAAACTCTGTCTCAAAAAACAAAACAAACAGAATACTGAGTGTTACACAGCTCAGATGTAAAGGTATCCTGGAACTCGGGAGCCACAGAATACTGAGTGTTATACAGCTCAGATGGAAAGGTATCCTGGAGCTCGGGAGCCAAAGACTATTACCACAGGCCACAGTAAGCTTAGCTGCTTACAGCCCTGCCTCAGGGAAAGGCTTCCCCAGTGTATCAGCTCTGCTTCGGCAGGAGACGGTCTTCCAGATGGGGATGTTTGCCCAGTGTAGCAGTTTTGCTCCAGCAGGGGATTTCCCCAGCGAAGTTGCTACAGTTCAGCTCTGCTCCTGGGAAGCTGCAAAAGAAGATCTTCACTCAAAGCTCATCAAAGGGGTTTATTGGAAGGAAACAGCTAGACCAGCCAAGCTGAACATACACAGGGTTTATATAGGGATTCTTGGGGGCGGGGGAAGTTTTTCCAGGGTAGGGATTGGTCCGATTTCAATGCTGACCTCAGATTGACTAGAGATCCTACCCAAGAATTGGTTAGTTTTCTGCACAGGATTAGGGTCAGATTTGGCTCTGGTTTCAGGGCCAAATTGGTCCTTTTTAGCATTTTGGCTCCAATTTTAGGACCAGGGTGCATTTCTTTCACTGAATCTGATTCCAGGGACAAAGTGTGTTCCTTTGGCACTGGTTTCAGGGTCAGGGTACATTTCTTTGGTTCTGGTTTCAGGGCCAAAGTATGTTTCTTTGGCTCTGCAAAGGGTGTGTTTCTTTGACTGGTCCCTTTTCCCTACAAACACTTCAAACAGGGTTTAATGGACCATTCTAGTAGGAGCATGGGATACAGTAGTATTGAGTGCAATGCAAATTATAACAGCTGAACTCCAGCTTCAAAGGGGAAGATTATTAGCAAGTGGCCTAGAAATAATTCTTGTGATATTTTGGCAAAGAATGTGGCTGTTTTTTGCTCTTGTCCTAAAATTCTGCCTGAGGCTAAATTGGAGAGTTTTGGATTATTGGCATTGGCAGAAGAGATTTCAAGACAGCCTAGTAATGACACTGTATCATGTGGTTATTAGTAATCACTTTTTTGTACTTTTTGAGACAGGGTTTCTCTGTGTAACAGTCCTGGCTATCCTGGAGCTCACTTTGTGGACTAAACTGGCCTTGAGCTGACAGAGATCTGCCTGCTTCTGCCTCCCAAGTGCTTGGATTAAAAGAATGCGCCACCTCCACCCAGCTAGTAATAACTCTTATACAGATCTATAATGAAAAGGAGCAAGCTGAACAAAGAGAAATATAAACTATACAGTGTGAGGAAAAAAAGAACACCAGGAAAGGTGGAATTGGAGGCAATTTTTGTGCTCAAGGAGTTTTTTTAAAAAGCTTAAAGAAAAGCCTGATGTTAAATGAATAAAATGGTGACCTCAGGGCAAGACCCCATACAGCTAAGCTTCCAGTTTACTAAAAGGAATTAAAGGTTAAGCTGATGCAAGTGTAATTGAACAGGGGAACTTGGCAGCTTCAGCCACAGCCATGTATTTCTGGATTTAAAGTCAAGGGTACAAGTAGGTGTGGTGATATATTTATAATTTATTAAAGCTTGCCCGAGGATTCAGAAAGCAAAACCAGTCTCAAGCTATAGAAATCAGGCATTGGTAATACACACCTTTAATCCCAGTAGCCATAGAAGCCAGGCACACACCTTTAATCACAGGATTTAGGAAACAAAGGCAGATGGGTCTGAGTTCAAGATCACCCAGGGCTACAGGAGATTGAATCAGTCTAAAAGTGTAACAGAGCTCATACCTTTAATCCCAGCACAAGAGAGGTATAAAAGATAGGAGCAGGGTCTTCAGTAGTTAGTCTCAGAATTAGTCTCTAGTCACACTGAGGAGAGCATAGCAGTCTGAGTGAATCTGAGGAGCAGTGAAGTTGGGAGGAGTTTGAGGATCACCCCTTTGGTCTGAGCTGAGATAGAGGTAAGAGCAAGTGGCTAACTGCTTTGCTTTTCTGAACTTCAGCCTGAAACTTGAACCCCAATATCAGTCTCTGGGTCTTTTATTTATTGTGCTGCAAGAAAGGGTTGTGGAATCTCCCATAGCTAAGGAAAGTCACTGAGGACGGACATGTTTCAGGGGTATGCTTTCATAGAAGCCTTTTCTTAAAGCTGCGAAGGTGAAACCTGGATTGTGTTAGAGACCACAAGATGTTGGAAATGCCAGCATCATGGGATGCTAAATTGAGGACTGGGTGTGGAACCATCCCAAGAGAGAGAAATATGTCATAGTCAATAAGGCTAAAAGGAGTTGTAGATCTGAAGAGCTTTTTGACATCAGACATGGAAATGCAGAACTGGTTTTCAGTCTTGCTCTGGTCCAGTACTTGCTCACTATGATCCTTTCCCTCCCTTTTGGGATGCTAATGTATATTCTGTGCTATCATATATTGGAAGTATATGATCTACTTTTTTTTTTTTTGCTTTTACAGGGGATTACAGTTAAGAAATTTCCATGAGTCTCAGAGACTTTGAATTTTGGACTTTTAAACAGTGTTGAGATTATAACAGACTATGAGGACTTTTGAAGTTGAACTGAATTAATTGTGCTTTATGATATATTTACAAGCCTATGGGAACTAGGGAGAGGAATGTGGTAGTCTGAATAAAAATCGCCCCAACAGGTTCATATATTCAAATGCTAAGATACCAAGGAGTGAAACTATTTTAAAGGATTAGAAGGACTAAGAAGTTATGGCCTTATTGGAGGAAGTATGTCATTGTGGGTGGGCTTTGAGATTTCAAATGCTCATGCCAAGCCAATTGTTTCCCACCTTGGCCTGTGGATCAAAAGTAGAACTCTGAGCCAGGTGACGGTGGTGCATCCTTTAGCCCCAGCACTTGGGAGACAGAGGCAGGCAAATCTCTGAGTTTGAGGCCAGCCAGTTCTATAGAGTGATTACCAAGACAGCCAGGGCTACACAGAGAAAACCTGTCTCAAAAAGAAAAAAACCCACATTAAATGCTTTCTTTTGTGAAAGTTGCCTTGGTTATGCTCTTTACAGCAACAAAACAGTGACTAAGACACATACTCATATAAAGGGGAGCAAGCATTGTAGTGTGTGTGTGTGTGTGTGTGTGTGTGTGTGTGTGTGTGTGTGTGTGTGTATGTGTGCGTTGGGGGTCTTGAGTGGGCTATTGTTGTGGGATATTTTGATCACACTGTGATACTCTAGACTGTCAATATAGTTTACCTTGAATCAGGGGTGTAGTCAGCAACTAGCTGACTGGAATTAGCCTTAGAAAAGCCAGAAATTTGGATAGAGAAGATGCACAGGAGGGAAAGGGTAGAGACTGGAGTTTGATCTTCCTTTTGATTCTGGGATGAGGAAAGAGACACATCTCTTGTGATGTCTCTGCCCATAAAGGAAGGTCAGCTGGTTGTTTCTCAGCTTCTCTGATCTATCAGGTTTTCACTGCCCCCCCAATATCTGACTTCTAGGTCTTTATTAGTAAATAGAATGATGGAGACTTAATTTAAACCTTCATAGACCTTCATAAACCAGGTTGTGGAACCAGAAGTCTGCAAGGCTGTGGCCTGAGTGACCGGCAGAGCACTGACTGTGGGGTTGTGGGGCCACAGGTAATAATTAAAATATCAGTATATTCATGTGCAGCCACTAAGCTGATGGAAAAATGCGTTTGGTGCTCTACCATGGCATGACCAGACAGACAGAGAAGTTTTGCCCGCTGGCACCACCATAGTTTCCACTTAGGTCTCTCTGAGAGCCACTCACAGGGCCTGTGCTTGGAAATTGTGTGAGGGGCTTGAGCCTTTCCCTGATGGTGCTGTTGCTACATAAAAACTGAGAAGTCAACAAATTTGGTGAGACACTTGGTAAGTCCTTAAGGAAAGAACTAAATAATATTAAAAAGAAAAATCTTTCCCATGTTAAGAATTGGCATTATCACAATATAGGGAGTTAGGACTCTATATAGTGCTACTGCAGATGGCTTGCAAATGGAAAAAAATGAGATAAACCACTTAGCTGGGATTGAAATAATGACGATTGTAATTACTACTAGTTTGGTAATTCATATTTTTTCCTTTAAAAAGTGATTTGATAACTGTGCCAAATACGAAAATTTGACTGATAAAATACAATCCTTAGAAAGACTTAGTATTCATAAGATACAGACTAAAGGAAGTAATAAAAATTCGACTGATAAGATATAAATCTTAGAAGGACTTCCTGTTGATAAGATACAATCCTTAGAAAGACCTACTACTGATAAGATATAAACCTTAAAAAGATCTACTAATGAGAATAAGAAAAATACCCAGACACAGACAGAGAAATTAAGAGCAGAACCTACCATACCATTGCATTATGAAACTTAAGAGGAGTGGCTTAAGGTTACTAGAAAACCAGCCTTAATTCATCCATTTACCATACAGGAATAGCCACCAGACGACAGTTACCCCCAAGGCTATACAGAAGTTAATTTGGATCCTGTAGAGATGCTAGACTTGAGAAGATTTAAGGAAGCAGTAATTTCATATGGTAGGCATTCACCCTTTATGGAGCAGATGTTAAATTCACGGGCAACTCAGAACAGAATTATTCCACAAGACTGGAAAGATTTAGCTGCAGCAATAATGGAAGCTGGTACTTGGTTACAGTGGAAAACATGATAAAAGACAGGGTCATAGAACAAGGAAGTAGGGATAGAGGTATGAAATTTTCCAATACCAGCTTCTCGATAAATGCCAGTACTCTAATTTGCAAAAACAGATTACATTTGATGATCACACCTTGGCCCTACACCATATAGCCACCTTGAAACCTTGGAACAGGGTTGAAGAATATAGAAAGGGGACTTAGACATTTACTAAAATTATGCAAGGCCCAAAAGAAGCCTTCAATGATTTTTTTTAACAAAGATTGACTTCAGCAGTAAATAGAATGATATCAAATCCAGAAGTTAGACAAATATTAATTAATCATTGGCTTTTAAAAATGCTAATTCATGATGCAAAAGGGTTATTAGGCCCTTAAAGGCAAAATCAGTACCCAAAGATAAATGGAACCAAAATACAGCTGATAATGGATCTCACACTTAAGATGATACTTGAATAGGAGAAGTGATTTTTTTAAATTTCAAGAAAAATCAAAATGTCAGATGTTTTAATTGTGGTAAGCAAGGTCATTTGAAAAGGTATTGTAGGTAAGGTGTTCCTAGGAACAGTGGTTTTTGTTTTGTTTTGTTTTGTAGAGATAATCCAAACAGAAGGCCTCAGCCTTCTGGATTTTACAGAAGGTATAATAAAAGTTGGTGTTGGACTGATGAATGCAGATCAACAAGGGACAGGCAAGGTAACCCTTTGCCATTGGAAAACACACTGAGAGGCCACCCACAGGCCCTAATACCAGATTTGGTTCAATCACTCTCTGTCAGCATCAGAGAAACTCATCCCCAAAGCAAAGACTTAATATAAAAACCACACTGCTCTGGATGTGAACAAGACAGAACAGCTTCAATAAATACAACAAAAAGTTCAGGAGAGACCAGAAAACACATATTTTGGCAAACTGCTATAAATGATCATTGACAAAAACTAAAAATACAAATAAATGGCATTGAAATTGAGGGTTTTATAGACATAGGAAAGATATGACAATAATTTCACCAAAATCCTGGCATCCAGATTGGCCTCTTCAGGAGGTAAATGCTCAGCTTCTAGGGATTGGAACTTTATCTCAGGTAAAAACAAAGTACAAGATGGGTTCAGTGTATAGGGCCAGAAAGACAGATATGAAAATTAAAGCTATATGTGTCTAATATAACAATGAAGTTGTGGAGACATGATTTGTTGCAACAATGGAAAATACAGATTAACATTCATCCAATCTCAGAAAAAAACCCCAAAAATAAAGAATGCTTCTGAGAGGAATATTAAAAGGTATTGTCAAGAAAAGTCACAGACTGTTCAGATTATACATAAGCAGAGCACAACAGGTAGGTACCAGTATCCCTACCTTTAAAATGGTTAACTGAAAAACCTGTGTGGATGGAACAATGGCCTTTGAAATTAGACAAATTACAGGCATTATAACAGCTGGTTCAGGAGAATCTAGATATTCAACATATTGAAGAATCAACTAGTCCTTGGAATTCTCCTATATTTGTCATTAAAAAGAAATCTGGAAAATGGAGAATGTTAACAGATTTAAGAGCCATAAATAAGGTGACTCAGTCAATGGGATCTTTAAAGCCTAGGATTCCCTTGCCTTCTTCATTAGCTAAGAGATGGTCTATTATATCTATATTATATAACTTTTTTACTATACCTGTACAAGAACTCAGGATAGAGAAAATATTGGCTTCACAGTACCTACTTATCTTAATTCCCAGCCTGTTCAAAGGTACCATTAGAAAATTCTTCCACAAAGAATGTTAAATGGTCTCACGTTATATCTATCAATATTTTGTACAATAGCCATTACAACTAATTTGTAAACAGTTTCCTCAATATATAATTTATCATTATATGGATGATATTTTACTGGATAATTCAGATGCAGATACCTTAGAAAAAATGTTTGATGAAACAAAGAGAATTTTGCCTTGTTGGGGATTACAAATTGCTCCTGAACAAATACAAAGAGGAGATTCTATTAATTATTATGATATAATTTAGGTTTACAGAAATTCAATCACAGAAAGTACAAATCAGGAAAGATCAGTTATAAACTCAGTTATGATTTTCAAAAATTGCTGGCTTCTCTATGGCTAATTCTGGCCATCTAGCCAATGGCTCTGCTCCCTGATTCAAGGTAAACTTTATTGACATTCTGGAATGTCACAGAGTGATCAAAATATTCTATAGTATGCCATCAAAGACTAGACTAATTCAGACTGTTTTTCTTGTGTGGACATTTGCTCCCTACAGTTCACTCAAGGAATTGGTAAATTTCCTAAAGAATGAAAAATATGGAAAGATACATAAAGATATACGAAAATATTTTTAAGTCCATCTAAATTACCCAAAAGATAACTCTAGTATCCATCACCCAGGCCAAAGCATGGGATATCCACAGCCTTATGTGCTTTTCCTGGCAGAGTTATTTTTGTTTCTTTAAATTTTGACTATGTTTAGGGAAAGATGGTTTATCAGCCTGAAAATTCCACAAGTCATTATGTATGCTTTTAAATGTTCATTTTGATAAGTTATAGATGACTTTTTATTCCATTAAGGGCTTTTGTTGAAAGTTGCTTGATGAACAGATTAAATTATTTTAAATCATACAATCTATGAATGATAATGTTTCAATTTTTCAGGCTCGCCTCAAAGAACTGGAGCAAGAAGCCCATTTTGTTGCAGGAGAACAGTTTCTTATAATGAGTAATAACCAGCTTCGTGAGGTAAGGCTCAATTTCATTTGTTTTGTTTGAGACAGGGTCTCATTATGTATCCCAGACTTGCCTAGAACTCAGTCAGTAACCCAGGCTGTACGCTTCCTCTAACCCATGACAGTCCTCCTGACTCATCTTTCAGAGTACTGAGATTACAGCCAAGGGCAACCATACCTGACTGGTAATGTTAAATTTTGCCCTTTAAAAAGATTGTTTTACTTACGAATTAAAAAGATGGTTTATTCTGAATTTACAATATTGTCTGAAAATGGTATGTTATTCACGTTCTCACAGGTAATGAAAATTTTTAGATACATTAAGTCAAAGATCTTATGAATGAGGAACTAAGCCTCTTTTACTGTCTTTTCAATGTATGTCTTCAGATCAGTGACTGCAGCTGTGATGGTTATATTCATTTTCTCAAATCTGGATCTTTTTCACACATGTGCACTGCTTTTATTGAAGATCCTCTTTGGCAAATTGAAGCTGCACTTGCTGAGTCAGAGGAAGCATCTTCCCAGAACTGGGCTGCAGAAACAGCTGTCCACATCAGAGGCCATGGTAAGTGTCTAGCTTCCTTGTCTTACTGACATGCTCATGTATCTGCACCAGGTACAAAATTCCTTCTGTGCTGTCAGCAGGCCCTGTAGACAAGGTATTCCTACTCAAGATTACTCTCCTGGCTGTGCACCAGGATATGGGCAGGTAGCTGCCCTCCAGGAACATCTGGCTGGCTATACTTCTGGCAAAGGATAATTTTGGGCAGTGTGTGTGTGTGTGTGTGTGTGTGTGTGTGTGTGTGTGTGTGTGTGTGTGTGTGTGTGTGTGTGAGAGAGAGAGAGAGAGAGAGAGAGGGAGGGAGGGAGGGAGGGAGGGAGAGAGATAGAATTTGTGTGTGTACATATTTGTGTGTCTGTGCACATGACTATAGGTGTTCATGGAGACCTAGAGAGAAAGTTGGATCCAATGGAGCTGAAGTTTCAGGCAATTGTGAGCCACTCAATGTGGGTTCTAGGAACTGAATTTGAGTCCCTTGTAAGAGTAGCAATCATTCTTAGCCACTGAGGCATTGCTCTAGTTTCTGCATCTGACTTTTTATGTAGCTTCTGGGGGTTCTAACTCAGGTTGTTAGGCTTGTTAACAAGTACTTTCATCCATTCAGGTATCTCCTTGCCCAGTGTTTTGTTGGTTTTGTTGTTGTTTTTTAGTTCAAGCAATTTTTTAGTATTTAGAAGAAACCAGAGCAGATAAGCTGGAAATCTCAGAAGCTGTCAGAAGGAAGAAATAAAACCAGGCTTTTTGAGTTAGGCATGGAGGTCAGCAAGCAGCCAAATAGCAGACAAGTAGTCATATGGCAAATGGATAATTTTACTTTTTCTGTCTCTGTTTCATTTTCTTTTTCCTTTTTCTTTTTCTCTTAATAATCTAAGTAAAGACTCTAGGCACTATACTGATGAAGAGTTGTGATAATAGACACTCTTATCTTGCTCTGATTTTAGTGTAATGTTAGCTATAAGTTTTTCATACATGATCTTTATTATGCTGAGATATGCTTCTTCTGTTCCGAGTTTATTGAGAGTTTTTATCATAAATAGATCTTGAGCCTTATCAAAGGCCCTTTCTGTATCTATTGACATAACCATGCGATTTTTATTTGCTACTTTGTAAGATATTTGTATCCCTAAAATGGAGCCAACTTGATCATGATATTTCAATGTGTTGTTGAACTTGGTTTGCAAATATTTTATAGAATTTTTGTGCTGTGTTCATCAGGGAATCTGTGGTTTTATTGTTGTTTTTGCTGCTCTTATTCTGGTTTCAGTATCAAGGTAATACTAGTTTCACAAAATGAATTTTGTAGTATTTGTTCCATTTCTGATTTATGGAACAGATTGAAAAGCATTAGTTAACTCTTCTTTAAAGGTTTGGCAAAATTCTATAGTGAGTTCAACCTACCTTGAACTTTTTTTTCTTTATGTGTGCATTATGTATTATATGGTGCATGCATGCCAATGTGAAAATGTGTGCTATGTGTTGTTAAGAGAAGCTTTTTCTTGCTAGCCGCTTTGGTATATCCCCTGCCAGTTGCCTA
Organism: Mesocricetus auratus; assembly: GCF_017639785.1. NCBI lineage: Eukaryota > Metazoa > Chordata > Mammalia > Rodentia > Cricetidae > Mesocricetus > Mesocricetus auratus. The sequence continues at coordinate 14,244,422 of NW_024429190.1, read as the reverse complement.
GGCTCTGCCACTTTGTAGTCCCCAAATAAACACACAGGAGGCTATATTAATTATGAAGCTGTTGGCCTTGCTTGTTTCTTACTGGCTAGCTCTGACTTAAGTAATTACCCCATAATTGTTAATCTAAGTATTTCTCTTACCAGAGAACAGCCGGGCTTCCTACCCCATGGCGGTTACATCTCGACTCTCTTGTGTTTCTCCTACCCAGAATCCTTCTGGACTCCTAGTCCCTCCTATCTATATTCCCTATTGGCCAGACAGTGCTTTATTGACAAATGCACAGGACTTCCCCAACATCTCCTCTTTTCTGTTTAAACAAAAAGATCTTAACTTTAACACAGTTAAACTGTATATAACAGAACAGTTATCAAATAAGAACATAGTTACAATATTTTAGCAAGATTTAAAGAAAATATCATCCATCCCATTCTTGTGAGTCCATAGTTCTATATGTAGCTTATCTTTTATCATAACTAAGGAAAACTATAATTATAACTATCTATCTTCAACTCCATCAAAGACCACAGAAGGATAATATATAAACACTAGGATTGACAGAGACATCTTACTGCCTGGACAGTCACCCGAAGTTCCTCTGTAACGTTGGGGCATCCATCTTCAGCCCATAGGCCACAATGTGTCTGGAACACTTCTCAGCAAAGCAGGAAATTTCAAACTGTCCATCTGCATTAGCAGTCTGTCAGTCATTTTTCTGTGTCCTGCAGAAAGTCTGGTAGACTCTTCCATGAAGCAGGAACCCTGTAAGACTGAGTTCAGCAGTCACTTTTCTGTGGGCCCTGCATGTCCAGATTATACAACAACAGTCAAACAGTCTAGGTAAGAGCAGTTTCTTGCCCAAATGGCTAATCTTGCCATGTTGAAAGCAAACTCCATAACGAGTTTCTTCGGTGCCCATCTCAGACGTAATTGGTGCTGTCAGGAGCAGACATTTCTAATTGTCAAGAAAAACCCTAAACCATTTTAAATACCATTTTCTGAAGGTCTTTGAAAGGTTTGAAGACTATCTATCTCAAATATATTTCTGTATATCTAGAAAACCTAACTTACCTAACTATAAATTCTATTATAAGTAACTATCTATAGTCTGTATTCAATTATGCATTACATTTTAAAAGATCAGTATAAGCACAATACTTAATCAAGAGGAGAAATATACATATCACAAAATTGACCTTGAATTTGTATCAATAAATGAAAAACAATACCCATACCATAATTCCCCTTTTTACCATTAATAAGAGATCGGCTGTGATCATTAGCCAATTATAAACAATCCCATTTAAATGAAAACAAAGATTTATAAACAAGATGGGAATTAGGACGTCGCTCATTCCAAACTGCTTCATGCTGGAAGGGGGCGCTGTTTATACCATGGGGATCATGACAAAACTCAGAAACCTGTATAAGTCCTTATTTTCGTGGTCTGTAAAGCTGCATCATCTTAGCTGTTTCAGTTGTTGGAACACCTGGGCCACTGCTTCCGGGGGTCTTGGTTCGTCAAACCACAGAAGCCTGGAAGGAATCCTCAGCTTTTCATTTTCTGTAGAAACATAAGTAAAATCTCCTTTCCCAAGTAACATATCCTTATACTTAAATTTTGAAGTCAAGGCATTTTCAAAAGATAGAAGTTGGATTAATTCAGCATTTATAATCAAGTGTACTTTAGTAGCTGTTCCTTCCTGAGCAATCAAAATACTGAAAAAAACAATAGCGTACAGTATCCAGACTCTCTGTGTAGTTTCCATCTTTACGTGGCTTATTTATTGATCTATTATTATGTTATTTATTTTACTTTTATTTTTCTCTGAGACAGGGTTTCTCTTTGGAAATCCTCCTGCCTCTGCCTCTGGACTAAATCCTACCGGCGTGTGCCACCACAACACCAGCTTTTCTATTTATTTACCACTTTGATGTTTCATTTTTTCTCTCAATCTCACGTATATTTTTAAACACACTGTAAACCTTTAGAGGTTTTGTTCATCCAAGTCTGACTTTACTGTAAATCTTTATGTTTTTCTGGCCATGTGTCTTATCTGTAAAACCATGGCTGTTTTTAAACTGACTTTTTTTTTTTCAAGATGGTGGGCATAAGCGTGATGCCAGCTTACCGCCTCAGTCCATGCTGACATCCAGCAAAATCTGCCACTTCCAGCTGTACGTACACACCTTTCAATCATTAGCAGGGTCTCTTAAAACAACCCTGCTGGGTTTTTTTTTCTTTTTATGCCGAGTCAGGAAGACTCTGGTAAGCGAGCCACGTGAATCTCGGCTTGTCGATAGCAAAACAGAGCCCACCTGAGAAAATGCTGCTACCAAAAATCTGTGCTTCTCTCCATTCTTTTGTTTCTAAAATTCCTTTAAATCTTTTGTTATTTTGCATGGAAATTCAATCCCGCTCCTGACAACCATTTTGTTAAGAGAAGCTTTTTCTTGCTAGCCGCTTTGGTATATCCCCTGCCAGTTGCCTAGGCTCTGCCACTTTGTAGTCCCCAAATAAACACACAGGAGGCTATATTAATTATGAAGCTGTTGGCCTTGCTTGTTTCTTACCGACTAGCTCTGACTTAAGTAATTACCCCATAATTGTTAATCTAAGTATTTCTCTTACCAGAGAACAGCCGGGCTTCCTACCCCATGGCGGTTACATCTCGACTCTCTTGTGTTTCTCCTACCCAGAATCCTTCTGGACTCCTAGTCCCTCCTATCTATATTCCCTATTGGCCAGACAGTGCTTTATTGACAAATGCACAGGACTTCCCCAACAATGTGTGCACATAAATGGGCCAGAAGAAGAACTATAATTCTTGAACTTAGTACCTTGAGACATGTTTTCTCACTGAATCAGGAAGCTCACCATTTCTGCTAGGCTAGCTGGCCAGAGAGCTCCCAGAATCCACCTGTCTCTGCCCCCAGTACTGGGATGATAGGCACACACAGCCATGTCTGGCTTCTTATGTGGATGCTGGGATGTTGACTTTAGTTCTTCGTACTTGTACAGGAAGCACTCTTATCCATTAAGCCATTTCTCCAGCTGCCCTTCCTTTTTGAGTTTTTCTTGGATGGGAGATTCTATATCACTGTTTCAATCTTATTGCTTGTTATGAATCTGTGTGTTTATATCATTTTAGGTTTGTTTGGGTAGGTTGTATGTATTTAGGAATTTATCCACTACTTCTAGAGTTTCCAGTGTTTGGGGATATAAGTTTTCAAATTATTCCCTAATGATCCTCTGGAACTTATATAAATTCCCCCTTTTCATCTTTTAATTTTCATTTCTTTTGACTAGTTTAGCTAAGGATCTGTCAATCTTGTTTATTTTTATTTGTTTTGGTTTTTTGAGACAGGGTTTCTCTGTGGCTTTGGAGCCTGTCCTGGAACTAGCTCTTGTAGACCATGCTGGTCTCAAACTAACAGAGCTCTGCCTGCCTCTGCCTCCCGAGTGCTGGGATGAAAGGCGTGTGACACCTTGTTTGTTTTTTAAATCAACTATTTTGATGATATTCCATATTCTTAGCTCCCATTTCATTTTGTTATTTCTTTTCATCTGTTGCTTTTGTGCTTGACTTGTCCTTATTTAATCAACATTGAAGTACATCAATAAATGCTTTATTTGAGATTTCTCTGAGCCTTTAATATGAGTACTAGTAAGGTGTGATTTAATTTTCATTTGATTCTGGGAACTTTTTGGCCTTCTTGATTTCTTCAGTTACCCACTATCCATTCCAAACTGTAGTGTACATTTTCAGTATATTTGTATAGTTTCTCACACTATCAATTTCTTATTTTATTCTAAAATGATGTGACAAACTACAAGAAGTTATTTTGACTTTTTAGTATTTTAAGACTTACTTGATAGCTTAAAATGTGACTTATTTTAAAGAAAGGTCCATGAGATGTTGAAAAGAATGAGTATTCTGTTCAATGGAATGTTCTGTAGATGTCGGTTATGTTCACTTGACCTATGGTGCAAGAGTAGACTCTGAAGTTTCTTTTTAGTTTCTACTCAGGATGATTTTTCCTCTACTGCTGGGAGGGAACCTTAACTGAGAAAATGCTGTCATAAGATCCGGCTATAGAGCATTTTCTTAATTAGTGACTGATGGAGGAGGGTCCAGCCCATTGTAGGTGGTTCTATCCCTGGGCAGATGGTCCTAGGTTCTGTAAGAAAGTAGGCCGAACAAACCATGGAGCAAGCAATAAGTAGCACCCATCCATGGCTTTTGTGTCAGCTCCTGCCTCCAGGTGCCTGCCCTGTTTGAGTTCCTGCCTTGACTCCCTTCTATAATAAGCAACTATATGAAAGTATAAGCCAAATAAAACCTTCCGTCTTCAACTTGCTTTTTGGTCATTGTCTTTTCAATATAGCAATAGAAATCCTAAGACACTTGCCCTGTGATCTGTTGTGTTTTTCCATTTTTTTTTCTTTTAATCTGTCAAGTTTAGAGTGTATCCTCATTTCCCTCACTTTTCTAAATATTGACACAGCGGTTGTTTCTAATTAGCCATCTTGGCACACCTCTGAAACTTTGTTCTTAAAACAAACTTTTTTGTTTGTTTGCATGCTGATATTATAGGTGTATGCCACCTTCCCTGGTTTAAAGCAATTTCTCTCTCTCTCTCTCTCTCTCTCTCTCTCTCTCTCTCTCTCTCTCTCTCTCTCTCTCTCTCTCTCTCTCTCTCTCTCTCTCTCTCTCTCTCTCTCTCTCTCTCTCTCTCTCTCTCTCTCTCTCTCTCTCTCTCTCTCTCTCTCTCTCTCTCTCTCTCTCTCTCTCCCCCCCCCCCCCCTGTCCTGTAACTTGCTCATAGGCCAGCTGTCCTCAAACTCAGAGATCCACATCTGCTTTCTGAGTGTTGGGCTTAAAGGTGTGCACTGCCACCGCCTGGCAAGAGGAATACACTTTTAAAGAGTAATGAGACTGCAGTGTGCTAAGTGGCAGAGTATAACTAGATGCTCAAAGCTGACGAGTAATTTCATCCAAGAGATATGGATTGGAGTAAATAAGTAGATTCAAACTGTTGTGGGAAAGCAGTGACTGAAGTGCTGGTTTGGATTTCCTGTGCCATCCAGATTTTGACTTTGTGACAGGGAAAGTTGTATTCACTCATCTTAGCTCAGGCTAGCACTCAGATCAAAGGACAGTGGGAACCTGTATTTACTGACTGCTCACATTTCGCTCTTGAGGCTCAGTGAAAGACTGTAGGAAAATAAGGATCTCCCTTAGAGGATGTTCCTCCAGGGTCTTTTTTTTCTTTTGGATTTTTTTCAAGGCAGGGTTTCTCTGTGTAACTTTGTAGTCTGTCATGGAACTTGCTCTGTAGATCAGACTGTCCTCAAATTCACAGAGACCCACCTGCCTCTGCCTCCTAAGTGCTGGGATTAAAGGCGTGGGCTACTACCAGCCAGCTCCTCCAGGGTCTTGATCAAAAGAGATTACAGGACAAGTGTCTTAGTTTGCATTTCTATTACTATGACTACCTTCCTTCATACCCTGTTTTTCATTTCAGTCCTGTATAGGCAGTGCAGAACTGAGGGGAGGATTCATGTTAGACATCATGCCTACCTTACCTAACTGTACTTTGGTTTCCAGGTCTGTAAAGGAAGTAATATATTGTATTTTCACTACTAGGACCTTATGTGAAAATAGCCTAATATTAGTGTCTGATGAGGATGCTCCAAATTTCACCAAGAATTGGGGTAGCAGGTATTCCTGGGAACTGAGTCCTGTCTTGTCAAGGAGTCTCCATCTTAGGTCTTATCCCTATGAAAGAGAGATTAAAGTTCTAGGAGTGTGTCACCTGAGACAGTCACTTCCAATGTGTTTGCTCTACTTATACGTTAACCTGGTTGGAAAGTGTGGTGGTTTGAAAGAAAATGGTCTCCAGAGAGAGTGGCACCATTAGGAGGTGTGACTTTTGGTATGGTATGTTTGTAAGTATGTTCTTATTGGAGGAAGCATGCCACTGTAGAGGCACCCTTTGAGGGTTCGTATATGCTCAAGTCAGGCCCAGTGACACACTTCACTATTGCCTTCTGATCAAGATGTAGCCAACACCATGCTCCCTGTCATGATGATAGTGGACTGAACCTCTGAACTGTAAGTAAGCCACTCTGATGAAAAATGTTTTCCTTTATAAGAGTTACCATGGTCTTGGTGTCTCTTCACCAAGGTCCTAGGGACTGGGGTATTTCTGTGATAGGCTGGATCACGTTTTTGTTTGGAGAAATATGGACTTTGGGAGTTTGGGTTAGAAAAGCACTGCTTAATTGGCCATACTAGTAGGAACATGAAAGACAGTGGTAATAAGAGTTATTTGAACTGTGGGGTGGGGAGCTGAACTGACACAAGAGGTTTCAGAGGAGAAGGATTTTAGTATGTTGCCTAGAAATCCTTCTTGTGGTATTTTGGTCTTGTGGTATTTTGGTGAAGGAACTAGCTGCCTTTTACCCTTGTTCAAAGTCTGCCTGAGGCTAAAGTAAAGAGTTTTTTGGGTTTTTGTTTGGTTGGTTTTTGGTTTTTCAAGACAGGGTTTCTCTGTATTGTTTTGGAGGCTGTCCTGGAACTACCTCTTGTAGACTATGCTGGCCTCGAACTCATAGAGATCCACCTGCCTCTGCCTCCAAAATGCTGGGATTAAAGGTGTGCACCACCAATGCCCATAGAGGCTTTTTTTAAATTCCATTGACAGACTCAAAATAGCCTAGTATAGACTCTGTCATATTGTTATTAGTGGTAACTCTAATGAAGATTTATAGTGAAAAGGAGCAAGCTGAGCAGGGTAAATTATCAAACATAAATTTTGAGGAGAAAAAGAGCCCCAGGAAATGAAATGGAACTAAGTTTTGAGTTCAAGGAGATAAATGGATTTTTAAAAAATGAGTAAATGTAGTGGTGACCTCAGAGCAAGATCCCACCAAGCTAAGTTTCCGATTTGTGAAAAGGAACTAAAGAAAAGCTTAGAGCCAAGTGTGGTGGTACATGCCTTTAATCTCAGCACTCAGAAGACAGAGGCTGGTAGATCCCTGAGTTTGAGGCTAGCCTATTCCATGGAGTGAGTTCAAGGACAGTCAAGCTTAGGCAGTGAAGAAAATTTCTGTTTTCCATAAACAGAAATCTGGTGAAGATGTAATTGAAGATCTCTGGGTTTGAGGTCAGCCTGGTCTACAGAGTAAGTATTAGGGTAGCCAAGCTTAGGCAGTAAAGGTAACAACAGTCAGATACATAAAGGTAAAGATGCAGTTGAGGGAGCTATGTTATAGCTACAGCAAGAAGCAGAACTTGGCAGCTTCAGCCACATGGTTCTGGCTTCAGAGTTAAGAATAGAAGAACAAGCTTATGGATTTTGCCTCCACACCTAAGGAAAGAAGCTGAGGCCAGGCATTGTCAGGGTTGTCCCTGAATGGAGTCCTAGAGAGGCTGTTTCGTGAAGCTGTGAAATTCCTAGATTGCCTTGGAAACCCCAAGATGTTAAAGATGCCAGAGTAGTGGGATACTTGCTGAGGAAAGCTAACAGGGAGTGGAACCAGCCCAAGAGAAAGAAGTGTATTGCAGTCAACAAAGCTGAAAGGAGGTGGACACCTGAAGAATGCTGTGATATCAGACATGGAAATACAAAACTTGGAGTTTACCCAGCTGGTTTTTGGTCTTGCTTTGGTCCAGTATTTCCTCACTATGCTCCCTCCCTACATTTTGGGATGGTAATATATATCCTGTGCCATTATATATTGAAACTATGTGGTCTGCTTTTTTATCATTTTAAAGGTGATTACAGTTAAAGATTGTGAGAATCTCACAATAAGTTTGAGACTGTTACAAACTGTGGCGACTTTTGAAGTTGAACTGAATACATTTTTGCATTATGATATGACTATAAGCATTTGGAATCCATGGAGTGGAATATGGTGGTTTGAAAGAAAATGGCCCCCAAAGGGAGTGACACTGTTAGGAGGTGTGGCTTTGTTGGTATGGTATGTTCTACCTACTAAGACAGAAAGCTTATAACAATACCATGTACCTGCTATTGTGGCAAGAAATAAATAGCTCAATATCTTAGTAGGTCCTGCTCCTTTTTAGACCCTGAGCCCTATCTACCACTATAGACTATTTTTTCCTCTTTTTGAACTTCATGCTAACAGATTAGGATCAGTACTGTGTGTTCAATACTGTAGCTTTAAGATTTAAAGTTGTACCAAATCCCTGAAGTTTCACCCAGATTTCTGACTCAAATGTTGGGAGCTGCTGTAGCATGAATTTTATGTTTAGAGACACCTGACTTACTCCTTTATGTGGGATTTAGATTTTGCTAATTTAAGGTCAGAAGAAGACTCTTAGTTCTCAGCTCATGTGGAATAATTTAGCTTTGGGTAGATATCAGAATGACATTATAAAGGGCTGGGATTGAGTGGAGTTTGCTATGCGTTTTTATTTTGGGAAATATGTTAGATTACATCATTTATTACTAGGACACTCTCCAGTTGAAAGTAACATTTGAATTGTTAAAATGAAGAAATTATATTGGTAATACATATTTTCATTTTTAGTTAAATTCTCTACAAGACCTTCACCCATTACCCAAGATAATTTTGGAATATAGGCAGGTAAGTCGACTCTCTCTCTCTCTCTCTCTCTCTCTCTCTCTCTCTCTCTCTCTCTCTCTCTTCTGTGTGTGTGTGTGTGTGTAAATCATTTGTGATGAAGGGAAACTACTTAACCTTTTCTCTATTCACAACCCCATATTTGCTGATGCATGATTACAGTGTTATAAAGAGATAAAATTTCCTCAGCCAACTTCATGTCAGCCCTGCTTCTTCATATCCTGATGTAACTCACTCAAGACTGAGTCTACTTTGCCCAACATTGGTAGCTTAAGGAGTCATATATAAAAGCAGACTGATGGCCTGTCCCCCTGTATCTTCAAGTGAAAACAAGGCTTCTACCAATTCTCACAAAAGTCCTGTCATTTTCCTGGTTTCCGGGCTCCAAGACAGTGATGTTTCCTGAAGGTTTTTGAGTATGCCCCCTTTCATTTTTTAGCTACTCATGTTTTCTCTGTTCACATACCTGCCCTTTATTTCATGATTTCTGTTATCCATTAACCACATTTACAAACCAAACATCAGTGCTATTATTTACTGAGCCCCTGTCCTGCAAAAATACACTGGTACCACAACAACCATCCTCCTGGTAAAGGGTTGGGAAGGAACTAGAAAGGGCCCGCTGCTGGGAACACTTATATGAGTATTTGAGCATCTGTACAACTTTGCAACTTCTCTGTAGCCTAGAAATATTGCAGAATGACAGACTGACATCTTTCTTTGTGGACCTGTGTTATTCAGTCCTGGCAGTACTTAAGGTTGTCCAAGGTGAATTTTCACCACATGCCCTATGTAAACTGTTGCTCTGAAGTTGGTGTCTTTGAGTATTTAAACAAGTTTAACAAAAACTATTCTTGTCTTTATGATGTAGGTTCACAAGATCAAGTCAACTTTTGTAGATGGATTACTAGCTTATATGAAAAAGGTAACAAAGTTTAACAAAAGTAAATTGGGATTAGAAATAAGGTTTATTTTGAATTCAGATACGCATGCCACTTTTACATTCCCAATAAAGGAGGAAAAGTTTTTCATTTTAGAACTACAGACTGTGGTCATATTATTCAATCTCTGTACAATGGAGGTTAGTTTTATGCTTTCAGATCCTCCAGATATTATTAGACAGTTTAACAGCTAGCCTGCTTTCCCGTCTACTGTCATTTTTTTTCTGGAGCCATTTGAGGCACTCAGAATTCTGTAGAGGAACATACATATGAACACACATGCGTGCACACACACACACACTCACTCACTCACTCACTCTCAAAGGGGATGTACTAGAATAGATTACAGGCTGTGGTCAAGCTAGTCCAAAAATGGTTATCTATCAACAGAAAGTCCAAGAATCTAATAGTTGTTCAGTCCACAAGGCTGGTGTCTCAGTTGGTCTTCAGCATATGCTGGAATCCCAAAGAAGTAGGATCTAAATGTCAGTAAAGAAATGGATTTGCAGTGAGAGCAAACAGGCAAAGAGAGAGCAAGCTTTCTTCTTCTATGTTATTTATACAGGCTGCCAGCAGAAGGTGTGATCCAGATTAAAGGTGGATCTTCCATCCACAAAAAGATCTAGATTAAAAGGAGGTCTTCCCACTTCAAATTATTTTTTTAAAAATCCTCCGCTGGTATACCCAGCCACTTATGCTTTAGTTAAGTGAAGATATATAGTCAAGTTGACAACCAATAACATCCATCACAGGTAGACATTACTTTTAATTTGCATATGAGAAAAGTACAATCAGTGGTGTCTGTGAGCTACAAGGTTGCATAACAAGCAACAGAATTGTGGCATAGTTCCACTTTGAGTTTATGCTGTCCCTATAGTCCCCTTAACCCACATGTAGCTTTAATAACTGACATGGATCTACTTGTCCTATTGCTGCTTCTATGTGGGTTAGAGAGGAACATTTGTCTCTGATCCAAGACAGTTTTGTAATATTCAGGAGGAGCAAGGAGGGCTATAGGTGAAAGTTCTGTGTGTTCTTCCTCACAACATATTACTTGAATTTGAACCCATTCTTCTTAAATGATCAAGGGCTCCGTCTCTTCTACATGGAATCAGACTGGAACTGTGTCGGGGAGACTTTCATCCAAGCATCCTGTAAGTTACTTGTCCATTTCTGTGCCTAAATGTATGTTTAGTTCTGCATTGTTCCCAGAAGAGAACTTCATGCTGCTAATTGTGTTTTACTCTATGTGCTTCTACCCAGAAACTCATGCACTTTGGTGATGTGCCTCTCTCCATCGCCCTTTTCAGCTTTTTCCTGGGAAGGTAGCTTCCAAATGTGTTATCTGATGAAAACTGTCTCCATTTTGTAATTTCTAAAGACTATTTTTCTTTTTATTTAAATTAGAAACAATCTTATTTTACATATCAATCTCATTCCCTCTTCTTCCCATCCTCCTGTGCCCCCCACCGATCCCCATCCCATCCCTCTTCTGCTCCCCAAGGAGGGTAAGGCCTTCCATGGGGAATCATCAAAGTCTGTCACATTATTTGGGACAGGGCCTAGGCCCTCCTCGGTGTGTCTAGGCTGAGAGAGTATCCCTCTATTGGGGAATGGGCTCCCAAAGTCCATTCGTTCACTAGAGATAAATACTGTTTCACTATCAGAGGCCTCTTAACTTACACCCATGTTCAGGGGGCCTGGTTCTGTCCTGTGCTGGTTTCCAAGCTGTCAGTCTGGTGTCTACGAGCTCCCCCTTGTTCAGGTCATCTGTTTCTGTGGGGTTCCCCAGCCTGGTCTTGACCCCTTTGTTCATCACTCCTCCCTCTCTACAACTGGATTCCAGGAGTTCAGCTCAGTGCTTAGCTGTGGGTCTCTGCTTCTGCTTCTATCAGCTACTGGATGTAGACTCTAGGATGGCATATAAGGTAGTCATCAATCTCATTATAGGGAAAGTGCATTAAAGGTAGCCTCTCCACTATTGCTTAGATTCTTAGTTGGGTGTCAACCTTGTAGATCTCCGGACATTTCCCTAGGGCCAGATTTCTCTTTAAACCTATAATGGCTCCTTCTATTAAGGTAGCTCTTTTCTTGCTCTCTTCTATTCTTCCCCCAACTCAAACTTCCTGGTCCCTCATGTTCTCCTCCCCCTTTCTCTTCTCCCCTTCTCTTTCTCTTAACTCTCTCTCCCTTCCCCCCATGCTCCCAATTTACTCAGGAGATATTGTCCCTCTCCCTTTCTCCAGGGGACCATGTTTGTCTCTCTTAGGATCCTCCTTGCTTCTTAGCTTCTCTGGAGGTGTGGATTATAGGCTGGTAATCCTTTGCTAATATGGATATGCCTAATATCCATATATGTCTGATATCCATATGTGAGTGAGTACATACCATGTTTGTCTTTTGTGACTGGGTTACCTTGATCAGGATGGTTTCTTCTAGTTCCATCCATTTGCCTGTGAATTTCAAGATTCCATTGTTTTTTCTGCTTAGTAGTACTCCATTGTATAAATGTACCACATTTTCTTTATTCTTCAGTTGAGGGGCATCTAGGTTGCTTCCAGGTTCTGTCTATTACAAATAATGCTGTTATTAACATAGTTGAACAGATGTCCTTCTTGTATTAATGTGCAGCCTTTGGATATGTGGCCAAGAGTGGAATTGCTGGATCTTGAGGTAGACTGATTCCCCTTTTCCAGAGGAACCGCCATACTTATTTCCAAAGTGGCTGTACAAGTTTGCACTCCCACCAGCAGTGGAGGAATGTTCCCCTTTCTCCACATCCTCTCCAACATAAATTGTCATTGTTGTTTTTTATTTTAGCCATTTTGACAGGTGCAAATGGTATCCTGTACCAATTTGTTCAAGGGTACTTCCTACTTTCTCTTCTAAGAGGTTCAGTGTGGCTGGATTGATGTTGAGATTTTTGATCCATTTGGACTTAAGTTTTATGCATGGTCTGAAGACTATTTATATTGGAAAGTTATAAATGCTCCTGCATTTATGATGCAGTTATAGTAACACTTTCTTGGTCCTTTTAAAAGGTAAGGTCTTTACTATAATAGAGCCTGAAGTCAGGGATAGTGATGCCTCTGGTAGTTCCTTTATTGTACAGGATTGCTTTTTTTTTTTTTTTTTTTTGCTATCCTGGGTTTTTTGCTTTTCCATATAAAGTTAAGTATTATTCTTTTCAAAGTCTGTTAATAATTGTTCTGGGATTTTGATGCAGATTGCATTGAATCTGTAGATTGCTTTTGGTAAGACTGACATTTTTACTGTGTTAATCCTACCTATCCAAGAGCATGGGAGATATTCCATTTTTTGATATCTTCTTCAGTTTATTTCTTCAAAGACTTAAAGTTCTTGTCATACAGAACTTGTTTGGTTAGACTTATCACAAGATAATTTATGTTGTATGTGACTATTGTAAAGGGTTATGTTTCTCTGATTTCTTTCTCAGCCATTTATCATCTGTATATAGGAGGGCTACTGATTTTTAAAAGTTATTCTTGTATCTCAGTGTTGGAGAGGTGGGAACAGAAAGGTCCCTGGTCCCTATCCACTGTATCAAGACTGAGCAAGGTATTCCTCTGTAGGGAATGGGCTCCAAAAAGACAGTTCATGCACTAGGGATAAATCCTGGTCCCACTACCAATGGCTGCCCAGACTGCCCAAGCCACAGAAGTGTCTCCCACATTCAGAGGGCCTAGTTTGGTCCTATCCTATGCAGGTTCCCCAGCTATCAGTTCAGCAAGTGTTCTTTTTTAAAAACAATGATTTTATTTGTTAATTTATAGACAGGCTCTCACTATGTAGCCATGGCTGTCCTGGAATTCATCATGTAGACTGGGCTGGCCTCGAACTCACAGAGATCCATCTTCTCTATGCATGACTTTATGATTTTTTTATTTTTGAAATTATAATATTATTATATCATTTACCCTGCTTCTTTTTCCTCCTTCTCACATGTCCCTCCATTTAACTGCTTTTGCCCCCTCAAATTCATGGCCTTTTTTTCTTTGCTACATATTTTTCTAAATATATAAATATAACCTGCTCATTCTGTATAATGTTACTTTGTATTGAATAACCATTTGGAGAGCTCCTCCCTGGGGAAGACTATTTCTCCTGATCTCAGCATTCTTTAGTTGCCTGTAATTCTTTGTCTGGTACAGACAGGGTCGCATATGACTTCCTCCTTCCATGTTAGCATGTCTATTAGTGTTTGTCATTGTTTAGGTTCTGTTTAGGCAGCCATGTTGATAGGACTTCATGGGTGGAGTTTCTCTGACTTTCCTAGGAGACACAATCTCGCAACAAACTTCCTGTTCCTCTAACTCTTCTGCCCCCTCTTCTGAAATGATCTCTGAGTCTTAGGTGCAGGAATTGTGTTGTAGATGTATTCTTTGGAAGTGGGCACCACATGATGTCTTAGTCTCTGTGTTTTGACCAGTTAATGGTTTTCTGTAATAGTCTCTGTGGCTAAAAGAAGTTTCTTTGATAGGTGTGAGAACTACACTTATCTATGGGTATAAGGATAAATATATAGAATGTAGTTAGGAATTATGCTAGTGTAGTAAAGCGGCAGTAATAGGTTCTCCTCCAGGATCCAGCTCAGGTCCCCTGAATTATATGTTTAGAGTACATGGTGTCCTCAGCAATAGTAACTTAAATTCTGCATCAACTAAGGGCAAGAGCATTAGCATGTGGCTTCTCGTAGTTGATGCTAGAGTTTTGTTAAGACAGTATACAGCTCCTAGGAAAAGCATTATCAGTCCAAATGGGAAATTTTATTCTCTCTGTATGTATGTATTTATGTTCAGAATTAAAATATTATTTGTAATTTTAGGTACATAGATAATAGATAACTTTTTTCAAACATCCTTTCTGTTACTCTCCTTCCTTTTGTATTTATCTCTTTCCTTAATCATAACCCCCCATTCTTCATATTTCCCTCTTCAGATCACTTGTACTCTGTTATTTCCCCATTCTGCTGTTTCCCCTACCTTGGCCCCCTTTTACTTTCCTGGTTTCTGCAATTACTCCAGTTAATACACTCATATCTAAAGACTGGGAGTTAAAAAATCACAGATGAGGGAGAACATGTGACATTTGTCGTTTTGAGTCTCAGTTACCTCACTCAATATGATCTTTTCTAGTTCCATCCTTTTATTTGCAAAGTTCATTATTTCAGTTTTCTTTACAGTGGAATAATATTTCCTGGTGAAATGTTTCTATTATCTATTCATCAGTTGAAGGTCATTTAGGCTGTACCTATTTCTTAGCTGTTGTGAATAGAGCAGCAACAAGCATGGCTGAGCAAGTGTCTGTGGAGTAGGGTGCTGAGTCCTTTGGGCATGTGCCAAGAATTAGTATAGCTGAGTTATATGGTAGATTAATTTTAGCTTTTTGATGGTTCTCCACATCGATTTCCAGAAGTTTGACCAGTTTTCAATCCCACCAACTGTGAATGAAGGTTCCCTCCCCCTCTAGGTCATCTCCAGAATTTGTTGTCAGTTGTTTTGTTGATCTTTGCAATTCTGACTTTGAGAAAGTCAACAACTGCTCTTACCTACTGAGCTAATTCTCCAGTCACTGATTAATATTCATAAAAATCAGATATAACTGCAATGTTTGCAGAAAACTGTTTTTTCACATATGTCCCTCCCAGGATAAAGTCTCTGCCACCAGCTAAAGTCACTTCCACCTATTTCAGTGTTACTCTGCTTCTAGAGACAGAAAGTGTAAAGTATTTTGTCTCTTTGTTCCCCTGCACCTTTTTCCATATTTTGACATTTCAATGAAACAATAATAATCTATGACTTATTCAGAATTATGAAAACACTTATTTAATTGTCTATGCTAAAGTTTCATCAATGAATGTAATCACATCGGCACATTTTTTTTTACAATAGCTGCTTAAGTCTTTGATAGAAAATACTGCCAGGCCAGAAGTTAGTGGTGCATACCTTTAATCCCAGCACTCCAGAGGCAGAAGCAGGCAGAGCTCCATGAGTTTGAGGCCAGCCTGGTCTACAAAGAGAGTTCCAGTGAGGCTCCAAACGACGCTGTAACGATAAGCGACACACTTACTGAAAGTAAAACTAAGTATTTATTGTAGAAATTACTCACAAGATACCAAACAAGTAACCCAGATGAGCCCAGTACTTTTCCGCTGCCGAACGGGAAGCCGAACTCCGGGAAAAGAGACCAAGACTTCCTGTGTGCTGTCTTTTATGCCTTCCCCATAACGCCCACTAGTCATGCCCAAAAGTGGGCCTGGCTAGTGATGTAGTTCACCGCCTACATATACGTCTTTATGTCCGTCCGTCTTTAGTCATGCCTAAAGTGGGTGTGGTTAGTGGTGTGGTAAACTGCTCTTACCTCATCTGTATGTGCCTCTAGTAAGTCACATGGTTAATGGCAGCATACAGGCTTCCTCCTACATTCCAGGACAGTGAGACCCTGTCTCGAATCACCCCACAACACCCAACCCCAAAAAAAGAAAGAAAAAATATTCCCAGGCATGGTGGCACACACCTTTAATCCCAACACTCAGGAGGCAGAACCAGGCAAATCTTTTATGAATTTGAGGCCATCCAAGTCTACACATTGAGTTTCCAGGACAGCCAGAGCGATGTGGTGCCTGCCACTGTATGTTTTTTTATATATATATCTTCTAACCAGAAACCTAGCAATCCCTTTCCTTGGTCTTCTAATCAGAAACCTGAGGCTTTAATAATCTGAAGCTACTGCATACTCTCTGCCACTGACCATGTGTTGAGTACAAAACATGGGGTACTGATGGGGACAAATGATCAACTTCCTGTCTGTCTGGTACCAGAATGTTGATGGGTTCAGATCTTGGGTAGGTCTTATGCAAGTAACAATAGCTGTTGAGTTCATGAATGCAATGCCATACTCAGAAAACAGTGTTCCGTAGTAATCCTTATCCTCCATCTTTTACATTCTTTCCTCATCTTCTTCTGCGATGTTCCCTGACCCTGAAAAAGGGATTGTACAGACCTCCCATTTAGGGTGAACGCTCAACAGTCACTTATTCTCAGCATTTTGACCACTTACTGCAGCATTATGAGTCTCTGCAGTAAGTGCTACCCACTACAAAGAGAAGTTTCTCTGATGAAGGTTGCCAACAGTGCTAATCTTTGGGTATAAACTAAGCAAATATTTAGAAGACAATTTGACAATATATACAACATTTAGCAAAACAGTAGTAGGTTCCTCTGTGGCCTGTCACCTACCTAGATCTTAGGGGCTTTTGACCAGATTTATAGGT
Organism: Mesocricetus auratus; assembly: GCF_017639785.1. NCBI lineage: Eukaryota > Metazoa > Chordata > Mammalia > Rodentia > Cricetidae > Mesocricetus > Mesocricetus auratus. The sequence goes on along the minus strand of NW_024429190.1, from coordinate 14,227,573 downwards.
CTAGACATTAATTACTTCTGTGGAGTGGGCCTCAAATCCAACCAGAAAGCAAAGGTTATTACACTATTGCACCAGTGAGGACATCTTGCCTGGCAATTCAGAATTGTATAATATGGTGTCCACCTCTTGCAAAACCAGTGATGACTATTTTTCCTGCATAGTAAGCATTATAAAGACTAGATAGCAGAGAGCTAAGACTCAACAGAACTTCCTGGCAGACAAGAAGATGTAAGCTATCTTATTAAAAGGCTAATTATTGCTCCTTTCTCTTTTGTATCACTTAAGATGAATGCACACCTTCCTGAGATGGGGTTCCTTGGCTAAGTGGTTGGCTTGACCAACTAGACTAATTTACAGAAAGAGGCAATGCATGTTTCCATAGAAAAATTGATTCCATTCTTTCTGTGACATTTCCTTCTAAAGAACCCTAAAATCATTTTTGAGATGGATATTGATATAACCCATTTCTACCGTGAAAGTCTAAAGGTCTAGTTCCAAAGCTGTTCACCAGAGAGATTATTGTCTCACCAGAATGAAGCTCCTTTTTTGAGTGTCCTTATACTAACAAAACTCCTTTTTTGAGAAAGAAAATTTTTATGTGCATGGTTGTTTTGCCTACCTGTATGTCTGTGTACCACACGCATGCAGTGCCTGTGGAAGCCAGAAGAGGGTGTCAGATCCCCCTGAGACTGGAGTTACAGACAATTTTAAACTCCTATGTGGGTCTGAAAATCAAACCCCTGTCCTCAGGAAGAACAGCTGATACTATTAACTGTGAGCCAGCTCTCTAGCTACTGAAACTCCTTTAAACAAGCGCATTTAATATATAGAACACATATTTCTAAATTAGTTTATAAAGTAGTGGGTTCCCATAAGGCTTTTCATGTCTTTAGGTGCCACCTCCCCTATTTCTCCATCCTCATCGACACTTAAACCCAGTAGATTTCCATCATCTACTTTCCTATCACTTATGTTCTGCTACCCACATCCATCCTTGAGGCTTATTCCCCCATATTGGACCTCTTCTAGCTTTCTGATCTCTACAGACACTCCAGATTAAACATACAAACCAAAACCTTGAAGCTGGAGTCTGTGTGTGAGAAATTTGCCTAGGTCTGGGTTACTGCATTTCATATGCTTCCAGTTCTATCCATTCCCTGTGAAAGTCATAATTTCATTTTTTCCACAGCTGAGTATTCTCACTATTTAAAGATTCATCTTCTTTCTTGTCTTTTATATTCAGCCACTTGACTTTGCCCCATAGCTCAGAGACCTATCTTTTGCCTTTTCCTTAAACTTACTTACTGTTTCAGTTTGGTTAGTATGTGTGCTTTATATCACTGCAACAAAATGCCTGATAAAAAACAACTTAAGAAAAGGTTTGACTCATTTCAGTGGATAAGAGATAGCCTGGCACGTTTTTTTTTTCTTTTATTAATTTATTTTTTACATTCCAAATCCAGTTCCGCTCCTTCCACTCCTCCCCCCTCCCATCTACTACATGGAAAGGGAAGTCTACTAAGTTTGTTCCATCATCTAGTTGAGGCAGGACCAAAACACCTCTCTGCCCCCACACCCCTGTGTCTAGGCTGAACAAGGCATCTGTCCGTATAGATTGGGCTCCACTAAGTCAGTTTGTGCATTAGTGTTAGATCTTTGTCCTGGCATTTTTATGTCACTTGACCCACAGAGTCATTTGGGAAGAGGCACTCTCAACTGAGAAGATGCCTTCATAAAATTGGGCTATAAGCAAATCTGTAGTACATTTTCTTAATTAATGATTGATGTGGGAGGGTCCACTTCACTGTGAGTGGTGCCATCATTGGGTAGATAGTTTTGGGGTGTATAAGAAAGCTGTCTGAACAAGCCGTGGAGAACAAGCCAGGAAGCACCACTCCTCCATGGCCTCTGCTCCAGTTTCCTGTCATGAGTTTCTGCCCTGACTTCCTTGATGATGGACTGTTATGTGGAAAAGGAAATACAATTAGTCCCTTCCTCCGCCAAGTTGATTTTTGTCATGGAGTTTTATCACAGCAATAGAAACCCTAGGAAAGACAATGTACATGGATGGGTAGTAGATCTTTTTGTTTTTGTTTTTTTAACAGTTCATATCTTTCTGATTTTGTTTTCATGGGTTGTCTGGACAATCCAAAGAAGTGTTCCAACTAAAGCTAATTATTTTTTACCCCCGAGGAAAGACTTTTTAAAATATTCTTCTAAAGGTCTATAAATTCTAGGCTTTTCACAAATAGCTGCTATAAACATGTACAATTCCTGTCCCTGTAAGGCCACTGAACCCTGTTCTCCAGTCCTTGGCTCTCTGTAAGTGATGGTAATTTCTCACATGTGTGCAAGGCTCAGCTCTCTGTTGAATACTTAGCTGGGTGGTGGGCTCAAAAGTGATGATTTTTTAAAAAAAATATCTGTCTTTTTTCATTGTGAGAACCAATTTTCTTTCACTTGTATATGTCCCAAGTGGGAGTAGAAACTCCTGGCTAGTATAGTACATTTTAATCTGTCTAAAATTCTGTCTTATGTCTTTCTGCATTGAAATGGTTTGTCAATCACTCTCCCTCTGTCAGAATCAGTCTTCTGCCCTTCAGTTCTCCCTGGTCATGGTGCTTATGGCACTGGGTTTCCTGAAGCCCTCATACGTGTTTTTCTCTTGCTAGGTCATAAATTCCATGTAAATAGCCTTTTCAGCCTACTTTTCTGTTTATGAAATGTGTTACCTTCTCTTGTTGCTCTGGCTTGGGGTCATCGCTAGGATTTCAGTGTGATAAAAACAAGTTCCCAGTCCCTTCCCCACCTGAAGCAGGAGCCATGAGGTCTTTGGTTTTCATCTAAATTGTTCTTTTCCCCCAACTTGGGCCTCAGGGCTCAGACCTTTTGGTCCCTTTCTGTAGGTCCTGTTCAGAACCACTATTTTCTCCACAAAGGCCTTCTCATGGGAGGAGCCGAGGACCTTTGCTTTCACTGTGTTTGCCAGGAGCCACATTATTCCATCCAATACCTCTTATCACACATGGCTTAGATGTCTCGTCTAGTGTTTCTACATCATCAGGGCCAGTTTTTGTCAATGTCCTTATTTCACTGCAGTGTTACTCGTGATGCTGGCTCAGAATTTACCAATGTTACAAAACTCAGATTTTCTGACCTTTCACATTGTGTGTTTCTTTAGTGTCCTGAGTTCTTGGTTTTCTTCTGGTTTTTTGAAAGGCTACAGCTGAACTAATTGGGAATATTAACATGCAGGCATTATTAATTGGATTTTTGCTTTCATTTTTGGGTACTTTTTCTTCCGTAGTGTTCTTTTATGACTGTCTTCAGTGTCCCACAGGCATATTTGTACAGTTTTTAGTACCTGGCTAGGTCATTATTGAATCACCTTTGATATGCATTCCAGCCACTGCTCCTGTTATCCTGTTACTTCTTTGCCCCTGAATCATGATCATGTCCTCCAGATCAGTCTTCTTCCCTGGTCAGTGATCCTATTTCTGCTGAAGAGACCTGACCTCAGGAAGCCTTGTTTCATGTCCCATCCCAGTTATCTGGTCCCTTTTTTCTTCCTATACACAAGGAATGAAGCCTGCTATATGCTGTGCCCAAGTTGCAAAATCCCCAGAGACCATCAGGAAGACAGACCCACTAAACTGCAAAAGAAAGGTTTAATTATTGTTCATCCAACCATAACAGGGACCCCATCTAGCAAGCTGACACAGCAGCCTCCAGAGGGAGTGAAGTTGTGAAGTTTCCTGTCTACTGCTAGATTTTATAGACAAAAGTTACAGGATTACATCAGTAGGTACAGGTTGGTTTCTGATTGGTTGACATTTAGGAACAAACAGGAGAATTTCTCAAAGTCATATTTTGGCATGAAATATGTATGTACCAATTATTTTCATTGGCCAGTGCTGAGAGGGAACATTCTGTGATTTCTATGGCATTGTCTTGTTACTTGCAGGTGGCCTATTGTACATAGATACCAATAGTTTTCAGAACTATATCCTGGAGATTACAGGAGAGGTTGTGGTCCCCCTGAAGTTTCTTTTGTGGACAAACAGTTCCTAGGAACCACGTATCTAGGAGACTGGGTGGGGGGTGTCTGGAGTTTCTTTGTGTTTAGTTTTGACCCTAGGCTCTGGGAGGACAGAGGATCTGGAGTTTCCTTGTGTCAGAGGCCTATGTGTCTTTTCTGTAGCCTGTCATGGCTGCTAAAGCAGGGGGCTGACTGAGGGTCTGGTCCCTTTATTTAGTTTATCCCTTTCACTATAGTTAAGTATGTTACTCATTCAGTTTAAGAGCTTAAATGTCACTTGGTGGCACTGAAATCCTATCTTTTCTCAGATCTCTTCTTCCCAAGTCAGTGTCCTTTTCTGTCCCAAATGTTTATTGTCCCATATGTATTTCCCTAAATGGTAGTGTGCCGGTTAAGCACACTAGTAATAACCTCAGAGTATCCAAAATGCATCAGTGTCACATTAATGAAAATAAATCAAAGCACTTTCGCTTGAAATAGTTTTATCAAGAACAAGCCCAGATTTGAATTCTCTGCTTCTCTCCCTGTGTCTTTTGTCATCTCTCTGTAGCATATTGTTTCTGGTCTATCTGTAATCTGTCTGCTTTATGAGTCTGAATCTGTACCTGCCTGAATGTTGTCTTGTCTTCTCTGTCCCTGCCCCTGCCCCTGCCCCTATTCGTGTCCCTGTCCCTGTCCTTGTCCCTGTTCCTGTGTATATTCCTTGCAAAGGCCTCTATTCTATATTTAGTGAACAACACAGAAAGCATTATATGGAGAAGGAATGAGAGATACTTTGTGGAAATCTCTAATAAAGTTTTATGAGGGATGAAACATTACTGACTCCTGCTATCACAACTGACACCCATAACAAACAGTACTGCAAACAGACTTATCAACCTATATTCATGCTACTTCTAACACTTATAATGGATACTTGCTTTAAAAGCTTGCATTCAGAGCCGGGCATTGGTGGCACACGCCTTTAATCCCAGCACTCGGGAGGCAGAGGCAGGCGGATCTCCGTGAGTTCGAGGCCAGCCTGGTCTACAGCTCAAGTTCCAGGACAGCCTCCAAACAATACAGAGAAACCCTGTTTTGAAAAACCAAAAAAAAAAATCTTGCATTCAGACCAGGTAGTGATGACATAGGCCTTTAATTCCAGTACTTGGAAAGCAGAAGCATGTGGATCTTAATGAGTTCACAGCCAGCCTGGTCTATATAGTGAGTTCCAGGATAGCCAAGACTATACAGAGAAATCCTGTATTGAAACCCCCCAAAAAGTTGCATTCATCATATTTGCTGTTTTTTAACATGTATTACTGAATTAGGATAGTCAGGGTTACACAGAGAAACCCTGTCTTCCAAAACAAAAACAAAAACAAAAAACAAAAAAGAATGTCAGTTTATGCATTATCTTAGGTTGTAAGAACTAATTACATGCAAGTAAGACTGGTTGTTACATTTTTATCTTAAAGGTAGGTTAAACCAACAGGCTATGTCAGGCAAGGTGGTACACACCTTTAATCCCAGTACTAAGGAGGCAGAGGCAGGTAGATCTCAGTAAGTTCAAGGCCAGCCTAGTCTACAGAGTGAGTTCCAGGACTACCCAGAGGGACCCTGTCTCAAAAAACTGAAAACAAACAAACAAAAAGAACAACAACCCAACAGGCTGAGTACATAGTAAGATGCCAGTTTCAAATCCTAAGTGACCCCAGGGTGTACTATTAACTTTGGCTGTGAAGTCCAACAAAAGTTAGATTCTCTTATAATGTAAGAGATTATTTCCATAATCACCACGTAAAAGATGGAGCATTTGTTTTTATATTAAATTTTATGTGAATAAAATTTTATGTGAATAGTAGCAGATAATACTTATCCTCATACCACTAGCCGTTTTCTTTTTTTCTTTTGGAGGGGCCTTTGAGACAGGGTTTCTCTGTGGCTTTGGAGGCTGTCCTGGAACTAGCTCTTGTAGACCAGGTTGGTCTCGAACTCACAGAGATCCGCCTGCCTCTGCCTCCCAAGTGCTGGGATTAAAAGCCTGCACCACCACTGCCCAGTCTAGCAGTTTTCTTTTAGCATTGTTTTTAACGTTTATCCTTAATGGAAGCAGCTCTGGTTCATCCTTCTTGGTGGCTATACTGTATGTCATTATAGAAATACAATAGATTATTTCCAGACTTTAACTTTTAAACAGTGTTGAGGGGCTAGGAACATAACTCAGTAGGTAAAGTACTTGCTTTGCAAGCACAAGAACTCAAATGTGGTGATATATACTTGAGATTCCAATACTGGGAGGCAGAGACAGGTGGAAACTTGCTAACCAAACATGTCTAGCCTACTTGACAAGTTCCAGGCCAGTGAGAGATCTTCTCTTTCTCAAAAAAATAAGTTAAATAAATTAAATAAGAAGATAGACAACATTTAAAGAACATCACCCAAGATTATCCTTTGGCCTCTACACTCACACACACACATGCACCTGTGCCCACACACATGCAACTGCACACACACACACCTGCAAATATACACATACGATAGATAGATAGATAGATAGATAGATAGATAGATAGATGAATAAATAAATACAGTGCTGAGTGGGAAATGTAGCATTTTAATGAATATTCTTTAACCTGTGCAAAGGATTCCTTACCCTTGTTGCTTGACCATTTCTCTGTGTGTTGATGCACAAGTTTCCTAGTGTCTAAATGGTATCCCAGTTCACTCTCATATACAGTGTGGACAGAGCCTCAGACTCATAAGCAAGCTCAAGTGATCCTCCCTCCTCATCCCCCATGCAGCTGGGACTGCAAGTGTATACCACAATATCTGACTTGCTTGTGTCATTTATGAAATCTTTCCTTGCATGTCAATTATAAAGATGTTCAAATTCTATATTTTGCAGTGTGTCTTTAATCTCACTGAAATCTATTTTTATATATGTGAGAGGGTAAAGAACTAATTATTCTCCATTTGGATAATTGCTGTAACTATTGCTATCTCGACAACTCACTTTGTAATCCTTCTTCACATAGGAGTGCCGGTATGCATAGCCTGATTCTAGGCTCTTGGTTCTATATTGTTGGTGTATTGGTCTCTTCTGACTTGGTATAGTCGCATTGAAGAATTATCCCTGTGCCTCCTTTCATGAATCCCTGACTCAGCTCTCATCCTTCCCCCAGTTATCACTTTTACTCTTGGAATTTTAGCCCCCGAAGTGGGCATGGTGTTTGTCAGATGTCACAAATGTCACTGAAGGAAAGAGTAGAATTGGGTACTTGGGTCTAAAATTTAAGTTGGTAGGTATCGCTAATGTCTCATTGTAAGGAAGCATTTTTAGAGAAGAATATTGAGTGCTGGCTCTTCTAGCTCATACTCATTGTTAAAGAAGCTTCCTCCAGCAGCTTATGACTTACATTAGTGTTAGTTATTTGGAGATTGAATGCAGGAAGAGCTAACATTTTTCACTATAGTTCTCACATGGCAGGATTCTGATAATGCATTGAATGAATTCTAGTTAAAAGTCCTAAGAATATTTTTGACAGCTAATTTTATAGAAGACCCTTTTACAATTTTAAGAAATTAAACAATTTTCAAAACAATATAGTTAAAATACTTAATGTTTTGACAAAAGGTATTATGTCCTTGTGGGCAGTTTAGTCACCACTTGAAAATCTGAACATGACAGTTTTCATATGAAGGACATTTGAATTCCAGCTTTCAGCTGTCACAGATAAATGTGCTATAAACATCAACATAATAAATAAGTATCATGTTAGCTTACATCTCCATTTCTCTGAGATAAGTGTCTATACTTGCAATTGTTGGATCAAGTGTTTAAAATGTATGCCTGAACTCTGTATGTTGATACTATAAAGAAATTTTTATGTGTATATTCATGAAGGATATTGATCTGTGTCTGGTTTTGGTATCAGGGTAATACTAGTGTTACAAAATGATTTGGGAAGTATTCTTTCCTCTTATATTTTCTGGACAATATTGTGTGAAATCGTAGCTCTAAATATTTGGTAGACTCCTCTGATGAAATACCCTTGGCCTAGGGCCAATATCCTTGTTACTGGTTGTCTTTTACATGTATATATGTATGTATTTATTTATGTATATATATGTGTGTGTATGTATACATTCTTTTAAGATAAGATCTCACTATGTGGTCTTGACTGTCCCGGAAGTCACTATATAAACCAGGAAGACTTCAAAATTACAGAGATCTACCTGCCTCTGCCTCCTGAGGGCAAGTACTACTAGGTCTGGCCTTGTTTAACTGGGATTTTCTTGTTATCCTTTTCGTTGTGCTTTTTAAAATTTATATACATTGGTGTGTTTGCCTGCATGCATGTCTGTGTGAGGGTGTGAGATCCCCTGGAAGAGGTTTTACAGACAGTTGTGAACTGCTATATGGGTGCTGGGAATTGAACCCGGGTCCTCTGAAAGATAAGCCAGTGATCCTAACTGCTGACCTATCCCTCCAGCCCCTTTTGTTATCCATTTCATAGTGTGCTTTTGTCTAGATTGTGAAATTCATATATGTGTTGCTGGCAGCATTCTCTGTATTTTCTGTGCACTAATCCGGCCTTCAATATTGATCTTTTCTTCCCTCTCTCCTTTTTCTTTGTCAATCTAATTAGAGTTTTGATAACTTTAGTCATCTTTTCAAATAGAAAAGTACTTGTTCCATTGATCCCCACCCCTAATTTCCAGTTGGTTGGTTTCTGTTCATTATTATTTCTACTCTTCTGCTTGATTTGGGTTATTTCTCTCTCCTAATTTCTTAAGCTTAGATTATTGCTGAAGACTTTCTTTTGTCTTTTCGCTATGTCAGATTTATTTTAGTGCTATGGACTTCACACTTAGTGCTGCTGAGGCTACATTCAACAGCTTGATACATTATATTTTGTCAAAGAAAAAAATGGGCCAAGTAGAGTTAAATAAACCAGTAAGACTTTTTTTTTCTGAGACAGGGTTTCTCTGTATTGCTTTGGACCCTGCCCTGGAACTTGCTCTGTAGACCAGGCTGACCTTGAACTCATATAGAGATCCACCTGCCTCGGCCTCCCGAGTGCTGGGATTAAAGACATGCACCACCAACACTTGGAAAACCAGGAAGACTTTATCCAAGATTATTGCAATAGGATAGGGAAGCTGAACTCAACTCCAAATGCAGCAGGAGTGGCTAGGGACTTAGCACATACAGGCAGGGTGAGGGGCCAGTGCATGGAAAATTACAAAGAGGAGCTTTGATAGGTGTCTAGGTGGGAGGATCCTAACTAAAGTCAGCCACAAATCTTTTCTTTGGTGTTGACAGGGAAAATGCTGTTTATCTCAAAGTTATCTGTCTTGCAAGACTGCAAGTAACAATAGTCTTTGGTTAGAAATTTTTGTTTATTATTTGGTTTTTGTCTGTGGCTATTGGCTTCTCTAACACCTGGTCTGAGACACATTAGGCACAGAAAAATTGTGAAGCTCAGTTCTGTCTCAGCTTCCAGAATTCTTTTCTTTGCTGCATGCATAGTGCCCAGGGTTTTGGTTGTGCCTAATGACACTTTCCTGGAAACAAAAGCAACTTTAACTGAACAAAATACTTGATAGCACAAAGATGGTTTTGAAATGCCATCTGATATGTATTCATTCCTGCCCTCTTACTATTGAGAGGCTGCCAGCCTTTGGGGCTGAGGCCTCTATCTCTCCACAGAGAGAGGAGATACTGTTGAGAATAAATGAGTCCTACTCAGTTCTGGCTCTCAGTTAGAACTTGAGAGCACAGCAGAAAGAACACCAGGCACTAGAGACATAAAAGTGTTTTACTCTGTATTTTTAAGTTGAATTTCAGAAGTTCACCTGCAGCACCCAGACTCAGCCTGGCATTTGTCAGTTTAACATAATAAGGACACACTGGGAGCTGCAGCACCCACTTTTGGGAAGGGGCCGTAGCAGCTCCTTTGGACTTGGGAGAGGTGCTAAGAGGGAAGGGACAATGGAATTTAGAGTTGAGCTGGGTGGCAGAGGAAAGGAGAACTCTGAATAGGTCCTAGCCCTGCCCCTGTGTGTTAGAATCCAGTGTGGAAAAAAGATAATTAATTAAAAATAGAATCTAGTGTGAGGGGAACAGACAGAGGAGAGTATAGAACCTGCTGTCTGTGAGTTTGCAACTGTATGCCAACCCCTAAGTTTAGAGGAGCAGTCTTTCCAGCAGTACCAAATTGACACTTCATGTGTGTTTTGCAGGTGAGGCCTATAGTTAGTCTTCTGCACAGTCTCCATGAGATCAGTATATTCCTGGGTCCGTATGCCTATAGTGTATAAATGAAGGCCCCTACATCTTCCCACTCTGTCTACACCCTGGAAGGGAGCTGTGACTAATGCAGTCTAAGGCTGGCTCCAAAAGGAAAACACAGCTGAGTTTCAGAACACAGTGGTGTCACCAGATTAAATACAGGTCCCTGAACTGACACCCACATTCAGGGGACCTGGTTTGGTCCTATACTGGTTCCCCAGCTGTCAGACTGGGGTCCATAAGTTCCCACTTGCTCAGGTCAGCTGTTTCTTTGGGTTTCTCCAGCCTGGGCTTGACTCCTTTGCTCATCACTTCTCCCTTTCTGCAACTGAATTCCAGGAGTTTGGCTCAATGCTTAGCTGTGAATCTCTGCTTCTGCTTCCATCAGCTAATGGATGAAGACTCTATGATAGCATTTAAGATAGTCATCAATCTCATTATAGGGGAAGGGCATTTATTTAAGGTAGCCTCTCCACTATTGCTTAGATTCTTATTTGGGTTCATTCTTGTGATTCCCTGGAGATTTCACTAGTGCCAGATTTCTTGTTAAACCCATAATGGCTCCCTCTATTAAGGTATCTCTTTCCTTACTCTCCTTCTCTGTTCTTCCTCCAAGTGAATATTAGACATAGAGCAAAGGATAACTAGCATGCAATTCACAACCCCAGAGAAGCTAGAAAACAAGGAGGAACCTAATAGAGACATACATGGACTCCCCCGAGAAGGGGAAAGGGACAAGATCTCCTGAGTAAATTGGGAGCATATGGGAAGGAGGAAGGGAGATAGGAGAAAGAGGAGGGGAGAAGGGGTAGGGGGAAGAACATGAGGGATTAGGAAAGTCGAGTTGGGGGAAGAACAGAGAAGGAAAGCAGTTTCATATAAAACAAATACCCTGGAGCCGGGTGTTGGTGGCGCACGCCTTTAATCCCAGCACTTGGGAGGCAGAGGCAGGCGGATCTCTGTGAGTTCGAAGCCAGCCTGGTCTACAGAGCTAGTTCTAGGACAGTCTCCAAAGCTACACAGAGAAACCCTGTCTCGAAAAACCAAAAAAAAAAAAAAAAACCATAAAAACAAATACCCTGTCTTCAGGCCATCAAACTCCAAAGTTTATCAAATTTACTTGGAAATTTATGTCTATACAAAATCATGTGAATAAATACATATGATGACCAATTTATTAATTATTGCTAAAACATGCAAGCAACCAAAATTATAATGTATTAATAAACTATGCTGCAATCATACAGAGAAATATTTTTAGTGATAAAAAGGAATTATCTTTGAAGCCATAAAAAGACATGAATGACGGACTGGACCTCCTCTGTAGTTAAGAATATTTGCTGTTCTTGTAGAGGACCCAGGCTCAGTTCCCAGGCTCAGTTCTCAGATCCACATGGTGGATCTCAATTATGCATAACTATGTGTTACTTGGGAATCTGGCAATCTCTTTTGACCTCCTCTGGCATATATAGACAGGCAAAACACTCATACATGTAGAATAAAATAAGAAATTTTGAAAATTAAAAGAAAAATGAATGAATCAGTTGTGCTGACAGGTGCCTGTAATCTTAGCATTTGGAAGGCAAAGACGGAAAGATGGAGAGTTGAAACCAGCTTTGGCTACATATTGAAACTCTGCCTGAATAGAAAATACCTAAGTTTATAGCAGTGATGGGTCATGTTGGTAGAGAGTTGATGCGATGTGGTGAGGACATGGTCTTTCTCCACAAGCCCTACTCCAGAAAAAATCATGAGATTACCTGTGGGGACCTACCCTAAGTGTAGGTAACACCATGTCATAAGCTGGAGGCTTAGGCAGAATAAAAGAGGGAAAATGACAAAAAAAAACAGCCAAATGTTGGCATCCCCCTTTCTCAGCTTCCTGACCAACCATGCTGCAAACTGTGAGCTCCACCATGCCCTTGCCAACATGCCATGATACAATAAACCCTCTGAGACTGGGAGCCAAAATAAATATCAGGTCTTGTGGTCACAGTGACAAAGAAGTAACTAACACTGCATGATTACCTTAACAGTGGGCTCTGCTTAATGACCTCCTTTCTATGTGTATCGTATAGAAAAGAAGAAAATTTAAGAGTGATTTTATAAAGAGAGGCCACCTTATTCTGTGTGGAGATCGGTGGCAACACAAGGTGCTGTGGACAGCCTATGTCCTGACACCACAGGGTGAGGATGACACCTCACTGCTATAACAGTCTTCCTAAGAATGCAATTCCACTGCCACCATGAAGAAAATACCAGACAAATTCCAACCTTTGGAAGGGTGGAGTTTCCTGTCTGACCAGCCCTTCACAAAATTGTGAAATATGATAAGAAACTGATAACCAGGAGGACCCTAAGGAGACACGATGACTAAGTGTTTTGTATGAAAGAGATTATTATTTTTAAATGCTGTAAGAACAAAGCACAGGGCTATAGAGATGGCTCAGTGCTTAAGAACAATAGTTGGCCTTCCAGAGGTCCTGTGTTCAATTCCCAGCAACTACATGATGGGTCACAACCATCTGTAATGAGATCTGGTGCCCTCTTCTGGCCTGCAAGGAATAAATGAATATACGCAGACAGAACACTGTATACATAATAAATAAATAAATCTTTAAAAAAAAAAAAAAGAACAAAGCACAGACCTTAGAGGATGGTAATATCCCCTTCAGTTTAGTTGTGACAAACTTCAAGATGCTCACTGGATGAAACTGGATGGGGACATGTGACAACTTTTCTGTCTTTACAACTTTTCTCTAAAACAAAAAGGTTATTTTTCTTTAAAAACCACTCCACACAATAGACAACCCATGGATGTTTCTGGTATTTATAAAAACAGCAGATGTCTTTATTTTAGGAGTTGATTTATTTAGTTTTACTAGCTCTGCTCTGTAGACATATTGGGGGCACTTCATAGAAACAATTCTGGTTGAAATGCTTATTCTTGGTCAGTGATTTTATATTCCTCTAGTGTTAATGGGAGGGCACAGCATTTCTCTGGCTTATGCTCATAGCTGACACTGTGTGATTGCTCTTGCCTTGCCCTGTCAGCTGTAAATGCACTGATTATTGACAAAGCCCTCTGCTAAAGTGGATCCCTAACTCCCATTCATGTCTCAACAAGTCATAATGGACAGAATAGCCATTGCAAGGTACCAAAAACCAGGGTGCCATTCAATTCATCGTAGTACCTATCAGCAGTAATGGAAAAGGAAAAGCTAAAATCTTGTTTTCCAGGAAAGAGAAGAAGTTCCTTCTCAGGATGACAATCTTCATGTGACCAAAGTACAAGGTGTATACTTTAACTTTTCTTGGGATGGTTAAAATGCACTATGTAAATTAAATATTTGGTGAATTTTCTATCATGCTAATATTTGATATATTGTAAAAACAAAATCTTCCTTTGTAATTCATCTAAGCACAATAAACTTAAACTTCCTACTTTCTTGGAACTAATAGAAAACCCATATATTCACTTTATTTTGGTAAGACAGCTGTCATTAAAACTAACAGGCTGTGTTCTGTGGACATAACATTAGAACCTGAGCACCTATTTGCTGGTTGTTCCTGACCATGCAGAGCTTTCCAGGAGCAGTCAGCTGTATGTATCAACTGCAGTTGGCTTGATGCTGGTCTGATGCTGATAGATGAGGAACACAGGCCTATTTTATATAGCTTTAGACACTGAAATTACTCGGAATGAGTAAGCTTTGTACATGCTGTTTACTATGCTGAAAAAAAATCCCCCTTTCCTACTTAGTTGAGAATGTCAGTGTATGTTTGTTACATCATTAGTCTGAATGACTTTTGAAGTTTGTCATTGCCCTTTTCTGCTCTGTTATGTTGTTACTATTGTAAAGCCCTTTATTCCATGAATATTATGTATTAATTGTTTTGGACTTTTATTTTGCAAGACATGGTTTCTCTGTGTGACCCTGGCTGTCCTGGAACTTGTTCTGTAGACCAGGCTAGTCTTGAACTCACTGAGATCTGCACCATCACAACCTGACTTTGTTTTGGACTTTTAAACAAACCTTGCATTCTGAAGACATTTCTCTCTTGGTCATGAAATATAATCTTTTTTCTATGTTACTGAGCTTGGTTTGTTAAGAATTTGTTTTGTTTTGTTTTTTGGGTTTTTGGGTTGGGGGGGTGGTTTTCGAGACAGGGTTTCTCTGTGACTTTAGAGGCTGACCAGGAACTAGCTCTTGTAGACGAGGCTTGTCTTGAATTCACAGAGATCCACCTGTCTCTGCCTCCCGAGTGCTGGGATTAAAGGTGTGCACCACCACTGCCCGGCTTTGTTAAGAATTATTGTGCTTATGTTTAAGAATTTTGGTTAGCGTTTTCTTTCTTCTGCCTGGTTTTAGTAACCAGGGTGTCACTGATTTCATATGATAAGCTCTTGACTTTTCTATTCTGGAAGTGCCTTTTATGCCAGGGTGCTTTTTTGTTTGTTTTATGGGTTTACTTTAGTCATTTATGTTTTGTGTCTATATGATTTGCAAACAAAACTCCAACATAAGGTTTTCTTTGCATTACTTTAAATCAAATGGTATCTTAATTAAATAATGTTTTGTTTATTCTTTGAAAAATTCATGCATATATATAAAATGTGTTAATTGTATCCACATCCCACTTTGCCAATCCAAATTCTCCTAGGATCTCCCAACATCTTCTTTGCAATTTTATGCGTTTTAATTTTATTTTTAATCCACTGAGTCCAATTAGTGCTTCCCAAATCATCCACTGTGGTATGATTAACCTACCAATGGCCACTCCTCCCCATCAGTCATTAGCTGCAAATAGCTCCTCAGTTAGAGGTGAGACTTCAGTGGCCTCTCCCCTATCAATGTTTGAAATTTTAGCTGGTTAGATCTTGTGCAGGTCTCAGTAACCTCTTCCCTACCAAGCTAGAATTTTTTTTTATTTGTTTGGTTTATTTTGTTTTTTGTTGAGTTTTTTTTGTTTTGTTTTTTGTTTGTTTGGGGCTTTTGGGTTGTTTGTTTTGGTTTGGTTTAGTTTTTTGAGATTGTTTCTTTGGTAGCTTTGACTGTCCTAGAACTAGCTCCATAGACCAAGTTGGCCTCAAACTCACAGAAATCCCCCTGCCTATCTCATCAGTGCTGGAATTAAAGGCATGTACCACCACCACCACCCCCAGCTCAAGCTGGAATTTTAACTGTTTTGATCTCATGCAGGTCTTGTGCAGGTAACCATGAATGTTGTGAATTCATATGTGCAAGGAAGATTAAATACTTGCCCCATACTTCTTGTGTTTCTGTGAGACCTAAAAAAGTTGGATTTTAATGGTCAGCATCTAGCACAGTAAAATTCATCATAGCTAGTCAGTTGGTCATGTCCAGCTAGTATCCAGAAAATTCCATTACCAGACAAAGTAGCCTGTTGTTCACTATACTGCCAAGCGTAGGAAGGTGCAAGGACAGAAATTCTTGTGGTTTGAACAGGAGAAACAGGATGGAATATGTCTGTTATCTGTTATTATTGTCATCTACTATCATTACCTTGGTAAAGGTGGAAAGTAAAGGCACTCAAGAAAATCCCTTGAGAGTTTGTAAGTGAGACCAGCACGTTAGTAGTAAGCTAAAACTGAGGCAGGTACCAAGTACCAGGAGCAGGGGAGGGCCTGAAACAAAGCTGAAACCAGAACTTTCATTTTAAAGTATAGTGGGGATTTTGTTTTCTTGTGCTTTTAGACAGTACAAAAAATGAAACCTCGAGCTTTGTACATGATAATTAAGTGCTACATTCCAGCTTAAAGGGTGCTTTTAAATTAAAGTATAATGTACATATTTCCAAGAAAGTTCTTAATCTGGGTTACTGTCACATCACTATATGCATCACAGGCTCACATAGGCCAGAGTCAAGGCTGTTCTCATACTTGCTAATTGTGATTAATGGTGTCTCCATTGAAACTTTCACATTAGGCAGTTGTGTTGTATGTTAATATGCTTAGGCATGGAATATCGGCATTATATTTTTTAACAAAATACTATGTATTTTAAATACTCTTGATGGTACAGATTAAGTTAAGAGTAGGTATTTCAACTAAAACTATTATCTTATTAACAGAATATCCAAGGTATTTCCAAGCACCCAATTCAGATCTCTAAGCCTCGGAATTTTAAAGGTAACACATTACTTCCTGTCTTGCTAAAATCTTGGGAGCATTTCTTAAAACTTTCTTATAATGTAACTACTATACTTTCCTGAAGCGCTCCTCTGTGTTTGCATGACTAGTATTTAAACCTACAATGAAAAATAAAAAGCAGCTGAAGTGATATAGTACCTCCCTTTTAGGAGTTTTATGCATTAAAATAGATGGTAATTATACCAGGGAAATGTCTCCCTTCCCACCATCCTTCCCCCACCAGCTTCCCAATAAAGAACAAAGAAAAGCATATGCAAAAGCACTGGCTTTTAATAAAATTTAAGGTTTTCTGGAGATGTTTATAAATCCATATTGAAAAATCTTTCTTTTGAGCTATCCCACTGTAATGCTGATGATTGGAAAATTTCTAATTTGGTAAAGGGTGCTAGGATGTCCACTTCCAGATAACCCGTGACCCTGTCAATACTGCTGCTTTGTTGTGGGCATTGATCAAGGAGGCACAATAATACCACTAAAGCCAAAATGCTACTTTCTAAATACACAGTCACCTTGAGCAAGGACAAAAGAACCACAGCACCTGTGTCTGGGCTCGGTGGGAACCACATGGCTATATGGCCTATGCATGGGTCTTCCAGTCAGGCTCCATCTCCAGTGCTTTACTAAAGTGGTTTTGGGTGTCAATGTTTGACTTTTTCCTT
The DNA here is from genome assembly GCF_017639785.1 of Mesocricetus auratus. Classification (NCBI taxonomy): domain Eukaryota; kingdom Metazoa; phylum Chordata; class Mammalia; order Rodentia; family Cricetidae; genus Mesocricetus; species Mesocricetus auratus. The sequence goes on along the minus strand of NW_024429190.1, from coordinate 14,210,423 downwards.
TATCACAATTCTAGACAGAACAGAAAATTTTAATAATAGAAAATTTTGTTATCTTACAGTGGTATTTATTTTTTAATTGTAGACTTTTATTTGTGTATGATATTAAAATAACTGTATGACAAACTGCTGCAAATCAGCCGACAGTAAAACTCACCACATGCTTTTGAAATGACAATTCAGGTAAAGAAGAGGAGACTGTCACCATCTCCCCAAGAACCCTCTTTGTTTCCTCTGAAGGCCACACCTTCCTGGCAGCAGGTATATGCATAGGATGATAGGGGGATGCCACAGTTACTATACCTCACTTTGTGCATTTTCATGTAGTTCAAATATTTACCAACTAAGTAATGCAAAGATGCATATATCAGATAGAACTCATTCTTGCAAATAAACTCTAAAGCAAACACTTACATGAAGCAAAGATTTCTCTTTTTTTTTTTTTGTTGTTTTGTTTTTTTGAGACAGGGTTTCTCTGTAGCTTTGGAGGCTGTCCTGGAACTCACTTTGTAGACCAGGCTAGCCTCGAACTCACAGAGATCCACCTGCCTCTGCCTCCCGAGTGCTGGGATTAAAGGCGTGCACCACCAATGCAAGGTGAAGCAAAGATTTCTTATACACATTAAATAATAATAGGTCTTTGGCTTTCAGGGTCCCCTCATTTTGCTGGCATAACTCATTCAGTCTGCTTCCTCCTCTTTTGTCCTCCCCCTTCCCTCCCCTTTCTGACTCAAGCAGCCCTGCTAACCACTGTGTCCCTGTGCTTCAAGCCCCTACAGCTCTTCCTTTTTCCTTCTTCTGTCTTCGTTCATTGTAATTTTTTTGAGGACTAGAAAGAAGCAGGGGAGCTGACCACCCTACCATGACAGCAGCTTCTCTCATATGCACTACTCTCTACTAAACCATACCTTGATCCAATTTTTCCATTTCTTTTCCTTGACATACCAAATGATTTACTCAGAATGTCTCCTAGAATGTAAGTTCCACAGAGGAAGGGGTCTGTGTCTATACTGTTTAACACATCCCAACAGGATCCTTCATAAAATTATGGTGAATGTGGTGAATGAACACTGCCCATCCCTTTACTGGCCTTGCAAGAGGGAGAACAGGTCTCTAAAATTGCTGGGATAAAAAGAAGCAATAGTCCAAAGGCTAAGGAAGTCTGACAGATGGGAAGAGTTGTATTGACCTTGAGCCCCATGGGAAGGCAGTCTGAGAGTGGCTTGAGGTGAATCGATGGGGGCACCATGGGTGAATTCAAAATTGATGGAGAACTTTGTCTCACAGACTTTTCACAGATTGAATTGCGCATTCTTGCACATTTATCTGGGGACCCAGAGCTTTTGAAGTTATTCCAGGAATCTGAAAAAGATGATGTCTTTTCTACCCTTACTTCCCAATGGTAAGATAAAAAAAATAGTATTATCAGATCTTCAGGAATGTTGACATGATTTTAAAAGTCTGAAGTTAACTCCAAAGTTATTTTCATGAGAAAGAAGTTAAATTTTTCTCTAGTAGTTAATCATTTGAAAAGAAAAGTAGACAACTAGGATGCCAAAAGCTTCCTAATTATGAAAGAATGGATAACTCGTCCCACTAAAAGCAAGTGTAAGGAGTGGGGAAAAAAAGTGTGAGTCACAGGAGAAGGAGCTCCAGTGCTAGATGTGTGATCTGTGGGATTCCTATTTGAAGGTCGTTGTCATTGCCATGCCTGCCCAACCCCTGCCATTGAGAGGGCAGAACATATGGGCCTCCTGTAGCAGCTCCAAACTCTGTGGCTCACTCTGTGGGAATGCCAGTAGCCAGTGACTTCAGGTTGTATTGAGGTGTGCCTCTCTACCTTTGGAGTCTACCTGTTTTTCTGAACTACTATTCTTGGGCACTAACTTTTTTTTCTCCTAGTGGAAAACCAGCTAGCTGCCAATCAATCTCTTAGGCAGGTGGAAAGAGCAGGTGCTAGGTTCCAATCACATCTCTCTGATTTGGAGTAACAGGGTGTTCCATGGAGCCCACTGCAGTCATCTGCTATACCTCACTTTCCAAGCAGAATAGTGCTATCCAGTTAAAGGGAGGCTAACTGGCTTTACTCCGATGAGGAAAAACTAGAGACTGACTTGCTTGGATCATAAGGGGCTCACTTAAACAGATGTCACTGCTAGCACAGAATCAGGATTCTTCTGTAAGGAAGAGAAGGAACAGGGTAGCTGCTGGTGGGAAATCCCTGCCTCAGCTGTCACTGTCCCCTCTCTGCAATCACAGGAGCCAACTTCTCACCTTAAGCCTCTTCCATCAAACTGTTCCCTATGACTTCAAATACTTATGTCAGGCACCTTCCAGAAAGGGTGTGTCCCTTGCCCCCATACAAGGTCCTGCACCTGCTCCTCGTGTTCTCATTTCTGTTGTCAGTCTTCCCTGAGGCATATGACCATCATGGGGTCAGGACTGTACACCTCCAGATTAGACACCAGCTTCTATGGCCCACTTACTGATCTTCTCTGTCCAGTCCTTAGCATACTGGTGTCCATTTCACTCAAGCCTCTTTACTTTGTACTCAGGAAGGCCCTTCCTTCACTTCATCAAAGCATGCCTTGCACTCATGACTTGAAGAGCCCTCTTTGACACACCAACCTGATTTTCCCCAGCTCAGTTGCTCCCTGCCCATTACACATATGCAATGCAGCACCAGCTCTGTACCCTGCTGCATCCTACTAAGCTCTGGGTCTTACAGAGCATCTACTCAGTAAGTGCAGAGTAAGTGGAGAGTGCAGAGTCTAGACTACCCTACGAATTCACCAAAATACCAGGACCACAGACTCTTATTTGAGTACTAAAAGTCAGGAAACATTTTATGTAAGAGATCTAAGGTTGGTGCTGAGAATATAGTACTACTGTATGCTAAACTGAACTTTAGAGCAACTGGAAATAGTCATATACAAGGAATAACAGTGTGGTGGTTTGAGTAAGAATGCCCCTATATTTGAATGCTTAGTAACTTAGAAGGATTAAGAGGTGTGGCCTTGTTAGAGGAAGTGTGTCACTGGAGATGGACTTTGGGATTTCAGAAGCCCATACCAGGCCTAGTCTCTGTCTTTGCCTTTGTCACTTTCTCCTCCTTCTTCTCTCCTCTCCTCCCTCTTCCCCACTCTTCTCTCTCCCCTCTCTCTCTGCCTGTGGACCAGGTTGTAGCTCTCAACTACCTCTCCCGCACCATGTTTGCCATGATGACAGTGGACTAAAACTCTGAAACTGTAAGCAAGCCTCCAATTAAATGCTTTCTTTTATAAGTGTTGTCTTGGTCAGGGTGTCTCTTCACAGCAATAAGACAGTGAACAAGACAAACAATCCTCATTAAGTACAGTAAAAGGGGTTCTGGTTGGAAGTGAGAGGTTTTACATTGCAGAGGATGTGATCAAGAGCCAAGTTCAGCTTATAAGCATTAGCTCAAAGTCTTGCCACCTGCCATCTTCCAAGGACTTTCTTTCTGTCCACATCTTCTACCCTCCATCTTAGCTTTGCCCTAACCCTCTGCAATGCTGTCCTTTAATACAAGTGGCCTCTAACCTGTCCAAGGTCCTCTCTCTCCCAGATGATACCTTCCTGAGTCTTAATGTTATCAGATGCACATTTTATCCTCACTGACATGCTCCTATGCTTACCTGTCCAGCACCTCTGTGTCCTGTGTCCATAACACATATGGTGATGTCATTTGTCTCTTTTCTGTACCACACTTGAGTTTCAAGACCTAGTTCCTCTTTGCACTTAATAAGGGTCCACAGGATATAGGTGAAGAATCACTTAGACCCTTTGACCTCTGCTCGGCCCTAGTGTCTGTCCTCTCTAGGATGAGAGAGCAGAACCCTCTGCTCTGGTTGCTGTTTTAAGCCCTGAGTGATACTCACAGCCACTTCTCAATCTCATAGCCCAAGCACTAGAGAAACCCATGCTGTGGGAGTCCATTTGAATCTCTGTGATCTTGACACCTTCATCAGCCTCTCCAAAGATGTCTCACATCCTGCAGATGCCTGCTTGTCTCTGTCTCAACAGTAGATGTCTTCTACCTAAAAGAATAGAGCTCTGAAAAGCCACTCTGCCCATGTGCTGTGTTCTCCTGTCCCCATAGCTCCTTTCTCAGAGTATAAAGGCACTCAGAAGCAACTTCACTCTCAAGAAGACAGTGTCTTAACTGCCACAAACTACTAGAAACTAACCAAAATGAAATTGGTTTGTGATTATTTCTGTAACTATTAAACAATTATATTTGTAACTTGAAAACTCCTGAAAAAGAAACCTCCATACCTAGATAGTTTTGCTGAGAATTTAACCAGGTCTATAAAGGAGAACTGACATCAGTTTATACAAAATAGAAATAGGTAGATCATTTTTCAGTCCATTCTGTGAAACCAGTACAGACAAAACTGAAACTAGAGCAGAGTGCAAACTAATGTTACTCATGAATTTAGTGGATGTAGGCAAAAAAATTCCACAAAAATTAATAGAAACTCAAATTCAACAATATATAAAAATTATATACCATATCTAAGAGAGATTTATCCAAGCAGTGAAATGGTGTTTCAACTTGTAAAAATCTATCAATGTAACTTGTCATAAAATCAAGCTAAAGAATAAAAATAATAGGACCATGTTAGTTGTTGCAAAGTAAATTCAACATTCATGATAAAAATCCTCAATAAGTTATAAGTAGAGAAAAAAAGTTATAAGTAAAGGGAAACAACTTTAATTTTATATAAAAAAGTTGTTTAACTTTTTAAAAAAAGGTTAAAAGATGTTTAGTTTTTGTTTTGTTTTTTGTTTGTTTGGGGGGTTGTTTGTTTGGTTGATTTTGGCTTTCTATACAGGGTTTTTCTATGTAGTCCTGGCTGTCCTGGAACTCACTCTGTAGACCAGGCTGGCCTGTAACTCAGAGATCCGCCTGCCTCTGCCTCCCAAGTGCTGAGATTAAAAGTGTTCACAATTACCAGCCCCCATCACTAAATGGTATTTAATGGGTAAAGGTAGAATATTTTCTTTCCCTTAGAATGAATAACAACTCATTAAAACTACAAGAAAGGGCAAAGAAATAGCAGAATATATTGGACAGGAAGAAAAAAAACTTTCCTATTTGCAGATAACATGATTGTTATTCGAGCATGCTTGTTTTTATTACTAGAACTAATATATGAGTTGAGCAAAGTCACAAGACTCAAAATCAGCATACAAAAATCAAATCACATTCTTTTAAGCTGACAACAAACATGTAGAAAGTGAAACTAAAGACATCATTTTATGGCCTCTCTAGAAAGACTACACATACCCACATGGATGGTCTTACTTTATCTTGGTATGAAAACCATGTAAATATAGCCAGACATTGGAGTTTAGAATTCGATCACTGTCTATGCTTGTGCTGTGCAGTATGGTGCTCTCTCCACACTAGGCAGCAGTGGTAAGATGCCATCCTCAGAAAACCACAGAGACAGCTGACCCAAGTTAGTGGGAACTCATGAACTATGGACTAACAGCTGGGGAACCTACATGGGACCTAACCTTCTGAATGTGGGTGGCAGTTATGTGACTTGATCCATTGCAGGGAGCCTGTAGTGGCACCAGGACCTATCCCAGGGGCATGAACTGGCTTTTTGGAGCCCATTCCCTATGATGGGATACCTTGCTCAGCCTTGATACAAGGGGGAGGGGCTTGGTCCTGCTTCAGCTTAGTATGACAGACTTTGTTGACTTCCCAAGGGAGGATTTACCCGCTCTGAGGAGTGGATGGGGGCATGGGAGAAGGGAAGGGAGGTGGAACTGGGGTTGATGTGTAAAATGAAAAAAATTAAATAATAAAAAAATTTAAAGTTAATTTGCAGATGAAAAAAGTGCTGTCCTCAGACAGGCATTCAGTCAAAACAGTAGTCTGCTGTGTGCTGTGCTACTAAGCTAGAGTGTACAGCAGTTTAGCTACACTAAGTTCATTTTCAAATATTTTTCAGTTTTAAATGGGCTTGCCAGGATAAAACCCACTCATAATTCAGGGAGTATCTGTTCTTAATTGTTTAGTTAGAAAACATTTTATGCCTAAAATTAGAAAATGCTAAGGAAAAGAATCAAAAAGCTAGTAAATCAAGAGACATTCTGTGTTTGTAGTATGGGCAACTCACTATACACATATCAGTTCTCCTAAATAGATCCATATGTTTATATGGAGATAGAGACATATAGATAGGTATATATAAATATATATATAGATATAGATAGATAGAGAGAGAGAGAGAGAGAGAGAGAGAGAGAGAGAGAGAGATAATGCAATTCTTTTAAAGCCCAAGTAGTGTGTTTATACACATAAAGGAGCTTATCTAAAATGTATGTGGAAAGCATGGGGAGAAACACTAGACCAGCTAAAGCAGTCACTCTGTCTGGTAAGATTTACTATACAGTGATCAAGGGATAAAGATGTTGTAGAGAGCTGGAGACACAGATCAGTGGAACAGGAATGAGGCACCAGAATAGTCCCTCATAGATATGCTCAACTGATTTTTGGCAAAGGTTTAATATGAGGCAGAATATCATCCTCTACAGATTTGTGTCAAGCTTATCACGCATAAAGCTGATGTGAAAAGTTCATTCTACATTAAATATTATATCTTCTGCATTTTATTAGCTTATAATAGTTCAGTAAAGAACTTCCAAAATAAGAGGCTCTTAAGTATTTCCATGATGGTTGCTTCCAACCTCCACAGCAGTAGTAATCTGGCATTTGTGACTTATACTATAATTAGTTGCTGTGGAAATGATTTTTATGTTCTAAACAGAGGACCAGAATAGCAATGATAAAAATGCAGATCAAATACACTTAAAAAACGCCTGCACCCTATAAATGCTCTTTTGTTCCAAAAGCAAAAAGCAAGTAATCAAAAATATGTAATAACATTTTTTAAAGTACTAATGATTTCCTAGGAAAACTTTGGAGGCTGAATAGTTACATATAAAGATAAGGTATAGAAGAAATCATGGAGATTGTGAGGTTCCAGCCAATGATGAAATGTAATCACAATGCAAAAGAAGCTGTAACAAACTACAGGAAGGGTATAAGGTGTCCTGCCTATCTGGTATATCAGGAATTAGTCCTTTAAATGCTACAGTAGCAAATCCTAAAACATGGTTCTAGCTTAGGGCCAGGTGCCCAGCAATAAGGAGCTGCCCATTGTAGATGGAAGGTGGAATTGGATAAAACTGTCAACCTATGATAGCTGATAAAGATAGTTACACTAATAAACTTGTGGCTTTTGCTCAGGCAAAACTAGGCAACAGAAATCAAGAAAATGCTTTAATAACTATTGCTTTGTAGTGGCAAGATACTGTGAGAAAGAAGCCAATTCAAGAAACAAATGGATATGAAAGAGAGATGTGAGAGTCCAGAAATGTGTCATTTCTGACTTGGATATAGTAATGATTCTCATCTTTATCCAGTAAAAGATATGCCTTAAAAGGCTTGTGAACAAAGAATATAAGCAAAAAGTATACTCTTGATGCCTACTGCTAATACATGAGGGGAGAGGGGGCTGGGAGACATAGCTCTGGAAAGATGACAGTAAACAGTAAACTTCTATGGCTCTCCCACAAATACTCAGTGCTTTATTCAACAACCAATAAGATAAACACATACACAGAAGGACTTTCCCCATCACAGCTGAGCTGAAAAGCTCTAAGAAATCCTTTATTTGTGTAGTTCTCGTGCTATAGACCCATAGAAGGACAATTTCTGGGCCCACTCACAAAGCAATTCAAACCAGTAGTGATCTGATTCAAACTATGATTGCTATGAAGCCCAGACCACAGATCAAATTGTGGCCTGATAGGAGTAGTATGTCTTTTATAGGAAGTAGATGTTGCTTCAGTACCCACTGTTATTTCTGTAAAATGTACAGTATATAATAATGTAAATAAATGGATACAAGAAATGTACCCTGTGGCCAAAAGAATAAACATCCAACAGAAGTCAGCAGAAGCAACAGTCCAGATAATAAAGCTATTGAAAAGCATTCTTAAACACTGTGCTAAAGTCTGTTTTGAAAGTGGGACTTAAAAGCACCTCCCGGGTGAGATAGTATAGGAGCAGGGTGGCGAAGGCCGGGGTGGGGAAAGATGGAACACAGCTTCTGGCACTGTGGATTAAACCATGTTAGATCCAAAACTTGGTCAAAAACCTCAAGTGATGCTTCACAGCTGGGCTGTAAGTTGGATTTGAACCCAGTTAAGTACAAGGTCATGGTGTGCTCAAGGTGGTGACAGTAAGCGAAGCATAGTATGTGCCCAGTGGTAGCAATGGAGGAAAGTATGCCAAGTGGACTTTGAAGGACCAACAGTTTTTAAAGTCAGTTGGTATCACCCACACTCAACCAGAGTGGTGGGGTACATTGGGTTTCAAATTAGGTACTTTTAACATTTTCATGCCCGGCTGCCATTCTTCACAGACTTGACTCAGTCACTTGTAGCTTTATTGGTCTGAACCACCTCTTTGTTCCCAGGTTACAGACCTGCCTATCTTTCCAATAATCCTATTTCACTTGAATGAATAGAGTGTGTCTTACATGTAAAGTTTTGGTTCTCACACTGTACTCTGAGGTTCAAATGTCTGTCTATCGTGTAACCTGATCTTTCAACCCCCAGGGAGAAGAGTCAGTTCTTTGGTGTTCACCAACATGGGAAGTTTCACCAAAACAGGCTTTTGCTTTGGGCTCTGTTGCTGGTTTGCAGATCACCCAAGAGTGAGCAACACACTCTTTCCAGCAGTACCTTTGGTTTTTGCCATTGTAAATGGGTCTAATGTGATATGACAAGAACAGAGAAATTGGATGTAAATTTACATTTTTGGATATGCTTGTTGTTCACATGATACATTTAAGGTATTCTCTTTGGTGATATATATTGCATTATATATTGATGTGCATATCAATATATACCGATGTGTGTTACACTTACACATACAAACACACATAAGTGAGGGGGTGAAACCGTAGCCTGCACTCCCTAGCCTCTGCACAATCTCGGTGTTGTGATGTACAGAAATGGAGAAGAGTATTAAACCATATTTAAGAATTAAAAAAATAGCCTCCAAAAACAGAGAAACCCTGTCTCGAAAAAAAAAACCAAAAAAAAAAAAAAGAACTAAAAAAAATAGTGCTAAAGATGCCAACACAGTTGATGTCCTCTGAAGGCATGGTGGGAGAGCAGAAGGGAAGTCAGTTTTGTTTAAAAGTATGGCCACTGGACCCTTGAGTATATAGGCAGCACAATTGGACTTGGTGTTTTGTTTTTTTAAAAGAGGGCACAAAAGTAGGAGGGTGGACCTGGGAGGAATAGGAAATGAATATGATCAAAGTACATTGTATGAAATTCTCAAATAATTAATAAAATATTACATTAAAAGGAGTTGAGGATTTAGCTCAAGTCCCCAGATTCAGTCTTCAGCTCATAGATATAGATATAGATATAGATATTCAGGCATGGTAGTGAATGACTTTAATCCCAGCATTCAGGAAGCAGAGGCAGGTGGATCTCTGTGAGTTCAAGGCTAGCCAGGTCTACATAGTGATACTCTGTCTCAAAAACAACAACAACAACAAAAAACTATGTAGATGAAAAGCACTAAGATGTGAAGAACTTTAAGAGATAACATGAACACTGTAGAAAAGGGTGATGGGTGATATCATTAAAGTGAAGAATACCATATCAAAACAAGAATAGAAAATGCATCTTAGGTCAAGTGTGGTGGTACATGCCTTTGATCCTATTACTCAGGAGGCAGAAGCAGGTGGATCTCTGAGTTCAAAGCCAGCCTGGTCTCCAGGGTGATTTCCAGTCCAGCCAAAACTACATAGTTGAGACCCCATCTCAAAAAGAAGAGAAAGAGGAGGAGGAGAAGGAGGAATATGTGACTTAGGAAAGTCTGTGAATCTCTGCCAGTATATGGAGACAAGAATGAGACACGAAGAGGAAAAAGAAAACATGGACCCCTTAAAGCCCATACATGGGATAAAATAAAATAAGTCAGCTTTCACAAGAAGAGGAGAGAATAAAGGCAAAGTGTAATAAATATGGCAGAACACATTCAAATGTTGAATGATAATAATTTACATATCCAAAAAGCTTTAAAACATTCTAAATATTTAATGCAAAGAAAGTCACACAATGGCCACATTATTAACGTAAAATTTTTAAAAATCTAATATGAAAAGAAAATCTTAAAAACCAGCAACAGAAGTGAAGACACATTGGCAAAGCAACAATGGTATAACTACAGCAAAAATAGGCAGAAGACAGTAGGTTAGTGTTGTGTCCGGTCTGGATTAGTCCCTTGTTGCAGGGGCCATTTATCATGGACTGATGTCTTCGGGGCTGCAATCTGAACCAGCCAAACAACCCTGGGTCCAAAGCTGAGTGGAGGAGTGTGAACGCAGGATAGGCTAACTCTCCAAGGGTATTAAGGATGAGACAGAGACATCTGTTCATATCAGAAGGGCAATCAGTTAACACTGAAGGCCACGGTTTATTGAATCATCATCTTAAGTAACCATCCAAAGGTGGGGGCAATGACAGAAGACATCTATTATCATGTATAAAGGGCTGATAACAAATATTTCCCTTAATCCTAGAGACACTCCTTTGCAGCATGTACGCAAGCCCTCAGGCACTCCAGACCAGCACGTCTCACTAGCCTTCAGTAGACTCGCCCTGGCCCAGGGCTTTTGTTGTTTAGAATTAGGAGTCATCCACATTCAAAAAATTTTAAATGAAGAGTGCATGATTTAATGCATCATGTGGAGACATCATGTGGGACATAACTCTGCTCTCTTTATTTTTTTAAGTTGTGTTTTCAGAGAGCTATGAGCATGCTCCACAATTCCTTGTCCTTGAGGATTATAAGGAATGACTGTTTTGTGATCAATTTTCCATTGAGCACAAAATTGCTGAAATGCTTTCCTAGTATATCCAGACCCATTGTCTGTTTTTATCACTTTTGGAACTCCCATGTAAGCAAAACATTTTAAACAGTGATTTATCACATGCTCAGTGGCTTCTCCAGTTTGTGCAGTGACCATTAAGAAGCCTGAATACTTATCAACTGCCACGTGGACATATTTTAACTTGCCAAATTCTGCAATATGACTAACATCCATTTGCCACAAATGGTTAGGAAGCAGGCCTCAAGGGTTTACTCTTAAATTAGTTGCAGGTAAATATTGTGGGCACATATCACACTGTCGATTTGACGAACAGTTTCTCTAGTTAAACCAAATTGCTTTCTTAGACTTCTGTTATTCTGATGATGAAAGTTATGTGATTACTGAGCTCTTTCTACCTGAAATAAAGTGACAGATTTTGTTAATCTATCTGCTGACTGGTTCCCTTCAGTCAGTGGGCTGGGAAGGTTTGAATGAGCTCTTATGTAGCCCACAAAATACGGCAATTTTCTTAGATGAATTGCATTTTGAATTTGCTCAAACAATATTCTAACCTCATCATTACTAGTTTCAATGCATGGAACTGCCTCTATCACTTAAAGAGCTTTAGAAATATAATGATCATCAGTATACAAATTAAATGAATCATTTACTAGAAGCTGAAAGACCTTTGTAACAGCTCGTAACACTTACTATTTAAGCAAAGCTGGAGGTGTTTGTTTTATATATTCTTTGCCATCTCTAACATAAGCTGTTCTTCCATTAGAGGTACCATCAGTAAAAACTAACAGCATTTTTCACAGGATTAGTCCTTACAATTTTGAGGAATATAAAAGGATGCATTAGCGCAAATTACAACAGTCTATGAGCTGGAAATTGATTTTCAGTTTTTCCCGAAAATTGAGCAAAAGCGACTATCCACAAATCATTGTTTTGAAATAACCAATCAACTTGCTGTTTGGTATAAGGAACATGTATTACACTTGGTTCTCTGCCAAACTATTTCCCAGATTCCACATAGCACTTCTGCCCCATACAAGCTACTGCTTCAAAATAAGGATTTAACACTTTGGCTGGGGAAACAGGTAGATGTAACCATATTAATGGTCCCTCCTGCCACAGAACAGAAGTTGGACTATGCTGCCTGGGGAGCACATAAGCATCCCATGGTTTTGCATAGTCAATATAGCATATCTGCTGATGCTGGATTGCATTCCCCAACTGTAGGAGAACTTGTCTACCATCTTCATTTAACTGTCTAGGTGAATTGGTGCCAGGGTCCTGCCTATATCACTTCTGCGCTGCAGGGGCCTTCTATTTTGGACTGATGTCTTTGAGGCTGTGATCACAACCAGCCCAACATCCCTGGGTCCAATCCTAAGTGAGGGAGTGTGGATGAGGAAAAGCCTAGCTACCCAACAATGTTAAGGACAAGACGGAGACGTCTAGTCATCTCAGGAAGGCTCTCAGTCAATACTGGAGACCACTGTTTATTCCAACATCATCTTAAATACCTTTCCAAAAGTGGGGGTACTGGCAGAAGACATCTATTATCATGTATAAAGGGCTGAATGGGAAACATTTCCCTTAATCCTAGAGATACTCCTAAACTGCACGACTTCAAACCCTCAGACACTCCATAATGGCATGTCTCACCTGCCTTCAGGCATGTCACACTAGCCCTCAGACATGTCTCACTAGCCCTCAAGGCCTAGGTCTTTTGTTGCACAAACTAGGAACCTTTCCCTACCATGACTAAGTCATGCAGAGGTAATCAACTGACATCTAAAAGACAATAGGAGTTCTGAGCTCCTGGAATTTTGTGGTTGAGTTGAGGCATATTTCTGAAATATTACATTCAGACCGACAAATTGGGATCACTATCTCCTTTTAGAATATCACTTAAAAGTTTGAAATCATCAGTAATTGCCCTTAAGAAAGGATGTAACCATTGAGTATTTCCCAACAACTTGTGAAAATCATTCAAAGATCACAAGTTATCTTTTCTAATTTCTAATTTTTGAGACTTAATTTCTTTAGGATATAACATATGTCCCAAATAACTTTTGGAAAATATTTAAAGTTTGTAAGTAGTCTCCTCCAACCCAGCCTGTCAAGCTTTCACTAGCTGACATGGTCTCATTTGCATCCACGCAGACACCTTTCTAAGCCAGCCCTAACAGGGCCGCAGTTCCCTGAGGCTTTTTCTCAAATCTTATATCAGTCTTCATTTCCCTGATTTCCTATTTAACCACAAAAATAAGAGAATTTCTGTATCCTCTCCTCTGCTAAGCTCTATTGAATCATCCATACAGATTTCTTTGGCTCTCAGGCCATGCTGGCATTGGCCATTTTTCTACCTACTGGCTCTGAGGGCTCAAATCACCAACCTTGTGTGTTAAGACACTGTCTGACTTGATGCCCTTTTTAACTATATTCAAAGCAAATCAAATAGTTCCTTTTGTTAAAATTCACACATTCACAATCACACTTCACATACACATGTGTGGTCACACCATACACACAGAATATACACATATCTTTCAGTTCTCCTTTTCCCTAGACCATGATTAGTTTGTTGAAACGAAACTTTAACTGAAATCTCTTGTAATACAGTTATAGGTAATCTTTGAGTTTATGAGCATCCAAAATCTAAGCAAATTTAAATTCATCTATGTCACCTTTCTTTCTATAAGGTCTTAAAACAGTTTTTGACTGGCTACATTAATTAGCATTTTTATACACTAGGTTGGGTGTTGGCCAAGATAGCAGCTCTCAAGGCTGTGAGCTTCCTAGGCTTTGGCCTTGGCCTTATCTTTGAGCAAAGTCCCGCTGTCCCGCTGCATTAGCATTTTCATAGGCTAGCTGTTCTATGATCAAAAGTTCAGCCTCTGTATCTCTCATTATTCTGGATGATGCCTCCATTAGCCTAGAGACAAAATTCTGAAACAATTCTTCCGGTCCCTTCCTTATCTTTGTTAAGTCTTCAGTCTGTGCCCCAGCAGCTGGAAGCTTGTTCCAGGCTCTCTTGGCAGCTGTGTCAATCTGTGTATACACTGCTATCTCAAAACCTAACTGCTGATCTTTATCCTTGTATTTTCCTTCCCCAATGAGCATCTCATAAGAAATAGAAAGGTTTGGGGCTCTATTCTTCTCAGCTGCTATCTGACATTGCTCTGCAAATTTTGTTTTTCCCTTCTGATAGGCAGGCCTTGGCTATCTGTTTCCAATCTCCTGGGGGGTAAGGCTTCTATAGCAATATTCTCTATTAGCGTCTGGGTAAAAACTGCTGTTGGTCCATACTGGACACAAGCCATTTTTAGTAACTTGAACTGTTTAAATGGTATCGGCGTATGCACCCTGCCTATATTTCTTTGAGCCATCCCTATGCTCCATTACAGGAAATGTCTGAAATCCTTGTACATTTTCTCCTCTGTCTGCTGCTTCTCTAACACTGGCTTGCACTGGAGACACCTGACCCGCTATGACTATCTGCCATGACTTGAGGGAGTCCCTGCATCTTAGGCAGATCTATACTTGGCTACTGCAGTAGGCAAAGAAACCTTTCTCTGATCTAAGGAAACCTGCAAAGTTCTTATCTCCTGTGAGAGTGATTCCGCTAAATCTTTCAAGCCTCTTAACTCCTGTTGAACCTTACCACTAGGTTTCTGCCTCTCTGTATCCCTAGTCAAAAATGAGGGAGGTGAAGACTTTCCATTCTGATACTTAGTAACTCTCTCTTTATACTCATCCCAGTCATGCTGCCCTGTGTATGCTTCCTTGTCTAGCAGCTCCTCCGAGGTCTCTATCACACTGCTAGCTGGTTCAGGGACAGATAACTTCCTGCTGTCCTACACATATACAGGGTTGCACCTTAGCTTCCCCAAGCTCCAGTGCAGCTCTGAGACAGCTGCGATGGTGACTCCTGTGAAAGGGAAGGATCCTTACAAAACTTTCAAACTCTAAAATTTCTATACTTGCTTCTGCTTTATTTCAGCTCTCCTGGCTATTAAAATATACCCAAGTAAATATACAACTATCTGACTAATAATAATTCTATGTCTCTTATCACTAATTATATACATTCTTACTCTCAAGGTTAGCTCACTTCTCTTTATCATCTGGCTAGTATTTCTCTGTTTCACATCTACCATTATATGCTTTTTTACTCTGGAGGCTCTCATCAACATTTCACTTCTTTATCATCTGACTGACATTTTTCTATTCATGTCTATAATTATACACATTTTCACTCTTAAGGCTAACTAACCACACTTCAGTTCTTTGTCACCTGATTAATATTTCCCTGTTTCATATCTACAATTATATGCAATTTTACTCCTGACTTAATGCTGGTCACTCACTGTACTTCACTTCTTTTTTTCTGTTTGCGCTTCTTCTATGACTCAGACACCTGCAGTATCTATTCCTCTGTGGTGTCCATCACTTCTGTCCCCATTCTCAGCCTCACGTTTTGGCACCATTATGTCATGTCCAGTCTGTATTAGCCCCATGTTATAGGGACCATTTATCATGGATGAATGTCCTCAGGGCTCTAATCGGAACCAGCCGAACAACCCAGGGTCCAATTCTGAGTGGGGAAGTGTGGACGAGGGAACGCTAACTATCCAACAGCATTAAAGAAGAGATAGAGACATCTGTTCATATCAGAAGGGCAATCAGTTAACACTGAAGGCCACGGTTTATTGAAGCATCATCTTAAGTAACCATCCAAAGGTGGGGGCAATGACAGAAGACATCTATTATCATGTATAAAGGGCTGATAGCAATTATTTCCCTACATCCTAAAGACATTTCTTTGCAGCATGTACGCAAGCCCTCAGGCACTCCTGACCAGCATGTCTCACTAGCCTTCAGGGTGGGTATAGACTCACCCTGGCCCAGAGCTATTGTTATTCAGAATAGGAGTCATTCTTCACTGAGTCCAGGATATCTAGCAGCCATTAGCTGACATCTAAAAGACAATAGAAATTCTGGACTCTCCATACCTGGCTGCATAGGATTGATTTGGAAAATATATGGACAAACAGGTTAGTATTCAAAGAGTGCTGAAACAGTCTGGGATTCTCTATCTAGAAAATTACAAAGATTAAATCAAAACAAAGACATTTTCAGACATTAAAAAATTTGAAAGTTTGTCTAAGTTCTTCTGCACTACTAGGATGACTTAAACTTCTTCAGGCTAAAGAGAAACAACATCACACAAAGCCCCGAGTCTTCAGGAAAGAATAGAGTACTAGAATGAACAAAGATGAAACATGCTCACTTTTACTTTTTATAACTTGTCTTACATGTTTTATGGTGCTCTAAGTGTGGTTTATTTATAATATTTGAATTCTGAAATATCTTTTTTAAAAGTTTAGAGCACAGGTAGAAGTAAAAGATGAAGACACCAAAAGTCAGATGGGTGGGATGGAGCACAAGTAGAATTAAGCTGACATAAGCCTTACAACAGCCTTGAAGTATTGTAGTGGTACTAAGGTATATACAAAAGTCTTCAAGATACATATGTAATTTCTAAGGTAAGACAATGCTAAAGTATTAGTGGAAGAAGTAAAAAATAAAAAGAGTATTAAAAATCTGTGGCACACCTAAAATAATTCAAGAAAGGAACAGAGAACAAAATGCAGATAGGATAAATGAAAACCAAATACTAAAATGGAAAGATTAAGCTTAATAATATCAATAAATATAAATAAGCTGAAAACTCCAATTAAAAGGCACAAATAAGTATGTATCATGTAGTCACAAATATATTATTATGCCTTGTACTACTCAAATGTGGGGAGAGAGGAATATTCAATATCACCAGTAAATAAAAACATGTATTTTTCTCTTTTTTCAAGAAATCTTCTCTCTAATAGTTTGTGATTGCTGTATTGTTAGCCCAGTGTCCCCTATCTGCTGGGTAGAAGAGACACTCAGGTCCCTATCTGTGTACCTATATTCAGTTTTTAGAAGAGAGAACTGGAAGCCTATAATTCCATCACTTTGGGGAAAATCAGAATTTTAAGGTCATCCTTGGCAGGCCAGCCTGGGCTGGAGACTGGACAGGCAGGATAGGGGGAGGGGGCAGAAAATAATGAATACCTTGTATTTTTATTAAGTAATTTTAAAATGTGAAACAAGCAGAAATTGTCAGGCTAAATAAAAAGACAATACCCAGTTGTAGTACTCATTACAAGATGAGGCATAATTTGAAAATAAAATGCTAAACATAAGAAAGTTAATGTAGCCAGGCTGTGGTGGTACACACCTTTAATCACAGCACTTGGGAGGCAGAGGCAGGCGGATCTCTGAATTTGAAGCTACACAGAGAAACCATGTCAGAAGAAGGAGAAGAGGAGAGGAATGGGGGGGAAGGGGAAGAGAAAGAAGAAGAAGGCGGCTAATATACTACATTCATAACAAAGTAAACAAAACAAAAACCATTGCCAGTGACAAGACACTGCAGAATGGTAAAATATGGATTCATCAGGAAGATGTAACAATCCTAAATTTGAATGTACCTAACAACAACAACAAAAAAAAACCCTTAAACTACAAAATACTTGGGAAAGCTAAGAACAGTAGCATACTTCTGTAATCCCAGCACTCTAGAAACTGAGGCAGGAAGATCCCAACTTCAAGATTAACCTAGGCTACATACCAAGATTCTTTCCAAAAATAAAATACTTGATGCAAAAACTAATATAACTAAAGTCAGAAATAGAAAATATAATTCATTCATTCACTGGGAAAGTCTTGTTGCTTTTCCCAGAAGGGAAATTTTTCTTAAAATAAACATCGATAAATATGCTGTACTTTATCCTCTTGATTATTGTTATTTTCATGTAGTGTTATACTGCTGGTGTCTAGCTATATATGCATTGTTAAACATTATTGTTTCCAGCCCGCATCCAGAAGAAAGTTCTGCTGCATTCGTTAATTGTAGCAAAGGATCCTCAGGATTGATTCCATTTCATGAACTATTTTTTGTTTTTGTTGTTTTGTTTTTTATTTAGAAGATGGATCTCTGTAAATTTGAGGCCATCCTGGTCTGTAGATCAAGTTTTAGGACAGCCAGGGCTACAAAGAGAAACCTGTCTTGAAATACATACATACATACATACATACATTTGTTTTTTATTATTTTAAATTATGTATGCAAGCATGGGTGTGTATGTGCATATGTGTATGTGTGTGATTACATGCATGTGAATGAAGGTGCCTGTGGAGGTCAGAGGCTTTATATTCCACGGGAGTTAGAGTTACAGGAGGTTGTGAGGTACCTGATGTAGGTGTGGGGAACTGAACTCGGGTCCTTTCCAAAAGCATGAAATACTCTTAACCACCAAGCCTTCTCTCTAACTCTGCATTTGGAATCCTGAAAGAATCTTGGAAGAAAGAGGAGATCGATCCTTATGTGGTACTTTAAAGAAGGGGCTGTTTAGACCACTGGTACAATGAGAAGTGTGGAGACAGATCCAATAGGAACCACATGTCCAAGAAGGGCAAGGCAAGGAAAGAGGCTCAGAGCAGCAAGGTCACAGCCATAACTAAACAAGAATGGCAAGAAATTTGACTTGAGCTTCCCACTCCCTGTACCCTGAGGCCAGTGCTGCAGAAACAGTGCCCTGCAGGGACCCAGAGGTGCAGAGACACAACAGTGCAGAGCCAGAGAAAGTGGTCAGGAGTCAGAGACACAGAATCCAAATGGAAACTGAGGGTTACAACTCTTGTCAAGTGACCGGATTTTAGAATCACTGAGGAGACATACCTTTGAGGGTGTCTACGAGGGCATTTCTGTAGTTTAACTGAAGGGAGAGACTGCCCTAAGTGTGTGCCATATCATCCTATGGGCTGGAATCACAGACTAAATGAAAGGATAAGGCAAGCTGAGCATCAGTTTGCTGGATGATTTTATGTAAACTTGACACAAGCTGAAGTCATCTGAGAGGAGGGAACAAATAAACCCTTTCCTCCCCAACTTGCTTTTTTCCTCCCCAAGATGCAACATACATCCTGACTGTGAATACAATGTGACTAGACATTTTTTTCATGCTCCCACCTCTGTGCTTTCCCCACCATAAAGCAAAATAAGCACTTCTTCCCTTAAGTCGCTTTTGTCATGTATTTTTGTCACAACAAGATAACACAGAAAATTGGTACAAAGAGACAGAGCTGGTACTGTAACAAATTTGACCTTTGTAGGCCTTTGGAATTTGGCAGGATGAATGAGGATGAATATAGAACCGAAGACTAGAAAAGCCTAAAATGCTATAGGCAGAATTTACTAGGCTGTTCTAGTGGGAGTGTGGAAGACCAGAAAGCTGAAAAGAACATGACAGTGAAGACCTGGCTCATGAGATTTCTGAGGTGAAAAGGACTCGGTTGGAAACTGGGGTAGAGGCTACTAGTGTTACATTTCTGGCAAAGGATCTGGCAGCAGTTTGTCTGTGTCCTGAATTTTTTGAGTGAGGCTGAATTCAAAAGTAATTGACTAAGTCACTTGGAGGAAAGTTTAAGACAGCATTAATATTTGAATTAAGGCATGGCTCTTGTTCTCTGCACTTCCTGGGGTTCAGAATGAGAAGTCAAAGCAGGAAGATATAGAAGATGTGAAATTTGGGAAGCAAAGAAGTGAGCTTCAAGTTGCAGGCAAATGCAAAGAAAGCAGCTGTAACTGATAGAATGCTGATAACGAGAAATCCAAGGTTCTGCATCGGAACATAGGAAAGATACTCTGGGGGCAATCGAAGGCACAAATTTCTGAAAATGCAAATCCATCAGAAAGGCTAGAGTGGACTGAGCAGTTAAAGGGAGAAAGGGATCAGACTCCATCTGGAGCTGGCCATAGGACTTGGCAGCAGCATCCCCTGGCGCTAGTTTTGCTGGTATGCAAAATGCATAAGTGAGGGGGTCATGGAGGCTTTCATCAAGCAGGTTCAGACCTGAGAAGCCACTGTATAACCCTGTGAAAGAAAAGCTACAGTTGTAGTGTAAAGGCCCAAGTATATTGGAGATCTCGGGACCTGCTGAGAAAAGCTGCAAAAATTCAATGGAACTGACCCAAGAGGCCATAGTGCTATAGGTGGCAAAACTGAGGGGTGGGACTCTCCAAGTCTATTGAATTCAGATGATGGATACCAAGTGTCCAAATGTAGAATATGGAGAAGTGGGACTTGGTGTTTGCCTTGCCAGATTTTGGTTTCCTTTGGTCTAATCATCTCTTGTTTGCCCCTATTTTACCCTTTGAGAGTGGGAATGTTTACTCTGTGATATTGTATATTGGAAGTATGTAACATTATTATTGTTGCTGTTGTGATACAAGGGCTTATAATTAAGAGATTGCCTTGAGTTTCAGAAGAATAGACTTTTGAATAATGTTGAAACTGGTAATACTATAGAGACTTTTGAAGTTGGACAGAGTAAACTCTGCATTATGAGATGGCCATGAGTCTACTGAGGTGAAGGATGGAATATATGCTTTAAAAGTGCTATATTTGGGGTATCAGATTGTCAGGAGTGGACTTGTAGTTAATCATCATGGTTAACTTGACTGTATGTAGAATCACCTAGGAAACTTCCTCAGGTATATCTGTGAGATCATTTAAACAATTTAATTGAAGAGGTAATATCTACTCTAAATGTGGATGGGATCATAGTATAGATTGCAGTCTCCAACTTAATAAAAAGAAAGCCAGTTGAACACCATCATATGTCTCTGCTTTCTGACAATGTAATCAGTTGCCTCACACTTCTGCCGCAACACTATCCCTTCAAACTATGAGCTAAGACAAATCCTTCCTTAAACGTTGAGAAAAGCAATTAACATGGAAAATCCATCAGCCCCATTCTTTTTTTTCCCAAGACAGGGTTTTGGAGGTGTTCTGGAACTAGCTCTTGTAGACCAGGCTGGTCTTGAACTCACAGAGATTTGCCTACATCTGCCTCCAAGTGCTGGGATTAAAGGTGTGCAACACCACTGCCCAGCAATCAGTCCCCTTCTTATGAAGCCCATGCAAGAGTGGCTTGTATATACTCTTACGGGCTTGTTCTACCCACCCTAAAATTGCATCTAGCCCCATTCTGCAGAAGTTTCCCTGCTTGCAAGACTGACCTTGTGGGAATAACAGGGTAGAAGGCACTGCCTCTAAAGACAGGCAACCTAGAAGAACCAACCTGAAACTGAGCAGACAGCACCTCTCCACCAAACTAGTCACCCAAGTCTACTTACTGGGAGTAGCAGCTGGAGATGGATCCTTCTGCCTCCCAGTGAAGGACTCCCAAGGTTATGTTCTGGGCTCTTTTTCATGTCCATGGCCCCCAGAAGATTCTCTCCCCGGCTCTGGTTCCCTCTGGGCTCCAGATCAGCTGTGACATTTGCTACTTGTATGACTTAATGTTATAGAAAGGACCTTACTGTTGTAACCCAGGCTGTCCTTGAACTCAGTCCCCTTGCCTCTCAAGTGACTTTTCTGCCACAAGCTAACCATCAGACATCCCACTTGAGCATAAAATATTAATATATTCTGTGAAGTTCAGAACCAGAAAAGCCACTGTCACTATGCCAGCCCCAATGATGTAAAAATAAGCACTGGAAGTCGGAAGCAGGACATAATTTGGTGAAGACTGTAATTTTTGGAGTTGGGTCCAGAAGCTAAACAGGTATATAATTAGTGCACAGAGTCCAGCTCCCCAAATATAAACAGCCATCATCGTAGGGAATGTAATGGGATAAAAGGTGCAGTAAAAGAGATAAAAATATCTATGGTAATGTAATATAAAAAAGTGTAAGATCCCTGTGAAAATTAGACAAGCATAGAAAACAGAGGAAACCTGAACTTTACTAAACCATTACCACTTTGTACATTGACATAGAAATTCCCTCCTAAACGTGCCAAAGGATAGGATATTTTTAGTGGCCTACAACTAATCTGAAGATTACGGTAAAAAGAAAAGTGTATAATAATCATGAAAAATGTTTAATAAGATGAACCTAACAAACATTAAAATAAAAAGGCACAGGCGTTAAAATACAGGATCACTAAAAAAGTAAAGTTTATATATAGATCCACACATGTATTAAAATTTAGTATGGATTAAAGGAGATATTAACTTAATGAAAATACAAGAGATTTGTTAAATAGCAACAAAGCAGCAGGTTGTTCTTTTGTTCTGTGCAGTGGGTTTACCCCAGGGTCCCTCCCTGCTAGGCAAGCACTTTACCGATGAGCTGCAGCCCCAGTGCAGGGTTCTTTGCTTTGTTTCTGAAGCAGGGTCTCTCCCAGGCTGTCCTTGAGTTGGAGATCATCCTGCCTTGACCTTCCAGGTGCTGGGATTACAGGCATGTGCTACCCAGCAAACCACAAGTTTTTGTTTAATCCATCTGAGTGTAGGAAAAATTTTTGAGGAACTGCCTTCTCTTTGAACAGCTAAATCTCACAAGTTTGATATAGGTAAGAAACTTTAACAAAGTTACAGGAAACTTTCAGACAGTTTTCACAGGAAATAGGAACGTATTTAACATCTGGGAGTCTTTTCCCAAGAGGAAATGTGTAATACAGGAACAATTCCTCAGGACAGCAAAGCAAGACTTCATGTGTCAGTTCCCCATTCGGCTTGGGTCTGTGGACCACAGTCTCTTCTCCTCAGCTACAGGCCGGAAGAGTATCTCCTTCATTTCTGTCCCAAATGCATTTTTTAAAACTATTAAGACTGAAGTCTTAAAACCAGACTGCAATTTTGTTAGTGTTAAAGCAAAAGACAGAGTCACAGAGATCACTCTTGCTAGAAGAAATAAGGAGGAGCCTAAGAACTTTCTGCTGTGTTTGCTCACATGAATAGCAACACACAAAGGTTTCCTTTGAGACATTTTATGTAGACAGAGTACTGGGGAGTGATTGTTGTGGTCCAGCATTATGAAGCTCACTCAGGAAACTTGTCAAAACCATTGGGACTCACTGGCTCATTTCATGATCATTATCATCACCACCATCATCACTGTTAGGGACAGGGAGACGTCTAGCTAGATTCATGTTTTAGATAAGGGAAGGTGGAGTGATAGGTAGTTAGAAAACTTGGCCACGGGCGGGGAAATAAAAAAAAAAAAGAAAAAAGAAAACTTGGCCACTCTATGCACATGAATTCATGCCTTCCCAAGTTCCAGCCCCATCTTCTGCTTTGGATTGTGCCTGGCCCTGCTGGGTCAAATATCCCCATGGCTGACATTCTGAAGGCATGCACATTCATTCATTCACAGGTACATATGAACCCACACATGCTATGCACACACAGCTATTCCTTTTCATAGGTGTGTGGAACTTTCTTGTTAGCTGAACATCCTTCTTTCTTGTGCACATGTATTTATACCTTTTTCCTTTGGTTGGTTTGCTTATTTTTTTGTTTTGTTTTTGAGACAGGGTTTCTCTGTGTAACAGTCCTGGCTGTCCTGGAACTCATTCTGTAGACATGGTTGGCCTCAAACTCAAAGATCCTCCTGCCTCTGTCTTCCAAGTGCTGGGATTCAAGGTGTGCGCCACCACCACCACCCAGCTTCTTTGCTTTATTTTAATGATACATCAGAAGGGATGAAGATAAACATGTCATCTTTAACCAAATGTCCATCAAATGGCTTTTAGGAAGGGGCTCTGTGTTTCACTGTGGTTGCTCCCAAAGAAGTGTGATAGCATGGGAAAGGCTGAGAGGTTCTTGTTGCCATTCAGTGAGAGTTAGGCAGGCATCGATAGAGATGGTGGGAAGGTCCAGACTCCAGTGATCTTAGAAGGTGCAATCAACAAGAGCTAGCAATGAGCCGGACGTTGGTGGCGCACGCCTTTAATCCCAGCACTCGGGAGGCAGAGGCAGGCGGATCACTGTGAGTTCGAGACCAGCCTGGTCTACCAAGCGAGTTCCAGGACAGCCTCCAAAGCCACAGGGAAACCCTGTCTCGAAAAACCAAAAAAAAAAAAAAAAAAAAAAAAGAGCTAGCAATGGGCCAGATATGTGAGTGCGGGGAGGGGGCCATGCAGGATGAGTAGTGAACGCTGGTGAGGGAGGTGAGTCCAGTCACCACCCCTGCTCCATCATCAGAGAGAAGCCAGATAGCTATGGTGACAAGACTGGAGCTTAGACAAGGACCTCAAGAAGAGAAGCAGGGAGATACTCAAGTGGTGAGTACCAGTGGTTGTTGTCAGGCTGGGCAAAGCAGTTGCATATGTATACAGGCTGTGCACACTTCTGAAGGAAACCAGTTGGCTGTGCTGGTTCTCACCTCTGAATAGTCAGCACTTGAAATGACAGTGAAAATTATAATCTATGCATCAGTTACTTCCTCCCATGGCCACAGATGTAACTGTCTCTGCTCATGTGATCTGATGGGCAGGAGTGACCATGTGCAGTTCTCAGCTGCACAAGACAGAGACTATTGCCTGTGTGGCTCCCTCTGGGAACTTTATTATTTGTTTGGGGCTGCAGGATTGGACTTGATGTGGGGGCATGTAGAGAACTCAAAGGTGGGTCTTCATTTTTGCTTTCCTACAAGAGAATAAATGCATTCATCTATTGCCAGTGGGTAAATAGGGCAGAAACATTCTGGCAGTTCCTCAGAAGACTAAAGAAAGTGCCATGTGATCGGAAGGAAATGGAAGCATGCCCATACAGGCTTATGCGTGAATAACCAGAGTGGTATTATTCATTCTGATGGCTTTGGCAGTCTCATTGAATCCTGGCCAGGTATTTGTAGGATGTCCTCACTTTGGCACTTGTCTGATGTCATTCTGTTACTTATACTAGGGCTATAAAATGTGGAGGAAGACCACAGTCTCACAACCTCACCTGAAGGACTTATCACTGTTGATGTCACTGAGCAGCAGTGGTGTCTATACCCTGTGGAAGAGAATTAAGCACAGTCTACTACTGAGGGGTAGACTATGATGCCCTGTCTTAAGCTCAAAGTGTATACATAGTTTGTACTTTTTTTACATAGGGAGTTTATCTGTTTTTGTTTATTTATTCAATCAATTATTTGTCATCCTGGGTTCATGAATATTCTATTTTGGGTTATAATTCAGGAGTACTTTGTTTTGTTGTTTGATTTATTCAGCTGGCTCCTGTGTCCCTTTAACTGTACCTTTTTAGGTGTGTGTGTGTGTTCCCTGTATATACATATCTGTAAGTATTTTATATGTAAACATCTGTAGTCATAGAAGACTTAAGTGTTTACTAGAGATTTGAAGGTCTTTGGCATAGAAACAGAAAACATGAGACTAAGGCTGATATGCAGGGAATACTGGCAAGGCTTTAGGGGGTTCACAACTCTGCTGACATGGCAGACAGTTCTCTGAAGAAAGGCTTTTATTGATTTGCTTGAGTGGGGAGGGTACTATCAGCACTGAGAGCTTCCAGTGCTAAAGAGTACACAGTGAGGCAGAGGCTGCAATGTAGAAAGACCCTCTCAAACACAAACAAGCAAACCAACAGACCAAACTGAGTCTCTGTCTAGAAACTGAAATTCACAGAAGAATTGTAGGTAAAGAGTCCATATATACTGTGAGGATTTCTTTCAGAAAGATCCTAATTTGATTTTATATCAGAAGTATATTTGGGCATGTATCATAAGTCCCACCCATTACTATAAGGACATATTTCAAGTTTTATTTTGTGTTTGTCAACTTGGTAGGTAAGACAATTATTAATGAGTATATTTGCATTTGCTTAATTGTTTCAAGCCAAATTTTTACTTATCATTGATCATTTATTTCTCTTCTGCTAATTTCTCATTCTTGCCATCCTTACTTTTGTGGCATCTTCTGTGATTTCTTATCCCTTTGGCAGACATGATGCCAATATTTCCCCCAGTTTTTATGGTATCCCATCTTTAGTAGCCCCATGTTTCAGCACCAGTGTGTAGTAATCCATTTTGGGGGGAGGTTCAGTCGGATTCAGCCGACTTGCCTGGTTCATACCTGAGAGGGGGAGTGTGGATTGAGAAATGGTGGGTAAAGATACTAAGGAAAAGACAGAGACACAAAATAGAATCAGAAGGGCAATCCAGTGAATACTGAACACTGCCACATTTATTCTTATTCTTCAACATTCTTACATACCCCAACCATAAAGGAGGAAATGGCAAACGACTTCTTTATCATGATACAAGGAAGAAACAGACTTTCTTCCTTAATTCTCCAACTATTTGGTAACCACACTTTAGACTGAATCTCTCATTATCTGGCCTTGAGGGTTAAGAGTAACCACACCTCAGACAAAGTCTCTTGTTACTTAGTTAAGACATTCACGACCAAGACCAAACATCCTACAGTAGCCATGCCTTAGACCGTTATGTCTTATGACTTTAACCACAAAAGAGTAAGGATAGTTTTGAACTCTCTGACCTTAAGGCAAGATGAAACAAACTCATTTTTATGGGACCTGACAAATTTTTTACTGGCCTTTATTTACATTTTCCTCTTTTGAGGAGTGGGAGGTTGAACCCACAGCTTTACATATACAAAGTGAGTGCTCTGTCACTAAGCTGTATTTCCAGCTCTTTAAAAAGGTTTTTGCCATGGTTACACTAAGTTTTCCAGGTTGTCTTCAAACTCACTGTCCCAGCCCTATCCCAGACAAGTCCCAGTTCTGTCTGTTGATACTTAATGAAGTTTCATTTATGGCTGAGAGGATAGTTTTAATTTATGGGTTTCTGGTTACTAACAGCTTGACCACAATCTCTGTTCAGTTCTTTTTCTCTGATTTGTGTTTGCTTGCTCACTTAACCTATATAAATTTCTAAGAAGAGTATGTTAAAATGTTTTGTTATAGAGCTGGAGTGATGGGTAGTGGTTAAGAGCACTTGCTGCTCTTTGCAGAGAATCCGGGTTCAGTTCCAAGCACCCACACAGGGTTCTCAACTGTTGGTAATACCAGTTTCAGAGGATTAAATGCCCTCTTCTGGCTTTTGTAGGTACTACATACATGTGGTGCACAGATACATGCAGCCCTCAGCCCTTGTTTCCTCAATATTTAAGTTCTTTGTATGTTAGGGATATAAGCTCTTCCTCTGTGAAATGTTTTACTTTTTTTTTCTTTTTCAAGACAGGACTTCTCTGTAGGTTTGGAGACTATCCTAGAACTCTCTTTGAAGACCAGGCTGGCCTCAAACTCATAGAGATCTGCCTGCCTCTGCCTCCCAAGTGCTGGGATTAAAGACGTGCATCACCACCACCCAGCTATGTTTTACAAATTTTTTACATGATGTGGTTCATTTGGCTTTTCGAATGTATCTCATGCCATGCAAAGATTTGGTGTTTTGTGTGTGCAAGGAAGTAATGAATTGATTATTCTTCAGGCAGACGATGTAGCTTAGCTGGTAGAGTATTTGCTTAATGTGCACAAAGTCCCGAGAACTGGGCAAGATGGCTGACACTTGGGAGATCAGGGAGAGTCAGGAAGATCATAAGTCCAAGGTCACCCTCAGCTACATAATGAGTTAAAAAGCCAGCCCGAGCTAGCCTGAGTTACCCAGTGTTGTGCCCAAATTCTGAACCCCAAAATCACCAAGAGGCCCATTTTGATGCAAAAACAAAGAGTCTTTTATTGTAGTTGTTTAACCAGCTAACCCATTAGCTTGGGCCCTTCATCCACCCACCATGGCGGATGGCTGGAGAAAGACCCCCAAGAACCGGAGAGGCACAGATCTTAAAGAGCAGTGTAAGGGGAGGGTCTAGGGGTGTGAAACAGTCTCAGGATTGGTGAGCTTCCAGGTGTGGACGACCTACCCCGTGTTTATTGGTCAACTGGTTGTTATGTCCCATAGGCCCTCCCAATGCCTTTGCCTTTCCTTTTTCTAATTTTTAAACTTTGACAAAAGAACAACAGCCTGGACCATATGACACCCTCTATAAAATAAAGTAACATAGCATAAGAATAAGATAGACTTTTATTAGAACTGGGTATTGATTTTGCCATGGATATTTTCCAACAGCTATGAAAGTAATCACTTAATTTCCTACTAAATGTGGTAAATTGGCTTCCTAACATTGAGCCAACCTTACTTTTCTAGTATAAACCCTAAATGATCATGGGATATAAGCCTTTCAATACTTTCAATATACTTTGTGGCTAGAATGTGTTTACTGGTATTTTTTGTAGGATTATTATATCAATCAGTATTCACAAGAGGTATAAATCTGAAATTTCTTTATTGTAATATCTTTGCATATTTACATGTAACTTGTACTTGATTAATAAAAGATACTTGGAAGGTTTTCTTCACTTTCTAGACTCTGATACAACTTGCTTAGCATAGGATATTGTCTGGTCTCTAGAAATTTGGTAGAATCCCCTGGTGTTTTTAATGAGGTAGCTCTTTAAATATTTTCTCTTTTTCTTCTATAAATACTTATCTGCTTAACATTTTTTAAAAAGGAAATGGAAGTTGAATCCAGGACCTCATGCTAGGCAAGTGCTCTCCTAATGAGCCAACCTCATTAACTTTCATCTGTAACGAGGTCAGTTTTTCTTTTTTTTAAATAGTCTTGATGTATTCCTTAGACTGTTCTAGAATTCAGAATTCTTGCCTCTACCTCCCAAATTCTGAGATTATAGGAATATGCTTCTACATTTAGCCTGAGGTCAATTTTGTTTTTTGTTTTTTTTTTCAATACTAAGAATGGAACAAACCCAGGGCTTTAGAAATGATAGGCAAAGTCTCTGCCTGCAAGCTGCTTCCCCCGACTCTGCAACCAGTTTGTATAATTGATTTTCTCAAGGTAATATTCATCTAATCTCAATTTCAAATGGACCTATGTAAAGTTACACAGGATAATTTCCAAGGCTTTTTGTTGTTTTTTTTTTACTTCCTCCATATCAAGAGCTACTTTCTTGTGTAGTTTCTTATTTTGTGTACTTGTACTTTCTCCGTTTTCTTGAGGAAATTAGCTAAGTTAATTGTTTAATTTATTTGCTAGAAGAACAAAGATTCTACTTGCCAATTTTATCTACTGTTTTCACTCCTTAGTTCATGAAGGGACCAGACCCTCACCCAGCCCCCTGCTTTAGCAGCCATGACAGGCTACAGAAAAGACCTAGCAAGATGCAGGCCTCTGATTCAGCAAAATGTGCTGAGCTTCCTGACCCTGCCCAGCCTCCTAGTCACTAGGAGGTCAGATACCCTCAGAAGTCAGCTTTACGGTGTCTTATGGTAAAAGTAGCATAACAGTGATATGCAGAGCATAGCAACTGCCCTGGAAAGACATATAGGCCATAGCAACCAGTTGACCAATCAACACAGGACAGATAACCCAAGCCCAGAAGCACACCAATCCTGAGACTGTTGCATATCCCTTTGCATGCCCAATAAATTCCCCACCTTGTGGTTACCCAGGGTCCTTCTCTCTCCCACCTGCCATGTTGGAGGGAAGGAAGACCCGAGTTAACTCGTTAAACAATAAAAGACTCTTTGCTTTTGCATCTGGAATGGGTCTCTTAGTGATTTGGGGGTTCAGAATTTGGGCATAACATTCATTATCCTGTCTTTGTAATTTCCTTTCTTTCACATTATTTTGACTAGCTTTATTGGTTTTTTTTTTCATTGTATTTTGTACTAAAATATTTTAAAAGTTTCATTCTTTCTTAGTTGTTAATTGAGGGATTTGTGACTATGAATTTTCATGACTTTTTTTTTTTTTTTTGGTTTTTTGAGACAGGGGAGACAGGGTTTCTCTGTATTGTTTTGGAGGCTGTCCTGGAACTCGCTCTGTAAACCAGGCTGGCCTCAAACTCACAGAGGTCTGTCTGCCTCTGCCTCCCAAGTGCTGGGATTAAAGGCATGTGCCACCAACAGCCCGGCTGACTGTTTTCTATATAATCCATTAGCAGATATAAATTGTTGCTATTGAAAACTATGTGATTTCTGTTTCTATTTCTATTCATAGAAAATGTTTTACTTTGAAAATTGCTGATCTTAATGCCTATGTTACCAGGGTCCTGTTCAGGAAGCCCTTTCTTGGGCCTGTAAGTTCATAGGTGTTACTTAGCTTCTCCTCTACCAGGTTAAAGATATCAGCTTTATGTTAAGATCCTTGATTTATTTGGAGCTGAGTCCTGTGCGAGGTGAGAGATAAGTATCAACTTTCATTCTTTTACATATAGCTGTCCAGTTTGACTACCACCGTTTGTTGAAGTAGCTGTGTTTTTTCCAGTTTGTGTCGTGAGCCTCTTTATGAAATACCAGGTGGTTGTAGGAATGTAGGCTGATATGTGGGTCTTCAGTTTTATTCCATTGGCCAACATATCTGCTTTTATGCCAGTACCATGCTGTTTTTGCTGTTGCTGTTGTCTTTCTATAGCTCTGTAGTATAACTTGAAATCAAGGGTGGTGATAGCTCCAGCAGTTTTGGTTTGGTTTTTAATTCAGGATTCTTTTAGGTATCCTGAGTTTTTTGTGTTTTCACATGAAATTTAAGATTATTTTTCCAATTTCCTTGAAAAAATAAGTTGGAATTTTGATATATATTGCATTTGAATCTGTAGATTGCTTTTGATAAGATGGCCAATTTTACAGTATTAATCCTACCTATCCATGAGCATGGGAGCTTATCTCATTGGCCCCACAGCTCTTTATAAAATCAGTTTAAGGATGAGATAAACAAGTATATAGCCGGGCGTTGGTGGCGCACGCCTTTAATCCCAGCACTCGGGAGGCAGAGGCAGGCGGATCTCTGTGAGTTCGAGGCAAGGCTGGACAGCCTCCAAAACAGAGAAACCCTGTCTCGTAAAACCAAAAAAAAAAAAAAAAAAAAAGAGTGCAAGAGAGCTTTGTGGTCTATTCTGTCCCTTCTTTGCCCACTCAGCCCCCCTGCTGCAACTGCATATGTTGCTCCTGCCTAGAACCTGGTCCCTGGTTCTGAAGGGATCAATGTGCTCCTCATTTGCAAAGAAGTGCAGTGGTTTCCATTCTCATTTATTGGAGCTCTCTGAAGGACTGGCAAGGGTGATACAGAAACCACTCCAGAAAACCAGTGGGCATCACTCAACCACATCATAAGGCAAACAATCCAGCTGCCTGGGGCAAAAATAATAGTTGAGGTAAACAAGAGAGCACAAGACTGGGTTATCTGGGAGAGAGATACCTTGTGAGATCAAGCCATTCCAAAGCACCTCTGCAAGGTAGGAAATCTAGAAAGCCTCAGGCACGCCAGGGCAGGTGACATGCTAGGAAAAACCTAAGAAAAACTGAATCCTCACCTTGACGTGCCTTGTAAACAGGAAGTGAAGGCTGTCTTAGTTGGGAGTGCTGTGATCCCAGGAGCCCAACACAGAACCACAATCACAAGGACTGAGAGCTTCGCTTGAATCTGTGCTTATTCTGCCATTGAGGATTGTGTGGATGCTAAGCATCTTTTTAAGAACAGCAGTCAAGGGAAGCTCTTCTTAGGTGCAGACATCTGTCACTGGGAAATGCCCCATAGGGAGGAGCAACTCTGTGCTTCTCAGCTATTTCAGCTGTAATCTCTGAGACACTGATTCACAGGCAGTCAGATGTAGACCTCACCCTGCTCTCTGTGGAAGATCAAAGCAGCAGCTGGTTATCCAATTCTGTGAGGAACTTCAAAGGGCTAAAACCAGCTCACCCCTGTAGTGACCACAGTTGTGGCCCAGGATCTGCCTGTCACACACAGACTCCCCTAAAGCTGGATGGACATCTTTTTATAAAAGCAGTGTTTGGTTTTGATTTATGGCCACCCCAAAATTTGAGACCCACAGCCTCACTGTTGGTGTCTGCTTGGGAGCTTTGGGTGGACGTCACACACATTACAAGTCTCTGCTCCCGCTGGACAGGTCTAACTTGAAATGGTGAAGGACTCCAGGGAAGGTGACAGGATGCAGACAGTGCCAACAATGATGGATAACATGCCATTTTTCCATGCAGGAAGGACATTCCCATGGAGCATGTGACATACTTGGACAGAGAACAGACCAAGAAAGTGGTATACTCTGTGGTCTATGGAGCAGGTGAGCCATAGGGAAGGGCTGGGTTCTTGGTGTCACCCATCAGCCAGTGGCTATATGCCTACATTTAAGTGTGCCATGCTTCAGAGAAATCACTCTGTAAGTCCCTGTGTGTTATTTACACACACACTACAGTGGGATTTGTGTCACCAGACACTGGTCAAACTACTCTATGCTACTGACTTATAGTGCCATAGACCCTTCAAGAGGAGGCAAGAAGGCCAAACAGTGGTGCACACACCTTTAATCCCAGCACTCAGGGGCAAAGGCAGGTAGATCTCTGTGAGTTCTAGGTCAGCCTGGTCTCTACAGAGTGAGTTCCAGAATATCCAGGGTTACACACAGAAACCTTGTCTCAAAAAACAAAAAGGAGGCCAGGCATTGGTGGTGCACGCCTTTAATCCCAGCACTCGGGAGGCAGAGGCAGGAGGATCTCTGTGAGTTCGAGACCAGCCTGGTCTATAAGAGCTAGTTCCAGGACAGCCTCCAAAGCCACAGAGAAACCATGTCTCGAAAAACCAAAAAAAAAAAAAAAAAAAAGAAACTCATCCCTAAACACAGTCCAAGGTTTTGTAGAGTTCTACTACCCCAAAATGGGCTCTGGATTTAGTTCTTCTCAGCACACGTTCAATAATGAGTTGTCCTTCTTTTTCTCCTCTTTCCAGAACCAAGAACTGTAACCCTTCTGCTTTCATCCACTCTCCCTCTTTTCTCTTCCACTCCCCGTTTAGTCTGTCAGTAGTTGTCTTAGTAAGGGTTTCTGTGAAGAGACACCATGACCATGGCAACTCTTACAAAAGGAAAACATTAAATTGAGGTGGCAGTTTACAGTTCAGAGGTCCAGTCCATTGTCATCATGGTGGGGAGCATGGCAGCATGCAGGCAGACATGGGGCTAGAGAAGTAGAGAATCCTAAGTCTTGTAGGCAACAGGAAGTCAACTCAGGGCAGTATCCTGAGCTTAGGAAACCTCAAAACCCACCCCCACAGTGACACACTTCCTCCAACAAAGCCATACCCACTCCTGCAAAGCCATACCTCCTAATAGTGCCACTCCCTGTAAGATTATGGAGGCCAATTGCATTCAAACTACGACAGTAGTGTTTTGTTTATATTGTTTACATGTATGAATGTTCTGTCTGCATGTACATCTGTGCATCATGTGTGTGCACTGCCCTCCAGAAGATGGCATCAGATCTGAGTAACTGGAGTTACAGATGTTTGTGAGATGCCATGTGGGCACTGAGAATCAAACCCCAATCCTCTGGAAGAACAGCCAGTGTTCTTTACCACTGAGCCATCCCTCCCAACTCCAGTGTGTTGTGGGATCCCGCCTGGGCCCATTGCCGCTTTAGCCCCCAAATAACACACAGAGCGCTATATTAATTATAAGCTGTTGGCCATTTGTTTGATTTCTTATTGACTAGCTCTGGCTTAATTATTAACCCATAATTACTAACATATATGTTTATAAGGACTTACCTTTCCAAGGACACAGCCTCATGCATCCTCTCCCCACGATCACATGGCGACGACTCTCCTCACTACATTTCCCAGAATCCTCGTCGACTCCTAGTCTCATCTGCATCTTGCTTCCCTATTGACCAACAGTGCTTTATTTACATATACACAGAAGGACTTCCCCCATCATCAGTGTTTTCTTTTCTCCCTTTGGGTCATGCTAAAATAAGGACTAGTTCCCCTCAGAAGAGGCTATGGGCTCCCCAGTCCCTTCTGAGGAGCAGGATCTGCTGCCACAGATCCAGGCCTGCATGGACCTCCCTTCTCACTTTGGTGGATACTTCTTGGAACACATTGGGCTTGTTCATAGATCATGAGAAGAGCCGCATCCTGACCACTGAAATCCTATGTTCCATCAAAGAAAGTCAACAAAACTACATAAGCCTTAGTGTACACTTCAGCATAGACATGATTAGCACCCCCAGACTCCACACAGTCTCTGACTACAGTGCATGGTGTGCATCTTCCTCTGAATTACAAATAGTGTCTTGTCCAGACCCCTCTTCAGTACTCATGGCTTCGCACTTGCCCTTCCCTTCATGAGAATGTTTTCCCAATGCACAAAACCCGTCCATCTTTATTCAGCGCTCCCCTTCTCAGCCGTTTATCCACCACTGTACTAGTTACCCATGCCTAGGCAGCAAGCTACCACAGAAGGGCCGTCTGCTACCTCACAGTTCATGGGGTGCCTACCCTGCAGGCTACATTCAGTATGCTAACTGGGACTGTGGTATCATCATCTGTGTGGTACTACTGAGACTCTGCTGGTATTCCACTTTCCTCAGCTTCTGTTTCCTGCTGGCCCAGGAGGTCTCTGACATAAACAGCCTGCACTGTGACCACTTTATACTTCAAAGCTGGCTGCTGGCTGCAGAGTACCAGCTGTGTACCTGTTCAGTTCAGGGTAAAATGCCCATCCTGAGCATGATCCCAAGAAGCCAGCAGTGCCCATCAGTTCTGCATACTAACTGTGCAGAGAAGCACAAACCACCCACTGAACAAGTAACAATCCTTCCAGAACATCAGACCATGTGAAGTGTCTCGAAAGCAACATAGAAGTCAGTAATCAAACTCAGGGGAAGGGAGAGTCATGAACTGTGGCTCTCCTGTCCCATTTCCTCCTCAGCCTGCTCCTTAGTACCCTCCCCCTGGAAGAAAGCAGCATGCTGCCAGACACATTAGAACTTGCTGTCTTGGATCCTCCTGCAGATGTGCCATACACTCCAGCTCTGCAGGCCCAATGTTGTCACCACCCCCACCCCCACTCAGGCTCAAATACCAGTCAATTCTGTTGACTCTTGACCTGCTGGTCTCACAAGAAACCCTGTACCTCTTTGCCCATCCCTTTCACCATAAAGACTCTCATAGGATTACCAGAGCTACGACTGGCACAGTTAACCATCATCTCTGTCATCTGCTTCCTGTTTGTCTGTGTCCTATTTCAAGGGTGAGCTGTGTAACTAAACTTCCAGAGGTCCCCTGACCCTCCAAGTTGGAGCTGGCTCAGGAAGGAGGGATTCAGGGTGAACATATGATTCTCCTAGTGTTGCCTGGCCCTTGCCTCTCCAGTAGTAGGGTCACCCCTCACCCCAACAGTTGTATCCCAAAGAAAGATGACCTCACAGCACCCGCTGGCTCCTTCTGAGCTTTCACTTTATGTTTTCTGGAGGAAGGGCGTCTCACTGTAAATAAGCAGTGAGTCATTAACTAGAATGCTGGTGAAGGGAGCAATTTGCTGCTTTTAGCCCTGATGGTGACAGGGGCTCCCACCCTGAGCTTCTATCTCTGTTGCTCCATTGTTCCTGCTCCACCTGACAGCTGGAATTACTGTGTATCTGCTGTTCAGTTCATGCTGTCTCTATCCCACCCCCCTTATTTGAGCCAGAGCCTTGCTGATGAGCAGGCTGAGGGCATAAGTGAATCACTAGACACCAATGTTGCTGGGGGCTTGGGAAATCCATTGGAAGGGCCTTGGACAGGCAACTTGTGATGGCATACAGGAGTAACCATCTCTGAGTAACCCAGAGCTGCTGATAGTAATGCTGAGCCAGAGAGAAGTATAACTGCAGTGCAGCCTTCAGAGATCAGTTATGTGATCAGGGTGAGGACTGTGATGAGAACAGAAAGAAAAGCCACAGGGCTATGAGACAGAAGGCACTTAGAAGAGATGTGGGTGCGCATGCCACAGGGCTATGAGACAGAAGGCACTTAGAAGAGATGTGGGTGCGCATGCCCAGCCACCTGCAGCACGTATGACAACCCCTCCTGGCCTCCCATGACCTCAAATTCATGTACCCTGTCATGGACTAATGTCTTTGGGGCTGCAATCAGAACCAGCCGAACAGCCCTGGGTGTGATCCTGAGTGGGGGAGGGATCTGAGGGAAGGATCATCCGAGGGAAGGATAACAATCCAAGGACGAGACAGAGACATCTGTTCATATCGGGAGGGCAATCAGTTAACACTGAAGGCCACGGTTTATTAAAGCATCATCATCCAAAGGTGGGGGCAATGACAGAAGACATCTATTATCATGTATAAAGGGCTGATAGCAAATATTTCCCTTAATCCTAGAGACACTCCTTTGCAGCATGCACGCAAGCCCTCAGGCACTCCAGACCAGCATGTCTCACAAGCCTTCAGTAGACTCGCCCTGGCCCAGGGCTTTTGTTGTTTAGAACAGGAGTCATTCTCCACTGAGGTCAGGCCCTTCAGCGGCCATCAGCTGACATCTAAAAGACAATAAAACTATGGGCTCTCCAGAACTCATGGCCAGGTGGAATAGATTTCCAAAATATATGCCCCCCCAACCCCTGACAGTCCCCCATTGTTATCTGGCCTCTTGACCCAAGGTGTCCCACAAGCCCACTGTCTCTCCTATACCCAGGTAACTGCAACATCTGCCAACTTACTGGGCACCTCCTCATGTTGCAGGGTCTGCTTATAGTCATCTGTGCCAATTGATTTTTGTAAACCTGATAAAGACCTAAACATATCTAGGAAAATGGAATTTTAATTAAGAAAGTGCCTCCAAGAAATTGTAGGAAAGTTTTTTTTGTTTTTTTGTTTGTTTTTTTTTTTTGGTTTTTCGAGACAGGGTTTCTCTGTGGCTTTGGAGGCTGTCTGGAACTCGCTTGGTAGTCCAGGCTGGTCTTGAACTCACAGAGATCCTCCTGCCTCTGCCTCCCGAGTGCTGGGATTAAAGGCGTGCGCCACCAACGCCCGGCTTGTAGGAAAGTTTATGGGGTATTTTCTTGATTAATAATTAATGTGGGAGATTCTAGCCCATTGTAGATGGTGTCACCCATGAGCAGGTGGTCCTGAGTTCCATGAGGAAGCAGGCTGAGCAAGTCACAGGGAGCAAGCAAGCAGCCCTCTTCCATGGCCTCTACTCCTGTTTCTGACTCCAGGTTCCTGCCCTGCTTGAGTTCCTGCTTTGACTTGACTTAGTGATGGACTGAGTGGAAGTGTAAGATTAAATAAGTCCTTTCTTTCCAAATTTGCTTATGGTCATGGTCTTTGTCACAGCGAAGGAAACCCTAGCTAAGATACCATCTCTAATGGGTAAATGAGTAAATCTCCACTTCTCCAGCTCTGCCATCTTTAGCACTCATAGTTTCCCTGTTAAGCAGCTCCACTCCATACCTACAGATACCCTTGGGTACACAGCCTATGGTTCTGCATTCTCCAATATCTTGGGGTCTTCACTGCACCTGAGGCTTCCCTTTTACCAATGGCTAGACAAGCCCCCCCACCCCTTCAGGGACTTCAACTCTATCACAAAGAGCCACACCTTAGATTTTCTCATTGATCCCTTCATGCCTTCAAAACCATTGCCACATGGACAACTCTTACTTTACCAAGTTCTGCTGATGTGTATCCTGTCCCCACTTTATCAACTCTTGTGTGCTAATGCTGAGAAAATACTTTTCTGTTATTCCAAGGAATCGTGGAAGGTTTCACCTTCATGGTGCTAATCTTGTTGACAGTCACAGCTGATTCTTCAGCCCATGATCAGCACATACAGTTTTTTAGCCAAAATATTATGTAAATAACTTTTAGTTCAGTTAATAACAAAGTTCTTGTTTCCCTCTGGAACATGATCTAGGCCTCTTTTATCTGTATTACTTTCAGCAGTCTTATCATCAAAACTCCTACAAGGATGGCCTATTAAACCATCTGCAGCTCCAGTTCCAGGGCATCTAACACCTCACCTGATCTTCTACTTGCCACAGGCACCAAGAATGCGCATGGTTCACAGATATACATGTAGGCAAAACATTCACTCACATAAAATAAAATAAAACTGAAAAAAATGTTAAAGAATTGCCCAGTAAGTTCTTCCCAGATAACTGAATGGCATTTTCCATTCCAAAGTAACAAATGCTTCTAAATTCTTGCCATAAAACCAATCCAAAGTATAAAAATGACATTGTTAGGTCTATTACAGAACACCCCACTTCTGGTAACAGTTTCTGTCCTCGTTACATTTATGTTGCTGCAATAAAAAATACCCTGGCAAAAGGCAACTTATTAATTTGGGATTCAATCTGTAATTTCTAAACATATAAGAAATGGGATGCCTTGGTCACAGTCAAGAGAAAGGACATTCATGACACCAGACCTTGAGATGACCCAGATGTTAGAATTGTAGACAAGGACTTCAAGGACTTTATGCTCAAGAACATAAATAAAAACAGGCTCACAACAAATGGGAAAAAATAAAATATGCCAAATAAAAAGGGTGAAATCATAACTCTAGAGCTGAAATTAGCAATATCTGAAATTAGAAGCCCCCCAAATTAGTTTAACAACACATTGAAAATAAAAAGACAATTCCCTCTGTGTGACCTAGATAAGGGGCCCAGGAACTGTTGGTTCCCTTCTCTCTTTTTTTTAATCGGTTTTTTTGAGACAGGGTTTCTCTCTATTGTTTTGGAGCCTGTCCTGGAACTTGAGCTGTAGACCATGCTGGCCTCAAACTCATAGATATATGCCTGTCTCTGCCTCCCGAGTGCTGGGATTAAAGGCGTGCGCCACCAACACCCGGCTTGTTGGTTCCCTTCTTAAAGCCATGGATTTGTGTATCCCAGTGATGTAGTTGAAAGTGAGGATTAGAATTTGATGGTAGAAAGGATTTTTGTTGGTTTGTTTTTCATTATAATGTAGCAAAACACACAACGTTATTGTGGAGATAATACACTATCTTCATTAAGCCCTAAAGGAAATTTAAGAGCTTTTTATTTTCCAGCAAAAATCATGTCAAGAAGGCCTAGACATGGACAGAGGATCAAGGACTCCAGGCATTTGTCCTTCTCTGTGAGGAAAAACTAGCTCTCCACTCTTCCAAGCAGAGCACTTGAAGCTGTCTGCTTTCACTACCCCATGTGTTCAATATCGCTGCTATTAGAACTCCTGAAGGTTTCAGCTAGCTACAGCCAGGAGCGACCTCACTAAAGAGGGAATCAAAAAGAGATTCTGAGGGGTCAGATAGTTTCTCTCCTAAGGATCCCTCCCTGTCTTCACAAACACAGAACTCAAGCCCTGAGCCATAATTTCCAGGCCAAGTGTCTGAAGACCTCTTATGGTAGCCAGAGTTGGCCAATTCAAAGCTCAATGAGCCCTCCTATTGACCTTCCCAAGAATCAGCTCTGAGAATCCCTCAGACAGGGTTTTTGCCTCTTTCGGGAGCAAAATACTGATGTAGATTAAAAGCATGCATTCTAAAATAAGAATGCTAAGCATAGGGGCTCCTGAATACCAGGTTTCCACATTTGTTATCAACCCTGCCTTCCTTGTTCCTGTAGACCCTGAAACTTCCCCCAGTCCCACATTCAGATTTTCCATTGAGTAAGCTGAGAGCAGCCCTGAGTCTGCCTGTTTCCAGCATCACGTGCAGCTCCTGGCAGACAGCCAAGACTACTGAAGATAGAAGTATTTAAATGGCCCTCCGCAGGTCAGTGGCCACCCAGCATCTAGAATGTAAAGCCCAAAGCCAGTGTTATTCAAACCAACCACATAAGGCTCACACCACCAATGGGTCCTTATTCACTTTTTCCCTGAGGCCTGCAGTTAACTCAGTTCCACAAACCACGTTCTCACCTGGTATGGGTTAGGCCTGGATTTTGTGTATGTCTTCCTGATTCACAGGGAAAGAGCGACTTGCTGATTGCCTTGGAGTCACTGTTCTGGAAGCCACCCAATTTTTGGAGAGATTTTTGCAGAAGTACAAGAAAATCAAGGACTTTTCCCAGACAGTTATTGCCCAGTGTCACCATGCTGGTAAGTCAGCTGCAGCCAGGCCCTTCCTCCTACAGTAAACGGTGGTGTCCCTGTGGACACCATTTTGTGGCTCTATGGATGGACAAACAAGTGAGTGTGTGTATGACTTGTGTATGGGTGGAGGTGACTTGGAGAACCGTCAGCCCTACTGGATCAACAGGTATAAAGGACTGCATGCAGAAATGAAGGGGCAACCCGTGGCAACAAGATGAACAAGCTCGAATTAACTGTTACACAGAGAAACTCTGTCTCACAACAAACCTAACAAAAAACACCCTTGAAAGCAGAGACCTATATTCCTGTAAAAGGCTTGTAGCCCAGCCTGGTGGTGGTGGCACACACCTTTAGTCCCAGCGCTCGAAGGCAGAGGCAGGTGGATCTTTGTGAGTTCAAGGCCAGCCTGGTCTGCAAAAATACACAGGGAAACCCTGTCTCGAAATAAACAAATAAATAAATAAATATAAAATAAGTCTTGTATGCTGAGCAGTGGTGACACATGCCTTTAATCCCAGCACTCAGGAGGCAAAGGCAGTTGGATCTCTGTGAGTTCGAGGGCCAGCCTGGTCTACAGTTCAAGTTCCAGGACAGACTCCAGAACTACCCAGAGAAACCCTGTCTGGGGGGGGGACTTGTAGCCCATTTATACAGTGTCTCCACAAGTAAAATATGTTTGTGAACATAGCACAATAAGGATGTAGCTCTATAGTTCCAGGACAGCCTCCAAAGCCACAGAGAAACCTTGCCTCGAAAAACCCAAAAAACAAGAACAAAAATGTAGCTTTATACACACTTGTGAGTATGCCTTCTGTCCTCT
Source organism: Mesocricetus auratus (assembly GCF_017639785.1). Classification (NCBI taxonomy): domain Eukaryota; kingdom Metazoa; phylum Chordata; class Mammalia; order Rodentia; family Cricetidae; genus Mesocricetus; species Mesocricetus auratus. The sequence continues at coordinate 14,169,841 of NW_024429190.1, read as the reverse complement.
GTTTGGAAATGCATCAAAATCCTATGTAACACATATATCCCAATAAAACAAGTCTCACCAAAGCTTTAAGACTTGGCTACAGCCAGGCAGTGGTGGTGCACGCCTTTAATCCCAGTACTCGGGAGGCAGAGGCAGGCGGATCTCTGTGAGTTAGAGGCTGGGCTGGACCGACAGCCTCCAAAACAATACAGAGAAACCCTGTCTCGTAAAACCAAAAAAAAAAAAAGACTTGGCTACATAAAAGCTTTAATTGAAATAAAGGATAAAATAGTATTTTTATTCATTTTTAATATGTATATTTAAATATATTTTATATTCAAAAATATACGTTTTATAAATGTAATTTTATGTGCATAAGTGTTGTGCTTGCATGTATGGTGAGTGTATGTCATATGTGGTTGGTGCCATGGAAGCCAGAATAGAGCATTGGATCCCCCTTGAAACTGGAGTTACAGATGGTTGTGAGATACCATGTGAGTACTGGAAACCAAACTCAGGTTCTCTGCAAGAACAGCCAGTATTCTTAACCACTGAGCCATCTCTCCACACCAAGAGTGTTTTTTGGTTTTTTTTGTTTTGTTTTGTTTTGTTTTGATTTTTTGGTTTTTTCGAGACAGGGTTTCTCTGTAGCTTTGGAGGCTGTCCTGGAACTCACCTTGTAGACCAGGCTGGCCTCGAACTCACAGAGATCCGCCTGCCTCTGCCTCCCGAGTGCTGGGATTAAAGGCGTGTGCCACCAACGCCCGGCTCCAAGAGTGTTTTTAAAAGTAATATTTGTAACTGGATTCAACACACACACACACTAAATAAATAAACAAACAAACCTTAGGATAGAGCAGCAGAAATGGAGGATCACATATTAACAACAAGCAGCAAGGTTAGTAATTGGTGCAGAGATAGCATTCACAAATCAGCACTAACAGGATAAAAAATTAAAATTGGATTGGGGTGGCAGGACTTTCCATCCCTAAATATGAGCTCTAGCATGTGTCCCCAGGGTACAGCAAACACCTGTAGTTCCCAAATGTGTAGCAAGTCCATTTACACAAATGTTCTCAGGGACTCAAGAGATGGTAGCCTGAAGCCTGTGCTCATGTTCGTAAGCTCTAGGCAACCACCACAGGTTGTCCTTGGCAACCTGCCCATGCCATCAAGCCCGTTGGTGCCAGTCACCTCCTATTGGTCAGAGGGAGTCTCTGCAAACCCCTAGCATATTCAGATCCCAAACTCACTACTCACTCAGACCTGGCCATTACCTCACATCCAGCAGGCCCCTGTCTACCCTGACCACTGTCTGCTCAGGAACCTCAGTAGAAATGAAAATTCTGTCTATTTGAGGTGATGCAATAGTAATAATACCCAGTGTTGATGAGAACATAAGAAGCAGCACAAGCAAAGTGAATTTTATGGTGGTATGACTCATATGAACCCTTGTTACTAGCTAATAAGTCATGGTGTTTCCAGGCATGAAATAGATAAGAAGCCTACTAAATTTTTGATCTGTAAAAGCAGAAAAATTCTCGCCAGGCATTGGTGGCGCACGCCTTTAATCCCAGCACTTGGGAGGCAGAGGCAGGCGGATCTCTGTGAGTTCGAGGCCAGCCTGGTCTACAAGAGCTAGTTCCAGGACAGCCTCCAAAGCCACAGAGAAACCCTGTCTCGAAAACCCAAAAAAAAAAAAAAGCAGAAAAATTCTCAAACAAATGAAAGAAAGGCTACAAAGGATAGTAGCAAAAGTCAATCTTGGCCCGTGAATCAATTTCCAGACTTGAGCAAGTTTGCAGACCTAGAACTCTTTGAATGAAGGGACGGCCAGATTCCCCTGAGGTAGGACTTCATAAATTACCTAAAGGTTTTACTGTTAGCCTTTCTCCAGTCCTTCCCCCAGAGGGACCTACAGCCTTTCACAAGGGGAACTGTACACCGTGAGAAAGGAAACAATCAGACTTTCTGGGGTCTATTGAATATTGTTTCTTTTTTTTTTTCCAGACACGGCTTCTCTGTGTAGCTTTGGAGGCTGTCCTGGAACTTGAGCTGTAGACCAGGCTGGCCTCAAACTCACAGAGACCTACCTGCCTCTGCCTCCTACTGGTTCTTAATTGACTCTGATTTTGAGAGATCCCAAGAAACCTCTGGCCTTCCAGCTAAAGTAGGGGCTTATGGAGACCAGGTGATTAATGGAGTTTTGCCTGGAGTCTGGACTCACAGTAGGTTCAGTGAGTCCCCAAACTCATCTTGTGGTTATTTCACCAGTCCCAGAATGTATAATTGGGATATATATACTTAGAAGTTGGCAGAATTCTTACATTGGTTCCCTGATCCTGCAGAGTGAGGGCTATTGTAGTTGGAAACACTAAATGGAAGACTTTAGAGTTACCTCTGCCAAAGAAAATAGTGGAGCAAAGCCAGTATCACATCCCTGGAGTAACTGAAGAAATTAGTGCCACCATCAAGGACTTGAAAAATTCAAGTATCTCCATTTAAAGCTCCTATCTGGCCAGTGCAGAAGACATCTTGTTCATGGAGAATGACAACTGACTGTTGAAAACTCAATCAGGTAGTAACTCCAATTGCAGCTGCTGTACCAGATATGGTGTCCTTACTTGAGCCAATTAACACATCTCTTGGTACATGGTATGCAGCTATTGATCTAGCAAATGCCTTTTTCTTGGTGCTTGTCCATAAGAACACCAGAAGGAATTTCTTTCAGTTGATAAGGTCAGCACTATACCTTCACAGTTTTGCCTCACGAATATGTTCTCTCCTGCCCTATGTCATAACTTAGAAGGGATCTTGGCCATCTGTCTCTTCAACAAAATATCACATTGGTGCACTATATTGACAATTATTCTGAATGGACCAAGTGACCTGGAAGTAGCAACCACTTTGAATTAGTAACACATATGCAAATCAGAAGATGGGAAATAAATCCAACTAAAATTCTACTTCAATGAGATTCTTAGGAGACCAGTGGTATAACACATGCATAAATACTCCTTTCAAGGTAAAGGATAAGTTATTACTTCTGGCCCCTCCCACCACCAAGAAAGAAGCGCAATGTTTAGTGGGGTTATTTAGTTCTGGAGACAGCATATCCTTACTTGGGTACTTTACTCTGGCCCATATGCTGAATGACTCAGAAAGCTGTTAGCTTTGTGTGGGGCCTGGACCATGAGATGGCCCTTCAGGTCTAGGCTGCTGTGCAGGCTTGTCTACCACTCGAACCACGTGATCCAGCAGACCTAATGGTACTTGAGGTGTCAGTGGCAGATAGGGATGCTGTTTGGAGCCTTTGGTAGGTCACTATACTTGAATCGCAGAAGAGACCTTTGGGGTTTTGGAGCAAGGCTCTACCATCATCTGCAGACAACTATTCTGTTTGAAAGCTCTTGGCCTGACATTGGGCCGTAGTAGAAACTGAACGTTTGACAATTGGCCCCCAAGTTACTATGCAACCTGAGCTGCCTATCATGAACTGTATGTTATGTGACCCACAAAGTCATAAAGTAGGATGTGCATAGCAGCAGTCTATTAACAAATGAAAGTGGTGTACTTGTGGTCAGATCCAAGCAAGTCCTGGAGGCACAGGCAAGTTACATGAAGAAGTTGCCCAAATGCCTATAGTTTCTACCCCTGTTACAATGCTGTCTGCTGCCAAGCATGCACATTATGAGGTGTTCCCTATGATTGGTTGAGTGAGGGCCTGGCTTACTGATGGTTTTGCGAATTATGCAGGGCCCACACACAAATGAACAGCTGCAGCAACACTGAAAGACACTAGTGAAGGGTAATCTTCACAGTGGGCAGTACACATGGTCATAAATTTTGTTTGGAAGGAGAAACGGACAGATACGAGTTTTATTCATGGGCTGTAGCCAATGAATTGGCTGGGTGGTCAGAGATATGGGAAGAGCATAATTGGAAAAGAAGTGAGAAAGATATCTAGGGAAGAAGTGTGAATAGATCTCTCCAAATGGGTGAAGGATGTGAAGACTTGTGTCCCATGTAAATGCTCATCAGAAGATGACTTCAGCTGAGGAGAAGTTCAGTAATCACATAGAGTGAGTGATTCATTCCATGCACAGTCAGCCTCTTTCTCCAGCCATTCTTGACATTGCCAATGGGTCCATGAACAAAGTGGCCATAGTGGCAGAGATGGAAGTTATGCATGGTCTCAGTAACATGGACTTCCACTCACCAAGGCTGACCTAGCTACAGCTACTGCTCAGTGCCAGAGAAGAGACCAGCATTGAGCCCCAAATGTGGCAGCATTCCCCAGGGTGACCAGCCAGCAAGCTGGGGGCAGGTTGACTACATTGGACCCCTTCCTTACTGGAGTAGATACATATTCTGGTTGTAGATTTGCCTTTCCTGCACATAATGCTTCTGCCATAAAACCATCATCAGTGGACTTAGAGAATGCCTTACCCACAGTACGGCTTCTGACCAAGGAACTCACTTCACAACCAGAGAAGGGCAACGGTTGTTTCATGATCATGGAATCCACTGATATTACCATGTTCCCTACCATCCGGAAGCAGTTGGCCTGATAGATAGACTAAATGGCCTTTTGAAGACACAGTTACCACACCAATTATATGGCAGCAGCCCAGAAGATGATATATGCTTTGAAACAGCATCCAGGATTTGGTATGGTTTCTCCCATAGCCAGGATCCACAGGTCCAGGAATCAGGGAGTGGAAAGGAAAATAGTTCCACTCACCTATCACCCTTTAGTGACCCACTAGGAAAAAATTTCTGCCTATTCCCTCAACTTTGCTGGCATAGAAGTTTTGGTTCCAATGGTAGGGCAGGAGGTTCCTACCAGAAGCCACAACAAACACTCCATTAAACTGTTAAACTGGAAATTCAGGCTTGCCCCTGGCCACTTTGAGTTTCTTTTGTTTTTTCGAGACAGGGTTTCTCTGTATTGTTTTGGAGGCTGTCCTGGAACTCGCTCTGTAGACCAGGCTGACCTCAAACTCACAGAGATCAGCCTGTCTCTGCCTCCCGAGTGCTCCACTTTGGGTTTCTAATGCCCTTAAGCCAACAGGCTAAGAAAAGAGTATATATATATATATATATATATATATATATATATATATATATATATATGAGAGAGAGAGAGAGAGAGAGAGAGAGAGAGAGAGAGAGAGATTCATTCTATAAATTCTATTACTCTAGAAAACCCTGACTAGTGCACCAACATAGTGGGATTTTGGTATTTTGAAGATAGCTCTGGCTGTCCTAGAACTCACTTTGCCAGGCTAGCCTCAGACTCACAGAGATATACTTTCCTCTGCCTCCCAGGTGCTGGAATTAAACACATGCACCACTACCATGAGGTAACAGAGTGTTTGTTTTGTGCATTTTATTTATTCATTTATTTTTGTTTTGTTGTATGAGTGTTTTGCCTGCATATATGTCTGTGCGCCAAAAGCATGCAGTGCCTGCAGAGGCCAGAAGAGGGTGTCAGATCCTTTGTAACTAGAGTTACAGATGGTAGCTGCCATGTGGATGCCAGGAAGCAAACCTGGAAGGATAAGTGCTTTCCTTTCTTTCTTTCTTTCTTTCTTTCTTTCTTTCTTTCTTTCTTTCTTTCTTTCTTTCTTTTTCTTCTTCAAGACAGGGTTTCTCTGTGTAACAGCTCTGACTGTCCTGGAAAATCACTGTGTAGACCAAACTGGCCTTGAACTCACAGAGATCCAACAGCTTCTACCTCCCAAGTGCTGGGATTAAAGGTGTGTACCACCAACCCCTGGTGCTCTTAGCCATCTCTCCATACCCTTTATGCATTTCCTAAGAGCCCTAAGCCATGTAAGCTTCAGGCCCCTGAAGGCCTCAGTCTACCTTCAAGGAAGGACACATTCACTCTTCCTTGCTCTATACCCCAGCTGCCACACATCCCAGAATGACTCCTGTGCACGCCCTACATATGGCCATGAGTAAAAACTCCCCTCCCTTGTTCTGTGTAAGATCTTAGTGCACCTGGAAGCAGGAAGAGTAGCAGCTTGACACCTGGCAGCAGAAGCCATCGCATCCCAGGCCTTGCTGTCTAGAAGCCTTCTGCCCTGGGGTATATGTGGGAAGGGGTGGGCAGTGGGAGGAGGCACTGACCACTTATACCTGTTTCTTGTGTGTTTCTCCTTCCTGTACTCTAGGCTATGTGACATCCATCTTGGGTAGAAGGAGACCTCTGCCGAGGATCTGCGCACAGGACCAGAAGCTTCGGGCACAAGCAGAGCGACAGGCAGTAAACTTTGTGGTACAAGGTACAAGAGTCCCTAGCCTACCACTGCCTGTGGCTCCTTCCCTTAAGGCCCATGTGCCCTGATCCTCAGGTGTTTGGTAAATTGCTGTGGTACTTCATGTTTGTTATGAAGTCTTATAACTCTCCTCTGTCCTGCTTGACAGGTAGGTGTCACAGCTGCTGATGTGGTGGCAGGGCCATTTTTATGGTTAAGGCATTATTTTGGAAGGACATAGTGAGGAATGACTGCAACATTAACCCTTGGAAGCTGAAGTAGAATTGCCAAAAAAAAAAAAAAAGATAGAAAGGAAGAAAGAAAGAAAAGGATGGTCTATCCAGGACCCATGGTGGCCATTGTGTTCCCTCTAAAAGTAGGAAAATGAGTCCCTAGGAGCGTCACCAACCACAGAGCCAGTCCTAGAGATGGGTTACTTGACATGGGCTGGGACCCCTTTTTTCACACCCTGAGTATCTGGCTGGAGTCAAGCTTCCTCAGTAAGGCATCCAAACCACATCCCCCAGCACTGAGAAGGAAGCAACTCCCTTGCATTGGGGATGCATGATTTGCTTCCAGGCTCAAAAACTCCTTCATTGTTAGCCAGTGGAGTGAGCAGTGTCCATGGGAAATATCTCTGTAATAGCTCAGGTGCTGTGTGCCACATACCCCAGGCCCTAAAACAGAGTCCTGTGTCCACAGGTTCAGCTGCAGACCTCTGTAAGCTGGCCATGATCCGCATCTTTGCTGCAGTGGCCACATCCCCAACCCTGACAGCCAGGTCAGTGAAGAAGTCATTTTTTCAGGGCCCAGCCTTGAACTCCTGCCAAAGAGGGTTGTTAGGTACCAAAATGGCATTGCTCCTTCTACCCACCACATGTTTTCCCATCCTGCCCTAAGGACCTAAAGCTCTTCCCATGGGCCTCTACACACCAGGGTTCCCCTATCACTGCCTAAGTGTGTCAGCACCCCTAGTCCTGGGAGGGAATCTCCAGGAATATGACAGCTTCCCTAGATCTTAAAATGTGAAATGGGCCCCATGGAGCCCTGTGCTAAAGCCACAAGAGGGCTTTGGAGACATAGGAACCTGCTTGGCTATGGACTATGGTGTGGGGGTGGGGGTGGGGGGCGGGGGGAGTGGCGTTCCTCATCAAGCTTACAGTTTTCTCTTGGCCTGTAATATAATTCATATGAAGGCATGAGTTTTCTTTTATCAGCAAACCTCTTGTCTTTCAAAACTTTATTTCTTCAAACATTTTCCCCTGTCCATCTTTCCTTCTACCAGCCTTCTTGGGTGGTTTTCACACCTCTGACAGGAGTCTACTCTGTGGATTGGTATCACACAGAGCCAAGGACTCCATGCCCTATTGTCTGCTACCTTTAGAGCCCTGTTCCAGGCACCTTCCTATGGAAAAGAAATAGGTTGGGATGCTGCAAACCCTCTGGAAAGAGAACAAGAGGAAGGTGCAGAGACTACTGCTGAGCCCTGCCCCAAGCATGCCCAAGAGTTGGGAGCAGACTGTATAAATCTGGGCCCAGCTGGTCACCCCTCTCTGTCTTCTGTCTCGTGCTCCCAATGGGCATCTGCCCGCTCCCACTGTTCCTGGGCTGTGCACAGCCTGTGCTGACCATCCTGGCAGCTGCTGGAAGCACATGGCACTCTGCGTCTGTCACATGCAAGGCCACCTTGTTGCTTCTCTGTTTCTGTTTTTGGAATTGGTGGAAGATGTTGGCATATTAAGGTTAGGGTCTCCTTGGTGGCAATGTCTTTCCAAAAGGTAAGCACAGAAAATCTGACTCAGGGATACAGAGAAAAGGAAACTGAGGCAATATGCAGCATGCACCTTGTCCAAGTTCAGGCAGAGCCAAACTAGGGCTGGTGTCCTCCTCGGACTGCAGTCTCCTATCTTGTACCACTACACAAATGCTCTAAGAGGAAGCCACAAAGAATTCAGCATGGCTAGGGTGCTCCATAGAAGGGAACTGCCTGGCAGGATATTGACAAAGGGATGAGGTTAGGCCCTTCTGGAAAGTTCTCTCAAAGGGCCAGGATTTGTCTGCCTGTGTCAGGCCAACCAGATGCAAATACAGTAGCTCTGCATCCTATGGAGGTGTAGCCCCCTGGGAGCCTGGCTAGTCTAAGCCTGCATTCTTCTACTTCTCCTGCTGTCCCTGTGCCCCAGCTTCCAGTAAGTGTGATGTCTCTGAGGCTGTGATGGTGATGTGTGAGTGACTAACAGTCACACCTATTAGGTCCTGCCACACTGGCAGCTCGGAGTGCATGGTGTGATTTCAAGAAGTGTGAAAGCACTTCTGCTAAATCTGGGAAGAGTTACCAGTGCTTCTTCTGAGGTTTCTGTCCATTTGGAAAATAAACCCCTTGGGAGCCAAGGCCTGCCAGACACCTTGGTATTAGTTTAAGAAAACATGCCAGTGCTACAGCTTAATACCTACCATGTCCTACCACAGTCTGGCTTCTAGAAGGGCAGAGCTGATGCCTAGACAGAAGCAGTGCATAAAACACAAGGCACCCTCTATGAATGTCTCTGATAATGTGTACTCCACTATTCCATAGTATGGGCTCAGCATGATATTTCCATTGACTGCACAGTCTTGTTTTTTATCTTTTGGTTTTTTGTTTGCTTGTTTGTTTGTTCTTTCGAGACAGGGTTTCTCTGTATTGTTTTGGATGCTGTCCTGGAACTCACTCTGTAGACCAGGCTGGCCTCAAACTCACAAAGATCCACCTGCCTCTGCCTCCCGAGTGCTGGGATTAAAGGCATGCACCACCAATGCTGAGTGGCTGCACGGTCTTTAGGGTGTTGGCCTCTAATAACAATGACCTGGCTACAGTAGCCTGAGCTCAAAAAGATGTATCATTTTCCTGCCAAGTACAAGGCATAGAGGTTGCTGAGTTTGTTTTGGAAGTTCAGGCCCTTTCTTTTGGTGCCATGATAGAGGTAGCTACTCTGACCATCACAACACCTTCCAGGCAAGAGAAGGTAGTGATGGTCAAGACAACCCTTTACAAGCCTTCCTGGGAGTTGGAGAACAGATGACTTCCAGGTCACCCAATGTTAGAGGTGATAGTGTGTATGCTAGGAACAGCCTGTTCTCTTCCCCCACCCAACAACAAAAGGGTGATGGAGGAGAAGACAGATGGACAGGTCACCATAGAACTCTGTTGTCAAGTGCCATCATGGCCACTCTGGTCATGCGTTTGAAGGTTGTTGCTCTTTCCTTCCAGCCAGGGTTCACTATCCAATCCATTATCATTGCTGGGGTGTGTAGGTGGTGCCACAACTTCCCTGTGAAGCTCCAGTGCCACAGGGGAAACCAGCGCAAACAGCAGTTGGGGACATATGGCATTTGATTATTGCCCTTCAGAGTCCCACCCAGGAGACAGAACAAAGGTCACAGAGGACGGCACACATGGGATCCCTCTGTGCCCTCTACCCTTCCCTAGGGGCTGCAGGTCCTTGCCACCATCCTTTTTGCCAGTACTACACACTCCATCCCCTGCCCAGCACATGTCCCCAGAGAGCATTGCTTCCTAGATTCCTCTTCCTGCTGGTGCCAGAAGGGGCTCAAGGGGCCACACTGCTAGAGAAATGGAGCCAAGTTCAACTGGAACTGTGGTTTAGTGCCCCAAAGTACAGTACATGTTCAATCCTGTATGGGTCATCCAAAATATCCTGTATTTGATGTAGTTTTGTACTTTTAACTTTTACATTTTCCAAGTTCTGTTGACTATTTATATGACTTTTTTGGTTTGTTTTTTTTGTTTTTTTGTGGTTTTTTTTGGTTTCGAGACAGGGTTTCTCTGTATTGTTTTGAATGCTGTCCTGGAGGTCGCTCTGTAGACCAGGCTGGCCTCGAACTCACAGAGATCGGCCTGCCTCTGCCTCCCGAGTGCTGGGATTAAAGGCGTGTGCCACCAACGCCCGGCTTATTTATATGACTTTAAAACCGCAAATTTTAAAAGCTATTGCCCAATCACTTGCTCTAAGCTGAAGGGTATGCTCCCACCATTCTCTACTTAGCCTCCTTCCTCACAGCAGGAGTGACTCCTAACCACACCTCAGCTCTCCTGCCCCATCTGTGCTCCTCATCACATCCCTCAACCAGGGTCACATGCTCTTCTTCTACCCTGCCGGTTTTCCCTGAGTGTGAAATGCTCAGCCTGCTCGGGCTGGACAGCTCTCCTGAAATCATTTATCCCTCTCTCCTGGCCCCTTCTGCCCACTCCCTGGAGCTGTCCTTCTGATGGTAAGCAACCCCAGGCCTCCGTGCCAGAATGGCCATACCTACTCCACACAGAGCCACATTTTTTTTCTTTTTTGTTTTTTTTCGAGACAGGGTTTCTCTGTGTAGCTTTGGAGACTGTCCTGGAACTAGCTCTTGTAGACCAGGCTGGCCTCGAACTCACAGAGATCCACCTGCCTCTGCCTCCCAAGTGCTAGGATTAAAGGCGTGTGCCACCAACGCCCAGCTCAGAGCCACATTCTTTCATAACCCTAGGTCCCCTGTGGAAGTACCCACACCCACAGGTGACTTCCTTCCTCTCCAGGTTAGTTGCCCAAATTCATGATGAGCTGCTGTTTGAAGTGGAAGACTCTCAGGTCCCCAAGTTTGCAGGTACGTCCAGGGAGCATGGGGTAGTGTCACCCATCAGGAAATTTGCCATCTCTTTGAAGCTTCTCCCCTCTGTCCCTCAAGCTAGATGGCAGCTAGTTTGGTGAGCCTAGTAGGGGGAGGTATGTCTAGTGCTCCTGAACAGCCATGAAGCTTCTGTACACAGATTCCATGACTGAGTCTCCACTCAGGGCAGTGTAGAGAGATGGTGGCCCAAGCTGACAGGAGAGATCTTACTGTCAGGGCCACAAACTACCTTCAGAGGCATGACAGGAACATCAGACCTTTGCCAGAAGCATCGGGGATTGTGCTCTTCCATGCCCAGGCTATTTTGACTGGGAATGATAACCTGGTGCCTCCTCCTAGCCCTAGCACCATAGCCAGAGCTAGTGATACAAGCACAGTGCCTACCCACCTCAGCTGGCCTGCCTCTGCTGGGAAGAGCTGGGGTGGAAGGATGCAGCCAGCACAGTCACTACAGTGGCCAGAAGGGTGGCCTGAGAGTTCTTGAAGCTGCACCCTGAACCATGGATATAGACACTGGGTGTTGGACCAGCTATGAGTTTACATGACCAGTTGGTTTGAGTGGCATGTAGACCCAAGAAATAACAAGGTAACTTGGATCAGGCAGGACTGAGCCTGAAGGTCACCTTAGTCCTCAACTCTTGGGACCTGGAAGCCAGAAGGCTGGCCAGCCCCAGACCTACACAGCTGTAAGCAGCTGTTTTCCTGTTCTAGATCTAGTCAGAAGGATCATGGAGTCCTTGCAACAGGTGCAGAGCCTGGACCTACAGCTGCAGGTAAGGAGGCACACATCTGCCCAGCATCACTGCCATATCCCTCACCACTGGAGTCAATCCAGGGTGGGCAAAGGGTCCCACTCTCCAAAGGTCAGGATGGCAAGGAGTAAGGCAAGCACCAAGACCGCCACCCTCCAAGCCTCCACTTGTCCCTTCCCTGCTGAGGAACCCTTTCCCTACTGGATGACTTGTTGTTCCTGGCAAGAAGCCACCACCATTGTTATCTGCTGCTGTTCCTACCAGCCTCTGGCTAAACCCCTTCCCTGAGGCTCATCCTTGCTGAGGGTGTGGGCACCAGGCCCCACATATCCTAGGTACACTACAGGGCATGTCTAAACACAGACCCACTCTGCACCTGGCTGAACACTGCTTTGAAACAGCTCTGAGTTCCTGCCAGGAAAAGACCCCTGGGTGTTTCAGCACAGGCTCCCCAAAGCAGTGTGGACACTGGGCAGGGAGTGGTAAGATGGGAGGCCTTGAAGCCTACAGAGCCACCCAGGTGGTACCAGAAACACATCTTGTCACTTAAGAAAGTGTCCGGCCTCGTGGGTACCTCAGAACCAACCAGAGCCACAGAAGCGACTGACCACCCACCTTCCTGAGCAGCCTTGACTCTGCTCACAGGCTCAGAGGCCTTCCTGGGAAAGGCTCTGACCTGCTGGACACCCTGCTGCACACCAGGGCACTGTGCACCTCTGGACAGGTGGCAGCTTTGCAGGATTAAGGAGTAACACATGTTTTTACCCACTTGGTGGCAGAACCCCTGCCCCTTGAGGTAGTCTACAAAACCTATGCCTGTGTTGGGCAAAGAAGTAGGTGCTGGGGGCAGGGGAGGACTTGAAGTCCAGAAAACTAAACTTAGCTGCCATTAGGGGGCCCTCATGAGGCAGAAAACTATGGGAAACAGCTGGCGGCCAGCCCCTCTCTTCAGACACAGTGGCTTTGTCTAGTGCCTTGGGGAAAAGCGCACTCAAATAGGAGTCTTCTGCTCCCTAGCACCTCTCCAAGATAAGCCCTGACAGGGTGAGCACAGTTGTACTAAGACATTCCTATCATAAGGCACCTTGCCTGGGAGCCCTGCAGACCTACACACTGCCTGAGGCCTGGTAGGTAGGTAGCTCCACCATGGTAGGTGTGTGTGATGTGAGCACGCAACAAAGCAAGTGTGAGTACACACGTGTATGTGGCTGCTCTTGTGTGCCTGTCTCCCTGTGCATTGCTAGCTCTTCAACCTGCATGAGGCCTGGGAGGTGGCTGAGTTTCTCTTTGAAGGTCATTTCTGGTTTTCACCCCACAGGTGCCCCTAAAGGTGAATTTGAGTGTCGGCCGCTCATGGGGACAGCTGGCCCCACTGTAGGAGACTCTGGACTCATCCTGAACCACAACAAATCTCCTTGCAACAGCCATATACCAGGGAGGTCCCTCTTCAGTACCCACCCCAACCAAGTACACCTTTTCATCTTAAGTTTGTCTGTAGCCCTGGGCAACAGTGGGAGGAGTGAGTTGGTTTCCACCAATCCATCCTACAGCCTTTCCCTAGGTCATCAGCTTGCACTCTGAGGGCTAGACTGATGAAGTAAATGTGTAATAAGAAGCTGTCTTCTCCTCGTCTGAAGGGATTCTTCCTATGGGTGCACACACATGTACACTCTGCTCAGCAAGAGGCTGCCTGGGAAGTGTCTCAGCCCAACTTGGCCCTTGATGAGTGTCCAATCAGGCCCCATTCTTACCTGTACCAAACATGAGCCAGGATGGCGCATGCCCAGTAAGGGAGCAAGGGCACCACAAAATTTAAGGTAAAAAGACCCAGCTCCATGCAGGCAGCCCACTGGCCGTGTTTCATTTAAGATGTCTCAAAGATCATGTCACCCAAGTCCAGGAAGAGATCACCACCTCCCTCCTGCTGGCCGAGAAAGGTAGTCCCTGACCATGCCATGGTCACATTCCTCCTGGCCTCTGGGCAGGAAATATGGGAGGAATGCTGTCCAGGGGATGGACTCGATGTCTGAGTTTTGGAAACCCTTTCCCAGCCCCCAGCCTCCCTACTGACAAGGCTGACTGGTATCCTGTACCTGGGTCTGACAGGAAATGTGTCTTCTTTCACCATGATGTCTACACCCCTCAACCTGGCCAACACTGATACCTTCTTAGATCGAAATCTCAAATCATCCCCAAGATACTTGTGGGGAGACAGGTAGATGAGAAGCAGGAGGCTTCCAGCATCATTAGGGTCCAGAAGAGCCCCTCAGAAGAGTGAAGCTCTTCATGGACCCAGCCCTCATAAGCCCAGGGGTCTTGGCCTTGTAAATACCCAGATATCAGAAACAGGCCAGAACAGTGGGACTTGGCAGCCAGGAGACCACACTAAAGGTGTCTTAGCTGTGCCTGGCACCCGAAGACCAGGAACCAGCCCTCTGCTGGGTCTGAGTCGATCTCCACCCCTTACCCCTCCACCCCACAGCTAAGTTTTCCAGTAGACTGGCTGCTGCCTCTGTATCTACCACACTTAGGAAAGTGTGATGGGCTGCAACCGTCCATGGTCAAAGAGGAAGCCAGGTACCTCTTCCCTGATGGGGGAGACAGTATCATGAGCAGTTGGACTTCATACCAGTTGGGGAAAGGGGCCTCTCCCTGTCAGGGACACCAAGGCACTACCCCTGCCTCACTGATTCCACTCCTGCTGTAGGGTTCAGCTCAACCAAACAAGCAGAAATAGGCCAGTCAGTGGGAAACCCAGGATATCCACCCCAGGAGGTGCCTCAAAAAAGCACAGAGCCGGATTCCTTCAATTCTGATTTTATTGAAAAACAGCAGCATTGGGGGCTGTGCAGGCAGGGGCACACACCCACTTGGGCCCCCAGCCTGTCTTCTTGGGAACTCGGCTCGTCACCTGGCCCTAGGGGCTATTTTGGCACATCCTGGGGTCTCAGGACACCCCACCCCCATCATGGGCTCACAGTACAAAATCAGGAACAAACCACAACAGTGAGATCTACCACTGTGTCACACCTGCACCCTGACCAAACCCATTCTGTGTCCTGTCCAAAGGGCCTCCAGCTCCTCTACCCTACCCTCAGCTGAGGGGGGATGGGCAGAAGTGAGGGCCGGCAGAGGCTCAGTTGTCCTGGTGGGGTTATGCTACATTCACATGGAGCTGGGCAGGGGAGGGAGGGAATGGGCACAGTGAGAGACAAACACAGACCCTGCTTCTTACCACAAAGTGCCTCCCAGATCAGAGTTCCCGCTGATTCCCTCCCACACACAACACACATGCACACACCCATGCACATATGGAGATGCACACACCCATACACATATGGAGATGCACACACATGCACACACCCATACACATATGGAGATGCACACACAAATACTCGCACATGCTGACACACGTGAAACACATGAATGTGATTTCTTGGGCACATGTAGTCAAATGAGCACATGCACATATTCATACGATGTTCACGCATGTATACATGTACTCTCCGATGCACATGCTCACACATGTGTGCACAGATGCACATACACAAATAGGTATGCACATTTATGCAGGTATACCCCTTCTTTAAAATGGCTAATTATTGCTGTTTTTTTTTTAAAAATACATCCAACAGTGGTAAGTCAAGGCTCATCTTCTACCCAGACCCAGGCAAGCTCTACCCACCTTCCATGGACCCCACCCCTGCTGGAAGCACGGTGATGGCAGCACCAAAGAGCAACACAGCCCACGGTCTGCCCATACCCAGCAGTGTAGCCAAGAGCCAAGGACAGGACCATTGCTGAGGCCAGAACCAACTGAGAGAACGGGGAGCAGCAGGTGCGGGCAACAGTGCCACCACAGACAGGGAGACAGCCACCTCAGGTCAGCTCTCAGGCTGCACCTTGGTCCCTGACAGGAAGGTAGCCTCATGGGTCCTGCACAGCTCCTACCCAGCTAGGAAGTCATGCCCAGCCCCAAGAAGCCCCAGGCACCAGCAAGACCCAGAAACCTCTGTCCCAGGGTCTCTAGCCACAGGCAGTCCTGGAAGCCAGCTCCAGGAAGCGGTGACTGGGCTGCCATCTGGGGCTGGCAGAGGCAAGTGGGAATGGGAAGGATACTTTCCAGCAGCTAGTGAGGATACTGTGGCTTAAAGAGTCCCAGACATCAGGCCAAAGCCCAAGTTCCCTTCAGGTGTGTCCCTGACTACTTCTCTGATGAAGGGTACCAGTGCAGGATGGGAACTGTCCAAGCCCCTGAGACCACCAGCCTGTTATCCACAGGGCCTCCCCGCCACGTCTTCTCCCAGACCCAGCCATCTACCTCCTCAGCCCTGTTAACACATCCGTCAGCTGCTGCCCAGCCCCAGGGCAGTGCTAGGGTAAAGGGTGAGCACATGGGTGAGAGCAGAACAGAAGAGAGGTTGCCAGGGCTTGGCCTCACGACACTCAGGAGTGTGCCACCCCACCTTCAGGGACCAGAGCTTAGCACACGCAGGCCAGCCTCCTGGCGACAGCAGAGACTAGGCACTACAAAGACATGTGCCTAGGCAGTGGTGCACCAGGTCTGTGCTGTGGGAGCACTCCACCACCTCTTCTACCCTCTCTACTCTAAAACAGAGGCTTCCAAGCAAACAATAGGACTCCTGGAAGCCACAGATCCTGAGCACAGGGCCAGACCCCAGGCTGGCCTTCCCTGGACCTTTCCAGGCCTAGAGTACAGGTGCTGGCCACCTTGGAGGCCCAAGGGAGGAGGAGATGGCCAGCAAACTCAGAGGAGCTGTGCCAAGCACATGCCACCAGGTGGAGCAGGGAGGAGGGCCTCCATCGAGGTAGAAGAAACATCAGAATCCCGACAAACAAAGTCACATCAGTGCACATGGACAGAGCACTTAAGCCCCGGCTGGGATGAAGTGGACAGGCCCAGGCCCAGTCATGAGCATGCTCAGCTCCCTCCAGCCCAGGGAGACAGATTTGCCTCCAGGGCCTTAGGCCCTGCCAAGCTACATACTTCCTGGTGAAGTTCCATCCTGGTACAGTTGGAACCTACCCCATCACCCCTTCCCAGCATCTCTACCAAGTCTTGGCAGTAACTGAAGGCAGACAAGGAATAATCAAGAGCCCAGCAAGCTTTCCTTTACCCATGGGCTGTTCAGCAGGAAGAGATCCTCTTGGGCAGAAGAGCCACACCTTCCCCCCCAGGCTCCTAGGATGGAAGAAGCTACTATGAGTTCATCCCAGGTCAGTATCAAGGAGACATGGGTGGCTGCAGGATCCCCAGGCTCTGCCCTGACCCATCCCGGTGTCTTTCCAATCCCAAAGACTACAGGCCCCAAAGGCACGGGATCAGAGTTTTGGCAGCTGGTGGTATTTGGCAGACCTGGCTCCCACTTAGGTCCACCCGGGCCTCAGACACACCAGCAGCCTCTGACCCACCCCCCCCCCCAGACACCAGTAGTCCCTACACCCCCACAACAGCTAAGACTAGCCCCGAGCCGAGACCAATCCAAACAGAAAAGAGGAAAAAGGCACAACTGTTTGTTTTCCATTTTGCTAAAACACTTTACGTCTGTCTGTATAATCCAGATTAACAAAATCTGAGAGCTGCAAGAAAATAGGGTGCCAATTTCTGTACAGTCTACAAAACTCCCATCCCCGAGGGGACTGGGCACCACCAGGGAGGAATGTACAGGGGAGAGTGGGGTCTGTACAGTGTTCTGCAAATGCCTCAATTGCTAACAGGACAAAAGGCCCCTCAGGGAGCTGGCTTGTCTCACCAATTCATTCACTCTGAAGAACTTTTCTAAAACATGTAGCCTTGGTGCCAGGGGCCCGGCTCTATGGCCTACCCGGTTGCCACCCTTTATCCCCAAGCTCCACACAGAGGGTGTGCATGGGCTCTTATGCCCCACCCCCACGCCTCACACTGAAACATCAGCGCTGACAGCCACTGCCTTCCTTTCCCTGTCCCAGCCACCCACTTCCATCAGGCTGGACCCTAAGTGGAACCTCAAAGAGGAGAGGACAAGAGCACAGTTGGCCCAGCAAAGTAGTCTACAGTCAGATGGCTAGACCCACCCCAACCAGAGCTCCACCCCCAAGGCAAGCCCAGCCCTTCCTATTGGTCCCCTCAGTCCTACACACAGGGATTCGAGGGGCAGCCTGAGGCCTCAGAGACCAGGAATGCACTTTGGGGGAGGTCACACTAGTCTCCTTCCATACTTCACATTGAAACCTTCTACTACCTACCTAGCCACCCACCCCCATCAAATGGGGCCAGAGACCATGCATATGCTAGCACCACACAGATGTGTGTCTGGAGGCTCAAACTACCATTTTGTCCCAGGAATTTAAGTCATGCAGAGTGCTATTCTGTCTATGTAACTTATTAGACAATGGGTTGTTTCAGGCTGCGAGAAGCTGTGGCAGGCATTGCCAACAACAGCCTGAGCTAGTTACATTCACAGGGCAGACCCCACAAACAGCATGAGGCCACAGGGCCTCAGGCAGCTGGGAGGGGGCCACCTGATCTAACAGGTGTTGGGGGAGGTGTCCCCCTACCCCCATGAAATCCCCACCATGCTGTGCAGTGGATTGCTACAGGAACCAAACCCGGGTGACCAGCCAAGTCAGCCAGAGCAAGGAGGCACAGGGATCAAAAAGGGAAAGAGGTAAGATGATTTCGAAGCAAAGCAGGAGTGGAGAGAGCCAGGTTAGGCCAGGTCAGGCCCCACCAGAGAGCAGACAGGGTCAGGCAGGTCGGCCCTCCAGAGGCCAGCTCAGGACAGGACAGGGGTGCTCACCGGCTCGGGCCTGAGGTCCAGGCTGGGTAGGGCAGCGGGGCAAGGGGCTGTGGCATGCAGCATGCTGCAGCCAGGCCGTGTCCTCAGCATGCACAGGGCAAAGCAGGGCCTGGGGCCAGCTTGGCCTCCCACAGGGCAGTGGCTGGCCAACCCAGCAGGCCACTCTTCCAGAGGCCAATGGCTGAGCCTTAGCCTGGCTGGGGGCCAGGGGTCTGCTCCTTGGGGGGCTGGTTGTAGAGGTTCTGTGCTTGGTGGGCAAGGCTAGTCCTTCCCTGATGGAGGCAGGCCGGGCAGCTTTGTGGATAGTCCAGGTGGTCCACAATGCTACTCTTCAAGGCATGACGAGCCACTCTGATGGGCTGGGGAGGCAAGGGCTGTGGCTGCAGACAATTCAACCCACCACAGTGTTGCAGATGAGCAACACCCTGTGGCCCCCAAAACCAGCCAGGTGATGAACCAGCATGATGCTGAAAAAGGAAAACCCAAACTAACGCCAAGGTGAGCATTGGAAAGCAGGGCCGCACTGGGCAGCGAGCAGGAGGGCAGAGGTGAACGGGGGCAGACAGGGTGGTGGGCAGGTGGTGGTGGTCACTCCTCGCGTAGCTGCAGGCGGTAGCGGTGGTAGCGGACCTGGAAGAAGAGGCGCTCGGCCAGCGAGAGGGTCATGCCAGGCAGCACGTAGTGATCGCTTGCGCCCATGTGTCTGAAGCCCAGTGACTCATAGAGCTTGTGGGCTGCCACCTTAACAGCTGTGGTGCCCAGTACCACTGCAGAGTAGTTGTGCAACATGGCAAACTCCAGCACCCTCCGACCCAGAGCCTTGGCGATGCCTTTGCCGCGGAAACGTGAGTCCACGGACATGCGGAGCAGCTCCACAGTGTTGTCCTCCTCATGGGCCCGTGCGGCCACGATGCCCACAACGTTGCCATCCAGCACAGCCACCCAGAAACAGGAACCTATGAAGGACATGACAGTCAGGGACATTTTGCATGGAAGGCTAGAGAGACTTCATAGCTACCCATTCCAGCTGGGCAACAAGTCAAGGTATCACAATGATGCCCAATCCTCCAGTACTCTGGCCCCCCTTTCAGCTGTTTTGGACACCATGGGAGGCCATAATTAAGGATTAAGCAGGTAAGCTGCCTTCTACAGACCTCCATGAGCAGCAAAAACATTCCAACAGCCTTAGTCCAGGCTAACCTGCCCAACTTTGCATGACTGGATCCCATAACACAGGCAAACACAATCAACTCCAGCCTGAGTCTATACTGTCCTGGCCAGAATAGTAGTTGGGAGGTGCCTAGGAGCTAGGAAGGCCTTGAAGAAGCAGATTTCTAACCCAAGACCACCTGAAAAACAGGCAACCACAGCCAAGGCCTCAGGACCAACTGACCTACTCAGAATCCCAACCTGGGCCTGCCATCCTCCTCCTCCAGGATCCTTGCAGGGACAGAAGCCAGAGAATTTTGTTTGTTTGTTTGGTTTTTTTTGTTGTTGTTTAGTTTTGTTTTGTTTTTGAGACAGGTTTTCTCTGTATTGTTTTGGAGGCTGTCATGGAACTCGCTCTGTAGATCAGGCTGGCCTCGAACTCACAGAGATCCACCTGCCTCTGCCTCCCAAGTGCTGGGATTAAAGGTATGCACCACCAACACCGGGTCAGAAGAATGTTGTATAAATACCAGTGAGAGAGACCACAGACAGCCAGATACCCCCAAGCCCCAAAGACCCAGCCTCTACTGAACAACGAGCCTGATGACCAGGCCAGCCATCTCCACCTATAGCAAAGCCAATCCCAGCTTCACTCCTACAAGGGGAAAGGAGGGGATAAGGAGTTGGGATGGGAAGGGTGCTGAAGGGCACAGGCCATTGGGAACCCAGTCACCTTTGGGAACCAGAGGTCCATAGTCAAGGGGATGCCCAGAGACCTTTCTGAAAGACAAAGGCTGAGGGTCAGTAAGGGAGAGCATCTGGCTGGCCAAGAGTGCCTGTGCCGTGGGATCTGGCCTTCCCTCAAAGGACCAACCTTGCCCCAAAGGCTCTACACCTTTACTTGCCCTCACCAGGCAGCAGGACACACCCCGACCTTTACTTCTCACCTCCTGGGGGGCTCTGGGGAGCCCAGCTCCTTCAGTACAGACCTCACTCTGTAGCTGAAGGAGGTGCCACCCCACCCTCCACCAGTGTAGCACAGAAAGCAGAAGCTCGGGAGGGCCCGCATCCCACCCTAAGGGGAGCCCTCTTACCAACTACCCCACACCCACCCACGCAAGCCAGAGGAGGTCAGAACAACCTCCAGCGAGTGTTGTCACTCTCCCCAGGTCTTGTCTCCACGTTTGCATGGGAACTCTCATAAATCCTCACATTCCCATGAGCTGCTGCCCAGCGTTTGCTCTTGTGGGGTCCTATAAACCCAGCAGACATTGAAGGGTTAGCAAAGATTGCCACACACTAACCCCTGGGGGACTAGAGCTCAGACAGGGCACACAACAGGACCTCTGGCCACACCCATGCCATCTACCCAACCCACTGCAGCCATTTCCCCCTTCTCTTCCCAAGCAATGCCAGTTAGGTGGAGGGTCCTGCAGAGGCCAGGAAGCTACACTTGAATGTAAGGGAGGGCTACGGAGACCAGCAGGCACCCAGGCCAGCTGGGTAGGAGGTTGGGGCACAAGATGGGACAGCTGGAAAGGAGCTGGCGAAAACTATAGCTGGCAGAGCCAGAGGGGCTGCCCTTCCCTGAAATAGACCCAACTCCTGCTGGTCAGTTCCCTATCCTCAGCCCCCGACATCCCGAATGTCTTCCCTCTGGTCCCAAGATCCACCCTGCTTCAGGGCTTGTCTGGGGGAGAGGCCAGTCTCCCAGTCACTCTTCCTACAGAAAGCCCTGGGATCAAGCAATACCTTATTGTAAACAGAGTTCTTAATAGGCCTAAATAATGTAAAATATCATCACACTCTGCTCCCTGGGACCTCCCGTATGCTGCACAGGCTTCCTCCACCCAAGGCACTCTGCTGGGCTGGCTCAGGATCCAGCCAGGACTTAAAACTCCCCAACACACATACACAAGGCAGGTACCAGGAAAAGGTGTTCAACAACGGGCACAGTGGAGTCAGAGCACCAAGGAAAGGACTTTGCTCTGGCCTCCCCAGCAGTCACTCCTGTACCTGGAGAAGAGGGACAGGGTGGGCAGAGCTGGAATTCCAGAACTCACCAGGTGGCTTCATGTAGTACTGCTCAATGTCAGCCATGTCCGTGTGCAGCGCACACTCCAGGTAGGCCAGAATCACCTTTCGACTGTAGTAGTAGCGCAGGGCCAGGAGCCCAGCGGGCACCAGGCATGTCAGCAGCAGTGAGCGGGTCACAGCAAAACAGAGGGCTGCAGGCAAGGGGGCACAGGTGAGGTGGCGGGTGCAGAGAGGCACCGAGCCAGGCTGGACACGGGTGGGCCCCACAGCACCCGGAGGCCAAACCACCTTGGTAAATCAGTGCTTAAGGATGCGCCCCACCAGGGACTTTCTCTGTGTAGGTGCAGTCATGGCCGCAGTCCCTTTCTATGCTTCCTCATTTCCAAGCTCTCTGGCGTAAACACCTGCTACCTTCACAACCTGAAGCAAAGGTCCACAATACAGCCTAGGCCAGGTCCGCGCTGGTCAGCCCTTGGTGCCCCAGTTTCCAAAAGGGCTCTTGCCTACTCCTCCTAGCACGGTGCTAAGTCAAAGAGCTGGACAGACACACCAGGGCACTGCCTAACCAAACAGGTCACCCCACTCCGGTGTGAAGGGGCCCAGTCAGAGACATCCCTGGGCAGCTTCTAGGCCCACAGGGTCAGGTGACGAGCACCACAGTGCTTCCAAACTCATTTTATGCTGTGGAGGAGGAAGAGGAACTAGAGCAAAAGTTGCCTCCCTTGAATGACCTTGGGAGAGTCGCCTCAAGCTCCTCATCTGCAGAATGGGATGACATAAATGGGGGGGAGGGATGTGTTTCAAGACCGCACAGGATATCCTCCCTGTGGCCCTGGCTCTGGCGAACAGCCTCGCTGGCTCCCCGCGGAGCTGGCTGCCTTCCCGTCATAAATTAGCACTTGAGCCTCAGGCGGCCTCCCCCGCCCGCAGATTATATATAGTTGTCGCGCCGGGCCGCAGCTGCAGCGCTACCTGCCCTGTCACGCCGCCCCCACCCGGGATGCCCCGCGACAGGGAGAACGGGCACCGCGGACTGAGTTGATGACCAAGTGCTTCCCGGTCCGCAGCGCCTGCACTCGGCCCGCGCCGGTTCCCACGCCCGGCCCCGGCCCCTTGGCCGTAAGCCCGCAGCGCTGCGCCGCGGGTTCTAGAGGGTCTCTTCCCCGCCGGTCCCGCGCACCGACGCGGCACCCGGGCTCCCAGATGGGGGCTCAGGAAAAAGGCAGACGGTCCCCGAAGGGGGTCCGCTGGACCCGCTAGTGTCGGGCCGGGCCCGGGACTGCGGCAGACCCGCTGGCCCCCCGGCCCCCGCGGCGCACTGACCCGCCAGCAGGGCGTAGAGCAGCTGGATGCGCGGGTGCTGCCGCAGGCCGCGAAAAGCCGTGTTGGGGATGCGCTCCAAGATGCCGTCGTAGAAGATGCGGCGCGCCGCCTCCTGTTCGGCTGCGCGGAACTCGCGGATGCACACGCCGCGCCCCTCCGGCGGCCCCGCGCCCCCCGTGCCTCCGTGGGGCTGGGGACCTGGTGCGGGTGGGGGCGCGGCGGCCGGCCCGGGCGCTGCGGGCAGCGGGGGCCACATGGCTCCGGCGGCGGCGAGCAGCGCGTCCTTCTTGGCCCCCGGCAGTGCCTCATGATCCTCCGCAGCCACGATCTTCGTCTCGCAGACCATGTCGGGAGGCCCACAATGCATGCACCCGGCCGGGCGGCGCAGCGCGGGGACGCGGGCCGGCGGCAGTGGGCAGAGCCCGGGCCCAGGGCAAGGGCGCGGCGCCCTCGGACCCGCGGCGGCGGCGGCGGCGGCGGCGACGGCAGCGGCAGCGGCAGCGGCAGCGGCAGCAGCTCAGGGGCGCTGGGAGGAGGCGGCGGGCGGCCGGGGCGCGCGCAGGGAGCTGCGCCGCATTTTGGAGAAGTATTTATAATGCAGCAGCGCCGGTGCAGTCGAGGCGCCCGGGGTCCCGCAGGGTCCTAGCGTCCACTGCATTGGCTGCCGAGGGTCACCATGTGATCTCGGGGGTGGGAGCTGACGCCGCCTCCGCGCCCGCCCGATGGCACGCTTGGGCTGCGCGGCCGGCAGATCGCGGGAGCACGGCGGGGCCGGGCGACGAGACTGCGTGGAAGCGGCCAGGCCAGTGGTCCTCAGTGAGCGCGCGGGCGAGCGGCAGCCGGGACAGGGCGCTCGGAGAGGCGCTGCGTGGGGGGCTTGAGGCTGGCCCAGAGGACAGCGAGTGATGGACGCCTCCCACCCCGCCCCTGAGCACCCGCAAAGCTGCCGCTGCGCTCGGGCCTCCGTGCCTGCAGCAACGCGTCCTCCTCCTCCTCCGCGGCCGCTGGCAGCAGTCACGGAAGTGTCTCCGTCTCCCACCCCTTTGTCTGAACGCGGCGCCTGGCCGAAGTCCTCGGGAGGGGCAGCATGCTCCCCTGGCTGGAGCCCTGCCAGCCTGCGGCCGGGGCCGAAAAGACTGAGGGAGTGAGGACACGACTGAAGTGGGGTATGATGCCCGCGCCTCTTGACGCAGGGCCGCACCCCACCCCACTCCAATATGACACCCGACGCTCCCGGCAGCAAGCATGCGAGATTGCAGGACCCCTCCCGGCTCGCCCCCTTCCCCGGCTTCCGCGGCCCGCGCATGCGCCCCGTGGCCTTGGTGCAGGTGCAGCGGGGGCTCGCATCTGAACCGCATCTTACGGTCCCTAGGAGCAAGAGGTGCAGACGCAGCAGACTGGGCACGCATGGGGTGCAGGCCGGTAACCAGGTTAGGGAACACGTCGTGGCACATTCTCTTTCCTCCGTCACAGGGATAGGCCCCCCCAAACTGAGTTCGCCCACATGCTCGCGGACACCCTGACTTCTCCAGGCCTGAGGACTCGCTCTCTGCGTGATGCCACAGCAGAGTAGCTATGGTCACCTAGAGGCTGGAGGCACCTGGCCTGCAATAGGAACCTGGGAGTAGGGTGTGGAGAATCCACCACCCAGGGTCCTCAGCGCACGAATGCTGGGGAAGAGAAGACCAGGCCAAGGAGGATTTCCCTCAATGGGTTTTCAAAACACGGGCATATGTGGGTCCCGGTTGTGATCTTCCAAAACACTGAAGCTTAAATCTCTAAAAATGTCAAGGGAACTCACTGATAGTACCTGAACAAGCTGAGACCCTTGACCCGCCACATTGGCCTCTTATGGGTCCTAAGGTTGACCACCAAGTGGTGTTCAGGAACTGTATATCAGGCTGTGAAGACATTCAGGTGGGGGGCTGGTAGAAGGAGAGGCTGGGCATTGAGGAGACATCAGGTGAAACCAAGTACGTCTGACTCAGGACCCAAGGCTTGAGGGTCACTGAGGACCCTGAAGCCTTAGAGGTAAAAAAGTAGTCTAAGCTCTATAGGGACGTGGTTCTGCACCGCCAGGCTCAGGGGCCAATACTATTATCAGCGCGACCTTGATGGGCCCTCCCTGTTCTGCAGAGGTCCCTTCCCCTCTTGGCCCTGACCACACCCTTCAGTGCCTCACCCTCCTGGCACCATATGCCCCCCGGTAGCCATGGTGGAGGACTGTGCTGTGAAACACATCAGAATCGTTTGGAAGTGTAGAGGGGCACAGCCACTTAGAAGGGCCTGGAGACCCAAAGACTTTGGGTTGCGAAGACAACAGGGCGTTCAGTAGCCTTGGTTAGCCTGGTTCCTCCTCCCTGTCGTGGGGCGCCCTCTGCCGGTATCTCTTAGGTCATTCCCGAGTAGCATCAAAGTCCTTCCTGATAAAGACCCAGCAGGGAACCACTACCTCTCCTAAACGCCACTCAAGCCTACTCCTCTGCTTGGGTCCCCAGGAAGACTCTGGAGACCCAAATTGGCTTCCTTAAGACCTCCGTTGCTGAATTCTCTTTCCAGGAGCCTAGAAGCGCCTTCCTATATATAGTTCGACAGAGGTGAAGACCTCTGCCCAAATTTCAGAGACAGAGTCGGGGCGGGCATATCCTGAATCCCTACTCTTCAGGCTGGGATGTTTCCTTAATAGGGCAGTGGACCCTCCACCCAAGGTGTGTCCTCTAATGATGTTGGGATCAGAGGACTTATCCTTGTCCAGCGTGGCTACTCCAGGGTCTATGGGGGGAGAATGAGCCAGGCGGTAAAAATGTAGAGAAAAAAAGAAGGCGCTGGATAGACACACAGCCAACGTAGTCCTGGGAAATGACCCTGGGCTGGCCCCTGAAAGGTATAAGCCGCTGAGGACTGGGGGGAAGACAGGAGCCTTTAAGAGAGCAGAAGAATCCAAAAAGCAGGAAAACAAGCCCATGAATCATAAACATTCATACACACACTCCATACATCCACTCAGCGCTTCATTCAGCGAGGACTCCCTCTGCTCCCTAGAGGGCAACCCGTGTAGGAATGCACAGCTGTCTGGGAACAGGAACAGAAGTCCAGGCAAACATGAGGGTTGGACTCGGGCTGGATAATGAGCAGGCAACAGTTAGTCCAACACTCAATCCAGGAAAATGGAAGGTATCTTAAAGAAAATGCATGTCATGTGCTTCGCCATATGTCATTGAGCCAACGACAACCAGGAAGGCTGCTCCAGGGCTCCGGGACGATGCAAAGGCCATTGGCAAGTCTAGACTTGCCAGGTGTCTGCTGCGCATCCTCCATCTCTGCTCCTTCCAAGAAACCCACGTCAAGCAGACCCACTTAGACTATCTTTGGTCAAGACCACCAGTAGCCAAAAGTGCCAAACCTGTTGGTAGTCTTGGTGTTTGCTTAACCTCAGCACACCACCCGGAACATGCTTCAGTCTGCTTCGTGGCTGCTGCTTCTACTCTGAGGTGCCTCTCTTACTGTCATCTCAGCTCCGCTCTCCTGTCCACACTCAGGCGCAGAGAACTCAACAGTGTGACTGCTCCGTCCTTCTTTCTCTGGTGCTTGTCCAGGCATACCTTACAGATGCAATGCTCTGCCCTAACACCAAATCCTCCTGGCTCTGTTTTTTCTTTTCACTTGTCTTTTCTTTGGGGAGGGCTTTTTTTTGAGACAGGGTCTCTCTACATAGCCCTGGCTGTCCTGTAACTCACTGTGTAGACTAAGCTGGTGTGGTGATATTTTGTTTGTGATCTAACAAATAATTCTTGCCTAAAGATCAGAGTGCAAAGCTAATCTAGCCATACTAGTTAGCCATAGAGGGAGGCAGTGGTGGCATATATCTTTAATCCCAGCAGCCACACTAGTTAACCATAGAGGACAGGCAGTGGTGGTACACACTTTTAATCCCAGCACTTAGGAGACAGAGGCAGATGGATCTGAGTTCAAGGCCACTCTGGGCTACATGAAATTGATGCAGTTTGAAAGAGAAACAGACCACACAAAGGTGATCCCAGCATCTGGAGTGACACGCCTCTAATCCCAGCAGTAAGGAGATGGAGACAGGAAGGGATATGGCTGGGCAGAGAGAGGAATATAAGGCAGGAGGAGACAAGAGCTGACCTGAGGAGCAGTGAGTTCGAGGACAGGCTCATCCCTTTGGTCTGAGCATTGGTAGAGATAAGAACTCTATAGTGGCTGGCCACTCTGCTTCTCTGATCGTTCAGCTTTCATCCTGATAGCTGACTCTGAGTTTTTATTAAGACAAAAGCTGGCCTTCCTCTCCCACCCGAGTGCCTGGTCTAAAGGTATGTGTCAGTGTGCTCCACTTCTGTTTTCAAATACGCCTAGAATCCTTCTCATGCAACTACCACCCAGTTTTTCTCCATCCATGGTGGGTGCAACCACAAGCACCCTGCTCACGCAGATCTAGATTCTACTGGCTCAGAACCTGCTAAGGCCAGAAAGAGACCTCAGTGAGTGCAAGTGCCTGCCAAGCAAGCCTGCTGAATGAATTCAATCTCTGGAACCCAGAGTGGAAGAGGACAGCTATCTCCCCAGCTGTCTTCTGTGCACACGCATGTGCATACACACACACACGCGCACACACACACTTTAAAGACCACAAAGCTCCAAGGAGCCTAACCAGACAGGCTTCCTTCCCCAACTTCTGCAGCCCCCGGACTGGCTTGGCTGAAACATGCCTCTCCACCTCCAGACCCCTCTATCCTACCTTCCTGACTGATACCCCTACTTTTTTTCCATAGGAATGTCCCAAAGAGGACCCTACACCATACTTTCTTGGCTATTTGTATCAAGGGCTAATAAGAAGCATAAAACACAGGACAGTTAATCTTGAATTTGGAGTAAACAATACTTCTAGTGTAAGTACAGCCCATGAACATTGTATAAAGGGTACTGAAGTGGTTCTGTATTCACATGCTAAATCTAATAATCTACACCTAGAACAAAACTTGTGTAACACACTTCTGGTCTCGCCTGCAACTTAGGAATGGCCAGGAGTGAGACCAATCAATGGGACAGGGGTATACCTCTACCTCCTTTGCTCAGGGAGAAACCCAAACAGAATCTGGCTGGTGCAGCACACCTGGACTGTCGTCTCAGCACCCCTCCAACAACTCTTTGTGGGGCGTGGTGCTAATGAAGGAACCAGTGCCCCAGATAGGCCAGTGCTGTGCCTTGGGTGAGGCACTCAAGCTCAGCCCTGCTGTGCTCCAGTATGAGTGCATGCTCTTGATAAGGAAAAAAAAGCTTTAATTTCACTTGCACAAAGTTTCCAGTAAAGAAGAAAGCTGTTCTCACTTTGCTGGAGGTTGGCCTGCTAGGCATTTAGCCCACATATGCAGATGTAATCGGGGCCACTAACTCCCACACGGATGTCCTTGGTACCGGGGCCAAGCTTGGGTCTGCAGATGGAACCATCCAGCTGTCCCTCCTGGAAGGAATGTTACCCACTGCCTGTCGCCCACTGCTGCTCCCTTCTCCAGAAGACCCAGGTTAGGGTCCCAGAGCTCAGTTTCCACAGAGCCATGCTTAACCCGGTACAGAGAGGCCGTGGGAAACTCAGAGGGGAGGCCATTTTCAAGATCCCCTGGACTCCAAACTAGGGCAGGCTGGCTGGGGCAGGTCTGAGTTAGTGTCAGTGCCTGTAGGGCCAGGTGTACCTCATCATGGGCACTGCTGTGGGGCGGTGCCAAACAGGACCTTACAACCTGTGACAGAGAAACCAAGACCCAGAGAGGGTTACTACAGGGCACCAACATGGGTGACTCTGATGGCCAGAACAGGGACACAGGACACAGCATGCTAGCAGGCATTTATTGACAGGGAACATCACTGGCCAAGGGTCTTCAGCGTCCAGCTGGCCAGCAGGCACACAGAGCCCGGCGCTCAGCCTGCAGCAGAAGGGTCTCCGTCTGCAAAGGAACCAGAACCGTGAAGATGGGAAGAGTTCTCCATAGACACCTTCCCAAGCCTTCCGGGCTTCTTCACTTCCACCCAGGTCCCCTTCTGGGGCTTCCTGGCCTCCTCACCTTGCCCCTCAGGTGTCTTATAATCCCATCCCCTCCAGAGGAGCTCCCTCCTCACACCCACCACTCAAAGCTCCTCCCCATGCACTTCCACTGCCCAGTCCACAAGAGAAGCAGAGGCCTCACTGGGGACCTGGGAGACACCAGCGTCGGGAGCATCCTCCTGACTAGTCCAAAAGGGCTGGGCCCAGAAAGGGTCTTTCCTTCCCCCCACTTCCAGGAATTCTCCTACAAAGCTCAACTCCCCAGGGCTGGAGAGACACAAGTTCACCCAACCTGTGACGACCTAGCACTCAGGGCACAGACCCAGATCTCTGCTCCTGCCAGCTTCCCACTCTTCACACACCATGGCCTCTATGCCCAGCCCCAGTCTCTTCTCCCCACTCTGAGCTCATCTCTCGCGGAAAATCCTAGTTGAGTACACTGTCCGTGGAGTACACTGTCTACCACAAGTCACAGGACAAATTGCCCTGAGGCCTTGGCGGAGGTTACACAGTGCACCGGGCGTGGGGAGCGTTCTCAGGTGAGGTCTTGGGATGCCTCCCCGACCTTGAGTACTCACACGCGCGTCCAGGCTGTAGGCCGTTTTCCGTAGGTCCTGAAGGGCGCGCTGCATGAATTCAAACGCGTGGCAGTCCACACACGGACGGCCTGCGGGGACGGGGATCGGCGTCACGTGAGGGGGGGGGATACACCGAGCCCCAGCCAGATCCCAGCCGAGCGCCCAGCGGCGTCCCAGTCCCTGTCGCCCGCCCTCCCGTTTCCACCCAAGAAGTGACCGCGCAGAAAACAAAGCCGCCTCCCGCACGCCCCCTCCGCGGGCACCTACTCTGCGCGGGGACAGCGCTCCCGGCGGCGGGCTCGGCGCGGGCGCCCAGCAGCGCCAGGCTCAACAGCAGCAGCAGCAAAGTCGGCGGCGACAACAAGGACCTGGGCGCGGGGGCCATGGCCAAGGAGGGAGCCCGGGGCCGCCCTGCAGCGAGCAGCGCGGTCAGTGGCACCGCTTCACCCGAGCGGGTCCGCGGGCGACGATGCCGGCCCCGCCCACCCCGGCTCGCGACCCACAGCCCAGCCCCACTCGCGCGCCCCGCGAACTCGGGTGCGCTTAGCCTAGTCCCACCCTTCCCGGGGCCTCGCGGACCCCACCCGACCGCGGAACCTTACCGCGGTTCACGGGAACCGCGACCAGCAGCGCGGGCGACTCGGGAAGACGCACCGCGACCCGCCAGCGCGCGCATGCGTCCGGGCCGACCCCGCCCGGGTCCTGGACGTCGTCGTCATGGAAACACCGCGGTCGCGCGCTCCCGGCGCGGGCTGCTCCCACTCTGCGCGAGGCTTCTTAGCGTACTCGCGCGCAGGAGCGCCCCAGAGGACGCAGGAGCCCGTCTGGGGGCGCCTGTCGCCACCTCCCCATTCTGGCTGCGCGCTCAGTGCTCGGCCAGCACCCGCGGCCTGGGCGCTGTTTCTCCACGGGGATCACTTGCTGGTTGCCGCCGAATTTGATTTCGGTCTCCCCAGGACCTACGCGTGTGGGAGGCCAGCGTGAGAGCCAGTCCAGGACCGGCCGGGAGCCGCGCGCAGGTTGAGGGAGTGCACCTCCTTGGAGCCCGCAGTCAGGAGAGGGCCCGGGGCGCCACACCACACTCTAGTGCCCTGCCCCTTCACGGTGTCGAGGAGGGGAGCTCGCTCTACCTCGCAAAGCAAGGCTCTGGTTAGACTTGAATCTTGAGGAATTGGCCCAAGCCATGGCCGTAGTGGGGTGGAGTCCCTTTCCACTCTGTTTCATTCCAGCATCTAACTAAGCTGACCATGACCATGAGCCACGCCGGAGGGTCCAGGTCAGCCATTTGCTCCTTCCCACCCAAGCACACTACACACTCTCTTGAGAAACCCCGCTGAGATTTCTATTCAAATCACACAAAAATGACCTCAAAGGTCACCGGAACTGTGCCTTAAAGACTAGTTTATTATAAGCCAGGAGAGTTACCGAGGCTGGGAATGCAGTTGCCTGACAAATTGGTACTGCACATGGCAGGCGCGATCTCTTGTATAAATTTCAAATTTTATCTGGTGGCACTAGTTTTATAGTTGGGTGACATTGGTGATGCATTCTGAGAAATGTATTAGTCACCGGGATGCTAAGTCAGAAAGACAAGGTAGGGTAACTATTATAGGACTCAAGCCTGAGGTCTTTTTCGCACGTGGTCTCCACAGTTACCATCCGGCTCCATGAGGCAATGTCTTCAGTTCACAAAAACCTGTCGCTCCTCTCTTTTCTCTCTGACTCCGACTCCTCTCTGTCCTCCCGCCGCACCCCACCCCTCTGCCCCCTGCCTTCCTCTGTCCCCTTGAGGCCAGCAACCCCCAGAGTTTCGAGGCTGTCTGGGTCTCTATCCATCTGGCCCGACTTTCTCCGGAGATTGTGGTGAGCAGAGCAGCCACGCCCCCCATCCCTTGCGCACCTGGACTTGAAGAGCAGGGACTTCCCCTTACTTGGTATTAAACAACCCTGTGAACAGCTTCCTCCAGGAGGAAGTTCCTCGGGGCGTGCCGTGTGGCTGAGTTCCTCTAAGGACAGCCACTCGGGACAAGTCAATAGAAAGAGAGTTGGGACACACTTAGATTTAGGTTAGATTTGAGACATTAAGTGCTTTTGGATTATTGATAATGTATGACTTGGGCACTTTGGAGGTTATATTATTAATCTGCATCTTAGGTTAAAATATTAGGTTTTTAAAAAGCATTTTGCCAGCTGGGCATATAGCTCAATAGTAGAGCACTTACTTACCCTGGGTTCAATCCCCCATACCAGAAGGAAGCAGGGAAGAGGGAACAAAGACATACACTTTGCTTTACTAACCCTAGTGACACATGCCCCAGACTCAGGGGACTGAGGCAGGAGGGTCAGCCCAAAATAAAGAGCACAACCTGGTCTCTAGTGAGACCCCACTCATCTCTTCCCTAAGAAACGGTATACTTCTTTTTGGTTTTGTTTTTTCAAGACAGGGTTTCTCTGTATGTAGCCCTAGCTGTCCTGAAACTCGCTCTGTAGAGCAGGCTGGTCTTGAACTCACATCCACCTACATCTGCTGGGATTAAAGGCAAGCACTACCACTGCCTACCTGGTATACTTGCTTTTTTTTAATCTAAAGAAATTTTCTTTTGCAAGTGAGGTTGTAAATGGTTTGTGGGGTGCATGTAAGGAGTGCTGATAATATAAAAATATAAGATGTTGGTCCAAAGCTGGAGAGATAGCTCAGTGGTTAAGAGCACGGGTTGCTTTTCCAAAGGACCCAGTTTCAATTCCCAGCACCCACATGGCAGATCCAGTTCCATGGAACCCAAAACCCTC
The DNA here is from genome assembly GCF_017639785.1 of Mesocricetus auratus. Classification (NCBI taxonomy): domain Eukaryota; kingdom Metazoa; phylum Chordata; class Mammalia; order Rodentia; family Cricetidae; genus Mesocricetus; species Mesocricetus auratus. The sequence continues at coordinate 14,137,447 of NW_024429190.1, read as the reverse complement.
ACACAGACATATGGGCAGGGAAGCCAATAAAAGTGAATTCAAGGGCTGGAGAGATGGCTCAGAGGTTAAGAGCACTGACTGCCCTTCCAAAGGTCCTGAGTTCAATTCCCAGCGACCACATGGTGGCTCACATCTGTAATAAGACCTGTTGCCCACTTCTGGCCAGCAGGCATACATGAAGAATACTGTATACATAATAAATAAATAAATAAATAAATAAAATCAAAATTTTATCCAGGCTGTGATGACACATGCCTTTAATCAAAGCATTTGTGAAGCATAGGCAGGAGGATCTCTGTAAATTCAAGAAACAACAAAAAAACAAACAAAGAAAAGTTAATTGTTTGCTGTGAGTGGTGGTTTGAATAGGGATGCCCCCCCCATAAAATCATACATTTGAATGCGTGGTCATTAGGGAGTGGCATTACTTGAGAGGGATTAGGAGGTGTGGCCTTATTGAAGGAAGTGTGTCACTAGAGGTGGGCTTTGGGGTTTCAAAAGCCCAAGCCAGTCCCAGTGTCTTGCTCTTGCTGTGGCCCGCAGCTCCAGATGTAGAATTCTCGGCTACTTCTCCAGTGCCATGTCTGCTTGCGTGCCCCCATGCTCCCTGCCATAATGACAATGGGCTAACTATAAGCAAGCCCCAATGAAATGGTTTTTCTTATAAGAGTTTCCATAGCCCTGGTATATCTTCACAGCAATAAAATGATGACACCATGAAAGCCTGCCTACCTGAGTTCAAACTCTAGAACCCATGGTGGAAGGAGAGACCCTGATCAGGGACATTTGATCACACTGTGAACTCTGAGTTTGCATTAGTTAAATAACATCTTGGGTCAAGAGGCAGAGCCAGCAACTAGTTGACAGGAGTAGGCCTAGAGGGTTAGAGGGAGTCTGGAAACGGGTGGAGAAACCTGCAGGAAGTAGTAGGGAGGGACTCCGTGTGGTTGCCGGTCTTTTTTGGTTTGGAACAGTGGATTAGTCTCTTGCTAGGTCACCTACTAACAAGGAAGATGAGCTGCTTGTTCTCAGCCTCTCTGAGCCAGAAGGTTTTCATCCCAGAATCCAACTCCCGAGGAAGTTTACTGGTAAAAAAGGACAATAGAGACTTAGTTAAAAACTACATTTGGCGCTGGGCCAGCACTCAGGAGGCAGAGGCAGGTGGATCTCTGTGAGTTCAAGGCCAGCCTGGTCTACAAAGTGAGTTCCAGGACAGCCTCCAAAAAACAATACAGAGAAACCCTGTCTCGGGGGAAAAAAAAACAAAAACCAAAACCCTCTATTTGGACCAGCACTTGGGAGGCAGAGACAGTGATGTCTGCACAGTAATGTGTGTGCACTTGGTGCGGTAGAGTCAGATACCTGATATCATGTACATTTACCATATCTTTTAGGACTGTGTTGCGGAGAGTGACACCAAGGCTGGTGGCAAGTAGACAAGAGCAGGGAGGCTGTGCTTCAGCTGTGAGTGGGAGGTCAGGGGCCCTGGAGAGGAGACAGTCCAGAGCCTCCCAGACTCCACATCCAAAGGCCGGAGAGCAGGGCACCAGTGTCCTGGTAAGGCCCCCTGGTGTGTGACAACGGCAGGGAAGCCAAAGGAGCCCACCGTATACAGAAGGAGCCTGCCGTATACAGAAGGAGCCTGCCGTATACAGAAGGAGCCTGCCGTATACAGAAGGAGCCTGCCGTATACAGAAGGAGCACGCACAAACTGGACTCACATAGCAGCTCCCATGAGGCCTCAGCCACACCTCACACTACAGACCTAACCACCTTGCCCTAAATCCCAACAGTTTTCCACATCCAGTCTGGAGAGATGGTTCAGAGGTTAAGAGCACTGACTGCTCTTTCAGAGGACTTGAGTTCAATTCCCAGCAACTACACCGTGACTCATAGCCATCTATAATGAGATCTGGCGCCCTCTTCTGGCCTGCAGGCAAACCTGCAGACCTAACACTATACATAATAAATAAAATAAATCTTAAAAAAAAAAAGTTTATCACACCCAGGACCTCAGTTGGGGACTGGGCTTCCAGCACACGGACTGTAGGAGGCTGCCAAGCCATGTCCACACCACAGCAGGCCTATGTGGAAGGGATGGGGACCTTCAAATACAGCCACACTGAGGGCCAAGGCCTCATTTAGCACCCGAGTTTGGGGGTCACAAACCTCAGCCCACAGCATCCCTGGCCGCTATCTTTGCCAACTCCCCTCATCTTTTTTGTTTTTAGAAAGGGTCTCACCATGTAGTATTCTGGCTGGCAAGGAACTTATATCTGCATCTTCCTCTCCAAGTGCAGGATAAAAGCTTGTATCGCCATGCCCGGATTCCTCACATTTTATGGGATGAACTGACAGTTGTGTCCTGTAGCTCTCAAAGCCTGGAAGTTGGGGTGGGATTGGCAACAGACATAGTTTGGCCCTCGGGGTGTTTGCCAGTAGAACATGCAAGACTGTCATGGAATCTCTAGGGACTGAGTGTGGGTGGGGACACCCTGCTTAGAGAGGGCTCATAGTATGACCCCTGGGGGGCAGGAGATAAGGGTGTAGTAACAGAGGTTTGCCATTCTATGCTCGCTTGTTCAAGAAAATTGCTCTTGGGGCTATTGGCTGTGCCTGCCAGGCTGCAGAATGTGATGTGTGAATCTGTGCAGCATGTTGCCTGTGGTACCCCAGGGAGCTCTGGAAATGGGTCCCGCCTGGGAAGTAAAGCCCAACAGCCCTTCCTCCCTCACTAAAGCTTCTGTCTCTCCAGGCTGGGTGAGATTTGGGGCATCTGCTCTGGGGACCCCAGTGAAGTCGGATCAACTGCTGGGCACTTGGTTTGGGCTCTGCCTAGTCCACAAAGTGAGTTCTAGGACATCCAGGGATCATTCATAAAGAAACCCAGTTTCATAAAAAAAATACCCAAAACCTTACAAAAAAAAAAGATTTGTCAGGTTGAGGCTAAGAGGGGTAGGGTAGGGGACAGGGGCTCGAGCATCGGCAGCTGGCCGCCCTTGGGGCAGGGGAAGAGAAATGAGGGCCTAAAACACAGTGGCAAATCCCAGGTGTCTGATGTCTCCTCTGTCACTCCCTGCACTGAATGGAACTGGGGACATAATAAATGCAGCCTCTTTCTGCCCACAGTGACAGGCCCAGAGTCATATCCTCTTGATGTTGGGGCCAAAGAAGGGGAAACATGCCTCTGTGGTTTTATGGTAAGCACTCATTTCGTTTGTAGCTTCAAGCAAACCGTGACCATGGAGTGGTCAAGAAAAAGAGAAATAGTGGGTGTATTAGTGATGGCCCCAGACCAGTAACACTTCCAGCCATCAACTAAAGCAGGTCCCCATGACCTTGCAGGTGACACGGTCATCTGAGGCCTTGGGTCTGAGATAACTGTCCTGGGAAATGCTTAATGTGCAGAGAAACCAGGAACAGGGCTCCACAGGGAAGCAAGTGAAGGATGGCTTTTTATGTTTAATTTCCCTTTACTTTCCAACCACAGCTCTCCCTCCCCCACCTCCTCCACCCCCCACCTCCTCCCACCCCTCACCCCCCCAGCCCTCCCCCAGTTCACTTCTCCTCACAGGTAAGGGAAGGGCTGGCTTTTTAGGGACTGTGCCAAGTGGTTTTTAAAAGAGAGAGAAAGTTGAAAATATCAAGAAATGGTGAACATAAAATCAGACAACATGACAAAGGACCCAGTGTAGTGTGGTCTACACTCCTGGCACTCAGGTGGCTGAAGAAGGACAGTCAAGGACAGCCTAAGACAATGAGATCCTGTCTTAACAAGCAAAGTAAGCATATCCAAGTTTGAAACATAACCAACTAGAAATTCTAGAGCATAAAAACACAGTCCTGCTGGACAGTGGAGGCGCATGCACGCCTTTGATCCCAGCACAAAGGAGGCAGAGGTAGGGGATCTCTGTGAGTCAGAGGTAGGGGATCTCTGTGAGTTCGAGGCTATCGTGGTGTACAGGGCCGAGTTCCAGGACCAGCCAGGGCTGCACAGAGATACCCTGTCTCAAAAAAAGGGGGTGGTGGTAAGGACACAACTGCTCCTAGGTAGAGAAAGTTTATTATAGATAAAAGGGAGAGCATAGCCAGAAGCAAAGATATCTGGGAGAGTCCCAAGTGGACATGGCAGGACCTAGACCATGTGAGGACAGGGGGTGAGGGAGAAAATAGAGGTGTTCCAGACTAAGACTTGTGGCCTGGGCCAGGTGACTGGTATAGCCAAATCGGCTCAGTTATATAGGGGTCAGAGGAGCTGGGAGGTGGGAAACGTAGCCCTGGGCCTTGGCTGGAGAATTCAGAGTAGGGGCCAGGGCACACCAGCTCTACCCTGAACAAGTAGAGACTGGGGGATGCTGGGAGAACCTGGAGGCCAGACCGGGTTTGATATGTTAAATAGGCAACTCAATCATTTGTCCTGAGTTTGAGACATCACTGGGGACCCACAGTCTTCTCTGAAGGTACACTGGAGTGGGGTTGTGGACTGTCACCTATTTCTTCTATTTATCTAGAATATTAATTAGCCACTTCTCTGTTTGTCCCTCCACCGCCCATCCCTAACTCATCTGCTGGACTTTGGGACTGTGTTTTTTTGTTTTTGTTTTTCTTTTTTTGGGGGGGGGGTTTACGAGACGGTTTCTCTGTTTTGGAGGCTGTCGGTCCAGCCTGGCCTCAAACTCATAGAGATCCGCCTGCCTCTGCCTCCCAAGTGCTGGGATTAAAGGCGTGTGCCACCACCCGGCTTTGTTTTGTATTTCTAAGACAGGGTGTCTCTGTATAGGCCTGGCTGTCCTGGAATGTAGCCAGGCTTTTCACAGGGCTGCTAGCTTACAAAAACATGACACAGAGACGTATTATTAATTATGAGAGTTTGGCCTACATTTAAATTACAAAATACTACCTTGTATAAAGGACCTGTACAATTTTAAGACAACAAAGAATTGAAAGTGTGAATATATATAACTGTTGAAGGTATTGTTTTAGAGGCTGTCGGTCCAGCCCGGCCTCAAACTCACAGAGATCTGCCTGCCTCTGCCTCCCAAATGCTGTTTCTCTTTCTTTTTTAAATCATTTATTCATTAATATGTTGTCAAATTCAGTATCCTATACACTGTGTTTATTTGTTCTATTAGATCACATATGTATAAAAATCCAACTTATTTTTATGAGGAAATTAAATGCTTCTAAGTAGAATCATAAGAATCACTTTGTTACTGCAGCCACCCTGAAGATGCTCTTCCCAATCCACTTCAGCACATTTGCTCAGCGCTGGCTTCTCACGCCCGAGCTTCCATGGCTGTCTTCCACAGAATGCCACCTCACTGTTACAGAGGATACAAACAACATCTCCGTAATAAACATGTCTCTTTGACCCTTCCCAGCAATCACACAAATAGATTAGAAATGTAACCTTCGCCGGCCGGTGGTGTCACACGCCTTTAATCCCAGCACTTGGGAGGCAGAGGCAGGCGGATCTCTGTGAGTTTGAGACCAGCCTGGTCTACCGAGCAAGTTCCAGGACAGCCTCCAAAATACAGAGAAACCCTGTTTCGCAATAAAAAAAGAAAGAAAGAAAGTTTGACCTGTAGCTTAGGCTTGTCCCACCAGCTCATATAACTTAAATTAATCCATTTCTATTGATCTGCGTGCTGCCATGTGACTCATAGCTTGTACCTCTCCCCTGAATGTCTTGCTCTCTCTGCATCTGGCTGGACTCCTGTCTTCTTCCCAGAGCTCTGTGTTCCCAGAAGTCCCACCTAACCTCTTCCTGCCTAGCTAATGGCCATTCAGTTCTTTATTAAACCAATCACAGTGACACATCTTCACACAGTGTAAAGGAATATTCCACAACACTGAAGTCGCTCTGTCGGCCAGCCTGACCTCGCACTCACAGAGATCACCTGCCTCTGCCTTCCGAGTGCTGGGATTAAAGGTGTGTGCCACAAACACCCAGCTGATGCCCTTTTTTATTTCCTTTTTTCATCATGATGGAGCTGTCACTGCCTCTGAACTCTGAATGCCTGGCGTCACCCTATGCTGTGGGTGAGGCTGAGTAAATGCTACTCTTTCACCAGCTGGGTCACCACGGCTTTGCCAGCAGCTGGCCATGGACGAAGGTGGTAAGGTCCCTGTGGCCAACACAGGAAAAGAGCCTTGACTAGCACAGCAGAGAGTCTGGGACTCTGGTGTTGCAGTCAGTGGGGACCGCTATAGCTGCTGCCAGAACCGAGTCGGAGGTGGACCGCTGAGTTCCACTCTCTGTCGCAGCTGTTGATTTTACACTTTGCCTCTTTACTCTTTCGAAGGACCTGCCACCCAGCTCCAAATAATATACTGGGGCTGATTATTACTCATGAATGCCCAGCCTTAGCTTGGCTTGTTTCTAGCCAGCTTTTCTTTTCTTTTTTTCTTTATTTTGTTTTTTCGAGACAGGGTTTCTCTGTATTGTCTTGGAAGCTGTCCTGGAACTCGCTCGGTAGACCAGGCTGGCCTCGAACTCACAGAGACCCACCTGCCTCTGCCTCCCGAGTGCTGGGATTAAAGGCGTGGGCCACCAACGCCCGGCTAGCCAGCTTTTCTGGAATTAACCTTTTGCCTCTGGGCTTTTTCTTTCTCTAGTTCGGTATACCCTTTTCACTTCTTTCTCTGTGGCTTGCTTGTAGCTGGGTGGCTGGCCCCTGGAGTCTTCCTCTCCTCTTTCTTGCTCCTTGACCTTCTCCTACCAGATTTCCCCTCCCATTTATCCTCTCTGCCTGCCAGCCCACCTATCCTTTCTCCTGCCTCACTATTGGCTGTCCAGCTCTTCATTAGACCAATCAGGTGTTTTAGACAGGCAAAGTAACACAGCTTCACGGAGTTAAACAAATGAAACATAAAAGAATGCAATACGTGTAACACATCTTAAATTAATATTCCACAACACTCTGTTTTTCCACAGAAGCAAGACATAGGTCTTTCACAGTAGCCAAGGCTCCTCAGTGAGTCCCAAGCTCACCCTCACAGCCCATGAGGCTGCTCTATACCCTCTCTGTCCTCCGAGGTTTAGTATGTTTGGAGGGGGTTGTGGGAATACTGGCCCTTATCTAGAGCCTTAGAGATCATAAGGGCTCAGAGCTACCTCCTGATCATACTTCCCCTAAAACAGGCACCTAAAGGCATTTCCTTCTGGCTATTAGATTGTCCAGCAGGGTTCTGCAGAGATGGGTGAAAGCCAAGGTGAGGAATAACTGAGCCACAGGTTGTCCTTGAATTTAAGTTTGCCCTGGATGAAAACATTATAGGCCTGTGGAGCTGCTGAGGTTTAGTACCTGAGAAAAAAGAGTATTGATCCAGGGCTTAGCAGAGACACTGAAATGCAGACTGTATGCCTTACAGGTCCCTGGAATAGCATACCTGGATGCCACCTGTAGGTGATGGAGTAGAGAAGGAAGGGAGAGGGAGAAACGTGTGACAGGGAGGTGGTCACTGTGACATATCTGTGTAGTTCATGTGGGGCATGGAATGAACTTGTGTAGATTGGATGCCTGGATCAACTTTACTGGGGAACTAAAGGAAAGTGAATTGTCAGGGCAAGCGACTCCTGTTCGACAAACGTTAAACAACATTTAAAATGGATTCAAAACAGCTAGGAAGATGTTTCATAGAATAAAGTGCTCGTGACATTCAACATTAGAACCAGGATTTGCTGTCCAGCTCCACATAAAACCCTAGTAGAGCAGTGTGTGCCTGTCATCCCAGGACTGGAATGGGAACAGAGGACTTGGGGCACAATAGCATAGCCCAACTCAATCAGGGAGCTCCAAAGCCCAGAAGAGCGACTGAAGAAGACCCCTGTGGTAGGTTTTCTCAGAGCTTTCTGTCCTGCAGCTAAACTCCTTAAGACAGGAAGTCAACAACTCAGAATAATTTAAGGAAGTCCTTGGATTTTACTACCCTGTCCACCTCCAAGAAGTGTATAAAGCAGTAAAAATGGCTAAGAGTCATTCTCAGACAAGCTCAGCTGCCTGGAGTCCAATCCAAAGGAAACTCCAAGGCTCTAAACACCAGAAGATAGCTCATATATCTAGAAATGAACTCAAGCTGGACTATGAGATTTTGCTTGTTTTTGTAGACAGGGTTTCTCTATGTAGCCTTGATTGTCCTGGAACTCACTCTGTAGACAAGGCTGGCTTCAAACTCAAAGAGATCCACCTGCCTCTGCCTGAGGATTAAAGGTGTGTGCCAACACTGCCAGGCAATATTTCTGGGGTTAGATAAGCCAGCATTCCTCAGGAATTTGTGAAACCAGTCCCCATCTGCCAAAAGAAGTCATTCCCTCTTCTCAGGCAGAAGGGACACATGGTTGCCTGTGGTTGCATATCAAAGCCCAGGCACCTGTTACACATTTCAAAGTGCAAGACAGGATCCTAGCCATTCTCATTTCCCCAGGACTCCCTCCTCCCAGAGACCTGTTTGTTCTCTTTATAATGGCAGGGGTTTTACACACACACACACACACACACACACACACACACTCACACATGCACACACGCTCACACTCTCATACAGGTGCGTGCACACTCACACACACACACTCACACACACACTCACTATTCTCACTATCTCTGTCTAGCTCTTACTCCCACGTCCTCCCTCCAGCCTTTCTCCCTGCTCTCTTCTCTCTCTTGCTGTCCCAAGATCTCCATATTCTCTCCCATTCTCCCACTTCCCTAGTCCTGGCCATGTCCAGTCTACTTCTTTCCCCTCTGCTCTGGACTCTTCCAGACGCCTCAGCTGTATCATGGAGCAGTTTCTTTACTGCACCCCCACATACATTTGCGCTGACCACTAGGAAGGGGCACATAGACCCCTTTCCAAAGGGACCCAGCCATTACTGGTGGTAGCCCGCCAAAGATGACCACTCAGACACAGTTTATAGCCAGCTGAAAGTTTTTATTGTATGTGTTACACCCAGAAGGAAAAGTATCTTGGCAGTCAGGAGCCAAGGAATACCACAAAATCACAACAACCTCACACAAGAGATTTATTGGGAAGAAACAAACCAAACAAACAGGAGGGCAGCTGCCTCTGTTCAGTCGAAAGACAGGGACTAAACCAAAGACAGGGTTTGTATAGAGTTTCTTGAGGGGGGCGTGGAACTTTTCCGGGCGAAGCTTTCCAAGGTGGGAATTGGTGGGATTTCAAGTCCAGAACTTGTGCTTTTTACTCTGCAGGGCAGGGCCTGTGTCCAGTCGTTAGGACACTTAGTGTTCCCTGGGTGGAACCTGGCAGCTGGAGGTCTTGGGGGAAGAGCCCAGCTACTTGTGTGCCTAGAGGAGCTTACATTTATTCCATCTGGCTGGGACTACACCCAGTATTTGGGGAACCTAAGTGTATTCCCCAAGTGTTCAGAGCAGAAACCATATCTTGGCATCTCAGCTGCTGCAGAAGCAAGCAGTTTCACAGAAGCTAGGACAAGCAATTATCTGCAGGGGTTCTGCACAAACAGGCAGTTTGACAGATGCTAGGATGAGTTAGCTAGGACACCCTTGAAAGATGTAAACTAAACTCAAAGGCTTCACTTTTAATAAATCACACTGGGGAGAACTTGTATGAATGTGACAAAGCCTTACGTTCCCATTCTTATTATTCATACTAGAAAGAAACAATATAAATGTAAATGTTGTGAAAAATAAATCCAGTCCCCTAGCCTCTAATTCTTGTGTTGTGAACAAAACTCCAAAACAACCTTCCTCTTAGATTTAGTGAGCACCTGGATACTGTGTTTGATAACAAACCACCTGCAAGAAACAGAGAAACCACAGAATGCTCCCTCCCAGAGCCAACCAATGAGAACAGGCTATCTGCAAGTAATAGACAAAACCATAGAAACCACTAATGCTCCAATCTATAGCCAACCAATCAAAAATAATAACAAACCAGTTGCCCTGACTCTGGGAAATTCCCCCCAACCAATCAGGATCCGACCCATGCCTACTGATGTAATTCTGTGATTTTTTTTTCCTTTAAATTCTGGCAATAGACGAGAGGGACTTTGCTCCCTCTGGAGGCTGCTGCCTGCTAGATGGAATCCCTACTGGTAGGATTAAACAATAAAGCCTAGTGTTTGCAGTTTAGTGAGTCTGTCTCCTTGATGGTCTCTGGGGGGTCTTCAAGACTTGGGCACAACAATCCTCTGACATCTGGTTCCTAGAATGCAGGGAGCCGAGATGTGTGGCCGCCATTCCAAGATGGCGCTGGGCCCCTGCAGGGTTGGAGTAAACAACTCCATATAAGGCCTTAACTAGAATCGCCAACCCGAGCATGCTCAGTGTCCTCAGGTCACTAGACCAATCAAGGAGCCTGGAGTGTCTGCCGAGTGAGCTAGGCCAATAAGGCACTTGCACGTCGCCTTAGTCCCTATATAAGCAGCTGCAGTTCCCTGCTCGCTCTCTCTCGCTTCCTGCTCTCCCTTCAACCAAGAGGCTCCAATAAAGCGTGATTTGGGAAGAATCCTTGTCTGGTGGTTGTCTTTCCTGCTGGTCAGGGAGCACACCACACTAGAATAAATAGAGTTGGGTAATTTTCCATGGGATTCTGCATCAAGGAGATCAAACTCTAGTTAAGCCTGAAATGGTCTCAGCCAGAATACAAGATGCAGTGTCCTGCCTGTCACACAGCCTCTCCTGACAGAACCGAGCTGCTGATCTGACTCTCCTAAGGCGCAATTTTTTGTTTCTGACACATTCACCTCCAAACTTCAGCATCTACCTCTGCAGCTGCTTCTTCCTCCCACCTCTTTGGTCTATTCGGACAGCACCACGGAGTGGCTGGCTCTGCCTCCTTAGGCCCCGAAGCCTATTCCTGCTACAAAAGTTATGCCAGTGAGTCAGGCAGCTTCTCAGTGTTGATGTCCTGGCCCTGTTCTTGCGCCCAAGTCCTCTCCTTCCTCAGCACCCACCTGTCACTCGGCGCCAGCCCTCTCCAGGGCCTGTGCCTCCTTAGGGAGCCTTTCCTGGTCACAAGGCCTCTCTGATCCTCAGGCTCTCTCCCCACCCTGGGACCACTCTTCTCTGAGCTCTACCTTCCCTCACTTGGGATCCATCTTTGACAGGTGATTGCTCCTCACTGACAGCTGTCAAAGACTGACAAGGTTGCATGGCTGCATTGTGCATGCGTTAGGCGGCTGCATAAGGACTCTGCAGGCAGAAACCACGTGGAACTGGGGCTATGCATAGCTGGGCCAACGGCAGCCTGCTCCGTGACTCCAGTTTCAGTGGCCCCAACTGCCGAGACTTGTTCTAAACTGTTCCGTTCCCTATATAAGCAGCGCCTCCTGCCTGTTCTCTTCTTTCCATTTCTGCTCCCCTCGCTTTGCTTCCTTTCCCAATAAACTCCACGGAGATTTGTTGGGTTTGGTGGATTGTGTCTCATTGCCCCAAGCTGCAGCAAAGAGCAACACCCCACAAACTGGGTTTGTGCTCCAGGATGGTCAGACCCTGAGTACCTTAGGCAGGGAGTTGGGCTGCGGGCAGCTTCCGGAGAGGCGCTGAGGAACTGGGCTTTTTGGTGCCTTCCCATTGTCCAGAAATTCTCTGAATGGACAGGGTTTGGAGACACAGGAATGGGGCTTCTCAGACTGTGTGGGAGATGCAGGAGAAGCTGGAGTTCCAACCAAACAGTACAGCTCAAGGGTCAAAGACAGCACACTTGACTTCCAAACTCATGCAGACTGTAACAACTTCTGCCACTGCACACGAAAATGATACCAGCACATTCTTTTTTTTTTTTTTGGTTTTTCGAGACAGGGTTTCTCTGTGGCTTTGGAGGCTGTCCTGGAACTCACTTGGTAGTCCAGGCTGGTCTCGAACTCACAGAGATCCGCCTGCCTCTGCCTCCCGAGTGCTGGGATTAAAGGCGTGCGCCACCAACGCCCGGCTTCACTGCTTTTTAATATTCTAAATAAACTTTTTGTCTTGTTTTGAGACAGAGTTTCTCTGTGTAACTGCCCTTCCTGTCCTGGAACTCTGTAGATGATGCTGGCCCCAAACTCACAGAGATCCACCTGTTTTTGCTGGGATTAAAGGCATGTGCCACCACATCCAGCCCCAGCTTTAGATAAACTTTGAACCCACTAAACCTAGCATTATGTGAAAAAAAAAGGAAAAGGAAAAAGTTAAAGTTGTACTTATTACAGGAATGTAAGTTTTCTTTAATTGTAAAAGCAGGGAGGTGGTGGCACACACTTTTAGTCCCAGCACTTGGGAGGCAGAGGCAGGCGGATCTCAGTGAGTTCAAGGCCAGCCTGGTCTACAGAGTGAATTCCAGGACAGACAGAGCTACACAATAAAAACTTGTCTTGAAAAAAAACAAAACAATAAAAAACAAAAATAACAAAGTGAGTTCCAGGACAGCCTCCAAAGCCACAGAGAAACCCTGTCTCGAAAAACCAAAAAAAAAAAATTGTAACCATAATCAATATAATCTACCACATCCAGCGAAGAAGGTGACATCTGATGAAATTAAACCCTTTAGCAGATTAAGAATGGAAGGGAGCGAAGGATTACTGTGCCCCACACAGCCTGGAACCGAGAATCTGCAGAGGGTGTCAGGATTGATGGCACAGAGACCAGTCTGTGGTGAAAGAAAACTTCACTTTATTCTTTTTTTTAATATTTTTTTATTTTTTAGATTTATTTATTACATATACAGTGTTCTGTCTAAATGCCAGAAGAGGCCACCAGATTGAATGTAGATGGTTGTGAGCCACCATGTGGTTACTGGGAATTGAACTCAGGACCTCTGGAAGAGCAGTCATTGCTCTTAACCTCTGAGCCATCTCTCCAGCCCCGCTTCACTTTATTCTTACCCCGGCTGGTTATATACCCTGACACCAGAGGCGGGGGTGGGGGGTCAGGAAGAGGCAGTTAGTCATTGGAAAGGTGTTCTGGTGGGTGAGCCCTTATCAGGAACTTACTGCTCCCGTAAACATGTTTTTCTTTGTGATTACGGGCACTGTGGTCGGTTACAGCTGCTTGCTCCCAGGCTGATGGGGAAGTGGACCTCTGGCCAAGGTCTCTTGTTCCCACATAACATGGCACACACATGTACTCATCACACGTGCAGGTCGGCCTTGGGGACACAGTGAGACTCATCTCTGTGCTGGCTAGTTTTGTCAGCTTGATACAAGCTAAAATCATCTGAGTAGAGAGGACCTCAGTTAAGAATTTGTCTCCAGCTAGGAGGTGGTGGTAAATGCTTTTAATCCCAGCACTCCGGAGGCTGAGGCAAGCCGATCTCTTGCGAGTTAGAGGCCAGCCTTGCCTAGAAAGAAACTTCTAGGATAGCCAAGACTACACAAAAACCCTGTATCAAAAACAAAACAAAAGTGCTGATGCAGAGCATTTTCTTAGTTCATTAGTGATTGGTTGGGGAGGTCCCAGCCAATTGTGTGTGGTGCCATCCCTGGGCTGATCCTGGACTCTAAAAGAAATCTCAAGAAAACAAAAGACAAATAAATAAAACCCAACAACAAACTCACCCAAGTCTAGATGGTGATATCTGGGTTACTTTCACAGGTATGAGTAACTTTTCTTTCTTTTGAGGCCGGGTTTTGCTGTCTTGGAACGTATTATGTGGACCAGGCTGGCCGCCAACTCAAGAGATCTGCTTGTCTCTGCCTCCCAAGTGCTGGGACTAAAGTCATGTGTCACTACGCCTGGCAAGTATGAGTAATTTGAAGCACCAGAAAAGTCCACTTTACTACAGGTGTCAACTTCGAAATGCTAAATCCCCGACGCTCATAACTCTTAACTCCTTGAAAGCAGGCAACACACAAAACGGTCTCTTCCCAGCCAGTAACTATGAACATCCGGTAACCTTGGGAAGTGGTGGCCTTGTGAGTCTTATACCTTCAGAGCTCCCTCAACTTTCTACTGTCTACATAATAAATAAGTCTTAAAAATATATTTAATAATAATTCCGGGCGGGCAGTGGTGGAGCACGCCTTTAAGTCCAGCACTCGGGAGGCAGAGGCAGGCAGATCTCTGTCATTTCGAGGCCAGCTTGGTCTACTGAGTGAATTCCAAGGCAGCCTCCAAAGCTAGAGAAACCCTGTCGCGAAAAAAACTCCAGGAAGAGTGAGAGAGTTCCAGGCTGCGAAGTGAGGCTGTAAGGAACGAGGCCAATGGCCCCTCCGGACATTCGCCCACTGAGCAGTGAGAGGCGAAACCTAACTCTACCCCCCGATTCAGGGCGTTGCACCGCACAGGGATGCGACTCATCTCGGGCCTACGTCATTGCCGGGCTCCGGCTTGGGCGCCGCCATGATGCGGTACGGAAGCCCGCCGGCCTCCTCGCAGCTCCCTAGGGCTGAGCCGCCGTCTGCAACAGCGCCTGCCTGTCGCTCGAGGCCCCGCCCCGCGCTCACGGGCGCCACGTCGGCGTCCGCGTAAGATGCCGGCCGGCGCGCGCTGCCGCCGCCAAGATGGCGTCCATGCGGGAGAGCGACACGGGCCTGTGGCTGCACAACAAGCTGGGAGCCACGGACGAGCTGTGGGCGCCTCCCAGCATCGCGTCCCTGCTTACCGCTGCGGTCATCGATAACATCCGCCTCTGCTTCCACCGCCTTTCTTCGGCCGTGAAGCTCAAGCTGCTGCTCGGGACGCTGCATCTTCCGCGCCGCACGGTGGACGAGGTGAGGGCGCGGGCCGGCTTCTCTCCGGCCGCAGCGCAGCTCCTGCCTCCAGCCTGCACCTGCGGCGCGCCTATTCTCTTCCCCGCGGGCTGCGCGCGTCTCCGGGTCGGCGCCGCCCGGCCTCCCCACCCGGCCCGACGCGTCAGTGCCTCCAGCCGCTGGGCCGCTGTCTTCGGTCGGGGGTCGTGGGCCCAAGGCCGGGAACAGCCCTCAGCCAGGCTGGCCCGGCGCGGAGTACTGGACGCTGCAGTTCCGAAGCCACCTTTGGTTCGGGGCGCTTAGTCAAGTGACTGTTTATCTTAATTTTGTCGCCTTTGCCTCAGTCTGCTTATTAGCATCCTCTCTATTCTGTCAACACTCTTCAGTGCATTCTTACTCCACGTTGCATCTCTGGGCAAAATATGCGATGCTTTGCAAGTACATACACAAATGGTATCTGTGCAGGGTCTCCCTGTGTAGCCCAGCTTGACCTCGTACTTGGTATATATCCTGCATCAGTAGCTGGAGGGCCGGGGTTGCAGGTCTGGGCCACCACATCCGACAGCAAAACACCGAAGCACCTTGGTTCTTAAACATTTCTGGGTTAGTCATATCACGAGGGTTGGTTTTCGTTTTTGTTGTGCTATGAAAAACAACAACAGCAACGAAGCTGCATGCTTTTTCAGTTTAGCAAATACTAATAGCTAAACGACTCACTTCTGTTGTCGTCATATAAAAGAGCAAGGCTGGACCCTCTGAAGCACTTCCTTGCTTCCCTTCCCCACGCCAGTAAATACTATTTTTTTTTCCTGCAGGGTTATCAATTGTGTGTGCATTGCCAGCAGTATTTAGTTTCTTTCTGCCTCATTTGAACTTAACATGGCAACATGTTACCATGTTACGTGCATTTTTGGTTTGGTGTGGGTGTGTCTTCTGTCGGTAGACACTTGGACAGATTCATCCAAGTTGCTGTCTTTCATCTTTCTTTCTGTTTATTTTGGAAGGGGGTGTGTTTTTGAGACAGCGGTTTTCCGTGTTAGCAGTCCTGTCTGTCCTGGAATTTTGTAAACCAAGCTGTCCTTGAACTCATTGAGATCCGCCTGTGTCTGCCTCCTGTAACCGCCAGGTCAGAATTTGATTTTTCATGCATTATGGTGTTCTCCAAGTGCACAGCACATGGACGATTAGGTTGTGGCTTGTTTTTTCATATGTTGTTTTCCTGTTTTGTGTTAGCCTGCTCTGTTGTGACTGGCACCGGCATTACGTGTCCAGGTGCTTGTGAGCATGGGTTTTTTTCTAGAAGCAGAATTGTGGGTGGCAGCAGGATCGTGGCAAGTGGCTTCTTGAAGTGACACTATCAAATAATACTAATATGTATAGGACAAGTAGGATGGCTTAGTTCAGTGTTGTGTCATCCGCTTATTTTTCTGTTTGGCTGTCTTATTTTTCCTGGTGGTCTACTTTTCTTGGTTTGTCGCTTTGAAGGAATATTCCTTTTAATAAATGCTGGCTACTTGCTGTCTTAGTTGGGTGACGTGTTACAGCTGTTTCCCAGCTTAGCTTTTTGGGTGCCGCTCTCGGTACTTAGCCACCTGGTATAGTGCCTCTCCTTCCCTGTGGTTCAGGAAGTGTTTCTTCCTCGAGGCTAGGCACCTGTGCTGTCTGTTAGCAGGCCCTGTAAGCCTCTTCCTCCCGTGGGCTGCTTTGCATGTGGCCGGGGAAGATCCAGCACCACCGGCTGATGGTCTTTTCTGCACTGTTGCTTCTGCTCTGGCTGTTCCTGAGCTTGTTTTTTTTTTTTTTTTTTTTTTTTTTTTGGTGTGTTGTGCTAACAATGTGCTGAGCTCCTTACTGTCACTTTATTGTTGTGTGTTTTAACAAAATCTCGATTGTTTGATTTTATCAATAAGGAGTGTAGAGGCAGATGCTGGGGTGAACTCACACTAGCTCAGAGAGGTAGAGAAAGTTGACCTTCCTCGTCAGCTGATGTCCCAGAAGCCTCTTTCTCCTACGCCATCTGCAACAAAACCTCTCTTCGGACTGACTGTCCCTTCCACCTCTTTTCATCTCTCTATTTGTCCTCCTGGCTCCCTCTTTTTTTTTTTTTTTTTTTTTTCTTCGAGACAGGGTTTCTCTGTGGCTTTTGGAGGCTGTCCTGGAACTCGCTTGGTAGTCCAGGCTGGTCTCGAACTCACAGAGATCCTCCTGCCTCTGCCTCCCGAGTGCTGGGATTAAAGGCGTGCACCACCACCACCCGACTCTGGTTTCTTCTTCTTTTTTTGTTTTTTCCAGACAGGGTTTCTCTATATTGTCTTGGAGGCTGTCCTGGAACTCGCTTTGCAGACCAGGCTGGCCTCGAACTCACAGAGACCCACCTGCCTCTGCCTCCCGAGTGCTGGACTTTAAGGCGTGCGACACCAACACCCGGCTGGTTTCTTCTTAATAGTGTTCACTTCCTCTGTCAACTGGCTGCTTGCTCCACCTCTTGACCTATGGTTGACTTTATTTAATCCTGTTTACAGTATTCAAGCAGAAAGCTCTTGGGTTAAAGGTGTGTGCTACGGCTGAGTCACACCACAACTAGACACAGACTTTCCCAGTAAATAATGCACACTTGGGGCTCAGAGTGTGATCCTGCAACGGTGGCGCACAGGGTGAAGCCTCCACCTAAACTTCGGGGATGGCTTCAGCTTTTCTTGGCCCCTAGCACTTTTATCAGTCTTTGTGTGTGTGTGTGTGTGTGTATCTCTTTTTGTGTTTATGTGTTCATTTGTATGTGCACATTTGTGCACATGTATGGGGAGGCTAGAGGTCCCGTTTAGGTGTCTGCCTCAGTTGCTTAACAGCATGTTCCTGGGCTCTTCCTGCCTCCCCCTCTGTAGTGCTGGACTCATACTCACAGAGCAAGGCTTTTGATGTGGGTATGGGAATCTGAACTCAGGGATTCAGACTTGGCTTGACAAGCACTCCACCAACTGAGCCATGTCCTCAGCTCACAGGGTAAATAGTCTTAGTAGCATAGAGTCTTGCTTGGCGGTGGTGGCACAGGACTTTAATCCCAGCGCTCAGAAGGCAGAGGCAGGCCGATTGCCGAGTTTGAGGCCAGCCTGGTCTATAGAACAAGATCCAGGACAGCCAGAACTACACAGAGAAACCCTGTCTCATAAAACAAAACAAACTGTGTGTGTGTGTGTGTGTGTGTGTGTGTGTAACCTAGAGGAGGTTTGGGCAGTTATTTAGAACCATCATTAAGTATTAAGTTCTGTGATTCTCTTGTATTTGTATATTTCTATATATCATCAGCAAATAAAAATATGAAATATACAAATACAGGACTGAATAGCACCTGGACTGAGGTTCTCCATTTTGTTGTTGGTGTTGGGGTGTTGGTTTTGACTTTTTTGTTGTTGTTGTTAGTGTTATTTTGTTTTGAGACAGGGTCTCTCTACATAGCCTTGGCTGTCCAGCAACTCACTATGTAGACCAGACCAGACTGGCCTGGAACTCCCAGAGGTCTGTCTGCCTCTCCCTGTGCCTTCCAAGTGCTGGGATTAAAGGCAAACACTCAACTCTGGGCTGAGATCTTATTGTGACTGTTTTCTGGTGTAATCGGGGATATTGGTTTTTTTCTTACCTTACTGTACTATCTACTTGTACTGTTGATCCTCCCCATTATAGCATCTGGGATTTGCCTGTTCCTCTGTATCAGCTGTTGCTTGGTATATTTTGTTTTTGTGTTAATAGGTATGTATAACTTTGTAGTTGTTGTAGTTACATTGTGAACTGAACAACAGGTGGAGATATCAGCATTTACTAATGTTTTGTCTTGAGGTATTTTGAAAATAGTTCACAAAGATTGTCTCCTTATTTTTGTTTCTATTACATTTATTTATTATGTTGCTACACTTTATATGTGAAGGTCACAGAACACCTTGTGGGAGTAGGTTTTTTCCAGAGATTAAACTCTGGTTGTCAGGCTTAGTGGGATGTGTCTTTACTTACTGCTAAGCCATCTTGCTGGCCCTTGGGTCCATTTTTGTTTGTTTGGCTTTTTGTTTATTTTTAATAACAGAGTCTCTATGCAGCCCCCACTGGCTCTACTATCTCTGCCTCCAGTGTGTTGGATTAAAGAAATGCACCATGATGCCTGGCCTTTGTAACAGTTTTTGTCCGAGATTAATACTAGCTTAATTATCTTGTTTCTTGATGTGAGTGTTGGGGTGATTTGAATGAGGATGTCCCCCATAGACTCTGGGATTTGAATAGTTGACTCCCAGTTAGTAGCAGTTTTGGGAGGCTTAGGAGGTGTGGCCTTCCTAGTGAATGTATATCATGGGGGTGAGCTTTTAGGTTTTAAAGACTGACCACTTCAGGTTCGTTCTTTGCTTCATCCTTGTGGTTGAAGATGTGAACCCTTAGCTCTGCTCCAGCCATGTGGGTGCTGCTTGCTGCCACACCTCCCTGCCATGGCAGACTTTCATACTGGAACCCTAAACCCAAGTAAATTCTTTCTTCTATATAGTGCCTTGGTCATGACGTTTATCACAGCAATAGAAAAGTAGCTAATACAGTGTTGTTTGTTTTCTATTGCTGTGATAAGATACCATAAGCAAAAGTTTATAAAAGCTTGAGTTTATAAAGTCTGTCATGGAGGAGTGCTGCTTACTGGCTTGCTCTCTTGCAGACCTGCCTGGCGTGGCACCACCCACAGGCAGCTGAGCCCTTCCACATCACTCATAAGTCAAGAAAACAAGTCTGTTGTGGTATACCCTTTAATCTGAGCACTGAGGAGGCAGAAGTAGGCAGATCTCTTGAGTTCCAAGCCACCCAGAGTGAGATTCTCTTTAAAATTAAAAAAAAAAAAAAAGGAGGTGTAAGCCGTCTCCACAGACTTGCCTACAAACCAGTCTTTATGGAGATATTTTCCAATTGAGGTGAGGTTTCCTCTTCCCGAATAACTCTAGTTTGTGTCAGGTTGACAAAAGCTAACTTAACACAGTTGACCCTTAGTCATCATGACACTCAGACATACCACTGTTAAAACATAGTCTTCCGCCGTGCGGTGGTGGCGCACGCCTTTAATCCCAGCACTCGGGAGGCAGAGGCAGGCGGATCTCTGTGAGTTCGAGGCCGGGCTGGACCGATAGCCTCCAAAACAATACAGAGAAACCCTGTCTGGTAAAAACCAAAAAAAAAAAAAAAAAATTTAAAGGCTTTGAGGAAATGGGAAGTGCTGCTCCTGAATGGGATGGTACTCTGAGCAGGCTTTCTCAGACCACTAACCAGCTCCCAAGTCAAGACACAGAGACTTATCATCAGTCATGAATGCTCAGCCTTGTCTTGCTCTTGTCCCACTAGCTCTTACAACTTAGTATAACCTGTTTCTCTTCATCTGCATGTTGCCTTGGGGCTTTCTACCTTTCATTCTGTACACTCTACTCTGCTTCCTCTGTGTCTGTCTGCCCCTTGGTGTGTCCCTCTCTATCTCCCTCGTTCTCTCTGTTCTTGAGCCTAGATCTCTCCTGTTTATTCTCTTTGCCTACCAGCCCTGCCTATCCCTCTTCTGCCTAGCTATTGGCTGGTTTTTATTAGACCGATCAGGTGGCTTAGACAGGCAAGGTGAAACAAATGCAACACATCTTACATTGTTAACAAGGCAGCAGACACAAATGTAACACAGCTTTACACAGTTAAATAACATTCCAGAGCACAAACAAATGTAACATGTCTTTACAAAGCTAAAATAATACTCCACAACAGCAAGCCACTTCCAAAACTATAGAAACAACAGAAACATCTGACTGCCTGGACAGCCACACAAGATTCCTCTGCAACATTGGGGCATCCATCTTCAGTCTGTAGGCCTAGAATATCTGGCAGACTTTTTTTTGTTTGTTTTGTTTTTTGTTTTTTGAGACAGGGTTTCTCTGTATTGTTTTGGAGGCTGTCCTTGAACTCACTCTGTAGACCAGGCTGGCCTCAAACTCACAGAGATCCACCTGTCTCTGCCTCCCTAGTGCTGGGATTAAAGGCGTGCGCCACTAACACCCAGCTTCTGGCAGACTTTTCTATGAAGCAGGAATTTTGAAGGATTGGCTTACCTTGTCTTGGCAAAGTTCAGCAGTCACGTTCCTGTGTGTCCTGCATGTCCATTTTGTACAGCATACTGTCAGCAGTTGAGGCAAGGGCAGTTTCTTGCCCAAATGGCTAGCTTTGCCACAGTGAAAGCAAACTCCATATGGAGGTTCTTTGATGCCCATCACCTTTTTTTTTTTTTTTAAATAATTGGTGCTGCCAGGAGCAGATGTGCCATGCTATCATGAAAAGCCTTAGTTTATTAAACATCTTAATGCCATATTCTATAGGCTACGGAAGTGTTTGAAGATCACTTATCTATCTAAAATATATGTTTGACAGTAGAAACATACCTAACATGACTGTAAGTTTGACTAGTTATTAATCTGTATTTCTTAATTATATATTACATTTTTAAATGAACTGCATAAGCACAATATCCTAAATAAGAGTAGAAACATACATACAGTATAACAAAATTAACTTTAAATTTGTATCAGCTACCAAAATCTACACCAAGGTAAAAATGAGATTAATAGTTGTCTTTTTATCCTATTTTTCTCTATCCCCTCTAAACAATGACAAACAACCATAATCCACTGAATGACCAAAAGCCACCCAACCTACATCTTGGGGATGTGGGTGTTGTGCTCTCTTGACTGCTTCCTGTTGTCTGAGGAGGGTGACATCTTTAGGGGACCCTGAGAAAATTGAGATAATGGTCAACTTCTGGGAAAAGTAGTTGTAACATTTATTGTCAGGTCTCAGAAGTGTTCCCATGCAGACAGATCAGTATCTACATCACATGTCATGTACCTTTCTTAGTTTATTTCTTAATGTCTGTAGCCAAGATTTTCAGGAGGTCTCCCCAGACCAAACCTGATTTCTATTAACCTTGAAGGAATCCACAGCCTTTTGTTTCTTATGGAAACAAAGCATAACCTCTTCCCCACTGCAATACATTTTCTGAATTCCATTTTAAAGCTAAGGAATCCCTAAAGTATCTTGGCTGGTTTAATTCAGCAATACTTTTTACAATCCTGTGTCTCTCAGCCGGTATTGTGTGCTCATCAGCATTCAAAGAATTCAAAGTCAACACAGCATCACAGACTCTGTATTTCCCATCTCTACGTGGCTTTTTCTACTTTGATGTCTCGTTAAAGACTATTTATTTACTTGTTCATTTTGGTTTTTTCGAGGCAGAATTTCTCTGTGGCTTTGGAGTCTGTCCAGGAACTAGCTCTTGTAGACCAGGCTGGTGTCAAACTCACAGAGATCCTCCTGCCTCTGCCTCTGAGTGCTGGGATTAGAGGCATGTGCCACCACCACCCTGTAAGACTTTATTCTTTTTAAACTTTATTTTTTCCTGCGACTGTACTCATTTTCTTTCTTAAGCCTGTGCACATTTTTAAGAACACTGTAACTTGTTTAGAGGATTTTTCCATCTGGGCCTGTCTTTACTGTGCGTCTGTCGCCTTTTCTGACTGTGTGAGCCAAACCTTAAACTGCTATGCTTCCTAAACTACCTCAGTGTTGCTCTCACAGCTAGCTCCACCCGCTGCCTCAGGTCCATCACAACCAGCCTTAAGACTACAGCTGCTTTTAACTTAAACCCTTTTAAACATTCAACTGGGAGCTGCATTCAGTCGCCCCAGTTCTGGGATGTTGGTATCCCTCACTGTGGCACACATTTTTATTTAGCTTGTTGTTTCTGCTTAGCATGTTGGTTCTGCGAGCCTCTTAATACTCTCTTCTTCCTCCTCCTCCTAGCTTTCTCAGACCCTATGTGGAAAATCGGACTCTGTGTTGAACACCGAATGTAACAGGCTTTCTTTTGGGCCACCAACCAGCTCCTGAATCGTGATGCGGAGACTTATTGTCAATGCTCCGCCTTATGCTTGTCCCTCTAGCTCTTAGAGCTTAGTTGAACCTGTTTCTCTTCATCTACGTTTTGGCTCAGGAAGGTTTTGCCTTTCTTTCCTTCTGTGTCTCCTACTTCCACTGTTTTCTTCCATATCTGGCTGGCTGGCGCCTCCCTTCTTTCTCCCTTGTTCTCTTCTCTTTTCTCCTCTTCTCCTGAGCCCAGATCCCTCCTACTTATCCTCTCTGTCTGCCAGCCCCGCCGGTCCCTCTCCTGTCTAGCAATTGACTGTTCAGCTTTTTATTAGACCAGTCAGCTGCCTTAGGCAGGCAAGCTGAACCAGTAACACATCTTTACATAGTTAAAGTAATATTCCACCACAGGTCATCACAGTGGTTACTACCTCAGGGCACCCAGATGTGAAAATGGGTAGATTTGTGGCAGGGGTATTTGAAACTGTCACTGTTCCAGGAGGGCAAGTGGGGCTGGTAGCATGAATTGGCATCTTCTGTCTTGGCAGATGAAGGGCGCTCTGATGGATATTATCCAGCTGGCTACCCTAGACTCAGACCCCTGGGTCCTTATGGTTGCTGACATTCTGAAATCCTTTCCTGACACTGGCTCACTGAATCTAGACCTGGAGGAACAGAACCCCAATGTTCAAGATATCTTAGGAGAACTTAGAGAAAAAGGTGAGTAGCTTGATTTATTTGGGAGGAAGTCTCATTTTAGAAATCGGGTTGTCTGTATCACACTTGTGTAGTGTGCTGTGGTTCTTTAGACAGTGGCTATCCCTCCTCGCATGCGTCAGTCTGACTCAACCACAGCTGTCCCCACTGTATGTGCAATGTCTGCATTGACATGACTCATCATCCTGGTTTACTTGCCACTGCTGTCTTTCCCCATAAGCTCCAAGACGGTGAATGTCTACAGGTCGTGTCTTCAGAGCCTAAAACATTCTCTGTCCTAACTAGCAAATATAGAATCATAAATAAAAATCAGAAAATCAGTACTTAAAATCTGAGAAGACAACAGTTTGTGCGGTTTCAGAGAAGTGACTGTAGGAATGCCCATTGCCTCTGTGCTCTCTCTCTCCCTCTTTGAAAAATGGAGGCTTGAGGTCTCGCACTCCTACATGGCTGCTCGTGAGGGCCTAGTATGTTTTGAGGTTTTGTTGACTTGTAGTTGCAGACTGAGAGCACTGGCCTGCACAGGTCACATAACCTTGCTGGGGTGGCAGCTTACTTCTCCTGGGTCTCCTTATCTCAGTCATTTGGCTGATTGGGCAGCTCCTTGGAGGTTTTCAGGCTCTGACCTCTTGGTCAACACTGAATTAGGAAGCACACATGGATAGTTTTGTTAAGACTGAAGTTGAGCAGTGTCTGGGGTGAGCAGCCACTAGGGCTCTGTAATTACAGGGAGAGGGCTTTTCTGGTGTTGAGGCTGCCTTGTAGTTAGAATACAGGAACTCTTCTCCATGCTGCTGTATGCAGTGCACTGTGGTTCCTGGACCCCTACAGTCCTGTGGTTTGCAGCTGATATAACTGAGGAATGCTTGTCTTCTCTTGTAGCATTTCTTGTTTTTATAAGTCCCTGGAGACTCTAATGGGCCTTCCTCTAGGATGGCAGGCCTATCCTCTGGTCCTCACCCACTTGGATGATCTTGGATGATCTAGGGATGGTGGAATTGGAATGGTGGGAGCCTCAGGGGGTTGGAACAAAAGCAAAAAGCTGCCTTGCTGGTAAATAATGAAAGTCTACATGGAACCACCATTTGTGAGCTGTGAGGGCTACAGTCTGAGCTCCCTGATGCATGGGCTCTGACTTGCGGTGACACTCTGGCTCTCCACAGTGGGCGAGTGCGAGGCATCAGCCATGCTTCCGCTGGAATGCCAGTACCTGAACAAGAATGCCCTCACCACCCTCGCTGGGCCCCTCACCCCACCAGTGAAGCATTTTCAGCTGAAGCGGAAACCCAAGAGTGCCACTCTGCGGGCAGAGCTACTACAGAAGTGTGAGTGCCTGATTTACAGCTCCTGCTCTTTCCTCTGGTGTCTTCAGAATTTCTTACTTTAAAAGAGCATAGCTTGTCTTTTCTGTGTTGGGTCACTGCTGTTATTTTCCTGGCTTAGGGAAATTTAGTATTTTCGAATGAGGGACATAAGAAGAGAAAAAACTCCTGCAATGCTAGCCTCAGGTTTAGTTCTTCCATTGCCACGAGAGTCCCTGGGGGATGGAGCAGAGTTGGGCAGGGGTCTGACAGTCAGCGGATGAAGACAGGCAGTCAAATTGGGGCATCCCAGGGAGAGACTTAGCCATGTGCTGGTTTCTGTCCATCTAGGTGCTGCCATCAGGATCTGTCCCAAGACAAGCTTTGGTCCAGAGCAAAGGGAAAGCCTCAGTCAGTGGATTGAATTATAGTCCCAAGCGAGTGTGGTGCTTCCCTTTTAGAGGAGATGTAGTGGGGATTAACTTGATCTTTAACTGTTACCCAATCAGCGTGTTCATAGAAACACCTAGAAACAGGCACCCAGGATGAGACTTGGTAACCCAGAAGCCATGAAGTGAGGACTTGGCCCCCTCCTCCTTTCCTACCAAGGACACCAAAGCCCCCGTGTCATAGCTCATTTTCCGTCACCACGCTGTTCCATCTTGCTGCCCTGTGAACAATGATGAAAAGAAAAGAAAAATACTTGTTTTGTTTTTTGAGACAAGGTTTCTCTGCGTAGCCCTGGCTATGTTGGAACTTGTTCTGTAGACGACCAGACTGGCCTCAAACTCAGAGATCCGCCTGCCTCTGCCTCCTGAAGTGCTGTGATTAAAGGAGTCACCACTGCCCAGTGAAAAATAGACTTCCTAGAAACTCCGACAATTACAAAGTAGCAAAAAAATGTGCACTAATTCTTAGCTTAATCTTAGAGGCAATGACTTATTAAACAAATTACCAGGAAAAGTTCCCTTCTTTTTCTTTCTTTTTTCTTTTTTTTTTTTTTTTAAGGAAATATTAGCTGCAAGGTCTGTAGCATTACTGGCTGCATTCCTGCGGGTTGGACATAGAAGTTACGTTGGGTATTTTCATGAGTCGTTTTTGTTGAGGTTATTTTATGGACTGAGGGGCCCTATGACCCTGTGACTTTTTTCACAGCCACTGAGACAGCCCAGCAGCTGAAGAGAAGTGCCGGGGTGCCATTCCACGCCAAGGGCCGGGGGCTGCTCCGCAAGATGGACACTACAAGTAAGGCTTGCGTGCCCTCGGGAAGGTACTCCTGTGGCCTGCCAGGCAGGATGGTTTGACTTTTCCTCACCAGAAAAATCTCTCAGACATTAGTCCTGAGGGATGAGGCCCACTGGCCCTGCAGCTAGTAGATATGTATGAGGACAAGCAGGGTCATACGCATGCGTCTTTGCCTGGTGAGAGGAAGGAAACCATGTATGGTGAGCCAGCATCAGACTGACTGGAGAAGACATTTGCTCTTGCCTCTCTATTAGGTCTAACAGTTAGGACAGGTGGCTAGGCTGAGAGCCCAGGGCAGGTTCCCGACTTTTCCTTAAGGAGGGATAGTCTGGACATCACTTTATGCCCACCTGTGACCCAGCTTGTAGCACAAGGCATCCCGGGTGATGACAAATGCATATTTGTCACATTGACGTATAGAACTCGGGTATTTTCCTAGGATACGTGGACAAGATGGAGTAGGGACAGTTCCTTCACCAAGGCCCTTATTATTGAGAGATGTAAGACAAGCAGAAAGTAACCCCTTTGAGCCCCTAACAGGCAGGACTCAGGACTGAGTACTCCAAGAAGGGGAATGTAGTAAGCTGTCCCCCGTTTTAGCAGCCATGACAGGCTACCATGTGCTTGCATGACCTTGCTGCTCCTGTCCTGGTCACTAGGAGGTCAGATGCCTCCTCGTGGGAAGAAGCCAATCAGAAGTTAGCTGGTGGGGCTGTGATTTATGGCTCTGGGTGTGCTTTACGAACAGTGCACAACAGTGATGTGCAGAGCATAGCAACCGCCCTGGGAGGGCCTATGGACCATGACAACCAGTTGACCAATCAACACAGGGCAGGGCGTCCAAACCTGGAACCAGTCCTGAGACTTATTTCATACCCCTAGACACTCCCCTTATGCTAACCTTTAAGATCCCTGCCTCGGGGTTGCTCGGGGTCTTTCTCCAGCCATCCGCCATGGTGGATGGATAAAAGGCTCGAGCTAATGGGTTAGCTCCTTAAATAACTACAATAAAAGACTCTTTGTTTTGAAAAAAAGAAAAAGAAAAGTAGAAAGTATTCTGAGACTTGTTAAGGTCACATAGCTAAAGATATATGCCTTTGTTCTTAGCAAAACTGTCATTTTGGGTGTTGTCACTCTTCTGGGCAGTGTTTGATACATGGATAGTTCTTGTCCTACAAGGTCTGGAGGTCTCTGGTGTCTTAGACAACTTCATCTTCCATTACTCCAGCCTTCTCGGAGCGGTGTGAGTCATGCACCTCCCACGCATCAAGCCTGGGTCTTCCCAACAGATCTTCGGGGATGTTGTGAGGGCTGTAGGGTCTGAACCACTGTCCCTTCACCAAAGTGACACTGGCAAAAACAGTCTGACTGGGTTTTTTTGTTTGTTGGTCTTTTTAATTATTATTGTATGTGTGTGGGTGTTTTGTATGGGCACATATATGTCTGTGCACATGTGTGCAGTGCTGCTAGAGACCAGAAGAGGGCATCAGATCCCGAGACTGGAGCTAACAGCTGGGCTGGGAATCAGACCTCTGGAAGAGTAGTCAGTGCTCTTAACCACTGAGCCATCCATTGCTCTAGCCTCGAATTTGTTTGTTTGCTTGTTTGGTTGGTTTTTTTTTTTTTTTTTTTTTTTAAACAGGATTTCTCTGTGTAGTCCTGACTGTCCTGGAACTTGCTTTCTGGACCAGGCTGGCCTCGAATTCTGCCTGCCTCTGCCTTCTGAGTGCTGGATTAAAGGTGTGAGGCACCACCACCCAGCCAGCTCTGGGTTCTTTTTAGCACAGGACAGAATATACAAAGTGCAGAATGTGATAGGAGAGGCTCACTGGTGTGGGGCTTTCCAGAGGCGGAGGCGGAGGCGGCCTTGCTTAGCTCGCCCTATGATCAGAAGCTGCCGTCATCACTGACACCATTCTCTTCTGTAGCCCCTCTCAAAGGCATCCCGAAGCAAGCCCCCTTCAGAAGTCCCACCACACCCAGCGTCTTCAGCCCCTCTGGGAACCGGACCCCAATACCACCTTCGAGGACACCACTGCAGAAGGAGAGGGGTGTGAAGGTGGGGCATCTCTTCCCATGTCCTGGCAAGGCTAAGCCTTGACTCTTCACCCTGTAATTATGGGATGTGTATATTTTGGCAGCTGCTGGATATTTCTGAGCTGAATACGGTTGGTGCTGGCCGAGAGGCAAAGAGGAGGAGGAAGACTCTAGGTGAGTGTGGAGCATTTCAAGTGTGGAGGGAGACCGGAGGCATTGCAGCCTACTGTGCTGTAGTTGATGCTGCCTGTGTAGTGTCTAGTTGTTTTGAAGTTTCCTCATGGTTTCCTTTCTGGTCCAGTATGCTTGAGCCTTCGTGCTTCTTCCCTCCCCCCTCCCTCCCTTTCCCCCTCCCCCTCATGTATACAGTTTTCTGTTTGCATGTATGTCCACAGGCCAGAAGAGGGCACCAGATCTCATTATAGATGGTTGTGAACCACCATATGGTTGCTGGGAATTGAACTCAGGACCTCTGGAAGAACAGTCAGTCCTCCTAATCTCTAAGTCATCTCTCCAGCCACTGAGTGCTTTATCTTTTTTTTTTTTTTTTTTTTTTTTTTTTGGTTTTTTGAGACAGGGTTTCTCTGTGGCTTTGGAGCCTATCCTGGAACTCACTCTGTAGACCAGGCTGGCCTCGAACTCACAGAAATCCGCCTGCCTCTGCCTCCTGAGTGCTGGGATTAAAGGTGTGCACCACCAACGCCCGGCCTGAGTGCTTTATCTTACTACAGTGACAATGGAACTTTTCCCAGGAGTCTTTTTTTTTGGGGGGGGGGTGGCTTTTGAGACAAGTTCTTACACTGTAGTCTAGGCTGGCCTCAATCTTGTAGTTTTCCAAGTGTTAGGATTACAGACTGTAATGCTTAGCCCAAGGGAATCATTTATTCTCTTCCCAGAGACCTGAGAGCACAATGCTGCTTGGCATTCAGCCTACACAGAGGACACTTGGGACCTCTGAACTGCAGCTGGGTTAGAGAGCCACTAACCAACTCTCTTTATTGGCAGACACAGAAGTGGTGGAAAAGCCCACCAAGGAAGAGACAGTTGTTGAAAATGCCACCCCTGACTATGCTGCTGGCCTGGTGTCCACACAGGTAGGGCTTCCATGCAGTGTAGCTATTGGCATTTATGGTACCTACCACTTTCAACTGTTCCTAGCCCTGACACAGCCAAAACAGTGTGCCCCATCTTGTCTTGAGTGATAGCCACCTCGATGTGTTCTGTAAAAAGTGTGTGCACACGCACAGATATTTCTGCATGTAAATGTATGTGAGTGGCAGAGGGAGCCAGAGCCTGACTTGGGCATCAGCCTTGTGTTTGGAACGAACACCTGCTATATATTGGGATTACTGCCTGGGCTGTCTCCATACCTCTGTACCTCATTTTCTTCTGTCTCGTGGGTATGGTTCCTTTTGAGGCCCTAATGCCCTGGAGACCACGTCTTGCATGTAGGTGGAAAGGGCGAGCCAGCCAGAGCTCTAACCCAAAGGCTGTCTGTGGAAATAGAAATGGGTTCTAAGGGCCATGGGTGCAGAGGTCACATGTGGGAAGCATAGTGTGGCCCTGTTGCATGGCGTGGTCTCGTGTCTGAGCTCTTTGCATTGCTCAGCTTTTCTTCAGGGTCAATTTGGAACTATGGGTGGTGGCCATGGCTTAAGTTTGGAGTCCAGTATCAATCACTAAAGCCAGGGGCTTGTGGCCTGGAGAAGCCACTGTCCCTGTCCTGGGGATATGAATACCTGCCATCTTGCTGCATTGATGGGCAGAGGCTGTCCAGGATACCCCAGGGAGGTGTACTAAAACCTGACATCTGCCTGAAGGGATCATGGCCCTTGTCTTCCAGAAACTTGGGTCTTTGAATAGCGAGCCAGCACTTCCCTCTACAAGTTACCTGCCCTCTACCCCCAGTGTGGTACCTGCCTCATCTTATATCCCCAGCTCTGAGACCCCCCCAGGTAAGTACCTGCAGTATGCTAAGTCAGTATTCCCTCAGCCCATACAAGGACTTGCCCTGGGGATTGCCGGGGCTGAGCTTAGTGTGTGCACCTAGGAGGTAGCCTTGCTCACATGGTGCTTGAGGCACCTGGCTCATTGTCTCTTTATCCCAGGCAGCATGGAGGGAAGGAACGCCTTCTGGCCAAGAAATAAGCCACAAGTCCTGATTTGAGTGAGCAAAGTGGCTGCCAAGATGGGCACCCTGTTCCCTAGGAGGGCGAGGAGCTGAGGGTTGTCTCTTCCCAAATGAAGGAGAAAGACGATTCCTTCAGGGCCAGACATAAGCTTGGATTAGTCACTTGTTTGGGGGTTGTTTGCATTGGGCCCAGCTTTGTCTGTTGTTAGTGGGTTCAGCCTTGCTGAGGTAAAGAGGGTGCTAGGCTTGGGGAAGCTGCTTCCCAGTTCCTTGTAACCAGCACCCAGGTTATGGGGAACTTGTCATAGGCCAGGAGCTAACCAGAGTCCTGGATAACTTAATCTGTGGATCTAGAAATGCCTGGGGATGTAGCTTCTGCCCTGCTGGGTGGTAGTGCACAGGGCTCATGTGTCTGAAGGCTAGCAAGAGCTTCTGCTCAGCAGTGATGGGAGAAGACAGAGCAGTTGGGTATGGGTCAGTTGCTGTCAGAACCTGGAAGAGGGAGGGGAGCCTATTGGCTCTCCAGAAAACGGTGTCTGGTGCAGCAGCTGGAGACCAGTCTGGGATGACTAGAATAGGGATGTACTTCTTTTCCCGGACACCTCTCCTTAGTAACCCTGTTTTGCCTGCAGCCCCTCCTTCCCGGGAAGCCAGCCGACCGCCTGAGGAGCCCAGCGCCCCAAGTCCTACACTGCCAGCTCAGTTTAAACAAAGGGCACCTATGTATAATAGTGGCCTGAGTCCAGCTACACCAACACCTGCAGCACCTACCTCGCCTCTGACACCTACTACTCCCCCAGCTGCCACTCCTACTGCTCAGACACCCCCAGTGGCCATGGTGGCCCCGCAGACCCAGGCACCTGCCCCTGTTCAGCAGCAACCTAAGAAGAACCTGTCCCTCACAGTAGGTACCCTGGCAGGTTTCATGGCCATTAGGTGGATGGCATAGCTTTGCCTGTTTGTAGTTGTTATGGGATGAGGCTGGCAGGGCCAGTGGGTGGAGGCAAGGTAGCCCCAGCAGCTCCCACAGCCACACCCTCTCTTTACAGAGAGAGCAGATGTTTGCTGCCCAGGAGATGTTCAAGACGGCAAACAAGGTCACTCGGCCAGAGAAGGCCCTCATCCTGGGCTTCATGGCTGGTTCTCGAGGTGTGTCTGTGCTACTAGGCCTGGGAGGTGCCCCCCGTGGGGTGGGGGATGGGTTCCTTGGCCCCAGGCACCTGCCCAGCAGCCCCTGCTTCCTACAGAGAACCCATGCCCGGAACAGGGGGATGTGATCCAGATCAAGCTCAGCGAGCACACAGAGGATCTGCCCAAGGCAGACGGCCAGGGCAGCACCACCATGCTAGTGGACACAGTGTTCGAGATGAACTACGCCACAGGCCAGTGGACACGCTTCAAGAAGTACAAGCCCATGACAAATGTGTCCTAAGTATCATCTCCGCTGCTGACCCTCACCAGGCCAGAAGACAGGTTTTGCTGGCTATGCTAAGTGATCTGAGCAGATACAGAGGGATGTGCTCCACTGCAAGCACCTGTCATCCACGGGCTACTGGGCCCCAGGCTGTTTTACATTTTAGATCATTTCTCTGGGGAGTTTAGGCTTATTTTTTTATATTATAATTGGTTAGTTTTTGTGTGATTAAGTTACCTTTTTTTGGGTTCAATATTACATTCTGAATGCTAAACCAAAAAAGTTACAACTTCGTTTTAGTGTCTGTTAAGACCATTACCTTTTCTTAAAAGAAAACTGCACTGGCTGAGTGGACGTTCTCTGCTTGTGCATGCCCTCCCTCATAGGCTGAGGGGACCAAAGGTGACACCTGGCAGGCTAGGGTGTGTGTGTGTGTGGGGGGGGCCTATATGGCCAGCCTCAATATCACTGCCTGCCAGGGATTTCTATGTCTTTTGTACAGTTGTAAGTTGGGTACCTATTTTCATTGTAAAATGATATGAGTATTAAAGTTTAGTTTTTCTAAAAAAGCCCGCAGAACTATGTTTCAAGCTAGCTGGACTCCCTGTTCTGGGATCAAACCCCACCCTGTACAGCTGTCAGAACCCCAGGGAAGAAGAGGCAGAGCTGGGAGAGAGCAAGTCTAACTGAAAATAAGTGGGCAACAGGCAGGGCAACCTTGGGGGAGTTCAAACAGCAGGGAACGTCAAAGACCACAGCACTGGGAAATGGGCCATCACCTACTGTCTTCAATTCATAGCACCCAGGAAGTTGGAGAAGTCAAACAAAGTTCCATATAAAATAAGTGTAAGAAAAAGGCCTTTAAAGTTTTTTAATAAAAAAATACTCAATACAGTTTTCGAAACACAATTTTCCACTTTAAATGCTATTTTTCCCCAACTGGTAATTCTCGTCTATATTTCGGTATTACTTCCCCCCTCCCCCCCAAACTTCAAGTTTTTAAGCCTTCACTATCAGTCCTGGTGACAGTACCTACCCAGCATTCCTAAAAGGAACTTGACCATATTGTATGAAGTTTAGACACCAATAGGCACATTTAAACTTAAATTTAATTTGTGATAGGTCATTTCACATCTCAAAGGACATGGTGACACCATGATACACATGGACACAGCATTTTCTTCTACTGACTAACAGTCATCAGCTACACTCCTTGTAAATGAAGATATTTGGCAACTGACAGTTGTTTGCATTAACTTCAGTCAGAACATTTTTATCTTTAAGTAGCTCTGGAAGGCGGGCACTTCACATATCATGCTACAGGCATCACTTGGAAGTCATCAGACATGCCAACCTGAGTGTGCCTGCCTGGGACCCAGGAGTCCTAGGTGCTGTGCCAGAAGTTCCTCAGGAACTAGCATCTGGGTCCTTGTCACTCTTGCTAGATGCACTGTCATACCGGTGTCTGGTTTTAACTGCGACAGCTCCACACTCAAAGACTAGTGCTGGCTGGACACGGGCTGTGCATCGCTGGGCTGCTGCCACCCGGCACAGGCACACAGGTGTGTGCTGACACGGGGACAGCTGGCTGGTTTTTAGATATGGAGGCACCTGAGGAATACGGAATCTGGACAGGTTTCATTTGGTTTACTTCACATTAAAGAAAAAGCTGGAGCCAATGCTCAGAAAGTCACATATCTATCTTTCAGACTCATTAGAGCACCTGCCACATCAGAGTCACAGCCCTGGCCCTGTGCCTGGTCCTGCTGTGGGAAAGGCCATCACCCCAGGGTCACTTTTCTCAGATCTGTATATTGGTCTTCAGCTGGTTTTCAGAGTTAGTGTTATTTACTCATTAATACTTTTCGGGAAGGGGAAACTGTCTAAAAAGTTCACAATATTTCCTTCAGAAAGATCACAAATAGTAATTTGGAACCAAAAATCCCAAGATTTTACATAACATTAAAAAAGAGCCAATTCTGGTGCTCAGTCTCTCAGAGAAGCCGCTCGGCTGGTGGACAACTAACAAGATGTTCCAGGTGGTCCCTGGAGCCTAGGGGCCATGTGCATGTGAGGGGCTATCTGGCCTATCACTACACCAGCCTTTCAGACTTATGGCAGATGACAAACTTATGAGCCAGTCTAGTATTTTTAGGCAGTTTGAGCCAGGTTCTAAACTGAAAAATGCCCCTGGTCTCATCTGGTCCAACAGATGTCTCCAGAGGTAAGTAGGCCTGTGCCTAGGGAAGCCATAGGCTACCTGCAAAGCTGCTGTAGCTTTTGGGGGACTACGACTACAGAAAGGCCAAAAGGAGAGTCACTGGTCAGTCCTGGTCCACATGGAGACTGCAGTTGTACAAGGCTAAAGGGCAGCAGGACAGCAAACCCTGCTAGGGACTTCATGGAGGGTTTCAAGCTTTTCTGCTTTGTGGCTTTTCTAAAGCCACCCATTGTTGCTGCATTGCACGCACCTTTCCTCCCAATATAAAGCACGAGGTCTCCTTTCTCTATATCCAAGCTCTCCAGGGCCAAGATACACTCCTGGGAAGGCAGCGGCAAGCCTGCCAAAGATATCATTTCAATCTCATTAGGGAAACAAGTACCATCAGACCTGTCCACCATGAGACCAGGTGGTACCCTGGTGGAAAGACATAGAAGGCAACATAGCTTGGGGTTTGAGGAACAGATGCATAAAAGAGAGAACACATCAGGGTGCATACGCATGGTGTCCTCAGGGTCCTATAGTTACCTCCCTGATTGCTCAACATCTGCCTGACAGATACATTTTAGCTGATAGTAATCTGAACATTTTAGCAAAAGTATACTGGGAATAAGTGCCAGAAACAGAAAAACCAAATGAAGGAAAATATACAAGGTTTCCCCCAAATGTAGGTCAAAGAACTTGGGTTCATAAGACATCAGAGAAAAATTGCCAAAACAAAGGCAGCTGCTCTGCTCCACAAGCCACACTGCTATTGCTGATCAAGTCCACAAAAAGGAGAGCACAAGAGGGATCTCACTACACCACACCAACTCAAAGTGGAAACAGCACTTTGAGGAAAAAAATTCACATTAGTACAAAAAACATAGGCTGTTTCAAAGGAGCAAAACAATCCTGACTGGGTTAGCCCAGGGCCTGAGTCCCAGTTTGTCCTGAGTTGGGGGCAGTATGTGAGTAGAAGCCTGAACCACCAGGATAGAGCTAAGGGTGACCTTTAGAAAAGTCTATAAATTTCAGGTAAGATAAAAGCATTTCACCTGCCAGTTAATCTTCAATCATAACTTTAATCTAAAATAAAAATGGGAGGGCACCTTGACGTTGGGTCTCAGATTCAAGTGTAGCGGTGATGCTGTGTAGTAAGGCTTGTTTGTCCTGGACCACTGAGTGTGCAGCTGACAAGCATCAGTGCAGACACAGCACAGCTGCTGAGGATGGCTCACTGGTGGGAGGTGCCCCCTCCCACCCAAGGAGGCCTGTACATGTCAAAGCATTATGGGCTGGGTCCTTGGGGCACGTGCTGTGCTTGCCTTCCCGTTATAGGCAGGGCTAGCTGCCCCATACCACTCCTGGATCTGACCAAGCGCTATTTGCCTTCTGTGACCCTTCTCCAACAACGCCTTCTCTTCCTCTTCCCCTTTGACTTCAGCGACTCTGGAAAGGGTTTCTCAGTCTTGGTACTTCTTGCAGATTCTGCCCTCAAATCATGCTCACAGCAGTAGGACTGCCCATCCTGGGTGGAACGGAAGGCAGTCCCATCTTGGTGTTCTTTACAGAATGAGTTGGGGCACAGGTGGCAAAATGAGGTAGAAGGTTTGCCACATACATCACAGTGATGCCAAGGACATTCCCACTTCCCTGCAAAAAAATTCATCATCAGCAAACAAGTGGCAGAATCAGGGCTTCAGCATTCTCAGGGCTGAAAGTAATTTTCTTGAGGGGCACTGAGATTGAACCAGAGGGTCTCATGCATGTGCTCTAACACTGAGTTAATATCCACAGGGTATGTTTCCTGGGCTGACCTTGAACTAGTCTTCATCCTGCTTCAGCCTCTCGAGTTGGTGGGCCAATGAAATATATACCAGCATACCTAACTGAAAATTACTTTTTAAAACTAGCTAGTCAAATTAACACAAAAGGCCACATTACAGTTGCCAGAGAGAAGCTAGTAGTTGGTGCTGAAAGCCAGGCAGGTACCAAGTGTTGCAGACTACAGTCTACATGCCTGCCAGCTGCAGCACCACACCAAACACCAAGGACAGCAGATTCTACTGATGGCAACAACTATCCTCCGATTTGACTTTTTTTTGTTATTGTTCTGTTTTTGAAGCAGGTTTTTTTCTATGTAGCCCTGGCTGTCCTCGAACTCACTCCATAGACTAGGCCGACTTCAAACTCAGAGATTCGCCTGCCTCTGCCTCCCCAAGTGCTGGGATTAAAGGCGTGTGCCACCATATCCAGCTTGGGATGTGACTATTTATAAAGGAATAAACTTTTTTTTTTGGTCTTTGGGTCAAGTGTTTATAACTTTTCATTTGAAATCCTTTTTGTCCTGATACTGTGACCACTTGAGTATGTAGAGGAAAAGCCTGTTTTATTGTGGTTCCATTTTAAATAGCAGCTCCTGCTAACTCTGTGTCATCTCTGGGGACAGTGCCTACAAGTCTTGGGGGAGGAGTTAGGTCAGGTGTCCTACAAACACTACGTCCAGTCATGGTGAGGCTGCTACAGTGGAACCTATCCTCTCAAAAAGAGGCCTGGTGCATGTCACTTTAGAACTTGGTGTTAATGAGATGACAACCTGACATTAGGTATGGAAGCTACTGCCTGTTCCCATCCTTTGTTCCAGCTGGTCCCCTGGACTAGGGATATTTACCACCTGACCTTCCAAAGAATATGCAACTAGATAAGGCCCAATCAATTTAAGAGAGGCTGAATAAGGTGGCAGGAAAGATCACTGCAAGCAGTCAGAAGCTGCCATGGAAGCTGGACACCTACCAAAGGGCCGCTTGCCCAAGCCTAGGCAAGATAGGTGGTAGGCCTTGGTACAAAACTTCCGGTCACACAGCACCAGCTGCCCACCGTCACCACAGCGGAAGCACTCATCCTCCGACTGCCGCTTCCCTTCTCCTTTGGCTCTTCGCCTTCTGGTTTTCTTCTTGGCCTTCTTACCCTTTTCCTCTGAAGAAAGGGATGTTGAGTTCTAGAATAAAGAATTGAGAATAGTTCACTTAAAGGAACATAAAACAGCTGGGCAGTGGTGCCTTTAATCCGAACACTCTGGAGACAGAGGCAGAGGCAGGTGGATCTCTGTGAATTTGAGACCAGCCTGGTCTACAAGAGCTAGTTCCAGGACAGGCTCCAAAGCCACAGAGAAACCCTGTTTCCAAAAACAAAACAAAACAAACAAAAAACATAGAACAGTTTAAAAAAAAAAGGCAAACTACAAAGATGCCCAAAAAGCAAGGTCCAGAGTAACATTATAGATTCCTAGGGTGAGGGTGTTCCAACATGGTTAAGTGGTGCTTCAGCTGGAGGTACAGCTCAAGGCTATAGGGTCCATTCTAGCACCACAAAATAAAAAGGTGCGCCACCCACACAAAGCAAGTCATGCCAATGGGGTGGCCCACTATACCTTGGGCAACTCCTGCTAAGACCAAAAAAAAAAAAATAGAGGCTCAATAATGCCATATTTGGGATTTGGGACAGGACATGCTGACAAAGACACATCTCAGCCAAAATACCCATCCGCTGGCCACTTCTCTTGGATAAGAATTCAATTATGAGTGGAACAATTATGAGTGGTGGTTTGATAGGACCTTAGGGAGTGGCACTATTAGGAGGTGTGGCCTTGTTGGAGTAGGCATGGTTTTGTTGGCAGTGTTACTGGAGGCAGGCCTTGAGGTCTCAGATGCTCAAATCACACCCAGTGTGGCATTGTCTTCCTGCCGCCTACAGATCCAGATGTAGAATTCTCAGCTACCTTTCTAACACCATGTCTGCCTCCATGCCACCATGCTTCCTGCCATGACCATAATGGACTAAATCTCTGAACTATAATCCAGCCCCCAATTAAATGTTTTCCCTTATAAGAGTTACCATGATCATGGTGTCTCTTCACAGCAATAAAACCCTAACTAAAACAACAGGTGAGGGCAAACCAGTATCAAAGCTTCAGAAAACACATGGTCACCCAGACACCAGCATATGGTGGAGGTACCTATGATATATAGCCCTAACCTCTGTTGCATACAAGGGGTGCCCCAAAATTCATGTCCTTCTGAGGACTTAGAACATGATTTTATTTTAAAATGGATACAATTACAAGTGGGGAAGTCTCAACAAATAGCCTATACTGAAAGAAGGCCTCACTAACCCCAACGCACACTGCATGAGTCCTGACTTTGTCACAGCAACAAGTCTACTGCTCAATAGAAAGCAATCTTCCCAGATGCCATGATGCCACTAGGGCTATGTGTTTCAGCTTTACAGAAAGAAAGCTGGGGGGGGGGGGCACGCTGGAGAGATGGCTCAGGTTAAGAGTACTGACTACTCTTCCAGAGGTACTGAGTTCAATTCCCAGCAACCACATGGTGGCCCACAACCACCTTCAATGAGATCTGATGTCCTCCTCTTCTGGCATACAAGCATAAATGCAGGCAGAACACTGTATATGTAATAAATAAAATCTTAAAAAAAAAAAAAGAAGAGAAACCTATGATGATGTCCTTACCTTTGGTCTGTCTCCAAGAAACCCACTACAATTGGAGGCTCCACATCGACAGACTGTCTTTTCATTGCCCAAACAATCGAGGTTATAGTTGAAGGTCAGCTCTGTCCCTACAGGAGACATAATGCTATGTTAGAGGTCACTGTCCTCCTGAGGCAGTGGGTGCTAAACTTGAAGGGTCAAGCTCATGAAAATGCACCCTCTTCAGGCACACACTGGCATGCCACACATAGCTCATCAATTTGCTTTTATAAAATAGTTATACAAAACAAAGCTTCTAAATCACTATCCTGGAGCCTTTCTAAACCCAGCCACACCAAATACCAACCATTGCCTCTCTGCCTGCCCACATGGCATCAGAAACCTGTAGGACCCCAATGATGTACCTGCAGGAATGTCACACACAGCAAACAGGCCAACTCGTGTGTCCCCATTCACTGTCCACTTCAGAGTCTCACAATTGGGTTGGCAACTGTGGTTCATGAATCGTGAATAATTCCCTTTAGGACCAGCGTCAATTATTCGGTCCTGTAGGATTAAAAAAAAAATCAAGGATATCTTTTTTTTGGGGGGAGGGGGTTTCAAGACAAGATTTTTCTCTATAATATCCTTGGCTGTCCTGGATTTCACTTTGTATACCAAGCTGGCCTCAAACTTACAGAGATCCACCTGCCTCTGCTGGGACTAAAGGCATTCTCAACCACATCCTGCTGATATCTCTAAAGAGATTCTTCAAACTGTAGGTTTTATCAGATGATAGTGTTGCTTGTCATACTGAAAACCTTGGTATCCTGTTGTCCACCTGGACCAGACGTCCCTCAACCAGTCCAGACTCTCTTGCTTAAGACCAGAATACAAGGAGAGACTGGGCCCAAGTGAGAAGTGGTGAAGACTGAATTGGCACATATAACACCACCCCAGTAACAAATAAGCTAGGAGAAATACAAGTGTCACAGACTTGGGAAGGGCAGCAAGAGCCTATGCAAAACCAGCACTACCAGACAACAGCAAACTCCACTAAAAATGGGCAAGCATCAGCATCAGCTCCTAAAGAGCAAAGAGGGCACAATCATAGCATGCTCAAGTTCCCACTGGCTGGGACAAATGAACTCTGTCCATGATGCCAATACTATGCCGCCATA
The DNA here is from genome assembly GCF_017639785.1 of Mesocricetus auratus. Classification (NCBI taxonomy): domain Eukaryota; kingdom Metazoa; phylum Chordata; class Mammalia; order Rodentia; family Cricetidae; genus Mesocricetus; species Mesocricetus auratus. The sequence goes on along the minus strand of NW_024429190.1, from coordinate 14,098,171 downwards.
AGGGGGCACAGGTATAGGCTGACAGTTCTGAGATAGCAATCTACAAAATCACAAATGCAAGCACACAGTGGCCCCAGGACCAGACTCACTGAAATCCAAGTGACCAAGCACTACAGACAAATAAGAACCATTTATCATGGCTCAGAGCAGGAGATGGGCAGGTTGGTACACAGCTATACCTTCTTCCCTGAAAACCTCTAGACCAAATATATAGTTTGGTAGGATCTCTGCTCTTCAGTGGTTATTTCTGAGGTCAGTGAGAGCTGGTACACAATTACATGTCTGAGTAAGGACAAATCCGTGCCAAGAGCACGCCTAGCTATGTCTCGTGTACCACAGAGCACTGGAAGAGGCAACCACACTGGAAGACTTTGTTTGTACCACCAGATGGGTGCTAATCTTGGAGGTTTCTCTAGGCAGTAAATACATGGGTCCCTTGAGAAACCTCCAAGGTTAGCACCCATTGATAGATGCAAGCATAGAAAGCCAAACTTGGTGGACAGATGCCTGAGGTCCTAGCCACTTGTAATGCTAGGGAAGGAGATCACTTCAGCCCAGGACTCAGGAGAATTAAAGTAGAAACAATATGAGGGTGTAGCTCAGAGCCTGCTTTTTACTATACTAAATTAACACCCTAGCCAGTTCTGTCCTGTTAAAAGTTTCGTTGATGGTAGATGAACAATCTATTACTGAATCACACCTCAGCAGGTGAAATGGCTTACAAGATAAAGGTATTTGCCAGCAAGCCCATGACCTGAGCGTGAACCAGAGTTCACACCATGGAAGGAAAGAATTGACTACTGAAAGTTGTCTCTTACCTCTGCAAGTGTGCCACAGCAAGCACAATCACAAAGTAAATACATGGTTTAAAAAGTGCACAATATGTTGACTGCAGACACATGTGAAGGTCAGGGACAATTCTTTAAACTTAGTTCTCTGCTTCCAGCTTGTTTTGAGGCAGGGTTTCTGGTTTCTAACACTCCAGGCTAGCTGACTTGAGAGATTTTCAACTAAATTTTTTTAAAGACTTATTTTTATTTATGTTTTTGTTTCTCGGTGACTATATGTCACATGAGTAAGGTTATGAATAGAGGCCAGAAGAGGGTGTTAGATCTGGAGCTGGAGTTACAGGCAATTAGGAGCTATGGACTGAACTAAGGTCCTTCGGAAAGACATCAAGGTGTGTGTATATGTGTACATGCATGTGGAGGCCAGGTCAACCTTGGATGCTATTTCTCTAAAGTTTTCCGCCTTGTTTTTCTCTTTAATATCCACTTGTCTTACTTATTTATCTGTTGTGTGCTGTGTGTGGAAGCTAGAGGACTCGAGTTGGTGGTCTTCTTCCACCATGTAACTCCTGGGGGTCAAATCCAGGTCACCAGGCTTTTGTCGAGTACCTTTATCCAATGAGCCATCTTGCTTCACCCACTACCACTACCTTGTTTTTGAGACAGATTCTTTCATTGGAAATTTGTGCTCATCAATTAGGCTGGGCTGGCCAGCAAGCCAAGGATCCTCCTGTCTCCACCTCCCTAGCTTTGGACTATGAGAGTGTACTACCACACTCAGCTCTGGATGTGAGTTCTGGGGGTGCAACTTTGGTCCTCATGCTCTCTGCAGCAAGTATTTCACCAATCAGTCCATCTACACAGTCCCAAATTATTTTATCATTTTAAATATGCCTAACATAAAAGTTTACTGGTTCTGAGAGAGAGAGGGAGGGAGAGGGAAGAGGGGAGGGGGAGAGAGAGAGAGAGAGAGAGAGACAGAGACAGAGAGAGAGAGAGAGAGAGGGAGGGAGGGAGGGAGGGAGAGAGGGAGGGAGAGAGAGAGAGGGAGAGGGAGAGAGGGAGAGGGAGAGAGAGAGAGTCTGTGTATGGTGTGTGTCTGGAGACTGAACCCAGGGCAATGCACATGCTGGCAAGCACTCTACTACTGAGCCATATGCACAACCACATCTTAACCACTTTTAAGTATATAATTAATCGTAATAAAATATTTTAAGGGTGCCCTCACTTAGCATTCTGAGTTCTTTAAGTATCATTCAAGCCATGGTTTTAGATGAGGCATAGTAGCCAATGTCTGTAGTTTCCACACTAGGTTGGCTTGAGGTAGGAGGATTCCAAGTTCAAGACTAGCATGGGTTATAAAACTAGTTCAAAATCAGGGCTAGGGAAGCAGCTCAATGGTAGAGCACTTGCCTGGAATTTTCAGGGTTAAGAGTTTGATTCTCCAACATTTAAAACAAAAACAAAAGCTGTTTGAAAGTTTTTGTTTTAAATAAGTTTTTTAAAAAAAAGATTTATTTATTTATTATGACTACAACATCCTGCCTCTATGTATGTCTGCAAGCCAGGAGAGGGCACCAGATCTCATTACGGATGGTTGTGTGCCACCATGTAGTTGCTGGGAATTGAACTCAGGACCTCTAGAAGAGCAGTCAGTGCTCTTAACCTCCGAGCCATCTCTCCAGCCCCCCTTTTTTTGGGGTCAAAACACTTTATTCAGAGACTTAAGGGGAAAGGTTGGGGAGATCCACGTGGTCCGCTGTCCTCCACAGGGCGTATCTCGAGTCTACCCGTCACTAAGAGCTGAAAGTTTTTTTGCCTAAAGATCTAAGTTCTTTTTTAGAGTTAAAATTGGTTTAATTACTACCCTGAATGGGCCATTCTTTTCTCTTCCTTTCAGGTCTTAGGTTTTTTTTGGCTGAAAACTGGACATTTGAATCTAACAATATAGTAACTCCGGAAATCAGATCTCACCTCTTCTGGGCTTATTGAGTTTTGTTTTTCATTCATTGTTATTGATTTTCCTTCTATTATTGCTCTAGGCTTTTTAGAAAATAGACCATCTCTGTGGCTTTTTCTGAGGCTTCTCCAGAGCGGTACAGTCATGAATATCTTAGTTTTTAATGTATAGCTCCAAAAAGAGAGAGGGGGGTGGAGAAGAGAGGAAAAGAGCAACAGCCTCTTTAGCTATCACTATACAGGGTACCAGAGCATCCCTGGGGCTCAGTCAAGCAGTTCTATTTATTGCAGTGACTGAGTCTTGGCTTTTATTCATTGCCCTCCAGAATACTAGCTTGCCAGCTTTCCCAGAAAACAAGAATTACAACCTAAAGAAGGCCCTCCATGAACCTGCTCATTGTTTATCTTTTTAATCCTGTGCCATGGCAGAGCCTGAAGAAGGACATGCTACTCACCTCTTGGGTTCTAGGGGCCACACCTTTTGCAACAAATTCTTTTTTTTTTAAATATTTTATTTATTTATTATACAATCTTCTGCATGCCAGCAGAGGGCACCAGATCTCATTCAAGGTGGTTGTGAGCCACCATGTGGTTGCTGGGAATTGAACTCAGGTCCTCTGGAAGAACAGTCAGTGCTCTTAACTGCTGAGCCATCTCTCCAGCTCCAACAAATTCTTTTAATTAAAAAAAAAAAATCAAACCCATGGGGTGGGGGGTGTGTGACAGAAAAGGCAGATTACTGTATCCCACCCACCTGTTAGTATTTTGCCATGTTCATTTTGTCTCCTGTTTTACAGTTTATGTATAGACAAATGTGTATGCATGCAGTACTTTCAGGGCTAGCAGCTAGTATCTTGCTCTACCCCTGCACACAGACTTGCTTGCTCCCCTCCCCCTTTATCCCTCAGGATTCTGAGGTCAGTAATTACTGACCTCAAACTCAGGATCCTACTGCCTCTTTCTTCCAAATGCTAGGATTATAGGCATGTACACCACCATACTTGGCTTGAGTATCTCCTACATCTTTTTTTTTTTAATGTTTTAATCTTCTTGTCCTTCTGACAGTGACTTCACTAAATAGTCCAACCCCCACAGCCTACAGCAAATGACAGGAGCCCAATACTATTCCACAGACTGACAATGGTCACACTTCCTGAGGGACTGTTGTCTGGGACCCTTGGAGCCATTCCTATTTCCATAGGGGCTCTATATTCCCAGATATCAGAATCTGTTTGCTATTCTCTATTCAAAAAACCTGGTCCATAACCATTTTCTATCTTGTTTTCAAGCACTACTGTTAGTCGTGTCTTTTAAACAGAGCCCCACTTTTCTGCCGGGTTTTGAGCTTACTTGTCACAGAAGGCACAAGAGTAGCAGTCCAGGGCACTTTCTCTACCTAGGCCTAGTTACCTTCATTCTGAGAATACAAGAAACCTCTAGCAACTAGGTTTCAGAAGTTTAAAACTATGAATTACAGAACTTTAGAAATGGCACATGCCTCTAGTCCCACGTATCTGGGGAGTTGACAGGTGAGTGCTTGAACTCAGAAGCTTGAAGTGAGTCTGGGTAACACACCGAGGGAGCACACAATTTATAGGCAAATGGAGCAATGCACACTCTAGTGTAGCCCAGAAAACATGCAATGCTCAAGTCTATACTTTTTTCCCTTTTTTCTTCTGATCTTTAGAAGAATCTTGGTCTACATTTTATGCTGAACTGAATACACATGGTTCTTATAATGTTCTATGCCAAAAGGCAGCTCTACATTCAGAAAAAAAAATACGAAGATATTTCAGGGAAAGTCACTAAGGAGATTAAATGAGAATGTCACCAAAATACAAGGGCCAATTCTACAGGTGATAGACCACGATCAAGACTTCAGGAATAAATAGCAAAGGCAAGCTTCCCATTACCTTGTCTATGGTGAGCATGTAAAAGTGAGTAATGTCATTCTCATGTGCATATTTGATTCTTGCCATACATTCCTCTTCATCAATCAGCTCACCAACATACTCATTAACAAATTCTCCCTGGAAATCAGAAGAATGCAATGAGTGCATACCAACCAATTCTCAGAATCAGGGTCCAAGACACCTTGACACCGTCAATCAGTCTAGGATAACATACATGTTAATACCGTAAGGGGTGTGGTTCCCAGAGGTCCTTCATTAAGTTCAAATTCAAAAGCCTGCCAGTGGCAAATGTATTCATGTACTCTCAGAGTAGCAACATTCCAGATTGCTTTCTACAATGTCTTGCCTTAGAGAAGCATATCTGAATACCCACCATCCATGTAAGTAATAATTACATGCAGACTTCCAACAGGAAAGGTTATGAAGAACTTGACAGGCAGGTTCTACAGCAAGTCTACATGAAGCAACAGCTGAGGCAGTCAAGGAAAAAAGCTGGAGAAGAGTGCATATCAACAATCTTTTTTTAATTTTTGGAGACAGGGTTTCTCTGTATAGCCCTTGCTGTCCTGGAACTTGTTCTGTATACCAGGATGGCCTCAAACTCAAGAGATCCACCTGCCTCTGCCTCCCTAGCTAGTGCTGGGATTAAAAGTGTGTGCCACCACGGCCAGAAGGGAGGGAGGGAAGCATTACAAAGACTAACGCTATGGCTTATGAATTCTCTGTACTGGACCAATTCTGGTCATGAACCTTGGGGTCTGACCACTATCCCTTAGGTCATGACAAAGCACATCAGGGTTAGGCTATGGTAATGTAAATAAGCAATTCCACTTGTGTCTCTACAAAGGCATATACTGGCAAGTGAATCTGAAAACAGAAGCATAGCTAACAAGTTAGTCAGTTCCTCTCACTAATACATTTATTTTATGTATATGGGTGTTTTGCCTGCATGTATGACTGTGCACCACATATGTGCTTGATGCCCTTGGAGGTCATAGAGAACACTGGATCCCCTGGAACGAGATTACAGATGATTGTGAGCCACCATGTGGGTGCTGGGAATACAAGCCAGGTTCTCTAAAGGAGCAACTAGGGCTCTTAGTCACTGAGCCATCTTTCCAGTTCTGCCAATGAATCCTTTGCTTATCTAGTCTTACTGGATTATGCTAAAACCACATCAGCCAGGTGATGGTGGAACATGATTTATAATCCAGCACTCCAGAGGCAGAGGTGGATAGATCTCTGTGAGTTTGAAGCCAGCCTAGTCTACAGAATGAGTTCTAGGAAAGCCTCAAAAGATACAAAGAGAAACCTTATCTTGAAAAACAAAAACAAAATTAAATAAATAAAATAAAAAATGCTGAGACCAAGTCAAATACTGGTGCTGCCTTAGCTCCTGCCAAACAGCCTGAGCATCTGACCGGGAGTCTAAGGAAAAGTGACTGCTTCACAGACCCTTTATCCTAGAGGCAAACATTACAATCCCATCCAAGTCATGCTTCAAGGAAGTTTATGAGTTATTAGCTTTGATGGCAGTTACATAACACCTTATAACTTTTTGTTTTATTGGTTGATTTTGTGGGGGGAGGTCAAAGTCTCCATCCAGTGTATAGCCCTGCCTGGCCTGGAACTCACCAGTAGACCAGACTGGCCTCAACCACATATCCACCTGCCTCTGCCATATACCAGGTATATACCATCATATCTGGTTTACAACATTAATTTTAATAACTAAATTTGAACACTGCTTCAAAATACTTTACACAAACATACACACACATACAACAAAACCACACAGTAAATGGTGAGCCATTAATTCTTACAAGGGGGAAGAGAGGGGTAGTAAGATGACTAAGTAGGTAAAGGTACTTGCCAGTAAGTTTGAGGACCTGAGTTCAGACTCTGGGACCCACATGGAATGAGAGACCTGACTCCTGAAAGTTACCGTCTGATCTCCATGCACATCCACACAGCATTCCACTGCACACAAACACACTTAAGAATCACTACACAGTACAAAAAGTAAGGGACACATCACATACCTTTCTGATGTCCCTTTTGGCAACCAGGCCCCACCCTTTGCCATCAGTCTTGATGATCTTGGTCTCAGGGTATTGACGCTTAGTGAAACACTGGTTCTGGCAGTATTCACCTGCAGGACACACCTGCGGGTGGCACTCAAACATCAGCATCCTGTTTAGACACTCAGAATCAGAGCCACACGGGTTCTCATCTGTGGGCTTGCAGTTGCACTTTGGGATTTCAGAAATGTCAGCTGTATAGATCTGGACTTTACCATATGGCTTATTCACCTGTAAGGAAAAAAGCAGGTCATCTTGACTCTACTTGGTTAACAGAGAGCCCTGTATCCCTGCACACTCATTCTGCCCCTTCAAGGACCCATCTTGGACACACGGATTCTAGTAATTATCACTGGGCCCGCAGAGATAGTTTCTGACATACCTCTTAACAGTCATAACCTAGGATTGAAAAAAATCTATAGCCCAAGAGCCACTTCCAAACCACTCTGTTGAGGACAATACACACGCAATCATGACATGTCCATCACCTTGATATGCTTGTATGGGGGAGGCTTTCTCTCACTCTCCTGTGTTTCTCGGGCTTCCCGCTGAAGTTTGATTTCATTAAAACGTGCTTCAGCTTCTTGCAGTGCTAAAAAGCCAACAATAGAAATGTATTTCAGTAAATAAATACATCGATATTTTAAGCAGCTCTATATTCACTTCTAAGTACTGTTGTTGGTTTCCCCAAAGCTAAGGGCTATAAAACACTGTAAAAGGCAGGTGCCTACCCCCAAAGTGACTAAACACTAGGAGGCTTTGTGCCAGCTCAGCACAAAGCCCAGTGGCACTACCCATTCTCTGTACTGAGTTCTAAGGACAAGGCAACAGTATCACACTGTGAACTTTTATTTCTTTTGAAGCAAAGGACTCTGAGAAGAAGCACCAGGTCACACGAGGAAAGGCCACACCAACACCCAAAGCTTACAGACTGTCAATGTCACTGTGAGGCCGGGTCAGTGGTTGGGCTGAGCTGGCAGCTGCTGGTCAGTCATTAGCAAGCCCAACTTAATAGCAGGTTAATACCAGGAGTCAGGAGCCTGGGGTCACACTTTCACCATTTGTTACCACCTCAATATCATATGAGAATCTTTCCTTTCTGATGATTTTCAAGCATCTTTTGATAGCTCTGTGTGTGTGTGTGTGTGTGTGTGTGTGTGTGGTTTCGAGACAGGGTTTCTCTGTGTAACAGCCCTAGCTATCCAGGAACTCACAGAGATCTGCCTGCCTCTGCCTACCAAGTGCTAGGATTAAAGGCGTGCACCACCAACGCCCATCTAATAGATATCCATTCTTACTCAGCCCTTTCAAAGCCCCCCCCGCCCAATGCTGAGGCATCAAGGAAAGAGGACCGGCTGCTGCTGCTTGACACCTGCTAAACTCTCAGCAGCAAGGAGTCAATAGCTCTCAAGACATAGATTTTCATATACCATGGCAAATTCCATCAGCAGTGACACGATTTAGTTCTCCGTGCATAAATCATGTAAGCACTTCAACTTTTCCTACTGTCCATACTCATTCTGCGCATAGAGGTAATGCTGAATATACAGCATCACAAGTCTATCTCCTGTCTCCTTTCTGCCCAAGTCATTATCTAGTTTAACCACACTTACTACATCATCTTCCAGACTGTAGAATCAGACACTGCATTCTAGTTGATCTGCTCACCCTGACACTGTGTAATGAATAGTAGCAGAAAGATGGAACTTAAGGCTACAACCATGGGAAATCATCTCCAGAGCTGCCACACAAAAGGCCAGTAATGGAGAATATTTATAATTAGTTCTAAACATACATCTTTGAAAAAGCTTTATTTATTTTATTTTTTGGTTTTTCAAGACAGGGATTCTCTGTGTAGTCCTGGCTGTTCTGGAATGTACTCTATAGACCAGGCTGCCCTCAAACTCACAGAGATCCACCTGCCTCTGCCTTCTGAGTGCTGGGATTAAAGGCGTGCATCGCCACTGTCTGGCAAAAAGCCTTATTTCATTTTAACAAAATTAATTATAAGGTAATATTATAAATGCTATTAAACATCATAACCATCAATAAATACATCAGCCTACAAACTTCCTTTCTTTCTAATATAGAAGTAGAGATATAATATTTAGTCTAGGAATTTTTAAAAAGGTCAAATTTAAAAGAACAGAAATTAAGATTAACAAACTGTAAGAGAGTGGCATCTATGCTCCACTGGGAAATCTCCATACCATTCTTGAAGACTCTTCCGATCCCTCTGACCCCATGGTAGCGGCTGCCCCGGTCCCCCTCCATGTATGGGAATACTCGTGCCTGATGCGTCCAGTAATAATCTTTAGACCCAAAGAAAAACACAGGGAATTCTCCAATCTCGTGCTTCATTTTCTGAATATTTGGGGGAACATTTTTGGGATGGCAAACTTCTGCTGGCCACCATCTATTATAAATATTAAAAACAGGATTCACAGATTCTTCAGAGTGTCAAAATTTTCAATATTTAATAGTGTAAAGTAAAACAAACACATTAATTTAATAGACATAAAAGCAGACTTTTGTTTCATACCTGTAGTTCCCAAGTTTGACCCAAATGATGTCTTGAAAGTGTAGTTTCTTCCCAGCCCGGCAATCATTACAGAACCAGCTGCCATCGGGCATATCTATGTTCAGGCAATCAGGGTGAAAGGCTGCTGGGCAAGCCTCACAGCATAGAAGACTTCCCCCTACAAGAGAACAGGCCAGCTTGAGCTTATCTCACCAGGTCAGTCTAGGCCCTCTCTCTCAGCTTATAACTGTGAAAGCAGGAATGTCAGTATATCAATCCACGCGTCAACACTCAATGGTTATCACTTTACTGAAGTAATATCTTGAAGCCTATATGATTCACTTAGAGTGCCAAGGTAATACGTCTGGCACCAGCTGCGCTGTGCATGTGGAGCAGCACACACAGCAGCACCCATCCTTACCTTTGGAGCACACGAAGCACCAACTCACATTGACGTGGGTGTGGTGCCGCTTTCCCTTCCGAGCAGTGAAGTGGCCTGTGCAGATTATGCTGTTAGAAGCAATCACTGAACATCCTGCTGCCAGACAGGTATCCCCTCCATGATAGGCAACAGGGCATCGGACACATCGCATCATTTTACCTAAAGGAAACAAGCACCCTGAGTTCCACAAATACTGTTGACTCCCATGACAAAGTCTCAGAAAGTTATGATAGAAGAGCCTGCAGATACACAATAACACTACCTTCCATCAAAGCAAAGGTGTCTCAAAGCAGGGTTTGAGAAACACCATTTAAATTTCACATTTTAAAGCAGGGCAAACCAGCCTTCCTTTTTTCCTTCCTTGCTGGCTTTGTTTTGTTTTATTTAAAAGACAGGGTTTTGGAGTATAGTTTTGGAGCCTGTCCTGGATGAAATTAGTTCTGTAGATCAGGATGGCCTTGAACTCACAAAAAATCCACCTGACTCTGTCTCTTGAGTACTGGGATTAAAGGTGTGTGCCACCACCACCCAGCTACTAACCAGCATTTGATTTGTAGGAGCTTCTCCTGAAACCCTTCCTAGAAGATGTTGATAGCATATTTCCCCTAAATATTACTAAATGTATTCTGTCAGAGAAGCCCTGAAACAAGAGGAACATAGCACCTGCCCTTTCAAACCCCATACAACTACCCTTATCTCCCACATATGTAATTTCAGTTTAAAATATTTCCCAGTTGAGGTTGAAGCTCAGTGGAAGCACTTGTCTAGTATGTGAAGCCCAGAGTTCTACCTCTTATATTACAAATAGATTTTTCCCACATACATACATACATACATGCATGCATGCAGAGCAAACAGGCCGGGTGTTGGTGGTGCACACCTTTACTCCCAGCACTCGGGAGGCAGAGGCAGGTGGATCTCTCTGTGAGTTCGAGGCCAGTATAGTCTACAGAGCTAGTGCCAGGATAGGCTCCAAAGCTACACAGAGAAACCCTGTCTCAAAAAAAAAAAAAAAAAACCAAACCAAAAAAAAATACCAAAACAAACAAAAAGAGCAAAGGGAATCCAGAGATAGCTCAGGTAGTATCCTTTGCTGAACATCAAGAATCTGAAATTACTGATATGGAAAGAATGGAGTGGGGACAAGTCTTATGTTACAGAACAACAACAACAACAAAAAAGCGTGACTCAGGAGTCAGCAGAAAAACAGGAGATAATGGAAACCATCAGAGTTCATAACCTCTGGTGACATTTGTCTGGCATCAATGGCCCCACCTTCAGAAGCACCTATATATTTCGAGTGAACCCAAACCCAAGTTGAAAGGGCACATCTATTTGTACCTTTGGATGGCCGTGGATTTGAAGGGTTTGAGGCATGGCAGCTCACACAGCTGTGGAGAGGGCATCGAAAGCCTCGGCTCTCAAACACAGTGAGAGGGTACTTTTTTACACAAGCTTCATGGTAAAACTTTCCACACTGAGTTACCACACAGCGCTTCACCTCCATCTTGCTTTCTTTACACACGAAGCATGAGTGAATCCCTAACAAGTGGTTAGAGAAAGGGTGAGAGAAAAGTGCAGAGAACAAGAGTTAAATTGCAGTTCTGAGCAACTAAAACCAAGCAACTTTTCTGGAGCAGCCTGTGTTGCTAAGTGTTCTTCAGAAAAAAAGTCCAGTCATCTGAGTTTGCTGTCATCTAATCTCCAACTTCACCTGAAATACAGGAAAGTCTTTCTTCTTCCTGGCCCACTCACCAATCCAGCAAAGACTTGCTATGGCTGTAGAAAACTGACATCTGAAGTGTGCGTGTGGGATTGCTGCCGGGCTGTCTGGGCAGCCTGACTCTTCTCAGGCCTAGGTAGCAGGGAGCAGGGAGCAGGGGTCACTGTGCGGCCAGTCTTCTTCCCACTGTGACCCTAGATTCTAAGACGAACCCTGAGGCACTACAATGGTGGTAGAGCAAAAGCACTAGGCCCTCAGTTAAGTTCTCGCTGTTGAAAGTGAAGCTCAGAATGACAGCCAGGACTTTGAAAACGCAAAGCTCTGTAACTGCCACCTATAGAGCAAGGTTTACACTAGCCCACGGGAAGGGTTTGGAAAAGTACACAGCCCTTTATTCCCTCACTCCATCAGTCACTGTATCCTCAACTACTTGCCCATGATACTGTCATTTAAGTAGTAGGGCCCACAGTACAGTGGACGAACTTAGAATCATACAACCTTTGAGCGAGTATGTGTGGGACTGGTTCTCTGACAAATGTCTCATACAACTTAAGGAAGCACAGAAAAAAAAGGGACAAGTGGCACCAACTCCCACACACAACTCCCCCAGCTTCAGAAGTTGGAACTTACCTGAGGTACATTCAGTGCAGGTGAATCTTCCTTCTGGTCTTCGGGAAAGTCCAAGGCAGGCTAGGTGGAATGCTCCACAGCAGGGGCCCTCACACAACAAGAGGCTGCCTGTCTTCTCACACAACTGTGGAGAACAGAGGGTGGCATGAACCTACACCTAGTCAGAGGGCTTTCAGTACTCTTCTCACCACATGGGGAATTTGACTCCATCTCTGGCACACAAATGAATATAACCACCTGCACACAGTAAAATGCCTAGTGGGATTAGAGTCTGCAGCTGTGTCAAGTTACACAAAGATGGCAGTCCCTCCTCAGCAAGGGCTAAGGAAACAAAAGATCAAAACCACGAGGGATACATTCACGGTGTTTTAAATCAAACATGATTGTCAAAAACAGAAAAACTAAAAACCCCAAATCCATGGCATATTTTTACCATAAGTCAGTCATCTTCCACAGATGGCAGCCACAGAGCTGACTGTCAGCCATTTTGCAACTATGGACAACAAATCAGCAGTCTCACATGGATACTGTCACAGACTGTACCACACAATGGTGCAGGACTAAGGCACAGACGTGAGTAGCTTTCTTAAGACCACCAATGCAACATCCAACACAGGTAGGGCACTGTAGGGATATGGGACTAATTATACCATCCCAGCCCATGACTGGTCTACCCAGTGAACTAAGTAAGCAGCAAGGGCACCACATCACCCTAGCACCTTACCTCTTATAGCACACATTCCTAAGTATGACTTCAAACCACCACATGTATACTTATGCTGTACATGAAACACATCCCACGTGACAATGAATAATGTTAACTTAGGCAACAATACCAGAATTCTGCCAATGGGCTAACCCTTTCGAAAGATGTATCTGTGAGTGGTAATGGGGCAAAGGAGAAGTCTGAAAGAAGAAGATGCTGGAAACTCACTCTGCCCTTCTGGAACTTCAGGAGAAGCCCTCACCAACACATCAGACACCGCCTAGCCCTCACCTGACACACGTACTCCTTTTTGGCAGCTACTCCTCTTTCAGACTTTTTAGATGAGACGGATGCTTCGGTCTGTGTTTCATCTGCACTTTCATATGGAGACTCTGAGGGCTCATCTCCTGGGTTGTCTGAGACCTGGAGATGAAGGAGGTGGACGACAGTTCACTAGCCACAGAAAACAGGTGGCCACATCCTTTGGACGAGGTCCACTTCCTGCCCTATTGCCCAGTGATGTGCTGCAGATACACACTATCACTGGCTTGGAAGTAATAAAACTTGTAAGAGCTGCATATCAAATTCAGAAGTGGACCTTATTCTACTCAATATTTAATATACATATGTATATAAGACATATTCACTTAAAGCAACATATGAAAATCCAGTTATCTCTGATAAGTAAACTAAGATGAGCTCTGGGATCAATATTCTTGTGCTTTCTTATCCAATGTGTTCAGACCCAAATACCACATGAATTAAAAAACAAAACAAAAAAAACCCCCAAAACCCCAACAAAGTGAAGTCATAAAAAACACTTCACAGAAACTGTTTCTCTTCCAGAAGCATGCTGCTCCTCTGGAACTGACTCAAGAATCAGGAGTCATTGACTTGCATTGCAGCCTGAGTGCCTTGTCTATCCTCTCACTGCAAACCAGTCACAGCTCATCTGCTCCGCCCCACAGAAAGGCAAGAAACAATTTCTACCTACTTTGTTAACATTGGACTTGGAGGAAAACTTGGGAGAAAGCACCTATTTTACTGGCTTCTCTCCACTAAACAGATTAGTGTCCAGCTACAACCTCACCCTTGCTGTATAGAGCATCCTGTTCTCTAATGACAAGTGCTAGCAATAAACGTTTAAATGGGTAACTTGGAATATCCTTTCATCTATCAAATTCCATGCTTAAATTTGGGGGTGGGTTAACTGATCTTAGTGGTGAAAATTCAATTTTGGAAATAAAACAAGGCAAAAAAAAAGTATTAACTACAGTGTACTACAGTGTTTCTTGTTTACCTCAATAATCACAAGTAATTATGTTATAGACTTGCTATTGCCAGTTAACACAAAGCTAGATATTGTAATTAGGCCATATTAAAAAACAAAAACAAGCCGGGCGGCGGTGGTGGCACACGCCTTTAACCCCAGCATTCACATCAGAAGCAAGCAGATCTCTTTGAGTTGGAGGCCAGCCTGCTCCAAAGAGCAAGGTCTATGACAGCCAGGGCTACATAAGAAAAACTCTGTTGAAAAACCAAAAAAACAAACAAACAAACAAACAACAAAAAAAAACAAAAACCACCAACCAAACAAACAAAACAAAAACAAACAAAACAAAAGAGCCTCACCAGGGACTCTGGCCTAGATTCTGCAGGCTTACTGATGAGCTCTTACCAGATTTATCTCATTGAAATTATTGGGAGCAATGACAGAAAAAAACAGGCATTTTTCTAACTTGAACTCAATGCTAATGTGGAGTAAATTAACCAGGATTCCTGTGGTCCATGGAAACAAGGACAGGCTTTGTGTTATCCCCTGTTTAAGTCTCACTAGACACATTTAGCAACAAGAATGTAATGGGGGAAAAGGTCTTTCAACTCAACTTTCTCACCTTGTGCAGGAAGATGGGAATAGCATGAAGAACACTAGATTAGTGTCACCAGGAGGCTGACTAGCTGGGACTACAGGGCCCACTGCCAATCCCTCACCTCCCACTTCTTTAGCATCGACTTCCAGAAAGAGATAATTTGAGATGCTCTGAGCTCAAACTACAGATTTTATATGTCCATCAGATATGGGAATCACAGGTGGGGATGCACTTCTGAGACTGGAGTGAGTACTAGGGAATCAGTAGCCACATCGCTTGCCCTGGCTCAGAGAGCAGCTCCCATAGCCACGTAGGCTGGCCCATCAGACTGATGGAGGAACTGAGACCCAAAGGATGTTAGGCACAGCATCCATGGAAGAGAGCCCATGCTCTGTTCACCAGCCCACTCTTCCCTTAGTGTGGATGAAACAAATTTAAAAATTATAAAGAGAAAGGAATGGAAAGAAAGACAGAAAACACAAACCAGTCCTGGGCCAGAGGAAGGAACAGCACCTTTTATTTAAGATTTACAGAAAGTTAGCACGTTTCCACTTGGAGATATTTCCTAAATTAACAAAGTCTGTTGAGGAAATAAACACTGAATACATATTTTGAATGGAAATATAAACGTTAACGACACACATAAGGCTCGTTTCCTGATTGGGTCTGTTATCCACATACAGAATATAGACCTTACAATATCACAGTCCATGACAGATTGTAGAAGGTCCACCTTCACCCACCACATCCTCCCCCACAAATGGACAAAACCCCTACCCAGTCAAGAGGGTCCCTCAGCTCTCTGTTCAGCAAACCACCTGCAAGTAGAGCCAAGGGTGCGCCTCACTCCAGCTGCAGGCTCCACCTCCATGTGTACCAGGTGACAGCTTACTTGGAGATGCCATTTTGTGGACGTGACATATCACCTGTATGTTCTCAACACAGTCCCAGATCTCAGTCTACGGCCTCTATGATCTATTCAGTTATCCAACAGGATGTATTTGAAAAAAGAAAAATGAAGTGACTGATGGGACACAGACTGTCAAGAATTTTCCTGTGGCTTCCTGTGTCCACCAAGGTCATGCTTGTGGCACTGATTTCCAAGCAGCTTAGTCCTGACTTTCCAAAGTTTTCTTGAGTCTGAAAATACTTTCTCCACTCTCTACTCAGTATGTGACAGTACTGAGTTGCCTACCTGCCTTAGACACACATTCCTTCATGGACAGGAAATGCAGTCTCCATCTATTACAGGGACTTTCAAGATGGCATTATCAAACATCATGTGACCCAGTAGACATCTTTCAACCCACTACCAAGAGCTAAGTGGTCATCAGGAAAGCTCAGTGAGTACAACTGGGGCTTACCCCACTGTGGCCACAAAGTAGAACCTGCCCTTCTGTGGGCTGATACACATTAAATTTTAAAATTTTTTGACAAAACAATTCCCTTCACAAGTTGAATACTACATCATTTTAAAATACAATTACAGACCTTGAACAATAAATATTTCTATAACCAACATATTTTTCATGTTTGTTATGCTTTCATAAAGGAAGAAGCGTAGAAGTGTGTTCACAGACGTTTAGATTTACAAATGGTAAGAATTCTGTGCTCAGTAGATATAATGGTCTAAAATTAAAAGACTGATCTCAAGCAGGGCTTCCAGTTAACATCACAGTGAAGTATTAAGAGTGGAACTAAGACAATTTTAAATTAAGTCAACCATTCTAAAATCCTAGAATCCAAAATAATTTTTACTGAAGTTTATACAGACAAGAATTCTCCTAGCTGCTCCTAATTTAAAGCCAGGTATGAGTTACTGAGAACATGAACGAGGAAAAAACCAAAAACCAAAAGAAAACCTTTAGTCCACAGAATGTCATTGTGCTTCATATTCATCTAATCTATGCCAGCTTCTATGTAGTTACTAAGAAGAGGACAGCAAAGACTAAGTGAGAGCTGTGGCCAGTCAGCCACACAGCTACTGCTCCCATAAAGGCTTGTCCTTACCCAAGGTTAAGTAAGTGATCTCTAAATGTTCTACTGACTCATTCATGTTTAGGCTGTGCAGGGGCCTGGTCCAGCCTACCTGCTTTCTTAGCTCATGTGACTGGCAATGTCCCTGTACCAAGACTAGGACTCCACCTGATCCCAGTTATTTTTAAAAAGCAGAATACCCCTGGAATGCTAGGAAGTTCAAAATACAGCCAGAGTTATATGTTAAAAGCAAACAACTATATGGGCTAGAAAAAAATTATAAATGTTGATGTACACACAGAACTCTGACAAAATGTCAGGTTGCTAGATGGACAGACACCCTTGCTAGTTAAGCCCCAGAGAGCATGTTCCTTACCCTTCCTGTACAAGAAATAAACACAAACATACTTTTCACTAGTGAAAAAAAATCCTAATATTCTAACCATAAAAACAGTACCTAAAAGGAACAAAGTCAATTTCAATCACCAAAAATGCTACGATATACAGGAATCGATGTACCTTAAAACAAAAGTAAAACCCAAAAAGCTTTCTAAGTCATTTTCAGGAAGAGGCAATAAAAGCTCTGAAACAATGTTAGGAAAATTCTCCTACTTTTCTCTAGCAAATGACAAATTGGATTTTTATCCCCTCAAAAGATAAACAGCAGTCCTTCGTGGTTAATTTTTGAAAAGCTGGGATAATGGATATACTGACACTAAAATAAGGTGCTGTACATTTAGCAATCCAAAGGGCCTCAGGGGTCCCTAACAGAAGTCCATCTGGACAGCAGGGTTTAAGGTAGATCAGCAACCTACATGCTTGAATGTGTGAAAGACATATGGTACCCTAGAATCAGTGACAGAGGAAGAAAGCAAACTTATTAAAGTGTTAATGACCCTACAGTTCACCTACAACTGAACAAACGTTTCCTAAAGAAGGGAGCCATGACTTCATTGGGCATCTCAGGCCCACATAAAGCAACTGAAGCCAACAAAGAACCACTCACTCGGGGTTCCTCATTCTGCTGAAGTGGGCTGAGTGAACTAGGAGCTTATATAGAATACACACCAATGCTGAAGGATAGACAGAACAAAACTCAGTTCTGGTCCTCACTCCAGGCTAAGAGACCCTTTCTCAGGAGCACTTTTTGTTTTAATTTTACATAAACACAGGCATCCATTTTTGTTTGAAAAATGAGATGTTTACTTATGTTTTTATTTTTCCTTCTTTATATGGCATTTCTGTATTTCTGTTACAGACCCTTAAGGGGTGCCAGTAACCTATTTCATCTAGCCAGCCCAAAGGGTCCAGACACAACCATGGATGAGTGTATGGAGTCACAGACATGTTGCCAGGTGAGATTTTATTTTGGTTTTTTTTTTCCTTACTTTTCTTGTGACATGTTCTATCATTAATGAATAGGCCCTGCCTTCCAGCCCCAGAGAATCATGTTTTAAGTTTTCTAGTGCTTTTGCACGAACTATCTCAACTAATCCCAGAATTAGATATACTTTGGCTGAGGGGCCAACTTACGACGCCCTCCAGCCCATGCCAGAAGCAGGTTGTGCTACCTCTTCAAAGGCAGTGGGTGGAATGGATGCCATCAAACATGGAGCAGAGAACCTTTCCTCTTATATCCTACAATATTTTACTTCCTTGTCATGCTTAAGATTTCTTGTTGGTTTTCAAGACATCCTCTTAAAAATATTGGTGTTGTTTTGTGTTGGGAAACACAGATATAAACAGATATGAATACTAAAGAAAGTTTTGAGCTACAACTACACTTAAAGGCATCGTGACCAAAGGACAACATTCACTTTTCATCTGAGGAAAAGCTGCCAGGGAGGCAGAAATCCATTTGGAGCAGAGGGGCTGATTGAGGGACACCTGAAGGGCCTGGCTGCTGGGCACAGGCCTCTATCCAGCATGTGAACTCCCTGGTGTGCTGCTCTGTGTAACAGACAACTTGCAGTTAGAACAGCTACATCCAAACCTTTGTACATTCACCCAAGTCTTCACCTCTTTCAAATCAGAGTTTTATACAGAAAGCTACTTCCCCTTGCCAGGCAAACATAGTATACAAACAATGGTTTGAAGGAAGCCAAATAGGATCAAATGGTAATAATTCTCTGTACGGCAAAAGCAAAATTCAACAGTGGGCAGTTCAAAAGACCTAAGGCTAGAGAGGTAGCATTGCTTTTTTGACATTTTTATAGAAAATGAAGGAATTCCATGTTAAATTTGTAGCATAACAAATTTGTTACATAATTTTGTACTCTTAGCAGACAAGCTATTGCTTCTTGGTAAACTCTTGGTTAAGAGCTATTTCTTTCCTACTCACCTCCTTTAGGAGTGGTCAGCCAAGAGCTGACATGCAACTCTGCTTATTTACTGTAAGACTACTGCTGGTCTCTGGGGCAGGATAATCCTACATGGAGGACTATCACTCTGCACTCATTGCAAAATGAAAAGCAAGGATCCTGCTCCTACCCCTACCCCCAGGTTGGCTATGTCTTCCCTAGCTGAAGAATATTCCATGATCCCCACCCTTGTTTCCCTCATACTCTCTGAACTCAGCAGGTACTACTAACTGTGCCACACTGTGGACATCAACATTAGTTCTGAAGCCTTCACTCCCCTATCACAGAGCAAAATGCCTGTCCTCTGGCTTATTCCTGTTGTATCTGCACATACATACTAGCTGCTACCTGGGCAACCAGTCAAAACTCATCATGCTCTAATTTCAAATGAAATCCCTTCATTTCTGCCCAAGACCTTTCATTATAGTGCCTTTACTTTTGAGGAATCACTTCTTAAACCAGGGCCATTTCTACACCATCATATTTCTTCACACTTTCTAATTTTGTGATTTATATTTTAAATTTTTAAAAATTTACCTGAGATCTTTCAAGTCCTTTAAGAACACTACAACTTAGAATGCTCACATTAGGTATTCTCTGAGGTCATGTCTCTTATTACATTTGAGAAGAGCCAGCTGAGTGACCTACCAGACCACAACCTCACAGTCTAATACCCTACTGTGCCACACAAACAGAGCTAGGGTTCTGCTACTCCTGGATTTATTTTATCCACACATGCATGATGCAGTCAAGAGGATCATTTTTCATGCCAAAGAAAAATTTATACTTTTGGATAAAAATGGAATGGTGGTGATTTTATTATTTTTATTGTAATAACCATTACTGTCACAATAGTGAACCACTGAGTGAGTCCTTGCAAGGTGCCAGGCACTCTATGTGTTTTACATGCGTTACATTACTTAATGGTTTGGAACAAAAGTATTTCTCAGAAACTTTCATCACAGGTCCAACACTGAGGTGTCTGTGTGAAACGGCCTGGGCACCGCTCACACACCCCGTGCACAGCACAAGCTCTGCTTCATGAGCTGAGGGCAAGTGGAGCCTTTCCTCCCATGCAAACATGCGGGCACCTGGGTATGCCGCAGCTAGGCATCCAGGACCACAACGTTTAAAACATGATGCTGATGTTCTATAAAAGCAACTGATGATGTGGTTGTTGTAAATAACCTGATTGTGGTGTCTTCTAGATATCAGTGACTGGATCAATAGTTGAATGGTTCACAATGATACTGTAAATGGCATTTTTCCCTAAAAATCTACTGTGTCTATTATCATAGTAAAACTGTTGAGTAAAAAAAGACAGAATCAAAACTCCTCCTGCCTTTTATGTGGGAAACTGGTTTAATATCTACAATATTGAATACATTTTATTGGCAATGAAAATAGTTGACAAAGGACCCCTTAATGTGTCCTGTTTGTTCTTTCTTATTGATGGTGAACAGATGCTGACATTTTTCCATAAAAATTCAGTAAATTATGAATTAGAGGAAAAAATGAGCATAAACAGGATCTCTTCAATATGGTGCCATTGTCACAGCTCTGGGATAGCCTCATTGGAGGGCCTCTTCCTCAACTTGAACTTCAGATTGATCTTTAGAATATGAATGTGTTTCTATTATGAGATGAATGTGATTGATTAAATGGCCTTTTGGGTATCTTACCTTGGTCTTAAAATTTGTTATCTGTTCTCTTCATTGTATGTGTTTATTAATACCAGTAAAAACAGATTATCACACATCTTCCATAAAATGATTGTGATAGAAATGTCACTTAGTGTATACGATGATGCACCACCTGCAGCAGACATCTTGGGGTATTACATCATTCTAAGTGCAGTACAGGGCGGCTGAATTCAAGTCCAACTTGACTGATGTGGGCTCCCATAAAAGCTGTTACCAGTGAAGGCGAAAAAAATAAGAATTTGCTCTACTAAGGGAACAAAAAATGAAGTTACAAAACACTTAAATCACATCAATTCCTTCACAGGCCTTTGTCATGCAAGTGGGCAATTTTAATCTCTTCATTGGGGTAATGTAATAACCATGTAATTAATAATTATTCCAATTTATCATATACATTTTTCAAGAACTTAAACTACAACATGACCTAAAATGTCTTACAATACTAACTCTACATAATCCCCTTTCATTCAATCAAGTGTGTGAAGGGAGGGAAATATAAACATGCAAAACATGTGTCCCAAAGTGAAGAGGTAATCTGACTCGAAAGAGTAATTGTCACCTCAGAATCACTCAGTCTCCACAGCCTTTCACAACACTAATGCTTTGCTCATGTGCTAGCAGACACTCAGTTCTGCACACCTGCAGCATTCACTGTGGGGGGTCAGGAGTGCTGATACATACTGAATAAATCTACTTGTTTACCTAAAGGTTTTAAATTAACACTGCAACTCTATTAAATAAGCTATAAAGAATATTTACATAAGTCACACAAGCAGTCTAACAGAGAAGGGCTAGAAATTAAAATTATTTTTATATAAGAAGCATAATGTATACTGTGAGATTTATGTTATCACCTTCAAAATGTAAGAAGGGATTTGAATTCAATGCACTGCCTATATAAACACACTTATATCAACTATCAACTTCTGATGCTGCAACTAAGTCTTGTTACAAAATACTTCATCTTAGCCTTTCCAAGTTCATACTGAGCCAGAGATGGCACCAGCTGCTGTTCTCTGTTTTACCCTGTCTTTACCTTCAATACCCACTACTGATAATCAAGAATGATAGACACATCTTCAGTAATTCAATATTTTTCTCTCTCCCAATTCTGACAATAGCATATGTAAAATATCAACTGGCTAACTAGACCAAACTATGAAGCAAGAAAAACTTGTTTACATTTTTATAAGGTAGAACACTTGCCTAGATTCGCAAATCCCTAGGTTCCAACCCCAACACTTTCAATAAAAAAAATCATTAATGAAAATTCCAACTTAAACGCCTAAATGAATTTCTAGAACAGAAACCTTCCATTTTTAATATGATTATCTGGAACTTTAGACCATCTTTAGTTTTCTAGACTGCTAATCTAAATGTAGGTAAGAGAGGAAAATGGAAAATAATTTGTATAAAACTAGCCTTTTGTATTAATAACATTTTAGATAGAAGCTCAGCAACAAATTCAATGTACACATTTATATAAAATGCTTAGTTTTCTACACATAACAATTATCAGCAAGCCCCAGTCCCATGAACATGAGCACTTGAGATCATGACTGAGGGGTCTGTGACTGAGATCCCACTAAAGAAACAGTCTAGATTTACACCACACTTTCAGTTTCAGAGAAGTGAGCAACAGAGTTCTCAAGGGTGTTCCACTGGCTACCCAGGTCTCTGACCATCATGCAATGGAAAGCCCAGCCCTCCACTAATGGGAAGAAACAGCAAAGATACATTCAACCCTACTAGGGACCATAGCAGAGGCCAGGCCAGAAGTGCTGCCTATGATCCAAAATGAGAAAGGGGCCTGTCTATCTCCTATATCACTATCCTGTTGTTCCATGAAGACCAAGACACCTTACAAATATCGTGAAAATAAATCTCCATCTACAATGAAAAGAAAAACCAACAACAACAGAATTACAGATATCAAAATAACAAGAAATTAAAAATGGAAAATAAGATCCATAAAGATAGTAGAATCAAACTAAAACTATCTCTGTACAAAACACAAATACAAACATAAATAAAAACAAACATTCCTGCATTTGTGGCTGCTCCTTGTTTTGGCAATGGCAGCCTTTAGATTTGGTAACATCATCTACATGCTACACTACAGTGATGACAGCAGCAGCCTATTATCATACCACCTACTTCTCAGCTATCATGTATTTTGCAGGTCCAGAAAATACAGGAATCTTAGTATATTGACAGTTCTAACTTGCCTCCACACTCACATCTGAGACATGCCAGAACAAAGGACAAGAGACACGCAATGCATGAGGACCAAGAAACCTTTGGCTCCCCCACAGGCTTATGAGCCCCTCCATTCCACCAGTGTGGATGCACAGTGGTCAGTGTCAGTGTGGCCAACAGCGTCAGTGTGGCCAACGTAGTATGTCCTGGTAGAGCCAGTGTGAACTTCCTTTCATGTGAGAAAACAAGAGTGAGGTTTACAGAACACACCATTTTAAAACAGACTGCAACAACGATTACTTTGCAATAAGACTGAAGTATGTATGTACACTTGCACATTCACCATGTGCATGTATGTATTTATATTCAAGGTGCTCAAACTAAAATAGTGCACTATTTTTTTTCAATTTTGTAAATTTAGATAGCTAAGAACACCTGAAACTAACCTATACCTATGGAGAACACCAACATAATTCTTTTGAAATAGGATTTTCACTCACAATGCAACTTGAGTAACTAATGGCTTTCACATGAACGCCATGGTATCACTATCATCATTTTACCTCATTCTCAGTTAAGGATGCAGAAGGAGATGAACTTTTGCTAAACCCAAGTGCTGAAGATGCAGTTGCAGAAGCCCGATTTCGCTTCTTCAGTGGTTTGCAAGCATCAGAAAGATTTTTCGTTGCTGTAAAATAAGTTTATTTTATAAAGTTTAAAATCTTAAACTTCCCACACCTCCTTACTGCTTTAAATAACCCCTCAAGTAAGTGAAGTCCTAAAGATGAGTCTTCTGGTGTCCTTAGTTGTCAGTAAGAGCTTAATTTTCTATCATAAAAAAATCGACTGCATTAAGAAAAAGCAGACAAACTACACAATGAATTCCATATCTCACAGTCTACCCCCCAAAATCAACAACCCAGGGTCAATGCAGCTTCATCCACACCTAGATCCATGACACCCTATAGAATTATCTGACACAAACTCCATACATAATTTCATGCATAAAAAGCCTAACATATACCTCTAAAATAAAAATTTAAATACAACATCACTTTCATATTTAAAAATAGTAATCCTATGTCCAAGTTTCCAATCATTCACAAATGTTTGTTTAAAAAAATAGCTGATTGGCCGGGTGTTGGTGGCACACTTCTTTAATCCCAAGAACTCGGGAGGCAGAGGCAGGGGATCTCTGTGAGTTTGAGGCCAGCCTGGTCTACAGAGCGAGTTCCAAGACAGCGTCCAAAACAATACAGAGAAACCCTGTCTCAAAAAACAAAACAAAACAAAACAAAGCTGATTTTTAAAAACCTGACATCTTGTGCAGCATAAAGAAAACAGTCTTTTGGGACTGCTGGAATGATGGCTCAGAGGTTAAGAACATTGACTGCTCTTCCAGAGGACCTGAGCTCAATTCCCAGCACCCACATGATGACTTCACAACCATCTGTAATGCAACCTGGTGCCCTCTTCTGGCCTGGGCAGAACACTGTATACATAATAAACAAATAATTAAAGAAAAAGAAAGAAAGAAAACATTTCAAACCATATCTTTCACCACAAAGGTTGAGATGGAGAGCTCCTGTGCTGATCTATCAGACAGAAGTCTCAACAGAATAATCTACACATAGGCAAAGGATCTCGCTTTTCTTTTTTACTGCTTAGCTGTTTTTCATAGAAATATTCTTTGAGCCAATTTCTTTATCAAATGAAATAGAAACAACTAGCCATAACTTTTACTCTTGAATCATCAAGAGCCTAAATTAGGGTGAAAGAATTTATGGTAACAACTCATCCCATAAAGTAAGAAATCTGAGTATTTCTGGTTTAAATTTCTCTTTAATAAAATTTCAAATTGAAACATGAAGTCAAGTGAAAATCAGTAGAAAAGTAACTTCAATATGACTGAATATGACAATTTGCACCTTAAATCAGTTATTTTTTAATTCCACAAGATTTTCTTTCCCATATGTTTTTGCTACTAGCTTAATTGTTGAATTCTTCTGAGGGATCCCTGGATCCCTGTTTCCCAGCCCTGCTCTTATTTATCCCTGCCCCTCTCTTAGGTACTCACACTGGAGGCTCCCCAAGACCAGGACCAGGCTGCTCTGCTCACCCGCCCAGGCACCCAGAGGAGCCAGGAAGGAAGGCCCCTGACCATATTACCTGCCTGGCTCTTGAGTGAGGAGGCTGCCTCTATGGCCTTGTAAGAGCTTGTTCTGGCCGTCTTGTCGGTGATTGTCTCTCTCTGTTATTTAAAAGGGGGGGGGGGCGAGTCAGACACAGAGAAAACAAAGGAAAAAAATTTTCTAATATGAATGAATACAGGTTGCTGAAAATTTACACAATAGAAAATTCTTCTTTTGAAAATGTGTTCCTCACACTCAGTTGCCCAAACTAACTTTTTTAATATTATGAACTAATTCTTTTCTAGAAGCTGTCAGAGAGTATAGTGGGCAGGGCTGTGCCAATACCAGCCTTAGTACTGCTAAGGTACCTTACATGATTTGTATTTCATCTGCTACCTAAACTTCCCACTGAATCCAAAGCAGGGTAAAAATTAAAAGGAAATCTAGTTTGTATTCAAAAGGATCAATCAAACTGAAGTCATCCCTTCTATAGCAGTCCCAGCATTACTAGTGTGTAACTCATAATGTTACTACACTGGGGATTTCCAAATTTGAAAATTCCATATTTACGTCACAGAGATCAACAATAAAACACCTTCCACAGGTAAAGACTGGGGGAAGAGTTTCAAAATGCTGAGCCAGTGGTCACAGGCCTGTAATTTTAGCTAATTGGGAGACTGGCAGCAGAGTCACAAGCTCAAAGTTTGTCTGGGCTAATAAGTGAGTTCAAGACCAGGCTAGGCAATTTAGTGAGATCCTGCTTTGAAATGGAAAAGCAGAGCTGAGGAGATGGGCACTTCTTGCTGATTTTTCAGAGGACCCAAGTTTGAGTCTTAGCACCCTTGCCTGGCCACTTACAAACATCTGGAACTTGGCTCCAAGGGATTACACACTCTTTTCTGGCCTCCATGGAATTACACACACACACACACACACACACACACACACACACACACACACACACAGGATAAAAGTAAATCATTAAAAATATTCCAAATAAAAGGGGGTCAGCTAGCCGGGCAGGGGTGGTGCACGCCTTTAATCCCAGCACTCGGGAGGCAGAGGCAGGCGGATCTCTGCGAGTTCGAGGCCAGGCTGGACCGACAACCTCCAAAACAATACAGAGAAACCCTGTCTCATAAAAAACAAACAAACAAACAAACAAACAAAAAACAAATAAGGGGGGCAGCTAGTTGTAAAACATTTGCCTAGAATAAGAGAGGATTCGATTCCTAGTACTAGTAAATTAAAAAAAAAAAGAAAAACTCTGGGCATGATGGTGAGATCTTTGTTAGTCTGGGCTGCATGGTGAGACACTGTCCCAAAAAATAAGGGCTTAAAAGGTGAAACCATATGATCTGAAACCAGGAATATGTGGTACATTTACACAATGGAGTATCACTCAGCGGTAAAAAAAAAAAATGATAACCTCAGCCATGCGTTGGTGGCGCATGCCTTTAATCCCAAGAACTCGGGAAGCAGCGGCAGGCGGATCTCCATGAGTTCGAGGCCAGCCTGGTCTACAGAGCAAGTTTCAGGACAGCCTCCAGACCTCCAGAACAATACAGAGAAACCCTGTCTCAAAAAAAAAAAAAAAAAAAAAAAAAAAACACAGACTCAGAAAAACAAACATAGTATGTATTCACTCATAAGTGAATATTAGATGTAAAGCAAAGGAAAACCAGACCGAAGTCCAGAGTTCCAGAGAAGACAGGTAACATGGAGGGCCGTAAGAGGGACACATGGATCACCCTGGAAAGAGACATTAGATGATATCTACTGGGCAAACTGGGGGTGGGGGGAGGAGTAGTAAGGGGGGAGGAGAGGAGGGGATGAGAACATCAGGGAAGAAGATGGCCTAGGTGGGGAGGGATGCAGTGGAAGAACAATGAAAAACATATCTTAACAGAGAGAGCCACTACGGCCTTAAGGAGAAACTTGGTGCTAGGGTAACTCCAGAGAATCCAAAAGAGGACCCCCAACTAAGACTCCTAGCAACAGTAGAGAGGATGCCTGAACTGGCCTCCCCCTGTAATCAGACTGATGAATATCGCAACTATCATCATAGAGCCATCATAGAGCCCTCATCCTGTAACTGATGGAACCAGACGCAGAGATCCACAACCAAGAAGCAGGCTGAGCTCCAGGAATCCAGGCAAAGAGAAGGAAGAGGGAACACATGAGCAAGGGATGTCAAGATCATGATGGAGAAATCTACAGAGACAGCTGAACCAAGCTCATGCAAACTCATGGACTCTAGACCTACAACTGTGGAGAGTCCAGAGAATTGAATTAGGCCCTCCGTATATGGGAGACAGCTGTGAAGCTTGGACTATCAGAGGGGCCCCTGGCAGTAGGACCACGATACAAACCTGATATATAAGCCAGCTTGTTGGAGCCCATTCCAAATGGTAGAATATCATGCTCAGTCTTAATTGTATAGGAAAGGGGATGGGTCGTACCATAATCTATTGTGCCAGACTATGTTGACTCCTCATGGGAGCCCTCATGCAGTGAGGAGGAACAGACTGGGAGTGATCTGGGGGTAGGTGAGGGAGGGTGGAAGGAAGAACTGTGGTTGGAATGTAAAATGAAATAAAATTAAAAATGGAAAAAAACAAAAAAATAAGGGCTTAATATCATGGATTTTTTATGCTGAGATTTTGAAAACTGTAATTCAGTCCAGGTGTGAGGGCACATGCCTTCAATTCTAGAACTTAGAAAACCAAAACAGGTGGATCCCGGTGAGTTTGAGGCCAGTCTGGTATACACAGCAAGCTCCAGGACAGCCAAAGCTACAATGTGAGACTGTCTCAAATAAATAAATAATACAAATAAGAAAAACAAAAAAGAAAAGAAAAATATAGCTCAAATGCCCCAGCAAGGTATGGTGGCACAAGCCTATAATCCCAGCACTCATGAAGGCAGAGGCAGAAGGAACAGAGATGAAATAGCCAGCCTAGGTTACAAAGAACATTCTCAACCAGTTACAAAACAACCAAAAAAACAACCAAACAAAACAAACAAGAACCATGTTTCAACAGGACAGGAACAGTATTGCCTAATGGTTACCATGTCATTCTAGGAGACAGGGATCTTCCACAGGTATCAGACCTCAGATCTCATTCACTAACACCTATAGCCATGGTAGATAAAAGACCACTGAGAGTAGTCACAAGAATTCTGTTTAGATATTAAAATGCTGCTGGCTCATCAAATGCACTCAATGTATATGAGGGATTGTATGCAATATGAACTAAGATTTATAAAAACCAGACCAAAGAAACAACACTACTTTTTGGGACAGGGTCTTACTGTGTAGACCAGGCTGGCCTGGAACTAGAGATCATCTGCCTCTGCCTTCCAAGTGATGGGATGAAGGGAAAACACCACTATATTTTAAATGTGCTATTTTCTGATCTGTTTTATAAATTTAAAAAATTATGCCTAGCTATTTAATATGAATTATGGTATTTCAAATGTTCTGACCACCCATATCTAAAGGGCTTCTCTAAGCATGAGCTTCTCAGTATCTTCAAACTCTAGCAACTCATAGCAACACTTCACTACTATAAATGAATCCAAATAACAACTTTATACATTAGGACAATGGTACAGAACCTGTCTATTTCATACTAGAAACAGAACCTTAAATAATATAGGTAGACAAAAGTTAAAGATATATATTTACACTTCACCAATCTGTGAGATTTTTCTATTCAAAATTAGAAGAGAAAAAAAGAAATAAAGGCAACTTAGTCAGTGAAAGACCAAGCTTTACTCAAATCATAAACATATGCTGTGTCAGAGCTCCTGCCAAATATGAATTCAAATATATAGTTCAAAGTTTAATTAAA
Source organism: Mesocricetus auratus (assembly GCF_017639785.1). NCBI lineage: Eukaryota > Metazoa > Chordata > Mammalia > Rodentia > Cricetidae > Mesocricetus > Mesocricetus auratus. The sequence continues at coordinate 14,069,309 of NW_024429190.1, read as the reverse complement.
CTCAATTTGCCAAAAGTTAACTAGATCTCAGACAGTTGAAACAAATGGTGCTAAAAGATTGACTCTCTCTATGTGTAAGCTTCATATGACAGACAGAATCCACAGTTGCTTTGCACACATAGCTCTTGCTCAATTTCACTTCCCTTCAGGTATCAGTCAAATTGTCCTAACAGATGCTGGGAATACTAAGGCTCAAGGCCCTGGGCTGGCTTTTCATTCATACTGTAGTTTCAATTATGCCTCGGTGCTCACACTGGATTCCCAGTGAGTAAACAAGATCACGAATTACTAACAAAGTGTGTAAATCCAGTATCTATCACAGATTCTTTAACTTCCTATTGCAGTACAAAGTATCTTTAATGGGTTTTCACGTACCTTGTTTACACACTGAATAAACAATAATCCCAGAGACAAATGTTTCCACAAGTACTGGCAATGAAACTAAAGGTCAGGCTCATGCTACTTGAGAAATTTAGCACTGAGCGACGCTCCCTTCAACCTAAGAGTAGCTTTTAACACACAAAACTAAAATATCATGTATCACTCAAATCATCTGGATGCTGTTTCCTTGAACACACCAGTACTAACAGTTATGTGCTAAGTTCCTAATTGTTCATGAGTGTGTCCTTTCTTCAGTGGCTTTTCAATGTAGTAAAGGGCAAACCTTACTTATGAATGCCACTTTGGCAAGAACCCAGAAGACCACACTGCCTATATCTTGGCCTTGTCTCAAGAACTCTATAACATACATTCATACAGGCCAGGTAAGCCCAGAGCATTACCTTCCGAAGACTGTGCTTATCTGTCCTAAGTCTTTTCCTGGGTGCATCTTCAACATCGACATCTTCTGGAGGGTCATCTGTCCTCTTTGTGTGGTTTCTTTTTTTCCCATTTATATTACCTTGGAATAAAGAACGAGAATTGGGATAAATGTGCAGGGAAGAGAGTCCCCAACCTGCTCTGGCATTCCTCATGCAAACAGTGACAGGTATTCAGCAACCAGGCTAATGTCCAAGGTCTATATGTTTTACAGATCAAATCTCTTTCCAAAAAAAGAACTAGGGACCCAAAACTATTTTGCCTAATTATTACCTTGGCATTGTATTTTTAATGTACTATAGCATTAAATTTAAATATAACCCAGAGGGAGGCAGTTTTCCTATCCCAACCACCTGCTCTAAAATAGCCAACAGAGACTTTATTAATTACAAATGCTTGGTCGATAGCTCAGGCTTATTACTAACTAGCTTTTACAACTTAAATTAACCAATTTCTTTAATCTATGTATTGTCAGGTGGCTTATGGCTTTACCTGTCCTCCAGCATGTCTTACTCTCTCTGTCTCACCTGTGACTCCTCTGACTCCATCCTTCTTCCTGTCAGCATTCTCAGTTGGGCTGTCCCACCTATACTTACTGCTTGGCTACTGGCCAATCAGCATTTATTAACCAATGAAAATAATACATATTCACAGTGTACAGAGGATTACTCCACAGAACTAAAATCTTTTTTTGTTTTTGTTTTGTTTGCTTGTTTTTTTGAGACAAGGTTTCTCTGTATTGTTTTGGAGGCTGTCCTGGAACTCACTCTATAGACCAAGCCTGGTCTCAAGCTCACAGAGATCCGACTGCCTCTGCCTCCTGAGTTCTGGGATTAAAGGTGTGTTCCACCAACACCCAGCTCAAATCTTTTTTTTAATCCTTTACAGTTAGACATGGTAAACCCAGAACACAAGAAGGCTTAGCACAAGAGGGTCTGAGTTCAACACCAGCCTTGCCTACACAGTAAGACGTTGACTTAGGGTGGGGAAAAAGAACTCTTTATTTACTAATATGTAAAGAAAAGTAGAATTTAAGTCAACTTTTAGAAAACTACAACTTAACAGGCTGGAAAGATGGTTCGGTGGGTTAGAGTACTTGTTCTGACAGTGGACTTGCGTTTGATTCCCAGAATCCACATAATGGCTGACATATGTTTGAGTGTTGGAATAACATCTGTTATTCCAACACTCAAACATATAAAACACATCTAAAAAGAGTTACCCAGGTGGTGGCGGCGGCACCTTTAATCCCAGCACTCAGGATGCAGAGGCAGGTGGATGTCTGTGAGTTCGAGACCAACAGGACAGCCTCCAAAGCCACAGAGAAACCCTGTCTCGAAAAACCAAAAGAAAAAAGTAAAAGTTAAAGAAGGCCGGGTGGTGGTGCACACCTTTAATCAGAGCACTTTGGAGGCAGAGGCAGGAGGATTTCTGTGAGTTCCAGGCCAGTCTTGCTGTAGAATAATCCTTCTGTATACTGTGTGAATATACGTCATTATGATTGGTTTAATACACAGTCTGGCCAATAACTGAACAGTATAAAGTTAGGCAAAGAAGAGAAACTGAGAATGATGGCATGAGGACAGGCAGAGTCAGAGGAAGCGCCAGTCAGATAGAGAACAAGTCAGACACACAAAATGGGATAGCTATAAAAGCCATGAGCGCCTGGCGTTGGTGGCGTACGCCTTTAACCCCAAGAACTCGGGAGGCAGGGGCAGGTGGATCTCTGTGAGTTCGAGGCCAGCCTGGTCTACAGACCAAGTTTCAGGACAGCCTCCAAAACAATACAGAGAATCCCTGTGTTGGGAAAAAAAAAACAAGTAGGCTCTGAGGGAGCTGGGATTGGCAAGCATGTTTCTAATTTAAATAAAAAATATATTTGGGGGGAAAAAAAGCCATGAGTCAGGCAGGCGCTGGTGGCGTATTCCTTTAATCTCAGGAGGCAAAGGCAGGAGGATCTGTGAGTTTGAGGCCAGCCTGGTCTACAGAGCAAGTTCCAGGACAACCTTCAAAGCAATACAGAGAAACCCTGTCTCAAAAAACAAAACAAAGCCACAAAAAAAAAAAAAAGCCATGAGCCTTGGAGCAGCACATAGATTAATAGAAATGGATTAACTTGTAATAGCTATTTAGTAACAAGCCTGAGCTATTGACCAAGCATTTATAATTTATATTAAGTCTGTGAGTCAGTTATTTGGGAAGCGACTGCCAGTTATTTGGGAGCAGGTAGTTGGGACAGGAAAACTTCTGACTACACAGCCTGGTCTACATAGCAAATTCTAGGACAGCCAAGGCTATAACACAGAAACCCTGTCCTAAAAAAACAAAACAAAACAAGTTAGATTAAAAAAAAACTGTGGGTTACTACTATGTATTATTCTCTTAAATAATATTTTTTAAGAAGCAAAATTATAACTTCATCTGAAAGTTAAGTGCTTCCTGTTATGTTTGACAGTGCCATTTTTTAGGTGTCTGGAAAAATCACCAATCTATAATAAAGTATCCAAATATCACTGACCAAGAAAGATATGATGGAAGGCAAGAACAACCATTTTGAACATGCCAATGTTTATTTTTAATACAATTTTTTTTCATTTGCTGTTAGGGTCCTACTTATCAAACTTCCTTTTGTGAATGTGTATGATACTGAGAATAGAACCCAGGATTTAAATTAGATCCCCAGCCATATTTTCACTTTTTATTTTGAGAAAAAGTCTCACTGCATTGGCTAGACATGCCTTGAATCTTCCTGCCTCAGCCTCCTGAGTAGCTGGGACTACAAGCATATGCCACCAGACTTCATTACTTACACCACTTCTTAAGAACGTTGTCATTCTCAAACTCACTATCTTTTGGGACAGAACACACCAGCATAGACATGTCCAGAAAGCCTCAGGAAGAAGCCCAAGTGCCATGCCTTGGGTGCCAACAACTGCACAGGGCTACTCCTCAGGTCTGGGATTCAAATTACTACTAAAGAAATCAAGTAATCACAGTTAACTCTAGGCTAGTATGAACAAAGCCTAGCAAGATCTTTACTAGGCTTTAACCCTGACCACACCGCTGTAGACTAGTCATAAAGGCTGGGTAGAAAGAGGTCTGTCTGGAGAATTTGAAGACAGCAGAAGCTAGCTCTAGCTCGCTCAGCCACTACTGGAGTCATGAATACCATGTGGCACACCTAATCAGACACCTCAGTTGGTTTGCACTCACAACCCTAAATGCTGAGTCCCAGGTACTGACCAGCAGCAGGTTTTCCACTGTGAGGTGATTCTTTGTCTTTCTTTCCCATGAACACCCAGAACATTGCCCACTTTACCTGGGATTGAGACAAAGCCCTTCCTAAAGAAATGGGGGTTCCCTAACATGAAGTCAGCAGAACAGCTGACAATGAGAGATTATACATCTTTATGTTCAGCAGCAAGGTGACTTGGAAGTCACAGTTCAAGGACATTTAAGAATAGCACTTACCTGATACACAATATAGGGGAAACCATCATTATGTATCTATTATGTACAACCCCAAATACACTTCTTGTTCAGGGTAAGCTAACTCTGGTTTCAGAAGTGCCAGCCACTGAAAAGTATACAAGCCACTGAAAAGAATTATCACTCAAGATTTAGTATACTAGCACACCATGAGGTTAATTTACATTTAAATGAAATTCACAAACTCTAAACATCCTTGCTATTTTTAATTACAGAATCTAAACAAACACTCAGTATGTTGAACAAAATTCAAGACCATTATAATGAACTGATATGGAACTCCAGCGGTGTGAATGAGCACAGCCCCCCATAGGCGGTGTGAATGAGCATAGTCCCCCATAGGCTCACATATTTGAATGTGAATGACTGCTTCTCAGTAGGTAGAAAGTTTGGTACTGATTAGGAGGTGTGGCCTTGTTGGAGGAGGTGTGTTACTGGTGGTAGGCTTTGAGTTTCAAAAGCCCACACCATTCCCAGTTAGCCCTCTCTGCCTCATACTTGTAGATCAAGATGTAATTCTCAGTTATTGCTCTAGCACCAGGTTTACCTACCTGCCTTCTGCTATGCTTCCTTCAATGAAGATCATGGAATCACCCTCTGAAATTATAAGCCCCTAATAAACTTTCTTCTGTAAGTTACGTTGGTCGTGGCAGCAGAAAAGTAACTCAGATACCTAGCAAGCCCTACATCAATATGAGTGTCTCCAGGAAGTACTGCTGAATATAGGCTACTTTTGTATGTTCTGTCACAATCTAATACCTGGCAGCTATTCTAGGATGGCTTAGTTTTTATGTCTAGCATCTACAACACGCAATAATGAAACACATTACACTTTATTTTGACATTAACAGGTTCTTTTTTGCAACTTGTGTGTCTAAGAGCTTATATATAATATACCTGACCACTGTTTGACATTTTCTCCAGATCTTCCTCATCTTGCCATAGCTTAAACTGATATATGATATAGTATATTAAAGTTTGAAACCAAAAGGCTAGAAATGAGACACCTAAGTAAAGGTCAACCAGTAAACTCATTTGCAAGTTCTCCAGCCAATAGGCCAAGAACTAACTGCTCTACACTGGGCGGGATCCATGCCACTAAGCCCAAAGTGCTAGAACCACCTACCTTTCCTTCTTCCTTCTCTCCTTTACTAACCCTTCAAGTACTACAGCCAGGATCCCTGCTCTGGGTAAGCAATAAAGTAAGGGTCCTGCAGGGCATCAAGAAGAACTGCACTTGTGATAAGGGAGGAAATGATAATGACATGCATTAACGTGATCATGCACACTGTTCATGTGGCCACATACTCTATACATCATATCAAAGCAGAAGACATATGTATAGGTGCATATTTACCAGAGTCTTCTTCAGACTGGGCAGAGGTCATTAGGGAAAACTTTGTATTATATCGTGCTTTCTGTTTTTCATTGAGCATGTTCCACTGGGATCCAAGTAATTCTTCAATCTCCTCTCCTGAGACATCTGGATGTTCAGCTACAACCTAAGAACACACAAGGGGAGGGCAGTAAAAACTCTACATTCACAAAATTCATTGTGATTGACATAAATTCAATTCCATAGTCCTTTGAAATTGAGTATGTAACATTTGTTTCTATAGTATAGAATTATGTTCAGAAAATTTTATTGAAAGAAAAATAGCATATAACCAATTCAGTGATTCACCAAAAATTTCTAAGTAAAAATAGATGACAAATGATGAGTAGAAAACTTGTACTTTTTTGGGGGGGGGTTCAAGACAGGGTTTCTCTCTGTGTAGCTTTAGAGTCTGTCCTAGAAATCGCTCTGTAGACCAGGCTGGCCTCGAACTCACAGAGATCCACCTGCCTTTGCCTCCTGAGTGCTTGGATTAAAGGCGTGTGCCACCAATGTCCAGCAAACACACACTTTTTTAAAATTATGATTTCCTAGGCATCCTTGAAAAATTAGTAGTCCAGCAAGCTGCACAAAAATTCTCCTTTGAACATGGAATGAAGTCTTGGCTTGTCATCCTCATCAACTACAGTAGCCACCCTATCTTTCAGTCCAAGTCATGTATAGGAAATACAGACGACAGTTAACAAGCAAGCCCCAATTTTTGTCTAAGCTAAGCCAGCACCACTGGCTACAACTGGTCTACAAAGGCAACAGATTCTCCACTTACTGAGGACCAGTACCCTTGGAATATGATAAGAATGGCCCCTCCCAACTCACTAGCAAGGAATCTGCATTTTCACAAGTCTTCTATGTAAGGCACACAGTAATCACTGATCAGTAACTCCCAGCTTTAACTGCAGATGGCAACAACCCCAGGAGTTAAAGCCAATAGTGTTTAGATCCTGCCTAAGACAAAGTCAATCTGACACCTGTACTTCAAAGGCTTCCCATGGGTTTCTAATATGCAGCTGAATTCAGGTAGGGATAGAGAAAAGATACAAGAACAAACACACACTAAGCTCTGCAACCCACTATGACCCACCACTTATTTCAAGATAGTTCATGAGCTTTTGTATTTGTCAGAGGCTGAAGTCAGGAACTGAGTTCAATAACCAGACTCCAAGTAAAGATGGAAGAAGAGAACCAACACCATATAGTTATTCTCTGACCACCATAGATAAACCAAAGCATGAGGACCCACCAGGACCAGTCATACATATACACATGAGTGTGAACACACACAATATTTTTAAACAAGATGGCAAAACAATTGAAGAAAATGTGTAGAGAAACTCCTTAAAAATGAATAGAGGAGATAAAAATATAATAAGCCACTAGCAAAAGAGGGTCCATGTAACCTAAGAGTTACCCTGTGTCTCCAAAGCTGGCCCTTGGCTAATTCAATACCATATAAAAACAGCTTTGAGAAGCTAGAGAGATGGCTCTATGGTTAAGAGCACTAGCTGCTCTTCCAGAGGACCAGGTTCAGTTCCCAGCAGGCACATGGCAGCTTAGAACTGTAACTCCAGAGGATCTGACACTATCACATAGATATCAATGCTGGCTAAGCACGTAAAATAAGAATAAATAAATCATTAAAAATGTTTTTCAAGGGCCGAGCATTGGTGTCGCATGCCTTTAATCCCAGCACTTGGGAGGCAGAGGCAGGTGGATCTCCGTGAGTTTGAAGTTAGCCTAGTCTACAGAGTGAGTTCCAGGACAGGCTCCAAAGCAATACAGAGAAACCCCGTCTCAGGAAAACACACACATACACATACATACATACATACATACATACATACATACATATACACACACACACAAACAAAAAAGTTTAGCTAAGCAGTTACAAACATTAACATCATGTATTGTTCTTACAGAAGACCCAAGGTTAATTCCTAGCACCCACACAAGGGTAGCTCACCATTGTCTGTAACTCCAGCTCCAGTGATTTGACACACCTCTAACCTCGGAGGGCTCATACACACACACTTTTTCACACATACATACAAAATTTAAAAACCAAAGAGCAGCAGCAACAATAACAAAGCAAACAATGGAAAAACAAAACAAAACAAAACAAAAAGTAGCCCTAACTGGGCATGGTGGTGATGTCTTTAATCCCAGATCCCAGCACTGAGGCAAAGACGTGAATTCAATGCCAGGATGGTCTACATAAAGAGTTCTAGGACAGACAGGACTACATAGAGAGACCCTATCGCAAAAACAGCCTTTGGGGGTGAACAACATGCAACTGTGAACATTGCTATCCTCCTCTGAACAGCATCTGAAACCAACATGGTGGTCCTGGTGGACTTCACAGTCACAGCCTGAGGCTTGAATGGAATGGGACTGATGAGTATTAAGTGAACTCAAACTGCGCACCTTCACCTTGAGCTACATTGTTCTCATCACGGTGCTAATCTAGGTTTTCAGTTACAATTCTTAGCACTACAAAGGTTAACTGAAATGAACCTGGGTCCCAGAAAGAAAAAAGTGTAGGAGATCTCTGGGCAGTAGTCTAGACTCTCAAACACCTACTTTTCTGTGGTTCAGATGTCAAAGAAATAGCCTAGAGCATGCTGGACTATGACTAGCTGGAGTTCCTATTTGGCATACATAGCCCTGCCCAATTTACAAAGGATAAGAACACACAGCTCCTCATCAATTATATTCCAGCCAAGGTGTCAAATACTGGTGGTATCCATTTAGAGTTTATCATCATACCCTCTCCACAGAAGTTTTGCCATGGAAATTGAACACACACTACTAAGTGGTTTGTACCATGTAAGATCCAATTAGCCATGGTTCCCTTCTTTGGGCATACTTGGCACCTGGGCAGAAGCACACACCTTCTCAGCTGACTACTCTTTTTTGAGGAACACGGACAGATACTGAGGTACAAGTAAATAGTAGATATACTGTATTATTCAGACTTTACAGAAGCAACAGGATTTACATAGTGTTCAGCAGCTTGTTTCCTACTTCAACATCTAATAAATCCATTTTAATATGCAATATGCTACAGAAACAGATCACAACTACCACTAACAATTTTTAAAGTTGAATATTGCTGTGCTTTCCTTTGGTGCAATGCAAGGGTGAAATTATTTTAGAGTAAATACTTAAGCATGAAATTATAGAACAGAAACAAAGCACATCAGGTATTGCCAAACTTTTCTCTATAACAAGTATGATAAATTATTCCTCACCAGCACTGGACAAGAATTATTATCTTGCTCTTCTTCTCAAGCCCCAAGTAGCTAACTCCAAGTTCACTGTTGCTCATCTGATGACTATGAAATAACGCATCATTATGAATTCAGTCTGTAAGTCCCTGTCTATGTGTGGGTTTAAGCAACACTTAGTATGCTTATCAGCCAACTGAGGCTCACCTGTAATTGACATTTCGTCCCTTAAAACTGTCTGATGATGCCAGGCGTTGGTGGTGCACGTCTTTAATCCCAGCACTCGGGATACAGAGACAAGCGGATCTCTGTGAGTTAGAAACCAGCCTGGTCTACAGAGCAAGTTCCAGGACAGGCTCCAAAACAATACAGAGAAACCCTGCCTCAAAAAAAACAAAAACAAAACAACAACAACAAAAAACAAAAAAACAAAAAACAAAAACACAACTGACTGATGACAAATCTTGTCATTTCAGGCGTATATGGTATCCTTGACACATAAAAAAAAACCTCCATTAAAAGACACTTCCCTTACAGTTTGTAGTCAGTTCGGCTTATTACAGAAATCCTTTCCCTGAGGCTAGAGGGATGGCTCAGCAGCTAAAGAGCACTGGCTGCTATTCTAAGAGGATCAGGTTCGAGTCCTGGCTCAGAAATGACTGTGACTCCAATTCCAAAGGATGCGATGCCCTTCTCTGACCTCTGAGGGCAGTAGGGACAGAAGTGGTACACAAACAAATAAATAAAATTTATTTAATAATAATCAAAAAATGTTTTAAAAAGAAAGTAATCCTTTCCTCTCCTGAGATGGCAAACTCCTCTACTATATAGACCTAGGCTTTTTGTTTGTCTGTTTTTAACTTATTTTGTGTTTTGCCTGCATATGTCTGTGCACCGTGTGCATACCTGGTATCTAGAGGTCAGAAAAGTGTCAGAACACCTGAAACTAGAGTTACAGATGGTTATGAGGTACCATGTGTGCTACGAACTGAACCCAGATCCTCTGCAACAGCAGCTAGTGCTCTTAATCACTGAGCAATCTTTAGAGACAAGGCCTCACTATATAGGTAAGGCTGGCCTTGAACTCAGATATCTGCCTGACTCCACCCCTCAAGTGCTGGGATTAAAGTTGTATGTCACAACATTCAGCTTTTGACAGACCTTTAAAACTGATTTTGATTACTAGACATAGTAGTGTACACATTACAGAAGCAGAAGCAAGGAGATCTCAGTGACTTCTGTGCCAGTCAGAACTACACAATGTGATCTTTTATGCCTAAATAAGTAAATGATCTTGTGTGCATGCGCCCCCGTGTACCCATGGAGTCCAGATGCATTGGATCCCCTGGAGGTAAAGCTACAAACAGTTGTGAGCCACTTGACATGGGTGGTAGAATTCTAACTCTCTGCAAGAATGGTTGGGCTCTTAATCATTGATCCACGCCTCCAGTTCCATAGATTTTTCTAATACTAACAACCTTCTATTAGCAAGGAAAGAGCTACTGGTTCCTTTTTGTCTTTTTCTTTTTTCTTTTGAAAGGATGGGTGTTCTCCCTGTGTAGCCCAGGCTAACCTCAAACTCAATCCTCTTGCCTCAGTCTCCCAATAGTGCTGAGATTACAGCCCTCGCTATGTAGCCCATGCTAACCTCAAACTCAATACTGAGATTACAAGCTATGTTCCATCATGCCCAACATGGCTTACTAATTCTTCATCAAGACACTAGTTCATCATTTTCTCTGGGAAGACTTCTAAGCTACCATGTAGAGAAAAAAAATAACATGTGCTAAACACTCAGTTATACAACTCCTCAAAATCCTGCACTAGGCCATGCTGCCTGCCACAAAGCAGGAGCTAGTTAAACACTCATGGATAATATTTGGGCAGGTGATACTATTTGTTTTCCTTTAGTTTTTCAAGACAGGGTTTCTCTGGTTGCTGTGAAACTCATTTTGTAGACTAGGCTGACCTCGAACCCAGAAATCCACTTGCCTCTGCCTCCCAACTCCCAGGAATAAAGGCGTGCGCAACCATACCAAAAAATTGTTTCATTTCTTCTCTCTTTCTCCCTCCCTCTCTCTCTCATTTTTTTTTTTGAGACAGAATTTCTCTGTGTAGTTTGGAACTCACTCTGTAGCCCAGGTTGGCCCAGCATTTAGAGAGTCACCTGCCTCTGCCTCCCAAGTGCTGAGCCTAAAGGCATGTGCCACCACTGACCTGCTCTTTCTTTCATTCTAAAATTATATTAGGTATTTATTGTATTTGTGTGCCATATTGAATGTGTAGAGGTCAGAGGACATGACGGAGATGGTTCTCTCCTTCTACCAAATGGGTCCCAGGCTTGGGTAAAATTGCCCTAACACACCAAGCCATCTCACTAATTAAATCGTATTTCTTGTTGGTTTTTTCCCCCCAAGATATATTTATTTTTATTTTATATATATATGAGTATTTGCCTACATGTATGTATGCATAGCAAATATATGTGTGGTAGGCATGGAAGCCAAAAGGAGATATTGGATCTAGTTCCAGGTAGTTGTGAGCCACTGTGTGGGTGCTAGGAACTGAATCCAGGGCCTCTACAAGAGAAGTAACTTCTCTTAACTACTGAACAATCTCTCTAGCCACAGATACTACTTATTACTAGTGACTTTAATACAGATTTGGAATTCTGAACAAAAAATTCTATGAAATTAGAATGAACACTATAATTAAAATTAAATTAAAATTAAAATGAACACTATAATAGAAAGGGCTTCAAGTCTCAGACTATAAGGAGTCTTGGTTCCTGACAATGGAAATGAGACATGACACCAATAGATGGTATATTTTATTTTAAAAATAGAAGTAGTTACATACTTATTTACATAGAAATAAACCTTCAACATTCTCAGTGCTAACAAATGCACCATTTTTATAAAGTGAGCATGACCCACACTGAATGCTTCACAACAGCTTGTTAAGAGAAAATGTTAGCTGGATGTCAAGGAGTAAGCCCACTTTCCAGCAAAAGGAGGACCCAATGAAATCTACTTCCTACTTGCCACTGTTGCTGGAACTTTTTATCCACTTTGGAGGAACAAGAGTGCAAATAGATGTTTTCCAACAATAATGTATACATCTAAAAACTAAACAATGCTCAAGCAGTGTACTAAGAAATAGAGGATTTGCAATAACGGAATTTTCCTTAAATTTGGAAATTATGTGGCATAACAAATAACTCAGAACCCACCAGCGTACTTACCTCATCCCTATGTTTTTGACAGAAGACTAAAAACTGGGATGCTGAGTCTCCTTTCCTGCTCCGTGGAGCAGAAGCTGTAGACTTCTTCCTTCCAGGAGGAGAGCCTACTCCTCTCTTAGGTTCAGCCTCTGCCATCTTTGGAGGGGTACTCTTTTCTGTGCTAGGGTCACTCTCTTGGTTCTCAGCAGAACTAGACCTTTTGGCTCTTCGCCTTCTCTTCGTGGGAATATCCTCTTCTTTCACAGACCCAGGGTCTGCAGCAACTTCTTCACTGGCCCCTGAAGAGTCCACCATTTCTCCCAAAGGTTCTTCAACAATGCCAGCCTCCTTAGCCACTTGAGGGTTGAGGTGTAGCTGGTCCCCCACATAAAGGAAGGTGAATTTGGCTTTCCGCTCCTCTACTGACATGCTAGCAGCTTCCTCTGCTTGAACAATACCCATTTCCCACTGGGTTCTCAATCTCCCTGAAATAGGCTTTAACAACTGGAAAAACAGACAAGTCATTATGAATCTTATTACAAAATATAAAAGATAACTCAAAAGCATTTACAATATCAAATAAGGAAAACTTACAAAAACTCAACTAAAATTTTAGATAGACCTCAGCTGACAACTATATTGTTCTTTAAACTAGAAATCAACACCAACGGCTTTACCTAATATAATTTTTATAAAGAAATAAAAATCAGAAAATAATTTATTTCTGTGAGTCATCAAATGAGTAAATGAAAAATAACATGCTTGGATAAAAGTAAATGAAATGTTTAGGCTGGCCATAGTGATTGACATCTTTTTTCCCCCCTTTCTCTCCGTGTAGCCTTGGTTGTCCTGGAATTTGCTTTGTAGACCAGGCTGGTTTTGAACACACAGAGATGCTCCTGCCTCTGCCTCCCAATTGCTGGGGAAAAAGGCATGCGCCATCACACCCCACTGGTAACTGGCATCTTTAATTCCAAGGCTACAGGCAGAAGCAGGTAGATCTCTATGAATCCCAGGCTACGCTAATCTATATAGTTTTAGGTCAGTCAATGATACACATTAAGACCCTGCCATAAATAAGTAAGTAAGTAAATAAATAAGATAAATGACCAATGTAAGAAACCACTTAAAGCAACTATAAGGTCAAAATAAAATAAATTAAATAATTAAATTTTTTGTTAAAAAATACATTAAAGGAACCTCTATCACCTTGATTTTCTCAGCTTTCGTGGGTGCCTGCTTGGCACTTTCTTGGCATAATTTTTCAAATTGTTCTTCTCCTTCAAAAGCAACAAGGCTCTTCTCAAATATCCAAGCTCTTTCTGGGGCATCACCAAAGAATTGTACATGATACTGGCGTGCACTTTTTTTCTGACCTAATTTTAAAAATAAAAACCAGGAACATTAGAATTTGGGATGAAATTGGGCAAATCTACTAATGCTTTGAAATTATTTTACTTGGTGGTATTTATGTTTAATTTCACCATAAATTTTACCTTTTTATCCTTAATATACTCCATGCCCAAGAGGAAAATTCACTAATCAGAGATAACAGAGAAGGTACAAAAGCAGGCAGGGGGAGAAGCTGAAATAAGAACACTCCTTCATCTTCCCCTTTCAATATCCTTCTCATCTTCCCCTTTCAGTAGACAGGACAAGACATCAGCAAAAGGGAACTTCCAAACCTCCAAACAGCAGCACTGAAAGGCAATCTACTGAGATGGACTCAATAACCCATTCATCCTTACCCACTGATGACAGGTCAACCCAGTTCCAGGGATCTGATGCCATCCTCTAGCCACCATGGGCACAGTGCTTAGAATAAGAGCACTCAAGCCTCAAAGAGCAGCTGAGACCACAGAAAATCCCCTCATATTCCTTGCTGTCACTCTTAGCTGCAGGAAGAAACATCTCTTAATGCAGTCAGAGGGATGAACAAAGAGACTACTACCCCCTGAAATTTCAGATTTTGCTGACGTTGAAGGAGAGTTAGAACTCAGGTAAATCAGTCAAAAGGACAGATCTCAGTAACAAGAGGAAAAAAACAGCTTTAGCCCTGATCCTAAAGGAAATAAAACCAGACTTCCTGGATAGCTAAACCACCCAGAAGAAAAACATCTTCATTGAAACTTTCAAAGATGCCTCCAATTGCCAGGGAGTAGTAGGCACACGCCTTTAACCCCAGCACTTGGGACGCAGAGACAGGCAGATCTCTGTTATTTTGAGGCCAACCTGGTCTACAGAGTGAGTCCTAGGACAGCTACAGCTGTTACACAGAGAAACCTTGGTGTGTGGTGGGGGTGCTGATGGACAAGCAAACAAAAGAAGATGCCTCTAATAAAGTGGCTCAACATGAGTCCAACTCTCTGCTTTTAGTGTACTGGAATTAAAGGAGTATGCTACCACGCTTAATTTTTATTATTTCATGTGTATAGGTATTTTGCCTGCACATATGTCTGGGTTCAATTCCTAGCACCTATACAAACATCTGTAACTCCAGGTCCAAGGAATCCAATGCCCTCTTCTGGCCTCCAACATGGATTTCACACACCTGGTGCATAAACATACGTTCAGGCAAACACTCATACATATAAAAGAAAAAAAAGTATTTTTTTTAACCTTAAGGGTTGGAGAGGTGGCTCAGAGGTTAAGAGCACTGACTGCTCTTTCAGAGGTCCTGAATTCAATTCCCAGTAACCACATGGTGGCTCACAACCGTCTGTAAGATCTGGTGCCCTCTTCTGGCATGCAAGTATACACACAGGCAGAATACTGTATACATAATAAAGAAAATCTTTTTTAAAAAATCTTAAGGCCAGAGAGATGACTCAGTGGTTAAGAGCACTAGTTGTTCTTACAGAGGATTCATATCAGTCCCTAGAACCCATATGGTAACTGATAACTGTACATAACTCCAGTTCCAGGGGATCCAGTGCCTTTCCTGGCCTCCTTCAGCACTAGATACACACACAGTGCACATACATACACACAGGAAAACATTCATACAACATTTTTTAAAAAATGGTGCACTCGGGATGGTGATGGTGCACACTTTTAATCCCAGCACTCGGGAGGTAGAAACGGGCAGATCTCTGTGAGTTTGAGGCCAGCCTGGTCTACAAAGCTAGTTAGTTCCAGGACAGCCAGGGTTGTTACAAAGAAAACCTGTCTCGAAAAACAAAACAAAACTTAAAAAAAAAAGTGGTGGATAACTTTAATCCAGCACTCGGGAGATAGAGGCAGACAGATGTCTTGAGTTTTAGGCCAGCCTCATTTACAAAGTAAGTTCCAGGACAGCAAGAGCTAAACAGAGAAATCTTGTCTCGGAAAAGAAAAACAAAAACCAAAAAAAAAAAAAAAAACCAGACAAACAAACAAAAATTACCTCTCAACTGAGTAGAGGCAGGCAGGAGTTAACTTTTCACTATGAATTTTTCATTTTAAATGGATCAAAGACCTCAACATAAATTCAGCCACACTGAACCTCTTAGAACACAAACTGGGAAGTACCCTTGAATGCATTGGCACAGGAGACTACTTCCTGAATAAAACACCAGAAGCACAGACACTGAAATTGACAGTTAATAAATGGAACCTCCTGAAACTGAGAAGCTGTACGGCAAAGGACACAGTCAATAAGACAAAAGAGCAGTCCACAAAATGGGAAAGATAATCTCCACTAACCCCACATCTGACAAAGGGCTGATCTCCAAAATACCTAAAGAACTCAAGAAGCTAGTCATCAAAACACCAAATAATACAATTAAAAAGTGGGATACAGAACTAAATAGAGAATTCTCAATAGGGGAACCCAAAGTGACTGAAAGACACTTAAGAAATTGTTCAACATCCTTAGCCACCAGGGAAATGCAAATCAAAACAACTCTGAGATATCTTACACCTGTCAGAATGGCTAAAATCAAAAACACCAACAGTTTACGCTGGAGAGGATGTAGAGAAAGGGGAACACTCCTCCATTGCTGGAATGCAAACTTGTACAGCCACTTTGGAAATCAGTATGGTGGTTTTTTAGGAAAATGAGAATCAGTCTACTTCAAGACCCAGCAATTCTACTCTTAGGCATATACACAAAGGATGTAAATTCATAACACAAGGACATCTATTCAACTATGTTCACAGCAGCATTTGTAATAGTCAGAACCTGGAAGCAACCTAGATACTCCTCAACTGAAGAATGGATAAAGAAAATGATACATTTACACAATGGAGTACTAAGCTCAGTGGGGGGAAAAAAAACAATGAAATCTTAAAATTTGCAGGCAAATGGATGGAACTAGAAGAAACCACTCTGAGTGAGGTAACCCAGACACAGAAGGAAAAACATGGTATGTACTCACTTATAAGTGGATATTAGACATAGAGTGAAGGATAACCAGCCTTCAGTCCACAACCCCAGAAAAGCTAGGAAACAAGGAAGACCCTAAGAAAGACATACATGGATCCCCGAGAAGGGGAAAGAGACAAGATCTCCTGAATAAACTGGGAACATGGGGGGGATGGAGGGAGGAGGAGAACATGAGGGATCAGGAAGGTCGAGTTGGGGGAAGAATAGAGAAGGAGAGCAATGAAAAAGATACCTTGATAGAGGGAGTCATTATGGACTTAATGAGAAATCTGGCACTAGGGAAATCTCCAGGGATCCACAAGGATGATCCCAACTAAGAATCTAAGCAATAGTGGAGAGGCTAACTTAAATGCCCTTCCTCTATATTGAGATTGATTACTACCATAAATGTCATCATAGAGCCTTCATCCAGCAGCTGATAGAAGCAGAAGCAGAGATTCACAGGTAAGCACTGAGCTGAACTCCTGGAATCCAACTGTAGAGATGGAGGAGTGATGAGCAAATGGGTCAAGACCACGCTGTGGAAACCCACAGAAACAGCTGACCTGAGCAAGTGGGAGTTCACCGACTCCAGTCTGACAGCTGAGGAACCAGCATAAAACCAAACCAGGCCCCCTGAATATGGGTGTCAGTTTAGGAGCCTGGGCAGTCTATGGGGCCTCTGACAATGGAACCAGTATTTATCCCTAGTCCATGGATGGGCTTTGGAAGTCCATTCCTATGGAGAGATACTCTCTCAGCCTAGATATACCAGGGAAGACACCTAGGTCCTGCACCAAATCATGTGACAGACTTTGATGATCCCCCCATGGGAGGCCTCACCCTCCCTGAGGAGTGGATGGAGGGGATGGGATGGGGTGATGATGGAGGGAATGGGAGGGTGGGAGGGAAAGGGAACTGGGATTGGTATTAAAATAAGATTGTTTTAATTTAAATAAAAATTTAAAAAAGCAAATATTATAGATGAAATTAAAAAATAAAATTTTAAGTAATTTTTAATGTGTTTTATGTGTATTTGTGTTCTGTATGCATGTATATCTGTATGAGGGCATCAGGTGCCCTAGAACTGGAGTTACAGACAGGTGTGAGCAGTCAGCAGAGTGCTGGGAATTGAACATGGGTCCTCTGGAAGAACAGTCAGTACTCTTAACTTCTGAGCCAACTCTCCAGCCCTCATCACAAATTTTTAAGACTACTTTTTAAATTTTTGTTGTTTCTTTGAGAAAAGGTCTCACTATGTAGACCTGGTTGGCCTTGAACTCATAGAGATCCATCTGTCTCTGCCTCCAGGTACTAGGATTAAAGGAATGTGCCACCATGCCAAGCTACCTTTTCATTTTTTTTTTGTTGATATACACACATACACATCCATATATACAGGCTTTGTGTTATAGTTCTAGGGATCAAATCCAGGGCCTTATACATACTAGACAAAAAATTTATCACTCACTAGAATTTGTTTAGAAATATGAAAACTTGAAAATGCCGTGAAGAACAGTGATATAGCTACTGTTGAGATGTCCATTCTCATGTAAATAATTCTTCCTCTTATTAATAATGCTAATTAAACTAACTGTTCTTGTTTTCCTTAAAAAAAAAAGAAAAAGACATAAAAGTAGGAGAACTTGCTGGGAAAAAGGGGGTGAGAGGGAGACAAGAGAGTAGTGGGACTGACTATGATCAATATATGTATGTATGTATGTATGTATGAAATGTCACAATGAAGCCCACTGTGTATATTACTTTAAGCGAATAAGAAACAAAAAAAAAGGAATGCCAAGCAGCATGTGGCTTTTGCCACTACTTTAATTTGTTTCATAGTATTGAAAGTTAATACAGATATGTGCCATTGTTTCATAATAAAATCTTTTACAGTATATAATGAATTGCTATTGATTTACATGATGTTTAGAAATAGTTGATGTTAGGCTGCAGAGATGGCTCAGCCATTAAGAGCACTTGCTGCTCTTCCAGGAGTCAAGTTCTATTCCCAGCAACCACAATGCATGGCTCACAACCACTTAGGGGATCTGATGCATCTGGGCTCTATGGGAACCTGCATTCACATACATACATACATATAAACATATACACATAACTTGAAAGTATTTCTTAAGGAAGAAAGAAATTTAATGTCTAGCCAAGGCTGATGGCATCATCATTTAATCCAAGCAGCCATACTAATTAGCCATAGAGGACAGGCTATGGTGGCACACACCTTTAATCCCAGCACTGGACAGAGACAGACAGATCTCTGTGAATTCAAAGCTACCCTGGGCTACATGAAATTGATCCAGTCTAAAAGAGAAACAGCTCACACACAAAGATCATCCTAGCACCTGGAGTGACATGCCTTTAATCACAGCTCTAAAGAGGCGGAGTCAGGAGTGATATGGCTTGGCAGGGAGAGGAATATAAGGCCGTAGGAGGCAAGAGACAGAGATGCAGTGTGATGACCAGTGCAGTCTAGGCAGTCTGAGGACAGTATCTCCCTTTGGTCTAAGCATTGCTAGAGGTGAGAACTCTCTAATGGCTGGCTGCTTTGCTTCTCTGATCTTCAGCATTAACTGACTCTGAGTTTTTATTAAGAACAATTAGAATTCATGCTATAACTGACCCCTACCATATTTAGGAAAGCCTGCCCCCTTAAACATCATGGAGTTCAATTGTGTACTGTGCTCCTTTCTTCCCTCATCAATGCTCATCAAAACAGTCCATGTTGTGACCCCTGGCCCTCTGAGCTAGAGAGACTTGTCCAGAAATTCTCCCAATTCTGTGGACACTAGCAAGTTGGCAATAGCCATTTATGCACTCACAGTCAATCCCACCAAACACAAGACTACTTCAGACCTAAATCTGAGAAAAAAGAAAAGCCTTAAAGGCAAACAAGGCCAGCTATGTACAGGAACAAGAAAAAAGAATAGAGAAAGTCACATGTCCAAAAGACCACAGAGCTCCAAAGGACAAAGGACAGGCATCAGCATGCTTCAGGTTACGATTTAGAACTTGGTGGGGCATGAAAGCACCAAACTAGATAAAGGAGAAGCTGATATGAACTACAAGTAGAAGATGATAGATATCTCAGTGGAGAAAATTATTAATTTTTAACATTTATTCTGTGTTTATGCACATGCATGTGCACATCACAGTGTGCACATTTTTTTCCTCCATCATGTGAGAACTAGACATCAAACTCAGGTCATCAGGATTGGCAGCAAGTACCTTTACTCACTGAGATATCTTGCCATCCCTTGGTGAGAGATTTTAACACTGCTCTGTGTAAATAGACTAAAAATTCCAGACATTACAGTGTACAAATGATGTAGAAGTTAGGAGATTTACTGTTTTGAACAGCTGAAAAAGAAAGTAGCAGCTCCTCATACAACCACTACATATGGCTGCACCAAGGCTATAGATGACACAAGGAGGGTTCATCTTCCCTCAAAGGTATACATATACATTTCCAGTCTAGACAACTTGAGGTACATACCAGAGTTCCCAGAGCACCTTGGGAACAATTCCCCTCATTCTGGAAAAAAAATCAGAATTATCAAAAGATCTGTAAGGAGACAAAGACAAAACTAAACCACGGGTTCCTCTCATGCTACCAGTCCTATAGAATATAACTGTTTCTCATCACCACAGCAAAATTCTACACCTTTACGACAGAAGTCAAGGCAGGGTACAGCATGGTGCTCAGGTTCTCCTTACCTTGAGCACATCCCTTCCAGTCCAAACTTGCCAAGAGCCATCGTCCTATGTCATTCCCTGCAACTGCCTGCCCATAGCCAGCAGCAAACCTGTGTGGCATGTAGGTGACAATACAAGGATCCAGACTCAAATAGGAGTAGGCACCACTCCTGTCAAACCTCAATACTATGGCTAAACATCAGGAGGCAGATGCTTTGTTATACCATGAAGGGCCACAGACTGGGTGGCCAGCAGCAGTTCTAGGCCAGATTATCAATCTTGTATAGCCACAGCTGTGGCTGTCCATATTTCTGAGAGACACACAGGTCAAGAGAATAAACTTGTCCAGCCAAACTCTATACCAAACACACCTCACCTTCTTCAAATCAAATTCAAAACTTTAACAACTTTCCAAAGCCAGGCACAGTGGCACACAGCCCAGCACTAGAGGCTGAAACTGAAGGATCATGAGTACAAGGCCAGTCTGATCTACACAGACGAAGTCTAAAAAACAAAAACTAAACCCACTCACACCACAGAATCCTGTTACTTTTACTCTCAAACCACATTTTGTGGATTGTTCTTATGTAATTAACACACTTATGGGCTACATTATTTTAAGTATCTGCTTTGTATCAATAAAACTACATTTAAAATATATTCTTTAGCTGTTTCATGAGCAAATTTATATATTCAAGTTTTCTGTCAAGGATTATCATTTCTAGCTTTTCCCCCTTCCCAAGTCTAATGAGGATTTTTATAATTCAAACTTAATATATTATAAAATATTAATTTACAAATAAGCAATCACTATCTAGTTAAGTAGTAATTTCTGTCATAAAACTTGGGAGCTAATACAAAGGTAAAGACTGTTTCCCCAGCTAGAGAGTGATGGCTCAGTAGTTTAGAGCACTTGCTCTTGCAGAGGACCCAGGTCCAGTTCTTAGCACCTATTTGGTAGCTTACAACCATCCATAATTCCAGTTTCGGGAGAGCCAATACCTCCTGACCTCTATGGGCATCAATTGTACACATGGTTCATGTACATACATGAAGGCAAACCACTTAAACATAAAAAATAAATCTAATTTGTTTTCTTAAAGAGTTGTTTCCCTGTTAGTACAGATCAATCAGATGAAGCCTACATTTAGAAAATGAATGTGTCACATCTGAACCAATCACCCACCTTGAACAAAGAAGCAAAAGTAGCTAGTAAGGCCATTTAGCAAAACATGAGAAACATGCAAATTAGAAAGGTTTGGTACAGAAGAGAAATATGGGAAAAAGTCAGTATTTGGTACCTTTAAGCTTGGTATGGTTGTGAAGGAGTGGATCAGCAGAAACCATGCAAGGCCACCAAGGGTAACCTGACACTTTGGACCACACCAAATCACCCACGTTGTATTTCAATGAGAGGTCTCTGTCTTTGCCAGTATTTGGACAGGGCTCCTCCTTCTTAACTGGAATCTGAAAAGTGAACAACAAAAGACAAATATTAACATTCAGCAATTATCCTTAATTTCAACCTTTTATCTATAAAGAACAAGTGTTAATCAGAGGTTTAAAATAGAAGTTAATTAAAGGTTCAAAACATGTATGAATGGACCGGAAAGATGGCTCAGTGGTTAAGAGCACTAGCTGGTCTTCCAGAGGCCCTGAGTTCAATTCTCAGCAACCACATGGTGGCTCACAAAACAGGTATGAAGAGGACTGGGGATATAATTCATTGGAAGACCCACTTGACTTCATACTTAAGTCCCTGAATTCAGTTTTCAGAGAATGTTCCCCTTTATGTATTTCAGATTTCATCTTCAATAGCAACTACTTCTCACAATTGCTTTCTCTCATTCCCACTTAAAGCATTATCACAAAGCCAGACATAGCGGGTTCTCAATATTACAAAGTTAGTGTTTTATTCACAGAACCCTCAAAACATTGCCCCCTACTATGACCTCATACGTATCTGATAGCTGGTCTTTGAGAATATGTGCCTCGATCAACAAATCGACCTCCTGTGCTGAAGCAGGGACCCTAGCCCCACTATGAGTGTAAAGACAAGCACTTTGTACCTATGTGAGAGCATGTGTTCTGAGTGTTCAAAGCTCTCTTAAGCTCAGTTTTTCCATCTCTGAAACTGAACATCCTCCTAAGAGGCAACTCTCCCTAAGATACTCTAGGCACTGCTCCTGTTGCATAATTCGTCACAAATTTCATTGGCTGTTATAGATTTGTAAGCATGGCACTGAAGGCTAAAGGAGATTCATATTATACTTTCAAGAGATATTAGCACTCAAATGATTGCACAGCATCTCAGTATTACCCCATTGTGTAAGTAGAGAGTAATTTTAACCAAATCAAGTGGCAGAAAAAGTTTGGTCTGTGACAACATGCACAGGCCTCTTCAAAAAACTGTGAAAGCATAAAGTTCACCACATCAATAGGCATATCCAAAAACCTCTAAATCAGCCCAGGTTTTTATACTGGTCTTATAAAAGATTTACTTCTGGGCTGGGCATGGTGGAACATACCCTTAATCTCAAATCCCAGCATTTAGAATGCAGAGACAGTCAGATATCTATGAGTTCCAGGTAAGGGCTACATAGTGAGGCCATGTCCTCCTCCCCTCCAAAAAAGGAAAAACAAAGATTTAACTTTGGAATTACATTAGCAAGAATAGAACAGCTCTTCGAAACCACTGTTTTTAAACCCTCAAAGTACTCTGTGGTTTTAAGGATTTCAAGGAAATTTTAGCTGTTCTTTATTTGTGGTAATTCTGAACCAAATTTCACAACTACGATTTTAAATGAAATATTTCAAATTTCATGATGTCCCCAATTCTTATGAGTTTCAATCTACCTGCTCTGAGTTTTCCCAGTGTACCACCAACCTGAATGAGCAGGGATCTGCTTGGTGTCCCTATTTTTTTGTATGAAGGCCAAGGTCACTTATCTGTCTTACATGAGCTATACGCACTCAAGCATCAGGACCACTCTGCAGGTCATTTTTATGATACTGGTGACACAAACCATCTGACAGAATTAGAACCACACGTTCTTCCACTTGAAGTCAGGGCTTTTCCTCTTCAGGCTTTGATGGATTAACTAGCACATGCCCACTTTTATGCAAAGTACTGGGCTCTACAGTAAAAACCAAGAATAAGGTGTGCGACATAGTTCAGATGCCAAGGAGGCAGCCAACTACTAACCCACTTGGTTGAAGAGACCACTAAGTAGACAGTGGCAAATGCAGAAAACATGACAATAGCACCTTCTGCATAGCACAGCTCTGCTCTGTCATTCACTGTATGGCACATATAAGTCAAATGTATCTCCACTGATCAGTTGGTCTAAGAATACCTGGGAGATGGAACCCACAAAAACAATAAACCTAACGAAGTCATGAAAAGTGACAGACTTGAATTTTTTAGACAGGCTCTTAATATGTAACCCTGGCTGGTCTTGAACTCAGAGATCTGCCGATCTGTCTACTGAGTGCTAGAATTAAAGGTTTGGACCACCACACCTGGCTTTTTTTTTTTTTCTTAAGCCATTTTAAAATCCTGAATGGATAACCCAAGTAGGCCTCTCAAGTGGCACAACTAGTGGCCACGGTATCTAAAGATGGCAATTTTCAGATATTTGGAAGCCCAACAACCAACCAGTAGCCAAGCCTCAATCAGTATCACCTGCACAGGACCAAGGCAAAAAGAGAGAAACTGCTAGCACCAGGATGGCTCCCCATCCCTTCCACCTGCCATCATACTTTTTGAGGTATCACACATGGGTTTCATGCTCACCATTCATTGTCACATAACAGAATCCTTCACAAATACCTTTTTATCTGCAGGACTTGAGATCTTGGACACTAAAGCTGCTTCCACAAGGCCCTGCTCCAGTAAAGAGTCATATTTTATGCTCCTCTTCCTGTTCCTCCTAGTCTTATTATCCGATTTTTGTCCATTTTCTTCTGACTGAGACACATCAGCAGCACTGTCACCACATATTGAAGATTCAAAGAGAGGTTTCCCGTTCATGTATGTTTTTGTGATTTTCAGTTTAATTTCTGGAGAGCCATTTTTAATAGGGGTAGTATTGGGTGGTGTACCAATTCCTTTCACTTCCTGGGCCTCAAAACACAATTTAGCATCATGAGCAGCACCAGGTTCTCCATTAAAAACACGGGAGGTAAGATCTTTCAACTTCTCTGCTGGAAGAAAGGGGAGTGCATCATGGCCATTAAATTTCTGCATGACCCCCTCCTGTAGGCTGTTAGAAAGTTGAGCTTTGCTGAGGAATACAGAACATTCATGATTCACTTCACAGTTCTGAGTCTTCCCATTTGCATTGCCAAGGATTTCTGGTGCCTGCTTCATCTTCATGCACTTTACAACTTTCTGAACAGAAAGAGGGCTTTTTCTGATGCTAAATTCCATCCAGCCTAGATGCTTTGGTTCTTAGAACACTACAGCATTTAAAAAGAAAAAAAGTAGTAAAAGGAAGGAAAGAAAGCAACATATTACATTTAAACCTAGGATAAATGTGTCAATATCTCTATAGCTTTGTTGGAGTTGGGTTTTATTGTTTTGTCTTTTGAGGTAATTTATGATGTTTTATATAGTAATTTAGGCTATAGAAGGCAATTTTAATGTCATAAAATAATACAACTGAAAAGATAAATCATTTATAAAAGGGAAAATACAATAGTCAGATGAGTAAAGTCCAGGTATACTACCACCAACTAATATGGCAGTACGACCAATTTAAGAATTTAACTTGTGGGCTAGAGAGCTGGCTCAGCAGTTTAAGAACACATAACAGCTCTTGCAGAGGACCCAGTTTCAGTTCCCAGCAACTACATGGTGGCTCACAACCACCTTCCACTCCAGTTCAAACAAAGATCTGGCACCCCTTCTGGCCTTCGCAGGAACTAGGCACACTTGCGGTATACAAATACACGAGCAAAATACTCATACATGTTTTAAAACCCATACACGTTTAAAAAATTAAAATAAAATTTAAAATTACACTACTGAAGTAGACATTAAAAAGACTATAGGTTACCATACCAGAGTAGGATTATAATGTGAACTACGCTGGAGGTTGGTGTAGATCACCTGTTCAGAACCTTTCTGAGCTACAGAAAAAATTTAAAGCCTACCTAGCTTAGTGATACTCTGTCTAAAAATAAAAAGTATAGAGAGTTAGGGATGTGCTCAGTTGTATGGTGACTGTCTACTATGCACCACGCCCTAGGTTCAACCTCAAGTATTGAGAAAGGTAAAAGGGAGAGAGAAGAGAGTGGAAAATCTGTAGCGAAGAAATACTGTATCAAGAACATCAAAATGTCAATGGATGGTTTTCTTTTAAAGATGTATTATTTTATGTGCACCAGTGTTTTGCCTGCATATATATCAGTGCACCACAGAAGCACTTAGTTGCCTGTACTCATGGTGGTCAGATGAGGGCATTGGATCCCATGGGATTAGAATTGGCATTAAAGATGATTGTGAGCCACTATATGGGTGCTGGAATTGGAACCTAGGTACACTGCAAAAGAAGCAAGTGCTCTTAACCACTGAGCAATCTCTCCAACCCCTAACAGACTATCTTAATGGCATGCTAGAAGCTAGTTGTGATGATGCACACCTTTAATCTCAGCATTTAGGAGGCAGAGAGGCAGGAGAATCTTTGTATTCAAGACCGGAATGGTCTATAGATTGTTTTTTTAAAAATATTTTATTATTTATTTTTATTCATGTGTATGTCTAAGTAGGTGTATGCCATGTGCTTGCAGAGGTCAGAAAGGTGTCAGATACCCTGGAGCTGGAGTTATTCAGTAGCTTAGAGCTGCCTGATATAGATTCTGGAACTCAACTGAGGTCCTAAGGAAGAAAAGTACTCACATTTAACCACTAAGTAATCTCTCCAGCCCCATCCCATGGTGTATAGAATTTCAAAGGTTAGCCTGAACTACAAAGAGAAACCCTGCTCAAAAGCCAAAAATGCAAAACACTGAAAATACACTAAAAATATTCAAACTTTAAAAATGGGGGGGGGGGGGGAATGTTGGGTGGTAGGGGTTCATGTCTTTAATCCCAGTATTTGGGAGGCAGAACAGGCAGATCTCTGAGTTCGAAGCCAGTCTGGTATACAAAGCAAATTTCAAGACAGCCAGAACTACACAGAAACAAACAAAAAAGCAGAAAAAACAAGGAGGGGGGGAGAATACAATTTCAACCACGCTGTGGAACAAAATAAAAAGTCTATTCCCAGCCGAGCGGTGGTGGCACACACCTTTAATCCCAGCACTTGGGAGGCAGAGGCAGGCGGATCTCTGTGAGTTCGAGGCAGGGCTGGACCGACAGCCTCTAAAACAATACAGAGAAACCCTGTCTCGTAAAACAAAAACAAAAACAAAAACAAAAGTCTATTCCCACCCCAAAAGTAAACAAAGGATGAGGCAAAAAAAATGTGGGGAGAGTCCCCAATTTAGTGAGACAAATTAAGAGTCTGTTTAACAAATCCCAAGCATGATGAAAATACAAGGAATGCATACCAAAGCACAGAATTCAAACTTATGAAAAACAGAGAAAGAAAAAAATCTAAAAAAAAATAAACGGCACTTATGAAACAGACTCACTTGTAAGTTCAAGGTCATACTAAGCTTCAGAGAGTGTATTTAAAAAAATAAATAAATAAGAGTTTTATGCTGGAGAGATGGTTCCAGTAGGTATATTTACTGAGAGTTGCAGAGGTAGCTCAACTGTTAAGAGTGCTTGCTATTCTTCCAGAGGACCAGGCTCAATTCCGAGCACCCGCACACTGGCTTACAATCGCCTGTAACTCCAGTTTCTGGGGATCAACATCCTCTCTTCTGACCACTGTGGACAACAGGGACATATGTGGTGGACAAACACACATGCAGGTAAAACAAGCATACACATAAAATACAACAAATAAATCTTCCCCCCCAAAAAATTTAAAAAGTGGGTGTACTGCTTTTCCACAGTCCAAGCTCAGTTCCTAGCACCTACATTCCTAGCAGCTCACAAAAAAGTCTTTAACTCCAGCTCCACAGAAATCTGATTTGAGAAGATCTGATGTCTCTAGCTTCCAGGAGAACCTGCATTCATATGCATATGCCCACACACAGACATACAGTTAAAAACAAAATAAATCTCTAGAAAACAATAATGAATCATGGGCTGGGTGATATAGCTCAGTAGTGGAGTGGTTGTCTAGATGCATATGGCTCTATCTAGATTCAATCTACAGCAACAAAAACTTTAAATAACTATTTAAATACAAAACTTGTTGTGGGGTATCTTTTTGTACACTTTGAAGATACATCTTTGCCAAGGCACCTTCTGAATGGTTTAATAAAGAGCTGAATGACCAATAGCTAGGCAGGAGAGAATAGGCTAGACTTTCAGGCAGAGAAAGGAACTTTGGATGAATCTAGATGCATGAGAGACACCAAGAAGACACTGAAAATGTTGGACAGTAGAGAGGTAACTGAGCCACAGGACAGAACATAGATTAATAGAAACAGGTTAATTTAAGTTGTAAGAGCTACTTGAGGAAAAGGCTAAGCTAAGGCCAAGCTTTCATAATTAATAATAATTTTCCAATAATATTAATAACAATTCCCCATGCTGTTATTTGTGAGCTGGCAGCCCAAAGAAAAGTCCAATTACAAACAGTAATATACATGTCTTTCTTATCACACACCAAGGCCAGAGACTGGAGAGATAGATGGCTCAGAGGTTAAGCACACCAACTGCTCCTCCAGAGTACCCAAGGTTCTATTTCTAGCACCCACATGGAGACTCACAACCCTCTGTTACTACAATCCCAGAGGATCTGACATCCTCTACTGGGCTTCTTGGGCACTAGGAATGCACATGTTACACAGACAGACATGTAGACAAAACACTCATACCCACACATTTTTTTTCATAAATTTTTTTCATTTTATTTTGTGTGTGTGTTGGTATTCTGCCTACATGTATGTCTGTGTGAGGGTGTAAGATTTCCTAAAATTGGAGTTACAAACAGTAGTGAGCTGCCGTGTGATTTCTGGGAACTGAACCTGGGTTCTTTGGAAGAGAAGCCAGTACTCTTAAACACTGAACTATCTTTCCAGTCCTCCATAAAAAAAAATTTAATTAAAAAAAGGAAGGTCAGATGGCAGTGTGTAAGTACTGTAAGAAAATTAGTCAATTTGACATATAGAAAAATATTCTTCAAGAATAATGACCAAACGAACTGAGAGAAATATAAACTAAAAAGTTGTCACCAGTAGCATACAAAAATGCTTGGGGGGAGGGTAGATATTTTAGATATTTACTGCTGGAGAAATAGGTCAACCAGTAAAGGCACTTGCAAGACTGGGAAGATGAATTCAATCCCCAAAATTTAAGTAAAGGTGGAATTAGAGAACTAATTTCACAAAGTTGTCCTCTGATCTTGACACAGGCTACAGACATCTTTAAATATAGAAAGAGGTACTATAAACCTTTTTTCTTTTTTTTTTTTTTAAGTTCAAATTGAGAGCCAGACATAGTGGTAGGAGCCTTTAATCAAGCTGGCACTTGAGAGGTGAAGGCAGGCGATTTTTGTAACTTTGATGTCAGCCTTGTCTACACAGTAAGTTCCAGCCAGGGCTAAAGAGTGAGATTGTAACTGAAATAATTCATTAAAATTAAAACAACATAATTATGCTTATTCCCACATAAAAAATATTTTTTTTTTGGAGACAGGATTTTCCTCTATAACCCTGGCCTGAAACTAAACTACACAGGCCACCTGGCTTTTTAAATTTCATTTCGTTTCATTTTTTACATTGCTGGGAATTGAAGACAAGAACTCATACATACTAGGTAAATAATGTTCTACCACTGGTCTACACCCCCAAGCCCATATATACACATGTAAACTATCAAAGCAATAAATTTTTATCATATATGTTACCCCACACATGCACCCCATTGGAAGTAGACAAAGACTGCTTTCAAGGAGCTTACATCCTAAAGAAAGTTCTACAAAGCCAGGGAATAATGAGAGAAAAGGAATTGTCAAAGAGATAACAAGTAAAGGAAACCTGGCATTCAGATTAAGAATTTCCTATGCTCAGAGAAAGATAAATAAAACAGGCTACCAGATCAATGTTGGAACTACAGAATTTGAATAAAAAAATCTTTATCACTAAGAAAATCCAAGAGTAATTACTAAGTTAGGATGGCTCAGTGGGAGAGTGCTTACCTAGCATGTCCTAGGTCCTATGTTCCACAGATCTCTAAAATTTTAAAAGAAGAAGTAGGAATTGCTGGAGACTGTGAGACTCGGCAGATAAAAGTGATTAACAATCAATAATGAAACAAGCCTGTCTACCTGAATTTAATCCTTGGAACCCACAAAAAGGTGGGAGACTCCAAAAAAACTGTCCTCTGATCAGCATGTGAAGAAAAACAAGTTCTTTATTAGAACTTCATGCCCAGCTAAATTATCATACAAACATGAAGCTGAATACACCAAATGTGCAGGTGAAGGGAGCCTTACACATAACCCTTTCACAAAGAAATGATAGGAAGTGTTTTACCAAGATTACAGACACAGAAGGAAACATCAGTATACAAAAGTGAGGAAAGTTGTTAATTCTAAAACAGTTTTTATATTTGAAGATTTACTTTATTTTTAATTATATATATGGGGGTCCCTGTGCAAATATGAATGCAGGTGCCTGCAGAGTCCAGAAGAAGGTATCGAATCCACCTCTCTCCTGAAGCTGGAATTACAGGAGTATATAAGTCATCCAATGGGAGTGATGGGAGCGGGAAGTGCTCTTAACTGAGCCACATCTCCAACCCCACAATAGAACATCCAAAGTTCCACAGGACTTCCATAGGAGTTCAATTCCAAATACCCACATGAATGGTGCACAACCATCTGAAACTCCAGTTCCAGGGGATCCAGAAGCCTTTTCTGAGTTCAGAGGGCAACAGGAACACATGCAGAAAAAAGTACTCATATATTTAAATAAAAATCTAAAAAAAAAAGTTTTAATAGGTCTGGAGAGATGGCTCAGAGGTTAAGAGCATTGGCTGTTCTTCCAGAGGACCAGAGTTCAATTCCCAGCAACCACATGGTGTCTCACAACCATCTGTAATGAGATCTGGCACCCTCTTCTGGCTTCTGGGCATACAGACAGATGCTGTATACTAAATAAATAAATCTAAAAATATTTTTTAAAAAGCTTTAATAAATGAGAGGTGGCGCTAAAGAGATGGCTCAGTGGTTACATTACTTGTTACTCTTGCAGAGGACCAAGTTGATTCCCAGTATCTACATGGAGGCTCACACTGTCTAACTCCAGTTCCCAGGGATTTTACATCTTTCAGCTTCTGTGAGCATACACTGTCATTCTTGTTTGTTTGTTTTTGAGACAAGGTTTCTCTTATTTAGTCCTATCTTAGAATTCGGTATGTAGAGTGGCCTGGCTCAAACTCACCCTGTCTCTTCTTACCAAGTGCAGAAATTAAATGTGTGATCCCAGGCATCAGCCTGGGAATCCAGCATGGGACTGATCAAGACCCCCTGAATCTGGGTGTCAGTGAGGAGGCCTGGGTAATCTATTGAGCCTTGGGCAGCAGATTAGTACCCATCCCAAGTATACACACGGACTTTGGACTCCCATAGAACAATGTGAGGTGCACTCTCACCCTGAACTCTTGGGGAAGGGTCTAGGCCCTGCCCTATATGAAATGACAGACTATGGACACCCCCATGGAGGGCCTCACCCTCCCTGGGGGAATGAGGGGATAACGGGGGGGGGGGAGCTGGGGGGAGGGCACGGGAGGAGGGGAGGGAAAGGGAGAGGGACCTGGAACTGACTTGTGAAGCAACCTTGTTTCTTATCTAAATTTAAACTGGAAAATAAAATAAAAATAAAAAAAGAAATAAAAAAAAAGAAATTAAAGGTGTGCACCATACCCTGTCTTAAAACTCAGGTGGGGGAGGGATCACAGCAAAGATGGCTCAATGCTCTTGGCCACTTGCAGAGAATCTGAGTTCGGATCCCAGCACCCATTATCAGCCAACTCACAACTTCCAAATAACCTAACACCTCTGCCCTCCAGGACAGACACATGCATATAATTTAAAGTAATAAAAGTAAAACATTTAAAAAAGTAATGAAGTACTGATTTATGCTAACATAGATAAGTCTTGAAAATAAGTAAAAAAAGACACAGAAGACCTCCCTACTGACTGCACTGCATTCATGAACTCACAGCAGCTGTGGTCAACGCCTAGACAAGACTGGACCCTTCCACATTTCATCATGAATGGTGGAGAAGTTCATGAGGCTCCACCTCTCCCAAGAAATTATTGCAAGTTAATGGTGGTTGGAAAATCTTTAATTTTATAGCTATGGGACTGAAGAGATGGCTTAATGGTTAAGAGCACTGACTGTTCTTCCAGAGGATGAAGGTTCAATTCCCAGCACCTACATGGCAGCTCACAACTGTCTGTAACTCCAAGGTCTGACACCCTCACACAGACTTACACAGGCAAAACACCAATGCACATAAAATAAAAAAAAATTAAAAATTTATAGCTATAGGTAAACTGCCTGTGCTCCAGTAAATAACTTTCTATCCAAGTTTATGCTAGTGGCCATACTTACATACAGTGTGTCTCTCTCTCTCTCTCTCTCTCTCTCTCTCTCTCTCTCTCTCTCTCTCTCTCTCTCTCTCTCACACACACACACACACACACACACACACACACACACAAAATGAAATTATGAAAGGTACTTGTGAAGAAAGGTCTCAGCAGGAAAGGGAAGGGGTTGAGAAAGTATAACATAAAACGACCAAAATTTATTATGTTTAAAATTGTCAAAGAATAAAAAAGCCACTATATTTTATAATTTCATCTATAGAAGACACCCAAAACAGATAAATGTATAGAGACAGAAAATAAAGTTGTTTTCAAGAGCTGAGAGGAGGCTAGAAAGGGAAGTGACAGTTCAAAGTTTTATATTAAGATAATTTAAAGCCAGGCAGTGGTGTCATATACCTTTAATCCCAGCACTTGGGAAGCCTGGCCTACAGAGCAAGTTCCAGGACAGGCAGGACTACATAGAGAAACCCTGTCTCAAAAAAAGGGGGAGGAGAGAGAGAGAGAGAGAGAGAGAGAGAGAGAGAGAGAGAGAGAGAGAGAGAGAGAGAGAGAGAGAGAGAAGTAATAGTATGTATGAGTAAGGCTTTGTCCTTGTTCTACATTTCTACCTCTGGATGAGTCCCAGAGGCTCCTTTGACTAAGCACAATACAACAGTGCCAGATTAGGATAGCTTAACGAGTGAAGTGCTTGCAAGTATAGGAACCTTAATTCAACTGGGTGGTGGCAGCCTTTACTCCCAACACTCAGGAGGCAGAGGCAGGTTGATCTGAGTTTGAGGTCAACCTGGTCTACAGAGTGATTTCCAGGACAGTCAGAGCTACATAAAGAAATCCTGTTGAAAGACAAGGGAGAGAGGGAGGAAGGGGGGGAGGCAGGGAGGAGGAGAGGGAGGGGGCAAGGAAGGAGAGAGGGGGGAAGAGGGAGGGAGGGAGGGAGGGAGGGAGGGGGGGAGGGGACATGAGTTCAGATCCCCAGAATTTAGAGAAATCTAAATGTAGCAGCAAACATCTGTAATCCTAGCATTTCTACATAAGATGGTACCAGAGATAAAAGAATACCCAGAAGCTTGTGAGACACCTAGCATGGTGTATACAGAGGCAAACTACAAAAGACAGGCTCAATTTAGGTAGAAGGTAAGGACTAAAACCGGGGGCTGCCCTCTGACTTCTACAGGCTTGCTGTGGCATATACATACCTCACACACCCATAAAACTAGAGAAAAAGAGGTCAGAGACTTGAAAGGGGTATGTGTGTAGGGGAGGGTTCTGTTGAGGAGAGGAAAGGAGAAATGATGGAATTATAATCTCAAAACAATTCAATTATTTAAAAAATAGTAATAGGGCCTGGGAGATACAGTTCAGCTATAACTTGTCTAGCATGTACAAGGCCCAGTTTCCAAAACCTGCACTATTCGTAATGGTCCAAAGACCACAGCAGAGCCCTGGATTGTTCTCCAGTAGACACCTGGCCTCTGCTTCTTCACTCAGTTAGTTCACTAACTCATCAAGATCCCTGAAAGATCAAGAACATAATGGTAATGAAGAAACAAACGGGTTTATATTTGCAAGGCAGATAACTGAACAAATAAAAAGCACTAATATTTATATCAAATGAAGTTTAAGTGGGCATAGTGGCTCACTCCTATGATCCCAGAGAGTAGGAGGTAGAGGCAGGCAGATCTCTGTGAGTTCAAGGCCAGCCTGATCTACATATTGAGCTCTAGGACAGTCAAGACTAGACAGTGAAACCCTGACTCGGAAGAAAAAAAAAGAAGGAAAACAACTTTCAAAATAGAGTAAGAAAGATGGAGACACGAGGATCTCAGATTCAGGGCCAGCCTAGAGTACAGGAGATTGCCTCACAAAAAACAAAAGGACCACAGAAGGAAAAAAGAGGGAAAGGGCTAATTTCCCTACATGCACCTTTCTCAACAGTCTAATTCTATGAGTTTTTACTTCTGGTAATACTTCTGCTGCTGAAATACATTTCTCTCTCCCATTTGAGAGTAGGTTGCCAGAGATAGGCTTTTCACGCTCATGACAATTCATGCTTATCTCAAGCTACCAAGTGAATGAATCTGAACAGAAAAGCAACAAGAAAAAAACAGGGACCCTCTGGTCAGACACCAGATAGTACAATATCCAAGTCACATTCAGACAAAACCCTCAAGTTCTGGGTTGGTCACATTCTTCCTTGGCACCATACAAATTTCTTTTGTGATCTAGACAGAGGATGCATCACTGGTTTTCCTTCAGTACACATGTACTGCACACCTCCACCTGTAACTCAGTTTTAGGGATACAAATATGAACACAAAATAAGTGTCCCACCTTCATAGAGCTTCCTCATAAGCTAGGAAGGCAAGGAGAAACAAATGAGATCATTACTGCGGGGGGGGGGGCTTAAAGGAATTCAGAGAGCAAAGCAATAGTTTTGTTTTTATAGGTATAGGTGTTTTGCCCAGATGTATATCTGTACCACACTTGAAAGCCGGTGCTCATGGAGGCCAAAAAGGGGTCAGAACCTCGGAACTAGTTAGAGACAATTGTGCAATCATGTTGGTATGGGGAATTGAGCCTGGGTCCTCTGAAAGAGAAACCAGTGCTCTTAAGCACTGAGCCATTCCTTCAACCATATAATTTTTGGTTTTATTTTTTCAAGACAGGGTTTCTTTGTGTAGCCCTGGCTGTCCTAGAACTCGCTCGGTAGACCAGGCTGGCCTCAAACTCAAGAGATCTGCCTGCCTCTGCCTCCTGAGTGCTGAGATTAAAGGAGTGAGCCACAACTGCTAACTTAGACACACAATCTTTAAAGGTTTTTTTTTGAGTGTTTGTCTCATGTATGTACACAAAATACATATATTCCCGATGCAAGCAGAAGCCAAGAAAATCAGATCTCCTAGAACTAAGAGTTACAGAGAGTTGTGAACTGCTATATGGGTGCTAGAAACCCAAACCAGGTCTGCCTCACCAAGAGCATGCATGCAGACAAAAACACTCATACACATAAAATTAAACAAAAAAAAAATCTTAAGCCATGTCACATGTCTTTAGTCCCAGTACTTGGGATGCAGAAGCAGGCGGATTTCAGTGAGTTCAAGTCTAGCCTGGTCTACACAGTGAATTCCAGGATAGCCAGAGCTGTATAGCAAGACCCTGTCTCAAGGAAACCAAAAAATAAAATAAAATTTTCCTACTTATGTTCCATTTTTCTATATTATAGTCACAACACTAGCCAATCATCATCACTATTTCTTACCAGGTCTAACACTTCAATCTCCTAACTTATCAATGAACAAACTCCTAGTTGTCAGGACTACAGGAAGGACTTGCTAGATCATAGATGCTGGGCACCACTCAAGAGGGCATGCCTCAGTGAGTCCTAGGATGGAACTGAGGAATTTTAATTTCTAATGAGTTCTTGAGCAGATTCTACTGCCTGATTGGGGACAAGACCATGGGTATAGGTTATGGTACAGCAGCAGACTCAAAACCATTTGATGTGTAGCTCATGCTGAAGGATTCTTTCTTTCATGCATGGTACACACCCATTTATTTCCAGTAAGAATCAGGAAAATGGAAAAATGATAAAAACATACCTATCTTTTAATTTTAAAAGTTTCACTCAAACAAGCAGGTGAGATAATGTAGTTGGTAAAGTGCTGGCTTTTGCAAGCATGACAACCTGAGATCAGATCCCCAACATTTACTTAAAAAGATAGGTGTGATGGTGTGTGCCAGTAATCCTAACACTAGGGGGAGGGGGAAGGGGACCCTTGGGGTTCACTGGCCAACCAGTCTAGCCAAAACAGTAAGAAACACTCAAAAAATAAGATAAAGGTCAGGCCTTGAGAAGCAGATAAATTTTCAAAAATGAGAGCCAAGGTCAACCTGTTATCCACACATGTACACACACACACACACACACACACACACACACACACACACACACACACTCACGTAAATGTATGAGACTGCATTTTGCCTGATGTGATCAAAGAATGTTTCAAAAAAAAAAAAAACCTTTCACTTAAAAGTGGTATGTTGGGCTAGCAAGGTAAAAATGTGTCCCACAAAATCTGATGTCCTGAGTTTAATCCCAGGACTCACATGGTAAAAGGAAGAAAACTCACTCCTACAAGTTTCCCTCTGGCTTCCACACAGGGAACCACATGCATTCAAATAAATATAAATATAATACAAACATATGTAAATGTACTTTTTTTCAGTTGATTATTATGTGTATGGGCGTTTTGCATGCATGTTTGCGTACAGTACCCATGCAGTGCCCATGAAGGTCAGAAGAGAACATCAGTTCCTCAGGGAATGGAATTACAGACAACCGTAAGCTTATGGGTGCTAGGGGTTGAACCTGGATCCTCAGGAAGAGCAGCCAGTGCTCTTAATCATGAATCTATCTCTCCAGCCCCTAACATGCCACTTTTCACTAACCAGAGCAAATCACACAGCCACATCAAATTTCAAAGGGATGAGCTGTTCAAACATTTCAGCACACAAAGCAGAGAAAAATGACAAGTATCTAACCTAAACAGACATGGTTACTGTAGGCTGGTTATTTATAAATACTCTTTTTATGGTAGTATACGACATGGTGACATATATCTTTAATCCCAGCACTTGGAAGGCAGAAGCAGGATGATGTAAATTCAAAGCCAGCCTGGTCTACATGGTAAAGTTCAGGATAGCCAAGGCTACATAATGAAAGATCCTGTCTCAAAAAAGCAAACAAAACATTCCTCCATCATCTCTATCCAGAGCTCTCTAAACAGGCTTTCCAAGCCAGGAGTGGTGGTGCACACCCTTAATCCCAGAATTGGGTGGCAGAGGCAGGCAGATCTCTCTGCATTCAATGCCAGCCTGGTCTACAAAACCAGTTCCACGACAGCCAAAGCGATATACAGAGAAACCCTATCTTGAAAAACCTAAATAAATAAATAACATTTTAAAGGAAAAAAAAAAGGCTTTCAACAGTGGTGGGTCACACCTTTAATCTCAGCAAGATGGATCTCTGTGAGTTTGAAGCCAGCTGGTCTACAGAATGAGTTCCAGGACAACCAGGGCTACATAGAGAAACCCCATCTCAAAACCAAACTATAGGCTTTCAAACGCACTTAAAGTTATGCTGGACACATTACCTAACTCCCTTAAAACACTACTGGAATCTAACATTGTCTTAGAATAAAAATACCAACAGCTAAAAGATCCTCCCCAACCACCCCACACTTCTGTCCAGATCCTCTGCAGCCTCACTTTCTACTCCAGTCATATCTGGCTTTTTATTCCCTCCTGAATATGTGTACTTATCCTCTACTGAGTTGACACCCCAGACCACTTCTAGGTCTGCTCCCAATCAACCCATGCGGAAGTTTTTCCTGATGTTAGCAGTATAACCTCAATAGAAGATGTACCTAGATCGTTCCTTCAAGAGTTACTTTTTTGTTCTAGGAATTCCGAATGCACATAAAATGGACAGAGTAGGCAGAACCTACATACTCATACTATCATCACCTAAGCCAGTTCTGATCTAACCACACAACCCCTTGTCATCTATAGTCCTCTTCTGGCTTTCCCTGTGGAAAAAAAAACAGGTTGATAGTCTTGAGGTTTCTTGTGTCCTTACTTCTGCCAATGGCAGTCCTGGACATAGTTTAAAATGTTCCTCTCTCCTCAATATTTTAATCAGCTGTTAAATATAGATATTTCGTCAAATTTGGGGTTGATTTTTTTTCCTCCAAGACTATCCCACACAATTTCAAAAACCAAATTTTTGTCTTTTCTTCTAACCTTGTTCTCTCATGGATCACTAAAATTCATGGGATAAAGGACAAGGGTTCTGGCTTACTACTGTCACAGAATTAGTATCAGTTATTTTTTTCAATAAAGAAAAAATGTCAAACCGAAGACTGAGGAGATAGCTCACTT
Organism: Mesocricetus auratus; assembly: GCF_017639785.1. Lineage (NCBI taxonomy): Eukaryota > Metazoa > Chordata > Mammalia > Rodentia > Cricetidae > Mesocricetus > Mesocricetus auratus. Next base: position 14,031,472 of record NW_024429190.1, on the reverse strand, counting down.
GATAGTAGAGGGCTTAAACAGCATTCAACATAGCATGAAGGAAGCCTGGGGCTCAATCCCTAGGACCACATATAAACTGGATACAGTGGCATATGCCTTTAATCCTAGCACTTGAAAGGTGAAGGCAAAAGTTCAAACAATAGTGATTACTATTATTGTGTTTACATATGATGTGTGTTTATAATTGGCACAGCAAACATCACATCAATTGTGGCAGAGGGCAACTTTTGGGAGTCAGGTCACTCAATCCACTGAAAGTCAGAGGATCAATTAAGGTCATCATACTTATCTCTCTGGCCCAAGGATGTGAAGTTCAAAGTTATCCTCTGCTACAGAGTGAGTTCAAAGCCAGCCTTGACTATATGAGACCCTATCGAAGTTCCAAACGAGCCAGATATATATATATATAATGTATGTATGTATGTATGTATGTATATATGTATGTATGTATCTCAAGACTCTTTCAAAATCTAAAAACCAGCCAGTTGATGGTAGTGCACGCCTTTAATCCCAGCACTCAGGAGGCAGAGACAGTCTGATATTCTGTGAGTTCCAGGCCAACCTGGTCTACAGAGTGCCAGGACAGGTTCCAAAACTACAGAGAAACCTTGTCTCAAAAAACAAAAACAAAAACAAAACAAAAAAAAACTTTTTCCTGAGAGCTAGTACTTGGAAGGCAGAGGCAAGTGGATCTCCGAGAGTTTGAGGTCAGCCTGGTCTGCTGAGCGAGTTCTGGGAAGCCTCCCAAGTTCTCTGGGAAAGCTACAGAGAAACCCTGTCTCAAAAAAATTCTAGAGCAGCAGAACAATAATTTCCCAATGTTTATCACAAAGCATAGGGACTTTGGGCAAATTAACTAACATCTTTGGGATTTCCTGCTGTGATACTTAGTTAAGATAAGTAAAGGCAATTTTCAGGGGGTGGAGAGTTGGCTTACTGGTCAAAGGTCTTACAAACGACTCAGGTTCTATTCTAGCTCTGACATGGTAGCTCACAACTATATTAAATTCTATCCCAGGAGCCAGGTGGTAATGGCACACACCTTTGATCCCAGCACTCGGCAGGCAGAGGCTGGTGGATCTCTGTGAGTTCAAGGCCAGCCTGGTCTACAGAGTGAGTTCCAGGACAGCCAAGGCTACATAGAAGGCTGTCTCGAAAAAACAAAAACTAAAAAAACCTCAGGGTATCCGATGCCCTATTTTGACAGTCTTGGGCACCAGGCACACAATTGGTCCATCTATATACATGCAAACAAAACACTCACAGACATAAAATACTAAAGTAAATCAATCCCACCCCACCTCCAAAAAAAGCACCATGGAAGCAGCACTGAGACAGGGACAGGTGAATCCCTGAGTTCCAGGCCAGTCTGGTATAACAAGAGTTCCAGGATAGCCAGAACTACACAGAGAAACTCTGTTTAAAGTAGAAAAACATAAACAAAAAAAAATTTGCAACTCAAAAGCTGTGTAGAAGGACCAGGATCCATATGGTAGGAATACTGATTCCTGAAAGTTGTACATTGATCCCCACCCCACACACAGACACACAAAATGTTTTTTTTTAAGATGCACAGAACAAAACTCCACATTAATTACACCAACTTATATTCTTTAAAAGGAAGCAATACAACCCCCCACTCTCCCTTCCTCCCTCCCTCTCCGGGTTCTTTGAGGCAAGGTTTCTCAGTGTAACATCCCTCGAATTTGTATACCAGGTTGGCCTCAAACTCAGAGAGCCTTCCTTCTGCCTCTGCCTCCTGAGTGTTGAGACTAAAAGCATATGTCATCACAAATCCTTAGGAAAGCTGGGGGGTGGAGGGAATGCCTTAATCCTAGCACTCAGCAGGCAGAGGCAGGTGGATCTCTGTGAGTTTGAAGTCCGCCTGGTTTACAAAGCTACAGAAAAACCCTGTCTCGAAAAACCAAAAATAAATAAATGAATAATAAAAATAAAAATAAAAAAATCCTTGGGAAAATATCAGGTAGTATCCAAAACCTGCCTCCATTTGTTAACTGAGTCTCTTCTATATCCAGGTGCTAAAGATGCCAAGATACTAGATAAGACCCTTCCCTTGAAAACCTTATTATTTAAAGAGGTTATGAAAACCTGGGCAATATGCTGGAGGCCAGACACAACACCATGACAAATAGGCACAAGTATATCTGGTATATCTGGGCTTCAGTTCCAGATATGCAACACCAGTAAAAGCAGGCTTTCCAGAGACAAGTAGTTTCTGAGCCATCAAAAACTACTGCAGGGGGCTGGAGAGAGGGCTCAGCAGTAAGGAGAGTTGCTGCTCTTGCAGAGGATCTGGGTTGTTTCCAGCACCAGTATGGTGGCTTACAACCACCAATAACTCTAGTCCCAGAGATCCAATGACCTCTTTTGATCTCTGTACACATGATACATGTACAAATATGCAGATGAAACACCCATACACATAAAATGTAGAACAATAAATAAAAATTATCACTGGCCGGGCATTGGTGGCGCACACCTTTAATCCCAGCACTCAGGAGGCAGAGGCAGGCGGATCTCTGTGAGTTTGAGACCAGCCTGGACTACCAAGTGAGTTCCAGGACAGCCTCCAAAGCCACAGAGAAACCCTGTCTCGAAAAACCAAAAAAAAAAAAAAATTATCACTGAAGCTCAAGAAATAAATCAAGTTTATCTCAAGAGAGATGGCAGCATAACAGTGTAATCTTAGGATAACAAAGGACTGACTAGATGATGGTCCAAGAATAAAGGGAATCCTCTAGGCCTACAGATTCTTCTGATTACCAGGATGGATCTAGAGTACTTTCCAAAAAAAAAAAAGATCAAAGCCTCCTTTCAAAAAGAACAAAGGTAGGTCACAAACTAGGCCCTTATTCCCTCTCACTGGTTTACAGCAAGGAAAAAATGGGGCCAGTACTAACCAATTTTCATACTATAATTACCATGATATCTAGTCACTTCTCCTTTTTACCTTTCCGCATCAGGGATCCAAGAGACAGCTCAGGAGGTAAAGGTGACTGCTACCAAGCCTGACAACCTTAGTCTGACTCCTGCAGCCCACACAGTAGACAGAAAGAACTCCTGCTAACTGTCCTCTAACCTCTACATGCACACCATAACATGGTGACACATCAATCTTGGCATGAGCACATAAGGGCACACACAAAAGTAAGTGAACTTAAAAATACATACATATCAGTTGCTACTCTTGCAACTGTCCGCTCCTCCCGCTCCCACCTCTTACGTCTAGTACTCTATTCTAGTCCTGGTCTGCAGGCCTCCTCATTGCCCTCTGCTACCAGTCTTTAGCTTTCTTCTTTCTCCTCATATACCAAGACGAGTATGCTCACACAACCCCTTCATCCACAACACTTTTAAGATATCGCACAAGCTATGGCTATTACAAGGAGAACCCGTCTTGGGAAGAAAAAAAAAAGATACCACACACAGTCTGGGCAGTGTTGGAACACACCTTTAATCCCAGCACATTTAGGAAGGCAGAGGTAGCTGGACCTCTATGAGTTTGAGGCCAGCTTGATCTACAAAGCAAATTCCTGGATGTCCTGGGCTACAGGAGAAACCCTGTCTTGAAAAATAAAACAAACGAACAAACACAAAAATCACATATGGACTAAATGATGGTTCATTCAAATGGCCAGTTCATATCTGTCAGTCATTAGACACTATTTTAGTTACTGAGGATGAAAGGTAAGAGAAAAAGTCCCCATGTACACAGGTATCTCAATGGAGACAGAAAACACAAATATATATATATATATATATATATATATATATTTTTTTTTTTTTGGTTTTTTCGAGACAGGGTTTCTCTGTGGCTTTGGAGGCTGTCCTGGAACTCGCTTGGTAGTCCAGGTTGGTCTCGAACTCACAGAGATCCGCCTGCGTCTGCCTCCCGAGTGCTGGGATTAAAGGCGTGCGCCACCAACACCCGGCAGAAAAAACAAATATTAACACATTAAGTACCATTGAGAAAATGCTAAAACTGAAGAGAATACCAGACAAGTGTGTTTTGTTGTTGTTGTTGTTGTTGTTGAGGTATCATTATGTAGTCCTTGCTGATCTAGAACTAAGTAGGACAGACTAGTCTTAAAATCAGAGATTCTGCTACTTTTGCCTCCTGAGTGCTGGGATTAAAGGAATGAGCCACCACACCTAGCATCAAGGGAGTATTTTAAACTAGTAGTCCGTGACAGTGCCTAAGAAGTTTGAGCAAAACACCTGAGGATAAAAATCAAGTTACACATACATCTGTAGAACACTCCAGAGAGAACAAATAGTATTCCAGTGGTCTGAGGCACAGTGAGACTAGGGTTTAGGGCAGGCAAGAGGTATAGCTAGAACAGATGATTAATAAGAGACCAGGAAAAGATGAGGGAAGAAATACTAAAATCTTTACCTGTAAGAGCCTTCCCAAACAGACTGCTTCCACAACTGGAGGCTTCCAGCATGAGGCTCAAGCTAAGATATAGCTGAAATTAAATAGGAAAAAACAAGTCCATGCACACATGGCAAAAAGAGGAATAAAAAATAACCATACAAAGGCTCAAGGGGAAGCATGGCAAAAAGAGATGAAATGGGGTTGACAAGATGGCTAAGCAAATAAAAGTACAAGCCTGTTGCCCTGAGTTCAAACCCTAGAACCACGAGGGAAGAACGCCTGAAAATTTTTTCCTGACCTCTACTTACACACACACACACAATGAGAGACAGATGGGGGCCAGAGAAATAGCATAGTGATTAAGAGCGCCTGCTGCTTTTCTAGAAGACCCAAGTTTGCTACCCAAAACCCATGTTGGAAAGTTCACAATCAGATGCCTTCTTCTGACCTCCTGGGACACTGGCAAATACATGCAACCTACACATAAGATAAATGTTTTAATTTAAAATTTTTTAAGATTTATTTATTATTTTATGTGAATAAGCCTTTTGCCTCCATGTATGTATATGCATTATTTACATACATATGTCTGGTGCTAGAGTAAACCAGAAAAGGTGTCAGATCTCCTGGGACTAACATTAAATCTCTTTTCTCTCACAATATTTATTATAAATAACCCATTTCCAGAGAAACTAACAAACCATATTGATAGTTTGTAAACATGAGCCTAATCTAGTGCATAAGTGACATCTTTTGCTTTTATATATACTTTATGTTCTTTTTGTCTAACCCAGTGATACAAAGAAATTAACAACAGCAGAAACCCTTCTTACTGTCATTTGTTTCACTTACATACTTGTAATGTGTCAAGAGCTTATCTCCATTTAGCATGATGAGCAAAAACTAGCAAACAGGCTGGCCTTGTTAGCTAAAACATTTATTTGTTGGCTTATTAATTATGTAACTAGAAGAGAGACCAGATAAAGGGAAGACACAAGAAGTAAAGTCATGCCTACAATAGCCTTCCAAAATAGGTAGGAACCACAAAGCGTGGCTTCCAGGATAAAACTCAAGCTAAGAGGTACTTGAAGGGGAACTTCAGCTCAACCCTTTCTCTTCCATATTCAGCTCTCTGGAACTTTTCTACAACATGACTTAAAGAGAGGCAAACAGGTCATATGCTAACATTAAATAGGTTGCTTACCCTAAGTCACATGCCCACTTAGGAGTTTAACTTAATTTCACATGAAAAGGTGAAAGCAGAAACCAGGGTGCCCAAGAACTTACCCAAAAGATGAGAAAGCCATTAAAAAGCTGTGTGTTGTATTATGAAGGTGACAACAATCAGTGACCCATGCCCTACAACCACCTGCACAAAGGCCTAGAGTGAGGACAGGACACCACAAATTTGAGAAGAGAAAGACTCTGATTGTACTGACTGAAGAGAAAGAGGAGAGTGCGGTCAGGAGACCAACAAACTTATCTAAAGTTTTATGTGCGCTATAGTTTTGAGCAATTCACCAGAAAGCAAAACACAATACTGGCTGCCCACCAAGTGGTGGCACACACCTTTAATCCCAGCACTCAGGAAGCAGAGGCAGGCGGATCTCTGTGAAATTGGGGCCATCCTGGTCTCCAAAGTTCCAGGACAGTCAGAGCTACACAGAGAAACCCTGTCTCCCCCCAACCTGCCAAAAAAGACTAAAGACTTCAGAGCTAAAAAATGTAACTCAGTAGTTGAGAGCTTGCCTAAGCCCAAGGTACAGAGCTCAGTCTTCAATACATATATTCAAGCCCTTCATGCTTATAATTTCAGTATAGGAAAAGTATTCAAAGTTCAAGGATAGCCTAGTCTACATAGCAAGTTGTAGGTCACTTACCAAGCCCCTGTCTCAAAAAAATCTATTTTCAATTCTCACTACTTAAAGGTAATATTCAGCAAAAAGAAAAAAAAGTTATTTGCCAAATTAAGAAGAATAAATTCAAATTATATTTTTCAGCTCATTTTAGCAGGTTTTTTTACACGTAAAATTACTTGGAAGGGAGACTCGATATAGAGCACATTTAACTAGTGTTTCCTATCTTCTCACCAGCACTTCTTAGTCTAATTCCACCTACATTCACGTTTTACACTGAATTGTCAAAACTGTAAAAAAGGAAGTAACTAATTAGTTCACATTCTGCCATGTGAGTAAACCTTTTTAAAGCCTGAGTACTTCTTGGAAAGGATGCCTGAATAGATGAAAGGCTAGACTCCTCCCTTAAGTAACCCACAGGGTCTCTAACCCTGACTCATTCTCCAGTTCTGACTTCAGTCTTCTTTTGGTTCCTCACAACTCTACAGGCAGTGGCTTAACAGCCCTGCAGAGCTGGGCTGCATAAAAATAACCTAGTAATCTCACTTGTAGTCCTATTGTTTCTCTCTGTATGTCTCCACAGACCTCAAGTTATGATAGTTTGTAACATTACAATGAACATATCACATCTTTGCAGACATTAAAATCGTCCATTTTTGTAAAAAATTCATTATCTAAATACTCTTAAAAATGTAATGCTGCCCCTTAAAAATCAAAGACCAAAGGGAAGGATTTTTGTTCTGAATTATGTTGGAGCTATTCACAAAAACTTACACAAATTCACAAGCAAATATTAAGTCCACACAATACAAGCCATCAAACCAAAAATGAAGGCTGCTGGGCAGAGAAGAAAATGGAAGGAAAGAAAAGGAAATGACTCAAAGTAATAGTGTATAAGGCGTGAACCTTTTGCATCCCTAGCTGGCAGTTAAGATTTGAACTCTGGGTCTTGGGGAATGGGAGAACACATTGAGCTGTTTTTACAGGACTTGCTCCCTCCGTGCTACTTTTTGCAATTGTGCATATACATATACACACACACACACACACACACATATATATATATATATATATATATATAGTGATTTAAATATGTAACCAGAACTTAAAACATGGGAAAGGTAGGAGTTAAAAATCTCAGGTTCCTAAAATGTTTCATAACTTATTTTCTAAGGTGACGATCTTATTTCAAATACATAAAATAGAATATAATCTATTCACAATCTTGGAATTTAATTGCTTTAAAAGTCAAGGCCTTCAAAGTCTGTGAGTAGGCTGGCAGTACTTAGGCACTTCTTTACCCTAATTCTGAACTCGATCGGTATCGGACTGGTCTCTTTACGGGGTCCGTTATAACATACACACCCCCCAATTATCTACCTGGAAATGATTCCTGTCAGAACATCCGATTTCATACCGTTTCGTCGTCAATGTCAAACCTCTTCCTGAGCTGAGAAGGAAGAAAAGCTCAGTGTTGCAACGGGTCCTAAGCAATATCCTCACCCATTTTCTTCTCACCGAAACGCAAAGCCAAGCCTCTTTTAAATGCTGAGATTTAAAACCAAGGCAGTCGCCGGCCGCTTGGTCGCCACGGTCCGGGCTCGCCGCGCCCTGCGCCTTCTAGTCTGGGAGCTGCATCCCGAGCGAGGGAGCGCGCCCCGTGAGGCGCGGCCACAGCCCCAGGCGGGTCCGCGGGTCCAGTCTGCCTCTTCTCCACCTGCGAGGCCAGGCAAGGGCCGGCAACCGCGGCGCCGCGCTGACCAACGGCCGGCGCCCCGAGTGTCAACGCCGGACGCTTCCGCACACAAAAAGCGCCTCTTGGTCCACCCGGCCGCCCCTCCCACCGCGCCTCCCGGCCCCGCGCCCCGCGCCGCACAAAGGCCCGCTCGTCCCGCCCGGCGCCGCGGGAACAAAGGCGGCCGCCCGCCGGCCCGGCACAGGTGCAGCTCCGGCCAGCGGGCCCAACATGGCCGCGCGCCCGCCGCCCCGTTAGCCGTCGCCCGTCGTGCGCGTCCGGCCGGAGCTTCAGGCCGAGTCCTCTCAGCCTCCTGACCCTCCGCCCTCGCCTCGGGCCGAGCGTCCTCCTCCGGCCTGCCCGCGCCGCCCGGCCCTCAGCCCCTCAGGCCGCCCCCCTCAGCCCTCGGGCCTCGATCACCCGACCTCCCTTCCCCGGCCAGCGGTTAGTTCCCGCGGCGGTTGGCCGGCGGCCCCAGTGACCTGCACTGCGTCGCATCCTCCGGCGGCTGTCCGGCAGTGGCTGTCCAGCGGCAGCGGCGGCGGGCGCGAGGCCGCGGAGGGCAAGGCGGCGGGAGGGGGCGGCGGCGGCGGCAGCGGCGGGCGCAGCGCGGCCAGGCCGAGGCTCTCCGCGCGCGGCGCCGACCCCGCCCCCGCGCCTCCCGCCCGCCGCCGCCGCCGCCGGGGCCGCCGCCGCCCCCCAGAAGCCGCGGGAAAAGTGCGCTCCGCTGATTGGCTGCCGCCTCTAGGCGCCCGCGGACCGGGCTTTTCAAATCCGCGCCGGGGCCGCGCGCGAAGAGCGACGAGCGGCGGACGGCGGGGCGCGCGGGGCAAGCAGCGGTCCCGAGCGCGGGTGTCGAGGAGCCGGGCGCGCGCCCGCTCCGCTCGCCTCCCGCTCCCGCTCCTCGAGCGGCGCGCGGGCGGCGGCCAGCTCCGCAACCGCGGCGAGCCCCGGCGCGGTGACGTCACGCCCACCGCCCAATCGCCGCGCGCGGCCCCGGAGCCCGGCGTGGGCGCGGACGCGGGCACACGGCCTCGGGCAGATGGGGAGCGCGGGAGGCCGCGGCCCCGCCCAGTGTTCGGGCCTCGAGCTCCAGCGCCTGGCGGGAGCAGCTCGTGGCGCGCCGGAGCTCGCCCGCCTCCCTGCGTGGACAGCTGGACACGGCGGCGCGGAGTCGTCCGCGGGCGAGGAGCGCGTCCCTGAGCGTGTTCCCGGCGTCCTCCAGGTCCTGCGGTCAGGGCCTGGCCTTGTCTTGAGACGCCGAGCCGGAAAGGCTGTCAGCAGCCGGGGAGAATCGCTTGTCAAAGATGAACGACTTGCGCCCCGGGAAGGCGTCGGGAGGAAGAGTCTCCAGAGATGCCTCGCTAAGGCCGATCGGAACGCAGCCCCGTGGTCCGAGTAGCCTGAGTTGTTTGCGCGGAGCGCGTGCGCGTGGCGCAGAGTCGGGGAAGTGTGTGATCGGAGACGCGAGAAGGGCGGTGGTCCTGGGAGATCTGGCTCGCTTTTTGCAAGTTAAATCTCTAGCCTCCCTGGTCCCAGTCTCCAGGTGTTCCCTGGATCAAGCCAGCCGCAGAATGTTCTCAGGCTCCTAAAGACAGCTCCCAGATGGTTCAGATCGTGAGACTCAGGCAGGCCCCCTCCTGTCAGCTCTCCTGCCTCCACTTCCTGTCAGGTTCAGCTGGTGTCCACACTCGCAACTCTGGGTGCTGCCAGGGATTGTGGCGCAGGACTAAGCCCCATCCCTTTGCTGTATCCCTGAAGATACTTACTTGCAATTTCCACAGCCTACAGATCCCTCCTGGTCTCAGGAATGTTCCTGGTCTAGTGCTTTGGACTGAAAGGGGCAAGGGAAAAAAAAAAAAACCCTCAAGCTCAGGCATTGTCCATGAAACTGAGCAAGGCCTGAAACCCTGAGGCTCTAAGTCCAGGGAAGGCTTGCGGGCAGCACTGCAGAGCCCAGCTGGAACACAATTCATCCGCTTGATACTAGCAGGGACTGGCCAAGGGACTAGCTCCACGAGGCCTTCCATACTGCCTTTCATCCACACACTATGATGAGTCAGGTGAGCTGGGTGTTGCAGTGAGATGTTGAGTTAGCCTCACCATGTCCATGCAAGCACTTACCGTGTGGCCTATGGTAGCACACCTACCTAGGTATGGCCAAACTCCTCTGCCAGTGGGGAATAAGTCTCCTCTCTGTCCTCTAGGCCCTCTCACTGCCTTACTCCCTACAACCTTTTAGATCCTTGCAGCCCATGTAGCTTACCTGATGTCAGGTTTTGCAGTACAAGCATTTAAGAAACAAAACACACACGTACACAAACAAACCTTCACTTAGAGTACTGCAGACACCAAGCAGATGCACTCAAAATATGCACATGTGTTTGAATTATCTTGAATACCATTTGAGGCTGTTCTTTTCCTGCTCAGCTTGAGCCTTCATAAGCCCCTTCTTAAGTCTAGTCAGCCTCACCCAGGAACTCCTGACCAGTTAGTTGTAGTACTTTATATATGTTATAGTACTCCCAGGCAGAAAAAGTGCCTACATTGGACTCCACAGGTAGAATCCTGGGGAAAAAGAATCCAAGGTTTGCATATGTCCCATACCAGGCTCCCAAAAGGATCCAAGTCAATATCTCCATTCTGTGGGGCACCTGTTTAGATGCACCGGCAGCCTGGATGTTCTGAGACTGTCAGAGGAGCTATTTTTTTGAGGGAAGCCTTAGGCAAGCTGGTGAGGCTCAGTTCCTGGGTGAGCCATGAGTGGAGCAGGACACAGGAACAGCACAGCTAACCCTTCTTTGGTCTCTCCAAGGCTTGTCTCTAAGACTCCACACTCTAGCTGTTGGGCTCAGTGTTTTACTGCCTGGAGCCTGCAGGCCTAACAGGCTCAGTCTGCTCTGCTGCTGCTGCTCCATGTGGCCCTGACTGAAGTCCATGTCAGCCTCCCCCAGGCCTCATGGCTGGGATTTTGTAAAAGCTGTTGCCTAAGATAAGGCCCAGGCCTCTTAGTCAAAAAAAAAAAAAAACCCTAAGACCCCCTACTATGACTAGGGTTCCCTAGGGGCCAGGCTCATTGCTGTTTCCATGGAGATGTGTGCACTCTGACCCCAGTCTTTCTCTGTCCCAAGCCAAATAAAGAGGGCTTCCAAGTGGAAATGCAGCTTGGGCTGCCCCTCCTCCCATACCCTAGGTGGCCTCTGTCTCTAAAGAGGGAATTGGGGGAAGCCCAGAGCCCAGGCAGAACCACTGAAAGACCTTCTACCCCCAGCCTCCCCAGAACTGATCATTCTGCATTCTAGACTGGAGAATAACTTTCCCCAGGCCTAGGCTCCACCCGAGGTCCCACCCAGGCAAAGGATACTGGGATTCCCTGGAAACACTCTTGGATTCCTAGGCAGCTCTGCAAGACTTTTCTGCTTATCTAGGGTTCCCATCAGACAGAAGAGAAGTACACAGGACAGAACTCTGGCTGAGAACCCCCTTTTCACACACATACAAGTCCTGGATCATTGGGGTTCACTAGTTACTTCCAGATACAAACCATAGCCCAGAACAACTGCAGACCCATCTCTTACCAAGGATGCTTCCTAGGGTGATCCCCCAACCCCTCAGAGGCCCTGGGAGAGTCATCTCCCACTGGGTGTCACTCAGAACAAACTAAACTTCTCTCCCCTTCATCTAGGTCTTAGATGAGAGACTACTTTTTCTCTCAAAGCCTTTTTTTTTTCCTTCAAGGTCTATTTACTCTTAAGACAGTCCTTGTGACACATGCCTTTAATCCCAGCACTCAGGAGGCAGAAGCAGGCAGATCTCTATGAGTTGAAGACCAGCCTGGTCTACAGATAGGAATGATGCTCAGGTAACCATAAGATTTCTGGGAAGAGGCCAGAAGGCTCTATCCACACCCAAGTTTGGGACTTTAGCCTCCACAATTGTTCAGTGTCTAAGAAACTAGTAATGGGGAAACCAGATTCCAAATCCAAAGGTAATGCTGCCATCTGGAAATGGACACCTGGAGCTGGGATCCAGCTTACTCTACAGAGCTAGTTCCAAGACATCCAGGGCTGTCACACAGAGAAACCCTGTCTCAAAAAATTGTTTCAATTATTTTATTCTTTTCATTATGTGTTTGTCTGTGGGTATGTGCATCTGAGTACAGGTGTCAAGGGGTGTGGGGGCACCTGTAATTGGACTGTTCTTTGAGCCACCAGCTCCCAAATAATGATACAAATACTGATTTGTTAAGTCTTTTTATTAATTTATTTTTATATTCCAATCCAGGTTCACCCTCCCTCCTCTCCTCTGGCTCCCCACCCTACCTCCCATCTGCTCCTCGGAGAGGATAAAGCCTCCTCTAGGAAGTCTACTAAGAGTATCCCATCATCTCCTTGAGGCAGGACCAAGGCTCCTCCCCACACCCCACCCCTAGGCTGAGCAAGGTATCTCTCCATATAGAATGGGCTCTACTAAGTCACCTTGTGCATTCGAGTTAGATCTTGGACCCACTGCCAGTGACCTCATATATTGTCCCAGTCACACCACTGTCACCCATGTTAAAGGAGTCTAGTTCAGTCTTATGCAGGTTCCCCATTTGTTAGAATGGAGTCATTGATCTCTTCACTACCTCGGATCAGCTGATTTTGTGGGTTTCCCCATCATGGTCTTGACTCCTTTGTTCATATTATCAATCATCCCTCACAGATTTATTTTTAATTATGAAAGCTCAATCTTAACTTAGGCTTGTCCCACTAGCTCTTATAACTTAACCAGTATTTTTATTAATCTACAATCTATCATGAGCTTTTACTTCTCTCTCACTCTGTGTGTCTGACTCGTTCTATGTCTCCATGGCATCTCCTGTGTCTCAATTATCCTCTTCCTCTCTCTGCTGGGAAATCCCACCTATCTCTTCTGCCTAGGTATTGGCCATTCAGCTTTTTATTACACCAACCACAGCAATACTTCTCAGTGTACAAATATCCCACAACAGTCACCTGAAGCTGGAGTTTAAGCTGTTGTGAGCCACCTGACGTGGGTGCTGAGAACTGAACTCAGGTCCTCTGTAAGAACAGTACACAATGGTTACACTGAGCCATCTCTCCAGCCCATTTTTTAAACATATATGAATGCCTTGCCTGTACGTGTGTAAATGCACCACATGCATGCCTGGAGCCTGCAGAAGTCAGAAGTTGTTGTATAGGACTAGAGTTATAGATGGTTGAAAACCACCATGTCGGTTCTGGAATCAAATTCCAGTACTGTGCAAGAACAGCAAGTGCTCTTAACCTTTGAGCCATCTCATCAGCCCTTTCTTTCCTTTTTCATGTTTTGTTTTGTTTAGAGACAGGACATCACTATCTAGCCTAGGCCAACCTCCAACTCTGTTACACACACACACACACACACACACACACACACACACACACATACACACATACACACTCACACCAATGCTGAAATCACAGATATGCCCTGACCAGGCCTGCCTCCAGTGTTTTCATTGATACCTTCTAGACTTAGCTGGATCCAGGTGTCCATCTCCAGATGGCAGCATTACGTTTGGATTTGGAATCTGGTCTCCCCATTACTAGTTTCTTAGACACTGAACAACAGAAAGTTACTGGTTTACAGTTGTGGAGGCTAAAGCCCCAAACCTGGGTATGATCAGTGTAGGAGGCTCTGGATAGGGCCTTCCTGCCTCTTCTCAGCTATTTGGTGGTTACCTACAATCTCTAGCTCTTGTGAGCATCATTCTACTTTCTGTCTGTGTTATGGCCTTTTCTTGCCTGTTTACCCTTGTTTCTGATTTCTCTTCCTATGAAGATGGTAGCCTATTTCCAAGTAAGGTCACATTGACAGGACCCTAGTTAGGAGTTGAAAAACCTTTGAGGGGGCACGATTACATGATTAAACCACTTGGTTGATAAGGATGTTGTGATTGTAAAGTTGTGGCTATAATCAGTACACGTTTCTTTGGGCCCCAGAGGAAAAGGTGATAGGCAAGTGTTGCAGAATATTCCTTTACACTGTGTGAAGATGTGTCACTGTGATTGGTTTAATAAAGAGGTGGTGAATGGCTTCTTTATTAAATAGGCAGGAAGAGGTTAGACAGGGTCATGTCCCCTGCTCGTCTTACTAGAGGAAAGGGTGGTCTGGTATGTGCCACTTTTCCCAAGCACACTGAAACGGTCTAAACATTGGAACCTAACCTGGGCCTTGGACAGGACAGGCTGGGACAGGTCAAGCATCAGGCTCCCTTAGTTTGGTTAAGGGATGATGGAGAGGGGTCTAGAAAGATGGCTCAGAGGTTAAGAGCACTGGCTGCTCTTCCAGAGGTCCTGAGTTTAATTCCCAGCAACCACATGGTGGCTCACAACCATCTGTAACAAGATCTGGTACCCTCTTCTGGCATGCAGGCAGAACACTGTATACTTTTTAAAATTTATTTATTTATTATGAATACAACACCCTGCCTCCATGTACACATCAGAAGAGAGCACTAGATCTCATTAAAGATGGCTGTGAGCCACCATGTGGTTGCTGGGAATTGAACTCATGACCTCTGGAAGAGCAGTCAGTGCTCTTAACCTCTGAGCCATCTCTCCAGCCCCAGTGTATACTTAATAATAAATAAAAAAAATTTTTTTTGGTTTTTCGAGACAGGGTTTCTCTGTGGCTTTTGGAGGCTGTCCTGGAACTTGCTTGGTAGTCCAGGCTGGTCTCGAACTCACAGAGATCCTCCTGCCTCTGCCTCCCGAGTGCTGGGATTAAAGGCGTGGGCCACCAACGCCCGGCAATAAATAAAATTTTAAAAAGGGATGATGGAGAAAGGCTTATGAGACATAAGGATACGTGTCTGGCCTCACGAACTACCTAAGGGTAAGCGGGAACCTAAGGGAGCAACTCTGCCTACCCTGTTCTGGTCATACTAATAAGCTAATCAAATTTGACACTGGTCCCACCACTGTGTTTCCACCTATTATGGCCATATACTCCCACAACCCCAGTGTGTGCATGCACGCCAAGTCTCATTTCAGGGTCTGCTCTGTCCATTGCCCACCCATGCCCTCAGTTCCAGCCTTGGATGGTAGAGTTAAGATCAGTAGATCAGTTCTTTCACATTAAGCTAGGTTTGGGTGATCCAGTGGGCTTGCCCACTGTTTGATTTTGCAGTGTTGGATTACTTCAGGGGAAGGGAGCCAAGCCCAATTTCCTCTGCTCTGTGCAGGGCACTGCTATAGGCTCAAGGATCAGGCAGAACAGAACATGCAGCCAGCACTGCCCACTCTGGTTTTGGCTAAGAAACTGAGTTCTATGCTAAAGTACCACTTCCTTTTTCTGATTATGAAAATGACAGGGAGTTAAAATCCATATGAGCAAAAGAAAGATAATTAAACCCCTCTGTAAACAGAAGGTTTTTCTCTGTCTAGCCAGGTCCCACTTGACCAGTTTCTCTCTGCCCACTAGGTCCCCAAAGCTGCTTATAAGATAACCACTCAGAGACTTAACATATATTTTATAATTGTTTGGTTAATGGCTTAGGCTTATTACTGGCTAGCTCTCTCTTATAAATTAACCCATTTCTACTAATCTGTGTATCACTGCATGGCTGTGGCTTACCAGTGATGCCCTGATATCTTGCATTCATAGTAGCTACATGGCATGTCTCTGACTCTATCTTCTCTCTGTCCCTCTGTTCAGATTTCCCACCTAACTATATTTCTGCCTGTCCATTGGCTGAAACAGCTTTATTCATCAAACAATAAAAGCAACACATATTCACAGCATACAGACTGACATCCCACATCACCCCTCTTAAGACACGAGCTTATGCTATGAGCCACTTTTTCTGGACTGGTGAATGGCTTTGAATCCAAACATTGAATTGAGATTGCTGCCCCATGGATAGTCACTCAGATCACCCAGTCTGTCTCTTTTCCCCCATCCATGGCCAGTTTTTGTGTTGTTTTTGTTTGGTTGATTTCATTTTTTGTTTTATTCAGTGTGTGTGTGTGTGTGCGTGTGTGTGTGTGTGTGTGTGTGTGTGTGTGTGTGTATACACTAATGGCAGGTATGTGAAGATCAGAGAACAAGTGTAAGAAATCAGTTTGTTCCTTCCACCATTTAAGCCCCAAGGACTGAACTCAAGTCATCAGGTGCCTTTACCCATTGAGCCATATTACTGGCCCTTGGTTCAGTTTTTAAGATAACGTCTCACTTCGAAGCCCTAGCTAGCCTAGAATTCCCTCTCTAGACCAGGTTATACTGCCTCTGGCTCCTGAGTACTGGGATTAAAGGCGAGCATTAGCACTATCTGGCTTTGTTTGTAATTTAAAAATATGTTTATGGGGCTAGAGAGATGACTCAGTGGCTAAGAACATATACTACTCTTGCTGAGGACCTGAGTTCAGTTCCCCATACCCACATCAGGCAACTCACAACTGCCTGTAACTTACCAGAGAACCTAACATCTCTGCCTTTAAGACATACACATATGCACATAATTAAAAATAAGTCGGGGATCAAGACCAGCCTGTAGTATTAATTGGTCTTAATAAAGAAAACCCAGAGTCAGATATCAGGGTAAATGCTGAAAGATCAGAGATGTAAAGGAGCCGGCCACTAGAAAAACTTCTTACTTCTATCAACTCCTCAGACCAAAGGGCTGAGCTCCTGTCTCCTCCCTCCTTATATTCCTGTTACCACCTCCCTAGTTCTGGGATTAAAGATGTGTGCCTCCCAATACTGGGATTAATAGCATGAGATCCCTAGTGCTGAGATCAAAAGTGTGTGCCACCACTGCCTGGCCTCTATGGTTAACTAGTGGCTAGCTCCATCCTGTCATCTTCAGGTAAGCTTTATTTGTTAGAACACAAACAAAATATCACCACACCAGCCTGGTCTACATATCAAGTTCCAGGACAGCCAGGACTACATAGACAGACCCTGTCCCAAAATAACAATATAAAAATCATATTTATTTAGTATGTGTGTATAAGGGTATGAATACATGCCATTGTACTCAGTTCTCTGGGGGTTGCTAGGTAGAACTCAGGTCATCAGTCTTACCAGCAGACTCGTCTAGGAGCATCTTTTGTTTGTTTCTTTTTCAAGGCAGGGTTTCTCTGTGTAACAGTCCTGGCAGTCCTGGAACTCCCTCTGTAGATAAGGCTGTCCTTGAACTCAACAGAGATCTGCCTGCCTCTGCCTCTCAAGTGCAGTGTTGGGACTAAAGTCATGCACCACATGCCCTGCCTGTATCCCAGACCTTGAGAGGTAGAGGAAGGAGAATCAAGAATTCTTGGCCAGCCTTTGGCTAAGACTTTGATGTTGGCTGTCACAGAGGTTGTCCCTGACCAGCTGTGACCATGTAATATGAATAAAAGAAATGTGACACCTGCTTTCAGGTGGGACCCCCCCACAGCTGCCATGCCAAGAGCAGGGAAATCCATGAGTAAGCCTTATCTTCCTGAGCCATTTTTAGAAGAGCACAGGAAGACCAAGACCATTCAGGGAGCTGTGCTCTGAGTTGAAAGGCCAGGGCCAGGGATTTAGCTCAGCAGGAGAGCACTTGCCTAGCACGAATGAGGCCTTCACTGGGAAATATCCCCAACACTGATCCCCAGCACCGAAAGGAAATAAGACATGTCGGGTTGTAGCACAGTGATAGAGTGCTTGTCTCTCTCTTTTTTTTTAAACAATCTTTTCTCATTTTACATTACCAATCTTAGTTCCCACTCCCTTCTCTCCTTCTGCTCCCCCCACCTTTCCTCCATCTCACCCCCCCCAATCCACTTCTCAGAGAGGGTAAGGCTTCCCACGGATAGTCAACAAAGTCTGGCACATCACTTTGAGTTAGGATCAAGCTCTCCCCTCCTCCCCCATCTAGGCTGAGCAAGGTATCCCTCCAGAGAGAATAGGCTCAAAAAGCCAGTTCAAACACCAGAGATAAATCCTGGTCCTACTGCCAGTGGCCCCACCGACTGCCCAAGCCACACAACTGTCACCCACATTCAGAGGGCCTACTTTGATTCAATGCAGGCTCTCCTGCCATCAGTCCAGAGTCTGTGAGCTCCCACTAGCTCAGGTCAGCTGTTTCTGTGGGTGTGTCCAAACTGGTCTTGACCCCTTTGCTCATATTATCACAAGTCTCTCTAGCTTTTTGAGAGTCAAGTACAAACTGTCCGTTTTCCAGATCTTGTCAGAAATTGTTTTGATCTGTGCTGGGAATTCCAGGTAAGCTCAAGAATATTTGCTTCTTCCAGGCGTTGGTGACAAATGCCTTTAATTCCAGAACTCAGGAAGCAGAGGCAGGTGGATCTCTGTGAGTTCGAGGCCAGCCTGATCTACAGAGCAAGTTCCAGGACAGCCTCCAAAACAGTACAGAGAAACCCTGTCTCTAAAAACCAAAAAAAAAAAAGAATACTTGCTTCTAGGTGTGTACATCCACATTAGGAGGGCTGCCATAATTAGCCAATAGAATTTTGTGAAAACAATAAGACTAGATCACTAGACTCAGGTTTCTACCTTCATCCCTTTTACATTTCTAGCTACAATATCATAAGGACACTTAAATAGTCTATGGAAAGAGCCATGTGGAGAATTGAGGCCTTTTGAGGGAATGATCTCGCAGGCCCTGCTGTGCACAGAGCACTTTGTGCAGCTGGTGTGCTGTGTAAAATGCCTGCTGCATTATGGACACAGCAGCTTCCCAGAGCTTGGGCAGTAAACATGCCTGCTTGAAACTAGGCTCTCAGGGAACCAAGGTGGGCAGAGCCGGCTGTCAACCTTTTGGAGGCTAGCAGGCTAGCATGTATAGACAGATTTTTCTTTGGGCTTCCAGCTCACAACATGGAGACATTATTATTTATGAAAGCTTGGCCTCATCTTAGGCTTGTTCCTGTAGCTCTTATACCTTAAATTAACCCATTTATGTTCATCTACATTCTATAATATGGTGTTACCTCTCTTCCTCTCTGTGTCTCCAGGCTTCTCCTATAGGCCTACGTTCCTCCTGCTTCCCCTCCACAGAAGTCCTGCCTATACCTCCTGCCTAGCTATTGGCCATTCATCTCTTTATTAAACCAATCACAGCAATATATCTTCACACAGTATACAACTACCCCACAACAGAGATGGCTTAGTGGCTAAGAACACTGGCTGCTCATACAGAGGACCTGGATTTGGTTCCCAGCAACCACAAGGCAGCTACCAGTCATTCTTAACTCTGCTTCCAGAGGATCTCATGCCCTCTACTGGTTCTGTGGACACCAGGTATGCAAGTGATACACATACAAGCAGGCAAAATATGCATATACATAAAATATTTTTTTTGGTTTTTTGAGACAGGGTTTCTCTGTATTGTTTTGGAGGCTATCGGTCCAGCCCAGCCTCGAACTCACAGAGATCCGCCTGCCTCTGCCTCCCGAGTGCTGGGATTAAAGACGTGTGCCACCACCGCCCGGCCATAAAATATTTTTTTAAGATTTTATTTATTATGACTACAACATCTTGCTTCATGTATGTCTGCACACCAGAAGAGGGCACCAGATCTCATTACAGATGGTTGTGAGCCACCATGTGGTTGCTGGGAATTGAACTCAGGACCTCTGTAAGAGCAGTCAGTGCTCTTAACCTCTGAGCCACCTCTCCAGCTCCACATAAAATATTTTTAAATAAGTAAAAATATTCTGAAATTGTGTCCTTGTGTGTGTGTGTTCCTGTGTATGTGTGTCCCTGTGTGTGTGTGTGTGTGTGTGTGTGTGTGTGTGTATGTGTGTGTACACGCACATGCGGGTAGTACATGATGAAGGCCAGAGGATAACTTGCAGAGTCTCTGTTTCCACTATGTGTGTTCCAGGGATCAAATCCAACTTGTTAGGTTTGACGTCAGTGCCTTTAACTACTAAGCCATCTCACTGACTCTAAAATAAAATTGTAAAAGCCAGTTCTGAGCCTAGGTACTACATTTAACAGCAAAAGGATTTATTTTTATTACTTTGTATCTTTGGCTTTTCCAAGACAAGTTTTTTTCTTTGTAGCCCATGCTGTCCTGGAACTCATTCTGTACACCAGGCTGTCCTCACACTCAGAGATCTACCTGCCTCTGCCAAACACCTTTAGTCCCAGCACTTGGAAAATAGAGGCAGAGGCAGGTGACTCTTTGTGAGTTCAAGACCAGCCTGATCTACAGGGCAAGTTCCAGGACAGCCAGGGCTACAAAGAGAAGCTGTGTTGCATGGGGGAGGTCTCACTTTGTAGCTCTGGCTGTCCTAGAACTCTCTATGTAGATCAGACTGACCTCCAAATCATAGAGATCTGCCTGCTTCTTTGCTGGGAGACATGTGCTCCCAAGACTGGCTACAGTAGTTGTTTGCACGTAGGCATGCCAGCATGCATGTGTGCATATACATACATGACTGGCATCGTGTGCATGTAGCAATCACAGGACAATTTACAGATCTCTACAACATATGGATGGTACATGTCTACAATCTGAGATAGGATGATCAAGAAGGTCAGCCTCAATTATATAGTGAATTCAAGGACTGCCACAACTACCTGAGACCCTGTATCAAAAACCCAAATAAACTGGGTGTTGGTGGCCCACTTTAATTCCAGCACTGGGGAAGCAGAGGCAGGTGGATCTCTGTGAGTTCCAGACCAGCCCGGGCTATGAGAGCTAGTTCCAGGACAGCCTCCAAAGCCACAGAGAAACCCTGTCTCAAAAACAAACAAACAAAACAAAAAAGCAAATTTCTTCCAGCTAATCCTGCTACTAAACTATTGTGGAATATTTTGATCACTCTGCGACACTTTAGACTATCAATAAAATTTACCTTGAATAAAGGGGTGGAGCCAGTGACTAGCTGACTGGAATTAGTCATAGAAAAGTCAGCAATTTGGATAGAAAAGACATACAGGAAAGAAAGGGCAAGGGCAAGAGTTTAAGCTTCCTTTTGGTTCTCGGACAGGTCTCGGACAGGTTGCTTGTTGGCTTCTCAGATCTAGCAGGTTTTCACTCCCACATCTGTCTATCTAAAATATATCTCTGTATGTCCTAGAAAACATACCTAACATGGCCACAAATTTGATTGTTAGATAACTACTAATCTGTATTTCTTAATTATTCTAAATGGTTTGTAACAATAATTTTCAAGGACTAGAATTTTACTTTACATAGCCAAATGGACTGCATAGGTACAATACCTTAAACAAAAGTAGAATCATATGTATGTGTATTAAAAAATAACCTTAAATTTATATATATCAATATACAAAAATATCCTAAACAAGAGTAGAAACATATAATTTTCTAACAAAATAACCTTAAATTTATATCAGTATACTGAAATCTATACCAATGTAAAATATTTGAGATTAATACTTGCTTTTTAGTTTAAAGTAGATTTAATAATTTACCATTTTATCCTATCATTCCTATATCCCCCTTTTTCCTTTTCAGAAAGAGACCCTTGAATTTAACCTCCTTTACTTAGTTTCCTCCCTTACCATGACCAGTAACAATTTGCAACAGCCCTGCTAAATGACAAACATCCATAACCCACCAAGAAAACAAAAACACCCACCCCACCTCATGGGAATGTGGGTGTCATTTCTTAACATTACTTCCTGTTGACTGTGGGTGACAGTATCTTTAGGAAACACTGAGAAAACGGAGATAATGGTCAAGTCTTGGGAGAGCCTGTTGTATTATATTTTGTTTAGTCTGTGTGATGGGAAAGTATAGCGCTTATCTTAAATCTTGGCTGGGTAGTCTGTGAGGCTAGCGTCCTTGAAGTTATTTTGGATGCAGAATTTCAAGAAAACTCTAACAGTGTCAATCTGCGAGGAGGGATCACCTGGGCTACTTGTCTTTATTGGTGTCTGTAGCAGGCTTTCTTTGACCACCAGCCCTCAAATCATGACACAGAGTCATATTAGTAATTATGAATGCCCAGCCTTAGCCTAGGCTTGTTTCTAGCTAGTTCTTTTTTTTTAAACATTTATTTATTTATTATGTATACAGCATATGTTTGTATGCCCACAGGCCAGAAGAGGGCACCAGATCTCATTACAGATGGTTGAGAGCCACCATGTGGTTGCTGGGAATTGAACTCAGAACCTTTGGAAGAGCAGGTGTGCTCTTATCCTTTGAGCCATCTCTCTAACCCTTAGCTAGTTCTTTTTAAACTTAAGTCAACCCATTCTATTCATCTAGGTGCTGCCCTGAGGCTCGTTTACCTCATCTACACCCTGCCCATCCTGCTTTCCTGTTTCCTTCAAGTCTGTCTGACTGGCCCCCAGCTGGCAGGCTGGTGGGCTCCACTTTTCTCTCTGCCTGCCAGCCCTGTCTATCCCTCCTGTGCCTAACTACTGGCTGTTCAGCTTTTTATTATTTCAATCAGGTGCCTTAAGTGGACAAGGAAAGCAGCAACACATCTTTACATCATTAAACAATTATTCTGCAACACAAACAAATACAAAACTTCTTTACTTAGTTAAAGAAATATTCTATTTCACAACAGGTGTCTGGTCCTTTTTTTCAAGGTAGCATATATGTATATATATTATATATATGTAGTAACACATGTATGGAATGTGTGGTGTACACAAGTCAGCTAAAGATGATTTTTTTGTTTTATGTATGAGCAGGTAAAAGGCATCAGTTAACTTTATAAGTCTGTATTGCCAAACCTCTATCCATGTCACATGAAAGGATGGCATGTAATAATAAGTCATGAGGACTCTGTAGCCAACAAGATTTATCACGTCTCATTCAGTCTCAGAGGTGCTCCCATGTCGAGGAATCAGCATATACATCACCTGTCTCGTAGTCTTTCTTGGGTTTTTTTCCTTTATGTCTGTAGCCAGGATTTTCAGGTCTCCCATCGGAACCAGGCAACCTGTCAAACACGCCTGAAAAGGGGAGTGAGGATTGAGAAAGAAAGAGACAAAAGACAGAAGACAGAGTCGGGAGGGCTCTCAGTGAATACTGCAGACGCCCCAAGTTTATTACTCATAGCCTTTATATAACCCAAGCAAAAGGGGAGGACAAAAGACTTCCTTACCATGATACAAGGAACAAACACAATTGCCTCCTTAATACTCAAAACACCTAATAGTCATGTTCTAAGTCAAACATGATGTTATTTGGCCTTCAGGAAGAAGAATAAACTTGAACTCTCTGACCATCTGATCTTCATTAATTTCGAAGGAATCCACAGCTTTCATTTCCTATGGAAAAATCTCTCCCCCAACACAATGTATTTTCTGACTTCCATTCTTAAAGTGTATAGGTTGATTTAATTTAGTGGTTGTCATAGTTCAATGTCTCTCAGAAGCTATTGCTTTTTGTTCATTAGCATTTTAAAAAATTCAAAATCACCCTACGGGATCCAGGTGCCCTTTGTATTTCCCATCCTTACATGACTTATTCTTTTTATATTACCTTACTCTTTATTTTATTTCTTGTTTTCTCAAGACAGGGTTTCACTGTGCAGCAATGGTTGTCCTGGAACTCACTCTGTAGACCAGGCTGGCTTTGAATTCACAGAGATCTGCCTGCCTCTGCCTCCCAAGCACTGGGATTAAAGGCATGGGCCACCACTGCCAGCTCTTTCTTTAAAGACTTCCCTTTATTATTTTTAAAATGTTTTTTCTATGTCTGTTTATACCCATTTTCTCAGTTTGGGCTGCTTTACTGTGGACTTGAAGCCTTTTCTGACCACATGAACCAAGCCTTAAACCTGCTGCATGGCTCTGTACACCGCAGCCCACAGGAGAGAATGGAGGACTAAGAAGCTGTGTTTGGCTCTGCGTTTGTGCGTTTGAAACCTTTTTTTTTTTAAAGCTTTTCCAGGTCTTATGTGGAAATATGTGTCCCCACATTGGATGTCATATATAGTTGGATTTTTCTTTGGACTGCCAGCTCACAAATGACATGACACAGAGACATTAATTATGAAAGTTTGGCCTAGGTTTGTTCCTAACTAGCTCTTATAACTTCAATTAGCTCATTTACAGTAAACTATGTTCTATCACATGGCATTACCTCTCTATTGTGGAATATTTATATGCTACATAAAAATATATTGCTATGATTGGTATAAGAAGAAGATAAATGGCCAGTAGCTGGGCAGAAGAGATAGGCCGGACTTCCAGGAAAAGGTGAGGAACTCAGGATGAATCTAGGCACTCAGGGAGATGCCAAATGAAACACAGAGGTATTAGGACATACAGAATGAAAGAAAGGTAAAAAGCCACAAGGCCAAACATAGATCCATAGAAACTGGTTAATTTAAGTTACAAGGCCCAGTTAGAAACAAGCCTAAGCTATAGGCCAAGCAGTCATAATTAATAAGTCTCTGTATCATTATTTAGGCTGGCTGGTGGAAAAGAGAACGACTTGTTACACCTCTCTTCCATCTTGCACCTTCTGTTTCCGTTCTGAGTCTCCTAGTGTCTCCTGTGTGCCTAGATTCCCTTTCTTTTCTCTCCCCAGAAATCCTGCCTACATCTCCTGCCTAGCTATTGGCCATTCAGCTTTTTCTGCTTCAGAAATGTAACTGTGTAGATTACTCCTTCCCAATGGGCTGTGCTGGGATACTAGTCAAGCATCCTTACCAGAGGCCAGCTGGAATTAGGACTTGCTAACATCCAGAGAACAAATCCATTAAGTTCATACTGAGGATCCTCACCTACTATGCTGAGGTCATACCACAGGAACAGAGCAAGAATGGGAAAAGCATTCCTCAGAGAACCAAAGCCCAGTAGTGGGATGTAGGAAAGTCTCAAGGAAAGGTCTAGTGCTCCAGGGATGGCTTGCAGATCAGTGTTCCACTGAAGAGTCTTAGGTCTCCACAAACCCACAGCCTACCATTCCGGTCACACTTTTGAGGAAAAGGATGCTGTCAGATCTTTCTGGAGTGGGCAGGGGTAGATGTGAGTTACCACAG
This sequence comes from Mesocricetus auratus, assembly GCF_017639785.1. NCBI lineage: Eukaryota > Metazoa > Chordata > Mammalia > Rodentia > Cricetidae > Mesocricetus > Mesocricetus auratus. The sequence continues at coordinate 14,006,521 of NW_024429190.1, read as the reverse complement.
GGGTGACCTATGGAGTAGGAGTGCTGGCCTGGCCTCGAACTAGGGAGCTAGGACCAGCTAGCACAGCCTTCTTCGCGGAGCCTGTCGCCCTGTTCTCGGACAGGGAGTTCTGCTTCCAACCTACCCTTCGTCAAAGTCCCCTGAGCCATTTGCTGCGCCTAGTATAAGGCTTAGTTGCAAGGTTCTAATGCCGCCAAAGCGCCCGCAGAGCAAACTTCGAAGGTTGGTGCTGCAAACATGCAAGACTAACTGCAGGAAGTCCTGAGCTCAGCGAGAAACCACACGCAGCTCATCCCTCAAGGAGGAGCCTAGGCGAACGCTTGTAGTCCGGGGAGGAAAGCCACCAGGGTGCAGGCTGGGACTGCTAGTCGGTGAGCTAGCCGCCCGATGCACACTGGGATTGGTAGTCTGTGGCGCAGGCTCTCCCCTCACCTAGCCGGCGGGTGCCTCGGGGCCAATGGGAGCGGCGCCGGCCCGGCCAGCCCCGCCCCGCGCCTCCGCACGTCTGTGCCGGGATATGGCCGCTGCCGGTACTGGGTCCTTGAGCTGAGCGCCGGCTGCGGAAGATAACCGCCGTCGTCAACCGACCGCACGGGCCGGGCCCAGGCGCCGGGACGGCGAAGAGCCGCCCAGGAAGCGGAGGCCGCCGTAGGACGCCGCCGCGGCGGGCGCATGGCATCCATCTTGCTCAGGAGCTGCCGCGGCCGGGGCCCTGCCGGCCTCGCGCCGCCCCGCGCCACCTCCCCGCAGGGTAAGCGGCCGCCTAGCACCAGACCTGTTGTGGGTGGCGCGGGACACTCACCCACCCCATGCCCCGAGGCAGCGTGGTGATGACAAGCATCCGGAGGCTCCATGCCGCCCGGGCTGGGCAGCTTCGCTGTGACCTTAGTTGCTCCGGTCGCTGCAGGTCACCGCTACCGACGGAGGCGTCGGGAAAGTTCCTTAGGGCTGTGGCTGCCCTGGCGCTCCCCTTGACGATGAACCGAACCCAGGCGTGCCCTTTGGCCAGCTCAGACCTGGAAGCCGGAACTCCGGCACAAGGAGATTGGGTTTTGGGTGATACCAGCACAGGGGACCGCTCCCTGGGGTGGGGTGGCCGCTGACTATGTTTTCTAAGGAAACTTGTATGTGTCCTGTTTGTAAGTTACGTTAAGGATGAAACTTGATCTTTGAGAGTTGGACCTAAGACTTTTGGGTTTACTCTCAGAAGCATAGTTCTCGACACCTTAACAGTATTGGGAGCGAGGTGTGGTGGTACACGCCCAGCACTCAGGAGGAAGAGGCAGGCGGATCTCTGAGTTCTGGGCAAGCCTGGTCTGTATTTCGAATTTTAGGCCGGGCTACACACAATAAAAAAAAAAACAACAGCAACAAAACCAGTTATGATCAGTGGGAAGATAGCAAAGTATACGTGGGTTTGGTGCGGTTTTTCAAGCTGCCTCTGTCATAAGAGCAGTCTATCTGTTAACTTGTTCAGGATGCTGTAAAGCACTTTGCTTTCTTATTTCTGTGACTTAAAAATTAGCTAGTATTTGTGTGTGTGTGTGTGTGTGTTCTTATTATTCTAGGCATAAGGTTGTTTTCTGTAGTTAATAAGTGCCCTTTGGACAAAAATACTGCTTCCCTGACAGTGGGTTAGTAAGCTGGTTAGCTATGAAACCAACAGGGCAGGACTGGGTAGTATCACTCACTGGAATGATGTACTGGCAGAGGCAATAGGATGAACATCCTAAGTTTTTAGTCATAGTGAATAAATTGAAGCCAAAATTGCACCAAAATCCTCTTTACTTTTTGTTGTTGTTGTTTGTTTTTGTTTTTTGAGACAGGGTTTCTCTGTGTAGCTTTGGAGGCTGTCCTGCTATTCACTCTGTAGACCAGTCTGGCCTTGAACTCACAGAGATCTGTTTGCCTCTGTCTCCCCAGTGCTGGGATTAAAGGCATCGCTACCACTGCCTGGCTTTCTCTTTATTTTTGAATACCTACCTTATTCTGTGCTTTTGTGTGACATACTCTTTCTGTTTCTTCTGAGACACCACATTACATTAGTCCTTGTGAGTCTTCAAATTGTAACCGTTTATCAGGTTTTCTTTGATTTCCATGACCTTGTTTGTTTGTTTTGTTTTGTTTTTCAAGACAGGTTTCTCTGTGGCTTTTGGAGCCTGTCCTGGAACTCACTCTTGTAGACCAGGCTGGCCTCAGACTCACAGAGATCTGCCTGCTTCTGCCTCCTGAGTGCTGGTTTTAAAGGTGTGCACCACCAGCGCCCGGCTGACCTTGACATTTTATGAGTGCTTAGATCAGGTGTGTTGTAGGATGTCTCTTGGTGTTTTGCTGATGAGTTCTGGGGGGAAGGACACAGATACTAAGTGCCTTTCTCATCACATGCTGCCAAGGCTCTGCAGTTAAGGTAAACTCATCATTGTTGATGTTGACCTGGTTCCCTGACTGAAGTGTGTTTGTCAGGTTTCTACTTGGAGTTTCTTTCCTTCCTTCCTTTTGTTTTTCTTTTCTTTTCTTACAGTTTCAGAGGTTTAGTCCATTGTCATCGTGACAGGACATGCCAGCATGCAGGCAGACATGGTGCTGGAGAGATAGCTGAGAGTTCTCCATCTTGATCTGCAGGCAGCAGGTTACCCTGTGCCTTTCTATGCTGATCTCTGTGAGAAGAAGTCACTTGGTGTAGAAGTGGGGCTAGCAGATCCTAGAGTGTGTGAAAAAGAAGCATCCAGTCCCTGGTGAAATTGTGTCAAGGCTCAGGAAAACAAAAGGAGACTGGATTGGAGTGGGACAAGCAGCTGTTGACAGCTGCAAGGTGCACCAGACCTGGAGGCTTTTCATGAAGGTCAGGGAGGACATCGCCCGGAAAGCTAGAAAAGTCTCCTGAGACCAGGTGAAACACGGAAAGACATTTGGTCTTTACCCCATTCCTGACACTGAACTCCTAAAGCTTTTGGAGTAATAGACAGCAATGAATTTGTTCCTCTTTTTTTTTTTTTTTTTTTTTTTTTTTGTCTCCTGAGACAGGGTTTCTCTAAGTAGTCCTTTGCTGCCCTGGAATTCACTCTGTAGACCAGGCTGGTCTCAAACTCAGAGATCTGATTGCCACTGCCTTTGCCTGTGAGTTCTGGGATTAAAGGTACCGGGCTGAATTTGTTACTGAAGGGAAGTGGCGAGTAGGCCTAGGCAGATGAGGAGAGGCCTACTGTAATGAGATTAGAGGTGGAGAATGTAGAGTGGCCGTGGGCCAGAGGAAAGAATACCACAGAAAGACCCTGGGTTGCTCAGGACTCTCCTGGTCACGTCCATGTCTCCTCCAGCTACTCAATTGTATCCTTTGTGGTAAACTGTGACAATGACTAGAACACTGTGCTGGGTTCTTTTTTTTTTTTTTTTTGGTTTTACGAGACAGGGTTTCTCTGTTTTGGAGGCTGTCGGTCCAGCCTGGCCTCGAACTCGCAGAGATCCGCCTGCCTCTGCCTCCCGAGTGCTGGGATTAAAGGCGTGCGCCACCAACGCCCGGCCTTGTGCTGGGTTCTGTGAGTTGTTCTGGTAAATTATAAAAACCAAGAGGGTCTTGAGAGATGGCTCAGTGGTTAAGAGCACTGACTACTTTTCCAGAGAACCTGGGTTCAGTTTCCCAACACCCACATGGCAGCTCACAGCTGTCTATACCTCCAAGATCTGACACTTTCACATATATGCAGGCATAATACCAATGCACATAAAATTTAAAAAAGAACTTTTATTCTAGATTTTAAATTTTTATGTGTGTCTGTATGGGTATGCATACTATATGGGTGCAGGTGCCCATGGAGACTTGAAGAACCCATAGAACTGGAGTTACAGGCAATTATGAGCCAGCCAATATGAGTATTAGGAACTGAACTCAAGTCTTCTGCAAGAGAAGCAAGTGCTTTTAACTGCTGGGCTATCTCTTGACCAAACCCCAAATTTACAGACAGCAGAAATGCAGGCAGCCTAGGTAGCTGTAATGGAATATGGACCTGTGAGCCTATCACCCTGAATGACTTTAACAGTGGAGCAGGAGCAGCCCGCCGATGTTATTTGGGGGAGAACCCAGGAAGGGAGCTGGTAGAGTGGAAACAACAGAGTAAGATCTGCCCAGGCTGTCTTCTGGGTCCAAAGGAGTGTTTCTGAGCCAAATCCTATAGAAGTAGGATTGGAAGAGACAGAAGGGAAGTTCTGGGCCTCTTTGGATTAAGCAGTCTGGAAAGGTTTGGGTGGCCTGGTCTGTGCTTAAAATGTAACAGTTGTTGCTGTAAGAAAGTAGCCGAAGGCCAGCTAGATGGCTCAGGTTCTTGTTTTCTGGCCTGAGTTCCAACCCCAGGACCCACATGGTTGAAGGAAAGAAACAAAGCTTACAAGTTGTCTCTGACCTCTGAATGGGTGCACATACAATAAATAAATGCAAAAATAAAATTTAAAAACAGATGACTTTATAAAAACAATGTAGCCAATATCTTTGTTATGAATTGTGAATAGTGTCGAAGGAACTAGAATTTTCCAGGTTCTACCAGACACTAAATGTGACCTCTTTCCCCATAGAATCAGAAGAGGTCCCTCCTGACATAAAATGGTAAATGGATGCAGCTACTGCTACTCCCACTGCTTGGGGGACTGGCCTACTGTCTTGCTGGCCCTTGCTATTGCCTGACCTCTGCATGGGCCACCTGGCCCTGCTGAGAATGGTGCTTCTGGTTCCCACTGTGTAGAGAGCCTGTTCTTCCTGCTTCACACAACAGTGGTATGAATGAACTCTCAATGTGTTAGAAGAATTAGAGTGGATTAGGGAACACATCCTAAGTGTGTTCTATTGCTCATCACTACTATTTTTCCATACATGGCTTCTTTTTTTTTTAAAAAGATTTATTTATTTATTATGACTACAACATCCTGCCTCCATGTACGACTACACATCAGAAGAGGGCACAAGATCTCATTATGGATGGTTGTGAGCCACCATGTGGTTGCTGGGAATTGAACTCAGGACCTCTTGGAAGAGCAGTCAGTGCTCTTAACCTCTGAGCCATCTCCCCAGCCCCATACATGGCTTCTTTTACTAATTTGTTTTGCTAGGCAGTGATGACACACATCTTATGCCAGCACTCGGAAGACAGAAGCAGGCAGATCTGCAGAGCCAGTTCCAGGACAGCTGGGCTACACAAAGAAACTCTGCTTCAAAAGACAAAACAATAAATCAATAAATTTTTTATTTAATTACATTTATTGTGTGTGTGTGCCACAGCATGCTTATGGAGGTCACAAGGCAACTTACTGGGAGTTATTTCTCCTATCATGAGGGCCCTGGGATTAAACTCAGGTCTTAGTGGCAAGTGCTTGCCATCTTGCCGGCCCTGTAGGGGCTTGGCATTCGTTTTCCCAGTATTTCTTGTCCCTTGGAATTGTTTGGTCTGTAGGGCTGGCTGTTTGCTAGGAATCAGCGTGCCCTTCCCCTGCCCACCTTCACCAACTATAGCTCATTGGGATGGGTCCCACATTGGGAGAAGCCCACAGGCCTCCAGTGCTCCTTCTCTGGGGCTTAGCCTGAGACCCAGTTTCCACCATGCTCTGACACCCTCCAGCATGTACAGCAGTTCTCCAGAAACTTACTGGTAGGGGTTCCATTCAGACCTTCAAAAATGCCTGGTTGACACTTGTTTGCTTACTTGTCTTTATTTCTGTCGTAGGTAGTCTGAGAGATCGAGCTTGTCTCAGTTGTACCAGGACCTTGGGGTTGATAAGCCATGAGTAAGTAAGCCCATCACTGAATGTGTCACTGTGCATGTCTGCTTGAGGGTGTTCACCTGGATTTTCACTTTCCCGGGAACTGACAGCTTCTTCTTTATCCCTTGTTTCTGTTTCTTTTAAATCTTCATCTGTTTACTTTAATGGCTATAGCCATATAATGTTGGTGAATTCTGAGAGAATAAATACCCATAATCCTAATACCCAGTTATGTATACTGCTGGCATTTTGGTATACTTCCATTTTGGTGGTTGTTTTTGTCTGGTTAATTTGAGTTTTGGTTTTTGTTTTGTGAGACAGGTTCTCCATATATAGGATATGTAGCTCTTGTGAGACAGGTTCTCCATATATAGGATATGTAGCTCAGACTGGCCTTGAATTTTTGATGACCCTATTGCTTATCCTTCTAGTTAGTGGAATTACACGTGTGCTCCAACATGCCCAGCCTGACATTTTTACTTATATATCTAGTTTTGGTATAGTTGTTATCACTATAGTTCTGTCTACCTTTTATGACTAGTCTTCCCATGTTCACACAGCTGTCCTCTTTAATGGCTTTCTGTAGAACCTTGCCTAATTCTTTTCAGCTGTTGTGGCAGTATTAGGAGTGTTGGGATCTGTCCATGACAAGGCAGACCCTCCCTTGAATACCTTATCATGGTCTTTCAAGAGTACCTGTAGCTAGTCTTTCTCTGTCCCACCAGCCGGCTTCCAAATCATGACATGGAGACTTACTAATTATGAAAGCTTAGCCAATAGTTTAGGCTTGCTTCTAACTAGCTCTTATAACTTAAATTAGCCCATATCTTTTTTTTTTTTTTTGGTTTTTCGAGACAGGGTTTCTCTGTGGCTTTGGAGGCTGTCCTGGAACTCGCTCTGTAGTCCAGGCTGGCCTCGAACTCACAGAGATCCACCTGCCTCTGCCTCCCGAGTGCTGGGATTAAAGGCGTGCGCCACCACCACCCGGCTTAGCCCATATCTTTTAATCTGTGTGTGTGTGTGTGTGGCTTTGTTACCTTTACTTTGGAATGTCCATGCTGCTTGCTCTAGCATCTCCTGTCTTCTTCCCAGCATCTTCTCTGCCCTGAAAATCCTGCCTAGCTATTGGCCATTCAGTTCTTTACTAAACCAATCTGAGTGACACATCTTTTTTTTTTTTTTTTTTTTTTGGTTTTTTTACGAGACAGGGTTTCTCTGTATTGTTTTGGAGGCTATCGGTCCAGCCTGGCCTCACAGAGATCCACCTGCCTCTGCCTCCCGAGTGCTGGGACTAAAGGCGTGCGCCACCACTGCCCAACAAGTGACACATCTTCACAGTGTACAAAAAGATTATTCCACAACAGGTATCTGCCTCAGGGATGCCCACAGTATGCCCCTGACCTCGCATAGTGCGTAAGGTGTATTTAGCCATTCCCTTTGGTACCTAAAGCCTACAAGGTGGCAGTGCCTGTGATGGTGGCAGCATCTCAGATGAGGCTTTTGGACTTGCCCCAGGGTTGCTGTTTTTCTTGTACTATGTCCTGCACCCCAAGTTTCTACCTCAGCCCTGTCTTAACTTAAGGACAGGGCCACGAGATACCCATGGCTGTCAACTCAGATCACTGAAAGGGGGTTCATCTTCTTCCTCTTCCATGTCCCTGTCACTTCCTCTGGGAGAGCAGGAAACCAGTGTTATCTTCTGTGCACTTCCTGCCTTTTCAGTTTCTCATTTCTGGAGGGTTTTGTGTCTACTTAAAGCTGTTAACTAATTACTCAGCTCTGAAACGTAACCAGCGGTGCTTCTTGTAACATTTAATTCCCTGAAGTAAAGACAAGTCATTTGTGAAGACTTGGTTTCTGTTAAAGCACATTGGGCTCGATGCCTTGTCAAATGCTGGGATAAACAGGACACAACAGCATTTCTGGGGCTGGATGGCTGCAGCATACCCATCGTTTGGTCAGATCCCCAAACAGCTGACTGAATGAGGCCTTGTGCGTGGTCTGACACCATGTGCCTGTTGGGTGAGATGCTCATTAGATTTCTCTTTGTCATGGAATCTTCTTTGTGCCAGCAATGGCATTAAAGTCTGTGTACAGAGCTTCTTTCACTCTTTTATAGTGTGTGTCTGTTTCTTTTTTTTTTTTTTTTTTTTTTTTTTTTTTGGTGTTTCGAGACAGGGTTTCTCTGTATTGTTTTGGAGGCTGTCCTGGAACTCACTCTGTAGACCAGGCTGGCCTCGAACTCACAGAGATCCACCTGCCTCTGCCTCCCGAGTGCTGGGATTAAAGGCATGCGTCAACAACGCCCGGCCGTGTTTCATTTTTTTTGAAACAGGATTTCTCTGTGTAACAGCTCTGGCTGTCATGGAACTCACTCTGTAGATTAAACTGGTCTCGAACTCACAGAGATCCACCTGCCTCTGCCTCCCGAGTGCTGGGATTAAGGGCGTGAGACACCACACCCCAGTTTACCTTCTTTCTCTCTTCCTGAAGTATGCTGGTGAGCTGTTGAGGCCCAATAGGCCCTGCTCTTGGAGCTCAGGAGGAATTAGAATGGGATTTGATGTAGAGTCTCTGGTTTTAAAAAACCAACACCAAATGAAGATTAGTGGGGTGCTCTGTAGAGGCCTGCTTCCCTATAAGGCCATGAAGGTGTGAGTTGTAGGGACTGTGATTTATGGCTGAATTGGCCTAGATGTTAATCCTTACTTCAGGGCAATATATGTAGCAAACACTGGGACCCAACATATGCCATTTTCCTTTCTACGTTCTCTAGGTGGCACTCATATAGGGACCAGTTTCCCACCCTTACTCCACTGAGATTTTCAGTGTCCTAGATGAACTTGTCAGTTCTCATAGTCTAAAACAACCCTTGTGGAGTTGTGACAGAAACACCATCAAATTATCAAACCACTTGAGATTAGCAGCTTTTTGTTTTGTTTTGTAGAGTTGGGAGTAGAACCTAAAGTCTTGGGTTTGCTAGATGAATACTCAACAAGTACATCCACAGTCCCAAGAGTTGCACCTTTTTTTTCCCCCTTTTCCCAGAAACAGGTTTTTCTGTATAGCCCTGGCTGTCCTGGAGCTCACTCTGTAGACCAGGATAGGTACTGAGTATTCTACTACACTTTATTTTCCTTCTTGTGTTGTCTAGTTCCTCAGCCAGGAAGCAAATATGGTCTAATGTGGTATAACCACAGGTCTCTAAGTAGAGAGTGTCTGCACTTCTGGAACTTCTCTCGATTTTGAAGGCTACTGCTCTGTTGTTCTTCCTTTCTGCTGAGAATGACTTGCTTCCTTGACAGCACTTTCCTGAAGAATAGGATGACTTCCCTGGTTGGTGTCCTTCCTGACAAGACCGCTCCTTTGGCTACTAGCTTGCTTCATGCCTTCTAGGAGCAACCTATGGTTGGAGGCTCTGGGGTACACTAAGGGAGTTGTCCTCTTGGGAGTGGCCTACAGGCATACTTCTGACATTTGTGTAATATTGATGAGAATTATAAACACTGACAGCTGAAGAGGTGTGTCCACCCCTGTAAATGGTAAATGATGATACCAAGAAAGGGGGGGGGTCAAAAGATACTTTATTAGAGACAGAGAGGTCACTTACATGAGAAGCTGAGAACTGAGCTCAGCGTTCTAGTCTCCAAACCTCAACCGGAATCCAAGAGAGCAAGCTCCCCTATCTTCCTCCCCTTTATCTCTGGCTTCTCCCACGCACCTGTGACCACACCCAACTGAGCGTGGTCGGTGCTGCAGGTACATGAGATCTCCCCTTCACACCCCATCTTGTGTATGTGTGTATTTCTGTTGGTCCATGTATCCCATTCCTATCCCATTCCTGTTCCGGCCTGTCCGATAGCTAAGAATATGTAGCTGATATGGTAAGGCTCATAGACACTTTTCTTTTGTAAGGTACTACTTAGTCTTCCTGCTCCAAACTTGAAGGCCAGACATTCAACTTGGCAGGACATAGGCTCAGGACCTTATATAGATGATCACCCTTGTTAAGATTCCTGGTTTCATAATGCAGGTAGATGGGTGCTGTATGCTTGTCAACCATCCTGGCAAGTGTATGCTTATAGAGATCAGAGGATAAACTGTGGAAGTCAGTACTCTCCTACCATGTGAATGCTAGGGATTAAACTAAGGTTGGCACCCTTACCCACTGAACCATCTTGCCAGCTCTAGCAGTGTGTTTCTTTTTGTTTGTTTGTTTGTTTTTGTTTTTTGAGACAGGGTTTCTCTGTGACTTTGGAGGCTGTCCTGGAACTAGCTCTTATAGACCAGGCTGGTCTCGAACTCACAGAGATCCACCTGCCTCTGCCTCCCGAGTGCTGGGATTAAAGGTGTGGGCCACCACTGCCCGGCTTAGCAGTATGTTTCTTGTTGAAATATTGTGTTTAGTTGGTGCTGTTTCACTCCATTTTGTAGGTGATTTTCTCAGAAGAGGAAAGAGAAAAACAAGAGGAAGTCAGGATATAGGGTGGTGGAAGCTAGGATCATAGTCTGGCCCTTTGGTTAGTGCTGGTGAGTACCAGCAGCACCAAGATTAGTTCTGTGTTTGTGGAAAATTTAAGAATGTTAGATAGCTGGGCCACACCTTTAGTCCCAACACTTGGGAGGCAGAAGTAGGTGGATCTCTGTGAGTTCGAGGCCAACCTGGTCTACGGAGCTAGTTCCAAATAGACTCCAATGCTACACAGAAAAACCCTGTCTTGAAAAACCAAAAAAAATTGCCTTTTATCCCAGCACTCTGGAGGCAGAGGCAGGCAGATTTCTGTGAGTTGAGACCAGCCTGGTCTACAGAGCAAGTTCCAGGACAGCCTCCAAAACAATACAGAGAAACCCTGTCTCAAAAAAACAAACAAAAAAAAATTAAAAATGAATGTTATATATTTGGGCAGGGTTGTAGCTTATTGGTCAGCACTTGGCCCTGGGTTCTACTCTTAGCACTGCCAAAAAATTTTTTTCCACTATTTGAAAATGGCAAAACATTAAATGTAAGTTGTTAGTAACAATGGTTAGTAATGTCTCTGATATCAGTGATAATAGCTCAGTGGGTAAAGGCCTCTGACACTACGCCTGTTGACCTGAGTTTGATCCCAGAGATCCACAAGATGGAAGGGAAGAATGGACTCCTACAAATTGTCCTCTGACCTATGAGGCCCTTGTACCTCACCCTCCCCCAACAACAACAAACTCTTTGATGAGTTAAGAAAAGGGAGACCAGGCTGGAGAGATGGCTCAGAGGTTAAGAGCACTGATTGCTCTTCCAGAGGTCCTGAATTCAATTCCCAGCAACCACATGGTGGCTCACAACCATCCGAAATGAGATCTGGTGCCCTCTTCTGATGTGTAGACATACATGGAGACAGGATGTTGTATTCATAATAAATAAATAAATCTTTAAGAAAAAGAAAAGAAAAGGAAGACCTTGGCTCAGCCCTTACCTAGATTACTGTGTTGGCTGCTTCATCTTTGTCTGTGTCTTTGTCGTGGTCTTTTGGCTGTCCTTGGCCTGCAGGCGTCAAACCTTCTGTGGAAGCCATGCCCTTCCTCAGTGAGGATGGGAAATGGATGTTTAAGCCTGGTGATACACTTGTTCCATATGCAGAACTGTCTTCTGTACTTTAAGGTGAGGCCAAGGTAAGAAGGCAGAAAGTAGGGCCTGCATCCCTCTGCTGGTAAGCAGTTGAATGGTACTCTGAATCTGGTTGTGCTGTCTTGTTCCTTATGGTTCAGGACAGAATGGATCAAAGGCCTCTTCACAACTCCAAGGTTTCAGAGCCAAGAAAATCAGAGGTGTGGTAGTATGGATTGGAAAGAGATTGACAGCATTTTACAAGAGCCCGAGGGAGATAGATGAAGAGGGTTGGCTGGCATACATACTCACAGACACACCATCTCACTGTTTTCACTGGTCCACAGACATGTTCATAGCACTCTTCTCTGATATCACTGCTTAATGAAAGGTCAGTGTGAGCTTGTGATCTGTGACAGAGGATAGATTTGGAGTTTGGAGAATGCTGTAAGCAGTGATAGCACCAGAGCTGAGCCTAGCAGCTAGAGCCTTGGAGTCCCATGCCCTGATTCTTTGTGGGCTTATAGTGCTCTGTACCAGCTATCACTGCACACTACACACTGTGAGCCAAGACCGTGTGGATCACTAGTCTTATATGAGTTCACCTATGAAGCATTGAGGCTCTGGAGAGTCATACCTGGCTTCCCATTGCTTTGACAGGGCAGTCACTATTGGCTCCATTCCTGATAGGTGCATTTCAACATGAGATTACAAAGGAAGCTCCTGAAGCACAGAGAGGTCACATTATGAGGTCACTACAATTGCAACAAGTAGACCAGTGTGGGGGGGGCAGTATTGTTGCTTGAGACAGGGTCGTACTATGTAGTACTGACTAGCAAATACTGACTCATTATCTTGCTCTGTAGCTCATGGTGGTCTCAAATTGAGAGATCTGCATTCTTTTTCTGCTTCCCAAATGCTTGGATTAAAGATGTTCACCACTACACAGGGCTTTCTTAAGCTTCTATTTTAATTTATTTTTTTGTGTATAGGGGCAGAGGTACATATCATAACACCAATATAGTAGTCAGGACAATTTCAGGAGTTGTTTTTTTATTACCAGTGTGGCTGACAGGGCTCTAACTCAAGTCATCGGGCTTGACAGCAGGCAGCTTTATCCACTGATCCATCTCATCAGCTCAGAGCTGCAGATTTTGAGTTTGAACAGATTATTATAGAGTTCCAGCCCTCGTGCTGACATCTAGCCAAGGGCTAGAGGCAAGACAAAGTGGTTTTAAGCACCCACAGCAGGCCTTTAGAGTGGATTTGGAATTTGTGGCCACCTAGAGGTTGGCTTGTAAATGACTAGTAGGGAGAGGTTTCTAATGTACATTATAAACCTGAAGGAGGACTGTACAGCTCAGTTCTTCATGATCAGATGGTAAGCTCAGTACAAACTCTCAGCTCTAGGTTAGGCATGGTCCCCACTGCAATTGGTCTTCTCTTTATGGTTACTTTGTAAGTGAGCTCTACTTAGGTACCAGGCTGTCCTGAGAGCCTGATCCAGTGTGGACAAAGAAGTCTAAGATTTTTTAGCTAACAGCTCTGGTTGTGGCCTCAGTCATTTTAGGGCTATTATGGAGCCTTCATTCTGGTGAAGAGGTGTAGGCCTAATGACATATGTGCCTCTCATTTCTCTGTGTCTGGTGTTTAGTAGGTCCATGCCTCAAAGAGTACACTAAAGGGAAGTGCACAGAGGTGGGGGACTCATGCTAGAGCCAGATAAGAGAAAGGACCCTGGACTCTCCTTTGGGCTTCCCCTTTTGTTCCAGTGCCTTCTGTCAACCAGGAGTCATTTGTTGAGAGAGACTATCCAAACTGGACACTCTTGACTCCTGGACCCCATACCCTCAAATCCCAAAGTCATGAATATCACTAACTACATCAGGTAACAGGGGTTGGATTGGGTCCACTCAAGCTTCTTCTGTGTGTGCGTGTCTAGTCACTGTTGTGTGTCTTCTGTGTGTGTGCGTGTCCACTGCTGTGTGCGTGCATATCTACTTACTGTTGTGTGTCTTCTGTGTGTGTGCGTGTCCACTGTTGTGTGTCTTCTGTGTGTGTGCGCAAGTCCACTGTTGTGTGTCTTCTGTGTGTGCGTGTCTAGTCACTGTTGTGTGTCTTCTGTGTGTGTGCGTGTCCACTGTTGTGTGTCTTCTGTGTGTGCGTGTCTAGTCACTGTTGTGTGTCTTCTGTGTGTGTGCGTGTCCACTGTTGTGTGTCTTCTGTGTGTGCATGTCCACTGTTGTGTGTCTTCTGTGTGTGCGTGTCCACTGTTGTGTGTCTTCTGTGTGTGTGCGTGTCTACTGTTGTGTGTCTTCTGTGTGTGCGTGTCTACTATTGTGTGTCTTCTGTTGTGTGGGTGTATACTCACTGTTGTGTGTCTTCTGTGTGTGCATGTCCACTGTTGTGTGTCTTCTGTGTGTGTGCGTGTCTACTATTGTGTGTCTTCTGTGTGTGCGTGTCCACTGTTATGTGTCTTCTGTGTGTGTGCGCGTGTCCACTGTTATGTGTCTTCTGTGTGTGCATGTCTACTATTGTGTGTCTTCTGTGTGTGCGTGTCCACTGTTATGTGTCTTCTGTGTGTGTGCGTGTCCACTGTTATGTGTCTTCTGTGTGTGCATGTCTACTATTGTGTGTCTTCTGTGTGTGCGTGTCCACTGTTGTGTGTCTTCTGTGTGTGCGTGTCTACCCACTGTTGTGTGTCTTTGGGGGCTTATGAGTTAGGTCAGTGAGGCTCACACTCATGTGAGGTCCAACAAGGCCACATACCATCCTAGCCTCATGTGTAAGTCCTCCTGAAGGCTTCTCCAAGGAAGTAAATGGGATACATAATTTGATCCACCATGGAATTTGGTATTGAGTGATCAGATAGGTAGGAATTTCTCATTGCTGCTTTTCTGTTTTTCCCTTTTCAAGGAAAGTTCTATCTCGCTGTTGTATTCCAGCCAACCCTGTGTACCTCTGCTTCAAAGGTGAGCCCCTCAGCTGTTGGACTCAGAGGCCTGAGTGCCAGGGCACCATTGCAAGGGCAACATGGACACCTGCCTCTGCAAGATTGCTTGTCACAGGACCTCAGTACCTTCCTGTGCGCAGCTGGCACTCGTCACCTTCCCTGGGAGAAGACTCTATGATCGAGAAGTCCCTTAAGTCCTTAAAGGACAAAAATAAGAAGCTGGAGGAGGGTGGCCCTGTGTACAGCCCTCCAGCTCAGGTGGTGGTGAAGAAGTCCCTGGGGCAGAAGGTACTGGACGAGCTGAGGCACTATTACCATGGCTTCCGCCTGCTCTGGATCGACACCAAGATAGCTGCCCGCATGCTGTGGCGCATCCTCAATGGTCACACACTGACTCGCCGGGAGCGCAGGCAGGTATGGGACACACCATGCTCTTCTTCTACACAGGTTATTTTCTACTCCTTTTGATAAAATGTCAGAAAAAGTTTATAGAAACATGAACCTATCTCATACTACCAGTGAATTATAATGTGAATACTGACATGTTGTTTTCTCCCTGGGTGGTTTCCTGCCGCCTTGTCCTTGGTCTCAGTGTTTCTGTTTCTACTTCATAGACACTGTGTCCCTTGGGGGGAAGTCTCTTAAAGTTACTTCTTTGGCTCTGTGAGCATTGAATGTAATTCTTCTGTCCTTAAGCTCTGAAAAGGCCCTTCCTGGGGCTGGAGAGATGGCTCAGTCGTTAAAAGCACTTACTGCGCTGAAGACTGTACACAGAGTCTGAGTTTAAAGGTGACAGACTAATCTGGCAGAGGACATTTCAAGACAAAAATAAGATCAGAGGCCTACAAGATTGGCTCATCTGTTAAAGGCACTGGTCACTCCAGCTTGGCCACCTGAGGTTAGTCCCTGACACGTGAGGCATGATAGGCACACACTGAAAATGGCCCTTTTACCCAGGTTCATAATGAGGATCAGGAGCAAAAGCTGAGTAGAAAGATTTGAAGAACTTGCAGTTAGGCCAGAAAAGCCAGTAAAAGTCGGAGCTGGCCGGGCGGTGGTGGCGCACACCTTTAATCCCAGCACTCGGGAGGCAGAGGCAGGTGGATCTCTGTGAGTTTGAGACCAGCCTGGTCTACAAGAGCTAGTTCCAGGACAGCCTCCAAAACAATACAGAGAAACCCTGTCTCATAAAACCAAAAAAAAAAAAAAAAAAAAAAAAAGTCGGAGCTAAGGACAGTACAGTTGTTAAAGAAATTGAGACTGGCGCTGGAGAGATGGGTCAGCAGTGAAGATCACTGGCTGCTCTTCCAGAGAACTTAGGGTCAATTCCCAGCACCCACATGGCAGCTCACATCGGTCTGTAACTCCAGTTCCAGGACATTTGACATCATCACACAGCTGTAGGCAAAACATCAATGAGCATGAAATAAAAAAATTAAAAGAAAAAGAAATTGGAACCATGGGGCTTGAGAGATGACTCAGTGGTTTAGAACACCTACTGCTCTTGCA
Organism: Mesocricetus auratus; assembly: GCF_017639785.1. Classification (NCBI taxonomy): domain Eukaryota; kingdom Metazoa; phylum Chordata; class Mammalia; order Rodentia; family Cricetidae; genus Mesocricetus; species Mesocricetus auratus. The sequence continues at coordinate 13,990,730 of NW_024429190.1, read as the reverse complement.
GAGAGAGGACCTGAGTTCAGTTCCAGCACCACATGGTGGCTCACAACCATCTCTAACTCTAATTCCAAGATTTTAGACACACTCATTTGACCTCTTTGTGCACCAGGCAAAAATATACATGCAAGCAAAGCATTCATGCACATAAATAAATTTTTTAAATATTTTTTTTTAAAGAGAGATTGAGGCCAAGCATGGTAGTGCAGCACTTGGGAGGCAGAGGCAGGCAGATCTTTGTGAGTTCAAGACCAGCCTTGTCTACAAAGCAAATTCCAGGACAGCCAGAACTGTTACACAGAGAAACCCTGTCTGGAAAAAGACAAAACAAACAATAACAGAAAACAAAAAGAAAGAGATTGGGACCATTAAAAATAAGCAAGTCAGGGGGCTGGAGAGATAGCTCAGAGGTTAAGAGCACTGGACTGCTCTTCCAGAGATCCTGAGTTCAATTCCCAGCAACTACATGTTGGCTCACAACCATCTACAGTTCAGTCTGGTGCCTCTTCTGGCACGTAGGCAGAACACTGTATATTTAATAAATAAATAAATCTTTAAAACACACACACACACACACACACACACACAAGCAAGTCAGCCTGCCAGTAAAAGAACTGTCTGAGAAAAATACCCTGCTTGCTTACACTCTGTTAATCTATAACAGGTCACTTGAACATGAATGTATATGGGTTCTTGAGACAACTTGTTTTTCACTTGCAATATGTAAAATGTTTAATCGTGTAAGGGATATGGAAAACATGCTTTCTACCTGTATTCATTATAATTACTCACTTGAAAAATAGAATGTAACCACATGGTAACTTTTATAGTGCCTGAAAGATTTTGTGGGTTATATAAGCTGTAGAGGAAAAATAAAGAGCAGAATACAGAAGACGGAATAAAGAAAAAGTTGAAGGAAACCATCAAAAAACAAAAAAACAAGCAAGTACTTTGTGAGAAACATGCCTTTAGGTCATCAAAAAAATTGTCCAGGCCAGGTGGTGGCACACGTCTTTAATCCCAGCACTATGAAGACAGAGGCAGGTGGATCTCTGTGAGTCCAAGGCCAGCCTGGTCTACAAAATAAGTTCCAGGACAGCCAGAGCTACACAGAGAAACCCTGTGTGGGGGAAGGGGGTTGTCAAGATCATGGCCTGTAGTAGACCCTGCTATGGAAAATTATAAACTCATTTGAATGCTTTCACAGGTCCTCTATTTATTTGCAGGTGGTAGTGTGGGACATCTTTCATAGATTGCTATCTTGTCTAAATTGCCCTCCTTTGGGCCTGTCTTGTTTATCTCTACATACATCCTGTGTAGCTAGTGAGCTGTGAGTTAGCACCCTACCCCATTTTTCTGAAGGCCATTGGCATTTAGACTATGAGAAAGAAATGGGTTTCTGGGGTATCTGCCAAGAGCTCTTGAGTCACTCTATGGTTGCGTTTGTAGTAATGCTCCTGTCTTCTCTGTCTCCAATGATGTGCCCACATCTTTGCAGTTTCTCCGAATTTGTGCTGACCTCTTCCGCCTAGTGCCCTTCCTGGTGTTCGTGGTTGTGCCCTTCATGGAATTCCTGCTGCCTGTAGTTGTAAAGCTCTTCCCCAACATGCTGCCGTCCACATTTGAAACCCAGTCCATCAAGGTGAGGGCACTGGTATTGTGATAAAGAGAAAAGAGGCACAGAGACAGAGAACAGGAGAGAAGAGGGAGACAGGAAAGGTCCTGTCTGCCCCAGGGGAACATCAGGAAAGGGAGCGGGAAAGAGAGTGTAAGTGGGCAGAGATCTCTGTTTTAAAGGGGTCCTTTGCTGACCAGGGTGCTGCCTGAGTGTATTCTGCCAGGTGACAGGGTCAGGCCAGCATAATGCCTGAATCCTTACAACTGGGACTAGGCACTTTGAAAATGAATCTAAGGACTGGGCCAGTGACTAAGTGGGTAAAGAAGTACTTACATGAAAACACAGGTCTTGAATTTAATCCCTAGGACCCTGTAAAAACCAAGCTGGGTAGTGCATCCGTAATCCCAGTTCTCCTATGGTGAAATGGAAAGTAGAGAGAGACAGGACAGTTCCCAAAAGATCACACCAGCTAGTGGCAAACAGCAAAGAGACCCTGTCTCAAACAGGTGGATGGTGAGGACCAACATCCAAGGGGTCCTCTGATCTCCACACTCATGTAAGTCAATGTACACATATGTAAAACAGACAAACACAAAATAAACAACAAATAGAAAATGAGTCCAAACTTCCTTCCAGACCACACATTGCTACATGTGTGTTGTCTGATTCTTTTGTGAAGCATCAGCTTAGCCGAGTGATTATGTCACACCAAATGACCCATGAGGTCCCAAAGCCTCACTATCTGGTCCTCATGAAATAAGTTCTGCTATTGTGGTAGAGCTGGGACTTCACACAGACATTTTTAAAAACCATGAAATAACCGGGCATTGATGGTGCACACCTTTAATCCCAGCACTCTGTGAGTTTGAGGCCGGCCTGGTCTACAGAGTGAGTTCCAGGACAGGCTCCAAAGCAATACAGAGAAACCCTGTCTCAGAAAACAAAAACCATGAAATAGAATTTAAGAATATATCACACTTAGATTTAGTTCCTTGAAGGGTGTCGGAGACTTGTCTTGCAATAGGCAGCAGTCTAAGCAGGTTTCAAGACTACTTCCTACAGTAGAGACAGGTCCTGGTGGAATGCACGAGGGTGCAGGGCATGGCTGGAGTATAACTTTAACTTTGCTCTCATAGGAGGAAAGGCTGAAGAAAGAACTTCGGGTAAAACTGGAGCTAGCCAAGTTTCTCCAGGACACCATAGAGGAAATGGCCCTGAAGAACAAGGCAGCCAAGGGGAATGCCACCAAAGATTTCTCTGCATTTTTCCAGAAGGTATAGTATTCCAATTTGTCAGGTGTTGGTTTGAATATCAAGAACTACTAGGCCTTTTCTTCCCTCTTCTTTCCTTTATGCCTCTAATCCCAGCACTCAAGAGGCAGAGGCAGGCCTCTGTGAGTTTGAGACCAGCCTGGTCTACTGAGTGAGTTCCAGGGTAGCTTCCAAAGCCACCGAGAAACCCTGCCTCAAAAAAAAAAAAAAAAAAAAAAAAAAAAAAAAGAATGAAGCTACCTATCAAGGGAGCAGTAGTTACCTACAAATGTGCCTCTTCCTGCTACTGAGAAGCTGGGTTGTGACCCAGGGCAGTGCCCCCACAGCTGGCATTCCCAGCCTCCTGGTGGACGCAGCTTGGATGGTGATACAGAAATAGATGCTGTGTGTACTTGTGCCTCATACAACAGGCTTAGATTGCCTGAGGTATAACAACTCCCAGGAGAGCTTGGTGAGAGATAGGTGGTCTAGCCTCTGCATCTACTCTCTCCTGGTTCCTTACTTCCAGCTGGGATCCAAGGCTAGCTCTGGGAACAGGAGGATGCATAATTTGCAACTAATGGATAATACTTGGGATTACCTCTGCAGATCCGGGAGACAGGGGAGAGACCCAGCAATGAGGAAATCATGCGTTTTTCCAAATTATTTGAGGATGAACTGACCCTGGATAACCTCACGAGGCCTCAGCTGGTAGCACTGTGCAAGCTGCTAGAACTTCAGTCCATTGGCACCAACAACTTCCTGCGTTTCCAGCTCACCATGCGGCTGAGGTCCATAAAGGCTGATGACAAAGTGAGTTGGCCAAAAGTCAAGCCTATCGTAGAGTACTGTTCTGGCCACTTGCCTTTGTGTTTTGCACATGTGTCTTTGTTCCATTTTCTCTCTGCAGTAGTTTGTCTTCTTGATTTTCTTTCCCATTTTCTTTTTTCTTTTTTTTTTTTTTTGGTTTTTCGAGACAGGGTTTCTCTGTATTGTTTTGGAGGCTGTCGGTCCAGCCTGGCCTCGAACTCACAGAGATCCGCCTGCCTCTGCCTCCCGAGTGCTGGGATTAAAGGCGTGCGCCACCACCGCCCGGCTTCTTTCCCATTTTCTTGTCATTCTTTTTTTCTGACATAGCTTAGGCTGGCCTAGAACTCACTAAATGGCCCAGACTAGCCTTATATTTGTGCCAATCCTCCTGCCCCAGGCTACTGAGTGCTGGTATTACAAACATGAACTACCATACCTGGTTTGTTTGTTTTATTTGTTTTTTCTTTTTGCTTGGGACGAACAGTCCTGGGTATTGAACCCAGGGCTTCACATGCTATGTAAAGCACTCTAACTCCTGAGCTGTTTTCTTAGCCCCTTTTTATTTTCCTTTAATTCTTTTAGATTTATTTTACTTTATATGTATGAATGTTTTGCCTGCATATATCTATGTGTACCTTACCATGTGTGTGCCTGGTGCCCTCAGCGTTGAAGAGGGCATGGGATCCTAAAATTGGATAGATGGTTGTGAACCTGTGATGGGAATTGAACCATTGTGCTCTTGAAAACAGCCAGTACTCTTCACCTGTTGAGACATCTCTCCAGCCTCACTCTATTTTCTTTTTTACATTTTTTTCTTTGTCTGTTTTTCATGTGTGTGTAGTATGTATGTGTATATGTATGTTTGCACATGCCTGGGGTGGTTATGTATGTATGAGTGGGTTCGCGTGCATGTATAAGCCCAAGGCTGAGGTTGGGACTCATCCTCAATTGTTCTTCTATCTTACTCAGTACAGCAGAGTCTTCCAGTCAAACCCTAAACTCAACACTGTGGCTAGTTTCCTAGCCAGCCTGCTTTAGGGAGTCCCCAGCCTCTGTCTTCCAAGGCTGGGTGTCACGTAACCCAGGCTAGCCACCAACTCACTATGTAACCAAGATTAGCATTTTTAACTCTTTTAAAAATTTTTTTCATTGTGATGTGTTTATTTTTATTTTATGTACATTGATGTTTTGCCCACATGTATGTCTGTGTGAGGATATTGGATACCCTAGACAGTTGTGAGCTGCTGTGTGGGTGCTGGGTATTGACCTGCGTTGTCTGGAAAAGCAGCTAGTGCTCTTAACTGCTGAGCTGTCCCCTCAGCCCCAGCATTTAACTCTTTTAAGACATTTTTTTAAAACATTGTGTATTTAGTGTGTCTGTGTGTATGCAAGCAGATATGGGCATCACACATGATATGTGTGGAGTCAGTTATATTTGCATGAGTCAGTTCTTTTAATTCTCTTACCAAGGAGCAAATTTAGGTTATCAAGCTTAGTGGGACACACCATTTTGCTTCCCTGGCCTTTAGCTCTTAATCTTCTTGCTTCCAGGTCTCAGGACACCTAACCTTAGCACTCTTTCTTTACTTTTTATTTTGAATAGACAGGGTCTCAGTTTCCAGGCCAACCTTGAACTTGGCGTCTTCCTTCCTCTGCCCAGCAAATGATGGACTTACAGGGGTGGGCCACCAGGTCTGACTTGCCTGCCTGCCTGCCTTCCTAATTTCTCTTCTTCTTCCTTCCCCTCCTTCCTTCCTTCCCTCCATGTCTCTCTCTGTTTATATTTTTGCAGGCAGTCAAGAGCTTTCTACTTAGCCCTGGTGATCCTGGAACTTGCTTTGTAAACCAAGCTGACCTCAAAACTCAATATGTAGACCAGGCTGGCCTTGATCTCATAGAGATCCGCCTGCCTCTGCTTCTCAAGCGCTGTGATTAAAGGCGTGCGCCACCATCCTTGGCCCTTGCTTTCCTTCCTTGAACGTACTAATCATAATTCATGTCCAATATTGCAGGACTGGGGAGTCTTTGGGCCTTTGTCTTTGCTGTCCTTGCATTTGTTTGTTTGCTATATTTCATTTTTCTGAACTACAGGCACTGACTGTTTTAACAGAGATTCTTCTTTCAGGAAGGACTCTCTCAATGAGCAAGCCCAGGGGCTGGCTACTCTACCCTTGCCAGGGTGGCCTTGGGCTGGGAAAGTTTTGGGGAGCTAGCAAAGAGGGAGCTAACAAGGAGCTGACTTGTCTTCCGCAAGTAGTAACAGCTACCTCCTCTCCATCAAAGTGTCATTAGGAGCAAGTGTGGAAACACGGTTTCCACTCTAGCCCTTCACTATCAAGTGCATTCAGGAGAGGCCCAGTGGAGTTAGGACTTTGACACCTGCCCAACAGTAACAAGACCAGGTCCTGTGGTGTCAGTGGGAGCTAGGTGGAAAGCAGTACCGAGGAACTTCTACCTGGCAGCCAAGGTGTCTACAGACGTGGAGCAGGTGCCGGGCGTTGGTGGCGCACGCCTTTATACCAGCACTTGGGAGGCAGAGGCAGGCGGATCTCTGAGTTCGAGGCAAGCCTGGTCTTCAGAGCAAGTTCCAGGACAGCCTCCAAAACAATACAGAGAAACCTTGTCTGGAAAAAAAAAAAAAAGAAGAAGAAGTAGAGCAGGAGTGTTTACCTTAGGGAGTCAGCCAGTAAAATGGAGAGCCTGTGCCCTCATTTGTTCTAAACGTCACCCCTTAACTGTAACGAGTCTTTCTCTGTCTTACCAGCCAGCTCCAAAATCATGACACCAGGACTTCTTATTAATTATGAAAGCTTGGCCGTGTTCCTAACTAGCTCTTATAACTTAAATTAACCCATTTATACTTATGTTTTATGATGTGGCATCACCTCTCTTCCATCTTGTTCTTAACTAGCTCTTATAACTTAAATTAACCTATTTATACTTATGTTTTATGACATTGCATTACCTCTCTTCCATCTTGCACCTCCTGTTTTCTCTCCATGTCTCCTGGCTTTTCTTGCTCGCCTAGATCCCTCCTCCTCTTCCTTTCTCTCCCTGGAAATCCTACCCATACCTCCTGCCTAGCTATTGGCCATTCATCCTTTTGTTACACCAATCATAGCCATACGTCTTCTCACAGTGTATATATATCCCACAGCATTTAACTTGTGGATGGGACCAAGTAGCCGTGTGGAAAGACACCTGTGTGTAGCACTTGGGCCATATGGAACCTTGCTGCAGAATAGAGATAGAGAGCGCAAGGATTGACACTGTCCCTTTGTTCCCTATGGGGGAACAGCCAGGAAGTGGTTTTGACTATAGGTTGTGAAACAGAGATCAAGGTTTGTGTTTGGTTAAGAACAGTTCACATAGCATTTCTGGCTGTAAGATGCAAACTTTTTATTTTTATTTTTTTAATTTTTATTCATTTATTTATTTATTTTGGTTTTTTGAGACAGGGTTTCTCTGTGGCTTTGGAGGCTGTCCTGGAACTAGCTCTTGTAGACCAGGCTGGTCTTGAACTCACAGAGATCCACCTGCCTCTGCCTCTCAGAGTGCTGAGATTAGAGGCGTGAGCCACCACCAAGAAGCAGTGTCAGAGGAATCCAGTGAGACAGAAACTAGAATCCCATCAAGATTTTTCTGCCATATACCCTGTAAAGAGTCATATTAGGGTTGGAAAGATCACTCTGTGGTTAAGAGCATTTGCTGTCTGATACAGAAATGATAGAATAAAAAGGTAGATTATTGAATCTACTTTTAAACCAAAAAAAAGCAACTACTAGTCTTACATATTTTACATTGGCATGGATTTTTGTATATTGATCCAGATTTGGGTTTGTTTTTGTTATACTGTATGTTTCTACTCTTGCTTGGGATATTGTGTTTAAGCAGCTCATTTAAAAATATAGTGTATAAACTCTAGAACTACAACTGTGGAGACTCCAGGGGACCAAACTAGGCCCTCCATATATGGGAGACAGTCGTGAAACTTGGACTATCAAAGGGGCCCTGGCAGTAGGACCACAATACAAACCTGGTACATGAGCTAGCTTGTTGGAGCCCATTCTTATATTTTTGGTTGGGAGCCTAGCCTTTAACGGCTGAGCTATCCCTCCAGCCCTGGAGCCCATTCTTTAGGGTTTGATGTCATGCTCAGTGACAGTACGACCATGATGTAATCCGGGTACATGACCTAGCTTGTTGGAACCCATTGCCTATGGTGGGATGCCATGATCAGTCTTGATGCATAGGAGAGGGGTCTGTGCCAGACTGTTGACTCCTCGTGGGCACCCTTACCCATGAGGAGGAGTGGACTAGGGGTGGGCAAGGGGGAGGCAAGGAAAGGTGGGAGGAGGCAAGGGGAGGTGAGAGGAGGGGTGGGAGGGAGAATTGTGGTTGAAATGTAAAATGAAATCAAAACATAAAAAATGGAAAAAATATAATAGTTAAAAATATAAGTTAATAATTAATCATCTATAATAGTCACCCATATCTATCAAACTTATTTCTAAGTATACAAAACAATCCTTTTCTATACTGTGAATATGTATTACTCTCATTGGCCAGTAGCTGGGCAGGAAGTTAGGTGGGAACACCAAACTGAGAAAGATGGGAAGAAGGAAGGCAAAGTCAGGAGACACCAGCTAGCCTCCAGGGAAGTAGGACTTAGAGAAAATGAGGTAGCAAGCCATGAGCCATGTGGCAAAGCATAGATAAGAAATATGGGTTAGTCTAAGTATAAGAGTTAGCTAGTAATAAGCCTGAGCTATCGGCCAAACATTTATAATTCATATTCAGCCTCTAAGTCAGTTATTTGGAACCAGGTGGTCAGGATAGGAAACGTCCGTTTACAGCTGTCTTTACAAAGAATGTGAGTTTGGTTCTCAGCACCTATATGGTGGCTCACAACCATCTGTAACTTCAGTTCCAGGGCATCTTCAACACTGTCTTCTGGCCTCTGTGGGCATCAGGCACACATGAGGTGCACATACATACGTGCAGGCAAAACCCTCATATATATAACATAATGCTTTTTTAAAAGTTAAAAAGGGCCAAGTGGTGGTGGCGCACGCCTTTAATCCTGGCAGAGGCAGACAGATCTTTGAGTTCAAGGCTAGTCTGGTCTATAGAGTAAGTTCCGGGACAGCCAGGGCTACACAGAGAAGCCCTATCTCCAATAACAAAAAAAAAAAAAAAAGAAGAAGAAGAAGAATGAGGAACTACCAATACATTCTCAGGTAAAAGAACACAAGAATTGTTTCATATTCCTTAAAGAATGGCCAAAGAAACAAAGGAGATGGGTTGGTCGGTAAAGTGCCAGCCACATAAGCATTTAGACCTGCCCTGCGTTTAGATCCCCAGAACTGTATACCAGGACTGGTATAGGCAGAGACAAGTGGCTCCCTGAAGCTTCAGCCAGACTCTTGTCCCCAAAGAAATAAAGAAGAGTGATCAAAGAAAGACACCCCATATATAGTTCTGGCCTCCAAATCCACATGCATACATATGTACACACATTAACTGGTACAAACACTGCAGGTGCAATATAGTACACACACACATGCCAAAGGAAGTTTTCTACCCAAAACTCTTTATTATACAGTGCAAGATGAGACTTCAGAGTATCAGAAGGAAGGAGGAGGAAGAAGTTTGAGTGAATGTGGCCAGTCTTCACTCCTGCTTTCTAGTGAGCTGAAGGTCTGTAGCTCTTGTGATACGGTTCTCTAGAGAAGATAAAGCAGCTAAGATGACCAGATCAGGAGTGGGAGAAGGCAAAGGAAGGTGCGCGCTCTGCCCGTTGTTCCACTCTGTGAGTTGTGATGAGTGTGCACTGTACTCCAGAGCACTCCGTGACAATGCTGCAATAGCCAGAGGAAAGCCAATCAAAAATAGCTTTTTTTTGCATAGTGAACAAACTGGAAATGGCCCCATCTTATTGGGAAAACAGAATGATCCAGTCAGCCTATGGGAAGCTGCCCATCAATCAGGAGTCACCTCATGGCAGCCAGATGTGTCCTCAGGGACACCAGAGGTTCCTACCATGTGATTTCTGTGTGTTTCTACATGTTCACTATTCTTCAAATAACAAGTGGCAGCCATAGGAGTCAGGGTGTGTATAAAAGGCAGCATTCAGGTGAACATGGCTCTGTCCTGTCTGTGTGTGTATCTGTGATTATCACAGAAAGTTTAACTCAAAAACCGAGCAGTGGTGCAGTAGGATAGTTGTACAGTTGTGGGCATGGCAAGGGCTCAGTAGTTGCTCAGCACCACGTGCACCCCATTGTTTACTTCATTCTCTCTTTTAACCTGTTGCCTCCTCTGGGTCTCCGGGTCTCCTGTATTCCAAATTGGGGTCACCCTGACCTGCACAACTGTAAACTGAAGCAAAGGAGACACCTCTGGGTGTGAAGCCCAGGTGTCTTCCGTGTGCTGGGTCTCTCTGCCTCAACACTGGATCTGAGCACTCTGTGGCAGGGGATGAGCCAGCAGGGCAGGACTGGTCCTGTCACAGGAAAGAGCAGGCTTCCCCCAGCACCTTCTCTAGGACGTGCATACGTGGAGGTAGGCTTTATGACATCTTGGGGTCAATTCTGGTCATCCTGTTCTTTCATGACCTTTTCCAGTTGGTTCAAGTTACTTGAGACTCAGAACTTGCTCTGATGGCACTATTTTGTCTTCTTTTTTTCTGGTCCCGGGGATAGATCCTTGCATCCCAAAGCACTGAGCTGTGCCTAATAGCAAAACTTATCAAGAAAATGGCTGCTGCCTGCCGCTTCTTTGTTGGGGGGGGGTGCGTTTCGAAACAGGATTTCTCTGTGTATCCCTGGCTGGCTGTCCTGAAACTTGCTTTTTATACCAGGCTGGTCTCAAACTCAGAGATCCACCTGCCTCCATCTCCCAAGTGCTGAGATTAAAGGCATGCGCCACCACCACCCTACCTTTTTTTAACTTTTAAAATTGTATGTGTATGAGTGTTTTGCCTACATGTGTGCCACATTAAGTGCTTATGGAGGTCAGTGAGGGCATCAGATCACCTGGAATCATAGTTATAGATAGTTGTGAACGGCCATGTGGGTACTGAGGAGCAAGTGCTCTTAACCAATGAGCCATCTCTCTAGCCTCAGGAAAATGGTTTCTAATTCAGTATTTTTTTTTTTCTCACTTGTGTTAACATCGGTGTCTTAGATCAGGATGATCTTGAAAAGCAGTAATTGGCTTTCTTTTCCAGCTGATTTCTGAGGAAGGAGTGAACAGTCTGAATGTCAAGGAATTGCAGGCAGCATGTCGAGCACGAGGCATGCGAGCCCTTGGCGTCACAGAAGACCGTTTGAAGGACCAACTGAATCAGGTATGTGGCCTTAGTGCTTAGTGGCTTGGGGCAGATTTGTAGCTTTCTCCTCCGTTAGGAATTATCTACCTTTGCTCCAGACCAGCACAGGCCCGAGTGTGTGTGTGTGTGTGTGTGTCTGTGTGTCTGTGTCTGTGTGTCTGTCTGTGTGTGTCTGTATCTGTGTCTATGTGACTCTGTGTGTGTCTGTGTGTGTTTTCAAACTAGAAAAGCCCTAAGGTTGGGGTATGTCCTGAGTGGTATGTGTAAGGCCCAGAATTCTATCCTTAACACTGCATGGGAGTACACACATAACACACACACCTGAGCATGATGGTACAGAAGGATCCTGACACAGAAGGATCACTGAGTTTGAGGGCAACCTGGCTTTAGTGTAAGACCCTGTCTCAGAACAAACAGAGAGAAAGAAAGGTCAGTTGATGGACTGGTAGCCTAGCACGCACAGGGCCCTGGGTTGGATCTCTAGTACCATCTGATGGTTGAACACATCTGTAATCCTGGCACTCAAGATGTGGAAGCAGGACAGTCAGATTTTTTTTTTTTTTTTTTTTTTTTTGGTTTTACGAGACAGGGTTTCTCTGTATTGTTTTTGAGGCTATCGGTCCAGCCTGGCCTCGAACTCACAGAGATCCGCCTGCCTCTGCCTCCCGAGTGCTGGGATTAAAGGCGTGCACCACCACTGCCCGGCTGACAGTCAGAAAGTTAAGACCACGTTCAGCTAAAGACCAAGTTTTGGGACACCCTCCCAACTTGACTGGGTTTGCGTCCACGCTCTCAGCTACCCTGTACTGGCCCTCTGTGAGTATGTGGCACTGTACCTTGCCTCAGCTTAAGGTTCCCGACGCAGTAGTCCCAGTACAGGTCTGTGGAAGTGGGTGGTGACCTTTCATATCAGAAGGCTTAGTAGACGGGAGATACGAGCTTGGTCTTCCTCCTTCTCAGCGTCACACCTGGGCGCCCTTGGCAGTTGTTCACCTGCCACTTCCCATGTGCTCTTCACATGTGGCCACGGATGAGTGAGCACCCACTTTCCCATTAAACACATTTCTGCAACCTTTTCTTACCATTTATCTTCCAGGGCCTTCTCATCACATAGGTAGGCTACCAGCACAGACCTAAAGGGTGTGTACATTGTCGAACCAGAGAATCAAGGTCTCAGTCATCTGACCTCTGCCTTTCTTCTGCTGCTCAGCCTTTTCATACATTCTTAGCATTTCTTCTTCTTCTTTTATGTGTATCAGTGTTCTGCCTACATGTATGTATATGATCATATGCATGCCTGGTGACCTTGGAGGTTAAGAGAAGATGTTGGATCACCTGGAACTAGAGTTACAGATAGTTGTAAGCATCCATGTATGTGTTAGGAATAGAACCCAGGTCCTCTACAAGAACAACTGCTCTTAACAGCTAAACTGTCTCTCTAGCCCCTCTTCTCATCTTCGGCCCTGTGTTCAATGTGTGCACAAAAGATAACAGCTTTTTCTGTCCACTTGAAAGATTGTCTTGATGTCACTAAGGTATCCTGATGGCACAGAGCCTGTGGCATGCCTGTATGTGAGTGTGAACTCGTTTTATGTTCTTGTTGGAGGTGAGAGGACAACTATCAGGAACCTTGTGGGATCTGGGAATCAAACTCAAGTTGTCAAGTCTATAAATAAATGTCTCAAGCCAGATGTGGTGTAGCACGCCTTTAATCTCAGCACTCAGGAAGGCAGAGGCAAGTGGATCCCTGAGTTTTCGGCCTGGTCTACAGAGTGAGTTCCAGGACAGCCATGCTACACAGGGAAACTCTGTCTTGGGGGTGGGGGATGATGTCTCTACCTGCTAAGCCATCTTGCCAGCCTTCAGTTTGATCTTAGCATAGTGTTTGGGGTTCAGCTAGAGGTTGCACATACGTATGCTAGGCAAACCCTGTGTCACTGAGCTACAGCCGCCGCCCTCTAAAAGTTTTGTTTGTTGTGTGAGTCCAGGTCTCACTCTGTAGCTCTGGGTATCCTAGGCTCACATGTAGCTTAGAACTCAGAGCAGAGACCCACCTGCTCCTGCCTCCTGAGTGCTGAGATTAAAGATAATGTGCCACCACATACTGCCTGCCCTTCAAATTTTTAAAAAGAACAATATTTCTAGATAAGATCTCCTATATGACCAGTCTGATCTTGAATTTCTAGGTATCCTGCATCTAAATTTTTTTTATTTATATCTAAACACTTGGGCCAGTACGGTGGATCTGTGAGTAAGGGTGCTTGTCTCCAAGTTTGACAACCTGAGTTTGATTCCCAGAACCCATGTGATAGAAGGGGAGAGATGACTCCCAGAAGTCATTCTCTTGACTTCCTGGGCCTCTGTGCCATGTGCTGCTACCCCTCCCAAATAAGCAGGTGTAAATATATGAATAAAAACACAAAGGGTACAAATAGTATTGGGTATAAGTAATATATATGTATGGTACTCTAAGCATTTTTTTAAGTGTCAGGCTGTAATAGCCCATGCTGCCAGTAGATTGTATGATCCTTCTGCCTTAGCTAGTGTAAGAATTACAGTTATGCACCACCATCAGCCAGTGTACTAGCTTGTTTTTAAGCAAGTAACCATTCTCAAGGTACCTGGAACTGATGGTCAACTGTTCAGTTTACTAAGGTGTGTATGCTTTATGTTATATATATTGGATATTTTAATCTTTATTTTATGTGTATGGGTGTTACATGTATGTTTGCACACCTCGTGCATACAGGTCCCCATGGAGGTCAGAAAAGGGTGTCAGATCCCTCAGAACTAGAGTTACAAACATTTGTGAGCTGCCATGTAAATGCTAGAAACTGAACCCAGGCCCTTTGCAGGAGTAGCAAGTGCTCCTTCCAGCCTCTGAAAGTTAGAAATATCGTCTTTGGGAAATGTATTTTAGTGACTTAATGAACTATTTATTGAGTCATGTTTGCTGTGGTACCCAGACTCTATATCCCTCAATTAAGCCAAAGCCACAGAAGGGAACTCGGTGGCAATCTGTTACCTTGAGGCACTGGGACCGTGGGTCAGGCAAGGACAGCACGTCCAGTGAGTGTGTTTGATTCCAGTGGCTGGACTTGCACCTGCATCACGAGATCCCCACGTCACTGCTCATACTGTCCCGGGCCATGTACCTCCCAGACACCCTCTCACCTGCTGACCAGCTCAAGTCCACTTTGCAGACCCTTCCAGAAATCGTGGTATGTATTGTCAGAAGATCTTTTGACTCTTGATCTTTGTGGGCTTGGTACCCTCACCTCCACAGCTCTGGGATCCTCTCTACCTTGGCCTTCCTGTCTTCTTCACCAGCTCCTTGGTTTGTCTCCCTGCCCAGCCCTCTGTGTGGCACGTTGCAGGCATGACAGTGCTAAGGTAGCAAATCTGAATTGAGGTATTTGAGTTTTGCTCTGAAACTCAAAACAGTCCTGATGGGCGAGGAACCCTGGAAGCACCTCTAAACACTCAGGAGGCAACGCCCATCAGTGAACTCTGTTGTTTTGTATGAAGCCCAGGTGGGAACATTGCTCAGACAGAGGTAAGGGCATCGTAGGTCTGACGCCTCAGGCTCGCTAGCAATGGCCTTCTTTCTCTTTCCCTCCAAGGCCAAGGAAGCTCAGGTGAAAGTGGCAGAGGTGGAAGGCGAGCAAGTAGACAACAAGGCAAAGCTGGAGGCCACACTGCAGGAAGAGGCTGCCATCCAGCAGGAGCAACTGGAAGAGCTGCAGAGGGCTGCTAAGGCGGTGGTAAGCAGCCTGCACTGACTGACTCCGTGGGACCCACGGCTGTCCCACTCAAGTTTCCTAGAGCCTGTCTTATGCCGTGTATATGGTCCTCAGTCCTATCCTGTCTTCGCCTGTAGGGGTCAGAGTGGTACAAAGACACAGGAGTGCTTGACTGTAGAGCTATAGCTCTCAGGGACAGTGCAATAGAAGACAAGATGTTCTATCTATCTGGTCACCATTGGCATAGGAGCGGCTGACTTAGCGCCCAAGCAGGAGTCACCAAGGGACCACCTTCTCAGGGTTGTTTTCCTAAGACTTGCTGACTCCCCATAACTGTGCTCACTTCTTGGCCCTATGGTCTCAAAAGCAATTGCCTAAGTTATTCATGCACATCTCTTCACCCAGACTCCGTTCTGGAGATGGGCTGCGTGTTCTGACTCAATCTGTTGAGCTTCAGGTGGCCTGCTCATCCTGGGGCAGGGGAACTACTGCTGCTGGGTGATCTGTGGGTCTTCTTTATCACTTAGTAAAATATTCCAAGTGTGACCCATCAGTAGTATATGCAGAGTGTGGAACCAAAGCCTGGTGACCAAGGTGACCGTGTAGTACTGCTTACATTTCAGAAGGACATCCAACCAGAAGTAGTAGAAGCCACCATTCCTGGGAAGCCAGGGGCCGAGCTTCAGCCCGAAGTGCCTGATGTGATGATCCTGTCCTCAGAGACACTGAAGGATACGGCGCCTGTGCTGGAAGGTTTGAAGGTGAGCTGTACGTGACCAGGGGAGGAATGAAGCTGGGCTGTGGGTTCCTTAGCTTCTAAAGAAGTCTTGCTGGGCAGGGCATCCTCTTACCCTCCAACCAGTCCACACTTCAGACCCTCCCAGAGGTCATGGTATGTACTGTTGGGAAACCCCATTGACTCATTCACTTTGTGGGTAGAGGGGTCACCTCCACAACTATGGAGCCCCTCCAGGGACACTTTTACTCCCTGGTGAGATGAAGTAGTGGCCTTAGGGGTATGAGAAGCTTAGAGCCTGTGACACTAAGATAAGGCTGTCAGGCTACTCATGGGTTTCTAGGCCCTTGTCCTTCTGTTGGTCAGTGGGAGGGGAAATGAAGGCTGGGCCTTCAAAGCAGAACTTTCTCTGTAGAAGCCCACCCTGGTGTCATTTGCTTGGTGACTGAGGCTCCTTAAGAAATTCCTGTCAACTTGTTGTCAATAAATTAGACAGAACATGAAAAATCTTCTGAGTCCATCTGCCTGAGATGCTCCAGGGATATCCCACATAAAGGAGCAGATGTTCAAGTGTGGTGGGTGATGAAAACTCTTAAATGGATAGAGACAACTTGGTAGGTGAACAAGAAAGAGAAGGAGAGAGAGGGAAAGAGAGGGAGAGAACGCTAGATGAAAGCTGTGTGTTCAGGAAGGTCTCTGCCTGGGATCCTGTAGGATGGCAAAAGCCCTGTGTCTTGAAGGGAATGGATGATCAGGATCATATTCAGGGCTCAGAGAAAGGAGGTAAAACTTGCTCTTGATAAAAGCAGGAAGTGTGGAGGGCTGAGGCCTGGCAGCTGTCTTTAACAAATAATGGCCTTTGCAAGAAGGGGTGTGAAAGTTTCTGACCAGGGTCTGGTCACTGGAATTTTGGAGAAGACAGTGTGAGTGAGCCCAGCAGAGCCTAGTGGGTGCCTTTGAAGACTGGCCTGTGGGGAGCAGGCTGCTGCATGGCCCAAGAGACCCCAGAACAGACATGTGGTGTGGTCACAGCTAGAAGGTCATGGTAGTGACAGAGGTCATCCAAACCTGGACACAAGGTTGGTTCCCATACATTCCTGCAAGAAGCAGACTGTAGAGGCAGAGACAAATGATCCCTGGGGTTTAATGATCAGCCACCCTAGCTGAATTGGTAACCCCCAAGTTCTAGTCTAGACTCTGTCTCAAAAAATCAGGTGGAGGATGGAGACATGGCTCAGTAGTTACACTTCTCTTGTTCAAGTTCCGTTCCCAGCAGCCATATCTGATGGCTCACAACCACCTGTAACTCCAGCTGCAAGGGACCTGATAACCTCTCATCTCTCTGGGTACCTACACTTATGTGCACATTCCCACATACACACATACAATTAAAATGTTAATTTTCTTTAAAGAACTCTCAGATGTAGCATAGTAGCTCATGCCTTTAATCCCAGTACTCAGGAGGCATCGACATACATATATAAATAACAAATTAATAAATAAGCCTCTCACAACTTAATAAATAAGACAAATAATTTTTTAAATTGTCAATACTGAGCCAGATGGTACAGGTTTGTAATTATGGCTACTCGATAGGCTAACACAGGAGATTCACAAGTTCAAGGACAGCCTGGACGATTTAAATAAAAATAAAATAGCACAGCTTAAAGAAATGCCTTGGAGGTCAAGAACACTGGCTGTTCTTCTTTAAGACCTAGGTTTGCTTTTCAGCACCCACGTGGCAGCTCACAACTGTTGACTCCAGTCCCAGGGGACCCAGTGCCTTTTCTAGTCTCTTCAGGAACAAGACAGGCATGTGGTATACAGATATACATGTAGGCAAAACATACACATAAAAATAAATGCTTTTTTAAAAAATGTAAAATAGGGCCAAGGATGTGATTCAATAGTGCTTGTATAGCATGCTCAGGGTCCTAGGTTCAGTGCCCAGTACTGGGAAAAAAAAAAAATGTGACCTTCCATCTAGTATTGGAGAGGGTGTGGAGGGCCTAGATCACTTTGGAAACACTTTGATCACTTTGATAGTTTTCTAAAGCATCAAACTCATACCCTATGATCAGCTGCACTGCTGCTGGGCATTGCATACCAATGGTTATGCACAGACAGACATTCACAACAACTGTCATTGTAGTCACTGAAAGCCAATAGGAAGGAAAAAGTTGTGCTTTGATGTTGCTATCCCCATTAGAAATATTTTACCATTGGATGCCAAAATAAGTGAGTTGGTCAAAGAGGCAGAGTTGGTTCCTCTCCTATAAAGTTCTAGAAAACGGGCTGGAGAGATGGCTCAGAGGTTAAAAGCCCTCTTCTGACCTGCAGGCATACATGCACACAGAACAGTGTATATATAATAAATAAATGGATTGCTAAATTAAAAAGTTCTAGCCAGGTTTTGGTGGCTCATGCCTTTAATCCCAGCATTCAGAGGCAGAGGCAAGTGGATCTTTGTGAGTTTGAGACCAGCCTGGTCTACAAGAGCTAGTTCCAGGACAGCCTCCAAAACAATACAGAGAAACCCTGTCTCGAAAAACCAGAGAGAGAGAGGGAGAGGGAGAGAGAGAGAGAGAGGGAGAGAGGGAGAGAGGGAGAGGAGAGAGAGAGGGAGAGAGGGAGAGGAGAGAGAGAGAGACAGGAGGCAGGTCAGTCTTGCCTGGGGATGGGATTCTGGGGAATGTAAGGGAGCATTTGGGGATAAGTAGGTGCTTACTCTGGTGCCTATGGGATGAGTGTGTTGTGACACAGTGCACCAGGGAGACACAGAGAGAGTTGTCACAGCCAGCATAGCCCAGAGCTGAGCTCCAGCTCCCTTGAGGCTGTCCTCAGGTGGTTGCCAGAGCACTTGGTGTGAGCAGAGAGGCTCTCAACATTAACGACAGAAGCCATTTGTTCCCTTGACTTGGGCTTATCTTCTTACTCATTTCTTACAGGGAGAAGAGATAACCAAGGAGGAAATTGACATCCTCAGTGATGCCTGCTCTAAGATAAAGGAACAGAAGAAGTCCCTGACCAAGGAGAAGGAGGAGCTGGAGCTGCTGAAAGAGGATGTCCAGGACTACAGTGAGGTGGGTGAGCAGACGATGCAGGCGTATAGACCATTGCAGGGAGCCCGCCCTTCATGAGCTTCTCAGAGCCCACTGACACTCAGAGGGTGGGTAAAATACAGCTTTGTCAGACCCCAAAACTTCAACCAACACTCCTGTCATGTATGTAACAAGGTGACCAGAGAGAATTTGGAAAGAAAAGTCAAATGGAAAATAAAATTTGACTTGTGATATAGTTGGGCAGTAGAGCACAAGGCCTAGCATATACAAGCCTCTAGCTTAGAGTCCTAGCACCAAAAAAGAACATGAGTTTATCCCAAAGCTTCGCCATAGTGATTCTAATTGGGCTACTTTATAGGTAAATGACACCCTTGTTAGTGCTAAGTAGACAGTGATAGCACGGTATCTGCACCCCAGTGTCTGTCACATGCACCCCAGTGTCACATGCATAGTTTGGCCACTTGACACATGAAACCTACTTTCATAGTGCTCCCCAAGGGACTTCTTTCTTTTATCTAGTGACCATTCCTCCCTCTCTCTCCCTTTCTTCTTCCCTTCCCTCCCTTTCTTTCTTTCATAGTGCTGGATTGATCCCAGGGTCTTGTGCATGCTAGACAAGCATTGTGCCACTAACTGCATCCTCAGCCCCAACAGACACTTTTCTAAATCTGAGCTAACAGTGCTATTATTCCCATGCTGTTGGGCAAGTAATGATTTGGAGATTGCTAAAAAAAAATCAGTTTGCTATTTCTCATCTTCCCTACGGTAGGGTAGCTAGCTGTACGACTTCTCCATCAGAAACCACATTTGTCACCAGATAGACAAGACAGTGCCTCATTCTACTCTGCTCTTACCCTGTCCCTGTCGTTCCTGCTCCATGTAAAGAAAGAAGGTGCTTAGTATTCCTTGAACCTTTGTTTATCCTTTTTGATTTCATTTATTTTTATTTCACATGCATCGGTGCATTTGCCTGCATATATGTCTGTATAAGGGTGTCAGATCCCCTGGAGCTGGAGTTACAGACAGTTGTGAGCTGTCGTGTGGGTGCTAGCAATTGAACCTGAGCCCTCTGGAAGAACAACCAGTGATCTTAACCACTGAGCCATCTCCCTGGCCCCTATATGTTTATTCTTTAGTGACTACAAATGAAGTTGATATTCAGAATAGATTTTTTCCCCTCTAATACCAAAAAAAAAAAAATTGAGCTTACAAAAATACAGGTGAACTGCTAAACCAAAAAATTAATAAAAACAAATTTGCATAGTAAACATAAGATCTTCTAATTTTCAGCCAAGCAGTGGTGGTGCACACCTTTAATCCCAGCACTTGGAAGGCAGGGCAGGAGGATCTCTGTGAGTTTGAGACCAGCCTGGTCTACAAGAGCTAGTTCCAGGACAGCCTCCAAAACAATACAGAGAAACCCTGTCTCAAAATAAAACAAAAAACAGATTCTTCTGAGACTGAATTCTTTCATTTGGTTTTTGTTTTGTGGTGTTAGGGAATCAAACAGGATCTTGTGCATAGTAGGAAGCATTGTACCACTGAACCACAATCCAGCACAGATTCATAATTTAATTTCTTTGTCAAGCTGAAACTAATATAGAGTCCTCCCTCTTTTTTTGATACAAACTTTTAAAAATTAGGACTTACAGGAGATCAAAAAGGAGCTTTCAAAGACGGGTGATGAGAACTACATCGAAGAATCCAAAGCTAGCAAGAGGCTGACAAAGCGAGTCCAGCAGATGATCGGGCAGATTGATGGCCTAATTGCACAGCTGGAGACGAGTCAACAGAATGGCAATCTGGGCCCCCAGGAGAGATCTCCAGCAGGGTAAGTGAGCCGTGAGCCTATTCTAGCATGGCCTGCAGCTGGCAGGTGCTTTTGCTGGGATCCAGCTCCAAAGCATATCATTCTCTGGCCTGCCCATCCCACCTAGTGCTCAGGAGCAGCCAGGATCTTCTTTCTCTTTCCTTCACAGCTCAGATCTCCTCCCTGCCTGTGTCCCCTGACCTGTCTTTCCTCTCTTTCCATGGTGCCATCCCCTTGCGCCTTGGTCTTAACCACACTTGGCTCTCTCTGCTTCCTCTCAGTCACACCGCTGTGAGCAGTTTGCCTTCTGTGGCCCAGCTGTGAGTGATCCTGACCTAGACTCTACAATGAGGGCAGGTGGCTGTAGCTGGGCTCTGCTTCTGCTCCAGACCCTGTACCTAGAGGCCCTTGACAAACACAAGCCTAAGGACCTATGGTGCTCTCCACTCTGGGGATGTGCACATGTATGTGGGTGCCCATGGAATCCAAAAGAAGGTGTCAGATCCCTCAGAGCTGGAATTACAGACAACTGTGAGCCATCCAACATGGGTTCTGGGAACTGAGCTCAGGTCTTCTGCAAGAGCAGTAAGCGCTCTTAACCACTGAGCTTTCTCTCTGGCCTCAAGATTTTTTCTTTCAGTTTTATGTGTATGTATGTATGGTATATGTGAGTATGATGTTTGTATATGTGATGTGTGCTTATGTGCACATGGAGGCTGTCAGCCTGCAAGCCCATGCATGACCTTCCTGCCTCTGCCCCCACCCAAAAGAACAGGGGTTAGACAAACAGGTGACTACTCCCAGCTTTTTACATGGGTTCTGAGGACTCCGGTCCTTGTGCACTACGAGCACTGATGTTTTCTATTAGTCTCCATGCTGGCCTTGCATCCTAAAGGGAAAGAGCCTGAGGATCTCACTGTGGGAGGAGTGCCAGTTCATGCATGTGGGTAAGGCATGAGGCTGAGCACCTGGCCAATATCACATGCAGTCTACACTCCCCAGGGAGAGTGTCATCAGTGTCAGTGAGCTCATCAGCGCCATGAAGCAAATCAAGCACATTCCAGAACACAAGCTGATCAGTTTGGCCTCAGCCCTGGATGAAAATAAGGACGGCAATATCAACATCGATGACCTTGTTAAGGTGGGTCTCAATGAGGAATGAGCCAGGCGGGCTGGCCTGGCTGCTTTTCTGCTTTAGGGCCCAAGGGTTTGGGGAGGGCCTGCTTATTCAGAGCCTTAAGACTCTCAGGAAGGCACTAGAGAGATGGCTCAGCAGTTAAGAGACTGGCTGCTCTTGCAGAGGATCAGGGTCCAGTTCCCAGCACCCACATGGCAGCCCACAACTGTCTGTATCTCCAGCTCCAAGGGGATCTGGCACCCTCACACAGACATGCATGCAGATAAAACACCAATGCACATAAAATAAATACATCTTTTGGGTTTTTGGTTTTTTTTCTTTTAAAGACTGTATCAGGAGGTTGGGTCTGCAGGCCCAAGTGTCTCAGCCCTTTGCTGTCATTTGAAATCATACTGGAATTAAGAAGTTATAAAATGGCCTGCAGGCAGAATACTGTATACCTAATGAATAAATAAATCTTAAAGAAAAGTCATAAAAGTTATAGACATAATGGTGAGATAAAAAATGAGTCTCTGCCCTGCCACAGGCCCACTCCAGCATGTCTCCTTGTTCTGTTTCTACATGTACCATAGTATCCTGCATCCCTATTAGATCTGGGGAACAGGGTGAACACACCTGCCAGGACCCTTTTGGGAACTGCTGAGACCCGAGAGACTGAGTGGGTAGAGAGCATGTAGGGATAGTGGCTAAGCTCCGGGTACATCGGCCCACAAGTTGCAAGTCAGGGGACTTCTGGATTCCAGCCTGAAAATTATCATGGGCCTACTTAAATCATAAGTCATGTTTTTGAGGGGGAAAAAATTGCCTTCATGGTTCTCAGCACACCTGGCAAGTTAGTGATTTTTCTAGATAGAGCCAGAAATACTGGCTAATTACCTTTAGTTCCATTTCAAAAAAAGACACTATCAAACATCCATGCTGAGCATTTTCCACACTCTCCCCTCGGTCTTCATGACAGGAGCAGATATACCCCAATGCCTACCCTCTTGCTGCAACAGGGAAGTCACATTCAGGCCAGGTACTAGGTCTCCAGCAATATGGCAGGGCCATGCTGGCTGGAATAGGGACTTGATGCCACAGTCTTGCTATGAAGTACATGGCCTTGGGGGTCTGAGACTCAGTACCAGAGCAGCAGGAGGAACCCAGGCACCCATAGCATGCAGTGAAGTGGCAGTTGCCTGGCTCAGAGGAGCCAAGCCCTACTTCCCCGAGCTGTCCCCTGGGATGCAGAGGCAGAGCACCTCCTAAGCCCCCCTCTCCTGTGTGCGTAGGTAATCGACTTGGTGGACAAAGAAGATGTTCAGATCTCCACCACCCAGGTAGCCGAAATTGTGGCCACATTAGAGAAGGAAGAAAAGATTGAAGAAAAGGAAAAGGCCAAGGAAAAGGCTGAGAAAGAGGCCGCAGAAGTGAAGAATTAAAACTGCCTGGCTTTTGGCCCCACGGGGTCTGCCTTCATCATGCTACACCAACCACAGTGGGGTGACACAAGAGTGATTGCTTTGAGGGGATTCTTAGTGGCAAATCTAATATTTTGTCTGGAATAAATCAGAAGCTTCCATAATCAAGCAATTTTTAATTTTCATCATTCCATGAAGATTCAGTCAGGCTGAAGCCTTAGAGCCCTCTGGGTGATTGTGTCTGGACTCATGTCATGGTGTGGTACTAAATAGCCCTAACCGTTGGGTTAAGGGTACAGCCACAAGTAGGATCATAGCCTTACACTGACCCTAGCTCCAAAGGTAGCTTGGGCCAGCTAGGTAGGAAGGCATTTCCCTATGTATGTCCTTACTTGCTCAGGGTCTGACCAAGCCTGTCCCTTGAGAGGAGAGTGAGAACCACCTGTGTGGAGCCAAGTGGCTGTGCCTGCCTTTCCTCAGAGGCCTTGGGATAGGAACTAGAGAGACACAAATGCAGACCTCCTCTGCTCTGAAGACACTGGAGTCCGTCTAGGAACTTGAAACGCAGTGTACACAGATCTGTATGCTCACACCTCTACAGTTGTGTCTTAACTACTGGTCCCCGACAGCAGTGTCTGTCTTGTGTGGATTTTGAAGCATGTTGACTGGAATATTCTCAATTTACCATTGATCTCCACCTAACTCTTTAACTGACTAGTACTGAATTTCCACACATGACCATCCGCCTAGTTCATGAGTAATACCTTAATTAGTGAGTGACACACACTGAAGAAGCCTTTGAAACTGACATCTTTTCTACTGGGCAATCCACATTGCTGAGTCGGCTTCAGGGACGGAGCTGACATCTGCATCCTGAATATACCTGGGGTTCTATGTGGCTCTTAACATAAAATTTAAATCCTATCACAGGACAGTGGCCAAGATGGGCTTCACAAGGGTGTCTCAGCGTGTTGCAGACTCAAGCTTCTTTAGCACAAATGCTCATGGCTGTGCTCCTGCCACCAAGCAGTGAGGAAGTAGTCCTGTGGTACCTCAGAGCTTTCAGCCTAGTGTTCTCTGTCTGCTAATGGCTCACTGGCACCCCTCTGAGGAGAGCCTGCACTAGCTCAGAGTCCAGAGCTCTTTGCTTAGTGGCCAGCAACCTTTCTTATTTGGAGATGGCTCCTTGATCAGGCCAGAGTGGGGTATCCTGTGGCCTCACCCCCACCCTCCCAGTGTAACTCCATCCTAGGAGCACAGAGAGCAAGATCTTGAGTTCAGCTTGGGCAATTAGCAAGACTGTCCAGAAAAAAAAAAAAAAACCTGTCTTGGGACTCCAGACAGGATTTGGAAGATGTACAGAGGAGCAACTAGAATGGAACCTTCTCAGTTTCTTGAAACTTTTGTCTTAAAGGAAGCACGTGATGCTAACAAGAGTAAGATAATTCTCACATGTAAACCTGTTCAGAATTAGCAGTGGAAGGAGCCTAGTAAATGTATGGTCACATCTGTGAACCCTGGTGTACCCAGCAGCCTAGTTCCAGCTGTCAGTGTATACTTCTGAGAACAAGATTGTGGTTGTCAAATGTGTCCCCACAGTGGAGGGTCTGTCCAATAAGCAGCATTCTGGAGCCGGTCCTGTGTCTACCTATTGTCTTTATCCTTATTGTATTACTGGGCACTGTCAGTGACCCTGTGTTAGCTGTTGCTGGCTTAGGTATTTTCTGCTGTCCTGCTACTCTAGACTCTGCCCTCACAGGTCACCATGTCCCTGGAAGTGTGGGTTCACCCTGTGAGGTTGTCCGGCCTTAGCACACACATGTGCTTGAGGGTCTAGCAGTGGGTGCTTGCTTTGGTTTTTGGAACTATCTCCACATCTGCTTGTTTCATTGCTTGACTTTAGTACAGCTGGGTCAGGGTTAGAAATGGCAACCTTCAGTGGTGGTGGCGAACACCTTTAATCCCAGCACTCCAGAGGCAGAGACAGGTTGATCTCTGGGTTCAAGGGCAGCCTGGTCTAAAGAGCATGTTCCAGGACAGCCAGGGCTATACAGAGAAACCCTGTCTTTCTTAAACTACCACACCACCACCACCTCCTCCTCCCAAAAAGAAAAAGAACTACCAGGCTCATGACTGAGGACTGTAAATGAGCTCAGTATTTGGAAGCTGGCTGTGTTCAACTGTCGTAACTGCTGTGTACCTCAGTGCTTGCCCAGGGGGCAGATGTCCACACCTGTTAAATGAAGCTAGGGTTTATGACACAGGTATCTTGTGTTCTCTCCATTCTGAACCACCTCTGACACAGGACTTGGGAAGTTGGAGTCTGAAATCCAGGCTCCTTTTGGACTGTCAGCATAAATAAGGGCACCATGCAGTTCTGAAAACATCCTCATAGCCTTAGGCTGTGTCTCCTGGGACCATAGTAGAGGAACAAGTTCTGTATCCTCTTGTGACTTCCAGGGATCCCAGAGCCTCCAGCTGTGTCACATTTAAACATCTTCCATGTCCATGTAACAGCCCAAAGGGATACTTCTGAGTCCTGAGCAATCTGACTAGCCAAGAAATGGAAGGGAAGCTCAGGCCACCCTAAGCTAATGACTGTGCTGTGGGCACCAGGTGTGCTCAGATTTTAGAGGGACTTTGCCTTCCCCTCAGCCCTCAGTGAGTGCCAGCTCACCTTCAGGGGCTTGAGCCTTGGTTCCAGGCTCTTGCCTTGTGGGACCTATCTGAGGAGATCTGTACCCCTCACCCTGGTACAGCCCTGGTTTGTGGAGTCTGACAAGCAAGTATTTCTTAAGACTACAGGCTGACAGGGCCCTGTGAGACTGGCAGGCTGCCTGGAATGATGTTCTCTAAACAACTTGATGTAAGGAGGTGACTGAATAAAGTGCCACTGTTGACTTGTCTGCTGTGTAATGGTTTGTCTAGCTTAGTAGTTCTGACACCTAACCATGCTCTCCCAGCCTGCAGAGCCCTTTGGATGGCCTCAAAACTTGTTACCTCACAGCCCCACATTGTGCCTGTACAGGGTGGGCAGGAACTGGGACATTGGCTGAGTTCCAGGGAAGTAGAGCCTGTGCCCACACTAAGTGTCCTACTCAGTCTCTTGGACAGAATCCAGCCACAGGGGCATGTAGGAAGCAATAGACCCCGAGGAGGCAGCTTCCTAAGTCCCACCTTGATGCTTACTGTGGGGTGGCTCAGCTGGGAGGAGGGTCTGAGCAGCACAGTAAAGGTATAGTATCCATCCCCTGGTCTTCCCAGGACACTAGCCTGTAGCCATTCTTGGCTTCTTCTAGAATGCTTACGATTATATTGGTCCCCAGGATCAAAAGGTACAAGTTGCAGGGCAAGAGTAGGAACTGCTTGAGGGTGGGGACAGCCATTCAAAGGGCACAGCAAACATTCATATTTAGTAAGTAGAAATCCATTCCCCAAGTGACTTGAGGAAAGAGCCTTATATGCCAAGGAGTCGGTGTATGATTGTGCCCAATTCTCTCATTGGGAAAACAGGGTATTTGACACACAGAATCAGTTTTCTGACCTTCTTGGGAAGACAATTCCTTTTTAAAGATTTGTTTTGCTGCAAGTATGTATTGTACCATGTGCATGCCTACTACCCACAGAGACCAGAAGAGGTTGTCATACCCCTGGAACTGGAGTTGGTAGTTACTACCATCACGTAAGGTTAGGAATAAAAGCCAAGTCCTCAGAGCAGCAATTACTCAACTAAATCACTGAGCCATCTCTCCAGCCCAGAGAATAATTCTTGCTACTGGTCCTCAGACCACTGAGGACACAGTTACATGCCAGTGGATAAGCAGGAGTGTTCTGGGAGACAGCCTGTCCCTGATGCTAGCCAGAGCTAGCCAGGAAACCATCCATCACCACTGCCTCCCATATCCAAAAGGCAACAGTCAGATAGAGAGATTCCTCGAGAGGAGACTAGACACAGCAGGAGGAACCTGGGCTCAGTTAAGACATAGATTTGAATGCAAATCCAATGCTTGGTGGCAGAAGCCACTCACAGTTTGCTCTTTGGGCAGTGGTCACCCAGTAGATTCTGGCGGTACAGCCCAAGGCCCAAACCTCTACCTCTTCTAAGGTGGCAATGGGAGTATCATGGACAAGAGTGGCCTGACCTATGACCCCTGTCCCTCTCAAGACCACTTCTGTCACCATCGACCAACCCCTTGGTGTTCAAATCTTTCCTTGAACTTAAACCATAGGAAACTATGCTCAGCATGGCACTAGAGGGCGCCAGGTTGACACAGCTGACCCAGGCAGTGTCAAGCCTGTTTCAGGGGTAAGAATATATGCATCTCGTGCCACGCCCGCTCACACCCTCCCTCCCTGATCACTATCATCAGATGTCTGTGTGGCTCAAGTCTCAGGCATGAAACTGTCTGGAGCCCGTTATAAGGTTGCTATAGTCAACCAAGGAGAGCTAGGCCTACAGTTTCCTCTAAAACCCAGTACACCTCCCCAAGATCCAATTTCAGCTGTCTAGAACCAGGATTTCAGTCACCTTGGCTATGCAAGTCTCCTAGGTGGGCCTAGTTCTATCAAGATGTGGAACCAGAAAATTCATTCACTCCTCAGGTCCTCTGCCAAGGTTAGACAGCATGACAGATGAGACGAATATAGGAAGGAAATGCTAAGTTCTCTCTGCATTGTCCTGGGACTCGTTATATTGATTAGGTGGCTTCCAAACTCAGATCCCCTGCACCGTGCTTGGCTCAGTGTAGATCACTTAAGCAAGGGTCTGGCTACCTGGCTTTCCCAAAGAGATTACTACATATACTGGAAAATACCCTCTATCTTCATGGAATCCCTCCCCAGTCAAGACAGCCAGGAAGCTGGAGAGGCCAAGAGCACTTCCTCCACACACCCATGATCCCCTCCCCATGGACACAACTCTATTGCATCCTGTTTTTGGAACCTCTAGACCAGTAACCCTGAGGTTTTCCATGCCACCTTCAGCCACAGGAAGACACCCCTGAGCCCAGCTGTCCTTACCTGGGTAAGGAAAAGCAAAGACAAAAATTAGTCCCCTTGGAGCCTAAGACCAGCACCTTGCTCTAGAGACCGGAGGCTGCTGAGTGTTATCCCTCCTCGCCTGTCACCTGGCCTGTCCCCACAGGCATAAGGACGCAGCTGTACAGATCCCAAAACAGAAGGTAAAGCACTCTAAAACCAGAGCCAGTTCTCACTTTATTTTCCAGAAAAAAAGTTGGCTATGTTAAAATCACATCTGCCAGTGTGGGATGACAAACTGTGCTGGGCCCTAAAAAAAAGTCACCCTGAGCCACTGTCCTGGCCCTGCTGGCTAATAGGCAAGGGACAGCCACCCAAGTCTAGGGCCCAGTAACAGTGCAAAAAGTAACAAAACTGAATCCACCACTCTTACTCCCAAGCTTTGAAAGGTAGCAGTCTAGGCTATAAAGTCTAGAAGCACTGCATAGGAAGTGTTAAGCCTACAGCAAATACAACTTATAAAGACTCAATAAATTATATATAGATATAGATATAAACTTGTAACATCTATTAACATCTGAACCTTCAGGCAGGGCTGGCCCCTCCATGGGCACAGGCTTCTGCCTAAAATACATATTAGAATAATCTGTATGAAAATACCAGTCACCTTGAAGTTTTTTTTTAATCTCCTAAAGAAGGTCCTATATAAATCTAATCCCCCATGAAAGAGGGCCAAAGGAAATAAAAACTGCTCACTGGAGCCATCTCTAACTCTCGAGGGCTGCTTGAGGTCCAAGGGCTGCCTCCAGCCCTGGGGGCCAGATGCACATTCTCAGCAACCCCTGAAATTCAGCGTAAACCTCTTCAGCTGTTAATAAGTTACAACTTAAAGTTTCTGCAATACCCTGGAGCTAAATACTATGAACCTGGGGTGTGGGGCTGGGGCTCTGAGGGATGATAAATAGCTTTACAAATATACAGGTCCAGGTACAAACAAAACTGTAGTGCCAGAAAAGCCCCTTGCTTCTTGGCTTGCCCTTGGCATTTTACCAGTGAGCACTATAGGGTATCTTGCTCCTCTGGGCCTCAGCTTTGCCTACCTCCATATAGATATTCTTTTATATATATTTGTATGTATATATCATACAGGACATGTATTTATATAAATGTACATTTGCTTCTGGAATAAACCTTTCTGAAAGTTATGGCTCCCACCTTCAGGTACCCGTAATTTCAGTCTGTGGGTCAGGGTGATTAATAGAAGGCCTAGAAGTGGAGAGCTGTGACTCACCACCAAGCACAAGGTGCCATGTAGGAGAGAGGCTCACCACATAGGGCAGAGCTTCCCTGCAGGCTCAGCTTTGGGCACCAAAAGGGCCAAGGTTCACCCTGGACATGGAGTACAGCCCTCTCTACAATGGTCCCTGGGAGGTGGCAGTGGGGAAGAATGAGGGAGCCAGAACCCCAGGGTTGCACAGGGTGGGCCCTCTTACATTCTACATTTGGTGCTCCTGACCCTGGCCAGTCAGAAGACCACTGTACAGCAGTGCATGTTCCCAAGGGGCTCTGCGCCAAGGACGGACGGACACACACACACACACACACACACACACACACACACACACACACACACACACACACACAGGAATTCCTGTCTGCTGTTGGTCCATCACACTGGGCTGGCTGGCGTCCACTGCACACCAGCAGTAACAGGGCGGGCTAGGGTCCGCGTAAACATTGGCTGGGGCTTGGTCTGTAGGACTGTTGGCCCCTCACGTCTGAGGTCCCCCATTACTGGGTGGACCTGAGGGCAGCAAGTCATGGGTGAACACAGAGTCATCTCCTGAGGAGCTGGAGCTAGGAGTATCCTGGCCACCTGGCGAGTACTGCTCAAAAGGCACCGATAGGTCCAGGTATTCCTGTTGGTGAACAAGGCTGTCAGGACTGTGCCTTGGCACCCTCTTCAATCCCATGGCCATCTGTATTCAGACTGTGACCCTAAAGGGCAGTCCCACCACTAGAGCTCCAAGGAACACCACCCAGAGGGAGCAGGATCGAGTGGCACTTACATCAGTTGATGTAACAGTGAGGATGCGATCTAGGTCCTCTACCAGCTGCTTGAAGGTGGGCCTCTGTGAAGGTACTGCATGCCAACACTCCCGCATGATCATGTACCTGTGGCAAGTACAGCTATTGAGTTCCTGGCCTGCAGCCAATCCCTACCTCACCCCAGAGACCCTGGTAGGTTCCCTGCCATTCCCAGGGACTAGGGGAGGGATAAGCAAGGGACGCTTTGCTCACAGGTCATGTGTGCAGTTGGCTGGCTTGTCCATGCGGTGGCCCTCTTTCAATAGCTTGAAGAGCTCTTCCACTGGGATGCCAGGATATGGTGAGCCCCCCAGTGTGAAAATCTCCCAGAGAAGGACCCCAAACGACCAGCTGCAAGGGAGTGAGTACAAAAGGCCAGTTACTCCTGACTCACTGCTGCAGCAGCCCTGCACCAGTACACACCACCAATGGGCAAGAGGTGGGAGTACCAGGGTAAGAAAGACTCCAGGGCTTGCTCTTGGCCCAATGAGGGGATACATGACAGCCTGAGAAGACCAGGACCCTCCCCCCATACTATGTGGGGACACATACACATCACTCTGGTGGGTGTAGACTCGGTCAAACAGGGCCTCTGGTGCCATCCACTTCACAGGCAGCCGGCCCTGGACAGAGGGACAAGTATTGGCTCTCAAGTGTCCACCGGTGGTGCACTGCACCCAAACCACCCTGGACCGGGGCTCACATTTGTGGTCTTCTTGTAGTAGTCTAGATTGTGCACATCGCGGGCCAGGCCAAAGTCTGCAATCTTCATCACATTGTCCTCAGTCACCAGCACATTTCTGGCAGCCAAGTCTCTGTGAATGCACTGAGGAGACATACAAGGAACCTGGGCTAAGCTGACACCTCCCCAGCCCAGGCAAGTTTGACATTCACTCTTCCACTCAGAGACCCCCTCCTGGCCTGGGACCTGTCTGTGCTCACCTTCTGGGAAGCCAGGTATTCCATGCCCCGGGCCACCTGGTAGGCACAGGACACTAGATCCTTGCAAGTAAGCTGTTCTTCTGGCAGCCTGCAGGCATCAAAGGAGTAGTCCATGCCTGGAGGCCGCCGCGCCCGCAGGAACTCTCGTAAGTTGCCCTTGGCTGCATACTCCACCAGCACGTACAGGGGCCCTGGAAACACACGCAGCTGAGACGCTGTGACACGGGAGCCCCCATCCACCAGCCCGCCCTCCTGTTGCACCTACCACCCTGTGTGCAGGCCCCCAGCAGGTTGATGATGTTCTTGTGCTTCCCAATCATCTTCATCATCTCCATCTCAGACACCAGGTCCGACAGGTCCTTGTCAGTGGCATCATCTGTGCCAGGAACAGGAGTGTCAGCTGATGGCCCCACAGCCCTCAGATGCCCTTCTCCTTCTCTCCCTTCTCACCTTTCAGCATCTTCACAGCCACTGTGACAGGCTTGGCAGTCCGGTCCTTGTCAATGCCAATAGCTTCTGCCATGACAACCTGGCCAAAGCAGCCTTCTCCAAGAGGCTTACCGAGTGTTAGCCTGGCCACAGAAACAGGGGCAGTGAGTGTGTGCCCAGAACTCCCAGGCCTCATAGT
Organism: Mesocricetus auratus; assembly: GCF_017639785.1. Classification (NCBI taxonomy): domain Eukaryota; kingdom Metazoa; phylum Chordata; class Mammalia; order Rodentia; family Cricetidae; genus Mesocricetus; species Mesocricetus auratus. Next base: position 13,959,201 of record NW_024429190.1, on the reverse strand, counting down.
CATGTGCCATTGTGTCCTGGAAGCCCTATGGGCATTTGCTAATGAAGACCAAGAGTAAACCTCAAATCTCACCCCGCACTCCTCCTGAGGAACATCTCATCCCACCTTCAACAGGTCCCTGCCCAGTAACGATCTAGCCCCCAGTCCCAGAACCCCCACCAAGTATACACTAACCCCCACCACCACTGACCGGGTCCTGGATAGCTCCCATTTGGGGTCAGCAGGCAGCTCAAGTTCAGAAACATTGGCCAGAACAGGACCTTCTCCAGAGGACAGCCGGGCGATGCGGACCAGGGGTGTGTTGGAGTTCATAGAGGAGTTGGATTCCAAGGATACCTGCTTGGGTCATCAGGGACAGGTTGGTACCACACAATGTGGGCTGAGCACTGGAAGAGCGGTAAGGCAGTATAGCCACTAGGGACAGCAAGGCCAAGTCCATGTAAGGCAGAGTGCGGGGGTCAAAGAAAGGGCTGACTGCTCTGACTTCTATAAAGTGGTGACTAAAGACCACTAAAAAATATTTTACACCTCAGAATTTGGGCTCCATGTGGAGAACAGAGATAGGGAGGATCAGCCCACCCAACTGCAGAGAAATGAATCCCAGGCAGGCCCCAGGCCCTGGGTACTACTGGGACTCTAGGAAACCCAATGCAGGACAGGGAGTTCAAAACCTGGTATCTACTTTCTGTTACCTGTCGCTTAAGCGGGAAGCGAGAGACCTTGTGCACGGTGGGCGAGCCCAGGCCCTTTTTGGGGGGACTGCGAAGGCGGCAGAGCGTCACAGTTGCCACCACCAGGATGAAGAGGAAGAATCCCACCCCATAGCTGAGGATGCCTGCGTACACGCTGCCAGCCTCGTTGACTTCCATCAGCTCCTCCTCAACTGGAAAGACACAAGTTTGGGGGCCTTGTCCAGCCTTCTCAGGCTTCCCACCAGCTGGACACAGGCACCGGTGGGGGAGGGAAAGGACCTGGGATACTCAGAGATGGGGGGCCAGGGCCCCCACTTGCCTTGATAATATAGTCAAAAACATCTGAAAGCCAGCATGGCCAGACCCAGGAGAGAAGCTCAGCAGAGTCAGAAGCACCCACACCGCCACCCGGGCACGCAGGAAATGCCAGAGCCTCAGATCACGACTGTGGGCACCCAACTGGAGGATGAAGGGGAAGCCCTTGCAAGACCAAGCACAAGGCTGGGGTGAGTTTCACAGGATGAGTAGTACTAAGCCATAAGGTGCCCCTACAGTCCCCAGTGGCTTTGGCATGTCCTGAGCCAGCACCCCAAGAAGACAGGTGCAGCGTGAGCAGAAGCCAGTACCTGGCAGCACCACCAGCCACGCAGAGTGATGGGAAAACCCGATAGAATTGCCTGCCAGACAGGTGTACTCCCCCGCGTCCTCAAAGGTGACATTGTGCAAAGACAGAACTTCTAGCTCCTTGTCCGTGGTGTTAGCGCCTGCTGTCTACAAAGAGAGAACAGAGCGCGATAGGCAAGCGCCAGCACTTCCCTTTGGGTACCACAGCATTCCACACGGAGATGATCCAGCCAGGCTGCAAGGAAAACGCCGCCACCACCACAACCTTGGCCACCACCATGGCCCTGCCACAGACAGCCACGGAGGCCCAGGGCCCCTGCCTCCTGCACTGAGGCACTGAGCCTGAAGCCAGTCCCTCCACCGGTGGCGAGTCCTCTGTCCCAAGGTGAGCAACAGGCAGGTGGGCAGCATGGTGCCACACAAAGGCAGCATGCAGAATTAGTGCAGAGACAGGAGAAGAACAGATGGAAAGACAGGCAGATGGATGGATGGATAGGAAGCCAGAGGGCATCAGAGTCAGCCAAAGATGAGGGTACAGTCGATGCTCAGACAGCACAGGGCTCAGCCCCTGGCAGGCTCTAAGGATCTCTAAGTGTGCAAGTGGGAGATGCAGGAGGACATCACAGTCTGGGGGGCCTTGAAGCAGGTGGTCAGTCAGTGGTAGCCGGGGCTACCAGTATTACTGAGGCATCACAAGGAGAGTGCGAGCCGCAGGCAGGGTCAAGCAGGACAGGGGTCGTGCAGGGCATGCAGGCAGGTGCATGGCTGGAGCGTTGGAGCTGGAGCTCAGCGTGCCAGGCAGGCATGGGACAGAGTCGTTACCTGCTTGAGGCCCGTGAACACGCAGCCAAAAGGCCTTCTCAGCCACGCCTATGAAATTGGTGGCTCGACAGAGGTACTCGCCCCCGTCCCGCTCCGACACATTGGCCAGGCGGAGGCGTGCGTCTGCCTCCACATTCTCACTGATCCAGGACTGCGGGGACAAGAGACTGGGCTCAGGCACACCCCGAGCCAGCTCCAGAAGGACATGAGGATGAGGCAGGGCAAGGGAGGTCCCCAAGGATGGGCTGGGGGTTGGGCAGCAACAGCTGGAAGGCTGCCTGGAGGAGAGGCACATCGTGGCAGTAGTAGGCGTGGTTTTAGAGAGGCCTTTCCCCATATCCACAACCACTGCCCCCCCTCCTATCCACCCCCCCCACACACAGAACCCACCGCCTCCAAACCCTCAACTCAGGGGCTGTGTCAGGGAAACTAGATGTACTCGTGAACATCCACAACCATGGTGGGATGGGACAAAGTCCCAGTGGTCTCTCTCAACAGCCAGGATGTTGTTCCTGCCAGTGCCTATTCCCCTCCCCCCACCAGACCTCCTTGTCTCTGAACAGATGTTTCTCTTTGGGCTTCTAGTGTCGCAAAGTCCCAACTCGGGTGGCCCCCACCCGAGGCCAGGGAACAAAGCTACAGGCAGACAGAGGCAGGACAAAGCCAGTACTACATTGCAAGCAGATGACACCAGCCAATCCAGGCCAGCTGGGGAGTGTCTAGTCACTCTCTGGGATCCAGAGGGCACTAACTCAGCACTCAGCCTCCTGCCCTGAGCCACCATAACTGTCACTCAAGAGAAGCCTTCTGCAGGCCCAGCCCTTGGAGCAGACTGGGCAACAAGTCTCGTGGCCGGACACAAGTAACACAGAAACTGTCTGGAGCTCAGAGCAGGTGAGAAGCACTCAGAATCACTATCCTCAGAAACTTCAACACCTGGGCCAAGATCCCAACATGTCCCTCAGACAAGAGGGACTTATGGGCCAGGGCCAAGACGGCCCCAGCTGACCCATCCACCCTCCCGCAGATGGCAGCAGAGCCTACCTTGAGTACAGTGACGTAGGGAGTGCCATCAGGGCCCACTTTGCTGCCATTGACTTCCACGTGCTTCAGCCACTGGATGTGGGGCTGGGCATCGCTATACACCTTGCAGTGGAACTCCACGTCACTGCCCAGAACGGCTGTCTGGTTGGCGGGCAGCCCGGCCTGCAGGATGGGCCGGTGTGGGGAACGCTCTACAAGAAGTAGCCAAGTCAGGGGCAGTGGGCCAGGGGGCCAGGGATGCCCTGCCTTAACCACCCGGCCGAGCCCTCACCCAGCACATCCAGAGTGTATGTCTGCCGGATGCTGCCAAACTTGTTCTCTACCACACAGGTATAGTTGCCACGATCAGAGGGCACCACACTCTCCATGACCAGACTCCACTGCTGGTGCCGAAGCTACAAGCAAAGTTAGTGTGTGAGCAGGTACAGACTGTACCGTGTCCAGGCCCTGCCGCTCCAGGCCCCATTCCCAGGCCCACCTTGATGCCCCCTATGCGATGCTCCCCTCGGAATTCTCTGCCGTTCTTCAGCCAGGAGATGGACGGGGTAGGGTTGCCAGCAGCCGGGCAGCGGAAGCGTACGGTGTTTGCAGCTGGCACAGCCAGCAGTTTCTTATCCATACGCTCTGGTCGAGTCCAGTAAGGGGCCCCTGGAGGCAGAAGTGTCCTGACAACTGTGATTCGGGTCACTTTTCCCAAACTGCCCGCCCAACTACCCTCTAGGCTGCTTCCCCTTCCCAGAGTCCTTTGCTTTGACTGAACAGGCTCCCTGAAACCTCAACACTATGCAACAACAGCTGCCCCAATCTCAGGCTTGGGCATGTCTTCTTGCCCTCTGGCACAGGCCCACAGCTGCAGGTCCCCCAGAAGGCAGAATCCAGTAGGATGCAGACCCTGGGAGATACTAGACCAGATTACCCCACCCATTTGCAAAACCCAAGCCAGCCTGTGCAGTGTCCAGGGCCTGGCAGACACTTTGCAGGTCGTTTCCCATCCACTGACTTCCCTTCCTTCTTCTGGGCTGGGACTCATGAAGCAGCTGAGGGACACAGCAGGGATCCAGGACAAAATAGGGAGGCAGGGCCCCCTTCCAGTGACCTCACTGTACTCTACCACAGGATCATGAGCAGCTCTTGAAGTAGGAACCACCACACAGGATACGAGAGAACTCTGCAGACATTGGTGAGGGCCCCTCCCAGGATTCCAGATTGGCTAGTGAGCTTGGCAGAAGACTGCCACACTCCGAATCTTCAGTGACCTAAGGCTGCCCACTGACTGCTCGGCATGATCCACAAGGTGACCCTTCAGTTTCCTCATGGCCTAAGCCCATGTGCGACACAAACACCAAATACAGCCTAGAAAGGCTAAGACAGCAGAAGCAAGCGTAACTCAGGGCAAGGGTACTGGTAATGTGGCTAAGAGAACCCGTAGAGCAACTGGATTAGAAATTTTGCTCTAAGTAACCTTGTAGCCAAAGGGAAATGAGAAGCCAAATAACTCCTCAGGACGGTAGCCTTTGTTGGCTTCACTCCTAGATTCCAAACCTATTTCTGTGTAGATTCCATACTCTAAAATCTCATACAAGCCCCTTTATCTATTCTCCTTGCCCCCACAAACTCCTGAAAGTCATTCCCTTGTTTTTCTATCAATTTTGTCTCTGATTTCTCTCACTACCTTGTTCCCACTACCTCAGAAGTTTCCAAATGGTCCAAGCACTCAGTCCACACAGCCTAGTTAGTCTCCCCTGCTATAGCCACACATACACCATCTGTGACACCACCACCCTACAGTGTATGTATGCCTCGGTATGGCACAGCCACTCCCCTCCTGCTGGCCTAAACCAACAGCCGCTGGTGCTACTTGTTCCTCAACAGCAACCTGAGCTCCATGGCTGACTGGCTGTACTCAAACCTGAGATGCCCCTTCCCATTAAGTCAATACCAAAATCCCTGCGGACCAGCCCTGTCTCCCCACTGCTCCTGTAACTACAGCGATGTTACCTTCCAGCCACCAAACTGCAGGCAGGAGGCAGCCCAGCCTGATCCTGCCTAGATTCTAATCTCACCTGTATCTTCAGCCACGTCCTCCCCATCTTCGTCATCTCCTGAAGATGGAGCATCTGCAACAGTTTTAAGTAGGGAGTGGTTCTGTGACACCCCACAATCAAGAGGCCTGCTGTTCCCCAAATTTTGGGTCCACTGTTCTCTGCCTTTGGGGTCCTACCTTTGCAATGCCTCCCATTCGGATAGTACGTACTTGGGGGTACCTACTCCTATCAGCAGCCAGCAACTTTCTTATGCAAGGGATACTGCAGCCATCCTGCCCAGGACTGCCCTGGCTATGCAGCTACTCAATGCACTTGACAACCCCACCCACTGAGCACTTACCTGTTATACGCACACTGAAGTCGCACAGCACACGCTGAGTGAGCCGCTGCTGGCAGCTGTAGACCCCCGCATCCTCATGGGAGGCATTCAGCACTTGAAGCCTCTGGGGCCCCACCAAGATGCGGTGGGAGGCCACCAGCCCTGTGCCATCCTTAGCCCAGACAGTGGGACCTGTGGGGGCACCTCCAGGCAGACGGCAGCTTAGCTCCACGGTGTCCCCACTTCCAAAGGCCACCTGCTCCTGCTGGCTAGGCTCAGGCCCTGGGACCTCTGTGGATGAAACGGAAAGCTGTGAAAGATTCTTCACAGTAGCACTTTACTTTGTAAACACACTAGTAAAGGCTGTGGCAGGCAAGTGAGGGGTGTGCTCCTGGGGCCTGGGGGCCTGCCAGACAATGTTGAAACCAGGGGTGGGCAAACCATTTCAGTAAGAGCCCAGTGGCATCAGTAACTCAGCTCTGTCAATGGTCTGTGCTAGGGCTTCTGGCTGTCTTGTAGGAGGACACAGTCTTCCAAAGATGACATGGGATCTTAAGTGTCCCAAAGGGTGGGGGACAGCTCCACGGTACAACACCTCTCTGGAATGTCTAAAGCCCTGAGCTCATTCCCAGCACCAGGAAAGTGTCACCAATTCTTCCTCCTCGGATTCTCCCACCATCTGGAAATGTGCAATCAACCCTTAGCTCACAGGGAAGCACAAAAGCAGGTTGGGGACAGGCTGTCCTTCGCTGTCCTCTGGCTCAAAACTCAGAGGAGAAATAGGAAGCCTTTCAGGGCCCTCTTAGCACCCAACCCTCATCTTGGCTTCTGGAACAGTATGGGTGGGGAGCCAGAGAACAGAACACACTTGAGCAATAGGAAGGAGAGGCTGGGTACGGTGGCTCACACACTCGGAAGGCTGAGCGAGGTATGACTGCCACAAGCTCAAGGCCAGCAGGCTAGTGTGAGACTGTCACAAGTAAATTAATAGGAAAGATGACACAGGTCATGCGAGAACATGGGGGACAGCCCTTCTCGAATACTCCACAAGAGCTGCTGTTCACAGGGCCTGCGTGGCTCCACCACCAATCCAAGTACTTAGAAACATAGGACAGGTTTACAATAAGGACAGGAATCTGGATACTTGGGTCTCTGGTGACTGGGATAAAGGACCCAATGAGCTCATAGAGTGGCTGAGGACATTGGACCCCCATTTCACAAATAAGAACCAGGTTTGGAGGGGCTGTCAGAGTGGCCTTGTGAGCCAAGCGGAGTCAGCCACCCACTCTGAGGGTAAGAAATGAGTAGTATAGCCCCTTAAAAGGGCAGACCCAGGTAGCCACACATCTCTCCCCTGCCCAGCTCAGGAGGGTGCCCAGAAAGACCTCACACTCAGGGACTCACTACCAGCTGGGCTATCACCTCCAGACCTCTCTGCCAGGATCCAACAATGCCCATCACAGGGGCAGCTGGGCTCAGGGCCCAGGACAGGAGTGGGTGGTCCTGCTGAGCAGACCTCCTTCTTCAGATCCAGCTGGACTGGCTATAATGTCACTTGTCATTCTGCCGACGCATGGCCTAGATTCAAGGCCCAGCTGTCCACTCTGGCCACACCAGTCCTTGGTCAGCCCACAGGCTCAAAGTCCACCAGGATTCTGACAGTCAGAGGGACCCAGGTGACCCTGGGGCATCCATGAAGCTCATGTCCCACAGAATCCCAGAGCTTTAAGCTGTCCTGGATAGCCAGAGGCTATCCATAGCCAGGAACCTTCTATGCTGACCACCCAGTGCTGGAAGCTGTGTGAGCCCCTCACCCCCACCCCAAGAAGGCCAAAAACAGGCTAGTCAATAGCTTTAGTCTAGGCTTTGGCCCAAGGGCAACAGCCAGTTGGTTCCGGTTTGGTCTGGCCATGGCAACAGGTCACACCATTCACACAAGTATTTGCTTTAACCTAACCCAGAGATGCAGTGGAGAAGGACACAGCAGCCCCCCCCCCCCCAGGCCAGCCCCTTGGAAAGGCAGATGGCTGGAGGTTTGGGATGGCTCAGCCAGTTGAGAGCTGATCTTTGGCCTGCCCACCCATCTCTGTCCACTAGGAGCCAGCAGAGACCAGACACCTGAAATGTGGAGGCCTGGGGTATCCACCACCATCACCACCCCAGGGTCACAAAGACTAGGGGAACTTGTGTCTAAGTCAAGCAGGTAACAAGGAAAGGACAGAGCAAGACGGTGCTTGAGGCAACGCAGAGCATGGTACACCCTGAGGAGGTAGCAGCAGAGCTCTGGCCAATGGACTCCAGGAGTATACAGTAACTTTCTAGGCCCCGTAACAGACACAGGACCAAATGCAACACACAGGCACTGGTACTTGTGCTGCGCCCACCACATGAACTACACAGCACCTGTCCCCACTGGTGTCCCCATAACCACACGGTACTGAGGCAGGCTAAGAGACACTGTGTCCCAGTCAGCCTGTGCTGGGTCTGCAGTCTCCCAGACTACCTCAGTCCCTTCACTATGACAGTGTACAAATCCCAACTTGCAGACCTGAAGTGCAGAAAGGCATGGTCAAGTGGCTAGAGCCGGTAAAAAGGTGTATGGAAGTCGGGTGGTGATGGCGCTCACTTTTAATCCCAGCACTGGGGGGGGGGCAGAGGCAGGTGGATCTCTGTGAGTTCAAGACCAGGCTGGTCTACTATAGCGAGTTCCAGGACAGCCTCCAAAGCCACAGAGAAACCCTGTCTCAGAAAAAAAAAAAAAAAAAAGAAAAAGAAAAGAAAACCACACAAACAAAAGAAGTGTATGGGTATGAGGAGAACCTCTGCCTAGGCATCTTGAGTAAGACCATGTAGTCAGCCCACAGTGGACCGGCTGTGCATAGGACTTGATAAGCAGTTCTGGTCACTACTGTTGAGACACAAGGTAACACCACAGAACTAGGCATCAACTCCAGCCCTGTTTCTGACGTTGGTTGTCCTAAGGACTCCAGAGACTTGGGCTTTGGAGCAAGACCAGGACCGGATGCAGGCAACGTCTGCTTTGATGGAGGACACACACAGCTGATGTAGGAACAACCGAAGAGAAAGGAGGGTGGCCCAAGGAACCCTGAATCCAAGGAAGGGTCTCTTGCCTTCCTCTCCTTCCCGACTGGCCACCATTCCACCAGGAGACATTCCAGTTTCCACAGTTTCGTAACAAAGTCAAGAAAGAAAGAAAAAGAATCCAGAGGCTGGGCGGGCTAATGAGGGTTTACTGGGGATTATCTGGTTTAATCCCCGAAACAACTCTGCCATTACCAGTCCTCTCTGGCAGGACAGGTGAGGAAACCTAAGTTCTAGGAGGGTACCCAAGCCTAGGCAGGTCTCAACTTCAGATGGCTTTACTCACAGCCCAGTCATTCTCAACCTTGCCGAAGGCACCTTTCCGTAAGACCTCACTGTACCCCAACCCACCGTGGGGTAATTCATTTGTCTTCTAGGCACAACTGTTAAAAAGGGGGTGGGGGTGGGTTCCAGGTCCCACAAGCTCCAAGTAAACAAGAGGCTGCGAGGACAAGGTGCTCCCAGGCTCAGCATTCAAAGCTTCAGGGCCTAAGATCAGCTCAGGTTAATGAACCACCGTGAGAGGGACTGCAGGGCTCAAAGTCCAGCCCTGAGGTGGCTGGGGGGGGGGGCAGTGCGCACGACACCCGCAACGCCCAGGGAGGTGGAAGGCTCGGCTCCTGTCACCCATTGCTACAGGCCCGCGTGGGGGTCAACCCTGCGGGGCTACTCTCTACACAACAATGCTTACAGCCGGGGTGGCCAGGGTAGACTGCAGCTTTAGCCCCGCCCCACAGCTCTTGACCCCAGCAGCCAGCTCCAGTTGGGTAATTTATGTTCCTGGGGAAAGCGCCAGCCGAGACCTCTGTAAACTTCACCAGGTCTTTGTATTTTTACTGCCCAGCCCATCTCGTTAAGGAACCGGATTAAGTTTATTGGCCTATCAATTCCCTACCTGTCTCACCAGCTCCAACGCAGAGATGCGGGGCGGGCGCACACCCCACCGATCCCCGGCCACCCAACTCAACCTCGGTTCCTGCAGCAGGGTCGTGCCAGGCCGCCAGAGTCACTGCCTGGAGCACAGAAAAGGTGTGCGCTCCGCCCCGCCGCCCCTACCCTAGCTCAACTGACACCCGGCGCAGGGAGTAATATCTTCATCTGAATGCACATGCTAATGTGGTTCAGTCGCCGGCCATTCGGCGCCCGGGAGCCAGGCCGTCCTAGCAGGAGCTAAAAGCGCGCGCTGACCTCCCGACCGCCTCTGTCACGCCGCTGAAAGACACGCACATTCAAGCTACGGGCCAATTTCATTCACAAAAAAAAAAAAAAAAAGACATTGTTCTGTAAAGCTGCAGCCGCTGAGGGAGGAAGGGGCGCGGGGGCGCCGGGAGGGGCACGCCGCCATCTGCCTCGTCCCGCTGCGCTAGCCGCGCTCGCACCTCCCCGAGAGGCCGCGCCGCCATCAATGCGCGGTCTGTGGCCGCCGGGGTACAAAGGAGCGGCTGTTCCGCCTCAGCTCGGGTGGGGCAAAGCTTACCGAGCGAAGGCCTCCCTCCGCGAGGCCTCACGCCAGACCACTGCTCTGCTTTGCCACGCTGCGGCTGGGCACAACCAGGGGCCGCGCGCCTCGCACCTCCCGGAGGCGCCCGGACTCAAGGCTGACTCAGGCCGTGGCTCCCTCCCGTGTCCTCAGCCTCCTGCCCCATCTGATGGTACTCGGTGTCCCATCGGACTTTGGCGGCCGGCCGGGCTACGCAGGCGGCGCCACGATCCTGGGACAACCGCCCGTCACCTCCCGGAGTGCGGCTTGAAGGGCGGTCCGTGGGCGCCCCTGGGAACCGACCCCTCAAGCCGCCTACAAAGATGAGAGAGGAGCGCCGGAGCTGAAGCTGTCACCTCGTCGTGCCAGACACTGATCTGAACTTTGGCTGGGATACTTCTGTCCACTCCCTAAGTACAACCTTCACTTTGGCCAAAGCTGAGCGAGACCTGTGCCGGGAGAACGGAGAAACCGACAACCGAGACTTTCCGTTCTCTCAGATCACAATGGGAATCGTGGAAAATCGCTCGCGCGCCTTCCCGACGCGGCCCGGCTGTGGACCACGGCCACCACGCAACGCACTGCTCGCCGTGGCGCCTCGCACTTGGATGGTGGCTGAGACTCCAGACACACCATAAACTGCCGCTCCGAATCTGACAGCGATCTTCGGGGCGGGGTACAGAACCCGGGCGCACTGGCCCCCGTGGTGCTACTCAACCTACGCCCCCTCCTCACCCAATGGCCGTTCGCAGTTCCCAAAGCCTCTGTGGGCCAGGATCGGCCCCCCCGAAGGACACCTTGGGTCGGTCCTTACCTGCCGGTCTCCGCACAACTCGCTGCTCCGGGCCGGGTGGCTCAGAGGTAGCTCCGGCCACGACCGCAAAGAAGAACGCTAGCACGCAGGCCGGGACTACCATGGCTGGAGCGGGGCCGCGGCGTCTTCAAGCCGCGAACGCGGGCATGCTGCACCTCCCCGCGCCCGGCTCCGACGCCGGTGGGAAGGCGCCGCTCCGGGATCTGCGGGAGGAGAGCACTGCGTTCGTTACTTAGAAGGGCAGCGGGGGGAGCGCGGCCTCGCTCCTGCGCCCGGACCCCCGGCTGCTCCGCCCGCCGCCTCCCTGGGCTCCCGGGCCGCCTGGCGCCGGCCGCCTCCTCCCAGCCGCGGTCTCTCCCTCCTCCCCCTCCCTGGCCGCCGCAGAGCCCTCCCAGGACGGCGGCAGTAGCGGCAAACTTTGCAGATCGGAAAGCCGGTGCCCAGCCCGGCCTCGCCGCACGCACGCACCACTCTAGTTGCAGCCCTCCTCACGCCTTGACTGCTTCACCGCCCGCCGGGTCCCTCCAAGCGCCAACCGGGACTTTCACACCAACCTGGCAGCCGCTAGAGCCGGGCTCACTACGCGCAGCTCCGGCCTCGGCTCTTCTCTCCCAGTGGCCGATCCTCCAGTGAGTCCCAGCGCAGAGCGGACCTCACGGAGCCAGCTGCTCCCGCCACCACAGAGCACTGAACTCCGGCTGCCCGGCGCGCGGCAGCCAGTGGGGGGCGGGGGGGACGGGGACGGCCTGCTCCCGCCACGCCCAAAACACGCCCCTTCCCGGGCGGCCGAGGGGCGGAAGATCCGAGGAGGCGTGGTCATGCGGGGGCGCCGGGCGGTCCCGGAGGGCGTGGGAGCCCGGCTGGGACCCAGCGGGCAAGGCCGAAATCGCACACTCAACCCCTCGAAGCAATCAATGGTCTAACTCAGGACTGTCTGCCAGCAGCTCCTTTGTCCAGTAAGACGAAGGGACTCAGAGGGGTGACCTCAGTGGGGGTCCAGGTATTAAGGCGGCTTCACAGTGATCCGGCCCCCCCGGAGCTGAACCCTGTGCAAAGAGTCATAATTCCTGGCGTGCAGAGCCTGATTGCATTTCAGGTGGATAAATGGGTGTGAAGCGGCCTCACCGTGAAGGATGGAGCAGAGTTTACAAGACGATGGTGGAAGGCGCAGGGATCGCATCCTCGAAAAGGAGGGCACATTGCTGTGTTTCTCAAACCAACTGGTGGCCCGCCGAGGGGGGGGGGCTGATCACACTTCCCCAACAAGATACAAGTTCGGAAGTGAACTTAACTGCCCAGACTCAGAATAGAATAACAAGAAGAGTTGGGGATACCAGGTGGAAGAGCCTGCCCTGTCCTAGAGCTGCCTGAACTCCATCCAGCCTGTGGAGCTTCGAGGGCTGCACATCCATCCGGGACACACATTCCATCTGGGGAGTGTCACACTGACAGCTGGTCCCAGGAGGATCAGCCTGGCCACCCCGTCATGCTGACAAGCTGTAGGTGCTGCCTTGCAGACTCTAAAACAGCACCCACCACCACCCTGTTGACTGGCGGCTTCTGTATCTACCCTCACAAGGCAGGGAATCTTAACCTCAGTCAAGCAGCCACGTAGGAAAGAAGGTGGTGTCTTGGCTCAATGCTTCTGCTCAGTCTGGCTGTGTGTGGCTTGAAGGACTCACCTTGCACATCAGAAAAATGGAAAGTGGAATCCCAGCACTCGGGAGGCAGAGACGGGTGGATCTCTGTGAGTTTGAGGCCAGCCTGGTCTACAAAGCGAGTTCCAGGACAGCTTCCAAGACAATACAGAGAAACCCTGTCTCAAAAAACAAAAAAAACAAAAAACAAAAAAAAAAAACAGGAAAGTGGGCCATGAAAACTTTTCAGTGGCTCCTTGATCACTCTGTCTGTCCCAGATCTCTGAGCAGGGCTCTGTTCCCAAAGCCCTCATGTTCCTGCTCATTGCCCACCCTATAGCTCTGTACCCTACTGTCATTCATGTCTTCTGCTCTTCTGGCTAAGCACACCTCCCTGCAGACTGGCTAGAATCCAGGCCTGGGTCCCCATGCCACCCTCAGGTCCTCTCCCATGATGCCACCCCAGGGGGTCATAGCAGACATTCTCCACTGATCTATTGGCAGATTAGTTATCAGTAAATGAACCAGAATGTGAACTCTGACTCCTATTTCCACCCCCCCTTCCTCTGGAGGATTTACCAGAACCCTCCACATCCTGTGCCAACTGGGAGCTGAGCACCCTTCCAAATAGCATTCATTCTGGCTATCTCCTTGGTAGAAACACGCAGTCGGGACTCCCAGGCCAGTGGCGGTTCTCTGAACCCTGTGGCCCAACAGACCATACCTTCCCAGGCTATATTGCTTTCCGGCTTCTAGGTAGATTTCGCCATGCAGAATAGAGGGCCCCATACAGGGCACTTCTCTGCCCCTCCCCAACCCTATGGTCAGGCACTGGCCAGCTCTAGTGGACCCCTGCTCAGTTGCAGCAGTGTGGGGGACTAGTCCCCTTCTTCAAACATTAGCTGTGTGAGGTTCACAGTTTGTATTCCTGTCCTGAGCCTACTACCACTTTAAGACATGGTTGTCTTAAATTTATTTTCACAATTCAGGACAACAGAAGCCTGAGGTCAAGATGACCTGGCTGGCTGTGGGCCTTTACAAGAGGGTTCTTCCTGCCTGTGACAACCAAGACCTCCAGGCATCCTTGACTTACGGCTGTATCACTCTAGTCTCTGCCTTCACATGGCTTCTTCTGTGCCTTTGCTATATCCTCCATCTCTCATGAGGACACTTGTGGTTGGATTTTGGGCTGTCCATAAAGTGCAGGATGACCTCACCTCAAACTCCTTCCCACCATTACGCTTGCAAGACTCTTTATCAAAATAAGGTCACACTCACAGATCCCAGGAGCCAGTGTGCAGACCTACCTTTGGGGGAGCCACCTTCTGCCCACTAGACACCTGGGAGTTCCTGATCCTTTGATGTCATGCACATCCTGACATGGCCTGAGTGTTAAGGATTCTCCAGCATGCCTGTCACTGTCTGGTGGCCCTTACATCAAAAGAAGCGCAGCATTCTGAGATTGTACCGGTTCTGCAGAGTTGATCCCAATATGGTCCCCATGAACCAGCCTCAAGCAGCTGCAGCTCACTTGGCCTTACCCTTAGACCAGGACATAATTCCTAGAAGGTATGGTCTATTGTCAGGGGGCTTTTTGGGTTTGGTTTTGGTTTTGAGTTTTTTGATACAGGGTTTCTCTGTGTAGCTTTGGAGCCTGTCCTGGAACTCGCAGAGATCCGTCTGCCTTTGCCTCTCGAGTGATGAAATTAAAGGTGTTCGCCACCACCGCCCAGCTCAGTGTGAGTTTTCTTGCACAGAGTTGTTCTTCCTAGTCAGTGGGTTCAGCAGGAGTCCATCTGCTTCCCAGAGAGCTACACAAGATGAGGCCGAGCCCACCATTCTCTACTCTGGGCCCCTCAGCTGAATACCAGGCTGTTACTAAGACTAGGCTCTGAAGAGGTGGGTCTCTTTGACCCATGGCAGAGTCCCCGGGAACAGGGTTGGAGCCTGCAAATAGTCAGTCCTGATGATGGGGGAGGGACTCACGATGCTAAAGCCCCCTTCCACGTCTCCACCTCCTTGCCCACTCTCTGGGACGCCATTGTATTTTAAGCCCCACCGATGGATGGAGTCTTCATTGTAGATGAGCAGGGCAGAGGCCAAGTCAGGCACATGAGGAACAGCTAAGGGACTCAGAGCTGGGTGGCCTCAGCTTTCTGGAAAGGGACTGTGGGGGTGCACCAGCTGCATGTGACCTGGAATGGAATCCCCACAGGCTGGAGTAGGCAGCCTGACCTCCCCAGCCAGGCCAGGGCTGGCGCTGTGGAAACCCGGGGAAATGGCAGCAGAGGACTCTCCTCAACAGACCTGAATTCACAACTCACCCCTTACCACAGGGCTCCTGGCAGCTGGCAGCTGCTATAGGCCACAATGGGAGTCCCGGGATCCTGCCAAGCTTGCCTTCAGGTACGGTACCTGGTCTAGAAGGGGGCTGCTGCCATGAGGCTCCACGTCCTTCAAGACAGAAGGTTTTCAGAGTCCCAGAGCTACTCTGCCCCTCCTAGGCGTCCCCATTTTCTCAAATATGGTGGTAAATATCATTGCTGTGTGCTGATGGGCTCAGGAGATAGTTAGCACCATGCATAGGGGGCTCAGAACTCCCTCTTACAGGACTGGCCTGACCCAGTTCCCCCAAAGAAGAAAAAGAGAGCAGGTTTGAATGGGGTTGTAAACAGCTGTAGGTAATTTCTGCCTTTCAAATTCACTCTCAGGGTTAAAATAAAAAGTACGTTTGATTTGCACATTATAATGGAAATGGAATTTTGTCTTGTTTTGTTTTTTTTAAGACAAGGTTTCTCTATGTAGCCTTGGCTATCCCAAAACTAGCTCTGTAGACCAGGCTGGCCTTGAACTCACAGGGCTCTGCCTGCCTCTGCCTCATAAATACCGGGATTAAAGGTGTGCGCCACCACCACCCAGCACAGAAGTGGAATGTTAAAGAACATGAACAAGAAGAGAAAATATTCCAAAGCCATCAGCCAATACTAGCTACTATGTAAGATCCTTAATTTTAGCTGTGAGCTTCCTGGCAGGCTGACCAAAAAGGGCAATGACATGAATCACGCTCGGTTGGGAGCCTGCATGTGCTGTGATACTCCAGACCAAGCTTTCTGGTCTTTTTGGTTCACTCAGACCACTAGACCTCAAGTCCTAACTTCTGGTTTGGAAAATGTGCCTGGATGAGCAAAGAATGGGGATCAGAGCTGTGGACACAAGCAGAGTAAGGATGAGGGCTGCTCAGCAGAAAGCAGGAAGAATTGACAGCCCCCACAGTGCCATGAAAGCAGTAAGTGCACAGGACAGTGCGAGCAGAGAGGGGTTAAGACCTCAACAACTCAAGGGCGGGCAGGGCCAGGCCAGTAGCTGCTGAGCAGTTCAGAAATCTATTTTCCTAAGCCCTTGGCCTGAAACCTCAAGTGTATTTTCCCTAGGTTTTATTTTTTTCTTTGACCCCAAACTCTGGTAAATTTAAGGGAAATTTAATTATGGTGTTTTGGGTCCATTTACACTTAAACCCTCTCAGCATTTTTTCCAGGACCCCTTTGCAGTTCAGCACGCCTTGGGAGCCTTCTAAATGAATGTTTTATTTTTTTTTAAAAGGCCGTTTGCTCCCCCATCCTACCCCCTTAGGACTAGCCTTCCTGCCAAGAATAAACAAGTCCTAACTCTGCAGGCTCCGGCAGAACTAGGAATCTAGGCCCCAGGGCCCAGCAGCCCTGGCCACACCCTCCTCCTTCACCCCAGTGGGTCTTTATTGCACCCTTCCTCTCGGTCCACTGGCCCCTCTTGGCATCACCTATGGCAGTTCTACTCTGTCCCCCCTCTGCTGGTTGGCCCTTGCACCCATCCATCATCCATATGTGACCCTCAACCAAGCATCCAGCTACAGTGTCTTGAGTTTAGAAGTTTAGAGTACTGTGTGTGTGTGTGTATGTGTGTGTGTATGTGTGTGTGTTCTTGGGCTGGACAATCCAGGTCCTGTGTGGTCAGGAGAATGTGAAGTTGGTAGTCTCGGTAACAGCTGACAGAAGCCTCGTGGCAGCCCCATTTGACAGATGGCAAATAAGGAGGTACTGTCTTAGTACTCAGTCATCAGAGGTGACTGTGGGGCTCCCAGAGATGTTTCGGCTGAGCTTGTGAACACCGGAATGTTTAGAGAGCCCTCAGAAGAGTCAGGATCCCACCAGACCTGGGCTAGGTGCCCCATCAGCCTGAGGGAGAGGGCCAGCCCACCCACAAAGCCTGAAACTCTGAAGGTTCTGGGGGAGCTGGGGATCCTGGGGGATGCTGGAGATGCTGGCACATAGGCTGCTCACAGCTAATTAGAAGAGGGAGCTGCTTGCAGAGAACTCACCAAACAGAAGCTGCCAACTCGTGACCTGCAGCCACCTCAGGAACCTCACTGTCTAGGGGTGTGCCAAAGCACTTCAGCTCCCAAGTCTCCAGCAGAATCCAGTGAGAGGATACAGCCCGCCTAGGAATAGGCCTAGGTCCCTAAGCTAGTCCCTGCCTTGGTTCACAAACTGGGCAAACAGGGCCTGGTAGCTGAGTGACTGAAGACAGATATAAGAAAGTGTGAAGGGCTGGGCATTGGTGGCGCACGCCTTTAATCCCAGCACTCGGGAAGCAGAGACAGGCGGATCTCTGTGAGTTCGAGGCCAGCCTGGTCTACAGAGCGAGTGCCAGGACAGCCTCCAAAAACTACACAGAGAAACCCTGTCTTGAAAAAAACCAAAAAAAAAAAAAAAAAAAAAAAAAAGCGTGAAGGGCAGAGGCTGGCTCTCTTCAGCCCCAATCTGGAGGCGCTTTTGCTGTCTGCTGGACTCCATCAGGGGCTGATGGTGCTGTTCTGTGTCTTAGCTTGGGTACAGGTGCTGTTTAAGGCCTACATGCATCACAGGCAGGAAAGCTGAGGCATGTTCTGTGACCATCACTTTTCTGGGAGTATCCCTTTCTGCAGGGATGTTCACCCAGGATATTCCTGCCCAGAAGGCAGATGTAGGATGCAGGCGCATTAAGAGGCCTGAGGGATGGGAGCAGCTGCTCCTTAGACACCTGTCTCCACGTGGCTCTCAGTTCCTCACATACCTAGCTACCCATCTGGTTAGCCCCTTCTCCCTGAGCCACCACTTGCCCTCAGTCCCCAAGGCCCCAGTGCTGAGAGGGATGGGCACGAAGGGTCTGCAGCCCCTAATAGAGATGTCTTTGCTTCTGGAGGCCCTCTCCTAGCCACGCCCATTGCCTGCCCCTGGCCCTGGCTGCTGACAGCTTTATTAGCCTGGCCTGGATAGGGACCAAGGTGTGGTGAGTCAGCCTTCTGGGATGTGAGGGTACAGATCATCACGGAGGCAGAGGTTAGGAGTCTGAAAGGGGGTTCCCAGGCAGTGTGCACCCCCACAACAGTCCACACCTGTGTCCATGCTGGCACCCGTTCACACTAGTCTACCCAGTGTTCACCGTTCTCACAGGCCCCAGCTAGGAAGTAATGGGTTCCATGGTCTCTCAGGCCCAAGTCAAAGAGGACAACGTCCGGCTGGGGAAGGGATACAAAAAGCTTCATTCTGAGGAGCAGGGTCAAGGGGAGGGCTTTCTGAACAGGGTCAAGGGGAGGGCTTTCTGTTCCTGAGGTGGGCACACCAAACTCCTCTCCTTGGAGCTTGGTGGGCCTCAAGGTGTCCTGACAGCTCAACTCAAAAAACATACCCCAGCATTCAGGAGAGCCTGCCCAGAGAGCCAGTCACTACCTAGACCAGTGTTTCCCCAGGGCAGAGCAGGAATGAAACCCAGGACGGCAGCTGGGGCCAGAGCCCAGGTTCCCAAGCCCAAGTTATCTTAAAACTAGAGTCTGTGTTGCCTCACTGTGGATCAAAGCCGCTTACCCAGCCTGCCACCAGAGCCGGATTCCCACAGTCTCTTCCACCTTCCCTCCCCCTTCCCCCTTCCCAGCAGGCTTCATGCCGGCCTTGCTACCCCAGCCTCCTTGTCCACAAGGACCCTCCACCCTCCCCTTCCTGGAACGTTTTCCTGAGCCTTTATACCCACTCTTGTGACTCTGTGGCTTATTACCACATCTCCTTGTCTCCTAAGGGTCCTCATCTTTAGGAAGGCCGTGAATGGCTTCCAGGAAGGGGTAAACACTACCAGGGCCTGTCTCTGGACAATGTATCCAGTTCATCTTGAAGCAGAAGACAGACACATGGGACAGATGGCTCCAAGGTCAGATCAGGTGGCATTATTGGTACCTCAAGTCCTAGGAATGCTTGTGTCCTCAGGGGACTAACCGTAGTTACACACAGCCAGTCAAATGCCTTTGGCAGGAGAGCTGCTGTGGGCCAGGACAATGATGTTCCTGAGAAAAAGTTGTGTGAGTTCTGACTACCCCTTGCCTGCCTGCCTGCCTGCCTGAGTGCAGAGGACTGGGTTGGGCTTGGAAACTGGGTCAGAGCAAGGCTGGGCAGGCCCCCGTGCTAGCACCACCCCATCTCACCCAGCAAAGCACATGCCCATGGCAGCATAGGGACGCTCATGGTGGCAACCTGGGACCTAAACCATCCTCTGTGTGCTCGTGTGCAATCATCTGGCAGCCACGTGAGCCTCAGCTGGAGCTCTAGAATTCCCCCAGCCCGTGGTGTCCGTTTTAGGTCAGAATAGATGCAGCTGGTCTCAAGTCCAGGATATCCTACTTTCCAGGGTTAGCCTGCCAAATCTGGCAGCCTAAGTGATCACTGCCCTCAGGAAAGTGATCTCCTTACTGAGATCCTGCACCTCTGGGACTCCTTGAGATGAAGACACAGTAGTAGTTGATACAAAGTCTTTAAAAAAGCAGCCAGCCGGGCGTTGGTGGCGCACGCCTTTAATCCCAGCACTCGGGAGGCAGAGGCAGGCGGATCTCTGTGAGTTCGAGACCAGCCTGGACTACCAAGCGAGTTCCAGGACAGCCTCCAAAGCCACAGAGAAACCCTGTCTCGAAAAACCAAAAAAAAAGCAGCCAGCCTCCTGCCCTGAGGCACACATCCTGTCAAAACCCAGCCTTTCTGCCTGCCCCGAGGATATCTCTATCCCTGCTCCCCCCACCCCCAGCACATCCTCCCACCCAAGGACTCCAGAGCACCCAGGACAGCCAGTTTCAGCCATGGTTACTCTAGAGAAAATGCCAGGATCTGCAAGAGCTATCCAAAGGCTGTGGGGCTAGCCCCTCCCAGGGGTCCCCTCTGTGCCCAGTGTTCATTCTGGTTGTACAAGGGATCTGCATTGGCCTAGCTCACAGAAGGTGGGATGCAGAGGGCCAGGGCTACAGTTACCGCTGGGACACCCTCTGGTCCCACAGAGGCCTGGGTCTCCCATGCCTGCCTAGATGGATATCTCACCATGAATTCAGGCCCAGTCCACCTTGTTGGGTCCATTAGAGGGGCAAGTCTCCAAACCATGACCTCCACCCACCTATCAGCATTAGGAGACCCTCCTCTAGTTCCTAAGACAGGGAATCTCTGCCCAGAACCCTTGTTACATTCACTCATGGGCTGTGCCTGCCTAGGGTGAACCTCCTTGTCACTCTGAGCCCCCAGTTCTGCTCCCAGGGGCAGGTCCCTGTCACACCTTGAATCACTGACCTAAAGATCCCAGAGTAGCACCCTAACCCACCCTACACACACACTCACACTTACACATACACACACTCACACACACACACACACACACACACACACACACACACACACACACACACACACCATGTTCTCCTTGTAAAGGGCTTAAAGGATTCTACTGCTTGCTACTGTCGAGCTCACAGAACTGGTAGTGCCAGAAACCAGCAGGTTGGGCAGGTGGAGACTCGATAGGTGCCACTCCCCTAGGCCTCTGTATCTGGCTTCTCCAGGCCTGCCCTGAACCTCCTGTTCTGGAGGAGAAAGTGAAGACAGTTTCAGCGGCCTCAATGTTGCTCAATGTTGAAGTAACGTTAGACCACCTGCCCTGATATCATGAGCTCCCCCAGGCCTCTAGTGTCACACCCCCCAGATCGTTCCTGGAGACTCCTGGACATCTGCTATATGCAGGATGACAAACCCCATCAACACTGGGTCTGAGGGGCCCTACTGGCTTCCTGCCTTGGCCCCCAGCAGACGACAACCAACTGACCACCCTTTCCCACTATTAGACAATGCTGGGCCTGGGGCCCTAGCACATGAGAAGCAGTCTACTCTGCAATGTTATTATTTATTAAATATATAAAGTATGACTTGGGCCAGGCGTTGGTGGCGCACGCCTTTAATCCCAGCAATTGGGAGGCAGAGGCAGGGGGATCTCTGTGAGTTCGAGGCCAGCCTGGTCTACAAAGTGAGTTCCAGGAGAGCCTCCAAAACAATACAGAGAAACCCTGTCTTGAAAAACCAAATAAATAAATAAATAAATAAATAAATAAAATAAAGTATGACTTGGAGGAAGAGAGGACTTACGAGCTGAATACTTTCTGGAGGGCACAGTGTGGATCCTGGGGACATTGTAATCATGACCATCAGCCATCAGGACACCCTCGGCCCTGGAACAGCCAGCCAGGAACAAAGACAGAGAAGATACATACTTAGTGGAAGTGGCAAAAAGCATCTGAGGCAGGATGTGTGGAAGCAGGAGGCCGAGATGGAGATGAAGGGACAAGTGCTGAGCAGGCAGATAGACCTGGTGTAGGTCAGGGCTCAGGGACCCACAGGATGTTTGTAACCTAGCAACAGCAGCAGACCCAGCATGAATGAACACATGGTGAAAGCAACTGTGTTGGTACCTGTGACCAGGACATACAGGAAAGGAGTGGCTCAAACCCTACCACAAGATAGGTTCGGAGTCTGCAACCTCATTCTCTTTCACATGGAGGTCAGCCCTGGCCCTAGCCTCTACCAGAATCCACCAACGTCATAAGGAAGCTTTCTGAAGTCCCTCAGCACATGGCCTTCTCCCAAACCAGCCAGGTGGGTCAGGGGTAAGAGTCTGCCAACAGCTAGACTTACTAATGAGACTGATGAGAAAATCATAGGTGAATTCTCAGGAGTGTACCTTGTCATTCTAGACTGATAGAAATGGGGGTATCATAATCCACTCTGGGGGAATTATCTCCATAGCACACATGATACTATATGCCAGTTCCCATCCACAGAAGACATCACTAGTCAACTACAGCAGTCTCTATGTACTGGCTGCTCTCATGGCCTTGGAATCCTTCCCTACACTTCTGCACCACTATGGAGAGAACCCTGTGGCTAAAATCTGGGTCTGTAGCCTGGCAGTGGTGGTGCATACCTTTAAAGCCAGCACTTGGGAAGTGGAGGTAAGGGATCTCTGTGAGTTCAAGGCCAGCCTGGTCTACAGATCAAGTTCCAGGACAGCCAGGGCTATACAGAGAAACCCTGTCTCAAAAAACAACAATAAATCTGGGTCTGTGATTTCACATCAATAAGCCAGCAGACAAGACGAATATCTGCTATTGGTTCTCAGCCCATTCCTCATGCCACCCCAGATCTCCCAGAGACTCTGTCCTTAGTTACAAAACACTAGATCCGGTAACCAAGGGGAATGAGCTAAAGACTAATGGAGACAAGCTGAGTCCAGTCATCAAGGTCCTTGGATGGGGCTTCAAGTTGAAGTGGAATGACTTGGGGCTCCTAAAACTCAAGGCCAGCTCATCAAGTTACTAGGACACAGCTATATAAGGCCTGACTTGTGCTCAGACCCTCCAGGAGCAAATGTGGCCCTAAAGAGAGTTCGCCAGATGTAGGGATTAGCAGGGCACAAAACACAAACAATGCATTGTGCAGGAGCTCCTGAGCACCCTGGAAGAGCATCAGATTCTGGCCCAGTGTTATGTGGCAAAACTTTTCCTTGGAAGATGCAACATACATATCTAGTCACCCTAGATAGGGAACCCAAGAAAGACTAAGGCACAGATAACCAACCACCAAAGTCCAATTAGGTGACACATGAACTTTATTGAGGTTACTTATGGCAATATAGGTGAGGGGTTACTTATAGGAGTAGAAAAAGCTCAATGATAGCTGCATCACCAAAGCTCATTGTAAGCATTTCGATGGATCAGATGTGATGGACAGGGATGGATTATGGCACTAAGGAGCCAAAGAATACTGAGTGTTACAGCTCGGATGGAAAGGTATTCTGGCACTCAGGAGCCAAGGAATACCACAGGTCACAGTAAGCACAGCAGCTTACTGCCCTGCTTCAGGGAAAGGCTTCCCTAGTGTATCAGCTCTACTCCAGCAGGAGAGGGTTTCCCCCAGAGAGTGGAACAACTTCAGTTCGCCAACATAAGGTTTACTCCAACGAAAAGTGTTACAGTACTGCTCTGCTCTGCTCTGCTCTACCCAGGGTCACCTCTGCTCCGGGAAAAGAAGGTCTCACCCAAACCTCACTCAAGAGATTTATTGGGAGGGCAGAATCCAGGAGAGCAGCCTTGGCAGAGGACAGTGGGGCAACCTGAACAGCCATAGGAATTCTTAGGGGGTGGAGTTTTCCAGGGTGGGGATTGGTCAGATTTCAATCCCTGAATTTAGGATGGCTAGAACTCCTGCTCAGGGATTGGTTAGTTTTCTGCACAGGGTTAGGGTCAGATTTGGCTCTGGTTTAAAGGCCAAAGTGTGTTTCTTTCTGTGGTCCTTTTTAGCCTTTTGGCTCTAGTTTTTAGGGCCATGGTGTATTTCGTTCACTGGCTCTGATTCCAGGGCCAAATCGTGTTTCTTTGGCACTGGTTTCAGGGTCAGGGTACATTTCTTTGGTTCTGGCTGCAGGGCCAAAGTGTGTTTCTTTGTCTGGACCCTTTTCCCTACACTTATCACAGCACAAGTGACAGCTCACAAAGCTGGGAACCTGGAGCACACAGTAGCTCCGGCAGGCAGATCAACAGGTTGGAGAGTATCCTTTCCAGGTGCCTCAGCTGCTCTAAATCTCTTCCAGGAGCAACACTGGTTTAGAGAGCTGGTCTGATACCATGAATTGTCTTTGCAGCTTGGCTTGTCTGAGGGGGGCTCTCAGCTTTCATTGCTTACTCTGTCAGGGAAGGGTCTAATGAAGCTGGTCAGTTTTAGGGACTTCCTGAAGCTATTTTGACTTGTTTACCTTCCTGTTTAAGGAACTTCCCTGTAGGATGTAATGTTTCCATCTCAGGGGAAACTGTTACACAACATCCAGGCTCCCACATCAGAGCTGTATGTGACCCCCCAAGCTCCTACCAGCTGGACCTGGGGACAGCCAGCATGGATAGATGTCTCCCACTGGTGAACGGGGATTTGTGGCCCTCAAGGAGCACAAGGGCCATTGACAGTGGCCTCATGGGCCCTCCTTGTTCAGGATGCCTGACACCTGCCAGCTCCCCCAAAATCCAGGCCTGCCATCTGTGGAGTTCTGGGAGGCTCCTGGAAGGTTTAGTAGTGGGACTTCAGCTGGTTTTGTCACGTCTTCTTGGGTGTAATATCTCTACCATACTAGCACCTGCCAGGGAGGCTTTGACACTAGCTTGGACGCAAGCTTGGACACTCTTGTGGATGACACTTCATGCTAGGAAACAGCTCAGATAAGTCCCCTGCTCCATGATGAAGGACTTCGTGTGTGTGTCTGTGTGTGTGTGTCTGTGTGTGTGTGTCTCTGTGTGTGTGTGTGTGTCTGTGTCTGTGTGTGTGTCTGTGTCTGTGTGTGTGTCTGTGTGTGCATGTGTGTCTGTGTCTGTGTGTGCATGTGTGTCTGTGTGTGTCTGTGTCTGTGTGTGTCTATGTGTGTGTATGTGTGTACCAGGTCTGGAGCCCACTAGGAGACCATTATCCAGGGTTATCATTGACCCTTTCCTAGTCTAGGGCCCATTGCTGGTAAGGAGGTGGTTTTGCTGGAGCTGCACTGGGGGAGGCTGAGCCTTTCCAGGACTTGGGCTGCTAGAGAGGAAAGTGCCTGTTGGGGAAGCAGACACAGCTGCTGTGCAGGATGAGCCTCACACTTCCTAGAAAATACAGCTTTTGCACATCATATTTATTTAGGCTAAGAAAACAAAAGCATTCCAGACCTCCAGAGAGGGAAAATAACTGCCCTTGTGCCTCTAGCTAGTTTTGAGCCCCCTGGCAGAAGAACAAGATAAAGGCTGGTTTGAAGCTCAGCTAGGAGAGTGTCTCCAGTATGAAGCCCTAGGTTTAATCCCCATCACTACATAAAAACCAAGCATGGGCCGGCCATTGGTGGCGCACGCCTTTAATCCCAGCACTCGGAAGGCAGAGACAGGCAGATCACTGTGAGTTCAAGACCAGCCTGGTCTACCGAGTGAGTTCCAGGACAGGCTCCAAAACAATACAGAGAAACCCTGTCTCGAAAAACCAAAAACCAAAAAACAAACAAACAAGCATGGTGTTGTGTGCCTATAATCCTAGCATTAGGAGACTGAGGCAGGAGGATCCTGAAAAGTTCCAGTCTAGCCATGGCTACACAGCCAGACTTTGTCTCAAAAACCAAAATGGCAGGACATGATGGCACATGCCTTTAGTCTCAGTACTCGAGAGGCAGAGGTAGGAGGATCTCTGTGAGTTCGAGACCAGCCTGGACTGCAAAGTGAGTTCCAGAACAGCCAGGGCTATTACACAGAGAAACAATGTCTTGAAAATAAAACCAAAAGGAAAACAAAAAGAATAGGGTGGCCAAGCATGGTAGCACACACTTAAAATACCAGCACTCAGAATCTTAAAGTGAAGGTCAGCCTGTGCTACATACTAGCATCTATCTCAAAAGCAACAAGCAGAGTATGGTGACACACAGCTTTACACCCAGCCCTGGGCAGAGGCCCATGGGTCTCTGTGAGTTCAAATCTAGCTTAGTCTACAAAGCAAGTTTCCTGTACAGCTAGCGCTACAAAACAAACAAACAAAAAACGTTGAAGCCAAGTTGAGTAGAGGAAACGTAGGGCCCATCTCCACCTTAGTAGTCTATGTCCTTTTCCTCTCTCGGTCATAAGTCTCCCGTCCTGAACTATACATGGAGAACAGCAAGGAGCCACTCTCAGAGAAGGTAAAGCCACGCTGTGTCCGTATTCTGGCACTGAGTTGTCTGGCAAGACACCTCATCCAGAGGACAGCTGAGGGACCCTGAGCAGGGATACCTATGTCTGACGATGGCCATGAGTAAGATGGAATGCAGTTCACAGAGCTGTTGGCTACTGCACTTGCCTAAAGTCACCTGATGTCCTCATGACCACCTAAAACAGCACCATTTAACTCCACTTCCAGACAGCCCAGGAGCCTATACAACCCTGAGCGGGCTTGTATCCACTCTCTGGCAGAGGGCTATGGTTCACGCAAACAGGGCGGGCTTCCAGTACAGCTTTTTGGACACTCCCACCACAGCTCCTCAGACAACCTTAGGGCCTTTAATAGGCTGCTCTGCTCCCGGAGCTGAACCCATTCCCCAGTCCCCCACCCCCACCCCATTCCTTATAGGAACATTCCTGCCTCACTCTCCACCATAGGGCAGAGGCCCCTAGGGATGGACCTGCCTTAGACATGACCTTCTGACTTGGAGCAAGGCCTGTGCTTTCAGTCCAGAATTATAAAATGACCCAATGAGTGACTGGCTAAGCCCCAAGACATGAAAGATGCCCCAAACCTGCATATGAGCATCTAGATGAAGCCAGCACCCTCAGGGTAGACAGTGCCTCGAGCACCCACTGGCAACTCCATTAGCACTGGTTGCTGCTTGGCTCCTCCCACCAGCCCAACCCAGATAAAAGCTAAAAGATGATGGCTTAGAAGGTGGCTCCTGGGCCCAGCTTACTAGAGGACACCACATTCCACTCTGTTGGTCCAGCTGACCCAGGGCTTTTTTCAAAGTCATGTCTGATGAAGTGTTCTTTGACATAGGCCTTATGTGGCCACCCACGCACAGAGGCTCAAGGGCCAGCCAGACCTGGCCAGGGCTTCCCAGCAGGGGCCAGACTAAGGCCTGCAGCCTGCTCTAGAACCAGCATCTTTTTTTTGTTTTGTTTTGTTTTTTGTTTTGTTTTGTTTTTTTGAGACAGGGTTTCTCTGTGGCTTTGGAGACTGTCCTGGAACTAGGCTCTTGTAGACCAGGCTGGTCTCCAACTCACCGAGATCCGCCTGCCTCTGCCTCCCGAGTGCTGGGATTAAAGGCGTGCGCCACCACCGCCCGGCAGAACCAGCATCTTGATAAATACTAGATATCCCCTACCTGCCTGGAGAGAGGGATACAGATGGCTGGATTAGGTCTTAGGTTTCTGACAAAGCAAAGTAAGGGTGGCCAAGGCCTGGCCCTTCACTGGCCTGTGTTGCAGGCCTCCTCCCTGGCACTTTCTCCCCGCCCCACCCCATCCAGCTCTCTCTGTATGACCACGAATGGACCCCACAACCACACCACTCCTGCCATGGCCCCCGGGTCCATCTGAGCCATACAGGCTAAGACCCTGCCTTTATAGCTGGGGAGCTGTGGCTTTCTGGAAACTGGTTGTACAGGAAGGCTGGTTCAGTGATCCCTAACAATGCCCCTACCCCCTTCTCTGCTGTGCCAGTCTGAGAGTTAGGATAACCATCAGGAAGTCTTGCAGAATCCTGCAGGTGACATCAGAGCTGGGCGTGGTGGTGGAGTAGGTTGCTGCCTTATGAGGGGCTCCAGCTAGCTCTTTCAGCCTACTATACCTCATTGTGTGGGGCCGTTGCCCCTCAGCTACAGGGTGGCTGCCACGTCCGTGCCCATGTAGGGTGGGTGCCAGGCGGCCTACCCTCAGTCCTCGCTCGGTCTATTATGAGAACCTGGACTTCCTGCAACCCGCAGATCCTCTGCACTTCCTGGTAACTGCCAGTTCCAGGGTCCAGTTCTCTGATGTGCAGGGCTTCGGCCCTGGCTGGCAGGAGAAAACAGGCTACACACCAGTACTTGTGACCAGCACTGCAGACAAGCCCAGGGTCAGCGCAGGATTTACCTGGGGAACTAGAAGATGCTGATGGACACTGGTCAGTGGTGGAACCACGG
This sequence comes from Mesocricetus auratus, assembly GCF_017639785.1. Classification (NCBI taxonomy): domain Eukaryota; kingdom Metazoa; phylum Chordata; class Mammalia; order Rodentia; family Cricetidae; genus Mesocricetus; species Mesocricetus auratus. Next base: position 13,931,610 of record NW_024429190.1, on the reverse strand, counting down.
GCAAGTCCAAGTAAAAACTGGGGTTCAGGCTTCTCAGGGCTCCAGGCAGCCTCACAGCACTGACCTCAAGCCACAGAAACATAGCCGGGCTGGAATAAGGACTGCCACTGTGCCCTTCCCCACACGGCTGCCTGGAAGACAACATGCCTTCTAGGGGGTCCCAGGAACCTGGAGGTCCTGAGAAATATGGACAATGGGATTGGCATTCGAACCTTGAGTCCTCAAATACATATGGGTGTCCCTGGTGCTTCACAGGGACAGTTACTGCACAGGCCCGTGAAAGGGGCCCTGGCTTCAGTGAGGCTGAGCTGGAAGAACACGCAAAGGAGGGGGTCAGCTAGCCTGCCTTCAGTAACAGGCTTTACCGCAGGGGCATGACATGATATGATTAAGGCTTCGAGAGCTCCCTGGCTGCTGGGTGGAAAGGGGCCAAGAGGGCAGAACCTACGGTCAGCCAGATGGACAAGACCCATGCTTGCTCCAGGACAGCCACAGGAGGCATGAGTGGGGTCCCCAGGAGCAGCCAACATCAGTAACACCAGGGAGAGAGGGTGGGGACAGAGGAGGGGTCCCGAGTTGGGGGGCTGACAGCTCAATCCTGCCCGTCACTGCTCAATGGGCCCTTGTCCCCCTTCCATTGAGCGCTGCATTCCCGGCCCCCTGGAGACAGCCTGGCCACAGCTATCTCCGGGGAGGCAGGAATGCGGTGGGCGGGGCTGGAGCTGGGGGTGGGGGCTCCTGTTCTCACGCCCGGGGCCACTCTGGCCTACTCAATTGGAATTTAAATGCTGTCCATTGTTGTCCCAGGAATGGCCAGGAGTCAGCTCTGCCCTAGGGGCTTGGCTGTACTGGAGGGGCTAGCCATCCCCACAGCCAGCCAGCCAGCCTGCCTGCCAGCCAGCTCATATCAGACCCAGTCACTTCTGCCAGGCTGGTCCCCACTCCTCTTCCAGGCAGCCCTCCAGGACCACTCCTACCCTCTTTTATGGCTTTCCATCTTTGATGGGTTTGGAACAATGGGCTAGGAAGGGGCTAACTGGGGGGTCTGCTTTCCCATGCCCTTCAAGGACATAGAGGACAAGGATGAGAAGGGCTCAGGACTACAGTGGACACTTGAGAATCTTCTTGGCAGGAAGCTGAGGTGTCTTCATGTACAGGTAGGGTATTTGAGGCCTCTTCAAGGACCTGACCCAGGCTGAGCTGGAATAAACCTAGGTTCCTACAGGATGACTTCCTTAACTGGACTCAAAGTGGAGAGTCCTGAGAGAAGACACGTTTTGGCCTCTAATTCTGGAAGGTGTCTCACTGAAGCCTCCAAGTCCTTCTGACTCATCACCGACCTCATCAGAGTCACCCCCTTTCCAGTTCCAAGTAGGGACACCAGTAGGATGCCTGTGGTGGACATCTGGCTTTGAAGGACGCTCCAAGAGTCATATGCACTCCTGCCAACCAGGCGTGGGACTACTGTTTCTCTGCTCTACACGTCACCCAGGATGACACTGGCCACAACTCCAGGTTCCCACCAAGAGCCATCCCTCTGTGGGTGAAGTCTCTGTGCCCTTGGCCCCATATTCCAAACTCTCCCAAATGCAGCTTGAGCCTCCAGGCGTTAAACACTTCCTTTCATCTCTGAGGACCTGATGGCTGGGCCGGCTGATGGGAGCCTGGGACCGCCTGCCCCCTGCCTCGCCCACTGCCTCACTCTACTCTTCCTCTCCTGGACTTTATTCATTTATTTATTTGCTGAACCTCTGACGTCCCTGAAAGGGGCCTTTGTCCAAGCAGACAATCATCAGCACAAATAGAAACGGAGCTGTGTTTGAGCAAAGTCTGGTGTGTGTTTGAGGGGGTGGGGGAGTGGTCCAGGCCGGAGGTGGGGCGCACAGCCAGTGAGCAGCCTGCCAAGGGAGGGGGGTCCTCTAGAACACCAACAAATGCCTGGCCCATGCCAAGCTGTGAGCCTTGCAGAAGTGACCCATACTCATGAGCCAGAACACAGATCCATCCGTGCCCCTGCTCCAGTCAGTCCTGTGAAATGAATGAAAGGGGGGAAATCCCAGAGGATGCGGCTGGCTGCTACACTCACCCAGGCTGGACTAGGCTTGGGACTCCATCCTCACAATGGCAGAGACAGGATGAGTGAAGAAGACACCCAGGAAATGACCCTGTAGTCAGGTTCCTGAGCATACCACTCTACCATTCCTAGAACAGCCCCTGTAAGAGCCCAGTGGCCTTGGCAAGTGAGAGGAGGAGCAAGAAGAAAGAGAAAGTCTGCCCTACTCCACTGCTGCAGTCCCATCGAGCTGCAATTAAGACTTGCTTCTGAACTGGAAGGATAGCTCAACAGTTAAAAACATTGGTTGTTCTTGCAGAAGACCTGGGTTTGGTTCCCAACACCCACATATTGGCTGGCAACTTTCTTTAATTCCAGTTCCAGAAAATCCAATGTCTCCTCTGACCTCGCACTCCTGCACAGATGTGCTGTATGTCCATACACACTCAGGCACACACATACACATAAAATGAATTATTAAAAAACAACAGCAACCGGGGGCCTGGAGAGATGGCTCAGAGGTTAAGAGCACTGACTGCTCTTCCAGAGGTCTTGAGTTCAATTCCCAGCAACCACATGGTGGCTGACAACCATCTACAATTCAATCTGGTGTATATGTAATAAATAAATAAAATCTTTTAAAAAAAAAAACAGCAACCAGCCAGGCATTAGTGGTGCATGGCTTTAATCCCAGAATTTGGGGAGGCAGAGGCAGGAATATCTGTGTTCAAGGTCAGCCTGGTCTACAGAGCAAGTTCTAGGACAGCCAGGGATACACCTGACAGTGAAACCTTTCTTGAAAAAAAAACAAAAAACCAGCCGGGCGTTGGTGGCGCACGCCTTTAATCCCAGCACTCGGGAGGCAGAGGCAGGCGGATCTCTGTGAGTTCGAGGCCAGCCTGGTCTACAAAGTGAGTTCCAGGACAGCCTCCAAAGCTACAGAGAAATCCTGTCTCGAAAAACCAAAAAAAAAAAAAAAAAAAAAAAAAAAACCTTGCTGAAATCCCAGCACTTGAAAAGTAGGTTAAGAGTTCAAACCCAACCTTACCACCCAAACTACATGAAATGCGTTCTCTCTTTCTCTCTCTCTCTCTCTCTCTCTCTCTCTCTCTCTCTCTCTCTCTCTCTCTCTCTCTCTCTCTCTCACACACACACACACACACAAACACACACGACTTAGCAATTTTTATTTCTGGAGACGATAGACAGGGTCTCATGCATCCCAGGCTCTTCTCCGGTTTGCCATGAAGTTGAGGGTGGCTCCTGCCTCCACCTCCTGAGTACTAGAATTACAAGTGTTGCGCTACTGTACACAGTGTCTGTGGTACTGGAGATGGAACCCTGGGTTTCCTGCATGCTAGGTAAGTACTCTAGAATCTGAGCTACATCTCCAGACCCCCTAACTAAATTTTTGTTTGTGGGATTTTTTTGTTTGTTTGAGTTTCTGTTGTTGTTTTGTTTGCTTGTTTGTTTTTTGAGACAGAGTTCTCTGGGTAGTCCTGGCTATCTTGGAATTCACTCTGTAAAGCAGATTGGCTCAAACTCAGAGATATACCTGCCTCTGCTTCCTGTGTGCTTCCTGTGTGATAGGATTAAAGGCATGCACCACCACCACCACTTGGTCCCCCTAACTAGGTTTTTTTTTTTTTTTTTTTTGGTTTTTCGAGACAGGGTTTCTCTGTGGCTTTGGAGGCTGTCCTGGAACTCGCTTGGTAGTCCAGGCTGGTCTTGAACTCACAGAGATCCGCCTGCCTCTGCCTCCCGAGTGCTGGGATTAAAGGCGTGTGCCACCAACGCCCGGCCTAACTAGGTTTTTTATGGTTTTTTATTTGAGGGGTTGCAGAAGGACTCACTTCAAGTCAAGTGGTAAATGCAAGATCTCACTGCAACCAGAGAATCTTTCCAGGGAAGGTTAAAGGTCTTCCAATATGGGGATGGCTTTTTATTTGTATTTGTTTTAGTTGTTACCCTTTTTTATATTTATTTATTTATTATATATACAGTGTTCTGCCTACATGCCGGAAGAGGACACCAGATTGAATTGTAGATGGTTGTGAGCCACCATGTGGTTGCTGGGAATTGAACTCAGGACCCCTGGAAGAGCAGTCAGTGCTCTTAACCTCTGAGCCATCTCTCCAGCCCCTAGTTGTTACCCTTTAAAAACAGTGTCTTACCATGTAGCTCAGACTAGTTTTAAAATTTAAAGCAGTCCTCCTGCCTCAGCCTCCTGAGTGCTAGGACTACAAGTGTGAACTACCATCCCTCCTCCAATATGCTTTTAAATTTTTATTTAATTTATTTAAACTCTTTATCTTGGTGCTGCTCCAAACCCAGCTGGGTATCTTTAAGGTAGAGGTGTTCAATTGCTGATACATTAGCTGGTATGAGGCCAGCAGGGATACATTCAAGAAAAGGATTTGGGTATAGTCCAGCTGACCCCTCATTGCCTCCCAACAGAACCACGGAGCATAACCCCTCTCAATAGCACTGGACCTCTCGGGCTTCAGAGTCTATCAGCTGTAGGTTGACTAGATGGGATGCTGAGGTAGTCCTGGTCCTAGAGAACTTTCTGATGGAGGCACACTGCGGATAGATGCTGACCATCCAGGTTGAGTGTCTAGCTCCCTCCCTGGCATAATGAGGCCAGTGCTACATCCTGGGCCTCAAGCCTAGGCAGTTGGGGAGGGGTAGAGGAAGCCTCCTGTCACTCTCAGACCCAGCAACGCTGACTCAGCACTGGCCACATTACCCAGCTCTGCTTCTGCCACTGCTGGCACTGCCCCCCCCCACAAACGGCCTTTCATAGGCATCAGGGGCAGAGCCCCAAACACCTTGGATAGGTGGGTGCAGGCTTGAGCTGTCTGTCCAGTGTCTGTGTGTCTATATCTGATGGACTGAGCATACCACATCAAGGTGGGACTCCAGGATCCTCATTCCCTATGGCTAAGGTCTCCACAGCTGAGGCAGGCAGTAAAAACAGGAAGCCTGGCACACAGCCCCTAGATCTGGTCTGCCTGTGACCAGGAACCCCCAAAGTACTCCCAAAAGGTAGCTTCCTCTGGGGAGGACACTGCCCTTAATGCCATCCAGGACCTGAGGAAATGGAGCCCGGATGTAAAAGGCTGCTCCAACCCACAGTCCCAGTGTCCAGGGCCAGAGTCTTGTATCCTGCTGCTCACAGATCTGCTTAGCTAGCACATTTGCAAGCAGTAATTTCTGCCTCAAGCTGTAGTCAGCTGTTCATTCCAGTGCTACCAAGGAGCTACCAAAGCAGACCTGGGATCAAGGCTACAGTTCCCACAGTCCATAGCAACAACCTCAGTCCAAGGAACCCTTTCACAGACCAAAAAGTCTGTGGCTGGGACACCTCTGGCCGGTGCTTGAGAAGGCATAGTAGGATAGCGTCTTCAGAGATGCTGATCCACCCACCCCATCCTCCGACCTCATTCTGGGACACAGTCCCCTTGGTGCTACAGAGGTCAGTGTGAGGTGACTCTGCAGGAGGTCTGGGAGCACTCCACTGGGTCTGGGAGCACTCCACTGGGTCTGGGAGCACTCCACTGGGCACCCGGCCAGCACCCCTTACATCTTTGGGATCCCTCAAGTATCAGCTCAGGTTGAAATGGGAATGTACAGGGCAAGAGCACACAAATCCTGCCGAGGTGGGCGAGGACGCAGCTCCCAGAATGAGCTGTCCAAGAGGAATAGCCCCATCATGGACAAGAGTGGGGAGCTAGTCAGGTAGAGAGAACAGAGGCTAGGCGTGGTGGTAAGCCTATAATTCCACTCAACAGAATCAGGCCAGAGGATCACATGAGGCTGGGGGTTCAAGACCAACTTGGACAGCATAATGATACCTCATGTCAATAAGAAAAGGACAAGGGACAGCCTCCAAAACAATGCAGAGAAACCCTGTCTCGAAAAAACCAAAAAAAAAAAAAAAAAAAAAAAAAAAAAAGAAAAGGACAAGGAGGAGGAAGGGGGAGAAGGGCAGTTGAAAACTGCCTTATGGGAATCAGCCAGGTATTGCCCAGTAGCCATCTACAGAGGTGTGGACACAGAGCTGAGCTGAGGGACATTCGAGAAGGACATGTGGAGGGCCTGGGATGAAGACCTAGGATCCTGCGGCACCCAACTCCCCTCCCAAGGGACTGAGGTGAGAATCAATTGGGTTTTGTGCTCCTAGTAAGATGAGCTGCCACAGACCAGGTCCCCATGCCACCTCCCAGGTCCACTGTCCCCGGGGCCAGCTTTGCTATGGGAGTGGGCAACTATTCTGGTACTCTAACTAGACAGCTGCCCATACGCCCTAACACAAACCAACATCATGATAGTTTTCCTGTAAGCCCACGCTGGGCCAGCAGGACTACTTTTGCAAGATGAGGACTTGAGGTCAGCTAGAGGTGTGATCTTCCCAAATAGTCCACAGCTGAGCCAGGTCTGAGTGACGAAAACCATCTGGTTAATAAAGGGGTGCAGGGCACAGATGGAGGGCACTGATGAGCCTGGCATCCCGTCTGTAAGCAACCTACTGTGGCTAACCCCTGGGGACAGTCTGCGTCTAGGATACCCAGAGGGCCGCAGTGTGAGAACAGCCAGGTAAGTCAACACCGGAGCCATCTTCGTCCCCCTCGTCCCAGCCCTGTCCCAGATCCACTGCCATCTGATCAGGAAGCTTACCCCCCTGGGTTCTGGGGGTGTGGGCCACGGTGAGATCAATCTCTGGGTGTGTTGTGTGTTGTCATGGTCACTGTGGTCATCAGTCCCCCCACCCCTACCCCAACCCAGAGCCCTCCTCCCCAGGGCTTGTTCTGCAGTGTTCCAGGCCCCTGTCACTATCTGGGACTGATCAGTTTTGGGAGGGGCAGGGACAAGGGTCACGCTTATCTCTGTGTCTCCTGGGACAGCCCTCCACTCTTGCAGCCAGTGAGGTTGGATTTCTAGCTGGCCTCTTCCCAGGCGCCGACACCTCCTTTGGGCGCGACGTGTCCATTCTCTTGCTGTCATAGATAACACCTCTAGCGCTCACCGGCTGTCCAGGGAACAAGGGCTGGCACCAGGCTCTAGTCAGGCAGAGCAGAGGCACCAAGGCCCAAGGGAGGACGGCTGGAAGCCAGAAGCTTATTCCTCTTCCTGTGTCCCATCAGCTTTTCTCCAGGACTCAGACTGATCCTGTCTCATGCAGGTCCAGGCACCTCCCTTGCTTGCTCTCAGGTCAACAGAGCCTGGTGGCCCCAGGGGACCCACAGGAAGGTGCTGACTTAATGGTAAAGGCACCCCTTATACTCTAGAACACAAAATACCCTTATGCCTACTGGCTTTCATCTACAGACACAAACTGTCCAGGAGGCTATACAGATACACAGATATATCAACTCTCTGCACTTTTATAGCTTCCCCCAAGAGCAGGGGACCCATGAGCATCTTGTGCTGACTTAATACATTCTTGTGGCCTTGGTCTCATATCTTTTGATGGAGTAGGAGGGAGGGAAATCTTTGGGCCAGAGTCTAGCCTGGGGATGTTCCTTAGTGGTCTTCCCTTGGTCCCCATTACCTCTGGGTCTTTGGGCATGTGTGACAAGTACCTACAAGTCTGTGTGGCCTGGTGCTGGCTTCTGTCAACCCCCTGCCTTTGCCTGTACAGCTCTGGCTTTCTCAGTAAACTGGGTCATCCTGTGGCCTCCAAATCCCAGCACACAAATTTGGTCTCCACTGCCACACACCACAGATATTTACTGAGCCCCAACCAAGCCAGGGCTGGGCCAAGACACCCCCTCTGCCCAAAGCATGAGGCCTGTGCTTTCCCAAGGGCTATGCAATCATGTGAGCTTCCATGTCCACAGTCAGCAGTGCCCCCGTCAGTCAGACAGTGGGCCCCAAGCACACTCAAGGTTAGCAAGGTCAGGGTTTTGATACGTGTTGCTGGCACTTAAAAGATGAGGTCTGTGTTTCCAGCCATGACCTAGACTGCCTGGAGGCCCCCCAAAGGCTGTCTGTTGCTCCTCTGCTTTCCAAGGCTCTGGATCACTCTTTTTGAAAGTCTAGAGCCCAAAGTTGTAGTACATAAGTAGGGAGGGGCTACAGGATGCACCACAGCTCAGACTTGGAGGTCCCAATGAAACTATGGGGCCCTAGTTCTGGACTCGGCAAAGAGAAGACTCTCTGGTCCCAGTGCTGGCTCCTCAGGACTCAGCCTCTAGATATCAGCCCCCAAAAGGTGGCATTTCAAGACCACACAGTACAATACAGCACAGTAGGGTAGGCTGGGAAAGTTTGGTGGAAGAGTTCTCCTAGTAGCGGCAGTCCCTCTTCATGTACACACAGCCAGCCACCATCAGCCATCTATCCTAGCCTGCCAGTACCCAATGTGACCAGTTCAAGAGACCCTCCAATGTCCTCTTCCCTATATGAGTCATGAATGCTGGGCTTTACCATGGAGTCTCAAGCCCGGGTCTGGTCCCTTGCCCAGACCATAGCCTCCAAGTGGGCAGAAGATCTTGAACTAGAGTGAAGTTTACAAAACCTACCAAGGCCCTCAGGAGACTCCCAGACTCGGATGGCACCCCAGGTGGGTCTAAAATCCTTTGGCAAATCCCTGGTCTTGTCCCTCTCTCTACGGCTGCTGAAGGGGCTCAGAGTCCAGCCTGTCACTCTGCTTTGCTCCCACTAGCTGGCTGCATGACCTTCAGGAAACTGGGCCCCTACTCTGCTGGGCCCACTCTGACTCCCAAGTGCAGTTCCCAAGGCCTCACCCAGACAGGCCTTTCTCTTGGGGAGCGGCAAAAGGCTCATCTTGCTTGCCCATCCTGCCAGGTGGGCTAAGTGGGGGGTGTCTTTTGAGCCTCTCCCTGGGAATGGACCCAAGTCACCCTTCCAGGGCCAGCTCCAACCCCCCACCCCACCCCCGCTCTGCGCCCCCTGGCGCTGAGCCCAGCAGCCCACAGAGCTCATTAGCGCAACAGCAGCCCTGCCGAGCTCACTTTAATTGGGGCTGGCTGGACGTGAGAACCCGGGGACCCTGTGCCCGGCCCGCAGGGGGAAGGGGCGCCCGCCTGAGCTGCCCACAGAGGAGGCCTCAGATTAGCAAGAGCTCAATGAGCCCAGCGAGAAGGGTAATTAAAACTGCCCGCCTGGGCTGAAGCAGTTTGGGGGGGGGCACACTCTGTCGCTGGCTTGTCTTGCATGGTGTGTACCCTGCCGCCTCGGAGTCCTATATGACCACATCTGCCTCCCCCATCCTCCATGCCAAAATGACAGATAGACTATCCGTGCATACTGGTGCCTTCCTCAATGCTCCCTTTTGAAAACTGGGTTCACAGGGCCCCGTCTCAGGGTGCTTGGGGGTAGTGGGATTAACAATGTACCCAAACTAGTTCATGATGGGTGATAGGGTATGGGCAACCACTCCAGAGCCCCATGGGAACACCTTTGTGCTGGGTCTTCCAGGACTGCTGAATTGACTGGCTAGGAGGTAGACACTAGGCCCAAAGGGTGACACCCTGGAGCTCCAAGAGGAATGAATGAGCAACCCTTCAGCACTAGGTCTCTTGGACCTGTGGTTTTTCTCCCCCTTAGCTGATCTGCTGCTACTCCTGGTCCTCACCTAGACCATGCAAGAGGAGTCTAGGTCAGGGCCTACAGGCTGATCATGCCTGGGGCACAGCCTCTTTGACCAGACATCCCATCCCAGAAGACCAGCAAGAGCAGTCTCAGCTGACCCAGGACCTTCAGAAAGTTCTGTTTGGAAAGCAAGCTGAGGCCATCCAGTCAGACTGAAGATGAGAATTTGGGGGGTGAAAGCAGTTCAGGCAAGGATATGAGGGTCCTGAGCTGCTGATGGGTCGTTGTCGGGTGGGAGGGTGGCTCCCTCAGCCAGCTGCCCCACACCAACCCTATCATTACTTGATCAGGTTTCCAGAAGAAACCCCAGGCTCCTGTGGTTTTCCCCGGAGCCATATGATCTGGCCAGGCCTGTTCTTGTCATAGCTAAAGTAGTGGGGGCCAGTGGGGATCTACCCTTCCTCACTCTGCCATTCCAGAAGTTGAAGGGGTCAGAGTTAGTTACAGATTCTTGCCTGTTGGTAAAGGCAAGCTTTCTGGTTCAGGGTTGTCCTGGTGGGGCCAGGGCAGAAGGCCTGTTTCTGCTGAGGCATCAGTAGGTCCTGTGAGAGGCACCATAGCCAGATTTCTCTAAGCCCCAGTCAGGTCCTCCTCCTATGACCCTAACCCTTCTGTAGAGACACAAAGCAGCCAGCACAGGTGGCAAATTTTACATTGAGTGTACAGGTAGGGCAAGCCTGACTTCTCTTGGTAAAATTGCAGGGCAAATGAGGAGGTGGCCTTGGGATCCCCCCAAGCTCCAAGAGAAAATCTCCAGGACTAGAAACAACTCACTTTGTGTCCACACACCACCTCCAAGTGCTACCCTGAACAGGATGCCCACCTACCACTGTGCCGGTCCTTGGGTGGGAGGTGGAAGGGTTTTCAGTGTCTTACAACCAAACTTGAGAAGCCAACATAACCCTGTGTTGGTACAAAAAGTGGGGGCTGCCAGCTCTCTCCAGGCCTGATCTGGGTCAGGTTTGGCCACATTTTTTTCTCTCAGAGACTAGTGTTTCCTCAGGTGAAGATGTTTACTCTCCTGGGGCGGGGGCACTTGGAGCTGCAGGTGTGTGTGGGCTGCGTGTGGGGGCATGTGTGCCCAGGTCTGAGTCTGGGTGGTTCAACAGGTCCCAAAAGGCAGGTGGGCTTTCAAAAGCCTGCAGAGGAAGCTGCAGGACCACTGTGAGATCAACGCGGGCCCAGGCCCCTACTCCTCAAAAGATGGAGGGAAATGGGTCAGATGTAGCTTAGTAGAAGTAGAAGCTCCCATGGTATGGGGGTTCATTGTTTGGCCCCTGCTGTAGCTGTGCTGGACAGTGATCCTGGCACTCTCCCTATTTCTAAAAATGACTATAAGAGCACCTCTGTTTCCTACTTTAATCCAAGACCTGTGTCCAGGATGCAGACAGCACTCAGAAAAAGGGAATTTCCCCTGAATTCTGTCTGGGGAAGTGTCCTCTCTTAGGAGCCACTGCCACCGAGCCCAGGGACTGAGACCCAGTGAAAGCCGGGCTAACCTGCCCAAGTACCCCTGAGTCCAGGCTGGCTGGGAGGGAAAGAAGGACAAATAAATGACAGTGCCTGGGGCTGAGCTTGAGGAAATCCAGCTGGCTGCCTGGAGGAAACAGTGCTTCTCAGGGTGAGGAAGCTAGGAAGCCAGAGGCCGGGTGGGGAGCACACATCTTCCCCAACCTGGAGGTCAAGGGACTGCGACCTCCCCCTGGCAGCCACGGATGATCGAGGTGTAGCGTGCCTCTAAGGGTTGCTCTGCCGGGTAGGCAGCCAGGTCGCGGAGTTGGCTGCAGCTCCGTGCCTGCCACGCCCCAGCGGCCGCGAGCGCAGAGTCCCAGGGGGCGCGGGCTAGGCCGCGTGGGGCGTGGCCGGGAAGGGGCGCCCCGGGCGCCGCTCAAAGGCCGCTAATGTTCGCTAATCCCGGCCTTTCAGGCGGCCGCGGCCCGAGCTGTTGGCCCAACAACAGGCGGCTGAAAGGGCTAGCACAGGGCGCGAGGGGCCCCGGCCCCGACGGCCGCTCCGCCCACGGCCTCCCCGCCGGGGACCGACCTCGGCGCGATGCGCGGAGACTCGGCGCGAAGCGGCGCGCACACGAGGCCGCGGGACCCGGACTGGACCGCCCCTCCGCGCGCTGCGCTCAGGCCTGGCCCAGCGCTGGCCCCTCGCGGCACAGACGGCGGCCCCTTCGGAGCGTGACCCCAGCTTTCAGCGCCGCCCCTGGCCCGGCCCCAGCGCCTCGTTAGGGATTTAATTAAGGAGCCGCCGGGGATTTGCATAATCTCCGCGCCGGGCTGGGAAGCCCCAGGAGGGGGCGACTAACAGGGGCGGAGCGGGCTGGGCAAGTCCGTGTGGGCTGTGTGCGGGCCTCCCAGCCAGGGCCCACAAGCGGTCGGGTGGAGGCAGGAAGAACCCTTTTGTGTCCTGGTCTTTGGCCCTGGAATTCCCCATTCCAGCTGCTGAGGGTCCCTCTGTCTAACTCTGGCTGACCGAGCTGTAGACCCAGCTGGGCCTCCGTGCCCTGAACAACCCTGCACCCCCCCTCCAGGACAAACATTGAACGCAAACATTCCAATACCAGCCCCACCCCAGGAACGACAGACCCGCCCCTGTCCTCAGGTCTTCGGGAGCCGGTGCCCACCCCATCCCTAGAGGCATCCAGGGTTCAAGCCCTCAGTGGGCTCAGAGCCAGGACAAAGCTAGAGGCAGGGCGATGGTTCCCAGGCAAGGACATCCCCATACATACGGCCTGGCCAGTAAGTAGGTAGGAACAGTACCCTGGATCTGTAAATAGGGTGAAACCTCTAAGGCTAGCCTTCTGGGCCCTGTGGTTTTGGCTGGGTCTTAAGCCCATGGAGGGGACCAACCATCTACTGACACATTCCTAAGGTCTCTACCAGCCTATGGAATTTGGAGACAGAAGCATTGGTTATGGGGTTTGCCTTTGTAGCTGAGTCAAGAAGGATGACACTCTCTGCCCTCCTCTGCCTGCTGGCATCTCAGATGGCTTACAGGCCCAGCAGCTGCCCCTCCCTGTGCCCAGCACGGTCTGCCCTGTGGACATTCCCACAGCCTTCAAAGGGCACTGTGGGGCAGACTTTCATCTCCTGGGTGGCAACTAGGACTGGAAGATCCCCATGGGCACAGGACCTTGTAGTGTCCTGGTAGGACCTGCCCCCACCCCTGCAGCCCACATGAGTTCTGCCTACCCTATTAGGAAGAGGCTTTAAGACAGAGTAGCAGACTGTACTCCAGAACTAGCCTGCTAAAGGCCTGAGACGCCTCACCTCCTAGTGTGGGACCCTAAACCAACTCTGCAGAAGAACTTGCTTCTCTCTGGCAGGTACCCTGATCTGTGTCATACAGGCCCGCAGTGACAGGACTGCCCTTTCCACGACACCACTCTGTACCTGTCATGGAGCAACTTCTCTTATTTCCTCACCAGGGCTGGTGGAGCACCTGAGTACCTAAGAGCCAGCCAGGCCTAGATTCGAATCACTGATGGCTCAGCCAAGAGCCTCCTCTTCCCAGAAGCCCTTCTGGACATTTTCCACCCCCTCCTGGCTCCATACTCTCCCCACCCGAGTTACGGTAGCAGCTTATTTTATAGTTTGTGCTCCTTAGGAGAGTGGCCCAAAGCCCAGGGACAGTGCTTTGCCAAGACACCCTGAAGCCTGGCGGGAGATATAGTTATCATTCCATGAACTCTGAGCCATGAGGGAGCAAGCAGAAGGTCACACTTAGAGGACACAAAGCCAACAGCATCTTTGACAGAGAGGTCCTGGTGTCCTGGTCCCCATTTGTGCCAAGTTTGTGTCATTTGCTATGTCAGGAGAATAGGCTTTGGCTTCCGCTCCTGCAGTGGCCGAAGCAGGGGAGAGGGGGTGCAAATGAATGCCACCCACAGAGGGATCAGCTGCAGGCAGTAACCCCACTGTAGCTTGTGGGACACAGAGGCTGAGGGCAGAGGGCAGTAGGCAGAAGAGGGAGCTGCAGGAGAAGGAAATGCTGGGGTTGGGACATGGATGGACCTTCTTGTCATGGCCCTAGCCCATGCTCTAACCTGGGTCTCCACCCACTTGCTCTCTAGGTCTCCATGGTCACCACGGAGGAGTGGGGATAAATCTAGTTTTCATTCATTTCCACTTCAATTGTCTAAATCGTCTAAGCAACCAACCCTCGCTTTCCCTCCTCTGGCCCCTTTGGTCCCTCCAGATGCTGGGACCAGCAAACCCTTACTGTACCCAGCAGAGCCTGAACCCACTAGGCAGAGCTCTGGGCTCCCCCACCCTCATGCCTCTCTTCATTCTTTCTAGCATTTATTGAAGACAGAAGGAAAGACGCAGCAGCTAGCTCCCATGGGCGATGTGATTGTCCTGGGACCCCCAGCTCTGGGTCCTGATGTCCTGACCAAACATAGGTTGGCTTGAAATACCGAAAGACTCAAAGAAAGTCTCCCCTGTTGGGGCAAGGGTGAGGCCATGGGCTTGTGGGGCTGTGGTGCAACAGGGAGCCCCTCACTGGCCCTCCTGCCACTCCTGAAGGGGCCTTTCTGTGAGGCCCCGGTGGGGCAGGAGCCCCCGCCTGCCTGGTGCCCAGTCTTACTGTCGGCGCCTCTCGGCCTGGCGGCCACAACCCTGATGTTGCTTTAATAAAACAAAGTTTTTCTTTCGTGCGAGGCCTCCAGCGGTGAAAGGGCCGATTTACAGAGCTTGAGCCCCCTCCCGGCTACCCCGCCCGCCCTGCGGTGGCGCTGGCTGAGGCCGTGGGTAATTTATAGCTTCAACTTAGCACACTCGCGCTGGGCCAGCCCGGCAGCATGACTGGGGCCCTTTATCCTGGCCCCCCAGCCAGCCCCAGGATAGCTCACAGGCTCCATTCACAGCAGAACACTCCCTCCCGGGCCAGGTTCCTTATTCAGGCATTGGAAACCCCTCGGAACCCCGTGGGTGAAAACAAACCTGGCTGTTTGTGCCTTGGCAGCAGTCAGCCACACCCCTGAGCCTACAGGCCCCATGTTACCCCTTTCTAGTGACGTGGGTGCCCCTGGCCTGTTCCACAGGTGAGGGGGCTCAGCATTGAAGTACTGCTTCCAATAGTGGGAAATCCTGAATTAAGCTGTTTGAGTGGTTATGCAGGCTGGGACCCCTGGGGGGGGCACATCACACTCTATTTCATGACCTCCCACCCCAAAGAGGAAGGGGTGAAATGCCTGTCTTAGGGCAAGACCTCCTTTCAGAGGGGGAAACCTGGAAATGGGGGCGCAGTGGTTTGCAGAACTTGAGGAAGCTCCGAGGAAAACCAGCATTGTCATCTTTTGGTGGCAGTTGCTCACCTAACAAATACCCAGAAGGCGTGGCTGGATATTGTACGTGTCATCCAAACCTATCCTGATAGAACTCAGTTCCATGTCACTTTGGGCACACAACCTTCGTTAAACATAGACACATGTAGGCCCCCCCCTTTGGTGCAGACAAGCATGTCCACGCAATATCTGCACTTGGACCCAAGTAAAGGGCATCAGTTTTGAAAATCTTATTTTAAGGGGCTGGAGAGCTGGCTTAGGTTAAGAGCACTGACTGCTCTTCCAGAGGTCCTGAGTTCAATTCCCAGCAACCACATGGTGGCTCACAACCATCTGTAATGAGATCTGTGCCCTCTTCTGACCTTCAGGCATACAAGCAGACAGAACACTGTGTATATAATAAATAAAATCTTTAAAAAAGGCGCACACCTTTAATCCCAGCACTCAGGAGGCAGAGGCAGGCGGGTCTCTGTGAGTTCGAGGCCAGGGTGGACCAACAGCCTCCAAAACAATACACAAAACAATACAGAGAAACCCTGTCTCCCAAAAAACCAAAAAAAAAGAACAAGAAAAAGAAAATCTTATTTTAGATTAATTTATTTTACTCTATGTGTCTTGCCTACATTTTTGTGTGCGCACCAAATGTGTGCCCATTGTCCACAGAGGTCAGAAGAAGGTGTTGAATTGCTGGAACTGGAGTTACAGATGGTTGTGGGCTGCCATATGGGTGCTGGGAATTGAACCTAGATCCTTTTCGAGAGCAGCAAGTACTCTTAACCTCTGAGCCATCTCTCTGGCCCCTAATAGGCATATTGACTATGCCTCTGAAACTCTACAGGAGCAGAGCCATACACACTTCCACTATACCAACCCAAACTCAGCCACTGATAGATCTGTTCTCCCAGCTGTTCAGGTCCAACCCTGCCCACCCAGACTTCCAGGCCTCCCTCCTCCGGCTGGCCTCCTCCACCCTATTGAGCCATCACAGGCGTCCTCCACTTACCTCTGTCTACCCTGACTGCCCGTGGTCTGGTCTCCCAGGAGACCTAGGTAGGGCTCACTCTCCTGTCCTTGGCACTCTCCTAGCTTCCCTGTTAGGGTCCTGGGCTCTCCATAGTTCTGCCTTCTGCTTTCTGCTCAGGCTTTATTGCTACAGGGTTCTGATCCTCAAGCCGCTTTGGAGAGGCTGTTGACCAGAAGGACCAGGAATCGAAGCTCTCCCTGCATTCTGAGTCTGTGTGAATGCATGCCTACAGGGGGCAGGCAGAGTTAGCAGACCTCCTGAACAGGGACCTGTGCCTGGAGCAAATGCAGAAGACCTGGGGACACACAGCCCTGTCTGGGCTTTAATCTCCTTGTCCAGTGTTGATTTCAAGGCTGCTGGGTGTATTCCTGGGGATGGGGAGATCAGCAGTCCTAAAGGCTTTTGCCCACTGAACAGTTTATACTCCTTTCCCCAAAACGCTCCCGTGAATTCTGCCAGCATACCCACTTTCTCCAGGGAAGGGCTACGCCCACTAGCCTCGCGTCCCTGAATGCTGGCAGTATACCACCTTGTGCCCCTGATGGCCTTCAGGCTGCTCCTCCCTTGCTCAGGGCTTCGGGGTCACCAGTGCTGCTTCTACCCAAGACCTCACCCTGTCTCCTGTACCACTAACCCTACACTTGAGGTGGACTATTCTCATTTATCCCTTAAGACAGTTGCCCGCTCCATGGCCACACATCTCTATTAGGGGAGGGAAAGTGAGGCAGGACCTGAAGTCCTCCTAGGGGTATAAACTGGTGGCTGGAACTGGTAAGAAATCCAGTTCACAACTGACTCTGAATGTCTTCTACCTTCCAGAGTCAGATCTTCCAGGGATGGGGGAGGGGGACAGCATTCAGAGTCCCACCCAGGCAGGCTCTGCCAGGGCTTTTAGTCTGGAGGAGGGCAGGTTCTCATATACAGGAGACACGCAGGCTGGACTTGTGTTCCAGAGTCAGGAAACGGGAAAGTCTCAAGTGTAGAAGGAAATGATGGCGGATGGGCGTGCGGTGCTCTGGGCCTGGGTCCAACCGTGACCCACCCACTTCACAGCCTACTCTGTACTGGGCAGCAGCTGGGTAATAAAGGGTGGGACCCTGGCCCTGTTTCTGGAGGTGAAATTCGCACCTTGTTTCCTGAGTCTCATTTAGTTAGCGATGGGTACAGCAGAAGGGCTGGGTCCGGGCCTGGCCAGCATCAGGTGGGCCCAGTGTGAGGGCCCGACAGGGTTAATGAGCTGCCTCTGCTCCCACCGTTATAGCATGGTCATTAAAACCCCATCTCCTGCCTCAGTCCCAGTCCTCCCAGGGCCTCCCAGGGCCTTTGTCTCTCTTTCTAAGGCTCTGACAGGATCAGGCGGGTGGGGGCCCCAGGAGGAGAAGGGGGCCGCAGCATACAAAGCCCCCGGCCCCTGGCCCTGGTGCCTTGTCTGCCAAAATGCCAGCTATAGCCACTCCCAGGATGCCCTCCTCAGGGGCTGGCACGGGCCAGGCTGGGAGGGAGTCCCCAGAGTCCAGTCCTGGATGGATCCACCCTGGCCGAACCGCATGGCCACCCCCGCGTCTTTCCCAGGCCTGGTGAGAGCCCCCAGCCCTTCTGATTTGCCCATGCTTGGCTGCAGGTTGCTAGGAGCCTGATGGGGGGGGTGCGGCCTGCCGCCAGGCCAGGCGGAGGATCCGGGTAGTGGGGGCTGGTGCCCAGGGACAAAGCCCGCCTGTGATTAAGTCATCTGCCGGACAGCACCACACAGACCATGTAGCCAACTGAGAGCTGGGCCTGCCTTGGGCAGGGTCTTCAGCTCTGTCCCCTTCTCTGGGGTATCTGCCTCAGCAGTGCCCATGTGGCTCTATGCTCCAGTGCCCCATGGTGTCCTACCAATGCCTGTTTTTCTCCTGCCCTTCAGCATTGCTGTTGATCTGTAGGTGACCAGACCCCACATTATGCCTTGGACTGGGGAAGTATCAGACCATCCCCAAAGTCTGAAGTGTCTGCAACTTTTGTGCTCTGTAGCCTGTTATCTCCATGGCTGTCAGTTCCCAGAGTTGGAGGGCTGAACAGAGCGGCTGGGGGGCACAACAGGTGTCTGGCCCCATCTGTAGTCCTGCCTGTCTACCTCTGGGACCTGGGGGAATCTCGTTTCCCCAATCTGCTCAGGCAGATTCTTTCCTGCAGGCCCTGCGTCACTCGGAGCCTGGCAGGGTGGGAAACAAGTTGTGGCAGGGACAGCTGTCTGCACCATGAGCTCTTTGGGCATCAGCCATGCGGAACTGGCCAGAGTTGAGATATGGGGACCGTCTTGTGTGTTTTAAGGTGTATTTGGGACAGGTCAGTTCCCGCCTCACTTTGGTCGCCTCTAAAGTAAGGCTGTGAAGCCCCTGGAGAGGAGGTGGGTGCTAGAAACTGAAGGGTGTTGATATGGATGGTGACAACGGGATTATGGCAGTGAGTTAAAGAGATGGGGTTTCAGGATGGGGTGGAAACTTCCTGGGATTTGCAACTAATCAGGCCCAGGGCAGGATACCGGTTGTATTTTGTATTTTCTCCCTCAGACCTTATCTCTGAGCCTGTCTTCTGGCAAGAGTCTTGGGAGTTGGGGAAGGGAGTAGGGTGGGCAGGGGTGTGGATGGGGCTCTAGGGCCTCCAGCCTCTCTGTGGGACTGAATCAACCTTTCTTCCCTTCCAGTAGTGAATCTGGGGCCCAGCAACTCCTTAACAGGTGAGTTAGCCCCTGGAGTCCAGTGGTGGAGCCCCCAGGATCCCCACTTAGCTTGACCTTCTCCTTAGTGACTTACCTAGAGGGTCTGAGTGACAGGTGAACATGGCTGAGTTGCCCAGAGAAAATGAGATGAGGGAAGATGTTCTTGCCCCACTCCAGGCTCACCGAGGGAAGAGAACTTGTCAAGCTAGACCCCACTTGCCATCCCAGGCGGGAGACGGACATGGACATGAATATGCAGAACTATATTCACACTCTGCAGAGGGCACAGGGCTAGTGCAAGGGAGACATACTTAGCCAGTGCTGATGTCCTGGGAGGACATAGCCACCAGAGGTACATGGCCCCTAAGGGATGGGGGCTTTCTGAATCAATACAAACCTGTTCTTCGTGGCCAAGCCAGAAATCCACCAGTAGCAGGCTCTAAGTGTCATGAGCTTTTTAGGGAGGAAGGTGGTAAGGACCCTGAAGTTTCCTGCCAAGAAAAGGTGCCAGGCTGGAGGCCAGCAACAGGGGAAGAAGGGCTGCCGTGGCGGTGCCAGTGCTGTCACTTTCTCTCCCTTCTTTCCTTCCTCCCTTCTTTCCTTCCTTCCTTCCTTTTTTCATTCCTTCCTTTCTTCATTCCTTCCTCTTTTTGAGACAGGGTTTCTCTGTGTAGCCCTTACTGTCCTGGAACTCCCTCTGTAGATCAGGCTGGCCTGGAACTCACAGAGACCCGCCTGTCCCTGCCTCCTGATTGCTTGGCTCTGAAGGCCAAGGCAGATGGAGGTGGCAGAGTGTGGATGTGACCTGCCACGCCACCTGTACAGTCCCGGGCAAAGGGCTCCTGTGTTCCTTCAATTCAGTGAAGCCTCCCAGGCGGCCCCAATACTCAGACATGGTGCAAGGTCCCCTGAGTTCTGCTCAGTGTTTCTCCCACAGATCCAGAAGCTCTCCAATGGGCCCCCAGCCTCCTTCCTGGGATCCCTAACTTTAGGTACACAGTGGGTGCTCAGGAGTTCTACTCTGGGACTGTCTCTCCAAGTGCTTTCCTTCATGGACTCCCTCCCCCTACACCTGCTGTCCTCTCTAACTCTCCCATCATACCCACCCATAATGATCACCAGGACACCCATCAGTACCAGCTGGTGGCCACTCCATTTGGCTTATTTATTGATAACCCAGGCAGGGAGCAAGCTCCATGAGAACTTGGCTTCTCCCCAACAACACAGGGACAGTACACACAGTTGGTAAATGTTTGCCAGCAGATAAATGGAGGGACCACCAGCAGATGGACAGAGTGATCTGGAGGTGGGACGAGAAGGATGGACACGCACGAGGCTGGCTAGGACTCTGGGGACAAGGGGACTGTATGATGGGTAGGCTCCATAGGGGGTTTGGAGGGTGCAGCTGTGGTGGCCAGAAATCTGGAGGAGCCATAGTTTGAGGGCGGCTCCACTGTCCCTAAGTGTGGGCTCTAGAGTGAAGCATATGAAGTGGTGGGGTGAACTCTTGGCAGGGGTCATATATGTGGAGAGGGAAGATGTAGGAGGCAGAGGGGGGGAAGGGGGTGAGCACCCATTAGGAACTCTATGTGGAGAGAGGAGCCGTATAGTAAGGAGTGATGAAGGTGGGAGAACTGTGTGGAAATGGGATTGATATCTTGGGGGACCCTGGGAGCTGGCACTTGCAGGTGTGACAGGGGTAAGAAGATAGGGGTGTGGAGTATAGAGAGTGGAAATTGAGTTGGCGTCTCCAGAGATCCTGGCACTGCAGGTATATGTGGTTCTGAGCTGCCTGCCATGGGAGAAATGAATCTCGAAGGACAGGCAGACAGCCCATCAGTCCAGGTTAGCCCATCTCCGGTGCTGTTGGCATTAGAAGAGTAGGGTCCCAGTGAAGCCACAAAGAGCACTTAGACTCAGCGAGGATCTGGCCTGAAGATACCTGGCACAGACAAAATTGCTTCTGTCTCCCCCTGCCTAGAACAGAGAGCTGGGGGCCTTCAGTGGGCAGAGAGAGATGAGTCATTGCCTTGGAAAGCCCATGTGAACAAGCACCGGCACTTGCCTTGGTGGGCCCAGTGGGTGCCCCCACCTCTTCTGCACCCAGCAGGCATGAGGCTAAAGGAGGATGAAGTCATGTCTGCTGTGGGTGCCCCAGGCCTGGCAGTTAGAGAGTGAACTGGCCTGTAGCCCAGAGCACCAGGAGCACCAGGAGCCTGTACCTTGACCCTGGCAGCCTATATTCACCCAGGTCATTTTGGGGTCACAAGGAAGGCAGAGAACTGTGAAGGAGATAGAATAGTGTCTGTGTACCCCTTCCCCCAACAAGCTAACCAGTGACCTTTAGGCTGGGAGTCCCTCTGTGGGCTCTAGGCACTTCTGAGCTCTTCACATTCAGTATTGGGCTGTCCTGCCTAGTGTGTCCCAATGTTCCTCTCTCCTCTAGCCTCCTGGTAGAAGCCAGGCTGGGGCTGGGGTTACTTCTGTATTGCTGGCTTTGGTCAGACATGGGCAGCAGAGCTTGTTCCACGAGTAAGGTCCTGACCTGATGTTATTGTTGGTGACCCATGTGTCTTTAACCTTAGGGTACCACTGGGTCACCTGTCTCTTCACTTCTAGGTGTTCATTTCACAGGACCACTGGGTGAAGTGAGCCAGGACTGTCTGCAGCCCTGACTCTGAACCCTGAGCTGGTCCACCCTATCCGGGTAAGCATCACTAGGATCGGGCCAAGGCTAAGCTTAGGGCTCTTCTACTACCCTGGTGCATTGCAATCACACCTGGAGGCTAGGCCGGTCCTACCTCCAAAGCCTCGTGACTCCAATTCCACTTTACTTCTTTGTTTGCTTTTCGAGACAGGGTTTCTCTGTATTGTTTTGGAGGCTGTCCTGGAACTCGCTCTGCAGACCAGGCTGACCTCAAACTTACAGAGATCCTCCTGCGCCTGCCTCCTGATTGCTGGGATTAAAGGCGTGTACCACTACTGCCTGGCTTCCTCTCTATTCTTCAAAGCTGTCTTGTCCTCCCTAGCCTAGCTAGCCAGCCTCTGTGGGACAGGGTGAGAATGGAGTTTGGATGGGGTCTCCTGGAAGCTCTTCTGGTCCCTTGCCGCCCATTGGTCCCCTGTGTACAGACCTGCCAAGGTGAAGTGGAGAGCAGCCAGGCAAGATAAAGTGTCTCTAGACTGACTGTCCAGGAAGACCCTCCATGGGAAGTTACAGGAAGACAAAGTGGGCAAATCTCATTAGCTGGCAGACTCCTGAGGTCTCCATCATGATTGTCTAGTGACCCTCTTCCTTGCTTCCTTGGAGCCATCCATCCTGTGTGTGGGACTCTTGGGTCAGTTCTTCCAAGCAGGTTGCATGACATACCATCTTGAACTCTGCCAGTCACCCCAGCAATCTCCCAGTCTGAGGTGAGACCACCAAACTGTCACATCTTACTGTGCTGCTCAGACAGGTCACCTCCTCCAAACCTGATTCCCCGAGCCTCAGTTTCCACATCTGTCAAATGGAAAGTATGTTGGAGAATAACAGACACTCCTAGCCAGCATAGCCTTCTTGGCAAACACTGGGCCAAGCCCTGTGCCAGGGGCCATGGTCAGCATGGGGTGGGTCTGTGGTCTATGTCCCCTCCTCTACCCTAGTTGGCTGGGAAGAGTGCCCATTCAGGGTCCCCATCTGGAAACAATTGCAGTGGTGGTGTTCAAAGATATAATTAAAATATATCGAGTTGTATTCTCCATTCTCCACTGGGGCAGAATCCAGACTAGTTATGAAATCAGATCATGCTGACATCGAGCTTGGGGGCATGCGGGCATAGAGAGCTTTTCTGGCTCAGCTGGCTTCATGGCTTTCTTCTATTATGGTGTCCCCCCGGGAGATGAGGCCACAGCTTCTTGGTGACAAAAGTCCCTGTCCCAGCAAACTGGTGTTCATGGGCAAGGACTAGGGCAAGGATTCATAGCTGGGACATCCACAGAGGCAGCCACCATGAGCATCAGGAGGGACGTCTATGCCTGCCCTTTGCTGGCTCCTCTTGTAGGTGCTTTCTAACTATTAGAAGGACCTGCTGACCGAGGCAGGGACACCCACCTCCCCTAGGGTTGGGGTGACTACTTTGTGTGGCCAGGAGAGTGGCTCCACCTAGTGTGTGAGACTCAGCTTGGTAATCATAACTACCCACTCCCCCACCCCCCCACCTGCCCCCACCCTCACTCCCGACTTGGCAGCTGCTGCTCTAAGACTCCCACCATGTCTCCTTTAAAAGGGCACAAAGGGCCTTTAATCCCAGCACTTGGGAGGCAGAGGCAAATGGATCTCTGTGAGTTCGAGGCCTGCCTGGTCTAAAAGTGAGTTCCAGGACAGCCACAGCTGTTACAACAAAGAAAGCCTGTCTGGAAAAACAAAGAAAAGAAGGCCAAAAGGAACCCCCATCTCCAATACCAACCAGTCCAAGTATCAGAAACTAGGTAGCCACCCCAGATGGTTGGCGCCCAGCACACCTTTACCCCATCCTGGGAGCTCCCTGAGGGCTGCCACTTTTTTGGACTTGAGTCTCCCTGTTTGGACATCCCCAAAGTCACAGTAATCTGTTACCTGCAGCCAGAAAGCGGACCACCCTCTTCCACTTTCAAGTCCAAGTCCCAGCTGTGGCCTATTCCTGAGCCTGTCTCAGTTTCTGGTCCCCCTGTGGAAAAGTGCCTGTCCATGGCCAGGTGGAGCCTATGATTCCTGAGCAGGAAGTGCTCTTAGAGTGCAGGGCCTGAAGCTGTGAACTCAGTGAGAGAGGAATTTCTGGGCTCAGGCTCACTCCAGGACCCCCTACTCTACAGGTAGTTGCAGGGCTGGGCAACAAAGGGCTTGAGACCTCTCACTGTATTGGATGTGCAGGCAGAGGGGGCTCCTTCCTCTTCCCCATGGAAGCTGGTGACCAGGGGTGGGCCCAGCCTCACATAACAGCAATTGTCACTGTGTTTGCTCCCTTCCTTCCCTCCCTCTATCCCTCCCTTGCTCTCCTCTGTGCAGCCCTGACCGCCCTGGAACTGGCATTGTAGACAGGCTGGCCTCAAACTCACAAAGATACATGACCTTTGCCTCCTGAGTGCTAGGGTTAAAGACATGTACACCTCCCAGCATGGCTCTTCTCTCCACGTACTGTTGTTGCATATTCTCTTTGTGGGTAAGGTTAGGAGTTTGGGTTTTGAGGTACAGGTTTGGGGTTTTTAGGCAGATGGGGTCCAGAGCATGGATATCTATACAGGAAGAACTGCTAGGGAAAATAGGGAGTGCCTCCAGCCAAGGCCACACACCTACTACCACCTGGTCCATTTCTTTGGCTTCCTCACCTTTCCTTGAGATGAGCCCCTCCCCCCTGGAGCATCCTTTAGCAGCCCAGCCCACACCTCTCCTTGGCCCAAGTCCTATACCTTCTGAGGCTCAAGATCCTTCCTGCTACAGGAAGCCTTTTCTTCTGGCTGCTCTGGCCTCACCCAGTGATCCCTAGCTAAAGGAGGGGACACTGCAGCGGGGCCTGGTGGGGCACCTGGAGCCAGACAAGCCTAGGCTCAGGGCAAGGGTACATTCCTGTTTTTTGGGTGTGTGGGGAGGGGGTTCCCAGAAATGCTAAGGAGACCTGGCTGTCAGCCCGCAGGGAGAGCCCCTGGCACTTCCTGCTTGGCTAGCAAGAACAGAGGCGAAACCTGTCAACAACAACAACCACCACCACAACTGCCGGCTTGTGCTTGTACAGAGCCCCCTCTGCCCTTGACCTGGAGTGGTTTTGGGGGGCCTAGGCTCCCTTCTTATGAAGCCTGATCCTCCAAGGGGCTCTGGCATTCCCTGCCTCAGATGGGACATCCAACCTTCACATCTTTTGGTGTCTTGAGCCAGTTGCCAGGGCTTGGTTTACTGAACACAGAACCCATCTAGTTAGCCTGCAGGACCCTCCCCTCTCCCTGGCTCCCTGTCAGAGTGTACTGGCAATGTCACCATGCCATGCGTGTGAGAGCTGGACTTCTATGAGAAACTAACAGGTTCAGGCCCCCTGGAGTGTTCCAGGAAGTGGTGGGGTGGGCAGTTAGGGCAGGGTGGGGAGCCAACGATGGCTTTGTGACCTCGGGCAGTCACGCTGCCTGCCTGTAGGGTGGGGACGCCTCTCCCATCCTGCCCCAGGGTCGAGGTGAGCTCATGTTCTTGGCAGAGCAGTAGCACCTGGGCAGCAAGCCTCCTGAGGGAGCAGGCAGGCACGTTGGGGCAGCACAGATCTGGCCCAGCCCAGCCCTCCTGCCTTGGGCAGTCCTGGGACCAGGCAGGGCCTCCCAGAGACATAGTAGGTCCCTTGGAAACTCAGAGATTGGACAAGTGAGAGCCTCTCCTGGAAGAAAGACCCTAACCCTGTAGGCCTCCGTCTCTCTGCTCTGGGAAGCCCCTGATGTGGTAAAAGGGTACTGCCCCAGCCCTACACACACTAGTCTGGCTCATAGTGGCTTCTGTGGAGGGGGATAAGGAACAGGCCTGGTCTCTGCCTTTGGTATTTCATCTCTAGTGTAGAGTGGCAGGGGTCCCTTAAAAAAATGCTTAGGAGTGAGCACAGGGTGGGGAGACTTCCTGAAGTCTCTAGGCCCAGGTCCCCTAGGCCAAGGCAGTTAGCTAAAGCTAAGACTAGCTGTTATGTACCTGATGGACAGGCACTGGGAGACTAGAAGACTCAGCAGTCCCTGTCACATGGGGTCCCACCCTTATGTGACTGTAGGTAAGTTGCTCAGGGCTTGGGAGACACTGTGGGCAGACAGTTCCAAGGCCATCAGACAGATACCCCAGGCAGAAGGGCTAGCTAGCCCTGCCGTAGGGAGCCTGGAGTTCTATCTGCACTGAAGTTCTTGACAGAACAGCCCTTCAGGCATAATCCTCCATGACTTCCCACAAATCCTCCAGTGCTCCAGGAGTAATGTACCTTAGAGAACTGGGGACCAGATGACAGGGCTGCCACCAGCAGCGCACACAGGCAACTCGCAGATGGCTTGTCTACCTCATGGGGGCCCTTTCTTTTCTACAAGACCCCTAGTGACTGTCACACTCAGCTAGCAAACAGCTCTTCTTGCTCTTGTCCCCTCGCTGTGGACTAACCCTCCCATGAATTGATCTTCCACAGCTCTCGCTGCACCCCTGCCACCTCTTCATGTGAAAGCAGCCCCTAGTCCCCAAGTCCAGCCCTGATTGGGGCTGTTCACACCAGGAGGGTTTGAAGGGTGAGCAGAAGGTGTGGGAGACTCTGCAGGTGATCACAGTAAGGAAGTGACCTTCGAAGAGATGAGAATGAAAACGCAAGTTCAGACTGACTTCGTGAACATGAATCAGACTTCAGGGAGCCTAATGCCAGGTGGTTCATTGTCAGTATATCTAAAACACAGTACAATTTGGAGAAAAGTTTCTAAGCAACAATCATTCCCATTCCAGGTGTGCAGCAAAGCTTGAGGTGTGAGTACTTAGAAACTCCTTACAAAGTATATGTGATCATGAGGATGGGTTCTATAGCCAAAACCTAGAATCTAGTATGGTCTCTGACCAATAGTACAGAGATCAGCAGTACTTGTGACTTCTCCCCTAAGGGTGGATTCCATTAACTGGGAACTAGGGAGGGAGAATCTGAAATAAACATTCTGGGGAATTTGGGTGAGGTCTGCCTCTGTAACAAAAGGTAGGTAAGGTGCCTCCACAGATAGCAAAAAGGTCACCAGGTAGTTAACAGTATTTACTCTCTGCTTTCTGGATGGAATGCAGGTATTTTATTTCATTTCCCCCATTGAGGAGATACCCCTGCAAGATTAACATTTCTCGTTCTCCTGGATGTCTGTAGGTGCAAGGAACGTCATGCTATCAACAGAGGGCCCTTAAAATACAGGGATGATGACCTTCAGGGGGCTACGTTTAGCCTTGCTGGCCTGAATAGAAGAGACAAGCATGTGTGTGAGTGCCTTAATGTATATAATTCACTCAGTTCATCCCACCTATATTTGTGATCTTTCAGTTTGGAGCTTGGTGCCAGATTTTCTGGAGGTTTGATATAGAAATGATAGGATAAAAGGGTAGATCATGGGGCTGGAGAGATGGCTCAGAGGTTAAGAGCACTGGCTGCTCTTCCAGAGGTCCTGAGGTCAATTCCCAGCAACCACATGGTGGCTCACAACCATCTACAATTCAATTTGGTGCCCTCTTCTGGCATGTAGGCAGAACACTGTATATGTAATAAATAAATAAATCTTAAAAAAAAAAGGGTAGATCGTTGAATCTACTTTTAAAACAAAAAAAGCAACTACTAATCCAGGTGGTGGTGGCATATGCCTTTAATTCCAGTGCTCCAGAGGCAGAGGCAGGCGGTCTATAAGACCTCCTAGTCTACAAGAGTTAGTTCCAGGACAGCTTCCAAAGCCACAGAAAAACCTTGTCTCGAACCACTTCCCAAAGTAAAGCAACTACTTAGTTTTTAATATTTTACATTGGTATGGATTTTTGTATATTGATATAAATTTAATTTGTTATACTGTATGTTTCTACTCTTGTTGGGTTATTGTGCTTATTCAACTCATTTTAAAATGTAAAGTATAATTAAAAACACAGATCAATAGTCTTTTTTTTTTTTTCCGAAACAGGGTTTCGCTGTGGCTTTGGAGGCTGTCCTGGAACTCGCTTGGTAGTCCAGGCTGGTCTCGAACTCACAGAGATCCACCTGCCTCTGCCTCCCGAGTGCTGGGATTAAAGGCGTGGGCCACCAAAGCCGTGTAAAATATATTTTCAAGGTCATAAACAGTTATATTTAGACAGATGATCTTCAAACACTTCAAAGACCTCCAGAATATGGCATTTAATATGTTTAATAACCTAAGGCTTTTCATGACAGTGAGACATGTCTGCTCCTGGCAGCAGCACCAATCTACTTCAGAGAGGATCATGAGCATTAAAGAAATTCCACATAGAGTTTGCTTTCTTTGTGGCAAAAGCTAGCCAGTAGGGCAAGAAACTGCTCTTGCCTCAACTGCTGACAGTACGTGCTTATCCAAATTGGACAAGCTGTACACAAAGAAAGGTTACTTCTGAACTTGGCCAAGACAGGACAGTCCTTCAAAATTTCCTGCTTCTGAAAAAAAAATCTGTCAGATATTCTAGGCCTGTAAACCAAAGATGGATGCCCCAACATTGCAAAGGAACTTTGGTTGACTGTCTGGGCAACCTGATATCCCTGTCATTAGCTAACAGCTCATCCTTCTGGGGTCTTTGATGAAGCTGAACACTAGATAATTACAGTTTTCCTTAGTTATGATAGAAGGTAAATTAGCTACAAAACTTTGGAGTCACAAAGGTAAGAAATAGAATATTTCCTTTAATTTTGTCAAATACAAATGGACTGGATATTGTAACTGTAATTGTTACTTAATAGTCATTTTTAATTTTTTTTAAACCTCAATTTTATTTTTACTTCTTTATTTTTTAAGGATTTATTTATTTATTATTTATACAGTGTTCTACATAGATGCCTGCTGGCCAGAAGCCGGCACCAGGTCTTACTACAGATGGTTGTGAGCCACCATGTGGTTACTGGGAATTGAACTCAGGATCTCTGGAAGAGCTGTCAGTGCTATTAACCTCTGAGCCATCTTCCCAGCTCCTTAATAGTCATTTTTGCTGCATATAATCTTACTATGTTGGAGTTAAAACCTTCCTTTTTAACTTGACAAAAAAGAGGGAAATGCTGTGGAATAATCCTGTAAAATGTGTGAATATACGTCACTATGATTGGCCAATAGCTGAGCAGGATAAAGTTAGGCAGGAATGCCAAACTGAGAATGCTGGGAAGGAGCGGGGCAGAGAGGAGTTGCTCGAAGACAGAGACAAGACATGCTGGAGAACAGGTAAAGCCACAAGCCACGTGGCAATACATAGATTAATAGAAATAGATTTAAACTAGCTAACTGGTTGGCCGAGCATTTGTTTTTTGTTTTTGTTTTTTTTTCGAGACAGGGTTTCTCTGTGGTTTTGGAGGCTGTCCTGGAACTCACTTTGTAGACCAGGCTGGCCTCGAACTCACAGAGATCTGCCTGCCTCTGCCTCCCGAGTGCTGGGATTAAAGGCGTGCGCCACCAACGCCCGGCCTGGCCAAGCATTTGTAATTCATATTATGCCTCTGTGTTGTCTATTTGGAAAGTGGCTGCTGAAACACAGAAAAACTGTCTACAGGGGTTCTGGCCTGCTCCTTTAATGTGAAGGGATATGGGGTAGCAAGCCCTGCATGGATGATGGTACGCGGGAATTTGGGGGACTTAGTGGTTCATGGTATTGGGATGCAGGATCCGCATCTGCTCACCACTGAGTCCTGGGGAAAGTTTTATTTAGCTATGGACTCCTGTCCTACAGCATGTGATGGTAACTGCTATGACTAGTTCCTACCCTTGGGGGCCTGGAATCTCCTTGCTGTGGCCTGGCATGGGGTTCCTCCTGACTAAGGGGAGGTGTGAGTTTGTGAGGGCATTAATGATCACAGCTATAGCTAGCTGGTTAAGATCTCATGAGAGGGGCCAGAAGGGTCCTTAGCACCCCAAGCTATGTGACTAGAGGCCCGGGTGCAGAAGCCTGGAAGTATAGGACTAACTTGGTGGAGACAGCTCTCATGTACTACCCTAAGTGGCTCAGGCCTGTCCAATGGTGCCCCCTGCAGGCTGCCTGACCTGATGGCTGATAAATGCAAGGCTTGGGAGGTGGCAGTGCTGGAGCAAACCAGGGCTGTGGATGTGATGGTCAGTTTAGAGATCCACTTGCAGGGTCCACTTAGCCCTCTCTAAAGGGTCTTGTTTGGCCCAGGGAAGCAGCTTGGGCCCTATCACTTCTACATGGTCTTGGAACCCAGAGGTGACTAGGCTTCTTCTGGTGGACTCAAGCTCCCAGGAGCACCACTCTGGCCTGTGACTACTGATTAAAGGGTGGGCTGTAGCCAGACCAGTCCTCTGATGGTGAATTTTACCAGGCCCATGAAAATAAAGTCACCACAAGTGGGAGAAGGGACCTAAACAAAACAGTGATCCTGAGGCTGGAGGGTAGGTACAGCCCATTCAGTGTTTGGGGAAGCAGACCTGTACTATCCATGGTCATATAGCAGGGGGTAGTTTGAGAAGCTCTCATTTTGTAGCCCTGGCTGTCCTGATGCTTACTCTGTAGACCAGGTTGGTCTCAAACTCGGAGATCGATCGGCCTCACTCTGCCTCCCAAGTGCTGGGATTAAAGGTGTGCACCACTATGCCAGGTTAATAATCCTATCAGGCTTTTCTACTTTCCTGACCTCACAGATACTAACTACTAAGGTCTCATACCGTCCTGTTGGGAACTTGGGTGTCAGCACATTTTTAGAGAGACTCACATTTCACCAGTGGAGTTTGACTGGAAGCTGGCAGGGCTGTGGCACTGTGGGAAGAGTTTCTGTGATGCTTTACTTCTGTAACTGTAATAGCCCCTCCTCCTTCCAGTTGCCTGTAGGGCATTCCCTGTTCCCATGTTCTGCCTGGCAGGAGGCCCACAAGCACCCACTGTGTAATATCAAGGGATACAGTGCTACGGAAGTCTGGCCCTGATGCTGTGTGCCCAGCTAGGGTCATGTTTACTCATGGAGGACCAGTGCCAGAGTCCCCTTCAGCCATACAAGGCTCCTTTGTCCTGAAGTGGCTCTGTCCAGGCTGCTGCTGGGCGGCCAGTGTCCTCAGCATGGCCCCAGGCCAGGCTGGCTACCCTAAGGCATCCAGCTGCCCTACAGGACTTTCTCTGGACAGACTCTGGCTTGGCTGGGAGAGGCCCCAGCAGGGGATAGGGCAGCTCTCAGAAGGACTGGAGAAGCCAGGCAGACAGAGCCAGTGAGGAGTCCTGACTACAACCTTCTACCTCTCAAGGCCTCTTTAATAATGCTCCAAGCAACAGGAAACACTTGCAACCATATTGCTGCCCTGTTTGTGGGTAGCTAGCTAGTCAGCTCCAAGGCTTCAGGCCCTGCTGAACCCTTAAACCAAGCTGAGAAGTGCTGCCATGTCCTGCATCTGGCTAGTAAGTGCTCAGTGAGTGAGTGCCCTGTTTCTCGGGGCCTCAGCACCCTTGTCTGTGAAGTGAGCCTGGCAGGCTTTGTCATGTTCAACGATTAAGAACCCACTAAGTTGCCGGGCAGTGGTGGCGCACGCCTTTAATCCCAGCACTCGGGAGGTAGAGGCAGACGGATCTCTGAGTTCCAGGCCAGGCTGGACCGACAGCCTCCAAAACAATACAGAGAAACCCTGTCTCGTAAAACCAAAAAACAAAACAAAATAAAACCCTAAGTCAAGGGGAAGAGAGGGGAAACTGGTTGAAATGTAAATTATAAAAAAATATAATAGTAATAATAAAAAAGAACCCCCCCAGGTGAAAGTGTGTTTGCCCCATCTTTATCTGTATAAGGGCTGCTGTGGGTTCTAAGAGACTAGTCCTATAGATCTGGAACAACATGGTAGTGCATTTGGGAGACTTGGGCTGAGGAGAGGCTCAGGAATAGCTGGCTCCACAAAGCTGGTTAGGTATCTGTCTCAGTAATACCTAATACCTCTACTGGCTTTCTGCCTTAGCAAGACACTATCTACCAAATAGCTTCAACACAGGCCTCCAGGGAACCCCAGGCTACTGGGCATCTGAGTGTTCTCCATAAAGGCCCCCATTTATCTCTATGGTAGCTCACCTGGATTCTTTTGGCCCATGACTGGCTTTAACTCCTGGTAGTGGCTATCTGGGGACCTCCAGCTGCAGAGCAGCAGGCAGTCTCCACAGCAGGCCCTGGTTGAGGGTCACTCACTGAGGTCCACTTACTTCAGGAGTGGCTGGGGCTTAGCCTGGGTCTCTTGCTGGGTGGGACCTCAGGTTCAGCCACAGGCCTGGGTACCTGTCCCTCCCTGTATGCTGCGTTTTAGCCTCTACAGCAAGTCTTCTGGGAGTACAGGAGCAGTACCGATTCTCAGTCCTACCTACACATGCAAACCTCCTCTGCCTGCTTGATAGTTCTGGGGACTGACTAGGTCACAGTTGGGTCTGTTCAGGAGTCCTTGACACATGTGCCCAGTGCCACTCCTGAACTACAGGACCAGGGTAGCATACAGTGGGGTCTGTCTTTTGAGAGGCTAACCATGGTTTGCTTCCTGACTTGAGATGGTCTATTTATCCTTAGCTTTAGACACTGAGTGTCTGTCCTGGTATCCATAGCTTTCTTTCATTATCTGCAGAATGGTGGAAAGCTGGAGACCACAGCACTTTTTCAGAAGTCTGTTTGGGCTCCTTGCTCCATGGAAGAAGTCTCTAGACTATTTGCCTTAGCAGCCACTGATGTAGATACCTCACCAAACCCTGCCTGCTTAGCTTTTGGTTTTATGTAGACACTTGGGTCTGTTTGGCTTTTGATCTATATAGTCCCAAGGTCTCTGGGATAGGGTGTGTGGTGGTTTGAATAGGAATGGCCCCATAGACTCATGTGTTTAAATGCTTGGCACATGGGCAGTGGCATCATTAGGCCTTGTTGGAGTATGTGTGGCCTTGGAGGAAGTGTGTCATTGTGGAGGGCTTGAGGTCTCACACTACCTGAGAATTAAGATGTGGAACTCTCAGCTCCTTCCCCAGCACCAAGTGTGCCTGCATGCTGCTATGCTTTATAAGAAGTGCTGTGGTCGCCGGGCGGTGGTGGCGCACGCCTTTAATCCCAGCACTCGGGAGGCAGAGGCAGGCAGATATCTGTGAGTTCGAGGCCGGGCTGGACCGACAGTCTCCGAAACAATACAGAGAAACCCTGTCTCGTAAAAACCAAAAAAAAAAAAAAAAAAAAAAAAAAAAAAAAAGTGTTGTGGTCATGGTGCCTCTTCACAGCAACAGAAACTCAAACTAAGACAGGGTACCTTTCTCTCCATGTGGCTGACTATATGTCTGAAAATTGGGCAGGACTTAAACCCAACATCTCCTATCTGCTCATTCCCCAGGGGGATACAAATAAGTAGGCTCAAGAGGTGTTTTCTCCCAGCCAGAGAACAGGATGACCGATAGGAATAGGTAATGGCTTTCTAGTCTCAGGTCAGAGCTGGGCTTTGTGTAGCCATTTCTTCCAAGAGAAAACTTTTTTTTTTGGTTTTACGAGACAGGGTTTCTCTGTATTGTTTTGGAGGCTGTCGGTCCAGCCCGGCCTAGAACTCACAGAACTGTCCTGGAACTAGCTCTTGTAAACCAGACTGGTCTCAAACTCAGAGATCTGCCTGCCTCTGCCTGGTGGGATTAAAAGCGTGCACCACCACCACCCGGCCCAAGAGAAAACTTTATGTCTTGGAGGAAAACTCCTTAAGATACAGTATGATCTAAAGGGAGGCAAAACATTCCATTCTGAAGAGAACATCCAGGAAGTAAAGAACTCAACAGCATCAGGAAGTCTTTGAAACTAACCAGATTCACTAGACCCCACCTCCATACCATGTTTCTGTAACAGTGGTTCTCAGCTTGGCTGGTTGAATGACCCTTTTACAGTGGTTGCCTAAAACCATTGGAAAACACAGATATTTACATTTTTTTTTTTTTTTTTGGTTTTTCGAGACAGGGTTTCTCTCTATTGTTTTGGAGGCTGTCAGACCAGACCAGCGTCAAACTCACAGAGATCCGCCTGCCTCTGCCTCCCGAGTGCTGGGATTAAAAGCGTGCACCACCAACACCCGACTACATTACAATTCTTAACAGTAGCAAAATTACAGTTATGGAGTAGCAATGAAAATAATTTTTCACTGGGTGTTGGTGGCGCACACCTCTGTGAGTTCAAGGCCAGCCTAGTCTACAAAAGCTAGTTCCAGGACAGGCTCCAAAACAATACAGAGAAACCCTGTCTTGAAAAACCAAACAACACACAAACACACAAAAAACCCACCCCCCTAAAAAAAATAATTTTTCATGGTTGGGGGTCACCACAGCATGAGGAACTAAATTAAAGGGTTATAGCATTAGGAAGGTTGAGAACCACTGTTATGTAAGAACTGCAGAAAAGACACTTTCAAACAAGCTGAACTACCTGGAAAAACAGGTGAGCTTATTATAAACAACAGGACCCGGGCTGACTTTGAATTTGAAATTAAGAAACTTTAGTCTTCAAAGTAATGTAACTTAGAAATGAACAGGGGTTAAAGACCACACACAAAAGACAAATCAGACAGACACAGAAATGGGCGGACAGTGGGTTGGTGGTGGCTGGCTGCAGTCAGTTCTTCACCTTAGAGATGAGGTCATCACAGAGCTGGGTCAGCTCATCATTTTCTTTAGTCTGAAGGAGAAAAGATATGGTGAGTTTCTGTAGCGTCTCAGAGGAAGTGGCAACTGACTAGGAAGGGCCCACCCTTCTTAAGTAGGAAAGGAGACTGGAAAGGAAAAGGCTGGCCCTGGACTTCTGTAAAGAAAAGGCCAGTAGAGATGTAAAGATATGGCCAGGCAATCCCTTTATCAAAGTAAGCTCCAGAACAGGACCTGAGGTTCCTGTCTGTGCCCTACCTTGCATTCCACAGTCTTCTCCAGTGAATGGATTTGCATCTGTGCCTTCTTCAGGCTTGCCTGGAAAGCTAGCGCCTTGCTATGTGCTTGGGCGATCTCCTCGTTTGCTCTTGAGGGACAGAGACAGAGACACAGGCTAGGCCTGGCCCAGCAACAAGCTAGCTAGCCCTCCCTCCCAGGATGGGTATCTGGTACTCACAGCTTGAGCTTTTCTTCTGCATGGGCCTTCAGTGCCTGGTACCTCTGGCCTTCCTTTTCAATCTTTTCTATGTATTGCTCGATACATTTCTTCAGTGAATCTTCATTCTTGAGAATGAGCAGATAGGAAACACTAATGGTGCACTGTTCCATCAGAGCCAGAACCTGTCCAGGCTTGGCTATGGAGAGTCCCAGAGTCAGGTGCTTACTGTAGACACTTAAGGCTTTTGGGGACATTAGTGATAGAGAACTTTGCATTTTCCCTTTAGGAAAACCCTCTTGATGTACATTATGTCTAGACCACCTTAAAGGTGCAGACAGTTTCTGGACTTGCACCTCTGGGACCAGGGGGTGATCCCCAGACCCTGTAGTAACTAAGAATGCAAGACAGGTGTAGAACCACTGCACACTGAGGGCTGTCGACAGCACAATCATGAGGGAGTGAATATGCAGCCTTGTTCCCCACAGCACTCTTTGGGCCTCTCATGCCCACAGTGAAAAGTTGACTACTGAGGGTCATGTAGCAGGAGATACTAGAGCTCAGTAGCCTGTTCCCAAAATGACTTGTTTTCTTCACAGACACCATAGGCAAAGTCCAGTTTGCTCACCACCAGACCTTTTCTTCTTGTTTTTGAGACACGGTTTCTCTGTGTAGCCCTGGTTGTCTTGGAACGCACTCTGTAGACCAGGCTGGCCTTGAACTCAAGAGATCTGCCTGCCTCAGTTGCCCGAGTACTGGGATTAAAGGTATGCGCTACCACCACCCAGCTCACTTTGCCTTTTCTTGCAAGAGGATGTGTGTGTGTGTGTGTGTGTGTGTGTGTGTTGTGGTGTTGCTGGAGACTGACCCAAGGGCCTCATGTATGCCAGGCATACTAATACTAAATGGAGAAACCCCAGTCTCCTCTGAGGCTCCATGCTTACAGACTCTAAAACCTATGCTTCACAGACCTGGTGCTCCTATGCCAGAATCTATTGGGTACAGCTTGTCTTGTTGATAGGACATCACTGGTCTGGTGCCAATGAAAAGTAGTCAAGGACCCAGGCACACATAACAGTTCATCGTCTTACTCTTTTTTGTTTGTTTGTTTTTTCGAGACAGGGTTTCTCTGTGGCTTTGGAGGCTGTCCTGGAACTTGCTCTTGTAGACCAGGCTGGTCTCCAACTCACAGAGATCTGCCTGCCTCTGCCTCCCGAGTGCTGGGATTAAAGGCTTGTGACACCACCGCCTGGCCTCATCGTCCCACTCTTATGGGCTATGTCCTGTTAAAGGAGGATCAAAGAGGGATACAACGTACCTTGCGGTAGCCTTCAATCACTTCTTTCTGCTTCTCAAATCTCTTGAAAAGGTCATAGAAGGACTTTTCCAGGGAGCTCAGGTCTGTGGTAAGTTGGTCTCTCTCTTTTAGAACCTTTTTGATTTTGTCCTCTGCAAGTTCCTTCTGTTTCTCAGCCTCCACTTTAAAAAGTTTAAGTATCTGGGATTAGGAAGCAGCCTCTACACTGGATGCCAGAAACAGTCCCAAAGCAAAGGGTGAGGAGGAGTAGCAGGAGAGATGGGTAGCCCGGAGCAGGGTGCAACAGGTATGGACACTACTAACTGTCCATAACACAGTAAGTGCCCTTCCCCCATGTTCTCTGGGATGGAACATAGGACACAGCTGCTTCTTCCATGTCAGCCTGAGGAGCATGGCCCAGGACACAGCAGTGAGACTGGGAGAGGCAAGCGGCAATGTGGTGGACTAAGGCTCACGTGCTTGATCGGGCTTGGGGAGGGGAGCAGAAGACCTGTCCTGGCCACCGTTGACTTGAGAGATCCCTACGGGGACACCTGGGTTCCCACTCAGATACTTTCAATTATCTCTGGGGAGGGGAAGGCAGGACAGGACATCGTGTGACAAGTTTCATGGCATCTGTCCCTCATTAGAGCTCTGGCCACCAGCTGTTCAGTGAATGTCTGGGTATCTCCTCCCTTCATTAACCCTCACCCTTAGTGGCTCCACACACAGGTTAGGAGAAGAAATGGACAGCACATTGTTACCTCAGAACACTCACCTATTGAATTGTATACGATCTTCTCAAACTCATCCACGATCTTCCTATAGAAGGAGAGAAGATGAGTGCCTATGGCTCTTCATACAAATAGATCTAAGTCAGCATTGGTGCCTGAAGTCTTACCCCATCTCCAAGTACTTTGTGTTGAGGTCCTCATACTTCTTTCTCAGCTCCAAGTTCTCCTGTTGTGTCGCATTCACCTACAAAAGCCACACACTGGGTTGGCAGGTAGACCACAATCACAGGTCTGTGGGTGCCTTTCTTATCAGGGACTGTTTCATTCACACCCAAGGTCTCTGGAGCTATGCCACCGAGTTATGGGAACTCCATTCATGAAGACAAGAAGTTGGGCCATCGGGCCGGGCATTGGTGGCGCACGCCTTTAATCCCAGTACTCGGGAGGCAGAGGCAGGTGGATCTCTGTGAGTTAGAGACCAGCCTGGACTACCAAGCGAGTTCAAGGACAGCCTCCAAAGCCACAGAGAAACCCTGTCTCGAAAAACCAAAAAAAAAAAAAAAAAGTTGGGCCATGCTCATGAGGGCAACCTGCTGTGGTAGAAACCAGCAGGGAGTATTTTTCGGTGTTAACCAATTAGCCACAAGGGGGCACCACAACCCCCTTGGCTGTGCATAAGCAGGCACCACATGCCCAAGTTCAGTGTGGAACCCTCAGGCCTGTCCTGGTGCTGTTGTCCATTGATTTCTGAGACAGAAGCATCCAGGAAATCCCTGTAGACAGTCTGTGTGTATGTGGTCAAAGTACAAACTGCACTTATAATAACCTGTACCTAGCTCTCAGCTATTCCTCCAAAACAGCCTCCAATTTTTCACAAGGCAGCCACCAGCCTGTTCTCACCAATGTGTCCAGGTCTTTCTGGCTGTACCGTAGCACATCCACAATAGGCTCAGCAGGAAGGAGACCTCTTGGCTCAAGGCCACCCAAGGGTGAGCCTGGCACCTGTAGGGGTAAAACATGGGCCTTCAAGACCTCACTCAGCACTTTAGACCACAAAAAGTGCTCCAATGATAAAGTACTTACAGGAACATCCAGAGCTCCCAAGAAATCTAAGTCCACAAGATTGCCTTCCATTGGATTTCCTGAGCCAGCCTCATCTGCATTCTGTATACTGAAACCAAACAGGCAACATGATCACCTCATGCTCTGAGTATTGAATAGGGCATAAAAGTCAGTTGTTTTAACAAGCTTTTTTTTCCCGAGACAGGGTTTCTCTGTATTGTTTTAGAGGCTGTCCTGGAACTTGCTCCTGTAGACAAGGCTGGCTTCGAACTCAGAGATCCACCTGCCTCTGCCTCCCAAGTGCTGGGATTAAAGGCGTGCACCACTGACGCCCAACCTGTGTAGGGTCTTAGTTTAAAAACAAAGGCTAGAAATCCAGACTGTAGAACTGGACCTGGCAGTTACTGGCTCATGACCCCCTTTTCCCATCTGTGTACTTACTGTCCCGATGAACCATGCCTTGGCTCATAGCAAGCTGTGCAGATGCAGTAGATACCTTACTGTGGTGTCTTCAGTGTACAGGGTGAATACCTAGTTAAGAGATGTCAACTCTTCTCTGGTTTTCAGGGGTCTTATGTGAGATTTACCAAGTAATTCTCAATATTACTTGATTAAATTTTCTTCCAAAGTAGTAGACACTAGCCTGGAATTTTCCCATAAATCTCAGATTTGAAGGCCCTATGGCTTCTGTCACAAGTATTCAAACCTGCTTTTATAGTACAAATTGTCATAGGTGATTCATGAAGGAACAGGCATGACTGTGGAACTAGAATTCCACTCATAAAAACAAGTAATGTCTGACTTGGCTTAGTTTGGTAACCTATTGTGTATTTAATGCTTTTGTCTCTTAGGTGGCCTGTGTGAAGAGAACATGGCAAGCTCCTTACTAAAACATGGACTACATGATACATGTTCTGTTTGTCTGACACCATTACTGATTCTAGTTCAGTTAGCCCTTTTCTAGAAATTTTGAATCAGTTAGTATACTCAGTAACAGCCACTAGTCTGCCTGGTTCATGTGAAAATCTTCAAAGGAGGGACATACCTATTTGTCACTGGGACCACTGTCATTGGCTGCAGAGGGCTCTCTTTCAAGAGGGGATCAAATTTCAAGTACAAAGATTGCTTCCTCCAGGCTGACTCCTTAAACTGAGAGTTGGAGAGACGAGACAAGGAAAATAAGATTCACCATTGCTTTAACAGATACAATCCCAGGAGCCAGGGTGATCTTATTGAGCAAAGGGGGCTAGGGAGACCACAACACAACCTGATGAGTTCAGGCTGCCATCAAGTGCTAAGTACCTACCGAGGAAGTTCCAAACTGCTCCAGATAATCCACTTCAGCACCAGTACCTAGAACTGAAACAGTGAATAATAGTAGTCATTTACCTCAAAGCTGCAGGCCTTGAGGGATGCACACCCACATACTTAACATAGTGGGATCACTGTTCATTTATTTGGGGGCGTGGGGTATGTGTGTATTTGAGACAGGGCTTCATTGTGTAACAGCTCTGGCTGTCCTGCAACTCACGTTGTAAACCAGGCTGGCCTTGAACTCAGATCTGCCTGCCTCTGCCTCCTGAGTGCTGGGATTAAAGGCGTGTGCCACCAACACCCGGCCAATACTTCATTATTTTTAAGGACCAAAAGTTTGCATGTGAATTAGCCAGAACATAGCCTCTGGAATAACTACCTACGACCTGCAGGAATGTAACTGTCCCCAAGGACTTTAAGGAAAACTGATGGTAAAATATTGGGGCCACATACCTTCTGCTGGGTCTCTGAAAATCTCTTTCTCTGGGTCTAAGATAGGCTCTGGTCCCTGATGAGCAGGTCCCAGCACTGGCCCAGTAGGAGGGGTGAGGTCACAATCCATGATAGGCTCTGGTCCCTGATGAGAAGGCTCCAGCACTGGCCCAGTAGGAGGGGTGAGGTCACGACCCATGATAGGCTCTGGTTCCTGATGAGCAGGCTCCAGCACTGGCCCAGTAGGAGGGGTGAGGTCACCACCTATGATAGGCTCTGGTCCCTGATGAGCAGGCTCCAGCACTGGCCCAGTAGGAGGGGTGAGGTCACTACCTATGATAGGCTCTGGTCCCTGATGAGAAGGCTCCAGCACTGGCCCAGTAGGAGGGGTGAGGTCACGACCCATGATAGGCTCTGGTTCCTGATGAGCAGGCTCCAGCACTGGCCCAGTAGGAGGGGTGAGGTCACCACCCATGATAGGCTCTGGTTCCTGATGAGAAGGCTCCAGAACTGGCCCAGTAGGAGGGGTGAGGTCATGATCCATGATAGGCTCTGGTTCCTGATGAGCAGGCTCCAGCACTGGCCCAGTAGGAGGGGTGAGGTCACGACCCATGATAGGCTCTGGTCCCTGATGAGAAGGCTCCAGAACTGGCCCAACAGGAGGTTCGACCAGTACATTGTCCAGAAAACTTGTAGAAGCTGAAGTGCTTGAGGAATTCAAGATTACCTCCTAGAGAGAAAGTCAGCATCACCTCGCACAGGGGAAATAGTAATGTTGTATCCCACCCTGTCCCTAGAAGATTGCTGGTGGCCCCATCTGCCATGCTATTTTTCTTTGTTTTGAGACAGGATCATACTCTATAGCTCTGGCTGTCCTAGAACTCACTCTGTAGACCAGGCTAGCCTTGAACTTAGAGATGTGCCTGCCTCTGCCTCCGGAGTGCTGAAATCAAATGTGCACACATACATACCTGGACCTCACCTTCTGCTCTTAGGATCTCAGCTGCCATCTGAACCACAGGTGCATCATCCACTGGAGC
This sequence comes from Mesocricetus auratus, assembly GCF_017639785.1. Lineage (NCBI taxonomy): Eukaryota > Metazoa > Chordata > Mammalia > Rodentia > Cricetidae > Mesocricetus > Mesocricetus auratus. Next base: position 13,891,303 of record NW_024429190.1, on the reverse strand, counting down.
TAAAGGCAGCTGACTGGAGAGAGAGAGAGTCATCAGAGCTGGGTCTTCCCCATGTTCCCTACTCTGGCATTAAACTATTATTTACCTCCCTCTTATGTTGGTTCACTTGAAAAGCTGCTCATGCTAAAAGATACATGAAAGTTATGAGGTTTCTCTGGAGGTAACAGACTACCTGGCTGCTGACACCTTAGCACCTAATTTCATATCCTAGCTGCCTCCTGGAGAACACCTAAGGATAGGGGCTTGCTTTCTCTCACTTGAGTGGTAGCCTATGCTTTTCCTTTTCCTTTTTTTTTTTTGTAGAGAGATGGTCTTACCACATAAACAAGTCTGGCTTCAAACTCTTGATTTGACTTTCTCAGCTACAACGCTAGGGTTAGAGGTCAACTACTTGCACCGATTGTTAGTTAAGCTGTACGTGTGCTGTTGTGCTTCAAGTAAGACAACACAGGAGCACCTCTCTCAAGGTCTTGGGACATGGACTATGAAGCTGTGCCGCTCTAGTTCTGAACAAACCTGAAATCTGTCTTGAGACTATGGAAGGGAACCAGTATGCTGGGTACATAAAGAAGTCACATTGAGATTAAGAGCACTGGTTGCTCTTCCAGAGGACATGGGTTCAATTCCCAGTACCCACATGGCAGCTCACATCCGTCTGTGACTCCAGTTCCAGGACTTCTGACACCCTCACACAGATATACATGCAGGCAAAACACCAATGAATAGAAAAACAAACAAACAAAAACCCCCAAAACTATAAGAAAGGAGTGGTATCTTTAGGTTACACACACCCTTAAGAAGTTGCTCCTGATAGGATGTCCCCTTTCCTACTTACTGGCTTGGAGAGTTCTCCACATCTGTAGGCCTAGCACTTAGCTGCAAGGCCAACCTGCTCTTGGAACTTTGTGGAAGCTTGGTCATTTTGACATTATACTTGGAGTCACCTCCAAATAGGGTGAAGTTTGGGTCATCCAGTTTTTCCTGGTTAAGGTGGTAAGAGCCCCAAGAAGCAGGCTGGGGACATTCATTTCTCTCTCTTGTCCCATCTCTTTCTTCTGCTTCTTTGGGGGCCTGCTCCTGGCTGGCTTCTGATTTCTTCAGGAGAGGCTGGAGGCCAGTTCTCTCTGCCAGTCTCCTAGGTGAAGACACCTTTGTGTTGATGGTATCATCAGAGGAGTCAAATTCTAGCCTTATAGAGTCATGACTTGAATGGATGACCATTTGGCCAATGGCTTCTTCTTGAAGACTTTGGGGGGAGGGTCTGTGGCCCCATCTGCCTAAAGAGGGCCAGTTGGAATTGAGTTCTTAGAACTAATGAACAAAAATGGAAAGGGGTCTGGGTGCCTGCTGCTGGCTCAAGGGTGCCTATAATCCTGGGGCAAGCTGAGGCCTCATAAATCAGTTTGGAGTGTTTTGCTTATCTTTACTAACTAAACTGGTTCTACACTAAATGAACTCCTATTTAAACTGCCTATGTCTCTCTTGATTGGACCCATTCTTTCATAAGGTAAGAACTGAAAGGCTGCCACACCACCTCCTAGGTTGAGATCTTAGTCGTATTAGAAGATAATCCCTGAAAAATCAAATACCTAGCTGACCACTCTGGTCATTCCCCCACCTCCCACCAAACGAGCTCCATGAGCTACCATCTGGGTATCATGCTGTCTTTAGTATGCAGGCTCAGATGAATACCTTAAAATAATGAATGGCAATATGACACATGCATGCCTAGGCCACCAAGGATAAGCTAACAAGTGACACTCTTAACAGGTACTACTCAGATATGCCTTTCCAACAAGACAAATATAGAGACAAGGACTTCCTTGGTCTCAAAGTAGGCTAGATTCACAGCAACCAAGTGCTGATTGCTTGCTCTGTTTGAAATTGTTAAATGCCAACAGTGTTCAACTAATCTCATCTGGCTGAATTTCAGAATACAAAATGAAATTGTAAATTAACAAGGACACCTAAAAAGAGCGACAGATTTAGAGGTGCTTTGAAAGGACAGAGATGTGGGGGGCTGGAGAGATGGCTCAGAGGTTAAGAGCACTGACTGCTCTTCCAGAGGTCCTGAGTTCAATTCTCAGCAACCACATGGTGGCTCACAACCATCTGTAATAAGATCTGGTGTCCTCTTCTGACCTGGGGGCAGAACACTGTATACATAATAAATAAATCTTAAAAAAAAAAGGGACAGAGATGTCGTGTCTTTAAAGAGCACAAGAATGTTTTATTCCTCATGTTTATATATATGCTTCAAACAGTGGAATCAGCAAAAATAGACCAGAATCATACCAGAGATCCCTCCTGCTCTGGATAAAGATGTATTCTTGGTATCAGATTGGTGAAGTAATAATTCCAAGGCCCTCCTTTCCATGCACAGTCTTAGTATCTGTTTGCCATTTTAGTAGGATTTCTGCTAGGGAAATGCCTTAATGTACCTATGGATGAAGCTTCTCCCCATCCTTTTAGCCATCTCTCTCTTTCTCTCTCCATCTGTTTTTACTAGTTCTTTTGTGGATATTTACATGAAGATATGTGGATGCGTGTGCACATTGTGCATGTGTTGTATATGTACATACATACATACGTATGTGTGCCTAAGCTGCCAGAAGTCAATATTTGATATATTTTTCTCAAGCATTCTCCACTTTAAATCTTGGAGATCAATGATTTGGCCAGAAAGCCCCAGGTTCTCCAACGTCCACCTCACTAGGGCTGGAATTAAAGGTGTATAGTTTTGTATTTTTTTGTTGTTATTTATTAATTTTTTTGAAATTTTTTTTAAGATTTATTTATCACATACACAGTGTTCTGCCTACATGCCAGAGGAGGGCACCAGATTGAACTGTAGATGGTTGTGAGCCACCATGTGGTTGCTGGGAATTGAACTCAGGACCCCTGGAAGAGCAGTCAGTGCTCTTAACCTCTGAGCCATCTCTCCAGCCCCTATTTATTAATTTTTTATAAGATTTATTTATGTACTTTATGGCCATGGTGGTGGCATATGCCTTTAATCCCAGCACTCGGGAGGCAGAGGCAGGCAGATCTCTCTGAGTTTGAGACCAGTCTGGTTTACAAGAGATAGTTCCAGGACAGTCTCCAAAGCCACAGAGAAACCTTGGCTCAAAAAACCAAAAGATTGGGCCTGGCGTTAGTGGCGCACGCCTTTAATCCCAGCACTTGGGGGGCAGAGGCAGGTGGATCTCTGTGAGTTCGAGGCCAGCCTGGTCTACAAAAGCTAGTTCCAGGACAGCCTCCAAAGCCACAGAGAAACCCTGTCTGGAAAAACAAAACAAAAAAACCTAAAGATTTATTTATGTACTTTACAGACATGAAGATCTGTCTTCGTGAACACCAGAAGAGGGCATCAGATGGTTGTGAGCCACCATGTGGTTGCTGGGAATTGAACTCAGAACCTCTGAAAGAGCAGTCAGTGCTCTTAAATGCTGAGCCATCTCTCTAGCCTATGTTCTGGGGTTTTTAAAATGTAGATACTGAAGACTGAACTCAGGTTCTCATGCTTGTGTAGCAAACAGTACCAAGGGAGTCATCTCCCAAGCTCCGACTAATTGATCATATGATAATTTTTCTACATATGAGTTCTATCTGCTCTCTCCAAGTGTTGAGTGTGGGAAGGCAAGCACCAATTTCAAGCAGAAGGGAGGGATGAACAGAACTCAATAGGAAGGAAACTATAAGCAATCTTTCCTGGAAATGAGATCTAGCTATTCCACCAAGTTATAAAAGTAAAGACTGGATGGTAGGGGCACAGCAAAAGAGTGGAGTATGGAATTAAAACAGTCCAATTACCTGATGATTAACCCTCCACTAACAACTGCCAGATTCTGCACTTAAGGGCAGTGATCAGAGGGAAAAAAAAAGTCCAGCTATGAGAGGATTGAAGGCTTTTTGCAACAACCACCAGAAGAGGACAGAATCACAGGACATTAGATGGAATCAACACTTACTTCTTTTGTAAGCAGACGAAGCTATTGTTTTCTAATCCAATATTGTCCAGAGCAAAAGGAGTCTCAAGTTTGCTGGTCGTATTAGGACTTAGGATCCTGTGTGTCTGTGGATCCCGAAGAGGTGTATGAAAAGTCACCTAGTGAAAGATGAGGAGAGTGTACATGCGCCATGATATAAGCCCTCACAAGCAAGCCAACGTGCTACAGCGTAAGGGTCTCAGAAAGCCAATCCCAAAGCACCTGATAAGCACATACATTACAGTTCACTTACTTTTGCAGCTTTAGTCTGGTTCTTGGGTGGCACATTTTCTTTCTGTGATGGACGAAGAATAGAGGATCTTCCGGTAAGTTCCGGTTGTGAAAACAGGAAGTTACAGCTTTCTGAACTCTCTTCACTGGGGACATTTTCATCATTTAAGATATGCAGGCTCATTCTGGGGAAACAAAACAAAACAAAACCAGAATATATTTTAGTCACTAGGAAATCAACGATGCTGCAGCCTATGTACAGAAATGCCCCACAAATACATCAGGGAGATACCTCTTCCAGAATAGGTAAAAGCTAGTGGCCTTCATAGGTATAGTTAGTACTTCATGTAGGTGTCACTTGCCAGAGAAAGCCTCAAGAGTCCCTTGTATTATATTAGCTATACTGTCACCTCCTGAGCTAATTGCTAATAGGGTTCTGGTTGAGAAACAAAGAACCAGGTGTTTATAGAATGACTTGCATTAATGTATTACACTTCAGGGCAAGAGCTAGAGGATGTAATCCTGGCTTTGAGGAAATCAAAGAGCTGGGTGGTAGTGGTGCATGCCTTTAATCCCAGCACTGGTGAGGCAGAGGCAGGGGACCATAGGTTCTTGGGGGTGAGCCCCTGGGAGCTTTCTGGTTGAAGAGCAAGGAGAAGTACTGGGGAGAGAGGTCATCACAGAGTGAGGCTGCTGCTGACTCTGTTTTGGGAGCCCATGAGGAAAGGCAGAGGAGAGAAAGGACAGAACCAGTTCCTATAGCTAAAGAGAGGTAGACTAGGTTGCTCAGCCAGGTACACAGGATATGGGGTAAGGAGAAAAGAAATCAAGAGCAATGTTTAGGATTTGGGGCCTAAAATCTGGTTATCAGAAAGCACAGGGAAAGGGCACTGGAATGGCTGTGGAATCATAAGTATAGGCCTCTGGGCTGTATGGCCTTAGATGAAGTCTTTCAGGCAAGGTGGAAGGACAGCTGGTCCAGCTTCTACTTAAGATGGGATTTTGTGTTGTTTTTTTGGGGGGGAGAGAGGGGTGCATGTGAACGGGAGGCCAAAGGTTGACATGAAGTGTTTTCTTCAATTGCTTTCCACCATATTGGAATCTTTAACTGCACCTGGAGCTCACCGATTCAGCAAGACTATCTAGCCAGTGAACTCCAGGAATCCTCCAGTCTGCCTGCCCAGTGCTGGGATTACAGGCAGGTGCGGCCATGCCACACAATTTTTAGGTGGGTTCTGAGGTCCTGAAGTCAGGTCCTCATGCTTGTTTGGCAAGCACGTTACTGAACGAGCCATGTCCCAGCCCCTGGAGGGAGTTCTTGGGTACAAAGACTGACAGGCCAGGCTTGGGTTGTGCTGTCTTGGTGCAGCATTGACTACTGATGGGAGAGGGAGCGTACACAAGCTCTGGATGTTGCTGTGTGCTGCACTTTTCTTTGTGAGAATAAAATAAGCATGGAGTCAGGGTGCCTATGGGAGATGACACAGGTGAAGTAGATGATGGTTCCCCCAGGTGGCGTATTGGGAGTGGGAGGAGAATGAAGCAACTCTGACCTGGAGCAGTGAGTTGGCAGGTGTGTGAAATCAAGGGATCATGCCTGATAATTATGAATCAAATAGGTATAGGCATGAAGTCATCCTGATACTAGAGTTGAGGGAAAAGCCTTGGCCCTGAAGGACCCTGTTCAGAGAGGGATGCTGTAAAGAAGGAAACCCATCTGACTGGGCCATCTGTAGTTGAGAAGAAAGCGCCTCCAACTGAAGCCATGTATTATGAGATTGTGGCCAGGCTGTATAGAAGGACGACTGAGATGCATTGGCTCAGGAACAAGAAGCTGTCCCTGGGACAGTGTGTTCAGGACGACAGACAACAGGGCAGGTTTTCAGAAAAGGTGGAAGAAAGAGACCTGGGATGTTCTGGCTCCGAGACGCGTGTCTCACACAAGACACACTCGACAAGAACAGGAGCCTGGCGAGATAAACACGCCACGCGCGGCCTCTTTGGAGGTATGGATACCAGCTGGGTCAGACCGAGATCACTGGCAGGCCGGCCTGCACCGCCCAACCCGAACTGCAGTCCGCGGCGCCAGTCCTGCCTAGGAGACTTGGTACACCCGTTATCCCAGAAAAGAGGACCCTTGAGCCAGGAGTGGGCCCTCAACAAAGGGAGAGAGCGAAGCGGAGGAGGAAAGGAGTCGCAACCCAGCCCGGGCTGATCCCCACCGCTCGCCCACAGGAATGGGAAGTCGCCGCTTACCTGCCTACTGCTGAGGGGCCCTGGGCCCGCACCGCCCCTGCTCTACGCTGGGTCTCCGAGCTGGAGAAACCGAGGCGTAGGAATCCCAACAAACTCTGCTTTCGCAGTTCGTGACTGCCGTCCGCTGAGCCCGCCCCAGATTCAAATACCGAGCGTTGACGTTCCGCGGCCAATCAACGCGCGGCAGGAGAAGAACGCCACAACCGCGGGCGGCCAATAGTAGGCGGTGCTGGTCCCGCCCTCCACGCGCAGGCAGTTCCGCTTCCGGGGCTGAGGACACAGTGGGGCGTGTCGGGCGTGTGGGTTCGTTAGGCTTGCCTGGCCGGCCGAGTCGGCTAGTCGGCAGCCAGGTACCGTAGGGTCCACCATCTCCGCTGCCATATGGACCCAGCTGTAGTGTCTTCCCCGAGCTGCACCCATGAGGGGGTCCCTGGGTGGCCCACGCCCCGTGGGGCGGCGTGAGGTTCCGAGAGTCCTCCCAGAGTGCCCCGAGCGGCCTCACGAGACTCCGTCTCCCAGAGTTCCCTTTGGGTCACCCGACGGTGAATTGTCTCCCACAGTGCCCCGCGGGCAGTAGAAGGCCGTACTCCATCTCCTAGAATGCTTTGCGGGTCCCTTGACAGGAGGTCCCCAGCCTCCCAGAATGCCCCGCGGGCACCTTGACTCGGTCTTCCCGAGTGCCTCGCGGGCGGTTTTGCGGTGGCCGCGACAACCCACCAACTGTCCGGGACTCGATGCCCCGGTGTCCTCCCGGCGCGGCGCGCCTCGTCCCGATGGACAGCCCTGAGGTGACCTTTACGCTGGCCTACTTGGTCTTCACAGTATGCTTCGTATTCACGCCCAACGAGTTTTACTCGGCCGGTCTCACTGTGCAGAACCTGTTGTCGGGCTGGCTGGGCAGCGAGGACGCCGCTTTCGTGCCCTACCACCTTCGTCGCACCTCCGCCACGCTACTCTGTCACTCACTGCTGCCGTTGGGTGAGCCTCCCGGGCGAGGGCCGGTGGTTAGCGCTGGACAGGGCGCCTGGAGACTCAGGAGGCTCCCCGCCGTGACCGGTCAGCGCAGGCGCAAGCGAGCGGGGTCCCTGCCGTCCAGTCCGTAAGCTGAGCGCTCCAGGGTACCCTGTGCTCTTCGCAGGCGCTGGCCTTTGAGTGATGCTCGGGCGGGGCCGGGCTCTAGCCTGACTTCACTGTGGCTGGAGTGCAGACTCGTTGAGCCCTGTTTGCGATGTTGGGCGATTTATAAGAAAGGGCTCTTGTTGACTTGACTCGTTACTACAGGGGGCGGAGGGCTACCCGGGAAAGGGGTGTGGAGCCAGCAGGCGGAGATGAGGACTGGCAAGGTTGGGTACACGGATGCAGTCTTCTTTGCCAGGCTAGGTTTGTGGTCCTGCCCCAGGGAGAGCGGTATGTGGCGCCCCGTGTGCTGGTGGGACCTCTGACGGGTCCGTCTGTCAGCTGTTCGGAGGATGCCCCGGGGAACGGCCTGGATAGAGCAGTATGATTGGACGCTAGGACCCAGATGAAGGAGCTCAGGGATGATTGGGCTGAGGGTGCGGCAGCCAGGCTCCAGGGGGGTGGAGGCAGGTGTGGTAATGGAAGGCCTGTTTTGAGAGGAAGGTGGGTTGAGGAGACTCCGTTGGAGAACTGGACATGGAGCTGGCATGCCTATGCCATTGTCTGCCTTGAGAACCTAGAGCCCTGTAAGGCAGATAAAGAAGATGGGACTCTGGGACAAGGGCTGTCCAGCTGGTTTTTGGACGCCCCCTAGCTGTGTTCATTTCTTAGGCACTCCCATGCCTGGACAAGGAACCCAAAGTCACTAACTCATAGAGGTTATACGGAGACCTGTCAGACAGTGGGGAGACCTGTCAGACAGCGGAGCTGCCTTTTGTTGCTCTATAACCATAACAAGTTATTTTGACATGTAATGAGTTGGCTAAAAGTAAACATTTACTATTGGGTTTTGCAGATTGGAGACTGCCTAAACAGTACCTTACCATCTACTTTGTAATTCATTTTGAGTTTTTCCCTGTTGGGCTATTAGGGCCCTAAAACTGGTTCTTTATTCTTACCACATGCCCTATCATTGAGCACTTGCTTACTTCCTGTGCAGTGTCCTGGTTCTGAGATCTGCCTCCTCAGAGAGGAGAGACCAAGATGCACCCTGGTGAACTGCCTCAGGTAGACCAGTGGTCAGTTCTATGCAGTCACTGTGTTTCCTTTTGTTTTTTTTTTTTGGGGGGGGTGGGTAGTTTATCCAGACAGGGTTTCTTTGTGTAGCTCTGGCTCTTCTGGAACTTGCTCTGTATACCAGGCTGGCCTCAAACTCACAGAGATCTACCTGTCTCTGCCTCCCTAGTGGTAGGACTGAAGGTGTACACCACCACCACCTAGAAACTTTAGATTTTTTCCCCCTACTTGGCTATTTCTGTGAAATTATAGTAGTAAATTGAAAGCATTGTCCTGTAGTGTGTGGTACCCCTGCTGTGACTAAGGGCTGAGGCAGGCCTGCTATGGAGGTATAGGCGTAAGGATAATATGTTCTGGAAGCTAACCATGCCTTAGGTGCCAGGGCAAGACTCAGGGTTGGCAATACACAGGAGGTAGCTCCTCTCTTTCCTCGAGCACAGGTGGTCTTTGAGTAGGTTGTCATGGGAGGGAGGTAGTACCCAGCAGCCTGGACTTCCCCTGAGATGTCTCCTCTTCTGCAGGCTACTACATGGGCATGTGCTTTGCAGCTTCAGAGAAGCAGCTCTACTCCCCTGGTCAGGCCTCAGAGGCCTGGCAGCTCTTCCTTCTCCTGGCTGTGACCCTTCCCCTTGTCTCCTGTACCCTGATCTACTACTGGTCCTGGGACAAATGGACCCGACACCCGCTGGCCCAAACCCTGGCCCTCTATGCCCTTCCACAGTCAGGGTGGCAAGCAGTTGCCTCTTCCATCAACACGGAGTTCCGGCGGATTGACAAGTTTGCTACCGGGGCACCTGGTGCTAGAGTGATTGTGACAGACACATGGGTAATGAAGGTGACAACATACCGTGTGCATGTGGCTCAGCAACAGGATGTTCACTTGACTGTGACAGAGTCTCGGCAGCATGACCTCTCACCAGACTCAAACCTACCCGTGCAGCTTCTTACCATACGTGTGGCAAGCAGCAGCCCTGCTATGCAGCCCTTTGATATTCGGTAAGTGCGTGCAGGTTTTGGAGGGCACAAGACTTATCCTGTCTACTTCATATCCCTCTTAGGAAGTGCTGAGGGTAGGGAGGACTGGGGCACTCCTGGGGCCTATGACATCAGTCAGTTGACTACTTTACTGTCACCTTCCTTCAAGGTACCTCTTGCCTTCTGCTTTCTTTTTGTTGCTCCTTCTGCTCTATCACTGAGCTGTCACTACAACTTCTTGAGATAGCCTAGGAATGTAGATTGGGGGCACCTCAGCTCCAGGCTCTTCTGTCCTCTCTATTGGGAATGAGTGACGACTGAGTCTATATATTCTGCCTTTAGGACTATCTTTAGTGACTACTTTACTAAGGTGGCTTGTTTTCCCTGGCCTTGCCTGCTTTTGGTTCTGGGTGGCGTTAGGTTGTAGACCCAAGGGCAGATTGGCCAGCTCATCAAACCATGCCTCTTCCAGGCTGAACTCAGCGGAATATGGCGAACTATGTGAGAAGCTCCACGCCCCAATCCGAAGTGCAGCCAATGTGGTTATTCGCCAGAGCCTGGGTGACCTCTTCCTAGAAACATTTGCCTCCCTTGTGGAGGTCAATCCAGCCTATTCAGTGCCCAGCAACCAGGTGGGGGCTGACCCAAGTGTGGGGGGTACCCCTCCTTCCTCCCAGGACCACTTTGTAGGCCTTTTTGTAACTCCTTTTGTTCCAACTACCTCTCTGTAGGAGCTTGAGGCCTGTATAGGCTGCATGCAGACACAGGCCAGTGTGAAGCTGGTGAAGACCTGCCAGGAGCCAGCCGTGGGCGAATGCCAGCAGTGTTACTGCCGTCCCATGTGGTGTCTCACTTGCATGGGCAAGTGGTTTGCCAGCCGCCAGGATCCCCAGCGCCCGGACACTTGGCTGGCCAGCCGTGTGCCCTGTCCCACATGCCGTGCCCGCTTCTGTATCCTGGATGTGTGTTGTGTACGCTGAGCATCACAACACAGTCTTTGTCTCTACTAGCCACTTATGAGCTAAAGCTCCTTGACCTTGACAAAAGATTCTAGTCAAAGCACACACTTATCTACAGCCACTCTGTCTTGAGTCTGTGGTAGGTTGAGGATTTTGATTTAGAAGAAAGTCTCATGGGAACACCCTATCCTGCACCTTCAGCATCTTCCTTCCTACTTACCTCCAGATGGGGCTGATATTTCGCATAGAATGCTCCAAAGCCCCAAGATGTTGGATTTTGGCCCAAGAGCTTTCATTTGGCCAGTTTGCCTTAATTCTATTACAGATCGTATCTGCCCCTCAGAACATTTACAAGCCAGACCTCAGTCTGCCCCAGGGCCTGTGGTGTTGGGTGGAGGCTGACAGTTGAGGGTCACTGGGGTGCCACTCTAATGTGTGAAGTCCTTTTCTAGGGTATCCTGCTGGCTACAGCCAGCCAAGGGACACTTCTAGGTAGGGAGTCAGGGGCAGCACCCTAGGACAGGCCAGAGTGCTCTCCCAAGTAACTCATGAGGTTGCATATGCTTTAGAGGCCCACAGTCTTTTGTTCTCTTCTCTTGCTTTAGTCCAGGGGAGACCAACATCTCACTCTCCTGGCCCTAGAGAGATAAGGACCAGAGAACCACAGCACTATCCAGAAAGAAACCCTCCAGGGCTGCAGTACATGGTTAGCTAGGGCCCTTGTGGGTAGCTTGGATAAGGAGATGGCACCTCAGTGGTTAAGGTTCTGATGGGCATACTATTGGCTTATCTATGGTGCAGATGGGAGGGGAAGAGGTTGCCCTTTACCCTCCATCTCTGATACAAGTAGCTGCTAGGGGGAAGACCTCTCCTTCAACTTGTGGCCCTGAAGCTCCTACATTTGGCTGTTTCCAGCAGTAGTGACAGACCAAGCCAGCCCCTTCCCCATCCAATACTGCACCTAACCCCAGGGATTTGCTAACAGAGCAAGCCCAGTTCTGCCTGTCCTTGAAACATGGCCAGGAGTCAGCCAGTTTCAAGGGTTGCCTAGCAGAGGCCAAATGGTTTGAGGTTATTTTATTGTTTTTAACCACAGAGGAGTTAATTTTATAAAAAGAAATGTAAATGTCACAAAATGACACAGTATTTAATAAAGTGTTACTTTCCAAGTGATGTACTTAATTTTATTTGCCTGGTAGTAGGAACCAAACTTTTCCAACACTTGGGGTAGTGGCTGGGGGATGTTGGGAAAGTGAGATGACTGGCTGTAGACCAGAAAGCTAGGCAGTGGGTCTGGAGAGATGGCTTAGAGGTTAGGAGCACTGACTGCTCTTCTAGAGGTCCTGAGTTCAATTCCCAGCAACCATATGGTGGCTCACATCTGTAATGAGATCTGGTACCCTGTCTGGCCTGCAGGCATATATGCAAGGAAAGTGCTGTATACATAATAAATCTTGAAAGAAAGAAAACTAAGCGGTGGTGGTGCATGCCTTTAGTTCCAGCACTTGGGAGGCAGAGGCAGGCTAGCCTGTCTACAAAGCTACACAGAGAAACCCTGTCTCGGGGGAAAAAACAAATTAGGGGAATGGGGCTAGCATTCCAGACAGTGATAAATGGTTGGGCACGGTGCCCTTCCATGGGCTCTACATAGTTATTTTGCCACTCCCGCCATAATCAACCCTCTTTCGCGCTGTTCTGGGCCAGATCCACCTTCAAGGTAGTGTCGCGGTCGCTCACACTATCTGCGACTAGGACAGGTGGGATCAGTGACTCAAGCAGAGAGGACATCACCAGAAACCGTGCAGACAGCACGGCTTCAAATCACGGGTTTACACTATGGGCGGGCGCTCCCGGAGTATTGCGGAGGCGGGTAGGAAGGAAGGGGCAGGCCGGGACCTGGACTGTCCCTTCCGTGTCCGGCCCGCAACAGCGACGTGGCCACGCCTACCTACTTTGAGTGACAGCGGCGCACACTGCCCACTCTCCCGCCAATACTCCTCAGGCCCGCGAAGACGCGACCAATCAGAGACCAGGCAGCCACAGCGCCAGCCTCCTGTGAGGCGGTCGGGGGCCGCCAGTTCCTTTTCACTTTCGTCGGGCCGTCGCTTTTTCCCTGCCCTTCTGGGCGGCTGCATCAGGCGTTGGAGTTTGGCGACTGCCTGCAGTTCCGAGGCTTAGCTCCGCAGTGGGGCCGCCAGCGGGGCGCGCAGAGCCGAGAGGTCTCCCCTCCAGGTGGACGCCCGATGGTTTCGTCCGATCCCGCGCGCGCGGGAGTTGCTGAGGGGCGGGGCCGCTGCGCCTTTAAGGGCGGTTGGTGTGCGGCGAGCTCAGACCTCGTCAGCGCTGTCGCTGGGAGAGGTTGTCGCTGCTGCACCTCCATTCACTCTTGTGCCGCCATGGCCTGCAGACCTAGGAGCCCACCCCGGTACGGGAGCCGCCGCGACGCCGATGAAAGGTAAGTGGGCCATGCGGTCTACAAGTCTTCCGTGTCTAGCTGTCTGAGGTAGGGGTCCCTGAACAACCCGGGCGTGCAGGGCCCCGCCCACTGACCGCAGTCTGTGTCCTCAGCCCGCGGTCCCCTGCGAGATGGAGCCTCGGACGCAAACGCAGAGCGGACGGAAGGGACCGGAAGCCCGAGGACTCCGAGGAAAGCGAGCGCCAGATTGCGGACCGTCGACCTGAAAGGTGGGCGCTGGCCGAATGGAAACGGGTTGGTCACTTGGTGGGTCTGGAGGAGGGCCAAGGGACCCTCGTCCCTTTGCACTCGCTTTTTAGGAGCCATTGGAATAAATTAGGTGACTCTGGATTCCCTTCAGTTTTGCTCAGTCTTAGAAGCGTCTTACCAGCGACTGATAGGGGGAAGCAAAACTGGTTTTATCCAGAGTGGGGGAGCCTTTGTGTTCTTCACGCATAATGTCAGGGACTACTGCTTTGAACACCTTGCTACAATGTTTTGACAACTCCCTCCCCCGCCGTGTGTGTGTGTGAGAGAGAGAGATTAAGTTTAATTATCTGAGTGAAATCTAGATGTGTGTGTGTGAGAGACAGACACACAGACGGGGGGGGGGGGACACCGACGGACGGACGGAGAGATTAGGCTTAATTACCTGAGTGAAATCCAGATGCAAAAGTTGAATTCCCAGGCCTCTCAGAAATCCGTGATGTGCCTGAGCCCCTTCCATCTGATCAGCTTTTGCCACAGTGTTTAGTTTTTGTTGTTGTTTTAAGATGAGGCTCGGTGCTGGAGTCAGTGAGATCTTTTGGTAGCCTCGTGGAGGTGTGCCAGCAGGTAAAACAGTAATTCAGAGAGACCAGGAGTGTCTAAAGAGTAAGCTGGTGATGTGGGCTGCTCAGGGAAGTGCTCTCTGGGAACCTTTGTGTAGTGACTGCCAAGAGAAGAGTGATCTCAATATCGTGACCATGCCTTTCAATGGGGATATGTGGTCTCCTAGCCAGGTGACTAGGAGGGAAGATAAGGACAGGGCTGCTAAGCCCAGTGAAGGGAAACGGTGATGTAGCTTAGGGAACTCAGGCTTGTGCTGATCGAAGATAGAAAAGTCAGACTGATTCAATCCTTTGATTATCTCTGTTTAGAGTCAATCCCCATGGTAGCTATAGCTGTCATGGGAGGGAGGCTGTCAAGTGTAAATGTGATTTATCAGCACATATTTGAAGGCTTTCGACTAGTTATGGGGGTACAGGGGAGGCCAAAGGACAGCCCTAAGGTAGGTAAACGAGGAGGTGATATTGTATGTATCGATAATCCCAGTAATGCTCAGGAATTAGAAGCCAGAGTATCGGAAGTTCAAGGCCTTTCTTTGCTCCTAGTGAGTTTGAGACTAGCCTGGGCTATCCTGTCTCAATGGAAACAAAACCAACCAAACAGAAAACCTTATTGAGATGAAGATCTGAACAGTCATGGTCTCAGTTGTCTGAAGATGAAATGTTAGGTTGGTTTTGGGAGGTGGGGGTTTTGATTTTAAAGACAGGGCTGTCATGGAACTTACTAGGTAGACCAGAAGAGGGCATTGGATTTATGGGTGATTGTGAGTTGCCATATGGGTGCTGAGCCATCTCTCCAGCCCCAAATGTTAGAAGCCTAAGTTCTCCGGGTCTTGGTATCTGGAGCCCTGGTTCATATACTGCTCCATAACCAATTCATTTTTAACAATAACAGGATGCTTCTGTGCGTTGGCGTTTTACTTTTTTTTCTGTTTTTTGGTTTTTCGAGACAGGGTTTCTCTGTAGCTTTGGAGGCTGTCCTGGAACTCACTCTGTAGACCAGGCTGGCCTCGAACTCACAGAGATCCGCCTGCCTCTGCCTCCCGAGTGCTGGGATTAAAGGCGTGCGCCACCAACGCCCGGCTTTACTTTTTTTTTCTTAAGAAACTTGTTTATTCACATCTGTCTTCATGCACACCAGAAAGGAATCTGATCCCTTTACAGATGGTTGTGGGTCATCATATACTTGCTGGGAATTGAACTCAAGACCTCTGGAAGAACAGTCGAGAGCTCTTTTTATGTGTGGTTGGTTTGTTTGTTTTTTCTTTCAGACAGAAAAAAAAACCCAGCCCTGGCTGTCCTGGAACTCACAGTGTAAACCAGGCTGGCCTTGGCCTTGAACTCACAGAGATCCACCTGCCTTTGCCTCCCAAGTGCTGGGATTAAAGGTATGCGCTACCACCACCACCCCAATCAATGCACAGGAGGTTATTTTTATTTCTCTATTGTTTTGGAGGCTGTCGGTCCAGCCCGGCCTCGAACTCACAGAGATCTGCCTGCCTCTGCCTCCTGAGTGCTGGGATTAAAGGCGTGCTCCACCACCGCCCGGCGGGAGATTAATTCTTAGTGAGGTAAAAGTTACATGTGCCAGGCATGGTATCACATGCCTTAATGCCAGCACTTGAGAGGCTGAGGCAGAAGGCTCTCTTGAGATCAAGGCCAGCCTGGTCTATAGAGTGAGATTCTGTCTCAAAAACAAGAAAAAACTTTAGATTCATGAGATTTGTTACCTTTTCCATGTAATTGTGCCTATTAAATGTTATGTCTTGTGCATCTGAAAGGTAAACCTCATCTGTCTTACTGACCTCTCACTGTGGGTTTGTCAGTGTTTAGAACGACAAATTTTGTTGTGGAGTCTAAAAAAAAATCCTATAATATTGGCTGGATTGATGCCTCAGAGGTTAATAAGAGCACAAACTGCTCTTGCAGAGGTCCTGCCTGAGTTCAACTCCCAGCAAGCATATGGTGGCACACAACCATCTGTAATGAGATCTGCTGCCCTCTTCTGGCATGTAGGCATTCATGCAAGCAGAACACTATACATGTAAATAACTTTTTTTTAAAAAAAAAAACCCTATACCACCTTTTTTACAGCCAGCACATTGAAGCCAGGTATACTGGCTAACACCTGTATTGCTAGCACTTAACGAGGTAGCTTGAGGGAGGAGAGTTCTCAAGACTATATGGTGAGACTGTTTGAAAACAAAGTCACTGAGCATTGATGGCACATGACTTTAATCCCAGCATTCTGGGAGGCAGAGTTCAAAGCCAGCCTGGTCTACAGAGCGAGTTCCAGAATAGGCTCCAAAGCAATACCGAGAACCCCTGTCTTGAAAAACCAAAAAAAAAAAAAAAAAGAAAAAGAAAAAACATGAAGCCAAGTTCCATAGTAGGTGCTCTTTGTGGTACTGACAACATTTTTGCCGCCCCCTCCCCTTAGACTTCCCATAGTCTAGCACTGACTCGTAGTGGATTGGTAGTTGTTTAATGATGTCCATAAGACTTTGAGAGATTGCCTAAACTTACCTATTTCTTTGTCATTGTGTTAAAGCAGTGCCATATTTCCTCAAAAAACTGAGATAAAGTACTCATTTAAATGTATTTTCCCTTTATTGTAGTTTTACAACTCCTGAAGGCCCTAAGCCCCGTTCTAGATGTTCTGACTGGGCAAGTGCAGTTGAAGAAGATGAAATGAGGACCAGAGTTAACAAAGAGATTGCAAGGTACATACTTTGTAATATTTTGTGTTTTTTTTTTCAATCACTATGTTTTTATAGAATGTCTTAGGATCATGGTTCTTAAAAATCTGTTCTTTAGGGATTGAAAGAGAGAGATAGAGAGATTGCAAGTGCATACACACCATCCGAGGTTGCCATTGGGGTGAAAAAAATTCCTTATCCATGGGTTTACCTCCACAGCTCTAGAAGGTTTCTATTTTTGTTTTTGGGCAAGGCTGGAGCTTGAATCCAAGGTCTTGGTATGCTCTCTGAGAAGAGTACTTACTTTACTTGGTTGGCATAAAGAAACCAGTTCACATCAGGTGGTTGTGATGCATGCCTAAAGGCCAAGGATAAAAGGGAAGAAGAAAGGGAAAGTCTCTTGGATTCCTGTTGTGGTCAGAGATCAGAGAGTGCTGACCCCGGTTCTGGGCTTCTCAGTAAGTGATTGCTGTCTCTAAATAAATATCTTAGACCCCCCCCAATATTCGTTGTGTGGATGTGTTCCATCTTCACCTTTGAAAGACAGCTGATAGATTCTCTGGCTTGGCCTTAACAAGATTCCCAGAAAATAGATGGGTCTAGTTGCACACACTGTTAACCCAGCACTGGGGAAGCAGGTGAATATCTTGAATTCAAGGCCAGTTTGATCTGCATAGTAAGTTCCAAGAAAGCCAGGACTACACCTAGATGTCCTGTTGTCAACAGCAACAAAAAAATCCAGGATAATATCTGGGAGATTGAGAACCTAATGAAGGTTTAGCACATAGTAAACCTTAATCCCAATTTTTTTCTTTCTCCCTCTTTTTTTTTTTCCCCCCTTTTTGTTTTTTGAGACAGGGTTTCTCTGTGGCTTTGGAGTCTGTCCTGGAACTAGCTCTTGTAGACCAGGCTGATCTCTAACTCACAGAGATCCGCCTGCCTATGCTGCCTCTCAAGTGCTAGTGTTAAAGGCATGTGCCCAGCTCTTAATCCCAATTTCTTGCCCCCCCCCATGAAGTTTGGCCTTAAACTCGTGATCTTCCTGCCTCTGCCTCCTGAATGCTGGGATTATAGTAATGTCACCATGTCATAATTATGTGGCGCTAGAAAATCAGTCAAGTTCAAGGCTTTATGCATGCTAAACAACTACTTTCCAACTAAGCTAGATCTCCAGGTTTCCAGGTTCTTTTTTTTTTTTTTTTTTTTTTTTTTTCCTTTTTGAGACAGGATTTCTCTTTATAGCCTCGGAACTCTTCTCTGTAGAGGGCTAGCCTCAGATTCAAGAGGCCCAACTTCCTCTGCCAAGAGATGGGATTAAAGGCCTGTGTTACAGTGCTTTTTGAGACAATTTCACTATGTAAAACTAGACTGGCCTCAAACTTTGGGGTACTACTAATTTCCCTTCATTTCATTATTTTTGTTTGTTTTGGTCTCCAATCAAATGAATAGTTCATGATTAGTTGAAATACGTTGTTGGAACAAAAGATGTAAACCAAGTAGCTAGGAGGTCAGGTGGGATTTGTTAGCCAATTCTGTGTGACAGGGCTTCCTGTCTCCATCTTGGCAGTAGATGATGTTTGGGTTTTGCTAGTCACCTTGTCAAGAACCTCTGCAAAGGGTGTACTTGAGGACATAAGAACAATGTTTTCTTATATTCGGATTGCCTTAAATAACAGAGTAGGCTCTTGACAAATAATCTATCTTCTGAAATGATGTAACTGAGAGATGTTGAAAATAGACCAGCTGGCATCGAAGTCAGTCTAGGCAATTTAGACATTACCTTTAAAAAAAAGAAAAAAGGCAGGACTAAGAGTTTAATAAAGTGCTTGCCTTGTGCGTAGGGCATGAATTAGGTTCCCAGAACCCATGTAAAGAAGCCATGTGAGGTGGTATGTCTTGTAATCCAGTACTTAGGAGGCAGAGGTAGGAAAATCCCAGAAGTCTAGCTGAGTTGGCAAGCCCTAGGCCTCTTGGGGCCCACAGAGATGAATTCTCTTCATCTTGACTTAAAGTCAGAGAGTTCAAACTCACTATTGTTCTCTCAAGGTTCAACTACAGAATATTTGGCCTAAGGAGTAACTAATGGTTGTCTTTAGCAACAGGATATTTAGCCTAAGGTGTGGCCATTGTCTTGTCTTGATAATAGAATACTTGATTTAGGGTGTGGTTGTTTGTTTTGGTATTGAGAAGGAAATTACAATTGCTTGTATCTTGGCAAGGAAGTCTGTTTGCCTTCCCCCACTTTTGATAGGGATATATAAAGTCTGTGTGTAATAATCTTGGGGCATTTTCCCCCAGTATTCGCTGGTGTACCCTCCTGACTCTCATCCAGTGTCTCTGTCTTTAGTATCTATAATTTTTTGATCTGTCATTTCTTAATCCATTCTCCCTCCTCTTGGGCACGAACAAGGGCTACGACATAGACCTTATGCCAAGACAAAGTGGGATTGGCTCTGAGGAATGATAAAGATTTTTTTTTAGTTACATTTATTTTTATTTCTTTTAAATTTTATTTTAACTTTTTTATGTGCATTGGTGTGGTGGTGTCAGATCCGCAGGAACTGGAGTTACAGACAGCTATGAGCTGTCATGTGGGTGCTGGGAGTTGAACCCCCCCAGTCCTCTGGAAGAGCCGATAGTGCTGTTAACCACTGAGCCTTTTCTCCAGCCTGATAAAGCTTGAATGACCTTTATGAGCATACACATACATGAGCAGGAACTTTTGTTGTTTTTTGTTTTGTTTTGTTTTTTCCAGCCAGGGTTTCTCTGTGGCTTTGGAGACTGTCCTGGAACTAGCTCTTGTAGACCAGGCTGGTCTCGAATTCACAGAGATCCACCTGCCTCTGCCTCCCGAGTGCTGGGATTGAAGGTGTGTGCCACCACCACCCGGCCCATGAGCAGGAACTTAATTAAACATAGGAAAGGAAAGACAAATTTTTAAAGCTTTTTTTTTTTTTTTTTTTGAGGGCTAGGGTTAAAAATTACTTGGAACATGAATTGCAAGGGAATAGACCCAAGAGAAATAATGCCAGACCAGTGAGATGGTTCAGTAGGTAAAATGTGTCTAAACCTGATGCCCTAAGTTTGGCTCTCACAATTTAAAAGAAAAAATTTTTTAAACAGGGCTAACGTGATGGCTCAGTGGTTACTGAGTACTTACTGTTGTTGCAGAGGAACTAGGTTTAGTTTCTAACACCCACATGGAGACTCAACAGCTGCATGTAGCTCATAAATCTTTCGTATGTGGATGTTTTGCCTGTGTGTGTGTGTCTGTGTGTGTGCCTGGTGTCCATAGAAGCTAGAGGAGGGCATCAAATCTCCCTTGTACTGGAGTTCGCCACCATGTGGGTGCTGGGTAATCCTAACTGCTGAGCCAAAAAAAAGTTCATCTCCTGTTCCTACCCGACCCTCTTAAAATTTTAGTCAAGGGCTAATGTAATAAGTTCAGGCTAACCTCTGAGACTCAAGATTCTCCTGTTCCTGAATTGTTTTTTGTTTTATGCTTTTGAAAACGGTATTTTATTTTGTTCTCAGATACAAGAGAAAACTACTCATAAATGACTTTGGAAGAGAGAGAAAATCATCATCAGGAAGGTACATGCTGAAACATTTCTAATTTGTTATAATGAAAAATTTTGAGGGGCTTGTTGTCCCAGTAGCATTTATTGATGATTTGTTCTTCATTGTGTGTACTGGAAATTCCTATAGTATAGATTGTTTTTGTAGGACTCATCATTTGAGTGAAGAGGGGGACTACTACAGTGTTTTCTTGGCACACAGCGATCTTAAAATCCAAGGTTTGTTTAGTTAATCTTTCATTCTTTTCAGCTCTGATTCAAAGGAGTCTATGTATTCAGTGCCCGCTGATGTGGAGACGGATGAAAGTGTCTTGATGAGAAGACAGAAGCAGATCAACTATGGGAAGAACACTATTGCCTATGATCGATATATTAAAGAGGTCCCCAGGTAGTGTTGTCACATAGGCCTGTCTTATCCTGCCCAACAACTGTGTGCCTGTTGCTCATTAGATATACCGTCTAGGAAGTGTTTATTAGATTAGCAGCTCATAAGAACTTAAGTACAAGGATAGATTGTCATTTGAAAGGCTGGGAACAGGAAGATTAACAAGTAATCGTTTTCATGGCTTTGACTATTAGACAGCATTTTATCCTCAGGACTTATAAAGTACATGGTTTTTATAAGTAGTAGTTATTAAAATACACAATAGAAAAATAAAAGTCAAATTAAAGAATGTGTAAGTATTCAATTGGACGGGCTGGATGTGGTGGGTTTTTTTGTTTGTTTTCATCTTTTTAAACTAAGATTATGTGTATGAGGTCAGGTAGTGCTTGGTTCATGCTTTTAATCCCAGTACTTGGAGGGCGGGTAGAGATAGGCAGATCTCTTGAGTTATAGGCCAGCCAGGGTTACACAGAGAAATTCTGTCTGGGGAAGGAAAAAGAAAAAGATGGTGTGTATGAATGTTTTATCTGCATGTATGTACAGTATATATACCATGTGCATACCTGGTCCCTGCAGAAGCCAGATGAGGTTGTTGGATCCCCTGGAACTATAGTTTGATGGTTTTGAGCCACCATGTGGGTACTGAGAGGGTCTTCTGCAAGAGTAACAAGTGCTCTTAACCATTGAGCCATCTCTTTCAGTTCCTAATTGGAGAAAAAAAAATGCCATTACTCTGTTTAATGTAAGCAGCACATACTGATAAAGTTTTATTTTATCTTCTGGAGTCATTTGGGCAGCATTAGGATTCAAACATAATTTTTCTTTCTTTGTTTTTTCAAAACAGGGTTTCTCTGTGTAGTAGTCCTGGCTGTCCTTGAAGTCACTGAGATCCACGTGCCTCCGCCTCCCAAGTGCTGGGATTAAAGGCCTACGTGTGCCCGGCAAAACATGCTTTTTCTAAAGTGTGGACTCCAGCTGGGCTTTGGTGACTCACATCTTTAATCCCAGCCCTTGGGAAGCAGAAGCAGGCGGATCTCTGTGAGTTCAAGACCAGCCTGGTCTACAAGAGCGAGTTCCAGGACAGCCTCCAAAGCCACAGAGAAACCCTGTCTCATAAAAAACAAAATAAGTAAATAAATAGATAAATATGTAAAGTGTGGACTCCAAAGGAATAGTAAGATTTGAAGAAAGGGTCTTTCTGGGTGGCCTCATTTACCATTCTTTTGCCCCCACCTTCCAAGTGCTGGGAATACAGGTTCATGCCTGACTGAGATACTGCTTTTAATGCATTTCTGTGCTCATCTTATAGAATCTCAGTTACTACTGGGTGTTGTGGTCCATGCCTTTAATCACAGCACTCAGGATGCAGAGACAGGAGGATCTCTGAGTTTGATACCAGTCTGGTCTACATAGTGAGTGCCAGGCCTACATAGAGAGACCCTGTCTCTAAAACAAACAAACAAAAAGAATCTTAGTTATTAAATGTTAACCTCAAAGTATGCTTAGTCTTATCTAAGGTGCAGGTATGAATGCCTTGTACTGAAGTAATCTTATGTCCTACAGACACCTTCGACAACCTGGAATCCATCCCAGGACTCCAAACAAATTTAAGAAGTATAGTCGGCGGTCATGGGATCAACAGATCAAACTCTGGAAGGTGGCTCTACATTTTTGGGATCCTCCTGCTGAAGAAGGATGTGATTTGCAAGAAATGTATGTCTTTTTTTGCTTTCTTTTTCTCTGTCACAGTGACAGATTATTCTGGAAATTGTCAAGAGAACATGCGTACTAGCGTTCAGGCTTTGTTATATTGCACAGGGTTGTGGATGCCAAGGAAGAGCTCACTCCCCGTGCTGGGTTTAGTCTTTTGGAGCTAGAAAACAGTCTAGGACAGCTGTCTGTATGTGCAGGTCAGAGGACAATCTAGGGTGTCAGTCCTTTCTACATTGTTTGAGACAGGGTCTCGTGTTTATATTTGTCACTTTGCGGACCAGGTGTCTTATGAGCTTTCTTTGATGTAGGTTTTGGGAATCCATAATTAGGACCTTGTGCCACATAGGCATTTCCCACTGAGCCATCTCCCCAACCCTATTTGAGGGGGTTTGGTTTGGATTTTTGAGGTAGGTTTTCTGTGTACTTCTGTCAAGCTTGAGGTTAGACCAGGCAGGTCTTGAACTTACAGGTTCTTCTGATTGCTGGGATTAAAGGTGTGTGCCACCATGGCCTGCCCCCTATTTGATTCTGAAAGGTTCTTGGGTAGTCTAGGTTCCTAATGCATGCTGTGTAAGCACTCTACAGACTGAGACATGTCCTTAGCTGCATTTTTGCTGTTTTAACCAGGGTCTTTTTTTTTTTTTTTTAAGATTTATTTACTATGTATACAGCATATATGCCTGCAGGTCAGACAGGGCACCAGATCTCATTATAGATGGTTGTGAGCCACCATGTGGTTGCTGGGGATTGAACTCAGGACCTCTGGAAGAGCAGTCAGTGCTCTTAACCTCTGAGCCATCTCTCCAGCCCCTTAACCAGGGTCTTAACTCTGTAGCATAGGCTCAACTTGAAGTGCTGCCTCAGAAGGTATTGAGGTACTACCATACTTGGCTTAGTAGGGTTCCATTCTGCTCACCCCAGAAGAAAATTGGTCTTGCTAGCAAGAATGTTTACAGGACCAGGAGTGAGTTCCAGGACAACCAGGGCTCCATAGAGAAACTTCATCTAAACAGGACATTTACAGATGTGTATGAATGACAGCACAGATTGTCAGATTCTGGTTTTCTGTGAGTCGGGCATGATTTTCACTTGTAGTTGCTGTCAGCTTTCTATGTTGAGCGAGAGGTCGGGTTTTGGTAAATGTGACTAAAGGCTGACCTTGGGGACAGCATACATACTGTGATGTGGGTGGTGTTTGGTTTTAGTGAACAAACTTAGAATTCTCGTTTTCTGATGGTAGCAGGTGATTGACATGCTTGTTAAATTTCATTTCTCAGACAGCCTGTAGACCTTGGAGAAATGGAGACAGAGTTCACAGAAAGCAGCTCTGAGTCCCAGACAAGTTCACAGGATAACTTTGTAAGTGCTTCCTTTGGTTCTCTCTTTGCCTTATCTCAGATTCAGTAGCTAATGACCTGATACATTTATTCAGATTTGTCTGTATTTATACAATTTACAATAAAAAGATCCCTTTATTTTTGTGGACACTTTCCATTGTTCAAGTGTAAATACTTAGGCTCTGAAGTGGCAAAATATGAAAGACTCAGATATAAGCTATTATAAGCTGTTTGTTTTTATTTTTTATGACAAGGTGTCTCTGTGTAACAACCCTGAGTGTCCTAGAATTCACCCTGTAGACCAGACTGGTCTCAAACTCATAAGAGATCTGCCCACCTGCCTCCCGAGTCCTGGGATTAAAGGTGTGTGCCACCATCGCCCAGTTATAAACTGCTCTTACTTGAATCTGTAAACAAAGATTCATTGCCTTAGCCTAGTTCCCAGCTGTGTCATCCCAGGTACACTCGGGTTTATTGATCTTTTTTACACCATACATTGTGGTAGTGATAAGCTGGACATAATATGAATGTGCACTACAGAAATGGCAAAATGATGCTGGTTTTCTTGGCAAGCCCACTTGTGCTGGGGGTAACTGTGATCAGTTGATGTAGGTGTGACTGCCTCTGTTTTTCCTAGGACATGTATGCCGGCACACCCACCAAAGTCAGACATGTAGACTGCCAAGTGGAGGATGAGTTTGATTTGGATGCTTGTTTAACTGAACCCTTGAAAGACTTCTCTGCCATGAGCTAAATGCCACCTGGTGGCAACTGTTGGAAATATTTGGCTCTGCCTGGCCATCTGGAAGGAAGGCTGGCTAAGCGTGAGCTGCTGTGCATTTGTATTTGTTTTTTCCTTTAAGAGTTTATTTTCTCATGATAAATTGTTTTTCTTGCCTTATTTTATGTACGGTGAGTGTTACACACGTTTGGAATTGTAAATGAAGCTAAAATCTGAAGACTGAACCATATACCTGCCCCAAGTTAGACAACAGGATACTTGTGGTTTTCCACAAGAACTTGAGATTTCAGTTGCCTTTTTTCAGATGGGTTGACAGTAATTTTAACCATGTGTTTATGGGATCAATCTAGAGTCAGCTGTCTTTACAGGTAACTGATAATGTCTTCTAAGTCAAGCAGCTCCAGTGACTTTGTAAAAACTTATTTTCTGGTCTTTATCAATGTGAATGTAGTTTTCTCTGATACAGAGCTCTGAACAAAAATGTTAGGCTGTTATATTAATGGGCTTTATGTAAGTTATATAGTGTTAATTTGGAATTTGGAATAGCACTAGTGTGAGGTAGTATCTTAGCATGTGCTCTGGGAATTGAGGCAGAAGAGAGGGATTTAGAACTTTTTTTAATGATCGTTAATTTACCATGTAATATTTCTGTAAATGATAATGTGTACAGATATTCTGTTCATGTATTCAATTGTAAACTTGTCAATATTTGCATTTCTATTGCTTTTGTATGGAATGATAATTACAAAAATAAAGATGTTTTAACTGATTTGTAATGTTGCCCTATACTGTGTGTTGGGAGGGTCAGGGTAAGCTTTTCTTTTGTACCTGAAGCATTTGCATGACATGGTAATGGCATCTCCCTTTGAGAGACCCATGCCTAGATCTGGTGAGTAGTTGCCAAGTACAGGCACTACTAATATGTTAAGTCCCCACCTATCCCTTGATAGGTATGATCCTCTGGCATGGGACCTGGTTACATGTCAGTGTAGATCCCCACCATTCTCGTGTGCCTAAGCACAATGAAACCCAAGAAGCCAGTATGCTATCTGACCTTACTCATCTGCACTTGGGGTGTTAGGACTGTCTTAGGGTTTCAGTTGCTGTGAAGAGTCATCATGACCATGACAGCTCTTATGAAGGAAACCATTTCATTGGGGTGGCTTACAGTTTCAGAGATTTAGTCCATTATCATCATGGTGGCATATAGGTAGGCATGGTACTGGAGAAGGGGCTAAGAGTTCTGCATCTGGATCTGCAGGCAACAGGGTGTAAACTATCATACTGAGCATAGCTTGAGCAAAGGAGACCTAAGGCCCACCCCCACAATGACACTTCATCATGGCTATACCTACTCCAACAAAGCCACATTTCTTAATAGTGCAGCTCCCTTTAAGAGTCATTTGCTTTCAAACCACAAGGGCTCTTCCATGTCTCCTGTGTTAAACTCTGGACAAACTAAACACGACCCTGGCATCTCTGTTGATAGCCATTAGCTCAAAGCCCCATGTCCTAAACTTTATTGGAAATGATGATGGGCTTGACACAGCAAGAGGGGTAACTCTGGCAGCTTCCTTTGCATGCTTGACATCTGCCTACCTGTAGGTTCTATGACAGCCATGGTAGATGGTCCTGAAGGCTGTATCCTTTCTATAGTGGGTGTGTTACCATCTGTTTAATGGTCAGGTTGAGATAAATGAGTAGGGTGAGGTTAAGAATGTGGGAATTGGGCTGGAGAGATGGCTCGGAGGTTAAGAGCACTGACTGTTCTTCCAGGGGTCCTGAGTTCAATTCCCAGCAACTACATGATGGCTCACAACCACCTACAATTCAATCTGGTGCCTCTTCTGGCATGTAGGCAGAACATTGTATATGTAATAAATAAGTAAATCTTTAAAAAAATAAAGAAGGCATTAAAAAAAAAAAGAATGTGGGAATTGGGAGGCAGAGGCAGGCGGATCTCTGTGAGTTCGAGGCCAGCCTGGTCTACAGAGTGAGTTCCAGGACAGCCTCCAAAACAATACAGAGAAACCCTGTCTCGAAAAACCAAAAAAAAAAAAAAAAAAAAAAAAGAATGTGGGAATTGCTACTCTTTCAGGGAGTCTAGAGATGGCCTGATAGGTGGCATTTGAGTCATGCTTTGAAGGGCAGCAAGTACAAAGACCCTGAGGATAAGCTGACTTAAACCTGAAATGTGGAGGCTTGGAGAACATGGAACAATTAGTGAAAGCTGGAGGAAACCCAGAGAGCTGCCCTTATACCTACTTCCCTTGTGCTGGCTGATATAGATAAGCTGTCTGCGTTGTGTGGGGACAGTACCTCCTGGCTTCTGCTCTGGACAGAATGGCTACTGATAGATACATTCAAGGTAGGAGGGATTTGAGGAACTTCCTTTCCTGATAGCCAACGGTACTAAAGTTAAATATATTCCAGAATACAGATTTTCTATTATCGGCAAGGATTATGGCTTTAAGATTTAGGAAGATGGGGCTGGAGAGATGGCTCAGAGGTTAAGAGCACTGACTGTTCTTCCAGAGGACCTGAGTTCAATTCCCGGCAACCACATGGTGGCTCACAACCATCCATAATGAGATCTGGTGCCCTCTTCTGGCCTGCAGACAAAAGGCTATATGCACAATAAATAAAAAAAAAAAAAAAAAAAAGATTTAGGAAGATGGCCGGGCGTTGGTGGTGCACGCCTTTAATCCCAGCACTCGGGAGGCAGAGGCAGGTGGATCTCTGTGAGTTCGAGGCCAGCCTGGTCTACAGAGCGAGTTCCAGGACAGCCTCCAAAGCCATAGAGAAACCCTGTCTCGAAAAAACAAAAAACAAAAAAAAAAGATTTAGGAAGATGAGAACTCTCTAAACCGTAGTGCTACTGATCATACAAACCTGTTTGTTCCCCAGCAGAAGCCCAAAAAAGGGCATCTTTTCA
Organism: Mesocricetus auratus; assembly: GCF_017639785.1. Lineage (NCBI taxonomy): Eukaryota > Metazoa > Chordata > Mammalia > Rodentia > Cricetidae > Mesocricetus > Mesocricetus auratus. The sequence goes on along the minus strand of NW_024429190.1, from coordinate 13,864,029 downwards.
AGAGCACATACATGTACTCACGGAGGTAAATACTTTTTTTTTTTTTTTTTTTTTGAGAGTTAGGCAGAAACATGATAGACTGAACAGGAATGGGCGGTGGAAGTGAAATCAGCCTTTTGGGCCAGTGGGGTCTTGCAAACAAGAAGCAGGCTCAAGAATCCAGTAGCATGCCTGGGATGACTGCAGCATGTCCTCTTCTAGTATTCAAGCTGCAGGTGGAAGCAGGTAGGCTGTGACCTTCCTACTTGGCAGAGGAGCACATCAGTTCATACCTGTGTGCGACAGTTGGTTTGTTGTAAGTGGGATAGGCAGCCAGGGAAGGCTAGAGCCTGGGCCGGATTCAGACTCAAGTTTAGCAGTGCCTGAAGCTACTAGATACTAAAAATGCCTTTTTTTTCTGAGACAGGATCTCCCTAAGTAGTTCTGACTAAAAATGCCTTTTTTTTTTCTGAGACAGGATCTCCCTAAGTAGTTCTGGCTGGTCTGGATCTTACTCAAACTCACAGCAATCCACTCCATAAAGGGCATTGGGGGCTCTACATTTGACTCTAAATTATTTGAATGCTCCTACACAGCAAGAAAATCAATCTTCATGCCCAGCAGTGGTGGTACACACCTTTAATGCCAGCACTTGGGAAGCAGAGGCAGGCAATCTCTCGTGAGTTTGAGTTCAGCCTGATCTACAGAGTGAGTTCCAGGATGGGCTCCAAAGCTACAAAGAAACCCTGTCTCAAAAAAAGCAATCTTTAGACTTTAGGTCTTGCCTTTCAATGCTGGTAATATAGTCTAGTATTTTCTATATGACTTTCTATTTGAAAAACTAGTAAACTAAGCCGGGCGTTGGTGGTGCACGCCTTTAATCCCAGCACTCGGGAGGCAGAGGCAGGCGGATCTCTGTGAGTTCGAGGCCAGCCTGGTCTACAAAGTGAGTTCCAGGACAGCCTCCAAAGCTACAGAGAAATCCTGTCTCGAAAAACCAAAAAAAAAAAAAAAAAACCAAAAAAAAAAAAACTAGTAAACTAGAGACTGAATTATTTTTTATTTGTTTGTTTGTTTGTTTTTTTCCAGACAGGGTTTCTCTGTGTAGCTTTGAAGCCTCTCCTGGCACTCGCTCTGTAGACCAGACTGGACTCAAACTCACAGAGATTTGACTGCCTCTGCCTCCCAAGTGCTAGGATTAAAGGCATGCACTACCAATGCTTGGCCTGAGTTATGTTTTTAATTTATTTGTGTGTGTGTATTCCAAAAACATGTGCCATTGTGTGTATGTAGAGGTCAGAGAAATACTTCAGGAGTTGGTTCTCTCCTTCCACTCTGGATTCTGGGGATAGAACTGGGGTCATCAGGCCTGAGCAGCAAGTGCTATTACCAGCTGAGTCATCTCCCTGGCCCTAGTTGTCTTGACAATTCAACACAGAGCCAAGAAGTGTCAGAACTAAATTAAGTTGGTCCCAGCATGATTAGTTCTTCACAATCCCAGGCTGATTGCTATCTTGTCTCTCTCGTGTCTGGGGTAGATGGGTCAGCTTATCGGGGTTGTCATCCCACAGCCTCTGGCTGGCTTTCTTTGTTGTGAAGCTGTTCTTGTTTCTGACTGCTGTCAGGATCGGCCTTTTTAGCAGCTGCTGAGTTGCTAACGTCTTTGTCTCTTTGTCTCTGGTGGGAAGCTGTCAGTCCAGACTCCTGGGTGAGTCCTCAACTCTGCTGGAACCTAAGGAGTTTTTGAGCTCTGGGCAGTTCTTCTGATTAGCTAGTCATGGAATCCAGGGTCCTCCACATCATCAGTGGATCTAACTGGTCTACAAGACAGTCATATTATTACTACTGGGCAAATGAAATCCCTTGTAAATTGGCTTTTGGACTTGTCTACTTTTGTTGCTGGAGTTGCTTTCCAGCCCAGTCCCACAGCTGCTTTGCCTCAAATAAACACACGGGTGCTACATTAATTATAAAACTGTTGGCCAATGTCTAGGGCTCCTTATTGTCTAGTTCTGTCTTAATTATTAACCCATTTCTATTAATCTAAGTATTTCCACTTGGTATTATCTTACTGGAGAAGGGTCTAGACCTGTTAGTCCTTCCTCTGCTACATGGCATCTCTTTCTGCAGCCTCTCTCTGCCTTCCCTCCCCAGAATTCTGGTCTCCTAGGCCTGCCTCTATTGGTCAATCTGTTTTATTCATCAACGAATAAAGGAAACATACATACAGAAGAACATTCCCCCATCATATTTTGAATATGCACTGGTGCAATTTGCATAACTCTATATTTAACAGTGTTGAAGCTGGTCAGTGGTGGTGCACACCTTTAATCCCAGCACTTGGGAGGCAGAGGCAGGTGGATCTCTGAGTTTAGGCCAGCCTGGTCTGCAGAGTGAGTTACAGGACAGACAAAGAAACCCTGCCAAAAAAAAATAAAAATAAAAATAAAAGAAAAATTTTTGTTGTTGTTTTAAACTTTTTTTTTTTTGGTTTTTCGAGACAGGGTTTCTCTGTGGCTTTGGAGGCTGTCCTGGAACTAGCTCTTGTAGACCAGGCTGGCCTCGAACTCACAGAGATCCGCCTGCCTCTGCCTCCCAAGTGCTGGGATTAAAGGCGTGTGCCACCAACGCCCGGCTTGTTTTAAACTTTTATTACTTCGTGTGTATGGGTGTTTTGCCTGCATGTATGTGTACCAAGTGGATGCAATGTGTGTGTAGGCCAGAAGACACATTGACCCCCTGGAACTGGAGCTAGAGATGGTTGTGAGGGGCCATGTGGGTGCTGGGAACTAGGATCTTCTGCAAGAGCAGCCACTGCTCTTAACTTGAGCCATCTTCCTAGCCCCCACTGTCATTTTTAATATGTAGACTTCAGACATAAGTCACTTTATAAAAGTTGTGAGCCGGGCGTTGGTGGCGCACGCCTTTAATCCCAGCACTTGGGAGGCAGAGGAAGGCGGATCTCTGTGAGTTCGAGGCCAGCCTGGTCTACAAGAGCTAGTTCCAGGACAGCATCCAAAGCCATAGAGAAACCCTGTCTCGAAAAACCAAAAAAAAAAAAAAAAGTTGTGATATTTTGTTTGTGCTCTAACAAAGCTTGCCTGAGATCAGAGGGCAGAGCTAGCCACTAGCTAACCATAGAGATCTGGAGGTCTGTACAGACAGGAAGTGATATAAGGTGTGTGTGGGGGGGGTGGAGACTGGAGCTCAGTCTCTTTATGGCTGGGAAATAGAGGTAAGGTGTGGCTGTGGTTTGCTTTTTTGTCTTTCTGATCTTTCAACATTTACCCCTATATCTGACTCTGGGATTTTATTATTGAGACCTATTAGAACTCATGCTACAAAAAGTCATATTTCAAAGATGCATAAGAGAGCTGGCATAGTGGTTTATATCTGGAATCCCAGCACTTGGGAGGTGGCAGCAGGAGAACCTGGAGGAGATCAAGAGGTCTGGGTCAGTTTCAGATACATGAGACCCTATCTGAATAAAACAACAAAGATGCCTTGATATTTTCAAGGGGGAAAAGCTTCCTTTAGGTAGGATTGAGTTCAGAAGGCAAGCTTCAAATAGGGTCTGTAAGGACTTGATGGCTGAGGTTCCAACACTGGCTGACTGTGCTGTAATTGGTGTCCTAGGCCTGTCATACAAGGGAGCTTTCAGTGTGGCGAGACCTTTCTTTCCCTTCCAGCCCTGTGTCCTTGTGACTGCATGGCTTGCTTTCAGATCTATATTTATAAAATCAAGATAATATAACATCCCACTCTCCTGGGAGGCTCCAGGGGGTGATAATACCCAGAAAGGCACATTGGTGCCTCTGAAAACCCTGTGTGTAGCCTGATTCTCCAGATATAGGAAAGAATACAGGCATGACCTGGAGGCCATTCTACTTGGCACACTGCTTGTCTAAATAAGAAGCATGGCACACTGTACTCCTAAATTCTGAAGTAGCATGCTGGTAGCTGGCCATGGATGAGTCTGCACTCTCCATGTCTCCTTTAAAGTGCTGTTCCTCACAGTGACCCTAGAGGTATGAGCACTCCACTGCCCAATCTGAGGTAATGTGCTAACCAATCACAGTTGATATAAGGGGTTGCTCAGGTGCAATACAGCAGACAGACGCCTGTTCCCTGAAACTGTCTCTGGAGTGGTTTATCTCCACACCCTTTATGGACCACGGCATTGCTGTATTGTCGGGGATGCCCCTGTAGCCAGCACCCAGCCCCATGCAGAGCTGGATAAGGGTGGTCTCCAGGGGTAACAGCAGCAAAGAGTGAGAGAAATTGATTGCAGAGACATCTCAGTTGCTTTGTGGAGACTGGGCAGTGACTAGGTCTGCACAGAGAGCACCTGGCCACCCAGACTGTCAGCTTCCTCACATGATCTCCTGCCTATATTGGGGCACACACATGTCCTCCAGTGGTGCTGCATGAAATCTGGCCTAGAAGTTACCTAACTAGTGTGTGAGACTATTAACCACCTACCTTTGGGTAGCAAATTATAATACATAATGACCTGCAGGAATATTGGTCCTCTCAGTATTTGTGTCAGGAGTCTCTCGTAGCTTCTTGGGTTGTGTGCAGGTGTTGACTGAGACTACACTCTTGTCTGAAGGGAGAACCTGTAATTGGATGTTTCCTGTCCCAACTGCCTGCTCCCAAGTAACTGACACTGAGGCTTAATAGTACTTATAATAGCTCAGGCTTGTTACTAGCCACCTCTTACATTTAAATTAACTCATTTCTATTAATCTATGTACTGCCACATGCCTATTGGCTTTACCTATCCTCTAGCATGTCTTACTTCCCTTGCAGCTGGCCAGAATCTCTCTACTCCACCCTCCTTCTCATCATTCTGTCTGTCTGTCTTGCCTAACTTCCTGCCCAGCTACTGGCCTGTCAGCTCTTTATTAACCACCGAGAGTGGTCCATATTCATAGTGTAGAAAAGGACTGTTCCACAGTAAGAACTACTTCAACTTCACTGTTTCAGCCTGAGGTCCCTTTCAATCCTCACATAGGTAGGGGAGAGAATATGCCAAAAGATAGACATGTTGTGTGGCCTGTTATCTCTATAGTTAGTAGCAAACCATTTGTAGTTCACCAAAAGGATGGACTAGTTGTGAGTCCTAGGAGGTAGGGTGTTAGGTGTCTCTAGAAGTCAGCCTACACCAGAGCCCCCTGGGCTGGTTGTCAGATGCATTGGCTTTCTAGAAATCTCCCTACTTTTCTGCTCACACCCAGAGTACAGCTCAATGAAGTCTGCCACGGAAGACTTCATAGAGAGGTGACTAGCATCTCCAGTAATCCCTGGGACAGGTTGACTTCTCACCAGTCTACTGCCAGGATGTTGCCCCAGAAGGCCACATAAGACACTACACAGGCTTTTCCTGGGCCTGTTGCCAGCAGATAGCACCTTGTTGGGGGTAAATAGGCCTTGTGAACCCTAAATCTCCCAAATCATCTGTTTTCATCCAGACCAGGGATCTGGACCACATGGCCACTTCTCCATCTCCAGGTGCTTGAAGAAAGCCAGCATGTGTACATGAGGGCTCACAACCATCTTAACTCCAGTTCCAGAAGATCTGTTGCCCTCTGCTGACCACCGTGAACACCAGGCATGCATGTAGTGCACATGCATACGTGCAGATGAAAATTCATAGTAAAAGTTAAAAAGAAAGAAAGAGGTGTCTGAGTGAGACTGGGTAACAAAGGCAGCTGGACTCTTGAGCCTGAAGGCAGCCTGGTCTACCTAGTAAGTTCCAGGCCAGCGGGGCTACATGGTGAGGTCCTTTTCTCAAAACAAAACATTTCGGTGATCATATTTCAGCTTTTCTCTATTCATGTTAAAGAAGCAGACATACCTGTGATGTCTGTCCTGGGTGCTAGTCCTTCCTGTACTACTGTGGGTCTGTGCTAACCTTTTTCTTTTTTTGGTTTTTCGAGACAGGGTTTCTCTGTATTGTTTTGGAGCCTGTCCTGGAACTCACTCGAGACAGGGTTTCTCTGTATTTTTTTGGAGCCTGTCCTGGAACTCACTCGGTAGACCAGGCTGGTCTTGAACTCACAGTGATCCGCCTGTCTCTGCCTCCCGAGTGCTGGGATTAAAGTCGTGCGCCACCAATGCCCGGCTCTGTGCTAACCTTTATCAATCTTCTACTGAAGCCTGGGGACTGCATGAGGGGTCTCTTTGATCCCTAAATGGTCTGGAATGAATATTAAAGGAAGAAGGAGAGGAAGGCTAAGCAGGGCCTCCTGTGGAGGTGGTGTCTCTCACCAGGGCCTGGTAACTATTTTGCCTCTAGTCCCTTTGGAACTGGTAATAACAAGCTGACACAGAGCCTCTCCTGTGGTTTCTCCTGCAGTTGAGAATGTTGTGTGAACTGTCCTGAGGGCTCTATCTATCCCCTGAGCCTGCCTCTATAACCCCTGCCTGACCTATCTCCTGGATTTTCTTGGATATTCAGAATTTTAGTTAAATGCTAAAAGATATCCAAAAGTCTCTGAATCTTGTAACTGAGGCCTTATTTGGTATGATACTCCTCTGGTCACTGTGACAAAATACCTGACAGAAACAATTTAAAGGAGGAGAGATAGCTCAATGGTTAAAAACACTGGCTGTTCTTGCAGAGAACTGGAGTTCAATTCCCAGCCTCCACATGGTGGCTCATAACTGTTTTATAACCGTTGTATTAGTCAGGGTTCTCTAGAGGAACAGAACCGATAGAATGAATGAATGAGTGAATGAATGAATCCATATCATCAGTTTCTCTATCTGGGGTTTACTAGAATGGCTTACAGGCTGTAGTTCAGCTAGTTCAAAAATGGCTGTTTATCAATGAAAGGTGTAGAATCCAGTGCTGTTCAGTCCATGAGGCTGGATGACTCAATTGGTCGGTATTCACCAGAATCCAGAAGAAGTAGGCTCTAATGCCCATGAAGGAATGGACTTGCCATTGAAAGTAAGCAGGCATGTCCTTTATATAGGCTGCCAGAAGAAGGTGTGGCCCAGATTAATGGTGGATCTTCTCACCTTAAAAGATCTGGATTAAATTCCCTCATAGGTATACCCGGCTGTTTGGGTTTTAGTTAATAACAGATGTAGTCAAGTTGACAACTAAGAATAGCCATCACAACCTGCGAAACACATAAATAAATCTTTAAAAAAGGGAAAGATTTATCTTGGCTCACAATTTCAGAGGTTAATCTTTGATGACAGCCGGGCGTTGGTGACGCATGCCTTTAATCCCAGCACTTGGGAGGCAGAGGCAGGTGGATCTCTGTGAGTTCAAGGCCAGCCTGGTCTACAAGAGCTAGTTCCAGGACAGCCTCCAAAGCCACAGAGAAACCCTGTCTCGAAAAACCAAAAAAAAAAAAAAAATCTTTGATGACAGGGTAGATATGGTGACTGAATTAGTTCTCTCTCTGTCAGTTGGAACTTGCAACAGCATGTTCACGTCTCTGCAGATCATGAAGAAGATACTATGGTTAGAAGTTGGGCTGTATACTCTTCAAGTATTGCCTACATCTGCCAGCTGGGCCATATGTTTTGAAGGTTCCACAGCCTCCCAACATAGCATTATCAGTTGGGGAATCACATGCTAAACACAATCCTATAGGGCTCATTTTAAAATTCATATTGTGTTTGGGGAAGAGGATTCTGCAGCTGTAGTTAAGGAGCTTGAGTTACTCAAATGGTCTCTAAATCTCATAACCAGTATCCTTAAAAAAAATACCAAAGAGGGGCTGGAAAGAGTTCTCAGTGGTTAAGAGCACTGGCTGCTCTTCCAGAGGACCCTGGTTCAATTCCCAGCACCACATGGCAGCTAACTACTGTCTGTAACTCCAAGACCTGACATCCTCACAGAGACATACATGCAGGCAAAACACCAATTAAAAATAATTTATGCCAAGCGTTGATGGCGCACACCTTTAATCCCAGTACTCGGGAGGCAGAGGCAGGAGGATCAGCCTGATCTACACAGCGAGTGCCAGGATAGGCTCCAAAGCTACACAGAGAAACCCTGTCTCAAAAAAAAATCATAAATAAATAAACTATTTTAAAAAATACCAAAGGGACTGGAGAGTTGGCTCAACAGTTAAGAATACTTGTTTCTATTTCAGAGGACCCAGATAAGATTTTGATGGCTCACCACCATCTGTAACTCCAGTTCCAGAGGCTCTGACACCCTCTTCTGGTCTTTGCAGGATCATTGTATGCATGGGTGTACAGACATACATGCAGGCAAAACACTCATGCACATAATAAATTAAAAAAGTAAAAATATCCCAAAAGTAAGAAATCAATACCAAAGAGGAGGAGCAGAGTCACAGAGGGAAGGAGCCAGAGCCTGGAGTGTGACATGGACTCAAGAAACAGGAAGGACAGAAGGACCCTCCTCAGAACCTTTGGAGGGAGTGCGGGCTGGTTGATGGGGGAAGTCCTGTGTATATGTCAATAGAGCACTGTTGGCCAATAGGGAACCAAGATAGGTGGGACTAGGAATCTAGGAGGACTCTGGGTAGGAGAAACACAGGAAGTCAAGATATAATGCCATGGGGTAGGAAGCCCAGAAACTTCTCCGGTAAGAGAAATACTTATATTAACAATTATGGGGTAATTACTTAAGTCAGAGCTAGCCAGTAAGAAACAAGCAAGGCCAACAGCTTCATAATTAATTTGGGACTGATGCTGCTCTGGAACCAGGCTGGCGGGAAGGCTTCTCCTTACAGCTGGTGACACCACATTTCACAATCTTGACCTCAGAAGTATGGGAGAATAGGTTTCTGGAAGTTTTGTAGGTTTTAATTTTTTGAGATTGGATCTTGTTCCATAGCTAAGGCTGGCCTTGAACTTATCCCTTTCCTCAGCCTCTAGAAGGCAGGGAATCCAAGTCACCGTCACATTGGTGATTGTTTCTATTGTTGAGAGACACCTACTTGTAGCAGATTATGTGGCAAACACAGAAAAATAGTAAAGTTATTGTCATGTAGAGTATTCAGCACCTTTGGACAGGAGTCTGCACGACAGTAATCATGCTCCATGACAGCAATTGATTAGCTGGTTTGACTCCGAGATGCCAGACATCTGGGGTACCTGTCAGCTCTCTAATGCCCCCTCTGGTTTGATCAGCCTTGGATAGGATAGGATAGGATAGGATAGGATAGGATAGGATAGGATAGGATAGGAGGCACTAAGGGCAATGTCCAGCAGCCTGAGGCCTTTTAGACTACCCATCTTATCCTAAGCTCTGTGGCATCTAGACCCTACACTGTGCTTAAGTATGTTAGGGCATGCTGGAGTCTATTGGGGTGATTTGAGATGTCCTGGCATATGTCAGGATGTGCTTGACTGATGTGCTGGGGCATATTAAGGTGTCTAATGTATTGGGGTTGCTGAGGTGTTCTGGGGTGAGCTGAAGTAGACTAAGGTGAGCTAGGGCTTGTTGGGGTGAGCTGAGGTGGGCTATGATAATCCAGGTGTGCTCCTCTGGCACCCAGCCATCCTTGAAGCTGTGTCAGCAAACCTATAGACTGGAACGGTCTGGGCTGTCCCAACACTTTATCAGTATGCTACTGATAGTGGAGGTGTGAGGTTAGGCCAGCACCGTCCTTCCCCTCAGCAGGGCTTCAACCTAGGTAGCGCGGCCCAGTGAGGACTTGACTTCTTCCAGATTGCTATATGTAACATTCTCAGAGGGAGTTGAAGTCAGACATTGAAGAAAACAGGCTGGTGAAATTGCTGCTTGATGTCATGGGAAGGGACACAGCTCCTTGGTGGAGCAGCGGCTTCCGTATCTGTGAACCAAGGGTGATTTTAGTACCTTCCCTTGGTCACCTTTGAGACTTGATAAACACCTGTGATGCTGGCACATGTCCTCAGCATCACCAATGGCCAAAGTGGGACTGTCACACATTGGATGAGACCCCACTGCTGACCTGCAAGCCATTCCTTGCAATCTGACCTGTTTGAAATACTTTTTGGTTTTATGTGAATTCATCAACTCAATAAACATTACTCTCCATCCCTGAAAGCCTTTAGCAATTATTCAAACACAGCTGTGTGGTGCATGTAATTTAATCAGCCACAGGGCTTGGGAAACACAAGGTGGTTTGAGAAGGCCACCATGGGTGCAGATCTGCCCAGGAGCAGGGAGGAGGACTGTTCTGGGCAGAGTTCCTCCTAGGCACAGGTGTCTGCCAGATGTCTGTGTGTGAGCCAGATGCTTCCCTGCTGTGACCCAGGTCACAAGCCCTGTGTCCTCAAGAAACCTGGAGGGAATTAAAGGCCTCGGCAGGTGAGGACATTCTTCTACTTGATCCTGACCCAGCTGGCTGGGCCTCTGAGCCTGTACAGGACAGGACATACTGGGTCCACAACCTGTGGAGGCCTGCCCTGACATCCAGAGTTCCAGAGGCTCTCCAATGTATTTCTTTTTAGGTCTTATTCCAAATGCTGTCAGAACTACTCCATTTTCTATCTCAAGTGGCGAACCTTTTGATTTTGTAGTTTGGGGACAAGGCTGTCTATGGCTTACAGGCATCTGCCATTACAGACGGGAGTCATCACATCGAGTTCTAGTCAAGTAAACATGTGTTCTCTTCTTGCAGTGCCTGGTCTCCGGCGCTCTGGGAAGTGCTTCCCAGTCACACCCACCTGTAGCACAGCCTTCCTTGCTTGCATCAATGTGGATGTAGCATTAATGTGCCGGCCTCCCAGTCACGGTACAGGTCCAGAAGTAAGACCCCAGAGGACATGAACTTGCCCGAGGACACATTACCAACCAGAAAAAGGCAGGGAGAGCTGGGCGTGGTGGCGCATGCCTTTAATTCCAGTACTCGGAAGGCAGCAGCACAGGGAGTTCGAGGCTAGCCTGGTCTACCTCCTGAGTTCCAGAACAGTCTGGAACTACACAGTGAGACCTTGTTTCAAAGGAATCCCGGAGCCACTGGGGCAGGTCGCAGCTCCTGGGCTTTGCCACCCGCCTAAGACCTGGAGGTCAATGTCATACCCTGTGCCTGCGGGCACACACAAGGGGGTGGTGCTCCTGCCGGGGGCGGGGTCTGCGGCGGCGCACATTGCTCGCGGGAGGGAAGTGAGAGAAATGGAGGGCGGGAAGTCCGGGGGCCACGCCTACAACAAGTCAGGTGGCGGCGGCACCCCGCCCGGCGGTGCAGCTGAAAATCTGCCGCTTGCGGCGGCTTCCTCGCGTCCGGGCGCGAGCGGGCTGCTGACGGCTCGCGGGGGCGGTCACGGCTCGGTGGCCAATGAGGGCGGCCGGAGGGGGCGGGGCGTCGGCTGCGGTTTTGTTCCGAGGTGGCTGAGGCGCGTAGTCCCCACGCGCGGAGCGCGGCCTGCGCGGCTGGCGCCCCGCCCCACTTACGGAGCCCGGAGCTCGCCGGGCTCGCGGAGAGTGCTCCGGGCGGTGTTTCGCCTGAGCATCGCCGCAAACTCCAGCCGCCAGAACGCGGTGTCCTTGTGCTGTCAGTCCGGAGTGTCCGCACGTCGGCCGGCACCGCGCAGCCGCACGTCGAGAGCCCGGTGCATCGTCGCAGCGCGCGGAACACAATCCCCCGGGGCCGACAGGCATCCCAGCACCTTAAGGACGCCGCGCGCCCCGGGCCCAGCACGGCCCTCGTGTCCCGCGGCCCGGACACCCCAAGGCCCCCGGGGACCCAGCACCTCAAAGGCCCCTGGGCCTCAGCTCTCCAGAGCCCCCTGGCCCCAGATCTCCGGAGTCGCCGCTCGTCCTGGGACCCCTCCAAGCAGGCCAGGCCCCTAGCACTCCTGCACGCCGGGCGGTAAGGCCTGCCTGCAGCGCCTGGGGCGCGCTGCCACTTGTTGAATCACTTCTCGTGTTGACTTTGAGACCTGTTGTCGCCATGCTGAGCCCGTGGGCCCCTGAGCCCACTGTCTCTGGGACTCAGTGATTGTTACTATGTAATCAGGAAGCAGGAAGTTTGACGAGATATGCTGGTTCCTTAAGGGAATCCTGAGAGCAGATACTCCCCAAGGACTTGTGGAAGGTGACTTGGAAGTGTATTCCGAAGCCACTTTTCTGCGTAGACTGAAGGGTGTGTAAGTCCCTTTAACACTTCCTGTGAGTGGAGGATGGAATGTGGGATGTATACTGTGTATTTTGCCGCGCCTGATTGGCTGTTGCCTTACTTTGTAGGTTGGATTTTATTTTCCTTTAGTCTTAAGTACGGATCTGAAATCCATCACTCCGATTTAAATTCACGGTTGATTTTTTTTCATTATTGTATATATCTTAAGTATGAACCTAAGCTTCCATTTTTTCCCCCTTTCTGGCGTTGGGATTCTATCCCTGGGCCTGGCATACCTACATCTCCAGCCCATTCCTTAGTTTATAATAATGTCTCAACTCTGAGAATTTTAAAGATGGGTTTGTTTGACCTTAAGAGTATTCTTTAGTTTTTTTCTGCTTGAGATAGGGTTTCTCTTTGTAGTCCTGGCAATCCTGGATCGCTCTGTAGACCAGGCTGACCTCAAACTCACAGAGATCTGCCTGCTTCTGCCTTCCAAGTGCTGGGATTAAAGAGTGCACTACCACCGCCCAACAAGGATGGTTTTCTTTTTCTTTTTCTTTTTTTCTTTTTTGGTTTTTCGAGACAGGGTTTCTCTGTGGCTTTGGAGGCTGTCCTGGAACTAGCTCTTGTAGACCAGGCTGGCCTCGAACTCACAGAGATCCGCCTGCCTCTGCCTCCGAGTGCTGGGATTAAAGGCGTGCGCCACCAACGCCCTTCGGTTTTCTTTTTAAATTCTAAATGTTACTCCAAAATGGAAACTGAAATTGTTTAGAAACTGGGTTTTCTTTCACAGGTTTGGTTAGTGCAGACCTGTATGTGGAAGTTCTTTCAGACTCTCCTGGGCTTGGCACCTAGTTCCCTCCTTACTCCTCTGTGTGTATTGGGTATAGCAAGCCTGGTCTCCTCCCATGGCTTGATAAACGATTCTTCCAGCTGTTCCTAGAACTTAGATCTTGGTTCTGGAACTTTCCCTTCTGGTATAGGAGCTATGGCTTGGAATGGCGCCACACTTACATGGCTTTTTAGTTTGTCTTCACTTAGGTTGAATTTGACAACCATTGAAGAAATAGTGAGACAGTTTTAATTGCTACTGTGAGACAGAGAAAATGCCAAACAATATACATTTTTTTAAATTGAAACATTTATTTCTTGTGTATGGGTGAGCGTTTGCCTGAGTGTGTGTCAGCATCACATGCATGCTTGGTGAAGAGGGTGTTGGTTCCAAGAAAGTGTAGTTACATACAGGTGGTTGTGGAGACACCATGTCATCGCTAGGGATCTAACACAGGTCCTCTGCAAGAGCAGCTAGTGCTCTTAACCTCTGAGTTATCAATCCCTCCAGCCCAAACAGCACCCCTCTCCCCAGGGTTTCTTTGTGTAGCCCTGACTGTCTTGAACTCAGAGATCCGCCTGCTCCAGAGCCTGGATGCTAAGCCTTTTGAGTTATATGACTAATGCATAGTGTTAATGGGTTTTCCATTATAATGCTAATCGGAGTAGTTTCAATCCCTCCCTCTCTCAGCCACTGATCACCACTCATCCTTCTCACTGTAGTTTTGCCTTTTCTAAAATGTCATACATGTCATATTGACTTCTTTCACTTAGTAATATGAGGCTTAAGTTTTTTCTATGTGTAACTAGCTTGGTACCTCACTTCTTTTTTTTTTCAAGACAGGATTTCTCTGTATTGTTTTGGAGGTTGTCCTAGAACTCACTCTGTAGACCAGGCTGGCCTCGAACTCACAGAGATCCACCTGCCTCTGCCTCCTGAGTGCTGAGACTAAAGGCGTGCGTCACTAACACCTGGCTTAAAGGTTTATTTTTAATGTGTGTATTTTGTGTGTGTGATTATGTGCAAGTGTTGTAAGTACAGGTACTGGAGGAGTCCAGAAAAAGGTGTTGGATCACCTAGAGCTGGAACTAGAGGCGGTTGTGAGACACTCAATGTGGGTACTAGGAACTGAGCTCAGGTTCTCTGCAAGAAGGTATTCACTGGCTGCTTTTGTGTCAACTTGACGAATGGGAAGAGGGAACTTCACTTGAGAAAATGCCCCTCCTAGATTGGCCCTGGGGCAGTCCTTTTGGGCATTTTCTTGGTTGATGATTAATGTGAGCAGTGCCACCCCTGGGCTGGTGGTCCTGGGTGCTATAAGAAAGCAGACTGAGCAAGCTATGAAGAACAAATCAGTAAGCATCGTGCCTCTGTGGCTTCTGCTTCAGTTCCTGCCCCAACTTATGGACTGTGATGGAGAACTGTGAGCTGAAATAAACCCTTTCTTCCCCAGGTTACTTTTGGCCATGGTGTTTTATCATAGCAGTAGAAACTCTAAGACATGTTCTATTTTTGTTGTTTATTTTTGTTTTTTTGAGACAGGGTTTCTCTGTGTAGCAGGCTGTCCTGGAACTTGTTTTGTACCCAGGCCAGCCTTGAACTCACAGATAACCACCTGTCTGTGCCTCCCCTAAGACATGTTCTTTTTTTTTTTTTTTTTTTTCTGAGGACAGGATTTCTCTGTAGCTTTGGAGCCTGTCCTGGAACTCACTCTGTAGACTAGGTTGGTCTTGAACTCACAGAGATCTGCCTGCCTCTCTCTTCCGAGTGCTGGGATTAAAGGTGTGTGCCACCAACGTCTGCCTAAGACATGTTCTTAGCTGCCGAGCCATTTGTTCAGTCCCCAGTGTCATATACTGAAGGGCACCTTGGCAATTATTTATTTTTGAGGTAGGGCCTCATCATGTAACTCTGGCTGGCCTGAAACTCACTATGTAGCTCACACTGGCCTTGAACTACCAGCAATCTTATGCCTCTGATTCTCCAGTGCTGGGATTAAAGTCCTGTGTTACTATGCTTGGTGATTGTGCCTATTTAAAGTCTTTACTAAAATTAAGACTATGAGCCGGGCGGTGGTGGCGCTCGCCTTTAATCCCAGCACTCGGGAGGCAGAGGCAGGCAGATCTCTGAGTTCGAGACCAGCCTGATCTACCTATCGAGTTCCAGGACATGGTCCAAAAAACAATACAGAGAAACCCTGTCTCGAAAAACCAAAAAAAAAAAAAAATTAAGACTATGAATATTGTCATCTAGGACAATGGTTCTCAACCTGTGGGTTGAGGCTGCTTTGGGGGTCAAATGACTCTTTCACAGGGGTTGCATATCAGATATCCTGCATATCATATACTTACATTGTGATTCATAACAGTAGCAAAAATAGTTATGAAGTAGCAACGAAAATAATTTTATGGTTGGGAGTCACCACAACATGAGGAACTTTATTAAAGGATTGCAGCATTAGGAAGGTTGAGAACCACTGGTCTTTATGATTTTTAAAAATTATTTTGCACACATGGCTGTCTTGCTTCCTGTATTTATGTTTGTGCATCACATGAGTACAGTGTCCTTGGGGACCAGAGAAGGCATTGGACCTTTTAGAATTGCAGTGATAGGCAGTTGCTGCCTTGTGGGTGTTAGGAATCAAACCTAGGTCCTTTGGAAGAACAGCCAGTGCTCTTAACCTCTGAGCTGCCATTGCTTCAGCCCTGTTTTAGAGTGTTAAACTCCACATTTAGGTCCATGATCCTTTTGGATTTCTTTTTTGTGAAGGGTATCAGGTCTATGTCTAGATTATCTACCCCCCCCAGTCTCACCCCCAGGCAGGGTTTCTCTGTGTAGCTGAGAACTGCCCTGGCTGTCCTGGAATTTGCCCTGTAGACCAGGCTGGCCTCAGATCTACCTGCCTTTGCCTCCTGAGTGCTGGGATGCCCAGATCTAGATTCCTTTTTTTTTTTTTTTAAACAGGTAGATATCTAGTTGTCCAGTTCTGTTTGTTGATCAGACTCTGCTCCTTTGAATCAGATTTTGGGGCTTTGTCGGGGATCGTTTGATGGATTGATGAGCTTCTGTTTCTGCTGTTTCTGCGCTTTGTTCTGTCTGTTCTTTTGCGTATAGTACACTGGCTTGGTTGCAGTGCTGTAATAAATCCCAAGTCAGGTAGTGTTAAGCCACTAAATTTGTTCTTCTGTTTCAGTACATATTGTCTGAGTGTTTGCCAATTCGGCATAAACTTTAGAATCACTTAGCCATGGTTGTATACTTGTAATCCCAACATTCTTTTTTTGTTTTGTTTTATTTTGTTTTTGTTTTTCGAGACAGGGTTTCTCTGTGGCTTTGGAGGCTGTCCTGGAACTAGCTCTTGTAGACCAGGCTGGTCTTGAACTCACAGAGATCCTCCTGCCTCTGCCTCCCGAGTGCTGGGATTAGAGGCATGTGCCACCAACACCCCGCAATCCCAATTCTTGGAAGGCTGAAGCAGTTCAAATCCAGCCTCAGCTCCATCTGGGGTTCCTGGGCTGTATGAGACCTTCTCTCAAACAAAGGCACTTTTAATACTCATAAAATGCCTGCTGGTTTTTGGTAAGATTTATTTTTATTTACATGTATGTATGTATGTGTCTATGTGAGTATATGCCATGTGTGTGCCAGTGCCAAAATTGTCCAGAAAAGAGACTCAGATTCCTTGAAGTTGGAGTTATTGGCAGTTGTGAGTTTCCTGATGGGGTGTTGGGAATGGAACTTGGGTATTCTGGAATGATAGCAAACACTCTTAACCACTGAGCCATCTCTCCAGCCCTACTGATTTTTATTTATTTATTTAATTTACTTTTTTGGTTTTTGAGATAGGGTTTCTCTGTAGCTTTGGAGGCTGTCCTGGAACTCACTCAGGTTGGCCTTAAACTCACACAGATCCACCTGCCTCTGCCTCCCAAATGCTGGAATTAAAGGTATGCAATACCATGTCTTTTTTATTAATTTATTCATTTGTTCATTTTTTTTGTTTTGTTTTTTGTTTTTTCGAGACAGGGTTTCTCTGTGGCTTTGGAGGCTGTCCTGGAACTCACTCAGGTTGGCCTTAAACTCACACAGATCCACCTGCCTCTGCCTCCCAAATGCTGGAATTAAAGGTATGCAATACCATGTCTTTTTTATTAATTTATTCATTTGTTCATTTTTTTTGTTTTGTTTTTTGTTTTTTCGAGACAGGGTTTCTCTGTGGCTTTGGAGGCTGTCCTGGAACTCACTTTGTAGACCAGGCTGGCCTCCAACTCACAGAGATCCGCCTGCCTCTGCCTCCCGAGTGCTGGGATTAAAGGCGTGTGCCACCAACGCCCGGCTTCATTTGTTCATTTTAAATTAATTAATTGATTACTTTTTTTAGTTTATATATATTGGTGTTTTGCCATGAGTTTTGGGTCCCCTGGAATTGGAGTTACAGACAGTTGTGAGCTGCCATGTGGGTGCTGGGAATTGAACTCAGGTCCTCTAGAAGAGCACTGAACCATCTCTCCAGCCCCTTTTATTTATTTTTTAAATATTTATTTATGTGTGTGTGTGTGTGCCTACTTGTCTATATTGTGCATAAAGGTACTCTCAGGCCAGAAGAGGATGTTGGATTCCCTGGAACTGAAATTACAAGTTGTGAGCTGTCTGATGTGGGTACTGGGAACTGAACCCAGGTCCTCTGCAAGAGCAATGTGTGTTCTTTTTAACCACTGAGCCATCTCTTCAGTCCTGGCAGCTTCCCCCAGCCCCCAAGACAGGGTTTCTCTATGTATAGCCCTGACTGTCCTGGAACTTGTTCCGTAGACCAGATTGGCCTTGAATCACAGAGATCTCTTGAGCTTTTGCCTCCCAGGTTCTGGGATTAGAGGCATGCATGTACCAAGGCTGCCCGGTCAGCTGTTCTTTTTTTTTTTTTTTTTTTGTAGACAGTCATTAAGTTGAGGAATTTTTTCTCAAAACCTGTTTTGTTGTTCTAAACATTTAACAATGGCGGTTTTTAAAGAATCTTTTTAAATTTTCTATTCTCATACTATAGCAATTGACATGAAAGTCTTATGTGATCTCTCCATCAGCAAACAAGTCTTTAGTTCCTTAGTAGAGACCAGTTGATTGCCCTCCAATCCAATTAATTTCTGATACTGTCTACACTGTGGAGTTCACACCAGCCCCTACAGGTTAAGGGATCTTTCCCCAGGACTGTCCCTACCTCAGACTGTTGGAAGTCTGTATCTGGAACTTCTGACTGGCTAGCTACAAACTGTTCTCACACTTTTCTCTTCATACTTGATTACTTGGCTAGAGTTGTTCACAGTAGTTGGGACACTTACACCCCACAAGGGTGTAAAAGAGCAGCCAGGTGAAGAAATTCAGAGTCAGTTCTAGAAGGGCCCTGAATGCATGACCTTTCATCCCCATGAAGAGTGTGGCCTACTCCTGGCACATGTGTGGGAGAGGAGGCCATGTTCACGTAGTGCATCACAGAAAGGAAGCTGTGTTCTTACGTGGTAGAGGGAAAGGAGAAGGTCACACTCTTAATATAGTGGAAGGAGGAAGGGACCCATGCTTTCTCCTGTGAGAGGAGGCCATCTTGTGACGAGGGAGAAAGGTAGGATCTTTATCTGGTGAAGAAAGGGAAGTCATTTCCTCACATTAGGAAGAAGGACAAAGTCATGTCCTCATGAGGGAAGGAGGGGAGGGCTGTGTTCTAACATGTTAGAAGGGAGGGAAGTCTGTGTCTTCATATAGGAGGGGCCATGTCCTTATGTGGTAGAAGGCAGGGAACACCTTGTTCTTATGGGGAAGGTTGTGTCCTTGCGTGGTGGAAGCAGGGGAAAGGTCGTGTTCTCATAGAATGGGGAGGAAGGGAAGCTGTAGAAAGAGCTTCAGTCCCACGTGTTAGGAGGGAAAGAAGCCTTGTAGGTCCAAGAGCTGAGGTGTTTTCTCTTGCACTGGAAAGCTGAAGTGTGAGCTGTAGAAGCAAGGCTCTTATCCATTAGGAAAGAGTCCTCATGACGTAATAACACTGGAAAGGCTTGAGATATGGAGGGGAACTCCAAACATTAACACCCTTTTTTTCCCTCCTTGTTCTGGGGGGTAGAACCCAGATCCTTGTGCATGTTAGACAGGTGTTCTGCCACTGAACTATCCCTAGCTTATTTTCTGGAGGGGGTGTGTGTGTGTGTGTATGTGTGTGTGTGTGTGTGTTTATCACAAATAGGTTGTTTGTTGTATTTTATCAAATGTTTGTCATTTTTTGATCCAAAAATAGGATTTTTTCTTTTTTAGCCTGTCAATGTGATGGATTGGACTGTACATTTTTAAACTGAGCATCTTACTGTCCAAATCAACTAGTTATGGGTTTTAGCATTATCAAGATGTTGATTTGTTATGTCAGGGGAGCCTCATTCTGTTTAGAAAAGGTTTTTAAAAAAAACTTGTACCAACTTTGTGGCACCCAAACAAGGCTTTGTTCTGTTCCAGGCTTTCCAGAATCAGTATGACATCTATGTGTGACCTTTCAAAAGAAGATGACACCTAACTAAGCAGGTCTATTCCAGTCTCTGTGGGAATCAGTGTGATATATAGATGTCATGTTTTAAAAGAGGGGTTGAGCCCCAGCTGATCAGTGACTACCAGAGACAGCCGTCTATGTTGGTAGTCTGCAGTGATTTCACTTGCGTGACTTGTGGCTCATGAGACTCTAGCCTTCCATTCTCCCTTATTTCCTGCTGGAGTTGTGACTGGCCCAGGAGGGGAACGGGGCATTTGGCTCCATTCTGTGGATTAAATGTCATTGTTTGGGCTACTATGACAGCATAACAAATTACCTCCACAGTTGGTGACTGAAAATAGTAATAATAATTCATTATTGTCCATGGTTGGGTTGTGGTATTCTACAGCAGCTCAGTGGAGTAGCCCATGTGTAGGCAGATTGATCAGGTGGGTCTGGCTGGACCTCACAAATATACAAGAACTCCCTGTGCCATTGTCCTCATGTCTCCTGGCATGCTACCTTTGGGGTATGTTCCTAAAGAGCATGGTAGATGGAGTACTCTTTTACCTTCATCTGTACTGCTTAGCTTCTGTACACTTTCAAAGTGGTAACTAGACTCTGCTTTTCCTGAGAGGAGTGTAAGAGTCTTAGTCATGTTCTAAAGTGTCTCCCTAGACTTGACAGTTCATAACTGATATGCATCAGATTATTATTTTTCAATTGCTCTACATTAAAATAAGTGTGTGTGTGTGTGTTTGCCCGTTGCCTAGGCCAGTTTCCTGCCTCAGCCTCTAGAATTCCTGTGTACCATTATGCCTAGCTTTCAGATGCTTTTTGAGAGAAAACTAAATAAAAAAGAAACAGAAAACCTGGCATTGTGTGCCAATGGTGTTAGCTGCCTATTGCTTTCTGAGTTTGGGATGACCTTGGTTTAGCAGAACTGGTGGGCCTCTGTTCATCTCCTCATGTTAGAACTACCTCAGGCTACAGTGCTTTTGTCTGTGTAGTGGAAGCAACATGGACCTGAATAATTATTGGCCAAGTGTTGTGCTTTAGGTTCCTTTCATTGTACAGCAGGCTCTTTAAGCAGGACTTGAAAGCTTTTCTTCCTAGGTAGTATGTTAGGAGCCAGAATGGAGGAGGTGGAGTAGCCTGTCAAGCTTAGACTTGAACTTAGTCTGTTGACTGGGTACCTGCTTTGGGTCTGCTGCTCAAAGGTGACTTTCTCCACCTGTCCATGCTATTTCCAGGCTGCTCTTGAGCCTGGGTGTTCACACAAATCCCATTGTGCTACAAATCCTTATTAAGTTCTACGTCAGGCTGCCTGCCTGTGAGGGTGCCAGGATGAGTTCTTCCCATTCACAGGGGTTGTAACCCTGTAAGCCTCTGTAGTGTGGTGGCAATGGTGGCTTCCATCTCATAGTGTAAGCAGAGAGCGGGATGACAAACATCAGAGGAAATTCTTGCTTGAAAGCCTGGTGTTTAGAGTGGGATCAGAGAGTAGTGTAAACGCATAGGTGATGTGTAGGCTGAGAGAAGGAAGATACCAAAGCAGCCGAGATGAGGGAGCCCTGTGGAGAGGCCAGGCATATCCGGTGTATGTCATGAGTCAGTAGAAGACTCAGAGGATGAAGCTGAGGATGGGCCCTAGAATGTAGAACAGTGGCAATCCTAAAGATTGGAGAAGTGGTAGGAGAGACAAGAGATTTGATGAATTAGTGGTCTGAGTAGGACAGTCTGGGACCATTGCCAGAGACGCACTAAGGACACCCAGTAGCCACCAAGTATCCGAGTCCCTCAGAAGATACCTGAATCTCTAGCTCATTTTCTAACACTGGAAAGAAAAGATAGTGAAGCCAGACCGTTGGCAGAAGTGTAGTCTTCCCGCAAGCAGTTGCAAAGAGAAGATGTGTGTCGGGGAACCATTCTTAGGATCTGCAAGAAGAGGCCAGTCACAAGGGTTAGGAAAGCATTGCTTCCCAATACAACATGCGTAGCACCTGTGAGCTCGCAGAGCTTTTTTCTAGGAGCTTTATAATCGGCTAGGGACTTTGAGGGAAGAATTTTACTAGGCAGAGACACTGTATTTAAAAAAGGAAGGACTTATCTTAGGGGCAGACATCAATGTGTAGTTTAATCGGGCCATTTTTCATAGGCAGTGTGGTGCTGAGAATAGCTTACCAAGAATGTTCAGAGGAGACTAGCAAGATGGCTCAGTGGGTAAAGACAGCTTCAAGCCTGATAAGCTGAGTTCAAGTACCAGGACCCACAGTATGGAAAGAAAGAAGCAACTCCTGCAATTTGTTTTCTGATCTCTACATGGGCTGTGCACATATATAAAACAAATACATTAAAACTATATGTATAAGTGTTTGCCTCTGTGTGTGTATATGTATGTGTATATAAGATGTCTGAGGAGGCCAGAATAGGGTGTTAGATTCCTTAGAACTGGAATTACATATGCTTGTAAGCTACCATGTGGGTTCTAGGAACTGAACCCAGGGTAAGTGCTCTTCACTAATAAACCATTTCTTCAGCCCCCAAATAAGTAAATGTTTAAAGAATGTTTATAGCCAGGCATGGTGGTACATGCATTTAATCTCAGCACTCAGGAGATAGAAGAAGCAGGTGGATCTTTGTCAGCCTGGTCTACAGAATGAGTTTCAAGCCAGCCACGGGTACATAGTGTGTAGCCAAAAAAAAAAAAAAAAAAAAGTTCGCAGAGCCCTCAGGAAGTGTAGTATGGGCTGGTAAAGGGGAGCTGGTGGCTGATATAAATACAGTTGCTGATGTACGGGGTGGGGCAGCTGGTATAGGTGAGGGTCCTAGGAGTCTGTGTAGCTTCTGCTGATGTGCGTCAGTCCCAGGTCCAGAGCCGAGAGACAGTGTAGCTGGAGAGAGGTTGCTGGGCAAGTCCTTTCTAGGTTCAGACACACAGTTGTGTGAGCTTTGAACCTGCACCATGTGATATTCCTTGCCATGGTAAAATAAAATATTACTTGTTATGGGTTGAATGGAATATCTCCAAATTTGTATGTGGAGGGTTTTTTTATTTTTTGTTTTTTCAAGATAAAGAGTTTCTCTGAGTAAAGTTTAACTTTCTGGAACTTGCTCTGTAGACCAGTTTGGCCTTATTTGCCTGCCTCTTCCTCCCAAGTACTGAGATTAAAGGTGTGCACCACCACACCTATGTGGAGTCTTAACTCCAAGACCTCAGAGTTGTGAACTAATTTGGAAATAGGGTCATTTCCCATGTGGTTAGTTACGTCATGCTGGGGTGGGATGGGCTCTGATCCAAATAACAGGTGTTCTTGTGCAAAGTGAACGCAGAGATGTGGGGTTATGGAGATGGTGAGCCAGAATCATGAACACATTCACAGGCCTGGGGAGGGACTATGTTACTGCAACCACAGGACACAAATAGTGTTGTCATGCAGTATCCCATCAACTTCATGTGATAACCTGAGTTAAACAAACAAAAAAATAGAAACTACTTTGGTGCCTTTTTTTGAGGGTTGTTCCCCAGGTTGGTGGAGCTGAGTTGGTGGGCACTTCTGTGCTGCTTTGTGTGGTACCTGCCCAGGGTGTGCTGCTCTCGGGGTGCTGGCGTGGCCACCATGTGCGATGGAGAGGAAGAAGACCACTAGCTACGGTGAGGGTTTTACTCTATCCTGGAGTCCTGAAAGGGTGTGCCTGGGGCACTGGCATCGCCTGCTGAGGCCATGTCCAGGACTGCCACATGGGGCAAAGAACTCCTTTAGGAGTCAGCAGTTGCCAGGCCTAGAAGGCGTGGCTGAGTAGGGAGGAACTGCAGGGAACTGGGTAGAGAGGTTCGTTCATCCAAGCTACTGGTTTACTTGCAAAAGTTTGGTGATTGCGTTGTACTAAGCTGACTGTAGCTTGTCCTTTTGACATGCTCACTCCGTGTGGAGAGTTGACATTCCGGAGGGATGCTTGTGGGACTGACTACTTCCCCAAGGGCCTGAGCTTGCAGTACTTCTCAGCTCCTACCAGAGTGCCTGTCTGGTGGGGCCTGCCCTCGTGCTGGGCAAGGCTGCTCAGGTCTACGTGAGCCAGGTGTCTCAGATTAGGCTGTGTCTTCCCTTTGTCTACCTTGGTGTCGGTCATGTCCTTTGTCCCCCTCTCCTCTTGCTCAGCTGGTAGTCTTGTTTAGCACCAGAGTCACCCTTCAGAGACACTCTGATTGCCCCTCTAAAATAGGCCTTTTGAACTCCGTCTCATTTTGTGCATTCAGGTTCCTGTAAGGGAAGATTCACTTGGCGTTGTGGGTTGGATTGCACCCCCCAAAGCTATGTTCAAGCTCTAACCCCAACATCTGTGAAGTGACTTTATCTGGAAATTGGGTCTTTGCAGGAAAGGCTTTTTAACTTAAAAAGCACCTGTCTAGTCTGTTCCCCCACGTTGTGAACTGCTGTTTGTTTTGCAGTGCTGGGGATGGAGCTCAGAGCCTTGGGCACCTAGGGACGGGTGTTACCACTGAGCTACACCCTAATCCCATGAGCTGCTTTGAGTTGCCTATCCTTGTGAATTGTGCTGTATACATGCCTCCATCAGCAGTTGCCAGCAGGCTCTATTCCATGTTTTAAACATCTGTGATTATGATAGGGTGGCAATTCCATACTTATTTAGCCATTCCCCTATTTAGAAGCGTGCAGACCCTCCAAATGTCCACATCTCACATCATACAGAATGCTGATAAAATTTGTAAAATAATGCCCGTAATGTCTTGCTGTCTAACAGCAATTAGTCAGACTCCTGATGTTGTCCCTTTGAGAATCATTATTGCATTTGATCCCCTTTGGCCTGGGTGGGGCCTTGCTCTACTCTTTCATGACCTAGCAGTTATTTTTTTTCTTTTTTTTCTAGCAATTATTTTTAAAAAATAATAAATACATAATTAAAAAATAAATCTAAACAAAATTTTGGGAGAGGATTTTATTTGTTTTGTGTGTAGGGTGTTTTGCCTGCATGTATCTGTGCACCATGTGTATGCATTGCTTGTGGAGATCAAAAGAGAACATTAGAGCCTCTGGGACTGGAGTTACAGTTGTGAGTTGCCATTTAAGTACGAGGAATTGAATCCCGGTCCTCTGAGGAGCAGTCAGTGCTCTTAACCACTAAGACATCTTTCCAACCCAACTTACTACTACTTTTTTTTTTTTTACGAGACAGGGTTTCTCTGTTTTGGAGGCTGTCGGTCCAGCCTGGCCTCGAACTCACAGAGATCCGCCTGCCTCTGCCTCCCGAGTGCTGGGATTAAAGGCGTGCGCCACCAACACCCGGCTACTACTACTTTTTTTTTTTTTGGATTTATTTATTTATTATGTATACAGTGTTTTGCCTGCATGTATGCTTGTATACCAGAAGAGGGCACCAGATCTCATTACAGATGGTTGTGAGCCACCATGTGGTTGCTGGAAATTGAACTCTGGAGGAGCGGCCAGTGCTCTTAACCTCTGAGCCACCCCTCCAGCCCCCCAACTTACTACTTCTAAAGGATCTGTCAGTTATTTTGTTGATTGCCTCACTGGGTTCCCCTGACATTTCCTCCTGGTTAAATTGAGGTCTGACCAGGCGGTGGTGGTATAGGCCTTTAATCCTAGCACTCGGGAGGCAGATGGGGGGATCTCTATGAGTTCAAAGCCAGCTTGGTTTACAGAGCAAGTTCCAGGACAGCTAAGGCTACACAGAGAAACCCTGTCTTGAAGAAAAAAATTGAGGTTCTGTGTTTTTGTGAGGAGTTCCACAGTAGGTTGTGATCTCTTTGGTGTCCCTTCAGGAGTCTTGTGGTGTCTGTATGTCCTGTCACTGGCTGTGGTCACTTTGATCCTGTGTTGTGGTTCAGGCTAGTTTTCATTATATTCCTTTGTAATTGTTTTGTGGGAACATACTTGGAGACTCATATTCTCTTTACCTTTGAATGTGGTTAGCATTCAGAGATGACCCTTGCTGGAAACTGTTATGTAGATATTGTAAAATGCTGGGTTTTAACATTTTCTGTTGTTGTTCTATCCCTGGTGGTGGTTGTCACTGTGCTATAAGAAAGAACTTTCACTTCTGTTGACTGGTTTTTCTCAGAAATTGACTCATTTATGTGGCTTTGGGACTCCTACTTCAATCTGTGGATTGGATTGTGCCTGTGATCCCGTGCCTTCCATTAAGAGCCCTTCATCCTCCTGGACTGACACGTTGCCTCCAAAACTCCAGGTGCTCCAGCTTTAGAACCAGCTGTTTCTGTAATAGCCCCGTGGCTTATTTCAAAATGTAAAATCTTGGTGATTTTCTTAATTTTGCTTTTGTTTTTGTTTTTTCAAGACAGTTTCTCCATGTAACAGCCTTGGCTATCCTGGAACTCTACCCTGTAGACTAGGCTGGAACTCAAGTGCTTGGATTAAAGGCCGTGTGCCACCGCCACCACCACTGCTCGGGATTTAGTTAAATTTTTTAAAGTTGCATTGTACTTATGTGGCCTTTCTAGGTTGATGTGTGTGCTTTGAAATGAGGTTACCACAAGGCATGTGAGAGCTAGAGAGATTGCTTAGCAGTTAAGAGCACTGGCTGCTCTTCCAGAGGAGCTGTGTTCAATTCGGCAGCTTGCAACTGTCTGTAACTGCAGTTCCAGGGATCTGGCACTCTCTTCTGGCCTCAATAAGCATGTGGTGCACAGACTTACATGCAGGCACATAAAATAAGAATTTTTTTCCAAAACAGGGTTTCTCTGTAGCTTTGTGCTTTTGTTTGTTTTTAGTTCTAAGTGCTCATGTATGCCTATATGCCAGGAGAGGGCATGAGAGCCCTTTATAAATGGTCATCATGTGGGTGCTGGGAATAGAACTCAGGATCTCTGGAAAAGCAGCCAGCACTCTTAACCACTGAGCCATCTCTAGACCCCAGCCCCTCTCTGTAGCTTTGGGGGCTGTCCTGACACTAGCTCTGCCAAGCTGGCCTCGAACTCATGGAGATGTGCTTGTCTCTGCCTTTCCGAGTGTTGGGATTAAAGGTGAGTGCCGCTACCACCTGGCCTTAAAAACAAATCTTAAAATAAAAAGTAACAACAAGGGTCTGGAGAGATGGCTCAGAGGTGGGAGCACTGGCCACTCTTCTGGAGGTCCTGAGTTCAATTCCCATCTGCCACATGGTGGCTCACAAACATCTTTAATGAGATCTGGTGCCCTCTTCTGGTGTGCAGGCATGCAAGCATGCATGCATAACTGTATATATAGTAGATAAATCTTGAAAAACTAAATAAAAGGTCACAAGGCGTGTGAGAGCCCCTCTGGTGGCACATGGGCCAGGAATGGGCACTTGTCATCATCATTCTCCTTGATGGAAAACCCTGAAAAGCCCTTGTCTTGTTTGGGCATGACTGAGAGGTTGGGGACTTGAGATGGGGGCTTTTAGTTTAGATGAGCAGTGAGGCCAGGCTACCCATGACTCTATGTCCCTGCTGGCTCTGGAAAGCTTATGGAAGCTTAGAACTGCTCCTATGACCTGACTGGTTCTAATTTAGTCTCCTCCATTTGAAAGAAAAACAGACAGGCTGGCCCTGCTCTGGCTGCTGTTCTTCCCTGGTATAAGTTGGAGCTGGTGGTCACCCTGCTGGTGCTGAGTATACCAAGTGCTGTGCCTTTGGGCATGTGGATGGAGTTTCAGAATAGTATGTAAGTGGTGTGGTACATATCCCTGGCTGAGAACAGCACCCTTGTGTTGATGGCAATTTTTATTGAAATGAGCTCACAAGTATGCATGGGCTGGGCAACCTGCTCTCTGCATCTGCTAATGCAAACTCATGCCAGGCTCCAAGCTAGCCAATGTGTGCTCAGTGTGGTGTTAGTGACGTGGCTCTGTTCCCCATGCTTGCTACATGCCGGTCTTGCCCTGTTCAATTACATGCTCAAAGTCACAGAGGAAGTGTTTGCTGATTTTCAAGAATGAAGAGTGTTTGATCTTGTTTGAGATCTTTCTAGTATCTGTAGAAATGTTCATATGATTTTTCTCCTTCATTCTGTTCCCTTCTGTTGACAGAGTCCTAGGTTTGGGTGCATCTTGTTTGCCAGCATGAGCCTACCTGGCTGTGATGGTACTTCCAGCAGGTGTGGATCTTGTGTCTCATACCTCTGCTCTTGGGGCAAACACTCCCAAGGATTGCTCTCCTTTGGAGTGCCCTACTGGGTAGAAGGAGGTGGCCTGTGCCCCAGGGTGATTTGTCGGTTGTGGATATGAATTACAGAGGCCTTGAGGTGGTTCTGTTGGGCTAACTCAACTTCTAGGAGCTTTTCTGTATTTTTTCTTCATTCCCTTTTTGAGTAACATGCTTGTTCTGATCCGTTGCTGGATAACACCTTGTCAAGGGTACCAAGGGCAAGACTCACTACCTTCATGCTTCTTTTTTTTATGCAGTGCTGTGTTTTTGTTTTTGTTTTTTTTAATTAAATTTTAAAATTTATTTTACACACCAACCATAGTTTCCCCTCCCTTCTCTCCTCCCATTCCCTTTCCCCACCTCCTTTCTATCCCTCCATCCACTCCTCAGAAAGGGTGAGGCCTCCCATGGGAGTCAACAAAGCATGGCATATCAATTTGAGGCAAGACCAAGGCCCTCCCCTCTGCATCATGGCTGAGTGAGGTATCTTCCCCATAGGGAATAGGTTCCAAAAAGCCAATACATTCACTAGGGACAGATTCTGGTCCCACTGCTAAGGGCCCCACAAACAGACTAAGCTACACCATTGTCACCCACATGCAGAGGGTCTAGGCTGGTCCCATGCAGGCTCCCTAGCTTTAGGTTTGTTTCTTTCTCCATTGCTGGTTGTGTAGCTAGGTGGCTGACCCCTGGAGTCCTCATCTCCTTCTTTTCTTGTTCCTTGATCCTCCTTCCAGATTTCTCCTATTTATCCTCTCTGTCTGCCAGTCCTACCTGTCCTTTCTCCTGCCTTGCTACTGGCTGTTCAGCTCTTTATTAGATCAGTTAGGTGTTTTAGACAGGCCAAGTAACACAGCTTCACAGAATTAAACAAATGCAACATAAAAGAATTCAACATGGCCAGACGGTGGTGGTGAACGCCTTTGATCCCAGCACTCAGGAGGCAGAGACAGGCAGATCTCCGAGTTCGAGGCCAAACTGGTCTACTGATCAAGTTCCAGGACAGCCTCCAAAGGTACAGAGAAACCCTGTCTTGAAAAGCAAAACAACAACAACAACAAAAAGAATGTAACGCATCTTTGCATCATTAAAACAAATGTTCCACAGCATAAACAAATGTAACACATCTTAAAGCAGTATTCCACAACGGTGCTGCGAATCCAGGTCTTTTTGCACTCTAAGCAAGTGTTTACCACTGAACTCTACTCCCAGCCCTTCTTGTTGATCATCCCTGTTTGCCATGTTTTCACACCCTGTTTTGGATACTTTTGCTTTCTAAGCTGGTAGCCCTTGGCGGAGGCACCTGCTCATAGTCAGGTGTGGGACACTGAGAATCAGAGCCGAATGTGGGCACTGAAGTGGCAGCTGCCACTTGCCCCTGAGATCGAAAGCTAAGAGCCCGTGACCTCCCTTTTCATAATTACCAGAGTTGACCTGGTCCCTTGCCTCAGGTTGGACCTGGTCTAGAGCTCTGTGCTTGCCTCTGGAACCCCACCCTTCATCTTTTGTAAAGAACCCCAGCTTCAAGGGCAGGAGTTGGAGCACAGCTGTAGGGGCTAGCAGGTCTCTGGTACGGGGTTCAGTTACCACTGGTGTTCTCACTGGATGTGCTGCTGCTGTCTCTTCTCATGCATTCAGTGTCCTTTGAGGACAAAGGCTGCCATGCGTGTTTGTGCTGCTTCAGGGGAGGCCTGGGAGGCTGGTTCTAATAAGCACCTCATCCTTTGGTCTTCATCTAGACCAGTGGTTCTCAACCTTCCTGATGTTGTCACCCTTTAGTGCAGTTTGTCATGTTGTGCTGACCCCAACCATATCATTATTTTCATTGCTACTTCATAAATGTAATTTAGCTACTGTTACAAATAATAATGTAAATATCTGTGTTTTCCAGTGATCTTAGCAACCCTATGAAATGATCATTTGACACCCCCCAGGGGTTATGACCCACAGGTTGAGAACCACTAGATATTGTAGCTGTTAACTAGAAGGTTACTAGAGGTTTTAAGCTATTTCTAGAAGTTCCTGATAGTTTTGGAATCAGGAAGGTATTTGTCAGAGGGATGTTAGAAACATTTTGTGTATACAGGATGTTGTATGTTCAGAAATATGAACTGAAACATTCATATTTCTTCAGAAATATGAACTGTGGCAATCTCTCTTTACAGAGACACAGCCCTGAAGAGTCCATGGAAATGGGTCAGCATCGTTAAGTCAGAGCTCAGAGCTATAACCCTGAGTTTTAGCTCAGACCTGATGGCTTGAGCCTGCTGATGTCCAGTGTTCTGGAAATCCAGTGCCCATAGATGTGGACCAAGGAAGAGCCCCGACCATGGTCACTCTTATCACAGAGAAGCTGCAGAACCAGAGTTTGGATGATCTTACCCGAAGGGCCCATGAGACTGGCCTGGTGAGTCAGCTTGGGGGTCAGAGGTGGGCACAGCCCACTGTGTGTGGAGACGTAGACATGGAGACAGCACACTGTAGGGTGGAGGCAGAGCTGAGTGGGGTTGTTGGACAGAAGCCAGTGTCTGTCATAATCATCACCACAAAACAAACCAACTTCTAATGCAAAGCTGACCTACATAGAATTCTGTGACCTGCTTACCAGATCTGACAGGGTAAGTGGTCCTGTGGTCCTGCTACTCCTTTCCAGGGATGTCTCAGATTTATCAACACAGATTCACAGATTCACAGCTTTAGCTTGGTGGGTGGGTCTTTTTTGTTTTTTAAAACCATGAAGCCATTTATTTTAAATCATATTGAATTTATTAGTTTTTTTCTTTTTTTGAGACAGGGATTCACTGTGCACCCATAACTGGCCTGGAACTAGTTGTGTAGACCAAGCTGTTTTTGAACTCACAGAGATCCGCCTGCCTCTGCCTCCTGAGTGCTGGGATTACAGGTGTGTGCCATCATACCCAGTGGTTATTTATTTATTTATTTATTTATTTATTTTTGGTGTTTTTGTTTTTGTTTTTTTTTTGGTTTTTCGAGACAGGGTTTCTCTGTGGCTTTGGAGGCTGTCCTGGAACTCGCTTGGTAGTCCAGGTTGGTCTTGAACTCACAGAGATCCGCCTGCCTCTGCCTCCCGAGTGCTGGGATTAAAGGTGTGCGCCACCAGCGCCCGGCAGTTATTTATTTTTAATATTTTATGTTTGTAATTTATTTATTTATTTAGGTTTTTTGAGACAGGGTTTCTCTGTGGCTTTGGAGGCTGTCCTGGAACTCACTTGGTAGTCCAGGCTGGTCTCGAACTCACAGAGATCCGCCTGCCTCTGCCTCCCAAGTGCTGGGATTAAAGGTGTGCGCTACCAACGCCCGGCATGTTTGTAATTTATTACTTACCACATAACTCTGGATGCACTTTAGTGTTGTGTCTTTGATTTCACTGCCATGAAACTTGAAGCTAACACAGATACCTCTGAATACAGCTAGGGATTCCAGAAACACAAAGTAAAGGAATACACAAACACCTCTTGCATTCTTTTCTTAAGGTTCTGTATGATGATGATATCCATGTTGGTTAATGTTCATGCCCAGACTATAGGCAGAAGTCTTTCTAAACTTGGATGCCTAACGGACGTTTTTCTTCCCAATGAACTTGTCATAAAATTTACATGTGGAAAAGTAGATTCACCTAGTCAAGGCATCCTAAACATAATTTTCTTTTCTTTCTTCTTTTGGTTTCTCTGTGTAGCCTTGCCTTTCCTAGGACTAACTCTGTAGACCAGGCTGGTTCTTGAACTCACAGAGATCCACCAGCCTCTGCATCCCAAGTGCTGGGATTAAAAGCATGTGCCACCACCACCTATCAGTAGTTTTCAAATAACAAAACTATAAATATCAGTTTTAAAAGTACAACTTCAAATAATTAATTTTTGATAAAACTAAAATCAGTATACATTTAGTGCCTCCATTGCTATCCTCTAGTCCTCTCCTGATTCAGCAGGGCTGGCTCCTCCTGTCCTTGCTATCTGTGTTTACTTTTTTTGGTCGTATGGGCTCCTCTTTTCCCAACTTATATACCCTGTACCTGAGCTACACCCAGTTTTGTTACTTTGCCTTTTCACACTTGGAGGGTAGTGAATAGAACAGCTGTTACAGAAAGACCTGAAAGATGAGTGATTGTATCCGACTCATTGCTGCCTCAAGAGAGGAGAGGCACAGATGGTTTTAACCATAGGTGATGGATTGGTGAAGGCAGTGGACTGCCAGAGCAACAGTGAGGATCTGGAGTATGATTTGGGGTCTACATTGAAGATAGGAAAGGTTTTTGTTGGCAGGGAAAATGAGGGATTTGGGGTCGACAAGGATGGAACAATTGACAGGTAGTTGGGCCCAGCTGTCACGTGTATTTGGGCTTAGAGTATTCTCAGACAACACGGGACACTGGGATTTGAATTTTACATGTGCATTTCAGTTGTGCATTGAGACTTCTAATACAGAGCTGGGAAAGTGTTTATCTCTAGAGAGGCATGGAGATAAGGAGCCAGTGTAGCTGGAGGAAGTGGGCAATGACTTGGGCAGGAAGTGCTTTCCTGGCTTAGGGCTTGGTGGCAGTGAAGATCATATACTGTGCTGGATGTTTTTTTGTCAACTTGACACAAGCCTACACATCTAATTGAGAAAATAAGGTTATAGGCATTTCATGATGGTGAGGGCTCAATAGGGATAGCACCACCCTGGGCTGTTGGTCCTGGATAGTATAAGAAAGAAAACTGAACAAGCTGCATAGCAAGCTGGTAAGCAGCATTCCTCCATGGCTTCTGTCTTAGTTTCTAACTTCTGGTTCATACCTTGATTGAATTCTTGCTTTGGCTTCTGTCCATGAACTATGACTAGGGATATGTAAGCCAATTAAACTTTCCTTCCAAGTTGCTTTTAATCATGGTGTTCTATCGCAGTAATAGAAAGCCAACTAAGATTTGACTCTTAGGTGCCAAGGGCCTGAAGCCAAAGGACTATGATTCAGATCAGGGTAGCAGTCCCCTATAGCTGTGGGAAGAGGATAGTGAGACCAATGGAAGCAGAGAGAAAGGCCAGCCAAGACCACCAACATTAGATTGCTCCAGGATAGATGAAGTAGAGCTAGAGTAAAACTCTATGAGCTAGATGTCAGGGGAAGAGGAAAGTGTGATGTGGCTGAGTTGGAA
This sequence comes from Mesocricetus auratus, assembly GCF_017639785.1. Taxonomy (NCBI): domain Eukaryota; kingdom Metazoa; phylum Chordata; class Mammalia; order Rodentia; family Cricetidae; genus Mesocricetus; species Mesocricetus auratus. The sequence continues at coordinate 13,831,355 of NW_024429190.1, read as the reverse complement.
GCAAGAAGCTTGGAAGGCTCATCATGACACTGGTTTAGATAGATGTAACATGGGCGGTTGGTGCCCTATGTGTGTTCTCTAGTCATATCCATCTGGACAGGGCCAGGCTTGGATTGGCTCGGCGGGAGCTTGCAGTCTTAGCAGATCTACTTTCTTGAGTATCTCCCAAGGAGGCTCAGAAGCTGCCATGTCTCAAGGCCCTGGGATGTGGTATGGTACAGAAGCTGATCACTACAAATGGATGTAATCAGTACTCTGCTCTTTTGTATTAGATCTACTGTCCTGAGTGCCTGTACCCATGTCCTTGAGCTGTCCATCTGCTCAGCCCATCTCTCACACAGCCAGCGCCTTGTAGATGTCTGGCTATGCTGCTCCAGTCCTTGATATACATCTTGTTAGGTACAGGCCCACAGCTCCTCAGCTATCCCAGGAACCATTTCTGTTGACTAAGAAAGGCCTGTCCTTCCTGAAGTCTGTTGGGTTATTGTGGTGGGTGTATTCTTACGCACACTGGGAATGCAGGCCCAAGGAAGGTGGGCTGTGAAAACAGGAAGTACTTGCTCTGGGGAAGTGATTGGATCTCAGCAGGACTGTTGGCTAGGAGAGTAGCTATCAGTTATGTGGAAGGGGAAAGCATTTTGCTGGCTCAAGACTAGGGGCATTTAGAGCTAGCTATTTGAAAGGTGTGGGTGGCCAACTAATTATGCACAGTGGCATAAGAACTTCCACCACATGTAAAACTGTAAAGCAGTTTTCTCTCTTTCCATCTTTGCCTGAGGTTTTTCAGTGCTCACAGAGCCCAGGGTGGTCTTATGGTCTTATGTTCACTGCACCCATCCAGCTGTGCCGGGAGAAGCATAATCCACTGCAGAGGAAGACCTGTCTATAGAAAGCTACCTGTCGTTAAAGGGTACCTTTCCTGAGTCATAAACCTGACTTTTAACTTCTTTTATTTTTACATTTATTTATTTATTTATTTGCTTGATTATTGAGAATGGAGTTTTACCTAGCCCACCTGGCCTTGAACTTGCTATGTAGCCAAACTCTCTGTGAAACCTCAAGTGCTGGATTATAGGAATGTGCCACTATACTTGTCTTGCTTATTGATTGGTTGGTTGATTGATTGAAAAGGGGCTTGCTAAGTAACGCAAACTGGTCTGGAACTTGGAGTATTCTTCTTGCCTTGACCTCCCTGATTATTAGTGTGTACCAAACACCTGGCTTTCTCTTTATGTGAAACAGCAGTAGTTCCCCAAGACTTCTGGTGCAGTTGCCATGGCATTTCCTGCTAATTTCTGAGACTGCCAGTAGTTTATCTGCCTTCTTGGAGGGGGGTTATCCTGCTGTCTGGACCCTTTTCAGGTCTGGGGCCATCAGGCTAGGGTTTGGATTCTATATTTGGACTGTCATTAGCAGTAAAGGGGTCTTAGGTATTGGCTTAGTCTTTTTTCTTCCTCGTGTGTATGGGTGTTTTGCCAGCATGCATGTCTGTGCACCACTTTTGTACAATGCCTGTGGAACCAGAGGTCGTTGGATCCTTTGGAACAGGAGTTATAGACAGTTATGGGCTGCCATATGGATGCTGGGAATTGAACCCAGGTCCTCTGGAAGAGCAGGCAGTGTTCTTAACCACTGAGCCATCTCTCCAGACTCTGTCTTTTTAAAATTTTATTTATTTTTATTTTCTGTTTAGTAGTATTTAGCCTGGATATATGTACACCATGTGTGTACCTGGTGCTTGAGGATATCAGAAGAGAGCATCAGATCCCCTGGAATTGGAGTTACAGATGGTTGTGAGCTTCTGTGTGGGTCCTGGGAACTGAACTAAGGTCTTGAAAGAGCAGCCAGTGTTGAGCTAGCTGTCTCTTAACTGCTGAGCTATCTTTCCAGCCCCTCAGGGTCTTTCTGGAAAGTAGCTAGGTGGTGAGGTTTGAAAGACCATTAGCACAGACTGTCCAAAGGAAAAAGGTCAGAACTTCAGGAGCAAATATGAGGAAGCAAGTAGTGACTTGGGATGATCCTCATTTGTTCAGCTAGATTTTGTTAGGTGAAAAAAAAATATATATATATATATTGGGCTAGTGAAATGGCTCAGTGGGTTAAGGCATTTGTTGCCAAGCCGGACAACCTGAGTTTGATACTGGAACCCACAGGGTGGAAAGAGAGAACGGACTCCCATAAGTTGCTTCTCATTTTAACTGTAGTGCATACATAACCCACCCCTCTATACAGATTTTTAAAAAAATCAAACCTCAACTCTTCTGTTAAGAAAAAGATACTGTCTAGAGGTCAGTGTTTTTTGTTTTAAACACCAGGAGAGGTGTTAGGGAGAAATAGCATTATTGTAGTGGATCTTGAGTTTTCACATGAGCACTGAGACTTTTCTCTTGTCACTTTTAGTACTCTGCTGAGAAACTGAACAAAAGTGGCCATTTGTTCCCTTTGGAGATTGGCGGTAAGTGTCTCAGAAGCCCAGGTAGGGTCTTTCTAGGGCTGAAGTAGCTGATGATGGAGTAAGGTGATGTTGGGCCTTTGGCCAGGAGGGGGGGTTTGGAGCTGGACTGAGTCAGGTATTTAGAGCAAGGCCTTTGTGTGACCTGTATGTGTGACAGAAAGATCATGAGCCATCACCCTCCCTGCTCATGGTGTAGGAGTCAGAACTGGTCTCTAAGCAGGATGGACCAGGGCTAAGGCTCAGCAAAGCCTCTCTTTGCTGCTGCTGCTGAGGTGGGAGAGGCTAGGGACTTCTTTACCCTTTATGTGATACACAGACCCACTTTGTGGTTTTCTTCAGCTATCAGGGAAGGATAATCAGGTGGTATATGGTTCTGGCTGTCTTTCTGGTACATACTAGCCGAAGGAGTATTCCTGGACCTGCCTAGGCTTGCCCTCACTTCCTGACACATTGCTTTCTAGCAGTTACACTTAGTGGTCCCAAAGTGTGGGGCGCATTTCTTTTAAATCCAAGCAAAGACCCTGGGGTTGGAATCACCCTGTGTTGGTCTTGCCAGTTGGAACAGCTTATGTGGTAGAACCATGTCAGGTTCACCTTGCTGAGCATCAGATTACAAAAGTAGAGGTTTGACTAACTTTGTCCTGAACAGTTGGAAGTAGGACGTGAAGCCTCCATCCCGCATCTCACCTGGCCTGTGTCTTCACTCCCACTCGATGTTGGCTCCTCCAGTCCATCCTGCATGTGGGAGGGACCACATTAACTTCCTCAGTCCCTGCTCTGAGTTTCTGAGGCCTCTAATGGACTGCTTTCTTCCCTTTTCCCCTCAGACCCCTCTCTTGCCTCCTGCTGTCTCAGGTTACCCCAGGGCCCTTGGTGTATCTGTCCCTAGAGGTGACCCTGGCTGTTTCCTATTGGTCTCTATGGCCTCTGCTCCAGTGTCTCTTAGCTTGACAGTGGTTGGAAGAAGCAGGGAAAGGCTGAGTGACCTGTTGGATGCCCTCCCATTGAGAGAGTCAAGAGCATCCTCTGGTCAGGTTACGGGGTATTTGGGCCTCACAGCTGGGTTGACTCTATGTGAAGATACTCACATACCTGACTTTGCTCTTCTGTAAGTGAGGGCTGGAGCAGGTGCCTGCCTTTTGCAACCAACAAGAGGAGCTCATTGCAGGGTCTGGGTGCCAGTTTGTTTACTGAGTGCTTGAGCTGACCAGAGGAGAGCTGGACTAGTCTGGGCAGGTGTATGGAGAGCTGTCATGTGGGCATATCTCCTGAGGAGGTTATAGATTTGTATTAGCTCCTGGGGTACTGAGTCTTGTGAGCTAGTCTGGGCTCAGATGTCTTAAGGACTCCTAAATCTTCCTCAGGGGCTTGAAGGAAGAGACAGAAGAAGTACCCTTTATGTTGCACTTGTGATGTCTTAGGTACATGTGTAGCAAGATGACCAGACACCAATGGGCATTGCCAGCACCTTGCTTTAAGGCTGAAGAGGTGGAGGCTTGAGGATGTTGGGGGTCCCAGTCCAGCGTCCAGCAGGCAGATGTCCAGGCTAAGTTTTTGTTTTATTTGAGACAGGGTTTCACTGTATATCCCAGAAAAAAAGTGAAACTCAAATGCTGGTCAATCCTGCCTTTGCTCCACAAATACTGGGATCACAGAAATGAGCCACTACACCCAGCTTCAGCCAGAGCCTCTATCTGAAAGAAGATTTGAGACTAGCTGTTGACTTTGGTCATTAAGAAATGTGGCAGTTTCTAAGTAGCTTTGTCTGACTCCTGGCTGGCAAAAGTCCATCTACAGAGGCTAGCTAGGGACAGGGGTAAAACATTTTGATGACACAGTTTATTAGTGAAATGGGGTTAAGATTGGAATCAGGTTATTTTCAGGAGACAGCTCCTTCAGACCAGGGGAAGCCAGGCTTAGTGGTGTACAACTTTAAACCCAGAACTCAGGAGGCAGAGGCAGATGGATCTGTGACTTTGGGGCCAGCCTGGTCTACATAGTGAGTTCCAGGACAACCAGGGCTATGTAGAGACCCTGTCTCAAAAACAAAACATTTAAAACAAAAGCCAAAAAAGAACACCAAGTGAAGCCTGGTGATTCAGATGCCACTGACCACTGAAGATAGGGTGGTACCAATCATGTAGCAGTGGTGTTTGTTCAGATGTGTCCATGCACCTGGGGAGGGAGGCAGCAGTGTGTGTGGCTTCCTATTGTTCACCTGTTTCTTACCACACATTTGTCTTTCCTTAGTAGACAAAAGTCCCTGGAAGTCCTTACATGGAGCATGGCCCATTGGAAGCCAGGCGGCCTCAGGCCACTTCCCTTTGGGCCCACTTGGTGTGTCTCACACTGAAGGTCTCAAATGGCAGCTGGCATCTCCAGGGCCTATGGATGTGGGCAGCTTCTTGGACCTCCGTGAGAGCACAGGGCCACCCGCAGCACCACCGACCAAGCGACACTGCCGGTCCCTGTCAGAACCAGAGGAACTGGCTCGATGCCGCTCCCCTTGGCGCCCTAGTAGCTCCAAGGTGTGGACTCCCATCTCTAAGAGGAGATGCAACAGTGGTGGCAGTGCCACTCTGCAGTGCTGCAGTGGCCTTGGGAACCCTGCCCTGCAGGGAAGTCTAGGCCCAGGCCTACCCAGGAGTCCTGTGTCACCTGCTGGCCCTGCCTCCCCACTGACACCCCGGCCAGCTTCAGCCAGCAGTGGCTTTGTGGACGGCAGTGAAGGCAGTACAAGCTCAGGTCCACCTTGGCTTTCTGCAGGACGCTGCTCATTTTCCTCCAGGCGCCGACTGTCCCTCTCACAAGAGCACCTTGTAGATGCAAGCGCTTGCCTGCCTTCAGCCAGCAGCACCCCCACATCCACACCTGAGCTAGGCCGACACCATGGCCTCCTCCGGTGCCGCTCACAGCCTTGTGTATTGGATGGGAGGAGGGTCCGGCGCAAGCGGAGACGGGAGGAGGATGCCAGGTGGACACGCCCATCCTTGGACTTTCTGAAAATGACACGGGTGAGGCTACATTTTTGTTTGGGGGTTGCTTAGGAAGGCTATATTTTGCCTTGTGTTGGTCTTGGGGTAGGGTTGGTTATGGCCAGCAGTCTCTAAGCTTACTTGACTACTTTCTTCTGAGCTGAGATGCTGCGTAAGGCCAGCTTGTCAGGGAACATGGCATAGTTTGGTTGGTGGAAGGACAGCCTCTCCCAGGTGACCCCCAAAACTTCAGTCATAACCCACGGGCAGAGCCCCCACATGTGGAACCTGGACCCTGGGGTCTGAGGAAGCAAGGAGGGACTGGGTGTGGATTGCATTTGGTGCAGCCTCATCTTTTGGGACCCTAACTCCATTTTGGGGGTGGCAGTTATTTATAAAGTGAGAAGGCAAAGATTGTACCACTGAAGGCCCAGACCGTTGGCTTGTGATGGCTACAGGAGCCAGAGCTGCTGGCTTGCTCTATGCCTCATTCAGAGACCAACAGGTACCTTGCTGTGCTGTCACATCCTGGACATCCCTGGCACAGTCTGGGGGAGTTTGTTTGTTTTGTTTGTTTTGTTACAGGATTTCTCTGTGTAGCTCTGACTGTCCTGGAACTTGCTCTGTAGACCAGGCTGGCCTTGAACTCAGAGATCCACCAGCCTCCTGAGTTCTGGGATTAAAGGTGTGTACCACTCCCACCCATAGGAGCATTTGGCTTTGAGGGAGGGTTTTAACTGGTGTAGCAGACCACTGCCTGCTCTCATCTAGATCCCAGACAGGCGCCCACTGCTAGCAATGGGGAGAAGGAGAGGAGAACCGTGAGAATGGGCCCTCACTGTGGCTAGGAGAGCATGACTACTTGGATGTATCCGGGGCTTGGGTAGGGTTTTCTAGCCCGCTGTGGGAGATAGAGTGGATCCCAGCAGCTCTGCTCCTCTCTGTTGGTTGTTAGGGAGGAACAGAAGTAGTAGACCGCTGGTACTTTTCCCTCACCCTCAGCCAGGGCCTCACCAAGGAGCCTTGGCTGGTCTGGAACTTGGCAGGCCTTGGAGTCATAGAGATTTGCCTGCCTCTGCTTCCTGAATGCTGGGATTAAATACATGGCCCCTTGGTACTTCTTGCAGGAGGCAGGACTGGCGTTGACAATTCTGACACACCATTACCCATACCTGTCCCAGGGCTTCAGGCCTGATTTGCCTCCTGTAGGCACTGCTGTGAGTGCATGTCAAACTCTGGATGTTGTGGGTAGTGCCAGGGTTGTCCTGAAAGGAGCTGCTTTAGTGTGTCTGTTGACTCCATATTGGGACAGTGCAGATAGAACAGACCACCACTGTGTTTGGGAGAAGGCTGTCTGGTAGTCCCTGTCTGTGGGAGGTAGCCTAGCTCCTGCTAATGCCTATTTTACATCCTGCTGATGTGATTGTTGACTCTGTCTGACAGTTAGGCTTTGCAGGAGTCTCTTCTGTGGTTGAAAGCTCAGTCTCCCTGGTATGACTGTAGAGGGCTGATGGAAAGGAAGTGGTGGTGCATTTATGTGATGTTGGCTGTTGGAAAGTTCTGGATCCCCAGGCTTCCCCTTATAGCCAGTGTTTTGAGTGTAATATGTGGCATCACCGTGTGTATTGTAGGAGGACAGCAGCGTAGGATGAGGATGCCAGAAGAGGAGTCCTTGACTTGGTGCCTTTTGGGGAGGGGGATAGCTTACAACAGAGATGGACTGATAACTAGGGATAGTCCTGCTCTGGAGGTGCTGTCAACGTTCTGGGCTCCATAGGAGGCAGAGAAAAGTATCTGGCCAGGGTTGTGCTGCTGCTAGGACATTATAGATGGACTCACTGTGAAGGTAGGGTGTCCTATGGGCCCCACCTCATCTCTGCTCCATTGTCCCTACCCCAGTTGTCTGCTTCAGGATTCACAAGCCCTGTGTTCCTGGTGTGAACACTATTCTAGTCAGCTTCCACTTAGTCCCCGCATCCCATTATGGAATAGACTGGTGTTGGGAATCCTGTGTTTCTGGATATTTCTTTAGAGACGGTCAATCATCTGCCTGGAGAGTAGAGTCATTCCGAGGCCTGAAGCTCTGCATTTGGGCACAGGGTTTTACTCAGTCCCTCCATCCCCACTCTTTCTAAAGCCCTTATCCACTTTTGAAATTAACTCTTTCCTGAGTATAGACCTCTCTTCTTGAGCAAAGCTAGAGGCAGGCACTGCAGGTGTGGTAAGAGGGACTCCCTGTGACATACGTGGGACACGCATACTTGTGTGCTCTGGCCATCTTTTGTCATCTGCCGAGGCATACATGTTCAGTGTTCCTCAGGCCTCTGTAGCTTGGGGCAAGCTCATCTTTCCCCTCCCTGATATCTGAGGGAGACCCTCCTGGATGTGTACAAATGTCTGTTGGTATTTCTTGGCCATACTGGGGTCTTGGCCTGGCACAGACACACAAATAGCTAGGCTCTGAATTTTGCTTACTCTACCTGGCTCAGACTCTGGCTCTACCTTGGCCTGCAGAGTAGTTTTGCTGGCAGGAATTGAGCTTGTGAACACAGTTTTAGGTGTCTTTATCTGCCAGGTGGCTTCCTTAGCATGTGGTCAGTGCTGGTGGAGAGGCAAACCTTTGGATGCCTGTGGAAGCAGTCAATATAGTTGTAGGAGGGTGTTTTCCTAGAATTTCCCCTGGCTTCATCATAGCTAAGGAGGCTTGCAGTGTTAATTGGATACAGCAGAATATGCCAGTTTCACTCAACTTAGACGATTTCTGGCATGTATAGCATCCTGGTCTTTATTGTTTAACAGTTCTGTTGGTTTACTTACCTGGATACAGGCCATCATTGAGTATCAATAGGTGCTGGGTCCTCCCTTGGGGACAACCTTTGGGGATGGCGCCAGTTCAAGTCAGCCTAGATGTAGGCTGTGGCATCTGTCCTCTGGTGTTTGGTGTTCTCAGAGATGGTGGTTTTGTGTCAGGCTCTTTGTTGAGTGGCAGTTATTTCTCTGAATAGAGGAGTCCATTAGAGACTGCTGCTCCCTGTTGAGCTGACCCCAGAGGGCGATGGGGCCCAGCAGTGTTTTTCTCACACGTTAGACCAGTGTGTAAATCCCGAGGGCACACTTCTGACTACAAACCCAAGTATGTCTCTTGTCAAGACAGGAGATCTGGCTGCTGGTCTACTGCCCTGCACTTGGATGTTGCCACTGTCTAGCAGGGCCACAGAAAACAAGCTGACACAGGGTCCTCCGGCTGGTTCAGTGACATGGATAGTCAAATTCATCTTGATTCAAGTAAAAAATTATGTCCTTTCATTTTTGTGACCAGAACCTACCTGCTTTTATCTTTAAGGATTTGCTCTTTAGAATATTACTTCTCAAATTGGTTTACTGTTTTTCGAGACAGGGTCTTTCTGTTTACCCTCCCAGTTGGCTAGAAATTGAGATCCTCCTGCCCTCCACCTCCGTAGTACTAGGATGATAGCTGTGCTCATAGTCAAGTGCCACATGCCCAGCAGGGGCCACTTTTTATAGTTGGACAATGAAAACAAAAGATACTGCAGCTTGTCTTGTGGAGACAGCTAATTCCTATAAAGCATTGCTCTGAGAAAGAAGGTCTGTTCTCCCTTATGGCTTACATGTTTATGTCTGTTGTGATGAGACTGTTTCTAGGGATCTTCTAGTCAAAAGTAGATTTTTGCCAAGAGTGGTAGCACATGCAGGAAACCTTAGCATTCAGAATGTGGAAGCAGGAAGATCAGAAGTTCAAGACTGCGCTCAGCTATGTAGCAAGTTTAAGCCACCCTGGGTTACTTTGTTCCTCTCTGTGTCTGTCTCTATGTCTGTGTGGATCAGAAGTTCAAGACTGCGCTCAGCTATGTAGCAAGTTTAAGCCACCCTGAGTTACTTTGTTCCTCTCTGTGTCTGTCTCTATGTCTGTGCGTCTCTCTGTCTCATTCAAGGGGTGTTTTAGGAAGGCCTTTTCTGTTGCTTTGTAGCACTGATTAGCTCTGATGGCCAGTGTGTCTTGCATGGTCTGTGTCCTGGGGTGTGCTAGCATCTGTCAGAGGCTAGTTTAAAGGTGCCTGCTGGGGATTGTGGGGAGGACATAGTCAGCGTGTGTGAAAGGGACTGGGCACTCCTGGAAGGGGAACACAAGGTCAAACCAGGGAGGTGGCAGGGAAACAAAGCCTAGCCATGCCAGAGGCAGTTGATTTGGTACAGCCCTAACATGTGCATCTGAGGACACAGGTGACTTCTAAGGGACATGTGCAATAGTCTGAAACCCTCTGAGTAGGCAAGGACTGTTGGAACTGGGAGATAACTCTGGTTTGAGGCAGAGATGGTAGCTGAATTCACAGAGAACATATAGACAGCAGCACAGCCTTCCAGTTGGCCCTTATGGCTCAGTGCCCTGGGTGTGCCTTGGGTAGTACATCCTGGAGGCAGCCTAAGATGCTGGCAGGGCTCAGTGCATGCCTGGGAAAGGGTAGTCGGAGACCCATTCTGTGTGTATGTGTTGTCTTAGATGTTTTAGGATGATAAAGCTCTTCACGTCTTGTGTTTGAGGAAGGTCAGCCATTAGAAGATAGGGAGAGGAAGGTGAGAAGCAGGGTTGAGGCAGTTAGGATTTGAGAAATGAATCATGGGTGTGTCAGGATGGGATGTGTTCCAGCTGGCTTACTTTGCCTTAGGACTCTTGGGAATAACTGGGTGTTGTTGGTGCTGGGGTGCATGGGGGGGTCTTCCTGGGGAGTCTTATCAACTGAAAGCAAGACAGACTCTGGGTGGAATGCAGCCCTCTCTGAGGTCTCTGGCGTCTGGGATGTCCCAGGTATTAGGCACTCACACACCATGCTGGGCTTCCCAGTACCAGTCGTGTATGCACTATGGGAGCTCTGCGGCCTGGCCTTCTGATGAGGCCAGGGATGGAATGAGCAGGATCCAGGAAACAGCCCAAGGTAACTGGTGCTTGGTGACCATTTGGGATGGGCTAGACACTGAACACACAGTTCCCTCATAGGCAGGCAGAATGTTGTCTTGCACACCTACCAGAAATGCCTTCAGCCCATGTCTTTTCTATTGCAGACTTTAAAAAACTCAAAGAGCCTTTGCTCCCTGGACTATGAAGATGATGAGGACGACACCCAGGCGAAGACTGTTGTGTCCTCCCCATGTAACTCGCAGGGTCTCGTGAGCATCATCACACCTGGCTCTAGCCCAAGGATTCCCAGGCCTGGCCCTACCAGTCCCAGTGCCTGGGCCTCAGGAGAGCCAGAGGCCAGCGTAGGAGAGGCTGGGAGCAGCGGGGAACCCAGTGACTGGGACAGTGCAGGAGAGGAGGGTGTCTTCCCACTGGACCACGATGACCTGGACCTGGAGCAGATCGAGAACAACTGACTTTTGGCTGAGCAGTGGTTACTGTCTGTCACCTTGGTGCCTGACCAGTGGAAGTAACTTGTGTGATATTTTGAAAATTGAGGCGTAATTTTGATTCAGTTTTTCCTAAAGAAATATTTTGCATTTTTATGGCTTCTACAGTTTGGGAGAGCTTCTCTATTTTGAAATGGGTTTTCAGAGGGCATTCTATTAAACGTGGTTCTGTCTAGATTCTGGCCAGTTCTGTTCTTTTTGTCAGAAGCCTACTGTGAAAAGAGAGTGAATTGCTTGGGTTAATGTTTGCAGGTGGAGGGATCATGGCCTTGGGTGCTTGGGGTGCCCTGCATCCTTGGCCCTTGGTGTCTGTGGTTAACCAACTGCTGGCTTGGACCACCTGACTTCCTAGAGATGGTGAGGTGCTGGCTGGGCTGATCTGTGGGAGCCGACTGCTGCATCCTGAGTCTGCTTTTCTATAGTCCAGGGGCTTTGAGCTTCAGGGATGTGGAGTGGCATACCAGTCTCCAAATTCAGTGATTTTAATCCCTAAAATGTCCATTGAGGGAGCACCATTATGAGGAAGGGCTTTTTTTTTTTTTTGGTTTTTCAAGACAGGGTTTCTCTGTGGCTTTGGAGGCTTTCCTGGAACTAGCTCTTGTAGACCAGGCTGGCCTCGAACTCACAGAGATCCGCCTGCCTCTGCCTCCCAAGTGCTGGGATTAAAGGCCTGCGCCACCAACGCCCGGCTGAGGAAGGGCTTTTTGACAATACAAGAAATGATCATTTATGGAGAAAATATCTTTTTTTTTTCTTTCAAGGAAATTTGTGAAAGGTAATTGACTCAGTCCTGCTTCCCTGTCAGATGATCTAGGGCATACATCAAGTTGGTGGGGGTTGGCTTTCAGGGTCTCTTATCCTTTTCTCTGTGACTGGGAACCAATAGTGTGCCAGCAGCCTCCCCCAGTAGCTGACAATGGCACCCATGTAAGTCTGTGTTCAATGGTACTTAACTGACACATCTACTTGCACAGCTGTGACATGGCCTTAAAGATTTCCTTTCCATGATGTCTCAGAGCTTTTTGTTGTTGGAACCTGGCCTGCATCTGTAGAGCCCTGTGAGGCAGGCAGTAGTGGCCCAGCTAGTTCATATGGCCGCACCAAAGCTTCTAGTGTTTGGTTCTAGGATGGCCTGGTCTGGTTAGTGGCCCCCATCACAGTGTGTATGTTACTCAGAGGTCTCACTCAGACCAGGATTGTGAAATGTGATTTCATAATTCTGCAACCAGCTGGGCAGGACTGATGAGTGTCATCACTACCAGGTACTCAGACCCTGCAAGGCTTATGGCTTAGCACTGAGAACTGCCCCTCTCTGGATTCTGTCCCAGCTCTTATTATGAGTGTCCTTACACCCTTTCTGTGGACCACTCGGACCCTGTGCCAGCTCACCCATTGCTTGGCCTGTCTCCCAGAGGACATTACTCTAAGGCTGCTCAGTATCCCCCATGCCAGCAAGGGCCTCTTAGCCACCTGGCCTGCTGGGGATGTTCTTATAGGTTTGATTTATGCTCCATCTGCATGCCTGAATGGCTACCTGTTTGTCATAAGCCCTGTGTCTTTTCTTTAGTTCATAGAGAAGTCAGACCTTACAGAGGCTACTGGGCCTGCCTACCATTCCTTCTGTTCCCAAAGCCCTCTGGTGCCTCCTCCTATCTCCCCTCAGTTGCCTGTTTCCTGCTCTGGGCTTCTGAGCCTCACCCTAACTTCTCAGCCTGGGTGGGGCTCTCTGGATTTTCATTGGTGCCCTGTTTCCTGCCTCTCTACTGCAGCTAACTGTTACTGGCTACAACCCAGCCAGACTCCCTCCTGCATCCTCCCCTGTGCCAGCCAGGATCCATGTGGGAATACAACCCGGCCTATACCCTCCAGACCCCTCAGTGAGGTTGATTTTCCACCATCCTCAAAGCTGTCGCTTGGTAACTGTCCTGATGTTCAAGGACATTGAGGGGATCACGTGACTTCCATCTCTAGAACTTTCCATGCTGTCTTTATTTTTAAAACCTATCATTTACTTATTTAATATATATGTGTGTTTTGCCTACATGTGTATTGTGGTGGTCAGAAGACGATCTCCTGGGACTGGAGTTACAGAGGGTTGTGAGCCACCATGTGGGTGCTGGGAACTGAATTCAAGTCCTACTGCAAGAGCAGCAAATGCTCTTAACTTCTGAGCCATCTCTCCAGCCCCAGAACTTTCCATATCTTGAAGCTGAAGCCCTTTCCCCATTTATCACCCTGCCCTCCGCTAGTCCACCTCTGTCCCTGAGCAATGGCATTGTGTGGGTCTTGTCTGATTAATATGATGTCTCAGAGGCACCTGTATGTTGGAGTCTGTTAGATTTAACTGTTTCAGGGACAGATTAGATGGGTGGCCTGAGGTCTGCTTATTCTTGAATCTATCGAGATAGATGTTGGCTCTTATTGCTGTGAGGGGCAGAGACATGCCCTGGCAGCTGCTCTGTGCAGTCTGCTGTGGACCCTGATGACACGCTCAGGCTCTCAGGCAGCTTCCCTTGCTTGTCTGACTCCTGCTTCTTGAGTGCCGTCTTCATAGGAGGTATCCTCTCCTGGGCCCAGACACTCCTGCCTGTCCCTGTGGGCTCCGATGGAACAGGTCCTGCCAGTGTAGATATGGCAGTGGATTCTGAATACAATGTGGCCTTGTGGCCTGATACCTCACCCAGGCCTGGCAGGCACAGGCACCTCTGCAGGCTTACCAGAAACGCTGGTTTTAGGCATCTGCCATGTGCCCTGCACTATTCCGTGGCTGGTCCCTGGGTGCGGGGTGCGGGAAAACATCTGAGGCGGCATGCTCTGCTCAGGCCCTGGAGCAGTGATAGACTTGGGGTGCTGGATGCAGCAAGGGGACCTGGGCTTCAAAGGAGAGACCGGGTTGGGGACACAATAGTATGGTAAACACGAGCTCAAATACATAAGTGAAAACAGACTAAAATCTCCTGTGAATAGGAAGAAACCATAAATGTAGCTATTCTCAGAAGCTGCACGCCATGACCAAACTGGACAGATTAAAGGAAAAAGTTACCAATTGCCTGTCCCAGTGGGGATTCTGGTAAGCAGTAAGGACAGACTGGATCATATGTGTCTCCCTGTGATGCTCCTAACAATGGGAAGTCACAGCCTTTCAGGCACAGGGAATCAGTTAAAGTGTGACTGTGAATGGATCACGAGGATATATCAATACATGTCAAGAAGTTGATATTTATCCATAACTATCTGACCATAACTCCCTAACAACAAAGAAAACTTCACTGCAAAAAAGTCATGAGGACTGGAGAGATGGCTTAGCTATGAAGACCTTGCTGCTCTTCCAGAGGACCCAAGTTCAACACCAGCACCCTATCAGGTGGCTACCAACTGCCTAGTATCCACCACAAGGCTTAGCAGCAGAACACTTTCCTGGCATGCCTGAGGCTCTGAATTCATCCATAGCATCAAAACCCAAATAAGACAAATTCCCAAAATTAAAAAATAATCCCCATCCCCTACCAAAACACCCAGAAAATCTTTATGACTAGGTGTTGGAGGAGAAGCTGCACACCAGAACTCATCAGATGTATATGAAGTTGTATTTAGAAAAGAATTTATAATCTTAGGTGATCATACTAGAAAAAACAACAAACAAAAAAAACTGAGTAGAGCATGAATGACCTAAGTTTCCAGTTTAAGAAATGAAGACAGAACAGCAAGTTCTTTTCTCTCTCTTTTTTTTTTTTTGTTTGTTTTTTTTTTTTCGAGACAGGGTTTCTCTGTATTGTTTTGGAGGCTGTCCTGGAACTCGCTCTTGTAGACCAGTCTGACCTCAAACTCATAGAGATCCGCCTGCCTCTGCCCAGCAAGTTCTTTTCAAGCATCAGATGTATTCTGGGTTTTACCAGTCATAGGTGACCTCCTGAATGTTCTTCCTCATTCTAAACCCTTCAAAAATGTGAAAACCTTGAAGCTTAGTCATTCACGCTTGTAATCCTAGCTCCAAAGGACCCAGTGCCTCGTCTGGCCTGTGTATTGCACAGACGTGTGCAGGCAAAATACTTATACACACAAAATTGAAATAACCTTTAAGGGGAGAGAAGAAATAATAAAAGAGTAGAAACACAAGAAACTGACCTAGCAGCAGTCAAACTGACCTGCAGCTTATGCTTAGGGGATGAACAAGACTGTCTTGGTTTCATTTCTGTGGCTGTGATAAATACCGTGAAGAAAAAGTAACTCAGAGGAAAAAGGGTTTATTTTAGCTCACAGTTTCAGGTGATAGTCTGTTATAGCAGGGAAGTCATCAGAAGCAGCTAGTCACATTACCTCCACATCAGGAGCAGAGAAATGATAATATGTGCATAGCTACTGCTCAGCTCATTTTGCTCTTATACAACTCAGGACCCAAAGCCAGGGTGTGATACCACCTACAATGACTGGGTCTTCCTAAGTCAATTAAAATCAAAACAGACCCCCACCCCCCAGGCCAACCTGTTCTAAATCCTCCTTGAGACCATCTTCCCAGGTGATTTTAGCTTGCATCAAATTGACACTAAAACTTACCATCACATTGACCAAGGTTTCAAAAACAATAAACACTTGTAGGGATGGAAGGAGGGACAGTGGCAGAAAGGTAGATCACAAGGAGAGGATGTCACGGGCAGCGCAGAGGAGATGGACAAATCTTTGAGAAATACTGTCAGAAACCAACTCCAGAAGAAAGAACCCACAGATAGTCCTGTAGCCATAAGCTCATCTGAATGGTAGTTAGAACGCTTATCACAAAGAGCATTTGACCTGAGCCGGATATGGTAGTGTCGATATCAGCACTCATGCCCAGGCAGGAGGATCATGAGTTCCAGGCTAGTCTTGGCTACAGAGTAAGACCTTGCTTGTTCATTTGTTTTTGGAGAAAAAAAAAATGCAGTGGGCTGGAGAGAAGGCTCTGCAGTTAAGAGCACTTGCTCTTGCGAGGACACAGGTTTGATTCCTAGCACCCCATGGTGGCTCACACCATCTGTAACCTTAGTTCCAGGGGCTTACGGCAGGCACTTGGATACACATGCACACAAGTAAAACATTCACACATATAAGGTAAAGAAATCAAAATATAAGCATGGCTGTAGATGTATGTTCGTTGTTTGTTTCTTATGTTTTTTGGGGGAGCGTTGGTTTTTTTTTGTTTTTATTTTATTTTATTTTTTCTCCCCCCTCCCCCTGTTTTTTTATTTTTTTATTTTTATTTTTTTGGTTTTACGAGACAGGGTTTCTCTGTATTGTTTTGGAGGCTATCGGTCCAGCCCAGCCTCGAACTCACAGAGATCTGCCTGCCTCTGCCTCCCGAGTGCTGGGATTAAAGGCGTGCGCCACCACTGCCCGGCTGTTTTTTTATTTTTTGGGTTTTGTTTTTTGTTTGTTTTGTTTTTCGATACAGAGTTTCTCCGTGTAACATCTTTGACTGTTCTGTATCCTAAAATTTGCTTTGTAGACCAGGCTGACCTCAAACTCACAGAGATCCACCTGCCTCTGCCTCCTGAGTGCTGGGATTAAAGGTGTGCGCCACCACTGCCTAGCTGGATGATTTAAAAAAAAACCAAAAACAAAAACCCTAAAAAGGGATGGAGAAATGGTTTCGCAGTTAAAAGCATTTGCTGCTCTTTCAGTGGACCTGGGTTTGATTCCCAGCACCCACATGGCAGCTCACAACCATCTGTAACTCCAGTTCCAGGGGATCCAACATTCTGGCCTCTGCAGGTCCCAGACATACACATGTACACAGATACATGCAGACAAAACAACCATACATAATTTCAAGAATTGCATTTACGTGTTGTGTGTGTTCACACGTGCACATACCCACACACGTGCATGTATGTATATGAGCGTGCACATGCACATATGCCATAGTGAGTATGTGGAAATCAGAGGACTTCTTGTGACAGTTCTCTCCTCCCACCCTGTGGGTTTTGAGAATGGAACTTAGTTTGTCAGGCTGGTGGCTAGCACCTTTTCCTGTTCAGCCATCTCACCCAGCTGACTCTGGGTGAGTTTTATAGGCCAGGTCTACAAAACAAGGAAATTCGATCATTTACATCATTTACAATTTTTCTTTTCCTTTTTTTTTTTGAGGCAGGGTTTTATGTAACCCAGGCTGGCCCTGCACTTACCTGGTAGCCAAGAATGGCCTTGAATTTACAATCTTTTCATCCAGAGTGGTGGGATTCCAGAAAATCACCAACAAGCTCAGCTAACCTTTCATAGTTTCTGAGAACAGAGAAAAAGAAGACCCCCTCCCAAAAGCATAATACACAGCACATGTGATCTCCACATGAAACCAGACAGAATTTGTAAGCTGACTCAGAGGCCTGGTCCTGTCTTCATTGTGCTCCCTGATATCTGGATGGTGTGGGGAGATTGTGATGTCGTACTCAAGTCCAGAGGGGGATGTAAATAGAGCTCAGAGGGTCGCTAGAGCCTGAGCTGGTCCTGGGGATGAGTGGCCCTCTCCTCCCAACACCTTGCTCTCTTCCCAACACCTGAACAAGGAGCTCTGGTTGCACAAAGAAACTCAGGCCCCTCCCATCATCCTCCAAATCAAGACCACAGGAGGGTGGTATCCACCATGGCCTCTGGTCCTCAGCCTCCAGCTCAGCCCCCTACACAGCCAGGAAGAAACCCCATTGCTCACAGTAGCCACCAACTAGTGCCTCTAGAGGGGGCTGAACTGGTTCCATCTTCCATTTACCCCTCCACTGCCAGAGAGCCCCTCCCTGGTTCCCAGCTGGGCTTTGCCCCTGGTGTGCTAGGTCCTGCAGAGGTCATTCTGAGGGGTGGGTTCCACCCGTGTTGGGTTGGAAGCAAGTCCAACAGCTGGAGCCTCACAGCACACCTCCTGTTGTTCTGCAGTTATAGACTTGGGCTTTAAAAAAATCTTTAATTTTGGTAATTTATATTGTCTTAAAATTGTCAATTTTGTCAAGAATATCGACTGTATTAACTTGTCACTTTCAATCTCCTTTGTTGTTCTGACTCCCTGCTCTGCATCCTTGTGGGCCTCTGTGTGGGCCTCTCTTTGCTGATTAGACTGGCCCGAGGTTTGTTTATTTTATTTATTTATTTGGAGGAACCAGCTCTTGGATTTACTGACAGGCACTCCCATTTTTCTTGTTTCCAATTCATTAATCCGCCTTTATCTTTACCCCCTCCTGCCTCCTGTGGATTTACTTTATTGTTCTGTTTTTCCCTCCTTGTGTCAAATGTTTAGTTCATTTATTTTCAGTCGCTCTTGCTCAGTAATAAAAACATTTAAGGTTGTGAATTCTCTGCCAACTCCCTGAAGCTGCTCCGTGAACGTGCAGTTGCTCTTTCAGTATAATTGTAAAATCGCCTGTCACCGTATTATATTAACTCTCTGGCTTAGGAATAATTTAGGAGAGCATCTCTGAATTTCCAAACCATCTGGCTTAGTTTTTAAATCCTCTTTTGAACTTTTAGGTGTCTTGCATTCGTTTAAATAATGATGTCTATAGAGAGTTGTGTGTAGGCTTGAAAGTGGACCCTCACATACTATTATATGTACATGTACATGTACATGCACACAAGTATCATGTGCATCCTTGTATCTTTGCACTTGCATGTGTATACATTACATAGCTCTACATACATAGCCATGAATATGTGCATTGATGATGGCTATGTGCCTATCTCTGTCTGTTTGTGGATCTACAACCTCATATGTACCTATTTGTGTGTGCATAAAGATATGTGTGTCTATGTACCTTTATGTTTGTGTGTGGATCTACATGTGTGTGTGTTTCTGTGTATACCTGTGCACTACATTACTATGGTATACTCAGGTGCAGTCTGCATTCATATCCAAGGACATGTGTATGCATACATGCAGAATGAACTGAGGTTTTGGGTAAACATTGCATTTGTGGGGTACTAGTGAACATACAGACATTTGTGAGAGGACTCACCCCAGTTTAGTTCTCTTGATTCGGGGTCTCTGGTGAAATCATTGCATTATTCAGGGTGGTTTGAAAACTGGCCTTCCCAGGTTGAGCTGGAGTTTGCACCCATCTTTTTTTTCTTTTGGTTTTTCAAGACAGGGTTTCCCTGTGGCTTTGGAGGCTGTCCTGGAACTAGTTCTTGTAGACCAGGCTGGTCTCAAACTCACAGAGATCCGCCTGCCTCTGCCTCCTGAGTGCTGGGACTAAAGGCGTGTGCCACCACCACCCGTCCTGCACCCGTCCTTATAACACATGCCCCAGGCTTGCTGGCACTATGGTGATCATGGCTGAGGGTGGGACTACTGGAAACCCTCTAAAATCAGACAGACACCTTTGATGCTACTGGGCTCACCCTGATGATTGTGGGATCTCATGCACAGAATTTAGTGGAGGTGGGCTTGTCCTGAGGCCCCATGCCCTCCCTCCAGCCCTGCAGGGGCCCCACATGGTTAAATTACAGAACTCTGGGGAGGCGCCTTGGGAGATTTTCAAATACAGCATTTTGATGTTTCCTGACTTTGTTAAGTCATGAGTGGAACTGGGATTTTACTCCTGTTTTATTCATCCTCTAAGACCATGTGGCAGCTTGGTCTGCCATCACAAAATGCCACAGACCAGGCTGGACTTGGATAACCTCTTCAAAAATATTGAAAGTAGTGGTAAAATTTGCCACTTTCTTTTTCTTTTCTTTCTTTCTTTCTTTTTTTTTTTTTGGTTGGTTTTTCGAGACAGGGTTTCTGTGTATTGAAAATTTGCCACTTTAACCATTTTTAGGTGTACAATTCAGGGGTGATGGTCACACACAACCTGAGGTACTGACCATGCCTGTGTGGGGCATGGACAGTGGGACATGGAAAAGGCGAGGGATATCAGCGGAAAAAGAAAGGGGAAGCTCTCTTTTGGATCCCGGCTGAGGTTCGGAGACCACAGAGCACTGACCCAGGTCTCAGCTTCTCATGTAAGCTACTTCTCTCTATCTTAATAAATATCCAACTACCTTTTCCTGGCATCCTTAGTATAACTCGTTTTCCTTCACATTTTGGTGTCAGGAGTGGTTCACCCACCCGCCCGCCACACTTGAGCTGGGGGGGTGGGGGCCAAGTGCACAGCTGGCCCCCCTGCTCTCCCGGCTGGCGCGGCTCAAATCCTGGCCATTGGTATTCCCATCCTACCTCCTGACTGTAGTCGGATTTTCCTATGGGCAGCCAGCTCCCAAATAATGACATGGAGAATTACCATTAATTATGAAAGCTCTACCTTAGCTTAGGCTTGTCCCACTAGCTCATAACTTAAGTTAGCCCATATTTTTATTAGTCTGTGTTCTACCACATGGCTTTCACCTCTTTCCCATTCTGTGTATCCAGGTTGTTCCGTGGCTCCATGGTGTCTTTCACATGCCTCGATTTATCTACTTCCTCTCTCTGCCCAGAAGTCCTACCTGTACCTTCTGCCTCCCTATTGGCCATTCAGCTCTTTTGTAAACCAATCACAGCAATACATTTTCACATAGTGTACATAATATCCCACAATATTTCCCCCTTTTTTGTCTAAGTAAAAAGGAAAGGTTTTGACTCTAACATAAATATACAATAAGAACAGTTATCAGGTAAGAATTACATTTACAATGTCCAGTCCATTAGTATTGGCAAATTCAAAGAAAATGCTCCATTATCTATCCTATCTTGGTAAGTCCAAAGTTTTGTATTTAATTTACCTTCTATCATAACTTGTATTACCAACCCAAAACTAACTTTCTAGATATCAAATTATTTTCTTAGATAAACAACTTAAACTTTCATGTCTCCCAACCCTACATATTTTACACCTCTTTTGTGAGTTTCTTTTCTGAATTTGGTAACAAGGAAAACTGTAACTATAACTGTCTACTCTTCAACCCCATAAAAGAACCAAGAAGGATATAATATTACCTGAGTAAACAGGAAGTGGAGAGCAAGCAACTTCCAAAACGACAAAGACATTTGGCTGCCTGGACAGTCACTGAAGGTGCCTCTACAACATTGGAGCATTCTTCTTTGGACTATAGGCCTATAATAGCTGATATTTTTGTGAAGCAGGAGTTTTGAAGGACTGTCCTATTGTCTTGGCAAAGTTTGGCAGTCGCTTTATTTTGTGTCCTGCTTGTCCAATTTGAACATGCTGTCAGCAGTCAAAGCAAGGGCAATTTCTTGCCCAAATGTCTAGCTTTGCCACATTGAAAGCAAACTTCATATAGAGGTTCTTCCATGCCCATTATCCTCTTTTGAAGTAAATTGGTACCAGGAGCAGATGTGTCTCACTGTCATGAAAAGCCTTATGTTATTAAAACATTTAAACGCTCCCAGCACTTGGGAGGCAGAGGCAGGCAGATCTCTGTGAGTTCGAGACCAGCTTGGTCTACAAGAGCTAGTTTCAGGACAGCCTCCAAAGCTACAGAGAAACCCTGTCTCAAAAAGCCAAACCAAACCAAACCAAACCAAACAAAACAAAAAAACAAAAATAAACAAAAATGTTTAAACACTATTTTCTGTAGGTCTTTGAAGTATTTGAAGACTATCTATTTAAAATATATCTCTGTTTGACCTTGTAAACATACCTAACATGACTAAAAGTTTGATTGTTAGATGACTATTAGCCTGTATTTCTTTATTATCCTAAATAGCTTTTAAGGACTAGAAATTTATATTATATTTTTAAATGAGCTGCTTAGATACAATACCTTAAACAAAAGTAGAAACATATATACAGTATAACAAAATAATATTAGATTTGTACCAATATACAAAATCCATACCAATGTACATATTTGAGACTAGTAGTTGTTCTTTAGTCTAAAAGATTCAACAATCTACCCTTTTATTCTATCATTCCCATAACTGCCCTTTCTCTTATCAGAAAGAGATCCTTGAATTCAACCTTCCTTGTTTAGTTTCCTCTCTTACCATGACCAGTAATGACTCATAACCAATCCGCCCAAACAATGACAAACATTTATAACCTACAGAATGACCAAAAGCCACCTATTCTACCTCTTGGAAATGTGGGCATCATATTTTTAAAATTACTTCCTGTTATCTGGGGGCAATGGCATCTCTAGGGGCCCTGAGATAACTGAGAAGTCCTTAGAAAACTAGCTGTATCATTTGTTATCCAGTCTCTGTGTAATGGGGAAGTGAAGGGCTTATCTGGATAGAGTAGTCTGTGATTCTGAACCATCTCAGGTAGCAGCTTTGAAGTTGTCCTGGATGCAGAAATTTTGAGGAAACTGCAATAGAGGCATTCTGAGGATGAATCACCTGGGTTTCTAGTCTTCATAGGTATCTGGTTCTTTTGTTCTGGAAACACATAAACTTTTAAAGATAACACACACACACACATATGCATTAACACAAGTATGGAATGTGCATGAGTCAGTTAAAGATGATTTTTTGTTTTATGTTCCAGCAGGTAAAAGGCATCTGTCAACTTTATAAGTCCATTTGGATTACATAACAAAATTGTAATATATATGAAAGGATGGCATGTAATAACAAGCTATGAGGACTCTGTAGCCAACAAGATTTACCATGTCTCATCCATCCTTAGAACTATTCCCATGCAGAGGGATCAGCATGTACATCCCATGTCCTGAAGTCTTTTTTTGTTTCTTTCTTTCTTCTCTGCAGCCAAGATTTTCAGGAGGTCTCTCCCAATCAAATCTGATCTTTATTAATTTTGAAGAGAACCATAACTTTTTGTTTCCTGTGGAAACAAAGGAATAAACTCTTCCCCAAGGCAACATATTTTTTGACTTCCATTTTGAAGTTAAGACATTCTTAAAATATGTAGGTTGGTTTAATTCAGCAGTCCCTTCCACAATCCAGTCTCTTAGCAGTTGCTGGTCTCTATTAGCATTTAAAAACTTGAAACCATTCTGAGTGAGGTAACCCAGTCACAAAAAGACAAACATGGTATGTACTCACTCATATATGGATTTTAGACATGGAGCAGGGGACTCCCAGCCTACAATCCCACCACCAGAGAGTCTGAGAAACAGGGAAGACCCTAAGAGAGATATGCAGGATGCCCCCGAGAAGGGGAATGGGATGGGATCTCCTGAGGGGATTGGGAGCATGGGGGGAAGAGAGGGGAGAGGGAGCTGGGAGAAATAGAGGGGGAGAATAAGAGGGGAGAGGGGGACATGGGGAACAGGAAGGTTGAGTCAGGGGAAGAATAGAGCAGAGAAGGATGAAAGATACCATAATAGAGGGAGCTATTATAGGTTTGAGGAGAGATCTGCCACTAGTGAGATTTTCAGAGATCTACAAGGATGACACCAACTGGCAATCTAAGAAATAGTGAAGAGGCTACCTTAAATGCCCCTCCTAGAGCCTTAATTACTACCTTATATGCCATCCTAGAGCCTTCATTCAGTGGCTGATGGAAGCAGAGGCAGACACCCACAACTAAACCCTGAACTGAACTCCTGGAACCCAGTTGCAAAGAGGGAGGAGTGATGAGCAAAGGAGTCAAGACCCAGCTGGTGAAACCCACAGAGGCAGCTGACCTGAACAAGGGGGGAGCTCATGGACTGAGAGGCCAGCATTGGATGATCCAGAGCCCCTGAATGTGGATAACAGTGAAGAGGCCTTGGCAATCTATGGGGCCTCGGATAGTAGATCAGTATTTATCCCTGGCATCTGAATGTGCTCTGGGAGCCTATTCCACATGGAGGGATGCCCTCTCAGCCTGGACACGTGGAAGAGGGCCTAGGCCCTGCCTGGGATGATATGACAGACTTTGAAGATCCCCCATGGAGGGCCTCACCTTCCCTGGAGAGTGGAGTGGGGATGGGGTGGAGGTTGTGGGGGTTGGTGGGGAGCAGGAGAGGAGGGGAGGGAGAGGGAGCCAGGATTGATATGTGAAGCAACCTTGTTTCTAATTTAAATTAAAAGAAGGGGAAAACCTTTAAAATTAGCAAAGCACCATACAGGATCCAGATGCCCTGTGCATTTCCCATCCTTATGCAGCTTATTCTTTTCATATTACTTTACTCTTTCTTTGAAGACTTTATTATTTTAAGCTATTATTTCTATGACTATCTATACATTTCCCCCCCCTGTTTTTGTCTCTAGGCTTTCTTGGTCTGACTGCTTTACTGTGTGCCTGCAGCCTTCTCTGACTGTGTGAACCAAACCGTGAACTGCTAAGTAGGCACTTGTACCTGGTCTCCTGCCACTGAGCAGCATGCAGCTTGTTGTTCATAAACCCCATTCAAGTGCTCGGTAGCAGGGCCTCTTAAAGAGCTGTGCCTCTGGATGCTGCAAGCACTGAGCCTACTCTGAGCTCTTATTTTTCAGCTTTCTCAGGCCTATGTGGATTTACATGCCCCACACTGGGTACCAACTCCCATATAACAACATGGAGACTTATTATTAATTATGAAAGCTCAGCCTTAGCTTAGGCATGTCCCAATAGCTCTTACAACTTAGATGAATCCTTTAAAAAATTAATCTGTCCTACCCCGTGGGTTTTACCCTCCTCCCATTCTGTGCCTCTGGCTCCTTCCGTGACATCATGACATCTTTTGTGTACCTAGATTCATCAACTACCCTGTCTCTGCCCAGAAGTCCTGCTTGTATCTCCTGCCTAGCTATTGGCCATTCAGCTCTTTATTAAACTAATCACAGCAACGTATCTTCACATGGCGTACAAATATCCCACAACACCTGAGTCTGTGTCCCTCGTGTATCTGACATTCTGATGACTGGCCCACTTCGTTATTTCTCAATATTTATTCATATTGTGGAGGTGTCTGACTGTCCTTCCTTTTTGAAGCAGAGGAATATTCCATCAAATACAGTTTGTTTCCTTCCTTCCTTCCTTCTTTCCTTCCTTCCTTCCTTTCCTTTCCTTTCCTCCCTCCCTCCCTCCCTCCTTCCTTCCTTCCTTCCTTTCTTTTTTCAAGACAGGGTGTCTCTGTGTAACAGCCCTGGCTGTCCTGGAACTCACTCTGTAGACCGTGCTGGCCTCAAACTCACAGAGATCCACCTGCCTCTGCCCCCCAAGCGCTGGGATTAAAGGCGTGCATCATAACCACCTGGCTCAAACGCAGTTTTCTTACCTGCTGTTGAAGACACTTGGGTCGACCTTTTTTTGGGGGGTCCTTGTGACTAATACATCTGTAAGTAGTGGTGTTCATGGGGAAAGACTTCTGCTTCTGGAGTGCTGGGTCTGAAGGCATCAGCCACCACTGCCTGAATCTTCATGATATGTGTATATATAATTTTGTTTTCGGTTAGGATCCCTCTATGTAGCCCAAACTGGTCTCCGACTTCTTTTTACTGAGTTTACAGGCATGTTCCATTATGCCTATCTTCTGATATATTAGTTATTGATTGCTGAGTTAGATTCTCTACTGGATGATTTCTCTATTTCTCCCCACAGTTTTTGGTACATAGAATTATAAATTTCCCCTGGGCTTTGGTGGCACATGCCTTTAACCCCAGCACTCGGGAGGCAGAGGCAGGTGGATCTCTGTGAGTTCGAGGCCAGCCTCCAAAACAATACAGAGAAACCCTGTATCGAAAAAAACAAACAAACAAAAAAAAAGAATCATAAATTTCCATGGATTGAAACTTTAAGTTGACCTTTTGTTGTCTCTCGTAATAATTTTTGATTCTCTTTTGTCAGAAGTATAGCCCACCATCTTCTTTGTGGTAAACCTTCCTGGCACAAGCTTACCATTTTCCTGCTTCTGACTGCCCGGTAGACCTGAGTGACCCCTACACCCATTTCTCTCCTGCCTCGATCACTTTCTTAGAATATACTGTGCTTAGCTCTGACAGCTCTGCTCTCACTGCGTTGAAAATGCCTTTGTTTGTCTCATTTTTGAAGGGTGTTTGCTAGTTAGCGTTTGTCTCTTCATGAACTTCAAAAAGGTTACACGTATTTATTGTGTGTTGGGGGGCATGCATGCCACAGCACTCACATGGACTTAAGGACAGCTGTGGGAGTCCGTTCTAACCTTCTACTATGTGAGTCCAGAGGATGGCATCTAGTTGTCACCAGCCCCTTTCTGTGATATGAAGAAGCAGTCCCATTGGCTTGCTTAGTTTTGGTTAAGTTACAAGCTAATTCCCACCACTGCTTCTTTATGCGTGAGGCTCCATAGCAGGCACTCCCTGCAGGTTCTCTGGATGCATCATGCTGCTTTGTTGTCCTTGGAGTCCTCACTGAGTCCCTGTGCGGAGCTCCCCTGTGTCGCTTTTGGAGGGTCTTTGGTTGCGGATTTGGCTAGACAGAGCACTTGCTCTTTGGACTTGTAGTTCATGTTGTTGGCCAAGCCTGGTCAATTCCTGTGCCTGGTGTCTCGGCATGGACCCTCTGCAGCTGGGAACTCTTCCCTCTAGAACTGGCTCTCCAAAGTGTTCCTTGATCCCACCGTGCACTGGCCTTGCTGTCCTCTGCTCCGGCCTGGGGCAGAAGTTGCAGCAGTGTTCTTCAGTTTGGGCCTGAAGCTTCCTCGGCCTTAGGGCCAGGGCTTCAGGAACAGACAGAGAGCTTTCTCCTCCCGCCTGACCAGTTTCACATTTTGCTTTGCTGTGACTTCTGTAGCCTTGTTATGGGCCTTGCATGTCTGCCTATTGGTGACAAGGTGAGTTCCAGCCTTGTTTAACCCTTCCCCTAGAAACTGCAAGGGCTTTGCTTTCTCAGGGCCTGGGGTTCGGGTTCCTCACGTGCCTTGTGACCTTGCCAGGACTAGTTCACCATCTGTTAGGCCAGCTGCTTCCCTGTCAGCTGCCTGTCAGGCCTGACCTGCCACGTGTTTTCTCAGGTCTGTGAGCCACGACCACTTCCAGGGACTCTCCACTTTGACAAGCTCCTCTTTGCTCTTTGGATTGAAGATGAGTCCTCCAGGGTCAGTCACCCCTCAGCTCCTTGCCACCTAGCCTCTCCACAAGGCAGCGCAGTTCACAAGCAAGTGACAAAGGCAGAAGCCAATCTTTGTCACCTGCTTCCCCCAGTGACTTGCCACAACTGCTGACCCTGTTCAAAGAAGTGACCCTCCCATTCAGGAGCACACAGGTCATGGGGAACACGCTTCATAGGGATCCATGGCAGAGGACACCCAGGCTCTGTCCCTGGTGTGCATAGGTCGAACATGTGTGGAGCCTGAGCTACATGCCAGCCTGAGCCCAAGTGCCCTCTATACTCCTTACCCTTGCTGTGGACAGCAGAGGTTGTGGCCTGGGTGGAGGGGTTTCCTGATGTTCCAGAGGTTTAGGTGACATCCTACCCATCTCAGCTGTTCCCAGGTGGAGTCCATCCTGGGAGCTGGGACTAAGGTTAAGGGTCAAGTTTGCCTCCTGACCACCAACATTATCTTCAACAGTTGGGAGGGCTTACCAGGAGCGCCCTTTTGCTAACACATATGAAACTCTCTGATTTTGGATGTTAATTTTATACATTACTATATATGTGAACTACCTATCTTCTTAAAACATTTCCATAATGTAAAATTAACCATTTTAAGGTGCTTAGTTTAGTAGCATTTAATTCATAAGACTATGAAGACATCACTTTCATTGGTTCCAAAACATTTTGCCCTAGAATGAAACCCATGAAGACCTTAAAATAAAGTCCCTTTGAGTGCCCTGTTTCAGTCCTGATGACCACGAGCCCTCTCCATCTGGACACTTCCTCAAAACAGGTTTGCTCAGTTTGCACCTGGCCATCTGCATACATTT
The DNA here is from genome assembly GCF_017639785.1 of Mesocricetus auratus. Lineage (NCBI taxonomy): Eukaryota > Metazoa > Chordata > Mammalia > Rodentia > Cricetidae > Mesocricetus > Mesocricetus auratus. The sequence goes on along the minus strand of NW_024429190.1, from coordinate 13,803,772 downwards.
ACAGGTTTTTAAATTTAGTTTTTATATTTATTTATTGATTTTTTTTGAAACAGGGTTTCTCTGGGTAGGCCTGGATGTCCTGGAACTCTGTAGACCAGGATGGCCTCTGCCTTCCAAGCACTGGGATTAAAGGCATGTGCCACCACCACCCAGCTATTTTTTTAATTAAAAAATTATGATCATTGGTGTTTTGCCTGCGTGTGTGTGTGTGTGTGTGTGTGTGTGTGTGTGTGTGTGTGTGTGTGTGTGAGATGCCTTAGAATTGGAGCTACAGATAGATGTGAGCTGCCATGTGGGTACTGGGAATTGAACCTGGGTCGTCTAGGAGAACAGCCATTGAGCCATATCTCCAGCCCCTAAGGTTTTTAAAATTTAATTAAAAAATGTTTTCCTGAGTATGCATGCGTATCTGCCATGGTATGAGTATGAAGGTCAGGGGACAACTTTGTGGAGTCAGTTCTCTCTCCTTCCACTTTTACACAGGTTCAGGCACTGAACTCAGGTGACTAGGCATTTACCCTCTAAGCATCTCATTTCCCTCTAAACGTTGGTGTTTTTAATTACATTTATTTATTTGTCGTGTGTGTGTGTGTTTGTGTGTGTGCGCGCGCTCGCGTGTGTGCACGCGTGCTTGTAACACAGGTGGCGGTCAGAGGACAACCCTTGGGAGTTGGTTCTCTCCTCCCAGCATGTGGGTCCCTGGTATTTAATTCAGGCCATCAGGCTTGGCAGCAAGTGCCTTCACCCATTGAGCCATCTCATCAATCCCCACATTAGTGTTTTTAAAGTGGTTCCAGGCCTGGGATATGCTGGGTCTTCGCTAGAGAGCTGTGGGTTTGGTGGGGAAGGCTGTGTTGTGCAGAGTCAGGCATTGGATCAGTTGTTTCAGGTGTAGAAGAGGCCCCTTGGGCAGAGAGTGTATGGTCAAAGGCATTTGGGGCATTTGGGACCTTGAGTGTCAATGCTGTTCTTGAGTCAAAGGAATCCTGAGGTCATTAGGAGATGCTGGCCCTTGGTGAGAAGGTGGTACTGGTGGCAATTGGGGTCTTGTGTGAGCCACAAAGAGGCCACCCCTCATCAGTGTACCTGAGGACGTAATGAGGACAGGTGTGGTCCTGCCTGCAGCAGCCAGCCTGACACTAGTCTAAGACTGGCAATTCAGGGCAGTGCAGGCTGGCCTCTTGGTATGTGGGGCCCATGACACACACAGTTGTCAGCTGTTGTGAAGCTGAAACTATGGTAGATGCACATTAGAATACCTGATTCTGAGGGCAGGAAGGTGTCCAGATAGAAGGATGGGTCATGCCCAGAAATCAGCCTTACTCCCAGGCTCCCTCCTCCTTTTTGGCCGGGCCCTAGCCCATTGGGGCTGAGGCCTTGTGGCTCGGCCTCCTTTGGCCAGTCTTCTGCCCCCAGCAGCCACTGGGTGGCAGCAGAGATCAGCCCTGGCTGTGGCTGTGTCATTGGAATGCTGTAGTTGGCCTCATAGCCTGAGGGGCCTCCTAACCAGAGCCTGAGTGGGTGCATTGACCTTCTGGACTTTTGTGGTGCAGAGAAAAATATATCTACCCCGCAGTCTTGTGTTCCTGCTTCCTAGCTTAGTCTAGGCCCTGGGTTCACCCTGAGAACATCAGTGCCGCCCCCAGAAGAGAGCACTAGGCATCCTATGGAGCTATGGATGAGAACCCCCACACACACCCTGCTGCTCGTGCCCCATGGAAACCAAGGCATCAAAGACTGGCCATGCCATAAATTCCGGGGGAGAGCGCTTCTGTGTGGCACCAGATATAAACCCAGGACCCGAGGAATCCTCATTCCTTGTTTCTGGGTGTTCCAGACTCTGATCACAGAGATAATGAGACACTTGCCTGATGCTACAGCACACAAGCAGATTTGGGGGGTTTGCTGGGGGTCATTTCACAGTGAATGGGGAGCCTCAATTTAAGTCCATGCCCCCTGGTGAGCTGTGTATATTAGGAAGTACCACTTCTTGGAGTGGAGACTTTCGCAGCTGCTGATGGGACTACAGGGGAGGGAGAAGACATGATCGGTGTGGGGAGGTAAGTGTATGATCTGGATGTGTTCTGGGCCATCCTACACATGTGGGCCCTGCCTTTGACCTCAAGGATTTGGCTTGAGGGCTGAGAGTAGGACCAGGCTCAGCCTGGACAGAAGGCCAGGGATACCCATGTCTTAGCTAGCCATGTGGGATAGAGGGCTGTCTGTGCCCAGGATACAATGGGAAGTTATGACTGGGTAGGCCTGGTGACGGCACATCAGAGTGCTTTGGTTTGAGCCCCCTGGAGTGATCGATCGACTAGGTTATTGGAGGAGCAACCACAGCACACAAGGTCAGGAGATTCGCCTACACATGGGCAGTTCACAGCTGACAGGTGTCTGAGGGTGTGAGCTGGTCAGTGGATAGAGAGGGTGTGAGCTGGTCAGTGGATAGAGAGGGTGTGAGCTGGTCAGTGGATAGAGAGAGGGTGTGAACTGGTCAGTGGATGGAGAGGGTGTGAGCTGTCAGTGGATGGAGAGGGTGTGAGCTGGTCAGTGGATGGAGAGGGTGTGAACTGGTCGGTGGTGGATAGAGAGGGTGTGAGCTGGTTAGTGGATGGAGAGAGGGTGTGAGCTGTCAGTGGATGGAGAGGGTGTGAGCTGGTCAGTGGATGGAGAGGGTGTGAGCTGGTCAGTGGATGGAGAGGGTGTGAGCTGGTCAGTGGATGGAGAGGGTGTGAGCTGGTCAGTGGATGGAGAGGGTGTGAGCTGGTCAGTGGATGGAGAGGGTGTGAACTGGTCGGTGGTGGATAGAGAAGGTGTGAGCTGGTTAGTGGATGGAGAGAGGGTGTGAACAGGTCAGTGGGTAGAGAGGGTGTGAGCTGGTCAGTGGATAGACGTGGCAGCAGCTGACTTCTGCTCTGGCCTTGGCCCAGCCAGACCAGACAGGGTGCTTGGTGAGAGTGTAAAGGTAGCATCCCCTCCCCCTATTGAAATGGACAGAGCCCTGGGTACTGGTGCTGGGGACTTGAGTGTGAGGGAGGTTGTGTGAAGGCAAAGGCCTTGAGTGGACTTCTGGGTATAGACATGGCTGGACCAATGGTAAAGCTCAGAGTGGTGAACCCGATGATCAGTAAAGCCTGGTCTCTCATGGGCACTGTCCACTGAAGATTACTCGTGACCTTTCCTTTAAAGAAGACCCACAGCCAGGAGGTGATGGCGCTCGCCTTTAATCCCAGCACTTGGGAGGCAGAGTCAGGTGAATCTTTGTGAGTTTGAGGCCAGCCTGGTCTATAGGACAGCCAGAGCAACACAGAAAACCCTGACTTGAAAAACCATAAATAAATAAACACATAAAATAAAATAAAAATAAAAATGGCACACATCACCCCCACCCCATACTGTGCCTAACCTGCAGAGAGCTGGCTTCTCCCCAGTGGGATGTACAATGAAACGGTTGGTGGCAAGACTTGGTGAGTCTGGGCTCGGTCATCTTTGTGGGCCTTGGAAGTCCTGGCCCCACAGTCATGAGTCCTTCCATGCTCTCCCTACCAAGATAAGGCCTTTCCTGTTCTGCCCAAGTTTGTTCTTGCTTTGTAGCAGGGTGGGTGACGGAACTTGGTAACCAGCGGCATTAATCCCTCAGTTCCAAGTGTGGGAGTCAAATCCCTGCTGTCACCTAATGTGAATGGCTAGGGCAGATTCCAGCATCTTTCCTGGCAGGTGCGTCAGCTCATCTGCGCCCTGCAGGCTGGCAGGGATGCATGGGTCTCCTTACCTTTCTATTTGCATGGAGGATTCTACCCTTGCCTTTGAGGGTGCATAATGTTCAGTGTGTTTGGGGTGAACTTCCCATATCCAGGGGTGTCCTGGATGGTTTTCTCAGCTGCTCTGAGGTGGTTGCACTTGTGTACTAATCATTCTTGACGTCCTGGGTGTGTGGCAGCATCTCCCCACTGGAACCTGCTTTGCCTGGTACAAACAGCTGCCCTCAGGAATAGCATACATCCGGGGCTCTGGCCACCTTGCAACCTGGGCCTCTCTTTTGGATATTTATCTTCCCATATGTAGAAGAATGTTTACTCACTGACCCTGAGTACCTGATGAGTCCTTAGCCAGCAATGTACTGGCAGCAGATGTGGCCATCTTATTCCAGATGAAGGGACAAAGCCCAGAGAATTGACCAGGCAACAGGAGGAGGCATGAGCCAGGGACATTTGTCCAGTGCTCACGATGCCAGCCTCTCCCAGTCTTGCTGGCACGAGGTTTCTGTTCTTTAGTGATGGAACCCGGCAGGAGGTCTCCAGCTATCCCTGCAAACAGCAAAGCCAAGCATTGGCACATGCTGCTCACAGCTGGCCAGGGAGTCTGAGTTCTGAGCCTCTTCTCCAGCAGTGCTGGCACCCGGACTCTTGGACATGCCTTGTAGGTCCTTTCGGATGGGGCATCTGTCCTGCCTGGGGACTATGCTTAGCCAGTTACAGTGCTTCTCGCTACCACTGGAGACAGAACCCAGCAGTGCTGTCCTCCTCAACTTTTTTTCTCCTCCCAATTAATTAATTTAAATTGACCATTAAGTCAGCCGAGGTTTTGATTGATATTTTCATTAGTAGCCCTGTCCGACGCCCCAGGAATGTATGGCGATGTCCAATCCAGGGGCGGCCATGCTCCTCCTCGTGCTGAGTTATGGCTGGCACCAGCGTGTGGCTCCCAGGGTAATTTGAATTCAGATGAGCTGCAGCGGCGTTCCGGAGGCTGGCGGCCGGCTGCTGACGGATGGCACTTGGGTTACTACAAGGTCACCGTGCAGCCACCACCGCGCTAGAGGAGTGGCCCAGGCCTCTGGGGGAGATGGGCAGTCTCAGGGTAGGCAGCCACATAGACCCTGCAAGCTTCCCAGTCTACGCCCCTGTCCTGTTAACCTACAGTCGAACCCCAGGCTCTCAAGTTCACGTGGTGCAGCCTCTTCTGTGGAGGGCAGGTCCAGGTTGCATCATCAGGAAAGCCAGGCTGTCACCGGGAAAGTTGCCTACAGAGTGCCTGCCAGTGATGGCAGCTGAGACGTACTTGGAGCGTGACAATATTGTCTGTACCCAGTGTCATGTCCTGAGGAAGATGCTCCAAGTCCTGTCACACCAGGTGGGTGGCTGGACCAGCTTCATTCCTACTGTCCAGCATGGGGACTAATGGCAGAATGGAGGCATGGAGTCCTGTGTACTTGCATGACTGTGGATATCACGATGGCACCCCACACTTTGTCACCCATCTCTACAACAGTGAGGTATGATGCCTGCTGCTTGATTTAGGATGAGGATCAATGGCAGCTGGGTAAAGCACACAGCCTGTGCTGTGCACACTCAGCACCCCGTGCTCTGGCTGCCTGGTCACAAGGAGGCACTGGCCAATGGAAGCAGATCTGCCCAGTTTAGTTTTAGATGTAGTTGCTCCCGGGGCTGGAACTACTTTGTCCCTGTCCCTGCCTCCTTCCCATAAGAACTCTGTCACGTGGGCTGATCTGCTGACTGCGCAGGGGTTGGGCAGGGAGGTAAGAGTGTCCAGCAGGGTTCTCTGTCTGCCATCACCATCTGGTTTGCTTTGTCTGGTCTCAGTTACCTGAGTGTGGCGAGAGGATGAGGTTGTGAGTGAATGTGTATTGTTTGACAGACAAGGTCATGTCAAGACTCCATGACTCAGATCCATGGGAGAGGAAGCCTTCCTGGGCGAGGTTCAGAGGGATGCCAAAGCCTTCCTCTTGTCTGAGTGGGGATGTTGGTGGCGTGTGCAGGAGCTACCAACCAGCTACCTACTCTGGGATGATTGCAGCCTGAGACTGCTCCACTACAAGAACACCTGCCGAGATTAGCTAAACCTGCCTCCTTGTTCAGCTGTACACAGTGAACCTGCCTCCTCCATCCAGGCGTATAAAATAAACCCGTTGTTTCCGAGCTGCTATTGTTGTTGATGGCATGTCTCCACACAGTTCACCTGATCCCAGTTTTCTGTCCGTATGTCCATGAGCCTGTCCACTCTTCACTCTGCATCACTTCAGTCGGGGTTCCAGCACCAGTCCATGGAGGATGCGGCAGCTGAGGTTGCCCTCCATCCAAAACATTACAATGGAAACACCAGCTCCTACTTTAAATTGTGAGCCATCCCTAGTGGCATGATGAGATCTTGTATAGTCTTGTGCCCTCTCACCCTGAATGAGACTTCTCCCTCTGCTCACCATGCCCACAACACATGTGCCATCTTCTAGTTACCTAGTAAACACCTGTCATCAGGATTAGCCGTCTCAGTATCTCAGTGGTGGGTACAAGGTTTGTATATTCATGGCTCAAGGTACCTGCCAGGGTTTGGAGCCCATCTCTCATAGGGGACACAGAGAGGAACAGTGTCGCCTTCAGAGACGGGGTTGAGAGATATCCACATGGAGGGACTTCTGCAGGGCCTGGTGGTGTGCCCAGGGGCTGGTGGTGTGGGCACTGGGGAGTATTAGGAGTGTTTTTGTTAGCATTGCTTTGTTGTGGGTGGATTGCTGCTGTTTTGTTAGTGATATTAATATTGATGGTGGTGAAGTGTTCTAGCAGGCCCAGATATGGCAGACACAGGCCTGAGCATGGCAAACATTGCAGACAGGTTTTGCCTTTTACTCATTTCCTCTCCCTTGCTAAGAACTGTTACATTTCTAAAGCTAGGCCCCAAGGTTCATTCCCTTATTCGGCCACTGACTCTCATTCCTGAGACAAACACCAAGGTCCAACAAATCAAAATCTGGCTAACATGTCCAATCAGGATTTACCAGCTCACCTTAGCACAGACCCCTCCCCTTCCCCTTAAAAGCCCACTCCTGCAGAAACACCTGTTCTCTTGCTTGTTGCTTGCTGATGATGTCACCGTTGCAGGACCCCCGCCTCCGCTTGTCCCTCTGGGTTGTAAATCTCCTTTGGGCTGAGAGTTTGGTGTCTGGGTGTGTCATGTACTGACTCCAAGGGCGCTGACCTCCCTTGCAGGTGGGGTAGGTGGGATGTTGTTAGTGGTATTGGTGAGAACAGTGGGAATGTGTTGTGTTTGTATTGCTAGTGCTGTTGGTGGTGATGTGTTGTGTTATCACTGATGGGGTACATTGTTAATATCGTTGTTGGGCTATTGTTGATGGTATTGGTGAAGATATTGGTGTGCTGGCAGTGGTGGTAGTATTACTGTCAATACTGCTGTGGCTTGTGTGTGAGCCTGTACAATGCTCAAGGATGGTAGTAACTAAGGAGACTTCACTCCGTGAGGCAAGAGCCCTGAGATCCTCCCACATCCAGGATCATCCACAAGTTGAGGGGAGAGGCCTGAGGCACACCCTGGGGAGTATCTTATGGAAGAAGTCATTTCATTCAGTACCAACTATTGAACACACACAGGAAAGATTCATTATGGGAGCAAGATGGCACTTAATAAAATATTAGCTTGCAACCATGTAGATGAGATGGGAGCCAAGATGGTCATGGGACAGAGGGAGTAAAGCTAATCCATGAGCCGGAATTGTGTAGAGGCTTTATCCCTCTAAGCCTGGCTGCTCAGTCTGCCCAGCCCTGTTATCTGATTTTGTTCTGGTTAGGACCCTGGATCCATGCTTCAGCCTCCTTCCCAGGGTTCCTGGTTGGACAGGAAAGGAAAGAGGTTAGGCCACTTGTGTGGGCTGATCCTGTGGAGCCTCCCCCTGCACATCACCACAGGCCCCTCCCCCTGTCCTGACCCACAACAGGGTGGAGTGGTGACCTCTTGCCTATACAGGCAGCTGCGGGCAATGGTTGGTGTCAGTGAGCTACTTCTGTAGACGCTGCTGGAGCTGGAAGAGAGTACATGAGTGTGTCTAGTCCAGTGCCCTGCTGTCCGGGGCACCCTGCTCTGTTTGAGTGCCTCCACAGTGCTCCATCATCCCCTTCTTGTTTTCAGCTCTAGTCTGGATGTCTGGTGTTTCACAAATGTCACCATGTCATTATTGTATCCATTTAAGGCAGTGGTTCTCAACCTGTGGATCGCGACAGATTTGGATTGAATGACCATTTCACAGGAGTCACCTAAGACCTTCGGAAAACACAGGTATTTATATTATGATTCATAACAGTAGCAAATTTACAGTTGTGAAGTAGCCACCAAAGTAATTTCATGACTGGGGCTCACCACAACATGAGGAACTGTATTAAAGGGTCACAGCATTAGGAAGGTTGAGAAACACTGATTTAAGGTCTCACTCTGTTGCTCAGGGGTTACTACTCTGGGAGAAGTCCATGGTGCTCAACCAGACTCAGTAAGGAACTGCTGGCCAGGGACCAGGCAGCAATTTTTCCATCCCATAGCTCCACAGCCAAGTTCATACCACAGCCAGTCATACCAAGTTCACAGCATGATCATACTCCAGTCTACATCACTACTCAGAGGCTAACATCTGCCCACCTCTGGCTGGCCAGGGGCCTTTCTTCCTGTCCTCCCTTCTGAGGGGGTGACTCAGAGTGCCACCTTTACTATCCAGTCCTATCCCAGAATCCAAACAAAGCAGGGTATCCAAGGGACCCTGAGTTCTATGACCAGAGTATCTGGGACATCAGCCTTCTTCCCTCACAGGCATTCAGGGTACAGAATTTCTCTAGGCTGGAGTGTGGCTGTCGTTTGCCCACCAGTCCGTGTTAGGGTGAACATCTTCCAGTCTACTGACTTTTAATGGCAGCACTTGGAGGTCCTTGTTCAGTGCAAGGTAACTCCCTAATAGGGTCCCAGCTACCTTGTCCGTCACTCAAAGGTGGTGGCTGCCCCACTTCTGTCCCCAACATGCAGGACTTTGCTTGCCCTTTTCTTCTATCTCACGGGCATTTTCTTCAGATATCTTGCATGGGCCTCCACCTTCTCGGTGCCCCGTCATCCTGCTCACCAGCCTACTCCATGCTAAGCAGATGCTTTGGGCGTCAGCTTCTGCTGAGGGTGTGCCCTTCCCATGGCAAGGAGACACAGATTTCCACTAATGGAGACACCCTTGACCCATGGATTGGCTGTTTCCAGTGCTGGTGGGAGGGTGTATCTGCAGGGTGTAACATCGCATCATGCTATCTTTCAGCAAGACGATTCTAGGTAACAGGAAGCCAACGGGTGGCCATTGGCAGACTGCTCCAGAAGAGTAGCTAATGGTGTCCTTAGAAAGAAGCGAGAGTGAGAAGAGGAGGAAGCTTGGGCTGTGGAGAAAGGCGCTCGTGTTTGGTGAGTGCTCTGCGCTCTTCCTCCTTGGAAACACTCTAGAGCAGCAGCTCTCAGCCTGTAGGTCTTGGCCCCTATAGGGGTTGTCTTAGTTGCGGTTTCTATTGCTGTGAAGAAACACCATGACTGTGGCAATCATTATAAAGAAAAAAACGTCTAATTGGGGTGGCTTGCATCTTCAGAGGTTTAGTCCATGATCACGGTGCAGTATGGTGGTGTGCAGGCAGACATGGTGCTGGAGTAGGAGCAGAGAGTGCTCATTTTAACCCCAGCAGGCAATATGGTTTGAGACAATGGGTGTGGCTTGAGCATATTTGAGACCTCAAAGCCTTCCTCCATAGTGATACACTTCCTCCAATAAGGCCACACCCACTCTAACAAAGCCACACCTCCTAATAGTGTCGTTCCCTTTGAGGGCCATTTTCTTTCAAACTACCACAGGGTGTGAATGACCCTTCCACAGGGTCACCTAAGACCATCAGAAAACACCAATATTTACATTACAATTCCTAATGGAGGCAAAAATTACAGTTATAAAGTAGCAGTGAAAATAATTTTATAGTTGGGGATTACCACAACATGAGGAACTGTATTAAAGGGTCACAGCATTAGGAAGTCTGAGAACCACTGCTTCTAGAGCCTGCATGGACTTGAGGCAAAAATCTGATGTGGTTTCACCCAGGTCCTGACAGAGGCTGAGACAGCTGCATCGAATGGGCCAGGCAAAGGGACGAGGTTTCTACACTTCACTCAGATGGCACAGCACTCGCAGCAGAGAGCTGTGGTACATGGTGTGTACGCATCTTCAGACAGGTGCAGCTCACGATGTGCCGTAGACTCAAGACACCCACCATGTCAGCGAGTGACCCAGAGCTATGAAGACATTTTGAGGATTTTCTAGAAGAACCACCAAGTTTTGGAGTGAGGTGTGAGCTCATCTTTGGTTACTGTGGACAGGCACTGATAATTCCTCCTTTGCAGATGCTAGCAGTGTTGCCACGCTGTTCCTGGGAGAGCCCTTCCTTTCTCTATTAAAGAGCATTAGTGCCTTGTCACAAATAATTGACTGTCTGTGCAGACCTCTATAGCTCTCTGTGTCCTCTGTTCTTGCCCCTCTGATCTGGGGGCGTGTCTAGATTCTCCTGTCCTGATTGCTTCTGTGACCCTGTAGCCCCCACAGTTTGCATGCCTGCGGAGCCAGCATCATGTGGGTGATGTCAGGGTCTGCCGACAGCCTGAGCATTATCTGGGCCCCCTTAGACCCATAGCTTCCAAGATTTGTAAGTTGCCTGATGACTGAACCTGGGAAAATACTTCCTAGGCAGCTCCATGTGACAGGGTGATCTGGAGGTAGCCCTCTTTTCAAAGAAAAGTCTTTAAAAATGAGTTCATAGTGCTCTGCCATGGAACATGTGGGTCTACCTGGTTCCTGGGATGTCCTCAAAGCATATTTACTGTTGTCCTGAGGCAAAATCTTTGCCCCCACCCCAACGCTGAGAATCGGATTTAGAGCTACGCAAGCACTTTCTCACTGAGCTATAGTCCCAACCCTTGGGTTCTTTTTCATGGAAAAATAAAAGGCAAGCATGCCTTCCTTAACCCCACTTCCACACAGACTTTTCTGACTAAATCGGAAGTTTTCCAAGTCTGTTTCTTCCCCCTGATTCTTCCTGTGAAGCCGGTGTCCAGAAATGAGCGTGGCACAGCTGGAGTGCCGCACTGCCCAGACATTTCCTCTGCAGAGAAGCCTTTCGCCTTTGGACTTACCCTCTCACAGCGTTGCAGGATGTGGGTGACATGCACACTTTGTCAGAGTATAATAGGAGTGGCCTCCAGCCTGGTCCTGATAGTGTCCTTGTCCGCGGCAGGAGCCTCCTGAGCACAGTGTTCACTGGTCACATTTCTGTAGGCGTTCTGCTCTGAGCTCTCACCAGGACTGCCCCTGAGCTCTGCTTACAGCATTCCAGGTCTTCTCTAGCCCACACCCCAAACACTTCCACATTTCTCCCACAAACCAGTTCCAAAGGCCTGAGCACCGTGTGGTTGGGTTTATTGTAAGAACAGCCCCACTTTTCAGGCAGTGATTACTGTAACTGTCAGACTTTGGTCACCATGACCAAAATACCAGACCTGCACAATACAAGGGAGGAAAGATTTATCTGGACTCAAGGTTTTGGAGGACTCATTCCATCATGGTAGGAAGACAAGACAGGGCAGCTTACACCATGCAGGGAGAAAATAGGAAGGGACGGGAAGGAGCCAGGATCCCCAAGGACCAGCCTCTAGCGATCTACTTCATTTAACTAGCTCCACCTTCTAAAGTTTCAAGAACTGACTAAAACATCTCCAGCTGGGGACCTGGGCTTTATAGTACATAACCCTGTGGGGCGATAGTTCACATTTAAAGCATAAGAGAGGGTCTTAAAGCGGGAAAAAATTTAGGTCATTCTAGACTTTCTGCATAGCTCAGCAAGTTTTACAAAGAGGCCATTGGTATTTTGATTGGTATCATGTTAGATCTATATACCAACTTAGAGGATAATTTACATCTTAACACTATTGAGTTTTTCATGACCTTTGCCCTGCTTATCTGTCTTCTTTAGTTTCTCTCAATTACCACAGCACTGTTGAACACATTTGTTCAATTTATTTCCATGTGTCTTTCTTTCTGGTGTTAATTAGGACTTTATTTTTTTATTTTTTCTGATTTTTTTCTATTAGCTTATATAATAGAGTTGAATTTTTGTCTGTTTGTTTCTCTCTAAAGTCTCACCAATTCATTTATTAATTCTGGTGGTGATTTTGTGGATTCTTTAGTCCCTTTCCCCAGAACTTATTTTTTAAACAATTTTTATTATAGTTCATTTATTTGTGTATTTGTGTGGGTGGGCATGTCATGATGTCCATGTGGACATCAGATGATAACTTTCAGGAGGTAGCGCTCCCTCTGTTCATCATATGGGTTCCAGGGAACTCAGGTCCTCCGGCTTGGCAGCAAATGCTTTTACTTGAGTCATTGTGCCGCTTCCCCAAACTTATTTGCTTAAAACATTAGCTGTTGACTATGTTGTTGTGTCCTAGGATCCATGACAATATGTAGCTCAACTGACCTCTGTTTCAAGGTTATCATCTATGGACCATCTACGGGTGGAGTCCAGATCTCATCCAAAGAGTTCTCTGGAGGGACAAAACCCAAGGAAGTGGTGTTCTGTGGATGGACCAGTGAGGGTCAGTGTCCCCAGGGATGGCAAGAGGCCAGAGACAGAGGGGGTATAGAAGTAAGAGTCAACAGTTGGCTTGTTGGGTAGGACAGGACATCGTGGGGGCCCTGGAGAACAAAGTACCAGATGTGATCTGTGTCTGTGTTACGGTGACTGTCATGAAGGAAGTGACCTCAGGGCAGCAGCAAGGACAGAGAAGGGCTCTGAGTAGCAGGGTAGTTGGGCGGGGCCTGTATCTATGGTATGTCCACCTGTACTTCTCCATTCCTGGATGTATATGAGTGTCCGTGTGCCCCTCAGATTCCCAGAGCCCCTGTTCCAGGGTCCTTGCAGGCACCAAAGCCCTCTTGTGCTCAAGCGCTTCCTGTAAAATCACATGTAGAGCCTACATACACCTCCATCATTCTAGACTTTTCCACAGACCATACTAGAAGAAGATGTAAACAGTTGGTACACTGACCTGTTTAGGGAATAACAAGAGCCATCTGTATTCATTGAGCAGACAGAATTTAAAGGTAGTTTTGATAGTTAATGGACTCTGCAGACGCAGAATCCTCAGGCACACACACATCTGCCCATTTCCATCCATACGAGTGTCTTCATCTTGAACTCTAACTCAACAGCCCGGGACTATTCTAGGCCCTTTACTTCCTTCTCTAGCACTTGAACCCCAGGCTTCTTGTCCTTAGATGCTTGATTATTGGTCATCCCTTATATCTGCTCCTTTCCACCACAGCCCTCCCTTCACCCTGGCTCAGCTCTCCTCACCTAACCCAACCTCTGTTGTGTTCCCCAGACTCGTATCTGGGGCTGGCAGAGCAGGGATACCGTAAGTCACAGTCAGTTGGCTTTTGTGCCTACGGCCAAACAAATGTCCCTAGACTCCAGCTACCTGTGTTTAGTTTACTTTCTTGGTTCCTCACCAGCCCTCCCTGAACTGTGTCGGCGTAGATGTCCTGTGTGTGGCTTTCGAGGAACATGCACTTTGTAAGAGTCTGTATCTGTGAATTTGCCTTCCTGTTAAAGTGTGTTGGGGACCCCCAAGTCAATGCCTGCTGTACTTTGTGGCCATTTACAGACAAATGTAGTCACTAGAGGTATGCTCCCCGGAGAGGTGAGCAGGCCACACTCTGAGTGACAAGAGTCTTATTGGAGGTTGTTTGTGCCACATTTTCACTCTGCTATCTAGTGCCCCTCTGTGTTAGGCAGCTGCCTGTCACTTATTGGAAAACTTGTAGGTTGCAGAGGTTTGTTCATGTGTGTTGAACTGCTGGCTATGGACACAGTGTTAACTAACCAGAACTGCACATTCCATCTTTGCTTAAAAAGAGCCAAGCACAACAAGGGGCGTGAGATAGGACCCAGAGGTCCATGAGCGCCTGACCCTGTGCAAGCCAAGGAGTGGCACAGAATTTGCTGGATGGCGGCATCCACAGAGGCCTACAACAGAAGCAGCTCCCTCAGTGACCATCCTCTGTGGGCTTTACGCTTCCTTGAGGCTTTGGGCTGGCGCTGGAAACTCGCTCACCCAACTCTTGTGATGAAGTCCATGGGTGACTGCGCCCCAATGGGTGGTCTAGGCACAGTGTGCATTTCCCCATCCTTTCACAATAGTGAACGCTTGGGTTCCTGGCAAGGTCTCCTGAGCTTGAGTTCCACAGTAGGATTTTGAAATCTGAGGGTTCACAGACACCCAGCTTCTTGAGCCACAGCCTGCCTCCATGGCTTACTGCCTGTAGCCAGATGGCCTGGGCCTCCAGGGTCTGCCAGCCCCAGATAGGATCTGAGCACGGCTGTCTGTTCTCTTGAGGGCACAGTGTATCCGTGGGGAAAATCTGTTGCGGGAAACTCTTCACCAGTGAGTGACCCAGTAGTTCTCTTTTGGGTTTTTTCTGACTTTTTTTCCTTTCCTTGTAGTGAGACATCAACCCCGCCCACACCTGTAGCGCTGACCATGCTTGTGAGGACATGATGGGGAGTGAATTTAGGTCTGGGGTCCGGGCAGGTGGCTCTCTCTTGCGTCTGTCCGGTTGGGTCACAGGGAGCAGCCTGAGTGGATCCTTAGAGCGTGAGCTTGTGGCCGCCATCTGCTTCTTATGTCAGTGACTTTTCCCCGAAATGAATTTAACATTTGAACCCAGCCCCGTGAATCCTTATCCGTGCCCCGCATTTCCTCTTTAAAAAATTGTTTATTTATGTATTGTGACTACTATTGATAGTAGTAGTAGGTGTGTGTGTGCGTGTGTGTGTGCAGGTGTGTGTATACGTGTGTGCATGTGTGTGTGTGCATGTGTGTGTATACGTGTGTGCATGGGTGTATATGCGTGTGTGCATGTGTGTGCATGTGTGTATATGCGTGTGTGTGCATGTGTGTGTGTGTGTGCATGTGTATGTGCATGCTGATGTGCGCAAGTGCATGGCTGAGTGCTGGCATGTGCTGTCATGGTGCCCATGTGAAGGTCATAGGACAGTTTTCAGAATTCTCCCCTTCTCCTGTGGGTTATGGGGACTGAACTCAGTGGTCACACTTGTATGACATCTTGCTAGGATTTCTTTTTTTAAAGAAAGAGACAGGATTACAGGATCCAAGGATGGCCTTGAACTTGATATGTAGTTGAGAGTGACCTTGAAACTCTGATTGTCCTGCCTTCACCTCCTGTATGCTGAGATTACCAGTATGTGCCACTGTGCCTGGTTTTATGCTGTGCTTGGGTTGAGCCTGTGGTTTTAGATACATTAGGCAAGCATCCTTTCTACTGTGTTACATCCCCAACCCTGGCTTTTCCCATCAATTTCCAAAACTTCTAACATGTTCTCATTATAGATCTTGGCACTCAGTCTGAGAAAGGATACAGCTATATATTTTTATCCATATAATAATTCAATTTATTTTCATACCTAGTTTTTGCTATAAAAAATATCAAGGTCTGGAGAGATGGCTCAATGAATAAAGTGCTTGCTGAGCAACAGTGGAAACCAGAGTCCAGATTGCCAGAATCCATGTAAGAGCCAGACAGGTGTGTCAGGCAGGGTGGTGGTGGCACATGCCTTTAGACCCAGCACTTGGGAGGCAGAGACAGTCAGATCTCTGTGAGTTCAAAGCTACCCTAGTCTATAGAGTGAGTTCCAGGACAGGCTCCAAAGCTGCATAGAAACCCTGTCTCAAAAAGAAAGAAAGGAAGGAAGGAAGGAAGGAAGGAAGGAAGGGAGGAAGGAAGGAAGGAAGTTGGAAATCAGGGGATAGAGTGATGTGTCAGCAGTTAAAAACACCTGCTGCTCTTCTAGAAGCCCTGGGTTTGTTTCCCAGGATCCACATGGGGGCTCACAACTGTCTGTAGCTCCAGTTATAAAGAATCCAACTTTCTCTTCTGGCCTCTTCAGGCATTCCATACACGTGGTGCGTAGACATGCATGCGGGTAAAACACCCACACACATGATCTAGGAATAAATAAATATAGAGGAAAGGAACTGGAGGCCAACTGGCTGCATGGTGAACCTCTTTCTCAAAGGAGAGACAGGGCCAGCGAGGTGGCTCTGGAAGTTGGTGCGCATGGCGCAAGGAGGGAACTGACTTCCACAGGTTGTCCTCTGACCCCCACACATCTACTGTGGCATGTGCGCCCCCACACACTCCCAACCTCATACAGATAGCAAATATGTATAGCACTTTAAAGAAGCCTGTGATATACACACAGAGCCAGACACGTGTGGGAAAGTGTGAACACATGTCCGCATACATGTCTGCTGTGTGCCTCAGCTGTGTGTCATTGTCTTACAAGTGCCCTACAAATGCTTTGACATCAGGGCACATTATGGCTGGAAGGATTATGTCCCTCCAGAAGTCACATTGGAACTTAACCTACAGTCACAAGGATTCTGTCCGTGTATAGATTCTTTCTGTACAGAAAGCCTTAAGGGAGAGAGTGGCCTCCCCTCTACCATGTGAAGCAGCAATCAGGTACCACGGGCACAGGAGGCATCAGACAAGAAGTGTGCCAGTGCCAGGTTCTACAGCTGTGAGGAACATGTGATGTTTAGTTGGAACTTGCCTACCTGTGGTATTTAGTGATAGCAACAGAGGCTGAGCTAAGGGTCATCTTGTCTCCTCAACAGGGTAGGCATGGCCACCACCTTCTTGGAGAGCTGCCAGGCAGGGTTTTCTGAACTGACAGAACACTGGGACATACATGTTAGGTGGCTGTCCTGAGTGCTGTGA
The DNA here is from genome assembly GCF_017639785.1 of Mesocricetus auratus. Taxonomy (NCBI): domain Eukaryota; kingdom Metazoa; phylum Chordata; class Mammalia; order Rodentia; family Cricetidae; genus Mesocricetus; species Mesocricetus auratus. The sequence continues at coordinate 13,787,100 of NW_024429190.1, read as the reverse complement.
CAGAGAGGGTGGGGACAGTCTGGTCTGGGCAACTCTGGTGGCTGAGAGAAGAATAAGAAATGGGTGGTGCCGGGCGGTGGTGGCGCACGCCTTTAATCCCAGCACTCGGGAGGCAGAGGCAGGCGGATCTCTGTGAGTTTGAGGCCGGGCTGGACTGATAGCCTCCGAAACAATACAGAGAAACCCTGTCTCGTAAAAACCAAAAAAAAAAAAAAAAAAAAAAAAAAAAAAAAGAAAGAAAGAAAAAAGAAATGGGTGGTGAGTTGGCTTAGCAGGCAAAGGTCCTGACAACTTGAGTTTTATCCCCAGGACTCACATGGTGGAAGGAGAGATCCAACTCCCAGAAGTGTCTCCTCTGGCCTCCACACGCACACATATAACTTTAAAATTATAGGAAGTAGCCGGGTGGTGGTGGTGCACGCCTTTAATCCCAGCACTCAGGAGGCAGAGGCAGGCGGATCTCTGTGAGTTCGAGGCCGGGCTGGACCGATAGCCTCCAAAACAATACAGAGAAACCCTGTCGCGTAAAAACCAAAAAAAAAAAAAAAATTATAGGAAGTAGAAATTCTTGTCATGACTTCTAGTCCTAGCCACTCCTCTCCAGCCTCAGTTTCCCCATATGTCCTTCCCAGGCACTCAGACCACTTGGAGAGGGCAGAGCTCTCTGTGACCTTTCCTCTACAGTAGGGCTTGTGCCACAAACCCTCCTTCTGCCAGCATTGCCATGAGGCCATACACCCAGCGGGCTCAACCTGACATGGTTAGAGATGGGCAGACAGCGGGCCCTTAGGTGGAGAAGCCACTGTACCTCAGGAGAGGACAAGGGCAACCTTTTGTGTGCTCTGCCCAGGTGTGCCTGCTGGCAGGAGTCTGGACCCACTATCTGTGGGACTGTTCCCTCCAGCAGGACAGCCAGGTTGTAGGAGGGAGAAACTGGGGAGCGTCTGACTGCTCTTTGGTGGCTTCTGCCTGGCACAGGAATGGGAAGCTGTGCTGTAAAGGAAACTGTCCTTAGCTCTGGGCAGTGTCAGCCACAGGTGTGGCAGGAAAGGGGTCCGGCCTTCCTGATGTTCAGTGGCTCCCACGGAAGCAAGTGTGCATATGTGACAGTTATGTAAGCACTGATGAATGAAGCTGCTCGCTCATGCTGCATGTGTGCAGACAGACCACGCGCAGTTTCATATTTTAAATATTTCATTTGTTGGTTTGTGTGTGTGTGTGTGTATGACTTTATGTGTTCTGCATGTGAGTAGATGAATGTGGGGGCCATAAAGTGTCATAGTCTCTGGAGCTGGCAGTACAGGCAATTGATAGCCCCTGATGGGAACCAAACCTGGATCCTCTGTAAGAGCAGTGCGCACTCTTAACTTCTGAACCATCTCTTCAACCCCAATACGTTCATCCTTGCATTGGTGCACATTAGCTTTTTGGAAAGAGTTTGCTGGGTAGCTCAGGTTGTTTTTTTTAACTCATTGCCTCAGACTCCCAGGAGTTACAGGCTTGGGCCATCATGCCCAGTTTGCTGATGTATTTTTGCAGAGATGTACTTATGCATATTTGGCCAGCTGCCATATATGTGTTGGATACATGTTCTGTGTGGGCATTGTATGGGTTTGCTTGTACATGTGATTGTGTATACACATCAGTGCAGATTTATACATGTGTGAACCTGTGACTTTACTCCATGTACATGTTCTAACATGTGTCTACTTCTCTGCACATGTGTCATGTGTAAGCATGTATGCTTGTGGGGGTATACCCACGTGTGCATTCATGTACATATGCGTTTCAGCATGTTCCATATTTGTACATTTAGTTGCTATGTGAGTGTGGACAGGTATGCCACATGTGAGAATGTATATGCATATGTATGTGTGTGCATAGGTGTGTGTGTGTGTGTGTGTGTGTGTGAGTTCACCATGGTAGACCTCTGACTGGGATGCTAGTAGGAACCTGAACTCAGTGCCATTGCCCTGCCTCTGGACTCCTCAGCAGGCTCTGTGTGCCTAGACTCCAGTGCCCCTCTGAATTTAACCTTCACCAGCCAGGGCCATCAGAGGCCTGTGCGACCTGGTGTAAATACAGCAATCCACACTTCAGATAAATACAAGATGCATCAAAAGATTTAAGGCACCTGTTGTGTATTTAAAAGAATTATATCTTGTTTATGGTTTGGTATAAAATGCGCAGCTGATTTATATAGTGGCTGGTCCATCGCTGAGGAAATCTCATTTCAATCATAAATGGCAGGGTTTGATTTAAGAATTCATTCTTTAATGGGTCTGCAATGTTCAAATTTAAACCCATTCAATTCATCAGCCAAATATTCAATATGGGCACAGGGAACTCATTTAGGCAAACAGAGACTTTTAATATAAATTTTCCGGGAGATTTCTCCATCGATTCCGCAGTTTAGTGCAAAATGATTTGTGCGATACATTCTTGGGGATCAATGCTGCCGGTCAATGGCTCCTATAAAACTGCCTCCCCCACATGCGGGTCAAGGAACTTTGGCTTCCAGGGAGTAGCTCTGGGGCTTCATGTGGCACCCACGGACACAGTGCACCCAGGCTTGCACTGAGATCTTGAATGGGCGCTTCTTACCCCTCCAGTTGATTTGTTGTCCAAGTAGCCAGAGACTCTGAGACTGGGGGCTGGTTCCTCCCATGGCCCTTATTCTGCAGCTGATGGGATGTTTTCCAGCAGAGCCCATCTGTGTCTCAGGACCCAGTGGGGGACTTGAGAGATAAGTGCCCTGGCTTCATATGTGCCAGGGGTTACATTGGGGGGAGTCCTATTAGCTTTCCTGGTCACGATTAGCTGTGGGCTAGTAACGGAAGGGTCTTTGGGTAACTGCCTCTAGTAAAGGAAGGGTCTTTGGGTAACTGCCTCTATCTAGTAAAGGAAGGGCCTTTGGGTAACTGCCTCTAGTAACGGAAGGGTCTTTGGGTAACTGCCTCTGTGGCTGTCTCCATGCCCAAGCACTTGTCTCTGGGATAGATGGGGGTTGAAGTGTTCTCAGCTGTGGAAACCTGGAGCCTCCTGGGGAGGGGGCAGACTGATTGCTGAAGGCCAAAGCATCACATATGATGGAAGAGTTGGGTCCCGACACTCAGGGGTTTCTAATGGTCCAGCGAACAGGACTCCACATTCCTCGAATCCCAGTTCATGTTGTACTCTAAAGAGCAAGCTGAACACGAGGAGGAAGGGCCATGCCAAGGCTGGCACAGGGTCACACCATGAGAGTAGGGGTCATCCTATGCCCCTGGTTTCGGTGGCAGGTACAAGTGTGTACCCATGTGAGTCTGAGAATCTACCCTGTACTTGTGCAAGTGTATGTTTTCTTTCTGGAGTTGAGGGATCAAGATGAATTAGGATAGTTCATGGACTCCATTCTGTAACCACAGGTGAGGCTCCAGGGATGTGCCCAAGGTCCCTGGGCAAGGGCCAAGGCCATGTACTCAGGCCTTTTTCCCTGCGGCTGGGAGGAGCTAGGCTATACCCGTGGGCATCATGCAGTGATAAGGAAGAAATCACAGGCCATTTCTTCTGCAGTACCCTCAAGCAAGGGGCGGGGTCCCTGAGCCTTGGAAGCCTGAAGGACATCTGGTTTGTTCCCTCCACCTCCCTGATGCTGCTGCAGGGCCCGGGAGCAGGAGGGCGTCTGGAGCCCGGGCTAGAGGTGGTGGTGGTGGTCAAATGGGCCACAGAGTTCGGCAGGCCAGTCCACTTAGCACTGACGGGGCCAGTCATGTTTCCTCCTCCCTGCCAAAGAGCTGCTGCCAACTCAGATCAGGATAAATCGGTCAAGTGACCCTGCTGACTTGGTAACCACAGCTCTTAAGTTGGGAGCACTTCCCAGGCCATCACTGTGCCAGCACAACCCACACCCCAATCCCACCCTGGCCCCGTAGGCTGCCCCAACACCTGACCTGCAAGGAGTGGCTGGCCATCTGAATGAGGGTGGTTGTCACCCTGGGGATGGGATTTCAGGCCCCAGAGTTATGGTTAGGAAGGCTGGTGGGACGCTCAGCACCAAAGATCTGAGGTCATGGGTGATCTCAGGGAAGCCACAGTGGGTGTGGCTAAGCCACCTGCCTTGTTGGAACACAAGGCTGAGGGAAGGTTGAGGTGCTGTGTGGGAGTCCAGGCCCCAGGTTCTACGTCCAGGAGGCCAACGCCTGCCTTGGGTACAGCATCACTCCCCTGAGCTCCAAGAGGCCTGGAGCAGGTGTTCTGAGTCCCACAGTGCTTCTGCTCCAGGAAGCAAAGCCTTGACCGTCAGGGGTAGGACCATTCACTTCTCCAGAAGGAGGTGGCCACCACACCCAGCTACTCTGAGGCCAAGTGATGCCTGCTCCTGGTGCCTTGTCCCTGTGTCCTAAGCCTGCTGCTTCCTCAGCCAGCCTGGTGCACAAGGACCCTCCAGGAATGAAGAGCGGAGCCCATATTGATTTCATTTCCAAATTATTAATCAAATCCACAGCTCAATAGAAATATTGTATTGTTCAGCTTGGGCAGATCTGAATGGCTCTCCCTCGGGCAAGGAGCAGGGGCCGGTGAAGGACAGAGGGTGATAAATGGGGATGAGGCCACTGGGTGCTGGCAGAGGAACAGCTTCTCCCCTGTCCCTGCCTTCTCGTGGCTTTCCTACCTGCCCAGAGTGCTAGGAGGCCTGGGAAGTGGGTATAGATGGTGCTGCTAGGCCAGCAGGGGCTTCAGCAGCCTTCTATGATGGGAGTTGGCGGAAGGGTCAGGCTCAAGGGCTTAGCTGAGCAGCCTTTTGGCCTAGTCTGAAGTTGGAACCATCACATCTGTTCTCATGGGGCCCAAGGGTTTCCTGTGGCCCTCCTCACCTGTGACCACTCTTTACTCCCTCCAGTGAGAAAGGGCAGGATCCTGGGACTCACACACAGAACTAAAACCCTTCCCACACTGATGCCTGCAGGGAAAAAGGGCATCTAACAGGCCATGGTTCTCTGGGAAGGAAAGGACCAGGTGGACCATTGAAGAAATTCCACATTTGCATCTGAGGTTGAGCATGGGGCCTGGGGCAGGGGCAGGTGGAAGCGGCAAGTAGGGGTATAAGAAAGATCAAGGGGGCAGCAGAGCTCCGAGGCGGTGCCGCCAGGAGGCAGAGGAACAAAGGTGCACTCGTCTTGCTTAGGCCCTGATCTGAGCACACTAATTATGTACAGATAAGACACCCAAGAAGGTCACCTGCTGGGGTGACTGGCTGAGGACTGCGTGGGCACTCAGGTACATGGTGTTCTTCTTTGCCCCAAAATACACCCTGGAGCAGAGAACAGAAGGGAGTTAGGATCAGGGCCAGGGTGTCCATTTGTGTCTACTGGAATGGGCTTCTCTGGGGTGGAATCAGGAAGTGGGGAGACAGGGGTCCTGGGTGTCCCATGGAGAGGGTTCCCTATAAAAAGGCGTTCCCATGTGAACCAGTCCGTGTGGCTGAATAATCTGAGCATTTGGCAAAAGAAGACAAGTGCCAGGCAGTGGTGGTGCAGCCTTTAATGCCAGCACTTGGGAGGCAAAGGCAGGGGGATCTCTGTGAGTTCGAGGCCAACCTGGTCTACAAGGTGAACTCCAGGACAGTTAAGGCTGTTACACAGAGAAACCGTGTCTCAGAAAATGAGGAGGAGGAGGAAGAAGAAGAGGAAGAAAGAGGAGGAGGGAGCAGCAGGGCGGGGGCCATATGGAGAACTGGAGACTCCTGGACCTCTAGGGGAGTATTGGCCATGGGCCCTACTCTCTCCATGAAATACATATGGTGTCCCCCTAACAGGGTCCCTCACTAAGCCCCTTTTACCCACAGGCCCTCCATGCTTCTGTCACGAGTCTTTTCCCTTTCTTATCTTAGAGCCCCTGGTCTTGGTCCTTTCTGTACTGTCCCTTGACAGTTGCCTCTCCAGGAGACCCTCTGGGGAGCCTGCTTAAGCAACTGCCAGAGGGCATGGGAGTGTGGGAGGGCACACAGCTGCTGAGCTTGGATGGCAGAGCTGCCTTGGGCTCAGGTGCCAGCAGGCTCTCATTCTGGTTCCAGCGCAGTTCTTAGACAAGTGCTTAGTTTGGACTTAGGTGTCTCATGGTCAGTGCAGCTCTTGGCCACTCTTACTAATCAAGACAGAAGTCACCCTGGGTCCCTAAGGTGGGTCTGTCTCTGAGGTGTGGAAAATCTTCTTGAGTACTTCTATCCACACCCCAATACCCGGAGTGCAGTGGTGAATCACATGGTAGCTCCCAGAGTCTAACTTGGCTTTGAACACAGAAGGGGCTTGGGCTGTGTGCTGGTCAGTAGGCAGTGAATGGGCCCTGCTGATTGGGCCTTTCCTTGCTTCATACCCAGCAGGCCAGGGAGGCTGAAGCCAATAGAAGTGGGCTGGTGACTGCAAGGATCCAGTCATATCCATCCATCCATCCATCCATCCATCCATCCATCCATCCATCCATCTATCTATCTATCTATTTATCTTTCTATCACTAGTGTAGCTTTGGCTGTAGACCAGGCTGGTCTTGAACTCACAGAGATCTGCCTGCCATCGTATCTAGCCCAAAAGGCATTGGGTCTTCTTTTTGTTGTTATTTTTGTTTGTTTGTTTGTTTTGTTTGCTCTGTTTTTCTTTGTTTGAGACAGGGTTTCTCTGTATAGTTTTGGTTATCCTGGAACTCACTCTGTAGACCAGGTTGGCCTTGAACTATTTTTGGTTTTTCAAGACAGGTTTTCTTTGTGTAGCCTTGGCTATCCTAGAACTCGCTCTGTAAACCAGGCTGTCTTTGATCTCACAGAGATCCCCCTGCCTCTGTCTCTTGAGTGCTGGAATTAAAGGCCTGTGCCACCACCACCCAGCTCTGGGCTATGTCTTAACACAACCAGACAGTATTCCAAGTATTGCTTCAAAATGACTGTCACGTTGAGAACAGGTGCCAGTGGGCTCCTCATGCCTTCCCAAGTCTGGCCACTCTCATAAACATTCAGTATGTGGCTCCCCTTCCTCAAGGCTTCCAAAGGCATGCATACTGACCAGTGAGTGTGGCAACTCTTTAAGGAGTCCCTCTGAGAGGGTGCTGCGCTCACAGGGGTGGAGTACTGTGCATGATGGACACCCCAGGCTCCCACTTTGTTAGTATGGGATCAGGCAAAAGCCGTTGTCCCCGTGGCCTGAAGCTATTGCAGAGGCCCACTCTTGGGTGACTAAAGAGCCAGGGAGCAGGAGACAGCCTAGCTCTCTGTGTCCTGTGTGCCACTAGATGGAAGCTGCTACTTCCTGGGAGTCAGGGAGAGGGGAAGATGGCGTCAGGCCTCTAAAGGCAGGAACCCGGTCCGTCTGGGCCCTCAGACTTCCCACACTGTATTAATTACTTTTTCTTGTCACTGTTAGCAAATACTTGACAAGGAAGCAAATTAAAGGAGGAAGGATTTCTTTGGGCTCACTAGGAGGGTCTGGTCCATCATGTCAGGGAAGGCATGGTGGAGTTCCTGGTGTTGGAGTATGTGACTAGACTCCTCTTCTGGTCAAGGAGCAGAGACCTAGGGCTAGAGTGAGGCAGCCTATACTCCAGAAGTCCCCTCCCCATGACCCAATTCCTCCAACTTCCTCCAGCAAGGCCTCCAAGTTCCACAACCTCCCCAGTCAGCACCATGCCCTGGGGACCAAATACTCAAACCCATGAGCCTGTGGAGGACATTCATATCTGTAGAGCAACATACATCTATTCCTGTATGCCGGGAGTACTACTCGAGTCTCTCTTCCCTGGTGACGGAAGCGGAGTAGGGATGGAGGAGGAACCGCAAGAGCCTCCCTCCAGAAGCAACTTCAGCATCCCAGGGGACCTTTAGGGTCTGTGCATCTGTCAGATGGCTGCCTGGTTGGTGAGGTCCTGTTGGAGAGCGGGGCCAGGGACTGTGGGAAGGGGTGAGTCAGACTGCAGAGAGCCTCGGGTGCCTGTGATCACAGCCCTGGTGTTGTCTTGTAGACTGTCCACTGGACTATATTCCTGCCCCCCATCTATCCTGGGCATAGACAGTCCTGTAGAGGTGCTTTTATCACAAAGGGTGGCCTTGAGACCTTTGAGGTGCCCCACATCCACTGCCATGATGCCCTACAAGGGGTCTCCTTGCTCAGTCTGGCCTCCCTGTTTGCAGCTACAAGAGGAGGGGCAGCCTGATGACTCGGACTGGTGGCCTGAGATAATTCACTTTCTCCCCCAGTGTTGAAACGAGTCAATTTTTCAAACCACATTTGCTCTCTTATTGTTTATTTTCGGGCAGCAGCAGCAATTTTCGAGGCGGCTGCCACTGCCCACCACGGCTATCTTGTGGGTCACCTGTCATTCCAGAAGGTCAGCCGCTCATTCAGAGTTCCATCATTCTTCCCATAAGCAGGCAAATACCATTTCATCTCCACAGCCCTCGCTAGGCTAGAGAACCCCCCCCCCCACCTCTTTCCTGGCCTGGGATTGACAGCATTCTGTTGTGCCCTGCCCCACAACCACTTAAGAGGTTTCTGTTCCGGCCTTACTGAGAGGCGGGGCTCTGGACTCAGCTCCCGAAGGCCCTCCTGTCCCTACCTTTTAGGGTGGAATTATCTAATTACGATTGTCCTGCATGACTGGGCTCAGCCACCATGGCTAGGATGCTACCCTCCACTATTCCCTGCCTGAGGTGGGCCTGGGCCTAGGCCTGGTGTGGAACCACACTCCACCCTCGCATCGCCCTGGCCTCTCACTCAGGGATCAGCTTACCTGACAAACCATTTCTTTCCATTGGGCATTTTGAGCTGATGGCTTTCAGGCCAGACCCCATTAGCAGAGCTGCTGAATTCTGGGTTACCCCCAGGAGGTCTCTGTGTCCTACCTACCATCCCTCATGCCCTAACTCTGGGTGGCCAGGGACTTGGGCCCTTCTGCACAGTTTAGCCCAATCCTAACCTGCACTTTGGGGGAATCTCTGCACCCATTGACAGACAGGGAACAGAGGGCAGCTGGGGACGCTTTGCCCAGCTGGTTCCGGGTTTGATTATGGGGGTGGCATAAGGGTCTCTCATCCCTCCTTCCAGGCGGTCATCTGAAGGGCAGCTGAGTCCCTGAGCCTGAGTTTGTGCCCACCTTTCTGAGAGCTCCTAGCATCCTGTATGTGTTGTCACAAGATGTGAAAATGCAGCATTTCAGAAACTGGGCAGGAGGGGGGCCATAGAGCAAGTAGCCTGGGCCCACTGTGGTCACAGCCAGATGACTAACCATGCACCCCCCACCATTGATTCATGTCCAGATCACACTGGTGTGGCTTCCCGGGGTACCTGTGGATCTCAAGATCTGGGGAAGACAAATGACTCAAGGATTGCTTATGGCTGTCTTAGGACAGGGTGTCTTGGTTACGTATAGGGCAGCTGATTCCAGGGCCACCCCTGTGTGACCCAGGAGGATGGGGCTAGGAGCACATGATCCCTACTGGCCAGAGCACTCTAACACTAACCCTGAGGCAATGTGCTCATCTTGCCTGCTCTGGGCCTGTCCAGACTCTTAAGAGGACTTAAGAGTTCCAGGGTCAGGAAAGCCTATTGCCCACCCACATCCAGGGTCTAGCCTCCAGGTGAGGACAGAGGTGCGTGTGGCCTGAGTGGGAACGGGGTGTGTGTGTGCACAGTGGGAGACAGTGTGTGAAGGAGCCAGAGAGGCGAGAGCGTATGGGGTCAGCTATTTATTTATTTATCTACTTATTTATTTGTTTTTCGAGACAGGGTTTCTCTGTATTGTTTTGGAGGCTGCCCTGGAACTTGCTCAGTAGACCAGGCTGGCCTCGAACTCACAGAGATCCACCTGTCTCTGCCCTCCGAGTGGCTGGGATTAAAAGCGTGCACCACCAACACCTGACTTGGGGTCAGCTGTATCAGGAGGGAAGAAACATGGCCAAAACCATTTGCTATTCAGGCTTTTACTCCTAAGGATCAGCATTCAAGATCATTGGCCCCAGGAAGGATGTGTACAGATGGATCTCTCTCTCTCTCTCTCTCTCTCTCTCTCTCTCTCTCTCTCTCTCTGTCTCTCTGTCTCTCTCTCCTTTCTCTCTTTCTCTCTCTCTCTCTCCTCTCTCCTCTCTCTTTCTCTTTCTCTCTCTTTCTCTGTCTCTCTCTCACCTCTCTCACTGTGTGTGTGGCATGACGTTTGTGTGTCTGCATTTCATGTGTGTTATCTGAGGCAAGGAAGTTGGGCGGAAGCAGAGGTGAAACGGGGAGGGGGTATCCCAGTTTTTATCCAGGCTGAGGTAAAGGGGTCCTTCTTTCAAACATGGGGCCATTGTACAAATCTTCCTCAGTTGACCACAGGTGCTGATCTAGGCAGTCCGTCTAGCTGGCTCAGCCAGACACCCCCAAACCGAGCTGTTTCGTCTCCCACTCTTTCCAAGGCTGTGAAGCCTGAGATCACTCACTTGGCACCTCATCTGGTCAGTGAAATGCTTAGAATATCTTTCTGGTCCTGTTATGGGAGAGATCAAGCATGAAATTCATTCTCTTGTGGGCTCCTAGTTGGCTGGCCCATCCCCATGGGGTGGCATTTCCAGAACATTGTTGTCCCTTGATGGGGCTCAAGGATGGAATGAGTCAGGAGGTCTGGCTCGGCACACCCGGGTTTGCTGTGTGCGGCGTCTGGCTGTTCTCTGCTGACTTCCTCCACTGGTCTATGGGTCCTTGTTTGTGGAGCCCTGACCTCTTCCTAGGTAACACCAGGTTCTGCTTTGTGTGGTCCTCACTTGTTCACCTCTAACAGACTGGATACGCTCAGCCTTGCAGGGGCCTAAGACCTGACCCCCATATGACTGCAGGCCATGAGAGGAGGGACTGAGTGATCAAATCAGGGTTAATTAGAAGGCAGATGGTATTCAGCTAGGATGGTGCCTGGGTAGCAGAGGCTCCTCAGGAAATCCACAGGAAAAAGTCCTCTGTCCTAGAGGAAAGGGGAAGCTTCCTGGTATTCATCAAAGGCTGCCCCCAGACTTCTCCATACCCATATAATAGCTCCCAGACCAGACCGCTGCTTGAAGTAGACCATAAGCTCTGCAGAATAAGTATTTGGCTATCTCCCTATCCATCCACTCATCCATCCACCATCCATTTATCTACTTATTCATTCACCAATCTGTGCAACCAAGATCTACCCATCTACCTCTCCATCCATCCATCCATCCACTCATCCAACTATCTGCCCCATCTATTTATCCATATACCCACTCATTATCCAACAATAATCCACTCATCTATATACCTACCCATCCATCTACTCCATTCATCCATTTACTCACCCACCCATCTATCTACCCACCTACTCATTCATCCATCCACCTATTAATCCAATAATCCATCAGCCATCTATCCACCTACTATCCACCAACCAACTCCATCTATCAATCCATCTACCTATCCATCCATCATCAATTCATCTATCCCATCTATCCACCCACCCATTCATCTACCCATCCATCTACTGATCTACCCACCCATCCATATATTTATTATTCACTCACATAGCCACTCATCCATCCATCATCTACTCATTTGTCCCATCTGTCCTGTAATCTACTCATTCACCTACCCACCTACACATTCATCTATCAATTATTCATCTATCTATCCACAATCCACTGATCTTGTATCCATCTTCCACCCATCTATTCTCTCATTCATCCATCACATGCATATATACGCCCATTCAACATCCATCCACAGCATCCATTTGTGCACCTAACCTCTCAGCCACTCATTTACATATCCACAAACTCATCCTTTCACTCACCCACCCATCTACACCTTCATCTACTCAACCATCCACCCACCCACCCACCCACCCACCCACCCACCCACCCATCCATCCATCCATCCATCCATCCATCCATCCATCCATCCATCCATCATAACCAGCCATCTACCTATGGACCCACTCACCTTTCCATCCACCCAGCCACCCACCTACCCATCTATTCATCCACCCAGCCACCCACCTATCCATCTATCTATCCACCCAGCCACCCACCTATCCATTCATAGATCCGCAAACATCTACAGGACACCAGTGAGATTAGGTTATCATCTTGGAGATGGCTAAGGGGCTTATGCCAAGGTCTCAGTGCTACAGGGAACCCCACTTCTGCATGCAGATGACAACATGGTGTAAAGCAGGTCAGCAACAAGGTTGTGTCTAGAAAGTTCACCATGGGCTTACTGGGGCCTAACTTAGGGACTCCTTGGCATATTTGCTCTGATGCTGCTCCAAGAAAGAGCCTCAGTCTCCCTGGTAGCCTTCCTTGCCTCATTCCCTACTGTTTGGTAGCCTCAGTCTCCCTGGTAGCCTTCCTTGCCTCATTCCCTACTGTTTGGTAGCTGTCTCACCCCAACTCCTGCCTTCTTGCAATAAATGTCCAGCGGGCGTAGATGGAGCTGAGTAAGGGGATGCTGCCCCCAGACCTCCTTTCAAGACCCCCAGAGGGTGGGAATATCCTGTGGTTACCTGGAACCCACTCCATTCCACCTCTGCACAGAAGGACACCCATCTCTGTTTCCAGTCTTTGTCTGCTCCTGCCCAGTGCCAGGCAGGTTTGCTGCAGCCGCTCAGTCCCAGCCTTGGAATGGTCCAGGCAGGTTTGTAAACAGCCTGTGGCCCAGGGAGAGATGGAGGCCGCAGCATGGGTGGGGAGGAGAGGCAAGCAGCCCGCATACACCCCTGCACATGCATGCCGCAGTGAGAAGGAAAGATAACTGATGGGCCGTATTTTAAGGCATATTAACCCAATTACAAGTATATTTTTACAATCGTGGCTCGGGCATTCATCACGCCACGTTTATTAGCCCCGAGCCGGGCTGTGTCAAATGAAGGCTGTGAAACAGGAGTGTTTCATTATGCTCTGCCTGCACTGGCTCCATCCCGTGACTCCTAAACCGCATGATTTTATCAAAATCTTCGGAAATTGAAGCAATCACTAAAAGGTGTCGGGGAATTAAAATGTTCTGTCTTGGTGAAAGAGATACACTTCTTGTAACATATATCAGTAGCTCTTTTTTTTTTTTAAAGACACATTACTATGCAGAGAAAAGGCGTCAAACGCAGGAGGGGGGCTTCCAGAAGGATCTGCAACAGCAATTCTTCATGCTTAAAAATTGTCCTCTGAGGGACATACTGCCAGTGAGAGCTTTCTTTCTCTCTCTCTCTCTCTCTCTCTCTCTCTCTCTCTCTCTCTCTCTCTCTCTCTCTCTCTCTCCCTCCCTCTCTGTTTTTTCAATTTTCTTTTCATCCTTATTGTTTGCTTCTGGGGTGGGGGGTCTGACAATCTCTGTTCTGGCAAAATGCATTTCAACCGGCCAGGAGTGGGGTCCCACCATCTGCACCCCTTTAGGGGAGGAAGCTGTCAGACTATGTGTCTGTGTCTGTCTGTCCCAGTCTTTCTAACCACTGATGGTCTGTGGTCTAGCTTCCCTGCCCTCAGGCTGAGAGCTGTGGGTGTCACAGCCTGGCCTAGAGCCCTACAAATACCACCCAACTGTTACCTTTCCACCCCACTGCAGCATGCATGCATGGGGGTGCATGCTGGGCTGTGCTCACTGCTCTGTGGGGGTATTTGGGGTGCAGCATAGCAGATCTCTCAAACGGCACCTTCTAGATCCATAGGGCTGTACCACTCAGCCTTTGGCTTCCCACAACTGGCCTATGACAAAACTTCACCAACTTCTCCCATCACCTCTGAAGCCACCTGGGGTACTGACAGCAGGAGCATACATGCCGGGTGTGGCTTCTGCAGCTGCAATGACCCCACAGTTCATGGTTTGTCATCTCCCTGACAACGTTCAGGGTCACCTAAGTTTGCTGCTGTTAGGTGGGTACCGAGGGAGGGTCATCTTGGGCAGTTCAAGAGGAGGGAGCCTGCAGCACCTCTGTTACTCGAGGATCTGGGGACCGCGTCAGCTCAGTTTCTGTGTTCCGAAACCGCTGGTTTCTGCATGAGCATGAGGGATCTCCCAGGGCAAGTGTTTGTGGTGAGCAGGTAGGAGGGTTTTAGGATGGGGCTGACAGGGATCCGGGTAGCCCTCAGCTTGACTCTGCCAGGTCAGCTGTGTCACACAAGTTGGGTCAGCTGGACTTGGAGCCTGGGAAGGACAATGGGAGCGAGGAGGGACTCGGGAGCCTGTGATCCTAGTGTGGGTGGCTCAGGCCTTGCTGGAAGTGTCTGATTGGAGTTGAATGTTGTTGAGGGTTAGGAGCCTCAGGCTGGGGCTGCTGGACAGTCCCCGGGGGCAGAGCTCTGTCTGTGAGCCCCACACATGCCTCTCACTCTAAGGGGCTCTGTCCTTGTCCTCCTATTCCCATTTCCCGGCTCCGTCAGTCTGTCTTGTGATAAGGTTTCATTTTAGAAACACGGAGGCAAATAACATGTCCATGATAGATGAATTAACCAACCATTGCATCTGTCATGGAATACTACACAGCAGTAGAAAGGGAGAAATCTTAGCTATCCTAAGAGTCATGTCAGGCAGTGAAAGCCTGAAGGCCTCATTTCTATGGGTTTTTGTCTGCAACACAATTTTACTTTGTTTTTAATATTTATCTCTGTGTGTGTGTATGTGTGTGTGCACATCTCTGTGTGTATGTATGTGTGTGTGTGTGCACACGCAGTCACGCCACCGTGTGTGTGCTGAGGTTGGAGTCTGTTCTCTCATTCTACCATGTGAGTTCTGGGGAATGAATTCAGGTCATCAGGTTTGTCAGCAAGAGCCTTTACCTGCCGAGGCATCTTGCCAGCCTAGAATGATTTTTTTCCAAAATGTTTATTTACTCACTTACATATTTTGGAGTTTGCATATGTAGGTGAGCACATTATCAACTGAGCTGTATCCCAGCCCTAGAATATCTCCTTAATTTTTTGTTTATTTAAATGTATGGGTGTTCTGTCTGTGTGTATATCTCTGTACCATTTGCATGCCTGGTGCCAGTGGAAGCCAGAAGAGGGCATAGGATCCTCTGGGACTGGAGTTATAGCTGGTTGTGAGCCACCATGTGGGTGCTGGGAACTGAAACCAGGTCCTCTGGGAGAGTACCCAGGGATCTTAACTGATGAAGCATCTCTTGAGCCCCTCTAGAATATCCTGAAATGAAAGGGGGATTAACAGCACTGGAGATGGATTCCTGCCTGAGAAGAGGAGGATGGTGCTGTGAGGATGCCAAAGGGGCTGTGCAGTGAAGGCATCTGTGTCTGGACCAAATAATACCATTGTCCTGGCTGTGATGTTCTATGTGGCCTACGGACGTTCACTGGAGGACCTTGTTTCCCATAACCTTCTATGAATCTACAATTTCTTCAAATGTAAAGTTTAGTTAGAAACTGTGTTACAAGTCCTAATGGCAGGAAACATCCTTCCCGTTCACCTGCAGCTACGCCCGTACCCACATACCACACCTTGAGAGCCTCGAGTCACCCTGGGCCCAGTTCAGAGAGCAGAACCGCTGGACACATCTGGGTGATGAGCAGGTGCAGCCTGAGGAGAGAAGCAGGCGTGGGTTGGATGCACAGCTTGGATGGGCCTGCAGGCTCTGATGCATCAGTACCTGTGGCCTTTGGGCCTCTTCTCAGGACCACCCTGCTGCTCCCTGCCTCCCTTGTGTGTGTTAAGGCCATGTGGGCCATGGAGGGGAGAGGCGGGCAGGCACTGCAGTCGCCATTTGGCATGCTCTAGAGAGGCCTTGACTCCCAGATGCTGGGTGTCACTCTTACTTAGTGTATGCAGGTAGCTCAGACTGGGAAGGGGTCAGACTCCTGCATAGAGAGTGTGCATGAAGGGACGGGGCAGCACGTGGTCCTGATAGAGTGGTCTGGCCACCAGCTGGCTGTAGTTGAGCCTTTACAGAGTAGGTGGGGGCCGTGCCCTGGGGTGTGGCTTGGGTGGCCTTCGGTCCCCTACCCTCTGTCACTCCACTCACTTTCAGCCTAGCAGTGACCCCAGTTGTCACATTAGCAGAGATGGGCCACAGACTCTCATGCTAGGACAGTGGCATTAGGTACCCTGTGGAGCTCAACCACCAGCAGCTTGAGTCTTACCTGGCCTGTGGGTCCCACCCATAATCTGGGCAACCCCAAGAGCAATAGCCTGGGTTCTAGGCTGGCTCTTTTCAAGCAGCATGAGAGAGGGGGCCCAAGTACACCACAGCATGTCAGAGTGGGTGGAGTTATCTCCAGGCTTCTTCCCTACCCAGCTGGGGCCAGGTGGGGAACCAATGACTCCAGCCAGGCTGGGGTCTGCTCTCTTCCGAAGCTATTTGTTTATCTGTAATCAAAGCCACTATTTTCCCCCAGTGCTGGTTCTCAGGACTCCTGCCTTCCCAGGCCCCCATAGCTGGAACCTGTTTCCAACCCCAGATGCCTCAGTACCTCCATGCTTAGGTGGGGTGGCTCCAGGTTGAGGTAGCTTGTCCCCTCACAGGTGCACGGTGGGTATGGCTCCTTGTTCTGCTTCTCTGTTTTCTCAGCTCTCCACACACAGTCCTCCCTATCCCAGCCGGGGGTGTACTGGTTTCCATGGTCACCCAGGGCCCTGGCCTCCTGAAAGAGAGTGGCCCTCAGCAATCCTGCTCTGTAGCCTTTTGCCTTGCAGAGAGGACAGAGTCTGAGGTCAGAGGGACCATGTTGGACTGTGTCAGGTCTGTCTGTCCTCTGATCCCAGGGGGTGCTGGTTCTCTTATCCCCTTTGCAAGCTTGCCTTGCCTGCACTTCGCATTGGCCTCAGTGGATCATCTGTGTGTGAGCCTGCTCTCTATCTCTTGAGGGATGGCAGCAGGACACCCAAAGAGGGCTTCATCCAGTGGGCACTGCAGGGCCTCAAGCGGTGATCTCAGCAGGAAGGGCCTTTTCCTTTAGACTCAGGGTCCACTCTGATGCATAGTGCATGTTTTGGAAGGAGTGTGAAATTCTGGGTCTTCAATGCCTTTCCAGACTATTGCACCTAAGACCATGGAATCTGAAGAATGAGAGAAAAGGGCCCCCAAATAGCAATGGCAGTGATAACTACCTTCTTCCCTGGGTTTCTTCATGAACCCTGCACACCCCTGAAAGGTTTTGCTCTCCTCAAGGGAAACTGAGGCCAGTAGTGGTCAGCTTCTGCTAGTCCTCCCAGGCCTAGCACATGCTAGGACTGCCCATGTCTTTGGGCTGTAGTGCCCATGATGCTTCTGAGTCCCTTGTCCATCACCAAGGCCTGCACCTTGATGGGGCTAGGCCTAGAGGCGTTCTAGAAGGGGTGTCCTCAGTGATCGTGGCTGCCATTGGCTGGCCTGGGGATGAGAGGTCCAAGATACTCCTCCCTGTCTAAGGCTGGGCTTCCCACTCCAGCCTGGGCCCCGCAAAAGCAGGCTGGGTAAATCTCGGAGGTCAGCTGCCTGCCCATGCCGTATTTCCTGCTTGTTGGTGTCACCGACTTTGCCACTCGGGGTCAAGAGTTATCCCACTGCGTCTTTTGTGTTCTAAATTTAATTGTTGCACTCCTTTTCTACCTTAAAAAGATCAGTAAAAACTGTTAATTTGATCAATACTTAATTTTTTCACCCAGAACGCGTTTCTTCTGCTGGTCCGTGATAAGCAGGCAGCGGGGCAGAGGGACAAGTAAATTGTCAGGAGTCCCCCGCTCGCCAGCGGCCACTCCACCACTTAGAGTCCTGTAATTTATACCCCAGCAGTCGCTCTGCAATTACCCTGTCTATTGCTGTCGACAGTATCACACTATCTTTTAAATAGATCCGGCTCGGCTGGTCCAGACGAGCCAACAGGACAAATGACGCCATCCCTCATCCCGCAAGTCCTAAAGAGATAAGTCCCTTAAAGAGGGGACCATTTATCAGCTGATACAAGCTGGATACTTACAAGCCCACTTCTTTGTTTGGGTTCTTTTCAGAATCCAAAGCTATTGATCTGCTGGGGGGTGCATGGGACAGGGTGTCCAGGACAGCTTTGGAGCTGCTCTGGGGCCTGAGCTTGCCCCACACCTCAGAGCATCTTAGAGCGACTGTGGAACTTCAAGACCGACCTCTGGCCAGTGCTGGGCTTAGCTGAAAGTGTCTTGCTGAGCCTGGTTACTATTCCTAGGTGGGCCTCTCTTCTTGGGTCACTCGGAGGCTGCCAGGAAAGGCTGTGGAGGAATGACCTCAGTCAGTCCTTGGAGGCTGCTGAACCCAGGGAGGAGCAGGAGACAAGCAGAAGGGTCTTGGATGTCATTGACCCCTGACCCAGAACCTCTTTTTGTGGCCTCCTGCTCTGTGTGGAAGGGTAACTGTGCCCACTCTTTCTTGAGTACCAGAGCCTCCTGGGTTTTGGTGTAGGCACATGGAGCCAGCTTGCTGAGGAGGCTGAGACTTCCAAGGTCTGGGCATGCAGCTCCCTAGAGTGAGTTCTACAGGGAGAAATGTGATCGCATACACTTGGGGCTGCTCTTTGGACGGGTAGAGAATGGTTCCGGTGCAGGGGATCTGGGCCTGTATCCTCCCGGCTGCTGTAGCCACAAGCAAGTGGACTACTCAAAGATAAAGCCGATGTGTCTGTGGAATGAGCACCCCTTCTCAGCAAACCTGGGAAGATCCCATGGGTTCCCACAGCTTAAATGTTCCTATGTCTGCTTCACCAAGCAGGGGACAGCTGATCCAGCTGCCTGGGAGACTCATCGACCCTAGAGCTAGAGGCTGTGTGAGTCTTCCCAGCATGGCCTCCAACCCTCTCTGTATGCCTCTGGGTCATCTGGGCTGAACACGAGGCCAGTGATCCCGGAGGAAATCTAGGAGCTCAGCCATGGACAGGGGCATTTGGGTGCTGTGTCAGAGCCCAAGCCTCTCAGCAGCCATTCCTCTTGGTGGGCTTTCAAGATGCACAGTGGGACTTGTGGCAGGTCCCTGGCCCCTTGCACCTGATTGGTAGCTGTGTTCCCCACTTGTCCCAGAAATGGTCCCACAGTGTGGTTCAGAAAACAGGGTATGGGCACAGCAGGGGGAGCCTAGATCCTTGCAGGAGGTGGCAAGTGTGGCGCGAGGCAGCAAACACTGGGGTTGGGGACACTGGTGACTTTAAATGGCCTTCAGAGGATGCTTGTCGAAGAGGGTGGGAGGAGACCATGGCAAGTCGCCTATGTTTTCTTTCTTGCTTCCTCCATCCTCCCACTGCTTAGGATGCTGGCTTGGACCCTGTTCCTCTGGGAGGAGCCAGAATGCTCTTCCAGATCCTTAGAGAGCCACCCCATGGGAAGCCCCATCCTCATAACCACGTGGCTGCCACAGGCTGCCTCCTCCTTCTGCTGCCCAGTGGCTGTCACTCTGTCTGCAGATGGATGGGAGCACAGAGGCGGGCGCGGCTGATGGGGCGATACACCGCAGGTCATCTGTTTGGTCTTAATTTAGAAAACCTTCACGAGATTATTACGAGGCATTTTTCCCCATGGTGCCTGATGGTATCAGGTGGACTCAGAGCTCAGCGTTCCCAGTTTATCTCCTTCAAAGTGCATTAATACGCAGGCCCAACGGCACTGCTGAACCACAAAAACAAATAGAAATGGTCTTTGTGGTGTCTCTCGTTAAAAATAGTGTCCATTTATCATCCCGCCAATGGTGCTGGGATGTGCCTGAGGTCTGGGCTGGCTGGTCAGCTGCTTGGGCTCAGGCCTGTCTGTCTGTTACTGCTGGGTCTTCTGCCTCCCTCCGTCTGTAGAGACCATTGATCTCTTGCTAGCAGCTAGGACATAGGGCTGTGGGACCCGGAGCTGGTAATCAGGGCCAGAGGGTAAGCTCCTAGTCCTCTGGTAGAAACTTCAGCTCAGGGCTCTGGTTTCCTTCCATTGCTGTGGTCCCTTCCTCCTTGGTCACCTCCTGCTCCAGGGAATCTCAGGCCTGGAGTGATCCTGGGTCCACACCTGGAAGAAGCAGATGAGTGAGGGACTGAGGTTGGGTCACATGTTCATAACAAACAGTAGCCACTTGTACATTCCTTCAGGCTCAATAGCCCAGATGAGGTGGGCCCCTTTCCAGGGGCTGAAGGTGCCTAGGCTGAGCATCATCTTGTCCTGAGGAGGTCACTACAGCCTGGGGAGGCTCACTGCAGCCTGGGGAGGCTCACTGCAGCCTGGGGAGGCTCCCTGCAAGAATACTGTGCTGCTTGTACATTTCTCTTATCTCCCAGCAAGGGCAGGAACCTGGCTCCTCTAGGTGCATAAAAGATCAAGGGTTACGGAGCTGCTGAGTAAGTCAGAGCTTGGGAGATCCCCATGCAAGGTAGGCTGTTCAACTGCTCTGAAGTTGGAGAGGAGTGGGATCTTTGTGACTCTGGTGAAGGAGAAAAAGGAAAAAGAAAAAACAATAGGCCGACTGTAGAAATTAGAAAACACAGAAGAGGAGGCAGCGGCCGACCGCAGTAACGTAAGCGCCGTGCTGCAGACTGAAGCGGCTGCGTGCCTCTCCTGTTCCCTGAAGACTAAGGACACAGAGACACCAAGAGCCAAGAGATAGAAGGAAGGAGGTCCCACCAGGCAAATGAGAGCCAGAGACACTCAGGGCAGCACTCCTACGTCAGACCAAATGAACTAAACAAAAAGGAAAAAAGAAAAGCACAGGGGTCAAACTGTTAGATGGTTCAGAGAAGATCCTGGTTGAAAAGAACGAAAGACCAAGCAAACATAGTGAGGGCTGGTAGGATGGCTCATTGCGGGGCTTGCTAGTCTGACGCGCTGAGTTTTCTCCTCAGGGCCTACACAGTAGAAGGAGGGAGCTGATTCCTCCACGTTGTCCTCTGACCTCCACATGTGTGCCAGGGCATGCGTGCACATGTATGTGTGCTCCCACATACAATAAATAACTCAGTGAAAAAATGTATGATCATATATGTAACCCTAAGTAACATGGTCCTAAATATGTACAGTTATTACTGAAAGAAAATTATAATTAAGCTATGTATTTGGAATTTTCCACAGATCCTTATAAAATGAATAAATGTATAATATGCAGAGCTACTTGGATTTGAATGCTAGAGTAAATTACAGCTATTATCTATCATCTGGTATAACCCATAGAGCATTCAGATTCCTTTTATGCAAATTATTATTAACAAAAATGGGCCCCATGCCAGGCCACTGTTGAGTCACCAGCAGAGGAGGTGGGCTGACCCCACGGCCAGTTCCGACATGAGGACTGATGACATTTTGCTTGCACTCATGGAGAAGACTGGGTTAGCTTCATCAAAGCCTTTGAGAAGAGCAGGGTATTAGAGAGAAGAGGGAAGAATGCGGCTGTCTGCAACCAAACACTAGAACATGGGAGCAGAAAGCCATACTGCCACAAAGGACAATATAATACATTTAAAAGAACTAACATAATACTGTGATGATCATGCAAAGAGATAGATATATAACAAAAGTTGTGAAAAATCCAGATGTCAGTGAAGAAAAGCTCTACTGTATAACTCTTGGGTTAGAGGAAAAATCACAAGGAAATTATTATGAAATATTTAAAGCACTTTATGCTAGGAATTGCACAGTGTACCTAGACCAGTGCCCACAACAACATCTGTAACTATAAAGACATTAAAAGCCAGAGAAGGTGGGTCTGGAGAGGTGGCTCAGTGCTTAAGAGCACTGGATGCTCTTGCATCGGACCTGGGTTTGGTTACTAGCATCCACACGGTGGTTCATAACCATCCATAACTCCAGTGCTCTTTCTGTCCTCTCTGTCCATACACTTGGTGCACATACATACACGCAGGGAAAGCACTCATAGATGCACATAAAAAGGAGAATAAATACGTCTTTAAAAGAGTTTAAAACTCAGATTTACAAAGCTAACCCAGGGCTCGGATGGGCTAATGCTAAGGGAGAAGGAGCAAAGCAAACAGCAGGGAATTGTGGGAAACCCAAGCAGCAGAACACAGGAGAGTCTGCGCTGTCACTTTCTTGTT
Organism: Mesocricetus auratus; assembly: GCF_017639785.1. Lineage (NCBI taxonomy): Eukaryota > Metazoa > Chordata > Mammalia > Rodentia > Cricetidae > Mesocricetus > Mesocricetus auratus. The sequence continues at coordinate 13,765,136 of NW_024429190.1, read as the reverse complement.
ACTGTGACCAGACACTGACGAGGAGAGACTTAAGGCCCGGTGGCTTTATTTGGCTCACAGTCCCAGGAGAGACACATCGTGACGGGGAGGGCGTGGCAGCGGGTGGTGCACAAGGCGAGAGCAGGACACAGGGCTGGAGAGGGCCTGTGAGCTCCTGGGGCTGGAGTTACAGAAGGGTGCGAGCTGCCTGACGTGGGCTCTGGGAGCCAAGCTCGGGTCCTCTGCAAGAGTGGTGCAGGCGTTTAACCACTGGGCAGTCTCTCCAGCCACACGCACGTTGTTTTCTGAAAGTGAGGTGGACAGCTGGGGCACATACGTAATTCCAGCATGTGAGAGATTGAGACAGGAGACCAAGAGTTCCAGGCCACCCCATGCTCCCATAGTGAGGGCACATCCCAACAAAAAGTCCCTGCAGAATGTTATGTGACAAGGAGTTAATATCTAAAGTACACAAAGAATTAAAACCACCCAGTTGAAAGAAAATGAATAACGTATTTAAAAATGTGTATGGGGGACCAGCATGCTAACACAGTAGGTAAAGACACTTGCCACTGAACTCGGTGGCCTGCCTTTGAGCCCCAGGACCCACATGGTGTAAGGAGAACACAACTTTATCAAGATGGGCTCTGACCGTCACACTTGACGCATGGCACATGCATGCCCATATATACAAATACATTGTATACATATTAGATAAACAAACAAGTAAATACTAAAAGAAGATTTTTAAAATGTGTAAAGGATCTGGACATGTGTTTCTCAAAATAAGACATGCAAATAGCCAGCAAGTGTGTGGAAAATCCCCAGAATTCCTCATTATCAGGACCTGCAGATTGAAACAAGGATGATCTTCCACTCTTAGAATGACTTATAGAAAAAGAGCTGGTAGTTAACCTAATTGGCACAGCCACTGTGCAGACGGTATGGGGTTTCCCTTGTGTCTTAGCTACGTTTCTAATGCTGTGACAAAGCACCATGACCAAGACAACCTTTGCAAGGGAGCATCTGATGGGCACTTACAGTTTCAGAGAGTGAGCCGATGGCTGTCATGGCATTCTTGGTTCACAAGTGGGAGGCAGAGAGAACTGAGAGTGGCCTGAACTTTTGGAACCCCACCCCACCCCGTGACACACCTCCTCCAACAAGGCCCCACCTCCTAATCCTTTCCAAACAGTTCCACCGACTGGGAACCACGTATTCAAATACATGGGCCTATGGGAGCCACCTTGGAAACCTCCCACACCTTGACAAATAAAAATATAACTACCACATGACAGTCAGTGTGACAAAGTGACACCTGCCCTCCATACTCACTGCAGCACTATTCACAACACCCAGGATGTAGAATCACCCTAAATGTCTTTTGTTTTTGTTTTTTGAGGTAGGGTTTCTCTGTATAGTTTTGGAGTCTATCCTGGAACTCACTCAGTAGACCAGAAGTTCTTTGAACTCACAGAGATCTGCCTGCCTCTGCCTCCCCTAGTGCTGGGATTAAAGGCATGCACCACCTCTGCCCAGCCCTAAATGTCTATTAATAGATAAATGAACTAACATGTCGTATACACACAGTGGAATACTATACAGTCTTAAAAAGGAAAATTCAGCACATGCTCTTTGTGATAGTGTGGATTATCCTGGGGACATCAAGCCAGCAGCACAAAGACAAATGCTTCGTGATCTACACATGGAATCTAAAAAGGCTGAACTCACAGAAACAGAACGTTGGAAGGGAGTCCCAGGGCTGGGGTTGGAGTGAGAGGAAGACGCTGGATAAAAGATACAAGATTCCCGTTAAGGAGAAGAATGAAGGAGCCTATGCACAATGTGGCAGTAATAAAATATAGCAACGTATTATTGAGAAATGGCCGAGTGTCTGGGCGTGATGGTGCACACCTTTAAGCTCAGCACTTGGGAGGCAGAGGCAGGCAAATCCCTGTGAGTTTGAGGCCAGCCTGGTCTACACAGTGAGTTCCAGGACTCACATCCAGAGCTACATAGTGAGACCCCAAATCAAAAACTCATCCCCCCAAAAAAAAGATAAGAAAAAAAGAATGACAGGGTGGATTTTAGTTGTCAGAACATGACGATATGCAGGTTATTTAATTATTAATATATGTCATTTACATCTGTACATGTTTGAAATTATGTTTTGCTTTGTTTTTGAGGCATACCCTCGTGCACCCCAGGCTAGCCTCAAACTCACTATGTAGTCGAGGGTGACCTCGGACTTCCTCCTACCTCCATTTCCTGAGTGTCTGGACTGCATGTGAACACCACCATGCCCTATTTTATGTCAGCCCTATTTTATATATCAGCCCTCTGTCAGAGGGGTTGGTGATGATCTTTTCCCATTCTGTGGGCTGCCATTTTGTCTTATTTACAGTGTCCTTTGCCTTACAGAAGCTTTTCAGTTTCAGGAGGTCCCATTTATTATTGTTGATCTCAGTGTCTGTGCTACTGGTGTTATATTTAGGAAGTACTCTCTTGTGCTAATGTGTTCAAGGTTACTTCCCACTTTCTCTTCGATCAGCTTCAGTGTGACTGGATTTACGTTGAAGTCTTTGATCGACTTGTACTTGGGTTTTGTGCAGGGCGATAGATGTGGATCTATCTACAGTCTTCCACATGTCACCATCCAGTAATGCCAGCACCATTTGTTGAAGATATTTTCTTTTCATCCATTGTATATTTTTGACTTCTTTGTCAAAAACCAGGTGTTCATAGGTGTGTGGATTTATGTCAGGGTCTTCATTTCAATTCCATTGATCCACATGTCTATTTTTATGCCAATACCAAACTTTTTTATTACTATACCTTTGCAGTACAGCATAAAGTCAGGGATAGTGATACCTCTAGAAGTTCCTTTATTGTACAGGGTTATTTCAGTTATCCTGAAACCCAGAGTTTTGAGCAAGTACTCTTATCAACCAAGCTACACCCAACCCCTCAAAACATGCGATGTATGATAAATATACACAGTATCTCTGGACAGATAAAAATTAACTAATTTAATTTTGTTACTATTTATGCATTTTTATACGTATAGGCACATATGCCATCACGTGGTGGTAGATGGCCCTTAGCACTAGAGACACCACATACTTTTTCTCCAGGCTGTAGCTCTGGCCCAGCTATGAACACAGTAAGAAATCTGCAGGACCATCCTGCAGAGTGGCCATATGTGCAGAGACTTGTGACACAACTCAGCTGAGCACTTGAGCATTGGCCATGGCCACACGACCAACTTACCTGGGTGTTCTACCTGGCGGCTCTGGGAGGTTAACTAACCTCTGACTACATCCTCAAGTGGGTGCTCTCTCTCCCTAAGAGAGGAGTTCCTCTCCTGGTTCTCCTGGAAGTTCTGGTGCTCGCACACATGAGCAGATGAAATGTTTGCTTGGGAGTAGAGATGACTTGTTACACAGTCATGGAAACCACAACAATAATACTGGACAATCTGCTCTAGTTCTGGAAAATAGAAGCAGAATCCCTGCCTCAGGCCATATGCAAAGGGAAGCCCCAATGTAAGAGGTCAAAGACCCGAATACTGAGTGATGGTGAAACTGCAGGTGTGAGGACAACGTGCTGGGGAATTTCTCTGTGACCTTGGAAGGAAGGATTTCTCAAACAAGACCCGAGAGAACAAATCATAAGGTGAAGAATGGATGGATTTGATGGTATCAAAATGAAGGATTCTGCTCGATAAAGAATTCAATAGACCATGCTAACAAATGGGCAGTGGGCTAACAGATGGTATTCACAACATCTGAAGCCCACAAGGGATTGATAGAATATACAAGAACCCACCACCAATCATCTTGAGAGTGGCAAGGCTCCCGAAAGAAAAATGGGTGGAGGCTGTGAGCTGGTGACTCCCCTGGGAGAACCCCAACAGCCAGCTGGCATGGAGTCGCTTGGCATCTCCAGTGGCCATTGGAAGGAGACAGACAAGCAAAAATTAGATAACCGTGCAGTTCCAAGATGCAAGGGAGAGAAGCTGTCTAGCCCTTGAGGACACTCTATGCAATGCCACCTGGTGGCAGGTAGTGAGGTTTCAGGTGAAAAGCCAGCAGTAATGACAGTGGACGTCCTTCTCAGAGGACCCACTGGCACTGTCCATGTCAGTGTAAGCGTGACTGAGGGCAGGAGCCATGCAGGAGCTCAGAACCAAGTGGGTCCACGTGAATATCACACTGGCAGTGGCTTGGAGAAATACACAAGATACTGGGCAAGTGTGGGGACATTAGTGTTTGAGACAGGGACATGGAGTTGACTGGTGGCTGTGGGGTTCAGTGGGCTTCAACATGTTCAAGAGAAACAGACCTGAGCGCCGTAAACTCGGAAAGCCGAGCTAGGGTGCTTCAGGAGCCCATGCCTGGGTGGGAGAGTGTCAGCTGAGGTGGGTTTTATGCAGGGCACAGACTGTTACCATCTTCATGAGTCTGGGCACACAGTATTCTCTGACCACTTTGGTCTTGAGGTACATCTTTTGAACCATACAGCATCTAAGCTCTATGCCCACCCTTCCCTTTATGCCCCTGTCCTTCAAATGGTCAGGCTCCCTGCTTTCCTCACTTCAATGACTATGCCCTTGACCCTAGAGGGTTTCCTGCAGGCCTTCTCAGGGTCGCTATGATCCCCAGGGTCCCTGGTCCACAACAACTCTGAGAGCACACAGACGAAAGCTTTGTCCAAGCTCTCAAGAGCCACCCCAGCAGACCTTGCTCACTGATGGGTTTTTACCTCATGGTTAAGTTCTGAGACTGAGAAAGTGTCCCTGTGTCTCAGTGCTCTTGCTTGTGCACACTGGTCCTTGGGTCAGAAGCCACAAGCTGAGGCCTGGCCTTTGGTCCAACAGAACCAGCTCCTACACCAAGTCCCTGCCCCAAGGCTGAAGGGCAGTGGAGAAAGAAGAGCTAGGAATCGTGCTTTGGAGTGTCCACTCTGCAGTAAGCCCTGCCCAGGCAAAAGGAGCCACAACGCCAAGGCAGTTGCTCATGCTAGACTAATGGCTGAGGCTTTGGACTGAACCTGATTGGAAGATTGGTAATAAAGTGTGGTAGGAGCCAGATGGCACACACTTTTAATTACAGCTCTCAGGAGGCAGAGGTAGGCATATCTCTGTGAGTTCAAGGTCAGCCTGGTCTACACAGCAGAGACCCAGGTTAGCCTGGGCTGTGCAGAGAAACCCTGTCTTTAAACAAAAAGGAAAAGAAAAGAAAAAAGAAAGGATGTTAAAGAGCTGTGTGTTGGAACCTGCTGGGACTTCCCAGAATGGACACCAACCGTGAAGATATTTGTGAGGCAGATGAATGGGCACTGGAGTGCCCACTGCAGAGCATCTCAGCAGTCTGGTGAGCAAGCCTTGCTCCCTGTGGTAGTCCCCCGGCCTCTCTTCCAGTCCTTCCGCAGAGGGGCTTGATGGCAGGTGGGTGGGGCCAGCTATCCAGCCTCCTTGCTCAGTGCACACAGTGATTTCTTCACATGACTGAGGCAGCAGCCAACATGGCAGATCCTGTCACAGTTGACACAGGATGACTAGCTGTCCTTGCTCACGAACTGCTACACTGGCTTGTGACCCCTCCCCCCCATCCACATGCCTCTCCTCCTATGGTAGCATTTCCAGTAGTGGGTCTGGTTCCCATCAGGGGCATGCCCCAGAGGGCCATGCCATAAACCCAGATGGTCCTACTGTGATCTCTGGATCTCTGTCATCACTCTGAAGCAGCTGGTCTGGTCCTGTGCCCACCGGGAGACACTCTGAGAAGATGTGAGGGAAGCCTGGGCCTGCCTGCGGCTTTCCCAATGCTGCGTCATTTGTTTTCAGGGGTCCCAGGTCAGAGCCATGTCCACAGTGTGGCCTGTGTTGCTCCAACCAGGCATTGTGCTTCCTTCTTAGAAGAGACATCAGGAAAAATGGAGGTAAAACCGCTGCCCGGCCGCCCCCAGCATGACTCTGGCTGTTGCCGTCACTGCCGGAGGGAGGAGGGCCATGATCCAAAGGAACCAGAACAGTTGAGGAAGCTGTTTATTGGTGGTCTGAGCTTTGAAACCACAGATGATAGCTTAAGAGAACATTTTGAGAAATGGGGCACACTACAGACTATGCGGTAATGAGAGACCCCCAAACAAAACGCTCCAGGGGCTTTGGTTTTGTGACCCTACTCTTGTGTTGAAGAGGTAGATGCTGCAATGTGTGCTTGGCCACACAAGGTTGATGGGTGTGTGGTGTAACCAAAGAGAGCCTTTCTAGGGAGGATTCTGTAAAGCCTGGTGCCCATTAAACAGTGAAGAAAATTTTTGTTTGTGGTATTAAAGAAGACACAGAAGACACTTTGAGAGACTACTTTGAAAAGTATGGCAAGATTGAAACCATAGAAGCTATGGAAGACAGGCAGAGTGGAAAAAAGAGGATTTGCTTTGTAATAGTTGATGATCATGACATCATTGATAAAATTGTTGTTCAGAAATACCACGCTATCGCCGGGCGGTGGTGGCGCATGCCTTTAATCCCAGCACTCGGAAGGCAGAGGCAGGCAGATCTCTGTGAGTTCGAGGCCAGCCTGGTCTACAGAGTGAATTTCAGGACAGCCTCCAAAACAATACAGAGAAACCCTGTCTCAAAAAAAAAAAAAAAAAAAAGAAATACCATGCTATTAATGGACATAATTGTGAAGTGAAAAAGGCCCTTTCTAAACAAGAGATGCAGTCTGCTGGATCACAGAGAGGCCATGGAGGTGGATCTGGTAACTTTATGGGTCTTGGAAGAAACGGAGTGGTGGAGGTAATTTTGGTCATGGTGGAAACTTTGGTGGAAGAGGAGGCCATGGTGGTGGAGGTGGTGGCAGTAGAGGCAGTTACGGAGGCGGCGATGGTGGATAGAATGGCTTTGGAGATGATGGTGGCAAGTATGGCGGTGTCCTGGTTACAGCAGGAGAGGAGGCTATGGTGGTGGTGGACCAGATATGGAAACCAGGGTGGTGGGTGTGGTGGTGGTGGAGGATATGATGGTTACGATGACAGAGGAAATTTTGGTGGAGGTAACTATGGTGGTGGTGGGAACTACAATGACTTTGGAAATTATAGTGGACAACAGCAATCAAATTATGGACCACGAAAGGGGGCAGCTTTGGTGGAAGAAGCTCAGGCAGTCCCTGTGGTGGTGGAGATGGTGGATGTGGTAGCAGGAGGTTTTAAAAGAATGCAGCAGAAAAGGGCTGCTGTTCTTGGCAGGAGAGGGAGGGAGGAGTTGTCAGGAAAGCTGCAGGTTACTTTGAGACAGTCGTCCTAAACGCATTGGAGGAACTGTAAAAATCTGCCACAGGAGGAAGGATGATCCATGGTCAGAAAAGTCACTGCAGCTTGAACAGGAAACCCTTCTTGTTCAGGACAGTCATAGCCACAGTTTGCAAAAAGGGCAGCCATTGATTAATGCAGTGTAGTGTCAATGAGATTACATCCCTGAGGTCTTTATCTGCTGTAGCTTCGTCTTTTCCTTTGCAGTACATCAGGTATATTGCCCTGTAAATTGTAGTGGTACCAGGAATAAAAAATTAAGGAATTTTTAACTTTTCAAAAAAAAAGAGAAGAGAGAGAGACATCAGACACGACTTTTGTCCTTTACTTTCAAAGCCTATCTTGGCACATCCTAGGCACTGATCCTTTGATAAGTGCAGACATGGTGGGCTCTCCATTCTCTGGGAAACACACCTTGTAAGATCTCAGCTATACTGGTCAACTGTTGCTTAGCTTAAGGACCACTGAGACGATGGATCTAGAGGGTGAGAATGGTGGCGTCTGGGCTGGACCATCTCAATGGTGTATTGCTGTTCTCTCTCCTTCCTGTAGGATGCAGGGGTTGCTGTGTGCCCTGCACCAAGAGCAAGCTGTATTGATGGGCAGGCATCACACCCAAACGCATGTGAGTCACCACACACCAGCACCAAAAGGCTGGATTCCCAGAGAAATGGATTGCAGATTTATTCTAAGCTAGACCTGTGTCCCACCTGGACCTCAGGTGCCCCTGCATGTGGTCAGTATGAACCTGGACCTTGTGTCTTTGAAGTGTTTACCACTCCCCAGGGTGTCGTTTTCTGAGTGAGGGGTTTAGAATCTTTGGTGAAGGAATGGAAGAATCAGACCATAGAAATCTCTTCCTCTTGTGATGGTTTGAGTTTGAACCGTCTCCCACAGGTTCGTGTGTCTGAACATTTGGTCCCCAGCTGGTGCTGTGGCTTGAAGGTTGTGGAGCCTTTGGTATAAGGAGCCTAGTTTGAGGAAATGGTTCATTAGAGACAGGCTTTGAAGGCAATTCTGCCTCTGATTCTGAGCTTGCTGCTTCTTGGTCAATGAGAAACCCAGGCCCCAGAAAACGTCTGGTTCACAACCCCTACATGGACCTGAATGGTTTGGTCCCAGCCCCAACCCAGTAAAAGAAACACACCCTGGATTTTGGACCCAAGTCAGTGAAAGAGACACTTTATCCCTATGCCTAGGGCCAGGGAAACACACCCTAACTCCACAACTAGCACCAAAAGAGCATATTTGGCAGGGCTTGAGAGATGGCTCAGTGGTAAAGAGCACTGACTGCTCTTCTAGAGGACCCAGGTTCAATTCCTGACATGTAAATAAAATACAAATAAATAAATATTTAAAAAAAGAGCACACTTGGCTCCGAAATTTGGGACATGTGAAAGAAATTCACCCCAGGCCCTAGAATTGGAGCCAAACACCAAGAAGAACCATGGAAAGAAACACAGTTTGGCTTTGAAATCTGAGTCTCCGAGCCGTCTTTGCCCCTGACTCAAAAGTAACCAATCCCTGAACTAGAAAAGGTGATCAATCCCAGGTCAGCAGGCTTGAAATTCCCCCTGGGTTTGGGCGATTCCCAAGACTAGGAATTCCCACCACTTCATGGGTGCAGCCAATCACCATCCAGAGGACTTGGAATTTCCCCTGGACTCAGGGCAGCCAAACAACCCATTCCAGATTTGAGCCAATCCTGACGTTGTGACTATGCAGTTTTGGAGGGCTTGAGCCAATCACAAGCCTGTAGCTAAGCTGGTTTGGAGTTTCCTCAAGCACCTCCCTCCTGTCTGGCTACTATATAAACCCCTTTCCCTCTCTACTCTGGGTCTGTCCTGCTCTGTTCCAGTCACTGCTGGTGCTGCTGCTGCTGCTGGGGGAACCTGAGTTAACTCGAGAATAAAGACTCTTTGTTTTTGCATCATAATCGGTTGGACTTTGGGTATAACAGTCAGTGTCATGAATGAAGTCACTGTCACTACTACAAGATCCCACAGCCACAGACAAACCTACTCCAGGTACCATGCCCGACCTTAATGGATTACACCCTAGAAACCACAACCTAAGATGAATCCTGCCTCCCTTGACTTATGTCTATTAGGAACTTCCTCACAGCAATGAAGAAAGTAATGACTACACCCTGGGACCCAGCCTTCCTTGCAGCCACAACCCATGGCCTGCAGCCTACATCTGACCATGCCCGAGAGCTGGCCCCCAGCCCACCCACTGTTGGCTTGTTCTGGTAGTGCAGATGGAATGCCGCCCTTGGCAGCCCTGGGCATGTCATGTGTGCTTGGTCAGCCTGTCCAGGGTGTCCCTACTGGTGATAGCCTCACCCCAATTCACTTTTGTTGCAGACTTGCTCCCACCTGTGTGACAGACAAAGAGTATCTCAGCCTCCCTGAAGTATGGGTGGGGTTCCCACAGCCTTGCCACTCCCAGAGAGTCCATCTTTTCCATGGCTCCCCCTGTCACCAGTTTGGACCTTAGTGATTCCAAAAAGTGGATCAAGCTGGGGATGTGTCTTCAGGATGTTGCTCTGGGTTGACAGCTGTCCGGGAGCAAGAGTAGCAGGAGAGGTCTTGTCAAAGCCGTGGGTTGTCCTGAGGTCTTAGCCTGGATGGTTCCACAGCTGACTCCACCAGTTATGACCTTTTGGTGCTCACAAACTTGTTTTTGGATGTGGCTGGCTGGATGCAGAGCCCTGGACGACATTCTCTGAAGCCAACGGCAGCCTCCAAAACGGTCTCTGCCAGGACACAGCTTCCCTTCCATTCTTTATGGCCAGGCGTCTCAGAAGCCAGTGTGTCTGAGCTACTCTCCTGTTTGGCTGTGGTGAAGGAACCTCTTCCTGCGGACTGCTGCTCAAGCTGTGCTGATGTGGTATACGTGGGGGCCGCTTGGCAATGTTGCTAGCTCTGCAGATTCTGACTTCCCAACCCTGTGTGATGAGTGCCACGTCACAGGGCCCCAAGTGACCACCAGCCTTGTGTCACGTGCCTTCCCTTCTGCATAGACTAGGTCACTGCGGTCACCCCGTGGACCATGTAGGCTCACATGCAACACCTTTCCTTGGCTGGCTGAAGAGGCTGAACTTTTCTTCCCTGTGCCGTCTTCAACCTCCCCTGGGTGGACACAGCAACAATGAGTAGGACCAGAACAAAATTCAAACAATAAACTGGAACGGAAAAAAGACACTTGGAAAAATGTTTGGGGAAAAATCAACAGTTAGAATTTATTTTGGTCACTTCCTTCTGCTTCTCTCGGGAAGGAGCAGGGCTGTTACGCTTTGGACTGATTGCTGCTTTGCTGACCCTGCTCTGGGTGAAGGCCATGGGGTATAAAGGTGCTGTCTGCCCCACTGGGACGTGCTGCCACCCAGTCACCCTAGCCTCAGGTTCTGGCTCTGAGCTGCCTTCTCAACCCTGTAGCTGCCCTCTGGCCCCTGGAAGCCTTCAGCTTCTGATGCCTTAATTAGGTGCATGGTCTCCCTGCTTAGACCCTTGCATGAGCTGGCCTGGGGTGGGGTCCTCAGATCAGGGACAGATGTCACCTCAGGCCCAGAACCAGTATCTGTGCCCCAGGGGTCCTTGCCGGGGTGATTGCTCTCCTGCCTGGTCTGGCATGTGGCCTCCATGGACCTGACTTGGCTTTAGCTCCTCAGGCACAGGCAGCTGGAGCTCCATTCACACTCCATCATCGACGGATGACAGCGGGAACGGTGGGAGTTCATTACAGGGGCCATGAATTGTTGGAGGTAATTTAGATTACAATTTAAAGTTTAATTTAAAAATCTATCAACAAATGTGAAAGTACTCGAGGAACATTTTAAAATGCACTTTAATCTCACCAGCACAAATAGCTTTTCGGGGCTCTAAACATCATCACCTGGAAAAACAGTAAAACTTTACTGCATCTTTAATTAAATTACAAACACAAAGGATAATTAACTTTTTTATTTTTATTTTATTCGTGCCATTGTTTCTCCTCGGAGTCAATATCTTCCAGCTGCAGGAGCGGCTGTTATGAGGAGGTTTACAGCCTCGAGGCCCTGATGTGATGGGCTGTGGGGATGGATTGCCCCACTACGCAGGGTGGGGGCCAAGCCCTTGCAGGAAGAGAAGGCTCTGGCCTGAATGCTCTTTCAACCCCTCCCCCCAAATTACATCTAATCACAGGTGCCAGCAGAACCATGATGGGGGCACAGTGAGTCACTGAGTCACCCCAGCCCTGATCCCCTCCCCCAGCTTAGAACTGCTCTGTATGTCTGTGTGCATACCCATTCTTGTCTAGGAGCACTGGGAAAGCCTGTGGCAACGGGAGGTATGGGAGGTATCTTGGGGCCATGTGGAAATCACTCCTGTGTGTTGTACATTTAGTCTATCCCAAAGTGATGTGTTTGGCCACCTGTGTCATGAGAAACCTCACAGTGACTCTGAGAGATGCTGCCCCTTATAAGGTGTGGGAAACTGAGGTGGTCCAGGGTTGGGCAATCAGCAATGGTCTCGTGGATGGCACATTGCTGGCAAAACTCAGTTTGGATTTTAGTATGGTCTGCATCCTCCTACACTGGCTGTGGGTGCAGACTACATTCCTCCATGCTGAGAGAAGCGTGTGGATAGCACCCCACCATGCTGCCTGAAAGGTGTGGACAGTGCTTCTCTGTGCTGGCTGAGGGGCTGTAGCTCATGTCCTTTATCCTGAATGGGTCTGTAGGGAGGTGCTTGGCTCCTGTAGGGAACGTGGTGATGAGGGTCACACAGTGGTCACTGGGTGCCCTCCTCAAGGGCACAAGCCCGTGGTGCTGAGCAGGGCCCAGACTGGCCACCAGGGGGCCCCCTACAAACGTGGCGCGGTGTGAGCAGCTCGCCAAGACAGGCTTTTAGGGCTGCAGGCCCGGGGAAGGGTGACGAATCTTGGTGGGCACACAAGGCAGGGTGGCAAGGTGCAGGGCAGAGGCCGGCGCAGCAGCTGGAGCTGGATGAAGTAGATTGCTCGTGGGGACAGAAGCTTCCGGGCTGGGATTTCCTGAGCGGCACCCTGAGCCTCACGGCGGCATCCTTTGCTGTCCTTCCTTTCCTGGAGCTATGCTGGGGACTTTGCATGTTCCCTGCCGTGTCTGAGCTTTGCAGGCAACCAGGGCATGGCAGGTCTGTGGCAGTGCCACCCGGCATCAGGAGGGTCCTGGTCTGCCCCAAAGCAACACCCCTCCTCCAGGTTTTCCTAGAGCCTCTGTCTACATGTCTCTAGAACGAACCTATGTGTTCCTAAACAGGTCCCTAGGTCCCCAGATATCGCCTCGGGACCCACATGCTTCTGCGGGACTTCCGTCTTGTGGGGCTCTCTCCCACACACGTCCACACACACTCGATCATACCTGTGCACACACACTCACAGGAGCTGCTGGAGGTCTCTCTTCTCTCCATCACCTGCCTGGTGGTTTCCCACCCCCACCCCCACTCTGGCATGGGAGACAGAGGGGTGCCGGCCACACGGGGTGTACAGTTTTAGTGTGTTGGCTGCTTAATTATTGGTTAATCTAGCAATTTAGCATGCTTCATTTAATTCTAATTAGGAGAATTAATAGGCAGGCGATGGCGGCTTCAACAGCCTGGCACAAAACAAAACCACTGGGGACCCTTTCCGTTGGGGGCGGTGTCCGGGGCTTGGAGGGGGAGGGCAGATCTATGGGTGCCTGAAGGTCACAATGAGGTGGAGTGTCCTGGGTGGGTGGGACTGCTGGGTGATGGAGCCAGGATCATAGGGATAGGAGCAAGACCGTCTAGGTGGCCTCTAGTACCCAAGAGTGGCTAAGGGGAGGGCTCGCTGTACCCCCTAGGACAGCCTCCAGCCCCCCAGTGCCCTGTGCTGCCTCCCCGTACTGCCTGGTGTGTTTGTCTCTGCTCATCAGGCCGGCTCCCTGACAAGGCCCCGACATTGGACAAGGCTGTTCCTCTAATTAAGGTGCTAATTGAATTAAATGGCTGCGGTAATGAGCAGATGAGCGGCATAAAAAGTAAAGAGTCAGATAGGCCAATTAACAAGAGCGAGCACAATTATAACACTGGCTACGCGCCCCGGCTCCAGCATTGTTAATTGTTACCGGGGGATTTATGGTAATTGGCCCCACAACAGGCAGCAGCCAAACCTGCCCAGGCCCGGTAATTAAAAAATGATATTCTACACCAATGCCGGATGGGCTAATTAGGCCTTGATTTACATAAAGGCCTGTGAGGAGGCCTGTACCACCTTACCTGGCTGGCTGTGGGGGTCACTCCAGCCATCCTCAAAGACAGCCAGGCAAGGCAGTGGGAGCCCCCTGCCGGCCACATGGTGGTACAGCCAGAGCTGGCCTCTGGGACATATGGGTCACTGTCAGCTGTGGGGTTCCAGGGCCACCCCTGAGCCAGAAGGACACAGCATAATATGACTACAGACCAGCACAAACTCTATTCTACCCTACAGGGAAGCTCTTTAAACAGGAAGGCAAACAACTTCAAATAGCTCCAGGAAGTCCCTGAAACTGACCAGACTCACTAGGCCCCTCCCTGGCAGAGTAAACAATACCAGCTCAGGGGCCTGAGCCACAAAGGGGACTCTGGGAGGAGACCCGCTGCCTAGAAGAAGCGGAAGCCAGCCGAGCTCCCTGGAAGAGGGTTAGCCCAGCTGAAGCACCTGGAAAGGACAGCCCAACCTGCTGAGCTGCCTGCTGGCCGTCCTGTGTGCTCCAGGTTCCCAGCTTTGTGTTTCCGTTCTGAGGTTGGCTTTGGTTATGCAGTCATCTTTGCATTGTTTCTGCTCCTGTAAGTAACCCCACATTCATAGTCTATTAGTAACTCCAACAAAACTCATTGGTTCACCAAGCTGGACTTTGGTCAGGGTAAGTAGACTTGTGATTGTGTCTCCTCAGCAAAACTTTTGTCACATAACATCCTGTCTGGCAAACAGGCGGCCCCATCTACTGTGTAAACTCTGCTCACCTTCTGGGGAGTAGGGGTTCAGGCATGAAGGCACCTTACCCTGGGGCCTTCTCTCTGGGGTCATGGCCTCCTCTAAGGTAAGGCTGCCCTCCTCTTCAGCTTTGCACTGAGTGTCTCCAGGGTGCATGCCTAGACTTGGGTAGATGCCAAGGCCCTAGAGCAAATGGAGCGTTGTTCTGATCTGAGCCCTGTCCCTGGCAGGTCCTGACTTCCAATCCAGCAGCCTTTCCATGCTGCCCAGATCCAACTCTGAGAGTGGATGGGCCCCACCATACTACCTTAGTCACAGGGACCAGAGAGATAATCAGAACAGAGACTGGAAAGAGGCTGGCTGGCCTCCCCTGGAAGACGGAGAAATGCGTGGCGTTCATCCACCACAACCCACGTCTTCTGATCCGACTGGTTCTATTTTAGCAGACCTGGCTTCTGCCCCTGCTGCCACGGGGCTAGCTAGCATCGCTCAGGAACGGGGCCCCTGACCCTCCCTGTCCCCCCATTCTGGATACCTGCAGCAGCCCTCCCCCACTTCCCACAGTGTCCCCTCACCCCTGCAATCCCCTAGCAGCCCCAGGCCTGTGCCACTGACTCCTCCGGCAGATTTACCGTAACATTCACACTCTGAACAGAAAACTCTGCCTCATTTACAAATGTAATTTCAATTGAGGGTGGCTCTCCAACCTCCTTCCACTTGAGTCCCAATTGAGCCCCTTCGAGTGCTGATGGCATGATTAGACAGGGCGCGCGCAGCGGCAGATTAGTCAAGCGCGGCCCCGTAAATTGGGAAGGATGTTTTATCAGGACACGTCGCCTCGCCGCAGGCAGCTATGGGGTGCTCCGGGCTGTCCCCTCAAATCACGGTTATGGAATAATTTAGCCCTCGATTCTCTGCGATTACTGCCGCCACTGATCATGCTGTCACGTTCCGAGTGAGCACTTCATCCTGCGTTTATTCATGCCAGATCTGTTTTGCTTTCGTAATGAGCACATATTACCCCGGCACAAAGAGGATGAAGGCGGCCGTGTGATAGATAGGCGCGAGATTAAATGGGATCTTTATGACTTCTGAAGCCATCAGTTCTGACTGTGCGATAAGACGAGTCGACTTGGGTCCTGATTTGCTCTTTATTGGAGCCAATATTAGCATGTGCTCACCGGTGCAGTGCTGATCAGACCCATTTAAGGTGGAGCCGAGGGCTGGCTGTGTGGGACGCTGCTGTACCAGCCCTGGACTGAGCCTGTAGCCACGCCCAGGGGCTAATCGCCCTTCGGACAGTAGGACTGCAGGGGGCCCCGAGGGCCCCATGGGCAGACCGGCAGATCTCACCATCCTCCCAGACTAGCCTTTTTCTTAGTACCTTAGTAGCCGTCTTGCTCAAACCCCATGTCTTAACACATTCTAGCCAGAAGGGAGATTGGTCATTTGGAACCCGAGGACCATCTGGCTGACTGTGGGATAAGTGACAGGCCAGTGAAGCCTAGCTTTGACTCAGTTGGAAGCATGAGTCCCTTCTGCTGGGACCATGTGTGGGGCCCATCTTCAGGCTCTTTGATTGCCACTCTCTTGGCTTCAGGCAGGACCTCTGGACACTGACATGGCTGATTGTCCCCATTTCCCACTACAGAGCCCTCCTGTCCTCCATCCACCTTCCCCATTCTCCCCTACATCTGATCCCGCTGGACACCTCCTTTTCCTCATGGCAACCCCACTGTTGGGAATATTGGTGGGGGTAGGGGTGGGGTGGGGTGTCCGTCTTGTCTTTGCATCACCAGGGCAGGATGAGATGGAATAGTGAAGAGTGTACAGGCCTCTGGGCTGCGGATGGAGATCAGAGAGGCCTGGATATGGCTGGGATCTGAGCCCACACAGCACCTGGGCACTATACCTAATCCCTCCATCTGGACCTTACTGTTTCTTGGGAGCCCGCTGGCCTATGGTGCTCAGGGGTAGACTGACTATTGCCTTTGTCAGAGTAGATGGAGCCTGAAACTTTTTTTTTTTTTTTTTTGCTTGAGATGCTTCTGACCTCAGTTTATTGAGCTGTTATTTTGCAGGCTCTGTGGTACTTTGGCAAAGTCACCCGTCACTTGTCTCGATCACTCATTTTTAATCTCTTGCCAAGAGTATTGGCATGGAGGGAAGTAGATTTGGTAGCCATTGAGCCACAGGAGTGGGCAGTTCATCCACATTCTGTCCAGATCACCTCTGGCTCCTTTGTGGAGCAACCGAGACTCATCCCATGCTTGGGTTCTTGTCTGCAGGGCCATAGGTGTGGCCCTGGGACAGGTTGGCCTGGGCTTCCTGCTACACAATGCCTGTGCCTGCAGGTTCACAGAGGATGGAGGCAATGGGTCTAGAGCCCACCCACCTCTGGGTGAAGAGTCCCGGGATTCCTCACAGGAGACCCAGGAAGCAAACACAGGAGGCCCAAGAGGTGGGCTCCATGCCGTTGGGATGGGGCTGCGCTGGGAAATCATCCCATGGGAGCACAGAGGGCTGTGTGGCTGCTGCTTCCAAAGCACCTGGTAGACACTGGCCCAGAGCTGTCCTCAGAGGAGGGTGGTGAGTCACCTCTATGGCAGACAAGACCCCAGTGGAGCTACACAATCTCTGAGATGCCTCTGCACATCTAAAGTCATCTGAAAGTGAAACATTTGAAAAAAAAATTCCTGACTCACAGTATGGCTGCTGAGTAAGAGGAGCCAGTGGGCATGGTGGCACACCCCTCTAATCCTATCTTTCAGGAGGCAGAGGCAGGTGGGTCTCTGTGAGTTCCAGGTTAACCCAGGCTACATAGTGAGACCCCTGTCTCACAAAAAAACTATCCAAACCAAACCAAAGAGGGAGGGGCTGGGGCTGGGGAGGAGCTGAGGAGGAAAGAGGAGCTGGGTGGGAGGGGTAGGAGGGTGGTCGGAGCTGAGGATGCTGAGAACTGGGGTGGGGTGGCCTTGGAGTTGTCCGGGGGGGCCACGGGGGTAAGAAGCATTCTTGAGGAGCTTCTGGGATTGTTGAGGGGTATTGTGTGCATGCGTGTGTGAATGAGTGAACATTTGTGTTTGAGTGTGTGTAAGGATGTGTCCCTGCCTGTGTGAGAAATGAGTGTGTACACCTGTGAGTGTAGAGTGTACACTGGGGACCCCACCTGGGAGGACCCAGTGCCAGCCTTTCTGTGACCAGATCTGGATGCACTGTGCCCTCTGGAGCCGGGCATGGGCGTAAGTCCATTCACATGTGGGGCTGTGGGGCTCTCCCTATTTGGCCTGCTGAAGTGGTGGCTCATTACTCCCCCACCGTCGTCCTTAATAGAAGCCTGTAAATATCTCTACCTGCTAATTTAAAAAGGAACTGGCTGTTTATGAACACCCCAAGAATGACATTTATGGGCCTGAAGGTAAGTGATTATTGACAGTAGACAAAGGGACGAGGATGGAAGCGTCCATTCCGCAGCTCTGGGTGATAAGGACAGCCCCTTTCTCATGCTAATTCAGATCTGCCCCACATGCTGGGAGCTGGAGCGTCCTTTTCTTCTCCTCTTAAATGTCACCGCCGAGCCTAGCAATCCTCTTCCTCCGGACAGGCTTAGGGGTGGGAGCTCCAGCAGTAGGAACCCTAGTGTAGAGGGAGGTCTCAGCTTTTTCCGGGCTGGAGGGCAGAGACCCCTTTGTTTATCCCTTCTGGCATCTGCCCACAGGGAGCGCTTCAAAAGGAAAACTGTTAGGTTTGGTTCTGAGTTTTTCTTCATTGAGAGTTTATGAAGCACCTACTGTGTACTATTCCAGGGTGGGTAGTTTAGGTGCCCAGGTACAGCAGGGTGCCCAGACCACCCACCAGGGAAAGGTAGGAAGTCTTCTTCCCCTACTCCCCTCAGACACGGAGGCACAGCAGCTTTCCAGGCTCTGAGACTTGAAGGCCTCCCTGTGAGCCCCATTCCCTGTGCTGGGGTATTTGAGATGAAGAGTGGCGCCATAGCCAAGCGCTTCTCTAGACTCAGGGATGTTTTCTCGAGCCTTTCCTTGTGTCTGAGCTAATTCTGTGTAGTGGTTGTCTCTCCCTCGCTGGGTACCATTCTTTTCCGAGGCACTGATGAATTTAGCACTCCACGGATCTGAGCCCACGGATCTAACCCTGGAAGGTGCGTAGGGCGTGCGTGCTGTGCGAGTAGGCTTCGCGCTCACCATTGCCGGCAGTTGAGGTCATATCTTCTGTGCCCGGATGCAAATGGGCCTGATGGGATGTGGGGGAAGAGAGAACAGAACACAGGGGCAGATGGGAAGCCTGCTATGGATGCCGGGGAGCAAAGGAGGAGCACGTTGAGAGTGGGAAATCCATGAGGCAGGGCCAGAGCAAGCCAATGACTGCGGTCCCACCTGGCAGGCCGCTAGTTGCTGTGTATTGGGCAGGGCTGACGCTCCCTGGTTCTCCACTGGCCTTTGCTTGTGGCCTCAAGCCGCGCCCAATACTGAGCTTCTCGTGGGAAGCCTCTCACCCACATGCCTCCCACATCAGCGGCCTCAGCTCCCGGTACCTGTGTCTATATGTTTGTGAAATGGCTGAGTGGCGCCGTGCAGGTATTTGAGGTCTGACCCCTCTTGCTATCTCACCCCATGCTGAGATGCGTTGTTGCACTCTAGGGGACTAACTAATGAGTCAAGAGCTCTACAGTTGCATGTCCTCATCCCAAAGACACTTCCGCTCAGACATCCAGGTGGCTTGCAGGAGTCACATTCCACAGGAGAAAGGGCCAGGAACCTTCTGGCATAGAGGTAGAGTTCTGAGTGCCAGGTAGCTGAGCAGGTACACAGCAGAGCTCTTGCCCTGGAATAAGATCTCACCTCCAAAGGGACTTCCAGTCAGTGTGCCCCTCACTGAGTGAGGGAGGCTCCTGGATGTAAGCGGTTCCAGTGTGCAGCGGCAGTGGGACAGGTGACAGTCGCTGTGCTTTTCCTGGGTCCTGGCCTTAATCTCCATCCCCTTATGTCACCCAGGAATGGTTCAGAAGATGGGAAGCTGGCAGCCACCTCACTGTGAAGCGGTCCAGGGAGACCCACCAGGCTGCTTGGCGGCCGCTGGCAGAGTCAGCACGGAGTCGTCTCAAACACATAAGCAAAGGCCAGAAGTTGTGCAGGGAGGGCTCTAGGCACTTCTGACCTCTATTTCATCCTGGTCTGACCTCACCCACCCTCAAACCATCTCCTTGGCCAGAGACTGTGGTGTCAGACCACCACGTGGGCCCTCCACTTCCTGAATACTCCCTACCGTGGTTACCAGGCACGGTTCTTCCTAGCAGGACCTTCAAATTGTCTTGCTAATGGTGGCGAATCTCTCTGATTGTTATTTAGATAGACACGGCTCCACCCCCAAGGTTCCTAAGGGCCTACAGGACTGCACAGACTGTGGCTCCAGCTTAGTTTTCCTATCCAGACCTCTCCTGCTCCCGCTCCCTGAAGACAGAGAAGGGACTTTCACTGATTCATCAACCAGTCTGAGTAGAGGCGTCTGAGGTCAGTCGAGGTCACCTCCACTCAGGGGTCAGACAACTGGGGCCTAATGAGGTTGGAATCCCACTGTCTGGGGGGCTATTGCAAGGCCTACTTGAGAGCAACGCTGGACTGGGAGACAGTGCTGCTGGGGATGGTGAGTTTACCACTCTGCAAGTGTTGTAGTCCTGGACGTCCAGTCCCCAGAAGGAAGCCCATCCTGGTGGTCATGAGTGCCTGGCCCCTGGAGGCTCCGGAGTGGCAGAGCAATGCGTTTGTTCTAATTCCCGTCAGAGCTCAGTGGTGTTCAGGAGCAGGGGAGAGCATGGCGAGTGCAGCGGCAGGCAGCTAGAAAATTGAAAGACTAGCTGTGAAGTGCAGTGGCCTCGCCTTTCGTCCATTTCCTCTCTAGCAACTTCCCAGGAAATGGACGGTGGTTGCCTCCGACACCGGGATGATGAATGGCCGCCACACACGCCTGCCCAGGAAAGCGCCAGTGGTGAGGTTGGGAGGTGGCAGGGGTTGGGTAGGCTGTGCAAAAGCAGGGAGGGCCACAGCTGGGGCCAGGAGGGTTCTGTGTGGGGTAGACTCCGCTTGGCTCTCCTAACCCTACTCAGCCTCAGCTTCCTTAATCAGCACAATGGGGCTGTACTGACCCTGCGCACAAGTGCCATGGGTTCCAGCAGATGCTATGGACAGCGGGGTGTGGGTGCAGATATGGTCCCCTGTGGGAGGACAGCTGCTGGAACACAGCCTAGGGCCTACCCCAACTCAGATTTCCACCTTAAGGTGCAAGGAGCCCTCTGCGGCCGAGTCCCGCCGCCCCCTCCACCCCAGTGACAAATACTAATGTCTAAATCAGCAGCCCGCCCGGCCGGCCCGCCGCCTGCTCATGTTCTTTGCTGAAATGTCACCTGTTCCTATCTAACGATTTGCATAATGCAAAGCTTCTCACTCGTAAAATACAGATTAAGAGGGGAAGCCAGAGTCATTCCGGAACCAGGGAGCCATTTCAAAGGAACGGGGGAGGCACCATGCTCTTAACCCTGTCCCTGCCAGCCTGCTGCTTGGGGTGAGCTGGCTCTGCCTACAACACATAGTTGTGGGGACTTCCCCCATCCCAAGAAATGGTTGGTAGGTGGGGACTTCCAGGACTTCCAGGGCCCAGCAGCTGTCCTGACACATGTTGCCAGCTTCAGCCTAGCCAACTGGCTTTTTTTCTTTTTTTTGGAGGTCCCCGAACAGAAGAATGGTAAGGGCTTGTGTCCCCACCCAACCTGGGCTACTTCTCTGGCAGCTCTTTTTAGGGGTGGGGGGTCTCTGGCTGTGGTAACAACCTAAGGTGTCACAGATTTCTCCATCCCCTCCAATATTTGGGTAGTCTGTAGCCTCACCATTGATGGCACATGTGCCCCAGGGGAGGCTGTTGGGAGGATCCAGGCATTCTCAGGACTCATGCAGAGTTGGGGCAGGACCAGGTCGGGGGACATCCCTGCTGCATTCCTGAAGAGCAGCTTGGAGGCTCCTCTGTATCGGAGGTGAGCCACCATGTCCTGCTTCCTCCCTTCTGGAAGCTGGGCTGACATACCATCCCAGAGGTCTGGGCACACCCTCCGTGTTGCAGGCGAGGCACCCATCTGCAAGCCTCGGATCTGCAGACCTCTTCTGTAGGGAACCCTTCCCCATTCATTACCTGTCAGTCCAGGGTCAGTGCCCCAGGGCTGGACTGGGACAGGATGTAGGCAGGGGTTACATGCAGGCCTGTTCAAATTTGGGGCTTCTGAAAGTGGGGTCATTGGAGACACCTAGAACAAGATGGTCAGGAGGCTATCCCCTTGTCCTAGTTTACTCTCTTTGCTGTGGTAAAATACTGGCCCAAAGCAACTTGGAAGTGAGCGGAAGTTGCTTGAGAAGAAATGAATGAAAGGAAGAGCAAGGCCACCACACCTCCCAGTTAGTCTTCCTACCTGCCGCAAGAAAGGTTTGTTTCAGCTTACAGGTTACAGTTCACACCTGAGGGGGAAGCCAAGGCAGGGATCTGGAGGCAGGAACTGAAGCAGACCATGGAGCAATGCTGCTCATTGGATTGCTCTCCATGACTTGCTCAGCCTGCTTTCTTTCTTTTTTTTTTTTTTTTTTTTTTTTTTTGGTTTTTCAAGACAGGGTTTCTCTGTATTGTCTTGGAGACTGTCCTGGAACTCGAGCTGTAGACCAGGCTGGCCTCGAACTCACAGAGATCCACCTGCCTCTGCCTCCCGAGTGCTGGGATTAAAGGCGTGCGCCACCAACGCCCGGCGCTCAGCCTGCTTTCTTATGTAACCCCAGGATCACCTGGCCCAAGCTGGCATTGCCCACGGTGGTTTTGGTCCACCCATGTCAATCATTAACCAAGAACATGCCCCACCAACATGCCTTCAGACCCATCTGATGCAGGCAGTTTCCCAGGAGACTGGTTTATGCTGAGTTGGCAAACACTAACGGCACATCCTTCTTCTGGAGACTTTCCAGCCTGGAGACTCCGCCATCTGGAGACCTCTGTACCTGGAGACCCCTGTCCCTGGAGATTCCCTTATCTGGAGACCCCTCCTGGGGACTTCTCTCCCACTATGTTCCCCCTTCCTGGAGACTCACCTGGTGCCCCACCTCTGGCCAGGTTCCCTCTTCTCCAGTTTGCCTGTGCTCCTGCCTTCAAGGAGCCGGATGTCCGTGCCCATGGGTAGTGCTCCCCTTTCCTCTCACTTCTCTGGAGTGCACTGGCCTCGGCGCGGTTCTTCCTCTGGTCATTCTGTGCACAGCATTACCTGGCCCCAGCTGTCACTGCAGACATGATGCTTGGCACTGCATTCCTGTCATCTCGCAGAATCCCACCCACATTTTATAGAAAGGGCAACTGAGCCGGGCGTTGGTGGCGCACGCCTTTAATCCCAGTACTCGGGAGGCAGAGACAGGCAGATCACTGTGAGTTCGAGACCAGCCTGGTCTACCAAGTGAGTTCCAGGAATGGGTCATAATACTTTCTATTCCAAAACAATACAGAGAAACCCTGTCTCGAAAAAACAAAACAAAACAAAAAAAAAACAAACAAAAAACAACAACAAAAAAAGAAAGGGCAACTGAGGCAAGGTCTAGTTGTACAGGGTATGGACTGGCTGTCTAGACAGTGGCTCCTCCCTGCATGAGGAAGAAGGTGCTCCCTGCAAAGCCCCCTTCTTTTCCTTGCTTAGGAGTGGTTGGCAGAACCTGGGGGACATACAGTCAGTGCCCCTGCACCTAGAGGGTGGCCTGCCTCTCTCTGCAGTTCTAGGCAATTTAAGTGCCTCCTTCTCTTTGAGGGTCTACGACAGAAAGCATCTGATGTCCAGATAGCAGCTCAGCACGCTTTTTTCCACAGACACTTCGCCTCTGCAGGTACTCCTCTGCTGCAGGTGTGTCTACCCCAGTGATCCTCTCTTGCTTTCTAGCTTCCTTAGCAGATGCTCCTCCATAGCAGAGTGCTCCACCCAGTGAAGATGCTCCTCCTACAGCAGATGCTCCTTTCAGTGAAGATGCTCTTCCCCCGTAGATGAATCTTTCTCCATTCACCTAACCCTGGGGGTGGAGGGGAACTAAAGTCTTTATCGCTGTTCTTCCAATTCTCCAGGTGCTCTAGTTATGTCTCGCACTGGTGAATGGGTCATAATACTTTCTATTCCTAAGGAAGCTCTTGCTCCTTTGGGTTTGGTAGCTCACACCTTTAATCCCATCTGGAAAGCTGAGACAGGAGGCTTACTGTGAGTTTCAGGCCACCTTGGGCTACAGAATAAGACCCTGTCTCAAGAAGAGCCATAGCCACTGCAGCCTCCTCCCTGAGCAATGGCCCACTGTGAGCCGATGCTGCTCAGACTCAGGGGTAGGCTGTAGTGATAAAAATAGGCAAAGTGGGCACCTTCCGGCGGCCCCCGCCAAGGTATGCCACTAAGCAGACGTGTTAGTGCGATAGGTTTATTGGGGGAGAGGGAGCGTGACAATGAAGGGCCATGCCAGAGTGGGGTCGTGAGAGAGGCAGACAGACAGCAAGACAAGAGGTAGAAGAGAGGAGAGGAGCGAGAGGCAAGAGAGCAAAGAAGAGGCAGAGAGACGAGAGAGCGAGCTGGGCCCTGGAGGCACTTTTGAGGGGTGCGCATGTCGCATAGCTGTCTGTGGAAAGCATCTGGCAACAAGTGACGACAGAAGCAGGCTGCCACCTGGGCAAACACAGATGGTATTTCCCATGTCCTCCCTCGCCACAGCCAGGAACTGCACCCCATGGTCATGACTCCTTGTCCTGATTTCTCTGTGAATACTCTTGGGGGGGCAATGGTTTGCAGAATTGTGTGTATGTGGGAAGGGCATGTCCCTCACATGCATGCCTGCCTGCCTGCTGCTGATGTCAGTGTCACTCCCCATTCTCCACAGGAACAGGCCTGGCCAGCTAGATCAGCCCTTCATTGACTCATTTGGGATCTGGTGGGCAGCAGCTGTGCCTCAGTGCCAAAAGCAGGCATTCTGTGGCCTCCAGCCTGCTCCCAGACTTACACCCAGAGGCTCGAGACATGGATGGTCTAGAGAACAGCTAACCCTTTCAGAGTTGTTAATCCCTGTCAGAGCATGCTGAGGAGTTCCCTTAACTTTTAGGGACCTCAACTGGAGTAAAAGGGGACCCTTGAAGGCGTGACTCAGAAGGGAATTTCAGGACGAGTCAGTGAGGAGCTGAGCTGGAGTTCATTATAAGATTTGTAATGGAGAATTTAAGCATGGAATTCAGACATGAATGTTGAGAGGAAGAGGTGCGGGGGCGGGGAGAGAAAGGGATTAGAAGCACCAGCAGGATGGGCGTGCACCTGTCAGAGAGGGTGTCGAAGTTAGCTGTCTCAGCGTTAGCTGTACATACGATGTCGGTGTCTCACATTGTATCTCAATGGTGCAAAGACATTCATTCTTTTTTTTTTTTTGATGAATGAGATTAAAGGAAGACTCCTGAGGTGCCTTGGTTGATATTGGGTTAGGGCTTTCGGACATGCCTTTGCAGTAAATAGGCTTTCTGGTGAGATGTCTAAAACATTGTAGGCTTACGTCTGGGAACAGAGAAGGATCTTAAGCAAATATTAGCTATTGTGCTGTAGTTTTTCATTTTCCCTTTATTCTCTCTCTCTCTCTCTCTCTCTCTCTCTCTCTCTCTCTCTCTCTCTCTCTCTCTCTCTCTCTCTCTCTCTCTCTCTCTCTCCTCTCTCGTTTTATTATGTAACAATGGCTGAAATGGCTGGCCGGAAACTCACTGCACAGATCAAACTGGCTGTGAACTGAATCTCTTACCTCTGCTTCCCAAGTTTCCCCATGCCTGGTTTGCTGGAACTCCTGATTCTCAGCTGGCTTCCTTCTCATGTCCCCATTTTTTCCCCTGCCTTTCTATCCTGCTTTAGGCCCTAAGTGGAGTGGGGAGGGGTACTGATGGCCCAGCCCCCCTCTGACCGGGAGGGATATTGGAAACTAGGAGATGGGTAAGCTTGAGACGGCTTAGCCTTTAAGAGTACTTGCTGTTTGCTAGTGGGTGAGCAGTCCAACTCCGCTGGCCTTCAAGGCACTTTCATTCACACACACACATACACACACTCATGCATACTCATGCACACTCATGCACACACGCATGCGCACACACGCAAAATTAAAAATAATCAATCTTTTAAGAAGGAGATAGGAGCCGGGCGTTGGTGGCGCACGCCTTTAATCCCAGCACTCGGGAGGCAGAGGCAGATGGATCTCTGTGAGTTCGAGGCCAGGCTAGACCGACAGCCTCCAAAACAGAGAAACCCTGTCTCGTAATAAAAAAAAAAAAAGAAGGAGATAGGGTGAGTGTCCTATGTGAACAGATGGGTGTTCCTGAGGGCATTGGTCCAGCCTGAGGGCTGTTGTTTCTGCAGCTGCCTGGGACCTGCTCCCCTCCAGGTCCCCCAGAACACTGGCTCCTCAGGAGCACCTCTTTCCCTCTGTCATACCTCCTCAGCATTTCTGTCAGTGCAGTTTCTCTGACCCTTCCCTGCCTCACCCTGGCTCAGTCCTGGCTTCGCCTCCCACAGAGCACCCCCTGCCTGTCACCCCTCAGCCGTGTCCCTCTGGCGACTGTGGACTTCCCCATGGCTATTTCCTGCAGCAGGTCTCGGGGTCATCAGGCACCTCTCTTGCTACATAGGCAGCCATAGCTCTCGCCTGTAACCCCTCCTCTTCCCCACTGTCCCTGCCCGGCCCCCACCTGTTTTCGCCGCCTCACCTTCCTGCAGCGGTCTCTCTCTCTCCTGAGACTGTACTTGGTTCTCAGCTGCTTTGCATCTTTGCCCCAGTCCTGGGCCATGAACTGCTCTCTGGGCTGGTGCCCCGCACAGTGTGATGGCCTTGATTTCTATGGAGTGATCTGCAGGAGATATTTTCCCGTCCTAGGCTGTCTTCAGAAACCCCACATCAATTCTCCCAGGTTCTAGGCAGGGATACCCGGAGCCGGTGCAGAAGGCACCGGGCTTGCTCAGGGCTACTGTGGTCTCCTACTTGGTATGGTAGTGGCCTCGTGGGCAGCCTGGAGATGGTGCTCTGGAAAGGCCAAGCCTGCCAGCCATCCCTCCAGCTGCTGATAAAACCAGGCTAATGGCTTTTCTCTAATGAGAAAAGCAGGCTGATTATGACAAATCACAAGGAGCAGCAGGCTAAGCGGTGACACGAGTGGCCCTCACCACCAGGGGGGGCCAGGGCCCCATCCCCCAGGGCCCCACCCCCCAGCCTGGGATGAGGCCTCAGGTGGGTGGGTGCTTTGTGGCCCTATTGCCTGCTTCCTCACTGCCCACCCCTGATGCTGCTCAACACCCTCCCCGGTGGGTGTGGCACAGGTGGCTTGACCTGAGGCTGGGAGCTAGGAGGCAGGGCTGCCCAGAGAAAGGTGGGGGAGGGGCGGTGAGTCTTATCTCTAGTGCCCACTGCAGCCTGGAGCAGGGATGGGGTGGATAGCTGATGGATAGCCTGGGGCCCTGCTCTCCATGTGAGACCCTCCTAGCTAGAGCAGGGACAGCTGTCTCTGCAGCTCAAGCATCTGTGTTGAGCCTATTCTGCATATACGTAAGCCCGCTCTGAGACCTAGGGTACAAGCAGGGACAGTGGCTCCAGCCCCTGGCCTGGCTATGACTCTTGCCCCGCAGTACTCTGCCAGGTCACTCACTATTGCCTCATGGATCCTCCTCTGCCTAGATGTCCCAACAGCTCCCTTTTGGACAAGCCCC
Organism: Mesocricetus auratus; assembly: GCF_017639785.1. Taxonomy (NCBI): domain Eukaryota; kingdom Metazoa; phylum Chordata; class Mammalia; order Rodentia; family Cricetidae; genus Mesocricetus; species Mesocricetus auratus. The sequence continues at coordinate 13,738,099 of NW_024429190.1, read as the reverse complement.
AGGTCAGCTTTCTAGAACCTTCCACTCTACTGGCCACACTTCCTTGACTTGTGCCCTCCTCTGCATCCTCCACTCTTCCCAGGTCAGTCCTAGCCTGGATGTTGTTAGATCTGCTTTGGGGAGCCCAGGGATGTGGGGTGACATAGTCATCACTTAGAGGGCTGAGGTGGCCACCTGGAGGGTGGAGTTTGCTGTGAGGAACATCTTATCTGGGGCTGCCCTGTCATCCATTACTGCTAATTACACTGGGCTGGCGGGAGCCACACCTCATGCCCAAGCCTGGGCCAGGTGGGCCTCTCTGTCCTTATTGTCCTCTCCCAGGGTTGTCTGTGGCTAGCGGGAAGGGCTTAGGGGTCTCCCTATCGTCCTGGAGCAGCAACCAGACGTCGTGGACGCCCCGTGATAGATGGAACATGGAAATTAGTTCCAGAGTTTAACTGATAACGGGAGCCGGCGACACTCGGTTATGGCAGCCTTAATTGATGAGCTCGTTAAGCCCATTATTAGAGAAATTGATTTCAAATAGGCACTTAGAGCGGGAGGCAGGCAGGGCGGGAGCATCGGAGGCAAAGGAAGTCGCGAAAATACATAATGAGGCAAGTAATTTTATAGGTTTGTTTAATGAAAGCCGAGACAGCGCACTTGCGGCCGTGTGGGTTTTAAACACTCATTTTATGTACTAATAAAACTCCCGGTGGAGGATCTGTTCCCTAGGCCCAACCCACTGGCCTCTGCACTGCCCTAATTAATTAATTAACCCAAGCGAGGCGATCAATGACTTAGTCACGTGGAATCGACACTCGAGAATGTGTTCCGGGGGGGTCTTGGCAGTGCGTCCTCAGCCACCTCAGGGCCCCAGCCCTGACTGACCTGGAGCTTCTAACACCTGGCTGGATGTGTAGCAGGTAAGACAGTGTCAGCAGCAGTCACAGTGTGGACCTTGTCCTCGGAGGACCGAGGTGGAGGTTGTACTGGGAGCTACCCCACCAGGCTATAGAGGGGCCACTTATAACCCCTTGGAAATGTAGGAGCAGTCGTGTGACCCCTGATGTATGACCTCTGGTAGTTAAGACAGCCTTGACGCTGACCTGACCATGTGTTCCGTCTATCCTTGGGATGGTGTGGAGCCGGCCTGGAGGGTCCTCAGCACAGGCACCAGATGAAGGAAAGCAGCTGTTTGCACATGTGGATACACAGACACCGGCGTGTCATCCCATACACAGAATCCCACGTGTGCACATGGAGTAGACGTGCTCAGAGATACTGGCATGGAGGACACAAACCCCGGCACGGATTCGTATGAAAACAGCCATGGACTGTCGAGTCTTTTCTGAAGCGTGCTTGTTTGGCCTTGGGTTCAGGGCTTCCAGCTCCACCATGACTGTTCGCAGGTTTTTCCTCCCCTTCTCAGATCTCTGGACTTCTCCATGCCCCCACTCCATTCATCCTTAACTTTCTTTGCATGAGGTGACCATCCCTACCTATCCAGGTATGCTCTCCTGAACCCCAGGCTGGTTCCTCAAAGACCTCTCCACTCTGCCTAGACGCCCACGGGCTTCTCATGTCCAACATGGCTGAAGTTCTCCCTCCGCCACCCACCGTCACAACCACCACCACCGCCATCCCCCCCACCCGCAAGGGCTTTGTCCCTGTACTGCCATCGCTCGCCCCTCCTGGGAGCTACCCTTTCTCTCTTGCCTCTTCATTCTACAGCAATTCAGTGCCAAGACGTGTCCCGACCAGGCCACCCCTGGCTTCTCTTGCTGCCCTTGCCTCCTACACAGCAGTTAGTCACACTTCTGTGATAGTTTCTGTCCTGTTGCTGACCATGGCCCATGGTAGGGCTTTTGAGGTCTGACCTTAGATCAGAAGTCTGACCCTTGGCCTCAGTGGCCCTCCCTACCTGTTCCTCCTCCTGGTTTTTGCTTCACCTCTTTTCCCAGAATGCTGCAATAGCTCCGTGCGGCTCCATGGTGTACCGCACTGTGCTGCGTCACGCCCCTTCTCTTCCAGAGCTGTCACCATCACCCAGGGTGCAGCTGTCCTGTGTTAGGCTGTTCCTGTCCCCAGATGTAAGTGCCATAGGGTAGGTACAGTGGTAGTGGGGTCTGTGTGATTCACTTAATTTATACAGGTCAAGTCACATAAGCAACTCTACCTACAGAAGTGTCACTTGAAACAACTCAACAGGCTTACATTTCAAAGTCACTAAGAAAATGAAAACGTCATCCTGGATGGAGTTTGGAGCAGGCTAGGTGCCTAACCAGGTGGGCAGGAGGCTGGCACCCTACAGACTGCACTTCCTCTGTGGCTTCATCCTCTGAGGAGGACTGGGGAGCACTGGCAGCTCATCCAGCCATTGCTGTGTCCTAGCAAACTTGGAAAGCCACTACCAATGGCTCTAGTGGGAATATGAACCCATGCTGATTACAGTTATGGGTCAGACTCAGGGAGTGGGGTAGGTGTGTGGCCTTGTGCTAGGAAGGCCAGCTTGGGGCCTGGCACATGATGGTCTGTTTCCTCTGACAGACATGTCCCTGATAGCTTGAGGACACTAGGTGGCCAGGTTTCCCGTCTTCATCCCATCTACTCCATGTCTCGATCCCAGTCTGAGGACGTGTTAGGCTTTGCTTCCTACCCTAAATGAAAATGCTGATTTGGGTGATAATCATAGCACCTAGTGCCTTAGTTCTAATCTGACTGATCTTCATGTGCCCCGAGTTTATAGAAGGAAGAGAAGGGTGTAAGGCCACAGAAAGCCTAGCTTCTGACACACCCATGCTTTATATACTCATTTTTGTCCCCCATTTACATGCTACTGATATAAAAAAACATATGTCAATTTTAAAAAATTGGACTGGTGAGGTGGCTCAGTAGGTAAGAGTGCTTGCTCTCAAGCGTGAGGAGCTGAGGTATTTTTTTTTAATTTATTTTATATCCCAGTGGTGATTTCCCTTCCCTCCTTTCCCTCCGTCCCCCAACCCCTGCCTCTGTTCCCACCCACCCCCATCTACTCCCCTTCTGTTCCTGTTCGGGAAAGGGCAGGTCTCCCGTGGATACCAACAAAACATGACATACCAAGTTGCAGTAAGACTGAGCTCTTCCCCATGTATTCAGGCTGGACAAGATAACCCATTGTGAGGGATGGGGTCTCAAACCCAGTAAAAAGTCAACCTCTGCTCCCACTCTCGGGAGTCCCACAAGAGGACACGCTACACACCTGTCACACATGTGCAGAGAGCATAGTCCAGTCCTGTGCAGGCTCCCTGGTTGTTGGTTCAGTCTCTGTGAGTCCCTGTGAGCCCAGGTTAGTTGATTCTGTGAATTTTCTTGTGGTGTCCTTGACCCCTCTGACTTCTACAATCCTTTCTCTTCTTCTTCTGCAGAATTCCCCGAAATCCTCCTATTTGGCTGTGGGTTTGCATCTGTTTCCATCAGTTGCTGGATAAAGTTTCTCTGATGACAATTGGGCTAGACACTAATCTGCTCACAGGAGATGGCCAGCTCAGGCAGGCTATGTAAATGCTATTGCTAGGAGTCTTAGCTGGAGTCATCCTTGTAGACTCCTGGGAGATTCCCTTGTATCAGCTTTTTACCTGACCCTGAAATGCCCCCCAGTAGTCTTTTTCAGTACTCTCCCCTTCTGTCAGAGTCCCCCCACCTCCCAGAGCCCCACCACTCATGTTCCCATCCCCACCTGCCCTCAGTCCACTCACGAAATCCCTATTTCCTCTTCCTGGGAGATCTGGGCATGCCCCCCATGAAGTAGCATAGTTACCCTTTGTTTTATAGCTTACATCCACTTATGAGTGAGTACATGCCATGTTTGTCTTTATTGGCCTGGGTTACCTCACACAGAATGATTTTTTTTTTCTAGTTCCATCCATTTGCCTTCAAATTTCCTAATGTCCTTGTTTTTAACAGCTGAGTAGTACTCCATTGTGTAAATGTACCACATTTTCTTTATCCATTCCTCTGTCGAGGGACATCTAGGATGTTGCTAGATTCTGACTATTACAGATACATCTGCTGTCAACATAATTTCGCAAGTGAGATGGAGCATCCTTTGGGTATATGCCCAGAGTGGTATAGCTGGGTCTTGTGGTAGATTGAATCCCAGTTTTCTGAGAAACCGTCACACTGACTTCCAAAGTGGCTGTACAGTTTTGTGGTCCCACCCTCAGTGGAGGAGTGTTTCCCCCTGCTCCACATTCTCTCCAGCATGAGCTTGTTTTTGACCTTAGCCATTCTTTCAGGTGTAAGGTGGAATCTCAGTCTTTTTTTTTTTTTTTTTTTTTGGTTTTTCGAGACAGGGTTTCTCTGTGGCTTTGGAGGCTGTCCTGGAACTCACTTTGTAGACCAGGCTGGCCTCGAACTCACAGAGATCGGCCTGCCTCTGCCTCCCGAGTGCTGGGATTAAAGGCGTGTGCCACCAACGCCCGGCTAATCTCAGTCTTTTTGATTTGCATTTCCCTGATGGCTAAGGATGTTGAACATCTCAAGTGTTTCTCAGCCATTTGAGATTCTTCTGTTGGGAATTCTTTGTTTAGTTCTGTACCCCATTTTTAATTGGATTATTTGGTTTGTTGGTACCTAGTTTCTTGAGTTCTTTACATATTTGGAAATCAGCCCTCTGCTGAATGTGGCTGCGTTTTGTGCTATTATCGAGGCCCTGAGCTCTAATCCCTGGCGCCCACGTACAAAGCTGTGCATGGCTGCGCATGTGGAAGAACAGTCGGCATTGGCCAGCTGCCCTAACCGAAAGGCTCAGTGACAGACTGTCTCAAGGCAGTAAAGTGCCCAGTGAGAGTGGAGACACTGACACCCTGCTTGGCTTCTGTGCTGACGTAACACACCCTCCAGTGGATATCTCTGTACGACTCCTCCTCCTCTCAGACACTCGTGGGACAGAAGACAGTGTGCCTGTCTCATACCCTCGCCCAGCCCTCCATACACCAGGACTCTCCCCAGCAATGTATGCAGCCTTCCTGCCCCAGGCTGCCAGGTACCTCCCCGACCCACATCTACAGAGCCCCAGGACACACACACTGAGGCAACTTGGACCCAGCACCTCAAAGACCACACTGCGCTCTACCCCTGCCCCTTGCCTGTTTCTACCCTCAGAACCTCCTTAACCCATTGAACTGGACATACACCCCTAGATCCTCTAATTTGTCTCCCTATTCTGTTTGAGGTGTTGTGGCTCCTGAGGGTCCTAGGCACCTGCTTGGTTTCTGTTTCTGCATATGGAGCAAGAGCCACAGACGGCCTCCAGTCCTACATCTGTGGAGAGGGGAGAGATACCATGTTAGGGTTCAGATCTTAAGTGATCCCACAGGGCATTGTTAAAGGTTGGTTCCCAGCCTGTGGCACTGGGGCTACTAGGACTCTAGAGCCTCTTCTCTCTTTTGCTTTTTACCTATTCTGAGGTAAAGAGATATTTCTTCCAGGGGTTCCTGTCATATGTCTTGTACATTGCTTCAGCTCAGACCACAGGGCCAAATACCCATGGCCTAAAACTTTTGAAGAAAATTACCTTGGGTGTCTGGCTTGGAAGAAAATTGACACCTGGCCAGGACCCAAGCTCCTGCCCAATCAGCCCACCTCCCTTGCTCCTACCCTCCAGTCAGCTCTCCTCTGGCCCACAGCTTAGGTTTTCCACAAACACTCCGTCCCTCTCATCTGTTCTCTAGTGCAGTCCCCAGCCAACAGCAGATAATCCCCGCTCACCAACCCACACAGAAGCGCTCTTTAAATCTTTACGTCCATTTACCCAGCTGCCCATGAAACCACAAACATGCATGCCCACTTTCTGCCAATCCACGAGCCAGTCTTTCCACCTTTCTGTCCACCCACTCCCCAACTATCCACTCACCTGCTTTCACAGGAATTTATCCTCTCCATCCCTCCGTCTGCTGGTTCACGCATCCATCTAACATCTAAACACCTGTACTCCATCATTACCCATCCATGCATCTAGCCACCGATGCATCTGTGCGTGCATCCATGCATCCAGCCGTCTAGACATCTACGCACCCACCCATCTGGATTGACTTTCTAAATACCTGGGTGTCCACATAATATAATAGCAAATGTGTTACCCTATACACCGTATCTACCCACCCATCCAGGCATTCGTCCATCCGTCTAAATATTTAAGCATCTATTCATCTAATCATCCGTATACCCGGTCAGTCAGCCAGCCATGTACCATCCATCTATCCATCCATCCGTCTGCCTAAATATCCAAGCATTCATTCATCTAGCCACTCATCCACTAATCCATTCATCTAGATATCCAACCACTCATCCATGTGTTTGGCCATACATCCACTTATCTATCCGTGCTTCTGCTTACCCCTATCCTATCTTGGCTCACCTATCCATTCATCCATTTACTACACAGCCATCCATTAATTCACTCACCCCCTCGTTCACAATCCATTGATTTGTCAGTCTTTTTGTCTACCCACGAATCCACGTATCTACCAACTTGCCATCCATCCATGGACCACGCTACCTGCCGTCTGCTGACCCGTCTGTCTGTCCATCTGTCCCTTGAGCCACTTGTGTGAGTCAGCTTTCAGTCGGTGTGAGTCACTGTAGCAAACACTGGAGATAATCAGCTTACAAAAAGAGTAGGCTTATTTTAACTCACAGTTTTGGAGGTCTTGGTCCATGATCGGTTAGTGCTGTTGCTTTGGACCTGCAATTGCACACTGAGGGATGGAGTTGGGGCAAAACTACTTATCTTATATTTGTGAAATGGAAAAGAGAAAGGGATCCCATAGTCCCTTTGAAGGAACCCCCTCAGTGACCTGAAGACTTCCCACTGAGTCCCACTACTGGGGGACCAAACTTTTAACATAGAGTCCTTTGGGGGAACATTCTAGAACTCCAGCACTACCCTTTTACCACCTGTCCACCTGCAGCTGACTCGGCCAGTCATTGCTGACTCTCCTGCCCTCTTATCTAACCATTATCACCAAACCTCCATGTCTGTCTGCAGCTTCTTACCTCTGGGCACAGGGTCTGGCCAGGCAAAGCTAACTGTTCTCCGTAGCCACACGTGGTCCCATCCTTGCTATACTGCAAGCTCAGGATGGGCAAGAGTTGCTGAGACTTCCAGGCAGTGTCCACCGGACACACAGATGGCTTGTTAGTGGAATGAACTGTCAGGCAGAACGAGGGGAGAGCTCGATTTGTAAACACTGGTCAATATGAATTAGTGCCATCAGGATGGATTTGGGACTAAATTGGACAATCACACTGGCTGCACCCAGAGCCCAGCAACAATAGGTAAATTGGGTCGTCATTAAATTATCATGGAGAAAAACCGCACAATCGGCAGCCACGCTGGTAGAAAGATGACAGTTATTTGCAAAAACCCTGCTGTTTGCAAATTTGTACAAAATTATTTGTTCCAAGAGGAGGTTTATGGAGCTATCCACACATTATCTCCGCCCGAGATCCTCAGCCCTGCATATTAACTAATGTCTGTGGTTTAATTGGAAATAGAACAGGCCAAATTGTAAATCGCTCTCCTGCCATCTGTCTCTGTCTGCACGCTTGTCCTCAGGAGAGGAGAACATAGAATAAGCAGATGGATGGCCGGACAGGCTTGTCTCTCTCGGCAGAGCCTCGGCCTACCCTCGCTCACCACGTTCCCTCATCCTGTCCAGAGCCACAGTGCTGGACCACAGAACTTGTGTTGGTGCCATCACAAGTGCCACGGGAACTGTCTGTAAGTGGGCAATGGGCAGGAGATGCTTACAGAGTGTCAGGCTGTCTTACAAACGAGAAAGCTTAACAGGCCCCCTTCAATGGGCCTTCCACTAAAGAGGAGAGGGCAGGAAGTGAATAAATAGCAAGAGATGGTGACCGGGGCCGGTGCCAGGTCACTCTGGGCCCTGCATCAGCTGGTCTGGGAGTGGACAGAGAGTCCTGGCAGCACCAGGAAGGGCGGTCTTTAGTTCTGACCTTGCTGCTCTGAGTGGGTGCACTCCACACTGCCCATGCCCAGCTCTCCTCGGCACGGGTTTGTTGTTGTGGACTCAGTTCAGACCAGATCTTTGAGTAGCCAGTGCTTAAGGTGGGGTAGGGGTGGGGGTAGGTTGTTTTTCACTGGGCAATTTTTTTAAAACTCGATTTAGTTTTTTTGATGTGTTACGTGTTGTGTGTGGGGCATACATGGGAGTGCAGATGCTGTCACAGCTCATGGACGGGCAGCTGAGGCTCGAGGGACAGCTGTGTCTCTCCCTCTCCTGACAGCTGCCGCCACCACCATGCGGCGCCGTGGACTTGCAGGGGAGTTGCAGACCCTGCTCCCACTTGCCATCCTCTGGTGACAGGGCTTCTTGAGGAGCCTCAAGATGTGTGCTTCCCAATGGCTGGGCCTTCCCCTTAGTCAGGAACGGGGACAGGGAATGTCTTCCCATCAGCTAGGACAATTCTGAGAACAACCTCACTGAAAAATAGCTATGGGCCCGTGTTTTCTACTGAGTCCCGTGGGCAGCCAGACTGCTTAGGGCCACAGCCCACCCTGCTTGCACCCCGAAGGGCAGCTGTGAGCATCTTTGAGGAGAATCCAGTCATGAGGCCCATTAAAGCATTGGTGATCGTGGTGACAGTGTTTACATGCGCTTGTGACTCTGTGTCCCTGAAAGCCTCGTCTCTGTCCTAGGCCAGCCTAGACTCCTGTACCAGGTGGTCATGCCAGACACCTGTTCTGCAAGCGGAGGCCTTTTCTGGGCCCCCGCCCCACAAAACCACTTCCTCTTGCTAAAAAGCATGATTTTTCCTACTATTTGTGCAGCTTTTAATCCATAGGAAGTCAATTTTCCACTCATATATTAGTTTATTTTATATTTTCAAATTGATTCGACTATACATTGATTTCCTGTTGTGGGCATTGTGTCCTGAGCGCGGATTACGCGTTTAGAAGAAGCGGATACTCACGGCTCATAAAGGTTCTTCCGTGCTGGAGAGCTCTTATCTTGAAAAGGGAGAGTCCAATTTTATTGAAACAGCTAAAATCCCACTTAATTGAATTTTTTCCCTCTAAGATGTACAAGCTTAGAGACTTTTGCTTTCCAATTCAACTCAGGCTCTGCGGTGTTTAAATTTCCGAACCTATAAAGACCTTTATGAAAAAGACCGTAGGAATATTGTGTTTCTGAGCCAGCTCGGGTGGCTGGTGGAGGGGGAGTGTCAACCCACGGTGGAACATCTTGTGACCGAGCGCCTTTCACGCCTATTTTCTGCACCCTGCTTAATGTTTAGCCTAGCTCCTGACAATGCTGCACCCCAAGAGGCTAGGCATAAGCAGAGGGACCCCGTCTTCCTGATCGCCCCCATCAGGCCAGCAACAAGCCTCTGACTTTCACTGGCTTGGCTGTAGAGGTCACTTGGCCCCACTAGCTCTCCGTAGGGGAACTCAGCAAGCCTCACTCTCATTCCCATCTCAGCTTGGGTATCCAGTGCCCATCCCTTTGGGAGTGGCCGGGACCGCTCAGGCTGAACTGGGCTTTGATTGTGTTCTCTGGCTTCCAGTCCTTCCCTTGCCCCACCCCCAGCCTCCTGCTGGGAGGACAAGGCCAGTGGCCCTGTGCTCAACACTCCAGAATTGTAGATTGAGCCCCGTTCTGCTGCAGGCCATGTGCCCAGGGAGGGATGGTTATGGGTGTGTTTAGGTCTCAGTTCTCGGTGGCACCTTCATTAAGCCTGGCTGGACTTGGGCCTCTCAGCTGTCATCCACAGGTCAGGATGTGGGAGACCGTCTGATGGGACACCTAGATGCAGGGGCCCTTTGGAGTCAGATGTGCTAGTGGACTGCCCCCTCTGCTGGGGGCACCTGAAGGTGTGGAACAATGTGACCCCGTAAGGAACAAGCCTTCTGCTGGGATGAGCCTGGGGACTCTATCTGGCATTGTCCTTGGGTCCTACTTTTCAGCTGGCTACCTCCTGGGTCCTGCAGCCATGCCTAGGTTGGCCACCTGTGGTCCCACTTGCCACTTAGGGCTCAGGCTTCCCCATCCTGTCCCCTGCTCACCAGGCCTCACACACCTTCCTTCAAGGCCTGACTCCCATCCAGGGTCATGACATCCCTTCCCACCTTCTTCTGACCTCCCAGACTCTTTGCTGAGTCCGTTAAACCCAGGGCCTGAGCACCTTGGCCTGGGCATGGCTGGTAGAGCCTGGACTAAGGGAAGGATTCCCTGGCTTTGAAGTGCCTTTTAACTTGAGGTTTCCTGTCCCATCCCACACTCCAATCCCAAACACACTGGGGCAGGTAGCGACTTTAAGGATGAGCCCATCATCCGGGACAGGTGGGAGTGCAGACCTGCCCCACCTCTGAGCTGCCCCTCTGCCCACCTGTTTGGTGGTGATTCTAAGACAGGAGTCTAGCCTGGATCTGGGGATGGAAATGGCCATGGTACTGTGTGTATGTAGCCCCCAGACAAGAGACCTGACCCAGCTTGGCCCTGCTTCTATCTCTCTTCTGGGCCCATCTGGCTGTCAGCTGTGTCCTGGATGGGGTTGAGCAATGGTGCTCTGTGACCAAGGGGCCAGCTCTGTGTGGGAGCTCAGGGCAGATGCCTGTCCCCAGCCAGCCTGATGGCTGTTTGATGCCTCTTCACACACAGCTGCCAGACACAGCTTAATGTGCTCTGTAACTAGAGATGCTATGTCTGCGTCTTCGTGGTGGCTAATGGTGGAGGCAAAGGACAAGCCATGAGCCCAAGGCCCTGTGTCTGGCTCACCCCAGTGCCCACAGTCACTTCCTCAGTTCACTGGAGCTCCCAGAGAGATCTTAAGTGACCCCAGGACTTGTGGCAGCAGAACGTAGGGTGTCACCTGCCTCTGTTCCTGGGATGGCCAGGGATTTGGAAGAGCAGTTCCTCTCTGGACCACACTCTGCGGAGTCCTCTCTGCAGTAGGATACTATTGTCTGTTCATCTGTTCACTAGGCAGGTACTTCCAAAATAGCTGCTGTGACTTCTTTCAAAATGTCCCAGAGAGCGACTCCTTTCAGGGCTGGAGGAACTAGAGGAGAGGAAGTCAACTCAGTCATCGATGGAAAGGTTGGGGCCTCCTGGGGAGGCGGTATTGAGAGGCGGTATTGGGAGGCGGTATTGGGAGGCGGTATTGGGAGGCGGTATTGGCACCATCTCTAGGGGATCTGGGCTTGACTTGCTTTGCCCAGGGCATCCTGCTCAAGTCTCTAAGTGTGGAGAGTGAGGGACAAAGAAGTCCCTGAAGAACAGGCCTCTCCATCCTGTTGGGGGGACTCCATAGGGAAAGGGCCTACAGAGGAGTGTCCTGCTGAAGGGCCAGCCTCTGTCTGTCCCCATGCCTGGTAAGCTCAGAGAGCATTAGGTGGGCAGGGTTGAGAAGTCAGGCATGGTCTCCAGAGATCTTGGGACAGTGCATGGGTCCAGGATCAACCCCTCCTGCCCAGAATCTCTGGAACCTGGATGGAGGGAGAATATGAGGGGAGCCCAGCTGTGCCTCTCGCTTGATGCAGACCCTAGCACCCACTCAGGTTTTGGTGGTAAACTATCAGTGCAGACACCTGGGAAACATTGGCTTCCACAGTGATGGAAGTCCCAGCATGACTAAAAGCACTATTCTGGCATGTCCAAGATGACCCTGTTGCAACCTCTGAGTCCTTCTGGGTCTCTGGGTGCCTCACCGGGCTGTGACAACCTGGGCTCATGAAGCCCCTGTGTTGGGGACCTTGTGTCTGGCTTGGGTATGAGAGTGGGCGCTCCATCAAGGGAGTAAGCTGCCACGGGGATTGGGGCTCGGCTTCCTCGGGCTGTCAAAGAACTGTATTCTGTTAGGGTGCGCAGAAGATGGTGAGAGGCCACGGAGTCTGTCCCACCTTCACCCCTGCCAGGCTCCTCTCCCTTCCTGTGTCCAACAAGCGAGCACTACCCGCGGTCACAGCACATTTTAATAGTGGAATGTAATTCCTGGGCAGCAGAAAAATGAAAGTGAGAAGTCTATGAATTATTACAAGTGCACTCAATCTCCCAGGCGAGCAGCCGCCCTGGGCTGGAAAGCCCTTTTTTCTTGTGTTTAAGTTAGCGTGGAAGATGAAATAGTCACAGAAACGCACTGGCCACTCGAACCTGTTATTGCTAGCTGTGTGTCTCCTATAAATACTCTTCTGATTTATAAGCTCGCTCTGCTTTATAAATGGAAAAACCAGAAATGCCTTCAGGAGCAACTTTTTGGAGCCTGAGATGTCCCTGTAGGTCTGCTTGTGACCATGAATTCCAATCTTGTGGGGAGGGAAACCATGGAGTTTCTCCTGTAGGTCAAGGGCTGAAGTTTGCATCTGATAAGACCAACTGTTGGTGTATGTCAGGACTGGATGGAACTTTCAGGATACAGAGCATTGTGCAACCTGTGAGCTGGGAATGTTCATGGCAGCGACTTCCTGCAAGTTGGCATGCTCCAGAAATGACAGTGCTCACCAGTGGGTCTTCTGTTCCTTTTGGAAAGAGTGTGGCACCCAGAAACTTGTGACCTGATGGCAGTTGATGCCCACCTCATCTTAGATTTTTTGTTTGTCTGATTTTTGGGTTTCTCTGTAGCTCAGGAGTCTGTCCTGAAACTTGCTCTGTAGACCAGGCTGACCTCGAACTCACAGAATTCCACCTGCATCTGCCTCCCAAGTGCTGGGATTAAAAGTGTGTGCCACCACCACCCAGCAAAAATCTTACTTTTGAAAAGAGTATGTGTTTGAAGCCAGGTGGTTTACAAAGCTACACAGAGAAACTCTGTCTCAAAAAAAAAGTGTGTGTGTGTGTGTGTGTGTGTGTGTGTGTGTGAACGCACGTGTGTGTGCTCTCGGAGTCCAGAGTCATCAGATCCCCTGGAACTGGAGTTGTGGCCTATCTGGCACATGTTCTAGGAGCTGAACTTGGGCTCGCTGCAAGAGCAGGTACATGAATCATCTCGACACCCCCTTCCCAGCTTGAGTCCCAGCCTACCTCAGGTGGCCAGCTGGCCATAGGGTCTGTCCTGAGAAGAGGGTAGAGCTATTTCACCCCCAGATCTGTTCAGACACAGGAGATGACTCTCCGGTGGCATTAGGCAGTGCCCAGTTTGGTCGGAATATCCTCCTGAGTAAACTGGGCTGCACTCCCAAGCCAGTAGGGCTCGGAGTGTGCAAACACCACTAGGAGAAGTTGCATTCTGAGTGGGTATTGTGGCCACCCAGGAGTTGTAATTGGTGGTGTCTGGAGTGTCTAGGGCCACCAGCCCCTCCTGAACAGTTTTTCGGGACATTAAGGGCTCATGGTTTGAAAACATGTTTAGGGTTAAAGGGAAAGTGGATTGGGAAGAAAGGCCTCTCATCTGATTTATTTTGTGTTCTCTGAGTCATTCAGGGCACCAAGTCCCTTAATGAAAGGCAGCTCTGGGTGATGAACCAGAAAGTCACCAGTTATCAAGCCAGGCCAGTAATGTCTCCAACTACAGACACTGCTGTTTCCAGGAAGTGTGACAGCAGTGTTTGTACATTGCTCAAAGGCCTGTAGAGCCATATCCAGCATGGGCTAGAAGCTTTACCAAAGTGGGGCTGACCTCTGATCAGGATGCCTTGGTGTGGGAGTCTACAGCTGCCCTGCCTGAAGGGTTGGCTCTACCCTACTGCTCCTTTAAATCCTGACTCCCTCATGCCCACTATCTTGTTTATTAAATAGAAAACATTCACACAGCAGGGCAGGTATGGATTTGGCCTCAAGGCTTGTCAGGGAACAAGGTTTCTTGCATTGGGAAGGGGCTAATGACCATAAGAACCAGGTAACTACCACCAACTGTGTAGACTACACACAGTTCCATGGGGTGTCGGCCACAGCCCAGGGAGGAATGATAGTCCCTGCCCCAACATGCAGACAAACCACACTGTGGGGCACTGTCCACCTAAGGCTCTCTCCACACACAGAACCAGCCTGGTGAACTCTGGGGGTCAAGTTCAAGGGACTTTGCACCTGACCTCCCTCCAGCTCACGGAGGAAGCTGTCAATCTCTGCTTTGTAGAAACATCTGACTCCTGCCTTCATGTCTTCATGTATACTCATGTTCAAATTTTCTCTTTCTATGAACACACCACTTAGATTTTATGAGGGCCCACTTTAATGACCTTGTTTTAACTTGATCATCTGCAAGTTAAAGTTAACTTGATCATTCACATCGGACCTTATTTCCAAACAAGTCCCATTCATGGGTTCTTGGGGTTAATAATACGTGACATTTTAATTTTTGTTCTTCAAGATAGGGCCTTACTGTGTGGCCTCTCTAACTCAGGGCCTCCCTCCCTTGCCTCTGTGACTGGAATGCCTATAGGTGTGCATCAATGCAGTAACTTTTATTTTCAAAGATTTAAAAAGCTTTTTCACTCTCAACTAACTACAAAATATTTTCAGCGAGTATATGGAGCCTTCCTGTGGATTTCCCACCCACTTCCTTCTCTGTACAGACTTCAGCACTGTTAGCAGCACATGCACTGGTACAAGTCTTCTTACAGCATTTTCTGCTCTGAGCCCTGTGCCGCAGCGCCTCCGGCCTGGGACAGGCAGCCCTGCTCTCTCAACTGTAATGATTTTGGCCAGTGTGAAGGGTCCAGAAGGTTCCTTATCAACAGGTGGGGCGTGAGTTGGAGGCAGGACTCCCGCAGGATAGAGACTTATCCTCTGGTAACATATCATAGGCGGGGTTGTGCCGTCTGCGACTTCAGCTCCGCCTTCACCCACAATGACACTGTCCTAGGTGTCCAGGCTTTAGAAGCTCAGCAGTGTCCCAGGGTGCAGAGGGCTAGCCTTGACAGCAAGGACAGCGGGGCTGGCTTCAGCGTGTCAGCATTGCCTTGGAAGAATGTGGCTGCTGGGGGGAGGGGGAGTCTTGGGGCTTTTTTGATGCCATTCTTGGCAGCTTACAGTTCCTCCTATCCCAGCCCCGCGTAGGCAGTGGCAATGGGAGAACGACCAGTTTGTCCAACGTGTGAGGGTGGGGAGGCAGACAGATTAGGATGCCTTGGGCTCATGTCCCACCACCCTCAGAGGGCCTGCCTCAGTTGGACCTGCCGTGCCTTGTACAGCAGCTCTTGAAGGCTGTCCTCTTCTCTGGCTCCTGGTCTAAAACCGCAGGAGCGGTATTCCCACTTAAAGCATGACCCTAAGGCCTCAGCGAACCTGTCCTAGGATTTCTACCGCTGCAGTGAAATACCATGACAAGGAGCAGGTTGGGAAGGAAAGGGTTTATTTCAACTTACAGCTCTCAGGTCACACTCCGTCACTGAAGGGAGTCAGGGCAGGAACCTGTAACTAAAGCAGAAGCCATGGAGTATGCTGCTTACTAGCTGCTCAGCCTGCTGTCTTCTGGTATCCAGGACCACCTGCCTAGGGGTGGCACCACTGACAATGGTCTGGGACCGCCTACATCAATCATCAATAAGAAAATACCCACAGGCCAATTGGTTGGAGACATTTTCTCATCTGAAGTTTCCTCTTCCCAAATGACTCTAGCTTGTGTCAAATTGACATAAAACTAGCTAGCAAAGAGCCCACCTGGCCAAAGCCTACCTTCCCTAGCTCAACCAGGATCCCAGGCCTGGGCTGAATCCCAGGTCCTGGCATAACTTTGCTCCTGAGTTCATGGCCCTCAGCCCTCAGCTGTAGGTTAGACCACCAGACCTAGGGCAGAACTTACACTCTGGGGGTCAGTGTCTGCTACTGGCCAGAGATGGGCCTTGTCTGTCTTTGGAGATTTTGAGCATTCGGGCACCTTCCCCTTGAGGGTCTTACAGAATTCCAATTAGTTAGGATTTTTTTCCTGTGAAGAGACACCATGACCACAGCAACTCTTATAAGGAAAACTTTTAATTGGGGCAGCTCGATTACAGTTTCAGAGGTTCAGTGTTATCACGACGGGGAGCCAGGCGGCGTGCCGGCAGATGTGGTCCTGGAGCTGAAAATGCTGTGTCTTGCAGGCAGCAGGAGGTTGACTGACTGTCACACTGAGGGAAGCTTGAGCAAAAGAGACCTCAGAGCCCACCCCCTCAGTGACACACTTTCTCCAACAAGGCCACACCTCATAATAGTGCCACCTTTGGGGACATTTTCTTTCAAACCACCACACTAAAAGCCACATGAAACATTTCTTTTCACTTTGACAGTTACCCAGGTCACTGGTTTACACATGTGTAGGATGAGAGAAGTCTGAAGCTCAGGGTCAGCTGGTTGCAGACACTCTCTGATGGACTGGAGAGTTCCAGGGCTACCTTGGTCAATCCAGAGCCACAGTTGACACTAGTTCTAGGGTCTAGCCAGGGAACAGGTCTGAGTTACACTGGCCTTCCCAGTGTCCTGTGATGAGCTGTCCTGATTGTTGGACCCTGGTAAGCCTTGGGCAATGGGGAGGGCTGGCTGTCACCCTTCCCACCCATCCACAGCCTTTTCTATTCACAGGAAGCTGTCAAGGAGGGGCACGATGGCCTTCAAGAGCCAGAGATAAATTAGAGTGGGAAACTGGTGTCCATCTAACTGCGTGTGTGTTTCCTGCCCTTCCCCTCAGAGCATACACTTAGATTGCACATACGTGGGTGTATAACAAAATGTCTGTCTGGTCAGTGAAGCAGTGCACAGCCCAACACAAGAAAAGACACATGCCTCTATATGGGTATCCTAGAGGATATCACACGGAAATAAGCCAGGCTCTGGGGGCCATGTGTTCTGTGGCTCTATTGGTATGTGAAAAGGGGTTGCGGGTGGGGGCAGTGTGGGGTGGGAGTCTGGCTGCGGGTAAGCTGTGTGTTGGGTAGGAGAGAAGGCACGATGAGATTGACAGTAGTTGTCAAGACTGGTGTGTGCTAAATGTCACAGAAAGTTAAAGCTAAGACGGCTAGTTTTAGGTTGCATGAATTTCACTTCATTTAGAAAAATGAAATAAAATAAATCCAACTGTTGATAGGAGGAAGTGAGGGGACAGAGGGAAGAGGGGACACACAGAGGGCATCGGCAGTTGCTGTCCCGTCTGGTCCTGTGGGTTTGCAGTGAGGCGCAGGTCAGAGCAGTGGCTCTTTGGAGGACTGTTCTGGTCTCAGGGTCTCAGACAAAGGCCAGGCTGCCTTGCAGAGCAGGGTAACATGCTGGTAGGGACAAGGCGGAGAGCAAAGGGTGGCCAGTGGCTGCGAGGGCTTGGTTCTGCTGAAGCAGGTCTCTGTCATTGACCTTGCTTGAGAGATGCTTCATGTGGCATAGCAAAAAGTTAATGACAAAGGACTCTGGGGCCTGGTGAGTGTGAGCAGGGACCCCACAGCCGTGCAAAGAATCCTGGGATTCTCCAGGGCTGCTGGCAGCCATTCTCCTCTAGCACTGGGCAGGGTGGGAGTGAATGTGTGAATGAGTGAATGAATGAATGGGCAGAGGACAGGTCGGGCCCTCCATGACCTTCGTGGCAAGGGGCAGAACATGTTGGTGGGTCAGCAGGTGGCTGTGTGAGGCACCGTGAGTTTTCAGGGCTCTGAGCCCCGCCCGATGCCCACCCTCTTTGGGGAACAGCCTGTTAGGATAATGGCCCTGCACTGAAGCCTTCCTGGGCCCCTCGCGGCACGGCCCTCCCCAGGGCCCGCCACCAGCCGACGCCACGTAATGGAGCTCTGACGGGGAATAACTCGGGGCTGAGCTAATCGAAGCTGAAAAGGTGGAATCAGCGTGCGTCCCACCCTTTCGCCAGCTTCATCAATCCAGCTAACTGGGTTTGAGCTCCCGCCCGAGCTGTGTTCTGCAAAGGGAAATTAATGTGTAGGACATCTGAGGCCTGGCGGCTGGGCAGCGGTGAGCGCTTAGGCAGGGCGGCCTCTGAGGCTGCTGAGCCCACTGCCCCATGGTCTGGGGGGGTAGTCTGTTCCCCTCCCCACTGCCAATTCAATTACCAGCAGAGCCGATGCATATTCAGCCGGACGCCAGGGTGGAAGGGAGGGCCCCAGACAAAGGAATCTGTATTTACCCAATAATAAGTTCCATTTGGAGGAGGTTTGAAAACAATTCCCCGTCACATTTGTCCCTGTCAGATCACATTATTCACAAATGAAGTTCACAAAGTATCAATTCAATTTCAATGAGGCCCGGCTTGCAGGGCTCGGCTGAATTTAGCCCATCCTGGCTGGGGGGGCTGCGGGTGCCCGGCAGTCAGAGGTAATCAAAGGCAGGCGCTGCGGTAACACTTTCCATTTCACCCCCTTTGTGCACATCTGTTCCTGGATAATCCCATTTTCTACACTTCCAAATCACTGAAGATGGTGGGAGGCCGCCTAGCCTCCGGGGCGCAGTGCCACCCCCGGGCCGAGGCAGGGCCCTCAAGGCAGCGTCCTGGTTCCAACCTCCTGCTACTTCAGTCCATGCCCAGCTCGGAACAGGGCTCCTCTGCCAGCCCCACACTGTAGATTCCTGGGCACCCAAGACTGTAAGAAGGACATTGCTGACCCACCAGAGCCGTTCCAGGATCCCATCCCCTCCTTCACCCAGGCACCATCACCAGGACTGCTTCTCCCTTTAGGGTTCCTTCCTTTCTAGACAAAGGGGACAAGGGGTAGATACTTCTCACACTCATAGGTCAGCCCAGACCTTGGGAACTCCATCCTGAGCCTCTAATCCAAGTCCAGACACTCGGAAGAGGGCCTAGAAAGGGCTGGGCTGGGGGCAGGATGGGAGTGACTCTCAAGCCAGTCCCAGTGGATAGGCTTTTGCTGTGTTGAGGCAAACCTTTGCTCACCCCCCCCCCCATCTCTTCCCAGCTGCTCGCAGCCACCGGGTTTGATGTTCCTGAAAACACCTCACCAGTCAAAAGCACAGTGCCGCCTGTGACTCTGGGCATGCAGCTGTGAGCAGATGGTGATCTGGCCAGCCTTGGCTAAAGGATTCACTGTGAGGTCAGAGATGGCCTGCCTTAGCCCGCTGGGAGCCTCAGTGTGTCAGGACCAAGTGGTCCTGTGAAGCAGCCCCCCACCCCAATGTGATCTGGCCGCTGACCACACCATTCTGGGCCTCAGTTTTCCAATTGGTAAAGAGAAGATATGAATTCTCCTAGTGTGATTGGGCTATTCTGAGCTGATGTGGCAGAAGTAGCCCATGGTTCAGGAGTAAAAGAATTTACCAGACTAGGCTGGGACATGGTGGCGCACACCTTTAATCCTGTGAGTTCAAGGCCACCCTGATCTACATAGTAGGTTCCAGGCCAGCCAGAACTTTACAAAGTGAGATCCTGTCTCAATGTTTTGTTTGTTTTACCAGATCAGAATTGATATAAAAGCTTTACTAAAGCAGACCAGCAAAACAGCTGGCGAGCTGGGTTTGATCCCAACAACCCACACGGGAGAAGGGGAGTAACAACTACCAGTTGTCTTTTGATCTGACCTACAGACAGACAGACAGACAGACAGACACACACACACACACACACACACACGTGCGCACACATACAGACACACACCAGAAAACAAGCAAAACAAAGACAAACCCCATCTAAGGTAGTCATAGTGCCCAGAGATGGGCTATTTGAGGGGCACCGGGGCTGTTAGGACTCAGGCCCAGTTGTTGGAACAAGAGAACACAAATCACTCAGGCTTCAAGCTGACTGCATATGGGCATCCTTTATCTTTTTCTCTATTTTATATGAACCTCACAAAAGACGTTGGGCTGAAAGCAAGCCTCTAGAGTGGTGGATCTCAACGTGTGGGTTGCGACTCGTCAGGGGTTGCATATCAGATATCCTGCATATCAGACCTTTACATTATGGTTCATAACAGTAACATCATTACAGTTATCCAGTGTTAACAAAAACAATTGTACGGTGTGTGTGTGGGGGGGTCACCACAACATGAGGAACTGCATTAAAGGTTCACAGCATTGGGAAGGTTGAGAGCCCCTGCTTCAGAGGCTATGCGGGAGACTGGTGATATAGGTCTGTGGGTGGGCTTGGGAGGACTTGATCCTTCTCAACAGCCTCACTGTTGGCACGCAGAGCCTGTGACATACAGTGTAGATCAGAGGCGTCACACCCTCACACGAGTGTGTTGCAGGAAAAGGGGGTTGTGTACACTGGACTTAGCAGCACATGGCTTGAGGTGCCTGGTGGAGGACTGTCCTTATCTGCCACTGTTACAGACTCATCACCAGTTGAGGTACATCTGTGCCTTTGGGGTTAACTGAAGTGTGCACACATGTACGAGTGTGCATATGTATGTGATGGGATGTGTACATATGTAGGCAGGCAGATAAAGCCTAGCAGTGTGGAGGCCTATCTGGTGCATACAAATGTACACATGCCCTGTAACTGTGCACGCGTGTGGGGTGGCTTTCATGTCGTCCTTAAGAACTCTATTCAGAAGTGGCTGTGAAGACCTCCTTAGAGTTTGGGCGCTCAAGGACCTGTGGGTGGTGTGGAAGCTGCAGCTGAAGGCCGTTGCTGATTGATCTATCCTCTGTCCAGGGGGCCTGAGGTACCTGCTGCCACAGAGACAAGCTCCCTACCTATGTGACACAAAGCTTAGAAGATGTCAGTGACTGTCTGTTGAGGAGGTCTGCCTGTCGAAATGGGAGATCTGTATTTTGTAACATTTTTTCAGTTGGTTCCATCTCACCATGAGCAACTAGAAAGGTCCTGAGCAAGGGAGGAGTCCTTAGTAGGAGCTGTGATATTGTCCCATCGCCCGTGACCAGGTGACGATGGCTGCTGACCTGCACTGGGTTGCGGTCTGTTCTTGGACTACATCTCTCCTTTGTAAAGGTACAGGCAAGTCTGGCCTGGTTGGACCTGTGGTTCTTCACCTGGAAATATACAGGAAGCTGGGGTCCTGTAGTTGGAGGTCCCCGGGGGCCTTGTCACTTGTGGGGAATGAGAGAAAGGGATTTGTGCAAGCTTTAGTCTGTCTTAGTCCAACTGACGCAAACCAAGTCCCCACTGCAGCCCATCTTTAAAATGTCAGATGAAGACTTGCTGGCACCCCTGCCACCACACACCAAAAGACAGAGGACAACGCCGTGTTGTGTGGTGTGACACTAGTGTGCCTGGGTCCCACACGGCCTCTCTGACTCCCACTTCATGTCTGTTACTGGCATAGGAAAGCCCCTCCATGCTGGTATGACTGGGAGGCAGGCGATGACCTGACTGAAGTCGAAGGGTCTCAGCAGCCTTGGCTGGGTAGTAACTGTCTCAGGCTCTCTTGATATATTGATCCCAGGGCCAAAGCATGTTGTTGAATGAGTGGATCAAAATGGGATTTAAAGTTATGAGGGGTGAAGCCACCATAAAGGCCAAGTCTTAGCAGTTTCATTTGCCACCAGGAAACCACAAGTCACAGCTAGGCAAAACCCACAGAAGAAGCTAAGCAGACCTCCTATCATCTGAGGGATGAGTGGGAATTATATATACTATTTTATGGTAATTATTTTTTTCTATTAATTAAAGGGTGTGCTTTTAAACCTTGATGAGCTCAAAACCAATGGAATTAACTAGGCCATTAAGCTCTCCTGGGCTTTCCATGGGCTTCTAACACATGTAGGAGCCTTCATGCATAACACCTAACCCTGTGCTCACACAAGCCGCTACAGCACATGCCTGTCTACATCTCTCACACACGCTTGTTGACAGAGCTGTTTCCCCCAAACCATGGGTCAGGCAGGGCTGCTGTCATGGAAGGCTCCACCTCATGCTTTGGTGTCTGGGCAGGCTTGCATTTCCAGAAACAGCAAGCATGCTCTGTCTGACTGATGCTGTGGACCACTAACTTTTGGTCACGGAATGGCTGTTGCCATGGTACTCAGAGCATCTGTAATCATCCACACAAGACCAGGTCTTCCCTTAGAGGAGAGGGTGGGGAGGGCCATTAGACCTTTATCCGAGGGTCCACCCCCTTCCTGCTCTCTTAGGAGGTGCTAGCCAAGCCTGTTTAGGGTGTAGAAGATTAACTGGGGGAGGGGACCTCCATCTGTAAGTTGTCACTTATATTAGGGTAGGACTTGTCAGTGATACAGCTATTGGGGTCACCCATGTTTCTATAAGTGGCCTCTCAATGTTCCTATAAACAAGTCCCATAGATTCATTTGTTCACCAAGCTGGACTTGAATGGAATTTTTCTTTTTGTCTGTCATTAGTGCCCTATTAGGGTTGAATAGATGCTTGCTCATGCCCATTCCAGGAAAATTTAATGAAGTTTTACAGAAGGCAGTGGGCCTGTCTCCTCCCCTCTTCTGGAGAGGGCAGCTCCCGGGTGGCCTGGAGAGATCCCAGAGGCCTCAAGCATCATCACATGGCCACTCAGCAGACAAAGAAATCATCTCTTGGTCCTAGATTTCCTCCTATAATCTGGGACATACTTGGGTAAACAGAGCCTGGTTCTGGGCCTGGGAGACAGGAGCCTCAGCACCCACTCTGGAGTAGCAAGGAGGCAAGTGTGGCTCCATTGGGCCTTTACCAGCTTCCATGTTGGGCCAAGAGATGTGAATGATGTCAAGACTTGTTCAGCCTCCTGAAAGTATATGTCTGCGGGCAGCACAGAGGTCTCCTGCCAAGGGCCACGGTGATTCCTCAGGAGGGTTGGCAAAGGACAGGTTGGGAGGCTTTGTGGTGTGATCTTGTTGGAGTAGGTGTGTCACTAGGGGACAGGCTTTGAGGTCTCAGGTGCTCAAGCCAGAGGCCCAGTGTGGCAGTCTTCTGTTGCTTGCAGATCTCAATGTAGAACTCTCAGCTCCTTGGGAAGACAGACTGGAGGAGGCAGTCTGGAGCTCAGAGTCTCTGGCTCTTTGCTCTGCGCCCCGCCCTGCCCCGCCCCATGTAGAAGCGGAGCTGTTCCTGACATTAGGGCTGGAGCCTACCAGGAGCTCAGGGTCATCTGGTGTCTGAGCACCATTGCTGCTCTACTCACCTTGCTGGAGCATGAGCCCAGGAGGGGTCACAGGCAAGTGGAGATTTTTGCTGGCCCCCAATGCCCAAGGGCATCAAATGTTAAGGAGAAGAGGCACCCTGGGTGCCTCCAGGTCAAGGAACACCCAGAACCCCAGAGCTGAGTGGGTGCCAGCCAACCAGGTGTGTGGCGAGCTATGTGGCTGTTGTGTGGCTGCTGGACACTGCTACATAGAGATGTATCGAATTCAGCTTAGCAACCTAGGCATGAATGCCCCGGCCTTTAAAGGGAAACTTATCTGTAATTAAAATCATGCACAAGTTTTAGAAAGAGGCTGTTTACAACTGGAAAGAAAGCTGATTGTGAAAACGAATAGGCTTCCTCTGACTGGTCGTGTTTAATTCAGAAATAAATCCCCCCAAGGGGGGCTCTTCGCCCGGCTCTTTCCCCCGGTGCTTTTGGGGGACTGGTGTGCTATTGCACAGCTGCAGTTGACGATGACCTTATCAAGCTTCCATCACAGACACGAGGGCTGGCTGTGGGCTCCCGGGTGGCTGGAGGAATTTGCCGCGAACCCTGCTCCTCCGCTTGTGAACCATAAATTAGCCCAGTTAAAATCAGCAGAACGTGTGTATTCAAAGTTTATGTTTCTCGTAAGCAGATGGTGGCTTCGGCATGTGCGAAGCAGGTGGCATCAATCACCGGGCCCTGAGTTAGGGGACGGTAGCGCTGGTCTGAGGGGAAGAGCGGCCTCCTGGGCTATGTGGCAGCGGGGAAGTGATTTACACTGGCCAGGGGCTGGCTGCCCCCAGCTGCTGTGATTTAGCAGGCAGTTGTGGCCGCCACAGCCTGTTAATTGGGAGAGTGTCCAATGGGTAGCTCAGGGCCACCTCTCCAGAGCCGGGCTGTCCCTCTATCTGCATAATCCTCTGGTTATTCCCACTGTGATGACATGCAGTCGGAGTCAAATAGCTTTTCTGGGTATTGATTGTAATTAAGAAACAACTTGAGCTGAGATGAGGTTTTTCTGGGTGGGACACTGGCAGCATAGTGGGCCCAGCTCCCTTGTTCCCTTTGGAGTCTGGCTTCATCTGGCCCTGACTTGAAGTGGCCTGTTGCTGCAGCAGCTAGGACAGTGCACCGGCTGAGACCCCTCCCCTTGCCTTCAGCACCCAGAACCCTGCGTACGACAGAATGAGACTCCTGTGGGCACTCAGTGTGCCCACAGATCCCTGCCAGCTGCCCTACTATGGTCCACTACAGGCCAAAGTCTTGGGTTAAAGTTCTCTCTGGGCTGCAGGGACACCCCTCATGGAGTGGACGGTCAGGACCCTGTCCTCCAGGTTACTTATTCACTGACATGGGGGGCTCCACTGACAAAGCTTCCTCTGTGGGTGACAGATCTCTTCCTTGGTTCTTCAGAAGCATGCTCTTCCCTGGGATACACAGTGGGCTTGTCCTGGTGACCCCTAATATTATGTGACCAGGGAGCTGGGATCTCGGGAGCCAAGGTGAGAGGATTGCATGTAGGGTGTCCCAGAGCACAAACATGTCCCAATCCGTGTAGGATTAAGACCTCAGAGAACAATGCGGGGCCCACCAGGGGTCCCTGGACTCACGTGAGCCTTAATAGAAATGAAGGTCACAGTGATTGGGCTTAGGTGGAGCCCCACGATGTAGGGCTGGCGGGGCCTGGGGAGATGAGGCCTGCCACCGTGTAAGGTGGGCTAGCTGGGGTGTGCGTAGGGCATGGGTAGCCAGGCTCCCTAGGAAGTAAGGACTCTTGTGACGGGTTGTTGGGGGTGCATTACACCCCCGTCACTGGTACACTGTCTACTGCCTTATTCTTGGCTCCCTCTGTATCAGAGTGGTTAACCCAGTTTGCCCCAGGTCTCCCAAGCTGGCCCTGAGCATCTTGCGTTCCTGTCACCTGCCCCAGACTAGCCTCTCCCCCGGAGCTGGGGTTTCATAGCCAGGACCTGGTTACAGTCGGTAGATATAAGGTAGTTGGTGAAGGTTCTGCTTACCTTGGGGGTGTCCTTACAAACAGGGTGGAACCTTCTGGAACTCCTGACTGGCCATGGGTGTGAGGAAAGCATCCAAGGTCACGGTGGGTGTTGAAAGGTAGAGGATAGAGAGGCTTCAACCCCACCTTGAGCCCCCAGTGGGGGAATAGGGGAGGTTGCACCATAGCCTGAGCTCTAAGCAACCAGGAGAAATGGCTTCTTTGGGGAGGACCTGGTCTTTCACATGTCCAGCTGGTGGCTGTGACCCCACTGCAGTGCCGATGCCTGTTGAGCCCATCCTGTTCTACCCCATTCCTTAGGCTTTGTAGTCCTTGGAGTTCACCAGCAAAAGCCTCTGGCATCCTGTGCCCAAGGGTTGGCTGATTACCCCCTCAGGAGAACCATGGTACAGCCAAGACTAAGACAGACAAGATGATAGGTCCAAGTCAGGGGATCCTACCAGGTGGAGACCTGCTAATCTTCATCACCCTACAGGTCCTGGTCTCAGACTGCCTGAGAAGGGCCAGGGATATTGGGCACAGTGGAGTAAGAGTTGGCCTGAAGAGAAACCCCTATAGGACACCCATGCCCCAAGGACTTGGGCTGCTGAATGTGTAAAAGGTAGGTCTCCTTCCTGGAAGGGCATCCCACGTGACCTGTAGTGAGACAGCCGGGTGATACCAGTATCCATTTCTCCTGTCTTCCTTGGCCCAGGTGTCTTCAGCCTCTCTATGGGATCAGCTTTCCTGCCCAGAGGAGAGGGGCTGAGGCTCCAGGAAACGCCTCGTCTCTGAACTTGGTACAGGGAGAAGTTCATTGATCTCTTGGGTAGAACCTTCCCTAAGTGTGGCTACCTGCTCCCGTCTGTTCCAGATCAGGATTTGGTCCTGCACACAGAGCTGTTTCCAGGCGCATTCAAGAAGAGATTGGGGTGGATTTCTGATCCAGTTAGCTTCTTCAGCTCCGGTTGCCTGGAGGCCTGGACAGCAGCACCAGGCCAAGAGTCTTCACCAGAGCCCAGAGAAATGACGCCTGCCTGAGGGACGTTGTTCAGGGTGGGCTGTGACAGAGTCAGGATGGAACAGTGGGCAGGCTCACAAGAGCTTTCAGAGAGAGTCTAGATCCCCACAGCTCTACATACCACTGAGTACAAGCCAAACAGACAGGGGAGCCCTTTGATGTGTAAGCCCAGTGGACCTAACCCTTAGAGTGAGCTAGCTAGTTTCTTTCTTTCCTTTTTAATTACTAGTGTGTAATACATTAGTTTTCATTAAAACATTTTTCAGACAAAATTTTTTTCTCCTCCCCCTATCAGCTCCCCCATAGCCTCCTTTCTGCTTTCTGGTCATATGTGTCCTTTTGCCCTCACCCCAATATCTCCTGTTTCCCTCTCTTGGTCTTCTGTCTTGTTTCATGGTCTGTATCCACTCTTTGTTTTGTTTTGTTTTTCAAGACAGAGTTTCTCTATGTAGCCCTGGTTGGCCTGGAGTTTCCTCTGTAGACCAGGCTGGCCTTGAACTCACAGAGATCCGCCTGCCTCTACCTCCTGAGTGCTGGCATTAAAGGCGTGCGCCACCAACGCCTTCTGTTTCCACTCTTGCCTCATCCCATTTATAGACACATACACAGGAAAGCACAGCTTGGCCCTGTAAGGAAAGATGTCCTCTTAGCTGCATGAGGATAACTGTAAATAGCGAGGGTCTATACAAAGTTAGCAGTCCGGGCTTTAATTCCCCGGAGTCACCATGTCAACATCTGAGAGGCAGCCTGTGTGAAAGATAACAACGTGGGGAGGCGCCCATGTTCACAGACTGTAGTGTGCTGTGTGAGAAACGTGCCCCAGGGCTCATGTGTCTGAACACTTTGTCCCAGATGGCGGCGCCATTTTGGGAAGTGGAGGTTGTGCAACCTGTACCAGGTGGGGCCTTTGTAGAGGTGAGTGACTGGTGGTGGGGCTTATGAGTTATAGCTCAGATCCCGTTTCAACCCAAGCTCTCGTTACCAGTGGAGCCCAGGGGCTGTACCTCCCTTGCTGTGCAACTGCTAACTGAATACACCCTCCTTCCACTAAATATTCTATTGTCTGACATTTGAGCACCATATGAGGAAAATAGTTAATACAGACTACAAGACAATACTGTTTTTTTCTTACATTTACTTATTTTTGGGGGGGGCAGAATCTTGGGGTTTCTATTGCTGTGATAAAACACCCATCACAGCAATCACCGAGGGACGATGGCAGGAACCTGGAGATCGGAACAGGAGCAGAGGCCATGGAGGAACACTGCTTGCCTGACATTTTGGGGAAAACAGAGCTGCTGCTCAGGCAAGGCTTAGCTCCTGTTCAGGACACCCAGGCTGGCTACATGGACAGTAACCATGGGACACGTCCCCGGAAGGGCAGAGCAACCCCGGCTCTTGGCTTCAGTGGCCAGAAAGGTCTATTTCGAAGTGTCAGCTGGAATGCCCATCTTCTGTGGCAGGAGCTGGTGTGTGTGTGTGTGTGTGTGTGTGTGTGTGTGTGTGTGTGTGTGTGTGTGTGTGTGTAGGGGCCAGGGTAGAGATCCATAGATGGGGAAAGCAGAAGCCACAGTAGAAAACAGGGCAGGAGGCCAGTCTGAGGCTGAGACCCGAGGGCGCCTCAAGGAACGCCCTGTGCAAGAGGTTGGGCAGAACATTTTGTGCCAGGGGCCCCTCCAGAGCTTAGAGCCCCACCCCAGCTCAGAGCCTCCGGACTCAGTTGAAGCCACCTGCCCCTTTAAGAACAGAAGCCCAGGAAGGCAGAAGCAAGCTCCTGGGCAGGTGTGGGAGTGGAGAGAGTGGGTGTCTCTGGGTGGGAAGGAAGACGGCAGGACTCCGCCTTGCTGGAAAGGAGGTACCCGAGTCTCCTGAAGGCCATATGTGCAAAGGAGAGAGGATTTGACGCAGTCACAGGCGGCAGGTGCTGTCTACACTCTGATTCTTCACCATCAAAAAGTGGCATTAGTGACAAGCTTCAAACTGGAGAAGGCCAAGGGTAGGTGGGGCCCTGGGGAGGGTGGGGCTGGAGGGGAGGGGACAGCCTTGGCTTGTTGAGACTGCAGTTACCCAGCCTGAGAATGAGCCACGCCTTTCTCCTGGCCCCACCTCTGTCATGGTCCCACCTCCTTTGTGGCTCCAGCTCTCTGGGGACCTGTCTACCACACAGGAGAAAACTCAGTTCTAACAGGTCCCGCTGAGGTCTCAACAGCCGCCCCTCCCACTGGCTATCAAGTCAACCCTGTGATGCCAAGAAGAGTCTGTCATTTTATGGAGCCCTGCCCTAAGTGAAAACTACTGGGCAGAGTTGTCAGTCTTCCTGATTTTTTTTTTTTTTTTTGGTTTTTCCAAGCAGGGTTTCTCTGTATTGTTTTGGAGCCTGTCCTCTCTTGGTAAACCAGGCTGGTCTCGAACTCACAGAGATCCGCCTGCCTCTGCCTCCCAAGTGCTGGGATTAAAGGCATGTGCCACCAACACCCAGTAGGTATACAGTGGTTGCTATATAGCAGTAGATAACAGATGGACAGTCTCCCCTTAAACTTTGGGGACCCTGAGGAAGACAAAACTAGCTTTCCCAGGTGGCCTCTTGACAGCCTTGTGTGTCTGCATGGGGAACTGGGCATCCTGCTCCTGGAGGAGCCTCTCACCCCAGCTATTCATTCCTGATTCTACTGCCAGATCCCACTGCCCTCCACACCATCTTCACAACTTTACCTCCAGGGAGCTCCATTGCTGCACCCCCTCACCCCACTCTGTGTGCCTGGCTGCTATGACCTCAAACCCTGGGCACTGATTTCCCTGAAGAAGGACCCATTCAGCTTTGGGTCTAGGCCACATGGGGGCAAAGTACAGAGTCTGACCTTGCCAGAAATACTTGGATGTACCCAAGCTAGCAGGGTTGCTCCAAGGGCGTGTGGGTAAGGGACAATTCCATCACAGCAGAGCCTTGGCCCACCTCAGTGGCCAAGTGATATCCTCCAGAGGATGTTTCCCACCCAGCCACCTGTGAGGATGGCACACCACTTCCCTCTTACCTGGAGACACAAGAGACAGCACCCTGTGCAAGCCAGGGCACGTGTTGGGATGCCAGCACGAGGCCATGGGTCTGGATGATGACTCTTCCTCATGTGCCTGCAGACACATGCCACTGAGCCCCCAAGCACCTAGCCTTCCTCGAACCATGCTGCCCTGTGGCAGGCCAGAGCCAGGGTCTGGTCCAGGAATGCTTCCTGCTGAGTTTCCTTGGGGATATTTTGTCCAGCATCTGGAAACAGGCAGCCCACTGTAGGGGCTCTGGGTGGCCTCAGTCCCCATAAAAAAAAAAAGCATGTCCTGGGACTGGTGCTCAACCCGGGTTAACTTCTAATTTAAACTCCAACCAAAGCCTGATGGACTTTTGACATACAAATATTAAAAATTAAATTTCCCGAGTTCATTATCTGATAATTAGAACTAAATAACATCTTAACTGAGAGGCCGGCCCCACGCAGGTCCAGTCAGTTCCACTTAAGATTCCATTAGACCAGTGTCGGTGCAGTAAGTAATGGACCATAAAATTTAATTTGGAAATGATCTCGAGCTGTGATGGAGCGATAGCGCTCACAAAGGAGGCGGGCGGCCGTGGCTGCGGGCTCTGCGGCGAGACAGCAAATTCAAAAGGAGCTGAAGCTATTGCCCCAGAGAACATGTGTTGCCGCTTTCTTCTCCTTTCTCAGGCCCTGCAGTATTTAAAAGTCAGAATTGACCAGTGTAGCTCCGTGTAATTACAAAGATCCCCTTATCAGAGTCTCTGCTGCGCCTGGAAGAAAAGGCCTGATCCACGGGCTGCCTTGGCCTCATTTACATGCATGGTAACCCGGTGGCCTCTGATAATCACTTAGGACTCTCCTGCACTTGGGCGACTCTTTCTGTCCTGTCTCAGGCCACCAACCTGCCACAGTCGCTGGTGGTGGTGGGGGTGGGGGTACAATCTTGGGTGCCTGCAGCAGCTTTGGGGGCTGGTAGAGGATAGCCCAGGCTGCCCTGTCCTGAGGTCTACTAGAAACCCCCACTCTTGCTTGGGGGCGATTCTGAGGATGTGTGGGAGCGCTCTGAGGACAGTTTAGCAATGTGGCCCTTGCTTCTGGCCACAGCTCTCTGTACTGCCGAAACCTTTAGGAGCTGTCATCTGCCCTGTGGCAAAGGGCCCCAGCCTCACCAGGGGTCCCTGTTCCAGTTATGGGGGAAGACTCTCTCACTAGAGACCCAGTCGGGTCTCTGGAGACCACAGGAGTAGGATGGTCCTGCTAGCCCTGGTCCCAGCCCAGAGTCCCTTATGTAGCGACCTTGGTAAGCCATCAAGTGATCAAGTTTCAAGACTTCTTGGCACAAAGAGAAGGGGCCAACTTAATGGGTGACATGCTGCTATTTGCCAAAGGCCCTCCCCTTCCCGGGCTGGGGCAACCATCCTGATTCAGCCATGGGTGCTGCCCTGACCCTTGCTAGGTCTGCCTGGGGGTGCCAGGAGTCTGTCCTCCCTGGGGAACCACCCCACAGACTGTTTCTTTTCCACCCCTCTGGCTGTCTGCTGGGTCCCTTCTCTGTTTGGCAGACTGGACTCTGCTGCACCCCCACCTAGACACAATCCCCAGCTCCAAACTTGGGAGGAGCTCCAAGCTGACCCTGGAGGCCTGCTCCTACTCTACACACTTGCAGTGGCCAGATCATCTGGGCTCCTCTGATCCAGAACGTCCCACCCTGCACCTGGCATTGACCGCTGAGACCAGGAGTGCCCACGATGCATGTGGCACAAAGGGCGGACCTGCTCCAGTATACACAGCACAGGGGCCTTAGAGCCCAAGATCCCAGAGCAGGGTGGCTGAGTGAGGGGCTTCTCTCTGCTCCCACAGTCCTCCCACCTCTAGGCGCGACAGAAGCCCCCACTCTCCCACCCTCTGGGCTCCAGGAAGCGTCTAAAATTAATTCTTGTTCCCCGGCGCTAGTGACCCCCGATGTACTCGGCCTCCACGGTGCTCGTGAGCAGCCGGCTCTGCGTCTTATCTCCAGAGCGGCCTCATTTGTTACTTCTCGCTGAATACACCCACTCCCATTATTTCTGTAATTCTTGGCAATAACAGCCCTTCCCCTAATGAAACCTGCATTATTGGAAGGTTGCTGTTCTGACCCGGCGGGGATTAGCCGTGTACTCTGTTATTGCTACATATGTAATTGTATAATTGATTTTAAAATTTACTTTTGTGTCCCCACATCATAAAGTAAGCAGCCCATTAGTGGAGAGAAATATAATTAATATATCTCTACGGGCTCCCACCCCAGGAGAGGCCAGCGGGGTGGGGGCCCAGGGCTGTGGAGCAAGAATGCACACCTTGGCCACCTGGACTGTGCATACCCTGCCTGCCACCCTCCCCCTCAAGTAGGAGGGGGTCCTGATGCTCACTCTGTGGGTGGTGGCCTTGAGCCTATTGATGACCTTGGAGCTGGTGTAGGAGGTAATACTGGGCCAGGGTCCGTAGTCACCCTGCAGCTCTGCTCTTCTCTGCCTCTATGTCCTCAGTGGTACCCAGACACCCGGCTTCCTGTTTGTCCCCTGCCCTACCTGGCCCAAAACTCTGTGGAGGAGACCCACGTGCCTCTGGCACAGAAGTCGAACTCCGTCAGTGAGTAAGGTGGACCCCTGCCTTTCACAGGGAACCCCTGGGCACCATGCTGCAGTTGGGTAGTGTTGGCCTGACATACAGGAGCCTGCAGAAGAAGCAGGCAGTGGAAGGCATTTCCTGCCACCCAAACACACCTGTGACTCCAAGGTAATTATCCCTTTATTTCAGCTCACACCCGTCTACACTCAATGTGTCCTCACGTTTGGCCGTGCAGTCACGGCCGTGTCAGAGATGAGTATCCTCAGAAGCTGTGTCTGACCTCCATCCATCCTGTTTCCTAGAGAGCGTACCTGTGCTGAGTGTGAACAGCCAGGGGGTCCATACTCTTTAGTAACCGTGGTCCTCTCACACCCATGTCCCCAGGGTCTACCTGCCTATGCCACGGGTCTACCAGGAGTCCCTTCCTTTTAAAGGCTGAGGACCGTTCCACGGCATGGGTGATCCACACCGAGTTTCTCAGTTAACCCATCTGTGGGTGCTTGGGGGCTTCACCTGGGGCTGTCATGGCAACTCCCTACTGTCCATTGGTGCCTCTGAGAGGCGTATAGGTGTACGCAGACACACACAGATGGGCAGGGTCACTAGTCATGACAACAAACAGTGGAATGAGACTGGCCACTGGCTCGGGGCTGCCCAAGCATTGGACCACCCCTGTCAGCCCCAGGATGGGCCCCTGGACAGTGGACTCAGTTGGAAGGGGATGGGCACTGCTGTATTTCCTTTGCCGCACCTAGACCAGAGGCAGTCAGGTACTGACAGCCGTACAGCGGCCTGAGCAAGGCTGGAGTCTTATCTGCTCGGTGTACCTAGAGCAGCTTCATGGGCAATGGGCATGGAAAAGTAGGTAGTTCAGGCCAAACGTGGTGCTACACACCCAGCCCTGGAGAGGCAGAGGCAGAGCAGGCTGCCCTCTGTGAGCTTAAGGCCAGCCTGCTCTATCCAGTGAGTCTACACAGGGCTACACAATGAGACCCTGTCTCAAAAAAGAAAAAAAAAGTGGACAGTGCTGTTTCATCTAGTTCTGTGTGGCAACCGTGGTCTTTTACCCTGATCACCTGAGTGTCCCCCCCACCTACCTGACTGTTCCAGCACCAGGCAAGTCCAAGGCTGCTATGCTTTTGATACAACGGTAAGTGGGAGTGGTCTTGACATCACTCCTTTGGTATGGAGACCCACGATCCCATCCTTCCAGCACACATGACTCTAGGGAGTAAAGCGAAGATATGGGGTATGGGGCTGCTGTTTGGGGGCAGTGCTACACCTTGGGGCAGGAAGGACAGGCTCTGAGAGGATACGGCTAGAACAGAGTAGGAAATAGAGTTCCATTAAGAGTGGCTGCACTTGGGAGGCAGAGGCAGGCGGATCACTGTGAGTTCGAGGCCAGCCTGGTCTACAAGAGCTAGTTCCAGGACAGCCTCCAAAGCCACAGAGAAACCCTGTCTCGAAAAAACCAAAAACCAAAAAAAAAAAAAAAAAAAAAAAAGAGTGGCTGACATGTCATATTCACAAGAGGTATAAGGCTGTGATGGAATTTCAGGTACAGGTGTCCCGAGAACCTGGGTGAGGTCTGAGGGACCAGATGCAGAGCCAGAAGGGTCCAGGGGTCCTGCAATTGGACCCCCAACACTGTATCACCTCTATCATCCGTGATCTGTTGAACCTTACACCCTACCAGCTGACCCCCACCCCCAAATCCCAAGGGGCTATGGATAGGCTGGAGGACAGAGTGACTGGGCACTGGAAGCAGTGGTCTTATTGAGCTACCTATAGCCTCAGACTTCCCAGATGCCACCGTCTGCTGGACAGGCCTGGAACTCTGCCCTTACCTGGTGTTCAGGCTGCACCTGTCGCCCTGCAGGGAGTGGACCATCTAAAGAGCTGTAAAAGTCACACGCTGCAGCGCTTTTGAAGAGGGCTACTGAAGAGCGCACTTCCCCCGCACCGGTGACAGAATCCATGTGCAGGAGTCGGCTACTTCATCACAGAGACGGAGAGCCACATTGGAGATTGTTCTGCTTAAAAAATGTGGCAACTTGCAAATATGTTTTTAGAAGCAATTTTATTACAAACTGTCCCATCGGGAGAATTATGGGACTCCATGTTCATCCCTCAGGAACTGCAGCACAGGGTGGTTAGGGGGAATTTATTCCAGGGAGCCAGGGAGGGGCGACTGTGGCTAAGGGCTCCCAGCCTGGGTCCCTTCCAAGGCCAGCCTTCTATCAGACCGTGCACCCGATGCCCCTCTGGTATGCCTTGTGAATCCCTGGTCCTCTGCCTTCCTCCTAGCTGGTGCCCCAGTGAGGGCTCTGAAAACAGACTGTGAGATCAGGTGAGGGGCTTGGGCTCTGGAATATGACATCTACAAATTGGCTCAGAGGAAAAGGGGTGTCTCTCACAGCACGCGCGGCCCTTCAGACGCCCCCAGGGAGAGGCCTAAGCTTGCCTTTCTTTTCTGGGGAACTGGAACTGGCTGCACAGATTCTGACTCCCTTCTCTGACAGGTAAGTTGAGGCTGGAAGCCACTCACCGCTCCTTCCTTATTCTTGGCACCCCCCCCCTGTAGCAGCTATCAGGACTTCTCCAGCTGCAGAGCGCGGCATTGCCCACCGTCCTGTGGTCTCACTGCTGAGTGGGGTAACGGGGAAGTGCTGAATTACCCCCCTAGAATGGGTTATGAGACAGACTGTGCCCTGGTAGTGGACAAGGTTCCTGTCTCCCTCTCCCCCTGCATGTCTTTACCACCACGTGTTTTGGCGGGAGACGGCTGCTGAGCCACGACCATACAGCCAACGCAGAGAGTCAGTGTGGTAAGCAAAGGGGCCCTGGCTAAGAGACCATGAACACCATGGCCTGCTGGCAGCTGGGGAAGGAATGTGCCGCAGTCCAGCTTGAGATGCTTCCCCGTGAGCGATACTTTGCACCCACCTGAGTTTTGTTTTCAGTCACGGTAATTTCAGGTGATTTGTCATAGACAATTAAAGCCACTGATACCATCGCCAACACACCGTTGTTACCACCAGCACCACCACCACCATCATCACTAATCACCATCCCGTCGTCATAATCACGACCAGTATCTCCAGCACCCTCACCTTCATTATCACAAGTGAGCACCGTGGTCATCATCACTACTGCCATCATCATCTCTACCATCAGCACCGTCACCACCAGCCCCACAAATACTGCCACCACCACCATGTCTACCATCAGAGCTGTCATTGGTCAGCACTAACGCCATCACCATCACGGGCATCCCCCCATCTTCACGACCACCACCATCACCATGGCTACCGTCACCTTTGCCATCCTCGTCTCTGGCATCATCATCATGGCCATCACTGGCCCTGCCACCACCGTCGCTAGCAACACGCTCGTCACCATATTCGTTGCCGTTGTGGCTGCCGTCGCTCCCACCCTCATGCCTGAAACCACTGATGCCATCCTAGCTTTGCTACCACTACCCTTGCTCTGCAATAATCAGAAAAGCACTGCAAGATGCCTCAGCTTGCGTGGGGCCGCCAAGCTGACAGGCGACGACGGCCAGGCTGGAGGCAAAGCTGCTTCGGCTTCAACTGCAAACTGATTCCCTCTGCAAAGCTCGGGATAGTTGTTTGCTGTCCGTCTTCCCCGGGAGACACGAGGCTCCAAGCATGGACCGGCAGAGAACAGAGGAGAAGCAGCCTCCTCCTGAACACTGTGGCTGCTTCCCTGAGGCTCGGCTAAAGCCTGCTGCTCTGCCTCTTTCCTGCTCTGGTCTCCTGCAAGGCACCTGGGAATTTTCTCCTGAGTCATAAATGTCCATGGGCACCCTTGGTGTAGAGGGAGCCAGACTGGATGTTATGGGATCCCAGTTAAATAATATTCAATGTCCAGACTCTAAGGTTCACCATGGGCACAGAGGTGCGAGTGAGGACTTAGAAGAACTGGGACTATCTTGGAAGACCACACAGTTAGAGCAGGTGCCCATGCTGGCTCCTCAGCTCTGCTCCTTGGAGTCACATCTCATGTGCTAGGGAGGCAACTACCACCAGGTGGCGCTCAGCTTGCTCAGTGAGGAGCCTGAGCTAGTTCTTGCTTCCTTGAGGACCAGATCAGTTCACAGTAGCTCAGGCTCAGCCAGAGCAAAGACATGCTTGCCCCCTCAGGCACCCAGAGCCAGATCAGGAGCCATGGCTCCATGAGCAGACTTTGTTTCTTGTTCAGGGGCTGGTGTGTCTGTCCACACAGCTGGACCTGGGTGAACCCCTGGGCTGCCAGCATATGCCCTCCTGCGCTCCCCTCTGCCCTACCCACCTGCACTGGATTCTGAGGCCCCTGGAAGGCTCAGAGGTGATCTTCTGGAAAGTGCCTAGTGTGGTGCGAGGGCAGAAATTGCTGAGTCCCAGGTCCCATTATCATCCCCTCTCATTACCCGTGAGAATCAGGCTGCTTTCCATCAGGCCCACAGGCCCAACAATGCCTATGAAAGTGGCTAACATGTGTCCCCTTTAACCAGGGCCATTAATTGATAACACTTAATTAATCTGCCCAGGAGAGAGATCAAACGAAGATTGTGTCCCTTGACGGCCACACGTATTGACTTTGTTATTCCAATTAACCGCTGGGCCAGAAAGGTCTCAGGAGAGAGGCTTAACCTTTGCATCACCCTGAGCTGACTGCTGGGCTGGACTGGCCTCATACCAGCTCACCAGGCAGGCTTTCCCTGCGGTGCCCACCTGGCCCTCCCACCAGGCAGCGGCCACTCTTCCACTCAGGATTCCACGCGTGTGATCACCTCCAGGCCAGTGTGTGGCTACCCATTTGAGGGTCTGCTCACTTGCAATTAACTGCCTTATTTGGGGCTTTTTTTTTTCTTCTTCTTCTTTTTCAAAGAGCAATTAGATTTCTGCAGCCTTTGGAGAAAGCAAATGACCCAGAACGAGACACCTTATAAATCAAGCCTTGAGGGTGGGTGAATCCCTGCGGCTGCAGGTGCCTGGCTGGGATGATGCCCTGAATGAAGCCTGTGCCCACAGAGATGCTATCTGTCCTAACAGGAGCTCTCTGCCCCACAGGGAGGACTCCTGCCCCAGGCATCCAGGTCCTGTCTTGCTGAGGGGTTTGAAGCATCACGGAGCCAGGAAGCCTCTCTTCTGCCCCTAGCCTCTCCCGTCTCCTCTCCCACAACCCACCCTGTGCTCTCCTCGGACGCTGTTGCTGTGGATGGCCTCTGTGTCTGTAGTGGCACTCCCCTAAGGATATTCTTTACTGATTGCCATAGAGGGCATGGACACTGAGGAGGGTAACCAGCTTCTCCACAAGACCACAGGGAGTCTGACCCACTGTGACCACTGGCTTCTCGAACATTCGAGGAGCATTAGGAAGACTTGCCAGATGACTTTCAGTTGCCCTGAAAGATTTGGCCCACACACTCGCTTGTAGGCAGATCAGTCTGTTGCAGACACATCACTGAGGGCTACTGGACCTGAAGACATGGTCCAGACAGGCTGCTTTCATGTTGGGAAACTTCTGGGTGTCTGAGCAGAACCAGTGTCTGGAGAAGTCCAGCACATGAAACCTGGAGCTGGATAGGTTGTGTCAGGCCCACCGTTGGGAGAAGTATTATGTCCCCCCAATATGGAAAAGTTTTATCCATTAACTGGTGAATGATAAATAAAAGGAAGTCTACCCATGGAATATTATTCAGCAATGAAAAGGAATGTAGGAACTTTGGACAGCTCTTTTGAAAACATAGCAAGTGAAAACTCCAGCTGGAAATGCCCACACTGCCTGATTTACACAGGGTTTTGGAATAGGATATCCTAGAGACTGAAGCACAGGCAGGGTTAGCGAGGAGTGGGGGCTGCTTGACAGGAAGAGATGGTGGTAATGGCTGCAGCACTTTGTGAATGTGCCTCAAGCGTCTTAACTACGTTTGTTTATTCTGTGTGCATGCATGTGCGTGGGTGTGTATAGCCCATGGGATGCATCTTGGAGGACAACTTACGGTCTTCTAACACGTAGCTCTCAGGGACTGAGCTTCCGTCATCGTCAGGTTTGCTAGCAAGGTTCTTTATCTACCTTTATTCATCTCATCAGTGAATATACTTTAAAAACAGTTACAGAATCACACAATTTCAAATGGTTAGCTTCGTTTTCTTCATTTTAATACATTTTTTTCTGTTTTGGCTTTTTAAAACATAATCTCTCTGTGCCGCCTTGGCTGTCCTGCAACTTACTACGTAAACCAGGCTGGTCTTGAACTCACAGAAATCTGACTGCCTCTGCCGCCCCCAGTGCTGGGATTAAAGGCATGCGACACCTCCGCCCAGCAATTTTCAACTTTTAACTCAACTTAAAAGAAGTAAAAAAAAAATAAGAAAGACAATTAAGGAGCTAGAAACACAAAATATTTGAGAACGCATGGGCATGTGTGTGCGTGCGTGCGTGCGTGCGTGCGTGTGTGTGTGTGTGTGTGTGTGTGTGTGTGTGTGTGTGTCTTGCTGGGATGGCAGCCAAGGTCTCACACCTGGGGGTGCAAACCTCACCTGTGAGCTTCAATCTAGACCTTTGAGCAGATAATTTTGCCACAAATTGTTCATGAATACCAATGAGCAGGTTTGAAATCACAGATCATCAAGGACATTTAAATTTATGTGTCAATTAGATGCCAACTACATCCATTAGAATGACCCAAAGTGAAGACCCAGCTTTCATTGGCACACTGCTGGACAGTTTGGGGGCACAGCGGATTAGTGACTGGCTGAGGTGTTTCTTTTCTTTTTTCTTTCTTTCTTTTTTTTTCTTTTTGAAGATTTACTTATTTTTATTTTATGTGTATGAATGTTTTGTCTGCATGTATGTGTACTACACTTGTGCAGTGCCCATGGAAGCCAGAAGAGGGTGTCAGGTCCCCTGGAACCTGAGCTGCACGGTTGTTAGCTGTCATGTGGGTGCTGGGGCTTGAATCCATATTCTCTGAAAATGCAGCAAGTACTCTTAACTGCTGAGCCATCTTTCTAGCTCCAGGGGCTGTTTCTTAAAAAGTTACACATACAGGGGCTGGAGAGGTGGCTCAGTGGCTGAGAGCACTTGCCTGCTCTTCCAGAGGACCTGAGTTTGGTTCCCAGTATTTTAGACATCTCACAAACACCTGTAACTCCAACCTCAGAGGACGCTTTCTGGCCTCTGCAGGCACCAGCACTTATGTGGCATACTTACACAGACACACATACATATAAATAAACATAAATAAGTATTTTTTTTAGTTACACATTCATCTACCACATTCAAAATTCTCTGGCATCGAGGGCACACACCATCACAATAACCTAGAAGACATGATCACCAGACCATGCTGCTCTGGAATGCTACAAGGGAAGAAGACCGCAACCAAAGAGGCCAGAGGACGAAGTCTGTATAAAATCCTCGGCAGAGGACCTGTTCTCCGGATGAGCAGTTGCCTGTGGTTGCTGGGATGGAGCAGGATGCAGCTGAGGACTTCCTGCCAAGACATATGCTGCTCTTATGCAGATATGTTAAAACCATATGCTTCGAAGGTGGGGATTTGTTGTGTGTCAGTCATATGTTCATAAAACTAGCCTTTTCCTTTTTTTGAGCCAGAGTCTTGCTGTATAGTCCAGGCTGATCTGGGACCTGAGATTCTCCAGTCTCAGGCTTTCATATGTGGGGCTGACAGGCCAAGCCATTCCTTCTAACTGGCTAATACTTTAAAAGTGGAGGTTGTGCCAGGCAGTGGTGGCCCATGCTTTTAATCCCAGCACTTGGGAGGCAGAGACAGGTGGATCTCTGTGGGTTCGAGGCCAGCCTGGTCTACAGAGTGAGCTCCAGGACAGAAGTCCTGTCTTGAGAAAACAAACAAAAAGTAGAAGTTGCCCTGGGGCTTTTTCATCCCCACCTGTGATCCGTGTGTGTGTGTGTGTGTGTGTGTGTGTGTGTGTGTGTGTGTGTGTGTGTGTGTGTGTGTATGAGCACGTGCGTGCAGCCAGAGAAAGGGGCAGGAACCTAGGAACCTGCTTGGACCCCGCCCTTTCCCTGCTTGTTCTTCCTGGTTCTCAGAAGCCATGGTACCAAGGTAACAGAGTCTTGGCCAGGCGTGGACAGTATGTACTCCAGGAAGAAATCTAGGCACGAAGGTAGTGTCCTCATGCGATAGAGCTTGCCCCAGATAAAACGACTAGAAGGAAGGTCAGGCCCTCTGCGTAGCCTTTGGGGCAGAGGCCAAGGCTCTGAGTGTGGCCACACCCTGCTGCTGTCCACTCCAGGGAAGCCCCTGCTGTTCTCTTCTCCAACAAATCAGGCAGGGATCCTGTCCCAAGCTGGCTTTCAGCCCCATCTGTGCTGCAAACGCTGATGTGATGACTATCCTGGCCTCCTTGACTGTGGCTTCACTGAAGAAAGGCCCCAGACAACCTGACCACTGTTCCCCAGAATTCCTCCCCACTCCAGCTCTCAGGTCAAGTGCCTGGAGGTCCTGAGGTGCCTGAGGTGTTAGCCGAGGGGAGGGAAGGCCCTGGGTTGACAGAGTTGTCCAACGTCTCTGCTCAGAGTCCAGCCCCGGGAGAGGGCCCCAGACTGCAGCTGCCTTTCCCTTTGTCCTCTCCCTGCCCACACGACTGTCCACCCTCAAGCCTAAGACCATGCTGGACATCTCCCTTGGCCAGCTGACCCAGCTGTCTATTGTCCTGTCTAGCTTGCCACAGTCTAGGGAGACGGGATTGCCCCAGACAGAGAACAGACACAAAGTGTGAAAAATTGGAGTGACAGGGCTGCACTGATAGCTTGTTGAATGAGTGATCGAGGGGGGTTGGGAGAGACATTTACATTTATATAGTGCCTTTTGCTGGACTGGGCATGGTGAAGCCCAAGCTGGTTCTCTGGCCTCGATGGCAGTCATAGGGCAGAGCCTGGCCAGGGTGGGGTGACCCACATGGTTCTCCGTAGACCTCCTCTAACTACCCTCTATAGAGAGTCTAGTCTCGCCCACCATGCCACTCCAAGTGTTGCCTGTGAAGCCACAGCCAGCCGCAGAGTGTGGTGATCTGAAGGACCTGTGATGGCCATACGGGCTCCTCAAAGCTGCTGCGCTCTTTGGGCAATCTAGCGTGGCTGGCGGCCAAACTGTGTACCCCCAGACTTGAGTGTGTTGTAGCTGGAGATGCAATATCTAAGGAGGTGATTAAGGGGGTGGGCCTGGTCCCGTATGACAGGTGCCCTGTGACAGAGGCACAAGAGATACCAGCACACATGTCTACAAGTCCAGGAGAGAGGCCTTGGGGAGCCCAGATCTCTCCAGGCGGCAAGGAAGTCAGGCCCTGATGCCTAAGCCAGTTGTGACATGAGTTCTGTTCTGGTGTCAACCCTGAGAGGGAGAAGAAAGGAACCTTTTTTGGCACAGATGTGGCTGCACTCCCTTCGGACAGTAACACTTGAGCAAGGAGTCTGAGGATGGCATGATGAAGTCTAAGTCAACAACGCCCAGAAAGCGGGGGGAGGGGCGCGGGACGGGAGGGGACACAAAATTCTTGAGAATGAACTCAGCAAGAGCGATGTGAGAGGGGCCAGAAAGATGCTCGATGGCTAAGGGCACTTGTTGCTCTGTAGAGGACCTGGATTCAGTCCCCAGCACCCACATGGTGGATCCCAGCCGCTTGTAACTCCAGTTCCCGGGGGCCTGACGCTCTCTCCTGACCTCTGTAGGCACCAGGTACACATTGCATGCACCAGGTACATGCAAGCAAAGCACTTGTACACACACACACACACACACACACACACACACACAGAGACACACACACAAATGAAATAAATCTAAACAGAAAGCAAAGCAGTGTGAGGCCCGTGTGAAGCCAGCTCAGCTGTGAGGTTCCACAGGGGGCGTGAACAATGGAGAGATGACCTAAAGCACCCAGGGGTGTGGCCCTTTAAAGCCAAACTGACAGAAGCAGCTGGACCATTTAGGCATGGACACACCGGCAGAATTCCTATGGAACTAAATGCCCAGGAAGGAGAGCCAGGAGACAGCAGCTGGGATTCGGGGTACCCTCATGTAAATCCCCAAACCACAGGGCCAGACCAGCTGGCTCAAGAACACAGGGCAGGAAACTGAGCATGCTTGAGACAGAACATGCTGCAGATGGTCTTTCAGAGTATGCCAAACTGGGCAATTATGTCAAAGGTTAGCTGCCTGGCACTGCCCTGTGCCTGGCACTCTTAATTCAAAACTAAGCAGTAGACAATACCCTCCTTCCCACAGGACCAAGTTCCCGAGAAATAGTCAGGCACAGCGAAAGACTTGCAGTGATAGAGTCAAGATTTCTTTCTTCCTCTTTAGATGTGTATGTCCTGTGTGTA
Organism: Mesocricetus auratus; assembly: GCF_017639785.1. Classification (NCBI taxonomy): domain Eukaryota; kingdom Metazoa; phylum Chordata; class Mammalia; order Rodentia; family Cricetidae; genus Mesocricetus; species Mesocricetus auratus. The sequence goes on along the minus strand of NW_024429190.1, from coordinate 13,696,151 downwards.
TGTTTGTACACACATGCATGCAGATAACCACAGAGGCTATATGTATGTTTGTACACACATGTGTATGCAGATAACCACAGAGGCTGTGTGTATGTTTGTACACACATGCATGCAGATAACTGTAGATGTTGTGTGTATGTTTGTACACACATGTATGCAGGTAACCACAGAGGCTGTGTGTATGTTTGTACACATATGTATGCAGGTAACGGTAGAGGTTGTGTGTATATTTGTACACACATGTATGCAGGTAACCATAGAGGCTGTATGTAAGAAGATGTCTAATCCCTTGGGGCAGGAGTTGAAGGCTGCTGTGAGTTCCCTGATGTGGGTGCTGGGAACTTAATTCCAGTCTCCTGAGCCATCTCTCCAGCACCAAGTACCCCACCCCACCACCACTGTCCAGATCAGCTAGGGTCTCACCATGACACCTAGGTTGGCCTCAAACTTGTGACCCTCCTGCCTCAGTCTCTAGAATGCTAGAATTATAGGTGTGTGCCGTTACCACTTGCTATAAAGCCAGGGTGTGTCTTGTGTGGTCCCGTCCTTCCTGAAGGGCAAGAAGGATAAACTTCCCAGGCTGGTACAGAGTATCCGGGGTCAGTGACCCAGTAGGCTGGTCCCCTAACACCCTGACCCCCCCCCGCTGAGGGCACAGTGTGTGAGATGGTTAGACTGAGGCAGGGGTGCTGGGCCCAGCCAACTGGGTCACTCACATCAACTCTCTGGTCTCGATCCCAAGCCTCTGAGCAAGAGGCCACGCCATGCCCTCTTTGGACGGGGAATGTCAGGACTCAACCATTACAAGTCTAGACCTCTAATAAAACCAGCAAGTTCCTATAGTGGCCCAGGTGAAAAGTCCCACTTCCTTAGGGTCGCCACCCTCAGGCCATACAACTCACACACACTGGGGTCCTGTCTTTGGAGGGGAGCCCTCTCGATACCTCGTGAGCATAAGAGCCGAGTCCTCTAGTCTACCTTGAGCGGCTGCCGGCCTTGAGTCCTCCAGGACCTGGACTGCTGGAGTCTGTCAGAGCTTTGGGGTCTGAAAGCGGGAGTCTGGCCAAGGAAGACGCTGAGTCGGGGACCCCAAGGTCGACCACTGCCTCGGGAGCTGCCCTGTTAGGAGGGCCGTGTCTTCTAACTCCACTGTCTCTGGACCGGACCGGATGAGTCAGAGGACCCTGGCGGCACTGTCACCCCACCGCTTTCTTCTTGTCTGTTCGACCTTTAGGATACCCCTTTCTGAATAGGGTTGATGAGGGGGGAGACTCCCCAGCTGGGCTGCCAGGGGCACCCCCGGCTCAATGCCTCTGAGTGGCGTCTGGCAGGCCCTGCCGTTCAGAGGCGTCTCTGCCCCCTGGGAACTGGCTGGGGCCGGGGGCGCGGCAGGCAGGCCGGGGCTCCGCAGCCCCGAGAAGGCTATTTAAATGCTCCATTGGAGAGGGATTAAAGTTTACGCAAGGTCACCGAGGGTGTGATAATTATAATCACAGGTTTTTGGCTCCACAATGACAGCCATTTGTTATTTCCACTCGGGCAGCTCCTGCGGCCCAGAGCTGGTGACAGGCATGGACTGATTTAGTAACCCAAGCCTGTGCCCCTCCCCTCCCACCACAGTCCCCACCGCCCACTGCTGGGGTCTGCCACGGGGCCTACACCCCCAGGGGATGGACAGGCTTATTATGGGATGTGAGGGTGAACGGCTGGTGGCTACTGAGAGATGGAGGGGAAGCAGGGGGGGTGAGGAGAGGGCCAGGGTTGGGTAAACTGGGTCCACAGGTTGGGGGTGGGGATGCTGTTGGGTGTGAGCTCCTAGACTCAGCGTGAGCCTGCCAACCCTTGTGCCTCAGTTTTTCCATCTGCAGAGCAGGATGAACTAACTGACTCTGCTCTGGGCACGTTCAGTCTAATTTTTAGTGATCACATTAATAAGCCCAGGACCAATGGACAGAAACGGAGGGTTCTGTTTGCTATGTTGATTTCAAGATCACCCTGGGATTGAGTTCCCTTTCCTTAGTGGACATCTGGCCTGGGTCCCCCAGCTCCATTGTGGTTGTGCCTTGGTCTCCTCGAAACTAATGTGGAGGTCATGGGCCTGGGTCTCAGGCTGTGCCCTGCAGGCAGCAGGTGGCTTCCTGCACTTGGGTCCCTGAATCCCAGCCAGGGTCTCTGAAGGTGTGCCCAAAGAGCTCACATCTGAACAGACATGTGCCAGGGACTAGTGTCGTTCTGGACCCCAGTGTTTCCTCCTCTATAAACTAGGCATGAATCTGTGGTGCACAGGCTAAGGAGGTGACTTACCACAGTCCTGCCTCTTACCCCAGGGCGTCCTTACCTCTCTGGGAGACTCTGACCAGCACCCTCGGGCCTCAGAGAAGAGGGGAACCCCAGACGCCCCACGGGGGCCCTGCTTGACTTCTGCCTGTTGCAGCCTGTGATTGATGCAGCCTTTTTGTTTGTTTTCCCAGTCAGAGGTAAGAACGCTTTAATATATATTAAATGGTGATAAATGGGGGTCCCAGTGGCTAGCCTGACGTGGCATTTGTCTTAGAGGGAGAGGCATAAAAAATGGAGGCAAAGCCTGATTGGGGAGCCTGCCATTCCAGAACATTTCTGTCTGGGCATAGCCCTGTGGACTAGTCATCCTGCTTCATTCATAGCCATCATCAGGCATCACAGGACTCAGCAAGCCTTCCAGCTGGCCTGGAACCTGAGTTGGCCAGACCAAGGGCCCAGAGCAGTAGCTGTGGCCCTGAGTCATTTGGCAACATCTGCCCCCTAGTCTAGATGCCCAGACTGGCCACCCGCCACACACACACTGGTGGATGTCTCGGCTGCTCCGCCTTCTCCCATACAGCCCCCGGGAACCTGTCAGCCCTCCTTAGAGCAGATGCACCTCCAAGGGTTAAGACGCCTTGGGACTGACTCTAGTACGATATTCTTGTCAACCTCCCTCGGGAACTCCCCAGATCTCTTTCTCCAACCCTTTGAGACACTGTCCGAGAAGGCCTCAGCAGCAGTGGAATGATGGGGGTACAGAGTCCGGTGCGGGACAGATAACCTCTCTGAACCTAGTGCTGTTGGTTGGCACTGCTGCCACCAACTTCCACACTGTGGGTGATTGAATGGATGAGGTCACATGTGCCCTTCCAATGCCCACAGTTGGGTCTGTGCTCTGCCCTGATTTGGGTGTTCAGGTGGGCAGGGAAGAGTTAGCTTGATTCCACTGGAGCAACAGGGACCAGGCTTGAAGGTGAATGTGGTGGGGGTCAAGTTGTGTCTGTGGGGACAGCAAAAGGAGACTGGGCCTGCACAGTCAGATAAAGGGACTGAGGATGGGCCACTGCCCTTCACAAGAGACCAAGTGGTGGAGAAAGTAGGCAGAGGTGGGTCCTCTCTAAACCATGCTCATGATGCTGTGCTGGGCTCAGCTCCCCAAAGCCTGTCCGCCACCCTCTTCAGGCTTCGTGTGTGCCCTTGGAGTGAGAATTAATGCTACTCTGAGGAGGGAGCTATGCCGCATACACCCTTCCTTTTAGCTAGGCCTCAGATTGTTTTCTAAGTCCTGCTCGAAGGAAGAACTGAGGTTCCCATAATAGGAGGTGCCTCTGGGGCCCGTGGAATGCAGCAGGCCAGGATGGTGACAGCAGCTCAGACGCTGGGACCTCAATTATCGCTTGTGGACTGGGAAATGTCAGCAGCGTCTCCTGCGTGCCCCCAGCACCAGGCTAGGACCTGAGGCGGCGGCAGCCCCAGCGTAGAATGATTCGCTGGGAAATTACATAATTGCCCACTGCCATGCGGTCACCCTTGACCGTCATGGGGACAGCCATCAGTGGAATGCCAAATGCAGCATTCGGGAGCTCAGAGCGCCCCCCCCCCCACCGTACACCCCAGGTGACATGTAGCCGTTGGACTCTGCCTGCCTATGCTGCAGCACGGTACAGGGCAGGGCCCATCATCCTAGGACCCAGCATACTATGCTGAGCATACTCAATAGTTCCCTAGAGACAGTGCTTCCTCTAAGGCTTCCCCAGAGAAACCAAGGGTGGGGGTGACAGGAGCAAGACCCACAGATCGGTGCTGTTCATGTCTCCCACACAGTGGGAGCAGATCTCCTATCCTGTCCTTGTAGGGCAGGTTCCTCCACTGCCAGATCAAGTGTGGTGACCGGACCCGGCCTGTTCACGGTCTAGCTCCTGTCAGGGTTTCTTTAACTGCCAGTGTGCCTCAGTCTCAGGCACCAGAGACTGGAGACTCCATCCTCCAGCAAGAGGTCGCTTCAGTCTAGGGTCCATTCGAGACCACTGTGCCCCCCTGTGGCTGGTGGCAGCTCTGGGTCATCACTCTGTCCCGACTGATCGTCACACTGAGCTCCAACACCGCTTCCCAGTCACTCCGGCGCAGAATCTCTGACCTTGAAACGCAGGAGAGGCCCTGAGAGACAGGGAAAGGATGTGCTCTGTATAAATTTCATGCTCTTCAAAGTGACATTTGTCTGCTTGGTGCTCTCTCGGATGCTCTGTTAGCCTCCTAGACACGTTCTTCCCACGCCCGCCCAGTCACTGGAAACCAGAAAAACTCTCATCACTCGCGCTGGCTTAGAAACTTTTAACATCTCCATCTTATCACACTCGTTATTTATGTGTTTCTGTTCGGGGACAGATGAAACAAGCCAGAAAAGCCCCGGGCTGAGCTCCTACAGCAGAGGAGAAGAGGAGAAGGGCATCTGGGAGGGAGGTACGGGACACCATGGATGTCCACTGCCTGGGAATGGAGACCATCACACCACAAGCACAGTCCCAGGCGTGTCCCATCCCCCTACTGTCCTGGCTGACAGCTGAGACCCTCAGGTGTCCTTAAGAGAGCACAAGAGCAGGAAGCAGGCTAGAGGTCAGACAAGCTGGCCTGATGATCCTTGGAAGTGGGCAGAGACCTTGCCATCTCCCTAAAGACCAAACCACAGCCCTTGCATGTTGATGGCCTTGGCCTTGCATCTTCCTGTCTTCTACTTCCTGTCTGTTGAACTCCAGAGGTCCATAGCAGTTCACTCAACCCATGGCATGTCCTCATGAACTTAAACAGAGATGCCTGTGGAGACTGGGTCCCCAGTCAACCTCAGCCACAGGCCTCCATTGAAATGCCTGGCCTGAGCAGAGGTAAGCCATGCCAGGGACCCATCCCACCATCCCTACACCCAGCCTGGCCTCTACTTCTCTCTTCCAGGCCTGAGTCAGGCCAGAGTTGGGTGTGGGAGCTCTCTCTAAATGCTGTGTCCAAGTAGCTCGGCCTTGACTGACTAGGGGGCAGTGGGGATTACTCCCCACCACAGGGTTCACAGTCTTCTTGACTGCTGTCTGCTCCCTGTCTTCTCCCTGTTCTGTCCCCTTCCCCTTTGTCTTTCCTGGGCCTCTGTTGGTGGAAATACAGTTCTGATCACCCTGGGATGACTCCTCAGCAGCCGAACCCAGAACTACATACACCGTGCCATAAAACCCATCCCTAGTTTCGGCACTCTCACATAGCTGACAGCTGCTTTTCAAGCCCCAGGAGTTGAGACGATGAGTCCCAGACTCCCACATGAATGTGAGGTGTTTAGCCCCAGACTCAGTGCCAAGGGCCACATCCTAGGGGTCCTTGTGGGTATGTGAGGGGGCTCGGGAGGCCTCTCCCTGAATAAGGCTAAATTGAAAGGTCCAGGAATGGCCCGCAGGAGGGAAAGCCCTGAGCTGTGTGGTTCTCATAGGATACCATGTGCATGGTGAGGGCAAGTCTCCTGGCTATAGACCTCTAGGTAATTTGAAGGCAGAAGTTATAGATAAGCAGCATTCCTTGGTATTCAAGATACCAAACCAAATGGCACTTCACACCTACCAGACTGGTGGAAATGGAAAGTCCATTATCAAAACTTGGAGGCAGCAATTACAAAAGAGGCCTTATATAGGCCCTATGGTAGTATCAAAAGCCCCCTCTAGCAATTCCAGCTCTGTTCATTGTATTCATAGGAGATAGCACAGGAAAGTGTGTGATGGCCACAGCACCTGACACCATGTGGTCTGGGGTTAGAGGACCCCCTCCCCCGCAGGACTGTGCTGTGTTCCTTATATTCACATACTGAGTGCATACTGCACCCTTCCCTACCTGACTCAGATGGGCCACTGGGAGCCAGGGCTGACCGAGGAAGCATGAGTTGCCAGGGTGGGCCTCACTCAGTCTGACGATATCCTCATTGCCAGAGATGAGGGCACAGAGACAACAGTCACCTATACGTTATTGCCACTAGGTACCAGAGACTCCAGAGGTGTGTTCTTAGACCCCAGCACCTCTGGGATGTGGTCTCTAAGCAGGTCACCTTCCAGGACACAGCTCTGGGTCCCTCTAACATGTGGAGTGCAAGCAGTCTCTCACCACAGAGGAGAGCGGTTGCTCTCACACCACCCACCCCAGGAAACCCTTCAGGCCTTTGGCTGGGGACTCCCCTTGTGCTACTGCCATCACGGGGGTCCCAAGGGCACTCCAGAACTTTATTATCTTTCTGGTGTCTAGCTTGGGATTCCAAGCACTGCACAATGAAGTTGGAGGTCCCTGTTGCTGGAAGCTGAGGTAGGATGTCCCTCAGTTTACCTGCCCTTCTTTATGGCCTGATCCCCACAGGGATGCCCTCCCCTCTCCCATAGCTACAGGTTCCCCAAGATGAGAGACACTGACCACTTTCCAGGCAGCTCAGCACCACGGATAATGACTTCCCCATGCCCCAGGGAACAGGAGGTGGCCTCAGGGCAGAGGGTGACCGTGTACCCCTATGTCGGCTACGGCAGAGCTCCACCTTTACAGAGTCCCAGAGTTTGGGGAGTCTCTCGGAATTTGCCATATGGTCCCATCTTGCAGGGGAGATAAACCTGTCCTAGTGGGAGAGAAAGACCTTGTGCCCCTCCAGGACGTGGTGGCCATCCCGTTAATCTGAAGGATGGAGGGGGCCAGGGGCCACAGGTTATAATTCCTGCATGGTCTCTAGGTGCCCTGGGTGACTCTTAGTGGTGTCCAACCCCCAAGGTTCCAGAGGTTCCCACAGGCCTGACATGGGGGCAGTGGAGGAAACCCTAGGTGCAAAGTCTTTTGAGGAGGGGCCAGAGTGGGTTTCTGATGGCAGAAGGTCTCTCTTGTCACTAAGGAACTGCCAGCAGGAAGCAGTGTGAGGCCGTCCTGGAGGATGCAGCCTATGACCCAATTCTGTAAAATTATACCCCCAGCTTGACACCCTCTGGCATAGACAATAAGGCCCCTCACACCACGTGGTAATCCAGGGTCCATGCAGAGCAGCCTGGCCAACCGAGCACTGAGGTTTGTTCTGTGGAACATGGCCGTTGTCAGCCATGACTTATGAACCAAAGAAATCTGCCTCAAGGCAAATGTTATCAGTGACACAGGTAAGGCCTGTTTGTGTGTTGGCTGGCCATGGCAGGTGACTAAACACCTGGCTGGTGACTCTGCTCAGGTCCTGTGGGCAAGCATGGGGAGGACTGGGCAGTGACATGGTACAACAGAGGACTCAGAGGAGGCAGAGGGAGAAGGGAAGGGGTGTGTTTGGAGGCCCTTCCATGACCACAACTAATGTCATCTCTTGGCTCAAATCATCCAGCTGAAAAATGGACGGTGACCCTGGCTGGCATGCAGAAAGCAGCATGAGACTGTTCCTTCTGCTCCAGGCAGGGCAGTGTCCGTCACTCCGCTCCTCTCAGCCACTCCCCACTGGGCAGGTGGGCATCTCTGCAGCTGGGGCAGCCAGGCTCAGGGCCTTGAGTAGAAGAGTGAAGGGCCCAGAGGGAGACAGGGCACTGCTAACAGCCTCATTGATCAAATCACAGGGTCCCACTTCACAGAGCTGTGAGGGCAACTCCCGTTCAGTCAGATGAGTGGACCAATGAAGCTTGCTTCAGGCAAGGTTTGATCTAGTGTGTGTGTGAGCGGGGAGGGCAGAGGTTGCAACGTGAGTTTAGGAGCTGGAATGGCCCAGAGAGACGAAGAGCTCAGGGAAGAGCTTAGCAGGGTCGTGTTGAATTCTGGAACAGGTGGCAGTTGCAGTGGACTGTCCCCTAGGAAGACACTCCAACAGTGATATGGCTGAACCCCACATCTGGCATGTATGAATCCAGGTCCCACCCATGGATGGGAAAGGAAGTGTGGCCACTAGCTCCCAGAAAGCCCTGGGGAGCATGCCTGTAAAGGGCTAGGTTGGTGTGGCTGTGCATTGCTTGAACTTCTGTGAGTCTGTTTTTTTCTGTGTGGGAAGTGGGCTGTCCAGACTCACAAGGTAACTCACATGCAGGGTTCTGAAGGAGCAGGTGGGGTAATGGTGACTGTCATGTAGATCCTCAGATGGCCTGTGGTAGCCCTGGGTAGGAGAAAACATTCTATATCCCTGAGCCTGTCCTGGGAAGCCCAGACCTTGGTTCCCTGTGCAGGTGGCTTCCTCTGCCTAGCTAGGAGCAAGCCTCCCTGCAGCCAAGATGGTTTACTTACCCTGGCCTCGCCCAGCCAGCCCCATGGGTGGTGGTGCCCTGTCGCCTAAGGGGAGGGGCTCTCTGCTCCCTGGTGGTCTGGTAGCAGAGAGCCCCCATGTGGTCTCCCGACACTGCCGAGGGCTCTTTGGGGGGGGGCGCACCACCGGACTGCTGTAAGTTCATTACCTCCTCCAATGCGATAAGCCCTCTGATTGCTGCATTAGGGCAGAGCTGCAAGGTTATAAATTACAGGACGAACTCAAGAGCCTGTCTCTCCAGGGCCAGAGGGAGAAGTTAATTATTTTTATGGGCCCAGATAGGGCATGGGCAATCCAAACGCCCCGGTCCAGGTCCTGGCCACATGGGCACCGCCCCCTGCTCTCCCTTTCAGGGGAACGTGGCCCAGGCTTCTCAAGGAGGCACTGCCGCGGCAGGCCCAGCCCCTACTCCTCCTGCCGAAGTGTCAGTTAATGGGAACTTGGGTTTGCTATTATCCCTGCCCCGGGAGGAGTGGTTTGAGCTCAGTGCTGAGTGGCCGGTGGGGCCATCAGTAACCCTGAAGGATATTCAGCAATCTTTTTCTCCCCCAATTGCCCACCGCAGCCTATATTACAAATACATAAATCATAATGTTTCAACAAAAGCAAAATTTAATTTTCTCCTTTCAGCCGTTATCTGGGCCGGGTGGTATATGGCAGGCTGCGCCCGGCTCATTTATTACACGCGCTGAATGGGTAATGGCAGGCCCGTCGATCGCAGCTAGCTTTGTTAGGCCTCTGAATGTGCCGCGCAGCCGTGGAGGCCCAATCTCCCGCATCTGTAATAGATACACAGGGTTCTATTATTCCTTGCCAGAGCAAAATTAAATAGTTGTGTGTGTGCTGGGGTGGGGGCCAGGCTGGGGGAGGCAGAAGGCCATCCCAGGGGGAGGCTCAGCGGCCTTAGCCGCGCCCCCTCGCTAGCGCCACAACCGCCAGGGGTCCTTGCCCACCTGCAACAGCGCAGGGGGGGGGGCGTGCAGTCAACTTCTGCAGTCCCAGCTACAGTCAGAGACAGTCTTAGATGGGTGTCAGGGACCCTACCTCCATGGCCACTTGGCTTTCCACATGGATAAGCTGTGACAAGCTTAGGACCCTGGAGCTGAACTTCTTTCTGACTGAGGCCCCTCTGCAGCTTCTGCGCATTTCTTGCTAACTGGTTCCTGGGCCAGTGTGATGGAGACCCACTCTCTTACCGGGAATGCTTCTTCAGATGCTCCTCAGTCTGCCTGGCACTGTCCCATGGAGACACCCAACTCACCTCAGCTCCTAACATGGGCGCTGTGACCAGCAGGGTTCCAAGGACTCTGGATCCCCATGCGCTGGGGGTGGAGCTATCCATGCCCTATCTGGAGCCCACAACCCTTCACAGGAGACAGTGCTCCATTCTCTAGCCTGTTGAGTTTGTTGATGGGGACCCAGTACCTCAGGCCCCACGGCGCCTCTCTGTTCTCACAGGAGATGACTGAGGACCTGCCCAGGCCCAAGGCTCAGCCTCCATTCAAAGGCACTGAGGGATCCTGCAGTTGTTCCATGTTCCATGCGGCTTGCATTCTGGAAGCTTGGGAATGAGGGGATGAAAGAAAGACAGACGTATGGATGGACGCACACACAGTGAAACTGGGATCAGGCGGTGTGGGGGGTTGAATGTAGTTGTCCCCTAGAAGCTCAAAGGGAACAGTACTATCGGGAGGTGTGGCTTTGTTGGAGTACGGTCTTGTTGGAGGAAGTGTGTCACTATGGAGGCAGGCTTCGAGGTCTCCTGTATACTCAAGCCACACCCCATATCTCAGTTTGCTTCCTGTTACCTGCAGGGTCAAGGTGTAGCTCCTTCCTTCTCCACACCATGGCTACCTGCATGTCCCTGTGTCCCACCATGACGATAATGGACCAAACCTCTGAACTGTAAGCCACCCAATTAAACGTTTCCCTTTATAAGAGTTGCCATGATCGTGGTGTCTTTTCACAGCAATAAAACCCTAAGGCAGGTGAGTGTCTCAAATGTTACCATTAAGGCTTTAACCTGGTCCCTTGTGTAAGTGCATCACAGAAGGAGGGCTTAGCTGGGCTTGGTTGGATCTCTGTGGGCAAGTAGGCTCAGTCTATGAACATCCAGGAGAAAGCCACAATTGCTAATCTGCACCTACTGACCAACCATCGATAAGGCCTCATACTTGGACTTCTGAAAAAAGTTTTGCCATTTCTCTTGGACCTAGCTCATACAGGTAATGGCTTTGCCAATTTCCCATGGGCCAGTTGGCCTTGGATTTCTCAGTAGGCCATGCCTATGCCAAAATACACACTCACCCTGGACCTCACTCACTCCGGGTTTCCTCTGCTTCCTACACTGTATGGTATAGTGATCCGCTGTGGTGATATATTGTTTGTGACTTATTAAAGCTTGCCTGAGGACTCAGAAAGCAAAGTCAGCCACAAGCCATAGACGCCAGGCACACACCTTTAATCCCAGCAGCCAGAAGCTAGGAGGTGGTGATACACACCTTTAATCCTAGGACTCAGGATTATGAGATAGATGGATCTCTGTGAGTCTAAGGCCACCCAGATCTACACAAGAGTAAATCAGTCTAAAAGAGAATTATAGCTCACACCTTTCCCAGCACTAGGGAAGTGTGTAAGATAGAAGCAAGGGCTCAGGCATTCGTTCTCCAGCCACACTGAGGAAAGGTTACAGTCTGAGGCTTGGTGAGAGCTCATGGAGACAGGATCAGCCCAATCAGCCTGAGGTAGAGGTAAGAGCTAGTGGCCAGCTGCTTTGCTTTCCTGATCTTCAGCTTGAAGCTTGAACCCCAGTATCAGTCTCTGGGTCATTTGTTTATTCGTGCTACAGCCTACCTCCATACCAGCTGTGGATTTTGAGGTTAGCACACCAGAAGACATCATGTGCTCCAGCCACCCTGTAACCTACCTCAGCCCAGAGAGCAAAACAGAGACCGGCCGTGACCACGATTCTGCTCTTCCCCGGCTGTCCTTCATTCCTAGTGATTCGTGAGCAGGAGCCTGAGTCTGGCTACACTTGTCTATAGAAAGACATATGGGTAGAACTGAGTCAGGAGTCCACTCTGGCAGGTCTCCCATCCCCCCTGTGGCAGACCTAGACAGTGACACCTCCCCCACCCCCATGCCTGGGTACTTCAGCAGAAGTTTCCCAGGCATGACTGAATTCTGTGGACAGGCTAGGGGGACATGAGGCTTGGACCATGTGATAAGTGGGGCCAGGCTCAGGACCACTTTGAAGGAAAGCCCCTGGTTTTGTCAGCAGCCTGGGTGTACAACATGAGTGGAAGAGACAGTTCATAGTTCTTACCTGCGTCTTCTATGCAGGAGCTTCCCTTCAGAAGGGGGAGACCAGAGCTTGACTTGAAGCTGGCAATCACAAGGAGATATGGGGTTGTCCCTGGATTTGTGATAGACATCCAGGAAGAATGCTGGGCCGGAGACAGAAGAGGAGTATTGCCTCGAGTGGATGGTGTCCAGGGTTCCACATCCAATGAGGGACATAGAAGCAAGGAGAGCTGAAGCTCCCGCCTCCCAGGGTTCCACTGTCAAGGAGTTGTGGGGACAAGAACAGCCAGCCTGGGAGTCAGACATGGTAAAGGTGGTCATCATGGGGCAAGTCATTGGGAGCCAAAGAAAAGTGTGTCAGGAGGAGGAGTCTCTTCCAGGGCTGAGCCTGGCCCATTGGACTGTGAACTCGGGAGGCCTGAGACTCCTGAGGAATGCCGATGTCCGTGGAGCAGCAGGGAGGAGACTGACAGGAGCAACTTTGGAAGAAGGGGCATTCCTCTCACACCCAATGGGGATGAAAGGCTAGACAGTTACTCTACTGACAGAATAACAGGAAAGATGACCATACCATGAAGACAGGGAGCATCTGGCAAGGAAGGTTTTGAGGCACAAACTCAAAACTCATCCAAGAAGAAATGAAAACAATGAATCATCCTAGAGCTATTGCATCAAATTTAAAACTAAAACCTTTCTCAAAATGTAACTCCAAGTCTGAATAGTTTTTCATTGCATTTGTTTGTAGTGCATATGTGTGTCCATGTGTAAGAGAATATCAAGAAAGGATCAGGCCAACGCAAAGTAGGACAAACAGTGGATGCATAGCTGTCGCCTGAGACACGTGGTGTAATGTGAGCTGTAATGGCCTAGGCAGCCCCTATCTCATGATTTTTGCCATTCACCCGACACAGCTTCTCTTCTGGGCTCTCCCTGTGTCAGTGCCTTTACTCAACGGTCACTCCACATTCCTGGTGCCTACAGCTTGCTCTCTACCGCACCTAGAACTCCTCCCTCACAATTTCAGGGGTTAGGAGCAGTAGAGTTCACTCCAGGAGAGGGGCTTCCACTGGGGAAGAGCATCTCCATCACGACAAGAAGGACTTGCCAGAAGGAAGAAGGCTGGTGTACTGATAACTTTTGTCTCACCAGGACCCCTCTCCCATTTAGGGTAGCTCACCCCTCTCTATAGGACTCACAGATATACCTAGAAGTGTGGCCTTAGGTGATTCCAAATCCCGTCAAGTTGGCAACTAAGATTAAACATCCCAAAGGGATATGCGATGGGAGCCCAGTTCCCTGCCCACAATAGGAACCTTAGCATGTGGATCCATCTCTATGCCCCCAAATGGAGTTCTCCTCACCCAGTCTTTGTGCACCAGCTAATGACCCCTTCAGGAGCCCAGCCATGACCTGCTGCTATAGTCCTCAGGGCACAGAATACCCTGGCTAACCCTGCCCACTAAAGCCAAGACCTCTCTCTCTCTCTCTCTCTCTCTCTCTCTCTCTCTCTCTCTCTCTCTCTCTCTCTCTCTCTCTCTCTCTCTCGGTCTGTCTCTCATACACATATATCCATGTAGCCTGGGCTTCTCTGGGAACTTTGGCAGTCTCATAGACAAATCAGACAGATCCCCACCATCCCCCATAACCTACACCTAACTCTAGGCCTACACCTAATTAACCATGACCCACACCTAACTTATCCCGTGGTGGCTCTGAGGTAACTGCAGCCCTTTATACGAATGCACTGGAGCTAGGCTGACATTCCTCATGTGTGTATTTAAGGGGCTTTCTGCACAGGAGGATGCCAACCTCACACGCTGGGCTCACAGGGACTGGGCCAGACCTAACTCACACAGGCACAGGGCCAGACATAACCCACACACACCTCCAGAATACCCAGGCAGCTCAGGTCATCACCTGGAGACTCAGGCCTGTGACCACCGCTGTTACATTGTCCTCATGATTAAATGCCAACCTCACACATTCTGGTAGTTATGCTCCCCACCCTGGCCTAGAACCAGTCTCACTGATCCAGGTCTGTGCTCAGTTGAGCTTGGGGTGTTTGGAGACCCCATATAGAAATCCTGAGCTCAGTGGGGTGCTGGGCCAGGGAAGGCTACCACAGCTGAAGCAAGACCTGTGGCCAGGAAGCAAGAGAGAAAGGAAGGCACTGGAGCCCTAAATCCCCTTCAGGGTCATGCCCCAGTGATCTAAAGACCTTGCATAAGCTCCTCTACTCACAACAGCACTATCAGCCGGACCAAGCCTTCAGTGCGTGGGCTCTTAAGAGACACCTGAGAACACTCCACAAAGCGAGGAGAAGTTCATGGCCCCAGACCCCAGTCAGGCATGCAGAGACCCTGTTGTGTCCCCATGCCCAGGAAGGACATTGAGGAAAGCCTTGTATGTGGCTCCCTCCCAGGCCACAGCCAGCTGGGCAAGCCCTGACCTTGAGAAAAGCAGCCCCTGAAGGTCATCTTCAGAGTTCTCTACAGGGAGGCACGGCCCCTCTGCGGCCTTAGGGCTCCATGGGAGAGAGGGGCCCTCTGCCCACCGCCCTCTGAGGCAGCTATACTGTGGCAGAGATTCTGCAGGCAGCCTCCCACCTGCCCGGACCTCAGGCGTGTGTTCCCGGAACCCTCGTTTCTTTAGCCTTGAAAAGGCCTAGCATCTATCATGCCACTTGTGGTCCTGCTGCTTTTGTGGGGCGGCAGATGCTCACCGTGAGACCCTCTTGGGACAGAGCCAGCAACCTCGGCCGAGGTGAGCTCCCTAAGGGTGGGTAGCCCTGAGGAGACAAAGGCTGCCCCAGGCAGGAATGACCATCGAGCACTAAGAAAAGGCATACTGCTGCCCAAGCTTCTAATTTGTGACTAATTTGTTGCACAATGAGGTTGCAATTTTCTAATTGTGATTGCCATTTTAATTTTACTCATGGCTGTGCACCCAACAATGTATAGTCTAGTAATTAAAATTAATTGTACCTTCACCTGCATATTTCTATTAGGCTGTTAAATTTAGTCTGTAAGCTCAATGATTTTGCTCCCTGAAAGATGCTGAATTTATTTCCCTAAGTCTGCTCTGCCACATTTGCTGACCCTGTCTCTGCAGTGGCCTTGCCCTCTGATGAGGGGCAGTCATCTCTGTGCTGGCACCACAGCTCTAGTGGTTAGGGAGCTGAGGTCCCACGGCTCTCACTGAGCCCAAAGTCTCATTCATTTCATCACTAATGTGTTATTAGGTCCCCAAATTATAAGCATGGATCTCATGAATAACCTTGGAACAAACAGTGGGCTTTTTCATCAAATTAATCCTATGAGTTACTCCTGTGGTTCTTGTTGGAAACCATTTCCCCAACACAGTGTCCTGGTGCCCTTCTGTGGAAAGGCAGATGTCAAGTCTGGGCTCCCTCTGGGATCCGCATGACAGGGCCTGAGAGTCAGGCACAGACATAACTTGAGAGCACCTTGGATGCCACTGTATGTTCTTTAAGTCCCTAGATCAAGGAAACTTACTGTAATGTGGAGGTTATCCCAAATCCCAGGAGCTCCAGTGACTGCAGGGATTAGATGCTGTGACCCCATTTTGTCTGTGATGGAAGCAGATGTGGTGGTTCTCCTCATAAGGGGAATAACCAGACAGCAGAGGCTCATGGGACCCAGGCCATGAAAACTTGCCTCAGGCAGCATTAGATATTAGACATGACTCCTCAGACCAGGGACAGAGGCATAGAGCGGTGGCAAAGGGCATCCTCAGGCAAGTGAGGAGACAATGGGTTTTTGACCAACCTGGAGAAGGCAGAAGATATAGACCTAAGTTCTTTAAAATTTCTTCCCCAAGGAGCGTCAAGGCTAGAAGGCATGGCAAGCAGAAAATTCCCACCCTGCCTCCCTCAGTCCCATCCTGACCCCTAGATGATCTCAGTGGAGCTAATGTTGTTTCTGTGACCAGCTGTGGGGTAGACTTCCCTGAGGAAATCCAGGTCCTGCTCAGAGGCTTGATTCAGCTGAGGAGGGAGGTGGAGAGTGTCCTAGGCTGTGTTGATCCTGATGACTCTTCCAAGCATTTCTAGGTCCCCAAACACCCCACACCACCCTGGAGTCTGAACTCTCCCTCTGACAGACAGAATGTTGCCAGGGATACCTGAGAATAAAGAGTGGCAACTCTGGAGAGTCACCAGCATCTCTAGGATGTCTTCCCACAGCCCACACACTCCACACCAATAGCCCCTGTCTGGGCTTCATAGACCCCTCAAGAGAGCTTGGATAGGCTGGACTCAGAGCCTCCCCACTGCCCAGGGAAATGCTGGCCCACAGGGGACACAGCTGATTCTCTAGTGCCACCTGACAAGGGTGACATGAACTTTATCATTTCCAGGAGCCCAGAGGAGAAACAAAGTCAAGTGATGGGAGAGGATGGATGAGACATCAAGAGTGGTACCCTAAGGACCTCAGGGCCTGGCCATACTGAGAGTGAGAGTCTGTCACCCACAGGGTGAGGGTGAGCACCTGGAACAGGAGAGCACAAGACAAGACAAGTCATAAAAGGACCCTTTGTCTGCTTCTCTGGGCTGAAAGTTTCCATTGTGGCAGAGTCAAAGGTATCCATTCAGTTTTTTAACTTGACCATAATAGGACCAGGAGAAGACAGCTGTGACTCTTCTCTAGGGAAAAGGTGGCTTCTTGCGGCACAGAAAGTACTGGCCTCTATGCTTTTCCACTTACGCACCCACCCATGCCTTCATCACCCTATTTAACCATCCATCCATTATCCATCCTTCCACCTACCCACCCAGCCACTCATCAGTCCATCTCTATCTATACTTACCCATCTATCCACAGTCCATCATCTAACTATCATTCATTTTCCCATTTATCAATTCATTCATTCCTCCTCCATTCCTTCTTTAGTCGTTATCCACCAACACATCCACTCATCTACCATGTGAGCCATCATTTCATTTATCCAACCCAATCTGCCTATTCATCTATCAGTCATCCATCTAGCCATCCTCTATATACCTTTCTCTCTATTCATCCATCCATCCATTATCCAAAATCCATCCATTTCTATCTACCCTCTATCCACCCACTCATCCATTCATCCTTCATTTTCTACCCATCCACTCATCTATTCACCTATCCATTCATCCATGTAGCCATCATCCATCCATCATCCATTATTCATCCTTCTACCAATCTGCCATTCATACATCATTCTTCTACCCATTCACTCATCTACCCATCTAACATACATGCCATCCATCTATCCATTTATTCACACATCCATTATCCATCCATCATCTATCTATCCTTCTATCCATCCACTCACTAACCCATACTGACTCAGCAAGTATACATGGATAGATAGATGGATGATTGATAGATGGATAGATGGATGGACAGATGATGCGTATATGAATGGATGCATTCATCCTTTTACCCATCTATACATCTACCTATATGTCATCCATCCATCCATCCATCATCCATCCATGCTTTTACTCATCTACCATTCATCCATTCATCCATTCATTCACATCCCTTATCCATCCATCATGGCTCAGTGATGAAGAGTGCACACTGCTCTTACAAAGGACCCAAGTTCAGTTCCCAGCACTCATTTTGGCCAGCTAAAAGCTACCTGTAATACCAGCTCCAAGGGATCTGATATCTCTGGCTTCTGCAGGCATCTGCACTCATGTACACACACTCATACACAGGCATATAAATAAATTAAAATTAATGAAAATAACTAATTAAGACAATAAAGTAAATCTTTTAAAATTCCTAAGATACAGTTTTTTGGCCAGTGCACACTGTGGAAGCCCTGGTACAGAGAGCAAGAACACCAGATGAGTGGCATCCTAGTAGGGATGTGGGGTAGGGAGTGACACAGAGCATGCACTAGAGTGTCAGGGAAGCAGCCTGGAGGCCAGGTGACCAGAGGTTACCGTAGTGTGATATGTCACATCCAGTCCTGCACCTCTAGCTGGTTTGTGCCCAGAGTAGCAGTGAAAGAGGGGCCTTCAGAAGGGAGCTCACAGAGGCTACTCTGGGCTCCTGCAGTGGGGGAGAGGGTGGACCGTGAGCAGTCTGGAACTCCAGGCTCTGGACAACAACCCTGATTGCCCTATTCTATGGTCTAGCTTCACCCAGGGAGAGCCCCTCCAGGGTAGGCCCAGAATCTCCTACAGATCAGAGCCTACCTCATCCCTGGATCCCTCAACTCCTATGTGGTCCTCTCTGGCCTGGCAGCCAGCCCCAGAACAACAACTCTAAACTATTCCAAGATCAGCCACTCCGGGTTGAGGCAGAGGCCTTAGCATCTAGCAGGTACTGGATCTGGCTAAGTATCTTTCCGGTGCTCAGTAGCCTAGCATTGGATTAGGAGGGGTTGAGATGGCAGGGACCCTCTCTGTCTACAAGTCTAGCAGGTGCAAAATGATAAACGCCTTAGAAGGTGTCTATAGCTCCAGGGTATAGATGCAGTCAAAGGATACACAGGGTATATGCTGGTGAGGGTATACAGGGTCATAAGCTTAAACAGGGGGATCAGGAGAGGCCTTCTCAGTCAGACCAAATGGAAGAAGGGTCCCAGAGAGAGGGGCTTACGGATTCCTGGGAAGCACATCCTTGGTCAGGACCTGTGGAACCCACACACACACCAGACATGCCATGGGGGAGCTGGGGAGCAGAGCAAGGAAACAGGGCATGAGATGGTGACTGCGTATAGAATCTGTGCAGACTCCTAGCGGAGAAGAGCACAGCTGGTCAGGCCTGGGCTTCTGTGCTAAGAGCGGTGTGGGATCAAATGCAAAATGAGAGTGAGTTAGAGCAGGCCTCTATCACCTTCCTGCAAGAGAATGGGGGCGGGGTTAGAGCAGGCCTCTATCACCTTCCTGCAAGAGAATGGGGGTGGGGTTAGAGCAGGCCTCTATCACCTTCCTGCAAGAGAATGGGGGTGGGGTTAGAGCAGGCCTCTATCACCTTCCTGCAAGAGAATGGGGGTGGGGTTAGAGCAGGCCTCTATCACCTTCCTGCAAGAGAATGGGGGTGGGGTTAGAGCAGGCCTCTATCACCTTCCTGCAAGAGAATGGGGCGGGGTTAGAGCAGGCCTCTATCACCTTCCTGCAAGAGAATGGGGGCGGGGTTAGAGCAGGCCTCTATCACCTTCCTGCAAGAGAATGGGGGTGGGGTTAGAGCAGGCCTCTATCACCTTCCTGCAAGAGAATGGGGGTGGGGTTAAAGCAGGCCTCTATCACCTTCCTGCAAGAGAATGGGGGTGGTAATGTGGAGAAGGCAGCCCTGCAGAGGAATATGAGAGGGGCTGCTGCCCACAAGCGGAGGGTCCCAGGATTCCCAATGGAGCAAAGTTTGTAGGGTAAGCACTAGAGTCCATTGAGAGCTTGTTGCTGTTATAGCCCATTAACTTGGGGTGCAGCAGGGCAGCATTGTACTGAGCATCTGGAGATGTTGGCTATTCTGACATGCACAGGGCTAACACCTCAGTCTGGGGAAGGGATTTTACCACTGGAAAAGAAAGCCATGTGCCTTCACCCCAGTGCTCATACCCATCCCCAGCACGGAGCACAGACAGAACCACAAGGACAGGGTATGGTGGCATGACGCTGACACCCGTCAGCTATCATCGGGGTGATAGCAGGAGGTGCGATGCTGGCAGCACGTTAATCTTCCCCAAATTAAAATCTGCAGCACAGCGGTTAAGATTGAGGCCACCGCGGTTCAGCGCAGCGTGACCGCCAATTTTGATAAAAGTGTTTTAAGAGCAGTGAGACGGAGATAAATTGCCTGCGGCTGCAGCGCACCATCGGGTGAGAGCCTCACAGGCAGCCATGGACACCAGGTCGCCCCCACTGGCCAGCGTCCTCTCCAGTGATGTCTGGTGACATTCGGTCAGCCTGGGCAGAGGGTGAGCCCCTACCCAAAGGCTCTCTCAGTCAGCATAGGGTAAGTTGTAAGCCCGTCCTGGGGCTCTGGAGAGTCTACCCATCCGTCACGTGGAGTCGGAGACCCTGTGAGTAGCTCTGCTAGGAACCTTGGCATCCTTCCTGGCCCCTGCTTATGGAGACCTAGCGAGGGTGTCCCTCCCAGCATACCATTTGGACCTTATTTTAAGTTTGGGGTCAAAGCCACTCCTCTGTGGAACTCCCTACACAGGCCTTCCCCTCTTGTCCACCCCCTGACATCTGTGCCATCCCCACTGCCCTCACTCCCCTGCCCTGTCTTTGGAGCCCACTCCATCCTCAACCCTTCCGGAAGCAAGGGGTCTGATGTAGAGCAGGGAGGACGGACAAAGGTGAGGGAGGTGTCCACCAGCACTGAGGTCAGGAGGAAGGAGCGGGGGCCTTGGATATTGGGGCAGTCTTAGAAGACTATGAAAGAGGAGAGTCCACGGATGCCTGCTTGACATTGCTGACAGCTTCTGCTTTCTTTTACAGAGTTGAAGCAGGTAGAAGACGTCCAACTTTGTAGCAGGTGATGACTGTCTGGTCGTCTCCTCCCCTGAGAAGCTGTGAAATTGATATTTAAAACTAATTGTATGGCACCCTGGAGGCAGGCAGGGCAGGTGGTAGTCGGATTGTGGCTGTGCTCATTCCATCTCGCCTTGGGCTCTGTTCGTGACCCTGGTGGGAGATTAGGGCAGAGGATGGGGCCTTATCTCTAGTAGCAGCCCGCCTCCACCTACCAGCAGAGCCCCATCCCCGCTGCCCGCGGCCACCGAACTACCCCCTTCTCAGAGAGTGGCACTCCGATCTCATAACATCCAATTACTGTCCCTACTGCTGTCTAGAGCGCAGATCAAATCGCTCAGCTGCAGAGAGGAGCCCCAAACAGGTCAATCTTGGTCGGTTAGACACGGTGTCCAGCTTGAGGCCGCATGCAGCCCACTTCAGGAGCCAAAGCAGCAACCAAGAGGGCCATAACAGCCAATGTGCCCTCCCCCGTGATGCTGGGTTCTGGCTGCTTTCAGGCAGAAAGAGGATGTCACTTGGAAGTGCAGAGCACCTAAGGGCTGTGACCTCCGGGAAGATAGTCAACCAGCCACCCGCAGCCCCAGCAGTTAGCACTCTGGTCTTCGGGCATCAGTCCAGGCCTGTGTATTTGAGCGGGCTGAGATAAAGGTGTTCTTCCAGAGAGCATGCCCACTGGAACCTGTGGGAACAGGGTCTTTACATCATCAGTTAAGACGAGGCCACACTGGAGCAGGGCAGCCTTAGCCACTGGGAGGGAAGACAGCAGAGACACGGACATGTGGGAATGGCCAGGAGACTGCAGTAATGCCACTATAAGTCAAGGGTGACATCAACCTCTTTTCCATCTCCACTCTCACCCCACCCCCGCCTATCACCAGTCACCACCATAACTACGGTCAACATCACTCTCTTCCCCACCACCATCTTATGAGCATCATTATCTTACTGTCACCATCACTACTTCATAATTATCATCACCATTATCACCGCCATCATGATCACTGTCACCACTGAGACCATTACCACTATTAATCTCTCCGCGAGCTCCTTAATCATCATTGCTGTCAACATCACTGTTGCCAACGTCACCATTATCTTCCAAAGCCAATTTCTAGCTGTGATGTCAAAGGCCAAAGTCACTAAGTGGCTTGCCCGAGGCCACCCAGCTGATTGTGGAGGATCCTGGTCTCCCGGTGACTCAATGTCTGTTGACCTGAATTCTGGTCCCCCACGGAAGTGTCCCCTAAGCAGCTCTGATCACACCCCTGCTGCAGACCTGATTTTCTGGCTAGTGCCCACAATATTTTGCTTGCAGCTCCTGATTCTCTTACTCCACCGTCATGCCCCATCTCTATAAGGCCAGAGAATCCTTTTTCATAATACCCAATAAATAAGCTGGATTTAATTGAATTAATATCGACAGCATGTAATTGCTCCTTGTTGCTCAAGCCTGCTGAGGAGGGGCGTGAGGGGGTGGAGCAGGGAGGTTATTGCTTTAAAAAATGCCCTCGGCCCCGAGCAGCATTTTGGCCTTATTATTATAGTAATAATGAGGCAGCTGATTTGATCTCTCCTTGCACAATAGCGCAGCACAGCCCCGCTAAATAAACAGCCAAAGTCCTTTGTCCCTGTGGGCTGTTTCTGGGTAATTAAAATCAATAGGGTCCCCTAGAAGCCCTCCGTGGCCTCATCAAGGCTCAGAGCTTGGGGCTGCCAGGTGAAAGACAAGCAAATGAACTCTGAGCCTGGCGAATAGAAGAGCTGCTCACGGGAGAGTTTTTCCAGCTGGTGGCAGCCTCGTAGAGGCCTGGTGCAGAGACTTTCCTGCCACAGTCCCTAAAGTTAAGGGGTGGGTATGAATTCTAGGCATCTGGGCCTGAAGTCCTGGCTCAGGCCGTTCTCCCCGCCATCCGGGAAACATGCTTGCTCCGCCCTGCCTGCCTTCCCCATGAACCTTTCCAGGCCTCTATACAGCCTTGCCCCTGGTTCAGGAACGGCTGGCAGCACTCACACACTGAATTTCTTACAGATAAGCACCTGTAGCCTCCGAATGCCAGGCTCTGCCCTGGCCTCCAAGCTTCCTCATGGCAGCTCACATGGAGGAGGGGAGGCCAGTCTGGCACACATGAGGCAAATGCAGGTTATTGGCTCCACACAAAGCAAGAGCTGGTGTGAGTCTGGGAAGCTGCAGCACAGGGCAAGGTGACTAACAGGAGGGTCTGGAGGTAGAGGCCTGGGATTCTGAAAACACATTAAAGACAGCAACGGTGTACATCTGTGAGCAAGGTAGTAGCTTCGAGTACACAGACAGAGGGCAGCTGCCCAGTGAGGCGCAGCATGGACATGCCAAGCGCAGAGGTCTGCCGGACACTCCAGTAGTCTGTGCAGCTGTGTTCACGACAGTGAGTTTTGCACTAGCCCAGGATCACACAGCACACTGTACACACTGTGCACACAGAATCACACCTTCCTCCTAGCCTTGCTGAATTGTGTTTCCACTTCTGGTTCCAGCTGCGGGTCCATCCTGGCGTGAGGCAGGAAGTCCAGCCTCCCACCCCTGACCTTCCCCCTGTTACTGGTGGTGACTGTCAGGAACAAGTGCTGCCTCCTGGCCCGGGCATCTCAGAGTTCTCTGTCTCCATTTCCTGCGTCTGCATTTAGCATGTCAGTGGACATCACTCCCTGGTCCAACCTGGGAGCAATTAGGTTCCTCGGAGTAGGAACTGAGACATTCCCTGTGGCAGAGTGGGCATGACGGGTTTCTTTTGCCACCAGCTGGTCCTGCAGGCTGCAGTCTCTCAGGGGGTGCATCTCCTCCCCACACCCAGGCTAGGGTAGATTCAGATTGCTTGTGGCTTGAGTAGCCGCTGACTCTGCTGTCTATAGTCTCCCCCTGGCCCTGGGAAGCCTTGATGTCTGACTGCCTCTAGGGCTCTATCTTCTGAGTTTGCTGTGACGAGATTCCGGGAGCCTACTCTGTGGGAAGAGGCCCCAGATGTAAACGCCGAGAGGACAGTCGACCTCAACAGCCTTGGTCGCTGTTCTGGGGGTGGTCACTGAAGGGAACCCGGCCTGGCTCACGTCAGGCTTTCCTGCTGGGTCTCAGGCCTGCGGAGTGACCAACAGTGACAACAGAAGGACCTGTTCTCTGCCCTCAGAGGCAGCCATAGCACCTTGAAGCCCAGAGAGACGGGCTTTTAAGGATCATCTCTGGGAAGGCAGTCACCAACCAGCCTTCCTGTCTACACTCCACACAGGACGGTGCTGAGTGCCTGGGGCCACTCAGCATGAGTGCAGGACAGGATGACCACCCCTGTGGCCTGCAGCCCACCAGCAGCTCAGTGCCTGCAGATGGAAGATAGCCCAGGAAGATCTATCCACCCAGGGTCCTTGGGGGTTGCAGAGATGGGGACTGGGTGACTAATCCAGGCCCTTTCTCCTCGCCTTCCCTTCCACCACTGGGGTGGTCTTGGTGCAAAACGGGAGCAGGACGGGGGCTCTGCAGAACCCAGCATGTCAGGTATCCAATGCTGGGTGAGGGTGCCACGCCCACGCTGAGGCCTCGCTGGACGCTGTCCCACACATCAAAGGGTAGGGTGAACCA
Organism: Mesocricetus auratus; assembly: GCF_017639785.1. Lineage (NCBI taxonomy): Eukaryota > Metazoa > Chordata > Mammalia > Rodentia > Cricetidae > Mesocricetus > Mesocricetus auratus. The sequence continues at coordinate 13,672,205 of NW_024429190.1, read as the reverse complement.
TGGGCACAGAAGTCCACTACTGGACCACCAACCTTTCTGCTCTGCAGCAAATTCTCCATGGAGATCTGGGTTCAGCCCTTGGCCTTCTGGTCCCTCAGAGTCCCCGGGATACTCCCAGCCTATGTGGCTTAATGGAAACCAAGTGAGAGTCTAATTCTGTTCCGAGTTTGCACTCTGCTGCGTGATCTCTTCTTAATTAAATACAACCTGAGTTAAATTGCTTTCTGGGTGGGGGCAGGAGCAGCGCTGGCCCACCACAGGGATACCTCTCCCCGTCTGGGCTGGGCAGGCAGGCGGCCCTCGAAGGACAGTGATCCATGGACCAATATCCCCAGAGTCCTCGAGGCTGACCTGCCAGCAGTCATTAGCTGTGTTTTAATTAACTGTCCGCTCACCCTGTCCTGGCAGACACCAGGGCGGGAACGGGTATAACTGTGGTGTCCACAGCCTCAAACCCTTCGAGGCTCAGGCTGCAGGTGCACGCTGGACCAGCCTCCAGGGCTGCCGCTCTTGTCCCAAGTCTGCACTGCTACCTTTCAAACAGGTCCCCATGTTGTGGTGACCCCCAACTGTAATTTTGCCACTGTTATGATTCAGAGTGTAAATATCTGGTGTGCAGGATATCTCACGTGTGACCCCTGTTGGGGTCACGACCCACTGGTTGAGAACTGTTGCTCGTGGTCATATCAGCAGTGAGGAGGCCTGAGGGAGAGAGGACGGGGTCGGTAAGTGGTGCCTAGGGAGGGACTGGGGATTTGGGCATGACTGAAAGAGAAAGGGGGAGGGAGTGACCTCAGGCTAGCCCACAGTGCACAGAGGGCACTAATTTCTTTGGGGATTGTGGAGATGGTGAGCATTGCCCACTCCTCCTTCACTAACCTGCTATGTGACTGCGACAGAGTCCAGAGGCCAACAGGTCAATCAGTCACACCTTAATTGCCTCATATGGCTCCAGAAAATTCCTTCAGCAAAGAACATGTAGACTTGAACCAGGGACCTCAGTCCTGCACCTTCATTCATTCTGCAAACTTCAGGGGCTCTGTGCTGGGCCTCATCCCTCTGGCATCAGAAAGGGGAAGGGCCAAGAGGCCTGGGAAGGAGAAAGAGAGGTTTTAGTTGCTATGGAACTGGGGCTGGGGTGGGGCTCCTGTAGGTTTATGTAAAGACCTTGCTTGTGTAATAGTGAGAAAGGCAAGGTGGAGCTGAGGCCCACTTGGAATAATCCAGTGAACTGATCTTTGGGAGGCTATGGGAACCTCTATTCCCTCTAAGGTCAGGGAGCACAAACAGCTCAGACCCGTATGACCCAATGAGATCTGCACCCAGAACCTCTCAGGACCCTGGCGGTGCTCACCGTCCCAGTACTCAGGTACTTACTAGAAAGTGAGCATGGACCCTGTGTTTGGAGATTCCCATACACTAGCCTGCCCTTCTAACTTTCTCAGCACCCAGCACACGCATGTGCACACGTGTGCACGCACACACACGCACACACACACACCAACTCACACTACCATGCACACCATCTGGTGCACAAGCCCACTGCACGAATGCGCTCTTGCACTGACCGGCACAAGTGGAGTATTGTCAAATGACAAGGAGAGCCTCTGATGGGCAGGATCACTCTAGAAATCCCTCCTTGGACACCAGGCTTTCTGGAAAGGTTTCAGGTGGCAACTGGGCTAGTGGTTCCTCTCCCCAACCCTCCGGACTCTTCAGTCACAGAGGAAGAGCCAACCTGGTGGCTCACTGGGCAGTGACAAGATAGCTCTCACATTCCATCAAAATGTCACCTTGGCTCTTGGTTGGAAACTGGTTGGAGTCCTCTGGCTTTCACCCCTTGCTCAGAACCCCGACTACAAGCAGGTGTAGACCCCACATAGGGGTTTCCTCGATTGCCTTACTCAGAACTAAAACAATGCTCCTTTGACACTGGCTGCTTGGTACTGAGGTCAGCCTAGGTGTGCCTGAAGGGTCCGGGTAGGACTTGTAACCCCAGTGGAGCTGGGCTTTGAGTGCTCCCTGACAGGCAGGGGTGGGTTTTGATCCCCTAGAGGACCTGGACTTTGGGAACTACGGCCACAGGCATGAACTAACGCTCCTCTCCCGGCTGAGGCTCAGGGTTACATGGGACTAGAACAGTGTGGTGACTTGTCCCTGCAGGGCCCAGGGAGAGCTTCTGGACTCCACTATGTGCACCAGGACGCTTGTGGCCACTCCTTCCCATGGAGACTCAGGCGGCGGCTGAAAGAGGCGTCCTGAGAGAGCAGGTATCAATATGGCCCCCACTGCACCAGGCAGCACCTGGAGTCCTAAGCAGTAACTTCTCCCCTAGGTAGGAGCTCAGGAATGAGTCTTCCAAAGATGCCCCGCCCCTGCCCACGAAGACCCTCCTGGACACAAACCAAAGCTGGAGATGGCTGGGAAAGGGAGGGCATCCCAATGCGGAGACATATGAGCAGGAGGGAGGCGGCGGGTGTGAGACCAGCCTTCAGAGAAGCTGACCTGTGCTGCGAACATGTCAGCGTGACTTCCCGAGTCCAGTCCTCTGGTGAGCAATCAGAGCCCCTGCCAAGGTTCAGGAGCGGTGCAACTGCGGCCAGAGGGGGAGGCCTCCGCCTTCATGCTTTATTCTCTGACAGTATCCATCTTTCCAAATTGATTTTTGATATCCATAGTGACCTGGAAGGGAGACACGGCGATAACTCTCAGAAAGTGGAAAACAATATTATCGCCACAAATATGAATTACTGGCCGCCAGGTTAAATCTACTGTGCGATGAATTATGTGACCCTGCACTCCTATAACTCTCAGAGATTTTATAGAGTCGTGAGAGGCCTGTGGACTCTGACAAGCACTTAACAGCCAGAACCGGTCCCCAGCAACTCCTGGGGCCATTTGATTTAGTCATCGGGCACTGCAGGCCACTGTCTGTCTCGGAAGCAGAGCTGGTGGCTAGACGTTCTTGCCTGTCTGGGACTGGGGACACTCAGACCTGCTGCCAGGCAGTAGGAGCAGGACTGTTCTGGACTGTCTTCCAGAGCTTTGGCCTCCAGGGGACCCCAGGGCCTCACTGGCACTAACTTTTGAAGGAAAAAGTACCTGCTGTGTGTCCCTTGGGGACGTTCAGAGAGTCCACTTTGTTAGCGAGGGTGAAAACAGCCCAGAGTCATAGCAGAGACCAAAAGTCAAGCTGTTAGGTGCAATCAACCTGGTCTAGTTTGGGGTGACTACCAGATGGTGCTGGGTGCAAGCTTGGCGAGCAGCACCTTGAACAGCCATGCAAGTGGGTCCCCAGGATGTGTAGGACCAAGAAGGGAGCCCTGAGCCCTCCAGGAAAGTCAGCACTGAATCCTGTCCCCACGGCTGACCACCGCTTGCCCAAAGAACAAAGGCAAAGAGAAGAGGCAAGGAAGGGAGCAAATGAACTAAGGAAGGAAAAACTGAGCAGACGGACGAACAGGAATGCCCAGGCCAGCAGCACGAGCCTGGCAGCTTCTGTGCCAGGGAAGGGCTTACAGACCCGAGCTCTGGTTCTCAGGTGCTGTGACCCCCAAGTGTGTGGTGTAGCACTTGTGGGACTCAGTAGACATTGGGGCAGAGCAGAGGGGCAGCAAGTGTTTTGAAGGCTGAGCTGAGTTGAAGCCACTGAGGTCCAAGAGTAGTGACCGCATCCTGGTCCAATACAGTTCTTCTCTCTAAGAACAGCCAAGAACCCTAAGAGTGAGCGACCAGAAGCTTGCTGAGGCCAGGACTAGGGGAGACAGCCAGGTTGGGGGGGGGTTTCTAGGAGCCAGGGCTGGGGTACCTCTGCCTGTGCTGACCAGGCTCCCATGTGTGACAGTCACTTGACACCTCCAGATGCCAGTCCCAACCGAGCTTGCTGTGAGCTCCAAGTCCCTGTCAAGAGAGTGAGCTTAGTCCCATTCCAAAGACAGGAAAGGACTTTCCAGTTGGGGACACTCATCGAGGGTCAGTGGGGCAGGTCCAAGGAGAAGACAGGGGAGAAGCCCCTGTCAGCACTGTCCTGTCCAGCCAGGTCCCCAGGCACCTGAAGGACAACCATCTGCCTGGGCTTTAGGAGAGTTCCCTCCGTGGTGAAAAGAAGTCCCCGATGCAGACAAGGCAAGGTGAACAGCCTCAGCTGGCAGGGAACTCCTCAGTCCCGGAGCCTGGCGCACTTCCCTGTGCTATGAAGCTTTGCAGAAGAACTTGGATTTGGGCTTACCTTCACCCATGGTGTCTGCAGCTTTGCTGAAACAGATGTGGGCTCCTCTCCAGGCTTCACCTCCTCATTCTCTGGACACGCAGTGGTCCCTCCCTGTCTCTGGGCATGGTGCCAGCACTCCCCACTGAATCGGTGCTGTAAGGCCCAGAGGTTAGGGTAACTAACTCTTTCCCCTGCCCCTCATGCCTGGAAGGAGGGATATCCAACCGACAGTGGTGAAAGGAGGCCGCGTGTCTGCTGGTTGACTATCTCCCACAGTGTGGGACAGCAACAACACAAATGTCATTTAATTTACATGACAAAGTGCTGCCATTATTGCAAGCTGACAGAATAAAGCTCGGGGCAATTTCTGAAAATTATTTAAACAATGTAATGAGTTAAATGTCAGTGCTGGCTAATTATGTTTATGCTAATTGTTAATTAGCCCCATAATGGAGACAGTCTTAATTAACAATAGTTATGAGAGTGGGAGGTGGGCTCCCTGGGGTGGGACTGGGCCTTTCCTTCTGGCAGCTCTGAGAGCCAGGATGTCCTGGGGTGGGGCAGCCCCCCCACCCCCAGGCAGGTGTGGGGTAGTGTCCACTTCCCTCAGCGGGAAGTCCCCCATAGTACACTGAGATTTCCTAGGCATGGTCCCTATCTACCCTGCCTGCCACTTCACCCCTTCCCCTACCACAGGGTGGGGAGTACATGAACCTAGCAGCCACAGCGCTGACCAGGCTCTGTAGGGAGCTCCTCCAGAAACTAGAGTGAGGGCCCTCCTTGCAGGATCACTGTGGGGAGGAGGGGTACACATCATTCCCTACACCAAGGAAGGGTGCTTAGTCCCATTCCAAAGACAGGAAACAGCTGGCCAGCCAGGGGCAATCATCCAGGACAGTGGCAGAGTCGGCTGCAGACCCGTTAGCTGTGAATGCCCTCACACCCAGGGCAGTACCAGGAAGGAGAGAAGGGACCCAGTGCTCACTGAGGTGCTGGCCTGGGCTGCGGTGACCAAGCCTTGGTGGACAGGGGACCCTGCAGACTGGGGCCGAGAGGTCAGGAGAGCATGGGGAGGACTAGGCGGGCTCAGAAAGCAATGCAGGGAAGTGGTCCGCTGAACAGGAAGACTGGCAGCGTGGAAGGGAGGCCCAAGGCCTCAGCCTGCCGTCCACCACTGTCCCGTTCCAGCACCTTCCCCGCCACAAAGCGTATCTGAGCAGTTCAGAAGTGTCACTGGGCATGGAGGCCTGGGAGGGGTGCCGTCCATAGGTCAAAGGGTATACACACTGGGTCCTACTTCTGAGATCCACATGGGGCTCCACTCCAATCTAGCCCTGGAAGTGGGCCGGGACCACAAGGACCTGGATACACCTTTCTGCTGTTGTTCTTGGGCTCTGAGGCTATCCAAGGCTCCCTGGAGGTAGGACATCCTTCTCTGTTCTCGACACAGCTGCCGATCTGCACATTGTCCCATTGGTGCCTCTGAGCTTGGCTCTAGGCACAGGTACTCTTCGCAGACTCTAATCAGCCAAGTGCCTGCCTCTGCCGTGACATCTACATGGGGCTCTGTTGGGACGGAAGAAGCCTCTTAAGGTCCCTGCCCTAATCCGAGTCCTCAGCTTCTCTCAGTTCTACAAGAGGCCTCCACTATGCCAACTGATTCCTGAGAGTGCGAATTTAGATGTCCTTCATAGACCAACAAGATGATGGCCAGGAGCTGGGCAAGCATGAGGCTCTCTCTCTCTCTCTCTCTCTCTCTCTCTCTCTCTCTCTCTCTCTCTCTCTCCCCCTCTTTGTTTTTGTTTTCAAGACAGGATTTTTCTGTGTACCACTGCTGTCCCACAACTCCCTCTGTAGAACAGACTGACCTCGAACTCACAAATATCAGTCTGCCTCTGCCTCCTGAGTGCTGGGATTAAAGGTGTGTGCCAACACCTCCCCACCAAATGTGAGATCTTAAGAGAAGTTTACACAACAGTGGGAACTCCACACCTAGTAGTGCTGTCTCCCAGTGAATGTGAGCAACTTGTTTTCTCGTTAAAGATTATTTCCTCAGCTGCCAGAGACCCGGAACTGTTTGTTTCTACACAGCAAAGCAGTGGGCGAGCCTCTCCTCCGTGTCTGTCAGCCCAGCACCAGCACTGTGGTCGTGTGCGCCTCTCCTCCGTGTCTCTGTCAGCCCAGCACCAGCACTGTGGTCGTGTGCGCCTCTCCTCCGTGTCTCTGTCAGCCCAGCACCAGCACTGTGGTCGTGTGTGCCTCTCCTCCGTCTCTGTCAGCCCAGCACCAGCACTGTGGTCGTGTGTGCCTCTCCTCCGTCTCTGTCAGCCCAGCACCAGCACGGTGGTCGTGTGCGCCTCTCCTCCGTGTCTCTGTCAGCCCAGCACCAGCACTGTGGTCGTGTGCGCCTCTCCTCCGTGTCTCTGTCAGCCCAGCACCAGCACGGTGGTCGTGTGCGCCTCTCCTCCGTGTCTGTCAGCCCAGCACCAGCACTGTGGTCGTGTGCGCCTCTCCTCCGTGTCTGTCAGCCCAGCACCAGCACTGTGGTCGTGTGCGCCTCTCCTCCGTGTCTCTGTCAGCCCAGCACCAGCACTGTGGTCGTGTGCGCCTCTCCTCCGTGTCTCTGTCAGCCCAGCACCAGCACTGTGGTCGTGTGCGCCTCTCCTCCGTGTCTCTGTCAGCCCAGCACCAGCACTGTGGTCGTGTGCGCCTCTCCTCCGTGTCTCTGTCAGCCCAGCACCAGCACTGTGGTCGTGTGCGCCTCTCCTCCGTGTCTGTGTCAGCCCAGCACCAGCACGGTGGTCGTGTGCATATAACACACAGCCACAGGCCCCATTCAAGCCACACATGCCGTGCATGGGGCACATACTGACACACACTCTGTACCCCATAGAGACTAAATCTCACTCCCTCTGCACATCACAGCCCCACCAGCGCCAGGGCTCTCTAGTCTCCTGGACCAGAGTCATATTCCACGAGGTGCTCCTTGGGACGTGCAGTTGGAAGGGAACCACTGGGCTTCCAGGAATTCAACCCCAACCTCAGCCCAGGCTCACTGTCTCCACACACTTCAGGGTGAGTGACAGGGACAGGGAGGTGCATCAGGAAAGGGGGTGTCAAGGACAGATTACTGGAATGATTTCACCACAGGAAAGATAAAAAAAAACCTCTGCCACACAATTCTCTATAAAAATCTAAAGAGGTAGGGGCTGTGACAATGGTGGCAGAGGTCACTGCTGGGGTTGGAGAGAGCAGAAGGGGTGCAAACAAGGACATTTGGGCAACATGTAGGGGCTAGAAATGGCAAGGAAACTTTCTCTCCTACAGGGCCCAAAATACAGTCTGCCTGACACTTTTTGACATCTTGTGCCTAAAATCCCAAGCTCACCGTGAGCAAGACCCAGTTTTCCTCTTCCTCCCGGAGATATAGAAACTTCCAGCAGGCTGCGGTATGCTTAGAGGGGGTGCCGCGGTGTACATAGGAGACCCTTTAATGCCGTGAGGTGACACGCCCAGACTTGCTCAGGCTGATCCACAGACCCCTGTGTGCCATACACAAACATGGCTGCTCCTTGAAATTCAGTGGCTGCCACAATGTCTGCTCCACAGGAAACTGTGTCAAAGACTGAGGTCCATGCTGAACGAATGTGGCCTCTGTCCCAAGGCTCTCAGGTCCTCATGCTTGCAAGGCTTTGCCAACTGAACCATCTCCCCAGTCCAAGTAACTACTTTAACAAATAAAACATAAAAGCCGAACATTGGTGGTGCACGCCTTTAATCCCAGCACTCGGGAGGCAGGCAGGTCTCTGTGAGTTCAAGGCCAGTGTGGTCTACAGAGCAAGTTCCAGGACAACCTCCAAAACAATACAGAGAAACCCTGTCTTGAAAAACCAAAATAAAATAAAAATAAAATATATTTGTCAGAGAGACAAATATATGCTACACATTTTAAATACACATATCAAACTTCTGTCATTTAAATATAGGTTACTTTGTGTACTTTATGGAATTCAGTAACTTTTAATAATAATACGATTGTCAATTAAAAATTAATGGGTTTACAGACAAAATGGCCTCCATGAATCAAGAGTTCAAAAGAGAAAACAAAACTCAAGAAAAAAACAAAACAGGGAAAACAAAAAGGTAGGTGGGCTAACGGATCATAGGGGCAAGCAAGTGGGCCTGTGGCTCCCACGAGGGCCACACTGGGGGACAGCATGAGCAGCACCTGCCCAGGGCAGGCCAGCAGGCAGCATCGGTATCACCTGGCTCTGAAACCCTGCATCCTGGAGAGAGAGAGAACGGAGATGGGGAAACAACCGGCAGAGAGGACCAACAGGCACACTCCCGGCACTGGAGATGACGGGGTAAAAATTACAGTACAGGGGCTGGAGAAATGACTCAGCGGCTAAGAGCACTGCTGCTCTTCCAGAGGACCCAGGTTCAACCCCAGCACCCACATTGCGGCTCACAGTTGTCTATAACTCCATTTCTAGGTGGTCTGATGCCATCTTCTGGCCTCCGGTGCATAGACATAAATGGAAGCAAAACTCTCAAACATATAAAAAATCTTCTTTAGATAAAAATTTACTTCCTGAATCTCTCTGGAGGGCTACGTGCGTACATGAATGCAGGTGTCCTCAGAGGCCAGGGAGTGTATCAGAAACCCCAAAGTTGGAGTTACAGGCAGTGGTGAGCTACCCAAAGTAGGTGCTGGGAGCTGAACTCAGGCCTTATGCAAAAGCAGAACTCACTTTTTTTTTTCTGAAGACAGGGTTTCACTGTGTCATCATGGCTGTCCTGAAACTCACTCTGTAGATCAGGGTAGCCTTGACCTCACAGAAACTGCCTACCTCTGCCTCTCGACTGCTGGGATTAAAGGCCTGAGCCACCACCACCCAGCATCATTCTTAACCACTGAACCATCCCTCTAGGCTCCAGAGAATTTTTTAGATGTTTACAGAACAATAAAGGTTTCAAAGAACACAGCACTAACACCAGAGGGCAGGAGACAGTTCCATAGGTAACGATGCTTGTTGTGCAAGCCTGGGTATCTGAGTTCAGATCTGCAGCACCCAAATAAAAGCTGGGCATGGGCCGGGCGGTGGTGGCACACACCTTTAATCCCAGCACTTGGGAAGCAGAGGCAGGAGGATCTCTGTGAGTTCAACGCCGGGCTGGACCGACAGCCTCCAAAACAATACAGAGAAACCCTGTCTTGTAAAACAAAAAACAAAAAACAAAAAACAAAAACAAAAACAAAAAAAAGCTGGGCATGGTAGCACACACCTGTAACCCCTGGACTGGGGTGAGGGATCAAAATAGTTAGATCCTTGTTGTTTACTGGCCAAGCAGTCTAATCAAAATGGTAAGCTCCAGACCACAGCAAGGGAGCCTATCTCCATAAATAAGGTGGTGAGTAATGGAGCAAGACACTCAACATGGCGTGCTTGTGCACATATGCACATACAAATTTGAAAAAAAAAATCTTCATAGAGGCCAGTTAATGCTGACAATCTAAACTTGAGGACTCAGGCTCTAGGGACATCCTGGGGGTGTGGGGAGGAAAGGAAAGAAAAGAAGCATTGAGTCATCCGCACAGAGGACAGTCAAGCTTCCTTGATGACTTCAGTGGTCTAAGTGACCTTCAGAAGTCTGCAGTGCCCAGCAGATGCTTCCAAGCTTCCTGTCACAGCCACCCTTGGCAGACCATGAGTGAGACGCGGGCTCGTCAGAGGGGGAAAGCCCAGAGCAACCTTGGGAAGGTGACCAGAGAACAGAGCACAGAGTCTGGAGTGTGCCCGTCTACCAGGGCCTGAAACAGGTGTGGGAACGGCGGACTCCCTATCCCTGCGGAAGGCAGGACGAGGAGCTAGAGCAGCCAGGGTGAGCACAGAGGAGAGAGGGCTGAGGCCAACTGAAGGCGACTACAGAGAGGATGGTCAGAGCCTTGACACAGGCTGAGGACAGAGAGCGACCAGCATCCATGTGTCCCACTGCTGAGCAGTACCCATGGACACATTACAGCTCACACCGGACCTCAGATGATTCAGACCAGAGACAACAGGCCACTTGCCTTGGCTGTCCCTAGGAGGCTACTTTCTTTTTGTTGGAGCAGACAGAGATCTCTTCCACCCAGCTTGGTCTATCTCTCTCTCTCTCACGCACACACACACACACACACACACACACAAGCACACATGCACGCTCCAAATTCTACGTAGTCTAGTGAGTGTGACGTGGCTAGGTTACCAGCCATGCTGATGGCTGTGGAAAGGTGGGAAGGCAGGAGGACTCCTAGATACTTGTCAGGGTGAGCCTCCGAGCCAGAAAGGCTGTGTGCCTTTGGTCAAGGACAGTGGCTCTGGCATCCACAATACTTCATGGAAAAAAGCCTGTGGCTGGGGTTGGAGAGACAACTCAGCAGTTTAAAGAACTTTTGCTCTTCCAGAGGACCCAGGTAGAATCCCCAGCGCCCACAGGTGGCTCACAACCACCCATAACTCCAGTTCCAGGGGATATGGTGCCTTTCTCTGGCTTCTTCCTTCTGGATCTGACTTCCAAGGACATCAGGAACTTATGTGATGTACATAAATATATGCAGGCAAAACACTCATACATATAAATAAAATAAGTACATCTAAAGTGTACTTTTAAGGAAAGCATGCTCCCTCCTGCAGTTTTCATCGTCTTCTTGAGTTGTGAGATGACTTCCGTGTACTGTTTTGTCTGTGCTGTGTTACAGTAAGGATAAAAGGTAGAAAGCACACAGCATGCACCAGACACCTGACCCTTGGTCAGGCACCATCATCTCCATCAAGAGGATGGTGGAGAGAGTGATGGTGGTGGTGATGCTGCTGGTGATGGTGATGATGCTGGTGGTGGTGATGCTGCTGGCAATGGTGATGGTGCTGATTATGATGGTGATGCTGCTGCTGGTGGTGATGCTGCTGGTGGTGGTGATGCTGCTGGTGGTGGTGATGATGCTGGTGGTGGTGATGTTGCTGGCAATGGTGATGATGCTGGTGGTGGTGATGCTGCTGGTGGTGGTGATGATGCTGGCGATGGTGATGGTGTTGATTATGATGGTGATGCTGCTGGTGGTGGTGATGCTGCTGGTGGTGGTGATGCTGCTGGTGGTGGTGATGTTGCTGGCGATGGTGATGGTGTTGATTATGATGGTGATGCTGCTGGTGGTGGTGATGATGCTGGCGATGGTGATGGTGTTGATTATGATGGTGATGAAGCTGATGATGGTGATGGTGTTGATTATGATGGTGATGCTGCTGGCGGTGGTGATGATGCTGGCGATGGTGATGGTGTTGATTATGATGGTGATGAAGCTGATGATGGTGATGGTGTTGATTATGATGGTGATGCTGCTGGTGGTGGTGATGATGGTGGTTGTCCCACCAGAAACACTGGATGTATTTGATTTCTAATTCATTTTTTCTTAGACAGGGTCTCACTATGTAGCTCTGGCTGACCTGAAACTTGCTGTGTAGACCAGGCTGTACTTGAACTCACAGAGATCCACCTGCTTCAGTCTCCTGAGTTCTGGGAATAAAGCTGTGTGCCACCATGCCAGGCTTTGAATTCAGTTTTGATCATGCAAATTCAGAAGCCTTTTACTGTTGCCCAATTTTTGTGACCCTCCACTTTTAGTTTCACAATCCTCAGTTTAAGAAGCCATGGCCTAGACCTCTCTGCTAGTTAGCTCTGCTGTATGTGAAGACAGGATGGTCAGTCCTGCGTCCAGCAACTCTGTTGGGACAGGGACTGGACTAGGGCCTGACCCTGCAGCCTGGGTTGGCACCTCTGCCAGCATTTGTGATTTGGTCCTAGCACACCCAGGCCTCCACCCCCATACACAGTAAGCCCTACTTCCAGGCATTCCTGGAGGCCAAATGTTTGGCAGCTTGGCTCGCACCTCAAGCAGCAGTCACAAGACAGCAGTGACAAGGTACGGGCTGTCACCACACATCCCTGGGTCTCATAATCCCAGAGCCAGCTAAGATGAGGTGTGAGGACTCTCTCAACCCAGACTGGGAAACAGAATGGCCCAGGACCACACTCATTAGTCTGCGTGTTGTGTAGCAGGCACTGACCCTCATGTCGGGGTGCCAGCTCCAACCGGAGTCACCGTTCCCACCAATCAATCCACGGGGAGTGAGCTGGGAGATGGGCCTGAGGTAGAAGTCAGGACAGCTGGGGGTGGCAGAGAAGCGTAGCTGGCACAGGGGAGGCCAAGGTAGACCAAGATGAAGAGAGACAGTCTCAGTGTGTGGTACCAGAGCTGGTCAAAGACTCTCTAGAAAGTGCTACTGGGAAAATGGTCTGGCCTGTTGAGGGGTCAGGGCACAGATGGGCCTGTAACTCAGGATAGCTTGTCACAGGTACTGGGCTTAGGAACTAGGAAGCAAGAAGACACTTCAGTCACAGTCACAAAGTGTGAGGGCAGTTTTTGGGGACATGAAAAACCCACAGAGAAGGCATGAGGGCGGGAGCTTCCTTCAGGGGACCAGTGCAGGGCTACAATCCCCCATGACCCAGAGCCACAGTAACACAGGCACCCAAGTACCTGACCTGATCACCAGTTCATCCAGGCACCCCTGTCAGAGAGTGAGTCTCTGGGTCTGCATTGGCGCAACACGTGTGTGACATGTGTGTGACTTTGACTACATGAGATTGTCTCAGCGTAAGCCTGTTCTAGTATGTATGGGCTCAGCTGAGTGCCTGTGCTTACCCAAGGGTACACACACACCCCCATGTGGATCTGGGAAGACTTGTTGAAGTGTGTTTCTGAGTATGCAAGCCTACCTGGGTGTGTTTCTGGGTGTGTGCCTGGGCATGCCTATCTGCCCTGTCTGCGCGCACGCATCCTCTGGCCCCGCCCGTCCTATTCAAGGCTTGACCTTGGCGTTGATACTGAGCCTTTTCTTTGCTACAAAAGGCAATAAGCTCCAGTGCCTGTGGGCTGCAGGTCTGTTGCTGCAGGGGATTGATAGATCTGAATTGACTCCTGGAAGCATATCCATCAATTAGAGCCGTTGCCCTGCTTCTCCGGTCCCTCTTATCGTCCTTTCTGTAACTGCAAAATCAAAACAACCGTGTTCAGCATCGATGGGTACTCAGGCCCCTTGTTGCTTCTCTTCTACTGCACATCCTCCAGAGGGGCCTTGACCCCACTTCCCGCACAACTCTGGGAACACTATGAGGTCCTAATTTGAAGCCGGATGGTGTCAGGCCCCTCAGCAACGGCCAAGTAGCAAGCACTCTCATGGTATCATAGAGAAGCCAAGTGGGGTCTGGGCTCTGACAGTGTCCCCTCTGCTGAGAATGCAGGGCTCAAGGCAGACACTCATGCCTGAGGGGTTCAGAGTGACAGGGGCCTGCACCCTTTGGGGGGTGATCTCCAATCCTTCGCTGTGTTTCCCACTGCTACCCACACAGCAGCGAACCACACAGGAATGGCTCTTGAGACTGTGGGTCCAACTGGAAAGTTCAAGGTTAGACATGTAGCCTGATGGGGTCTCAGTAGACCTGACACTGTGGGCTTACACATGAATTTCTCCCTAGGGGAACTGTTTTTCCTCATGGGACCTCAAGAGTGAAGGTCACTTCCTTTACCAGCTGGCTGTGAGTGTGGCATGCAGGGCACCTTCTCAGTGTACCACCACTGGTTCTCAAGGGCATGGTGTGACCGGACACTGAGATCTGGTCCCTGCCCTGCAAGTCTGGCACCTAGCTTGGGGAAGCAGCAAGGCTGTGAGAGAGGATGGTCATGGGGACACTGAGTTACAAGGCACACACTGCTCATCAAACATACTGCATGCTTATTGGCTGCTTGCCACTTTTGGCTGGGCCCACAGAATGAGCCTTAATGATGGCCACACCCTCACCAAGACCAGACCTCACCAGACCCTCACCCGAGCTTCTAGCAAACCCCTAAGTCCAGCTGTCTCCTCAAAGTGACCACAAGGCTAGACAGAACACTCAAAGCAACAAAACTTGATGAGACTCCAGAAACCTCGCCACTCCCTGGTCTCAGCTACTCTCACCTGACCCCACCCTCAACATACACAGAAATGGGCCCTAGAGACTTGAGACCTTGGTCACAGTGATGAACTTGTAGACTGTGGCCCAACTCAGCTTTTGTGACTCCAGCCCATGCTCCAGGTTGTCCCAAGATGACCTCCTGGATCATCTGGATGACCAGAGGTCATCTGCTGCCCTGACCGTCACTCATGTCACCTGCACCCTGTATAAGGCCCATGAAAACCCTGCCTGACTGCCTGAGCGCATTCTCTCTGGAGGTTGAGCACGTGGGATGAGACCCTCCAAGCTGCCCCTACGAGGCTTTATCACCTGACTGCACTATGTTCATACAACAGGCTTCCTCCACATCACTGACTGGAGAAGGGGAATGGATGAGGTTCTGTGTCGAAGGAGCCCACCCAGGCATTGTGGAATGATGCACTGGTCTCTCACATAGCATCCTCCCTTGGGCTTCGATCCCAAGCTCAGCCTCCACATGTTCTCCAGGACCACAGGGAGCCAGAAGAGGCTCCACCTGGCCTCACGGGTTCTCCCTTCCCACAAAAGGGAGGCAGGGAATGAGTGCAACCACTCGGACAAAAAAAGAAATCCATCCACAAAATTGCACTGCAAACTGGAACTAATGGACTGAACTGTACAAAAAAATAATTATGTCTAGGTGTGTGTGTGTGTGTGTGTGTGTGTGTGTGTGTGTGTGAAACAGGGTATGGTAAGGACAGACTGCACTCAGAAATCCTGGACTTGATGATCCTATGGCTAATGGAAACACTGGTGCTGTTATTTGAAATTACTGCAGGTATACTGCAGGATGAAGCATACAAGTAATTATGCTGGTATCATTAGGAACCAAGAATTTTAGCAGAAGAGAAAAAAGATGAAATTGTAAATCAAAGAAATGAAGTTTAAACTCCATAGGTTAATAAAGCATCTAAAAATGAAATTGGGGAAATAATTCTATTTACAGTAGCATCAAAAGGAATAAAACACGTTAGGAATAAACTCTCCCGTGGATATGTAAGACTCGAGGGCTGGAAACCACAAAATGATTCTGAGAGAGGCAGAAGAAGGCCTTAAGGGGGGTGGACACCTTGAGTTGGCAAATAGAAAGATTCCACACAGTGTAAGGGTGGCAACCGTCATCACTGATCTCAAATTCAGCGATCCCTCCATGATTCTAGCAGACAATGTGATCCAAATGGGACCCAGAATGTCCAAACCAAAGTTTAAAAAGGAGAATAAAGCAGGAGAACTCATCCTTCTCAGACTCTAGCCTCGATACAGAGTCATAGGATCAAGACAGCATAGAGCCAGGCCTAGGGAGGTGGCTCAGCAGTTAGGAGCTCACCAGCTGCTCCTGCAGAGGACCTGAGTTTGGTCCCAGCAGCCAGCACCGGTGTCTGGATCTCACAGCCACTATAACTCTAACACTAGGGCATCGGATGCCTTCTTCTGGTCTCTGTGGGCACTGGCATTCACACGTGCACATACTTTTCACTGACGTTTTTCGGTCAGCTCACTGACCACACATGAATCTACTGATACTTTAATTATCGTCTGTGGCCCCATGGCCTGTCAGTCAATCCCCCCACCGGCCACTCAGGCCATGGCCTGGAGGGCCTTCTGTCCTGTGACCCTGGATCCTGCCATGGCCATGATGTGTAAGTTTAAACTAAGTCTCTATTGTTCTATCTACCAACAAACTCGGAAGTCAGATGCGGGGGTGAAACCCTGCTAGATCAGAGAAGCCGAGAAGCTACCAGCTGACCTTGCTTTTTGACCAGAGACCCCAAACCAAAAGGAAGCGCCAGCCTCAAGTGCCCGCCCTTTTCCTTCCCGTGCCTCTTCTCTATCCAAATTGCTGGCTTCTCTATGGCCAGCAATTCTGGTCAGCCAGTCCACTGGCTCTGCTCCCTGATTCAAGGTAAACTTTAACAGTCTTAGTGTGTCACAGTGCGATCAAAATTCCCTCAACACTTCACCCAGTGTGTGATGCATATAAACACACAGACACACACAGAGAGAGAGACACACACACACAGGGACACACACAGAGACACACACACACACACACACAGGGACACACAGAGAGACACACAGACACACACAAACACAGACACACAGACACAGATATACACACACACACACACACACACTTAGGGTCTGGGGAGGTGGCTCAGTAGTTAAGACCACTGGCTGCTTTTACAGAGGATCCAGACTCAGTTCCAAGCAACCACATGACATGTCACAGCTCACATGTGACGGTCAGAGGGCAACTTATAGGAATCCGCTTTCTCCTTCCGCCATGTGGGTTCTGGGGTAGAACTCAGGTCATCGGGCTTGGTAGCAAGTGCTTTACCCACTGAGTCGTCTCACTGATCCTTCACCTTATTATTATTTATTTTTAAATAAAAAACTGGAACTGGAGGTCTTTATACTGCTGGAGCCTCACCCCAGCCTAGAGTTCTTCATTTTGAAAGGGGTTATGAGTTCTTTCTATTGCTGCATTGTAAGTGTTCTTTCTCTGTTCTAGATATAATCCTTTGTCAGATAAAATTTAAAAATGCTTCCTTCCCTAGTTCTCTGGTTGCTCCTGTGTGCACCCTCAAGTCTCTCTGTGGTGCGGAGGATTGGAACTGCACCCTGCTCACACCAGGCGAGTGCTCTGTCATTGAGCTACACCCCAGACAATCTTCCGTGTTCACATTTATTCCCATTTTTAGTTGTTCGCATGCATGTATGTGTCTCTGTGTGGGTATGTGCACATGAGCATGAGTGCCCTTGGAGACCAGAAGAGCACTTTGGGTACCGTGGAGCTGGAGTTACAGGCAACTGTGAGTCACCTCACATGGGTCCTGGGAGCTACACTCAGGTTTTCTGCAAGAGCAACAGGTGCTCTACCATAAAGCCAGGCCACAGCCACCCTTCATTTTCATTTAAAAATACTTTTTTTCATTTATATTGTATGTTTTTGGGTGTTCTGCCTTCATGTGTGTCACATCTGTGAACCATGTCCATGTAGTGCCTGAAGGTTTGACTGGGACCAAGTTACAGCTGGTTGTGTTTCACCACATGGATTCTGGGACTCGAACCCAGGTCCTCTGGAGGAGCAGCCAGTGCTCACAACCCTGAGCCACCTCTCTATGCCTTTTCTTGGTCATGATAATTGAAGGGCAGTGTCTGCTGACCTCACAAGAACCCACCTCTCCATTGTCATTGCCAAATCCGAGACCACCGCAATTTATCTCTCTGTTTAAAAATCTCATGGTTTTAGGTCTTACATGGTTTTTAGCTCATTTTAATCTAAATTTATGGTGTTAGGGCTCCATCTTATTCTTTTTAATGTGGTGATCATCTCCCCAGAACCATTTGTTTCAAAGATGGTTTCCTTGGACATTGAACAGTCTTAATGCCCTTGCCAAAATCTTGGCTTGTGTGCAGACATTTAACCCGAGAACATTCACACACTCAGCAAGTGCCATACCATCAAGCTACACTTCCAACCCTGCCCGTGTGTGTGTCTGTTGTTGCTTTGTCTCCAGCGGCTCCTGAAGACTACGCGTTAGATGTGGTAGGAACCTTAGGCAGTGGAATGGGATCGCTAGGGTCCTTGTCCTTTTTTGTCTCTGTTGTCTTCTTCTTGGTCACCACGAGGGGAAGAACCTCCCCTCTCCCCTCCCCCACGTACTCCTGTTAAATATGCTGCCTCTCCACAGCCTTAAGCAACCAGGCCACATGACAATCCAAAATAAGCACGTCCTCCTTCAAGTTGTCTCATGCTTTTTATCATGGTGACAGAAAGTTGGCATGCTATACTTTTGCCAGGACCACATTATTTTTTATTTTTAGTTTTATTATTACCATTAATTCTATGTTAAACATGACTGTATATGCATAACGGCATATGTAACATCTGTGTTGTATGTGCATGTGTGTCAGTGCATGCATCATTTGTATGTCTGGTGCCTGTAGAGGCCTGGAAAGAGTGTCAGATCTCCTGAAACTGGACTTTATACACACCCACACCCACCCACCCACCCACACACACACACACACACACACACACACACACACACACACACACTTTATTTTAAAAAACTAAATAAAACAAAATGGAGAGGTGATCGGAACAGACATTTCTCTGAGGGACAAAAGGCTAATTAAGAGCTAAAAAGATGCTCAGTATGGTCCATGGCTTTTAATCCCAGCACATGAGATGCACAGGCCAGCCTGGTCTACAGAGTGAGTTCCAGACTGGCCAGGGCTACACAGAGACACCTGTCTCAAAAGAAAACAAAACAAAATGCTTGATGTAATCAGTCATCAGAGAAGAGGCAGTCAAACCACAACGATACACTATTCACACTCAATCGGTGGTTAGGACCCAAAGGTCAATCAGTGCACACTAAGGCTTAAGGGATGGTGATGACGGAGACCCTGATGTGCTTGAGGATGGTGGGAATGTGAGTCAATGTGGAAATTCCCCCAGCAACTGAACACACAGAATTACCGCAAGACTCAGCTCTCCACCTATAGACACATACCAGGGAGAGCGGAATGGACCTCTAACCACAAAGATGTGTAAAAACTACTACCAGTAGCATTAGTCACCATATTCAAAGATTCAAACCACCCAGCCATTCAACAGATGGACAGAAAATAAGAATTCAGCATGACCACACCTTGGGAGATTACCAGGCAAGAAGGGTTGAAGTGTTCAACACACAAGAGGCTTGCCCTCAGTATGGGAAGCTCAACTTGCTCTAAAGTGTCCAGCAAGCAAATATATTGGGGCACAAGTCAGGCTATTGGATGCTCAGAATGGGTGCAGTGAATGAAGTGGAAACTTACAGTCAGCCTTTTATTTTTATGTTTTTTAAAGATTTATTTATTTATTACATATACACCAGATTGAATCGTAGATGGTTGTGAGCCACCAGGTGGTTGCTGGGAATTGAACTCAAGACCTCTGGAAAAGCAGTCAGTGCTCTTAACCTCTGAGCCATCTCTCCAGCCCCAGCCTTTTATTTTTGAGATGAGATCTTACTATGTAGCTGGCCTGGAATTTGTTATATAGACCAAGCTGGCCTCACATTCACAGAGATCAGATGGCCTCTGCCTCTGCCTCTCAAGTGCTTACAACTTCATGTAACTCCAGTCTCAGAGTATTTGACACCCTTTTCTGGCTGCCTTAAGACACCTGCACACATGTGATACACACACATATACATAAATTAAAATTTAAATTTAAAAACAAGGTGTATCTCACCTGAGAAACAACATTTGAAGTTGATCTCTGGCCTACACACAGACACACACACAGACACAGACACACACACACACACACACACACACACACACACACACGAGAGAGAGAGAGAGAGAGAGAGAGAGAGACAGACAGACAGACAGACAGACAGACAGACAGAGACAGACAGACAGACAGACAGACAGAGTCAGAGAGGGGGGATAAATCAATGACTTTAAAAGCAGAAAAGTAAAAAAATCAAGGTAATCAGAAATTGATATTGTGGGATATTTGTACACTGTGTGAAGATGTATTGCTCTGCTCATTGTAATAAAAAGCTGAACAGCCAATGGCTAGGCAGGGGGGGTATAGGCTGTACTTCCGGTCAGAGAGAGAACTCTGGGAAGAAGAAAGGGGAATAACCAGCAAGACATGTAGGAAGCAAGATGGGCAATACAGAAATGAGGTAACTAGCCTTGTGGAAGAATGTAGATTTAAAAATATGAGTTAATTTAAGTTATAAGAACTAGTTAAGAGCAAACCTAAGCTAATGCTGAGCTTTTTTTTTTTTTGGTTTTATGAGACAGGGTTTCTCTGTTTTGTTTTGGAGACTGTTGGACCAGCCCGGGCTCGAACTCACAGAGATCCGCCTGCCTCTGCCTCCTGAATGCTGGAATTAAAGGCATGCGCCACCACTGCCCAGCAATGCTGAGCTTTTATAATTAATAATTAGTCTCCATATCATTATTTGTGGGCTGGTGTTCTTGCTGAGAAAGAAATACTACAAATTGAGTCTCTGGATAAGTTATAAAAAATTGATAAGCCTTCAGCTAGACTGACAAAGAAAAATGGGGGTGTTAACAACAAGACAAGAACAATTACTCCAGAGCCCACATATAACCAGGACACACACCATGAGAATGATACTCTCTACCAACCAAAGAAGAGAGAAGCCATCAGGACAGAACCCGCAGACATGGGGATCACTCCGTGAAGAAGATGGTCTTTATGAACAAGAAAGGAAGCCTAAGTACTGAGCTCACAGACATCCAGGGGGCATTCCAAGAGGAAGACACAGGAACCACAGGAACAGAAGAGAAGCCATCAACTCAGAAGTCAGACATCCTGGCAGTGCTCCGGGCACAAATTTCAACAACTGAGCAAACTCATGAATTCTCAAGCTTCCCCAAGAACTGATAACCTGTGTCTAGAAATGCAATTGAATTTGTAGCTAATAATTTTCAAAAAGAAAGTAAGCTCAAGGACCAGGCATGTTCACTGGTGGATTTTAGCAGGGAGTGGCTTCCCTGACAACAGGGCCATCATAAGTCTGGACACGGGCATCTCTCCAGTCACTGGACATGTGTTTCTTCTGATATGAGCGCTGGGACAAAGGTGAGACCTGGGGGAACAGACAGGGATTCCTGAAGCCACAGGAATGCTAGCAAGACTGACCCCTGTGGCCACCATCGCAGTTGCCTGGTAGAAGCTGGATCCTAGAACAAGCCTCCGTGAGAAGCACATGTGAGTCAGTGTGGCAACTTGAAGCTAATGTGCATATAACATATATGTCTGTGTATACTTTGCATATATGCATATAAATTCTACAGTAGCCACAGCAAGTGTTTAGAACCTAGACAAACATATTTATTTTTAAGGAGTAGGAAGCGGATAGAGGCTTGCAAATCACAGTGTAAGGTGGTGGGAAGCCTCTCGTCCATATGAGTTTTAGTTTTAAATCCCCCCGCCCCCACCCCTACAGAAAGCACTGTCCACTTTGCAGGCCAAGCGAAGCCTAGAAGAGGCTGGCTTGACAGAGAGGTGGGGAAGGGCCTATGGTCTTCCAGGAGATCCCAAAGTCCCGGGAAGACAGCCCTTCTGAAATCCAGAGCCACTGGGCAGGGCCATCGCTCAGTCACAGACTAGCCTCGTGGCAGACCTGTCTCCCAGAATCCCAGAGGCGAAGGGCTGGCCTCACCAAAATAGACTGAGAGCCCAGCAGGAGGAAGAACCAGCTGACAGCTGCTCACCACAGCACTACCGTCCCCAGGCAAGGGGCCAGTCCTTGCCCCAGACCAATAGAACCAGAGGAAGCCTCCATTAGGGCCATCGGGGCAGCGGTAGCATTGAGACCAGCCAGTCAGAGTGGCCTCTGGAGGGGTGATGGTGGATGAATAAGAAGAGAAGGAGGAAGAGTCAGGAACAAGGAGCATCTGGTGTAAAGATCCTGAGACAGGAGTGCGCTTGGCTCATGCACTAGCAGCACGGAACCCTCCTGGCAGGAGCGCCTCGAATAGGAGGGCATAGTCAGTGCGGCTGTGGCGAGGCAGCAGCTTGGACTCTGTTCTCCTGACTGAAGAGGTGTGGCACATGAGAAGAAAAGGGGGCAGTCCATCAGAGAGAACACACCTGTCGAGGCTTTTGCCTCAGACATAGACAGGTAGCAAGCTTGGTCACAGAAGACAGCCAGGGACCAGGCACTTGCCTGGTCAGGCTGGTGCTCCGAGCTCCCAGTCTCTGCAGCCCCAGGAGGCAGAGCCAGGCACTGCTTCAGCTGTCTGGCCTGCTGACCCCTGTTCTGAAGGCCGGGCTTGGCCAGGACCCAGGCTGGTGGCAGGGCCAGGCACAGGAGACAGCGCGCCTCGGGCCCCAGCACCAGGACCACGGCACCTGCCCCAGATTAGATTCTCCTTTCTCATTACCGCTGTAATGGGTCCTTCAGACCTCATTCCAGTCCTAGATATTATCTGACCCGTATAATTAATTAATTATCGCCCAAATATTATAGATTATTAAAAATAGCATAACTAATAGTGTAATATCTCAAGCTGTCGACTTTAATAGTCAACATTGTCTTGGCGGAGCTTATCAGCCCGGGACACCCGGTGAGAATATTGATTCCGGGTAATTTTAGCCGTCATCTGCCATCCTGACGGGATTGTCAGGCCTCACCCAGGCCGGCCTCATTTGAAATCGTTAAACCGCCGCTCGGCTCACAGCGGATCTTAATGTTTCCTTTTTCTCCCCTTCAATATGTTTCAGCAACAGAGAAGGAAATAAATAGAGAAGTGGAGGGGGGTAAGGCCGGCACGAGAGAGGGACAGCCCGCCCCCAGGAGAGCACAGGGGTGACGGGCTCGCCCCTGCCCTCGTGCGCCTCGTTTCTGAGTTCTCCTGGCTGAGCCCACTGTGCGGTGGGGCGAGGAGTGGGGGTCCCCGCAGACAGAGGCCCCTTCCGGCCCACGCGCGCTCGTGCCCAGGGACGCGGCGCCCGCCAGGACTGCGTGCCAGGACAGCACAGCGTGCTGGCGGCGCAGTCGGGTCCCTGTGCAGCCACCCGGCCGCCCCTCAGCGGGTCGGACAGCGCCTCAGGCAGGCCGCCTGCTGCTCACACCCTCGTCCTCGGGAGCGCCGACCCCGGCTGCTGCAGTTCCGCGCCGTGCCGGCAGGGGGCGGGCGGGGGCCGTGGGCGCAGCGGCACCGAGTCTTCCTGGCAGCCGCCGGGAGCCTCCAAGCGGAGCGGCCCTCCCCAGTGAGCGCCTCAGGACACGCGCACCTCACCGCATCCTCTCGCCCTCTGGTCTCCCACTGCCACCCTGAGACACACCCTCCCCCACCTCTCCACACCCCTTCCCCTGGACACCTCATGACACGCCCCCCCTCTCCCCGCAGACACTTTCCCCACCCCTTGAGGTTACACTTCCCTGTCACCCGGACGTACTCCTACTCCGACAACACGCCCCCTTCACAAGACTCCCTCTGACCCAGAGAACTTGCCCCTTATCTATCTGCAGACCCTCTCACCCCAAGGGCTATGTCTCTCTCCAGTACTCCCCCACCTGGACGATACTCCGCCTCCCTCCCCCATAATCCGCGCCCCCCCACCTCGACGACACCTCACTTCCCCTCCCTTTGGATCTCAAAATCCCTCTTCCTGGCTTCCTGTCCTGTCCAGTAGAGTTTCTCAACCTTCTAATTATGATTCATGCGCATGGTAATAATTTAACAATCGAGGGCTCCGCTGGCAGCCTTAACCTCAGTTAAGCTCATAGTTTAGCGACCAGCTCCCCCTCCGCATGCCCTTCTGACCTGGAGTGGCCCTGCGGGCGCTTAGGTATGCGTGCATGCTGGTGGAAGACTTTGCTGTATTCATTTATTGAGCACCTTCTGTGTATGTGGCCTGGACTCTCTCCCTTCACCCACTCGTGCCCCTTTAGTGCTGGGGTGCAGTCCTCCTATCACCCTTCTGTGTTCTGCCTCCCCTTTTCTCCAGTGTCCCAGCTTCCCAGACTCCCATTCAACACAGGCCGGCCCTCGGTAGTGGAGCAGAGACGGCCCTTTCCTCCATTCCAATCCCTTCTCCAAAGCTAATGGGAATGGGTGGCATATTCTCCTTGGCAGCAGGGGGGCCAGAGCGCCCCCACAACAAAGGTGGACCTAACTCATGTATCCCTGATCCCAGGCCCACCCTGCCACAGGAGAGTTGGGTGTGTGGTGTCTGAATGAATGATAGATGAAAGAGCCTCTGTAGGTGTAGGCACACTGTAAGGGTGTCCAGTGGCCCATGGCTACCAGATAGGGGAGAGACGGGCAGAAAGGCCAGGTGAGGTGGGCCTGGGTTGAGTGCTGACAGAGTCAAGGCTGCTGGGCCCCTGCAGCCGGGTTTACCCCTCCTGCTTTGCTCTGGAGCTGCTGTGCAGGGAACCACTGCAGAGAGCATTCACTTCCTGCGGAGGACAGTAATGGCTGCCGTGCTGCTGCGTTCTTCCAACCCAAGCTGGGGAGAATGGAGCCTGCCTTCATGTGAGTAGAAGTTCCAAATCCCAGAGTCCCCACAGCTCGTACGGCCAAGCCCAGCTTCAGAAGCACAGGACAGACATGTGTTCCGGAAGGCAGTGAGGAGATGAAGGGAAGCAAGTATGGACAAATTGTCCAACCAGAGCTTTCCTGGCCACACAGCGCTCGGAACGAGGGTCATGAGGCACCATCACAACTGCACAATGCAGCCTCATCCTCAAGGCTGTGTGTTAGAGCCGTGGCACTGAGAGGGTGACCATTCCACCCCCGGGCAGGCTAATTCCCAGGTCCCTGTCCCCACCATCCTTCTTGTGGCCTCTGGGAAGGCTGGGCCTGAGGCGAGGATTCAGATGACTGTCACACCCAAGACAGGAAAAATCCAAAAACGAGTGTAGGAAACCATGAAAGGATGTGTCTGCAGGAAGTCCCACGCAGTCTGATTGGAGGGGCGTTCTGGAGTGTGACTCGCACCAGCTTCCCTGCCACTGGAGGAGGAAGGTTGTGTCCCCAGGTCTCTCTGGAAGCAGCATCCATGCTAACACATGGCACTGTCAACAGCCAAGGTGGGCATGCAATGGCATGCCTGGATCTGGGCAGGTGCCACCTGCACCCAAAGGTCACGGAGTAGAACCACGTATGCCCACGAAGGTAGGCAGGGTACTGCGGAGCCGTGTGACCTTGGCTGCCCAACTCTGGCCTACTCTTCCTTGTTTGTGCAAACTTGTGTTTGCGCTTTGCATTCCATCTCTGTCTCGATGAGAGACACAGGACAAAGCAGCACATGGTGTTCAGGAGCCCAGTCTGGCCAGAGCAACATGTGAATAAAGGCCACTAGACGTGTTAGGGCGAGACAGGGGGCAGATGATGGTGCCAGTCTCCCTGGGAGGAAATCGGTGAGCTCCAAGGGACGATGCTTTTGAAGAGCTAGCTAAGGACACTGCCAGTGGTCGGCCATCAGATAAGAAAGCCCTTGGGGTGTGGAGCTCGGAGGTGGGACCAGGCAGGATGACCCAGGAAGTCCCATGGGCAGGGTGCTCAGCCCAGGCACGAGTCACAGGCCATTCCAACCTCAGGGAGCTTCTAGAAGAGGGCCGGGTTTTGGCCAGGCAGTAAGAAGTCAGCAATGGGGCATGAACCTGCACACCTTTAATCCCAGGCAGAGGCAGGTGGAGCTCTGAGTTCAAGGCCAGCTTAGCCTACAAATCGAGTTCCAGGACATCCCAGGGCTGCATAGTAAGAGCCTGTCTCAAAAGAACAAAGCAAAACAAAAAGTGAAGAACAGCACCAAGCCACTCCCAGCTCCCCTGCTCAAGAGGGGTCTCCCGACCTCATGCCTTCACGAAACATGGCTTGACCGCCCCCGGGGGAAATTCGCTCTGCACACCAGTTCCGACTCACAACTTCTGACCGTGAGATGCCTGGAGCTTGTGTGCTGTCGGGAGTGAGGGCAGGGGGCGCTCTGGACAAGCTCTGGCCCGGACATCCTGCTAAAACCTTTAAAGTAAGTCAGCAGCAGTAAAAAGGCTGAAGGATGGTGATGACACCCAGGGACAGATCCTGGGAGAAGAGGCTCCTCTAAGGGAACCTAAAGGAAAAGGAACAGATTGGTCTCCACTCTGATAAATTCCAGATGCGTAATCAGCAAGTTGTGTCACACGGCGAGGACTAGAGGTCGATAAAGGCCCTTGTCAGCCCTGTTTCTGCATTGCCCAGGCCACCTTCTCTCTGGCACCAGAAAACTGATTATCTGTGACCTTTTCATTTTAAACACTGGCCAGGAGTACCAGTGTTCACATCACAGCCTCACCACATTGAGTACACCATTGATCCTCTTTGGTCTCAGTTTACCCTGTCCTGTCTTGTGGTTAGTAAATCCTTCTAGGGCAGAAATCCAACTAGTAGTTTAAGAAAGGGAGCCAGCAGCCTGTTCAGCCTTCTCCCCATGACAGTGCTCACCATTCCCAAAGCCCTGGAGTGACTCCGTGTGTTCCATTTGTTGATTTGAGTTTTTAATTTAAAGGGTTTGAACTTTACTTTTTCATTTCCAAGTAATCTCTTGCTAGGAACCAGTCCCCGCCCTCTGTGCCCTCCACCTCTGAATCCTGTGCCATTTGAACAGGAGGATGCAAAACTAGCAGCCACTGGTCTTGTGGAACTCCCTAGCCCTTTGGTGCCAGGTGAACGGGACGGGCCGGCGTCTCATCTGATGGGCACTGAGATGGGCACTTATGATAGACAGTGGGGCGGTGCATGAGTGGAGAGCAGAATCGTGCTAGCTGGACCCAGTTGCTGAGCCTGACTCTGACGTGAACTCCTGGGAGCTGAGGTCCGCTGATGGGTGGGGGTAGGGCCAGGCTTAGAGGGAGGGGGCGAGGCGGGTGTCTGCGGTGCTGACCCGGCAACTGGGGGGGGTGGCGCTGTCCGCGGTACTGACCTGACAGCCAGCGGGTCTCTTCGTGGTTCTGGGAGCTGTCCGCGGTTCTGACCGCCAGCCTCCTGCTTGGGTTCTGTGAGCAGTGCTGATAATAGTTCCTTGTCTGTGGCCTCTGGCGGTGGAGATGTCAGCAGCAGCCCGAGCTCCCTCCCTTCTGTGTCTCTGACTGTTTTGTGCCCATTCTTGAGGGGATAGAAGATCCAAAGGTAAATATACGTTTTAAGGATAATGAATCATTTTCCAGACTAGTGAGCTTCAGGGTGTGCCATGTATCAATATGGGTGGAGGTCAAGAAAGGCACAAGGGAGCTGTCCCCTTGTCAGCTTAATTTCCTGCCTTGCATCCTTCCATGGGGAGGCAGCAAACTCAGAGGCTGCAGGATGTCAACAGCCCCTCAGTCCACACTCAGGGAACCAAAGGACTATCTAAAGTTCTCTGCATGTTGCCAGAAAGGTTGTGAGAGTGCTGGTGACTGGGTAGAACAGGGGTGGGGGGTTCACAGTAGCTAAAGGGGAGGCTGTCTGTGCATGTGACCAGGCATAGAGACCCTGAACACCACTGCCCTCACAGCCTGCTCCCAGAGCTCCCAGGAGCAGAAAGGGAAGGGATATTCCATCATGCAGCGTTCCTTTACTCTGACTAAGTGGCTATTACTGGAGCCCTTGGACCCACGAGGGGAAGCAAATGGGATCTTGGAGATCACCACACAGAGAAGCAGGGCCATTAGCCCAAGGTGTGTTAACGACAAGTTGGGGGTCCTCTTCTAGCTCTTGTCTTCCAGAGTTTCAAAATGCATAATTCAGGGGAAAGGGAGCCAGATGTGCCAGCCCATCCTGCCTTTTCCTGGACCCAGCTTGTCACCCCGACTGGCCTGCCATGAGATCTCACCTGTCAGTGCCCACCTGGGGCCCCCCAAGTGAAGCTGGTGGGTTGGAGATAACCTGAGATGGCAGATGGGCAGAGATTGCACAAATGAGGGTCTAATTGACAATCAATTGTGATTAGGAACTAAAAGATGTCCTTATAGCCCTAGACAGTTTGGGTTGAGGCTGGGAGTGGGGGAGAACATCAGGAATCCCTCTGTTTGGGTTGTCTTCAGAGACAGGGTGGGGAAAGTGGAGGAAGCTGCTTCCATGTCTTCTTTGAGCTAGGTCCACACAGCACTGCCCCAGACCAAAGAAAAAGGAGGAGGTTCCCCCATTCAGCTACAGAGGACCCTCAGGCCCATCCTATTCCACTGTGTTGGCTGTGAGCGTGGCAGTTCACTGCCTGCTGCAGCTCCCATCAGAACACTGAGGGGAGGAAGAGATGGGCAGTACGGGCAGGGGAAGTGAGCCCTGGATGGCCAAGGTGCTTCTCTGAATTACACTCAACTCTGATCAGCTGTTACCCATCAACAGGGAGGACATTTGGCCGTGCCAAGTGTGTGTGCGTTTGGAAAAGACAAAATCAAAACAAAAACAATCAACATGCAGTTGGATTCTTTTCTATAACATGGTACGTTATCCTATTTCATTTCCTATTAACACATTGTATTATATTTACTGTGCCCTAGCAGTAATCCACACCTCCATTCTAGAAAATGCCACTTTCCTTGCATTTGCTTGTCCTGAAGGCAAGCTGGTATAGAGATGGCTGAGCAGGTCATCGTATTTCCTCACAGGCAGGTGTCTGCTACCCGTGATGGCGGAGAGTAGAACCATGCCAGCTCTCACCCAGCCAGTAAGGTGTGGCTGCTGTGGCAGCTGTTACATATTCGGCAACATTTACCTCTCTGGTGACCTGTGCTGGTGACAAGTGTTTGTGGGGGAGCATATGCCTTTGGGATGTCACACAGAGTCTCCACTACCCAGAACCAGCACTAAGGTCTGAACGTGAGGCCCGTCCTGCCCTCCCAACCCTCAAAGAAGCTCCCTTCTGCTTCCCAGGGAAGCAAAGAAGATGGGGACCTGGCGGAGTGCAGTCCTCACTAAAGGACTCAATGGAGACAGGAAGGGAGAGGAAGAGGGAGGGGTGATGAGTGAATTCACTGCACCTGTGAGCCACCTTGCCCGTGTATGAGCGATCATGAATGAATCCTGCTTGTGTGTTGATCGATTGTGAATGAGTGTGTGTGTGTGTGTGTGTGTGTGTAAGAGAATTGGGCGTGTACGTCTATATTCAAACTCAGCTGAGGGAGGGAGCAAAGACCAAGGTGGGGGCGGGAGGAAGATAATTACCTCGCTGCGATGAGAGATTACCCACCCTCCTTCCCCAGAGGTGATTTATAATTTAAAGATAAAGAATAATCAAGTCCTGGCAAGGAAGGACACAGTGTTGTGGGTCTGATTAGAATCTCAGGATGGACAAGCACGCGGTGAGGGCGGGAGGGGGTAGGGAAGAAACTGAGTGGGGGAGAGCCTGGCCCCCCCTCCTCTTGCCTCCCGTCCCAGCCTCCCAGAGGCTCAGCATGTCCGAGCTTGGCCCAAATTACAGGCGATCGGTCCTCCATTATTTCTCCTAACTTTTAATTTCTGCTTCCGAAGGATCATTGCCCGCGGTAATTGCAAAGGACCGTCCTTGTACAGAGCAGGCTCCCGGGACCGCAGTGGGAGGAGGAGAGCATACCCGCTGGAGCACAGTCTTCGTGGGCTCACACACTCACACCCTGGGTGAGGAGCTCCACCGCCGGGTCCCACCTGGGTCCATCAGAGTCGGGTCAGCTCATTTGCCTGAGCCAGCGGAGTAGGAAAACTCATGACCTTCGAAAGCAAACCATCGGCTACCGGCCCTCACTCTCTGAAGTCAGGCTCGATCTTCCGGGGTCGCAGAGATTGTCCTGAGAATATCCAGCCTGTGGACAAGACATGCACAAATACTTAGGCCTCGAAAGGCTCTTCTGATATCTTTAGGGGTGGGAAGGGGGTGGTTTCCCCCATTATTTCTGGAAGAAACACATATTTTCCCATTACATGAAGGATATCGATCTTTATGTAGGGCGCCTGCTATTTGTGCGATTTTTCAGCCACCCTTTCTGGGGGCGGGGACCAGGAGGGCCGTCTAGCCCTCCTCATTTCGATTCCACTTCTAATGAGCATCACTCACGGCCGCCAGCCCCGCCCCTTGCGGGGATTTCGTGCGTTCCCTAATTTGATCCAGCCAAAGGGGCGGGAGTCAGGGCTGGCGAGGATGGAGGGGCAGAGATCCTGACTGGAAAGAGAGCTCCAGACACGAAAGACAGCAACCGAGGGCAGTGAAACCTAGACCCTGGGAACAAGCCCCCAAAGGGGCCGAGGACCCTGCAGAGACTCAGAACCTACAGGAGTTCCCATTCTTTCCGATCCCAGCTGCGAAAGGCACGGGAGCCCAGAACCACGCGTGCCACGGCAGGAGGAGAGACCTGTCCCAGAACGGTACCCTGAACTGGGATGCCCAGGCCAACTCAGGGCTCGCGGCTTCACCCACCCCTGGGCCTCCGCAACCCTCCAGCTGACTGATCCCGCAATTATTTAAAAGCCGGGCTGTCTCCTCCCCCTTCGCGGAGGAGGCGGGCACTCAGTTTCCAGCCCCGCGGAGGCGCAGCCGCAAGGTGCTGACCCCGACACCCTCCAGCGGATTGTGGTGTGGCTCCCGGCAGTGCGTCCGTCTGTCTGGCTCTGCGGCTCAGTCCGTGTGTCCCGCACCGGGCCCGCCTACTCCGTCTGGGACCGTTCGCAGCCAATTAGGCGTGCGCGCTAACGAGGGTGGCGGAACCCCGCGGCCGCCTGCGGGCGCACGTGTGTGCGGCGTGTGGGCGCGTGGGCGCCTCCGTTGGGGCCGCCATAAATGCACTGGCCGGGCGCGGCGGGCGCCTGAAGCGGTGGCGGAGGCAACGCGGGGCAGCGTTAGTCAAGCGGAGCGCAGCGCCGAGAACAGCTGGGCTAAGGCTGGTTTTGCCGGGCACAGGGATGGGAGCCCAGTAGGCAGCGGGGCCCGAGCCGCCTGAGCGGCCCGAGGCCGGCATGAGTACCAGCGGCCCGGCGGCACCTGGGGACGTCCCCGTGCTGCCGCCGCCACCGCCCGGGCCCGGCTCGGGGCCCGCACCGCCAGCTCCTGCGGCTATGGACGGACGAGCTGAGCTGCCCATCTTCCCCCGGGCAGGAGTCCCACCGCTCGCGGCCAGCGACACTGCTCCCGCGGTGCCAGAGGCGGCTGGAGCGGCCCGGCCCGCCGCGCCCCCGCGCCCCACCTCATTCTCAGTGCTGGACATTCTAGATCCCAACAAGTTCAACAGCAGGAGACGCCGGTGCGTGCTGCTGGGCCCTGTGGTGCCCGCTACGTCCGCTACGTGTGCCCCATGCGCCCCGGCGACGACTGCGTGCGTCCCGGTCCCCGCTGCCTCTGGACGCTCGCCGCGCTCGGAGCTGGAACGCCGAACCCTTTCTGCTGCCACAGGAGTTGCAGCGGCCGCGGGAGCGGAGCCTACAAGTGAGTATGAGGGGGGACGCCAGGGGCGAGGGCGCTGACTGCTCTGGAATGTTAATGGTCCCGGGACCCTGCGGCGAGCTGGACCTGACCTGGTGCCAGGCTCTGTGCGAAGTTCGCAGAGCGCGGGGTTCTCCTCCCGACCCGGACTCTAGGGCCCGCACTGCTGGACGCCTCTGGAAAGGCTCCGCTGGGCCAGATCTAGGGCTTTAGGGTTGCGACAAAGGTCCAGGATTCGCCTAGTCAGTCGCTGGCTTTGGAGAGTTGTTGGTGCAGGAGACGAAGGGACATGCGGCGGCAGCGGGCTTGGTGACTTACCCACCTCCACCGTGGCCTCCCCAGCCCCCCCTTTGGACAAATCAGACTAATTGTGACAAAACGCTGGTTATCTCTGGAAAAACAATTAAATCCCTTCGATTACAGTTAAAGGGAAATGTGCTTAGCGGCGGAAAGCGGCCGGTAATGGGGCGGCCCGCGCCCCCTTTGCGGTCGATATCCCATTACGGCTCATGCATATCTCTTTCAAGCACCTTGCAAACTCCCCCCGAACATCTAAATTATAGGGTCAAAATTCGGATAATTACTCGATTAAAACCTATTACACTTATTAGGGGCCGCTATTGATCGCGAATTGCATTCGACCCGCTCCTGATTGCTTTTTGCGCCCCTCCCCCGTCCTCCCTCTAACTTCCTGGCCCCTGCGCCTCTCACGGACCAGAACGCGCAGGGTGGACAGGACTGGGGCCACTAGCTCTGCCAGCGCTTCTGCATAGACCTTCCATTTTTAGAGAGAGGAAGAGCGGGTCCCGCAGGCTGCAGTCGGACCCCTCCGGCTCTCCGCCCCGGGGCTGATCCACCAGGAACCCGCAGCTGCCTGCTGGGGCTGTGTAGGGAGGGAGTCAGCGTTGCACAGTTGGGAAGGGTAACCAGGCTGGGGCGTGGATGGCTAAGGGTCGCCTGAGGGAATAGTTACCCTGCTAAGGCATGGGAGTTGAGGACAGAACACCCGCAGTCTTCATGCAACCTGGGTCTTTTGAGCTTGCGGGTATTTGCGAGGAGTATCGTTTATGCTCCCGTATGTGAGTGCCGACCCCACATGAGAGCAAAATCTGGGCACTGCCTTGGAAAGCTTGGAGGGCTCCTCTGGCATTTAAAGACCACCTGTGGGTGAGGAGTATGGGCGGTCCTCAGGTTCCTGCATAGGAGACAGACAGCCTTCCAAATTTCAGAGACAAAATGTAGTCACAGCGGCAGCTTCTGTTTGGATGCTGCAGGACTGGTGCTCAGTTGCGTCCCAGGCTCCTGCGTAGTGGTTCACAATGCCTCCAAACTCGACCAGCTCGGGGCAGGCTAGAGCCCGCTTAAGACAGTGTAGTTAGAGAGCTGGGTGGTGGGCCCCAAGACTGGCAGGGGAGTCAGCGCTTCTCCTTGCCTGGTTTGCAGGGCCTGAAGCCTGAGGTAGGGACAGCTCAGGACGACTGATTTCGGTTCCTAGAAGAGGCCGCCTCACAGCCGGCCAACCCCACCCCAGGCCTCTGGCCCCTCCAGCTATTAAGTGTGTGGTAATTGGCTGGCCCTGCAACGCTGTAATTGGGAGGTAATATACGCCGAAATAAATTAAATGGACTTTAACTAGTTTGTACATTACACAAAATGAGTTTAATTAAGTTTGTATCTGTCCCGTGAATCGATCGGAGCTCTCTCTGCCCTGTACACTCCGAGGTCCGCCCGCTCACCGCAGCCCTTAGGTCGGACAGGTGCAGACTGCGGATGGAGCAGCAGCTTGACGCGGAGAGGGGCCTTCCGAAGCGAGGCAGAGAGGAAATGCAAGCAGCGAGGAGGAACGGCTGCAAGGAGGGAGGAAAAGAAAATCTTTGGGGAGGGTGCAAACGAGGAAGAAGAGAAAACCAACGAGCAAAAGAGAATCTCGACAGGAGGGAGCGGCAGTGCGCCTGGGTGCCGGGCTGACCCTCTGTTCTCTTGCTTTTCGCGGCCCGCAGGTGCTGGGGACTCTTACAGGGCGGACGAGGCCGAGGCCAACGGCTACAGCAGCGGCAGTGGCCACAGCCCGATCGCAGATAGCGAGGATGAAGCGCCGGAGGTGCAGGATGAAGACGAGGACGAGGCGCCGGAGGTGCAGGATGCTCACGGCTCGGAGGAGGCGCGGGGAGGCGGCGGTGGCCTCGGAGCCCGCGGGTCGGGCTGCCCCGGAGCGGCCGAAGTCGAGGCTTCCCCCGTGGACGAGGCCGTAGCCGCAGTGCCCCGTGGGAACTCGCCCGGAGCCCCGGGCCCGCCTGCAACGGCTGCGGGAGTGGGGGGCGCGGGGAGCACCCCGCAGGGCGCAGCCGTGGCCACCAAGCCCAAGCGAAAGCGCACGGGCTCGGACTCGAAGTCGGGGAAGCCGCGGCGCGCGCGCACCGCCTTCACCTACGAGCAGCTCGTGGCGCTGGAGAACAAATTTAAGGCCACTCGCTACCTGTCGGTGTGCGAGCGCCTCAACCTGGCGCTGTCGCTGAGCCTCACCGAGACACAGGTGAAGATCTGGTTCCAGAACCGCCGAACCAAGTGGAAGAAGCAGAACCCAGGCGCCGACACGAGCGCACCGACCGGCGGCGGCGGGGGCCCCGGCCCAGGAGCAGGGCCCGGCGCGGGGCTGCCCGGAGGCCTCAGTCCGCTCAGCCCCTCGCCGCCCATGGGCGCTCCGCTCGCCTTGCACGGCCCGGCCGGGTACCCGGCGCACAGTCCTGGAGGGCTGGTGTGCGCAGCGCAGCTGCCCTTCCTGTCCAGCCCCGCAGTGCTCTCACCCTTCGTGCTGGGCTCGCAGACATATGGTGCGCCCGCTTTCTATGCGCCTCATCTCTGAACCTCGATGCCAGGACCTCGGTGG
Organism: Mesocricetus auratus; assembly: GCF_017639785.1. Classification (NCBI taxonomy): domain Eukaryota; kingdom Metazoa; phylum Chordata; class Mammalia; order Rodentia; family Cricetidae; genus Mesocricetus; species Mesocricetus auratus. The sequence continues at coordinate 13,638,131 of NW_024429190.1, read as the reverse complement.
GGGCCGCACCATGCGGCCGCGCCTCGGTGGGGGCCTCACCATGTGGCCTCGCGGCCGGAGGACCTAAGGCGAGCGCGGCCGTCTATTTTCTAAGGTTTCAGTCGTTGGTCCTGTATATAGCCAGTTCCTACAGAAGAGAAATTTATAAACGAGTGTGCGCCGGGGTCAAACGGGAGGCTCCCGTGGGCTGCTTCAAGCACTTTGCAGAACTCTTAATAAAACACAGGAAGCCACGCAGAGGCTCTGGCGCTGCAGGATGCCGATCCCGCCTTCCTGTCCGTTTGGGTTCTTACCTGTCTGCGTGTCTCCTTGAGCGGGGACTTCAGAGCGCTGAAACTCTGGTTTTCCTATCAGTTTTAGTGTCCATGGCCAGCCCTCTGGTAGCTTTTACTCAGGAATCCCTCTGTCTTGGGGCTCACCTTGGGAGCTGGGTGCAGCACACAGCCGAGCCTCCTTACCGCTCTCTCTCTCCTTTCCCCTCCCTGAAGCCTGGAGCTGCTGGGCTCCAAATTGAGTGCTCATTGTCTTTAATACTCCCTCCCTGAGCAGGCTTCTTGTGGATAGATAGGAAAGACTTCCGGAGGCTTCCCAGAGGATGAAGGTGGGCTCTGAGGGTTGGGGTTGAACTACCTGCCAGAGAGTGTAATAGCCAGACTAGAAGGCCAGTGACATGTTAAGCTGTGTCAGTCCGCTGGAACGTTTGTGTAAATGTTCGTATGGTCCCGAATTCAAGGAGCCCCAGGGGTGGCCCGAACCAGTGGCTGCACACACCTCAAAGCATACACTGAACCGCCTGTGGCTATGGTGGCAACTTGTTCGAGCTCTGGAAGGTTTTGCAGACCTAGTAAGGGTGGAGACGGGATGGGGAAGAGGGTGATATGTGGATGGGGGGGGGAGGAGGCAACTGTCCTCAAGCCTGTGACAGATTCACCTTGGAAAGAAGCGGCTGTGCTCCACGATGGGGCTTGGCTTCTTATCCTTCAGGCATCCTCCATCGGTCTGCCCCGCCCCCACCCCCAGCCCCACCACACTGAGCTCTTCTGGAGGAGTCTTGACTCAGTAGTCGGTTGGGAGTCAGGTTGAGAATGGGCTTCAGTGTCTGGCGCTGGTGGAGAGTCCTCAGACTCGGCTTCATAGTTCACCACGAGTCAAAGGGCAGGTAAGAGCCTCTGGTAGTTGGCAGAGGCAGAAGCCAGCCTGCCCCATGAAGATCTCCCCAAGACTGGTGCCTCTAGCTTCCCCACTCAGCAGCAGAGGCCTGGGTGCCCAGCTCCAGCCAGCCCACCGTCCATTTCCCAGATCCCCTTGACCTGGAATTTTCTGTCTGGACCTGATGTTTGCCAGCTCCTAGGTGGGCAGCAGGTCCAGTCTTCTAGCTCAACTGGACAACACTTGTATTCCTGATGGTCAGGGAGTGAGACCCCTGCATGAAGTGGGATACATTTAACTGGTGGGTGATGAGTTGGGGACTCTCTTGGCTTTGCTGCTGAGGCCACCCTGGGCCTTTTAAGATACAGGTAGCTGACAAGGAAGCCCTAAAAGGCTTCAGAAGACTCCTGGCATTAAAACACGACCGACAGGCATGGCCTGTGCAGGGGCTGCCCAGCCAGAAGCCACTGTCCCTGAATGGAGAGGTCATACCAAGGGTCTGCCCATCCAACCCACTCCCCCAGGCTCAGGGAGATCTTCTCTATCATGCCAACACATACAACCCTAGCCCACATAGCAAGATGCCATGGCATAAGAAGGGCTGGGTGGCCTCTCTGTAAGCTTCCCGTGTCGGTGCTCAGGGGTCCTTATGTAGGAGAGGGAAAACTGCCAGATGACCCTGGGCCCACGGTCCCCTTCCTTATGCTAGTCTTGCTGAGCTCAGCTGTGAATGTTGAGACAATCTGGGACTCTAGAGCTACTCTAGAGCTCTCATGGGGAGATGACAAGGCAGAGCAGGTATCTGTACTTCCCTGGGACACAGCTATTCGGCCATGTGATAATGAGTTTTGGCTGGACTGGACATCTGCCAAGGCTAAGTCCCAAATAGTGCTACTTACACTCATGGACTTCTGACATCCATCCCAGGCTTTGAGACCAAGTAGAGAACACGAGTCCGGGGCCGTGAGGCTGCAAAGCAGTGAGCCCACCACACATAATTCTATCTCTGGGCTCACTGCCGACTCCTCACTGGTGTATGGCCACTCGCCAGGACATGGAGTACAGGCTGCTTCCTGGCATCCCCTGGGTCCCGTAGTCTTTCTTGCTGGACTCTTACTGTGTATAGAGCACTTTGCCTGTGATATTGTGTGACAAAACTTTTTCTGGGGAGATGCAACACATTTACTCACCCCAGATAGAGATTCCATGATAGACCGAATTTCAAATGCCACCAAAGTCCAACTTGGTGAGCCAATCGGTTCTATTGGGTTACTTATAGGAGTATGGGTAATGGGGTTCTTTACAGGAGCAGAAATGACTCCAAGACAGCTGCATCACCAAGGCCCACCCCAGCATGGATGACAGCTCATAAAAAGCTGGGAAACCGGGAGGACATTGCACAGCCTGCAGACAGGTCAACAGGTTGGAGTGTTTCTGGATGCCTCTGTTGATGTAAACCTCTTCCAGGCAGCTGGGCTGATCTTTGCAGCTTGACTTTCTGAGTCTCTAGGCAGCTCAGCTCTTCTAACAGGGACTCTCTGCTTTTATTGTTTATTCTGGTAGGGAGGGGGCATAGTGAGTCTGGTCAGTTTCAGGAACTTCCTGAAGCTATTTTGAGTTGTTTTCCTTCCCTTTTAAATAGCTTCCTGTAGGATGGAATGTTTCAATCTGGAGGACACTGTTACACATCACAACTATGATCTTTTGTCTGTGACAGGAATAGATCCAGAAGGCTAGAGGCTGCTTGGGTGTGGGGATAGGAGGAGCCAGCCAGGCCTGTCTAGTTCTGGCCTCTCAGTTGGCTTTCTCAACATACATCTGGTGTCTGGTGTGTTTTTGGGGGAGCCCCCAGCTGTTCCTCTGCTTTGGCCAGGCTTGGGGAGGCACACCAGGTTGCCTAGCTCTTAGCCTGGGCCTTGGGTGCTCCATTAGACTGGATGTCAGGAGGTCTTAGGTCTTCTGGCCTTTATCACACCCCTTTGGTGTTGGTGGTTGAGAAGGTGCCCAGATCCCAGGACAGGGAGTCCTCCTCCTCCTCCTAGAACTTAGAATCAGCTCTGACCTGGGCAGCTCTTCTATACAGAATGTGCTCATATAATTTCTTTTCCCTTAAGACTGGGTCTTATTATATACCCTAGGGTATTCTCAAACTCAAAGTGATATTCCTGCTTCAGCCATGAAAGTGTTAAGAATACAGGTGTGCCCTATAACACCTAGCTGCCTGTCTTCCACAAGTGGTAGTTTCTAGTGACAGAGGATTGTCAACAGGAAGGCAAGACTGAAGGCGAAGCCAAACAGGGCAAGTGCCCTGAAATACAGGGAGGGGCCTTCACCCATACCCAGGCCCCCTTCCTGTCTGCCCCCAACCTCCTGTCTGAGGACTGCTGAACCCAGACACTGACGAAGATCCCAGTAAGGCCACATACATCCCTCACACCTACACCACCCCCTCCTCGCCCCCATCCTGCCTGTTCTCCATGGCCCCTTGGGTATGGGCTAAGATTGTGTGTGTTATCCTGAGAGAAAAGGACTCAAATGGAAAGAATTAGAAAAAAAGACTTTATTTTCTCATGAGAGCATTGTGGCAGCCCTAGGCAGATGTAACACCTTACAGAGCCCTACCATGTCCAGCTCTACCCAGTTCTCTGCAGAATCTCCGGCCACCATGTCCTCATCTTGGTCAGCAAACAGCAAAGAAAAATGGATACCACTTCATTATAAAACACTTTCCCAGAAACCCAGGCTGCTTTTGCCTCATTGGCTAGAACTTAGCCATGTGGTCACTGAGGGAGGCTGGGAAATGGGGTCTTTTCCCAGGGTCAGGCCCAACAGAGAGCGATGGGCGATTCCGACTCCCACTCTGGCCCTGGGCCTCAGACCCACACCACAAGCCTGGCTGCCTTGGCTTTCCTCTTTCTGCTTGTACGGCTCCTCTCCTCCTGTTCACGGGCTGTACTTGCTGTCCACACTAGTTATTTGCACTTCCTCCTCTCTTTCCCAGCGTGGTGTCCCCGTGTTAGTCTTTCCTCTTCAGAGCCCTAAGGATCTTCTCACCTTATCCGCTGTCCTACTGAGGGAGGCTGTGGCCTCATCCAGACCCCATTCAAGGTGGCTGGTGGCCTTCACTGCCCAACTCAGGTGTCCACCTTGTGCCACAACCCTCAGTCCCAAAAATGTCTAGGACCCATCACCTTCTCGAGCTATGACACCTGGAGCCTAACTCTCCTACGCCCAGCTGACCCTGTCAAAGGCTGCCAGTGGCGTCAATGGCCAGTGCCATTCCCCTCATGTCTTTCGTGGTGTTTGAGTGGTTTGAGTGCTCCCTGATGCCTGGTGGGTCATTTCCTGCTGGCTGTGACCAGGGCCTGTGGTGAGCTCCTTAGGTATCTATTCTGGGTCAGGTGGGTCAGAGGGACCCGCCCTAGCCCCAGGAGCAGGGATAACATTGGGAGATAGGAAAGCTGGACCCAGAACACGGCATGGGCCGAGGGGGTGACGGCAGGGAAGCAGGACAGGAAAGGCAGGGAAACCATCCCTGCACTGTGTCCCACCCCTAGGATGATCCCTAGCCTCACACAGCCCCAGAGGCCCCTCTCCTACAGGGTCCTGTCACCTTCCCATGAGTACAAGTCTGGGATGTTTGTATTCCACAGCCTCCAGGGAAGTCCTGCATGGCAGCCACCTTTGGGTATGGTACCTTGTACCGATCAGTTAGCTCTCCCAGGGATGCCGACCACATCCTGGGATGAAGACTAGTTTCTGGTGCTGATGGTGCAGCTCAGTTGTGCTTGCCTAGCTAAGGCCCTGGGTTCAGTCTCCAACACTGCTTAACCAGAATATGGCAGTGTACGACTGTAATCCTGGGACTCACAAGATGGAGGCAGGCTGATTAAAGTTGAAGATAATCCTCGACTACATAGTGAGTTTGAGGCTAGCCTGGATACATGAAATTCTGCCTCAAAAACAAACCAAAACCAACTAAGTTTTGCTTCTTGGACAGGGGCTGCTGGGCAGTGTCACTAAATTCTGGCCAGGCTGACACAAGCAATGTGTGTGGAATGGGTGTGGTTCATGGCAAGTCTCAGTAAGCAGATTCCTCTTTCCTTTTGTAGACAGTGCAATGGCTGGAGTCCAGTTTCCTCAGACTGTGAGGTAGCCTGATGAAGCCTGCATGGTTGCTTGCTGTTCCACAAGCAGGAAACAGATACAATCCTCATGGTGTCATGTGGCCTCCGCATGGCCCAGCTCTGATTTGACAGAAACATCCCAGTATCTTGTGGTTGGAGACTATGGTACCAAGTACTTGGCTGAGATTCTGAACTCCAGGATCTTGTGGGGGCAGAAGTTTTGGGCTTAGGAGAGAAATAAATGTTTATTTTGTTTACAACCAAAGGAGAGGTTACAAGGAATTAAATACTTACACAACACAGAAATGGAGGAAACGAAGAGTGGGTAAAAGTCCAACACTAGTAAATGTAAGCAGATTGAGAGAATCCTCTCAGACTGCAGAAAAGAGGGGAGAGATTAGCACTGTCAGTCTCCACAGTGGGCAGGAAACAGATACACAGACACGATGAAGAAGAAAAGGTGGGAAAAGACATAGCATGAAGTAGTCATCCAGAGAGAGCTGGGAGGCCACACTGTTACCAGAGGAGGAAGACTGGGCCAAAGACCAGGGCTCATCCACTAGGAAGAAATGGCCAATACAAAGAGGCTTGACAGGGCCCCAAAATGCATGAAGCTAAAACTATCAGAATGAGGGTAACAGAGACAACCGCTGAAGATCTCAACATCTTGCTTCAAAGGACAGACAAGGGAAGGCTGGCCGGCATACCAGGAGGTGAAATTTGCAGGCATCACAGAGCCTCCTGAGCAGCAACAGGACAGAACTAAACAGTGGCTGGTTCCCTGGCAGATGGGTCAATGTGCTTAGGATGACTTGAAATCATACAAAGTATATTCTTCAGTAAGAATAAGAAACCCTTGACATAAGGGATGTCTCATGATTATGAAAATTAAACAACAAACTTCTAATCAATTGAGAAAAGAATAGGTGAAAATTTAGAAAGTTCTTTGAAATAAAAAAAAAGTTCTGTGTGAGGGGCACATGTTATGAATCCAAGTACTTGAGAGATGGAAGTAGGCAGATCAGGGGTTTAAGGTTAGCTGGGTAAGGTAAGACCGTGTCTCAAAAACAAAACAAAATTTAAAAGACAAAAACATAACATGAAAAAACTTAAAAGGTGAAAGCAAAATAATGCTTAGACCAAAACTTGCAGCTATAAATACCTCTACTAAAATGAAGATTTTAAATCAATTTAAGAAATTTAACAAATAATGAAAAGGAGAAAACGATATCTAAAACAACACAAAAGAAATAATTAAGGTCAGAGTGGAAATCTATAAAATAAAAAATGGAAAAAAAATGTATCTAGGCAGTTGTGGTACAAACATTTAATCCCAGCACTCGGGAGGCAGAAGCAGGTGGATGTCTGGGAATTCCAGACCAGTCTGACCTACAGAGTGAGATCCAGGACAGCCAGGACTGTTTCACAGAGAAACCATCTCAAAAAAACAAAACAATAAAAAGAAAACAAAACAAAAACCACACCAAAAACATACAATAGTTAAAACAACTAAAATACCATAGCTTTAAAAACTACAAGTGACCAAGACAAATTGGACAAAGTCCTAGAGACACTATGAAACTAAGTCTAATCAGGCACAGAAAAGTTAAAGATTGGCAATAAAAAATGTTCTGCAAAGAAAAGCCTAAGACTAGATGGCTTTATTGATGCAGTCCACCCAATGTTTAAGTAATACCAATTCTTCACTAACTCTCCTAAAATAGGAGACAGGAACACTTTTCAGCTCCATCTATGAGGCCAGAGGCACTGACCCCAAAGCTAGAGCATGGCAACACTGTTGTAATTTAAGAAAAGCAGTGTGAAAGAGAAAGAAACCATGTAACAGGGTTCAAGCAGATGGGTTTTTTATTAGGAAAAGTGATCATAAGAAGGGGAAAGGGAAGGATAGAGATCAGCCTCTGGAGACAGGAGCAGCAGGACAGAGGAGAAAGAAAAGAGGGGGAGAGAGAGGAAAGGGAGAGAGGGAGAAAGAGAGAAGGATGGGAGGTGGGTGGGCCCTTTTAAAAGGGAGCATAGTGAATGTGCACAGGTGGTGCTCTTAGTGGCAGCAGCTGAGGGTGTATCCTGTCAGACCGATGCCTGGATACTAACAAACACAAGGAAACTAGAAACCAGATGAAAAATGCCAGCAAAGGCACGAGCATAAGACAAGGATTAGACACCATGAGCAAAGGGAGTTTATCCCAGGAATACAAGATTAGCTCAACATATGAATTGCATCTGTCTGGACAATCATATGATCAATTCAATAAACACAGGAAAAGCATTTAGCAGTGAGGCAAAAACATTTTATAAAATTGAACCTTTTAAGACAAAACACTCAATAACACACACAAAAGTTGACTCAAAATGGATTAAAGTCTCTATACATAAGGACTAGAGCTGTACAGTTCTCACAGGCCCCGAGTGTAGTATGTCTTTACTCTCAGCACTTAGGACACAGAGGTAGGTAGATCTCTATGAGTTTCAGGACAGCCAGGGTTACACAGTGAGACCCTGTTTAAAACAAACCAAACCCCCCCCCCAAAAAAAAGAAAGAAAGAAAAATAGTAAATCTCTGTGGCTTGAAATTAGGCAATGGTTTCTTTGAAATTATACCAAAACCACAAGCAGCAAAAGAAAAAAGTAAAACGACTTCATTAAAATTAAAAAGGAACGTGATAAAGAGCATCTACAAAAATCCACAGCTAATATCACACTCAGTGCCTGTGTGGGGGGTGGGGAGTGAGATGGAGACCTCAGCTCTCCTCACATCTCAGCACTGGACTGGAGGTGCTGACCAGAGTATTGAAGCAGGAGAGGCAGAGGCAGAGGGAGAGGCAGAGGGAGGGGGAGAGGGAGGGAGGGGGAAGGGGAGGGAGAGGGGGAGGGGGAGGGAGAGGGGAGGGGGAGGGAGGGGGAGGGGGGAGGGCCAACTCCATATCTGGAGAGGAGAAAGGAGACATCTCTCTTTATGGGTACCAGGATTGTGTACAGAGAATTCTAAGGAACACATAAAAAATGACAGACTATGGACACCCCCATGAAGGGCCTCACCCTCCCTGGGGAAATGAGGGGATATTGGGGGGGGGTTGGTGGGAGGGCGTGGGAGGAGGGGAGGGAAAGGGAGAGGGACCTGGGATTGACATGTGAAGCAACCTTGTTTAAATTTAAATGTAAATTTAAAAATAAAAATAAAAAATACACATAATTATTAGAGTTAACAGAAAAGCTTCACAAAGTGGCAGGATACAAGATCAAAGTAAAGAATCAAGTGTATTTCTATACATTAGCAACAAATATTCTAAACACAGAACTTAGAACAATCATATGTATAAAAGTATTAAATTACGTAGGGATTAAAAACGTGACGTATAAAAAACTGTAAAACACTAAAAATAAACAATTCTATTAAACGGAATGCTACCAGAAGTTCATGACTCATAAGTCTTAGTATTAGGAAGTCACAATTTCCCAAAGTGATATTAAGATGAATTAAATCCCTATCAAAATTTTATCTTCTGGGAGGTAGGGCAGAAACTGAGACATTGATCCTAAAATTCATTTGGAAATATATGGACTCAGAAAAGCCAAATCTAGAAGCATAACAGTAGGAATGCTCACACCTATCTGGTCCCAAGTTTACCATGTGGCTACAGTAACTAAGGGCCACAGTTTTGGCATTGCTGTGGATGTCAATGGGAGAAGAAACAGGAGCCCGAAACAAACCACAAGCCCACATCCAGGTGTATAGTTAGTTTTATGTCAACTCGACACAATCTAGAGTTATCCGAGAGGAGGGGGCCTCAATTTAGAAAAATGTCTTCATAAGACTGGGTTGAAGGGTAAGCCTGTATTTCTTAATTAGTGATTGATGGAGGAGAGCCTAGCCCACTGAGGGAGGTGCTATGGGCTGATGATCCTGGGTTCTATAAGAAAGCAGGTTGAGCAAGCCAGTAAGCAGCACCCCTCCATGGCCTCTGCATCAGCTGCTGCCTCCAGGTTCCTGTCCTGCTTGAGTTCCTGTCCTGACTTCCTTTGATGATGAACTGTGATGTGGAAACATAAGCTGGATAAACCCTTTCCTCTCCAACCTGCTTTGGTCACGGTGTTTCATCATAGCTGAAGTGACCCTAACTGGCCAATGATTACAATGGTTAGCAATAAGAAAATGATTTAAAGGGAAAGGATAACCTTTTCACCAAAGGTGGAAGGACAGCTAGAGTCCTGAATGCAAACAATGAAGCTGGTCCTATCTCACAGTACACACGAAACCTAGTTCAAAATGGGTCAAAACTTTATATGTAAGAGCTAAAACTATAGATTCTCAGAAGACAGCCAGGTGTAGTGGCACACTCCTTTAGTTACAGCACTCAGGAGGCAAGAGGCTGGCAGAGTTGGAGGCCAGCCTGGTCTACATAGTGAGCTCCAGTACAGCCAGGGCTATGTAGAGAGACCTTGTCTCAACAAAACAAACAAAACAAATAAAAATCTCAGAAGAATACCTAGGAGTGAATCTCTGTGGCTTGAAATTGAACAATACATATAAGTAAAATGTGTGTGTGTAAGAAATGGTAACAACAGCACAAACAAGAATAAATATATAAATGTACTTTATTAAAATGAAAAACTTTGGGGCCAGTGAGATGGTTTCAGTGAGCAAAGGCACTTGCTGTTAAGCCTTCCGATCTGAGTTCAATCCCATGGTTGAAGGAGAGAATGGACTCTTGAACGCTGTCTTCTGACCTCCTTACATACGTGTGTGTATGTACACACACACAATGTAATTTAAAAAGATTAAGACGTTTAAAGGGTACTATCAAGGTGAAGAGACAAGGAGAAAACATTACATAGGGAATGCAGTTTTAGAACATCTACAGACGCTCCTACAAGACAACTCAATAGAAAACTGGAAGTTATCTGAGCAGATACAAGTGGCCAATAGACATATACTGCTATTAGTCATTAGAAAAGTGAGAATCTGGCTGGAGAGATGGCTCAGCCATTAAAGGCTAGGCTCACAACCAAAAATAGAAAAGTGAGAATCAAAATTATAAGGTATACTTTCCACTAAGATTGCTAACAACAACAAAGAGAGAGGCTAGATACAAGACAGCTCAGCAGTTACGAATACTGGCTGCTCTTCCAGAGTCTCAGACTCAATTCCCAGCACCCACAAAACCAGTAACAACCGTAATTCCAGTTCCAGGAGATGTGATCCACCTTTTCCAGCTGCAATAGGAACCAGGATAAACATGGTGCACAGACATATATGCAGGGAAAACACCAATCACATAACAAAAACTCTTTTAAAAAATGTATGCATGAGTGTTTTGCTTGCGTGTAGGTGTGCAATCTGTGTGTCTTGTCCACACCTGCAGCCTCTAACTTAATGGAGAATAGATTTTGAAAGTGTTCCCTGTATTTTAGACATAGATCTGGGGAGTGCCAGCATACAATCCCATGGCCAGAGAGTCTGGGAAACAGAACCTTCATCCAGCGACTGATGGAAGCAGAGGCAGACTCCCACAGGTAAATACTAAGCTGAACTCAAGGAACCTAGTGACAGAGAGGGAGGACTGATGAGCAAAGGGGTCAAGACTGGGTTGGTTTAACCCCCAGAAACAGCTGACCTGACAAGGGGGAGCTCTTGGACCCCAGGCTTATGGCTAGGAATCCAGCATGGGACTGACCCAGAACCCCTGAATGTGGGTATCAGTGAGGAGGCCTAGGCAATCTGTGGGGCCTTGGGTAGTAGATCATTATTTATCCCTGGCGTACAAATAGACTTTGGGTGCCCATCCCACAATGAGAGATGCACTCTCACCCTGGACTCTTGGGGGAGGGTCTAGGCCCTGCCCTGGATAAAATGACAGACTATGGATACCCCCATAGAGGGCCTCACCCTCCCTGGGGAAAGGAGGGAATATTGGGGGGGGGGTTGGTGGGAGGGTGTGGGAGGAGGGGAGGGAAAGGGAGAGGGACCTGGGATTGACATCTGAAGCAACGTTGTTTCTAATTTAAATTTAAAAATAAAAAATCTAACTTGGATATAAAAAATAAAGTATTTGAATTAAGGAAAAAAAGTATTTCCTGTAGTACTCTGAATTTCATTGGTATTTGTTGTTTCTCTGTTCAATTCTAATTCTATTAATTTGAATCATATCTTTGCTTCTTTTGGTTAGTTGGACCAAGGATCTGCTGAAGCTTGTCAATGAATCAGCTTTTAGATTCATTCTCTGTATTGTTTTCTTTTGATTTCATTAATTTATGCTGTTTTTATTATTTATTCCTCTTTACTGGATTTGGGTTTAGTTTGTTCTTGTTTTTCCAAACTATTGAATTACATAATTAAGTCATTTATTTAATGCTTTTCTGAATTTTTTTGGGGGGTGGTTCAAGACAGCATTTCCCTGTGTGTAGCCCTGGCTGTCCAGGAAGTCAGTCTGTAGACCAGGCTGGCCTCAAATTTAGAGATCTGTCTGCTTCTGTCTCCTGAGTGCTTGGATTAAAGACACGTGCCACCAACTCCTGGTCTATGTGATCTATTTTAAAGAAGTTTCCATGGCCTGCTGAGTAGAATGTATATTGTTTAGTGTTTGGGTGAAACATTCTGTATATATTGTTTAGTTCCATTTGATGTATGATATCACTTAATTCTGATGTTTCTGTTTATTTTTTTCATTCAGGTGACCTGTTTACTGGAGAAAGAGGAATACTGAAATCACCCACTACTACTGAATTGGAGTAATCTGTGTCTTTAAGTTCAATAGTATGTTTCTTATGAAATTGGGCGGGCCAGAGTTTGGTGCATACAGAACTGTGATATATTCTTGGTCAACTGTCCTTGATTAGAATGAAGTGTCCTTCTTTATCTCTTCTGATTACTTTTAGTCTGAAATATATATGTTTTTCAAGACAGCACTTCTTTATGTAATCCTGGCTGTCCTGGAGCTCACTATACAGACCAGGCTGGCCTTGAACTCATGGAGACCCAACTGCCTCTGCCTCCCAAGTGCTAGGATTAAAGGCATGCATCACCACTACCTGGTTATTTTGTCAGATATTAAAACAGCAATAAATACTGACCAGTCAAGGTGGCACGTGGCTTTAATTCTACCACTTGAAAGGCAGAAGCAGGCAGGTCTCTGTGAGTTCAAGGCCCACCTGGTTTAAATAGCAGGCCAGGACTACATATTGAGACCAAAAAAAAAGTCTTAAAAAATAAACATAGAAAGGTAGTGACCTGCTTGCTTCTGGTCCCATTTGCTTAGAATACTTTCTTACATCCTCCACTTTAAGGAAGCCCTGATCTTTGAAGATGAGTTCTTAATGTATCCAACTAACAGGTATCTCTTGATTGGGGAGCTGAGGCCATTATAAAGTTATCATTTAAGGTGTGTGTTGGCTACTGTTGTTTTGATTTTTGTATTCTTTGTCCTATTTTGTGTTTTAGTAATTACAGCTTCACTTGTTTCCTTTCTGTATTCTCGTAACTATGCTTATTCCTCTCTTCAGTCCAAAGTATTGCTTCTAGCATTCTCTGTAGGCCTGGCTGGTCTGGTGGACATGAAGTACTGGTATGTATTACAACATGGAAGAACCTTAAAACAAAGGGAAAGAAACCAGAAACAAAACTATGGACTCAGCCACGAGTGGTGGTACATGTCTTTACACCTTTAATCTCAGTACTCAAGAGGCAGAGGCAGGAGTATCTCTGAGTTTGAGGCCAGCCTGGACTACATAGTGAGCTCCAGGACTGTCAGAACTATATAAAGAGACCACATCTCAAAAAACAAAACATAAAAACAAAAAGCCACAGACCTAATTAATTATTCTAGAAAAATACAAATCCTCAAACAAAAAGGGGGTTTAGGGGCGGGGTTTGCAGGCAATTTGTCCTAGGAGTTAAAGTTCTGGAAGCAGATATTGTCTGTGCATATACTAGGTGGGCTGCATGATATGTGAGTTAGGGCTCAACAGAGCCATTCCACAGAGCTTTGTGCTAGAGTTGAACATCTGTATTAAACAGCGTGTGCATGAAAGGGTGAGTTTCTAAAGCCATCATAAAGTCCACAGTCCTAATGGAGACACACTTATTGCCCAAGGCCTGACCTGCAACCAGATGGGGTATCTGCCTTTACCCCTGACTCCTTGTGGTAGGCTATTCTGAAGGCCTCTCCTCACCCCCCCAAAACACACTCTCCTTACAAAGTCTGGCTGGCCTGTACCTTACTACATATACTAGGCTAGTTTTTAACTTGTGTTGATTCTCCTGCTCTGTCTCCTAAGTGCCAGGATTACGTGTGTATCACCTCAGACATCTTTTTGTTGTTTTTCAAGCAGCCTTGCTCTGTAATCCATACTGGCCTAGAACTCACAGTCCTGTTTATGTCCCCAAGAGCTGGGATTATAAGTGTGGTATCATGTGCATGGTTAAAATAGTTGAAAACCAAACCCTGGCCTTACTGCTAAGCTACATTCCCTGGCCTACTGGAGAGCATTTTAATGTATTGTTTTCCATTGTTACTTACATACATAAAAACAAGTTCTGATTCAACCCAGACCTAAACCTACTCTCCTATCCTAGTAAACTGGTGAAAGGCTCAAAGGGGGCCACAGCACATTCATCCCACACCCTTTTAATTCAGTGCATAATTAAATTGGTTTGCAAACTTCTCATGTTTCTTCTGGTCCATCTGGTTCATGGCAGCAACTACTCTCTGCACAGCTGCCCTATGGAGAGAGCACAGTAAGGTATGACTAAGGACCTGAAAAGACTCTGGGTTCTGGCTTGTTGCCTTTGGCCCTCATAAAGGCTTCCAGTGGGTATTAGACTTCTATAAGGTGGGGTTCAGACAGAGTGGGGCTCACCAGTCTGAGCTATAACCCACCATCGGTCTTGGTTGTATCTCCCAGTCTTGAAGGCAATTGCAAGAGCACACTTGCTCATCCCAGACTGCACCCCAGGGTGAAGGCACAGTGAACACGGCCACCATGTCCAGAGGTCAGGGGATTCAGCAGAAGGAGAACAATGAGAAGGCAGGCAGCCTATGTGGCTCAGCCTCCACCCCACCCAAGGCTGCTCAAGGAGCTTACTGACCAGTACTCTGATGAAGTATCTGGACCCAGCAGTGATGGACACTATGTCTGTCTTTCCTCAGGTTACTCCTGTAACCTCAGAGTACAGAGCAGAGTTACCCCTCCTGTGAGCATGGTACTAACCCGGGGCACAGCAAAGTCAGCATCTGGCCTTTTAGGACCATTTTGCTGTAACTGGCTCTACTTACAGAGAGGTGCTGTGGACTCCTAGGAGGAGGAACTCAAGGAACCAGCTGCAGCTCTGTTCCCAAGCAGCTCTTGGTATGGCCTGCCACTGGTCAGGGCTGGAGGTCACTGTGATGGCTAATCCTGATTATTACCTTGACTAACAGAATCACCAGGAGCTCCTGGCAACTCCAGTGGCTCTCCCCCAACATATCCTAGATCAAAGTCTGAGGCCTTGGCCAGTGACAAGCTCTTACTTGGCAAAGACCTTCTTCTCCAGGCGGGCCCGGGTGGTGTTGGCGCGCTCTCGCAGGTCAGTGAGGTTGGGGTGCTTCCTCTTTTTCCCTTTGCCCTTCTTGCTATACTTCGATGAGCCGAGGTCCACCCCCGTGGCTGCCTCCATGTCCTTCATAAACTCAGGGTCCTGCCAATCTGAACAAAACTTGTGGATTTAAAAAGGTGCCTGGCACCAGCCAGGGGTGACCCTTGTGGATTTCTTCCTGATGGAGGGAGGGCTGGAGCCTGCCTGCTGCATGTTCCGGTATCACAGTCTGACAGCATCTGTGCTGGGTGACCTGGCTACTTTGGGGATGAGATCCACACAGGGACATCCCTTCCCTTATTCCCACTGCCCTGCTTCCATTACTTAGTTCCGTAGAATCCGGAGGGTTCCAGGCAGGCCCAGCCCAACAGCACTGGCATTCCTGACCACTCCAGCAGGGCAATCAATACTCAAAGCCATTGACCATGGAGTCAGAGTGTCTACAGGCTACTTCCCAAGCTGCAGGCTGGGTTATGGCCAACAAGGTCAGCCAGGCCAGTCAGGCCAACTGCAGCACTTTCAGACATATCTGCTGGCAAATGGGCATGTGAGGCAAGGTGTATGTCAGGCTAGAAATGGGTTCTCTTCTAGGCCTCAGAGTGCGGAGCAGAGCTACCCCTCTTGTGAACTGGGCACTACTTGTGGTAACCACAAGGGTCTAAGAAAGTGAGGGGAATTGACAGCACCCAGCCCACTGAGCAGCCTCATCACTACCAGGCCAGACCCATGGCAAGACCACTGCTCATGTGTAGGGCTGCTGGGATGGTTAGCCATATAAATAAGCACCAGGCCCTTCTGGGAGTCAGAGGCTCCCCAGCCAGTCTCTGCTGGCTCACCTCCACAGGCTGCCCTAAGCTCCGTTGGCCATGACATTGATCCAGTCTGGCTTGGGGAAGTCAACCCAGTGAAGAGTGAAGCAAAGTAAAGCTAACTCTTCCAGGGTGAGCCTCGCGGGCAGAAGGGCACCCAAATGTCAAAGACCCATGAGCTGGGGCAGAGTGGACAGGAGCAGTGCCCGGGAAGGGTGTCAGCAAGCCAGACTGTGAGAGGAGCCCGTCCACTGAGGGAGAAGCAAGCGTGCCAGACAGACAGATGGCTTGGCCTCTCCAAGCTGATTTTTTTGAAGTGAAGGAACTCAGGACTGCACGATTCAGATACAGGGACGATTAATCCAAGATTAAGGAAAACTGTCTAAACAGTTTATCTCCCAGTAATAAGAAGGCGTCACAGTTTAGGAACCTGGTGAATGGAGCAATTGTTTAAACACAACGAAAAAATGCCGGCATCCAGTGGAGATGGAATGAGCACCTCAGGAAAATGAAGGAGCAATTTAAAAGCCTTTGAAGAAAATCAATAGATGCTGGGGCTGTGCGGCCTTCCTGGGCGCTGAAGGGCCCTGGAGCACCGTGTGCATTGTCACTGAGGTTAGCACCAGGGAAAAGAAAATTGCCCCGTGTGCGAGGGAGGCGGGATCAATACTGCAGTTAGTAAAGAGATGCTATTTCACATCTGACTGGCCAGCACCGGGCTTGGCCCGTGGCCTGATACCTGTTTGTTAACAAGCCACCGAGGGCTGGAAAACTAGATACTCTTCAGGGTTGACACAAAAATAGGCACTTAATTTGCTCCTGAGTGTGAGCCACCAGGGAAGGTTTCTCCCGCAGATGAACAGGTCAGGCCCTCCCCGCCGCTATACAGTCCAGACATGAACAACCCAGGATGAAACAGGAATCTGCATCTCAGGAGCACAGAGCAAGAAGTCATGAAGGGGCCTGTAGACCTTACAGAAGGGTCCTCTATGGGCTGACCACAGCTTCCAGGACAGTGAGGTTAGTTGGAGCTGAGCAGGGCAAGTCAGAGCCAGCAGACATACCACCTAGACTCTAGGTGAAAGAATTAGAGGGGGGACCATATCAGGAAAGAGACTGCCTCAATTTTATCATCTGCTCAGGAAGCAGGAATAAGAACTGGAACCTGGGGGACTGCAGCTTACCTAGCATATCAAAGACTCTGGGTTCAATCCCGCTGTGCAGATGCTGATATGGTGGTGTATCGAGTCAGGAGTATCTATATTCCCGCTGTGAAGATAACTACCTCACGAGCCCTGTATACCCAACCTTGCCCATGGATCCCTGACCTGCTTCTCAGTTACAAGGGAATTTGCAACTTGGTGACCACGACTTGGCTGCACCTGCAGCCCTCTGTGCTCCCACACACCTACCTGGGTGTGCCTGCTGCTGCTGGAGCTGCCGCCTTTGCTCACGGGCTCTGTCCTCTGGGTTGAGGGGCTGCCCCTTGTCATCTCTGGGGATGATCTTCCCATGGAATGGGCACTATACAACAAGCACAAAGCAGCTGATGGTCAGGAGACAGCACAAACAGTTCTGGGGGGGCACAGACACGCCCTGTAACCGCGTGCCCTCCTCAAGGAGGGCAGATCTGGGGAGTGACAGCAGCAGGAGTCTGAGAACTCAAGTCTGTCTGTCCAAATCAACCTCTCACCATTCTGCTACCGTCTGCACGCATGCACATCCTCTCCAAGCTCAGGACAGCCCACACAGGGCTCTAGCTGCCGAGCAGCAGTCTGGCTGTTTTGGTAGTCCCTTAGAAATCAGTGTCAGGGCCCAGGGCAGAGAACCCCACACATGATTCTCTGATGGTCAGTGGCTAAGCAATTACAACACTGCTTATAAGGCCTCTTCTACAGGGCTCCTCAGGACTCACAAGTATCCCTGGTCTAGAATGAAGGCAAAGAGGACAAACACTTCCCCAGGCCACTAGCTGTGGCCGAGACTCTCCCTGGGAGGGGGAGGTAGCTTCATGCAAATGGCCTTGCCCAGCAGCCTTACCTTTAGCCGATCTTGGCGTTCGCAGAGCTTGCCATTAGGCCTCAGGGCCCGGCACTGGTGCGGCACAGGCTCAAACTTCCCCGCAAAGGTAATGTGTCGGCTATGGAGCATCTCAGAAACATGGGCACTGTCCACCTCCTCCTCTACCTCGCTGGGTTTCCAGAAGCGGTGCTGAGAGTCAGATCTGCAAGGTGCACCAGAGATCCTTAAAGTGGCTACTCTGAATCCAAAAGATGGGGTCTGGCCCAATCCCAATGCACCCCAATTGCACTTCAGCCCTGGGGAGAGCACTGGCCCCTAGTGGCCTTGAGGCCTTCCTGGACTAGAGAACACAATCACTCCAACTGGGTTCAAATACTGATGTTTACGAACTGGCCAAAGATGGTGGGTATAACCACTAGCCTGAGCTCAGATTCTCCTTGCAAAGCAGGACAGCAGCTCCAGGGCCCTCAGGCTATGGCTTTGAGAGTAACATGAGTCCATGTCAAGGGTCTCTTTGCCACTGAGTGGGAGAATATGGCTCTGGCATTGACATGGCACCAATGCCCCAGAGGAAGAGCTGGCACCTCTGTGGATTTCTCAGAGTTGTGGGGTTCAGGATCTTGATTGGTCCTGGCTGTAATTGGGTCAACAGCATTCAATGACCAGAGCACTGCAATGGCAGCAGCGATATAGAGGTATGACTTGAACTTGGGCAGGCTCCACACAACAAACCTAACTGTACCAATATTTAACCTCATAGAGCCTCACTTTAAAGCCCTGGGCCAGGACTTTCACATGAGGACACCTGGTTCCTATTCCTTAGACTTCACAGGTGCCAACCCCTGCCATGTAAGCTTAGCACGCAGGCAGCCCAGTCTGAGGTTCACCCAATTGTTGGCTTTACTAGTCTGAAGACTCCCAGCTCTAGCTGCTAAGTACAGGGCCAGCAAATGTGGCCTGGGCTCTTCCAGCCACCCTGGCTCCTTCCTTCGGCATGCATTTTCACCTGCACTCCTAGATGTGTTCTGCTCCCCTATCTTCTCTGAGCTATCTGCAGCCTGGGTTCTGCTGGCATAGCCCCACAGGAATCCAGCTTCTGACCCAGTTAGCACTGTGCTCACAGCTTCCTGCATCTTGAGGAGGAGCTACAATGGCAAGGAGGGCTATTCCTTCACATTGAGTAACGGATGGACTTCACGGGTACCTCCTGAAGAGGCGATAGTAAGGCTCAAGCACCAGTGTTCTAAGAGCCAGAGCACAGATAGACAAGGCCAGGCCGTGCTCAGACTCTGGGAACCAGATATGTTACACTCACTTAAGGATCTTTCCTGCTGTTAGCTTCTCCTGGCCCCAGTAACACAGGTCCACTCCGAAAGGTATAATAGGTGCTTGGGCCCGCTCTGCCTGCTTCTGGGCTTCCTCTGGCCCCAGGAGTACCCTGAAAACAGATCAGCACATGTGAGCTACCCAATCCTTCTGTGGCCACTTGCCTTTCCCTCCCACACCCCAATGTAGCCCAGAGGCCTGGGCTCAGCGTGAATAAACTATGTTGGGCCTGAGCTTTCAGAATGGCTGCTGAGATCCAGCAAACAGCTGTCTAGGGTTACATACACCAGGCCACCTCTCAAAGTGTGTGTGGGGGGTTCTTGGGCAACCTATCCATGCCAGCCTGTGCTCCAGATAGGAGGTGGCAGGGTTAGGCAGACATCTAGAGTCACCTAGTAGAGGAGGGAGAGCTGGATGGCAAGCAGTCCTGGAGCCGCAACAGCTGGGCAGCTGCAGAGGTGGGGTCTGACGCCTCCTCCTCCTTCCTCCTCCTTGTCCTCTCCTGTAAGCTGCACACAGCCGCCCCTTTCTCCAGAGTCTTCAGTGGGGCCTTCGGCTCCAGCCCTGAAATGACACGTGTCCACCTCTAGCATCATTCTGCAACCCAGGGCAAACTGGGAGCACCATGTGGTCAGTCCTCAGATGCACCTACACATGACAACAGTCACTCCTCCAACAGCACAAGAAGTGCCTGTCATCTTAACTTCTTAGATAGGGACCACATCTTATGTAGGGAACACAGGGCAAGGTCTCAGACAGCCTAGTCTATCTATAGGAACTGCCACCAGAGTTGTTCACAGCAGGGACCAACAACACTGTCATCTTTGCCCACGCTTCCCACAGTGAGAGGATATACTTCACACTGGCTGGTTTTGTGTGTCAACTTGACATAAGCTGGAGTCATCAGAGAGGAAGGAGCCTCAGTTGGTGAGATGCCTCCATGAGATCCAGTTATAAGACACTTTCTCAACTAGTGATCAATGGGGGGTGGAGTTCCCCAGCCCATGGTGCATAGTGCCATCCCTGGGCTGGTGGTCCTGGGTGTTATAAGAAAGCAGGTGAGCAAGCTATGAGGAACAAGTCAGTACGCAGGACGCCTCCACGGCCTCTGCATCAGTTCCTCCTCCAGGACCCTGCCTTGCTTGAGTTCCTGTCCTGACTTCCTTCAGTGATGAGCAGCAATGTGGAAATATAAGCCACATAAACCATGCCCCTCCCTGCTCCCCAACTTGCTTTTTGGTCATGGTATTTCATTGCAGCAATAGAAACCTTAAATAAGTCAGACTTCTATATACAAAACCTGCCATGCTAAAAAGAGGCTACCCATAGTGTGAATAAATCGTTCCCTTCCCCCCGACAGCAGGCCTCCCTCCCTTCACTGAGCAAGGAACAGAGAAAATCAGCCTTTGTATGTGAATGAGGGTGACACATGATTCAAGCTGAGACTTAATGGTACCTTTTCTCCCCTGTACTGTCCTCAGAAGAAGCACCCAAGGTTGTTCCCAACTTCTGCCCTAAACTCCAAAAGCCACAGGGGTAGCTACAGTTAGGCCTGGGTTCTGTGACTGCAGTACATTTTCTGTGGCTGTGGGGCAGATGGCAAGTTCCTGACTACAGTATGCCACCCTGCTGCCGGCTAGAGGAGTTATGATGTTGACACTTGACAACAGCATTTGTACAGGATACTCTGAGGAGGTTGCATGTACGGCCAACTCTGACCCTTGCTGGCCCAGAGCAGAGTCTGAACTGGGGCTCCAGAGGCTCTGCCCACTTGTTACCCCACGTCTCACATTCACTGCAGGAGCCCCGCTACCAGGGAGACCTGCACTGACAGAGCAGCTCAGACTTCTGAGTGCCCTGCCGCCAAAGACAGAGGACCATTCCTTAGACTAGGCAAATTCTACAGCTGACGTAGGGCAAGAAGGAAGACAAGCTGGGGAGGACTGCAGACAGCAGAGCACCATTCTGGCAGTCAGAAAAGAAGGTGTTGAAGACATCTCCTATCAAAGATGAGAAGCAAGGGGCTGGAGAAATGGCTTAGTGCTAAGAGCGTCTGCTGTTCTTCCAGAGGATGCAGGTTCAATTCCCAGCACCTCAGCTACCTTGCACCTGCCTGCCTCCAGTCCAGAGGCCCTGACACCTTCTTATGGCCTTCTCAGGTGCTAGGCACACACATGGTGCACAGACATACGAGCTGGCAAGACACCTATGCACATAAAATAAAAATTAAAAAAGGGTGAGGCGCAGGACACAGGCAGAAGAATAATGACTTGCTATGCTATCTGCCTGA
The DNA here is from genome assembly GCF_017639785.1 of Mesocricetus auratus. Classification (NCBI taxonomy): domain Eukaryota; kingdom Metazoa; phylum Chordata; class Mammalia; order Rodentia; family Cricetidae; genus Mesocricetus; species Mesocricetus auratus. Next base: position 13,616,819 of record NW_024429190.1, on the reverse strand, counting down.
AATGCAGAGGGCAATGGTAGTGCGCAGGAGCAAACTTGCACAGCTCGGCACTGTGAAGGGCAGATATACAGGCACTGGTGTCCTTGTCTCTGGAGTTCCAGAGGAAATAAAATACAACTGGAGTGGAGGGAATAGCTGAAGAAATGGGCCAGTTTTCCTGAAATTAAGGGACTTGCTACCAGAGGAGGCAAAGGGGCAACTATGGCTGGAAGAGGAAGCTAGAGAACATTAGTGATAACAAAGAAAAAGGTGAGCTGGAAACCCCATTGGGAACAGCACTTTCAGCCATAGCAGCAAGCTAAAGGCCTTGAAACGCCATCTTGAAGGGTACAAGGAAGGGCTGGGGGTATAGTGTTGTGGCAGAGCAAGAACCTAGCATGTGTGAAGCTCTGGGTCCCATCCTCAGCACCACAGCAGACAACAGGAAGTGTGCAGGAGGAAGAGCCAGGCTTACAGCTGGGTACCCTGCTGAGCTGTCAAGCCCACGACCCAAGCCTTACTAGGACCGCCACTTACAGATTCTTTAAGAACACCCTTAGCATAAGTGACCCATGAGAAAAAAATCTAAATCACAAGTGCAGGACATGGTAACAATGAGTACATGACTTGATATCTACCAGGACACTAACTCAATGGATACCAGGGTGGCCCAATGCCATGGAGGTGAATAAGAAGGGCTTTGATCACCTGTCTTATGCAGAGGACAGCATAGAAACCATAAAAAAATAGTGAGTGAGGGGGCTGAGGGCTGGGTAGAAAAGCATGCTTAACATGTGTGCAAGCCTAGGGCCCTGGGTTCTGCCCCAGAACCACAAAATGAAGCAATGAATGATAAAACTAGGCAAGTCATAAAATTAGAGACAGCTGTCAGAAGGGTACAAACATACTTTTTTTGAGACAGGGTTTTTCTGTGTAGATTTGGAGACTGTCCTAGAACTCGATCTGTAGACCAGGCTGGCCTTGAATTCACAGAGATCCTCTTGTCTCTGCCTCCTGAGTGCTGGGATTAAAGGTATATGCCACCACCATCTGGCCAAAGATATATTTTTAAGCCGAAGGATAAAGCCAAATAGTAACAGCAGCTGCAAAGCCAGAAAAAGTATGGTGCCCAGTTTTGAATACACTGAGGACCACCTGTCACATAGACTAATAAATAAATTGGTATTTGACTGGGCAAGTCAAATATGCTCAGCCAATAAATAGCTACTGAGAGTTAGGGCTGGAGAGATGGCTCAGAGGTTAAGAGCACTGACTTGCTCTTCCAGAGGTCCTGAGTTCAATTCCCAGCAACCACATGGTGGCATGGTGGCTCACAACCATCTACAATTCAATCTGGTGCCCTCTTCTGGCATGTAGGCAGAACACTGTATATGTCATAAATAAATAAATAAATCTAAAAAAAAAAAAGAAAAAAGTTAATAAACAATCAAAGGACAGCTGAGAAAATGGGTTAATACCAGGAAAGTAGATTTGACGTTTTAAAAACTAGCATAAAAGAAAAAATACATGAAGGTATGATGAAGTGTCAAAGTATAACTGGACATCACCTGTCATCCAGAACTTAGGGTGCCCAGGTAGGAGAATCTCAAGGCCAAGGCCAGTCTGGGTTACACAGTAAAAGCCTAAATCAAGAAAAAAATTCATTTAAAAATGCTAAGTCCATGTATTAATTTCTAGACTCAAGGTCAATGAGTGTTTTAGGCATGTGATATAGGTATGTGACTGCAGTACTCAGAAGGCCTGGGTAAAAGGATTTCAAGTTGAAAGCAGCTTGAATTCAATGCAGGACGCTGTTTCCAAAACCAAATAAAACAAAGTCTATGCACACAAAGAGACATCCACCAAGGCAGACCAACGCATTGCACTTGAGGCTCTCGGGAAGGCAAAGCGTACAGCTCTGAGGGGTCACAGCACTTAAGTCACCAGAGTTTTGACTCATCATGCGTTGCTGTAGAAAAGGTCAGCCTGACACGGCACAGAAACAACCGGATGCTCCTCAGGGATCCTGGGGTCCTGGAGGCAACAGGCCAAATCTGTTTCACTACCCATTTCTATGATAAAGTTTTACTGGCCCTAGCTATGGCCATTTGTCTCTCCTGCTTTTGCAGTGGAAGCATGACAACGACCTGACGCAGCCCAGAAAGTCCAAATATTTACTCGGTGGCCCTTTATAGAAACATCTGTTATCTCTGCTCTGGTACACACTATGTACAGGTAAGGGCTCCTGTTTCTTGGAGATTCATGGGTGGGGTGCAGCAGACTTGCACAGGGCCTCTCTGAGAGGGTGGTGGAGTCACAGTCTGCCACCTCCAGGCTCTGGAGCTCTACTTCCTAAGGCTTAGGCACACTGTGAGTCAGAAGATAAGAGGCAGTTCCTTCTGTGCTCTGTCCTTAAAAACAGTGTCCAAGGTTTGGTGGCAAACACTTCCAGGAGACCCTTGGTGTTTTCCATCACAATGTTACCAGCAATGTGGAAGCCAGCAGTTAGCCCAGCCCTGCATACACACATTCACAGCAGGGAGGCAGGGCTGGTAAGTGGGCAATGTGACATTTAGATAGATACAATCGCAGCCAAAAGATCAATATGAGAATTCCTAAGAGTTACAAGAATGAAATATATTTTTCATTGATTTGTTGTTTTAACCCATTAAGAAGATGGGTAAGCGTGTTAGAGCAGGGTAAACACTCAGGGTACCGAACACACCACTGTTTTCACACTATCGTAGAAAATCAATCTCACTGACATATTTTCAAAGTTCAAACCCAAAAAGCAGAGCACGCTCCTCAGGCTCTGTGCGACCCTAAAGAGTCAGACATCATTCTGCTGACCACCATGGCCCTGCTGCCTTGCAGGGCCTGACTCCAGTAGTCCTTTGGCCAAAATTTACTCCCATAGTTGCTTTTAGAAAGAATCATAAAAATGTCCAAAGCTCCTTTTTTTGTTTAAATTGGCCAAGTGGCACCTATTTGCCTGAAGCACTAAAGCAGACAGTGCGGGAGAGATGGATCGATAGGAGGAAATGGAGAGGCTGGGGCTCCGCACAAAGTTAGGCTGCCGCGCTGACATTATTGATTTTACCTAGTTCAGCTGGCCTTGTAATTAAAATGTAAATTTGAGAAAGAGATTATGTCCTGACAGAAATGGTAGGATTAAGGGGAAGATAAAAGCCCCTCAGTGAAAATTCAGAGAAAGAAATGAGAAAGAAAAAAGACCCTGATTTCCTCAGCTGTGTGGATTTAGACTGAATCTAACACTTCAGATTCGCCTGTGTTTAATTGGAAAAACAGTGATGGACTATAAATTAGTATTATGAACTGAGCTCCCTGAACACTGTCTGTCTGTCTGGATACTCCGGCCTAGGCTGCTGACTTAGTTCCCAGGACTCCCCAGGGAGTCTCCATTTGGTGCCATGACAGAGACTTCCCACTTACCATCCCTGCCACAAGTCCCGCCCATGGGGCTAGTGTCCTTCTTACCCCAAGCCCTCCTGTGGATGTTCCAGGAATCATCACACACTCTAGGTGTGTCATGTATCCTGGCCTCAAGAGCCCACCTGTGACCCTCAGCCCAGTGGTGGCACTGACGGCCAGATTATACATATTGAGTGTGGCTGCTGTAGGTCTGTCTACCTGTACATCCGGCCAGCCCACCCAGCCTCTGCCATGGTTTCCACTTGGAGTCATTTTGAAAATGCAAAACAACAACTCCTGGCTCAGACCACATCAGTCTCTACTGCCTTCCAGGTTTAAAGCAGATGCCTAGAGTCTCTCCAAGAAAGGGATGAATTATAGACAGTGAAGCAGACACCAGGGCCTCTGCCTTTCTGTTAGGCTAAGATGAAGCCCCTCACCAGTTCTGGAGGCCCTTCCATGGCAGGTCTACATGGAAGGCTCTGAAGAAAAGACACATGGGCTGATGCGCATGGGCGCAGGAGCTATGGGCTATCTAACAAATAACTGAACACACAGTAGTAGAACCAGAAATATTCTATTGGAAATCATGGACTATTCTCCATTAGGAACACACTCTGCTGTGGGGCCTGAGTCGGGCTGGATGACCATGAGGGATGCCGGTTGTGACTGCCAAACCATAGCCACTTGTGATTCCCTGTGCAGCCAGTACCCATGCAGCCTAGGTGCAGGTTGCCATTGCTGTGCCCCTGCAAGTAATGTTGGGAGATGCTTCAAAGCATTTTTACAGCTCAGCCTCTTTTGTTGGACTCAAATGGCCAACAAGTCACAAGCCATCCGGGTATAGGCAGACACAGGACCATGCCCAGTCAGGAGGACTATAGGATTTGCTCTAGCCCTGTCAGTTTCTACTGGTGGCTGAAAAGGGCTTCACTGTGTCTATCTCCCAGAGGTGACACTGTGAATGGAGGGTGCTGTCCTCATTGGCACCATCACTGGCCATTCCCAAGCCACAGGCCAAAGGCATCTTTCCCTATGATGGAAAGAAGCTGTTCTGTTGTTTGAGGACAATCCTCAGTGTCGGTTTGTCACTGCTGGCCCTACTACATGTGACCTGGAGCTCCTCTAAGCCCGTGTAAAGTCACACTTACCATACCTGCTGGAAGGACATGGAACATCAGAATAGGATGCAGAGGTCCAAGTTAAAAAACTGTGGTGCAACTATGAGCCCTGAATCAGTGCTGGCTCCCAGGCTCCAGGGAAGACCCACCAGCTCCTCTGAAGAGCCAGTTAGTCCCCAGCTTCAGAAGGAAAATGTGGCTTCCAAGGAAGGCAGAAGAACATCTGGGCAGATGAGACCCTGCACACAAGTAGGTGCTACCTACACTGTCTGGACCATGAGAAGTGTCCCTGGCTTACCTGACCTCACGGCCCACTGGTGGCCTCAGATAAAGCCACAGCCATATCAGCACCTTGCTAGATATGGGCCTCATCCAGCCAAGGGTAAAAGAAACAGGCACAGACCACACTGGGCACAGGAGGATGGCCAAGTCATCCCATGGTATACCTGAAGCATTTTTGGGTACCCCAGATGTTAGGTGTGGCACTTTGGGTGAGGATTTGGCCATGAGGTATCTCCCACTAGGTGAAAAGATAAAATGGCAAACTCCATTTTAGATAGAGATTGGTGCTTGGAGAAGTGGGTGGGTGGAGGAGGCTTAAGAGCCATGGACTTGCAGACTGAAGAAGCCCACGAGAGCATTGCAAGGCTGAGGCCTGCAGAAGGGATACGCAAGACTCAGCAAGGCAGGGAGCCCACAACCAGCAGGTGAGGCAAGCAGGTGTAAGAGGGCATCTCTACTAGGCAGGGAGCTCTTCATGGGGCATTACAACATTGGAACTCCTGCAGAGTGGGCCAGACCAGGCTACTATGCTCAGCCAAGGGGTCACCGGTACCCTTTAGTGGGGGAGGTTCCTCTTGACAGTCACACACTCACTGACCACCCCCCCAGCACCCAGCCTGTCCAGCAGATGGCACTGGGCAGAGGACTGAGGGAGTGGAGAGGGTTGAGACTGCCTAGGCTAATTTGACATGACACCCCTAATGGGTCATGTCTTCCTTCACACACAAGTCATGTAATCATCTAAGTCTCTTAACAAATTCAGACTCCACCCCACAGATGCCGGTTCAAATCTACTTGTGACCTCCTCAGAGGAACCAGGGCACTTGCTTGTGTTTGCTTCCTCTTGACATAAGCGTGCCATAACCCAAGGCTGTCACCTGCGTCCTGGGTCCCCTTTAAGGCTACACTCTCTCTCTGGAGGGCACAAGCCTAGGGCACAGAGTGTGGCTTTTAGAGTTCTTGGAAAAGAGGAAAATCCTAGATGGGACATTCTTGTCTGTCACAGTGGTAATGTGTATGACAAGCTGATTCTCGCTAAGGTGTTCAGACATTGCTGAGTCGGAGGCCACATCTGTGACCTCACAGACACAAAGTAGGGATGTTTTTATCATGGTATCATGGTATCTGCGTCCTCTCCACCCTGGGCAAAGGCACTTCCATCAGACCGCACCCCTGTCCCGCCCAGAGCATCAAACAGCCCAGAAGATTGTATGATGGAAACCTGCCATGTACTGGTCCCCAGGGGACTCAGGGCCAAAAGGAAAACTCCAAAATTTAAATACAAGCAACAGTCACTGACACCACAGCTGTACAAGGGAAGCTGAAGGCTAAGCTCCCTGTGTTGATGTCACAACCTAGAGGCATTGTCCAGACTCGGGACCTGTCTTCCCAGTACCCTTGTGGGCCCACAGCTCACCATATTCAGCCCGGAGGTGGTCAGGGATTCGGGGCTCATAACCTTCTTTCTCTGGGACCTCCACAAAGTCCTGATCCTCATCCTCGCTGTCCTCCAGGGCTTCTGTCTGTGAAAACATCCCCAAGTACAAATGAGGTCATCAGCTCTATGCAACAACAGCTGTCCATGGACTATGTACAGGTGCTGCTTCCCATAGGGTCAGTTTAGGACTTGAGTATCAGATGTGGATGGTCTTTAATTATAATGTCTCTAAGGCTGCTGTTATTCTTAAATCACAGTGCCTTTGCTCAGCTCCCACCTGGAGCCATTCCTTAGCCACCAACTCTCTTGTGCCTGATGCAGTGTGCATCACCAGGTACTCACACAGCTGGTCATCCCCCCTAAACAGGCAGCAGAGCCTAAATTAATGCTGCTGCCATCCCACCTACAGCTCTGCCATGCCCAAGTAAGCCACCAGGGTTACAGGTCACAGAATCCGCTATGCCTCAGACCCACTGCTCCTCCAACCTCAAAGCAGAAACATCTCTGATAAGGTTCTTCACCCTACCTCCCACTGACCTCATATTCTTCCAGAGTCTTCCACATCCAGGACAGGATGCCAGAAACTCAACCTTCTTCCATTGCCCACCTGTCACACTAGAGGGCCTGCTCAGCTCACCAGGGCAGGGAGGCCCATGCCCCTAGAGATGTGACACTCCTCAGACTGTGGTGGCTCCTAGAGCTGTGATGCCCCTGGAATTTGGGTGCTCCCCAAGTTTCAATGCCCTTGCAGCTTCCAAAACTCCAGGGCAACTGACTGGGAATGATGGTGCACACCTTTAATTTCAAAGGGGAATGAATAAAAGCTGAGATGAAGAGAAGATTCAATTACAGTAACAATATGTAGAGCTCTAGCTGACCAGCAGGAGCTCTGCACTGGGTATCAATCAGTGTCTGAGAGTGGACCAGGCTGTATCAGGAGGCAGAGGCAGGTGGATCTCTGTGAGTTAGAGGAGTCAACCAGACCTATGTAGTAAGTTCCTGGACTGCTTCATAATAGAGATAATAGAGAGACCCTGTTTCAAACAAAACAAAAAACCAACCAACCAACCAAACAACCAAACAAACAAAAGCTCCAAGGCAAAGATGAATCAAGGAAGGCCCTGTCAAATGAATGCCAACTAGTGGACCCTTATAGGGTTATAAGAAAAACTCTGAAAAACTTAAACACTAATTTAAAAACTACTTCCAACAGTCACACTTTGAATTCACAGATGTTCCTCATGGTCCTACCTATTTCCTGGAGGGAGAAAGAACGTCTAAGGAGTAGTTTCTAGTCTCAGGTCAGAGCCGCTGTGCATCGGAAGCCAAGCCAAGCAAATGATAGCCACCATGGATGTGAGATCTACAATGCATCACCTACTTATGCCCTGGCTCAGCACTCTGCCCGCCCAGGTAGAGCCAGGCTCCATCGTGGGGCTGCTGGAGCCATCAGCAGCCACATCTGGCCGTGCCTGCTGGCCCCATGCCCCAGCCTGGGAGACTGCTGCCCGAGAGAGCATAATCAGATGCAAATGCACTTTGTTTTGGTGCAGCCACAGTTGTGCATCTGGGAAGCACAGGAGACATTAATCATCGGAAACTGTAATTTTTGTTATCAGTCTAACACTGATCAAAAGGGAAGCCTGTCTCCACCGCTGACCTGTGAAACGTCCCAATTATACTCTTTGGAAATGACAGGGGCACTTAACTCCCGAGCTGAGCAAATGACGACGATCAATCACGTTTGAATAACAATGAGCCACGGACCTGAAAATTATTTTTGTATAGAATCTACCCAGGAATTTATGAAAGGTGGAAAGCAGCCCAAGGTTTTAGGGCATTACGGGCTCAGCTAGTGCAGTGCGTATCAAACACTAAACAGAATTTATGTGTTTTAATTTTCTAAAAGGTAGATGTGGGCTGGGTGCTACAATGCATAACATATAGTGCCAGGTTTTAAATATGGGGGTCATTTTCATAAAATATTATGCTTATTGCTCACACCCTTGAATTTTGCTGGGGACTTTTTATCAAAATTTCATTCCCTAAAAATATTCAACTGTTTAGGTAACTATTAGAATTTTATCTTCTTCCTCCTCAACTAAAATCGTTTATTTTTGAGATTAAATTTGAAGCACTGGATTCTTTCTTGTTCTTAAATTAGCACTGATAAGGCCTCTGGCTGTCTGCTCTTCCACCGCCATGTGCTTGCCTTGAAAAAGACCCAGGCTTTCTTTGGGTCCACAGAGACCTGCACGTCATTTCTATACTCTGCAACTATTCTGAGATGGAGTCCTCAAACTGCAACCAGAATTGCGAGATGCCACTGTTAATTCACACTTGGTAAATATTGATACTGCAAATCCTTGGTGCCAAAGTTACCAAGGATAGCTGACAGATGAGCCATACCTGAGGGACGGGACGTTACTCTGATGTGGAAAAGCTCTGAGCCCTAGCTGTTGGGACACTCCTGTGACCTGCTCAGGAATCTAACCAGGAACATTATGGTCAAGGGGCAGTCCCCTGGAAAGGTATCACAGCCCAGAGGGGAAAAGGCCTTCATGGGATGGTCTTGGACCTCAGTTGACCACCCTCCACTTAATGTTTCAGAATCTAAATAATCAAGAGGTCATGACCACTATGGTGGTAACCAGCCTTTAAGGTCACAGGGGAGGTCAGACAGAAGCCGGCATCCTGAGAGGTCCACAAAAAGTAGCTGGATGCCAAGGGTCCTGGGAAAGAGCTCATACCTGGTAATAGAGGGACTAGTAATAACTTCAAAAGGGGGCCAGACTTTTGAATGTTCTCAATAACAATTCACTTTTATCCCATGAGGGCCAAGTTTTCTACTGTCATGAAACAATGCAAAACTGTGTGAAACCAGTAGGGAGGGCCAGCCTTTAATGAGATCTGCACATGGGAGCCACACATCAGCACAGGCTAGACATCTCACTCATACCTTTTCTGACAGGTAAAATCCTTGGGTGCCTTTGAGGGACAGGATGGGTACTCAAAACCCTTCCAGCCAGTCAGATGACTTCTCCCAAGTTGGCCCCCTGGTGGGAACTACAGACCCCTTGAGAGGGCCAGCTCATTCACCCCACAGGACAGACACAAGCTTTTACCCACTGCTGTTGCCATGGTAGGGGTACTGCTGGTTTTATACAAATTGATTCTCACCCACAGTTAAAAGGATTTAGAAAAATGAGTCGTCATGATCATAATTAAACAAGCAATAAAACGGCTAAAATATACAACGCAATCAGTTTACAGAAGTGGGGTGGTGAGTGCTAATTATTTGCGAAGGAATGGGAAGAGCATCTCAACACGAGGAAAGCCATGGCCGCCAAGCCCACAGCCTAGAGATACAGCTGGGACCATTAAATAAATTTTGTACGATCTAATTAACTTGGTGCGCAATCTCAATTACTTTTCACCCAAGAAATCACTTTTGTTCAGTTTTATGTGTGTCTATTTCCCTTTTAAAAAAAAATGATGTAAGGCCTCGTCAGACAAGTGAGTTCCAAACTGCATTTGTCTTTCAGCGGCTTGATGGCTATGCATTTAAAAACCCATTCTATCTTATAAACTAAAAATTAAACGTGCTCAGCTGTGATGGCCGTCATTGCATCTGCTATTTATATGCTAATGCCCTCCCTGGAAGGCCGTGCAAATTGCCCGGCCAGGCCAATATCTCATGTGCATCTCGGCTGCCAGGGATGCACCTTCAGAGGACAGAGGGCGTAGTGGTGCTGACCACGTGACAACACAGACCAGGTACCTGGTGGTCACTGAGTCAAACCTGCCCACATGCAGGGAACCCAAACATACATTCAAGTCCAAATAGTACACTGGAGCAAAACTTTGTATTCTGGAATTACTTTCTATAAAGGCCATGTTCATGAAAGAGTCTCACAATAATAGAATTGCAGGACACACAGGGATGGTCATTTCTCCTCCTCTTTTCTCCCCTGATGTGGATCAGTGGGCAACAGTCCACAAAAACCTGCCCTTGAGAATCCAGTATCAGCAAACAGCCCTGGTGCCAGGGAGTTTCCTGGAACTGGGGCTTAAGAGCGGAGTGTATGTAGCCTGCTACAAAGTATCAGGCAAGAACCTTGGTCACATGTGCGTAGGAGTCCATTTCCACAGTAAGGCTAAGACTCGAAATCTCTACTGGATCCAAACAAGCAGCTAGCTAGATGGGTAAGGGAGTCACATGCTGTCAACCAAACTGAGGCCTGGTAGCCTAGGTGGACACAGGCCAGGTGTTCTGGATTCAGTGTTCCTAATGGGTATACTCAAACCAGCCTGCTCTGGGAGCCCGTATATACATGCTCCCAATGACAAGGTTGTGTGAGTGGTGCAGAGACAGGGAGAGTTACCATGAATGAGGTTATGTGAACTCCACACATTAACATCCAACGAAGTGTGAGATCACTAATCATTCTTCCCAGGAGTGTGCAGAGAAAGCCAACCCTGCAGGGGAGAAGTGTGCAGAGAAACCGACCCCGCAGGGGAGAACTAACACTTGCCAGGACTGGAACAGGGCCCTCCCTGTGCCTTGGTTGCCATCTCAGGTGAGAGCAGGTGGCCGGCCTCTGACAACATGAGGCCATGCTATGCTGTGTGGCCTGTCCCAGCGAGAACCTTGCCACTGGGCATCTGAGACTTTAGAAGGGGCCATGACTCACACAAGTTTCTCCGGATTGCTTTCTTATCTGTAAAATGGAGGAAAGAATCTGATGGGGTACTCCTGGAGCTAAAGAGATGACATATGAAAAGGTGTTCTGGAAAGACAAATAATTGGGCTGGACACTAGAGCCAGGGAGAACCAAGATCAGATCCATGCAGCGGGGTGTGGGAGGGTATAGGCTGGTGGAGCGGCTGCAGAGCTGTTTCCCCTACCCATGAGAGCTGACCTCCCAAGAACTTACGCTCAGAGCCCTCCCACTCTCTGCTGTTGGGTGGGGTTGGCCTTCGGTGTGATGGAGGGAGCACGGCTGTTTACGGGCCCTGCTGCTGCACAAGGTCCCGCAAGGCTGATTTAGTTCCCCTGCTCTCCCCGGGTGTGCCTGACGCCTCAACATTTCATTCCCTGGGTTTTCTGCCTCTGTCCTTTTCACCTACAAGAAGCAAATCCTGCACAGCCCACGGAGCTTTCTTAACACTCTGCAGGAGAAGAGGTGGGCCTGGGTGAGCGAGTGCCCAGTACAGCACCCATGGGCCTGGTAACGAGGCTGCTCTGAAAGGCAGACTGGCCAGCACCCAACACAGAAAGCAAGCAAAGCTGCACAGCGTGAACCAAACAGATTGATTTCTATTGCTGTGAGAGGGAAAGATGAGACCACGGCTCCATCAGGGTGGTGCCGCACGGCCTATAGACTGGTGTGCACAAAGACACATTTATAAGCACATGAACAGGTAGACCAACAGTCCAGGAAGGAAAGAACAGCTGCTGACAAGTCAGACGTACTGATGTCTGCAATCACCGCTCTGACCACCAGCTGGTGGGGATTTGTATTTTGTTAATTACATAATACAAACTAACCATGATCAGAGCTACATAATGAAAAGGCAGGCAATTTAAAAGTTTTCAAAGGATTTTTATCAGTTTAAATAATGAGGCCGCCATGGATTATTACAGCTCTTCTGTAACACAGCAGGTGGAAACTAACTCTACCAAATGGCCCTCACATTGATCGGGTCAAGATTTATCCCCAGCCTGCCTCCAAACTGAGCTGAAGTGTACACACTCTGTAAAGCAAATGCTTAGACGTGTTTAAACTGGTTTAAGTATTTTTGAAGACAGACCATCTATGTCAAAGGGAAAGCAATACTGTGCAGAGACCAATGGCAACATTCAAATAGGAACTAGGGCTGGAGACCACAGATGCCTGGGGGGAGCGGGAGCCAGCACAGCCTGCATTAACACAACCTTCCAAGACAGCCTGGATCTGTCCAAGGTCCGGGCTGCTGTTTATGACTGGTAGCATTGTATTTGTTTCAATCTCACACATTTGTTAGAAGTTCTTAAATGTTTAAATCATGCATTATTGAATTAGTGTTCCCAGCTCAGCCTGTTCTACATGAGGAGTTAACGATGCCAATCCCGTGCTAAATGGGGAAACACTAGGAAATGATTTAAACCCTCCGTAAATTTTATTTGGAAATTAGTGAACACCTCATCATGATTTCTAATTAAAACAGCTCTAATTAACATAGACATTCATTAGCTCTCTCCCCACCCCTCCCCCACAAGACACTGTGGTGCAGCAGCCTTGCAAGGAGCTGCCCACCAGCCGCAGGAAGGGCGGGCGATGTGCAGATAGGCAGTTGCTGAATCTATTCTGGGAAGCAGTGCTCACCTGAGCCTGGGCGCTGCCACTCACAGTCCAGGAGCCGCCAATCACTTCATCTACAAGCAGCGCCTCACTCGCTCTCCAGCTGCGGCAAGCAAAATCTCCAAGGACTTCAGAGCAGTGCCTTTTGTTAAAATCAGTTTGCAGAGACAGGTCTAGGAAGTGTCCGTTCAACTGACAGCAGAGCAAAGCAGTATCTATCTTCCCACTGAAGGCAGGACATCATTAGTCCAAGGGCTACCACCTCCCTGAGCCCAGGCAGCCCTACACACCCACAGGATGGCCTGTGAGCCAGAGGACCCACCCCTATTACACCCTGAAGGGCCTGTCTTCACAGCGGATCCTACGGGCACAAGTGGAGGTAGCCAGGCTTCAGCTGCGAGGGTTACCATCTACCTACTGATACACAGAGATATATGTACTAATCTGGGTAAGACCAGGCGAGTAGCCACTGGGTGCAACAAGGGCTAGTGGAAACAGTGCAGGACCTGGGCATCACATCAACCCAAGACTGCCCACCATGTGCCACAGGAAAACTGTGTTTGCCGTGTTAAAGTGCTGCGTCTCAAACACCTATGTCTGTGCCCATGGGAGTTAGGAAATGGCTGGTGAAACTGCCTCCAGTCCTAGGAGCCAAAGCACTAACATAGCCATGTCCTGACCATCTACTATGGCCCCAATACCTGCTTCCACTGAAGGCAGAGCCACAACAGAGAGCTAGGACTGCAGCTGGCTTAGGACAGCTAGCAGGAGCCAGGCAAGCCTTTCCGTCTTCTTTGGTGTAGTACTGGGGATTGAACCTAGTACCTCAAACATGCTAGGCAGCACTCTACCACTGAGTTAAATCCCCAGGCCTTTTTCTGTTTTGAAACAAGGGCTCACTAAGTTGCCCAGGCAGCCCTAGAAACCAGTCTGCAGCCCAGGCTGGGTTAAGAGATGGTCTTCCTGACTCACCCTTCATGTATTGGGATCCCAGGCTTTCACCACCAGGCCCAGCTTCCATTCAGCTGCCTTGTGTGCATGGCCATTACCATGCAGGTAACCGAGCCACGGGCACAAGCCACACAGGGAAAATGGAGCTTTCTTACCTGGGATCTGGGGGCGGAAGTTGTAGTACCCAGAGCTGACTGAACTAAATGCAGAACCCTGACCCAGAAGTTGCATGTCCTCACTACCCACAAAGGCCTGTAGGGCAGGAGAAGACTGTTCAGATTCCCTCCAGCAGTCAGGCACTCGGTAGTCAGGAAACAGAGAGCTAAGACACACGGCTAAGGCAATAGCGCCCAACAACACACTCAGCTTTACCTGTCTGACAAAGCTTTAGGCCAGGAAGAATAGCCAGGTTGCTAAGACCTCTGCACTGCTGGTGGTCCCAGTAAGGTAGTGCCAGCTGGTATATGTAGGCCTTGCAAAACCTGTGCTACCCAAGAACATTCAAAACTCTGTGGCTACTCCCTGGAACACTGGCTACCCAAGGATGTCCCTGCACTGCCAAAGGCCATCAGCAAGGTGGCTGAGATTTTCAGCAGAATAGTGAGGTAGCCTTCCACTTCACAGGCACAGTCTTGCCAAGCCTCAGGCACTGATGACTTGGGACACTGAGTGCAGAGATACAACAAACTCTGACTGCTACAACGAGGGTTGGAGAAATGTTCTCCACTGTAGACAGGTAGTGCTCAAAATTCATAAATATGACTTATAGTTAAGTGACACAACAAAATGCAACTCTCATAAGACATTAATGGCACACACCAAACACTGCCAAACAGACTCAATTGCAGCATTGTATTTCCATCGTTTCGAGAAACTCAACCGTTGGCCGACTGAAGGAGAAGCAAGGTCGCCCTCTGCTGGCCCACATCACACATACCCTCTGCAAAGCTGGGACCAGCAGGCAGCTGCAGAACTGTGAGTTAGGAGCTCCCTCCTAAGGCATCTGGCTCTAGCACTTCCTGTACTGCATTTCAATGTGCCTACTAGCTACCACAGGGTACGCATCAGGGTCTCTAAGTGCTAGATATGGGGTGCCCTTGGTTTCAGACTGGAGCTGTGGATGGCTTCAAAGTTGACCTCTTCCTCAGCAAAAGATAATGTTGTTTCCACCTCAATGCTAATTTCCAAAACAGAATTCACAAATCAGACTGCCCAGGTCAGCCGGTCCACTAACCTCTAAGGCAAGGGTTCTCAACCTTCCTAATGCTGTGACCCTTTAATACAGTTCCTCATGTTGTGGTGACCCCCAACTATAAAATCATTTCATTACTACTTCAAAACTGTAATTTAGCTATTATGAATTGTAATTTAAATAACTGATATGTAGGATAGCTGATAGGCGACCCCGATGAAAAGGTCATGACCCACAGGTTGAGAACCATTGCTCTAAGGCTATGTTCAGGGGCTAGGCTCAGGGTCCAGGTTTAGGACATGATTCCATGGGGAGGTGGCAGCTCTGATGTCTGTTTTCTCTGTTTGGAAGTCAGCTGAGAGGAACTAGTAAGATGTCTCAACTAGAAAAGGCACTTGCCTAGGACCTGAGTCTTGTCTCTGAACCTACACGGTACAAGGAGATAACTGACTCCCACAAATAAATGTAAAGTTTTAATTAAAACCACCTGAGAGAATCATGGGATGATGACTGACAGCTGGAAGCTGTGAGAAGCAGGCGACAAAGAGAGTCTGGACTGTGAGTTTTGTGTCTTGCAACCAAAATCTCAAGACCCATCTACCCCAAGTGCAGCCATATTCCCCAGCTCTGTGGACATTTGTCCATGCAGCCCTCAGACACAGCATGTCCATTCCCACTCCAAGGGCATCACCTCCTCCAGGCATAGCAATGTACTCTGCCTTCCAGCCAGTCCCAGTGTTCCTGACATGGACAGCCTCTGTGGCTCCTAGGTCACTACAGGACTGAATCCTTGCCCACTACCAGGCACCCAGAACACATGGCCCATACCTCTCTCTGGCCCTGTCTGGGACTCCCATCTCTCCAGCCCCCTCTAGGGGACTCATGTACCCTGGCTCTATCTCAACACCAGATCCTCACTAAAGATACAGCACCTTGTCAGGCCCCCAACTATCACAAGTATCCTGCTTTTAATCACAAACAACCTGGCCTATCCAAGTTTGAGGCCACAAACAGTCCAGCAGACAGGTGGTCTTCAGATCTCCACCCCAAAGGACACAGTACCCATGGCCACCTGACTGCACCAGAACATTCTGTTGGCTTCATTCTGTCTGACTGATGTGCTAGCAACCCCACAGAAGTATCCCCTACTTAACACTAAGTTGGGCACAGCCTGGTTCTTTGGACTCTCAGGAGGTACCCTTGACACATGGGTTTTCAGTACTTCGTAAGTATCCTTGGCTATAACATAGGACGAATAGACCCCAACAGCAGTAATGTAGCTACCATGAAGTGACTTCACAGAAGACCTGCTGAGGGACAGGCCAGGACCCCAAGCTAAGAGGAGCAGGTGGGTCCTCTCTCAGGAGAGACTGATCTGGGACCCCCCACAAGAACTTAGTAAGGAAAAGCCCAGATTTTTCTGAAGCTGGTGACACCTGCCTGCTGAAACAGCTGAGTGCAGACTCCTGGGACCTCTCAGCCTCAGTTCCAAGAACTCACCCTGCTCCTCTGTCCTCTCTCAGGCTTGATGTTCAGTTCCTCGCATTTCTTCAGAGCAAGTTCCAACTCCATTTTCAGGTCTATGGCTTGTTTTAAGTGTCCACTGTAGACCCCTGCACGGGCAAGCCGCTGTAAAACAAAGGTGACACACATAGGCCCCAGAGAGTCCCCAGAGAGCCTGGTCTGCCCTGGAAGCCCACTGCCCAGGCCCTCCTTACAGGACGGGGCAAAGCTCTAGGGAGAGGGGAACGCTCATCCCCACCCAGCTCAGTGTTCTCGCCTTCCACATCCTTGCTTTGCTAGGTCTTTGAGCCCAAGTTCACTGCTGAAGGCCAGGTACTCAGCCTCACCTGGACCCAGGAGCAAACGGCTGGCAGAAACTTGATCCGGATGAGTTTGAGCGAGTCTCGAGCGGCATGGAGGACAGCAAGGTTGTCTTCATTCTCTTGCACCTTGAGACCATCTAAAACAAGGCATAGTAAGTCACAGAAGGATGCTAAGGCTGGCCATGTAGCCGAGGCCATTAAAACAAGGCATAGGAAGTCACAGAAGGATGCTAAGGCTGGCCATGTAGCAAAGGCCTTTAAGTCCATTGAAAATGTGACTTCAAGCAGGTCCCAGATGCTGGCCAACCCTGAGAGAAAAGCACACTGTCTAGGAAAATATCTGGGGTGACACCAACAATTCTGGCTCTGCATTGAGGCTGCCCCTCATACAACTCCACTGTTTCAGCCATGGCTTCTCATCCAGAGGGCTGGACCTCTCAGGGCCACCTTCTCTTGCCTCTTCTCAGGACTGTCTCCACCTGTTGGCTCCAGGGTCTCAGTGACCCCTGCCATTCTGCCTTTTCTTGACAGGCTCTTCATTTCCTTCAAACACCTGCTAGGCAGGGCCCCCGGAAAGGACCTGTATGCTTACGGAGCAAGGTGCAGTACATTAAGGTATTGCCCTGAAGCTGTGGACCCTGCACCAATCCTTCCCAACAACACCCCACATGGTGAACACATGACACATGTGAGAACACCTGGTCCAACAAAGACAGACAGATGGACAAGTGAGCACCTCTGCCCCCACAAGGCCTGCATGCCAGGGTCAAGCACTACTCTGCCACATCCTTGCCACTGTAAACACAGCAAGAAATCATGCTTTGATCCCATTTTTCTCCTAGGAAGGTGCCTCTGGTAGACCTTCAGGTGTAATGCCCATACAGCTGCCAGGGACTGTGTACCCCTGCTCATAATCTCATTAGTATAGGACTATAATACCAGAGAATCCCATGTAGCTGATTCATGGTGATGGAGGTCTGGCATGATGGCAGGAACCTAGAGCAGAGTTACACAGGAAAGACTAACCACATGGAGGTCCCTCTACCCCTCACAGTCCAGCCCAAGTTCTAAATTCTACCATGGGACAACCTGGTGCCAGGGAGGGAGCTACAAACCTGGCTAGGTGAGAGCATCACACAGAGGCACCCTACAACACCGGCGGCCAGTTACCTGAGGGGAGTTCCACGTCCAGTGTGTACTTGTGGGATCCTAGCCCATGGCTCCTCAGGAACTCCTCTGGGTCGCTGTGCTCATCCTCGTCCCTGGAGCAGTCTTGCATAGCTGTTTGGGCTAGTACCTTCAGACCAGCAACAGATCCTACATGGCATGTAGAGGCAACCAGGTCCTTGCTACAGCATGGCTGCTCTTCATTCTGGGATCCAGGGAGATCAGACTCACAAGAAGTTGCTAGGTCTGGGCTCAAGGTGCAAGGAACATGGCCCTCTGTTATGCCAAATGCCTCACCAAAGAATTTATCCTCTGGGTATGGGCCCAAGTCCAAGGGCACCAGCAGCTTAAAGCAGTTTTCCACTTCTGTCAGGCAGCATATGATTTCATCAGACATTTCTGCAGACATTGAAACAGCTGATTAGTGTGTCATCTTGAACCAGAGAGCAACAGACAGCCAAGACTACTTCCCACGGCACCAAAGGGAAGGTTCATGGTGCCGCCAAGAGAAACCAATGCCCTGGCACAAAAATCGCAACACTTCCAACTATTTAATAAACTATCTAGCACAACAGCTCAGTCTTTGGAGTACATCTCTGATCACGACTATGTGGCAGCTCACAGGAGCCAATGTGACCCACAACCCCAGGCCAACCTTGCACTCAGGACGGTGGTCCCAGAGAGGGCACACTTCCTGCCGGGTCAAGACATGCCATCACTGCTACATACTTGACAGGGTGCCCCCTCCTGGAGCCCTCTAAGTCACCCACAGCACAGCTGTGTGACTGCAGCCTTCCCCAAGGCCTGGGCCTTCAAGCCCACACCCAGGACAGGTGTGTGCAGGAGGTTCTGGACACAAGAAGAACCTAAGACCTGCTTCTGAGAGCAGAGAGCACTGCCCCATCTCACCAGACCTGACTCCCAGGAAGGATGAGGATCTGGGAAAGCAACTAGCAAGAACAGATGTTGGACAGGAGAAGAATGAGCAAGAAGGCCTCTGGCTAGTGGCCAAGTGTAGACTCCTTCCTGGATTCAAACCTGTGTCAGCCTCTCTGTTCAGAGAGTCGTAAGCCAAGCAGCTTTAGGAGACACATGAGCTACAGGCAGCCTGGGAAGACTCAACCCTACCCTGAACCACTCTGTCTTGCAAAGCTGCCTGCGTGGGCTTCGGGCTAGACTGAAGAACAATTAGGGAACAAGCACAAGAAGCCACAGGCGGCAGTTTCGAGGGTTTGGTCTAGGAACTGACCTTCCATCTCCCTCGTGGCCCGTTCAGCACTTTCTTTGTGGATTTTATCCAAGTGCTTCTGCTTCTCCTCTTCTCGCTTCCTTTCTGCCACGGTCCTAGCATTGACATCCCGAAAATCCACCTGAGAATTTGAAAAGGAAGTTTAGGATTGCCTACAACAAACACAAACCCGAGTAAAAAAGACACATTGCCATCAACACAAAGCCAGGATCTTGATGGTTCTTAGTCGACAGCATTTCAAACAGGCTGCCTCATCCTGCCACATCCCGCACATCCAGCACTAAGTGCAACCCTGTTAGGAAGCATCGTGCTTCTCTCCCTGCAGGCCAGGGGTTGCCTGCTAGACCCAGGGGGACACACCACCCAGGAGTGAACTCCAGAGAAAAGCAAGGCCCACCCAATGACAGGGGCATGACAGAATCTGGGGTGGAAGACACAGCGGAACCTGGTGTCCTACTAAGCACAGCACCAGTCAGCACCCATGGCAAGAACTAAGCAGGGCGTACTGGCAAGAATACAGTGTGCCCCAGAAAGGAGAGCCCATCCTAAAGCAGAGGGCATCTAGGAGTGTGACTCTACAGGTTCAGCTCCTCCCTCAGGCAAGTGCAGGTGCAGTTTTCTTTGCCAAGGCTGCTCTGATCTTTAGGGAGCATCCTCCATTCTACTGCATGCTGACCCAGCTGCCTTGCCCACCCAGGTCTGTGTGCCCTGCAAAAGACTCAACGAGAAGAGCTCTTTCACTAGCTAGCCAGTCTCACCCACGCCAAGGAAGCAGACTGCTCTGCCCAAAACCCACTTACCTTTTTGGTGTGTTTTAAGAAGTGGTAGCCCAAGGCTAGCTTCTTATAGGCCTCCCCAAACTTCTCATTCCAACCTTCCACAGCCTGCATGGCTGCTTGCTTTAGCCTCTGGGCTGCCTCCCGTGGAGGTGGCAGGGGATGGTCATTATCTGTGCCTAGTGTGAGCTCTAGGAATTCCTGAAAGTCAGAAACGAGCAGCACTCTGAACTGATGAGACCTGGTGAAGAGCTCATCCACGATCTGGAAGGCCGAGAGGCGTATCTCAGCATGGTCCTGGGTCAGCTGTGTCTTCAGCAGGTGGTAAGCATGACTCAGCTGCTCCTCTGAAGACCTGGGAGCACAAGCCAGCCTCACCAAATGCTCACTCATGAAGGACAAGTAAGTGTCACTCTTTGTGTAGGGACACTACATTTACAAGTGACAGGGACTGTGCTTAGCATCCAACCTTCATTCTTCCCTTCTAAAGCTGAGTGGACATGTTAGTGTCTAAGAACCAAAGGTGCCCACTCCTGTCCTGTTTCAGTACTGGCCTGAGTCAATGGCTAAAGCCGCCATCGATGTGGTGCGGTGGTAAAGCGCCTGGCTAGCATGTGAGGTCTTCAGCTGGATCTCCAGCACTGCAAAGATGAATACCATGGTGGAAACACATAGAAGAACACTTTTTGACATATGAACATTACATTAAGCATCAAGTATAAGGGGCTGGAGAGATGGCTCAGTGGCTAGAAGCCCTAGTACTGGGTTTGATTCCTAGTACTCACATGGAGGCTCATAACTATCCCTAAGTCTAGTTCTAGAAGATCCTACATACTCTTCAGGCCTCCCTGGGCAGCAGGCATGAACATGGTACACAAATACACTCACAAGCAAAACACCCATACACATAAAATAATTAAACCCACAAATGTCAGTGAGTTTTGTTGAAACATGTCTACCCTGGGTAGTCCCCAGCTGCTTTCACAGTTGACATCCACAGGGTGTGCAGGTCCTTCACAGTGCAGCAGTAAGGCAGGAAAGTAGAGCAGAGAGTGGGGTTCAGAAGGTCTTGTACAAAGCCTTACAAGATTAGCTGAAAATCATGCTGGTGCCATTAACACAGGGGCAGAGGTACTCTAGAATGGCTAAGAGTAACCAAAAGAGTCATGCTAGCACTAAAATACACAACCCTGGGTGGAAACTTAAGATGCTGATGAGTCATGTGATGCATGAAGGTGTATATAGAACTGTATATAACAAACATACACAGAAAGCTTGTACTGTGTAAATAAGCTTCTCTTGGAAGTATACTCTTCTTTCCTTTCTAAAGAAGATGCACTACTAGTGTGTGTGTTAGCACAGGTACACACACGCCATGGCATGCATGTGGAGATCAGAAGACGATGTTCAGGAGTTGGTTCTCTCATTTCCATAGCCCACGCATGTTGCCAAGCTTATAACATAAGTGCTTTACCCACTCAGCCATCAGCATGCCAGCTGCTTGAATACGCACACGAAATAATCTGGTTGGTCGTGAGCAGAGGTTAGAAGGTAGCCCTTCATGAATGAACAAAGGTATGTTTCAAAAGTCACACATCAGGGGCTGGGTGTAGTAGCACATACTTTTAATCTCAGCATTCCAGAGGCAGAGCCAAGTGGACCACTATGAATCTGAGGCCAGCCTAGTGAGTTCAAAGCCAGCCAAGGCTACACAGTAAAACCCTGAATCAAAACACAAAAAAGCCGGGCGTTGGTGGCGCACGCCTTTAATCCCAGCACTCGGGAGGCAGAGGCAGGCGGATCTTTGTGAGTTCGAGACCAGCCTGGTCTATAAGAGCTAGTTCCAGGACAGCCTCCAAAGCCACAGAGAAACCCTGTCTCGAAAAACAAAAAAACAAAAACAAAACAAAAAAAAACCATAAAAAAAGAAAGAAAAGTCACATACCACCATGTCCTGTGGCAACTCCCTGACAAGGACAATAAGGTTTTTTTTGGTTTTTTTTTTGGTTTTTTGAGACAGGGTTTCTCTGCATTGTTTTGGAGACTTTCCTGGAACTTGCTTTGTAGACCAGGCTGGCCTCGAACTCACAGACATCCGCCTGCCTCTGCCTCCCGAGTGCTGGAATTAAAGGCGTGCGCCACCAATGCCCAGCAGACAAGAAGTTTCAAAGGAGCCCATTAAACCACACCCACACGTCCCTCAGCGATCTCTTTTATCTCCCCATTTCGCTTGCCCCAATGCTTAGGTGATGGCAGGCATAGGGGAGAGAGGGTGCTGGGTGGATGCTCAGAGACTCAATTATGCAAGCATCTGTCCAGCTGGCTCGGGGCAGCAGTGGCTCCAGTCTGGGATCTATCTGGTCTCTAGCTCTCTTGTATGCTGCTGCCTCCTGGTACTTTCCTGCACCACGGAAGCCCTGCTTGCCTCT
This sequence comes from Mesocricetus auratus, assembly GCF_017639785.1. Taxonomy (NCBI): domain Eukaryota; kingdom Metazoa; phylum Chordata; class Mammalia; order Rodentia; family Cricetidae; genus Mesocricetus; species Mesocricetus auratus. The sequence continues at coordinate 13,594,633 of NW_024429190.1, read as the reverse complement.
CTCCAGTCCTGCCCTTCTTTTCAGAACTCCTCACTAGCAGCTCTGGACATCTAGATAGCTTCCCGGTGCCAGCCGTTTCCTATCCTCTTTTGCCTTGTCCTTCCTGCTCATTTACAGTGTGATGGGCTCGGGGCTATCCGAATCCCTCAAGTCTCCTGAGGACTGTCCACACAAGTCAGAGGGGAGTATCTTCCTACACCCACAGGCTGCTCCGAGTCTCTCCTCTTAAGATACACCCTTGGGTGCCTGGCTACAGAGCATCCTCAAGAACTGAAATTATGTTTGATCCTGGGCTGTAAAATGGCTTGGCAGGTGGATGTGCTTACTGGGTACGTCTGGAGATCTGAGTTAGATCCCTGGAACCCACACAAAGGTGGAAGGAGAGAACCAACTCCACAAAGTCGTCCTCTGACCTCCACAAGGGTACAGAGATACCCCACAGACACCTGTTTGAACCACATGTGCACTAACGTGCGCACATGTACAAATAATACATTTCAAAAATGTAAAGAAACAAATTCGATCCTGAGAACTTAAAGAAAAAGAGGCTAATGTTTTACTGTGCCATCCTCTGTTCTCAATATAGACTGGCTGGTAGGAAGTTTAGCCAAGAATGAAGGATCTAAACTATTTGTACTCCTGAAAAAAAGTAGAGGATCTGGAAGGAAAAGAGGAAGTATACCAATAGATTATTTACCCAAACTCTCACCTCTGTCCATTCTGAGTGAATACCTTCCCTGATCAGGAACCCACTAATTGGGATCATAACGGCCAGCAGGCACCCACAGATGTAGACTGGAGATTGAAAACCTCCTTAAGGGATGAAAAGTTAAGAAACCTGTCAACTACAATAAAACCAGAAAAGCTGCTCCCTGTCTTAGTTTCTTCTCTATTGCTATGCTAAGACACCACAACCAAGGCAAGTTTATTTTGGTCTTAAGAGTTTCAGAGGGTTAGAGTCCACAACATTAGCTGAGAGTACACACCTTAACCCACAAGCAGGAGGCAGAGAGAGCTTGGGGATAGCACAAGGCTTTTGGAGCCACAATGCCTGCCCCAGCGACACACCTCCTTTAACAATAAAAATTGAGGTGCCTCAGGAAATTATTAATGTGGTTGGGAAATGTTAAATTTCTTTCCAATATAGTTTGTTCTCTGCATGTCCTGATTGTTGAGTTTGGTTTTGGTCAACTTGACACAAGTCAGAATTATCTGAAAAAAATCTCAGTGGAGACAATGTCTCCAGATTGCCTGTGGACAAGAAAGTCTGAGGGGCATTTTTAAATTAATATTGAAGTAGGAGGGCCCAGCCCACTGGGGGTGACCCACCCCGGGCAGGCAATCCTAAACTGTGTAAGAAAGCAGACTGAACAAGCCATAGGGAGGAGGCCACTAGGCAGCATCCTAAGTGGTCCTGCTTCCTTCCTCCTTCCTACTTCAAGCTCCTGCCCTGATTTCCCTCCGGGTACAATGTGGTCAAGTTTTAAGATGAAATAAACCCTTTCCCCTGCAAATTGCTTCTGGTCATAGTGATTTTATGACAGTAATAGAAAAGCAACTAAAACACAGACTGAAGCAATAATCCAGGGTCCCTTACTAAACAAACTTGTATATAACCAGGGTTGGTGGGAATGCTCAAAAGTCAAAGGAGCTAGTGTTTTCTGCTTCATTGCCTGCCTCCAGGTTCCTGCCTTGACTCCCTGTCCTGATAGACTATAAGATGTACAATGATATAACCAATTTCCCTCCAAGTTCCTTTTGGTCATGGTGTTTACCACAGCAACAGACACCAAATGGGATCAAGGCCATTGGCTGTAGTCAGCATGTTACTCTTGTTTGGGCATTTTTAATTTCTTTTCTTCTAATGTCTTCTAAGATACAGCAATTTCAGTGTAAACTGGAGAATCCAAACTCTCCTCCGCAGTCACTAGATAGCAGTTTTGTGATCCCTCTTACCTGCCCTGAGATATCATGGAAGTAGTTACAGATAATCATTTTTTTAACTTAAAAAATTATTGTTGTGTGTTTGACTCATGATATGTGTGTGTGGTGTGCATCCGTAACATGCATGTGGAGACACAAGGACAACTCTGTGGGGCTGGTTCTCTCCTCCCACCTTCACAAGGGTAGGAGGATTAAACTCCGGTTGCCAGGCTCGCACAGGAAACCCCTCACATCTTAACAGATTTCCCTTCTTTGGCTCCCTTTCTTCCCTAAAGGGTCCCTAAAACCACAGATCCCAGGTGGAACATGAGGCCCAGGCAGCCTTGTATAATGCTTACATAATTAAAATACACCCCTGGGGGATTACAATGCTAATGAGGCATTGTCTTATTACTTTTCTATTGCTATGATAAGACACCCAATCATGCCGGGTGGTGGTGGCGCATGCCTTTAATCCCAGCACTTGGGAGGCAGAGGCAGGTGGATCTCTGTGAGTTCGAGGCTGGGCTGGACAGACAGCCTCCAAAACAATACAGAGAAACCCTGTCTCGTAAAACCAAAAAAAAAAAAAAAAAAAAAAAAGACACCCAATCAAGGAAACTTAGAAAAGAAAGTTTACTGGGGCCTATGGTTTCAGAAGGTGAGTCCATGATCATCATGGTAGGAAGGTGTAATGCTGGGGCAATAGCTGAGAGCTCACGTCCTGAGACAACATGAAGCAGAAGGAAAGCTAACTAGGAATGGAGTGAGCTTGTAAAACCTCAAAGTCCGCCCCCAGTGACACATCTCCAACACGGCCACACCTCCTAATCCTTCCCAAAGGATTCCACCAACTGGGGGCCACACATTCAAACATATAAGCCATTCTTATTCAAACTACCACAGATGTGGAATGCTTGAACTAGTAATACTAGAATTACAACAGATGGAGCAGGAAAAGCTCACAATAAGATAACACAGGAGCCTAACTCTTTGCATAGCAGGGATGTTGGAGACGTTAAACTTTCTCCCTTCTCTAGCCAGCTTCCTCCTATGGAAGGGTATTCATTCTTAATAAATTCTCTTGCTTTACTTGCTACCATCCACATGTCTCTGTTCAAGTCTTTGTTCTGAAACACAAAAACCCAGAACCCCTCCAGAGGTGTCCTCTGAACCCAAGTGTCAGTGCAAAGCCCTAGCCTCTTCTAAAGTGGAAGTGATACAGTCCTCTGGGTGGCTCCTCTTTCTCTCTACAACACCCTGTGTAATCAGAGTTTACAGTTTTTCTGGGTGTGCAGCAAAACCAGGTCTGGACTAGAGGTGTGAGGATCCAGGAATCATGACTGCCTGCCCCTGTCACCTGGCAGCATGCACCCAGGCAGTGCCCTGGCCAGCCCAGGGTTCTAAGACTGCTATGTCACTACGTAGAAGGTGCAAAAGGGCTTCAAGAGAAAAACTCCATCCTCTTTCTCACTGTTCCTCTGAAGGGGAAGACAGGGCTCTTCTGCCTCCCTCTTCTCTTCCCTTTCTCCATCCCCTCCCCTTTCTAATAAAACTTCCCAGTTAAGCTCCGTCTGCCTGGTGTGTCTGTGGAAGCCGCCGAGGTCCCCTTCACGCAATATTATAACAAGAGGTTTTATTGAAATGTAAATATTCTACCACTTCATTAAGAATCACTTAAGTTTTCTCCTTTTGTGACCAAGGCAATGGAGAATTTTGCTTCCTCACTAAATATGACTTCCTGAAGTGGCAAGGGAGGGTGCTTCCTTTGGAGGGACTACTAAGGATAAGAACAACTACCTTAAAACAGAGAGAACACTGATGTCACATGCCTATAAACCCAACCCAGCCCCTGGTAAGTGGAGGCAGGAAGATTAGAAATGCACAGCTGGCCTTAGCTACACAGTAAGAGGTCAACAGGGGTTACATAAGACTCTTGTCTCAAATAAAGAAAAAAGAAAGGGAGAGCAGGGGTAGGGGTAGCTCGGTGGCACAGTTCACCTGTGGTGCTTGGGGGGAAGGACAGGCAGGCGGGCACTCATTCAATCACACTCCTTACTCCAACAGTGAAGAAGGTACTATACTTTTACTGGCATAGTATTGTTGCTTTATAATATCTGGAAATGGTCAGAGGCACCAAGCTTAGAGACTGGGCTACATTCTGGACCAATGTGCCCTGAGATTACAGCCCCAGAACTCTTTTAGTGGTTTTCAGATTTCTTACACAAGGTCCCACTATGTAGCCCACCCTGGCCTGGAACTCATGACCCTCCTGCTTCCATGCCCTAGTGGTCAGGTAACTCCTTCCCAGGTGGTGAAGGCAGGAGGCGGCAGAGATGTACAAGCGGGCGGAGAGGTTCAAACAGTGTGGGTGCTCAGTGGGCCAGTTATTTTACACGTTTAACCTAAATACATACTTGCAAATTTTCTTCAGTTCCTTCATTTTCTGAGCGTTCAGCTGGGGTTCTCCTGACGTTGTGAGCTCCTCTATTAACTGTGAGAGTTTCTGGTCCATATCTAGAAACGAGGAACGCGGAGACGCAGGACGAACATCCATCGCTTCAGTCTTGCTTACTGGGGGCCTCTAAGTACTGGGGACTATGGCAAGGGCCCTAGAGTGTCTCTGAAGGATGCCTCCCAGGCTAAGGAAGCTAGCTAGCTCGTTACCACCGAAGGCCATCAAGACCTTCGACGGTAACTAAGGTTCTGAAGATGAGACTAACTCTGGCGCTCTACAGTCAGCTGTGCGGGAGTCGAAGCCGAGCTGGTACTGGCTCTTATGGGAAAATGTCACTTAAATTACACTCAAACTGGCCCTCGCAAGCTGGCCTCCAGGATACTCGCTGTCTGCAAGCGACAGCCTTGGACTACGGCAGGGGAGACGGATCCGTCCCTGTGGGCCGAGGATCTGGCCGGTCACGATCCTCAGTGCGCCGCACTCGCTTGCCTGACCCTCAGCCTCAGGAAACCTAGTACCGGCGTTGTGCTGCTGCTGTGACACAGACCGCCGGATGCGGCAGCTCGCTTCGCCCACCTTTTCCGGTGGTGGCAGAGCTCTGTCACAAGCCCCAGAGCGCGGTAGGCATACAGTCACGAAGGTCCGCGGCGCAGGAGCGGAAGTCATCTTGACGGGTTACGAGACCGCCCTCGTCCCGCCCCTTCCCGACAAGGCCACCGCCAGTCTCAGTCATTTGCTCGAGTGGCTCCATAGCGCAGGCGCGAGGACGCAGCGACGCGGTGACGCAGATGCGTCTCCAGAGGGAGGGGTAGTTCTGGAAGAACTACGCGCGAGAAAAAGGAGGCGGGAGGGCGCAGCAAGTTCTTAAAGGGGAGGTGGCTTCCGGACCCCAGTCTGAAACCGAGGCGTAGAAAGAGGTTTTGATCTGGGCATCAGTTTCTTGGCCACCAGGAGGCTCGCGGCCTATGCCCCTGTACATCTGCTAAGAAAGCTCAGAAGGGTGTCTGGGCGCTAAGTCCGGTGGGAAGGGGTTGGCCCACCTGCCTGACCGGGTCAGCTGTCCACCCCCCGAGGCCGGGCCATCGTAAGAGGCACAGTGCCAGGCTGCGCCAGGGTAGTGGTGGTTGCATTGATTGGGTAATTTTAAGTGTCTCGGTGTAGCGTGATTTTAAAAGATGTGAAGACTCACGGCTGAGCTGCTTGCTCCCTTCCCTATAGCTTCACTATGTCCTCTTGCCGGCCTAAAAGCTGCTTCAGTCCATCGGTTGCGCAGACCCTAGTCACTGTCACTTCATCCCTCCTTCAGCTCGCTCTGTCTTTTAGAGTCAGCCTGTCAGTTCCTGCTTTACCCAGCAAAGAAGCGGTGTACACGGGCCTTCCCTGCCTACCCTACCTTGGGCCCCTGGTTCTCCACCCAAGGAGCGGGCATTCAACAAGTTCGCGTGTATTGCAGGTCTTTTTGTTTTTGTTTTTCCTGGATTGGATTTGAGCACTGTGTACCTACTGCCCCACCCACCTATCCTGAATTTGGGCCAGTGACCAGAGTCAACTGGACTTTTCTTCTCACTGCGTTCAGTGTATGAGGATCTGACAGACCAACTTCAGAATATGTTCAGGAGCTGAGCTCTTCCCATCCCCTCGTGGTCACAGCCAGGTCCCAGTCTCAGTACACTCGTGGGGTCACGATTGTGGCCTGGTGCTTTCCCACTTCACATGCTCATACAAAGATAAGCCACAGATTTGCCCCCCCAAAAAAACTGGAAAAGAATGACATGTCTTAAGATATTTTTATTACATTTATGTATTGGGGGTTAGAAGGTAGGTTCTCTTGTGGAGTCGGGACAAGTTGTGAGAGCTAGTTCTCTCCGCCAAGTGGGTCCTACCACTCAAGGTGAAGTTGCCAAGTGTGATAAAGTACCTTTACCAGCTGAGCCATCTCAGGAATTAGAATGTCTTTTAAAGTAGTAAGAGAAAAGGGCCAGTCAAGCCAGACTTGTATACATGTGCAGCAAGGCATCCTTCAAAACCTGAGCTTGCTGCAATCAGGAGCAAGCAGTTGCATGCCAACAAGTTACAGGGAGTCTTTTCTGAGAAGGAAATGATACTAGATGCAGACTCTGAGCAACTGAAGAACTAACTGTAAATGGTAATTTCAAATTTCTTTTATAAGCCACAGTTCAATAGATTATGAAGTTTAATATTCAGGAAAATTATGGCAATAGTTACTCAAGTAACATGGAGAGAAAAAATGGTAATATCTATTCCAAGAGTTGTGTTCTTAGATAAATCGGTACACTACTTGAAGGTACACTGTGATAAAGTCACATAGAATAATGACCCTTCAGTTGATGACAGACCAAATACAACACCTAAAGACATAGCAGGCTTTTAAGTATTCTATGATCACAGAACAATGTAACTGCCTAATGTCCTATTTCTCAGAACATACCAACACCATCAAGTGAACCAACCCCTAAAGTAACAAAATGAGTTAGATGTTAGATGCAAAAAGCCTGGGCTAGTGTAGCTCACCGGTAGAGCATTTACCTAGCATATATGAGGCCTTAGATCTACACAAACGCACGCACGCACACACACACACACTGGGACATCCCTATTAAGACTGCAAGCAATGGTACAATGGGACCAATTTAAAATAAAATGAATACAGGTGAAAATGAGAACAGAACAGAGACATAGGAAGCAAGTAGCAGACAAAAGACTTAAGTCTAACAGATACTTTGTTAAAGACAGGCCTGGTGGCACCTGCCTTTAATCCCAGTAATCAACTTTAATCATTACTCAGGCAACAAGGGCAGGTGGATGTTTTTAAGTTCAATGACAGCCTGGTCCACATTGTGAGTTCCGCAACAACCAGAGCTATTTAGGGAAACCCTGTCTCAACAACAATAATGGCAAAAGCCTGTATGGGGGGAGGGGGTTTTATTGGCCCTCAGGCCAACAATTCATAGCCTACCTCTGGCACTGAGATTTTCATTCAATAACCTAATTGTTCTTTTTTCCACCCACACAGGCATCTTCATTCAAAGTGTCTAAATGCTGTTTTTTTCTGTTCTTCCAGATGCTTTGCTGAACTCAGAGGCTAGCATTAAATAGTGGGCCCTTTATACAAAGGGTGGACAGGGGTTCTGAAGCTGCACAGCCTTTGACTCACAGCAAGTGAGAATTGGTCTTGGGACTCAGCAACTATGAGGAAACTACAAAATCCAGCAAGATCTAAAAAAATAAAACAAAAACAAAAAACCATCACTTGCACAGGTTTTCTGTCAAAAGAGCAATGTAGGGTACAGCAGTTTTGGGTACAGCAGCATAGATTAGAGGCACCATTCTGAACTCTAACCCTCCATGATCCATCTAGTCTACGCAATCATACTTTCATGTTCAAAGAGCCTGGGCTGGAGAGGTGGCTTAGCAGTTAAGGGCACTTGCTTCTCTTGCAAAGAACCTGGGTTCAATTCAAAGCCAACACCCACATGTGAATTGTGGCTCACAAGTGTAACTCCAGATCCAAGCGATCTGATCCCCTTTTCTGGCCTCTGTGGGCATTGTATGCATGTGGTACACATCCACCTGTATACGCATACAGGCAAACAGTCAAACATGCATACAGGCAAACACTCACACACGTCTTTTTTTTTCTAAATAGGTCTTGGGGTGACACAGTAATCTATCATCAACTTTATAGGCTCTAATTTACTCAAATACATTTCTCAAACAGAATTCTCCAAGTGGTTGTGCACACGGTGTATCCCAGCAGTATTACCTTCCTGTTCTAATTTTTAAATATTTTGTTAAAAATGCATGTATGTGCACCGTGTGTGTGTACCTGGTGCCCTAATTTATCAGACATTGGATTCTCTAACTGGACTCACAGATGGTTGTAAAGCACCATGTGGGTTCTGGGGCCCAAACCTGGGTGTGTTCTGCAGGAGCAACAAGTGTTCTTAACCACCGACCCTTCTCTTCAGCTCCCAGCTCTGCATTTTTAAAATTTATTTAATTTTATTTTATGTACATTGTGGCATGAGGGCTTCATATCCCCTGGAACTGGAGTTATAGACAGCTGTGAGCTGCCATGTGGTTGCTGGGAATTGAACCAGGGTCCTCTGGAGGAGCAGCCAGTGCTCTTAACCACTGGGCCATCTTTCCAGCCTCCCAGTTTTTTTTTTTAAAGATTTATTTATTTATTACATATACTGTGTTCTGCCTACATACCAGAAGGGGGCACCAGATTGAATTGTAGATGGTTGTGAGCCATCATATGGTTGCTGGGAATTGAACTCAGGACCCCTGGAAGAGCAGTCAGTGCTCTTAACCTCTGAGCCATCTCTCCAGCCCCCCAGTTTTCTTATAGGAGGAAAATACAGTGTACTAACAAGAGTGGGAAAGAATTACTCACCCACAAAATAAGCTTAGTCCTTTTTGCTAGTACTGTTCTGTGTTCATCTGTTGCTGCTGCTCGTTCCTGGTGTCTGCCATAAATGGAAGTACAGTTGTCCCTGGTATCCACTAAAGCCCAAGTTTTGCTTATTAGTAAGGACCAACAAACGTAATTCAATGCGGGGCCTCAGACCACCCTGCATGGCCCTCACCTGCAGGCAACATTGACCATCTTGTTAAGGGTGTAGTGGAGATTTGAGAGCTGCTACCTCCACAGCAGTGGGAAAGCACTAATGCCTCATTAAGTCTCCAGCTTCCATGTGTGCACACCTATACACACACAACTGTCGTTTGAATGAGACTCATAGGCTCATATTTGAATGCTTGGTCTCCACTTTCAAGTGTTCAGGATCAGGTGTGGCCTTTTTGGAAGATGTGTGTCGCTAGGGGTTTAAGAGTCCACACCACCCGTAACTATCTCACGATGTGACCATTCCAGTACTGCTCCTGCACACGTGCCTGCTGCCCAGCCTTCCACCATGATGGTCACAGACACTAATGCTCTGGAGCTGTGAGCCCTCAAATTAAATGCTTTCTTCTATAGGCCGCACCATTCAGTGTCTTACGGCAATAAAATTAAGACAAAAACCTTGCAAATCAGTGTCTTTATTTTGTCTCATTATTTCCTACCAAATCAGAGGCTAACATAGGTAATGTCACCTGCATGAGCTTTCCCACATGTCGTTCTTCCCTCATGCAAGTCCCCTTAAGGCCGACAGCTCAGCTTCAGTTGTATGTCCTATCACCCAAGGCAGAACCCTGTAACTGTCGCTAAGCAGAGGACCAAGCCAACATATACCACACACAGAAAACCAAGGCACCAGCAGACCAGAAGGCATTCCATTTAAGTCCAGCTTGGTGAACCAATGGGTTTATTTGGATTACTTACAGAACATAAGAGACTTGAAGGCAGCTACAGGACCAAGCAGTCCTCAAGTAACTTAAAAGCAGCTATAATACCCCCACTCCCTTACCTGTTTACCCTGTATAATCTGGCACCTTCCCTCTTTCCCCAAGACAGTGTTAACATGCTTAATCACATGGAAGCTGTCTGCATGTGACTGCAGCTGCTCTAAGGATGGTAATGACCACACCAACACAAAGGACCGCTACACTGCAAGGAAGCACAGAAAAGTCCCGTCATTCTGCTACCACTTCTCATGGGTGCCATGGGTGGAAGTAGAAGGCCCCAGATAGGCTATGGCTCCAGAATGAGCACAGAGAATGGCACTAGGTCCAGAGGCCCCCCATATAGAGCATAAGGTAGCTCCAGAGAGCACTGAAAAGCAGTGGGAACCACAGACAAAGTCTACCCCTACCACGGTTTGAACTGAGGCACATGTGTTTGGTTCCACTGGCAGAACTGAGTGATGTGGCCAATGCAGCTGCCACGCAGGAAGAATCAGAACTGCAGAGTTAAACAGAGAAGGGCACACAACGTCCTGAGTGGTATGAGGAAGTGGACACTCAGGACACCTGCTTGCATCTTTACCCGAGCAGTGGTTCTCAAGATCCCCCAAAACAGAGACAACAGAAATTGCTATCAAGGTCCACTTTGGTCATCCAAAAACCTGCAATGCTCCAGCTCTGGCCAGCAGGAGCCAGCTGTTACCTTAGGCCTCTTGGTATTTATACCCTCATCCCTCAGAAGAGCCCCTTGGAGATTAGCAGTCTAAGTTGTGTATAATGGACCAGGATAGGTGTGCCAAGTCCTCCTCAATATAGTGATAGGACAAACCCAGGGACCATATAGGCAGAGTGAGCAGAAGAGACCTAAGGTCTTACAAACACCTCACACAAAAAGATGAGAAATAGAAAGCTATTTTATTAACACGCTTTACATTTACAGTTCATTAGCTAATCAACATCAACATGCAAAAATAAGCGCTAGATACAAACCTCTACAATATGGTTGAATGTGAATTACAATGGTTCATCTGTTCTGAAAACCCGTCAGTACTTATTTTAGCTCGACTATCAGTTTTCTGTAATGAAAAGCATTTACACTCTAGGACTACGGAACCACCTGGCAAGGCCTCTGCAGAAACTCGGTCCAGTGGCTTTCCCGTGAATACATTCTCAAAGCAGGAGATAAAGCGGTGCTGGAAGGTGAGATATTGAACCTGTGCACAGGCACAGCCTCAGACACCCTGGCCATGTGGGCAGAGCCTCCTCAAGTAGCAGCCCAGGCATGTGAGGTGCATGGTGCTTTGGCAGCAGCTAGACAATGAAGTCAGGAAAGGCCTTGGCACCATGTCACAAGTCACTGCAGCCAACCTGGTGTGGCCAACACTTTGCCCAGGCTGTGGCCAACAGGAGTCGGCAAAGGACCAGCCTGCTCCTCAAGCTCCCCTGAGTCCCATCACTAGTAAAAGGAAGGAAATGGAGAAACACAGGGAAATAACCGATGAACCAATTCCTACTTCTGAGATGCTCTGGATTTCCTTGGTGTTCGGGTCACACTGTAGAGAAGTCTCCTTTGAGAGGTGCAAGAATTTGCAGAGGCATCAGTCGACTTATGTTACAAAATCCTACCAATCAAACGCTGTTCTCAAGCACAGACTTATTAAATCTCACTTCTGCTTTCTCTAAGAGTATTTGCCGTTGCTCACTGATCTTTGGTCGCAAGAAACAAATGCCGAGGCAGGCTGGGGTCTGGGGTCAGGGGTCAAGGTAGGAGGGTATGGCTCCCACCCACCACAGCCTCTGGCCGGAGGCGTGCACATGGCAACGCAGGGCCTACATGATATATACTTTCTCAGCTTGGGAGAAGTGGAAGACTTCTTTGGTTCTTGGGCAAACAACTTTATCATCTTGACGGATAGAAAGCAGAGACTGAAAAACAAGACCAGAGTTAGGCATTAAAATGAGAAAATCCCGCACAAAGATCTGAATTAGAGTTCATTCCAAATAAGCTACCATAATGTCCTTAGACTAACAAATAAGCCACCAAAGAATCAACCATCTTAATCTTATTTTTAACTTTTAGATTTATGTGTAGGAGTATTTTGCCTGAATGTACACACACGTGTGCCTGATTGCTTGTGAAAGTCAGAAAAGGGTATCAGATCCCATGAAACTTGAGTTACTCATGGAACTGGAGTTATGGATAGGTGTGAGATACCATGCAGATGTTTGGAACCAAACCCAGGTCTTCTACAAGAGCAACAAATGTTCTTAACCACTGAGCCATCTCTTCAGCCTAAAGCCACCTAATCTTACAAAGTCACTTGAAGACACACCTGTCAAAGTTGTTCAAAGTGTTGCTACACCCACCCTGGTGTCCCCTTATGCTCCACACAGTTGCCCTGCCCAACCCAGCCTAGCCCAGAGCCCTGATCATCCGGGTCCCTCACATTGTAGCCATAGACATAGCCATTAGGCAGCATCATGGGTGGGTTGTTCTCATTCATCACGTCACCAGAGATCTTGCAGACCAGGCGGGAGTTGGCACAGTGAGCCATGGGCAGGGGCTGTGCCAGTTTGTTCAGAGAGCGGCTGCACACAGGGCAGTCAGGGCTCTTGGAGCTGCCATCCTCCTTGTAGCACTGTCTGTACACATGATTAAGAAAAGGTTGTACCAACGAGGCAAGCAACAAGGCAGGCATGTTGTGACCATTGCTATCTAGACACAGGGCACTCTCATGACCAAAGGGACACCGTGCAGAACACAATATGGCTATCATGGAAGGTAAAAAGAATGCTATAGCCATTCAGTAACAATGGTCACCAAGACCCGACTCAAGACAACCCACTAGCATGGCTACCCAGGGGTGCCGTGCACCCTTGCTGGCATTCTCACGCAAGTGTGAGGCAGGGATGTGCTGGAAACTGTCAGAAGGTGGCAGACAAGCACAGGCTTATTCTCCAGTGTCCACCAGAGATGGTGAGAAGGATGGGCCTTGAGCCTCGGCTTGGAGCACAGCACAACAGGTACCAGCTGTGATCCCAGATCAGCCACTACTTTATGGGATGGCCAGTCACACACAGAAAAGGGATGGCTACATGCTGCAAACAGGCCAGCATGTAAGGCACAGGTTCAGCCTGAGAGGTGGAGTTTAGTCACACAATAGATCCAGGTAATCCACATGAGTAGGCTGGGACAGACCCACAAGAGATGAGGTCAACCTGAGTTCTGACTACAGGAACCATATAATGGGTGGGAGTCAAACATATCTGGGAAGGTCAGCCACACAAAGGATGAGAATCTACCATGGTGGGAGCGGGGGATTCATCCCAAGAAGGATTAGGTCAGCCAAGAAAGAGGGAGTCATACAAGGGATGGGTCTGTCACCTGCAGGGCTCAGTATGCCAAATATAAACAAAGAAGGGATCAACCTTTCTTGTCAGGAGGCTGTCCTTGCCAGAGCCTTGACCATTATGAGTCAAGCTGGCTGGACAGCCAGGGCTTGGGTCTTAAGGACTCTTGGGAAGCCTGTATCAGGTACATAGCAACACCATGAAGAGTACACCGACCAAGTAAAGACCAAGTGTGGGTCCTAGGCTCTCTCAACCTTTACCCCCAGAGGACAAGGTGGAACAAGGAGGATACGGTGTCTTTATTGCTGAGAGTCCAGCCTGCAGGGTGAGGGTGAAGACAGAGCTGTTTCCTAGCTGGTGCAGTCGGTAGTTGTCATATCGGAACTGCTGGATCAACATTCGCCACCGGGCTGGGTCCAGAAGGTCCTGAAAGACAACGAGGAAGTGCTGGGATCCTCCCCTGGCAGTTACTGGCAGGCCCAGTCAGTACAGATGCCCCAACAGCCATTGCAAGACTGCTGCTGGATTAATGTTCCAGAACACTCCCTGGTGTATCCTGTGGTTTTACAACTATAAAATAGAATCACAGAGAATAAAAACTGAAAGGGAGGTCACTCCAGAGAAGAAATGCTAGACAGATGACAGCAGATGATCTCAGCCCCGAAGAACTGTGCCTGGTTAATGTGTGTCTTAGGCACAGATAAAGAACATGTACAAGAGCAAAGGAGGTAAAAACTAAGCATCATTAGGTCACAACACACTCCAGTTCCACCTTTCTATAAAACACCGTTCTCAGTATTACTTCTATAAAAGCAGTCTACGGAGGATAGTGCCTAGGATGGGAGGTTCTCATAGAAGGAATAGCATCAACCTTCAGGATCCTTCTCCTCAGGCCAGACCACTACTCCCTCTGAAGGAAGCTTCTCTGCCTTCCTCACTAGTGTCCTGGTTTTTCTCTCCTTAATTTACAAAAGCCATTCTTTCAGTTTTCCGTTTTAGCTTGCTGTACCCTAAACTGCCTGACTGTCCTAAGACAAAGGTTTCCAGTATTATCTTGGTCTTTCTCTTTCTGGTCACCAAATTTCTGTCACTGACAGAACTTGATAAGCTATCCCTGTTACCCTGCTGATCCTGATCCACTAGGAATCTTCTTCCTGTAGTCACTGGTGGGACATCAGGTATGCCCCATCCCTCCCTGTGCTATGAGGCCCTGCATCAGAGAGAGATGGTTCATCTTCTAACTCAGATGCCTCAGGCCCAAACCAAACCTTCTCCAATGCACTAAAGACAAGTTTATGACACCAGTTTAAAAATGAGTTTAAGACATTCCTGGCATGCTGGCCTGATGGCATTTCAATACACAACGCCCCATACCTCAAAGCTGAGCAGGTTTACTAGGACCCAGAGCAAATCCAGCATCTTCAAAAAGGTATTAACTGGGTCTACTCAGGCATGCTGGCACTGTGGGTGAGCCTGCAGGGCAGACTCAAAAGCATCTGACAGAGACTAGGTTCAAGGCTCAGGGAACAAAGTATACAACTCTATGAACAAAGCCTGTGCCTAATGCCTTCAGAGGTCCTGGCTTGGTGAGGCTGTACTCAACAGAGGTAAAAGCCACAGGATGCTCACTCAGCAGGGCACAGATACCCCAAAGTGAGGCTCAAGTTTGTACAAAGCTGTCTGAGCAATGGATTGTGACCACATCTTATTCAAAACCTCCCTCACCAATGGCCAAGAACAGAGGGCTGAAAGCAACAGCCTGCACCAAGGAAAAAGACGAGGGACAGCCAAGGAAGGGCAAGATCACCACCACGACCCTCTAGTGCTCTTTAGACCCAGAACTCTGGCCTTTCAGAAAAAGCAAGGAGGTCATAGAGAACAGAGCAGGAGACAGGCTGAGGACATGGCAGAAAGACTACAGGAAGAGAACACCAAGGAGGGGTGGCAGGGTGTGGAGACCCAGAGCCTGGCAAGTTGAAGCCTCCTGACCTTTACCACAAACTCTGCACCAGCTGGATGGGAATAAAGCAAGAAAAGCATAGCTGGGTAGGACAAGCTTTGAGGTTTGGAGAAGTGACAACAGATGGACCCTCAGGAGCTGGCCAGCACCCTCTAATCCATCCCAATGGACCCTAGACAGCAGGGTCATGAACATTACCTTGTATGGGGAGATGTGTGTATCTGGCGGGAAAGCCAACATGCCCATGACCTGGCGGACCTCATCCAGCTGGCTCCCTTCAGCCTGACTGAAGTGCTTTCTTGCATGTCTGCAAAACAACAGTTTAGCACATTTAAGTTTGTATTCCCAGCTTTTCAATAATTAATCTCTTAAACAATCAAGTCAGAGGTTAAAAGACGACTTGTAAGAGTTAGTTATTTCCTTCTATTATGTGGATCCCACAGGTTACACCCAGGCTTGGAGGCAAGTGCCTTTACCTGCTAACTCTCTAATGCCCAAATCTCCAATTTTTTTTTTTTTTTTTCTGAGACAGGGTTTCTCTGTATTGTTTTGGAGGCTGTTCTGGAACTCGCTCTGTAGACCAGACTGGCCTCGAATTCACAGAGATCCACCTGCCTCTGCCTCCTGAGTGCTGGATTAAAGGTGTGCACCACCAACACCTAGCTCAAATCTCCAATTTTAAGGATCTGGACTAACAGGTCCTTCAGAGTCTGGCGCAAAGTAATTCCATCCCAGAAGATGTCCTAGGTGGGGTCTGAGGGGTCAAGACACCAGGAAATGGGTTCAATTAATGCTAGAAATACTGCCTGAGCCCTCAAATGATTCCAATTGCCCTGAGTGCTTACCTTTCAGGCCCAGGGACTTCCAGTCCAGCATTTTCAATTCTAAGTTGTTTAGAGCAACTCAGGCCCACAGATGGACTTCAAGGCCTATCTAGCCCATCATGTCATGCAAACACACACTGTGGCCTTTCACATGAGCCTATTTTACCTGGAAGGGCTGGGCAGTCAGGAGGAATATGGGACTCTCCTCTGCTGCCACTAGCCCTGATGGCCTTAGGTTTCATATCTTTCCACAAGGCCTTATATGCTGTCATATCTTATACACCCCGAGTCCCTCTTGCAGAACCAATCCCTCTAACCTGTAGCCAGTGACACAGCAGAACCCACAGAACCAAATGATCATGTCAGCCCTGTGCTAAGTCAGAAAAACAAACAAACAAAAAGAGCTAGAAGGCCCTGGGAACCTGAGGCAGCGTTGAGTATGGTTAGATAGAAAATAAAGTTAGTAGACAATGTCACCAAGCAGCCCCCAGGGAGTAGCAAGATGGCCACAAAGCCAGAGGAGTAGAAGGTACATGCAGGGCTAGAATGCAACCACCTGGTCTACAGAGCTTCCTGCTCAACAGAAGCAGTGAGCTGAGACCAGTATCAGGCCTAGGACTCTGACATCCTAATCCTAGGGTAAAGGAACCAATCTGACTTTAACAATCACGGACAGTATAAGAAAAACAAAACAGTTTGTCTCTTCATCGTCTCCTGAGAGCTATAGGTTGAAAGCTTGGCTGTCAGCCTATGGCAGGATTTGAGGAATCACAAAGTTTAGAGGGTGGAGCCCACTGGGGTAAGTTAGTTCACTTCCTGGCTGGCCTGGAACTTGCTATGTAGACCTGGCTGTCCTCAAATTCACAGGGACCCACTTGCCTCTGTCTTCTAAGTACTAGGATCAGAGGCATATACCACCACTCTAGGCATGACCAGGTCTCTTAAAGAAATGAGAGAGTAGAAGTTAACTTAATGGTAGAGCACTTGCTTACCATGCTCAAGGCCTAGAAAGAAGGGGAATCAGTGACAGCAGCAGTAAGGTCCACAGCCAGCTTCATCATGCCCTTCCCTCGCCCTCCCACGCTCCTTGGGAATAGCAGCCCTGGGTTCACTAAAAGCTAAGCCTGGGCTGGGCCTGCAGGACTCTCTGCTCCCTATCCAGGGTTCTCTGGTGGGACATGTCACTGCAAGACACCTTCTGGAAGATATATTCCTTCAGTGCCCATGCTGAGAGATGCCACCAGCTCAGCACATGTCTAGGGAGCAGCACATCATGCTTTCACTGTCTACTGCATGGCAGGAGCCTTGGCAAAGCTGGAATTGGAGAACCCCAGCAACAGATAGAAGTTACTGCTCTAGCTTTGGCATACACTGACTAGATACCTGGTGGACACCAGGAAGCCTTCATGAAGCTGACTGAAAGCAAGTAGTTCCGGGGAAGGGGTGGAAACTGGCACACGGGACTCTCTGTGACACTCCAGTCAAAAAAGGATGAGTCTTATGCTTGATTGCTAGAGACCCACTAGAGACCTGCTAAGCAGAGGCCACATGATCAGTCAGCTATTGTTCCCTGTAACCTTAGGGCACAGGCAGACCTCAGAAACTTAGGTATGCCTGCAGAAAGCCCTAAGGTATTCTTCCTGACACGAGTGTGCTCTCAGACGGCCACAATGAAAACTTTGAACAGATCAAGAGTCAGCCCTTGGAGCATACTTGTTACTTAAAGCTGATGATTATTTCCCAAGTAGAAAAGATGGGACCTAGAGCCCTGATCACAGGTTTACATGGGTGAATGGGATGCCAGTTTAGCTCACTTGACAGCTATGAGGGTCTGAACTGTCACACAAAACTGTCTGTGAAGCAGAGGACCTCAGTCTCTGGCTTACAACACAGAAATGTAGTTAGTATGTAGGATTGAAGCCATCAGACTAGAGTGCCCCAACCTGTGCGTTTCTTTCTCCAGCACTCCAACCAAGAGGACAGGGAAAGAGGAACGGCAACTGAGTGTCCTGTCCTAATGTAAGAAACCTTGTGTTTAGCATATCCTACCTCACAGCATCCAGGCGTTTGTTCTGCCGGACAAGTTCAATGAACTCCTGAATCCTGAGGCTGAACTCCAGGCAGCTCTGAAGGCAAAGACAGAAAGGGTTAGAAGGTGCCACCTGTCAGCAGTGTCATGGCCTAGGCACCTGGACACCAGGATCCACAGGCCCCACAAATTTTATCAAAACTCAGGGCCTCTCCATGGGCACTAGGAAGCATTGCTATGGCCAGAGCCTCTATTCTGATGTGCAGCGGTCCTGTTATGGTGGGAACAATGGATTATGCAGAAGGCAGTCATGTGGCACCTGGATGGGACTGTCATTAGCTCCCTGAGAACTTGGGGTAAGGTTAAGTGACTTTATGAGGAGACTCTGCCAACTCTCTAGAGAGCAGAGGGCTTTCTAGGTTCCCTACAGTTGAGGTACTATTGTCTATGAATACCACACATAGCATTCTTCCTCTAAATGTGTTTCCTCTAGCTGGGCATGGTGGAGCACACCTTTAATCACAGCACTCAGGAGGCAGAGACAGGCAGATCATTGTGAACTCAAGACAGTCTGGTGTAAATATTGAGTAGTTCAGGACAGCCAGGGCTATGTAAAGAGGCCTTGTCTCAAAGAAAGAAAAAAAAAAGGAAAAGAAAAATGTTTCCTCCCTACCATCCCCAACTCAGCACATTTCTTGTCTGTACTGTAAGCTACACTGCCTGAGGTGGAAGCTGCTCTGGAAAAAACAGCCCATAAGTTGTTTATCAAAGACTGATACCTGGGGGGAAGGAGACAGTGCCCCAAGTGGATATGAAGTAGCAAGGTGACACCTCAAAGGTGCTGACAGGGAACACTCAGTCAACAACAAAAGATGAAAGGCTGAAAAGATGACAGGAGGGGGATGGGGGATGTTCTTTTGTATAAATGTTTCTCTTATTGGTTGATGAATAAAACTCTGATTGGTCAGTCGTCAGGCAGGAAGTATAGGCGGGGCTACCAGACAAGGAGAATGCTGGGGAGAGTAAGGCAGAGAGAGGCCGCCAGGGAGATGCCATGTAGCAGCCAAAGGAGTAACATGCTGCAGCACTACTGGTAAGCCACAGCCTTGTGCAATCCATAGTTTAATAGAAATGGGATAATAATTAAGAGAGAGCTAGCCAATAAGAAGTCTGAGCCATCGGCCAAATAGTTTTTAATATATGTCTGTGTGTTTATTTGGGGTTGAAGGGCAGTGGGACCAGGTGGAACTGAAACTCCGATTATAGAAGAGTTCCAGGCAGAATCAGGGATAGTACAAATGCCCTGGGACAGAAGGAACAAAATATCTGGAGCAATAAGCCCAAGGAAGCTAATGTTCCTATAAGACTCCATGCTAGAGGGGATCAAGAGATGACAGAATGGTTGGGTCCATGAATGGCAGCTCTCCAAGATTTGCAGTTCTAAGGGAGATCTGAGATAGCACTGTAGTGGCTCTTGGGGACAATACAGGGTATGCTGGTAGATGTTGTCTACATAGAAGCACAAAGCTGACTCTGAAACCAGCACTCCAATCCAATGCAGGCAGAAGCTCCTGTGACTGGAGGCTAGCCAGTAGGAAGAGTAACTGCTACCACCTCACACAGAAAGCACCTTTTTATGCAAGTACTAATCTAAAGAACCCCATGTATCAAGCAGTAGAGCACTTGTCCAGCATGTACACAGCCATCTGTAAAACAGACAACTAGGAGGCTAAGGCAGGGCCTCAGTAAATTTGGAGTTAGCCTTGGCTACACTGTAAGATAAGTCCCCCTAAAAGCTAATCAAAATCTTCAGCATAGCTTCAGGACACACAGAACACTTCCCGCCAAAAACAGGAATGAGGACATGTTACTGGTTCTAGAGAATCTATATTACAATAGCACACACTTCACATGGCAAGTAACTCATTCGCGAACATATAAGACTTAACTCAATTCCCCAGTGCTGCACCCTTTCCTACCTAGCCTAGTCTCCTCTGTGTACTCAATTCCCATGGCCCACTTCAATGTAACCCCAGCAGAGCACACATCAGAGCAGCTGCCTTGACCCTATTCCACCAACACAACATAACCACACCTACATAACTCTGTGTAGGGACAAGAAGATGACAGGGTGATGTGGGAAGTCCTTCCGTGTATATGTCAATAAAGCACTGTTGGCCAATAGGGAAGCAAAATGGGTGGGACTAGGAGTCTAGGAGGATTCTGGGAAATGTAGTGAAGAGACTGGTTGCCATGTGATCTCCTGGGAGGAACAGATGCGGCAGGAGTGCGTCCTCATAAAGGTAAGTCCTTATAAAATATATCTGAGTAATTATGGGTTAATAATCAAGTCAGAGCTAGCCGATAAGAAACCAACCAAATGATCAACAGCTTCATAATTAACACAGCCTCCTGTGTGTTCATTTGGGACTGGTGCAGCTCTGGAACCAGGCTGGCGGGAAGACTACATGTTACAACAGGGCATGCCCAGTTCCTCTGATCCCTACCCTGGGCCCTCTGCACACAGGCTGAGGGCCAAGCAGGCTGCAAACACAGTACATTCCAAGTCAGAGCAGGAGCTGTCCTGACTGAAGTGGTGTGTGGCAGGCTTGCTAGGATCAGGACAAGACAGGGTGCCCCAAGGCTCCCCAGGAGCAGCCTGGCCCCACTGATGAATGGAGAGGTATGCGTGGGTGCTCTACTCCCTTTAATTCAGAAAAGCAGGAACTGAAGGCGAATCTGTACATTAGAGCCCCATAAGTTACAGAGTAACATTGTTCCTTCCATAGTTGGTGGGCACCAGTGGGATGTTTAAAAAAGCAGGATGAAGCTACTATGCAGCTATTGAAGAAAAAGCAATATCCGCCCACCCCCCAAGACAGGGTTTCTCTGTGTAACAGCTATGGCTATCCTGTAGACAGCTTTGTACTCATTTTGTAGACCAGGCTGGCCTTGAACTCAAACTCACAGCGATTCACCTGCCTCTGCCTCCCAAGGACTTGGATCAAGGTGTGTGCTACCACTGCCCAGCAAAAAAGTTTTGTTTCACAAAAAATAACCCTTAAATCTGTCTTTATTATTTCGAAGCAATATTCTCTAACAGTTAACTTTCAAACACCTTATCAATACACAGAAGTGCCTGTTTGTTATGCAAATTAACCCCCAGACATAAATCTAAAACATGTATCTATCAAATCATATGGCAGTGTGACTGGCCACCCTGTTCACTCTGCAGCAGCTAGAGACTCTGAATTTACCATCTGTGTGCTGTCAAGTCTAGAGTCCTAAGCTAATTTACAGATCTTATCATCGTGGTGCCTTGTTAAATGGTATTCCCAATTTAGTGAAACTGGGTCTAAGATGATTCTCTTTGCATCCAAATCAGTGTGTCTGATCTGTGGGACCTTAGTGAAGTGTGGCTCCTCCACGATTTCTCTGATGTGTGCATTCGAATTATACAGGTAGCATAATATGATGTGATGGGCAGGCCCGTCCCTAGGCACTTTTAGAGAGTTTCTGGACAACAGCTAACATTCCCTTCTACCTCACTTCTTAGACACTAAGGCAATGCTCACCTGTTCAACATCCAATCAGCACTTCAATTTCTCAAGTTGTCTACTCACATTGTCCATCCCTGGCCCACATGGAGTACTCATAGTAAATTCAGCAAGCTTGTAGAAACCCTGCCCAGTGAGGTCAAAGCTTGGGTGATCACCTCATGGAAGAGGTAAAAGCCCAGTGTTTCTCTGGGAGGGAGTGAAGATGGAACCAAGTAGGCCAGACTGTTACATATCAATCCTGGCTTGCCTTTTGGGGTTCCACACCAAGACCCTCACTCGTGGCTCTACTCTTTTGTTCCATCTTCGCCCCCTGCTCACTTTGGCAACCCTCAGTGGCAGAGAGAGTCACTCTTGGTTGGTGACTACATGCACCCCAACAAACTCAAAAAGATGGATTAAAGCTGCATTCAGTTTAGAAAACAGAAAACACAGCTCCTCTGGGGAAGCAGGGGCCCTAGGATGGTAATTTTCAGTGAGCAGATTTAAGTTCTGTGGTCTGTGTTTTACTTCTAAAGAATGTCTTAAATGTACAAAGTATATGCTCAGCAGAACATCACATACTGGAGTTCTGCCGCCCCTATCTGGCTGCCTCAACTCTAGTGCAGTGGGTGTGAACATGCTGCATATGTGATGGGGCTCTATACTTCACTCGTGAACCAAACCTGCAGAAGAGGCTACTCCTCCAGGTTTTTACCTAAAGTGAAGCACCATCACCCAAACACCCCCAACACCATCCGAAACCCAACAACTCAATCTTATAAACCAAAACTAAACCAAAAGGCTACAAGCAGGTAAGGGCATGATGGTCCTGGGAAGGCAGCAAAGCTTCTATCAAACTTTGGCCTCTCCTCCAATAGAGACCCATCTCTACCAGAAACCCAACCAGGAAAGCCCACACACCTTCATCTTCCGGAGTCGGGACTTGTTATCATGGCACCATGCAAGGCAGGTGGCTGTCTCACGCCTCTCCAAGGACTCCTCCACTTCTTTGGCTGTCAGGAACATCTCGATATTCACAAGATCCTTAGAGGAAGGGGAAGCTTAGGTCACAACGTGCTTGTGGCCTACACTGGTTTTTACAAGGCCAACAAGTTCAAGTTCAGGTGCAAATTCAAGTTGGCCAAAAGCAAGTTAACTATACCTGTGATCTTTCAGTGGCTATTGGGGCACCATAGCAGGTGGGAACAGAAGGGAACATGAAGGTGCTCACATGGAAGCAGGGGACCAAGAGTTCACAGAGCCCACCTCAATGCCACTCTGGCGAGCCAGCTTCACAGCTGTGTTGTAGTAGCCACAGCGCAGCAGATGCTCCACCATCATGCGATCCATGCGCTTCCGTTTCCACATGCTGGCTGCTGCTGGCTGGTCACTGCTGTGTTCTTTGAGGTGCTCGATCCGACGCTTGCAGAGTTTGGCACTCTCATCCTCAGCCTGGATGGATTCTACTGCCTAAGTCACAACAAACACACTTGAGATGATCTGTCCCATGACCTACCACCAGCCATGAAAACAGATTATGTACTACCTCTTCTGCATGCTCTCAAGAGGACAAGGAAGGTAAAAGCTAAGGATGGTGTTGTACTATATGATAAAGATAAAAGAAGCCAGGTTCTACATTTGCTTGGGGTGAGTTTGTTATGAGACAGCAATTACTGTGGGGCATGACAGACAACCCACCACTTCATGTACTTGATGAGCACATTTGAGACCCTATTTCCCTCAAAAAGGCCTAAAATGCATGCGTACCTTTTTGGTTTAAGTTACACTGTCAGATGCTTCAAATTTGAAATTTGTGGTAATTTCATTGTCTTATTATTTACTGAAGTGACTCTAATTATTTTATTTTGAGACAGGGTCCAATTATGTAGCTGGCTTGGAGCTTGCTATGTAAACCAGGCTGTCCTCAAACTCACAAAATCCTTCTGGCTCTGCCTCTTGAATGTGGGGATTAACAGCATGTGTTACCATGTTTGGTCTGACTTTTAAATATTTTTATATTTTTTTGTTAGGCCCCCTGCCCCCTTTTGGTTTCTTTGAGACAGGGTTTCTCTGTGTAGCCCTGGCTGTCCTGGAACTAGCTCTATTAGCTCTATAGACTAGGCTAACCTTGAATTCAGAGATCTACCTGCCTCTGCCTCCTACATGCTGGGATTAAAGGCGTGTGCCGCCACCACCGCCACCACCACCACCCAGCTAAACACACACACAATATAATATACATATATATGTATGCTAAGCCAATTTTATTCAAAATTAAATTCTAGGTAACTCAACCTGTATGGCCCAACATGGATGCTACCGCCCTGTGTACCACTGAATTGTCTGTCAGTGACAGAGGAACCACATCTATATCATTTTGAGTACATTCTCATAGTTATGGAGCTAACAGCTAGATGGAGACACCACAAACAAGGCTCCTGCTGACTTTCTGTCCCTGCTTCCAGGTTGGCTGCTGGGCTACAGTTCTGTCACGAATGGGCTTTTGTTTGGCTACTGTTGGGGTTGATCTCAGTCTGAGCTCTTCAGTCTCACCATGTAACACACTATGTAAATTTATCTTCACCTGTATTGTGTAGGTCTATGAAGCAATGATTTCAGTAGCCATTGTCATTATCCCTGTCCTTTCTCTATCCTGTCCTTTCTCTGGGCTCTGGCCAACCATGTCAGAAGACCATGCTCTCTCATGTACTTGTCTTTCTGTCTGCATTGTATTCTAGACTATTTCTTTAGAACCACGTCCCCGTCGTGGTACTCTAACACTTAATACCGCCACCTGCCTGGTTATTATTTGTTTGTGACATATTCTCGCTATGTAGCCCTAGCCAGCCTGGAGCTTGCTATGCAGACCAGACTGGCCTTGAATTCAGAGACTACATACCTCTTCTTCCCAAGTGCAGGGAGTAAAGATGTGTGCCACCAGGGGCTGGAGAGATGGCTCAGAGGTGAAGAGCATCGATGGCTCCTCCCAGGGGTCCTGGGTTCAATTGCCAGCAACCACATGGTGGCTCACAACCATCTACAATTCAATCTGGTGCCCTCTTCTGGCATGTAGGCAGAACACTATATATGTAATAAATAAATCTTTAAAAAAAAGTGTGCCTATAATTTCTGTTCCCTCCAAGTTTTCTTTTCCTTCCTTGCTTTTTTTTTTTTTTTTGGTCTTTCGAACCAGGGTTTCTGTATGTTAACAGCCATAGCTGTCCTGGAACTCGCTCTGTACACCAGATTGGCCTTGAACTCACAGGGAACCATCTGCCTCTACCTTAAGTGTTGGGGAAAAAAAGATGTGCACCACCATCATCCGACTCTTGCAGGTTTAAGTTGTTTTTCTGACCCACTTTCCTGGGCCCCACAGTCATCTTTCCCATGACCTCTCATGCTCAAGACAATGCTCCTAGGCAGTTGTAGTCCCTGACCTTTTCTTCTATCTGACCCCTATCTATGACTGGGACTAAGTTCTATAACCCAAAAGGAAGATGTTTTGAAGGACTATTCAAGTCTTTAAGGGTCATCCTCAGTGGCTAGGTCATTCTGACAGTCCGAGGAAGCTCTGGAGTGAAACATCGATCTCTGCAAACCCTAGCTTCCTCATTGGTGAGGCTCAGGATACTTTCAGTTCTCTTTCTAGTAGCACGAGGCCTGGACATCCTGCCCACAGTCTGCCTCTGTCTTCATCTCCCAGCCAGTGCCCAATCCCAGAGGACAAACCTTCCTCTTAAGGACACTCAGCTTCTCCACCACACCATCCAGTAGGCTGACCACAGAGTCCACAGCTGGGCAGCTACTCAAGGTCTTCTCAAGCTCAGCTACCACCATGGTGACGTGGCTGGTCTCCCGATCAATGTTTTTCTGGGCAGCTCGGAAGCGTTTATTTAGTGTCTCGTAGGGCACCTAGACAAGAAAAGGCAGAAAGAAGCTCAGCCCCAACCTTCAGTGCACGGATACATCCCAGGCACAGCACATGGTGCTCCTTCACATCAGCACAGGCAGCCTAAGACCCTCAGCTCTCAAAATACATCTCACAGCACCCTGGACCAGGACTCACAAAGCATGATGACTGACATGGTCCACAGCCTGGAAGGGAGACTGACACTAAGACATATGCTACCCTAGTCTTTGAATAATGCTGAGTCACACTCTTCACAAAAAAGAAAAAAAATCAAGCATGTACAGACAAAATAACAAGTTTTTTTTTATCTAGAAAAACAAACAGTAAAAAAATGAGAGAAAGGGCTTCTCATTCAGCCAATGGGGAGCTGGAGGTGAAGACAACACTGGGCAGGGCAGTCAGGATGGGCCCAAAAAGCATCATACCATTCAGATTAATATCTCATGTGGAATTACAAATGCACATTAACATTTCTCCTCTGTGAAAAGTTTATCTTAACTGTAAAACAAACAAAAAAACCAACCATTTCCTACAGAAAAATTACAAAGTAAAGGATATGTAAAGAACTGTCAAGTCAATGTGACTCTCTGCCCTTCCAGTGAACCACCATCATACTTGTCTCTCATTTCCTGGACCATGACTATGGACATAACACATTAAGCTGTGCCTGAGTTTACAGAGTTTCAAGACAGCCAGGACTACATAGAGAAACCTTGTCTCAAAAAAGAAAAAGTAAAAAAAAAAAATGTTTTTCGTATGTGAGTTTTCTGTGACAGCAAAGTTAATGCTGTCATTACTTGAAAGTAGGTGAGCCGAGGTAGTAGCTTAGCCTGCCACAGTATGGGTGGCCAAGACAACCTGCATTACCTTCATCAGCCAACACTGTTTGCCTTCATGAATATGTTCTCCTGGGGATTCAGCACTTCTCACCAAAGGGAAAAAATTCTGTGTGTGTGCGAGCCTGTATGCAAGAGACTCTTCCATTCCTGTCTATCCAATAGATAAGGATGTATCCAAAATAGCTTTTGTCTCATGCCTTCCTACTGCGGACTCTTAGGAATGACCTAATGGGAAAGTAGACAGACATAAGGCCCAGTGTGAGATTCTGGTAGCCACTGAGTACCTGAGCCACGATGGTACCTGGCACCTTTGCCAAGTCCAGCTCTCAAAATACATCTCACAGCACCCTGGACCAGGACTCACAAAGCATGATGACTGACATGGTCCACAGCCTGGAAGGGAGACTGACACTAAGACATATGCTACCCTAGTCTTTGAATAATGCTGAGTCACACTCTTCACAAAAAAGAAAAAAAATCAAGCATGTACAGACAAAATAACAAGTTTTTTTTTATCTAGAAAAACAAACAGTAAAAAAATGAGAGAAAGGGCTTCTCATTCAGCCAATGGGGAGCTGGAGGTGAAGACAACACTGGGCAGGGCAGTCAGGATGGGCCCAAAAAGCATCATACCATTCAGATTAATATCTCATGTGGAATTACAAATGCACATTAACATTTCTCCTCTGTGAAAAGTTTATCTTAACTGTAAAACAAACAAAAAAACCAACCATTTCCTACAGAAAAATTACAAAGTAAAGGATATGTAAAGAACTGTCAAGTCAATGTGACTCTCTGCCCTTCCAGTGAACCACCATCATACTTGTCTCTCATTTCCTGGACCATGACTATGGACATAACACATTAAGCTGTGCCTGGTTTACAGAGTTTCAAGACAGCCAGGACTACATAGAGAAACCTTGTCTCAAAAAAGAAAAAGTAAAAAAAAAAAATGTTTTTCGTATGTGAGTTTTCTGTGACAGCAAAGTTAATGCTGTCATTACTTGAAAGTAGGTGAGCCGAGGTAGTAGCTTAGCCTGCCACAGTATGGGTGGCCAAGACAACCTGCATTACCTTCATCAGCCAACACTGTTTGCCTTCATGAATATGTTCTCCTGGGGATTCAGCACTTCTCACCAAAGGGAAAAAATTCTGTGTGTGTGCGAGCCTGTATGCAAGAGACTCTTCCATTCCTGTCTATCCAATAGATAAGGATGTATCCAAAATAGCTTTTGTCTCATGCCTTCCTACTGCGGACTCTTAGGAATGACCTAATGGGAAAGTAGACAGACATAAGGCCCAGTGTGAGATTCTGGTAGCCACTGAGTACCTGAGCCACGATGGTACCTGGCACCTTTGCCAAGTCCAACTCTCCTACGTGCTACCCAGTGTGAGGTTTATCCTGCAAAGAGGTTGAATTCTGGCAGGCAAATGAAACATATATACAATACATATTCAATCACAATACAATCTAGCCCACCAAACAATGGAGCATACTGTTAAAGGCTTCATGTAGATAGATGGCTTCCTCAGGCCCAACACAGTCCAACCTGTGGCCAGGAGTACTCTCTCTGGGTGTTGCTGGATGCCTGAAGAATGTCTGTCTTGCTATCAAGTCTATTTGGTGCAATAACAAACAAAACAAATACTACCAATAGGCTGCTGACACAGGCTCCTGTCCTTTATGACCAAAGGAAAAGGGTTTAGTTTTGCCTAACATTATGTCAACATACAAAATGTTTAAGGTCAAAACAAATAAAAAGAGCATTTGCTAAAACTCCTCTGACAGGAGTAATGCTATAAGAAGAATGAGCTGTCGCCACAATGGATTGACTCACACCCGCATGTGCTGCCTGCCAAGCTCTGGGATTTAGTCCTAAGTACAGGAAAAAATACTAGGTTCCCAGCTGTGGTCATGGGTACTCCCACAAGCAACATCTAGCAAATTCTACCATGTGTGGCTTAGTTGTAAAGAGCACTTGCTACTCTTGTAGAGGACCTGGGTTCAGTTCCCAGCACCCATGTGAAGTGGGTCACAACTGCAGGTGACTCCAATTTCAGGGCCATGATACTCTCTTAGGGCATCCTCAGGTACCTACATGCACATGGTACACATGCACATACTCAGGGACATACATATAAATTGATATAAACAACTCTTTAAGAAAGAAAACAAAAACATCAGACTACAGACTACAATGCAGGAGCACTGAGCAAGCAAAGGCAATCCCACTAGCCCCCTCGTTCCTAACACAGTGCAGGAGTCTACCCTTTCTCCCTTTTGATGGCCATCCTTTAGGAGATTTCCATCCTGACCTGGACCCATACTTTCCTTCAATACAGTAATACCAAGTTACTAAAAATTAAAATGAAAAAACAAAAAAAATCAAAGCCACACAATAAACAAAAGCCCCCAAATTTTATCAGTTACACATTAAAATTATATTTCAATAAATATACCCCCCCCAAGATTATAACTCTGTACACAAGGTCCATCTAGGTGGCACTGGGTGATGTGAATAGACTCTCAACAGAACAAGAACCCTGCTGCTGAGTCTTCCACCCCATGAAGACCCTGAGTGAAACCTAACACATAACACCTACAGGTTTCAGGGTTGTTACCTGTCAACAGATCAGCTGAACTAAAACATCCACGTAACCCCACACTTATTGATGTGATCTACCAACAGAGGCAATGACAGCAAAACCCCATCAGTTCAGGATGTCCATTCTAACTTTATCTAGAGAGAAGATAGTCATCTACTCTAAGTTCATGGCTCCATTTAGTGTCTTTAGAGAAAACAAAATCCAAGATCCAATAATTCTAAAGTGAGGTGTGAACAAAACCACCATGTCCATGTAGAATCTATGGGAAGGTTGTACAGCATTGTACATGGTTCACACAACCCACAACACAGATGTCACTGGGCTAATGTGATGGTATATACCTGAAAGGTACTGTGACAGCTCTTAACACTGTCAGCTGAGTGTCGTCCTGGGGTTCTGCAATGAACATCTACCTCTTTAGCCAGCCACCACTGCTGAGTCTAATCTCAGAGTAGCCCAGTGTCAACTTCCTTTGGTCAGACTTAAGACACATGCTTGCCAGGCACACCTCTTTACTCCCTTCTTTAGCTTACCTTTCCCCTCCCCAGGCTCCACCATGATGGACTGGAGTGTTCCTCCTAGCTCCCGGGCCGGGAGCCTGAATCTCATCTAAGACTAGAGGATGGGTAAAAAGCTGTCTATTCTTAGGGACTCTTAGAACATGTATAGTTAGCAAATCAGCAAAACAACTTCTTCCTTGTACCACACCTTTTCCAGATCTGGGAAGCAGCCCTCTTCTCTTTGCCCCTTTCTAGGAGCAAATGCTTCCCCACTGGCTGTTCCAGGCGATTCTAAACTGTAAGTTCCAACAGCTCCTTCCAAAGGTCTCTGCAGAACGAAGAAGCAGGATTCGGACCCCAACTAAATCACCACTCACAGACGAGGGCAGGATAAGGACATTTCCAGATATTCAAGGCTGAAAAGTTCAGCAAGCACAACCCTTCTCTGGGAGGAAAACTGAAGACAGTACTCAATGAGGCTAAACAGGAAGTCTATGAAGGAAGACAACAGACACAAGACACTGTACTAAAAAAGAAACCAAGAAAAGATGCAATTCCCCTAAACAAAGATGTTAACCAACATGCCTATATATGTAATAGACTTTAAGGAAAAACTGGAGAAATGAAGACAAAATCCTAAATATATACTCTTAACAAATGACAAATGAGACAACATCAAAGATGTTTCCAAAGTAGCAAAAAAACAATCAGCTAAAAAAAAAAAAAAACAAGATGGCATGTAAGCCATGTGACCAACACTTGCATTCCTGGTACTTGGAGGTAGGAGGAGGATTACAAATACAAAGCCAGTCTAGATGACATGCAGCAAATTCCATGGACACCTAGGATATATAGATGTCACCTCAAAAACAGCAAAAATATCTCCCAAACTCAGCAAAAATATAATATGCAAAGTCTCTGAAATGATACACAAGAATATAAAGGACTGCCTGCGTGTGTGTGTGTAGAGATGGCTCATTCCTAGTACCTAAATCAGGCAGCTCAAAACAGTTTGCACTTCAGCTCCAGATCTAAAGCCCTCTTCTGGCCTCCAAGCTCCCTCTGCCCTCCCCCCAAAGTGGGGGAGGGTAAAAAGAAATCTTTATTTTCTTTCTTTCCAATTTTAGAGATAGGGTTTATCTGTGTAGCCCTGGGTGTCCTGGAACTCATTTTGTAGACAAGGGTAGCCTTGAACCCACAGAGATCTGCCTTTGAGTTCAAGACCAGCCTAGTCTACAGAGTGAGTTCCAGGATAGGCTCCAAAGCTACACAGAGAAACCTGCCTCAAAACAAAACAAAACAACAACAAAAGATAATGAAAAAATACAGGTTAGTAGTTAGTTATCTATAATAAACTTATATTAGGTATATTTTCAAGGTTAAACAGATATATTTTAGATAGGTGATCTTCAAACACCAAATAGCTACAGAATATAGCACTTAAGATGTTTAATAACCTAAGGCTTTTCATGACTGTGAGATATGGCTGTTCCTGAAAGCACCAATCTACGTCATAATAGGATGATGGACATCAAGGAACCTCCTTACGGAGTTCATTTTCACTGTGGCAAAGTTAGCCATTTGGGCAAGAAACTGCCCTTGCCTTGACTGTGGACAGTATACTGTACAAACTGGACAAGCAGGACACAAAGGAAAAGACTGCTGAACTTTGCCAAGATAGGTGGGACAGTTCTTCAAAATCCCTGCTTCACAGAAAAGCTGTCAGATATTCTAGGCCTATAGGCTGAAGATGGATGCCCTAATGGTACAGAGGAACCTTGGTGACTGTCCAGGCAGCCAGGCGCTTCTGTAATTTCTACAATTTTGGAAGTTGCTTGCTCTGCACTTTCTGTTTATTCAGGTATTTTTTCCCCCCAGATTTTTAAGACAGGGTTTCTCTGTGTTGCTTTGGAGGCTGTCCTGGAACTCACTCTGTAGACCAGGCTGGCTTTGATCCACCTGCCTCTGCCTCCCAAGTGCTGGGATTAAAGGCGTGCTCATCACCACCCAGCTTATTCAGGTAACATTATATCCTTTTCAGGTCTTTGATGGAGTTGAAGACAAAATAGTTAGAGTTTTCCTTGTTACCAAAGTCAGAAAAGAAGCTTACATGAGAGATGTAAAGTTTAAAAGGTTGAGAAACATAAAAACTTAAATTGTTTATCTAAGAAAATGTTTTGAAGACTAAAAATATAATTTTAGGTTGGTAATACAAGTTAGAATAGAAAGTTAATTAGATACACAACTTTGAACTCACCAAGATAGGATAATGGAATATTTTCTCTGAATTTGCCAAATGCAAATGGACTAGATATTATAAATGTAATTATTACTTGATAATTGTTCTTTTTTTTTCGAGACAGGGTTTCTCTGTATTGTTTTGGAGGCTGTTGGTCCAGCCTGACTTTGAACTCACAGAGATCCGCCTACCTCTGCCTCCAGAGTGCTGGGATTAAAGGTGTGCGCCACCACGGCCCGGCTTTGATAATTGTTCTTAATGTATATAGTCTTACTATGTTAAAGCTAAAACCTTTCTTTTTATTTAGACAAAAAGGGAGAAATGCTGCAGAATATTTGTTTAACTATGTAAAGATGTGTTGCATTTGTTTAATTATATAAAGATATGTTGCTGTTTTACCTTGCCTGCCTAAGGCAGCTGATTGGTTTAATAAAAAGCTGAATGGCCATTAGTGAGGGAGGAGGTACAGGAGGAAATTCCAGGCAGGGAGAGTGAGTAGGAGAAAGAATTTTGGCTCAGAGGAGAAGAAAGAAAAAGGAGATGACAGGGACATGCCAGGAGCCAGCCAGCCAGCTAGACACAGAGGAAGCAGGAAAATAGGACATACAGAATGAAAGGTAAAAACCCCAAGGCAAAATGTGGATGAACCGAAGCAAGTTATATTAAGTTAAAAGAGCTAGCAGGACAAGCCTAAGCTAAGGCCAAGCATTCATAATTAATAATAAGTCCCTATGTCTTTATTTGGGAGCTTGGTGGTGGCCAAAGAAAATGCCAACTATACACCACATACAGTAGCAGGCCCACTTCTGAGTATGCATCTAAAAGAGCAGAAGCTCTACAAGATGTTTGCATACCACATTTACTGCAATATCCCCAACAGCAGCCATGTGGGTGTTCACTGACAAATGAACAAAATGCAGCATATACATATAGTTAATTTAGCCTTACAATGGAAAATTCTGTCACATACCAAAGTATCAATGAAACCTAAGGGCATCATGTTAAGATGAGCTGACTATAAAATGACAACAACAAAAAACTGTCACTGAACAAGACTCCTAATAGGATGAAAGTCTACTGAATAAGACTCTTAAAAAGAGCAAACTCTCAGATAGTAAAAGCAAAAGTAGGATGCATGATGACTCTCTAATGGTAGAATTTTAGTTCTACAAGACTGAATGTTCCAGAGACCTGATGCACCACGAGGGTACACACAAGTTAATAGCACACATTGTCCACTCAACATTTTTATGCTGTGCTTTTACTACAAAAAAAAAAAAAATCAAATCCGAGGCTGGAATGTGTCTCAGTTGGTACAGACAGTGCTTGCCCAGTATATATGAAGCCCTGATTTGATCCCCACCGTTGGATAAACAGACTGCACAATGGTAGTGGACACCTGCAATCCTAGCATTCAGGAGGTGGAAGCAGGAGGATCAGAAGTTCAAGATCATATCCCTTTTCACTACATAGTGAGTCTGAGGCAAAAGAAACTAACAATTTTGATACAATACAAGCAATAGTACATGATGTCAAGACTTAATAGCTGAACATGATGACATATGTCTGTGATCTCAACACTCAGGAATCCAAGGCCGATAGTGAGTTTGAGCTTGGGATGCATAAGAAGATCCCATCTCAATACCATCACCTCAAACCAAACCACAACAAAAATAAGTAATTATAGACACTTTGTGATATCCTTAGCAAGATGCTGGTCTGAAATTAGATACGGATCAAATGAGGGTGGAGAAAACATAAACAGAGCCCCACACCACCCATATATGTCCAGCCACAAGGCCAAGGGAAATGGTAGTCTTTGTAACATTAGCAGGACTGGAAACTCACATGAAAGTAGTAAAAACCAAGCCATGCCTAATATGTCAACCAAGACCACCCTGAAACAAATGCTGACACTCCCTATAAATCACTGAGGAAGAAACAAGACATTGTCATGACCTTTAGGAGGACATGAGCTTTGTAAATGACACAAAACACACCAACTATGAAAGAAAACGCATCATTAATGCTCTTTACCAAACCCAAATGTCTGCTCTGCAGACAACCTAAGGAAAGAGAACAGAAGCCAGAATGGAAGGAAGTCACTGGAAATATACACATCTAACACGACTTCTTCCAGGGAAAATGTGGAATGCCTACTAAAAATTTAAAACAAGGATAGCAACAATCCTATTCTCAAAACAGGTCAGAAGCTCAGCAGAAATGCCACCCAAATGGAAGACTGACAATGCTGTTTGTCACCAGGAAATATAAATGAAAACTGTAATAGAAAGTGGTTATTCTAGGCAGCAACTTGATTTGGTCACAGGCTTTTGGCCAAAGACTTTGGATGTCTGTGAGCATGTTTCTGGATGAGACAATGACTCAGTCCTCAGCAAAGTTGATGGCCTCTCTGGTGTGGGTCTTGTCTTATCAGCTGAAGAACTGAACAGAACACATAAGACCTCTGTTTGCATCCAGCTGAGATGCTGTGTCTGACCACCCCCCTCAATTGTACTAAGTCTTTAAAGCCAGTCATCTTAATTCAGAGCCTGTAATATTCCCAGTATTCCCCAGGTATACAAGCTCACAGCTACCTTGACAGAGTATAGAATACATAGTGATGGGTAAAAGAGTTTGGGCCTCACATCTAGATGAGCAAGGGCCACAGGCAGAGCATCAAAAGAACCTGAGGGTTTCAATTTCTCCACATCTTTCCCCTGCAGCCATTCTAGCAGAAGGAATTATTATGCTCCATTGGCTTTGGCTTGCATTTCCTTGATTATTAAAGACACTGAGCATCTTTCTGTGTGCTTACTAGCTATCTGTGTATCTTTTCTGGAGAAAACCTTCAAATTGTCTTGGGTTTTGGAATGCATGTAGGTACACATGTACCAGTGTGTGTACAGGCCAGAGGTTGACATTTATGTTGTCTCCTTAATCACTTTCTATTTTATCCGGGCAGGGTCTCTTACCCAATCTGTAATTTTGTCAGTTTGGCTAGTTTAGACAGCCTTGGGATAACCTTGTCTCAGCTTCCCAGATGCTAGGATGGGCTACAGGCAGCCTACCATATCACAACTTTATATGGATCCTGTGATCTGAACTCAAGTCCTCAAGCTTGCACAGTGAGAATTTTGCTTTATCCACTGTTTGTTCATTTTTAAAATTTAAATTACTCAACCGGAGACTTCATAGACTCTGAACACCTGCTCTTAAAAGATAAGTGATTTGCAAATGTTTCTTCCTATTTTTTGAGCAACTGTCTTGGTCAGCTCAGCTTACACAAACAATCTTTACCATATAAAGTTAAAAAGGCTGCAAGTCTTGGAACAAGGTCCTGACAGAACTGGGTCTAGCAAAAATCCTCTTGCATGCTATGGTCTCACATTTTCTTTTGGTATACATTTAGAGAGCTTTAGTCATCTATTTTTTTTTTTTTGCCAGTATCATGCAATCTTACATTTCCATAAGGAGTTTTGAAATCCAATAATCCAAGTTCTATAGCCACTGTTAATCACAATGCCTTGACTAGTTGGGTTCCTGAATCATACTGTTGATTTACAAACAGCTTGCTAATTTCTGCAAAAAAGTCAGCTGAGGTTTTGATGTAGATTATGCTGAGCCTGCACATTGACTCAGGGAGTAAAGCTATTCTTAACAATCCTGTCATATTCCTACATACTGTATTATTTTTGAACAATAGTAAATCAAATTTTCTTAATTTCCTTTTAGGCTGCTCACTTTTAGGTTCAGAAATACAACTTATTTTTATATGCTGCTTTTGTATTCTGCAACAATGATAAACCAACTTATTAAGTCTAATAGTTTGTGTGGTGATGTACACTCCTTAGGCTTGCATGATCATGTCATCTGCTACTTATTCTTTCCCAATTTGAAAGACCTGGTTTGTTGTCTGTCTGTCCTGACTACAATTTCCAGGCCAAGGCAGGCTAAAAAGTGAGGAGTGATATCTGTCCTGTCTAGTTGCTGATCTTAGGAAAGCTTTGTCTTTGACCACTAGGTATTATGTTAATTGCCTTTTTTTTTTTTTTTACCTTTTATTGGGTTGAGGAACTTGATATTTTTATCTTGGAAAGATGTTACTTTGCCAAGTGCTTTATCTGTATTTATTTAGATGATCATGTGGTTTGTCCTTTCATTAATACGTCCATTATACCAATTTCCACAAGGTGAACTAACTATGCATTTCTGGGATAACTTATTTGGTCATGACATTATGTAGATTATATTGGTTTGAGATGTGTCAGCCCAGACTGACTACAGTTTCTTTCTTGATCTCATTTTCCTACTTCCACTTCCCAAGTGCTAGAACTATTGGTGATCTTAGATTTAGATATTGCTGAACATTTTAGCATGTAGTTATTTGTAAGGAGTGCTGGTTTATAGCTTTCCTAAGTTACTTTCTGTTTTTGCTATGGGTAATACTGGGCTCACAAAAATGAGGTAAAAAGTAGCCCTTCTTCCCACTTCTTGGCAAAGTTTGTAAGGAGTTGATATAAAGCTATCCTGTACTGGACTTTTTCACAATTGGGAAGTTTTTAACAACTATCGTTGCATGTTACAGGGTATTAAAGTTTTCAAAATTTTTGTTTGTTTGTTCTTCGAGGTTTCAAGACAGGGTTTCTCTGTGTAGCCCTAGCTGCCTGAAACTTGCTTTGTAGACCATTGTGGCCTCAAACTCACAGAGATTCGCCTGCCTCTGCTTCCTGAGTGCTGGGATTAAAGGCCACATTGCCCAGCTCAGTTATCATTTTTTAACCTATAAAAAAACTTTGTGTAGCTCAACTCAATACATTTTCCCTCCTTCCACATATTTTGTTTGTGCCCTTACCCAGCTTTCTACAGAAAGAAAAGGCCTGCCTCTTTCTTCTGCATCTGAATCACCTCTCCTTCATTTATATTTGGAGACTTTTGTTTTAGAATTCTCTATTTGATTTTCAATTTATATATGGTTGTGCAGAATATTTAATTGGCTACTTAACAGACCTGCTTAATATCTCTCAATGGTTCCACCAACAGCAGAATTCAATGGCAATTCTTTTTGTTATTGTTCTGTTTTTCCAGACAGTAGTAGTGTCCTAGAACTCAAGCCACCACTTGCCTGTGGTGCTTTTTTTTTTTTTTTAAAGATTTATTTATTCAGTCAGGCACTGGTGGTGGTTCAGGCCTTTAATCCCAACACCCAGGAGGCAGAGGCAGACAGATTTGAGTTTGAGGCCAGAGTGAGTTCCAGGACAGCCAGGACTACACAGAAATACTGTCTCAAAAAAACGAAAACCAGGGCATTGGTGGCTCACGCCTTTAACCCCAGCACTCAGGAGGCAGAGGCAGGTAGATCTCTGGGGGTTCAAAGCCAGCCTGGTCTACAGAGCGAGTTCTAGGATAGGATAGGATCCAAAGCCACAGAGAAACCCTGTCTCAAAAAACCAAAAAAGAAAGAAAAATATGTATTAATGTTTTGCTGCATATATGTACACATGCCACATGCATGCCTACTGACAACTGTGAGCCACCATGTGGATACTGGAAAATGAACTCAGGTCATGGTAATAACAGTAAGTGTTCTTAACCTGAGTTAGCTCTCCAGTCCTAGTATGACAGTTCTTAAAGTCAGGCTCTCTCTAGTTGGCTGTTGTTGGATTATGTTTTCTCCCATGCATCTTTCCCCATCAGTAACTCACCCAAAATACTTGTTTTCACCACTGAAACCTGGTCTGGCACACGTTTTGCTGAGACCTAAAAGAAACACCTGCTCTTCTACCTGCCATGCAGCATCTTCCCCCCCACCCTGCATGACATCATTTACATCAGGACCTCTTTTCCTCAAGCTTTTTCTCATACTTGCTATGAGTCTTTTGACATTTGTCCCCCACCCACCCCCAAAGGGCGCTTTAGTTTGTCATTGCATTTCTAGCTATTTCCACCAGAATAGGAAGGAGAGATTTTCCTCATGGCATGAGGCATTTACTGTTTACAATTAAGAAGCCCCAGAGATGATATTAAAACAAAGAAGGCTCAGAGGTGCTGGAGAGATGGCTCAGCAGTTAAAAGTGCTGACTCCTCTTCCAGAGGACCTGGGTTCAGTCCCCTACACACATTTGGTGGTTCACAACTATCTCTTACTCCAGTTCCAGGGAATACCATGCTTGCTTCTGACCTCCATGGGCAGACATGCATGCAAGCAAGCATTCATATAAAAGACATACCCTAAAGAGAAAAAAGCCTCAGAGTAAGTGTCCAAGTATTTGCTAAGAAGCCACTCATACCTTTGTGGAGTAGGGCTGTGCTCCAAGTCATGGAGACTCTGAGCTGGCCATACAAAGGCAAATATAAAAGACAACAACAGTCTAGATCCCCTACTTTAAAGGGCTTCTTTAAAAAATAAATTAACATGTTTCTGGTCAACTTCTAGGAGCTATAAGAAGTGACTGACAAAGACCAAGAGCCATCAGCACCAACATCACTCCCTAGGTGCACCATTATACCTATCATTACCCCACTGGTCACATGCCAGCAGTCCAGTAGAGAAAACATAGAAAAAACAATCCATATCCAGTATACAAGGCAGCATGGCTCTCTCTGCTAAAGCTGCCAAGGCATGACACCCAAAGGTATCACAGCCAATCTTTTTTTTTTTTTTTGGTTTTTACGAGACAGGGTTTCTCTGTATTGTTTTGGAGGCTGTTGGTCCAGCCCGGCCTGAACTCACAGAGATCCGCCTGCCTCTGCCTCCCGAGTGCTGGGATTAAAGGCGTGCCACCACCGCCCGGCATCACAGCCAATCTTATGTGGTCAAGTCCTCAACACAGCTCAGCAACCCAACCCAACCCAAGCCTTAATACTTCAGCACATACTTCAAGTGGGTGAGTAGGTTAACACAGAGCCCACCAACAGTTTTGAGTGCCTGGGCTTGGGGTCGGTTGGGTCCTGCTCTTCTTGGTACTTCCCTTGTTCTAAGTAAAAAGCACTGTACAATGAACAAAATGTACCAGGCATGATTACCATCTACATACAAAAGACACTCACACTTGCACCAGCTGTGCCCCTTCTTAGGCTCCTTCAATGTCATTACTGCCAGCCAAGGTTCACCCTAGCCACCTCTTCCCATTGACAGGTTGTGATGGACGGACATATAGTCATAGGGTCTGAGCACTACAAAGCTGTCCAATGGCCCTGGCTACAGCATGGGCAAGTGGGCAAAAGCAGAGCTGAGGGTACACCAGAAATGGTGAGCATAAGCTCAGAGAGAATGTGACACTTTGCTCACTGATAACTACAGGGCAGCCATTATTTGCCCATTTTTTAACTGTGAGGGGTAGAGATGGGCAGGGAGAGGGGACACATGACTTATTTCCAGTCACCAGAACAAGACAAGGAGCAGAGGCAGGCGGGTCACAAATGGAAACGAAGCCATGAACACAGCCCATGAAGTGTGGCGCAAGTGTAGGAGTTTCAGGTGAAAGTGCATGAAAAAGCGCTTGGTGCAAGGGGCCCTCCAAGTGAGCTGTCAGGACAACTGCTGAGTTCATGCAGAATCCATACAGATGGCTGACTCCAGGCTGAAACTTATCAGTAAGAATGCTGGACATCTACGGACAGGAGGGCGATGTTGCAATCCCAGGGCACAAGTAGGTTAGAGGACAGATGCAAAAGGAAACAAAGATGGAAGGTATGTATGTGCCTGCCTAGAATAGCACTCTGGAATTCAAGTAAGTGAACAAAGGTGACACAGAGTTTTAAGGAATTTTCCAACCAGACAGTGGAGAAATTCATTTGGTCAATGGCTGTTTATTGTGACTGTATGCCAGGTACTCTTGGATGTGCTAGGAATAGGCAGTGACCAAAACATATTCTACAGGAGATGTCTGACAGAAAGAGAAGGAAAAGAAAAGACATAAGTACAGATAATTCTGTAGAATTGTGACTATAAAGAGATCAAAACTGGAGAAACAGAGATATGGTTCAGGGATTAAGAGCACTTGCTGCTCCAAAGGACCCAAGGTTTTATTCCCAGCACTCGTACCAGGTAGCTGGAAAGTGTGGCTTTAGCTCCAGGGTATCTGATGCTTTTGGCCTTCTCAGGGAACCTGCACTCACATGGGCAAGCCAACAATGCAGAAACACAAATATCTAACATTATTAAAAAGAAATCCTTAAAAAACGAGTAATTAAGCTGGCTACAGTGGTGCACATCTTTAATCCCAGTACTTGGGAGGCAGAGGTAGGAGGATCTCTTGAATTTCAAGATCAGCCTGGTCTACAGAGTGACTTCTAGGACAGCCAGAGCTACAGAGAGACTATTTCAAAAGCACAAAACAAGGAAGGAAGGAAGGAAGGAAGGAAGGAAGGAAGGAAGGAAGGAAGGAAGGAAGGACATAAAAAATAAACTTTTAGTTTTGGTTTTTGTTTGTTTGAGACAGGGTTTCTCTGTAGCCCTGGCCATCCTGGAACACTCTCTGTAGACCAGACTGGCCTTGAACTCTAGAGATTTGCCTGCCTCTGTCTCCCAAATGTGGGATTAAAGGCTTGTGCCACCACCCCCTGGCATTACCTTTTTATTCTCTATTTTTGCAGATACCAATGAAGCTATTTATGTCAGGCAGGAGTGGCACATACCATTAATCCCAGCACTTGGGAGGCAGAGGCAGGCAGATCTCTGTGAGTTTAAGGCCAGGCTGGTCTACAGAGAGAGTTCCAGGACAGACAGAGAAGCCACGTCTCAAAAAGCTAAAAACAATGAAACAAAAACAAGAAAACCCTTTATTGATTTAGGCAACAATAAGCTATAAATGGGCTATGTATTTTTTTCCCAGGTTCCTTTAAGGCTAGACATGGCCGATCTATGTTTACAAACGCTCTGTAGGCATTCTGAAAAGCCCTGCTGCAGGAAGCTGATCTACGCGGGGCAACACTTCTCTTCAACTTTCCCAGCTAGACATGAAGCCTGTCTCCCAGCAGCTAAGGGCCGGAGATTTGGGGATGTAACTCCATGTTTAGAAGGTGGGGAGACAACCTAGAGGTTGTAGTTTACCATGGAACAAGGCAAGAAGACACTGTCTTCAACTAGGATGGTAAAGAAGTAGGTCTGAGGCTTCAAGACCAGGATCTACTGTTCATTTTGCAAGCGGTACTCTTGACCCACCTCCCAGATAACCAAAGAAACATACAGTGGATGGCTACTACACAGTGAGTACTCAAGAAACCTAGCTGGAGACAGCCTGAGATACAAGCACTAAGGCTACCTCTCAGGGCAAACTGGTAACACCAGAGGAAGCAAAAGGATTCAAGATAGAAGTAAAGGTACCAAGAAAGGAATGAAGAAAACTTGGAAAACTTGTGGTTGAACAGAATGAAAGCGGAAGGAGAAGAAGGTAGAGAGCAGCAATAGCTGTTGTCTACATACTGACAGATCAACCCAACAAGGGGGAGCTGGGCAAGCTCACCAGGAAAGCAGAAGGAAACAGACACCTGAAGATTTCAAGTGGGGCACGTGGGACCTACAACTGTATGACAGGCATGAGCAACTGAGCCGCGAAAGGTCTGAGAAGACAGATGGGTAAGAAGTGTATCTAAAAGGACAGGAGGAAGAGGCTGGGTGGTTGTGGCACACACCTTTAATCCCACTCTGGAGGCAGAGGCATAGATCTTGAGTTGGAGGCCAGCCTGGTCTACATAGCAAGTTGCAGGACAGCCAGGACTACAGAGACTGGATGGATGGATGATAGGACAGGAGAGAGGATAATCTGGGATAGAGGCAGGTAATGGGTAGCACCAGAGGTTCAGTCAGGAAAGTAAAGCCAAGCCCAGGTATTAAAAAAAGAAAGAAAATCAGTGTTTTCTCCCATTCACACACATTCTGCCAAATAGTTACTAGTTATTACAACAGTGAATAATGCTTTGAAGTTTTCAAATGGTTGCTATGTCTAAAGCTTCTACAACAGTGCATATCACCACTGGCAGAGTCTGAACTCTGTGACACAGTCCCATGAGACTGGTGGTAGTCATGAGATTTCAACAGATGGATACACACATTGACTATATACGTCAGTCAATCTTTCTTCTTGGCCTACAGACCTCTGGGTCAATGTCAGCCAAGACT
This sequence comes from Mesocricetus auratus, assembly GCF_017639785.1. Lineage (NCBI taxonomy): Eukaryota > Metazoa > Chordata > Mammalia > Rodentia > Cricetidae > Mesocricetus > Mesocricetus auratus. The sequence goes on along the minus strand of NW_024429190.1, from coordinate 13,552,961 downwards.
TTACAAAGTCCACATGGTTTCACAGCACCAGCTAGTATTTATAAGATCCCTGACGCAGGCTGTCAGTCACAGGAACCCTGTCACCCTCCTCCCCTTCAACTTCACTTTGGCTTCAATGGTATCTGTAAAAATAGAAAGTTAATGCCAGGGGTGGTGGCACAAGCCTTTAATCTCAGCACTTGGGAGACAGAGGCAGGCGGATCTCTGTGAGCTCAAGGCCAATCTAGTCTACAGAGAGTGTTCAGGATAGCCAGCGCTACACAGAGAAACCCTGTCTCAAACAAACAAACAAACACACACACCAAAACTAAAAGTTTATTTTTTATGTCTGTACATGTGTGTGAGAGCATGAGTGTCGTGTCATATAGTGTACTAGGAGGACACAGCACAACCTCTGGGAATCAGTTTCATATACCACATGAGTTCCAGGGATCAAAATCAGGCAGGCCACTGGGTTTGGCAGCAGGTGCCTTTAACTGCCTTACCTGTCCTGGTTATCTTTGACAGATCAATAAATCTAACATCCATTCCATAAAAGCTTTTCTTGACAGGTTATGAATTCCAAGAGGACATGCACAGTGCTTTATTACAACAGCTGAGGGTCCTCATGGTGCCTAACAGGAAATTCATCAGCAGCTGCCATCACATCCAAAGGTCAAGGTCTTGGCTCTAAGGCCTAGGCTGCACAACGGTAGTGCAACCTCCTGGATATGCCCTGCTCAAGTCCCTTGCCACGCTGTGCCTCAACTTAGCAATGCCTCAAACATGGTCTACCCACCACACAGAACTGGGTATTACAAAGTACTTCCTTTTCCTAATTCAAAATCTGTTTAAGATACCAACACTGAAAAAACAAAAACATACAAAAAAAACCCAACAACAACAACAACAACAAAAAAACAACACAGAAATTATCAAGGAATTCAATCCTGTACTTTCTAATCTCAGAAGTGCCTAATTTCAGAAAGACAGAGGCACACCAATAGGGCACACACCTGAAAATGCTTCATTCACTCAAATGTCCAACAAATGAGAGACAAGGTGAGTGAGAGGTGGGAGGACATGAGCATTAGGCACAGCTCGTAAAGAACAAAAGGAATTCGGGTGGACCCACCAATGAATGGCAGGCTCTAAAAGGAGAGGGAGGCTGCTTCAGACTAGAACAGACAGCATGCTGAAGATCTGGCAGGGTTTGGTGCATAAAGGAGGTGCCCAAAGGGGAAAGAGTGGACGAAGTATTTTTAGTATCATATAGCCTGCCCACTAAGAAGAGCTGGCTCAGATTTGCATATCAAAAGATCTAGACTATTGGAGGATACTGCTATGCCTACTACCTAGCACAGTGTGTGTCTGTCTTAAGTCCAAACTTTTATGGTTATCAGTATCTCTCATACTTGATGATCCTTCCAATCCTGCCAAAACCAAGTTTTCACAACTGCTCTGGAAGTTATAATACAGGTCATGTATCACACTTTCTGTGTGATAATTCAAGCTGTGAATTTCCAAGGCAGTAATTGGTTCACCACTCTGTTATCAAATGCAAGACAGAAAATTTAAGTATTCCTGTAAAAGTTGTGAGACCACGAGTTTATGCTTAAAAACACAACTACAAGATTTCTGTACAGCACTGGCAGCTGTGTATATGTGTGTCTGTGTGTATAAGAGACCTGCAGGAGCTGGGGACCTGATGAAGCTCTAAAGGAGGGTCAAAGGACACCATGTTGACATTCAGGAAGGAGTTGGGGTCCGGAACCTGCTATCCCAGTGTCTTCAGCTCCTGACACTGGACTGAACAGTTGCTTCCTGATTTAGATAGTAAGAAGAGAAGGTTGGCACAACACTAGGCTACAGCTATCTGAAGGGGGTGAGGTAGAAATATTAATGGAATAATGTCTTAAGTAGAATAATTTAAAGAAAAAAATCTCCTGTAACTAAAGAAGCTTAAAAATTAATCCAGACAAGGAATCTAGGCTTAAGATGTTGGGCCACAAATCCATTTCCCCTTGCTTCAAAGGGCTGTAATTTACAAACTGGCATCAGAACAGACTTCAAGAGAAAAAGGCAGCAGTCAGAATTTAACAGGATGTTTCATGAACCACATTTCTAGAGCTTTTGAAGAACATAGAAACAAGTTCCCTAAAGCAACATTCAGTTCAGAGGTTCCCATGCTGAAGACTTTGTACCCAGGGCAACGCGGCAATGTCTGGAGGTATTCTGAGATACTAGGTGGGCAGACGTTAGGGATACTATGAAACATCCTGAAATTCTTGGCCCCAGAAACTGGGATAACAAAGTCAAAAAGTTCTAAGGCCAATAAAGAAGCTGGTGCCAGTCCGTCACTATGGAGTGTAGTTGAATGTTTTTCTCTGTCCTGCTGGTCCTCCTGGACCAGTTTCTTTCCAGTTCCTGGATTCCCTGCAACAGCTTAGGAAATAATCACTCAGGGACTAATATTAAATATAATTGTTTGATCAATGGCTCGGGCTTATTACTGGATAGTTCTCTCTTATAAATTGACCCATTTTTAATAACCTGTGTGTCACCATGTGGCCATGGCTTACTGGTATTGTTCTGGCACCTTACTCTTTTGGGCAACTACATAGCATCTTCCTGATTCCGCCTCTTTTTCTCTGTAACTTTGTTTGGATTTCCCACCTGGCTCTATTCTGCATGGCCATTAGCCAAATAAGCTTTATTTATCAACCAATGAAAGCAACACACATTCACAGCACACAGAAGGACAACCCATATCAATATAGGAACAGAAAAAAGCCATGCCCAGGGTCAGGGCATGCCAGCAATAGCTCACAGGGAAGTGAAGAGAAAGGAAGAAAAAGAAAAGAAGTGCCTACAAGGTACCTGAGACTACTGCTTAAGCCACCTGCAGCTCCCAAGCCTGCACATCTGAGGAGGCCTTACTTGGAAGGTGAAGTATCTGTCAATGATTAAAATACATAAATTATAAATTTTTCAGCTGGGCATTGGTGGCACATGCCTTTAATCCCAGCACTCAGGAGGCAGAGGCAGGTGGATCTCTGTGAGTTCGAGTCCAGCATGGTCTACAAGAGCTAGTTCCAGGACAGCCTCCAAAACAATACAGAGAAACCCTGCCTCAACCCCCCCAAAAAAAATTATAAAATTTTCAGTGAATAAAAAAAAAGTCTGTCCAGTATACTCCAGTTCCCACTACTTTTCAGAAGCCCTCCAGCCCCCAGTCCTCACTTCCTATAAACCCCAATCAACCACGTCACACCACATCTGGACCTTCCTAAGTACTGTTCACAAATACACCTCTCCTGGTGTCTTGATTGATTCTCTGTCAACACACACTCCTGAATCAAAGTTATAAAGCTTCCAGCACCCACCATTAATTACTCTTGAAAAAGTACAGGAAATGGAGCTATATAGCTCAGTTGGCACAGCGCTTGTCAATCATGCAGAAAGGCATGGATTTGATATCCATCACTGCTTGAAGTGGGTGTGGCAATACATGCCTGAAACCCCAGCACTCAGATGGGGCAGGAGGAGCAGAAATTCAAGGTCATCCTTAGCTAATCAGTGAACTGCAGGCCAGCCAAGAGTATACGAAAGCCCATCTCAAAAAGCAAAAAACAAGAACAAACAAGCAATAATAACTTATCGGAACAATTAGCAAAGACACACTGTTAACAGAACGGAAATTATATGCTAGGACCTAAAGGACTTCAAGGGAAGTGAACTTTTTGCTGGAGGAAGAAGTAACATGTCTACTCACAAAAACTTTGCTTACTGTCATTCTTCAAAAAAAGAGAGATGGCAATCTTGTTTAATGACACCACCACCTCTCTGTACCTGCATGAGGATCCACACAATCATTTTAGTCAGAAGCTGTGCAATAGCTTTGGAATGCAAAGTGCATTCATGATTACCAGAAGACCTAAGTCTAGAGGAATGCTTTCCTGACCATCCATTTCACTGTCTACTGCATTCAGTAAGCCAGAGAGGGAGCTCTAGAACCCTTTCCTGTCTGTGGGTCCCAAATTCACCAGCTAGACCACAAAAACACGTTCTCCCCCAGCAACATCTTGCAACAGGCCTGGAGGTCCTGACTAGGCTCCAAAATCAGTGGTTACAGGTCCACCGATAGCAGTTCCCAGGTATAGACCACTATGAGCTGCAGGGTTCCCATCTGTCAATCAACAGAAATCCAACAATGCCATAAAACTATAAGCATGGTAATAGCCACCAGTAATCCTAACACTCAGGAGGAGGCAGAAAGAGAATTGAGAGTTCATGGTCAACAGAAGCCTGTTTCAAAAAAAAAAAAAAAAAGCCCGAGGCATGACGGAATAGTTCAGTAGCAAAGCATTTGCCTAGCCTAGCATACACAAGGCCTAGGTTTGTCACCAGTATCCATCCCCCCAAAAAGCCTTGGTTTTGAAGATGTGGCAAAGAGACAGGTGATGCCAGCATTGTTTGCTTCCTTCCTTGGTCAAATAAAGCATGGGATACAAAACAGCGATTAAGTATGGCTGCTCACCTACTACTGAAGAGGAGCAGAAGGACCTTGCTTCTGCCCTCCTGTGAAGACCAACCATACCACAGGAGAACAGCCAGATGTCACAGGGACAATGACAGCAGATAACTTGCCGTGAATGCCAAGACTTCCATGTATAACATGTGATCACTCACTTCATCCTAGGGGGAAACAAATTCTCCCTAGGGCTTACATCTGATGAGGGAACGCCAGCAATCAGGTGCCTCCCATATACACTCTGGGTCTCCCTGCGCACAAGGCAGCTAGCTTCGAACCTGTGCTCATCAATTTTGGCTAAACTACCCACCCACCACCAAGCCACAGAGCAACCGCTCAGTCGCCACAGAGACAGACACCGTGCCAAGCGCTCTAGAAGAAAAGCTGCCCAGCCCTCGGGAGGAATGCAGAACCCCAAGGCTCAGTCTGCCTTCCTAAAAAAAACTACCGAATTTGTTTTCTGAAGGATTTCTTCCCAGGTGCCTCACCGCAGTCCATCCGGCACCATCAAACCCTCTTTTAACTGAAGAGCCACCGCCAGTCTTCCGTTGGGGATGAACACTGGTCCTACAGGAACGCACTGGCGCAGCGACCACCCAAGGTCACGCCCCGGAAACCAAGGGCAGGAGCTGCGCTTGAGTTACAGGGACGCCCAGCGAGGCAGGGTGCCATCGGGTCGCCAATGCTCCCCGCTGGCCCCCTAATTAGCGCCAGAGGCATGCCCGCCACGCCCCAGGCCGAGCTTCCGGAAGGACGCCGGGTGCCACCGTGACCCAAGCTCGCGACCAGGGCCCCCAATTCCCCAGCGCCCGCAGCCCGGGTCGTAGCCTCGGTGCCCGCACTCGGACAGCCCGCAGCCTCTAGGCTCTGAGGGCTGGGCAGAAGGCGGGGCTCAGGCACCGTCTCCCGGGGCCCGAAGGCCCTCAGACCCGACCGCCGCGCGCCATCGGACCGCAGTACGCCGAGAGCTCCTGGGGGCCCCGCCGAGAGGCCCCGGCCCGTTCCTGACGCCCGAAAGAGCCACGGCCCCACCGCCCCCGACCCCGCCCCCGGCCGTGCAGTCCCTTCTGAAGCAGCTCCAGCCCCGCCCCATCCCCCGCGACCCCACGGTCCCTCCAAAGGTGCGGTGGCGGCTCTGGCCGCACCCAGGACGCACCTTGAGGGTCGGGTACTCCTGCACCTTCAGGGTCATGGACAGCTGGGCCGCCGACTCCTGCACCGCCATCTTGGGCCGGCCGAGCGGGGGAGGCGGGTACGCGGCACGCCGGATAGTGACGTGCGACGCGCGGGGGCAGGCGGAGCGGCTGTGAGTCTGCGCCAATCGTGTCACCGGACCGCCCGAAGGGAAGAAGTCCCGCGCCAATCACTGTCCTCGGACTCGACCAATCGTGAACAGCCGTAGAGAGCGGCTTCCTCATTGAACTGTCCGCCGCCTAGGCCTAGGCTGAGGCTGCGGACCCGAGGAGAGCCGGACGCCTACGCCGTCGGCTTATTAGCGGTTGGGGCTCGGGCAGCGCGCGTTGAGTGGCTCGCTTGTAACCGCACCCCCGCCCCACACACCGGTCACAGGCCCTGCCTCAGGGCTCGGTGGCCGTCGTTTCTTGGTGGTCACTGGGGGGTGCGGTCTTGCTCCCGGGAACTACTTTCCCTCGTCTCCATTTTTACGAGTCCCTGACACGGGCTTCCCAAAGGAAGACAAAAGTGGATGTTTACAGTAGACTAGGACAGGGCCTGCGAGCAGCCGGGCTTTCCCGCATAAGGAATACCTGGCAACTGCTTTTGCCTGAAAATGCTCACTCCTTGAATTGGATCCAACAGGCACCTGGAGTGTCCAGTAGCTGTGCCACACTTGTAGTCAAAAGCTGGATTCCTGGAGCCATGGCGCACTTACCAGTTAACGTCTTTCTAACAAGCAACGGAAGCTAAGCAATGCTGATCTCCCAGGGCCCCCAAGGGACAGCAACTGAAAAGTATCTGCGCCCCGATAAACCTTTCTGCCAACACAATATCCAAATCAGACCAAATCAAAACAAAATTAGAAAAGGCCTGGGTGTAGCCGGGAGTTGGTGGCGCACGCCTTTAATCCCAGCACTGGGGAGGCAGAGGCAGGCGGATCTCTGTGAGTTCCAGACTAGCTCTGGTCTACAGAGCAAGTTCCAGGAAAGCCTCCAAAACAATACAGAGAAACCCTGTCTCCAAAAAAAAAAAAAAAAAAAAGGCCGGGGTTTAATGGATAAAACATTCCCTGATGATTTTCCAGCCCACCCCCACCCCCAGAGAGGAGATGGGGAAGAGAGACCTAAAAACCACGAATCTGTTTTCTGAGGGGACAGTTTAAATACCCTGTGAAAGTGATCTTGAGCGTCTCTGGGGAAGGGGTCATCATTTGGCAGCCTTTCTGAGATGAGGCAGGGTTTGAAGAAAGATGGGGTGGTCCACTAGAACATCTCAGATTCTTTGGGTCTATAGATGCCAGGGGCTGACGTATTATCGTGATGTAGGCTGCATCCTAAAGAATAAATACTGATAGCCTGAGAATGAGCTTGCTCCCTCAGGCAATAGTAAGTTCTTTGAACCACCTCGAAGAAACAGAGCTGAAATACCAACCAGACTACTCTTGACTAAGATTGTTTAGTTATCATACCTCTGCTCTAGTTCTTCCTCTATTTTAAACTAAAACTGACAGTTGATGGCCATAGACTTAGGGATCACTGAACCCTTTGTACTGAATGTGGCCATATTAAATTCCTTTCTCTGAATTTCACCATTTTTTGTTGAGTTGAAAGTTTGTATGATTCCTGCAGAAGCCAGAAGAGAACGTTAGATTCTCTGGAACTCTAGCATTCCTGGCAGTTGTGAGCCAAGCACATAGGTGCAGGAATCTGAATATGGATCCTCTGTAAGACCAGCAAGTGCTCTTAACCCATGAGCCATCTCTCCGGCCCCCTCACCTGCTTTTAAAATTAAAAATGAAATTCGGCTTCATTCATTAGGAAATGACTTCTGCATTGGTTGTTTGTGTTTTATAGAGCTCAGTTATTTGTTTTGTTTTGTTTTGTTTTGGTCTCTACATATATAGTCCTGGCTTATCTTGGAGCTCACTATGTAGACCAGTCTGACCTCAAACTCACTGAGTTCCTCCTGCCTCTGCCTCCCCAGTACTGGGATGAAAGATATGTGCCATTACCACCCATCAGGACTCAATTCTTTAGCAATGTTGCAAACATTAAGTTCAGCGTTGGAAAAGAAGGTACTTATGGTGGTATGTTCAGTGAATCGAGAACCTGCTGGAAGGTGCATGGGAACTTCAGTCATGACTTGCCAGAGCCAGGAAGAGAGAAGCATGACTTAGAAGAGCTTCCCAAAGGCAGGGATTGGGAGCTGAGGAGAGCACTAGTCCCCAGGTGTGTCGGTGCAGACTCCACTCATCCAGGCACTTTTGAGTGTTTTGAGACCGCTTTGAATAAAGTGTTCACATTTCAACTCTGCAGCTTACTGAGCTTTTGCCTTACACAAGCAGATAAAAAACTGGGAGCATTTTCTATTCTAAGAAGGCTCTGTGTCCTTTTCCAAATGGTACCCTCTCCCCTTTAGGTTCCATGCCTCCCACCACAGATAGTCTTTATCTTAGATTTAGTCTCTTCTGGCCTGAGATGATGGAGAAATCAGTGACCCTGAGGCAGAGAAGTACACAGCCCTGCAGTCCATATTTGCACAGGTAGTATTACACACTCTCCTCTGTCACCATCCTGTTTGATTCTCTCTATGGGCACATTTATGCTCAGTGCTGTAATATTTGCTGTGCCACTGTCAATTTTATGGCTTCATGGATTCAAAACTAACCCAAAGAAGGAAACATTTCTTCTGATACTGTCAGGATGATGTGTCTAGGGTTGTAGGAATGAATTCTTACTCTGTTGATTTAAAGAATAAAAGGGCAGGAAAAACAAGATCTCACCACTTAACCAAGTTTGTTGAGAGCAAAAGCACATACACAAATACATGGCAAAATACAAAAAGACAAGGCTCTCGGGGGGTAGAGAAGGAACCAAAAGATGGCGCCAGAGTCTGCTCAGATGGTCGGGGAGTTTATATTTGGGGAATGGGGTGAGTCCCCTTTCTCCTTTGGCTGCTTTGGGCTCTAGCAGGGGATTGTGTGATTCACATACATGGGAGCTGATTGGTTCCCACCACAGGAGCTTTCCAATGGAAGATCTGAAAGTCTTACTCAACAGTTCCCTCTGGGAGTCAGGGGGAAGCCCACCAAGTCTGTCTTAGAGGGAGAAGAACCAGGAAGTCAGCCATCTTAAATATTTAAGTGAAAAATACGCCGATCTACTTAGAGCCTCTTTTACCGGTTTGTCTTCCTACCAGGGATCTGATTCCTTGTTGCTCTTCTCCATAACAAACTACCATGTTTTGGTGCCATTGCACATAATCCGGAATGTTCAGCAGCAATAACTATTTGCACACTGAAGCTGTAGACCTTACATGATCTAATTGGATCCTTCACTCTAGTCCAGTGGTTCTCAATCTTCCTAATGCCGAGACCCTTTAATACAGTTCATCATGGTGTGGTGACACCAATCACAAAATTATTTTGTTACTACTTCAAAATTGTAATTTTGCTACTGTTAGGAATCATAAATATCTGATATATAGGATATCTAATATGTGACCCCCCCAAAGGGGTCATGACCCACAGGTTGAGTACCTCTGTTCTAGAGCTTCTTGTGTTTGAAGATAAAACTGCCCTGGAGGGCCGGGCATTGATGGCGCATGCCTTTAATTGCAGCACTCGGGAGGCAGAGACAGGTGGATCTCTGTGAGTTCGAGGCCAGCCTGGTCTACAGAACAAGTTCCAGGACAGCCTTCAAAACAATACAGAGAAACCCCTGTCTCGAAAAACAAAAACAAACAAACAAACAAAAAACAAGAGTTGAGCATTCAACAGTCACTTACTCTTAGCACTTTGACCCCTTAAGAGTCTGCAGTAACCACCTCCCACTGAACAAAGCGAATGGCAGCACTAATCTAAGGGCACAAACATAAATATTGGTGGCAGCTTAGCAGACACATCTTGTTCATTTATTAAAACAGTAGTTGTAGTAGTAGCAGTAGTCCCCACCAAAGTCTATGACCTTCCCAGCTATGGGCTTCTTTTTCAAAGATTTGTTTATTTATTATGTATACAATGGTCTGCCTGCATGTAAGCCCCTGCATGCCAGAAGAGGGCACCAGATCTGATTACAGATGGTTGTGAACCACCATGGGGTTGCTGGGAATTGAACTCAGAACCTCTGGAAGAATAGCCAGTGCTCTTAACTGCTGAGCCATCTCTCCAGCCCCCTAGCTATGGACTTTGACCAAGTTTATAGTGTCAGCAGAGATCTCTCCTGTGGAGCAGGCTCCAAATCCAATCAGACAGAAAGTTGTTGGTTACCCTGTCATTCCAGTGTTGCACTATTGACACATCTTGCTTGGTAGGTCGGTGTAGCACACAGTCCACAGCTGAACAGGTCTACTGACCACTCTTCTCCCCTAGCAGGCTGAATATCACCTTCCAGAACTATGAAAGCTAGCCATCATGGAGGAATGGTGCATCTTTTTGTTGTTGTTGTTGTTGTTGTTGTTTTGTTTTGTTTTGTTTTCCAGACAGGGTTTCTCTGTATTGTTTTAGAGGCTGTCCTGGAACTAGCTCTATAGACCAGGCTGGCCTTGAACTCACAGAGATCTGCCTGCCTCTGCCTCCAGAGTGCTGCGATTAAAGGCGTGTGCCACCAACACCCGGCCAGGAATGCTTTTCTATGATGCTGGGAAGCATTCTCAGGGCATGAGCAGGGCATCCCAATGCTGTTCATACCAAGAGTATGGCATTCATCTCTCTCTCTCTCTCTCTCTCTCTCTCTCTCTCTCTCTCTCTCTCTCTCTCTCTCTCTCTCTCTCTCTCTCTCTCGTCCTGGCTGTAGAGCAGGCTAGCCTCAAACTTATAGACATACCTCTGCCTCTTGAGTCCTGGGCTCTATTCCAACTTGAGATCAGGGGGACGCATCAGCCTGCACAGACACTACCCCATGGGGCTGATACATTGTGTCTTAGGGTTTCTAAGCAACTTGGACAGGAGAAGGTTATTTCATCATGCACCTGGAGTCTACCATCCAGGGAAGTCAGAACAGGAACCTAGAGGCACGAGCTGATGCAGAGGCCTTGTAAGAGTGCTGCTTACTGGCTTGTTCCTCATGGCTTGTGTAGCCTGCTTTCTTATAGCACCCAGAATCACCAGCCCAAGGTGAAACCCCCACATTGAGCTGGGTCCTTCCACATAAATGAAGAAAATGCACCATGGGATTTACCCGTGGGCCAATCTAGTGGGGACACTTTCTCAAATGAGGTTGCCTCTTCAAAAATGACTCTAGCTTGTGTCTAGTTGACATTAAGCAAGTGGGTATGCCTTGTCATAGACTAGCCTTCTAGGTTCTAGAGTTTGCATACTGATTTGCAGGTTTGATATGACCCCAGACACTTGCAAGGTCTGCTTTATTAGTGGCGTCTTTGGCTGGGACTCTTCCAAGTCTACTGATGTTGCATCATACCTGTGTCAGACATTATAGGCTAGTTGCTGACCCTAACTCCCAGATGGATGCACTCCATTCCATTGCCTTTGAGCTGCTCTCTGATGCTGCCTCCAGCACTATGGCTCAGTAGTTTCGAGCACTGGCTGCTCTTTCAGAGGACCAAGGTTCAGTTCTTAGCATCCTCCTGGCAGCTCAATACCATCTGTTGCTCCAGTCCCAGGGGATCTGATGCCTGTTGTGGAATATTTGTTCAACTAGGCAAAGATGTATTACATGTGTTTATGGTGCGTTTGTTTAACTATGTAAGGATGTGTTGCGTTTGCATTAATTAAATAAAATTAACCTGGCCTCAGAGAGGTAGGGTTAGCAACTATTTGACTGGAAGTAGCAGGGAGGAGCACAGCATGGGTTTGTTCAGTTGGGACGGTGTGGAAGAGAGTCTTCTGGGACTTCCAGCAAAGAGAGAAAGTTAATCAGTTGCTACTCTAACTGTCTGAGCTCCCAGGTTTTCACCCTAGCCTTTGAATCTCGAGTTTTATTAGAATGATAGAGATTTAATTAAAGCTACCTTTAGTGGCAGTAAAAGAACCATTGTCTGGGGCAACAGAATTGCCCCCAGGCAATGTCCTGAGCAGCTGGGCCACTAGCAGTTTAAAGCTCAGCCACTGTCAGGAAAGTAAAACAGCTTTTTTTGGCACTCCAATGAGTGGCATGATTATACGGGTGGAGTGGTCACACCAGCCCGCTCTGCTGCAGTTGCTGTCTGGGCCTCTCTCACAGCAGCTGGCTGCCACTGGCCAGGACTCAGAAAAGCAGGCTGGCATTTGGAAAGTGTGGGAGGGGCTTGACTTTTCCTCTGATGTGTCAGAAATGTAGAAGTCAGCAGATTTGGTGAGATACCTGGGAAATCCTTTAGGGGAAATCTTTCCCACTTTAAGAATGGAGAACATCACAGTGCAGGGTGCTAGCACCATGTATAGCACGACTATGGATAGTTTGATGGAAAATGTGAATAAGGGGACAAAAGACCTAGCTGAGATTGACATAATGCTGACTGTAATTGCTATCAGTTTGATAATTATTATTTTCTTCTTTAAAAAGGGGTTTGATAGCCGGGCGTTGGTGGCACATGCCTTTAATCACAGCACTCTGGAGGCAGAGGCAGGCGGATCTCTGTGAGTTCGAGGCCAGCCTGGTCTACAGAGTGAGTTCCAGGACAGCCTCCAAAATAATACAGAGAGATCCTGTCTCGAAAAACCAAAAAAAAAAAAGTGGTTTGATAACTGTGCCAAATATGATAATTTGATTGATAAGATACAAGCTTCAGAAAGACATACTACTGATAAGATACGAACCTTAGAAACACCTACTAATGAAAATAAGAAAAATATTCACACACAGAGGAATTTAGAATATAGCCTACTACACCATTATATTATGAAACTGAAGAGGAGCAGCCTAAGGTTATTAGAATACCAACCATAACATATCCAATTACCTTAAAAGAATGATCACCAGATGATAAGAACCCCCAAGGCTATGTAGAAGTTAATTGGAATCCTGTAGAATGTTAGATTTGAGAAGACTTAAGGAAGCACTCATTTCATATGTCACATTCACTCTTTGTGAAGCAGATGTTAAGTTCATGGGCAACCAGGAACAGAATTATTCCACAAACTGGAAAGATTTAGCTACAGCAATATTAAAAGCTGGTCCTCAGTTACAATGGAAAACTTGGTGACAGAGGAAGCTAGGGTCATAGAACAACGAAGTAGGGCCAGAGGTATTGAAATTTTCAAAAACCGGCTTCTTGATGAAGGTCACTTTGCTGATTTGCTAAGACAGTCTATATTGGATGATAACATCTTGGTTCTATTCTGAACAGCAGCTTTGAATGCTTGGGACAGGGTTGGAGAATCAGGAAAGAGACTGAGTCACTTACTAAAATTATACAAGGCCCAAAGAAGTCTTCACTGAGTTTTTTTTACAAAGATTGACTTCATCTGTCAATAGAATATCAGATTCAGAAGTTAGACTAATATTAATTGAATCTTTGGCGTTTGAAGATTCTAATTCAGAATGCAAAAGTGTGATTAGGCCTTTATAGGCAAGATCAGCACCCATAGAAGAATGGATGCAGAATAGAGTAGAGATTGAACCCTACACTTCTAATGATACTTGGATAGGAGCAGCGCTTTCTAAAAATATCAAGAAAAATAAAAATGTTAGGTGTTTTAATTGTGGTGGACGAGGCCATCAGTAGGGACTATAGGCAAGGTGCTCCTAGAAGCAATGTTTATTCTAGAAATAATCTAAACAGAAGGCCCCAGCCTTCTGGAATATGAAGGTGTGGCAAAGGCTTTCATTGGACTAATGAACGAAGTTCAACAAGGGATAGGCAAGGTAACTCTTTGCTATCTGGAAACACCCTAAGGGACCTCCTGCAGGTCCCAATATCAAATTTGGTTCAATCATTCCCCGTCAGCATTAAGGAAATCACTCCACAGAGCAATGAAAAGATTTAATGCCTGTTGTTAAAAACCATACTGCTCTGGATGCCAGAACAGCTGCAGTAGATAAAACAAGATTTTCGGGAGAAACCATAAAGCAAGTATTTTGGCAAACTTCTAGAAATGACCAAAGACCAAAGCTAAAAATATGAATAAACAACATGGAAATTGAGGGTTTGGTAGATACAGGTACACATGTAGAAATAATTTCACCAGAATCTTGGCATCCAGACTGACCTTTTAAGGAGTAAATGTTCTATTTGCATTTTAGGTAAAACAAAGTGCAGGGTGGGTCAAATGCATACTATCAGAAGGAAAATTAAAACCATATGTGTTTAGCATAGCAATGGATTTATGGGGATGAGATTTGTTGCAGCAATGCAAAACTCAGATCAACATTTCCCTAATCTCAGAAACAAACTATAAAATAAGGAATGCTTCTGAGAGAAATACTAGAAGGTATTATCAAGGACGGTCACAGACTGTTCAGATTGTACATAAGCAAAGCACAACAGTTGTTGCTCTTTCAAAGGTACCAATAGCCCTACTTTTGAAATGGTTAATTGACAAACCTGTGGGGGTGGAACAATGGCCTTCAGCATCAGAAAATTTATAGGCAGAAGAGCGGTAACAGGAGCAGTTAAATGCTCAACATATTGAAAAACTGACCCATCACCTTAGCCTTTAAATCTCAAGTTTTATCAGAACAATAGAGATTTAGTTAGACCTACCTTTAGCTACAGCAACAGAGTCATTGTCTGGGAAAACAGAATTGCCCCCAGGCTACAGCCTGAGTGACCAGGCTGTTAGTACTTTAAAGCTCAGCCTCTGTGATGAAGATAAAACAGCAGACACCATCTTCTGGCCGCATCAGGCACTGCATGTACATGGTGCACAGTCATGCATTCTGGCAAGACACACATAAAATAAAAATAAAGTTTCAGCCCGGTGGTGGTGGTGGGTGCACGCCTTTAATCCCAGCACTCGGGAGGCAGAGACAGGTGGATCTCTGTGAATTCGAGGCCAGCCTGGTCTATAAGAGCTAGATCCAGGACAACTTCAAAATCACAGAGAAACCCTGCCTCAAATCCAACCCCCCCACCTAATAATTATACTTACAACATTCAGTCCATCGGTATTTAGCAAATTCAGGGAAAACACTCCATTATCTATCCTATCTTAGTGAATCCAAAGTTTTATACCTAATTTACTTTCTATCAATTACTAAGGAAAACGATAATTCTAATTATTTAGTCTTTAGCTCCATCAAAGACCCAGAGACACCTTGCTACTTGTACAGTCACCCAAAGTTATTCTGCAATGTTGGGGCATGCATCTTCAGCTTACAGGCCTACAGTATCTGGCAGAATTCTCAGTGAAGCAGGAAAATTGAAGGACTGTCCTGCCTTGTATCAGCAAAGTTCATCAGTCACTTTCCTCTGTGTCCTGCAGAATGTCTGGCAGACTTGTCTGGGAATCAGGAATCCTGAAGGGCTATCCTACCTTGTTTTGAAAAGTTTGGCAGTCATTTTCCTGTGGGTCCTGCATGTCCAGTTATGCAACACACAGTCAAGCAGTCAAGGCAAAAACAGTTCCTTGCCCAAATGGTTCATCTTGCCACAATAAAAAGCAAACTCCATATGGAGTTCCTTTGATGACAATCCTCCTTTTATGAAGTAAATTGGTGCTGCCAGGAGCAGATGTGTCTCATTGTCACAGAAAGCCCTAAGTTAACAAAAAAATTTCAATGCTATATTCTATGGTTCTTTGAAGTGTTTGAAGTATAATGTGACTACAAGTTTTATTATTATAGATTAACTACTAACCTCATTTCTTATTATACATTGAATTTTAAAATGATCAGCATAAGTGCAATACCCCAAACAAGAGTAGAAACATATATACAGTATAACAAAAATATCTTTAATATCAATGTACAAAAATTCTTTAAACAAGAATAGAAACATATTTATTTATATATAGTGTGTTGTAACAAAAACTTCCTTAAATTTGCCTAGCATTGGTGGCACACACCTTTAATCACAGCACTCAGGAGGCAGAGGCAGAGGCAGGCAGATCTCTGTGAGTTCAAAGCCAGCCTGTTCTACAGAGCGAGTTCCAGGACAGCCTCCAAAACAATACAGAGAAAACCTGTCTTGAAAAACAAACAAACAAAAAAGATTCAAGAGGTCTCCCTTGATCAAACCTGATCCATTGAACCTGGAATAAATCCACAGCCTCTTGTTTCCCACAGAAACAAATGCAAACTCTCGTACCCAAAGAATTTGTGACCATTTTTCAAACACATTTTTAACCTATTTTTAAAAGTTAAGATAGCCCCAGAGTATCTAGGTTGGTTCAGTTTTGCAGTTCTGTTCACAATCTCATGTCTTTTAGTAGCTGCCTTTTGCTCATTAGCATTAAAAAAATTCAAAAGCAACACAATAACCAGGATCCAGACTCCCTGTGTATTTCCCATTTCTACATGGCTTAGTTTTTATAACTTTAGTTCTCTCTTTAAAGACTTTATTATTTTTAAACTATTCATTTCTTTTCATTACTGTCTATACTCATATTCTTTCTTATGCCTACCGCACATTGTAAAACACACTGGAACCTATTTAGAGGTGTTCTCCGTCTGGACCTCTTTTACCGCATATCTCTAGTCTATTTTGACAGTGTGAGCAAACTTTAAACTGCTAAGCTACAGCTGGGTCCTCCACACTGCTCTGTTAGCTGGCTCTGCCCACTTCTCAGACAGTGAGAGCCAAGCCTACATCTCATGACCCAGCAGGGAGCGTGTGACTAGGAACTGCATTCAACCTTCCTAGCTGTAGGAAGCTGGGACCTGTGCTCACAAGAGGTTTTTACTTACCTTGACTTTCTATTTAGTACTGTCCTGCTGGGTGAACAGCAGCACCTCCTAAAGGAGCTGTGTGATCCTTCTTCTTTTTTTTTTTTTTCTTTTTCAGTTTTCTCAGGCACCACATGGAAATTCCAGCCTCATGTTGTTATGCCAAAATGTAGTAATAGTTGTTTGTTTGTTTTCTCTTTGGTGGCCCACCATCCAGCTCCCAAATAAACACACAGAGACTTACTCTTACTTATGAATGCCTGGCCTTAGTTTGGCTTGTTTCTAGTCAGCTTTTCTTAAATTATCCCATCTATCTTTTGCCTCTGGGTTTTTACCTTTCTCTATTTCTGTGTATCTTTTCTTTCCTTCCTATTCCATGTCTGGCTGTGTATCTGGATGGCTGGCCCCTTCTTTTCTTGCTTCCTGAGCTCTTTCTCTCCTTCTATTTATTCTCTCTGCCTGCCAGCTCCACCATTCTTTCTCTGCCCAGCTACTGGTCATTAAGCATTTTATTAGACAGTCAGGTGTTTTAGACAGGGAAAGTAACAGAGCTTCACAGAGTTAAACAAAAGCAACATAAAAGAATGTAACACACATTTGCATCAGTAAAACAAATGTTCCACAGCATAAATAAATGTAACACATCTTAAAATAATGTTCCACAACACCTTTATCCAGTGAGTCATTTTTTTTCCAGCTTCATACTGACTTCTTAAGTTCTAAACTGAAGTTTCTCTGTGGTTATACTGAACCACACATCTTTATCAGAGGTAATGAACACCTGCTGATTCTGTTTTAAAATTTAATTCTTGAATAATGCATACATTTCACATCAAATGGTAAAACTACAGAGTTGAGTGGTTTGTTGGCAAGAAAATAACATGACTAGATTTTCTCCTGAAATTATTTAGTAATACAACCTATAATTATTTTCTATGATTAGCCTGAGTCTGAAGCAATGGTCCCCTAGAAATTGGAGTTTCCCCAGGAATCTCAAGCTGGAGGAAGAAAATGGCTGAAACACACTATTGGGGAAAGGACTTGTCCCCAGAAAGGTGTTTCAGAGTCCTAAGACTTGATCTAACCACCTTTCAGGATGAGTTAATGACGGGTCAGTGATGGGCAGGACCACACTGCACCAGGCCTGCTTAGTTATGTGTAGCTTCTGTCCTCTATTTAAACCTACACTCTATGCTAGGACACTAAAGATGGACTTAGGGGTCACTGAACCTCTTTAGCTATTCCTCTTCCCAATGTGGCTATATTCAATAAATCTGTTTTCTCTCCTTTTGACATGTGTCTGTCTCTTTAGAAGATGGTGGCTGTGTCTAGGTTAACTGGGTTATAGAGTCCAGGCTTTGATCCCAAAACTGCCAATGAAACTCCCACCAGAAACATCAAGTCCTCTCTAGAGCCAGGGCATTGATGGCAGTTGCTAGAAGTAATCAAAGAATGGCACTTTGGGGCCTCAAGGGAAGCCACAGCTTATAAGACCTGTATTAGTTGCAAAAGGAGAAATAAAATGCAAAGTGTATGCTACTAGATGTGTGCTAGAATGTGGCAAAGCAGTAGAGCATTCGCATAGCACAGACAAGATCCTGTGTTCAATCCTCAGCACCACTTTCAAAAGTGGAGGCTGGCCGGGTGGTGGTGGCGCACGCCTTTAATCCCAGCACTGGGGAGGCAGAGGCAGGCGGATCTCTGTAAGTTCCAGACCAGCCTGGACTACCAATCGAGTTCCAGGACAGCCTCCAAAACCACAGAGAAACACTGTCTCAAAAAAACCAAAACAACAACAAAAGAGCAAAGACAAAATTAGAAATGATGACCTTAGACATTTTAAAGATGGTAGAACAAGCCAGACAGGAATGGCACATGCCTTTAAGGTGGATCTCAGAGTCTGAGGCCAGCCTTGTCTACAGAGTGAGTTCCAGGACAGCCAGAACAACAGAGATACCCCGTCTCAAAAAAAATGGTCAAACCAAGTGGAAAATGACTGTTTGACTGTTTAAAAATTGACAGACAGTCCCACTCTGACCTTATTAGCAACAGTAAGGTGTCATGAATATGGAAAGTCGGAATAGCAAATGGAGCCTGCCACAAGCATGAAAGGGTGGGAATGAATCCCAGCTCTCTGCTTCCATCCAAGCCTGAAGAAGGCTCCTGAGACCCACACCCTGCATGGCTGCTAGACAGAGTGACTGAAGTGGGCAGTGGGCTCTGCAGGCCACAACTCACCACCAGGCTTTTCTGGCAGGTGGACAGTGTGGCATTGATCTGCGGCTTGCCAGAGGGGTGGCATCCTCTGCTTCCTAGCACCGTGCATGCGATCACTTGAGTCTGGGAGGATGAACTCCAGCCTGGATCAGTGGGCTAAGGAGGCGTTAGGGTTAGGGGCCCAAAGGCAGCCACAGTATTGTGAGGTCTACTAGAGAGCACACACAGACACTCGTAAAGCTGAAAAGAAAGTATGTATTGCAATACTTGCCCAAATCATGCATCCCTGAGCCTCACCATTTCTTGCCCTTTGTGCATAAAAAAACCACATCCTGGTTGACACAGTTAGAACAGTTGGTGAGAAGCAAAACTATAGAAACCAAAAAGCAAAGTTAGTACACTTAGGGACTTTCCCAGATCCCGAAACTATGGACTAGGTCTTTGTTCCCATTTTGGCTGGTACTGGGACTTGCGTACTATGGTGTCTGTTGTGCTAAGATATCAGGGCCTGATACAACAAGAGAGTCTTGGAGTTGGCCCCTGGAGGCTGTAGTCTGCATGCCAGTTCTCTTTCACCTGGTGGAACTAGTTCACATGGGCTTTCATCGAGTCAAGTCCAGGGATCAACGGTTCCACAGGACCACCTGGTGCTATGGTGGCGAAGCATTTTAGAACAGTTGTGGGACCACAGTTGATTCCTGGATGGTGTATGCTAGCTGGTTGGACACTTGCTGAGATATAGACTAGCAACAGAAGGCAAAGTTGAGGAACTTAGGGGCATTGTTACTTGCTACCTCCAGGTCTATCTCTTTGCCTAAGAGGCCTGGAAGACAAAGAGAACACACACCCAACAGGAGGGGGAGGAAGGGGCCCATTTGACCTGTGACAGATGAATCCAAGTCACTGTAGTGGGATACAGAACTAAATTTCTAGAGTAAACTGCTCTCTGAACCCGCCATAAATTCCTATATAATGTGTCCCAGACCTAAAGGTTATGAGAACAGCCTGATCACTTAACTGCTATCTCTCTGCTTCTGTAAATGCTTTCTTGCTGCAGATATCCGGTGCTGCCTTTCTGAATTTGCCACAATTGCAGTTTTTGCCTTTAAAAACTCAAATGAATTGAAAGTGGTGGGCTGCTTCCCATTACTGTGCCTGGGACAGCCCCTCTGGTGGTAAATAAAGACTCCATATGACTTAATCAGTCATCTTGGGAGTGTTTCTCTTCAGGAACCCCATGACAGTCTTGACTCTTTAAATTAGGTTGCACGAATCCTTTAAAATTGACAAAAGACACCCATAGTTAAACATTGAACTGAACCCAAGGAACCCAGTGACAGAGAGAGAGGAGCGATGAGCAAATTGGCAAAGAATGGGCTGGCAAAACCAGCAGAAACAGCTGATCTGAACAAGGGGAGAGCTCTTGGACCCCAGACAGACAGTGGGAGGCCAGCATGGGACTGATCTAGACCCCCTGAGTGTGAGAGTCAGTGAGGAGGCCTGGGCAACCTATGGGGCCCTGGGCAGTAGATCAGTGTTTATCCCTGGCATACAAACGGACTTCGTGTGTCCATAACACAAAGAGGGATGCTCTCTCAGCCTGGACTCTTAGGGGAGTGCCTGGACCTTGCCCTGAGTGAAATGACAGACTCTAGATATCCCCTATGTGGAAGGAAGTGGGGATAGGGTGGGAGGCTGGGGGGATGGTGAGGGGGTTCAGGAGGAGGGGAGGGAGAGGGAACTGGGATTGACATGTGAAGCAAGATATTTAAAATTAAAATAATAAAATAAAAAATAAAATAAAATTGACAAAAGAGACAGGAGCTTTAGCTATATTAGCATGGCCACTGTCTATAGTCTGAAATGAAATCTTCATTGCAGAAAAGGCAGTGTCTATAAATAGCTGGAGCAAATTCATTCAAGCCTTTAATCCATAGCAAAACAAAGTCTGAAAAGCTAACTTAAGAGGAGCATGAATATTCATTTGTAACAGGACAGAAATTCCTTGGTAGGAAAGAGAAAAAAGGTAAAAATAGCTTAAGGACCCCCAAAAGATGACTCTGGGATAAAAGTGAACACTTCTCCCTCTGTGCAGAGGGCTGGATATATATAGATGATAGAGATAGAGACAGAGACAGAGACAGAGATAGAGATAGAGATATATTGAACAGAGAAGTTTTCAGTACAGTGAGATGCATTTTAAGTCTATATTTAGAAATAACCAAAGGCAATTCAAAATTTGAATCTGTGACTATGGTAATAATAGCTATTACTAGGGCTAGATTATACTTTATCAGAATTCTATTGAACTTTGAAGTCTTACAATCATATGTGTCTTTAAGCCTCATTTTCACATACCTTAAATCACTTTCTCAGACCTTTACAACTTATATAAACTGTAAACTTTTTTTGGAAACATTTAATCGTACACTTGAATTCTGAGGCATCTGGTTCCTGAGAACAGTCATTAAAAGCAAGTCTTTTTAAGTAGGAGACTAGTAAAAAGTAAATTTCTAGTCAGTAACAATAGCATGGTAGCTTGAGTTTGATTTTACATTGAAATTTGGCTATGAGTCCGTCTCTCTCAGTGGGAGCCTAGTAGTTCTAGAGAATGCAAGGCCATATTTTCACAGATGGAGAGAATTCAGGCTGGCAGGTAATTGTACCTCAGCCTCAAAGGCTTTTATTTAAGAGAATTGGGTAATGTAAACTTTTTAGAAGGTTTTTAAATTTGTATCACCAGTAAGTAACATTTTCATCTCTTGTGCCATACGTTAAAGCCAAAATGTGTGAAGGTGAACTCTCGTACCTGAAGTTGCTGTAAAGCCAAACATTTTAATGTGAAAGCCAGCTATCTATGAAAGGACTGACCTGGCAGCTGGAGCCTAGTGGAAGGATCTGGCTGAGTTTGGCTTGCTGCTGCTAAACTGTCTGGGAAAGCTAGGGCCCACCGTCAATGCCATCACAGGGAACTGAGAAGGATAAATTTGAGCAGTAAGTATAAACCAAGTGGCCTTTGTTTGAATTAAAAACGACAGAGACTGTAACAGCCTTAGCACAGCTGGCCATGTTAGAGGCAACAAACTGACCTTAGAACCCTATTGTAATAACTTTGGTTTTTGGCTTCTGTAACTGAAGTGTGTCAACCAGGATGCGATTCTCATTCATAGGAGGAAAGGAATGGTGAGGCTCAGGGCTGCATGGTTTGGGCAAGTTCCCCATGCATCCCCATCCACTGGCCCGACTTTCTATTCGGCTTTAAGAGTGTCCATGTATGTTCTCTGGTGGACTCAACTTGTAATGTTCCAGAAGCACCCACGAACTTCCCAGAGACTGGATGCTGGGACAGGGTGAGGAGGTGGGGACTCAGATCCCCTCTGGGCTGATAGCAGAGGGGTCACACAGTTCCTAAGGAGTGCATACCCTGAGACATTCCAGATCCCCAGGAACTTCTCCTACTGCTGCTCCTGTCAACTCAGAGGCTTCTGATGCCTCCACTCTAAATGGGAAACTGCGGAAAGTTGCCTGGATCTGCCCCCTCCAAGGTTGAGTCTGTTTATGGCACCTTCTGCATAGGACACTTACAAAAGGGTAGATAAGGCCCTATGTCTGGGATCCATGTGAGACATCACAGGATCCTGTTCTTTAGTTTGTGTGGTGGCCACTCCTGGTTGCCTTTACTTTGTGTCTTTGTGTGTTTCTGTCAGTTCTGTTGATTGGAGAGACAGATCTAAAATGTCAGGGGGAGTGAGCAGACCTTGGTCCACATCTGCTGGGGGTACACAGTGTGGGTTGACTGGGAGTAGCCATGGCCCCAGGAGGGTTTCGTGAGCAAGGATGAATATGGTGTCTGTTTCTTGCTTAGAGAACTCTGGACCTTTTGTGAATTGATGGGTCCTCTTTTGGAGTCATGTGGCCAGTGGAACATAGTATTGGAGACCCTGGCCACCATAACCAGTTTTCCTATATTTACCAGTGACTTTCTCTGTCCTTTTATTGGGGACCCAAATCCTCCTGGTTCAGCCAGGCTGCCCAGAGTAATGCAAACCTCTGTCTGTTCTCAGTTCTGTCAGAGGAGACTGGCTTCCCCTCCATAAGGACCAGGAGAAAATTGACTTTCCTCTCCATATGGACCCTGTCTACGTGGGGAGGGGGCGGTGCAGAGACAGTCTCTTCCACCTCTGACCCCCTCTCTCCTCCACACACATGTAGTGGCTCTGGTTATGGGAGCTCTGGAAGGAATTCTCGTGGGGCAGAGGTAGCCCCCATCCTCCTCTTAAAGGAGGAACCTCCAGCAAGAACTTGACCCCCTCCCCCTTTCATGGTTTATATCTTCTTTTCAATGGTCTGATAATTGGAAAACTCAGAACCCAAACTTTCCCCCAACACCCCCTGCCTCAGGCTTTCACTAGTCTCTTTGAGACTGTCTTCTACACCCACCAGTCAACCAGCCACCAGGTCAACAGCTCCTGGGTCACTCTCTTCATGGCCAAGGAGTGGGACAGAATCTGTCTTGGGAATAGGAAAGCCACCAGGGTCTACGTGGGGGATTGCAGCTGGACAGTGCAGCTCAGATAAAGTGGATTCCCCACTGCCTGACCTGACTGAGACCCCAACACTAACCAATGTAAGGAGGTTCTAGACAATTTTTGCCAAGCCTTTTTAAGAAGATTGAAGGCAGCTTCTAGAAAACCTACCAATCTGCTAAGGTCAGCAAGGCAATACAAGAGCCCCTTCTAAATTGCCCACTGGATTCCTGGAGCGCCTTTGCAAGGCTTACTGGGTGTTTACCCTTCTAGATCCAGATGCACGAGAAAACCAGTGAGCAATCTATATTGCTTTTGTTATGCAGTCAGCCCTAGATATTAGAAACTTCAGAGCCAAGCAGTGGTGGTGCACACTTTTAATTCCAACACTCAGGAGACAGAGGCAGGTGAATTTCTGAGTTGGAGACTAGCCTGGTCTACAGAGAGTTCTAGGTCAGGGCTACATAGTGAAGCCCTGTCTCAAAAACAAACAAAGCAACAAAACAAAAACATAAACCAAGAAACTTCAGAAGTTACAAGCACTTGAGAGTATGAACAGGTCCCAATTGTTGGAGATTGCTCAGAATATTTACATTAACGGTGACTCTGTAAAAGAAAAGAAGAACAAAAGCCTGACCTGAGCAGTGGTGACAATTTTCAGGGAGACTAATAAAGGGATCCCAGAGGGGGACATCAGGAGCCTGGGAGGGGAAGAGGCTAGAGAAGGACCAGTGTTCTTGTTGTAAACAAAAAGGAAACTGGAAAAATGAGTGTCCAAGTCAAAAGAGGAAAGAAGAATGCCCTGTCCTTCATTTGGGTGAGATACAAGAGGGCTGGGGTCATTCCACCGAGCCCCTAGGAGCCCAGGGTAACATTAAAGATAGGTGGAAAATCTGTTAAATTCCTCGTTGATAACACATTTCCCCATCCTCTAATTGGTATAGCCCAGACACTGGGACCCCTGGAAGAGGTCAGTGGCCCACCTATCCAAAGGACCTGATCCTATTTCTGCAAGTTGACCGGCTTGTTTGTGGGTAGTGGCCACTACAGCCATGATAGTAAAAGAAGCTGAGAAGCTGACCTTGGGCTAGGAACTAACTGTCCCTAATCATCCTGCACTCTCTGTAGAAGGCCTCCTGAGGGGGACCCCAGAGAGGTGGATGTCCAATGCCCAAATAAATCAATATCAAGCACTTCCCCTGGACCACCCTCTCTCCAATTCTATAAAACTTCAGCCATAAACCCAGACAGCCTGCTGCCAGATGATAGCCCAGCAGAGTCTCTCCATGATTACCTGGAAGTGACTGATGTGGTCCAGCACATCAGACCAAAGCTAACAGGTGCTCTGCTACAGGAAGTGGAAGAGATACTGTTCACTGATGGGAGAAGTTTTGTTCAAGATGGAATCAGGTATTTACACAATGGAGTACTACCTAATGGTAAGAAACAATGACATCCTAAAATTTGCAGGCAAATGAACAGAACTAGAAAAAAACATCCTGAGTGAGGTGACCCATAACCAGAAAGACAAATACAATGTGTACTCACTCATAAGTGGATACCAGACATAAAGCAAAAGATATCCAGCCTACAATCCACAACCCCCGGAGAAGGTAGAACCCTCTTCCAGTTACAGATGGAAGCAGATGCAGAAATCCACAATTAACTAACCATTGGGCAAAGCTCCTGGAGTACAATCGTAGTGGGGGAGGAACGATAATATGAACAAAGGAGTCAAGACTATGATGGGGAAACCCACAGAATCAGCTGACCCGAGCTAGTGTGAGAACACTGACTCTGGTCTGACAAATGGGTAACCTGCATAATACTGAACTAGACTCCTTTAATATAGGTGACAATGGTGTGGCTGGGACAATATATGAGGCCACTGGCTGTGAGTTTAAGATCTAATCTAATGCACAAGCTGACTTAGTTAAGCCCATTCTATATGGAGAGACATCTTGTTCAGCCTAGACACAGGGGTGTGGGGGTGGAGAGGCACCTTGGTCCTGTCTCAATGAGATGATGGGACAGACTTAGTAGACTTCCCAGGGGAGCCCGTACCCTTTCTGAAGAGCAGATGAGAGGTGGGGTGGGGGAGCAGGAAGAGAGGAGGGAGGGGAACTGGGATTGAAATGTAAAAAATAAATTAATAAGGAAACAAGGAAAAAACAAAACAAAAGATGGAATCAGGTATGTTGGGGCTGCCATTGTCAGCTTGGACAGGACAGTGTGGGCCTTTAGTACAAAGACCTGAGCTCCTAGCATTAACCCAGGTGCTTCTCTGGGGGAAGGGCAAAGACATTATCATGTACACATACATTAGTATGCATTTGCCATGTCCCATGTCTGTGGGCCTTCTCTAGAGAGAGAGAGAAGTTTTCATCTCAGCTGAAAAGAAAGACAAAAACAAGGAATCCTGGCCTACTGGAGGCAATATGGCTACCAAAAGAGGCAGCCATTGTCCACTGCAAAGGGCATAAAAATAGAAGATTTCCCAGAGGTCAAGGAAACAGGGCAACAGACTTGGCCACTGTCTTAGAGTTACTATAGCTGTGATGAAACACCATGGCCAAAAGCAACTTGGCTTATATTTCTACATTATAGTCTGTCATTGAAAGAAGCCAGAACAGGAACTCAAAGAGAGCGGAAACCTGGAGGCAGGAACTGATGCAGAGGTCATGGAAGGGTACTGATTATTGGCTTGTTCCTCATGTCTTGCTCAGTCTGCTTTCTTATAGAACCCAGGACTATCAGCCCAGGGATGATGGGCTGGGCCCTCCTCCATCAATAGCTAATTAAGAAAACGCCCTACACCTGATCACAGAAGTTGGGGCAATGGGGGCTGGCTCCTATTACAGGGGAACCCCAAAACTTGGGTGTTGAGCTGAAGGAGCTGATTTAGAGGTTAGACCTCACAGGGAACATTTGACAGGGATTGGGGACAGGAGTGCACACCCACAGGTTCAGCATTGGCCTCTCTGTTCTGCAAGGGCCCCCCTTTGCTCTTCTGGAGAAAGGGGCTGGGCTGTGTGGGGGAATTACTCATTGCCATGTACCCTTGCTCTCCCCCCCCCATGTCTGCCTCTCCCACATACCCTTTCTCTGATCTGGAATGTCCCAGCTGGGGAGCAGAGTGAAGTGGGACCTGGATTTTTTTTTTAATATAAGGAGATATTTATACACAGTGTTAAGGATGTAATGTTATCTCAGCTAGGCAAGCAGCGGGGTGGGACTTCCTAATCTCGTCCCCATTTTAAGTGAGCCACAGACCACCCTGCCACCTTCCTTTCCCCAAGAGTGGTGGTTTATGTTCTGAAGGAGAATAAAGCTATTTTTACCAAAAAAAAAAAAAAAAGCCCTACAGGCTTGCGTATAGCCTGATCTTACTGAGGTGTTTTCTTAATTGTGGTTCTCTCCTCTCAGATGACTCTGACTTGTGTCAAGTTGGCATAAAGACATCCAGTACAGCCACCCAGAAGGCAGACTGATAACCAGTAGGGCCTCTCCAGATCTTGGTTACCCTGCTCTAACTCCAACTGCAACGATACCCAAACCACACTCGGGAAGAAACCAAGCGGCTAAACAGGAGATAGATGTATGGCGGTTCTTTCTAGACAAGAGACCCATGTTCCCTGCTGCCAGACAATCTTGTCAAATACATTGTGTCCACATGTACCACTTGTGTGGAAGTGAACCACAAAGGAGGAAGAAAGGCCCCAGAAGGAATTCATGCCCCAGGGAGCACCCCCAGGGGACACTGGGAAGTGGACTTTACAGAAGTAAAACCCACAGTTCTTTTTTTTTTTTTTTTTTTGGCCCGGCAGCAACGTTTATTGGGGGTGGGAATTAGTCCTTTTTGGCCACCATCTCCCGCATGAGAGCCAGCACGATGCTCAGCTCCTCCCGCTTCCCCTTGGCGCGGATGTGAGTGCCCACCC
Source organism: Mesocricetus auratus (assembly GCF_017639785.1). Lineage (NCBI taxonomy): Eukaryota > Metazoa > Chordata > Mammalia > Rodentia > Cricetidae > Mesocricetus > Mesocricetus auratus. The sequence continues at coordinate 13,525,825 of NW_024429190.1, read as the reverse complement.
ACCCTTTTCCTGATGAACTTGAGCGCATGCTTGTCCTTGGACACCTTGAGCAGCTCCGTAGCCAGCTGTGCCTCTGCTTGCTGACGTTCTTGGTCACCTTGTGGCCCTTGTTGAGGCCCACGGCCGTGGGATAGTGCAGGGCCATGGCTGTTGCTCTCCGATGGCGGCCGCGACAGCAAAACCCACAGTTCTTGGCTATAAGTATTTGTTAGTTTTCATAAATACCTTCTCTGGATAGGTGGAAGCCTATCGAACCTGTCTTAGTCACTGTTCTATTGCTATGAATAAACACCACGGCCAAGACAACTCTTATAAAGGAGAGCATTTAATTGGGGCCTTGCTTACAGTTTCACAGAGTCCATTTTCACCAATGCAGGGAGCATGACAGCACAGAACACATAGCACTGGAGTGGAAGCCCAGAAAGCCACCTCCGGATCTGTAGGCGGAGAGAGAAACTGGGCTTAGTATTGACTGTTGAAAATCAAAGCCCACTCCCAGTGACACTCTTCCTCCAACAAGGCCCCACCTCCTAATAGTTCTCAAATAGTGCCACTCCCTGATGAGGCTCAAACATATGAGCCTATGGGGCATTCTAATTCAAAACACCGTACCACAAGAATGGAGACAGCCTCAGTGGTCACCAAGAAACTGCTCTAGGAGTTAACACCTAGATTTGGATTGCCTGTCTCCCTGGGGTTCAACAATGACCTGGCCTTCACAGCCAATGTTTCCCAAAATCTGGCAAAGTTCCTAAATGCTGATTGGAAATTACATTAGGCACAATGTAACTGTGCCTATAGGCCACAGAGCTCAGAACAGCTAGAAAGGATGAGGAGGACCTTAAAGGGAACTTTAACTGACTATGTCCTTGAAACTGGCAAGAATTGAATCGACCTCCTTTTTTTGTCCTCCTAAGAGCTAGGTGAACCCCATAACAAGAAGGTTTTGCCCCATTTGAAGCCTCCTCCCCTACTCACAAAGCTCAGAGATGTTCATAAAGCAGAAATTACTAACCACCCCCTCCTTAGTTCCTTACAGGCCCTTCAACAAACCCACAGGACTATTCATCGGATGGCTTGAGAGGATGTGCTCTTGCTTGTATCTGAGCTTACCCACAAGTTCCAGCCTGGCAACATTGTACAGTGTGGTGGTTTGAAGGAAAATGGATAGCTCATAGGGAGTAGCACTATTAGGAGGTATTGCCTTGTTGGAATAGGTGTAGCTTTGTTGGAAGAGGTGTGTCACTAGGGGGCTGGCTTTGAGGTTTCAGATGCTCAAGCCACACCCAGTGTGGCATTCTCTTCCTGCTTCCTGCGGATCCAGATATAGAGCTCTCAGCTACCTCTCCAGCACCATATCTTCCTGCATGCCACCATGCTTCCTGCCATGAAAATAACTGACTAAACTTCTGAAACTTCAAGTCAGCCCCAATTAAATGTTTTTTAATAAGAGTTGCCGTGGTTATGATATCTCTTCACAGTAATAAAACCCTAAGGCATATGGGTAAAGACAATCCCAGCCCAGAACCTGAAACCAATGTGGAAAGGTCTACACACTGAGACCCTCACTACCTCCACAGCAGTGAAAATTGCCAGTGTCACCCCATGGAGTTACACCCAGCTGAAGGAAGCTATAAAAGATGACAGATCGCTGGGCAGTGGTGGTGCACACTTTTAACCCCAGCACTCGGGAGACAGAGGCAGGCGGATCTCTGTGAGTTCGAGGCCGGGCTGGACCGATAGCCTCCAAAACAATACAGAGAAACCCTGTCTCGTAAAAACCGAAAAAAAAAGATGACAGATCATCACCAGGTCCTTGTACCCCTGAAGATAAGAGTGATATGTGCCCTTTGATTATGATTGTCCTATTCTGGTCTTCTTTGTCTATCCTTGGGAAAGACCCACTGTGGTATGGAAATTAAGAAAGACTGTTGGCTATGCCAGATCTCAAACACCAATGTTGCATTAAGGTAGAAGTTAAACAATAAGCTCCACTTTCAACCCTGACAACTGTAAATGGGACCAGCCCAAGATCACCCTGGGGGACCTCCAAGAAAAGGGTGCCTGCTAGATATCATCAAAATACCACCTAGTTACTTCCCTTATGCAGATTCCTGTGGCCATATACAACAGGGTTACTCTGGGAATGGCAGTCAAGTATATTTACAGACCTCAGAGACTATCTGGATTGCTTGCACTAATGGCTTAACCAAGTGTGCATCTTCTGAATTGTTTGCACTGGAGGAGACACCACTCCTTTTCGTCCTCAGTATATCATAGCACAGTTGTTTATCAATAATGGAGAACAGGGCAGGGCCCACTTAAATATAGATTCTGGGCTCCCTCATACACTGAGAACTGTTGCCATTCTCATTCCCAGTTGACTGGGAAGGTATGGCAGGCTCCATGGCAGTTGGAACCTCAGCCCTTATTGTGGGGGATAAAAACTGGACCCCCTCTTCATAAAACAAGGAGATCTCTGTATGGCACTAGGAGAAACCTGTTGTTTCTAAGCCAATAAGTCCAAGGTAATTAAAGAAAGATAAGCCATGTGTCTTAGATAGGGTTTCTATTGATCTGAAGAGACACCATGACCACAGCAACTTTTTTTTGGTTTTTTGAGACAGGGTTTCTCTGTATTGTTTTGGAGGCTGTCCTGGAACTCGCTCCATAGACCTCGAACCTCCATAGACCTAGTGTCTGGTGACCACAGCAACTCTTTTAAAGGAAAACATTTGAGCTGGACAGTGATGGCGCACGCCTTTAATCCCAGCACTGGGGAGGCAGAGACAGGAAGATCTCTGTGAGTTTGAGGCCAGCCTGGTCTACAAAGCCACACAGAGAAACCCTGTCTTGAAGAAACACACACCATGGTGGTGTGCAGATAGACAGAGTGCTGGCGCTGAGAGCCCTATATCTTGATCACAGGCAACAGAAAATGAACTTCACTACTGGGCATGACTTCAGCATATGAGACTTCAAAGCCCACCTCCACAGTGACACACTTCTTCCAACAAGGCATACCTACTCTAACAAAGTCGCACCTCCCAATAGTGCCATTCATTCCCTATGAGCTTATGGGGGCCAATTACATTCAAACTACCACATTCTACTCCCTGGCCCCCATAAGCTTGTAACAATATCATAGTGCAAAATGCATTTAGTTGAACTTCAAAAGTCTCCATAGCCCATCACATTCTCAATGTTTAAAAGTCCAAAGTTCAAAGTCTCATCTGAGATTCTTGCCGTTTCTCAACTGTAATTCCCTATAAATACAAATAAAAAAGATATCACATACTTCCAACATATAATGGCACAGGATATATATTACAGTTCCAAAATGTCTGGAAGGTAGGATAGTGAAGAAATACTGGACCAAAGCAAGACTGAAAACCAGCTGGGCAAACTCCAAACGCTACATGTCCGACGTCAAAATGCTCTTCAGATCTCTAACTCCTTTCAGCTTTGCTGACTGCAGCACACTTCTTTCTCTTGGGCTGATTCCACCTCCTGTTGGTAGCTCTCTTTGGTGGGTGTCCCATGGCTCTGGCATCTCGAAAATCTTGGGTTCTCCAAGGCAATCCAGGCTTCAACTTCACAGCTACACACAATGGCCTTTCTCGGCCTTGTTCAGGGACACTGCTGACAAATGCCTGGCCTCGGCAGCTTTATTTAGGGGCAGAGGCAGAGTCTGTAGTCCGTTTTTTCTATCCTTAACTCCAAAACCAGACCATGTGGCCAAATCTGCCAAGTTCTGCTGCTTGCTGAGGCTGGAACACAACTGAACTCTCTTGTTCAACTACATTTTCACCTGCTAGCTTTGTGTTCAATGGTTTCCTTCACTGTCTAAGCTCGGCTGTCCCGGAACTTGATGTAGACCCAGCTAGCCTCAAGCTCAGAGATCCACCAGCCTCTGCTTTCTGTGTGTTGGGATTAAAGGAATGAACCGCCTCGCCTAGCTCTAAGCTTTTCTTTAATTCCTTTTTACAAGTTGGAAATTTAGCTGGGTGGGATCTTGCCCTGAGGTCACCGCTCCCTTTATTCCACTTTGTTGGTTAGTTTGGTTTATTTTTTTGAGACATGGTTTTCCTATGTATCCCTGACTGTCCTGGAACTCACTCTGTAGACCAGGCTGGCCTCAAACTCACAGAGATTCACCTGCCTCTGCCTCCCAAGTGCTGGGATTAAAGGCATGTGCCAGCACCACCATCCAGCTTTATTCCATTTGTTAATATATTTATCTCCTTAAACACAGGATTTAGCCTTATTCTATTTCCTGGTGCTTCTTTTCTCCTCAAATTTTACATGTTCATTTTCACTATAAATCTTCACTAGAGTTAACACTAATAACCACAGGACAGAATCTATACTAGGCTGTTTTGTGATTTCCTCTGCCGACAGAATTAATCCAAAACTCTTGACTTTAGCTTCAGGCAGACTATTCAGACAACAGCAAAAAGCAGTCCTGTTATTTACCAAAATGTTATAAGAGTGGTCTCTAAGTTACATACTAACATTCTTCTCTGAAACATCTTGACATAGGCACCCACAGTTCAAACCATACTCAGCACCACTGTCTTCCATGCTCCTACTAGAATGACCCATTAAGCAGCATTTAAAGGGTTCAATTGCTTTTCTAATCCACAGCTCCATGATCCATATTCCTTCAAACAAAAGCACAGCTAGGCCTATCACAGCAATATTCCAGTCCCTGGTACCAAGTTCTGTCTTAGTTAGGGTCTCTATTGTTATAAAGAGACAGCATAACCACAGCAACTCTTAGAAAGGAAGACATTTGATTGGGTGTCCTACAGTGTTAGAGGTTTAGTCCATTACCATCATGGTGGGACATGGTGGCACTCAGACATACATGGTGCTGAAGGAGAGAAGAGTGGAGAGGGAGTTACATGTTGATCCCATAAGCAACAAGAAGCGAGCTGAGATACTGGGCATTGGAGCTGGAGAGATGGCTCAGTGGTTAAGAGCACTGTCTGCTCTTCCAGAGGACCCAGATTCAATTCCCAGCACCCACATGGCAGCTCACAATTGTCTGCAACTCCAGTTACATGGGATTCAACACCCTCATACAGATATACATGCAGGCAAAACACCAATGCACATAAAATAAAAATAAATTAATAAAAAAGAAATACCTAGCCAATTATGGTAAATTTGCTTTAAAAAAAAGAGAAGCTGGGCATGACTTGGGCATATATGAGAACCCACAGCCTGTCTGCACAGTGACACACTTCCTCCAACAAGGCCACACCTACTCCAACAAAGCCACACCTCCCAACAGTGCCACTCCCCATGAGCTTATGGGGCCAGTTACATTCAAACCCCCACACTGCCCGATCCCAGTTTCACTGTGTGTGCGCCCATCCACACGTCTGTCTTTTCTTCATTCCCTCATTCCTGTAGCCAAGCTTCTAGGATGCAAGCCACATGGGCCGCAGAACTTCAGCGTTCTCTCAGTACCTTTGAATGGAGGCTGAGTCCTGGGTACCAGTAGGTCCTCAACTGTTTCCTGTGAGAACAGAGACCCTTGGACAGTGAGATCCAGCAGTACCCAATGACACCTTCACTCTGTAGGGCTCCTGACCTCCTTTCTTTTTGTGTCTTACATCCGAGCCTTGACCACTCTGTGACCCATAGTTTTCTCACAGGCTGGGTGAAAACAGCCCTAGAGGCCCTGAGAATTCCATCTAGTGTAACACCCATTATAGAGTGTTTAGAGCAGTGCCTTGAAGGGGCTCCCTGTCACAGATTTTGGGTGACCCCAGAGACAAGTGTAAGCAGCATGAGGCATGTTCCGAGTGCTTTTCCCCCCCTATTTGTTGTCTGTTTTGTTTGAGACAAAACTTACTATGTAGCCCAGGCTGATCTGGAACTCACTCTGTAGACAAGACTGGTTTTGAACTCACAGAGATCTACCTGCCTCTGCCTCCCAAATGTTGGGATTAAAGGTGTGTACTGACTCTTCTCTAAACAACCTTGACTTTCCAGAAGTTTGTCTATTTCTTTAAATATCATGTCTCCCTTGTAGATGGAGGTTTGTGTCCCGCCTGGCCTTGCAATACTTTAGTCCCAAATAAATTCATGGAACCTTACATTAATTATAAACTATTTGACTGATGGTTCAGGCTTCTTATTGTATAGCTCCCTCTTAATTATTAACCCATTTCTATTATTGATGTATCTCATTGTGGTCTTGTCTTAATGGAGCTTGCTCAGACATCCTACCTTCCCGGTAGCTACATGGTGGTGTCTTGCTGGCTACTCACTCGCTCCCTTCCTCTTCCCAGCATTCTCCTAGTCTGGCAGCCCTTCCTATACTTCCTGCCTGGCTATTAGTCAAAACAGCCTTATTCAGCAACTAGTAAGAGAAACATATATTCACAGCGTACAGAAGGACATCCCCCATCACTCCCTGTTTTGCTCAACTAATCTAATGGACTTACATCTGTGAGTTCAAGCAACCCCTCTGCCTCAGCCTTCTGAGCAGTCAAGAGCAGCTTTACCTATGGTGACTATTGACTTCCATCATTGACATTCTGTGATGGATAGTTTTATGTTAACTTGACACAAGCTAAAGTCATCTGAGTGGAGAGAACCTGAATTGAGAAAATGCTTCCATAAACTGGGGCTGTATCAAGCTTGTAGGGCACTTTCTTAACTAGTGACTGATGTGGGAGGCCCCAGCACATGTGGGTGGTGCCATCACTGGACTGGTGATCCTGGGTTCTAATAAGAAAGTAGGCTGAGTGAGCCAGGGAGAGGAAGTCAGTAAGCAGCACCCCTCCATGGCCTCTACATCAGCCCCTGCCTCCAAGTTCCTGCTGTGTTTGAGTCCCTGTCCTGACTTCCTTGTCCTCAATAGGCTCGCTATGTATGATCATTCTACAGAAACACAAGTTGTAGAGAAATACTGACTAGTAGGTGATGGGGGATGTCCTTCTGTATATATGTTTCTCTTATTGGTTGATGAACAAAACACCGGCCAATAGAGGCAGGAAGATAGATGGGGCTAGGAGATGAGGAGAATTCTGGGAGAGAGGTGCTGCTCGAGGAGATGCCATGTAGCCAAGGAAGGAGTAATAGGTCCAGACCCTTCTCCAGTAAGATAAGACCATGTGGAAATACTTAGATTAATAGAAGTTGGTTAATAATTAAGACAGAGCCAGCCAAAAAGAAGCCCTAGCCACGGGACAACAATTTTATAATTAATACAGTGTCTCTGTGTGTTCATTTGGGGCTGAAGTGACGGGACCTAACAGGACCAGGTGGGATGAGAAAACTCCATCAGGCATGAATGGAGGACAGTGTAATGGGTCTTTTTCTGTTCCTCCAGCCAGCTCCCAAATAATAACACAAAGACTTCTTATTAATTATGAAAGCTTGGCCTATAGCTTAGGCTTGTTCCTGACTATTTCTTATAGCTTATCACATTTATAATAATTCACATTCTATAATGTGGCATTACCTCTCTTCCATCTTGCACTTCCTGTTTCCTCTCCATGTCTTCTGGCATCTCCTGAGTACTTAGATTTCTCATCTTCCTTTCTCTCCCTGGAAATTCTGCCTATATCTGCTACCTCGCGATTGGCTGTTCAGCTTTTTTTTACACCAATCACAGCAATACATCTTCATACAGTAGACAAATATTCCACAAGACAGCCCAACAAGGAACAGTACACTAAATGGGATGGTGCCACCTACCTCAGGGTAGGTCTTCCCATCTCAATTTACCCAATATAGAAACTGTTTAAGGACATGCCCAGAAGGTTGGGGAACCTAGATCCTGTCAAGTTAACAGAATTAACCATCACTGGGAAAATACAATCTCATTTTTTAAAACAAAACAAGTCCTGTTGAGAGTAAGGTTTATGCAGGAAGAGATGACCCAAACAAGTACATGAAGGTCTTGGGAGGAACAATACCCTACTTTAAGGACATTTTTCTGGATGGAGGTGTTGGGGTTTGGTGAAGGGAAAGCATATTTATGTTCCTTGATTAATCCAGGCCTCAACAAGGGGCAGTGACACAGCCATCTAGTTTCCCTAATAGGGGGTGGGAGGATGAAGCTGTATGGTCCAGACCATGACCAGGCTGAATCTTCTCAGTGCTGTGACCACAGGCAGCATGAAAAGGCTAAGAAAGACCCTGTATTCCAAAGGTTGAGGCTTCCTGTACCAGAATGCAGACTTCCCAAAGAAGTCTTCAATTTATGCTGCCCTGGATCCCTGCCCAACCTCCTTTCCTAGCCCAAATGCTTAAAATAGGTAAACACAAGCTGGGCGTTGGTGGTGAATGCCTTTAATCCCAGCACTCGAGAGGCAGAGGCAGGCGGATATCTGTGAGTTTGAGGCCAGCCTGGTCTACAGAGTGAGTTCCAGGACAGCCTCCAAAGCCACAGAGAAAAAAAACCAAAAAAAAAAAAAAAGGTAAACACAGCAGGAAACAATAGCTGTGTGCAAAGAAATTCAGACAGTGTCTCTCAAACAATACCCAAGTTGTGAGCATCCAGGTTGAGAAATGGCAGGGAGGCTAAGACACTGGCCTCCCCTCCTCTGTGGGCCCATGGGAGATGGACGAGCAGATGCAGCAGAGCCAGGTAAGGGCCAAAGCCAGAGCACCACAAAGAAGAGCTAGTACTCAAATTCTTTCACAAAGGCTGGAAGGACTGCACATTCTGAGCCAGCTCTGTTTAAAAGACAAACAACTACCAACAGGAGCACCAGCTGTGATGGGCTGGAGGGAAATAGCTTCGGTACCACAAAGAATGCAGAAGGTGGCTAACCCTGTAGAAAGTCAAAATAGGAATTTAATCTCTAGAGTAATAATTCTGCTTGATATGGAGTAGTAATAAAAATGATGTAGTTTTAACGTTAAGAACAGGGATGTTAGTGAAAATGATTTCTTACAGAAGACTGTTAGACGAGTCATTACTCGGGGCAGAACCACGGATCCCAGCAGCTGCTCCATCACTGTGTTGTTTCGTCAGCTGCTTTGTAAAGCATGTTTATAGACACTGTCCACTTCCCTCTCCAGCTGCTGGAGAAAGCCAGATTTTGCAGTTTATCACAAAATGCCAGATTTTCCCAGCATGTAATTTAATCTCTTGCTTGGAGGCCTTCACATTACATGGTTATCACAAAATTATTCTTTAATAAAAATGCATGTATCGTAGTCCCTATTTTTATTAATTTGGCATGTCATTTCATCCATCACCATAGATGCCAGGAATTCCATTTGTCACAGTTATTGGCTGGCTAGCAGCGTGTGCTCATGCTGTGTCATAACTCCCCACTCCCGGGCCTCATGGATCTACAAAGGACAGTGCTGGAATGACAGCTGTTGGCAATCCTAGCACTGCTGCAGCTTCAGTGTCAAATCATCACATGGAAACATCTTTTGTCCTCCTGGAAAGAGGCTGCCTAGAATAGGCATATCATATCATTCATATATGTGATATGGAAGGCAGGACAGTGAGTCCTCTGAGCAAAGAACCACTGCCCAGTGGGAGCCCAGGTCTCTCTGGTGGCACCAGAACCTCCAGAGGGCAAGCTGGAGACTGGAAGAGCCACTGGCAGTTTGCAGAGCTGCCCCTAATTACTAACCGTCAAAATAGAAGGTGGATTTGGCAGTGAAACTCTGTGTCAGCCTTTTTCATGCTATCCACTTAACTATGATAAATGAGAGAGCCCACAATTTATTGCATTAGCAAGGTGATTCTTTTATTATTCATTTTGGTGGTGCTGAAGACCTAATATCTGGGCCTCACAGATGTAGATAAGCATTCTGCCACTGAGCGGCAGCCTGACCCAGTGGTACAAGTCTCAGCTAGGTCCATGAATTGGAGTGTCTGTGTCTTCCAGCTTCCCTGTAATAAGGCTCCCCTTCTTCAGGGTATGGAGGACCATATCCCAATCCCAAATCCCAATGGGGTTCCATATCCCAGTATCCTGGAAGGTCTGTGACAAGTGGGCTCATGGTAGGAGACTGTGGTGGCTTGAAAGAAAATGACCCCCAGAGGGAGTGGCACTATTAAGAGGTGTGATCTTCTTGGAGGAAGTATGTCACTGTGGAGGCAGACTTTGGGGTCTCATATATGTTCAAGATACCTCCCAATTTCTTAGACCATTTCCTGTTGTCTGTTCAAGATGTAGAACTCTCAGCTACCTCTCCAGCACCACGTCTGCCTATACACCACCATGTCCCACCATGATGATAATGGACTAAACCTCTGCAACTGTAATCTAACCACATTTGAATGTTTTCCTTTATAAGAGTTCCTGTGACCATAGTGTCTCTTTACAATAAAAACCTAACTAAGAGAGGCAGAGCTGGCATCTTGGGAATGGGGAGCGTAGGGTCCCTCCCTGAAGCAGAACCAGGCCAGAGCATTGATCCTCCCTTTTCTATACCCATTCAGATGGAGTAGAAGCTCTGGACACAGAGTGGCACCCAGACCGTGGTAGGCAATAAGAAGGGGCTGAACTGCTCCCTTCCCTGTGGCTCTCAAATGGGTCTACTGTACCCACATGGGAGTCTCACTAAAGAAAACCTCCAAAACACCAGGCAAAACAATAAAAAAGAAAACAAAGCCTTTATTACAGAGATTAAATAAGGTGCTTGCATTTGGTTTTTGTTGTTGGTTTGGTTTTTTTTTTTCAAGACAGAGTTTCTCTGTATTGTTTTGGAGGAACTCTCTCTGTAGATCAGGCTGGTCTGCCTCTGCCTCCTGTGTGCTGGGATTAAAGGTGCATGCCACCACCATCCAGGTTGGTGGTTGTGTTTGGATTGTAGTGTCCCTTGTGTCTCTTCTGATACAGTTCAGGAGGACCCTCCAAGCTGATTTTGAGGTGTGGCTCTAGAGATTGCTGTGTGCACCTGTAACACATCATGATTTGCTCATATGCTGCATCCATAAAACAAGAACCTCACCAGTGCATTTTTACTTGACATCCTTCCTCCTTGATGCTCCTGTGTTCTGGTGTTTTTGCTTCTGTTGTACTATAACCCCAGCAGTGTGCAGGCCTTCTGGAAATGAGCATGCTTAGCTTAGCTTTGTGCACCTTTAGTCTTGTTCTGTGAAGATTAGGTCTTGCCCTGCCCAAAGACACTCCACGTTGCTTGGAACAGTGGCTTTCTGTCTGTGCCTTACCCAAGGTAACTCCATTTTATTCGTAGCACTCAGCTCTGTGAGAGCAAACACAAAGGCAACATGATTCTCCTTGTTCCTGAATGTAGAAGACACCACATGTCTGCCCTGCACTACCCGTGAGGCACAGCCTGATAGATAACTTACTACTACTGTATCAAGTGTTCTTCCCACCAACCTGGTACTAGAGCCGCATCAACCCCAAATAACACACAGAGATTCTACTGGTTACAATGCTGTCTGCCAATGTCCAGGGCTTCTCATTAGCTAGTTATGTCTTAAGTATTAACCCATAATTACTAATATATATTTTTATAAAGTCTTATCTTACCGAGGATGCAGATTCATGCATTCTCTCTTCCCAAGATCACATGGTGACTCTCTTTTCTTGACTACATTTCCCAGAATCTTCCTCTACTCCTAGTCCCATATTGTACCCTATTGGCTAACAGTGCTTTGTTTATCAACCAATCAGACAAACATATACACAGAAGAACTTCCCCCATCATCTCCTCTTTTCTGTCTAAATAAAAAGAAAGATTTTAACTTTAACATAGTAAAATATATAACAAGGCAGTTATTAAGCAAGAACTATAAATACAATATTTAGTCCATTAATATTTAGTAAGATTCAAAGAAAGTATTTTATCATCTATCCTATCTGTGTGAGTCTAAAGTTTTATATGTAACTTATCTTTTATCATAACTAAGGAAAACTTTAGCTATCTGTCTTCAACTCCAGCAAAGACCACAGAAGGATAATATATAAACACTAGAATTGACAGAGATATCTCGCTACCTGGACAGTCACCTGAAGTTCCTCTGTAACTTTGGGGCATCCATCTTCAGCCCATAGACCACAGTGTATCTGGTAGACTTCTCAGCAAAGCAGGAAATTTCAAACTGTCCATCTGCATTGGTAGTTTGTCAGTCATTTTTCTGTGTCCTGCAGAAAGTCTGGCAGACTCTTCCATGAAGCACGGACCCTGTAGAAGTGTCCATCTTGTTTGAAAGTTCAGCAGCCATTTTCCTGTGGGATTAGTATGTCCAGATTATACGGTAACAGTCAAACAGTCCAGGAAAGAACAGTTTCTTGCTCAAATGGCTAATCTTGCCATGTTGAAAGCAAACTCCATAATGAGTTTCTTCGATGCCCATTTTCCTCTCAAACGTAATTGGTGTACCAGGAGTAGTTGTGTCTCATTATCCCTAAACCATTTAAATGCCATATATTCTGCAGGTCTTTGAAAGGTTTGAAGAATATCTATCCATCGTATATACATCTCTGCATATCTTTTTTTGTTTTTTTTTCAAGACAGGGTTTCTGTGTATTTTTTTTGGAGGCTGTCCTGGAACTTGCTCTGTAGACCATGCTGGCCTCGAACTCATAGAGATCCACCTGCCTCTGTCTCCTGAGTGTTGAGATTAAAGGCATGTGCTACCAATGCCCAGCTCATCTCTGTATATCTTAAAAACCACACTAACCTAACTATAAGTTTTGACTAGTGTAGGTAACTATCTATAATCTGTATTTAATTATACATTACATTTTTAAATGATTTATACAAATACAATACCTAAACAAGAGTATATATACATATATATATCACAAAATTGATCTTAAATTTGTATCAATATATGAAAATCCATTCCAATACAAAGTATTCATTTCTATAACATAATATCCCTTTTATCTTTAAAAAGAGATTGGTTGTGATCATTAACCATTTATAACCAACCCCATTTAAATGAAAACAAAAATCTATAAACAATATTTGGGAATTTGGGCGTTGTTCATTCCAAACTGCTTCTTGCTGGTTGGGGGTGCTGTCCATATCATGACAAAATACAGAAACCTGACTAAGCCCTTGTTTTTGTGGTCTGCAAGGCTGCATCATCTTAGCTGTTTTAGATGTTGGATCACTTGGGCCATTGCTTCAGGGGTCTTGCTTCATCAAACCGACTTCCCCCTCACTACTACAGATGAAAAACTATTACCTAGAAACTTATCAAAGTAGATCAGAAAAATGTGAGCACATGTAGATATTAAAACCCTATCAAGAGGCTGGAGAGATAGCCCAGTAATAAAGAGTGCTTGTTGCCTTTGCAGAGGACCCAAGTTCAGTTCCCAGGATCCACATTAGGTGGCTCATAACAGTCTGTAACTCCAGCTCCAGGGGATCTTATGCCTCTGGCTTCTGCAGGTACCCGCATACACATGTCTGTTTATGCAGAGACACACTCACATGAAAACAAATGGTTAAGTAAAAGTAATCTTAAAATGACAATCAGATGAACCAGACCTAATAGCGTAGGGGGCATATTATAATAAGGAAAAGTGCAATACTGTCATCACCTGGAACCCATAAAGAGGAGGGCATGTACCACTGTAATGGCTGTGACAGCACCACTGATCTGTTATCCAGACACATTGTGTGTGGATAAAGGGACCGACAGGCAGATAATTCCTGTCTCTCTCAGGACTTCAACTCAGTTGATCCCCAGGGCTTTACATGGTCCAAATGAATTTCAAATTGTGCACTCATCATCCACCCCCCTACCACCTGTCTTCTTAGACAGGTCCTACACCTTACCTTGATGGTCCTGTGCTTCTGTGAATCCACCAGACCCTGCAGTTTGGTTTTGCCTCCAGCAGCTGATGTCAAGCTTGGTTCCTTTTAGTGACTTGTGCAGTGATACAGATGTTTCTTCAAGACAGGGTTTCTCTGTGTGGCTTTGTAGACCAGGCTGGCCTCGAACTTACAGAGATCTGCCTGTCTCTGCCTCCCAGTGCTGGGATTAAAGGCGTGCGCCACCACCGCCAGGCATCTTGTGACTTCTTTAACCCTTTGGTAGCTATTTTGTACTGTGTGTGTGTGTGTGTGTGTGTGTGTGTGTGTGTGTGTGTGAGAGAGAGAGAGAGAGAGAGAGAGAGAGAGAGAGAGAGAGAGAGAGAGAGAAGATTTAATATAAGTAATGAAGATTGTAATAAAAGAACTTGTTTGCCAACATCCTTCGGTCAAGGGCAACCAGAAATACTTGGTAAATTGAGGCCACCAAAACCAGGTAGCCTATGAATTGATTATTATTCAGCACATTCGGACATCAAGGAAGGGTGTGAACATGCCCATCTGTGTTTCAGGCACAGTGTGCTCACAACACCTTGATTTGTGTTGAATATAAGGTTGAACTGGATTTATTGTTGGGAAAAGGGACCAGTCAAAGAAACACACCCTGAGCAGAGCCAAAGAAACACACTTTGTCCCTGGAATCAGAGTCAGTGAAAGAAATACACCCTGGCCCTAAAATTCGAGCCAAAAGGCTAAAAAGGACCAGTGAAAGAAACACACTTTGGCCCTAAAACCAGAGACAAATTTGACCCTAACCCTGTGCAGAAAACTAACCAATCCTTGAACAGGAGCTCTAGCCAATCTGAGCTCAACATTAAAATCTGACCAATCCCCACCCTGGAAGCCCTATATAAACCCTGTGTCTGTTTAGCTTGTGTCTGTTCATGCTACCTGGCTGTCCTCTGCCACTATCCTGGATTCTTCCCTCACAATAAACCCCTTTGATGACCTTCGACTGAAGACCTTTTGCAGCGGCGGAGCAGAGGCGACCCTGGGCAGAGCACAGCTAGCAGGGCTGTAACACTTTTGCTGGGGAAACCTTCCCTTGGCAGAGCAGAGTTGTTACACTCTGTTCTCCACTCTCCCGGGAGCAGGGCTGAACTGTAGCAACTTCTTCCGAGAGACCTCTGGCTGAGCAAAACTGATACACTGGGCGAACATTCCAAGCTGGAAAGACCCTGTCCTGCCAGAGCAAAGCAGATACACTGGCAAAGCCTTTCCCTGTGGCAAGGCTGTAAACTGCTAAGCTCACTACAACCTGTGGTGGTCCTTAGCTCCCGAGCTCCAGGATACCTTTCCACCTGAGCTGTGTAACACTCAGTATTGTGTGACTCCTGAATGCCAGAATACCCGTCCAACCTGATCCGCCCGAAATGCCTACAATTATGTTATCTCTTTAACACTCTGGCATCTTATAAGATGATGATAATGGGTAGGCACAATCGGGGTACCACAGAGTAAATGAGGAGGTCAGTGGACAGTTTCATGGAGTTGGTTCTCTCCTTCCATCTTTCTTGGGTTTCAGGGATCGAATTTTGAGTGCCTAGCTTGTACAGTAAACATCTTTGCTCACCTAGCCATTTTTATGTCCCAATGTCTCCACTTTTAATGATGAAATTTTCTTTATTTCTTACTTTTTCATAGCTACTTTTTTATTATTTTATCTTTTCTTTTCAGCAACAAGGCTGAATTGTCAGGGAGTAATTTTCCTTGGACTTATCTTCTTTGGGATTTGGTGACATTCTTTGGTGTGTGGATTGAACTTTTCTACAGCTTTGGCAAAGTCCTTGACCATTTCTCTCTCCATGGGTCATTCTGTTCATGCTCCCTCCCATATGTTTCTGAGTGTCATACTATGTATCCATTAAGCCTCTTGAGCTTGCCCCATATACCTCAGATGTCTTTCTATGTTTTTATTTTTATGCACTCTCCCCTGCCCCATATACCTCAGATGTCTTTCTATGTTTTTATTTTTATGCACCCCCCTCTCTCTCTCTCTCTCTCTCTGTGTGTGTGTGTGTGTGTGTGTGTGTGTGTGTGTGTGTGTAAATCGGAGTATAACTTAAGAGAGTCTGTCTCATCCTCTACCATGTGGATTCTGGGAATTGAACTCAGGTTGTCAAAATTGGTGGCAAGACCCTTAACCTGATAATCTGAATAGTTTTCTCTTTTGTTTTTGTTTTGTTTTGATAGCTTTCTTTGTAGGCTTCAATTTATTATTGTTATTAATTATTATTTGTTTGTTTGTGTGTATTGGTACATGGGTGAATGTGAGCCATGACATGACATGCTATGGAGATCAGAGGACCACATTACAGAGTCAGTTTTTCCTTTATGTAGGTTCCACTAATTGAACTCAGTTCATCATGTGTGTGAGTAGGTGTTTCTACATTTGCAGACATCTTACCATCACTTTTCCAGGCTGTTTTGGGAAACAGTTTTTCACTCTGTAGCCCAGGCTGCACTCAAACACATGGTCTTCCTGCCTCCTCAATAAACCATCATATATTGATCAGAACCCTCTTTTTTAATTCATTTTCCCCATTTGTGTTTGTGTTTAGGTAATTAATATTTTCTTTTTCTTAACATATCTTTATTCACTGTGTGTGTGCACATGTGTGTATATGAATGTAATAATGCATGTGTCATGTATAAAAGTTAGAGGACCATGTGTTGGAGTAGGTTCTCTCTTTCTACCGTGTGAGTTCTGGGACTCCAACTCAGAGCACCAGGCTTGACGACAAGTGTCTTTACCTGATGAGCTATCTTGCAGGCCCTTAACATTTTCTTATCCTCAAGTTCACAGATTCCTTCCTCTGATTAATTCATTTCCAATGCCATATTTTTATTTTTAGAATTTCCTTTTGGTGCTTTTTATGGCTGTCACCTATCTCCTGAAATTTCCTGTTTGTTTATGCAGGATGCCCACCTTTTCTGTCCCTTCTCTGATCTATACTGATGGCTAAAGTCCCTTCTGACCACAATGTCAGTGCCGCTTCTCCAAGTCACTTTCTACTAATATGTCTCCTCGTGTGTCTGGTAATTTTTAACTTTATGCTGTTTGTTGTGGATAAAGACTTGTTGAGACACAAGTAAATAGTATCTGTCTAGGAAGGGCAGACTTCCTCCTTGGTCAGAACACTCATGTGACAGGATGAACCATTCATCTGAAGTTGAGCAGTTGAGTCCAGGGTGTGCTGTGACTTTAATGAGGTTTAGTCACTGTAAACATACTGTAAGTGAGATCACTACTTCCCTGCAGCAGAACCGAGATGGAAGCTCGGGTCTCTCAAGGCTTTACAGCTGGACCACAGACTTCTAGAACTTCCAGCTCAGTGGGTGGGTCTGACTGCTGCCCAACTTGGTTTTCTGGGACTCTGGGCACCTTTCTCTGACCCCTGTCCTGTCCTCAGACTTCAGAAAGCTCTGGTTCATACTCAGAAGAAGTCCTACATCTAAGAGGGACGCTGTGGAGGTGTGAAAGAAAATGGCCCCCAAAGGGAGTGGCACTATCAGGAGGTGCCCTTGTTGGAGGAAGTGAATCACCATGGGGGCGGGCTTTGAGGTCTCTTTTGCTCAAGCTTCCCTCAGTGACAGTCAGTTGACTTCCTGCTGCTTACATGATGTAGCAGTCTCAGCCCCAGCTGCACACTGCCATGCTCCCCATCACGATGATAACGGATTGAACCTCTGAAACTATAAGGGAACCACCCACAATTAATTGAATTAACAACTGTGTGGCCATGGTGTCTTTTCACAGCAATAAAAACCCAAACTACGACAGACTCCTTCAAGCTGGTTCCCAGCTACACCTGTATGTTCTGTAAGACCTACAGGAAGGCTAGAAATGGAATGCAGGCCCTACGCTGGCCTGGGAGGGCTCGTCACAAACTCGCAGTACATTCCTTGACCTTGCTGACCTTCTCTCCACAAAAATGAAAGCAGCCACAGTCCAGCGCCCAGGGAGGGCTGAAGACTTTATGGAATTTGGCTTATCCAAGCTTCTTGGCATCTTTGGGCATTTGATGAAATAAGCAACACTTCTGTGGCTTGTCCAGCTGTCCCCCATGCTCCAGTGGGCAGGATCATGTTCTGTGTGCAGACTGTGCTCTGTCAGTCTCCACAACCTGTGGGAAGACAAACATCCTGGAAGGCTGATTTTAGCAAACTGGGAGAAACTGGAGCAAAGCGCTTCAGGACTGGGGTTTCCATCTGGCCTCAGTCACGATGCCCTCACCAGTAAGGATACTCACTCAGCTCGACCATCAGAATGTTTGGTGTGAATAAATTTTCACTACAATAAAAATAGATTTGTTATTCTCTGGAACTGAGCATCCCTCTGCTTTCCAAGGGTAATTACTCATTCTAAAATCCCAATGTCTCATAACATTGCTCCCTGAATTTTAGTCATTTTTTAATGCCAAGTCATCAATGCACTAAGCTTTTCTGTTTACTTTATTCACTTGAGTTATAGACACAAACTTAATTAGAAATATTTGAACCAGGTATGGTGGTGCATGCCTATAATTCAAATACTCCAGAGGCTGAGGTAAGAGAATTGAGTTATACAACAGGGCACTAACAACAATGTTAAATTCCTTTATTAATATAATGAAACAGAAAAATGAATGCAAGAGCCTTTTTGGAACTCTCTTATATGGAGGCTTAAGAACTCCAGTGTTTAGCACTCAATGTTTTAATATGTGAAGCCCGTATCAGATGCATTCTTTCTGCTGTGGGAGAGTTGAGATTATGTGACACTATTTGCAAGTGGTTTGTACTTGTTATAGACTTCTCTGAGCACCGGGATGAAGGTCTTGCCCAGAGTTCATGGTTTGATATGCCACAGAATCCATAGAATTGAAGAAACATGCTGCTGAAGCCCCAGAGCCTGGGGAGGGCTGCCTTCCTGATAGCAGCATGCATAGGAAGATATCTTCCTATGAGCATGCACAGGTTCCAGAGGCAGCTGTGAGCCAGGTTACCTGTAAGGATGTGGACAAAGCTTGGGCATGTGTGTTCACATAATGTATGTGAGCATCCCCAAGAACAGGAAGGAACTGAGGGACTAGAGAGACAGCTCAGCAGTTAAGAGTGCTTACTGCTCTTGTAGAGGACCTGGGTTTGGTTCCTGGCACTCTCTGTAACTCTGCCTCCAGGGGATCTGATGCCTTCTGCAGATACTTGTATGCATATAGCACATATAGGTTCATGCAGATACAAAATGATGCTACAACGATAAACGGCACACTTATTGAGACTATAGGTAAGTATTTATTGTAGAAATTACTCACAAGAGAAAAGCAAGAAACCCAGATGAGCCGAGTATTTTTCCGCTGCTGAACTGGAAGTCAAAAAGAGGGCGAGAGGTTCTGCTGCTCAGTCTTTTATTCCTTCCTCTGTACAGGCCCCTAGCCATGCTCAAAAGTGGGCCTGGCTAGTGACGTAGTTCACCACCTACATCCATATATGTCTTTAGTCACGTCTAAAGTGCGTGTGGTTAGCTGTGAGATAAACCGCCCTTTTATTACCTCATCTGTATGTGCCTCTAATACTCCACATGGCTAATGGCGGAGTACTAAGTTTCACCCTACAATTCCCCTTTTAGTCTAAAAAGGATATTTAAACTTAAAACAAAACTAACTTGTGTCAATGAACAAAATGTATCAAACATCTATCCCATCTAAACCTAAACTTATCTGAAAGAAACACCCAAGTCTGAACACTGCATTTGCACATAGAATGACAAAAGCTTAAAAGGAATTTTAGAAACAAAAGGAGAGAAGCACAGCTTCTTGGTAGCAGCATTTTTATCTGCTGGGCTCTGTTTTGCTAACGACAAGCAGAAACCCACATGGCTCACTTAAGGGAGTCTTCCTGACTCAGCATAAGCAAAAACAAAAACAAAAACAAAAACCCAGCAAGGTTCTTTTAAGAGGCTCTGCTAACAATTGAAAGGTGTGTACGTACAACTGGCAGTGGCAGTGACCACATCTCCAAGCCGGCAGCTTTTGCTGGATGTTACCATAGACTGAGGCGGTGAGCTGGAGTCATGCTTACGCCCACCATCTTGGAATAACTGCAGTTTAAACAGCTGCGGTTTTAACAGATAAGACAAGTGGCCAGAAAAACATAAAGATTTACAGTAAAGTCAGACTTTGATAAAGAAAAACCTCTAAAGGTTCACAGTGTGTTTAAAAATATACGCAGGATTGAGAGAGAAAAAGAAACAGCATAGTGGTAAATAAATAGAGAAGCTGGCTGTGGTGGCACACGCGGGTAAGATTTGCTCCAGAGGCAGAGGCAGGTGAATTTCCAGAGAAACCCTGTCTCAGAGAAATAAAAACACAAATAAAAGTAAAAGAAATAAAGTAATAATAGATAAATAAATAAGCCACGTAAAGATGGAAAATACACAGAGAGTCTGAATACTGTATGCTATTGTGTTTTTCAGTTTTTTGATTGCTAAAGAAGGAAAAACTGCTAAAGTATACTTGATTATAAATGCCGCTGAATTAATCCAACTTACATATTTCGAAAATGCTTTGACTTCTAACTTTAAGTATAAGGATATGTTACTTTGGAAAAGATATTTTATTTCTGTTTCCACAGAAAATGGAAAGCTGCAGATTCCTTCCAGGTTTCTGTGGTTTGATGAACCAAGACCCCCGGAAGCAGTGGGCCAGGTGTTCCAACAATTAAGACAGCTAAGATGATGCAGCCTTACAGACCACGAAAATAAGGACTTATACAGGTTTCTGTGTTTTGTCATGATCCCTATGATATGAACAGTGCCCCCATCCAGCAGGAAGCAGTTTGGAATGAGTGATGTCCAAATCCCCATATTGTTTATAAATCTTTGTTTTCATTTAAATAGGGTTGCTTATAATTGGTTAATGATCACAGCCAATCTCTTTTTAATGGTAAAAGGGTAATTGTGGTATGGAAATGAATACTTGGTATGGTTTTTCATTTATTGATACAAATTCAAGGTCAATTTTGTGATGTGTATATTTCTCCTCTTGATTAAATATTGTGCTTATATTGATCTTTTAAAACATAATGCATAATTGAATACAGACTATAGATAGTTACTTAAAATAGTCAGAATTTATAATTAGGTTTCCTAGACATACAGAGGTATATTTGAGATAGATAGTCTTCAAACCTTTCAAAGACCTTCAGAAAATGGCATTTAAAATGGTTTAGGGTTTTTCTTGACGATGAGAAATGTCTGCTCCTGGCATACCAATTACATCTGAGAGGAAGATAGGCATCGAAGAAACTTGTTATGGAGTTTGCTTTCAACATGACAAGATTAGCCATTTGGGCAAGAAACTGCTCTTGCCTGGACCGCTTGACTGTTGCTGTATAATCTGGACATGCAGGACCCATAGGAAAGTGACTGCTAAACTCAAATAGTCCTTCAGGGTTCCTGCTTCATGGAAGAGTCTACAAGACTTTCTGCAGGACACAGAAAAATGAATGACAGACTGCCAATGCAGATGGACAGTTTGAAATTTCCTGCTTTGCTGAGAAGTCTTCCAGACACACTGTGGCCTATGGGCTGAAGATGGATGCCCCAATGTTACAGAGGAACTTCGGGTGACTGTCCAGGTAGCGAGATGTCTCTGTCAATCCTAATGTTTATATATTATCCTTCTGTGGTCTTTGATGGAGTTGAAGACAGATAGTTATAATTATAGTTTTCCTTGGTTATAAAAGATAAGCTACTTTGGACTCACGAGGATGGGATAGATGATATTTTCTTTAAATCTTGCTGATTGTTGATGGACAAAATATTGTAACTGTGTTCTTGCTTGATAGCTGTTCTGTTATATATAATTGACTATGTTGAAGTTAAACCTTTCTCTTATTTCAGACAGAAAAGAGGAGATGATAGGAGATGTCATTCTGAAATCTGTCTCTTATTGGTTGTTGAATAAAGCACTGTTGGCCAATAGGGAAGCAAAATAGGTGGGACTAGGAGTCAAGGAGGACTCTGGGAAGGAGAAACACAGGGAGTCATCATGTAGCTGCCACAGGGGTAAGAAGTCTGGACCCTTTTCTCCCATAAGAGAAATACTTAGATTAACAATTATGGAGTAAATACTTAAGTCAGAGCTAGCCAGTAAGAAACAAGCAAGGTCGACAGTTTCATAATTAATATAGTGTCCTGTGTGTTCATTTGGGACTGATGGGGCTCTGGGGCCAGGCTGGCAGGAAGACTTCTCTCAATAGCTGGGCGTGGCACACACCTTTAATCCCAGCACTCAGGAGACAGAGGCAGGTGGATCTCTGTGAATTTGAGGCCAGCCTTGTTTATATGGCAAGAGTGAGTTCCAGACTAGCCAAGGTTACCACAGTGAGTTCCTGTTTTAAGAATAAATAGCCAGGCATGGTGGCCCATGTCTTTAATCTCAGAACTTGGGAGGCAGAGGCAGGTGAATCTCTGAGTTTGAGGCCAGCCTGGTCTACAAAGTGAGCTCCAGGATAGTCAAGGATACACAGAGAAACCCTGTTTGGAAAAAACCAAAACCAATCACTCAACCAATCAGTAAGTATTTAAAACGGATATTGGTGGGGATTCAGCTCAGTCTGCTTGCCTAGCAAACCCAAGGTTCTGAGATTGCCTCTCAGCTTCCGGTTAAAAAGGAGCTGAGGGTACAGAGCTGAGAAGCAGACGGGCCAGTGGCAGGTCTCCTTTTCTGCCACCATGGTCTAGCCTACAATGCCCAGGGGTTCTAGAACACTCCATTCTATCTTACCTGTGCAATGACATGGAGGGCATTTGTCAAGAGGGAAGTATAGGACAAGTCCAGTGCCATGAGCTTGATAGCACTGTTCACCAGGCCCCTGGTGTGGGCCTCCATGTCCTGACTGAGCTCTGCACGGCAGAA
Organism: Mesocricetus auratus; assembly: GCF_017639785.1. Taxonomy (NCBI): domain Eukaryota; kingdom Metazoa; phylum Chordata; class Mammalia; order Rodentia; family Cricetidae; genus Mesocricetus; species Mesocricetus auratus. The sequence continues at coordinate 13,503,131 of NW_024429190.1, read as the reverse complement.
CAGCCTGGCCCGAGAACTCGTGTTCCCCATGGCCATTCCAACACCACCATCAGAGGACAAGTTGTCTTCTGCAACCAAATCCTTAGAAAAGTTCTCACGTGTCCAGTGGTTTTGTGTATGGCAGTTGGTTCATAGTCGGCAGCAGATAGCAAGCGATTTCATGGGATTCCTCCCGATGATGCAGAAAACTGTATCTCAGATAAACAGTATCGCACCCCCCCTCAATATTATCTTTTTAATTCAGTAGAGAATTTGTTAATTGCCATTTTAAAGGGGGGCATCTTTAGCTTGGACATGTGGATCTGGTAGGGAAAGAGGCTATGAGTAGTGAGAGATCCAGCTCAGTCTGAGCAGGTGGGGCTGTAACCCTGCCTTCCCCCATGAGGTATCACCAACTCCATTTCAAAGCAGAGGCGGTAGTCTCCCTCCAAGGAACACATGGGGCAACTGCATGCCAATGGGGAGACAGGAGAGGAAGTGAAATAAATGATCTCTTTGACAGAGACCTGAGTGCAGCCACAACTGGGCCATTAGAGAATTCTGAGAATTCCGTGCAGCACACTCAAGCCACGAGAGACACACTGACAGAGGAAACCAGCCCAGGAATGAAGCATCACAGGACTGTGAGCACAGGGCCACAGCACTCAATGTTTTGGGTCTACCAGAAGGTGTCTGTTAGCACAGTGCCGCCTTTGGAGAGGAAGGGACATGAGCCAGGGAGAGTGTTGAGTATGTGAGATTTCAAAGCCCTGTCCTAGAAGGGATCTGGGGTCAGAGAGCTTGGAATCTGTAATACCTTCACTTACACACACACACACACACACACACACACACACACACACACACACACACACACACACGGGGGGGGGCATAGGGTGGAATGGGATTCAGCAAAAGGACTCTGTTATTCAACAAGGAACTGTAGATCTGCAGGGGGCAGTAATGAGTGCCCAGGCCATTCCATCCACCACAATGTAAGTTATATCCTGTTATGCCTAGCTGTGAAGTTGACATGCTGTGGGGTCTCAGTTCTGCCACTAGTTGTATATGGGGCACTGGACAGGCTGCCTATTGGTCTGTGACTCAGTTTCCTCACCTGTTAAATGGGGTTAACAGCAGTGCTTATGGTTTACAGAGCTCACTAAATGTGTGTCATTAAATGACACAACTCTGAAGAAAGACAGACAGGAGCCTTCTGGTATGTAGCACCTCAACCTCAAAGTCCCTGTTATGATTTCACCATTGGCATTCAACATTTTACTACAAGTCCTACCCAGAGTATAGAGAAAAGGAAAGAGCAAGAAGATACATTTCAATCAGAAAGGAAGCAATCCCATACACAGCAGCCCCTGAAAGAGCTCAGCATCTAAGAGTAAACTTGTCAAAGAGATGAGAGACCTGTATGCCAAAAGCTAAGGACAGTTTAAAAAGAAACCAAAAAGTAAACAGAAAGGCATCCCATACTCACGGATAGGAAGATTTGTCATGATGATTCTGCCACTCAAAGGGATCTACAGATTCAACACCAGGCAGCTTAGGGAAGCAAAACCAAAATCTCTAGAAGCTAAAACATCAAGAACTTACAATATCTAACAACAGAAATATTTTTCTTCAGACATCTGGAGATGGAACATTGCAGGGGTTCTTGGCATTTGTCTGACCTGGTAACATGAGCCTGGGGGAACAAGAAGGGAATGGACCATTTCTTCCCAGCCACTTTATTGTTAAACTGTATCTTGTCAGCATTGCCAGACTTGACCAAAGGACAACTCAGCTCCCCTGGCACAGTCACAGAAGCTGTTCCTTCACCCAGAAGGATACAGATTATTTGGTCCCAGAGGAATGTCTGGAGCCACAAGAGCTTGAGCACTGCTCATGGGGAGCCTGCTCTGTGAGGTGCAGATCTGCCAGCCACTCCTTCCACCTCACCCACAAGTGACAGGATTCTCTGTGTAGCCCTGGCTGTCCTGGAACTGGCTCCGTAGACCAGGCTGGCCTGGAACTCACAGAGATCCGCCTGCCCCTGCCTCCTGAGTGCTGGGATTAAAGGTGTGCATCACTATGCCTTTATAAAATTTAATATGTTTAAGTGTGTCCTGGCAATGCTATTTATACAAATGACTTACTTGTTTTGGGAAAATACATATATACACACATACATACTGACAGAGAGAAAGAAAGAAATGTCTAGAGGTTGTGTTGAGTCTGCCTGCAGAAACCCTTGCTTTCCCTCTGACCACAAAGAAAACTCTACTTTTCAAGACTTTGGGGAAAAAGAGACTGCAAACTTTCATATTGTTATTTTACAACATAATTTTATTACATAAATTCTTATTTCTACCTCATTTAATCACTTTGTGTGAGTGTGACAGAATGTGTGCCATAAACAACCCAATTGGTTATTTTGCTCAGGGTTTCCGGGATCTTGGCCCATTGTGGCAAGGAAGGCTCAGGGAAGCAGAACATCTGAGTGTGAGCTCCTTTTGTTCCTGTCCATGGGGCTCCAGCTTATGGCGATGGCTCCACCCACATTCTGGGTGAATCTTCCTCCTTAGTCCTCCTGGAAATATCTTCACAGACAAGCCCAAGGTGTGCAGAACTAACCTCCTTGTCTTAATTTAATCAAGCTGTCAATCAAGATGAACCATGTTGTCTTATGAATATTTTGTAGCAATGTTTTAAATTTTTTTATTACATGTTAACAAACTGTAGCAGTGGATATGGGAAATCTTGAGGCCAGAAGATACATTAGCTGTGGCACTAAGGGTACATGGCTTTTCACAGAGCATGGAGAATCTGGGTGGGAAAGTGAGGCCTCAGCTCCAGGGTCCATGGGCGCCTGTGGCCCCTGTGGTGCAGATCTGCTGTGAGTCTCACATTTTGCAGTCTTGTGGTGTGGGTCCCTTCCAGGTTTCCACTGTATAGCCACTGGAGCCCTCCAGTGGAGCTCTGGGCTGCCACACTCAGTGAAGGTCAGCTGTGTACAGTAACATTTACACAGGCCCAGTCTTGTAGTTTCTGGCCACATTAAACCACTCTCCTGGAAGCATTTCTCTCCCTTCCAGTCTGATGCAGGTAGCTCTGGAGCTCTGAGAGGATCCTGGTTGCTGCCTCAAGAATGGGAACTGTCAAAGAACGAAATTCAGCAGGTAGGATGTGTCAGGGAGCTTTGAGAAACACAGGGTCATATGCACAGAAAATTATTCATCCATCATGAGTGTAAATATCTTGACTCTGGTCACTGCACTGGATAGCAGATAAGAGCTCTGTGGTGGCCCTGACCCCAGCTAGAGAGGCCAGCACCAGGGACAAGGGAAGGCTGTCAGCAGAGGGGAAGCGGTTGTCAGTTTGAAGTGTCTCTCATATGTTTAGACAGTGTTTTGTGGGGTTGTGGAACCTGAGGCTTGTGGACTAGTTAGCAGAAGTAGGCTGTGTGTATGTGTGTGCCCATCGGGGTATGGGCAGAATTGGAGGTGGTATCTGCTCTCTGATTCCTGATCTACAAAGATGTGAGGGCCTCTGCCGTATGCTCCCTCCATCAGGGGCTGACCCACCACTCACTGTCCTGATGGACCACTCTCTTGAACTGTGAGCTAAAACAAACCCTCACCTTTAAGCTTTTCTTTCAGGTTTTCTGTCCCCGGGACAAGAAAAGTAACTGGTACAAAGAGGAGCCACGGCACAGCGCTGACAAGGCCTGCAGAGGGAGAGTGAGGCTGAGCAGGTGCTGATCTGTGCTCACTCTTATTACTCGTCTTGGGCACTGTTCTATTGCTGTGGAGAGACACCACGACCAAGGCAACTTATGAAAGAATCAGCACTGCCTAATCCTAAAATATGCCCAGAAGTTGGGGAGAAGGGGTTGGTTCCAGCTACATTTCAAAATAAAATAGATCTGAGAGAGGAAAATATTTCTGAGCTGAGAATACCTGCTTCCCAGGAGCCCTACACTGGGCTTGATCCTGTGTGAAGTTTGTTGTACATGTGGCCTTCTGCAAGTCCTGCCATTCAAAGTTCAAGGCCTAGATTTCTTTCTTTATAATCTTGTTTACTGGATCCTTGGTGTGTCTCAGCCTGATTCCAAATGGAGACGACAGAGTTACAAGAGCCTCTGTCCCCACCCATGGTCTGTCTCCTCGCAGGTCTCTTTGGTTGGGTATAGAGTGTCCACTAGCCTCAGCAGACAGAAGTGATTTCATTAAGCTGAAGGAAGAGCCATATTAGCAGTGCCGGGCAGAGTGGAGTGCACCGTGAGGCCCAACAGACACCAGATCTTCTCTCAGAAGCAGGTGGTGCAGGCGACTCTGGGCAATCAGAGTGAGGTCTCTCTTAGGATGGGTGTGTTCAGAACCCCTGTCCATTTCCACACCTCTACCCAGCAGCTCTCCACTCCAAATACCCAGGAGTCCACCCCTGCCGGCAAGGGGCTATCTCTGGAGCAGGAATAGCCCAGCATGAAGAGAAGTCCTACAGCAGGCATAAGGGTCCAAATCAATGTGATGGTAACAAGAAGCCTGGGTTTCCTCTAGCGCAATGGGAGGCCCTAAGGGCCGTGATGCAACCTCTCGATGTGGTGGCCCTGGTCGCACTGTGCAAGAAAAACGAGCATTGGGTAGGCTTAAATGGGAGGCGTCTCGCAGCCATGGAGTTGCTATGCTGGGATGGAAAACTGGGAGGAGCCCTTTGGACGATCTCTAGGGAGTTACCTGCTGCCTGAGAAAACTGGAGCGGAGCAGGAGAGGCAGTCCGCGATGGGGGTGAGGGCTAAGGAGAGGTGTATGTCTGCGGGTCTCACCCCAGCCCTTAGTCTGTTTAGGAAGTACCGTAGCAGGTTTGAAACTCCACCTGTTAGATCCTTTTCTCCATCCATGTCTGCTAAGGGATCGACTCGGAAGGTATTTTCAAAGCATTTGTTCTGTAAACAGATGCCCAGACCCTTGTCATCAGTCACTCGATCTGCCCACCTTTCTCAAAGGTTTGATTTTTCACAACTTGTAGGTAACAAAATGGCCTTCAGCACCCTCCAGTTTGGGCTGTTTTCCTGATTTTTTTTTTTTTTTGAACCGCTAAGTAGTATCACTTGCCACGCCTGCCTGACAGTCCCAGAAACAGCCAGCCTCCCACTCAGATCACCTTCCCCGACTAGGGCGCTGTCCAGCTCCTGGGTCCTGGGTCCGCGGCCCCAGCTCCGGCCGTGCTCAGGCCGGGGTGCGCCCCTCTCGCTGTCTGCTTGAGGCCGCGGCGACCAGCCCGGTAGCGCCCCACGCGGATGGGCTGCTCCACCACGCGGGCTCCGGCCCGGGTCACCGCGCCAAGGAGTGGCAGGGGCGCAGTCCCGGGTACGCGCAGGGGAGGGGAGGCCCGGGGCGGGAACAGCTGGGGGCGTGTCCGGGAAGGGGAATCCAGCCTGGGAGGGGCGCGAGTGGTGGGGGCCGAGCGCCGGGCCGGCGGGCAGCGCGGCCCCTGAGCCGCCCGCGTACGTCCAGCGTGCCGCCTTGCCGGCAAACAGCAGACCAACCGAGGCCCCGCCCGCGCGCGCGCGCCGCGTGTCCCCGCCCGCTCGTCGGTCGGAGCGCGGCTGGCGGCGCGGTGGCGGCTCGGCACGGCGGCGGCCGGGCGCAGGCGGCCGGGCGGAGCAGCAGACTGCGCCGAAGCCGCCCCAGGCGTAGGCCTCGCGGCGGCGGAGAACGCCGGACTCATCGGGGCCCGCGGCCACCCGCGCCTTTCAATGGGCAGCTCGCACTTGCTCAACAAGGGCCTGCCGCTCGGTAAGGCCGCGCGCGCGCATTTCCGGCTGAGGGCGGGGGGGGGGGCGGGGGCGGGGCGGCCGGGCGCGCGCGGCGCTGGCTTTGTGTGCGAGTGCGCGTGCGCGCTCGGTGAGCGCGCCGAGGGAGGGGGCGGTGTGGCCACAGGGAGGGCGCATGCGCGAACTGCTGCACATGAGTGCGCGTCCCTATTTCCCCCTGCCGGTTCGCGACCTGTGCAGGTGACAAAGGGCCTGTGGCGCTTCGACCCGGGCTGTGACCGAGCTGGGCCTGTCTTCCTGGCGTATGGCCCCGCGAGGCTCCTTCTCCTGGACATCCGGGTGGGACCTAGGTGTTCCCGGAGTGACGAGCCTGCAAATCCCGCCTGAGCCTCGGGTTGGCGGATCCGGGAGCGGGCAGTTCTCTAGAGGTGGCACTGAGGGAGCATGGGTGGCATACACGCCCATCACGCCTCCAGGCGACTTAGTGATGCTCAGCTTGGCCCCTGGCCTTGGACCATTTAAGTTTTGTATCCATTTGTTAAAGTCCTTAAACCACGGGGGTCCTGCTGGTGGAGGGCAGTCTTTGCTTGGCGGCGTTGCTGGCTGCGTAGCCTGGCGCACGCGCAGTGAGACGGACCCCACCTTGGGGCGGGGCAGCCCTGAGGTTGCAGAGCCCAGAGGAGCTTTTGCCCACCGTCCAAGCACCCCATGTATCCCTCCCCCCCTCTCTTTTACGTTAGTAATAAAAGGGCTTGCCTGAACCCATCTCTGCCCTCACAAGGACACTCACTGCCTTCTCCCTCATAGCCCGAAAGACGGCAGAGGAAGAATCCTTGCAGTGTGTGCTGCCAGCAGGAAATACGGAACTGTGGGCAGGAGGGAAAGAGGGAGGCGCCCTGTGATGGCCTACTGCACCTCTTATCACACAAGGCCGTTTCGCAGGCCTGCTTCAGGGTGTGGCAGGGTATGGGCCTCCAGGCCTGCCCTCCATCCTGGGCTGGTGGTAGGTACCCCTCCCCCAAGACTGCACCATTTCAGAGCTGTAACTCCCTGAAGGCAGTGTGTGTGTGTGTGTGTGTGTGTGTGTGTGTGTGTGTGTGTGTGTGTGTGTAGCTGCTCTGCATCCAAGCCATCAGGGTTTTAGGCTAGAATTTTCAGTGGGGTGGGGAGGGCAGGCCCAGCTCATCGCCTTCCAGAAATAAGGAGGACAACCTTCATCTTGTCCTTGCCTGTCAAACCTTTCCTGGGGCCATGACCCTTGTCCTGATGAGTTTGTGATTGGTTAGGACAAATAAGCTTTCTAGGAAGGAGAAGGGAAGGAGTTGTCCAGTATTCAGGAAGGTGAACCCTGTGAGCCAGGGTGTCAGCAAGATGACACCAAAATTTTCCAGCAGCAGAGAGCATGTGTCCATTATAAACAGGAGTATACAAGATGCCCACCCCAGTGTAGCTGGCAGAACATCAGGCCCACTGCTATAGAGTGGAGCCAACATCTTTGGAAGAACGGTGGCCATGGGCATGAATATGATCCTGGGCTCATGTGTGATCTCTCTGTGTTTCCTCCACAACATGGGGTGAATAGCTGTGGGATGTGCCAAGTCCAGGGACAGCTTTGTGGGTAATGTGGGGTGATACTGTTCTCCGGAACTGTGTGTGCTTCCTTGTCTTGTTACTATTTGGGCTGGCAGCTGTGGTTTGAGGCTGCCCTTTCTCCGCTCTGGAGCTTGGTCAGGCATGGCCCTGTTTCCAGGATGTTTGAGGCCACCATGTCATGCTAGTTGTACATAATGTGCACTGGAGCCTGTAGATTCTTGGTGGGACCTCAGTGATACAGCTCTTACTCTGGCCTCTTCCCTTTCTTCTGTCACCTGGCCCAGCAGTGTGCTTAGCCTCTCCAGATGGGCATCAGGCTCAGAGAGGTCCAGTGTTCCCCTCAGGGTTTCAGGTAGGATCAGGTCCTTGTGTCCCAGCCTTCCAACAGCTTACTGTTTCCTGCCTGCCTCTTGAACTAGAGTGGGCGTGCCCCGCACTGTAACTGGCAAGAGGCTTCTGTGACCATTCATCCTCAGACCTAGGTACTGCTGAGGACCCTCTTGGAGTAGAACCCCGCCATGTTACCTGGTGGTCCTGTGGCTCCTTGGCAAGATGTGTGAAGCAGAAATGTCCTGAGGTCTTATTGCATGGCTTATATTAGCTTTCATCCTGCTAGTGGCAGGAAAGGCCTTGGCCTGCATGGTGCTGGGCAGGGTGGCCTGCATGGTGCCTCTGAGCCCTGGGATGCAGGCTGCTGTACGAGAAGTAGCAGTTTGTGTTGAGTTGGTTTTGTAGTTCAGCCGTGTCACTACAAGTCTGCCAGCACCATTCTGTATCCTCGCAGTCACTCTCATGGTGACTGAGTTCTGCAGGGTAGACATGCTCAGCTCCCTGAGTCTTCCAGCATTCATGCTCCAGCTGCAGCACCCTTTCCTCATGGTCATAAACATGTGCCATCTTTCCCAGAGCCCAGGCTGCGTACTGTGGGGGGCTAGCTTTAGAAGTCATGCTCATTTCCTATAATGTTAGGACTTTTAGTATACCCTTTTGTCAACCTTGCCTGATGTCAGCAAGGTCTTTGTGTGTCCTCCGGTCAGTGTCAGACCTGTGTTATATAGGCAGTGTAGGAGCTTGAAGACCTGTGTTATATAGGCAGTGTAGGAGCTTGAAGACTTTGGGGAACAGGGCTGAATTGGCCTGGGTGGCTCAAGGAAAAATCTAGCAGGCTTGGGATGATGTCGTATGGACCAGGGGTGTGGGTTTTATAGCTCGTGGGGAGGCATAGATAGTGGAGACCCAGATTTGTACCCCTCCCTAGGCATCGCTGTCCATTTTTTTAGTTCTGAGTGGCTATGGTGCTCTTCCTGCCATTGTCTCCAGTGGAGATACACACAGGGCTGCTTTGTCTGGAGACAAGTCTTCACTGGAGCTTTCTTAAGTCGCATGACCTCTGTGTCCTCTACAAGACCAAACTTCCCTACAGCATTGGAAAGACGTCCTACTAAGAAGGGCGGGGAGGGGGCGGGGGCCCTAATAAGCTGGACTATCGCGCACAGTCTGTGCTCTTCCAGTGACGATAGTGTTCCAGCTGGCTTTGAAATGGACAGGTGTTCTCAGGTGTCAAGGCCTGAGATGTGTGTTGTAACACACTGGCAGACAGACACACAAAGTTGGCCAGCATTACTGAAAATGAGTCTTGGTGGCATATGCATGCCCTTTGTCATGGTTTCTGTTCTGTGCCTTCCCGGTGTGTGCTCTAAGTCACACTCTTCCTTGTCATGGACACTTCCCTCCGTGTTGTCCCATTGTCCGGCCGTGCCTTGGGCAGTGCCTGTCCTGAGGCCCTTGCAGTGGTGTTTGCCTACCCTACTCCATGTCGCCCTTACCTTCCACTCCTTCCTTGCCGGCAGCGGCTCTTCCAGCCTTGCCTGTAGCTGACTGAGTGGCAGGTTCTGTCCTCTGGCCTCCAGACCTGGGTAGGGACTAGCCCGAAGACAGCTCTGTCACCAGAGAGGGCTGTTTGAGAGTCGAGCTGGCTTTGTACCCCAGCGTGATCTGGACCTAGAGGTGAGAGGAGACCCCTCTGTTGCTGCAGAGTCCCCTCCCAGAGTATTTTTTTTTTTTTTTTTTTTTTTTGGTTTTTTCGAGACAGGGTTTCTCTGTGGCTTTGGAGGCTGTCCTGGAACTCGCTTGGTAGTCCAGGCTGGTCTCGAACTCACAGAGATCCGCCTGCCTCTGCCTCCCGAGTGCTGGGATTAAAGGCGTACGCCACCAACGCCCGGCCCCAGAGTACTTTTAAAGAGGATGGCGGGGGCCCGAAGGGTCGGAGGGGTCTGGTTCTAGTTGAGAAGTGCTGGCCATTCCCAGGAGGAATTTTTTGGTTGGTTGTTTGAGACAGGGTCCCTGAGCCCCCATGGCCCAGATAACTGCTGCTTTTGCTATTGGAGATGATGGTGGCCCGTGGGTGGCTCCTGCAGGGCACAAACACCCCTTGCCTCAAATCTGTCAGAGCTTCCAGCTTCCTGACTTCAGGTCTTTTCTGCAGTGGCGCCTTAGCGCCCTCTGCTGGGAAAGTCTATCCTGGCACCTACTAAGGGGAGAGTTGGGCCTGTGGCAGGTGCCTGGCACGGGCAGGACTGTGACTCAAGGGCATTGTTGCTGCTTTTCTGACAGGTTCTTCATTGTCTGTGGTGTTTCTCGCTGCTGGGACTATCCTGGAAGCCAGCACTGGGAACTCACAGAGAGAGCTTGTGAAAAAGTTTGTGAGCCTTCTGGAAGGAGCTGTCCCCAAATACACTGGGTGCTGGGTCCTAAGCCCCCGACCTGCCTTGGATTGTTGGCCACATGTGGCCTTTCTGGATGAGCTCCAGAGCCTGTGCTGACAAGTGATCTTGTCTCTTGGTTGTGTTGAAGGGTGTCATGTCCAGACTATCCTAGCCAGCCTGATGTTCAGCCAAACTGAAGGGTTGGTCCCTGTATGGGATCCACATGTTAGGAGCTGGGACCAGGGCTTTGGCTGCTCAGGGACACACTTCAGAGGCTGGGTTTTTGTGCTCATCTGTAATAACCTGAGTTTCTGGGGTATAGGCCCTGCCAAAATGTGTTTGGGTGTCATGGCCTCCATTTTCAGCTCAGCCAGGCAGCACGTTCAGGTGAACCAAGTGACCATTAGCTGTGCAGGGACGCTGGGAGAAGGGACTGGGAAGGAAGTGGGGCAGAAAGAAAACTGGAGAGCCAGCACCTGGCGAGGTTTCCTGATAGTTTTGTTAGAAGATCCATGTTGGGGCCTGGTTGGGACGGCCTTAGATGTCAGGCAATGCAGATATAAAGGAGAGTCCCAGGGAAGTTGGTAGGCCCCTTTCTGCAGTTTCACAGCCCTGTACCCAATGCTGGCTGCCTTTGCCTCCCATTTTGAGAACATTGGAGTCTGGACTGAACCAGAAGTCTGGTGGGATAGCCAACTACAGAGTTGTTCCTAGGTCTACACAGATGACTTGGGGCTTGCCCCAACCTGGAATCACGGACTCAGAGTGAGCGAGTGTCTTGCTGTCCGACAGGGCTAAGGTGGTAGCACACAGCTTCTCTCTCATGGAGCTTCCTGGAGTCTGAGCTTTAGCTGGCCTTTGATGGCATTTTAACTTGTCTCTTGTGTTTGATTTTTAGTAAGACTTTGAACCCGACGCAGGCTTCAGTGGCTGCTGTGGAGCAGAAGCCTGAGAGCTTTGGTTGGAGACAATAAGACGTGGGATGAGGCTCCGTGACAGAACGTGGTTCGGCCTGGGGATTCTGAAGACAAAAAGCTTTGGACAGGCGAATTCATGGTCGTGGAAACCCCGCCCCAATTAAGCAATGTCAGGTTGGTAGGGGTTGCCAAGTGAAGTCATCCCTGTGAGGGAGCTGCAGGAGGGACGTGGGCTGCACTGCTACCAGCTAGGCAGGCTGACCTATGGCCAAGGACTGGTTGCCTGAGGAATGTGCTTGGTGTTTGCAGGCTGTCTTGGCCAGTGGTCATCCAGCTACTGCGCTAGAGGTTGGTTTCTGTCAGAAAAAGTGTCCCGAGAGTATGGAGGTGGGTACTGAGGCCAGGTCTTACCTGAAGGAGCTTGAGGGTCGGTTCTGAGGCTGTGCATGCCCCAATGCAGACCTGAGATCCTTGTTTCTTGTCTTCCGCCTGGGAAAAGTTGCTAAGTAAGCTCAGCCCTGGGCTAGTGCTCCTGCATAGCATGGGTCCAGTTAGTAGATCTGTCTGTCTCCTGGATGGGTTTGCTTGGGAAGACCCTAGCACTGGAGCAGCTCTGTGAATGAAGAGGTGGCCAAGCCACCGACCTTTAGAGGACTTGGACTTTTGTCCTCCCACATGAATCTTTGGGTGCCATACCCATCTTTTAGACGAAGATACAGGCTCAGACCCCAGTCTAGCCACACCCACATCCGTAGGTCCTCCCTGAGGAGTTGTTTATGGGGCGAGAGAGTGGGGTTTCCATCAGGCTGGGCAAGTCCTCAATGAGGAATAGGCCACTTCCTAGGCAATAGGTTCAGGCTGTGCTCTGAGGACTTGCTTTTTAGCCTTAGAGGATTTGTGGACATGGGCATTGCTCACCACATTCTTATAGAATATGGTTTCAAGCCAGGGAATGGGGAAAGTAGATGTTTATCAACTCTTTTAAAATAGCAGTAACTCCACTACCTGCTATAAAAAGTAATACTTTTATGTGAGAAAAGCCACTTTGCAAGTTCAAGTTGGAGGACAAGTGGATTGTTGTTGTTTCTCCACCTCTGCTGTCTGGTGACAGGGGTGCCTAGGGATGTGATCCATAGGGGTCAAGGAAGGGAGTATGCAAATGCCAAGCCTGTGACCTTGCAGACCGCACCTTGAAGTCTGGGTCCATTAAGTCTTGACAGCTTTACTTTTCCTGTTTATGAAGGCATGGGGGTATAGCTGTGTCTTCTCACAGGCACATTGACACTGGGGAAGCGCTGTGTGTAGCAACACCTCTGTTCCACAGCAGGAGTCCTTGTGCTTAGTGTTGTCTAGCAGGCAGCTGCATTATCTCTGGGTGGTCAGTGAGACCTGTGTTCCAGGCCTGGAAGCCCTCAGTGATTGTCCACCATGCCTGCTGTACATGGGAGTGACAGTCCCTAGGACATGGCCTTTCTGTGACATGTGTTCTCTGAGGCACTTCCTTGGCATTGGCAGCTTGGGGCAGCCTTTGCACCTGGAGGCAAGAAAGGTGACTGAACTCTACAGGCTGCTGCTAGCCAGCAGCTGTTGCAGGGCTACCTTTGGTCTGCTCAGTGGGAGACTGTGGTGACTTGTTTCTTGTGCTCCACCCCCCACTGTGCCTACTCCGTGGTCCATACTCTTGGAGGCCCTGGGGCTGGACAAGGTTCTGCCTTGTGTTACTTGCTGCTGTGGAGCTACCTTTGGTCTTCATGAGGTGTCTGCTGCCCTGCACAAGATGGCTAGACAGTACCTGGGACAACTGTGCTGGCTATGTTCTTGTGAAGCCATCGTGCTGAGAACAAGCTGATTTCGTACCCATAAAGGCTTTGGTGGATCTAGGAAACAGACCCAGGCCTCACACTCACTAGGCAAGTGCCCTTCAGAGTTGGGCTCCAGGCCTAAGGTTCCTTCTCACCTTGGTCTGGGAGGTGGGTTCTGAGAGCCCTTTTTTCCTGTTGCAGTGTTTGGCCTTTGAAATCTACGACTAGGAATGATAGCAGGTTGGGTCACATGCTAAAATCCCCGTGGTCTGTCTGTGGGGTTCTGGGCAGTTACACAGTAGTTTTTAGGCAGCGAAGAGTAACCAGGCAGTTTCCTGAATCATGCCCTTTGTGTCTGCACATTTTTGTGTTGGTAAGATAGCTCACAGCTGTAGGAAGCCGGGGCTGAGGTGCCTCCTTCCTCCTCTGCACTCTTGTCCCACAGCCCCACTAGGGTCTCCAAGGACTTCAGGTCCTGCGCCCTTGAGGGATTGATGGTCTGAGTCCACTCAGTCATCAGTGAGCTGTCGCAAACTCCCATTTCCTTCTTCACAGTTTTAATTTGCTTTTTTTTTTTTTTTTTTTTTTTTTACAAAGCCTCATGTAGCCAGAGGCTGATTACAGCAAGTTCTCAGGGCTGATTTCTCCAGTCCTCAGATCACAGACTAGAGCTGCTGAGGGCATTAAGTGGTCTGCTCCTTTCTTGCAGGCGTCCGACCTCCCATCATGAACGGGCCCTTGCACCCCCGGCCCCTGGTGGCGCTGCTGGATGGCCGGGACTGCACAGTGGAGATGCCTATCCTGAAGGATGTGGCCACAGTGGCCTTCTGTGATGCACAGTCCACACAGGAGATCCATGAGAAGGTAGTGTCATCAGTTGGCCAAGTTTCATGGGGTTCAGGGGGGCTCCAGAGATGGGCCATGCAACCTCAGGCTGCAGTCTCAGTCAGTACACACAGTAGTCATGCTCCTTGGCCTCTGACAATATAGGTCTAAATACCAACAGGTCTTGTGTGGCCTGTCACTGTGGCTGGCCTTGTCAGGAGGTAAAGATGGACTTACTCTGTATTTTCTTGGTTTCTTACATCACAGCCATTTATTAAAAGAAGTGGAACCGTGGGCATCTGCCAGTGATTATGCTGCATGCTAACTGGAATATAGCAGGTCACAGTGTCTTTACCCCCAGACCTGCCTGCAGCTTGTTGTTGGGTGGTTAGCAGCTCTGAGCAGCTTTTGTGAATCATGTTTGCTTAGATCTGTTGGGTTCTTCTGTGACCTGGAGTGTGCTCATCTGGTTTCTGGTTGTGTCATAGCCAATTCAGACTTTGCACTCGAGAAAGCTTGAAAACATTCTTTCCTGCAAACCTAAAAAACCTTCAGGAGCTGACAAGGTAGAACCAGTCAGGGATTGCAACCATGAGCGACCTGGCACCTGCTCTTGTGGGCAGTCTGGTTGGGTAGCCTGGAGATTTGCTCCTCTGGGAGTAGTGTGGGCTCTGGTCTTGGTGGCACCATGACCTTGAAGGGCAGGCCTGCTGGCCCATTGCAGATGTTGCCTCAGACCCAGAGGGCAGTGAAACCCGTATTTGAACGTACCTTCACCTAGCCTATTACCTAGCCTTGTAAGTCTGCCAGGCATGGGATTTGGCGTATAGTGGACCTACGACCCTGCTCCCCGGTGGCTGCAGAGTCATCTGGGACAGTCATTCCAGCCTGGCTTCAGGGTGTGTCTGTAGTCTTTGGGCACTTACTCAGCTATAAGGAGGCAAGGCTCTGCGAGGAGAAGAGAGCTTCTCACCAGCAGGAACCCCAGTCTGACTGTGGGGTACAGTGCTATCTTGGAGGTCATGTAGTAGGTACGGGGGAGCAATAGAAGACTCAGAGCTGTAAGAGAGTGAAGGTGAAAGTGGGAGTTACCCCTTAGGGCATAGCAAGTAGTAGGGAGGAAGGGATCAGAAGTCCTGACTCTTATGCCTTGTGGTGAGAGTGGGGGATGGGAAGGGGGTGGGAGCAAGGACTGGGCAAGGTAATAGAATGGAGACATCAAGAGGGAATGAACAGATGCAGAAGCTGGAGACACCGTGGAAGGTTCCCCCAAACGATGGGAAACCGTGTTAGTGAAGGGCCGTGAGCCCGTGGCATGGCTTGGCCAGTTGTCAGCGGCACGCTGCACTCTCATACAACCTTTCAGCATTCTAGCGGCCTTTGTAGACATGACATGCACTCTCACGGCCATCTGTACTTGAAGGTATGGCAGCTTGATTCACAGTAGCCCAAATTGGGCAACCACCCACTGCCCTTTGGTGATATGGCTGTGCAGATTGTACCCTGCCACAGATCCTACCTGGCTCAGGAAGGGGGTGACCTACAGGCACACACAGCACCTTGGGTGCATGTCAAGAGGGAAATCACCTTCCTCCTTTCTGCTGGCCAGCTGGAAATCTGATGTGATGGCTGAAGCCTTGGGTGGGTACCTTGTACCGTAAGAGGGAAGCCGTATACTGGTAATGGTATAGCTGCCAGGCAAGAGTCTGGTACCCACATGACTATGAAGATGTAACTGAACATGTGGGACACCTGTCTCTAGATGTGGGAAGGAAGTAACTGTCGTATATATCCTTGTTGTTCGGGAATTTCCACCTTTTAGAGCAAGAAGTCCTCACAACTGGCTGAGTGTCACGGTCTACATTGCAGATGAGAATGTTACGCTGTCAGTGAAGAACAGGATGAAGGAAACTTCCCAGAGACCTTGGCTCTTCTGCCATGGACCCAGCAGGACTATGAGAGGGGATAGGAGATGCCCACTGGGTGTGGGAAAGTCACCTTGTAGCAGGAATCTCAAAGCACCCCTGGGCTGGATACTGTACAAGTACTCAGCCAAATGACCTTCAGCCCAGGGCTACATGGGCCCTGACGCTACCCAGGGAGATACTGCTCCCAGCATGTGCTGAGTGAGGACTTAGGGCAGCAGGAAGTCCCCATTGGAAATGGGAGAATGATGCTTCATGACCCATGGGTGCAGAACATCCCAGGCCAGAGGAAGTCCCCTTGCAATTAAGATGTGCGAGAAACAAGTGGGCAGAAGTGTCTCATGTCACCAGCAGGCTGCTAAGGCACTGGCCTTGGGCTCAAGTTACAGACACATCTGGAACGAGGACAAAGGTTGACAGGAGAGGTTTCACTGTGTGTAGGAGTCCATTGCCATGGCTCAGCAGGTTCCCCTTTTAGAGTGCGCTGAGACTCTGAGGCCCGTTGTTAATGTCTTGATGGTGCAGAGCGGGGCACCAGGGATGTGTGTGGCCTTCAGGTGTGTGGACTAAGTGCTGGTGAACTAAGTTACCGGCGGGGATGGCAGCAGTTAGAAGAGCAGGAGGGTGCTTTTCTTACACATCTGCACAGAGAAGACTTCCACAGCTCTGCAAAGGAATCTGTGGGCATGCTCCAGTGACAAGGAGGAAAGTAAAAAGTGGGAAGATTCAGTGAGGTCAAGTGGGCACTGCCCTTTGTGCCCTGGCCCAAGGGTCCCATGTGAGACCTCCCAGTCAGCAAGAAAAGGCAATTCTTGCAGAAAGCTGACCAGAGATGCTTCTGCTTTTGTAAACCACTTCAGCAAGCCCCTCTGGCACCTTGAAAACTCACAATCCACCACCAGGTGGCCAGGTAATCACTGGCACAGCAGAAAGCCTGGACGCCACTTCCTCTGTGGCGAAGAACAGCTGCAAAGTCCCCTGGGGTTTCTGAAGTTGGATAGTGTGCAGACTTCAGCCAGTGTCTGCTCTGCTTATCCTTGACTGCCTGCAGAAAAGCGTCAGGCATGATGGAGAGCTGGGAAGAGCTTCAGTGTCACATGATAGCTGCTCCTGTGCACCCCAGACCATCTACTGTGGTTGGGATCTTCAGTGTTCTCTCAGAGAGAGGTTGGCACAGTGAACTCAGTGTTGCTCTGACAGTGAAATCTCACTGTGGTTTGGGGTGTGAGCTCCATTCAGAACTTGCTGCCACTGGGTACACCCGTGGTCCATTTCCAAAGGGTAGCTGACATGCATTAGTCACTCATCATATGCTCTGCCTGCTATGAACATCTGGGACTCACGTCCTTCCCATTCTGGTATTGAGGACACCAAGTATACTAGGGTCAAAGCATTAATGTGATCACACAGTTGGTGGATGGGGACATGTGAGTGCTTGCTTGCAGAAGGTTTTCTTGGAGGCCTATCGTAAGGGGACAGACCTAGCGGCACCCACTTTCAGCAGACACCCTTGGAAATACTAAAGAGAGTATAGGAGAGGTACAACAGGTGTGGACCTCTGGCCAGCAGAACAATTCTTGGTGACCTGGGCTGTAGAACTTTGCCTGGCTCGCCTACTACCTAGCAAGTACACCCCTAGTATGTTTTTGTCCTGCAGCCAGCTGACTTCATACTAGGTACAAACAAAAAAAAGGACACCATGAAAAAAATCCATGGAGAAATATGGATGGGCAGATTTCACCCAGGAAGGCAAATTCAAGACCAGTAGTGGATGAACAGTGGGCTGTATTTTAGATGTGGAAAGCTCAGTGGTGATATGAGGAAGGCAGTGGGCAGCAGGCTCTAGAGCCCCAGAGGACCCTCTGCTTTTAGGAAATTAACTCGATAAAATAAACACACTGGCTTTTCTCATGGAAGAGTTAGCACTGGTGGCAGTCAGTGCAGTGGAAGGTCCAGATGCTTTGATGTCACCCTAACCTGCTGGAACATTTACAGTACATTGAAAACATGGTTAAGTGCTAAGGATAAGAAGTAAGCCGACTGTCCACAGACACACATGTTGACATTCATCATAGGCCTCCAGGGCATGGATCTGTGCTGTCCATAGCCAACCCTTTTCAAACATAGTGAGGAACCCAGGTCAGGTGTCAAGTCTGCCCTAACTGCAGCCCTATTCCAGTACTACCCCGAGATGTGTGTTTTGGTCTGTACCTGCCGTGGGCTGAGCCTCACCTGTTCTACGGAGCTGTCCAGATCCTCCTGCACTTGTGATGGCCCATCTTCCCTTTCCCTGTGCTGCCTCAGCTGTCCATTCCCCATTCACTCTCTCCCACGTGGGCTCCCCATGACTCTCCACTGTGAAATGGTTACCTACTTTCCCACACAGGTCTAAGTAGTGTATGTGACCCTAATCCCCTCGAAGCCAAGGGCAGCCATCAGTCCTGGCCCTGAGCTTACCCTCACCCCAACATTTCAGAGGTTCTCGTTTCAGCTTCTCAACGTCTTTCCTCAGCGCCTGCATTGTGTTCTAATATCTTCCCTCGGGTTCCCTATGCCTCTCCTGCCTCCCTCCTGGAGGCTGGCTGCTCAGCTTTTTTGGATACCTTTGGTGGGTCTTGGAAGCTTAGTAAGCATCCTGTTTTCCCTCCTTGCAGGTACTGAATGAGGCTGTGGGTGCTCTTATGTACCACACCATCACACTGACCAGAGAAGATCTGGAGAAGTTCAAAGCCCTCAGAATCATCGTCCGAATTGGCAGCGGGTTTGACAACATTGATATCAAGTCAGCTGGGGATCTAGGTAGGAGCTCTGAAGTCCCTGTTTCCATTGACCAAGATGCCTGACTTAACCTTCAGGCTCTATTGGACATTCAGTAGAGCTGGAACTGCTCCTTGAATGGAAGGTGATTTGGGGCTCTGGGTAGGGCAGATTGTGGTGGGCAGCACAGGATGTGGGTACAGCTTCACTCACTGTGTTGTCACCAATCTACCAGGCCCTAGGGTTTGGGTTGAGACAAGGGGCCAGTCAGGGAGGCCATTTGCCCTCTTCCTAAGACGATAGCAAAGGGAATGTGTGCTAAAGCATGTATATAACCATGCATATATACACATGAGGCAACATGTACTCAGACTGTACACACATGGGCACAGATCTGTTCCTGTGCATGTATTTATATTAAAACAGCATGGCCATACTTTGCCATTCTAGAGTAGCCTGTTTTCTGTGCTAGTGGCCCGCAACCAAGCCAGGCTGCACTCTACAGAGTGTGTTATTGACATCATCTGCTTCCCTGCTCCTTAAGGCTACAGAGGGAGGCTAGAGCTGACCTGTCTGGGAACCACAGGGCAGCCGAGCACTTCAGTGGGAAGTCAGTCTTGTTCTGTGGTTCATGCCTCCCCGGCAAGCCACAGGGCTAAAACCTTGGTAGCTGACCTGCCCCTCCCTGGGCAAGGTCCTACCATCCGTATGCATAGTCCCCAGAATTCACAGGCTCCACTTTCAGCTAGAGATGGCCCTGCACTGGGCCAAGTTTGGTTCCTTTAGGACTCAGCTGTGGAGAGTAGGGTGGGTCTTGCCATCCGTCTTCTGGCGGGGCAGGGTGGGGGGGGGGCACAGTTTTGTTGTTTGTGAGTCTCAAGGCTACCTGCTGCTGCTTCCTGTTCCCTTGTTTTATTTCAAGTGAGTCCTGTCTTGGTTTCTCCTTGTGTCCTCCTTAATTTTTAGGATAGTTTGCCAAAAAAAGTTCCTGTCTTCACAGAAGCATCCCGCTGGGATGGGAAATAGAGTTGGAGCCAAGGCCACTGTGGAAGATGAGCTCATGGCTGGATGATGGGTCCTCCTCTGGGGACAAGGGCCCTGGCAGCCCAAAGCAGCACAGACTGTCAGCTTAGTGCTTGGGCATGGGCCCTCAGGAAAAGTGGGGCATCTGACTTGCACCCAGGACAGTGGGGTTACAGAGCCATGGAGCAGGGCCTGCTCTGCCTGGGAAGCTCTAGGGAACCGGAAGATGTGGAGTCAGCAGCTTCGTGATGAGTCTTGGCTCTGTTGATCTGCTAGTGCGGCCGTGACTGCTCAGGAAGGCTGAGTGTCCCATGATCCTGATGGGGAAGGAGTGGGTATTAGCAGCATTGGCTTCTTTTCAGATAACTCAGGCTGGGAATGATCAAGGCAGCATTTGCCTGTCCTCTGTCCTGTTTGCTTGTTAGCTGCCACATCTGTCTCTGCAAGGCTGTGGGTACAGGCTTAAGTGTGCCTAAGGGCATGTAGTCTCCTAGGTGGCTGTGGCACGTTTCTTCTGACACCTTACTACTGAAGCACCAGCCTGAGGGTAGCACCTCTGACTGGATGACAGGAGCTGTGGACCTGGTACATGTGTCTCCTCATATCTTGTAGGCATCGCAGTATGCAATGTGCCCGCAGCATCTGTGGAAGAGACGGCAGACTCCACCCTGTGCCACATCCTGAACCTGTACCGACGAACCACCTGGCTGCATCAGGCACTTCGGGAAGGCACTCGGGTCCAGAGTGTAGAGCAGATCCGAGAGGTGGCTTCAGGAGCTGCCAGGATCCGTGGAGAGACCTTGGGCATCATTGGACTAGGTATGTTGGCCACTGTGACTCAGCACAAATAGCCTGTGCCCATCTGCCACCCTTCCACTCCATACGTGGACTTGCTGGTTGTGTTGCTATCCTCAGCCCAGCATAAGACATAGGATAAGTAGTGCAGGGGGCAGAGCCAGAGACACCAGGCTATGTCTTTTACAGATGCCATCCATGGAGGTCATGTAAGAGTACAAGTGAACATCACACCTTGATGGTAACGTGCATCACATGTGGTTTAAACAGACATAGTATACGTACACATGGACACACTTAGATAAATGCACAGTCTATACAAACATTGTTGCATACACACTCATTCCCCACAGCTCTGGAGTGGGCATGGCCTCGGGGCCTGTTTCTACCTTGCTAAGGTTGTCATTGGTTCCTTTGCTCCCTGGCTTGTTCTCACAGCTCTCACTTTTTTGTGGGTGCCCATCTGTTATGCCATCGAGATGGCACAGTAAATTGTGCCAGAGTTCACCTTCGAGGGCTCCCTTGTCACCAGGCAGCCTACCCTTGGCTGACCCTGGCTGCATTGTACTTCTGCCTTAGCCCTGCTGCCAACAGCAAGAGATGGGAAGTGTGTGTAGGTCACCTTAGTTACAGGAAGAAGTGGGCCTGGGATATGGTTGTTGCTATCTTGGTGGACATGCATAGCAGGACTATTTGACCCTCCATGGCTCTGAGTGTGCCCCTCCTGTCCAGTGTATAGGACAAGACAGCACTCCTACCTCAGGGTCCTAGTGCCAAGACATGTTGAAGGACAGAAGAAAGATAAGCATGGGGGAGTGAGCCCTAAGGGGTATCACGTGGTAGGTCTGGGTGGTCAGAGCATCCCCACCCTCAGGTCTTGCCCTCCAGCAGTCTGTTCGTCTTTCCTTAGTAGAGTGATTCTGCCTCTGCTTCCATCACTAGTGTGGGGGCTGAGCCCAGTGTACCATGTGGCTGCCACTACTTACTGGCCTGCTGTTTCTTCTGCTGTGTTAAGCTGTCCACTGTAGCCATCCCAAAGCTCCCTAGGGCTCAGGATACATGGATGGCGCCATGTATCCCATGTGGATGATGTAGATGACACACATGATTATACATGTAAACATACTTGTGTGTGAGTCTACACAAGCAAGGAGGGTGAATTTTGTCCCCTCGGGACACAGCAAGACTCCTGAGTTGTCACACCCTCTACCTTGAGGACCCCCTATTCATATGTAATTGCTGTCTACCAAGTACAGTGCAGGTCTGAGGCTGGCTTCCACACACTGTGGCCTCCCTCTGGCAGGGAGAGGGGCACGTGTCCAGGGTCCCTGTATCTCCTGCTCTTCTCTTCTGCAACCTGTGTGGAATATGGCGATTAGCTCTTGGGTCATCAGTGAGGGCACATAGGCAGTGTGGGCTGTAAGTTTTGGTTCTGTAGTGGATGTGCCTTGGCTGTTGGACTCTACACCCATAGCCTTCTGCCTTCTCTCTTTCTTGTCCTCTCATAACTGAAACATACTTTGCTCCTTTCATAGAGTCTAGATTGTATTTCTGTCTGAGACATCCCTGTACTGTTTCCAGCAAGCCCTCCCTATCTGTGCTCTGTACTCTTGTCTGGCACAACTTGCTATGTCCATCAGTCCTGGTGAAATGGAGCCACAAGGCAGGGGCCCTGGGTCTGTGCTCCTTCAACAGACATAATGTTTCAGGTCTTCTCCACATACCTGTCTTGCTCAGGAGCTCTTCATGTTGGACAGGAGTCTATTGATCTGTTTAGCCACTGGACAGATGAAGCTGCTGTGAACAAGTGTAGACAGTCGCTTTGTGCGTGTGACACTGTTTTTCTTTGATTTAACCAGAAGTGGAGTGACTTGACAGAGCAGGCAGGACCACCAAGGCATTCTTCAAGCAGGTGTGTGGCTTTGACACTTCTTAGCTGGGTAACTGCTCTAGGAGTTTGGACTTTGCTGGCACTTACTAATGTCAGCATCAATGCTACCTCTTGTGTTTTAATCTGCACCTTTCCAATAGCTGAAGTGTCTGAGTGCCTTTCTAGCCAGAATGCCTGGCCTGTAGAGAACTTGTGCCTGGGTTGTGAAGCAGGGTACCTGTTGTGTTCTCTTTGGTTTGTCTTGGTGTGCATCTGTAAGATTCCATTTGTGTTCTGCCTCAGGGTCTCATCAGACAAGTATATTGACACCATGGTACCCACTTAGTATCTGTGGTGAGAACAAATTCTGGTTCTAAAGAAATCCAGTTTATTACTTGTAAGTTGTTACCTTTTGTGTCCTAAGTAGTCTCTGCCTGCTCCAGTGCTATGCAAATACTGCTTTCTTCTGGAAACTTCATAGTTTTGATTTTACAGGACTCAGGCCACCTGGAATCATACACCTTGCTCGGTGCTATGAGTGTATTATGCCAGAAACATAGGCAAACATGTTTATGTTTTTCCACAGTAACAATAAATTTACAGGGCTCATTGGTTGTAGTAGCAGCAATTTGCTAGATAATTCTGCCTCCACAGGATTCTGGCTAAGGTGAATACAGGATTTTTGTTTGTTTGTTTTTTGTTTTTTGAGACAGGATTTCTTTGTATAACAGTCCTGGAATTTGCTTTGTAGACCAGGCTGGTCTTGAACTCACAGAGATCCACCTGCCTCTGCCTCCTTAGTTCTGGGATTAAAGGCGTGCGCCACCACTGCCCAGCTTGTTATCTTAATGACTTAGTTTTAACTGGACTCATTCAGACTTAGAAATAAAGCTCCCAGCAAGGACATCCTTCATGTCTTGGCAGTCTGTTCCTTATGGTAATATGTTGTTTACAATCTAATAAAGCCATTGGTGATCAGGATGCAAAGCCAGCCACCCTAGTTAGCTATAGAAGCTGGGCAGTGGTTGCGCACACCTTTAATCCCAGGACTCAGGAGACAGAGGCAGGTGTATCTCTGTGAGTTAAAGGCCACCCAGGGTTACATTAGAGTGAATCAGTCTAAAAGATTAACAGAGCTCATGCCTTTAATCCCAGCACTAGAAAGTATATAGGGAACTCAGTGCAGTCTCAGAGAGCAATCTAGGATTGTGAGGTTTGTTGGAGAGCAGTGCAGTCTGGAGATGCAATCTGAGGTTCAGTGGATCGCCCCTTTGATCTGAGCATTGGTAGTGGCTCTCTAGTGCCTGGCCCCTTTGGTTCTCTGATCTTCAGCTTGAACCCCAATATCTATCTCTGGGTTTTTATTATTCATGTTACAAATTAGCACCCAATGTGGGGCTTGAGCACACAGCCCTGAGTCTCGTACTTTACTGACTGAGCTAGCCATGCTTCAGAGGTTTTGTGGGGAAAGCACAGGATCGCCCCCTTGGTCTGAGGTAAAGGTAAGAGCTGTGGCTGGCTGCTTATCTGATCTTCAGCTTGAACCCCATTATCTGTCTCCACGTTTTTATTATTCATACTACTGTTCCTGGTGTTTTCTTTGGCTTCCTTCATTCTTTTGGCCACAAGTTTCACATTCTACAGCCTCCTCCTCATTTTTCTTAGCGCTTTGTTTCTTCAGAGCCGCGGGTTGGTGTTTGTGTTGCAGGACCCATGGAGTAACAAGATGCTGAATCTTGGGGGCTTTGGCCCTGGGCTTCTTATCGTCTTTGTTTCTTTGCTCTCTGAAAGTATACTGGCAGATGTCTTAGTTACTTTTCTATTGCTGTGACAATTTATTTAATTTGAAAGCTCATTCATTTCTTTTCCTTTTTTTTTTGTGGTGGTGGGCTTTCGAGACAGTGTTTCTCAGTGTAACAGCCCTAGTTGTTCAGGAACTTGCTGTGTAGTACATGTTGATCTTGAACTCACAGATGTCTGCCTACCTCTGCCTCTAAATGCTGGGATTAAAGGCGTGAGCCACCACACCTGGCCATGTCATTCATTTCTGATAGCTCCACTTTAGAATCAGTTCGTCAGTTTGTGTTTTGTTTAGTCCTTGTGTTGCAGGACACTGGTCTCTGAAAATCACACATATGTCCTCAAGACATATGTGAGCCTATTATTTCATGTTTTGATTTCTCTTACCATCATTCTGTAGTACACAGCATTTGCGTAGAGCTTGTTAAACTTGTTATTGTGTTTCCCCTATGCTGGTGACAGAATCTAGGGCACCACCCCTCTGGCCGGGTGTTTGGTGTAACTACCGTTAACAATATGTGTGTTTTAATTTCCTGTGGTGTTTAGAAACACAATTGGTTTTTGCATATTGACCTACCCTGCAGTTTCCCCAGATTCTGGTTTGCAGGTTCTCTGGGCATTTCTCGCCCCTGCTGGGTTACCTGTCATACACTGTGTGCTCCATTCTTTGTTCTTGCCCTTTGACATTAGCTGTGATGGCCAGTGCTGTATAGGATAGAAGCCACAGTGGGGTAGATCTGTCATTTATTGTGGTCTCTTATTGTCAGCTGGCCTGTTAATGTTGCCATAGAGCTTTCTCTAACTGAATGTTGGTATCACACATCTTTTCTCCTCCTTTGCCAAACTTGATTGTCTTTTGTTCTTTAAAGGGCTTTTTAAAAGTCTGTCTCCTTGCTGCTTTAGTTGGGGTCATGTCTGTTGGCCGTTGTTCTGTCTTTGGTGTTAGACCTTCTAATGAGTTTGCTGCAGCTTTAGAATGTGTATCCGTGTCTTTTGTAGAGGATAGTTTCTCTGCTGGAGTTCAGTGTCCTCTCAAATTTATCACATGCGCCTATGACATATCTTCTCAGCAGCTGTCAAAAGTCCTTTCAGCTGATCCCCCCATCTGGGCCATCTGTGGATCTGCTTGTTTTCTTGTATCTGTTTAACTTCTGTGGTATGTAGATCTCATCTAGAAAGGACTGGTAGAGACTAAAGTAAAGGACATTTATATCTAGAATGGTTGTCTGTTAGGGATGTCAGCTGGGATGGTGCTGGCTGACGGCCTTTGGGACCCGAGGACACAACTCTGAGAGCCATGTTCAGGGCAGTCCCTACCCCTCACACGGGGGAGGTATTTCTCCTTGTCCCTACTATCCACATTGTCAGCAGCAGCTGTCCTGCACTCCCTCATTCCTCTTAGATTCTGCAGAGTCCTCCCTCCTGGCCTGTGACTGACAGGCCCCTGGCCTCAGCATTCCCCATAGACTTCAGTTCTGGAGGCTGGGAAGCCCTCCTATTCCCCTTCCCTGACCTTTGGGCCCTGTCCTGCAGAGTTGCTGGGAAGGTCTTAGAGCTTTGGTGGGCCCTGCCCTACCTGTGGTCCTGCTGCTCTGCTGGAGGCTTCACACTTGCTCTGTCACTTTTATGTCTCCCACAAGCTTGAACTTACTGGGGAGGCTGTCCTGGCTACCCTCTCTAAAATTATGCCTGTGTCCTGCAAGTATGCCTGATTCCTCAGTGCTCTTTTACTGATGAGTATTACCTTCTCTCTTGATGGATGCTGCAGGAGAGACTTATGTCCCCAGCATTCTCCTACGGGCAGCCTGTGATGTCTGTGCTCCCTCTGTATCCAACATGCAGTTGATGTGTGGATGTGACCCCATGCTAGGACCAGGCCTGCCTCCAAGGGCACAGGGTGTAGATCTGTGGTGTTGGGCCAGGAAGGTGGCAGATACAACTGTATGCCGTATCCTCTCTGCTGCTAGATTCTTATTTTTTCTCACTCAAGATTGATTTCTATTATTTTAGTTAGTGTGTGGGGGCGGGGTGGGGGGCAGTGCTCATGTGAGTGCAGGTGTCAGATCCTCCTGGAGTTGGAGTTAAAAGTGGTTCTGAGTTTTCTGACGTGGATATTGAGAACAGAAATTAGTTCTTCTGTAAGAGCAGCAGGCAATCCTAACCAATGAGCCATCTCTTCAACCCTGTGTTGGTATATTCTAATGGTGTGTGAATCTCTGGGCGAGTGCTGTCCAGAATGGTCCCCATATATGCCATTTGTGGCCAGAATTGAGATTCCAAGGACATCTGGTAAGTGACCCAGTGGTCAGGAAAGGGGACCATGCTGACTGTGTATTGGCTTTGCAGACCAATATTGCTGATAATGGCAGGCTGCTGTAGTGTGGCAGCTAGCTCCCACCCCTTGATTGTGGTGCCTTGACTAAGTGTTTGTGTCTGAGACCTCAGGGATCTGGCAAAACATTGGCAGACAGGCAGTTGTATTTGAGGCCTTTGAATCCTGGCTGTGAGGCCAGCTTCAAGCCCTCAGAATGTGTGTCTCACTTCATCTTGACTTTGCCAGGTCGTGTGGGCCAGGCAGTGGCACTTCGGGCAAAAGCTTTTGGCTTCAACGTCCTCTTCTATGACCCATACCTATCTGATGGCATCGAGCGGGCCCTGGGGCTGCAGCGTGTGAGCACACTGCAGGACCTGCTCTTCCACAGTGACTGCGTGACCCTGCACTGCGGCCTCAATGAGCACAACCACCACCTCATCAATGACTTCACTGTCAAGCAGGTGCACTGCAGCTGTCTCTCCACCTCCTCTTCTCCTTCAGGGCAATGTCGCCCCTTCCTTACAGGGGCTCCCTACTCTTCCCCCCAGGAGGCACTGAACCTCTGGCCAAGACAGCAGCAGCAGTTAGATACTTGGGCCTGTCTCACTGGCCCAGGGTCCCTCCCAGAACTGATCTGTATTAGACCAGGCCCAGGGGGTGGGAAGTGAGATTTGCTTGTACCACCGCAGTGAGAAGCTCCAGTGTCTTCACTCACACAGTCATCCTATCTTCTCAGATGAGACAAGGAGCCTTCCTGGTGAACACGGCCCGTGGTGGCTTGGTGGACGAGAAGGCGCTGGCCCAGGCCCTGAAGGAAGGGCGGATCCGTGGCGCAGCACTGGACGTGCATGAATCAGAGCCCTTCAGGTGCCCCCTATGCCCCAGGATGCCCTGTGCCCACCAGCCTGCTAACTGTGAAGTGGAAATTGTCTTTCAGTTCTGGCCTTTTGCTGGGCTGGGTTAGGGGAGGGTTTGCTGTTTGTTCTCAGCGGGGGGGCGGGGGGGGAAGAGCCTCTATATATCTAGCCTTGGACACAGTTATAGGCTGGGCTTAGGGCTTGGCTTGTTTCTCAGTTTGTCTCTTGATGTCCATGATGGTTCTGTGGTCATCAACCTCAACCTCAGGTGACCACGGGGCCAATGCTAGTTTGGTTTTGCATGTGTCTCTAGACCTGTTTGAGCAGACTTTCTGGGGTTCTAGCAGTTGACAAAGCCCATCTTGGGGTAACAAGCCAATTGAGTCATGAGCCACTGGAAGACCTAGCAGTAGAGTCTGTGTCGGAGAGCCCACACTCCTAGGGTTTGTTCTGCTGGGCAGGGCTGTGCAAGCACCCCATCAGGGTTCCTCCCCCTAAGACTTGGAAGACCATGCCCCCCCTTATTGTTAAGAGCTGGGGTAGGTTTGAAGGTGCTGTAGTTCACAGATAGCCTGGGAACAGGTCAGGGCCTGTCAGATCCCAGGGCTGGATTCCTTCTGCACCTCCCCAGATAGGGGTGCTCAGATCTCTCTGACTGGGTATGTGCTGTCCTCAGCTTTAGCCAGGGACCCTTAAAGGATGCACCCAACCTCATCTGCACCCCTCATGCTGCATGGTACAGTGAGCAGGCGTCCATTGAGATGCGAGAGGAGGCAGCCCGCGAAATCCGGCGAGCCATCACAGGTGGGTAGCTTTGCTCTCAGACTGACAAGTCTGTTTTATGCCAGTTCAGGAGAGGTAACACTTGGTTGTGCCTTTCCTGGGGTCCCTTGGGTGGAGCTGGGTAGCACATGTATCATTTTCTTTTCTTTTTTGGTTTTTACGAGACAGGGTTTTTCTGTATTGTTTTGGAAGCTGTCGGTCCAGCCTGGCCTCGAACTCACAGAGATCCGCCTGCCTCTGCCTCCCGAGTGCTGGGATTGAAGGCATGCGCCACTACCGCCCAGCACATGTATCATTTTCATGCATGAAGACCTGCCTAGCTGAGTACTGTCAGCTGCTTGTGTGCTGGGCTGAGGTTGGGAGCTGACTTCTCAAGTGCACAGGGTCCTGTGGTGTTCATGGGGAGTATTCCAGGGCTGTGGAGAAAAGCGTGACTGTGTGCCTGCCTCCTGACCCCTACAGAGGCGGCAGTTTTAACCCACATTGCTGTCTCTCTCTGGTCTACCTCCCAACCTCCCAGGCCGGATCCCAGATAGCTTGAAAAACTGTGTCAACAAGGACCACCTGACAGCTGCCACCCACTGGGCCAGCATGGACCCTGCTGTGGTGCACCCTGAGCTCAATGGGGCTGCCTACAGGTGAGCAGGCAGGGGCAGAAGACAGTCTCTAGGACAAGGAGGCTTAAACCTGGACCTTGACCAGTTTGTAATGCAGTGGGTCATGATATGGCTGGGGATACACCTTCATGTAGGCCCCTGTAAATGTGGAGGGTTGAGCTGGATGGTATAGTCCACGTACCTGGGGCTTTTTGGAAGGAGATGAAGAGGGTTGGCCTTAGGAGCCTTCTAGACAAGAGTGCTGGGCGAAACTATTGTTGGGGCAGAGAGTAGTAAGGAGCCAGGGGATGGAGCTTGAGGAAGACCTCATAAGTGAGAAGCCAGGCAGATATGCTACTCAGCACTGACCAAGTGCTCACTGCCCCCAACCTTCTGGACCTCAGGGGTCACTGACATTCCACGAAGAAAAGACTGTGTGCAGCAGGTGGGGTTCTCCAAAGATGCCCTCATATGTCTGCCCTCCTCTCCCAGCAGGTACCCTCCAGGTGTGGTGAGTGTGGCCCCCACTGGCATCCCAGCTGCTGTGGAAGGTATTGTTCCCAGCGCCATGTCCCTGTCCCATGGCCTGCCCCCCGTGGCCCACCCACCCCACGCTCCTTCTCCTGGCCAGACTGTCAAGCCTGAGGCGGATAGAGACCATACGAGTGACCAGTTGTAGCCTGTGAGGAGCTCTCCAGCCTTGGCGCCTGGTGGAGGGCGTCACATGCCCTTGGACCCAAGTGTGCAGAGGTGGCATCCAGTATGGGCCTTGGCGCTCCAGAGACTGGCCCGGGCGTGCACTAGGCGGGGCAAGAGGAAGCACGTTCCCAAGTCGATTGTAGTTGTCCCGTCCTGTGGGCTGGCTCACTGTCCTGTGTCCTTTGCGTTCCTCGTTAAGCAAAAGAAGTTAGTAGCTAATTCTATCACGAATGTTCTTGTCTGTGTACAAATTTTTAGAACATTACAAAGGATTTGTTTGCTTAGCTGTCAACAAAAAGAAAACCTGAGGGAGCATTCAGCAAGTCAGTTTGAGATTATTTTTCCTTTTCTACGTTGGAACGTGCCCCGGAATGTGGCCGTCGGCACACTTCTCAGGACAATGAATCCTTCCCGTTTTTCTTTTTATGCCACACAGTGCATTGTTTTTCTACCTGCTTGTCTTATTTTTAGAATAATTTAGAAAAACAACAAAGGCTGTTTTTCCTAATTTTGGCATGAACCCCTTTGTTCCAAATGAAGACGGCATCGCGAGTGGCTCAGAGGAGTGTTTGCAGTGCCCAGTGTGCTCAGGACCATCGATGTCTGTCCTGGGGAGGCAGGGGTTGGCAGACCCTTGCCTGCGTGGTGCCGTCCTGCTGATGTGGTAGGCTAGCAATATTTTGGTTAAAATCATGTTTGTGACTGTAACCATTTGTATGAATTATTTTAAAGAAATAAAAATCCCAGAAAGAGCCAGCATGCCTGGTACCGGTTTTAGTGGCTTCAAGTGGTAGCACTGGTGAATCCCTTCTGGCTGTCATGACCTCCAGGGCCTGACTTGGCTTCTGTGGAGCAGGCAGTCCTGGGGAGACCCAGAAGAGGGCAGCAGCAGGTAGGGCTGCAGTCCCCACTGCGTCTTCAGGGGACAGAGGGCCCTGAGTTGGGGAGGCCACCCTAACATTCAGGGAGGACTGGGTGGGGTCTACACAGCTCTGACCACCCCTTTTGCCCAGACAACAGCACCTGGGCCAGCAGCATTTGCACTGACATTTTGGAGAAACCTACAAAGGAAATAGCAACAGAAAATTATTACTAAACAGAAGTCTTAGCACACATGCCAAGTACCAGCCAGTGTACGGTTCTGCTTCCTGTTTCCTTCATTGCACCCACTTCAGGTGCAGGCATTGCTCTACTGAACTGATTTCACGGTGGTGCCATTGGTCCAGCCTGGAGGTCAACCAAAGAGGAACTGCCTTTGCGGATGCTGGAATAGTTGAAACTAGAGACAAGCCTTGTGTGTGGAGCTGTACAGCTTCAGTGAATGGGTGACAGCATTCCCAGGGCTCAGCTGTGTGTTTTCAATGGGTCAGATTTATCTGGAATAATGAATGTGTGGTATCTGGGATTGTAAGACTAGGGTATAGTAAAAGCAAGTGGTGGCTGGGAAGATGGTTCAGTGGGCAAGTACACTCGATTTGCAAACACAAGGACTTGTGTTTGAGTCACCACCATGTAAAAAGCCAGACATGACTGCACGTACCTATAACCCCAGTTTTGGGGGGACAAACAGGTGGAACTGGGGAGCTTGCTGATGAGCAAGCCTAGGCAAAGCAGGGAGCTTTCAGTTCTGTGAGTGACCCGTCATGAGCAGAGTGATGGAAGAAGACAACTGAGATTCTGCTCTGTCCTCTGCATGCTGCGGGCACGTGTACCCACACCTGTGAGCAAGGGGCACAGATAAAAGAGCTTCACCTGTCAGTGGGCAGAACCATGGAACGACTGTCGGAGAGGGAAGTTTGTTCAAGCAGGATCAAAAAGTACAGAACGTGGGGCAAAAACTGGACTGATTTGTATTTAGGCTTCTTGGTAACAGCTGTTCTAGAAAAGACTGATGATGTGGGCCAGGATACCTGAATGGTAGGGCATGCAAGGGTCCTGTGGCAGCAAGAACAGAGCTTGAGTCCCTGGAACAGGAGTGAGAGGTGGTTCTTCAGGCCCAGGGCAGTTTGGGCGGGCTGGACAAGGAGCAAACCAGGACCCGAGGATGGGTAGACAGGAGGCCCAGTTTCAGGGACTGGGTACCTATGCACTTCTACAGCCTCCCTCCACCCCTCGGCTTGGCCAGTAGTTGGGAGAGGTGAACATTCTGAGGCAGCTTGAGCAGGGGCACAGCAGTGGCCAGGCTCTTCTCCCTGAGGCCACACTAGTCTGGCTTCACACTGATCCCAGAATGAGCCCAAGGAGGCCAGGAAACACCCTCTGCTCCCCACTGCTCTGGGTCAGAGCCCAGAGGGACTCTGAAATGGATTTTCCAGCAAAAAACAACTATTAAAACGGAAGAATGGAGGGAGGCCAGCTGCCCAGTCCCCCCTCTGGCTGCTGGCTCTCTCTGAGTAAAGAAAACCATCTGCTCTGCTGGGCCTAAAGCCGGGGCCCAGAGCAGGGACCTCCAATCCCTCTCAGCAGCACCACTCACCCCCAGCTGGTCCTGTGAGCCTCTTCCCGCCTGGCCCCAAGCCCTGGAGGCCTCTACACATGCCCAGGCAAGGGTGGCCTGGGTCATCATAGTGCTGAGGACCAAGCTGAGGAGCTCAAGTCTTTCCCATACCAACACCAAGTGAATCCATACCTCCTGTCTATCACAGACCTGAGTCCTAACTAACCCAGATGGCCATGGCTGTCCTCTGCTCCCCAGGATTCACCTCTGCCAGTGGCCAGAGGGGATTATGTAAAGCTTAGTATCTTTTGCTGTGATAAAACACCACGGTCAAAAGTAGCTTGGGGAAGAAAGGGTTTTATGTTATCTTATGACTCTCAGCTCATGTTCCATCACTGAAGTCAGTAAGGTAGGAACTCATGGCAGGAACTGATGTGGAGGCTGTACGGGAATGCTGCTTTCTGGCTTACTCCTCTTGACTTGTTCAGTTTGCCTTCTTAAACAATTCAGGACCACCTACCTGGAGTTGGGCCCTCACATCAGTCATTAAGCAAAATGCCCTTCAGGCCAATCTTATGGAGGCATTTTCTCCGTTAAGATTCCCTCTTCTCAGATATGTCTAGGTTTGTGTCGAGTTGACAAAAACCAACCCAGAAAATGTGTTAGAAATCTATAATAGATTGTTCATAGATGACCTTGAGCAATATCCAAGAAATACAGAAGGATGGAAGGCCACAGGCCCTGCCAGGCCTGAACTGGTTTGTGTTTCCTCAGAAAGTTTATAAACAAAGACATAAAAACATCCTGGTTTGTCCCCTCTCAACAGGCAGTGTGTCTTCTGTTTAACCAGTTACCTTGTAATGTCAGCATTGGATGTCTCTTTGGGGTCCCACAGTGCCTGGAGACGAAGCACCGTTCCTCACAGTTTCCATTCAGCTCTGGTGTATGGCTGGTCTTGGGTCAGCAGGCTGTCACGGGGTAGCAGATGTGTGGTTTGGATTCTCGGGGTGGAGTTGAAAGACACAGCTGTGAACAATCTGGGGAGACAGTCCCATGCCACATCTCTTCAGTGCCTGTCCCCACAGCCCCCAACATGCACATCCTTCAATTCCACAGTCCAGGCATGTGGAGATATGGAGCCCACGCTTCATATTGCCTGCCGTGTGTGTGTGTGTGTGTGTGTGTGTGTGTGTGTGTGTGTGTGTGTTACATGTGTATATGCATGTTCCTATGTGCATGTGTGCATACATGTTTGCATGTGCGTGGTGCACATGTGTGTATAGGTGTGCATGGAAACCTGAGGCTGATGCTGAGTCTTCCTTGATCACTCTCCACATTGTAAACTGGGGCAAGGTCTCTCAGCTGCACCCAGAGCCATTGATTTGTCTGACCAGCCAGTTTACTCCGGGGAGTCCCTGTCACTGCCTCCCTTGTTATTACACCACACCCACCCGCCATGTGAGTGTTGGGGGTCTGAATGTCAGTTCTTTATTCTTGAACAGTGAGTGATTTGCCTACTGAGTCATCTCCCCAACCCCTTCAACCATTTTCATTGTGTAAATTGATTGTAAATCATTTTGTGGTTTTTTTATAAATTTATTTATTTTACATCTCGGCTGCAGTTTCCCTTCCATCCTCTTCTCCCAGCACCCCCTACCCCTGTAAATCATTTTCTAATCTGTTGTTTATGGCTCACATGTTCCTGGCTGCCATGACCAGGATGGGAAATGGCTCCCCTTTCCTCACCGTGGGCGTTCTGTTCACCTGAACCACATGTCTTCTTCACCCGAGGGGAACTACCTCTTCAGAACTCAGACTACCAAAACAAAACAAAAAGCCGGGCGTTGGTGGCACATGCCTTGAGGCACTCGGGAGGCAGAGGCAGGTGGATCTCTGTGAGTTCAAGGCCAGCCGGGTCTACAGAGTGAGTTCCATGACAGCCTCCAAAACAATACAGAGAAACCCTGTTTTGAAAAACCAAAACCAAACCAAAACAAACACACAAAAAACAAACCCATAAACAGAACTCAGGCTATCTGTCTTTGGAGACCCCAGGTCTGCTGAGGTGGGGGGGGGGCATAAGGGAAAGCTAGGGTGACCAGCCAAGAGGTCCCAAAGTGGTCACCACCAGGTGACAGGCTCCTTGGTTTGTTGAGGAACAAGGATCTTTGAGCCAAGACAGTTGAAGTCTGGACTAATTGGGTCCAGAAGCACTTAGCATTTAGCACTCATATCTGTTCCCAGAGCTGAGAACCTGTGGGTCTTTAGGGTACTGTGGGCAGGGTCTCCACCTAGGCAGACCTTCCTAGGATGCAGGCTGCTCCTTCTCTGACTTTGGTGTGCTCTGGCCGGGTTAGTCTGGTCTCCAGGACCCCTGGGCAGAGCACACATGTCAGCCCCTCCCCAGAAAGCCTTGTGTGGAATGGCCTCATGCCAGCTGCCTGTGACCTATAGTGGTTGCATTCACCCCTAGACTTGGCTTTGTGTCTTTCAGGATCCCTTTCTTAGAAGACTTCCATTGATGTCCCTTAAAGTAAGGCTGCCAGACTAGGCCTGGCACCACAGACGCCTGTCTGCAGGTGCTCTTCTGTCTACTCTGTTCCTACAGCCCTTTCCCCAGCTTTGTGGGGGTGGACAGGGAGGTCGGTGACGGCAGTGGGTAGGGCTGAAGTGACCTGTGAGCATGGCGGGTGAGCAGTGGCCCAGTCATGAGGACAATATCCAAGGAGGGCGCAGGGCCCAGGGCCAGCTTCACCCTGACTAAGAGTGTCTCCCCACAAGACCAAAGGTTTTTCACCCCTCCTGGTCTTCCTTTGCCCCCTGCCTTGGCCATCACCTGTCATCCATCCTGGGTCTGGCTCGGCCCTTGCACACTGGATTCAGGCTTAGTCAAGGGGCCCTGGAAAGCAGCTTCTCCAAAAGGGGGCACTGTGGCCCAGGCCATCCAGAGTGGGCATCTTGATCAGGGTGTTGAACATCACATAAAACCAGACGAGGTCCTGCAAAAGGACGAGCCATCTTCCCAGGATTTCCCATCCCTAGCCTACAGGGATAAGCTGTGTTCTTGGCAAGACCTCTGACCCCTGCCCACTGGGAACCAGACAGTGTAGCTCAATTTGCTACCTCTCATCTGCCCTTGAACCTCCAGATACCCCAGGCAATATATCCTGAAAGTCCCCTGGGCCCTCCCTCCCCAGGGCCTCATCCCATATGCTCTGTGCATCTCTGGGGCTGCATATCTCCATCTACTCCAGGACGCAGCCCCAAACCCCTGTTCAGAACCTCGCCAGCACCCAGTACTTCTGTGTTCCTGCCCTTGCCCTCGGCCTGGCCATCTCTGACCTGTGATGTCTGGTTGGGCCTCCGACCTTTGGGTGCTGCTTGACAATAGAACAGACCCCAAAGAAATGGCTAGGGCAAGGGGCTGCAAATATGAACCAGATGGTAGGTCACAGGGCTCTGGCCCAACCTGGCCTGGAGTGGGTGGGGCCAAGAGCTAGACAAGGAAATGGGGAAGAAAGGGTTTATTTGGCTTAAAATTCCACATTGCTTTTTATCACTGAAGGAAGCCAGGACAGGAACTCATAACATGGCAGGAACCTGGAGACAGGAGCCGATGGGCAGGCCATAGAGGAGCATTGTGTACTAGTTGGTTCTCTGTAGCTTTCTTATAGAAACCAGGACCACCAGCCAGGAATGGCACCACTCACAATGGGCTGCCCCGCCATCAACTGCTTATTAATAAATGCCCTGCAGGCTACAGCTGGATCTTAAGGAGGCATCTTCTTAACTGAGGCTCTCTTCTCGCAGGTAACTTTAGCGTATGTCAAGGTGACATAAAAACTGCCCAGCGTAACTGACACACAAGCACACCACTGTTAAGCCACACTTTCTCCTTCTTGTTCACCCCCAAGATCGCACATTGCTATGGACAACACATTTAATAAACTTAAAAAGTCCCACAGCCTTACAAATTAAAAAAGTTCACTCTTTAAAAAAAGAAAGAGCCAAGGTCTCTTAAAATTCAGTCTCTAAGCTGTGGTTATAAAGTCAAGAATAGGTTAAATACCTTCTTATTTCAAGAGGAAGAACCAGGGTACAGCCACAATCAGATCAAAGCAAAGCCAAACTCGAGCAGTGTAATCACTTAATCACCCAGTGTCTGGGGTCCAATCACAGTCTTCGGGGCTCCTCCATGGGGCCTGGGTCATTTTTCTGGCTCTGCCCTTTGCGACACTCTCAGATTGTCTTCTAGGCTCAGGCCAACTTTACTCCATGCTGCTGCTGTTCTTGACAGCATTATCTCCAAAATCGGGGGTCTCTGCTGCAGCTGGGCTGCACCTTCTCCAACGGCCTCTCCCGGCTCTTCTCAGGCTGCCAAGCTCCAAATTCTCTCCATGACCGCTTCAGTTCTGGGCCTTCCTTCAACTGCCACTGAGGCTGCACCTTCTCCAACGGCCTCTCCTGGCCTCTCACAGGGCCAAGCCTCAGCTGGCCCCTTCATGCCTCACCACCTGGGAGACTTACACACGTCCCAGTTCAGCTGTCAGCATGAGGTACAATGTTGGCTGCCTCTGGAACACAGCTTCTCTGTGCTCTCAGGGAACACTCCCCAGAAGATTACACCTCAGAGATGCTGGTCTCCTCTAATCTAGCTTTTAGTTTATCAGCATCCATTGTCCCAGCAAAGCAAAGATTTCGCTTTAGTAGTTCTGGTCTCTTGTTAATCACAGCCAATTTTTTTTTTAGCTCCAGCTGACCAGACACCACAGACTGTTCACACAAAAGGCCAGGAGAGTCTTTGTTTTCCTCTGAAACGTCACAGGCCAGGCCTCCATCTGCTCTGCTCTCGACAGTCTTATCTTCCAGGCTCCTACAGAACAGTCCACTGAGCTCTTAATACTCAATGCCTTTTCCAGCCCAGAGTTCCAAGGTCCTTCCACAATCCTCCTCCAAACAACATGATGAGGTCTGTCACAGCAACACTCCACTATCCTGGTACCAACTTGTCTTAGTTAGGGTTTCTGTTGCTGTGATAAGGCCACACCCAAAGCAACCGGGAGAAGAAAGGGTTTGTTTGGCTTATACTTCCATATAGCAGTTCATCACTGAGGGAAATCAGGACAGGAACTCAAACATGGCAGGAACCTGGAGACTGAGCTGACACAGAGACCATAGAGTACCATTTACTGGCTGCTCCTCATGGTTTGCTCAGCCTGCTTTCTTATAGAACCCAGGACCACCAGCCCAGGGATGACACTACCCACAATGGGCTGGGCCCTTCCCCATCAACCACTAATTTAGAAAATGCCCTGCAGGCTTGCTTAAAACTGAATCTTATGGAGGCATTTTATAAATTGAGGTCCCCTCCCTCAGATGCCTCCAGTTTGTGTCAAGTTGACATAAACTATCCAGAACACCCTGTTATTGCACCTAAGGGTTACCCCTGATTTGTGAACCCTCCAGGGTTCAGGCTACCACCAGGGAAACCAGGCCTGAACACTAGCCCTGGGGCCTGGTAACTGTTGGAGAGGGAGCCAGGGCCAGGGAAGCTACGATGCTGGGCCAGAAGCCAGCTTTCCAATAAAAGTGGTAAATGTTTTAGCACATGTAGAATCCTGGAAATTGCTTAGGAAAAAAACCCATCCTTACGCTCAGCCAGCTTGGTTAATGACATAGGGAGAGCTCCTGGCTTCTGGACATGTATGGATGATGGCTGTTAGGTCAAGGTGGGTGCAGTATAGGACCCTGCTAGCCCTCCTCAGGGCAGCTAGGTGATGACTTTACATCTACTCCCCTCCATAGCCACACCCTGGGGGTGGTCCAGCCTTAGCTGGCATTGCCCTGTGGCAGCTAAGCCCTTTCCTCCCATTAGTGTCCTTATCTTTTCCCCAACCTGCCTCCATGTAGTCCACTAATGACTGAACGCCATTTGTCAGCATGGCTACCCCTGTGCTGCGGTCCAGCTTGGACTTGAGTCTGTACTCAAACTACAGCCCTCCTGGGGCACCGACTGGCTTGGCCAGTCTCCGGCATGGTGTGCTTACCCTCAGGGGGCCCAGACTCCTCCTCTCATGCAGGGCTTTGGGCAGAGAGATTGATTAGTGCACAGACCCCAAATGCCACAAAACCACGGATTGGACCCTGTAGCCTCTGTGGTGCTAGAAGGCACGCCTCACTTTCCTAGGAATTGGGATGCTTGCTGATGGTTGAGTGGACCACCTTTCCCTTCCCGTACCTCCTTGTCTGTGGAACTGTCTTCCCAGGGCACAGTCCCCACAGAGAGGACACTGGTCTGTAGGATCACAAATGCACCCTGTTTCAGTGATGGGCATACCGGAAGGGCGGGGCCAGGGGCTTTCTGTGCTTACTCTCACCAGGCAGGTGACTTTGACTTTGGCTGTGGGCAGAGCTTAGCAGCCCCCAGTTCGGTTAGTTCTGTAGGCCTAGGGATCAGACCAGGAAAGAGGGGCCAGGGCATCATGAGCGATCCCCACCTGGCCCTGACCAGGCTCCTTTCTGGTCCTGGAGACAGCCTTGAGAGGTGGCCACTGCCCGCTGGCTCCCTTGGGGATACACAGGATATCTTCCTGTTCGTAGTCTGTGTTGGCTTCAGGCAAGGCAGGGTCACCCTGGCAGCCCCCAGCCCAGTGTGAGGGAGGAATCCAAGCTGGAGGAGCCAGTCACACCCAAAATGAAAACCACATGCTGGGCCTGGCTCTCCCTCCACAGCTCTCTCTCTCTCTCTCTCCTTCTGCTCCCCAGCCACTCCTCTCCAGGGTGCAGGGCGTGGGGAGGCAGAAAGCAGAGGACATCTGCAGGAGAGCTCAAGAGACAAGTATGCCTTCCTGATGGCCACCAGGCCCTCAGCCTTCTACCTCACCAAAGCTGAGGCCTCTAGTTGCCCCTGCCCCTAAGGACCTAAGCAGATTTGCTATGGGAGATGCGATGTAGGGCTGCTGGGTGGAGCTCAGTAAGGGGCCCTGGCAGGCACCTATGGGTGGAGATTGGGGTGACTGAGGACAGTCATTCGAGAAAGGCCTGGGGCTGGCAAAGATGGGTCAGCCAGCACCAGATGGCTTGTGCCCGCCCTCCTTGCCCCTGGCCACCTCGTCCAGCCCGAGGCCACTGTCCCAGCAGCAGCACTGCGTAGACAGTCCGTGTGAGGCCACTGGATTGCTCTGATCAGGCCTCCGGATGATAGGCGCTAGGGGCCGGGCTCCTTCCTTACACTATCCATTCTCAGTATGCACTGTAATCCCAGTCCAAGGCACATGCCTTCACCCAGCCCCAGAGCAGCGGCTGCCACTTGTTAAATGAGAC
The DNA here is from genome assembly GCF_017639785.1 of Mesocricetus auratus. NCBI lineage: Eukaryota > Metazoa > Chordata > Mammalia > Rodentia > Cricetidae > Mesocricetus > Mesocricetus auratus. The sequence goes on along the minus strand of NW_024429190.1, from coordinate 13,464,364 downwards.
ACAGGCTCATAGGCATGGCCTGGGCGCAGCTCCTCAGAGGTCCATCCGAAGTGCCATCAAACAGAACTTATGTGCTCAGGCCTCGCCCAGCCAGACAATCTGCATTCAGGCGTGTGGAGTACGGCTTCTTCCCTAGAATCTCAGCCAGGGAATCTTGTCCACCCATAGCCAGTCCACTATCCATAGGCCTCAGGGACCATGCCCAGAGCCCAGCTTGGGTGGTATTGAGGGAGAAATCCAGTGCTGGGTCACACACACACACACACACACACACACACACACACACACACACACTCTAAGCAAATGCATTGGTCTGACAATGCCATTGAGAGCAACGAAGAATTTCCCAATAGCTTGGTAAATGAATTATTGTGTTCCTATGGGAAAACAAGCAAGGAAGAGGTGATTAGGTAAGGGCTTCCCTTCTGAAAGAGTTACTGTTCGTACGGAAGGGCCATGGTGGCTGGGAGGTAGAGCAGTGTCTAGCATACGTGTGGCATAAGCTGGATCCCTGGCTCTGATCAGGCTAGCTCTCCTGCCAAGTGAGGACACATGACACAGCCCACCGTCATGACAAAGAAGCAGAACCTGTGGATACCTTGGTTCGGGACTCCTACCTCTAGCACTGTGAAAAGCAAATTACTGCTTATAAATAAGTTAGTCTCTGCTATTAGCTATAGCATGTCTCATGGGAAGACTTAGAGAAATTTCTGTTCACTTTACATGGGGAGAGCTTGACAGACTAAAGAAGGGGTTCTGCCTAGACCCAGTTTAGTGAGTCAGTAAATTCATTAGGAGGTGCGCCCATGAGCTTGAGTAACTCGTAGGTGGCCACACTACTGTTCTACCCCAGCCAATTATGTATGGCAGGAACCTGGACACAGGAACTGAAACAGAAGGCTTACTGCTTACTGGTTTGCTCAGCCTGCTTTATTAGAGCTCCCAGGACCACCAGCCCAGAGGTGGCACTATTCATCCCGAGGTGGGCCCTCCCACATCAGTTAGCAATAAACAAAATGCACCACAGGGTTGCCCACAGGCCAGTCTGATGGGGGTGTTTTCCCAATTCAAGTTCCCTCTTCCCAAAGGACTCTGGCTTGTGTGGAGTTGACTTAAAACTAGCCAGCACACCCTCCTCTCACAGGGGACTGGTGGCAGGCTGGATCTCATGATCCCAGTGCAGGTGATCTTAGCTGCAAGATAGGATGGCCCATCCTTAGGAAATAACCACCATGGATGGCAGGCAGCCCAGCTTGAGACACACGTTCATACCACAGCAGGAGCAGCCACTCAGGGGTGTGGCGTCTCTTCTGGGGGTGAAAAGAAGGCTCTCTTTGAGGTGACTGCAAGTGTGCCAACATGCTGATGAGTTGCTCACTGTGACGGGGTGACATTTATGCTGCAAAGCTGGCTTTAGAAAAAGACCAAATTAGGTGTCACTGTGGAAGCCACACAAGAGAGGCAGGTACAGCCCTCCTAGCACCGCAGGAGGGTTGGCTCAGGCTGAGGGTCTTCCATGATTTTGGAAAGGACAACTCTTGCGAGGAAATGCCTGATCCTCATCACAGGCAGCAGAGCAGAGCCCAGCATCCCAGGGAACCAGGCCCAATCCAGACACACTGGTGGAGGACAGGGACTCTGTGGACCCAGCTTAAGTAAGAGGGCATCTCTGGCTGGGCCCCAGGCACTTAGCCAGGCAAAGCTCCATCTACCTTGGGGATCTGAGGGTCCCTGATACGTCACCACAAAAGCAGACATGAAGCAGGGACTTAGGCTCCTGAGTAGGGGTGCCCTGTTCCGCCCCATTCATGCAAGGCTGTAGTTAGTGGCTAGTCACACCTGACCTATAGCGCTGTAGCCCTGGGCTTCTCCGTGGAAAACTGGGAGTGGAGAGAGGTGAAGGTCAGCACTGTGTTGATGGGGACCAGCAGGCTCTGAAGGGGCAGCCAGCGGCAAGTGCATTCCCGCACAGTTAGCTCATGGTTTACACATCCCAGAAGGCTGATAAGGTCATGAAAAGAGAGAAACTCAGAGCTGGAAGCATCACTGGGCTGAGGCGCCAAGCCCTGCCCACGCCAGAACTCCGGGGGCCTTTGGGGTCGTCCAGCGCTGGCAGCCCAGGCTGCTAGTTCCGCATTGGCCTCCTAACAGTACCATTCACCCTGCCCTCCATGGCAGGGTCTCCTCCAGCACAGCCTTCAGCTCTCCCAGCACCTTTCCTGAGATCCAAGCCTCAAACAAACCCCAGGAAACCCACTGAGGGCCTTTTACTTGCTCCATTCCTCTAAGAAGTGTGTATTTGTGATAACCAGACACCCTTGTGTGGGGGCTGGTTTAGGATGATGAGCTCTCTGAACCATTTTCCCTCAGACAAAATTGTGGTTGCCTCAAGGCTAGGCTGTTGCTAGCCACAGTAAATTCTAACTGTAACTGTTCCATTGCATTGAGACACTAAACTGCCTGACTGCCCCCCCCCCCCATAATAGCAGCCTTTCACAGAGCCCGACAGTTTCTGTCTGCTGTCTGGCTTGCTGCCGCCATGCCGCATCCTGGATGAGCTGTGTTGGCTATGCTGTTGTATATCCAATGAGCTCTGCTTCTGCCTTTTCTCTCTCTTCCGTAATTCTGTCACCACCCATGTCACCTGCCTGTCACTGCCTTCCCTCACAGCAATTGTTTTCAACTGTCTTTAAATCCATCGTTGCCATTGCTAAGCTTTTGAGAGTGTGAGCTCTGTTGAGACCTGGGCAGTCTGAGTGTGGTAGCAGAGCCTGGACCCCAGTGGTTTCCAGGCTCATCAGGCTGAGTCAACACTTGGTGTTTATTTGGCACTTGGCATTTTCTTTGACTTTTAAAATTACACATATGTGTGTGGTCATTGTGTGGGTATGTGTATGTGAGAGTAAATTCTCATGGAGGCCAGAAAAAGGCATCAGATACCTTGGAGCTGGAGTTACAGGCAGTTGTGAGCCACCCAACATGGCTTCTGGGATTCAACCCCCAATCTTTCGCAAGAGCAGCAAGTGTTCTTAACCAGTGGAACATCTCCCCAGCACAAATTCTTTGGAAAACATTTGTTTATGTGTGTGTGCTGGTGTCCTTGAAAGCCTAAAGATATCGTTGGACTCCCTGGAGCTGGAATTGTAGGGAGTTGTGAGCTGCTCAGATGTGGGGGTGCTGGGAACTGAACTCAGGTCCTTTGGAAGAGCATCACCCGTTCTTAACCCCTGAACCATTTCCCCAGGCCTGCCACCTGACACTTCTTGAACGTTGTTGCCATTAACACTGGGCAGCAGTCGCAGGTGTTCATGGTGTTCATGGGCTCCGTGAGAGGAGCAAACAGAAAAAGGAACACTTGCCGACACTCATTCATTCACGGAACTCCAGGAAGCACCTGTTCCCTCTCCAGGGGGAGTCGCGTCCTCCCCGTCTGTGTGACCTGCACTGAGTCAGTGTCTCCCTGTCTGTGTGACCTGCACTGAGTCAGTCTCCTCATGCACATCTCCATCTCTCTTGTCAAAGTATTTCACGTTTTCTTGTCTGGAGAAGACCGCTGCTAACTCTCCTGGAATAGTGGCTTCCTCACAGGTGGGGAGACGTTTCTGTCCCCAGCAGCCCAGCGATAATCTTCTGACCACAAGACAAACACAGAGATCAGGGCTACTTCTGTGACCTTGTTTAGATGGTGTGGTCAGGCTGCATTCCTCTCTGCAGTCCCCCCACCCCTCCTCCCACCCCCTATTCCCATTCCCCCCACCAGCCTTTTTTTTTTTTTTTTTTTTTTTTTTGGTTTTTTGAGACAGGGTTTCTCTGTAGCTTTGGAGGCTGTCCTGGAACTAGCTCTGTAGACCAGGCTGGTCTCGAACTCACAGAGATCCGCCTGCCTCTGCCTCCCGAGTGCTGGGATTAAAGGCGTGCGCCACCACCAGCCCATTTTTACAGTCTCGCTGTCCTGCCCGAGAACCACACCTGGAGTCTGGAGAAAGCAAGCTGAGCACCTGTGGAACAGAGCAGCCGTGAGCGGGAGACGTCAGTCTTGCCTGGTGGACCCGGCCTGTCTGAGCTGTTGGTAGCGGGGTCCCGGCTCTCTGGGGCTCTCTTACACCATCCGCGCTGTCAGTGGAGCATTGCTGCAGGTTTCCTCGCTAGGGTGATCTGGGAGGGAACGCCAGCTGAGGAAATGCCTCCAGCAGGTTGACCTGTAGCCAGGTTTCTATGGCATTTTCTTCGTTAGGGATTGCCATGGGTTGTGTACAAAAGCAAGCTGAGACAGCCAAGGAGAGCAAGCCTGTAGGCAGCACTCTTCCATGGCTCTGCTCCAGTTCCGGCCTCCAGGTTCCTGCCCTGTAAACTCTAAGATGAAATTAACCCTTTCCTACCCAGGTTGCTTTTGCTTATGATATTTATCACAACAGAAAACAAACTAGGACAGTGCTTATTGCTAGAATGAATATATGTTTTAAAAAATCTTTTATTAAAATTTCATATTAATTAAACATTTTTGAGGTAGGGTCTTATGACATAGCTCTGGCTGACCTGAAACTCACTGTGTAGATCAAGCTACACTTGAAATATGCCTGCTTCTAACCCCCAAGTGCTGGGATTAAAGGTGTGCTGACTATTTCTTCAATTAAAACTTTTTATTACATTTTAATTTATGTATTAAATTGTCCTCTTCCATCCTGTGGATCCCAAGGATTAAACTGGGGTCTTTGGGCTTGGTAGCAAGTGAATTAATTTACTGCTGAACCATCTCAGGGACCTTTGAGTTTTAATTTATTATGATTGATTGATTGACTGGTTTTTTTGAGACAGGGTTTCTCTGTATAGCTTTGTAGACCAGGCTGGCCTCGAACTCATAGAGATCCATCTGCCTCTGCCTTCTGAGTGCTGGGATTAAAGGCATGCACCCCCACCTCCCAGCTGAGCCTTAATTTTTTAAATAAAATTTGAGTTTCTAGATTTGCAATCATGTCACCAACAAAATTATTCTATATGCTCTTTTATGTTTATGCCATTTGTTTTCTTACCTTACTGCATGTGCTACAACTTCTAAGAGAGTACTGGACAGCATCGACAGTGGCAGACACTACTGTCTTGGCCACTGAAGGGTGCACAGCTGTGCCAGAATCTTTGTCATGTGATGCACACCCGAAAGAAAGTTAGAAAGGAGTACAGGTTGGTTTCGGCTCACGGTAGAGGGGTTTAAGTCCCAGTTTGTCTGGTGGAGGGGTTTAAGTCCAAGTTTGTGGTTCCCTCACTGTGGGCCTATGCTGAGGTGCAATATAGCATCTCATCTCACAGCATCCAGGAAAGAGGGAGGGGTCCAGGAAGGGCCCAGGACAAGGCACATCCCTGGTGACTCACTTCCTCCAGCTGGACCCACCTTCTTAAAAGTCTGTACCATGTCCCAAAATAGCACCACCAGCTATGGGCCAACCCTTTACCACTGGCACCTGTGAGGGACATCTCATATATAAACCATGACAGGAACCTATAGGATTTTTGTTGCTGTTAATTTTATTGTTAATAATAATGGCCAATTGGTCAAATTTATTTTGGGGCATATGAATTTTTCTCTCTGAGGTTTCTGAGCTCATATTTAGCAAAGTGATCTGAGTTGGTGGCAGAGCCTGTCCTGGTCTACATGGTCATGTGAAAGATGCTGCAGATGTTATTGTTTTCAGTTTGGTTGTTTTCGCATCTTTATTGAGAAGTGATACTGATCTGGTTTTCTCTTTTCTCCATGAAGGGTTTCTGTATTAAGTGACATTGGAGTGGTGAGATTTTCCATCTTTCCAAGCATTGGAAGGGTTGGAGGGATGCCAGGCTGACTTCCAGCTAGCGTCAGACCTGGCCAGTGTGAGCATGTGCTTCCCAGACTGATTATTTCAAGCGCCTTTGCAGTTTCTTGTATTCACTTCTTTGTGTTGTCCTGATTCCGTAACTCTGGCCATTTGAATTAACCGAGGATCACTTGTATGCTGCAGGCTTCCTAAAAGCTTCAGATTTCCAATCTCTGACATCGTGACCTCTTCTGGAGCCTTCCCTCTTCATGACTCCCTTCTCATCCTTGATTGTATGCAGACCTAAACATCAACACTGAGCAAGTTCTGAAAGTGATGGCCATCCTGCACTGGGCTTTCTGACAATGACAGTTGATTTCAGGAAGAAGTCAAATTTTGCCTCTTGTTTTCTATTCTATTGCTTTCTTTATACCTTCATAATCCTCTAATTTTCATGATGTATTTTATTGTTTTCAATCTGTTTTTCCTTTTTGTTTGTTTGTTTTGTTTTGAGATAAAGTATCTCTGGCTCACCTAGAATTCACAGAGATCTGCTTATCTTTGCCTTTCGAGTGCTGGGAATAAAGGTGTGCACCGCCACGACAGTTCAATTTTCTTCCTTCCTTCCTTCCTTCCTTCCTTCCTTCCTTCCTTCCTTCCTTCCTTCCTTCCTTCCTTCCTTCCTCCCTCCCTTCCTTCCTTCCTCCCTCCTGCCCTCCCTCCCTCCCTTCCTTTCATTTTCTTTCTCTCCTCCTCCTCCATTTCTCGAGACAGGGTTTCTCTGTGTAGTTTTGACTGTCTCAGAACTCTGTAAACCAGCCCGGCCTCAAACTCACAAAGATCCTCCTGCCTCTGCCTCCTGATTGCTGGGATTAAGGCATGCACCACCACCTTCTGTCCAATTTATTTTCTTAAGATGGATATAGGATCTTTTTTATGTATTTCCACACAGTACTGGTGCTCTGGCTGTCCATTTCCATGGATTTCTAGAAGCAGATTGAAATTCTTGCTTAAAATAAATGGTCACTAGGAGTGTGTTACTTCATTTCTGAGTGGTTAAAGTTGGAGGTATTTTTGGTTATTTTAAATTTTGCTGGATTATAAAATCATTTAAATCAAACCACTTTCAGTTCCCTGACATGGCAAATGTGGATGTATTTCCTCTGTGACCGCATGTTCACTACTGTGTTATACACCTGTCATTCTGTTTCCACCAAGACCCACTTGGCATCCCAGCCCCTGATGGCCTTGTACATTGTGTCTCAGCAACTTCCATCAGCACATGCTCACTGATGGCTCTGCTTAGATTCTTGCTGGGCTCACTCTCTGGCTTGTGGCCACGGGGTTGGCCACTGTTTGTTTTTACTGGATTGGGCATATGGATGACATGTGCTGGAGATTCTCCTTCATGCTTCCTGGTGACATTTCTAGGCTGGTGTGGGATGCCTGATCCCTAGATGACATGCCACTGTCCAAGGATGGGAACTCGGCCTTGTTAGAGCTTCTGAGGTCACAGTTTGCTCTTACTGGCAAGTGGGAGCATTTCCCCTGCACTCTGGAAGGTCTGGGAGGGAGCGGGTATAGGATTCGTAGCAATGGCCCAGACTCCTCAGGCTCACTCCCTCATCCTTTCTTGGGTTCCCAGGGTTTTCCGTGGGTACATGGCCACACACCCCGCGCATTTTATCGATGGCTGTCACCATATAACAGAAGAGGTGGAGTGTCCTGGTGGAGCACTAAAAATGCATAGTGCCCCGTGTTCCCAGCTGGGGAAAGCTGCGGCTCAGAGACAAAAAGTCACCTTCTTGGGAACACACAGCTATATGTGAAGAAACTGAAATAGTCTCATCTCTTTGACCTCTGAGAAAATGCACCCAGGAAGGACTTAGAAAAAAACCCTGCCCCTTTTCCAGTGTGCAGAGTACCCTGATGGGTGTGCTTAATGGTTCGTGGTAAGGAAAAGAAATAACCGGGGAAGGAGGTGTCTGTGCCATGAGAGAAGGAGCACCCAGTGACCACACCTCCTCAGGGGCCAGGGCTGGAGTGTCAGCCAGAGTAAGGGCAAAAGGGACATAACTCTTTCTGTACCTGTCCCGTGAGACTGCCAGGTAGAAGGTAAGTACCTTGGCACTGGAGTGTCTCTCCAGCCTCCACAAGGCTGTGCCAACAGCCTGAATGCAGAGGAGGCAGCATTGGCATGGGTACCACTTCATACGTTGTTTTTCGGGTGGTATGGAGTTGACAGGCAGCCCTTTCTTTGAAGCATTAGTAGTAAAATTTATTGTTTACACCCTTTAAAGCATCTTTGTCTAGTTGTAGTGGTGCATACCTTTAATCCCAACACCCGAAAGGCAGAGGCAGGTGGATCTCTGTGAGTTCCAGGCCAGCCTGGTCTACAGAGCGAGTTCCAGGCTGTGGAAAGCTACACAGTGAGACCCTGTCTCAATAAAATAAAGTGGAAAACATCTTTTGAGAATTCCTAGAAGGAAGAGGAGCCAGATGCTCCACAAATCTCAGGCTTAGCAGTTGCAGGGAACACCCTGGCTTTGACCCAGGTCAAAGCTTTGTCCCCTTCGCTTCAGTCTAGACTTCTCTGTCCATTTTCCCATTCTGGACAAATGAGGGTCCCACAAAAGGTGCAGTCCCAGGCCCTTCCTCAGAGCTGCCCTGGGACCAGGACACATCCCCTTTCCACTAGAGAAGTGGAGCTTAGCCTGGAGCTTGGATATGAGACCCCCATGGGCAGCCCTGAGGGGCTGAGGGCACTGGGAAGTGGTGAAGACCCCAGAGCTGGAAAACAGAGGACAGACAGGGGCCTTTACAATATCTCGGGGATAAGAGACAGCCTGATCTTCCTGGGATATGCTGTCAGGAGTCAGCGGCTGGTCCATTTGCCTCTAGGGAGAGAAAGATACAGATAGAAAAGTGCCTTAGTGTGGGCCACACATCGCCGCCCTGTTCCTGGGGCTGCCTTGGGAGTAAGCAGCCAGAAAATGAATGTGAGACTGAGAGAGCCTTGGAGATGGGAGATGGCCCATAGGATGGACTTGGGCGGTACTACATTCAGAGCTCTCTCTGCCGGCTAAGCAGGAGCTGGGGCATCCTCCCCACAGCCCTGACTCCAGAGCCAGAGTGTGGGCAGGAGGCTGCTGTAGGGCTGGGGCTTTGCCAGGCAGCTGGGCCTGGTGTTTTTCCTTCCATTGGCTCTGGCCCCCGGCCTGGTGAGCAAATGCTGACCCATATTTCCACTGCGCAGGACGGAAAGTAGGACACCAGTGAGGCTGGAGCCAGGGTGGTGGGAGGCAGGCGGAGGTGGGAGGCCAGATGCATCAGCTCAGACTTTCCAGGCTGGTCCTTAGGGAGGGAGTGCCCTTCCTAGGCTTCTGGGCTTATCTGGGCCAGAGAGGGGCTCGGGCAGAGCCAAGCCAGAGGAGCTGGGAGTGGGCGTGCTGTGATTCTCTATATGGACCTTGCCAGGACAAAAGGACAGGATAACTAGTTCTACTCCTCCCTCTGCTTCTTCCCCTGGGCCTTGGGAGACAGGTTCCCTTAGAGGCAGACCCCAGTGTGGCTGCCTCGTATTGGCCATCCTGATACAGGGATGACTCCTTGGTCTGGTACTCCCCTTGCCCCAGGTTCTGGCCATGGCTGCAGCCTCAGCCAGTCTCCCACACTCTGGTGGTATTACCTGCTGGTAGACCTGGTGAAGTGTATGGTCCTGGCATGTGTTGGGTACAGTGGGAGGATGCTCTGTAGCCTGGGTAGTAGAGCCTTTTGGTGAGCTCTTCTGTGATCCTTGACCTCTGCGCTGAAGAGCCCAAGAAGCAAGGAGAGTGCTCACAGGCAGATCTCTATCCCAGGAAACCTTGGCTCTGCCTACACCATGCACAGCTACCCAGGTTCAGATACAGCAAGGACCATGAGCCTCTCAGGGAATGATGATACAGTGAGGACCATTATCATCTCAGGGAATGACAACTAGAGTTACTGGGCACATTGAAATTCTGCTTCAGATTCCAAGTCTCCTTTTCAGGATCCATATGACCATGGTCAGCTAGCAGGAAACTACAAATAGCACCTGTGGGTCTGACTCCATGCTCAGATGGAGTCTGTACTGTTAAAATGCTTGGCTGGCCTAGGCACAAGGAAGGTGCTTATCTCTATACTTGTTGCCCTTGAAACTCCTCTGGCTGTCTCTGGAAGGCAGTGGGTCAGCACAGAGACTGTATCTAATAGGAGGGGATCCATCCAGCTCTCCAGAGGTCAGCTGAGTTTCCTGGATCAGATGCTCAGCACCTTTGCCTTGATTTCCTCATCATAAGGTAGGATAAAGACTGCTCACAGGGCCCTTGTGAGATGTCAGAGTCCGACCAAAGAGGATGTTGGCCAGTGACAGCATATCTAGTGACATTCTACCACATTTTTGACTCAAACTATGGAGATATCACTCCCCCAGAATATCTAACATGAACAAGAGTGAGGTACCAGCCGGTAGAGAACGTGAGACACTCGTGGCCACAGTTACTCTGGTTATCTGGCTGGATAACATGGAGCCTCCATATCACAGAGGTCAGTAAATAACAAAGGTTTATTTTTCTCTCATGTCCATGTCTTTTAGATGGCCAAGGGCTTTCTCTGCCATGACCTTCCCCAAACCACTAATCAGGGAGTTTTTCCTTTGGTGTTGCCAGTAGCAGAGACAGAATGGAGGCCTGGAGCATAGTAGTGTAGCTCTACATGTCACCGATGGCCCTGGCTACAGTGGTCACCGATGGCCCAGGGTGCAGTGGCCATTCAGCACATATTCTGAGCCATAAAGGCCACATATCCCAGCAGTCCCCAGAACCTGAACTGCTGATCTCCAGAGACCCGGGAAGCACTTGAAGTAAACATCTCAACAGCAGCCTGTGGCAGGGACTCTGACTGTCCAGATCTGGGTGTTGTTCCCACCCTGGGGTCTGAATTGTCAAGCTCACTGTTTTCCTCACTGTCCCTGGGGCTCTCCAGAGTGGCTCATCCCAGGGAAAAGGAGCCACTGGCAGCCTGTGGGCTCCTGAATGTGAGCTGGGTAGTTGGGGGGGGGGGACTTTCACTTTGGCCAGGGTGGAGAATTGTGAGAATGAGGTCCAGGCCCCCAAAGGCAAGCCAGGACTGAGAAAGGCTCACAGGTGACTCTGAGGGCAAAGAAAATAAAGTCTCATTTATTCACGTAGTGGATGATCAGGAAGGTGCTCTTAGGGGAAAATGGATGGACACATTGGCCCATATTAAAATCAAGACATCATGTTCAACAGAAGGCATATGTAAGAATTTGAAGAGGTGACTCCAAGATGATGTCTTCTTTACATGTATCTGCCAAGACTCATATCTACAATCTACAAAGAACTGCATATCAGACAAAGGTTTGGGAGGGAAATGGAGGGAGGGAAGGAGGCAGGCAAGCAGACAGCCTAATGCCTCAGATGGATAGGAGCATGAAGGAGGACATCCAAAGGCTAATGAGGCTATGACAAGACCCTCAGGCTCACCGGGAACACTCACACTCAAAGTACACAGGCAGCATCTGGGTGGTGGTGGCGCACACCTTTAATCCCAGCACTTGGGAAACAGAGGCAGGAGGATCTCTGTGAGTTTGAAGCCTGCCTTTTCTGTAAAAGCAAGTTCCAGAACAGCTGGGATTGTTACACAGAGAAATCCTGTGTCTAAAAACACACAAACTACAACAACAACAAAAACATAGGCAGCATACTAAGCATAGTCAACATGAATGAGACAGGAAGCTGGCGTTGGGGACAGTGTTGGGTAGATTCGGGGAGCTCAGGTTGCCCTCACCTTTTTTCCCAAGGCCATGGAGCAGTGTTTACAGGGCCCTTGCTGCATTTATGGGTAGAATTATTTTGGTTCTCCTGACACTTGGAGTTTCTCCTACATGCCTTGCTGAAAGGACTGCAAATTTTAGCATAGATTTTTACACTTTCTGCAAACACCCCAGCTAACCTTTTACTCCCCTCCACCACTTCCCCACCAAAATAAGCTACATATCTTTTATGTAGCTCAGGCTAGTGGAAATCACTAGCTCTAACATTTTGTATGGTTTTATGCACAGAAACAGATAGTTTGTCAATCTGTTTGCATTCAATTTCATTTTCTTGCCTAATTTCTCTGGCTAGTAATGACAGTAGAATGTGTGTCTTGCTCCTAATCTTAGTGAGAAAGTTTTTAGTATTTTACCATTAAGTATGTTGAAGTAATTTTTTCCCACAGTGTCTATTTCTGAGATAAAGGAAATTCTATTCTGTTCCTAATTTTTTATCATAACATATATTAATCTTTGTAAAATGTTTTGTGCTTTTACTAATGGGATCATGTAGTTTTTATCCTTTATTAATATGATATGGTGCATTGATTGACTTTCACATGTTAAACCAATCTAACGTTCATTGTGCATAGTATTTTTGATATTACATGGTTCAGTTGAGGTCACTTTGATGAACACTTTTGTATCTATAGCCATAAGAGATATTGACCTGGTGTTTTCCTTCCTCATGAGGACTTTGTTCAGTTTTGGTATGATGATAGCACTGATGTGAAGGAATATGCTACAAATTGTTCCTTTGCTTATTTCTAGAAGACTTGAAAAGTTAATTCTTCAAATGTCTGATTAAGTCCCCATAAAGCCTTTTGACTCATGGCTTTTCTTCATGGAAATTTTGTTTTATTGTTAGTCTTATCTCTTTATTTCTAATTAAACCTATTCAGATTTTCTGTTTCTTCTAGCCAATTTTGACAGTCATGTCTTTCTTGGAATGTATGCATTCACTCAGCTTGTCTACTTAGGTGGCACCTAGCAATTCGTAGGCATTCCTCATAAATATTTACTTCTGGGAAGCCATTGATAATGTCTCCTATTTCATTCCTGACTTTACTAGTTTGAGTCTTCTCGATTTCTCCCCCATCCCTTGTTCTAGCTCTTCAATTTTCTTGATTTTTTTAAAAAAAGATTGATCATTGTTTGTTGATTTTTCTCAATTACATTTCTATTTTCTCAGTTGCATTTCTACTCTGATACTTCCTATACATTTCTATTTTCTCAGTTGCATTTCCCCTCTGATACTTCCTATCTCCCTTGCTTGCTTTGCATTTCCTTTCCCTTTCTAGCTTCTTTAGGTGGGAGCTTAGCCAGAATGTTCCGCCTGCACTTGGAAATAAGGGCGGTATTCTGTGTTGGTCCTCTCTATATACTGAGTTCAATTAGTGCTGCCCATATGAACATGGGCAGGGGGTTATCCTCCACCTACCAGTAGCCACACTCCTACAGAGAAGTGACTACCAATAGCTCCTCAGCTAGGGGTGGGGCCTCTCAGAGAGGCCCTCCCTGCACTGCTGTAGATTTTAACTGGCTTGATCATACGCAGGTCACCGAGCAGCTGTACACTGACGAGTGTAACAGTCATGCTATATCTGGTCATTTCCCAGCACTCCTCACTACCTTCTGGCTCTGACATTCTCTCTGCTGGTTCTTCTGCCTGAAGCTTGCATGGGGCCTGGGGAAAGAGGGTGACAGAGATGTCCCACCTACAGCTGAGCACTCGCAGTCACTTTTTCTGAGCACTGTGAACCCCAAAGCAAAACATAATGAACAGAAGCAAGTTAAATCGAGTTAAAAGAGCTTGTGGGACAAGCATTCATAATTAATACTAAGTCTCAGTGTCTTTATCTGGGAGCTTGTTGGTGGCCCAAAGAAAATTCCAGCTGCACTTAAATTTTTTCTTTTTATTTATTCTATGTACCTTTTACATCATGATTCTTGATCCCATTCATTTCCCCATCCCTTTACATCTGTCCTCTGCCCCTACGTGCTCCCCAAATAAAACAAAATTTAAGAGTAAAATTTTTTTAAGAGGGGGAAAGAGGGAAAATGTCATCATGGAAGCTGCAGTGTGACACGATGAGTCACACGATAAACCCCTGTGCCCATGTGTCTTTACCTGAAAGTGTTCACTGAAAAGAGTCATTGGTCTGGTTTGAGGCCTCTGGTTTCTGCTGCACTGTCGATGCTGGGCCCTCACTAGGAGCTCCTGGATATCCCGTTGCTGCCCTGTGTTGTGGAGATCCTGCAGCTTTGGGTCTGCGATCAGGTCCCTTCATAAGCTCCAGCAGGGCATAGATGGGGTGGATGTTGGAGTGGGCCCAGTTATAACCCTGGTTCTGGGCCTGGGTGGCTGCAGGATTGGCCCTCCCACCAGCTCTCCCTGTCCTCACTACCAGGGTGAGCGCTCCAGCATTGCCCCAGCTAATTCACCTCCTGGCAGTAAGAGAGGGGTGGGGCCAGTTCTCCTATTTCACACCCTCAGGGTGGGCTCCTACACCTACACCGTCAGGGTCAGCTCTCCTGTGGTGCCCAGGCCAGGTAAGAGGCCACTCTTCCGAGTGCTGCAACTGGTGGGGGACAGGGACAGCCATCCTACTCTTATGACCCGGAGACCAATCCCTCCACCTGTCTCTTCTACCCATGCCATCACATGTCAGATGAGTAATGGGCACAGCTCTCCCTTGCTCACAACATCGGGGCTGGGTCACTCTCACCTCTGGCCCCTGGGCCAGCTCTGCTGTATTGTCTAGGCAAGGAGCAGGGCCAGCTTTCCTTAGTGCTGCAGCTGGTAAGGGGGAGTTCAGCTCTCTCGTCTGCTGCAGGCAGTAAGGGGTGGTAAGGGGTGAGGGATGGGGGGCATTTCTCCCCACCCACTCCACCACACGACAGTCAGTAGTGGAGACACTCTCCCATGCTTACAACTTAGGGTCTGGCTCACCCATATCCCTGCCAGCAGAGTTGGCTCTATACACATAAATATTTATAAGACAGTTTAACAACATGACTATTTAGAAAATCAGTTATCAATAAACTTTCCCCTAGAACTTATGACTTCCCTCGCTGTGGATTTTGAATGTCTTTATAGCACCAGGCACAAATTCCTTTCTGTGGAGCAGGCCTCAAACCCAATCAAAACAGCATCTGGGAGCCCCCATAAACAATGGGTACATCTTACCTGGTAGGTGGATCTCATAGCATGTAGGGTCCAGTGTAAGGTAGGACCATTGACTCCTTTTCTTCCTCAGCAATCTTTATAGCACTTTCTAGCAATATGAAAATTAGCCACTGGAAAGAGTTTCCTGGTCAGTTAAAGCACCACTAGGTTGGTGCTATCACTAAACCAGAAGACCCAGCCTGCAATGGACATGGAGCTGCTGACCCTGCTTGGAGGAGAGCGCAGGGCCGAGGTGCTGCTTGCTAGCTGTAAGCACAATGGTCATGCCCGGGGAGCCTGTGGGGTGGCCAGTGCACTGCCCAGCCCCACAATCACCCTAACTCTGGGCAACAACAGGATATCCAAGATGAGTCTCAGCAATACTCCAGTACTTATGGTGCTTCAGAAGCCTTGAACCAGATCAATGGCTCATTGCAATAATTATTTGCATATAAAGTAGTTTGGGCGAAAGAATAACTGTGTGACACACAGCAGATTGCAACCCCACTTTACTAAGTGAATGTGAATAGGAAGATGGAAAGATGGCAGGTTGGAGTAGTGTGCATGGTGGAGAGAAGCAGAGACGAGCGACTGGTATGTGAGTGTGCCCATGCCGTTGCTGGGTAGGGCCATTCTTCAGGCTTTGGGGAGCCGGGGGCCATTACCGCTCGTCCCAGTTGCCGCCAGCTAGGCTGGTGCTGCCACTCAGCCCACAGGTCCAGCCTGCCCTGCGGAGCTGCCACTGGTGTTGCTTCTCGAGCTGCTTGCCCTGTTGTGGGGAGGAGAGCATGAGGTGGCATTGCAGCCCACAGGTTGCAAACATGATGGTCATGCCTGGGTACCGGCAGGGTGGCCAGTGCCAAGGGCAGGGTGGTGTACAGCAGCCTGGAGCTCTCGAAGGTACTGCCTCCTGAACGTGCTACCCAACTACATGACCACCCTCACTCTGAGCAACAAGATATCTGAGATGAAGATGGTTCATTTTCCAGATTAAGCCTCCTGGAAGACTTCTATGGCTTGTGCTGCTGACCTGATGCCATGTTGGTATCTGTGGTCCCTGCTGTCAGTGCCGGCTTTATTAATGTCCATGGTCTGGGTTGTCGCCAGAGGCCAGGTTGATGTCTGTGATCTGTGCCTCTGCTGGTGCTCATGTTGATGTCCGTAGTCCAGAGGTTGTGTGGTCCATGCTGCCCCTGGCTGCTGTGGGCAAGGAAGCAGTTGTATTGATGACTGCAGACTTGTAACTGAGAATGAAAGACACTGAAGGCTTCTGCGACAACTCCCTTCCTCCCAAAAAAAGAAAGCCTAGACAGGAAGCTATTGAAGATAGTCCTTAAAAAGTGTGATAAAGAGGCCGAAGTGTAACTCTTCACAGTTGATGGATTTCGGTGGGGGGTAGGGGTGGGGAAGGACTCACTTATCTTTAAGGGGCTGGCCACTGGGAGTTTGACCGTGCTCCAATGAGTATATGTGCAGAACAGATTGAACTTGGTGTATTTTTCTTTTCTTTTCTTTTCTTTTTTGAGGCAGGAAGGGTGGAAGGGTGGGAGGGTGGCCCTGGGAGGAATGGGAAGTGAGTGTGATAGGTTCATCATATGAAACTCCTAAATAATTAATAAAATATTATATTGAGGGAAAAGATTCGTTTATCTGTGTCTTGAAACCAAAGTATGTGGTGTCTTCAGCAATAGGGTTTTACCATTTAGTTACAGTGGGTAACCCAGAGAAATGTTAATGGCTAATATTGTTTTGGGTGCCTCCAGGGCTTATCTGACCAATAACTTGGAGGTAATCCATGCTTGGCACTAAGATTTCATTTAATAACCTGTGTCTTCTGGAAACAGTATTTTCACTAATGTGTGTTACTTATGTTCAAACTTTATAAAAAGTTTTAATTAGCTTACAAACTAGTTGGGTTTCAAAAAGTTTCTTCATGTACCTTTAGTTCTTTCTAACCCTTCCTCTCCCCCTCCTTTTCCTCATTGTACTTCTGCATCCCTGACTTGCTCTTGTTTGTGTCTTTGCGACAAGGTGTCCTGTAGGCAAGGCTGACTTTGAATTTTCTATGTAGCTGAGGCTTGTCTTGAACTCCTTATCCTCCTGCCTTCATCTCCCAAATGCTGGGATTACAGGCATGTAGTGACACCCCCCCCTTATTCACTGTCTTTTAACTAATTAGTATAGCACTGTTGCCAAGACCAGTCTTGAATTCTAATTCTAACGATCTTCTGTGCAAGTGTTAGAGTTCTGAAGAGAAAGGTATCTTGGCAGTCAGGAGCCAAGGAATACAGAGAGTCACACTGCACAACAAGCCTCACACAAGAGATTTATTGGAAAATACACAAGAGGGTGGATGACTTTGAGCAGAAGAGAAGCAGCAAAGAACTAACTGAGCAGAAGGCAGGCTTTATACAGGGTTTTCGGGGTGTATGTGTGTAGCTTTCTAGGGTGAGCAATCCACGCCTGAGATTCTGAGATTGAGAGATTTTGTGGCCTGATCTTGGGACAAGCTCAGGGGTTGGTGGGATTCTGTGGCCTCGTTTGGTTGTTGTTTTTTCCCCCTCTGGAGGGTGGAGCTTGGCCACCTGCATCTGGAAGGGCTGGAAGACCTTAAGACCATTAGGGTAGTCAGGGGTGTGGCCTGGCCATTTGGACCTCAAGGGTCTTAGACACAGTCCTCAGCATCCGGAGTAGCTGGGACTACAGGGATGCTTGATCATAACTTGTTTATTATTCTGTGTCTTTACATGGTTGTGTTTAACTGATACTTAATTCTTTACCAATAAGGTAAAATTTGGTGTGTCATTTGCTGTTTATTTTCCGTGTTTCTTTTGTTCTTTTGACCTTTCATATTAGAAAAATGCCTACTGACTATTTTTTTTTTAGTTAAAACACTTTATTCAGAGACTTGGGGAAAGGCTGGAGAGGTCCACACTGTCTGCTGTCCTCCACTGGGCAGATCTTGAGCCTACCCATCGCTAAGAGCCCTACTGACTAATTTTAAAGCAGCTGGTTTTTCTTACTGTATTTTTATTTTCTTAGTGGTGTTCCTATGGGATACAGCTAATACCAATTGTAGGGGAAAGGGGCCAGTTAAAGAAACACACCCTGATCAGAGCCAAAGAAACACACTTTGGCCCTGCAACTAGAACCAAAGAAATGTACCCTGACCCTGAAACCAGTGCCAAAGAAACACACTTTGTCCCTGGAATCTGAGTCAGTGAAAGAAATGCACCCTGGCCCTAAGATTGGAGCCAAAAGGCTAAAAAGGACCAGAGAAAGAAACACACTTTGGCTCTGCAACCAGAGCCAAATCTGACCTTAATCCTGTGCAGAAAATTAACCAATCCTTGAGCAGAGCTCTAGCCAATCTGAGCTCAGCACTAAAATCGGACCAATCCCTACCCTGAAAAAACTTCCCCGGCCCCAAGAATCCCTATATAAACCCTGTGTATGTTCAGCTTGGCTGGTCCAGCTGCTTCCTTCCAATTAACCCCTTAGGATGAGCTTTGGGTGAAGATCTTTTGCGGTGGCGACGGAGAATAGGCGACCCTGGGCAGAGCAGAGCAGAGCGAGCAGGACTGTAACACTTGCCTGGGAAACCTTCCCTGGGCAGAGCCGAGTTGTTTCACTCTGCTCTCAGCTCTCAGCTCTCAGCTCTCTGCTCTCAGCTCTCTGCTCTCTGCTCTCTGCTCTCTGCTCTCAGCTCCCTGCTCCCTGCTCCCTGCTCCCTGCTCCCTGCTCCCTGCTCCCTGCTCTCTGCTCTCTGCTCTCTGCTCTCAGCTCTCAGCTCTCTGCTCCCTGCTCTCTGCTCTCTGCTCTCTGGGAGCAGAGCTGAACTGTAGCAATTTCGCCTGAGAAACCTTCTGCAGAGCAAAACTGCTACACTGGGCGAGCATCCCCAGCTAGAAGACCCTGTCCTGCTGGAGCAGAGCCGATATACAGGGGAAGCCTTTCCCTGAGGCAAGGCTGTAAGCAGTTAAGCTTACTGCAACCTGTGGTGGTCCTTGTCTCCTAAGCTCGAGGATACCTTTCCACCTGAGCTGTGTAACACTCAGTATTCCGTGACTCCCGAGTGCCAGAGTACCTGACCCACTCCTGTTCCATCCCGATCTGCCCGAAACGCTTACACCGCTTACATTTCTTAAATTTTATTTTATGCATATGGGTGTTTTGCCTGCATGTATGACTGTACATCACTGGTGTGTTTGGAGCTCAAGGGCATTCGACCTCTGATTGAAAGTCGGCACTCGACCTCTGATTGAAAGTCAGCTTCTGGGTTCTGGAAATCAAGCCTGGGTCCTCTGGAAGGGCATCCAGTACTCTTAACCTCTGAGCCATCTCTCTATCTTCCACAATTAATATTTTAATATCTTAATTTATACCAACTTTTAGGAGTATATAAACACTTCACTTATATACAGCTCTACTATAATCCCTCAGGGTATCACTGTTGTAAAAATGAGATTTTTATGTATCATCCATTGGTACATAATCCTAACTATTACTCTATGCATGACTTTTAAATCAGATAGAATAAAAGACTTACAAGTATAGAACAAATTTACAAGGTCTTTATTACTATATGATATTACAATTTCCCCATTTTATTTAAAGTATACATAATATAATATTTATCTTCTTAGACTTTTTAGCTATACAGAGCTTCCAACAGGTTGGAGTTTTCCTTTTCCAGCAATTGTTACTGCTTATTTAACCTTAGGGAGGGGGCCTTGTGAATCTTGTTTTGGGAACTTGTGAGCTTTGTTTACTTTTGAAGTTTCACAAGCTTTTCTTCTACATAAACAAGGGAAATGTTTCAACTGAGAGAAAATTGCTACATTTCGCTCCGCCCCTTCTTCCCGCTCTTTCTGTTTGCCGGCTCTTCCATGATGTTCCCTGAGCACGGCTGGTATAGATGTCCATTTATGGCTCAGCACTGTACAGTGACAGTCACCAGTTCTCTTTACCTGTGGTTATGCATCTCTGTGGTATATCACCCATTACTAAAAGAAAGCTTCCTTTCTTGAGTAATTGCAGATGACAACATCAATGATCTTTGGGATAAGCACAGATGTTTACAAGGCAGTTTGCCAGGCACGTCACATCTAGTCAACAAAACAATAACAACTACTTCCTCCTGAGGCCTGTGGACCTCCCAGCTACCAGCTTTTGCCCTGGCTTACAGTATAAATCATGAGTTTCCGCATGTGGCACTAACCTTAATCCAACATGAAAGAGCAGTTGGTTACAGTCATAACACTAGTGCCACTATTACCCCAGTGGGCACACATAGCCTGGCATGTGGGTATTGTATTTCACAAGGTTCTTAGCTGGTCAGGACGGCTGGTGAGGGTTCTCCTCCAGCAGCCTTCCTAGCACTGTCTGGCTCTGTGAGAGTTCGGTAGAAAGGAAGAAGCTTCCTGTTTAGTCTCAAATCCATCTCTCTGTGTCCTGCAGTGAAACTATGTGATGTCTTCAGTAACAGTGTCTTATCACCCAGTTCTGGTGGACAACCAGTGGCAATGGCAAGAACTCTTAGAGGAGTGTTCTTTTCTGTTTATGCAAGAGGCTTTTATTTAAACTCCTTCATTACTGTTTACTGTTTTTCCATATGTTCTTACAAATCTGTAAGATGGTCAAGGGTTAGCATGATGTAATGAACCATCTTGTAGATGGAGGCAGGATTTCTAAAGGGCTATCCATTCCAAATAAGTGCCATTTGGTCTTGAGCAGCTAAGGGGCTACTTAAAAGGGGGTGCTAATAACACCCAATGCAACATGAAAAGATGTCATCACTTCTATCAGTTCTTTTGTCGAAAGAGCAACACTGGGTACGTGGCATGGGTGGGGACACCATCTATCCCTCCATAACCCACAGACATTTCACATGAGCCATTCTACCTCCTCATCCCTGGGTGCTGCAGCTGGTGAGGGTTTATTGTGCATTTTCCTACCCCGATGATCTTGGAAAGGCTGGCTCGAGTTTCCCTGATTGGCTCAGACCCACTGACCCTATTTTAGCCTGCTGTGCCTGCCGCTGCAGCTGGAAACCCAGTTCTGATAGGCTCTGGAACAGCACTATGAATCCCACCTTCCTGTTGGCCACCTATGTCTTCTGCAAGGACCGTAGGCTGGGTAATGATTATGCACCCCCTGAGTATTTTGTATCATATACTCTGGGGGATAATTGACCCACCCCTAGGCTAAGCTTAACCTTTTTCATCTGTATTGTGTTCTTTCATATATTTAGTGAGCTGCTGCTTAAGGCTGCATTTCCATTTTATTTTTCCGTCATGCAACTGGCTCTCTCTATATCTCACTTTAGTTCTCTGAACATCTCACGACAGTTGTAGAGCTTTTGTATAGCCAGTTTATCTTCAGGTCTTTTTTACTGACAGTTTCTATTCACTTTCGCCCTGAAATGTACAATGTTTTCCGGTTTCTTTGTAGGCACTGCGATATTTTTGTTAAACATTTGAATCTAATAATGCCATGACTTAGTGATGATCAGCTTCTCCCCAAGGTTTGCTGTTTGCACTATTGATTTGCTCTAGCTCATTTGCTGTAGGCTGTTTCTGGGCCAAGGACCAGCTTGACATGCAAACTTTCTTCTCAAGCCTTTTCAGAGCCTGCACCTTTCCCAGTGTGCATGGTATCACTTTTTAACTTTCCCCACATATACAATTCCCCATCAGTAATTTAATTTTTGTTGTTGGAGATTCCAAAAGAGGAAAAAGAGAATGTTGAAGCGGGGTGGGGAGAGGAAGGCCTTGATGGGGGATGTCCTTCTGTATATATGTCTCTCTTATTGGTTGATAAATAAAACACGGTTTGGTCAACAGATTCAGGAAGATGGGCGGTACTAGGAGATGAGGAGAATTCTGGGAAAGGTAGGCAGAGAGAACCTTCAAAGAGACGCCACGTAGTCACAAAAGGAGTAACAGGTCCAGGCATTCTCTAGTAAGCCAAGACCATGTGGAAATATATAGACTTATTGAAATGGGTTAATAATTAAGACAGAGCTAGCCAATAAGAAGCCCTAGTCATCAGCCGGTAGTTAAATAATTAGTATAACATCTCTATGTGTTCATTTGGGCCTGAAGCAGAGGGACCTAACTCCAGCAACGAGGCCTCAATTGCTTAATTGGAAGTTACCAGCTGGAATGGTGGGGTACATTAGCTACTATATGCTTTTGTAACTAAAATACCTGATACAGACAAGGATGCACAGAGCATAACAGTTCATCATGGAGGGGAAGGCTTGGCAGAGATGCCCTGTGATGGGAAGACATGGGGAGATGCCTGTGATGGGGAAGACATGACAGAGATGCCCTGTGATGGGGAAGACATGACAGAGATGCCCTGTGATGGAAAGACATGACAGAGATGCCCTGTGATGGGAAGACATGACAGAGATGCCCTGTGATGGGAAGGCATGGGGGAGATGCCCTGTGATGGGAAGACATGACAGAGATGCCCTGTGATGGGAAGACATGGGGGAAATGCCCTGTGATGGGAAGACATGACAGAGATGCCCTGTGATGGGAAGACATGACAGAGATGCCCTGTGATGGGAAGGCATGGCAGAGATGCCCTGTGTTGGAAAGACATGGGGGAGATGCCCTTGATGGGGAAGACATGGGGGAGATGCCCTGTGATGGTAGAAGCATGTGGTGGAGGCATCTCATACAACCAACTGAAGGAGAATCCCAGACCATAACCTTCTAGACCTTCCCACAGCAACCCACCTCTGCAATATGGCCTCATACCCTAAATGTTCCACAAGCTCCCTAAACAGCTCCACCCAAGTGTCCAAACACAAGAGCCCATGGAAAGAATTTTACATTCAGATCTTCACAGGGATTTGCAACAATGACAGACACAACAATTACCATCCATCTCTATGAACTTCTGTGATCACAGCCTTGGTTAGACATTTGAGTACAGATTATAGCTATCTGGAAGACAGACTCCTTTGTGGCCACTTATCAGGAATACACTCATACCTTCCTGGTGGTGGGGTGTGGGCAGGCAGCTCTGTTAATATGGAAAGCAACTGCATTTCATTTTTGAGCCTCCCCTGGAAGTTACATACCTTCAGTAGATTTCACAGTTTCAAAGTAGTTATACCACCCAGATTCTCCAGTGTAACTGTTATCCCTGTTGGAGACAGCTTCCTGCCCACTATTGGAACCTCTTGCCCCCAGGGCCTCCTGTATCGACACTGTTTAGGGGACTATTTCTTTGTTCACATGGCTTTGAGTTACTGTCCTTTCATTTCAATCTAAAGAATTCCCTTTAGTATTTCTTCTGACTTGGGTTATTGTGGAGCGAAAGTCTTTCCCGATATAGAGCTCTTGGCTTTCCGTTGTTGTTCATTTGTTTCATCGTTCCATTACCTACTGGTTTCCATGGTTTCTGGAGGGGGTGAGGTATTAAATCTAACTCTTGAATGGATAGTTTGCTTTTCTCTTGCTGATTCAGGACTCTTTGGCTTTTGAATGTTTAACTGTGTCTCTGTGAGGGTCTTTGTTCCATACCTAGAATCAGTTGAGCTTCTTAGATATATAGATTACCTTTTTTCCATCAGTTTTGGAAATTTTCAGCTATTATGCTTTCCAATAATTTTTCTCTCATGAACAAAAATTCCTGAAAAGAAACTGTGTCTGGCTGTGAACAAAAGAGCCCCTGGAAGGAGCCTGTGTCTGTAGAGAACGATGGGCCAGTTGGAAATTCAGTACTGTGGAGAGGTTGAGATTTTGTAGGGTAATTATTTATCTTGGTCTAGTGGTAGCCTTTTGGAACAGCCATTCTTTGGCCCACTCTGCATCTGAACTAACACCCGGTGACAAAAATAAAAACCTCTTAGAAGCTATTAACTTAGAATTAACATCTTGTAATAATAAATGAAAATCTCTTGAGGTTTTAGCTTAGCACACTAGCTTCCACCAATCTGAAAGCTAAGAATAGCATCAGATCCATCTTGGGCCTGTAAAATAGCTCCCCTGTCTCACTGTACTTACCTCTCTGGTGTAACCACCAATGGCTTTTAAAGTTGCCTTGATTTATGACTTTCTTTGTTCTGTAAAACTCTAAGAACTCTGCAAAACTATTTCCACATTGGAACATGGAGTTTGGGGTAACTTAAATCTGTGTCCCTGGGCCATGGTCACTCCAAACGGCTCCAGAATAAAATATTTATTCTTCCCTTTAAGATGAGAACTGTGACTTTTACATCAACACTTTCCCAGTCCTCTTCTCCCTTTGGGACTTCAGTTATGCAATTGTTTGTGTTTGATGGTACCCTGAATGTCTCTAGTGTTTGTTTAGTTTTCGTTATCCTGTTTTCTTTCCCAGACTGGATAATCTCAATTGATCTGTTCCTTTCATGGATTTTTTATTCCATCTTCTCAGATCTCCTGTAGAGAACTTTTTGATTCTGTTTTCATACTTTGCAGCTTCAGGATTTATGTTGTTCTCTGATTTCTACCATTTGCTGGTATCATTCCTTGGTGAAGTATCACGTTCATATTTTAGCATACATGGTTTCTTCTGTGGGATAGAGGCCGTTTAGGGTAGGATCTCACTACACAGTCCAGGTGGTCCTGAAGCTTGCTATGTGGAAAAAGAGCCTGGCTTGGAATTCGTGGCAATCCTGCTTCTGCCTCCCAAGTGCTAGGCTTGGAGGTGTGAGCCGCCGTGCCTGGCTCTTGGATCTCTGAGCATACTTAGGACTGGTAAAGTCTTTATCTGGTGTACCCGAGGCCTGGGCTTCCTCAGGAAGTTGTTGTGGCTGCTTTCTTACTCCCAGTGTATGGGCGGTGCTTCCCTCTGGTTTTGCATGTTTTGTTGGAACCTGAACAGTTTAGAGAGTATAATGTGACAACTCTGGAGATTATATTCTTCCTCTCTTCAGGGTTTCTGTTTGCTGAGGTTTCCTTAGTGACTCTCTGACTTAAGCTTGAAATATTTCTATTCTTTGCCATGCGTGGCCGTAAAGTCTTTCCTTGGTTAACTCGGTGGTCAGTGTATTACTGGACTGAAGATGTCTGGAATTAGTGGTGGGACTCTCTGCATTGGGATGTGCTTGGAACACTTAGTAAGGGTGCTTGCTAGTCCTTGATTCCCGCTTGCAAAGAGCCTCAAGGTCAGTGAGAGGTGAGTGCCCAGGACTTGTCAGGCCTTTCCTGAGCACTGGACTTTATGGAGATGAGGTTTTGAGAAGGCTCCAGTCCCATGTCTCATGTTATCCAATGCAGAGGCTTCGAGATTATAGTTTCACTATTAATGGAGAGCAAGTTTGGGTATGAGGTAATTAAATGTTTACCACCTTCCCTGTTTTGTTGACACAATAGCTTCCCATTTACTGTTGCAAGCGTTTGGTCAATTTCCAGAGGACCAAAAACCCTGCCCAGACATTTCTTACTTTTTTTTTTAATTTTGTGAAACAGAATCTCACTATGTAGTCCTGGCCAGCTTGGAGCTTGCTATGTAGACCAGGCTGACCTTCAACTCACAGAGATCCACCTGCTTTGGCCTCCTAAGTGACAGGTCCAAAAGAAACACATTTCCCCAAGTTCCAAAAGGTAGTCCAAACATCCATAAATGAGTTCAACATGGATTATAGGAGGATTTCTGGCAGCTAGATAAAAGGCAGCATTCCTCGGAGTTTGTAAAACTGGTTCCCATCTGCCAAAAGGATCCATTTCCCCTACCCTTGGCATAGGGGACACATGGCCACCTGAGGTACCTATCAGCATATCAAAGCCCATGCTGGCCTCCTGGCTCCCTCAGTACCACAAGTACCTGTTACACATTTCAAAGCCCATGCTAGCATCCTGTCCTTTTCATCTCCTGCTCTCCCTTAACTTTCTCCAGCTCACAGACTTCCATATCCCCAGCTACTCAGCCTTCTTATAACCCGGATGCTCTCACGATGCTCCTTCCTCTCCCTCTCTCATTCTCACACTATATTTTCTCTATTCTCTCTTTTCTTACGGATAACCATGGCCATGTTCAGTCCGCTTCTTTCTCCCTCTGCTCTCAACTCTTCCAGATGCCTCTGGCTGTTCTCTCCAATCTATACCATGGGTCCATCGTGTGGTCAGTTTATATGTCATGTGCTGGCCCTGTCCAGACATTTTTGACAGCTTTCTTGCTTTGGTGGCGAGAGTTCTCAAGCGCTCTTATTCTCCTCCCCCACCCCCCTGAGGTCCTGGCATCTCACACCAGATGTGAAGAGACACTGGCCAATGCTACTAGAGACGGCCAGGCCCACACTTTCTTTATTTTATTTTCTACCACGGGGATCTCATGAGGAGAATCTTGAGGAATGGGTCTCTCCTTTCACCTTTGCACAGGTGTAGGAGTTGAACTTAGGTCACCAGGTTTTAGCAGTTACTTCACTGCCCCAGGCTGGCATTTAAAGGAGGCACAGTGGAAGAAGAGAGTCTGCATTAAAGTCACACAGCATCAGCAGGCCCTCCCCAGGTCTGTCACGTGCCAAGCGTGGCCTGGAATCCTACGAGGGGGGCGGGGGAGTTGCTGACTCGGGAGGGCATGTGTTCAGTGTTCCTTCTGGGGACGCGCAGCTACAGAGCTCACCTCAAACGCTTGCATTAGCGCCGAGACTAAGGCAAGCAGACAGGGTGGGTGCTGTGAGTGCTGTGGGCTCTTGCTCTCTCACTTTCTTCTTAGGTGTTTTCCAAGAAAGCAAAGGCCACAGGCTGAGCCCAGGACTTGGTTACTGGATATGGCTCAGGCACTGAGTCAGAGGTGCGACTTGAAATCTGCCCTGGCATAGTGACATGGGAGACAGGAAAGGAGAGAGGCGAGCATGGAGGGAGGGAAGTAGCTGGGCAGCATTGCACTGGGGGACAAGTTCCTGAGCTGGTTGGGCCAGCAGTCAACTTCGCAGCCCAGCTGCCTGTATAACTCTAACAGTTGTGCCCAGAAGCCTAGTCCTGAGTCTGCAGTCAGCCTGCTGCTGCCTCTGTGAGCACCTAACATCCTGCAGCAAAACTCAGGCTGCTTTCAAGCTGGCATGGCTGTCCCTCTCTGCAGGAGATGAAAGGAAAACCATAAAGGGGGCTAAAAGGCTAGCATGCGCGTGAAGATCGTCCTCTGGGCTGGGATGGCTGCAGGGCTCTCCCTGGAGAAACCAGGTTGGGGAGCTCTCTTTAGACAGACTGCAAGCAAAGACCCAGTGCTGGGGATGCTCAGAGCATAGCAGAGAGGGGAGGGCAGCTCGCCATAGAGCCCGTCTGGTGGCCCCATTCTGGGGATGCTGCCCAAGGGTAGAGGCAACCTCAAGAAAGCATATGTGTACAGAGCACAGATCATGGCCCTGGCTGGAGCCAGCGAGCAGACTCGTCACTGTGGGCCTGGCATGTGTGGTATCTGAGGGTGAGTTTTTAAATTCACAGCAGGGGCACCTGGCAGTCAGACTTGCCTGAAGCCTGTGTGCGCTGCAGAAGGCAGCCACCCTGTGGGCGGGGATCCCAAGCTTGAGTCAGCAGATGCGGCTTGGGAGCATGTCTCTGCCCAGGTCAGGCCTGGGGGCCTGTGCCACACCTAGGGAGGGGTGTAGGTGAAAGAACCGTTGTTCAGCCGTAACAGAATCCTTCCCATGTTCCATCATGTCCGTGAAACTTCTAAGGCATATTTTTCTCCCCAGGGGGACACTGCCACCACTAAAGGGAGTTCTTGCCTGGCTATCCTCCTAGGGCAGCCTTGGCTGGGCAGCTGCAACACTGCTTGGAGGCAACAGGCTTTGGCCCGTTCTCATTGCACAAACCAGTGGATCCCCAAGTCACATAGACATCATGGACTGGAGACTGGGAAAGGAGCCTCCTGCTGCCCTGGGCTGGGGTTGTTAACTACTGTCTTGCCCTATGGAACGGAGTGAGCCTTAGGGCCTCCAACTGGACACGGGGCAGGAGCTGGACTGAAGTTGCCCACAATGACTCCTGACTGGGCAGGATTCATTTCCTATTAGTGGAGACGGGCCTGACTAGTTCTAGGTAAAGCCCTGTTGCTGCTCCTAAGGACTCCACACACACAGGGGAATGCAATATGTTTGTCTTCGTGTGCACAATCCATCCATCTGCTTAAAAAGCACAAGCCGTTCTGCCCCCCCACCCCTCTCCAGCAACACTGGAGTGACCTGGCCCCTGCAGCCCCTCTCCAGCAACACTGGAGTGTCCTGGCCCCTGCAGCCTCTCTCCAGCAACACTGGAGTGTCCTGGCCCCTGCAGCCTCTCTCCAGCAACACTGGAGCGTCCTGGCCCTCTCATTCCAAGTAACTCTCATCAGAAATAAGAAACCTAGATCTTGTGACAAACATGGTCCATAGCTAGTTCCAGAACACAAGGCAGGTTAGGGGGAAGAGGCCTCTGAGTCAAAGGTCATTGCTTGTGTGTGTTGATAAAGATCTTTCCAACCACAAGGTCAAGTTCATCTTATAAGAGCATCTGCCTGTCTCTGCCTGTTCTCTGCCAAGGGACAGTGGGATTTTCCAAGCTGCCTTAGGGCACCTTTATATAAAAAGCAGAATAAATCCCTTGTCCTAATGTCCATTCAGGCTGGATTGTCTTCATGGCTTCACTCTGCATCCTTATTGAATGACTGTAGTAGACAGTGGCCCAGCCATCTTCTCTCAGGAATTTGTACTGCTGACAAGTCATGCCACATTTCTATTCAATTTGTGAACTACATCTGCTCAGCTTAAGACATTGTGCAATGTCTGTTAACACAGAATAACTTTGCTATTTTAAGTGAGTTATGTTTTCTTTGCACTTGCTGTGACTTGATAAGCATGGAGAGCAGAACCCACAGACAAAAGCCTCAGGTGACTTGGTGACCTTAGAGCCTGGAAGCCAGTGCCAGCACGCCAATGACAACTTCAGAAGTGCTAGAGCAGTTTGTCTTTGGCCTCTAGGCCTGGAGCCTAGATGCTGTGTTCACAGTTACCGACTCTGTGGCTGCGCTATTTATTTGAATTGAGGGTGAAGTCATTTGCTTTGTTTGCATTCTAGCCTCGTCGATTCTATTTATTCTCTCTCACTGTCTGTCTGACAGTGAAACATTAGCTTGTTCCAAAACCCAGAATGTGTTTTGGATCAGCTTTCTGGATATTTTGGTGTGTGGGGGGACCCGGCAGAGGCTGAGTAAGATGTCTCCTTCTCCTTAGTTCCTAGGCTCCGCAGTAATTTTGAAAGTATTTTCCTGACCCCGAGCTTCAGTAAAGTCCAGAATCTACTACTCAATCCAAAGGAGGGCCGGTGGCCTGGAAGCGAGGAGGGAGCACACCAAAGAGGGTCTTGACAACCTGAGCTGTGCAGATTTCCTTTGGCTGGCAGTATGGGCCGTTACTGTTGGGTAGCCCAGACCCTGATGAGAAAGAGGTGACTGGCTGGCTGAGACCCAGTGCCCCAAAGCCTACTACAGCTGGTGACCTGGGGCACCCCAGCACCTCCTGCAACACATACACACTTGTCAAATGGAAAATGTGGACCACATTCTGGTTACATCTGTGGCAAAGTTCAGACAGGCACCAGTGTGGTCGCTGGCCCCAGACAGACTCCCATCCTTGAACACAGAGCTCCTTGCAACAACCAGCCAGAGGAGGAGGGAGGAGGGCGGGGAGAGAGGGAAGAAAGAGGGAAAGACAAAGAAAGGGGTGCGGCAGGCAGCAGCTAGCCCGAGGGGGCGGAGATTGAGCTCAGCCTGGAGCAGGTCACTGCCTTCAGAACTCTGGGACTGTTGAGAAGAACAGCTCCTGCTCAAGCAGAAAATCCTCTTGCTTCCTTGTCTCAAGTCCCCTCTGCCACTTTCTGGGACCCCGCACTGAGGCAGAAGATAGGGAGAGCTGGGACCTCTCTGTTGGCCAGAGGCACGAACCTCGGGCATAAATAGGATCGCGGGGCTCTGGGACCAGTCAGTCCTACAGCCGACAGCCCGGCAGCCTGCCCCTGCGGCTCCAGCCAGGTGAGTGAGGTGTATACATCCAAAGAGGGCCGGGGGCTCCTGGACCAGGAGTCTGTAACACTCCAGAGACTACCCCGGGGGCTGGGCAGGACCTGAGCTTTGCTGACCTAGTCACGTGCATAGCTAGTATGTGAAGTGTGCGCGTCCGGCACAGTTCAGAGTGAGGGAGACACAGCGTGGAGCAGCAGGAGGCGTGCGGCTCCCGCGTGCTGCACTCGGTAGAGATAGCTGTAAGATGTTGAGGCTCTTTCTGTGCCTGCAAGTTACACGGAGGTTCTTGTGGACAGGCAGTGAAACTAACTACGTACCCCATAACCTGGAGCCCTTCTCTTGCCTGGATGGAATCTGGAAGACTCTCACAGGAACATTTTGGGGACCCAGGAATTTGTTTGCAGGAACCTAACCAATCTGGGAGTTCATACTGCTCTCTACCGGGGCCAGGGGGACAGGGACCTTCTTGGGACTAAAGGTGACCACACTTCTTTCCCTCTACTGTAGGTGATGGAAAACGTGAGTTTTTCCCTGGGCAGAGCTCTTTGGGCCTTCCTCCTGGCCATGCTGGGCTCCGCCACAGGCCAGCCGCTGGGGGGAGAATCTGTGTGTGCAGCCCGGCCCCTGGCTAGATACAGCATCACTTTCACCGGCAAGTGGAGCCAGACGGCGTTCCCCAAGCAATATCCTCTGTTCCGGCCCCCTGCACAGTGGTCCTCCCTGCTGGGTAAGGGCACCTTTCCTCCTACAGGGCAGGAAACAGCACCTGCTGGCTTCACAGCACACAGCACAGAGTGGTCAGAGGAAGGCTGGTGGGACACCAATCACCAGGCCAGGCGTCTCCCAACAACCTAGTCTCTCGGTGTTAGGAGTGGGTGTGACTCCTTGCCATTCAGCCAGGAAGCTGAAATTTGTGGGGGGAGGGCATGGTGTCCACTGGGGGCAGCCACATGGGACCGAAGTCTATAGCCCTTCCCCCCCCCCCCACATCTCCAGCTGGCTACTCATGCAGTCAGGCTTTTGCACAGGGGCGGCTCACAGCTCTGACTATAGCATGTGGAGGAAGAACGAGTACGTCAGCAATGGATTGAGGGACTTCGCTGAGCGCGGGGAGGCCTGGGCACTGATGAAAGAGATTGAAGCTGCCGGAGAGAAACTCCAGAGTGTGCATGCCGTATTCTCAGCCCCTGCTGTCCCCAGCGGGACCGGGCAGACTTCTGCAGAGCTAGAGGTGCACCCTCGGCACTCGCTGGTAAGCCGCTGCTGGCCCAGGAGAGGGTGTGTCCCGAGGCCGCAGCTGCTGAGCCTTCTGGTCCCACCTAGGTGTCCTTCGTGGTACGCATCGTCCCTAGCCCTGACTGGTTTGTGGGCATTGACAGCCTGGACCTGTGTGAGGGAGGCCGCTGGAAGGAGCAGGTGGTCCTCGATCTTTACCCTCATGACGCAGGGACAGACAGCGGCTTCACCTTCTCTTCCCCCAACTTTGCAACCATCCCACAGGACACGGTGACCGAGGTAAGTAGTCCACAGCCCTCGCCCCACCGCATAGGCTGCATAGTCATCCCCACCGCATAGGGACTCTGGGCTCTCAGTTGGGTGGGACAGAGAAGGTGGCTGGCATTGTTTGTCAGGATTTGTGAGGACAAGGGAAAGGCGTTGGCCTTCCCCAGGCGGACCTCTAGGTACCACAGGCTTCAGCTCCTCCTGAGAAAATAATCCTGTTTCTGGTGGCTTCTGGTTAAGAGTAGAATGCTGCTCTGCCTGGGATCTGGCAGTTCTATAGAGAGAAGGGCAAGATACGGGGCTTTGCATGGTGCTTCCTTTCCAGTGAGGAGGCATATGCAGTCCTGCCTGGTGCGTAACCAGGAGCTCTGAGTGTGGACAATTGCTCAGCTGAGCTGCAGTGTTGCCTCTGGGAGACAGAAGGAATGCCAGCCTTCCTCAACCTCCAACTATGCTGGGCTTGAGAGCCCCTCAGATGAGCGCCAAGTTGGGAGTATTTACTGGCAATGTCCTGCTTGATGCGGAGTGCTGACTCAGGAGGCCAAACACACACTTGAAAGTGGGAGTCCACTCTGCCAGCTCTCCTTTCCTGTCATCCAGATAACATCCTCATCACCCAGTCACCCAGCAAACTCATTCTACTACCCACGCCTGAAGTCCTTGCCTCCCATTGCCAAAGTGACCTTCGTGCGTCTACGGCAGAGTCCCAGGGCCTTTGCCCCACCTTCCCTGGACCTGGCCAGCAGGGGCAATGAAATTGTTGACAGCCTCTCAGGTAATCTGCATGTTTTCCATCTTCTGCTGACCCCAGGTAGACAGGCTGGAAAAGTGTGCTGGGTCACAACTCCATGTCACCACCGGCTGAATTGGGGTTAGAAGACACAACTGAGTAACTGTGGGGTATATGTCGTCCAAGGTCATACACTAGGTGCTAACGCCCAGTATAAGGCACAACATGTGAGTTCCTTCTGTCCCAGGTTAGCCCTTGTCTATAGCATGTCTCTGAGTCTACAGAATCTCCCAGGCTTCCAAGGCCATAGGAAACTTGAGCCCAAGCAATTTCAAAGGTGAATTCTTGTCACTCTTTAGGAGACGTTATTAATTTTTATAGGTTTAGGATCTGGTGGATTCCAAGACTGTAGATAAAACTCTAAGAATATCTACTGTTGAAACACCCTGAACAATGGAAAAAGACCCCAGCTATAGTTAGAAGGCAGAATGCATCAGAAGTGCACCCGGTGAACTGCAGGTCACAGCCCATGGCTTTACAAGTGAAAACGCACCGAGTCAGGTTCCAGATGTGCCTCTACTGGCCAAGACAGCAAAGGACATTGGTGGACATTCGTGACACTCCCATGGGGGCTTGGGCCTTGCCTGGCTGTGGCCAGTGCAGAGTTCCCAATTCATCAGGGCCAGTCAAGGATTCTCATCTTTCCATAAACAATCTGAGAGTCTGCTAATAGGAACCTTGGGCTTGCATCCCTCAGGGGCATCTGCTGGGGCTGTGAGAGCCGTGCATTGAGGGTGAGAATCATAGTTCTTGCACGCACAGCAGCCTCCACTCAGTCAGATGCCCAGTAGGCCTTGCCTGAGGGCACGGAGAATGGCTGGGGCCTTTGAGGCTGTGTTTCCCCAGCCCTTAACACTGGAAGAGTAGAGTGTGCCTCTCATCTGTTGGCAGACCCAGGGTGGGCAAGAACACCTTTAGACCACCATAACTTATGTTCTTAAGGAGCTGGGATCAGCCAAGACCTGCCAAGCTTCAGGCCATTTCTACCGTTGGCGAGAACTGAAGGGGGCTCAGCTGCCAACTCACTTTCCTGGCCACGTGGGATGGTCTTGCCCTGATGCATTGGTCAGGCAGCAGGGTGGGCTTGTTGATGGGCTACGCAGCGCAGACAATTGAGGTGTGTATCTCCCACCCCATTCTTGATGGACAGTCCTGTGACCACTGGACGGTGGCAGCACCCAGTCAGACACGGTACAGTCTCATGGGAAGAGCCACTTGCAGGCAGGCCACAGGAGAGGTCCTGTGGGGCAGTTAGCCACCTAATCAGGTCTGGAAAGGTAGCATGCTGGGAGTGCAGGGGACACTGCAAAGGAAGGGCAGCAAGGACAGCTGACATGGAGAGGAGAGGGCGGATGTGGATGTAGCCCTCTGCTCTGGCTGGGGGCCATTATCTCTGGTGACAGGGAGCTTCAGTGAATTCTACCTATAGTTCTGCCTGATGACATAGGAGCCACTCAAGCACTTCCCTGCCCAGTATAGCTGAGGAACACAGCATGGCACATTGTCCCAAGGTGTCCCCTGTCCTGAAAAGCCATCGCCTATAGCTAGGATTTCTCACATCTGCCCACCTGATGTGCTCTTCCTAATTCCCTCATGTCCTCATGACTGCCAGCCTGCCGGTAGGGGCAGAATACCACATGAGTTTCTCTTGCTACTTTTGCTCCCAACAGCAGACACCAGACCTTGCCTGGGGTGAGAGTATCCAGGAAGCTCTCACAGACCCTGCCTGCACCCCTCTCACTTTTGATCACACGCGGTTTATCCTAGGTCTGCTCCTCACAGGGATCCACAGGGTTCAAGAGCCCCATTGGGAAGCTTTCCCTGCAGACCAGGGCTGTTGCATGCATTCCCAGTCAAGCTGAGCCTTGACTGCTACTTCACTATCAGGAAGCTGGGAAGGACTCAGCCTTGTAGCCCTACCTGGAAGATGGGGGCTCAGGTGTCTCATCTCAGGCAAGGTTCTAGGCAAAAATTGGGTCTGTTCATCTTTCCAACGGGTCTTCGTAGCCCCTGCCCCGCCCTTTTCTTCTGTGGAGTGGGTTATATCAGGAGTGGCCTACTGCATCTACTAGAATATTCCAGGTACTGTATCTGACATCTGCAACCTCTTTATGCTCCTTTCTGACTTGTTTCTTGGAGTCTCACGCATTGATTGTAGCAGCACGAGGACTCATAAAAACGGGGTCCTGCGCTAGGAGCTGTTAGCCTGGCTGCTGCTGCCAGCGCTACACTGTCCTCTCATGACTCCAGTGGTGGTGGCTGGGCTCCTGGCCTCCTGCCGGTGACTGTCCTCGCTGGCTGACTGGCTGGTTTAACATGTTGGATATGGGGACATTTGCATTTTGCTCTGGAAAATGGAAATTACCAGGCTCTTTAGCTATAATTCCAAATTGATTGCTTTTAAGTTTGTGAATATGATAGAAGCAGAGGAGACATAATAAAAAGAGCCATCTCCCCTCAGAAAGGTCCTCACAGTTGTGATGCCTCTTCCATAGCTGGTAAGATCCCAGGACTCATGCTGTCACAAGTCACCCAAGGTTTTGCAAAGGATCAGCCCCAGCCAGGCATTTGGTTGTTGTTTGCATCTATATCAGTGATACCCATCATGCATCTTGTTCTACACTCCTGAGAAAAGCGTTTCTTTCAGACTTTGGAATAGAGTAGTCCCCTGGGATGGGTGTACATGTAGGGATAATTACATTTGCTTTTTCTAAGTGTTGCTTTCCAAAGTACCCATTGGGTCTCCCCTGTGGTTTGTTCAGTTCCAGAGACACCGCTGGACTGTGAGGTTTCCCTGTGGTCATCCTGGGGGCTGTGTGGAGGACCATGTGGAAAGTTGGGAGCCAAGAGCAGAACTCGCTATGTCCGTGTTCAGCCTGCTAACAATGGGACCCCCTGCCCCGAGCTTGAAGAAGAGGCTGAGTGTGCCCCCGATAACTGTGTCTAAACCCAGAGTCTAGTAGCCAGCCCTTGGAGTCCCCTCAAGCCTTGGACTCAGATCTGGGGCACAAAGGGGTCCGGGAGGCGTGTGCAGTCAGGCATAGGAGCTTGCACCATTTCCTACCATGGCTGGACTGATGAATGCTCTGGACACAGAGGTCCTCAGTGGCAGGTAAGGGACAGGCTGCTTCTCCCACCGTGTGATGCCTGAGGCTCATGGTCTGCTCTATCTGTGTGACTTATTACTGTGGTGGGAGGCTGCCTTTGATGCAGACAACAGGCAGGCCAGGAACAGGTAGAGGAAGCTGCCAGCCTGTGAGCCCCACCAACACACTGTGTCAGATACCTCAGGCCTGCCGCCGCCACCGCACCTGCTCCTGGAGGCCAAAGACACAACTTCACACGGCTTCAAACAGGGATGACCACAGGAGAAAAAGATGAAGAGGGGCAGTTTCAGGAACTTGGCTGTCTTGTGTCACTGATCCCTTTGCATTTGAATAAAGGCTGTGTTCCCCATGAATGCCAGAGGGGGGTTCTCCCACCTCTTCCTGGACACCTTGCAGCAGAGGTGCTCATGGGCTTGTGCAAATAGAGATCACTCATTCACAGAACCTGCAGCCATGTAATGGCTGCCAAGTGGGTGGGGGGCCGGAAATGAGGAGGCAGCCTCATGGAACCCATGCTGAGGATTCAACCGTCAGACAAAGCAGCGTGAAAGCAGCACTCACTCATTCCAGACTCTACCACACGGAGACAGTGTGACCTGGGGACCCCAGCACCCAGAGATCTGTCACACTCCGGGGGCCCACTCAGAGATCTCTCACACTCTGGGGGCCTTGCTTTGTTCCTTCCCACGGAGAAACAACTCTGCTGGCTATGAACAGGTGCCTCTTGGGAACCTGGGCGCAGGTAACCTACCCTCATATGAGCCCCTAGTGTCAGCTTTCTGTCATTGTGACAAAATAGCTGAGACAACCAGCTCAGAGAGAGGAGAGGACTGCTTAGTCTCAGATTTGAGCATTTCAGGGCGCGGTCCCGCAGGTCTACTGTTCAGGGGCCCAGGTGGGGAAGTGCATCGTGGCAAGGAGGAGCAAAGCCACTTGACTTGCTACTGGCATAAAAGGGGAAAGGAGTAATGATAAGGTCTTATTACCTCCTTCTAAGATGCTTCCCAGTGACTTAGGGACTCCCAATAGGCCCTGCTTCTCAAAGGTCCCACCACCTCATAGTGAATCAGCCTAAACACATGGGCTTGGTAGACATCCCAGATGCAAACTGAATCAGCCATGGGGCTCACTTTGGTCTGCCAGGGCCTTTCTTATGGGTCAGGACTGCCCACTCCTACCACTGAATTCTGAAGTCACTCTAGCATCTGACTAGGGGCACCCCAGGGACATCCTCCTAGCCCTGTTCCATCAAGTTGGACATGAAGAGCATGCCCTTCTTGCTTCAAGGAGATCCTGGTGGACTGCTCTTCTGACTGGCAGAGACCTTTACCCCTGATGCTCCCAGAGTCCCACTTCCTACCATTAAATATCTTATTCTCATGGAAAATTCTTGAATATAAACCAAGATCAAAGGGTCACAAGTCTGGAGATTGTCATGGAGATCTGAGAAACTACCATTAAAATCTTGTCTTAAGCATTTAAGAGGCAGAGACAGGAGGACTGTCATGAGTTTGATGATAGCCTGGGCTACACAGGGGGTTAGAGTGAGATCTTATCTCAAATAACAAAAAGGAAGGAAGAGACGAAGGAAAGAAGGAAGGAAGGAAAGAAGGAAGGAAGGCAGAAAAAGGTTTTCTTTAAAGTTCCCTGAAGGTAACACCAGAGGAACTTTAGGGCAAGGAACAGAAGACTAGAGGCGGTGCTGGATGCATCCCCAGGAACATTTGGTCACCAGCCCAAGATACACACTGAACACCAACCCTCATGCCTTCAGCCATGGCATTGGCAAACCATAAGGACAGACCCAGGAGACACTAGGGTTGGAATGGAAAGTCCCAGGATATCAGTAGGGTGTGTCACAGCAGGAGCTCAGAACAAAAAATGATGACAATCATGAGACCAGATTCACAAAGTCATATGCTGCTATGGAGTCTCCAAAGTCCATGAGAACACTGATGGAGTCTGGTGGAGACCCTTCTGGATGCCACATCTGCCTTCCTTCCCTAATGGGACACGTTGCTGGATGGGACCCCACAGAGTTCTGAACAGAGAGCAGAGAGAGGTGGGAAGGCAGGAGTGGGAAGAGAGATGACCTCAGATTCACCCAGAGAGGTCACTGAGATCTCTATAGAAGTGGTTCAAGGGACACATACGGACTTGTCTACTGACAAGGCAACACAAATGCAGATGGATATTCGGCCTGCCTTCCGATGAATAACTGACCCCATCCCAGTCAGCCCATGGAAGGGAAGTTCTGAACAAGGAAGGAAACCACACCGTAGGTCCTGTAGACGGTCTGTGACCTGGTCATGCCCTGAGCAGTGCAGTGTAGTTGAAGGTACATGGGCCAAATAAAGTGACCTGGTACCTGTGCTGACGTCTGCAGACGGCTCAGTCCACTGGCCGTATCATGTAATATCGGGTGTTGAGTGATGGCAGAAGGTTGCACACAGACAAAGGGAACCATGGGTGATGGCCCTGCTCTACTCCGCAGCAGCAGGTGATGGACAGGCTGGAGGCAGGTGGCTGTGTCACTGCAGGGAGGAATGTGGGGTGGTGGGAGGGGTGGATACTGGAGCCATGGAAAAGAGCGTGAGATGGCATCACCGAAATGCCGCCCCAGGCTCCCAGAGAGGAGCACCCTCCACCTACGCAGGACAGCCAGGTTCCTCTATGTGCACGGACAGACCCTCAGACACACTACTCTTTCCAGAGTTTTCTCTATACTTCCAAAATTAAGGAAGCCAGGGAACTGAACCAGGATGGTGTCTTAGTTCAGGTTTCTCATGCTGTGACAAAACACCATGACCAAAAGCAGCTTGGGGAGGAAAGGCTTATTTAATTTACACCTCTCAGTCACAGTCCATTGCTGAATAAAGTCAAGGAAGGAACCCAAGCAGGGCAGGAGCCTGGAGGCAGGAGCTGAGACAGAAGCCAGGGAGGGTGCTGTTTACTGGCTTGCTTCTTATAGCTTGCTCAGCCTGCTTCCTTCTGTAACTCAGGACCACCCACCTAGAGGTGTCACCGCCCACAGTGAGCCGGGCTCTCCTGCATCAATTATCAATCAAGAAAACGCTCCACAGTCTTGCCTACTGACACCCTGATGGAGGCATTTTTCTTAATTGAGGTTCCTCTTCTCAAATAACTCCAGATTGTATCAAGTTGAAAAAAACAAACAAACAAAAGAACAAACAAAAAGGCCAGGTCATTGTGATAGTGTGTGTGTGTGTGTGTGTGTGTGTGTGTGTGTGTGTGTGTGTGTGCCATGACACAGATGTGGAAGTTGGTTCTTTCCTTCCACCTTCAAGTGGGTTCCAGGGATTTAACTTAGGCATCAAACATTCATGGCGAGTGGCTTTACCCTCAGAGCTGACTCACCATCCCAAATCTTTTCTAACTTTTCTTTGTTTTGTTTTTTGTTTTTTTGAGACAGGGTTTCTCTGTATTGTTTTGGAGACTGTCCTAGAACTCACTCTGTAGACCAGGCTGGTCTCGAACCCACAGAGATCCGTCTGCCTCTGCTTCCCGAGTGCTGGGATTAAAGGCATGCGCCACCAACGCCCGGCCTAACTTTTCTTGTATATACAAATTTCCATTTTTGGGTCATGCTAACATCTCATATAATTAAGACATCAAAAGTAAGCTGCACAGAGCAAACCCTAAATAATGAGAACAACTGAAATAACAGCCCTGCTTAAATGACTACAGATTTAGTTCAGTGGTGGAATATTTTCTCAACACCTGCAAGGGCCTGGGTTCCATTCCCAGCACCATCAAGATCCCCACAATATATGAGGCATACTTGGGATGAAAAACAATTGCTTGATAACTTTACTACACACACACACCTTCTAAGGGAATTAGTAAAGATTTAAAGAGAGTGATGAAGAAATACTAGCATTTAGCTATCTGGCATGACTCTCTAGAAACTATTACAGATCTATTGAAGAATAAAATAAATAATTATGTGGATACCCATGATGGCTGATCTTGATTGTCAACTCATCTACATGTAGAATTATGATAGTGATGACGATGATGATGATGGAGTGTGGGTGTGTGTGTGTGTCATGATCACATACAGAGGTCAGATGACAACTCATTTCTCTCCTTCCACCTTTATGTGGAAGGATCACACATGAAGTAAACCACCGAGGAAAGAAGCCCAGACAGCCAGGTCCAGGCTTGGACATCATGCTCTAACTGTTTCAGAGGAGGAGTGTTAGTGTAAGGGAGGAATACTGAATGGAGGGTACAGGCCAGGGGAAAAGAAAGCCCGGCCTCTGGGACAGCAAGTCTGGCTCCAACATGAGGCAGATTCAGAGCACGCTATAGTGAAGAAAAGCTGCGTTATTACAGCCCCTGCAACGTCCCAGGAGTGTGTCTAAACACAGATCCACCCAATACCAACCCCCAAACAATAACAAAAGTCAACAGCTGCCTTCTTTATTACACTGCTGAGACCAGGCAAACAGAGAATTTCATATGACTCCCAACATTAGTCTGTGCAGAGTGCTATGAGACACCTGTGCTAGTGGTGGCAACCCTGAAGTATGCCAACCTCCGGATACTCAAGTCAGGGGCAGTGAGGTCAACCCTGAAGTATGCCAACCTCCGAATACTCAAGCTCAGGGGCAGTGAGGTCAGAATGGAATCTCAATGCAAACTGAGTGTATTTCCTCCTTTCCCTACTTGTTTCAAAGTGACTTGTAATCTAGTATTGAAGCATTCTAACACAGTATACTCACACACTAAAAATGTATGCTCGGGACTGGGGTGTAACTTTGTGATAAAGCACAAACATGTATGAGGTCTTGGGTTCAGCCCCCATTACTGCAAAACAAAACAGAATGAAACAAGAGTGTGAGCAGAAACTGGAGAAATCCACATAACGTTCATCCACAGTTCAGTTAACTGGACTCTCCCCAGGTCACACTCTCACACTCAAGGAGCTGTAGCAAGCCAACTGGATGGGGTCCTGTAGTTCCACCTAAATGTAAATTGTGTATAGGTGAAGAGAAATGCTTTAGTGGTGGCAGTCTCGGGTTCTCAGTGCCTAGGACCTAGCATCTGGCTTGGTACATCCTGAGGCTTACACTTCCTCATCCTGAGAGCTAGGGGACTTTTGCTCTAGAGTCTACATGCTCAAGATAGAGACTTATTGCTCAGGGCTTTAACCACAAGTAACACTAGATCTTACTTCAACTTGGCAGGTACTGTAACCAGCAGTAGATGGTAGTGGACAGTGGGTCTGGGTTCTGGGGCCCTTAGACCTACATCCTCAAGTGTTAAAACTCCTGAGTAACTAATGTTGCATTTCTTAGGCTTCTTCAATGCCCATCATCCTCTTGAAGTAATTGGTGATGCCAGGAGCAGATGTGTCTCATTGTTGAAAAAGTCTAAGTTCTTAAAGTATTTTAAATGCCATATTCTGTAGGTTTTTGAAGTGTTTAAAGATGACCTTTCCATCTGAAATATATCTCTGTATATCTAGAAAACCTAACTAATATGGCTATTATAGATGACTATTAATTTATATTTCTAAACTATACATTACATTGTTAAATGTGCTATATAAACATAATACCTTAAACAAGAGGAGAAACATATATATATATATTATAGCAAAGTTGATCTTAGATTTGTGTCAATAAACCAAAATCCACACCAAAGTAAAGTATTTTGAGATTAACAGTTGAGTTTTTTGGATTAAAATAGATTCAATAATTAATTTTTAAAAAGTAAGCAAGGGCCGGGCGGCGGTGACGCATACCTTTAATCCCAGCACTCGGGAGGCAGAGGCAGGCAGATCTCTGTGAGTTCGAGGCTGGGATGGACCGACAGCCTCCAAAACAATACAGAGAAACCCTGTCTCGTTAAAAAAAAAAGTAGGCAAGGAAAGGTCATTCAGGAGAAACCCAATGTTTCAATACCAAGGGGCAGCACAGGAGGTTCCCTGGCTATAGTGGTCTTCTATAGCTTCTGGGATTCTCAGGGTGACTTCAAGTTATCCAAAGCAGCTCGGCTACTTTGAGGGCAGTCTAGCTGCTGCCTGTCTGACAGCTCCTGCTCACAGC
Organism: Mesocricetus auratus; assembly: GCF_017639785.1. NCBI lineage: Eukaryota > Metazoa > Chordata > Mammalia > Rodentia > Cricetidae > Mesocricetus > Mesocricetus auratus. The sequence goes on along the minus strand of NW_024429190.1, from coordinate 13,423,093 downwards.
TGCCAGGCATAGGAAAGAGCTGCTCACCACTCCGGACAGTTTTCATCCTCTGTAGAAGGCATTCAAGGGTATTCACAGTAAAGGCTTCTTGGAAGTTCAACACAGAACAACCCTAATGGCATTTAGTAGTATGCAATAGTATTTAATAATATTTAACAATGCTTAACTCCTGGCCCAGAAGATGTGAGTCCCTCTGCTCTATATCAGAATGATCGCTGTCAACTTCTGAATGTCTACAACTGCTCTAAAATAAAAGGCTTTAAAAAGCCAGCCATGTGGTGCAATCCATAGCCCCAGTATTTACGAAGCTGGGGTGGGAGGATCATGAGTTTGAAGCCAATTTAGACTACATAGGAAGTTGAAGGCTAGCCTGGCCCCCATAGCAAGACCTGTTAGCAGAAGATGATGATATGATTGGCGATGCAGTGATGATACGCTATGATGATTATTGTTAGTGATGATATGCTGCGATGATTTATGTTATGATGATGACATGATGATGATGACGTTATGATGAGCATTATCGCTGTTATTGATTTCATTGTTGTTACGATGATTGCTACGATGTATGATTACTGCTATGATGATGCATGATGCCGCATGATGATGGATGATGACATTAGCGAGTGATGATCGATGATGATATAGTGATGATGATGATCATGATGATTATGATGATTTATTGCATGATGATTTATTATGATGAGTTATGATGCTATTGCCGCACTTACTGCTGCTGCTTATTTATCAATGATGATTGTCGATGCATGATGATGACATTATGATGTTATGATGATATGATGCATGCTATTTATTATCAGTTACGCATGATGATGCATGCCGATGATGACGCATGATGATGGATGATGATAGCACGATGATTATTTGCCGCAGCAGGATGATCAGCATGGATGATCATGAATATCATGATGAGCATGACATGATGATGCGCATGATGACATGCATGATGTATGTATTGATGATTGAGCATGTATGAGTTATTAGCGTTGCCATGATGAGCAGCATGCATGATGAGCAGCATGATGATTAGCTGCGCATGATGATGCTATGATGATGCACGATGGATTGACGATGATGAGCATGATGGATGACATGATGATGAGTGACATGAGAAGCATGAGTGATGGAGATGATGAGCATGATGATGATGAGCAGGATGAGTAGGATGATTGATGCAGCAGCATGATGAGCAGTAGTAGGATGACATGTCAGCATGATGAGCAGCAGCAGGAGGAGCAGCAGGAGGAGGAGCAGCAGCAGGAGGAGCAGCAGGAGGAGGAGCAGCAGCAGGAGGAGCAGCAGGAGGAGGAGCAGCAGCAGGAGGAGGCACAGGAGAAGCAGGAGGAGGGAGAGGAGGAGCAGGAGGAGGAGGAGGGAGAGGAGGAGCAGGAGGAGGGGGAGGAGGAGCAGGAGGAGGAGGAAGACTTGAAAACACCAGATTCCTCTGGCTGGTAGAGTGCTTGCCTAGCATGGAAGAGGTCCTGGATTTATTTTTTTAGTACCACAAAAAGGAGAAGCGATACTGTATAGTGACCTAACAGGTCACTAAGAGACTGTCACTGAATGTCTTATGAGGCTTCTCCAGGCAGGGCCTCAGTTAAAATCCATGCTCTTTCTGGGCCTGGTGGCACAGGAAGCAGAGGCAGGCATATATCTATGAATTTGAATCCAACCTGGTCTACAGAATAAGTTCCAGGACAGGTAGGCAGGGCTAACATGGAGAGAACCCAGTCTCAACAAAACAAAACAGAAACCAAACCAAACAAACAAACAAAAGAAGCCCAAAACAAAAACAGAAAATAGAATAAAAATCCAGGTTCTTCCCTCTTCTCAGTGCAGAGAAGTGGAATCTATGTGCCCCGGTGACTAGAACGGCCCCAGGAATGCCAAGCTGCCAAGTTTCTCAAACACTGTAGTCCCAGAAGCAATTGCTCCTTCCTCTACCCACATCTCCATGCCCTCTTCCACACCCCACCCCAGTCCTTGCCCTCCTCTCATCCCTCCTCCGCCTCCCACCATGCCGTGGGGACAACCAGAAAACTCCAGGCTGTGCACTAAGGCCTGCTCTGGGCTCCCTCGTAGGATCCATGTAAAGCAGGGCACTCAGGCATCCTGCAGCCCCTGACCTGACAGTAACTGTCACTCTATCGGCACACCTCAGCATCTTCAAAAGCCAGCAGGCTGCGAGGAACTGTGACACCATCATCCCTGGAAAGGCCCCGAGGTGCAAACACCTTTTATCTGGTTCACTTGGGGCTTACAGCAGTTATCTGCCGGAATGTAGGCACCACATGTCACTTCTTTCAAAAATCAATTTGACACAATACTCAGTGAAGTACAAATGCCTAATAAGCAGTCCCTTGTGTCTGGTCCATTTCAAGGGAAGGACTGCCAGGAATGGCTAAGGCTATAGAGATGGGGATGCAGACACTTGAATGTTTTAGCTTTTCATTTTCAGCTGCCTTCTATTTCCATGCTGGAGAGTGAGAGGCGACATTCCAAGAGACACGCTGATAGGTGGGTAAGATGGATTCTTCTACTGAAGGCTGAGACACAACGTCGTTTTATGGCATCACGCTAATCTCCCAAAGTCTGTATTATTCAACAATACATATAGCATTAAATGTTTTTTCCTGTGATAGTTTATCGAGTTATGAAAAACTGACATGAAAATTGCCTTGAGGGTGAATTATATAATTCATAATACAGAAAGCTTACTTCTGACATTTCGGAATCCAGGCTTGATTTGTTTTCTGGGCTGTCAGGTTTCCTCAAGCAAAAAATCTCTGATGTCACTTAGCATGCTAACTGTGGTTGAATGCTCAGAACGTATGTGGGGAATTCTGGCCTGTCCTGTAAAGCAAGACACACAGCTTAAGTCTTTATGCACCCAGCCTCCCGGAGCCCTCTGTGTCTGTGGGGAGGGAGTACCACGAGGGAGGCATGCCACACAGAACCTGACTTTGCCAAATCTTGGCCACATTGATTTCTGCTTGCTCTCAGATGCAAGCACATCTCTACACAGGTGAGCCTCCCCCCGCTTCTGAGAAAGACACAGCACCCAGCAGTTTCAACATCATATAGAAAGCCCTACAAGTCTTCCAACATGTAAGTCAGAGTCAACACCAAATTTCTGATTTGAATGCTAGTAGAAAATATATTTATTTATTTATTTTTGTTTTTTTGAGACAGGGTTTCTCTGTATTGTTTTTTAAGCTCTCCTAGAATTTGTTCGAGGTTGGCCTCAAACTCACAGAGATCTGCCTGCCTCTGCCCCCCGAGTGCTGGGATTAAAGCATGAGCCACCAACACCCTCGAAAATAGAATTTAAATGTAGCTTGATTCTTCACAAATACTGATTATGTATTTCCATACTGTCTTTTATTGATTAATATTGAATTCGTTCAGTTCATCTTGACCGTTACTCAGTGTTCTATTTCTAAGAATATTAATCTGGTTTGGAAAATATTAAGTAAATACAACATGCACGGGGCAGAGAACAGAGATAATGTAAGGCAAATGGGAAGGGACACACTAGAGTCACTGTCAGTCACAGCTTAAACAATCCCCTGGTTCCAGATCTCAGCTCTGCCACCTAATGGCAAGCACGTCCTTCTTCGTCTTCTCTGGGCTTGTGAAGACAATGGCGACCATGTGGCAGCACATACTCCTCTGGATTACGTGGATTACGAGGCTGGGTCTAGCACAGGACACACCTTTGATGGCTCAGTGTGCTCTGAGCAGGTGACCATCTGGATACCTAGAGAAACCCTGGCACGCTGACCGTTTTCCTGGTAACTCATGAGATTTCCAACTTGGACGTCAAGGAGCCATGGAAGAATAAGAGGGACGAGTGATCTGTCCATCCCTCCCGCTGCCCACATTCGTGACAACAAGCTGAAGAGTCACTGGCCCTGGAGCGGTTGGAGAGGCGAGGCCAGTGTGACTCTGGAAGCCTGATTGTCCCACAGCCCCTCTTCACCATGCTGGCTGCTCTCACACGTTAGCTCACCCGCTCACCTTCCAGCCTCTCTCTCTCCACTCTGGCCCCGCAGGCACCGCTCCATGCAGCTCTGCACGCTGCGTTCGGCTTCTGAAACTCAATGTTGACGATAGGAAACTTGGAAATGTGTCAAACCATGATGAGAGGCATAGCAAATTATAAGACCCCAAAGACAATCAATGAAGACCCACAGACAATTCAGAAAGGGACTTAAAGAATTTTATCCATTGAAAAAAGTAGGGAAACAGATGAAAATGAGGAGAATTTTAACTACAGGAATGTTTAAAATAAACATGCATACACCCACAAGAACTGGGAACTACAGTGTCTGGAACTGGGAACCCACGGAATGGATTCAGTAGAAGCTGGCCAGAAGAGACTTGTGAAGGAGACTGGATCGACAAGCTAGAGAAGGGAGTGAAAAACAAGAAGAGTTTAAGAGACACGGGGAGCCAGGCAGATGAGCACACTCGTGCCTGAGGCCCACATGCAGAGACGAGGTGGAGAAGGCAGTAAGCAGGAGGTGTGGAAACAGTGAGACTCAAAGAGCCCCGTGTACCCAGAGAGGGCGAATGTGGGGGGCCACACCCAGGCGCACTACAGTCCAACTGCTGAAGGCCCACCAGAGCCTCTCACCTTGAATAACCATTGCCTTTCTGGATATACCAGACAATTTACTAATATCCTATAAAGTGTAATTCCTGACATTTAGTTTTAAAAATCCCTTTAATGAAAACATTTTGTGGAATGCCTATTTTGTTGTTGTTGTTGTTTATGACATGCTATGAACCCCTGTGTTTAAAGCTAGGATCTAGGTTAGTTCTGTTTGCTGTGTGAACACACTACAGACGGCTTCTCCAGATTCACTGGAGTCAGGCGGGCGTGACCGTGTTGCCTGCTGTCAACAAAGGCTCTGCTTCTCACTTCCCTGCTCCGCTGAATTGAAACACCCACAGAGCCGGTGGTAGGCCTCGGCACATGACCACAAACATGCTTCTAGCCTAATTTTGAAGTTACTAGTAAGGTGCAAATACTTGTTTAAGATGGTCTTGAATTGCCAGGAGGTGGTGGACACACCTTTAATCCCAGCACTTGAGAGGCAGAGGCAGGCAGATCTCTGTGAGTTCAAAGCCAGCCTGGTCTACAAAGCAAGTTCCCGGAGAGCCAAAACTGTTACACAAAGAAAATTTGTTTTGGAGAAAAAGCAAGCAAACAAAAACAACAAAACAAAAACAAAAAGACCTGGAATCTGTGAACTCTGAGACTGTGTCCCAAGGTCCCAAAAGTCCAGCAAGGGCACATACAGGCTGTGTGAAGAGTGTCGCGAAATGCACCTTTCTAGAAAGTTCAGGAAATGACCTCAGAGCCAGTCATCAAATACGTTTTCCTCATGGACTTCAAGGGGCCTGAGAAGACCACCACTTTAGAAGCAGAAAATACTTAGGTCCGTTTGATTGTCTGATAGCTTGTGACTCTGAGCCGAGAAAGTGGCCCTGGGCAGGGAGCCCTGGCGTGTGTCTAGCCTGCTGCTGCAGCTGCTTTGTCAAGGCTGGCTCCCACCTCTTGGTCTTTGTCTTCGCCTTGCTACCTTCAGAGTCCTGATGGAGAAGCAGGTGTGTCGCCAGCGCTAGCCCTCCCTGTGTGAAGAGATGTCTGAGAGGCAAGAGCCTGTGCCATCTGCTGGAAGCTGAGGGGACAGTATGGGACCTGCAACTTTGAGCACTACAGCCAAGCCCAGCAGCATGAGAAACCCTTGCCTGGAAACCCCCTGAGAGATGCATTCTATATATTCCGTATCTTGTTTCTGTTCATTTGACTTATAGCATCCTTAATAGTAAGCCACAGAGTTTGTGTGAAAAGAGGGTGAAGACATTGTCCATGGTGAGTCTGAGGGGAGACAGGAGAAACAGGGCAGGAAACTGCACCTACCACAACACTAGCCTGGGAGACCTCCTCTCCACCCCTCCTCTCCCCTCCTCCCCTCCCATCCCCTCCCTCTGCTCCTCCCAGTCTCCCCCCCCGCCCCCATGCAGCTTCGCCTGCATCCACTCCTCCTTTCTCTTCAGAAAAGGGCCGGCTTTGGAAGTCAACCATGGCCATCAGCCAGCCATGGTACATCAACTTGCAGTGAAACTAGGCGCCTCCTCTTTGATTAAGGTTGCATGGGGCAACCCGGTAGGAAGAAAAGGGTGAAGGACCAGAAAAAAGAGTGAGAGTATGGGGGAGAATGTCTTTTACTCCATGTGTTTTGAAGCCCTTGCCATGTTGTGAGCACAGGTGATGGTGTGTGGAAGTTTCTGTCCCAAGGAGGTGTGCACTCAGTGCAGACCTCTCTCCCTGGCTCCCTCAGCCTATACGCAATGCTTCTCTTCTGACATCTGCTGGCCACAAGTGGTATGGCATTGCCTCCTGTTACTCTTGCCTGCCTGATGCGTGCGTGCGTGCGTGCGTGTGTGTGTGTGTGTGTGTGTCTGTGTGTGTGTGTGTGTCTGTGTGTGTGTGTGTCTGTGTGTGTGTCTATGTGTCTGTGTAGTGGCATGTGCTTAGGGTCAGAAGAATCTGGGCAAAATCAAGCAGAAATTACCCTACACTCATTCCAATAATGCAATATTCCAGAAACATGGGCATGTTAACAGGATTGTCAAACTGCTGTTCACCAGTTCAGAATCCCTCAGTGAAAGTATGCTTTAGGACACACTTTCACTCAACTCTCAAGTGTTTACTGAACCTCTACCACATAGCCAAACTTCTCTATCTACTCCATAGGCAAGCCTTGCTCTGTCATCTACCACATAGGCAAGCCCTGCTCCATCATCTACCACATAGGCAAGCCCTGCTCCATCATCTACAACATAGGCAAGCCCTGCTCCATCATCTACCACATAGGCAAGCCCTGCTCCATCATCTACAACATAGACAAGCCCTGCTCCATCATCTACAACATAGACAAGCCCTGCTCCATCATCTACAACATAGCCAAGCCTTGCTCTATCATCTACCACATAGACAAGCCCTGCTCCATCATCTACAACATAGACAAGCCCTGCTCCATCATCTACAACATAGACAAGCCCTGCTCCATCATCTACAACATAGCCAAGCCTTGCTCCATCATCTACAACATAGACAAGCCCTGCTCCATCATCTACAACATAGCCAAGCCCTGCTCCATCATCTACAACATAGACAAGCCCTGCTCCATCATCTACAACATAGACAAGCCCTGCTCCATCATCTACAACATAGACAAGCCCTGCTCCATCATCTACAACATAGCCAAGCCTTGCTCTATCATCTACCACATAGACAAGCCCTGCTCCATCATCTACAACATAGCCAAGCCCTGCTCCATCATCTACAACATAGACAAGCCCTGCTCCATCATCTACAACATAGACAAGCCCTGCTCCATCATCTACAACATAGACAAGCCCTGCTCCATCATCTACAACATAGCCAAGCCCTGCTCCATCATCTACAACATAGACAAGCCCTGCTCCATCATCTACAACATAGACAAGCCCTGCTCCATCATCTACAACATAGCCAAGCCCTGCTCTATCATCTACAACATAGCCAAGCCCTGCTCCATCATCTACAACATAGACAAGCCCTGCTCCATCATCTACAACATAGACAAGCCCTGCTCCATCATCTACAACATAGGCAAGCCCTGCTCCATCATCTACAACATAGCCAAGCCCTGTTCCATCATCTACAACATAGATAAGCCCTGCTCCATCATCTACAACATAGCCAAGCCTTGCTCTATCATCTACCACATAGGCAAGCCCTGCTCCATCATCTACAACATAGCCAAGTCCTGCTCTGTCTACCACATAGACAAGCACTATTCCAGGCTTGTTACAAACAATAAAGGGGAATAAAATGTCTCCTGCCCTCTAGCAATTCAAAGAACATAGCTGAATGCATACTTTGTTCTCAAAAGGCATGCACGGAGACAACCATGCTGGCAGGAACAGCTCCATGTGTGCAGCTGTGGGAACGGATGAGCAAATCCTACAAAGACTCCAGCCATCCCAACAAGTGGCAGGCAGAAGGGTGAGCTGCAGGGGACTTTGGTGATAGAGAGATGGAGACCCCAGATTCCATAAATAGCACGGCCCTGGAAGAGGTTCAGTAGGAAAGAAGTTTCTGAGAATAGCCACATGCACCAGAACTCTAGGTGGTGTTTGGAAAGCCATTTTCCACATTCACTGTGAGCTCCTCTCCAGGAGCATCAGCTGCCTCAGCAGAATGGTTTGTCACCTTTGGGGCCCTGCTGCCTAAGAGGCCCAATGTTCCACACGTGCCTGAGAGAAACGCATGCTCTGCTGTTGCAGCACACAGTGATCTCTACGTGACAAGAGGGTCTGCTGCTGCTGCAGGTGCCTGTCATTGTAGCTTTCCGTCTGGTTATATGAAGTGCTAAGAGGACTGCAGAAGCATTAGTTTGCATAGCTCTTTTTTGGGTTCTGTCAGGGTACCCCATGTGTTTGGAAGCGTTGTCATTTGGTGAACTTATATCTCTTCTACCTCTGTGTGGGGTAGAGTGTTCCCGGTAACTTTTTGCCCTGATGTTCACTTTATCTGAGTCATTCAATCCTTTTTTATATATAATTTTTTATTTACATTAGAAAAAAGCTTGCTTCACATGTGAATCCCAGCTCCCTCTCCCTCTCCTCCTCCCTTGCCCTTCTACCAGCTCCCAGCCCCCCATCCAATCCCCACACATTCCCCAGGGAGGGTGAGGCCCTCCATGGTGGATCTCCAAAGTCTGTCATTTCATCCAGAGCAGGGCCTAGGCTCTCTCCCATGTGTCCAGGCTGAGAGAGCATCCCTCCATGTGGAATGGCTCCCAAAGTTCATTCGTACATCATGGTAAATATTGATCTACTACACAAGGCCCCAGAGATTTCTGAGTCCCCTCACTAACATCCTCATTCACGGGGTCTGGATCAGTCCCATGCTGGGTTCTCAGCTATCACTCTGGGGTCCATGAGCTCCCCCTTGTGCAGGTCAGCTGTCCCTGTGGGTTTCACCAGCACAGTCTTCACCCTTTTGCTCATCATTCCTCCATCTCTGTCACTAGGTCCCAGGAGTTTAGTTCAGTGTTTAGCTGTGGGAGCCTGCCTCTGCCATGGGATTGTAGGCTGGCACTCCCCAGATCTATATCTAAAATCTATATATGAGAGAGCACATGCCATGTTTCTCTTTTTGTGACTGGGTTACCTCACTCAGGATGGTTTCTTCTAGTGCCATTCATTTGCCTGCAAATTTCAAGATTCCATTTTCTCTATCCACTCTTCAGTTGAGGGGCATCTAGGTTGCTTCCAGGTTCTGGTTATTACAAATAATGCTCTTATGAACATAGTGGAACAAATGTCCTTGTTGTATGAATGTGCATCTTTTGGGTGTATGCCTAAGAGTGGAATTGGTGGGTCTTGTGGTAGACTGAGTTCCATCTTCCTGAGGAATCTCTGTATTGATTTCCAAAGTGGCTGTACGAGTTGGCACTCCCACCAGCAGTGGAGGAGTGTTCCCCTTTCTCCACATCCTCTCCAGCATAAACCATCATCGGTGTTTTTGATTTTAGTCATTCTGACAGGAGTGAGATGGTATCTCAGAGTTGTTTTGATTTGCATTTCCCCAATGGCTAAGGATGTTGAGCACCTTAAGTGTCTCTCAGCCATTTTAGACTCCTCTATTGAGAATTCTCTATTTAGTTCTGTACCCCATTCTTTAATTGGATCCTTTGGTGTTTTGGAAACTTGCTTCTTGAGTTCTTTGTAAATTTTGGAGATCAGCCCTCTGTCAGATGTGGGGTTAATGAATATCTTTTCCCACTCTGTGGGGTACCTTTTTGTCTTGTTGACTGTGTCCTTTGCATAACAGAAGTTTCTCAGTTTCAGGAGGTCCCATTTATTAATTGTCAATCTCAGTGTCTGAGCTACTGGCGTTATGTTCAGGAAGCAGCCTCCTGTACCAATTCGTTCAAGAGTACCTCCACTTTCTCTTCTAACAGATTCAGTGTGGCTGGATTTATGTTGAGGTCTTTGATCCATTTGGACTTAAGTTTTGTGCATGGCGATAGACATGGATCTATCTGCAGTCTTCCACATATCAGCACCATTTGTTGAAGATGCTTTCTTTTTTCCATTGTATAGTTTTAGCTTCTTTGTCAAAGATCAGGTGTTCATACGTGTATGGGTTAATATCGGGGTGTTCAATTCAATTTCATTGGTCTTCCTGTCTATTTTTGTGCCAATACCAAGCTGTTTTCAGGACTACAGCTATATAATAGAGCTTGAATTCAGGGATGGTGATGCCTCCAGACGTTGCTTTGTTGAACAGGGTTGTTTTGGCTGTCCTAGATCTTTTGTTTTTCCATATAAAGTGTGAAGAATTGTGCTGGGGTTTTGATGGGGATTGCATTAAATCTGTATATTGCTTTTGGTAAGATTGCCATTTCTTTTTTTTTTTTAAGATTGCCATTTCTACTACATTGATCCTACTTATCCAAGAGCATAGGAGATCCTTCCATTTCCTGGTGTCTTCTTTAATTTCTTTCTTTAAAGACTCAAAGTTCTTGTGATACAGGTCTTTCACTTGTTTGGTTAGCGTTACTCCAAGGTATTTTATGTTGTTTGTGGAAATTGTAAAAGGTGATGTTTCTCTGATTTCTTTCTCAGTCCTTTTATTGTCTGTATATAGTAGGGCTACTGATTTTCTTGAATTGATCTTGTATCCTGCCACTTTGCTGTAGGTACTTATCAGCTGTAAGAGTTCCCTGGTAGAGTTTTTCGGGTCACTTATGTAAACTATCATATCATCTGCAAATAGTGAAAGTTTGACCTCTTCCTTTCCATTTTGTATCCACTTGATCTCCTTTTGTTGTCGTATGGCTCTGGCTAGAACTTCAAGTACAATGTTGAAGAGGTATGGAGAGAGTGGACAGCCTTACCTTGTTCCTGATTTTAGAGGAATTGCCTTGAGTTTCTCTCCATTTAGTTTGATGTTGGCTATTGGTTTGCTGTATATAGATTTTATTATGTTTATGTATGTTCCTGTTATCCTGGATCTCTCCAAGACCTTTATCATAAAGGGATGTTGGATTTTGTCAAAGGCCATTCAAGCCTTTTTTAAAAGTCATGCCAGAATGGGCTGTCTTCTACTTCTTAACCTCCTGACAGCATTATGTTCAAAGTGTTTTCCCACAAACCGCATTATCACTATGTCAGTGAGTCCATTCTGACAGTCTCTGTCTGGTCCCTGTTGAGACTATATTACGTACCTGGTAGTTATTAATAGCAGAAGTTATACCTGGCATTTTATTATTTTCTTTTCAGTCTTCTTGTCTCCTGTTTTCCATTTCCTATCCACCTGTCGGTTGCTCAAACATTATATATTTTACTTTGCTTTCTCTATAATGTTTTCCACTATATATTTCTGTAGTTTAATTACTTATTAATATTTCCTAGTATGAATAAACATTAACTATATCATTTTTATTGTTGAAGTATTATCTCAGACACAGAAAGGCACAGCAATGTTAGAATTTTTACTTTCAACTGTCAGTCATTTTAAAAAGTGGGGAATGTTAGGTGTGGTGTTGTGGGCCCAGCACTGGGGAGGCAGAGGCAACAGGGTCTCTATGAGACTGACCTAATCTGCATAGTGAGTTCCAGTAGCTACACAGTGAGATCCTGGGATGAAAGGCATGTAGGACTGTGCCTGGCTAAGAATTCTCTTAACTTGGTCAAAGAAATGGCTCAGCCATTAAAGGCTAGGCTCACAACCAAAAATATAAGAGTTCTTCTAACCCAAGTGTCCTTGAGTTTTTTGGTCCTAGGTTTCCATTGATCTAAGAATATCCTCAAGGATGTTTTGTTGTGCATAGGATTCTGGTTGCATTCTTTCAGTGTTGACAATGGTGCCACCACTTGCTGGTGTCTGTGCTCCTGGTGTCACTCATCACCTGTTTGTCATGCACTCCTTCTCTCCCACTATTTCCCAGACAGTTTCTGGTCTTTAACTTTGGACTTTGGTTGTGATGCTCATGGAGACAGATGCTTTAGAGGTTCATCCTGCTCAGGGTCCTCAAGCTTCTTGAATCTGTTAAGTTTATGTCTTTTACAAATTTTGAGGAGATTTTAGTAATTATTTCCTCCATTTCTCCCTGGATTGACACTCTTTTTCTTTTTCCCTGAGACTCCACACATTTTAAGGCGTTGACCACCTTTGAGTCTTCTGGTGGTTGCTTTATGCCACTGCCCGGCTGAGGTGGACTCTTCTGAAGAGTGTTGCACACATATTACATGCGTGGTTAATAAGCTTAAGGATGGAGGGAGACCACTACTGTGCAAAAGCTTCCTAAGCCTGCCGAGCATGCACTGACAGGTGGGGACCACGTGTGGGCTGCAGACTTCTCACCTTGGGAGACTCTCCCTCTGGTGTCCCCAAAGGGGACTTCACTTTCCAGAGTGGGGAGGTCTAGGTTAAGTTTCTTTCCCAAGTCCTTGTCCCTCTTACCACATTTTTCCCTGCCAGGGAGACCCTGTAGTCCAGGGGTCAGGCTGCCTCCACTCTAATTTCACTTCTTCAGCATAGTAACTATGTGACCGTGGACTGTACCTTCACCTGAGGTCCAGTTTCCAACTGTGAAGTAGGACAGGCAAGACAGAGCCTAGTGCTTGTGCAATCACTGGGAGGAGTCTAAGACAGCTTTGTGACTCCCACCCTTCCTTCTCTGTTATTTTATCCACACAACAGCCATCATCATCATGATCATAACAACAACAATAATAATGATAATGAGCTTTAAGGGAAAGTCACATCAAGTCACTTTTCAACTCAGCTGCATCCTTTACAATGGACTTGCCACCCCTCTGTGGCTGACCCAACCCCTACTGCCTCAGTTTCCTCTCCTGCCATTTTCCTTGATGACTACTTATCTCTTCAGTACTCCAAGCATCACCTGCCCCAGGACCTTTGAGTATACTCTTGAATATAATGATCTTTCCCCAGATAGAGATAGCACAACGTGTGGTTGAAAAGACCCTACATTTGCCAAATATAGCTTATGTAGAACTATTCATAATTTCTACACTCCTGCAATATATTGAAAATTTAAGCACATTAGAATTTTTAAATATGAAATTCAGTCCTTTTTTTGCCAACACAGTCTGAGGAAACCTTTCATACATATATGAATCCTCATGATATCAGCCCTATATATGTAGGGACAACTTCTGTGACTTTGTATATGATGAGACTAAAACACAGAAAAAGAAATGTGGCCAAGGTCACATGGTATACTGAGTCAGTATTCAAACCCAGGCAGTGCATGCCTGTTTCTCTTGACCTTATGAAATGCTTATAATACTTGTATCTTATTATAAGCATGTTATGTATAAGTATCTGTATTATTTTCAGCCCTTCAAGTCCTTCAAATCTCTACGTCAGAGAAGCATCCCGAGTTCCGCAGATGCCTCTTGTCTCCTCTTGTGGCGTCCTTACCACCGCCCACATCACACACTTGCTTGTCTTCTTGTTGATCTGGTGATAACAGAACGCTTGCCTCAGGCACACTTTGAACACTGAATGAGCCGATGCGGGTACTTGAGAACTCAAATGTTAGCCAGTCCTTCGTTCTCATTATTCATTTCAAGGACACGAGGAGAAGCAGAGCCCAGCCGGACTCTCTGTGCACTGGCGGAAGAAAGCTGGTGGCTCTGTCAGTGACACACTCAGCACACGCTTCTGGACACAGCAGAATGAAGGGTTCAACACAGCCACACTTCAGCTTTAGAAAAGAGTTCCCCAGGGAGGTGTGGGGCTTAGTTACAAATGGCAAGGCACCAGAGATACTGCACATTCAGGAGTTACCATGCCTTTAATATTGGTCCGCACGGAGCTTACATCCCACATAGAAACGTGCAGTAAACTTTTTGCTTGTATGTGTTTCTGTGTGTTCTAGTATGTAAAGGTCAGAAAGCAGTCTGGAATGTTGTTCCTTAGGCGTTGTCCACCCATTGGCTTGTTTGAGACAGGGTCGCTTATCAGCCTGTATTACGCCAATTAGACAAGGCTGTCAGCCTAGGGAGCCTCCTGGCTCTGCCCCTCTAGCACTGGGATGTACTTATCTGTCACACCTGGCTTTTTACATGGGCTCTAGTGATCAAATGCAGGTCCTCATCATTTCACAGCAAATCATTTACTGATCGATCCACCTCCCCAGCCCTGGGTTTTGTTTGTTTTGTTTTGATAAAAAGGTCTCACTTTGTGGCCCAGGTTGGCCTGAGCCTTACTAATGTAGCTCAGATAGCTTCAAACTCATGGCAATCCTCCTGCCTCACCTTTCCAAGTGCTGTGATTACAGACATGAGCCATTACACCTGGCTCATAGGCTTTGAAAGTCCCATAACTCCAGAGTATAAATAGGTATTATCCTTGTTTCTCCAAATAGGAAACCGAGGTTGAATGGTGAAACAGTCAGTCAATGAGAGTGAAACCTGCTGGATGCAGACTGGAAATCTTCCACATTCAAATTCTGCTACTCTGCTAGGCCACATAAGTACCAACGTGTAAGCTGTTAAGACTAACAGTATTTGACAATGCACACAAATTGAAAGATATAAATTAATTTAGCTTGGCAGTAATCACCTATTTTCTCTCTTCTAATTGTAGTTTCGTTCCAGGGACTTTAAAGATATAGCAGTAGGACATACAACAATTAGAAGAGTAGATGATAGATAGATAGATAGACAGACAGATAGACAAATGCAACAAACATTCAGAAAGGGCCTACCTTCAAAGAGCCTACAGTCTAGGTTACTTGAGAAATCAAATAGTAAGCACACACAGGTCATCTTGATGTCTGAGCTTTGCAAGAGCTTCTGCATCACTAAAGCAGGATAGTCACATAATACACCCCCGTCTCCTTCCTCTCGTTCAGGAGACTTCTTCCTGAGCAAGGCATCAGCCTCTGGATGTCTGGTCATACAGCTCTTCCTCAGTGGGGGCCAGGAGAGGAACATAAAAGTCATCATGGTTGACAGATGTAGATCTTAAGTCAGAACCAAGCTGACAAGCTGACTGTCACCTACAATTACAGTCATTGGAATGTCTTGTACATTTGGGGGATATAACAGAGAGTGCTACTTCACAACTGTGCCAGCCCAAGGTCTCTGCATTGCTCCATCCACAACTCAAGCTCAGTTGTGCAGCAGCTGTGTTCAGAGGTAGCAGGTGCAGCTGGGCCTTTGCGGAGACGGACAGGTGTCTCTCTTGAGAGCAAGGTGTCTCTTGTAGGAATGGCAACGTCTTATTCTCGCAAAAGCTACTGGATTATTAATTGGCCCAAGCTCAAGTTACACATTTGATCATATAATTATCCATTACATAAAAATTATGCCACTGAAGACCAGTCTCAAGTCCACACTGAAGATGGTCTAGGACTGTCCTTGCCTATTTCCTAACAGTCTAAGCACACTTGACACCTCATGGACAACAGTTCTACTGGGGCCATTTTTCCTAACTCAAGTCATGACAATAGTCTTCTTCTCACAATTCCAGTGTCATTTATGCTACTTGCTCTATCAAAGCCTCATTCTCTCCTCTTCTTCCCCAGGAATAAACTAAAGCATCTCCAACACTTATTTAACCAGATTAACATTTTACTTGGGCTAAAAAAAATCAAAACCAGTTTATTGTTTTCAAAAGACAGAAGAGAATAATTCTTTAAAATACACAATTCCTGAGTTGGGCATGGTGGTGTGCACATTTATTCCCAGATACTCAGGGGCTGAGGTAGGTGAACAATTTGATTCCATAAACTCAAGGTCAGCCTGGGCAACACAGGAAGCCTCTAACTCATTGAAAAAAATCACAATTGATCAAAACAACATCACCTCCTAGAAGAGAAGAATTTTTTCAGTCTGCTAATAGTTCAACAAATATGTATTATAGGCCTAATATAATCCCAACTCTATTCTTGGACTAGGAGAATGACAAAATTCTTGTTCCAGAGGCTTGCTTTTCTTTTTTTTTTTTAGGAAGGTTCTCTTCATTTAGAGATAAAGTGACAAGTAATGGCTGTAGTTTCAATGTTTCTTTACAGTTTCACAACCCTTGAGAATCAAGTTGGGCGTGGTGAAACAGAGAGGAGGGAATCCCTGCAAGCTTAAGACTAGCCTGGTCTACATAGTAAGTTCCAGGTGAGTCTGGCCTACATAGTGAGACCCTATCTCAGAAAAAGAAAAGCCTGCCTTACCCTGCAAGTACCCTGTTTCTGCTTGGGACATCATGGTCAGAGTAGTTTACTCTGTCGCCAGCCATGAACATTTGCTTATTCTTCTGGCATGTGACTGACAACCTGGCTAAGTAGGATGAGGAATGCCAACAATAGCAATATTAATTAACCATATAAACCCCTACATTCTTCATTCCATTTTCAATAATCCTGTCCCCCTGTAAAGAGGGAACTGTGATCTACAGTAAAATCACTTATGTGATGTCATTCTGTCAACAGTGACAACACTGAGATTTTAAACCAAGTAAGCTCTTTATTTACACACCAGAGCAATGAGCACTCAAAAATACTTACTGAATTGCGAATTCACTAAAACAGGACTATATAGAGCCTCAAATATAAAACAAAATCTCAAAAATTCAATTGAATATAGAACTTTCAAAAGATACATAATTTTATGTGCATGAATGTTTTGTCTGCATTTGTGTATGTCCACAACGCTTGTTCCTGCTGCTCAGAATAGAACTTTGGATCCTTTGGAACTGGAGTCTTGAAGGGCTGTGAGCACCATGTGGCTGCTGGGAATCTAACCAAAGCCCTCTGTGAGAGCAATGAATACGGTTAGCACTAGGCAACCTCTCCAGTCTTGCTTTCATTTATTTTGACAGTTTGTCTTCTGTTTGCTGTTTTTTGAGACAGGGTTTCTTTTTGTAGCCTTGGCTGTCTGGAACTCACTCTGTAGACCAGGCTGGCCTCGAATTCACAGAGATCTGCCTGCCTCTGCCTCCCAAGTGCTGGGATTAAAGGCGTGCATCACCAATGCCTGGATAACGTGATTATTGGCACAGTTTGAGACTAATATCAATTAGGTTTGTTAATTTTTCTATTGATTGTCCATGTTCTTCATTCTAATTTTTATCTTCCTCTCCCCACCCCTGCTTTATGCAGTTTTAACAGCATTTTATAGAATCTTATTTTCTCTTCTTTTAATATTTTTATTAAGTCCTTGAGAATCTCACAAGTAAACACTGTATTTTAACCAAATTTATCACCATTCCTCTCCTAACTCCTCCCAAACATATCCCTCCCAACTTTGTGTCCTCTTTTATTTCTTTCTTTTTATAACCCACTGAGTGTAATTTGTGTCACCCACATACTCATAGGTAGAAGGCCATTCAAAGAGCATGGCCACATTCATAAAGAAAACGGCCTCTCTTTCCCCCCAAACCATTAAACAGCCTCACTCTGTGTTGGAATGTCAACTGGCTTCATATTATACATATCTTGTGCAGGCAACCCACTGCTGTGAGTTCAGGAACAGAGCAGTGCTGCTACACCAAGATTCCGTTTTCTTCTGATCATCTCTGACCTCTGGCTGATAGGGTCTTTCTGCTCCTTCTTCCATGATGGGTGTTGTAGGGAAGGGAAGTGATGTAAGGTTCCAGGTGCGGCTGATCAGTCCACTCACACGTATTCTCTGCACTTCAATCAATTGCCAGTCTCTCTCACCAGATCCCCAGAACTGGAGTTATGGATGGCTGTGAACTGCTATGTGGATGCTGGAAATCAAACCTGGGTCCTCTGAAACAGCACTCGGGGCTCTTAATGACCAAGCCATCTACCCAGCCCTTCCTCTCCTCTTTGAAGCATATCAATTACACAGCTTTTAAAATTCCCCCCAAGGTGACCCAGAACTGGCAGTACACATTTAAAGCAAATCCAAGTCCATGTCAAACAGCAATTTGTTACTTTATCACATGTAAGCACATGTATAAACCAAGAATTCCCAATCGCCCTGGTTTTTATATCATCTCGCTTATACATAAATTGTCATTTTGTAAATTGTTGCTAGTATCTGAACAAATTATTATCTGTTAGGTAAATTAACAAGACAATTTTTAACTTTAACTCCACTTATTTCTTCTCTAATGCTCACATTTTCTTTTCACAGATTTTTGTCCCCCTCACCCCCCCATCATCATTCTCTCTGGAGAATTTCCCTTTAAGTTTTCAAACATGGCATTTCTACCAGTGACAAATTCCCTCTGCTTTTGTTTTTCTGGTGCAGTATTTCTGGCAAACTCTTGGAGAATGCTTTTGCAGAAGCTTAAGTTGGTGGGTTCTTCCCCCTTGACACTTCTCTCGGGCCTTGGATGATCCGAGAAAACAGGCAGATTTATCTTTACTCCTCGATAACGATGGGTAAAATCCCCCTCTGGCTTCTTTCCAGACTTTCTGACTTCTGTCACTTTAGTATGAGGTACACCACTGCAGTTTTGTTGTTACTGCTGTTAGTTTTGCATCGGACATTAACCCTGCATGGTGTTTCCTGAACCCCTTACATTCACGCCTGGCTGTTTCCCTTTTTGCTCTGTTTGTCAGTGTTGCTTTACAGATTTCTTCTTTTCTTTCTTTTTCTCCTCCTGACACCACCTCTCTACACAACAAAGGATGTTTCACTATAGTTTGAATTTTTATTACTTGTAAGAATGAGTATTTTTCATGTTTCCTAGCCGTTTTATTTCTTCTTTAGAACTGCATAGTTTAAGTGTACCTATTAAAATTAAGACTGGAAAATAGAGAACAATAAACTATTAAAATTCTTGGCCCTTGGTATTATTATCCAAGTTATGTGACCCACAAGAGACACTCTATGTTACTTCACATTCACCTGGTGAACATGTCATTTGCTTAGACTATTCTACAAGTTTGTGTCATTGGGAGGGAGTAGCTGGTGAGTGTATGCTGCACACCCTGTTGTTGAGCACAGCATTGCTATTCACGCATAAGATTAGTATGCAGAACCGTTACACTCAGACTGACTGCAAACTTACTCAAGTTCTGTGTCCAGATCTCAGTGCAGCTACCAAAAAGGGAGCGGGAGAGCTTGGAAGGCATTCAAAGGAGCCATGAAGTTGATTAAAGCGTTTGAAAAGTAAGCGCTGAAAGGGAAGGTTAAAAGAAATGTGATTACTCAGGCTTGAAAACAAGTGAAGGCTGAAGAATGAATTAATAATGGAATTCTAATAAAGAAAACTCTTACATGGTAGATGGTGACTGGCTGTTTTCTAAATGTGTTAAGAACAGACGAAAACATCTGTACTTCAGCATACACAGTTCAGCTATATATAAAGAGAGACTTCCCCAGAGCATTAATAAGATTTTCTTAGCACCAGAGGCATTTACATGACAGTAAATTTGATGTCCATGAAGGTGTGAATAAACCTTCAGGTCACTGGATTACCATACGATTCATTAATGTTATAAGAATGACTATTGAACCTCCAGGGATCCACAAGGATGACCTCAACTAAGAATCTAAGCAATAGTGGAGACACTACCGTAAATGCCCTACCCCTATAATGAGATTGATGACTACCTTAACACCATCATAGAGCCTTCATCCAGTAGCTGATGGAAGCTGAAGCAGAGATTCACAGCTAAGCACTGAGATGAACTCCTGGAATCCAGTTGTAGAGAGGGAGGAAGGATGAGCAAAGGAGTCAAGCAAAGGGAAACCCACAGAAACAGCTGACCTGAGCAAGTGGGAGCTTATGAAAAGGGACTGTCTCTAACTCTTTCACTGGCTTTTGGGACCCAACCCCTCCTACTGGGTCTCCTTGCCCAGTGTTAATACAAAGGGAGGCACTCAGTCTTACTGCAACTTGATATGCCATGTTTTATTGATACTCGTAGGAGAACTGCCCTTTCCTGGATGGAGATTGGGGGATGGGAGGGGAGGGGGAAGAGGGACTGGGAGAGGAGGATGTGGGGAGGCTGGGGCTGGGATGTAAAATAAATAGATGAATAATTAAAAAAGAGTTGCTGTAGTCATGATGTCTCTTCACAACAATAGAACGGTGACTAAGAGTAGATTTGGTTTGTTCTTGTTTTTCTGATTCTTTAAAATTCATCATTAGCCAGGTGGTGGCGCACGCCTTTAATCCCAGCACTTGGGAAGCAGAGGCAGGTGGATCTCAGTGAGTTTGAGGCCAGCCTGGTCTACAAAGTGAATTCCAGGACAGCCAGGACTATTACAGAGAAACCCTGTCTTAAAAAAGAAATCATCGTTAAGTCATTTATAGGAGATTTCTCTGATATATTTTTAGTGTAGGCATTTAGAGCTATAAATTGCCCTCATAGGACTGCTATCATTGCATCACACAGGATTTGGTATATTTTCACTTTCAGTTAGTTCTAGGGTTTTTAAATTTACTTCTAGATATTTGCAGTGACCTATTAATCATTAAATAGTATGCTATTTACTTTCCATGAGCTTATGTGTTTTCTGTAAGTTTTTCCTGTTATTTCTTGCTTTATTCAATTGTAGTCAGATAAAATACAAGGAGTTATTTTAATTTTCATATATTTGTTGAAACTTATTGTGTACCAATTCAAGGCCTATTGCCATGGACTTTAGAGAAGAATGTGTATTCTGTGGTGTTTGATTGGAATGTTGTGTAAATATCTATAAGGTTCATTTACTCTATGATGTTATTTAATTCCAAGGTTTATCCATTTAATCTTTGTCTGGATGATTTGTCTATTAGTGAGAATAAGGGCATCATATGTTGTTACTATGTTGGGATTAATTTTTGATCTATTGTCTAGTATCACTTGTTTTATGACATTGGGTTCATCTATAATCAGGTCATTTATGTTTAGAATTGTAATATACTCTTAATGGATTGTTCCCTTAGAATGGAATGACCCTCTGTCCCAATTAGTATTGCTATTACTGTGATGAAACACCATGACCAAATGCAAATTGGGAGGAAAGTGTTTATTTGGCTGACACTTCCACATCGATGATTGTCATTGGAGGAAGTCATGACAGGAACTCTGGGAACTGGAGACTGGAGATGATGGAGAGGCCATGGAGGAGTTCAGCTTGTTCTCCACAGTAGGTTCAGTCTTGGTTCTATCCACAAAGGACTGGGACCTCCCCCATCATTCACTAACTAAGAAAATGCCCTACAGGCCTGAGTACAGCCTGATCTTATGGAGGCATTTTCTCTCAGTTGACATAACTGACGCACCTCTTTTTTTCTTGTAACCAGATTTGATTTGAAGTCTGTTTTGATAGGATTTACAACAGTAATGCCAGCTTGTTTCCAGTTCCACTTGCTTAGAGAACCTTTCTCCATACTTTCATCCTGTGATACTGTCTGTCTGTGATGGTGAAGTGTTCCTGGGGCAGCAATGGAAAGATCCTGTTCTCTCATCCGATTTGCCAGTCTGTGACGCTTGATAAGGGGCACGAGAAAGTATTTAGGATTATTATGAGAGGTGTACATCAGCTTCTGTTGATTTGTTAATTCTTTAGCCTTTGTATTTTTTAGTCTTCTCTCTTCCTTTCTTTCTCTCTTCCTTTCTCTTTCTTTCTTTCTTCCTTCCTTCCTTTTTTTCTTCCTTCCTTCCTTTCTCTCTTCCTTCCTTCCTTCCTTCCTTTCTTTCTCTTTTTTTTTGAGACAGAGTCTCTCTACATAACTCTAGCTGTCCTGGAACTCACTGCATAGACCATGCTGGCCTCAAACTCACAGAGATCCACCTGCCTCTGGCTCCCAAGTACTTAATAATTGGGTTGACATTGTTCATTTTTCTCCTGTAGCCTTGGATGTATTTTTCTTTCCCTTTATACTGAAGTATTCATAATTGTATCCTCTGTACAGTTGTCTTGGTAATTATAAATTTCTTTGACCTGGTTTTTAATCATAGAAAGCTTTTCTCTCTCCTTCAATTATGATAGACAGTTTTGCTGGGTATGTTAGCCAGGTCTGGCAGTAGTGATCTTTCAGAACTTGAATACATCTTTCCAAGCCCTTCTGACTTTTATGGTTTGCATTGAATTGTCAGCCATTATTCTGATGAACCTGTCTTTATATGTGGGTTGGTTTTTCTGTCTTGCAGCTTTTAATATATCTTCCTTGCTCTATATATTTCATTATTCTAACTATAAGATGATATGTAGTTTCTTCTCTGATCCTGTTTGATGTTCTGTGTGCTTCTTTTATCTGGCATTTCTTTCCCTAGATTTGAGCAAGTTTTCCTATTATTTTATTAAAAATTTTTCTATGCATTTGGCAAGAAGTATTTCTCCTTTTACATCTCAATCTCACAGGCCATGCGTGTCCCCATGGTCTCCCATGTTCTGTTCATTGTTTTAAATTTATCACTCACCTTAACTATGTAATCCAATTCCTCTACCTTGTCTTCAAGCCTGGTAGTCTGTTCTCCACATGAATAATCTATTAATGATTTTTATTTGACTTATTGAACTTTTCATTTTAGTCATTTCAGTTTACTTACTTATTAGAAGATGTATATGAGAACATCTTCATTTTTGCTCTAAGTTACACGAAGTAGCAAAATAAATCCACAAAAAAGTAATGGAATGATTATCAAAATGGGAGGCAAGAAATGGCAGTAAATGTTTGTGGGAAAAAGAGAAAGGCAAATCGTATCTTTTAAAACATTTTTGCTATTTTTGAGAATTTTACACATATATACAACTAAATATGACAACATGTCACCCTTACTTTCTGTCTAAGTCCTTACACATACCCCCCAACAACATGTCCACCTTCCAACTTCATATCCTTTCTTATAAGCCAATGAGTCTGATTAGTGAGGCCCATATGTGTACAGACATTAAGGCATCCACTGGACCATGAGAAACCTACTAGTGACCACACCCTCAAAAACAAAAAAAAGAGAGAGAGAGAGAGAGAGAGAGAGAAAGAAAAAAATCCCTTTTTGAACAGCTCTGGGGCCTGGACTTCTATTCCATCCGTGTGAAACTTTGACAGGCTTGATCTTGTACAGGTCTTGTGCAGGTACCCACAGCTGCTGTGAGTTCCAGAGTGCAATAGTCTCATCTTGTCTAAAAAACTGCATCTAGTAGCCTTTCTCCCCGTGCTCTGGGCCTTACCGTCTTTCCAAGGCCTATTCTAGGGTGTTCCCTGAGCCTTGAGAAGTGGGGTGGGTAGAAAAGATGGCCAACGTAGGGTTTAACACTCAGTCTTTGAGTCACAGCATTTTAACCAGTTGAGTCTCTGTATTATCCATTGAAAAAGGAAGCTTCTCCACCAAGGCTGTGAGCAGCTCAGGTCTATTGCTATAAACATAATTTAATTCTATTGTTTCCACATCCTGAATTTACGTTCTTATCTCACTCAGCTCTTTGTGTTCTCTTGGAATTCATTCAGGAGTCTATTCATGTCTCCTTTCCAGTCTTTGAACATATTTATAGTCATTCTCTTTGTTTTCTTTTCTAGTTTCATTGAGGGTTATTCTAGGGTTATTTTTGTACTGGGGTCCACTCACTTACAGTTCAGTCCTGGTTAAGTGCTGTTGCTATTCCTGCTGTCCATCTAGTTCACCTTCCTGCAGTGGAAGTGTTTGCGGTGTACATAGAGACTGGGTTATACTCCTGTTGGGACATTTTCTTATTTTAGATGGATGTTTAGAGCGTGAGCCCCTATTCTCAGACCTCTCCTGAGAGTTGGTTACTATCTGCAACAATAGGCACCATCCAGCAATAAACTGTGAAATAGAGTAGCAGGTAACTACAACGCAGCCACTCCTTAAGTTCCAGTTGTTTTAGGAAATAAACGAACAGCATTAGTAAAACACAGTACTAATGCATTAGCTATTGTGGATATGAAATCAAATGAGAAATCTCACATAGGAAGCAGAGGAGAAGGGGGTGGCTGAGCAGGGAGAGAAAATTTGGAAATGGGGGAAGATGTGGGAGTTTGGATGAAGGTAGACTGAAAAGTGATGGGTAAAAATATACACTCAGATAACACAACTGTCTCAGCTCCTAGGAAGTTGAGTCATGGAGATGCTAGTTAGCTTTAACTGAGGCACAGACATGCTGGTTAGCTTTAACTGGCAACTTGGCCCAACCTAGCATCACCCAGGAAGAGCCTCAATTAAATAATTGTCTAGATCAGGTTAGCTCCTGGGCTATCTGTAGGAATTTTCTTCTTCTTTTTTCTCAATATATGTTTTTATTTAAATTAGAAACGTGAATGTTTCACATGTCAGTCCCAGCTCCCTCTCCCACTCCTCCTCCCTTGTCCCTCCGCCAGTCCCCCCAACCCCCCACCCAATCCCCACATCATTCCCTAGGGAGGGTGAGGCCCTCCTTTGGGGGATCTCTAAAGTCTGTCATTTCATCCTGGACAGGACTTAGACCCTTCCCCATGTGTCCAGGCTGAGAGAATATCCCTTTATTTGGAATGGGCTCCCAAAGCTCATTCATAAACCATGGTAAACACTGATCTACTACCCAAGGCCCCACTGACTTCTGTGGCCTCCTCCCTGGCACTACATTCATGGAGTCTGGATCAGTCCCCTGTTGGCCTCTCAGCCATCAGTCTGGGATTCAAGAGCTCCCCCTTATCCAGTCAGCTGTCTTTGTGGGTTTCATCATCATGGTCTTGACCCCTTTGCTCATCACTCCTCCATCTCTGTCACTAGGTTCAAGGAGTTCAGTTCAGTGTTTAGCTATGGGTATCTGTCTCTGCTTCCATCAGTCACTGGATGGAGGTTCTAGGATGGCATATAGGGTAGTCATCAACCCTATCATCAAGTAGGGGCTATTAGTGTACTCTCTCCACTATTGCTTAGTTTGCCAGTTGGTGTTATCCTTGTAGATCTCTGGAGTTCTCACTAGTGTAATCTCTCTCCTCAAGCCTATAATGACTCAATCTATTATGGTATCTCTCATCCTGCTCTCCTCTATTCTTACCTCTACTCAACCTTCCTGCTCCCCCATGCCTTCTTCTCACATCCTCTTATCCCCCTCTCTTTTTCCTGGATCCCTCTCCCCACCCCCCATGTTCCCAATCTGCTCAGGAGATCTTGCCTCATTGCACTTCTCTGGGGTATCATGCATCTCTCTTGGGAACCTCCTTGTTTCCCAGTCACTGGCACTGGGATTGTAGGCTGACACTCCCCTGATCCATATCTAAAATCCATATATGAGTGAGTACATACCATGTTTGTCTTTTTGTGTCTGGGTTACCTCACTCAGGATGGTTTCCTCTAGTGCCATCCATTTGCCTGCAAATTTCAAGATTCCATTGTTTTTCTCTGCTGAGTAGTACTCCATTGTGTAAATGTACCACATTTTCTCTATCCACTCTTCAGTTGAGGGGAATCTAGGTTGCTTCCAGGATCTAGCTGTTACATACAATGCTGCTATGAACATAGTGGAACAGACATCCTTGTTGAGTTAATGGGAGTCTTTTGGGTATATGCCTAAGAGTGGAATTGCTGGGTCTTGTTGTATACTCAGACCCATTTTCCTGAGGAATCTCCATACTGATTTCCATAGTGGCTGTACTAGTTGGCACTCCCATCAGCAGTGGAGGAGTATTCCCATTTCTCCACATCCTCTCCAGCACAAACTGTCATTGGTGTTTTTTATTTTTGCCAAGGAATTTTCTCCTTACCCTGAGTGTGGATGTCTGCATGTCATGGGCTGAGCCCTGTCCTTTATACAGGTGAGGAAAGATAGCTGAAAGCAGGAAGGCAGCATGGGTACACTTGTTCCTCACTGCTCTTGACTGTGGATGCGATGTGACTAGCTTGAGTTTCTGCCTTGACTTCCATGAAATAATTACCATGACCTGGAACTATAAGCTGGACAACCCTCTCCTCCCCCATGTGGCTCTAAGTCCGGGTGGTTGTCATGGCAGCAGAAGTGAAACTAGAACATCCTGCAAACCAGGCAGGCCTCTGTTCTTGCAGAGATGGAGAGAAGGGGATGGGTACAAAGAAATGGGAGGAAAGGCATGGATGGCGGGGGACTGAGGAGACCTACAGTGACCTTGGGTTTGACATCAGTCAGGAATAGCTCTAGACAGAAATGAGAGCTGTGTGACAGGTTGGGACCAGAGGCTCTGCTCACTCCCTGGCCTCTGAGGGCAACCATCAGTGCGGGTTGAACTCTTACTGCATTCCCTGGCCTCTGAGGGTGCTCTCACTGGGGGGTCAAGTCTCCACGTATTCTTCAACCTCAGAGGGGGATCATTGGAGGAATAAAGTCTCAGAGGGTAACCATGAGTAAGGACTGAAGTTTTGGCACACTTCGCTAGTCTTAGAGGTAACCAAACTCTATCTCAAACTCTGGGGTTCAAGTGTTCCTTCTATTTGGACCTTTTTAGTACCTTAGAGTACATGCTCACACTTCTGTGCCTGTCTTTGGCTATAATTTTTAATTGTTCGTGTGTGTGTGTGTGTGTGTGTGTGTGTGTGCCATATATGAATGCTAACCACAATTAGGCTCACTATTTACCTGTAATTTTTCAAAGTTGTTAGTTTTAGTTAGTGTTCTTATTCTTGTCAGCACAAATACCCTTTAACCAATGGGACTATGCTACAATGGGACTACACTACAATGGGACTATGCTACAACTCAATATGGCATCCGCATGGCACTCTCATGCATGTGTCTCCCTTTCAAAGTGTCTTCTCCACCCCACAGGAGATCCTACAAGCGCCAAGATTTTCCATCATTCACAGAGAAAAACACACAGTTCAGACAAAATAATTTATTACAATATATACAGTAAATCACTGACAATGCCAAGAACCGAAACTAAAACAATCTAGATCGTTTACACTGCCCTTTCTGCCCACAAGCTTCAATCCCTTCCCTTTCTCCTCTCAACACTCACAACCTACTGCAAAGCCCTCCGAGACAGCACACTGCGCTGAGCTGGCCATGAGCAATTCCCCACTTTCCATCTTCTCAGCCTAGCTGACAGAGAATGTGACAACACCTCAACAACTCTCTCCAGGTTTTCTTGCTTCTATAACAACAAGCCATCCATTTACAATTGGAGCCACCTCTGTGCCCAAGGCTTTATTCAGCTCTTTTGTAAGGTAGCCTAAAATCATTCAACAATAACATGCTGATTTCCTAGCTTCAATAGGATAATATTACAATATAGCTGAGATTTTGCAAGTTACCTTTAATTAATTCATCAATTTTTAGTTAAATAAAAATTATTTTCTCATGGAAAACTAGCTCAAGATAAACTTTCTTCTTCCAACTAAAACGTCCAAGCACTCTTATCTTGAACCAAGGCCTTCTGCCTTAGCCTTGTCAGTGAATGATCACCAATCAGGATGCCTCAAAAGGCAACCATTGTGGCCACGTGAACACATGGGAAAGAGGACATCGGACTAATTATTTCAATGATTCCATCTCTTGAAAGCCCAGAAGATTCCCAGTGCTCAAGGTTGTCTGTACCCCCAACCGGTGTGAGCCTCCCCACTTCAGATAAATACGGTTCCCTTGATACGACCACTTTCAGGAATAAATTCCTAGGACCAGGTCCCTGTTCTCAGCTTCTGGGCATTTATCCACTTGTAAAACTGATTTTCTTTTTATTGAAAAAATCTAGAGGTATGTGTTGACAGGGTTAAGAGATTTCTTTTTTTAAAAAAAAAGGGGGGGAAGGTGGAAGATGAGAGAGGGTCAGGTAGGAAAATGACAGGAACCAGACTGCAATTAAAAAAAATAGTAATGAAGGGTTATAAACAACAATCACAAGCTAGATGAACTGAGACAGAGTACATCAGCCCACACAGGCTTCTGTGTCTGTCGGACTTTCCTGGATCTGAGTCAATTTCTCTTCTAACGCTCTAGTAGAGACTGGTAAGTGTGCCACACTGGCGTCAGATGCAAAATTTCACAGCAACGAAATTATTTTCCTCCAGCAAACCTACAATCACATGTATACGTATTTTATCTGAATGGGTAAAATTTACAACTGGCCAATTTCCCCCTTATACCACAGAATGGGTCTAGAGGGAAATAACAAATCCAGACCTGCCAAGTCTACAACAGAAGGCAGGATTCAAGCAAAATAGGCGTGGCAAAAGACAGCCACAGCCAACAGGATGATGCCATTGATGTTTACCACCGTCCTCCACAAAGGCTGCTCAGATGTGTCTGTCATCTTCAGCTTCATGGCTTCCTCCTCTTCCTTAGTCATCTTTGGTCCTTTGTCCTGGTCGAGGCCACAGAACATGTCATATGCCCTCCTGAAACATCCTTTCTCCTTTTGGGGAGCCTCTGTGTCTACAGAAAGAAATAAAAGGAGCATTCGCTACAGGTCTGAAACAGTGGTTCTTAGCCTTCGTAATGCTGCAACCCTTTGGTACAGTTCATCATGTTGTGGTGACCCCCAGACCATAAAATTATTTTCAATGTTACTTCATAACTGTAATTTTGCTACTGTTATGAACTGTAATGTAAATATCTGATATGCAGATGGTCTTAGGTATCCCCTGTGAAAGGGTCATTGACTCATAAAGGTTGAGAACTACTGGACTCTGGACTAGAAAGAGTTTTCAGGGAAGATGGAATACCACAGAACATTTACCATTCTATAGTAGTATCCCAGTTCTCGTTTTCAGGAATGGAAATTGAATACAATGTTCAAAATATGAGACAGTGTTGAACTGGATTCTGTAGTTTTATCTCTTCCAGGACCAATAAAAATGTGCTTTGATTTGGAATAGCCAGATAAAATAATAGATTATGAGAGGAATACGCTAACAATAAGATGGGCAACTGACTTAGGGAGAATATAGTAAACCCACTTATGAAATACAGAACCCGTATCTGTTTGCTACATCACTGAATGTCAGTGAGGCTGTCCTGACTCAGAGGGGAATTGGATGCACTCGCCTATTCTGAGGTTTCACAACAGACCCATCCAAAGGGTAAGGGTCACTGTGACAGGTCCTGCCGCAGAGCAACAGCTGTCAATACTTGTTGGGCTTAAAGCATGCTGGTGCACGATAACACTGATAGATCAAACCATCCAGCTGGTGCTGACAGCCAAGTGGATGCCCGGCAAGGGAACAGATTCCCCTCAGAAGTCATTTGTGGTACTGGAGACAGACAGACATAGCTTCAAACGCCAGCTCTGCCAGTCACCAGCTATGAGATCAACCCCACTCTGTCTTATTTTTTTAATGTGGTATTTTTGTAAAATTTATTTACTCTATGTGTCTTTTACATCTTGTATCTTGGTTCCATTCACTTCCTCACCCCTTCACATCCACCCTCCACCCCTGCATGCCCCCCAATAAAACAAAATTGAAGAGAAAAAATGAAAAAAATTATATTAAGTTTAAAAAGGAAAAAATTAAAATCTTGTCGTGGAAGCTGCAGCCTGGTACAGTGAATCCCTGTGTCCATGCATCTCACTTGCAAGTGTTCACTGCAAAGAGTCATTGGTCCGATTTGAGGCCTCTGGTTTCTGTTACACTGTCGATGCTGGGCCCTCACTAGGAGCTCCTGGATATCCTGTTGTTGCCCCGTGTTGTGGAGATCCTGCAGCTTTGGTGTCTGCGGGTCAGGTCTCTTTATGTGCTCCCACTCTATGTTTTAATACAATGTCCAGAGACTAGTGATCGGCACATCCTGGTTTTTATAAACAGACTGTTTTGTTTTGTTGGGGGTGGGGAATATGGATTGTGCTATCATTTTTAGCTTACTTACTTATTTAAAAAGAGCTTTAGTGACCAAGTTCATATGTGTATCAGAACTCTACAGTGAAGTGATGAGGTCAAGTAGTCTCTAGGCACATAGTTAGACATCTAGTGGGTCTGCACCTAGGAGTCTATAAGGTTGCTGATGCCGGATTCATAACTTGTTCTGCTTCATCTGGTGCTGTCTGGCAGGACTAATTGGTCTTCCATTTCAATACCAGATAAAGAATGAACTTGAGGGCTTCTGCACATCATACACACTAATTCCCATGTGGGCATCTCTTCCACATCAGGAGAAAAAGTTACAACACTGAAGTTGAAGACAGACTTAATTTAAAGGGTAAGCCTGGGACTAGAGTGTGGTAGCTCAGAGATAGAGCACTATCTTAGCAATGTGTTAAATCTAAGTAAAGCTTTATCCCAAGAACTGAAAACAGTCACAAAGGATAAGTTTATGACCACTAATCGTCATATTAAGCATCCAGAGAAATTGGATTTTCTAACCTAAAGTAGAAAGACATAAGATGCCAAGAGCCTATGACCCATACTCCCAGTGTCATCAGAGGTGAGCACAGCTTTGCATAACTCTTTGTCTCACTCCACAGGATCTATCAGGAAAGTCCTAGTTCTTCCACCCCCGACTATGCTCCAAATCAAGCACAAATTTCTCTTCATTTGCTGACTCCCTGAGTTCTGAAAACTCTGAGGAGTGAGGCAGCTGAAGGGTTTTCCCCTCACCTTCACCCATTTGGTGAGCACCTGTCTTTCACCTTGCCCCTCCACAGTCAAGAGGAGACATCAGCATTGATGAAGGCATTTGCTAAAGACTTCAATAAATGGCTTAGGAACAAACCTATCTCAATTGTGTCCTTAGAGTCTTCCCAGGTTTCCTCATCTCCGGCATCCAGGTCGATCCGTTCTTCTTTGCTGTTGCGTAGACTCCAACACAGACGGTACAGCTGTGGAGAAAGCAGAGTCAATCACCAGAAAGACCGAAATAGTGTCTTAGGCCAAGAATTTGAGGAAATAGCGTAGTATTCATCAAGAAAGGATAAGAATATGGCCTTACCCAGCTTACAATTCCACTGCCAGAGAGTCTGGAAAACAGAACCTTCAACCAATGACTGATGGAAGCAGAGGCAGACACCCACGGCTAAACACTGAGCTAAACTCAAGGAACCCCATGACAGAATGACAGAGAGGGAGGACGGATGAGCATAGGGGTCAAGACTGGGCTTGTTTAACCCACAAAAACAGCTGACCTGAACAAGGGGGAGCTCTTGAACCCCAGACTGGTGGCTGGGAATCCAGCGTGGGACTGATCCAGGCCCCCTGAATATGGATGTCAGTGAGGAGGCCTAGGCAATCTATAGGGCCTTGGGTAGTAGATCAGTATTTATCCCTGGCATACAAATGGACTTTGGGTGCCATTCCCACAATGAGAGATGCTCTCTGAGCCTGGACTCTTGGAGTAGGGCCTAGACCCTGCCCTGGATGAAATGACAGACTATGGACATACCCCCATAGAGGGCCTCACCCTCCCAGGGGAAAGGAATGGGGATTGGGGGAGGGGGAAGGAGGGTGATGGGAGGAGGAGAGGGAGAGGGAGAGGGAGCTGGGATTGACATGAGAAGCAACTTTGTTTCTAATTTAAATTTAAAAATAAAAAAAGACAAAATAGAGCCGGGCGTTGGTGGCGCACACCTTTAATCCCAGCACTCGGGAGGCAGAGGCAGGCCGATCTCTGTGAGTTCGAGGCCATCCTGGTCTACAAAGTGAGTTCCAGGAAAGCCTCCAAAACAATACAGAGAAACCCTGCCTTAAAAAACCAAAAGAAAAAAAAAGACAAAATAAAAAGATATGGCCTTACCATACCAAGAAAACATGGAGAGGCTAAGAGACTGCCTCAACTCATCCCTAAATAAGGCATCTGTATCATCACCTCCAAGCTCAGGGAGAATCACAGAAGAGAAGGCAGAAAGCATGTAAGGGACCAGATGGGGAGGAGCGCTGTGAACATACGAGTCTGCTGCTCATGACACACCATTGCACTCATGAATCCGCTACAGCTGTGAACTGCACAAAATGGGGCCTGTTCCCCTTTCCTGGTGCATGGGGAAGGCACTCATGAGACCGCACGCCATGCTGAGGGACTGTCCTCCTTTCCTCGTGCATGGGGAAGGCACTCATGAGACCGCATGCCATGCTGAGGGACTGTGGACAGTTAAAGAATGCTGGAGAGGAAGCGTCATTTCCTCCAGTGGTGCAGCCAGTGATAAGTCCCCATGCTCTGGTGACTCCCCACTCATTCTCACGCAAGCAGCCATAGCTGAACTCAGTGAGGCGAAAGATAAGATTCAAAGGAAGAGGGGGATTGTTGGAAAGAAAAGTTTCAGGAGAGACACGACATGACAATGGCAATGAATGGTGTAAATGACCAAAATGCAGTGTAATCATATGTGAAAATAGCAAAGAAGTAAAATAATATTAATAGTAACAAAACAACAATGAAAACAAAAATAAAAGGCAAAGTAAAATAACAATACAACACACTTAAAAACACTGGGCCAGTGAGACAGCTCAGTGAATAAAGGTACATGCAGCCAAGCACACAGACACGAGTTCAATCCTGGGGACCCACAGAATGGAAATAGACAACCACCTCACACAGGTTACCCTCTGTCCTTCCTAAACCACGTCTGCATGCAGATACCCACATACACACTCTCACACAGGCATGAAATTCATAAATAAAATGAAAAGACTACCCGAAATATAAATGTTTGTTGTGTGAGTGAATTCGCTTTTCTCCTGCTGAATAAATTTGTTCCTTTCAGCGCCACTGCTAAGAAACAGGACTAGAAGTCATTTACCCAAAGCAGCACTATAAGATCTCATTACTGAACACTGTCACGTTATGGGAATTAAAACTGTAATCATGAGCCATGTCAACACAGGGTCGAGCAGCGGCAGTTGTACTGATGCAGTTCAGAATGTGAGGTGGGATGTGCCAAGTCCTGTGGGAACCAATGCGACCCGCCCATCCCAATCGTGCCTTTTGGAGAGTGCCTAGCTCTCTCTACTTCACAAGGAGTATGTTTGAGGCTTCAGTCTTGTGGAAGACTGAGGTACAGCTAAGTGTTTGATACATTGTATGGATCCCCACCACAGAGCCCGCGCAAGAAGGCAAGCTGTCGAGGCTGCAGCTGTCAACGCAGATTCTGTGTTACGTTAAAGGTATCTCAGATCTTGACAGTCTGACAGGTTATAGGTGGCTTAGAGATTCCACACCTGCTTGTATTTGTCTGTGTTGGAGTAAAGTGTTCATACATCCCTTTTTCTACAGATAAATGCTATCTTGGGTTCCTTTTTTAGCTCTGTTCCCTTGCAAACCTGGGAACAATAGAATGCTGTATGTTTTAGATCCTCTGACTATTTTGATAGTAATTAAATGGGTCCATTATTGATTATCCTTCTTTGAAAGTAAAACTATGAAATGACTTTAATCCAATGGCAACATATACAGCTAAAGAAGTGTTTTATGATTTCTGAAGGCTTGAAATGGGTGGTTTAAATGTCTCCTACAAAACGAATATCAGAATGTAATTCCCAGTGTGACAATATCAAGAGTGGGTTTTTTCTTTAGGTAATCTTTGGAGGTTAGTAATCCAATTACCTCTTAATACTGCTATCCTGGGAGAATCTTTCTAATAAAAAAGATGAAATTTGATCTCTATGCCTTCTCCCTCTCTCTCACACACAGCTTCTTTCATGACACCAACTACCACCTTATTATGCTGCATCAAACCCCTCACCATGTGAAGCCCTCAACCTTGGACTGAAAGAAATAAACTTCTATTATCTATAATAGTACATATTCTACTTATAATATTAACATGTTATTTATAATATTATAATTAATTATAAATGTTTATAATATTATTTATATTCTACCTACTCTGTGGTATTCAATGATAGCAGCAGAAAACACAATAAAACATACTGTTAAAAATGTCTCATTTAGAAAAAAGTCAAAAAGCAAACCATAGTTTAAGTTTCCGATTGGGTGATTTTTGTAACTAGGCATGTCCTTTGCTGGAACTTCTGGACGATATGGCCGTGGAACTTTCACAAGAAATACAACTTCTTATTTTGGACATGGACTTCTAATCTAGAGTATTATGTTGCTTGTCAAGTGACCTCGTTCACTTTGTAGCCGTCACTCGAGAAGAAGAGTCTGTAGGATAGCCCCTGGCCTGAAGTCTGGGCTGTAAGGACTGAGCCCCAGACGCTGTGGCTACAGCGAGCATTCCGTGTTTCCCATCTGAACCCTTCTCCATGAAACGAATGAGGAGCTGGGACGGCTCCCGTCATGTAAGTGTGAGCGGGGCAGCGGGACGCTGCAGCAAGGAGTGTTAAACAAAGGCAGGAGCGATGGCGGCGGGCGGATACTCACGTGCACATCTGGAATGGGCTTGGTGAGGAAGGAGACGGTCAAGATGGTGATTACACAGATAACAAAGAGGATGATGGCAAAGTACAAATAGTGGACCCCACAGATGATCGTGGGGCAGTTGCTGGGCTCCATGCAGCTCCCAGTTCCATAGGCAAACTCGGTGATCATACGGGCGACCCCAATAAAGAAGCCTAGGATCAGTCCCCAGAAGGCTCCCTGCAAAAGAAAACCCTGGGTTAATTGTGCTGAAGCCAGAAAACAACTGGTGTTCCTACTGTCCTAATAATGGAAGACAGAGATGAGGAAACTAAAGAGGAAAGGCTCCTGTGGGCCATCCGAGGCCAGGACACCGAAACTCAGATGGGGCCAGCACTGTTAAGTAGCACTTTTCATGATATATATGTATGTAGATATGCACATATATATGTAACAACAGTTAATGAAAAGAGAGACCATACGTTTGAAAGAGCAAGTAGGAGTATACTGGAGGGCTTAGGGAGCGGAAAGGAAGAGATTAATATTATAATTATAATCTCAAAATAAAGCAAATAATAAGAATATTTGTTTTACCTTTACCTCCTTTTATTTTTTGTTTTTAGAGACAGGGTTTTGCTGTGTAACAGCCCTGGTTGTCCTGGAACTCACCCTGTAGACCAGGCTGGTCTTGCACTCACAGAGACCCGCCTGCCTCTGCCTCCTGAGCGCTGGGATTAAAGGTGTGCACCACCACCGCCTGTCTTACCTCCCTTCGTGTGTGCAATGCCACTACATGTAATCTGAGAATGAAATTTTACTATGTGACTGGCATTAAACTCAGTGGGGTTTGTGTATGAGAAATGTAAAAGACTTTTAAAAACCCTGCAAATTGCTTTTTTGAGACCCGTTTTCCCTCTCCTTTCCTTTTTCTCCCCTCCCTCCCCCCCTCCCATCCTCTTTCTTTATCTATCTGTTTGCTCTCTTTCTGGCCAGTCCTCACCTGGAGAATCATAACTATGTTTGAAAGGGTCAGTGACAAATTATAATGTTATCAGTGTTGAGGCCAAAAAGAGACTTCACGATGTTTACAAGTGTTAAGCAGTCTCTTTGTTCTTTGTTTCGGGTGACTACCTGAAATCACATCCTTTGTATTTCAAGATAGCCTCTTAGTTACTTTTCTATTGCTGTGACGAGACACCGAGACACCATGACTAAGGCAACTGATAAAAGAACGCCTTGTAATTTGGTACCCACAGATCCAGAGCGTCAGAGACCATGACGATCATGGCAGGGGAGATGGTAGCAGGCAGGCATGGCACTGGGGCAATAGGGGGGAAACTTATATCTGATCCGTAAGCACAGGGCAGAGATATATAGCCATTAGGCAATGTCATGGGCTTTTGAAACTTCAAATCCCATCCTCAATGACACACCTCCTCCAACAAGGCCACACCTCCTAATCCTTCCCAAACAGTTCAGCAAACTAAGGACCATGCATTCAGATATATGTGACTAAATTGCTGGCTATTTAATAATGCCATCTATTCTTATCTCCCAGGATCTTTGTCTGTGTCATTTTCTCTGAACAGATGATGTGGAGTCTTTTTTTCTGTTCGAGACTAAAGAGAACAAGTGATTCAGAACTAGGTGAGTGTGCCTCCCTTCTGTGGAGACACCTCCCTATGAGCACTGATACAATTGCTACTTCATTTATTCACTTCTCTAGCTCACCATGTGAGCTTAGAGCTTGCCTGCAGAAGGAACCAAATACTGTTCACCTTCAGTTGGTAATACCTAGCCCACGTCTGAAATCTGGAGTTCCTTCTAAATGAATAAATGAAAAATGGGAAAAGGAAAAAAATAGGCTTCCACTATTCTGAAAACACTTTTCATTTGAAATTTTTCTTGTGCTTTGAAAGATTTGTTTTATGTTTAATTATATGTATGGGTGTGTATGTGCACATGGGTGCAGGTGCCTGTGGAGCCCCAAAACATCAGACCCTACAAATGGAGTCACAAGGCGTTGTGAGTCACTGGATGTGGGAGCCTGGAACCAAACTCCAGACCTCCACAAAAGCAGTGCACGCTCTTAGCTGCTGAGCCATTCCTCCAGCCCCATAAAACAATCTTAGCTTTTGAAATTCTGTGTGGGTGTGCGCGTGCGTGCTGCTGCAGTACACAGGCTTCTCTGGATCTGCAGAATGATACCTACTTGTTCATTGACTCTCTTGCAGAAAATAGCCAGCAGGAAGACAGCCCCAATGGGTGGCCCCAAGTAGCTGGTGATAGACTGGATGTAATCAAAGAGCTGTCCACTTTGAGCCGACTGCACGATGGGCACCCAGGCGATGCTGATGGCAATCAGCAGGAGCATGAACAACCTGAAATCCAAGCCCACAGCAGCACATCAGCATTCTGCATGGATAGACATATGCCAACAGTACACGGACACATGTGCACATGCAAGTATATATGCACACGTGTGTTACACAAATATACATATCTCATAGCACCACAGGGAAGCAAAGGGAGCAAATCCATTCTGGAGGTTTTCTTCCTCATTCTGTCTACCCAAAAGTCATCTATGAATAACTGAAACACATTTGGCTTTCAACTGACAGCTAGATCCAGTGAACTGATGCACGAAAATCCCACTTTGAGAGATTAAACTGCAGCTACAGGTTACAGACTCAGGAGCATGGTAATCATGGGTTCAAGTTCTCATTGTTTCTGCATAATATAAAACATGCTACTTAATCTCTCTCCAGCTTAAAACTGAGAACAAAGTCTCCCAAATAGGAGATTTAAATTTACATTTAAAAAATTTAAAAATTAAATTTAAAAAATAAAATTGTTCTTTCTTCTTTCCTTCCCTTTCTCTCTTTCTCTCTCTCTCTCTCTCTCTCTCTCTCTCTCTCTCTCTCTCTCTCTTTCTTTCTTTCTTTCTTTCTTCTTTTTCTCACTTTCTTTCTTTTGGTTTTTTTGAGACAGGGTTTCTCTGTGTAGGCCTGGCTGCCCTGTAACTTACTCTGTAGACCAGGCTGCCCTCAAACTCACAGAGATCCACCTGCCTCTGCCTCCCAAGTGCTGGGATCAATGGTGGGCGCCGCCAAACTTGGCTCTAAAATTAAATTTTTTAATCAAATAAAAAATTTAAAACATCATCTTTTTTTTCTTTCTTTCTTATAAAGTCTTAACAAAGTTAAAAATGTTAGCCAAAAAGAGAGTCTAAAGGAGCAGTCTAGTCAGGAAGTGATCCCGTCTTTCTAGCTCTCTTGTTGAATTTTACTTCATGTTGTAAAACTGTGGGAGATTCTCCTACAGGCTCTTATTTTTTGTGCACTTGGTTTAATTATAAAGAAGACTAGAGTTTCCTTACCCCATGTGTACTTCAAGCAAATGAGTAGTGTTTTCACATAGGTCTCCCTGTGGTGTGGGATGGCCTTCCCATACCACCCACAATTCACCCAAACCCTACCTGTCATTGTTGACTCTACAGTCTCCTGCCACAAAACCTTCCCCTACTACACTAAGCCATGCTCATCTCTCCCTTTCTGGGCCTGGGTTGCTCTTACAAACCTTGAGATTGCTTCATGCTACTGTGAGTTGTTCACTGATGACCAAACCCAAAACCAGTAGTTACAGGATACACAAAAATTGTGAGATTCAATACAATCATAGGACCAGGAGACCTGGAGCTGTACGAGTCAACAAACTAGTTTTCTTTCCAGTAGGTAACTTCTAAGAAAAAACCAACTGAGGTCTCAGTGCTGCTCAGCAGAATGCAAAGTAGTAGATTCTCTGCTGATCAGACACGCTTGTGTGGGGGTGGGTATCCTTATTTTCTCAAAAAACAAGGGGTAGGGATGCAACTCAGTGGTAGAGCATTTGCCTAGTCCATGCAAGGAACCCAGCTCAATCCCAGCACCATTTAATAAAATATATGTGTGCATAGCTAGTGCTTATACTTCACAGAGTAAACTGGGAGCCTTGTGCAGGAACTTAGTCGGCTACAGCCCCCAGTCCTGGCTCTGCCCAGTCCAGGCCTAGTTAAGACATGTAACCTAATTCTGACAATGCTCATTGGTAGCCTGAGATCAAAAAGTTGAGTTCTTATGTCCAACTCCAGTGGGACACTGCTCAATTATTTTCAATGTAAAATGAAAAGCTGGGCCTGGAGTCTAGCTTTGTGGTATAGTACACACCCAGAATGTACAAAGCCCTGACTTCAATCCCCCAGTACCACAGAAAATAAAAAGAAAGTGCCAGCGAACAGTAAATATAACTGGACACAGAGATGACTCCAGTCATACCAAGTACCTGCCAGTCTTGCCTAGCTGAACTGTGGTGGGTAGAACTTTTTGTGATCTTTTAGCTCCCCTGATACATGGTGGAGAGGAAGAAGCACATTTACCTTCCTGCAATCATGAGCTCCCTCTCAGATGCTCTCTTCCGGATCTTGGTGTAGATGTCCATGGTAAAGAGGGTGCTGGCGCTGTTGAAGATGGAGGTCAAAGAGCTCATGAGTGAGGCCATCATGACTGACAACATCAGGCCTCGAAGTCCTGGAAGAGAACGAGGTTCTGAGTGACACATTGGTCACTCTGACTCTCTGTTTCTTTGCAGCAGTACCCAAGGTTTATTTGCCTTTAGAAGCCATGCCTGTGTCCTCAAATTTATCTCTCCAGAAAGAGAGATAAATAGAGGTTTTAAGAAATGGACCATAGCTTTACATTCTAAGACCACAGCAGACAACGAATTAGAGACAAGACAAACCTTAGAGACTTTCCAACTAAATGGTGGTGGTGGTGGTGAGTGTAATGGTTATGAGTGTGGCATGTGTTTCTAACCAAGGGGACTTTCATAAGGACTCTCACCAAAAATGGTCATGACACAGCAGAAGGATGTCTAAACTAGACTGAAAAGAGAATGAAAAAGACCTCCATGAATGGTAGCCTAGAGAAATGTGAAAATCACATCTGGCAAAACTATAGCATACAGAGTGTGATGGCTATTGTTGGTCATCAATTTGACTATGCCTGAAATTAACTGAAATCCCGAGCTGCTAGGCACACCTGTGAGGGACTTTTCTTAATTAAATTATATGAAGTGGGAAGATCCACCTTTCTTTTGGGCCACACCCTCTGCTGGCAGCCTATGTAAAGGACTTGGAAGATGGAATCTCTTGCTATTTGTCTGCTTGCCATCACCCTCCCTGGCAAGTCCGTTCCTTCACTGGCATTGGAGCCTACCTCTTAGGGATTCCAGCATATACTGAAGACCGGTTGAGACACCCAACCTCATGGACTGAACAACTATTAGATTCTGGGACTTTCTGTTGGAAGTCAGTGATTGTCGGACTAGTTGGACAACAAAATGTAAGCTACATTAATCACCTGGTTAAGTGGGTCTGTGACACAGACTGCCTGACCTGTTTTTTTTGTTGTTGTTGTTGTTGTTGTTCATTTGGTTGGTTTTGGTTTTTGAGACAGGGTTTCTCTGTAGCTTTGGAGCCTGTCATGGAACTCACTCTGTAGACCAGACTGGCCTCAATCTCACAGGAATATACCTGTCTCTGCCTCCTGAGTGCTGGGATTAAAGATGTGGACCACCACTGCCCAACTAAGACCTGTTTAAACTCTACCAACATGGACTTTGCTGACATCAACATTGACAGCGTCAGCAGCATAGGGACAAGCAACTTAATCTCCTTTCATTGTTCTATTCTAATTAAACCTTCATTTGCTTATCTACTCAACAAATACTTGCTATATATAATTGTATGGCAGCCTAGTGCCCCCCCCCAATCATGGTATAGCAGAGTAAGTAAGGCAAGGAAGGTGAAAGCAGACAGGAAGAAACACATATGATAATCAGGAGACAAAATGGGAAGAACTGGTGTGGCTTAATGGGGGGCACTTGATGGCTGAGAAGCTGAATCCACAAGTGAAACCAAACAAATAAGCAGACGGAGAAAGAGACAAACAGGAGAGGATAACATCATGAACCCAAAGAGAAAGATTCGAGAAAGACACCGACCATGGCATTAAATGCGATTGAGGGACAGGAAATGTCTGTGTGGTCTAACACCGGATTCGGTATTCGCAGGAGCCAGGTGACAGCCGGGAGGTCAGAAGCACCCAGTGCAAACACAGATTTTTGCACACGTCTTTTTGTTCACTGTTCCACGTTAGCACTATGTGCTAGGGGTTCATAAGAGCAGAGGGGAAGAGGGCCAATTTAGAGAAGTAACACCTTTGTTCCTGCAAAGACCAGTGTGACTGTTGCTCATCGGAACCTTAATTAATAAGCAGTCAAGTTCAGGGTAGTAGTTAAATATTACTCCCACTCTTACATGATTTGAATACAAATGCTCTGCCCGAGGTTGTGCTTGTAGAAATTTAAACCTTGCCATGTTGGTGAGTACCAGTAATCTGGGCAGTAGGGAAGCTGGGCTACATAACAAGACTCTGCCTCAAAAGAAAACATGAATACATACATACATACATACATACATACATACATACATACATACATACATGAAAGGAAGGAAGGAAGGTTAAGAAGGTGGCTCAGTGGGTAAGGTATTTACTGTATGAGCACGAGAACCTGAGTTCAGATCCCCAGAATCTCCATAAAGCCAGGAACTGTAGCACATATCTTTAACTCCAGTGCTGATGCAGATACTAGTGCTCCCTAGTCAGCCAGTCTCATCAAAACTGAGAACTCCAAGTTCAGTGAAAGATTGAGCCTTAAAACAAACACAAAACAAACAAACAAACAAAAAAACAAATAACATTGCTTAAGGCTCCTGGGACATCTCAGAAGACAGGGTAGGAAGACCCAGAGGACCAGGAAATCTGCTGTAAGACTGTGTCTCCTAGAAATGACAGGGAAGTTTCATGCGTACCTTGACAATACAGCTGCTTAACAAGGACAACACCAATGGACCAATAGACATGCTAACACAGAAGGGGCCCCAACCATAGGCAAAGGACAATAGGCAACTAAGGGACATTAAAGGTTGGAGAAGTAGTCTTGACCTTGGGATGAGCTCCTAGTTAGTTTTCTAATACCAAGCAGTCAGTTCTGAAATCATATACGCACAAACAACACTAAACACTAAATAGACTCAGCTGTGTGTGTGCATGTGCTCACATGTGTGTGTGTGTGTGTGTGTGTGTGTGTGTTAAATTTTAAAGGAAGAATTTGAGAGAGTGAAAGGGGAGCACGTGGGAAGAGTTGGGGGAAGGGAAAGAATGGGGGAAGTGATGTAATTATATTTTAATGACAATAAAATAAATGTAACAGGAAAATAACTATTATTATTACAAATGAGTGAAAATGCAGGCTACTGCAATTGTCAGTTAAAATGTTCTCTACAAATATGTCTGTCTCCCCTTTACATATGTAACATTCCTATCACAGCGTGGATGTGATAGAAATGAATTGATGCTACTCTTCTTGCCAGAACTTCCTGAGAATAAGGTGCATAGGCCAGCAAAGTGGCTGGGTGCAAGAAATTTCTACATATTGAAATGAGACCATTTACCATTTGAGTTTCTGTGACTGGCCTTTCTCACTTAACACCTGGCGGCGTCATCCATATTACCACACATGAACAGATTGCCTTCTTGTGTGTCTGAATGTCATCCTAATGTTTATGCAGGCACATATTTATCCACTTACGTTTAAACACTAAGGTTGGTTCCCTGTCTTGGCAATACTGCACAAGACTATAATTCACACTAGAATACAGTTGTCTCTTTAATATAGTGGTTTCATTCCCGTTGGATAGGAACCTTGTGCGCATAACACTCAATCGTATGGTAGGTCTACTTTTAATTTTTTTTCAGGAGCCTCTGTACTGTTTTCCAAAATGACTGTTGTAAATTATAACCTCTTTGTTTAAGTGTTTTAAATGATTATCTAGATAGGCATGGAAAGGGAATTTCTCCTCCCGACCCCAACAAGTTTTCATATAATTTTTTTCTTAGCCCAACTAATGGACAAGGCTCAGGACAACAGACTCCAACTGAACCATATGTTATGAATACATAAATAAAACTCAAAAACACAGAAATAGGGTTTTCACCTTAGAGTACACCCTGACTTGGAAATGGCTTTGTCCCAGAATGCATCCAGAAGTCTAGGTGGAGTCTAAACCAAATTGACCTCCCAAGAAAGTCTCACCATCAGGCATGAGCTCCACCACCAAGGTTGGATAGGCAATGTTGGTGCAGCCAACTGAGGTACCACAGTATTTCTTACATTCCGAGGGGACGACACAGGCGATTTTGTCTAGAGAGAGATGAAGAGCTGCATCAGCTTTCATTGGTTTGCTGTGGGTTCAGATGGTTGCAATGTTTACTTTTTTTGTTTTTGTGTTTTTGTTTTGTTTTGTTTTTGTTTTTCCAGACAGGGTTTCTCTGTAGCTATGGAGTTTGACCCGGAACTCACTCTGTAGACCAGGCTGGCCTCTAACTCACAGAAATTCACCTGCCTCTACCTCTGAGTGCTGGGATTACAGGCGTACATCACCACGCCAGGCTTAATGTTTACCTTCTTAAAGCAACACTTCAAACAAGAAAATCAGTGCCAGGAAGAGAACATCTCCCACCTAAGCTCTTCTGTGTCGTATCCCGACCCTGTTATCCCTGACACATCTTAAAGCTCCCACAGCAGAGAAAAATGGTTCTTAGGCAGAGGAAAGAAAGGAAACAAAGAAATGATCTTGTGGGAAAGGAGGAGATGCTGTCATTTAAACAGTTTGGTGGTGAAGATTGTCTCTTTTTTCCCCTCCTGAAAATCATGGTTATTTGTCACTCCTAGTTTTGAGGTTTATTGTGAACAGCTCTTAGACATACAGTCAAATCCCTAGAAAACTAGGGTGACTCCCAAGATGTGAGCACTCTGGACCAGAGATAAGAAAGAAATAGACTGGGAGGAGAAGGGAACAAGATCTAGAATCTTGGAGAAAATTCTAGAAACTCATATGGAATTCAGGCCAACAAACTTTTGTTAAGTACTCACCACAGGTAAGTACTTTTGTTAAGTACTCACACAGCACCAATTCAATGCAGTAATATTTTGTAAACAAATACATGCAGTAACCATTAAGGTATGGCCCATTCTGTTTGCTCAACAAGTGTCTCTCAGTATCCACATGTGATTGGCTCCTGGATGCTTTACCCAGTGGATTCCAAAGTCTGCAGGTGCCCAACCCCTTAAATAAAATAGCATAGTACCTTCTGTAACACACGCACATCTCCCCTGGCATCACCCATAGACTACTCACAGCACATAATAAGCTATAAGTGCTATGGAAATAGCTGTTAGACAATGTTGTTTGGGAACAGTTATATGCAAAAATGTACATATTTCCATCATAGGTGCAAATATTTTAATTTTTTCCAATATCTGTGAAGATCCACAGATGTGAGTTCTGAATATAGAGCACAACTATGTTTTCTGCCAGCACAGGAATATGAGATCCTAGAGGGGCATGCAACCAAGGACAACACAGCAAATGCCCACTTGTGAGGGATTTTTCTTTATTCTGACTTAATTTTGGAGGATGCTTGCCAAACTGTCACTTTATGGCACTCTATTTATTTATTCAAAACAGTTTTGATGATAACAGCTAACCAAAATTATTTTTATTCATAACAACAGCATGTAAATAGCAATGCTGAGATGCCACAAAAAGACCAAGGATGAATCTATCGGTCTAGATGGCAAGTCACAAGGCTTGGGGTACCTGCAAGGACACAATCCAGGAAACAGGGCAGAGAACCCAGGGCAACCTGCAGTAGGCTGGGCCTTTGACATTAAAATCACAATCCAGGAAATAGGGCAGAGAACCCAGGGCAATCTGCAGTAGGCTGGGCCTTTGACATTAAAATCACAAAGTGCTTATTATTATACACCACCACAAGGCTGGGGGATCAGAGTGCAGAACTGCAAATGAGCAAATGCTATTTCCAGGAAGAGGGAACCTGGATGGTGTCATGACTGTGGGAGATTAGAAAAAGAAATGAGAAGGCAACTGTTGGTGTAAGAAATGGGAATTGGTTCTCTCCTCCCACCTCGTGGGCTCCAGAGATCAAGTTCAGGTTGTCAGGCATGGCGACAAGCTTGCTATCAAACAACTTTAAAGTTTTAAAACAAAAATAAGTA
Source organism: Mesocricetus auratus (assembly GCF_017639785.1). Classification (NCBI taxonomy): domain Eukaryota; kingdom Metazoa; phylum Chordata; class Mammalia; order Rodentia; family Cricetidae; genus Mesocricetus; species Mesocricetus auratus. Next base: position 13,378,681 of record NW_024429190.1, on the reverse strand, counting down.
ACAATTTGGTTTAAGAAGAAATTGGGAAAGACAACTCCAAGATTTCTGAGCCCCTGATATGCACACTGCCTGACATAGGCAACCCGGATGCTTGGCAACCACGGCACGAAAGAAAGGGTCTAGCAAAGCAATGGGCTGATTCAGATGGAGGAATTACCTGTGTACAGAATCCGGCTGACCATTCCCGTCATCACCATGAGGAACATGGGCAGCAGCTTCAGATAGCCGCACAGGGTACAGCCGGCCTTCACGTGAGACATGTTCTTAGCTGAGAGGCAGCGCTGCACGATGACCTGTGGGAACATCCCATCGAGGAGCTGTGCAGCCCGGTGACTCTGTGACCCTCTGACATCCCAGCTTCCCTGGTTTGGGTCTCTAGCCTTGGTCCACAGCAACCCACAGACCATGTGAGCCTTCCTCTACATACTCAACCCCAACAGCCTGCCAGGTGGGAGTCTCGGTCACATACCCTGTCCTCCTGCACACCCAGATTGCATACCTGGTCTGTGCACCAGTACCACAGGGCGAGGATGGACAGGCCAAAGATGAGCCCAGGCCATGGAATGTCTCCCTTAATAGGATCTCGGAATATATGGAACGAGTCCTCCTTGGGAGTGTAACATTCTTCCTTGATGGTCAGATTTCCATCAGAAATCATACTTGGAATGGCTTTCATGTACTTCTCAACAAATGCCTCATACCCTCCTACTTCATTGAAAGCTGAAAAACATTGGTACAAAAAAGAACGCTGTAAAAAGTTAACTCCTGTGACTTCACATATGAGTATCTTAGACCCCAAGAGGATGCCAGCATAGGACAACACCATTGACGTGTGATTTGGAGCGAATTACCTTCCCTCTAGGTGTCAGGTTTCTATTATAAAACAAGAGTGTTAACTCTGCCCAGCCTCTTGGGAGACAGTGACATTTCAAAGCAAAGACTTGTAGAAGTGCCCTGACTACAAACAGTATAAAAGGGGGAGGTGTTTTATTAAAGGAAAACCTCAGCTTCGGAACACATGCAGACTGTTTTTCTTTAAATCCCAGCTGCCAGCCATGGTCTTTGGAACTCAGAACACAGAGTTAAAGACATTGGACGTGGGCTGGACAGCTGGTCCCAGGGATGCCCCAGGAACGGAGGACCAGAATCTCTGCCACTTCTCAGCTCAGTGCGGTCATTCTAGCCTATTCTTGCTGACCCCCGAACTCCAGCATACAGCACCCCAGCCTACAGGGGTGGAGATCCTTACAAAACTAAACGCTAGCTACAGTGTAGACAGGCATCTTTGAATGACACCCAGAGGGCCCAATAAACATAAAAAGCAAAATGTGTTTTCTATCTCCTTGTAACAGCTAGGCTTTCCAATTGCTGTCTTTTATAGACAAGGATGATTCCCAGAAAAGATAGGACATGACAAAATTTTTAAGTTTTGTCAAATGAAGCATTAAAATGAAAAATCTCCTATCACCAACAATGCATAAACTTTGGACTTTTAACATCCTAATGTATACAGGATATAGTTTCAGCCTGAAAATACAGTGTGTAAATCTGTGTCACTTGATAAGTAGTTAGCCTTATTCATTTTTACCCAGGTTCTCTGCAAATATAGTGCCATATTCCCACAGGCCTACACTGGAGACCACTGAACCAAGCAATTCAAGTATTCCTTGGGTCTGCTCCAACAAGGGTCCAACAGGGGCAAGGTGGCTTCCGTAAGGATGGCCGGTCAGGGTTAGGCCACTGCCCTGAGCTAGACAGAGAGTTACAGGATATTTGTACACTGTGTGAGGATATATTGCTGTGACAGGTTTAATGAAGAACTGGATGGCTAATATCTAAGCAAGAGAAATAGGTGGGATTTCTGGGGAGAGAGAGGAAGAGGTGGAGGAATCTAGGCACACGGATTACGCCAGAGATGCCAGGAGATGCACAACAAGTCAGACATAAAAACAAGGAGTATAGGTAAAAAAGCTATGTGGCAGAATGTAGATTAATAAAAGCAGATTAATTTATGAGTCAGTTGGGGGCAAACCCAAGCTAGGGCCAAGCTTTTAATAAGTCTCCGTGTGGTTGTTTGGGAGCTGGCTGGCAGAGAGACTGGTTACAGCAGAGCATGCAGGCAGGCTGGCCAGACCAGCTCTTGTCTTCCCAGCACTCTACCCCTCCCCCCACCTGCTCAGCTGGCCCTAGCCCCACTTACCAAATGCGGTCAGGATAATAGACCCCACCAGCATGATTGCGGTCTGCAAGGCATCTGTGTAGATCACCGCTGCCAGGCCCCCTAAGCAGGCAGAAAGACAACAGATCTCATGGCATGGGCAATGCCCACCCGCTTCCTTTTTCTACCCACTGCCCTCTCTTCAGCCCCAGGGCACCTTCTAAGAGGCTCTTCACTGCCCCGGCACCACCAGCCGCCCGACTTTCCCTCCTTCTTCCCCCAATCCTGTTGCAATATTCTGCTGCCTAGGATGTTCCGTCCTCTCATGAAAATACCTACAAGGCCGGGAAAGGGAAGATGCTTGTCTAAAGCACTTGTTGTGAGCTTTTTTAAGCTAGGATATGGCTCAAAAGAATGCTTGCTGTAGGGAGGGTCAAGATCATGATGGGGAAAACCACAGAGACAGCTGACCTGAGCCAGTGTGAGCTCAGGGACTCTGGAAGGACTCGGGACCTTCAGCTGGGGAACCTGCCTGGGACAGAACCAGGCCCTCTCTCTCAATGTGGGTGACAGTTAAGTGGCTTGATCTGTTTGGGGGGGGTCCCCTAGCAGTGGGACCAGGACTTATCCTTTTTGGAGCCCATTCCCTATGGTGGGATACCTTGCTTAGTCTTGATGAAGGGGAGGGGCTTGGTCCTCCCTCAACTTGGTATCCCAGACTTTGTTGACTCCCTAAGGGAGACCCTCTAAGAAGTGGATGGGGGGAGGGGAGTAGGGTGGGGGAAGTAAGGGGTGGGAGGAGGAACTGGGGTAGGTATGTAAAATGAAAAAATAAATAAATAACAGAAAAGAACCCAAAACAAACAAACAAACAAATGCTTGCTCTGTAATGCTAGAGATAAACCCAGGGCGCTCTATCTTTGTATCTAGAGTTCTTCATCTCTCCTGCTCTCTTTTCCCCATGCTCTCACTCTCTCTTGCTCTCGTTCTGTGTGTGCGCGTGCGCGCATGGGTATAGGACGGACAGATGTGCTAACTTCTCATCCTCGGGTATACGGGATCCTTTCCCTTCACGCCTGCAAAGAACACGTGTCTCTGCCATCCTCAAATCTTACTCTGAAACCTCTTTGTATGCCTGTCTCCCACTTCAAAATGGTTCCCAATCTAGTCACACTAAATCCAAGGATCCCAAGGACCCGTACCTGTTTATACCAACATGCTTTGCGTCCCCTGCTTCCAGCACCTGCTGGCCCGCCTTGCTCCTGAGGCACACCACGTCCATTCCTGCCTCTATTCCTCACTTATTTTTTTTAAGCCTGGCATGCCTCTAATTACCCTAGCCCCACAATCTTCAGGGCTAAACTCTCCCGGAGCGCCTGTGAAAGGTTGTCCTGCTTGTTCCAATCAGCCCAGGAGCTGTCGCAGAACATTCACAGGACTTTCGGGGAGACCAAGAAAACAGCCATTCTCAAACCCTACTTCCTTCATCTTTCGAGAGTGCCTAACCCTAGGCCAGGCTTGAGCTGCCAATTCGCTTGAATGGACTTACCTGTGATTGTATAAAGGGCAGTGATTGCTAGTAGGATAAAGATGGCCAAGTATATATCCAGACCCAAGGCTAGATTGATAAATATAGCTCCAGAGAAGATGTCTGCCTGGAAGGAGAGAAGCAAGGCTTAGGCAGAAGTGAGAGAATCATCTGGTCACAGGGGCCATTCCTGGGTTTCCAGGCAACCTTTACTCATGATAGTAGCTAGTATTTCACAAGATTAAGGACTCTGTGATCAATTCTCTCTCTCTCTCTCTCTCTCTGTCTCTGTCTCTCTCTCTCTCTCTCTCTCTCTCTGTCTCTGTCTCTCTCTCTCTCTCTCTCACACACACACACACTGCTAGATTAAACAAATTGAATGTGGCTTCTGTACCACACAACATCCCTTCATGAATACCCAGCTGAGGCTCATGGGACAAGATGCTTCACAAACATTTAACACACACACATACAAACACAAAGCATCTACAATCAACTGCTACTCTTAGCCAGTGTTCCAGGCTCTTACACATCAGTGTGCATGGGTTTACAATCTCTATCCCCAAAAACAAGTCAGTGTTTCAGATCTGTGAGTGGGGAACCCAAGCCCCACTCCCCACTTCTTCAGCCCAAAAGGAGTTCATCCAGAACACCAAGTGTCTCTTGCATGTTACTGGCACTTCTGTCTACGTTGGCTGGTGTGAGTTTCAGGGGACTTGCCCCTCCTCACTGCTGAATTCAGTATGTTCTTTACATGGTCCTTCCAGGCTTTCTTCCATGCCTCTAATAAAGCTACCTGGCAGGAGGGCATGCAGTAGCTAATATACACCAACAGAGGGCACCATAACACTGTGCTGCCAGGAAGAACACCATCACCATCAGTCTGGGTAAATCTTTCTATTTGCAGGTACCACAGAGCAAGTAAGGTTTGTTTGTTTGTTTGTTTGTTTGTTTGTTGTTCTTGTTGTTTTCTTTTGTTTGTATTGCACAAAAATCGAACACATTTAGGAATCTGCGAAAGGAATCCTGTCACACTCCTTGGGAGGGGCCAGTAGAATTGTACTCAGCTCTCTTTTATGCTGAACTAAAACAAAACAACAAAAAAAATTATACAAATTCTGCCTCACATGAACTCTACCCTTGGGACCACAAAAACCGAGGATTCCTGCTAAGAATACCATAGCTCAGTGAATGCAGTGGAGTAAACTCTCCTTAGCCTGAGGCTCTGGGTATTAGTTTTCAGTTCTTTCTACCTGCCTCATTTTTCCGTTTACCTGGGGATGTTTTTCCCTCTTCCTTTCCTGGGAATTTCACAGGGCTGCTCCAGGCATGTGCTACTTTGACACTCAAAAAGTATTGGCGTTTTTTTCTCATTCTGCCTATGCTTCTGGGATTGCAGTGAGACAGTGAGAGCCTCAAGTGAATTGTTGAACACCACAAAGTTCTCTTAGTGGAAGAAGATCGTGAGTTAATGTGTAAAGTGCAAGCTGCCAAGGACGGTTTGAAATCTTATGGTATTGCAAAATGAAAAGTAAAACTTAACAACAAATGGTGAACACTAAAAATGCAATGAAAGAAGATGAAAGTTCTGAACTGAAACAGCCAGCCAACCATTTGCAGAGCCACGTGACCTCACGGCTGGATTCCAGCTAAATGCTGAAGCAGATGGTGGGGACAGCAAAACAAGAATGGCACCATTTAAAAAGCCAAGCTGGAGATGTGCAGCTGGAAGGTGAAGAGTTGAGTTTGCTCTTTGGTGACAGTGGAGGAAAAACAGATACAACGGCTGGAAGAAAAGCATGAACTTTGAGCATGAACAAAGCTACACAGAGAAACCCTGTCTCAAAAAATCAAGAAAGAAAGAAAGGAAGGAAGGAAGAAAGGAAGGCAGCCATTCCTGTAAAAAGGTTCACCAGTGAGAGTTACTTAAATGAACCCTGGGATACAGAATCTAAAAGAACAATCATAACTTCATCAAATAATCCAAGGAGTTTAAAGAAGACACAAACAAACGCTTCAGTGAAATGAAGAATAAACTCCTGATTGATGCCCAAGAAAACATGAACATAAAGCTGGTGGAAATGGTGAAGACAACCCAGGATGTGAGACCTGGATTCAATAAGGAGGTAGAAACCATGAAGAGTGAAGATGGAATGTGGAGACGGAATTGGAAATCCAGTACCTCAACAAGAAACCTCAAAGAAAAGGCTTACAAGTAGAGTGAATATCAGGTCTTGAAGATAAAATAGAGGACCTAGACCAGATAATCAAGATACCATGGAAAAAAAAACCACAAACCTTGAAATTGTAGGTAAACATGGGGAAGAATCCAAGCCAATGGCATAGACCAGATAGGTCTTCAATAAGATCCTAGAAGAAAATTCCCCCCAAACTAAGGAAAAACACACCTATATGGATACAGGAAGCCCAGAGAACACCAAATAAACAAGATCAAAAAAGAAGATCCCCACAGAATACATAGTTAAAACACTAAGTCACAGAACAAAGATTGTGTATACAAAGGGGCAAAGAAAAAATTTAAGTCACATGTAAAGGAAGTCCATGAAAACAACAGCTGAATTCCCATTGGAAACTTTAAAGTCAGAAGAGCCTGGAGACTCCTAAAAGGGTATCATGCCACCCTAAAATATTATACCCAGCAAAACTATCTGCCATGATTGAAGGAGAAAGAAAAGCTTTCCAAGACATAAACAGCCTAAAAAATTATAGCCAGCAAACCAGCCCTAAGGAGAATGCAGGAAGAAAAGGTTCAGGCTGAGGAGGGGAATCAGCACAGCAGTGAGACTGCAGGAAGAACTATGAAGCCCTGATTGTTAAAACACACGTGAAACCTCGCTGCAATCCCAGCCTTGCTTCCCTTACCGCATCTCTTTGTGTCAGCGCTGTAGGAGCGCTCTCTACCCAGGACCCCCAGCAGCCACTCTTGCCAGGGACTTAGGACTTAGGTAGGCGAATCGTACTGCCCTGCCTGTCCTCCATACTGTCTCTCTATTCCCCCCTCCACCCAGTAACAACCTGCTTACAGGCACCCCTCCTCCTCCTCATCACCACTCCCCTCCTCCTCCTCATCTCCACTCCCCTTCTCCTCCTCATCACCACTCCCCTCCTCCTCATCTCCACTCCCCTCCTCCTCCTCATCTCCACTCCCCTCCTCCTCATCTCCACTCCCCTCCTCCTCCTCATCTCCACTCCCCTCCTCCTCCTCATCTCCACTCCCCTCCTCCTCCTCATCTCCACTCCCCTCCTCCTCCTCATCTCCACTCCCCTCCTCCTCCTCATCTCCACTCCCCTCCTCCTCCTCATCTCCACTCCCCTCCTCCTCCTCATCTCCACTCCCCTCCTCCTCCTCATCTCCACTCCCCTCCTCCTCCTCATCTCCACTCCCCTCCTCCTCCTCATCTCCACTCCCCTCCTCCTCCTCATCTCCACTCCCCTCCTCCTCCTCATCTCCACTCCCCTCCTCCTCATCTCCACTCCCCTCCTCCTCCTCATCTCCACTCCCCTCCTCCTCCTCATCTCCACTCCCCTCCTCCTCCTCATCTCCACTCCCCTCCTCCTCCTCCTCATCTCCACTCACCTCCTCCACCTCAACTCCATTCACCTTTTCTCACCTCAACTCCATTCTCTTCCATTCTCTGGAGACTCCGAATCTTGGATCAGACCCGGAGAAAGAGAGGTGGTGCCTACATAGAGCCTTCACCCCTATCGGCTAGTGTTCTTGACACTAGAAGGTACTCGACATGCTACCAAAGGAGAATCATAAACCCCAGTCCTCTGCAAAGGTGTCCTTCCTGTGCAATGACGGCACAAAGCTTGTAGGAGTATCCAAGCAGTATCTGATTTGACTTGCGGCCCACTTCACAAAACGGAACCCAGACCCGATGCTTCGGGGACCACGATGCCTGCTTGTTTCACAATGAGAGGCAGAAAGGGTGTGGAGCCCCAAGGAGGGCATGTGAAGAAGAGCTGAACCAGGAGGACTAGAGGGAGGGAAACTGTAATCAGCTTATATTACAGGGGAAGGGGGATAAAGATAATGAGGTAATTACACAAAAAAAATGATTTGCAGCTGTTAAATTCAAAGGGCAATTGTGAAATTCACAGGTAAATAGATGGAGAAAAAACATTCTGTGGCTAAAATCAAAAACACCAACGACAGTTTATTCTGGAGAGGATGTGAAGAAAGGAGAACACTCCTCCACTGCTGGTGTGAGTGTCAACTCGTACAGCCACTTTGGAAATCAGTGTGGAGATTCCTCAGGAAGATGGGGATCAGTCTACCACAAGGCCCAGCAATTCCACTCTTAGGCACATATCCAAAGGATGCACATCCATACAACAAGGATATCTGTTCCACTATGTTCATAGCAGCATTATTTGTAATAGCCAGAACCTGGAAGCAATCTAGATTCCCCTTGACTGAAGAATGGAAAAAGAAAATATGGTACATTTTACAATGGAGTATTACTCAGTGGAAAAAACAATGGAATCTTGAAATTTGCAGGCAAATGGATGGAACTAGAAGAAACCATCCTGAGTGAGGTAATCCAGTCACAAAAAGAGAAACAGGGTATGTACTCACTCATTTATGGATTTTAAACATACAGCAAAGGATTACCAACCTACAATCCACACCACCAGAGAAGCTAGGAAACAAGCAGGACCCTAAGAGAGACATACATGATCCCCTACAGAAGGGGAAAGGGACAAGATCTCATGAGCTAATTGGGAACATGGGGGAAGGGGAGAGAAAGAGAAGGGGAGAAGAGGGGTACATGAGGGAACAGGAAGATTGAGTCAGGGGAAGAATAGAAAAGAGCAAGAAAAGAGATACCATAATAGAGGGACTCATTGTATGTTTAAAGAGAGATTTGGACTAGGGAAATGTCCAGATTTCTACAAGGATGGCCCCTACTAAGAATCTAAGCAATAGTGGAGAGGCTATCTTAAATGCCCATCTCCAATAATGAGATTGATGACTACCTTATATGCCATCCTAGAGCCTTCATCCAGTAACTGATGGAAGCAGAAGCAGACACCCTCAGCTAAACACTAAGTTGAACTCTTGGTACCCAGTTGCAGAGAGGGAGGAGTGAGGAGCAAAGGGGTTAAGACCAGGCTGGAGAAACCCACAGAAACAGCTGATCTGAAAAAGGGGGAGCTCATGGATCTCAGACTTATAGCTGGCAAATCAGCATAGGACTTATCCAGACCCCCTGAACAGTGGGTGTGAGTTAGGAGGCCTGGGGAATCTATGGGGCCTCTGGTAGTGAATCAGTATTTATCCCTAGTATACAAATGGACTCTGAGAACCCATTCCACATAGAGGGATGCTCTGTCAGCCTAGACACATGAGGGAGGGCCTAGACCCTGCTCCAAATGATATGACAGACTTTGAAGATCCCCCATGGAAGGCCTCACCCTCCCTGGGGAGCAGAAAGGGGATGGGATAGGGGATCAGTGGGGGAGGGCAGGGGGGAGGGGAGGGAGAGGAAACTGGGATTGACATGTAAAACAAGCTTGTTTCTAATTTAAATACAAATAAATAAAATCATTCTGAATGAGGTGACCCTGGCCCCAAAAGACAGTATGGTATGTATACCCTTATATGTGGATATTAGCTTTTAAACCTCCCATAAGCGTGGTTCTATCTGTATAACCACAAAGGTTGGATATAGCTTAAGGAAGTGGTGTTAGGGGAGGATCTCTCAGGGAATAGGAACTAGAACATACAGTTAGAGAGATGCACCACCAGAACAAGGTTCAGTGAAGGGGGAGGGGGAAGGGAGATACAGGAAGGGACAGCTATCACTAAGGGCCATTTGCAGGACCATATGGAAACCTACTGCATAGAAGCTTCTTAAAATATATACATACATGAAAGAAATAAAAATGGAGTCCTCAAGCAACAGGGGAGACAATGCCCCAACTGGCCATCTTTCACTACCAAGTGAAACCTCCAGTGCCAGGACTGGCTTACATCTGAAGAGTTTGTAGCTGGGCTGGTGTTTGCCTTTCTCCTCTAGCAGAGTACAGAGTGCCTTCAAGTACCATAAACACTAGTCAGTAGGGGAAGGTCCACTTCACGTTCAACGAGATAGATGTGTTGTCTTCAGCGACAGGACCTTACCGTCAGTCGTAGGAGAGAAACCAATAGCCTTGGCGATAGCCTGATTTTTTGGGAATTTCCATGGGCTCCTCTCCGTTTGGTCAACACTCAATAAGATGTAAGCCAGTACTGGCACTGGAGGTTTCACTTGGCAGTGAAAGATGGTACAGAAGTTGTGGGAGTAACCAACCATTCTGAGGTAAACAAATGTTGTAAGACACATAAATAAACTTAAGACAAATATCTCACAATTATCTCAATAGATGAAGGAAAAACCTTTGACAAAACACTACACATCTTCATGATCAAAGTTCCAGAGAATGCAGGACTAGAGAGGACATATTTTCAACAATAAAATCTACATACAAAAACCCCACTGTCAACATCATCCTAAATAGAGAGAAACTTGAAGCAACCCCAGTGAAGTCAGGAGTGGGACAGGGATATCCACTATCCCCACTCCTTTTCAACATTTGCTCAACTTATTAGCCAGAGTGAAGAGAGGAGAGCCCGTGAGGCCTCAGCCCTACACAAAGAACTACAGGCAACTAAGGAATGCAGCAAGTAGGAGACGGTCTTCCCCAGGGAAGAGAACATCAGTTGGTTATCTAAAACCAAATGGTGAGTCCTGCAAACATACTCAGCAGCAACATTGTACAGACGGAGAAGGTGATATTTAGGAATAGATATATGCATGGGTATGCATGTAACAACAATTAATGAAAGAAGAAGCCATGAATTTGAAAGAGAGCAAGTGTGGGAGTTTAGAGGGAGAAAAGGGAAGGGGGAATTAATGTAGTGATTTTATAAGCTCGGGGATAAACAAAAAGACCTTAACAAAAATGTCTATAAAATTAAAAATAAAATAAATATAAAAGTATTGAAAGCTAACTGGTCACTTTTCTGGAATATTTCTACAGAGAGAAAAGTCTTTTTGAAGAAAAAAAGGAAAATAATAAAATACTTTTGTATGTAGATTTTTAAAAAAGCACAGAAAGTTACACATTAGAACATAACACCCTGGTGTTGGGAGGTCACGCACACATAGCAAGCTAACAGCTTGTCACTAGGTGCCCTGGAGCTCGGCAGACATCCCCTCATGGAGTGGAAGCAGGGAACACACAAGGGCAGGCCACATGTATGTGACCACTTCCGAAACTGGAACTGTTTGAATTAAACCTAGGAGCTGTAAAGCTTTTGAAAATATTTCTAATTAAAAATTTTAAATGTTACAAAGAAATTATACATTTCAAAGTCATCACTGCCAAAACTGACCACTGATGAGGGTTTTTTGTCTGCCTTTGTGATTTTTAAATACTTTGCTGAAAGATGGGTATCAACAATAAAACTCTCTACCCTCTGACAGTGTGATTGTGGAGATACAAACTGGAAAATATAATTTAATAGTTAAAGAGGGAGATGACAACACGTGTATATTTCTATGTCTGTGTGCATCTGAGCCTGTATGTGTGCCTGTGTCTATATGCTTGTGCCTGTGTCTATATGCGTGTGCCTGTGTCTATATGCGTGTGCCTGTGTCTATATGCGTGTGCCTGTGTCTCCTGCCCATTATGATCCTAACTAAGATATCACTGAGCACCCAGTAAGTCCTCCCTGGCAATGAGGTTTCAGATGGAGAAGCCCCATTACTCAAATTTCTCCTTCCATTTGTCAAAGTGAACATTTCAGGTCATAAGCATCACACATTAAACAAGAGCAAAAGCTCTTATCTCCACCCAAAGACCCAAAATGTGCAGCAGAGTTGCTGTAAAAAGTTTATTGCAGTCATGATCTGTGATAACAGCTCCGGGAAATAGAAACCAAGACATCCAGTTGTCAGGTGATTCATAAAATCTGAAGCTTTATCTCAACTGATTGTATGTATTTGAATGAGATATTCCATGTCAGGAAATATCACAGAACAAAATGCCTCTAACATATTGTGCGGCAGGTGTTCAAGTGAGCCAATAAAATTCATGGAGTGACAAAGAGGCATGATCACAAGATGGCAGCCACGACTGAGGCTCTTTGCCACTGCTAACATGTACCTGCAATCACACACACACACACATGCTCACACACACACACACACACACACACACATGCTCACACACACACACACACACACTGTTAATCTTTGTTTAATATAAATATTTACCACTGTGGTTTGGGAACTAACTCAGTATCTATGAGCCCAACAGGTGTAGCTGAAATCACTATAATTTTTCTAGAAATGTTATCATATGATACAAAGTGAACCTAAAGCCAACCAAATTTATAAGGACAAGCCTTGCTTTTCTGCGCACATGCCCTTCCTTCCCCGCCCTCTGAAGCAGATGTTTCCTCCACACAGTCCTTCCAGAGCCTTCGTCTAGCCATCGGTTACAGGGTGCATTATAAAACCACTTCTCCCTCCCTGCGGATTGGGTTTTGACCCGCTCTCTACAGAGGAATGTAAGAATTATACGGCAGAGAGAACATATTCCAGTTCCGTTCCTGTTGAACCTCACAAAGCCCTTCTCTCGGTACAGTCTGTCCGTCTGTAAAATCCATCCTGTGCTTAGGATACAGAATGAGACACTCTATCCCTTTCCATCATTCTCTGGCTTCATCTCACCTCAACAGAGGCATAATTGTGAGACTGCAAGCTTTGAGCCTAAACAGTTTTAAATCATAGTGCTGGAGTCCTGTGTGTCTGTATACCAGCTGTGTGTGCACATGTGTGTGCACATGTGTGCATGTCGATGTGCATGCATTCATAAATGGAAATCAGAGGGAAACATTCCAAGTTGGTTCTCACCATCTGATTTGCAAGGGCAGGATCTCGTTTGTTTGTTTCTCTGAACAGCTACTTCAGGCTCGCAGGCTCACAAGCTTGCAGCCAGTTGTCCTGTCCACTTCACTGTGCCTGGGCTGGGATTGCAATGCATTCTGCTGCATCTGGCTTTTTATGTGGGTCCTGGGGATGGAAAGCAAGCCATTAGGCTTACGTGGATAGCGCTGTTGCTCATTGAGCCGTCTCCCCAGCCCTAGCTTGTGGCTTTTGAGAAAGCTACCTGACAACTCTTGAGCTCAGTTTCCTCTTTCATGGTTTGGAAAGTAAAACGCACATCCCAGCCCTGAAGTCTGCTGATGAGAACCAGAGGCAGTGGGTAAAGGCCATAGTGGGAACTAGAGCAGAGCTTAGGCATCTTCATGTACAGTATTCAAGACTTCTTTGGGATCGTGAAACAAGTATTACGTTGGCCAGGACCTCCAGAAAGGAGCCTCAGAACTCACACACAGAAGCAACTGTGTACAATTCACTTGCCAACTTAGGGAACAGTGGCTGCTGGAGAGCTTGCTCCTTCGTTCATGCTGGGCTGCAAGGGGCTGGTCCTTGACTACCTGGGGGCCCTCAAGTCCAAGGAGGTTTAATCAGTAACCTGAAAAGAAGGTGAGGTGATAAGGAAGGAAAAAAGGGCCTGGCACTATTTATGTGACCGTCCCTGTACCAGCCTAAGGGCAAAGAGGACCCTTTCCATGGCAACTGCGACCAACAGACTTTCACCAGCTTGAACTGTGACGGGAATGCTGACCTCCAGAAAGGAAAGCTGTGTTCCTGTCCTATACGCTCACCCGCTCACAGCTAAACTAAGACACAGTTCCTCTTAGTGTCCTGTCTCTTCTAAGGTGCCCCCAACCCTACTGTTTACATAGTCTATGCCTTCCTTCCCTTTGGAAGCTGGTCCTGATCTCTTCAGCACTCCTAGAATTCCCAGGCAAGGCTCTGAACACTGGTCTCTAGTGAAACCAGGGCTGAAAAGTCCAGGTTTTTCATCTTGTAACTAAAAACTAACCCTGGAAGAGGGAAGGAGAACACAGAGGCAACAATCAAGCTTCTACCAGGTGAGGACACCAACAACATGCATCAGGAAGTGGTGTAAAGCGGGATAGCATTCCTGTTCGTATCCTCCTAAGACAAAGTCCTCTCACCCTCATCTGCGACAGCAGGCTCAAAACCACTCATGGGAAACTATGCTGTCTTCAACCAACACTGCTGGGAGGATTCAGTGTCCACAACACAAAAGAACGCATGCCTTACATATGCAACTTAACACAACACAGATCAAATCCGGGAAAATAAAAGGTACCACTCTAAGGAGAAAGACTAGGAGTGGCTCAGTAAATTAAATGCTCGCTATGCATACACAAGAACCTTAATTCAAATCCCTAGGCCCCACATATAAGGTAGACATGGCATGTGTTTACAACCCCAAACGCAGGGGTTGGAGACAGGCAGATCACAGGGAACCGGTAGCCAACCAGTTTAGTTGAATGGCAAACTCCACATTCAGTGATAGACCTTGTCTCGAACAAATGAGGTGGAGAGCAATAGAAAAAGACATTTAACAATGATTTCTGACCTTCATTATGTGTATACAGGGTGTACACACACACACACACACACACACACACACACACACAAATGCATGCAGTGTGAGGGCACACACACAATTTTATTTAACTCTTAATAGGATAGGAACATAGAAACCATGAAGATAAATCTTCATTCTCTTGAATTTTACAGCAAACTCTAAGAAATATCACCAAAAGCATCAATAATTCTGCCAAAATGTAAAACCTTTGTGAATCAAAGGTCACTGTCCAGAAAGAGCTATGCACCTGGTAAGGGTCTAGCATCCATAATATTATAAAGAATTTTTATTATTGAACAAGGAGACAATCTAATTTTTTCAGTCCTTGCATGTAGGTCAGACCAGAGGATAATGTAAGAGGGAAAAACTTTTAAAAATATTTTTCTTTGAGAAACAATTAGTTCAATGTGTCCTAACCCTATGAAAACATTTTTGGATAATCAAGAAATTTTGGATAAGCCAAATATTAAGTTATCTGAATTTTTAAATCACTTTGTTTTTTAAGTTTTTATTAAATGTTGTAAAAGGCCGGGCGGTGGTGGCACACGCCTTTAATCCCATCACTCGGGAGGCAGAGGCAGGCAGATCTCTGTGAGTTCGAGGCCAGACTGGACCGATAGCCTCCAAAACAATACAGAGAAACCCTGTCTCGTAAAAAAAAAAAAAATGCTGTAAAAGCATAATGGTTATTGGTTACAAAAATTAAAGGTGTATGCTGAAGAGTTGAGAATAAAACACTAAGAACTCTAGGAATTTATTTATATACTGTTGCAAACATTAGAAGGAAAGAGATGAACCGAGAATGCCAAAGTGTTGCTGTTGGTAAGGTGAAGCAGTACAGGGAACACTTTGCTTCTTGGTGGAGCAGCATATGCGCATAGTGAGAAAAGGACCCAGTGGCCTGACTCCCCTCCCCCCTCCCACCCCACCCCACACCTGGTAATGCACTCACTGAGATCTTGGTAAAAATGTAAAGCAACAAGGACAGAATGGAAAGGTAGATCTGGATTCGCTTGCCTCCAAACCGCTTCCGTAGATACTCCGGCATCGTCACCACCTGGATGGGATGAAACGGAGCCAAAGTGAACAGACAGCCCAGGGGAAGCAGATTCACAGGGTCTATCCTGGCGTCAGAGCCAGGGAGCGTGGTCAGGGAATCATAGTCCTTGTTAGCCCAGGAAGTCTACAAAGCAGCCAGACACCATTAGCTTATCTCAGTTCCACACACCCTACACAGTACAAGTCAGGAAGGCCCTAGCATCCAGTTGCAATATATCAAAAGTATCCAATAGACAACATGTTTTCTAATAAACATGTGACTGGACATAACTAAGGAGGCAGACGCATGCCCTGGAAAAGGTGAATGCAAAGGCACATATGTGTTTGTGTGTGTCTATCTCTGCAGGCATCTGTCTGTGTGTGTGTGTATGTATGTGTGTTTTATATAGGGCATCTACTGCAAATAAGACAATGGTAACCTCTTATCAATGCACCAAAGAAGTTTTCCAGTTAAATGTGACTGTCACCTTGTTCTACACAGGCAACACAAAGGATTTAGCTGCAGGCCTTTCCCAAACATTCTGCTAGTTCCCTTCTGCAAATCCCAACCACACTTCCAGTTTTTCTCCCTGTACCCTTAGCCTGTTGTCTTCTGGGACCAATATGTCACTAGCAATCCGTGAGCCTTTGTGATAGATATTATTTAAAGGTGTGTTGTTTATGGCTGGAGCATTTGTTTAATGATATAAAGATGGGCTGCTTTTGTTTATGCAGCATTTGGTAACTCTGTGAAGCTGTAATTCTTTGCCTCTTTAAACACCTAATGGTCTAGTAAAGAGCTGAATGGCCAATAGTGAGGCAGGAGGAAGGATGGGTGGGGCTGGCAGGCAGAGAGGATGAACAGGAGGAGAAATCTGGGAAGAAAAGGGGGAGCAAGACAGAGTGAGAGTATGTCAGGGGCCAGCCACCCAGCCAGCCACGGAGTAAGAGGATAAGGTAAAATATACAGAAGGAAAAAAAGAAAACAGAGGCAAAGGGGAGACAGAGATAATTTAAGTTAAAAAAAATCGGCCTAGAAACAAGCCAAGCTAAGGCCTGGCATTTATAAGAAACATTAAGACCCCATGTCTGTGGGTTTCTTTGGGAGCTGGGTAGCGGGTCTTCCAAAGAGCCAAAGAGTAACAAAAAAGGAATAAAAACCAAACAACGACAAGCCTTCAGAAGGTACAGCCTGCACAGTTTGCCCTATATCATCTTTAGCTCCCATACACACAGAAGGTGCTTTATGTGTCCCTAGGAGGTGATGACAAAGCTATGTTTGATCAGCCACATGTTCCAAACGGGAGGTGATGTCCATAAATGAAGGGTGACATAGTTCTTTTTCCCAATCTGTTTCCCTTCTAGGGGAGGGATAAACAGGACCATAGAGGGAGCTCAAGAGCACACCCTGAGAAATGCCATAGGATGGGGTGGGGGGCTCTGAGTAAAGCAGGGTCACTTAGGGACCTTCCTAGATGGAGGAGTGATGAACTTGGACTGCATGGAGCCCCTGCAGACAATCAGGAGGTGCCTTAAAACCTAGAAATGAAAACAGACCGGGACTGTCCTCTGTCGTTTATTGCCATACAGTGCCCTGTGGACTCGAAGAGGATCGAGTTCACACGTGCATTCGCTGGTGCGGAGAGATAACGGAGTGGGCACTTACCCCAGCCCTGATGTAAATAGGGACGAATATCCAGCCCAGCACCACCACGAAAATCAAGGCCTGCAACCAAAACAAGAGGTGAGTTCAGATCAGAGGAAAACTTACCCATCTCTGCCTCTCTCCAGAGACCCTCAACTGCTACAGAAACGCCCCACCACGCCCCCCTCCTTCCTTCCTAAGTGGCTAGGATAGACTGCTGCTTGCTTGGCCTAAGGCAAAAGCACCTGGGCCAACAGTGGGAGAGAACCCAGGGTGCCGCCCAGACTCCCGCTGTCAATCAACACAGAGCAGACTCCCGCTGTCAGTCAACACAGAGCAGACTCCTCCCCGCTGTCAGTCAACACAGAGCAGACTCCCGCTGTCAATCAACACAGAGCAGACTCCTCCCCGCTGTCAGTCAACACAGAGCAGACTCCTCCCCGCTGTCAATCAACACAGAGCAGACTCCTCCCCGCTGTCAGTCAACACAGAGCAGACTCCCGCTGTCAATCAACACAGAGCAGACTCCCGCTGTCAATCAACACAGAGCAGACTGCCAGCTAGAGCTCTGAGTTCTCTTTTTCCTTCTTCACTGGTTTATAAGTAATAAAATACCATCCAGAGAAGATGGGGAAGGAAGGAAGGAAGGAAGGAAGGAAGGAAGGAAGGAAGGAAGGAAGGAAGGAAGGAAGGAAGGAAGGAAGGAAGGAAGGAAGGGAGTGAGAGAGGGGGAAGGAGGAAGCAAGAGTGGGAAGGAAGATAAAAGGAGGGAGGGAGGGAGGTCCAGTAGCATTTCCCAACCTCTAACATGGCTGGGGGAAGAAGCTCCCCCTTTTAGGACCAAGGGAAAAGAGGGGGATCCTGGGGAGATCTAGAAGGGCACCTCTCCTATGAAAGCTCCTGGAGACAAAAATGCCCCATGGAGGCCTTACCTTCTCCTAGGAGCAGGTTGGGGGGGGTGGGGGGGGGAGGAGGGAGGGGGAGCTAGGATTGGAATGTAAAAAATAAATTAATTTAAAAATTTAAAAAAATCCCATCTGCACCCAAGGTGGTTCTGAGGATCCCATAACACCTCAGTGTCCTCCGAACAGACTGCTGTAATCACACAGGGAAGCTGAGTCCTCAGTGTTCTCAGTGCAGAAAGGTGGCGCAGCCCTATGAGGTAGCGGAGCACACTGGGAAAGCCTTGTGTCTCCGAGGGTAATTCTAAAGGGACCTCCTGCTGTGGGTGAGGTCCTCCATCATTTGCCACCCTCACTGAGGCTACACAGTCCAGGGGGAGCCTCACAAGAGCCTGAACAATGTTGTTTAATCTTTAGCCTTCAACACTATTGACTAAATAAGTATCTTTTCTTTATAAAGTTAATCTGCCTCCAATGTTTCATTACAGCAATGAAAAAGGGACTGATACCAGCTCCTTCTACCCCTAGAATACAGTGGCTCAGGTGTTACTCACATTCCATTCAAAGCCACCCATGGCAATGCCTGAGGCTGCTCCCGTCCCTGCCAGTCCCACAAAGTGACCGCTTCCAATGTTACTGGCAAAGAGAGAGGCTCCAATCTAGAAACAAAAATAAACAAACAAACAAACATGAGCAATCAGAGGCCAACTGGGGTCTTGACTGTTGAAATCTGTGGGTCCAAGCCCACAGCCAGCATGGGAACTTGGGAAATAACAAAAACACAAAGAGAGGCTTAAAGGAGCAACAGGACACATCTACACGTCAGACCATCGGTGGGTCATGTTTAGAACTTGATTTGAACTGTGAGGAAGACAGGAGAAGTCCCACAGCCCACCAAGGTGCCCTGAGTCTCCCGTGAGTCCAGCTGCTCAGGAGCAAGGCTGAGCCTTTCACCTCCACATCCTGTGCAGGGAGTGGAATATCGGGAGGCCACCTCTGCAGCTGGGTGAGTGAGGGTGAGGATGGTGGCTTGGCCTAGGTGAGGCAAAGGCAAGCTTGGGGGCTGGTTGTTGATGCTTTAAAAACAGCCCACAGCCTTTGTTGGTGGGTTTGATGAGGGAAAACATAACCAAGGCTGACGAGGTGAATGCCACGCACTAAGCAGAGGAAACTTGTAAGTAGCATTACATGGACTGAGCAGGGAACATACACGGTGGCCATCAGGGCATCTCAGAGAAAGGGATGGAATAAAGTCAGGGGAGTACTGCTGGTCCCTGAGTGTCCTGGGACCGGCTTGGGTTCTTTCACACAAGGAGGACTGCTTTGGACTCACTCCAGACTTGATCCCACCCCCACCCCGACCCCATGACTTGTGCTCAATCAGCTACAAAACCCCCATCTGTCTCCACAATGTTATTGACATCTAGCACTTCCTGTTTCTAGGATTTGGCAGATAATTTATTCCCATTTTAAAAATAGACAGATTTGCTTATGAAACAGCAGATTTTAAAAACACAAAATTTAAGTACAAACAATGGGGTTAAAGCCAGCAGAGTGATGGCAGACAGCACAGTGGACAGCCAGGCTGGAGCCCTCAAGGAGAGCAGGAAAAACACAGTGAGGACCGCACAGTGGGGGACGTGGGTAACCGTGGTGATGTCTTGCTTTTTACCAATAAAGCTTCTCTGAGGATCAGAGGGTGGAGCTAGCCACTAGCTAACCATAGAGGTCTGGAGGTCTATACAGACAGACAGGAAGTGAGATGGCTGGGCAGAGAGAGGATATAAGTGGGCAGAAACAGGAACTCACTCTCTTTTCTGCTGGGAAGCTAACGAGGTAGAGGTGGCCTTGGCTTGCTCCTTCTTCTCTCTGATCTTCCAGCATTTTCCTCTATATCTGACTCCAGGTTTTTTATTTTTTTAGACCAATTAAAAACTCCATTTACAGATAACCTTAGCTTCTACCTGCTTCTTAACAATCCACACAGTGAGAGGTCCTTAAAAATAACCTGTACCCACTTAATTAACCATGTAGCATTTTATGCTATATAATAGGATTATAAGACCACAATATTCCTTTGGGACAAACCCTTTAGTGATTTTAATATCACTAACTCATTCCTTTGAAGTGTAAATTGTCTTAATTGGATTACAATTAATTACAGATAATTTTAAGTACACCATTGCTGCTATATTAAAATTATACCATTGATAGCAATATTCAAAGAAAATTTACTAATAAATGCTAAAACAGTCATCAGTCTGATACACTTGGATTAACACAGCCAAGGATCATGCTCTTCAGCTGGCTGTCACAGCCCAGATGAATCCTCACTGTGTGAACAAAAGTCAGACGTAATTCTTCATGACAGATACTGGTGGGAGGCGGCAGGCCCCTTCAAATGTAGATCCCCAATCTAGGCCAGCAGATGAGACAGCAGCAGGATGAGAGGAAAACCTTCAGAAAGTCTGATTTCTGAACGCCCGCGTTTTCATACTCCTGTGTTTCTCGCTGAGAGTGGGCTCTTCGGGTGTTTAAGAAGGAACTCCTTGCCGGTGGCAGAAGGCAGATATTTTCTGGCCAACTTGGCCAACCCCACATCCAATCCGAGTTTTTCTTCAAGATTCTTTCAACCTCTCTTCTTCTCTCAGTGTAGTTTTCCTCAGGAAGAGTGCTGTTTTCTCTCCGGTGCTGCGGTGTCTGCCTCGGCTCTGTGCATGTCTTGTGGTGTCTGGAGGGAGGTGAAGACCCTCAGAGCTACTTCATCCAGACTCGTGCTGGGCACCCAGCGGTGCTTTTCCCATGTCACCGCTATAAACGGAGAGGGAGGCTGGAGCACCACTTCCGTTCCCCTTGCTGAAGTCCAGTTCTGCCCAGGAGCCCTGCAGGCCGCAGCTTCTCCTCCCCATGGGCGCAGGGTTCCATCTGGCACTTTCTACATCACTGTTGAGTGCTCGCCATGGACTGTCTTCTCCCAACAAGACTGTGGGGGCGTGTGGGGAGACAGGGAGAGGGGGTGGGGGAGAAAGAGAGGGGGCAGAGGAGTACACACGGGCATGGATGTGCATTGTGGGTGGGATGCTATGGAGGGCACATGAGGCCAAAGCACAGCTTGCAAGAATCAGTTTGCTTCTTCCCCCAGGTGGGCCCACGGGATTAAACTCAGGTCTTCAGATGGCTTTACCCACTGAGCCATCCCACCAGCATTTATCTGTGTGATTTCAAGTCTCTCCCTCCCATTCGTCACCCCCACCCACCCACCACATGTTCAGTTACCTCTGCAAAGCATAGCTCTACTAGAGAAGTTCTCCTGGGTCCTCTCCACCACCAGCTCCCATGGCCCACTAAGCAGGGTCCTGAAAGCTCCAAGCCCAGTTCCTCTAGGAACTCAGAAGATTTCAAAGCAATCACATTTCCGTTGAAATTCTTCCTCGTCCTCTTACCATGTAGGCACCCACACCACTTGAGAGCCTCCCCACTTCTCATGTTGCAGTTATTCAGAAGATGGCTTACTATGACCGTCATGAATCTATCTCTAGACAGTACCCATTTTCTCCCATCTCACCCCCAGAGGACAACTGCTTGACCCTTAAAGACAATTTCTATTTTAAAGCCTAGAGTCCAGTATGACTTTCTATCTAGAGACAGGATTATTTTGAAGTTTATCAGGTTAAATGAAGTCATACATGCAGAGCCTCGTGATAAGATTGGTGTCTTTATAAAAGAGAAGATACCAGAGATCTCTATTGTTGCCTCCACTTCACCACACACACACACACACACACACACACACACACACACACACACACAATGAGGCCACATGAAGACCCAGAAGGCAGCAGCTATCTGCAAGCCAGGAAGAGAGATCTCACCAGAACCAAGTTTGGTAGCACCAAATCCTTCAACCGCCCTCTCAACACCAGCTCCTTGGCAGGAGTCACAGTCCCTCCAATGCCCATCACTATGAGAGGAACTGCCCCTCAATTATTTGAACCATTTACCTGGGACAGCTTGCCTCTCACTGCAATTTAGATCTCCGATAAGACCAATTCAGTCTTCCATAGTACAGTGACTCTACCATTAAAATTTTCACTTCGTTTCCTTCAGGGTTTGACACAAGCTGAATGATTTCCTCTGAGCCTTTTCTTAAGGGAAAACTGCTTACACCCAAAGGAAAGCATCCAACTGTCATTTCTCCCTTAATGTTAGAGCTAGAAAGCAATGGGATTACACCTTTCTCCAGGACCGAAGACAGACATTGCTTAATGACTATACCTTCAATGAGTAACTCAGCCCATCAAATGGGCTCCAGGAACCAGAGCTACTCACAGAGTCCTCCGCAGGCTCATCAGCTCCCTCTGGGACTTTTGAGACTTCAACTTCCTCAGTAATCACCCAGACTTAGTGGGGAGCAGAAGCAGTCTCTGGCTACACAGTGTGCTAAGATCAGGTGGACATGAAGTTGGTGTGAAAGAAATGCCACTCTCTAAATGCCTGTCCTTCACCTGCAGACTTATAACCATGAGCCAGAGTTAAGGTCTGTAACCATGGTACTTATCCTGTCCAATGGGAGACATTATCATTTCAGTCACATGTCAAAACTCAGCACATGGTCTGAATGAGGTTTTAACCATCTCACCTCAGAACTGCTAAACTCAAGGTTTCCAAGTTGGTCTCAGGTCACAGCCAAGTTGTTAAACTGTTCCAGTGGAAACCTCCTGAAGTGACTCAGCAGACTGTGGAAAAGCCTTCTTCAAACAGCATAGCTCCTCAAGGATGGGAGTACAAGGATTCCCGGATTTGGGTGCCACAGTGAATGAAATTCCAGCATTTAAAGAAGGGATGCTCCCAGACAACCTCAGGCGGCATAGCAAGGTCCAAGCCAGCCTGGCTATATAGTGACATAGTGTCCCAGATGAAAAAGAAGAGTTCCCAGAAGGAGATCACATGACCTCTAGGGATCTGCCTATCTCTACCTTACACCACATCCCTAGTGTTGTTGGATCTACAGAAGTGAGCAGTTGTTCCAGATTTTACACGGGGACTGGGGATCTGAATTCAGGTCCTTATGCTTGTTATCCTAGTTATGGTTACTACTGCTGTGATGAAACACCATGACAGGGAGGAAAGGATTATTTGGCTTACACTCCTACATCATAGTCCATCATTGAGGGAGTCAGGACAGGAACTCAAACAGGGCAAGAACCTGGAGGCAGGAGCTGATGAGAGGCCAGGGAGGGGTGCTGCTGAGTGGCTTACTCAACATGACTTGCTCAGCCTGCTTTCTCATAGAACCCTGGACCACCAGCCCAGGGATGGCCCCACCTACCATGGGCTGGGCCCTCCCACTATCAACTATTAAGAAAGTGTCTTACAGCTGGATCTTATGGAGGCATTTTCTCAGCTGAGATTTCCTCCTTTCAGATAACTTTAGCTTATGTCAAGTTGACATAAAATTAGCCAGCACACTCACACAGCAAGCTTGTTATCCAATAAGCCATCTGCCTAGTGTTGTAGGTTATAATTAAACAGGCAAAACCTTCTCAATGATTTGCTGTTGACAAGTAAGTAGTCTTGTAGGAAGTTAAGGCCTACCAGGCACGGAGGAGCCAACCTGGAGTCTGCCTGGCGATGTCAAAGGTCCTGATTGTGACTAGCCAATGAGGGGTGGCCATGTAATGCTGCTAATTAAAGAAGACTTTTGTTTCCTTTTCCACCTGACTCTCGGTGTCTGTGTCCTTAGCACGGAGCCTTCTCACCCCCTCTCCAGAGGGAGCTGTTAGGACACAGCGACATCATCTCTCTTATATTTGTGGTATTTCTAGTTTAAAATAAAAATGCAACTCCTTCCCCTATACCATGCTGATTAGCATGGATATAGATGCTCTGGTTCTTTTAACTCGACCTTAAGAAAATTATGAGAGACACTCAATGAGAGTCCATTGGGACATTTACTACTGTGCTACTTATGACAGATGAAAACAACAGGAAAGCATGTTTCCATCTAAAACGTAATATGAAAACAACTTGATAAATTAATACTCATACTAATGAATACTATGCAGCCATTAAATTAAATGATAGCTTTGAAAACTTTGCTGTAACATGGGAGATGGTCATAATAAAATGTAAACTAAAGTAACACACAAGCAGGCATGGTAGCAATGCCAACAATACCAGACCTCAGGAGGCTGGGACAGGAGGGTTACCACAAGTGCCAGATTGCCCTGGTCCACATAGTGAGTGCCAGATCAGTTAAGCTATGTTAGAAACCTTGTCTCAATAAATCAAAATGGAGACAGGTCTGGTGGAGCACCCTGTAATCCCAGCACTTCAGAGTGGAGAAAGGAATGTCAGGAGTACACATTGTTCGAAGCCACAATGGCTACAAGAGACCTTGTTTCAAAATAACACAAAAGATAGCTTCATATAATATAGCCTATGCACCATATGATCCTCAAAATACTTAAGTTCATGTGTGTGTGCATGTATATACATAAATTGATGGATATACATGTATTTATATGGGTATCCATATATATATGCAGATTCTGGCATGGTTATGGTTGGAAGAGAAAACACAGAGCACATATTTGTTTTACTTCTTAGACTTTTCTAATTTTTCACAATGGTTTTATGAAGTGTAATTATCAGAACACAAGTCTTTAGACCCTCCAGCACTCTTTCAAACTCACTGGCAGAGCCTGAAGACTGAGAACAAAGCAGGCATGCAAGTTCAGCATTGGTGTTGTGTGAAAATGTCACCAAGGGCTGGTGAGACAGCTCATCAGGTAAGGGACCTCACTGCCACATTTGACAGCCTGAGCTCAACACCCCGAACCGAGAGAGAGAGAGAGAGAGAGAGAGAGAGAGAGAGAGAGAGAGAGAGAGAGAGAGAGAGAGAGAGAGAGAGAGAGAGAAGACAATTCCTACCAGTTGTCCTCTGACTTCCGCACACAAACATGGCTTGTGCACCAGAACAAATGTGTACACGGGCACACACTGTTTAGTTATTTAACTAAAGAAAGAAATGAATTGATGTGGTAAAGGTCCGTGACTGCTAACTACAATTGCATTTTATATGAGGAGAAGTAGAATGACGATGTCTGAATCCAGCCGACATCAGAGCCTGGAGGCGAGTACACTCAACCTTGCTGTTTTCAAAGGAAAACTAAACTATGTCACCACGGAAAAAAGTGACTCAAATTGCACACTGACTTTTCCTTTACTCCCATGACCTAAGGAAAGCAGCGGCCCGTGAACACCCAGGACCCTGTGTCAGCAGCCATGCTTGGCAGCACAGGAGGTGGCATGAGCTCCTTCTCCTGGACACAGGGGGCGCTCTCCCGCCTGCTTCTAATCTTGCCTTTGACATAGCGAATTACAGGACCTGAAGTCAGTTGCTTTAACGCTTTGAACTTCAGTTTCCTCTGCTCTAAACCAAGAATGAATCCCTCTTTGCCAGCCGGGTGCGGAAGAGTAACTCAACACGGTGAAGTGGATCTGGGAGAACAGACGTTCCGACAAGCCACGGTCATGCGGCGAGTCTGAGGCCAGCCTGGGCTGTGGCGAGTCTGAGGCCAGCCTGGGCTGCGGCAAGTCTGAGGCCAGCCTGGGCTGCATGAGAGCCTGTCTCAAGAGAAAAGGGAGAGAAAGAGAAACTCTCAGTCCCTCTCACAAGGCGTTGCCACGTGTGAGGTGGCAGGCGTGAGAAGTCTCTGAGACAGTTCTCCTTACAAAGACACACTGTGACTAAGTACTGATAACGCCGTTACCAACACACGTGTTTACAGACTACACTGAATTCCCTGAGAGACACCAAGGTTTTTCCTTTCAGGAACTGGATCATCATAGCTCAAAAGGAAATGTTCTCAGCTAGCTTCAGGCAACGGCTTTCTTGTTAAAGGTCAGGCCATGCCCAAAATGTCCAGTATCTGGAGCTGGCTCGCTGCTTGCTTGTCTGTTCTCCCCTTAAAGGACATCGAGATTCCCGGGGCCTCCTCTCTATTCACTGGTCATGCTAGACACAGCCATCCAGTGGTG
Organism: Mesocricetus auratus; assembly: GCF_017639785.1. Taxonomy (NCBI): domain Eukaryota; kingdom Metazoa; phylum Chordata; class Mammalia; order Rodentia; family Cricetidae; genus Mesocricetus; species Mesocricetus auratus. Next base: position 13,352,819 of record NW_024429190.1, on the reverse strand, counting down.
GGCAAACATGAGCTACCCCAGGACACAAAATGTGCTTTCGCCTCTACGTTTCAGGGAACTGTGGAATGCTGTTGTATAAGTAGGCTCTACCCAATATTTGGCATACACTCATACCACAATGTATTGATTGTTTGAAATTCAGATTAACTAACCATTGCATATCTTCTAAATATAGAATCATCTGAAGGTTAGTAATACGAATTTCTGGGACACGTTCCCAGTTTCTGACTCAGGTTCCTAACCAGGGCCCAGGTCGTGCTGCTGCTGCAGCCCTGGGTTCCACTCTTTCAGAGAAAACCACTAACTTCTGTGATGTCTCTGGTAGGCCCTCATCTTACCGCGTGCCCCTACAACTCTGTAAGGTTGGAATTATCCCCTTCCTATCTTCACACTATGGAGGAGAGGCCCGAGGGTTAGGTTTACAGAATGTTACCGAGCGGGGCTGAAGTCTATGGACCCAGAGAGAGGACCAGCATCGCACTGACTTGGCTTCCTCCCCCTCCTTCCAGGCTACACTCCCCTGGATGTGCCCAGAGGGACCCTGAAGTAACACTCTCCTGTCCATCTCTGTGAACTCTGGCATCATATGTACTTGTCTGTATTGGCTTTGCTTTCCTATTCTCCCTCTCAGGAATCCTGGCTAATCCTGGTTGGCATATTTTTTGTTTGTTTGTGTTTGGCGGGGTTGTTTGTTTGGTTGATTTGGTTTAGTTTGTTTTTGTAGCCTTGGTTCTCCTGGCACTCATTATACAGTCCAGATGGCCTCAAACTCACAGAGGTTTTCCTGCCTCTGCGTCATGAGTGCTGAGATTAAGGCCTCTTTTCAACATGGAAAGTTTGGAGAGATTTGACCTTTGACTTTTTCCATCTCTCAGGGACGTACTTCCTGGCTTTGGGCAGAAAATAAGGTAAGGCTCATATATTCAGAATATTTTATTTCTAAATCTCTGGCAAACATTTAGACACAAGCTTTGCTTCAGAGTCGTCATAATTTGTTTACTTTGGATGAGCTCATGTCCCCAGAAACAATGACTCCTTCCAGTCATTACCTCCGTACACATCTCTCCCTACTCAAGGACCCAAAGAGGCAGAAAATCAGGAAACCATTGCCAACCCTGGTGTTTTCCCAATGGATTTTGGTTCAAAAGGCAAGAGAAGTTGTTCACCAACATTGGAGATCAAAGAGGTCACACCAACAAGCCAGCCACCACTCCAGATCAGCCTCTCTTTGGAATCCTTACCAGCTCAGGGTCTGTCACTCAGAGGGCATGGGCTACTGTCACTGTCTCTCCCACACTGGTCCTCACTTAGATCTTCAAATATCGCATGCACCTTCCAGCCCCAGGGCCTTTGGCCATTCTGGAGGTTTTTGGGTTAGTTGTAGAGTTGTAGATTTTCAGGTTTTTCCTTAGGAACTTTTAGGAGGGTTTTTTTGTTTGGTTGGGTTTTTTTGTTTTGTTTTGTTTTTTTCCTAAATTGCTCACCTCTGATTTTCAAATAGATGGCTTCTCTATTCTTTTTCATTTTAATTGATATATAATAATTATCAATAGCTACGGAACACAATGTGACATCTCAAGGATCAGCTCAGCGTGACTGGTTTATCTAAATCATCAACATTTTTTCATTTCTGGCTGGCCACTTATGCTTCTTCTGGTCCTGGCCTAAAAGCCCTGTCCTCTGAAAGGTCTCCACAGCCTAACTTTGCAGCTTAAGGAACACCCCTCTCCGCCCTACCCAGTATTTGAATGTATTGATTCAAATACATTTCCTTCTGAAAGCTTACTGTCACTTATAATTTTACAAATATTTTCTCAAATTGTGAGTGATGTGTATAGTGATCTACTATCATAGGATCTAGCTCACGGTAGGCAATACCAGGCAGTTGTAGAATGAATGATAGAGTAACATATAAATGGGTGAATGAATAAATGAATGAATGATTGATTATATAGTTAATGGAGGAAGGCCTAAACATAAGATACAATAATGATGATAAAAAAAGGTGTGGGTGTGAATGCCTATAATTTCAAAACTCAGGAGACTAAGTGATTTTGAGGCCAGCCTCGGCTACATAGTAAGAGCCTCTATTTAAAAAAAAAAGAAAGAAACTATTATAATGGTGATGATGATGATGGTAGGAGATTCAGGAGTTCAAGGCCAATTTTAACAACATAGAAGAATTCAAAGCCAGCCTGGGTTATGTGAGATCCTGTCTCAAAACAACAAGAACAAATAAAATATCTCTATAAGGTAGGTGTGATGAGCTCTATTATTTCCACTGAAGAAACTGAGACACAGAGAGACAGAGGCCATGCAGGTAGGGATGCATTGAGCTAAGGTTTTGAACAGGCAGGTTGGCTCCAGAATCTTTACTCTTAATTGTAAACCGTCTTTATAATATAGGGTTTATTCCAAATGTTACATAAAACTGCAGCCACACGCCACTGGTAGACAAGGAAAACTCGGATGGCGTGAACCACCTACAGTTCCAGCACTCTCCTGGCTTCAACCAACTTGAAACATTGAGTATAATTCTACTTGTCTTTTCTGACTACAGAAGGGCTAATCTGTTAGAAAACACTAGGAAGACAGCCAGTGGGAAGTGAGAGGCCAAGGGATTAGGTAATGACTCAGTGGCAGTCATCTAAAGCCTGGAAACACAAAGAACACATAGGCAAGAGGTGACCATGTGTCAGTCAAAGAGGCTCCTTAGAGCCAATGGGTCTGCAGATGAGAATAGTTCTGAAATCCCAGAACTCAAGAGTTTCAGGAAGGACAGCTTGGGCTACATAGTGAGACCCTATTCAAGATGAAGAAGGGAGGGGGGAAGGGAGGAAGAAGGAAGGAAAGAGTGTGAGGAGGAGGCAGCTCTTGGCTACAAAGAGAGACTCTGTCTGAAGAATTAATAAACAAATAATAAATATATTAACATAATAGATATTTCCTAAGGCAGTTAAAAGTTTGAGGTGTTCCCCTCTTCCTTAAGGATAATTGTCACTGGGATTTTTTTCTAGCCCTAATTGAAAAACTTGGTTTTCAGATTAATCTTATACTATACCTATTATCCTCATCAATGCCTATCTCAAGACCTAAGCAACCAGAAGAACAGGGGCTCTGTGCAAACCTGGGCAAGCCATGCAGCGACTCATCTTCCTCACTGTCCTCACCAAACCAGATTCACTCAGGAATCAAACAGTAAGTCTTGCAAAGGTTCCACTGACAAAACATGAAAAAGAGACAAACCAGAAAATGGACAAGAAAGGCCTCTGTTCTGAGACTATACAATGTCCTTAAAACCACAAAGTGGGCCCTCTGCTGGTTTCTTTTTTAAATAAAGTTTTATTAGAACACAGCTACACCCATTCATTTGTGTATTTCCCATGCATGTTTCTGGGCAGAGTTGAAACCCTACAGAGATCTTACCTGCAAAGAAGAGATCTGGCTTCTTTGCATTTCCCAAAAACACTGTGGTGTACTCCTTTTTGATTATTTTCTAACAAGACAAACCCTGGCCTAAAGGACAGACAGTCCCTTTTTTAAGGAAAGGTCTCTGTGTAGCTTAGGCTAGTTTCTAACTCAGCATCCTCCTGCCTCATCCTCCTGAATACTGAAATTAAAAGTATGTGCCACCATATCCAACCCGTTTTCAGGTGATGGACTGACAAGTGTGCCTGCATTGCCGTCCTTACCAGGCCAAGTCACCTCACTTATTCACACCTCTGTGGTGTCCATGCATAATCAGCTCCCCTGGCTGCCTCACATGGCACAGGAAGCTCCGGCAGAGAGGTTGACAATTTGTTCAATGTTGCACAGCAGGGTGAGACAAATCATTCAGCTTCCAAGTCACAGGGGGCTGGTTAGTTCAGCACTATTGGACTTGATAGTTCCACAGAGCCAGCTCTGCCAATAGACAGGTGCGTCCATACTTCCTGTTAAAATAAAGGTCCTTCTCCAGAGTATTAATTAGGGCCTCACATCTCAGAACTTCTGTTACCTCCAGCCGAGAAGTGGGGATTTCCCCCTTCAAAGCTCAGCTCATAAGCTTCCTGGAACTCTCTCATTTCCAACAATCAATACAGCAAAGCACTCAGAAAAACGTTAGGTAAAGGTGCCAGGCCACAGTACAGAAGGAAGGGGGTTCCTGAATGTCCAGTGAAGTGCACTTAAGCACATTTGTGGGTTCATGTCATCCCGATGAGGAGGCTTTGGTTTGCCTCAAGTATGACTTCATCTTCTGGGAGCCTCCATGCCCATGTCCTGCATAAACTCACTCCTCTAATTCACCTGTGGAGTCCTGGTCCCATCCCTCTGACTGTCCTTCTCTTCTGTCCTCAGGCCAAGGTACCAACTACTTCCCTCTCCTGACTTACTCAAGTATGAGACATTTCACCAGAGGCTGCTGGTGTTTTTCCTTCACCAGTTATAACCATCCACCCCAGGGTCCTACTATCCCCCAGGAGTGTCTAGAACTAGGCTTTCCACAGACTAGTCGTCTTTGATTTTGTTAAACCCTCCCGGTCTCAGAATCAACACCAATGGCTCTTCCTGCAGTTCCTCTGGCTACCTGCAGTTCCTGCCTGGAGCAACTGTGCCAAAGACAGGTGAAAGGTATGTGCCAGAGCCAGCCGTGGAGACGACTGTCAGGGCCGTGTGAGATCATTGACTTCTCTGAGGGTCCTTGGGTCAACATATTTGAGGATTGATACTCTAATTATGGATTTAGGGACCAATGACAGGCTAAATTGACTTTTTAATTTACCTTAAGAGGAAATTGGGAATATAATTTTGGTGCTGTCTAAAATACTTGTCATTTTTAAAAGGAATCCTTAATGTGTACTTTCTTACATGCCACATTTTTATTTTATTTATTTATCTGTTTGTTTGTTTATTTGGTTTTTCAAGAAAAGTTTCTCTGTGTAGCCCTGGCTGTCCTGGAACTCACTCTGTAGACCAGGCTGGCCTCAAACTCTGAGATCCTCCTGCCTCTGCCTCCAGAGTGCTGGGATTAAAGGTGTGCACCACCACCACACCACCACATTTTCTTTTGATTCCTTCTTTTAGCTGTGTGATGTGACAGTGTTTATAAACCATTTTAAAGTTTAGAAAAGAAACCACCAGGATTATTCTTCCTCTAAACTAGCAGTTTTTAGACTCCATTAAGTCAACAGAATCTTGTCATTAAAGAAAATGTTAACAGACACCCCTTTTTAAAAAATTGAGTTTGGGGGGAGTAAGTAACCCCAAAATATTTCTACAGTGCCTACGTGTGGTAGCGAACACTAATACTTACAATAAAACTACATTTTGTCACATCTAAGACACCAGCTATCATCAAGACATACCATGGGGACTGGAGAGTTGGCTCAGAAGTTGAGACACATAGTGCTTTTCTAGAGGTCTGGGCTCAGTTCCCAGAACCCGCATCAGGTAGCTTCAGGGGTCCTGATGCCTCTGACCTCCTTGGGCACTCAAGTACATGTGCACGTACCCACACACATACTTACACATATACATGTAATTAAAAGTAGAAATTTAAACGGTATACTGAATAACATGAAGGAAAGAAAACATTCTGTGCTAAACCTATAGCATGCCACTGTTACAAGACTCAACTAAAGTGAATTCATTAATCATTGTATGTGTATTTATTTTTACTACATAACTCATCATCAATCCATTTTAGAATATGACCCCTATATAACTGGAATTGGTGATTTGTAATAACATAAATAAATGTGAGTATAAATCAGGTTTGATTCATATGATCTACATGAAAGTTAACTTAAGGGCTCATTAGCAACAGTTTCTGGTATTCACTGCACACTACTGAGTATAATGGCAATTGAGAGATTTACCTGGACACTCTTCTATGTCTTAACAGTCCCATTCATGAACTGCTAGCCAGGCACAGTGTGGGGTGCTGTACAGTGCTGTCACAGGTGATTCAGATACACAGAAAACGTGAGAAACCATTTTTTAATTTCTTTATTCATGTAAGTGTACCCGTGCATACCTGGTCATCAGATCCCCTGGAACTGAAGTCACAGGCGGTTGTGAGCCACCTTGTGGGTGCTGCGAACGGAACTCAAGTCCTCTACGAGAGAGGAAAGTGCTCTTAACTGCTGAGCCATTTCTCATTTTCATAAGGTCCAGTCACCTGGAACCGTTTTAGAGTCTTAGGAAACCTTAGATGGAAACCGCGGTTGGAGAAAGAGTCAAATGTCAGCGTCACCAAGGAAGGAAACGAGTCTGCACAAAGAACAATGCCATACTTCTCTGTCAGAACAATCCAGTCCTGTGGGTGCTTAAGGAGACCTCACAAAAGCACGGGCCCCTCCCTGCTGGGGGCGTGGCTAATCGCTTCCATCGGCCAACCCTGGGCCCAAAGCCAGGCTGCTCCAGACCTGCCCTAACTCACAATCTCCTAAAAGAGTGTGTCCCCTGGCTCTGCCCGGAGAATCAGAAACAAATCTGCCAGGTGGTGGTGCTGCTCTCAGCACTTGGGAGGCAGAGGCAGAGGCAGAGGCAGGTGGATCTCTCTGCAAATTTGAATCTAACCTGGTTTATGGGGAGAGTTCCAAGACAGCCAGGGCTACACAGAAACATTGTCTAAAAAAAAAAAAGGAAGAAACTGAGTGAGGTCTAGCCCCAAGTAAATCATCCCTAAGACATTTTATATAAAGAGATATAATTTCATCATGGTAAAAAAATTTTTTGAAAACCCAATCCATTATCCCCAACAGAACCAAACCACACACAGATCAAGGTGATTTTAAACGCACCATAGCTTCCATTTCTTTTCTTATAAACAAGACTTAATGATATTTCCCTTCAAGAAGTGTCAGAGCCAGGACTTTTATTTAAAATGTAGGACTTCATAAAATTAAACAGCTTCTGCCCAGCTAAGGAATAATCAACCAGGTCAAGAGGAAACCCACAGAGTGGCAGAGAACCTTTGTCAATCATACACCTGACAGAGGGTTATTACTCAGAATATACAAACAAAAATGCTCCTTCTGAGAGTCAAAGGCCACCTAACCGTAACCCCAGCAGCACCAGGCGTGAGAAGCCCTGTTTTGAGATGTTGGGCAAGGTTGTCTAAAAAGACTCCCAGAACGACATAGACTATTCCTATTGCTCTTGGTTGCCCCCAGAGGTGGAAGTGAAGGTCTTATTACTGAAGACACATGCACTTCAGACACAGTGCCCCAAGACCCCTGAACCAAAACTGACTGGAAGCCCCTCCCTGAAGCCTGTCTAATTGGACTGAGGAACTGCTCAACAAGAAGGAAAGCATGTCTAGTGCAGGAAGCCTAAGCCACCTTCCAGGGCTGGTGAAGTCATGGGTACTGACCCACAACTTCACTAAATTACCATAGCGCCTAACTACAATTCTCTGTATCTGTCCTCATAACCACAGGTAAGAATAGTCTTCACCCCTTATCAAGAAAATTCCTCTTATCCAGGCAGTGGTGACACACACCTTTTATCTCAGTACTGGGGAGGCAGAGGCAGAGGGATTTCTCAAGTGTTCAAGGCCAGCCTGGTCTACAAAGTTCCAGTACAGTCAGAGACCCTGTCTCAAAAAACCGAGAAGGGGGGGGGAGAGGAAAAAAAGAAAATTCCTCTTTACAATCAACGTTGACCATTACTGAAAACCACAACCAAACAAAATACAGAGTTGTGGAGCACTGGCTGTACCTAAGACTTGGGAAACATTGCAGAAGATGGGATGGAAAGATTTTGAGCCACGGGATCAGGGAGTTTGCCTTGCAATTGTGTCTCTTAGTAATGGCAGGACACACCCATAAAGTCTTACCAACATGACAGCCTAAACGTGAGCTGAACAAAGACAATGATAGTAGACATGCTAAAGTTTTCACGGAAAACCCCAGGGCCTCTACCCATACACAAAAAAACTACAGACAACTAAGGGACGCAGAGAGAAAGAGAAACAATTTTCCCCAGGGTAGGACATACCAGTTGTTTATTCAATGCCAGATACTCAGTCCTGAAAACATACAAGCAAGAACATTATACAGACTGAGCAGGTTATATTTAGGAACATATATATGTACATACATATGTGCTTATAACAGCAGTTAATGAAAAGAGAGGCCATAAATTTCAAAGAGAGCAAAGAGGGAGTGTTTAGAGGAAGAAGGGGAGAGGAGGAAATGATGTGATTACATTATAAACGCAAAAGTAAATAACAAAAAAAAGTTTTTTTCAGAGAAAACTTACTGGCCACCACACCATACTTCGGCCTGCGAGGAAGAAGCCTCCAACAGTCCCACGATTAGTGGAAAACATCGCCTGAGGGAGAGAGGATCAAAAATTTAACAGGAAACTAGAAGAGTGACTTTGTCAATAAATGACCATACCCCCCTAATGGGCCCTTTCTTGTATCCATTCCACTCTATGACGAACTTTTCATTCCTTATCTGCCCCTCCCACCCCAGCCTCAGCAGGCTCGCATGTAGGTGCTCGTAAATACTCATATTTGACAGACAGGGAAACTGCAGCCCTGGAACCAGCTCTGCAGTTAGCCTACCAAGCGGCTTTTGAGCAAGTCACCCACGCCCAGCCCTGTTCACTTGTTTTGTTTGCGTGCCAAACAGGGGGAATGGGATGTTTTTGTGTTTCTTACATGCACACCAAGATGTAATAAAATACCATATCTTTAAAAAGCACTAAAGGGTATGCAAATTATATCTCAATAAAGCTGTTAAGAAAAAAAATTAAGATGGAAGAATCCAAAGTGCTAACATGTAGTCTTATTTAAAAGACAAGATATCCCAGCTCAATCAACTCTTTTCTCTCTGAATATACATAGGAGCTCGCTAAGGTCATTAATTTGCAATATACTGTGACTGAGTTCAGAGGGCATGAGGAGAGGCCTTCTAATGGCAAGAAGTACTTTACATAGAGGCGAGTTTCCTGAGTCCTGAAGGAAAGGTGGGGTTCTGCTAATCTGGGGGGGGCATGGAGGAGAGGGGGGAGTTCTCAGACTTCAGGGACAGCAGATCAAGGTTGAGGTGGGGCGGCACCCAGGGTGTGGAGAAGGGGTGGCAAATGATGCCAGCTGTGGAACCTGGCTGAGGCACCACAGTGTGGGCAGGGTGAAAGGGAGACAGAATTAAGGCTCTTGAATGCCAGGCCAAAGAGCACAGGCTTTATTCACAGACCCGGAGAGCCACTGAAGGTTTGGGAGTTGGCAAATGACCTATATCCCCAATTCCAGAGCAGCCTCTCCCACAGTTCCTCTGGAATTGCCACCTCTGAACCCGCAGTCATTCCTGGCACAGCCTTTGGCTCAGGGCCGTAGGCTTGGCTTCTAGGTCTCTTCCTCCTCTCTTTCTCAACCACTGCCCCCTTTGTCCAGACACTTGTTAATGACTGATGGTGGCTCTGCTCTTATCAGTGGTGCAAAGGAATGAACCTCTGATGTCATTCCTGCACAAGCATGTCTGCAACAGGTACATACTTATAGGTGTGCAGACTGCATGGGGGGGGGATTGGAGTCTTTTTGGTACGGAAGGCGTTTATGCATCCAGTCAATCAGCAAAGATGTGTTGAGCACCTCTGTGTGTCGGGAAGTACCAGCTAGAGCACTCAAGTCTTTCTCGACTCCTGCCGGGGTCCCTTCTCCCACCAGTCATTCTCTGAAGACTTGGTGGTGGTCTTTCTGGGACTAGCAAGATGGCAAACAGACCCAAGGAGCAGAGAAGTTAGCTGACACTGAAATGGAAATAAATACTAAAGATTTAGGCTCTAGAAATTAACTGGGAAAGATCACTGTGAAGATAATTCTGAAGTTAGAAACCAAGGAACGGAGCTCAAACCCAACAACGATGAGACCGGACATCACCACCTTGAATTACAATAATGCCAAACCCAGATGCCAACACACCAGTGTAAAACACAGCAGCAACCAGGGTGACCTGTCTCCACTATAGCACAGCAACCCCACCACAGGAGGCCTGAGAAGTCTATATAGCAGAAGCACAAGACGAAGATCTCAAATGAGAGATCTGGGATATGTTAGAGATACTTGAAGAAAAAAATGAGTAAATACATTAATGAAAACACAAAAAGTGGAGTGAAATGAAGAAAATAGTTCAAGACTCACAAGTGGATAAAAACAATAAAGAAGATCCAAACTGAGGGAAAACTGGAAATGAAAAACACAGGAACTCAAATAGGAAATGCAGAGGCAACTCTGGCCAACAGACTGCAAAAGATGGAGAGAGAATCTCAGGCATTGAAGACAAGGTAGAAGAAATGGACACCTGGGTCAAAGGAAATGTTAAACCTTTAAAAATCCAGGCAAAAAGTATCCAGGAAATCTGGGACACTATGAAAAGATCAAACCTATAAACAATAGGAATAGAAGAAGGAGAAAAAACCCAGTCAAAGACACAGAAAATATTTTCAACAAAATCATAGAAGACAATTTCCCTAACCTAAAGAAGGTGATGCCTGTCAAGGTACAAGAATCATACAGAACACTAAATAGACCAAACCAGAAAAATAAATTCCCCTTGGCTCTTAATAATCAAAACACTAAACATACAGAACAAAGAAAGAATATTAAAAGCTGTAATGGAAAAGACAACATAACACATAAAGGCAGACCTATTAGAATGACACTTGACTTCTTGATGGAGACTCTAAAAGCCATAAAGGCCTGGGTGGTGTTAAGCAAACTTGAAGAGAGCATAGATGCCCGCTGGCTATTATAGATAGCAAAACACTAAATCACAATAGATGGAGAAAGAAAGATGTTCCATGGTAAAGCCATATTTAAGCAGTATCTATCTACAAATCCAGCACTACAGAAGGAGCCAGAAAGAAAACTTCAACCCGAAGAAGCTAACCACATCCAAGAAAACACAAGGAAAAACCCCAACCACAACAACAAAATAATGGGAACCAACAAACACTGCTCATGGATAACTCTCAACATCTATGGTCTCAATTCTCCACCTGAAGGACACAGACTAACAGAATGGATGCAAAAAACGGGATCTATCCTTCTGCTGAATCCAAGAAATATACCTTAACATCAAGGATAGACATCTCATAGTGAAAAGCTGGAAAAATATATTCCAAGCAAATGGACCTAGAAACAAGCTAATGCGGCCATTTTAATATCTGACAAAGCAGACTTCAAACCACAACTAATCAGAATAGATAGGGAAGAACACTACATACTCATCAAAGAAAAAATCAAAGAGGAACACTTCTACAGCTTAAATCACATAGTGACCTCATACACTGATAGTGGGAGACTTCAATACCCCATTCTCACCAACAGATAGATCATCCAGACAAAAACTACACAGAAAAATTTTAGATCTAACTGACATCATAAGCCAAAGGGACCTAGAAGATATTCCCACATTTCACCCAAACACAAAAGAACATACTTTCTTCTCAGCCGCTCCAGGGAACTTTCTCCAAAATTGACCACATACTTGGACACAGAGGAAGACACAAAAGATACAAGAAATTTGAAATAAGTCCCTACATCCTATCTGGTCATTACAAATTAAAGCTGGATATCAACAACAACAGAAATCTTACAAACTCATGGAAACTGAAGAACTCACTAATAAAAGAAAAATGGGTCAAGACAGAAGTTAAGAAACAAATTAAAGACTTTCTAGAATTGAATGAAAGAGAAAACACAACATATGGGAAACAATGAAACCGTTCTAAGAAAAAAGTTCATAGCACTAAGTGCCTACATAAAAAATTGAAGAGATCTTTGTGACTTAATAGCACACCTGAAAACTCCACAACACACAAAATAAATCACACCCAAGAGAAGTAGAAGGCAAAAATAATCATCATGATTGAAATCAATGAAACAGAAAAAATATAATCAAGAGTTAATTCTTTGAGAAAATCAATATAATTGACAAATTCTGAACCAAATTAACTAAAGGTGGAGAGAGAAAACCCAAATTAACAAAATTATAGGCAAAAAGGGCAACATAACAATAGACATCTGGGAAATCCAGAGAACCATAAAGACATACTTTAAAAACATGCACTCCACCAAATTGGAAAATATATATAATTTTCCTGATATATACCATTACCAAGATTAAATCAAGATCAGATAAAAATTTAAACATACTTATAAGCCCTAATGAAATGGAAGCAATAATGAAAAGTTTCCCAACCAGATAAATAAATAAATAAGAAAGAAAGAAAAGCCCAGGGATAGATGGTGTCAGTGCAGAAATTTACCAGACTTTCAAAGAAGAGTTGATGTCAGTACTCCTCAAATAATTCCATGAAATAGAAACAGAAGGAATATTACCCAATTAAGTTTATGAAGTCACAGTTACCCTGATACCCAAACCATATAAAAACCCAACAAAGAAGATAACTATAAACTAATGTCCTCATGAACATAGATGCAAAGATTCTCAATAAAATACTTGTAAACTAAATCCAAGAATACATCAAAAAAATCATCCACCATGATCAACTAAACTTCATATCAGAGATGCAGGGATAGTTCAACATATGAAAATCTACAAATGTAATCCACCATATAAAGAGACTGAAATACAAAAATCACATGATCATTGCATTAGATGCAGAAAAGGCCTTTGGCAAAATCCAACACCCCTTCATGATAAAAGTCCTAAAGAGATTAAGGATTCAAGGGACATACCTCTACATAATAAAGATAAGACCATAGCCAACATCATCAACTCAAATGGAGAGAAACTCAAATCAATTTCACTAAAATCAGGAATGAGACAAGGTTATGCACTCTCTCCGCATCTATTCAATATAGTACTTGAAGTCTTAGCTAGAGAAACTAAAAGAGATGAAGGGGATACAAATAATAAAGGTAGAAGTCAAAGTATCTGTAAGTGTAAAGATATGATAGTGTGTATAAGTGACCCTAAATATCCCACCAGGAAACTCCTACATCTGATAAACACTTTCAGAATAGTAGCAGAATACAAAATTAACACACAAAAATCAGTATCCTTCCTATATACAAATGATAAAAGGACTGAGAAAGAAATCAGTTAAATAACACATATCACAATAGCCTCAAATAATATAAAATATAAAAATTACCGGCCGGGCGCTGGTGGCGCATGCCTTTAATCCCAGCACTCGGGAGGCAGAGGCAGGCGGATCTCCGTGAGTTCGAGGCCAGCCTGGTCTACAGAGCAAGTTCCAGGACAGCCTCCAAAACAATACAGAGAAACCCTGTCTCAAAAAAAACAAAAACAAAAAAAGAAAAACAAGCAAGTGAAAGACTTGTATGGTAAAAAATTTAAGATATTGAAGAGGGAAATTGAAGATGGTATCGGAAGATGGAAAGATCTCCAAGGCTTGCAGATCAATAGGAATAAAATAGGGAAAGTGGCCATCCTACCAAAAGCAAACTACAGATTAAATACAATTCCCATTGAAATTCCAACACAATTCTTCACAGAGCTTGAAAGGACAATTTACAGCTTCATGGGGGAACACAAAATACCCAGGATAGCTAAAAACAATCCTGAACGATAAAACAATTACTGGAGAACTATCAGTATCCCTCATCTCAAATTGTACTATGGAGCAATAGTAATAATAATATAAAAAATCACCTTGGACACCTGCTCTTTTTATAAAGAAGTCAGAAATACACACTGGAAAAAAGGTAGCATCTTCAACAAACGGTGCTGCTCGAAGTGGAAAGCTGCATGTAGAAAAATGCAAATAGACCCATACTTATGGCACCGCACAAAACTTAATCCAAATAGTTCAAAGACCTCAACATATGGGCAGACACAATGAATCTGGTAGAAGAGAAGATGAAGAGTGGTCTTGAACTCATTGGCACAGGAGACAACTTTCTGAACAGAGCACAACACTGACAGCACAGGCACTAAGAGCAACAATTAATAAATGGGACCCATGAAACAGAAAGCATCTGTACGGCAAAGGATACCATCCTTGGACAAAGCAACAGGCTACAGAATAGGAAAAGATTTTTACCAAGTACACATCCTATTTAGGCTAATATCCAAAATATATAAAGAACTCAAAAAAACTGGACATCAAGAAAACAAAACAAAACAAATCAATTTAAAAATTAGGTGTAGATTTGAATGGAGAAATCTCAGAAGAGGAAACTCAAATGGCCAAGAAGTGCTTAAAGAAATAAATGTTCGACATCCTTAGTCATCAGGGAATTGCAAATCAAAACTACTTGGAGATTTCATATTACACAAATAAGAATGTCCAAGATTAATAAAACAAATGACAACTCATGCCACTGAGGATTTGGAGTAAGGAGAACAGTCATCAATTACCAGTGGGAGTGCAAACTATGGAAATCAGTGTGGCAGTTCAGTTCATTACAAAGATAAGAACTGATCTATCTCAAGATCCAACAATATCACTGTTGGGCATATACACAAAGGATACTTTATCCTACTACAGAGACACTTGCTCAACCATGTTCATTGCTGCTGCTGCTCTATTCATAATAACCAGAAATTGGTAACTACCCAGATGGCAGAGGCAGGTGGATCTCTGTGAGTTCGAGACCAGCCTTGTCTACAAGGTTATGGATGCCAATAAGAAATGAACTCAGCAGCAAGTTTGGAGGTTCTTTGTCTCAAAATGTTAAGTGGGGACATTTTTTTCTACCTCATAGGTCCTTTGCTTACATATTGTATCTTCCAGTTTGGTGTTTTTATGGGATTCTTGGGTGCTTTTATGTGTATATGTGTTTCTTGTGCTTTTTCTTTGACTCTTTCTCTTGTTTGGTTGTTCTGTCCTATTCCGAGTTTTTTGCTTTATCTTATTGCATTTTATTTTGTCACTATCTTACTAGTCTCTACTTATCTCTTTCAGAACAAGCCTTGGCTCCAACACTAAATTTCCTGGTGTTCTTTTTTTCTCTTTAAACTGTACATTTTGTACATCTTTTTGCCCTGCTTGCTCTTTTTCAATGTAGACCTGCATAACAGTGATCACTACTAAACATTTGACTAATCAGAGTCAATAGTAGGCTGTCTGGAAATCTTCTCTGCCAGAAAACTTAAGTTATTATTTTTTTCAATTTGGCCTCAGGCAGATTCTTAGGACAAGGGCAGAAAACAGCCACATTCTTTACCAAAATCTCACAATAGTCCCCAGCCACGTTGCTAATACAGTTCCTCTCTGAAATCTCTTGAGATGGACCTCCACCATCTGCACAGCTCCCAACACTGCTGTGTCATAACTTAGCTCAGAGAGATCTTCCTCATCCATCTTTTCTACAGGATATCATACTGGTCCCTGATACTAAAGACTCCATGCTGAATGGACCAAGTGAGCAGGGAGTGACAACCACTTTGGACTTGTTGAAAAGGCATACATGTACATCAGAGGATGGAGAATATCCAACCAAATTTCAAGAAGCCTGCACCTCAATGAGATTTCCAGGAGTCCAGTGGTATGGGGCATGTGGAGATAATCCTTTTCCAAGGTGAAAGATTAAGTTATTGTACCTGGCCCCACCCACCACCAAGAAAGAAGCACAATGGGTACTGAGCCTATTTAGATGCTGGAGACAGCACATTCATCGCTGGGGTGTGTCACTCCAGCCCAGATACCAAGTGACTCTAGCTTTGAAAACTGCTGGCTTTGAGTGGGACCGGGAAGAAGGAGAAGGATCTCCAACAGGTCCAGGCTGCTGTGCAGGCTGCTCTGCTACTTGGACCATATGATGCAGCAGACCCAATGGTATTTAAAGTGTCAGTGGCATATAGGGAGGCTGTTTGTAGCCTTTGGAAGGCCCCTATAGGTGAAATACAGAAGAGCCCCTTGGGATTTTGTAGAAAGGCTCTGTGGTAATCTGCAGACAACTCTTATCCCTTTGAAAGACTGCTCTTGGTCGGCTATCCGGCCTTAATGGAAACTGAATATTTGACAGTGGTTCACCAAATCACCACAACCTGAGCTGTCCATCATGAGTTGGGTGTTATCTGACCCATGAAGCCTTAAAGTAAGATGTTCATAGCAGCAGAGTCAGTGAATCTCTGAGATTTTGAGGCCAGCCTGATCTACAAAGTGAGTTCCAAGACAGCCAGGGCTATGTAGACAGACCTAACATCACAATAAAAAAAGAAGGAAGGGAGGGAAGGAGGAAGAGAGGGAGGGAGGGAGGGAGGGAGGGAGGGAGGGAGGGAGGGAGGGAGGGAGGGAGGGAGGGAGGAAACTAGGGTATGGGGCCCTCAGAGTGGAACACCCAGGTGTGGCATACTATTTCCTGATATGTAAAATGAGACCATCACATTCAGAGCAGCCTACACAGGTCACAACCAGATGAAATATAAGAAATTGAGGACATGAGGTTTGCATTCCATACCAGGAAAGGATTTCTTCTCTTCCAGGACTGTCCAGAGATTGAAACTAGACCTCAGGGGAGAAGTTTCTGCAGGAATATTCAAGGTATATCTATTGGTAATGTGTGAAAAATATTTTGTCAAATAATTCAATGAAGAGATGCATGGGTATGGAATGAAGAGGGTTGAAGTCAGTAAACTTTAGGCCATACCTTGTGCAAATATGTGAAGAAAGAAGGAATTGAGTGCATTTGGACACTGGCTCTTCAGTGATGGGGAAGGGACAAAGAAGAGGGTTTTCCCAGAAGGGCAGTATCTTGAGGAGCACAAAGGATTCTTCTGGCATTGATTTTGTGTCATTAAGATCTGAGTTCTAATTGTCCCTCGCTCTGGTATCAATCTGCCTGCATGACTTTTGGCTACCCATTCTTACCCTCATAAATAAAAGGGAAAGGTTGGGCTCCCTGAGGCCATTCCTATCAAGCATTTAATGATGTTATTAACTCAAGGGTCACTCCAACTTAGGTAGCAATGATCTTATTGGTTCAAAAAAACAAGGATTTTAATGACAAGCAATCATCTGATTAGGCCAAAATAAAACAGATTTGGGGCCTTGAGAAATAGCTCAGAGGTTAGGAGCACTGACTTCTTCCAGAGGACTCAGGTTCAATTCCCAGCACCCACCTGGCAGCTCACTATAACTTGGCCCCTTCTTCTGGATTTTTAAGACACTATACACATGTAGTACATAGATATACATGCAAGCAACACACCTATATACATAAAATAATAAATTAATAATAGTAACAATTTTTAAGAGAGAAGAAAATAGATCTTATACTTCAGATTTTATGGATTCTCTGCCACATAATACTTTTATTTTGCCTTATCCTAATATGTTTACCATCCTCTAAAAGTATAAAAACTACTAATTTACAAGCCATACAAAAGTGGACTATGAGTCAAGACTTGGCCATTGGGCCACAGTTTTCAACAACCCTGGTTTGTGTTGGTAGCAACCCAACAAGAATAAGGTCAGTGACTCAACTTAAATGGATATAAAACCCCCTAAAGAAGCAACAAGAAATAGTAAAGAAAAGGGAAATGAATACCAAACAAGTAAAAGAACAAAGCTCAAAGTTAACCAATGAAGAAGTAAAATTGAAAGAATATAGAACCCAATAAGTAATGTTGGCATGGATGAGGAACGAAGGGACATTAGCTGCCAGTGACTTCCTAGGCCGAGGAGCACAATGGGCTGGAGTGAGTCTCTGTACAGCCCAGAAATCATTCAGAAGCCAGAATGCCCATCCCTTAAGCAAGATACCTTCACGCTTTCACGGAAAAGTAGCGTGTTCAATGAAAAAGGTCCAGAGACACTGGCTGATGGAGAAGATTAAACAGATGAATACTAACAGGCTCATTAAGCAGCATTAACAGGACTGATTCACAGATACTTCAAAAGTGCAAACACCATAAAAACGTAAACACTCACAGGGCTGGGGTGGGGGCTAACATGAGTCTGATTAAGAGCACCAGGATGTTCAGTGTGTGCCTGGAAAGGGGCCATCTGGTGTGACTGGCACATGGTGGAGTCACACCTTTGCTCCAACATCCACCAATCTGAGCTGGAGGGGAAGGCACAGAGAAAGCACCATACTTGAGGGCCTGGTGTCGAGGCAAGGATTAAGACACTTGAGTTCCCGGAACAGTCCCAGGGATTGCAAAATCTTAGGCAATTCACAGCCACCTATGACTTCAAGTTTCTCCTTTGTAAAATTGTAATTGCTGTTCCTGTCCTCCCTGTCCTGTGGCCTTTTGTGTGAAGGTGCTTTATCCAGCTTACTATTTGTGCCCATTTTACTTGAAAATACAACAATTATCCAGGGCATGGACCACATACCATGTAAGGTTAATGACAGCATAAGAAAAGATTCCTAGACTCATAAAGACCTTTCAGATCCACAGTACAATATTTGGGGGAGGGGGTCATAAGAGCATGCCTATGTTATACGTTTAGCTCAACTGCAGGAGAGCAAGTACTAGAGGTGAGTGGTCCAGACACTTGCCACTGTTAAGAAGCTGGGTATATTGATGAAGAGAGTAGGCCACACTAACACCACACGAGTGACACTTGAGTCTGCTACATGTGGTTTCTACAAACCCTCCCTGGGGAGCAGAAAGGGGATGGGATAGTGGGTCAGTGGGGGGCAGGGGCAGAGGGGAGGGAGAGGGAACTGGGATTGACATGTAAAAGAAGCTTGTTTCTAATGCCCACCATCCTTTCCTAACTCAAGAGCCCAACAACACCCGCTGCCACATCGGCTTCCACCTCAATTCAGCCTTTATAGGTGGCTGAAATGCTCACACACTCTGTCTAGCTGTTAGGTGTGCCAGCATCTTAAATGAACTTTCCAAGTTCCAGGCTTTGAAGAACAAGTTTCTCTGGTTTGGTATGTCCCCAGAGTCCCAAGAGGAGACACATGTACTTCCTCTCCCCAGGACCAGGCCACTCTCTGCTCACCGGCTCCCTTCTTCATCGCTAACCCCAGATGCCCTCTAGAATCCCACCATTCAAGGCTAACCCTTCCTTCCCCAGGAGGGGGCGTTGATTAGCCATAGGCCGCCTGGTGCACCTGAGATCTGCAGAGGCTACAACTTTCTGCCTCTAAATTATTTTTTCCCCATAAGGAACCGGATAATTGGGAGGTAGGACCGTAGCCACCTGCATTGGGCCCCTCCCTGCAGCTCCAAGCTATCCCTTTCCTGTCCCCAACATTCCATCCTAGTCTCTGTGATCCTCCGACTTCCCCCTCAGCTCAGGATCTTGCCCTGGCCTTCCTGACAGGCTCGCCTTGGCACCCTTCGCCTTCCTACACACAGGCTTCCTGTGCTCTGACCTCCTCCCCAGCATTCCCAGGACATTCCCACTCCCCTCTATAGCTGTAAGCCCATCTTGCCCCTTTGTGGTTCAGCGAAACCATGGCATCTGTGTGCACCCGCTCATGCCACATAGTAGCCCTGGTCTTTTCAGTCCCAGAATCCGCACATACCCACAGCCCGACAGCCATCACCACCACGAAGTAGATGACAATGACTGAGATGTCAGCAGCATTGCGAATGCGTTCATAAGACGGGATGGGTGAATCTGTGGCCGTGACCGCGGGGCTCAAGGTGCTACTGTCCATGGCGGTGGCGACGAATCCCTCTGGCTCACCGGCTCACTGGGGCCACTCACTCCTTATAATGCTTTTGAGTTAATGATCAGCCCCAAGGGAGGGGACCTGTGACAGAGGGGCTGTGCGCTGCTGCTGCTGCAGCGCTGCACTGCACCGTCGGGAAGCAGCTCTTGATGTGCCCCGTTGAAAGAGGAGCCAGGAAAGCTGCAAGAGAGACTGAAATGCGAGCGGGCGCCTGCCCACAGGTAAAGGCTGTTGAGTGAGCAGGGAGGGGCCTGCTAAGGGGCGGTGCCCTTCTGGCACAAAAGTTCTCTGTGCTCCCGCAGTGGGCACCTCGCACAGTTGCCACACCTGGACTGCCTGGTTCTACGTGGGGCAAGAAAGGAGTAGCTGCACAGAGGAACCGAAGCACCTGGAGCCAGGAGTCTACAGGCTGTGACTCACCCGTGGCAGGTGCACCCCTGGCACTTCTGTGAGCGAGACTTTTCCGTGTGAAAAATGAGTGCAGGACTTTTCAGAGAACTAAGCCAAGTTTTGGTTTACTGGAGAACATTCCCAGGAAGATGAGATTGCTGGGGAAGACTCAATACAAATCTTGGCCACCAGTATCACACTCATTCCTGACTTCTCCACAGCCTGCAATCCCCAAATATTGCAATCCCCAATAGAAGGAAGGGAGGAAGGAGGAGGGGAGGAAGGAGGGAGGGAGGAAGGGAAGGAAGGAAGGAAGGAAGGAAGGAGGAGAAGAAGAAGAAGAAGAAGAAGAAGAAGAAGAAGAAGAAGAAGAAGAAGAAGAAGAAGAAGAAGAAGAGCAGAAGACTGAGGGAAGGGGTCCCACTAGAGTCATTTCCTTGTCCTGTGTCTTCACCTAAATGATTCAATCCACCATAGATGGAAATAGTTTTGTACTAAACTTGTACAGGCTAGTTTTCTTGTGGTTACCTAAACAATATTGTATAACAACTGTTCATAGTTTGCACAAGGTAGTCGGTGTTAACAAGTAATCCAGAGACAATTGAAAGCACATGAGAAGATATACGTGGGTTGTATGCATGTATATATAATTGTGCCATTGTATGTAACAGACTTGAATTTCAATGCTAAAGGCATTCTGGAATCAGGCCCTCTTGGATAGCAAAGGACAATTTGCAATGTACTTTTAAACCCTTTTAAAGTATGAGAGATGTCTGGGTGTGGTGGCACATCTCTGTGATCCCAGCACTCAGGAGACAGAGATGAAGGGATTGTGACTGTAGGCTAGGCTGCATACATGATAAGATCCTGAATCAAGAGTAAAGTGCATAGACTAGAAGGTGCCAGAGAATCTCTCCCAAGGAGTTCACCAAACCCTGGGCATTGGAATAGGTATCTGAGCCACAAGCCCAGAAAGAATGATTCACCCAAAGTCACACTGTGAGCCACAGCAGCACTGGACCTGCAGCCCAGGCCAGCCCAGAGCATCCTTCAGAGGGTGGACTTCTAGAAAGCAAGCCCCAGGCTAGCCTTGGAGAAGCATGGGGTAGCATACCTGCGACATCCTAGCTGACTGTCCTCAGAGCTTCTCAGAACACAACCTCGGCCTCTTGGCATGTGCCCCAGCCCTGAGTGTCAGTCAACGTGGACTCTAGAGGAGGGAGTGAGAATGGGGGAACAAGAGACTCGAGAAACAGAGACAAGACAGGATTCTGATCAAGTCTCATTTATTGAAAGTACCAACAGGGCTTAAGTAGGGCAGGTAGCAGAAAGGCAGGGAAGCAGAAGTTCTCCTTGGCAGGATACGTTCCAAGGACACAAGTCTGCAGCTGGGGGAGTCTGGACTGCAAGCCTTGAAAATGTGCTGTACAGGAAGATAAGCAGACACAGAGACACAGAAACTTAACTAAGTGTTAGTCTCTAGGAATACAGTAGGAATATTAAGATGGCTTTTATTATGCTATCCTTATTCAGGGCCCTCCACAGGTCCCCATTTTTTGTATAAAGTGAAAAGGTCATAAGCTGGGATATCCTTGAGGGGGCCATGCATGTCTTAGTAAGTCAGAAGATCTTGTGGATCAGGAGTGTGCAATAGCCCTACGCATAAATGGAGATGACATCTCATGATGAGCATTCCTGTCTTAGGAGGCTATCGGGATGGGACACCTTCTGTCCTTCCTCTGTTGCCCGTCGTTGGCTAACCAGCCCAGCTCACCATGGAGGAAATGAATCAAAAGTGATCTTATAGCTACATACTTTAAGTAGTATATGATTAAAGTTCATAACAATTGTTTCCCATTTCAGCCATGTCAAGACAGTGATAATGCGCCTGTATAGGCTGCATCTTGATAGCATCCATTTGACTCTTAACGAAAGCCATCAGTTTATTAAAGAGAAAAGGTCCTAGAGATAGGAGAATTAATAAGCCAAGCAGGGGACCTAACAAGGGAAGAAGATAGGGCAGAAGTCCACTCCAGGCACTCCAAACTGCTGGTCAAACAGTTCTCTACGGCGTTTCTCAAGTTCTTCTTCTGAAAGGGGGTCCAATAGGAGGGCAACCCCAAGTATGACATGGATCTTCATTTCTGGAAAACAGAAAGGAATAAAATTTTCAGGAGGGAGCCAGGCGGTGGTGGCGCACGCCTTTAATCCCAGCACTCGGGAGGCAGAGGCAGGTGGATCTCTGTGAGTTCGAGGCCGGGCTGGACCGATAGCCTCCAAAACAATACAGAGAAACCCTGTCTCATAAAAAAAAATTCTCAGGAGGGGCAATTTCTCCTGGAAGAACTTATGTTATCCGGAAGCCATCTGGCAGATTTCATTACTTTGGAGAATATGCATACTTATCCTCATCCCCATATTAGGGCTGAATCAGGTCCATGCCAAGTGCTATCTAAGGGGTCTTTCCACATGACAAATGTATTTTGTGTATCAGAGTGCCAAAAACGTGTGGCAGCAGATTTTACATCATTATCCAAATTTTAAAAATTAACAATGAAAAGAGCATGTGTCAGAATATTCCTTGGCATGCCTTTGGTGGGGTACCAAGTTCCCCCTTTTAATTTATTAATAGTTAGCTTAAGTATAAGGTTAGCTCTTTCCACTATACCTTGTCCTTGAGGATTATATGGAATTCCAGTGACATGGTTAATAGCTAATTGTTTGCAGAAGGTCTTAAAATTGGCACTGGTCTATCCAGGTCTGTTATCAGTCTTGATTTGTTGAAGAGTGCCCATGACAGAAAATGCAGCTAACAAATGACTGATTACATATTTAGTGGTTTCTCCGGTTTGAAGAGAGGCAAAGATAAAACCACTATATGTATCTATATTAACATGAATATATTTAAGATGTCCAAATTCTGTAAGATGGGTAACGTCCATTTGCCAGAGAGCATTGGGCACAAGTCCCCGAGGATTAACTTCCAAATATGATACAGGTAAATATTGGAGGCATTCTGAATAGTTTTTCACTTTATGTCTAGCTTATTTTCTGGTAACATGATAGATGAGGCATAAAGTATGGCATTAAGGTGATGTAATGAATGTCCTTTACGTGCTGCTTCAATGCCTGTGTCCTGGACAGAATCAACAGGCAGCCCCAGATGACAACGGGTTGCTTGGTCCGTCAAATGATTGCCTCTGGATAAGGATCCGGGGAGACCTGAATGAGCATGAAGGTGCCCCATAAAGAAAGGAAACTTTCTGACTCTTATGAGAGAAGTTAGTTGTCTAAATAAATTGCCAGTCTCCGAGATATTCTTAATTTGACCTATAGTCTCTAAAAGTGATACTGAATGAGCAGCATAGGCGCTGTCAGTATAAATGTTAAGTGATTGATTTGGAAAGGCAGTAAAGGCAGCCATAACAGCATGTAATTCTGTTAGTTGGGCAGATGAGGTCCCAGTTTGAAAATAGTAACCTCATCATTCCAGGCACAAGCCGCTATCCCCGTGGAGGAGCCATCAGTAAACACAGTTAATGTGACTGGCATAGGATCTAGGAGAATATTTTTTTAGAAAAATAAATTCTTAAAGATTGGCAAACTCAATTAGCTTATTAAGGGATAGTGGTTATCTATGTTTCCTATGTAATTGGCCAAGGCTATGGGCCAGCTTTCTGTTGTTTGCATAAGCCAATTAAACTGTTCCTTGGTATAAGGTTGAATATGAGGTTTGGCTCATGGCCAAAATAAGACTTGGCCTGCTTTCTGCCTACTAGAATAATATCTGAGACCAGTTGAAAATAGGGAGTTAGCACCCTTTTGGTGCTGACTGGTAAATGGACCCATAATATGGGGGCAGTTTGCCAAAAAAACCTGCAGTTGGAGACTGAGCTGTTTTGCAAATAATGAACCACAAGGGGCGACTGTAATCAAGAAAAGAAACGGAGACTGTATGGCTTGTTCCACCAGAGTTATTGTCTTGTGGCCTTCAGGTGAAGGTTGATGAGGTGAGGTGGAATCTGAATTACCAGAGAGAATGTCATAAAGGGGTTTTAATTCATCTTTGCGAATTTTTAAATAAGGTAGTAGCCAATTAATATCTCCCAATAATCTTTGAAAATCATTAAGGGTATGAAGCCTATCTATCCTCAAAGTAATTTTTGAGATAAAATTTTATCTTCAAACATTTGAAAACCTAAATAAGTATAGGGCTCTTTGAGTTGTACTTTTTCTGGCGCTATCTGTAATCCCCCTTTTGTTAGAGCATCGCATAACTCTTTATAACAGGATAACACCTCTTCCCCTTTTTATCCTGCTAAAAGGATATCATCCATATAGAGTACAATATACATCTGTGGCCATAAGTCCCTAACTGCTTGGATGGCGGATGCTACAAAAGATTGGCAAAGTGTGGGACTATTAGCCACACCGTGGGGGAGAACATGCCAGTGATACAGGTGCATGGGTGCTTGAAAATTTGGAGAAGGAAGACTAAAAGCAAAGTAAAAAAGCAATCTTTGAGTTTTGTGGGCAGTTTTTTGAAAAATGGTCGGATTCACCGCAGCTAAAACATTTGTTTCTGCCCTGATTAGACAAGAACTGTCTAACAGCAGTGCCTTGCATACCAGCTGCCATGGCGAGTCCTTGCTGATAAGCTGCACCCATCTCAGCACAAAGGCAAATGTAGCCAGAAAGGTCTGTTTTGTTTTTTGTTTTTTGGTTTTTATGATATGGTCATGGTCAAATAGCTGCTTGGCAGGCCGAATTAGCATTTTCAAAAGCCAATTGTTTAACAAAGTCGGTGCCTAAATCGGCATTTCCAAAAATCCTACCTGCTACTGTTAGCAAGTGGTGGACAAAGTCTGAAAAAGGCTCATCAGGCCCTTGTTTGATCTTGGTAAAGGAGGAGCTCATGCCCCTTTAGCAGGTAGTCTCTTCCAGGCTCTGGTGGCAGCTGTTTGAATTTGGGCAAATAGTCCAGGTTCACATTTCATTTGAACACCCTCTGCCTCGTAATTTCCTTCCCCCATTAACATAGCTGCATTCCAGTTATTGCCTGCGTGGGCATTTCTTTTGCAGTTTCTTTACAAGCTTCTGCAAACTCTGACTTCCATAAAAGATAATCTCCCCTGCCAAGGTTGCTGTAGTTGAAGCGTACCAGTTGGAGGGAGTAAGTCAATTGTTTGCCACAGATTCTATGATGGCAGTGGTATAAGAAGTCTAGTTCCGTATTGAGAGACTGCGGTTTTGATTTCTTTGATTACATTGAAATCGAAACCAGCGTGATGTTGCCAGGCAGTGCCTTGTGTCTCCATTACTGGAAAAGCAGTCCATTCTCTAGTTCTGCCTGATGCTGGTGGGTAAGAGGAATCTTAAGGGCAGCCCCCTGAGAGGTGGCTTGGCAACACCTTTCTGAGAGGTGTTGGTGGACTTGCCTGCTTTCAAACTCTCTAGCTAAGTAATCAGGTCTTGATGTTCTGTTTCTAATCGAATTTGCTCTTTAAGATATTGAATTTTGTCCTGTAGCTTTTTTTGAGGATTTAAAACTGGGCAAGCTAGAGAGGGGACTGTTGGAGGAGGCATGTAAGGCAGTCACTGAGACTATCTTCCATAGGCTGTTGATTTTTGGATAATTTTTTAAGTGAGGGATATATGTTTTTAACTTTGAGTCTGGCTCCCTCATCCTTTTTAGGTCATGATTTAGGTTGGGGTATCTTTTTAACGATCTTATCCTGGGTTTATGGGCTACTCTTTTGAATCTCTTCTGAGTCACTATCAAATGACATACAGTCCTACTCCTCACTAGGCTTTTCTGCTTTTCCTGTTTCAGTAGGTTTTAAACATTTCTCTCCTTTTATTATATTTGCTACAAAAGGGTCATGCTGTTTCTGGGAAATAATTTCATTAATTAGATTCCAAAATGAAAATGCTGTAATAGGAGTCTTTTCAGGCCAAAGGTTTTATAGTAATCCTTTAAAGCATCTCCTACTCTCTTCCACCGTTTTTCATCTATGGTTCCTTCAGTGGGGAACCAGGAACAAACTTCCTTAATAAAGACAAAAAACTTTAACAAATTCTGTGTTTTAAACCTAATCCCTTGTGCCTTAAGTGCCTTCTTGAGGCCTTCAACAAACAATTCATGTTGACTCATTTCTTGTCCCATATGGTCGCTCACTTACCGATGTCTTTGTTGCTGTGGCAGGCTCCATCTTGTAACTACCTCTATTTCTTTTCTTTTTGATATGGCCGGCTCTCCTGAGCAACGTTCTTCACTGAAGCCCTCGAACCTGGGTCTCCATGTTGGGCACCACTTGCCCCGACCAGCGGGGTCTTTCAACGGGGATCCTAGGAGAGGGAGTGAGAATGGGGGACAAGAGACGCGAGAGACAGAGACAAGACAGGATTCTGATCAAGTCTCGTTTATTGAAAGTACCAACAGGGCTTAAGTAAGGCAGGTAGCAGAAGGGCGGGGGAGCAGAAGGTCTCCTTGGCAGGGTATGTTCCAAGGACACAGTCTGCAGCTGGGGGAGTCTGGACTGCAGGCCAGGTGGCAGAAGGGTGGGAGAGCCTGGACTGCAGCCTTGAAAATATGCTGTACAGGAAGATAAGCAGGCACAGAGATGTAGAAGCTTAACTAAGTGTTAGTCTCTAAGTGTTAGTAGGAATATTAAGATGGCTTCTATTATGCCATTCTTATTTAGGGCCCTCCACAGGCACGGGGCAGTAGGAAAAAAATGCAAGAATTCACAGCTGGAAGCCAAGAGCCTGAGCTCAAGCTGGTTCCTCTGCCAAAAGGCCTTAGTCACTCCTCTCTCAGACTGTTTCCTCTTTAGTCAAATTGGCCGACACTCACCAGCTGATCTCTAAAAAGGCCCTAGTATCAATTTTGACTCTAGCCAGACTCCTTGCCTCCGGGGCTCTCAGTCTCATGCCTATTCACTGGAGACAAGCCTGCGCCTTGCATATCAAAAGCCTGTCAACTTCACTTTAGCCTCAATTTTACCCTCTGTACCTCTCCCGGGGATGAGATTTTCTAAAACCAAGAAAGAGAAACACAACCATTGTTATAAAGGGTCAAGTTCCTCCCTGGATTCTGTCCCCTGCCCTCCCTACCCCCATGACCCACCTGTGCCTAGCAATCAGGCATATCAAGTAAGAATTCTATCCTCTCCTCAAAGAAGAGAAGGAGCCTCAGAACATGCTACCTAACTTTGCAGGACTAGTTTTCCTCGCTGACAAAATGGGCTTAATAATGTCTAAGACAGATGATTCCATGTATCAAAGGCATTTCAGCACACCATGAAATACATATGCAGTGCCCGACTTTATCTTCTTCATCAAGGTCATCTTATCTGCACTCAAAGATGAAGGATGCTCAGGGACGCCATTGCCCCCACAGAACTGGAGACAGGCACAGCCTGGTCACAAACAGTGCAACTATTTCACAGTGCCCATCCTTGCTTTCCCATTTCATGGTCACTTGGACTCAAAAGGTTAAGTAAATTGCCCCAAGCACCTTCAGATGAAAATGACCAACCTGGTATTTAGTCAATGCACCGCATGTATTTGAACCATTACTGGAGAGAGAAGGGACAGGAGGTGACAAATCAATAAGCGAATCCTTCGTCCCGACGTTCAGGCCCCCTCCAGGCCAGCAGCCCTCTATTCCTCTCCAGTGTTACTCCCAGCTGGAAGTTATCCCAGTGGTCTATAGGCCTCAGGCATCGAGAGCCATTAATTATGAGACATAAAGTAAAAATCAGGGTAGTTCTTTCTAGTCACCATCTTCTGGCAAATATCTTGGTTTTCTGCAAACTCAGAGATGGAGGTGAGAAGGATAAAGAGCTCATTGCTACTCTGATCCTGGAGAGATCAACTGTCTGAACACCACACACCAATGTGACTGATACTCAACTGGTCTCTACTCCCTCTGTGAGACAAAACAGAGAAACAAATCCCCAGACACCTCTAGGCCCTGGCTCAGAAAGTCACCACAGCTGTCACTGGGAGCCTGAACACACACTGCCAGTTCAACACCCATCAGCCAACTGGCCATGAGACTGGGAACCAGAAATACAAAAGGGAAGTTTGAGTGAGGGGGAGATTAGGCTAGAGGGGCAAGAGGGGAAGGGATAACTAACACTAAAGGATGTTTGGGAAAGCCTCATGGAAATCTTTTTACAATATTCCTAGAGCATATTTTTTAAAGAATGTTTAATTGGAATTCCCCTACACAGAGGTGTAGTGCTACCCCCAAAAGCTATAGGCACAGGATATCCCCAGTCAAGTTATTGGTTGGGGTCACAGAGATCCCAAGAACAATACAGGGAATTGTCTTTGTTCTTGGTTACCCAAGATACCACACACTTTGATCACAGGACATGGAGAAAGCAAGCTGGTAATGATTTGGAAGCATCCTCCATGATGGCTAGTTGTCATAGAACCAAGAGGTCCTGTGTAGGCTTCTGGGGGAGAAAACCCACCAAGAATCACACCCAGATGTGAGCTACAATAATCATCAGCCTGGAAAAATATGCCCACGGATGCAATAATAGCATGAATGTTATTGGGCTAACCAAAAGAATTCTAATTGGAATTAAGCTGTATTCTGCAGAAGGGAACTCATACCTGGTACTTAAACCTGGCCAAGAATCCATTGGCTGGAGGTCATAGCTGCTGCTACCATTTGCTAAAAGGATATAGTATCACACTGCCTTCTAAATACTTACCCTCATACCCATTGACCAGTGCAACTCTCACTCCTCACCACAGAAGATTCTTTATTCCACAGATGGCAGTTAATACAGAGACTTACAACTTGTCACAATGCGAGAAAAAGTAGCTCGAGTGCTCAGCCTTCTCTCTCTCTCTCTCTCTCTCTCTCTCTCTCTGTCTGTCTCTGTCTCTCTGTCTCTCTCTTTCTCACACACACATACAAATGACAATTACAATATATATGAAATCTCTGAGCAATTTCACTTAGGTAAGACAAGAGTTTCAGGAGCTAGGGAGGTATTAATAAGGCTTTTTATGCTTCAGAGGGTCAACCCCAGGGCCTGGTACACATAGATGACCACCCTATGACTAAACTACACTTTTAACCCAAGAGTCACTATTTAATGGGCACTGGGTTTCCATTTTACAAAGCAACGCTATGTAGTAGCTGTACAACACTATGAATATAACTGATTTTTCTGAACTATAGATTTAAATGACCAAGATTATATATTTTATTTTATATTATTATACTACATTAAGATAATAAATCTTAATGGCATCTAAATATGTTAATATAATTAAGGAAAATCTTTAGGCAACTGAAAACTCTTTTAAGGCTTTGGGAACTTGTTTGTGTATTCAACAAATGCCAGATAAACATTGTTCAATGCTGTAGGGTGCAAAGAGAACAAATTCACAGCCTCCACTTTTAGAGACCTTTAATTCCATGCAGCACTCAGTGAGTATTTTGGAATGATAAAATGTTTTGGAATTAAAGGTGGGGTTACATAACATTTGGGTGTGCTAACTACCACTAAATTGTTCATTTCATAATGGCTAGTTTTACACTACGTGAATTTCACCTCATCCCGATAAATAATCACAATGCATGCAACCTGGAGACAGTTTTGAAGAACCTTCCTGCCCAGACCGTTTCTCCCCAGCTGACTCGCTTACTGTTTCTTACATTTCATCAGTTGCTCAGCACGCCACTTGAGTTGAACGAAACACAGAATTCATCTCACCTTCAAAAGAGCTCTCTACCCAGTCTCTCATCCCAGTAATCGTGCAGGGAAACACTCTTGCACTTGACATCTTTTTCATCACTGTATCTAGAAATACAAACTTGAATGGCGTTCCAGCTCTGCTTCGGGAAGTAAAGGGTATGCGTGATACCTGCACGCTGGTCGCTGTGCAGGGCCCATCCCCCATCAACCCTTTCTCTTCACCAGCCACTCTCATCAACTTCCAGTCTCGATTTAAATTTCTTCCAAGGGGCTTCCTGATTTGCTTTCATCCCTAGCATAAATGCTATCCAAGACATCCCTATTTTCATCCTTCCTACATGTGTATCACTTTTTAATTTGTTTATATAGCTATATATTTAACACCCATAGTCTCCCCTAGTGTATAAGCTTTATGAGAATAATGCTAGTGTCTCTTGACTCTCACTGTGCCCAGGACTGGGGTCGATGCATTGTAGATCCTCAGTAAATACCACCTGAGTGGATGAATGATAGAAATGACGTAAACAGTTACGGTGTGGTGAATGCTCTGGCTGTGACATAAAGCAAATCTGACTTGGTCCCTTCCTTTAAAGAAATTAGTGAGAAGAGCAAGGGGGACAACAAGTGAGAATAAGTGACAACTTCTAGCGTAGCACGGTTGGAGGGTAGCAGGAGAGCACAGCATGTGTGTTCGAGAACTGGAAGTTCCTGTGGTGTGCAGGACTGGACAGAACAGCTGGAGACAGGGCAGAGACATGGGCAGGCAATATGACCTTTATGTAAAGCATGCTGGAATCTGTTCTATAGAAGTAGGAAACCAATAAAGCCAGGTCCCTAAACCTTCGCCCGTGGTCTCCTTGGTGGGCTTCACACATCCACTAACTCCCTAAAATCACATGCACATTGTGGCCAGGTCTGTGTTTTCTAGGAGGAAGGGCCCATGACTTCATCAGATTCTCAGGACCACCACTGGGGCTGCAGAGATGACTCACTGCAGAGATAAAAAGCACTGACTGCTCTTCCAGAGGACCCAAGTTCGAGTCCCGGCACCTGTGTGGCTTTTTACGACCATCTGTAACTCCAATCACAGGGGATCTGACACCCTCTTCTGGTCTCTGCAGACACCAGGCACTCACATGATGCACAGTCATGCGTGCAGACAAAATACCCATGCACAGAAAACAAAAATAAAAAAATAAATCTTTAAAAAATAAAATGTCTACATACTACTGATTCTGAAAGCAACATAATGCTCCTTGAACCATTTTTTTAATATTAAAAAAGAACCACCATCCATTCTGACCACCCGTACTCAAACAATCCCACCCCACCGGATCTGCGGCTTTCAGAGTACTCACAACAAAAATGTGAGTTTCCATTTCTTGGTTTACTGCCTTTCTCTGTTCAAAGGGCAGCTCTGCCAGGGCGGGTTTTGCCTTGCTTACTCTTGGTCTGTCTTCAGAGTCTAATACACAAAGCTTTGACTCTTCTTAAAACTTAACAGATACTTAGTAACTATATAAATCTTATTTCAATTTTCCTTTCACTAGAAATAAAGGTAGCATAAGGCTTGGTGTCTTAACAATTTTTAGATGTAGGCTTCAATTGCATCAAAAGGGTGTGTGCTACACTACCCTCGCCACCACCTATCTCCAGAACCCCTTTCTTCCTACAGCTCAAACTCTTTACTTCAACCCTGGGGCTGATTCAGATATCTATACCCTTGCATTTCCTTTCCCTCTATTTTTCCTGGGTACAGTCCTGTCTACCATATGGAGACAAAATCCCCCGTGGCTCAGCTTCCTGAATTTTCGTTGAGTCGATTTTTACTTTTTGGCTGATGTTCTGGCTCTCCCGCGTTTGATACTGAATGTGGTTTCATTCCGTTTGAGTCACTCACTCCCTTCTTACCAGCAGTGTCATTGGGGGAAAGCTGAGCAGCAGCACCCCAAGTCCAAGTGCACAGTCCTCTTACTGACTCACATCGGCTGTGACCATGAACTAACACAGAATTACTCATCTCTGTAAATATTTTGAAACTCCCTTCAGCTCAATGCAACTGCCGTCACTACAATAACATTAAAGTGACACGCTGCCCCACCCTCCCTGCCTCATCTGCCTCTGCTGCACCCCACCCCAGCACCGCCTTCCTCCTTTCTGACTGTATGGAGCTCAGGGCTCTAGATGCCGCGTATAAAGAGACTCTGTAGCACTTGTTATTTTGTGTTTGAGTTGCTTTACTTTACAGTGTCCTCCAGGTTCAGTCACAGTACAATATCTCAGGACATCCTTGCTTTTCTAGGCTGAATGACATTTACTGTATGTCTGTGCCACATTTTGTTTATCGCTTCGTCTGTGGACACTGGGTTAGCTGCCCGCCTTTTGCCTTGTTGTGATTGATTCCGCTGTGAGCCTGGCTGCATAAGCATTCTAATCTTCTCCTTTTTAGGGTAGTCACAGGGACTTAGTGGTGTGTGCGTGACCGTGTAAAGGACACACAACAGATGGAAAGGGTAGGTGGACGGAGTGATGGGAAACGGATGGTGGATGGTGGGTGAATGGATGGGCGGTTAGATGGATGAGCAGGAAAAATGAAAGCCTCTGAGCTGAGAGTGAGAAAGGCTGCTCCCTGCTCTAACTGTGACAGTTTCCACATGCATTGATACTATTGCAGCAAGGACAGTGCAACTGAACTGCAGTTTCAAAATACTACAGATGAGCTGCCCTGGGCTGCATTAGGCATGCACCAGTAAAGAACTGGTTTAAGACGCTGATGACTAACGAGAACGGGGTTTCCCAAAACAGGAACCTTGGTGAAGAAGGAAATGATTCAAGTTGAGTGAAACCATGTCCAGTGTGAAATACGCAAGAACGAGAATATCAACCAACAACCGAAGCAGAGTTAGCTAAAATGCAAGAACTTGAGTCACGGAGGGGACTGCCATAGATGGGTACAAATTGAAGAGTGTGCAGAGAGAGATTTTGAGTCCTGCTAGCATGTACAAGGTCCTGGGTTTGATTCCTAACACTGAGAAATAGGGAAAAGACAGACAGACAGACAGACAGGCACGCGCGCGAGCGCGCGCGCACACACACACACACACACACACACACACACACACACACACGAGGTGGGAGGGAGAGAGAGAGATCACCAGCTACTGGATTTGTCCATCTACAGTCTTCCCATTCATAGCAACTGTAAGGCCCAATGCCAATGGTAAAAGGGACAAAAGTTAAGAATTTCTTCATACCAGGTGGTGGTAGTGCACACCTTTAATCCCAGCACTCAGGAGGCAAAGGCAGGTGGATCTCTGAGAGTCTGAGGCCAACCTGGTCTGCAGAGCAAGTTCCAGAACAGCCAGGGATATGCAGAGAAACCCTGTCCCAATAAATTAATTAATTTTTTAAAACTACAAATTTAAAACAACAATGGAATAGTCAATAGGTGATCAACATCGAAAATATTAGATGCTACTAAGGCTGTGGGTGAACAGGGTTCATTAATTGCTAGTAGAAATACAAAATGAGAACTAGAGATATCGAGGTTCAGGCAGAAGGCTTACAGCAGGTGGGTTGGGGTTGGCTACACAGTTCTGAAGACCAATAAATCAGTTCATACACTTATCATTCTTCCCATAGCTCTTTATTCTTCAAAAAATGTACTTCCCAAATTTTTCTCTCAAATGCTCTCTTTAAGATTTCTCCTCAAAAGTTCTTCCTCTAAAAGTTCTCTTTAGATGTTCTCCTTAAAAATTCTCTTAAAAAGTTCTTTCTATGTGAAGCTGGGAGTGACATACAAGCCCTTGGCACTGGATCCCTAAGCTCAGCCAGTGAGAAATACTTTTCTCCCTGCTCCCTTCCAATCCTCATAGCTGACTAGAAGTGATTTTTTTTTTGCCAGTCCACAAATGTGAATCTCATTTCTTACTCAATATAATGCTTCTTTGGCATAAACCCAGAAAGAAAACTAGTCTGTTGTACATTGACAAGGCACATGCTATACTCAACAAACCTTTAGAACGTGAAACAAAACAGAGGAATGGGACTCAACTATAAGAAGGCAGAAAGTAGATATCCAGCATTTATGTCAGAATCTATGAATACTGTCTAAAACTTAGATGCATTGTGAACAATAACCAGTCAATGTCATATTTAAAAATCTCATAACCTCCATGTTATATGATACAATACTTTCTGAGACTGATAAAAACAGTTGCCTAATAAAATAACCATCCTGCGTACACACACACACACACACACACACACACACACACACACCAGTGATATCAAAATAGCTTTTACTGATGTTTATCCTAAATAAAGATTAAACATTTACAAAATAAAAAAAGTTCTTTCTAAAAATTCTCCAAAAGTTCCTTTTAAAAATTCTCTAAAAGCCCCTTTTCATCCTACAAAGCTTCCAGTTTTTAAATATCCACAGACAATTAATCCTTTAACAATAGGGCATGCATTTCTCTCAGAGCCAGGGAGGCAGATAAAATCTTGAGAAAAGCAGGCACCTCACATCTCAGGGGGTACATGATTTGTAAGATGTGACTTGTAAAATGTGCTGTTAACTGATTAAAGGGGACTTCTCAGTGCTATATAAAAAGGAAAAACTAAGACTATGTAGTGTGAAATCCAGAGGCTGCTGCTTCCAGCCTCAGTAAGCAGTGGGGCGCTCTTACCCCACTGAGAAGGAATTCTTTCTCTGAGCCTATTTGCGACTACAAAGCACCCAGTATGTATTCTATATGCAGCCAAATTCATAGTAACAAATATTCTGGAGTCTGTATTTCTTGCAGATTTTGCAAAGCAAGTTTTCTCCATCAGAAGTTAATTCTGGTGGGTTGATACCTAGAATATTAATTGCTACTTCTGTAATAAATGATAAAGGCTCCCAGCATAGAGACATGGTTCAGTGGTTAAGAGTACATGTTGCTCTTGCAGAGGACCAGGGTCCAGTTCCCACCCACATGGTGACTCAGAATGACCCTGACTCCAGCTCCAGAGGACCTGACAGCCTCTTCTGAGCTCTGGATGTACCCGTTATGCACATGGTGTGCAGACACACACGCATACAAAACACATGTGCACAAAAACTAAAGAAATCTCTTTAAAAAATGAATGCAAAATAATGCAACTACTTCAAACAAAATTGTGACTGTTTCTTAAGCAGTTAAATACAATCTTACCATAAATCACAGCAGTCAGTCTCTTGGTAGTTAACCAAACAAGTTGAAAAAAAAATGTCCAAAAAAAAATCCTGTGCCTGGAGAAATGGCTCAGCAATTAGATTCAATTCTCAGCCCACAGGGTGGTTGACAACTACCTGTAACTCTAGTTCTACAACCTCTGGCCTTTGCGGGCTCCTAAACACATGTGGCACACATAAACTCACACAGAGACACATAAATTAAAAATAAATAAGTAAATCTACCACTGAGCCATACCACAGTCCCGTGCAGTGGTAGAGCTCTTGCTAAGGGTGCATGAGGCCCTGAACAGGCAGGGAAAAAGGAAGAAATGCATATAGGTGTTTATAGCAGCTTTATTCATAACTGCCAAAAATTCAAAGTTGCCAAGTTGTTGTTCTTAAGTGAATAAAGAAGCAAACCAGAGTGTATTCATACAATAGAGGAAATTAGACTGTAGGGTACTATAATAATAGATATATATTATCATATACTTGTTAAAACCCTTAGGATGTACTTCACAGATAGTGAACCCCAATAGAAACCATGGACTTTGGTTAATAATGAGGTTATCATCCATGACGAATGTGACGTTGGGTGTGTTTGGGTCAGAGTTCTATAGGACACTCTGTACTTTCTACTCCATTTTACTATGAGCCTAAAACTACTCATAATTAAATAATTGTGCATACACCCTTTGATCCAACAGTTTATGTCTAAAAATTTGTGCTATAGATATATAGCATAACATATAGGCTAATAGGAGGGCAAAATTATCTATACTTAAATTTATTTATTATGACACTAATCTGAACTGAAAATGATATGAAATGGCATAAATGTCCATCCATAAAGCACTGGTCCATATACACAGATATATGTGCATATATGGCATGTCCATTCAATGGAATATTACTACATAACTTTTTTTTAAGTTGAACCAGGTGGTGGTGGCGCACTCCTTTAATCCCAGCACTGGGGAGGCAGAGGCAGGAGGATCTCTGTGAGTTCAAGTCTGGCCTGGTCTACAGGGCGAGTTCAAGCACAGACAGAGCCAAAAGAGAAATAAAGGAAGGAACAAACAAAGGAAGGAAGGAAGGAAGGAAGGAGGGAAGGAAGGAGGGAAGGAAGGAAGGAAGGAAGGAAGGAAGGAAGGAAGGAAGGAAAAAAGCTCTCATTTAAGTTAATAACACACGACAAGCAACACAAATGGAACTATATGCAAGCAAATATGTAAAAGCCCTCATAAAGGTATGCCCATACAAGCATATACATGGCAACATAAAATCCAAGATCTAAGTCTGAGGTGAAGAGCCCCTGCCTCTAGACCGGATTCATCAAGTGAATGGTGAACCCCACAATGATCCACAGTGGAGAATGCTAAAATCTCTGACTTTAGAACGATTCTGTTGTTGGAGAGGAGAGGGTCTGCTGCTCAGCCATCCAGTTCAGTTTAGTTTGGATGGATACATGGAACAGGGAACTTCTCAGAAATGTTTTTTGGTTTGGGGTTTGGGTTTGGTTTTTTTGAGACAGGGTTTCTCTGTGTTAACAACCCTGGCTGTCCTGCAACTCGCTCTGTAGACCAGGCTGGCTTCACACTCACAGAGATCTGCCTGCCTCTGCCTCCCGAGTGCTGGGATTGAAGGAGTGCGCCACTGCAACTGGCAATTTCTCAGAAACGTTGATAGAAGAAAAGAGATGCGTCAAGACTGTGCTCAGAAAGAGCAGAGAAAACAATTTAACATGGGCTTTAACACGGGCTGTGGATCCAACCAGAAGCGAAGGCCTCGTTGTTCCTGGAAGACTCCATAAGGGTGTCTCCCTGCTCTCTACCCAGTGGTGTCCCGGCCTCCAGGGTAAACCCTGTCTCCATTCGTCCTGAGTCACGTTCTACTTGCCTTCCACTCCTCGAGAGTCAGAGGCTGGAGAGTTTCCCCGGGTGCAAAGTATACTCCGAAGTCAACTGTCCATGTGAGAGAGATGTGGCTGCCACGGGGCAAAGGCCTCTGTAAACTACAGTTGTCATTAACGCTGTGACTGCCACCGCACAGCACTGGACCTTCTGGACTGTAGAAGCTGCTGTCAGTGGCCTTGAGGGCCAGCTCCTTCCACGCCTAAAGAAAGCACACGGCAGGTTTTACAGTCACATGACTTTTAACAATAACAGGCTCTTCACACGGAAAAGTACTAAGAGCATTTAGCCCACTCACTCATTCTACACTCAGAAAATGGAGGTCCAAAGAGTAAGGACAGCTTGCCTAAGATCATTGCCTGGCCTCTGAGCAAGTAATTCTATGTTCTCCCACCACCAAAAATTGCTTTGAGCAGCTCTTAAAATGTAGTGCTTGGGGCTGGAGAGATGGCTCAGAGGTTAAGAGCACTGGCTGCTCTTCCAGAGGTCCTGAGTTCAATTCCCAGCAACCACATGGTGGCTCACAACCATCTATAATAATGAGATTTGGTGCCCTCTTCTGGCATGTAAGCTTACATACATGCCAGAACACTGTATACACAATAAATAAATAAATCTTTGAAAAGAAAAGTCTCTTTCAGTTTAAGCTCTATGCTCTAAAAGAAAAAAAAGTAAAGCTTAATCTATGTTCAGCTTCCCATGTTCATGGATCAGTAGGATTAACATAGTAAAAATTGCCATCCTATCAAAAGCAATCTACAGATGCAATGCAATTCTCTTCAAATTCCAACACAATTCTTCATAGAAATTGAAAGGGCAATATTCAGCTTCATGTGGAAACAAAAAAAAAAACCTCAGGATGACTAAAGCACCCTTAAATGATAAAAGATCTACTGAAGGTAGCATCACCCCTGATCCTACATTGTACTAAAGAGCAATAGTAATTTTAAAAACCATGGTATTAGCACAAAAACAGACAAGTTGGTCAATTAAATAGAATCAAACACCCAGAAAAGGGTCCACAAACCTATGGACACCTTGTTTTTGATATAAGGAAGCCAGAAATGCATACTGAAAAAAAAAAAGACAGCATCTTCAACAAATGATACTGTTCAAAGTGGACAGCTGCATGCAGAAGAATGTAAATAGAGCCATAAGTACCACCCTGCACAAAACTCTACTCCAGATAGGCCAAAGACAATCAATAAATGGGACTTCATGAAACAGAAAAGCTTCTGTATGGCAAAGGACATCATCATTCAGACAAAAAGCAACAGGCTATAAAATGGGAAAAGGTTTTTATTAAATATATATCCAATAGAGGAGTAATATCCAAAATATATAAAGAACTCAAAAAAACTGGACATCAGGACTGGAGAGATGGCTCAGAGGTTAAGAGCACTGTCTATTCTTTTTTTTTTTTTTTTTGGTTTTACGAGACAGGGTTTCTCTGTTTTACTTCTTTAAAGAACTATTCAACATCCTTAGTCATCAGGGAAATGCAAATCAAACTACTTGGAAATTTATTTTATCTTTCACCGATCAGAATGTCCAAAATCAATAAAACAAATGACAGCTCTCATTCTGGCAAGAATGTAAACTACGGGGAACATTTGTCCATTACTTGTGGAAGTGTAAATTTGTACAAGTCACTATGGAAAGCAGTGTTTATAACAAAAAAAAGGAATCAATATCTACCTCAAGATCCAGCAATACTGTTCTTGGGCACATGTGCAAAGGACGCTTCATCCACTACAAAAACACTTGCTC
Organism: Mesocricetus auratus; assembly: GCF_017639785.1. Lineage (NCBI taxonomy): Eukaryota > Metazoa > Chordata > Mammalia > Rodentia > Cricetidae > Mesocricetus > Mesocricetus auratus. The sequence continues at coordinate 13,314,248 of NW_024429190.1, read as the reverse complement.
AACTGTGTTTGTTGCTGCTCTATTCATAACCAGAAACTGAAAACAGCCCAGATGTCCATCAATGGATGAATGATGGATAAAGAAAATGTGATCCATTTACAGGGTGTAATATTACTGAGCTCTTTAAAAAGAAAGTGAAATCATGAAATTTGCAGGTAAATGGATAGAATTTAAAAAAAAAAGCAACCCCAATGACGTAACTAAGACTCAGAAAGACAAATATTGTATATATTTGCTTGTATGTAGATGTTAGCTATTAAGTCATTGACAAGCTAGCTACAATCTATATAACCACAGAGGTTAGGTGTAGAGAAAGGGACCAGCAGGGAGGGAAGTATCTCCCTAGAAAGGGGAATAAAATAAATAGCTATGAGTGGACGAGGGGGGAATGGAAGGATCAAAGGGAGGAGGAGGGAAAAGAGGGACTAGGGAGAGAGTATGGGGAGGAACATTTAAAAGTAAAGGCCATTTGAGGGATCATAGACATGTCCTATAATATATACATATATGAAGGCAATCTAAAAGAAATCACTGACTAGTAGGGGAGGCAGAGCCCCAACAGGATACCTCTCATTACCAAGTACCAAGAATGGGTTATGTCTAATTGAGTTATTGGCCAAAGAGGTCCCAAGGGAACCCCTAAACAACCCAGGCTATTGCCAAGTTTATTGGTGGCTCTCTACAAACTGACAATAAGGCCCTGTTGCTGAAAGCAACACTTATAGAACTCACCGAGCATGGAGAAGTCGATCTGGAGTCTACCTAGAGCCTCTACCCTAGTGTCTGTGGTACTGAGAGTACTCTGCACTCTATCGAGGGAGAAGGTGGACACCCACCCAGCTGTGAACCTTTTGACATACGATGATGACCTGCATGCAGGGTGCACTGGTGTAATAGAGGCACAAAGCCCACACCATGAAATGGAGCTCCTCCCACCCAGCAGTGCTCAGCTGGTCAAGAGCCCGAGACTGGATAGGTCAGAGACTGGGGATAAACCAAATACTACTGTTCTGCAAAAGGAACACAGCAGTCAAATGACTCCTAAAGGCACATTGCTGACTCATAGATCAGTGCCTTCCCATCATCAGAGAAGCTCTTTCCTGCAGCAAATAGGAACAAATATCAAGACCCACAGTCAGGGAACATGCAGAGTGAGAGACCTTGGAACACTCAGCCCTAAGAGGGATGTCTCCATCAAACCATTCCCCTCAGGGCTCAGGGAACTCAATGTAAGAGGAGGCAGAAGGGTGTGAGAAGCAGAGGGGATGAAAGACACCAAGGGATGAGGCCTTCTAGACACAACAAGGCTGGCACATGTGTGAGCTCTCAGACTGAGGCAGCACTCAGGACCTGCACCACATGGAGTCCTAGAGCTGGAAGGGAAAGCGGACATAAGACCCCGTCCCTAACCCAGAAGCTATCTCAAACTGATGACCACTTGTAAACTGAAATTTTAGTTTCCTCCAAGGGATTCTCACTGGGCAAACAAACCACTCTTCAGGGTAGGCCCCAGGCCCAGCAGTGATGAGCAGCACAAAATGAACTGGAGGCTCTTTGTCTCAAAACGTTAAGCCAGGGCAAAAACAAACAAACAAACCTTACAGGTCCTTTACTTACATATTTTGGCTTCTGGTTTTATGTTTTATGGGATTCCTGTGTGTGCAAACGTAAGTATCTCTGAATGTATATAAGTTTCTTGTGCTTTTTCCTTGACTCTATCTCTTGTTTGGTTGTTTTGTCCTATTCCAAACTGTTGTTGTCTTGTTTTGTTTTATCTTATTGTATTTTATTATTATTCCTTAAATGCCTGCTAGCTTCCTAAGGAAAGAGAAAGGATATGGAGCTGGGTGAGTTGGAGGCAGAGGATAACTAGGAGGAATAGGGAGGGGAAACTGTAGCCAGTTTATATTGTGTGAAAAAATACCTGTTTTCAATAAAAGAAAAAATGGAATAAAAAACATACCAGGCTCAAAAGTGGAGCACTGAACTAAATAGAGAATTCTCAATAGAGGAGTCTAAAATGGCTGAGAGTCACTTAAGAAAGTGCTCAACATCCTTAGCCATTGGGGAAATGCTAGTCAAAACAACTCTGAGATACCATCTTACTCCTGTCAGAATGGCTAAAATAAAAAACACCAATGGCAGCTTATGTTGGACAGGATGTGGAGAAAGAGGAACACTCGTCCATTGCTGGTGGGAGTGCAAACTTGTACACCCATTTTGGAAATCAGTATGGAGATTCCTCAGGAAAATGGGAATCAATCTACCACAACCCAGAAATTCCATTCTTAGGCATATACCCAAAAGATGCCCATTCATACAACAAGGATGTCTGTTCCACTATGTTCATAGCAGCATTATTTGTAATAGCCAGAACCTGGAAGCAACCTAGATGCCCCACAACTGAAGAGTAGATAGAGAAAATGTGGTACATTTACACAACAGAGTACTACTCAGCAGAAAAAAACAATGGAATCTTGAAATTTGCAGGCAAATGGATGGCACTAGAAGAAACAATCCTGAGTGAGGTAACCCAGTCACAAAAAAACAAACATGAACCTTCATCCAGGGACTGATGGAAGCAAAGGCAGATACCCACAGCTAAACACTGAACTGAACTTCTGGAACCCAGTGACAGAGATGGAGGAGTAATGAGCAAAGGGGTCAAGACCGTGCTGGTGAAACCCACAAAGACAGCTGACCGGATAAGGGGGAGCTCTTGAATCCCAGACTGATGGCTGAGAGGCCAACAGGGGACTGATCCAGACTCCATGAATGTAGTGTCAGTGAGGAGGCTTCAGCAATCTCTGGGGCCTTGGGTAGTAGATCAGTGTTTACCATGGCATAAGAATGAACTTTGGGAGCCCATTCCAAATAGAGGGATGCTCTCTCAGCCTGGACACATGGGTAAGGGCCCAGGTCCTGCCCTGAATGAAATGACAGATTCTGGAGATTTCCCCATGGAGGGCCTCACCCTCCCTGGGAAATTGTGTGGGGACTGGGTGGGGAGTTGGGAGGGCTGGTGGAGGGCCAAGGGAGGAGGGGTGGGAGAGGGAGAGGGGATTGACATGTGAAGCAAATATGTTTCTAATTTAAATAAAACATATATTTAAAAAAATACCAGGCTCAAGAAGGTCAGAAAGCCACAAGCCCCCCCCCCCAAGGCTATAGGAGTAGTGACAATTGTGGGACAGGGCAGGGAGAATCCTTTTGGAGCTGCTGATCACTTTCTCAGAGAGCTCTGAAGATGCAGCTTCAGGGTTCCTCACCTGTGGTGGTTTGAAAGAAAATGGCTCCCACAGTAAGAGGAGTGAGCTTGTTGGAGGAGATGCAGCCTTGTTAGAGGAAGTGTGTCACTGTGAGGGAGGGCTTTGAGGTCTCCTGTGCTCAAGTCATGCCCAGTGTGGACACAGATTCTTTCTGCTGCCTGCAAATCAAGATGTAGAACTTTTAACTCCCCCTCCAGCACCATGCCTGCCTGCCTGCAGCCCTCCATGATGGTAACGGAGTAAACCTCTGAGTTGTAAGCCAGCCCAATTAAATGTTTTCCTTTATACGAGTTGCACTGGTCATGGTGTCTCTTCACGGCAATAGAAACCCTAATGAAGACATGCTGGGCTGGGCTGGCTTCTCAGTGGTGGAGCTGCCCTCAGTCACCCTGGGGTGGAAGTGACCCCAGTCAGCTCATTGGTTCTCCACTTAGGCTCATTGTGAGCATTTCTTTGGTCTGCAGTCAGCGCCCCTTCAGGCATGATATGACTTTTGTTCATATTTGATGAGGAAGGTCACACAGCAACAAGCCCTCTGCCACCAAGACCTACTCCCAGCCTGAGACGGTGCCCTATAGATACACGTTCACCAGAAGTTAGCAAAAATGGTACGCACAAAATCCCTTCACCTCCCTGCACACCCTTACACCTCATCAAGACTTCTTTTTGAGGAAGTCTTGTATTTGCACTACTCTCCGTGTTATAAGACATTTTCTCACCTTTCATCAGTTAGGGAGAGGGGAAAATAATCACCCCTCCTCATACTACTTCCTGTTTTGTAAGATGTGTTTTTAACTATGTGCATGGGATGTGTCTGGACATACATGAGTGCCCATGGAGGCCAGAGGCGAAGGAGTCCTGGAGCTGGTGGCACAGGTGGTTGTGAACCACTCAATGTGGCTGAGAATCAAACTTGAATCCTCTGCGTGTTGTCTCAGCAGCCCTCTCCCTAGCTGGGTCTAGGGACCAAGGAAAAACTGGGCAGGTTGCTAACCAGAGCAAAGCACAAGACTTTATTTAACTTTACGTGTGCCCAGGGATGCTCATGAGACTGCGAAGATGTGAAGAAGCATGAGGGCAGGATGCTTTCGGGCTTTTGGACAAAGAATTACACATCTGTGCAGAAACCTTTAGTCTAGGAGCAATACATTCTGGGGCATGGTCAGGGTGGGGCATGTAAACTAACCAGAAGATTAAAGTTACTCCAGTGAATTTGTTAAGGTCCATTGCAGCACCAATTCCCAGCGTCAGTGATAAGGTCTGTTCTCTTGCCTTGGGAAATGGGGATGGCAGTACATCTCCCAAAGACTCCATTATGGCCAGCTACTTGCAGTAGGAAACTGGACAAATGATCCTTCTGGCACTATAGTTTCTTCTTTTTGAAAGAATCAGTATACCCCATGGGCACATACTGAGTTGACACAACCCCAGCTTCCTTCACATATCATAATCATCTTTCTGCTTGGGTTAGAACCCAAGACCATGTGTGTCCTAGTCAGTCACTCCACAAGTGAGCTACAGTCCAGTCCTCATGATAATGTTTCCAGTTTGCAGAGATGAGAGACAGATGCCTCAGCCACCTATGACAGGAATCTGGAGCTCCTCCGTGGATCTGGAAAGCCTGAAGTCCACACTTCATTTGTCATACAGATGCACTATGGCTCAGAGGGGCAGGGACTTTCCTCCATGGTGACTGGTGGTGGGATCGAGATGAGGGCCCTAGAACACAAGACCCATTACATGAGCCCTAATTGCATAATGCGCCTAAGAAGGCAGTCTGGAGAGAAACAGTCAAAAAGGAAGGTACTAAGCAAGGAAGTCAAGTGTCCTAACGGTAAGGAGAAAGGGTAGCTTGGGCATCCTGAAAATCACTGTGGAGCTCCTTCACAAGGCCAGGTTTTAGAAACCAAGCTGTATGAGAGAGGGGTTGTTTTGGAAATCCCTCATGCATGCCTGTATGACCTGGAGGTAGCAAGAAGCTCTATGGATTTTAGACAATGTGAGAGTGGGCTGGAGGGATATTAGAGTTGGTAGCACCAGGCCAAGGCCAGAGTGGTGGAGGAAAGACAGTATAGTGAGTAGTGATGCAGGTGCAGGAGGAGATCAAGGTTTCAGGACCTTGAACCAAGTCTCTCCCTTAGACCAAGACAACGGTTGCCTGAGAGGGACGCTAGAGAAATAGTGAAAAAGCCACCACTAATCTGTCACTTTCTATCTACTGCTTATTGAGCACGTCAGTAAGTGCTTGATAAACATTATCTCATATAGTCCCCCACAACCCTGGGACACAGGGGTGAGCCTTATTACATAACGACTTTGAACAAGGGCCCAGAAACCAGGTGCTCACTCATCAGAAGGCTCATAATTCAGGAGATAGCCTAAGCCACTCCATGATACTCCAGTTCTTAGATAAGGAAACCAATCAGTCCAGGTCATGCAGCTAACGAAGACAACTAGAATTGGAACCATTGCTCTTAACAGTGTATTGGAAATACGTGTCCAGAGAGTGTGTTCTACGGGTCAAAGAAGGAAAGCAAAAACTGACCCCGACTCAGTCACCCTGAGAAGTCCTGCCCCTCTGTGCTCTTCCCGACCCATCTCTACCGTTGTCATCCTTGGCCTGTGGGCCTCTTTCATCCTCCCAGAGTCCCGACGCACACAACTAGTCCCTCTGCTCACACTTCCACTTGTGCCAAATTTAAAAGCTGCAAGTAGAGCGGCCACTAGGAGATTCTAGAGAACTCTCTTCAGGCCTCTTGGCCCATAATATGAGCCTTATTACATAATGACTTCGGCACTGTCAGAGGCCAAGAATCCATACACTCATTCCTCAGAAGGTTCATAATTCAGGAGATAACCTAAGTCGCTCCAGGATACTTCCGCTGGGAACAAAGCCTGTTTAAGGAAGCAGGGTGTGGCCTGTTATCTGATTCCCAGATCATCGTGTTTCAGTAATCACAAATTCCTGGCTACTCCGGAGGATCCCAGAGACGGGCCCTTCCAAAGTCAGCTTCTACCTAGAGGAAGTAATTAGTCTCTCTTTCCGGGTCTGCTCAACTAGAAATTAGAGAGTTGCTTGAATGTGTGCCCTGAAAAGCCACTACAGACGTCACAACTCTCTCCCCATATTTTGTAAATGGAATGCTGATGCCACTTGGGGCCATGTAACTCAGCTGGGGCCAGAACTTAAGGCTCTGACCTTACTCCACATCTTGATTCTTGCTCCTGCCTCACACCTCCCCACTGCAGAAATGAGTCTTTTAGGTTTTCCTTATTGCACCCCCCCACCCCACCCCATCCCTGCCTTGGACACTCCCTACCCTGAAGCAGGCCACCACATCTTTCCCTGAACTATGGCAACCAGCCTATGGTACCCTCTTCCTGGCCTTCCCTTCCTCAAATCCTTGCATACTGAGCCACATCCTCTCTGACCCAAAACTGCCGGGTGCTCCAAGTTGGGAAGCTCCTCCCATTCCAGACTGAGAAAGCTGGCCATCAGCTGCTCCACCCCCACAGGGTATTAAAAGCCCTCTCCTCGTGGTGGTTTTCTCTTCTTCCCCTGGGACCACCCAGGAATGCTTTGCTCAGATTAACCCTGAATTTATTAATTCGGCTTGATTTTATTTATTACATCGCTGGAGAGACCCAATACTGGGGTACAGAAACATTTCACTCTCCACACCTACCAAAGAAAAGCCAAGGACTCCAGCCATGTTTCTCTGCCATCTGCCAACCTGTTCCCAGCCTGGCATTGCCCTCTGCCTGTTGTTTCATTGCCGGCACAGCGGCTGCTGTTTGACCTAGTGACAGCGAGTGACTGATTCCACAATCACTGGCCTGCTGCTCAGGCCAAGGCTGGGTGGGACCTCAGTGTCTTCACAAACCCCCCTCCCAGAACTGCCTCTGCCTCTGCTGCCAAATGTAGTTCTTAACTAAGTCTCTATCATCCTATTTTACCAATAAACTCGGGAGTAAGGTACTGGAGTGGAAAGCTGCTGGCTCAGAGAGGCCAAGAGGCAACCAGCTGACCTTCCTCCTTAGCTAGCCACGCCTCAAGAGAGAGTGTCTTCCAAGATCCCAAACCAAAAATAGAAGGCCAAACTCCAAATCCCTCCTACTCCTTGCTGTGGGCATCTCTATCCATTTCTGCACTTCCTGTCAGTCAGTTGCTGGCTCTGCCTCTTGACCCAAAGTTTATTTAATTAACTCAAAGTCGAGGTTCACAGTGTGATCAAATATCTGGCAACATCTGCCTCCTTCACATCCTCATTCACTTTCAGTCTAGGCCAACTAGACCTAGTATCTCCCCTTGCTGATGCAGCTGGTGAGAGCTATTTCCTCAGTCAACTTTGGAGGACCACTCTGCCTATTGCCCTATCTACCAGTTCAACCTAATCTACCAACCTACAAGGCTCCTTCATCTGGGAAACTTCCTTATTCTCCATTCACAACCCTGGAACCTCTCCCTCCCACCATTTTCCTGTGACCCTATAATGCCCAGGCCTATGTTGAGCCTAAGTGTCTATACTTGCTTTCTATCCTGTGGAATATACACCTTCTCAAAACATACATGATACATCAGCATTTCTCCTACAGGTCTTTTTTCACTGACTCATTCATTCTTTCAATCATCGGTAAGTTATTGAACATAGCTTCAGAGTCCAACAGATGTAAGTCTGTGTCCAAGCTCTGTCCTTTGTCTTAAGCAAATCATTAACCATTCTAATGTTTCTCCTCTGCAAAATAAGAATAACAATGCCTATCTTACCAACACACCGGTGTGGCTGGTGATACCGTGGTACACCCAGAGCAAGACGACCGATGTTCAGTGTATGCAATTAGGAGGGCAATATTAATAAATGAAGCTCATACTACATGCCTGGGTCTGTGAAGACTATTTGGGATATAAAATAATAATAATAACAATAATAATAATTGGCTCATGCCTCTAAAGACTCGGAGATTAGCAGAAGACAGACAGAAAGGTCTTGGAGCCTCCAGATGTTGCATCAGATACTCTTAGGAGAACAGAGAAGGTGGTCCATAAAAGTATAAAATGAGCAGCATTTGAAAAGACCAGTGATAATGACCTAGGAGAAGGGAAAATTGGGACAGACAGACAGAAGGCACAGCACAAGATGGCCAGAAAAGCAGGTTGAAACATCACGACATCCCACAAAAAGAGAGTGCTCAATAGGTATTCATCAGGAGAGAGGCAGTCAGGGTGGATGGAGAGCAGAACCATGACTGTGACCTGGAGTGGATCTAAGTAAGCCCCGCCCAGGCTGTGTCCTCCCATAATCTGAGATTGGTTCCAGTGCCAGGATTCTGAGACATGGAAAACAATACTGAGCTTTTGGATTACTCTTCATTCCTCCAGCTCAGAGAGACATGTTTCCGCCTGCTCAATTTAGGAGTTTGGCCTACAGAGGTTGGCCTCACCCTCTTCAGGTCACACCTGTCTCTGAAGCAAGAAACACTAATCGCCTTACCAGCACTGTCACACCCTCTCCCTGGGAACTGAAGACTTGGTTCCCTTTTCATAACTTTGTGTGGGTTTGGTCCAGAGGACTCTGATGACTTACCTGGCCTCGGATTCTCCCCACAGAACACCTTGCAGCATACAGGGAAAACCAGTGAACTCAAAACATAAGCCATATCAATGAGTGCACTTTTTTCTTTTTTGAGTGAATGTAAACTTGAATTGTCAAATGAAAAGCAAATCACACCTAGGAAGAATCAATCATTTGGGGGTGGGATGGGGACTGGGAAGACACTGCTCAATCAGTAGTGCTCTGTTGCACAAGCATGATGAAACAGTTTCAGTGGCTAGCACCCACATAAAAACCTGGTGATACTCGTAACCCCAGCACTGGGAAGATGGAGGCAAGTGGGATCCAGCCAACTTAACCTAATCACAATAGCTCTGTCCCCCCAAAATCTCCTCTGTTGGGTTTACTCACCTTGTCACCTCCAACCCTTGGCAGTCACTAACCTTTCCACTGTCAATGATGACAGTGAAGTGTTTTCTCTAAAAGCAAGGTAGGTAGTTTTTTAGACATACTTTTTCCATTTAGCAACATGAACTTGACCTTCCTCTACGGCATTTTTAAAGTTCTGAAGAGACTTGTTTATTTGTTGTGTATGCAAAAATGCACGTGCTGTCACAACACATGGGCAGATGTCAAAGAACAAATTTCAGGAGTTGGTTCTTTCCTTCTAGAGTGTGGGTCCTGGGGATTGAACTCAGTTTGTTGGGCTTGCCAGCAATCACCTTATCCCATTGAGCCTCTTCTGTGAAGTCTTTTGAATTGATAGATCACTTCTTTTTATCCTGGGGTAATATTCAGTTTATGGATCTATTAGTTTATCCATTTGAGCACTGAAAGGGAGCATGTTGGTTACTTCCAGCTTTTCACAATTAGGAAGACAGCTGCTATATTCATATGTCAGTTTTTCAAATCATTAAAATAAATATATCATCACTTGACTGTTAGGTGATTCTTCTTTTTTTAATTTATTGACTTATTATGTACACAGTGCTCTGTCTGCATGTACGCCTGCAAGCCAGAAGAGGGCACCAGATCTCACTACAGATGGTTGTGAGCCACCATGTGGTTGCTGGGAATTGAACTCAGGACCTCTGGAAGAGCAGTCAGTGCTCTTAGCCTCTGAGCCATCTCTCCAGCTGCCTGTTAGGTGACTCTTACGGTGTCTCACTTTGTAACAAGCTGCTAAAGTGCCATCTAAAGCAGCTGAGCCATTTTGCAAGGACAGAAGATATAGTTCAGTGGGACAGAGCTTGCCTGGCACATGTAAGGCCCTGGGCTCCATCCTTGGTGCCTGAAAGTGGCTGTGCTATTGTGTGACCCTCACCAGCAATGAAAGAGAGTTTCTGTTGCTCAGCCTCCTTGCTAGCATTTAGTGAATGTGTATCCAGTTGTTTTTTTTTTATTTCTGTAAGATTTATTTTATTCATGTCTATTTGTATATGTCTATGCACATGTGCACAGATGCCCAGGAGGCCAGAGTGGGTGTATTAGATCCCCTGGAACTGGCTGGAATCACAAGTAGCTGTAAGAAGCCCAGTATCGGTGCTGAGAACTAGACTTGGGTCCTCTGCTTTTTTCTTTTTATGATTTATTTTTATGTGCGTTGGTGTTTTTCATCCATGTATATCTGTATGAGGGTGCCAGATGTCCCAGAATTGGAGTTACAGACAGTTGTGAGCTTCTATAAGGGTGCTGGGTATTGAACTGGATCCTCTGGAAAAGCAGCCAGTGCTGTTAACCTCTGAGTCATCTATCCAACCCCTAAGTCCTGTTTTTGTCAAACTTATACATCTAAACATTAAAAAGGAATGGATTTGCTATACATAAATTTTAAACTGTAACAAAATACCTTTGGTCCAAAATAAAGTGTTTTAATAACATATTAATACTATAATAATAACTTTATAATAATGTAACAATTTAATAAGATGCTGAATAAGGCACCTTAATAACTACGTCCTTGCTGCTTCATAAAAGGGAAACTCCAAAGTTCAGCGTTCAGAAATCAAGGTTGAGCACCACAACCAAGGGAGTTAGTCTCTGAGGAGAGAAAGAGCGCTAGACAGAGAGGGACAGATAGACAACTGTATGGGAACAAGTGACGGATGAGTAGGTGATGATAGGCATGTAGGTAGACAGAGAGCAGACAGGCCCAGAGCCAAGGATAGGTCATTCAAAGAAGGGGGAATGGAAGACAGTGTTATAAACAGATAAAAGAGAAACTATAGAAGGGAAATCAAATGAGGGGTGAATGGGAGAGCAGCATAAAGGAGGACGTATGGGGAAAGGCAGCTAACACTAAAAACCTTTTTCAGATAAACCTACTACAGTAGAAGTGTCCTAAAGTACATGCATATATGAGAGGAATTCAAATGGAGTCACCGTGGGGAAGACAATGCCTCTAGACATCTTATGACACCAAGTAAAACTTTCAGGGCCGGAAATGGGTTACAGCTTGTTGAGCTGTTGCCAAAGTAGTCCCACAGACCACCTCCCCCAGACATCACAGGCTGTTGCCAAAGCTATTGGTTACTCTCCACAGCCTGATAGTAAGGCTCCATCGCTAAGAACACCATTTTACTCATGCCATCAAACACGGAGAAATTGATCTAGGAACTTCACCCCTATTGACTAAGCACTCATGGTGTTGGGTGGTATTCTGCATCCTACTGGGGAAGAAATAATAATCAGTACCATCCTGTGGCCTACAACAGCTCCCTGCCTTCAAGTATACTGGAGCAGTAGTGGCACCAGTGTGATGGAGTAACCAACTGCTTTTTAAAAATTGGACTTAAGGCCCATGCCGTGAGATGGAACACATGCCTGACCCTGATAAAGAGGCCACAAACCTGAGAATAGACAGGCCATGGGCCCTAGGAGAAAACTTAATGCTATTTTTCTGCTAAAATAAAATAGCATAGTAGCAATACAATGACTCCTAGTAACATATTGCTGTATCCACAGACCGGTGCCTCACTCAGCCCGCACCAGAGAAGCTTCTTGTACTTTATGGGAATTAACAGAGAGACCCACATCTGAGTAGTGTGCAGAGAGTGAGAGACTTTGCAGCACTCAACCCTAAATAGGATGCCTTCATCAAACCCCTCTGCTCAAGGGTCAGGGATCTAAGCAGAAGATGAGACAGAAAGTTAGCAAGAGCCAGAAGTGGTGGACAGAGTCATCCAGACACAACAGAGGGAATACACACATGAACACACAGATACCAAGACAGCACACACAGGATCTGCACAGGTTCAACCCAGACAAAGTCTTAGCACTGATAAGGGGAGGTAGACACAAAGTCCCACCCCTAACCAAGATACTGTCATCAACTGATGCCTGCTGGGAAAGGAAAAATCAGTTTTCTCCCATGGAGAATCACTGGCTCCACATATCCAGGAGGAATTAGGCAGCACAAAACAGACTCCATGCATTGGGGGGTCTCTTTGCTTCATTTAGTTTTTTTTTTTTTGTCTTTGTTTTGGTTTTCATTTTTGCTTGGTTTGGGAGTGCTGACTTCTACCACTCACTGGTTGTATGCCCTTGAACAAGCTATGTCACCCCATTCTGGTGTGTGCACACTACCTCAAGACACCAGGATCTTATCACATTCTGGTGTGTGCACACTACCTCAAGACACCAGAGTTTTATCACATTCTGGTGTGCGCACACTACCTCAAGACACCAGGGTTTTATCACATTCTGGTGTGAGCACACTACCTCAAGACACCAGGGTTTTATCACATTCTGGTGTGAGCACACTACCTCAAGACACCAGGGTTTTATCACATTCTGGTGTGTGCACACTACCTCAAGACACCAGGGTTTTATCACATTCTGGTGTGTGCACACTACCTCAAGACACCAGGGTTTTTATCACATTCTGGTGTGTGCACACTACCTTAAGACACCAGGGTTTTAATCACAGCCCCACTCTTCCAATGATCATGGAGAGAATGTAGTGTTTAAAACAATCCCATACATCTAGCGAGCATAGCTGATGAACAAAAACTAAATTTCTTAGTTTGGTCTTAGTTTCTGTTTTTCCAAATTTAGATCATTTGAGGATGACTAGTGAATTTTGGTTTTTTTTTCTTTTCATTTTTTGTTCTGTTTTTCTGTGTGTGTAGTTGTTAGGATTTTTTGTTTTGTTTTGTGGTCTTTTTGGTTTTGGGGGTTTGTTTGGGTTTTTTGTGTGTGTATGTGTGAACGCACATGTGTGCACACATGTGTGTGTATTCTGGTTGGATACTAACTGCCTTTGCGTGTACAGCCTGATCTTTGCAAAGTTGTTGAGTTCCCAAGAGTACAGAGGTCAATGTGGATAGACGCCTTGGGTGGCACTCGTTTGCCGCTGAGGGAATGTATGCACGTGCATTGTGTGTATATAAAATATTTTTCCTCAGAACATTTCCAATGAATGAGTTCAAAGGTCGTTTCTTATTATTTATCATAGTACAAAGCAAGTTAATAAGTGGTTAGATAATAAGTGCTCAAAGAGAAAAAAAATTGCTTTAGTTGAAGTCTCTTATCTGACCCAAAGGTTGTAGATAAAGTGATGACGTGCCAGCCAGAAAAGCTTTGGTTTATGGGTTTGGTGTGGATCAACAGATTGTACCTGTCAAAAGGTCTCCTGATGTCCCATCTTCCAGCAGAGGTGGAAACACTGGTCTTGAGGCGCCCTTTGTCTCCAGACACGTTTCCTACTGCCCTTCCAGAGGGGGCCTCTACCACTTCAGAAGCTGACATCCTGGGTTCTAAGAGACAGGACCCCAGAATTACAACCAGTATCTGCAGCTACCTCCCTTATCACACTGGAATTCATGTCAAGGCACGGGATGCAGTACGGTGAGATAAGATGTAAGCATTAGCACCAGGCAAACCCAAGCTTAGTTCCCAGGGCCTCCGCCACCCAACAGGTAACTGTGGCTCAGTCCCTGCTTTCTGACCCTCTGTTCCCTCGTGGGTTTTTATCTTATTTTGGTTTGGTTTTAGATAAAATTCTCATCTCTCTAAGTTATTGTGAAAATTAGGCATTTACACTGAAAACCAGCTGTACTGATATTTGCCTATAATATGCTATACTGAGGCAACAGGATCACAAATTTGAGGCTAGCCTGAGATAAAATGAGACAGCCTCAAGAGAAAACATTGAGGGCTGGAGATGTGAGTCATTTGGCAAACTGATTGATTGCTTAGCATGCACAAAGCCCTGGGTTCAAGTCCTTACATTGCTTGTAGACCAGGTGTGATATTGCACACCTATAGCCCTGCCATTTTGAGGTGGGAGGGTGAAAACAGAAGACTCCAAAGCTCAAGGTTATTCTTGGCTACACGAGCCATGAGGAGCAACCCTTAAGTGACACTCTTCCATGGCTCTGCGTCAGTCCCTGCCTCCATGTTCCTGCCCTAACTTCCCTCAGAGATGGATGGAGTGTGACCTCTCAGCTGTAAACTGAATAAGCCCATTCCTCCCCATGTCACTTTGTGTCACGGTGTTTTAGCACAGCAGTAAAATCCCAGCTAAGAAAAGTATCATCTGTTGCTGACATGGGAGCCTACAGTGTAAAGTTGTTTCTGCCTTATGACCAGCAAGTTAAAAATATTTAAGTCATAGCTGTAGATTCCTCAAACATGTTTCTGCTTACTTGGTTATGTGTCTGACTTCATGCAAGACCAGGCTTTGAATAGCTCAGCTGTGTCCTGGTGAGGGCAATGCCTACTGCATAACAGATGCTGAGTGTTTATGAGTGGATTGGTGGATGGGTGCATACATGCATACATGCATGGGTGGATGGATGGATAGATGGATGGGAGTTAGTAAAGAAAATGCAAGAGAGAAATCAGTGAACTCAACAAGGACCAAATTCCTACCTTAGTCTCATTAACATACATTTAGAGTTCACAAAACAACATGGAGGCCAAGAACCAAGCAAACACTTACCTTATTTATCATCTAAGATTGACAGAATTCAGCATTTAACAAAGTCCAGGGAGATAGTAAGACCTCGATATCAGGGTTCTTATGCAAGCACCACCCCCATCCCCACCCCACCCCCAACTTTGTGAATATAGTTTGTCAACAGAGCAGAACTGGAATACGAGACTCCTGCCTCTTAGTTCTGGAAACTTATCCAGACCAGCAGTCACTCAGAGTTCAGAGATAAGGAAGTAATTCTATTGCACACACTGCTGCATGGCCTTTTCTGGGAAATATGAACAAACTATACTCACTCCAGATAGGCCCTGAGGACAGACCAAAGAAACAACTCCACCCCCAGTTTATCTTAATAAATTGGAGAGTTTATTAGGGTTACTCAGGGGATGGAAGTGAAAGGTCACTTACAGGAGCATCAAAGTCAGTTGCGCCTCCTAGAAGCCCCACTCAGAGTGAGTGACAACCCACAAAAGCTGTGTCCCTCAAACTCCCAGCCCAACTTGAAGACAGGCTGGCCTGTAGGAGAGTCTCCTCTCCTCCACAGCGTTTTACTGCTGTTGCCATCTTGGGGAGGGGCCTATGGATCTCATACATTTCAGGAGCTTCCTGAGCCTTGTAAATTTTACTTATGTACTAGACATTGTTTGGTTCAGTTTCTTCCTGAATTTTATATGAACTTCCTCCTCCTTCCAGGAGAGAATAATTCAATTAAGAGGAAATAGTTGGGAAGCTAGAGAGATGACATAGTGGCTAAAAGTACTTGCTTTTGCAGAAGGCCTAGGCTTGATTCCCAGCATTTACATGGTGGCTCACAACTATCTGTGGGATCTAATGCCCATTTCTGAAATCTTCTGATAGTTCATGCATGTGGTGCACATACATACACTCACACACACACACACACACACACACACACGCACACACACACACACACGCGCGCACACACACACACACACACGCATACACACACACACACCTGGCCTTGAACTCACAGAGATCTACCTGCCTCTGCCTCCCAAGTGCTGGGATTAAAGGCGTGTGCCATCACTGTCCAGAAAACAAATATTTTTAAAATGAAAATAATCAAATGCAAAGTCAAGGTCTGTTATAGGTTGAATTGTACTCTCCCCACCAAAAGCAGCATGTATTAAAATACTAAACCCCTCAGTTACTCAGTATGTGACATTTGGAGATAGAATCTTCACAGTTGTGACTAAGCTTTTGAAAGGTTGTAATCCATAGCCAGTGGTAATAGCCCACACCTTTAACCCCAGCACTCAGGAGGCAGAGGCAGGTGGATCTATGTGAGTTCCAGGCCAGCCTGGTCTACAAAACTACACAGAGAAACCCTGCCTCGGAAACAAAAAGAGTAGTAGCTAATCCAATACCAATGGTTTTCTTATCCAAACAGGAAATCTGGGCACACACAGGGAAAATACCATATGAACATGAAGACATACATTTATAAGCCAAGGATAAAGACCTAGAGAACAGACCCTTCCCTCCAAGCCCTAAAGCACACCTTGATTTCAGACTTCATGTTTCCAGAACTGTGGGATAACACCTTCCTATTGCTTATGCCTCCCATTGGGCATTATTTTTTCATGGCAGCCCCAGCAAACTAACAAGACTAATGACACGTGAGAAGTGGTTATCAAGTGGACACAGGGCCAGCAGTGGCAGCATCACTGGGTATTTATTCCATAGACAAGACATACGGTGAGAAAGTCTAGGGATGGAGCCCAGCAGCCCAAGTTCCAACAAGCCATGCGTAGTAAATGCAGGTGCATCTGTGGTAAAGCTGCTCCAGGCTGGGCTGATGACTGTCCTTCCCAAAACCTGTGTCTGTCCAGAACCACAGAATGCAACTTTATTTGGAATTTTCAGTTGTAATTAGAAACAAGGTCATTCGGGATTGCAGCCACTCAGTATAAGCAGAGAAGCAAGGACACAGCAGCGGGAAGAAAGCCATGCGATGACAATGGCAAAAGTTGGCATGCTTATACACAGTCAAAAAGTGCTAAGGATCTCCGGGAGCCACCAGAAGCCAGTAAAGAGTTTACACGAGAAGGAATAGGAGTCTACACAAAATCCTTAAACACAGTGTGGCCAATTCATCCTCCATTCAGACGTATAGCTCCCCAAGCCATGAGAGAATAAATTTCTGTTGTTTGAGGTCTGGAAGTATATAGTTCATTGGAAAAAAAGAACATTTCTACGGTTTAAAACCACTCTGTTTTTGGTGATCTGTTACAGCAGCCCTCAGAAAATAATATGTGCAATATTTGGAATCACAAGCCCATTAATTATTGAATTATTGATGGTTGAATCAATTAAAATGAAATAAAATTGAAAAATCACTTCCTCGATCAAGTCAACCACATTTCTAGTGTTCAGGGGTCAGCGTGGGTGTTGGTTACTGTGCTAATGACCCAAACACAGGACATTCCCAACAGAGCACAGAGCTCTATAGGACACACTCCACTGCAGAGTGGGCCATGTTTACCCCAGCACAGAGCTCTACAGGACACACACCACTGCAGAGTGGGCCATGTTTACCCCAGCACAGAGCTCTACAGGACACACACCACTGCAGAGTGGGCCATGTTTACCCCAGCACAGCATCATTGCCCTCTTTTGGACCACAGACTAAGATGCTTTTTAGTATTGAATGGTTGAAAATTTAAAAGTCACAAGACATGAAAGCAAAAGGGTTTGTCTGTCTGTCTGTCTGTTTTGTTTTATTTTTTTTTTAGACAAAGTTTTTTCCATTGCCCAGGTTGACCTCAGACTTCTGGCTTCAGATGATCTTTCTGTTGTAGCCTCCCAAGTGTTAGGGTTCCAAGTATGGACCCAGCAAGAGCAGACAAATTTAACATTAAATGACTTCCATGATCTTTAGTGTAAAGAGTTGATCCTGTTAAAATCTAACTCTGTGATTCTGTTTAGGATAAAATGCTAGGGTAACAGAAAAAAAAACTAATTTGTCATCTTTGTTAATATACAACTTATGCTTTTAAAAAAGAAAATACTTTGTTTTTCATTTGCTTTCAATAGAAGGTAGCCATTCTATGCTTGTTGAAGAAAAATAAAAACAGACAAGAGACAACCCTGAAGGGGAAATCCACAGAGAGAGCTGAACCAAGCTCGTGAGAACACATGAACTCTAGACAGACAGCTGTGGAGACTCCATGGAACCGAGCTAAGTCCTCTGCATGTGAGAGACAGCTGTGAAACTTGGGCACCTGAGGGACCCCTGGCAGTAGGACCAGGATCTATCCCTGGTACATGAGCCCATGGTGTGGGATCCCATTCCCTATGATGGGATGCCACGCTCAGCCTTAATGCAGTGGGGAGGGGCTTGGTCTTGCCTCAACTTAATGGATCAGGCTTTGTTGACTCCCCTTGTGAGCCCTTACCCTTTGGGAGGAGTAGATGGGGTGGGTTGGGGAGTGAGGTGGGGGTTTGTGAGGAGGGATAGGAGGGAGAGCTGTGATTGGAATGTAAAACAAAATTAAAAGAAATAAACAAATTTAAAAAGCAAAAGCTACAGTATTGCACCATAAAACTCAAAATGGGCAGAAGAAGCTGGGCATTGGTGGCTCATTCCTTTAATCTCAGAATTCAGGAAGCAGAGGCATGCAGATCTCTGTGAGTTTGAGGCCAACCTGGTCTATAGAGCTAGTTCCAGGATACCCAAGGTTACACAAAGAAACCCTGTCTCAAAAAACTGGAAAATTTTTTCTGGAAGAGAGAATTCTGACTATTTTCATCACAAAGAAATAATAAGTGCTTGAGATGATGGATGGTCTAAATATCCAGAGCTGATCATTAAATAGCATACTCTACCCCATAAAGACATAGAATTACTGCCAATTAAAAGGTTAAATTTTGTTGAGCATTTGCCTGTGGTGATATATTATTTATGACTTATTAAAGCTTGCCTGAGGATTCAGAAAACAATGTCAGTCTCAAACTACAGAGGTCAGGAGGTGGTGGTACACACCTTTAATCCCAGGATTCAGGAGATAAAGGCAGATCGATAGATCTCTGTTAGTTCCAGGGATACATTAGAGTGAATCCATCTAAAAGAGAATTGGAACTCACACCTTTAATCCCAGGATTCATGAGAGGTATTTAAGACAGGAACAGAGTCTCAGAGCTGGCACTCTTTCTCCAGTCACACTGAGGATAGGAAGGGCTCAGTCTCAGGATTCTCTCCAGCCACGCTGAGGAGAGACAGCAGTCTGTGGCTCGGTGAAGAGCTCGTGGATCAGCCCTTTCAGCCTGAGCTAGAGGTGAGAGCTGGTGGCCGGCTTTGCTTTTCCGATCTTCAGCTTGAAGTTTTAACCCCAGTATCAGTCTCTGGGTCATTTATTTTTCTTGCTACGCCTATCAGTATCAGGAGGCAGAGCCACGTGGATTTCTGTGAATTTGAGGCCATCCTAATCTATATAATGGATTCCAGGCCAGCCAAGGCTACAAAATTAAACCCAGGCTCAAAAAATAATCAATTTTAAGGCAGTTGAGGTAGCTCAAGGGTGCTGTTCTTGTAAAGGACCTAAATTCAGTCCCCAGCTTCCACATCACACAGCTCACAACTGCCTGTAATTCCAGCTCTAAGGAATCCAACAGCCTCTTGTAAACTCCAAGGTTACTGCACTCCTGTAGTGTGCATAGACACACACAAACACACACACGCACAATTTAAAACAAAATTAAAAATAAAAATATTAATATAATAATGAATAATGTGAAAATCACATAAAAATTTTAATTACAGTATATCTAAAGAAATTCTTACCAGAACATGTCCAGCCCCCATTTATTTACATATTGCCTATGTTTTCTGCTGAACAGCGGGCTCGAGTCTATGCTAAAGAGCATTTGGAAACAGAAGACATACTAACTGATCCTACTACAGGAAAAAAAAGTCAATGGCTGCCCTCATTGGTAATGAAAATAACACGGTGAAGACATTAAAACAATCTCACCGAGAGGGTCCATGAGCTGCCCAGTCTATGGATCCACTGTAGTTCCAATATCACAGTGAAATCAAAGTGAATACATTTTTATGTGCATGCCTACATAAGTAGGGAAGCGAGAACTCTCATTAATGTCTCCCTTTCATCTGAGGGAGCCAAATTACCCCACAGTGCACTAACCCATAGAGTTTATCAATCTGTTCTTTTTAATTTTTTAACTGTATGGGCGTTTTGCCTACATGTATGTCTATGCACCACTTGTGTGAATGGTCCCCACAGAAGCCAAAAGAGAGTATCAAATCTCCTGGAACTGGAGTTGCAAATGGTTGTGAGCCACCATGAGGGTGCTAGGAATCAAACCCAGGGTCTCTTGAAGAACAGCCAGTGCTCTTAACCACGGAGCCATCTCTCCAGACAGAAGTTTTGTTAATTTTATGTGCATATCAGAATTTCCACAAGACGGTCCAGCTACGTATGATAGCATAGACCTAGAGGAAGGAGGATTGTGTTTGAGATACATAATGAGTCCCCGCTCACTCCATCCCCCAAAAAAGTAAGAAAGAACATAGTCAGCATAGTGGTGCAGGTCTTTAATCCCAGAACTCAGGAGGCAGGAGACAGTGGATCTCTGTGAGTTCTAGACCTGCATGCCAAATTCCAAGTTCACTTCTCCAGAACAATCTGGAGACATGGAGAAAATTTGTCTCAAAAAAAAGAAAGGAAGGACAAAGAAAGGAAGGAAGGAAGAAAGGAAAGAAGGAGAAAATATGGACCTGGAGAGATGACCCAGCAGTTAAGAGCACTGGCTGCTTTTCCAGAGGACCTGGTTCAATTCCCAGTACTCATATGACAACTCACAATTGTCTGTAATTCCCATTCCAGGTGATCTGGCACCCTCACACAGACATACATGCACCTAAAAGAAAAATAAATAAATCATTATAAAAAAACAAAAACAAGGGGGCTGGAGAGATGGCTCAGCAGTTAGGAGCACTGGCTGCTCTTCCAGAGGACCCGGGTTCAATTCCCAGAACCCACATGACAGCTCATAGCTGTCTGTAACTTCAGTTCTAGGAGATCTGACACCCTCACACATAAAATAAAGTTAAATAAATTATTTAAAAATGCAGTGCAGGGTTGGGGGTGTAGTTCAGTTGGTAGAGTACTTGCCAACACCCACAAAAGCCTGAATTCAGTCCCCAGCAGCACAAAAGACTGGGCATAGTGGTAGATGCACATAATTCCAACACTCAGAAGATGGGGGTAGGGAGTAGAGGATCAGGAGTTCAAAGTCACCTTCTGCTACATAGTAGTTGGAGGGCAGCCTTGGAGTCCAGGAACAGTAGAGTCCATAGAAACAGCCAAGAAAGATACTTTTAGAGTTTCTAGATAAATAATGGTACTTTTTTTAAAAGATGTATTTATTTTTTTATTTTTTGCATGCCTGCACGCCAGAACAGGGCATCAAATCTCAGATGGTTGTGAGCCACCATGTGGTTTCTGGGAATTGAACTCAGGACCTCTGGAAAAGTAGCCAGTGTTCCAAATCTCTGAGTCATCTTTCCAGTTTGATACATTGTTTTTGCTTTGTTTTAAGTGTTTCATTTATTATGTATACAGTGTTCTATCTGCATGTCTGCCTGCAGGCCGGAAGAGGGCACCAGATCTCATTACAGATGGTTGTGAGCCACCATGTGGATGGTGAGAATTGAACTCAGGGCCTCTGGATGAGCAGCCAGTGCTCTTAACCTCTGAGCCATCTCTCCAGCCAATACATTGTTTTTAAAGAAATGACAGAACAAGGCTGGAGAGGTGGTCCAGCAATTATGAACACATACTGTTCTTTTGTTAATAATTTCTTTAAATTTTATTTTGTAGATGGGTGTTTCTCTTTTATGTATGTCTGTGTCCACAGAAGCCAGAAAAGGGCTTTAAATTCCTTGAAACAGGAGTTACAGGTGGTTGTGAGCCATCATGTGGGTGTTGGGAATAAAACCCTGGTCCTCTGGAAGAGTAGCCACTGCACTTAACTGCTGAGCCAGTAAACAGATGTCATAACTCCAGGCCCATGGATCTAGTGCCCTCTTCTGGCCTCCATGGGCACCTGCACACAGGTACACACACACACACACAATTTTAAAAGAATTTATCTTCAGCTGATTCAGTTTCTTTCAGAGAAGAACAAGAATTGAAAAAAAAAAGTCAAAGCCAAAGCCTACAGCTGTGAGTCCAAAGTCCTTCTAGTACAATAGCACCTATAAATTAGCCTGATAGAAGTTACAGGGACTTGAGGTCATTGTTAAAGTCCCTGGGCCCAGAAACTGCTGGTCTTGGTTACTCACAAGGAACTCAGCTGATTCTACACCCAGAAACAATCAACCAGTTACAGAGCTGCATAGACAGGGCTGGGCAGTTGCACAGCTGCATAGACAGGGCTGGACTCGACTTTTTTTTTTTTTTTTTTTTTGGTTTTTCGAGACAGGGTTTCTCTGTGGTTTTGGAGGCTGTCCTGGAACTCGCTCTGTAGACCAGGCTGGCCTCAAACTCACAGAGATCCACCTGCTTCTGCCTCCCGAGTGCTGGGATTAAAAGCTGGACTCGACTTTTGACCTCACCCAACACTGGGTAAAAACCTTTGAGGCCAAGTTCACTTCTTAGTGACAGTCTAGGAAAGCACTTAGAACTCACCCCAGGACGTGAGCCTCGTCCTTGCTTTGACCATTAACTCCCTGTGAAACCTCAGCCTCTCTCATTTGCTCTTTCTTGTCCTCATTTTGCCTCTAGGAAAGATTGGAGGCTTTGACAGTGTGACCTCCAGGGTCCCCTCTCAGCTCTGCTCCGGGCTGCTCCAGATCCTCAGCTTGTGTTAGGTAGGCCTGGGACAGGGTCCAAGCAATTCCTAACAGGGTCAAACGGATTAGCCATTGGGCTGGGTCAGTTCCAGTTAATTCAAAAATTAACCTAGTTTTGTGTTTTCTCTTTTAATCTTTACCAGGCCTAACTCTGATTTAGTCCTGCCTCCATAGTCCAGGTGCCATTCTCTGGCCCTCCAACTCATAGTACTCATTCCCCACAAGTTTTATTCTCCCTATTAAATTCTACCAATCCCTACTTCCTCCATCAAACCTCCTCTGACTCCTCCATGCCCTATAACATAACCTCCTCCAGCCGCCTTGCCACAGTCCACTGTCTGGGGACATGGTTCCCATGTCCTATGGCTTTCTTCTTGCTTTGCTACTTCCCTTGGAAGTAGAACCCATGCTGTGTTTGATCCTGTATCCTATGAGCCTGTGCCTGACACAATCTCTTTATTGAGATGCCCAAACATTTTTTGTTTGTTTGTTTCTAAAACTTTTTAAAGCCCTAGCCACTAGGAATTCTTAACACTTCAGAGCAGCTACAGCTTTCTTAGCTAATTGGATCTTCCTAGGAACCCCATGAGACAGGCTGATCACCTGAAAAATAAATACCAGGTCACATGAAAGTGATGTGAGAGCAGGTTTGTGGTAGAACCCAAAGGAGATAGCAGTGTTCTTTATGTCAGCCATGGCATTGGAGAATGTAGTTGCTGTCTTATGAGAAAATGTAGCTTGGAGACAGGGAGATGGTTCAGTTGACAGAGTGGTTGTCTTCCTGGCATACCTAAGGCCCTGGGTTCAGTTCTCAGGACCACAGGAATTGATCATGGTGGTGCATAACTGTAATTCCAACACTTGGGAAGCAGAGGCAAGAAGAAGAGCCTGGAGGTCATCACTGGATGCAAAGCATGTTTAAAGCCAGTGCCTGAGCTACATGAAATGAGGAGGAGAGAAAGAGTAGAGAAAAAGAGGAGAATAGGATGAGAGAAGGAGGAGAAAAGGAGGGGGAATGAAGAGAAGGAGGAAGAAAACGAAGTGAATGGGAGGAAAGAAGGAGGAGGGAAGAGGGGGAGGGAAGGAGAGGGAAGAGGGGGAAGGGAGGGAGGGAAGAGGAGGAGGGAAGAGGAGGAGGGAAGGAGAGGAAAAGAAGAAGAGGGGAGGAGGAGGAAAAGAGGAGGGAAGGAGGAGAGGAAGAGAGGAAGGAAGGAGTAAAGAAACCACAGCCTGAAGCTGCCCTGGTCCAGCATGTAAACACACACTCAGAAATGTCTTCACGCTCCAGTCTGCTTGAGGTGTCAAACCTGTAGAATCTAAGACTGTTTCCTCCTGCTGTTATCATCATTATTGCTCTTGAAGGAAATAACCCAGGGCAGTTCCTGGACAACCCACAATACATTTCCTCAAAGGGCCCTAGAAATTCTGAACTGAAAGACCCTGCTTAAATGGCATAGGTGGTACTCATGATGAAAAAATGTGACTCCATGCATGATAGACAGGTTGACAAACTTCCTGGAAAGACCAACACAGTCTCTTTTTTTCCTTTTGGTTTTTCAAGAAAGGGTTTCTCTGTGTAGCCCTCGCTGTCCTGGAACTTGCCCTATAGACCAGGCTGGCCTCAAACTCACAGAGCATGGTCTTCTTAATAAGATATTGAATTTAGGTGGTGGTGCACACACCTTTAATCCCAACACTTGGGAGCCAGAGGCAGGTGGTTATCTGTGAGTCTGAGGCCAGCCTGGTCCATAAAACAAGTTCTAGGACAGCCAGGACTTCACAGAGAAACCCTGTCTCCAAAAAACAAAACAAAACAAAATGCCACAGGTGAGATGCTTAGGCAACACAAATACTTTTTCTCAGTTCTAGAAGCTCAGAGTCTGGGATGAAGGTGTCATCCGGCGCAGTTTCTCCTTCAGCCTCCTTCCTGGTCTCGCAGCGGCCACCTTTTCATTCATCCCCATGTTATGGCCTGTGTGGAATCGTGCTTTCCACTGTTTTATAAGGACATCAGGGAGGGGCTGGAGAGATGGCTCAGCAGTTAAGAGTGCCGGATGCTCTTCCAGAGGACCTGGGTTCAGTTCCCAACACCCACAGGGCAGCTCACAACCACCCACAACTCCAGTTCCAGGGGATCTGATGTCCTCTTCTGACCTCCTCTGGCACCAGGCAAGCACAAGGTAAGCATGCATGCATGCAGGCAAAACACTCATACATATAAAATACAAAAGAGCATCACGGAGGAAACGCCATCAGTCTATAACTGAAAGTGAATACAAGCATCCCAGAACACAAACGAAAGGTGGTCTTTCCAGGACATTGTCAACCTGTCCATCATGCATGAAACAACGTTCTCTCGTCACAGATGCGTTGACGGGCTCATTCATATTCATGTGACTATGAGGTGCAACTGTAGGCAGACGGATGTGTGTGCTATTGTTTTATCTGCATGTGAGTGTGGTTTGGAAAGGGTATGCACGGCATGTGTGTCTGCATGTGCCCCTCCCTGGAAAGGCACATGTGTGAAGACCACTGTGTGGGTGGGCACAAATGTTTCTTATTCAGTATTCACTTGGTTCCACAAAGGCTCTAAGAACAAAAAGAGACACAACAGATCGATGCACATACACCAGGGTACTTGGAAGGCAGGCATGTTTTTCAACACAATGCATGTATTTATAAGCTCTGAAAATACATGTACAGTAGAGACCACAGCAAGCTGGGAGAGTTCCTACTCACATACGTCAGAACATATCTCTTTCAATACAAAAAGAAAAAATTGCTATGGGCTCTCCAAACCCTATCTCTTAGATAATAGTGGCATTGTCAGCCAAGTCTTAGGGTAGTTTCCTGGAGGCTGAAGTGCTGCGTAGCTTGTCATCACAGCCACTCCACCCAAAGGGAGACGAGGCAACATTTCTCCGATAACAGGGCACAGAGAGTCCAGACCACTGGAAGTCATCTGAGCTTCACGTGGTTTTATGATTTCACTGTTAATGTTTGGCCTCGGGTTATTTCTGCTGTGGGAGGCTAGCCAGGAAAGGCAGGAAGGAGCTGAGGTAGGGGAGATAAGGTGCCAGGCCACCTGCAGGAGGCACCTGCCTGGCAGCACCTGTGGCACCACAATATTGCCGGGCTCCAGGTCTTGCCAAAGGAAGGAAATTCCCAATCAGGGAGAGAGCAATGACCTCTCTGGGAACATAAGAGAAAAGGACAGACTTTCGTAAAATGCTCCCCAGTAACCCAGCTGCCTGTCTGCTACCTCTCTTAAGTCAGGCGGTGGCGCACGACTTTAATACCAGCACTCGGGAGGCAGAGGCAGTCGGACCTCTGTAAGTTCAAAACCAGCCTGGTCTACAGAGTGAGTTCCAGGACATCCAGGGCTACACAGAGAAACCCTGTCTCAGAAAAAAAAACTGTTAATTCATTTGCCAATTTGTTGACTAGATGATTTGGGCATCCATTTTATAGTTTGTATATATTCTAGGTATTAACCCCATCATAATAATTACTGTAGTTTCTCTGGATTGATTTCTTGTTTTATCCCAACTGTGATCTGACATTAGAAATTCTGTTGTTTTTTAAAACTTGCTTTGTGTAAGTCTATTTCACGAGACCTGGCATGCATATTATAAGCCTAAATAACAGAAGCCAAGCACGGCAATGCACACCTGTAATGTCTGAGTTCCGGAGACTGAGGCAGTAGGATCTCAAGTTTGTAGTCAACCTGGACTACATAGTGAGTTCAGGGTCAGCTTGGACTACATAGCAAATACATTGACTCAAAAAAAAGTTCTGAGTGATTTATTGTTAGTGATTGATGCATTCGTTTCCAATAACACACAACATGGGTAATTTGTCACATCTACCAGCTGCAGGTGGAGCAGGTGGGACACAGAGCAGGTAAATTACCTGGGAGACCAGAAAGAGGTTGGGGCCCTGAGCACTGCCCTAGAAAGTAAGTCCTTGAACTTCAAGGCGCTCTCAGTGTAGTTCAGGAGGGAGACACACAGGGGACGTCAAAGGGCTTCTGAGCTTCCCCCAACCATTCTTTGTTGAGACTTAGTTATTTTTATGTATGTGGGTGTTTTGCCGGAATGTACGTCTGTGCGTTGTGCATTCTCTGCATCCAGCGCTCACAGAGGCTAGAAGACGACATTGGATCCCCTGGGACTGGAATTGCAGAGTGGTGAACCGCCATGTGGTTGATGGAAATTGGACCTGAGTCCTCTCGAAAGGCAGCCGGTACTTTAAACTGCTGAGCATCTCTCTAGCCACTAAAACTATTCTTGGCTTAGGCAAAGAAGCTGCATCCTTGGCCGTTTCTCACAGAGGATCTGCTCAGATGGATGCTAGGCCCCTGAGGCTCAAACTCTCAGCCTTTCTCTCTGGGAAACACTGTCTCCCTTTCAACCGCTTTTCCCCCACCCTTCGCTTGGCCTTGATTCAGGCGCACAGCCCATCCATTGTATTTAAATGCCCATCCAGTTCCCTGTGCTGCGATGTCCACCATGCGGGGCTTTTCTGTCTCTGGGTCTAGCAGAGTGCCTTGCAGAGTCAACTCTCTTATACGTGTACTCTGAGGGGCTAAGTGAGTGGGCATGAGGCTGGAGAAAAGAGAAACCACCCCCAAGCACAAACCAGAGTAAAGGTTGGTGCCTCATAAGCAACATGGAGGCTGCTACCACTGTTACACTCCTGCCCCACGGGACAGAACAACCCACTCCTTCTGTGGTTGCAGGGTCCTAGAGACTGTTCCACCATTCCCAATGAGAACCGAAATAGGCAATATCTGTCACCTAATGCCCACAGTCTAGCAGAGACCAGGGAGCAAGTCTCCTGTCCATCTCTCCAGCTGTGCCAGACGGCAGGACATACGTGCTGGAGGGTCCGCCGACCCCATCAACAGAGGACCAAGAGGGAGAGTCTAGAAACCTTGGAGGACAAGACATCTAAGATATTTGGAAGCAAGTAGGAGGCAGAGAGAATCCAGCATTGCCAGTGTAGACAGGGGCTACAAAGGATAAGCTCTAGACAAGCAAGCAATAGAGACTCTGTCCCGGGAGCACCTGGTCTTCATGGGGAGCACTCCCACTTGTTACCCTTGGGAACAGTGTGTCTATGAGGATGTCTCACTACCCTCTCCATTCAGAATGGAGCCAAGTAGAAAGGGCTTCCTGGGACACATGAGGCATATAATAGAGCACTTAGAGCTGCATATTTAACTCAAAGTCTAACTGCTCCCCAGCGTCCTTGGAGAAATCCCTCAGAGCAAGGCTGTCATGTAGAAGCTGTGGGAGTATATCAACAGACCCAGCCTGCCCTATGTGGAGAGCCCCAGACCAGCCAGGGATACATAGTGAGGTCCCAGGGTTCCTCTTGCTCCCCAGTCTTCTTAGGGGCCATTCATGATTGAAGACCATCCTTTATCTCAAGCAGGAAGATGGTGACCGTAAGAAAATGGCAAGTCACTATAGCTAATCGACTCTAGGCTCCAACGTGTGAAACCCATATGGTAAAGCACAAGCTCCAAAGACAACCACACAAAGCGAGGCGAGTCAGTCACCCTCACTGCCACTGTCCAGGTCTGAAGAAATCTAAAATAGCTGCATGTGGTGACACACACCTGAAACTCCAGAACTTTGGGATTTGAAGATAGTTGGACAATTTTATTTAAGGATGGCTTGGGTTACAAGTGAGACTGTCTCAAAAACGGGTGGAGGGATAGAGAAAAAGGAACATTTTTAAAAAGATTTTCCTCCCAGGTTGGCTGAAATTGATGCCCAGCTCCATGGCGAATGCACTGGCTGGTTTATGTCAACTTGACACAAGCTAAGGTCATTTAAGAAGAGAGAACCTCAACTGAGAGGATGATCTACCTGGGGGCAAGACTGTGGGGCATTTTCTTGGTCCATGTTTGATGGATAGCACCACCCTCGGGCTGGGGGTGATACAAGAGTGTAAGCTGAACAAGCCCCGACGTGGAGTTGTACCTCCATGGCCTCTGTGATGTCAGCTTCAGTTTCCAGGCTACTGCTCTGTGTGACCTGTCTGAGCTCCTGTCCTGTCTTCCCTCAGCAACAGAGTGTGACCTGAGAATTGTAAGGTGAAATAAACCCTTTCTTCCCCAAGTTGTCTGTGGCCTCAGTGATTTATCCTGGCAGTAGAAAGCAACTAAGGCAATGGTCAAAAGATTCGATTAGACAAAGTGAAGAAGGCACAGTGTCTGAGCTCACTGCTGTAGATGATTTGGATATCCTAGAAGCATGCCATGAAAAATAAGCCATTAGAGGGCAGGAGCCATGGCTCAGCAGTAGAGCACTTGTTACTCTAGCAGAGGACCCAGGTTCAGTTCCTAGGGCCCACACGGTGACTCGGCCACTTGGAACTCCAGTTCCAGGGGATCTAATGTCTTCTTCTGGCTTCCCCAAGTACTTAAATACACATGACATACATAAACCCATGCAGACACACACAGACATATGAAAATAATAAATAAATACATGATTAAGTAAATAGATAGTCTAACAGCATACCTCCCTGAACATACCCAGTCTCTTCTCATCTCAGAAGCTAAGCAGGGTCAGAAGTGGTTATACTTGGATGGGAGACCGCCTGAGAATCCTAGGTTATGTAGGTTTAAAAAGGGGAAAGAAAGAAATAGATAAGTAAACCATACAAAATTCTTCAAATAAAACTTGCCAGAGTTTGCTTTAAGACAAATGTTTAAAGGGCCAGTGAAATCATGCAACAGCTAACGAGCACTAAGCCTAATGACAAGTTTAAAACCCAGAATCCACATGGTGGAAAGAAAGAAAATGCCCGAAAGTTGTCTTCTGGCCCACACATACGTTGTGGCATGAGCTTACCCACACACATAAGCCAAATAAATGTGTAAAAAATGTTTTCAAAAGGAGAGAATGAGACAGAAGGTGTTGGCAAACACCTTTAATCCCAGCACTCAGGAGGCAGAGGCAGGCAGTTCTCTAAGTTTGAGGCCAGCCTGGTCTACAAAGTGAGTTCAGCCAGGGCTACACAGAAAAACTCTGTCTCGAAAAACCAAAACAGGAGAGACCTGAAGATGTGGTTCAGTGGTAGAACTAGTGTCTAGCATAGGGAAGGGAAGGCCTTGGATTCAATTTCTAGCATGGGAAAAACACCCCACACCATGTCAGAGAGACGACTCGACATCAAGAGCACTGCCACTCGGGACTGGAGAGATGGCTCAGTGGTTAAGAGCACCGGCTGCTCTTCCAGAGGATCTGGGTTCAATTCCCAGCACCCACGTGGCGGCTCACAACCGTCTGTAACTTCAGGGGGTCTGACACCTTCATACACGCTTCCAGAACACCAATGTTTATAAAAAGCCTAGGTTAGATTCCCAGCACCCACATGATGGCTCACAACCGTATGTGACTCCAGTTCCATGGCACTCCACAGTGCTACAAGCACATGGCATGCATGCATACAGGAACTCGTGCATACACATAAAATAAAAATGAAGGCAGGCGGTGGTGGTGCATGCCTTTAATCCCAGCACAGGGAGGCAGAGGCCAGCGGATCTCCGTGAGTGAAAAAAAGAGGGAATATATGAAAAGAGAGTCAAGGCAGTGCTCATCTACAGCCCTAGCTGCGGGAAGCGAGGTGGGAAAAGAGAAGACGCTCAACATCCTTGTTGTTCTCTCGTTTAAGTTAAATAGAAAGCACGCTATGGAGATGGAACGGCGCGAAGGAACACGAACCATAGAGAGTATATTAGGCATAGGGTTTATTCCAGGTGGGGGACCGGGAGGGCGAGTGTGGGGGGGAGAGATGAGAAGAGGCTAAGACGTCAAAAGAAGAGAAGGGAGAAGAGAGAGCGTAAGTGGGCAGGGGTCTGTCTTTTAAAGGGGTCCTTTGCACCTGCGTGCAGACTAGTAACCGGAACCCTGGGCTGACCAGAGAACTGCCTGAGTGCATTCTGCCAGGTAACGGGCAGGCCAGCATAATGCATGAACATTTCAATCCTTTAGTCACTAGCAAGAAAAAAAACAGCAGATAACTCTTAGGGTGACTGTCCTCAAAAAAGAAAAATACGTGCTGGTGAGAACAATGCAGAAAATTCGAACCTTTACAAATGAAGGTGAGACTGGTACGAGGGGTCCTCCAAAGGTTAAACACTTACAAGATTGGTGCTGAAGGAACACGAAATGTTGCATCCCTGTGCACAACGACCAACAGACAGCCTGAGTGTGCCGCAGCCTCTCAGCGGACAGCTGAATGGAGAACTGATCACCATGAGTGAACCGTGAAAGCTGCTGACTGAGGGGGCAACACACATGCCAGGGATTGTGTGATCTCATTATCGGGAATGCCCAGAAAAGGTAAACCATTCGGGGCAGAGTCGGTTACCAGGAAGCGGGGTGGGGTGACTAGAGATGGGCTTCCAGGTGAGTGGTATAAATGCTCAGTCACACAGCATCACATACACAGAATTCTGTGCTTTAAAAATGGTCAACTCTGGCCAGGCGGTGGTATCGCACACCTTTAATCCCAGCACTCGGAGGGCAGAGGCAGGCGGATCTCTGTGAGTTCGAGGCCGGGCTGGACTGACAGCCTCCAAAACAATACAGAGAAATCCTGTCTCGCAAAACCAAAAAAAAAAAAAAAAAAAAGGTCAATTCTGGGGCCAGAGAGATGACTCAGAGGTTAAGAGCACTGGCTACTCTTCCAGAGGACCTGAGTTCAATTCCCAGCACCCACACTGTGGCTTACAGCATTATATAATGGGATCTGCAAGCATACATGCAGACAGAGCACTCATACATTAACAAAAAAATAGTTATGCTGTATGAATCTTACTTTTTTAAAAAGGAAAAAAGCATAAAATAAGGCCATGGCTACCAGGACCATGTAAGTCATGCTGCAAAGTCAGTCACAGCCACTGAGTAGAGGCAGGCCTTCACCTAACCCTCTGCTTCAACTCTCTCTCTGTCTCTCTGTCTCTGTCTCTCTGTCTCTTACTCTCTCTGTCTCTCTCTCTCCTCTCTCTCCTCTTTCCTCCTCTCTCTGTCCTCTCTCTCTCCTCTCTCTCTCTCTCCCCCCCTCTCTCTCACATCCACAGGCTTCAGAGGTGTCAGAGCGAGAAATGGGCAGTAGCTCCTTAGCCCTGACCTCCCCCTGACCTCACTAAATGACTTCTTTGTGAGTTTGTGAAGTCAATTATTCACCAACTGACCAGAGCACTGGTGCAGCAGAAAAGACCTCTAAAACGAATTATAAAATTTAAAATATAAAAACGATGTATGTTACTGATAAATAATTATGGGTAAAATTCAGATAAAATACAATACCAGTGGAATAAAGAGAGAGGAGGCCTCTGACTGACGTCCCCTAAACACTGCTGGTCTACTACTGTGTGCCAGAACAGCACATGGCACTTCATATAACCAAGCTACACAACTGTCACACACACGCAGAGGCCTAGATCAGTCCCCTGCAGGCTCCCTAGCTGTGGGTCCAGAGTCCGTGAGCTCTCACAGTCAGGTCAGCTGTCTCTGTGGGTTTCCCCACCATGATCTTGACCCCCACCCTCACCCCCACCCCATCTAATACAATCCCTCCTCCCTCTCTTCAGCAGGACTCCAGGAGCTTGGCCCAGTGCTTGGCTGTGGATCTCTGCATCTGCTTCCATCAGTTACTGGATGAAGGCTCTGTGATGACAGTTAGGTAGTCACTAAACTCGTCTTCTCCCAGATCCTTTCCACCTTCCTACCCATCCAACCCCATGCCGTCTTTCTCTCTAACTTTAGAGGGAAAAATAGACAAATTAAAAAAGAAACAGGAAAGAACAACAGAAACAAAAGAAAAACAGTATGAAAACCACATGCACAGGCCTGAGAGTGCACAGAAAGACAGAGAGAACCCATAAATCACAAAATCAGTCACCATAACATATAAGCGGAAGAACAATAAGGTAAAAAAAAAAGCCCAGACAAAGCATTATTAGACAAAAACCCTACAAAACTACCGTTGAGTTTATTGAGTTCGTTAGAGCTGACCATCTACTGCCAGGCATGGGGTCTGCCTTTAAATGTGGTTTGTATACCCAGTGAGACTCCATTTGGAAAAAACTGATTTTTCTTTGGTGAGTGGTTGTCAATTGGAAATAACTTCTGGGTAAGGATGGGGGGGCTGGTGTCCGCTTCCCTCTCAGCACTGGAACCACATCTGGCTTTGACCTGTGCAAACCCTGTGCACGCTGCCACAGTCTCTGTGAGTCCATTTGTGCTCCAGTCCTGTTGTGTCTAGAAGGCCTTGTTTCCTTGGTGTCCTCCTCCCTCCCCACTGCTCCTCTTTTTTTTGTTTTTGTTTTTGTTTTTGTTTTTCGAGACAGGGTTTCTCTGTGGCTTTGGAGGCTGTCCTGGAACTCGCTTGGTAGTCCAGGCTGGTCTCGAACTCACAGAGATCCGCCTGCCTCTGCCTCCCGAGTGCTGGGATTAAAGGCGTGCGCCACCAACGCCTGGCTCCCCCACTGCTCCTCTTACAAAAGGTTCCCTGCACCCTGAGAGGAGGGATTTGATGGTGACATCCCACTTAGGGCTGAGTGGTCCTCGGTCTCCTCTCTCTCTCTCTCTCTCTCTCTCTCTCTCTCTCTCTCTCTCTCTCTCTCTCTCTCTCTCTCTCTCTCTCTCTCTCTCTCTCTCTCCACACTGTCCTAATGTGCCTGTCTGTGTTTGCTCCCATCTGCTGCAGGAAGCTTCTCCAATGACGACTGATGTGTAAGTACAGCAGAGTGTAGGTTTTAAAAAGGATTCCAAGACAACTTAACAAACACTATTGGGCAGCTAGATAGCCACACACAAAAGACTGAAGCTGGACTCCTACCTCACATCTTTTGCAAAAATTAACTAAGTGCATCAAAGGTGGCCTTTGAGAGTTTAAAGACTTGTGCCATTTTTAGTTTACTCTCTGTTTCCAACTTGTAGCTCAAGATGTGAGCCCTCAGCCTCTGCTCCCGCAGCCATGCCTGCCTCCTGCTGCTGTGTCTCTCTGCTGTGATGGACTCCTCTCTGCGACCATAACCCCAAACAAACCTTTCCTCTATAAGCTTCCATGCCCGTGGCACTTTACCACAGCAATGGGAAAGGAGCCAAGACATGGCCAAAGAACGTACAGACAACGCCGACTTTAAAAAAAAAATACTTTTAGGAACTTTTGTGAGATGGGGTATAGTACACAAAGCAATCCCCAGTACCACAAAAATAAACCACTCAGTTGATTAAGCAAGCAAGCAAAGTTTCCCACTTCAAAAGATACAGTCGTTGAAAGTGGCAAATAATGGTATTGTGCACAGTTCCATGGTGGGTCGTGTGATTGCCGTATTAATCCCTCTGCTTTGATGTCACCTGTATCTAAGATCTAAGTCATACGCACACCCACATGCTTATCTGGGCTCTTATGGGTCTCCATACCGGACGGATATCTTCTTATATAAGTCTTTGAGAAGATGTTACTTGAGGATACATAGTACCATAAACCACCCAATGGAGCGAGAAGAGTTCTCAGTGGGTCACAGATGGTAAAGTGAATTCAGCCCAACCTGGGCATGGTGGCATGCAGTTTTAATCCCAGCACTCAGGGGGTAGAAGGAGGTGGATCTCTGTAAATTCAAGGGCAGCCTGATCTACAAAGCCAAGGCTGCACAGAGAAATCGTCCCGTGTGTGTGTGTGTGTGTGTGTGTGTGTGTGTGTGTGTGTGTGTGTGTGAATTCAACCATACCCCCAGTCATCATGCTGTTTCTCCCTAATGGCAGCTTTCCTAGCAGCTAGAAGCACTCCAGGGCGTTTCGAATGGGGTGTTTAGAATGTTAATGGATGAAAATAGGATACTGCTGCATTTATTTCACATAAATTAACCTTGATGGACTTTATTGCCTTGTTTGTCTTGACTACCACCTGCTGTTTGGTACCCGCTCAGCCCAGGGGGTGGAGCTGTTCCCCTGGCAGGAGGATGCCAGCCAGAAGTGATGAGAAAGAGGGTCAGAAAGTTCGGCAGTTTAGCCCCCAGCTGCTTTCTGGGCCGCTCAATGCTATCAGCTCATCGGAACCTTTCCTGCCTCTTTCTCAATTTCACCTGTGTCAGCCAAGAGTTGGGGAATCCAGGGAATGTGTCACAGCATCGCTCTGACAAGGTGGAGGGGGGGAGCACTCTGACAAGGTGGGGAGGGCACGAAGAGTCCAACCAGTAACACCCTGGCATCCTCCTCAGAGAGCGACTTCAGTCTCCTGACCACTACTGCCCCCTGGTGTTCTGACTGTTGTTCTTATTTTTAAAGGAGTCACCAGTCTCTGAAAGGGTCAGATTCTACCAGAGCATAGACACAAGGACAGGAAGGGTTTCCCTTGGACTGCTGCTCTCTGGTTTTCTAGAAGCTAGAACTTTATCTAGCAGGCTTGTAGTAACATATGAATTAGTGAATAAATGAATGAGTTCAGAAGCATTCCTTCCATCCCAGGACTGGCTCCATCTCCTTCAGGTCGTAGGTTGTGTCACCTTCTGGGTGAGCCTTTCCCAGTTGCCCTGCTTTACTCTCTGTCATCTCGGCAACCTCTTTGCTGCCCTCACAGCACATGGCGCAGTCCTGGCTTTGACTGACCCCATCCTTTCCCTGAACCTTGTCACCGCTTCCAGACGACCCTGCACTCATACACAGGGGTCACTGCTTCCAGACGACTCTGCACACATACACAGAGGTCTCTGCTTCCAGACATCATACACAGGGGTCTCTGCTTCCAGACATCATACACAGGGGTCTCTGCTTCCAGACGACTCTGCACACATACACAGGGGTCACTGCTTCCAGACGACTCTGCACTCATACACAAGAAAGTGACCGTTCCTGCCCTAGTTGCCTCTGATTTCCAAGAGCTATGTCCTCACTAGACCATTGAGACGGCCTGTGCATAGTGAGCTGAGTGTCTGGCTTCAAGAAGAAAAAGCAACAGCAGCAGGATGAGGCAAAGAGAGGAAATGTCCCAGCATATACCTGAAACTCGCCCATCCCCACCCTCTTCCTCGGATCATCAGAATTCTCTTCCCCACGAGAGTACCAAGAGCCTACCAGGCTAAGCTGATGGAGGGTCCCCAGTCCCTAGGGTACATTGACTCACCTTCCTGGTGCCCATCCCAGCCCCACTGGGCTGTGCATTCACAGCAAGGCACCTCAACCCTCCACTCACCAGCTCACAAAGCAGGGTTCTCAGCCAAGCAGGGCACATATGGACTCACGGACGGCAGGCACAGGGCTGCATGGGCCTGCACCAGGTCCTCTGGTGTTCTTATACACTTGGTGTTTTCCCTGGGACTCCTAACGTGGGGTGAGTTATGTCTCTGACTCTTCTGACTACTCTTGGGACTTTCTGTTTGTTGGGTTTCCTTGCTCAGCTGCGGTGTGAGGGTTTTTGCCGTATCCTGTTGTATTTTGTTTTGTAGTGTTTGCTTGTTGTCTCTGAAGACCTGGTCTTTTTGATGGGAGATTCGGGGGGGGGGGTTGTTGCTTGAAAAGAGTAAACTCTGGTCAGAATGTATTGTATGAAAGAAGAATCTATTTTCAGTTTAAAAAGAAAAGGATTCTGTTGCCTGTTCTACACTATACCTGGACAGAGTCCCTCGGTGTCCTTAGATGCATCCCTTAGGAATTTTTCCTTCCCGCATAAGAATCGGGCCTTAGAGAGTAGAGTGCAAGTCTCTCGCTACTACAGCAGCTCAGGAAGAAGCAAGGGTGTACTCAAGAGCTCCTACAGGCTGTGGGAACCAATTACGGTTTCAGTGCAGACCACCCCTCCACCTCCAGAAATACCAAAAAGTTTGTGAAAACTCATAGTCAATACCACAGTAGGGACATTCATGGTAACGTCAGGGCCCAAATCAGTTGAGGGGGTTGCACAGAGAAACTCAGTGAGGTGAATCCGTGCAAAGAAAAGGTGTAAGGAGATTGTCTTCAGGGCTAGAGGGACTGCTCCCCAGTTAAGGCTGCTCCTTCGGAGGAACGAGGTTTAGCACCCAGCACCCTCATGGCAGCTCACAAAGGACTAACTCCAGCTCCAGAACATTCTCTTCTGGCCTCCACATGTATTGCATGTACATGGTACATATACATACATTCAGACAAAACACCCACACACAAAATTTTTTTAAAAAATCTATCTTCAGGTTAGACCCAGGCTCTACCACTTTCCTGGAAGGCCAGGCTCTGAGCCACCACTATGCTCCAATGCATGATAAAAAGGGTGACATCTTAGTCCAAATCCAGTGTTTCTAACGGCTCAGCCATCTATCTTTCCAAATATAAGGGTTTTTAATGACCAGTTTAGGGGGTTCTCAAGAGTAAATTAAAAGGTTGGACACACCTCAAATGAGTCTCCTGTGCACCAAAGACGCTTTGAGCCCCAAGGCGTGTCAAAACTTCGCTTCGCGATTCCCAGAAATCTTCTAGATCCTCCCTCCCAGGACTCTACAAAAGTCTGGAGTCGGGAAACCCCGTGGGATGTGCACCGAGGCTCCTCAATTGCTCTTGTGCATACTCGGGAGCCTGCCTTCTAGTGGAGCGTGGTGAACAACAGCAAACCCGCTAGGGGGCAGCAAATGCCTACGAAAGTGGTACCAGGTTGGAGCAGCTACTTCCTAAAGCCAAGGACTGATGGAGTCAGGGCTTAGTGAAGAGGAGACCATGCAGAGACTGCGAAAGCTGACTGGGAGGGGCCATAGACTGTGAATGGTCCCAGCCGGGTTACCTGCCCCCACCTCCACCCCGACCATGTGACCTCCTGAAGCTGACTCTCTTTAACTGTAAAGTTAGAGACA
The DNA here is from genome assembly GCF_017639785.1 of Mesocricetus auratus. Classification (NCBI taxonomy): domain Eukaryota; kingdom Metazoa; phylum Chordata; class Mammalia; order Rodentia; family Cricetidae; genus Mesocricetus; species Mesocricetus auratus. The sequence goes on along the minus strand of NW_024429190.1, from coordinate 13,276,807 downwards.
AGGTTATCTACTGTAGAGAACGTTTTGAGTGTCACCTGAGATTTGCGTGGAACTCCCTGAGCATATAGTAAGGAATCAGCAGTCACATTATAAATTCCACGAGCTGCCAAGACCATGCCTGGCTTAGCCCAAATCATTCTGCAAGGGTATTTTGTAGACGCAGATAATGTCGATCATCAGTTGACTTTAAGTAAGGGAGGGTAGCTGCATACTCAGGATGGGCTTGGTATAATTAATTGAAAGGCCTTAAAATCAAAGCTGAGTTTTCCCTTTAGAAGAAAAACAATCTGCCTGTGGATAACATCTTCAGTTCTTCAGAGTTTCATCCTCTGCTTAATGATTTCCCAGCCAGCCCCACAATCATTTCCTTGGTTATAACATGATGACACTGTTTTCTCGGGTTGAACCCTGACTGAGGAAGCCCCATGTATGGTGAGGTGTGGTAGGGTCACAGAGACTAATATTCCTATTTTTCGCTCCTTTTAAGTCCCTTTTAAGCAATTTGTAGCTTTTAAGGTGCCATAGTTGGAGACTACAGAAAACCATGGTTGTTTATTGGTATAGCTAGGCACAGGACCACATGTAGGCAGGACCAAAGGAGGACCACCCGCTCCCAGGTCTCATCTTCATGGATGCAGTCTGCTTGTTTCCAGGCCTCCTCTACAAGCCCCTCTTGACCAAGAGAGACCGGGCTTAGTGCTCTTTCTCCAGCAACCAGTATAGGAATGAGAATGAAGGTTCCAAATCGTGATGTCTCCCCGGGAGCCAGCTGGTGAGGAGGAGTCGTCTCTCTCAGCAGGGAGCTGGGCCACATGTCCTTGTACCATGCCTCTCCCACAAGCCTTGCCCTCCTGCCCTAATTCTAATAATCACGCATAGTTCTCAGTCCTGCTCTGCAGTGGGAGGCCATGCCAAGTCTGTAACTCATCACATAGCCTCGCCATAAGCTATGGGATGGGTATCATTGCGGCTCTCACAGACAAGGAAGCCAAGACAGCAAGCCATGCCCTTAGCCTTCCACACCTGCTTCTCCTCCTGGGGAGCAAGTTGCTCCTTCAAGGCTAACTAAGGACATCTGCAACGGAGAGCAATTGGCTTTGATGGTGACACTGCCCCAGAATCATCATTTTTTCAGACCCTCTGTGTGATCTTCACCCCACATGGTAATTAAAGAGAACAATGGTGGCTAGCCTAGGAACACCTGGGGCTTAGGAGGCACTTGGCTTCCATTCCTTCATTCTACCAGGATTCTAAGGACACTGGGAAAATACTATCTAGAGGAGTCATTCTCAACTTGTGGGTCCCGACCCCTTTTGGGGGTCTCATATCAGGTATGACATATCTACATTACAATTCATAAAAGTAGAAAAACTAGTTACGAAGTAGCAACAAAAATGATTTTATGGTTGGAGTCCCATGAGGAGCACTACTAAAGAGTCACAGCATTAGGAAGGTTGAGGGAAGATGGTGAGCTCATTATCAGTAAAACCAAGTAGGACTAGTACTGCACACTGAAAGCTTCAGCAAGTCCTGGAACCTCGCTATGCTTGGTTCCCTCACCTGTGACATGTGTCAGTAAAGAGCTCACAACCAAACAAAAGCGCTCACCTCACAGGGCTGCGAGGCCACTCAGCAGCTGTTGCAAATGCTGCTCTCCTCTCTTCCTTGTTTCCTAGGGTACCGGTTAAAGTGGAGGCTCTGCTACAACCCCCAAAAGAAAGAAGCAAAACCCACTCTAAGGGCACAGCATCTTGGTAGCCACTCCCTTTCAAGGCCGCTCTTGAAGGTGCAGATCTCCTCAACTGCTGCCTCCGGGCTCCTCTCTTGCTTCAGCCCACGTACCTTCCTCATCTGAGAGGCTGGCCGTCGCTGAGCCACATCTTTGGTGACACTGGTCCTTCTTTGCCTTCATCCTTACCCAGGCCTTCGGGAAGTCCTGTCGGCTCTACCCCCTAACTATGTCTATAATGTTTCTCCATTGCCGTCACATCACCCGCGTTAAGTCTTCCCGGGGCTTCGCAGTGCTAGAGAAATCGAGGAAACCAATAGCCTCGGATGCCCTCAAACGCATGGCAATCATCCCGCTTCAGCCTCCCAAATACCGGAGTTACATGAGCCACTGTGCCCAGATGCTTTCCTCCTGAGTCCGCGTTCCCTTTGTCCCCGCTCATTCCTAGGCCAATCTTCCTCTCACATACACCCTCTACCTCATCCCTCCTCCCCGAACTGCTTCCAATACCTGTTGACAGGCTTTCCCTAAAGCCGACTATCTTCCTTTTTGGACAGCACACCCATTCTGTACCACAGCATGTTTTGGAGTAACTGTGGGATTCCTCTCCCTCATCACACATGACTATGAACCCCAAATAACCACACACAAAAGTGGCTGAGTAGGTGAGGAATTGCCCTGCCTGGTTATGGGTGGGGGTCGTATACCCTGATTTGCTTGGGGAGACGTCTCTCCTGCACAGTAATAATGGTGTACCTAGTAACTCTCGACTATCCCAGCTTGGTGACATGCTACATGATCAGCCTAGCTGTTGGGAAGGAGAAAGAGTTAACCCCAAAGATTCCATCCTTTCCTGTCTCACATTCATTCCTGTTTTTCTCCAAAGCAGCCAAAGCGTTCTCTTGCTTCTCAAACCTTTCTTCTTCTAATAGACTCACCTTGCATCCCCACCCCCAAATACATGAGCATTCTGTTTTCCAGTTTCACTGGAGAAGCATACTGCTGAAGGGTTGCCATGGTGAGCTAATGATTCACTACCCTAGAAACAGTTGCCTGGGAAATGAGTGATGTCACTTCCAGGAGGTGTTTCCATAGTAACCATCTTGGTGGAATTCAGGGGGTGGCCATGAAAGTCAAGTGGGAGGAGGGCAGTGCAGAAAAGACAAAAGCAAAGAAGAGAAGGGAATGGGGAGGGGGAGGGGTGGAACAGGAGGAGAGGCCAGGAAGAAGATGGGGACCATCCCAGAGCAGCTGACAATAAGACACATCTCAGGAATGGAATAGTCTCCAGAGACCACCAAAAGCAGCAAGCTGAGAGGCTAGGACGTACGATCACACCACCGGCTTAGAAGAGATGCCAACTCTAAGACTTTCATATAGCAGACAATTGGAAAAATAAAAGATTCTTTTTCAGCCACTTCTTAAAGTATTTGTTTATTTGGGGATGTTCCTGCCACAGTCCACGCATGGTCAGAGAACAACTTGTAGGAGTCAGTTCTCTTTACTATCATGTGGCTTCTGGGAATCAGACTCAGGTCATCAGGCTTGGTGACTGAGCCAATGGTTCATGGGTCACCTCATACATAAATACAATAAATTGTGAATTGTGTTCCAGGGGGGGGGCCTGAACGATATTTTCATCATCTTTTTATTGTATCCACATACACACGGGTGTGCGCAGATACGCATATACACATATGATCACGAATTAGCCCTGTAAGAACAAGGCTTATGTCTAAGTCAAATGACAGAGGCATCTCAAGCCACCCACCCAACGTTTACCATGTAGTAGCAATCCAGTGGCATTATTGAGTGGGGGAGGACTGATAAATGTCATTGTGTAGTACAGAGCCCATAGTCCTAGACCCCCAAATGGGCTCAGAGTAGCTGTCAAGGAGAAGGGTGATCATAGAATTTGGATTGTCATTCCAGGACTGCTAAATACGTGTTAGGGAGGTGGCTCAGTCAATAAAGTGACTGCCCCACAAGCACAGGGGTCTTACTCAAAACCCATGTAAAAAAGCCAGGAGTGATACCCCATGTCTTTAATCCCAGCACTGGGGAGGCAGAGACAGAAAGAACCCCAGAGCATACTAGTTAGTCACTCTAGCTGAATCAGAGGACCCCTGTAAGACTCTATCAAAGAATATGAAGAGTGACAGAAGAAAGCACCTGATATCAACACGCACACATTGCACCCCATGCATGAGCATGTTGGACACACAAAACTAAGTGAGCAGCAGGCTGAACAAGTTTGGGGTAGCTGGGCTTCATCTGGTGCTACAGTTCCCATCTGTCATAGCATTGCCTACAAAGTATCTTCTCCGTGGAAGGCTTAAAAGGAAAAGCATGAAGGCCCTGATTTCAGGACACGCACAGGGTGCTGGTGGGATACTGAGAAGCCAATCTAGTTGAAAAGGCAAATGTGACCCAGAGTGACAGAAGACTGGCAAGCAAGGGGTCTCCTCTTTCACAGCTCTGGATCCTTTTGAATTTTAAAGTCGTTTTTGTGCAAAGGCAATATGGTGTCTGGGGAAGCAAAAACCTTGAATTTTTGCAAAACAGCCAGCTAGGTTGCCTTCTGGCTATTCAACCTTAGAAGAGTCACTTTTCCCGAGTCTCAGAATTCTAACCACTCTTCTTTTTTGTGGTGCTGGGGACCCAGAACCTCATTAACATTAGGCCAGCACTCTACAGGGTTTCTTTGGGCAGTCCCGCATGTCCTGCAACTCGCTCTTTAGACCAGGCTGGCCTGACTCAGACTTGTCTGCCTCTGCCTCCCAAGCGCTGGGATTAATGGCGTGTGTCACCTCACCTGGCTTCAGCCTGGAACTTTAAAGTTCGTTTTTTAAAGATTTATTTTTTATTCTGTATCTGTCGGGGTGGGGGTGTGTCCACTTGAATGCAGGTACCCACAGAGGCCAGAAGAGAGCATCAGATCCCCTTGAGCTGGAGTTACAAGCAACTGGGAAGAGCTCAACATGGGTGCTGGAAATCAAGCTTTTAATTGTCTAGGGGGCTATACCTATTTTTAACTACAGAACCATCTCTCCAGCCTAAACTAAAGCCTCACTTACCAAGGTGGCTAGCTCACAGAAGTAAGTCAGCAAGTATCACTTCCTCTTCCCTCCAAGATAGCTTCTGCCCTCCCCAACAGTCTAGGCACTTACATCTTGGGAAATGAACTTGATGCTATATCCCTTTCATCTTCAACTCACTCAACCTTGTGGACCTTCACCTGTTCTAGACGCCAAGGGTCTACAGTTCAGTGGAAGTAGAGAAACAACTTAGGACCACGAAGACTGACTCAAAGTTACCTAGTTCAAAGAGAAGGGGAGGCTTCCAGTCAGGTCATAAGATTTGAGAGTCTTTTGTGAGCTCTTGAGGGAAAACATTCATGTGTGTATAGAAGTCAGCTTGGAGGAGGGAAGCAGCAGAGACTGGCCACTGGTGTCATCTTTCTAGGGTCTTACATGGTTTAGGAGCCAGGAAGTAAGGCAGCTCCATATTTAAAATGTTTGTCAGCCCTAACTAAACACCTGAACCTGAGTGACCTTTCTGCCATGGTCCCCCAAAACTAGCTGGACTGTAGGAACATGTTGCCATACCCAGCTTATCAGCCTAGTTTTGTTTTTTTGTCTTTGTTTTTGTTTTGAGAAAAGCTCCCATGTATTCCAGACTGGCCTGGAGCTCTCAGTGCATAGCTGAATTTCCAATCCTCCATACCTCAGTCCTAGAATAGCTGACAATTACGTGGTGCTGGAGATCTACCCTGAGGTTTCACTCATCCAAAGCAAGCACTCTACCTGCAAACTGCATCCCAGCCAACCGTCTGTTTTGACCTCAGCTTTACCTTTGAAAACAGGTACCTTAAATGACATGGCTGATACCTAGTTTGCTCATGTCAAAAATATTAACATACTTATCATTCAGGATCACTGTACATTCAGTGACTATACACATAAATTCCCATAACATATAGGTTTTTTGAAATGTTTTTTGTCAAACAGCCCAATCTCTGAAATCTATGAAAAATAAGCACTTAAATTCCTCTTGTGTAAAAGAAAAAGAAAACCTTAACGTCTACCAGACAGGCAGTAAAGCAGGCTACAGCAGCTTATAGCTCCCTCTCGGTTCCTCAAGAAACCCTGTTTAAGCAGGTGGATCTGAGTTTGAGGTCAGCCTGGTTTACATAGTGAGCTTAAAGGCTACAATAGACCCTGTCTCAAAAAAAGACAAATAATAAAAGTTCTAAGTAAAACAAACAAAAAAGGAAAAAGTTTTAAGTACTCTTTAAAATAAATACAACAAATTACTTGTAAGATAGCTCAGGCAGATTTCATGCTCCTGAACTGTTCCTGGAACCCACATGGTAGAAAGAAATCAACTCCTACACTTGTCTTTTTACCACCACACATAAACCCACACTCAAATCCTCATGTTTTTCTTAAAGACAGGTTCTAGGTTCTCACTCTGCAGCTCTGACAGGCCTGGAACTGCTGTATAGATCAGGCTGGCCTCAAACTGAGATATCTGACTGCCTCTGCCTCCCAAGTGCTGGAACTAAAGGCACGCACCACTCCACATGGCAAAAAAAATCTTTTCAATCACAGAAACCTACTTCAGGGCCCTTTTAATTAGCATTTTATGATATCTGATTTGGAGAATGAGACATACAAGCTCAGGGTTGACTATCAGAAACACCAGTCAATCCTCAAGCGGATCAACCACAACCTCCCAACATGGACTAACCATTAGAGGTTCCTGCCACAGAAAGCAGCACTATGTTTGGCTCATTTATAGCATCAGTTAACAAGGAGAGTGGATAATATCATTTCAGAGAACTACTATGTGCTACAAAATATGCAATGACATCAAAGGTCTGAATACATACTAGCAGCGCTACAATGTTTGGGAAACTCAAACCAAGACTGAAACAGCCTTGTAGGAAAAGGGGGGAGGGGAATCAAGGCCAGGCACAGATAATATCCCCAAAGCAGCATTTATTTACTCTTTTAAGTCCAAAACATTTATTTTAGCAGTCTGGCATTTCATAACCACCCATCATGATTGACACAGGTTGACACACATGATGCTGTCAGGATACACAAGAACAATAGCCAAAGAGTTACAAAAAAATAAATCCATGATTCTTAATCACAACCAAAAAAAAAGTTACACATACCAAAACTTCTGATGCACTGCATTGAAAAGAAAGTGTGCACACGCCATAATTTAAAGGGGCACAGCAAGGGCTGCTGAAAGCTCACGTTAAACAGTTTATAAAGCCGATGGTGAAGGAACAAGTTGTCGCTGTGTCAGTTTCCATTAGCTGAAGGAAAGGTGAGAGGGTCGAATTCATTTTTGCATGCACAAGATGTACTGCTTAACAGAACACTATCAGCTTGTTTTAAATAGCAGCCATAGCCTGTGTTGGCTAATTCTCCTTTCTACACTCAATTACCATCACCTGGATTTGCCATAGCTCAACAGGCATAATAAAATGCCTCACTCAGAACACACTTCTCTGCACAATTCAAAAGGGAATGCCCTGTGGCTCAAAGCAACCATCAGTCCAGCAAATGTCCGTGAAGGTTTATCTGAAACTGCTTCCCAAGGGACAGGAGGGCAGATCTGAATAGCTGTGCTGCCAATACAGATAGGTTTAGCACTAGATATAGTGATTGTGGCAAGGAAGAATCAGTGATGATGGGGGTGGTGGGTGAAGGAGGGGCCAGGGACTTGAAGGGACTTCAGTTGCCTTCTCCTGCTTCTTCATCCTGCTGGTCGCTCGTCCAGAGAGTGAGGTTGTCTCGCAGCAACTGCATGATGAGGGTGGAGTCCTTATAGGAATCCTCATTTAATGTGTCCAGCTCAGCTATGGCATCATCAAAGGCTTGTTTGGCTAAGAGGCAGGCCTGCTCTGGTGCATTCTGGATCTCATAATAGAACACAGAAAAATTGAGAGCCAGGCCAAGCCGGATGGGGTGTGTTGGCTGCATGTGCTCCTTGCTGATTTCGAAGGCTTCCTTGTATGCGGCCTCAGAAGCTTCAACCACACTGCTTTTCTTCTCTCCAGAAGCCACCTCTGCCAAGTAGCGGTAGTAATCACCCTTCATTTTCAGGTAGAACACCTTGCTCTCATACTGGAAATCATTGCAGTTCTTGATGAGGAACTTGTCAAGCAGAGCCAAGACATCGTTGCAAACTGTCTCCAGCTCCTTCTCAATCTTCTCCCGGTAAGCTTTAACTTTCTCCAGCTTCTTTTCATTTCCATCTGCCATGGTTTTCTGCTCAATACTACTAATGACCCTCCAAGAAGATCGCCTGGCACCAACTACATTCTTGTAGGCCACAGAGAGGAGATTTCTATCTTCATTAGACAGAGGTTCATTCAGCTCTGTCACCTGCAAAATATCAGAGGTAAACATAAGAGCACAAAGTCTGACTATCCTGAAATCATCCCTTTAATGTAATTAACAATCCCGTTCATAATGGAACCAGGCACAGTGGCATATGCCTGTGATCTCAGTACTCAGGACATGATAGGGCCTAGAGTAATTCATAATTCAAGTCTGAGAGAGCTTGCTGATCCTGCAGAGGACCAGTGTTTGGTTCCCAGTACTCATGCTGGGTGGTTCACAACTGCCTATAACTCCAGTTCCAGGAAGATCTGACTCCCCATCCCCCTACATACACAAAGATTTTTTAAGACAGGGTTTCTTTGTGTAGCCCTGGCTGTCCTAAACTCACTCTATAGACCAAGATGGCCTCAAACACAAGAGATCCACCTGCCTCAATCTCCCAAGTGCTCGGATTAAAGGCATACACCATCACCACCCAGCAAGAAAAAAAATTTTTTAAATGATGCTCTCATTTTGGTAGAATGGCTTAATGGGTATCACGGAAGGCATTACACAATGCTATTGACTTTGCTCTGTGGTACTCCCCGCAGATACTTCCTGGCTTCACCCAAGCTAAAGTAAAAAGCACATTAGTAAATGCCCAAATCTGCTGAAAAGAAGCAATGCTACTTTTTTCCAAACTAACCAGCTATACAGTTAGTAGAAAGAGCTAGATTTTGCTGTGGGCTGAGCTATGTCCCCCAAAAACTTATGTTAAAATCCTAAGCCAGACGTTGATGTCGAATGCCTTCAATCCCAGCACTCAGGAAGCAGAGGCAGGCGGATCTCTGTGAGTTCGAGGCCAGCCTGGTTTACAGAGTGAGTTACAGGATAGCCTCCAAACAATACAGAGAAACTCTGTCTCGAAAAACCAAAAAAAAAAAAAAAAAAAAAAAAAAAAAATCCTAATCTCCCTCCAGTACTTGCTAAGGTGACCTTATGTGGAAGCCAAGTCTTTGGTTTTTGGGGCATTTTTGGTTTTTGTTTTTTCTTTTTTTTATATGAGACAGGGTTTCTCTGTATTGGTTTTTGTTTTTTCAAGACAGGGTTTCCCTGTGCAGCCCTGGCTGGCCTTGAACTGCACATAGATCCCCCTGCCCTCTGCCTCCTGAGGTCTGGAATAAAGGCATCTCTCCATTTCTTAAAAAACAAGATAAATCTTGAGTCAGTGGTAGTAGTGGTGCTCACCTTTAATCCCAGCACTTGGAAGGCAGAGGCAGGTGGATGTCTGTGAGTTTGAGGCAGGCCTGGTCTACAGAGTGAGTTCCAGGACAGGCTCCAAAGACAGAGAAACCCTGTCTCAGTGAAAAAAAAAAAAAAAAAAAAACAAAATCAACAAACAACAAAAATAAGAGTCCATGACAACAATTTAACTGCTGTCTTTCACACAGTCTTTGGCTGTACCAACTCTCAACCCCATGACACCCATTCTCTGCTCTAAGATTACACAGCATTATTGAAAGTCACAAATAACACAGTTTGCTGCTAATTCATTTATCTTCCTATGACACTATTTGCTTACTCAGAAATCTCTAAGGGCCTCCTCCCTCTACTCATAAGGCAATAAATTGTGGATAAAAATAGACCTAGTGCCAAAAACAGAACAATGACTAGAAAAGCTTAGAAGTTCTTAATCTGGGGAGATATCCATTACCAAATGCATTACTGAGCAAACCAAACTGACACAGGAGTTGAGCATAGTAATAATGCAGGCCCATAATCACAGCTACTCAGGAAACTGAGGAAGGAGAATTGTGTGCTCACCAGCTTGGGCTATATAAGATCAAGACTAGCAGAACTAACTAACATTATTCTGATTCTAATCTTGGCCAGATGGAACAGTGACTCTCACTATCACTAGAGACTGACTTGTCTTTGGCTTGCTTTTGACGTCATATAACTCAAAAGACTGGCACTACAGCATATCACTGCCTCTGAAGGCACAGGGACTGGTGGCTTCAGAAGTCCTGCCCAGTTCTAATTACTGAAGCATCAACACCCACGGCAGAACAGAACATCAGTGAAGTGTGGAGAACACTAAAATGCTAGCATTCGGTTACCTCCACAGGGACACGAGGGACATCAGTTGACAAGTGTGTAGAAAGAGGCTAAAGGACAACTTCAGGTGCTATTCCTTAGGCATCACCCATCTGTGAGATTTTGTGAGACTGTCTCTAATGGTTTGGAACTAACAAGCAGTCTGGATGGCCAGTGAGCCTGTCTCTCTGCCTCCCCAGCTCTGGGAATACAAGCCACTGTTCACCATGCTTTGCTGCTGGTTTTAATGCAGGTTCTGGGTCCCATCTCAGGTCCTCATGTGTGCACAAGCACCTTACCAACCAAGCTATCTTCTCAGCCCTGACAACTACAGTCAGAAATGAAATTCAACCAGTTCTAACTATCACACTGAAAAACACTTCCACTTTCGGGACAGGCAATGTCAGACCTACATACTTCCTTTTACATTTGTCCATTGTAGCCAAGCCACAAGTGGTAGATTCTATTTTTAATCAAACTTGGCAGATACACCCAGTAAGTGTTAACTGCTTAGTAAGTCCACCTACATAAAGTAATTGAAACAATGGTTAGTATCGAAGACATATATAAGAAACTATCCTGTAACTTCCTGGGGGATTGTACAACGTTAAAGTGAGAATTCAAATTCTAGCTTCACAACCATCTGACCCAGGCAAAATTAACCACTGTAAATCCCATCTGTAAAATGGTGCTACTACAAACAATACTAAAACTCCTGTTTTAACATTGTATGAGAGCTGAAAGAGTCAATGAGTGGTAGAGCATATGCTTAGCATAAAAAATACCCTGGGTTTGATTCCTAGCACCAGGCAATTAGTATAAATAAAAACAATAGGTACATGGACTAACAGCTACTATCTAGTGAGTACTAGTAAGTAAAACAATAAACTGGCTGAATATAATATGGAAGACAATGAGGTAACCCTCAAAAACTTTTTCTTTTTTTCAGACAGGATCTTACTGCATAACTCAGGTTAGTCTTTGTCTTCGAATTTTCATGTCAATTTTTATTTTTATAAAGTTTTATTTAAATAACTCAGGCTAGTCTTAAATTCACAATAATCCTCCACCCTTAACTTCCCAAGTTCTGGAATTACAGGCATAAGCTATCAAATTTAGCCTACACCATATTCCTAAAGGAAAAGTGTAACCTCTACAGTTAACTCCTAATATTAAAAAACAAAGAGCACTTTTTCACCCCAAGTGAGTAGTACGGCTCCCATGAAAGCTTTTCCGGAGAGAATTCAGGAATCCAGATGCAGACAGAAATCACAAGCACTGCTTTCAGGGCAGAGAGACTATGTATTTTTCCTATACAAGGGACAAAGCCAAAGCCCTGAGCATGTTAAGTGCTTGTTCTCCTACCCAAACCGACCCTAGAGCAGTTAGCCTCTATCTGAAGCTATTACATAAATATTAAATGTCTTCTTTCTTCCTCAGTTTGGATATTGGTAAAGAGAGTCACATTTCAATACCCAGCTAGTAGGAAACGGGACTCTCCTAGTTTTCATTTATTCCAAACAGCACTAAAAAGTGGCTTTCATAGTAGACAAAATCATGGTGGCTCAATCCCAGCACTCAGGGGCAGAGGCCAGCCTGGTCCACTTAGGGAGGATTCTGTGTGTGTGTGGGGGGGGGGATGACACGTGGGGGGGGGAATGACACACACAATGAGAACCTGTCTCAAAAAAAATTCCATATGGACACAATTTTTGATACTTCTTAAAAGTCCACAAGATTATGTCTCCCCCAGTCATTCAGTGGGATTCTCCTTATACACACACCTGCTTTTTTCCCCATTTCTTCACTCTCATAACCATTAGGATTAAGAGCCTTTTGCTTCTTCCTGCCCAATTCATGTTTCCTTAAATGCAGTTTTGTTTCCTGCACTTAGATATTCATTAAATCCAACATTTCGCTCTATGTTCTGACAACACTATAAGAGACTGTAGCAGCTGGCTGTGCTGGCACATGCCTGTAATCCAAGCACTCACAAGGCACAGGGGAGAGGATCCTGGGTTTGAAGTCAGTTAAGACCCTAATAACTTTGTACAGTACTGTATATCTGCATTTTATAATTTCAGTTACCACCCCTATTTTGATATAAATGACTCAGGGAAATAAGAAGACATGACTGAATTATCTACCCACCATACAGAAGCCTATAGTTCCCTTTTTTCCTGATATTTCAGTCCTACAATAACATTTTAAATTTACTTTAGAGTCCACACTCCACGGAAGTGACTAGGTGACATCAGGAAGGGCTTGAAGGTCTACTTTTTAATTAAGCTTCTGTTCAGAAACATGTGCTGACTCTTCATGAGTTGGAGAAGTTATGGTCTTCGACTGATTTGAAGTAACACCACTATTCCTAATTGGGGGGGGGGGATTTGGGAATCAAAACCAGGACCCTTAAAATGCTAGGCAATGGCTGTACCACCCAAGCTCCACCTTCAGCCAAAATTCAAGTTTACCACTAATGTCCTCCAGGTGACGCTGCTGCATTAAGAAACATCATTATAGGCACTATGACTAAACTACTTAAATTAAGAAATAACCATCTTGAAGACTAAAGAAAAAAAACCTGACTTGTTACTAACACCAATATTCCTAATTTTATACTTAGAGACCCTGGAGATGTAAGTTTCAAGGTCAGAGTGGTGACCCCGCTCATTCTGTCAAGCCTGTTCCACCCTCTAGAATAGTGTACTTACCTACCTTTAAAATGCCTGGGAAAAGCCCACATAAACCCAGAGGGAAGCCAGACAGGATGGCACACATCAGTGATCCCAGGATTTGATGGGTAAAGGCAGGGTCACCTGGAGTTCAAGGCCAGCCTCAGCTACTTAATGTGTTTGAGGACAGCCTGGGATACAAGAAAACCTATCTTAAAAAAAGGAAAAACCCAACATGAGGATACCAGAGTTCATTCTTCCCAAAAGCTTTAATTAAGGCTCACAAATAGATGGCCTATTAACATTCATTAGGAATTTCATCTAAAAACTAGACCAACAGGCAAAATAAGATTTTTCTCCACCCACCTAAAAATATATCCCACTAATATAGGTGGCAACCATTAATTATGGTAGGAAACAACTCCCCTTATATTTTAATAGGTAACTTGGAATGTTTTATCAAATATTTGATGGTGCAAATACTAAATTCTCAGTTCTTGGTATCTTTTCCAACCCATGAATCATAAATTTCTAACAAACTCAAAGGTCCATTAGCTTCTAAAATGTTACCTTAATGCCCCAGAGAGCATCTGTGAATACAAGTAGGCAACTTCATTTTCAAGTCCACTTAGAAAGACCAGAGGGCCTTTTGTTTCCTGCTGAAACCATATTTTGTTCTGGTAACGTCTCTCTAGTCTTTCCTAATTTCCCACCTCAGGATAGTTGATAGCTCCAGATACATGACCGCCATTTTTCTTTAGTTTTAATTCATCTTCATATGAGCCCCATCCTTCTTTCTCTTCAACATTTTTATCTCCCAAAACTGCAGCCTTCAAGCACCACTCACACGGTGAGCACGGGCCTCACTCAGGTGTCCAGGGAGAGGCCTCAACTTGCAGAATCCCAGAACTATTTGGCGGAGGGTGAAGACAGGTGGCTTTCAAGATGTACATTAGTGATTACAGTCTTGTTTCCAAAAATTTGCAAGATCATATTTTAACTTTGTTTCCTTAAGGGAAGAATTCACAATTTCTTCAAAGTCCAGACCCCAAACCCAGAACATCCCCAGGTATAAAGGGAAAGCTTCTATATAATCAGCACAGCATAGCATAATAGTTAAGTCAGTATCACCAATGAATCAACAAATTGCTGTCGTGCTGCTGATTTCCAGAGACATTTTATTGAATGTGTAACAGGACATTCTTGATTATCCCTTCTTACCTGGGAAATCCTAAATGTTCACCTCATATCTTATGTAGTATCAAAATAAAATTTCCAAATTACATTTATAGGAGTGTCTAGGTTTGTAATTCTTTAAGAATCCTTTCAAAGGCCAGCTATAGGACATATGAGCTATTACAATCTAGGGCAGTGGATACTCATTTATGTCAGCTAAAAACTGCCCCAAGGGCTGCTTAAAAGGCAGATTTCTGAGTCTCACTCCCAAAATGCTTGTATATTTAGAGGTCTAAGGTGGAGTCCAAGGGAATTCTCCCTAGGCTTGGGTTTACACCAAGACACTTAGTAGCCACGGCTGCACCTTATCACTGTGACCTTGACAAGAAATATTCGTCTAGAGAAAACCCAGGACCCTGTGAACAGCCGTCTACAGTGAGGTGGAACCAGCAGGTAGGCTCTAATCTAGGATACTTGCTAGGGTGTGGCTGAGCATGTCTCCTTTACCGGAAACCAAGCTGCAGAATCCATCTACGAGGGTCTCAGGAATGCAAAGGCACCCGGGTTCGCTTCATTTTCATTTCCTCTGCAGGCAGACACGCTGCACTAAACGTCGGGATATTATGTAGGGACCCACGCCCTCCTTCACGCCTATGACTCCTGGAAAGAGGTCTTCGCACACAAAGCCAGACCCGGGTGTGGAAAATGGGAAAGAACCCACTTCAGGCAAAGCAAAGCAAAGAGGTCGTGGCAGAGAAAACCAGGAGACGGGTCTCCACTCGCTGAGGATTCTTTATTACAAGTGGGTGAATGGTGGAAGGGAAGCACGTTTCGCCTCAGGTCGGAAGAAGGGTCTAGAAGCAGGAACCCGATTTCCTCGTGTACCCCCTCCCCCACCGGGGCTCCGAGCTAGGAAACCGCGACCCCCGCCCGCCAACCTCCGAGGGGAGACCCCGCCAGGCCGGGCCTCAGGAAATGGGGAGCTCGGCGGCCGCCGCGCCCAAAAGGTGGCCGTGTGCAGGGAGGGAGCCGCCGCCCAGGCCCGGGCCCGCCCCACAGCCCCCGGCCGCCGGGCTCCCGGTGCGCTCACCGCCTTCATGGCGGAGGCCATGTCGTCGTAGCGCTCCGCCTGCTCCGCCAGTCGCGCCCTCTGCAGCAGCTGCTCTCGGTCCCCCATGTCGCTCGCGACTCGGCCTCGCCTCGCGCGCCCGCACCGCCTGCTCCCTCGTTCGCCCGCCTGGCCGTCCGCTTCCCGGTCACCGCCGAGGCCGCCGCCGCGCACGCGCACTGGCTCGCCGGCTGGCGGGAGGCTGCAGGCTGCGCCGCGGCTCGCGCCTTCTCGCTGGCTGGCTGCACGCGCAGTGGCGAGGGCCGCGGAGCCGCCGAGAGAGGACAGCAGGAGGAGCGGCGGGCGGGCGGGCGGGGAGGACGCGACCACGCCTGCGCACTGGGAGCCGCCCGCCGGGAGCCGCGGGAGCGGGGGCGGGGCGGCCCAGCCCTAACGGTCTTTTTAAGGTGACGTCATCTGCTATAAATAGCTACGGCTGGGGCCGCGCTGGAGAGCTGCGCAGGCGCCCTAGGAGTGCTGCATTTTACCGCCGCAGTGTTGGAGGGTGGGGAGCGGCCAGGGCGCGGCGATGGTGGCTCCTCAGGCAGGCGTTGTCGCAGCCCAGGCCAGGAGAGCGCCACAAAACCGTGTTAGAGCTCAGGCTTGAGGAGGGTCCTCCCAGCAAGTGACCCTGGGTGGGGAAGCCGAGGCGCCGCCGCCCCCCACTGAGGGACGTCTCTGCTCGGCGTGGCCACACCCAGCGCCTGGGTCAGCGCTGGTGGTAGTTCCTGCCCTTGGGGACAGCCCCTCAGAGACACTGGAACCCACCGTTCCGCACCCTGAGAAGTGGCCTTCCGCCAGCTCTGGCTTTGACAGGGCCGGGTAGCTTGGCAGTTTAACGGTCACGAGGAGCTGGCCCAGAGCTGGGCCTTAGCCGACACCAACCTATTTCATACAACCCACTCCGGGAAAATCACAGCAGGCCCCCATTTTTCAAAGGGGAAGTGCAAGCCACGACCCTGGTTAAAAAACAAAGTTGGCGACCAACCTGGTCGGCTTACCCTGTCTGTCTCAAAGATTTGGAAGGGAGTTTGGGTTGTAACACAGAGGCACCAGGTTTGCCTGGTGTGAGTGAGGGCCTGAGGTGGAGCCGTCAGTGGAAGAAGTAGCGAAAATGCAAAGCAAGGCACACAGTTCCTGTGTGTGGAGGGACCAAAATGTGATTTCACTATCTTCTTGGACTTGGATAGCGATGGACTGACTGGTCACTAAGCCCCTCCCAGCTCTGTCATTCCGAGCTCAGGGATCCTGGGATGGGCCTTAAGACAGCTAGGAAGAAAATAAAAGCAGGCACTCTAGCCAATCAGGAAACAGGCAGGCGGCTCTCTGTAAGTTCGAGGACAGTCTGGTCTGCAGAGCGAGTTCCAGGACAGCCAGGGCTACACAGAGAAACCCAGTCTTGAAAAACAAACAAAACAAAACATCCCCAGGGAATCACAGGAGAAGGGGCCTTAGGTTGACTGAGGACTGCGTATTGAAGGCAACAGGTGGAGATGAACCCCAGACATTGCTCTTCAGGAGACATCAGTGTCATTTTTTAAATATAGAGAGAGGACGTTTTACACTTTTGGTTTTTTGGTCAGGGTTTCTCTGTGTAACAGTCCTGGCTGTCCTGGAACTCGCTTTGGCCTCGAACTCACTGAGATCCACCTGCCTCTGCCTCCCAAGTGCTGGGACTAAAGGTGTGGGCCACCACCACCAGACTTAACTTTTTTTAAACATTACATTTTTTTGGGTGGGAGGCAGATGGGGTGAGGGATGGAATGCATGTGTAGAGGTCAGAGGACATCTTTGTGTGTGTGTGTGTGTGTGTGTGTGTGTGTGTGTGTGTGTGTGCGCGCTTGCATGGCATGCACACGTGTATTGATGTTTTGCCTGCTTATATGTCTGTGTGAGGGTGTCAGGTCCCCTGGAACTAGAGTTAGAGTGGTGAGCTGCCATGTGGGTGCTGGGGGTTGAACCCCCATCCTCTAGGAAGAGCGGCTGCTGCTCTTAACCTCTGAGCCATCTCTCCAGCCCCAGAGGGCATCTTGTGAGTCATTGTCTGTCTCTACCCTGTGGGTTCTTGGGAGGAACTCAGGTCATCTGGTTTAACTGCGAGTGCCTTTACTTATGTCTGAGCCATGTCACTGGTCACACATTTTTTGTGTTTTTGCTTTATAACGATCTTTCATTTGGCCTGGAACTCACTAACTGGGCAATGCCTGCTGGTCTTAGAGCCTTAAGAATCCTCTAGCCTTCACCTCCTCTGCACTGGTGTTCAAGCGTGCTCTACTGTGCCTGGCTTCGTACCGCTGGGTGACGGGTCAGGTGACGGGATCTCACCACTGGGTGATGGGTCAGGTGACAGGATCTCACCGCTGGGTGATGGGGTCAGGTGACGGGATCTCACCACTGGGTGATGGGTCAGGTGACGGGGATCTCACCGCTGGGTGATGGTGAAGCACGTTTGAACCCCAGTGCTGGGGAGGTAGAGGCAAATGGATTCCTGGAGCTTTGTGACCAGCCAACACAGTCTAATTGCCTTCTGTGGGCGCAGGTGTAGCACTGCCGTCCTGGGCTGCTTCCTGCTCTCAGAGCCTACAGCCCTTAAGCATTTCTGACAATCTCAGCCTGAGATGTGCTGACAGGGAAAATGAAGCAGAGCTGTGTTCTGGATAATTGATTTTGACAGTACTACAGACGGAACATAGTCTTCAGAGGAAGAGCCTGATGGGAAGTGTTGAGATCATGAGGACTCCTCCTCCATAAATGGATTGATACCAGCTAGAGACAACTATGCCAGGTCCAAAAAATAAACCCACAACTGTGCTTCCATCTTCTGCCAAGGGGATCATATTCTTAGATTTCTGAGCCCCCAGACCTGGGATGGTAGGGGCAGATTTTAATTTTTATGAGCTGCCTGGTCTGTGACTGTCTGCTATAGCTGCGCACAATGGGAAGGAAATGGCCTAGGCCCTCGATTCTCCTCGCAGCTCTTTTTGTCGGCCTCACTTCAGACTCTTCGTGGCCCCCGAGATGCTTCGTCGTCTCCACCTCCCTGGCCCTCGTGGGTGCGCCGGGCTGAGCTGCCTCGTCCCTCCGTGAGGGTTCTCCTCTTAGCTTCTGGGGTCCTACACTCGCTAAGCAGCCTTCTGCTGCTCTGGACACTTCTGCAGTGTGGGCTCAGCCTCTAGCCTGCCCTGAAGTATTAAAGACCTCAGGGCCACCCCAGCCCCTCTTCTCACTCTGCTTCATCTTAGCCCCATCCATGTTCACTCTTGAGGGAAAATGACTCGACAGCATGTTCTCAGCACTGGGTGGTGTGCTATGTAATTTTTTGTTTTGTGATAACCCTGAAAGTCAAGTACAATTCCAATTTCCATTTTATAGTTGATGAAACTGGCTCAGAAATGTGTGTGGCCTGAAGAAAATCTCACAGCTAGAAGCGAACAGAGCCGATGCTCAAACTTGGTTCCACCAGATGGAACCACACTGCCCTGTGACATAACTAAGAAAGGATGGAGGGGTAACTCTCAGGGTCAAGCTGTAAGAAGTATACACAAGTCCCCCAACTGCTCTCTATAAACTCTTACCAGGACCTTTTCTCTTTGACACCTAGAGACAGACAGCCAACTCTTCCGGAGATCCCAGAACACATCACCATATCAATAGGTTGGCTTTGGAACCACTCCCGAGAGATCCCATGAGCAAGAAGAAGAGCAATGAGTGGTTATAAACACACAGTGTTGCCAGGGCTCAGAACTGTCCCCAACACAGGAGCCAAATCTGTGTCATTACCTGGTACAAGGTCTCTCTCGGGGAATAGCAAAGGCTCACCTGACTTCTCAGAATCTGCATGGTGCCCAATGGGGGCCCAACATGATTCTAGACTTGGGTTCAAATCCTGATCTGCCGGTTTATCCTCTGAGTTCTCTTGAGCAAGCCACATGAAAAATGGGCCTAATAATCTTTTTGTTTTGTCTTTTTGAGACAGTGTTTCACTGTGTAACAGTCTGGCCATCCTGGAACCTGCTCTGTGGGCCAGGCTAGCCTCAAATTTACAGGGATCCACCTGCCTCTGACTCCAAAGTCTAGGATTAAAGGCATGTGCCGCCAACACCACCTGGCTTTCTCAGTTTTCTTAACCTGGGTCTCACCGTGTAGCCCTATCATGGAACTTGCTATGTAAACCAGGTTGGCCTCAAACTCGGGTCCTTAGCTTCTGCCCCGAGTGCTGGTTTAAAGGTAAGCACCACCACACTCCAGCTTTAAAAAAAAAAAAAAAGCCAGGCGATTGTGATGACTGCCTTTAATCTCAGCACTCAAGAGGCAAAGGCAAGTGGATCTCTGACCTTGTGGCAGCCTGTTCTACAGAGAGCTCCAGGACAGCCAGGAATACACAGAGAAGTCCTATCTCTAAAAACAAAAAAATAAAAGTAAAAAAGGCTCTTGATCCATAGGCCAGGCAATTCTCAAACTCATGACAATTGTCCTGTCTCAGTCTCCCAGATACTGGGACTATAGGCATGTGCCAGGCACCTGTGTAATATCTCTAGGACAACACCATAGGATAAGCACCAGCCCTGTCAGCTCTGTGACTGACCCCTTGCCGTGCCCAGCTCTGAGCACAGTGCTGGTGACTGCTCCTCTGCATGGCTGGATTCCCAAAGCATTTCCAGAGCCTTCCACCCAGAGTCCAGAGAAAAGTGGCCACAGAAGGCATGACCCTGTTTGTTTGGTTCTGTCATCTCTATGTCAGATACTCTGGTACACTCTGAACTGCCTGAGATGTCTGGACACCCAGGGACATATTACAGAAAAGACCTGGTATTGTTCCAGAGAGGTGGCAGTCACACTGTTGGCATGGTTACTGTTTTGAGCTTAGTGTCACCAAGATAGGACTCCTTGCCACACCCTGATGCAGTCAGCTTGCTGCCACAGTGGCTTTTCTGGCTCCTCGGCCAATGATGATGACCACCGTCAGGGGCAGCACCAACTGCAGCTCGTGCTTATCAATCCCTTACTCTCTTCTGGGCTGGAGATATTGCCTCACAGTCTCTGCTTAGAGAAAGCATGCCACCCTCATGTAGAAGGAAGCGGAGACACAGAAGGGTTAGATATTTGTCACCTAAGCTTCCCCCACCAGCATTCTGCCACCAATCTGGGATGAAGCCACAGGCTTCCACGCCATCCTGAGCCTGCCCCTTTCAGAACCTGACTTGGAACCGGTGTGGCACCTAAAGCAGCTTTTTGAACTTACAAGTGTTAAAATGTCCTGGGAGCTGCATCCTGTAAGCTGCTGCTTCAAACTGCAGACGCTTGGACTCTGGTGATGGGAGGAGGGGGCAAAGGGCTTTTGCTTCAGTTCTGTACAAGTTCAGGAGACTTGTCTTTTGTTTTGAGATAGGGTCTTGCTATGCAGCAGTCTAGGCTAGCCTCAAATTCACTATATAGCCTAAGCTTGCCTCAAATTCTTTACTTTCCTGGCTGGCTGACATTACAGATAGGTGCAATCTCGTCCACCTTGAACTTGCATTTATTTTATTTTAATCTTTTGAGACAGGTTCCTGATAGCCTCAAACATCTGATCCTTCTATCTCCACCCAAATATTAGGATTGTAAGCAGGTGTTACTACACTCAACAAACTTTGGTTTCTTGGTCAGAAATTTCTAGATCCTTTCATTGGAAACTCCTGGATAATTGCCTCCATGGTGGCATACACCTTACCCAGAGCTCTTGAGGAAGAGGCAGGTGAATTCTTTCGAGTATAGCCTTATCTACATATCGAGTTTCAGAACAGTCACAGCTATAAATAATAAGGGATATCCTGTCTCAGAAAGAAATAAATAGCTAAATAATAAAGGGGTGAGGCCAGATCAATGAGACAAGGAAACAAATTCCTGCTCCTTCGCAGGCCATGAGGCAGCAGCTTGCCAGTACTCTCCCATTCTAAAGTAAGGG
This sequence comes from Mesocricetus auratus, assembly GCF_017639785.1. Taxonomy (NCBI): domain Eukaryota; kingdom Metazoa; phylum Chordata; class Mammalia; order Rodentia; family Cricetidae; genus Mesocricetus; species Mesocricetus auratus. Next base: position 13,255,734 of record NW_024429190.1, on the reverse strand, counting down.
AGAAGAGGCCAAGCAAGATGTCGGTTTGCCTGATCCAGCACAGCACAGTAGCCTGGCTCCAGACTTCACCACCATTTGCTCTGCTGCCCCTGCCCTGTGAGTCCTCTGAGCATCGGGCTGAGATTGTAACTGTCAAGTGCTCCTTAAATGGTTCCCTGGGAAGTAAAGGAGAGGGTCACTGAGTTTTTGCCAAGGTTCCCTGCCAGGCAACTGTGCTAAAAAAACATCTTTTCCTCCCCAGGATGTTAGTAGGAGACAAACAGATTGTTACAGCCTTCTGGCTTCTTCCAGACGATGGCAGTGGACTGGCCCTGACTCAGGAAACAGAGCAATCTGGGAGGGCCAAGGCCACAGGAGAAGGCCGAGCCCAGGGGTGGGGGTGGGAGGTTGCTCTGTAGCATGGGCCTTATGGGAAGGCTCCTTCCCTGCTAAGATGCCAGTGTTGCCACCTAGTTCCTTACAACTTGAGCCTGAAGCTGCTTTTAAAACTCATTACTCACTCCCTGGACATCTTGGGCACACCATGTTCCCAGACTCTGCCCACAAATTTCTACCCACTAAAATGTCCTTATCTATCCCTCCAAGCTTTTCTGTTTCTTTAGTAACCCCCTATTTTAGACAAGTTCTCTGTACATTGCCCAGGCTGACCTCAAACTTTCAAAACTGTGAGCCTGCCTTTGCCTGCCAGGTGTAAGGCTTAAAGGCATGCCCCATGATACACATCCCACCAAGCCTTCCTCCTTCAAACAGCCTGATCTGTGTCTCTAACAAGAGATGGCCTACAGGAAGCTGGAGAGATGGCTCAGTGGTTAAGAACACTCGGAGAGAACCCGAGTTTGGTCCCAGCCCCAACATCAGGTAGCTCATCTGTAACTCCAGGTCCAGGGTGTCTGATGACTTCTCAGCCACCTGAGCTCAAGTGCGCATACCCACATTCATATGCACCTATACATGATTTAAATTAGTCAAAGTAAATCTTTTAAAGAAATACTCTCATAGCAGGCATGGCAGCACAAACTATAAACTGCTGTAATCACAGCACTTGAGACAGATTTGAGGACAACCTGTGCTACATTGTGAGACCTATCCCTTTTTTAAAAACTCCTCCTTTGCATCCTTTCATCTTTTAATTACATACATGTGTGTGGAAGTTACAGGACAATTTTCATGAATAAATTCTCCGCTTTACTGTGAGTTCCAGGGATCAAACTCAGGTCGTCAAGCTTGTGTGACAGACACTTTTACAGAAGTGATCCTTTCAGTTTCTGCCATTCCCACATGACTCTAATCTGTTCTCTGTGTAAAGTGTCATCGATAAGATTGATGTTTCCAACCAATTAGCAGGCATCAGGCATTGTGTTATGACACTTAATGTAGCATACGATCTATTCCTCATCTCATCTATTTCTCTTAAACCCATTGAACAGATAGAGAAACTGAAGCTCAGAGAGGTTACCCCAGGCCTGCAGTTAGTAGAAGAGTTAACATCTGAGCCTCCATCTTTCTGACCATAGAATTCATGTTCCTTGTCATTTCAATCCCTGCTTCCTACTTCCCACTTCCTTAGCAAGTTGCTATTTCCCTGGTAGGATGGAAGCACCTGAGGATACAGCTTGGTTTCCATCTGTCTCCAGAGCCCCTCAGATGCTGGGTAGGGTGGGAGTCCTGGACTCAGGGATTGCTCTATGAATGCAGAATTGAATGCAATTTCTACCTTCTCTTTGTTACAGAATCCCACACCAAGGCCATCTTTATAAAAGGCCGAGGTCACCGCCTGCCACACACACCCTAGTGGAGAAATAATGAAGTCATTTCATTGACAGACACCTGACCAGTTGGCAGCTAAGTGGAAGATAAAAGGAGAGAGGACGAAGACAAGACTAAATGGGCTAGGAGGGAGCTGAGATGCGACCAGGGCTCCCAGGCAGAGCTCGTCAGTGCCAGGGGCTCTAACAGCACCAGACAGTTACTGAACCTCACTTCCAAGCTCAGTCTTCCCCAGCAGTGAAGGAAACCTAGACAAGCCCCTGCTGTGGTGGCCCTGTCCTTGCTGGACCTTGAGCTGTTGCTGGGAGGGATGAACTGACTGGGGAGGAGTGAGGACATCGTGACAGTGCTATTAGTACCTGACATGTTATGAAATGACTGAGTCAGAAAGGTCTTGGAACAGCAGAGAATTTACAAAATCATGGTCATTAAAAAGATATTGAGAGCCGGGCGTTGGTGGCGCACGCCTTTAATCCCAGCACTCGGGAGGCAGAGGCAGGCGGATCTCTGTGAGTTCGAGGCTGGGCTGGACCAATAGCCTCCCAAACAACACAGAGAAACCCTGTCTCCTAAAAAAACCAAAAAAAAAAAAAAAAGATATTGAAAACACTTGCTATCTTACTCCAAGATATGGAAATGATGGCCACTTTTGCAGTTGATGGTCTTGGCTCTGTACCATGACACCACCACCACCACCAGTACTTTATAGCATTATTCTTACTCCATTTTGCCCTTCTAAACTTGTTCATCGTCTTTTTGTCTTGTTTTGTTTTGTTTCACTATGTCTATATATGCTCCCTAGCTGGTTTGAAACTTGCTTTGTAGACCAGGTTGGCATCAGACTCATAGAGATCCGCCTGCCTCTGCCTCCCAAGTGCTGGGGTTAAAAGTGTACACCACCAAGCTGGGCATTGGTGGCACATGCCTTTAGTCCCAGCACTCAGGCGGCAGAGGCAGGTGGATCTCTGTGAGTTTGAGACCAGCCTGGTTTATAGAGCTGGTTCTAGGACAGAGAAACCCTGTCTCCCCTGCCAAAACAAAACAAAAAAACCCCAAACAAACAAAAAGTATACCACTATACACAACTAAGATGCAAAAAAAAAATAAAAAGATGTATTTTATTTTTAATTTTGTATGTGTGTGTTTTCATTCACACACACACACACACACACACACACACACACACACACACACACGAGTTCAGGTGCACAAAGAGGCCAGAGGCATCGATCTCCTAGAGCTACGATCTAGATAGTCTAGAGCTTCCCAGTGTGGGTACTAGGAACCATACACACTTTGGTCCTCTGCAGGAGCAGCAAGCCCTCCTAACACCACACCATCTCTCCAGCCTCACAGTTAAAGAGAGACACTGGCAGCTTCTCCCTTTGACTATCAGACTATTAAAATCAATGGCCTGCAAGAAATTAGACTTTGCCCAAGATTCTCAGGAGAGTTTCTCAGAGAAAAAGAAAAGTGGAAGAAGCCTAGTAATGCCTGGTGCCAGCCAGAGGAAGAGTCTCCAGGAAGTACTCTCACAGTGCTCTCAACTCCTCAGACCACCATCCGGAAGAGACAGGAGCACAGACAAGGATGACAGGACCACACCCTGCCCAGGACTGCTATTTAAACCTAAACCTCATGTCAGGGCCCCAAGGACTTTACTAGGGGTAGGGAGGTGTCTCTAGATCTCATTATTTGCTCCTCTTCCCAAAGTGGCCATGCTGAATTACTTTGTTTTCTCTGTTTTTCACCATCACTGGTTGTTGGGACTTCAGGTTTGACATGCAACTCTTTACCAGGTTGCCTGTGACTGAAGTGTGGGTAAAAGCGTAAGTTACAGCCTGGAGTCATGTGTCCAGAGAATCCCCAGAATCCCCAGCGTGGCCCTGGTCCTGTCAGGGCTCTTCTCCCAGCCTGTTTGACTGCTTGGAAAATGGGGGTAAGAATTCCTGGGAGGTGATGAGATTAGTCAAGGCCAGGAGCTGTTTTCTTTCGGTGTGGGGAACTGTTGGTTTTGAGATAGGATCTCACCGTGCAGCAGAAGTCGATCCCCCTGCCTCAGCCTCTGCAGTGCTCCCCTGACAGATGTGCATAAACAGGTCAGGCCTGGGGGCTGGCTACTGTAGCAGCTGCTCCGTGGTGCTCTCACTTTCCCCTTTCCTGAATGCAGGCCTGTGTCATCATAGCATGGCTTCTGTTTATCCCTCACGGCAACCCTGAGGTGAAAATCCAGTTTACAGATAAATGACTAGAAAGACTTGGAACCAGGCTCTGCTCCAGTCAGGTTCCCTCTGCCTCACCCCTCCTCTTTTCCTACCTAACTCAGACCCTTTCCTTTCTCAGGGTTCAGTATAAACTAGCTCCCTCTGGAAGGATTCCCTTGGTGTCAGGCCAGAGTGGGTATCTGCCATGTGCTACAATGGAGCTTTCTCTCTTTTCCCTATCACAAGGGTAGCTCCAAGTTGCAACGCCATTGTCATGCGCAGATGCATCCCTGGAGCCTAGTGCCACGTTGGGCAGATAGCAGGTGCTCAGCGAATACTTGCCAGATGATGGAATTCATCATGCCGGGAACAGAATGCTATGGGAGGGGCAGCAGAGAAGGCTTTGGACTTCTGCCATGCCTTACATTAGCAGTATCTTCTCCAAGTCCCGACAGCCAGCCCCCCTGGGACACCACGGAAGCTCTCTGAATTCCGGTCACTGCTTTACCTTGGGAAGGCAACAGCAGCCCTCACCAAGCAGTAATTGACGTCACGGTGGTGCCAGGAGCTGCCCCGTTAATATTTAATGTGTCCTTACTGCAGCAGAGCTGCGGGCAAGAAGAGCTGGAGGGGGCCATGTCGCAGCTCGGTGGAGCCGTGGGGAGGGCACAGATGGGAAAGGGCTTCCTAAGCCCTACAGCCTGGCAAATGAGCACCGCGCCAGCCCTCGTTAGTCCCTGGCTTAACTCTGAAAGAGCCAGGGCAGCATGGGGCCTGCAGTGGGACAACAAGTCCTAAATAAATGGGGGATTAGAGGTTCCTGGGGGAAGTTCCTGGAGACAGTGGGAGGGCAGAGAGCTGGCGCCAGCCAGACCACCCGGCACAGCTGTGTGAGCAAGAGCCTCAGTTTGCTATCTGAAGAATGGGCCATATACATTCAGGGCTGCTGCACCAGATGAGGCAAGGAATGAAGAGGATTGCTAGCACACAGTAGGCCCTTCACAGATGTGGGACTTCTTCCAAGCAAAATGTGAAGGGCTCTTCCTGGGTCCAGTGCCCAGGGAAAGCAGCTCGGGACAGGAGGAAAAGGAGTGGGGATCCAAATGTCTTTATCATCATGTCCCACACTAGGAGAGGTATAGGGGATGGCAGAGCCCATAGTGGACGTACCCCCATCATCTGTTTAACAGACGAGGATGCTGAGGTCAAAGAAGCCACATGGTCCAGATGTTCACATGCAGGTCAGCAGTCCCCCAGGACTTTGCCAGCTGAGAGGTTTATTCAGGGCCACCTGCCTGGTGGAAAAGGCAGATGACTTCACAGGCACAACAGTATTCATCCCCTTTGGGGGCCAGGACAATAGCAGAAACCTCACCGCCACCCCCACCTCCTCCTGGTCTCCTTCTGGTGTATTTTCCCACAAATCCAGGCAGTTTCCCTAGCTAAAGTCTGTGATCATATCCTCTCGGTGCCTAAAGCCATTCTGTGATCCTACACCTGGACAGGGGGACACCAAAGAGGATGTAGGAGGTGAAGGACAGCTGATCTCAGATAGAGGGACCTCAGTGAGGGATGACCTAAATAATTGTATGTATGCACGTACTAAAAACATTGTTATTCGCCTGAAAACGGAACAATACAGCTTGTATCTGCTAAACTGGGCAGCCTGTGTCTAATGCCTTTAGAGAAAAAGACAGGGGTCTTGAGTTGGCCCCAAGCTCATCCCAGCCTTCAGCTGGACTCTCAACTTGAAAATCTCAAACTTTTTTTTCCCCTCTGGGAAGACATTGTCCTTTCCATAGCAACCCTCTTGCTATCTCCTATTTCTCCCTCTGCCACTGGTGCTTGGTCCGACCCATCCTTTAGGCCTCTCGTCATCCTTACTTCTTCCCGGAAGCCTCCAGGCTTCTCCTGCCCTGGTACCTCCATTGGGTCCCATGGTGCCCGAAGAGGTTTCCTATGTCTGTCTTGTTTACTTGGTAAACAGTAGGAAGTCTACAAGCAGCCCCTGGCACTTTGTCTGCCAACAGTTTGTCTTACTTCAGCCAAATCTATATCTACAACCCCCCCCCCCAATTGGAGACTCATCTCCTCCAGGTCTTCCTTGGGCCCCAGAATTTTCCCAGCTTTTTTTTTCCTCAGCCACCATCTAGGGCAGCAAGCCATTTTCTCATGCCATAAGCTTAGCAACCTTCCTCCCTCGGATTCCCCTCCTGTGAACCCAATTGCTGAGCATGGTGCTCTGTAGCTGGTGGTCCTCAATGAACCCTGGTAAGCGTGGAGGATGCCCACCAAGAGCTGGCAACCAAAATCCTAAGCCTTTCCAAAGGCATTCTATAGGCCTTAAAGGAGTCAGTGAGCTCCCCCTCCCCCTTAAAAATCTGGTGTGTTTTTGGAGCCCTGTGCACTCTGTATACCTACAAGTGAGTCATCTGTAGTTCCCACGTCATAAACTAGGAAACTAGGAAAGTGGAGAAATTTGTTGCTCAAGGCTCAGACCAACAGGATCCGTCCTACTCCAGGGTCTCTGCACTTATGAGATCTCTAGCTGGAATATTTCCAGTGGAGTTTCTGGTGGGGTGCAGACCTTTACCCAGCACCAAGAACAGGCGGCTCAGGGCTGGAGATTCTCAGTGGTTAAGAGTATTTTTGCAGAGGACTGGAGTTCAGTTCCCAGCACATATGTCTGGCTCACAGCCACTGGTAGTGCAGCTCCAGGAACTCTGACACCTTCTTCTAGCCTCCCAGGGCACTGCTGGAAGCCTGCAGGCTTCCCTGGTGACTCACTTTGACACTTGGATTAGCAGAAGCTACCCATTATGACCCCAGGCTTCCGCAGGCCTCACAATCTTCGGCCCTCATCCTCTTGGAATGCCATTCCTGGACTCCCACAGAAGGCTGGTGCAGGCCGAGGGGATGAAAGTCCACATTATAGCCAATGCTACCCTCAAGACAGGTTAAGTGTCTTCCTGGATCCTTCCAGCCCTCCTGCATCTCCAGCTGCATGTGTCTGCATGCATAACCAAGAGAAACCGGTAGAAGACCACCTAGCATCTGACAGGCACCATCAAAGACAGGCGATGCAATTGCCCATCACCCAGGTATCTGTTCGGTTGCCACCTCCTCAAAGAGCCCTTTCCCGGCCATTTTGTACCACCCCATCGTCCTCCAACCCCTCTCCACCGCTAGTCTACGGCTGTCCCATTACCCTGTTCCATCCGATCCAAGTTGCCATCTGAGATCCCGAGGGAGTCACTTTGGGACTCACTGTCCCTCTCCTCCACTGGGCTGCTGTTTTCATGACTGTTCTCCACATCTCTCCAGTGTCTCAGGTGGTGTCTTGGCGTCTAACTGTTGTAGAGAAGCTGTGTCCACTCCTTGCTGGTGGGCCATGTAGGAGAGTGGAGTGGCGGGTGTGAGCTTTTTACAAAGTCATCTTCAAAGCCAATGCTCTGGGAAGGGCAGGAGGGTGGGCTTTGTAACAGGGCTCTGTTCCAAGGCAAGAACTTCAGGAAGTCCAAGCTGAATGGGTAAGAAAGAGAACTTCCAGAATATTTATTTTCAGCTTAGATTTGAACTAAGAAAGCCACTGAGGGTTTCTTTATTTATTTCTACTGCCCACGCCCTCCTGCTGGGGATTCTAAGTCACTCCTCAAGGAACAACTACTTCAGATTCCTTCACATAAGTTCAGCCCTCAGTCTGTGCCAAGAAATCGATCCATAACTGCAGCTTCAGGTAAAGGAGATGTGCACACATAAGACTGGGAAAGTCAGCTCTCAGAGCAGGCACGGGCCCCTGTCTGCTCTCTGGGGGAGCAGGGAGAGCATGCCCAGGCCCCCGTCTAGCTAGTGTCCTTGTTCTTGGAATCCTGGTTTAAGACTGTGTGAGGGCTGGGCAGATGACTCAGCAGTTAGGAGCACTTATTGCTCTTGCAGAGGACCCGGGGATCAGTTCCTAGCACATACACGGAGGCTTGGAGTGGAATGGAACTCCATTTCCAGGGAACATGACACCCTCTCTCTGTCCTCTGAAGGCAGCAAACACACTCAGTACACAGAATACACTCACAAAATAAAATAAATCTCAGGACTCTGTGAACCTTCCCAGACTCCAGTCTCTTCAGCTAGGACTGGACAGACCGTGAAAGCCTGCGATTATGAATGAGCGAGGTCAGGCCCACTCGGCATACATTGCTTCAGCCTCACAGGTAAACTGACTGGAGGAACAACTAGGGCTTGCAATTAAGCATGGACCCTTTGGGGCACCAGAACCACAGTTAAGAGTTGACTGGGAGGGACTAAGATTATGGTATAGGATACTAGATCCAGGTGCCTAATTCACTCTTTTTAAAAATATGATACACCAAATGTGAGGGCTCATGCCTTTCATCCCAGGCAGAGATAGGCATATCCCTGAGACATTGTGGAAATCCAAGTTCAAAGACAGCCTGGTGTTCAGAGCAAGTTCTAGGTCAGCTAGGACTATACAGAGAAACCCTGTCTCAAAAAAAAAAATTACACCAGGAACAAATCTAGGGACTTACATGTGGTAAACATAGCTCTAAGACCAAATGAAACTCCTTGCTTCAGAGTATTTAATTATACCTTTTGGGTTTATTTATTCATTTTTGAGGCAGAGCCTTATACTGTAGCCCAGATTGGCCTAGAATTCTCTTTGTAGCCAGGCAGTGGGGATGCACACCTTTAATCCCAGCACTCGGGAGGCAGAGACAGGTGGATCTCTGAGTTTAAGGCCAGTCTGGTCTACACAGTGAGTTCCGGGACTGTCAGAGCTACAAGAAGAAACCCTGTCTTGAAAAACCAAAGGGAAAAAAAAGAATTCACTTTGGAGCCCAGGTTGTCCTCAAACATGGCATTTTTCCTGCCTCAGCTTCCTGAGCACTGAGATTACAGGTATAACTAAACCCAGCTCAGGCAGCCTAAATCTCTTGACAGGCTAGAAGAGCCCTCCTGTCAGCCTCCTCGAACACTTGACATAGAGAAGGAAGCGATTTGGATATGTGGCCTGACAAGGGTTCAGAGGGGTGGACATTCCAACTCTGGCACTATGTGATACTAAACAAGATCACCCACCTTCTCTGAGCTCTGGTGACTATATGTGTACAGTTTGCCATTCCGTCCCAGCCTGTACAACCTCTCGGTCTGTTAAGATGGATATTTTAGATGGAAGAGTATTTTGAAAAGCATTCAGTGTTTGACAAATAAAAGGAGGGTTTATTTATTTATTTTTAATGAAAAGACCCCTGCAATTCTTTCACAATAGTCCTTTAAAGCATTAAGTCAGGCAATACAACATTAACTCAAGTTCTGGCTTGTGGTTTCTATGAATTTGAGCACACGAGTTAACTTCTGGCACTGCCAGAGGTTTGCTTTTTCTTCTACAGCACCTAAAAGTCCTAGGGAAAAGGAGGGGTTAAGAGGATGCTGCAAGATACAAAATAGACAACATGAGGAGAAACCCACCAGCACCCTAAATCCCTGAGCAACCAGTGTGGGAAGTCCAACGCTTGACTATGAACTGGCTTGGGTACCTGTCCCCCCTTCCACACCCGACAAGCAGCCCCATAGATCTTAGCCCACCCCAGGTAGATGGTGACTCAAGTTGCAGCAGAGACTGGTCCCTCTGTCTCTGTTGCCATGGTGCTGCAGCACAAGCTGGCCAATCAGGAAAGAGACCCATATCTGAGCCTGTGTTAAAGCTAGAGCAGGATGTCTTAGCCAATGGGAAAGGCGGCAGAGTGGAGCCACCATGGAAACCTCAGCAGCAGGTTCAAACCATGTTTTCATGTCTTATTTGCAGGGGCAGGGAAGGGAAGCAGGCTGGGTTTTAAGCATCTACCTGCCCCCTTTTCCCCAAAGTTCACCTTACATTTCCAGAAAGACATTCAGGAGCATAGCAACGGTACATGGTATCTTCCAAGAGTCAGAAATGACTCTGTCTTAGCAGGACAATGCTTTAGATATCCCCTTGTCACTTCCCCTCACCCCAGATGCTCAGCACCACCTGTGTCTATGACCTTAGCTTGTCCCCCACGGTTCTTCCCAGCTCCATCTGTCCTAGGAAGAGGCTGTGTGGGTTACAGAAAGATCCCCGGCCCCAAATAAGAAAAGGAACACTGGACTCACTCCCAAAGGCTGCTCTTTGAGCAAACTGCTCAGCCTCTCTTCCTATGGGCAGGGGGTGCAGGAGGACAGAGACAAGGGTCTGATCCAGATGTCAGCTCACTCTGTAAGATTAGCAGAGAGAGCAAATGGGCTCCTGAGGTCACATTCTAGACTTAATGCTTTTTCTCCTTTATGTTCTGGTCGAAATCTATAGGAAACAGCTTCCCAAGGAACAGTCCCATACATAGTGACAGTGGACACAAACAAGGCTGGAGGGTCTATTATGCCTGTTAAGTTTCCAGGTTAAGTGGGCCATTCATTCTAGAGCGCATGCCCAGAGTGGTGAAGCTGCCTCTTAAAGTCACACAGTTTATTTGAATGACCCAAGCCACGACCTAAGCCCGTCTGTTTGCCTGCGTCACATAACCTTCGTAAGGAGGCCCTTCTCCCTATGCAAGCAACCAGGGTGCTATACATCCTAACACCTTTCATTTTTCAAACATGCATTTTATAACAATTGCAGGGGAAAGCATGTCTCAGGCTTTGCCCACTCCCTTCTGGTTTTTACTCTGTTGCCTGGCAACAGTTCTATCCAGAAACCTGGGAATCATCGTCGGCCACCCTCTAAACCTCAGCCTTCCTAGATTACGTTTGCTCAGTCAAGACCATTTTATCTCCTAAGTGTTCCTTTACTTAGGACCATGCACTCATCTTTTCCTCCACTGCTTCATGAGCCCAGGGCTCCATTCTGTAGTTCATGAACAACTAGACATTGACTTCCTGCAGGCTTCAGCCTTTTATGCTTGCCATCCTACCTTCAACTGCCATCTCCTATAACCACAGTCCAGAAAAATCTTGACATGGCAAATCTGATCATGCCCTCTGCTGCTTACTCCTGAGGGTAAAAGTGAAGATCTTTAGCCTCTCTGAAGTGCATCTCTCCTCCCGTCCTGCCCTCCCCAACTTCATCCTGCCCTGTGCATGGTCTTCTCTGCCTGGAATCTTCTCCACCACAACCCTATTCCTATAACTAATCCTACTTTCCCTGCAGCCCTCAATTCAGTGGTTAGTTACTTCTCTAAGGAGTTTTCCTGAGCTCTATGGCCAGGTTAATTTGTCGTATGGTAGGTTCTCCTGGCACCATGTCTTGTGATATATTGTTTATGATCTAATAAAGCCACCCAAGATTAGAATGTAAAGCCAACCACAGCCGTAGAAGCTGGGAAGTGGTGACACACCTTTATTTCCAGAACTCAGGAGACAGAGGCAGATGGATCTCTGTGAGTTCAAGGTTACCCAGGGCTACATGAGAGTGATTAAGTCTAAAAGAGTAACAGAGCTCACGCCTTTAAACCCACCACTAGAAAGGTAGACAGGAGCAGGGCATTCAGTTTTCAGTCTTAGGAATTAGCCTCTAGCCACGATGAAGAGAGCATTGCAATCTAGGCAGTCTGAGGAGCAGTGCAGTTTGAAGATGCAATCTGAGGTCCTGTGGATCGCTCCTTCAGTCTGAGCATTGGTAGAGGTGAGAACTCTCTAGTGGCTGGCTGCTTTGCTTCTCTGATCTTCAGCTTGAACCCCAAAATCTGTCCCTGGGTTTTTATTATTCATGCTACCATGTCTCCCTTTCTTTTATTTTTTTAAATAAGTTACTTGTTTTTTTTATGTGGGTGGGTATTTTGCCTGCATGTATATCTGTGTACAGTGTGCATGATGATTCCAGGGGAGCCCAGAAAAGGGCTTCAGATCCCCTGGGACTGGAATAACAAACCGTTGTGAGCTGCAATGTGGGGGCTGGGAATGAAGCCCCTTCTGGAAGAGCAGCCGGTGCTCTTAACTGCTGACTCATTTCTCCAGTCTGTACCTCCCATTTTAAAATTATTATTATTGTTATTACTATTACTATTATTAGTTTTTTTTGAGACAAGGTTTTTCTGTGCAGCTTTGGCTGACCTGGAACTCACTATGTAGACCAGGCTGGCCTCAAACTCATAAGAGATCTGCCTGCCTCTGTCTAGGAAGTGCTGGAATTTGCTACCACTTCCTGGCTTCCTATGCCCCCCACCCTTTTTTTTTTTTGAGACAGGACTTCTCTGTGTAACAGCCTTTGCTGTCTTGGAACTGGCTCTGTACACCAGGCTGGCCTCTTGAACTCACTGAGATCCTCCTGCCTCTGTCTCCCAAGTGCTGGAATTAAAGGTGCTCATCACCACTGCCCAGATTCTACCTCCCATTTTAAGTAGCAAAAAATCTATTTGCTCTAGATCACACAGGTAATAAGTGGTGAAATTGGTGTTAAGATACAGGTCTGTCTGACTCTGAGGTCACCACCCTTAATCAGTCCCCACAAGTCTGAGTGGTGCCTAAGCGTTGGCAGGGCAGGAGTAGCCCATTCAACTGCTGACCACTCATCTGTCAGACACTTACTGTAAATCAGTTGATTTGTTTTTTTTTTTTTTGTAAATTTTTGTTTGTTTCTTTTGAGACAAGGTTTCACTATGTAGGTCAGGCTGGCCTGGAACTCAGAGATTCACCTACTTCAGCCTCAACAGGGCAGGGATTAGAGCCACCATGTTTAGCTGTCACAGCTGAAATGTTCCTGTCTGAGACTGCCTCGCTGGTTATAACAAGAGCATGTACGTCTCTCTTCCTCATGGCAGTCCATCAATAATTTACAGACAGTTCTTGCATTTCCCTTGTGTAGAATCCTCTCCAGGGGCCTGCAGAGCAGAGGGAGTTAGGTATCTGGCAAACTAGCAAATATGTATTCTCATCCCAGCTCAGCCACTTTCCACAGCCAGCAAATTTCAAAGGAGAACTAAGTAGGTGATTTTGACAAGCAAGGGCACAAAATCATCAATCTTGTCACCCTGGTTTCATAAAAGAAAGGGCAGGCTGACACAGAAAAAAATGTAGGACAGACAATCTCAGAATTAATTTAGCTTTGTAAAAAGTCCCCATGTTGTCCCCGTTGTTCTCATTTCGCTGTGTCCCAGTGTGGACTCTGTCGGAGACTGGCCTAGGTCTATAGAACCTGTGCTCTAACCTAGTAAAGAATGTGTCATCCGCTGAAACCAGAACACAGAGCTCCAGGAGGGTTCATCCTTACCCTGATTCAAGAAGGAAGGGAAAGCAAATGTGTCTGGCACACAGACAGGAGGCCAGACAGACTTTGTCACGCTGCGGCTTCATGTCTACCTTTGAGCTCTGTTTGATGGGTCAAAGCCTTTCTCTCCTTTATAATGCCATGGATGCCCTGTGAACACCCAAGTCCAAATTCCAGCAAGCAGAGCCTACTGGAGGTCAAGCTAGCTCTTCCAGCTTCATGACCTGATGCCAATGAAAAACGTGAGTTACTTGTGCAAGGACAATAAATTATTGCCCGGAAGGATTTTTGGCCTTGAGCTTTCTCACCATTCTATTCATTCACGTATTCATTCATTATTTACCATTTAGCACAGTGCAGAAATGCTGTACCGGCAAAGGGAAGGAATGGTTTGGCCTCTGTTCCCATGGAGTTCAGTCTGTTACAGTCAGTCAGTTCAAATGGAGAGAAGAGTATGAGTCTGTGGCTGGTAAGTGCTACAGCAGAGCACAGAGCACAGCTCTAGTACGATGGTTAACACGGATTGCCGAGCTACAGGGTGCAGAATCACTCAAAAGAGGGCCTCTGGGCATGTGGACGAGGGTTATCTATTGAGGTTAACTGGGGTAGGAAAGACCTATGCTATGCACGGGCAGTGCCGTTCCAGGGGCTGGGATCTCAGTCTAGACAGACAAGAGACAGAAAGCCGATCACCAGCCTTCTCTGCTCTCTACTTCCTGATTGTGACCCCAAGCCCCTGCTGCCATGGCTGCCCTGCCAGGAGCTGAGAAAACACTCCTTTTCCTATGGAGGGAAGTTGCTCTGTCAGGTGTTTCGTCACAGCGATAAGATTTGTATTCTTTTTTTTATTTTATTGTTTGGTTTTTATGAGACAGAGTTTCTCTGTATTGTTTTGGAGGCTGTCGGTCCAGACCGGCCTCGAACTCACAGAGATCCGCCTGCCTCTGCCTCCCGAGTGCTGGGATTAAAGGTGTGCGCCACCATCGCCCAGCAAGATTTGTATAAAGTGAGAAGACTTCTCCTAGCCGTCGGATTGGAAAGTTGAAACTATAATGATCTCGAGTTGAGATGGAAGGAGGGAGGGGCATTAAGTCGGTGAAGAAGGAAAGGAGCCTTCCGGGGTTAGGGAGAGCCAGCCCGAATCACACAGAGCTGCGGTGAGCAGTGTGACTGCAGAGGCTGAGCCACATGGGATGACACTTACTCTGAGGCTAAGAGGAGACCCGAGGTTTACTTGCTAGTTAAAGAGTTTGATCCTTTTGTTAAGTGGATTGGGGTCTGCACCATGAAAAATGGTAAAATGTACATGTTATTATTACTCCAAAACAGGAAAAAAATAGTTGCCTCTTTAAGAAAAACCAAGTGCTGGAGAGATGGCTCAATGATTAAAAGGACCTGGATTTGATTCCCAGCATCTGCATGGTGGCTCACAACCATCTGTAACTCTGGTTCCAGAGGATCTGATGCCCTCTTCGGATCTCCAAAGGCACCAGGCATGCATGTGTTGCACAGACATACACACAGACAAAACATTCATACACATGAATAAGTCTAGAAGCAGCTTGAAGAGTAAGTTAAAACATGCTGACAATAATGCTGCTAACGATTTTTTTTTTTTTTTGGTTTTAAGAGACAGGGTTTCTCAGTATTGGAGGCTGTCGGTCCAGCCTGGCCTCGAACTCAGAGATCCGCCAGCCTCTGCCTCCCGAGTGCTGGGATTAAAGGCGTGCGCCACCACCACCCAGCTCTACCAACGATTTTAAAATGGTAATAGAATTGGGTGTGATGAGCCGGGCGTTGGTGGCGCACGCCTTTAATCCCAGCACTCGGGAGGCAGAGGCAGGCGGATCTCTGTGAGTTCGAGACCAGCCTGGACTACCGAGCGAGTTCCAGGACAGCCTCCAAAGCCACAGAGTCGAAAAACCAAAAAAAAAAAAAAAAAAAAAAAAAAAAAAAGAATTGGGTGTGATGGCTCATGCCTGTAGTTCCAGCACTTGGGAGACTGAGGAAAAATAGAGTACAAAGCCAGCCTGGGTTACACAGCAGAATGCTGTCTCACAACCACAAACAACAATAATCATAATGGAGTTAACATTACCTAGCACCCCACCATATCCAATGTACTGCTGTAAGCACTCTCCTCATTCATTCTTTGATCTTCATATCACCTCTAGGAGGTAGGCACTGCTATTATCCTATGTTATAGTTAACAAAACTGAAGCTCCAAGAAGTTAAACCTGTCTAAATGCAAGACAAAGGATATGTGTGTTCTTAGTAAAGTCCCTGATTGTTTCTTAGTAAAGTCTCTGATTGTTTTTTCCTAATTAATCAATTAATTAATTGACTCTGGTGTTAGAGATCGAGCTCAGGTCCTCATACAAGTGAGGCAAGTGCTCTACAGTCCCAGTCCAAATGAGCGCCCCTTAATGACAGGGCAGTCTGTCCTTTTAGAGACACTGGCCTAGGGTAGACTTCACTTGTAACTTAGGCTCCTTTGTTTTGTTTTGTTTTGTTTTGTTTTGTTTTGTTTTGTTTTGTTTTGAGACAAGGTTTCTCTGTGTAGCCCTAACTGTCCTGGAACTCACTCTGTAGACCACACTAGCCTTGAACTCGCAGAGATTTTCCTCCTGGGATTAAAGTCAAGTGCCACCAGATCCCTGCTCCCTGCCCCCCTCTTAGGCTCTTTTTTAATAAAAAATTTGTTTGTTGTTATCTGTGTGTGAAAAAGTCAGTCATGGCATGCAAGTGGTGGTCTGAAGACAACGGTTAGGAGTTGGCGCTCGCCCTGGGCCCTGTTGAGGGAAGGTTTCTTCTAGTTTCTGCTGCATTGTGTAATCCAGATCAATGGTCTGCAAGCTTCCAGGTGGTTCGCCAGTCTTCATCTCCCATCATCTCGCTGTAGGAACGCTAGGATTCCAGATGCATGCCTTTGCAACTAGCAATGCAAAGGGACCGGTTTGGTTGGGTTGCGTGGATGAAGGTAAGGATGCTGAAGAAAGGTCGGTTACAATATGATTTCGCTAATGGATCAGATGAGGGGGTTGAGGGAAGGGAAATGTAGGATAATACCAAGGCTTTCTGCCTGAGTAACTGGGTAGATGATGGTATGGTTACTAAATCAGGCAAGACTGTGGGAGGAGCAGGCTTCAGGGGAGCTGGGGGCGGGGCGCATAGCTAAATCAAGAGCTGTGCTGTAACACACACCAAGTCTGCTGTTCCTCCGAGATCTCTAGTGAAGGGCCAAGGAAGCACTGAGCACAGGAGGTAAGTGGGAAAGGTGCTCATGGTACCCGGGGGATGGAAGTTTGGGTCCTGCTGTGTACTGACTATGTAGAGAGGCAATCAGGGCGTGAGAACGAAGGAGGAAGACTAGAGACTCAGCCTGGCCCAGCTCCAGTGACCAGCCCCAACCTCAGACAAGCTGGTCCCCTGCTCAGGACCCTCAGTTTTCCCTCTATAGATAAAGCAATGGCCAGTGAGGTCATTCTGCAATGCTTCCAAGGACTGACAGTCACTTGCCAGACAGGAAGAGACCAAAGCTCACAGTCACTGGCAACAAGTGAAACCCAAAATACACAGAACACAGCCCCCAAGTCCTCCTTCCAGAGTAAAGGGCTGTGTGGGCAAGGTCGTGGGGACCTGGAATAGAATCCAAACTCTTAACACTTGCCAGTGAGGTGCCCGTGATTCTTGGTTACATACCTGTGAAGGGCGGCTGGTCACACCCACTGTGCCCCAGACCTGGTGCTGCACACCCGTAATCCCAGCAACGGGAGGCTGAGCCAGGAGGATTGTAAGATGGAGGCCATTCTCAGCTAGACAAAGACATTGTCTCAAAGTATGACAAAACAAGAATAATCAAACAACCGAACACCACGAACACACACACACACACACACACACACACACACACACACACACACACACACACACCACTGTGAGGACTGCTAATAGCGGTGTTCTGAAAGTTCAGCTCCAGGAGTAGTGCCTGTGACCCAGCTTCATGGAGCTTGCTTCCCTGACTCAGGAGAGGAAGGCCAAGGCGGCTCTACACTGTGGTCTGGCTGCAGGTCGGACCTCTGGGCTTCAGAACTGTGCCTTCCCCAAGTGAGGAGTCTGCACAGACTGACTAGGTCATCAACTAGAGCCTGAGCCATGGTCAAGGGAGGGGAGAAAGGAAAGGAGTCCACCTACTGACGTCAAAGGTGGACATGGCTGTAGTCTTGAACCCCTTTCCAGGCTTAGTTGAGGCAGTGATATGACAAAGGGAAATGCTTCCACATACAACAAATTGGACCAAGGTGTCTGAACCCACAGGTAGCCCTTGTCTCTGTGTCTCCTGGAATCTACCTACACCATCAGCCTGTCCCCCTGCCTACCATCAAACTAAAGGTTCTGCTATTAGGTCCCTGTTAGCGTGGCAACCCCAGCTGGGTACTTCCCCTCTGTCTTTATCCATCACAAGCTTTCAGTAGCCCAGCATGGAGGGTGAAGACACAACAGGCCAGAGGACGCTTGCTGAGTCCACACAGCTTCCGTCTCTTAAAGATACACATCTGTGTCTCCTGATGCTCATTGCCTCCTCCAGCCCTTCCCTTCCTCTCAACAGTAGCCCAGCATGGAGGGTGAGGACACAACAGGCCAGAGGACGCTTGCTGAGTCCACACAGCTTCCGTCTCTTAAAGATACACATCTGTGTCTCCTGATGCTCATTGCCTCCTCCAGCCCTTCCCTTCCTCTCATCTGGACCCACTAAGATTCTCTCCAGAACTTTTCTGCCCTCTCCATTTCTGCTCTTAGCCAGCTCTGCCAGCCACCAGGGTCCCAGGAAAATGCCCAGAAGTCACCCTTCAGCCCCAGTGTAGCTTGAGGTCCTACCCAACCTCACAGCCTCTCTAGCCTTTGGGACACTTTCCCCATCTATATTTCACAACTATAACAACAGTTACTGAGTGTTGTGTTGTTGTCTAATGCCCTTATCGCTCCTGTATCTATACAGTGCTGTGCACAAATGGTGTTGGGTATACATAAACACACACATTAGAAAATGGTGCTTTTCTGAGCCGGGCAGTGGTGGCTCATGCCTTTAATCCCAGCCCTCGGGAGGCAAAGGCAGGTGGATCTCTGTGACTTTGAGGCCAGCCTGGTCTACAAGAGCTAGTTCCAGGACAGCTTCCAAAGCCACAGAGAAACCCTGTCTCGAGCCACCCCCCCCCCAAAAAAAAAAGAAAATGGTGTTTTTGTTTTGTTTTGTTTTTTGTTTTTAACCAATCTTCCCATTTTTCCTGTGTGTGTAAAGGAACACTTTAAGACTGCCAAGTGGTTGCTCCCATCCATTTGGTGACCTTTCCATGGGAGCCACAGTCCAGTTGCAGTAGCTGGGTGAGCATCCCAGGCTTCAGCAGGGAACTCTCGGGTTAGCATAGAGAGCGCCGGCTCAACAGCAGACCAGCTGCTGCTCAGTGAACTCAGGAGCTGGCAGAGTCTATTGGTGCTGAGCAGCAGTGAACTCAGAAGCCAGCAGAGTCCATTGGTCCTGAAATTCTTCCTTACTCACAGCCCATTCAGTACTGGGCTCTTTTTCTCTTCCGACCCCTCAGTTTCTCTGTAAAGTAGAGGTCAGACATTGCCTCCATGGACATTCACAAGTTGTGCTTTTCTGGGAACCACTGATGAGCTCTGTGTCCCCTGCTGTTGTGGAGAGCAATGGGAAGAAAGGTGACACTAGATACCCTCTAAGAGGCTAGTAGTGGTCAGCCCTAGGATCAGTCACCACCGGGAGACAGGGCTCCCAGGAAGCTGCCTGGATCTGGTTTGTGAAGGTCTCAGGAGAGAAACAGTCAACAGGAGAAGCTTCTATAGCAGGGGAAAACTTGTGCACAGCCACGACAGGATTCCTGCAGGATATAAGATGTACTCACAGGGTTCTCAGTGGCATCAGTGGCCCAAGTTGCCAGCAGAATCTTGCCTAGGTCCTCTTCTGGCTCACGATGCTCACACACCATTTTATCCTGGAAGCCACTTCAAGGACGGTAAAGCTAGCTCCCTTCCTCTTTCACTGGAGATGTCAATGACAACACTGTGAAGACTTCTCTCTCAGTCGCGCTAGGAATCAAGAACAATGCCACGTGGATCCCTCTCTGTGTGTACTACAGGAAACTGTTGAGATGTACGTGCTGATGAGAGGCTGGCCATCCAATGTGCGGACTGTGGGTGAACCAGCCAATAAACACACAATAAACCAGTAAACCTCTGCAGAGAGAGGTTGACTTTGAATCTGCAAGAGACAGGCTTGTAGTGACAGTCAATTCTCTCAGAGTCTAAATCCAAAACTCATTTAAGTAATCAGTTATCGGGGTGCTTCAAAAGGATGCAGACTCAGAGAGCCCAAGGTATGTGTGGAGGAATGCACACACCCAGCCCCTACAATCATGATTCCCCAAACCAGGCTGGCTCCCAGTGGTGGCAGCCACCCTCCTGGTCCCTGCACAAGACAGATATTGAGGAGGTGAACAGACTTTCCTCTAGTCTCATAAGAATGGTTCCCTCTTTCACTTCTGCTTTGAGGTGCGACACATCCTGTGCGTCAAGTGCCTCTGTTCTCTCAGCGCCAACTGCCCACAACAGTCTGTGTGGTACCCAAGAGTAAGAGGGACTGGAGACATGGCTCTGACCACAGTGCAAAGGGCCCAGGCCCCAAGCCGTTCTGTCCTCCCCAGGAGGCTGTTGGCCATTGAGAGCCTCCCCAGGGCTTTTCCTTCTCCTTTGCCTGTCTCTCATCCTCTCTAGTGAGAAGAATCCTGGAGATTTTTCTTTTCTGCCATCTGTGCTCAGTTGCCCCAGGAAATTTATTTCCTTTGCGGAGACTTGGATTCCCCTGGGAGTGAAGGTCCTGTCGTCCTGCTGCCTCCATGGTGTCGTCATTTGGCTGTAGCAGGCCTCAGGCCCACGCATCTCGGGCTCAGGACACAGGCAGCTCACGCTGTTCTCTTTCTTCTGATTTCCTCCTTTTTTCTGTTTCTTCTGTCCTTTCCCAACCTTCAGGCTGGCTGGTGGCATTTGAGGTTCTTTGTGCCCTTGCCAGGCACATTAAAAATGGAACATGTTGCTTCCACGAAGGGCATATGCACAGTATCTCCTTAAAATTTAAATTTATGGGCTTGGGTAAGGGGTGCAACTCAGTAGTAGGGTGTCTGTTTAACATGTGTGAGGCCCCAGGTTCAAACCTCAACACTGTAAAAAATGAAATCAATAAAGCAGAAACTAGGAAAACAATACAAAAATACAACGAAGAGTTGGTTCGTTGAGAAAATCAACAAGATAGACAAACCTTTATCCAAACTTACCAAACAACAGAGTGTGAACATGCAAATTAACAAAATCAGAAATGAGAAGGGGGACTGATAAATACTTTCAGCAAAGTGGCAGGATACAAGATCAACTCAAGAAAATCATTAGCCCTACTATATACAGACGATAAAAGGGCTAAGAAAGAAATCAGAGAAACATAGCCCTTTACAATAACCACAAACAACATAAAATACCTTGGGGTAACACTAACCAAACAAGTGAAAGACCTGTATTGCAAGAACTTTGAGTCTTTAAAGACAGAAATTAAAGAAGACACCAGAAGATGGAAAGATCTCCCATGCTCTTGGATAGGTAGGATCTACATAGTAAAAATGGCAATCTTACTGAAAGCAATATACAGATTTAATGCAATCCCCCATTAAAATCCCAGCACAATTCTTCAAGACCTTGAAAGAACAATAATCAACTTTATATGAAAAAACAAAACATCCAGGATAGTTCAACAAGGCAACATCTGGAGGCATCACCATCCCTGACTTCAAGCTCTATTACAGAGCTATAGTCCTGAAAACAGCTTGGTATTGGCACAAAAATAGACAGATAGACCAATGGAATTGAACTGAGTACCTCGACATTAACCCATACACGTACGAACACCTGATCTTTGACAAAGAAGCTAAAAATATACAATGGAAAAAAGAAAGCATCTTCAACAAATGGTGCTGGCGTAACTGGATATTGGCATGTAGAAGACTGCAGATAGATCTACATCTATTGCCATGCACAAAACTTAAATCCAAATGGATCAAAGACCTCAACATAAATCCAGCCACACTGAACCTGTTAGAAGAGAAAGTGGGAGGCACCCTTGAACGAATTGGTACAGGAGAGTGCTTCCTGAACATAACACCAGTAGCACAGACACTGAGACTGACAATTAATAAATGGGACCTCCTGAAACTGAGAAGCTTCTGTAAGGCAAAGGGCACAGTCAGCAAGACAAAAAGGCAACCCACAGATTGGGAAAAGATATTCACTAACCCCACACCTGACAGAGGGTTGATATCCAAAATTTACAAAGAACTCAAGAAGCAAGTCTCCAAAACACCAAAGATTCCAATCAAAAAGTGGGGTACAGAACTAAATAGAGAATTCTCAGTAGAGGAGTCTAAAATGGCTGAGAGACACTTGAGAAAGTGCTCAACATCCTTAGCCACTGGGGAAATGCTAGTCAAAACAACTCTGAGATGCCATCTTACTCCTGTTAGAATGGCTAAATCAAAAACACCAATGACAGTTTATGCTGGAGAGGATGTGGAGAAAGGGGAACACTCATCCACTGCTGGTGGGAGTGCTGATTTGCACAGCCACTTTAGAAATCAGTATAAAGATTCCTCAGGAAAATGGGAATCAGTCTACCAAAAGACCCAGCAACTCCACTCTTAGGCACATACCCAAAAGATGCACATTCATACAACAAGGATATCTGTTCCACTATGTTCATAGTAGCATTATTTGTAATAGCCAGAACCTAGAAGCAACATAGATGCCCCTCAACTGAAGAGTGGATAGAGAAAATGTGGTATATTTACACAATGGAGTACTATTCAGCAGAAAAAAACAATGGAATATTGAAATTTGCAGGCAAATAGATGGCACTAGAAGAAACCATCCTGAGTGAGGTAACCCAGTCACAAAAAGAGAAACATGGTATGGATTTTAGACATGAATCAGGGGAGTGCCAGCATACAATCCCACTGCCAGAGAGTCTGGGAGACTGAACCTTCATCTAGCAACTAATGAAAGCAGAGGCAGATACCCACAGACAAACACTGAACTGAACTCCTGGAATCCAGTGTCAGAAAGAGAGAACTGATGGGCAAAGGAGTTAAGACTGGGCTGGTTTAACCCACAGAAACAGTTGACCTGAACAAGGGGGAGCTCTTGGACCTCAGATTGATGGCTGTGTGGAAAGCATGGGCCTGACCCAGACCCCCTGAAAGTGGGTGTCAGTGAGGAGGCCTAGGTAATCTATGGGGCCTTGGGTAGTATTTATCCCTGGCGTACAAATGGACTTTGGCTGCCCATCCCACAATATGGGAGGCTCTCTCAGCCTGGACTCTTGTGGGAGGGCCTAGGCCTTGCCTTGAATGAAATGACAGACTCTGGAGATCCACCATGGAGGGCCTCACCCTCCCTGGGGATCAGAGTGGAGATTGGGTGGGGTCTGGGGGACCTGGTGGGAAGGGCAGGGGAGGAGGGGAGGGAGAGGGAGCTGGGATTCACATGTGAAACAAGCTTGTTTCTAACTTAAATTAAAAAAAAGCAATTCCCCAAGCACCCTGCACCACCCAGGCAGCTAGACAAGACTGACTTCAAGGATCCTCACTAAGGCCTCTTTTGAAGGAGGCCAGAAGCTCATGATCCCAGCTCCAGATCTAATCCGTCCCATGGTGAACAGATGCTCAGGACTGCACAGGGAGCTGGCAGGAACATCAGGAGAGAGCAGCAGTGACATGAGCCACCCCACCTGGAGTTTTAGGACTCTGACAGAGGCGAGATGGTTTTAGGTTTGAGGCAATCCTGGGCTACAGAAGGACCCTGATTGATCAAACAATAAAACAGCCTGTGCATTGCTTCAGTCCTCACGGCCCTTGTCTCCTAGGTTCTCCCACCAATTCTCCCAGAGACAGGGAAGATTTGATTATTCCCATTTTGTCACCATGGAAACAAATGCAGATCAAATGGATGGGGTGGGGGAGGGGGGCAGCACAGATCACACAGTTAGGACGCAGAACGCTGAACCTGGGAGCAGGCTTTCTGGCTGCCTGAGGAGAAATGGGAGAGGCAACCCCCCTGCCAGTCCTGGCTACCACCCCAGAGTGTAGCTGAGATCCTCCCATCTGAGGCTAGGAACAGCAAAACCTGAGCGAGGAGTGAAGCCCAGCCTGGTGTAACCCCAGAGACAGGTTGGCTCAGGGTTCCCAGACAATGGGCTACTTGTCATCCCAGGATGCAGCCTGGAACTTAAAAACTCTACTCCCACCCCAAATCAATCATTGAAAGTGCAGGCTGGGCAGGGCAGGCTAGGAACCCCCTATATACCTTTTTCTGACTTCAGTTTTTTGGTTCATCTGGTGCCAGAGTGTTCTATCGCGATTGCCCTCACCTTCCCCTGTTCCTACTAAAAGAGATCTTTTGGGAAACTCACTGCTCCTTTCCACTCGTGTTACTGTGGCACTTTACCCAGTACAGACAGACGTTTTACAGTGCCCCAGTGGCTGTCCACCGTGTTCTCTTCAGCTTCCCAGTGCTGGCTGAATGATGAGTCCTAATTTGTCAAGTCCTTCCAGTGGAGGATACAAGGTAACGTGTTCTTTGCCCTCCAGTAGCTCTGGAAACACAAGCTTCAAGAACAAGGAATATGCAAGAAAAACACAGGCGCCGGGCCAGCATGTGAGCAGTGACCACCACCAAGGAGGGGTCTACACCGGCCCTGCCTGCAACTTGCTCTGTGGCTAGGATGCTCTCAGTCGCTCTGGCCTTGTGACCTGGCATGAGTGGTCACTATGAGGAGGTTTGGGGTTAGGGCTGCCATCAAGGAAGTACTTCACATCTAGAGGCAAGTAGCAGGCTTCTCTTCTACGGGGGAAGGCCCACTTATGTGAACCTTTGTTTTCACTTTTTAAAATCAGATCAAGATACTTGATTGTTTCTCCTCTTCCCTCTCTCTCCCTTCACACGCCCTGGTCTCTGATATGCAGCCCAGCCTGGCCTTGAATTCTTAGGTTCAAAGTCATCCTCCTGCCTCATCCTCCTGAGGAGCTGGGACTATAACCACATTTGTCTGTGCCCAGCTGGCTCTAGTCTTTCTGGTCTGCCTGGGACAGGGCTTCTGCCACTTTGTTACTCTTGTCTGTCCTTGGGGACTGAGGACACAGAGATTAGGAAGGGACAGGACATTTTGTCTTGAAAAGAGACTGTTTTCCCAAGACAGCACCCCATTATCCAATTCTAGACTGCAGGGAGGGGAAGGTGTAGAACAGCAGTCAGTAGGATTGGACAAACATCAAAAAGTGTTAGGAATTTTTTTCTCTCAGGATGCCATGGATTTAAAAATAAACAGAGTGTTTCTAAAAAAAAAAAACAAAAACAAATAAATAAATAAAGTAAGATACCCTGAAAAAAAAAAAGCGTTTTGTCTCATTGGAGACATTTGAGGGATATTGGATGGGAGGAACTGAGCTTGGGTCGGCAGAAGCACAGTGCTGATTCGAGGTTCCAGTGCCAACCGCTACAGACAGCACAGCTAGATGAGAAGGGAGCAGTCTGCAGTCTCATGGTCCCCTGCATTTCGTCCAGATTCACCTCCAGGTCAGGTTCCAGGAGAATTCTAGGCCTCAGAGGAAAAAGGTTTGCAAGGAATCACACAGACTCTCCCTATGTCCTGCTCTCATGGGTTGAGATTTTCTTCTTGGAAGAAACATGAGCCGATTCACCGGTAGCAGATGATTACTCACCCGCAGATTAGAGGATGGAGGTCAAATCTAAAGGCTGTAGGGCCTGGCTCTTGGCACACGCTCTTGGACAAGCACTCCTGGTGGGTTTAGAGTGTGAGGTTACAGCCTGAAGGCCAGGAGCTCCTAAAGCAGCTGCAGGCCCAGGGGAACAAGGGGGGGGCAGGGCAGTCACTGTCCACTCCCTGTCAGACTCTGTGTGGGGGACCCCAGCACACAGCAGCACGTCGAGGCCCCCACAGTGCAACGTGAAGGGTCAGGTCACACAGTCTCCAAAGCAGCCCAGCTTAGATCCCCTTCAGCTGTGTGGCCTCCACAGCCAGAGGCCTTTCACCTGTTCCCAGGCACGGGGCAAGCCCAGCTCACAGCACTCACTCAGGAAGTGGGTAACTGAAGAGAGCTGTAAATTGTTTCACCTTCTCTCCTGCTATTTTCTATCCACTTTAGCAATCCCTCACAGATTTCAATATATTTTGTTTTTAAATTTATTTGTGCATATATGTACACACACACACACACACATACAATGGATACATGAGTACAACGTGTGTGGATGTCAGAGAACTTTCTGGGGCTGGTTCTTTCAACAATATGGGTTTACATTGTCATGTTCAATGGCAAGCACCTTTAGCTACTGGGCTGTCTTGCTAGCCCCTCATTTCTTCTAATGCCGAGTTTATTCTTAAATATATATATATATATCCAGAGCTGGGGATGGAATCCAGGAATTTACACGTACTTGGCATGTGCTCTTCTACTGTTTTGGAACTCACTCTGTAGACCAGGCTGGCCTCAAACTCACAGAGATCCACCTGCCTCTGCCTCCTGAATGCTGGGATTAAAGGCGTGAGCCACCAACGCCCAGCCTGATGCTCTTTCCCACCGGGGCACCACACGCACATGATGCACACATATATACACAGGCAAAACACTCATACATGAAAAATAAATCTAAAAAAATATTTACATGCAGGATTAATTGCTGTTGATCAGAAGTTCCAGATGAGATATCTTGGAAGGGTACATGCAGAAGAGTTTGGTTGGCTTTTTTTTTTTTGTGACAGGATTTCTCTGAGTTAATAGCCCTAGTTGTCTTGGAACTTGCTCTGTAGACCAGGTTGGCCTCAAACTCACAGAGATCCTCCTGCATGTGCCTCCCAAGCGCTGGGATTAAAGTTGTGTACCACTATTGCCCAGCTTTTGTTCGTTTTTGTTTTGTTTTGCAGAAGAGTTGAGTTGGTTAAGAGCCTGGTCCCAGAGGTAGCTGTGGAGACAACCCACAGGGTAAGACAATGTCTTATCTTTGTGGTACTGTGCCTCAAACCCAAAGCCTAGTGCCTACTACATGTATTCTCTGAGTTGTATCTCCAGCACCACACCTAAGATTTCTGGAGTCTAGGTAGTCAAGAGAATTCTAAGTGGTAAGTACAACTGGAGTGAAATTGCTTGTTTATTTTTAAGATACTCATTTTAATTCTATGTATATGAGTGTTTTGTTTGCCTGTACATATGTGTGTAAGTGTTACAGCTCTGAGGGGAAAGGTATCCTGGCAGTTGGAAGCCAAGAAATACCAAAAAGTCATACCACACAACAAACCTCACACAAGAGATTTATTGGGAGGGAAGAACCCAGGAGGGTGGCTGCCTCAGCTCCGAAGGGCGGCTGCCTCAGCTCAGAAGGGCGGCTGCTTCTGCTAGGGAGAGAAGTAGCAGAGAACTGAACAGAAGACAGGGTCTATATTGTGTTTCTTGGTGGGGAGGGAGCTTTCCAGGTGGAGATTTTCAGGGTGGGGATTGGTGGGATTTCAAGTGCTAGGCTTTTTTTTTACTCTGCAGGGTGGAGTTAAGAGTGTTGTGAGAGTGGATCCTGGCAGTTGGAGGTCCTCAGGGGGAGGGCCTACAATGTGTATCCCATGTGTACCTGCTGCCACAAGAGGCCAGAAGAGGGAGCAGGATCCCTTGGACCTTGAATTACAGATGGTTGGAGTGTCCACATGTGTGCTGGGCACAGAACTGGGGCTCTTTGTAAGATCAGTTAAGCTCCTTACTGAGCTGCCTTTTCAGCCCCATTTGACTTTTGAGACAGTGTCACTACACAGTCCAGCGTTGCTGAGAATATACCACGGAGGCCAATTTGGCCTAGAATCTTCTTGCTTCAGTCTTGAACACCTGCTTGGAGTAGTTTTAAAAAACAAGTAACAAAAGCTTACCCAGCTTCTCAGCAGAGAACAGTAGGATGGGCCAGAGACAAGTTAGGTTTCCTAGGGATATAAGACAGACAGACAGGACTGGACCTGGAGTTGCAGCACAGGGCCCAGGAGAGGTGAAGGGTTCAAAAGCTGCTCAGAATGGAAGTCAGCAGGGTGTCTGGTTGACGAGGAGGCGACAGCCACAGCTTTCCAGATCCCTCTGCAGCCTTGCCCTCCCTGAGGCTGAAGCCAGCAGCTCTCCTCTACACGCCAGAGATACCGTGAAGGCTGCTGGGGCATCCACTCAGCATCAGCCTAGAGCTTCCTATCGTATACTGCTGCTCACCAGTCTTGTTCAGAAGGGTCCTTGCTCCTGCCCAAGGGCTTTTGAAAAGAAAACTGTCAAGTTGACTCATAGCCAGACTCGAGACCAGTGTGTTCTGAAGCCCTCTTACCACATAAGGTGACTCCACTGGCCTGGCTGTCTAGCCAGGGTGGGACTGCTACTAGGAACAAGGCTGAGAACAGACACTGTGTGGGGCTTTTATTTGCTTCTGCTATGTACACATATGTACACCTGGTGTGAGCCAATGGTACACTATGTCACAGAATTATGTTATACACACATGTTCCTGGGCAGGAATCAGTAGGTTCTGTTCTGAATATCCCATTTGCTGGTAAAGGAAAAGGACCCTGATGGAAGCTGCCTACCCATTCCCAGACACTGGCTCCCTCCCACGGACAATCTGTGCCTCCCCTGCCATGGGCACATGACGGCGAGGTCTGGGTGGTGGTAGCGGCAGCAGCTGCTTCCAGTCTTTCTCCTCACTCATACTTGTGCAAAGGTCAAAAAGCAGCAGTGGCCCCATTCCCTGACAGCAACATCCTGATGCTCAGAGCCTGACTGGAAGGCCAGCCCCAGAACGCCACAGCCTACCCTCAGTCGAGCAGTTTGGCTTCATGGGGCACTGGCATGCATCTTCTCCAGGCAGTTTGTCCAGAACACGACCAGTCGGTTGTCACGGTTGATGCAGAAGTCGGTGAAGTCCTTTAGTAGCCGATCGGCAAACTTCTCATCCCCTGTGGCACTAGAGCGCCATGTCTTGGTCAGCATGGTGTTATAGGCCCAGTTGTAGCCAACCCGCTCTTCACAGAACATGTTTTGGTTGGTGGAGCTGGTGGAGTTCCGTCGCCGGCGCTGCTGCCCAGAAAACTTGCGTTTGGAGTAAGGCAGCTGAAGAAACACTGTTCCTGAAGGGAGAGAGCAGGCCTGAGTGGAAGCTACTGGCGAACACCTGTAGCTGGCTCTGGTGGTCCTGCACAGGGCTTGGGCAGGGCTGACTTGTGCTCCCACCCAATTATTTGCCCACAGTTCCTCACCTGTAACATGGATATACTGTGGCTTGTTCTCAGCAGGGAAGTTAAAAGCAGAGGCAGAATACTTATCTTGTACAAATCCAAACCTATGGTAAGGACAGAAACACACACAGTCTCATTAGCTAGAGAAACAGGCGGCAGTGCGTAGCTAAGATCCTGACAGCCCAAGATGCTGGAACATGGAAAGGCCTCCCGTATGGAACATGCAGGCTACTTATGTTTTCCTCAGCACTTCCCAACACCTGCATTCCAGCTCCGAGGCTCCCCAGCTCTCCTGCTCACGGTCCACACCGCCTCCATCCCACCTAGCACCGTCCTTTTCCACACCTTCCCTGCATGTGCTCCCCACTCTGCCTCTGGTGGCATCTGTCCTGGCAGGCTGCTGACCAATCCACATCTGCCCCTTGTCTTGTTTCCTCAGCCACATCTGTCTCTATGTTGTCATGCTAAGCATTGGGAAGGTTCTCAAAAAGGGCCTTTATGGAAATGGAATGAAGGAAGCACTTAATTAAAACTCCTAAGTGAGGATCAGTGAACCGAGGCTCTTTGCTGTGCTGTGCTCTAGAAATGGGAAATGGGCAGAAGCCATTTCTCATCTGTGACTTGTCCTGTTCCACTTCTTATCTATAGCTTGTTCTATTCCTGGTTTTTCTATTTCCATAAAGCACATTTATTCTAGCCTACCTGCTAAGAGCTGTAAAGGACGTGCTAACAGATGTGCCCAGATTCTGCCCTCTGTGTCTGAGGGCTTATGTAATGAAGGCAGTGATGTAGGAGGTAGACTGTGTCTTCTTTCCTGGACTGAGCTCCCGGGGACGCTGGGCTGCACCCTCCAAGCTGCCAGCTCTATGCTGACGACATCCCCTGCATGCACATCCAACCAAGTCAGCTGAGCCAGAGGCCCTTGCCTTATTTCTTCCTCAGGTCACCAGTAAAGATCCTTCTTAGTCATATATTACTAACTTTTGAGACAGGGTCTCAGGTACTCCAGGCTGAGGATGACCTTCGACCGCTGATCTTCCTGTCTCCATGCCCTGAGTGCTAGGTCACAGTCATCCACCATTGCGCCCAGATCCACGTGGTGATCGGTGCCCACGAGCTAAGCAATCCACCAACCGATCCACATACCCAGTCTAAACAAATTCTTTTAATTTAAAATTGTTATTATATGTATGTATATGTACTTGAGTACAAGTGCCTTTGGCAGCCAGAAGGGGTATTGGATCCTCTGGAGCTGGAGTTATGGGCAGTTGTGAGCTGCCCAATGTGGGTCTGGAAACCAAATCTGAGTCCTCTACAAGCAGCAGCAATCACTCTCAGCTGTTGGTCCATTTCTCCAGCCCCAAGACATTTAACTTTTAAGTACACAATTTAGCCAGGCATGGTGGTTCACACCTTTAGCTCCAGCACTTAGAAGGCAGACAGGCAGATCTCAAGGCTAGCATGGTTTACAAAATGAGTCCCAGGCTAGCCAGGGCTACATGGTGAGACCCTGTCCCCTCAAAACCTAAAACAAACAACAATAAAAAACTAAATACAACAAACTGAACCCCTAAAAATCCTCAGAAAACTTACAATTCAGCCAGAGATTTTCCACTTGGGGCAAGTGCAGTGAGGTAAGTGGCATCTACCCCAGAGATGTTGTACTATCTCACCCCAACCACCCAGAGTAAGCAGAAAGAAGAGCTAGGAGTCACTGAGGGACTACGCGGGGAATGAGAGCGTTTCTACCTTTCCTTGAGAGAGACCGTCATTTCAGGGCTCCATCTCCACTCGCAATTCTGCTCCCTGCAAATCCACAGTAGGACCAGGGATGGATGTAGCTTAGTGGCTGGTTGCTGCCTAAGCACCCTCAGTGCTCTGGGCTCCGTCCTCAGCACTGCACAAGAAGCTAGGAGTAGAACAACTATCCTGGAAAACTCACTCTACGGGCACTATGAAATGGGAACAAGGATGGGAAAGTTAAACTTCCGCCCTCCAAGGGCCTATAAACCAGTCTAGTCTATAGTTTTCAAAAAGAAAGGAGGAATTTAAAGCCTGTTGTGCTGTTGTAGCCTGTAATCTCAACACTCATGAGGTAGAGACAGGAGGTTGTGAGTTCAAGACTAGCCAGGGCTACACAATAAAGCCCTCTGAGGAGAAAAGAGAGAGAGAGAGAGAGAGAGAGAGAGAGAGAGAGAGAGAGAGAGAGAGAGAGAGAGAGGAATTCAAAATAGAGGGAGCTGAGAGTCCCTGGTGGAGACACTGCCAGGGGCCAAGGAGGCGGAGCTTAGGCACGAGTCGCTCTGAAGACCTGAAAGGAAGTCAGATGCTAGAAAAGAGGATGAAGAGGAAAGGGCAGCAGTTTGGAGAACATTTGACCAGGACTTGGGCTGAGAATTAGAACAGGACGTTGTGAAAACAAAAGCACATTTGGCAACGAAAGGTCAAATCCAGGGGACACCGAGTGACTGGCCAAGGAGTTGTTCACCAGTTGTGGTTAGCTGGGGCACCCTAATAACTACTGTCTCTTACAGATGTACCAGCCAAGCCCAGAAGGGTGAAAAGCAGCCCGAGCTCTAAGAGTTGCCATGGGACTTCCACTGGTCGTCAGCAGTGTGCTTGGAGGTGGTGTGGGCCAGACCACCTGTGTAAGGCCTTTCCTCACGACAAGTGTGCTCCCTCCCTGCCTTCCTTCTGCTCAAATCTACACCCCTTTACTGAGCACATAAGTAAGGTCCAGGTCTTAGGGAGAGGTTAGAGACCTGAGGCCTTGGGAATAGAATGGTGGGTGTTGGGGGTATATTCAGAGAGCGAGTGGTAGCAGCTGAAGACATAGCAGAGGGCCACTGAGACAACAACAGAGGTTCATGGAGTAGCAAGTGGACACCAGCTGAGTGATGCTTGGAAACAACGTGGTTTGTTGCACTGATGTAGGAGATGCTAATCAGAGGACCTGGAAAGGCTTCTCCTGGTGCAAAGACCCAGTGCCAAAAAAATATCTACTCTCCTTCATCACTTTTAAACAATCCATTGTCTTGACAAATGTTTCACTTCACCTGTCTCCTCCATAGCATAGCTGGGCTCTTGTAGGCTACTTACGAAGTTCTAGGCTCTCCTTCACAGAGTAACAAGCAATGAGGTCTGCAAGGCAATAGCCACAGGACTGGCAAGGCAGCATTTAATCTCTGAGTCTGAGTGGAGGTAAGCAGTGAGTTTGTCGGGAACAGAATGAACTGGGTTTCATTTTGGTAAGTGATATTGGAGAAAAATACTGATTTGTCACTGTTCCTTCTTGCTAATGGACAAACCTGTGTGCAATGGCTTCCTGGAAAAGGTGCATTCGATCCCAATATGTTTCTGGTTCAAAGCCTGAAAAGAATAAGGAATAATGCTGAGCTGTGATCACAAGGTTTGTAATAAACTCACACTGTTCTCTTCACTGCTCTTGACAATTCTTGTCTCTTTTATCTGAACTTTTAGTTCCTACCCAAAGTTACAGGAAGAACAGCTGTGTACCCCATAATCCCTCCCCAAGTTCCACTACAGTTAAGAAAGGTGTAGTCCTTAGGAGTTAGTATGAGCATCAGAATGAAGCTTATGTAATAATTTATTCAAAAGATGAAAAGAAGCTGGTCAGTGGTGGTGCACACCTTTAATCCTAGTACTTGGAAGGCAAAGACAGTCAGATCTCTGTGAGTTTGAGGACAGCCTGGTCTGCAGAGTAAGGTCCAGGACAGTCAGAACAACACAGAAAAATCCTGTCTTGAAAAACAAACAAAAAAACCTAAAGCTGAAAAGAGTTCAGTAATGTTTGTTCATTTGTTTCTGAGACAGTGTCTCACATAGCCCAGGCTGGTCTCGAACTCTAGCCAGAGATGACTTTGAACTCCTGATCCTCCTACTGCTGTTTACTGGTATGCACCACTAGACCTGGTTTTGAAAGTCTATAAAAACATAAACCTGAAGCGTACAATTAGCTGCTTCTGAAAATAACACCCACCCATGTTTCTAATACCGCTCACTTTCCATTTCCCTATAAAGAATATTACTAGCTCCATTTTAGGGGTAAGGAATATAAAATGAATTCTTGAGAAGTAATCAGCAGCAGAGGGGAGGAGGGAAGAACAGGAGAATTTGCTCCCCCATCTCTGACTGAATTGCTCCAGCTCCCTCTTCCAGCTGCTGAGGACCAAAAGCAGAATGGAGATAGGAAGGTTGAGCACTCTGTTACATAGCAACAGGATGTACTACTCTCTGCATGGAGGTTTTGAGGGTCCCACAACAATATAGACAACCCAGAGACTAGGGATGCAGTAGCTTTGTTACTCTGTTCATAAGTAGAACTTTCTTTAAAATAAATTGGAAACACACACACACACACACACACTCAAATACAGATGCATACACACACACATACCCACATACACAATCAGACAGACAGACACACACACACAAATACACATGCAGCAGACATACTCATACCCACACACCAACCACATTTGTGCCAGTCTGAAGATTCAGACTTACTGTTACAAGAATCTAGAAAATTGAATTTTAGACTTGGGTCCTTAGTCCTTTAAACTAGGACTTTTCTCTGTAACCATGGTAACCAACTGAAGTTGATGGTTTAGAAGACCAGGTCAGAACCAGCAGGGAGACCATCAGCTCTATGCCAGCCCTTCGAGCAGTCCTATTACAATAAAGAGAGCCTCTCTAGATGTGGCAGGGTCACTGTAGTCCCTCAAGACACTGACAATACTACAATGAGTTGCCTGGCTTACAACTCCAGAAGGGACAAAATCATTCACATTTAGGGACTACATAAATGGTCTTCCCACAGCCATGCCGTGAGGTAGACAGGAATGCCTATGTGCGCAAAGGGACTTTGTAAGCTCTGTGACTCTCAGAATCTCTGGCTGCTGATACAGAGGGACTCTACTGGGCTCAGGTACAAAAATGTCTTCTACACTGTAAGCGGAGAGTACAGACTGTTGGAACAGGGCAGCCTGTCATAAAACCTCAGGATTACTAAGTTGAGCCTGCCCCACCTGGCAAGCCCTTCTCACCCTCCTCGCCATTTAGCAGGACACAAACTTACATGGAGCAGGAAGAAAATATTTCTCTGACACCAAAGCTGTGTCTTTCATATTTATAATCTTTCTAGCAGATAGCTCCTGACACATCAGCATCAACTCCAGCCTTTTGCTTTTGACAATGTCATCTTAAACTCATGGAAAGCTTTTTAGGAGCTACTTATGTGTAAGTGCTTGGTGATAGCAATGGGAAGTATGGATAGGGTTTTGTAAAAGGCATATCAGGGTGGTTCCCTGTGTTCCCTCCCTTTCTGACAGAAGGAAAGGTTCTAATCCTCAAGATGCAGCACTGGAGATGCACACAGAGAGCCTGGGACTTACCAAGCATTTCCCAGCTTTGCACAGCAGGACAATGCTTCCTGTTTTGTTTTTGGTGGACTCTTTAGGGTCTTTTTGCATGAAGTAGCATGCAAAACCATCTCCTCAAATTCAAACAATCATTGCAGGTGATCAGGTGACAGAGTGCACAGGACATGGCAGAGCAATGGTGTACAGACAGACAGTGCAAGAACCCCTCTCCCAATGCCCGCTTCACTCTGGCCTGGCAGATTGGCTCTAGCCACCGATGCAAGAAAAACTCAAAGCTCAGAAGCATTAAGTGAGCTGTCCTGGATTACCCAGTCACTCATCAAATGTCCAACAGAGGCTAGAGAGGTAGCTAAGAGGTTAAGAGTCTTGGCTGCTCTTGCAGAAGACTTAAATTTGGTTCCCAGCACCCTTGGGGTGGCTCACAACTATCCAGAACTCTAGTTCCAGGAGATCCAACTACCTCTGTGAGTACCAGGCACACATGAGGTGCACAGACATAAACGTAGGCAAAACATTCATACACATAAAATAAAACAAAATTGAAAAATTAAAAAAAAAATCCAGGGTAAAATCCGGATTATTTCACCACTTGTAAAATGGTTCTTTTAGCAGTGGAAGAGATTGCTCAGTGGTTAAGAACACTGGTTGCTCTTCCAGAGGACCTGAGTTCAATTCCCAGGACCCACGTGGTGGCTCACAACCATCTGTAATGACATCTGGTGCCCTCTTCTGGCCAGCAGGCAGAACACTGCATACATAATAAATAAATAAATCTTAAAAAGAATGGCTGTCTTAACTAGCCCGTGGTTTTTGTAGCCTGTTTTTCTTGGGCATATGTTCACTGGACAGCAATGGGCTTCATTATGACATTTCAGACAAGTATCCTCCTTCCCCTCTCTCATCCCACTTCCCACTTATCCTTTCCTCCTCCTGATGGCCAACCTCCTTCTGCTTTCTGTTTCTCACTCATGTCTTCATTTTCCACCTAGATCCTGCTTATGAGAGAGCACAGGGGACTGACTGTTCCAGGGATGGGGGACTGGCTCAGCGAGACAGACCCTTAAGAAGGGAGGAGCTCTTACTTTCGAACATGTGTTCGCTGCCATCCTTGAGCAAGCAGCTGAGGTTGAGTGGGATGAATAGCTGGGCCCGCAGAGGATCGCCATACAGGTAACTGGGCAGGGCAAAAGGACCCTCCAAAACTGGAACTAACAAGAAGCCACAGGAGGTAGCTTTTCGATGCCAACCTTGGACCTGGAAGAAAGCACAAAAACAGCATCATGTCCAGGTTCTTTGGATCAAAGAAAATACCTCTGCTTCCAAAGAGCAGACCTGCCAGAATAGCAGCACACATACCGACAGGCACGCTCATTTATTCAAGTTCTCGGGCTCTCGCCAGGCCTGGTCAGGAACAAGTGCAATTTTGCTTCCTGATGAATGCTAGAAAAACTGTGAGTTTAGCACACAGCTTGTCTTCATGACTCAAGCTTCTGATCAGTTTCTTTGCAAGGAACTAACTTGTGAGACCTGAAACCCTTTTTATTCTGTGCAATGTCAGAAGCAAGGACACAGAACAAAGGCTGAATCTTTCTAGTTTTGTTGTGGACCAAGTCCAGTGTATCAAAGAAGAAAATAACTCACTGTTATTTGATGTAAGAGATGACTGTAGTGGCTTCTAGCTAAAGTGACCAGCTTTTGCATACAGGAGAGTACATCCCAGGGAACTCCTAAAACTATCTTCTTGAAAGCCAGGGTTCCTGTAAGTAACTCCAACAATCAACGCTTCCTCGGGGGACTATGTAAAGTTTTTTTCCCTTTTATTATGTTTAAAAAAACCATAAAACGGGTACTTAAAACAAACAAAAAACAAACTTGTGGGCTGCTGAGATGGCTCCTTGGTAAAGGCACCTGCCATCAACACTGATGACCTAAGTTTTATCTCCCTGGAACCCACACAGTGGAAGGCAAGAACCAACTCCCTTGACTTGCTCCCTGGCCTCCACATATAGACCATGGTACACAGACACAGACACAGACACACATTAAAAAACAAAACAACCACCCCCAACGTAACATCAAAAACCTCAGGCTTAAGATGTATGTTAGCGATGACGTGCTTGTCCAGCTTGAGGTCCTGAGTCCCCTTCTGAGAACACACACCCACCCCAGGAACAAAAGAAACAAGAGGCTCGTGGATGTGGCTCTGGCACAGAGGGGAGACCTGACGCATCCATGTTTTCTTTTCAGAAAGGGTGTCAGAGTGCTGCCTGGGCTTGTCTGAACTCTGGGCTCCTCTGCTTCAATCAAGCATTAAAAGATACAGGCTGAGGGTGGTGGCACATAGTTATAGTCCCAACTCCTTAGGTGGCTAAAGCAGGATGACCACTTGTGCCAGGGGTTCTAGGCCTGTGTGAGCATTTTATCAAGACTCCCATCCTTAAAAAAAAAATTACAGTTTAGCCATAGCTTGACTTAAACAAATGATTCTTTAAAAACTTGAAGGTGCTGTGTAGATAGCCCAGTAGGTAAAGTGTTTGATGTACAAGCACCAGAATCTTATTTCAAACACCCAGAGCACACATCAAAGACTATTTTTATTTTCATGTGTATGTGTAGATCTGGAGTTACAGGCAGTTCTGGTATGACACATGGGTGCTAGGAATGGAGTCTGGATCCTCTTGAAGAGCAGCCAGTGGTAACCTCTGAGCCATCTCTCCAGGCCCTGTAACCCTGTGCACATGCATGAGTGCGCCCGAAAACACCCAGACATACATCATTTGGAAATGTTGCATACATACAAAAACAAGAACAGAAGACAACTATTCTTAGTTCCATCAGAGACACAAATACAAACACGATAGTCAGCAGTTGGAGAGATGGCTCAGCGGCTTAAAGTACTGGCTGATCTCCCAGAGGGCCTGCATTTGATTCCCAGCACCCAGCTGCAGGGACTCCAACATCCTCTTCTGGCCTCTGGGAGCACTGCATGGTGCAGAGACACACAAACAGGCAAAACACCCATACACACAAAATAACAAAGTTTAAAGTTAAAATATAAAAAAACTATAAAAGTAAAGCCAAATTCTCTAGTTTAGAGATGACTCTAGTCTAGAAATGACTTCATTTCTAGAGCTTTGTCAATAATCTTTTTTATCAGAGGTAATGGTCTTTCTTTCCTTCTTTGTTTTGTGTTTTTGAGCCATGGTCTTGCTTTGTAGCCCATGCTGGTCTAGGACTGGTGCTTTCTGCTTTCACCTCACATCTGGGATTACAGATGCACGCCAACATGTCTAGCAGCTGGTATTCTTTTTGGCTTGGACCTTTGGTGTGTACATGTGAAACAGGTCAAGGTCAAGTATCTTCCTCTACTGCTCTCACCTTATTCTGTGTGTACGTGACACAAGTGTTTGCATGTGTGTGTACACACCACACAACGCATGTGTGCGGTCCGGGCACAACACTGGGTGTTGCTCCTCGCCTTCCACCTTGCTTGAGACAGGGCCTCTTTCATAGCGTCTAGGAACTCTGTCCCTACCCTGGGACACAGACAGGTGCTAGCCCTGGCTTCCCAGGGTCCTGGGGATTCAAACCCTGGTCCTCATTTCTGTCCCTACCCTGGGACACAGACAGGTGCTAGCCCTGGCTTCCCAGGATCCTGGGGATTCAAACCCTGGTCCTCATTTCAGTCCCTACCCTGGGACACAGACAGGTGCTAGCCCTGGCTTCCCAGGGTCCTGGGGATTCAAACCCTGGTCCTCATTTCTGTCCCTACCCTGGGACACAGACAGGTGCTAACCCTGGCTTCCCAGGGTTCTGGGAATTTGAACCCTGGTCCTCATTTCGGTCCCTACCCTGGGACACAGACAGGTGCTAACCCTGGCTTCCTAGGGTTCTGGGGATTCGAACCCTGGTCCTCATTTCAGTGCTCTATCCACTGAGTCATCGCCCCAGTTGCTCCACCTTATCTTAAAAATTGTATTTATTTACTTATTTGTGAGAGACAGAGAAGTAGAGAGTGTGTAGGACTTATGAGTCAGTCAATTCTCTCTTCACCATGTAGGGCCCAGGGTGCTAGGCTTGGCAGCAAGCAAATACTCTGAGATAGGGTCTCTCTCTGAACTTGAAGTCTGTCATTTTGGCTAAGCTGGCTTGGCCATTTAGCCCCTGTCTGTGCCACCCCAACCCTAGTGGGGTTTGTTTGTTTTGTTTTTTGTTTTTGTTTTTAGGAGACAGGGTTTCTCTGTATTGTTTTGGAGGCTGTTGGTCCAGCCCAGCCTCGAACTCACAGAGATCCGCCTGCCTCTGCCTCCCGAGTGCTGGGATTAAAGGCATGCGCTACCATCGCCCGGCTGTTTTTTTGTTTTTTAAAGCATTTTTATTTGATTATGTTTATTTTGTTTGCACTGGTGGTTTGCCTACATGTATGTCTGTGTGAGGGCATTGGATCCTCTGAAACTGGACTTATAGGTATGAGCTGCCATGTGGGTTCTGGGAATTGAACCCAAGTCCTCAGTGCTATCTCTCCAGCACCCCTCCTATCCCCCCCCCCCAGTATTATTGGCACTTGCTGTTGTTTGGCTTATATATGGGTGCTGGGATCAGAACATAGGTTCTCAATCTTGTATAATTAAGGACTTTGCCCACCAACCCAACTCCCTAGATACTGCCTCCCCTTAACTCAGATCTTATAGATGCTCCTTGGATAAGTTCCTTTCCAAGGGAGGAGTCTTGAAGATACTAATGCCATACAGACTATGCCTAACAGAAACAGACCAGGAGAAATAACCCCAATATTCCATGTTTTGTGAGACAAAATTAGGCTTAAAACTCTTGTAAATTAACTTGCTGCCCTGTGCTGCACTTACTTCTCTCAAGAGATCTGCTAGCATTCACTAAACAACTATTCTTGCTTCCCAGCTGTTCTCAGGTATGTGATGAAAGGTTTGGGTTGGTGTTCGAGGGCAGTGGGACTCAAATGATGCATGAAAACATTCTGGGAGGGGGGCTGAATCTGTGAGCATAGGAGGAGCAGACTGTGGTGACGGCTAAGGAGAGCTCTGAGAAGACACTGACTGCTAAGGAGGGCTTATTTTGTAGTGCCTTAGCTGGGGATGGGTAGTGGTTTGAGTTGGCTTCACAGCACAGGATACACAGGTAGGCCAGCTAACACTTGTGACACTGTGGGCCAGCTACTTCTTTGAGGGACCTAGTCATTAACACTGAGAACTCCAGTTGCTGTCCATTGAAGACTAATAATATACCCAATCTTCCCCCTGTGTGGGATTGACAGGTATCTGTAGACACTGCCAAATGCCCCAGAAGACAAACTCAAGTCTTGTTCAAGAAACAGCAAACTAAAGCCAATGATATTCACCAACTGGGGATTGGTGAGGTAAACTATGGCATAAATAAATACTACAATATTCTGTAACCATTAAAAATAATGAGGCAAAAAATTAAACCCAACAAATAAAAAACAAGGCAGATTTATTTGTGCTGTATAGAAGACACACAGGTAACAGAAAAAAATACAATGTAAATAATATACACCCAGCATGTGTGCATTAGTGTGTTCTCACTCTGAATTCTAGGCTGACTGGAAACGTATGTATGTAGCTAAGCAGCCTTGAACTTGTAGTGATCCTTTTATATCAGCATCCCAAGTACTGAGATTTGTTTTTAGGTATGACCCACCTTGGCCAGCTAGCCTACCACCATTTTGTATAGACAGAGAGTCCCCAGAGTGTTCTAAACATGGGTATAGTGATGGCTGATGGAAGTTCCAGGACATAAGGGACAGATGGAGTTTTCTTTTCACTCCGGACCAGTGGTTACAAGTTTTAGAAAACATCTGGTTAGCACAGCTAGTGGTACGCTACAGGTATTCAATAGGAAGAGGCCAGAATGTTGTTCAACAACTTATGATGGGAATGGCAGTCACTCACAACAGACAGTCATCTGGCCCCAATGCCAAGGCAAAGAAACACTAGCCTATACTGTGAACTCCTTCTGCATCGTATGTTTTAAGGCCATCCTAACAGGTCAAAGGGCTATGTAAAAGTGACGGGAACCTACACAAAGCATCCCCTGTCTTAAAGGAAGGTGACGGTCTCACCATCTCAAAGAGGACTGTGGCAGTCACCGCCATCCAGTGTAGCTTGATCTCAAAGGCTGCATTGAGAGAGAAGTTCCCGTGGTAGTAACAGCTGCACCACTCCAGCCGGTCCGTTCGGTTGTTCACATCGACATCCAGAGTCACGGTCCTCTGCTCTGGGACAGTGGCAGCTGTGTCAGAGAGGGGCACAGGTGAGATAATGCAGAAGAATGAACAACTAAGTGCCATAAGAATAAAATAGCAGAGACACCCAACAGAGGTGCCCATCATTAGTCAATAGTCCAAAGGCCTACAAACAATTAGTTCTGCTTGTCCTAGGTAATAAATATTTTATGTTTTATGAGCTGTCTCTAAGAAGCTGTGCTACGCAGGGCAAAAGCTCCATAGATAGATACTACATAAGAGAATGGGTTCAGCTATGTTCCAATAAAATTTTATAAAAACAGATGGAATTTTAGAATAAGCGACTCTGTATGTTACACCACCGTGAATTTATACAAACCCACAGGATGTACAATACCAAGAGTAAAGCCCTAATATAAATTGTGGATTTTGGGTCATGACAATGCATCCATGTTTGTGGATCAGAACAAATGTCATTCTGGTGGGGGTTAACAGTTAAGGAGGCTGGATGTAAAAAGAGCAGGGGATCTATGGGAAGTCTTTGCTGAACTGTTCTGGAAAGCTAAAATCCATTTTAAGAAAATTAGTGATTACAGCCACACATGGTAGCTTAACCCCATAATTCTAGCATTCAGAAGGTTGGGCAGGAGAAATAAAAGTTAGAGGACATCTTTACTGTATAGTCAGACCCTGCCTCAAAAAAAAAAAAAATCTGGGGGCTGGAGAAATGACATCACTTAAAAGGGCTTGTTGCACAATCAATGAAGTACAGAATTCAGACCCCAGTACCCACATAAAAAGCTAGATGTCTCTCCACACACCTGTAACCAGCTCCAAAGGAGGCAGAGACAGGAGGCTCCCAGGGGCTTGCTGGCTTTCAGCCGGGCTGAGAAAACACAAAGCCCCAGGGAGAGATCCTGCCTCTAAGGACCGAAGTCCTTTAAGTATAACAAGGTGACACAGAAGGATACCCAATGTCTTTTTGTGGCCTCCATGTATGCCAAATACAAATACATGTAAATGTAAAAAAGTGTAGGAGAGTCAGTTATAAAATAAGCCATAAGCTAGATTTAGCCAATTATGCAGCAGTTTGACTCCTTAGTCAATCCATTGCCTTCTTTCACAAGGGAGAGAGCTTATCTTAACCAGGATCACGAAGTCAGAAACTCAATCAGGTTGTACCCAAGATCTTCAGGATTCAGTGACCCACAAACAGATAAAAGGAAAAACAGCCTGGACCACAGTGAGAAGTCTTACTTTTCTGGTTTCCTTCCAGGAAGGCATTAGTTCTATAATATTTTCTCAGGGAATGAAAGCCTATCCTGTTGCAGACATGTAAGTCAGGGTTTTGACTCTATGGACACTAACCGCACTCAGCACACCTAGGCTTTCTGTTAAGTCAGGGTCTGCTCTCACATCCTTCCTTCTCAGTTTTCCTTTCTCTGAAAGAGTCAGTTTGTTCTGGGTTCTGCAGGTAGAAGCTATGAGTGGCTCCTAAGTCAACAAATTTAATGAGTCTCTGTTGGTACGCAGGAGAGCACTACCTCAGGTACCGAATGACACTCTTCCAATACGAGAACATGTACAATGGGCAAAGCTCTTGATTTGGAGCTGGAAGAACCAAACTGCTGCAATTCCAGCCACACACGCATGTCTCTGAAAACCTTACTTCCTTGTCTGCAAACTGATATGGCAGCCCAGCCAAGAAACATGTGGCTGAGAAAGGTTTACAGACTTCCTTACTTGTCTTCTCCTCTGGCCACTTTGTGCCTCTTTCCTCTATTCCCATTAAGCCTTCCTTCCAATTTATGACATGAGACTCACTAATGCTCAAAGTGAAGCCAATCAGGGCTTGATGAATGCTTAAGGCACATTTGGTACCTTTACTTGATTACTCTGATACTAAACTGTTTATTAAAGCTAGATTCTGAGTATCATGGTCCTGATTTATGACATTCTCAGGAGCCCTTTACTCAACAGTCAAAGAAAGCTGTGTTCTCTGGGCTTGCACACTAAGCATATAATTCCTCTAGGTAAAACAGCCTCAGTCACAAAACCAAAGGCAAGTGATAAGCAGTTGCAATGACTTCGAACATCTCTCTTCTATTATCAGGTCTGCTAAGTGCAGAATAGGTGAGTCTAGGGGGCACCCAAGTGGTAATTACTCTATCACTGGCTTTGTGTTTCCAGGGTAAGATTTGACAATGCTTCTAGAAGACTTTCAGTATGGACAATGGTACAGCCAGCTACATGGAAGTCTGATCAATATGCACAAGCCCAGAAGAAAAACAAGCACAGCATTCTAGGGGGCTATTAATGACCTGGAGAGCAGATCAGTACCACCAGAGCAGAAAGAACACTGAAGCTCAGCCCTCACAACCAGAGCAAGTCTCAACAGTGAGTGCCAGGTTGGAGGAATTTTTCGAAAAGAAGCTAGTTCCATATTCACCAGCAATGCTTTGGGAAAGTTCAGGGGTCAGTTTGGATAGGCAACAGTCCCTTGTGACTCCAAGATCTAACAGAGTGTTGTGGCAAACATAAGGAGAAGACCTATGCATGAGCATGAGCGGAAGGCATGTGGTACTTGTTTCTGCAAGACTCTCAGATACCTCTGGAGCATCCCAGCTCAGCGACAAAGGAAAAGGATGGGGAAGTGGGAGCCACCACAGGCCAAGCTAAAGGTCTATGTATCAACACTAGGCATTTCAGAATAGCTTTCTGCTGCTACTCCAAATGAGAATCACAAGTTTTTAAAAAGGAACAAGCAAACAAACAAAAAGCCAACCCCAAACAACAGTAAAATAAATAAGCATCCACCCAACCAAATCACAGGCAATAGTAAAACTCAGGTCTTTCTCTTCTGCAAGTAATTTTAGGTTTTTTTTTCCCCTGAGGAAGAATTTAAATGTTGAGATTATGCCCTGTTTAT
Organism: Mesocricetus auratus; assembly: GCF_017639785.1. Lineage (NCBI taxonomy): Eukaryota > Metazoa > Chordata > Mammalia > Rodentia > Cricetidae > Mesocricetus > Mesocricetus auratus. The sequence goes on along the minus strand of NW_024429190.1, from coordinate 13,212,586 downwards.
TTATTTAGCAAATAAATAAATTGGTTAGTTTTGGGACAGGGCCTTACTATGCAGCCTGGGCTGGCCCCAAACTCACAGTCCCTGCTCTGCTTCTGCCTCTCAAGTCTTAGAGTTCCTGATCTGTACCACCAACTACATCTGTCCAGAAAGAAATTGACTGTCTGTCTTCCTTCCTTCCTTTCTTGTGTTTTGAGACAGGGTCTCTCTATGTAGTCCTAGCTGTCCTTGAACTCACAGAGATCTTCCTGCTTCTGCTTCCTAAGTGTTAGGATTAAAAGTGAGTCTACCATACCCAGTCATAAGATATCTTAATTTACTCTTGTTTTTACCTAGAAACATATACTTTTCTTGTTAGGCATGGTGGTAAATGCATTTAACAAGTGGTTCTCAACCTTCCTAATGCTGGGGTCCTTTAATACAATTTCTCATATTATGGTGTCCTCCAACCATAAATTATTTTTGTTGCTACTTCATAACTATAATTTTGCTACTGTTATGAATCGTAATGTAAATATCTGTGTTTTCCAGTGGTCTTAGATGACCCCTATGAAAGGGTTATTTGACCCACAAAGGGGTCAAGACCTATAGGTTAAGAGCCTCTTCTTGGGGACTGGAGATATGGCTCAGTGGTTAAGAGCTCTGGCTGCTTTTCTGAAGACCTCAGTTCAATTCCCAGCACTTACATGGCAGCTCACAATTGTCAATAAGTCCAGTTACAGATTTGATACCTGACGTATATATGTGCAGGCAAAACACCAGTGCACAGGAAATAAATAATTCTTTTAAAAAAGAGCCTCTGAGCCGGGTGTTGGTGGCACACGCCTTTAATCCCAGCACTCGGGAGGGAGAGGCAGGCGGATCTCTGTAAGTTCGAGACCAGCCTGGACTACCAAGAGAGTTCCAGGACAGCCTCCAGAGCCACAGAGAAACCCTGTCTTGAAAAAAAAACCAAAAAATAAAAAATAAAAAAATAAAATAAAAAAGAGCCTCTGCTTTAAATCTAGTAGAAGAAGGTGGATCTTTGTTCATTGCAGGCCAGGCAGAACCACACAAAAAGACCCTCTCTCAAACAAACAGTTTTCTTACAGTTCTAAGAAGAGCCTTGTACATGCTAGAAGGCTAGCGACAACCCTTCCCCAGCCACCTGCTATTCCCAGACTCCAACTAGGTCAACAACTTACCTAACAGTGCAGCTGCCTGGCTGCGTCCTCCAAAACTTCGGCTGAAGGAGCTGTGCCTGCTTGCATAAGAAGCTGGCCGGCTGGGCAGCCAGGGCAGGAGGAAGGCAGGAATCTCAGAGTGTACAAGCTCTTCTGCCACAAAGGCTACCTCAAACCATTTGCGCTGGAAGCTGGCAAAGTCATCCACTCCGGCTGTGTGCCAGGGGGCAGTGGGCTGCTGCATAGCTACGGGAAAAAGTAGGGGGAAATAAAGGATTCTTCCTCACAATGCTGCTTTTCTGACTGACACATGGTACAACACAGATAAACCATAAGACATTATGCTAAGTGAAAGGAACCTGGTGTAGAAACCTATGTATTATATGTCTTCACACACATGACATTTTTAGAAACACAAAGCCTACAAGCGCTTGTAGAGGTAGTGTCTGGGAAGGGAGGACTTGAGCAGTAACAGTTAACAAGAAAGAGATGGTGGTTGCACAATACTGTGAATACCTTTTGTCATGTAGGCTAATTTTATGTTAAAATCTTATCGGTTTTGTAATAATTTCAGGACATAAAATGTTGTGGGTTTTCTTTTTCTTTTTTTCTATTAGAAGGTAAAAATAGATACTAAATTAACAGGAGTCCACAGTGAACGGCACCAACTATACCTTATCATGTATGGACCCAGAGTTGAAGAAGTGATTTACCACAATGTGGGAGTCACTTCCAACCAGACCCATGCATCTGAAATTCATACACTATGGAGGCTGGTCTGAATCCTTGGTGCCTCCAGAGCTATGCAAGCCAGAAATTATGTTAGAAATTGTTCCCCATTGGAGAATTCCCTTTTTTCATTAAAAATGGGTGAGGCTACAGTGTTGCTAAGTAGCAGAGTATCTGCCTAATGTGCATAGGCCTTGTGTTCAATCCCAGAACCACAATAAACAGGCAAACACACGCAGTTAGCCCCCTGAACACATGAGCTATATATACATCTACAGATTTGATCACATACATGGGAAATTTTTGGGGGGGGAGGAAGAGAGTATTTATATTGAATTTGACCAAAATTTTTCTTGTTTCCTAAACAATATAGTACAATACAGCAGTATTTTATTAAAGTTTTACTATAAATAATTTGGGGATGATTTAAAGAATATAGAGGAAGGGGCTAGAGAGATGGTTTAGTGGTTAAGAGCACTGGATGTTCTTGCAGAGGACTTGGGTTCAGTTCCTAGCATCTACATGGTGGCTCACAAGAGAGAGAGAAAATAAATAATTAAAAATAATATGAGAGTACAAAGAGGTTATATGTGAAACCATGCCATTTTATGTATAGGCCTTAAACATTGTGGTTTTTTTCTTTTCTTTTTTTTAATCTCAGAGGAGATGGGTTCTTGAGGTAATTCTCCTCTGATACCAAAGAATGACTTTATTCAAAACATGTCTTGGAAAACCTGGTAGAACTTGGTGGTCTTCTTGAAGGAGTATTTGGAACCTGGAAGCCCAGGAGGCATAAAGTATGACTGGAGACCATCATGTTATCATCAGAACCAACTAAGCAGGATGGAGGCAGGGTGGGAGTTAAGGCACCAAAATATGACCCATAGAAAATTTTGAACCAGGTGCCTTGGCCTCTTTTAGTTTTGTCTTCCACCAATACTATCCTCAATAAAAACATTGCAGCTGAAAAAAGAAAACAAAAACAAAACACTGTCTGGGTTGGGGAGATGACTGTGTGGCTAAGAGTGCATGCTGCTCCTGCAGAGGACTCCAGTTTGGTTCTCAGCACCCAAATCAGGTGGTTTACCCTGCCTGTAGCTCCAGCTCCAGGAAGATCCAACACTTCTGGCCTCTGAATTCACACACACACACACACACACACACACACACACACACACACACACACACACACACACACGCACACTCTTAAAAATAGCTAGTAAATAATTTTCAAAAATCAACACTATCATTCAGTTATGCTTAAAATATATACAAATGCTGAAAGAAGCTAACAGAGTGTCAACTTAAAACACAAAGCCACACATAGAGCTCAAGACGCACTGTGATGTCAAAGATTAGGAAAGTACTCGCCCCTGTGGTAACTGCATGCGCTTTGGCTCTGACCTCGATCGGGCTCTTTGTCCATTACTATCTTGTAGAAATAGAAGCCATAGATGAAGGTCCGCCAGGCTTCACCAGATGCATGTGTTATGAGCTGCTCTTCCAGCATTTTCTAGGAGAGACAAGGAAAACCTGAAATTTCTGCAGGTAACATCTCAAAGAGGCAGCCCTTGCTTGTGCACAGCAGCCAAGGTAGTAAGTGACAGGAGAACATTCTCTGGTTCCCATTAGACACTGAGCATGTGCTAGTGAAAACGAACCTGTTCTAAGCTGTAACGTGTATGTATTTCATCAAATATAAACTCCAAGTAGATAACCATCTAACTTCAATGAACTTAACATTCTGCTAGGCAGTGTGTTCCTCTTCACCTAAGGGAATGCCTCCCAAGATCCCTAAAGGGAAATTAGCTGTGGCATATGCCCCTGTAATCCCACTGGGAAGGTGGAGGCAGAAGGACGATGGCTTCAAGATCATCTTGATCTAACGGACCTTTAAAGAACTAACGTCAGTGCTGCTGCTGCTTTTTTCTTTTTTTCTCACCAGTGCTTCTTAAACTATTCCATAAAACAGAAAAGGAAAGATGTCACCAAACTCTTCCTATGGATTTTAATCCTATGCTCATGGATTGTAAGAATTAATATGAAAAGTGCCTACCTTACCAAAAGGAATCTACAGATTCAATGCAATCCATTAAATTCCAATACCATTTTTCACAGAAATAGGAAAAAAAAACCCTTAAAAGTTTATATGGAAGCATAGACGGCCAATGTAATCCTGAGCAAAAAGAATATGTTGGAGGGATCATCATACCTGACTTAAAGTTATACAATACCTCACCGGCACAAAAACATACAGATCAGTGGAATACAATAAAGGAGTCAGATATAAACCCATGTAGCTATAGCCACCTGATTTTGCAAAGATAGAAAAAAATACTCACTGAAGGCAGAAAACAGTCTTCAACAAATAGTGCTGGGAAAATTGTATCACCTCATGCAGAAGAATGAAACTAGATCCCTATCTCATTCTGCACAAAACTCGACTCCCGATGGATCAAGAACTTTAATTCAAGACTTGGAATTCTGAAACTATTACAGGAAAAGATTAGTAAATACCTACTATCTAGGCATAGGTGAGGACTTCCTGAATAAGATTCAGTAAATAATGCCAACAACTGACAGCGAGGACTTCATGAAAGCACAAACTAAACTAGAAAGCCTCTGCACAGCAAAGGCACAGTCAGTGAAGACAGCCTACAGATGGAAGATAGCCTTTGCTACTTATACAACTGACTGAGAATTAATGTCTAAAATAGCAACAAATAAACAACCCCACCAATAAACGGTCTAACGAAATGAACAGAGAATTCTCAAAAGATGAAATAAAAATAGTCAATAAATGTCAAAAAATGTTTAGAAAATATGAATTAAAACTACATAGGGAGGGGCTGGAGAGATGGCTCTGTGGTTAAGAATGGTTTAAGTGGCTGCTTTTTCAGGACTAGGGTTCAATTCCCAGCACCCACATGACAGTTCACAACTATCTGCAACTCCAGCTGCAGGGGACCTGACATCCTCTTCCAGCCTCTACAGGCACTCGGTGCACAAGCGGTGCACAGACAAACAGGTAAGGAAAACACCCCTACACATAAAATGTTTACATTAAAAACAACAAAGACTGCACACAGAGTTTACCTTGTCCCAGTCAGAAGGCAGTCTTTATGACCAGTGTGGTGCACATACCTGCAATCCAGTGTTTGGGGAGGCAGAGGCTAGAGGTAATAGGCTGAAGAGAAGGCTTGGTGCTTAAGAGCCTTGCAGAGGACCCATGTTCAGCCCCAACACCTATGTCAGGTAGCTCACAACCACCTGTAATCTAGCACCAGGTGATTTGACACCCTCTTCTGAGCTCTGTGAGTACCTGCATACATCTGCCGACAGACAGACAGACAGACAGACAGACAGACAGACAGACAGACAGACACAGACACAGACACAGACACACACACACTAAAAAATACAGATAATGGTTGTGGAGAGATGACACAGCGGTTAAGGCTGCTCTTGCACAAGACCTAGGTTCAAATCCCAGTACCCACATGGCAGTTCACAATCACCTGTAACCCCAATTCCAGGTGATATGATGCCCTCTTCTGGCATCTGTGCACATGTGGTACACATACATGTATTATTCATATGTGCACGCGTACATACACATGCACAATAAAAATTGATAAGATAAAACAAGAAACAAACGCTGGTAAATATGAGGGCAAAGGGACCCTATACATTGCTGGTGAGAATATAAACTACTCCAGCCACTGTGGAAATCAGTATGGAGGGTCCTCAAAAAGATCTAAAAATAAATCCACCATATGACCCAGTTATACCACTTGTGGATATTTACCCAAAAGACTTCTAGTGAGCATGTCACAGCACTTGCACAGCAATGACTACTGCAGCACCATTCACTGCTGAATTACGGACAAACGAAGTGCCCATCAACAGAGAAATGTGGTATGTGTACACAATGGAACTAATACAAGTAATATTCTCAAGCATGCTCTTTTAATATTTAAATTTTTTGTTTTAGAGATTTATTTATATGTATTGGATCCTCTGAGTTACAGGCGGGTGCAAGCCATCTGATGTGGATGCTGGGAACCAAACTCTGATCTTCTGGAAGAGCAACAAGAGCTCTTAACTGATGAGCCATCTCCCTTCAGCCCCAAGATTTGTTTGCTTATTTTATGTTGTTATTTTATGTTTATGTGTGTGTCTAAGTATATGTCTCAAGCACATTTTAAAAAAAGTTTTATGTAGACATGTGCTGACATGACAATCAGGAATTTTATAGTATTTTAAGTTTAAAATAAAGGGCATTGTATTATTTTACCAACTTGTTATCAATATAATGCTTCTGACATTTATCTTGTTGATATGTGTACCTCCGGCTCATTTCATCTAAATTGACATAGTAGCATTTCATTTTACCAACAAGAAAGTAATATTCTCAGGGAGACATGGCTTGCCAGGGAAAAGCTATGCAAAATAGCATGTCAAGACCTCCAAAGAGTGAAATATCAATCATATTCCTATTCAAATTAGTTATTAAATTTACAATGCAGTAATGACAAGACAATTGGTCAACAAACTATCCTGTTTTCCATTATATACCTCAGTATGGACAGGACAGCTTGAGCCAGTTCAGTCAACCCGATTTATTCATTCTTCTGCTTAGTTCACTGAACATGAGTTGAACTTGGCAATAATATCTCAAGTGCCTACTATGGTATATGGAAATGAGCACTAAAAAGTGGACCCATCCAGGCTCAAGACACATGAGATGAAGTGACTCTTCGGTCTGGTGCCTTGTACTGCTATGTGAAGAAGCCTCTGATGTACCGCCTGGAATTCAGCCTTAAGGCTTGGATGCATAGGCGTTATCAGGGTAAAACTGGGCTTGGGGCCGGGAAGCAGTCCCTGAAAAATCCTTCACAGATATTTATCTGAGGGACAAGAACATACAAACTCTATCCAAAATATTTCGGTTCAGACAATAAACACTGGCAGACTTTAAAGTCAAAACATACACATGCACGCACACACACATGCACATACCCTTATTTATGTATTTCTGAGACAGGGTCTCACTGTGCAGAACAGGATGGCTTCTAACTTACGATCCTCCTGCCTCCACTTTCTCCGGGATGTTGGGGGCCTATGCTACTACCTCTAACCCTAAGGTCTTCAAATCTCTTTCAAAGGAAAACCTGTGCTTTCATCAGTCCCAGATGGACCGCACATCAGTTAAAAACAGATGCTCACAGCAACTTGCAAATCTCTTTACTGTCGTGGGTGACTACTGTGACAGACCCTGAGTGCAGATGAGCCCTCCTTGCTGTCTCACCTGCATAATGTCCATGGCCATCGCTTGCGTCTGGACTCCCTCCACATTGTTCATCAGCCAGTGTACTACCTCAGCACTGATGAAACAGCACGGCGAGAGGCCCTTCTGTTCAGAGAGCAGCTGGACTCCTGTCCTGAACTCCAATGAGTGAGCAGAAGATGTGTGCCCCGTGGCAATAAGGAGAAAGAAGAGATGAGCAGTGAGGGTTCCCCATATAATTCCTAGGCTGAGGAAATTCCCATGCCAGGATAAAAGAACTGAGAGAAGAAGGGACATTTAGAAAATACTTTATCTGCCAGGCATTATACTAGGTACTTCACATAAGAATTTAATCATTTCATTAACCATGTGTGTAAAAACTCACGGTAAGGACTGGCAAGACGCTTAGTACATAAAAGTGCCTGCCACCAAACCTGACAACTTACAACTGCCAGTAGCCACATCTGAAGGAGGGGAATCAACTCCTTCAAGTTGTCCTCTGACTTCCATATATAACTGTGGCACATGTGGCTCAGACATGTGTATACCCTCTGGTTCCCCACAAATAGATACATAAAATGTAATTTTTAAAACTCTCATTGTTTAAACAAGGCAGCAAGGCTCAGGGAGGTCAGGTAACCTGCCCACATCTTAGAGCTGGTAAGCAGCAGAGTAAAAGACACAAATCTAACCACCCACACTACCATGGCAGGCCTTCCCTGAGTACCTTTTGCCCTTGTCTCATAAATGTGCCTAGTCACTTACGAGGGATGCTTCATGGCTTCCAGAATCTCCACCAGGGTAGAGGATGAAGTCAGAGAGCTTGCTGCATGCTGCTGAGAGCTGTAACAGAGTATAACAAAGGAACATGGCATACATGTCAAGAATGGGCTTCTGCTTCAGTGCTGTGGGCTGAACCCAAGACCTAAAGTGTTGAAGTGTTCTTCCTCTAAGTGACACCAGCCCACAGCATCACTGCTTCTTCTGGAGTCAAACACCAGGAAATATTGAAACTGAAGACAGTCAGGAAAATTCTGGACAGTTATATACTGGGGCTAGTTTACAATGTATTCCTATTTCCACAATGCCTATACACATTTTAAAAGGCAAAGTGGTTTTGTATCTAAACACAACACCTTTAAAAAGTATCTCCCTCTCAATCATGTTTCTCCCTCATTTATATCCTTGCTGTGGACGGCAGAGGAGGGCTTGGGATCCCCTGAAACTAGAGTTACAGGCAGTTGTGAGCCACCTAATGTGGGTGCTGGGACTCAGCTCCTGTCCTCTGAGGAGCATGACAGCTCTTAAGCAGAGACATATCTCTAGCTCCATTAATAATTATGTTTCCTTGTAAGACTTAGGCTACTCTGATTTTGCCTGATGGCCTCTCACATGTCACTTCCTTAACCTTGGCCAATCAAAGAATGCTATGTGGTAATTTAGGTGACAGGAAAGAAGCCTGGAATCATCACTAACCAGCTGTGAACACTTGGTGGTAGGTGCAGTGGAGGCAAAGTCAGTTCAGAGCTTATGGCATAAGGAGTTCAGTGACTGCTAACAGAGACCAGCTAGGGCGCATCCAACAACACCAGCTGCTCTCAGGGAGAGGGCTGCAAAAGTCAAGTTTCTCAGATCATACAGTTAGGTCTGCTCAGCCAGTACAGTGTGGCATGAAGAACAGATTAAGTAGAACTGCCACCTATAGCCAAGAAAGCAAGCAAGCTTCTCAAAACTGACAACGGCATCAAAACCTAGGGCACACCAACCCGTAAATATGTACACTTATGTGGGTTTTTTTGTTTGTTTGTTTTCTTGAAACGAGTCTCACACATCCCTTGCTGACCTCAAATGCACTGTGTAGCCAAGAATGATCTTGGACTGCTGCTCCTCTTACTTTTATTTGACAAGTGCAGGGATGACAGCTATGTGCCACCATGCCTACTTTACGAAAGCACAAGGGTTGGAACTTAGAGCTTCATGTGTGTTAGGTAAGCACTCTACCAAATGAGGTATATACCCAGACCCTGACTGAAAAAAACTGGGGGTGGGGGGTGGGGGAGTGTTTCGGGACAGAGTTTCTCTATATAGCCCAGGCTGGCCTGACACTCACTCTGTAGACTAGGCTGGTCTTTGAACTCAGACTAAAGATGTGCACCAACATGCTTGGATCCTGATTAAAAATAAAAAAAAAATACTTTTACCCTTAAAAAATATCAGTGTGTGTGCATGTAGGTCAGAGGGATAACTTTGTGGTTCTTTCCTTCTCCATTTGCATGGATTCCAGGATCAAATTTAAGTCATCAGGCTTGCACAGCAAGTGTCTTTATACACTAGGCCATCTCATCAACTCTCAACACAGGTTTTACTTTCGAGACAGGGTTTCTCTGTGTAGCTTCGTAGACCAGGCTGGCCTTGTACTCACAGAGATCACCTGCCTCTGCCTCCCAAGTGCTGGGATTAAAGATGAGTGTCACAACCAACCAGCTCAACCCAGTTCTTAAAAAGCTGGAACAAGCTAGGCCCTGTGGCGCACGCCTTTAGTCCCAGAAGAATCTGGGAGACAGGGGCAGATGGATCTTTCGAGTTTGAGGCCAGCATGGTCTACATAGTGAGTTCTAGGACAGGACAGCCAGAGCTACATAATAAAGAGACCCTGACTTCAAACAAACAAACAAGCTAGAACACTCAGCAAATAAGGCACAGGCAGTAAGTAGTACCCTTCCTCTTTGGATTCTTAGGAACAGGAAAAGAAAGGCCTTGTGTACCTACACCATATGACTCATACACTGTTAGTGCATCTCCTTACTGATTGCATGCCATCTTGTGCCAAGCGTCATGCCACAGGCACCACCATAACCAGGACTGGCATCATATGATACGTTCTGCATCTCTGAGAGAACACAGATCCTCTGCTTTGTCACTTGGCTGTGAGGACTGACTCCTTCAGGATACCACATATGAACTGTACCAGTTAGAACACGAGACAGAGCTTTGGACTCCCAACTACTATGCCCTTGGTTAAACTTTCCCTATCCAATAGGAGTATTAGTTTGGTCATTCTGAAGCTCACCTGCAGTCAGAGTTTGCAGAAGGAAAGGCCTGTTCTCCTATGTTCTGGGAGCTTCCAAAGGTCTGGTTGCTACCTCTATCCATGGACTGGCATGTGCTGACTCCCAAACTGGCACCATCCAATACCAGAGCAGCTGTTTGGTCCATAGATGCCTGCAAAAGGGTAAAAAATTAGTACACGGATCCAAAATTAACCAAAGGAAACAGTAAATAAACTCTCCTGGTTCATTAAGTCAACAGGCACAATATAGATGTTCATGCACATACATGAAAGCTACTTACACATATGGCTTGTTCCATTCCTCCCATTCTTAGTCCCCATTGGTCCCTGCTGAAAGAGCCAAAGGAGTCTAGAGACCACACCCAGTCCTGGGTGTACTACCTTGTCAGACAAATTAAGGACTTACATCCTCTAAACCAAGGCAGACAGAGGCCAGGCAATCACAATAATCCTAAAACCAAAGCACTCTCTCCAGTATCAGACTCAAACCACAAGATTGACACCAAAGGAAATTCCCCATAAAAAGTACACAGAAAGCTGGGCAAAGTAATGTACCCCTTTAATCCCAGAATTTGGAGGCAGGCAGATCTCTGAGTTTGAGGTCTGCCTGGTCTACATACAGAATCCCAGGTCAGCCAGAACTACATAGCAAGACCCTGTCTCAAAAAAAAGAAAAGCCAACCACAGACGTCAAAATCATCCCTAAGGAGACCAAAAGGAGGAAAAAGAAATTTAGGGAAGATAAACGGCATCACAGGAGGGACCTTCCATCTGCCATGGTTCCCACTCCGGTCCTCTTCCTGTACCTGTCAGTGGTATGTTCAGCTTTCTAACTGCCTGGGTTCAAACCTCAGAGGCGTCTCCAAGTTCTTTCCTCTAGCTTCATCTTGAGAAAGAGCTAGGCCTAGTCCTCTGCCCTCCCCTCAGGAAACTCACATGCACTAGGTCATGTTCCCCCTCCATCTGAGAAGACTACACAGGATCCTACCTGGCCCGAAAACTGCAGCCCTTCTCCTGAAAACCACCTATGAGCCATTCCCATTTGCATCTTCCTAAAAAACAGCACCAACCTTGCCACCCTGTCACTCTGAAATCTTGCATATCTCTGTGCACCACCACACTGTGAACTCTACAGAACACATCTGACTTGTGATCTCACCATAATATCAACCATTCACCAAGTCCACCCTGCCAATTAGATAACCTTATTTGTATAGCACTATGAGTTCTGTTGTTCTGTGGTCCTTATCTCACTAGCTAAAGAACCACCTCAATGGGTGCTTTGCCATCAAAGGCTGAGTCCCACACCAGCCCCCAAGTGGCAGACGTCACTGTGGCTGCTGAGAGCTGCTCTGGAAAGTAGTCTACCTGTCTCATTTCCTCTGAGGGTCCTAAAGTGCAGGACTATGCCCCACTCACCAAAAATCCCTGGCAGCAGCCACTGAAGGTTACATCCCAGAACAAATGTTTACAAAGAACTGACTACTCCTTTCAGAGCACTTCTAAAAAAGAATAAAAAGGGGCTGGAGAGAGGCTCAGTGGGTAAGCGTACTGCCTGCTTTTCCAGAGGTCCTGAGTTCAATTCCCAGCAACCATATAGTGGCTCACAACCATCTGTAATGAGATCTGGTGTCCTCTTCTGGTGTGCAGGGATATATGCAGGCAGAACACTGTATACATAAATAAATCTTTAAAAAAATAAAGACTAAAAGCCTTTATTCTTGAATACATCCTTTAGACAGAGCCTCCTGTTATCAGATACTCTGTTAGATGATGTTAATATTGCTATCTCTAAAACAGGCTTGTCATCTCAGCACTACTGTCACGGGATCAAATGATCTGTGTCATGGGGTGGACTGTTCACTGTAGGACGTTGAACAGCAGCCCCACTCCCACATGTTAGATGTCAGTAATACCAGTCATACATGTGTCAAAAATGTTTCTAGAGGGCTGGAGAGATGGTGTAGAGGTTAAGGGCACTGGCTGCTCTTCCAGATGAACCTAGTTAAATTCTCAGCGCCCACATGGCAGCTCACAATTGTCTATAACTCCAGTTCCAGGCAATCTGACACCCTCATACAGACATACATGCGGGCAAAACCCCAAAGTACATTAAATAGATAGATGGATGGATGGATGGATAGATAGATAGATAGATCTTCTAAAAAATGTTTCTAGATATTACCAGCTATCCCAGGAGATTAAAAAACATGCTCTGGCTCTAAAAGAACCACTGTGCTTTCCCACAGCAAGGCTCAATGATTTAAAAGTAAAACAAAACAAAACAAAAACACAAGAAAAGCCAACCATGTAGGTTTCCATGGGCACCATCAACACCCAGAGAAGTACAGCAAGAGGCAGTCAGCAATAACCAATCGCCACCTGTGCACAACCAAGCTCTAACATTAAATCAAACAAGCGAATTAGGATACCAGGCCCAGCACTTACACACAGGAGTAGCACACAGGGCCTGCTTTCTAGGTCCCTTTAGTGGGGTTGTTTCTTACCTCAGTACCCCGAAAATCACTCCTCAGCAGGAGGGATGCTGCTACAAATTTATATGATTTGGGGAGCAGGTGTGGCTAAATAGGGAGTTGGCAACCACCTTCCAGATAATAAGCATATTGGCTTTGTGAGCAGCATCTCTGTTGGAACTATTCAACTCTTTACATGAATACTGAAGCAACCACATCTGAATGAAAAACCAAAATCAACCAACCAACCTTAGAAAACTAAGAAACAAAAAGAGCTGGGCATGGGGGTGAACACATGTAATCTCATCTCTCAGGAGGCAGAGACAGGATCAATAGATCAATACCATCATCAGCTACATGGTAAGTTCCTGGCCAGACTAGGTGGACTATGTCAGACCATGTCAAAAAAAATAAAATAAAAAAATAAAAAATAAAATAAAAAGAAAGAAAGAAAGAAAGAAAGAAAGAAAGAAAGAAAGAAAGAAAAGGAAGAGGGCAGGGTGAGAGGAGGAGGAATGGTTCTTTCCTAATAAAACTTTATTTACAAAAGCAAAATGGTGGGCCAGGTTTGCCCCATGACTGCCAACTCCTGCTCTGTATTATATACAGTCCATCTCCTAGTATTTCAAGTTTATGATTTTGTGTTGGAATGTATTCACAGCTGTCCTGACTTACAATACCTAATACATAGAACATCTATGAAATAACTGTTACACTACACTAAAGGAAATAGGTCTGTACACGTTCAGGGTGGACATAATTTTTTTTCTTCCCAATATTTGTGATCCATAGTTGGTTGATTGTGGGTGGATGTAGAGGGTCAATTATACTAATTCTTTCTTTTTTGGTTTGGTTTTTCCAGACAGGGTTTCTCTGTATTGCTTTTGGAGTCTGTTCTGGAACTTGCTTTGTAGATCAGGCTGGCCTCGAACTCACAGAGATCAGCCTGCTTCTGCCTCCTGAGTGCTGGGATTAAAAGCATGTGCCAATACCACCCAGCCTATATTAATTCTAATAATGGCTGATGCTGACTATATACTGATCTCCTAACCGGCAACATGTTGTACATTTACATATGCAAGATTGAAAGTGTGCTAATTTCTAAATAAATATAGGTATTTTTTATTGTTTTTAATTGACAAAAAACTTGCTAGTACTATAATCAGAAATGTGTTCATTATGATATCTTTCCCTTATAATTTGTTGAAAACATTAGGTTGTAAAGCACAATTAGTTCTGAAGCATAGTCAGTACTAAAGCACCTCCTTGGTCTAGTACTGAAACCAAGATTTGAAAGTGGGCCTCTCTCCATTGTATGTTAGAAAATTAACATAAAATGTGTTTGTATATTTTGTAATAAAAATAACAAAAGTATGCAATTTAATTGTGTGTACATACAGAGAGATCCCTTAGTGCCTCTGATAAGGGTTGAATTTTTAAAAAATATATAATTTATTTTTATTTTATAGTCATTGGTGGCTGTGTATGGGTGTGTTGGCTCCTCTGAAACTGGAGTTACAGACAGGTGTGAGCTGCCATGTGGGTGCTGGGAATTGAACCTGGGTCCTTTGGAGAAACAGTTATTGCTCTTAACTAGTGAGCCATATTTCTAGCTCAAGAACTGAATTTAAAATTATACGTCTTTTTTGTTGTTGTTTGTATTTTGGGACAGGGTCTCTCTATATAACTCTGGCTGCTCTAGAACTCACTCTATAGACCAGGCTGCCTCAAACTCACAAAAGATCCACCTGCCTCTGCCCCAGGTGTAAGCCACATACCTGGCTTAACTTACACACATTTTTACAGCACCAGGAGAGATAAGCATTCATTTATATGCAACTCTCTATGGAATTGCCCTCTACTTACTATTTCCAGTTATAGGAACCTGTCCACCTTTGTTTTTATAGGTAAATACCACCACACAAAATAGAACACTGATCTTTGTCTCAACTCTGTTGACTTTTCTTATACTAAATTCTAAGTCTAAATCATCAATAAAGAGTCTCTTATTCCAAAGTAGAAGACCTTGGGGCTGGAGATTTGGCTCAGTGGTTAAGAGCAATTATTGCTCTTACAGAGGACTCAAGTTCAAATCCCAGCATTCACATGGTGGCTCACAACTATCTGTAATTCCAGTTCCAGGAGACCCAATGCCCTCTTCCAGGCATGCATGTGGGTGCACAGACATACACTCAGTCAAAACACTCATACACATAAAATAAAATAAACCTAAAAAACTGTTTGAAAGTAAAAGACTAAAGAAATCAGCATGAGTCTGCTTTAATTCAAAATACAGTATGTCTCCTATACTCAGATGAGAGATGCTTGGTCAAGAAAGAACTCGGGACCCAGTAGGAACTGCACATGGCTATTCCATTCACAGGTAAGGTTTGCAGACAGGTGTGGCAATGTCCACTCTTAGAAAACCAAGACTCCAATGTTAACTAAACCTTAGTCTCCCGGTACTGTTCAGAGGACATTACAGGGGCTCAGCCACCCACTAGTGTAGTGTCCTTTTGCCACCAATGTCTTTAAGTCTCATTTTTCTCATCTGCAAGATGGGTATAAAACTTTACAAGTTGTTACAAAGATTATGTTCATAAAACACTGGAAAAGTGGGAGCTCCATGAGCTGCTTTTCTGACTTCCACTAAATAAGGACTCTTTAACTTCTCCTACTTCACACGTCCCATCTTCCTTAGCTATATCAACTCTGTATAACCCTTATTCACTCGGATCTCTGTAACTAGGTCTCTTCAGCGAAGTCAATTTCATATAATACTTTAGAAGCCTCCATAACAGCAGAACCCTATTTGCCTCCAAAGACCAGTCAAAATAGTAATTACTAATGCTAATTACAGAGTGGGTTTTGAGTCAAGCCTTGTAGGTCATGAATGTAAATCCCAGTTCTACTCTGTACTGTAGAAAGCAACTCTTTGTCCTTTATTTTTTTTTTTTTTACTTATAAAACTGGAATAGAACTTTTACTTAACTGATAGGTTATGCTATAAGGTGAAATGAGATAATAGTACATATGTTAGGTGTGTGGTAAGTAAGGAATTTTAAGGCCTGGAAGGCCCTTGGTGACCTCACCTAAACCTTTCATTTGATAAATAAACTAAGCCCAGAATGCAAGTGAGCTGCCCAGGGCCACACACCATTAGTCTATGACATAGCTCAGGCCTATTTATAAATACTGGTTGTTTTTCCCCCACCACTCCCTGCCATACTGTTACAAATTTATCTTGGCTGTACCAGGAGGAGAAAAGAAAGTGTTCAATCCTTAAATATACACATTTCATGATGCTTATAAAATTGAAAGGGCAGATGCTGCAATGTAGCAACAATGAGATTCATGGTAATCAGGTGAGCCAGACAAGTAGCAATGGGAAGCATCTTGTTCAGCACTGGTGTGCTAGGCTGTCCTCCTACACCAATCTCTCCTACTCCCCTTTGCTGCTCTGAACACCAAGAAACCTCAGAGCCAAATTCAGATTCAGCTGTCCCTCAAACTCAGATTCAGTCCAATTTCATCTGCTCAGAGGTAAACAGAAAGTCAACAGGATGGGCATGCCCAGGTTGGCGTTTGGACTAACCTGAGGGTAGAAGGCAGATGATGCTGTGCGTGGGCTGCGGACAAACTCCATAAAGAAGGCCCCGTCCTGAAGTCAGAGGAGGAGGAAGCAGCAGCAGCAGCAGCAGCAGCAGCAGATGTAAGGTAGCCAAGAAATGGATTGTGTATGAGAATAGGAGAGGGGGATGAAAAATAAGTAAATAAACGAAAACAAGAAAGCAAGGAGAAAATCAGGACATGAGGGAATATGGTGGGAGTAGAATAGGGAGCCCAGAAAGACAATATCCAAATGCAAAGCCCAAGCAAGAAATCACACTTCAATTAGCAGAATACCATCTATTTGGGCGAAAGGTACAGCCAAGTTCCTTGTGTGTACCTATGGCTTTGATTCCTTTAACTTCCTTCAGACCTATGGCAAGGAAGAGGGAACAGCCCAAGAGCAGAGTTGGGAACAGCGGGGTAAAGGCAGCAGTGACATCTTGTCCTTCAGCCTGGCTGGATAACAAACAGCCCTCTGGGAGAGAGACACTGAAGCTTAAGATTTCTTCTGCCGGCTAGTTACTAAATGTGGCAGCAAAGAACCAAAGAGAAAAGTCTTGCCTAATCTTCTGTGTATATAGGGGGTGCAAGGATGCTGTACTTGCTCCTCTACTGCTTGGGCAACAAGGTCAAGAAACTAAAGTGGGATTCCTGAAGCCATCACCCTGCTCTACTCATGGCTGGGTATAAATGCCCATGTATTTGAAAGCTAAATGACAAATAGGACATTTCAAAGAGTCTTTTTACTTTGCACACTTGATTATCACTGCGATGCAGGAGTGGCAATGGATCAAGGTGTGTGCAGTTCTAAAAGTTAGACAGTGGAAATGCTTGTGTGTTCACTTCATCGCCATTGCCAGTATCTCCCAACAGTCACTGCTAACTCCAGTAGCACACCCTGTGGAAAGGCATGACTGGAGATGCAGACACATCACACACTCCTTAAGAGGCACTGCCTCCAGACCTGCCAGCAGGACATCTTACGGCAATTTTGCTTCCAATTCCCTAAACCTGGAGAACAGGTCCAGCACCATGACTTTCAGAAGTCAAATGAGTACAGTGACCATCCCAAACAGCAATCTAGTCTGTGGTCTCTAGTGCATTTCAGCCTTCCTGTAATTTCTCTACTTGTCCATCTTGTCTTCAGCACCGCCTCTGATCCTGAGAAATGACAATGCCTAAAGGTCAGAAAAGGGCTGGTTGACATTAGTCCACCCCAGAGAATGACTGCTGAGGCACTGATAGTACTGAGAGACCTATGTCACAGAAATGAGACTTTTTTTTTAACCAACAGAACTCTGTGTGTACAGTCTTTGTACGCAGACTCTCCTTGGGACCTACAGCTATTCCCTTGAGCAAGGGTCAGCAAACTAAAGCTTGTGGAGTAAATCTGGCCACTCATCTGACTTCACAGGCTGTGAACAATTAATGGCTTTTATAATTTCAAATGGTTTAGAAGTACTTATGCAGGACTCCTATTTTGTCCATGAAGCCTGAAATCCACACACAGGGTTGCTGATCTCTGGTCCAGTTTCCAAACTGCCCACAGCTTTGGTTAATACTTTTCTCATGTTTTAATCCCTAGAGTGTAATTCTAAGGAAATTTTTTTTCTGATTTTTTTTTCCAAGACGGGGTTTCTCTGTGGCTTTGGAGCCTGTCCTGGAACTAGCTCCTGTAGACCAGGCTGGTCTCGAACTCACAGAGATCCACCTGCCTCTGCCTCCTGAGTGCGAGTGCTGAGATTAAAGGCGTGCACCGCCACTACTGGTCCATTCTAGGTAATTTATACCAAGGTAATTAATCAGACCTGTAGTCAAATAACTGCCATAAGGAAATTCATTAGCATCATTTATAATTTTAGATGCTATAGATTAAGTTCTATATAACTGGCAATTTTTTTTCCTTTCAAGATAGTTGTTTCTATGTAGCCCTGGCTGTCCTGGCACTTGTTCTGTAGACCAGGCTGGCCTCTAACTCAAAGAGATCCGCCTGCCTCTGCCTCCTGAGTGCTGGGATTAAAGGCGTGCTCTATAACACTCAGCTAAAATTTGTCTTGAAAATGGGAAACCATTTATATTTTCAACAAGTTTTCTGTGTATATGTAGTACTGGGAAGCAAACCTAAGGTCTTGAGTACGTAAACTGAACAGTCTCCCTCTGAGCCATAACCCCGGCCCATAGTTACTTTAAATATCGTGTTTTAGGGAATGAGAGTTTAGTTCAGTTGTAGAATACTTGTTTAACATGTAAAAGGCCTTGGTTGAATCTCTAAAACTTAAAACAAAAAACACAAAACAACTCACAACTTTTAAAAACATGACATGGAAAACTTTTATGAGTAAAATTAATAGATACGAAGTTAGATATAAAATATGGCCAAAATTGTGATGGTGACCCTGAAGGGAAACTAGATGGCAAATTCCACAGCTCAAGTCGGATCTCAGGCTTGGACCAATACAGTTGTTTGTGGTTGATTCACACTCTGCATCTGAGTAGAAACCCACTTACTACCATCTTCAGGAAGGTTCCTTGACAGGGATAAAAGAAAACTTTAAGAGAGTCTGTGGTAGAATGTAACTACAGCTTCAGCACAGTTGATTCTGCATTCACAGCTATGTCATACTTCCTTTTGGGCTCCTGAAAGCACACAGCAACAGATCCCTACTGGTGAGCCACCTTTACCTTTCGTGGGCTGTCCACATATGTGGGAGTCATAGCAACACTGCTGCTCTCAGCTGCCTGAGTGGAACTTTTGCCATGCACAGCTGCCTGCTGTTCTCCTAGGCACCTGAAGGAAGGAAAATACATGACTGCAGCTTGCTGGGAGACCTCTAGAGAAGCTCCAAGTGAGCCTACATGAAGACAGCACAGCTGTTTCCATTTTTGGAACATGCTTCTGCCTTGCTTTTCCTTCAGGTCCTACAGAGCACTCTTAATACCATTAAACTGTCTTAAACAGCCATTTGTCTCCCACAGTGTATCAGAAAACAGCCCAACCAAAAATCACCCTAAGGCTGGCAAGATCGCTCCTTGGGTAAAGGTATTTGCCACCAAACCTACCAACCTGAGTTTGACTACTGAATGCACACAGTGGAAGAAAAGAACTAACTTGTTTAAGTTGTCCTCTGACCTTCCCACACACTGTGCCATGTGTGTATCCCACACACACAAAATAAATGTAATAAAAATAAAAAGCATTCCAAGAAGCAAGGCGTAGTGTCACACAATTTAATCCCAGGTGGATCTCTGTGAGTTTGAGGACAGCCTGGTCTACACAGAGAGTTCCAAAACAGCCAGAGCTGCATCTTAGAAACCCTGTCTCAAGAAAGACCAAAAAATAACAAGCATTCCAGAAAGGCAAAAATATCATGTTTCTACTCAAATGTAGAATATAGACTTAAATTATATATGGCACAGAAAGAGAAAGAGCACAATTAAGGAAGGAAGGGGAAAGAGGGAAGGGCAGGAAGTGGAAATACGGGTAAGGCATGTACACAGATTAATATTTCATAACAAAACCCATGATTTTTTAAACCATGTTTTTGAATATTGAAATTTTAGTCTAAGAAGAAAACCACTATGCAATTGGAGAGATGGCTCAGTGATTAAGAGCACTGGCTGCTCTTCCAGAAGATGTGGGTTTGATTCCTAGCACTCACATGGTCCCTTAACTTCAGTTCCAGGGGATCCAAAGCCTTGTTCTGGCCTCCTTGAACACCAGGCAAGCATGAGGTACAGAGGCATACATGCAGGAAAAACACCCATACACATTAAAAAAGAAAATCACTGTAGGCTGGCATGTGCCTGCAGTCCAAGCTCTTTGAAAGGCTGACCAAAATGATCATTTGAGCCTCGGAGTCTCAGGACAGTATAGGTAACAGAGTGAGACCTCACTCATCCAACAAAAACACATTCTGAAAATCAGCACTGCAGTGACACGCAGTGTCAACTAACAAGGGAAATATGCATTAGTTCTACATACTTTAAAGGGATTTATGTTAGTTTTTCTGACATAATTATATTCCCTCCTTCCCCAAGTCATAAAGCACAACAAATAAGATTTCCTTTTGATATGTCATCTTATCTCAGTCCTGCTGTATATTAATACACAGCTACGTGTTCATTTTCCAATTTTACCCCAGCTAAAACGAACTGAATGAAGTATACCATAAGTATTATAAAGATGGCTTAAAGTATATGAAAGATAAAAAACCCAGCCACCATAGCACACACCTATAATCTCAGAGATGGGGAGGCTGGGCCAGGAGGATCACAAGTTCAAGTCTAACCTAAGATATAGATATATAAAAGCAAGGGCTAGAGGTATAGTTCCGCAGCAAAATTTCTGCTGAATATGTGCAAAGACATGTGGACAATCTCTGATACCTCTTTCCCCTAAAAATTAACTATAAACTCTTGTATGTTGTTTTCAGATCTCATTTGTATTACTTGGTAAGTAATATGGATAGGCTCTTCCCCAGTTATCTGTGAGGTACTGACTCATATCCCCATGTGAACACCCAAATTCCCAGAAAACTGAGTCCTCTGCAAGGGCAGCCTGGGCTCTTAACTACTGAGCCATCGCTCTGGCCCCTTTATTCTTTTGAGACAGGGTCTCGTGCAGCTCAGGCTAGCCTTGAGCTTGCTTTGCGGCTAAGGGGACCTAAAACTCCTGACTTCCCTGCTTCCACTTCCCCAGTGCTGGGGCTATAGGTGCGTGCTGCCATGACCAGGGTTCTAAGTCTCCCGTATGTACTAAACCACTATCATATTATATTATATGATATCATAGCCAACATAATGTAAATACTATATTACAGAGCACTGTTTAGGAGATAAGAAAAAAGTCTACACATGTAGTACAGATTTATTTCAAAGAAAAAGTTTTTACATTTATTTATTGGAGCAGGGTGTGGCTCCTGCTATAACACCCATGGAAATCAAAGTCAGAGGACAACTCACAAGAGTTGGTTCTTTCCTTCTACCTTGTTGGTTCTGGTGACGCAGGTCATCAGGCTTGGCAGTAAGAGCCTTTACGCACTGATCCACCTTGCCAACCTTAGACTCAATTTTAGACCAGTGGGTGGTGAATCCACAAATATATCGCCCACAGACAAAGAGGACCAATTATATTGCTGCTGCTGGATACTTCAAAGTCAATTCCTTAGCAATGGCCTATTTTCTTCAGTAGCTGGGAGCGTTATATAAGTTGGACAGCTCCAACTGCAGAGCAGGTTGGTCTAAACTGAATAGCCACAGTCAATGAATGAATAGTGTGTGTGTTGTCAAAACCCAGATTACCTCTGAAAGCTGTCCCACCTAGTTCAGCGCTCATGTAGAGCCCCTGAGACTGTCACTGAGTATGGGACAGCACTCCCTCCCACAGATGTTGAGCCCAAGAATTCTCCTTAATAAACAGTTTACATATGAAATTTTATCTTGGTCTGTTTCCCTGGCAACCTAATCTGTAACATTTCTTATGTTCTGACTTTGTGTGTGTATGTGTGTGTGTGTGTGTGTGTGCTGCAGAGATCAAACCCATGCTCTCATGCCCACTATAGCAAGTGCTCTACCACTTTTATTACCTTACTGTCAATCAAATATAAATAAAAGATAAACAAAAACAGGATGATTTATATTAATATGCAGAGACTTCCTGCATATTCAGCTATTAAAATTACATACTCAGACAATTTTGTTTCCTCTATCTCCCTGTCTACTTACACCAATTACCTTGAAACAAAATTGTGATATGTGATATCACTTTATCTATAACAGCAGTATCTCTAAAAGAAAATAACTTTATTTATTTATTTCAGTTTTTTTTTTTGAGAGACAGGTTTCTCTGTGTAGTCCCGGCTGTCCTGAAACTCACACTCTTGAACAGGATGGCCTCAAACTCACAGAGATTCACCTGCCTCTGCCTCCCAAGTGCTGGGATTAAAGGCGTACACCACTAATGCCCAGCTGAAAATAATTTTTATTTATTTATTTTTTACATTTATTTATCTTTATTTTATGTGCATTGGTGTTTTGCCATGGGTGTCAGATTCTCTGAAACTGGAATTACAGCCATGTGGGTGCTGGGAATTGATCTCAGGTTCTTTGTAAGAGCAGTCAGTGCTCTTAACCACTGAGCCATCTCTCTAGCACCGAAAAAAACATAACCACAATCAAACACTAATTCAAAAATATTAGTGTGTACAAAACAAGATTCTATGAAGGCCTCTGTTTTGCAGTAAGTAATCTAAGTCTCTTTTAAGGTCTAAACTCCTCTTCTCTCTCCTTATCCTTGTAGCGCATCTATCCCGTAAATGCATTTAATCTAGATGTGCGGAGCTCATACCTTTACTACTCCATTTTTTTCGTCTCTGAGCCCTGTGCTGAGACCTATAAGTTATACTTAAAAGTTGAGTTGGATTTAGATTCATCTCTGGGCAAGGCTTCCTCTTCTGTGGTGCTGTGTACTGGTACCTGAGAGTCCGTACCAGGCTGCCTATGCTGACATTAACTGCAGCTGATGACTCCTAGCTCCTTTAACCTTTAGTGACTACACACAGTGATATTCTATCATTCCTTTTGTTGTTTATTAGCAAGAGTATTTTAGAGAGAAAAGGATCTCTAACTACTTGGTTATTCTGAGGTCTAATTTTTTTTTTTATGAGACAGGGTTTCTCTGTATTGTTTTGGAGGCTGTTCTGAGGTCTAATTTATAGAGGAAAAGCAGAAGACACACTTGCTTTTCTTTGTCCACCAATACCAAACTGTTTCTCTCACCACACTGCAATACATTCTACATTCAGTTTTCTTCTGAGGACCAGCCCACAAAGTGACTTTCTTTGGCATGTCTTGATGGCTGCAGCAAAGGGACATGACTGGGGTGGCAACGGGATGCAGAAAGCCTGTTACCTCATATGCACATAACCATGCACACTTACTGAACTGCCTTCTAGGTGCTAACCCCCACATCAGGAACAGTCATTCACATCTGGGTGAGACTGCTCCTGTATGATAGCCCAGAACTCTCTCAGCGAATACATGTAGACGTGAGAACATGTGCAGGGCACACTGTATTCTGAGGAAGGAGGGAAGCAGTCAATCCTACACAAAGGCTGTGCCATATGTGATTGGTGGGCCATAAAGGGAGGGCAGGAGGAAGTCAGTTTACACTAACAGCAATACACAAGTAGGCAAAAATCTTTCACATGTTTGTAGGTGGATGGGGCACTATCACACTGTTAGCCTGCTTTTAGCATGGAGCCATCCTGCATAGGACATGAGAACATCTGTTTCTCAGCTTTTACCCCAATTTGGATACATTGGGTTATCCTCATCTGATACAAGCAGAA
Organism: Mesocricetus auratus; assembly: GCF_017639785.1. Lineage (NCBI taxonomy): Eukaryota > Metazoa > Chordata > Mammalia > Rodentia > Cricetidae > Mesocricetus > Mesocricetus auratus. The sequence continues at coordinate 13,188,902 of NW_024429190.1, read as the reverse complement.
AAGCCTGTAAGCCAATATCTGCTACCCAGGGCAACCCACTGCTGTTAGAAAGCATAAATTACTCCACAGGAGCCTGATCAAGGGTATGTGCCTATAGATAAAAAGACAAGTAGGGAACTGGAGGAAATAGTTACAGTGAGATGGCAGGACTCTAAAAACGTAAAGCCCTTTCTCATGTTGCTGTGACACTGGTTTTCACAACAAATTCGACTGGATCTGCTTAGTGTAGTAGGAAGAAAAAATAATGCAAACAGCTGGGCAGTGGTGGCGCTCACCTTTAATCCCAGCACTCAGGAGGCAGAGGCAAGTGGGTCTCTGAGAATTCAAGGCCAGCCTGATCTACAGAGCGAGTTCCAGGATAGCTAAGGCTATACAAAGAAATCCTATCTCAAAAAACAAACAACAAGAGAAAGAAAAACAAACGGGGTGCACCCATATCCGTAGCAGGTCTCCAAGGTGAAAGAGAAAAGCAAACAAAAAGCACTCTGTAAATGAACACTATATAAAAGTCTAGCTTCTGTAACCTCTTAAAACCTACCTTCAGCCTCCCCAAACCTAGCACATTAGCAAGGAAAGAAAAGCCTCAGGTTCCTGACCTGGCTCTTGTGACAGGCTTAGCTCAAAGCCTTGTCATTCAGACTGGGGAATGCTATCAGCACAAGATGGCTTGCTCTTCCCGGTCTGAGCAGAAAGAGGCTCATTGGTGCATACTAAACAGTGACTCATTGACAAATTAAAATAAGATCTTTTTACCCCCATCTTCACACCACTCCAGAAACATATGTTTCTCGTTCTTTTCGGCAGTCAGGGAGAACCTGCTGGCAGAATCCTGAGGCCTTCCCTACAAGAATCCAGCACTCTCAGGAGAGCTCAACTTTCCTTTCCTCTTCCCATTTGCCGACCCGCAAGTACCTACTGTTTGTTTGCAACTTTGTCTATGGTCCTTCCTTTCCACCCAAAATCTACCTCCTGGCACCCACCCACCAAGCCACTCTAGGCATAGGACTCATCTCTGAAAACACACTGTGCTGGACAGTTTTTGCCAACGACACGGGCTACAGTCATCTGAGAAGGAACCACAATTGAGAAAATGTCTCTGTGAAATGATGCCACAGGCAAGTCTGTAAGGCATTTCCTTAATTAGTAATTGATGGGGAAGGCCCAACACATTATGGGTGGGGCCATCCCTGGGCTGGTGGCTGAGCAAGTCATGATGAAAAAGCAGCAGCCCTCCATGGTCACTGCATCGGCTCTTGACCCTGCTTGAGTTCTGTCCTGACTTTCTTTAATGATGAGCAGTGATGTGGAAGAATGAGCCAAATAAATCATTTCCCCAAGTTGTTTTGATCATGATGTTTTATCACAGCAACAGTAATGCTAACTAAGATCACATTTTCTCCAAAGACAGTACAAATATATTCCATAATACTAAGGAACTGTCATTTTTGTAGTAAATTACAATACTATGATTTTTTTGAAGTTACATGTTTTATTGGGTAGCACACATGCCACAGTGCAAGTGTAGCAGTCAGGACAACTTCCATGGGCAAATTCTCTTCTCCCACAGCGTGGGTCTGGGGCTCAAACTCAGGTCGTCAGTCTTTGTGGCAAATGCTTTTACATATGGCATCACTTTGCCAGCCTGGTCTGATATGCATTTTTTAAAAAGAAGACTAAAGTTTCAGAGACACATTATGAAATATTATAGATGAAGAGAGTATACTGCCTGGGTTTTAAGAAATAAAAGGTAAGGGCTGGAGGTATGGCTCAGAGGTTAAGAGCACTGGTTGCTCTTCCAGAGGTTCTGAGTTCAAGTTCCAGCAACCACATGGTGGCTCACAACCATCTGTAATGAGATCTGGTGCCCTCTTCTATCGTGCAACCAGAACACTGTATACATAATACATAAATAAAATCTTTAAAAAAAAGAAAGAAAGAAAAGATAAACACCCACAGGCTATAGATCAAACACAAGTGGCTAAAAACAGATGATCACTGAAAATTAGAGGACTATAGAGAGGACCTTTATGTAGTCAATCTACATTTTGTCATCGGCTTAGAACTTCTCATTATAACAAAACCAAATTAAATGACTACCAAGTGATCCCCCGTCCCATGAGACCATGAAAGGGGGCCTGGCTTCCAGATCTCCACACTGTCTCCAAATGCACTTATCCCCACACCTCACGCTTTCTTGCCCACTCAACTTTACTGTTTTCTTCTTTTTTCCCATTTTTTGAGACAGGATGTCTCTGTGTAGCCCTGGTAGTTCTGGAACTAGCTCTGCAGATTAGGCTGGCCTCGAACTCCATTACAATGAAACACCTGCCTCTGTCTCTTGAGTGCTGGGATTAAAAGCATACACCACCATATCCAGACTGGACAGCAAGTTTCTAATTTCAAGCCTATTTTGTTATGTGTCAGTAACAGCAGGTGTTAGCTTCACTTTATTGTCATGTAAATATCTTCAAAAAAAAAAAGATTCAGTTTTATTTCATGTGTATGCCTGTAGGCCTGCCTGCATGAAAGTCTGTACACCATGTATGTGCAGTGTTCACAGTGTCCACAAGAGGGAGCAGGACCCCTTGGAACTAGAATTACAGACAGCTGGGTGCCAGTTTAAAAGAGTGTTGCTCTTAACTGCTGAGACATCTCTCCAGCCCTGTAATATCTTCTTAATTATTATATTTCACCTTGCTCTGGTGAACAAGGCACTGAAACTCCTTAAGGTCTAATCGGTGGGGAGAGGTCTCTTTAACCAGGCACTTACTTCTGACTAGCCTCCATCTCCAGCAGGGCAGACAGAGCTGAGGTTCCTTTCTTCCCAACTGGGGGGCCTGTTGACTCGAGGGAGTGTGCAGAGATGGGCCCAGTCATCTGTAAGCCTTTCATGGCAGTCCCTTTCTAAAGCATGGAAGAGGAGACAGTTGGTTAGTCACTCACATCTCAGCTCAAACTGTTGCATCTTTGGGCCCTGGGAACCCAATTAACCCAGCAGAGGAATACAGGTTCTCTGTGCTTAGCAAACAACAGAAGAAACTAAAAATCAGAGAGGTTGGTCAAATCCCCTGGAGCTGGGATTCAAACTAAAGCTGTTTCCTTTCAAAACTTAAAGCTCTTTTGACATAAGCATCCTAAATACTCTAATCACAAGTGATCTTGTGCATAGGCCTAAGGTGGAAAACAGGGCTGATGAAGGAACACTATTAGGAGATTAAAAATAATGAACTACTAATACACAAACTTGAATGAATCCTAAAGTATAATGCTATGTGGAAGAAGCAAGCCTCAAGTGATTTTATATCATATGACAGCATTTTAAAACACCTGGGGAAGACTATCGGTTGCTAATACATGGAGATATGAAGACTGTCACTGCCAAGGGTAGTATGATGCTTCTGTGTTTTTCCTTTTAGCTCTGGGGATTAAACTCAGGTTCTCTACCTCTGGGGGACCATTTGATTGTGGTGGTTGGCAACATGCATCCCTATATTCTGTATACAAGCATACACAGAGAGAACGAGGGACAGCCAATTATGCTATAATGTTAATTTAAACAAAACAATGCTGAGTCACATATCTGCCCCTTACTGCCAAGGTAGCCTCAGATAAATCCTACAACCTTCCTAAGCCTCAGTTTCTCCCTGAGTGGCAGGGTATGGCCCAAGTGATAGTGGTGGAAACTCTAAAAGGAAGGTCTGCTGCCGTCACCCTCTTAAGAGCTTTTACTTAGCAATTCAGTGCCTCAGAATACAACAGCTGTGCCCAATACTGGCTCCCACTTGGAGAGTACACAATAGGTGCTATGTCCTCAGCTAGAAGGGGCAGCTCAAGCCATAAGGCAGAGTCCAGTCATGGCTAGCACCAATCCCCTCTCCTTCATTCTACAATAGGCAAGAACATACTGATTGGAATTTCAGGCACATGCTAGGTAGTTATTCGATAAATCATCTGGCTAATGAAAGGCCCTGAGAGATCAGGGGACAGATCCTGCATCCCAGGCTAGGTGCAGTCCCCAGGAGCTCTAAGAACCTTACCCCAGTGGTTCTCAACCTTCCTAAGGCTGCAACCCTTTAATACAGTTTTTCAGGTTGTGGTGACCCCCAACCATAACATTATTGTCATTGCTACTTCACAACTGTGATTTTATAGAGGAACAGTGTCTCAGCTCTTAAGACCATCAGAAATAGATGTTCTCTGATGGTCTCAACCCACAGATTGGGAACCAATGCCTCACCCGGATCATTCGGTCTGAACGATGGCGCCTGCGGATGCGGTTTAAGCCCTCTACAAAGCGGATGAAGCCATCTAAGAGCTGCCACTCATCTTCATCTGCACGGGGTCTGTCCCCATATATGTCACAGTGCACCTCCCCTTCTGTGATACGCTTGGTGGCAGTGACACAGGCTGGCAGTAATAGGAATCGGGTTCTCCAGAACTTCAGAGACTCAATTAAACTAGAGAGAGGCAAGGAAATCAGAGTGTTGGTGACAACAGATAACAAAAGCCTTTTTGGAGAGCTCTCTCTGCAGCTGATGTGAAATGGTCCTGCCCAAATGGCTTTGCTTAAGACACAACAAAAAATTGCAAGACCACAAGATAGTTTCTGCTTTAGTTCCAGTGCCATGACAATGCTTCTGTAAACCCAGATCCAATGAAGCAGTTGTCCACCAATTACAAAACAGACAGAAAAGTTAAAATATGATAAATGTGACAATACAACCACAAGGCTACTCAACAAGAGAATAAAAATGCTGAAAGCAGGTGATAACATGAATCCTTATATTTGCTAAAAATATATAGAGCTGTATATAATCATACATGTGAGCACATACAAAGAAAGGTAATCCTACTGTTTGTTAATTTAAATAAGACATTACTGAATCATATGTGCTCCATATTAGCTGGTGGCCTCAGGCACAACGTGAACTCTGTGCAACCTCTATGAACCTAAGTTCTCCACTAAGTTCATTTTCTGTGTTGACACCAAAAGGCACATTGTGACGAGCTCTGCTTTGTTTCCAATTTTAATAAAATACACATATATGCATATATATATGTATAGCATTTAACCCATTTTAAGTGTGTATGTCGATAGCATTGAGTACATTCACTCTGTTACATAACCATCATCTCTAGCCACAGAGTTTTAACCCATGCAGATGTGCTCTATTCTTTCAATTTTAAGGACAACAAAACAAACACCAGTCAAAAGGGCAGACATATTAAAAGATACATGCATCCAAGGCAGCACTAACCTGAAATCTTCAGAGCCAGCAGAACAAATATACTGATCTAAGTAATTCCACTTGTATTCCTCTAGCCGTTCATGGCAGAATTCTACCCAGCAGGAGACAAACTCTGAGTCAGAGTGGGAGGGGCAGAGGCTGTAGGTGTAATGGATCTGGGCAGATTCATAAGGGTACCTGAAAAACAAAGGAGATGCTTGGATATTTAAAAGCAATCTGAGGCAGAGGCAGGCAGATCTCTGTGAGTTTGCGGCCAGCCTGGTCAACAGAGTGACTCCCAGAACAGCCAGGATTACACAGAGAAGCCCTGTCTCAAAATACCAAAGGGAAAAAAAAGCAACCTGTACCTGTACCCACCTCCACTACAACCCTTTTCTATCTCAGTGTACTGGGCACTATCCTGAGCTCAGTCCCCAACTATAGTAATTAGCTCATCCTAGGAAACTATAATGGAAATCTCTCAGATCTTCTTAAACTTTTCATTCTTCTCTACATTCAATTTTTAATATGCTTGATGTGAATCATGCTAAGATTTATAAGCTGAATCAATTCCCTTCTGGAAGGAGTAAACTATAAACCTAAACTTACTTTAAAGCAAAGCCAAAAGTCTAAAGGAATCATTCAACTTCTTATACACATATTGTATTATACACATAATTTAGTGTAGAGACAAAATTCTATGTGGGCATCAAGACTGTAAACATCCAAGGACTCACTTGGGAAGGTATCGTGTTACTGTGATCATCTTGTCCTTGAGTGTCACCTTATGGAAAGTTCTGCCCATACTCAGCCAATATTGACCCTCCTCCTCAGGGCGATTTCTGGACACAAGGCCTAGTAGAAAAAATAATGATTTCACTTATCTGGTAAAGGCCCATTTTTACCACAGTCTTGCTTTTTATTCACAAAGATACAGATAAAGAGGGGGAAAATACAGAGAAACCCTGTCTTGAAAAACCAAAAAAAAAAAAAAAAAAAAAGAGGGGAAAAAAAGAAGAAAAAGAAAAGAAGAAACAATATTTCAAGAGGCTGCTCACAGAAACATTATTCTTGGTTAAAAAAAAATCCAGAAACTCAGATTTTTCTCTTATCAAACCAACTAGTAGCAAATGAGAGAGTAGGTGCTAGCAGCACCTGGACGCTATGCTCCATCCCTGGTGCCCAGTCCTCTGGAGTAAATGTGAACAGCTCTGGGAATACGTATGGGACTGAAATGAAACTCCACTCTACCCAAGCCAATCTGGGCACTCACCCTGGGGCTGGCAGCCAGCACAGCCTCCTGGCCTGTGCTCCAGGCCCTCCCTCCCCACTGCTCCTTCCAGCTGTAATCCGAAAGGACCACTGATTGGTTTTATGCAATTTTTGCCCCCACACACCTGTTTGTGACACTGCTTCTACCTTCTCTTTCTGAGCCACTAACTGAAATCTTACAGATTAAAAAATGTTTACATTTATTTACCTTGTATGTGTGCATGTGTGTACAAGCACAAGTACACATGCATATTAGAGTGCACATGTGGAAGTCAGGAGACAATTTGCAGGATTGGGTCTCTTCTACATGTGAGTTCTAGGGATCAAACTCAGGTCATCAGGCATGGTAGTAAGTGCCCTTATTGGTTGAGCCACAGCCAATTTATAGATGACGTAGTATCACCACCAAAGGTAACTTTCTTGGAAAAGCTGTCAGACACCATTAGTCATGTAAAAATCTTATACGGAGCTCTCCTTTGGTATGCATCTCTCCAATATAAACTCTTATAAAAAGTTTCAAGGACACAGGCACAGCAGTGCACATCTATGGCTCCAGAACATGAAACACTAAGTTAGGCAGATTGACTGAATCTTTAGGTTTGATGCCAGACTGGGAAAATAGTGAATCCTTGCCTCAAGACTACATTAAAGTTTAAAATAAAATTCCAAGAGGCCAGAGCTAAATATTGTTTATTTTTATATTTTCAATTAGCTTCTGATAAAAGTGCCATGCCCAGAATAGGTGTTCAAAACTTAGTTTAACGGAATTAAGCACAGCAAAGGGGGATAACAAGAACTGGAAAGATTCTCTAAGGACTAAAGGTCGTGCCATAGAAAACAACAAAGATCCTTGTGACCTGCAAACAAAGTGCTGCTCTCTCTTGTTCAGCTCAGAGAGACAGACACATGTGGTGGGTGGCCTGGAAGTGCTCAGAAGAGAGGAGAGGACAGTCTGAGAGGGTCTCCACTGTGAATGTGATAATCTCCCAAGGCAGGCCTGCAGCATATACAAAGAGGCTTCGGCTTGGACCCTGAATTCAGCCTCAAGCTCTTTACCTGCCAGGCCTTGCTTTCTGCAACTGGAGCGGTGTATGCTCCACGAGGTGCTCCTCCACTTTGCTATGAGCACCCTGCAGCTCTCAGAAAAGTATCAGGGGACAAGGTTCATGAGCATCCAGCTCATACTCCAACATAGCATTCTAAACTAGGTGTACCCCAGTGATCAAATGCACCTGTGGTTAAATTAACGTGTGCCTTTCCCAGCACACAGTAAACTCCAAGAGTTTGTTGGAACAAATCCTACCTTACCTTTGCAATCAATAAAGCTGAAACAAGGAAACAGCATGATCTTGACCTTGAAAAGCAACTTTCCCAATAATGATAGTAATAGGATACCAGCAGGTTTTATCACCAAGGAAATAAGAGTGTCCCTCTGACAACTAGCCATGAAGAATAAGACTCATGAATCAATCAGGACTAGCACTCGACACTAGAATTACAGACTCACAAGGGACACTCACCATCCATTCAGGAGCAGAGACTGGACTAGATGTGGCCAGTGCCATCTAAGGGTAAATTCATTACTGTTCCTTGGGTTAAAGAACTAAACTCTTCCTGCAGCCTTGCAAGACCTAATGTCTCTGGCCACACCTCCAGCTCCTTCTATGCTCCATAACTCTAGCTTTCTTTTTGGTGTGCAAAAATTACCATAATGTCTCCTGCTAAAGGCTTTTGTACACACCAATCCCTCTGCCTGAATGCTCTTCCCTTCAACCTGCCCCCTCCATTTTTCCTAATGTCTTCTATTTATTTCAAGTCTAAGGTCAAACATCACCTCCTCAAAGAAGCTACACTTGATCCTCCAAACGAGATCAAGCTCCAAATTAAAGAGATGTCATGGGTCTTTAACTTTTTTCTCCCAGTCTTTATCACAGCTGATCCATTTTTCGTAGTTTGACAAAAGCTATTTTCTATTGAGCTATAAATTCCTTCTTTAGACTAGGAGTGTCAAAAAATGTTGAATGAATGAGTGAATAAGTATATATATTTATAATATTTGTTATATTCCCAGGCACTGCAGTTTCCACTGTGGAGATAGAAGACATGAATCCAAAACAGTCCTAGTTTAAAGTGCTTTGGTGGTAACAGTGGTGACCATAGTAATCTTCCAAAATAGTCTTGGCACTCCAAAAGGTTAATACAGACTAAGGCAGGTATGACACTACATACCTGTAAGCCCAGCAGTTAGGAGGTGAAACAGGAAGATTAAGAGTTCAAGGCCAACCTGGGCTAAATAAGACCATCTCAAAAAAACAAACAACAAAAAAACAAAACAAAAAGTAGAATGTATAATATGAACAGAAGGCACCATGCAACAAACATCACAAGGAGCTTTCAAAACAACACAGAAGAGACCCACAGCTTCATCTACGGCGAAGCCTGGATGGGCTGACATAACATGCATACGTCTTTAAATTCTCTGGCCAGGGGGACTTTACTAGAACCAACAATGATCTGAAGTTGTACAGTGGCCGAATAGTGAAGTAGAGGCTTTGTTAGCAACAATGAAGAAGCAAAGAGATCAAGACAGCTCACTGATTATTTCGGGAAATGATTATTGCTTTCCATTTCCAGGCACCCACACTTAATTCCCTCTGTCACACTTATTTTAGAAGAATTCTCTACAACTTGGTTTTTCCTCAATTAGTGTCACTTATTAGTCCCTGCCACTAATCGATGACTCATTCTTGAATTAGGTCACTAAACTTCAGTGAGTAAGGAGAAAGATGAACACGGTAAGGGGAAAAAGAACAAATGTACAAATGAAGGGACTGAGGTGTAGCTCAGTGGTAAAGAACTTGTCTACCATGAATGAGGTCCTGGGCTTGATCCCCAGTGCCAAAACAGAAAAAAGACATATTAAAAATGTAAACTTGGCTGGGCAGCAGTGGAAGCACCTTTACTCCCAGCACTTGGGAAGCAGAGGCAGGTGACTCTCTGAGTTCGGGGGTCAGCCTGGTCTACAGAGCCAGTTCCAGGACAGCCAGGGCTACACAGAGAAACCCTGGCTCAAAACAAACAAACAAACAAACAAACAAAACAACACATATTGCTCTTCCAGAAGACCAGGATTTGGTTTCCAGCACTTACACTGAACCTCTTACAACTTCGTGTAACTCTAGTTCTGGGGGATTATTTATGCCCCTCTCTGGCTCTTGTGGACTGTCAGATTAAAAAACAAACAAACTGTAAATTTGGATGCACCATCTGAGAGCCTGTTGTGTAACAGGTAGGTATAACACAAGACACAATTAAATAAATACCCACCTCCAGGTTTAGAGCATTCACTATACACTTGACAACTCAGTATTGGCTGCCTGCTGCTTCTAGTTGTCTAACCAAACTACATCATTCCTAAAATTAATATCTTCTTCCTTTTTTTTGTTTTGTTTTTCAAGAAAGAGTTTCTCTGTGTAGTCCTGGCTGTCCTGGATCTCACTTTGTAGACGAGGCTGTCCTCACATTCACAGAACTCTGCTCCCAAGTACTGGGATTAATGGTGTGTGTCACCACTGCCTGGCAATATTCTCTTTCTTAAAAAGAGAATTGTACAACCAGGCGTGCAGGTGTATACCTTAAACCCCAGCACTTCAGAGGGAGAGGCAAATGTATCTTTGAGTTTGAAGTGAGTCTGGTCTACATAGTGAGTTACAGGACAGCCAGAGGCATACAGTAAGATCCTAGAGGGGGGGGAGAGGGAGAGAGAGGGAGAGAGAGAGAGAGAGAGACAGAGAGAGACAGAGAGAGAGAGAGAGAGACAGAGAGAGAGAGAGAGAGAGAGAGAGACAGAGAGAGAGAGAGAGACAGAGAGAGAGAGACAGAGAGAGAGAGAGAGAGAGAGAGACAGAGAGAGAGAGAGAGACAGAGAGAGAGAGAGAGAGAGAGAGAGAGAGAGAGAGAGAGAGAGAGAGATTGGCTGATTAAAAAGAGTAAAATTTTAGCTGGACAGTGGTGTCTTACATCTTCAATCCTAGCACTCGAACTCAGGAGACAGAGATGGCAGAGCCCTCCCTGTGAGTTCAAGAACAGCCTGGTCTACAGAGTAAATTCTAAAAGAGCCAGGGCCACACAGAGAAACCCAGTCTTGAAAAACAAAACAAAACAAAAAACAACAAAAAAGGTAAGTTTTTTTTTAAATATTTTATTTTTATTTGTATGAGTGTTGTTTGAATTTACTGATAGACCAGCCTGACTCCATCTTAAGGATGGAAGCCATTTTGTTATAAGGTCAAAACAAGTTCATTTTTGTTTGCCGCAAAATTCAAGTTGACCATGGTTTAACCTGTTTCTGGAATTTGACATGCTCCCATCCTATGGAGTTTGACTCATACCTTGAGTATACCCTGATAAGATGTTCTGCTAAACAACTTTTAAATGTTCAACCAAGTTCCTATGTAACCAAAATTCCTCTGGAAATTCCCCAACCACTAGTCTTGAAGATTTCTGGACCATATAAACCCTACCTCATCCTATGATGCTATTTTTTCAAACTCTGCTTTCTGAAGATAGACCTGTCTGACAGAAAATAAAGCTTGCTTAATTTGACCAATGTCTTTGGATAATGGTCTTTACTCTCATTCAGTGGGATCAACAGTATGTGTACCACTGGGAGTGAGCCGCCATCTAAGTACTAGGAACCAGACCAGGGTCCCATGCAAGAGTAACCAGTGTCTGTAACAACTTAGAGTAAGGTTGTCTTGTTTTTATTTTAAGAGTATTACTTTGTAGCTGAGGCTGACCTAGAACTCACTATGTAGCCCAGGCTGGCCTCAAAATCATTATAACCCTCCTACCTCAAGCTACTAAGTACTGGATAATATAGGTTTGGGCCACTGAACCTGGTTCATGTAGTTTTCCTTACTATTGTTGTTTCTTTGTGTTTGTGTACTAGTGATGGAACCAAGACCTAATGCATGCTAGATAAGCCCTCCACCACTGAGCTGCACTACTCTCAAAAGGGCTGGAGATAAATTTGTACCTGTGCCAGCTGGTTTTTATGTCAAATTGACAAAGCTATAGCTGTCAGAGAGGAAGTGCCTCCAGTGAGAAAATACCTCCATGAGACCTGGCTATAAGCAAGCCTACTAGGTATTTTCTTAACTAGTAACTGATGGGAGAGGACCTAGCCAATTTTGGGTGTGCTACATTTGGGCTGGTGGTCCTGGGTTCTAAAGAAGCAGGCTGAGCAAGCCAAGAGAAGCAAGCCAGTGAGCAGCACTCTTCCATGGCCTCTGCATCAGCTTCTGCCTCCAGATTCCTGATCTCCGTGAATTTCTGTCCTGACTTCCTGCAGTTACGAACAGTGATGCGGAAGTGTGAGCCAAATAAACCCTTTCCTCCCCAAGTTGCTTTGGTCACAGTGTTTCATCAAAGCAACAGTAACCCTAAGACAATAATATAACAAAAGAAAACCTACTCTCTCAGATTTTTTAGAAAAGAAGAAACATAATTTTATGCAGAATCACTTACCTCTGCTATAGAGTGGGCTACTGCTCAGTGGTGGTGGGACCGCGGTGTTAGGTTTCTGGGCCTTTGGCTGCACTATAATTTGGTAGCCCTGCATGAGGCGCTGGCAAATGAACTCTTCAAACACTTGCTGGGCTGTCATCTGAACACCCTCCTCATCCCTCCTGGAAAAGAAATGACTGAGAGGGTGGATATGCTTGACCTTGGGCAGTGATACTTATTAGTTATTGTGTTATTAATTCATCCTAGGTTATCATTCTACAGCAGCTCAAAAAATCCATAATCTGTATGCCAACTTTAGAAGAAATGACCAATTCAACAAGGCAGAAAAAAATGAATAACCTTAGAAAATCAGGTGTAGTGTGCCAAAACAATTGCATTAGCAAATATATTATCAATATGTTAGCAAGCTGTTAAAGTCAACAAAACTTGAAAGTTAACAGTTCTCTCTCTCTCTTTTTTAAAGATTTATTTATTTATTTATTTATTACATATACAGTGTTTTGCACCAGAAGAAGGCACCAGACAGATTGAACTGTAGATTGTTGTGAGCCACCATGTAGTTGCTGGGAATTGAACTCAGGACCCCTGGAAGAGCAGTCAGTGCTCTTAACCTCTGAGCCATCTCTCCAGCCCCGAAAGTTAACAGTTCTTGAATCATTGAATTTCTCAAATACTTAAAGAGGACATGAAAGGTTTAAAAGTTCATTGTTCTTCTATACATGTTTCAATATGCCCATAACCCTCACAAACAAAACTGACTGCTTTTTTCTTGGGCACTGACCTGTCCATGTCTGCTTCTGGGAGGAGATCATAGCAGCCCTCTGTGTAGTCATTCTGCAGGCCCTGACGGTCCGGGAAGTAGTCGGTAGTGAGGGGAAGGCATGCAGGAGTAGTAAGAGACTTCCAATCCACTCCAACTGTGCAACAGAAGCCTGGCACTACAGGGGGAGCAGACAGTGTCAGAACTGCCTCCAATAATGGGGAAAAGGTGTGTGTGGTCACCATGGCAGGTTTGGGAGATGGAGCGAGGGGAGTTCATGGTAAAAGGTGATAGAAATTGCCGGGATAGAGAAGGAGCAGAGAGAAGGGGATGGGGGAGGGAGAAAGAGAGAGAAATAGAGTTTGTTAGATAATGCAACACATGCTTATTCAATCCCATCATGCAAATGGGATTCACAGCAGCTATTTTTCATTTTCTGCTGATCATGAGCTACAGCTGAAATGCCAGCGAGGTTACTGCAGGGCAGGCAGAGTTACATATCAAAGCAAATTATTATTCTGAGGGCAGAAGAGAGACTCAGGCCAGAGCTTCTCCTTTCAAGGAAAGGAAGAAAGCTCAGCCTAATTGGGAGCAAAACAGCATATAGCAGCAGAAACAGGAACACTTTCAGAATCACAACAAGTAATAGATTCAAAAGGGTAGGAGGAAAACCAAAAGAGGATGTCTGGGACAGTTACAAGGCTGGGATTTGGAAACTTGAGTTTGATGTCTGCTCCTTGGGTAAAGCAGGTTTTCAATACTGGTAACTAACTCCTGATATTTTGGACTGCACAAGATGTTATAGGGGGCTGTGCTGGGCATTGAGGGATGCTGAGGAGTGACACTGGACTCTACTCACAAGATGCCAATGGTGCACTCCACCCAGAAAACCAGAAATGGCTACAGATACTGCCATATCTGCTCGGGTGCTTGTCCCTTCCCACTAAGTCAAAGTGCTGAAGCAGCACTAGGGTCTGGATGTTTTGTTTCACTAGACTCATGAACTGGGGTAGAAATATGGAGTCTAGAGGGAGGTTCCTGGAGGTGTGTCCTCAGGAAGGTCAGGGTGATTCTGGAACTTGAGGCAGTTCTTGCCCCAGCCTGAGCTCTAGCTTTCATTTTTCTGCATGTGATCTCTGATTCACTCTTTCTAATCATGATGTTATCAACCACCATGTGATGCAGTTGGTGAGCTCTTGCCAGAGCCAGCATCACAATAATCCCTCTCCCCTCTCTCCTCTTCTCTTACAGTTTTGTTGTGAATCCCAGGTTAGCCTTGAATTTGTAATCCTTCTCCCTTAGCTTCCAAAAGGCTGGGATTACAATGTGCACTATTCAGGGTTTTAAACTACCTTTCTTTATAAACTTATTATTCCCCCTCAAGTATTCCATTTAAACCGATGGCTATCTCGATAAGTAAAGCTTACTCTAATCTGTAAGATCTGTTAAGTGAAGACTATTTTTTAAAAATCTCCGTAAGAGGGCCGGGCAGTGGTGGTGCACGCCTTTAATCCCAGCACTCGGGAGGTAGAGGCAGGCGGATCTCTGTGAGTTCGAGGCCAGGCTGGACCGACAGCCTCCAAAACAATACAGAGAAACCCTGTCTCATAAAAACCAAAAAAAAAAAAAAAATCTCCTTAAGAGGAAACAACAAAAGGACTCCATACCTTTGCCTTTGAGTACTGAGTGGAATACATATACACTATATACTGTAAGTGCATGTGTCAGTAACAAGTTTAAAACACAATGTTTTCTCTGTAGTTTTGTGAGCCTCACATCACCCTCAAATGGGTGAAAAGGTCTTGTGCACGAAGTACAGGGACAGAGTGTTTCATGAAGCGCCACTGACTTGGCGAAGACCATTAACTGGACACAGGCCTAACTCCAGCTCTATGCAGGTCTTACAGAGTTGTTCTTATCTCAGGAATTTAAAAGATATCCCCAAACAGCTGGAGCTGCACCCCAACTTCCCATAAGAAGCCATACTTGTCCCCACTTCCTGGATAAAACCAGAAGTAAAAGAGACCTAATCAAAGCCACCATGAGGAAGTCAGAAATGGAAGTCAGCTACCCTCTATGTTGTCTTAGATCATGTTAGTCTTCACTACCTTTCTGACTCTTCTATAGTGATTTCTGCTGGGCATGATAGCATGTCTGTAGTCCTAGCACTAGGGAAGCAGAGACAGAAGGGTTGATAAAGTTCACAACTAGCCAAGCTACACAGAGCAACCCTGTCTTAAAAAAAAAAAATCACCACTCCCCTCAAAAAAAAACCTGGAAACTATCCAAATGGTCATTAATAAAGATGATTACTAAAACCCACATAAAATCATGTTTGATTATATCAGACATTTTCATTCTGTTTTTTTGTTTGTTTTGAGACAGTGTCTCACTATGTAGCTCTGGCTGGCCTGGAACTCCTACTTATACCAGGCTTCCCAAGTGTTGGGATTAAAGTCATGTGATGATGATGAAGAGGAGGAAGAAGAGGAAGAGGAAGAAGAGGAGGAGAAGGAGGAGGAGGAAGAGGAAGAGGAAGAAGAAGAGGAGGAGGAAGAGGAAGAAGAGGAGGAAGAGGAAGAAGAGGAGGAAGAGGAAGAAGAGGAAGAGGAGGAGGAAAAGGAAGAGGAGGAGGAGGAGGAAGAGGAGGAAGAAGAGGAGGAGGAAGAAGAAGAAGAAGAAGAAACAACTACTTCTGGGCTGGCACGATGGCTCAATAGGAAAGGCACTTGCTATCAAGCCTGATAACTTAAGTGGGATTCCTGGATTTACCCAGTGAAGGACAGAGACAACTCCCATGGGTTGTCCTCTGCCTCCATGCCCATGTGCTATGACTTTTGTGTGTCATCACACAAACACATTTTTTTTTCTCTGACCTTTAAGAGTAATAGAGGGGTTGGAGAGATGGCTAAGCAGTTAAGAGCACTGACTGCTCTTCCAAAAGACCCAGGTTCAATTCCCAGTACCCACATTGCAGCTCACAACTGTCTGTAATTCCAGTTCCAGTGGATCTGACACCTTCACACTGATGCAAAGAAAATGAAAATAAATTACTTTAAAAACCCTTTAAAAAAGAGTAATAGGAACATGAAAAATAGTAAGAGGGTTGTTAATCATCAGTGACACATAGCCACAGCCACATAAAGTGTGTGTAGAGGTATGGCTGTTCCCCTGCTACTGTGCTAATACAGATGGTCTCTACTTGTTCAGCTATTTAAATAGACAAATATTTTCAATATGGGTATATCTGAAAGGTTCTAGTAACAGCCCATTATTTCTTTCTGATTTTTTCCTGAGCCAGTATTAGGTCTAAGAGCTAACACTAGCTTCTGGCTGGCATGAGGGTTTTTGTGGGAAGTCTTCTCTTTCCTCTGTGTCCTGAGTCACATGTGCTGGAGCAGGTCATTCGGCCATACTTCTCTCAAAAGTCCCTCATCACATAACCTTTCTATACTGTAACATGTGGATTTCTGGACTGCTCTATTCCCACAGGGCTTCCTCAAGCTCTCATTATCCCATACCCCTGTGGCCTGCCTCCTCTGCATCAGTTGTCCCCTTACTTGGGTCTGGAGAGGTAGAAACACCATCCTCTGGAGAATCCTTATTCTGGGTCCTAGGATTCACACCTAGGGAAAGAAAAAGGCACTCCGTCTGAATCAAAAGTTACCCTACAAAACATTTCTGACAGCTATGATTGGAAAAGCTAAAAAATAAAGATAAAATAAAATTATAAACCAAGTGTCTATTCTAAACTGGGTATTTCAAACATCACAAATTAATCAGGGGCTGGAGAGATGGCTTAGCAGTTAAGAACACTGGCTGTTCTTCCAGAAGACCTGGGTTCAATTCCCAGCACCCACATGGCAGCTCACGACTGTCTGTAACTCCAGTTCCAGGGGATCTGATACCTTCACACCAATGCATATAAAATAAAGTTAAATGGATGATTTAAAAAAAAAGAATCAACCAAAGAAAAATATGAACAACCAAAATCTGGGAATGAACCAGAACTTAAATGTCACCAACACCATTCTTTCTATCTGATAAGGTTTTTCTTTTTCTTAAAGAAAATTGACACATTTTAGAGTCATTCCAACCAATTTTTAGCAAACATAAAACCTAAATACATATAGTTGTTGTTTAACCTTACCTTCTGGAATTCTTTCCAAAACATTGCTTTTAAGAATATAACATAAAGGGGCAGGAGAGATGGCTGTGGTTAAGAGCACTGACTGCTCTTTTAGAGGACCCGGGTTCAATTCCCAGCATGCACATGGCAGTTCACAACTGTCTGTAATTCCATGATCTGACATCCTCACACAGAAATACATGCAGGCAAAACACCAAAGCACATTTTAAAAATAGGCTATAACATGCTCAACATCCTTAGTCATCATGGAAATACAAATCAAAACAACTCTGAGATTCCATCTTACACCAATCAGAATGGCTAAGATCAAAAACACCAATGACAGCTTATGCCGGAGAAGATGTGGAGAAAGAGGAACACTCCTTCATTGCTGGTGGGAATACAAACTTGTACAGTCGCTGTGGAAATCAGTATGGTAATTCCTCAGAATATTAGGGATCAACCTACCTGCAATACCACTTTTGGGCATATACCCAAAGGAGGCACATTCACACCACAACGACATTTACTCAACTATGTTCATAGTAACATTATTATAATAGTGAGATCTTGGAAACAGCCTAGATGACCCTCTACTGAAAAATGGATAAAGAAAATGTGGTACATTTACATAATGGAGTACTCAGTGATAAGAAACAATGACATCCTAAAATTTGTAGGCAAATGGACAGAACTAGAAAAAAACATCCTGAGTGAGGTAACCCAGGACCAGAAAGACAAATACAGTATGTACTCACGCATAAGTGGATATCAGATATAAAGCAAAAGATACCCAGCCTATAATCCACAACCCCAGAGAAGCTAGAACCCTCTTCCAGAAACAGAAGCAGATGCAGAAATCCACAACTAACCAATGGGCCAAGCTTCTGGAGTACAATTGAAGTAAGGGAGGTGTGATAATATGAACAAAGGAGTCAAGACCATGATGGGGAAACCCACAGAATCAGCTGACTGGAGATAGTGAGAGATCACTGACTCTGGTCTAACAAATGGGGAACCTGTATAAGACCAAACTAGACTCCCTTAATATAGGTGACAATGGTGTGACTGGGACAATATATGAGGCAACTGGCAGTGGTTTCAAGATCTAACTCTAATGCACAAACTGACTTAATGGAGCCCATTCTATATGGAGAGATACCTTGTTCAGTCGAGACACAGAGGTGTGGGGATGGAGAGGTGCCGTGGTCCTGCCTCAATTAGATGTTGGGACAAACTTAGTAGACTTCCTAGAGGAGGCCTTATACTCTCCCAGGAAGAGAGGAGAGGTGAGGGGGGAGTTGGGGGAACCGGCAAAGAGGAGGGAGGGGGAACTGGGATTGGAATGAAAAAAATAAATTAATAATTAAAAAAACTATAACATAAAGTCAGGCATTCACACCTTTAATCCCAACACTCGGGAATTAGAGGCAGGTGGATCTCTTTGAGTTTGAGGCCAGCCTGGTCTACAAAGTGAGTTCCAGGACAGCCAGGGCTGTTACAGAGAGAAACCCTGTCTCAAAAAAAAAAAAAATTTACTGCATTTAACTGAATAACAAATAATCTACTCAGATAAAAATAGTCTGAAAAATATTTAAAATGAAACTTGAATATGAAATAATGGAACTAATTGAAACACATATATAACTAATTGAACATCACTTAGAAAACATACCTATTTTCAGAAAATCATACTATAAAAAAGGATTGAAGGCCAGGCAGTGGTGGCGCATGCCTTTAATCCCAGCACTCAGGAGGCAGAGGCAGGCGGATCTCTGTGAGTTCGAGGCCAGCCTGGTCTACAAGAGCTACTTCCAGGACAGGCTCCAAACCTACAGAGAAACCCTGTCTTGAAAAAGAAAAAAGCAAAAAACAAACAAACAACAACAAAAAAAGGATTGAAAAGAGCTTCAAAAGCAACTAACATAAACTGTCTCCAAACAGAAAGCTAAGGGAGGAGGTAGGTGAAAAACAGAACTTTGCTGTCTTTTTATGTTTATTTATTTTATGTGTATGAGTGCCTACTCATATATGTGTGTATTTTATGTGCACCTGATGCACATGGAGGCCAGAAGAGGACATCAGATCCTCACAAACACCTGTCCTTTGTAAAAGTATCCCATGCCCTGACTGTTGAGGCATCTCTCCAGGCCCAGAACTTGCATCTTCTACTCCATATATCTCTGTATCACTTGAATCCCTTTTAACGATAACAAATATTTATAAATTCCTTGTGAAATCTTGGGGGGGGCAGGGAAGCAATGACCTGGAAGAAAACACTAGAAAATCACGTAATATGGACTATGAAGAGTTCTCTCAAAAATCAAGAGGAGAAAATTAACAACCCAAAAAATAAGTGAACAAAATATTTGAATAGACACTTTAAACACCATATACAGAAGGCAAGTAAGGACATAAAAATAGATTCCACAGGAGTATGCACTTAGGAAACAGTTACTTAAACAGTGAAATGACTCTATACTGGTTTTTGTTTGATATTTCAAGACATGGTCTCATGTAACCCAGGCTATTCTTAAACTTGCTATGTAGCCGAGGATGACCTTGAACTTAAAATCCTTCTTCCTCTATCCCAGTGCCAAAACTATAGGCCTGTACCACCAAGCCCAGTTTGTTTGTTTGCTTATCTATTATTCAATTCTATAAATGTTTTGCCTAAATGCATGTCTGTACTGTGCACCACATTCATGCCTGGTGCCCACAGAAGTCTGAAGAGGGCATCAGATCCCTTGGAACTTGAGTTACAGTCAGTTATGGGTACCCCAGTCCTCTGTAAAAACAACAAGTGCTCCTAACTGCTGAGCCAACTCTAACCCCCAAGCCCAGCTTTTCTTCTTCTTTCTTTTTTTTCTCTACTTGGAATTTTTTCCCTTTTATTGAAAATAAAAGCTGAAACACAGCACTTTGGAATCAGAGGCAGGTGGTCTACAGAGACACAAAGAGAAAACCTGTCTCAAAAAAAAGGATTTTTTTTCTCACATAATATACCATGATTATGGTTTTCCTTCCCCCTAACCCTCCAGCTCCTTCTCACTTCCATCCAACTAGATCCACCCCCTTTCATCTCTCATTAGAAAACAAGCATGCTTCCAAAGAATAACAATAAAATAAAATAAAAACCAACTCCTCAGATTAGGACAAAACAAACAGAGTTCTAAAAAGGCATAAGAAACAGATACAGATGCAGAGACCCACTCATTCACACAATCAGGAATCTCAGGCAAACACTAAACTGGAAGTAATAATATAAACACAAAGAACCTACAGGGTAAGAAGAAAAATGTATGTATGTATGTATGTATGTATGTATGTATGTATGTATGTACAAACACACATATATAATAAAATTATATTAAAAATTAGAGAATTTTTTTAAAAGCCCTGACGTGACATTGTAAGATAAGAATTTCCGAAGATGCCACTGAGCTAGTTTTCTATCTAACTGTTGACCCAGTCTTCCATGCAGTGTTAGGGACGGGACCCAGGATCCAGCACTGCACCAACTGAGCTACACTGCATTCCTGTTTATTGCTTAAATAGGTTATTGATACATAATTCAGGTAGATAGATGTTTAGTATACACAAAGTTCTAGCTTCAGTCTCCAGTACCAAAAAGTAAAAAGGCAGAAGAATAAAACAGTGATCTGCCAAGACCCCTTAACAGCCTTGACACTTCTAGACAGCACAGAAAGAAGTAAACAACACAGCTACAAGGTCTCAGAATCGTGCTTACAATGAAACCCTGCAGAGCCAGAGGGAAACCCACAGAAACACTATTCCTGAGAAGCATGACTCATATATGAATCAGGCTCAAACGCAGGACGTCTGAGTCACATTTGGGTACCTGCAGATGGCAGAAGCTTCAAGCCAAGGGAGGTAGAGATAAGGTCACAGAAGTGGTTTTCTTGCCCTTTCTCTTGTCTTTAGTAAGTGAAATGTTTATTAGCTATATATTTCAACTCTATGTTGTTCCAAGACAGGGATAATTTGTTTTTGTTTTTCTGTGACAGGGCTTCTCCTGGCTGTCCTGGAACTTGATTTTGTAGACCAGGCTGGCCTTGAACTCAGAGATCTGACTGCCTCTGCTGGATTGCTGGGATGGAAGGACAGGGAAGTGAGTGTGATCGAGGTGCACGGTGTGAAATTCCCAATTACGGTATTATGTTGGGGTGGGGCTCACTGGTACAACACTGGCTTAGCATGTAACATACCCAAGGCCCTGACTTTGATCGCCAGCACTGCAAATGAAAACAAAGGGCACCATCTATCACACATTTTTCAAGTATGTACTCTGTGCTAGAACTACCTAAAGCTCTGGAAATACAGAATGAGCAAAACAAAAATGTTTGTTCTAACAGTGCTTAAAACAAACACAAGAAGTAAAAAAAAAGACTTGGAGTCAGGTGGCACTATAGAAAAACATCAGGGATGTGTACAGTGCGGGGTGGAGCGTAACTCTGTGAAGACCTGAGAGAGCTGGGCACAGCTCGGTGGCAGAGAAACTGGCTAGAAAGTGCAAGGCCCCAAGGTTGATCCAGAAACCAAAGTAGTGACAAACTGATCATGAAAAAAGAGAGGGAGCAAGCTGTGGGTAGGGTAGGAGGGTGATCACATAAGTGACCATCCAATCCAGGGCACTGAGAGCCAAAGAGGACACTGTAGTAGTTACACAGGTTAACAAGTTCAAACAACATTGTCTGGCAAATTTAGACATAGAGATTTTAGCCCTAAGGCTCACTGGGGCAAGAACACAGCAGAGGGGAGAGCAAGAGAAAGGACTGAGACACTGACTGTGCCTGAGCTATCAGGGGAACCACTAGAGAGAAACATAAGGGTAAACACTTGAGATCTGAAGCTAACCAGGGAAATATGACGCTAGGGTCTCTGTTAGTGACTGCAATGCGTTAGCTAGTAAATGTTAGTTGAGAAGCCCTTAGAGGGCTTTGTGTAAGTTTCATGATCTGACTTCTACTTTAGAATATTTACTCTGAGTCAATCTGTTATTGTTATATAAACAATATAAAGGGCTGCAGAGATGCCTCAGTGCTTAAGAACACTGTTCTGTAATTATAAGTGCTAGAGTTCAGATTCCAGCACCCACATCAAGCCAGGCACTCCTCCCTGCAAATGCCTGTAACCCCAGCTCCAAGGGGGTGAAGAAGAAGGACCCCAGGCTTCTAACCTAAACGAGAAGGTGTGAGTCCCAGGTTAAAGGACAGATCCAGCCACAAAGATATAGATGAAGAGTAATAGGACACCTGATGACCTTTCCTGCCTCTGCATGTGCGCAATTTTGTGCATCTCCCCACAACATATGCTCATATACTCACACAAGCATGAATAAATAAGAAGGAGCAAAAGAGAAAGCTAAGACCAGTTAACAGACCACTACATCCAAGTAAAAGGCAACGACACCTTAGGCTAGACTAGGACAACAAAGATGAGTTTCTAGATAGACCCTACGAGAGACAGGGCACTAATTGGTTATTGTATATGGGAATAAAAATTATGAAGATTTAATCTAATTTCCTTCTGTGTTCCTACCTGTGACTTATCAGGTAGCCTAGGTTACAACTTGAAACTCAATTCCCATGTAGTTATAGACCACTTTCTGATGACCTCTGGCCCTTCTCAAAACTTATGTTATAGGTCATAAGGGGACAGACAAGAAAAGGGTAACCCCATATAACTATATCACCCCAATGAGAAAAACAACCAAAGGACTCCACAGTTTCTAAGAAGCTAAACACTGTAGAATGAATCACATTCACACAAAATACTCAAGTACAAATTAAACAATAATTTTGTAAGTCATTCTAAAGCTTCTCACAAGACAGTGTGGTCTTTGAAATAAAACTTCATCTGTAAATAAACACGACAAACACTCTGGAGAGACAAGTAACAATAAACACGTTAAGTCTAGCGGAAAGACGGACACAGAAGCAGAGGGGTCACGATGTACCAAGCTGTGCAGTTGGGATGGGATCAGGAGCTGTGTGGAAGCATGTCTAACATCTCTTAGGAAAGCACGAGATGGAAAGGAAATCTCAAGGGAAAGCTTCAAACAAGGAGGCACACTTGGAGCTGAACCATCAGGGGAAGTGGGTGTTTTCAGGCAGCACAGGCTTACAGACAGGAAAGGAGCATATTCTACACAGGGAGGACAAGACAACACAGGGAAAAAGGAAGAGAATAGCTGGGATTTAAAGAAAAACCCATGTTCTGTTAACACCATTCTCAATCTTTGATGATCCATGACTGCCAGGCACTGTTCAATGATTCATATGGGCTGTCATTTACTTTTAGTTTTTGTTTCTATTTTCAAAATATCCCCTTCACAATGAAGAACCTGAGGTATAAGAAGTTAGTAACTAGCCCAAAGCACTCACTTCCCATTAGAGGTGGAGTGAGTCTCATGTCCTAAGATTCTAACAGCTTGTACTCTTTCCGCATTCAACATGCCGTTAGAGTGAAGTCAGGTGAAGACACGAAGGGACAGAGGAAACAGGCGATGACTGGTGTCAAAAGCCAGGAAGAGCGACTGAAGGCTGTGCATGTGGGAAGAGGCTGGTTAGATCTGCATTTTGCAATACCTCATTGGTGACAGCATGGTAGTTCCCTGAAGGAGAAAGTAACAGATCAGGAAGAGCTGCTGTGACGTTCCTGAACAGAGACAACCAAGGCCTGAACAAAAGCCAGAAGCAGAACCAAAGGGCAGGAGAGGAGGAAGGGCAGGTAGAAGAATGGCAAAAGCAGAGCCGTCCATCAGTTAGGCAGACTGACAACTTAGGAGCCCAAGAAGGAAATGGGTGGGACAGAGAGCTTGGCTGCAAGCAAATGCTTTCCCAATGCCTGCCTATCTGTGTGCACAAGTGCACCAGGAAACTCTCAGCTAAGAGGATATGACAATGTCACCTACACACCTTCCACACGCATCCTCAAATCAAGACTTTTTGAAAGCTCACTCCTTTCTCAACTGCAAAGTAAAATCCCAAAACCTACATACAGGGCATCATGTGGTATCTCTGAGATTCTCCAGGTCACTGGGCTCTTCTGGGTAGATCCTGGGGCTGGCTGCTACCATCTAGGTTCAAGTAAGTCTTCCTGCTTCTGGTCATTAGTCAAGCTAGCTCAAGGAACAGTCTAGGTAAACCAGAGCAACCCCCCTTAGTAACCTTCTACCCCCTAAAGCCAGGAAAATTCAAAATTTGGTTCCTACAACTTAAGCTTCCTATTTTGGCAAAGTAATAGAAATGTTGCCTTTGTAACATTCTGTAGGCACTTTAGGAAATCTTGCAGCCATGTAACATTTAAGCACCCTAAATATATGACATAAAAAGCCCCAAACTTTTACTAACCCTGAGTCAGATATAGGGGTAAATGCTGAAAGGTCAGAGAAGCAGAGCAGTCAGACACTAGTTCTTACCTCTACCAAATCCTCAGACCAAACAGGCCACCCTGTCTCTAGGAATCCTCAGACTGAATGCTCTAACTGAATACAATGCTGTCTCCTTCCACCTTATATTCCTCTCTCTGCCCAGCCATATAACTCCTGTCTCCACCTCCCTAGTGCTGAGATTAAAGGTGGGTGACTCTCAAGTAATAGGATTAAAGGTGTGAGACACCACCACCACCACCACCACCACCACCACCACCACCACCACCACCACCACCACCTGGCTCTGTTTCTCGTTTAGACTGATTCAATCTGTGTAGTCCAGGGTAGCCTTGAACTCAGATCTGCCTGCTTCTGCCTCCCCAGTGTTGGGATTAAAGGTGTGTGCCACCAGCTGGGCATTGGTGGTGCATGCCTTTAACCCCAGAAATAGGGAGGCAGAGGCAGGTGGATCTCTGTGAGTTCGAGACCAGCCTGGTCTACAAAAGCTAGTTCCAGGACAGCCTCCAAAGCCACAGAGAAACCCTGTCTCAAAAGAAAAAAAAAAAAGGGTGTGTGCCACCACTGCCTGGTCTCTCTATGCTAACCAGTGCCTTGCTCTGCACTCTTACATTCAGACAAGCTTTATTTGTTAAACCTATCTAAAGGCATGTTCCCCTTAAAAGGCACTCTGAGCAGAGTTCTCAAATGAGGATGGCTGCACAGCTGTGAGACTAGTATCTCTGTATCTCTAGGCATTCAACTGACCATGTAATCTGTACCTTATTGTGATTACTAGATATTGTTTCCACAAAGAACAAGCTTGTACTCCTCCCATCATCTGCACTTGAAATCTGTGCCTTCTAACTCTCCATCCAACCAATTCTATCCCTTTAAGTCTGAGATACTTCTTATCGTCACTGGATCACCTCCCTCTATCCTCCCTCTTTTTGGGCAGTATCTTATTATATAGCTTTGGCTGGCCTAAACATTCACTATGCAGACCAAGATAGCCCCAAACTCACAGGCTTCTGCCTCTGGAGTGCTGGGATTAAAGGTATATGCCACTACCCACAGACATCTTTCTCTTTTGTGATGTTATGTCAGAAATCATAATGTTCCCCTATGGACTGTTTCTATATGAGGGTGCATTTGTTCCCCAGGCCTAGCAATCCCAACACCTGTAAAACAAACTATTCCTACTTAGTCTCTGGAGCTACTCTCAATGACCCACAGCTCTCAGACAAGACTCCCTTATGAAACAATGATAAATATGTCTTGACCAACATGTTCTCAGCTAAAAATGTAATGTGCAGCCCATTTATAATTCCATGCATTATACAGAATTGCTTCTAAATAGGTCACCCTAAATTGTGGCTGAAAAGATCCTAAAAAAAGACACGGTCTGCTTTTCTGGCCTTTGTGTGTGTCACTTCTAGATGTGAGCCTGCTCTGAGCATCCCAACTCTATTACTTCTTGGATGAGTTACCTGCACCACTGTTGCTAAGCAGGCTGACAGAAAGCTCTTCCATTCCACTGAAGTTCAAGGACATGCTGTCACCGGGCTGGCGGGAAGTGCTGTGCCTGCAGAGAACAAAGTCAGCCACCCAGCTTAATTAATATTGATCGTCATGTTTTTTTCCTGCTCACCCTGTACATTAGTGTGTAGGGAGAGGGTAAGTGGAGAAGGGAGGACCCATGAAAAACGGGCCTGAATATTCAGTCACACAGGCTGGCAACCCTTGGATCTATACCTCAAACCAATACGTGGTAATTTTATTTGTGTGCCAGCCCCAGACACCCTGGCTGCTCACCCACCACCATGCTATACCACTTCCCCTTTCTTCCCTATGCTTCCCCCTTAATAACAAAGAAATGATATAAAATGCTTGACTGTATGTACCAGAGCTAACCTAGTAAAGAGGGTCACAGACTGTTCAGACCTCCACATAAACACCCTCCAGCAAAGAGGATGTCCAGTGTCCAAAGAAGGGGCCAAGGCTAGTGCACGAATTCTCTTTGGTCTTAATAATAAAAACCCAGAGTCAGCTATTGGGGGAGGGGGTGGTGCTGAAAGATCAGACAAGCAAAGATTAGTCACCAGCTCTTACTTCTACCACAGACCGAAGGAGTGATCCATCCCATGAATCCTCAGACCGATTGCCTAGACTGCACTACTCCTCAGACTGCATCCATCTCTATGAAATCTCAGACTTCCTGCCTCAGACTGCATCTTCAGACTGCAATAAGATTCTGTCTCCGCCGGGCGGTGGTGGCGCATGCCTTTAATCCCAGCACTCGGGAGGCAGAGGCAGGTGGATCTCTGTTAGTTCGAGGCCAGGCTTGACCGACAGCCTCCAAAACAATACAGAGAAACCCTGTCTCGTAAAACCAAAAAAAAAAAAAAAAAAGATTCTGTCTCCTCCCGTCTTATACTCCTCTCCACCCAGTCATAACATTCCTGCCTGTTAGTGCTGGGATTAAAGGCATGTCACTCCAAGTCCTGGGATCATCTTTGTGTGAGCTTTGTTTCTCTTTTAGACTGAATCAATTTCAGGTAGCTCAGGGTGGCCTTGAACTAACTCTGTCTCTAGAGTGCTAGGCTTAAAGGTGTGTGCCACCACTGCCTGGCCTCTATGGCAAACTAGTGCACTCTGATCTTCAGGCAAGCTTTATTTGTTAGATCATAAACAAAATATCATCATACAAGGCTGCTTTTTATAAAGTGCTTCCTAAAGCAATTTAGGACCAGTAAGTCCAGGTTTAAACCAGGGTCATGCTCATCAAGGCTTAAATGACTTTCTTCCTATACTGACTCTTCAGATACTTCATAAGACATTCAGAGCTTTCATTCAAAAACCAATATCTCAATCCAGAGGGAAGCTATCTAAGACAACAGCATGCATCACCTGTCCCAGCATTCCAGAAGCAAACCCTAAGATCCGTGACCAAGGTTTATAAGCTCAAAATAAACATAAAGCAGGGCCTTAGTAATATTACAAGAAAAATATCAGGCTGCTTGTGTTTACCCTTTGCCCAGGGATGGTAATGATGCTGGCTAAAAAAGGAGGGGCCTGAACGAATGAGTTCTAAGTCACAAATGTGTCATTTCACCAGCATTCCAGAGCATTGTGCAAATCCTCACCTTCCGGCAGCTTCATGATATGCCAACTCCAACAGCTCTGCAGAGGAGTGGGTGGGGTCCCTCTGCCTGCTGCCCTGCAGTTCTGCCATGTTCTGCCGGGTTTGATGATGGATCTGGATTGCTTCTCCAGATGGTCCTGCCCAGACAAAGAACCTGTTATTCTGACCTGACTGCTCACGCAGCACACGAAAACATACTTTTCCTTCTCTCCAACTGTTGGGACACTGGAGAGATCTGACAAAGAGCACAGCAAGAAGAACATTATACAAGGGACCTGCAGGCTCCCACAGAGGACTCTTCTGCTCTTCTATGTCTGGGATTATAAACTGGGACTCTCAGTTTCATGAATACTATGGAGATGCCATAGAGAAAAGACAAGTATAAGAGGATAAAAAGATGAAAAGAGAGGGAAAATAAAAATGAAATAACATGCTGAGCAGTGGCGGTGTATGCATTTAATCCCAGCACTCAGGAAGCAGAGGCAGGTGGATCTCTGCAGGTTCGAGGCCAGCCTGGTCTACAGAGCTAGTTCCAGAACAGCTAAGACTACACAAAGAAAAAAAAAAAGGAAATAACAAGATGGGCATGGTGGTACACACCTTTAGTCCCAGCACTTGGGAGGCAGAGGCAGACAGATCTCTGAGTTAAAGGCTACAAAGTGAGCTCCAGGTCAGGGCTACCCAGAAATGTTGTGGATATTAGTTTAAGATGTGTTACATTTGTTTATGCTGTGGAATATATGCTTAATGCTGAAAGATATGCTGCATTCTTTTATGTTGCATTTCTTTAACTCTGTAAAGCTGTGTTACTTTGTCTGCCTTAAACACCTGATGGTCTAATAAAGAGCTGAATGGCCAATAGCTTGGTAGGAGAGAAAAATATGTGGTGCTGGCAGGAAGAAAGAATAAATAGAAGGAGAAAGCTAGGCTGGAGAGGAAAGCAAGGAGTGAGAAAAGAAGAAGATGCCAGGGGCCAACCACACAGCTAGCCACAGAATGAGAAGGGAAGAAAGGTATAGAGCATAAAGAAAGGTAAAAAGCCCAGAGACAAAACATGATTGAAGAGGAATGGGCTAATTTAAGTTAGAAAAGCTAGCTAGAAACAAGCCAAGCTAAGGCTGGGCATTCATAAGTAAGAATAAATCTCTGTGTATTTATTTGGGAGCTTGGTGGTGGGCCCCCAAAGAGTGAAAAAACAACTACACAGAGAAACCTTGTCTGGAAAAGAAAAGCCAGAAAATAACAGCGTGACTGTAGGAATCTAGGTGCTTAAGCACAAGAAAGACAGAGTAGGAAAGGGCGGAATTAGTCATGTCCACTGAAAGTCATTTCCTGGAAACATACACGTTAGAAGGCTAAGTAAGTTTTCAAAGGTTAATAAAAAATTAATCTGGGTAGAAGAAACATCTATGAACACCAAAGGTGAAAGAGTTAAAAGTGTGTGGAGATCATGAGACTGGGTGAGAAGGGAAAGAGCCTCTGAGGATGGGAATGAGGACCCAGGAGGTTGGGCTGCCTGGTGAAGAAGGGCCTCAGTTATCAGACGGTCAGGTGCTCAAGAGGATAAACTAAATGAACAGTGACTAGTTGCTGTTTTGTTTTTAGTAACGTGGGCATGAAGGTAGGGTTGGAAAAGCACAAAGAGCTGAAAGTTATGGCTTCAGAGTTTTCTTTGTTTTGTTTTGGTTTGGTTTGGTTTTTACGAAACAGGGTTTCTCTGTATTGTTTCGGAGGCTATCAGTCCAGCCCGACCTCGAACTCACAGAGATCCGCCTGCCTCTGCCTCCTGAGTGCTGGGATTAAAGGTGTGCGCCACCACCGCCCGGCCGGCTTCAGAGTTTTTAACCTAGGGGCTGGGGAGATGGCTCAATCAATCGGGCAAGCATGAGGACCTGGGTTCAGATCCCTAGCACCATGAGTAGGTATAACAATATGTACCTATAACTCCAGGGCTGGGGAGGTAGAGCAGGAGAACTCTTAGGGCTTGCTGGAAAGCTAGTCTAGCCCATCAGTGAGCTCCGGTTCAATAAGGGCATCTATTTCCAAGACTAGGAGCAGAAGACACTCTGGCCTCCACATGCACACACATGCATGAGCATGAGTGTGCAAGAGAGACAGTGTGAGCATGAATGCATGTGTGCGCGCGCACACACACACACACACACACACACACACACACACACACACACACACACAAAGAGAAAGATTTCAGCCTGGGACTGGAGATGTAACTCAACTGAGACATTTCTTGCCTAGTTTGCACAAAGCAGGAAAATCTGGGTTTGATCCCCAGCATCATATGAACAGGCTGTGTTTGTGGTGATCATAAATTCAAGATCATCCTCCTTATATGGCAAGCTCAATGCTAGTCTGGGCTATCTGAGACCTTGTCTCAAAAATAAATAAAAAGCAAGAGCAAGTACAAAAGTGAGAAACAGAGATACCTCAAAATAAATCTGGAAAGAATAACAAAAGAGAGAGCAAAACCAGAAAGAAACAACCTGCGTGATTCTAGCAGAGACAAGGGACAAAAGAGATCTGGAATGGCCTCCAATTATAGCCAAATAAATCAGATATATTTCACATTTTTTTATTTAACTTTAAACAGTAAAATCAAATGTAAAAGACAACAACTAGACATTTCTAATCATTCAGTAAGATTGTTCCTATTTTAAAAAAGCAAAATAAAACAAAAAACCCACATAAACACACACACACACAGAGAGAGAGAGAGAGAGAGAGAGAGAGAGAGAGAGAGAGAGAGAGAGAGAGAGAGAGAGAATGGAACCTATTACATCTGTTCCTGGCCCAGCAAGAACCATTAAGCTGAAGTTTACTTTTAACTGCATCATTATAAGCCCTTACTGCTTGAGGCTAGAACAGAGTAAAAAGATGGGCTAGAAAAAAAGTGAAGTAAAAATAATTGCTTTTTTCTTTCTTCATCCCTCAGAGATCGCTGAGAAATGACAAAGTAGCATAAATGCAGTGTAGAGAGCAATGGGTGAAAATGAGAGACAGGAAAGCTGATGTAAAGCATAGTCCCTTTCAACCAACCAACCAACCATAGCTCTTAAGCTGGTCAGTTACAAACAAAACTTGTTCTCAAGTGTGTCTCCAAAGATCTTCTGAGCACCCTGTGAAAAGCCCATCAGGCATGTCCACCTCATGGGAGGAGCCAAGAGGTTCACGGACACTGAGGCACTTGGCACACGGTTTATTGGTGCTAAGGACCAGAGCTAGGAACTTACAGCCCAAGGTTCCTTGCTGAGCAGCCAACTTACCTACAGGAAAAGTGTGCATCCAGCGCCTTCTGTTGGATGTGAGCTTCATGGGCATTCTTGAGGGGGCAAAAGGGTTAATCAGCGCTCTCTGAGGTGTGTATCCACCAGGTCGAACATGCAGCATGGACTCTGCACTGCCCACATGAAACCTTCCTGGTGCACTAGAGTCCCGCTGTGGTGGTTCTATCATGTTCTCCAGGACATCTGCTGGCAATCACGGAATTGAACAGAAAGACAAAGCACAAACCCACAAAGAAATCAGAATTAAGTATGAGTCAAGACTAGCAAAAATCTAGGACATCATAAATACCAGAAAATTAGTAAAATTGTGAAACTATAAATGCTTAGATTTGCTTATTTTTTCAAATATTTTGGAGACCTGACCCAGTGAAGACACACATAAACTAAATGGATTTCCATATTTTGGGGGGCATTGGGGAGATGATGAGGGTGGTGGTGATACATGCCTATGAACACTGAGTTGGATGCAATGAGTAACGATAGGTCTTGGGAATGGAGTGAATATATTCTCTATGTGGGCAAAAAAATAATAATAAATATTTGAGCCAACTGTTATAGCAAAGTCCTTTAGTCACAGTATTTGGGAGACAGAGACAGGCAGATCTGAGTTCAAGGCCAGCCTGATCTACATAGTGAGTTACAGGCTGTCCAAGGCTGCATAGTAAGACCTGCCAAAATAGGCAGGCAGGCAGGCAGGCAGACAGACAGATAAACAGAAGAAAGCTATGTTTGGTGAATAGACTGGGTCACTAGACCCTCTTGATTTTGAGCAGGCAAAGCTAGAATCCCTCTCCATTTGCACTGAAACCAAATGACACAAGTTGTAGCCAAAAGAACATGCATATTTAGCCCATTCAAGTACTAGACAACAGCTATCTACAAGCGTCATCTCCATTATCTTTTCCTCTTCCATGGCAACTTTGGAAAGCAACGTTGAAGATGATGGTACGGGATAAAAGGAATACTGAGTTCCTCAATGATTAAGAGGCTCCCCGCATTGAGCCTGTGTACTGAGAGAGTTATACACAATTACATGTCTTTGTGTGAAACTGAAGAAATGTTCCTAAGGAAAAAGAACAAAGAATGTGTTCATGCTTGGCCAGGCAAGGAAATATTATATTTAGATTCAATCTGTCCTGTGCAATAGCCTATAACAGAAATGGAGGCAGCAAGCTATATAACCTGATCTAAGGAGCTAAGAACTGAAACCCATGGGAACCAAGTCCCTTTTTGTGCACCCCATATTCAGGAACCAACTATGCTGATTAGAAAGTGGCATCAAGGAGGGCTGGAGAGATGGCTTAGCAGCTAAGAGCACTGTCTACTTTTCCAGGGGACCAGATTCAATTCCCAGTGCCCAAATGGCAG
The DNA here is from genome assembly GCF_017639785.1 of Mesocricetus auratus. Classification (NCBI taxonomy): domain Eukaryota; kingdom Metazoa; phylum Chordata; class Mammalia; order Rodentia; family Cricetidae; genus Mesocricetus; species Mesocricetus auratus. Next base: position 13,156,776 of record NW_024429190.1, on the reverse strand, counting down.
CTCCCAAATGGTAACTCCAGTCCCAGGGGATTTGACACCCTCACATAGACATGCATGCAGGAAAAACACCAATGTGCATGGGATAAATAAACATTTTTTAAAATGGCATCAAGGAATGTTTTAACCTATAATCTATAATCTTAGCACTTGGTAGGTTGAGGCAGAAGGATCATCTGAGTTTGGGGCCAGCACAGGTTACAATGTGACCCTGTTTTAAAAAGGAAGAGAATAAAGAATTCCTAGGAAGATGGCTCAGTGTTGACCTACAAGTATGCAGACCTGAGTTTGGATCTCTGTGACCAACATGTTCAGGGGCATATGCTTGTAATCCTAGCAATAAAGAGATGGACAGTAAAGACAGGTACCTGGAGCTACTGGTCAACTAGCCTAGCTTACTTGGCAAAGTTCAGGCTAATCAAAAGCCATGCTTTTTCATTTTATTTATTGACACAGAGTGTGGGGGTTTGAGTGTAAAAGTACACATGTGGAGACCAAAGGCAAATCCCTTGGAGTTGGTTCTCTCCTTTCATGCTTATTTGAGTTGTAGGAATAGAATTCAGGACACCAGGCTTGTACAGAAATTCCTTTACTAGCTGAGCCATCTTGCCAGTCCCCAAAACACAAGTTTCAAACAAAAAGTGGAAGGAACTTGAAGAACAAAATCCAAGGTCGTCTTCTGACCTCCACACATGAATTCCCATGTACCCACAAAGTTGTTCTCTAAATATACAACCCATTCACACGTAAGTTCTAAATAAATGTTTCCATTCCCTTTGTCTAATACCTAGCATGAAACCTTCTAATCATTGTAATATTTCACCTTTGAGTAATATTCTAATTTTGCATAAATTATAGAATAGTCAAATCACCACAAAAATCCTGTCACTAGACAGAGGGGTGTATGTGTGTAATTCCAATATCATGAGGTGTAGTAGGCAGGAAAACAGCCAACTAAAAGACCAGTCTGAGCCGGGCAATGGTGGCATACACCTTTAATCCCAGTACTTGGGAGGCAGAGGCAGGTGGATCGTTGAGTTCAAGGTCAGAATAGTCTACAGATGGAGTTCCAGGACAGCCAGGACTGTTTCACTGAGAAACCCTGTCTCAAAAAAAAAAAAAAAAAAAAAAAAAAAGAAAGAACATATTGTGGTGGGAACAGGAAACCAAAAGTTCATCTATGGACAGAATTAGAACTTCCAATGGATTACCTCAACTTCCCCAGTCAATTTCTGCTGGATGTGTGCAAGCCTTTGCTTTGATGATGGTACCCTTGTTTGTTCTCTTAATCAGATTACTCCAGCAGTTTGATGGATGTTGTAAATTAATGAATCAGTGCTTTGATTTATCAAGTAAGAAATATGGCCTAGTTAATTATTATGGAAATGAAAGCGGAAACTCAGCAGGATAGGATGGTGTACATCTATAATCCCAGCACTAAGGAGGTTAAGGCAGGAGGATTGCTGTAAATTCAAGGCTAACCCCAGGAATAGTAAAATGAGATTGTCTCAAAAAGGGGCCAATAAGTTGGCTCAGCAGGTGAAGACACTTGCCACTAAGTTTGTTTTCCAAACTCACATTGTGGAAGGATACAAGTGAATGTGAAGCCAGTCTAGACTATATGAAACCTTGTCTCAAAAGAGCAAGAAAGAACATTTTAAAACATCATTCTTTGCATAGAAAATGTAAAATTTAAGTTAATATAGGTGACATAGGTTATACTCTCTAATTATGTAAATAAATACCTGCTTCTGTCTCTTTTGAAATTCCAAGCTTTCAGTTAATTGAAAAAAAAACCTAATCATCAAAAATATTCATAGGCCGTAGGCATAGCTTCATGACTCCTAACTGACAAATGTGTCCTGTTTAAAGTCCCACAAGATCAAAGTTTCCCCTGTTAATATACTGTGTCCTGGAAAACTTTCTTTCCTATTAGGGCTCCTTCCAGAGCAGAAGGGAACAATTCTGCATATAACATTCTTAAGGCTATAAACACAAATGAGGACGGATATGTTTCCCATCTACATACTCTTTTTTTAAAGATTTATTTAATGTATACAGTATTCTGCCTGCATGTATGCCTGCATGACAGAAGAGGGTGCCAGACTCATTACAGATGGTTGTGAGCCACATTGTGGTGCTGGGAATTGAACTCAGGACCTCTGGAAGAGCAATTAGTGCTCTTAACAGCTGAGCCATCTCTCCAACCCCCATCTACATATTCTTAGGTAATGATATTATGGAGGACAATGGTTAATGGAGGGGATGGCTCTAACGAGTGGCACAAGGGAGGCTCTTTGTCTTGTCTTGCTGTACTGGGGATATAACTTAGATTTCTGCAAGCCGGGCAATCGCTCTATCACTGAATTGCATTCCCAAAAACTTAACCTTTTGGGTTTTCCTTTTAAGAGAATGCTTCTTCATTGCTCAGGCTGGGCTTGAACCACCAATTGGCCAGAGAGGTACTGAACTTGTGACCCTCCTGCCTCAGCCTCCCCAGGAGCTGGGATTATGGACTGTGCCACCAGGCCTAGCTATAGATGTCCAGGCAAGATAAATTTTTTATGTGATTAAAAACACATAAAACATATGAGTGCAGGTGTAAATGAATACACTCTGTAAATTATAGCAATGTTAAGTTCTTAGTTTTGATATTGCTCTAGTCATATACAGTGCCACCATTAGGAAGAGCAAAAGATGCAAACCCTTCCTGTAAACCTTTTAGTATTTCCCATGAATTCAAACTTGCTTCAAGAATAAAAGGTGTTTTTGGTTTTGTTTTGTTTTGCACTGCCTGGCAAAAATAAAAAGGGGTTTTTAAGTCTATTTTATTGTCTTTCTTATATTTTTTTTGAGACAAGATCTCAACTTTGTAGCCCTAGATAACATTGAATTCACTCTGTAGACCAGGATGACCTAGAACATACACAGATCCACATGACTCTACAGGGATTTAAGGTATACGCCACTATGCCTGGCTGGTTGTGCTTTGTTTTTGTGTTTTGTTTTAAAGATGTATTTATGCTGGGCAGTGTTGGTGCAGGCCTTTAATCCCAGCACTCGGAAGGCAGAGGCAGGTGGATCACTGTGAGTTCAAGACAAGCCTGATCTCTGTGAGTTCGAGGCCAGGCTGGACCAACCACCTCCAAAACAATACAGAGAAACCCTGTCTCATAAAACCAAAAAAAAAAAAAAAAAAAAAAAAGACAAGCCTGGTCTACAAGAGCTAGTTCCAGGACAGCCTCCAAAACCACAGAGAAACCCTATCTCAAACCACCTCCCCCCCCCCAAAAAAAAACAAGGTATACTTATTTATCACGTACAGAGTTTTCTGTCTGCATGTATGCCTGAAGAGGGCACCAGATCTCATTATAGATGGTTGTAAGTCACCATGTGATTGTTGGGAATTGAACTCAGGACCTTGGGAAGAGCAGCCAGTGCTCTTAACTTCTGAGCTGTCTTTCCAGCACCCATGCATTCTTTTCAAGTCAGAAGAACCCATAAACTTTAGTTGAGTTGCAGCTGTATAAACAGGGTAAGGAGGAGCAGCACCTGTGTTCCCTAGTATTTGACAGATTAAGAAAGAAGAGGAGCTGGAGAGATGGCTCAGTCATTAATAACACTAACTGCTCTTGTAGAGGACCCTGGTTTGTTCCATAGCACCTCACATCAGGAAGTTCACAGTGCCTGTAAATCCAGCCTGCATCCAGTATCTCTTACCTCTGCAAGCACATACCCACACGGATAAATAAAACTTAAACACAGGAAGTGACCAGAGGCACAGATCAGGTCTCAGAAGTGGTAAAAGGAAACCCCTGAAACAGCACAAGGAGCACGCTAAGGAGACAGACAAGGAAAACAAGGCTTTCAAGTTGAAAACGACAGGAGCAGAAGAAACTCAGAAGCTAACCGTCAAGGCCCCAGGAAAGGGCAGCAGCCTCAGGAGCAATTAAGAAATCTGGCAAAAACCAGGTTATGGTGGCACACTCCTTTAATCCCAGAACTGGGGAGGAGAGGCAGGTGGATCTCTTCAGTTTGAGCCCAGCCTGGTCTACAAAATGAGTTCCAGGACAGTCAGGCCTTTAAGAAAAACACTGTTTCAAAAAATCAAAAGAAAGAAATGAGGAAAGAAAGAAATCTGGCAAAATTAAGCTGTTCCTTGTACCCGAGATGATAATGACCCTCTTTCATTCCTGTTTAAACACATGAATTTCTGCTATAACATCTTTTGCCACTAACAGGTAGCTAGAATAAAGTATTATTCTGGAATCTGTTGTACAGTGTAATAAATTTTATACAATGGCTCATTGTCTCTAGTTTTCATTTCATTTAGCTACTCTTACATCAACTGTGAATTTTTGTTTTTTATTTTTGTTTCCCAATACAGGGTTTTTCTGTGTAGCTCTGGCTGACCTGGAACTCACTCTGTAGACCAGGCTGGCCTTGAACTCAGAGATTCACCTGCCTCTGCCTCCCGAGTACAGGGATCAATGATATGAGCCACCACCACCACATGACTGAACTATGAGTTTGAAGTAAACCCAGTCTAGAGTCCCACCAGAACCTGTTGCTTTATCTTTGTTATACTCTAAAGTCCCTATTACCTTGAATTAAGCCAACTTTAAAACAAACAAACAGGTTCTTACTGTGTGTTACTTGTAGCTTTAGTTGGCCTGGTACTCACTAAGTAGACCATGCTGGCCTTCAACTCCCAGAAATCCACAACCCCAGTGACAGAACTAAAGGTTCACTACTACTCCCAGCTAGACCAATTCATTTAAAAGGCTAAAAAATTAAATAAAAATTAAGCATAATAAAATCAGAGAGGGACAGAGAATATATGTCATGTCTGGGTGTTTATGAGACTGATTTCAATAATCTTTCCATCTGCCCCACTATGGATATTAAATCTTTTATATAGAAGGATAGTGTTTGCATATAACCTATACATATACTTCAAATAATTCTATAATACTTAAAACAACTAATACAACATAAATACCATGTAAATATTTACTATATTATTTAAGAAATGACAATAAGGATAAGAGTATGATTATATTCTGTATGAACTCTTTGTGTGTGTGTAGTGTTTTGCCTACATGTATGTCTAAGTACCACATACATGCTGGGTGCCTTCAGAGATCAGAACAGGGCACTGAATTCCCCTGCACCTGGGATATAGATGAGGTCAGGTCGTGAGCCATCATACGGGTGCTGGGTATCAAATCTGAGTTTTTTCGCAAGAGCAACAACTGCTCTTAACTAATGAGCCAACTCTCCAGCCCAGTACAAATATTTTAAAATATATATTTTTTCAACCCAAATTTTTTTTCATTTAATGTATATATACAAAAATCCATGGATTTAAATATGAACTGGGCCTGGTGACATGGTTTATAACTGCAACTAACTCTGAAGACTGAGGCAGGAGGATGGCAGGCTCAAGGACTATCTATGCTATAGGGAGAGTTCAAGAACAGCCTGGGCAACTTGGTGAAACCCTGCCTCAAAATTAAAAAATGCAAGAAGAGCTGGGATATAACTCAGCAGTATGGCACTTGCTTTGAGTTTAATCTCCATTACTGCAAAGAAAAAGGCATAAATATGCAAAGTCAATACAGAGGACACAGCTATTTTAAGTATGGCACAAATTGAGATGAGAAAATAACAAATTTTGACCCTAGGTCTAAAAAGACTCTGTAGATGATGTACTAAAGATTAGAGACAAAAATAGTATAATACATATGCAATACCTAATATAATTTGTACCCATTTTCTGGCATGGAAATAACTAAAATATGAGACTTATATCCCATTCCAATACCTTGTTACTCCCATGCCACAGACTGAAAAGAAACTGTGCCCAGACCTCCCCAGTCTCTGTCTGTGCTTCAGCGCTCTGACCTCGGGTGCTGGTGTAGCCCAACGAGCTGCTGACTTCATACTGGTGCAGGTGGGGGTTAGGGATCATCAGGATGTTGGTGCTCTTGCCCAGGGAGCTGTCATCAGAAGCCTGGCTCCTCACTTCCTCAGTGGGCAGTGCACGGCTTGGTAGGGAAGGGCTGGATGAGACATCACAGGAACTGGCACTTTTGCGATTATGATTCTCCTGCTCTCTCACAGACCTGACACGAAAGAGACGACAAAGACACTTCAACTCTGAGTTAAAATATCAACGAGGGCCAGGCGGTGGTGGTGCATGCCTTTAATCCCAGCACTCAGGAGGCAGAGGCAGGCAGATCTCTGTGAGTTGAAATCCAGCCTGGTCTGCAAAGCAAGTTCCAGGACAGGCTCCAAAGCTACACAGAGAAACTCTGTCTCAAAAAACCAAACAAACAAAATCAATGATGATCATCAGCTACATATACTCAGAAAACCAATATTAAAACTCTTAAAGTGGGAAATATTGCTAGCTTAAACAAAGTCAGATTTCACCTCGGGGGGGGGGGGGGGGGAGTCATGGTGACTTATATGCAAACCTGATAATTCAGAGGCTGAGGCAGGAGGATCATCCTAGGCTACAGTGAATCAAAACAAGAAAAGAATCTTTTTGAAAAAAAAGTATTTTATTATTTTAGCTATGTGTATGCGTCAGTGTGGCTGAAAGGTATGTGCATGTGATTGCAGATGCCTACATTGGACCCTCCTAGAACTGGAGTTATAGGAAATTGTGATAGGGCCAATGTTGGGGCTGGGAACTCAACTCAGGTCCTCAGAAGAGCAGTATGTGCTCTCAACTAATGGCCCATCTCTCCAGACCATACAAAAATGAATACTGAGTTGGGCTGAAGAGATAGACAAAGTTCCATTCCTATCACCCATATCAGTGGGTTCACAACAGTCTGTGAGATCCAATCCCCTCTTCTGTCCTTATCAGGCACTTCATGTGAAGACAGTTAAAATAAATTATTTTTTTAAATGTATCCTGAGTAATACAGCATTTGCTACTGTTCCGGAGGACCTGAATTTACTTCTCAGCATCAACCAGGCTGCTTACAACCACCTGTTGTAACTCCAGATCCTGGAAATCCAATGCAGTGTTCTGGCCACTGTGGGTACCTGCTCACACTGTGGCAAACAAACACACATATCAACACAATACGAATAAATAAAAAGTTAAAATAAATCTAAAAAAAGAGACAGAAACAAATAAAAATCGCTAAGAAAAGCCCCCGAATAGCTATGACTGAGTCCCCTAAATAGCACCAGATGTCAGCCTAGGGCAGTGTGAGCTATGGAGCAAGATCCTGTCTCAGGGAAACAAATAAGCCAGGCTTGTTAGTACAGGCTTATAATCCCACCCACTCCAAAGGCTGAGGCTTGAAAACTGCAAGTTCAAAGCTAATCTGAGCTACAAGCTACAGTAAGTTCAAAGTCAGCCTGGGTGGTTCACTGAGATGCCATCTCAAAACATAAGGGAGTTTAGCATGCCTGAAGCCCTAAGTTCAATTCTAATATGGGGAAAATAAAACAAAATCTAAACTCAGAAAAAAAATACAAGACTACTAAGAAAATAAAATATAAGGGCTGGAAAAATAACTCAGTGGGTTTAATTCCCAGCATCCACATGCTGGCTCATAACTGTCTATAACACCAGTCCTAAGGGATCTGATACCTTCTGGGTTCCTGAGCACAGACACATACCTGATATATAGGCATGCATGCAGGTAACACATTCATACACATACAAACTTTCAAAAATGTTTTAAAATTTTAAAAATATATAACTTGGAGTAGCTCAATGCTGGGGTTAAAGGTGTGTGCCACCACATTGGCTATTTAGTTTTTAATTATGAGTACATGTGTGTTTCTGTATGTGGTTGTGTGTATGTGACTGCCTTTTTTTTGGGGGGGGGGTTTTGACAAGATTTCTCTGTGTAGCCTTGGCTGTCCTGGAACCAGGCTGGCCTCTAACTCACAAAGATCCACCTGCCTCTGCCTCTGCCTCTGCCTCCTGAGTGCTGGATTAAAGGTGTGTGCCACCACCATCTGGCCTGCTCCAAGTGCATCTTAAGAAAACTACACAAGATCCAAAAATGAACAGGTTGTTAAATATATCACAATTAGAAACTGTTAATTGGCCAAAATGACACAGAACAAATTTAAAGAGTGGGAGTTAAAGAAAGAAAACCTCTGTTTGTAGAAAAACAAATTTAAAGGATCAATATTAGTGCTGGCTGAGGAAGAGCCTGTGCTTTGTGAATTTCATTTCCTGGCTAAAATATGTACCTTGAGACAATACTTCACGACAAAACAGACTCAAGAGTCTGCAAATAGAATTCCCAATGATCTCTATAACATAGCTTTCCTGAGGCTAATTTTAATTTAAAATTCCTTTAAAAATTTTTAAATGATTTTTTGCTGGGCGGTGGCAGCCCACGCCTTTAATCCCAGCACTCGGGAGGCAGAAGCAGGCAGATCTCTGTGAGTTCGAGACCAACCTGGTCTACAAGAACTAGTTCCAGGACAGCCTCCAAAGCCACAGAGAAACCCTGTCTGAAAAAAACAAAACAAAGCTGTTGCGGAAGTCTTATGTCAATAAAGTACTGTTGAGCCAATAGGAATCTAGATAGGTGGGACTAGGAGTCCAGGAGGATTCTGGGAAGGAGAAACACAGGAGAGTTCGAGATGTAACCGCCATGGGGTAGGAAGCCCGGAACTATTCTCCGGTAAGAGAAATACTTAGATTAACAATTATGGGGTAATTACTTAAGTCTGAGCTAGCCAGTAAGAAACAAGCAAGGCCAAAAGCTTCATAATTAATACAGCGTCTTGTGTGTTATTTGGGGACTACAATGCGGCAGAGCCCAGGCAACTGGCGGGGGGGGCACCAAAGCGGCTAGCAAAGAAAAAGCTTCTCTTAACACAAAGCAATTTAAATGATTTTTAATGTATGTAAATATTCTGCCTGCATATGTGTAGGTGCACATGTTTGCCTGGTGTCCATGAAGGTCAGAAGAAAGCTTTGGAGCTCCCAGAATTCTGGAGTTCTAGATGCTAGGAACCGAACCTGGGTTCTCTGAAAGAGTAACAAGTGCTCTTAAGCACTGAGCAATCCCTGCAGCCCCAATTTAAACATTTTTAAGGTTGCTTTCATAAAGGTCCCTCAGGTTTTCTTTTTGCTTTAATATAAACATATAAAAAATATGGAAGACTTAATGAATTTGCACAGAGGCTATGCTAATCTTCTCTGTATTGTTCCAATTTAGTTTATGTGCTGCCAAAGCAAGCACCTCTCAGGTTTTCTTAACCAATCTATTTTCTCTGAAATACAGCCTTACTATATATTTGAGGCTTACTATATATTTGCCTATAGAATGCTAGGGTACAGACCTGTGCCACATGACTGACCCCTAAGTCATGAACCCTCAAAGTAATCTGACAGAAAACCTGCATGTGGCGAGGCGCTGAGCCCGGGATGGACCAGGCAGCCTGAAAACTTGAGCATCATAGGCATCATAATCTACTTGGATGGGAAGGGTGTTCTCAGATTCCTTTGGAGTCCCAAGAGCTGTAAAACACAAATAATACAATTAAAACACATTCCTAACAGATACCTATAGAAATATCTATTGGATGCCTATAGAGATGAACTATAGGAGGCCATCAAAATCTGCAAGGCACAGGTGATTATCTACCAGGGAAAAGATGGACTAATAACCCAGCCATCAGGTTAAGACTGAATGATATAAATGTCATTAAAATAGGATAGCAGTAGCTTGGCATGGTGGCGAATGCCTTTAATCCCAGCATTCAGGAAACAGAGGCAGGTGAACCTCTGTGAGTTTGAGGCCATCCTGGTCTACAAAGTGAGTTCCAGAACAGCTAGGGCTGTTATACACATAAGACATGTTTCAAAAAACCAAAGCAAACAAAAAAGTATAGCAGGTAAAGAAAGGCAGTGTTCAGCGCTGAAGTCCACGCAGCCCTGTCTGAAATGCCACCTGAGCTGAATATCCTCTGTGCTTTACTATTCCTCACTGGACCCACTCACTGCAGCCAACAAGGAATGTAGGTGTATTGACCTTTATGTGAACCTTCTTATGACACTTCCCATTATTTTGTTGCCAAAATTAGCTGATTATTTTTAAAAGTGATGAAAAAACATCTCAAAAATACTCACATGTATCACGGCCATTTTTGGTTTTCTCAGAAGCAGGCTGAAAAATTAAATAAATATTTTATCACTCCTCTGATAGAACCAAACTTAACACAGTATGCTATGTTACCTGATAGATGGCCCAGCTATCAGGTAACTTGTGAAAAATGGGTGTGAACATTTGATACCTGCCTATCACAGTGTCAAGCGCTGCTAAATCATTTAGTTTCCCCCTTGTATCTTATTCTCACAACCTTATCCAGGTGGGGCATGGACGCCATTTCCTTCCTGCTGGGGATTGAACCTGGGACCTTGTACATATTTAGTAAAGCTACAGTCCCAGCTTCTCCATAAAGTTTCAACATAAAAATGTTTAAACCTTATTTATGACCCTAGACAGGGAAGAAGGGAGATAACAGTACTTCAAGATCAGAATAAACAAACAGTTGTGTGTAGCTCGAAAATTGTTCAAACTGGGAAAACATACCTTCTTTCCTGCCAGTTTTATCCGTGGAGTAAAACTGTTACAAAAGAGCTGGCTTTTGGATGTGTAGAAACTGTTAAAAAAAAAAAAGTCATTAATCTATAGCTTATTTTTTTTATTTTTATGTACATTTTGGTGTTGCACTTGGGAGGCAGAGGCAGGAGGATCTCTGTGAGTTCGAGGCCAGCCCGGTCTACAGAGCGAGTTTCAGGACAGACTCCAAAACAATACAGAAAAACCCTGTCTTGAAAAGCTCCCCCACCCCCTACCCTCCACTCCCGCAAAAAAAAAAAAAAAAAAAAAAAGACAGGGCTTCTCAGTGTAGCCCTGGCTGTCCACAAACTCATATCTGCCTACCTAATTCTAAGTGCTAGAATTAAAGGTGTGCTCGACTATGCCCAGCTTCTTTAATGTAAACCTTAAAACTGCAGTCCCAAGTAAGATCAGCTTGCCTGTGCCTGGCTTTGTTTTAGGTTCACAGATCTTCCCAATTCTAGCTAGTGAGATGGCTCAGCTGGTAAAAGCACTGTGAAAACCTGACACTGTGATCTTCAGCAACCTCTGATAGAAGGAGAAAATGAATTTTCAAAAGCTGTTCTCTGATCTCCACACACCCCTGCACACGCACACACACACACACCACACACCACATACACACATACATAAAAGTAATTTATTATTATAAAGCCAAGCACAGTTGTAAATGCTTTTCATAATAGCAGTCTGGAGGCAGAGGCAAGTGGACCTCTATGAATTAAGATGTCAGCCCATCTAAATAGCAAGTTCTCAGCCAGCCTAGGATACACAGTGAGACTTTTCTCAAATAACAATGGTAATAGTATTAATAATATAATAATAGTAAAATTTTGTGGGAACACCAGACCTTGAGCAGAGACCCACTTCCCCTTCTGCCTGGGAGTAGGCAGCTGTAAGACAATGTTTAGTAAAAACATGTTTACTAAAAACGATACAATAAGTTCCTGGAAAAGGCCTTCCCATGGAAACCGCCCTGACCTCGACCTTGTCCAAAGACTAACCGCACCTTCAAAAACCCACACACATCCACCTCTGGGGTCAGAGCAGAACCAGCCAGGATAGAGGAGAGAGCAGAAGCTTCTCTGGTGGGAGCTTTTCTTAGGGGGTTTTCTTGAACCTTTTTGGAGCCTGTTTAAAGTTTTCTTTACATCGTTGAACAAGTCTCTGTGTTGTCAATCCCTGACACCCTCCGCACGTTCTCGGACACAGGCCGCGCAGCAGACGTGACAAAATTTAAATTCCAACTTCAATATTAGCAAGATTTCTGAAAGGGGTAAACTAAACTCAAAGGCTTCACTTCTAATAATTTAGAAATAAAGGGACCAGACCCTCACTCAGCCCCCTGCTTTAGTAGCCATGATAGGCTACAGAAAAGACACATAGGCCTCTGACACAAGGAAACTCCAGAACCCCTCACCCAACCTAGATGCTTGGTTCCTGGGAACTGTTTGGCCACAAAAGAAATTCCAGGGGGACCAAAACCTCCCCTGTAGTCTCCAGTATATATTTCTGAAAACTGCTGGTATCTATGTACAACAGGCCACCTGCAAGTAACAAGACAATGCCATAGAAATCACAGAATGTTCCCTTTCAGCACTGACCAATGAAAATAATTGGTACACAGGTATTTCATGCCAAAATATGACTTTGAGAAATTCTCCTGATTGTTCCCAAATGTCAACCAATCAGAAACCAACCCATACCTACTGATGTAATCCTGTAACTTTTGTCCATAAAACCTAGCAGTAGACAGGGAACTTCACTCCCTCTGGAGGCTGCTGTGTCAGCTTGCCAGAAGGGGTCCCTGTCATGATTGGATGAACAATCATTAAACCTTGCTTTTGCAATTTGGTGGGTCTTCCTAGTGGTCTCTGAGACTTTGCAACTTGGGCACAACAACTTCTACTATTGCTCTGGCCTTTTCTCCTCATACACCGCATGCTCACTGTTTAGCCTGCACTAGTCCTAACTGCTAACAGATCAGAGTGTTCTATTTCAGGGACAAATCTCTTTATATCAGAGTACTTTCTCTCTCTCACAGAGATCCGCCTGCCTCTGCCTCCCGAGTGCTGGCTGGGATTCAAGGCCTGCGCCACCACTGCCCTGCTGTATCAAATACTTACATCCTGATGTTTAGTGTAATGTTAGAGCCACAAGAAGTTCTTAATATTCACTCACTGATCTGGACTTAGTTAAACAAAACAAAAAATGTTTTTTTAAAAAAAGGGGACAAAAGTTAGTACTCAAGAAAAGATAGCAGAAACCATTAAATCCCACCCCTCTAAAAATAATCTTAATACCTTCACGTCATAAACCCATGTTAGCTGGAGACCAGCCAAGTGCTGAGTGAACACACAAAAACTGTGCCACCTTTCCATGCTTCAGGAACCCTTTTGTATTCTCTTATTCTCTTTTCTCAGTCATAAACTTACAATAATGTAAGTTTAAACTAACTATAAACAAAAATAAAAATAAAAACAAAGCCAGATGTGGTGGGACACCCTTTTCATCACAGAGAATGTGGATCTTTGTGAATTCAAGGCCAGTCTAGTCTTAGTGAGTTCTAGGTCAGCCAGAGCTATAAAATGAAACCCTGCGTAGCAAAAACAAAAGAATAAAAACAGCAGGACCTGCAGATAAGTGACAGGCCATGGGAACAGCTTTATGGTACACTAAATACGTAAGAAAACAAGAGTATCACCTGTACCTGCCATTGGATCTGGAGTACAGACAACCCCTGGGATTTGGCTTCCCCCAGTGGTATAAAGGACAGAACTAAGTAGAAGTTGCTATTTTCTTCCCAGACATCAGGAGTAAAGGATATGAGTGAAACCCTGACGTGGAGGCAGATGTCCATTATTCTAGCACTTGGAAGGCTGAGGCAGGAGTGCTATAGTTTTAGGCCAGCCTAGGGCACACAGCAATATCTCTTATATTCTAAAAGACTGGAACTTCTGCTGGATCTCTCAACCACAGTTAACAGTTCACCTTGAAGACATTTATAATTGACTTTAAGAGAACAATGTATCAGGGGCATGGTGGTGTATGTCTTTAATCTCAGAGGAAGTTTTAGGTCAGTCAGGGAGGGAGGGGGAGAGGGAAAGAAGAGGAGGGAGGGGGAGGAGGAGAGAGTACAAGAGGGAGAGAGAGCACACAATGGGTCAAACAAACTTACTTGCCTTGTTATTTCCCATGTATGTAATCAACCTTTATAAGCTACACTATAAATTATGCACTCTTCCTTGCCGCGACCCATAAATAATGCACATGTATATATGTGTTATATTAATAAATGCTGGAAACAGCAAATACAAAACAAATGAATATCCACCATAAATGCTGAAGACAACATACAGACATTGCTTGATAGCTTTTGACTGCTTGTTATCTGTGTCAGTGGGGCTCAGTGACATAATCCCTTATAAAATTCTGTTAAAGATTTCTGTAAAGTACCACTCATTCCTTCCCCATGTGATGTGTTCTGTGCTATTCAATGAAAGAGCAAGAAAAGTCCTTTGTTAGGGACACAAAGAGACACACACAAGGAGATTCACAAGATGATATTCAGGCAGGCAGAGATTAAGGCTGATACAACAGACTAAGAGAAAAATAGAGAATTCAAATCTGGGCTCAATATCAATTAAATTACACCAAATGGAAGTGCTTTTTAATTTCTTTTTCTTAATGAAACACTGACATATTTTGGGTATTCTAAGGCTATTATTAATGTGTTCAAAATGACAGACATGCACTCATACAAACACACATGCAAACATTCCACAGAAATGAGTTATAAAGTAATGTGAGACAGAAAAATTGATTTCTATTAAGTTGAATTGTGAAATTGCTATTTTTCAGGGACACAACCAATCTAATATCACAATTTTCATTGGGGTTTCAGGGTTCTTTTTTTTGCAAGGCTCACAATGAATTGTGAGAAACAGGTCTCAGTCCTTCCAAATTCTCAGATTTAAAAGTCCTTCACATAAGGTCCTATCATACATCATAATGGAAACCAATGTAGGATGAAAAAATAAAGCGGTAATTTGGCAATCTTCTAAGTTACTATAAAGTAAAATTTGAGAAGAACTGAAGAACTTTAATTGGAATTCATGTATTTCTAAGAATTCTACAGCTACTTTTACATTTCCTGATGATGGAGAAGGAAAGGCTGCCAACCAGTGTGGAACTTGTCTCCTGAAAAGAGATTTCAAACAGTTCTAACAATCTGTCAGACCACCTTCCAGGATGAGACTAAAACCCAGACGATGATGGTCAGTGGTGAGCAGGGACACACCTGGACTAACACTAGTACATCCTTGGTCCTCTATTTAAATTCTGATCTCACCTCAGGACGCTTTGTCTCTTCCCAGTGCTTCTATACTCAATCAATCTTTTTCTGCTTTCTACATTTTTCCCCCTCAAAGCTAAAGACCAAAACAGGGGCTGGACAGATGGATCAGGGATTAAGAGTATTGGCTACTTTTCCAGAGACCCCAGGTGTGATTCCTAGCTCCCATATGCTGGCTCACAATCTGTAACTTCAGTTTCAGGAGACCCAATGCCTTCTTCTGACCTCTGGGGACCTGGGAACGCAAGACAAGCATGTGGTGCACATACATGAGGCAAGAGACCCAGATAAATAAAGTCTTTTTTAAGTATGATATCAGTGCTAGATGTGATGGTTTATAGCTTTAATGATAGCATTGTTGAGGCAGAACAAGCAACAGTTTGAGACTAGCTTGTCTACACAGCAAGACACTGCCTCAAAAAAAAGCACAATCTATCTCTCTCTCTCTCTCATTTTTTTTTTGAGACAGGTCTCTGTGTACCCTGGCTTTCCTGGAAGTTGGCTCTATAGACCAGGCTGGCCTTGAACTCACAGAGATCTGCCTATCTCTGCCTCCCGAGTACTGGGATTAAAGGGACGCACCACTGCCCAGCTTACATTTTTTTATAAAAACCAGCCATTTGATATTTTATTGAGTCTGAGAAGGGATATTCACTGAACAGGATGATTGTAATGGGCCCACATACCCTTACAGAGATGGCTAATCAAGTAAGACTTGCTCAGTTCTGGTTCTTCACCATCAACAATTACAGTACCAATAGGAACACAGCTTGTGACAAAGATAAAAGACACACACACAAGGCTAACATCTGTATTTATAATGAGTTTCCAAGCTGGTCTCTGGTAATATATTTGCAATGTAAATGCTGTAGAAGCCAGGACCAGCAGATTACTCAGTGTTAGGTAAAGGTGCTTGCTAACAAGCCTGATGACCTGAGTTTGACCCCCAGGAAATACATGATGGAAGGAAGGAGAGCACCAAACATTACAGATTGTCCTCTGACCTCCACCAGTGTGCCATAGCATGTGCAGACATATACACATGCACACAGACACATAAATAATAAGTGTACTAATAATTTTTAAGACATACGCTATAGAAGGTTCTATTGAGCTGGAGGCATAAGCCAAGCAGTCTGACCCTCACGGAGCCCAGCCCATGACAAACAACACAAAAAACAGAAAGCGCCAGAGAAAAAGTGTCTGCCAGCCACTGGGAAGGAGTCACAGAGGAGAGGGGTTGGCGCTGGAAGGAAAGCGCCTGTAAGGAAATGGCAGGCAGAGGCCCTCTAGCTTGAAAAAAAAAAAGCCCAGACCTGAGAGTGTCTGTCACCCATAGCAAGGAAGGGAAATGGTGGCAGGAGAGGAGGGTGCAGGAGTCAACCACATCAGTCCTTGTCAAGCTCTCTTGGAGAATTGAATCAAACACATATAGAGAAGAACACTAGTACTTTTGTTTGTTTGTTTGTTTCTTGAGAGTCAAACTAAGAATATTAAAACTGTCTTGCTACCCAGGAATAAAATGAAAAGAAAGAAAATAAGAAATGATCCTCAGGGTTAGGACAAAGCTGTGCAGAGCAATTGCCTACTGTGCATAAAGCCCTAGGTGCAGGCTGGAGAGATAGTTCAATGGTTAAGAGGACTTGAGTCTGGTTCCCATCATCACCCACAACAGGCTGCTCCCAACCACTTATAACTCTAGCTCCAGATGACCCGACACTTTAGTCTGGCCTTTCTGAGCACCCATATTTGTGTGCATATATGGTATATGAACATATAGAAGTAAAAGTAAATATTAAAAAAATTTTTTAAAAACCCAACAATTCCTAGTATAGCCAAGTAACCAATAAAATAAATAAATAAACAAACAAGTAAATAAACAAGGCATATTTGGGTGGTTCACAATATGATCCCAGCATTCAGGAGGCTGAGGCAGGTCTGCCATGAGTTTGAGGCTGGGCCACAAAGAGAAACCATCTCAAAAAAGCAAAACAAAGCAACAGACTTAAAGAGCCAATACCAAGGAAAGTATTTAAAACATTCACTTCCACTTGAGATGACACCCACCTGTGGTTTATCCAGTGAGGAATATTATAATCATCGCCTAGCCGAGAATCCCTCGGAACACTCCGGTTGTGCAGCTGCCAGGAGAAAAGCCAGGGCACAGGTAAGCTAAAAAGCAAGCTGGCTACGAACTGCTCCAACTTTTCTGTTTTTAATTATTCCTCAACTGGTCTTTCAGAAGGAAATCTAGATTCTATTACCTTAAATAATGGCACAGCATGTAAAGGCTGCTCTCCCATACAGACTAAGTCCACACCAATTCCTAAAAAGGGAAGGGCAAAGAGAGGCAGGTGAGGAGGACAACAGCAGAGGTAAGTATTCCAGTCCATTAATGATATTACTGAACACAGTCTGAGGCAAAGCTGACTTGTTGTGCTGCAATTTATAAACTCATCATTGCTCCCTACACAGGAAAGAAATACATGCATTTCCTGTTTCCTCTACTGTGCTTTAAGGTAGACAGTGATTACCCAAAACACCTATAAAAAGAGAAGACCTTCACTATTCAATTCTAGTGACATTCCCTGATCACCTTGCAAAGCCCTTCATAATCTAAGAAGACAATGAAAACTCCACAGTTCTAGGACAAAGGATGATGTTAACACAGGGAGACAGTAGAAACCAAAGACTGTTACCATTATCAATCATACGCTGCTTGGTCAAGATCATGAGTAGTCGATCCACTTCAAAAACACCCACGCCAGGTGTGATCACCACAGACATCTGCCCAGTTCGGTCAAAGTTGCGGTTGATGTAGTGCTTGTCAAACACTTTAAAGAAAACAAAAATCCCCTGTGATGATGTCACTGGTTCCCAGGAAGCAGCACAGGGAAGCTGCTCTGTGCTTTCAAGGCACTCTGCACACTCCAACCACACTGACTGACCTGAGTTTACCATAAACACCTTTCCCTGCTGCTTTAGCAATGCCTTAAAAACAAGACAGTCACTTTACCCTTTGTAAGTCACCCTCACTGGTGACCAAGAGTTGCCCGTACAGCCTGTACGCGCTTAATTTTTGTGTCATAGACGTACATCATCCATCAATGAGTCTACACTGAAACTCCAAGAATCAAATGTGGTACTCCATACTTATGTATTTACTGTGTATACACTCAAGTGCCAAAGCGCACACGGAGAAGCCAGAGGACTTGTGAGGGTCTGCTCTCTCCTTCCACCATGTAGAATCCAAGGGCCTGAAATCAGCTCATCAGCCTGACAGACAGGCAGCTCTGTCCGTGAGTCCTCTTACCAGCCCTTGTAGGAGTGAACCCCACAAAGCTACCCGCCCAACAGGGCGGGGTCAAGGTAGAGATAAAAGGTAGTGAAAGGAAAAGGGGCCTCTCTCTTTTCTCCTGGAAGCCAGCCACGCTTCTAACTCCTGGTATGTGCGACTCTCTCTCTCCCTGATAAATAAATATATTGTTTTTTCCTATATAGCCTCGATTATCGTTATATCTGGTACCAGGAGTGGGGTTCGAACCCACGCAGACATACGTCGCCCTCAAATATCTACTTACAACAATATTTAAGGAAGTGGACCAAGAGCTTTACAAGATATAGATTTAGTTTTTATTCCTGAACTAATCATGAGAAATCCTTGAAATTTAAATATGGCAAAAGGAGCAGTAATTCTGCATTCTAGAATTCCCTAGCACCTAGATACAGACTCGTGGGAAGGTGATGCAGTAAAGTGAAAACATCAGCACTCTCACCGCCAGCAAGCGCTGCCAATGGCTACCTGGAGCTGGGCTTATCATAGTTTTCCCACTAGAAAGCAGAATTCCAAATACAGCAGAGATAGGGTCACTGGGGATGGAATGTGGCTCCAGGAATTCCTACTACTTGTTTCTCTAAGCCACATTCCCTGAAAAGGGCTGCCTGAATCTTTAACGTTAAATTTCCACAAGTCTGAGAAGAAACCACGCCACAGTCGGTAACTGGCTCTTCTTATAACAGGACTGATGGCAGGTGCCTTGTTTTTACTTAGTATGCCCTTCTCTACTTGAATTCTAAGCATACAGCACCTGCTGTGGTTTTGTTTAATTTTTTATTACATTGTGTGTGTGTGTGTGTGTGTGTGTGTGTGTGTGTGTGTGTGTGTGTGTGTAGGTGTGTGAGTGCCACTGTGTGTATGCCCGAATTATTTTTCTCCTTCTAATATCTCAGGGAACAAACCCAAGTCCTCAACTTGGTATCAGGCAACTTTACTCACTAAGTCACCTCATTGACCCTATGTTTTTGTTTTTGATAGACAGGGTCTCTCTAAGTAGTTCACTTTCTCCATATCCCTCATGCTTTTGATCCTCCTACCGAAGGCTCCACACTCAAGTGTATATGTGTTTTCTTTTAAAAAGCAGATTTAAAATTTAAAAATGTACCTAAAATCAGCTGAGGGATGATATGAGAAATAAAAAGATAGTCTAGTAAAACAAGCAGCCAGGCAGGAGTCCTCCCAGCTCTGTGCTGAAAGAGGCCAACTAGAACACTAAGCCGATAACCCAACAGAAGGCCCATGAGCCAAAGAGCACTCACTCCCTACCACCATCCAATCAGAATGCACTACTTAGAGCTAATTTGAAGTAGATGGGAAGAAGGCCTCCAGGTCTGGGGCTTTGGGCACCAGCAATGGGCTGTCTATGGCCACATGGGAAGCAAGAGGTCAGCTTTGTGTATTCTTACTCACCATTAAAAGACAAGTTGATGGCCTCTAGGTAGTTTCCTTGTGCTGAGGTAGAATTGTCTCCTTGAGGAAAGCCCCCTGAAGCAAAAGATACAAGGAAAAACATTTCATGAAAGAGGAACTCTTAAAAAACAAACAGGAAGGTGCCAGATGGTGTTGGTGACACACACCTTTAATCCCTCCCAGGACTCAGGAGGCAGAGGTGTGTGTGGATATCTGAGTTTCAGGCCTCCTAGTCTACAGAGACAGTCAGGGCTACACAGAGAAACCCTCTAGAGACCCCTCCCCCCCCCAAAAAAAAAAACCAACAAAAGAAAGAAAGAAAGAAATTCTATCTCACAACACTGTGTTAGGGACAGTGTAGGAACTGACCACGTATATAAGGAACAACTTGATCCACCTGAAAATAAAGACCTGACCAGAAGCAGGTTCTATCTACAGCAACACAGAGGCATGAACACTCCTGCTTCTGTGTCCAGCCTCCGTCCCACACTCCAGTCCCCCACTGCACCTCCGCACATGGATGTAGTACCTGCCTGTTCCAGTCGCACCAACACTGGATATTGGATGAAGAGTTTTTTAATGGTCACAAGGAGCGAAGTCCACTCTTCCCTTCTCTCATTCTGAGCTACCACTCTGAAAGGAATATTATCATAAAGAGAAACCAAGCACTTACTGCATACATGTTATCATGTTCATTACAAAGTTTCAAGGAAGGAGAAAAATGTGGTTAGTAAGTAATAAGCAGGGGATGAAGGGATGAACATGTCTACGATTCAAGAACTGAGGACTAAGGTCCTTGTGTTCAAGGACTGAATACAAGTTCAAGGCTGGACTAGTGAACATAGTGAGTTTCAGTTCAGACAAGTCAGGGTTACTCAGTCAAAAACAAAACAACAGCTGGCGATGGTGGCGTACGCCTTTAATCCCAGTACTTGGATTGCAGTGGCAGGTGGATCTCTGTGAGTTCAAGACCAGCCTGGTCTACAAAGCAAGTTCCAGGACAAAAACCAAACCAAACAAACAAACAAAAAGTACTAACAAGCTAGGTGTGGTGTCAAAAGTCTTTGATTCCAGTACAGCAAAGGCAGAAGGATCTCTGAATTATAGGCCAACCTGGTCCAGCACTGACAGAAAAGCCAGACAATAGGTATGTCTATCTTTAACCCCAGTGGTAGGGGAACAACAGATAGGTGGATCCCTGAGCTAACATACATACACATACACCCTCACACCCATAAATACTTTGTTGTTGTTTGGTTCTCCATTTATTTATTTGTTTGTTTAATATGTACACAATGTTCTGCCTGCCTGTATGCATGCAGGCCAGAAGAGGGCACCAGATCTCATTATAGATAGTATAGATGGTTGTGAGCCACCATGTGGTTGCTGGGAATTGAATTCAAAACCTCTGGAAGAGCAAACAGTGCTCTTAACCTCTGAGCCATCCCTCCAGCCCCCAACATCATTTTTTTTTTTTTTTTTTTTTGCTTTTTCCAGATAGGCTTTGGAGCCTGTCCTGGAACTTGCTTTGTAGATCAGGCTGGCCTCAAACTCAAAAAGATTCACCTCTCTCTGCATCCAGAGTGCTGGGATTAAAGGTGTTCACCACTGCTGTTCTGGTCACAGATAGTTATTTTAGCACATAATTAAGGAACTCTGAAAAGCACCAGATAACTGGATAGTGTCAGTCACTGTTAATTTTGTTAAATAACATTATGATTTTGTATAAATGATCTTATTTTGCATAGGAAAATAATTATAAGAGCTATACTTTAAGTAAAATGTAGTCAAAAGAAGAGAAAGTAAATATGGCAAGGTATTAACTGCAATTCAGACACTGGGCATCCAGGTTCTTGTGCTACCTACTCAGTATTACTTTTGAAGGCTAAAATACTTTACAATTAAAAAAAAAATCAAGAAGCTGTGATGGTTCACACCTACAACCCCAGCACCTTGTAAGCAGAAACAAGGAGTGTTCAAAGCCAGCCTGGTCTATACAGTAAGTTCCAGACTAACCAAAGGTGAATAGTGAGACTCTGAACAAACAGCAAAAACAAAAATTCTAAATACAATGTGCTATTTGATATCCTAGAATTTAAAAAGTATAAGAATGGAAAAATGATGAAATTCAAAAAAAATTTTATGTTAGGAAGAAACAACCAATAATTATTTAAAATACACAGCAAGGCACCAAAACATACTTGTAGAAGTCCTCATAGAATCTCCCTTTGTGATCCTGTTGAATTGAAGCTCGGTTTATTTCAGGAAATTCATCTGAAACACAGAAAATTCAGTATAGGTCATATTAAAAAGATTATTAAAGTGTTGTTGAATTTCTCTCTTTTGGGATGAAGATCTATATCATCAAAAAATAAGCCAGGCAGTGGTGGTGCACACTTTTAATCCCAGCACTCAGGAGTCAGAGGCAGGTGGATCTCTGTGAGTTCAAGGCCAGCCTGGTCTACAAAGCGAGTTCCAGGACAGCCAGGCTACATACTGAGACCCTGTCTCAAAATAAACAAAACTGTGTGTTTATTATGTGAGTTTTAGGTGGTGTCACAGCCCAGCCATCTTACATACATTAAGATGTGTTAATTTCTATTTTACATAGGCCCCTAGCAAAGATGGGAAAGACAAAAAGTACAAAAGCAAAGAAGAGGAAAACAAACTGCTGGAGATGAAGGTGAGGGACCCCACAGAAATAAGTGAAAGAAGCTGAGTATAGTCACATGTGCTGGCACGGGACCTCAGGCAGGAGGTCAGGGCCAGCCTGAAAAATGTGCAAGACCCTTTCTGTTAAAAATGTATCTGGAATTTAAATTAAAAAATCTAAAAAAGCCGGGCGTTGGTGGCGCACGCCTTTAATCCCAGCACTCGGGAGGCAGAGGCAGGCGGATCTCTGTGAGTTCGAGGCCAGCCTGGTCGACAAGAATTAGTTCCAGGACAGCCTCCAAAGCCACAGAGAAACCCTGTCTCAAAAAACAAAAAAAACAAAAAAAACAACAACAACAAAAAAAAGATCTGGGATTAATGGTGCACACCTCCCAGCACTTAAGGCAGAGACAGGAAGATCTCTGTGAGCTCGAGGCCAGCCTGGTTACATAGTGAGTCCCAAAACAGCCAAAATAAAGTGAGACCCTGTCTCTGGGGGAAAAAAATAAAACAAAACAGAACAGAACAAAAACCAAATAAATAAATACAAATAAAAATTTAAAGGTATAATCAGGATATATCATATAAATAATTTATCAAAATTTTTAAGTCTATATATATGTGTGTATATATATATGTATATATATATGTAAAGAAAGAGAGAGAGAGAGATTTACTCACCAATAGATTTTGCATCATAAAAAGTTCTGGAAAACAGGACCACAGTCACTTCATGACTACAGTTCTTCTCCTAGTCGTGAACACAGAAAAAGTAGGTACAAGTCTATTTTATCTATTTCACTATGAAGCAACCTATGCATACTAATACATGCAATCCTCTTGGGCACATGGCTGTGCACAGTGTTAGAGAACTTCACATGATTGTAGGAAGCACTGTGAAGGGGGCAGAACACTTGCTATCAAGACTTGTTCTCAATTCTGGCTCTTAAGCTTACCACTGTGTGATTTCAGATAGGTTACTGAAAGTTCCAAGGATGTACAAAAATACCTGGAAAGCTATGAGTAAGAAAGGGTCCCTGTCACCCAATTCTCTATTTGACATAAACTTGACCAACTGAGTGTTAGAACTTGATTATATCTCCATCCATTTTTAATTCATTAGAACAGTGCCCACAGTGGTGGTTTTAAGAACCAAAGGCATTCATATACATCACAGGATGAGGCCCAGAAGCTTTTGGGACAGGAAGGGATATATTATAAGCCAAAATCATGAATCAACTTTTGGATGCAGATGGGAGCTAGTAAGAATAAACAATTCCATGAAATCTTGAGATCAAAATTCTGGGAGCAGGGTGCTTACCGGTGGATATGACATGTAGTTTGTTTACCGAGACAACAAGCTTGTTTCAGTTCCTGCCACACTCAAGCTCATCTCTCCAACCACATTAA
Source organism: Mesocricetus auratus (assembly GCF_017639785.1). Lineage (NCBI taxonomy): Eukaryota > Metazoa > Chordata > Mammalia > Rodentia > Cricetidae > Mesocricetus > Mesocricetus auratus. Next base: position 13,132,997 of record NW_024429190.1, on the reverse strand, counting down.
CACAATTCAGCATTTGACATAAAAGAAAGACTACAACGCCATGTACATATGTCACCTTACATTCTTCCATGGATATATCACAAGTGGATAGAAATCCCTTGGTACAAGTCACACAGCTGAGGAAAAACAAACCTCCTCAGTTACCAACTAGGTACTGGACTTCATACGCTCCAAATCCACCATCCTTATCCAATTTCGATGGACAGAAAAAAAAATGTCACATATTGTACTACACAGAGCAGAAGAGTCTCTCAAATCACGAGGAAAGGAGATGGAGACTATTATCATCTCCATTTTGCAGAAAAGAACACCAAGGTCCTCCATAACAAAAAAGCTAATTTTAAACTCATCCTGTTTAACTCCAAACTCTGTGACCTGAAATACTGTGTATATCAGGATGTTGTTTTCACAGGCAGGAAGGTCAAGTGAACTATAACCCTAGGGTCAAAAGGCTTTAATTTTAAAAAGTTCATTTTATCTTTTTTGTTTCGTTTTGTTTTTGAGACAGTCTCATGTATCCTGGGCCGGTCTTGAACTTACTATGTAACTGAGGATGACCTTGAACTCAACTCATGCTCTCCCTGCCTCCACCTTCCTATTGCTAGGATTACAGATGTGCACTACAGATAGTTTTATCAGGTGCCAGACACAGAACTCAAGACTTTGTGCATGGCAACTGAGCCACATCCCCAGCTTTTTGTTGTTGTTTTTCAAAACAGGGTCTCTCTGTGCAACCCTGGCTGTCCTGAACTCACTCTGTAGACCACGCTGACCTCAAACTCAAGAGAGCTGCCTGCCTCTGTCTACTTAGTGCTGAGATTAAAGGCGGGTGCCACCACTGCTGTCCAGCCCAAATTCATTCTTTTGCATATATTCAGTTGTCTCAGAGTGTCTGCTGCATAGAGTATGCCTTCCCCTCTAAATGGACTTAATTATCCTTGTCTAAAAGCACCAGACCAGAGAGGTATGGTTAATAGATGGACTTTTATTTCAATTATATTGATCTATATGTCTTTCCTAATGCCAGTATCACGCTAGCACTATTTTGCTGTCTATAGTGAGAAATCAAATTCCTAATTCTTTTACAAGACTGTTTAAACTATTCCAATTGCAATTTCATAGAAATTTGAGGATCAGATTTTTATTTCCACAAAAAAAATGGGTACAGGAATTTTGACACAGACATACTGTGCTGCAGACTGATCTGTATTTTATATTTATTTTGTTCTTGTCATTTTGAGACAAGGTGTGGCTAAATGGCCCAGGATGGGATCTTTATACTTCTGCCTCCCAAATCCTGAGATTATAGGCATGTGCCAATGCACCCAGTCAGCATTGTCATTTTAACTTATCAAGACCAGGCATGGTGGTCGATGCGTGTACTTCCAACCATTTGGGAAGCTGGGACCGGAGGATTGGTAGCTGTAGTACAGCCTTACCAGGATCCCAATCCAAAAATATGAGAAATTTTATTTATTTTTCTATCTATCTAATGTGTATGAGTGCTTTGTCTGCATGTATGTGTATGCACCATGCATGTGACTGGTGGCCATGGAGATAAGAAGAAACTGGATTCCCTGAAAGTGAAGCTAAAGATGGTTGTGAGCCGCCATATATGTGAGTCCTGAGAATCAAACCCAGGTCATATGCAAACACAGCAAGTGCTCCTAAGCACTGAGATATCGCTCCGGCTACTGTTTCTTTTGTAAAATTTTTGCCTTTATTTTTATTTTTACGAGTATGGGTATTTTGCCTGCATGTATGTCTGTGCACCATGTGTGCTGGATCTTTGCTGAGTCCAAAACAGTGTGTCAGATCCCCTGGAACTGGAAATGCAGACAGCTGTAATCCCCTGTAGGAGCTAAGATTCAAAGTCAGGTCTTCCAGAAGAATAGCCAACTTTTAACCACCTAGTCTCTAGCTTCCTGCCCTATTTTCTTTTACTAAAGATGTTTTACTTTTATTTATACGGGGGTACCTACAGCAGCAAAGGAAGCGTTCCTAGTCCTGATCTTAGAGAAAGTTTTCAGTCTTTCACCACTGAGTGTGAGCTGTGAGGCTAGCCCTATATTTCTCATGAATGCTGTTCATCATGTTGAGGTGATTAACATAATTGAAATTTTGAGCCCACATTTCATAGAAAGTAGCTCAAAATAAGGCAAATTAATAGAAAAATTGCATTTAGAAAACCCACATTCGGGGGCTAAGAAGAAAACTCCATTTGTAAAGTGCTTACCACCTAAGCACAAGGACCTGAGTTCAGTCTATACTAAAAGGTCATGTGGAGCTGGGCAGTGGCAGCACACACATTGAATCCCAACGCTCAGTATGTGGACGGCAGATCTCTGTGAGTTCAAGACCAGCCTGGTCTACATAGTGAGTTTCAGGCTAGATAGCTACATAAGGAGACCCTTTCTAAGAAAAAGAAAAAAACCTGTGTAACAGCACATGTTTGTAGCCCCAATGCTGGGGCAGCAGAGACAGGAGCTCTCTGGGGCTTCCTGGCCAGCAAACTTAGCATTCTTAAGAAGATCCAACATCAAGGTAAGTAACACCTAAGGAACAACACCCAAGGTTGACCTATTAAAGACACAAAATGTTAAAAATAAAAAAACAAAAGTAGAAGAGCATGCCTATAATCCCAGTACTTGTTAAATAAAGGCAGGAGAATCAGAAAGTTCAGGGTTATCACTGGCTACACAGGAAGGCAGAAACCAGCCTTGGTTATATGAGAACTCTATCTCAAAAACTAAAACTTAGTCCACTTTTAGTCCCAGCACATGGGAGGCAGAGACAGGTGGATCTCTACGAATTCAAAGATAGACTCGTCTACAAAGCAAGTTCTAGAACAGCCCAGGTACACAGGGAAACCATATTTGGAAAAATACAAAATAAAATAAAAAACCTGAAAAATTAAAAATCTAGTGAGTGGTATATATCTAGAAAAAGTTTAGGATGAAAACAACAACAACAACATACCTTCCACTTAGTAAACAAATCAGCAAGGAAACCATTCACAGCTTTCTCAAAATACAGATCCCCTGAAAAGAAACAGTGAGAGTGAGAACTACCTATTTTTTCTTTCATTCTTTCTCTTTCCTCTCTTTTTTTCTTTTCTTTTAGTTTTTCTTTTTCCTTCCTTCCTTTCTTTTTTTTGCTTGAAATGTCTCCTCTAAATACAATCAAGGAACCAGACCAAATAGAAAACAGTGGGATCCTCTATATTTTTTGTAAAAGATAGTAAAAGTAGGGTACAAAGTCACTAGATGTGGTGGTGCACTCCTTTAGTTTCAGCACTGGGGACACAGGCAGGGGGATCTCTGGGAGTTCAAGGCCAATCTGGTCTACAGAGCAAATTCCAGCTAGCCAGGGCTACATTTTGAGACCCTGTCTAAAAAAAAAAAAAAGAAAGAAAAGTACAAAGTGAAAAATAAATGAAGATGCTACTTGCATACACTAGACACATTAGGCAAAGCTCTACCATTGGGCTACCTATATCCTCAACTCTACCAAGTCAAATTTAATTATGGGGGTTTAGTGCTTCCTTAGCACAAAAAGAATGGTCCAATCTCATACTCACAAAACCCAATTTTTTAAAAAGGCAGATGACCAGTTAATACAGTATTTATTCAAAATAAGAGAACCTAAACTCCAAATATGATTATTTTTATAGTCATGCTTAAAGTGTATTATAAGATAAGTTGGGGGGGGCAGTGACATGGCTAAGGGTAAGGGCACTTACTGCCAAATTTAATGACCTGTGTTTGATTCCCCAGAACTCCCATAGAAGAAAGAAAACTCACTCCTGAAATTGTACTTACAACACCTCTCCTCTCTCTCTCTCTCTCTCTCTCTCTCTCTCTCTCTCTCTCTCTCTCTCTCAAAGTAATGGAAGTTCAAAGAAAAAATGATTTTGTAGACCCTAGGTATTCATTACTTATTGTTTGTAGTTCCTCCTATCCATAATTTCCTTGTTGATGCACAACAAGAACAAATTTGCAATAATAGTAATCTGAACTGTACAAATGAGGTAGTCACAATGTCTATACCTCATAGTAGTTTTAACCTTCCCTGATCATTATTTAATAATTCAAATGCAATGAAGCTAAAGCAAACTTGGTTTTCCTGTGATTGACAGGAAACTAAATGAAAGACATCAAGTTGAGGGTAATAGTACATGCCTGCACACAGGAGGCTGGAGCAGGAAGACTGTGAATCTGAGGACACTCTGGGTTATAAATCAAGATTCCGTGAACGACAGAAAGTAAAGAAAAAAATTGGTGGTACCTAATCATATTAGAATTTAAGATCTGAGAATTCAGGTTTTCCATTAATAATTTATTGTAGTTTCTGGAATTCATATTTTGTTTCTGCATCTGTCTCACCATATAGCAGTTTATATAAATAAAGAAGAGGAACTAGCAAGAAGGCTCAGTGGGTAAAAGCATTTGCTTCTCAGGCCTGAGGGCAGTTTGATCCCAGGAATCCATGCATAAGATCAAGAAAGAACAAACTCTCTAATAAAGTTGTCCTCTGACTTTCATGTGAGCATGGGGGCATGCATGCACATACTCACATAATATTAATAATGAAAGTCTAAAAATAAATACAATAGAGAAGAATTGTGCATGGTAGTGCATGCTTTAAGTCACAGCACTTGAGAGGTAAGAGGCAGGAGAATAAGTTCACGATCATCCTTGGCTATAGGGTCTCACTACCTAGCTTGGACAGGAATTTGCTATGTAGACTAGCCTGGCCTTGAACTCAGAGAAATCAATATGCCTCTGTGTCCTGAGTGCTGTAGGATTACAAGTATGGACCACCAATACCCCTGAACTGTACCTCTGTTTGGTAGAGTGCTTGCTTAGCATAACAGAGACCAGGGTTCGATCTCCAGAACAGCATAAACTGGGCATAAAGATGAATGCTTTTAATTGTAGCACTTGGGAGACAGTAGGAGGAGAATGGAAACTTCAAGACCATCATCAGCTATATTAGAGAACTTATCTCAAAGAACAAATAGCAACAAAACAACAATGAGCGGGGTGGTGGTGGCACTCACTTTTAATCCCAGCACTTGGGAGGCAGAGACAGATGATCTTTGTGAGTTCGAGACCAGCCTGGTCTACAGACAGAGTTCCAGTACAGACTCCAAAACTACAGAGAAACCCTGTCTCCAAAAACCAAAATCAAAAAAAAAAGGAGGAGGAGAGATGGCTCAGTGGTCTCGGTGGTTAAGAGCACTGGCTGCTATTCCAGAGGAATCTGGATCTTCCAGGGGATCTGACACCTTCATATCAATACACATAAAATAAAATTCAATTTGAAAATAATAATAGTAAAAGAGAGAAAACTGGCGATGTTTGGCAAGAAAGCAGGACACAACTTTAGAGAGTAGCAAGTGCTTACTATAAAATGATACAAACGGGGGAAAACAGAAAATTCTCTCCAGTGGCAGTTACAAGCAATTCTTAGGGAACAGTACCATAAATATCAAAATCCCACATTTCACAGCTCATCTGAATAAATATGTAAACCATAGCCGACGTAGAACGGAACACCACCTGTAACAAACAAAAACATAATTGCATTAAAAAGCAAAAGATCTGTATAGAATTTCAGTTCTACAAAATGAATAGTGTCTCAAAGACTGTCACAATAGTAATACACCTAACATATTTATTTATCTACATTTATATGTATGTAAGTATGTATATGTGCGTGTGTGCAGTCAGTTCTCTCCTTCCACTTTGTGGGTCCGAGGGACTCAAACTCAGGTTTTCACCAGCCATTGCACCAGCTCAACATACTTAAACACTTAAGAATAGTGCACACGTCAGGGGATGGTGCACACCTTCAAACCTAGCCCTCCAGAGGTAGAGGCAGGCAGATCTCTTGAGTTCAAGGCCAGCCTGGTTCTACAAAGCCAGTTCCAGGACAGCCAGAGCTGTTACATAGAGAAACCCTCTCTTGAAAAAGAGACAAAAAAAACAGCAAAAATGAACAGTGTACACATATTGAAAGCTTAAAAGCTAACATCCACAACCCCTGTAACCTACAACAGCAACCTGCATACAAAAAATACTGGTGCAATAGTGTCACAATGTTATAGGAATAATCAACTGGTTTTTGTTTGTTTGTTTGTTTGTGTAAGAGTGTGGGCTTTTTTGTTTTGTTGGTGTTTTTTATTATTATTATTATTTATTTAAGGCTCACTCCATGAAATAGAACCAATACCTGACACTGCTAAAGTGGCCAAGAACCTGCGACTGGATATGTCATGGGCCTAAGGGATAAACCTATCATTATTCTACTAAAGGAACATGGAAATAAAATGACTCTTGATGATACACTGCTATATCACTCGACCCTTATCAGAGATACTCATTCTTTTTTGCAGTAGATGGGAATTAACAGAGATCTAAACTAGACAATATACAAAGACAGAGAGACTTTGGAGCAGTCTTAAATGGGATTTCTTCATCAACCCTCTCCTCTTAAGGTCCAGGACCTATTCAGAAGAAGTGGAAAGATTCTAAGAGCCAGAGATAGTGGATGGCCCCAAGGAAAGTGTCTTCCAGATACAACAGGACCAATGCACATAGGAACTCACAGAGATTTTGGCAGTCCACATAAGACATGTAAAAGATCTGCAAAGGTTCAAGCAAGACAGGGTCCCAGCACTGAAATGTCAAAGTGGACACAGGGTCCCGTCCATAACCACCAAGCTACTTGTAACTGATAGCTGCTGGCAAAGGGAAAATCAAGTTTCTCCAATGGAGTGTCATTGGGTATTTCAACCATACTACAGGGCAGGTAGTAGTTGACCAACATAAAACAAATTCCATGGTTTTTTGTTTTGCTTTGTTTTCCTAGACTGGATTTCTCTAGCTTTGGAGACTGTCCTGGAACTTGCTCTGTAGACCAGGCTGGCCTCAAATTCACAGAGATCCAAGGGCCTCTGCCTCCTGGAATTAAAGGTGTGCGCCACCACCGCCCAGCCCAAATTCCATGTTTTTGTGGGTGCTTTTTGTTTGGCTTTGTTTTGTTATTTTTTTCATTGTTTTGATTTTCTTCTTTGTTTTTGTTTTAGAGAGAAAGAACACAAAGTTGGGTGAACAGGGAGGTGGGGATGATTTGAAAAGTGTTAAGTGAGACAGAAAACCATGATCAAAACATATTAAATAGCCTGGCATTGGTGGCACAAACGTTTAATCCCAGCACTCCGGAAGCAGAGGCAGGTGGATCTCTGTGAGTTTGAGGCCAGCCTGGTCTACAGAGTGAGTTCCAGGACAGCCAGGGCTACACAGAGAAACACATGAAACGAAACAAAATACATTACACAAAATTTTAACAAAAATAATAATAGAGAAAACTCTAATGTAGTGGCTCATGCCTGTAATCAAGCTCAGGAAAGTAAGGCAGAAATAGTCAGTTCAAAGCCAACATGGACTAAATAGCAAAATCTTGTGTCAAAAATCAAACAAAACATTTACTCAGAATAAACAGTGTGGTTTTAGCCAGGCAATAATGGTGTACACCTTTAATTCCAGCACTCAAAAGGCAGAGACTTAGTGGATTTCTGTAAGTTTGAGGCCAGCCTGACTTACAGTACTAGCTTCAGGAGAGCTAGGGCTGTTACACAGAGAAATCCTGTCTGGAAAAACAAAACGAAACAAAATTGTGGTTTTTAATAAAATAATTTTTGAGATGGTGGAGAAATTCTCTTAACTATGAAATGCTATTTCCAAAAGCAAGCTTTACCAATGCATTCTTTCACTTAGTTGACAGAATGCCCAGTTGGTAAAATGCCTGCCTAGCATCCATGAAGCTCCAATATCCAATACTAGGTACAACTGAGTGTGACGGCAAGTGCTTACAATCCCAACACTTGGAAGGTAGAGACAGGAGGGTTGGGTACATGGCAAGTTGAAGGTCAACGTGGGCTACATGAAACCCGACTTCAAAAACACAAAAGCAGGGGCTAGAGAAATAGCTCAGTAGTTAAGAGCACTTGATGCTCTTGTAGATGATCCAGGTCAAGGTCTCAGCACCCACACTGAAGCTCACAACTGTCCTTAACTCTGGTTCTAGGGGATCCAATGACTTCTTCTGGACTCCATGGGCACCAGGCATGTATATGGCACACATTTATGTATGTGGCAAGCAAAACACTCATACACAACAAAATTTTAAAAATCTATAAAAACAAAGAAATTACTAAAATCCTACTCTGAGCTTTATTACAGGTATCAAGATCTGGTTCCTAACCTATTGCAGTTTTACAGCACCTGCAGAAGGACCTACAAGGTACTGTAATACCTAAAAGTGCTTCATGAAGATTCACAAAAGAAATGTAGTTGTAAAAAGGGCAGCAGCTCGCCAGGTGGTGGTGGCATATACCTTTAATACCAGAACTCAGGAGGCAGAGGCAGGTGGATTTCTCTGAGTTCAAGACCTGTGAGTTCAAGACCAGCCTGATCTACAAAAGTGAGTTCCAGGACAGCCTCCAAAGTAATACAGAGAAACCCTGTCTTGAAAAAAAAAAAAAAAAAACCAGGCCAGGCGTTGGTGGCGCACGCCTTTAATCCCAGCACTCGGGAGGCAGAGGTAGGCGGATCTCTGTGAGTTCGAGGCCAGCCTGGTCTACCGAGCGAGTTCCAGGACAGCCTCCAAAACAATACAGAGAAACCCTGTCTTGAAAAAAAAAAAAAAAAAAAAAAACAGGGCGGCAGCTCTACCCATGAAAGTCACAGAAACCTCACAGAACTTTAACTAAGACTTGCCAAATGAGCCTAATAATTTTTTCAAATGTTTGACTTTTCTAGACAGAGTTTCTCTGTGTAGCCCTGGCTGTCTTGGAATCCACTCTGCATACCAGGCTGGCCTTGAAATCAGAGATTCACCTGCCTCTTCCTACAGAGTGCTGGGATTTAAGGCATGCACCAATACAGTCCAGGCAAGCTTAATAAATTATAACTGGTATCATATCCCCTTTGCCAAATTGCCCCAAACAAAAGTGTAAGTGGTATTTTGATTATATGTGCTTTACCACTAATGCTATTCAGTCATTATCTCCTAGCTCTGAAGAAGTTTGGTGAAAAGCAATGCAAATCTCTTATCATTTTTAGTTTTGATGTTTTTTAGTTCATTAGACTTACTCCTTAAAGACTATTCACACTGGAGCCTTCCTATACGTACTGGGGCATATCAAGTACTAATGATTTCATTCTCTTTTTCTAACACACAGAAATATAAAGTCTAGAAAGATAAATGCTTTTGAAAGTGTTAGATTTGATCATGTTGTGACTTCTAGGTACTGGTATTAAGGATTTTGTACACAGCAATTTTGGTGTACGTGGCTATGAGTGTTGAGTGTGTGAGTGTGTGTGTGTGTGTGTGTGTGTGTGTGTGTGTGTGTGTGTGTGTGTGTGTGTTATAAGTGCACAGAGAGGCCAAACAAGGAAGTTAGTGTCCCTTTCTGTCACTGTTTACCTTATTTCCTTAAGTCAGGGTCTATCATTAAACTTGGAGCCTGAGTGCCGGACAGCAAGTTCCGCTATTACCTTAACTCTTCCCTCTAGATACTCCTCTGGTTATAAACATGTGTGACCATGCCCAGGTTTTTTGTTTTTGTTTGTTTGTTTTTCCTCAAATAAAAGTGGGTGCTAGGGATTCGAACTCAGGTTCTCAGGTTGGCACAGCAAGTACATATATAGGCAGAACACTGTACACATAATAAATAATTTTTAAAAGATTGATTTATGTATTATATATAAAGTGTTCTGCATGCCAGAAGAGGGATCAGATCTCATTACGGATGGTTCTGAGTCACCATGTGGTTGCTAGGAATTGAACTCAGGACTACTAGAAGAGCAACCTGTGCTCTTAACTGCTGAGCCATCTCTCCAGCCCACAATAAATAAACAAATCTTAAAAAAAGAATTACCAGCCGGGTGGTGGTGGCGCACGCCTTCAATCCCAGCACCAGGAGGCAGAGGCAGGAGGATCTCAGTTTGAGATCAGCCTGGTCTACACAGCAAATCCCAGGACAGCCAGGACAACATAGAGAAACCCTGCCTTGAAAATTAATTAATTAAAAACAAATTTACTACTTACAACATTTTATGAGATGGAAAACCAGGCAATTCGAGGCCGGGCAGGACCGACAGCCTCCAAAACAATACAGAGAAACCCTGTCTCGTAAAACAAAAAGAAAGAAAGAAAGAAAGAAAGAAAGAAAGAAAGAAAGAAAGAAAGAAAGAAAGAAAGAAAGAAAGAAAACCAGGCAAATGATTTGGTTATGAAGTTACCTAAACTAAAGTAAGAGGGCAGGTTGGTGGTGTTAATAATGTGCTACTATGGGCTTGATTCCAGCACTTAAAAAAAAACAGTATGTATCAATGTAAGGTAAGAGAACCTTAAACTTAAATTCTGTGTGTATGTGTGTCTGTGTGTGTGAAAGGTAGGTAAGCAGGAGAGTATAAGTATAGTCAAGTTTAAATGGGTGTAGGCCCACACACTGATGCTCAAGTAGAGGTTAGAGGCCAACCTCTGAATACAGTTTTCACCTTTCCACACTGAGGCAGGGTCTCCTCAGTGCTACAAAAGCCAGGTGAATTGGCCCAGGAGCTTCTGAAGAGTCTCCTCTCCACCTCCCACCTCCTGTGTAGGAACATACAAGGATACTGATGCTGGCACTACAGCAGTGGCGTCCACATGGGTTTCCAGACTGGAACTGACTATAAAACCCATAATGGCCTCTAACTCACAGTAATCTTCCTGTCTCAGCCTTCTAAGTGCTGCAATTATAAGCAAGAGCTACCAAAACTAGTCCTGTATTTAATATATTGAATAGACTCATTTGGAAGAAAAAGAAGATCAATTCCAACTTGCCAAGATCCAACTATAAAATATCAGAGCAATAGAGGCCCAGCTCTAGCTGGGCAGATGGTACTAATCATGAGATTTTGCTTATTCCTTTACTTTGAATTCCAGATTCAGACATACAGTATAAGGAAACAAAACCAAAAAGTCACTTTGTAAAGCTTACCCTGGTCTCTTCACTGATGTAACCACACATGACCTTCTCATTCTTGACCCACAGCTCACCAGCCTGTGCCCTGAGAGGAGACACACATACAAGTTATTATTACTGCTCTTCAGGTGGCTCGCTCACTCACTGTCTTCTAACTAGAGTCTTGACAGGGTTTTCTGTGTAACAGCCCTAGATGTTCTGGATCTTGCTTTGTAGGCCAGGTTGGCCGCAGAATTCAGAGATCAGCCTGCCTCTACCTCCCAAGTGCTTTGATTAATAGCATGTGCCATCACCACTTGGAGATTTTGTTTTTAGTGGGTTCATTAAAATCCCGGTAGGTATGCATGCCGTTTTCTTTAGCCACTCATCTGTTAATGGACATACAGGCTGACTCCCATTTCTTAGCTACTGTGACTACAGCAACAATACACACGGATGTGCAAGTATATCTGCAATGGGGATTACGAGTCCTTCAGATAGCAGGGCAATGGTGGTGCACATGTGTCCTGATCTGTAAAACTGAAGATGTGATAACATGTTGATACAAAGTAGTTCCAGTCTAAAATATGTAATTCATACCTCTGGTTACAGTAGCTTCAACCACTTCTTAAGGTAATTCTGAAAGCAGCCAGGTGTGGAGGCATGCATCTGTCACCCTGGCACTGGAGAAGTCAGGGCAGAAGGCTCAGGGGCTAAAAGCCAGTGTTGCCAACAAAGTAAAACTGACACCAGCCTGGCTATATAAGACTAGGCCCCAAAATTACAATCCGTAAACTCATAAAACAATCCTAAACTATCGTACTTTGGTACTTCTTTGTTCTTATTGTGCACTTTACTATATGGAGACTCACATGCCTCATGTATCCTATTCAGCTGGTTTCCTGCACTAGATTCTACTTCTGCTTACCATCCAGTAAGTCCAGAATGCCACAATACCTACCTGATGCCAGCAAATTCCACTTTCTGAGTGATATAGGCACAGGTGCTCACCTAAGGGAAAGAGAAAAAAATGACTGAACCCATCAGGCCACGGAAAATCACACAAAAAGGCTCCTGGCTTTAAAATCTCCTCCTCCAACAACAATAAAAGGCTGGTGGCGCACACCTTTAATTCCAGCACAAGGGAGGCAGAGGCAGGCAGATCTCTATGAGTTTGAGGCCAGCCTGGTCCATCTCCTCCAACACAAAGTCCAGTCAGCAAGAGAGCAACAGCCTCACTCACAGGAAGCTGCCTGGCCTGTACGTTTTAGACTTCAGCAAGTACAAATAGTGAAGACAGGAAGACAGTAAGTGAAGCCTGAGAAATACACTGCTCTTCATAAATGTTTACACAGGTCTCTACACTCATATAATAAATGTAGCACAAATTATCTTTCCACCTTTATTTTTTTTGTCAGTGCCAGAGGTCAAACCTAGGACTTCAAAGTGAGTGCTCTACCATTCAGGAAGCTGGAGAAACAGAAACTCTTTTGCCCAATTAAAAAATGCTTAATTTTTATTCATTTACTTATTTTTATTTTGGTGCTGGGAATTGAACCTACCGCCTTACAAATACTAGGCAAAGATTCTACCATTGAAATATGTTCAGAGGGCTGGAGTGATGGCTCAGAGGTTAAAAGCACTGGCTGCTCTTCCAGAGGTCCTGAATTCAATTCCCAGCAACCACATGGTGGCTCACAACCATCTGTAATGGGATCTGGTGCCCTCTTCTGGCCTGCATGCCAGAACACTGTATGCATAATAAATAATTTTTAAAAAAGAAATATGTTCCCAGACCAATAAGGTTTTGGTTGTTTGATTTTTTTCTCCCCCTGAAAATATATTTGTATAAAAATTTCACATATAATTTGTTCCTTCATAATATGTAAAAACTAAAGAGTTTTCAACACAGGGTCACAACTTTGGTGAAGTAGGCATTTTAAAAGAAAAAGGTTCATTAAAATAAAAAACAAATAAGTAGGTCTCATACCTTTAATCCCAACACTCAGGAGGTAGAGGCAGATGTTTCTGTGAGTTCCAGGCCAGCCAAGTCCACATACCTAGACCCTTTTCTAAAATGGGATGGGGAGTGGGGATGGGGTTGAGAGATGGCTCAGCACTTGCTGCTCTTAGAGAGGACCCAGGTTTGATTCCCAGCACTCACATTGCAGCTCAGTCTGTCAATGTTGTCTTCTGACTGATGAAAGTACTAGGCATGCACACAGCATAAATGAACACATGCCACAGCCACACACATAAAAACAAAATAAATAAGCAAAACAGAAAATAGGAAAGGATATAGCCAAATATTTACAGTGACTATTTTTAGATGCTAGAATCAGAAGCTATTTTGGTGGCTCTAAATTTATATGATAAACAAGGACAATTCATGTCATAGGAAAGATAATGTTAGCCGGGTGGTGGTGGTGGTACACACATTTAATCCCAGTACTTGAGAGGCAGAGGCAGGGGTATTCTGTGAGTTCAAGGCCAACCTGGTCTACAGAGCAAGTTCGAGGACAGCCAAGGCTATACAGAGAAACCTTGTCTCAAAAACAAACAAACAAACAAACAAACGTAACAATTAAAAAGAAAAAATCGTATCTTACCAAACTTTTCTTTAGTCGCCACATATCCCCACGGCCAATGTATTGATCCTTAAAAGTCAATTCCACTAGGTCAAGAGTCACATCCTAAAAGAGGATAACCATACTTTATAATTGTTTTGTCACACTTTATTATCAAAGTATGATGTCTACACACCATGAAAAAAATGCAAAAAAGAAAACCTTTGGAAGACCACTCATCTGCAGAACCTGACAGAATTCTCTACAGCAAAGGCAACTCGACCATGCCCATGTCAATGCTATAGCATATGTTATGGCAGCTATCCCAGGAAAAAGGAGCCCAGAGAACTATTTGTTGTGTTTCATTCCTTTTGTTGTTTGACAAAGAGTATTATTACTTTGATGCCCAGGCTGCTTACCCAGTGCTGAGCTCCAACAATCCTCTCTGCCTTAGCATAGGTAGCTGGAACTACAGACACATACACCATGTCCTTTTGTTTTAGTCTTGAAAGATTCCATTGATTTGTCTAATTTGTTTCACTGGAAAATACACATAACACCCTACAAACAATTATTCTGCCTATAAGGCATCAATAAAGAAAAATGTGCCATGCGGTGGTGGCGCACGCCTTTAATCCCAGCACTCACGAGGCAGAGGCAGGCGGATCTCTGTGAGTTCGAGGCCAGCCTGGTCTACAGAGCGAATTCCAGGACAGCCTCCAAAGCCACAGAGAAACCCTGTCTCAAACCCCCCCCCAAAAAAATGCAAATCTGGATGTGGTGGCAAATGCCTTTAATCCCAGCACTCTGGAGGCAAAGGCGGGCGGATCTCTGTAAATTTGAGACAAGCCTGGTCGACATTGTGAGTTCCAGGACAGCCAAAGCTACATACTGAGACCCTGTCTCAAAAAAACAAAACAAAAGAGAAACAAATGCAAAGTCAGGTACAGCAGTGTATCATATACTCCCAGGAAACTGAGGGAGGACTGCTGCCAGTTCCAGGCCAGACTGGGCTATATGGTACATTCCATGTCAGTTGAGCTAAACAACAGACTCTGTCAAGAAAAAAAAAAGAATAAATAATTTAAAGAAAATAAATATGACAGGCTAGAGAGATGGCTCAGAGGTACTGACTGCTCTTCTATAAGACCGGGGTTCAAATCCCAGCACCTACGTGATAGTTCACAACTATCTATAACTCCAGTTTCAGGGGAATCCAACATCTACTTCTTGCCTCTGTGGACTCCAAGCACATGTGTGGAAAACAGGCAAACATACAAGCAAACATAAATAAAGATAAATAAAAGGTTTTTTTTTTTGGTTTTTTTTTTTTTTTTTTTTTTTTTTTTGGTTTTTCGAGACAGTGTTTCTCTGTGGCTTTGGAGACTGTCCTGGAACTCTCTTGGTAGTCCAGGCTGGTCTCGAACTCACAGAGATCCGCCTGCCTCTGCCTCCTGAGTGCTGGGATTAAAGGCATGTGCCACCAACGCCCGGCAAATAAAAGTTTTTTAAAATAACAACAATTTAAAAAGAAAAAAGAATGGACAAAATATACAAAAATATTAGGAATTAAATAGGAAATTATAAATACATCCTTTTATATGAACTAAGACAAGCTTTAAAAAGTGAGGACTTAAATGCAGCCTATATATTACTTATATTTAAGTGACCTAGATACAACCACTTAACTATATAGCACTACATTTAAGAACCTCATTCCCAGCTGGGCGGTGGTGGCGCATGCCTTTAATCCCAGCACTCGGGAGGCAGAGGCAGGCGGATCTCTGTGAGTTCGAGTGAGTTCCAGGACAGCCTCCAAAACAATACAGAGAAACCCTGTCTTGAAAAACCAAAAAAAAAAAAAAAAAAAAAAAAGAACCTCATTCCCATAGTGACCTAAACTTTGAGGATAGGTACTAGTCATTATAAGATACTATGTTAAAAACAAAGTCTTGCCTTGGGGTCTACAACATTCACATAGACATCTTGATAAGGTCTTAGCCGGAATACTTGAGTCACAGTCTGGTCCACACTGACAGTTTCTGAAACAGAAAAAAAAATCTGGTTCAGCTAACATATTTTGATCATTTGCTATGGCCTCTGTTATCCAGAAGATTAAATTTTAAACAGTTTTCTACAGGTGAAACAAGCCCAAGAACTAACACTTGATTTAAAGCAATGAAAAAAAAAATTATGGCTTACCCTCCCTGCCATAATTCCAGCATTTGGAGGCTGAGGCAGGAGGACTGAAATGCCTGACTAGGCTACTTAACCAGTCCTTGACTCAAAAAGAGAGGAGCTTGAGAGATGGCTATGGTGGCTCACAACCATCTGTAACCCCAATTTCAGAGGATCCAACAGGCACGCACATGATACACATACATACATACAAGCAGAACATCCATACACAAAGTAAACTAAATCAGTCTGAAAACTGAAAGAGAAAGATGTAACTCAGTGGTTGCAAATATGCTCAGCACGTATGAGTCCCTGCGTTTGCTAATAGAAGGAAGAAGGAAGAAAGTGAGAGAGAAAAGATTGGAGAAATGAGAAGAGATAGGAGGGAAAGGGGCAGACATTTAGGATCTCGCACTTGGGGGACTAGAGAGGTGGTTGTCAGTAAAGTGTTTGCTCCATGAGTGTGAGAACATGAGTCCTGATCTTCAGCACCCATGTAAAACCCATGCATGGCAGCACACACCTGCACTCTAGCAATGGGGGTTCAGAAACAAATGGATTCCTGAACCTATGGCCAGTTAGCATAGCCAAAACAGAGAGCTTTGGGCTCATCAAAAGATTCCGTCTTGTCAGGCATCGGTGGCGCACACCTTTAATCCCAGCACTCAGGAGGCAGAGGCAAGTGGATCTCTGTGAGTTCAAGGCCAGCCTGGTCTACATAGGGAGTTCTACAATAGCAAATGTCACACAGTGAGACCCGGTCTCAAAAACAAACCAAACAAAAAAGACTGTCAATAATAATAATAATGATAATAAGGTGGAGATAGAAGACACCTGACATTAACCTCTAGTCTCCATATATGTAGGCATGGGTACATGTACACACACCATCCCAACACGTTAACACACATACACAGAGATGGACACTGAGACATGAGGATTGTCCTGAGTTGGAAGCCACACTAGATTATACAGTGAATTTGAGGCCAGGCTGGGCTACCCAGCACCTGTTTTATACAGTTTGAGAGATGGAAGGATCCCAGAGCTCAGTGTATATTGGGCAGGCAGACAAACTGAGCCACATTCCTTGCACGTCCCCTCTTTTTTGTTGTTGGTTTTTTTTTTTTTAGTTGTTCGAGACAGGGTTTCTCTGTGTAGGGCTGTCCTGGAACTCACAGAGATCCCCCGTCTCTGCCTCCCAAGTGCTGGGATTAAAGGCATATGCCACCACCACCCAGCTGGCTCCTCCCCTTTTATGAGACAGGGTCTGATTGTAAACATTTCGATGGATCGGATGGGACAGGTATTCTGGCATTCCGGAGTCACAGAATACTAATATCAGATGGAAAGGTATCCTGGAGCTCAGGAGCCAAGGACTACCACAGGCCGCAGTAAGTATAGCTTACAGCCCTGCCTCAGGGAAAGGCTTCCCCAGTGTATCAACTATGCTCCGGCAGGAGAGGGTCTTCCAGCTCGGGATGTTTGCCCAGTGTAGCAGTTTTGCTCGGGCAGGAGAACATTTCCCGGGGCAAAGTTGCTACAGTTCAGCACTGCTCTAGGGAGAGTGGTAAGCGAAGTGTAACAACGCCACTCTGCCAGCGGAAGGTTTCCCCAGCAAAAGTGTTACAGCCCTACTCACTCACTCTGCCCAGGGTTGCCTCCACTCCACTGCAAAAGAAGGTCTTCACCCAAAGCTCATCCAAGAGGTTTATTAGAAGGAAGCAGCTGGACCGGCTAAGCTGAATATACACAGGGTTTACATAGGGATTCTTGGGGGCGGGAGAAGTTTTTCCAGGGTAGGGATTGGTCAGATTTCAGTGCTGAGCTCAGATTGGCTAGAGCTCCGGCTCAACGATTGGTTAGTTTTCTACACAGGGTTAGGGTCAGATTTGGCTCTGGTTTCAGGGCCAAAGTGTGTTTCTCTTTCTCTGGTCCTTTTTAGCCTTTTGGCTCTAGTTTTAGGGTCAGGGTGTATTTCTTTCTGATCCCAGGGACAAAGTGTGTTTCTTTGGTACTGGTTTCAGGGTCAGGGTACATTTCTTTGGTTCTGGTTGTAGGGCCAAAGTGTGTTTCCTTGGCTGTGCTCATGGTGTGTTTGTTTTTTTTGTTTGTTTGTTTTTTGTTTTTGGCTGGACCCTTTTCCCTACAGAAACCCTAAAGTGCAGGCACAGTGGGCAAACTGTTTTATAAGTAAACACTTAGGGAAAATACCCTATTTATCACCCTATGCCTAGGTACCAGTAGGTATGCATATGATTAAAATCAAACACATCATGTAAAAAGACATGATCGGTTACACAACCCAAATCTAACACTCAATACAGAAAACTACCCAGACTTTCTCCTAGACCTACAAAAGTAAGCCCTAGTTAGTAACCAGATACTTAGGTCCCTTGCTTGTTCAAGCTTTTGCAACTTATCTACTCTCTACATTCCCTTTCTCTTTGAATAAAATCCCTTGCTACTTTTTGATTTGCATGTAACTCTTTGATTCTTTGAAAAAAGACAGGAAGAATCTAGAAACACCTAGTCAAAATGGAGGACACTGGCAACACATTCATCCAGGAAAACACTTAAATATTTTGTGAAAAACTTACTTAGAAAATTCACCATCAAATTTTTTTTAGTTAAATATAAAACTTCCCATATTCAAATTGCCTTTTCCTCTGGCTCTAAGTTTAATTTCTTCGATGCCTGCAACATGCTAACAAATGAGATTCTTTAGCAATTTTCATATCTGATTTGGTGTCAGGGAAAGGTTACAGCTTAACTAGCTAAAAAGGTAAATGAAGACAGCAAAAATACCAACTACTGCCCCTGGGGCAGTGTCTGCAAATGTAGTCAGCACCTTCCAAAAGCTTTATCTATCGTCTTTTTTGCTAGAGGAAACTCAACCTGATAGGTACTTATCCCTAAGATTCCCAAAAGAGGTTTCTTAAGTTTCTCTGATAGTAACTATAAAAATCTCAAAGAGAGAGGTAATAGTTACCTTTCTGTAAATCTTCCTTAAGAGACTTGACTTGCAAAAGCAGAGGACTGGAAAAGAAAGCAACAAAGATGAGCAAGACTGCAGGGGGTAAACTTTCTCTACCTCCCATCAAAATGCAAACAAATAATGTAAAACACATTGTAACTAGTGTCACAGCCAGAGAAAACTTCCTTAGAAACAAAGATACTACGCTTGGCCTGAAAAGAAATGAACAAAATCAACAAAACTTTCCAAGAGTTGTTACCCCAACTTTAAAACAAACATGAGCCACTTTAAAAATTTGTTGGTTGCTAGCGCAGGCCTTTAATCCCAACACTCGGGAGGCAGAGGCAGGCAGAGGCAGGTGGATCTCTGTGAGTTTGAGGCAAGTCTGGTCTACCTAGCGAGTTCCAGGACATGCTCCAAAACAATACAGGGAAACCCTGTCTTGAAAAACAAAAACAACAACAACAACAACAAAAAACCTGTTGTTGGAGCTGAAGTTATGGCTCAGTTAAGAGCACTTGCTGCTCTTTCAGAAGATCCAAGCTTGGTTTCCAGCTCATACCTCAAATTACTCACAATTGTCTATAACCCCAGATCCAGGGAATCTCCATCTAAGGGCACTTGCACTCAAATGCACAGACATATACATAACTTTAAAAAAATTAAATCTTTTGGATACAAGGTTTCTCTGTCCTGAACTCACTTTGTAGACCAGACTGGCCATGAACTCAAGAGATCCATCTGTCTCTACCTCCTGAGTGCTGGAATTAAAGGCATACACCACCACACCTGACCATAATTTTAAAAACTCTCTAAAATTTTTTGAAACTTTCTATATATATATATGAGTGTTTTCCCTGCATGTATGTCTGTGTACCACATGCATGCCTGGTGTCCTAGGAGGTCAGAGAAGGGTATCAGATGCCCTGGGACTAGGAGGACAGATGGCTGTGACATGCCACATGCTGGAAATCAAACTCAGGTCCTCTAGAAGAGCAGCCAGTGCTCTTAACCCCTAAGCCACTTCTTCAGCCCTAAACATGAGCTTTTTATTTGTTTGTTTTTTCAAGACAGTGTTTCTCTGTGTAATAGCTCTTTCTGTCCTTAAACTCACAGAGATCTGCCTGCCTCTGCCTCCAAATGCTTGGATTAAAAGTAGGGAAACATGATTTTTTTTTTTTTTTTAGATAGCCTGACTAGCCTGAAATTGCATTTGAAAACAGCTGGGTGCCTAGTTCCCTTAATCTCTCACCTGTATTCATCATTGGGGTGAGCAATCTCCACAATGTCTCCAAGTTTGATGTGAGGAAACACTTTAGGGTTCACAACTAGCTCATCATCTGAAAGACAAATCAGTGACTTTAAAAGGCAAACAGGCTTAGTAGTTGACTATAGACTTAGCATATATTCGGTGTTGGGTTGAATCTCTAGCACACACCCTCTAAAAAATAAAAGCATCAGAGAGAAAACAGGGCAGCCCCATCACGTTGGTATTACTACTGGATCTCACAGATGAACTCTGGCACTATTCACTGTTTTGACTGACATAAGAGTCTCAGGATGGCATCAGACTTATTATATAGGGTGGCTTTGAACTCTTCCATGTTCTAGACTGCTGAGACCACAGGGCAGGCTGTACCAGGCTCAACATTTATTTTTATTTTTGTTGTTACATTGAAGTTCCGTTCAGGTTGTTGTTTCCTAGGTTTGGTTTTGTTGTAAGTGTGTGTGTGTGTGTGTGTGTGTGTGTGTGTGTGTGTGTGTGTAGTCAGAGGACAGCATGCAGATGTCAATTCTTTCCATTCACCATTCGAGGCCCAGGACTGAACGCAGGTCAATGGGTTTGGGCCTTACCCACTGGGCCCTCATTTGTTTTGACTGTTCGTTTTCCTATTTTATAAGGTACCAAGAATGTAACTTAACCTAAGGCTAACACATAGATAAGCAAGTGTTCTGCCTTTTCCTTGAGTGTCCACTTTGAATCCAGTTTTAGAACAACTAAAGGATTTACATAGGGCTGGGATGTAATTCAGAGGTAAAGTACTTGCTTAGCATGCTTGAGAGCCTGGTTTCTACCTTCAGCTCAGAAAAAAATAAGTTTAAAAATTTTGCAAAGGTATCCAGGGCCACCACAGTAAATGGCTGAGTCATATAGGACTCAGGGCCCTGTCTCCAAGCACATGCTCTTTCCACGATCTTACTGCTCCTGTGGAAAAAGCAGCCCATGGCCCGGGAAATACACTTCTGGCATAAAACTTTACAATCTAAAACACTTGTGAATCTGGCATACACATAACGGAAACAGCCTAGGTCCCAAATACAGCACTCTTATATTTATGCAATATTCAAAGAATCTCCTTAAAAACACTGTCTTAATTAAACCTTCACAATAAAACTTTAGAACAAAAGCAAAGATAAACCTATGGGACAAACTGGCTAGTCCTCAAGGTACAGTCAGAGCTCATTACTAGTACTGAGTTCCTTCTGTCTAAATTAGGCTTGCCAGCTCTTATATGTTATAAAACTAGAGCCAAATAGTCTCGACTTCAAGTGTTAGTTCACACTAGGGTTCAAAACAACCTTGAAACTACAGGGGTTAAGGTTAAGGGCATAGCTTAATAAAGTACACACTTAGCATGAGACCCTGACTGCAATCCCAATTCTTAGAACCAAAAGAAGATAGACAGACAGACAGACAGATGGATCCAAAAATAAAGGTAGACTTCAAGTATAATTATACTTGATAAAGTTCAATCTTGTAAAGGACTTACCGGGTTGATCTCAGCTTTTATTTGGAATGTTCCAATTTTAGGGCCAAGCTCTGTAAAGTCCCTATTATGAACATCCATTGTCTAAGTTCCCTGAGAACATTTTTTTGTTTCATTTCTTTTCTGTCTTTCTTCCGTCTTGCCATCTCTTCTTCTTTTTTTTTTTTTTGTTTGATTTTTGTTTGTTTTAAGACAGAGTCTCACTATGTAGCTTGAGCTCACCAAGTAGACCAAGGCAGCCTTGAACTCACAGAGAGATCTGACTGCCTTTGCCTCCCGAGTGCTGGGATGAAAGGTGCCGTACCATCACGAGGCAGAATTTTATTTGTATTCCTATGTATATCATCAAACTATATGTCTTGTACACACATGCACACACACTCCAAAAATTAAAAAAAACCCACAGACCTATACACATTATGTACTGTATTCTTATTATTTCCTCTGCTAAAGGTATCTCTGTTGCTTACTCAATAGCTATTTTTCATGTTTAGTCCAGTTTCATAAACAGTGTGTTGCAACCCATATGGGACTGAAATTATTAAATATGAGGACTGCAGTAATTTGACAACTAAAGGTTTGTAAACATGCAAGTACTGAATTAATTCCAAATCATCACATAATGAATCCAAAGTATCTGGCAGAGCTTCCACATGTCATCACTCAATTTCACCAACCAGTCAGTCTAGACTAATTGGCAAGCCCCAGGTCCCACGAGAAGCTGTCTCAAAAAACAAGGTAAAGAAAAATAATAAATGAACAAAAATACAAGGTGGCCAGGCATAATGGCACATGCCTTTAATCCCAACAGTAAGTAGGCAAAGATATCTCTGTAACACAGGATCTCTGTAACTTCAAGGCCAGAGGGATTGGCATTGTAAACCAGTGAAGGCTACATAGTGAGAAGCTGTATCCAAAAAAGAGAACAAAAGGCTAATGGCTCCTGTGTGTGTGCAAACGCGTCCACATTACACACAGGTGTACACATGTGCACAAATAAACAAATACTAAATTAAATTTAAAGTAAAAAAAAAACTCACTGAGGGTGAGGCTATTGCTCCTTGTTAGAGTGCTTGCTAGCATGCACAACATATGGGTTCTTTGCCCAGAATCACATTAAAGCAGATGGGAGAGCAAGTGAGATCCCAGCACTCGGTTATAGAGGAAGGAAGGTCAGAGAGGAAGGAAGGTCAGAGAGTCAAGATCATCTTCCAGTACATACTGATTTCAAAGCCAGTATGGGCTACAAGACTATCTCAAAAACAAAACTCTTTCATTGTATCAGTAATTCTGACTGCTGAAGTAAATAGCATTTATTTTTTAAACATTAGGGAGAGCTTGGATGCAGTCCTGTGGTAGAGAGCTTTTCTAGTACCCATGAGGGTTTGGGTTAATTTCCAGGCACTGCACAGGCAAGAGGTGGGGAAAAAAAAAACAGAAGGAGAAATTAAGTCAGGTATGGTAGAGCATTTCCAGATATAGACAGGATGATAATGGGTTCAAGGCCATTTGGCTCCAAGGGGAGTTCCAGGTGAGCCTAGGATGACCCAGAGTTAAAACACAACCAAACAAAATCTGAATGTGAATGCTTTTCAAAAGGGCCTGTGCGCTTAGATTCAAGCATTCTCCCGAGAGCTGCCACTGCTGTACTTTTACCTGCCAGCCTCAACTGTGATATTCATAATTTTTAAGGCATTGTATTGGGCACATCATAACTTCGGCCAATCTACACAATCCCCAAGGGCCAATCAATACTGACCGCTGCCCCCAAATCCCTTCTTGTGGATGACAAGTTTGTAGACCTTTGTAGTTCTCATTTTCTCTTGCGGTTTCTTCAGCTGTTCCAATCTTGGAGCAGGGAAGTCATCTTGCCTTCCTGCCACTGGAACACAAACAAAACAGCCAGAATGTCAGGCTTCCTAAAATTGCTCTTTTAATTTTAGGCCTTGAAGATACTGGTTGTTGTTCAGATGAGAGGCGAGCCAACCCTTGCATTAAATCACTCCTCCAATTAGCAAGGGAGGAAAACAAACAGAAGTGTGCTTTAGGAATTAATGGGAATTGGGGCTGAGATCAGTCCCCTGGAAAGATCTTCCCTCTACCTCATACCTAAGAGACTTGTGGTGAGGGTCACTGTCTTGTTTCTGTCTGCATTAGTAACACCAAAATAGTGCCGAGATATTAGGCTAGTCCATCACATCTGTAGAGAAACGTCAAAACAAGGAACTCGCCCGAGGCACTGCCATGATTCACATTTCACTAACAATGTCCTGGGGAAGAGAACCAGAGAGGAAGGCTGGGGTTTCTTTGCCAAACCTCTGTGTACCAACTCTCAGCGGACCGTCCTGCAGAAGCTCGGGAAGAGAAAGACTTATCCAAGGTCACACGGGGGCTGAGGGAAAAGTCGGGCCTCGAACCTGGCTCAGAGCCCCCTCCTTCAAACCCCTCAAGTCTCAGTCCGAGGCAGGCGCTCGACTCGCCCCCAGCTCCAGAGCCCCTCCCCTCCTCCGGACGGGCCCGAGGCCAGATCCTGGCCAGAAATCCCGGACCTCCTCAGGCTATCCCACCTGAGCCCCCAAAGCTCGCGCAGCTTCCGCACCAGAGCTCTAGCAGCCAGCCAGCCAGCACCGCCGAGGAGCACTCACCTGAGCCCGCGCCGCTCCGGAGGCTCCGCCCCTTGGCCCCGCCCCTTGCCGGTCCCGGCTCAGCCTGCCCTGGCCGCTCTAGCCCAGACTCCGCCTCGTCTCGGTGGCCTCGCCACTTCCTCCTCCGGGGCTGGGGGCGGGGGGGGGCGTGGCGTGGAGTCCGACTTCGCGCTCTTGAGTTCCTGCTGGCATTTCCCTCCTCCAGCTTCAGTGCTGCCTGCTTTGAAAGGAAATTTTAAGTTAAAGCCACAGCCCGGACCTTCGTTTCAGACAGTGATCTCAGAATAGGAGAAACTTGTAAGAGTCGACTCCTATCTTACTGAGCGGTGTTTTCTTATTTTTGACAATGTTAATAACTCACTCTGGGCCCAGAGGGCTATAGAAAAGCACAAAAATCTCAGGGAGAAACTAAATATGATGGTGCACCCTGGTAATTCAGGTATTCTTGAGACAGAGGGCTGACAATGCCCTGTACTTCAAGGCCAGATTGGGTTATGTATCGAGAAAACTGGACTGTGTGTATAACTGATTTATTGTAAACAGTTAAGAATAATTAAGAAATACAAGCTAATGGTCAGTCATGCGAAGTACAAATGTCACATTTACAGAGACAAGCTTTGAGGGAAAGACCAATATGCATTTCGCACTGTATAGTCTTCTGTTGTCAAAATTAAGCCTAACATGACTAACTCAGAACAAGTTTAAAGTAAACTTAAAGTTTTTTAAATATAAAATAATATTAAGAATCAGGTGTATAAAAAACTGGTTATGAACTGTTGAATGCTTGAGTAAATGGGCTAATAGGCTTGAATGGCAGGAAGTTCCCAGGCCCAAGTAGTTCCCTTGGGTGGGGTATTTGGGGCACAGATTACCCAATCACAGTAAGTTGCATGCTACCCTCTTTATGGAACAAGGATGCATGAGAAATGAGACCTGCCAGAAGACTGCTGCTTCTGTCTCTGGGTATATGGGACTGACTAGCTTTGGCCATTGTAGGCCAAACCAGAAAAAAAAAAATAAAGGAAGAAAGAACTTTCCTCTTTATCTAAAGGTGAATTCCTCCTTATGTTTCATGTGACAGAGGGATGAATTCTCTTGCCCATTGGAGGACCTCAGAGTCTGCACCCACATTCTAAATATCTAAAACAACAGAGAGGCAAAGAGCAATTACACTCTGCCCTCAACGTCTCCCATAGACAAATGAAGATGCTATGAACAAGGGAACCTTGTGACTAGTATGAGACCTGCATTTAATTGACCTTGCCCTCTACCCTGGCATTCAATTCTTCCTCTTAGCAAAAGTTAATTCCAGGGTCCTCACCCTAACCACCCATGTTCTCTCATTAACGGATGGATACCAGATACTCTGTCATCAAACTCACAGCTTTGGAAAGCTATTCAGAACATCCAGGCCATGTCTTTGACAGTTAGTTTTATATCTGTAGAGCCAAAGTTTCTATTCAGTGATATTCCAAGCCTTTAGATTCTTCCGGAGGAGGTGACTTAGATGAAGGAGATTCTCTCCAATCTGGGCTCACCCATGGTACTTTGAGACTGAAACCTACTCCCTGTCAAAATAGAGAGCTTCAGGGCCAGTGCCTACAAGGAGTATACAGGCTTTGGAATGAAATCGACCAGTGTGTGTGGTGTGCGTAGGGGGGCAGTGTTGTAAACTTAAAACAAAGGAATAGCTCCTGCTTGGAAGTGTCCGCTGTGCAAGTCTCCACAAACCCAAACCCTAAGACATTCCTAGGCTTTTATGATCCTTTGGTTGTTGATTGTTCTGAGGATTGAACCCAGGGCCTGGGGCATGCAAGAGCAGCGCCCATTCTACAGAATTGGGGATTGAAAGCTAATCAATGCTACTCAAATACCATTGAAACAATCCCAACTCTTGACCTTCCTCCAATAATTCTTGACAACAGCTATAGTTTTTATGATATGAATTTTTAAAAAAGCTACCCAGCAGGGGAGTTGGTTAAGTGGGTTGCCTGGCAGCCTGACTTCCATCACTGGGACGCAAGAGATGAGGAGCATGCATCTGTTATAATCCAAGCCCTGCTATTAAGTGAGACCACCACCACCCTCCAAAAAAGCTTAAGGGCTAGCTAGCTAGCCTGGAGAACTCTGTGCTGCAGAAACCCAGACGGGAGACCTAGCCTCAAAAACGAAGTGCACTGTGGGATGTATGCCCAGTATTGCATGACTAATGACGCTATTCACATACTAAACATATATATCTAAATAAATAAATAGATGCTGTGACTTTGAAGACATCTTTCTAAACATTCTATTGTATCATGACTAGACAGTACACACTAGGGTACGTCACAGGTACAGTGAAAAGCTGAGGAACACTCAGAAGGGATGGATCCCAACCTCTTTCAAGCCAACTTAGTATGTTAAACCCAGGGCTGGCTCAAGCCCCTATCTCCTGGGACATCTCTCTCTCTCTAAGAGTTAGGTGACTAGCCAGACTGGCATTGAACTCGTGCCAATCCTCCTGCCTCAGCCTCCCTCCCAATTCTGTCTGGGGAATGAGCCACCACTAGCCTCTTGCTTCCTCACTTTCTTTCTTCTTTCTTTCTCTTACGGCTAGTCCTGGGAATGGGACCCAGCGCATCACACACACTGGGCAAAGCTGCCTGTCTGCATGCAACTTCAGCCTGGTCTCTGACCTATGCCACTCTACCAGCCTCCTGCTTTGTGCTGGTAACCATTTTATAACCAGAACTAGTGTCTTAGGGCATAACACTACCATGGGGCTTCTGATCCTGATAGCTACTAATCTAAATGGCATCTTTGCCTCTGGTTAATTACAGCACTTTTTAAAGTTTTTTCTTTAACATAAGCTACAGGATTCTAATGTTTTTTTTAAAAAAAAATATATATATATGTTTTTTTTATCAAAAGCACTGTAACACAGTAGAGGACTTGGGAGTGGGCCAAAGGGTGTCCCATAGTACAGTTGGTAAAGGTTCTCATATATAATGCCATCAATGGAAGAGTTTGAGACAAGTCTAACCTACATAGTGAGAGATTGTTAAAAATAAAGATGTTAGGAGGAAAAAAAAGTCAGGTAGCATACACCTTTAATCCTAGCACTTGAGAGGCAGATCTCTGAGTTAGAGGCCAGCCTGGTGTACAGACAGAGAGTTCCAGGACAGCCAGGGCTACACAGAGAGACCCTGTCTCAAAAAACTCAAAAACAACACCACCAACAAAAACTTAATGGAGTTTAAGAGACCATTTTGCAAAAAAAGAAGAGAAAAGATAGCTAACCGTGTCTCTATAGTGAGTTTCAGGCGGGCCTGGGCTACATAGGGAGAATTATATTGCAATACTCCCTATCCCCCACCCCCTAAGAGAGAAAGGGAAAGAGAGAGAATTAAAAATAAAAACTGAGTAAGATGAATAATATTTTCAAGTGATTTAAGAGAGTGAATAAGCCAGGCAGGGTTGTACGTGTCTATTATCCTACTGTCCAGAAGGCTGAAGCAGGAAGAATTTGAAGGCAGCCTGGTCCACAGAGCAAGTTCAGACTTGCCTGAGCTAGAAAGTGAGATCCTGTCTCCAAACAATTAAAATAAAAGCAGAGCTGGGCATGGTGACACTTGACTTTGATGAGGGCTTGTTTACAGTTTCAAAGCGTGAGTCCCTGAATGTCCCCGCAGGGAGCTTGGCAGCAGGTAGACAACGTGGTGATGGGGTTAGAGGAGTAGCAGAGGGACTCACGCATGAGAGAGGAAGGAAGAGAGAATGGGAACGAGGGAGAGTGTGCATGGAGCTAGCACAAGCTAACTGGGAATGGTTTGGGCTTTTGAAACCTCCCAGTCAACCCCCAAGGACACACCTGCTCCAATGAGACTGTGGCTGCTAAGCCTTCCCTAATAGCTCTACCAACATCAGAGCAAACATTCAACTATGTGAGCCTATGGGGTTATTCTCATTAAAACCCCCACAGTCATCCTCTGCTACGTGAAGCCTTTTTCAAAAACTAAATAAACAAACCATGGTTAGTGCGAACATTTCATGAAGAGAAAATACCATATTTAAAAATGAAAGCAAGATGAAAAGTGGGACTGATAATGCAAAACCATACTGGATCTTGAAACAAGGAAAAGCCAGTAGTGTTGAGTTTTTCAGACTCCCCGTTATAAAGTTGTGCAATTGCCAGTGAGCATACTGAATATGGATACTGTGAAATTTAAAGAAATTTACCAAGGTTGGTGGTGTTGCACACCTTTAATCCCAGCACTGGGGAGACAGAGACAGGTGGATCTCTGTGAATCTGAGGCCAGCCTGGTCTACAGAGTGAGTTCCAGGACAACCAAGGCTGCACAGAGAAACTCTGTCTCAAAATATCTCCACCCCAATTTAATTTACTTTAAGAAAATTTTTGTTATTTTTTATTTATATGCATGTGTTTGTATCTATGGGGGGATACCTGCAGAGTCTAGAAAAGGGCATTGGATCCTCTGCATCTAGAGTTATAAGTGGTGTAAGCTGCCTCATTTGCCTTCTGGAAAGCAAACTATGTCCTCTGAAGGAGTGCGGGTCATGGATCTGCTGAGTCATCTCTCTCTCCAGCCACTTGAAATATTTCAAAGTGAATTTTTAGTTAATCTTTTTGTTTGTTTTGCGGGAAGAGGGTTGCTTTTGTTTTTGTTTTTGTTTTTGTTTTTTTGTAGACTAGGCTGGCCTGGAACTCACAGACATCTGCCTGCTTCTGCTCTGACTCCTGAAGTTCTGGGATTAAAGACACTGCGCCACCTGGCTTGTTAATTAATTTTTACCTCACTATAGATTAGAAAATCAGTAATTTATATGCAAACTATACACATATATTAACTATATATGTTTTCATTCAGCCCAAAGATAGAGGGGGTTGGCACATGAATTTGGGTATTTTCAATCCTAATGCTGAGAAAAACCACTATCTCAGGCAAAATGTATACTCACTAACTCAAAGCTATGGTTAAAATTTTTTTTTTCAATTATGTGTTCGTGTATGGGAAATTTTGAGTGTGAGTATGTAGGTCAGAAGCAGGGGCTCCTGCAGGAGCTGGAGTTAACATGTTGTTGTGAGCCTCCCAGAAAGGTTGCTAGAAACTGACCTCAAATGTACAAATGTACGGGGAAAGCAGGAGTGTTCTGTTTAACACAGAGCTTTCTCTCCAGCCTCTCATGATATTTTTGTTTGTTGAATCAACAAACTCCCTGGAACTCATAGATACTCTAGCCTCTGCGGGGGTTAAAGGAGTGCATCGCCAAGCCTGGCTCCCTCCGCAGATCCTAATCAGAGAAAAGGTTAATTACAATTTTCCCCAAAGCCTTCATCGCCTGCCAGGCTGGTGAGCTTCAGAAAACTACAGGTGTCTGTTTCTAAATCATGACTGTGATTCAGGGCAAGTTGATTATTCTATGGACATATTTAATCCCGTCCCCCCACCCTTTTTCCATTCTAATCTCTGCCAGACACTTTAGGTGCTATGATATAGTGCTGAAGAAAACAGGCGAGGATGGGAAGGGACAGGCAACAAATGAGAGATGAAATGCAGTGCTTTCAACGCTGAAGCGGCAAAGAAATAAAAACAAAGTGTAACCAACCACCTCCTGGTGTATCGTTTAGATTTAGTAACCAGTGTGATTGGAAGCATCAGGAGAATGGTGTGACCTAAACCATTTATTGTAATTATTAAAGATCTCACTATCTGCCAGGATGGTGGCAGCTGTCCATGTTACAGAAATGGATTGGACCATAGCTCTGTTAACAGTTGGAGACAGCAACTGGGCCAAAGGGTGTGTTTCTCTTTAAGAGCCAGTGCGATGGAGGCGGGGCTGAGTGTGTGCGGGGCTAGCAGAGGGCGGAGGTACCGGCTGGGAAGAGCCGCCCTCCCGAATGCGCGCGCGCCGTGCGGAGGCGGGATCAAGACCCGTCCGCATGGCTGGCTTTGGCCCCGGATGAGGAAGTGCGGTGGGAGGGTGGGGGGGACAGACTGTAGAAGCGGTGGAGGCCGGAGCGCCCTCGGGCCTCGGCTCCAGAAGATCTGGTAGAGTTGTCGGCCGCGGGGACAGCGGGGACCGAGGCAGCCGAGGCCAAGGTGGCGGGATGAGCACGGGCCGCGGAGCAGGCCACAGGGTAAGAGGCCCGGGCGGCCCCACAACGCCCTGGGAGTCCTCCGCTGGACGGTGCTGACTAAAGGGGTCCAGGTCCCCAGCCTTTTTGGGGCGCTGAAGGGCACCAAAGCTGCGTTGTTAGTGACAGAAACACCCACAGACATCAAGGAGATCAGGCGCCACGTCACTGGGAGAAAACAGCTTCACAGAGTCTTGGCTCCAGGGGAAAGAGGGTCCTTTTTCAACCTCCACCTGCAGGGGACCCCTAACTTCTCTCCTTGGAGAGGACGACGCCCCTTGTCGGCATTCGCCTTTCCTCGGCTCTGGTCCATTTGTCAGCGAAGGGAGGCCCGTTTATGTGCCAAAGGGTATTCTTTATCCTAAGGATTTAAGGGGTAATCCCCAAACGACCCCCACTTTGGTCAGCGTTTTCCAAATGAAGATTCTCAACTTCCCCCCAGAAGCGACAGAGGTATCTTTCTTTTCTTCAGACAAACAAGCACCCCCCCCCCAAACATTTGTCTTCCCTTCATTTTTCACGCTCACCTCAAGATAAAGAGAGGAAGGCCCAGAGTTTATGTTATTGCAAGTCAGCCTTTCTCCCCTTCCCCCAATCATGTCCACCAAGGGAGCTTTGCTTTTTGTGTTTTTCTTAGGTCTTTTAGTATTCAGTGAGCTTCTCTTCCTCTTTTGGAGTTTGATATTTGCAAGTTTGTATCTCCCACTTAACTTATTTGTGATCTTGACTCACCCATCCCGTCAATTGCAGCCCATCTCTAACCTGGTACTTTCTTTTCCTATGAATTGTCATGAGGGCTAAAGGGAAGTTTTGTGATAACGCTGGGTGCACAGTGGACTTTTGGTCAGTTATTACTATTGATTTGTTAAAGAAAAGCCATGTCCTGCTCAAAGAAGCAGGCTTTTGCATGGATGTATCCTCCATCACAAATGTTCAACCCATTCTTTCCTCCAGAAAGGCTTTTCCCACACTCCCATAATAAAGGACACCTCCTCTTCTTTGGAATCTTACTGTACTCTCTAAGTTAATAATGAGAGCCTTAGTAAAAATCAGAAGAAAAAAAATAATTTTTGTTGCTGTTTTTCAAGACAGGGTTTCTCTGTGTAACAGCTCAGGCTAGCCTTAAACTCACAGAGATCCGCCTGCCTCTGCCTCCCCAATGCTGTGATTACATATGTGATTAATATTTGGAAACAGCCAGGCAGTGATGTCCTATACTTTTAGTCCCAGCACTTGGGAGACAGAGGCAGTCGGATCTCTATGAGTTCGAGGCCAGCCTGGTTGACAGAGCGAGTTCCAGGACAGCCAAGAAGAGCTAAGGCTATACATTGAAATCCTTTCTGGGGGGGGGATAAAAATTTTGGAAACAAGTTTTGTTGTTGTTGTTGGGTTTTTGTTTGTTTGTTTGTTGTTGTTGTTGTTGTTTTGTTTTGAGATAAGGTCTCGATACAGCCCACCCAGGCTTTCCTAGACTGAACCCCAACCCCTGACCCCTGGTAATCCTCCTTGAGCTTTCTACAGAATGCTGCTATTTCAGACATGTACCTCATGTATCCCACACTGGCCTCAAATTTGCTTTGTAGTCAAGCCCCTGATCCTCCTGCATCTGTCTCCCTGTAAGAGTCTTAAGAGGGAGGGAAAAAATGCCAGAAGCCAGGCTTTTTTGCCCAAGTTTATCTAGGTCTGCTTTTCTATTCCCTTCATTCGCTTTTGTGACGATTAAAAAGTAGCTTCTTATCTACATATCCTCTCCAGCCTCCAGCTATCCTCAGAAAAATAAAACTGTCCTTTCCTAGTATGTAAAGTAGTGCAGATGTTTTTCCCCCTTTCTCTACTGATAAATATATGAAAATCTTCCATACATGATAACTTGTCAGTAGACATCAAGAGCATTTTCAGTTTCATCCCCTTTGTTGAAAGGTTGATCTTTATTCCTAATTTTAAGAAAAAGGGAAAGGGAAAGTGCCCGATGCGGTGGAGACTCCCTGCACAGTTCAGGGTTAAGAACTGGGTTCCCATGTAATGTGTGTCCTCCTGGTCTTGCTTTCAGTTTGTGTGGAGATCTTGGGTTTTTTCTTTATTGTGTTGTTGCTTTTTAGTTTTTTGAGACAGGGTTTCTCTGTGGCTTTGGAGGCTGTTCTGGAACTAGCTCTTGTACACCAGGCTGGTCTTGAACTCACAGAGATCGGCCTACTTCTGCCTCCCAAGTACTGGGATTAAAGGTGTGCACCACGAATGCCCAGCAAGATCTTGTTTTAGTGCTTTCTTTCTTTATTCTTTTTGGTTTTTTTGAGGCAGGGTTTCTCTGTGTAGCCCTAGCTGTCCTGGAACTCGCTTTGTAGACATGCTGGCTTCTAATTCACAGAGATTCCCTGCTTCTTTCTCCTGAGTGCTGGAATCAAAGGCTACCACCTCCAGGCTTGTTTTTCTTCAGAGACAGGATTTTATTATGTAGCCTTAGCTGATCTGATGATACTCACCATTTTTTTTTTCCAAATCTGTCCTGGAACTTTCAGCAGTTCTAAGTGTTGGGATCACAGGTGTGAGCCACTACTCCTGGTTTAGGGAGATCATATTAAAAGATTCTTCTTTTTCTGTCCCTCTTCTCCAAATTCCCTCAGGGAAGAATTGACTACATCTGAGTGTCCCTTTTGGAGGGACTGGCTGAAGAATCAGAATCTTTGGGAAAAAAAGCCCTTTTCTCAAGGTGAAAGGGGTGCTAGGAACTTCTGAGGGCCTGGGCATTCTTGTGAGTATTGTTCCGTGCCACAAGCATGGCAGTGCCCAGTGCCTAGTGTTCTTTCCTTTCTTTCTTTCTTTTTGGGGGGCGGGGGTCAAGACAGTTTTCTCTATAAAGTCCTGGAACTCCCTCTGAAGACCAGGCTGGCCTCACGAGTGCTGGCATTACAGGTATTTACCACCACGCCCAGCTATGTGCACAACGTTCTTAATAGCTTCTTTTACATTTGAACTAAAGAGAAGGGATTATTGAGGCATGTAGTTTTCAGTTCTACTTTCTTTGTTTAATTTTTTTCCTGTTTTTTTTTTTCTTTATTGCTGCAAAGTTTTACTTCCGAAACTATTGGGGAAAGTTGAATGATTAGAAATGCTGCCACCAGGCGTTGGTGGCACACGCCTTTAATCCCAGCACTCAGGAGGCAGAGGCAGGCGGATCTTTGTGAGTTCGAGGCCAGCTTGGTCTACAAGAGCTAGTTCCAGGACAGCCTCCAAAGCCACAGAGAAACCCTGTCTCGAAAAACCAAAAAAGAAAAAGAAATGCTGCCACTGTAGAATTTTTGACATTGTAAAATATTCTAATGACAGAGTTTCATTGTTAATTAATTCTTTAATAGTAGGTTTCTGTTTTAATTTTGGTAGGGTACACACTTCCAAATTACCTGAAGGCACACTGAAAAAAAGCTTTTTTTTTTTGTATATAAATTGTTCTTAAATTGCCTCAAATGCCTATGAGTACCTATTGAAGACAGTACTTCTGTTGATGATATCTGCCTGTAGGGTGTGTGCTGAAACAAAAGAGCAAGTTATCCTTTTCATAGTGGGCTTGTCTTGTGATTATTTTGACTTGGTCATTTCGCATGGCAAAAACAAACCCAAGAAAGTTCCTTTAAACTGAAGACATTCCAGGCTGTGCACCTAGTGAATAGAGTCAGAAGAGGGACTGAACTATTTCCCCACAGAGCTTTGCATTTGAAACAGATGAGAGGTCACTTATTAGAGTATCTCTTCCCCTTCCTCCTCTTCTTTTTTTTCCTGTTTTAGTTTTTTTTTTTTTTTTTGAGACAGCGGTATTTGTTTTTTGTTGGTTTGTTTGCTCATTTTTTGTGTTGCTGGTGCTCAGACCCAGGTCTTATACCTTCCAAACACGTACTCTCCACTGAAATACAGCTGAGTCACAGTAATCACTAAAGTACAACATACAAATGAGTTATTGTTGGGTGCATCACCCAGGCAACACTGTTAATGTTGGGTTCATTAGGCGGGATTTAAGGCAGGTTCTCATTTAACCCAGGCTGGCCTAGAACGTCTATGTAATGAAGTGTTATCTTAAACTCCTGATCAGCCTGCCTTTACTTTTTTTTCTTTTTAGTTTTTTGAGTCAAGGTTTCTCTGCAACAGTCTTGGCTGTTCTGAGCTTGCTTTGTAGACCATGTGACCTCAAACTGCCTCTTCCTCTCAAGTGCATGGGATTTGAAAGATGTGCACTACCACACCTGACCTTCGTGGTCTTTGTGGTGCAGATACATGCATGTAGGCAAAATGCTCATACACACAAAATAAAAATAAAATACATAGAACAGCTGAGCTGTTAAATGCTCCACCTCAAATATCAGCCTTGTTAAAATATAATTCATCAAGATATAATTCATCTGGACTAGAAATGGTCCTCAATGGTAGAGCAACCTAGCCTATCATTTCTGAAGCCCTGAGCATGCTCTTAAGCACCACAGAATGAAAAAACAAAGTAAAAAGTAAAAAGCCATGCTAACATGCACAGAGTACTCAAATAGCTTGCCTGTTTAAACTGTACAAGTCTGTGTACTTTATAGTATAGTCAGTTGTACAGCCATTACTGTGATCAATTTTAGAACTTTATTTTTGGTGGTTTTTTTGTTTGTTTGTTTTGCTTTGAGACTAGGTCTCTCTATATATTCCTGACTGTACTGGAACTCACTATGTAGACCAGACTGTCCTGGAACTCACAGAGATCTGCTTGCTTCTACCTCCTGAGTGCTGGGACTGGACCACCACATCTGACTCAGAACTTTTAGGTATGGGTGCTCTATCTGCATGAATGCCTGCATTTCCAGAAGAGGGCATCAGATCTCATTAAGGATGTTTGTGGGCGTTGGTGGCGCACGCCTTTAATCCCAGCAATTGGGAGGCAGAGGCAGGCGGATCTCTGTGAGTTCGAGGCCAGCCTGGTCTACAAGAGCTAGTTCCAGGACAGCCTCCAAAGCCACAGAGAAACCCTGTCTTGAAAAACCAAAAAAATAAAAAAATAAAAATAAAAAATCAAAAAGGATGTTTGTGAGCCACCATGTGGTTGCTGGAAATTGAACTCATAACCTCTGGAAGAGCAGTCAGTGCTTTTAACCACTGAGCTATCTCTCCAGCCCTGGCTCAGAACTTTTAAAAAAGATTTTGTGTGTTTGAGTGTTTTGCTTACAGTGTACATAGGCATCAGAAGAGAGCATTGAATACCCTGGAACTGTATAGGTGCTGAGACCCAAACCTAGGTCCTTTGCAACAGCAGCCAGAGCTCTGAACCACTGAGCCTCCAGCCCTAATTTTAGGACTTTTTCTTTTACTTGCTTATTTACTTATAATGGAGACCAAGCCTCATTGTGTATCTCTGGGTAGCTTGGAACTCTCTGTGTAGATCACACTGGCCTTAAACTCATCCGTTTGTCTCTACCTCTCTATATGTGTGCTGGTTCCCTTGGAAGATTGGTGGGTCCTCTGGAGATGATGTTTGAGTGGTTGTAATCTACCATATGGGTGCTAGGAACTGAACTCAGGTTCTTTGTAAGAATAGCAAGTGCTTCTAACCACTGAGTCATCTTTCCAGTTCCAAAACAATTTTATTATTACAGAAAGAAATTAGGCAGTCCCTGTCATTTTGTGATGGCAGAACTTTTTTTTTTTCTTTTTTGGTTTTTTGAGACAGGGGTTTCTCTGTATTGTTTTGGAGGCTGTCCTGGAACTCACTTTGTAGACCAGGCTCACAGAGATCCTCCTGCTTCTGCCTCCCGAGTGCTGGCATTAAAGGCGTGCACCACCAATGCCCGGCATGATGGCAGAACTCTTATCCCTAAGCAAATACTAGTATCCACTTTGCAGATTTGCCTATACCTGAAATTTTGTATAAATAGGGTCTTAAAATTTGTGGTATTTTCAAAGTCTGTTCATTTTGTAATCTCTTGGTACTCTGCTCCTTTTTAAAGCTTAATATTCCTTTGTATAATCTGACAGTATTTTGTTTGTCTACTTACCAGTGGTCATTTGTATTTGTTTCTATTTTTGCCCACTGTGAATAGTTCTGCTAAGAATGTTTGTGCCCAGGTTTTTGTGAACATGTTTTCTATATGTATGCCTAACTGGACTTTTTGAATGATATGGTGACTATGATCAAAGGAACAGTTTGTTGGTGTTTTGTTTTGTTTTGTTTTGTTTTTTTGATTTTTCTGTAGACCAGGCTGGCCTTGAACTCACTGAGACCCGCCTGCCTCTGCCTCCCGAGTGCTGGGATTAAAGGCGTGCGCCACCAACGCCCGGCTGGTGTTTTTGTTTTTGTGTTGTGTTTTTTCCTCAGTACTAGGGATTGGAGCCCCCATTTTTTTTGTAGTATTTATTTGTGTATATGTGTGTGTGTCTGTGCACATGCATGCGGTACCTTTAGAGGCCAGGAGAGAAACTGGATTCCCTGGTGGATTCCCTGGAGCTGGAGTTCCAGGACGTCATAAGTGCTCGATGTGGTTGCTGGGAACCTAACTGTGGTCCTGTGGAGCCGTGTTTTCGTCCTGTGACCGAGGATCTTTCATGTTAGGCAAACACTTTCACTGAGCTACAGCCCCAGCCCAAGGAGATACAATTGGGTTTCCCTCAGCAAAGAAGCTTCAAGGAAAGGTGAAGTCATCGAGGAAATGAAACTTAAGAAGAAAGTTATGTATCAGCTTTTGAGAGCACCCATATCTCCTTGGCAGGCAGGGGAGAAAGAGATCTTGACACAAGGTGGCAGAGACCCAAGAAGTCTGTGTGTATCTGTAAACTTGGTTTTCTCTAGATGGAGAGTGGCTGTGTGTATCAGGTTGGCCACGAACTCACAGTCCTGCTTGCTCAGGTGTTGCAGTGCAGATGTGCTCCTTCCCACAGAGAGATAATACTTACTTTCTATAGTGTCTTTTATTTATATGTATGTGTATGCATGGTGTATATGAATGTGGGCCTGTGTTCACCACAGTAGGTACGTAGAGACCAGAGGACAACTTTGTCAGGTGGGTCTCTCCTTCACCTTGTGAGTTTCAGGGATTGTGTTCAGGTCAACAGGCTTGAAAAGCCTGCTCTACAAGAGTGAGTCCCAGAACAGCCTCTAAAGCCACAGATAAACTCTGTCTCGAACCCCTCTCCCCCCAAAAAAGAAAAAAAGCCATAGGACAGGCAGAGGTGAGGATTCTTGGGCTGCTGGCCATCCGGTCTAGCTTAATTGTGGAGCTTTAGGCCAATGAGAGGCTGTCTCAAAGGAGGAGAATAACCCTGAAAATTGTGCTGTGCCCTCCATGTGCACCTGTGCACACACAAATACACACAAATATGTAAGACAAAAACAACCTTCCTGACGAATTGCTACATGTCCAGTGCTGACTCTGGGATATATCAGTGAACAAGGTGTCTAAGGCTCATGCCTTGCAATCAGGTCGAGAAGCACCTTTAGTTTCTAGTCTGTCAGGACTGGTTTTGGATGCACATTAATGTCTTATGCTCACCTGGGTTTGCTCAATTTGTTTTCAGAGCTAAGAAATTACTTTAAAGGTTTTATTCATTTATTTTGAGATAGGGTTTTTGTGTGGAACCCTGTCTGGTATGGAACTCACGTATATAGATCAGGATGGTCTCAAACTCACAGAAATCTGCCTGTCTCGTGAAT
This sequence comes from Mesocricetus auratus, assembly GCF_017639785.1. NCBI lineage: Eukaryota > Metazoa > Chordata > Mammalia > Rodentia > Cricetidae > Mesocricetus > Mesocricetus auratus. The sequence continues at coordinate 13,095,043 of NW_024429190.1, read as the reverse complement.
AGTGAGATTAAAGGTATGTGCCACCAGACCTGGCTGGTTAGTAGTATGTGTTATATTTTTCTGTGCAGATGAGCATAGCTTCCTAAAGATGCTGGAGGCATCAGATCCCCCTGGAGCTTGAGGTACTGATAGTTTTGAACTGTTCAGCATGGGTGCAGACTCAAGTGGGAACCAAACTCATGTCATCTACAAGAACAGTATATATACATTTTTAACCACATAGCCATTTTGCTAATTCTCCTTTCCCCCCATATTCTTGAGACAGGAGCTCAGTCTTAGCCCAGGATAGCCTTGAACTTACTCTGTAGTTGAAGCTGTTCTTGCACTTGTGTCAATCTCCTGCCTTAGCCTCCTGAATAATAGGATCACAAGTATGAGCCCCAACACTTAATGTTGGTAGTGTTGGGGCTTGAACTCAGACTTTGTATACCCCGAGTAAGTGCTCTACCACTAAGATACATTATGTGCTTCACATTTAAACAGGATATTCACAAAGCAGTATTTTAATTAAGGTGGCATGCCTATTGAAGATAAGATATGTGTTTTTCCACCAATTCAGTAGACATTTTGGTATCCAAGAATGCTGGCATTTGAATTTGAATTTGTTTTCCTTTTTTTGGTTGCTATTTTATTTTTATTTATTGTGCATACAGCCTTTTGTCTGCAGGTCAGCAGAGGGTACCAGATCTCATTCAAGGTGGTTGTGAGCCACCATGTGGTTGCCGGGAATAACTCAGGACCTCTGGAAGAACAGTCAGTGCTCTTAACCGCTGAGCCATCTCTCCAGCCCTTGTTTTGTTTTTTGAGAAAGGGTTTCTCTGTGTAACAGCTTTGGCTGTTCTGACACTCCATCTGCCTGCTTCTGCCTCCCAAGTGCTGGGATTAAAGGCATGCACCACCATTTCCTGGCTGTTTTCCATATTTTAACCCATGTGAACTGAAACAGTTCTTTTACCCTGACAAGGTTTTAAACTTGTATCCCTTCCTTTGATTTGTGTCAGGGTAAACCATTGATGTAAAAGACTTGATTCCATAATCTCCATCTGCCCTAATGCTGTCATCTGGAGTAGAGACTCAGCCAGTTCCTCTTGACTCACTCATGCCTGCTGTGGTACATGAATTATACTCTGAACTCTCAGTAAGTGTCTCCAAAGAGCTTCATGCTGAGAAGGAGCCCAGTATGATTCCAGATGTAAACCCTGGAGCCTCAAGCTCTCATGTAAGTCAGAATGGGGTATCATCCCTGGAGCTGCAGAGGACTCGTGCAGAAGGCTGCTGTGAAGAAACCTTTGAGACCTTGGATTACAGGAGCAAGCCTGGGTGGTGCGGACTAGTGGACCCTACAGCAAGAGGGCCTGTGACTTTTGAGGTCTTGGATAGGGAAGAGAGAACCCAGAGCATGGAGCCAAAGGTCTTCAGAGGTCAAGGAGACCAGGCGGAAGTTTTCAGAGACCCCTGTGAGGCAGCAAAGGAGGACCCATGCCAGCATTCCACAGCTTCTAAAGAAAAGATCTGCCCCAGTCAGGTAAGAAATGAGGCTTGATGGAAACAAGTTGAATGTGAGTGATGACACTGCAGAGCAACGCTTCTCATGATAAATTATAAATGCTGACAGGTAGCCTGTGACTTAGTCTTGAAACATTTTTTTTTTTGGATGGGGGAAGTTTCGAGACAGGGTTTCTCTGTATTGTTTTGGAGCCTGTCCTGGAACTCACTCTGTAGACCAGGCTGGTCTCGAACTCACAGTGCTGCCTCCTGAGTGCTGGGATTAAATAAAGGTATGCGCCGCCAACGCCCAGCATCTTGAAACATTTGTAAAAATATTGATTTTGATGTTTTTTGATGTAAGTCAGTGCTGTGCTTTTACTATTATATGAATTATTGAGTCTCTAAAGATAATGTTTTTTAAATTTATTTTTATTTTAATTGCATTGGTGTTTTGCCTGCATGTATGTATGTCTGTGTGAGCGTGTCAGATTTTGGAGTTAACAGACAGTTGTTAGCTGCCATGTGAGTGCTGGAAATTGAACCTGGTTCCTCTGGAAGAGCAGTCAGTGCTCTTAACTGCTGAGCCACCTCTCCAGCCCCTCAAAATAATGTATGTCTACATATAATGTTAAATAATTATGTGTAAGGGCTGGCAAGATGGCTTAATTGGTGAAGCATCTGCCACGAAAAGTTCAGATCCCCAGTACATAAAAAGCTAGGCACAGCAGCACCTCAGTAGCAGACAGGGCAGATCCTTGGAGTTTGTTGTCTAGCCAGCTGAGCTAAATCTATGAGCTCCAGGTTCAGTGGGAGACCCTGCTCAAAAAGGAAGGTTGCACTGGTTAGTGGTGGTGGCACACGACTTTAAGCCCAGGACTTGGGATTGTTATTGCATGCATATATGTATATGTACGTTTATGTTCCTAAAAAGAATCTGCTAAGTCCGTATAATGTTACTTGTGTGTGTTTTCAGGGCTGATCATTTGATGGACAGCCAGTTGGTATCCTTTCCCTGAGGAAGATCACCTTTCCTGCTCTCAGCTTTCCTTAGTTACCTTGTCTTTGTGTAGTAGATAAGGAAAAGTCCATAAGGCCTAAACCCTATGCACAAAAGATTTTTAATATTTATTTTTAAATTTATGTGTATGAATATTTTGCCTATGAGTATGTATGCGCACTATGTGTGTGCCTGGTACCTGTGGAGGGAAAAAGAGGGCTTCAGATCTTGGAACTGGAGTTACTGATAGTTGTGAGCTACCATTTGGGTGCTGAGAGCCAAACCTAGGTTCTCTGCAAAAGCAACAAGTCCTCCTGACCACTGGACTATCTGTCCAGTACCATGATTTTTCCTTTTCTTTTTGCTTTATTTATTTACTTATTTATTTGGGGTTTTTCAAGACAGTGTTTCCCTGTGTAGCCCTGGTTGTCCTGTCTGTGGACTGGGCTAACCTCAAACTCAGAGATCCACCTGCCTCTGCCTCCTGAGCACTGGGATTAAAGACATGTGCCACCACGGCCTGGCATAGAAAAGGATTTTGTATTGAAAATAAATAAAATTTCAGTGACTTTAAAATGAAATCTCTTGGCAGCTGGAGACATCTCTGTCAGTAAATGCTTGCTTACTATGCAAGCGTGAGGACCTGAGTTTGATCCCTAGCACCCATGTAAGAATGATAGCACACTTGTTATCTGGAGGGTCTCTGGGACTCTCACTGACCAGTCTAACCTATCCTCAGCACTGAGAGACCCTTTCTCAAAAAACAAGCTGAGGGTTGGTTGAGAAGACTCTGAAGGTAAAGGTGGTTTTTTTTTTTTTTTTTTTTTTTTTTTTTTTTTTGAGGCAGGGTTTCTCTGTGGCTTTGGAAGCTGTCCTGGAACTCGCTCTGTAGACCAGGCTGGTCTCGAACTCAAAGAGATCCGCCTGCCTCTGCCTCTTGAGTGCTGGGATTAAAGGCATGCACCACCAACACCCGACAAAGGTAAAGGTGTTTAAAAGTATAAGCCAGAAGACCTGAGTTTGATATCCAGAACCATAGGAGAAAACCAACTCCACAAAATTGTTCTCTGACTTCCACACATGCACAGAGACACATGCCCTCCCCACCATCACACATATAATAATAATAGAGGAAAGAAAAAAAATGAGGTGGATGGCCCATGAGGAAGACCACCAAAGGTCAACATCTGACCTCCACCTGTAAGCATGCATACCCACACACAATTGAAAAGAAGTGTTTTTTATAAAGGTAGAAGTCTTTAACTGCCTCAAGGCAGAATTGATGTTGATAGACTGTTCTTGGGTCTACAGGGTACTGTTGTCCCCTAGTTTGATGTGGCTCTGATCTCATGCAACAGAGAAGTATCTATAGCATGTTGCTGAGGTGTAAAAGTTTTCTGTGACTTCACAATCGGGGCTTTACTTAAAGCTGCAGTTTCTCTGAATTGAGATTCAGAGGAAAATTCCTGTAAAGGTTCCTCTCTACATATAAAGGTGCAAGATCATCTGGTGATTAAAAACTTTTCATTCATTAGAGTGTTGGCAGTTGAATCCTGGGCTTTGTGCCTGCTAGTTAGGCACTATACCTACCTACCAAGCTGCATCTCCAGCACTGTTTGTCTTTTTAAGAAGTCTCAACTCAGTAGCTCAGAGACTGGCCTCTTAACATCCGTGCTTCTTCCCCTCAGCCTCTACAGGGCTGGGATTAAAAACATGAGCCACCAACGCCCGGCAAGAAACAGTATGTTTTTTTAAATTAAAAAAAAATTGCCGGGCATTGGTGGTGCACGCCTTTAATCCCAGCACTCGGAGGCAGAGGCAGGTGGATCTCTGTGAGTTCGAGGCCAGCCTGGTCTACAGAGCAAGTTCCAGGACAGCCTCCAAAGCCACAGAGAAACCCTGTCTCGAAAAACAAAAACAAACAAAAAAAAAAAACAAAAACTTCAAAAACAGCTTTTTTTAAAAGTAATTCTTGATTTACATAAAAATGAAAAGGCAGAACAAAAATTTGAAATTGAAGTCAAGCCTCAATTTTTTTGGCAAGGTTTGATTGTGTCATTTTATTGGCCTGGAACTTGCTGTGTATACCGGACTGACTTTGAACTTACAGAGGTTTTTCTGTTTCTCCAGAGCTGGCAGTAAAAGTCACAATTCAGGGCCGGGCGGTAGTGGCACACGCCTTTAATCCCAGCACTCGGGAGGCAGAGGCAGGCGGATCTCTGTGAGTTCGAGGCCAGGCTGGACCGACAGCCTCCAAAACAATACAGAGAAACCCTGTCTCGTAAAACCAAAAAAAAAAAAAAAGTCACAATTCAGCCATTAGTCTCCCCGTTTTCACATTGGTTTGCAAGTGTCGTAGGAGTTTTCCAACAGTTGCAATTATGAGATCCGGCAGACTCCTCCAACCCCTCATTAAACTTTGCATAGCTGTCCTATGAGCTGCATGCCCAAGAAGGGAACACAGAGAAACCTTGGAAGGAAGGGACACTAACTTCACCTCTGCCACCCATGGCTTGTCCTATACCTGCTTAAGCTGGCATTTGCACTAAGTGCGCCTGTACCCCAACTTATTTCTTATTTTCAGAAGGCACTTAGGAGTTGGGCATTCTGATTCACACCTGCATTCCCACCACTCAAGAGGCTGAGGCAGGAGGATTATAGCTTGGTATGCATGGTGACCCCTACCTCCAAAATTGGAAAAAAAAAAAAAGCATTAATAGAGCTTTTTTTTTTTTTTTTTTTTTTTGGTTTTTCGAGACAGGGTTTCTCTGTGGCTTTGGAGGCTGTCCTGGAACTAGCTCTTGTAGACCAGGCTGGCCTCGAACTCACAGAGATCCGCCTGCCTCTGCCTCCCAAGTGCTGGGACTAAAGGCGTGCGCTACCACCGCCCAGCAAGAAGTAATATTTTTTATTTATTAATCTAAACTTGAGCTTTCCTTCATCTCAATTCTTGTGGCTAGTAGCAGATTTCCTGGTTGCACTGAGGTCTGAAGTAATAACTCATGTACCTCTGTATTATCCATTGACTGTTGGGTTTTCTTGTTGCAGGATGTCCTCCTGATACAATCCAGCAAAGAACCTGTATGTGCAGACTTCTCTGGAGATCTGCTAAAGAACAGAGGTATGATACTTTTTGTTGTTTTTTTGCTGTTGTTGCTTTCTTAGATAAGGTCTCCCTATGTAATCCTGGCTGGCTTGGAATTCATATGTATCCATCCGCCTCTGCCTCCTTGGATTAAAAGCATGTGCCATCATACCTGGGAAGATTTTTGTTAAGATTCATTTATTTATGTGTATGTGTCAGCTTGCTTAAGTAAATATATACCACATGTGCAGAAGCCATTGAAGGCCAGAAGTGGGTGTCAGATCCACTGGAACTAGAGTTAAAGACAAGTTGTGAACCACCATGTGGGTGCTCGATACCCAATCAGGGACTGTTGGAAGAACAATAACTACTCTTAATCTCTGAGCCATGTTTCCAGCCCTTGGGTTTATTTATTTACTTTTGGTTTTTCGAGACAGGGTTTCTCTGTAGCTTTGGAGCCTGTCCTGGAATTGGCTCTGTAGACCAGGCTGGCTTTGGACTCACAGAGATCCACCGTCTCTGTCTCCCAAGTGTTGGGATTAAAAGCGTGCACCACCACTACCCTACCAAATTGGGTTTATTAAGAAAGGCTTTAGTTGTCTTCTGGGTGATAGTCAGTGTATACTGTTAGTGGGAACAAAGTATTCTTTTAGTTATCATTTTTGCCAGGTTTGGGTTTTGTTTTGTTGTTTGTTGTAGTTCACATGGGGCTGGGTGAATGGAGACAGAAATAGAAGAATAAGGATAGAAATTGGTCTGGAAGCTTATCTGAGGAGACGTTAGGGCACAGGAATGGTGGGCATAGAGTGTGGCTCTGTGCGTACCCAGGCCTGCTGAGGCTGTGGTGGAGGCTTGAATCATTCATTGCACAGCCTGTGGTCTCCCTCCACTTCAGTCTCCTGGTTCTGAGGTCAGATCATACCCTGACATTTGACGAGGAGTATGTGTGTTATCTCTGGGGGCACAAGCTAGCTCGAGCTAAGCTTCTGGACCTGTAACTTTACAGTCTTTTCAAGGTACGAACTGGGACGCAGTGGGTCTACAGGCATAGCTGCTTTGTTTTTGTTTTTGTTTTTTTTAAAGGACAGGGTTTCTGTATAGCCTTGGCTGTTCTAGAACTTGCTCTGTAGACCACCAGGCTGGCCTCAAACTCAGAGTTCTGTGCAGACATGTCTCCTTTTCAGGACTTTTTGTTTAAATCCGCCCCACCCTCCACCCCAGTCCTGCCCGTCTTTTGTCAGGGTCTCACTATGTAGTCCTGGCTACCCTGGAACTCTCTTCATGTAGACCTCTCCCAGACCCAAGTAAGACCCCATGCCCCAAAGTTTCCTGCTCTTTGCTGGGCTGAGTGTTTCAGCATAGAAACCTGCTGGGGACATCTCTGACCAAAGACGTCACAGTGGGGGAGGCTCGTGAGGAGTGCCCATAGAGGGGAAAGAGAAGTAGTAGAAGGGCTGTTTCACAAGGGAGCCTGCCCTGTCAGACATTCTAACTAGTGACCTCCCTGCCTGTTAATCTGAGGGATGTTTATTTGCTGAAACAGATTCTATATAGTCTTGGCTGGCTTTGCACTTGTCTATGTAGAACAAGCTGGCCTCATACTCACAGAGATCCTCCTGCCTCTGCCTACTGAGTACTGTAAAGCTGTGAAACAACTGGCCTAGCTCTTTGCTTGCTTGTTTTTGTTTGAGGTAGTTTTCGTGTATTCCAGGGCATCCTTGATCCTGCTATGTAGTCAGGGGTGGCCTTGAATTCCTGACCTCTTTGACTCTTAAGTACTGGAATTACAGGTATATGCTATCACACCTGGTTTAAATTCTTAAAAGCTCATTGATTTTTGTTGTTGCTCCTGCTGTTCTTGTTTTTCTCTTTTTTGAGACAGGATTTCTCTGTAGACAAGACTGGCCTCAAACTCACAGAGATCCACCTGCCTCTATCTCTTGGAATAAAGGCTGGCACTACCACCTCCTGGGTTTTTTTGTTTGTTTGTTTAAAATAACTCAAATATTCTTTTTTAATGAAAATTTTACTCTCTATGTATTTGCCCTCTTATTTTATTTTGGTTTTTTGAGACAGGGTTTCTCTGTGTAATAGCCCTGACTGTCTTAGAACTTGCTTTGTAAATCAGGCTGGCTTTGAACTCACAGGGATCTGTCTGCCTCTTCCCCCTGAGTGCTAGGACTAAAGGTATGTGCCACCACTGCCTGGCGTTTATTTTTTAACTGGAAGAGGTGCAGTATGTAATAGAATACTACGATTCATGTGTAGGGTCAGGTTTTTGGTTTTTTGTTGTTGTTGTTTTTTTTTATCATGTAAGTCTTGGAAATTGTCAGGCTCTGGGAAAGTGCCTTTAATTGCTGAGCATTTCACTGGCTCCCTTGTCCTACAATTTACAATTTAAGGGGTTATAATTTGCAAAAGTCAACTACTACCACATCCACTTAGTAAAAAAGTTGCTTTCTCTCTGTGTCTGTCTCTGTCTCTCTCTTTGTTTTTCAAGATAGGGTTTTGCTGGACTTTGGTGGCGCACGCCTTTAATCCCAGCACTCGGGAGGCAGAGGTAGGCGAATCTCTGTGAGTTCAAGGTCACACCCTGGTCTCTAGAGCAAGTTCCAGGACATCCTTCAAAGCTACACAGAGAAATCCTGTCTTGAAAAACCAAGGGGGGCGGGGAGGGGGGGAACAGGGTTTCTCTGTAGCTTTGGAGCCTGTCCTGGAACTCTCTCAGTAGATCAGGCTGGCCTCAGACTCACAGAGATCCGCCTGCCTGTGACTCCTGAGTACTGGGATTAAAGGGGTGCACCACCAATGCCCAGCTAATTTTCATGGCATCTAAAAGAAGTCTTGTAACAGTAGTCTCTTCTAAAGTAATCTTGTAACCAACTCCTTTGGTCTCCCATCTACTAGTGTACTTTCATCATTCTAAATTTGTTTATAGTGAATATAAGGTATTTGCCTTATGTGGCTTTTGTGGCCCAATTCTCTAAATTGGCTTAAATGTTTGTTATTTCTTTCTTTTATAAGGTCTCAGTCTATTTTCCATTAATACCAACAATATAGAAAGGTTATAATTTATCCTAAATTGCTTTTCTTTGTGGAGAGGTTTTCTTAATTCTAGCATGAAGTAACATCTCAGTATAGCTACCCCTCCCCTATTTTTTTTTTTAACTAAGTTTCACTTTATAAACTAGGCCTGGTGTATATATCAGGTTCTAGGCCAGCCAGGGTTGTACCATGAGTCCCTGCCTGTTTTTTTTTTTTTTTTTTTTTCTGGTTTTCTGAGACAGGGTTTCTCTGTATTGTTTTGGAAGCTGTCCTGGAACTCACTCGGTAGACCAGGCTGGCCTCAAACTCACAGAGATCCACCTGCCTCTGCTTCCCGAGTGCTAGGATTAAAGGTATGCGCCACCAACACCAGCTCCTGCCTCGGTTTTTAAATGGTTTATTTCTTATGTCTGGATGGTTGGTTGTACTGCAGTGTGCACGTGGAAGCCAGAGGACAGCCTGAGCTTGTTGTCTCCCTTCACCGTGTGGACCCCAGAGGTGGAAGTCAGGTCCTCAGGCTTGGTGGCAAGTGCCTTAACCTGCTGCACCATCTTACTGGTGCCCAGAACACTTTATGTAGATCATACTGAATTTGTAGTGCCTCTCCTGTCTGCCCCTCCTGAGTGCTGGAATTAAAGGCACATGCCACCATTTCTGGCCCGTTGTAGTTTCTGTATTCTCTAATAGCCAATGTTATTGTGGTTTTTGGTTGGTTGGTGTTTGGTTTGTTTTTTTAAACTGTGAATCAGTATTTTGCCAGAAAACAGTTTCAGATTCCCTGGAACTAGAGTTGCGGATAGTCGTGAGCTGCCCTGTTCCTGCTGGGAACTGAACCTGGGTCCTGTCATAGCAGCCAGTGAGTGCTGTTAACTGCTGAGCCATCTCTGGTATTTTTTTTTATTTTGAATAGCTTGTTTTACATGTCAATCCCAGTTCCCTCTCCCTCCCCTCCTCCTGCACCCCCCATTCCCCCCCCAGCCTCCCACCCTATTGCCAATTCCTGCCACATAGGGGATATCTAGAGTCTGTCATTTCACTCACGACAGGGTCCATGCACTCCTCTAAGAGTCAGGCTGAGAGAGCATCCCTCTTTGTGTTATGGACACACGATGTCTGTTAGTATTCGAGGGATAAACACTGATCCACTGCTCAGGACCCCATAGGTTGCCCAGGCCTCCTCACTGACACTCACATTCGGGGGTCTGGATCAGTCCCATGCTGGCCTCCCCACTGTCGGTCTGGAGTCCAAGAGCTCTCCCCTGGTCAGATCAGCTGTCTCTGCTGGTTTTGCCAGTCCATTCTTTGCCAATTTGCTCATTGCTCCTCTCTCTCTGTCACTGGGTTCCTTGGATTCAGTTCAGTGTTTAACTGGGTGTTTGCTTCTGCTTCCATCAGTCACTGGATGAAGGCTCCCGGATGGTTATAGACATCAAGTTCATTATCAGGAATGGGCATTCGAGGTGGTCTCTCCACTATTGCTTAGCTTGCCAATTGGTGTTATCCCTTTAGATCACTAGAGGTCACACTGGTGCCTGATCTGTCTTCTAACCTATGATTCCCTCTTCCCCCTGTTCTATCCCCCCCACTCAACCTTCCTGTTCCCCCATGACCTACTCTCTCTTCCCCTCCCCCCTCTTCTTCCTAGCTCCCACTCCCCCCCCCACCCCTCACCGTGTTCTCCATCTGTTCAGAGGATCTTGCCTCATTCCTCTTGGGTACTATGCATATATTTTAGGTTCTTTCCTGTTTCCCAGACTCTCTATCAGTGGAAGTGCAGACTGGCACTATCCTGATCCATGTCTAAAATCCATATATGAGTGAGTACATACCATGTTTTCTTTTTGCGACTGGGTTACCTCTCTCAGGATGGTTTCTTCCAGTGCTATCCATTTACCTGCAAATTTCAAGATTCCATTGTTTTTTTCTGCTGAGTAATACTCCATTGTGTAAATGTACCACGTTTTCTCTATCCATTCTTCAGTTGAGGGGCATCTAGGTTGCTTCCAGGTTCTGGCTATTACAAATAATGCTGCTATGAACATAGTGGAGCAGATGCCTTTGTTGTATGAATTTGCCTCATTTGGATACATGCCTAAGAGTGGAATTGCTGGGTCTTGTGGTAGATTGATTCCCATTTTCCTGAGGAATCTCCATACTGCTTTCCAAAGTGGCTGTATGAGTCGGCACTCCCACCAGCAGTGGAGGAGTGTTCCCCTCTCTCCACATCCTCTCCAGCATAAATTGTCTTTGGTGTTTTTGATTTTAGCCATTCTGACAGGAGTAAGATGGTATCTCAGCATTGTTTTGATTTGTATTTCCCTGATAGCTAAGGATGTTGAGCACTTTCTTAAGTGTCTCTTGGCCATTTTAGCCTCCTCTATTGAGAATTCTCTATTTAGATCTGTACCCCACCTTTTAATTGTATCCTTTGGTGTTTTGGAGACTTGCTTTTTGAGTTCTTTGTAAATTTTGGAGATTAGCCCTCTGTCAGATGTGGGGTTAGTGAATATCTTTTCCCATTCTGTGGACTGCCTTTTTGTCTTGTTGACTGTGTCCTTTGCCTTACAGAAGCTTTTTAGTTTCAGGAGGTCCCATTTGTTAATTGTCGATCTCAGTGTCTGTGCCACTGGTGTTATGTTCAGGAAGTGGTCTCCTGTACCAACTCATTGAAGAGTATCTCCCACTTTCTCTTCTAAAAGTTTCAGTGTGGCTGGATTTATATTGAGATCTTTGATCCATTTGGACTTAAGTTTTGTACAAGGTGATAAACATGGATCTATCTGCAGTCTTCTGCATACCAGTACCCAGTTATGCCAGCACCATTTGTTGAAGATGCTTTCTTTTTTCCATTGTATAGTTTTAGCTTCTTTGTCAAAAATCAAGTGTTCATAGGTGTGTGGGTTAAAATCAGGGTTTTCAATTTGGTTCCATTGGTCAACCTGCCTATTTTTGTGCCAATACCAAGCTGTTTTCAGGACTATAGCTCTATAATAGAGCTTGACGTCAGGTATGGTGATGCCTCCTGAAGTTCCTTTATTGTATAGGGTTGTTTTGGCTATCCTGGGCCTTTTGCTTTTCCATATAAGGTTGATTATTGTTCTTTCCAGGTCTGTGAAGAATTGTGCTGGAATTTTGATGGGGATTGCATTGAATCTGTAGACTGCTTTTGGCAAGATTGCCATTTTTATTGTGTTGATCCTACCAATCCAAGAGCATGGGAGATCTTTCCATTTTCTGGTATCCTCTTTGATTTCTTACTTTAAAAACTCAAAGTTCTTGATATACAGGTCTTTCACTTCCTTGGTTAACATTATCCCCAGACATTTGATGCTGTTTATGGCTATTGTAAAGGGTGAGGTTTCTCTGATTTCTTTCTCAGTCACTTCATCGTCTGTATATAATAGGGCCACTGATTTTTTGAGTTTACCTTGTATCCTGCCACTTTACTAAAGGTGTTTATCAGCTCTAGGAGTTCCCTTGCAGAGTTTTTTGGGTCACTTATATAAACTATCGTATCATCTGCAAATAGTGAAAGTTTGACTTCTTTTCCTATTTGTATTCCCTTTATCTCCTTTTGTTGTCTTATTGCTGTAGCTAGAACTTCAAGTACAATATTGAAGAGATATGGAGAGAGTGGAAAGCCTTGTCTTGTTCCTGATTTTAGAGGAATTGCTTTGAGTTTCTCTCCATTTAGTTTGATGTTAGCTGTTGGTTTACTGTATATTGCTTTTATTATATTCAGGTATGTTCCTGTTATCCCTGATCTCTCTAGGACCTTTATCATGAAGGGGTGCTGGATTTTGTCAAAGGCTTTTTCAGCATCTAGTGAGATGATCATGTGGTTTTTCTTTCCCAGTTTGTTTACAAGTGGATTACATTGATAGATTTTCTAATGTTGAACCATCCCTGCATTCCTGGTATGAAGCCTACTTGATCATGGTGGATGATTTTTCTGATGTGTTCTTGAATCCAGTTTGCGAGTATTTTATTGAGTATTTTTGCATCGATGTTCATAAGGGAAATTGGTCTATAGTTCTTTTTCTTAGTTGTGTCTTTGTGTGGCTTGGGTATCAAGGTAATTGTAGCCTCATAGAACAAGTTTGGCAGTGAGCCTCCTGCTTCTATTGTGTGGAATACTTTGAGAAGTATTGGAATTAGCTCTTCTTTGAATTTCTGATAGAATTCTGCACTGAAGCCATCTGGGCCTGGGCTTTTTTTTTTGTTTGGGAGACTTTTGATGACTGCTTCTATTTCATTAGGGGTTATAGGTCTGTTTAGATTGTTTATCTGCTCTTGATTTAGTTTTGGCAAGTGATATCTATCCAGGAAATTGTCCATTTCCTTTATATTTTCGAATTTTGTGGAGTAAAGATTTTCAAAGTATGCCCTGATGATTCTCTGGATTTCCTCAGAGTCTGTTGTTATGTCCCCCTTTTCATTTCTGATTTTGTTAATTAGCATGCTCTCTCTCTCTGTCTTTTGGTTAGTTTGGACAGAGGTTTGTCTATTTTGTTGATTTTCTCAAAGAACCAACTCTTTGTTTCATTGATTCTTCTCAATGTTTTCCTGGTTTCTACTTGATTGATTTCAGCCCTCAATTTGATTATTTCCTGGTGTCTGCTCCTCCTGGGTGAGTTTGCTTCTTTTTGTTCTAGAACATTCAGCTGTGCTATTAATTCTCTAGTATGACTGTTCTCCAGTTTCTTCATGTGGGCACTTAGTGCTATGAACTTTCCTCTCAGCACTGCTTTCAAAGTGTCCCATAAGTTTACGTATGTTGTGTCTTCATTCTCATTGAATTCCAGGAAGTTTTTAATTTCTTTTTTTATATCTTCCTTTACCCAGGGATGGTAACAACAATTGTGCATTGTTCAATTTCCATGAGTTTGTAGGGTTTCTTCGATTTGCGTTATTGTTGAATTCTAATTTTAATGCATGGTGGTCTGATAAGATACAGGGAATTATTCCACTAGCGGTGAGAATGGAGTGTTGAAGTCTCCTACTATTAGTGTGTGAGATTTTATGTGCAATTTGAGCTTTAGTAATGTTTCTTTCACGAATGTACGTGCCTTTGTATTTGGGGCGTAGATGTTTAAAATTGAGACTTCATCTTGATGGACTTTTCCGTTGATGAATATGAAGTGTCCTTCTTCATCTCTTTTGATTGATTTTAATTTGAAGTCTAGTTTGTTCGATATTAGGATTGGTACACCCGATTGTTTCCTGGGACTGTTTGATTGGAAGATCTTTTCCCAATCCTTTACTCTGAGATAACGTCTGTCTTTGATGTTGAGATGTGTTTATTGTATGCAGCAGAAGGAAGGGTTCTGTCTTCATATCCATTCTGCTAGACTGTGTCTTTTTATATGCAAGTTGAGGCCATTGACATTGAGGGATATTAATGACCATTGATTGATGATTCTTGTTTGTGCTTGATTTATTGTTAGTGAAGTTATTTTGTGTAGTTTCTCCTCCCTTTTTCTTTTGGTGTTTTGTAAAGTGGGATTATATATTGCCTGTGTCTTTGTGAGTGTAGTTATCTTCCTTGGATCTAGGTTTTCCTTCTAGCACTTTCTGTAGAGCTGGATTCATGGATACATATTGTTTAAATCTGGCTTTGTCATGGAATATTTTGTTTTCTCCATCTATGGTAATTGAAAGCTTTGCTGGATTTAGTAGTCTGGGCTGGCATCCTTGTTCCCTTAGCATTTGTAGGACATCTATCCAGGATTTTCTGGCTTTCATCGTTTCCATTGAGAAGTCAGGTGCAATTCGGATATGTCTGCCTTTATATGTTACTTGGCCTTTTTCTTTAGCTGCTCTTAATATTTTCTCTTTATTCTGTGGGTTTGATGTTTTGCTTATTATATGGCGAGGTGAGTTCTTTTTCTGGTCCAGCCTATTTGGTGTTCTGTAAGATTCTTGTATTTTCATAGGCATATCCTTCTTTAGGTTAGGGAAGTTTTCTTCTATGATTTTGTTGAATATGTTTTCTGTACCTTTGAGTTGTATTTTTTTGACTTCTCCTATACCTATTATTCTCAGGTTTGGCTTCTTCACGGTGTCCCATATTTCCTGGATATTTTGTGTTAGGGATTTGCTGATTTTGAGATTTTCTTTGGTTGACGACTCTATATCCTCTAATGAGTCTTCAACACCTGAGATTCTCTCTTCTATCTCTTGTATTCTTTGGTAATACCTTTTTTGTTTTTTAAGATTTATTTATCTACTATGTATACAATGTTCTGTCTGAATGTAAGTCTACTTGTCAGAAGAGGGCGCCAGATCTCACTACAGATGGTTGTGAGCCACCATGTGGTTGCTGGGAATTGAACTCAGGACCTCTGGAAGAGCAGCTGGTGCTCTTAACCTCTGAGCCATCTCTCCAGCCCCTTTGGTGATACTTGCATCTGTAGTTCCTGATCGTTTACCCAGCTTTTCTATTTCCAGCATCCCCTTGTTCTGTGTTTTCTTTATCATTTCTATTTCAGCTTTCAATCCTTCAACTGTTTGAGTTGTTTCCTTCATTTGTTTGGTTGTTTTTTCTTGGTGCTCTTTAGATTCTTTGAGAGATTTGTTTATTTCTTGAAAATTTTCCCCCCATTTCATGGATTTTTTTTTGTTCGTTTTTTCTTCTATTTCTTTAAGGGATTTCCTCGTTTCTTCTTTGAGGGTCTCTATCATCTTCATAAAATAAATTTTAAGGTCTGTCTCCTCTGCTTCTTCTATGTAGTGCTTTTCAGGTCTTGCTGGTGTTGGTATCCTAGATTCTGGTGGAGTCATGTTGGTCTTTTTATTGCCGAGTGAGCTCTTATTCTGTCTTCTTCCCATCTCCACTTCCCAGTGGGTGCTGGTGGGGTCTTTCCATCTCCACTGGTCTCCTTCCTTCCTGAAGCTGAAGCTGGGGATGCTGACACTGAAGCTTAAGCTGAAGCTGGGGTTGCTGGAGGTTGGGGCCTGGAAGGGCTGATGTCTTCCTGAAGCTGCGCTCGTTGGAGTTTGGGGCCTAGAAGGGCTGATGTCTTTCCTGTGTGGGCCGGTCTTCTGGATGCCAGGAGCAGCCCGGGAAGATCGAGGGGATGGGTGTTGGGGGGGGATGGGCGCCGGAGACCCAATCTCACCTGAAGCTACCATCTCTGGTATTTTTATGTGTTTATTTTCCAATTGCATTTCTTTGATAGGATGCTTTTTTTGAGCGGGGGTGCTCAAGATAGGGTTTCTCTATGTAGCCCAGGATGTCTTAAAACTCGCTCTGTAGACCAGGCTGGACTTGAACTCACAGACATCCACCTGCCTCTGTCTCCTGAGTGCTGGGACTAAAGGTGTGTACCACTGCCCGGTGAATACTTACTTTTTGAATTGTTGCTGAACAGTTTTAGATTCACAAAGAAGTTGAGCCTGTTCTACAGTATCTCCATATCCCCATGCATGCGCACAAGGATGGTGTGGTGTTGTGTTGTGGTGGTTTGAATGAGAGTGGCCCTGTAGGCTCATGTATTTGAACACTTGTTTCCTGGTTAGTGGAACTGTTTGGGAAGGATTAGGAGATGTGACTTTGGAAGAAGTGTGTCACTGAAGATGGGCTTTGAGGTTTCAAAAGCCCAGGCTGTTCCCAGTTAGTCCAGTCTCTCTCTGCCTCCTACTGGTAGATGAGGATGTGAGACTCAGCTACTGCTTTAGCATCCTGCCTGCTGCTGCTGCGTTCCCAGCCATTATGGTTATGGACTCACCCTCTGAAACTGTAAGCCCCAACAAACTCTTCTATATAAGTTCCCTTGATCATGGTGTCTCATCACAGCAATAGAAAATTTTGATAGTTAAATTTTATGGGATTTTAAAATCAGCGTGGAGACAAATATATGAGCATTTCCATGAAGAATTACCTAAACTATGTTAATTGAGGCAGGAAGACCCGCTCTACTTATGGTCACTTCCATTCTTGGGATAGAGCCCAGATCTGAATGAAAAGAAGAAAGTATAGGGCTGAGTGTAAGTACTGGCTGTTCGTCCAGAGGTCCTGAGTTCAATTCCCAGCAACCACTTGGTGGCTCACAACCATCTATAATGAGATCTGGTGCCCTCTTCTGGCCTGCAGAAAACTGTATGCATAATAAATAATTCTTTTTTAAAAAAGCCAGTATGTATAAGTGATTATTTACCCAAGTCCATACTTTATTCATATTATTGTACTTCAAAACCTTTTTGTTTGAGGGTCCTATTTAATCCTCTTGTCATTTTAGGATTGTCTAGTTTGTGCCAGTGGCACATTCTTGTGTTTGGTATTGGGGGTGATTTTAGGAAATGCAGATATAGACTGTGGGTTTAGAAGTGAAAGATCCCATCAATAACAGTTACCTTCAGAGGAGCACTGTGTTATTTACTTATAATCTCAGCCCCTGGAGATAGAAGTATAATTTTTAGTACATTATATCAAGGAAGGACCCATGCTGTCAACATACATTAGTACTGGTTGATTTTGCCTCACTGCAAAGTTACTCTCCTCCCTTTTTCATACTTTAAACTCTTTAAAACACAAGTTGAGGGCTTTATTTAAAAAATAAAGATGGCTGAGTGATTAGGAGCACTGACTATTCTTACAGAGGACCCAGATTTATTTCCCAGCACCTACACATTGGAATATAATCATCTGCAACTTCCGGCCTTCTAAGTCATCAAGGCGTACCTATATACATTCAGGAAAAACACTCATACACAAGTAAGCAAATAGTAGATGCTAAAAAAAAGGCTGCCTTAAATTCTGCTTCAAAGTCTTGTGAAATTTCAGAATGTGTGCACAATTAGGGACCAGAGTATTTATTTTGCTTTCCAGCTATGCACAAACCTTTCCCCACCTACCTTTTCCCATAACGACTTGAAAGTATTTGCTTCCTGCCACCTCCCTAAGATTCTTGATTAAGTGGAGGCTGAATGTGTTGCAGCAAATCTGAACTTCACTGTCTTGCACAGAGGAAAGCCACCAGCATCAAATGGGGTAGATGAAGACTTTCTCATTGTTCCTCATGTAATGAGGATACAGCTGCCTTGATACTAAACATATGACAGGGCATTGTATAGCATCCCATAGAAAGAATAAATAAATTATGACGATGCTCAGGCTGAGAAATTCATGGGTAGATTGTTGTTTAGGATGATAGAAAATTAGATTATTTCACAGTGCTCAGTACTGTGAGGGGAATTGGAGGTGGCCTTTAGCTAGTAATTGATATTTATGCTAACTGTTGACATCCAGCACACATTTATCCATCCAGTGCTTGATGCCTCTACCTATTGTAGATGTCTGGGAGTGTAGTTTAGTGGCAGAGCTAATTGTTTGTACTGTTCTGGGTTCAATGTTAATAACAAGTAGCAAACTTGTTACTCCCCTAGCTTGTCTGTGAGGTGATGCTAGCCTTGTGCCTGCCAGGCAAGCCTTGTATCGCTACATTTTACCTGCAGCCTGTACTCTGGATAGTTTTAAATGGTATTCTAACCTAGATACCATTTTAACTGTTTCCATGTCCAGTTAGTGAAGAATCGAAGAGAAAAGACAGGCAGCTCTCCTAATACTGCAAGCACTGTCGCAGGTAGTGTTTACACATGGTAGTTAACCCTCTATACAGAGCTGAGGTAAGTGTGCTTACCATGCTTTCTACAAATAAAAAAAGAAAGAAAGAAAGAAGGAAAGAAGAGAAAGGAAGGAAGGAAGGAAGGAAGGAAGGAAGGAAGGAAGGAAGGAAGGAAGGAAGGAACTGAGGCTCAGAGAAGCAAGTACCATAATATTGAGGAGCTTCAGAGTCCTGGCTGGCCTTGAATTTGTGGTAGGCCTCCTGTCTCCCTTCTGCAGGCATCACAGGTGTGTCTGTAGTTATGTTTACATTCACACAAAAGGTAGGTTTTTGCTGTTGTTGTTTATTTGCTTGCTTTATTAGTTTCATGACAGTGGTCTTAATACTAACTCAGAACTGAAAGGAGTGAACTAAACTTCCATGTTCCTGTTACTCAGGAATGCAACCCAATCTTACAGAAAGGCAACTGGGTTGTTTTTGTTTGTTTGGTTTTGTTTTTTGTTTTTGTTTTTGTTTTTTTGGGTTTTTTGAGACAGGGGTTCTCTGTGTAGCCCTGGCTGTCCTGGAACTCAAGAGATCCACCTGCCTCAGCCTCAGTACTAGGATTCAAGGCATGTATGCCACTACTACCTGTCTCAGAAAGGCAATTACAAGCCATTGGATTTAGGACCATTCAGTGTGCAAATTAATCTTACATAAAGTTCTACACATAATTGTTTTTTCTTACTTGTTTTTGGCAGTGCTGGGGATTGAACCTGTGATTTCACTAATGCTAGGAATGGGCTCTACTATTGAGCTGCAGTCCCAGCTCTGACTGTTCCTTTTCAAAGAGCTATTTTATCTATAATATATCTAATTTCAGGTAATAAAACAATCATTGAATAATAAGAATGTTGTAATGATAGTTTACTAGTGTTAGATTGGATGGATGGATGGATGGATGGATGGATGGATGGATGGATGGATGGATGAGTTTTACAATACCTAGCATTGATCCCAGGACCTTGGATATGCTAGGCTAGTGCTCTACCATTGAGTACTAGCCCTCTTTTCGGTTTTTGTTTTTTTTTCCCCTCCAGTTTTTTGAGACAGGGTTTCTACGTGTATCCTAGACTGTCCTGGATTTGTTATAAATCAGGCTGGCCTCACACTCACAGAGATCTTCTGCTTCCCAAGTGCTTGGATTAAAGGCATTTACTACCACAACCTGACTGTAAACTTATTTATGTGCATAGATATTTTGCCTGCATGTATGTCTATGTAAGGGTGTTGGATCACTCAGAACTGGAGTTACAGGCAGTGGTGAGCTACCGTGTCAGTGCTGGGAATTGAACCTGGGTCCTCTGTAAGAGCATCCAGTATTCTTTTTTTTTTTTTTTTTTTTTTTTTTTACGAGACAGGGTTTCTCTGTTTTGGAGGCTGTCGGTCCAGCCTGGCCTCGAACTCACAGAGATCCGCCTGCCTCTGCCTCCCGAGTGCTGGGATTAAAGGCGTGCGCCACCAACGCCTGGCGCATCCAGTGTTCTTAATGGCTGAACCATCTCTCTAGCCCTCTTTTCAGCTTTTATTTTTGAGGTGCCTAATCTGACCTGGGACACACTTTGTAGCTCTGACATTCTGTGATCTTGCTGTCCTGCCTCAGCCCCTGAGTAGCTTGTGTTACAAACTGGAGCCACTAGAGCTTCCTAGTGGTGTTTGAAAAATGACAACTTTAAAAAGAATTCTTGTTTTTTAAGACTGGTTTTTCTGTGTAGCTCTGTCTGTCTCAGAACTAACTCTGCAGACCAGAGATCTGCTTGAAAATGGCAGCTTCTTAAGACTGAATCAAGTTCACATTTTCTGTGTGTTACTCAGTTATCTAGTATATCTGGGAATGCCAAGTAACATATTAAGAAGGTGTTTTGTTTTGTTTTCAAAATTGGCTGCTCTTTTTGGTCTCTTTATCATAGTTTGCAAATTAACAAAATGCTGGTATGGCTTATTAAGCATTTTGATTATCTTTTTGAACCGAGTCTTCTGTCATCATTGGATGCATGATGAAATTCATTTAGGTAGAGCAGCTTTTTAATTTTTAGTTTTTAAAATTACATACTGATTTGAGTTTCTTTCTCTTCTATAAAAGGAAATGTACACAGTACAACTGGAACTCTGCCAGAAGAAGACACAGAAGGTATGAAAGCCAATGGGACTAAGGGATAATAATGAAGGACACAAGGGCGGCACTGTGAGTCAACACCAGCCGTAGACAATTCATGACCCTCATTGAGCTGTGTTACCCTAGAACCTCCAATCTTGGGGACCCTGAATTTAAAAAGGTGCTCTTTAAGAAAACCATGTGGAGAATTACTAATTGCCCTTTTACTAATTGTCCTTTTTGGTTGTCATTACCAGGGAACTGTGCCATTTCCAAGATGAACAAAGTGAAGGAAGAGTTGTGTGACTTAAACCTTGTCTGTGAAGCAGAAGATGGTCACCAGCAGATTCTCAACCACTATAAGGAAAAACTCAGTTCTGCACACGATCGTTCCACCACTGCAGGAAGCAAAGACTCTATAAAACCCTTAGCAGAAAATTCTAAAATTTTATATCTCACATCATATTTATCTGGCCCCAAATCCTTAGAAAGAAGTCGTTTTGAAGACAATGGTTTAATAAAGGAATCTGCTGAAAAAATACACAAGGTTGAGCAAAGCAAGAACTTCGCTTGTAGAGAAGAAAGTAAAGAACAGTATTGCAGGCCCAGGAGTGAAAGAGGAGGTCTCTTTCTTTCCAGTGTCAGACAACAAGAGCAGGATGGGTCTGGTGAAAAACAAGCTGTGGAGTCCAGTAATCACAGTAACTGTAGCATTCAGGCTAGGTCCTATATAGAGAACTATAATTCTGTGCCTAATTCTTTTACTGAAGCAACAGAAATAATGTTTAAAAAAAATGATCTGAAAATTCAAGGTAATTTGGTAAATTCCGAGGACCATAGAAAAACTGTCAGTGATGGGAACCATCCTGAGAGACACTCTGAGGAAAGCAGTTTGTCCTTGTTGATGCATATTGAAGAGCCAGAACAAATAACAGAAAAGTCCAGTGCATTAAATGAAAAGATTTACAATACAGACTCTAAGTCTGTAGTCAGCATCCAGAGAAATCTGGATGATTCTCTGCCAAATAAAGCATCATGCAGTGATTTTCTGTCTGGAAGAAAATTCCTTCAGAATTTGATACCTGCAGATTCAGTAAGTTTTGAACATAATGAAATATCAAAACCCAAGAAGGGTACTGCAAAATTATCACCATGTCCAGAGTTTGATTGTAAACCTGCTTCGGAAAAGTGTGTACAGGCCTCACATGACATTTTACATTTAGGTGAACCAATCATTGCCAGTGAGATGAGTGAACTTTCTTGTAACAGTGAACTGATTGTGCACAAAATAGAACATGAATGTGTTTTAAATCAACAAGTGTCCCTTAATTCTCAAGAGCATGTGACATTATTAACTGACTCTCTACTAGATCTAAACAGAGAGATGCCTTCAGCAACAAGCAGAGATGCTCAACAGAGCCATCATTCTCTAAAGAGTGGAACAGATGTTACCACCAATACTCAAACCATTCCTGCTGAGACAGAATTGGAAGCCATGTCTCCACAAGGTGACAAAACCTGTGGTGCCTCTTCATACATATACACCTTAAATGTCAAAATAAGAAGCCCAGAAGGACAAAAAGAAATGGCTGATTCAGGTATCAAAGAGCTACATTCCACATTCCTCTCAAGTGAGAAAGAAGCAGCTGGCTATTCCTTTGACACAGAATGTCAAAATGTTCAGTCTCAGGATACCTCCAGCTGTCCATGCAGAACAAGAAATGCACCTGAAAAGAGTGTGTTCTCTATATGTGCTGCCCTTGGACCCAGAAAAGATATCCCGAATGTCAGCAACTGTAAAATAAACTGTGGGAATGCATTTGAGTCCAGCAGTCACTGTTTCCAAAGACCCGAAGACTTTGTGGAAGATAGTACCTTCTTGGAGAGTGAACCTGCTGGGAGGGAGACTCAGAGCGGCATTGGAGGAGGCAGGGTTAGAAACGAGCTGACAGCAGGAGTGTCGGATAGTGGAGCTTTAACCACAGCTACTCATGCTAGCAGTCATGTGGAAACCAGTGAGGAAGGACTGGGTGAGAAGAAATGGGATAAACACAAAGACACTGCAGTTTATACACACATCACCTCTGCTTGTGACACACAAGAACTGAACCAATCGACAAACATTCCAAGAACTGACACACTAGTGGACCAGTCTCTGACTGTTGTTTCATCTCATTTTAAAACCATGTTCCAAGCAGCTGGAAGTCTTGACCAGAAAGCAGATGAAGTTTCTGACTGTCAAGGTAACCAAAATAGTCCAGACAAATGGAGAAGCGATGGTAAGCCAGCTTGGGAAGGACTAAACGGTGACCACCAAGAGACTAGCCCTAAGGGAAGCCGTAAGGAAAAGGATTTGATAGTTGGTTCAGACAGTAAAAACCTTGTGTTTTGTGGTAGTATAGAGAAAAAAGGTTCCAAAGGAGCCTTTGAAAATAGTCCTGGCTCTGAAGAGTTGACACACAGTGTGCTACATGTGTGTCCAGACTGCCCAGTTGAACCTACAGATGGTATGCTAAACATGGGAGCATCTAGTCTAGCTGGTCATTCTACAAGGCGAGATAAAGGCGAGACCTTAAGGAGTACCTCATCTCTTCGAGGAGAACTGAATGTTGTATTTATAGGTACAACTAGCCAGAACTCAGAACTCTCAAATGCTGCTGCTTCTACAGTAGACTCTCCTGAAATAGTAAAATCACGTGAAGAAAAAATATGCAGATCTCTAAAAGACTGTGAAATGGAAGAGCGTTCAGACTCTGCCATTGATCGTGAAGTAGAATCTGTTGCCGATAATGAGCCAGATATAAGAGCACTAGATAGAGGAGGCATGTCTTTAAATCATATTCATTGTGAGCATCAAGGTAAAGGAGGATCTGTGACAGAGGGACTAGGAGCAAATTCTGAGTTTGGTGAGAAGGAAACCTTTGAATTATCCTCA
Organism: Mesocricetus auratus; assembly: GCF_017639785.1. Taxonomy (NCBI): domain Eukaryota; kingdom Metazoa; phylum Chordata; class Mammalia; order Rodentia; family Cricetidae; genus Mesocricetus; species Mesocricetus auratus. The sequence continues at coordinate 13,071,793 of NW_024429190.1, read as the reverse complement.
AAAGACTTGATGTCTTCTAGATGCCGAGACTCTGTTGACAGGCATTCCCCTCTGTCTTCTCAAGAACATTCACCCGCTGGTGTTCGTGGCAAAGCACCTAAATTGAAACATCTCTTTAAACCCAAAGATGGTAAAATGCTTCATGAAAATGTCAAGGATTGCACAGTTCAGTCTGACATGGAGGAAGGAATACCAGCCGATATAAGTAACCCTGGTGAAGAAGATGGCACAAATGTCAGTGTGGACAAAAATGTTTGCAAACCTTGTCATTCTGGTGAGAATTCCACAGATAAGTATTTGCCTTTGATAATGGAAACAGCAATTATAATAAATAAAGAGGAAAAGGGTATGCACGCACTGTTAGAACAACACATGTTGCCAGATGAGATGCAGAATAAGAAGCAACCTGTGGCTGACCAAGATGAGTCCATCATAATGGAAGAAGTCGCCCTAAGAAAGCCTACCAAGAAAAAAATGGCTAGACAGCTTCAGAGGTTGGAAGACCCAAAAGAAGAAAGCTTATGTCATCTGTTAAAGAGAGACATTGAATTATGCACAGGTCATCGGCTTCCTGGTACCTCCTGGAAAGAACATGACCCCAGCTCTGCTGGGGGTGATCAAATACATGGTGCCTTTGTGACACTGTCACATCAGCAAAGATTGCATCCTTTAAAGAAGCAGCCTCATCGAACATGTAAGAGAATTTCCTGCCTGGAGCCAGTCCCTGTGCGGAGAAAAATAAGTAAAGTGAGAAATTCTGATTGTGGAAAGAGTTCCTCTAACCCCATCCCCACAAAAGCACACAGACTTCTTAGCCCTTGTGCCGTGCCTGCCGCACCACTGGAACCTGAAGCAGTACCTAGCAAGAGCTTGCGTAGCCACATACCAAAGCTGAAGGCTACTCTGTGCCACCCCTTGAGGAGCCTGAGTTGTAGGAAGCCTACCAAAGAATCAGCCTTACTAAACAAGCTGTCTATCCTTGCCTCCAAACTGGTTCTGGCCACAAAGCCCCAGAAACTCAGATATCGGCGGTATTCCTCTTCCCTTGTTCCATTGGCTAAAAGCTACAAGCGATTCAGATATAAAAAGCTTCTAGATGGATTTTCACATAATGCAATGCAGCTGGACCCATATTTGGCAGCTGCTGGATGGGATAGGAGGTCTAACAGTAAGCCCTTGGCACTTTATTCTCTTGAAGCTGTCAAAATGAACTTCATAGATTTGAGCAACAAGATGCCATCACTGCTGTTTGGTACTGAAATCTTCCCATTTTCCTTTCATGTGAAATCAGTATCCAGTTGCACGGTTGAGTCCTCCAGGACTTTTCCTGAGCACTGTGCTCCATCAAGGCTTGCCTTAGAGACCTCCCAGTGCTCATCACCACCTCCCAAGTGGACCTTTTCTTTTTTCATGTCCCACGGATGCCCTGGGATGGCCACATTCAGGGAAGATGCTGGCTTCTGTAGTCAGACACACACTCAGGCTCCTCCACAGACTCCAGCTCCTCTCCAAGACTATGGAGGCACTGCCATAGTCCAGACCAGAGCGGACTGCTCTGTCCTTGGCCTTCACACACTTCTAGCACTTTGTTCACCAGGATGTTACCGAATCTGGACAAAAAAACGGAGCTTCTCCAATCACATGCCTACCATGCAGAGGCTCTTCTTGACCCAGTTTACACAGGGCTTAAAAGGGTTAAGGTCTCCAGCCTCTGTAGCAGACAAGGTCTTCTGCTCTCTGCCCTACTCAGTGGGCCGTGTGTTGTCCATTTGGAGCCAGCATGGGCCATCCTGTACCTTCCAGTTGCCAGCTCTTTATTCTATTCACAGCAAGCAGCAAGAGAGCCTGAGCACCCTAAGCAGGTAAGAGCTTGTCCCCTCTTTTTTCAGAACTGTGCTGGAGGCTTCCTGTGTCTACACTCGTGTACCTTGTAAAGCCTCAGTTGAGAGAGTGCAGCAGTAGTTCTTGACTTCAGAAGCCCCTAATATGCCCATAGCGTCTTCTCTTATACTTTGCACTGTTCTTTCCATTTGACTCTTCATGTCATAGTCTTCCCCACCCCCTCTGCAGTTGTGGAACTCACTATATAGACCAGTTTGGCCTACCCCTGCCTCCCAAGTGCTCAAGTTAAATTTATGTACCACAATTCCCAGTGTATGCCACCATCTTTCATTGTTGTTTATTTGTGACACTGTATCTTGGGGTGGCCTGGAACTCGAGAACATCTTGCTGCGGCTTGAGTGCCAGGATTGCAAGTATGAGCCATTTTGCTCCCCCTGTCTCTACATTTCTTTTGTAGTATATGCTTCAGAGGTTCCATTAGCTTCCCTTGGTTTGGGGACTTTGTAAAATTTGAAATGAAATGGACAGAAGTTATTATAGTTTCACTATTGGGAGTAGGGGAGAATAATTTGATCACGATTATTGTACCTTCTAAATGAAAATAGAAGAGGACTGGACTGGTGTAGCTTAGTGGTAGAATGTTTGCTTGGTTAGTATAAGACCCTAAGTTCAGTCCAGCTCAGAGAGAAAAGGAGGGAGGAACTTAAGATATAAATTTTCCTGTTCTGTTAGTTTCTAGGAGGTGATCGTATAGCTGGCGTAGAGTGCATGCTTAGCCTGAGTTACGATGCTGGAATCGACCTCCCACACACATGAAAACAATCATCAAAGAATTGTGTTAGACATCTCATTTTTAATTTCTTTTTACTACTGCTACAGCTGAATTCTATTTATTTATTTACTTACTTTTCGTTTTTCTAGACCAGGCTGGCCTCAAACTCAAAGAAATTCACTTGCCTCTGCCTCCCAAGTGCTGGGATTGAAGGCGTGCACCCAGCTACTGTTGAATTTTAGCAGTAACGCTTCAAGTCAAATCAAGCCCACCCAAAACCTGATATCTCAAGGCAAGCTACTACTAAGGAGTGAGCTGTCTCAAAAAGGCTCGCAGTTACGAGGACACCCGTTCGGTTTCTCTCAACCCTCCTCCTGTAACTCCAGTTCCCAAGGATATAGTGCCCTTTTCTGGCTTCTGTGGGCACATACATACGTACTGGCAAACAACCATGCACTAAATCATTTATTTATTTATTTATTTAAGTTTTTCAAGGCAGGTTTCTCTGTAGTACTGGCTGTCCTGGAACTCTGTTTAGACCAGGCAGACCTCAGACTCGTAGATCTGCCTGCCTCTGCCTCCCAAGTGCTGGGACTAAAGGCAAGTGCTGAGACTAAAGGTGTGTGCCACCACACCAGCTATGTAAAATTATTGAATTCATAAATAAATTAATGGGGTGCCTGCTGACAAGATGGTTCGGTGAGTAAGCCGCCAAGCCTGACAACCTGAGATGGATTTCTGGAACCCACATAGTGGAAGGAGACAAATGACAAGTTGTCCTTTGACTTCACACATACCATGATATACACATAGTGAACTCACAAAAAAGTAGAAAGTAAGAAAATATACTTTAAATGATGCTGGGCAGTGGTGGCTCACACATTCAATCCCAGCACCTGGGAGGCAGAGACAGGTGGATCTCTGTGAGCTCCATGTCAGCCTGGGTTACACAGAGGGACCTTGTCCTCAAAAACTTAAATAAACAAATAAAAATAATCGGATTATTTCAAATGATAGCATACTACATACATACTTCGGTCTGCATCTAGTATGTATACTGCCTCTAGTATGTATGTGATTGTTCTGTGTTATAAGTCTGTGGAACACAGCTTTAAACTGTGTTGTATCCCCTTCATGTCCACTCACTATAGTAGCCCTGAATTCATGACCTTTTCACTGTTAATTTCTTATACACTGTGCTGGTATTCAGGGTGTTAGCCTTGGTACCTTTTCTCTTTCAGAACCCTTTATCATCTGGGTTTTCTACTTCTAGAATATTTTTACTTCCTACATTCTATATGAAGCTTTCTATTTTATATAAATTTTCTTGTTTTCCATTTTTGGAGGTAAGGTCTTATACATATGTAGCCTGGAACTCAGGATTTTGTTTTATTTCAAATGAAAGGTAAATCGATAATGTTGCTGTGCAGTTTACTCATTGACTCTAAAAGTGACTTAAAATCATATGCCTAAGCTCACTTAATTTTTTATTGCTTTATTAAAATTTACTGATGAGCTGGGCAGTGGTGGCGCACGCCTTTAATCCCAGCACTCGGGAAGCAGAGGCAAGTGGATCTCTGTGAGTTCGAGGCCGGGCTGGACCGACAGCCTCCAAAACAATACAGAGAAACCCTGTCTCGTAAAACAAAAACAAAACAAAACAAAAAAAAATTACTGATGAGCTGGGTATGGTGACACATGCCTTTAATCCCAGCCCTTGGGAGGCAGAGGCAGTCAGATCTCTGAGTTTAAGGCCAACCTGGTCTACAGAGTGAGTTCTAGGACAGTCAGGGCTACACAGAGACACCTTGTCTCAAAAAGAAAAAGGAAAAAAAAAAGAGAGAGAGAGAGAGAAGGTGATAGGTGGACCCCTTTCCTTTCCTGAAAAAGCAAAACAATAAAACACCTCACTTACTGCCAGCAAAATAAATGAGTAACTCTGAAAACAATGCGCAGAGAGAGTCAGAGAACAGTTTTGGAGTTGGTCTCTTCCCATCTTTGTGTGTTTTCCAGGAGTCAAGCTCAGGCTGTCACCTTTCATTGTCAGGCAATAAGTGGTTTTACTGCTAAGCCACCCTGCCTGTCCCATTTTTCTGTTTTGTTCAAACAGGGTCTCATGTTGCTCAGACCAGCTTCAGACTCACTATCTTAACATGACCTTGGGCTCACTATCATCAGTGTACTCTCTAGTGCTGGGGTTGCTTGGGTAGATACTTTGTTCTTGTATTTGGTTCTTTTATATGTGCAAGATAACTTTTATGTCTAATTTTTACAGACATTGGCTTGTTGTATGTGTGCACGTGTGTTGTGTGCACATATGTTGTGATGTGCGTGTGGAGGTCAGCAGAGTTTTGGGGAGTCCATTCTCCCACCCAGTGAGCTCCAGAGCTTGAACTCAAGCGATTAGGCTTGGCGGCAAGCTCTTCTGTATTTGGAGCCAGTTTACTGTTCCTTATGATTAAATGTTTAAAGGGATCTTAACATGTGTGCTTACCAACTTAATTAAAGGTGTAAATCCCCAAATTATTCTTGTTCCTGTCATTTCTTCTGCTGTCCTCTACTTTGTTGGCACTTCCCCAGTTAAATTAAGAGGCGCTCTTGCTGTTAGCCTACTCCCACCCAGGGATGAGCACATGAACGTAGTTTCACAGTTGGGAGGTTGCTTCTTGGCCTCTGTCATGTCGCAGTACCCCAGAGCCTTCCTGTTGTCCCTCTCATAACCTGCTGCTTTGTGCTTGTGCTTTTTTTCAGCCACACCGCCATACCAAATGTGCCTCTTCCAGGCTTGGAAGCTACCCATAACACCAACAGCAGTCACATGAGGTAAGCCTTGGCACACGGGCTGGAAGGGTGTGTGACCTAGGGCAGGGGAGAATAATTTATCTGTTGTTCTTAGATAGCATGGGTTGGGCATGACGCAACTCTTAACTTTTTGTCTCATTAATCTTACTATTTATAGGTCTCAGATAAACATCTCTGAGATTCGGTTGTGCTTTATATCAAATAATGAGGAGTGGGATTGTATAATTAGCACCATTTGCTTAACAAAAAGCCATTAGCCAGCTTATTAGAATCTCAAGCTGTTTTGGGTCCTGCCACCTCATCTGCATCAGCCCTAGACCCTGACTGCTGTTGGTCTCATTTGAACAGTGTTCATTTGTCCATTCGCTAAATTTCTTCTCACCAGTCTCCACTCATTTACACATTTCTTTATAAAACTGCTCGAACCACTGGAAATAATTGGCCACATTCTTGTAACTTTTCACATGTGTAGACCCAGGTTGTGTCTAGAAGTAACTAGAAAACAGGTTGACTGTAGATGTCATTCCTGGAAAGAAGAAACGTCATTGACTTTAATCTATATGCTCAGAAATAATATAGGCTGGGGTTATAGACAGCTCAGTCCATAAATTGACAACTTTGCGAGCATGAGGACCTGAGTTTTCATCCCCCAGAATCCACATCAAAAACCTTCTGTGTGGCACACACTTGTAATTCTAGTATGCAGGCAGGCAGAGACAGGCAGGTCCTGAGGCTCACTGGCCAGCCACCCTAGGCTACTTGGTAATCTTTAGGCCAATGAGAGACTCTATCTCAAACACAAATGGATGGGACAGCTGAGAAAGGCCATTGTCTTAAGGTTGTCTTCTGACCTCCACACACATAAGGACACACACGTGTACAGAAAAACTAAATAAAAATGTACGCTTGCTGGAAGTATGAAGCTAACCTTCTTCATTCTGTCTCCATGGTGCTAGGCTAGAGCCTGTGTTCCCTGCCTTGGTTCCAAAGTCTTGCTTGGTAACAGAACCTGCTGTCAGCAAGCTCCTGCTTTCAACCTCTGAGTTCCAGGTCCCTGGGTTTGATGAGCTGGATGATGTGTCAGCGGCATGCCCTCGACCACAGAGCAACTCTGCACAACAGAAAGAGGTAAGTGTAAAGTACCAAGACGTCAGGTGGAGGTGGCATTGGGGTTTCCATTGCTGACTCTCATCACATGGTAGGTGCAGACTTGACTCTAGCCTTGGCTCAGTAGCTGGGAGAACTAAGGCAGGAGTTTTCCTGCTTGGCTTCGGCCTTGACCAGGAAAGGATATGGTGTGTTTTTATGGGATTGTTCTCTTCATTTCAGTCTGTTTTCAGAGGTGGAGTCTTACCGTTTTCTCCTTCCTGACTTAAACTCCTGGATTCAAGTTGTCCACCTGGTCCACCAGGCAGGACTTAGGTATCTTAGGCCCTATTGTTATCCAGATCCATTTTTCTCAGCAGCACAACTAAAGAATATTGATAGAGGGACTTATCCCTAAGAGTCACTTTGCTTTGAAAGATGAGTAAATGATCATGTCCTTATGACTTTGAATTGATTATCTCAGTTGGAACTGTTCATCTCTGTTTTAATATATGAAGGAGCAATAACTGAAAACACAGCTACAGTAGGAAGGGGAAATTTGTCATTAGCTACCCTCCAGGCTTATCTATAAACTGAGGGAGCAATGTTTTGAGTATAAGGGCTTTATTTAAAATGAATTATCTTTATTTTTAACCCTTAAAAACAGGCTGAGCCAGAGAAGAGACCAAAGAAAGTCTCACAGATCCGAATTCGGAAAACCATTCCTAAACCAGATCCCAACCTTACCCCAATGGGCCTGCCTCGGCCCAAAAGGTGAGCTTCTCTAATGCAAAGTGGGTTCACTTTCTTGGAAAATTGCTAGAGAAAGCATAATTGTCCTTAAAGTGGTCATGTAATCCTAGCTATGTTTTTACTTGTAGGAATTTATGCCAAAGAATTCATTGATTGTACAGTTAAATGTTTATGTGCAAGATGTTTTACTACATTAATCATTTTTATTGTTCTTCCTCTGCTAGGTATTACGTGTACATAATCATAACTTAAACTCAAGTAAGAATCTAACCCTTGAGAGGCCAAGGCAGGAAGTGCTGCTCAAGTTAAGACCTTTGGGTACTTAGTGAGTACAAGGCCAGCCAGCCTTTACTACAGTGTGAGGTCCCCACTCAAAAGAAAAGAAGGGTGATAACACCCTGTCTCAAAACAGAACAACAAAAACCCACACATAATCCAGAAAAACCAATCTACTTAACAAGAAAAATTTTAAGTTTATTGATTTTATTTGTGTGTTTCCCTACATGTATGTATATGAACCACATGTTTGCCTGGAACACTCTTAAGGCCAGAAGATGGTATTGATCTCCTGGGACTGAAAGTATATATAGTTTATGAGCTAGAAATAGTTCCCATATGGCTGCTAGGAACCACCCCAGGTCCTGTGTAAGAGCAGCTAGTATTTTTAACTAGAATCATATCTCCACTTCCCCAATATACTTTTTTGTTTTGTTTTGTCTTTTGAAACAGGCTTTCTCTGTGTAGCCTTGACTGTCCTGGAACCCACTCTATAGACCAGGCTGGTTCAGACTCACAGAGATCCGTCTGCCTCTGCCTCTTGTCTGCAGGGATTACAGATGTATGCCCTCCTGTGATCCCAATAATTGGGATATGAAAAAGGAGGAAAAAGAGCTCAAGGCCATCCTCAAAGTTCTTCAAACCTATGTTCTCGTGTGCTGAGTCCAATATATGTTTCATTGGTTCCCTTAAGTAACTTATCTTTGGGTCAAGGGCCTGCTCAACTGGTCTCCCTTTATAGCCTTTAACCCACAGTCTTCCTGTCTTAGCCTCCAGCTGCTGAGATTACAAATATATGTAGTATCTTAAAATTCTTTCTCCCTACTGCTCTTTTTGTACTGCTGATGTATCAGAAGGTGTTGTGAATGGAAGCCTGTGAGCTACCTTTGAGCTGAACTTAGCTATTTTACCCTTTATTGACTACCCTCTGTGCCACCTTGAGAAATGCTTTGTGTGTCCCAGGTGCCCCACATCAAGTGGTGCTGATCGTGAGAATGAAAAGTAGATTCCAGTGTGGCTTACCTTCTTTCACTGTGCGTCTAATCTAAAAGCCTTGTTGACAGAGATGAGTAGTTGGAAACAAAGGCTCTCTGTTTCACTTTGTTTTGTTGTTTGGGTTTGTGGGTTTTGTATTTTTCTTTCTGGCTTTTTTCTTTGGTTTTTCAAGACAGGGTTTTTCTGTATTGCTTTGGAGCCTGTCCTCGAACTCGCTCTGTAGACCAGGCTGGCCTTGAACTCACAGAGATCTACCTGCCTCTGCCTCCTGAGTGCTGGAATTAAAGGCATGCACCACCAACACCAGGCTATATTTTTCTTTTTATAATGATATAAAATCCTGTCTTTATGTTGCTGTTAATTTTGGTTTTGTATACAAAGTAATGTGTCTCATCATGGCATCTTTATATATTTGTTTTCTTATACTTTATTCTCATTTCTTCCCCTTCTTTTACTCCCTCTTGTACCCAACTGGTTCCCTTACTGCCCCAGGAAGCCCTCCTTCTGTTTTTATATTTTATTACCCACATTTCCCACTTTCCTCACAATCCCACCCTCCCTCACGATCTCCTTTCTAGTTTTAATGCTTACGAGGGAAAGTCTGGTGTTAGCCTTGGACATTTGGATTTTTTGCATAATGAATCCCAGCTAAGTACATTTTTTTCTGTAGCCGGCTTTTTCTTTGGGTTGCCAACTCACAAAAATAGCATGGAGAGTTAATGTTAATTATAAAGCCTCGGCCTGTAGTTTAGGCTTGTTCCTAACTAGTTCTTGTAATTTAAATTAACCCATATTTTTAATCTATGTTCTTTTACATGGTTTGGTTGCCTTTACTCTGTACTGCCCATCCTGCTTCCTCTGCATCTGACTGGTGACTCCATCTCTCTTCCTCTGCGAGTCCTCTCTGTCCTCAGAAGTCCCACTTAACCTCTTTCCGCCTAGCTAATGGCCCTCAGCTCTTTATCAAACCAGTCTTAGTGACATATCTTCACACCGTGTAAAGGAATTTTCTGCAGCATATTCCCTATAAATATATAACTTCATTTTTTTTACAAATGAATAAAATTCTATTTCATATGTGTGTATACAGCATGTTTTCTTTATTATGTTAGTGAATATATAGGATGGTTGTATTTCTTTTCTTTTTTTGTTAAGATTTATTTTTTATGAGCATTGGTGTTTTGCCTACGTGTATATCTGTGTGAGGGTGCCAGATCTCCTAGGACTGGAGTTACAATTTTGAGCTTTCATATGGAAACTGGAAATTAAACCTGGGTTCTCTGGAAGAGCAGCCAGTGCTCTTAACTGCTGAGCCATCTCTCTAGCCTTGACATATGGCATTTCTATTTCAGTGTTTTGGAAAACCTCCACACTGATTTCCATGTTGGCTACAGAAGTTGGCACTTTGATCAGCAGTGCATAAAGATTTTAAAAGATTTATTTATTTATTTAGGTCTTTTGAGACAGGGTTTCTCTGTATTGTTTTGGAGGCTGTCCTGGAACTCACTCTGTAGACCAGGCTGGCCTCAAACTCACAGAGATCCGCCAGCCTCTGCCTCCCGAGTGCTGGGATTAAAAGCGTGCGCCACCAACGCCTGGCAAGATTTATTATTTTTAAATGGGTGTGTGTATGTGTGTGCACATATGAGTGCAAATACCTACAAAGACCAGAGGGTTCTGATCCCACTAGAGCTATAGTTATAGGCATGGGTACTAGGAACTGAAGTTTAGTCCTCTATAAGAGCAGCAGATGCTCCTAACTGATGAGCCATCTCTCTAGCCTATATTATGTCTGTCTTACTTCCTCACTTTCTGCCCTATCCACCTATCTCCCCATGTCTCTGTGGGTGATTTTTTTTCTGTAGTGGGCAATGAGACCAGGCTCTGTAACCTGCATTCATGGTAGCTCATTTTGTGTTGGCATAGTGTTTTCTCATGTGGATGTCCCAGGAGATGTGTTGTTAGTGTTCTCTCGCTGCTTGGCTGCTCACACTTTTAGGGTAATAGTGCCACTCCCTTGCCCTCTGTCTACCATCCTCACACTTCTTATCTGTGTCTTTGAGAAAGCCTTTCCTCCCATGTCCTTCCTTTGAAGATGGTGGAATCCAGGTGAATCCTCTGATTCTGAGTCCTTTTATAGTTTGAATTTTGCGGTTCCAGCGGGCTGGCTCTGTGTCCCCAGCCAAGTTGAACAAGGACACTGGACAACCACTAACACCACTCAGGAGAAGTGTAGGCATTCATCAGGGTACCCAAGTCTGTTAGACATGTCCTGGACATTCAAGACAGTTATTGGTCTCCATGTGGTGATGCTCCCTTTTCTACAAATCTATCCTTGGCAGTCTAGAATGAATAGATATTTGGCTGCTGTGAGCCAGGTAGAATCCCAGTAGCTCTTGTATGTTAGGCAGGAGTGTCATTGTTGGGGGCAAGAATGACTTTGAGTTCTTAGCTTCTGGGACTTTGGACCAGCCAACAGATCAAATGTCTTCCTCATCTCATGTCCGGAAGACTCCTCTGTGGAGTGGCTCTCATTGCTTTCTGGAGCTTGGGAGACGTGGGTAGTTGAATGAACAGGTGGACTGGGACTCCTTATATCTTCCTGAGGAATTGCTCCTTTTATTAATTTATAATATTCTTTATGTCTTCTGATTCATTTCAGTTAGAAGTCTACTTTATCAGATATTAAAATAATTATACCAACTTGCTTTTTGTTGTTGTTGTTGCTTTCGTTTGTTTGATAAATTGTATTTCCTCTGTTTTGTTTTTTAAGCTTTTCAAGACAGGGTTTCTTTGTGTAACCCTGGCTGTCCTCAAGCTCACTCTGTAGCTCAGGCTGGCCTTGAACACCAACAGACCCCTGCCTCTACCTCCCAAATTCTGGGATTAAAGGCATGTGCCACCACAGCCACGCATATTTCTGCCCTTTTAAAAAAGCTTAATTTTGTTTTATTTGTATGGATGTTTTGTCTTCCTGTGTGTTTCTGGACTGTGTGTATGCCTGTCGTTCATGGAGCCAGAAGAGGATGTAAGACTTCTGAGACTAGAGTTACAGATGGTTGTGAGACACCATATTGATGCTGGGACTCAAACCTGGGTCTTCTCCACAAGCATCCAGTACTCTGAACCACTGAGCAATCTCGCCAGCCTCTTGGCTTTATATTTTTGGCACCTTGACTACAATTTATTGCCGAGAGGGTCTTCTCTGGTTGTGTTTATTTGGGGTTCTAAGTGCTTCTTGCATTTGAATCTCTCATTCTCTAAATTTGTAAAAATCATGCTGTTTTCTTTACTGAGCCTCTGTATACCTATGTTAACAGCAAACTCACAAATTCTCTCACTCTCAAAATCTTTCTACCCCCTCTTTCACAATTTTCCCTAAGCCTCAAGTACAGGAGTTGAGTTGTAGATGGGTTCTGGCACTCCAATATCATTTTTATTCATTTTAACCAGATGTGATTTTCTGTAATGGTCTGTCTGTTGCAAACACAAGTTTCTTTGATGAGGGAGGAGTAAGAGCTATACGTAACTGTGGGTGTAAGGGTAAGCATTTAGATCCTGTTAAGAATCACACTGGAAGCCGGACAGTGGTGGCGCACGCCTTTAATCCCAGCACTCGGGAGGCAGAGGCAGGCGGATCTCTGTGAGTTCAAGGCTGGGCTGGACCGACAGCCTCGAAAACAATACAGAGAAACCCTGTCTCGTAAAAACAAACAAACAAAAAAAAAAAAGGCAGAGAAAGAATCACACTACACTAGTAAAGTGGCAGAAGTCTGTCTTCTAAGACACAGGCCCTACTGGCCTGGAAGTTAGGAAGGACTCAAGTACCAAGCAGGATTTCTCTCTTCTTGAGCAGGTTTAAGTTCAATTAGACCGCTGTTGGTTGCCACCAAGATGTGAGTGCCACTATTGCACCCTTAGGGCTACCTTGCCAGGCTGGAAGTTGTAGATCATAAGCAGTTGGCTAGGACTGTTGGTTACATTCTTCCCTTGGAAGCTTGCATAGCATCTTGTAGTACTATGAAAGCTAGTCTTCGGGGTCCTTTTAGGTCAGATCCAGCTTGAGTCCTCTGAGTTCTATGTCTAAAGTGCATAGTATCTTCAGTAATAGGCTCCTAAGTTCAACCTCTCAGAAGCAGACAGGGCAGTGGCAATACCTATATTGTTTTGGGAGTTTCTTGAACTCTCTGCTCAACTGCGCATAAGGTTTCTTAACACCTGTTTCTAATTTTTTTTTTTTCCTTTAAGGCTGGCATCTCTCACTAGTGCCTTAAAAACTCATTCTGTAGCCTAGCTGAAAGGTACAGGGTTTTTTGTTTGTTTGGTGTTTTGTTTTATTTTGTTTGGCTGGTTTTTCGAGACAAGGTTTCTCTGTAGCTTTGGAGCCTATCCTGTAATTTGCTCTGTAGACCAGGCTGGCCTTGAACTCACAGAGATCTACCTGCCTCTGCCTCCCGAGTGCTGGGATTAAAATCAAGCACCACCACTTTTCTGCTGAAAAATACAGTTGTTAGTAAATTTTTATCTTAAGATTCTTGTGGCTGGGCCTGGAGAGATGGTGTAGGCTAAGAGCTCTTGCTGCTCTTGCAGATGGGCCAGGTTTGTTTCCCGTGGTGGTTCACCCTCCAGTTCCAGAGGCTCTGATGCCCTCCCTTGTCTGACCTCTGTGAGAACCAAGCAGGCACATAGTGCATATACACATACTTGGGCAAAACACTCACACAAACAGTAATGAATAAATCAAATAAAATGTTTGAGAGGGAAAAAAGATTCTTTTGGGTTTTCATGCGGGATCTCTTTTTTTAAGATTTATTTTTTATTTTATGTATGAGTGCTCTGTCAGCATGTACAACTTATGCCAGAAGAGGGCATCAGATCTCACTTAGAGGTGGTTGTGAGTCACCATGTGGTTGCTGGAAGAGCAGCCAGTGATTTTAACCACTGAGCCATTTCTCCATCCCTGAGATGGGACCTCTTATGAAGCCCCTTGCCCTCAAAGTAGCTATATACATTAAAAACTGTAGCCCATGTTGCCAAAGTGTCCTTCCTAAACTAGAAACTAGATAGACTTCTATTTGGAGGTAATTAGGTCATGGGCACATGTGTATATCAAGCCCTATAGTATCTTGCATTAATTTATTTCTTTTTGGGGGGATAATCTCACTATGTACGCCAGGCTGGTCTCAAACTTAGAGATTCATCTATGACATTAAAGGTGTGCACCACCACTACCTGGCTAATGTTTCTACACACACACACACACACACACATGAATACTTTATCTACGTGTCTGTACCACAAGCATTCCTGGATTCCATGTAGGTCAGAATAGGGAATCAATCCCTAGAATTGGAATTAAGGATTGTTGTGAGAGACCATAAGGGTACTGGAGAGATGGCTCAGTAGTTAAGAGCACTTATAGAGGACCTCAATAGGGTCCAGTTCCCAGCATCCACATGGCAGCTCACAGCTATTTTTGCCTGGTGCCTGGAGAGGCCAGAAGAGGGTTCAGATCCCCTGAATCTGGAGTTACAGACAATCATTGAGTTGCCAGTGGTGCTGGGACTGGAAACCAGGGTTTCTTCAAGAGCACCAGTGCTTTTAACTGTTGAGCTGTCTCTTCAGCCCCCATTTTTAATTTTTTGAGAAATCTCCAAGCTATTTTTGAGGAGGCTGGAGTGAACAATTAAGAGCCTTGATACTCTCCTAAGGGACCCTAATTTTGTTCCAGCACCCATGTCAAGTGACCTCCAGCGCCCTCCCCAGAGGATGGGGCACCTTATAACATACACTCACAGAGATGCATACACATACACACCAGTAAAAATGTCTTAAGATCTTACCAAATAAAAGAGGTAGCAATCCACATGCCCAGCTGTCCGTCCTCCAAGGTCTCCTCTTCGTCTGCACCACAGCACTCTCCTCTCCTCAGACTCCAGTGAGGTGGGTTAAAGTTGCTGGGCTTCCATTTTCTGGATTGGTGTTAATGGTTTTCCACATGGGCTGGTTATTTCTTAGACTCTCTATTCAGCTTTCTAGGAAATTGAAACTACAAACAAGAGCTTTGGGTTTATTTTTCAGTTGGGTTTTTTGCTTTGTTTTGTTTTTCTTTTTGCTATTGGTTGGGGTCTATGTATCTTCTGGAAATAAGACTTGGAGCCGGGGTGTTGGTGGCACATGCCTTTAATCCCAGGACTCGGGAGGCAGAGGCAGGAGGATCTCTGTGAGTTCGAGGCCAGCCTGGTTTACAGAGCTATTTCCAGGACAGCCTCCATAGCCATACACACAGAGAAATCCTGTCTCGAAAAACCAAAAAGGAAAAAAAAAAGACTTTACTGGTTCAGTGTCATGAGACAACATTTCCCTAAGGTTTTTTTCTGATAGTTTCCTAGTTCCAGTTATCTTTGTTTTTGTTTTTGTTTTTTTGTTGTTGTTTTTTTGGTGGGGAGGTTTGTTTGTTTTCTGGTGTTGTTTTGTTTTGCCTTTTCTGGTTGTGGTTCCAGGAAACAAACCCAGAGCCTTGCACATGCCAGGAAAAGTGTTCTAATATTGACCTATATCCCTATTTAGAGTCTCAATCCATTTTGAGTTGATTTTACATGTGATGAAAGACTAGTTTTATTTTTTTATGCATGGAGTCAGTTTTCCCAGTATTACTTACAGATACTTTCCTTTCTACACTGTGTGCCCTTGTCAACTGTGTTGAAAATCATTTGATGATGATAGATATGTGGATTTATTTCTGTATTCTCCACTCTGTTTTATTGTTTTTTATACCAATACCATGCTGTTTTGGTTACTGCAGATGCGTGGTATTTCCTAGGGTTGGTTGGTTGTTTTTGAGGCAGTGTCTTGCCATGTACTACTAGCTAGCCTGAAACTCCTAACAGCCTGGCCTCAGTCTTGGGGCAAGCCTACTGCAGAGGTGATTGAGTCAATTACCCATGCCCGGACCTGCACACTGTGTTATAAAGTTGAGTGCTGTAACTGGGCATGTTGGGCCGCATATATTTAATGTTGGCAGAGGCAGGTAGATATCTGTGAGCTTGAGGCCAACAAGACCTGCATAGTGAATTCTAGACTTGTAGACCAGCCAGAACTACAAAATGACACTTTGTCTTGAAAAACCAAAAAGAAGGAAGGAAGGAAGGAACAGAAATTAAATAAATACCATTTAAAAGTTAGGTATTATAATGCCTTCAGCTTTGTTTTGTTTTTTTGTTGTTTCTTTTGCCATGCTGGGGATGGAGGCCAGGAACTTACATATGCTAGGCAAGTGTTATACCACAGAGCAAAACCTCTACCTTTGTTTTTGTTGTTTTTATGTTCATTTTCTCTCTCTCTCTCTCTCTCTCTCTCTCTCTCTCTCTCTCTCTCTCTCTCTCTCTCTCTCTCTCTGTGTGTGTGTGTGTGTGTGTGTGTGTGTGTGTGTGTGTGTGTGTGTGTGTATGTGTGAGTGCGCACGTTGCAAGTGTATGGACACCTGAGAGGTGAGAATATGTACATGGAGACCAGATGAGGCCATGCTATGTCCTGTCATTCTCTGCTCTTTTCATTTGGGACCTGGCACTGGTGAAGTCAGCACCAGCCCCACCTGCCTTCAGGGCCAGTGCTCAAGTCATTACATGGCTGCTAGGACCTGTACTCTGCTCCTCATGATTAAGCGGTAGGTGCTCTTAGATAAACCCATGAGCCGCCTCACCAGCCTCTCCAGTTTTGTTCTTTTTTTCCTCAAGATTGTTTTGTAACATCATCATTCTCTTTTCTTGAACCTCTGGATAAAAGGAAGAAAGACAAATCAGTGACATGTTTTAAATGACATCATTAATTACAAAGAGGGCTTAGCAAAAACAGTGATTTAATTAATATATTGAAATAGGATTTGGCAAGAAGGGCTGTTTTCAAAGACTTTGAGACATTGATTGCCTCAAACTCAAAGCTGTCTTCTTTTTTATTTCTTTTAATTTATTCATTTATTACGAATACAACACCCTGCCTCTATGTATATCTACACATCAGAAGAGGACACCAGATTTCATTACAGATGGTTGTGAGCCACCATGTGGTTGCTGGGAATTGAACTCATGACCTCTGGAAGAGCAGTCAGTGCTCTTAACCTCCGAGCCACCTCCCCAGCCCAAAGCTGTCGTCTTCTGTACATGTGAAAAGTCACTGGACAAGGGTATAAAGCTCACACTGTAGATGTCTGGCTGCAGCTTGATTTAGCTCTTGGGTTTTTGCCTAAGTATCATGTATTGGTTTGGGTATAGTCAAGCCATAGAAACCACCCAGTATTTTAATTTAATATGGACTTTCAAACTATAGTAGGATAGTAACTATAATGTGGAGTGTGAAGGGTGTGCTCGGACAGAGGAAGAGGAACAGAGGAAGGACATACTGGGGAGGATCGCCAATCCCCACAGTTGATGTTGAGACTGTTGAAGAAGCTGTAGCTGCAGCCCATTAGGTGGCTGGGTCATAGAGGCCATGACAGTCAAATAGGAAAGAACCACATTTTGGAGCACATAAAATAAGTGCTGACAGGCAACCCACAGAGGGAGTTAGGCTGTAGCTGTGCTACAAGATCTGGAGTCTGTGATGTTTATTACAGAAGGAACACAGAAATCCCTGGACGGGGTGCCTCTGAGACCTGGAGGACCTTCTCTGCAGGCCAGGACTATTATGCCACCAAAGGACTCTTTGCTCTGGCCACATAGCATAGGTATAGGCCTTTCAGATGATTTCCAAACACCCCTGTATATATGTGTCACTAACGGGCTCATGGCAGAACACAGATGAGAAGCACCCTCTAACTAAACTGAGCTTTGTATTGGTGTACAGAAGAAATGCTTAAGCAACCAGGAGTCCAGTACCACAAAGCAGATCCTTACACTCACGTTTTAAAATAAGGCAAAATATTTTGACAAGGAGCACATTTCAGTCAACAGCAAAGCATTGACACATTTTCTTTCCCAAGAGATATGTTTTTTTAATGGGGCCGGGTTTGCAATGCCTCAGAGGTTAATTATATTACTGATTTTGCCAAGATCTCAAGTTTAGTTCTCAGCGCCTATGTGAGGTGTAGCTCCAGCTCCAGGGAACCTCTTGTGGCTTCTGTGGACACCTACACTCATAAACAGGCACATACACACACACACTTTAAAATCTAATCTTTTTAAAAGCACGCATACACACACACACACACACACACACACACACACACACACACACACACACACACACACGAGTTGAAGAGGACTGGAGAGATGACCCAGCAGTTAAGAGCACAGGCTGTTCTTCCACAGGACCCAAGTTCAGGTCCTAAAACCCACATGGTAGCTCACAAATTTTAACTCCTCTTCCAAGGGGCCTGACATGTGCTTGTCTTCCTAGGCACTAGGCACCATGTGGTGCACATGCAGTCATGCAGGCAAAATACTCATGTACATATAATAAAAACAAAATTACCAAAAAGATTTGAATAAATGAAATGTATGTTCTGATACAATGCTTGTATAAAAGATAAAATAGTAATAACCAAGAAAAAAAGGTGGGTTTATTTTTGTTTTTGTTTTTTTTTTTTTTTTGTGCTTTGAGAAAGAGTCTCTATGTAGCCCTACTGTCCTGGAACTCACCGGGTAGACCAGCTTGGCCTCGAACTCACAGAGAGCCACCTGCCTCTGCCTCCTGTGTGCTGGTATCAAAGATAATCGCCACCACATCTACCTAAGAGGAAAATTTAAAAGGAATGAAATGAGAATAGTAGCCTCAGAGATTTAAAATATTAAGTCTCAGAAATTAGCCAGAACGTAGATCATAAATTGCTAAAACAATAGAAAATCTGAAAATGAATACCAATATATAGGGAGATTTAAGATGTCTTTTCAGAGTAGTGGTAGAAAGCTGGGCTCTTTAATTACTATTGTAATGGTAGGCATTTTAAGAATAATAAAGTTGCGGGCTGGAGAGATGGCTCAGAGGTTAAGAGCACTGGCTGCTCTTCCAGAGGTCCTGAGTTCAATTCCCAGAAACCATATGGTGGCTCACAACCATCTGAAATGAGATCTGGTGCCCTCTTCTGGCGTGCAGGCAGAACATTGTATACATATAAATAAATAAATAAATCTTTAAAAAGAAAAAAGAATAATAAAGTTGCATCTGTATGTCTTTAGCCCAAACATATTCTCTACTAATCAGATTTTAGTGTAAACAAAGTAGCCTAAGAACATCTGAAGAAACCATGGGAAATTTCAGGTTGGAATGGGCTAACTGTAAAACAAAAGGCTGAATGTAACACGATAAATAAAAGACCCAGAGACTGATATTGGGGTTCAAACTTCAAGCTGAAGGTCAGAAAAACAAAATAGCGGGTCACTAGCTCTCACCACTACTTCAGGCAGAATGGGCTGATCCTGCTGTCAATCCTTGGTGTGGCTGGAGAATCCTGAGACTGTCTTCCTATCTTCCTTGATACTTAGCCTCCCTATCTTTAGCATGGCTGGAGAATCAATGCCTCATCTTCAGTGTGACTAGAGAATGAATGCCTCCTACTGAATACTGAAGACCCTGCTTCTATCTTTTATACCCCTCTAGCGCTGGGATTAAAGGCATGTGATCTGTTAGTCTTTTAGACTCATTCAGTCTCGTGTATCCCTTAATCTCAGAGAGATCCATCTATTTCTTAATCCTGAGTCCTAGGATTAAAGGTATGTACAACCACCTCCTGGTTTCTGGTTGCTGGGATTAAAGGTGTGTGCCTGGCTTCTATGGCTTGTGGCTGACTTGGTTTTCTGAATCCTCAGGCAAGCTTTAATAAATCATAAACAATATATCACCACAGCTATAAAGTATACTGCATAAAAATAAAGAAGTTCTAGAGCCAACCCTGGTGGTACACATCTGTAGCCCTGGCACTTAGGAGGTAGATGCAAACCTGAGGCTGGTGAAAAGATTGGCTGCTCTTGCAAAGGACCCAGGTTTGGTATCCAGCACCCACAGTGCAGCTCACAACCATCTATGACTCCAGTTCCAGGAGCTCTAGTGCTTTTTCTGGCCTTTGTAAGCACTTGCTCACACACATAGCACACATATATACATTCGGGCAAAACACTCTTATACATTAAATGAAAATAAATAAGGCCGCGCTGTAGTGGCACATGCATTTAATCCCATCACTCGGGAAGCAGAGGCAGGTGGATCTCTGTGAGTTGAAGGCCAGCCTGGTCTACAGAGCAAGGGCCAGGACTACACAGAGAAACCCTGTCTCTGAAAAAAAACAAAAATAGAAAGAAATGGGAAATGCTTTAATAGTCTCGGGCTAGTGATTTATTAGGCAGGTAAATTTATATAGCAAGATTGAAAACACAATGTGGTTGATATACTCTGTGTCTCTCTGTGTTTATTGAGGCTGGTGACATGACTCAGCAGCGCTCTTGCAGAGGACCATCTGTAACTCTAATTTTAGGTGTTTGATGCCTCTTCTGACCTCCTCAGGCTCCTACATGCATGTTGTACACATACATGTAAACAGAAATGCATACACAAAATATAAAAATTTACACATTTTCAAGTTACCTCTTTAGAGAAAGCAAGTATCAGTCAAGTATTGTGACACATGGTTATAGTTCGTCCTTCTCTGGAAGCTAAGATAGGTGGGTTGTCTCAGTTCAGGAGTTGAAGGCCAGCTTGGGCAAAATAGTGTGAGCCCAGCTCCAATAAGAAAGGAAGTAATGTGTGCCATCCTCAAATAAGAGTGATAGGACTGGTAGATTACTCAGACCAGATAGTTGGTACTGAACATGGGGTACAAAAGGAATCCCACATTTTTACTGCATATACTTAAAAACTCAGAGAACAATGCTAAAGTTAAGCATTTCGATGTTGATTCTTTGACCATTGAATATATCTGTGGAGCAGAACACTGGAGAAGGATGGACCACTGGACTTACGGAGGTCCCTGTGCCACAAAGCTTACTTGGGGAAAGCTAGTTATTTCTTAGCCAGCAGAAGAGGTTGCACAGAAAACATGAAAGAAATAAAAACTGAGTTCCAGAAATAAGTTAAACATAAAATAAATGCACATAGTTGAGCATGGTAACACATGCCTTTAATCTCAGCAGTGTTGGTCGGATCTCTGAGTTAAAGACCAGCTTGGTCTACATAGTGAGTTCTAGGACTGTATAGTGAGACTTCCTTTCAAAAAAAGAATAAAGGAACCATAAAGTAGATGTAAACCAAAAATAAACACATATGTTTCTCCATCCCCAATAACCAGGACAACAATAAAGGATGTTACCTTCTCCAAACCTCAGCAATGAATGAAAGGGTAAGAACTTTCAGGAATTCAGCTATTTTTATGAATTGGCAATCTATATCCATGGTACCAGGAAGGGCTGCCAACCCTAAGCTGAGGTTCTAGTTTACAAGGGCCCTAGGTTGGTTGTTTAGTGCCTTCACCTTCAGCCCTGACAGAAAAATGCATAGCCACCTCCTTACCCTGCATCTGCTAAGTTCCCTGGAGCACCTGAGCTGCAGCCCAGTACATCTGTGCCTGGGCAGCTGGGGCCCACAATGGCAGCCATGGAATCTGCACCTAGTCACCAAGGATGACAAGGTCTGTTGGCTCGTTCTACTGCTTGCATTTGGCAGAGCAGGATGACATTGTGTAACCTTTTTTTTTTTTTTAAGATATTTTACCTGCATATATCTGTGTATATATGCTTGCTTGGTATCCAAAGAGGTCATGAGGTTGGGTGCCCTAGAACTGGATCTATATATGGTTATACATTATGTAGGTTCTGAGAACCAAACCTGAGTCCTCTGCAAGAACAACAAGTGTTCTAAACAGCTGATGGTCATGTGAATGAGGTCAAGTGGCTTGGGCCATACTGACAGCTCTTGGCCACCCACTGCTAAGAGCATTTGGATCTGGAAATTAGTGATGAGGGAGTGTACAAAATGTGTCAGTGTCCTCAGCCCTGTCCACAGAATAGTAAGGCATCCACGTGAGGAGGTTTAAGCTCGTTTGATAACACAGTAAAGGAAAAGGACAACTGGGGCTCCTTGAGCCTGAATCCCCTATATGGACCTCAGCCCGTGACTCGTTGGCCAGCACCTGCCATCCCACATTAATAACTATACAGCGCGTTTAGTGCCAGTATCTCTTAGACAACAAACAAGGTTGACATGCAGTGCTTCTGGCTCCAGCTAGAAATGTATCTTCGTGTTGTAGGGATTCTGCTCCAGCACTATTTATCACATTTGGTGTCATCTAACTGGGCCCTAACCTCAGCTTGTAGGGATGATACCTGAGTGTTGGAGGTAGACTCCAGCTCAGATCTGCACCATCTCTGATAGTTCACTTGTATCTGCTGTTTCCCAGGATGTCAACTTTGTAGCCTAGAACCCACAGGAGCTAGCCTTCTGCAGTAAGATGGGGATGTTGCCTCAATAAACACCAGTGGCCAGAATTCTGACCGCTGGGCTTCAAAAAAATTGGGAAGTTGTAGTTCCACAAAAAATGCCCTAAGACTTTGCCAGCTCCTGAGAATACCTGAAAAAGTATTGAGCAGGGCGGTGGTGGTGCACGCCTTTAATCCCAGCTCTCCGGAGGCAGAGTCCAGAGGAGCTCTTGAGTTTCAGGCCAACCTGGTCTACAGAGAGTTCCAGGACAGGCTCCAAAACTACACAGAGCCTATCTTGGGGGTGGGGAGCACCCTTGACCTTCATTTGACTTAACTCATTTGTGTTGAGACTTGAGAAGTGTGGAACCACACAGCTATTTACTGTTCTGTCCTTGACACAGGGCCTCAGTACAACTACAGAAAACAAGTGCATAGTAACGCCACAGGGAATGGTACTGTCTGTCTGTCTGTCTATCTATCTATCTATCTATCTATCTATCTATCTATCTATCTATCTATCTATCTGTGGTTTATTTTGGAGACATGGTTTCTCTATGTAACAGCTCTAACTGTCCTAGAACTCTCTTTGTAGACTAGGCTGGGCTCAAACTCACAGAGATCCACCTGCCTCTGATTGCCTAGGCTCTTGGTTTTGTCCTCAGTGCTGCATTTTGTGCACACCTTCAATCCTAGCACCAGGGAGGTGAAGACAGGAGGACCAAATGTTCCAGGTCTTCCTCAGGTACATAAGGGGTTAAAGGCTAGCCTAGGCTAGAGTTTGTAAATAAGTAAATGAATAAAATGGAAGTGATTTTTAGAGCTGTCTATAAATAGAAAAACATCTGGTGACTATTGAGAGAAGACTAGCTATTACCTGGGATACGTTTTCAGGTTCACTGGAATCTGTCAAAGAACTAACGCTTTCCTCCCCCCTCCCCCATAAATTGACAAATCGGTTGTAAAATTCTTTATGGAAAAAAATTACCAAGAATAGTTAAAACAGCTGGGTAGGGGTGGCACACAACTGTAATCTCAGCATTTGGGAGGCAGAGCCAAGTGAATTTCTTTTTCTTTTTCTTTTTTTTTTTTTTTGGTTTTTACGAGACAGGGTTTCTCTGTATTGTTTTGGAGGCTCTTGGTCCAGCCCAGCCTCGAACTCACAGAGATCCGCCTGCTCTGCCTCCCGAGTGCTGGGATTAAAGGCAAGCGCCACCACCGCCCAGCCAAGTGAATTTCTAAATTCAAGGCCAGCCTGGTCTACAGAGCAAGTTCCAGGACAGCCAGGGCTATTACACAGAGAACCCCTGCTTCGAAAAACAAACAAACAAATAAATAATAGTTAAAACAGTCTTGAAGAAGGACCAGAGTAGATGCTTCACACTGATTTATTTTAAGCTTATGCAGTTTAGTTGGGTTGGGAAAATGGCTTAGTGAATAAGATTGTAAGATTGCTTGCTGCTCGAGTATGAGGAATTGAGTTAAAAAACAAACACCCACCAAAAAATTGAACATGGCTACACATGCTTGTGACCCCACTGTTGAGGGTGGAGATCCACTGGATAACTGTATAGCCTACCCAAAAAGGTAAGCTTCCAGTTCTGTTTTTTTTTTTTTTAATTATGCATGTGAGTGTTTGTCCTCTGTGTGTGCACACCATATGCATGCATGGTCTATCTCCTGGGAACAGAAGAGGGCATCAGATCCCCAGGAACTGTAGTTAGAGGCAGTTGTGAGCCCTCATATGCGTGCTGGAAATGGAACCTGGGTCCTGGAAGAACAAGTGCTCTTAATGACTGGCTATCTCTCTCTCCCTGAGAGACCTTGTCTGAAAGAAATAAGGTAAATAGAGATAAAGGAAGACACTCAACTGGCCTCCTAGCTTCTGTATACATAGGTATGAATATGTACCCACATAGTCCATGCGCATGTACCACACACACACACACACACACACACACACACACACACACACACACACACACAACAGTTAAATGTAAAGTAGTTGAAATGGCCAAGCATGACCTATAATCCCGACTCTCTAGACATTGAAGCATTGAAGTTTAAGGGATAAGGTGAGATTTCTTTTAATGGCAAATGTTGTGCTCTTCAGATTTTACTATAAAAAAACAAAAAATTAGGTGAAGCTGCAATAATCAAGACAGTGTGGTAGTAGCCTAAGGGTTGATTTCTGAGATGATGAGAGAGTAAGAGTCCAGAAGTAAACATCTAAAAGGAGTTGATTTCAACAAAAGCATCATGGCCATTCAGTGGAGAAGTAAATCTTTCTAACAAGCAGTGCTATGTTGCTATGTGTACATGGATTTGTATGTACAAAAGTTAGCTCAATAAACCAAAGATCCAATTATAGGTACCATTGTATGTGAATCTGGAGTAGGCTGTGGCCTTTTTCATATGACACTACATTTCTGAACAATAGAATATCATTGAATTTCAGGAAATTTAGTCTTTGGTTTCCCCCCATTAAATGCCATCATCAAAAGAGTGACTAGAAGGTGGCTGGCATGGTGGCACATGCTAGTAATCCAGCACCTGCAAGATTTACAGAAGGATCTTGAGTTTGAGGCTAGCCTTAGCTTTATTGCCAAACCTGGTTAGTAGATTCGGTGGGTAGGTAAGTAGATGATAAATGATAACTAGCTAGTTAGCTTCAGAGAGGTGGAGGGAGAGAGAAGAAGGAGATTGGTAGATGATTGATGGATAGAAAATTAGAAGACCATAAGATGGGAGAAAAAAAAGATACAAAATATACATCCAATTTAAGGACTGTTATCCAAAATATACAACCCCTCCCTCCATGTGTTCATTGGTGCTTTGGGATCAAACCCCAAGACCTTGTTTACATGACTAGGCAAGATCCATTCCTCTGAGTTTTATCCTCAGGCCACAAAGAATTTTTTTTTGAGACAGGGTTTCTCTGTGTAGCTTTGGAACCTGTCCTGTAGACCAGGCTGCCTCCCGAATGCTGGGATTAAAGGAGTGAGTGCTTCACCACTTCCAAGCTCATAAAGAACTCTTTTAAACTCAGTAAGAAAATGAACAACACAGTTAAAAAATGGGCAGAATTCCTGAACTGACATCTTGTAAAAGAAGAAACAAAGGAAATACACACTTGAAAGGCACTAGGTGTTGTGTGTCGTTGGAGAGTTGCACCTTAAAGTGATGACAGGGTGCAGCACTGATGCTTGCTGGGCTGAGGAGCATGCAGTTTCTTACAGAAGCAAGCGTACTCTCACCACACTTTACAGAACTCATATTCCTTAGACTGTTGCCCGGAAACCTTCACACACATTTACGTCAGCTGTGGTAGAAACTAGATAAGCTGGTACATCCCGGCAACAGAATGTCTAAGTCATTGCTAAAAGAGACATTACTGACTGGGTAGTGGAGGCCCATGCTTGTTATTCCAGCATCTGGGAGGCAGAGGCAGGAGAATCTCTTAAGGCCAACCTGATCTGCAGGGTGAGTTCCTGGACAGCCTGTTACACACAGACAGAAATCCTGTCTTGAAAAACAAATAATAAAAAAATTACTCTTTACTGCTTATAATTCCAGCACTAGGTTGATGTAGTCAAAAGCTTGAAGCTGGCCATAGGGAAAAGATTCAGTCAGTAAGTTGCTTGCTTACAACCACAAGGACTGAAGAACCTAGATAAAAATATGCCAGGTCTGGTAATACATACTTAGAATTTCTAAGCTATTGGAAACAAGGATCTCTGGGGCTCACAGTCTAGCCTAATCTAGTGAAAAAGTGGACAGGCTTCCTGAAGATAGCACCTATGGGTTTCTCTCCAGCCTTCACAAGTACATGCATTAGAAATAAAAAATATAGAAAGTCCAGCAAGATGGTAAGTGAACCTGATGATCTGAGTTCACTTTTTGGGACCCACATAGAAAGAGAAAACTCAGAGCTGGAGAGATAGCTCAGAGCATTGGCTGCTCTTCTAGAGGCCCAGAGTTCAATACCAAGCAACCACATGGTGGCTCACAACCATCTGTAATGAGATCTGTGCCCTCTTCTAGCATGCAGGTGTACATGCAGGCAGAACACAGTATACATAATAAATAATTCTTAAAAAAATAAGAGAAAACTGACACGTTATCCCCTGACACACACACCCCCATACACACACATGTACACATAAATACATAAATGTAATCTAAAGTTTGAGACAAGTCTGGATCACATACTGAAACACGTTCTCAGTATTTAAATAGATAAATAAGGCCGGGCGTTGGTGGCGTACGCCTTTAATCCCAGCACTCGGGAGGCAGAGGCAGGCGGATCTCTGTGAGTTCGAGACCAGCCTGGACTACCAAGCAAGTTCCAGGACAGCCTCCAAAGCCACAGAGAGACCCTGTCTCGAAAAACAAAACAAAAATAAATAAATAAATAGATAAATAAATATGCGTCAAAGAGGAAAATCAAGAGGTACTTGAGGCCACCCTGGGCAACATAACATTTCCAAGGAAAATATAACTGAAAAATTATTCTTTTTTAAAGTTGTTGCTGTTGTTGTTTTGTTTTTCAAGACAGGGTTTCTCTGTATTGTTTTGGAGGCTGAAAAACTATTCTACATTTGTTTATTTCGTGTATGGGCACACACATGCCATGGAATGCATGTGAAATCAGAAGACACTCTGGGCTATCTCACTTGTTCAAAAAATAAAATGCGTTAAAAAACGTAGGGCCAAGACAGAGAAACCCTGTCTAAAAAAAACCCACATAGGGCCAGATTTGGTGGCTTAGGCCTTTAATCCCAGCACTCAGGAGGCAGAGTCAGGCAGATCTCTGTGAGTTCAAGGCCAGCCTGGTCTACAGAATGAATTCCAGGATAGCCAGAGCTACCCAGAAAAACCCTGTCTCAATAAAATAAATTCTCTTGAAGGGCTGGAGAGATGACTCAAGTCATTAAAAGCACTGGCTGTACTTGCAAATGACTTGGCTTCAATTCTCAGCACCTGCATGGTGGCTCACAACTATAGCTCCAGTTCTACGGAGTTCATCACCCTCTTTTGACTTCTCAGGCACCAGACAGGCACACAGTGCATAGATGTACATGCAGGCAAAAACCCCGCATACATAAAATGATTTTTTAAAATAATAGAATAAAAAGAAACCCAGCAAAGGTTTACTATATTCATTAAATTCTTGCCAGACACTAAGCTATTCCTAAGCCATGAATAAGAATATATAGAAAACAAAATGGGTGCCTGTGTCGGGTAGAGCACCTGTCCAGCGTTCATTTAGCCCAGCACTGCTGACGGAGAGAAAGAAAGCCACTGAGTGTGCTTGTGTTTGTCACAGCAGCATTTCCATAGGAGGAGGCAGGGGTGTCTGGCAGGGCTACCCAGTGAGACCTTGTCTCAGAACCCAAAAGGAACCAGAGAAAGCCATCCATTAAGGTGAACAGCTGGTTAGAAACTTTAGCAGAGTACTTGCCCAGTGGTTTGGGGACCTGAGTTCTATCCATAGCTCTGTCGACAAGGAATGCAATGAACAGGATTTTGACTTTTCAACTTAAAAGGAATGTGTGAGTGGAAGCAGGCATGAAGAATCCTTTTTTCTCTTTTCAGGTTAAAGAAGAAAGAGTTTAGTTTAGAAGAAATATATACAAACAAGAATTACAAGTCTCCTCCTGCAAACAGGTAACTCCTGTGGCTGGCTTAAGGGGTGGTGCTAGAATGACTGCTGCCTCTCACCTCTCTCACTTAGACATTTCTATCCATCTCTACCAGGAGTGGGTGGGGTTTTGTTGTTTTGTTTTTTGTTGTTTTTTTGGTGAGGCAGTCTCATTATGCAGACTTGACTAGCTGAAAATTCACAGATCTACCTGCCTCTACCTCTCGAGAGCTCTGGGATTAAAGGTGCTCCATGTCCGGTCCAGTACTGGGCTTTAGAAATAGCTGAACTTGGGCTGGAGAGATGGCTCAGTGGTTGAGCACTGCTCTTCCGGAGGTCCTGGGTTTGATTCCCAGCAACCCCATTGTGTCTCACAGTCATCTGTAATAAGATATGGTGCCCTCTTCTGGCCTGCAGACAGAACACTGTATGCATAATAAATAAATAAATAAATCTTTAAAAGAAATAGCTAGAATTGGGGTTTGGGTTCCAAATCCTTGAATCAGAAAAGAAGTGTTTGTGGGATTCTGTAGGCATAGATGTCTATTTACCTTGCACCTGTGTTTTACTGAATACACAGACTAGCTTCATCTGTGCTGTTAATTACTGTTTCAACCATGATTTCAAGCCCAAATACAGAAGCAGAGTCACTTGGCCACTTTTGGGTAAGTTTGAAGCAGTGACAGTTATTGACTATTTTGTATGGAATAAAGGAAGAGAGTCCTGGTAATTTATCCCAAGATTTTGTACGTGGGCTCTGCCTAGAAAGACATTTACTTACAGGAGACTATTCATTGCAGTGTTGCTAAGTAATAGGAAAGAAATGGGAAAAACTGAAAGTGCATTACTAGTGTTCTCATTCCACTTTGGTCTGTTTTATAATGAAATATAGTACATAGTTGTTGAAAATGAATAGACAGTGTTGTATTATATGGAAACAAGCTGTGGGGTCTATCCTAAGTAAGAGGGGCCCCATGTGCAGGACAGTGTGTTTTGTTTGCTGTTGTTGGGAAATGTACCATCACTTAGCAAATTCTAGGCCTATTCAAGGCTTGTCCCTAAACCCAGTGACCCTCCCTCCGCCTTCCTGGTAGTTGGTATTATAGACTTGCATCACCATACCTCACTTTCCTCTTTTGTTACTGTTGTTTGGCCGGTTTTGAGACAGGATTGATCTGTATGATCCTGGCCATCCTGGAACTTGCTCTGTAAACCAAACTGGCTTCCAACTTAGAGATCCACTTACCTCTGCCCCTCCTGAGTGCTAAGATTAAAAGTGTGTGCTTCTGTGGCCCAGCCTAAATATCCTTTTTTTTTTTTTTAAGACCATGCTGAAAGCTAGGTGGTAGTGGTGCACACCTTTAATCCCAGCACTCGGGAAGCAATGGCAGGTGCATCTGTGAGTTGGAGGACCAGAGGGAGTTCCAGGACAGCCAGGGCTACACAGAGAAATCCTGTCTTTAAAATACTTTAAAAAAAAAAAAAGCCGGGCGTTGGTGGCACACTCCTTTAATCCCAGCATTCAAGAGGCAGAGACTGGTGGATCTCTGTGAGTTCAAGACCAGCCTGGTCTACAACAGCTAGTTCCAGGACAGCCTCCAAAACCACAGAGAAACCCTGTCTGGAAAAACCAAAAAAAAAAAAAAAAAAAAAAAGTTGGTGTTGCAGTCCCTCATGTGTAGTAGACAGATGCTCTATATCCCTACCCACCAGTTTTCATTTGTTTTATTTTTTATTATTTTTGTGGTTTGTGAGCTAATAGATTTGTTCACAAAAGGAAAACTCAGAATTGAGGTAGAGGTCCTTATGGCTCATGGAAAGTAACAGGTTTACTGTCTGGAGCCTGGTATGGTAGATGAGCATGTCTGTTATCTAAACCCTTGGAAGGCAGAGGTGGGGTGGTCAGGAATTTAGGGTCATCCTAAGCTGCATAGGGAGTTCAAAGCCAGTCTGGGTTGTGTGACAAAAGATTTGCTGTTTGCCCAGTGTCAACTACTGTGTTACTTAAATGTGTCTACATATTGACTTTGAAGAAAATACACAAAATGAGCAGTTACCAGTATTATACATACTGGAATGAGGAACTAGTTTCAATTTTTCTGTATACCCTTAAGTTTGAACCTTCTACCTTTGTGCACATATTTATAAAGCGTGTGTGCTTTTTCCTATGCATAGAAATAGCTGGCCACAGGACAGAGTCATGTTGAGAATCGATGCGGGCAGCTTTTGGTTGGTGTAGTAGTCCAGACAGGCTCTGAGTCCATCTGTTAGTGATCTAGTTGTGCTCTGTCCTCAGGTGTTTAGAGACCATCTTTGAGGAACCCAAAGAACGAAATGGTACACTCATCTCTGTCAGCCAGCAGAAAAGGAAGCGTGTCCTAGAATTCCAGGATTTTACCATCCCCCGAAAGAGACGAGCTCGAGGCAAAGTGAAGCTGGTGGGCAGCTTCACCAGGGCCCAGAAGGCGGCTCTGCAGACTCGGGAGCTGGATGCGCTTTTGATTCAGAAGCTGCTGGAACTGGAGACTTTCTTTGCCAAGGAGGAGGAGCAGGAGCAGTCAGCAAGCTGCTGAGAACACCGCAGGGTCTCCATTTGAATCTTTTCAGAACTCCCTGAAAGAGGTTCCCTGATTTTGCCCTATGCCCAAACCACTCACAATGCCCAGTCGGTGAATTTTTACTTATTTCAAGGTGCAGCCTTTTTAGGAGCTGTTGAAGAAGGCCCTCTAATTCTACTGCTGAGTATAGAGCCTCAGGAATGCTCCCTTTCTCCTGGGAATGGTCCTGAGTGGCATCAGGCCACCTCCTTCCCTTCTCTCTCATCACAGGTGGAAGAAGCCACACATCTTAAGCAACACTAGGAATCTAAGGACTCGGTGTTTGTGCATCCACGTGAAAGTTCCTCTCTGTTTATGGTGCTGCTTGACCAAGACGTAGAAATCCAGCCTGGGGGGCTCCTGGCCACGTGGCCTGTGTGTTCCCACCAGCTCCTTTCAGTGGTTGAGAAGGAATAACTGAGTCTGTCTGCCCAGGACCTTTAGTCTGAAAGAATGTGTGTTTGTGTGTTTGTGGCTTTTCCCCATCTTTCTCCCATCTGTGACTGCGGGTCACTAGTGCCAGAGGAGCCCGTCCAGGCCCCAATGTAAGTTGCACTTTTTTAATGTTGTGGTGTTGATTATTTTCCCTTTTTTGTTTTTATATTATTGCTGCATGTTTGGGGTCTCTAAATGTGATTTTAAACACTTTGTAAGACATTAAGGAGAAAGACAATGCATGTCTTAAGAGAACTTGTGACAGGCATTTGATCAGCACATTGATAGGGGCGTGTTTCCATTCATGTGTTTCAGGCAGCCCCTCCCTGTCTCCCGCTTCTCATGTAGCTCATTAGAGGAAGCACTTTTTCATCCTCCTTCCCAGTCTTGCCCACTTAGCACACATACCTGGTTAGTGACGTGTAAAAGCAGACCTCTCACATAACCATTTTAAGAAGATTAAGGTTGAGTGTGGTTTTTCTCTGAAATGACGGAGTTGGGAACAGTGGTGCTAGGGGCTGACCTAGAGCATTTCTTGAATGTCTGCTTCAGGAATAGGAGAGAGTTAGTTGATTGACAGATGAGACCTAGCCATCCATCCCTTCAGCAAGATCCCCAATCCCAGAGCCAGTGCTCTCTGAGAGTGCCTCATGAACTCTGGTCCTTTGTCAAACCTACTGGAAATGATTGCATGCTGGAAGTAGTGCAGTTTCTAGGGTTGTCCCAGAAAGAGTCTGCAGGCAGTAGGCTGCCGTGTCTGAGCAGCAGCCCCACAGAGCTGTCTTCCCACCGTGCCCTCACCATGCCACCTCCTTTCCTCATGTTTTCTCATTCCTGCTCTTTACAGCTATCCCACAGTTTGTGTTCCAATAGTTACCATTCCTGGCTGATGAGTAAGATGCTCAACCCAGCCATTGGACACTGGTCACCTCTTCCCATCCTCCCAGCTCAGTCCAGGGATGTTTCCTGTCTGTCTGAAGAGAAGAGTGAGTGGTGCTGTGCTGGAATGTTAACCAGTACTCCTAGGATTCTTTCATCCTCTTGTTTAGTAGCCAGGGAGAAGGGTGAAGCTTTGAGGTCTTTTTGTGCCTTTTTTTGTAGGTGGATGGTCTGGGCCACACTAGAACAGAAAAATAAACATGAGCAGAGGGGAAAAAAATGTACTATGACCTTTACCACCCCAGCTGTTAAATAAGTTAACAGGCACATGCTTGTCTGGGAGGCTTTGAAGGTCATGACCCCATAGGATTAGAAGAGTGGGCTACCACACTGATCCTCATTGATGTGTGCAGATCCTCCTGTTTTACCCGTGTTGCCTAGACCATACAAATGTGGCCTCTGTTCACCTCAGTACCTCTCCCTTCCTGGGGCAGGATTCTTAGATACTCTGTGATCCGAACTCTGTCCTGTTACTGCAGGAAGTACTAAGACACTGTACATTAGACAGCTTTCAAGCTAGCAGGCAGTAGGCGGCCATTCATTAGTCTCACTACCAGATCACCCAGGAGACAAGAGATGAGGTGTGCACAGCTGTGGCACCAGCAGCATGACAGCAGACCTTCAGGATTTGCCCATGACAAGTAGGGCACTTGAAAGGCTGGGAGCACATCTGAACAGTGGCAGAACTAGAGAGATCCAGTCCATCCTTGCCCTGGGAATGTAGGGGGAGCAGCAGTTCTTGGCCTTCCCTTAACAGGCTCTTCTACTTCCAAGCAAAGAGAAGTTGACTCATTGGGTCAGTCCATACTCAGCCACACCTGTCACACTGTCCACTTTCACTCTGATCGACCAGCCTCAGGGACACATCAGTGTCCTTGGAACCCGTGGCCTCTGACTATGAAGGGAGATACTGGCGGTTGGCATGTCACCTGCCAGGACTACGGATCTGTTCTGTGATGGGAATTGGTAGAATTTCTAAGGATGGGGTGTCCCCACCCCAAGTATTGAAGTCGCCATTAAGCACAACTGAATAGCGCTTACCTCTGAAGTTACGGCTATAGGGAAAGGAGAGAGCTCAGGTCTAACCAGATGTCAGCCATTTCCTTTGCCGTCTTTGAGTTTCCAGCTGTAACAGCCTCCTTCCCTCCGTTAGTGCCTCTCTTTTTTTCTGTCCTGCTGTCCTGTCCAGCTTTTCTCTCTGTTCATCTAGATGTACCTCATCACCTGTTAAAGCAGATTGCCTGCCTGCCTGCTGCCCTTACTGTAAGAGCTGACTGAGGGGGGAGGTGCAGTGGAAAGATGTGTAGCTTTGCCTTACTCGAGCCTGAAGAGCTCAGAAACTCATGCTGTGAATCCCGAACTTTGTGCTCCTCCAAGAGCTGTGAAAATCATGACTTTTTTTTTCTCACAATTTTGCCTGAAAGGGTCTTCTGTGAGGGCTCCAGAGCCAACCTGAGGTCAATTTTAGATCCCACTCTGTGGGCATCCTTCCCTGGGGTATATCCCCTGCCCCCCAGGCTTAGAGCAGCAGCAAGCCTGCGGGACTGTGGCAGCAGGTCCAGGGCTGCAGTGCAGCCAAGAGGACATGGCCCTTGACCTCCCAGGCTGGGGCCCCACCTGCTCTGTGTCGTGTGCATTAAGATCTGTGCAAGACCAACTTGTAGGTTGTGATACTTTCCTCCTGGCACCTGAGGGGAGGGGAGTGTGCAGTTGGTGCTTTCTTTGATCCCCTTGTTTTATTTCTATAGCTTTTCCCTTGGTATCATGAAAAGGGCCTTTGTAATGACCACACAATAGGTGGCTGTATCCAAAGCATAAATAATTGGCCAGAGGTATGGAATGTCCTCACCTGGACTCCTGTCAAGGAGAGGGCTGCTTTCCTGAACTGAACTTCTATATAGAACTGGCTAGGGAGACTTAGTTTTGTTCAAGTCACAATTAATAGTCCCTTTTAGCACACATTGAGCAGCGAGGCTTTCTTGATTGTGAAGCTGGGGTCCTCGTGTGGCAACCGTCCAGCACAGCATGCTGAGATTCAGGCTTGTTCTGTCTTTACGAGACTGACTGTCTGGTGTTGAACTGGGTTTGAATTCTCAGCAAGAGGCCCCCTTGAGCTGGTATCTGGGCCAGTAAGTTGCTGTCCCCAGTGTTCCTATATTATCATGGCTAATAGTTCAGTGAAATGTGTCCATCTTTGGTAATGTCGGTATACATGATGCCCCTACAGTTCCTTTTCTGTTTGATAGTTTGTGACTCTAAATGCCCACTGTTACATGAATTAATTTATGAAAATAAATTTTTCTTGAAAACCTTTCAGATAATTGTCAAGGCTATTTTGTTCTTAGGGTTTAATAGTAGATTAAAATTTTGTCAGTAATGATCCAAGGGTTAGGTTTTTGTTGTTTTTAAGTTGACATTCCAGAGCCTTGTATCAAGCATTGTCCATTCCAGAATGGTCACCCTTTCCCAAAACCTACCCCCTGTTTGGCACATGTCCAGAGTTCCACCTTTGGGTAGCCTCCAGAGGCTCGCAGAGCTTGGTGAAGCTGTCAGTGGTGGCCAGTCATCCCTTTCCCTAGGGTACCTAGGGACAGTCTGTTGCAGCAGTGTCATATCCAGTTAAATTAAATCACTGGTGAAGTATTTTGATTGTGATTTTTGGGATAGGAGTGTGTTGTTTGAGACAGGATCTTACTATGTAGCCTCACATACCATAAGAGGTCCATTTAGTGTTCTGTCCATCTTCTCACAGCCTAGCCTGACCCAGAACTCAAGATCTTCCTACATCAGTCTGTTGGGATTACAGGCAAACTGCAGTGGGCTAGGTGTGGAGATTTGGGCCCGTACTCCTAGCACCGGGGAGCATAAGGCAAGAGGATGGCCACAAGCGCAAGGCCAGTCTGGACAATAGAGCGAGGCCCTATCTCAGAAAACAAAACCAAATGAGTACTGCAACTCACTTTCTCATATGACAGAGGAGCCAGTGAAATGTTCATATGTGAGGACTGTCTCTGAAGTATAAATCTAGCAGGCTCCATTCATGTAGTTTTGAAACTGTCCCTTCTCCTCACCTGTCTTCCTAGTTGAGTGACTCGAACAGTTTGTGACAGTGCAGTGAAAGCGTCCTTTTCTTCTCACCACGCAAAAGCAGTGCCTCGATTTCCTTTTGGGCTCTGAGCTTGAGCACAAGGAACTCCATCCACGCCATGTTTCCTGCTTGAGAAATGTCCGATGGCTGTGCTGCTGTGTGTCAAAGAGCACTTACCCACACACAGCTAATTGACAACTAAGGCATTGCTACTAGACATCTCCCATCCCAGATTCTTGGCATTGGTGACTCCTCCTGAGTGAGAGGGCTAATCCTGATGCAAGATTTCTCCAGATGAGTTTAAATGATGGACTCATTTGTGGAAAACTCATTTGTACAATTCTTCTGGAACTTCTTTCAAGAGATGTTCTAGAAAAGTCCATGTGAACGGGCTTCAGCCTGGGCCCTGGTATTCAGGAGTGGATTAGAAACGCTCCCACCACATCCCTCCCATTCCTGCATGCTTACCTCTGTCACTTCACTCAGATCTCTGCATTCCCAGACCATTGGTCTTGAAAGTGGTCCCCTCCGATTCCATGTCCCCTACCCCCACCCCTCAAGGCTTTTTGTCGTGGCACCACCACCTCCTCGTCTGTGTTAATAACTGTAATATGAACTCTTCAAGATCAGGACCTTTTGTTAGCTCTAGTCCCTCCTGGCCTCTTTGGTATCTAGAACAATGTTTGATATTTACAACTGTTTACCGCCTAAACATTTTGGTCAATAAACTGCATATTACCATAAGATAGTAATGGAGCTGAAAATTCCTGTGGCCTATCAAGGTTACAGCTGTCATGATATAATGCAGTGTATTACTCAGGTCTTGGTGTTGGTGCAAACAAGCCAGTGTGTTGCTACTCGTGTAAAAATGTAGCACAGTTGTGTACAGTACATAATTGATAGTGCTAATAAATGACTTACTGATACATGTAAGTTTTTATTGTACTAGAGTATATTGTTTTTATCTAGTTTTCTTTTTCAGTTTTATTATGTATACAGTGTTCTGCCTAGATGTACACCTGCATGCCAGAAGAGGGCACTAGATCTTATCATACATGGCTGTGAGCCTCCATGTGGGTGCTGGGAGTTGAACTCAGGACCTCTAGAAAAGCAGGCAGTGCTCCCAACCTCTGAGCCATCTCTCCAGCCCCTTTGTTATTGAGAGACAGTCTCACTATGTAGCCCTGGCTTGCCTGAAACGTACTATGTAGTACAGTCTGACCTCAAACTCACAGAGTGTTGTGGGTAAAAGAGCTTACTGGACAACAAGCAGCAGCCTCAGCATCCCATGCTCCGTGTGTTAAGAAGCCACACTAGGTCAGGGGTGTAGTTCCGGTGATACAGCAGTTGCCTTGCGTGTGCAGTGTCTCAGGTTCCGTCTCCAGTTCACCTCCCTCCCTCTAAAAGCAGCCATCCTGAATGACAGACTTGTACCACTGTGGGCATTCACAATGTGACATTCACACAAAGAAATCACCTAAGCAACATCTAAGGACACATTTCTCAGACTGTCCCTGTGCATGATGAGGTGATGGCCCCTCAGAAAAGCTTCATGAATAGATGAGTGGCTTTCCCATGTATGGCTGCTGTATAGACTGGCCCAATTCCATTGCAATGGCTCTTTTAATACTTAAAGATGACAGCCGGGCATTGCTGGCTCACGCCTTTAATCCCAGCACTTAGGAGGCAGAGGCAGGCGGATATCTGTGAGTTTGAGGCCAGCCTGGTCTACAGAATGAGTTCCAGGACAGGCTCCAATGCTACACAATGAAACCCTGTCTTGAAAATACAAAAACAAAAAGAAAAACACATGAAAATGGCTTGATCTCTTCCTCCCTGCCTCCCTCCCTCCTCTCTCTCTCTCTCCCTCCCTCCCTCTCTCTCTCTCTTTCTCTCTCTGTCTCTCTCTCTCCCCCCCCTCTCTCCCTCTCCTCTCTCTCTCATTCCTTGTCATTCCTCGAAGAGCCTGTATAATGGCTGCTCGGGTTCTGATAACACCCAGTGTCTGGCTATATGCAGTTCCAGGAGCAGACACTCGCTGAAGGCCTTCCCCCCTTTGATTGGCTTACTGGAAGTGAGATCAAATTGGAGTCACCTACTTGGGTATACATGTCAGGATGGTAAAGTTGGATGTTTACTTGTGTAGGAATCCTTTTAAAGGTTTCTCCCTGCCTCTTTTACACACACACACACACACTTTTTTTGTTTTCATTTCCTGAGACAATGTCTCACTGTATAGCTGCCTCAGCCACCTGAGTAATGAAGTTTGCAAGTGCATGTCACCATGCCTACCTTAAAACAATACTGCTTCCTTTTTTTAAAAATTTTAATATTTTAAACTATGTGTATGTATGTAGGGGATTGGGGGGTATATGCACATGAATGCAGTACCTGTAGAGGCCAGAGGTACCAGATAGGAAGCTTGAGTTACAGGTAGTTGTGAGATGCCTGACATGGGTGCTGGGAATCGAACTCGGAAATTCTCATGCGTCTGCCTCCTGAGTGTTGGGATTAAAGGCATGTGCCACCACTGCCCAGCCAGACCTGGTCTTTCTATGTCTCTTTGACTTCTCAGGCCCCATGAGTTCAATGGGCCTCTTCTGTCACATGTTGTCACCATGATGAACTATGCGTGCCACCATAGGTTCAAAGCAATGGCCAACTCGAAACCTCTTCAAGTCAAAGTAAGCGTCTCCTCTTACTGTCCTTGATACTTCGTCATCATGATGGGAAGCTGACAAATACAGTATTTTACTTTTGAGGTTTTCCTGGGTTGGTATGCATCTGTCTGATTTCTTTTACAGCTTTGGAGTAAGCAATCATAGAAATGTGATTGGAGGACTGAGACGACTCAGTGGGTAAAGTGCATGCAGGCAACCTCAGTTCCTGAGTTCAGATCCCCAGCACCTGCAAAAGAGCCAGGGGCAGCAGCATCAATCTGCCCATCACCACTGGAAAAGTTGAGACAGGCAGGACTTGAAGGTTCACTTGCTAGTCAGTCTAGCCAAAATAGGGGGCTCCAGGTTCAATGAGAGACCCTAGCTAAAAAAATATGGTGGATAAGTGAAAGATATTGGTCATTGACCTCTGGCCTCTACACATACACAGGAGGTGTCTACTCACATGCCTACACTACAAACGCACACACAAGCTTGAAATTTGCTTGGAGAATGTCTTCTCTGATAGGAATTCAGAGTCAGTTATTGTATACAGAAAGAATGCAGGTTGAGTAGTCAGGTTGTGGTGGTGCATGCCTTTAGCCCTAGCACTTAGGAGGCAGAGGCAGGTGGATCTCTGAGCAAGTTCTAGGACACCCAGGACTACACAGAGAAACCTTGTCTTTAAAAACATGATGGCCAAGCAGGCAAGTAGCACCCCTCTGTGGGGACACCAGACCTTGAGCAGAGACCCACTTCCCCATTGGCCTGGGAGTAGGCAGCTGTAAGACAATGTTTACTAAAAACATGTTTACTAAAAACAATACAATGCCCGGGGCAACAAGTTCCTGAAAAGGGCTTGCCCACTGGATCTCGACCTTGTCCAAAAACTAACCGCCTCTTCTGACACACCCAAATCAGTTTGTGGTGTCAGAGCAGAACCAGC
Organism: Mesocricetus auratus; assembly: GCF_017639785.1. Classification (NCBI taxonomy): domain Eukaryota; kingdom Metazoa; phylum Chordata; class Mammalia; order Rodentia; family Cricetidae; genus Mesocricetus; species Mesocricetus auratus. Next base: position 13,033,560 of record NW_024429190.1, on the reverse strand, counting down.
CAGGGGTAGAGAGAGAGCAGAAGCCTCTCTGGAGGAAGGCCTTTCCTGGGAAGTTTTCTTGAGCCTTTTTGGGGCCTGCTTAAAGTTTTCTTTACACCGTTGAACCAGTCTCTGTGTTGTCAATCCCCGACACCCTCCGCACGTTCTCGGATACAGGCTGCGCAGCAGACGCAGCACCCCTCAATGACTTCTGCATCAGTTCCTGCCTCCAGGTTCCTGAACTGTTTGATCTCCTGTCCTGACTTCCTTCAGTGAACCCTGATGGACAGTGAAATAAAAGTGTAAACCAAATAAACCCCTTGCTCCCGAACCTACTTTGGTCATGGTGTTTCATCACAGCAATACAAACTTTTAAGACACACCCTATTTCAAAAAGTAGAAAGTAAAGCCCACAAAGCTAAGCAAAACAAACAGTTGTAACTAATCAGATGGGCAAATGGGATAATTAAAATAGAAACCTGGTCTATCAGAAAAGTGAGAAAGGAGAGAAAAGGGAACGAAGAATAATTTTGTGAAATGGAAGACTCGGGTCATCAATTGTAGTCTAACGATTGGTAATTTGATTAATGATGGACTAAATAAAAAGTAAGTATTGTCAGATTAAATTACAAAATAAGATCCAACAGTATCTTCTTGCAAGATAGATAGCTTACAGCCCAGGGTTTAGCTAGGTGGTAGAAGAGTTGTCTAGAATGCACAAGGCACTGGGTTGTATCCCATAGGGCCTCAAATGTGCTAAGCAGTCTGCCACTGAGCTACATGCCCTGCCTGAAAGAGATGCTTTTTTTTTTAATGCATTGCTGTTTGACCTGCATGTCTTTGTGAGGGAGTCAGATCCACTGGAACTGGAGTTACAGACAGTTGTGAAGTGCCATGTGGGTGCTAGGAATTGAACCCAGGTCTTCTGAGCCATCTCTCCAGTCCATTCATTCTGTCTTAATAGCATTGGAAGTTGTGTGTCACGTAGTGTTCCCTTTTGCCTGAACAGCTTTACTTGCAAATATGCATTTTGAGAAGTTATTAGTCTAGTTCAAGGTCCCTGGCTTCTACTACACCATCAATACTGGACCCTCATAGAGACTCTTAGATATCCTGCTGTTGCCCTGAGTCAAAGGGATCCTGTGGCTATGGATCTGCAGGACTTGCCTCTTTGGGCAAGACAGCAACTCAAAGATGGGGAAGACGTTAGGGTGGGCCAACTCAAAGCCCTGGATCTGGGCCTGGGTGGAAGCTGAGCTGGTCAGTCCACCAGCTCTATGTGTCACTGTGCCTGTGCCCTCCTGCATTTGATAGCAGGTAATGACCAGTGGATCTGGGGCCAGAAGAGATATTGGTGTGTGTGTGTGTGTGTGTGTGTGTGTGTGTGTGTGTGTTTGCACATGTATATGTTTATATATATAAGGAGCATACAGTGGAGGCCAGAGAACAACCCTGGGTGCTGTTCCTTGGAGCTATTTGTTTTATTTTGTTTTTGAGATATGGTATCTACTTGGTTTGTTCACCATGTAGACTCCTTCACTTCTTCTCTTCCTCCCTCCTCCCCTCTCTCTTTCCAAAATACATGTGAAGAAAATTGGCAGAACTAAAAGGGAGATTATTGTTAGATGGAGTGCTTACACAAAGCTCTGGGCTCAACCTACAGCATGCTGTGATGGAAAACAGGGCATGCAGCACACGCCTTCAATCCCAGCACTCAGGAGACAGAAGCAGGCTGATCTCCATGAGTTTGAGACCAGCCTGGTCTACAGAGTGAGTTCCAGGACAGGCTCCAAAGCTATAGAGAAACCCTGACTTGAAAAACAAAACAACCCAAAACAAAGCACATGAACTAAATGCTATATGAATTTTATCTCAATAAAGCCACTGAGAAAGAAAATAAATTATGCATTGTGGGTTACACCTGTAATCCTGGTACTTAGAAGGCTGAGACGTGAGGATCATGAGTTCAAGACTATTCTAAGTTGCATAGTGAATCTCAGGCCAGTCTGGGCTACATATCATGACCCTGACTCTAAAAAGTTGAGAGCTGGAGAGATGGCTGGCTAAGCGTTAAGAGCATGTGTCACGTCTGCTGCGCGGCCTGTGTCCGAGAACGTGCGGAGGGTGTCGGGTATTGAAAACACAGACACTCGTTCAATGATATAAAGAAAACTTTAAACAGGCTCCAAAAAGGTTCAAGAAAAACTTCCTAAGAAAGGCTCCCACCAGAGAAGCTTCTGCTCTCTCCTCTACCCTGGCTGGTTCTGCTCTGCCACCAGAGGTGGATGTGTGTGGGTTTTTGAAGGTGCGGTTAGTCTTTGGACAAGGTCGAGGTCAGGGCGGTTTTCGTGGGAAGGCCTTTCCCAGGAACTTATTGTATCAGTTTTAGTAAACATGTTTTTACTAAACATTGTCTTACAGCTGCCTACTCCCAGGCAGAAGGGGAAGTGGCCAGGAACTTATTGTATCGTTTTTAGTAAACATGTTTTTACTAAACATTGTCTTACAGCTGCCTACTCCCAGGCAGAAGGGGAAGTGGGTCTCTGCTCAAGGTCTGGTGTTCCCACAATTCACCCCTTTTTATTTTCAAATGAGACACTCCTGGCTTAGGTCAAGTAGGGTCACCCTCCCTTTCCCGTCTTTGGGGGACCTTGAACCCCTGTTTTAGGTGGGAGGGGTCTTCCCCACAGGTTGCCCGTCATCAGAGATACCCCAACCTTAAATCATCTGTAACCAACCTTCATGGCTATCGGGATTGCCATGGGCTAAGCTAAGCAATACTTGGTTACGGATCTCTTGTCTCTGGAACAAGGCACGTTTGAGCTTGGCATAAAGCCAGAATGCCTACCGCCACTGCCACCATTTCCAGGACCCCCATTGACATAGCGCCTCTCCATCACCATACCCATCACCAGATCTGGGCCATAACATTCTACCAGCCTTCATCTGTTACAAGGGTAACCCGCATGTGATTTACATTTACAATTTGATAAAGTTTCCAATCGTTTCAAGATCTGCTCAGGAAAGCATTTAGAAAGTGCACTTGCACAGATACATTAGGTACAATCATTGATGTTACACATGTAGCATTACGAAAAATATGAACAATAGTTGTCGCATTAGGACAAGTTGCATTTCTCCAGAAAAATACACTGGCCTAGTCGTGATTCCAGAAATAGGAACCATCAAGTCTGATATTTCAAGTGACCATGTCCTGTTCAAATATTGAAAAGAGGCTTTTGCCACTCATCATAGTCCATACCAATGTCCAAATGCTTTAAATGGGTCCTTTTTTCTCTGTTGGCTTTACGATGAAAACTCATGGGTCCGGAAGGTTGATGCAGCAGGTCTGTTGAGAAACTGGAAATCTTGAACCGACTGTTTTCTTTCTTTCTTGGGCTGTAGATTCGATGACATCAATGGTCAGGAACATTGATTTAGGAGATCTCATTCAAACTGGCTTAGGTAGGCTCCCATGGTCTCAGGTCCAGTTTTTCTCTGCTCCATGCATCTCACTAAATGGTCTGACAGTTGCCGAAGCTTTATTCTTTTCCTGCAAGAAAACACAAACATGCCCTCGACCCCAAATTAGGGTCTTCTCCACTGTCTAGTGCATGGATGTCTCCATTTGACCTGAGCAATGGTTGCTCAAGTTCCATCATGCCAGAATCTGTCTGAAGCTCACTGGCATTCACATTATAAAATTTTTAAATGAGGAGTGTATTATTTGATGAGTCATGTGGGGACTGGGGACATTATTCCCCCTTTTTTATTTTCTAAAAAAAATTTTTTTTGAACTGTTGAAGCTGGACCATAACAGTAGAAGGATTTGTCTACCCTCCTTGGTTGACTATCTAGAATTGGGATTACTACTTAGATTATTTGTAGATGCCCATTAAAAAGGACATATCCATTAAATATTTCCCAAAAACTTCTGAAAATCACTCAAAGATTGTAAACTATACTGTGTCCAAATAACTTTTTATAATTATTTGAAGTCTGTGAGCAGTCTTTCCCAATCTAACCTGTAGAGCTCTCACTAGCTGACAAGGCCTCATTTGCCTCTTAAATTTTTCTGTTAAAACATTAACAGACTGGCTGGATGTTCCTTTTGGCTATATATAAAGCAATCTAGGTAGCTTCTGAACTATTTTTGAAGGGATTTAAGTATCCTTTTAATCATATAAGCAGTTCACACTCACGCATTAACAATCACATTTCATACATACCGGTGTGGCCACACCATACATTCAGAACATACATGCATCTTTCAGTCATCCTTTTTCCCTAGGTCATGATTAGTCTGTTGCAATGAAGCTCCCTTAATTGAAATCTACGTAAAAGAACAACTCCAGCCAATCCTTGAACTAAAAAGGTTAAAAAGTCCTATATGTTTTTATCATTCCTCCATTTGAGCTACAGTCATGGGGTACAGCCGTACCTACTCCTTGTAACTCTGTAGATGCAAGGTGGAGAGGCCAGGCTTTTGGCCAAAAGTTTTTAGAGATGACTCACAAAATAGAACTTAAATATAAACAAAATTTTCCATTCCATATATCTTTGTCTTTTTCTTTTTCTTTTACTTAATACCAGTACCTCCTTTATTAACCGTTACCAATTTTCAATTTACTCACTTTTAATCCATCCTCCAACTGAGGGTGATCTCTCAGGTTCCCCTTTCTTTCCTGACCTTGGTGTCAGGTGAAGGCCTGGAGATTTAATCCAATCCACCCCCCATCTGAGGGCAATCTCTCAGGGTCCCCTTACTTTCCTGACCTTGGTGTCAGGCGAAGGCCTGGAGATTTAATCAGGTACCCCTAGCTTGGTACCCCTTTTTAACACATCCGCATAGCCTTACTGGCCAGCCTTTTAGATCTCTCAGGTTCCCTCAAAAATGACCAAAACCCTTCCTATCCCCTGGGGCCCTGGTCTCCAAAGGGAGGGATGCCACAGGGCAAACCTCTCCCTGTTCTAGTTAACCTAGTTCCCTCCCCGGGCTCCAGCCCCTCCCTTGCGTCATCTGGGGGCCCCTGCTTTTGGACTTGGGTGCCTGGGTGGTGAGGACCACTCCCATTTCTTGCATGAGGTCCCGTCCCCAGAGGTTAATAGGGAGGCCAGGAAAAACATATGGCTGGAAAAGCCCTGTGTGGCCTTCAGAGTCTTGCCACTTTAAGATTCTGAGGCTTTTTTGGGGCACAGCCTGTCCTATTCCCTGGAGGGTCACTGTCCCTTCCTCTTTCGGCCAGGCAGGGGGCCAGAATTTATCTGAGAGGACAGAGAAATCTGCCCCAGAATCTAAGACGCCCCTAAAGGACTTGCCTTCTATCTTTAATGTAAGCTGGGGGCGGTTCTCCATAGTGGCTACCCAAAATGCTGCCGGGCCGGTACTTCCAAAACCTTGGTTGCCCCTTTTCCCTTTAATTTTTCTAGCCTCACAAGGAGCTGTAGGGAGAAGGAGTAACTGAGCAATCCGTTCTCCTGAAGGGATGGCAACAACCCCATTGCCCACTGATGTCATTATTTTAATCTCCCCCTCACTATCCTGGTCTATAACACCGGGGTGTACCTGGATGCCTCGAAGAATAGTACTGGACCGTCCCAAGAGTAGTCCGACCGTGCCTGGGGGCAATGGCCCATGCACCCCAGTAGGGAGGGCCTGGATCCCCATTTCCGGTGTTAGGATTGCCCGGGCAGAGGGAGCGAGGTCCAATCCTGCACTCCCCGAGGTGGCTCTAAGGAGGTCTGAGATATGAAGGGGTTGCTCTGGGGGAGAAAATGAGTCCTGCCACTGCCCAGAGCAGGGGCCATTGCCCTGTACACATTGGTTTTGGGGCCCTGGGGCGGGACCCTCCTCCCGTTTCCCTGATTATTATTAGCAGAAAGGAAATTTCCCTCCCAGTCAGTTTTAGAGTAGCAGTCTTTGGCCCAATGATATCCCCTTCGGCAACGGGGGCATAAACCAGGTCTCTTGAGACCCGTAGTACTATTTTGAGGGCACTCTCTACGGAAGTGTCCCTCCCTGCCGCAGCTGAAACATGTTTTTCTCCCTCCCAGAGTAGGTCTTTCTTTCCCCACTTGGGGCTGAATAGCAGCAGCTAACACTTGGCCCTGGATGAAGTTCCCATCAATGTCCCTACAGATCCGGATATAGTCATTTAGACTTTTATTGCGATAGGGGCGAAGGGCTTCCTTACAATACTTATTTGCGTTTTCAAATGCCATCTGCTTGATGACTGGCATCGCAGGCCCAATGCCCCCAAATATTCTTTCTGCTACCTGACTGAGACGGTCTACGAAGTCTTGAAAAGGTTCGGAAGGTCCTTGAAGGATTTTGGACAGATGATCCCCTCCTTCCTTGGAAGGCAATGCTTTCCAAGCCCCTTGGGCCGCTGCTGCCACTTGGGCATAGACTGCGATGTCATATTGCATTTGTTGCTGAATGGTGGCGTATTGACCACTCCCAGTAAGCATCTCCACGTTTCTCTGGGGCTGTCCGGCCTGTGCATTCCTTTGGGCTGTCTGGCTGCATCTTTCCTGAAACTCACCTCTCCAAATCAAATAATCTCCCCCCGACAGAGCTGCTCTGCAAAGCTGCTGCCAATCGCCAGGTGTCAAATTAAGAGATGCAAAAGATTCCATTAAGGAAAGTGTAAAGGGAGTCTGTGCTCCATAATTTAAAGTTGCCTCTTTAAGTTGTTTTATATCCTTAAAATTTAAAGGGTTATGATGCCGAATGACCTGTCCAGAATTGTTCGGATCTGGAACTTCCATTACTGGGGCCACCACCGGGCAGCATTGGACCCCTCCTGTGGGTCTTCCCTCCAGGTCTGAGAAGGACTGGGTTATCTCATAGGAGGAGTCCCTTTTTTCAGAGTATGGGGAAGGGTTTCTCTCCCTGTCCTGTCTTTCCTTAATTAGAATCTTTTTTAGTTCTTTTTTAAGGGCCGTGATCTCAGCAAGTAACCGTTCCTTTTCAGACTGTGAAGAGTCTGAGTCTGAGCTACTTCCATTTTCTAGGTCTGATAGAGAAGGATATAACCGATTCTGACCGGAGTCCTTCTTTTTGGGTCGCGCCCGGAGATGTCTACCCGTTTTTTTGTTGTTACTAAGAGACTCCTCCTCATCCTCACTAACAATGGAGCCTCTAGTTTCAATCACGGTCTCTTCATCATCACTCTCTGCCCCTGAACTCAAGGAGGCTTGAGTCTCAGTCTCTTGTAACTCTAAAAAAGCCTCTTTTGTGTCCTGAACTACCTGGCGGTGACGAACCTTATCTGTCAAAAGTGCTCCCCTCACTAATCTCCATAAGGAGAATGTCGTAGGGGGCAAGGACTCAGATCCCTCTTTTCGTAAAAGTCTATGAAGATCACTGCGAACCTCCTCCCAATCTGGAATATTTAAGCTTCCCCCAGTAATGAACCATGGACTGGCTCATTCGATCGATTTTAGAAAGCCTTCTAGGGTTTTAGACTTGACTGCAGTCCCATGTTCTTTAAGTAACTTTTTTAGTTGATACTGCAATGATTCTAGCTTCCCGGAACTATTCCCCATAGTTTCTTAACCCCGTCCACTTACCTCGCTTTCACGATCTCAGTGGGACCTCCAATTGTCACGTCTGCTGCGCGGCCTGTGTCCGAGAACGTGCGGAGGGTGTCGGGTATTGAAAACACAGACACTCGTTCAATGATATAAAGAAAACTTTAAACAGGCTCCAAAAAGGTTCAAGAAAAACTTCCTAAGAAAGGCTCCCACCAGAGAAGCTTCTGCTCTCTCCTCTACCCTGGCTGGTTCTGCTCTGCCACCAGAGGTGGATGTGTGTGGGTTTTTGAAGGTGCGGTTAGTCTTTGGACAAGGTCGAGGTCAGGGCGGTTTTCGTGGGAAGGCCTTTCCCAGGAACTTATTGTATCAGTTTTAGTAAACATGTTTTTACTAAACATTGTCTTACAGCTGCCTACTCCCAGGCAGAAGGGGAAGTGGCCAGGAACTTATTGTATCGTTTTTAGTAAACATGTTTTTACTAAACATTGTCTTACAGCTGCCTACTCTCAGGCAGAAGGGGAAGTGGGTCTCTGCTCAAGGTCTGGTGTTCCCACAAGCATGTACTGTTCTTCCAGAAGACCTGAGTTTGATTCCTAGCACCCATGTCAGGTAGCTCATATGTAACTCCAGTTCTGGGGGGGATAAAACTTCTCTGGCCTCGGTAGGCACCTGCATGCATGTGACATACCTATACACAGACCAGACACATAATTTCAAATATTAAAAGAATAAATCTTTAAAAAGTAATTAGGGCCTGGAGAGATGATTGGTTCAGTGGTTTAGAATACTTGGTGCTCTTACAGAGGGCCCAGGTCCAGCTTCTAGCACCCACAGGATGGTTCACAACCATCCATAACTCCACCTTCAGGGGATCTTCTTACATCTGTGAGCACCATACATGCATGTGGTGCATATACATACATGTAGGCAATATACATAGACACATAAAATAAAATGTAGTTTGCCATACTAATACAATTGAGAAAAAATGACATGCTTAATAGATGCAGAAAAGTAATTTTAATTTTGAAGTTCTGTTATCTTTTTGTTGTTGTTGTTCCCTGTGCTTTTGTTGTTATAGCCAAGAAGTTATTGTCAAATCCAGTATATAAAATTTGGTAGGGGTTACCCTATCAGTGGTGGTGGGTACCTTTAATCCCAGCACTCAGGAGGCAGAGGTAAGCAGATCTCTGTGAGTTCAAGGCCAGCCTTTTCTACAAATCGAGTTCCAGAACATCCAGGACTGTTACACAGAAAAACCCTGTTTATAAAAAAAGATTTTTTTTTAGCAGTTAGAGTGCTCAGTAGTTAAGAGCACTAGCAGCTCTTCAAGAAGACTTGAGTTTAATTTCCAGCACCCACACTAAGCAGCTCAAACTCCGTGTAACTCCAATTACAAGGAATCTAACAATGCCCTCTTCTGGCATCCACTAGCACCAAACACACATTGTTTTTTTGTTTTTTGGTTTTTTTTGGTTTTTTTCGAGACAGGGTTTCTCTGTGGCTTTGGAGGCTGTCCTGGAACTCGCTTGGTAGTCCATGCTGGTCTCGAACTCACAGAGATCCTCCTGCCTCTGCCTCCCGAGTGCTGGGATTAAAGGCGTGCACCACCAACGCCCAGCAAGTAAAAGCTTTTAATTTTTTTATTTTATGTGTTTTTAAGTTTTGCTTTTAAAAAATTATATTTATTATGCATACAGTTTTTTATCTGTGTATATGCTTGTAGCCCAGGACCTCATTATAGATGGTTGTAAGCCACCATGTGATTCCTGGGAATTGAAATCAGGAACTCTGGAAGAACATGTAGTGCTCTTAACCTCTGAGCCATCTCTCCAGCCCAAGTTCTGCTTTTAAAAGCATTTAAGTGGTGTGTTTGTGTGTGCTCGCACATAAATTCACATGGGACAACATTCCAGTGTTAGTGCTTTCATTACATGGGTTCATGGAGATCAAACTCAGGTGGGCACGCCTGATAGCAAGTGCCTTCACCCACTAATCCATCTCACCAGCACTCAGAATAGTTTTAAGTGCAGGTCTTTGATTCCATTTTAGTATAAAGTATCAGTCACATTTATTCTCTCTCATATTTAAATTTTTTAATTTAATTTTTATGTGTATGGGTGTTTTACCTGCACATATGTCACAACTTGCATGCCTGGTGCCCTCAGAGGCCAAAGATGGGTTGGGATCTTCTGGCACTGGGTGCTGGGAATCAAACTGGGTCCTCTGGAAGAGCAACTAGTGCTCTTAACCACTGAGCCATGTCTCCAGCCTTCATTTTTTTCTTTGATTTAATAGTGTTTTTAGTTTTGCTCCTTAAAAAAAAGATGTATATAGTATATTTATTTCATCTTTCCAAAAGAATCGAAAACAATTTCAAGCTGTGTATATTCATTGTACGGTAGTACTGTGTCACATAAGACTTTAAGAAAAAAAAAAAAAGATCTATGTAGCACAGGCCCAGAATCAGGACACTCCCAAGTGCTGGGACTCCAGCGTTATTTTGAAACAATTCCTCACCCCTTTGAATTACAACACTCAATTCCATACCAATAGTATACGTGTGTGTTTCCTTTTTAGACTTTTGAAAACCACAACAAAGGGAGTTGTCTCTCTTCTAATACCAAATCTGTGACTTGTAGGTTCTTTTTAGCGGGTGGTTTTGCTGTAACTGAATTTAAATGACAACACAGAAATAATCTCAAGCACCAATTAGCATATCCTTCTATGTCAATATCTGGTGAAGACTGCTTAGCAGAAGAAAAATTGGGACTTCTGTGTTCGAACTCAAGTTCAACCATTTCCCTAGGGCTTAAAAAAAAAAAAGCTCAGGAAAAAAATAGTTTTCGACGTTATTGTTGTAGAAATCTTGGGTTTCCTATCATACAGCTTGTGAGCTCTTTTCCCATTAATGTTCAATAACAATTGCCCAACCTCGCTGACCTTTTTAAGTAATAATCCAATGGGTGGTTGCGGGTCTCCAAGCAAGTGCTTACAAAAGTGTCAGGTAGCACTGAAAAACCGTTTCCCTCTCACAAGTGAAAAAAACAGAAGCAGGCACCATCTCACCAGGATCCTAGTTTAACAAGCTTTCGGCATTTCTAGCCCTTTGCGCTCTAGAGCCCCAGGCAGCAAGCACAGCAGAGAGGTGAGAATGGAACGGGCCTGTCTCCAGAGGATTCACGCCTTTCTGGACTCCGCGGGCGCTCGCACACAGGTGGCACGCCCACACAGAGCACAGGGCGGCTCAGACTTTTGGGGTGCAGGAGCGGCAAACCCCACCAGCCTCCTGCGCAGGACAACACACGCACCTGGGGGCCCCCCCAGGCGCAGTACGAAGACTTCCGGGCCTAGCCCTTCCCGTTCCTGATTGGTCCGGTGACGACAGGGGCGTGCGTCCGAGAGCGGAAGGGGGCGTGTCCGCCTAGGAGGAGGCGAGATGGCGGCGTCTTTGGGTCGTCCGTGTGTTCGCTCGCTACCTGGAGTCACGCCCTGGCGGAGCAGGTACGGCCTGGCGGGAGGCTGCTGGGGCGGGGGCCAGCCCGGACCGAGCCAGGCTCTGGGGAGAGGAGGAACCATTTATCGTCGCGGGCTCGCCGCGAATAGGTCTGACAGGAATGACACAGAGCCTCCTTTACCTCGGCTCAAGAGCTGGCGCTACAGCCACCGCGTGGACTGTGAAATGAGTTCGGGTGTGGCCTAAAGGCTCTCCTGGTCCTTTCCAGCTAGGTGGAAGTGCTGTCTGCCGGGGAAGCAAAGCTGAACGCCCTTTCTCAGGTGTTCGCGTCCCCGGCAGGGTCGTGTGCTCTGCAAGAGCACAGCGCTGCCGAAAGATTTTCACTTGTGGTTCTAAAGCTTGGAGGCGAAAGGATTAGATTAGGTTATCTGAAAAGTCTGTTGTGGAATTGTGGTCCTTATCCTGTTGACCCCAAACGTCTTTGTTCCTTGAGTTGCTAGGCTGCTACAGGTGGAAGAGACCTGAGGGATCTTGTAAATGCCATTTTTTTTTTGTCTGTTTGACACAGAGTTGCGTTATGTAACACAGGCTGGCCTCGAAATCACAGCAATCTTCCTGTCTCAGCCTCCCAAATGCTTCCCAAATGCCGGGATTATACAAGCATGAGCAGACTGTTTATTTTTTGCGGGGGGGCGGGGGAGTGGGTTCTTAACCTAGGGAGGAAAGAAGAAAGATAGTTCTTTACTTGGCTGAGCCCAGATGTGCATACGTGTGATTGCCGTTGTCCATAGGGCCCTCAAGCTCAAGAATGTCTTAGAACTGCATGGCTGTATAGGTTGTGAGCCACCTGACATGGATGCTGGGAACCGAACTCTGGTCCTCTTTACTGCGGAGCTGTCTCTACAGCCCCACATTGTTCAGTTTGTGTTTGCTTGTTTTTGTTTTTTAATGTGTGTGTATGGACGTTCGCCAGCATGTGTGCCTGTGTACCCATGTTTCTGCCGGGTGAAGAGGTCATTTAATCCACTGGAACGGTAATTATAGGTCATTGTGAGCTGTCATCGGGTGCTGGGAATTGACTGCAGGTCCTCTGGAAAAGCAGCTAGTGCTGTTTATCACTGAGCCATCTCTGCAGCCCTTGCTAAATTTAAGTGATGGTGAAAAGTATGTACCTCACTCACCATTAAAAATGGAAAGGAAAAAAGCCATATATTTTTTTTGTTTTTTTTTTCTTTTGGTTTTTCGAGACAGGGTTTCTCTGTGGCTTTGGAGGCTGTCCTGGAACTCACTTGGTAGTCCAGGCTGGTCTTGAACTCATAGAGATCCGCCTGCCTCTGCCTCCCGAGTGCTGGGATTAAAGGCGTGCGCCACCAACGCCCGGCTGAAAAAAGCCATATTTTAGTGCCAGGTTTAGATAGGCAAGACTGAAATCTGGTGCAAGAGTGGAAAGTGATGAGGATATGTCTATAATAATAGTTATCAATCCCAGCACTCGGGAGGCAGAGGCAGGCGGATCTCTGTGAGTTCGAGGCTGGGCTGGACTGACAGCCTCCAAAACAATACAGAGAAACCCTGTCTCGTAAAACCAAAAAAATAATAATAATAGTTATCATTTGTTATATATTAAGATAGGAACTATATACACAAAAGATAACATTTTTCTAAGTTTTAAGTAAAGTACTATCTAGTTGTAAGAAGTAGATGAAAGCTCCATGTTGGAAGGAAGTTTCCCTTTTTTAAAAAATTAATTTTTATGTGTTGAGGTATTTTGCCTGCAAGTATATCTGTGTACCATGTGCATGCATGGTGACCACAGAAGCGACTGGAGTTACCCAGGATGGTGAGCTATCATGTGGGTGCTGGTAATCAAACCCAGGTCCTCTGGAAGAACAGCCAGTGCTCCTAAAGCTAGGCCATTTCTCCAGCTCCAAAGTTTTTCAGTAAGTGCATGATGTTTGATTAACAGGAGAGCAACATCTTGGGTTAGAATTTAGTGTCATACATGTTTTCTAAACATATTTGATGAGAGTGGGTAGGGAGGTGATTCATCAGGTAAGCTGACCCAACTTTGGTCCTTAGAAGTCTGGTGGAAAGCTGAATTAAGTAGTAGTACTCATCTGTAATCCCAGCTCACCTATATTGAGATGGAGGTGGAAACAGGAGAACTCTAGGAGCTCAGGGACTAATGCAACAGGACTGTGACTCAACAGAGGTGCAGTCAAGAGCCAGTTCCCAAAAGCTGTCCTCTGAGTTCCACATATGTTCATGGTGTGAACTTGTCCTCTGTCTCTCTCACACATGAGGCTGGTGCTGGTTTGGTGGCTAACACTCATAATCCAAACACTTGTGAAGTGGAGGCAGGGGGTTCTGAAATTCAAGGCTGTCCTTAGCTATATTGGGAATTATGGGCTAGCCTGGGTATTTTGAGGATATGTCTCAAACATTACTACCCCAATATGCTAAAAGGTTGGTTTGGCTGGAATATATTAGTAGAGACAGAGATTAGGAGTTACTCACCAATCTTCTGTCAGTTTCAGATTCGGAAGGAGCTATAGGTTGGGGCTTTGACAGCTGTAGTTTTTACAAGCATTCCAGGTTGTAAGTTCAGACGAGTCTAGACAGTTTAATGTACAAGGGGAATGTTTTACTAAACATTCTAAGACCAGGAAGAATGTGGGATAAAGCTTTCGAGATCCAGTTCAGCTTTAGAGCTCTCTCCTGGCTTTTGAAAGTAGGCGAGAGAAGTGAGGACTACAGTTAAAATGTTAGCACCGTGGTGGTGATATTAAAAACAGGTTATGGGGATGGAGGAGTTGCTCAGTGGCAAAGAACTCTTGCTCTTCCAGAAGATCAGGGTTACATTCATAGAGCACACATGGTCACTCACAGCCATCTGTAACTCCAATTCCAGGGCATCAGAAAGCTCTTCTGGCCTCCATGGGCACTGCATATACATGGTGCACAGCCATGCACACGGCAAAATGCCTTCTCTAAGCAAAGTGTGTTGTTCACCTGGGTTGTCCTTAAACTTTTGTGGAAATAAAATTAAAGTAAAACCTTTTTTGTTTTTTCTTTTTTGAGACAGGGTTTCTCTGTGAAATAGTCCTGGCTGTCCTGGGACTCACTCTGTAGACCTGGCTGGCCTCATTCGCAGAGAGCCACCTGCCTTTGCCTCCCAAATGCTGGTACTAAAGGCAAGCGACATTACTGCCCAGCTAACGAAACTTTTTAAAGTTTTTTGTTTTGTTGTTGTTAATGATGTGGCACCCCCGCCACAAGCAAGTCCAAGGTATCAGGAAAAAAGACAAGACATCCGTCCAGCTGTTTGTACTAAAAGAATGCATATGTTGCCTTTATTGCCAGGAGAGAGAGAGAGAGAGAGAGAGAGAGAGAGAGAGAGAGAGAGAGAGAGAGAGAGAGAGAGAGAGACTGTGTGTGTGTGTGTGTGTGTGTGTGTCTTTTGCAAGAGGTCTCTCTCTTGTAGGAGGGAGCAGCTTCATATACAGGTTTACAGCACAGTGGAAAAACCCCAGGTGGAAGAGAGTGTGTTTTCCTCCTGCTAGATGTTGATGTCAGAGGGTCAAGGCCAGGGCAGGAAGCCAGGATGAGAAAACAGGATGGACTTGTGGACTGACCAGTGACTCACAGAGACCCCAATGGGGGCTGGGGCCCAACAAATGGGGCTGGAGAGATGGCTCAGCCCTTAAGAGCACTTATTACTCTCACAGAGGATCTGGACTGGGTTCCCAGCACCTACCTGCTAACTCCTTCTCTACCTGATGTCCCCTTCTCTCCTTTGTGGGCACTTTACACATGTGGTACGAATACATACAGGCAAAAAACAATATAAAAACATACAACTGGAAACAGACCCCCCCCCCCAGGGCGGACATAGGTAACTGGAAGATGATATAGTTAGCAATAATTGAGTATCACTATTTGTAATAATTGAATTTTTAAAAGATGTCTTGGGCTACAGAGTTACCTCAGTGGTTAAGAACACTGCTTGTGCCAGGTGGTGAAGTGCATACATTTAATCCCAGCACTTGAGAGGCAGAGGCAAGTGGGTCTTTGAGTTCAAGGCAAGCCTGGTCTACAGAGCAAGTTCCAAGATGGTCAGGGCTATACAGAGAAGCTCTGTTTGGAAACCCACCCTCCAAAAACAACCCCCCCCCAAAAAAGACACTGGCTGTTCTTGCAGAGGACCCAGGTTCAATTCCCAGACACACATCAGAGCAGCTCACCATCTCTAATTCCAGTTCCAAGGGATCCATTGCCCACTTTTAAACTATTCAGGAACTATCCATGCAGGTGGTACATGCACATACATGCAGGCAAAACACTCATATGCATAAATAAATCTTAAAGGATGCTTTTTACCTTTTGTACTAGTAACCATATGTAAGTAGGAGGCAGGCCCTGGACTAAGGGTTTTACATAGTTGGCTTAGTGCTAATGAGATGGGATCTGATTTTACAGGTGAGGGAATTGATTGTACAGGATTTGTCCAAAGCCAAGTGCTTAGTCTCATTTTGATTTTAATTTTGTGAAAGAATCTCATTGTATTCCCCAAGCTGGTCCTCCAGCCTCAGCCTTCCAACTTCTGGGATTACATATGTGTGTGTCACCATGCCTGGCTTTAATAGTCTGCTTGATTCATACCCTTGATTCTCTCTGTAGAAGAGACACCTGATTGAGTTTATCTGTTCTTCTCTCTGGGCCTTAGTCTTTTCTTTTCTTTTTCTTTTTCCTTTTTTTTTTTTGTCCTTTTTTTCTTTTCAAAACATTTAATGTTTATGGTGTTTTTGCCTGCTGTGCACCACATGCCTGGTACCCATGGAGTCCAGAAGAGGGCCTTGAATCCCTTGACACTGCAGTGAGACAGGCAGTTTTGAACTACCACATGGATACTGGGAATCAAACTCGGGTCCTTTCTTTGGACCATCTATATTCAGCCCTTTAGCAAGGTACAAAAAACTCTACCTTCAAAACACTTCCTAGCCTGCCCATTTCTCATTGTCTGTCACTATCCAAGCCACCCCGTCTAGAACCTGAATGCCTTCAGTACCACTCTTTATTGTTTGACTTTTGGTCCTCTATTTCCTATTTGCCATAGACACAATGGTCTTTTCAAAACATGAACAAGACCAGTCCCTCTGTCTTGCTCCCATCTCAGGCCTGTTTCCCTCTCCTCCTTACTCAGTCTTCTTGCTACTCTGTATGTGCCGTCTCTGTCTTTGGCATTTTCCGTCTGTTCTGCCCACCATGTGGATCACACTCTGTCTTAGGGTTTCTCTTGCTGTGATGAAACACCTCCACCAAAGCCAACTTCCTTATAGATCCCAGGAGTTCCAGCCCAGGGATGGCCCCACCCATAATGAACTGGACCCTCCCCAATCAATCACTAATTAAGAAAATACCCTACAGCTTGGCTGCAGTCTGATCCTTTTTGTTGTGTTTTTAGAGAGGGTTTCTCTTTGTAGCCTTGGCTGTCCTAAAACTAGCTTTGTAGACCAGGCTGGCCTTGAACTCAGAGATCCACCTGCCTGTCTCTGCCTCCCAAATGTTGGAACTAAAGGCATATGCCACCACCACCTGACTAGAAGTTCAATTTCAGTTGTGGACTCCTGTAAAATCAAAAATAAGTTAAATACTTTTATTACTTCAAGAGGGAAGAACCAGGGCACAGTCACAATCTAAATAAAGCAAAACCAAATTCCAACAGCATAAATAACTCAATGTCCAATGTCTGGGATTCACTCACCATCTTCTGGGCTCCAAGGGGCCTGGATCACTTCTCCAGTGCTAAGCCTCAGTTGCTTTCCATGACCCCTTCATACCTTCAAAACCAGTACTAGCTGGATGACTCTTACACTACCAAGTTCGACTGCCCACAAGAGGTGCAACCTCAGCTGCTTCCAGAACACATCTCTGTGTGCTGATCCTATGGAAAACATATCTAGAAGACTTCGCCTCAACTATGCTTGTCTCTTCTGAACAACCGCTAATTTCACTTTTCTAGAAGCAGTCGTCTCCCAACCAAAAATAAGCCCAGGTCCAGATAGCTTCAGTGCATAATTCTACCAGAAATTTAAAGAAGCGCTAATTCCAACATTCCTCAAAGTGTCCCACACAATAGAAGTAGGAAATTTGTTGCCAAACTCTTTACAAGGCTTCAATAACATTGATATAATTACCTTGATACCCAAGCCACACAAAGACACAACTAAGAAAGAGAACTACAGACCAATCTCCCTCATGAACATTGATGCAAAAATACTCAAGAAAATATTAGCAAATTGAATCCAAGAACACATCAGAAAAATCATCCACCACGATCAAGTAGGCTTCATCCCAGGAATGCAGAGATGGTTCAACATATGGAAGTCTATCAATGTAATTCACCATATAAACAAATTGCAAAAGAAAAACCACATGATTATCTCACTTGATGTGGAAAAAGCCTTTGACAAAATTCAACACCCCTTCATGATAAAGGTCCTGGAGAGATCAGGGATAACAGGAACATAATAAAAGCAATATACAGTAACCCAACAGCTAACATCAAACTAAATGGAGAGAAACTCAATGCAGTTCCTCTAAAATCAGGAACAAGATAAGGCTGTCCTCTCCATATCTCTTCAATATTGTACTTGACGTTCTAGCTAGAGCAGTAAGACAAGAAAAGGAGATCAAGGGGATACAAGTTGGACAGGAAGAAATCAAACTTTCACTATTTGCAGATGATATGATAGTTTACATAAGTGACCCGAAAAACTCTATAAAGGAACTCCTACAGCTGATAAACACCTTCAGCAAAGTGACAGGATACAAGGTTAACTCAAAAAAAAAACAAAACAGTAGCCCTATTATATACAGACAATAAATGGGCTGAGAAAGAAATCAGAGAAACATCACCCTTTACAATAGCCCAAACAAGTGAAAGACCTGTATAGCAAGAACTTTAAGTCTTTAAAGAAAGAAGTTGAAGAAGATACCAGAAAATGGAAAGATCTCCCATGCTCTTAGATTGATAGGATTAACATAGTAAGAATGGCAATCTTGCCAAAAGCAATATACAGATTCAACGCAATCCCCACCAAAATACTGGCACAATTTTTTACAGACCTTGAAAGAACAATACTCAACTTTATATGGAAAAACAAAAGACGCAGAATAGCCAAATCAGCCCTGCACAATAAAGCAACTTCCAGAGGCATCACCATCTCTGACTTCAAGCTGTATTATAGAGCTATAGTCCTGAAAATAGCTTGTTATTGGCACAAAATTAGACAGACCAATGGAATGGAATTGAAAACCCTGATACTAACCCACACACCTACAAACACTTGATTTTTGACAAAGAAGCTAAAACTATACAATGGAAAAAAGAAAGCATTTTCAACAAATGGTGCTGGCATAACTGCATATTGGCATGTAGAAGACTGCAGATAGATCTACATCTATCACCTTGCACAAAACTTAAATCCAAACAGATCAAAGACCTCAACATAAATCCAGCCGCACTGAAACTCTTAGAAGAGAAAGTGGAAGGTACCCTTGAACAAATTGGTACAGGAGGCTGCTTCCTGAACATAACACCAGTAGCACAGACACTGAGATTGACAATTAATAAATGGGACCTCCTGAAACTGAGAAGCTTTTGTAAGGCAAAGGACACAGTCAACAAGACAAAAAGGCAGCCCACAGAATGGGAAAAGATATTCACTAACCCCACATCTGACAGAGCTGAAACCTGATACTATCTATAAGATGTTTATAGGACTTCATGACTAAATATTCGTAAGGTAAATAATAGGTACAAATTGAGTTATAAATTCATTTGTTTTTTACAAAAAATATAAGTTTAGATGTTTATAATAGTGCAAGTTACCACTTTAATATTAAAAGGTGCTCCAAATAAGAAAGAAACATTTACTGACAAGGATGTAGTTTCTTTATCTAGATTTCAGGTCAGTGTTTCAGAAACTAAAGCTGGGTATGACGGTCCATGCCTTTAATTGCATAACTCAAGAGGCAGAGGTCAGAGGATCTCTGCAAGTTCAAAACTTGCCTAGTCTAAATAGTGACTTTAGGCTAGTCAGGGATACATCTTGAGGCCCTGCCTCAAGAAAAAAAAAAAGGTTTATATATACATCATATAAGTACTTGGTGCCAGAGGAGGCTAAAAAGACATTTCAGAAACTAGTGTGTTACCTAAATTGAAGTTCAGAGAATTGGAAGATTGATCTTTGATGAAGGAAATATAGTTGCTAGCTAGAAGTCAGTGCTCTGCTTATCAGTGTAATCACCTATCACCACTGGGACATGTTTGGTTTCCCCCGGGAAGTGGCGTTTCTAGATCATGCCACTCAGAAAGAAGAGGTAAATGTTTCTTGGTCCTTTACATCTGCCTACTCTGTCACTGCATCTTTTCTGGCAAAGTAGCAACGAAAGACAGTTAAAACATTGTACACCAGAGCTACCATGTGCACAAACATAAAAGACAGGAAAAGGGAACATTCAAGACCAGCCTGAGCTACATGGTGAGACCTTGTCTCAAAAGAATTCAAAGCCTAGCAGTGGTGACACACACCTTTAATCCTAGCACTTGGGAGGCAGAAGCAGGCAGATCTTTGTGAGTTCAAGGCTACAGAGGTCTACAGAATGAGTTCCAGGACAGCCATGGCTACACAGAGAAACCCTATCTTGAAAAACTAAAACACCACCAATTCAGTGGGGAAAACAGAAGGGGAAGAGGGAGAGAAAGAAAGAAAATATTCTAAACCAGTACAACTAGTGAAACTAGCTCAATGTTGTATGTTGGTGACCACTCTTCCTCTTTCCTCAGTAAAAATACTTAAAGTATTGAATTTTCAGCCCCTGAAAGGCAGGTAGATTCAAGGAGTAGGACTCAGTATATGCAAATCTGTATGCAGCTCTTCTTTCGTGTGCAGAAACACCTGCAGAAAACTGAGGGTTTGAGACCTTGTTTCCCTGATTGTTGTGATGCCATGATTAATAATAATAATTAAAAAACCCGGGGGCTGGAGAGATGGCTCAGAGGTTAAGAGCACTGACTGCTCTTCCAGAGGTCCTGAGTTCAATTCCCAGCAACCACATGGTGGCTTACAACCGTCTACAATTCAATCTGGTGCCCTCTCCTGGCAGAGCACTGTATATGTAATAAATAAATCTTTAAAAAATGAAAAAAAAACCTACAAAGGAAAAAAATATTAAGTTGGTTTAATAAAAACATAAAAAAATAATTTAAAAACCCTTTTGTTGTATAGTGGTTTCAAACTTAGGAAAGTTACTAAAAAATAGTTACTAGAAATCCAAGACTATTACTCAAGATTCTGCAAACCCCATGTTTCTATTCTGTTTTCCTGTATGGATCCTAGTGTCTTCATTTCGAATGAATCTTTGTGTCTGCAGGATAGAGCCTGGCAGACCCTATAATGTAACTGTTTCAGCTTTTCCTTTGAGGACATTTCTTTAATTATGGTGCAGTGGTTAAAGTCAGGAAGCTCAAATTGATACAATATTGTAGGATTTCCAAATTGTATTAATGTTGCCAAACTGGGATTAGAGACCCACACCTGTGATCCCAGCACTCAGGATGGATGTAGGAGGACAAGAAGTTAGTTCAGGGTTATCCTCAGTTACATAATAAGCACATAATTCATGTAGCACGAATAATAAAGACAGAGACAGAGACAAAAAGTAGTCAGCCACTAGCTATTACCTCCACCTCGGACTGTAATGGGACATCCTATCTCCACGAATCCTCAGACTACCCTGAGACTGCCCTGAGCTATACTGCCCTATATTCCTCTCTAATGCTGGAATTGATGACATCATCCCAAGTGGTGGGGTCAAAGGTTTGAGCTCTGCTTCTCTTTTAGACTGATTCACTCTAATGTAGCCCAGGATGGCTTTGAACTCACAGAGATCCATGTAAGGGCAAAACCTTGGCTGCAGGATGAGTTGCCAATTAGTAGGGCTAGAAGAGATGGCTCAACAGTTAAGAGTATGTACATGCTGCTTTTAGAGATAACCCACGTTCAGTTCCCAGCACTTCACTTGCAGCCATCTGTAACCCCATCTCCAGTTGGATCTAACACCTGCTGGCTTCCCCAGGTACCTGTACTCATGTGCACATACTCATATAGACATAGACACAATTTTATTTTATTTACTTTTGTAATGTGTCTTAGAGATTTTTCATTTATGAGCTTGTAATGGGCAGTGCATACTTTTTATTGAGTCATCTACAATGCCTTTTTTTTTTTTTTTTTTTTTTGGTTTTTCGAGACAGGGTTTCTCTGTGGCTTTGGAGGCTGTCCTGGAACTCGCTTGGTAGTCCAGGCTGGTCTCGAACTCACAGAGATCCGCCTGCCTCTGCCTCCCGAGTGCTGGGATTAAAGGTGTGCGCCACCAATGCCTGGCTCTACAATGCATTTCTACATCAGATGAACAAACAGTGTGCCTATTTGGAGTCACTGTAAGTGTCAAATATCACAACAGTCAACATTTCTTCAAAGAAAAATAAGTAGGTCAAATAAGCCAATTCTGCTACTAAGCAGAATGGAAAATTTTATTTTTAATGATTGGTTTTTCTTGGTTGTAGCCCCCCGCCACTATGAATATACTGCCATGCACCATTTTCTGGGGTCCTTACAGAAGCTGCCTCTTGAACCCTTTACCACAGGTAAGGAGCTATTGAAAGTGTTGCCGGCACACCATCTGTTAACTCAATTGGAAGCTAACTGCAAGTTGGAAAAACAGGGTTGTTAGAACTAAATACCTGTGAAGCACTCCTGTGAGTCTTGTCACCTGACGTGTAGTCAGCACTGGAGCCTCAGTAACTGTTGCATTGTCTGAGTAGTACTCTGTTGTCTGACTGCCATTCATTGTTGGATATTTGTTTCTAGCTTTTTCTGCCACAGACAGTCCTATAGTAATACCTCTGTCATTTTCAGGATAACTCTGGGGGCAGAATTCCTGGGTCAGAGGGTCTCTGAAAGCTGGGTATGGTAGTCATACCTATTGTAATGCCAGCCTTCAGTAGGTTGAGCAGGAAGATAATAGGTTTGAAAGCAGCTTGAGCTATCTATTGAGACTATAAAAAGTTCATGTATTTCACACTTTAGTATTTAGGCCAAATTGCTCTTCAGAGAGTCTCTTCCAGTTGAGACTCATGAGTAGAAAGTACTATGGAGTGGCACCTCCCCTCCCCCAGCACAGTGAAATGAGATCTTGGTGGTCTGGTAAGATAGTGTTGTCTTTATTACCCATATATCTTTTTGTTTATTGTATTGAATGCTAGTTCTAATGACCTAATACTGTTCCAGGAATAAAATGAGGTAGTTGATGAGAACAACAGAAAGCCTGCTACAAACATGTAGTTAATGGGGACACTTGTGGCTCTTAATAATTAGTAACCACATGCTGGAACATGCAGGGAGAGCCTCAGCAAGGGACCTCTAGTCTTCAGGAGCAGCCTCTGTGCTCACGGAGCCACAGTTCAAGGGAGAAATGACCATCTCTGCTTACCGACCTCTTGTGCAAAAGTTTAAGAGCCTGTGCTGCTCTTGCAGAGGACCTGGGTTCAGTTCCCAGTGCCCTTGGGCAGCTCACAGTCTGTATGTCTTGATCAGTTTGATTTTCTCTGCCAGTTAAGGAATTAAAAGGAAGGATTTCAAGCAAATAGATAGCAGCAGAGAAGTCTCACAAGCACCACAAACAGAGCCAACAGCAGCTGCAGAAATGATTCACTGGTGGTGAGACGTGTGCATGCAGCAGACTCACAGAGGAAAAAACCCCAAGGCAGTGGAGCAACTGGGGAAGCCACAGTCCAGTCTCCTCTCAAGGGGGGCAGGGCTTTTTAAGTCCTTTAACTGCTTCAAACCAATAAAATTGACAATAAAGAAGCAGCAATCAGAATGCCTCAGAGGAGGATTGATCTAGGGACCATTAGAACACTAGACAGCAATTTGGTGATAGTGTGTACCTGGGGAGCTTGCCATATGAGTGTGGTAGCATCTATAACATGAAAAGTGACACTTTTAGT
This sequence comes from Mesocricetus auratus, assembly GCF_017639785.1. Lineage (NCBI taxonomy): Eukaryota > Metazoa > Chordata > Mammalia > Rodentia > Cricetidae > Mesocricetus > Mesocricetus auratus. Next base: position 13,010,509 of record NW_024429190.1, on the reverse strand, counting down.
AGTACTATAAGTCCTACTGAGAGCATAGTTAGAAAAATAGCTGGGTAGGGTTGGAGAAATGGCTCAGCAGTTAAGAGCACTGACTGCTCTTCCAGAGGACCTGGGTTCAATTCCCACCATGGCAACTAACAACTGCCTGTAACTCCAAGATCTGACACCCTCACACAGACACACATGCAGGCAAAACACCAAAGCACATAAAATAAAAATAAATAAATTATTTTTTAAAATAGTTTGGGCAGTTTTGCCCTTAGGAAGAGAATGGGCAAGAAAGCCACCCAAAGAATCCTTGGCAGACTTGATTTCTCTGCCACCATCATCTACCATACTTATACTGTGGAGCAGGCCATTCATCTCGTTAAAGAGTTCAAGGAGCCTTTCAGCCAATTTAAGTTTAGAAGTCAGCCATTGAGTTTCTTCTACTATAACTTCATGGGAAACATTAAAAGACAAGGCTAATCAGGAAAGTTCCTCGACATCATAATTGACATAAATTTTGGTTAATAAGGTGAGGCAAATTGTGTAGCTGGGACTGTGAACCACATTACTGATATTGCCTTACCAGCAAGCAATGTCTCTGCCTGTGTGCCAGCTGTAATGTCCTGTGGAGGGGACATATGGGTCAAACCTGAGTGAAATCTAGGTTATATTTTTTGAAATCACAACCAGACATCAGCATCTCATTGACATTTTAAAAGAGAAATGTCTTTTTTAAATAGGATCATCCAGCAATGTCCCAGACTCATGGTTTTCATATCTTTAGTTTAGTTTGTTTGTTTTCTAAAATGGGGTTTCTCTGTGTAGCTCTGACTGTCCTGGAATTCAGTCTGTAGGCCAGGCTGACCTCGAGCTGAGGGATTCACCTGTCTCTGCCTCCCGAGTGCAGGGATTAAAAGCTTATACTACCACTGTCTAGCCTGTTTTCATATCTTGACTAATTCCCCAAACCTGTGAGTTTGACACCAGCATATCTGGCAGAGAACATGATTGTTACACACCTGCAGTCTCAGCACTTGGGAGGTAGAGGCAGGAGGAACAGGAGGTTCTTAGCCAGGCATAACTACATGTTGCCTTCTAGGCCAGACTAGATTACAATGAGATCCTGTTTTTTGCCTTTTGTCTTTTATTGTGTTTTGTTTTTTGTTTTCAAGACAGTGTTTCTTTGTGTATCAGCTCTGACTGCCCTGGAACTGATTTGTAGACCAGGCTGGCCTTGAACTCACAGAATTCTTCCTGCCTCTGCCTCCTGAGTGCTGGAATTAAAGACTTGCACATGAGAGTCAGGGACTTTGAAAAATTCAAAGGTTTGTCTGTCTCCACATAGTAACTACTTCCCTAAAAATGTCCTTCCTTCAGGCACCAGGATCAGTAACCAGACGAAGGCAACATTGCTATGGAGCCAGGCCCTAGGTTAGTAGTATAGTTTTAGTACTTTCTCACAGGTTTCTAGTCACCAGACACACTCTTTTCTTTGTAAGAGAGAAGAAAATTAAATTACCAGTCCCATTCTGGAACAGGAGAAGGTAATAGCAGCAGCCTAACAGACACACCTTCCATTCTTTTTGGGTTTAGCCTGATTTCTAACCTTGATGAGTCAGTGTTCCTCAGAACAAATCCTAGACAAGCCCCCAAAGTCATAGAGTCTAGGAGTCTTGATCAAGTTCATTTCTTCTGCCAGTTAAAGAATTAAAAGGCAGGAAAAATCTCAAGCACATGGAGTTGCTTTGGAGGAATCAGACTCTGCAGACAGGATCAGCAGTTGGAGGAGTTCACTGGGGTAAGGACACAAGGGGTGGGTTTTCAAGTCTCTGAAGAGATTTTCTCTTAATTTAGGGTTGCTCAGTTTGAAGAAAGATGATTGGCTGGCCCAGAGCTGTTCTATGTCTTGAGCCAGCCTTGAACTTGTTGAGGTAGTCCATCAGCAGTGGGCCTGCTGAGGGAGACAAAATGACTACAAGCCTACAAAGCCTTTTTTTTTTTTAAGTTTGCCAGGCTTTTCTCTCAAAGTCAGAAGGGTGAGGAAGAAGAAGCTGGCCATCTTGGAAATTTACCACCTTTGTTACCAACCCATGGCCCCTCTCCCTATCTGTCTGCCTACCCTGGAGTCTAACTCCTAGTCACTCACAACCACTTGTAACTCCAGCACCAGGGGATATGACATCTTCTGGACTTGGCTATCAACTGCACTCACATGAACACAAACACACATATAATTACAAGAGAAAAGAAAGAGAAGTGTTGTATCGGGTGTGGTTTCATATGGGTCCAAGGAAAGAAGGAACAGGCACTCTAGGATGAATTTGTAGCCTTTCCAGCTGCAGAGGGGTTGGCCTCTGGTGAACTGACTGACTGTAGCTTTGCAAAGGGCCTCTTTATTGTTTTACAATTCACACTACTAGCAAGTCAATTTCTGTATACCAAAACCTCTTTTCTGAGCTCCACAAAGATGATGCCAATGCAAATTACTGGTTACTGGGACATCAGTTTGCTGAGTCCTCATGTAATCAAGTTTTACATTGGCTTTGAAACTCTCAGATAAGATTTACATACTTCAAACAGAAGGTACCAGACACAAAAGGTAGCAATTGAAAAAGGCAGAGCAAAGCCAGGTCATAACACTCAGGAATCTAACCAGCTGTGGCAGTGATCTCACCTTTGGCAGGAAGAGACAGGGGATCTCTGTGAGTTCGAAGCCAGGGTGTTCTACAGAGTGAGTACCAGGACAGTCAGGACTGTTATATAGAGAAACCTTGTCTCTGAAAACAACACAAGAGTAGCTCAGTGGTGCAGCTCTTGCCAAGCATGTTCAAGATCCTAGGTTCAGTCCCCAGTACCACAGAAAAAAGCAACAAAAGAATTACCTAGTTGTGGTGACCAACACATATAATCCCAGCACAGAGGCAGGAACATCAGGCCAGTCTTAGGTACACGTTGAGATTGAGGCTAGGCTCAGCTCCATAAGACCCTGTCTCAAAACAACCAAAACCAAATAACTAAAACCAGCCACTGAAATGAGGTACCGTGGGGCCACCTCTCTCCAGACAGGGTCACGGATCTGCATATATTTAAGGTATACAGTATGATGGCTTTGGTTTGTTTTTTGAGATAGAGCCTTGCTGTGGAGTGTAGGCTGGCCTTGAACACTGTCCCTCGTTCTCTACCCTCCTGGGTGCTGGGATTATAGGAGTGTACCACTTGGTTGGCCAGCAGGGTGGAGTGTTGAAGCACTTGAGATACACAGTAAAGTGATATAATTAGCAAATTAATGAAATTATCATCTCGCATAACTTCCTTTGTTACTGTTATTATTGGTAAAAAGTACTCTTTTGGCAAGTTATTAATATACAGTATTGTTAACAATAACCTTCATGTTACACATTAGGCATTCTGACTTATTTTTTAAAATAATTTGTTTTTATTTTATGTGCATTGGTGTTTTTCCTGCATGTATGTCTGTGTGAGAATGCTGGATCCCCTTGAACTGGAGTTACTGACAGTTGGGAGCTGCTATGTGGGTGCTGGGAATTGAACCAGGGTCCTCTGGAAGAGCAGCCAGTGCTTTCCGCTGAGCCACCTCTGCAGCCCCAGCCTTCTGACTTACTGTCCTTCAGAGCTATAACTTTGTGTGCTTTTGCTTTCATCTTCTTACTCTTACTCTAATCACTTTGTTTTTGGGGGTTTTTTTTTGTTTTGTTTTGTTTTGGTTTGGTTTTTTTGTTTTGTTTTGTTTTTTGTTTTTTCAGACAGGGTTTCTCTGTGGTTTTGGAGGCTGCCCTGGAACTAGCTCTTGTTGACCAGGCTGGCCTTGAACTCACAGAGATCCACCTGCCTCTGCCTCTCAAGTGCTGGGATTAAAGGCGTGCGCCACCAGCGCCCAGCCCACAATCTCTTATGTTTTTTATGTTGACCAGTAGTGGGTCTCTATTAATCGATACCTACTGCAAAAAGTAGCTTCTCTGATTTGGGTTGAAAGTTGCACTAATAATCTATGATTATAAAAATAAGTATTTAAGGGGCAGTTTAATACATGTTCATTTAGCAGAATAATAGAAGATGTTCTCCTAGGGTCTATGACCTGTCCAGCTTAGGTTCATGGTGCAGTTAACAGTACCAGTTTTGCCTTCTATAGTAGCCTTAAAGCCAACCAGGCCGGGCGGTGGTGGCGCACGCCTTTAATCCCAGCACTCGGGAGGCAGAGGCAGGCGGATCTCTGTGAGTTCGAGGCCAGGCTGGATCGACAGCCTCCAAAACAATACAGAGAAACCCTGTCTCGTAAAACCAAAAAAAAAAAAAAAAGCCAACCAGAAAATAGTTGGTTACCCCTCTGGCATTCACGCCACTATTGTACCAGTGGGCATGCCATTATTATAGTTTGTAGAATTCACATGTAGATAAAACTATTGGTTACTTTTCTTCCCTGGTAGCCTGCATAGTTTCTTCCAACACTATAAAAATTAGCCAATAGGGATGAAACTTCCAGGGCAGTACTAGCTTTATTTCTTCATATTTTGTGACTCAAGTGTGTGGTGTCTTCAGCAATGTGACTTTTTTGTTTTGTTTGCTTTTTTTGAGATAGGCTTTCATTATGTACCCCTGGCTGGTCTGGAACTCACTATGTAGACTAGGCTGACTTCAAATTCACAGATATCTGCCTGCCCCTGGTGTGTGCCAATGTGGTATTAATGTCAAGTTCCAGAGGGTAACCCAGAACAATGGCAATGTAATATTTTGGCAGGGTGCAGGGCATGAGGGGGTGAGGGGGGTGAGGGGGTGGTGGTGAGTTCCACTAACCAAATCACAAAAAAGTAAGTACCCCATACTTAGCAGTGGGCTTTTTATTTGATAGTCCATGTTATCTGAGAAAGGCATCATTTTTTGTGTGTGTCCTGTTGTATGCCCCTCCCCCAAATATTTAACTCTTTGAGACAGGATCTTGAAAGCCCAGGCTGGCCTTGAATTAATGATCTTCCTGCTTTAGTTTCTGGAATGCTGGGGTTATAGGTGTGCATCACCAACCTAGAACTTGTTTATGAATTTATCAGTTCATGGACATTTGGGTTGTTTCTGTTCCCTGTTTGTAAACTGTGCTGCCATTGGCCAATGAGAAGTAACCTTTTTTTTTCTTTATTTTTTTTATTTTTATTTTTATTGTTTGGTTTTTCGAGACAGGGTTTCTCTGTATTGTTTTGGAGGCTGTCGGTCCAGCCCAGCCTCGAACTCACAGAGATCCGCCTGCCACTGCCTCCCGAGTGCTGGGATTAAAGGCGTGGGCCACCACCGCCCGGCACTTTTTTGCTTTTAATTATCTTTTTTTCCTTTTTATTTAAATTAGAATCAATCTTATTTTGTATATCAATCCCAGTTCTTTCTCCCTCCCATTCTCCCATGCTCCCCACTGACCTCCATCCCATCCATCTTCTGCTCCATAGAAAGAGTGAGACCTTCTATGGAGGATCATCAAAGTCTGTCACATCATTTGTTGCAGGGCCTAGGCTCTCCCCCATGTGTCTGGTCTGAGAGAGTATCCCTTTATGGGGAATGGGCTCCCAATGCCCATTCATACACTAGGTATAAATGCTGTTCCATTACTTACTTATTTAAGATTTATTTTCATTTTATGTACATTGGTCTCTCACTTGCATGTGTGTCTGTGTGCCTGTGTGAAGGTGTCATATCCCCTGTAACTAAAGTTACGAACGGCTGTGAACTGCAATGTGGGTCCTGGGAATTGAACCTGGGTCCTCTGGAAGAGCAGCCAGTTCTCTCGACTGCTCAGCCATCTCTCCAGCCCCAGGGATAAGTTTAAATCACCTAAGTTTTAGTGCTTTCGGACATATTACTTGTTGGGCTCTGTGGCAACCGGCTGGTTTTGGTTTTTGATCATTGTGAGGATCAGTCTTAAATTTTGTATAAAATTTTGAGGAACTGCCAAACTGGATTTCAAAGTAGGTGCCCCCTTTACATTTACATTGTAATTTCTCTGCCCTTTCAGACACTTATATTTCCTTGACCAATGATCTCATCTTGATTTGCCGAGACTGTTACAAAATGCCAAAACCGTGTGGCTTGTAGAAGGTAGACACTGAGGGCGGTGAGCAGTGTCCCCTGCAGGCCTGTTGCCTAGCTGTCTGTTAAAGTGCATGTTTACAGCTGCCTCAGTTTATAAGACCCCAGTCCTGCTGGACTCCGAAGCTCTCTGACAACCCACCTTTGCTTGATGACCTCTGTCTCCCTGTCTCCCAGGGGGTTCAGTTTAGGACTTTGAGGAGTCTCAATTCAATCCATAACAAATGCCACTCATCGCCGGGCGTTGGTGGCGCACGCCTTTAATCCCAACACTCGGGAGGCAGAGGCAGGTGGATCTCTGTGAGTTCGAGGCCAGCCTGGTCTACAAGAGCTAGTTCCAGGACAGCCTCCAAAGCCACAGAGAAACCCTGTCTCGAAAAAACCAAAAAAAAAAAAAAAAAAAACAAATGCCACACATCTTTTCCTGTGTTTATTGGCCATTTGCTTGTCTTCTCTAAGTGAATTTTAAATATTTTGTTGTGACAGGGCCTTACTATGTATGTACCCTAGCCATCCTGCCTCACCTTTCTTAGTGCTGGACTCAGTCATCATGCCTAACTAGGTTTTTGTTTGTTTGTTTGTTTGTTTGGGTTTTTTTGTTTTTTTGTTTTCTTTTTTTTTTTGTAGTTTAAGACAGGGTTTCTCTCTTGTAGACCAGACTGGCCCTTAACTCATAGGGATCTGCCTGCCTCTGCCTACTGAGTGCTATAATTAAAGGAGTGAACCACCGCACCCCCCTTAGTTTAAATCTTCCATGTTTTTGATTTATTTTAACCACTGAACTATCTTTCCAGCACCCCCCCTTTAAAATTTTTTTTTTATTTTATTGGTGTTTTGCCTATATGTATGTCTGTGTGAGCGTGTCTGATCTGGAGTTACAGACAGTTATAAGCTGCACCTCCCCAGTCCAGTCACTTTCACTGAGGATTTCCTTCTGACTTTGTGGTACTCATTTCTACTTCAGTCTCCCACGCTTAGAATCTGTTTTGTTTTGTTTTGTTACAGGTGCCAGAAAAATCCATACTGCTCCTGTCCGATCCTTGTTCCTGCTGCGCCCTGTGCCCATCCTGTTGGCAACGGGCGGTGGGTATGCGGGTTACCGGCAGTATGAGAAGTACAGGAATCAGAAGCTTGAGAAGCTGGGATTGGAGATTCCACCCAAACTCGCTAGTCACTGGGAGGTAGGACTGAGTGAGCGTGACCTGTCCTCAGCTCAAACAGCTGTCACTTTCTAAATTGCCCCCGTTGAAATTGTCTGAGCAAATCACATCCGCTATCCTGGGGCTCATGTCTCTGGTGGATTTTGAACTACTGTTGGAGTTATACCTTTGATATCCTGGCAAGCTTGTATTCTGTCCAGAGATCTGGCCTGCACCTGAACAGAAAGTGCTTGCTGTTGAAATCATTTCTTGCACTGGAATTGCCACCAGCCATCTTGGCTCTTGTTCTGGGGTGGAGGAGGGTAACATGTTGGCTTTTGTGATATGGATTTATTCTCACCAGGAACCAGACTGTTGTAATCAAATCTCTTTAATAATCAGTAGACATTGTGTAACTATTGACATATGATGTAAAGATGTAATTTTAGGGCCAGAGAAATGTCTCATCAAGAGCAAGCATCTGATGTGCAAGCATGAGGATCTGAGTTCAGGTCTCCAGCCCACAACTAGATGTGGTCATGTGACTTGTAACTTCGCTGCTGTGGGAGGGACACACACAGGATGGCTGGGGCGTGCTCCTCTTAACCTAGGTGGAGCTTCAGTGAGAAACCCTGCTCCAAGGGAACAGGCAGGAAGGCAGTAAAGCAGGACATCTAAGTAGGGTCCACCTCTATCCTCTGTTCAATAGCTGCACATGCATGTCATGTATTAGACTCATACATAATTACAAAAAGCCCCACAAGATCACCTTCTCTTCACCTATGATTTAACAAAATTAAGCCCTGATTCATCAAAGGACCAGTGATTGGTCCTGGACAGATGAAGGTAAGGACTGAGGCTTTGTGGTATTTGGATTTTCTCAGGACTCCCTCCAAATAGTTTATCTTTTACAGCTGAATCCAGTGTAAGACAGTGGCATAGCATCAGCCTGCTCATAGTAGGTCTCTACATACCTACTGTCTGAACTTGGAAATGTCACTGTCTCTCTGGTCCTCTGTTCAATTGTAAAGTGGCAATTTGGGTGGGAAGACACCTGATATTTCTCCACATCCTAAACAGTCTCTATAGCTGATATCTGTTGCCACTGGTATGTGATGAGCTTCCTTTCGGGTAGTTTCTGAAGTTTTTGGGGTTGACCATTTTCTGTCAATGAAATCCAGTGTTAAAGATTGCCTCTGTCCCTTCCCCTCATTCTTTCCCTTCCTCCCTCTCCTTTCTTCCTCCTCTCCTCCCTCTTCCCTTTCCTTCCTCTCCTCCATCCATTCCCTGCATTTCTCTGTGGCACAGACGACTGGACCCAGGTGTCATGGATGCTACAAGTGCTTTGCCACTGAGCTATATTCTAGTCCTGTTTAACTTTACTTTGAGCCAGAGTCTTACTAAGTTACTTAGACTTGCCTCAAACTTGTCATTTTCATACCTCATTCCCTACAATCACTGCTTTTAAAAGGTGTGCACCATGATTATTACATGATTGTTGTAAAATCATGGGTCAGGTAACTTGAAGGATCCATGCCTAGACAAGACACTGATGTGGGATGACCTGTGCAGTCTGAGATCTCAAACGCCTGTAGTTTAAACTGTGGGACTTAGGTAGCCATCCCTAACTTGGGTAACATGGCTACAACTCCCAGGTTTTCAAGTAAGATGCCAGCATTTCATTTCATAGAAAGTAGTTTGCACTGGGTTAACACTAGAGTATTCATGAGTAGCAGTAGGATGAGGAAAGACATGCATCATCAGCACTTCTTATCCCTGGTCCCTACCTAAACTATAATTGCAAATGAAAGAGATTTTCCCAATTAGTTATTGTGAAACTTTAAAATAATATAATGAATTCGGGGAGCTGAGGAGGTGGCTTCATAGGTAAGTGTTCACTATGCAAGGATGAAGACCTGAGTATAAATTGTTAGCATATAAAAAAGCTGATGGTTGCTGTTACATTGAGCCCCTAAGTCACCAGCACAGCTGAGGGGATAGGAAGATACTGATTTACCAAAAAATAGCACTTTTTGGATCTCCACAAAATAGCTGTGAGTAGCCTTCCTGTACATAAATCATTTCTATTAGCTAATACTTATTAGTGTGCCAGCAGTCAGGCTTTATATGAGTGCTAGGAGTAGCATTACTTGAGAAGGATTAGGAGGTGTAACCTTGTTAGAGGAAGTATGTCATTGTTGGTGGGCTTTGAGGTTTCAAAAGCTTAAGCCAGGCCCAGTGTGTCTTCCTGCTGCCTGTGGATCTGGGTGTAGAACTCTGAAATATTTCTCCAGCATCATGCCTGCCTGCACGCCACCATGCTCCCTGCCACGATGATAATGGACTAAAATCTCTGAAACTGTAAGCCAGCCCAATTAAATGTTTTCTTTTATAAGAGTTCCATCAGTACCTTATTTAATTCTGTTAAGGTTTTACAACAGCTCACTCAAGAAGGGCAAGCATTTTGACAATTTTATGAAGAATTACACGGGCTAAATATGGTAACATGTAATGCCTGTGTTTCCAGCACTAAGGAGGCAGAGGCAAGAAGATTCAAGGCTAGTCTAGACTACGCTCAAGCCAGTCAGGGCTACATAGTCAAACCCTGCAAAAACAAACACTAAATGGATTTTCAGTAGAGAGAACTTATTTCCAGAACTGATCTGAACCAGTAGGCTGTTCTTCCCTGAGGGGGAGGCCCAGGAGATGAAAAGAAATAGAAAAGAGCAGGTTTATTAAGAAACTATATCTTGCCGGGCATTGGTGGCGCACGCCTTTAATCCCAACACTCGGGAGGCAGAGGCAGGTGGATCTCTGTAAGTTTGAGGCCAGCCTGGTCTACAAAGCTAGTTCCAGGACAGCCTCCAAAACAATACAGAGAAACCCTGTTTCGAGAAAAAAAAAAACAAACAAACTATATCTTAGCCAGGTGATGTTGGCGCATGCCTTTAATCCCAGCACTTGGGAGGCAGAAGCAGGTGGACCTCTGATTCAAGGCTGTAGGCTTCAATGGACGAAGCCGTTTCCTCTGCCGAGCCGGAAGCCGAACTCCAGGAAAAGAGACCGAGACTTCCTGTGTGCTGTCTTTTATACCTCCCCTCCCCCCCCCCATGCCCCCTAGCCATGCCCAAAAGTGGGCCTGGCTAGTGACGTAGTTCCGCCTACGTACGTATACGTCTTTACGTCCAGCCGTATACGTCTTTAGTCCTGCCTAAAGTGGGTGTGGTTTGTGGTTAGCGGTGTGGTAAACCGCCCTTTTATTACCTCATCTGTATGCGCCTCTAATAAGTCACATGTTTAATGGCGGCATCAGACTTCCTCCTACAAAGGCCAGCCTGGTCTACAGAGTGAGTTCCAGGACAGCCGGAGCTACACAGAGAAACCCTGTCTTGAAAAAACAGAGAGAATGCATGCACATACAGCTTGTCTTCTAGGCTCAGGCTGTCCCAAACTCATGGCTACTCTGTTTTTTGTTTGTTTTTTTCAAGACAGAGTTTCTCTGTGTAACAGTCCTAGCTGTCCTGGAACTCAATTTGTAGACCAGGCTAACTTCAAACTCACAGAGATCCACCTGCCTCTGCCTTGTAAGCACTGGGATCAAAGGTTGTGCCACTATGCCTGGTGGCTACTCTATTCTTAATGGCTGTCCCTTAATAGTGACATCTCCAAAATGCTGAGATCTTCTGCTGCAGCTGGGCTGCTCTTTTACCAGTAGATTCTCTAGGGGTCTCTGCAGGGACTCCAACCTTATCACACAGTGCCAAGACATGACTGTTCTCCATGATTCCCTCATGCCTTCAAAACCAGTACCTCTTGGGTGAGTTTTAGACTAGGCAGTTCAACAGTTTGCATGTGGTACAACCTTGGCCACTTCTGTGTGCTGACCCTGAGGAAACACTTCCCAGAAGATTTCAATGGTGCTGGTCTCATCTGTCTCAACTGATTCTTCAGTCCCAGTTGGCCAGCATCCATTGTCCCTGTGAAAGAAGATTTTACTTGTGGTGCTGGTCTCTTGTTAATCACTGCTGATTCTTCAGTACTAGTTGACCAGAACCACAGATTCTTAAGTCCTGCAAGAGCTTTTGCTTCTTTCTAATATTACAGAGTTTGAGACCATTGAGGAAAGACCACAGACTCAATACAGATTATAATTAACCAAATATATTGTAACAGCAGGACCACAGTCTCCAAAATCAAATCAGGCATGCTCCACCGAAGCAGGTGGAGGAAAGGTGAACACCACAATTGGCAAATACCACAATTATTCTACTTGTGCAGAATTTACAGCTGTGTGAGAAAATGTCTCACATCCCCTGCCCACAGCAATAAGAGTTTACAGACACCAGGGCATGTGGTTAACTGTTTCACAATAGTTACACAATTCTGGGGAGGAGGTAAGGAGTTTTCAGGAATTTTGGTCAGAGGCCAATGGCTACCAAAGTGGATGGGTAGTTCAAACTGGTGTTTCCTTAGCCATTACATTCCCTACTGATTTAGACCATAACAATCGAATCATTGACTCCTGCAGAGGTACAGGTTGATATCAAACCTGTAGAGCTAATATTTTAACAGAGTTGATTCTTTTAATGTTTGTTAGCAACCAATGTAAAATGTGAGGGTTGGGGTTGAAGAGATGGCTCAGCAGTTAAGAGCACTGACTGCGGCCGGGCGGTGGTGGCACATGCCTTTAATCCCAGCACTCGGGAGGCAGAGGCAGGCAGATCTTTGTGAGTTCGAGGCTGGGCTGGACCGACAGCCTCCAAAACAATACAGAGAAACCCTGTCTCGAAAAAAACAAAAAAAAAAAGAGCACTGACTGCTCTTCCAGAGGACCTGGGTTCAATCCCCAGCACCCACATACAGCTCACAACTGTCTGTAACTCCAGTTCCAGGAGACCCAACATCCATGGCAAAACATTAATGCACGTAAAATAAAATGCTAGGGTTGATTGTAGTAGCAGGGGGCAGTGGGTACAACCAAGGCAGTTAAAAGGATGGTAAGCCATGGGGACAAGAGAAAAGGGACTGGTGCCAATTAGAGGCCTCAGAACACTCCTTTGCTTTTGCATTTACGTTTCTTTGGTCCATGGTTAATGTTTCTTAGATAGTTCCTGCGTAGGTATAAAAATAGCATTTTTTACCTAGGGTCCCACAAAGGCCTTGACCTTCAGTAGAAACAACAAATTTAGTTCATGGCAGTTTTGCAAAACCATTTCAGCCTGGGAATTCACTTCTTTTTCAAGCTGTCGTATGGAATCTTTGAGATGTTGTATATCCTGGTCTACTCCTTAGAGTTTTGAAATTCTGATCTTGAATAATTAAAGCTGATGTTCCCAAAGCAACCATGAGTATGATCCCTGGAGGAGGAGTATATCTACAGAAAGACTGCTATTCTTTCTCCAACAAGCCTCTGGACCTCACAGTTGGAGTGTCCTCTATATGCAAGCAAATGTCTTCTACTCTTCTTTCCAGTATACACATCTACTTGAGGAAGGATATAGACTAATATACACAGATTTCTCTCCCCTTAATTCCCTCCTCCTTGCTATGTATGTAGCAAGGCCAAATGTACAGGCCCACCATGTTCCTAATGGAGCCATAAGCTACACTCTTATATTTTCAGTATACGTGAGTATTATAGGGTTGACCATAAAGGAAAGATAAGCAATTATAAATTGAATAGATTAAAAAGTATCTGTTACATGGAGGTGTCCTAGAGTAAGTTTAGTTTCATCCAGGTCAAAATCCAAACTTTCTGGTGGGGTAGTAGTTGTTGTAATAGAGAAATTGACCTCTATCTCCACATAAAATGGATGCCTAGTGTCTAGGCAAAGCCAGCAATCATTCTTCAGACCAGGGAAGGTATGACTATTCAGTTATCCAGTAATTTTAAGGTCTTAAACTCAGGTACATCATCAGGAGATGAAATTATTATTTTTGTTCATTTATTTTTCGAGACAGGATTTCTCTGTGTAGCCCTGGCTGTCTTAGAATTTGTCTGTAGATCAGGTTGGCCTGAAATTCAGAGATCCGCCTGCCTCTGCCTCCCGAGTACTGGGATTAAAGGTGTGTACCATCACTGCCTGACAAGATGAAATTATTTTATGTCGTATTTGGATTAGGACTGAGGCTGAATCTGTTTAGACCCAGTGTTTCTCAACCTGTGGGTCATGACCCCCTTGGGAATGTTGGAACAGCCATTCTTTACAAGGGTTGCCTAAGACCATTTTAGATGTTTACATTATGATTCATAAAGTAGCAAAATCACAGTTATGAAGTAGCAATGAAAATAATCTTATGGCTTGGGGGGCCATCACAACATAAGGAACTGTATTAAAGGGTTCCAGCATTAGGAAGGCTGAGAACTATGCTCTAGACCCCGTGGTTGAGTTGGAGGTTTGATTTATTACCATAGATGGAATGGTTTGAGGAGGGAGTACAGGGAGGGAGACGTCCTAGTCTTTGGTTGGCAACAAGCTTCTACCTGAACTTGTAGGATGACTTGGTGTGGTGGCATCTTTCATATAGAGATTCCACAGCCCATTTACATAGACGTCCTTTAACGTCAATCTGGAAGCCCTAGGTCCAGCCCTTAAGCCAAGACTGTGTCATTCCCGGTCATGACTCTTAAGAGTAGAGGGGCTACATTTCCCATGGGTACATTTTGGTGGAGGGCTTTCCCACTCAGAAAGGACACCCAATATGCCCTTCTTGGATAAACTCAGTCTCATAGCTTGGGTCAGGATAATCATCTTTTTGCTGATGGCAGTGGTCTGGCCCATCAACTGCACATATATAGATGGAGGATTTTTATCAAATCTATAATTTTACATTGGGGAATTGATTGGTCTCTATATAGTATGTTAGGTGGGAATTGATAACGCTTGAAGAGGTCACATAGACCAAATTTAAACACAGGGTAGGGGTCCCAATATGCCAGGAGGGCCCTGGCACATGGTAATGGCTCACAACCAAAATTCAGTTCCAGAGGATCCGACACCCTCTTCTGAATTCCATGGACACAAGCATGCATATGATACACATACATGCATGCCAAACACATTAAAAAAAACTAAAATAATTTTTTTTGTTTTTCGAGACAGGGTTTCTCTGTATTGTTTTGGAGGCTTGGTTTTTGGTTTTTTTCCCCCTTGCCAGGTTTTGTTCATGAGGATTCTAGGGATCTGAACTGAGGATCCCGAGCTTGTGATGCAATCATCTTACCAACTGAGTCGTCGCTCCATCCTGTGAACAATTTCTATAGGAGACACCTCTGTCCAATATTGATATTTTCCTTATCTTATTTTTCTTTAAATCTGTTTAAAGTGTATTGCATGATGATTATTTTGTCTTAAAATACTGTCTTATACACCTGAGGAAAATAAGTGTGGATGCTTATTTTGGGTCTGATCTTAAAGCTTTTATATAAACGTGGTCTGAGGAGCTGTGGAGGCAGCTTTGCAGAGGCCAGGCCTCAGCCAGGGGAAGCTGGGCTGGTCAAGGACACCCACTTCCCAACTTTTAGCCTCATCTTAGAATTTGTTTAAAATGTCTGATACAAGATTATGGTTTGAGGAAAGGAATAAAAGATGGATTCGTCCATGCATTCTCGAACTATCCAGCTCAAGCAGGGATCAAGACCCAGTGAAGTGCCAGGCACTCCTTCATGCCTCACACCAGGGAGTGCTGTACCACCATGTACACAACTGCAGACAGCACTGGGCATGCCTGGACAGTTTTTAAGTAGTTGTAAATTATGTAGCTGTGTTACTAGTTAGAAGCAGAGTAGTTGTTAAATGAGGCTATGTGTGTGCAGGCAAGGAGGTGCATAAAAAGTGTAGATGAAGCAGGTGTGTGTTTCAGTGGGCAGATAGTGAACCTGGCTGCCGAAAGCCTGCTGACCTGCTCACCTTCTGTGGCAGTACCAGGGTCTGAGCCATTTTCTGGCACTGCTGGTTCTGGCTAGCAGAGGCCTGCTCTGTTCTCAGAACTGTGGGCTCTAGAGGAAGAAGGGCTCTCAGGGTCTCCAGGTGCTAGCCTCGCTGCTTCTGTGAGGGACCATGGCTCTGAGACATGCAGCCACCCTCTAGGTGCTTCAGGCTGTGCTGCCATGTGGCCAGCCCTCCAACTTCTGCTCCAGTTTCACTTCTGTCCCTGCCTCCCTCGGCCGAGGCACAACTCTGTACCATGGGAGAGTGCCATCCTGGTATTGAGTTGCCAGTGTTTGCAAAAGCTGAGACTAAAGATGTGAAATTTAAAAGCAAGGCCAGCCTTTAGTCCTGGAACTCAGGAGGCAGAGGCAGGCAGATTCCTGAGCTCTAGGCCAGGCTGGTCTACAGATTGAGTTCCAGGACAGTCCTGGCTACACAGAGAAACTCTGTCTCACAAAACCAAACAAGATCAGCCTATAATCCAGTATCTCAGGAAGCTGAGGCAGGAGTGTTGCCACAATTTCAGTGGGCTTACTTGGTGAGTCCCAGGCTCACCTGGCTATGAGTGAGACTTTAGCTATCTTGACAGAAATAGAATAGGATGAGATAGTATAAAATAAAATTGAAAAAGCCTTTAATCCCAGTACTCGGGAGGCAGAGGCAGGTGGATCTCTGTGAGTTCGAGGCCGGGCTGGACCTACAGCCTCCAAAACAATACAGAGAAACCCTGTCTCCGAAAAAAAAAAAAAAGACAAAAAAATAATAAAATTGAAAAGAAAAGCAAGGCCCGTCTCCTTGGCTGGTGGGTGATGACTTGGAGGCCTGGCATGCTTTCTGCTGGGCTCAGTCTACCCTAAAGCCAGCCATCTCTCAGTGTTGGTGTAGGGTCCTCAAGTTATGGTGAGGGCTCTGCATGGGCCCACGGGCTTTCTAGAAATTGTATAAGGAGTGAGGAATTGTGTGAGGGATGAAGTTCCTAAGAAACATGTTTGACTAAAAAGGAGGACTTGGGCAGGGCTAGGAGAATCTTGTATGGAGAGAGAGCACTTCATGCTTGCCCCAGGCTTCCTAGCTGTCCATATGGAAAATGAACCTGCCTGTGGCTGCTTGTGCCACTCAGAGATACCAGCTGTAGTCACTGTTTCTCTGGACCCCTGGAGAATAAGAGGTGACTGTGACCACCTACCATCTCTGTCCCTCAGCTACCTTTCATCCCTGACACAGGCGTTATACAGTCTACAGGCAGCAAATGCATGAAATTTACCCAGCTGGGATCTAGCCTGTGCTCTAAGGGACTCCGGATCCCTTGCCTCTTCGGTTGCTGGCAGCTAAGTGGTCTTCGAGCCTGCAGACTCTCCCAGTGGCACTAGGTGGCAGTCTTGAGCCACAAGCTCAGAAGAATAGAGGGAATGGAAATTAGAGGCATGGCCCAAAGGGACTTCTATGTAGTGAACTAAGCTTATGGGTGGGGGTGGGGTACCCCAGAAAGAAATTCATCTGTTAACTGTTGTTTGAAATCCTAAAGGTGTTTCCTTATAGAAAAGACATGTGGTGTCCAGTCCCCCTGGGATCAAACTATGTCTGTTGCTTGCAAAGCAAGTGCTTTCCTAACTGAGCCATTTCCCCAGACTCCAGACAGTCGAGTTCAGTGAAGTCACAAGCTAGTAGTAGTGTCCGCTAGGTGCACAGACCAGGTGAATAGAGGCAGCCTGTGTGCACTCTGCCTCCCCGTTCCCGTGGGTTGCTATGGGTGCACAGACCAGGTGAATAGAGGCAACCTGTGTGCATTCTGCCTCCCCATTCCCGTGGGCTGCTATGGGTGAGGAATATCATGAATGTCTCAGGATAGCCCTCTAGGTGTGTGCTTGCCCCTGCTATAGTACAGGCCTTGAGCTTGTCACATAGCACTTCCTGGACCGTGATCCAGGTGAGGACAGGAGTGTCAGGCTGTGTCTGAACAGTGTCAGTGTTTTTTCAGCATTTGTGACCCACCTGTCTCTCCAGAAGCCTGTCATGGGTATCATCTAGTTCCAAACAATCGTTATTTGGGGAATGAAATTGTATGTAGCCAGAAGGGACTGGAGGTGTACCCTTTACAGTAACCTAGCATGAAAAGACTAATAAACCATCCAAGACCACTCAGCTACCGCTGAGTCGACTGCAGACACAAATGAGGCTTATTTGATAGAATGTTGATTCCCCTGTAATCTTCCAATTTCCTAGCTGGGCCGGCCTGGCATCCTTTAAGTAATAGGTTGGTCTGCTAAATGCAGTCTGGGACCTTCCATTCAGAGGGTAGAAGGACATCCCCCAGGATATCTCCAGCTTGAAGCACTGCATGTTTTCCAGTCTGGGTGAGTGGCCCCTGTTCTCAGCTACTCTAGTTCACCCGCCCACATTGTTCTTCCTGTCTGGGCTTTGTCAGAGGTGTGATGGCCTTGGTGGTAGGAGAGGGTGGGTACAAATGAAGTTGGCAGGGGCAACCTTGTGTTTTCATGATCCAGTGTGGGAGAAAAGGATTTCCATATCTTTAGAACTTCTGGAGTTAGAAAGGGATGCCAGAAGTGACTTTGTGGTCAGCACAGTGGAGAAGCCGGTCTTCATGAAGCAGAGACTGTCTTGCAGGGTTGGTGGAGGGCCATAGTGCAGAAGCCAGCCAGAGGCTGAGGAGTCAGGGTCCCTGAAATCCCAGGAGGCGCCCTCTGGGGAGTGCTGGGCCCTTGTTGCTCTACTGGATGCTGAGTGTCCGAAGCGGTTGGTCTTTTTTTGGTGTTGCTAGAGGGGTCATAATCTTTGGTTCGCTGTTAAGAGACTGACTGGGTGGGGCCAGGGCCCCTGCCGGCCTCTTCCTCTTTTCTCCAGGTTGTAGCCCCTCCTCTTAAAGGGACCTCAGAGCTTCTTGTGCTTGACTGGCGCTCAGAGGGTGTGGTGACTTTAACAGCGTCTGGTGTTGCTCCTCCTGCCCCGCCCTCAGCAGGAACCAGAGCCCCTGCCTGCTCTGAGACTCCAAGGCTTCAGAACCTGGCCAAAGCTGGAGGAGTTGAAGACCCGAGCCCAGGAACTGAGTTGGGACTGTCCTCGTGAGTGAGTAGATAGAAGTCACAAGTGGGACCTGCAGCAGCAGCCAGGCTTTTCAGGGAGCTCTCCCCTCGCCGGCCCCTGAGGCGGGGCACCTGGTGGGAGTTCCTCCTAGCGCTCTGCTGCTCCTTCTAGCTCGCAGCTGGACACTGAGGAATGGACTGTCTTGCTCTCCTGCCCCCCAGGCAGTCAGGCTGCTTGAGCTCACTTCCTCCACATCCTGTAGCTTCTCTAGTCTCCAAAAGGCTGGGCAGGAAGTGACCAAGATGCCGGGAGGTGCGGGTAGTGAAAGCAGGCATGGGGGCGCTGGGCTCCCAGCATGCCTTTCCTCCTGTGCCGCCTGGGCACCCCAGGAAGAGGGAAGCACCCCTATAGACTTAACAACTTCAGAGGGCGGATGCTTGCTGTCTGTGGGCTTGGGTGCCACATACGAGTGTCTGAGAGAAGACATTTTGAGAAACTGAGGAAGACTTGTCTGTCTCTTTCCCCCAACCCCCCCTCAGGCCCTGACTCGATGACACACAGGCTGTCCAGCCCTTTCCTTTGTCCCTCTTCTTGCTAGTAACTTCCAAGAAGAATTGCTGGGTTTGCCCAGGGAGGGTCCATTTTCCTGCCCTCCCCTTCTAAAGTTCTGTCTCCTTCCAGCCTAGAAGTGTAGAGCTTCTTCCCTGGACGCACCTGCCAGGTGGCCCTGCCTCGGAGAAGAAATGGCCTAAGTCCTCCAGGGTGGGAATTTGAGTGGAAAGAGAGCAGTGGGCATACAATCTGGGCATTGGAGGTTTCTTGTTAAGGAAGAGCTTGCTGGAGTCTGCCTGCTTTTCATCTCCTGCCCAAAGCAGAGCCTACCAAGTCAGGAATAGGAAGTGTGCACAAACCCCAGAGCATACCTGTACCATACACCCCACAAGCACATATACCCTGTAACACTCCCACCATACACACACACACACACACACACACACACACTCCTACACACCCCTATAACTGCTAACTGGCCTGGTCCATTTGTTGACTTCAGTTGGAATGTTCCATTCCATTGGGGACCAGGTATCCTTGCCTTCCTCCCAAGCAGTGGTGGATGGAGGAGGACATGGTATGAGCCCCAGAACAGCATGTCCTTGCAGAAGTAACTCCTGTCCCCATGCGCTTGCATCAGCCTAAACTTCCTACTTTAACTAGGCAGAACTAGCTCATATATTTTGGGCTCCCCTTTCACAGCTGCCCCTTTTGCCTTCTCATAGTGTGTTTCCCTTGCTGGAAAAGGAGGGAAGAGTTGGGGAGCCACCGGGTTGAGGTTTAAAAGGTTATTCTGGCCTTGATTTGTAACCCTGTTCTGAGTCTCAAGGGAAGTGGGCAGAGGAGCTTTCCCAGCCCTGTTCGCAGATGAAGAAACGGGGGGGGGGGGGGGGAGCGGCAGGGAGCAGCAATATTTACCAGCTCTCAGGATGGCAGCGATAGGTCAATCGGAATAGTGCTCACCATAGATCCCTCTGAGTTCTCATGGAGCAGGTGACTGGCCCTCAGGCATGTAGCTGTCAAGTCTAGCTTACCAGTCTGAACTAGCCTCTCAGAAGGGACAGGAGGTATCAGTACTCACCTGCCTCAGGGCTTCGGGTCCAAGTGGTAGAGGTCTGTGGAGTGGAAGGATGGGAGCATTGCTGTTGAAGTAGCTCAGCTTTGGTGGTGAGAAGGTCAACTGGCTGAACCTGTCTCTGTCCTTGTTGCTTTTGACTGGATAGGTGTAGAGCTCAGCCTGATTCTTGGGAAAGAGTTAAGTTCATTCTCTTCCCTGGGGACTATGCGGGATCCCTGTGTGATTATTTAGGAAGTGTTGCCACCTGGGAATCCTGTGTATGAGAGAAGATTGGAATAAAGAAAGGCAGGAACACACTGCTCTCACTGTGGGCACTGTGGATGCTTCGGTCTCTTGGAGCAGGCCTTTGTGCCTCTTCAAGGAAGCAGCTTCTTGCGCTGGTCCATTACCTGCCTCACTGCAGACAGGAGCAGCCCAGGCTACCCTGACTTCGTGGACCATCCAGCTTGTCAGGACCCAAACCTGGAAAGGCCTGATTGACCCTTCATAGTGCTATGGAAGAACAAAATGCCTAAGTTGTCAGTTGAGAACCTTTATGTTTTAGCTGAGCTCGATTTGCAAGCTCAGGTGTCCAGAGCTGCCATAGTTAGCATCCTACTTGGTAGGACAGTAAGAAGAAGTTAACAGGCAACCTAGGCTCCTTAGGTCCCCCCATCCCACCATATCATACTTGTTTCCCCATTAATTCTGGGTGTGAGCTCTGTACTGTTTCATAGCCTGAACTTTATAAAACAAGGAAAAAACCTCTGGGAGCCTGATACCAGCTCACATGATGGCACATTACCCCTGAGCCCATTTGCCGGTTTGTCAGGCAGGGTGTGTGCATGCCCTCAGTGTAGAATGAATGGTCAGAGCACACTTACTATTTTGGATGGAAAGTTAAGGAGGCTCATGTAGCCTAAAGCAGAAGCATGGGTGTCCCTGAAACCTGGCCCTGACCCTTAGATGGGTTGAGTGAGCTCCCATGTGTACTGATCCTGGTGCTGCCATCTTTTGAGAGAGGGGTTTAAGGATGTTTAAGGATGCTAGGGTAGACCAATCCTCCACTTCCTCAGTCACAGGGAGAATCTGTACATACCCAGGCCTTCATTGCTTTGTTGTCCCTTCTCCTAGAGGCTACCACCTTACCTGCAATTCATTGGCTTTTGCAGGCAGGTGCCAGGGCTGGCATTTTTACCTCTCTGACTTAGATGATCTTACCAGTGTCACACACAAACCCTGTGTAGATAGAGTTGTCATCATGTGTTGCCTAGCTGATCCTTGCCTGAGTCTGTACTATTTTTGAAGACAGGCTTTCTTTTTGTAGCTTTGTCTGTCCTGAAACTCACTCTGTAGACCAGGCTGGACTTGAACTCAGAGATCTACCTGCCTCTGCCTCCCAAGTGCTGGGATTAAAGGTCTGTGCCACCACCACAGGCTATAGGCAGGAACTCTGGAGGCCAGCCAACATTTCTTCATCTGAAAGTGGTGACAGGTGCCTGACTTCCTTCTCGGGCTGTGATTGAGGCTGGAGAGCAGGTATATAGCTTCCACTTAGGCCGTGTGAGCTCTCGTCTCCATGGGACTTTGGGCTGAGATAGCCACGGTTGCAAAATGCTTGCTCTTTTCTCCCTGTTATCTGTATAGTAGGGAGGCTGTGCGCCAGGGAAGGGCCTGGCCAAAGTGCTTTTTGAAGGAAGAGTGGAAGGTGGGATAGGAAGATTTGGGCTTCAGTGTTGGCTGCTGCTCAACCTGAGATAGCCCAGGTGTTACAGTTTGTGAAGACGCCTGGATTACACAGGGCCAAGAGGGATCATAGCATGTTACAGCGCTCAGGTACACACCATGATGCCTTGCCTGGATGTCCTGGCTGGCTGCCCCCTCTGTCATTCCTCAGATGCTACTTTGTAACCTGAATGGAAAATGGGTCAGGTCCTCTGAGGGAGGGGCCATCAGGCTGGAGCACAGGGCTCAGATTCCCACCTTGTGCTTTTGGAACCCAGTGGCGCCTAGAAGTCGTGACAGTGTCTGGTCACCTCTACTAGGGCTGTTTGGAGCAGACAGTTCCGGGTCATTACCCACCTGCTGCCTTCCAGCAGGGCAGGGAGAATTGCATTTCCAGCTAGCTGGTAGGGACAAGACAGGTGGCCAAACCTGGGAGATAGAGCTGGCCCAGTACAAGGGCTTCTGCCCTGGCAGCAAAGCCTGAGCAGGTAATCTGAACAGGAGGTCCAAGCAGCTGTATGACTGGTACCTGTCTGTCTGCAATAGCTGTGGTCCTCTAACCAGTGCCTGTGAGCCACCAAGAGTGAACAGAGACTAGAAGCCTTGCCAACAGCGACTGGAGCAGTGACCACACAGGAGTTCCTCTGGCGAGGGGGAAGGGGAGGAAAGAGAAAAACAAAGGAGAGTGAGTGAGTGAGCAAGCGAGCGCACTCTTGTGGAGGCTCACAACACCCTCCCTGTGTCTACCCACAATGTGTCAGTCAGAGAAGCCGCACGGACCAGAGCTCCAAGCAGCAGCGAAATGGTGAGATGCTGCCCACCGAGACCTAACCCTACTGTAGCCAGGCACAATCTCAGGAAGGCGATGTGGAGGTGGCAGTAGGGGTCTGGGAGTGAGCCCTCTTGGCTGGAGGGGCCTGGAAAGGGGGTCCTGAGTGCCCTTAGTAGGAGAGTCCACTCAGGTACCTGTGGTTCTGGATGGGAGGAGGGCCCAGTGGGGGAGACAGGAATGGACTTTTGCCCTTAGCAGGGGCACCTAGGCCCCTTCCTCCCACCCTCGGGCATTTTGGGATTGGTCTCTCCTCCTGCAGTGACTTGGGTGGGACAGCCCTCGGGAGAAGAGTGGTTTGTCTTTGCTTGGTCCCTGTCACCGTCCCTTGTGTTTTAAAAACATAGTGGGGTGGAGTGGAAGAGGAGTTCAGGGCAGGTGGTGTGCTGTAGTTTGAGCACCGGGAGCTTAGGCTCAGCTGTCCATTGCCTTCACTGGTGGACTCACTGCCAGCCACTGACCCCGTTATCTGCTGAAATCTCCTTTTGTTCCTTGGTTTGCTCAGCCTCTGGGAGAAAGAGGACTCGGCTTCTCTTGAGAGCAAGCACAACTACAGATGGCAGCCTTTGCTTGTTCAATCAAATGTGGTTTTTTAAGCAAGAGTCTGAATGCCTGGGGACGTTCTCCGAGTGGGTGGCAGTATGGTCTCATGAAGGCTACAGTTGAGGCCTCAGGAGTATTTTCTAGGGACAGGGAACTCAGTTGCATCCATTACAGTAAAAAGGCTTCTATGCCTTTACAAAGCTGGCTGTATAGAAGTCAACTTGTAAAACTGGTGGGGCCATGGGTTATATGTGTAGCCCTAGCAGAGTAGGAAGCGGTTTTTGAAATAGACAGTGGTCCTCCTCCTAACTCTGTGAATGAACTTTAGAGAGCCTGACCCAGAGACACAGGTGGATGGAGCCACAGTTATGTGTTATCATTTAGCAGAAGAGGAAGCAAAAGACCTTGAAGGTTTTCCCAAGTGCCACAATGGTGTGACCCAGCTGGCTGGGCTCATAGCACTTCAGTATTGTGCAGTGCTTCAGTTAGACTCAGTTTTTCTGGCACTTGTTAGAACAGAACCATCCCTGGGTCCCAACCCTCCTTAGCATGAGAGGCTGCAGATACAAGGCAGATTCTCTTACCGTCCCATTCTTTTTTTTTTTTTTTTTTTGGTTTTTACGAGACAGGGTTTCTCTGTATTGTTTTGGAGGCTGTCCAGCCCGGCCTCAAACTCACAGTGATCTGCCCGCCTCTGCCTCCTGAGTGCTGGGATTAAAGGCGTGCGCCACCAACGCCCGGCTACCGTCCCATTCTTGGCCCCCAAGGCCTTTGCTGGGGCTGCTGCTATAGCTGGAGGGTGCTCTACCATATAGGGATCAAGGAGTTGGGCCTCTGTCCTGTTGCTACCTGTTCAGTCAGCTGGCAGGCAGGAGACACTGTGAAATGAGCCCACGGGTCAGGCAGCTAGGTCCCTGACTCAGAACCAGGGTTGGTTGGAATGAACTGGGCACTGCAATGGCTGCTGGAACTCTTTGGCTCCATTGGAGACGCAGCCTGCCTTGCGGGGATGGGGGGGAGGAATGGCAATGGCTGAGGGGCTTGCTCCTCACTTTCTCACAGACTTAGGCATTGACCCAGGCCACGTGTGAACATGTGTCCTGCAGGTTGCACTTCCCCCAGCTGGCCCTACGGCGGAGGCTAGGCCAGCTTAGCTGCATGTCCAGACCTGCTCTGAAACTGCGCTCCTGGCCCCTGACCATCCTCTACTACCTCCTGCCCTTCGGTGCCCTCAGGCCCCTCAGCCGGGTGGGATGGAGGCCTGTGAGCAGGGTAAGTGTGAAATAGGCCTCTTGGCCATGGTCCTCCCTAGACAGGCCTCAAGTTGAGGCACAGGGAAGACAGAGAAAGAAACAAGTTTTCACAAGCAGAAGCAGTGGCTGAACTCTTGGATAAATACGTGTGTTTGATGGTGTTAGAGGGAGCACTGGTTTTGGTCAGTCACAAATGCTGCCACTCTCACAGGCAGAAGCAAGCAGAGAGATGACTGCAAGAAAAATCCAAGAAGAATCTGGATACCGGTGGGCAGTTTAGGGAAGCTGCAGCTAGGCTGGGCCTGTTAGTTCAAATACATGCGTGAGGAGCTCGGGACTGCACAGGCAGCTAGCTAGCATATGCCTAGAGGGCTCTCTTGCTCTCTGCTTCTTGGTCACTGGTAGTCTAGGTAAGCATCACAACAGCCCAAGAGTATACTAGACACTAGAGTGTATATATCCTTGGGCACATGACAGTATTGTTCTGAGCACCGGCCAGGAGACACTAGTATGGGGGAGGAGTGTTCAAAGTTGGTAAAATGGCTTCACTTCTAAGGGAGTTGGTGATCTGCTGGGTTCGGATATGCAGCAATGGCGGCAGAAGCTCCTAGGTTCTGCAGGGCCCTCTGGCCTGACAGTCGGACTGGTGCTTGACTCTTGGGATAACAACGTTTCCAAAGAGAAGTCTTTCTTCTGCCTTTTTGAGAGCCCACGGGCTTGCTCGGGTGGATGTTGCAAGGTGACGTTGCAGCTCTGGGAGTGAGAACACCGTCCTTGCTATGAAGAGGATGCTCTGGACTAAGGCCTGCCCCTTGCTCTTGGGAGCCTCCTGCTGCTTCCCTGAGTAGTGTGGGATGTGGGTGGTGGGCTAGGACAAGGGTAGCATGCCTCCTACCCTCCTGATAGTCTTTCAGGCTTGTACCAGTCCATTTCTGTCCGCCACCTCCCATCCTCAAGAACCAAGACTGTTTAGTCCAGTCTCCACTAGGGCGGCTAGCTGCTCTTTGACCTTTGTATGAAATAGCAAAAGGTGATCCAGGTTGTGTGCATATCCAGCCCTTGTTTGAGTATTTGGTGAGCACAGTCTGGTTCCTTCTGAGAAACAGCCACTTCACAAACCAGCCCGAACACTTGGGTCTTTGTGGTGGCTTTTCTAAGTCTGTCTCTGTCTGTTTCTCTCTTCTCTGGGGTGTGGGAGTGTGACGGCTCTCAGTTTATGACCAACTGAGCCTCCTGTACTATGGCCTGCAGGTGGCCCTGTACAAGTCGGTGCCAACTCGTTTGCTGTCACGTGCCTGGGGTCGCCTGAACCAGGTGGAACTTCCTTACTGGCTGCGGAGGCCAGTCTACAGCCTGTATATCTGGACCTTTGGGGTAAACATGACAGAAGCTGCTGTGGAGGACCTGCACCACTACCGAAACCTCAGCGAGTTCTTCAGGCGCAAGCTGAAGCCTCAGGCACGGCCTGTCTGTGGCTTGCACAGTGTGGTAAGGCCTGGCTGGCCCTTGTCTCTGTTCTTCATTAGGAAATGAGATTCTTGTCTACCTTGAAGCCAGGCTTAGCAGCCCCACATTGGCTGTGGCCCTCTGGCATGCTCCATCATGGCCTAAACTGGGACTTCCTGGGTGCTTGGCAGGTGGTGGAGTTCAGGGAGTACCACATCCCCACCCCCCATGCCTCTCTGTTCCCTCCAGATCAGCCCATCAGATGGCAAGATCCTCACCTTTGGGCAGGTGAAGAATTGTGAGGTAGAGCAGGTAAAAGGCGTAACCTACTCTCTGGAGTCATTCCTGGGCCCTCGAACCTGTACAGAGGACCTGTCCTTCCCTCCAGGTGGGCTATTGCTTAGTTGGGGTCAGAGCTGGGGTAGACAACAGAGGCTAACAGGGCCTAAGGGGCTGGGGAGGCTTTGGGGCAGCAGGCTACTCTGCAGCCAGGAGTCCTCACTGGAGCCATGCGCCAGGTGCTCACTGTGGGACCAATGGCACCTGGAGCTTGTCAGAGCCAGCCCTTCTTTCTGCCCCACCCCACAGCCTCCTCCCGCGACTCCTTCAGGAACCAGCTGGTCACTCGGGAAGGGAATGAGCTCTACCACTGTGTCATCTACCTGGCCCCCGGAGACTACCACTGCTTCCACTCCCCTACTGACTGGACTGTCTCACATCGGCGCCACTTCCCAGGTAGGCCCAGGTCTGGCTGAGGATGAGAGCTGCCTCTGCGGGCATTAGAGGCCCTTGGCCTCTTGACTTGAGAGGATTGGGCTCTAGGCTGGTGTTAAGGTCAGGAGATGGCCACTTGAGGCTGGCTGGCTGTCATATCAGCAAGGGTGCCTGGGGTCCTGCTTAGAATTTGGAACAACACAGCCTATGAGTCCCTTTGGCTTTTAGGCCATGCTGGCATGGACACACCAGGTTCTGAGCAGAAAGTAACTTGTTTTCCTGTCTCCTTAGGTTCCTTGATGTCAGTGAACCCTGGCATGGCCCGATGGATCAAAGAGCTCTTCTGTCACAATGAGCGTGTGGTGCTGAGCGGGGACTGGAAGCACGGGTTCTTCTCGTTGACAGCAGTGGGCGCCACCAATGTGGGCTCCATCCGCATCTACTTTGACCGAGTGAGCAGAACCCACAGGCAGACTTCTTGGATCCCGCCAGGCTGTTTGATGTGCTGTGCAGCCAGATCTTCCGGGGGGCTTATAGTTTTGTGGTGGGGAGGGGTGTTCCACCGCTGGCCAGGCCTGGCTCTACTGAGCAGCTGTTCTGTAGGCACCCGTGCCAGCTCAGTCCCTTACCTCCTGCTCCCCGTTGCCATTCCACCTGCCTGGAGAGGTGAGAGCCCCAACCTGACTCCTGAGACGCTGTTTCTGCCAGGGGCCATGGTCAGAGGCGAAGATGGGACTGTAGAAGGGTGGAACTGGCTTTGATGGTTACGACTGCTGCTGGCGCTGGCCTTGCACCATTTATGCTCTCGTACATCTAGGTCTCAGCAGATATTGGACTGTTGATTGGTAATAGATCTTTGCCTTAGGATGCTACCTCTACTACTTTTCTGAGCTGGGAGGGCTTGAGGACAGGCAACTAGGCTAACTAGCCTTCTCCTTTTTGCCTCCAGGACCTGCACACGAACAGTCCCAGATACAGCAAGGGTTCCTACAATGACTTGAGCTTTGTAACGCATGCCAACAAGGAGGGTGTTCCCATGCGCAAGGGCGAGCACCTGGGTGAATTCAACTTGGGCTCTACTATTGTGCTCATCTTTGAGGCCCCTAAGGACTTCAACTTCAGGCTGAAGGCAGGGCAGAAGATCCGCTTTGGGGAAGCGCTGGGCTCCCTCTAGTTGTCTTGGCTGTGGCTGCCAAGGGATCTTTCCACACAGGAGCATGAGTCTTCAGAGACGCCCCAGGCTGTCCTGGTGAGAGGACTGTGGGACTGACTTGGTAGGACCTGAGCCACTTGTTCCTGCCTGTCCAGAGGTGCAAAGAGGTTTTGGATCTGTCAGAACCTAGTGGGTATGATTTGACCCTACATCTCCTGGCTGAGTATTCTGAGAAAAGTTATACACTACCACACCCTCTAGCCACTCTCCCCAGCTGTCTCAGGGCCTTCTGTCAGCCCTTCTGTTCTTTCTGCCTTAGCATCTTTGTCTCCCCTCACTGTGCACAGGGCGAGGTGCTTCCTTGGCACAGACGGGATCCACCTCTTAGAGCAGGCCACATGGCCTTACAACTGCTTTCTGTTCCCAATTCACCTCTCTGCTTGCTGGAAAAGTAAAATCATTTATGTTGCTGAATGCATTGCCAGTATCTTCTGAGGACAGTGACTAATGATGGAGACTTTTGTAGGTCCCAAGGTCTGACCTTCCAAAGCTGGCTGAGTTCTTTTGCCTAGGGCAAGACCGATTACTGACTTGCCTGGTAGTGTCCAGAGTGAAGGGGCAGGTGAAGGCCCAGCCCTGCAGGAAGTGTAGGGGACGTGCTGCTATTGGTCTATGGGCTGTGTTGGAGGCAGAGGTGTGGTGGTCAGTACCTAGAAAAACCTGTTCCAAGTGGCTGCCAGGTATCCAGGCCACTGGGAACCCAGTAATAGGGACAAGGCCAGATTTCATGTTGATCTTGGGGATGCCATGGATTTCTCCTACAGGAGAAATCACTGAACTTTGATTTCAACTGTATCAGTAGTACAGTATTTTGTATGAAAAGTAGGAGACTTCTGAACAGTAATTCATTTAATTGCAAGACATTTTGAAATAAAAAAAAAACAAACCAACACCACTGTAACTTCGTATTCTGTTACTGGAGGGTATCTGTGGCCTTGTGAAGGATAGCACCTGTCCCCCAGGGGCAAGCCCACTAGCACAGAGCCTGTCTCAGGGCCCGAACACGAGCAATACATGTACCAATGGGCTGACGCTGGGCCTGGAGCTCCTCAGACAGCTGCTGGATCTCTAGCTCCACCTGGGGGCAGAGGGGGGACAAGGCAAGCTGATGGGAAGCACAGCCCAGGAGCTGGCCCTGGGCTGACCTGGGTCTTACCTCCTCCAGTTCTCTCTTCACCTGCTGCTCTAGATCCCAGTCCTCCGGCCTGGGCTCCTCCTGGCTTAGCTCCAGCCACCTACGTAGGCTGTTGGCTTGTCGCTGGCATGACCTGGGGATGGGGACACCTGCTGCCTATGAGGCTGGGCTCGGGGCATAGCCTCAAGGGAGCCCTTTCTGGACTGAAGAGGCGTACTGGCTAATACTGAAGGGCTGGGGTGGACACAGTGTATTAGAATGTTCCTGGGTTCCTTTTCTTCCCTCTCCATACCTACCACAGCAAGTCCTGCCCCACTGTCCCCAACAGACTACAGTCACCCCCACAGTGTAGAAGCTACGTCTCAGGCTGCAGGCAATGACCGAGGAGAGCAATACTCTTCTGTCTTTCCAAGCAAACAGCAACTTGGGTGGGCCCATGTGCAAACTACTCTTCCGGTCCCTTTCTAGGGGACCAGACTTTTCTACTCATTTCTCAGAGTTGCTATGTATTAACAGCCCTCAGTACTGGGTGTAGTTAAGACGACCCAGGCTTGTGCTGTGTATTACAGTCATGGCTGCTGGGTGGGTAGCAGAAGAAGCAAGTCTTACTTGGCTTTACTTTCCCTTCAAATGGAAAGCAGGGCTTCCAACCCTAGGTGAGGCCAACTTGGCCCTTCCTAAAGGAGATAAAGGTGTCACAGGACACTCACCCCAACCCTCCCTTCCCTGGAATAAGTCAGAATACATAGAGGGGTCCCAGCACCTGCTGGGGAACATGGAACCCCTGCCTTTCCAAGCCACAGCTATTCTCATAGACAGGTCCCAGGGCAGCTGGTGGGCCTCACCGAAGGTTCTGCTTGGTGGTCTGGTAGTGCTGTAGCTGCTGCTGGATCCCCTCCAGCTCAGCCTCAAGCTTTGTGTGGCCTGCAGCAACTGGAAGATAAGTCTGATCTTGCCTGCCATCCCCTTCAGAACCACCAAGGAGACTGGGAGGGCTTTGGTGGAAGGTGACCCCAGTGCCTTGACCTGTAGCCTCAAAGCCATAATCAGGCCCAATCCTGGTGCTTGTGAAGTCCCCAGGGATGAAGAGGTGGGGCTTAGGCCCCTTGGTTAGGGCTGGGCATGCCAGAGGCTGGTGTCCTGGGACGACGGGCTTTGCCGACCCCTGTAGAGGGAGAAAGGATGGACGCTGAGCAATGAAGCTAGTGGGGCCTGGGAAATTAGTCCTCTCCAGCTCACTGGCCAGTGCGCACACAGCCTTGCTCTGCATATTTTGGAAGGTGACACACTGGGAAGTCCCACAGGCAATCTCCACTACTGAGTGCCACCTCTGTGTAAGGGGACTTTCAGTGCTGCCCCAGGAACAGGCTGCCTTTTGCCAGCCTTTTACCTACAGGCCAAACTCAGCCTTGGTGGGGCAGTTCTCCCTACCCAACACTCGTGCGCCCCAGGTCTTCCCTTTGGAGAGTGGGCATGCCACCATTTTTTTAAGTTTTTGCTGTTTACTTATTTACTGAGACAGAGTCTTGCTGTGTGGCCTAGGCTGACTTTGAGCTCTCTGTCCATTCATCACCAGAAACTGCCTCCTTCCTGTGTCCACTCCTCCCAGTCAGCACCAACTTCCCAGGAGCTGGCTCAGTACTGCCACCTGTTTCGGGAGCAGACCCTGGTGCTCTCACAGCTCCTAGCCACCTCTACCCAGGCCCTTCTGTCACTTCTAGGTGACGCCTTTGCCCTGCACTGTAGACACTCATAGCGCTGAAGACCGCTGCTCTCTCTCAGGTCTGGTCATGTAAAAGGGACTGCCTGTCTCCTTAGGGAATTCTTCCCTGAGTGTTCCTGGGTTCCTTTTCTTCCCTCTCCATACCTACCACAGCAAGTCCTGCCCCACTGTCCCCAACAGACTACAGGGAGGAGCTACATCAGGGCACTAGCATATCTTGGTGGCTGTCCCTCCACTTGGAGCTCTGAGTCCATGCTGCAGGCCAGATTGATGCCCTGGAACAGCCCCTCACTTTCTTCCTCTTCCCACTGAAGCTTCCACAGCCCACCTGTCCCTAAGACCAGAGGCCCTGCCCGGAGTCTTCCCATTAGGTTCTTCCAGTTGTCCCACCACCAGACATTTCTCAAGGCCTGGGGTGTTGGCAGGCTGACCGCTGCTGTACTTTAGTACTGGTGTGCAGGGCACCCAAGCCTGTGGAGCAGCCAGGGTTTTCTAGAAGAAGTGTAGCAAGGGCTGGAGGGAGAACTCAAGAGAGCAGTGGCAGGCCCAGTAAGGACTCACCCTGGCAGACTCTCCCACCCCATGGGGCATGAAGGAAAGAGGAGGCAACAGCTCCAGGCCTGCACTTGAACCAGGAGCGTTCGGCAGGACCACAGGTGGGAAGGGCCTCGTTAGGGAAAGGCCTCTTGGCGGGGCCATGCTTTGACCCTTTTCTGGAGGCTTCTCTAACCTGAAGGGAAGAAATGTCACACCGTGAAATCTTTCTCTGGGTTGAAGAGGCCACACATCCAACAAAACATAGAACCCAGACAATTTTCAGTGCCTTCAGGGACTCAAAACTATTTGACTTACTGCTGCTCCCCAAGGATGCACCATCCTGGGGACCTCTGGTTCTCCAAACGCTCGAGTAGGAAGGATGGACGTCGTGGCTGTTTCCGTGACACGTGGGCCTCATTGCTGGGGAGAAACAGTCTGTTGTTGGACCAACAAGCTCTGCATGGTGACAGACCTGAGATCTTTCTAAGGTTCAAGGAGACTGAAGGCCAGTCAAAGCAGTGATTTGTTCCAAAGGCTAGCATGTGCAAGGGGTAGGCCTGAGCCTAGACAACTCAATGTAACCCTTACAGAAGGGTTCATACCAGAAGGGTGCAGCCTCTGAGATATTCAGGATCCTGCCAAGGTTAGGGATGAAGGGGACAGAGCAGGGATGGGGGCTGGCCCAGTACACCATGAGATTCAGTGCTAGTTACTCTGGGCATGGCAGCTGCCTCAGCACAGGGCTGAGAGAAGCCATCCAAGGAGATGGGGGAAAGAGCAGGTCCCCACAAAAACTGACTGCAGACCTAAGCAAGGCATGAGGGCTGACAGTCTGTTGAGCATCATAAAACAGGGAGAAGCACATGTCACAGGAGACAACAGTCTCCTTTTTGATAATAGTCAAAAAGTTGGGAAATTCCACTGCCTCCCCTCTGCCCTGGGAAGGATGGCCTGACAAGCCTGAGCAGCTCTGATGTGGCGTCCTTTCCTTCCCAGGGCTGGCTGTCCCTCATGTATGCTCCCAGTTTTGGCTCTAGGGCTAGAGGCAGAAGTAAGGCACAGGCCACTCACAGCTCTAGCCAGCAGGGTTCCCCAGCAGCTACTGCCAAGCTACCCAGGATTCCCTGAGAGGGAGGAGCTTGCAACTTCTTGGTCTCCAGGGCGGCATCTCCAGCCTCAGCAGCAACTCCAGACAGAATGGAATCCTTAAATGTCACTCTCCTGCTGAGTGGGATGGGTGCTGGTGGCTGAGACATCATGCCTGGACCAAGTACCTTCTTTTTCCAGAGCTCAGCACAGTGGCGGACTGCACGGTGGAGGCTGTGGGCTGCCTGCAACACAACCTCTCATTAGCTCCTGCCTTGCCCTGCCAGGGCCTCACCAGCAGCCCTGACTCACCTGGACCTGCTGCTGGGTCTGCAGCTGCTGCCGGGAGGCCTTCATCCCAGCTGCAAAGCGCAGAAGCCTTGTGGTGCCCTCCTGCAGGAGCTGCCGGTGGTAGGCTTCTACGGCTTGTTCCAGCCGTGCCTTCTTCCTCCTCCTCTCAAATATGAAGCGCAGCCACGCAGTCCATACCTTGTAGAAGAGATGTCAAGAGATGAGGCTTAGGCTTCCATTTGGGCTCTCATGACCCAGCCCACAGAGCTGCTCCTGAAGGCAGGAATAATCAGGGAGTTGTAGGACCCTTACCTTTGCCTGTAGTGAGAAGGCCCAGAACCACAGGGCCCGGGCCGTACTCCACTGCTCTTGTTTCCTGGCTGCCAGCTGTCAATCAGAAAGATGGGGTCATTCAGAGGAATGCACAGGCAACATGGCCATGGCCACTCCCAGCCCACCAGGCTCTAGCAAAATCATCTACCCTCCTACTAGGAAGGGTTCAGGCCCTGGCCTCATTCTGACCCTGACATATTCAGTATGTTCAGGGTCTATGAGCTGAAAAAATGACAGTAGGAAAAGAGGAATTCAAAGAGCAATCAGAAGGGGTGAATGGAAGGAGCCAACAGGGTTCACAAAGGAATTCTATGGAGCGGGGAAGCTCTCCAGCCCAGATCAAGAGTGGCCTATGAACTTGGTTTTGCTGAGCAGAATGTGTGTGACCTTCTGGGTTTGTTTGTTTTGTTTTTTGGTTTTTTGATTTTTTTTGGTTTTTCGAGACAGGGTTTCTCTGTGTAGCCCTGGCTGTCCTGGAACTAACTCTGTAGGTCAGGTTGGCCTTGAACTTACAGAGATCTGCCTGCCTCTGCTTCCCAAGTGCTGGGAATAAAGGTGTGTGCCTCCACTGCCCAGCTATTTTCTTGTTTTGTTTTGTTTAATCAAGACTTAAAATTCATTTCACATTAATTTCTGGGTATTATTCCCGTGTGTTTAAGATGACACTGTAGGAGAAACCTGAATAGGAGAGTGGCCTGCAGATGGTGTGTGACTGAAGCTGATAGTGTATGTGGGTGGGGAGCACAGGAGGGTCCTGGGAGAAAGACAGTACTAAAGAAAGGTTCACGCCGGGCGGTGGTGGCGCACGCCTTTAATCCCAGCACTCGGGAGGCAGAGGCAGGCGGATCTCTGTGAGTTCGAGGCCGGGCTGGACCGATAGCCTCCAAAACAATACAGCCCTGTCTCATAAAAACCAAAAAAAAAAAAAAAAAAAGAAAGGTTCAGGTTCCTCCTACCTGCGTCCTCCACTGGCAGAAGCAGGCACGACCGAGTCTCTGTGCCAGGAGTTGGGCACTTTGCTGCTGCAGACGCTGGGGAGAGAGCAAGTCTACACATCACTCTGGTCTAGCCCCACTCACTGGGGCAGCTGCATGGTGAGGCTACACCTAAGTGGTGATCTTCCTGACAAGAGCTGTTCCAGATGCCAAAGCCTTCTACACAGATGAGCAGATCTAAATGGGTCCATAGCTTCCCTAGATCTGCAAAGCCAGGGGTCAGGGGAAACCAGATTTCTCTTCTAAGCCACCTTTTCCTGGTGTAGACTTGGTTCTGAAGATGGCCATTCATTTCTACCTTCAGTAATTGCCCAGAATGGTTCCTGCAGCCAAGACATGGGCACCTGGTCGAGATACCCTTGACTCATGTGGAGTTTGGAAAGCTGCTGCCAGCCGCCTCACCTTTTTCCTGACACACCCTAGGTGGTGTGCCCTCCACCGAGCCATTGCTTCCTTCAGCAGCTGCTGGCGGTGATAAAGAGCCGCCTGTTCCAGATGGGATCTCTGCTGGGCCGCCCTGTGGCTGTATACCTGCCAGCGCTGAAACCAGTTACGGAGACGACCTGAAGTGGATGGAGACCAGACAACTCTAAGATTTTCATTCGTAAGTGACTCTGTAGCAGGGAAGGGGGAGACAGCTGGAGAGAGGCTATGTGAGGTGACATCTAGCCTTCTGTGATAAAAACAATACCACAGGATCATGGCCACTGTGTGAGGCCAGGTCAGGTCATTTCTGCACTCTGGGAACTGGAACCAAAGCTTTTTGCTGCTGTACTCCCCAAGCGCTGCCCCAGAGTTGCATACTTGTAGTCACCGAGGTGTGCCAGGCCCCACAGAGCCACACCAAGGACTGATAGGCATGTGGAAAGAGACCTACAATTCCAAAAGGGAGCTTCCTCCTGTTGGAGCCCAAGCTTGGAGAGGGCACAGCCTCATCTTATAAAGCAGGAAATAAATCTCAGAGAAGTCAAGCAAGCCTGAGATATGACCAGGACAGTGATAAAACGATATTTGGCCATGTTGACTCTCTGGGCCCACTGTGTGGACCTTGTCCTGGGGTCTGGGGATGCCTGATACAGGAAGTACTTCTGGTTCCATTCACAGAGAAGATTGTAGTGATATATTATTTATGATTTATTAAAGCTTGACTGAGCATTCAGAAAAGCAAAGTCAGTCTCTAGCTGAAGAGATCAGGCAATGGCCATACACACCTTTAATCCCTGCAGCCAGAAACTAGGAGGTGGTGGTACACACCTTTATCCTAGACTCAGGATTAAGAGGTAGATGGATCTCTCTGAGTTCAAGGCCACCTGGATCTACACAAGATTGAATCAGTCCAAGAGAGAATTAGAGCTCACACCAATCCCAGCATTAGAGGGGTATAAAAGACAGGAGAAAGTATTTAGAGAGGGATTCATTCTGCCACGCTGAGGAAAGGTTACAGTCTCAGGCTTGGTGAGAGCTCGTGGAGACAGGATCAGCCCAATCAGCCTGAGGTAGAGGTGAGAGCTAGAGGCCAGCTGCTTTGCTTTTCTGATATTCATCTTGAAGTTTGAACCCCAATATCAGTCTCTGGGTCACTTATTAATCATGTTACAGAAGGTAGCAGTCATGAGCCAGAGACCAGCTATTTTACCATATCTTTATACGCCTATCTCCCTAGCTACAACTATACCATCCCTAAGTGACAATTTGACAGGAAGGTACTACCACCCCATTTTATAGATGAAAAACACATACTGAAGTACAGGGGATCCTTCTGAAGTCACAGGGCCAGGCAACATGACTTTTGGCCTGCAATTTTATTTATTTTTGCCACCTTAAAGAGTAAAGTATCTCAGCCCTCAACAAGGAAACTTCTTGTTGAGTTGGAGATGGAAATCATTAGAGATGGAGACCATTACAGAAAATGCAACAAAGCAAAATGCAGAATATGGAGCCCCGTCCCAACTGATACATCTACAAAACACTCCCACACCCAAAGTTCCAGAACATTTTGGAAGGGGAGGGGGAAAAGATTCTAAGAACCAGATGATCAGGGAGTTTGTTGTGTGACTGTCCCCTAGTAATATCAGGAGCCACTGACATGATTTCCCAAATGTGAGCTGAACAAGGACACCAATGGACTTGCCAGAGTGAGTGGGGAAGTCCATGAAGCCTCAACCCTGTACAAAGGACTACAGGAAACTAAGGAATGCTGACGGTGGGACACAGTCCTCCCCAGGGAAGGGCACACCAATCGATACCCAATACCAAGTGCTCAGCCTGGAAAACAAGTTACAGTAACATTATACTGACTGGGCAGGTTATATTTAGTGTATGCTTATGTACGTGTGCGTATACATGTGCACACACATGACATAGAAAAAGAGGGCAGGATTTGAAAGAGAGCAAGGAACAGTTTGGAGGGAGGAAACGGAAGGGAGAAATTGCATAATTATAATCTTAAAAAGGAAAGAAATGGAGGCCAGCCTGGTCTACAGAGTGAGTTCCAGGACAGCCTCCAAGACAATACAGAGAAACCCTGTCTCGAAAAACCAAAAAAAAAAAAAAAAAAAAAAAAAAAAGGAAAGAAATGGGGAGAGGTGAAGTAAGGGCTCTGATTATGTGGTCCAGGGTGGCCTTGAACTCCAGCATGCCTCCTTCCTGCCTTCCGACTGCTGGGATTACGAGCCTGTACTTTATAAGATCCTATACCTGAGTCTTAGGGTATTTCCCCTTGAGCTCTAACAAAGTATGGATCCTGATGTCTTAATATCAGACAAGACAATAAGCACACGCCTTTAATCCCAGTACTCCAGAGGCAGAGGCAAGTAGACCTCTGTGAGTTCAAGACCATCCTAGTCTTCACAGTGAGTTCCAAGACAGCCAGGATTACAGAGAAACCCATCTCAAAAACAAAACAAGACACCAAACCACAAATGTTACTGCATCCCTCCCACAGATGGTACTTTGTGCTCAGCCTCTTAAGTCCCTTGTTCCCGGAGAGTCCTTCAGAGCAGGCCTATTGATGCTTCAGCTGCCGATTCCGCACTCACACAGGCTTTTATGGACTAGGATGAGCAGCTGTCCAGGAACTTCCTGGGCTCCCAGCACCAGAGAGGGACTACTGAGGCACACCATCTTGTAGGCTGCATAACCACCTTGTCATCTCTTGCCCTGCTCCAGCTATTCTGGGCTGACTCTGGCTGTTGAGGCCCAGCCTCAAGAATGAGTAGTGGGTTCTCAGCATCTCAGGTATGACTTAGATAATATTATCTTAAAACTCACTTAGTAAAT
Source organism: Mesocricetus auratus (assembly GCF_017639785.1). NCBI lineage: Eukaryota > Metazoa > Chordata > Mammalia > Rodentia > Cricetidae > Mesocricetus > Mesocricetus auratus. The sequence goes on along the minus strand of NW_024429190.1, from coordinate 12,973,620 downwards.
GTATATAATTATATCTACACACACACACACACACACACACACACACACACACACACACACACACACACATCTCACCACAGAGGATCAAGAAGGGTGACAGCCAGAAGCCTGTGGCCTCTGACACTTGAGAACGTTGGGTCTTCTGTGAAGCCTCCTAGTGATAGGAGTGTCAGGAAGCTAGTAAACACAGACAGAGCCCATGGAGCACACGGCCTTGGGAAGTCCTGTGTTCACACTCTACCTGGCAGGGGCTGCTCTCACAGGCCTCTCTTACCCCTGCCCAGTGCTTTCTGGGCCTCCCTGAGGGCAGCCGCCTCCTTTTCTCGGTAGTATATCTGCATTGATGTAACCTCTCGCCACTGCACCAGGACCTGTGGACAGGACAGGCAGGGAAAGAGGTCATTTCATGTTCTGACGTCAAGGACACACTGTGACCAGGGGTGGGTCTCGTGAGGTAAGACCCAGGAGGTAACATCTGGCTCTCACAGTCAACCACTGACACAGGTCTGGGTTGGGGCTTCAGTCCCTCACGGGAACCCTGACACCTTAGACACTGGGACTTTCCTATCAGGAGGATTTAAGCTTTGTCCTGTGCCACACAAATGAAGTTGTCACATAGATTATCATCCTATTGTTATGTATTATATTAATACTTTCTTACACAGGAAATCGAGTAAACACCCCCCTTTGTGGGGCAGTGCATGCAGGTACATACCTTTAACCCCAGCACTTGGGAAGCAAGTGGATCTCTGCGAGTTTGAGGCCAGCCTGGTCTACACAGTAAGACCCTATCTCAAAACAAAACACACAACCCTGTGTGTGTGGAATGGTGTTATATGCATGTATGTATATGCACACATGTGTGGGTACAGACGGCGCACAATCCAATGTCGTCCTCACTATTCTTTGTCTCATTCCCTAAGACAGGGTCTCTGGGGCTGAGCTCCCTGTTTTGGCTAGATGACTGTCTGGACAATGAGTTCTCAGAACCCTCTTATTTTTACTCCAACTCCAAGACAGGGGGGCTACAGACATACACAGTCATATTCACCTTTTATGTGGGAGCTGAGGATTTGAACTCAGGTCCTCATGCTTGAACAGCATGTAGTTTAACCATTGAGCCATCTCCCCAGCTCCACTAAACACACTTAAAGAAGTCAGGGAGCCACATGAAGCATGGTGTCACGTTTCCTAGTCTTGATACCCCAATCCCAGTTGAGGGGCCTCTTTCTTTGGAGCACTAAACCCAAGCAGATCTGATCATTTCCTCCCAAGGCAGGGCCACTGTCTAGAGCATTTCTGAGAAGAGGCCAGCCTTCACCAAATGCAGCTGCTGCCTCAGCAGGGAACTACATGGCCACCAGCAGGTAGACCTCTGCCACTCAAGAGCTCCCAGCAACCTGCTTTCTTCAGAACAGCCATGACCCACAGCCTGCCTCTGCTACTGTTTCTGTCTGAACCACTTCCCTGTGTTATGTCCCAACACCACGCTCATCCGTAGCACGGGACCTGCAGGGTATTTCCACACATCCACCCCAGCCAAGGAAACGAGGTGGTTTGGGGCCATTTCAAACTATGGACAACCAAGGACCTTGCAATCTGCGAGCCAGTGAGTAAAATCTGGCACTCTTCCAATAAAGACACCGAATCTCAGTGGCTTCCAGGCTTTATGTAAATCTAGTGTTGCACATGTGTGGGAAATGCTGGCCCTGGCAAGAACTAGTTTGCTCTATACGATACCATTTTCATTTTAGAGACCAGCGGTTCCTAACTCAGTACAAACAAAAACAGACATGCATGTGTGCAAGAAGGCTGCCCGTTCCTGACTAAGAGCCAATGCCACATGCTGGCGGGAATGTGATCCCCAAGCTTCCTGGTGACCAGTGTGTACCTCACCTTGGCGCACAGAGTCCTGCTGTACTGGGCTCTTGCTTGGGAGGTCTTCTTGGCCATATGCACTCGGGCCATGGTGTTTTCCCTCCAACGACGTAACACCCGCCTGCACAGACATGGACCAGCTGAGAGGATGGCCCCAGGTTGGGGCCTTGGAAGCTTCTATGAACCAACCTTCCTCCTCCCAACTCCTGAGTAAGGACTCTGCCTCAAAGCGCGTGTTCACTGTCCCTCAGCTTATGCTCTCGTCTACACCCAACAACAGATGCCGGGTGTCGGCTCTGTGCCAGGTACTCGGTGGGACCAGGCAGCCAGCAGTACGCCAGGCCATCACTGAGTCTTCAGGAGCTTACGTGATAAAGAAAACACCGCTGTAACCAGATGGCAACAGTTCAGGTGATTCACAACGAGGTGAAAGGCACATGAACCCTAGTGCCTTCTTGCCAGAGCTCTGCTTTCTCATCCCGGTCTATCCGAGGGACTGGATGGTGCTTTGTGGGACTTCAGTGGAGTGAGTGTCTAAAGTCCACAGTGTTCATGGCCCTACGCTCAGCCAGAACAACGTGTGCTGAGCAAATATGGAGGGAAAGGGAGCAGGGTCGTCCAGCTGAGCAAGAGTGAGCTCAGAGCTTGGATTATGAGGGGTGCAGGTGGGCCTTAAGGACCCTGCAGTGGTGAGAGGCACAGAAGACTCCCTCTGGAAGGGACTGTCTGGGAGCTGACGACAGAGAGACTGCAGACCCCAGGCAGAAGTGGGGTGAAACGATGGCTCAAGAGGGACAAAGTGTCAGGTGTGAGGCAGGGAGGGGGACACTCAGAGGAGCAGGAAAGCAAGGTCCATGTGGGCCTCAGAGAACGCTGCCTTCCAAGGTTACCCTGAACAGACATGGCCGGACTTCAGGACATGCTGAGGTGAGCAGAAAGCACACAGCTTGCGGCAGGCAAGCCAGAACTGTGAACTAACCCTGCTAGGCACTGAGGCCAGTTACCTGCATGGCCTGATGCAGAGCTGCCCTCACCCACCCACACCTGACTTGGGCGTCTCTTTCCTCAGCTGGACTACCTAAAGGCGCTCAGACACTCACCTTAGCAGCTGCCTGTTGTGCTGTCTCTCCCTGGCTGCCACCTCCTGTAGCACACTCCTCACCCTGTCCTGGAAAGTCTGTGGAGATAAAAGGATTGGCGGCCCCTTGGGCCCACACTTCTCTCTTTACAAGTCAGTCTCAGAGGTGCATTTACCACAGTGGCTGTCATGCCCGAGCTATCAAAGACAAGGGAGAGGTGAAAGCCCCCATTCCACCTGCCCCATTATAATGTCCCACAGGCCCAGCTCCTGGACTCAGAGAAACCAGCTTTCCAGGAAGGCTGGGACCTCAGGCAGCACTTTTTGGGGTACCTGCCCTGTTTGAGCCTTGCCAGAACACCTCCAAAAACTTCCCCACCGCAAAACAAGGAACCTGGAAGAGTGAGCTGGCTCCTACCAGCCACTTCTGCAGAGCCCCGTAAAGCAGGGTGTGCTGACTGTGGAGAGCAGCATGCCTCAGCTTCTGCTGTTCTTCCATCCTCAGGGCCAAGCACTGCACACAGGAAAGAGTGGGGGTTGGGGGCTGGGGGCTGGGGGAGGCGCACTGCAGCATTGTCTCTATCTCACGTTCTGTGAGCTCACGTATGGGGAATACACTACATGAGCCTCAGTCTTATCTATAAATATATACCTCCTAGGGGTTGCTGGGTATCAAATGAGCAAGTGCCCAACAGGAAATGCTGGACAGGGTTTGGCGTCTACATTATAACCTCAGCAGGGTTTCTGTGAACGGCCAGACCAGGATCTTTACAGTAAGTTCAGATAAGAGCAGCCTGACACATAAAGGACAGGAAACCTTGAGCCAATCCCTCGCAAAAGTAAGTTAGCACTGCCTCGCTGCTGCCTTTGACCAGGGGCACTGTGAAGGAGCCTATCTGCTCTGAGTCTGAGTCACGCAGACAAACAGCCCCACCTGTCCACAAGCCACACACAGGCTGTGCCCATGCCAAACCCTTACCTGGTTCCACACGCTCCAGGCCCAATGCAGGAGCCGTGCTGAGTGGAAGTGTACAGCCCGTGCCCTACCCATCCTCCTGTGGGGAAACAGGAGGAAGCTCAGCAGGATCTAGACCACAAGGGGCCTCAGGACTCCCCTTTGCAGCCCTGGTCCTCTTCCTCACTGAGCTCTCCCAGGAAAGGGCATAGAGATTCACAATTCTGCAGGCAACCTGACAATTCAAAGCCAGACATCTCTGCATTAGACACAAGGGCTACAAGCACTCCCCATTGTAGCCTTGTGATCTGGTAAAAATTGCCACAACCTGCCCACTAGCTAGTGGCCAGCTACCCGATATTGAGTTCATCAGTCTCTGTGCCTCCACTGGCCACAGTCACTTTACATGGCCCAGGCAGGAAGCAGAATGCAGCTTCTGAGTGTTACAGTGAAGGATGGATCCCAAGCTGCTGTCCCTGTTTCAGGCTGAATCTCTGGGACACTTGACCAGCTCTAGCTGACACAACACTACAGGCGGGCACTTCAAGCTGCTGCCAAAGCTGGCCTAACGGGGGAGGGGCTCTGTAGCAGAGTGCTGCTCACTCTGTCCTAAATCCTTGGGCGCTTCCCTTCCAGACACAGAAAGCCTTCCTGAGCAGCCTGTTGTGGTAGTGGACACAGGCCACGGTTTGCCGATCCCGCTCCTGGTGACATGCTGCGGCCTGCCGGTGCCACATGAGCCAGGACCTCCGCAAAAGCTGCTGCTCTGCCTGCAGTACGGCCTGAAGCAGGATGGGAGGACAGCAGGTCAGAGACGAAAGGAGAATCTGTGGCCAGCAAAAGAAAGGCTCCCCCAGTGGCTGCCTGTGAACTGAGCTGACATCAACGTCCAGACCCTCCCAGGCTCAGGAACCCAGGCAAGAGCCTGGCAGGGTGGGCTGGAGTTCGTGCAGCCTCTTCAAGAATGGCCAGGACAAGTGCTTAAAATGTATCCTCCCCCAAGAACCCACACAAGGAGAGCTACACACCATTCTCTCAGCCAGGCGGTTTTCTCGGTGATGAGACATCTTCTGCCACCAGACAGCAAACACCCGCCTCTCTAATGTCTCCCTACACACACAAATGAGAAACCCTGACTAAAAGTCAAGCATTTGCAATGAAAGACAAGCAGAAATCTAATAGAGGCTGGCTGGTGAGATGGCCCTGGCTCCCTGGGAGCTAAAACAATACCACTCAGCTCCTTGACCTTTTTAATGCCGTACATGACTATGTTTCTAAGACAGTGGCTCTCAACCTTCCTAACGCTGCCACCCTTTAATACAGTTTCTCATATTGTGGTGACCCCAACCATTAAGTTATTTTCATTGCTACTTCATAACTATAATTTTGCTACTGTTATGAATTGTAATGTAAGTATCTGTGTTTTCCAATGATTTTAGGCAACCTGTGAAAGGGTCACGTGACCCCTTCAATGGGTCACAACCACTGTTCTAAGACTTCAAAAGACTGTATCTTACAGAACAGGAGAGCAGTATTTTAGGGAAATTAACTGCGCAGTGTGAGCTCCACCAAAGCTCTCATCACAACAGGAAACTCAGAAGTGCTCATGAGACGAGAGCGGGAGCAGAGACACGCTGTCTGGAAAGCACTTGCAATACAGATGGCAAAAGGCTTCCCTGGAAAGTACTGGCTCAGTTTTAATCAAAAAGCCCTCATCACTGAAACCCAGAGGAACTAGGGACTGGGAAACCAGTAGAGCAAAGTCAAGGCATTCTAAAGTTTGCAGAGTTAGATCAGAGCTGTCCGATCCAGACAGACGGGAACTAACTGCACAGCGTACCTGTGAAAACTCACTGCTCTTGTGTGGAGGACTCGACTCTGCTGGTTCCATCGCCAGAGTCTGTACCACATACAGAAGGCAGCAGGCAGCACTCTCTGCTGGAAATGACCATCGGCTCTGGCCTGCAGTAACTAAAGCAAAACAGCAAATGGCCTTTGTGATTGACTTTTTTCAAATGGATGTTCGGAGTCACACTGTTGAGATAAGATCTGCTTCTCATACAAGTAAAAACTGAAGGAAAATGTTATGATCTTTGCAACTCACTAGGTGAAAAATGTACCACAAGCCAGGCAAGGTGGCACCGGCCTTTAATCCCAGCACTCCGGAGCTCCCAGGTTTGATTCTCAGCACCCACATGATGGTTCACAGTTCCTTCAGGTCCTATGCCCTCTTCCAGCCTTTGTGGGTACCAGGCACATGCAGACAAAGTACCCACACATATTAAATAAATAAATAAAAAGAAGAGAAATCTTGGGGCTGGAAAACGGCTCAGCTGTTAAGAGCACTGTTGCTCTTCCTGAGGGCCCAGGTTCAGTTTCTGGCCCCCAAGTCAGGCAGCTCACAATCCTTTAATTCCAGGTCTATGACATCTGACACCCTCTTCTGGCCCACACTGACACTGCATTCATGAGCACATACATGCAGAAATGCACATATACGTAACTTAAAAATGTTTGGAAAAGATGAATCTAGGGGCTAAGAGAGACAATTCAGTGGTTAACGGCATTTGTTGTTCCTGCAGAGGACCCAGATTCAGTACCCAGGACCCTTATGGTGGCTCACAACTGTTCCAGAGGATCCAACACCCTCTTCTGACCTCTGTAGGCACTGCGTTCATGTGCACATACATGCAGATACAGACACTTGTAAATAAAATAAATTTTAAAAAAAGATTCTTAAAAAAGAAGTCTAATGAATACTCATGAACTTATCTTCCCAATTCAGCAACAAACAGGTATTTTATCATTCTGTATGTTACTTTTTAAAAAGATTTATTTATTTTTATTTTATGTGCATTCATGTTTTGCCTGCATGTATGTCTGTCTGAAGGTATCAGATTTCCTGGAACTAGCATTACAGGCAGTTAGGAACTGTCATGTGGGTGCTGGGAATTGAACCCTGAGCTTCTGGAAAAGCAGTCAGTGCTCTTTACCACTGAATCCTCTTCTAGTCCCATCTGTGTGTTACTTTTGCTTGCTTGCTAGTTTATTTGTTTTTTGAGACAGAGATTCTCTATGTAGTCCTGGCTATCCTAGAACTCACTCTGTAGACCAGGCTGCTCTCAAATTCACAGAGATCCTCCTGCCTCTGTCTCCTGAGTGCTGGGATTAAAGGCGTGCACCCTCATGTCAGACCTGTTTTTTTTGTTTTGTTTTGTTTTTTGAAACATGGTTTTGCTACATATTCCAGACTCACTACATATAGCTCAGACTAATTTGGAACTCATAGTCATCCTCCCTCAGTCTCTGGAGTGCTGAATCACAAGCAGGCGCCATTGGTGACTGTAGTACCTAGATTTTTTTCCTTGTTTGTTTTTTGTTTTTCAAAACAGGGTTTCTCTGTGTATCCTTGGCTGTCTAGGAACTCTCTCTATAGACCAGGCTGGCCTGGAACTCAGAGATTAACCTGTACTCTGCCTCCCAAATTCTGGGTTTAAAGATGTGTCCAGCCACATTACTTTTGGGGGGGGTTGAGACAGGGTTTCTCTGTGTAACAGTCCTGACTTTCCTGGAACTCACTCTGTAGACCAGGATGGCCTCAAACTCACAGACACCCACCTGCCTCTGCTTCTGCTTCTGCCTCTGCCTCTGCCTCTGCAATGCTGGGATTAAAAGTATGCACCACCAGGCTGGAGATATGGCTCAGAGGTTAAGAACACTGACTGCTCGTCCAGAGGTCCTGAGTTCAGTTCCCAGCAACCACATGGTGGCTCACAGCCATCTGTAATGAGATCTGGTGTCCTTATCTGATGTGTCAGCATACATGCAGACAGAACACTACACACATAATAAATAAATCTTAAAAAAAAAGCATGCACCACCACTTCCCAGCTTACATTACTTTTTAGAAGAAACTCATAATGAATAATCCTGTGTTTCCCTAAAACAGAAAGAACTGTGCTCCTGGGATAGTACAATGACAGGTGACACTCCCGCTGTTTTTAGCAAAAGGCTTTTACCGAGTAGTGGCCAGGGCAAGCTCCTGCTACTCTTTCCTCCTCCAGAAGTAGGTTGAGCTAGAGCAGCATAAAAAACCTGACCTGCATCTTCCCGGCCACCATGGGAAACTCTTCTCCTTTTTGTCTGTTTTCTTGAGACAAGATACAGTGTGGGATCGCCTCAAACTCACTAGTGCTAGAATCGCAGACAAGTAAGCTCTCTTTTTCAAATTACAGCTTTGGTTTTTGTTGTTTGCTTGTTTTTATGAGAAATTGTCTTATGTAGCTCAGGCTGGTCTTGAAACTGCTACGCATCTGAGGATGACCTTGAAATTTACTTATTTTTATTTTATGTGCATTGGTGTTTTGCCTGCATGTGTGTCTATGTGAGGGTGCCAGATCCCCTAGAACTGGAGTTGTAGACAGTTGTGTGCAGCATGAGTTCTAATAGATCTTTATAATAAAAACCTGGAGTCAGATATCAGGGTAAATTCTGAAAGATCAAAGAAGTAAAGGAGCCAGCCACAAGAGAGACTTCTTACCTCTACTGAATCCTCAGACCAAAGGGGCGATCCTGTCCCTATGAATCCTTAGACTAAATGCAATGAGCTCCTGTCTCCTCCGGCCTTATAGTCCTCTCTCCTCTCAGCCATATCACTCCTGTCTCCACCTCCCTAGTGCTGGGATTAAAAGCATGAGCCACCATCACCTGGCTCTGTTTCTCTTTTAGATGGGATCAATCTTATGTAGCCCAAAGTGGCCTTGAACTCATAGAGCTCCACATGCTTCTGCTTCCCCAGTGCTGGGACTAAAGGTGTGAGCCACCATGCTAACTAGTGTGGCTAGCTCCACAATCTGCTCTTCAGGCAAGCTTTATTTGTTAGATCACAAACAAAATATCACCATAGTTGTGAGCCACCAAGTGAGCGCTGGGAACTGAACCTGGGTCAGTGCTCTTAACCAATAAGCCATCTCTCCAGCCCCGACTTTGAACTCCTAATCCTTCTGTCTCCACTACCCTAGTGCTACAATGGTGGGTGTGAGCCAGCACATCTGGCTCCCCGCCCACCCCACAATGCAGCCTGAGTTGGTCTGAACCTCACTATTCAAAGTGACTTTGAACATGGGAGCAATCCTCTACCTCTGCCCCTTGGGTGTGTGCCACCACACCGAGCTTCCAGATAACCCCCAGAAGCACTCTGATGTGGTCAAAGACAGCTCATCCATGCCAATGAATCAGCACTCACTGGTGAGCACTGTGCTGGGTACTGACATATTATTTGTGATTTATTAAAGCTTGCCTGACGATTCAGAAAGCAAAACCAGTCTCAAGCTATAGAGATTAGACAGTGATGGTACACACCTTTAATCCAGGGCTCAGGATTAAGAGACAGACGGATTTCTGTTAGTTCAAGGCCACACCAGCTACACAAAATTGATCTAGTCCTAAAAGAAACAGCTCACACAAAGGTGATTTCAGCAATTGGGACAGAGTGCCTTTAATCACAGCACTAGAGAGGTGGAGACAGGAATTCAGAGTCTTTTGCCTCTGAGGATTCTTGGAGACAGGATTGCCATTTCAGCTGGGCAGAGATAAGATCTACTGGCTGGGCTGCTTTACTTCTCTGATCATCAGCTTGAAGTTTGAACACCAATATTGTTCTCTGGGTCTTTTATTTATTGTATTACAGGCAGGCCATACCCTTAAGAAGCTACAGGCTAGCCAGGTATGATTGTGTACTCCTTTAAACCCCTTACTCAGGAAGCAGAGGCAGGAGGATCTCTGTGAGTCCAAGATCAGCCTGGTCTACAGAGTGAATTCCCAGACAGCCAGGGCTACACAGAGACCCTGTCTTGGAAAAAAACACAACAAACAAAGCAGCAGCAACTACAGGCTAACTGGAAAGAAAAGTTAGCACACTACCATATGTTAGTGTGCTGCTTAGTTACACAGGCAGAGTAACAGGCAAGGGAGTGAGAGCACCTAAGCTGACAGGGTCGTGAGCTACAGGGACAGCAAGGGCAGAAGCACACAGAACATTCAGGAATGACAAAGGGCAGATATGAAGCATCTGTGCACCTAGCTTCCAATTCCCATTCTGTCCCGCAAATGAGAAGCCAGCCCAGATGTGTCAGTCCGACTGTGCAGCAGATGATATTGACAGGGGAAGGAGGGCAGTGCAAAAACAACTGAATTTAGTTTGTGCCATCCTCTTACTCACTGCCAAGGATGGCCAAGCATGGCACTCTCCATGAAAATATCATCAAACATCCCTATTAAACCACAGTGTGGTATCAATATCCTCCATTTAGGGGCTAAAGAGATGACTCAGCTGTCAAGAGCAGTTCCTGCTATTCCAGAGGCTTGGTTCTTGACACTCACATCAAGCAACTCAAAACCAGCTTGTTACTCCAGCTCTAAGGGATCCAGCACCTTATTCTGGCCTTATGGGCACTTGCACACATCACACACGTCACACATGTCACATACATCACACACAGCTTTTTAAAAAAAAAATCTTCATTTAGCATTCCAGACACCTGTGCCCAACCGTCAGAAGTAACCTGCAAGTCACACTTCCCTGCCACCCTGGCTTAAGGCTGAGGGAGCAGGAATTCTGCTGTACCCTTAGCACAGGCACAGGGCCTAGGACAAAGAAGGTGTCCAGTAGGCATCTCTTCTGTGGGGTCCAGGCAGGTGGCACACTCCATAATCCCAGCACTTTGGGGAACGACACAGGCAGGTGCACGACAGTTCAAAAGACACATGGATGTGAGTGAAGACCTAAAGGGCTGGGAAGAGCCACTCCTTCCCAACAGCCCCTGTGCTCTAGCAGTGAGAGAACGGGAGTTGTGTGGACTAACACCGTGAGGGCTGGAGAGGAAACACCTGCAGGTTTCCTGGCATGTGCCTTTCCCAAGCACCGTCTCAGCGCTAGCAATCCCTCCAGTAGGCGGCTGAGCTGCCGGCTTCGTGTGCTCCATACCTGCTGCTGTCTTCTCTTGTGCACATATCGCAACCATACCCTGACACACTTGCGCAGGACTATCACCCTGGAACAGAACACAACAAATCAAAGAGTTATATATCGGCACTGTCAGGTGTCAAGCTGCAAGACCGTACAGTTTCTAAGGTAGCTGCTTCTGGGTTCGGTTTCTTCCTGAGGGTTGGGGGCATCCCAGGGGCTTACTGGTTTCATCCTTGGAGAGAGGAACGTGAGGACCTCACTAACACAAAACCACTGTTTCCTGATCTTGAACAATGGCTGGCTTTAAACTTACAGCACTAAGGAAGCAGAGGCAGGTGGATCTCTGAGAGTTTGAGACCAGCCTGGTCTATAGGTCTAGGACAGCCAGGGCAACAGAGAGAAACCCTGTCTTGAAAAACCAAAATAAGCAAATAAAGAGATGTATTTAAACAGGATGCCTGGCTCTAAACAATCAAGAACATCCCCTATTTTCAGGAAGACCTAGCCCCAGATATCATCCTAGCCTGACCTTTAACATTAAAAAAGCACAGGGCCTTTAAAAAAATCTTTCGCTGCAGTGCAGGAACTCAAACTCACCTTGCCTATGCTAGGCGAGCACTTTGCCACAGAGCCACAAAGGCCTGCGTTAGAATGGAGGCAGTGGCAGTGATCAAACAGGCCACAGTGATTGGTGGACAAGATCAAGTGTAAACTGCATCACCTCGCCTCCCGCGGGACCTGCCAAAAGCAAACCACACTCAGCAGCCATTACTTTATGATGTGGCCTTCACTAGGATATGGGTCTTAGGGTTTTTTGTTTGTTTACTTGCTTGTTTTCTGTGTTTTGTTCCAGGTGACAGTCCTGTGTAAGTGTGTCAGATAAGTGTGGCTATAATTTGTGCACAAGAGAAGATGCAAGCAAAGATACACACAGGTCTCACCGTGCAGCCCTGGCTGTCCTGGAACTCACTCTGTAGACCAGGCTGGTCTTGAACTCACACAGATCCACTTGCCTCTGCCTCCTGAGTGCTGGGATTAAGGGCATAGTCCACACCTGGCTAAAAGGCCTTTCTGAGTCTGAGAAACTAACTAATCTCAGAGTAGTCAGCTTGCTCCTGGAAAACCCTACATCAAAACCACCAGGTGTCCCCAGAGAGGTCAAGGCTGAGTCCAGCTCCCACCTGTAGTGGCTCCAGGCTGCATGCAGTGAGGGTGACCGCACCCTCTCCTCCCTCTGCTCAATTCGGGACTGCCAGAGGTTCCAGAACCTGCGAAGCAGCTGCAGAATGATAGCAAGAAAACAAGTGTGTCACAGTGAGAAGTGAGAGGGAGCCTCCTAGTGTAAGTGCTGACCCCAGCACACTGAGTTCCCACGGGGCTCTGCCTCACTTGGGAGCAGCCCACTTACAGCGCTGGCCTACGGAGCCATACTAAAGGCACTTCTAGTAGACAGGCAGACAGCCACATGAAAACAGTAAATCTGGGCATTACAGAAGACTTTTTTTTTTTTGAGACAGGATCTCACTGTGTAGCCCATGCTTAAACTCAGGACCCCCTTGCCTCCATCTCCTAAGTGCTATAATTATAGGCATTGTACTATCACACTCAGCAGACAAGACCATTCTTCAAAGTCATTTTAGAAATTAAAACCATTACAAATTGGCACATAGGAAGTTGCTGTCAAAGTGTTTAATTTCCATGTTTAAGCCTCTGGGTCTACTGTCTAGTTTATAAGAACTACACAGAATAAAGGGAAATTAAACAATTTTTTAAAAAAAGGAACAAACAGCCAGGCATGGGGGTACACGCCTTTAATCCCAGCACTCGGGAGGGCAGAGGCAGGCGGATCTCTGTGAATTAGAGGCCAGCCTGGTCTAGAGTTCCAGGACAATCAGTGCTGTTACACAGAGAAACACTGTCTTAAAAACACCATAAAAAGAACAAATATAGTGAGAGTGAGGATCATAATAAAAACAACTAGCCTGACCTCTTCAAAAAGTCAATGTCATTGTCTTTTTTTGAAACAGGGTTTCTTTGTGACTTTGGAACTAGCTCTTGTAGTGCTAAGTGAAAATAAGCCAGTCACAAAAGAACAATTGTCAGGATTCTCCTTTGAAGTCTCCAAGACGTCAGACTGATGCGACACAAAGTAGAAGACTAGCTGCCCACAGCTACAGGGAAAGAGCAATGGAACTGGAGTCCATGCACACAATGCAAATTCAGTTTTGTTTTGAGAAGGGTCAGGGAAGCTCTGGCTGATCTAGAACTTGCTATCAAGTAATAAATATTTGGTCAGGCAAGATGTTGAAGTGGATAAAGACACTTGTTTGCAAGCCTGACCCATTGAGTTCCACATAGAACCCACACAGTGGAAGTATACACACACACACACACACACACACACACACACACACACACACACACACACACACACCCCTACACTTTTAAAAAGATTGCAACTTTTATGTGTGTTTTGTTACAATTCAAAAATAAAAAAACTGGAGACCAGAGTTTGTTTGTCTCCCAGCACCAACATCAAGTGGCTCACAACAGCCTGAAACTTTAGCTCCAGGGAATGTGAGACATCTTAAGTGAGAAGGCTGAGAGAATGCTGCTCAGCAGAGGCACCGAGGAGACGAAACGACCATCGGAACACAGCAGTGGGCTCATGGGAGTGCAGAAAGACGGAAAACGAGGCAATTCTGGGTACACAGAAAGACTGTCTTCAGACAGATAAACGAGTAATAACACATGAGCCCCACCTGAATCCTAAGTTGAAAAAGGCATTTTGAAGGACAGTTGTGAAAAATCTGAAAATAACCTGGATGGCAACAGAGTACTGCTATTAGTTTTGTTAGGGATTATAAAGATCTTCTATGGTATGTAAAAAAAACTGTTTATTTGGGGTTAGTGCATACTGAAGTGTTTATAACTTACTTTGAAATTATTTGAGAGAAAATTTTTTGTTTTGTTTTGGTTTTGTTTTTCGAGACAGGGTTTCTCTGTATTGTTTGGAGGCTGCACTGGCACTCACTCTGTAGACCAGTTTGGTCTGGAACACACAGAGATCCACCTGCCTCTGCCTCCTGAATGCTGGGATTAAAGGCGTGCGCCACCAACGCCAGGCTATTTGGGAGAAAATTTGAAGTGAATATTTTTTTTTTTTTTTGGTTTTTCGAGACAGGGTTTCTCTGTGGCTTTGGAGGCTGTCCTGGAACTCACTTGGTAGTCTAGGCTGGCCTCAAACTCACAGAAATCCACCTGCCTCTGCCTCCCGACTGCTGGGATTAAAGGCGTGCGCCACCAACGCCCGGCTTGAAGTGAATATTAATAAATGCTGAGACTAGGCAGTATGTAGATCACTATACTAATTCTTTCTGGGTTTTTTCTTTTGCTGTTTGTTTTGGGTTTTTTGTTTGTTTCGGGGTTTGTTGTTGTTGTTGTTTTGAGACAGGGTTTCTCTGTGTAGCTAGAACTCATTCTGTAGACCAGGCTGGCCTTGAATTCATGAAGATACACCTGCCTCTGCCCCCCAAGTTCTGGGATTAATCATTAAAAAAATAAAAAGGAAACAAACCTGCACTCAAAAACAGAACCAATGAAGAGAGTCGTTGCTCTTGGAAAACACACATGGGATTCAGCAGTTTATATTACCCAGGTGTCCTAGTCAGGGTGAAAAGCACCGTTACCATCTGAGTCAAGCACTGACTTTCCTAGCAGACTAGAGTGGGATGGGGTGGGGAGCATTAAAAAAAAAAGCTGGAACAAATCTATTAGCAGGTGCAGATTAACAAAGAAAATAGGCATTATTATTTTGAAGTGTAAAATCTAAATGAAGTGCCATGCACAGTAGTGTACACTTATAAATTCCAGGATCCAGGAGGACTGTGAATTCAAGACCAGCCCAAACAATACAGTGAGTTGAGGCCCACCTGAGCTAACCACACAGCAAGGCCCTGTCTGTGAGAGCCAATTCTCACCGTGGTATCACGAAGCTGGTGAGCAAGGTTCCTTCTTATTCGCCAGAGATGGGCCTGGGTCACATTGTCTTTTAAGGCTCTAAAGCAAGAACACTGCACAGAGAAAGGAAGCAGGTTATAAAGCAGCATCAGTGTCTGTGACAGGAAAGCAGTATCAGAGACCAGTGTGGTTTAGGGCTGCTTGGTTTCCCTGGAGTTTCTCTACATTGCATCTATCAGAACTAAACCCATCGAGCTCAAAAACATGTCCTTGCCGCTAAACAGGAGGAGACAGACTCCCCTAGACCCACAGGAAAAAGTGCCTTTAATTCCAGATTTGGAAACCCCTAAAAGTTAATGTGTATGTTCATCTGCATAATTATAAAGGGGGCTTGCCAGAATAAACTAAGATGAATCTGTGATGATTGGCACTCATTGTCAACTTGACAGGATCTAGGACTATCTGGGATCAGGCCTCTGGCACTGCCTATTGGCGACTGCTTCCCTGAAGTGTGAAGACCTACCTCACTCCTGGCTGGGATCCAGGACTATGTTACACAGGTAAAGAAGGGGAGCTGACAATATAACCAGTTGTTCCAGGCTCCTGCTGCCTTGGAAGACTGTACCCTCAACTGTTTGTTTAAATGAATTCTTTCCATCTCTGAATTGCTTTTACTGGAATATTTTATCACAACAGAAAGACACTGGGACAGCATCCCCACGGAGGTTTCTTTACAACTCCACATCCCTGACTCCACCCATTAATCTCTGTTTCAAGAAGCTAACACACACTACAGCTAACTCTGAACTGGCTGCACTCAGGGGCTAGTATGGGACAGGAGCCCCAAGAGGATGCCTCCACGGCTGCCCTGGACCCTGGTACTCTTACCAGGAGGTAGTGCCGGTGGTGTTCTGCTGCTGCCGCGTGCTGGGCAGCCTCTTCTGCCTGTAGCAGCATGACTGCCAGGAATTCTGTTAAGGTCTCCAGTCTAGCAAGGCTCCTGGCCCAACACAGCATGTACACTTCCTGTGAGCCAGCCACCTAAAGGGCATGGCTGTAAGCATAGCAGGCCTGCTAGGCAGGCTGATAAACACCTCTGTCTCCTCCTGTGATCCAGGGAAGCACAGGGGAGCTCTATCAAAGAGTCAGTCAGGCCTCTGTCCTCTTGATGCCCTGAGGCAAAGAGTCTGAGTTCAATAAGCATTTGGGGCATCACCTAGCAAGCAGAACTTGATCGTTTGGCATCATGGTCCAGTCAGATGACTGAACTGGGAGCTTCAGTTATTTTCAGATCAGATTTTTTCTCATCTCACAATCCTAACAACCCATCTGCTCTGCTCTCACTGCCTGCTTCTCTTCTGTCCTATTATCTGACTTGTCCGTCACATGATTCCTCACACAGCAGTCTCTGAGCAAGCCTCTCTCCTCTAATTTAGGACCGTCTTCTCTTTTAAAAATTTCAAATTGCATTCATCTGTGTTTGTGTGCGTGCCTGTGCCATAGTGAAGAGGAAAACTTGCAGGAGTTCCTTCTACCAAGTGGGTTCCAAGGACCAAACCCAGGTCATGAGGTTTGGCAGCAAGCTATCTTCACTGGCCCTAGAAACATCTTTTCTAAAGCACAAATTTAAATGCACTGAAAACTCCTGATGCTCTTGAATGTCATCAGGACAAGGAGCAAATCCCAGAGTCTGACACACAGGGCTCTATGGGAGGTCCCCAGACCACATTGACGCTCCCAGGAGCCACACGCACCACATATTTTTGTTTTGTGTTTTCTGAAACAGGGTGTTGGAACTTATTATGTTGACTAGGTTGGCCTCAAACTCAGAGATCTGCCTGCCTCTACCTGTCTCTGCCCCAAGTGCTGAGATTCAAGGTGTGTACCACCACAGCTCACCAGTAAATCTGTGTAAACACTCAGGCTCTCCAGAATTTTTAGTGCCCTAGGACTTACATTCAGCTCAGGAGTTTCTTCCTTACCTGGACTCCTGGGATACCAGAAACCTTTTATCTTATTATTATTTTTGTTTGTTTGTTTGTTTGAAGAAAGGATTTCTCTGTGTAACCCTAGCTGTTCTGGAACTTACTATGTAGACCGGGCTGGTCTCCAACTCAAAGACCCACCTGCCTTTGCCTCTGAACTGCTGGGATTAAAGGCATGAGATACCACCACTGGGCACATTTTACTTTAAAACCAAAACCAAAAAGTCTGAGACAGGGTCTGGATGTGTAGTCAGGCTGGTCTTGTATTTAAGATCCTTCTGCCTCACTGTTCCTGAGTGCTGGGCACACAGGCATGGTTCTGGGACAGGCCTTCAGTAGCTCTATCATACCACAGTCAAGACCTGTTTTCCGCTGGGCGTTGGTGGCGCACGCCTTTAATCCTAGCACTTGGGAGGCAGAGGCAGGCGGAACTCTGTGAGTTCGAGACCAGCAGCCTGGTCTACAAGAGCGAGTTCCCGGACAGCTTCCAAAGCCACAGAGAAACCCTGTCTCGAAAAACCAAAAAAAAAAAAAAAAAAAAAAAAGACCTGTTTTCCTATCCGTTTTCTCATTGAACAAAGAGAGCTGTGAGTCTTTGGTCCCCCATGTGTGATGGTTGGTTTTTCTGTAATTTTGACGCGGTCAGAATCACTTGGGAAAGGGGACTCAGAAAATGCCTCCATCAGACTGGCCTGTTGGCAAGTCTATGGGACATTTTCCTGATTAAGACTGATGCGGTAGAGCCTAGCTCACTGTAAGTAGTGCTGGGTAGGTGGTCCTGGATTATTTAAGAAGCAGACTGAGCAAGCCTTAGAGAACAAACCAGTGAGCATTGTTCCTCTGCTTCAGTGCCTGCCTTGAGTTCCTACCCCACCTTATGTCAGGTGAAATAAACCCTCTCACTACATACAAGAATTTAAGCTGGAGTTCAACATGAATCAAGACTTGAATGGGCAAATGTAAGGATGGGCATCTGAGGCATCCATATCCTCACACTGTGGACATCCTAGGGAGAGGGGGGTTGGGAGGAACAGGTCAGTGTAAAGGATACAGTGCTTCCAGTGTGCAAAGGCCCTCCGCAGAGCTATCTTCTTGGCTAGCTTCTCCACCAAGGCCTGGTGGGCAGACAGGCTCTGCCTCCACTCCCAGGCCCACTGCCAGTCACAGAAATATATCTGGAGCACAGTGACACGGTGGAATTTTGCAGCCATTTCTGCAACAGAGAAATAACTCTTAGGTACTGCTCCCCACGAGGAGGAAGAGGATACGAAGGCTGGATGCTACTACTGGCAGAGAGCCGGGATTCAAGAGCACTCCCCAGGAAGAACCCTCATTAAAAGTTTTAGGTTGACAATGTAGCTCAGTGAGAAAGTGTGTGCTTAGACCATGTGAGGCCCTTTCAGTTCAAGCCCAAGCACCACAACTCTAGTGTCTAGAGTTGTCTAGATACTAGAAAGTTATCAAACCTCTAGAATTACTTCTCCAAGAAAAAAGGTCTGGCTGGGCATTGGTGGCACACGCCTTTAATCCCAGCACTTGGGAGGCAGAGGCAGGTGGATCTCTGTGAGCTCGAGGCCAGCCTGGTCTACAAGAGCTAGTTTCAGAACAGCCTCCAAAGCCACAGAGAAACCCTGTCTCAAAAACCAAAAAAAAAAAAAAAAAAAAAAGAAAAGAAAAAAGGTCTGTTGTTTTAGGGAAGTG
This sequence comes from Mesocricetus auratus, assembly GCF_017639785.1. Taxonomy (NCBI): domain Eukaryota; kingdom Metazoa; phylum Chordata; class Mammalia; order Rodentia; family Cricetidae; genus Mesocricetus; species Mesocricetus auratus. The sequence goes on along the minus strand of NW_024429190.1, from coordinate 12,955,096 downwards.
TTGTCAACTTCACACATTTGGGAAGAGGGAACTAGTTGACTGTCTCCATCAAAATGGACTGTGGCGTGTCTGTGAAGCCATTTGTTTTTGTTTTAATTAGGAACTGATTGGTATAGGAGTGCCCAGTCCATTGTGAGCAGTGCTATCTGAGCAGGCAAGCCTGGGCCTTATAAGAAAAGTAACTGAGTAAGACAGCAGAAAGGAGGTAAGCCAGTAAGCAACACTCCTTCATGGTCTCTGCTTTAGTTATAGCCTCCAGGTTCGTGCCTTGACTTCCCTTAATAATAGACTGTAAGCTATCAGCCAAATAAACACTTTCTTTCCCCAAGTTGGTTTGGTCAGTTTTATGACAGCAACAGAAACCAACCAATAAAGGAGGTACATACAATAAAATACTTTCTCGCCAAGGGCTGAGGCTTCTACATAGATGCCAATATGAAGAATGATAACTGACACTTTCCAAGATACTGTTTGATTTTTGTCTCTACTTGGGGCTTTCTGGATAGGATCAGTCTCCAAGGACACAACATACCACTCCAATGATCTTGCTGGCAAAGGACATCCTGAGCTTTCAGCCATGCTGACCCAAGCTGCCAGACACATGTCCTTCCAACACTAATCAGCTGGTAACTGTGGTAGAGTATTATTTTAAGGTGTGTGACTTTTGTTCATGCTGCATTTTGTTTAACTTGGTGTAGTTGGGATTCTTTGCCTGTCTAAAACACCCGATGGTTTAATAAAGAGCTGCAAGAAACAAGCCAAGCTAAGGCCTACTGATTATAAGAAAGAATAAGACTGCATAGATTTATTTGGGAGCTCGGTGGAGGACCCCATGAAGAGCCCAAAAAGACAAAAGAGTAAAACAGCAAATAACAGGTAGCTGGTAAACTGAGACCTCCAAAGTAGGCTGCAGCTTGAGGCATGAGATTAAAGTTCATCATGTTAACAACCCTAAGAGCCATTGCTTTCCACTATGCTCCAACAGACACGGGGAACTCTGCTAGGCTGATACTGGCAGCCTAAGAGGTAAATGGGATTCACTTGGACAAGAGCCTGAGAGCCTAACCTAGGGTCTGGTCCAGTGTTTGATTCACTTCTGTGTAAACTCAACAGGCTTGCTTACAAAAAGCATCAGTAGTCATGCTCCTAGGGTGGCCTGGACCAGCAGGTTGGTCTCAGTGACAGGGTCCTAAGGGGAAGAGGCCAGGAAATGAGAAGATAAAAAAAAGAGATAAAAGCTGTGGCCAGGAGGTCTTGCATAAGCTATGTCTGATTTTAGAGAGGGGAAAGCCTTGGGTTGATCTAGAACTCAACACTAGGGGTTATTAACTCTAAAACTATTTGAAAAACTAGACCACAATGATGGCATCCGTGAGAATCCCACAATGCCAAACTTCACAGAATCTGTGATGTTAATTTTTTTCTTTTTACTTAAACAACATCCAAAAAAGTTTCAATATCACAAATTCTATGCATTGCATAAGGGAGGACAAATTCAAATAATCCAAGTATGTGTTGAGGGCTGGTCTGATTCAAGGTTTTCCCTGAGGCCATGATGTATGGAGAAGGAACATAGTTTCTAGTCTAAAATCAGAAACATGGTGACAGACCCAGTAATGGCCTGGGGTCAGGACCTTATGGGAGCTGTGGCTTCAGATCCTGAGAACCCAATTCTTTCCACCATACAGAGCTGTGGCCAGCAGTCTCAGGCCATTGTGTGTTGCAGAATGTTAAAGATGTTACATTTGTTTACACTGTGAATATTTTTTAATAATGCAAAGATGTGTTGCATTCCTTTATGCTACATCTGTTTAACTCTGCGAGGCTGTGTTACTGTGCCTGTTTAAAACACTTGATGGTTTAATAAAGAGCTGAAAGGCCAAATGCAAGGCAGAAGAGAGGAAGGCAGGGCTGGCAGACAAAGAGGATAAACAGGAGCAGAAATCTGGGAAGAGAAGATCAAGGAGTGAGAAAGAGGAGGAGAGGAAGACTCCAGGGCCCAGCCACCCAGCTACATAGCAAGCCACAGAGAAAGAAGTGAAAAAGTTTACAGAAACAGAGAAAGAGATGGGACAGTGGCGGCTCACGCCTTTAATCCCAGCACTCGGGAGGCAGAGGTAGGTGGATCTCTGTGAGTTCAAAGATGGCCTGGTCCACAGGACACCTAGAGCTGTTAACACAGAGAAACCCTGTGAGTGGGGGGGGGGACACGACACGACGACACAGACAGACAAAGTCCCAGAAGCAAAAGACAGACAGGATAATTTAAGAAAAGCTAACTAGAAACAAGCCAAGCTAAGGCCAGGAATTCAATAAGAAAGAATAAGCCTCCATGTGTATTTATTTGGGAGCTGGATGGCAGGCCCCCCAGAATAGCCAAAGAGTAAAAAAACAACCAACTACAACTGTGTGCTTTGTCTGTGATACTCTTGAGATCCCTTGTGCAACACTGCTGGATTAGCTTCCCACTCAGTCCCATTATATGACAGTTTCTGCTGACTTTGTCTCATTTTTCTCATGGAAATAGTATATCAGATACTGTACATCTTCATAAGCTTGCTTGGCATAAGACATAACTTATGCAAGACTTCCTGATCCCACCTGTTTTTTTTGTTTGTTTGTTTTTGTTTTTGTTTTTCCGAGACAGGGTTTCTCTGTGGCTTTGGAGGCTGTCCTGGAACTAGCTCTTGTAGACCAGGCTGGCCTCGAACTCACAGAGATCCGCCTGCCTCTGCCTCCCGAGTGCTGGGATTAAAGGCGTGCGCCACCAACGCCCGGCGATCCCACCTGTTTTATCTTCTCATCTCCTGGTCATCTCTCACTTAGGACCCTGTCACTGAAGAAAGGCCTGCTGGTCCAGGGCAAGTGTCTATCAACAGGAAATGGCTAAGTAAAGGTAAGCCTGCGTCAGCCAGGCATGGTGGGTACACAACTTCAATCCCGGCACTCAGGAGGCAAAGGCAGACAGATCTCTAGGAGCCCAAAGCCAGTGAGAAACCGTATCGTGAGAACAGTGAGACCCCAGCAGAACCACACAGCAATATCTTGTCTCAAACCCAAACCAAATGCAAAAGCCACCTGTCTTATCTTTGCTGGCAACAGCTCTCCTGCCTCGGTCTCTCACCCTGAAAATACAGGCCTGCTGCACGTTCACCTCTGCCCACTCCTGAACTCAACTATGAAGTTAATCTCTAGCTGAAGTGCTGTTCCTCCAGAGACACTGAGAGCAAGAGTCTTGATGGGGCAGTCTCACATCTCACTTCCAAGCCAGCGTTGCTGTGGGATAACCCTTCTGTGTGCTGTGAATATGCATCCCTCTCATTGGTTAATAAAGAAGCTGCTTTGGCCTATAGCAAGGCGGAATAAGGCCAGGCTGAAAAGCCAAATGGAGACAGAGGGAGAAAGAAGGGTGGAGTGGAGGAACAAGACGTGCCAGAGGACAGGTAAAGCCACAAAGCACATGGCAAAATTTAGGTTAATAGAAATGGGTTAATTTAAGCTGTAAGAGCTAGTTAGTAATAAGCCTGAGCAATAGGCAAAACATTCTGTAACTAATATAAGTTTCTGTGTGTTTATTTGAAACTGGGCAGTCATGACAAAAGCAATTCTGGACGTTGCCCATTTAGAGGCCTGGGGGCTCTTTTGCCTAAAGGCGGCTTTCTCACCGTCTTCGCCATGTGAAGCAGCTGTCTCAAGCCCACCTGATATAGCCTCTTCCTCCCATGTCTCCTCTATCTTGTATGTCCCTTTTCCTGTACCATTCCAAGAAGTCTGGGAAAGTGACTGGCACAGGGTTTGACAGAAAGAAGATAAATACTATATTAATAAGACAAAAAAGGCAAGACATTCTAAAAATACAAATAATCATTAAAAGTAGACTTCTTTTGTTTGTTTTGGTTTGGTTTTGGTTTTGGTTTTCAAGACAGGGTTTCTCTGTGGAGCTTTGGAGCCTATCCTGGCACTCACTCACTCTGTAGACCAGACTGGCCTCCAACTCACAAACATCCACCTGTCTCTGCCTCTCAAGTGCTGGATTAAAGGCATGCGCCACCATCACCCGGCTAAAAGTGGACTTCTTGATAAAGATGTAATACAATGTAAAAACAAGCACAATACAAAATTGTAGATATGATCATACCTATCACAATATGAACATTCCCATTTGAAATCAAATATATAAAGTAATCAATACATTATTTGAATAGAAGTTAGGCATGTTAGTAAAATCCAGAAGGAAATAACGAGAAGCAAGGATGATACACTTTTCTTCTCCATTTCTTGTCCTCAGAACTGTGGTGTACCGCATTCTGCTTCCTCTGCATGGAGGGCAGTGGGGAGAGAGGTCAGACCAGGCCAGGCCAGGGAAGCTGGGCTTTCTACTCACCACTCTGCCGTCTCTTTACCCTACAGATGTGGAGGTACTCAAGCCAAGCCTTCCAAGATCTCTGCTTCTGCCAGCGCTGATGGTGTCGCACAGCAGTGACCACCTTCCAGCTTTCCCGCCGCCTATTTAGGAGCTGTTCTTGCCATCGTGACCAAGCCTGAAAAGATCAGGTCAGGAACTCAATGTCATTCTCAGTCACACAGCTTGAGGCCAGTCTGGGCTATGTGAGATCCTACCTAAAACAAACTTTGGGGTAAGGGGATTACAAATTAAAAAATAAATAAAAAGAAGTTGTAAAAAATAATTTGCAGAGACTGGAGAGATGCCTCAGTGGTTCAGAGCATTGACTGCTCTTCCAAAGGACCTGGGTTCAATTCCCAGTAACCACATGGCAGCTACCAACTATCTATAACTCCAGAATCCAACACCCTTACACAGGCAAAATCTCAAATAAAATTTAAAAAAATAGTAATAATAAAATAAATTTTTCAAAAAAAGTAATTTGCAGCCAGGTGGTAGTAGTGTACATGGTGTACACCTCTAATCCCAGCACTCAGGAGGCAGGAGCAGGTGGATCTCTTTGAGTTTGCCACCAGCCTGGTCTACAGAGTGAGTTCCATGACTGCCAAGGCTACACAGAGAAACTCTGTCTAGGGGGGAGAATTTGCAAGTACACGACTGAGTTCAGGATAAGACTCTTGAGCTCAGCTGCACTAGTGAATTAACTGAGAAAAGACATGCGATTGTTCCTAAATATACAAGGGATAAGGCAGAGATAACAAGCTAGGGAAACTAAAGGAAGATGAATCAGATGCAAAGAATACTGATGTCAACAGCTATTCTGTTTTAAATTTCTATGATAGCTCCATGCAAACACAGATAATAAAAATTCTGTCTTTAGGGCTCACTCCTTTTTCCTCTTTGGCTGGCTGAAGGCAAGATGGTCACCAGCAGCTCTCCTGGAGTCACCCGTGCAAGTTTGGCAAGTTTGGCCAGGGCTCTGGCTCTTGCCACATCTGCTCTAACCACCACAGTCTGGTCTGGAAATATGGGCTGAACATATGCCATATGCCATCAGTGTTTCCGTAAGTACGTGAAGGACATAGGCTTCATTAAGGCGAACTAAGAAACCTTGAATGGATTATTTAAGATTGTCTACCCAGTGAAACAGATCATGCTAGTCTTTTACATAAAGAATTAAAAAAAAAAGAGCTGGAGAGATGACTCAGAGGTTAAGAGCACTGACTGCTCTTCCAGAGGTCCTGAGTTCAATTCCCAGCAACTACATAGTGGCTCACAACCATTTGTAATGAGATCTGTACCCTCTTCTGACCTTCAGGCATACAAGCAGACAGAATACTGTGTATATAATAAATAAAATATTTTTAAAAAAGAATAAAAAAATGAAGATCTTCACAAAAAAAAATCTGTCCTAAAAAAGGAATAATGGAGGGAGGGGTAGGGGATAGGGAGAGATAGCTCAATAGTTGTTACTCTTACAGAAGACCTGCATTCAGTTCCCAGCACCCACAGAGGGGCTAAAAACCATCTGTAAATCCAGCTCCAGGGGATCTGACATGCTCTTCTGTCTTCTGAAATATGAGGCACATACATGGTGCACACACATACACACAAAATTTACACACACAAAATCAAATGACACTCTGGGCGTGATATAGTAAATTCAGATTTAGGATGAATGAAAGTCGGCCTTTTCTTTGGAAGTGGGGGGGGGGATAGCTTTCAAGAGACTGTTCTCTTACATTTCAGGGAAGTGTGCCTGTAAAAGATGAGAGGATTCTCTTAAAATGTTTCACAAATGTATGTCCATGAGAAGGTTTCATGTATCTGCAGAGATAACTCATGCCCTAGTTTGAATATAAAGATTTATTGTTGTTTGGGATTTTCTGTTTTGGTCTTTCGAGACAGGGTTTCCTCTGTGTAGTTTTATAGCCCATGCTGGCCTAGAATTTGTATTATTTTTAATTTTATTGCTTTAATTATGTATGTGGCATATGTGTCTCTCATATGAATATGTACTTATGTGTGCAGGTATCTGAAAGCCAAAGTTGGATCCCCTGACGTTGGAGTTACAGATGGTTATGAGCCACCTGACATGGATGCTAGGAATTAAACTCTGGTCCAAGTCTCAAGGGAATAAATATGTATTTGTACAGTTGTTAAAAACATGAAGGCAGCCGGGCGGTGGTGGCGCACACCTTTAATCCCAGCACTCAGAAGGATCTCTGTGAGTTCAAGACCATCCTGGTCTACAAGAGTCGGTTCCAGGACAGCCTCCAAAGTTACAGAGAAACCTGTCTCGAAAAAACAAAAAACAAACAAACAGAAATCCTGACATATTCCTCACAGCAGCGCCCATCTGCCATAGCCTGGCCTTCTGCACTGCTCCCCACCCCATCTCCCCAGATGCCCAGTTGCAGTCCCAACAAGCAGCAGCAGTGAAAAGCCTTCCTGTTGATTATATAGCCCTAGGACAAACAAACCTGCAGCTGGAGGCTCAGGGCCCTGTGCTTCACAGCTGCTGCGAGGAGAGCACGATCTGCATGAGCTTGTCCTAGTCGCCACCTCCACTTTCTCCACCAGAAACTGAAGAGAGAATCAAAGATGGAGTCAGTTGGGGTAGCAGGGACGTAGAAGAATCTAGGGCTGTGCTTCTCAACTTTAACCTGAGTCTCTCTCCTTCACAGGGCCATCTCTACACCGGCATCTGCTAGACCCACTGCTGCAAAGAAAACAAAATGAAGAGGGTCCAAGGGCTGAAGAGGTGGTTGTCGAGGACTGTACTTCCACCAAGTCTAACAACCTGAGTTCAATCCCTGGGACCCCACGGTGGAAGAAGAAAACTCACTCCCACAAGTTGTCTCTGGCCTCCACATGTATCATCTGTCTCACAAACACTAAATAAAATGTGATTTTAAAAAGTTTAAGGGAGGCAGAGGCAGGCAGATCTCTGTGAGTTCGAGGCCGGGCTGGACCGACAACCTCCAAAACAATACAGAGAAACCCTGTCTCATAAAAACCAAAAAAAAAAAAAAGTTTAAGAGACGTCGGGAGTTGGTGGTGGACACCTTTAATCCCAGCAATCGGGAGGCAGAGGCAGGCGGATCTCTGTGAGTTCCAGACCAGCCTGGTCTACAGAGTGAGTTTCAGGACAGGCTCCAAAACAATACAGGGAAACCCTGTCTCGAAAACCAAAAAAAAAAAAATAAACTAAAGTCATATTCAGTCTTAAGCACTATAAATTATTATCCATTCATTCGTTTGCAGTACTGGCAATGAACTCAGGGTCGTGTGCATACCAGGCAAGCTCTCTACCCTTCAACACTACAGACATGCTCTGGTGCTCTGGCCTACACGATTTAGTTTTCAAACATGGAAGTTACCCACGTTTAAAACTCAGCTTTCATGAGAATATCTGAAGGAAAAAAGAGTGGCTTTCAGATTTCTAATCGTGCAGGATGTCGCCTTCCTTCCCTCCTATGTTAGCCACACACTCACCGTAACACACTCTGTCGCCTAAATTCTAGAGCAGTGTTCTGCATTTGACGTTTGGTCCTACGAGCAACCATGTATATCAACCAGGATTTCCAGGCTTGTCGAATCTTCTGCTTTGTATCTAGAGACATCAAAGCGAGAGAGACCATTTTTAAAGGGTAGAAACTGGGCTGGAGAGATGGCTCAGCAGTTAGGAGCATCTACTGCTCTTTCTTGACTCCAGTTCAGTTCCCAGCAACCACACTGGGCAGCTCACAACCTCCTGTGATTCCAGCTCCAGAGTGGATTGCAGGGGATCTGAGGCCTTTCTTCTGGCCTCTGCACATTCCTATACACTGACATACGCACATTAAACACAGTTAAAAATAAAACCAGGGGCTGGAGAGATGGCTCAGCTGTTAAAGGCTAGGCTGACAACCAAAAAAATAAAACCAGAAAAAAAAAATTAAAAGGACCCTGTCTCTGAAAAAAAAAAAATGGATAGAGGGCTAGAGAGATAGCTCAGAGGTTAAGAGCACTGGCTATTGTTCCAAAGGTCTTGAGTTCAATTCACAGCAACCACATGGTGGCTCACAAGCATCTATAATGAGATCTGGTGCCCTCTTCTGGCATCAAGAGATACATGAAGGCAGAATACTGTATACATACTTTAAAAAAAAAAACTGGGTAGAGAGAGCCAATGAGATGACTCAGTGAAGCTGAGTTTAATCCCTGGAGCTCACTCACACAACAGGAGGAGAGAACTGACTCCTGCGGGCTGTCTCCAACCTCACATGAGCACCATGGTATGCAGGAGCCCCACATCCTTAGACAAACAAACAGATGTAAGAAAATGTAAAGGATAGAGAGGGATACACAATTTCAGGTTGCGATACCAGCTCAAGGACTTCCTGTACTTAGCCTGAATTGCCCATAGCTCTTCTCCAGCCTTCATGTGCCCTTTGCTGGACTCACTGTATATTGTTACAAATTAAAAAAGATTCAGGCCGGGCGGTGGTGGTGCACGCCTTTAATCCCAGCACTCGGGAGGCAGAGGCAGGCGGATCTCTGTGAGTTCGAGACCAGCCTGGTCTACAGAGTGAGTTTCAGGACAGGCTCCAAAACAATACAGAGAACCCCTGTCTCGTAAAAACCAAAAAAAAAAAAAAAAAAAAGATTCAAGACTGCACAGGTGACAAGGTGCCAGTCACAAGCATTTAAAGGAAAACTTAAGTGTGTCAGGCAGGCACACTGCCAACTGTGCTGTACCTGAACCCTTCTACCGTTGGGTTTTTTGTTCTGTTTTGAGACAGGGTGTCTCTGTGTAATAGTCCTAACTGTCCTAGAACTCACTCCCTGTGTGGATCAGGCTGGCCTCAAACTCACAGAAATCCACTTGCCTTGAGTGCTGGAATTAAAGATGCACACTACCACATCTGGCCTTATTTTTTAAGAGTTTCTCAGTGAACTTGGAGCTCACCAATTAAATTAGACTAGCTGGCCAGAGAGCCATCGGAATCCTCCTGCCTCCATTTCCCAGTGCTGGTTTGGAGGCATGGCTGGCTTTTTATGTGGTTTCTAAAGAATCAAACTCAGGTCCTCATGCTTGCTTTGCAAACCGCATTACTGACATCCATTTTCCCAACCCTAGAAACATGGTGGTAGTGCAGGCCTTGAATCCCAGCACTCAGGAAGCACAGGCAGACGATCTCTGTAACACACATGCAGGGCAAAACATTCAAACACATCAAAAATAAATCTAACCCCCCCCTTTTAAGAATTTCAACAGATACAAAAAAGATACAAATATGATGGCTAATCTAGATTGTCAACTACATCTGGAATTAACTAAAACCCAAATAGCTGGGCACACCTGGGAGGAATTTTTCTTAACTGGATCATTTGAGGTGAGAAGAACCATGATAAACCCTGGGCCACACCTTCTGGTGGCTGCCCACATAAAAGGACACAGGAAAAGGAAGCCTTTTTTTTTTTTTTTTTTTTTTGCTGTTTTCCTGCTTGCCCTCATCAACCCTGTTCCTGAGATACTCCTTTGCTGGAGTTAGAACCCACATTTTTTGGTTTTTCGAGACAGGGTTTCTCTGTATTGTTTTGGAGGCTATCAGTCCAGCCCGGCCTCGAACTCACAGAGATCCGCCTGCCTCTGCCTCCCGAGTGCTGGGATTAAAGGCTTGCGCCACCACCGCCCGGCTAGAACCCACATTTTCATGATTCCCACACAGACTGAAGACAGGCAGCTCTATGACTTCACTGGGACTCTAGCACCGCATTGGAACAGCTGAGACATCCAGTCTTGTGAACCGAACAATCACCAGGACAGTCATTGCTGATCTACTTGTACCACAGCCTGTGAGCCACTCTCACAAATCCCCTTTTAATGTATATAATATATATATTGACAGAATTGATTATATATTAACATAATACATAATATATGTATGTATATATACACAAATTAGCTCACTATATTAGTTCTGTTCCTTTACAGAACCCTAACTAATACAATGGGGCATAAATGTGTGCATATGTGGATGTGTATATATATTAATAGTGAGAACAGGAAAAGGTACTCAATATCATTAATTATTAGAAAAATGCAAAAACTCGAATGAAATATCTGAACTATCTATACAGATAATTCAAATAACTGTAGAATTAAATTATAATTATTCTTTTGTAGGAGGTTTTTGTTTCTTTTCTTTTTTAGAGGCAGAGTATCTTGTGTAGCTCTCACAATGGAGATCAGGTTGCTCTCTGAACTCAGAGTCTCCCAGTCTCTGGAGTGCTGGTGTTAAAGCCACATGTGCTCCACTTGTTTTGTTTTTGAAACAGGAGCCGACTGTGCAGCTGAGGCTAGCCATCTGCTTGCTCCCTCACCTCTCCAGTGCTGTGATTACAGGCACGAACCAGCACAGCTGCCCCATTTCTAAATCAGCAATTTGTATTTTTGCATATATAATGACTCTGCATTTGCCAAAAGCAAAGAAGTGCACACCAAAAAGAATAACTCCTACTGTATAAGAATTAGAAATAACAACAAAAACAAACCATTAGCTACTTACAGGTTAAATACAGAAACAGTCTGTCTCATATTGAACTAAGAACCTAATATCCTAGGAAAAGAAGAGAAAGCTAGACAGGGAAGGTTTCATTCATCACTTATGTAGTTATTTTTGAGATGGCTGTGCTTCTTGAACTTTAGTCGGAAATTTTCCGTTTTCTTTCCTCCACCTCTTGAGTACTGAGATTACAGGCATGTATCTACACACCTGGCTTGGAAAGGTAACACTTCAAATACACCTGAATCAAAACTGGAGATGGCTCCATATCTAAGAGCACTTGCTGCTCTTCAGAGGACTCAGGTTCAATTCCCAGCTTACAACTAACTGCAAGTCCAGTTCCGGTGGATCTTATGCTCTCTTCTGGCCACTGCATGCACACAGCACACAGATACATAGAAAAATAAATTAACCAATAAATGAAAACGGGCCTGAATCTTTTCAATCTCCAGGAAAGGTAAGAAGTGCATATCAGTATGGCTAGAGGCTGGGAGTGGGGAGAGAACAGGTGAACCCCGAATGTCACACCACGGCTTCGAGTTCATTAAGAGAGGCCAAGTGAACCTGCAGAGTGGCAACCACTCCTACAGCTAAGTGCACAGGGGACAGTGAATCAAAGAGGTGATGAAGCTCCAACACTGGAGGAAGGGAGAATCACTGCCAGTGCGTCCTTTAGAGGGCTCTCAGAACACCAGACAAACCCTGCGGAAGCATGAGGAATGGAACCAACCTAAGCAAGGCTTGTCACCCGGACAGGGAAAGGAGAAAGTACAGGTCCACACACCAGCAGACCAGGTATAGTACACTCACACATCTGCCATATGAGCTTCAAGTGCCCAAACTATGCCACATGGAGACACAGGATCTGACCAGGCAGGGGTTCACCTAGAACCCACTCCAAGAACAAGAAAGGAATCACGTGCATCTTCTCTCTCACCAGACGACTCCCTCTCCCAGAACTCCCTCTCTCTCACCATGACGCTCAGCTCTTTGGAGCCCCTTCCTCAGCTCCTGTTGCTGGTGCACAAAGGTCTTCCAGCTCTTGAACATCAGGCTGTACAAGTAGTATCTGAGGAGCCAAAATGCAGACGGTGCTTATGGTTAGACAATAAAGGACCTCCACCCAGCACACCCAGTCACTTTTACACTTAGGAGCGTTCTAGAAAGGGGAAAACCTGTAGTTGATAGAGAGATGGTCAGCAGACGTTAGGGTTGTTTGGAATGAGAGGGAAATCTTTTTTTTTTTTTTTTTTTTTTTTTTGGTTTTTCTCTGTGGCTTTGGAGGCTGTCCTGGAACTCGCTCGGTAGTCCAGGCTGGTCTCAAACTCACAGAGATCCACCTGCCTCTGCCTCCCGAGTGCTGGGATTAAAGGCGTGCGCCACCAACGCCCGGCTGAGAGGGAAATCTTATAGGAATAGGCTGTTTGACCCTTAATAGCAGAACCATCTAAAAATAATAATTGGGGCTAGAGAGATGGTTCCATGTTTAAGAACACTGGGTGCTTTTCCAGAGGACCTGGGTTAGGTTCCCAGCACCAACATGGCAGCTCACAACTACCTGTAATAGCAGTTCCAGGGACCAACACCGCTTCTGCAGGCATTTCAGGCACATGGTGCACAGACATACATGCAAGCAAAGCCCCCATACACATACAATAACAAAATGCTATCGTCCCTCCTCTCAATAGCACAATGAGTTCTCTTCCGGATTGTCTTCCAGAGTATAAGTTTTGAGACACTCAAAACAAAACAAAGAATTTTGCTGTATTTACTGTATAGAGGGGTGTATGGTTCATGGCAAGTGGGGAGGTCAGAGGACAATGTGCAGAAAGGAGTTGCTCTCTCTCCCATGTGGGTTCAGGGAGCCAACTCCAGTTACTAGGTAGCAAGTGCCTTTACCTGCTAAGTTATAGCACTTGCCCTAAAAATGGGCATTTGGTGTAATATTTTAACTTTGTTCTCTATTTACTCCTTGCAATGTCAGTGGCAAGGATTAAAAGATTCTTCTTTCATCCTTTTCCTATTTTTTTAATTGTGTTTTGGTGCTAGGGATGAAACCCATAACCTTGTACAGGCTAACCATTTGCTCTCCCACTCAGATACCTGACCCAGCCTCTCTATTTTCTGAATGGTCTATGTAGGACACACCTTTTCTTGATCATAATCAGTATTCTAGGACTAATTTTTTTGTTATTTTTTAAGACAGGGTTTCTCTATGTAGTCTTAGCTGTCCTAGAACTAGCTCTGTACACCAAGCTGGCCTAGAACTCAGAGGTCTGTCTGCATCTATTCTAGGGTGTTGGAATTAAAGGTGTGTGCCACAACTGCCTGGTTTAGGACTAATTATTCAAAAACAAACAAATAAGCAAAAAAAAACCTTTCAGATTTAGAAATACATGGAAGTAAGTTTCCACATACCTAACAAAGCTATCTGACTCAGAGGAGCACGCACGTGTGCATGGACATGGACCTCGCTGCAAATAACTATGGATTTACTTATTTGCTATCCAAAACTTTGCTTCTTTGGAACACAAGCAAGACTTTGAGTAATTGATGCAGTGTAAAGTCTGTATTTCAACAAGTGTAAAGCAATGAGACACCTGTAGTGACAGTCGGCTCGAACGCAGAGTTTCCATTCCCTCTGGGAGACCCACCATTCTTCCCTCCATTCTCCAAAGACCTTCTGTAGTATTCTTTGCTCATGGAAAAGCCTAGGCAGAAGGAAGAACAGCAGAAAGCTGGTGTGAGGCAGCTGGGCTGAGGTCTCTGCCAGGTCAGCTTCACACCCGCCCTTACCTTCTCAGTTAAAACACCAAAGTGTGGAAAGTGACAATGGATTATGTCAGATGGCAGGTTCAGTGCGACATACACTAGGAACAAGACAATTACACCAAAGAGTTCAACAATTACAGATATTAAGGGAAAGTTGAAATCTTCACAAACTATGAGGGAATCAAAAACTATGATTTTGAGGAGTAGGTGAGATGACGCAGTAGATAAAGCCACAGCAGCCACAGCAGAGAAGCCCAAGGACTTGAGCTTGCTCTCTGGACCACGAAAAGACAGAGAGAACTGACTCCACAAAGTGGCCTTCTGACTTCCACACATGTGCCATGGCACCACACTCACACATCAAACACAGATAATTTCAAACTATTACAGCTTTCAGAATTTTTTAATTTTTTTAAATTGAATAAGAAACTTTTTATTCCCTTGTAACTGTGTGTAAGGAAAGTAGCTGCAGTGTATGTTCCAGAGACTGAGCTCAAGTAAGCAGTTTCGTTTTGTTTTGTTTTTGAGACAGGGACTCCATGTAGCCCTAGCTGTCCTAGGTCTCACTATGTAGACCAGGCTGGCCTCAAACTCAGAGAGATCCTCCTTCCTCTGCCTCCTGAGAGCTGGGATCAAAGAAGTGAGTTTCTGCTTCTTGTGCCTTCTCTTGCTCTTTTCTTTCTGTTTGTTTTGTTCAATTCTGATGTGTTTGATTTGTTTTATCTTAGTATATGTTATAATAAAGCAACAAAATCCCTTAGAAACCTGTTAGCATTGGTGGCACACACCCTTTAATTCCAGCACTTGGGAGGCAGAGGCAGGTGGATCTCTGAGTTCCAGGACAATTTAAAAAAAGAAAGAAAAGAAAAAGCCTCTTTGTTTTCTACTAAGAGACAGAAATAGAATGGACCCAGGTGGAAGAGAGGAAGGAAGGAACTTGGAGGAGTAGAGGGAGAAGAAATTATAATTATGATATATTATGTCAGCCTACTATACATATTGAGCCCCAGGCTAGCTAGAAATATAAAGTGAGACCCTGTCTGAAATATGTGTGTGTATACACACACACAAGCATATAGAGAGATGATGATGACAATGTTGGTGAGGAAAGGGGAGAAGAGATGGAATTATATTTTAATTGAAAATGTTTTAAAGTCAGTAACAGAAACAGAAGAAGCCCAGCAGCAGCTCATGCTCTGAGCTAACAATACCTGGCTCTAGAGGGAGTTACTCTTCCAAATGTCATTCGAATCCACAAATACAAGAACTTTCTGGCCACACATCTGAAAGAAGAGAAGGATACATATACACTTGAAAATACCTGGATAGCAGGAGTTTTCTGGAAAAAAGAGGGAACCTTTAAGGTGTTAAGTGGAGGGACCACAGTCTGAATCAAAAGATGATGCTAATCTTGCATCAAACAGAAAATGGAGAGGACAGGTTTATAAGACTAAAATCAACTGTGTGGTGGTGGCACACGCCTTTAATCCCAGCACTCGGGAGGCAGAGGCAGGCGGATCTCTGTGAGTTCGAGACCAGCCTGGACTACCGAGCGAGTTCCAGGACAGCCTCCAAAGCCACAGAGAAACCCTGTCTCGAAAAACCAAAAAAAAAAAAAAAAAAAAGCATATGCCACCATACCACTCAACAAGGTCATGTTTTTTGGTTTTTCTTTTTTTATTATTTTATAAATACAGTAAACAAAATGTATGAAAATAAGGAAAGTTTGGCCATTATCAACTTCTACAGTGGAGTCATCTCCCACTGTGCATGCGTGCGTGCGTGCATGCAGGACCCAGGGCCTCTTCAAGTTTAAGCAGGTACTTTACCACTAACTTACAAACACAGCCACTTTATAATTATTTCTTTAAAGACAGGCATTGCTGTAATAAAACTCAGAGGCTGTAAGTTTCAAAGGTTGCAGAAAGTTGAGTCCTACATAGTTTAACATGTACCAAGATTAGATAAAGGACTTTTTCTGTGCCCAACTGTGGGAGCATGACTCCAGCAATAGCAGAACTCATCATGAAAGCATATAGATATTTTTTTAATTCCATAAAATTGTTTTCTTTTTAATCTGGACAAAGAGAAGACTCCCATTGGAGCACATGCCCTGTTTTCCTTTATCATTGTTTTAGGAAACTTAGAACGAAATGTTTTTTGACAGATGCCACTTATGGCCCAGACTTTGACCTGCCATCTTCTTGGTTTATCCTGCCATATGGCTGGGAATACAAGCCTGTATCACCATACCTGACTCACTTTAGACAAGACAACACAAAACACCTTTCAATACAAAGCATTTTGACAATGAAGAGATGGAGACATCAGACTTGAGGGGAACCATTCTTTTCTCATTTTTCTTCCTGTTTAAATCCCTGGCAAAGATTCATATATCCTGGTCTTTTCCAAATACCAAGAGAGGGGTGGGGCACTCAGTGCTCTCTACTCAAGCCCCTGTGCCACGCTGTGCCACGTAATGGTCATCAGCTCACAGGGTGTCTGCCATTCCCTTGTGACTGCGCTGAAAGCAGGGGCCATCCTTGTAGTCCCTAGCACACTGTGTGGTTTAAATGCTCATGGGTGAGTGTACACACACACACACACACACACACACACACACACACACACACAGCCACTCACTCATTCTTTTTGTCAATCTCTGGGCTCAGTTTAAACCCTCTTCTTCCTACCTTTTGTCTGACTTCTTCTTACGTGATCCTTTACGGCTGAGCTAATTGTATGTCACAACTGGAGACCATAAATGAAAACTGTCTGTAGTTCTAAATATTCTTCTTCTTTTCTTTTAAAGACAAAGTCTTGTGCTATATAACCCTGGTTGGCCTGGAGCTCTCTATGTAGACCAGGCTACTCTCAAACTCACAGAAATCTATCTGCTTCTGCTTCCTGAGTGTTTGGATTAAAAACAAGCACCATCAAACTTGACCCTAAATATTCTTTTTATCTCAATATTCCACTCAGAAGAGTTCTCCAATTAACTGGCATAGAAATAGTAAAAATTATTCCTTTGATTTGGACAAGAAAGAAAAACAAATGAAGCGTCTCACCTGCTGCGCAGTTCTCTTAATCGGTGTCGAGTCCAGCTGTGGGAGGCAGGAGTTGATGAATAGCAGCTTCGAGGTGACCCCTTCTGGACCCCAGAGAAGGCAGACCTGTTGAGTGGCAGTGCCTTACGAGAACAAGGTTTCTTAACCACACCATCCCTAAAAGACCTTAAATTTGAGCAGAGAGGAAAGGAGAGAAAAAAATCTCTTCATACAATATACACACATTTTAACACACAACTAAGCTCTGTGTTAAACTCATGGGGACTGACGCTGACTATGCCAGCAACCAGCACTGCTGGGCCAGCACTACGTGGAAACTGCAGAGCAACAGGTGAGGTCATTCGACCTAGCATGTTCATTAATTAGCTTTTATTATATTTTAAAGAGAATCATTTACAACCTAGAAACAGATTCCTACGTACAAAGTAAAACTGAGAACCTGAAGCTCTGGCTCAGAGATGAGCTTCACAAAGTCCCAGGTTCTATCTTCAGTGCTTCAAAATGAACTAAGATAATAACAAATCTCAGGGAGGAGCCTAGGGCAATGGCTCAGTGACGAGGGGCACCGCTGTTCTTCTGGAGGACCTGGGTTAGATCCTAGCACCCACATAGCAGTTCACACCTCTTCCAGGGGAGCTGACACTGCTCCCCTCCAACAGCACCAGGCATGCACTGGTGCACTGATACACATGCAGACAAAACACCCAGATACATAAAATAAAGTTTCAGGAGGGTGGTGGTGAAACACACCTTTAATCCCAGCACTCAGTAGACAGATCTCTTGAGTTCAAGGTCAGCCTAGTCTACATTGTAATTTCTAGGACAGCCACGGCTATACAGAGAAACCATGTCTCAAAAAAATCATATAGATAAATAATAGTATAATAAAATTTTTAAAAATTTTAGGGAACTGGAATGATGACTCAATGGTAAAATGAGCTTGCTGATCTCATGAGGACCAGAGTTCAGGCCCAAGCACCCATATCCAGTGGCTCACATACCCCTGTAACTCTAATTCCAAAGGATCCAATACCTTCTGACCTCTGCGGGCACTGAGAGAATGTGTGCACTCAAGTATACACACACACACACACACACATACAGTAAAATACTCAGAGAAAATAAAAAATTTTAATTTTAGCTATTTAAACAAGAAAATAATCAAAAAATCTTTTTGTTGTTTTTTTGAGACAATGTCTCTTAAGGCCCAGACTAACCTTGAACTCCTGATGCCCCTGCTTCTACCTCCTAAGTGCTGGGATGACAAGCATACTCCACCACACCTGCCTCAAAGTCTTTTAAAAAAGTAATTAAACGGGGCTGGAGAGATGGCTCAGAGGTTAAGAGCACTGATTGCTCTTCCAGAGGTCCTGAGTTCAATTCCCAGCAACCACATGGTGGCTCACAACCATCTACAATTCAATCTGGTGCCCTCTTCTGGCATGCAGACATACATGGAGGTGGGATGTTGTATTCATAATAAATAAAATAAATCTTTAAAAAAAAGTAATTAAAAACTTTTCAGATAACATGACTCTGATATCAACATGAAACATCATACTTTTACTTCTTTATTTATTCCCTTTTCTAGACAGGGTTTCTCTGTGTAGTCCTGACTGTCCTGGAACTCACTCTGTAGACCAGGCTGGCCTCAGATTCAGAGATCTACCTGCCTCTGCTTCCCTTACCAAGTGCTGGGATTAAAGGCGTGCAACACCCCCACACACACCACCACCACCACCACCACCACCACCACCACCACCACCACCACCGGCTGAAATGACATACTTTTTACCAAACATTGTATTTCAACATTAGCCAGGTGTGATGGCACATGCCCATGATCCCAGCAGTTGAACAGTAACTGTAGCTGTCATTTTTGCATATTTTTCCTATTACATACCTGGAGTCAATTTTCTTCTCCATTCTCTGCTGAACCCTTTTGATGGAAATTCAGCCACTGGTTGATATGTTTCTCTGTGACTAGATAACTGATGAACAAAGCCTTTTATCTTCCTCTTATAACTGCAAGAAAGAGATAAAAGAGAGTAAGTTGCTTGCACACTCCCAGGGGTTACACTTCTGAATACCTGCCTTCCTGCTCTGAGTTCCTGTCCCTCTACTTCTTCATTCAATACTACTCTTACTGTCCTGGTTAAGGTTGTTAGTGCTGTGATAAAACACCATGACCGAAGCAACTAGAGGAGGAAATTTGACTTACACTTCCTTATCATAGTTCATCACTGAAGGAAATCAGGACAGGAACTCAAAACAGGGCAGGAACATGGAGACATGAGCTGATGCAGAGACCATGGAGGAGGAGTACTAGCTACTGGCTTGCTCATAACTGCTTGCTCAGCCCGCTTTCTATAGAACCCAGGGCCACCAGAAGAGGGATGGCATCACCCACAATGGGCTAGGCATCCCTGATCAGAAACTAATTATGAAAATGTCCCATAGCTAGGCAGTGGTGGTGCAGGCCTTTAATCCCAGCACTTAGGAAGCAGAGGCAGGTCGATCTCTGTGAGTCTGAGGTCAGCCTGGTCTACAGAGTTCCAAGGCAGCCAGGGCTGTTACACAGAGAAACCCTTTCTCAAAAATAAAAATCAAAGAAAGAAAATTCCATAGAGATGAATTTTTTTTGTTTTTGTTTTGTTTTTCAAGACAGGGTTTCTCTGTGTAGCTTTGGAGCCTATCCTGGCACTCGCTCTATACCAGGCTGGCCTTGAATTCACAGAGATCTGCCTGCCTCTCTCTCCCGAGTGCTGGGATTAAAGACGTGCACCACCAACACCAGACTTAGAGATGGATCTTATGAAGGCACTTTCTCAATTGAGGTTCCCTCCTGTCAGGCAACTCTAGCTTATATCAGCTGACATAAATATAGCCAAGACACTTATTCTAATTTATACTATTAAAAAGTTACTTCTGGGGCTGGAAAGATACTCAGTGGTTAAGAGCACTGGCTGCTCTTCCAGAGGTCCTGAGTTTAGTTCCCAGCAACCACATGGTGGCTCACAACCATCTGTAACAAGATCTGGTGCCCTCTTCTGGCATGCAGACAAACATGGAGGCAGGATGTTGTATTCATAATAAATAAATACATCTTTAAAAAAAAGTTACTTCTGGGGCTGGAGAGATACTCAGTGGTTAAGAGCACTGACTGCTCTTCCAGAGGTCCTGAGTTCAAGACCCAGCAACCACATGGTGGCTCACAACCATCTATAGTGAGATTTGATGCCCTCTTCTGGCAATAAAGGTGTACATGCAGATAGAGCACTCAAACACATTTTTAAAAAATCTTCAAAAAAAAGAAAAGTTACTTCTGAGTCAGACTGTGGTGGCACATGCCTTTAATCCTAGCACTCGAGAGGCAGAGACACGCAGATCTCTGTGTGCTCAAGGTCAGCCTGGTTTACAGAGCAGGTTCCAGGACAGCCAGGGCTACACAGAGAAACCCTGTCTCAGGAAAAAAACAAGTTATTCCTGATGCACACCTTTAATTCCAGGAAGCGGGGAAAGAGGTAGGTTGATCTTTATGAGGCCAGCCTGGTCTGTATAGTAAGTTCCAAGACATCCAGGGCTGCATAGAAAACGCTGTCTCAAAAACAAAACAGTTACACTGGGCCAGTGAGATACCCTGAGTTGATTCCCAGATGGAGAGAGAAAATGGACTCTTGAAAGTTGTCCTCAGCCGGGCGTTGGTGGCGCACACCTTTAATCCCAGCACTCGGGAGGCAGAGGCAGGCGGATCTCTGTGAGTTCGAGGCCAGCCTGGTCTACAGAGTGAGTTCCAGGACAGCCTCCAAAACAATACAGAGAAACCCTGCCTGGAAAAACCAAAAAAAAAAAAAAAAAAAAAAAAAAAGTAAATGCAATACTACCACATGCTTAAATACAGATAAGTCTTAAGAACATCATACAGGGGGCTGGAGAGGTTAAGAGCACTGACTGCTCTTCCAGAGGTCCTGAGTTCAATTCCCAGCAATCACATGGTGGCTCATAACTATTTGTAATGAGATCTGGTGCCCTCTTCTAGCCTGCAGGTATTCATGCAGGCAGAATACTGTGTACATAAATCCTTAAAAAAATACAGAATAAAATAAGCCAGTCACATATATGATTTCACTTTCCTCCGTGTGTGTGTGTGTGTGTGTGTGTGTGTGTGTGTGTGTGTGTGTGTGTGTTTCACTATGCAGACCAGGCTGGCCTCGAACCCACAAAGAACTGCATGCCTTTACAGTCTGAGTGTGCAATTAAAGGTATGTTGTACCATACACTAATGATGTCATTTTTATGAAATGTCCAGGAAGGCAAAGCTTTATAGTCAGAAAAGCAAACTGGTAGTAGTAGCCCTAGGGCAAGGCTTCTTAACTATTTGCCACAGTTGACCAATTTCACATATACTTTTTGTTTTGTTTTGTTTCAAGATATGGTTTCTCTGTGTAGCCCGTGTGTAGCTCTGACTGTCCTGGAACTCGCTCTGTAGACCATGCTGGTCTCAAACTCACAAAGATCCACCTGCCTCTGCCTCCCGAGTGCTAGGACTAATGGAGTGCACCACCACCACCCTGCTGTATTTTTAAATTTTTAACTTAATCATTTTTTATGTGTGTGTATGTTTTGTCTGTGTACCACATATGTGTAGTGCCTGAGGCACACGGGCTACAATTAAGATGACACTTATAGCACAGGTTCCCTGCTTTCTCCCAGCACTTTCCATGAACGACCCACTTTAACAACGCCACCTCATCAGGTGCTTATTGTCACTTTCCAAGTAGATGCCCAAGGTCATCGGCTAACAGGTGGCGCCGGCGCCGGTGGCGTTCAAGCCTCTATGCACCTTCAGAAACCACACCATTAGAGAATCCGTGGTACAATTGCAGCGTGGGTTCAGCTCTCGGCTTGGTCAGCTGAGATCGGTGTACACAGCGGAGCCCTTCACCCAGGCGCACGCCTGAATCGAATCTGGATCTAGGCAGGCCAATAAGCTTCGCGCAGGCGGAAGCTCACCCTGAAGAGCTCTCCGAGGGTGCACAGGCCCTGCAAAAGCAGCGCGAGGGCAGCCAGGGCAAGGAGGGCACACTCCGAACAACCTCACGCACGCTCTGCCCGCGTCTCCACGCACAGACCAAGGCCTTGTGGGTAGGCACCATCTCCTGCACCACTGCAGCTGAAAGAGCTGTCACAGGGCCCAGCTCCTAGGCACCCGCGCTCTGCCGGCTTTAAAGCAGGAGGACCGGCTGGCCATTCAAAGGCTGGGGGTGCCAGGTCTGGCCTCGTACCTGACGGAGCTGACTCCTCACCGGACCCGGGAAGAGGTTGCGGCGAAGGCCAGCGGCCAGGGATTTCGCGCCCTGCACCGGCGGCCCCGCCCCCGTCTCCACGGCGACGCGGCCCGCGCCGGAAGTTGCGCTGTCGTTTTTAGTGCTCGCTGCCTCCCGGGGAACAGAGGCCCCTGGCTTCTCTCTGAGCGCGGCTTCCGACCGTTCTCTTGGCCGGAAGTGTGGGCGCTTCTTGGATACCGGTCTCCAGCAACGCCTGCACCGAGCGGTGTGGGAACCACAGGTGTCTGACCTGGGCGTGGTGGTGCACGTCGGTAATCTCCGCATCCGATCGGCCAATTAGTGGTATATCTTCAAAGACATAGCTTTGAGAAAAGACTAAGAGATTGCATATTAAAAACAAGGGAAACTATTTGGTGGGTGTGTGAAGATTAGAACCATGGGGCGGGAGACAAGACTCAGCGACTAAGAGCACTTTGTGCTCATCCAGATTTCCAGCACTCACATGGCGGCTTATAAACCGCGTGCTCTCTGCCGAAAGGCGGTGGTGCACGTCTTTAATTCCACTCGTGAGACAATGTCGGGCGGATCTCTGTGAGTTCGAGGCCAGCCTGGTCTACTGAGCAAGTTCCAGCACAGAGAAACCCTGTCTCGAAAAACATAAATAGATAAATAAACAAATGCAGGCAAAACACTCAAAGTAATTTTTTTGTTGTTTTTCAAGAAAGGGTTTCTCTGTGGCTTTGGAGGCTGTCCTGGAACTAGCTCTTGTAGACCAGGCCTGCCTCTGCCTTCCGAGTGCTGGGATTAAAGGTGAGTGTCACCACCGCCCGGTAAAATAAATATTTTTTAAAAGATTAAACTCACGTAATATGTTTTTTTGCCCTTTTCACAAATGGTGACTTTTTTTTAAAGATTTATTTATTTATTACATATACAGTATTCTGTGTACACGCCAGAAGAGGGCACCAGATTGAATTGTAGATGGTTGTGAGCCACCATGTGGTTGCTGGGAATTGAACTCAGGACCTCTGGAAGAGCAGTCAGTGCTCTTAACTTCTGAGCCATCTCTCCAACCCCGACTTTTTTTTTTTTTTTTTTTTTAGGAGACAGGGTTTCACAGTATTGTTTTGGAGGCTATCAGTCCAGCCCGGCCTCGAACTCACAGAGATCCGCCTGCCTCTGCCTCCCAAGTGCTGGGATTAAAGGCGTGTGCCACCATCGCCCAGCAAATGGTGACTTTTGTAATTCAAAATATTTGAAATCATTTATTGGTAGCAACCATCTGTGAGAGGCTGAGGCAGGAGGAATACTGCAGTTTCAAAACAACCAGGCCTATTTAATGGGTTCCAGTACAGCCTGGGCTAGAGTGAGACTATCTATATGAATAACAAGCAAATAAATAGTGTTTAAATACAGTTGGCTAAAGTGTCAAGATGGCTCAGCAGGTAAAGGCACCTGAACCTTAGCTCAATCCCCAGACTTCTATAGCGAAAGAGAACTAGCTCTCAAAAGTAATCCTTTGACCTCTAGCCATGCACATGCACAGGATACGAGCGCGCGCGCGCACACACACATAAATAAAAGATAAGAGGAACGTAAATAAACCTGGCCTGCTAGTGCATGCCTGTACTCCCTAGCTATTCAGGAAGCTGAGGCAGGAAAAATTAGAAATTTTAAGACCTCTGTTGAAATTTGGAAAGTACTTGTTTCAAAAATAAAACAGCTGGACTAGGTGTGGTGAAGCATACCTTTTTTTTTTTTTTTTTTTTGGTTTTTCGAGACAGGGTTTCTCTGTGGCTTTGGAGGCTGTCCTGGAACTCGCTCAGTAGTCCAGGCTGGTCTCGAACTCACAGAGATCCGCCTGCCTCTGCCTCCCGAGTGCTGGGATTAAAGGCGTGCGCCACCAACGCCCGCCCGGCTGGTGGCACATACCTTTAATCCCAATACTGAAGAGGCAGCAGGTGAACATGGATTCCAAGCTAGCCTGGTCTACACAGAGAATTCCAGGCAACCCCAGGCTACAAAGCAAGACCTTGATTCAAAAGAACCAATAAAAGGGCTGGAGATGTGGCTCCTTTGTTAAGAACATTGACTGCTCTTCCAGAGGACCTAGCACCCACATGGCAGTTTACAACTGTCTATAAATAACTCCAGTTACAGGGGATCCAACAACAATGTGTTTTTTTAGAAAAAGAAAAAAAGGCAACAAAATAAAGTTACATTTTAGAGAAAACCAACCTTTTGATAACTCCCCTGAAGTTACAGCTTGAAGTACTGCTAAAGTAACTAGATTAGTTTTTTTTTTTTTTTTTTTTTTTTTTTGGTTTTAGGAAACAGGGCTTCTCTGTGTAGCTTTAGAGCCTGTCCTGGAACTCACTCTGTAGACCAGGCTGGCCTTGAACTCACAGAGATCCACCTGCCTCTGCCTCCACAGTACTGGGTTTAACGGTGTGTGCCACCACCACCTGGCAGTACCTATTTTTTAATACCCGTCTTTACTTATGTGTATGTGTGCATGTGACTGGTAGGGGAAACTGTGTGAGTGCAGGCGCCCTGGAAATCCAAGGCATTGAATTCCCAGGAGCGGAGCTATAGGAGGTTATGAGCTGCTTAAAGTGGGTGCTGGGAATCAAACCTGAGTCATCTGCAAGAACAGTAAGTGCTGAGCAACCTCTCCAGCCCCTAAGCCTACTCTCTGGATTTGAGCGGATTTGCTGATGCTTTCTTCCCATTGTGCGCATTCATCACCCTCAGCTTTGACAAACTGAGGAAACGAGCAGTATTTTCATGTGAGTTACAGAAAACTGTGGGTCCTTCCAGGAAGAAGATACAGTGTATGTTACTTTTCTATTACTGTGATAACTGTGGGGAGACCAGACCTCCCCAAGACTCTTAGAGGCCCGCCCTGATGAAAAGATAAAGAAAATTTAGTTCCGTGTCCTTGTCCAGGAACATACTTACAAGGCCTGTCCAATGCCTCTTAAGAATTAAGGTTGTGGGGGGGGGGTTGGGGGGAGGGCACAGGAGGAGGGGAAGGAATGGGAGAGGGACCTGGAACTGACTTGTGAAGCAACCTCGTTTCTTATCTAAATTTAAACTGGAAAATAAAATTAAAAAAAAAAAAAGAATTAAGGTTGTGGTTTCTGAGGAGTCCACTCTTCTCCCTGGACTGTGACTATCAGTCCTTGGTTGTGTCAGAGGTATCCCATGTTCTCTTTGCCAACATGTATGACTTAGCCATTCCTCCCCAGCCCCCACAAATACTATCTACGATGCTGTGCTGCTTAATAAACTTGCTTGGTATAAGTCATCAGCTTATGCAAGACCTCCTGGTTCCTGCTATTGCTTTTGTCTTCATTATTACACACCCCTGGTCCTGCCACTCAATACCTTGTTGCTTACACCCCTTATTCCTGGATTAAAACTTCACATCCAGCAGGGCGTTGGTGGCACAGGCCGTTAATCCCAGGACATGGGAGACAGAGGCAGGTGGATCTCTTCGAGTTTAAGGCCAGCCTAAGCTACAGAGGGAGTCCCCGGACAGCCAGGGCTACACAGAGAAACCCTGTCTCAAAAGATAAAAACAAAAAACCACCACATCCAAGACAACTTATAGAAGGGTTTATTTGGGGTTCTTAGTGCTAGAGGGCTAGGAGCTCATTGTGGGGAGAAGGTGACAGGCAGGCATGGCATTGGGACAGCAGCTAAGAGTTCACATCTTGATCTGCAAGCAGGAGCCAGAGAGGGCACGCTGGAAGGTGCCAGTCTTTTGAAACCTCAAACCTGGCCCAGTGACATACCTCCTCCTCCAAGGCCACACCTAACCCTTCCCAACCAGTCCCACCAACAGGGGATGAGTCACCACATATAGTAACAACAATTAGTACAGCCTTCTTGGTGTCTATCACTTCATGAAGGATTTTTCTTGAAATCCAAAGGTGTAATTAGGCCTGGGGTGAATATCTTTAATCCCAGGACTCAGGAGGCAGAGAGAGATGGATCTTTGTGAATTCAAGGCCAGTTTGGTTCCAGAACAACCAGGGCTACATAATTTAAAAAAAAAAAAACCTGTCTCAAAAAATCAAAAAACAGCCGGGCAGTAGTGGCACACTCCCAGCACTTGGGAGGCAGAGGCAGGCAGATCTCTGTGAGCACAGCCAGAGTGGTTACACAGAGAAATCTTGTCTAAAAAAAAAAAAAAAAAAAAGCAACAAAGAAAACAGGCTTGGGGACTGGAGAGATGGCTCAGCAATTAAAAGAACTGGCTTTTCTTCCAGAGGACCTGAGTTCAATTCCCAGTACCCATATGCCAGCTCACAACTGTCCATAACTCCAGTTCCTGGGGATCTGATACCTTCACACCAACATATAAAATAAAAGTTAAAAACAAAAAAAAAAACAGGCTTGGCTTTTTCATAAAGGTGAAAGTTTTTTATTTATTATGCATATGCATACCAGAGGAGGGTATGGGATCTCCTAGAGGTGAAAGTTTACAGGTGCCCTTCCTTAGTAAAATTTTACCTTTAAACCCAAATTGTAATTGTCTACTTTCTCACAAAGACTTTAAGAGAGGCTGGAAGTGGGTGGTGGCTGGCCTCTAACTCACTGAGATCTGTCTGCCTCTGCCTCCCAAGTGCTGAGATTCAAGGCAGCGAGTGCCACCAACATCCAGCAGCTCAGGCCATATTAAGAGACCATGTTCAGGGTCTGGAGAGATGGCGCAGGGGTTAAGAGCACCGAATGTTCATCCAGAGGCGCTCTTATAGCCATCTGTAGAGAGATCTGTGTCCTCTTCTGGCCTGCAGGTAAACGTGCAAACAGAATATACATAAAAAATAAATCTTTAAAAAAAGCCTCCATCCAGGTGGATCTCTGTGAGTTCGAGGCTAGCCTGGTCTACAAGAGCTAGTTGCAGGACAGTCTCCAAAGCCACAGAGAAACCCTGTCTCGAAAAAACAAAAAACAAAAACAAAAAACAAAAAAACAAAAAACAAAAAAAAAAGCCTCCATCTTTAGGGAGGTGGTTCAGCTTGTTCTAGAGGACCCAGAACTTCCTAGCACCCACATGGTTGCTCAAAACTACTTGTAACCCCAGTTCCAGGGGATCTGATACCCTGCTCTGGCCTCTGAGGGCACACTCGTACATGTGGTGCACATACATAATAAAAAGGCCATGTCGGGGTGGAAAAGATTACTCAGCAGTTCTTGCAGAGGACCAGGGTGCAGCTCCTAACACCCACATGTTGACTCCATCTGTAACTCCAGTTCCAGATGAGTCACCTTCTAACCTTTGAGGGTTCTGGATATGTATATACATTACGAAACACAAACATACACATAAAATGAAAATATTTTTGAAAAGGATAATTAGCCGGGTGATGGTGGCACACACCTTTAGTCCTAGGACTTGGGAGGCAGAGGCAGGAGGATCTCTGTGAGTTCGAGACCAGCCTGATCTACAAGAGCTAGTTCCAGGACAGCCTCCAAAGTCACAGAGAAACCCTGTCTCAGAAAAAAAAAGAATAATTAAAATAAAAAGGAGATGTGTGTTTCAAAGCTCCAGTAGCCACAGCTGACAGCACCTTAGATTCCCAAGCACGTGAATAGTGAATAAAGGATCTTTTAAGGGGGCTTAGTTCCTGGCCTTTAGGCCACCATCAGGTGATGCTGAATGAATCAGAACAGCTGTTGGTACCCACCCAATTTCTAAAGTTGGGAGCCAAATACTGGCTTAATCCTTTGGTTTTAGATAGGGCTTTTTTGTTTTTGTTTTTTTGTGATTGCTAGGGATCAAACTGAGGACCTTGCACATATTAAGTTTGTATTCCTACAGCTGAGCTATCCTCAGTCCCTTTTTTTCTTTTCCGAGACAGGGTTTCTCTGTATTGTTTTGGAGGCTGTCCTGGAACTCACTCTGTAGACCAGGCTGGCCTCGAACTCACAAAGATCCGCCTGCCTCTCTGCCTCTCTGCCTCCCGAATGCTGGGATTAAAGATGTGTGCCACCAACACCCGGCCCTATTTTTCTTATTGCTTATTTTTATACACATTAAAATTTATTTTATGTGTGTTAGTGGTGTAACTGTATGTATGTAGTACACTATATGTATGCCTAGTGTCTTCAGAGGCCAGAAGGTGTCTGTCCTGGAATTGGAGTTACAAATAGAGTGACACATGTACATGCTAGGAATCAACTCTGGATCCTCAGCATGTTGTGCTCTTGAATGCTGGACCATTTCTCCAGGCCCCGCCTTTTATTTTTTGAGACAGTTTCACTATGTAGCCCTGGCTACCCTAGATCTCACTATGTAGACCATACTACCCTGGAGCTCACAGATGTATGTCTACTGAATGTTGCAATTATAGGCTTGTGCCACCACATACAGCCCTAGTCCCAGCTCATTTTAATGTTATGTCTAATTACTTCTACAAGACAGAGAAGTAGGAATTTTAATTCCTTTCTAGCAGGTGAGATTGATGTTTAGGGTGGTGAAGTATACTCAGATTTCACTGACATTTGGTAACTTTGAGAAAATAATTTATTGGGCTAAGAATGTTGCTAAGTGTTTAAGAGTACTTTCCTAGCATAGATTAGGATTCCAAAAACTTAATAACACAGGTAGTCTTGGTACCAGGCATGCCTGAGCTCAGGGTCTCTAAGTCAACACCTGGGAGTATGTGCCTTCTGTACTCCATAACAAGAGGATTACTCCTATTTCTCTCAGCTTTAAGAATCTAGATTCCAGTTGAGCAGTGGTGGTGCTCCCCTTTAACCCCAGCACAGGGAAGGCAGAGACAGGGGGAATCTCTGTGAGTTCAAGGCCAGCCTGGTCTACAGAGCAAGCTCCAGGACCGCCAGGGCTACACAGAGAAACTCTGTCTCAAAGGGAAAAAAAGAAAGAAAGGAAATGCAACCTCTGTTGACTCCCTATAATGAGTCTTTGTATAAGCTTTATTAAAAAATTTTCCCCCAGCCCAGAATGGTGGCACCTTTAATGTCAGCACTTTGAGGAGGCAGGCAGATCTTTGTTAAATTTGAGGCCAGCATGGTTTAGAGTTACAGGGCAGTCAGGGCTGTTACAAAGAGAAACCCTATTTAGAAAATTTTTTTTTTCAAAGATAGGGTTTCTCTGTATTGTTTTGGAGGCTGTCCTGGAACTCGCTCTGTAGACCAGGCTGGCCTTGAACTCACAGAGATCTGCCTGCCTCTGCCTCCCCAGTGCTGGGATTAAATGCGTGTGCTACCAACCACTAAAGCAGTTCTGGAGGCACACACCTGTAATCCCATCCCTTGGGAGGCCAGCCAGGATTACATAGAGAAACCCTGCCCCAAAAGATACTTTGGGAGAAAAAATTTTATTAAGTATTACAAAGGGGAAAAATTACTTTTGTTGCCATGACTCACAGAAAGAAAGCAAAGTAGTTTCTCAAGTTAAATAAATTATGTTCGGAACGGGTAGGGGGAAAAATAAATTATGTCCAAATATCATGTTGCCCACGTTGGCTTTGAACTCTCCCGGTCCCAAACTCTGCAAAACTCAGCCTCGCTGTTCTTTAGAGGAAAAAGAACAAAAACAAAAAACAAAACTAAGTCTCCCGCCGCGCTAAAGAAATCTCAACTGTAGGCAGTCCCACCTTGCAGAAATAATTTTGGCATTCTCCTGCATACTAGGCTCACAATTGACCTGCCCAGAGCAGCAGTTCTTGGATTATTTACTTATATGCATGTCTGTATCCTCTGTCAATTTGAGTTTCAGCACTCGGTTAAAGGCTAAGAGTGCGAGGCCGGCTATCTAAATTTCCCCCAGGTACTTAACTCTTCCCTGTCCGTGAAGGGTTAAGTCAAGTTTCCGATTATTCACTGGAAGATACGCCAATTAACTCGTCAATTTCCTTTACGTAGAATCAAATGTGATTGTGACAAACTTGCTTATTAACATACCAGCCTTTATGGCTAATCCTGTGCCTAGTAACTTTAGGGACAGTTTTTTTTTTTAAGAGGGGGGGAGCGAAAAATCAGGGCACCCTTGAGCACTGCAATAGTAAACACAAACAGAACACTGCTATGCTCTTCTAATCTGGCTCCTGCTGTCCAAGCCCCAGGTGTGGCCCAGCCCGGTGACCACCAGCAACCAGACGACGAAGACCAACACCCAGGCCACCAAGCTCACGCCGGCGTGGCGCGGGGTCCGGGACAGCGCGCTTCTGGCTCCTCCCTTCCCGACGCGTGGGAACGCGACGCCCTTCCTTGAGTTGCCCACAGCGGCCGCCTGAGCATTCGGGCACCGGCTCCCGCAGCTCCCGTCGCGACTACTTCCCCGCAGCCACCGTGCCTGTCTGCCTATTGTGCCCATGCAGAGCTCAGCGTGGCGTGGCGGAGTTCGCCGCCCAGTGTGGCTTTTCCGACAGGCACCGCCGCGGACACCCCAGGTCCTGCGCGCTGAGAGGGCGGCGCCTGGGTCCGCGGTGCGCGACGGGGGTTATTAGGGGGAGGGGGCGGAGAGCAGCGCCGGAGGGCCGGGCCGCGGTTACGGCGGCTGAGGAGAGCCAGCCCGAGCGGGTGTGGGGGGGCGCAAGCACAGGCCGAGGGCAGTGGCGCTGGGCCTGCAGCGGGCGCGGTGGGACGCGGCGGCCAAAGCGCGGGGCCGCCCGGCTGCGGGCGCTCCCAACAAGGGTACGGCAAGAGCGGGGCCCCGTCCTGCGGGCGAGGACGGCGCGCTGCCCCGGGAGCGCGGGCGGCAGGGCGCGCGCAGGGGGCGGCAGAGGCGCGAGGCGCGCGGGCGGCCGGCGGGCCAGCAGGCGGGCCTGCGCCGGCTGTAGGTGGCCGGCCCGTGGACTTGGTCCCTGCTCCCTCCGGCCCGCTTCCCTCCGTAAGTATCGTCCCCGCCCTTCTTTCCGAGGAGGCCTCTGGCCCGGGACCTGCGTGAGGGGCCAGGGTTGGTTTATTAAGGAACGGAGTTTCCCAGAGGAGGCCCGCACCGGCCCTTCCTTCGCCGCGGACGCCCCTCACATGGCCACAGGTGTGGCCGGCTGAGAGAGGTGCGCTCTGGCCGGTTCCCCAGCCCCTTACCCTGGGGTAATAAGGGGCAGCTGGTGCCATCCATTGACAAGTGACAGGCACTTCCAGCAGCCTGACTTCCCGGATCGGCAGCCCAACCAGTCCTGCTCTTACTCTACACCGGGAAACTTCACCAGCACCGCCTGGTCTGTTCTCGTGGGTGGCAGCGACTATTTTGGTTTCTCTTTGTATTAAAGATAATTAAAGGTTGTATCCTGAGTTGGGCCTCTTACACTTCTGCTTTCCTTACGCTGTGGCTATTCAATACTTAAGGTGGTTCTCTTTCCAATTTAGTTCTGGTTCCTACCGTAATTTTTGGGTGGATTTCTTTACACAACTATTTAGACTTTTCCCCCTCAAAGTTTCAGGTTCATAAGCAGCTAAGGCTTCTGAACATTTATTGTTTCCTTTGACAGTTTTGTGCTGAAATTTATCTCCCAGGTACAAAAAAATTGTACACCAAGAAGCCATGGAGAAGAGAGGTGTGGATGAAATAGAAAATGGAGATGCTTTCCTTGAGCTAAAGAAACTGCCCACCTCCAAGAACGCCCATCGCTACACAAAAGTAAGTTTCGTTATTTGTTGTTGTTGTTGGTTTTTTTGTTTGTTTGCTTTTCGAGACAGGGTTTCTCTGTATTGTTTTGGAGGCTGTCCTGGAACTCGTTCTGTGGACTAGGTTGGCCTCGAACTCACAGAGATCCTCCTGCCTCTGCCTCCAGAGTGCTGGGATTAAAGGCTTGCGCCATCAACGCCTGGCTTGTAAATTCTGTTATTAATGAAGTAGTAATGTGTAGCTATTTCGTTGGAGTTATTTAAAGTGGCAGTCTTGCTCTGATTCACTCGAGACTAAATTTAGTAAGCATCAGTTTGGTCATTTTTCTGGAAGTATGACTACTGGGTTTCAATTGTAGCCTTTAGGTGAAAGGCTGTATGACATTTGTAGATCGGTATACATTTGCACCTAGATGTTCTGTAACAGTTGTATAATTGGGTAGAATGGGTCGGGTGAGTATTCCAGCTGTTGAACGCTTTACAGAGTCAGTGTTTCCTTGAAAGTCCAATCCCTGTAGGAGTGACCTGGTCAGTGGTCAGGAGTAATTGTGGATTTTTTTTTTCCGAGACAGGCTTTCTCTATATTGTTTTGGAGGTTGTCCTGGAACTAGCTCTAGAGACCAGGGTGGCCTTAACTCACAGAGATCCGCCTGCCTCTGCCTCCTGAGTGCTGGGATTAAAGATGTGCTCCACCAACGCCCGGCTAATTGTGGATCTTTTAAATCCGTTGCTTTTGTTGTTGTTGCAAATGGGATATGAACTCACAACTACGTCATTGCTTAAGAATACAGTGATTTTAAGCTTCCTTTTTTTCGTTTTTGGAGACATAGTTTACCTATAGTACTCTCTCAGTTCAGCCTCTGGAGTGTGAAGTGAGAGGCGTGCACTACTACGGGCGGCTTTAAACTGGTCATCTTGCTGTCATCCCTAGCTTAGGAAGTACATCAAAGTTTTGTACTTAGTAGAGATATTGCATCTGTGTCATATTGACCGCTGAGTGTTTCTAAACAGATTAATAAGTTTCAGTGAACTATAAGTTTATTTCTGACTTTCTGACATACTCTGGGCTAGAGTAAATAAAATGTTCCTAAAGCGGAAAGTCTTGAAATGGCTAGTGATAGGGATTTATGCTCTAGTTGAGCCCATGTCCGTATTTCCTTACTATGAACACCATCGTGAACCCCAGCATGGCTTATTGTCCCTGGCCTCCTAGGATACTCAGTAAAGCTGGGCCTTATTTGTGTACTGCCTTACTCTTCCCTAATTGGTAAAGTGTCAGAATTAAAGGAAGAGAGAATGAATGGAATAATAAATGAATGATTGAGTATGCCTGGGAGGGAATTTTGAAGTGTAATGTGAGTTCTTAATTGAGTGCCTTCCTATTAGTCAGTTGTATACCAGGGACCTCTGCCTCCCTAGTGCTGGGATTAACATTTGTCAGAAAGCCTTTGAACTGTGGATTCAGATTGAGAAGTACTCCACAACTTAAACTCATTGCCTAAAACGTTGACAGGTGAATTCTGAATATCAAATAAAGGAAAGTGGCTTTAAACTACTTACAGTCCTTTTGTTGTTGTTGTTTTGTTTTTTGTTTTTGTTTTTTCAAGACAGGGGTTCTATATCGTTTTGGAGGCTGTCCTGGAACTTGATCTGTAGACCAGGCTGGCCTCGAACTCACAGAGATCCACCGCCTCAGCCTCCCAAGTGCTAGGATTAAAGGCCACCAACGCCTGGCTCAACTACTTACAATCTTACGTGATTCCAAATTTCCTAGTTCTTGGCTTTTTTGAAGTAGTCTTTTCTGTGGAAGACTGACAAATGGCATTTATCAGGTAACTGAGATACCCAGGTTCTCCTTGAGGTTTAGATTGGCCTCTGCTATGCTTCCAAGTATAGGAATCCAAGTTAAAGTCACATGGTGTCTTTACACCAACATTTAAGCCTCTGTGACAGTTAACCAGGATATTACAAATGGGTTGATCATGTGCTCCTGTTATCCTTAGAGTCTTAATATTATTAATATTCATAGTTTCTGATTGTTTTGTTAAGCTGTGTTCCCAAGAACAAAAGCTACAGCTTGCAGAGGCAGGTGGTTGTCTGTGAGTTCGAGGTCAGCCTGATCTTGATAGTGAGTTACAAGACAGTCAGAGCTACATAGTGAGACCCTGTCTTGGGGAAAAAAAAGAAAAAGAAAAGAAGGAAAGTAAGCCAGAGAAGGGTTCAGATGTAAATTTCAGAAGTCAGGAATGATCCATTTCCTATATAAAAGTAATCTTTGCTAATTTTATATATGTCTTCCATAAACTGAGTTGAGTAGTACTCTCTAACAGGTGGCATTTCAGTGATGTATTTAAGCTAGCATAAAAATAAGGGTGCCTATTTTGAGGAAGGCAGAGTTGGGGTCTGAAAAATCATTATCTGATCTTAATATGTCAGCTGTCCAGAATACATAGCTAACTGGAAGTTCTTAGCTGGTTGGTAAGATCATAAATACTGAGTTCTGACTGTCATTTTCTTCCTTTTCCATTTTAGCTCATCTTGAAAAGTTGGGACTCAGGTTCTTTGACTCTGAGTGTTTTCCTACTTGCCCCGCATGATAGGAACTTTAGCTACAGAAGAAGCCAGTTGTTGCCCATAGACATTTGTAGATGGGCTGAGCAGTGGTGGTGCACGCCTTGAGTCCAAGCACTTGGGAGGCAGAGACAGGAGGATCTCTGAGTTCGAGACCAGCCTGGTCTACAGAGTGAGTTCCAGGACAGCCAGGGCTACACAGAGAAACCTGTCTCAAAAAACAGAAACCAACCAAACAACAAGAAGAAAAAAAATTTGTAGAAGGAACCTTTAATTCAAGAAAGGGTGCTATAGTAGGATGCTGGGCTTAAGGGCAACCTGCCCAAGAAGGTGAGAGTTTA
The DNA here is from genome assembly GCF_017639785.1 of Mesocricetus auratus. Taxonomy (NCBI): domain Eukaryota; kingdom Metazoa; phylum Chordata; class Mammalia; order Rodentia; family Cricetidae; genus Mesocricetus; species Mesocricetus auratus. Next base: position 12,920,488 of record NW_024429190.1, on the reverse strand, counting down.
GTTGAGAGTTCCTAGTAGTCCAACCTGACAGGAGCAAATCTGGTAATTAGTGGCACAGCTTCAGAAAGGGGTGATGCACCTTCTTCTTGTCAGTGCAAGCTTTGGGGAAGAAAAGAGACTAAGGATTGTTAAGCACCACTCATGGACTGGATTACTACTTTACCTTGAACCTGTGTGGCCTTCAGTCTTATCCTTAGCTTATCTCTTTCTTTCTTTTTTTTTTTTGAGACAGGTTTTCTCTGTATAACCCTTGCTCTGACTGTCCTAGAACTCCCTCCATAGACCAGGGCTGGCCTCAAATGAAGAGATCTACCTGTCCACCTGCAGAGATCTACCTACCCTGCTGGGACTAAAGGCATGCACTACCACACCTGACCACTTAGCTTCTCTTAATCTTTCTTTCCTGTAAAGATAGACTACACCTGATCTTGTAGAAGCTTTTATGATTGGGAAAGTTCAAATCCAGTGCCGATACACAGCAGGTGCTAAAAACTGGATAATGTATTAAATAGGCCTATCCAATGATGAGCATCCTTTTTTTTTTTTTTTTTTTTTTTTTTGGTTTTACGAGACAGGGTTTCTCTGTATTGTTTTGAGGCTGTCGGTCCAGCCTGGCCTCGAACTCACAGAGATCTGCCTGCCTCTGCCTCCTGAGTGCTGGGATTAAAGGCGTGCACCCCCACCGCCCGGCGAGCATCCTTTTTTTGTTTTTTTTTTTTCCTCGAGACAAGGTTTCTCTGTATAGCTTTGGAGCCTATCTTGGCACTCGCTCAAACTCAGAGTTCCGCCTGCCTCTGCCTCCCGATGAAAGCGATTAAAGGCATGTGCTACCAGCACCCGGCATAAGGTCCTTTTAATGCCAGCTTTACAATCAAGGCAATGGCTTTGTACATGACAGAGAGTAACCACCTTCTTTTGCTGTTATTTTGGCTGTGTGTGGAGCCTGCTCAACCAAATGCCTACTAGGAATACCCTCTTTCCCTAAACTACTGCCCACCTTCATCTCCATTCTAACACTGAAGCAGATAGCCCTAAAAATGACTTTAATGTTTTAGGTTTCCCTCTAGTATTTATCAGCCTATTTACTGTTTGGCAGTTTTACATTGTTTTTATCAGTTATATCGACTATTTAAAAGGCAGTGCTTTTATTGCATTGGCCAGGTGCACAGGGGGAAATTTTGAATGAGAGAAAACCAGGTTTTGTCATTTTTTTTTAGTAGCGTTTCATAGTTCCATGCATTCTTCAGCCACTGTTAGGTTAGAGTAGATTTGGCTCAGTATGGTGTTAACCTAACTGTCTGTAAGACCTATTCTTGGTGTTCCCTTTAGTAGCTCCCTTCATGAATGATATTGGCTTGATAGCCAGCTACAGGTTACAGGTGCTTTTAGCTCATTGCGCCCTGTGTGTGTGTGTGTGTGTGTGTGTGTGTTGCACAAGTTTGAGTATGTAGGTAGTGACACCTGTGCATGCATATGCAGAGGTCAGATCAGGATATTGCTATCTGCTTTATTGTCCTGAGACACAGTCCCTCACTGAATCAGAAGCTCACTTTTTGGCAAGCCTGACTGGCCAGCAAACTTGTGGGGTTCACCTTTCTCCATCCTCCATACTGGGGTGTATCCATATACTCTGCTTTTTAGATGGGTGCTAGAGATTCAAACTCAGGCTTTTGGTTTTGTAGAGCAAGTACTCCTATCAATCCATCTCCTCACTTCCTATTATTTTGGGGGAGTTTTCTGTTTTCTCTTTTTTTGGGGGGGCTGGTGTTTGGTATTTTCAGGTCAGGGTTCTTCTGTGTGTAGCCCTGGCTGGCCTTCAACTCTGAGATCCACCTGTCTATGCTTCAGCCTCCCAGTGCTGGGAATTGGGAATGAAAGAGTATACCGCCAACACTAGACTGACACAATTTCCTTGGGTGTGGGGTTCTTGGGCAATTAGTAGTTTTTTTCTGTTTGGTCAAGTTTTAGTAACCTGTGCAAAAAGTAAAAAGCCAAGTATTAAACCCTTTAGTGTCCATGGATGATTTCAGAGGTTAGGCCCACAGTCTGTAAAATCTTTGAAAGAGTGCTCACATTTTGATGAAATACTTGGGAGGACTTTCCAAGGATTTTTTTTTTTTTTTTTGGTTTTTTGAGACAGGGTTTCTCTGGTACTTGGTTCTTTGGCTCCTTGTTTCTATCTTAAAAAAAAAAAAAGATTTGATTGTACATGCTTGCATACACATGGAAGCCAAAGAGCAATATATGGGAGTCAGTTCTCTTTCCTTTTCTCATGTATGCGCCTGGAATTGAAATTAGCCTTTATCCAATGAACCATCTCAACAGCTCTTCATTTTGCTTTTTGTAAAACTGTTTGTTACATATTTTAAGTTTTATTGTTGGAGGTGGGGGCATTTTTCAGGAGGCAGAGATAGATCTCTAAGTTTCAGGCCAGCCTGGTATACAAAGTGAGTTCCAAAACAGAGATACCCTGACTTGGAAGAATAAAAAAGTTTTTGTGCTATATAATGTCTGCTGTTGGCCAGGTTACTCACCTGCCTGTTTCCCTGGACTCAGTCTTCATAAGTGACTTGAGGTAGCATGTTTGTCAGTGCTTTGAGGCTTTCACAAATTTGAACAGACTCCAGATAGTCAGTTTTTAGTTATAAAGCCAATAATTCACCAGTTGTGGTGGTTCACGCCTTTAATCCCAGGACTCAGGTGGCAGAGGCAGCTGAAACTGAATTGGAGCCCAACCTGGTCTACATAGTAAGTTTCAGGACAATCAGAGCTACGTAGTGGGACCCTGTTTCAAAATCCCAAAACAAAACAATTTATAAGTAAATACTAAATGTAGTCAAATGCCTGTATGATATAGGTATGTGATGTCATGGGTCACTTGTTGTCATTTGGTTGCTCTTTTCTCCTTTTTGGGGGGTTTGGTTTTTTGGTTTTTTTTTTTTTTTTTTTGAGACAGGGTTTCTCTGTGGCTTTGGAGGCTGTCCTGGAACTAGCTTTTGTAGACCAGGCTGTCTTGAACTCACAGAGATCTGCCTGCCTCTGCCTCCCAAATGCTGGAATTAAAGGCATGGGCCACCACTGCCATGCTCGTTTTTTTTTGTGTGTGTGTAACAGCTCTGACTGTCCTGTAACTAACTGCGTAGATTAGGCTGGACTCAAACTCACAGAGATCCATCTGCCTGCCCGCCTGCCTTGGCCTTACAAGTGCTGGGACTAACAGTGTGCACCACTATCAGCTTTGACCGGCTAGAGCAGGTGAATCTCTGAGTTTGAGGCCAGCTTGGTCTACATAGTGAGTTCCAGGACAGTCAGGACTACAGAGACTGTCTCAAAGGGGGGGAGGGGCAGGATAGTGAGAAAACTAGGAATCTGAGAGTCTATATCAGTATATAGAATTAATGAGAGAAGAGGAACATGGACAATAATGTAATGCCAATTGCTGGCATAAAGATAAGTGGTTATAACTGGGAAATGGATAGCAAGAATCACCAGAGATGGAAGTTGAGGGGGAACTATGAAATGAAACCCAGATGATCTTATGTTGTCTCCCACAGATCACAGGCTTAATTGAAACTGGGAAAATAGTAACTAAAGAACACTTGGACCTTGTGATCAGAAGTCACATCACTAATTAAGGGCAGCTGGACATAACTGCACCCAGTGGTGACTTTCTGAGAAGGATGTATCTCTTGTTTGTTTTTAACAGGATTTCTTTGTATAGCCCTAGCCCTAGCTTTTCTGGAACTCACTCTCTAGATCAGGCTGGCCTCAAACTCAGAGATTCACCTGCCTCTGCCTCCTGAGTACCAGGATTAAAGGGCGGTGCCACTACTGCCTGGCTAAGGATGTATTTCTTATGCTTACCTTTGGTTATGAGGAAATATTAGATAAAGAATACTTAAAAATTCAGATAAAGGCAGTGAAGGTGCATGTCTTTAACCCATCTCTCAGGAGGTAGAGCCTGGTCTACAGGATGAATTATAAGAAAGGCAGGGCTACACAGAAATCCTGTCTGGGGGGTGAAAAAAGAGAAAAAAATATTTTCTGTGAGATTAAATTAGGAAATTAGGTAAAAGTTGTTTTTTAAAAAATGCTCATTTTTAGTGCTGGAAAGGGGGTTCAGGAACTAAGAGCATATGTTGGTTTTACAGAAGAGTTCAGTTCTCGGCATCCACTTCAGACAACTGACAACCACATATAACTCCTGCTCCAAGAGATCTGGTGCCTCTTCTAGTCTCTTCAGGCACCCACACACACACATTTACATTTAAATAAAAGTAAAATAAGTCTTGAGAATATCTTCATTCTTTAGAAATGAACACTCAAATACATAATTTAAGTGACATTCTTGAGTGGTTACAAAAAAAAGTGTATCTAAAAAGGGCAAGTAAGGACAGGCATTTTGATGCATGCTTTTTTCTCCAGCTCTAGGGAGGCAAATGCAGGTGGGTCTCTGAGTTTGAGGCCAGCCTGATCTACTGAACAAGTTCCAGGACAGTCAAACCTACACAGAGAAATCCTGCCTCGAAAAACAGGCTGGTGAGGTGGCTCAGACGTTAAGAACACTGGCTGCTCTTCCACAGTTTGAGTTCAATTCTCAGCAACAACATGGTGCCTCACAACTATCTGTAATGAGTTCTGTTGCCCTCATGTGGTATGTCAGCATACATGTAGATAGAACACTGCATACATAATAAATAAATCTTTTAAAAGTGAAAACAGCCAGCCAGACAGTGGTGGTACACACCTGTAATTCCAGCACTTGGGAGACAGATCAAGGCCAGCCTGGTCTACAGAGTGAGTCCAGGACAGCCAAGGCTACACAGAGAAACCCTTTCTGGGAACACCATTTTAGGATGGCTTAATGGATGGTAGACAGTACAATAATGAAGCAAATTACTGACCACAGGCAATCCAAGTAAAGGTGTGTAAGTGTTAAAGATAGTATATAGACAAAGCATTTGCCATGGAATTGTGAGGACAAGAATTCAGATCCCTAGCCCTCGCATCAAAAGCTGGGCAGGGGATAAAATCACCTGAATTCAATCCCAGAAATCCACAGTAAAGGTAGGAGAAAACTAATTCCTCGACATTGATCTCTGACCTCAAGACCTGTTTCCACATTCTGATTTTTTTGTTGTTGTTGTTGTTTTGTTTTTGGTTTTTCATTGGAGACTGTCCTGGATCCTGGAACTTGCCTTGAACTCACAGAGGTCTGTCTGTCTCTGCCTTCTGAGTGCTGGGATCAAAGGCATGCGCCACCACTGCCGGGGCACAAACATAATCTTTTTTTTTTTTTTCAATTTATTTTTGCTTTATGTACATTGGTATGTCTGTGTGAGAGTGTCAGATCTTGGAGTTATAGACAGTTGTGAGCTGCTATGTGGGTGCCTGGAATTGAACCTGGGTCCTTTGGAAGAACAGCCAGTGCTCTTATCCACTGAGCCATATCTCCAGCCTTGGCACAAACACACTCTACACACATAAACAACCCAATTTTTTTGTTGTTGTTGTTTTGTTTTTTTGAGACTGTATTTCTCCATGTAGTTCTGGCTGTCCTAGAACTGGCTTAGTAGACCAGACTGGCCTTACATGGATCCACTTGCCTCTGACTTCCAAGTGCTAGGATTAAAGGGGGGCACGACCACTGCCCAGCTGGGATCTAGATTCTTAAAGCTGTTGTTATGGAGTACAGAAGGCACCCACTGCCCAGGTACCCAGACCCCTACTCCCAGACAGGGTTTCTCTGTGTAGCAGTGATGGCTCTCATGGGAACTGGCTTTGTAGACCAGGCTGGCCAAACCAGTTTTTTTGTTTTTGTTCGAGACAGTGTTTCTCTGTAGCCACTGCTGTCCTGAAAATTGCTACTTGGACCAAAAGAAAAAAATTTAAAAAACCCTCCTCTCTATTGGCTACCAGACCTGTGACAGAAATTCCGTAACAGGAGAATCAGTTCCAAGTAGTCATGAGCTTGTCTCAAAGCCCCCTCCCCCCTCAAAAGAAAATGATGTGAAATTGTTAGAGTAGACACACAGAAGGGAAATAAATTGGAAGCGTGTTGCCTGTGATTCAAAGTTCTCATGTGATTTCTCTTTTTTAGGAGGAGCTCTTGGATATAAAAGAACGTCCCTACTCCAAACGGAGGCCATCATGCCTCTCTGAAAAATATGACAGGTATGACTGTTACTGTTAAGAATTGCATTGTTGGAGCTAGAGTGATGGCTTAATAATTAGCATCTGTACTGCTCTTTCAGTGGACCTAGTTGAATTCTTAGGACCCACATCAGGATCCTAACCACCTGTAAACTCCAGCTCTAGGGGCATCTGACACCCCTGGCTGATGTGGACACTTACACTCATGTGCACATACATAAAATTAAAATAATAAAATTTAAAAACCAGTAAATAAAAATTTATTTAAATGAAAAGAATTACATGGTTGGTAAGTTGTTGTTTTGGTAGGGTTATGAATAAGCGAAATATTTCAAGAGTTAGTATGCCATCAACTAACCCATACTAAAACTAAGCTACAGAATGACTTGGTTATAGTCACAGGGCAGATTTAAACCTAGGAGTCTTAGTGCTAGGGTCTTTTCTCCAGATCCTGTGGTTTATGCTTTAATTTCAGGGCACTTCTTTGGAGATGCTGAAGGGAGAGCCCTGAGATCTTTTTTCAAAGAGCCATTCATATTAGTCTGTTGTGTCCTTAAGAAAAGGTAAAGAGGCCTTTAATCCCAGCACTCGGGAGGCAGAGGCAGGCGGATCTCTGTGAGTTCGAGGCCGGGCTGGACCGATAGCCTCCAAAACAGTACAGAGAAACCCTGTCTCGTAAAAACAAAAAAAAAAAAAAAAAAAGAAAAGAAAAGGTAAAGGGCTTTAGTTTGAAAAAGCTAGATAAAAATGGCCTGAAAATGTACAGTAACCCTGTATTATATATATTTATATATGTATGTATATGTATATGACTGGGTGGTGATGATGCACGCCTTTAATCCCAGCACTCAGGAAGCAGAGGTAGGTGGATCTCTGAGTTTGAGACCAGCCTGGTCTACAGAATGAATTCCAGGAAAGGCTCCACAGCTATACAGAAAAACCCTGTCTCAGGAAAAAATAAAATAAAATTGAGTCCTATTCCACCTGCACCTCAGTCAGAAGCTATCAGTTGTGGAGAGCTACACTTCAGCTTGCTTGCTTATCACAGTTTTTTATTTAATTAAATTAGTTTATTTATTTATTCACTTTCCTGAGATAGGATTTCTCTGTGTAACTACCTTGGCTGTCCTGGGACTCACTGAAATCCACCTGCTTTTGCTTCCCAAGTGCTGGGATTAAAGACATGTGCCACCACTGCCTGGTGTTTATCACAATTTTTAAGAAAACCTTCTATGTCTTTCTGTCTAGGCTGTTACTTTTGGGGGAGAGAAGGAGTGTATGCTCCTCTTTCTCAACTGTTGAGTCTGCAGTCATCAAGGGCCTGTGTTTTTTTTGTGTGTGTTTTTTTTTTTTTTTTTTTTTTTTGGTTTTTCGAGATAGGGTTTCTCTGTATTGTTTTGGAGGCTGTCTTGGAACTTGCTCTGCAGACCAGGCTGGCCTCGAACTCACAGAGACCCACCTACCTCTGCCTCCCGGGGCCTGTGTTTTTACTTACAAAGTGTCATGTTTAATTTTCTTGGTTCAGTGTGCCACATACTGTCACCCCTAGTGCTAGATTTGCAACCAAGGCCTTACCCATGTTAGCATTAGACTAATATTCAGTGTAGACAGACTTTTAAAACCTATTATATGGACTATTGAAAAGGCCTATTGAATCTAGATGAGTCTAGATGTGTCACCATATTTTCCTGATAGTAATGATACCAGAATAGTGGCTATTTTGATTGGCTAGGATTTTTCATGAACCTGTTTCTTCTCATTAAAATTGTAAAGTCTTTGTTTTCATTATATTTTAAAATTTATTTGTTTATATTTTATGTATGAGTATTCTACATGTATACCTGCATGCCAGAAGATGGCATCTATTATATTATAGATGGTTGTTAGCCACCATGTGGTGGCTAGGAACTGAACTCAGGACCTCAGTGTTCTTACTCACTGAGCCATCTCTCCAGCCCCTAAAATTGTAAAATCTTTGTATATTTCAAATTTTATTATTAGAGCTTCTTTGTTTGTATCCTGAGAAAATATATTAGCTTTCATGCTAAATTAGGTATTGTGCCTAATCCTAAAGATCAGAGGGGCAAAGAGCTTCTTCTCTTACCTCTCTTACTGTTGTGAGGGGTGGAGAAATGTTGACTCACTTTTTCAAGCAGTGTTTATGGCTAAGGGTGTAAAGCAGTGGGGCTACTTAAAAAAAGAAGACGAAGAAAGTTAAGAGCTGTCCTATTTGTTTAAAACCCGAGACTACACATAGAGATTCTAGCTCAGGGTCCAGGGCAGGTGAATCTATAAATATGAAGCCAGCCTGGTTTACATAGCAAGTTCCAATCCCACCAGTGCTGCTATATAGTAAGACTTTGTCTCAAAATAACAACAAACCCAAACAAACTAAAAAATTCTAGAATATTTTCTAGGAGGTACTTCTGATAATGAGTTAGAGCTGTCTCTGCAGTATTGAGAAGATGTTTGTGTGGAATAGTTAACTGTAGTTCAGTTACAGCCCAGGGTTATAGACTAAAGTTTCATTTGTGTGCTGTTTTTCAAGTACCTGTTGGTGTTACACAACCAGCAACATGCTGTTACTACTGTTCCTGTTTTCATCTTGAATAGGGCAACCATTCTGAAGGAATGTAACCTGAAGTTTAGAAATTAGAACCTATTAGAATTAACCCACAAACACTGATGCTATCCTTTAACCTGTAGTGATGGTGTATGGGACCCTGAGAAGTGGCATGCCTCTCTCTACCCTGCATCAGGGCGGAGCTCACCAGTGGAAAGTCTTAAGAAAGAGCCAGAATCAGACCGACCTTCCCTGGTACGCAGAATAGCAGGTAAGTGCGCAGACATTTTTAAATGGTAGTGTGATTGGGGAACATGCTCCTGGCTGCTGGTTTCATTCTTTTTTTTTTTCTTTCTTTTTCTCTTTTTGGAGTTCTCTGTGTTACAGCTCTGGCTGTTCTGGAACTCACTGTAGACCAGGCTAGCCTCAAACTCAGAGTTCTACTTGCCTCTGCCTCTTGAGTGCTGGGATCAAAGGCCTGTGTCACCACCTCCTGCTGGTTTCATTGTTAGCCCCCCAGAATTTCACATTTTGAAATGTCATTAGAAAATTGACTTACCAGTTGTATTATTTTTTATAATGAGCAGAGTAAAATCATAGTAATAGTCTTCCTGTAACAGTAGCGAGTTAGAAACCAGGCAGTGGTGGCGCATGCCTTTAATCCCAGCACTAGGGAGGCAGAGGCAGGCGGATCTCTGTGAGTTCAATACCAGCCTGATCTACAAGACCTAGGTCCAGGACAGGCTCCAAAGCTACACAGAGAAACCCTGCCTCAAAAAAACAAACAAACAAAAAACATTGGCAAGTTAGGCTAAAGGCTTTTGAATTATGAAGTACCATTGTCTTTGATGGTGTGATAGTGTTGACAACTACTTATGACAAGTACTTATGAACTCACCCAGGACACTTCCATGGGAAAACCATCTTAACTGTGGGTGTGGCCATTCTCTGTGGGGATCCTAGACTATATAAAATGGAGAAAGTGAGCAGAGTTTAGCATGTATTCATTAATGTTACTTCCTGATTGTGTATTAAATGTGACCAGATGTTTGAAGACATTGCTGCCTTGACTTCCTTGCCATTATAGACAGCTGTATCCTTGACCTATGAACCAAAATCAACTCTTTCTTCCTGAAGTTTTTCAGTACCTTTTAGCACAGCACCAGGAAAGGACACTTAAGACAGCTAGAGATATAGCTTAGATGGTAGAGTGCTTGCCTGCCTTTTTGTACATGAAGCCCTAGGTTTAATTCCTGGTCGTGAGTAAATTGGTCGTGGTAGTACAAGCCTCTAAACAGCTGGCTGTTGAGGCCTGGTGGTTCGTGTCTTTTTTTTTTCTTTTTTTTTCTTTTTTTAGCTTTTTGAGACAGGGTTATCTGTAACCTTGGCTGTCCTAGAACTTGCTCTGTAGACCAGGCTGGCCTCGAACTCAAAAAGATCTTCCTGCATCTGTTTCCCCAAATTCTGGGATTAAAGGCTTGCACCACCATGCCTGGATGTGATTCATACCTTTAATCCCAGTACTTAAGAGGTAGATTCAGGAAGATCTTTGTGACTTCAACATAGTGAGACACTGTCTGAAAATTAATTAAAATAAGATGGAAAGCTGTTCTGGTTAAAAATAAAGGCTTAAGATAGGATTTTCTTACTTGGACTTAACTTCAGTTTCTAATTTTTCTGTTTGTGACATGTTTTTCTTACCTTTATTGAAATAGAATTTACATATGTACCCTTACACACAATATACCTTTGACATTTTGATATGTATATCTGTATGAAACCATTACCACAATAATAATCAGTAATACGCCTCCTTGTCACTTTTATAAGTTCTCTAGTGTCTCCTTTTTTACCTCTTTCTCATTTCCCCCAAGAAATGAACTACCCTTCTGACACTAGGCATGTTTATACTCCTAAAATTGTGACTAGCTTTGTGAAGCTTCTTTCTGTAAATAAGGTTACTCTGTAGTCCAGGCTGGACTCAATCTTGAGTTATTCCTCTCATGAACTATACCTGAGTTTATCCATGTTGTTGAATGTATAGTACATTTGTTTTTATTGCCTTTAGCATTTAGTACTTAATTATATGAATTTGTCATTTTACATATTTATCTGTTAATAATTATTTGAGTTGTTTCTAACCATAGCTGCTATGATCATTTCTGTATAAGTGTGGACATAGGAATTTGTTTCATTTTTTTGAGACAGGATTTCTCTGTGTATCAGTACTGGCTGTGCTGGAACTGACTTTGTAGACCAGGCTGGCCTCGAACTCATTGAGGTCTGCCTATCTCTGCCTCCTGAGTGCTGGGATTAAAGGTGAGCACTGCCACCACCAGGGAGACATAGCAGGTCAAAAGAAGTCAGAAATAACGAGCTGGATTGTTGTGAGCTAGTATGTGGGTGCTAGGAATTGACCCCAGATCCTTTCTTTTCATGAATAACAAGTGCTCCTAATCACTGACACATCTCCTAGCCCTCTTCAGACTCCTTTTTTCCCAAGTGGTTAGACATTTATATTCCTGTTGGCAGTGTTTTCAGGTTCTTATTGCTCCACATCTTGGCAGCACTTGGGCTGGATAGCCTTTTTAATTGTAGCCATCTACTGGTACACAGTGCTGTTCCATTTCATTTGTATTCCCTGGTGATTAATGAACACAGTGTGCTCATCTACTGTCTACATATCTTTGCTGCATTGTGTGTTCAGGCATCTATCCTCTTTTATTGGTTTTGTGTTTGAGACAGGACCTCACTGTGTAGCCCAGACTGACATCAGTCAAACTCAGCAGTCCCTGCCTTAGGCTACAACTGCCAGCATTATACAGTATGCCAAGCTCACTGACCCATTATTTTTAAGATCGATTTAAGGATTTTACGTATGTGATTTTGTTTTTGTTACGAGACAGGGTTTCTCTGTATTGTTTTGGAGGCTGTTGGTCCAGCCCGGCCTCGAACTCACAGAGATCTGCCTGCCTCTACCTCCTGAGTGCTGGGATTAAAGGTGTGCACCGCCACCACCTGGCTCGTATGTGGTTTTTTTTCTGTATATTTATCTGCATACCAGAGGAGCACATTTCAGGTCCCATGGACTACGTTGTAGGTGGTTGCTATGTAGATGGTTATGAGTTGCTATGAAAGTGCTGGGAATTGAACTAAGGACCTCTGGAGAGCAGCCTTAACTAGCCTTTTCAGTCCATTGGTGCATTTTTTGTTTGTTTGTTTTTCGAGACAGGGTTTCTCTGTATCGTTTTGGAGGCTGTCCTGGAACTCGTTCTGTGGACCAGGCTGGCCTCGAACTCACAGAGATCCACCTGCCTCTGCCTCTGGAGTGCTGGGATTAAAGGCGTGCGCCACCAATGCCCGGCTCCATTGGTGCATTTTTAAGTTGGATGTTTTTTATTTATTAATGAGTTTTTATGTGCTGTGGATTCAGGTCTTTGAAATGTGCTTTAATGCTTTCTTCCAGTTTTGGATATCTAAACAGTGACTTCAAAGAACAGGTTTTTTAAAATTTATTTTTATTTTATGTGCATGTGTGTCCATGTGAGGGTGTCAGAAGTCCTGGAACTGGAGTTACAGATAGCTGTGAGCTGTCATGTGGGTGCTTGGAATTGAACCCAGGTCCTCTGATAGAGCAGACAGTGTGTTCTTAGCTGCTGAGCCATCCCTCTAGCCTCCAAGAACAGTTTTAAACTTGGAGCAAATCTTGCTTAACAGACTGTCTTAATGGATGACATTTGTTGTTGTGCCTCAAAAAACACTTTGCCTAACCAGCAGCAAAGATGTTCTCTTACAGTTTAGGTTTCACATCGAGATGAATTCAAATCAAATGCTGAATATGAAACCAATTTAAAGTTACCTGTTTTGAAACAGGGTCTTACTCTAACTCAGGCTGGGTTTGAACTCATAGTAATCCTTCTGCTTCAGCATCCCAAGGGCTGGGATTACAGGCATACAAATTGACTATAAAGTGTTTGGGTGTTTTGTTGTTTGTTTCAAAACAAGTTTCTCTGTAGCCTTAGCTGTCCTGGAACTCGCTCTGTAGACTAAACAGGCCTTAATAAACTCACAGAGATCTGTCTGCCTCTCTCTCCTGAGTACTGGTATTCATCTGCCATCATCACCTAGCTGTTTATTGATTTTTAAGCAATTTATTTTATTTTTTCCAAATACTGACGTGTCTTTTTTTTTTTTTTTTTGGTTTTTTCGAGACAAGGTTTCTCTGTGGCTTTGGAGGCTGTCCTGGAACTCACTCTGTAGACCAGGCTGGCCTCGAACTCACAGAGATCCGCCTGCCTCTGCCTCCCGAGTGCTGGGATTAAAGGTGTGCGCCACCAACGCCAGGCGACGTGTCATTTTTTTAATGGGCAAAAGATTAGCTAAGAATTTTATGCACGAAAATCTTAGTGATAGCCTGGCATTGGTGGCACATGCCTTTAATCCCAGCGCTTGAGAGGCAGAGGCAGGTGGATCTCTGAGTTGGAGACGAGCTTGGTCTACCAATTGAGTTCTAGGACAGCCTCCAAAGCCATGGAGAAACCCTATCTTGAAAAACCAAAAAAAAAAAAAAGCAAAGAAAAGAAAAAATAATCTTAGTGATAATAAAGGTAGATTTATCATAGAAAGTCATTTATTATGAAATACATTTATTTTTCTGAAGAGACAAAAGGACTTAATATATAAAAATGTTCAGAAGCTTACTGTAAAAGAAAATAATAATGGGCCTGTGAGATGGTTCAACAGGCCCTTCCTGCCACCTGATTTCAGCCCTGAAAGACAAGTTTAAACCAGTTAATGTACACTGTTATCCTGAATCTGTTGATGAGCCAGTTTTCTGATACTTTTTTGGCCTGCCAGCCATGGACACAGTTTCTGGAGATGTTGGTTTGTTTACCTTTCTCTTTCTGGCATCTTTTCAGATCCACGAGAGCGTGTGAAAGAAGATGACTTAGATGTTGTTCTCAGCCCACAGAGACGAAGCTTTGGAGGTGGCTGCCATGTGACAGCTGCTGTCAGCTCCCGCCGCTCTGGAAGTCCTCTGGAGAAAGACACTGATGGACTTCGCCTGCTTGGAGGACGACGGATTGGCAGTGGGAGGATAATCTCTGCACGGGATCACCGTCTCAGCGATAAGGACCTGCGAGACTTGAGAGACCGAGACAGAGAGAGGGACTACAAGGACAAGCGTTTCAGGGTTTGTCCTCTGGTCCCTTTGGTTCTCAAGTGCTTGGAAATTTGATGTTTACCTCCTTCATACTACATTACTCTTGTTTCATGATGGTACAGAATCAAACCCAGGGCCACACACTTGTTGGCAAGTACCCTAGTTCTGAGTTGCATCATCCTAGCCCAGCCAGATACTTACAGAAGCTGGGCTCACAGCTCACTCTTCTGCTAGATAAGGAGAACTCAGTGGGCAGTGTAAGAGTGGTGATACAGTTCATTCTCATACCACAGCATCTGCATTTCATTTCTAAGCATGAATTCTTTAAGAGTGAATACATTGCTTCCTCTAGCATTTTACAGTTTTTCAGTCTTGGTTTTGTACTTTTTCAGAGGGAGTTTGGGGATAGTAAACGTGTCTTTGGTGAGCGTAGAAGAAATGATTCGTACACTGAGGAAGAACCAGAATGGTTTTCAGCTGGACCCACAAGTCAGTCTGAAACCATTGAATTGACTGGCTTTGATGATAAGATACTAGAGGAAGATCACAAAGGGAGAAAAAGAGCAAGGCGACGGACTGCCTCTGTGAAGGAAGGTGAGTAGGAACTTTGAACTTGTTTTAAAATAGTGTGTGATGATTACTGCTTTAATTGCACATTTAGCAATGGGTTCCAGTTAGTAAATAGCAAGTTTTTAGTGTTCCAGTTTCATTTTATTTTTGAAACAGGGTCTTCTGGTAAAAGACGAAGCCTGCCAAATCTTTTTATTTTTATTTTTATTTTTTTTCAAGATACATAAAAAGGCTTTATTTGCAGGGGAGCAGGAATTTAATCAAACAAGCCAAATCCCATGTCATCATCTGACTCTTCGGACTCTTCCTTCTTCTCTGCTGCAGCGGGAGCAGAACTGCAGAGCCAGGGGCCACAGAAACAGCTACAGCCACACCAGTAGGCACTCTAGCAAGTTTGCCAACATCCTGGGCAATGACATCCTCAGTGTTTTTTCCATTCACATCACTGATGACCTTGTTGACCCGGTCATCATCCGCTTCAATGCCCAGACTATCTAGTATCTTCTTAATGTCTTTGGTGCTAAGAGAGGAGTTGACCCCCAGGGCGGCAAGCAAGTAAGAGCCGATGTAGTACATGTTGGCTGCTACAGACAGGCCTCACGCGTGCTACCTTAGCATTTGGCCGCGAAAGCTTTTTTTTTTTTAAAGATTTATTTATTATGGACACAGTGTTCTGCCCACATGTAACTCTGAAGGCCAGAAGAGGGCACCAGATCTCATTACAGATGGTTGTGAGTCACTATGTTGTTGCTGGGAATTGAACTCAGGACCTCTGGAAGAAAGCCAGTGCTCCTAACCTCAGAGCCATCTGTCAAATCTTTAAGGAATACCTTTATCATGAGTATGAAATGTATTCATAAGAACTCAGACACTACTGGGCACTTATTTCATAAATTCTTATTCTTTCAAAGTATATATTGGGAAACAGGGAAAAGCTCTTAAGGATAATTAGTGCTAACTTTCAAAGAAGTCAAATGGAAATAAACTAATGAAATATATTTAAAAGTGAGAATAAAAGAGACATCACAGTTCTTTTCTTCCTTTTTTTTGTTTTTGTTTATATACACTTTAAATGTGGTGGGCATTTTCTTTTTGTGGGCATATATTCCTTTTATGCACGGAATTTATAGATAGCCTAAAGATTCTGTTTAATTGCCTTTGAGATACACCTTTATACCACTCTCCACCGGAATAAAGCAGTATCAGACAGTGAGGTGTTTTAACTGATGGTAGAGATCAAGCTTCTGTAAGAAAATAATGTTTTGTCTGTTAATGACAGCACACGCCTTTATTTAATCCCAGCACTAAGGAGGCAGAGGCAAGTGGATCTCTGTGAGTTTGAAGCCATCCTGATCAACAGAGCAAGTTTCAGGGTAGCCAGGGTTATACTGAAAAGTCCTATCTCAAAAATCCAAAAGAAAGAAAGAAAAAATATCGTTTTCTGTGGCTGAGAAGACCTCTAAATTTCAACCATTCCTGTAGTGTTCCCCCCCCCCCGAGACAGGGTTTCTCTGTATTGTTTTGGAGGCTGTCCTGGAACTCCCTCTGTAGACCAGGCTGGCCTCGAATCCTATAGTGTTTTATTTTGGGGCAGGGTCTCATGCAGCCTGGGCTGTCACCAAATCCAACAGTCAGTCAGTCTGTCTGTCTGTCTGTCTGTCTCTCTCTCTCTCTGTCTCTCTCTCTCTCTGTGGGTGTGGGGGTGTGTTTAGATGGCCACCAAACCCAATATGTAGCTGATGATGGGATCATATTTGTGTTTGTGTTAATGTTATACCAGAGATTGAACATAGGTCCTTGAACTTGTGTAGCCCAGGTTGGCCTCAAACTCTTGATCCTCCTGCCTCTGCCTCCTTCAAGTCCTACTGGTATGAGCCACCACATCCAGGTCTTTGAACTTGTAACGCAAATAATCTACTGAGATATATCACTAGTCCTTTGATATGTAGTCAAGGATGACTTTGATCTCCTGGTTTTCCTTCCTCCATTACCTGAGTTCTGGGATTGTAAGCATGTGCTACCAGGCTTAGTTTTATGCAAAGTAGGGGAATTGAACCCAAAGTTCACACATGCCTGCTTGTGTTTGGTTAGGGTTTTTCAGCTTTTTTCTTTTATCTGTATATGTGTGTATACTTATATGCTGGTACCCCTGCAGGCCAGAAGTTCCATATTGACAGGCAGTTATGATGCCTGATACAAATGGGTGCTTGAATCTGCTCTGGGTGAGCAGTGTGTACGCTTAGCCACTGAGCCATCTCTCCAAACCATGTTTGTTTGGGTGTGTAGGGGGGTGTTTTACGCCCTTGCAAATAAGTGGGCTTTGTTTTGTTTTTTTCTGTTTAGCACATACTTTGTATAAAATTAAAATGTTAGCAACTGGTATTTTGCTTAGCCTGTCTTCCTATCCTAAAAGAAGTGGACATTACAGATATACTTAACCTTGTAAAATAAAATGGAGCTGATTAGACTAGGTTATCTGTCTGTAGAGATCTGTCTCACTAGAGAATTGCTGTATAACCAAAATTATATGAAGGGTAGCAATTAATGTGTAATGGGTAGATCAATGTACTTTTTAAAATCTTTTTTTAAAGACAGGGTAGGCTTCTGGGAAGGTATGACAGTCAAGCTTTACATTGGTTGTGGGCTATAGCCAGCCTTTTATAGACAATTAATTTGGCTTCAGAAGCCTAAATTCATTCCCTTGTATCCACTGCATAAAGCTGTTCAAAAACTTATATGTGTAACTCTTTATGAGGATCCAATGCACTCTTCTGGCCTTCCAAGATGCCTGCACACATGTGCCATATACTAGCACACACACACAAACACAATTAATTAGTTGATTGATTTTTAAAGAAATCATGCTATACTATAGGAAATGACATATTTAGGACTGAGGCCACAGTCCTTTTCCTACTCTGTTAATGTTCTGGGTACTTAGCAATGACTTTTCTCTTCTAGTTCCCTGAGAAGTGATACTAAATGCTTTATTATAGGAAGTGTAGTACCAGCACAAGAAGTCTGTTGACAGTCATGTGTGGTTCTTCTGTGTGTGTATTGATAGCTAAAGGCACAGAATGAGACTGGAGTGTGTACTTCAGCAGATGGTTTCTGTCCTGGTTTTATTTTCAGGCATAGTGGAATGTAATGGAGGTGTGGCCGAGGAGGATGAGGTGGAAGTTATCCTGGCCCAGGAACCCTCTGCTGATCAGGAAGTCCCAAGGGATGTTGTACTCCCTGAGCAGTCCCCAGGAGAATTTGACTTTAATGAGTTCTTTAACCTTGACAAGGTGCCATGCTTGGCTTCGGTGAGTATAACAGCACATTTGCAAATATAAATGGCTTGGTGGATAAAACCCTTGCTGTACAAGTGTGAGGACTGAATGAAATGTAGATTTCTAGAATCCAAGTAAATGTTAGGGCAATGTGATGGCCCTCTTGTAATCAGGAAGTAGAAACAGGATTGTTGGAGCAAGTAGGCTAACAGAAGTAGCTGTGATTGTGAGTTATGAGTTCAGGTGACAGACCCTGGCTCAAGTTATAGAGTGTAACTAAGGAAGATGCCAGATATCAACCTCAGATCTCTACTTGCATATGTGCATATGCACTGAAACACATGTGCACCTACACACAGGAGCATCCGTATATACATACCACACACTCATGCAAAATTAAAGGAATCTGGGTACACACTTGTAATCTTAGCACTTGGGATACTGAGACAAGAGGAGTTTGAGTCTGAGGTTAGCTGGAGCTACATAGTCATTTTAAGGCCAGCCTGATTGCATAGTAAAACCTGCTTCAACTTTTTTTTTCTTAGTTAAAAAAGAATACATAAGAATGTAACAGCTACCGGGCGTTGGTGGCGCACGCCTTTAATCCCAGCACTCGGGAGGCAGAGGCAGGCGGATCTCTGTGAGTTCGAGGCCAGCCTGGTCTACAAGAGCTAGTTCCAGGACAGCCTCCAAAGCCACAGAGAAACCCTGTCTCGAAAAACCAAAAAAAAAAAAAAAAGAATGTAACAGCTAATTATGGTTAGATTTGATCTAGTGTTTTCTCTCATTTTTTCCATGGAGAGATATCTTTTGTTTTGAGACAGGGTCTCACTGTGTAGCCTTACCTGACCTGGAACTGAGAGATTTATATACATTTGCTTCACAAGTGCCAAGATTAAAGGCACAAACTTACCATATGTATATTTTGAATATATATATGTGTGTGTATATATATATACATATATATATTTAAATATATTTTAAAACATCAACCTCTGCTAAGGACAACTGAAATATCCCAGCTCCCAGCTCCTTCACCAGCTGATAGTTAAGGACACAGCAAAGGATGTTCTGCTTCAGAAATCAGCTGAGTCCATTTCCTGTGCAGGATGAGGCTCTGCTGTCAGAGTCCTTGCTTCATCATCTGTTAAAAATGACCAAACTTTTAGGGTTCCCTTTGGATGCAAGCACCTTGGTTTTTGAGATGAGTATTTCCATAAATGTGTCTAAGAGTAACTTTGTTTCTGCTCTTGAATATAAATTTTTACAGTAGACAAAGTTGGGGGCTGGAGAGATGACTCAGTGGTCAAGAGCACTGTCTACTCTTGTAGAGGACCTGGGTTTGATTGCCAGGGTTCACATGCAGCCACAACTGAGTCATAACTCCAGTTCCAGGATATCTGATGCACTCCTGGCCTCTGATATCAGTGCACATATATGGTGCAAAGACATACAGGCAAAACATCCATAAATGTATTAAATAATAAAAATTTTTTAAAAAGCCAGGCAGTGGTGGTGCACATCTTTAATCCCAGCACTTAAGAAGCAGAGGCAGGCATATCTTTGTGAGTTTGAGGACAGCCTGGTTTACAGAGCGGGTTCCAAGACAGCGATAGATAGACGTGCAAAACCCTGTCTCACAAAAAAAACAAACAAAAAAAAAACAGTTGTTAACTGAGCAAATCTTAGAAATTACTTTCTCACTGGGTGATGGTGGCAAAACCTTTAATTCTAGCATTAGGGAAGCAGAGGCAGGTGGAGCTCTGATTTCTAGTCCAGCCTTGTCTACAGAGTGAGTTCAGGACAGCCAGGGCTACACAGAGAAGCCCTGTTTTGAAAAAACAAAAAGAAAAAAATTTTCTTCATACTTTAATTTCATTAGAAAAATGACTGTATATTTTGTCCTTCATTTGTGTCTTGACTCTTCCTGTTTAGTAAGAGTATGTTACATTGAAAAGTTAAGCCATCATTTATTTGTAAACTAAAACTTTTTAATAGATTAAGAATTCTACCTTTAGGGCTGGAGAGATGGCTCAGAGGTAAAGAGCACTGACTGCTCTTCCAGGGGTCCTGAGTTCAATTCCCAGAAACCACATGGTGGCTCACAACCATTTACAATTCAATCGGGTGCCCTCTTCTGGCATGTAGGCAGAACACTGTATATGTGATAAATAAATAAATCTTTAAAAAAAAAAAAGAATTCTACCTTTAAAATGTTTTTAGTACAGGTGAGTGCACACATGTGCTTCAGTGCATATGAGGAAGTCAGAGGTCATCTTTGTTGAGTTCTTCTACTTCATGTGGGCTCAGGTCATCAGGTTTGTACCACAGTAGATGCTACCTACTGAGCCATTCATTGGCCCTAAAGTTGTGGGGGTGAGCCCCACAAAGCTATCTGCCCAAAAGGGGCGGAGATGTGAAGATTAGACAGGTGGCCTATTTAAGGAAAGAAACAGTATTCTCTCTCTGTCTTCTCTGGAAGCCTGACATGCTTTCCGTCCTCTCAGCTTGTATGTAAATAAATATATTATATTCCTTATTGCATTGACCTCCCACATCATAAAGTTTCACTTTTTTGTTTTGTTTTGTTTTTGTAACAGTCCTGCCTGCCTGCCTCTGTGTGAGTGCTGGAATTAAGTGTGCACCGCCTTGCTATAATGATCATTTTGTAGTTCTGCATTTCTATATTGTGCTTTTCTAAAGGGTCAAATGGTAGAGAACTGAAATACTTTTAAGTAACATAGAGGCTTTGCTATATATGCTTAGTAGGTCTATGCTTTTTTGGGGGGGGCCTTTTCCATACATGGTTTCTCCGTACCTTTGCAGCCTGTCCTAGAACCTCTGTAGACCAGGCTGGTCTCAAACTCAACAGAGATCTGCCTGCCTCTGCCTCCTGAGTGCTGGGATTAAAGGGTATTTAAAGGCGTGCACCACCACTTCCTGGCTGAGGTCTGTGCTTTTTTATGCCCAAATTTGAGTTACTCAGGAAAGATCACAAAGGGGGAAAAAAGGCTCAACTCCTAAGTTCTGAAAGTGCTTTTGGGTCAGCAGTGTCAAAGGAAGTTTCAGAGTCCTTTTCACTTGGAGACTGTCACCTTAACCCCTTTGTCTCTCTTGTCAGATGATAGAAGATGTTTTGGGAGAAGGGTCAGTCTCTGCCAGCCGATTTAGTAGGTGGTTTTCTAACCCAAGCCGGTCAGGAAGCAGATCCAGTAGCCTTGGTTCTACACCACATGAAGAACTTGAGAGACTTGCAGGTACAATAGTGTCACATTTTAGCCTTGCATGTGAATTGAGCCTCCCCTGCCATGGTTCATTTTCTTTTCATTAGTCAGTGGTTTACTCGGGCTAAAGGGGTTTTGGATTCTGAAAAGCCTTCAGTTTTTGTTCCTTTTATGCTGTTGAAAGGAAGTGTCTGTGTTCATTAGGACCAACTGTAGATATGTTTATTTACAAAATCAGGTCTCGAACAAGCCGTCCTCTCTCCTGGACAGAACTCGGGGAATTATTTTGCTCCTATACCATCGGAAGACCATGCTGAAAATAAAGTGGATATTTTAGAAATGCTACAGAAAGCCAAAGTGGATTTAAAACCTCTTCTTTCTAGCCTTTCTGCAAATAAAGAAAAACTTAAGGAGAGCTGTAAGTGTGTGTGGTTTAGCTATTTAAAGTCCACAGGTTCTTGAGGAATGGTTCAGATGTACTGCCACTCATCAAGTCAGATACATGGTGGGATTTGGTTAGCGCGTCTCAAAAAGACCCAGGCATGTTGCTACACAGCCATGTATCTTTTATGCCCTGGCTGGCCTAGAACTTGGTATGTAGGCCAGGTTGGCCTATAATTCACAGAGAACCTCCAGCCTCTGTCTCCAGAGTACTGATATTAAAGGTGTGCACTACCCCTGACCTGCAGTTGTAACAGCCCAGACTGTTTCTGTCCTCCCAGGCATAACTCGCCTGTTCCTTACAACTGTGCCTATATTTACCATGTCCTCACATAGGCAGCAAGTCCTTAGCATCGCTTATGAGACCACAGTGCAGTCTTGTTGCCATTGAGCTGTCTGGGTTCTTGTCTCTGGTAGCAAAGTCTGGGAAGATTTATTATAAGGTATATCTTTCTGCCAAACTCACAGAATCTTGTCAAGTCTTTTGGGGTTTTGTTTTGTTCATTTGTTTCATTTTGTTTTTTGAGACTCTCTCTGTGTAGTTCTGGCTTTCTTGGAACTCACCATGTAAGGATCTTACCAAGTTCTGAAAACTCATACCCCACAGTTTTGCTCTTCCAGTTTCTAGTATCTAAGTATTTTTGGTGTAGCTCATTCTATTTCTTCCTTTACAAAAAATTATTTATGTGAATGTGTGTCTGGTATGTGCCAAAGACAGTGAGAGAAATACAGGTTCTCTAAAACTGGAATTCTGGGCAGTTCATTTGTGAGCTACTTGGTGTGGATGCTGGGAATCGAACTCCAGTCCTGTAAGCACAAATGTGCTCTTAACCACTGAGCCATTTCTCTAGGTGTGCAACCCCCTCCCTTTATTTTTTGAAATGGGGTCTCTGTAGTCCTTGCTATCATGGAACTCACTATGTACAGCTGGCCTCAAACTCACTTAGATCTGTCTACCTCTGCCTCCTGAGTGGTGGGATCATAGGTGTGCACCACCTTGCCCAGCCATGCACGTAATTAGTCTTATTCCTACTAAGAAACTGATTTTAAGTGTTCAGTTTGTCTGTTTTCAGTGTCAGCCTTTTTACAGCCTCACTTCAGTAATGAAATAATTATCATGACAGCCAATGAGAATTCCTAACAAATACCCCTTTGCTTGGTGTAACCAGAACTTTCTCAACTTCCCAGCACATTCAGGGGTTGTACTTTCAGTGGAAGAGGTAGAAGCAGGGCTCAAGGGCTTGAAGGTGGACCAGCAAATGAAGAATTCAACTCCCTTCATGGCAGAACATTTAGAGGAAACCCTGAGTGCTGTACATAGCGATCGACACCTCAAAAAAGATGGAGATATGACTGCATTCAACAAACTAGTGAGCACCATGAAGGCAAGTGGGACCTTGCCTGCTCAGCCCAAAGTCAGTGTAAGTATTCAGCACAACTTCACCCACCCTCTGCTTTCCCTGTCTCTGTATCAGCCCACACTGCGGTAATAAATGGGTTTATGAAGGTGTTCTGAGTAGGTTGGAAATTTTAGAAGTTGTTTGGTCTTTGGTGTTTGTTCCATGTTTGGATATGATATTTGTTAGTAGAAAAAATCATCTGTGGATAATGTATATGTCTGAGACAATATAATGATTGAATAAGTCAATCTAAAGAAATTTCCTGCATAACTTTATGAAGTCCTTCCCTATAAAAGAAAAATAATTACATTGTGGATATACGCCTAGTGGGAGAAACACATACCTAGTATGTAGGGTCACCATTGCAAAATAGAAACTTATGCCTCAAGCTGAACTGAACATTGTGAAGCAGACCTGTAATCCTCACATCTGAGAGGGTCAGGAGCTCAGAAGCAGCCAGGGCCACCTGAGACCCAGTCTGGAAAACACTGGTGAGCAAGCCAGCCTCAGCTACACAGTGATGACACTGTCTCAAAAGTAAATTAATATATATATTAATATATATTATTAATAATGCTACTTTCAGGAGTGCTTGACAAGAAGTTTTGTGGTTATTGGGCTACTAATATATTTTTTTGTTGTTTCATTCTGATTTTTGAGACAGGGTTTGTCTATATAGCGCTGGTAATCCTGGAACTTGGTTTATAGACCAGGCTGCCTTTGAACTGAGATCTACCTGTCTATCTCCCAAGTGTTAGGATTAAAGACATGAGCCACCACTGGCCAATAATACAAGATTTATAGTAAAATTTTTAAAGATTTATTTAACTTTTTGTATATGAGCATTTTGCTTGTATGTTTGTCTGTGTACTACTTGCGTGCCTGGTGCACAGAGGTCACAAGAGGTTGGCAGCCGCTTCCTGGAACTGGAGTTTCAGATGATTGTGAATCACCATGTGGGTTCTAGGAACTGAATACAGATCCTCTAGATCCTCTAGAAGAACAGCCAATGTGCTTAACCACTGAGCCACCTCTCCAGGCTCCTATAGTAAAATCTTTATTTTCACACTTTATAGTCACTCTCACAACTTGAATCTTGTGTTTTCTTGATTAAACAGGTAATTCTGTTTTATTTATTTATTTATTGAAATAGCAAAAATGATACTGGGCCGTGGTGGCACACGCCTTTAGTCCCAGCACTGGGGAGGCAGAGGTAGGCGAATGTCTATGAGTTCAAGGCCAGCCTGGTCTACAGAGTGAGTTTCAGGACAACTAGGACTACACAGAGAAGCCTTGTCTCAAAAAAACAGAGAGGGAGGGAGGAGAGAGACACAGAGAGCATGGTGATGAGTGCAGTGGGGCAATCCCAAGAGTAGCCTGGGTCTAGAAAGACCTTATCTTCCTATCTCCTTTCTTAAAAACATATCAAAGATGTGTTTGAAGATAGTTAAGCCATGTTAATTTGCTCATAGTAAAAAATTGCCGGTGTTTTTTTAATTAGTAGGCATAAAGCTAGTTTATGCAGATTTATTTTTGTTGTCAGCCTACCTTTAATGGCAGAGCCATCTCTCCAGCCCCTTATACAGGTTTGTAACTTGTATTGATTTATATCATAACAGTATTTAGAGAGTTAGTTTCAGCCATGGTCTTCATGTTACACTGTTCCTTGGCAATAAAAAGTGATGGGGAAACATTTTGCCCCTCTTCTCAACCCTTTTTGCCTATTGCGGTGGTGGTGCCGGTGGTGCCACGGCCTTTAATCCCAGCACTCAGGAGGCAGATGCAGGTGAATCTCAAAGATCAAAGCCAACCTGGTCTGCAGAGCGAGTGCCATAACAGCCAGGACTATACAGTGAAACCCTGTCTCAAAAGAACCCCCACCCCCCCACAAATGCATTTAAAAAATATTTTGCGTTCCTGTATGTGTTTTTGTTGGCATGTTTGTGCCAGCATCTGTGGAGGTTAGAGAACAACCTGGGGGAGTCAGTTTTCTTTGCACACTGTGAGTCATGGAATTGTGTTCAGATTGTCATGCAACAGCTGATTTTCCTGCTGATCTGTCTCTCCAGCCCTGATTGTTTTTATGCACAGTGAAGGGAATGAGTTTAGCTTTTCTTACCTGACCAACAGTTAAGGTCAAATAGAGGTGCCTTTCCTCTTGACTGAAGGACATTTCAGGCTATAACAAACAACTCAAAGGGGAATGATCCTATACACTGCCTCAGAGTTTTCCCCACACAGTAGGTATGAACACAATAAAATGAGGAACACCTGTGCATTTCTACCCATGGCACACATCCTAGTATCTGGGGGATTAAGGCAGAGGAATTATAAATTGAAGGCCACCTGAGCTACCTAGTAGGTTTATGCTGGCAAGACCTGGCTCATTATAAAACCAAGGGCTGTGGGTGTAAATCAACTCTCAAATCATAGTCTCCAAAGACCTGGAGGCAAAGCAGCTGGAAGCAGTTGGGAGGCAGAAGCAGGGGGACAGTGGCAGGTTTGAGACCAGCCTGGGCTATATAAACACTCTGTCTTGAAAGAAAAAGAAGGGAACTCAGTATTTCATGTCTCAACCTTTGATTTTATTGTACAATATTGACTCTTGAGTTGTGAGTGCACTTGGTTTGTATTGAAGTTTCAGTATTCTTAGATGTATCTAGTTTCAGCTAAGGTGAGGTAATGAGCCTCAGACCTCTGCTAACATGACTGATGATATAAAGTGGGTAGATCAATATTTATACAAATTTAGAATATATCCATGTTGCTTAGTTTATATATGAGGTCCTGGTCTACTGTTAAAGTCAGTGTCTTCATTCACCTGCTGTTGTCCGTCTAATGAAACTCATCCCCAAACTGTATTACATGGAATTGCAGACTCTACTACAAATATACTAAGCCATGTAGTATGTTGCCTACTTACATTTTTGTGGTTCCCCAATATAAATCGTGTTCAAGCTAATACCAGTTTTCTCCCTTTTTTTCTTTTTTAGCGAAATCTTGAAAATCACTTGTTGACCCCAGCTGAGATTCCAGGCCAGCCCGTCCCTAAAAACATCCTACAGGTATGTTACAGTCTTAAAGTGATTCCTCAGAGTAACCATTGTCAGATGTTCACAGGGATCTGGATTTCTGCCTCTAGGAACTTCTGGGTCAACCGGTTCAGAGACCTGCTTCTTCCAATCTTCTCAGTGGCCTTATGGGGAGCTTGGAACCTACTGCATCTTTATTGAGCCAAAGAGCACCCTCTCCTCCTATGTCACAGGTGTTTCAAACTCGAGCAGCCTCAGCAGACTACCTTCATCCAAGGATACCATCACCAATTGGTAACTAGTACTACAGCAGTACTGGGAATTCAACCTAGAGGCTCATGCCTACTTACCAGTTAACCACTCCACCATTGACTTAGGTTCCCACCTCAGTAACTGCTCTTAAGCATTTCTGTCACCCCCCTTTTGTTCAAGTAGGTTAGACCTGTTCCAATTCTTGGCAGTCTTTCTTTCAAAGGTATGCTTAAAGAATTATAAAGGAAGTATGTAAATAAGTCATACTGCTTTATGGAGTGTGCTGTCAAGGTGGACGATAGTTTATTATCCAGTCCCCTTTTTAAATTATTTTTGTGTGCGTTGGTATTTTGCTTGCATGTAAGTCTGTGTGAGGGTGTTGACCCCTAGAACTGGAGTTACAGACAGTTGTGAGTTGCTGTGTGGTTGCTGGGATTGAACCCAGCTCTTCTGGAAGAGTGGCCAATGCTCTTAATCTGAGCCATCTCTCCAACCCTCTCTAGCTACCCTTTTAAGTCAATATGTTCATAGTAAGCTTCTTTTATAGCTCTTTGTTTTCTTCTTTAGAGAATTCAGCTGAAAAGTTAATTTGGATTCTTAGGTCTATCCTTAATATAGAACTTGAGGAAAGCCAGGAAGTAATATACATTCCTTTAATCTCAGCACTTGGGATGATAAGGCAGGAAGATCTCGAGTTTTAAGACCAGCCTGGACTACATAGTGACTGGGGAAGCCAGTCACAGAGTAATGACTTTCTGGCAAGCACTGAAATTGGTAAACAATGAGCTGTGAAATCCTGAATGCGCCTGGAAGAAACACTTCCAGAAAGCTGTCTTGGTGTTTTCGCCATCGAACCATTGGAGGCTGCTGGCTCCGTCTGCCAATCAGATACCTTAATGTTTGTCCACAGTCATATTAAGTTGTGTGGAAACTCTGGACTCTGCTTGAGTGCCAGCTGACTTGTCAAACATGGCCAGTTTGCGGAATAGAAATGTTCTTAGCCAGAGAGCTTTCAGCTGTAAAAAGAACAAAGGTGACAGCCTAGTGGGAAGACGGTTCCACTAGCAGTTGAGGCCATTAAGAACACTGCTTAAGGCCCACATACACACTGTGGGAGGAGAGGGAAAAAGGGAGTATCTTACCAGGCCAAAAGCAGCTGGTGGGGTGCTTATGCTCTCCTGGGCACTAATGCTTGACACTCATTGATTCTGGAACTTTCCTGGCAGGTTTCCCATCAGGACCCCAGCAGCTACTTGGAGATCCATTCCAAGGCGTGCGCAAGCCCATGAGCCCTGTCACAGCCCAGGTCAGATCCAGCCTCCTTGCCTTTTTACTCTTGCTGTTGCTTGTGGGGTAGAATTGAATTGTAACAGTGATATACATGGTTTATTCTGCAATGATTCATTAGTTCAAGCTCATTCAGAGGAGAAAATTGCTGAGTGATGAATACTGTTTTATATTTTCAGAGTTATGTGTATGAATGTTTTGCTTCCATTTATGTTTGTGCACCACATCGTGTGTGCTCATTGCCCAAGAAGTCATCGGGTCCCCTGGAACTGGAGTTATGTTTGTCAACTGCCATGTGGGTGCTGGGTATTGAACCTGCATTAGCAATAACTACTCTTAACCTCTGAGCCATTTCTTATCCCACTATTTAAATTTTAAAAATATCATTCAGTGGATGACACCATAACTTAGTTATTTGTAGTAGCCATTTCCTTAGCTCACTTTTAAGCCATGAGACAGGCATTTGTGAAAAATTGAACTTCTTTGTTCTTTCACTGATCATCCCCTGCTATTGTGTTGAGCAGATGAGCCAACTAGAATTGCAGCAGGCTGCTTTGGAGGGACTGGCCCTCCCACATGACCTTGCTGTGCAGGCAGCATCCTTCTATCAGCCTGGTTTTAACAAACCACAAGTGGATAGAACCAGAGACGGACTACGAAGCAGGTAAACTACTAATCCTACTTATGCAGATTTGGGTACTGACTTGTAAATAGTCTGAAATTGGTAAATCATGATTCATCATAAATATAACTGTTAAAAATAAATAAATAAATAAATATAACTGTTACATATGCTGATCCAATAGAAGATGGGAATTCCATCCCGCTGCAGATGTTATCAGTAGAGGAATTACAGTGGAAGTCTACAGGATCCCGCCATGTGCCCTCTGCCAGTATTATCACTCTTCTTTCTCCCTTCTGAAGTTGCCATTGTCTAACCTTTAAAAATAATCACTCCCTTAATTTTTGTATCCTATGCTTTTTGTAAATGACTTGAGTTTCAGTTAGCTAAGTCATCATAATAGTCTTATAACTGGACCTTACAAGTAAATATATTTTTAAAATTTGCAGTGTTCCTATCAGTTAATTTATTTTTATTTTTACTATGCCAGGGATTGAACTCAGGGCCTTGGACATGCTAGACGAACACTCTTATTACATGCCCATACCACTCGCCCTTGTTTCTGATTTGTTTTGTTGTTTGGCTTTTTTTTTTTTTTTTTTTTCTGGGACAGGGTTTCTCTGCTTAGCCTTGGCTGACCTGGAACTTGCTCTATAGACTACACTGACCTCAAACTCACAGAGATCCACCTGCCTCTGCCTCTCGAGTGGTGGTACTAAAGGTGTGCGCCACCACTGCCGGCTAGTGTTTGGGGTTTTTTGGGGGGGAGGGGAGCAATGGTCTTACTCAGTAGGTTTGACTGAACTGAAATTCCCAGCAATCCTCTTGTGTCTGGGATTGTGATAGACATGTGCCACCACTGCCTGGCTATTTCCCTGCCTTTGCCCTGCATCTTCAGAGTATAATTTCCTTGAGACTTGGCATTTTGTTCACCGTTCACATCTTTATCAATGACACATAGATGCTCTATGTATAAAAAGGATCTGTGTGGTGGTAACAAATGCCTTTTAATCCCAGCACTTGAGGCAGAGGTAGGTGGATCTCTGAGTTCAAGGCCAGCCAGGGCTACACAGAAAAATCCTGTCAGGACCTCCCCCCCCCAAAAAAAGGAATAAGTGATAATTTGTATGAAACCCCTAGGTTTGAGGATCTTTTCCCATGTACACATAGAATAATACATTTCCCATGTTCTCAGACTTCTCAGGGTAGCATAGTTTATGAATACTGATTGGAAATCTTACAGATTTAGGATCCCATCACTGCCTATGATTAAGAGTTTCAGCCATTAGCCATAGGTATAGGTCCAGTGAATGCACATAAACTTTTTCTCAGCATGCTTCTATGTCAACCCTGTTTCCCATTTTCTTCAGGCTAAGGGAGAATAAACAGATGGCTGGGGATAGTGTCTGCCAGCAGAAGCAGGAGAATGTCTGCATTCAATGCCAGACTGGTCTACATAGTGAATTTCAGAGTAGCCAGGGCTATATAGAGAGAAGAGACCCTACCTTAAAAAAAACTCTTTCTGCCGGGCGGTGGTGGCGCATGCCTTTAATCCCAGCACTTGGGAGGCAGAGGCAGGTGGATCTCTGTGAGTTCGAGGCTGGGCTGGATCGACAGCCTCCAAAACAATACAGAGAAACCCTGTCTCCAAAAAAAACTCTTTCCATTGACATATCTGTTCAGTGGCGTAGGTTAGAAGTGGTAGGGCGTGATGACATTCCCAGCTTTAGCTACCCCACTGGTGTAGCTTACGACTAATAAACTGTGTGTCAGCCTAGATATCCCTGCATGCCTAAAGGCTCGTGCCTTCTGCCTGAACCTTCGTTCCTTCTTAGCTCCTTACTGGTGTTACCTACTAAGTATAAGTAGCTTCCTCTGGGTCTTTGGAGTTTCCAGTTCTTTTTCCCTTCCACTTTATTTTCCCACCATACCTTGTTCGCTTCTTCCATCTTGGTTTACCTCAGGCTACTGACTGCTTCTACCACACAGAGTTTTAGTCTTCCCTCAGAATTTAACATTACTTTTTCATATTTTGAATGTTTAAGAAATTAAATTGCATAAGTGAACGGTGTGCTAAGTTTCATGACTGGTCTGAATTATATGGCTTTAGACTTGGCATAAAGTAGTTTAAAGCTAACATTGTTAATTGATCTGTTCACAGGCAACAGCGAGTATCCAAGTCACCAGCACCTATGCACCGAGGAAATTCCTCTTCCCCAGCTCCCGCTGCCTCCATCACAAGCATGGTCAGTGGCCTTTAGTAACTGAAACGCTTTCAGGTTTCTGCATCTGCTTCTGTTTTACAAGTGTGTTCCCTGTGTCTCTAAATGCCTTCCACAGGAATACTGACCTACTTATTTATTAGGTCTTCCCCTAACTCAGTACATTGAGAAAAGGATCAACTTGAGCCAGGACAGAAGACATCAGTGCTTAAAAATATAGCTGAGCCAGGCCTGGTGACATAATCTAATGTCAGCACTTGGGAGGCAGAGGAAAATAGATTTCTGAGTTTAAGGTCAACCTGGGCCCAGTGAGACCCTGTCTAAAAAAACAAACCAGAAACAGATGATGTTCAGAAAAGGACAAAGTGAGGCAGGATATAAGAGAGAGGAGTGACTGGTCACTTCTCAGGGAGTCCAATGAACATGACAAGTTCACAAATTGTTCTCTTCTGTTATAGGCTTCTTTATTTGAGGTGGTTAGTCTGGCTTTACCACTGGCTTTTTTTTTTAAACCCCTCCAGACCTTTATTAGCCGATCAAAGGGTAGACAAGGGTGGAAAAAACAGTTATTTTGTGCAAGAGGATTCCATATGGGTCTCTGCACTAAACACCTCAAAAGCTCTTGCTTTAGAGAAATGCTGGAAGGAGTTTTGTTCATGAGTTATATCTTGTCTCCAGCCTTTAAAATTTTGGGTACATGCATAATAAAGGTATTAAAAAAGAAACAACAGGAACAAAAGAGTCTCAATGGTAAGTCCTACTAAGTGATGAAATCTTTAAGATAATTGAATTTAAGATCTTGTATGCAATTTTTTTAAAACAAAATTACTAGGAACAAGGCATATCATGGGTTCTGAGATTGTTGTTGAAACATCCTTCTCTACTTACCAAGGTACACTTCCAGCTATGCCCTTCCTGCTTTCCCGCCCCATCCCAGGCTAGATAAACGAGACAAGACAGACCCATTTTTATAGGTGAATAGGCTAAAGGTCTTGGGACAATGACTATTTGTCGCTTTGTGTTTTCTTTCAGTGACTCTAGACCAGAACATTAGAGTTGCCTCTGCCCATGTAGGCAAAATGGGGACTCTTCACTCTGTTGAATGGCTTCACTGATGAAGCCAGGCCCAAGGGCAGGTGCTGCATAGCGCAGTGGTCAAGTTCTTCCAAGCATGTGCAAGACCCCAGGTTTAAACCCCAGTATCCAAAACCAAGAAAAGCCCTGGCTTAGTATTAGAGAAAAGGCACTTGAATATGGTAATTCTGCCTCTCTTCTCTGCAGCTTTCTCCTTCCTTCACCCCCACCTCAGTGATCCGGAAAATGTATGAAAGCAGAGAGAAAAGCAAGGAGGAAATAGCACCTGGAACAGTGGTTCCTGGTGATGCTAAAGAGGATACTCAGAAGGCCAGCGAAGGTACCGCTCACCTTGTGTGTGTCAGAACGTAGACATTCATGACTGCAGTGTTAGGGAGGCAGGTTGAGTAAGCTCTCAGTCAGACTTGCTCGCTTGACATTCTGTCCAGCTGGGACAACAGATGTGTTCTAGCTTAGTATTCCTAATAGCCTATCAAGTTGAATGACAAATTCATTTGACATATTAATACAGTTCAGTTCTGTTTAAGATTTTTATGTGTATTGCCTGCAGGTATGTCTGCACATGGAGGTATGCCTACACAAGAGGGCACAAGAACTTCTGAACCTGGAGTTACAGGTGGTTGTGAGCAGCCATTTGGGTGCTGTAATTGAACCCAGGTCTTCAAGAGCATCCAGTGGACTGCTTTTGTGGTCTAGGATATAGAATAGATGAAGGCTTTCTTTTCTTATGGGTTTTTGGTTTGTTTGTTTTGAGACAGGCTTATACTGTGTAGTCCTAAACTCACAAAGATCTACTGGACTCTGACTCCCAAGTCCTGGGATATAAGGGACTACGCCTGGTATTTTTGTTTTAAACGGTATGAGTCTTTTGAGTTTTGTGTTGCATCAAAAGTCTTTCATGCACTGGGAATGTAGCTCAGTGTTATAATACTTGCTTATTATGTTCAAAGCCATGGGTTCATATCTAACACCCCTCAAGAAAGGAAAATGGTGGGGGGACTACCAACCAAAAAGCCCATTGTTCCAGCAAGTAATTAGAAGGCCTTAAAATTTTGTATCTACAGGCTGGAGATAGGGCTCAGAGCACTGATTTGCTCTTCATAGGACCTGGGATCAATTCCCAGCACCCACATTGCCACTCACAACTATCTGTGACTTTAGCCCTGCATATCCAGCACCCTCTTCTGGTCTCTGTGAGCACTGAACTGACATGTATGCATAGACTATGTATAGGCGAACACCCATCCATATACATTAAAAAATTAAGCTTAAGCCGGGCGGTAGTGGCGCACGCCTTTAATCCCAGCACTCAGGAGGCAGGCGGATCTCTGAGTTCGAGGCCAGGCTGGACCGACAGCCTCCAAAACAATACAGAGAAACCCTGTCTCTTAAAAACAAAAAAAACAAAAAACAAGAAAAACAACAAAAAAAAAAACCTTAAGCTTAAAACATGCATTGAGGCCGGGCGTTGGTGGTGCATGCCTTTAATCCCAGCACTCGGGAGGCAGAGGCAGGCGGATCTCTGTGAGTTCGAGGCCAGCCTGGTCTACAAAGTGAGTTCCAGGACAGCTTCCAAAGCCACAGAGAAACCCTGTCTCGAAAAACCAAAAAAAAAAAAAAAAAAAACCATGCATTGAGAGCAAATGGCATTCCATGAAATCCTCTAACTTGGTTAAGAACGTTAAAATAAGAATTGTCAGCTTTTAAAAAAAGATTTGCTGGGCTGTTGGGAAGCAAAATAAATTGGGAAATGGTGTCAATACCACAATATTCTATGATTGAATCCTTACAGAGACCCTGCTGTCATCTAATCCCATACCCAATACTGATCAAGACTCTTCTACGACAAATCCTAAACTTTCAACATTACAGCGGTCTTCATGCTCCAGTTCACTGTCCCAGAACAACCGTTATACCAAAGAACAAGATTATCGACCTAAAACAGCTGGGAGAAAAACACCCACCTTAGCAACCCCAGTTCCAGGAACACCTTTTCTTCGCCCTACTCACCATGTTCCCTTGGTCCCTCATGTTCCTATGGTTCGGCCTGCTCACCAGCTTCACCCAGGGTTAGTTCAAAGGTTGATAGCCCAAGGAGTACATCCGCAGCATCTTCCAAGTTTGCTACAAGCTGGTGAGTTTGAGTGGGTATGGGTGGTCAGTAGACATTGCATATTGCTGGCACTAATTAAATGTTACATTATGGTAGGTAGGTGTTCCTAAAGGGTCCAATCCCTTTAGCCCATTAAAAGATTAGGAGACCCGGCTTTGTCATTCATTTACATTGTTTTTGTGAGTATAATGTGTCCTGACACATATATGGAGGCAGAAGCCGGCAGATCTCGAACTAATTTCAGGGCAGCCAAGGCTATATAGAGAAACCCTGTCCTGAAAAGTAAAATGGTCTTTCAGATTTTAGAAAGAAAAAATGGTGGGGTGGTGGCAGCACATGTCTTTAATCCCAGCACTCCAGAGGCAGGCAGATCTGTTAGAGTTTGAGGCTGCCCTGATATACAGAGTGAGTTCCAAGATAGCCAGGACTGTTTCGCAGAGATGCCCTGTGTAAAAAAAGTGTGTCACCACACCCAGAGTTTGCAAATTAGCAATATTTGTAAAAATATGAGGTTTTTAGGTACATGGATACAACTTCTCAGAAGTTTCTTCTTACCAGGTGTGCTTCCTCCTGGGATAGACTTGGCTCCTCTACAGGGAATATCTGGCCCACTCCTGGGACAACCTTTGTACCCTTTCTCTGCTGCTAGTCACCCAATCCTAAACCCTCGTCCTGGGACCCCTCTGCATCTGGCAGTGATGCAGCAGCAGCTACAGCGCTCAGGTAAGGTTCAGGGATGGGTCAGGGAGGCTGACCACACCTTAAATTTCTGAGATACTTCTCATAGCAGTGAGCTGTCACTGACTTCTTGTTCATTAGCTTGTCCTTGTAAGTACAGTTGTCATTGAAACAGGTGAAGAGGACTGACCCACAGTCTTTGGGGCTATTACTGCGAGGACAGTGGGAGACAGGCATGCTCTGGCTTTCTTTTTCACCCCTTTGAAGGCTGAGAATCTTTCCTGAGATGTGGTCATGTCAGCCTTGGTGTTTATAGTTAGCTTTCCTATGTAAAGTCATTCTATACTTTAGGAAGTCCTGGAGTAATCATTTGGTAGACACTCCCCCACCCTGAAAGTAACTATTCCAGCAAAGACGGTCAGAAAATGTTATAGCGACCACAGGTCTTGGGAGTGAGTAGCCAAGGGCCCCTCTAATAGATGTGTAAAGTTTTTATGGATGGAATGCTGTACTGAGTGACACTCTTCTCTCCATAGTTCTGCATCCTCCAGGCTCGGGTTCCCAGGCAGCACCTATCAATGTTCAGACTCCTCAGAGTGTGCCCAGCAGGTCAGGCCTGCCCCACATGCACTCCCAGCTGGAGCATCGTACCAGTCAAAGGAGCAGCTCCCCTGTGGGCCTTGCTAAATGGTTTGGCTCAGATGTGCTACAGCAGCCTCTGCCCTCTATGCCCACCAAAGTCATCAGTGTAGATGAACTGGAATACAGACAGTGAACAGGGCAGGTGGGCTCACCCACCTGGACCTATGGTGGCACCCTAGTTATGAGGCTCATTCCCCATCTTTATTTATGGGATTTTACATTGGAGCACACTGTGTGAAGGGGACCCACTTGCCTACCTTGAACTACATTATGACAGAAGGCTGTAAACCAATCAAAATGGAGCCTACACGGTCCAAAACAAGGGACACAATATTATCAATCTTCAAAGTCTGTCTTTTATAACATGTGAATGAAGTGTTGGTGTCTTCTAGAAAAGGGTTCTGAAGAAATAAAATGTATAGACCCTTGTGTACAGACCTGTGTATAAACTTTTGTATATACGTATAGGATAGCTTTTTTTGAACTTTACAGCTGTACATAAAGTAGCTATTAGTTAGGCCTGTGTCAACTGTTTGGATTTTTTTCCACTTGTATATTTGGGACTTTTTCTTTGGTTTATTAAAAGTTGCATATGCCACGTGTGTGAACAAAGTGACTGGTTCTGTGCTTATTTCTTCCATGAATCTCGTCTCTAACACTGGGTCAAGACACAGATTTCTCTTTTGCTTTTTTTTGGGGGGCGGGGTGTTTACGAGACAGGGTCTCTCTGTATTGTTTGAGGCTGTCAGTCCAGCCCGGCCTCGAACTCACAGAGATGCACCTTCCACCTGCCTCTGCCTCCAGAGTGCTGGGATTAAAGGCATGTGCCACCAACGCCCAGCTCTTTTGCATTTCTTCTTTTTTTTTTAAAGATTTATTTATTATACATACAGTGTTCTGTCTGCATGTATGTCCACAGGCCAGAAGAGAGCACCAGATCTCATTACAGATGGTTGTCAGCCACCATGTGGTTGCTGGGAATTGAACTCAGGACCTCTGGAAAAGCAGCCAATGCTCTTAACCTCTGAGCCATCTCTCCAGCCCCTTCCATTTTAATTTCAACTTTTCCCTACATGTAAAGTCCCACAGCATTAGTGTAAGCTAGGCTAAACATGAAGGGTATCAATATTGCACCCTTTTCAAAATGAAACTGACCTGATGAAAGTTTGTTGGGGAAAAATCAAGTATATGGCAATTTCTCTAAAATTTACATTCTCTTTGTTAATCCAGCATAATTCCAATTTGACCTGTCTTTCCTTTGCCTCTCCTGTGTTAGCTTCTCCTGATTAAACTTTGAAAATAAGTTTAAAAAATATCACTAGATAATTATGGACTTTGAGGTCTATAAATGCCATTTTAACTCTACTAATAAAAATATGCCATTCTCCATTCATAGTTGGATTTTGACTGCAGGGGTAAATACAGCCTATGGCTTACAAGTCTTGGTTCTCAGTAATTATAATCCTACCACCTACTCTGTATTTCGCGACAAGAAAGGGGTTGCTTTTTCAACGAAACATGGCTGTGAGTTAAGCATGAGGGCAATCTGGTACTTCCAAATTTATTGAATACTCTCAACTCTCAGTGACTTCACAACCCATGAAACACGCTGCGTAGATTGGCCCATGCTTTCACAAGAGAAACCTGGAAAAAGCAGTCCCAACTGTCAATGGAGGAATGCAGAGACATATACAAAGGCAAAACACCCATATACGTATTATAAAATAAAAACCTACATTGAGAGGGCAAGTGAGGTGAGGCAAATAACAGTTTCCCAAAAGAAACTGTGGAGTAAGAAGTCCTTGCAAAGGCAGTAGGAATCAGAAGTGGGAATATTATAGAGGGGCCAGGTCTTGCCACTCTTATAAATTATTCTCAGGATGACACTCAGCTCAAGGCTCTAGCAGACCTTTTTTTGATTTGGGGCAGCCAGCTGCCCAAAAGAGCCAACAAGCTGTAGTGAACAGAGTAGGTGAGACACCTAATGAATACATACTACTTCTGTGAAAATGACATTTCCATGATTAAGCTAACACTTCCCTCTTAAATGGAGCTTTAGCATCCTAACTTCAGAATCAACAGTGGGTCTGCTTAGCTATACTAAAGCCAGGAAAAACAAAATGGGAAATGTTCAGCCATGTCATGAGAAACTCATACCACCAGTCTTCCTGAGACCTCAGGAGAAAGGTCTTTGGATGCAAGAGTGCACCTCATTGGGCATGGTGGATTAAATAATGCCTCTAATCTCTGCACTTGGCAGGCAGAAACAGGATATTTCTAAATTCGAGGCCAGCCAGAGTTAACATAAACCTTGTCTCTCTCTTTTTGGTTCCCTGAGACAGGTTTTCTCTGTGGCCCTGGCTGTCCTTGAACTTACTCTGTAGCCCGACCAGGTTGGCTTTGAAGTCACAGACTTGCCTCTGCCTCCCAAGCACCGGGACTGAAGGTATGTGCCACTACTGGCTGAGACCTTGTCTCAAAACCAAAAAAATAAGAATAAAAAAGAATGTACCTCTCTAGCAGCTTGAGGCAGTAATGCTTAAGAGAGTTTAACCTGAAACCCTATTTGGTATGGATCATGCACATCTTGTGATAATATTCTTGGCAGCCTAATTTCTGTACCACATACTCTATGTACATATATCCCTCTCCAAATAATACATCTAGCTACCCAGAACCCTATGGAACCCTGGCCTGCATCAGGGTATACATATTGCTACCTGAACAATATGGATTTGCCCATAGCTAGCAATCAAATTTAGAAAGTTTATAAACAGAAGGGCTGAGCTGGCCTCACTAGTTCTGGGTGCACATGCAGCAATGCAAACTGTCTTCTACGTTAACTATCAGGAAAAATCTATTACACCAACTTGTGCCTGTTCATGATTGGGCATGCAGAGGATTGGAATCAGATATAATGTGGGAAGTGACATGCAACAGGAAAAGAATATAAAAACCTGTAAATAAAATGGTAAACAGCAAAGCCAGGTATGGTGGCACTCGCCTTTAATTTAGCACTTGTGAGATAGAAGCAGGAGGACCATCTCTGTGAGTTCAAGACCAGCCTAAACAAAGCTAGTTCCAAGACAGCCGAGAACTAGAGATCTTGTCTCAAAACAAACAAAAAAACCCAAAACAGAGAGTACTCCGAACTCCATTCATTGGTAGCCAACCCCTCCTTTTTTGAAAGACCTTGAGACCTAGGCTGTAGCCTAGGGTCCTTAGGTACTCCCACCCACTCAGTCTGCTGTCAATCTTTGACAGTGTAACCCTCCATAATCTACATAATTGCTTTGCTCTAAATGAAATTATCTTGCTTGTAGTGCAAAACCCTGGAAGGCCTTAATTTCAATTCTTTGGATAACAGGCCAAGAACCTGCAAACACCTAACCCAGATCCCAACCATCACCCTGACACAAACTGTATCTTCTCTTCAGAACCATCAAGTCTTAAGTACCAAAGAAGGGAACAGGTAGTGATATGTTTGTTTTGTTCTTGGGGTGGACACTGCATTTCCAGAAGTCCAAACCAGCCTTGACTACGCATGTCAGTAAACTGAAGAACTGGCAACTGGGGGAGGGGAACTGAATGATGGACTCAAGGCCTCTTCAAAAACACTATAGCCTTGCAAAAGATTTGGACTGCCCTCTCTTTAGCATCCTGAAGTGCTAAATGCTTAAGCAAAGTGAATCTTACTTGATCTGAAGAGTCCCAAAAATCTCAACAGGCTCTCACTGCACAATAAACCTATCTAGAAACTCCACAGCTCTAAACCCCAATTCCTTCTTGTATTGTTGGAAGACACCAGTCTGTAGTCTGAAAAGCACCTGGCCTGAGACAAGTGAGGCTACCTACATGTGGAGGCAGTGCTGAACCAGAGAAAGGAAAAAGAGCCGGGCTGTGGTGGCACACAACTTTAATCCCAGCACTCGGAGGCAGAGGCAGGTGGATCTCTGTGAGTTCAAGACCAGCCTGGTCTACAAGAGTGAGTTCCAGGACAGCCTCCAAAGCCACAGAGAAACCCTGTCTCAAAAACACCAATTGAAAAAAAAAAAAAAAAAGAAAGGAAAGGAAAAAGACAGCTGTAGGTCAGCGGACAAGCCTGAGGATAGGCCTCATCTTCCCTCACAGATTGCTAAAGGCTCTAGCTCATCTCCACTGGAGACAAAGCTGCTTTTGCTTTTGTTTTTATCAAGGCCTCTACCATCCCTGCAGTCACATTAAAAGTGAGTTAGCAGGTTTAGACTTCTCTATACCAATGGACCCCACATTCTCACTAAGCCATGATGTGATGGCTGCAAACCATCTTCAGATAATCAGGATAAGCAGACTGCCAAGTGTTGTCTCCCGTAGTCTCAATGATCGTCCCTCTCACTCCTAGGGATGAGTATTCTGCTAGCATGAGCTGCCACACTTCTAATGTACTCCCTGCCTTTACCAAAGTTACAGGCTTGGTGACAGGTTGTCAAAAGATTTCAGCATGTTTTAGCTTAGAGGTTCCATGACATGAAGACTGTGATAAAATACACAGTTTTTTTTTTTTTAAAAAGGGCTGAGTAAATTTATATGATCACTGCTGTGCTAAGCAACTTCCAAAACCCACACCTAATACCAGCAATCACAACCTTAACAGTTAATGCCATTATCCCTGTAGTACATGATGAAGTTGAGGTTTACAAAGGCTAACTAATCTTTTTTAGATTCATAGCTAAGACAAACCCTACAATTCAAACCCCACTCTGCTTTGTCTGCTTTGTCTACCGGAGGAAATAAGCAGCTAACTTTATCATATCCTTGCCCTCACCAATGTCCTGAGAAAAAGAAAGCAAGCTGCAGCAGGTGAAGGAGCCTTTCATTACTCTGCATCACAAAGGATGTCACATGTCACATTATCTATTTCATACTCTGCAGCTCCCTCCCTGCAGACAGGCCTTTCCTCATTCAGCTAACCCCAGCAAATCTGACAATGACACACAGCCAATGCGCCCATCCGGGTTTACACAGTTCAAGAGAAGAGACACCAAGGCAAGAAAGGTGAGGCTGCTGAGGTGCAAGTACACACTGGTAAGCCCAGCACTCGGGAGATGCAGGCTGACAGACAAAGGAGGATTCTAGGCCACTCCCAGCTAGAGGTCAAGGCCAGTCTGAAATAAATAGGCCA
The DNA here is from genome assembly GCF_017639785.1 of Mesocricetus auratus. NCBI lineage: Eukaryota > Metazoa > Chordata > Mammalia > Rodentia > Cricetidae > Mesocricetus > Mesocricetus auratus. The sequence goes on along the minus strand of NW_024429190.1, from coordinate 12,880,594 downwards.
CTACCTCAAAAACAAAAAAGACAAATGATGTTACAGTTTGGAGTCTCCATATCTATGCCTGTATCCCAATCCAATGGCTGCCAAAGACAGAAGGGTTGAGGAGGGTACTTGGTCATAAGGAACACTGCTGTGGCCAGTCAGCAGGTGGGGAACAAGGTTTCACTTCTTCACAATCTGAATGACGTCTTCGTCTTCCAGTGTATGGTCTTTACCCACTTTCTGAGGATTATGCTTCACAGAAAGACCCCAGACCAAAGCGCTGTATAGAAATGAACAAAGATAGTCAGTGGCAGTAACAACCAGCTTCAGCCCCAGTTACCTTACCAGATTTAAAAGACACAACACAGATTTCAAAGTTCTCTTCCAAATCAGGGCACACACTCAAAGCCAATTTCAGGACAGTGTGTCCACTGGAACGTTACACACGAAGACAAATGCTTTCAGAAATCATGAGATTGCTCTCATTCCATAGTCAATTGAAGGAAAGCAGAAAAATGGGGGCTGAACCAGTAGTGGCATGCACCTTTAATCCCAGCACTTGCCTGGGAGGCAGAGGCAGGCAGATCTCTGTCTGTGAGTTTGAGGACAGCCAGGGCTGTTACATAGAGAAACCCTGTCTCGAAAAGCCAAAAAACCAACAAATAAAAACAAAAACAAAAAACCATTGGGGCAGACACAGCTGAGCAGTTAAGTGCACTAACAGCTACTTTAGAAGACCAAGGAAGCTTCCAGCAACCCCTCTCTCTAACGCATAATGCTGGGCTTACAGGCATTCAGGGCCATACACAGCTTTTATGTGAGAGTAGGGGATTTGAACTCAAGTCTTCTTATTTACAATGCAAGCACTCTTATCCACTAAGCCATTTCACACACCTGCCAAAAGGAAGGTGAATTGGCAAGGGCAAGTGGGAAAATACACCCTAGCAAACATTCCTGAGCTCAAGAGGCTTCTGAAACTCTTCTTGCTCCAATCAGGTACTCAAGACTTTCAGACAGTGAGAGGGAGCTGGGGAGATGGCTCAGTGGTTAAAAGCATATGCTACTCTTGCAGAGAAACCAAGTTTGATTCCCAGCATCCACATGGTGGCTCACAAATATTATTTCAAGTGATCTGATATGTATGACACACATACATACTAAGGCATACACACACACACTAGAAATAAACATTAAGAGGAAAGGCAGTCATGCTGGCACATGCCGATAATCCCAGTTGTCAGGAGGCAGAGGCTACTCGTGAAATCAGTAGCACCACGTGCCCATGATGCTTACTATTTAAATTCTTTGATAAGGTTTTTGTGAATCTTCATGCAGAAATCTTCCACCGTGGTCCTGGAGTAGGGCAGTACCACCGGAGAGGTGTAGTCTGGTAACTGGCCTTTGGGTTTGGTGTAACTAGAACACAGGAAAGACACAACTGTCATGTGCTGAACATAAACCAACCCTCTGTTGCTTCTGCCATCAGACCAGGGTAGTCTCCAATCTGCGAACAGAGCACTCAGTAGGAAGCACTTTACTTCTATCTCTAAAACAGACAAATATCAGTAAGACTCACATTCTAACTAGTTTCAGGTAGTCCCAGATCTTTTCCAATAGGTCATCAAAATTCCAGCGGTGATGGGCAGAAATGGGTACGCAGTGAGGCACTTTATAGATAATATCCAATTCCTCAATGGAGATCTGATCAATCTTATTCAATACATAGATACAGGGGATATAAACTCTACAGAAGGAGAAGAAAAGTTATTAGCTTGGTGATCCAATCTGATCCTAGAACTCAAGGTACAAGAAGAGAACCAACTCCACAAAATATCCTTCATCCTCCACTTGTGCACTGCAGACAACACACATTCAAGAATACATGTCTCAGGGCTGGAGAGATAGCTCAGAGGTTAAAAGCACTGACTGTTCTTCCAGAGGTCCTGAGCTCAATTCCCAGCAACCACATGGTGGCTCACAACCACCTTGAATGAGATCTGGTGTCCTCTGCTGGTGTGCATAAGATTGTATACATAATAAATAAATAAAATATTAAAAAAAAGGATTACATGAGTCTGTCTCTCTTATACACACACTAATTTTTTTTAAGTTCTCTAAAAATATAAACACAAGGAGCTGGAAATCTCAGCAGTCAGGAGCACTTGTTCTCCCACAGAACTGAGTTTGGTTTCCAGAACCCACACTGGATAGCTCACTAATTCCTATAGCTCCAGTGACTTCTATAGCATCTGGCCTCCTTGGGCACTTGCATACAGGTGCAGTCACATACACATAAAGTAAAAACTAGTAAAAACTGAAAACTAAGCAAGTACCAAAATCTAAAAACTGAATTATAGATTGAGAATTAACAAAACTCAGGTTCTACTTTCAGACAGTTCCTGGGAAATTTAAGAACACAAGGGTTTTTCGTTTCGCTTTGTTTTTAAAGGAGAAAAGAAGAAACAAAAACAGAGTGGCAGCCGGGCGTTGGTGGCGCACGCCTTTAATCCCAGCACTCGGGAGGCAGAGGCAGGCGGATCTCTGTGAGTTCGAGGCCAGCCTGGTCTACAGAGTGAGTTCCAGGACAGCCTCCAAAGCCACAAAGAAACCCTGTCTCGAAAAACCAAAAAAAAAAACAGAGTGGCACATGCCTGCAGTGCTAGCAGTGGATGGTGGGGGCAGGTACCCCCAAAGCTCAGGGGAAGCATACAATAGTGAGCTACTCTCTCAACCCCTCCACCAGAAGATATGCCCATGATTCCTCTACCTCTCTTGACAGGGTTTCTCTCTGTAACCATTCTGGCTGTCCTGGAACTCACTCTGTAGACCAGGCTGGCCTTGACCTCAGAGATCTGCCTGTCTCTGGTGGGACTAAAGGCATGTGTTACCCCTGCTTGGCATATATACCTGTAATTTCAAACATGCTTCTTGTTTTCAGCCAGTTCATGGTAGGCTAAACTGTATCATGAGTAATAGCCAAAGCTCCTGATAGTTTTTAAAGACTGAAACTTTTTTTTTGAGACAGGGTTTCTCTGTCTAAGTCCTGGCTGTCCTTGAACTCAGATATCTGTCTGCCTCTTAGATTACAGATGTGTGCCTTTAAACTTTTCCTTAAGTATAACATTTATCAATGTTATACCCCTAGTGTCCAATCAATATGACAGTTAAGATTACTAGTAATTAGGCAAGCTGTAACTTCTCAGACTTTATCTGCTTCACTTGTAAATCGTTCAACTCAAATTCTCCAAATAAATAAACAACTAAGAAGATTCTGTGTAAATGTTAGGAATAACTTCAACAAAGTGGTCTAAATTACTAAAGTGCAAACAGTAGCAGTGTTTCATAGAACAAGGTTTCAGCTATATACAGTTAGGATGAATGGACACATCTTGGTGCTCTAACTTCGGCCTATGATTGCTCAAATAATAATTGGAGAGAGCAGACTGCCCAAGCCCCTCTCTTCACCTACCACTTGACAGAAGAGCTTAAGAGGCAGCAAAGGTCACAGCAAATAACTCAAACGGAATATCAGCATCAGTAACTAAACTGCAGAGCGAGGGAAGAAGTCAGAGATAAAGGCCAGAACACACATCCAGTGAAGAGCTCAAGGCCCACAACAGGCAAAGGCACGGCCACAATCAGGCTGGACCAATCTCCCAAATCTGTAACCCTCTGTTTGCTTCCCTCATAAGCTTCAAACACGGTCACCAAGACACAATGAATACCTGTTTCCTTCTACCACATCAATGAGGTCGTCAGCTGTGGCGTCACTACGCAGAGTCACATCAGCATTGTGAATTTTGTACTCAGCCAGGATGCTCTTCACTGTTTCAGCATCTAATTCACTCTGAGGGCACTGAACGGACAGAATAAAAACAGACCAATCAGGGAGGGTGGGGGACCATGTACTTTTCTTTTTTGGGAAACAGGGACTTACTATGTAGCTCTGGCTGGCCGGGAACGCAGAGATCTACCTGCCTTTGTCTGGTTGCATGCGGCACCATATTCAGCGTCTCTGTACTTTTCTTTTTCCAAAGTCACTAAGCAGCCAAGAATGACCTTTATCCTCCTAACTGTAACTCCCAAGTGCTTGGATCACAGACATGCAACACCACACTCTGCTAATGTTAATGCGGTACTATGAATTAAATCCAGGTTTTGTGCATGCTAGACAAACACTCTATCAAGCTACATCCTCAGCCCTGTACCTGAAAATTCTAGGTAATATTTAAACTCATGCCAGGCAGTGGTGGCACAAGTCTTTAATCCCAGCACTTGGGAGGCAGAAACTTCCAGGCCAGCCTGGGCTACAGAGCGAATTCTAAGACAGGCTCCAAAGCTACAGAAACCCTGTCTCAAAAAAGAAAAAAAAATTAAACTTATTACACTGCCCTGGACGAAAGTAATTAATTTACATTAGAATATAACTAAAAAAACTTTATAGGCCCGGCGTTGGTGGTTCACACCTTTAGTCCCAGCACTCGGGAGGCAGAGGCAGGAGGATCTCTGTGAGTTCCAGACGAGGCTGGTCTAAAAAAGTGAGTTCCAGAACAGCCACAGGAAACCATGTCTCGAAACCCCCCCCCAAAAAAATAGACAGCCAGAACTACACAGAGAAACCCTATAAGAAGAAAACGAAATTAGAAAGGTAGCCCTAGAGACTGGGGCTGTAGTTAAGTTGGTAGAAAGCTTACCTAGAATGCGGAAAGCCCTGGATTAAATCTCCAGAAACCCCAGAAACAAGGCATATTGGCAAACATCTGTCACCCCAGCTCTCAGGAGGCAGAAGCAGGAGTGTAAGTTCAACATTATTCTCAGCTACATCATAAGTTTGAGGCTGACCTGAGAAGCACAAGCCTAGGGAGGTGGGGATAGCTTCCTCACCTTCCCTACTTTTCCTATCAATCTAGTAGACTGTATTTTCCTCCATAATTGTTCATTTACCAAAGAATGAAGGTTCTTCACTACCCTGGGCCTTTCTCTATATCATCCCTTACTTCCAGAGCTTAAAAGAACACTTGGGCAGGCGGATCTCTGTGAGTTCGAGGCCAGCCTGGTCTACAAAGTGAGTTCCAGGACAGCCTCCAAAACAATGCAGAGAAACCCTGTCTCGAAAAACCAAAAAAAAAAAAAAAAAAAAAAAAAGAACACTTGGTCTCTCGTTAGTTCTTCACAGACTCATGTTCAATACATTAAAGCACAGTAAGTATCCTGGCAACTACTTTAGGGCAATGCTGTTCCAAATGCTTGCACCACCCTAAGTAGAGACCTAAAAAGGAGAAATAAAGTTGAAAAAGTCAATCTGTGAATGACTTCTGTACTGACCTTGTCTTTCTTATAAGTCATTATAAAGTCTCTGAATTATCTCAATGAGAGCAGGAAAGGGTCAGAAAATTTCCAAATTACCAATTTCTGCACGTCTGAATCCACTTTCACACCAACCCCTTCAGTCAATATTCAACCCATGTCATCTTCCCCACTTACAGTAGCTGTGAGATTAATGCCTCCCTTGTCTTTCTTCTTAAAGCCAATGTTGGGGGGTTTGCTGTTCAATCGAATCCCAAAGCCTTCCAACTCATTTTCAATGATCTTCTTATGTCCCAAGGGTTTTAGGACATCCAGAACAATCAAGATCAAATTACATGTTCGGGCCACTGGGGGTAAAGATGATACTTAAGTTGAATGCATATAGCCTTTACTTACCCAAAAACTCAAACAGCAGTGTTTTCTGTCTAACCCCTAGATTGTGATTTTTTTCTTGTTATATACACACAAAAGGCTTACTTAAGGTTACCAAAGATTTATTCTAGCTATCAATTTGCGGTACATACCTTAAAGTTATCAAACAATCACCCAGAACACTGGCCCATCTTTTATACATGAGTAAGAAAATCAAAACTAAAGATATAAACTGAGCAATAAACTAAGTTTAGAGACATTTTAAAATATAAACTCTAGCCAGGCGTTGGTGGCACACGCCTTTAATCCCAGCACTCGGGAGGCAGAGGCAGGTGGATCTCTATGAGTTCGAGGCCAGCCTGGTCTACAAAGTGAGTTCCAGGACAGCCTCCAAAGCTACATAGAAACCCTGTCTCGAAAAACCAAATAAAAAAAAAAAAATACAAACTCTAAAATAATAAACTTTAAAGTAACACAAACTCTAAGACAAAAATCAGATTATATTCTCTGTATTACATGATAACAGTCATGTATTTGGTTTGGGTTTTAATAGGTATAAGCATTTAACTGACTACCACACAGAAGATCCCCTGAAACTGGAAACACAAGAGAGCTGTAAGCTACCATGTGGGTGAAAATAAAACCTGGATCCTCTGTAAAGACCAGCAGTGCTGCTAACCACTGAAATATCTCTCCAGCCCTCAATTTACAGACATTTAATCAGCTTTATCAAACCACAATTTACAAAGATAAACTACAGCTGTTTTGCAGATGATTTGATATAACCACCACACTAGTCAAGATACAGTAAGATGGGTGTGGTGGCAGACACTTGCAATCACTGCATGAAGATAAGAGCACCCTCAGCTACCAAAACAAATTAAGGTCAACTATGTCAAAAATAAGTCAATCAAGGTGGGTGGTGGTGGCCATTCCTTTAATCCCAGCACTCAGGAAACAGAGGTAAGTGGATCTCTGTGAGTTCGAGGCCAGCCTAGTCTATAGGCTCCAAAGCAATACAGAGAAACCCTGTCTCAAAAACCACACCCCCAAAAAAAAAGTCAATCAAAATATACAGAACACTCAAATCATCTCCAAAAGCTATACCAATTTTTAGAACCATTTCTCTTATTTCTTGCTAATCACCATAGATAGTTTTACTCTTAAAAATTCCACTTAAATAGAATAAAATAAAAATGTATTCTTTTCTGCACAAATCTTTTATTCTAGCACTTTTGAATATTCAGCCACATTGTGTATGTTATCAGTAACTTGTCTCTCTTTTTTTTTTTTTTTTTTGGTTTTTTCGAGACAGGGTTTCTCTGTGGCTTTGGAGGCTGTCCTGGAACTCGCTTGTTAGTCCAGGCTGGTCTCGAACTCACAGAAATCCACCTGCCTCTGCCTCCTGAGTGCTGGGATTAAAGGCATGCGCCACCACTGCCCGGCGTAACTTGTCTCTTTTATAAGTGGGTAAACTAGTCTGGCGTTGGTGGCGCACGCCTTTAATCCCAACACTTGGGAGGCAGAGGCAGGTGGATCTCTGTGAGTTCGAGGCCAACCTGGTCTACAGAGTGAGTTCCAGGACAGGCTCCAAAGCCATACAAAGAAACCCTGTCTCCAAAAAAAAGTGAGTAAACTAAACTATGACCTGCCATTTACCTGTGGAAGAACATAAGTATTATTTTCTATTTAGAAGTATAATGTGAATCTGCTGTAAACAGTCATGTATTTGTGAGGCAGAGGCAGGCAGATCTCCGTGAGTTCAAGGCAGACCTGGTCTACAAAGTGAGTACTACAACCAGAGCTGTTACACAGAGAAATGGGAGGGGGGGGACAACACAGACAGGGATACACATAAGGGACGGGACACAGTTATGTACAAGTGTTTCTGTTGGTGTTTTCATTTTTCCTAGATAAACTGTTGCATATCACAAAAAAGTGATCAGAAACTGTTAAACAGTTGTCCAAGTATTTATGAAAGCTTATATTCCCATTAACAGTGAGTAAAAACTCCCAAGTACTTCATGTCCTTACCAATAGTCAGTGGTATTACTAACGAATATTTAATGATCTCTCTCAGTGTTGACAGTGACTAGCAATGTTGAATATTTCGTATTATTTACTGGTCATTTATATCATCCCCTCCTTTATCCTCTCTAATTCCCTCCATTTCTCTTCTGAGAAATAAGTTCTGTGAGGTCCTGACATATTGGACTGATTCTGTGAAACAGTGACTCATTCTGTCATAGCAACCAAAAGCATTATAAATATTAAATATTAAGTCTGGGGCTGGAGAGATGGCTCAGCGGTTAAGAGCACTGATTGTTCTTTCAAAGGACCTGAGTTCAATTCTCGGCAACCACATAGTGGCTCACATCCACCTTGAATGAGCTCTGATGTCCTCTGCTGGCATGCAGGCAGAAGATCACACAATAAATAAATAAATAAAATATTAAGTCTGGGGCTGGAGAGATGACTCAATGGTTGAAAGCACATGTTGCTCTTGCAAAGGACCTAGATTTGGTTCCTAGCATTCATAACCATCCACAATTCCAGTCCAGAGATCCAATGGACTATTCAGACCTCCACAGTCAATAAGCTACATATCACACAAAGCACACACAAAAATAAACGTTAACAACGAAACCTAAGGAAAGGTAAGGATTTATAAAACACCTTCAGCACTGGGGAGATAGTTCAGTATATACTGTCTACATCAGGACCTGAGTTTGATACCCAAAATTAAAAAAAAAAAAAGGCATGGTGGCAGGCACTTATAAACTCCAGTTCAAAGGGATAAAATCACCTCACTGGCCTCCCCAGGCACTAGGCAGACCATGTGGAGCACATACAGACAATGTAGGCTAAGAACTACTTATAAACTATATATATATTTTATTTTTAAGGAAAATTATAACCTATCAAATTAAGGATTTCTACTGAACAAAGATCACACTGAAAAAAACAATCAATACAGATATCTGAAAGTCCAGAACTTACAGGGAGGGAACAACTGGAACAGTGTTGTCCACAAACGGCAGCCCCAGACCACTCACTCACCTGCAATGACCTGACGACCTCTGCCTTTCCCATCCTTGGCACCTTCAATAATACCTGGGAGATCCAGGAGCTGTAAGATTAAGAACAGTGAAAATGAGGAACCACCAGTTATAAATCTGAACACATCAATCATACTAACTAGTATCCGCTTTTAAATACCAGTATTTCATTTCTGTAGTATCCAAAATTTATGAGACCCAAATCCAACCTTTGTATTAGGAACACAAGTCCTTGCACTCACAGATCACACCCAGAATGTCAGGAATGTTAATTAAACACAGAGGGCTGTCTTTTTAAAGGAAAAGATATATAACCTGTTTTCTGCCCAGAAGGCTGAGAACAGAGGTAGCTAATACCCTAAGTGACCCTCTGCATCTGTTAGGGCCCGGCCATACCAAGCTCCCACAAGTAGGACAGAGGTGGCCCGGATGATCTCTACGATATCAGTATGACTGAGACCACATCAAATCCTCCCTAGTCCCTTACCATAACACAGGCAGCTTGTCTCTAGGACCCACCTTCATGGAAGAAGTGACATGCACTTTGAGAAGAGTTTCAATGTAAATATACCTCCTTGTACACACGGCACTGTGTTACATCAGAAAACATTTTTCCAAATTGTACTATTCTTAAATATGCCTAAATTACCAGGTGCTCAGCAGTTACAAGCACTAGTTACTGTTCTAGAGGATGTAAGTTCAATTCCCATCACCCACATGGTGGTGGCTCACAAGAATGTATATCTGTAGTCTCCTGGAAACCAATGTCCTCTCTTCTGATGTGCAAATGTGCATGCAGACAAAACATCCATACACACAAAATTACAAAAACACAAAACCTTTAGATTAAAAAAAAGTCTGAGCCAGGCGCTGGTGGCGCATGCCTTTATTCCCAGGAGGTAGAGGCAGGCAGATCTCTGTGAGTTCGAGGCCAGCCTGGTCTACAGCGTGAGTTCCAGGACAGGCTCCAGAGCTACAGAGAAACCCTGTCTCTGAAAAAGCCAAAAAAAAAAAAAAAAAGTCTGAACCAACACCAGCTCTAAGTATTGAACTAGAGTCTCTCCTGTGTGTCACCCTGGCTATGCACTTTGTAGACCAGGCTGGTGCGAAGGGCAGCTCTTGTGTGCAGAAATCTAGTTAGCATATGCAGTGGGAAGAAGAACCGATGTCACCGTTAGAACAGCAGCTACGGCTGAAAGCAGGCACCGACAGAGCAGACAAGAGTGTGAGGATGCGCTTAACTGTGACAACACAGAGGCCAAACCAAGAACCATTCAGTGGTTAAGAGAACTTGCTCTTAATCAAAACAACTCTGAGATTCCATCTTACACGTGTCAGAACGACAGCCTATGCTGGAGAGGATGTGGAAAAAGGGGACACTCCTCCACTGCTGGTGCCAGTGCAAACTTGTACAGCTGCTTTGGAAATCAGTGTGACAAAAAAAATGATTAGCAATTACTCATTAATGGATTCCAGCACTTGGGAGGCAGAAGCAGGTAGATCTCTGTGAGATTCAGGACAGCCAAGCCTAAAGTGAAACCCTGTCTTGAAAACAAACGAAATAAAAAAACTCTTGATAAGTTACTTTTAATACCTAATACAAAGTAAATACTGGGGCTGGAGAGATGGCTCAGAGGCTAAGAGCAGTGGCTGCTCTTCCAGAGGTCCTGAGTTCAATTCCCAGCAACCACATGGTGGCTCACAACCATCTGTAATGAGATCTGGTACCCTCCTCTAACATGCAGGGATACATGCAGACAGAACACTGTATACATAATAAATAAATAAATCTTAAAAAAAAACAAAGTAAATACTATGTAAATAATACATACACAATTTTTTTTCAGAAACATATTCAATCCATGGTTGAATCCTTGATTACAGAACCTGTAAAGGTTGACTATATAAGGTCACTATATTGATTGTAGTAGCAGTCTCTCTCTCTCTCTCTCTCTCTCTCTCTCTCCTCTCTCTCTCCTCTCTCTCTCCTCTCTCTCTCTCTCTCTCTCTCTCTCTCTCTCTCTCTCTCTCTCTCTCTCTCTCTCTCTCTCTCTCTCTCTCTCTCTCTCTCTCTCTCTCTCTCTCTCTCTCTCTCTCTCTCTCTCTCACACACACACACACACACACACACACACACACACACAAGCCAAAGTCTCAAATTAGTGCTAGATATTCAGGATGAACAAAATCCTCAATTTAATTCCCAAGCACACAAAAACATAAAAAAAAAAAACCCCACATCAAATTAGCTTCAACCACTTCCTCCAAAAACAAACAAACAAAAAAAAAAACCCATGTAGTATTGGCACATGCCTTTAATCCCCGTGTGTGGGAGGCAAAGACAGGAAGATCTCCTGAGTTCAAGACCCACCCAGTCTACAGAGTGTATTCCAAGATAGTCAGGGCTACACAGAGAAAATAAATACTGTCTCAGAAAAAAAACAAGACAAAACAAAAACTTCAGACAGATACACTACATACTTCATGGAAAAGGTCTGAGTGCTAGGTATAGTGGCACAGGTCTATGATCACATCAGAGGTAGAGGCACAAAGATCAGGAGTTACAAACTAAATATGAGGCTAGTCTGGCTATATGAGACCTTGTCTTTAAAAACCTCAAGTTAGGGCTGGAAAGACAGCTTGTTCGTGGGACCTCTGAGGCCCCAAGAACAATTCCCAGCAACCATCTGCAATGAGATCTGGTGCCCTGCTCTGGCCTGCAGTCATACATGTGGGCAGAACTCTGTATACATAATAAATAAATAAGCTCATGATCATTTATCATACATTTAACAAGTAGAGGTGGGCGGTGGTGGCACATGCCTTTAATCCCAGCACTTGGGAGGCAGAGGCAGGCGGATCTCTGTGAGTTCCAGACCAGCCTGGTCTACAGAGCAACTTCCAGGGCAGCCAGAGCTACACAGAGAAACCCTGTCCTGAAAACCAATCAATCAATCAATCAATCAATCAATCAATCAATACACTGAAACTCAGGTGCCTTTACAGAGTAAAATATATAGCCTAAATGTTCAAGTCTTATACAGATAAAGCTCAACTTCCTTAGCATATACAAAGGCTCTGATATCAAGTAGTCATAAGATGTACCAGTACAGTTGTTTTTAATTCTTCTCAGATAAATAAAAGACTGACTTCCAAACGTCACTTTGTACACAAAGCCTTATCTCATATGTTCTTTCCCCATCACCAGATAAAACAGTAGTCCCTCTTTTTTACATATTTTCATAAGTCCTATTTCATTGTGTTACTTTATTGTTCAACTGTTTAATGTAGAAACTATTAAGAGACGAGGGGTCTAGCAAATAAAAGAATAGACTTGGGGTTGGAGAGATGGTTCAGTCAAGAGAACTGACTCCTTTCCCAGAGGACCCAGGTTCAGTTCTCAGCACCCAGCTCGCTGTTATCTAGAACTCTCATAGACATGCATGCAGGCAAAACACCAATGCACAGAAAATAAGAAGTAAAAAAGGAAAAAAAGAAAGAAACAGACCTGACATACTGTGGGCTGCTAATAAAGTGCTTCTGAAATGAAAACAATGGATCTCTTTCTTGGTCTGCAAATCTTACTCACCTGGATCTTGGCTCCTTTGTATCTGATAACACCAGGCACGGTGGTCAAAGTAGTGAATTCATAAGCTGCCACTTCAGAGTACACTCCTGCTAGGTTACTCAGCAGAGTTGACTTCCCCACAGACGGGAAACCCACAAACCCAATTCGAGCATCACCTGTCTTAGCCACATCAAAACCTAAAACATCAATAAACATCAAAAAGTCAGGAGTTATCCTTGGACGCATTACAGCTCACCTAATTCCTTTCACGTTCTTATTAGTGTTTCTCTAACTTTCTGCAGCTTACTTCTGAAATAGAACTCAAGCATAAGACTCACAATTCAATTTAACACAGTACCTAATTAAAACAATGTAATCCTTCATTACTTAAATTATAACAGTTTTTAGTATAATATTTAAGGCCCAAAGATTACAAAAATAATGAAGGTTACGCAGGTATGGTGACATATGCCTGTAATCTCAGTGCTTGAGAGGTAAAAAGCAGGAGCATAAGAAGCTTGGAGGCCAGCTTGGAATATTTAAGGTCCTCTCCCCAAAACACAATGCGCTGGGACTGGAGTGCTACCGCTCTAGCAGAGGACCAGACTCAATCCCCAGGACTCACAAGGTAGCTCACAGTGATCTGTACCTCCTCCAGTCTCAGAAGATCCAATGGGTCTGATAAGCTCTTCTGGCCCCCAGAGGCACTTCACACACTGGTACACAGATACATACACGAAGGCAAAGCACCCCCACCCCAAAACTAACACAGGTGGTTAGAGATGGCTCTTTGCTGCTCTTGCAAAGGACCCAGGCTTGGTTCCCAACACCCACACTAGGTAGCTCTAAGTGCAGTTCCAAGGGATATGATTGCTTCTTAGGCCTCTGAAGGTACCAGTGCACATACAAACAAGTAATCACATATACACACAAATTTATTTTAAAAATGTTTTTTGAGACAGGGTTTTATTATGTAGTTTTGGCTGTCCTGGAACTCACAGAGATCTGTCTGTCTCTGCTTTCAAGTGCTGGGATCAAAGCCACACACTGCCATGCCCAGCATATACATAAATTTAAAATATGAAATTAAAAATATCATCTGAGCACTGGTAGAGCATGCCTTTAATCCCCAAGCTCGAGAGGCAGAGGCAGGCAGATCCCTGTGAGTTCCAGGCCAACATGGTACACAGATTGAGTTCCAGGGCAGGCAAGGCTACACAGAGAAACCCTGTCTAGAAACAAACAAAAATCAAAAATTAAAACATCAAAACAAAGGAAGCCAGGCAGAGTAGTACACACCTTTAATCCTAGCACTCCAGAGCCATGGCCAGGTAGCACTCTGAGAGGTCAAGGCCAGCCTGGTCTACATAGAAACCCTGTCTCAAACAAAACAAAAACCCCAAAATCTCAGGGTGTGTGCATTTGAGGCTTTTAACTCTGGTTTGGGTTTTATCTTATCCCTGGGAATAATGGGATCAGGTTTTTTTTAAATAGGATATACTTAAGCAATCCTCTTGCCTTTGGTCTCAAATACTGTGTGTTACCAGCTTTTTGGGGTATGTGCGTGCGTATGTGTGTGTGTTCCTGAGCCCATGTATGTACAAGCCAGAGGCTGACACCAGATGTTTTCCTGGATCAACTATATCAGCTGGGCTGTTGAACAGAAAGCCCCAGGAGCCCTCCTACCTCTCCCTTTCTGGCACAGGGACTATGAAAGCTCGTGGCCACACACAGCTTTGTACTTGGCGTTGGGATCTCAACTCAGGTCCTTGTACTTGCATAGCAAGCACTAAAGGCCCTGGTTGTTGTTGTATTTAATAAGGGCTGCAAATAAGATAAGTTCAGAGCTGTTTGTGGCTCTTCTCTAGCAAGCATGCAAAATATATAGCATTCCTTCACGTCCTGGTTACAGTTTCCTTAGCTTCAATTTACTATTTCTACATTCATATTCTAGTCTCTTTTTTTTTTTTTTTTGGTTTTTCGAGACAGGGTTTCTCTGTAGCTTTGGAGGATGTCCTGGAACTCACAGAGATCCACCTGCCTCTGCCTCCCGAGTGCTGGGATTAAAGGCGTGTGCCACCAACGCCCGGCCATATTCTAGTCTCTTTACATCAGCTTCTTTACTTATTTCAACTTGGTTCCAGCTATAGGTGTACTTATTTCAATAAATCTAATTTTAGTTGGCATGAGACATAAATCACTTGGATAATATTCAGTTGTCTGAAACTAGAAAATTAAACTAAAATAAATATAATTCAGGATTTCTGGCTAAAGGACTTGGTAGGTAGCTCATTGGTAAAAGACCTGGCTAGCTGGGCAGTGGTGGCGCAAGCCTTTAATCCCAGCACTCGGGAGGCAGAGGCAGGCGGATCTCTGTGAGTTCCAGACCAACCTGGTCTACAAGAGCTAGTTCCAGGACAGCCTCCAAAGCCACAGAGAAACCATGTCTCTGAGAAAAAAAAACAAATAAACCAAAAAACAAAACAAAACAACAACAACAAAAAACCAGATCTGCCTGCCTTTGCCATGTGGTGCTGGGATTAAAGGCATGCACCACCACTGCCTGCTATAAATATTAGCTACATACACAAAATAAAATGTAAATGTTTACAAATAATGGTGTCAAGGGTATGATTTAGTAATCAGTGTGCCTGTCATACAAGCATGAGACCTCATTGTGGATTCTCAGCACCCACGTGGAAGCCTAGCAACACCTACACACACGTGTAACCTCATTGCTGGGTAACAGGCACATCTCCAGAGCTTGAAGAATAGTTAAGTCTAACTAAAATAGTAAGTGCCTGGATCAGTAGGACATCAATAAAAACAAAAACAAAAGGTAAATAAATAAAAATAAAGTAGCCAGGCGATGGTGGTGGCCTTCAATCCTAGCACCCGGGAGACAGAGGAAGGCAGACTTCTGTGAATTCTAGGCCAGGGCTGTTACACAAAAAACCCTGTGACAAAAACAAAAATCATTCACAGAAGCCAGACATAGTGGTGCATATTTTTAACCCCAGCACTTGGAAGGCAGAGGCAGGTGGTTGGATCTCTGTGAGTTTGAGGCCAGCCTGGTCTATAGAGTAAGTTCCAGGACAGACAGTGAGATTACCTCAAAAGAAAAATAAATAATTAACAGGCATATGAACTCTCTCTCCCTCCCTCCCTCTCTCTCCCCATATTAGTTTAGCAGAAACCACACACAAACATACATTATATAGAACCACAAACCTTCTCCTGGACCACCACCACCACCACCTTTAGGGGTGATGAGTTCTCTTCGAAGCTTAGCAAGTCGAGCCTTAAGCAGCCCAAGGTGATGTGCTGTAGCCTTGTTCTTCTGAGTCCTGGCCATCTAATAAGGGAAGAATCACAGTCACAAACCTGCAGCATTTCAGACAACATAAAGCAACTAGAGGGTTCCCAAAAGCTGGGAGCATGATGTTTTGTTTTTCTAGGTCCTACTAATGTCAGTATATCCATTTCATCTATTTGTTTATTTGTGGGTTTTTTTTTTTTTTTGGAGACAGGGTCTCTCTTTGTAGTCCTGACTGTCCTGGAACTCCCTATGTAAACCAAGTTGGCTTCAAACTCACAGTTTCACCTGCCTCTACCTCTGCCTCCTGAGCACTGCCTTAATAAACAAAACAAAACAAACAAACAAACCCAAGCCTGATTAATCCCAAAACTCTGGGGGCAAAGTTGGATCTCTCTTGAATTCAAGGCCAACCGGTCTATATGGTTCCACGACATCCAGGGCTATGTTGAGAGTCCTTGTCTCTCAAAAAAAGAAAGAGTGGAGGGGAAACCCCAGAGCCAACTAAGTAAGCTCAAAAACTCAATGAACTTACTGCCATGCCTAAAAAGCTAAATGCAATCCCAGAACCCATATGACAGTTCAGAATGAGTCCCTTAAATTATGCTCTGACACACAAATAAATAAAGGGGCTCTAAATTCACTCTCCCCACCATCCACCTCATTTTTCTCACTACAGAGAAAAAGAAATGAGATCCGATGTGACAGAACAAAGGTCACTGCAATTCCTGTCCACAGGTGGAATTAAAACCCAACTGCTGAGCCAGGCAGTGGTGGCGCACGCCTTTAATCCCAGCACTCGGGAGGCAGAGGCAGGCGGATTATCTGTGAGTTCGAGGCTGGGCTAGACTGACAGCCTCCAAAATAATACAGAGAAACCCTGTCTCGTAAAAAACCAAAAAAAAAAAAAAAATCTGCTGGACCTGGTCTAAAACAAGGTTCACTACATTTAAAAAGCTCCGAACTTCACAGGTAACACGCTATCCGGGTAGAATTAATTTACTTGCAAAAAAAAAATTTTTACCGCCAAAAATCAATGACGTGCTATCATCAGGGTTAGAGTGGCGAGAAGGCAAGACTTTAACATACGTGGTCACAGCCGGGCGTTGGTGGCGCACGCCTTTAATCCCAGCACTCGAGAGGCAGAGGCAGGCGGATCTCTGTGAGTTCGAGGCCAGCCTGGTCTACAGAACGAGTTCCAGGACAGCCTCCAAAGCCACAGAGAAACCCTGTCTCGAAAAACCAAAAAAAAAACAAAAAACAAAAAAAAAAAAAACATACGTGGTCACACCATGGTGTCTGAGCAGAAGTCGGTGTGACCCAGAGAAAAGCAAGCAAATCAGAAATATCGAGATGTACGCTGAGCACCGGAGCGGGTACCGGGTGTGGGATGTGGGAGGCTGAAGCAGAGCGCGAGGGGCCAGCAGGTGAACAGGGAGCCTGCTAATGGAAGCGGAGGAGCCCAGGCCCAGAGGAGGCGCCCAGGGAGGAGCTGCCAGGGTAAGGGGCCGAGGCTTGGACCGAGGAGCGGAAGGGAGTCGGTGGCTCCGGGGTGGAAGCTGGGCAGGAACAGGGCCCTGACGCCGTTGACCGTACGTCCGGACAGCGGCACCGCCGGGACAGTGATGCTCGCCCGCGAGGGAAGCGCCGACTGCGCCCTTTACCTCGGCTTCGATCTCCGCGATCTTCGCTAAGGTCCCGCTCATGGTTGCGACGGCTCGAGGCGACGCTGGCCTTCACACCACCGAAACGCCTTGCGCCAGCCGCGCCACAGGCCACCGCTGCAGTGCGCAAGCGCGGGACTTGCTAATTCTCGGGACGCAGTTCCGCGAGAGGTCTGCTCCGAGGCTCACGGTGCCCGGCGGTCTCCGCCTTCTCCGCCGACTCCTCCCCGCTCCGCCCCCCAGTGAGGAGTCATAGAGCCCGCGACCGCGGTGACCAGAGTGGTCGCTCTGCCTGGTCTCCTGGAGCGCGCCGAAGGTCGCGCGCAGCTCGGCCCCACCCCGCCGGATCTCCCTGGTCCGCCGCTCCGCGCGGAGCGTGCGGGCTGCAAAAGACCTTGACCTGGCACCCAGCAAAGTGCGTGCAGATGCTTTGGGACCCCTTTTCTCATCTGGGGAGACGCCCCGGTGACCTCGGCTTCCTGGGTTGTTGAGAGCCGGATCTTCAGTCTTTGGGAGGTGGGGGATTTAAATATTTTTTAAAAAAGGATTTTCGAGGGATCCTTTGTTTGCCAGGAGATAGGGTGGCACTCGATGAGCCACAGTTAATGAGTGGATTGACTGAGGAACTCCAGAGAGAGCAGCTGTAATATTGGAACATTGGAAATTATGCTAACACTCATTAGAAGAGAAATGGTAATAGAAAGGCACCTCTATTCTGTAAAATAGAATTACAGCCACTGAAATGTGAACGTGCAGTCTGGCTGGAAGAGTGTCCGGGCTTGTGGGATAGACAGACAGAACTGCACGTCGTAGTGATGCCATCCTTGCTGTTTAGAGAGGAATGGTTATAAAAGGACAGGAACGTCCTGCTTCAGGTGCTGATGGTGGAACCAAGTCTCCTGTGTTCAAGGCAAACACTGGCACACACCAGGCCAAAATGCACACTCTTGGAAAAGTAAATAAAAGAATGAATCCTCAAGGAAGGTTCTTGTTTCCTGTAAAGTCAGCGACTCCTGAAACTTGGACCCAGAAGTTGAACAGAAACCTGGAGGGAAAAGTGCTAGCCTCCCCTCAGTGGGATGAGATGAAGGACATAAAGGGAGCCTTCACCTTGTTATGTTATTACTTAGTTGGAGGGGGGGGGGTTCTTCTGAGACAGTATCTCACCGTGTAGTTTCAGATGACCTGGAACTCAGCCAGATTCTGGCTCTGGAGTATATCACCATTCCTGGCCCACCTTTCATTTTCGACTTTTTTTTTTTAAAGCTTACTTTGCTTGCTTCAGTTTGTCTCTTTAAATCTTTTGAAAATTATATATTTTACTTAGATTATGTTATGTCTCTGGAGGTATATTTTGGGGGGGTGTTTGAGACAGGGTTTCTCTGTATTGTTTTGGAGGCTATCCTAGAACTTGCTCTTGTAGACCAGGGTCTCAAACTCACAGAGATCCACCTGCCTCTGCCTCCCGAGTGCTGGGATTAAAGGCGTGCACCACCAACGCCCGGCTGAGGTATTCTTTTTTATATACTATTTATTCTATGTGCATTGATATGAGGTGTCGGGTCCCCTGGAACTGGAGTTACGGACAGTTCTGAGCTGCCATGGGGGTCCTGGGAATTGAACCTGGGTCCTACTGGAAGGATGTCCAGTGCTCTTAACCACTGAGCCATCTTTCCAGCCCCCTGTTTCTGGAGTTTGTGCTCATGAGGTCAGAAAACAGTATAGGTGCCAGGGATCAACTTGGATCTTCAGGCATGGCAGGAGATGCTTTTACCCACTGAGCTAACTCACTGGTCCTCTGCATAGTTCTGTGTTTCCATTTTATACACAAGTGATTTGTCCAAAAATTACTGTGTAATGGTAAAATTTAAATTTTAAAACTACTTCTCTCCCTCAAGTGTTTGATGGCAAGTCTGCTTGCCCTGGAACGCTGTGCTGGGCTTGCTGTGTGTGAGTTCATGTTGATAGAGTAATCCATTGGGAATGGACAGTGCAGACTTAGCCCATACAGATGGCCTCCACCCAGCCAGAGCAAGGTTTATTTATATAAGTTTGTAAATAAAAACTGTTCCAGCTTGCCAGGGACAATGGTGAGATATTGTATCTGGCTGAAGGGAGGGGAAAGGAAAGGAGAAGCTTTTACAGAAAGTTCCCGAAGGACCCAGGGGTTTGCTTCTTTTCTTTAACCTCAGCCTTTTCATAAATAAATTAAGGAATAATGAGGTAAGTTGATCTAGCACCATTAGTAATGGAGAAGGGAAGGCTAGGCAAGGAAGTCCAGCTGGAATAGGGCATGATCAAAGATGCATCTTAAAAGACAGATAAAATCAAATCAGCAGCCTTCCTGACCTGGAGTGCTCGCTCATGGAGTTCATTGGATGACAGTTTCAAGGCATCGCTGCTCTGCAAGGAGGGCTCTCCTTAACAAATCTGTCACATGTGGCCAGCAGCTAAGTTAACCTTTTTGTTGTTCAAAGACAAGCCAGGACACACTATCCATAGTATGCTAAAGGGTAGAGATCACCTTCAGAGTTATGGGTGGCCATTGTGTCCATTCAATAGTCATTTACTGAGCTCTGATGGCATCTGGCACTGTGACAGGTCTGGGGACAACATAGTGAATCAGATATTGTCCATATGTATGCATGTCACTGGAAAGTCTAGACCATTAAACTCAGCCCTTAACAGCCATAGGTCCACCCAGTCTCACTGCTTGTTACAGGGAGGTCCTGTTTTGCCGTAGAACAAGACTAAACCTGGGGGCTGGAGAGATGGCTCAGCAGTTAACAGCACTGACTGTTCTTCCAGAGGACCCAAGTTCAATTCCCAGCACCCACAGGGAAGCTCACAACTGTTTGTAATTCCAGTTCCAAGAGATCTGGCACCCACATAGAAAAAACACCAATGCACATAAAAATAAATAAATCACTTAAAAAAAGAATAAACCTGTAAAGCTGAGTGTGATGGTGCACACCTGTAATCTCAGCACTTGGGAGACTGAGGCAAACAGATTGCTGTGGGTGTAGGTCTAGCCTGGGCTACACAGTGAGTTCCAGGATAGATTGTCTCAAATAAATGAATAGAACACTAATGTCAGATGTGGTGGCACACTGTAATTTCAACACTTATGAGGTGGAGGCCAGAGAATCAAGAGTTTAAGGGTTGCCTATGCTATGTGGGACCTCAAACTCACAGAGATCCACCTGAGTCTGCCTCCCAAGTGCTGGAATTAAAGGTGTGCTCCACCACTGCCCTGCCCACCTCTTATTATTAAAAAGGTGGTTGAATTAGGCGTGGCAGGCTAGGGAATAAGGGTGTGGAGTTCTCAAGACTACTTCCTGCTGACTTGGGGGCGTTGACCATCTTTGGTGGATCGAGAAAGCTGGGGTGCTGCCACGTCCTGGGGTAGCTGGTTGTTAAATTGAAGTCCTGGCTGTATGGAACTCTGGTGCCTCTTTAGACCTGGCAAGATGTTGGCAGAGTACAAAGTTAAATGTAGGAAAATTTTTTTTCTTTGGTCCTGGTACATGAGGGGAGGATTGTAAGATGAGGGAGGGGTTCCCCAGGGGGTCCCAAGATGACGGGAGGGAGCCCCAGAACCAGGTAAAGATTGAATACTATCTGGAATGAATCTAACCTGTTTGGGTAGGTCTAATTCAGCTACCTGGAATTTACAAGAATTCTTTGAGCTTGTGAAAACATAAATATTAGACACATTAGCAACACATTTATGTTAGAAGCGACTTGACTGAAAGTATTAACATTTTTAAAACTGACAGATATTTTTTAGCATAATAAAAAGTACCTTAATCTTGGCCGGGCGTTGGTGGCGCACACCTTTAATCCCAGCACTCGGGAGGCAGAGGCAAGCGGATTTCTGTGAGTTCCAGGACAGCCTCCAAAGCTACAGAGAAACCCTGTCTCGAAAAACCAAAAAAAAAAAAAAAAAAAAAGTACCTTAATCTTGATTTGCAGTTATCATATAGTGGTATAATATGTTGTTTAGTACCCTATCTGAGTTTTGGCTGAAAGCATTAACATTTTTAAAACTGACAGATATCTTTAGGACAATGAAAAGTACCGTAATTTTGACTTTGCAGTTATCGTATAGTGGTATAATAGGTTGTTTAGTACTCTGTCGGGATTGGATTAGTAGCTTATCAGAACTTTATTGATTAACATTAAGACTATGAACAGTAGCATATTGAGAAAGAGAAATCTGGAACATGTTTCATTCTTTTGAATGTCTCCCCTCACTGTATTTGTTATCACTGAAGCTTTTTTGTCCTCAGACCTTCATAACTTTAATTCAGACACCTTACATTGCTGTCTTAGGCCTTACTTCTCAGACTCTCATAACTTTCATATTTACACCTTCATACACCTCACACTTTCCTATCTTCACATAGATAAACCTTAAAATACCTGTTCCTGAAATCTGTCTTGTGTCAGTTGGAGCTTCTAAGCTGGCAAAGCTACCAGTCATCAGAAGTATCAGAATTCTTGAGAAGGATAAAACTTTACCAGAGTTAATGATTAAAGAATAACAGAGACTTATTAGCTAGCTGCATGTACAGCCACCCTAAGGTCCTCCACAGTGGTTGAGGGTGGCAGCTCTAAGGACACCTGTCTTCTGCTGATAGCATGGGACCTGCGGATTAGGAGCTTTAGAAAGACTTGCCTGAAATTGGCCCAAGCAACCTGGAGAAAGTCGATTCCACTGTCCTCTTGTCCACGGTCTGAAGAATCCTTTGTAGCAGTTGAGGCAGGATCGGTCAGTGGCTAGCGTTGCCGCTTTTGTGAGTGGAGTTTCTTCAGTGCCCACCAGTCTTCTTGGAGGAAATGGGGTGGGGCCAGCAGCTGGCCTGTCTCTTCTCTATTATAAAAAACTTTTTAATAAAACATTTTAAAGCCAGGCGGTGGTGGCACATGCTTTTAATCCCAGCACTCGGGAGGCAGAGGCAGGCGGATCTCTGTGAGTTCGAGGTTAGGCTGGACCAACAACCTCCAAAACAATACAGAGAAACCCTGTCTCGTAAAAACCAAAAATAAATAAATAAATAAAACATTTTAAATGCCATGATCTCTACATCTCTGAGCATTTTTTGTTTTTCGAGACAGGGTTTCTCTATATTGTTTTGGAGGCTGTCCTGGAACTCCCTCTGTAGACCAAATTGGCCTTGAACTCACAGAGATCCACCTGCCTCTGCCTCCCCAGTGCTGGGATTAAAGGCGTGCGCCACCAACGCGTGGCTCGATCTCTGCGCATTTGAGGACTGTCTGGTTAGTATATCTCAGCAGACAAAATTTGTCTTTAGTTACTTGCCTTAAACACATAGGTAGCTACAGATTAGTGCAGGATCTGTCTGGAGAACTGGATTTACGCTGAGAGTCTGTGGAGTGATGTTTTACTCAGAGCCCTCCAGCCTGACTGTAACTGGTTCTAACTTAGTAGGTTAGACTTACACCTATAAAGGACAAAGAAGTAGAGACAAATCCCCTTTTGTAATAGGAGCTTTACCTTTGTAAACAGCTTTCAGGAAGCACTGGTTGGTATAAATATTTCATTAAGTTAGAATAGACCTTTATAACTTTAAATGTTTACCATCCTTTAAAGATACATAACAATTTAGAAATAGTTGAGCCGGTTGTGATGGTGCATGGTAGTAGGATTTGCTGAAGGAGGCAGAGGCAGGAGGATCACGAGTTTGAAGCCAGCCTGGGCTACATACACATTTATCATTCGGGAGGCAGGCAGATCTCTGTGAGTTCAAGGCCAGTCTGGTCTACAGAGTGAGTTCCAGGACAGCCTCCAAAACAATACAGAGAAACCCTGTCTCGAAAAACCAAAAAAAGAAAAGAAAAGAAATATTTGAGATTTAGCATAGGTGAATTTAAGTTGCATAGAGTTAGCTCACATTTATATAAATCACATGTACGGAGACAAGCAGACAAACAGGACTGGATAAGAAAGAGTAAAAAGGGAGAACCAGAGTGTAATCTCTGATCCAAACAGAATGAAGGAACTTTTCAAAATGACATGGTTATGACCGATAGCCTCCGAAACAATACAGAGAAACCCTGTCTCGTAAAAACCAAAAAAAAAAAAAAAAAAAAAAAACCACATAAAAGTCAGGCAGTGGTGCGGCACACCTTTAATACCAGCACTTGGGAGGCAGAGGCAGTCAGATCTCTGTGATTTAGAGGCTAACCTGGTCTACAGAGTGAGTTCTCAGACAGCCAGGACTACATAGAGAAACCCTGTCTCGAGGGAAAAAGAAAAAAGAAAACTTGGGAGGGGCTGGAGAGATGGCTCAACAGTTAAGAAAACATTTTGCTCTTGGGGAGAACCTGGTTTTGATTTCTAGCACCCGAATGGTACCCACACAACCATCTGTTACTCCTACTTCAGGGGATCTAACACCCCCTTCTGACCCCTAACCATGCATGTGATGCACATAAATACATGCAGGAAAAAACACACAACAAAGAAAATGAGTAAATATAATTTGAAAAAAGAAAGAAGCTCCAGGAAATCGTGATAGCCACAAGGAGCCTAAAGACTCATGACAATTAGATGGGAGAGCACGGGAGGCAGAGGCAGGTGGATCCCTGTGAATTTAAAGCCAGCCTGGTCTATAAAACCAGTTCTAGGACAGCCAGAGCTACATAATAAAGAGACCCTGTCTCAAAAAATGCAAAATAAGGTCAAAGGAGAGTTAGTGGGACACTGGTAGGAAGCAAGCAGGCTCCCTGAGAGAGATGTTGACTTTTTGTTACCAGAAGACATCTCAGGGGTAGGTGTCTAACAGGAGCAGGGAAGAGGATGCAGGGGCCCTGTAAAATACTCAAGCCGAAGTCAATTTAATAGCCCTTCAGGCTTAGAGTGATCTCGTCTGGAAGGGATGAGGCTGCCTTTCCTTGATGTTGAAGTCAGGAAATGAATGGCAATCCCGTCCACGGCTGCCAGCATCCATTATGAGGTGGCAAGAGAGGACCAAGAGTTCAATAGCATTCTCCACATAGCATATTCAAGGTCATCCTGAACTACAGAAGACTGTCTCAGAAACAGAGAGAGGGAGAACAAGGGGGAGAGAGACAGAGAAAGGATGAATATATAAAAAAACAAGAGTGAAGACCACACTAAAACCTGTGCCCTACAGATACTCTCTGCAGCCTTTGCTTTTTCCTGCAAACATCTGGACTCTTCCTTCCCACCTTAATTTATGACTTTCATTTCTCTTGGCTCAAATCATGTCATGAGCACTGTTTCTCATCACTAACAGCTTTGGGTTGGTCAAAACCCCTGGCCTTCATTCAGACACATTTCTCAAGCCTGTTTGTAACCAAGAGCTAGAGCCCAGTGATGGTTACACACACCTTTAATCCCAGCACTTACAAAACAGAGGCAGACAGGTCTCTGTTTGAGGCCAGCCTGGTCTACATAGTGAGTTCCAGAACAGCCAGGGCTACAGAGAAACCCTGTCTCTATAAACCAAACCAAACTAATGATTTCTCCCCCCCCCAAAAAAATAGAGCTAAAATAAATATCAGTTTGTAGCCAAGTGAGGTGGCTCATGCCTATAGTTCCAGCAAGTTCCAGATCAGCATTAGACTACAGAGTGAAGTCCTGTCTCAAAAAAACAAAAACAAAAATCCAGAGGACCTGGGATGCCAGCACCCACATGGCATCTCACAACTGTCTGTGACTCCAGTTCCACGGGATCTGGCAACACCACATAGACATACATGCAGTCAAAACACCAAGGCACATAAAATTTAATTTAATTTAAAAAAAAAACACCAAGAAGTAGAGGTAGACCTGGTCTACAAAGTGAGTTCCAGGACAGCCAGGACTGTTACATAGAGAAACCCTGTCTCAAATAACCAAAAAAATCAAACCACCAACAATGGAGAGATGGCTCAGGGTTAGGAGCACTTGCTGCTCTTCCAGAGGACCCAGGTTTGACTCCATACCCACAAGGCAGCTCACATGATGTCAGATGATCCAGCATGCCCTTAGGGCCTTCTCTAGTATCAGGCACACAGGCAGTGTACAAACAGGCATGCGGTCAAAACACTCATAACACACGCACACACCAAAAAATTACTGTTTAGCAAAAAGTTGAGGCTAGGAGGCCAGTCACTAGGGTTCCTTGCAATTGGGTTAGAGAGATAGAAAAGAGAGTGTCCAGCGCCTTTCACCCTTCTGTCTCCTGGTGTGAACAGGGGCCACTCAGTAGGGGCCACCTGGAAACATGGACACCTTCACAAAACACTCGATCTGCCAGGGCTTTGGCTTGGACTTCTCAGCGCTACGTATGGTGAGACAAGTCTTTGTTCTCTAACAATTGTCTCCTACCCTCCACCCCTCTCGGAGACAGAGTCGTCTTCTACTACGCAGTTCACCTTGACCTGGAACCCATTATATAGCAAATGTGTTGGAGTGCGTGGCCAAGCTGACAGATGTCTAAATAATTGTGAGTAATGTAAATGAAGTACTGCCGAGTGGGAGAACCAGAGCCACCGGGTCATTTGTTAGGGTTTGAGTCTGTGTTTTGATGAGGCCTGGACAGCTTGGCTCAACTCAGATGTCATTCCTCAAGCTCCATCCACTGTTTTTTAGACAGAATCACTCTCTAGTTAGACCTCGCATGGTATGTTCAGCTAGGTGGTCAGCAGGCTTCAGAAGGCGCTCTCCTCCAACTTACACTGGGCTACAAGCACTTGCCTAGCTTTTCCAATATGGGTTCTGGGGAGGAAACTCGGGTCAGGCTGAACTATCCCCCCATCTTCTACACATATCTTTTATTTATGTTTTTAACTATGTGTTTACATGTATGAGTCTAAGGATGTGTACGTATGGATACAGGTGCCCACAGAGTCTAGAAAAGGAGTCAGATACCCCGGAGCTGGAGTTGACAGGTGACATGAGCTACCCGATGTGAACAGGAAGAGAACTCAGGCTCTCTGCAAGAGCATGAAGTGATTTTAACTGTTGAGCCGCCTCTCGGCCACGCTGATTAAGACATTTGCTCAATATGACAGCGTGAGTAAAACTTTCCAATCTTAGCCGGGCGTTGGTGGCGCACGCCTTTAATCCCAGCACTAGGGAGGGGAGGCAGAGGCAGGCGGATCTCTGTGAGTTCGAGGCCATCCTGGTCTACAAAGCGAGTTCCAGGACAGCCTGCAAAGCCACAGAGAAACCCTGTCTCGAAAAACCAAAAAAAAAAAAAAAAAAAAAAAAAACTTTCCAATCTTGATTTCCTTAAGAGGAAGAGCTGTGCCAGTTTCCCTAGTGTTGGCTCTTCTGGTGTGTCATGGCTTGATGGAAAATGACAGCGGGAATACGCCTATCTGTGTGAGGTGATGATGATGGTGATGATGATGATGGTGATGATGGTGTTGATGATGGTGATGGTGATGATGATGATGGTGATGATGATGATGATGGTGATGGTGGTGGTGATGATGGTGATGGTGGTGATGGTGATGATGATGATGATGGTGATGGTGGTGATGATGGTGATGATGGTGATGATGGTGGTGATGATGATGGTGGTGATGATGATGGTGATGGTGGTGTGTGTGTGTATAAGAGATCACAGAGATAAGGTGACAACTTCCTGGAGTTGGTTCTCTCCTTCCCCTTTTTTGTTTTGTTTGGATTTGGTTTTTCGAGACAGGGTTTTTCTGTATTGTTTTGGAGGCTGTCCTGGCACTTGCTCTGTAGACCAGGCTGGCCTGGAACTCACAGAGATCCACCTGCCTCTGCTTCTCGAGTGCTGGGATTAAAGGTGTGTGCCACCAATACCTGACTTCCTTCCTTCCACTTTTGTGTGGGTTCTGGGCTCAGATCTAGGGCCTCAGGCTGGTGAGACAAGTGCTTATCCACCGTACCGTCTCCCTGGCCGGAGCACTCACCTGGTGGGAAAGAACATTTTCTTTTTCTTAGCCACAGGAGATGGCGCCACAGTGGGTGGACTTGGACTGGGCTTATCGCATTCCCAAGAACTCCACACTAGACTCAGGATTCCAATCATTCTCTAGTGTGGCTGGAGTAAGATTGGGGATCCATATTCTTCCATAACTCTGGATAGACAGGTAAGAGAAGGCCAAGCCACAGAAGGTAAGAATGCTCAGAGGGGGCTGGAGAGATGGCTCAGCAGTTACTCTTCCAGAAGTCCTGAGTTCAACTCCCAGCAACCACATGGTGGCTCACAACCATCCATAATGAGATCTGGTGCCCTCTTCTGGCGTGCAGACATGCATGCAGGCAGAACACTGTCTACATAATAAATACATAAATCTTTAAAAACAAAAAGCTCAGAGGAAAGAAGTGAGAACACGATCCTAGAAGTCATCTATGCAACACAACGGTCTATCTTGAGCCCAGCTGACTGGATTCAGTTTGACAGAAGACTCACATTTGCCCTTCCTAGAATTTTGTGATGAGGGCTGAGAGTTGGCTCAGTGGTTAAGACCTCTGGCTGCTCCAGAGAATCTGAGTTCAGTTCCCAGCACTCACACAGCAGCTCAAAACCATCTGTGATTCCAATTCCAGGCACATGTGGCACATAGACATGCAGGTGAAACAGCCACACACCTGAGATAATATAATAAAAAAAAACTTTAGGGGCTGGAGAGACGGCTCAGAGGTTAAGAGCACTGGTTGCTCTTCCAGAGGTCCTGAGTTAAATTCCCAGCAACCACATGGTGGTTTACAACCATCTGTAATGAATTAATAATAAATAACATATTTTAAAAAGAGTTGTTTAAAAAAAATAATTTTAGGGCTGGAGAGGTGGCTCAGAGGTTAAGAGCACTGACTGCTCTTCCAGAGGTTCTGAGTTCAATTCCCAGCAACCACATGGTACAGTTTAATCTGGTGCCCTCTTCTGGCAGAACACTGTATATGTAATAAATAAAAAAATTTATTGCATCGTGGCTAGGATTGAGTCCAAAGCACTCCAGAAGGAAATAATGGCATACCTCTCATTGCCAAGCTGCAGGTGTCTGAGAACCTCAGAGGGGTTGCTATTGTGAATCCTGATGTCCAAGGCCAGAGATGAAGACTGTGTCTCAGCTCCAAGAAAGAGGACACCATGCTTCTTTTATCTATGCAGATCCCAAGCCATAGCGATGGTACCCTCACTTATTCGGGGCTATCCTCCCACTCCAATGGACTTGTCAGTCTCCTCTGGAACACCCTCGAAGCTGTCCCCACCCCTGAGACAATGCTTCACCAGCACACTAGCCATTCCTCAATCAAGTCAAACTGTCACAACTTCACTGTGACAAAGAGCTCTGATTCTCAGGTGTCCTTGCTCATTTTCTGCTGCTCTAACAGCCGCAGATTTTATGTTTATAAACAACAGGATTTGGGCACTAGGAGTCTAAGACGGTGAGGGCCTCCGTGCTGGGGCATCATGAGGCAGAAGGGTGGTTGAGCCTGCATGCGTCAGAGAGAGCAGGAGTGACACTTACAGAGTAACAACGACCCGGATCTATTCAAGAGGCCTTGGCCGTCTTGAACCAGTCAGTGTCTTCTCATCAGACCTTACTACAGCTCTTCATGCCGTAACATAAGCAGTTATATTCCCAGAGGAGTTTGAGAGGGACATTTAGCCATGACACTGGGGAGCCTGACTGCTTCGGGGTCTCCTAGGCCTCCTGAGGCCGTTATGTTCAGGTTCTGTAATGTGCTCGTGCCACTCTGGTTCAAATCTGCTGTTTGTTTTCAAGAGGTTCGATTACAGCGACACATGAAGCCACACATGTGCTGCGTGTGTGGGAGGGACGTTAGGCCAAGCTCCTCCAACCTTTCTGAAAGTGCCACGTTAGACACAGGTAGTGTGGCACACACTTGTAACACACGCATTAGAGGCTGAGGCAGGAATCTGAGGCCACCCTCAAACTCAAGTAGTATGTAATGAGACCCTATCTAGGAAAAAACAAAAAGTGACCTGGGTGGTGGTGGTACATGTCTATAATCCTAGCACTCGGGAGGCAGAGGCAGGTGGATCTCTGTGAGTCGAGACCAGCCTGGTCTACAGAGCAAGTTCCAGGACAGCCTCTAAAACAATACAGACAAACCCTGCCTCGAAAAACCAAACCAAAAAACAAAACAAACAAAAAACAATCTTTTCTAATTTTACATAGTTCCCATTCCCTCCCCTCCTGCTGTTCTACTCCCTCCCCCTCCCCCCATCCACTCCTCAGAGAGGGTAAGTCTTCCCAAGTCACATCTCTTTGAGGCAGGACCAAGGCCCTCCCCCCTGTATCTAGGCTGAGCAAAGTATCCCTCCAGAGAAAATGGGCTCAAAAAGCCAGTTCAAACACCAGAGATAAATCCTGGTCCTACTGCCAGTGGCCCCACCGACTGCCCAAGCCACACAGCTGCCACCCACATTCAGAGGGCCTACTTTGATTCAATGCAGGCTCTCCTGCCATCAGTCCAGAGTCCGTGAGCTCCCACTAGCTCAGGTCAGCTGTTTCTGTGGGTGTGTCCAAACTGGTCTTGACCCCTTTGCTCATATTATCACTCCTGCCCCTGTTCAACTGAAGCCTGGGGGCTCAGCCCAGTGCTTAGCTGTGGATCTCTGCATCTGTCTCCATCTGTTACTAGACGGAGGTTCTATGGTGACAATTAAGGCAGTCATCGATCTGACCATAGGGGAAGGCCAGTTCAGGTGTCCTCTCCACTAATGCTTAGGGTCCTAACTGGGGTCATCCTTGTGGATTCCTGGAAACTTCCCTAGTGCCAGTCTCTTCTCCCTCAATCAAGATATCCCTTTCCTTGCTCTCCCTCTCTGTCCTTCCCCCATCTCAACCACCCTGTTCCCTCATGTTCTTCTCCTCCCCTACCCTCCTCTTCCGCCCTCCCTTCTCCCCATTCCAGGATCCCAATTTTCTCAGGAGATCTTGTCTATTTCCCCTTCCCAGAGGAGTCCATGTCTCTCTTAGGGTTCTCCCTGTAACCTAGCTTATCTAGGGTTGTGGACTATAGGCTGATGAGAACTTATGTTTCTTTGTTTTTGTTTTGTTTTGCTGTTGGGGGAAGTCCTGTGCATTTGTCAATAAAGACTGTCTGGCCAATATGAATCTAGATAGATGGGGCTAGGAATCCAGGAGGATTCTGGGAAGGAGATACACAAGAGAGTTCGAGATGTAACTGCCATTGGGGTAGGAAGCCTGGAACCTCCCCGGTAAGAAACATACTTAGATTAACAATTATGGGGTAATTACTTAAGTCAGAGCTAGCCAGTTAGAAACAAGCAAGGCCAACAGCTTCATAATTCATATAGCCTCCTGTGTGTTTATTTGGGACTGATGCGGATCTAGAACCAGGCTGGCGCTGCAGAACCCAGGCGACTGGAGGGGGATAAACCAAAGCGGCTAGCAAAAGAAAAAGCTTCTCTTAACAGAATGGTTGTCAGGAGTGGGATTGAATTTCCACGCAAAACAACAAAAGCTTTAAAGGAATTTTAGAAACAGAAGAACAGAGAGAAGCACAGATTATTGGTAGCAGCATTTTTCTCAGGTGTGCTCTGTTTTGCTATCGACAAGCCAAGATTCACGTGGCTCGTTTACCGGAGTCTTCCTGACTCAGCATAAAAAGAAAAAAAAAAAACAGCAAGGTTGTTTTAAGAGACTCTGCTACCGATTGAAAGGGGTGTACGTACAGCTGGAAGTGGCAGCTTTTGCTGGAGGTCAGCATGGACTGAGGCGGTAAGCTGGAGTCACGCTTACGCCCGCCATCTTGAAACGGCAGTTTAAAACAGCCGCGGTTTTACAGATAAGACACGTGGCCAGAAAAACATAAAGATTTACAGTAAAGTCAGACTTGGATAAAGAAAAACTTCTAAAGGTTTACAGTGTGTTTAAAAATATATGTGAGATTGAGAGAGAAACTGAAACGACAAAGTGGTAAATAAATACAAAAGCCGGCGTTGTGGTGGCGCACGCCGGTAGGATTGCTCCAGAGGCAGAGGCAGGCAGGTTTCCAAAGAGAAACCCTGTCTCAGAGAAAAATAAATAAAAGTGAAAGAAATAAAGTAATAATAGATGAATAAATAAGCCACATAAAGATGGAAAATACACAGAGAGTCTGGATACTGTACACTATTATGTTTTTCAGTTTTTTCATTGCTAAGGAAGGAACGACTGATAAAGTACACTTGCTTATAAATGCTGCTAAATTAATCCAACTTATATCTTTTGAAAATGCCTTGACCTCAAAATTTAAGTATAAGGATATGTTATTTGGAAAAGGAGAATTTGCTTATGTTTCTACAGAAAATGAAAAGCTGAGAATTCCTTCCAGGCTTCTGTGGTTTCACGAACCAAGACCCCCGGAAGCAGTGGACCAGGTGTTCCAACGACTGAGATAGCTAAGATGATACAGCTTTACAGACCCCGAAAATACGGACTTATACAGGTTTCTGAGTTTTGTCATGATCCCCATGGTATAAACAGCACCCCCTTCCAGCAGGAAGCAGTTTGGAATGAGCGACGTCCCAATTCCCATCTTGTTTATAAATCATTGTTTTCATTTAAATGGGATTGTTTATAATTGGCTAGTGATCACAGCCAATCTTTTTTAATGGTAAAAGGGGAATTATGGTATGGGTATTGTTTTTCATTTATTGATACAAATTCAAGGTCAATTTTGTGATATGTATATTTCTCCTCCTGATTAAGTATTGTGCTTATACTGATCTTTTAAAATGTAATGCGTAATTAAATACAGATTATAGATAGTTACTTATAATAGTCAGAATTTATAGTTAGGTTAGTTAGGTTTTCTAGATATACAGAAATATATTTGAGATGGACAGTCTTCAAACCTCTCAAAGACCTTCAGAACATGGCATTTAAAATGGTTTAGGGTTTTTCTTGACAATGAGAAATGTCTGCTCCTGGCAGCACCAATTACGTCTGAGAGGAAGATGGGCATCGAAGAAACTTGTTATGGAGTTTGCTTTCAACATGGCAAGTTTAGCCATTTGGACAAGAAACTGCTCTTGCCTAGATTGTTTGACTGTTGTTGTATCATCTGGACATGCAGGACCCACAGGAAAGTGACTACTGAACTCAGTCTTACAGGGTTCCTGTTTGATGAAGAGTCTACGAGACTTTCTACAGGACAAAGAAAAATGACTGACAGACTGCCAATGCAGATGGACAGTTTGAAATTTCCTGCTTTGCTGAGAAGTGTTCCAGACACATTGTGGCCTATGGGCTGAAGATGGATGCCCCAGCGTTACAGAGGAACTTTGAGTGACTGTCCAGGTAGCAAGATGTCTCTGTCATTTCTAGTGTTTATATATTATCCTTCTGTGGTCTTTGATGGAGTTGAAGACAGATAGTTATAGTGTTCCTTAGTTATGATAAAAGATAAGCTACATATAGGACTTTGAACTCACAAGAATGAGATAGATGATATTTTCTTTAAATCTTTCTAAAATATTGTAACTATGTTCTTACTTGATAACTGTTCTGTTATATACAATTTGACTGTTAAAGTTAAGACTTTCTTTTTTGTTTAAACAGAAAAGAGGAGATGTTGGGGGAAGTCCTGTGCATTTGTCAATAAAGACTGTCTGGCCAATATGAATCTAGATAGATGGGGCTAGGAATCCAGGAGGATTCTGGGAAGGAGATACACAAGAGAGTTCGAGATGTAACTGCCATTGGGGTAGGAAGCCTGGAACCTCCCCGGTAAGAAACATACTTAGATTAACAATTATGGGGTAATTACTTAAGTCAGAGCTAGCCAGTTAGAAACAAGCAAGGCCAACAGCTTCATAATTCATATAGCCTCCTGTGTGTTTATTTGGGACTGATGCGGATCTAGAACCAGGCTGGCGCTGCAGAGCCCAGGCGACTGGAGGGGGATAAACCAAAGCGGCTAGCAAAAGAAAAAGCTTCTCTTAACATTTTGCTATGTTTTTTGAGACAGGGTTTCTCTGTACTGTTTTAGAGGCTGTCCTGGAACTCTCTCTGTAGATGAGGTTGGCCTCGAACTCACAGAGATCCACCTGCCTCTGCCTCTGGAGTGCTGGGATTAAAGGCATGTGCCACCAACGCCCAGTGAGAATTTATTTTTTAAGGCTGACCTCTGACTTCCATATGCACACTGTGGCATGCTTGTGCCTGCACTCACATGCATTATACACTAATAAATTATTATTATTTGGATTTTTGAGACAGGGTTTCTTTGTGTAGCTTTGCAGACCAGGCTGGCCTTGAACTCACAAAGATTGGCCTGCCTCTGCCTCCCTAGTGCTGGGATTAAAGGTGTGCTCCACCACCGACCGGCTATTATTCTTATTATTATCACTATTAGTACTATTATTAGTATGAGTGCACAGCAGAAGAGGGCATCAGATCCCATTATAAATGTAGGGTAAAAGGGCCAGCCAAAGAAATCCACTTTGGACAACTTACACCAGAGCCAACTCTACCTGTGACCAACTGAAACATGAAACCAACCAATCCCTGAGCAGAAAAACCTCTCCCTGGGAAACCTCTACCCCCAAGAAACCCTATGTAAGCCTGTCTGCCTGCTCAGTTGCTGGTGCTCCTTCCCACCAAAGAGAGTCTTGGGTGAAGATCTTCATTCACTGGTGCAGAATAAAAGAACTTGCTGGGACGCTCCCTTAGGGGGACTGAGCAAGGCTGAGAAGAACAAGAAACTTGCTGGGATGGGCCCTTAGCGGAACTTAGAATTTAGCCAGTTGGTAGCAGAAAAGTAACAACTTTTCACCAGGCGGGGGGATTGCTTTCAGAAGACTGTAGCAGAAGAAGCTGTTAACTCTGCTAGGACATTCTCTTAGGGGAACATAACAGAGCTCAGCTTTAACAGCTCTCTCCAGGAGAGGAGTAGGATGCTAAATCCTGTGAGGAAAGGAGACCATCCCCACCATACCCCAGCTTCAGGTAACCTGTCTTCCCAACAAGTCAGACACCTTTTTCTCCAGGGCTGAGCTGTCCTGTTGCAGCTCCAGCCTCCAGATCTGTCCTATTGGAGCCCTAGGTAGCCTGGCTTCCTGATAAGTCAGGCACCTTGGCAGCCCCAGAGCTATAACACTCACACTTGGTTATATTTTAGTACCTAGCACTCACAATTTGATTATAATACAGGGTTGTGAGCCACCATGTGGGTGCTGGGAATTGAACCCAGGACCTCTGAAGAACAGCCAGTGCTCTTAACCTCTGAGTCATCTCTAATAAACTTACTTTTCAAATGTTGCTCTTCATGTTTATTTCTGTTGGACTCTGATCCTTTGGATGTGCGTGACTAAGAGGGAGGAAGTGACCAGGAGTTTTAAAGGAGCCAAAAATAGAATTTGAGTTCCATCTAGTTCCACACCTTAGGAGAAAGCCTAGAATCCCCACTCCAGCTTCATTCTCACACACATATTGGGACACCCAGCATGATGACACATGCCTGTAATCCTAACACTTCAAAGACAGGATTGCTTCAAGCCTGGGCCAGCCTGGTATACAGCAAGTTTCAGACCATCCAGTGCTACCTTGTTTCAAAATTAATGAAACAACTCAAATAGGATCTATGCTCTCTATCCTGATCACCCAGGATGGTTGGATAGCCAAGGAGAGTAAAAGAGTCGCAGTGTAGACCTGTTCTGTTTTTGTGCATGTGCATTTGTGTGTGTGTGTGTGTGTGTGTGCGCGTGCGTGCGTGCATGTGGAAGCCAGTGCTGGGTGTCTGCCTTGATCACTCTCCACTGTTTTTGTTTTGTTGAGACAGGATCTCTGTATATAGCTTTGACTGTCCTGGAACTCACCGTGTAGACCAGGCTGACCTTGAACTCACAAAGATCTTCCTGCCTTTGCATCTAGAGTGCTGGGATTGAAGATGTGTGCCACTACTCCTGACTGCATTTCACATTTATTTTTTGAGATTGGGCCTCTCATTGAACCTGACACTCACTGATTGGTCAGATTGACTGGTTGGCAAGCCCCAGGATCCTCCTATTTCTCCTAGTGCTGAAAGTATAGGAACATTACTCCATGACCAGGTTTTAAGTGAGTGCTGGGAACTGAACTCAGGTCCTCATGCTTGTGTGGCATATACTTTACTCATTGAGCCATTTTCCCCAGCCCAAAAACTGCTTTCTGTTGATTACAAAGTAAAATTTGTGGGCATAAAAATGAATATTGTGTTCTGGGCATCGGTGGTGCCCAGGCTCCAAAGCTGTCTCAAAAAAAACAAAATCAAGCAAACAAACAAAACAAAAACAAAAACAAAAAAAACTAGGTCAGGTTGGGCAGCAGACATGGCTCATCAGTGGTTAAGCACACTGGTTGCTCTTGCAGAGGACCTGAGTTTAATTCCCAGCAACCACATGGTGGCCCATGACCATCTGTAACTCCAGTTCTAGGGGATCTGACACTTCTGACTTCCATGGGTACGTGCAGGCATCAATACACATAAAATAAGTACATCTTAAAGAATCAAAAACTAGGTCAGGTATAGTGGTCCACACATGTCATCTCAGCTACTCCCAGATCAAAAGTTCATGGGCAAGATGACTGAGCAGTTAATGAACTTGCCTAGTCTAAAGACCTGAGTTCACATGACGGATGGAGAGCACTGACTCCTCCTGCAAGTTGCCCTCTAACCTCTACAGGTGGCACTTGCATTCCCCCAAGTTTCATTACAGGTGTGTGTTACCAAATCCAGCTCCCAACAAGCCGTTTTTGTTTTGTTTATCTGGTCCTGGAAACTGCACTCAGGGTCTTGCCCTTAGCTAGGCAAGCACTTCCTTATCCCACTCAAGCTGCGGCCTTGGTGCCCTGAAAACACGCCTGAGTCCGTCTCTTAGAACACAGCTGTACTGACTGTACCTGATACAACAAGTGAAATTACTGGATCAAAAGCTAAATGCTCAGCCTGGACTACAAGCGAGTTCCAGGACAGCCTCCAAAGCCACAGAGAAACCCTGTCTCGAAAAACCAAAAAAATAAAAAAAAATAAAAAAAGCTAGATGCATTTCCAAGGCTTTAAAATAGACCACGAAACCTCTCTGCAGAGTGGCACCCATTTACCCTCTCCAAGAGCACTGTATGTGAATACTTGGGCCTTCCTGTTTATATCAGCTAGAATGGTGATACCCAAACAGTTACTAGTCTGAAAGCTGAAAATTATTATTTTTTGTACCAGAACTAAACCTAGTGCTCTGCATATGCTAGGTAAACACTCAACTGCTCTGCTACATCCTTATTCCCTCAAAGTGATTTTTTTCATTCATTCAACAAACATTTATGAGTGTCTTCTATTTGCAATGTGTGGTGCAATGGTAATGATAAGGAAAATATGCCAGGTGGTGGTGTCACACGCATGCCTTTAATCCCAGCCCTCAGGAGCCAGAGGCAGGCGGATCTTTGTGAGTTTGAGACCAGTACCAGAACAGCCAAAGCTACACAGAGCAACCCTGTCTGGAAAAAGAAAGAAAAGAAAATTACAAGTTGGATATAATCTAAATCCCAGTATGTGGCAGGCTAAGGCAGAAAGGTCATGAGTTCAAGGTCAGTCTCAAAACAGAAAACAAAGTCTGTGGGGAATGTCAAGACCAGAGCTTGGATCCCTAAACTCATGCTACTTGGCTTCCCTGTAAATTCTGACGTTGAGGGTCGAGTCAGGGTCTTCCACGCAAGCTCACTATTGACACTGATGATGCTGGTGAGTGTTGTGTGTGAGGGACAGCCTCTGCCCCATGAATGGGTGGTAGGACAATTCCCACCACCGACCTTAGGCCTCTGCACGCAGTGCACATGTGTGTATTCAAACCCAGACATCTAAAGTAAATAAGTTCATCTTCAAACCCACACATCTAAGCCCCGCCCCCACACAGTGGAAAAACACACATACACAGGTACTCCACATGCAGCACACAAACAAAAGCCACAAAACAAAACAAAAACCAACATGGTGAGATGACTGACCAGTGAAGGTGCTTGTCTTAAAGCCCAGAACCTGAGTTCAACTCCGGGGGTCCCAGCGGGTCGAAAGAAAACCAATTCCTTCAAGTTGTTCTCTCATCTACACACACACACACACACACACACACACACACACACACACACACACACACGAGCATGCACACGAAAACTATTTTTGTGTCAGCCTTGGTAGCATATCATTGTGATCCCAGCACTTGAGAGGTGGAAGAGGGATGAGGAGTTTTAGGCCAGCATAAGAACTTGTCTCAATCGGGTGTTGGTGGCGCACGCCTTTTATCCTAGTGCTTGGGAGACAGAGGCAGGCGGATCTCTGTGAGTTCCAGGCAGCCTGGTCTACAGAGTGAATTTCAGGACAGCCTCCAAAACAATACAGAGAAACCCTGTCTTGAAAAACCAAAAAAAAAAAAAAAAAAAAAAAAAAAAGAACTTGAAAACAAGCCGCGTTCCCCTCCCCCAATGTACCATCATTGCCTGTTTGTTTTTTTTCTTTTTTGAGATAGGGTTTCTCTGTGTAGCCTTGGCTGTCCTGGAATTCATTCTGTAGTCCAAACTGGCCTCAAACTCACAGAGATCTGCCTACCTCTGTGGCTCCTGAGGGCTGGGATTAAAGGCCTGTGCCAGACACCACTGCTCAGCTCGATGGCCTGTGTGTTTTTACAAGGCAGGCATTCCAGGCGAGTCTGGGAAAAAAAAAGAAAAAGGAAAGAAAAAAAAAAGAAAACAAAAGAAATGAACAAACAAAAAGTAAAAACAGAACAGAAAAGGTGGCGGTGGGGTTGTCTGGAGATGCTTCAACTCATAAGAGCAGTTTTGTGAAGCATGAGGACCTGAGTCTGACACAGCAATCAGGTAAACAGCCAGCATGGGCTGTACACACGTAACCCCAGCAGCCAGCATGGGCTGTACACATGTAACCACAACAGCCAGCATGGCCTGTACACACGTAACCCCAGCAGGCAGGCATGGGCTGTACACATGTAACCCCAGCAGGCAGGCATGGGCTGTACACATGTAACCCCAGCAGCCAGGCATGGGCATTTGTACACATGTAACCCCAGCAGCCAGGCATGGGCTGTACACATGTAACCCCAGCAGCCAGGCATGGGCTGTACACATGGAACCCCAGCAGCCAGGCATGGGCTGTACACATGGAACCCCAGCAGCCAGGCATGGGTATTTGTACACATGTAACCCCAGCAGCCAGGCATGGGCTGTACACATGGAACCCCAGCAGCCAGCATGGGCTGTACACATGGAACCCCAGCAGCCAGGCATGGGCTGTACACATGTAACCCCAGCAGCCAGGCATGGGTATTTGTACACATGTAACCCCAGCAGCCAGGCATGGGCTGTACACATGTAACCCCAGCAGCCAGCATGGGCATTTGTACACATGTAACCCCAGAGCTGTGGGGGTGGGGTGGGGCAGGAGGGTAACAAGCTTGTTGTCCACCCACTTAGTTCTGGACTCAGGAAGAAACAGAAACCTTGTGCTGAAGGAATGAAGAAGGCAGGACGCCAGGCATTCTCCTCTGGTGGCTCATGCCTGTAACCCCAGCACTTGGGAGGCTGAAGCTAGAAGACTGGT
Source organism: Mesocricetus auratus (assembly GCF_017639785.1). Taxonomy (NCBI): domain Eukaryota; kingdom Metazoa; phylum Chordata; class Mammalia; order Rodentia; family Cricetidae; genus Mesocricetus; species Mesocricetus auratus. Next base: position 12,841,749 of record NW_024429190.1, on the reverse strand, counting down.
GAGTTTGAAGCTAGCGTGGGCTACACAGTGGGACACAACTTTTTCTTTTCTTTTTTTAAATAAGATTTATTTATTATGTATACAATGTTCTGCCTGTGTGTATGCCTGCAGACCAGAAGAGGGCACCAGATCTCACTACAGATGGCTATGAGCCACCATATATATGGTTGCTGGGAATTGAACTCAGGACCTTCAGAAGAGCAGGCAGTGTTCTTAACCACTGAGCCTCTCTCCAGCACTTCTTTTGTTTTGTTTTGAGACAGGGTTTTGCTCAATATCCTTGGCTGTCCTGGAACTGATTTTGTAGACCACACACACACACACACACACACACACACACACACACACACACGAAGAGGGTTTTGTTTGTTGTTGTTTTTTTCTCCTTTCTTGTTTCTAAAAGAGCACGGGTCTGGTGACACAGAAATAGGAAACATGACCAAAGATAAATGAATGACGAGGTCCTTAGGGCCCCAAGACCACAGCGGAGAAAGGCTAACCCTTCAGGATGGAAATCAAGGACTTCTAAGCCTCTGGCTCATACAGGATCATTGGTAGAGCACAAGGATGCGGCCTCTAGGGAAGGTGGGTGACTTTCATTCCTTGTCACAGCCCAGCAATGGAAACCTGCCAAGAAGGAAAACAAGGACCGAGGACATGACTCAGTAGAGCACTTACGAGTGAGCACCAAAGGCCCTGGGTTTGATCCTAGACCACAAAGTTCCCCCAGGGTTTTTGAGACCATTTTCGGCTACCTGGAAAGACCCTGTCTGAAACAAACAACTCGCATTATAATAAAACTGGCAGTGATCCTCTCCTCAGAGGAAGGCCAAGCTATGACTAGAACTTTGAACTTGGATCTGCTTGTCCCTAAACTCTGAGTTCTATTCCCCCTTGCACAGACCTCTTGCTTCTTCTGTGACCAGAGTAGCAGTCTGACAACTGACAGCTGTGCCCAGGGTGATTTCTGTCTGTCTCATGCCTGTGCTTCTCTACAGATCCCCGAGAGATCGCTTAGTGCAGGCTGGGCATTGGTGGTAAAGCCTCAGGAGCTGCCAGTGGGTTTGCTGACTCATCTGCCCACTCAGCACTCACACAACGGGAATCCTCAGAGAGGCACCTCTGGGGTTGCTCTAGAAGGTAAACCAACGAACAGGCTCAGTACCCTGCTCAGCCAACACAGTAGCTGTTATCATCAGTGCCCAGGCCTTGCCTCTGTGGGTCTTTAGAAGGTGTTGGGAAAACATACATTTTTGGTTTTTTGGAATTTTTAATATGTTTAGACAGGGCCTCACTATGTAGTCCTGAGTTGTTCTAGGACTCACTCTGTGGAGCAGGCTGGCCTTGAACTTTCGGGCAGTCCTGCCTCTGCTTCCTAAGTGCTAAGATTACAGATATGTGCCACCACAACGTGCAGAAAATCCATCTTAAAAGTTTAACTTATCTATTTGTGTATGAGGAGGTTACAAAGGCCAGAGGGCAACTTTAAGAGCCTGCTCTGTGCCTCCACCGTGCTGGTCCCGGGATTCGGCCAGGTCGTCAAGCTTAGCAGCAACACAGTTTTCTGCTGAGCCCTCTTATTACTTCTGAAAATTCATTTTTGAAACAAGATTCTAAAATAATATATATAGATAAAATATTACTAAAAATGTTGGGGAAAACCCTGGGATTAGTGGCACTTACCTGTTTTCCTAGTTATTTGGGAGACGGAGTCATCAGACTGTGAGTTAAAGGCCAGCCTGGGCAACATAGTTTCAGTTCCTTTTGCGTTTGTTTGTTTGAAAGTGGGAGGAGCCCTGTGAAATGCGGCCTCCTGGACACCATAGGGCCATTACACTCAAGAATGCGCACAGCAGCTGGGCTCATCTGCACAGCAAGCCGCAGTCACTCAACAGTCCAGCGTGGATAGAAGGTGCTCGTGGATGGAAGGTGCTCCGCAGGTCCCACCACCAGCTGAGCAGCTGCTGACCATTAATGGCTGCTGGGAGAGACAGAGTCACTTTCCTTGGAGGGTGTAGTCACTGGGAGAGTATCCATGCCTAGGTGTTGAGTCCCACACCTGTGGGCACAAACCCAGCACCAACTGGACTCAGTGAGTTATTAATAAAATAAAGAGATGGAAGTGAGAAGGAGAAGTACTGGGTGTGTGTGTGTGTGTATGTGTGTAAAAAGGAACATTTTGATTAGATGTGATCAAGGCTCACTATATATAGGAATAAATTAAAAGTTTATTAAACAATTATAAGCAAAAAAACAAAAACAAGAGTGCCAGGCAGTGGTGGCGCAGGCCTTTAATCCCAGCACTTGGGAGGCAGAGGCAGGCGGATCTCTGAGTTTGAGGCCAGTCCCGTCTACAGAGGGAGTTCAAAGACAGCCTCCAAAACAATACAGAGAAACCCTGTCTCAAAAAAAGGGATCCACTTGCCTCTGCCTTCTGAGCGTTGGGATTTAAGGCTTGTGCCACCATCACCTGGCTTGTAGCTCTTAACTCTTGGTGGTAGCATCACAGATTATTTAATTTTTCCTGTTGCTTTCATATATTTCCTGAAATTTCTTTGGTTTTCACAACCAGGGGAGAAAATGAACAGGCAGAGCAGAGCTGTGACAGCTGAAAGGAGCTTCACTCGTCGGAAAGGAGCTTTACTCGTCGGAAAGGAGCTTCACTCGTCGGGCTTTTGCAGGGGCAGGTCCAGCAGAAGGGGCTGCGAGCGGAAAACTTGCACTGCCGAGAGAAGCAAAGACTTTTCTGTGTCCTTATTTCTTGTCTCTCTGCATCTCTGGGCTTTGGAATTCTTGGTGGCAAGGTCTGAAGTCTACTTTGTTTACAACTGCATTCTCCAGCTTCTAAAAAACCCACGAAACAAAACAAAGCGCTTAGTAGGTGTTCAATCAATATTAATCTAATGAATGAATGACCTCGACAGCTCTGCTTAGCCTGAGAGACAATGATGCTCTTCAGTTTGCTATCCAGCTGGTGCAGAGCCAAAACTGAGGTACACAGTTGCCATGGCAACTGCAGAAGGTCCAACAGGCCAGCAGCAGGAGGCAGACTCAGGGACTGTGTGAGCTCTTGTTTCTCTTCAAGGTGTAGCCTAGAAACTGAGAACAAGGCAATAGGCTGTGTTGTCAGATGTGGAGGAGAAAGGATCTTCATAAATGCTTATCTCAGTTGTTCACTGGGCAGACTTGTGAGGGTTAAAGGATGGGAGGTGCTAGTCTGAACCCAGGCGTGTCATCTTGGACAAGTCATTTAACCCCTCCGAGCCTCAGCTTGCTCATTCGTAAGAGGAGAGAGATGATTAGCTTTAAAATTGTTGATAAAAAGGTATGTGTGGTGGAGCTGTGAGAGAGCAGCCACTATAGAAAGGCCGGAAGGTTCCATCAAAGGAAAAAATACAGGAGCTGGGCATGGGAGTATATGCTGTAATTGCAGCACTCAGGAAGCAGAGGCCGGGGATTGCACACTCTAGGCCAGTCTGAGCTGCGTATTGAGATTCAAGGAAGACACCTGGAAGCCTAAAGTTACAGAATAGGTGCCTGTGGGCCCAATAGACAGCAGAATGGAGAACAGGGTTACAGAGGAACTCTGACTCCTGCATAAGCACTGCCTTGGTGACATGGAGGGAAGAGCCATGGGCTGGGGTCACACTGGTATTCTCACTTATACCACTTCTCCAAGGTGGGGTCCTGAGTCACTAGGCTTACTCCCTTGTTTTCCTTAGAGCACTGTGGGTGAGAAGCCCTGTGAACCCCACTTTGCAAGGTGAACCTCTACAATACAGCTAGTTAATGGCATCCAGTTTTCTTTTCTTCTTGCTTTGTTTTTTGGGACAGGGTTTCCCTGTGTAGCCCTGGCTGCCCTTGGCTCTGTCTCCCTGGAGAGGAGGACCCACAGTTGGGTTGACTCCTGACTTTACCACCAACAGTATGGCCTTGGGCAAGTCTGTCTTCTCCGATTTTCTCTGGTGTAATTGGAACATGCACCTCTAACCTGGGGAGATGTAAGTGGGCACTGAGTAGTAAGACCCTCCTCTTTCTGCTCCCCAACCTCAGTCTGGAAGAACAGGGCCCTAGAGCACACTGGATGGACGATGTCTTGGAATCCTCAACAGCAAGCACAATTGAACACAAAAACTTCTGGTTCCCAGAATCTGCCTCTAAAATGCTGGGACAGAGATTAAGGCAATAACTAGCTGGCTGTAATACAAGATTCAGGATTAAAGGACAGATCTTTTAGGATAAGGGAGTTTTCCTCGTCTCATCCATCATTTTCTCCAGTAAGTCTGGAATGTACTGTCTGAGGAGGGTGAATTCTCAGTTCTTAAAGAGAAAAGCTGCTTTGTCCAGTGCCAACTAACTGGCACCAACCAGAGAGCTCAGGTCTAGGATTTGAACTAGGGTCCTCTTACAGTGCCACGCTGAGAAGACTCAGTGAGTGCGTGGCTAGGGGCATGCTAGGCTCGCAGTGGTGGGAATACATCGAGCCAAGCCAGGTTTAAAGCAGGGCCCGTTCATTTGCATGCTAATACCCAGAATGCTTTTCCACACACCGCTTCATTTAATGGAAGCGCTCAGTTTGGAACCGGGTAAAGTTTGGAGTACGTACTTCGTTCCTCTTGCAACTAACTGTGGGAACTTCGCGCCCGTACACGTGCCTTGCCTACAGTCTCAGGCTCTGAGCCCAATAAATAGCTCAGCGGCGGCCCCAGCAGACGAACCTCCGTGTCCAAGCCTCATCTGGTAGCATCCTCAGGCGGGCTAGGGACAAAGCGCTCAGGCCTGGCCGCAGGGTCCGTGGTCAGAGTGCCCGGCATTTTGTAGGGCGGCTGGCGCTAGGCATGCTTCTGGCTTTGGGGAAGATCGAGGGCACTTCTTGATCCCTGGGTTCCCTACTTTCCCTCAAAACTGCTGGGATGTGCAAGGGCCGGTGGTTTTGCCCATCCTGTCCATCGCCATCATTTGCTCTCTTCCCTCAGGAGGCGAATTCACGCTCCCCAGGGCACAAAGCACAAGGAGCGGTTGGGTGGGGAAAACGACCTATCTCTCCCCTAGTTATCGAGACGTGCAGGCCATTTGCTTCGGTCAGTATGAGGCGGGCAGCAAGGTTCCGCCTGCGTCGGGCCGGGACCCCGCGTCCTTCTTAGGGCTGCAGAGCGGGAGGAGGTCGCAAGCGACTTCTGAGGATTTCGGCCATCAAAGAGAGCTAGGCAGGGTGCTGATGCCCGCCCGACCTGTGGGTGCGCAAGGCAGGCTGGGGGGGCTCAGATCCACACGCTAGGGCCGCCCCTCCCGCACGCTCGCCTACACTCGGGGCGGGCAGCGGAGGGGCCGCTGAAGCTGGTTTGCTGGCTTGTCGCTCGGATCGTATTGGTCGGGGTCGGGGGGGGGGTTGAGGCTGCAGCCCCCGGCCCCGCGGGCGGGGTGGGGAGGCGGGGGCTCAGGCTGCGCTAGCATTGGCGGAGCTGGGGAGTGGGGGGGCAGGAAGCGGGGGGAGAGCGGAGCCGCAAGGGGGGTGTATAAATAGGGAATGGGGGGACGTGCATCCTCCGCTGGGCAAGGGGGGGTGCTCGGCACAAAGAAAGTGGAAAGTTTGCGGCGCTAGGCGGCCCAGGCTAGGGAGCCCGGTGCGCACGTGCTGGGCCGGGGCCACTGAGACCCCCCACGCCGAGCTCGCTGCTTTTTTTCTTTCTGCAAGCTGGGGGGGGGTGTTGTTGGTATCGCCCCCTCCTTCTCCTCCCCCCAGGGGTGAAAGTGCAAGAGGAAGTGCAGCCGCTGCCATCTTTCCTCCGTTCCGAACGCACGGAGCCTGGGGCCGCAGCGCCGCCGCTCCGCCACCACCCGTGCCTGGCCTGGGGAAGGGCCCACCCTGCCGCTGCCACCCACTCGCTTCGGCCGCCGCCTTCGCCGGGCTCCAAGACCCGGCCTACGCCACCGCCCCAGTGCGCGCCGACCGCCGCCTTCGCCTTCGCCTTTTGTTTCCTTTGCTCCGGCGCCCCCGCCCCGGCTCGCGCTTTGCAGGGGACGCAGCGCGCGCCCCCAGCGGGCCCGGGAAAAGCCTCGGAGCGCGCGCTTGCGCTTGCGCGGCGGACCCCTCCTCCCTGCGCGCGCGCGCCTTTTGGCCGCGCGCCGGCGCCGCCTGGCGGGCGGGAGGGGAGGTGGCGGCCGCGTTTGCAGGAGGGGCGCACCTCTTCGCTGGTTTACCCCCTGGAAGGTAGACCGAGAAAGGGAGGCGGGCAAGCGGAGAGCGAGTGCAGCGCCGGGTCCGGCGGGGGGTGGTGGCTATGTGGGGGGCAGTGCACCGCTGGGTCTAGACTGTTTCTGATTCGGGCAGGGGGCGTGTGCGCTGGGCGCACCTGCGAGAACTACTGAGCCCCGGGCCGCACGTGTGGGGAGTGTGACTTGTCCGTTGAACCAAGGCGTCTTGCTGCCTAGGGGAAAGGACTGGGGACCTGCGGGTGCCCGACCCGGCTAGCGGGGAGGGGGCAGCGGCCATGGAGCGGGTCAACGACGCTTCCTGCGGCCCGTCGGGCTGCTACACCTACCAGGTGAGCAGACACAGTACGGAGATGCTGCACAACCTGAACCAGCAACGCAAAAACGGCGGGCGCTTTTGCGACGTGCTCCTACGAGTGGGCGACGAGAGCTTCCCGGCGCACCGCGCCGTACTGGCTGCCTGCAGCGAGTACTTTGAGTCTGTGTTCAGCGCCCAGTTGGGTGACGGTGGAGCTGCAGACGGGGGTCCTGCTGATGTGGGAGGCGCTGCGGCGGCTCCGGGCGCAGGAACTGGAGGCAGCCGCGAGCTGGAGATGCACACCATCAGTTCCAAAGTGTTCGGAGACATCCTGGACTTCGCTTACACGTCCCGGATTGTAGTGCGCCTCGAGAGCTTCCCTGAGCTCATGACGGCCGCCAAGTTCCTGCTGATGAGGTCGGTCATCGAGATCTGTCAGGAAGTCATCAAACAGTCCAACGTGCAGATCCTGGTGCCCCCTGCCCGGGCTGATATCATGCTCTTTCGCCCTCCTGGGACATCTGACTTGGGCTTCCCTTTGGACATGACCAATGGGGCAGCCTTGGCAGCCAACAGTAACGGTATAGCTGGCAGTATGCAGCCCGAGGAAGAAGCTGCCAGGGCCACAGGTGCAGCTATTGCAGGCCAAGCTTCCCTGCCTGTGTTACCTGGGGTGGACCGCTTGCCCATGGTGGCTGGACCCCTGTCCCCCCAACTGCTGACTTCTCCATTCCCCAATGTGGCATCCAGTGCTCCTCCACTGACTGGCAAGCGAGGCCGGGGGCGTCCTAGGAAGGCCAACCTGCTGGACTCCATGTTTGGGTCTCCAGGGGGCTTGAGAGAAGCAGGCATCCTTCCTTGTGGCCTGTGCGGGAAGGTGTTCACTGATGCCAATCGGCTCCGGCAGCATGAGGCCCAGCACGGCGTCACGAGCCTCCAGTTGGGCTATATCGATCTTCCTCCTACAAGGCTGGGTGAGAATGGGCTACCCATCTCCGAGGACCCCGACGGCCCCAGAAAGAGGAGCCGGACCAGGAAGCAGGTGGCTTGTGAGATCTGTGGCAAAATATTCCGTGACGTGTACCATCTTAACCGGCATAAGCTGTCCCACTCTGGGGAGAAGCCGTACTCCTGTCCGGTGTGTGGTCTGCGGTTCAAGAGAAAAGACCGCATGTCCTACCATGTGAGGTCCCATGATGGGTCAGTGGGCAAGCCGTACATCTGCCAGAGCTGTGGGAAAGGCTTCTCCAGGTGAGGAATGCCCCCTCCCCCACTCTCTGCTGTGTGCTATCTTAGTTACGCCTTTTGAGACAGTTCCTTGCTAGCATCTGGGGATGTGGATTTTGGGGGGTGTAAGGTCACTGGACCTTAACAGGGCATGCCATGTTTAAATAAAATGTTTTAAGACTCCCGGCTTTGAGATGGTGCGGCCAAGAGCTGCATGGGTCTCTTCAGGCAAGTTCTCCGGCAGCAGAGCACTACTATCCTCACCCTCCGGGGGCCTGTGGGAAGGGGCCGGATTCCTCAGGCCAGAGCCATTGGGCCTCCCTATTCTTCTCCCCGGTTCCCTTTGTGTTTCCGGCACCAGGCGTGGGGCCCCCTCTGGGGGCGGGAGGCTGGGCTCCTCCCTCGACTTTCCCCGCCTGAATGGCTGCGGAGGGAGGGGCTGAACAAGTGCGTCTGGGACTCCCTACACTCCCGAGGCCCAGATCCTCCACGACTGTTTGAGTGGCCCACCCTGTAGCTGGAGTCTCCAGCTTTGCCCCTCTTGTGACCCTAGGATTGAGAGGCATAAAGCCGGCTGCTCAAGGCCGTTTTGCCGTAGTAATACTGGAATCTGATGGGCTCTGACCTGCTGGCTCTAGAATCCAGTGAACCCACAGGTCCTCTGTCTGTTCTCAGGACGGAACGAAAGGCAGAGACCCTCTTTTTAACTTTTAGTGAGCCTTCTTTGGGACCGAGGACTTCCTGGGAGCAGAGGGTTGTGGTTTTTTTTCTAGTTTGAGAATATTGAATAAAGGGCTGGTTTTAATTGGAATCCTGAGGACCTTTCATGTGTGTGAGTTTAAAGACAGGGAATTCCCTCAGAGGGGCCCCAGCTTCCAACCAGTCTTACCGGTCAGACAGCCCCTGCCCACCTGCTCTGGCGGGCATCTGGCTTGCCAGCCCAGCTGGGGACTTAAGACTCCATCCCTGGCCTCTGGGGACTGAATTCCATCCGGGTGGCATTCATTGGCTGCTGTGGCGGGAGAGGCTGGGGGGAGGGGAACGCAGAGCTTCTAAGGGGCTTTAGTCTGGACAATGAGTCCCACACCCCCTCCCTGAAAGGCTGGGCAAGGCTTCCCTGTGTCATTCTAAAGCTGCTGCCTCAGGTCCTAAGAGTCATTGAATTTCTACTGGGGGTGGGGTGGGTGGGGTGGGGTTAGCCAGATCAAGAGTGAAACATTTGCTTCCCCTCCCCCCAGGGGGGGAAATGGCTGAGATACTTGGGCCCTGGGAGCCAGAGCTTGGTGATGACTTGTCTTTGTCTTGCTGGGGTGGAGTCCTCCCTGGGTGGGTAGGGGGGGCTCAGGCATGGATGAGGGAGGGAAACTGGCCCAATTTGGCCCATCTTTTTCAATGTGTTGTTTTTAAAGTCTGTTGCTCTCTTTTCCAGGCCTGACCACTTGAATGGACATATCAAGCAGGTGCATACTTCTGAGCGACCTCACAAGTGTCAGGTAGGGACTGGGCCATGGTATAGTTGGGTGGAGGTGTTGCTGCTCTCCGGGCCTTGGCCCTGAGCAAGCCTGCTGTATGGACCAGCTGACTGGCCACTGCTTTGCATACACCTTCCTCTGTCTCTCCCATGCCCTCCCACTGTCCTCCTTTGTTCTATACCCCAGTCCCCTTTGCTTCCCCCAGGGCTGAGATCCTCTTTCTTGGTTACTTGGTTCTGGTTTCCAGCCTTTACCTCTGTTCTATTGCTTAGCTTTCCTGTCCTGGCCTTCTCGGGCTCCTGGCTGGTGGGCCACGCTGAACAAGTGTTGTCCTGGTGGGTCTGACACTTTGCTGGGCCTGACTGCTGGCTCCCAGTAGTTTGTACCAACTGTAGGGATTTCAAAAGGGCTTCTGGTGGCCCAACCAACAACCCTTCCCCTGATTTGAGCTGAGTGGGAACTCGGGTTCCATCAGTGGAGAAAGCATGACATTAGGAGAGGCTGGAGGTAGGGAGAGGGTGGTCCCATCTCCAACAAGCAGCAAGAGCAAGGCATTCTCTTCCAGTGTGGAACCATGCAGCGAAGGCTGGGCTGGACTTCCCCTGTCTGCTTTAGTTCTATCTGGGGGCTCTGCTGGCACCTGGAAAAAGGACTTTTTTTTCCTGGCCTCTGAGCATTTACATGTGACGAAAAATACGCTACTGTCTTCATGGTTGTGTCTTGTACTATGGCAAGTGGTTCAGCTGATGCAAGGCAGTGCTGTGACCCTGTGAGAGACTCCTACAGCCTCCGACAGGGATAGTTACTTCTAACCTGTTGGCAAGGGCAGGTTCTGGGAGATTTAGAGGAAGGAATGGATATGTACAGGATGACAGAGCTCCAAGGACTAGCATTGATCATAGATGCATGACTAGGCAGCCTCTCCCAAGGATGCTGACTCAAGACAGGCCTGCTGGGATCTCTTTGCCTTGCTGCTTTCTGCCTCTCCATCTGATTCTGTTGTCACAGAGCACATTCTGACTCCCAGGTAGTGTGCTGAGCAACCCCAGGCAGGATAGGAGGAGCCCAGAGGGCAGTGGGGGTGTGCCCTGTGGCTTGGGGGGGTAACCTGCACTCTCTGCCCTTTTTCCAGGTGTGGGTTGGGAGCAGCAGCGGCCTGCCGCCCCTGGAACCTCTTCCTAGCGACCTGCCATCATGGGACTTTGCCCAGCCTGCTTTGTGGAGGTCGTCCCATTCAGTTCCTGATACCGCCTTTTCCCTCTCTCTAAAAAAGTCCTTCCCAGCCATTGAAAACCTGAGCCCAGCACACTCCAGCAATGCTCTCTTCTGCCCGGCTCCGCCAGGATACCTCAGGCAGGGTTGGACAACCCCAGAGGGCAGCCGGGCCTTTACTCAGTGGCCAGTGGGCTAGCCCGGGTCCTTCTGGAGAGGTGGAGGGGAGTGGTGGCTGGCTAGAGACCCCTGCTTTTGGGAGAGGCCAGCAAGATGGTGTCTGCCCACCATTCCCAGATTTTCCCAAGATGTCCTAAAGTACTCCCCCAGCTTGACGCTCTCAAATGGTGATGGCAAGGAGCATCTTTCTGAATGCCCCCGTAGCCTCCAAGTTTCTTTCTCAACATTGTTGTCTCCCCTCCCCCTGCCTTGACAGGCGGTACCCTGGGCAAGCAACTTTGTCTGGGTGACTGGAAGTTGGCAATGCTCAGGAGCTAAGTCCCAGCTTGAGTGCCTCTCTGCCCCTGGCCTCATTTTCCATACTGAAGGGGTTTCTGGCCACCTGCTCGCTCTCCCACCCGGGAGTCACTCCACCGTCTGAGGAGAAGCCTCTGGCCCTGTTTCACTGAGGGGCTGCTGTGCTCTTGTGCTTTTCCTCCTCATAAGGCCCTGCTGTCGTTTCTGCCTGATGAGTTAGATGCTCATGCTTGAGGGTTTTTTAAAGCTGGTCTGCTCAGAACTAAACTAACCAGTAGCTTTGTATTGATACATGGCTTTAGGGGCTGACAAAGCAGATAGATACTCCCTCCCCCAGGTCCCTTTGGTGTGTTCCTTGGCCCCTGCAGACTCTGCAGGGAGATCAGGAGTGATGATAAAAGTTTTCATTCTAACATTTGAGGCTTTGTGTGTTTTGTCCTTGGTCTGTCATAACAACTGGCATCATTGTCCCTTGGTGTATGAGCCAGCCCCTGCCCTGTCTCTGCCCTTCAGCACACACTCTCACAGACCTGACCCTGTAGCCATATCCTTCTAAAGAGGACCCAGCAGGGTATGATGTGCTGGCTGTCACACCCTAGGCCCGGTTAAAACTTCAGGGATGCTCAGACTGATAGAAAAGCCTTTTGAAGGTAATGGGCAGGCAGGGAGCCTCGGGCGTGAGTCTCCTTAACTGCCTCACAAGCCCCAGCCTTTGTCCTTGCCTGGAACTCAGCCAGAGCTGAGAGGCTGCAGTGTCTTAGGCCTCTCCCATTGCTTCTGGTGGCCCCATGTCTGAGGCTGGCCAGACAAGGATGAGTGTGTGTGTGTGGGGTACATTCAAGACAAAGGGGTTAAGACCAGTTGAGCTGGACTTTCATATGTTACCCTTAGATATTTCCTTGGCTTCCAGACTGCTAAGGCCTCCTAGGGTTGAGGATGCCTATTAGTGTTCCTGGGGTCCCATCCTCCAGCTGCCCCACTCAGAACTGAAAGCTTTAGAAAATGTGGTGGGTTGAGCGCTAGGCGTGATAGGCTCAGCGGTGACTGGTGATGATGTGCCTTCTAATAGTAGCAGACTGTGTGAACCTTGGCTGTGGGCACAGTAGGCACTTCAGGCCAGCAGGCAGTCATACTGGGCTGTTGGCTGACTCCCGTTCAGGGTCCTTCTGTTTACTCCCTGTCTGCACGATGGGGAGTTCTTTCTTCTGAGTTTCAGGTTCTAGATGTCCTCTTTAAGTAAGGTCTGTTTCCCTTAGCCTCTTCTCTTTCCTGAGTCATGTGACCAGCCTCTTTTGTGTTCTGTGCTGTCTGAAGTTCTGGTTGGCCCAGACTTGGACTCACACAGAAAAGCCTGGGGACTCTAGCTACAGAGTGTCAATTGAACAGGGAAGGCAACAGCTACTTTAGTTTGGCTTTGTAGCAAGGTGGTAGTTTCTGTTGTGGCTTCTTTATCCAATAGGAGATTGGCATTCCTAATTATGTTTGCTCCGGGTGAAGTTAGCCTTATTCCTTGAGAGATAATCAGTAGAGGACAGGGTAAAAAAGCCAGCTGCATCTGCGATTTTAATTTTGTTTAGTTAATTCCCAAATATTTAATCCATTTGGGGATAATCTAGGGTTGGCTGTCCATTACCTTGGGTACCAAAGTATGACAGGGCAAAGCCTTGAAGATCGCAAATGGTTGTCAAGACAAACAAAGTGTCTTTCATGCCTCAGACATCCTTTCCCTGGAAAAAGGAAGACATACTGAAGACTCCCACCTGGTTCATGTTAGCACCTTTCAGTTCTGAGGTTTAAAACTTTCTTGTCCTTACTTGGGAAGGAGGCAAGTGGACGGACCTCCGCGTTCAAGGCCAGCCTGGTCTACAGAATGAGTTATAGGACAGCCAGGGCTACATGGTGATACCTTGTTTCAAAAAACTAAACCAAACACCCCTACTCCCACAGCTGCAGGGGTAGGGTAGCTGTGGGATCTTCGGTAGAGCTTAGCTCTTGTCCCTGGGTGATGAGCGTGTCCACCTCTTCCCCACAGGTGTTTATGAGAGGCCCTGCTGTAGTGGAAGAGTCTGAATTCTCCTCTCACTGTGGCCTGTCACTGGCCATGATGATGTCCCTGAGTTGGGTCCTCCTGTGACTGAATATCCAAGATGCTTTCTGGGTGCCCGGGTGCTGGAGTTTGCCTGTACATCCTTGCCCCAGGACAGACTGGATACCAAGTATATAGGGTCAGGGTCAACACCTTTCTTATATGGGATGTACCTGTATTGGCTTCAGAAATGATAAGGTATAGACTTGAGGCCAGTTCTCAACTCAGTGTCCTGCATCCTCACAGGGCACCTGTCTGCCCAGCTATAGATTAGCTGAGACCTCTGTGTAGCTGGAAGATGGCTTGGAGACTGGTCTGACCAGGGTGTTTAGATTGCTCCTTTATTATTACTTGAACCTTGGGCACGTTCACTTTCTAAAGTTAGCTTCCTCGTTTGACAAAGAATTAAACAGAAAAACATAAAAGCAGAATGTCACGAGGGTGACCTGTTTAAGTTAGTACTGTTTACTTGTGATGACAGGGAGCAGGAGGCTTGTGCTGGTGCAGAGGTCAGAGGCTGAGGAGGCAAATGGTGGCGGCGTCCACCTCCATGGCATCGCTGTCGGCTTCATGCTTTGTACAGGAAGGAGGTGTGTGTGTGTGTGTGTGTGTGTGTGTGTGTGTGTGTGTGTGTGTGTGTGTGTGTGGTGACGGTGTCCAGACACTTACCTTGAGATTTCAGGTTATCAAGATCCACTTCTAAACAGGAAATAGAGGCAGCTCCACTCTGGCAAGTTAATGGGGTGGCACCCTGTCGCTGAATTAATAGCAGCACCCTCAGATATGGAAGTTGCTTTTTCTTACACTCCTAAAGCAGAGAGCACACACAGGGAAAAGAAATTAAAGTTCAATTTGACTCTAGCCCCTGAAGCATCTCCATGGATCCACCTCTTTTCAAGGCTTTGAGACATTCTGTGTTCCCCAAGGCACCCCAGCCTTTGCAGGCCCGAACAAAGGAAGGGATGTTGGGGACAGATAATTGCTAGGAAGCTAGGCCCTCATTCTCAGGGCATGGGTTCTGTGACTTCACGGCTGTAGGGCCTGGCTGTGAGTCAGCTGGGCTGTGCCGTTCCGTGCTTGCAGACTCCTAGAGTGCAGGGCTAGCAGCCTGCCTTGGGGGACTGCTGTATGGATGAACCGCATCGGACAAACGTCTCTGTCAGTCTGAGCTCAGAGCCTGCTTGGTCAATGCTGCAGGCCGGTGCCACTGTTCTTACCATCATTTCCCCACCATAACACTGCTCAAATGCTCTTAATGCCAGAAGCCTACTTTCTCCATTCTCACAGCAGAACCGACGCTATCACTTATTTTATAAGCTGCTTTTTAAATTCACATTACAAGCATATTGTGAAGTGTTATCTTTGTACTTTGTCTTGCCTTTCCATTTCCCTGTGGCCAAGACAAATGTCATACTTGAATGAAACAAATGCATAGGATTCTTTGTATAAAGCAGTAAGGGGAAATCTGGGATGGGGAACAGGAAGACTGGTTTGTGTGCTGCAATTTGCTCATAGCCAGTGCTCCTAAAGTTAGTGTTTTGTGGTTAAGAATGAATAAGTGAAGGTGCACACCTGTGACCCAGCACTGCAGAAAGACGAGCAGTTCAAGGTCAAGTTCAGCTTCTTAGGGTTTGAGGTTAGCCTGAGTTGCATGAGACTCTTGTCTGAAAAGTCCAAGGGGGTGGGGAGAAAAAAAATGAACAAATATTAACTTTTCACTCAGTTGGAGCAGCATAGGACTTAGCTGGTCATATTTTGAGCTTGTCTGTGGTGAAGAACCAATAATCCCAACTCATATCCTAGGAAACAGCACTGTGGGAAGGAAGGACAGCCACTTGGCACTGTGTGTGAAGCCTTAGCTGAGCCCTCCAGCTTTCTAAAGGGACTGATTTCCCAAGATGACCAGGAACAGGGCTTTGCCTCCTGGTGTACTCGGTCAAGTGTGAGATACCTGTTGTTCCTCATCCTGCTTTCCTTTCTACACTCAGACCTGCAATGCCTCTTTTGCTACTCGAGACCGCCTGCGCTCCCACCTGGCCTGTCACGAAGACAAGGTACCTTGCCAGGTATGTGGGAAGTACCTACGGGCAGCGTACATGGCAGACCACCTGAAGAAGCACAGCGAGGGGCCTAGCAACTTCTGCAGCATCTGTAACCGAGGTAACTCCCCACTGTTTCCTCACTTCAGAGGATGGGCCTGATCTTGTGGGGAGCCCGCCCTCCCCACTGAATGAGAAATGGCCTCATGCAGGCTTTGAGCACATCACTCAGCTAGTTGTTTGAAACCTTTTCCTTTCTGAGAGGCTTGGGTGCTTAAAAGGTCCCAAGAGACTTAATGGTGGGAACAGAAGGAAAGATGGTGATGCCCCATGCTCTGGGTCTAATACACCTGCCCCAGTGGCAGGATGGACGGATTCACAGATACCCTAAACAGAGGTTGGCTAGGAGTTATTAACCTGAATGGGCTATAAAAGGGTCCTGATAGCACACTCACTGGCATATGAGATTCAACAGCCAGGGAAGGAGGCTGGATCTGGAGATGAGCAAGAGACAAAAAATTTCTAGCATAAATGTTTAAAAGAGATTTCAAACAGATTGTGGCCTTGATGAAAGACACAGGTAGAAGGTGCTCTGAGCAGGGCAGTGCGCTTGAGGCTAAGGTTGGCCTATGTAGTATCTAGCCGAGGCAGCAGTGTGACGTTGGATGGCATCGGGCTTGACCCTGAGGCTCTGCTGAGTAGAGTTGGCTGTTGGAAGTGCTGGGAGTTTCTTTGCAGCAGTGTCGTGCTGAGGGAAGTTGGGGCGAGGCTGTCTCTTTGGCCTCCTTCTGTGCTTGCTTTGGCCAGCTGGGCATGTTACTTGTTGTTTCCTGGGGCACTCTTGTGGCAGGGTTTTTGTAAGTCTAGGATCTGACTTAATGGGTTCAATATCGAACCAGGGATCAGGAGACACAGCCCCTTCCATCTCATGGGGTTGCCGTGAGGACCCCAACAGAAGGTAGCTGAGTTCTCTGGATCCCAGGACTTGCATCGTTGGGACACCCCTCCTTACGTTGTAAAATGGTGAAATGGTTTGATGCTGCTTCCTGATAGTCTGGTTTGGACAAGGCACAAGACCTCTGCAGGGTGCTGTCTCCGTTTGTCCCAAAGTTCTTGATGGAGGTACTCAGCTGGGTAGATGTTTTCTTGGAGTCCTGGAACAAGGTGCCTTTTAGAGACGACACACACCCTCAGATTTGCCTTGATTGGCATAGTATTGATTCCTGTTCCACTAGGAAATCTGTGAATGCAACCACTAGCTGCTTTAGCTGCTGCTTCCTGCTTTCCTCTAGAAGCAAACAGTGGGGTGGTGAGGGCAGGTGCCTTAGAAAGCTCGGTTTGCCTTGTTGCATCCTAACCTGGCTTCCAGAGAGTATCCCCAAATATAAATTTGCCAAGATGCGCCATCAGGACTTTGTTAAGTTTCCTGTGAAGTTACCAATCCTGGAACTAGCTCGGTTGGCAGAGCTGAGAACTGCTAAAAGTGGTGAAGGATGTTAAGAAAACCAAAGTCCAGGCCAGATGACAGAGAAGGACAGCAGCGAAGGACACGGCTTTCCTCAAGAGCTGCAAAGAGGACTTGAACACCAGCCACCAGCCATGCGCCTAAGGTGTGGAATTCCAAAGAGGAAACCCAGAGCCCACCGAGACTGTGGGGTCACAGGCTAGAGAGCAGTCTACAGCAGAAGACCCGTTCCTCCAGGTCTAACCTGTGCTGGGGACTCAGAGGAGGAAGCAGCTGCGGCCATTCTCGGGTGAGGGAAAGCTGGATGCTGCCTCTGCACGACCAAAAGGGACAGCAGCACACAGACACCAACAAAATAAACGAGGGTGGAAGAGGATGAGGGGGCTCTGTGTCATCCTTTGCCCCGTGCCACCAAGGTTATCAGGCTTAAATAAATGAATGTTCTCAGAGCTGGATTGTGATTCGGTGATAGAGCACCTGGAGGGAAGACCGAATCAGGTGAACTTTTACAGGCATCTTCTGCATCTTTCAGTCCAATAATACTTTGTTACTTTTTTTGAAATATTTTTAAATTGTGTGTGTGTGTGTGTGTGTGTGTGTACCATGTGCATTGGTATGTACCATGGAAGGCTTTGGATCCGCTAGAACTGAAGTTATAGGTAGTTGTGAGCCATTATGTGGGTGCTAGGAACCAAAGTTGGATGCTGTTACAGAGGAGTGCTTTTAACCACTGAGCCATCTTTCCAGCTTTGCTGTGAAGCCCAGGCTGGCCTCAGACTTGCACTCTTGCTTGTAAGCTTTGCATTTGAGAGACTGAGACAGGACAGTAGCTCAAATTCCAAGCCAGCCAAAGCTACACAGTGAGATCTTGTCACAGATAAAGGAGAAGAGTTCAAACCGGGCTTTGGTGGCGCATGCCTTTAATTCCAGGACTCAGGAGGCAGAGGCAGGTGGATCTCTGTGAGTTCGAGGCCAGCCTGGTCTACAAGAGCTAGTTCCAGAACAGCCTCCAAAGTCACAGAGAAACCCTGTCTCAAAAAACAAAAACAAAAACAAAACAAAAAAAAGGAGACGAGTTTAGATCTAGTGGCCTACTTCTGTGGCAGGAGTATTCTCATAAACTCAAGGCTAGCCTGAGTTAAATAGCAAGTACCAGGCCAGCCGAGCCCTTCTATAATAAAACAGAAGAAACAACAACAAAATGCACTTGGCGGGCCGGGCCTGGAGAGATGTCTCAGAGGTTAAGAGCACTGTCTGCTCTTCCAGAGGAGCCGGCTTCAGTTTCTAGCACCACATGGCTGTAGCACAAATTCTAATTGTTCTTAATAACAAAAACTCGAGTCACCTATGGGGGGTGAAAGCTGAAGAAGGGTCAGAGAAGCAGAGTAGCCACCCACTAGAGTACCTCTGCCAATGCTCAGACCAAAGAGGCGATCCTGTCCTCAGACTGCAGTGAGCTCCTGTCTCCTCCTGCCTTTTATTCTTTTCTCTGCCCAGTCATATGCTTTCCTGTCTCCACCTCCTTAGTGCTGACATTAAAGGCTTGTGACTCCCAAGTCCTGGGATTAAAGGTGTGAGTCACCACCACTTGCCTCTCTCTCTTTTAGACTGGATCAATTTTGGGTAACTCAGGGTGGCCTTGAACTAACAGAGATCCATCTGCCTTTGTCTCCTGAGTGCTGGGATTAAAGGTATGAGACCACCACTGTTTGGCCTCTATGGCTAACTAGTGTGGTTATCTCTGCACTCTGATCTTCAGGCAAGCTTTATTAGATCATAAAATATCACCACACGTGGCAGCTCACAACTGTATGCAACTCTTGTTCAGAGGATCTGATGCCCTCTATACAGACATACAGACATACCTGAAGGCAAAACACCAATGTACATAAAATAAAAATAATTTAAACATGCACGCACCTGCAGAGAAAAGGAGGCCAGGGGTGTGGTGACGCAAGCTTTGATTCCAGCACTCAGGAGACAGAGGCAGAAGGATCTTGAGTTCAAGGCCAGCCTGGTCTATAAAGTGAGTTCCAGGACAGCCAAGAAGAAACAGTATGGAAAAACAGAAAAAGATGAACACATGGGTACAAGGTAGCTCCATGCCATTCTCCTTCACTGGCAGTCTTAATGCACTGTAATGTTAGATTTGGCCCCTCCAGGATTTGGACACAGAAAAAGCAGTCCCCAATCTCTGCATGGACATGAATGTGAATTGCAGGAACACCAGTTAGGAAATATAACTGAAGAACAGCGGCCTTTCACCATTAACAGACTTCATTTATGGAGGAAGAGAGACTTATAGCAGCAGTCATGTGTGCACAGTGCTTCCATCACGGAGGCCCTACCTCAAGCTGCCTCTTTGGCTCTTGGTTAATCAGTGAGTAGGATGGTGGACTTAGAATCTCAGCTAAGTACATCTGGCCTCAAAGATACGATCTGCTCAGAAACTCAGCTTCTGTTTCATCCCTACACTTGACTTGAGTTGCAGTGTTTAAGTTGTGGGCTTTAAGTGGCAGCTGTGGATCTGTTCTTGCCACTTTCCAAGTAAGTTTGCTATGGATAGTGCCATCTGCAGCCAGGGAAAGTCAAGAGGATCCAGTCACATTTTCCTCAGAATGTTTTTTGGGAATATGCAGGATGTTTTTATTCAGTATCTGCTGTATTTTCTTGGTAGATAGCTCTCCCCACACAGAGTGACTATAATAATTCCTGGTGCTTTTTCTCCCATTTACTTTGATTGTAGTGGACCTGTTCTGGCATGTCTTGAGGGGGCTTCATTCTACTTCAGAGGCCCCAAAGAAATGAAAAACCAAAGAAAAATTCTTTTGTGAAGTGGCAGCATTGTATCACCAGAAAGTTTCGATGCTGGTTTCTGGGACCACTGAGTCCTGTTTGGCGTGTTAGTTAGAGGGCTTTACAATGCCCTCTTCCCTTTAGCCTGGCCCACCCATTCCTGACTGTAGCCTGCTTCCTAGGAATGTCTGGCCCCAGGCCAAGCACTTAAGTACAACCCAAGACTGCTCCCCAGGCAGGCTAGACAACTAGCACCTGGTCCAGGCCAATCTTTGAAGTAACTCTTGTCAAGAAAAGGAATATTCTGATCACACATTTCCCTGGAGGGCCACCATCATCTGCTATCCTCAGGAGTATTTGCTAAAGAAGGTTCCCACAGGCCGGCCCTCTGTTTCCTGGCAGCCCATTCTAACACATTCATTATCACACAGTTGTGATAATGAACTCTTGCACAAGTCCAAAGGACTTTTTTGATGTTCGTTTTGAAGCTCAAGGGTAATTTTACTAGAGTGTGAAAGAAAAATATCAGGATATATGGTCAGAGAGGAACAGAACTGATAGACTGATAGAATGAAATTGTGTGTGCGCGCGCGCGTGTGCTTAATTAGAGTATTTTACAGGCTGTGCTCCAGCTATCCCAAAAGTGGCTGTCTACCAACAGAAGGTCTGAGAATCCATTAGTTGTTCAGTTCATGAGGCTGGTCAATATATGACAGAATCCTAAAGAAGTAGGCTCTAATGCCAGTGAAGGAATGGACTTGCCATTAAGTGTGAGAACAATCAGGCAAGCTTCCTCTTCCATGTCCTTATATAGGCTGCCAGCAGAAGGTGTGGCCCAGATTAAAGGTGGATCTTCTCACCTCAGAAGAACCAGACTAAAAGTGGGTTCACTTCAGATGACTTAATTTAAAAAGTCCCATACAGGTGTACCCAGATGCTTGGGTCTTAGTTAATTCCAGGCATAGTCAAGCTGACGACCAAGACTAAACATCACACAGAGACAAGCAGTAAGGTCTCAGCAGCTGCTGGGAGAAGGGAGATTGAGGAGAAAAAAAATTAAGAATCTGATGTGTGATGGGCGGTGGTGGCACACACCTTTAATCCCTGCACTTGGGAGGCTGAGGCAGAGGCAGAGGCAGAGGCCAGCCTGGTCTAGAGAGCGAGTTCCAGGACAGCCAGGATTATTATATAGAGAAAACTTGTCCTGGGATAAACAAACAAAAAATACATAAACTGATATGCATGAAAATTACTTTTATCACACTAAGCCTCATTTATTCATCAGTAAAATGGGTATAATAATAATTTACAATGGGTAGAGTATTTGGAGAACTCTGTAGACTACTTCATGCAAAACGTTGGGCCCTGGCATACTATCAGCATTGAAAATTGGCTAGGCCGTGGATAGGAGGCAAAAACAGGCAGAACTCTGAGTTTTGAGTCCAGTGTGGTCTACAGAGCAAGTTCCAGGACAGCCAAACCTACGTAGACAAATCGAGTCTCAAAAAACCAAAACAAAAAAGTGAACCTTTGTTACAGTTTGAGCAGTATTTCAGATGTAGCTAGCTGGGCATGGTTAGTCTTCCTCTAATCTCATCATTTGGGAAGCAGGAGTATGCCACCGATTTCGGGAAAGTCTAGGCCACAGAGTTAGACTATATAATAAAAAACAAAAACAAGAGAATGAATGAATACGTGCTATAGCAGTTCACTCCCGCCCCCCCCTTTTGGTGTTTTTGAGACAGGGTTTCTCTGTGTAGCTTTTTGAGGCTGTCCTGGAACTCACTCTGTGGGCCAGGCTGGCCTTGAACTCACAGATCCACCTGGCTGCAGTTCACACTTTAAAATCAAGTTTTGTGCAGAAATCACACACTACATTTCCAACTCTGACCCTTTAGCAGGGGAATCTCACTGTGATCCTGTAACTAATTTTAAAAGGGGAGGGGCAGGCAAGATGGGTCAGTGGGTCAAGGCACTTGTCACCAAGCCTGAAGACCTGAGTTGGATGCCTGAGAGTCACACTTCTACAAGTCATCCTCTGACCACCACCTCTACCCTGAGTAAATAAATAAATGTAGCCAGGTAGTGGTGGCAGTGGTACACGCCTTTAATCCCAGCACTGGAGCGGGGGACGGTGCAGAGGCAGGTGGATCTCTGAGTTCGAGGCCAGCCTGGTCTACAGAGCGAGTTCCAGGACAGTCAGGGCTCCACGGAGAAATCCTGTCTCAAAATACCAAAAATTATAAAGTGTAAAAAAGCAAACTTAAATGGAAGCAGAAGTACCTGAGGAATGTGCTGGCCAGATCTGGAGTGGATTAACGGAACAAAATCAGGGCACTGACACTAAGTGAGCATTACACTGAAAAGCTTTGGTTCCTACTAAAGGTCCTCTTTGATCCTTGACTGTGGTGGGAGTTGCAGCATACTTCTTTCCTGTGAAACTCAAGTCAGTCGTATTGGCCTGCCTGATTCTGTGGCTGTCCTCTTTGCAAGCCCTTGTGACATTTGTGGAAATTGGCCCAAGACCCATTCTTCCAGCCTGAGCTACTCTACCTTAAACTGCCTGAAGCGTGAGGAGTAAAATGGAGCTGTTCTAAGAGATCATCCTGAGAGAACCTGATGGATGCTCCTAAACCAAACCGAGAAGACCACTCCGTCTCTGGTCTTCAAAAGGTGGAACCAGTTCTTAAATCGTGGTTCTGAAGTTGGAAAAGTTAAAATAGAGCATGCTCCAACAGGTAGAAGAAAGGGGACCCCTGGAAGCTTCCTTGGATCTCCCTTTATCTCCATTGGGTTTCCCTGTAAGTGTTAAGCAGGCTTCTGCTGGCTGGAGCCCCACATGCTTGTCTGACCACATTTCTAGCCATGGTCTCTACAGCTGACATGGCCTGTGTGACATCACTCAAACCACCTGGTACTGAGGCACCAAGCAAGCCAAGGTGGCTGGCCTGGGCCCTTCAATGTAGCCTTTACAGAGGAGCTGACTCATGGACAGTGGCACTCCATGCTGACCTCACGGCCTGATGTGATTGCAGATGTTTTTGAGCCAAGGAGAGAACCCCTTCCAGGTGCAGCTGACCAGGGAGAGCTAACCAGAGCTGCCAGAGAAAAGGCATGGGGAGCAGAGAGATATCTCTTGCTGGCTGTGGGATCTCATCTCCTTTTGTCTTGTTTAGGTTTCTCCTCTGCCTCCTACTTAAAGGTCCATGTTAAAACCCACCACGGTGTTCCCCTTCCCCAGGTCTCCAGGCACCAGGAACCCATCCTGAATGGGGGAGCAGCGTTCCACTGCGCCAGGACCTATGGCAACAAAGGCAAGCGACCCCTTGCTCTGCACTTTGCTTCTCTGCGCAGACTGTGTTGTGGGGGCGCTGGGCCGGGTGGTGGGGAGGCAGTGCTCTCCAGGACAAAGTTCCACGGGAATCTCACTCCAGAACAGTGAGTGAGGCTTTAGGGTACTGCTGATCCAGCCTGCCTCCTCTTCCCAGCCTTCCCGCCTGCCTCTTGGCTAGCCCCCATTGTCTGGAGCCCTGCAGGGTTACCCTAGGGCAGGAAGAGGAGTACTGCATGATGAGTTACTCTGGGTCTACCCACTACCTGCCGGACCTGTGGCTGAATACTTTCTCCTTGGTTGATTCTGTGGGTGGGTGGGAGCCAAAGGCTGGCTTCTTCCATGGTATTGGTGGTTGGTTGCCACAAGTGGCCATTTCGAAAGAGTCTCTGGCTGCATTTGTGAGATGCATGGCAGTAAATGAGCCTCTGATTTGGAGTTGGTTTGTTTGACAAGCGTTTCCAGATTCACTGTTACCTTGTTGGTTCGTGTTTGGATGTGTGTCATGATGTTGTCTTTTCACCAGGGGCGTGGCAGATGGTAGAGATGGCATGCTCCATGCTCCCATCACAGACCTCCCATCCTGGCATGGCTCTCTGGACCCAGGCTGGAAGCTGCTAGTTGGTAGTAGACCCCAGTGTGGGCCAGGCAAGGCAGGGTGGTAAGGGCAATTTCTTGGTGTAGATGGAGCTACCCGGTCGACTAAGTTCAGAGTTGCTGCTCTTCTGTGTACTTTGGCTATATGGCCCTGGAAGATCTTTGCAGAAGTGGAAAGGTTGTATAGGCCTCATGTACGGGCTGGTTGCTGTCTGAGCCATCAGTAAGAGCTAGCTGAGTAAAGGATCTGTCTGTGGTTCTAGTTTTGCCTGCTTTGTGAAGTTAGCCACTGGTCTATGCAGGGTACAAGCCACTGACACGTCTGCTCATCATAATCAGAGTAGGCACCTCTGGAGATATGTAGGAATTGGGGGGGGCGTCTCTGGGTTGTTTTGGGCAGAAGTAGGAGGGATCCCTTCTTAGCCTTCCTTCTCTGAAGCAGGCTGAGATGATGGTGAACTCTATACACACGTCTGCATGAAGAGTTTACAGTGAAGGAGGCTGGTGGCCCCAGGACACTGTCATCTTGCCCCCATAGACATTCTAGGCTCCTAGACAGACCAGCCAAACCTCCATGGGGTCTGCCAGGTTAGTTAATGGCCAAAGCTGGCCCTCCAGAGCCTATTAGCTGGCCTCTCATGGCTCCTCCAGGAGGGGACAGCTCCAATGCCTGGCCTCATCTCTTCCCTGTTTTGTTTTTTCATAGAAGGCCAGAAATGCTCACATCAGGATCTGATTGAGAGCTCTGATTCCTATGGTGACCTCTCAGATGCCAGTGACCTGAAGACGCCAGAGAAACAGAGTGCCAACGGCTCTTTCTCCTGCGACATGGCAGTCCCTAAAAACAAAATGGAGTCTGACGGGGAGAAGAAATACCCATGCCCTGAATGTGGGAGCTTCTTCCGTTCTAAGTCCTACTTGAACAAACACATCCAGAAGGTGCATGTCCGGGCCCTCGGGGGCCCTTTGGGGGACTTGGGCCCTGCCCTGGGCTCACCTTTCTCTCCCCAGCAGAACATGTCTCTTCTTGAGTCCTTTGGATTTCAGATTGTTCAGTCAGCGTTTGCATCATCTTTAGTGGATCCTGAGGTGGACCAGCAGCCCATGGGGCCTGAAGGGAAGTGAGACATGCTGTGTCCCCACAGAACAGCCTTTGGGGACTGCTGAGAAATGCTGTGAATGCGGAGGGAAGTGATGTCTTTGGGTTCTGTAGCTGAGAGATTTTTATTCATTTTAACCCCTCCCTGCCCCTACCCTGCTCCCCTCCCTGTCCATCACCCATTCCTCCCAATGGTCTTAGA
Organism: Mesocricetus auratus; assembly: GCF_017639785.1. Taxonomy (NCBI): domain Eukaryota; kingdom Metazoa; phylum Chordata; class Mammalia; order Rodentia; family Cricetidae; genus Mesocricetus; species Mesocricetus auratus. The sequence continues at coordinate 12,817,235 of NW_024429190.1, read as the reverse complement.
AATAGCTCTCATCTGATACTCTGTGCAGAAATATTTGAGAGACCCAGTATGGGACAAGGGCATAAAACACTACATAGTTGTCTCCGCCAGCACCAGTCCTGGTTCCTCTAGGTCTGGTGCTTAGTTCTTGGTGATTCTAAACCTCAATTCCAAGACATTCTTGGACTTCGGTTGTTTTTGTCCCTTCCCATTTCTTTAATTCTTCACCCCCCACCCCTTCCTATATTCTCAAAAGAAATTACCGTTGGGTCTCTACCCTCTTATGGCCAACTATTTTTAAGGAAGCCAGAAACCTACAGCATCCCATGGACCATAGGATGAGTGTCCTCTAAGAGCCCTTTGAGGTTGGCCCTGGTCTTCTTGAGCTGCTGGAAGCTAAGACTTCATTGCCAGGACAAGCTCATCTACTGAGGACACCTCTACCCCAAATTCCAGTTTCTTACTTGATTTTAACCATTCAACTTGCTGTTGGGTTTCGATTCTCTAATTCTTATTACTGTTATTTTTAGGACCAGTTGTAGTGAATTGCTACTGAAAGCTACCCCAGGTGACACAGAGCTCTTTGTAAACCGCAGTCACACATTAGGGTTAGTATTAAACTTTGTTTAGATGTACCATAATTAACTTGGCTAGTTGTTTGAAGTCTATGGAAGAAATAGTTTTATGCAAAATTTAAAAAAAATTCCAGTCTGGTCAGGAAGAGGTTTTTAATGGTGTTGGGGGCCAGGAAGGTAGGAGAGCCTCAGGTAGAAACATTGTGTACCTTGGTTGTGTTACACTTGAGCAAACCCAGGTTGACCTTGTGATGTGAATTGATCTGATCAGACTATATTAAAAACATTAGTACGATACTCTGCCTGTTCCCCTGAGTCCAGTTTTTCAGGGGTGTCTTTGGGACTTGGACATTGTACCCCCTGTCGGAGAGGGGCAGTGTGTGGTTCCCAGGAGATCTCATTCTTCTCCATTGCATCAGTTCCATTGTGCCTAATGGGCAGATGTTTCCACCAAAAGACAAGTTTCCAGGACTCATTTACTCAGCAAACATTCAGTCCTTTTCACTGCTTGTGTACCAGGTATGTTTTCAGGCTCTGTAATGAACAAAACAGCCCTTAAGACTTACTGGGAGCCGGGCGTTGGTGGTGCATGCCTTTAATCCTAGCACTCGGGAGGCAAAGGCAGGCGGATCTCTGTGAGTTCGAGGCCAGCCTGGTCTACAGATTTCCAGGACAGCCTCCAAAGCCACAGAGAAACCCTGTCTCGAAAAACAAAACAAAAAAAAAAACAAAAGACTTACTGGGAGAGACGGTTAACAAGCATGCAGGTTAACAAGCAAGAGGCAAACAGCAAAAGGTGACGGGTTAGTGACAGCTAGTAGATAGGGTGGCTGGCCCAGGAAGGAACGAGGCAAGTGTTAGCACTCAGGAGCGGACTCAAGGCAATGACCTGCTGGAACTATGGAGAGACATAGCAGGGAGAAGCATATTGTGACCAGGGGCCTCTAAATAGCCACTTGAGGTTCTCCCCGACACACGTTACCCAGCTTGTTTTGTTGTCCATTAGTTGTGGATGTATGAAGAGAAGACATTCTTTTTCTTTCTTTCTTTTTTTTTTTTTTTTTTTTTTTTTTTTTGGTTTTTTGAGACAGGGTTTCTCTGTATTGTTTTGGAGGCTGTCCTGGAACTAGCTCTGTAGACCAGGCTGGCCTCGAACTCACAGAGATCCGCCTGCCTCTGCTTCCCGAGTGCTGGGATTAAAGGCATGCGCCACCAACGCCCGGCTTAAGAGAAGACATTCTTAGTTCTGGGTATGTATGTGCTTATGTATGTGCAGATGAGCGCATGTGGAGGCCAGAGGACAGTCTCCAGTGTTCTGGCAGCCATCCACCTTGTTTTTGGAAGTGCTTTCACTGACTTGGAGTTCTCTAAGTGGGCTAGGCTGGCTAGCCTGCAGGCCCGGTTCGCTTGTCTCCCAGTTCTGGGGTTACAGGTGCACACCACCGTGTCTGGCATTTTTGTACATGGGTGCTGGGGTCTCATGTTTTCAAGGCAAGCAGTTATCTGACTGAGCCATCTCTCAACCCCACTAAGGAGAATTAATGGGAACAAAAACCAATAGAAAGAGGGACTGGCAGGTTTCCAACACTCCAAGGATCTTGAGAAATCTCAAGTGAATAGAAATAATCTTTGATCCCCAATAGGAAGAAAGAAACGAGTAGTGACACAGGAGAAAAGATAATCACAACAGGAGGGAAAAGCGCAGAATCACTTAGTTGTGGAGTTAATAGTCATCATGTTGCCTTTCTTTAATTATTTATTTGTGTATTTTTTAGATATGAGTGCTCTGTCTGCAATGCATGCCAGAGAGAGCTTCAATTTCATGCGGTTGCTAGAAATTGAACTCAGGACTTTTGGAAGAACAGCCAGTGCTCTTAACCACTGAGCCATCTCTCCAGCCCCCACATTACTTTTCTTTCTTTTTTTTTTTAAATATTTATTTATTTATTATATATATAGCGGTCTGACTGCATGTCTGCCTGCAGGCCAGATCTCACTATAGATGGTTGTGAGCCACCATGTGGTTGCTGGGAATTGAACTCAGGACCTCTGGAAGAGCAGCCAAAGCTCTTAACCATTGAGCCATCTCTCCAACCCGCCCCCCACATTACTTTTCTGATTTAAAGGCAAAACCTTCTGGCTAGATTTATAAAATAGTCATCTATTTACATGAACTCTTGGGTAACTTGCTGGGCGTTGCGGACTATAGGATAGAGGATTGGCCATTTAATGTGAATTGACAAAGATAGGCTGACTTAGCATGCTGGAATTTTTGCAGACATGCGGCTTTGTGACTATTACAGAATTTGCAACCTAATTATACTTGTGTTAAAGTACAGACCTGGCCTTGAGCCAAGGACTTGACATGTTTGGCCTGAGTCCTTCTGAACACATTTTTAGTTCTATACATTGGGCACCACCAGCCTTGCCGTGGGCAAGTGGGGACTGTAGTTATAAAAGAGTTTCTATCAGTGTCTCATGGCAGGAAGTGAACGACAAAACAAGCAGGTGCTCCTGCCTGCCCCAACTACCTGTACCCTCCATGCACAGACAGAAAAGCTGTGGACCATGAAGGGTGTTGACCTACCTTCCTTTACACTTGTCCAGGATAGCGAACTTTTGCTTTTGCTCCTGAGCAAATTTCTGACCCACAGTTTCCTCATCAGCAGACCACCATCACAAGCTAAGACTCTTCTTAGTCTTCAGCACAACCATGAAATTTGTTCTGTTACTAATGGCCCACTTCCTGCAAGTGAGAAACAGGCACAGAAGCTGGGGGGTAAGCAGGCTCTTCATCCTTAGACTATGCACCCCCCCACCCCCAGTGATTGAGGCCATATCCTAGCCTTCCCTGGGCTTTACTGAAGTAAAGGTAGATTTGTCCTCAGGCACACCACAGTGCTAGCCCAACTTTTGCTGGAAAGTCTGGGCCATGAACAAGCCAAGTCTGAGGCCCTGTACTCAGCTCCCATGACAGATTACCCTGGGAAGGTCGTGGAGATCCCATGCCCCAAGGGACCCTAGTGAACACAGCTATGGAGAAATTTGATCACCAGTAAGTAGAATCTGGATACTTAACAAGGTGGGCTGTGGCAGTTCCAGAATACAGCTGTGGGGTACTTTTTACAATTCTGGCAACTCTCCAAGCCTCTTTGCTTATGAAGTGGGCATGAGAGGAATGACTGGGAGGGTTGTGGTAAAGCGGGAGAGAATATTCTCAGGAGCGCCTGCCTGTGAGAATGAGTAAATGGCTTCTATCCAGGCCCCCATTCTGAGCATCACTCCCCACTCCCCCAAAACCAACTGCATGTAACTTACCTTTGGATTTCCCAGGTTAACCCGTTGCTTCCTACTTGGTAGTCACCAAGCACAAGTTCACTTGTGGGTCTTTTTTTCCTTAATATTTATGGTCCAAATAAATACAGTAACCATTAATAATAATGACACATTAAGGGTGCCCAGCACCTGCCTGAACCTTCAGATGTATCGATTCAAAGCCACTCAAAAAAGGCAGCACTATTTTACGATTAAGCAGCTTGCTCTAAACAGCTGTAGGCAATCCAGTGAGACTGGAGCCCAGCAGTGCGACCGAGTTTCTTTTGCGCCATCCTCCCACGGGACTGGCGTGGCTTTTCTGCAGCTGTCCTGTCCAACTGGAGCTTAGAGCCCCGGGTTACTCCTAGCCGTGAGTGCTTGGCTCTGCCCCCCAGCATGTCTTCCGCTTGAAGCCCCCACCCCATCCTAATCTGTGTGTCTTGCACAGCCTTCTTTAAGTGCTGCTGCTCTCCTAAGCAGTGTCCCTTCTCTGGGTGACATCACTATGCCCTGATTCATGGTTATCCCATGAGACAGCCAACCTGGTTCAGACCCCCACACTACCACTTTCTGAGTGACCAGTGTCTAGTTCCTCATGTTTAAAAAAGAAGAAAACAGTTCTTCCAGGGCTGCTGGGAGAACAAAGGTACTGATGCCTGGTAGAGCACACGAGGAAACACTTATAAACTTCCTTTCACTTTACTGTGACCTCTTTGATCAAACACCTTCGCTGCAGTGGAGAGGCCGAGCAAGAGCAGACTGTTTCTGTGCAGTGCCAGCAGGTAAGCGTTTGTGGTATCCCGGAAGGGGCCGTTCGTTTAGTTTGCAATTTGAGGGTGTAATCCATGTTGAAGATCAGTCAATGGCAGGAATGTGAAGCAGTTTGTCACACACTGTGCTCACAGTAGAAACAGCAAGAGATTAGGCCAAAATTACTTCAACCATTTAAAAATTGGGTGTAGTGGCACGTGCTTAAAATCTCAGCATGTGGGAGGTGGAGACAGGAAGAGTTTAAGGCCAACCTCAGCCACATAGGGAGTTCAAGGCCAGCTTGGGCTGTGTTCACAAAAACTTCCAAAGTAAAGCACTTAGTGTTAAATAAAACTAAGCAAGTGATTTTGAGGTCAGGCTGGATTTGGGCCCCCAGTTGCCATTTTACTGCAAGCTCAGCTTATGCTTTGCTAGGCCTGACCCTGTTTAGGGTTTCTGGTTTTACTCAACACCAGGACTTGGCCTCCTGCTTGCAGCTTCAAGGTTCGTGAGTTAGACTGATCAGAAACCCAAAGCTTGAGACTTTGTGGTCTGCTATCAATTCATTGATCCAGACAGTGCAATGCCATATCCTCTAGCATGGCTGCTCTGTGGGGACCCATGCAAGGGGGTCCAATGTGCTCATTACCAGGGCTGCCTACCCAATTTACTTTCTACCCTGTGTGTGTGTGTGTGTGTGTGTGTGTGTGTGTGTGTGTGTGCGTGTGTGTCTGTGTGTGTGTGTGTCTGTGTGTGTGTCTGTGTGTGTGTGTGTCTGTGTGTGTGTCTGTGTGTGTGTCTGTGTGTGTGTGTCTGTGTGTGTGTGTGTGTGTGTGTGTGTGTGTGTGTGTGTGTGTGTGTGTGTTTGCTTGCTTTGTTTTTCAAGACAAGATTTCTCTGTGTAGCTTTTGGAGCCTATCCTGGAACTTGCTCTGTAGACCAGGCTCGTCTTAAACTCGCAGAGATCCACCTGCTTCTACCTCCCGAGTGCTGGGATCAGTGGTGTGTACCACCACTGCCCAGTGATTATAAAGTTCTTCTTATTCATCTGAGGAACTCCAGAGGCCAAAATATGATCGCTGCTGTCTACAGTTTTCCTTGCCCCCACCTTATACGACAGCTAGTGTGCCTGCTGTGTGGAGCACTGTGTCCTGCGAGGGAAGCATTTTATCCTAAGGTCCAGAGAAGTGGAGTAAGTGCTCAGGTGAAGGGCCGTCTGACTCTGGAGCCTACAATGTCCTTCTGCTTTCCCTGTTCTGCACCATTTCCTCTTTTACACTGCCCTTTATCCTCTTGGGATGCTCAGGCTCAAACTGACAGGCCATGCTAGACATGCACTCTACAACCAAGTTATGTCCCCAGTCTGTTCATCATGACTACTTCTCCATATAAGACCAAGTTTCTTTGAAAATGGGATGTAAAAATAACTCATATTGAGGGCTGGAGGGATGGTTCTGTGGTTAAGAGCACCGACTGTTCTTCCAAAGGACTTGTGTTTGATTCCAGAACCACAGGGTGGCTCACCACCATCTGTATGTAACTTCAGTTCCTGGGGTGCAGTGCCCTCTTCTGGCCCCCTCAGACACCGGGCACACATGTGATGGACAGATACAAGCCAGCAAAAGACCCATACATAAAAAAATCTTAAATTAAAAACATAACTCATCTCTGTTTTCCCATTGCCTAGAATAGTATCCGACCCTTCACAGCCACTAATCCTCTCAACAGCTGTTCTTTCTGAATGGCTACTATGTGCTAAGAAAAACTTCATTCTTGTCCTGGGGGAGGGGGAGGAGTGTGCATTCTGCATACAGTTATATATGCACAAATAAATGTCTTTCTGAGAGAACACGATGGGTGAGAGGGAACAAGTGTCCTGAGTGTTGTGGCGAAAGCTGACAAAGTGGTGGCATTAGGTAAGGTCCCTAGAGAATACTTAGACTTCACATGTAGGGTGGTGTGGCAAGGGCAGAGGGACTCAGTGGGACAAACTGCCCTCAAGTACAAATACCCAACTGACATCAAAGTGACAAATCCCTTCATGCCACCATGGGAAAAGGAACCTTGTCAGACTACATAGGAGCTTCTGGGAAAAAGTTGCCCAGTCACCAGGCCAAAGAGGGAAGAACCATTTATGGAGCTAGTGTGAGTGAGCACTTCCTGAAGCTACATGACAGGAGGAACACAAGATAAAACATGTAACTGAGCCTCTCAACTCCAACTGCATGTCACTAATAATCCTCACCCAAGAGTCTCCTTGCAAAGCCAGGGCTGGAGCCAGAGAAAAGGCCAAAGTTGGACGCAGGGGAGAGGTGGAAGCCAAGGATGGGTAGACATCCCCACTACATGGGACCCCTTCCCAGGATTCATCCCATCCTACGGTACACACACAATCATTTTTCTCACTAGTAACTGAAACCAGAATGCACTGGTCCACCCCACAGGGTGAGAAGAGTCAACTCCAACACTGAGTCAGGGGCTCCTTTTCTTTGCTTTCTCCCTTTAATGAAATTCCCTCTCCTTAAAGATGAGCCCTTCCTCTCCCTGTATCAGCTCAGACCTGGAAACCAGACCCCTTCCTTTATTCTCTTCTAGATCAGTGTGTGTTCAGATGTGGACACTGACTCAAAGATAACAGGAGGTTTGAGACCTAGTCAGTACAGATACGCCCACTGCTTCTGGTCTTCCATGATTCCTGCCACAGAGAACACATTGCTGGCTAGGCTGATCCCCAGTGTCCCCAGCTGCCCCCTGGTGGCTGGTCACTCTTACTCTCCTTTCCTTCTTTATAGTTCCCCTCCTTTTCGCCTCCATACTGGTTCTACCCTTACCCTCATGGGCTCAATTCCTCCCATTATTTTTAGAATACTCCCCCACCCGGCTTAAAAAATACAAGAAGAATGGTTAGGGATATAACTCAATTGTAGAGTGCTTGCCTAATATGTACAAAGCCTGCATTCAATCCCCAGCACCAGATAAAGCTGGGTGTGGTGCACACACCTGTAACAGCAGCACTTGGAAAGTAGAGGGAGGAGAATCAGAAGTTCAAAGTCATCCTCAGCTATATAGCAAGTCAGAGACTAGCTTTGGCTACATAAGACACTGTCTCCAAACCAAACAGCAGCATAAACCACATACTTGTCAAGAATCTTTAAATTGTTCACCTCCTTTGAATTAAGAATCACACTGTGGAAGCTTTACAACAAAGTTACTCTAGACATCTTATTGTATAAAACTCATGCAAAATGTCATTCAGTTGGCCCATATATGTTCATTTAAAGATGGCTACAAAAACATTTAATACCATGAGAGAAAAATGCTTATATTGAAGGCGGTTATGGAGCAGGAGACATAGCTCAGTGGTTAAGAACACTTGCTGCTCTTGCAGAGAACCTGTGTTGGTGGCTCATAGCCATCTGTAACTACAGTTCCAAGGTATCTGACACCCTCTTCCAACTTCTGCAAGGCGCCAGGCATACATGTGATACACATACATAAATGCAAACAGACAAAACACTCATGCACATAAATAAAATCTAAAACTGATTAAGGAGATGGAGAGATAGCTCGGTGGTTAAATGTGCATAGTGTTTGATTCCTAGCACTTACATCAGGCAGTTCACAACTATCTGTAACTCTAGCTCCAGGGGATGGGACACCTCTGGCCTCTGAGGGCACTTGCACTCATGTGCAAACACACACACACACAATTATTTTTTTTCAAGACAGGGTTTCTCTGTGTAGCTGTGGCTATCCTGGAACTTGCTCTGTAGATCAGGCTGGCCTCTATCTTACAGAGATCCACCAAGCAGCTATAATAAAATAATACTGCTTATATTATAAGGTTTGAACAATGTTAAAAAGATGCATAGAAAAGACTGGAAGGAAATGTAGCTATAGTTGGCTTACTTGCATGCCTCACCCTGTATCAATACAAAGCATTTTCCAGATGTAACATAAGGTCAACCCCTTCTTTCCCACTGGGTGGTTTGATATATACCAAACAGGGGCTTGGGATGTTGGCTTAATAGTAAGAGCACTTGGTGTAAGATGAGGAATAAAGCCTGGGCTTGACTCTGGGTACCTCAAACTACACAGAATTAAAAACCTGTTAGAACTAAGTCTCTGTTATATAAGATTCATTAAAAATGTTTAGAGATATAAAACGATTCACTCTGACTGTTGAGGTGGCATACTGGTTAAGAGCAGCGGCTGCGCTTCCAGAGGACCCAGAGTAAATTTTTAGCCCCCATGTGGTGGCTCACATCTGTCTCTAACTCTAGTTCCAGTGTATTCGATGACCCCTTCTGGCTTCCATGGGCACCAGGCACATGTGGTACATAGACATACATGTAGGTAAAACACCCATACATATATAATCAATCTTTAAAAATCCCAACTTTCATATTCATGTTGAAATGTCTATCTCAAGCTCCTGTTCCCTGGTGACTCATGTGGAGGGTAGATGTAATCTGGATCTAGAATGTCCTTCAAAATCCTGCCTATGTGTTAAAGGCTTGGTCCCCACCTTGGCACTATTAGTTTTGGCAAATCTGAATAAAGCTGCCACAAGCACCCATGTGTAGTTAGGTGGGCGGACATATGCTTTCAACTACTTTGTATAAATACCAAGAAACATGCTTGCTGAATCATATGGTAGGAACATGTCTAGTTTCCCTTTTTTCTCTTGTGTGTGGGTGTGTGTGTATGCGGACGCCAGAGGTTGATGTCAGAACTCTTCCTTGCTTTTCTTCTTTTTTCTTTTCTTTCTTTCTTTCTTTCTTTCTTTCTTTCTTTCTTTCTTTCTTTCTTTCTTTCTTTCTTTCTTTCTTTTTTTAAAGACAGGGCCTCACACTGAACCTGAAGCTCATGGATCTGGCAATTTGGCTACAGTGGCACCCAGGTCAGTGAGCTGCAGTACTGGGATTGCAGGCTTGTGCCATCGTGCTTGCTGGGTTAGGACTGCAAACTCATACTTATGTAACAAACACTTAGCCCACTGAGCCGTCTCAGTCTCTCCTCTTATTTTATTTTTTTGGAGACAGGGTCTCATTTAGCTTAGCTTAGCCTTGAACTCATTTGCAAGTCAAGATGGCCCCAAATTCCAGATCCTCTCTACTTCCCAAGTATTGAGTACAAGTAGGTATATGGCACCACATACAGCTCTGATTTTGTTGTTGTTATTTGAACCAGGGTCTCATTATATAGACAAGGCTGTTTTTTTTTTCTTTAATTCACAGAGATTCCCCTGTCTTTACCTTCTGATTAAAGTTGGGTGCTAGGGATGTAAACCAGGGCCCTTTGAATGTGAGATGACTGATCTGACACTAAGTCACAGCAGTTTGGTATGTGTTTGTTTAGCTTATTTTTAAAATGGGTTTTTTTTTGTTAAGATTTATTATATATACAGTGCTCTGTCTGCATGTATGCCTGAGGGCCAGAAGAGGGCACCAGATCTCATTACAGATGGCTGTGAGTCACCATGTGGTTGCTGGAAATTGAACTCAGGACCTCTGTCTGGGAGAGCAGCGAGTGCTCTTAACTGCTGAACCATCTCTCTAGCCCTACTGTTGTTTTAGCACTTGCCTAAATAAAATAAACTAGGTTTAGTGGTCCTTACTCTAAACCTAGCTCGTAGGAGACTGAGGCAGGAGGATTGCTGTGAGTTCACAACCGGTCTAAGCTGTATAGATCCTGTCTCAACAAACACAAAATTTAAAAAATTAGTATTGCAAATAGTTTAGGTTAGTTGTGCTGGCACACCTGTAATCCGGCTTTCAGGAGGATGAGGGAAGAGAATTCAAAGTTCTGTGACAGGGACTGGAGAGATGGCTCAGTGGTTAAGGGCTTTGTAGCTCTTACAGAGGATCCAGGTTGAGTTCCCAACACCCACAAGTTAACAACCATCAGTAACTCCAGTTCCAGGGGAATCTCTGACTCCCTCTTCTGACCTCTGTGGGCACCAGGCATAGGAATGGAATATATACCAACATGTTGACAAAGCACTCACACACATAAAATAAACACAAACAACAACAACAACAAAACTAGGGCCAGGCATGGAGGCACACACCTTTAATACTAGCCCTCAAGAGATAGAGGCCGGTGGATCTCTGTGAGTCAGTGCTATAATAGTGAGACTCTGGCTCCAAAATAAATACACCTAAAACAAATTTTGTTTTAGTTTTGGTTTTTTTTTTTTTTTTTTTTTTTTTGAGACATGGTTTCTCTATGTGGCCTTGGCTGTCCTGGAACTCACTACGTAGACCAGGATGGCCTCTAACACCTGTCTCTTCCTCTTGCATGCTGGGGTTAAAGACATGTGTCACTATGGCCCAGTAAAAAACATGTTTTGTTTTGTTTGTTTGTTTTTAAGAAAAAGTTTCAGAACAGCCTAGATTACATAGTGAGATGGTCCTTTTTTTTTTTTTTTTTTTTTTTTTTTACGTTCTAAGCCAGGTGTTGACGCACACCTTTAATTCCAATACTTGTGAGGCAGAGGCAGGCAGATCTTTGTGACTTCCAGGACAGCAAGGGCTACACTGAGAAACCCTGTCTCAAAAAACACTTCAGTGTATATTTGGCATAACAGTCCTTAGTCAGCTGTGTCTCGTTATTTCCTTTCAGGGTGTTGGCTCATCCTCTCACTCTCGTGACATTGTATTTTCCAGAGCATACATTTTTGTGGTTTTCATTAAGTCCATCTTATTAACGGTTTCTTTCATGCATCATGCCCTTGGCATTCTCTCCCTTGCCTTTCAATTTGTCTAGGTATGCAAACTGGGCTGGAATTGAACTTAGGAAGTGATTCTTGCCTCAGCTTCCCGAGTACTGCGATTGACCACCATGGCATGGTGTTGTCTCTACAAGTAATCAATACACCCCAAGTCATTTACACTTTAAAAAAAATTGTGTGTGTGTGTGTGTGTGTGTCACAGCACGGATGTGGATGTTAGAGGACTATTACTGGAATTGGTTCTCTCCTTCTACCATGTAGGACCCAGATAGTGAACTCAGATTGTCAGTCTTTTCAAAAATTGCCTGTATTTGCTGAACCATCTCACTGGCTCTTCATCTAGACACCACTCTTCCATGGAGTTTCAAGTTTAGTTTTATACTTTACATTTTATTCTATGATGAGTTAATTTTTGTTAAGTGTGTAATGTATGTGTCTATTTTCTCATATAGTTGTGTAGTTGCTCTGGCACCACTGCTTAGAAAAACTATCTTGTCTTCACTGTATTGTCTTTGTTCTTTTGTCAGAGATCAATTTCTCCACTTGGAAACAGTGGCAACATACCTGTAGTCCCAGCAACTTGGAAGGACTAAGGCTGACTCAGATCAGTTGAGCTCAGGAGTTCAAGACTGATCTGGGCAACATGGTGAGGCTACCTTAAAAGGCTAGTTTACACTATTTATGGGTCTATTTGTGGATCCTATTCCTGCACCGATCTATTTATTACATGAAGTATCTGTCTGTCCTCTCACCAGTAAGAGGTTGTCTCACTTGTTTAAGGTTTTTGTTCTGCCACTTATTATTTATGTGCACACATGTGGCTTGGGTGTAGAAGTCAGAGGACAACTTTTAGCTGGTTGTTGGTTGTCTCTTTCCAGTATGTGGGCCCCAGGCATAGAGCTCAGGTCATGCTATTACCTGTCTAGACATCCTGCTGCCCCAACTTTCAGTCTGGAGACCAGAGAATGTCAGTTCTCCACATGTACTCCCTTTCTTCAATGCTCCTTGACTATTTGGAGTCTTTTTTCTCCCTCCATGTAAACTTTTTTTTTTTTTTTTTAGTTTTTCGAGACAAGGTTTCTTTGTGGCTTTGGAGGCTGTCCTGGAACTCACTCTATAGACCAGGCTGGCCTCGAACTCACAGAGATCCGCCTGCCTCTGCCTCCCGAGTGCTGGGATTAAAGGCGTGCGCCACCAACGCCCAGCCCCTCCATGTAAACTTAAGGGTCAGTTTGTCTATATCCACAAAATAACTTGGGGGACTTTGGAACTTTCTGAATTGATAAGTCAGGTTGGGAAGGACTCATATCTTCACAACATTGTGTCTTCTTATTCACAAACATGCAATGTCTCCTCTTTAGTTCTCTGATTATGTCCTTCAGAGTTTGATAGGCATTTTGTTAAATCTGTGCCTTATGTTTCATTTTCTACTTGTCCACTGCTGGTGTATAGGGAAGCAACTGAGTTTTAACTTTATACCTTGCAGCTTTTTCTACAATGGCTTATCGATAACAGTTTTCCTGTGAGTTCTGTGGATTTGCTTTTATTTCTTTTGTTATACTGCATTTACTGTGACTTCCCAAACAGTGCAAAAAGGAGCAGAAGGAGAGCAAATCGTCACCTTGTTCCTTACTTTACTGGAGAGAAAACTCATAATTTAACTATAATGTTAAAAGTGTTTCTCAGATATTCTCTATCCCATTGAAGTTCCTGTCTATTCTAGTTTACAACTATGGAGTCATAAAATGGGTATCAATTAAAAATCTTTATTACATTTGTATGGTGTGTACATCACGGTGCATGTGTGGATGTCAGAGGACAGCTTGCAGGTAGGATTGACTCCTTCCCTCCACGTGTGTGTCCTGGAGTTGAACTCAGGTCATTAGATCTGTCAGGAGGTGCCTTTCCCATGAACATCCTTTCAGCTGACTCGAATATTTATCTCTTTTTTTAAGTTTAAAACAACTTTCAAATTTTTACATATAAAAGTGTTTTTGTATGCATGTGTTCCATGTACAAGCTTGGGTCCTGCAGAGACCAGAAGGTACTGGATCCCCTAAGACTGGAGTTACAGATGATTGTGAGCTGCCATGTGGGTGCTGGGAAGTGAATCTAGGTCCTCTCCAAAAGCAGTCAGTGCTCTTAGCCATTGAGCCATCTCACCAGCCCTCAAATGTTTATTAGTAATTGTCATCTCACGGATTAAGCCCAATGGCAAAGTTATAACCCAGGGTTCTTCTGCATTAAAACAACCCCTTTTTTGTACATCAAAGAAATTCTTGTTTACTCTTGTGTCCTGAAGACTCAAGTCTATCTCATTTCTGTTTTATTAATTTGATGCTGGCTGCTAACACCTTCCACATTTTAAATTTTATTTTTTGTGTGTATGTGGGATCAATTCTCTCCTTTCACCATATGGGTTTGGTGTCAAACTCATGTCATTAGCCTTATTGGCAGGAAACATTACCTGCTAAGCCATCCACTGATCCCCAAAGCCTATTGTCTTTGATCCACTTTAAATGGAGTCATTCTGGTGCTCTGGATCGGGAATGGAGAGGAGTGGTTCTACCCTTAGTATCTTATCACATGGGCTGGATTGTGCAGAGCTGAATCCTGCTTTAGCTCACTTTCTGGGGAGTTGTATTTTGTGGAAAGACAAGCAAGTGGCTGTGAACAACTGAGAAACGGGACCTGGGCTGTGGCAGGTGTTGAGATTTATGCTTTTTACTTAGGACTGAAGGAGGTGGTCCCAGCAGAACCCCACCAGGAGTTTCAGAGTAGGTAATGGTTTTCAGGATTGAGGGCTAGGATCGTGCATGCAGCACAAGACTGTCAACTCTGAGGACACTCCACTGTCATTCCCCATCACGCTCAGCATTCACAGCAGCCCCAAACAAAACTCTGTACCAACTCGGCTGCCTACAGTGACTGTGTCTGACCTCAGGCAAAGAGGGAGCCTATCTCTGCTCTCAGTGTAGAGTCGGTCTTCACAAATACTGACTCAGTGGTGGACTCACAGTACTGCAGACCAGGGCACCCTAGCCTGTTAGCTGGCATGAGCCACCTTCCCTGACCCTTACACAGAAAGCCACACTTCCAGGACTCTTTTCCGCAAGCTGTTCTCTTCCTCCTCCAGCCTGTCTGAACTGGCTAGGGTGTTTTGCCATAGTGTTCTATTTTCTCTTCCCAGAATTTGCCTCTGGCTTTGTCCTCTGTCATCAGGAGTGCTTGCATTCATCTGTTCAGAAGAGACCAGAAAGGGGAGCCAGGTGGAAAAAATGAGGTTCTTCAGTTAGACAAAACACATTGGCTATAATGTAGCTCCATGGAAGAGTGCTGGCCTCATTTGCGAGGCCCTGGGTTCAATCATCACCACCACCACCCCAAACCCTCACACTACCCAGTACATTTTAAGTGGCAGTTCTGAGGTTCAGGAGAGTGAAAAGCCATATGAACATTGTATAGTAACTTCCTCGGAGTTAAAACGTTGCATCTTGGAAGAAACTGTTAAGATGCTGTATGTTCTGGGTGGTGGTAATGATGAATATTCCATCTTGAAAGCAAACTCATTAACACTCAGGAAGTTAGTTCAAATGTTTCAGCAAGTCCTTGAAACTGACCAGATTCACCAGTCCTCTTTGTCCTCAAGATATATGAGAGACATCTCATCCAGACCAGCTACCTGAGAGAGGGTCAGAAACAGCTGAGATGCCTGAAACAGTCTGTCCAACTGCCTGCTGTGCAGTGAGCTCCAGAGTTCCAGCTGTACTGATATGGGGTGGGTTTTGATGAGACAATAAGCTCACTAGTTTACAGGACTGTAGCTGTATCCTGTTGGCCTGGTGCTGCAGGGATAGCAACTTGTCATAAGCATCAGTTGAATGGCGACTGGCCTAGCTCCAGAGAGCAAACACCTAG
Organism: Mesocricetus auratus; assembly: GCF_017639785.1. Lineage (NCBI taxonomy): Eukaryota > Metazoa > Chordata > Mammalia > Rodentia > Cricetidae > Mesocricetus > Mesocricetus auratus. Next base: position 12,801,962 of record NW_024429190.1, on the reverse strand, counting down.
CCTAATCCATTCTTTGACTGACCAGATACCTTTTATCCCCCTATGTGAACTTTGTATGGAACTTTTCGAAGAAGACAAAGGCCTATGCAAAACTTGGTTCAGGAAACCTGGAAATTTGTGGTACCTATGAATCAAGACTCTGTACATGATATTGTCTTTTTGGAAGCCTCATTCAAGTTGTTCTGAGCATATGGTAATCAACTGACTAAAGTGTAAATATAGAGAAAAATAAAAATGCTGTGGGCATAGAGAATGTACTTCAGTTCCACAAAGCTGAGGTCTCCTGCAGAGGCAACAGCTAAATTCATTCTTACAGTGTCTCTGGGTTTTCTTTCAACATACCCGTGTGACCCCACACCCAAGCAGAGACATCCACAACTCTGGACTCTGGTGGTACCTTTACTTTGCTCTGTCACCAGTTCACAATCAGGGATGAGTAAATGTTTGTCCACATCTCCCTCTGAATAGCTGCACAATTTATCAGCATTTACTAAGGGGTTGGGAAAGTAGTTCAACTGATAGAACGCTTGTTAGGAAGCATGAGGCTGAGGCCCTGTTCAATCCCCAGAACAATAAACTGTTCCAATCCTGAACCTCTGTGCTGTAGTGAAAACATGGAAGATCTGGTAAGCAAAGTGGGACAAAGTGGTGTGTAGTAGGTTCATGTGACTCAGATGGGACAGACAAAGAAAGTAATGAGGCCTGAAGAAATGGCTTGAAGGATAAAGCACTTGCTGTTCTTTCAGAAGACCTGAATTTGGTTTCCAGCACCCATGTCAGCTGGCTTATAAGCAGCTGTAACTCTGGTTATAGGGAATTCCATACCAGCTTATGGCCTCCACAGGTACCTGCATGCGTGTGGCATACATAAACTCAGGCATGTATACATACACACACACACACAGGTACACGCACGAACATGCAGGCACACATACAGAAAGGCACACGTGCACCCCCAGACACACAGAAGAGAATGTTAGGTATGATAAAACTTCCAAAAGCAATAAAGATAAGCACACTTTCAGTACCCAAAGGAAATAGCATCAAGAATAAGCAGAAGACAAGAACTTGATGAAAATGGTGACCTCTGCTTCCGAGTAACCCGGTGAAGAGAAGGGATGAGTAGAGGCACAGATGGACCCCACCTGGCCCTGCATCTGTGGTCTCACAAGATGACTGACAGGTACCTGGCAGTTCACAAGATAACTGACAGGTACCTGGCAGTTCAGTGTACTAATCTCTTCATTTTTTATTTTTTTATTTTTTTTAATTTTTAATTTACGAGACAGGGTTTCTCTGTTTTGGAGGCTGTCGGTCCAGCCTGGCCTCGAACTCACAGAGATCCACTTGCCTCTGCCTCCCGAGTGCTGGGATTAAAGGCATGCGCCACCAACGCCTGGCTAATCTCTTCATTTTTATGTTTGTTTGTTTTTTTAAAAAATATGGGATGCTTCATGAATTTGCTTGTCTTCCTTGGTCTGGGGCCATACTAATCTTTGTATCATTCCAATTTTTTTAGTAGAGACAGGTGGATCTCTGTGAGTTTGAGACCAGCCTGGTCTACAGAGCAAGTTCCAGGACAGCCTTCAAAACAATATAGAGAAACTCTGTCTCAGAAAAACAAAACAAAACAAAAACAAAAACAAAAACAAAACCTCCTGCTAGGTGGTGGTGGTACATACCTTTAATCCCAGCACTAGAGGCAGAAGACAGCCTGGTCTACTGAGTGAGTTCCAGGACAGCCAGGGTTACACAGAGAAACCCTGTCTTGAAAAGCAAAAAACGCCAGGTGGTGGTGGCTCACGCCTTTAATCCCAGCACTTGGGAGGCAGAGGCAGGCGGATCTCTGTGAGTTCGAGGCTGGGCTGGACCTACAGCCTCCAAAACAATAAAGAAGAAATAAGAAATAAGAAATAAGAAAAGAAGAAGAAGAAGAAGAAGAAGAAGAAGAAGAAGAAGAAGAAGAAGAAGGAAAGAGACAAACAAAAAACCCACCACCAACAAAAATAAACAAAAAAATCCAACAACAAAAAACACAACACAGACTCCCGTTATCTATCAAATACAACCTGGACTGTTCAGAGGTCACTGAACTCTGACATCTTCTGGTTTCACAGGTCTCTACTAGCACCTATGGTCCTAACCTTTAGAAAGTAGCACCAGGTACAGGAATAACCACTGCCTCTCCTGACTTGTACTGTCTGTGAGGCAGGACTGGGTCTGTCTCATCTTCAGATGCCAGGCCCAGGGTCAACAATTCATTCAGGACTCAATAAAAATCTGTGGAATGAGTATCCAATACATTGTGATTCTTTAAAAGAACTGTATATGAAGTGTGATATTGGGTCATGACTCATGGTTGCCTAGAAATATTCACTGAGCTATCACACTAACCCAGTTAGGAAGTTACATTGAGAGAAAGGGGAAGAGGAAGGGAGGCAAGCATGGGAGACATGGAAAAATTATAATCTTGAGTATGTACTCTTGGAAGTTATATAATGAAGCCAGGGCTTGAGAGATGGCTCAGCAGTTAAGAGTACTCGCTGTTCTTGTAAGGGACCCAGGTTCCGTTAAGAACACCCAAGTGAAGACTAACAGCTGTCCTTGGCTCTTGTTCCAGGAGTCTGGTATCCTCTTCTGGCCTCCGTGGACACCAGGCATGTAAACAGTGCATAGACATACATGTAAGGCAAAACACTCATATCAAATACAATAAATAGGCTGGGCTGTGGTGGTGCATGCCTTTGATCCCAGCACTTGGGGAGGCAGAGGTAAGTAGGTGGATGCTGAGTTCACGGCCAGCCTACAGAGAAAGTTCCAGGACAGCCAGGGACTACACAGAGAAACCCTGTCTCACAACAACAACAACAACAAACCCAAGTAAGTAAATAAATAAATAACATAAATAAACTAAGTATAAAGCTAAGCATGGTAGCACATGCCTTTAATCCCAGCTTTTAGGAGGCTGTGGCTGGCAGATTCCTATGAGTTCAAGGCCAACTTGATCTACATAGTAACCTCCAAGTCAAGAGAGGGTACATAGTGAGACCCTGTTTCAAAACAAAATAAATTCAAACAATATAAACCAAACAATGAAAATTAAAAGAAAGAAAAATTAGCCCAGTGCTTACATAGCATGTGTGCATGGACCCTCTTTCAATCCCCAGCACTGAAAAAAACAAACAAACAAACCATTATTATTCATCCAAGACAAGAACTATTAGGGCTGGGGAGATGGCTCTATCAGTAAAGGTCTTGCCTTGAAAGCATGGTGACCTGACTTTGATCCCCGGAACCCAAGTAAAAAAGGCTGGGTGTACCATTATACTGCTTAGGGGTGCAGTGCTCGTGAGGCAGAGACAAGTGGATCCAGTCCAGCCTAAACTGACGAGAGGTCCTGTCTCATAAAACCAAAGTAGAAGTGGCTTCTTCATGTGGCAACAGTAGCACACAAGAGATAAATCTGAAACCACGTCTGTTCAAGCTTCAGTCATCACTTAATCTTCATGTAATCTTTTTTAAAAACATCAATCTTTTTTTCTTTCTTTTGGGGAGTCCTACTTGGTAAAGCTGACTCACCAGACATTATTGGGGAGCCCTATTTAGCAGAGCCACGGGGTTATTGACTGGATGGCTGGTTGTTCTGTAACTTTCTCTGGTGTCACTGCTCTGCCTCCCTAATAAGAACAGCTGTGGGTTCTTTCCACAGCCCTTTGGAGGTGTGTTTTACACTTATTGGACACACATAGCTGTGGATGGTCAGAATGATGGTTTATGCTTAGGCTGTATAAGTTTGATGAACAGAAATAATACGAGGATTACTCAGACTGACATAGGATTCTGAGTCACAAAGACAGCCTTTTACACAGACAAGCTAACTTTAGACTTCAAAGCAGATTCAAAGCAAGCTGGTTGCTCCTAGAGCTAAATACACAAGGTCATTTTTCCCAGGTATTGTTTTCCTGATTCAAGGCCAGAGCTTGAAGCAACTTTAGTCTGCATGTCCTCACTACCACTCAACTTTCAGCTAATTAATTGTTATTGTTAAGTCTTGATTTCCAATGTCATTTTCTGTCTGGGAACCCTCACCAAGAAATATGTGCATGGGTCAATGTAACATTCCTAGCCTGAGAGAAACTATGTGACTTAACACGTGTTATGAGTATGGGTCAGGCCCTGATAAATGAAACATATAATTGTCCAGAGTTTTGGCTATGAGAGAGCAGGAAGCAGAGAGCAGAGGCAGCAGCGGTGATGCAAAAAGAAACAGATAGCAAAAGATAGTAGCAGAGAGAGAGAGAGAGAGAGAGAGAGAGAGGAGGAAGAAGAAGAAGAAGAAGAAGAAGAAGAAGAAGAAGAAGAAGAAGAAGAAGAAGAAGAAGAAGAAGAAGAAGAAAAGGATGTAGCTAATTAGGGAGAAGCTGCTGAATAGAGTTTTGGAAGGAGAGATCCAGGGCTAATTACAAAACTGTAAAACAGCAAGAGAGGTGTCACAGAGAGAAATTTTTTTCAAGATAAAATAAAGATAAAGTTACCATCAGAAAGCATCTGTGTTTCTTTTTTTTTTCCTCTCAGAAGTAAAGTCTAGCCCTTGCTGCCTTCATGGATTTTATTCACCCTGGTGCTGATTGGTGGCTGGACCCACCAAGTCAGCAACAGGTGGGGATGAAGGCTGTTTTTATTAGCACTGAGGTCACTAGGTGTAACATAAATAATAAAAACCCAAAGACAGATATCAGTGTTCAAGCTGAAGATAAGAAAAGCAAAGCAGCCAGGCCAGTAGGTCTCACCTTTATGTCAGACTGAAATGGGTGATCCTGTCTCCACGAATCCTCAGAGTGCAATGCTCTCCCCGTCTGTTACACAAAACCCTTGCTTCTTCCTTTGATACCTCCCTAGTTCTTGGATTAAGAGCGTGAGCTCTGTTATTCTTTTTGGCTGATGCACTTTTGTGTAACCCAGGGTGGTCTTAGACTCACACAGAGCCATCTGTTTCTGTCTCCTGAGTCCTAGGATTAAAGGTGTCTATCACCACTGCCTGGCCCCTGTGGCTAGCTAGTATGGCTGCTTGACTCTATTGATGTGGATAGCTTTGCATTTTGACCTCCAGTGGTTTATTAAATCATAAACAATATATCACCACAACTGGGTACCTTCAACAGGGCCTAGATTGTCTGAGAGCACCCCTGTAAACACAGGGGAGACTAGATATGGAAACAGCTGGCCGCCTGAGAGAGATTCAAAAGACAAGTTTTCTCAATCAGTAATGGATCTCAGGCGGAGGTGTTCATGTGCGTATTCCAGAACTTGGAAATGCAAGACAGGAAGTTTATTGCAAGTTCTAGGCTATCCTGGTCTATTTCCAAACAAAAAGCTAGGCATGGTGGCACATGCCTGTAATCTCAGCATTGAGGGATGGAGGGAGGAGGTTCAGGAATTCATCATCAGCTATACAGTACCGTTTGTGTCTAGCATGGCTACAAAAGATACTGTTTCAAAAAACAACAACACAAAAACCTTACAAGTGAGGCAGTGGTGGCCCAAGGCTTTAATCCCACCACTTGTGAGGCAGAGGCAGGCAGATTTCTGAGTTGGAGACCATCCTGGTCTACATAGTGAGTTCTAGGACAGTCAGGGCTACACAGAGAAACCACTCCCCAAACAAACAAAGAAACAAACAAACAGAAAAACCCAACCCAATACACATAAAAAATCTCTACAAACAAAAAAGGAGGGAGAAAAAAACGTTGCAATTTACTACAAAACATAGGGCACAGTCACTGCCACTCCTGAGCTTTTCTTATCAGGCCCTCTGTCCACATCTGGCAAGAACTGTTGTCTGATTGAAACAAAGGGAGCAGTTCAGGTTTCTGTGAGGTTGATCCAAAGCAGCAGCTAGCACTCTCTGACACCCGGGGGAGGCGATAGCTAAGGAGTTTGTGTACAGACCGCCTAACATGGGACTAGGCTTTCTCATATACTAAAAAACAAAAGATGAAGTAATAAGTCAACCATAGAAGTTAGGCAGTAGGACAAACACTCTTGACTACTTGAAATGGCAACAATGCTCTTTGAGTTAATGAGCTCACAAAAGTGAAAAGGAGAACACACAATACTGATCACTGTATACAATGTGCTAAAATCACAAGCATATTTGGAATAATAAAAGTGAGCCAGATACAGCGGCATGCACCTATAAATCCAGCTATTTTGGAAGCTGAGGCAGGAGGATCCCTTGAAGCCTAGGATTGGAAGTTTGAGGCCAGCCTGAGTGACACAGTGAGAGTCATTAAAAAAAAAAGGTAAGTGTTAATAAGGAAGAACATTTATAAAGTTACATAAAATTGTATGGTACTGTGATAGAGGAGGTGTGTACCTCAATGAGTAAAACTAGGAGTCCAAAAATAAATAGATCTGTGAACTACTAGTTTTCTACAAGTAGTAAGATCACTTAAAACAGCACTGAGATACAGGAAGATTTAAAATTTTTGTACACAAAAGGACTATCAAGAAAGTGAAAAAGGCCTCCAAAGCCACAGAGAAATCCTGCCTCGAAAAAGAACCAAAAAAACAAAAAAAAACAAAAGTGAAAAAGAAGGTGCTGGAGATTAACAATAGAGTGCTTACTCAGTGTGTAAGAGGACCCAAATGAAGAGGTGGGGCAGGGAAACACCGCAGGTAGGCTTTAGTCTCTAGAATTCCAGGGAGTCTCAGACCCCAGGATTAGAGCTGTAAGGCTGCCACAGCCAAGGACTAAGGAAGCCATGCCTGAAGCCTGTGTGAGGACCATCACAAGAGGTTGCCACTTCCTGCTGCCAAACACTAAGGGAAATTAGAGCTGTTGAATTGCGAAAGAGGAAGATACCCAATGTCCTCCCCAGGCCTCCTGCTGGGACTCTAACTCAGGTCCTCAAGTTTGCAAGATTCTTATCCACTGGGTCACCTTGCCAGTTTCTTTCCCTTGCTGCCCCTCTCTTTTTTATTTTTGGATAGCATCTCATTATGTAGCCCAAGGCAGCCTCAAACCCAGGGATTCTCTTGCCCCAGACTTAATGCTGCAATTACAGGCATTTGCTACTGTGCCTGGATTCCAGTAGTTTCCTATATGTAAACAGGTCCTATGTTTGTCCCTCCTCATGGGCCTGTTCAGTTTGGACCCTTCCAGATGCTTTTGGTTGTACTTTCCCACATATCTAAAATAAAACCTTCTCCCCAATCATAACTAGGAGTGGCCGTGTCCTCATTTTCATTCAATCTTCTGGGCTACCTTGCTGTTATCCCAAATTATTGTTGATACAGGTTCTCTCTCTGCATCACTCCAGCTGTCTTGGAACTCACTATGTAGACCAGGCTGGCCTTGAATTCACAGAGATCCGCCTGCCTCTGCCTCCCAAATGCTGAGTTTAAAGGTGTGCATTACCTCCAATTCAGCTGTACCTATGTTTTTAACAGTATCACAATTAGTAAAACACAGAATCTTTTCAAAGTTGATGCTCATAAAAATATTTGATATATTTCTATGTAAGTGCTATGCTCATGCTAGGATTCAGCAAATTTTGTTTTGTATTACTTTATGTGTATAGATGTTTTTCTGCATGTGTCTACATACTATGTGCGTTCCTGGTGCAAGAGAGGCCAGAAGAGGGTTTTGGATTTCACAGGACTAGTTACAAAGCAGTCACTGCTCTTAACTCATAAGCCATTTCTCCAGCTAGCAAGTATTAAACAGACCTCTAGTTTACTAAGATTGGAAATTTTAGCTCTTTTTCCAAGAATAGCGTAACTATTACTAAATTTATTTGTCTTAAATACTTAGGTGGTAGAGAGATGGCTCAGCAGTTATGAATATGTACTGCTCTTGTAGAGGAACTGAGTTCGGTCCCTAGCATTATATCATGAGCTCATGATCACCTGTAACTCTAGCTCCAGAGGATCTGACATCTTCTGGAGCTGTACTCCTTCCCCCCAAACACACAAACACATAACTTAAAAATAATAAAATCTAGCTGGGCAGTGGTGGCATACACCTTAAATCCCAGCACTCGGAAGGCAGAGGCAAGTGAATCCCCAGGAGTTCGAGGCCAACCTTGACTACAGAGTGAGTTCCTGGAAAGTCTCCAAGGCTACTCAGAGAAACCCTATCTCAAATAAAATCTAAATATCTACAGTCTATATTTACCAACTATCTCATGTTGAACAGCTAAGTTTACAGTCTCTGGTCTCCTCCCTATGACCCTGAAGAGTATGTTTTCATAAATAGGAAAGCTATATGATTTTTTTCTTCGTTTCTTCCCTCCTTACTTTCTTTTCTTTCTTACTTTTTTTTTTTTGGTTTGTTTTTTTCAAGACAGAGTTTTTCTGTGTAGCCTTGGCTGTCCTGGAACTCATTCTGTAGACCAGGCTGACCTCAAACTCAGAGATGTGCCTGCCTCTGCCTTTGAGTGCTGGAATTAAAGAATCAGGCAAAAGCTGTATTTTATGAATCTGGCTCAAAACCAAACCCCACTTTTATTCAGGAAATTACTGGTCTCTTTATTTCTCAAGATCAGTGATGTAATGATTCCAAATTCTGTGTCTTCTCAATTCCACTGTGGGATGTTCTATTTCTGAAAGTAACTTGTGATCAACAAGACTTCTTAGCTGTTTTATTACTTCCCCTTTAAAAGTTCTGTTCTACAAAGGCTGCCTATACTCCATTTCCTTACACAGTACTCTTCTCCTTCATTTTAAACATTAATGAAAGGTCTGGGGTGGAGGCTGAAGAGGAAGCTCAGTACGAACAGTTTGCTGCTCTTCTAGGGGACAGAGTTCTGGCAGTGCCACAACGTGTTGTTGTATCTTAATTTTTCTTTTTCAAAAATTGCTGGTGTGGGGACATACACCTTTAACCCCAGCACTTGGGAGTCAGAGGCAAGCAGATCTCTGTGAGTTCAAAGCCAGCCTGGTCAACATGTGTTCCAGGACAGCCAGAGCTATATACAAAGATCCTGTCTCAAAACCAAACACATACCCCCAAATGCTGTCCTCCCTAACTGACACATTTTGTATGACTGTATTCAGTGCTGTGTCTTAAAGACAGCACCGTCTAGAAAACATATGAGAGACTACAATTTTTTCAGCTTAGTCATCTTTTTTCTCCCCATACTAATTTATTACCACAATTTAGTTTTATTTCCTCAATAATAAAAGATTTGTAGGTAGGTGTGGTGGCACATGCCTGTCATCCAATAGTTGAGAGGTGGAAACAGGAGGATCAGTTGTTCAAGGTCAGCCTGAGACCCTGTCTATAAATATGCAACATAAAGGGTTTCTGGGTCCTTTAGATGAACATCCTAATAGGTCTGATGCCTAGCTTAAGGAAACCAGGCTTAGTTCACAGACACATCTGTCATCATGACTGATCTTTTTCCCATCATGCACATTTGAATTTTTCTTCATGTGGTGGTGCATTAAGGCTATTTTATGTCCTGTTATTCCAGATTTCCAATTCCTTCAGAAAATATTACTGCCATAATACTATGATATCATACTAGTCAAATATTTTAGATTGTTTGTCCTTTGAAGACAACAGTAAATTTTTATCAAACACCTCCAAGAACAGACTCCTGGTTTTGTATTGTATGAGTGCCAACCTAGAGACAAAACCATGTTATAATGTCAAGAAGTAGCCTCCAGAACACTTCCCAAGAAGTGCTGCCAGTTCATTCTGATGACCAAATGTACCAGTGGAGCTGCAATAAGAAAGGCATAAGGCTTTTTTTAAAGTTTTTTTTTTTCAGCAAAATCAGGCCAAGGTGTCAGTGAAGCTCTTTAGAGTGAGATAGATAGGATGACTCCAGCTAGTCCATTCACATGGTGTGCTATCAAAATTGCCCTTGAGATTGTGATAAAAATATTTTGGAATATGCAAAATGTACAGGTTATGCTAGGCATAGTGGTGTACTCCTTTGGGAGGCAGAGGCAAGTTCTCTCAGTTCAAAGCCAGCCTGGCCTACAGAGTGAGTTCCAGGGCAGCCAGGGCTACACAGAGAAACCCTGTCTCAGAAAATAAAACAAAAAACCAAGTGTAGGCGAAAGTTTTGTGAAGCTTGTTAAGGAAATAATATTTTAGCCAAAAGATACAAACCCCAAGGCTGTTTTTTTGAAAAATAAGGACTTCCATTTTATGTATACTTAATACATAGTTTTGTTTTGTTTTTTTTCAGTCTTGGGGATGGAACCCAGGGTCCTATGCAGGCTAGGTAATCACTCTGCCACTGAGTTACATACCTGGTCCCACATTGTTATGGTCTTTTTAATAAAATTTTTATTTATTATGTATATAATGTTCTGCCTGCACTCCAGAAGAGGGCACAAGATCTCATTATGGATGGTTGTGAGCCACCATGTGGTTGCTGGGAATTGAACTCAGGACCTCTGGAAGAGCAACCAGTGCTCTTAACCTCTGAGCCATCTCTCTAGTCCTATTGCGTGGTTTTTAAGATTCGTTTTTAATTATGGTGTGTGTGTGTCTAAGAAGTATGTGCATGTGAGTCCTGGTGCCTATGGAAGATTGAAGAGGGTGACAGATCTCCTGGGGTTTCTGATGGTGAAATATTGGCATCTACACATGGGCATGGCAGACAGACACTCTGAGAAGGATGCAGGTGCTGACTGACATGTACCAGCCTGTCTCTATACTGGTTCAAGGGAAAAAAATAGCCCTGCTCTGGTTCAGTAAGAAACCCTGTTTCAGGGCAGTGAGACACTGGACATCCTGCTCTGGCTTCCATATCTACACATGGGCACATGCCACATACTCATGAGATACCACCCCCACACACATGCAAATTATTTTTGGGGGCATTTATCTGTCTGAGTGTTTTGTCAACATGTATGATGTGCACCAGCTGAATGTCTGGTACCTATGGAGGTCAGAAGAGGGCACTGGATCCTCTTGAACTGGATACAGTTGGCTTTGAGCTAAGTGCTGGTAACTAAACCTGGGACTTCTGCAAGAACAAGTGATCCTAACTACTGAGTCATCTCTCAGCCCCGGCGTGTTTTTTAAAAGCACCTCAGGTGAGTTGGAGAGGTGGTTCAGAGGTCAGGAGTACTGGCTGCTCTTCCAGAGGACCTCAATTAAGTTCTCAGTGCCCATATCAGCCACAAGCCATGGTCCCCAACTGCCTGTGACCTCTGTTCTAGAGGGCCTGGAGCTTTCCTGTGGACACAGATACACACACAAAAATAAACCTCTTTCTTTTAAGGTATCTCAGAGTCCAATCACTTCTAATTAGAATCAGCTTTCTACTATGATAAAGTCTATAAAGCACATTTAGTAGTGTTATTTTCCCCTCCCTACATTATTGTGGTAAGATCAAAACAGAGTCTCCCATTTCTATTCTGGGATTTGCCTGAGTCACAAGGTAGTCTTGGCAAATCACTCTGCTTCATCTCTCAGTTTACTGAGGCTGCTTGGGACCTTCAACTGCCAGGCAGATAGAAAAAGAGCCCTTTTCCTTACTCCACGTGCCCCAAGTTACATGGATGTGGTTTAATGATAGGTATAAGTTACTGAAACTGAGTTTCCCACAGACTGGTGTGTGTGTGTGTGTGTGTGTGTGTGTGTGTGTGTGTTCTCCTTCAGGGCTGGCAGACTTTATAGTATAGCTAGCAAATCCAATGTTTTCATAACATGTATTCTCAACTAAAGCTACCCTTTCTGCATTCCTACTATACATAGACACCCCAAACCTCAAATGTGAGTAAAGGAATGTGACTGACTTGACCCTGGTAGTTTAAATGTATACATCGGGGTACAGAGTTGCCTATTTGTGCTGCCTTTGTGATCTTAAATGCCTCCTGCTTTTGTGTCAGTATCATCTCTTACTACTGGGCTGTGCCTTAGCACTGCTAATCCACCCCACTCCCCGATGCCTTCTGACACAATGACTATGCTCACAGACGGAAAAAGGAGAAAAGCTCTGGGGACGCGGTCGTGCAGGTCTCAAACGGATCTGCTGTTAAGCAAAGCCTGAACCTTTCTGCCATTCTTGACTTGGCTGGGTTCCTGGCTTGGCTCGGGGTTAGTGATCTGGTATGGTCTAGGAGGCTTAGGACCCAGGGGGCGCCTTTCAGCTGAAAAACACCTCGGCTGCAGCAAGCTAGCTGGGAAGCTGCCGGTTCTAAAGAGAGGCTGTTTACCAGAAGAGCAATAACAAGGGCCGGTCTGACTGCAAGGCTGGGAACCAGGAGGCAAAACCGCTGCCAAGGAGACCCCATTTGGACGCTAGCGGTTCAGTCACCTGCAAGCCGGAAGAGGCGAGGATGCTGTTGGCTTGGGCACACACATTTCTTCTCGGCAACATGCTTCTGGCAGGAGCCTATGGCTCTGGAGGTGAGATTTCAGTTGTTTTTCTTCCTGCAGCAACTTAATGAAGCAGAGCGCGTAGAGCCCCCGATTTCCCAAAAATGGCCAGGAGGACAGGGAAGGAAGCTTTTCTTCTTCCCTCTCCCTCTCTCCATCTTAGCCATTAAGAACAAAGACAAGTAGTCAGTTTCTCTTTCCCTTTCCTTGTACAAGAGTGGATGGAGCTTGGGAGTTCATCTCCTCTCCTCCCCAGAGTCCTGCCCTTTTAAAGTCCTTTTGCTTGGTGTGGCAGGCGCACAGACCTCCTCCCGTCTCCAGCTTCCTCCCGAGGCTCTCCGCTGAGGGGAGTGAGAGCTGAAGAGATGTGGCAGACTTCCTCAGCTGGAGTCTCGAATCTTTTGCTTCACTAGATCAAAGGCTTTTGTGGAATTCTCTTGGGAGCTGGCGGTGTCTGTGAAACTAGCAGAAGGTGGCCGTATCCGTGGAGAAGGGAACATCAGTTTATATAACACTGACTTCTCAACACTGGGACGACTTCCAGGCCTGACTGCCCAGAACCAAACTCGCCATCTCCACAGAGTGACCTTAGGCAGGCCTCCTGCACCTCCGTGTGGTCTCAAGTGCAAGGGTAACAACCCCTTGTACTTGTGCAGGCTTAAAAAAAAGGCTAAATCTGAGTGTGGACCAGACGCTGCTAGGGGCATGGCACGAACTCTGAGGTACACAGTGCGAGGCCAGAGAGCCGCACTCAGGCTCCCGGGCGGGTTCCTCTTCCTCACAGGCTGCTTCTGGGACAACGGCCACCTGTACCGGGAGGACCAGCCCTCGCCCGCGCCGGGTCTCCGCTGCCTCAACTGGTTGGCCGCGCAAGGCGGCCGCGAGCCGCCCATCGAGCCCAGTGAGTGTCGGCCGGCGAGGCGGGCGGGGTTGGAGGGCGGCGGCTGCGGTCCTTGACGGCTCTTCTCTCCGCCTCAGGCCCCGGCAACCACAACTACTGCCGGAACCCGGACCAGGACCCGCGCGGGCCCTGGTGCTACGTCAGCAGCGAGACGGGCGTCCCCGAGAAGCGTCTTTGCGAGGACGTGCGCTGTCCAGGTACCCGCCCTGGACCCCGGGGAGGGGACGCCAGCCCCCAGCGCTAAGCAGAGCGGCTACACCCGCCGCGCACGTGCGGCCGCTCGACGCCCGCCCCGCCCTGGTCCACCCCCGCGCCGTCTGATTGGTCGGAGCTATCTCCAGGCCGCCGAGCCCACGGCCCATTGGCCGCCGCGACATTCGGAGTGAGCTCATCCTCCGCGAGCACTTGTAAACAACAGTGGGAGGCCGCTGGCTTCTTCAGCTAAGCGCCCCACCAGCCTTTGCTGTGTGGACGTCTGCCGTGAGCCAGGCACTATACTTACAATCCCGGGAAGAAGCAGTGTGAGGGAACTCAGTCACCTAGAAGTTCGGAGACCTGCCAGAGGCCGTGGGGGTGTACAGATTTGTATCCAAAACTTTAGGCTTCAGAAAACTGAGACAGATGTCTAGGATTGCCACAAATCTTGTGCTCAGTGTGGAATATCTCCCGAAAGACGGGGCATCCTCTGGAGAACCCTCTGGCAAGCCCAGCTGGGTGTTGGAAGATAGTAAGGAATTGAAGAAACAAGTTGGAGGCAGGAGAAAGGCCATTCCTTATTAAGACACTTCCCTCGCATTTGCCTTGTATCTTCCCGTTCAGGCTGCATCTTGCCTCTGGGGCAGGCGGGGGAGCTGTCTTCTCCTTTTTGTTTTGAGACAGGGTCTCACTGTGCAGCCCTGGCTGTCACGGGACTCAAAGAGATCCTCCTGCCTCTGCCTCCTGAGTGAGTTAATTCAGGTGTTCACTACCATCCCTGACCTGGGGCAGAGTTTGATTTCAGACTAGGGGGGCATTGTAAGGTGAGCCCACTCCCCTAACACCCCCAACACAGGTTCAGCTGTAGAATCCACTTAGGGCAGTCTTTTTCTCACCTTCAGAGGCCACTTCCCAGGTACCTTCAGCCTCTACAACAGAGTTGGAAGGGAAGTCTGATGCACCAGGTGACAAAGAGGCACGGGTGTTCCCTCCTGCTAACGTCCTGCCAGCCAGGAGTGAGGCCGCAGAGGTGCAGCCAGTGATTGGGATCAGTCAGCGTGTGAGGATGAACTCCAAGGAGAAGAAGGACCTGGGAACTCTGGGTATGGCGGTCCCACCAATGCCTTTGTTGGGATTCACCAGATGATGTCATTTGCTGATTGTTTGGGGTGTGGCTAATAGAACTGGTGTCCTGTTCCCATAGGCTATGTGCTGGGCGTTGCTATGATGGTGATCATCATTGCCATCGGAATTGGCATCATCTTGGGCTACACTTACAAGAGGTGAGTAGTTTCTCTTCCTGGTTCTCTTGGAATAGGGCTAAGGAAGAGACACCATATCAGATCAATGTCTTGGTGTCTTTCAAAGGAAGTAGGGTCTGAAGAAAGAAAAACTAGCTCAAGAGTTGAGATTTGGTTTTGGTCACTGCCAGGTGATCTTTGACAGCCAGGGCAAGGACTTCGATACTGATACCACCCCCTCCCCCAAGGTCTCCATCTGTAGCCCTGACTGGCTTTGAAGGAGTAGTCTCAAGCTCCTCTGGCCTCCACCTCTTGAGTAGAGTGTTGTGAGCATGTGTCACCATGCTCTGAAGAGACCAGATTCATTTTGTTGGATTTTAAAATTCTGCTACTAATATGGGTGAGATAGTGTATACCTGCTATAATCCCAGAACTCAGAGGACTGAGACAGGGGGTTTACAAGTTTGAAGACTGTGCAGCCCTGTCTTAAGAAAAGGAGAAACCCAAACATCCCTGGCTGTCCTAGAACTCACTTTGTAGGTCAGGCTGGCCTCGAACTCACAGAGATCCTCCTGCCTCTGCCTCCTGAATGCAGCTAAGAGTTATTTTTATTTTCTTTGTTTGAGTTTTTTGTCTGCAAGTAATATATGCCTGTGTACCCAATGAGTACTTGGTGCCTAGGGAGGCCAGAAGTGGATTTGAATTTCCTGGAGCTGGAGTTACACACAGTGAACTACCCTGTGGGTGCAGGGAACTAAACCCCTGGTTCTCTAGAAGAACAGCCAGTGCTTTTAACTGCTGAGCCATTTCTCCAGCCCTGAGACGTAGTCTTTAATCTCAGTAGGCAGGAGGTGAATTGTCTCCATTTGTAGGCACATCTGAGTTACAGAGTGAGACCATGTGTCAAAACAAAACATTCTGCTGCTGGAAAAGGTTCCTAGTCCCTGGTCTTGCAGTCTCACAGCTGAGGCTTAAATTTCCTCAGTGGGATGTCCTTTAGGGTAAGAAGGGAAAAAATGATTACAAGAGAAAGTCCATTTGCTACTCCTTACCACATATGAAAGTCCAAGAGGCTGCTTGGGAAGCAGGGACAAACTTGCAGCTGGACCACAGGAGGAGGGATGCTTATTTTGAAAGGTCTCCTGAGAAGCCACATGGGACAGGTCTCTCATAATCAGTGTGGTTCTAAGAGTCAAAACCATTGATAGGACTGGCTGTTGGACAAAAACAGGGTATTTTACTTCTAGCGCCAAGGATCGGTTGTATTTCTCTGACCCAAGAAGCCTTCCTATAAAGGAAGTGATATAGTGGGCTGCATTGTCCAGCAGTGAGAGCCATTATCTGAGCCATGACTAAGTGCCTTTAATCATTTTATAAGCCCAGCATGTTCTCTCCAGCATGGCATGGATCTCTCTAGGTAGATCAGTCTTGGTATTGGATTCAACCAAATTACAGATTGAAAGGGGAAGTGTGGTACAATTGCCTCAGCAACAGCAGGTGTCCCCTGCTTCTTGCTTCTAACACTTGGCATGCCCCAGCTTCACTTTTTGTTTTGAAACAGGGTCTCACGTACTTCAGGCTGGCATTGAACTTTCTATATGGCAAAAAAGTGATTTTAGCTGTTGTTGCTGCTGGTGGTGGAGGAGGTAGAGTTTTTTTGTTTGTTTGTTCTTATTTTGTTTTTGGAGACAAGGTCTCACTATGTAACCCTGGCTGGCATGGATCTCTCTAGGTAGATCAGTCTTGAACTCACCAAGAAGTGCCTGCCTCTGCCTCCAGAGTGCTGGGCTTAAAGACACCAGGCCTGGCTCTTTGTAGTTTTAATCCTCCTTCTTCCTCCCTCTGAAGGCTGAGATTATGCTCATGGCCACTCTTATGAGATAAATGCCATTCTTCCCAGTTTTCAGATGAGGAAACTTGAGGCAAGAAAGAATAGGTGCCTTGCCTGTGGTTATACATCCAGAATAAGGTGGAACAAACTGCCAACTGTGTGACTGTTAGTCCAGAACATTCCTCCATTCCTGTGGGGGCAGATGTGTGTGACATTTAGCTCTGTGCTTGGCACACAGTAAATGGTTCACAAACAGTCCTGTTGTGCTTGTCTATAAAACGTGGGTACTTGATGAGTTATTTACCCTTTCTGGGCCTCCGTTTCCTCATAGGTGAGGAGGTAGGGATGCTGACTCTGCAGCTCTGATGTTCCTGTTGACAGTATTGGTTTAAATCCCAGCTCTTCCATTTACTCGAACAGATGGTTTTACTTGTTTCTCTGATTGTCCATGGGTCAGAGAGCAGAGAGGTTCGGAGTCAGGAACCATTGGCCCAAGAGAGCATCCTGACTCCTTCCAGACTGAGGTTGTCATCCACTGAAGGACCGTTGACGTACCGGTCCAGGGGCACCTGCTTGCTCATTTAAGAAGTGAAGAAACAGTGTAGTTGCTCTGCCTGAACAAGCCACTGACCTAAACCCTGAAATACTCCCCTTGTCCTCAGTCTCTGGCAGCACTTGGCTGCTATCCAATCTGTGTCAGTGTCCAGACCTTCCAGGTGATTGAAGTAACTGCTCTTAATTCCAAGCTCAGCTGGTGCCCAGTGTAGAAACTAGGCCTTTTTTCTTTTCGTCATCTTACTCTTTTAGACTGTCATGGGACTGACATGTGACCTTGAGATTACTTTCCTGTAAACTAAGGGGAAGGCACTAAGTCACCAGACTGTCACTAACCTCAGACCACCCCTTTCCTTAGCAAACAAGCTCTGAGAACAGCCTGTTCAACAGGAAACCACATGTGGGTGAGAAGCAAGCTCTGAGCCTCATCTCCCCACAGTTAGGGCATAGATGTCAGGGCTAGAGCTGGAACGTAAATGCCATTTCAGGCAGCCTCTGCTTGGTGGGTATCTTGCCAGTTAAATGGGGGATTTGTCCCCATACATCCAGCCGCCCAAAGGTATTGTTCAATGTTGAATGTAAGCAGCAGGACAATAATCAGATATAAATCACAATAGCAGTTCCTTGTTTCACGCCCTCTTGGTAAGTCAGGCTCTGCTGTACCCCTTTCTCTGATCTTGTCCAAGGCTCTTCCTAGTGAGGAGCTGAGGCCTAGAAGAGTTAAAGTACCATGTCCTAGGTGGCCAGACCATATGCTGTTGTGTGTGTGCACATTCATTTTTGGTTTTTGTTTTGTTTTTCAAGACAGGGTTTCTCTGTGTAGCCCTGGCTGTCCTGGAACTTGCTCTGTAGACCAGGCTGGACTCGAACTCACAGAGATCCACTTGCCTCTGCCTCCTGAGTGCTGGGATTAAAGGTGTGCACCACCATTGCCCGGCTCTTGTTTTGTTTTGAGATAGGGCCTCACTCTGTAACTCAGACTGGCTAGGAACTCTCTCTCCATTTTCTATGCGTGGATGTTTTGCCTGCACCTATGTCTGTGTACTGTGTCCATACCTGGAGGGTTGTGAGCTTCATGTGCTTGCTGGGAATCAAACCCGGGTCCTCTGAAAGAGCAGCAAATGCTCTTTACTGCTGAGCCAGCTCTCAGCCATGGCCAGGAATTCTTGGTCTTTATGACTCAGCCCCTGAGTGCTGGGATTACAGGTATGAAGCATGAGCCACCAGGGCTGCACAGGAAGATATAGCTAAAGTCAGCTATCTCCAGTAGCCTTATCTAAATTTACTTAGGACAGTAGGAAAAAGAGAAACTTCTCAAAGAATGACTGAGTTTAGAAACAAAAGAAAGGAGGTGTTTGTTCTGAATTCCCTCCACTCGTGGGTGTCATACACAGGCACATTATTGACCTTTTCTGTGCCTCTGCTTACTCACCAGGTAGGGAGTGAGCTACGATGAGCCCCGCTCCCCCCAGCACTGGTATTTCTTTAGAGGACACCATTGCTTGGTTTAAATCCTAGCTCTGCTCTTGGCTTAACGCTTCTCTCCCTCCCAGCCTTTTCAGGTCTGAGACAGCAGTAGAGGGCACATAGGTCTCATGAGGATGTAATCATTGTGCTTTGAGTATACAGTTGTGTGCCTGTACGGTAGCCACCTTGGGAAACTTGCCCAGAGTAGCAGGGTGGCACAGCATGGCTTCTGATTTGGAAAACAGCAGCCGCTCGGAGTAATCATTGAAGAACCTGCACTGCCTTGAAGAGGTCGCCCTTGTTTCCATAACCTAGAGGCAGGTAGCAGCTCTACTTTATCACATCTCTTCTCTCTGGCCAGAGCAGTCAGGGTAATTCCCGCAAGTCTTGAACTCAGGCAGGACCACAGGGCTTGGCTGATGGAGGGAGCTTCCCAGAGCTGGGGAGGGTGGGCAAGCACCAGGCTTCCTCCTGGGGGAAGTGCTAAAGGTGGGGGTAGAAGGGAGGGAACGCAGTTCGGCTAGGCCTTTGTCCTAGAAACTTAGGGCACGAGGTGCAGCCAGGGCCTTGGCCAGGGCAGCTCCCTGTCCCTGCTGAGTGCTGTCTTAGCTCTGCAGGGAGCTCTTATTCTCTGATAAAAAGGGAGGGAAACGGTAAGTCAACACCATTTCACCCCCTTGGGAGAGAAGCTGAGTCGATGAATAAGCCTTTGTTCTATCTTGGCTGCCTGACAACAGTCAGACACCCCCCCACCCCCACTGCAGTGAGAGGGTGCTGGGCCGCCTAATGGTCAGTTTAGCAGGTCTGGCAGCATCAGCAACTTCGTCTCCAGGATTCCCCGGCAGGACTCACAGCAGGCACGTGGGGTCAGGCATTCTTCCAGGCTGCTAAATGGATGAGGCCAATCCAGACTAGTCACTGTGTCTGTGTCTGCTTCCTTTACCCTTGGTTGCTCTTCCAGACCCACTATCCCCATTAACAGAAATTGATTTTACCCCCGTAGACTCGTGTGTGATGATGTCTAATAGTTATCAGCTGCTCAGCAGGCTGCAGACACACGCTTCATAAAGGAGAGTGGAGGAAAGCAAGGCTTCCTCATGCAGGAAATGGACAGTGCTTGTGAAAATCGTGTGGCCCCCATCAAAGGCGTAGTTGTGTTTCTCTTCCTGGGTGATAGGACATTCCTGGTCCCCCGGTTAGGTATTCCTAAAGTCACAGGTTCCTGGCTTGACTTCTTCCTCCAGCCTTCTTGTAAACTGAACTCTAGCCTCTGGCAAAAGATATTTGAATGTTTCATTTTGTAAATCACTGCTAGCTTGGGGAGGAGGATCCCTTTCTAAAATTACACCCAGACCTTCCAAATTTTTCTGTACATGAGCAGTCTTGAAGAACATGGCTTTTTATTGTTCAGATATGTGTCTCCTTCTGTGGGGCAGCCAGACACGGCTGATAGATGACTCAGGATGTGAGGGAGGGGATGGCTATTCTAGAGAACCCTCTCTCCATGAACTGTGTATCTGTTTTTGCCTGTGAGTGGGCACTCTGGGAGGTTTTCTGCTGTGGGAATTGATACCCAGTACAGATGCTAATGAAAGAATGGGCTAGGCCTGGGCTTACATGTTGAGAAACTTGGTTGCCCCTGTCCCCCAGGTGCCATAGGAGGATGAGTTTACTGACCTCCTGTGACCTTACAGTTGGGATCAGATCATATCTCAAATGGTGGACTCCCACAGAAGAACATGCAGGACTCTGGAGATTATCATGTCCCAACTTCTTATTTTAAGATAGTAAAATTAAGGCCCAGAGAGGAGGGTACCACTAAGTCACATGAAGAGTTCTTGCCTTCGCTAGGTGATAGGAGAGGTCTTTGATGGGAGGTGAAGGTAACATTGCTCTGTGAGTCATAACCCAGGAGTTCATGCAACAGTTGCACTAGTGTCTAAATCATTTCACATTATCTTTGAGGCAGATGAAGAAACCAAGGCACAGAGAACTGTTTTGCTAAGTGTTAAACAAATCGTCTGGAGCTGGTATACACAGTGAGGAGAATTGGCTAATTGAGAGAGGCTCGTGTGCATTTGTCCTCTTCCAATACCGCGTTCTCTAGCTTCTATCTCTGTACAGCACATGATGGATGCAGAATACAGCTGGTCACAGCTGTGTCCTGAGATCTGAACCAGGCTCCTGTGTTTTGTTTCAGTTGGAGGGTAGGTCTGGGCAGGTCAGGGAGCAGGTCCTCACGGAAGGAAGAGGCCCCTACTCTGCTTGCTTGTGATGAGTGGGCTCCACAGCACACAATGGGCAGGGCTGTCCTGGCGATGTAGCGGTCCTTGTTGTGGCTTGGATGACTTCTGGCCTTGCTGCTCTTGTGGCCTGCCTCTCCTTCACATTCTCCAGCAGCACGCTGCAGTCAGCGCCTGTTGGCGTC
This sequence comes from Mesocricetus auratus, assembly GCF_017639785.1. Lineage (NCBI taxonomy): Eukaryota > Metazoa > Chordata > Mammalia > Rodentia > Cricetidae > Mesocricetus > Mesocricetus auratus. Next base: position 12,780,995 of record NW_024429190.1, on the reverse strand, counting down.
CTTCACCTGGCCCAAGGCCTTGTCGCAACAGTTGATGAGCACCAGTGTGTTGTGCTTGAGCGACTGCATGAGCCTAGAGACACCTGTGTTGACTTCCTCATCCTCCCATCTCCAAAGTCCCTCGGGGGTCTTTTCATCCTTGGGTTGTGGTAGAGGTTTCCCTTGAAGATCACCCCTCCTCCACCCCATTGTTCTGGACTCTACTCCACAGCCCTCTGTTTTATCACCCACTTAGTTCACATCTCCTTCAGACAAGGTTTCCCTGGCAGCTGAGCCCAAGTTGTTGGCTTCAAAGGATCTGCCCTGGGTTCTGTACTGGTTCTGGCATGCAGTCTATTGGCCATTGCAGGGACGGGTCCAGTGGGAAGCATCCTCCATGTGTAGTTAGAAGACCTAAGTTTGAAGCCAGGTGGTGGTAGTGCATGCCTTTAGTCCCAGCAGAGGCAGGTGGAACTCTGTGAGTTTAAGGCCATCTTGGTCTACAGAGCTAGTTCTAGGACAACCAAGGCTGCAGAGAAACCCTGTCTCAAAAAATCAAAAATCAACCCCCTCTAAAAAAGACCTAAGTTGGAATGAATCCCCTGTACCACCATGGGTCACAACTCATAACAGCAGCCAGATCACAATAAACTTGTTGGAGCCTATCCTACGTCCTTGGTGCATCCATTAAATGCTCTGGGCCATTTCTTTGGTTATAAAATGCTCAAGAACTAACTCTTAGGGCTGAATGGAGAATGAAGTGAGATGATACATTAGATGATATCATACATACATACATGCATACCTACATCCATCCCAGACATAGAGTGAGTAGCTTACCCCCCCCCCCACACCCTTACATCCATCCATCCCAGGCATAGAGTGAGTAGTCTGCATAAGCACAGCAGCACTGTGGCTCAGATGGGTCACTGAGTATCAGGAAAAACCAAAGAAAGGCATTGACAAATTTGAGAAGTTTGATAGCCATTTTCATTGTTTTCCCTTGTTCAATGCAGCCCCGAGTCCTTTTTGCCTCTGCTTGGGTTGGGAGTGGTTCAGTTCTAGCCTGGGCTCCCACTTTCCAGGACTAAAGGATGAGAAGGCAGTCTTTAAAACAAACAAAAAATTTGTTTTGTGGTGGAGAGGGTGCTTGCCTGCAGGTGTAGAGGTCAGAGGGCAGCTTGAGAGATGGATTCTCTCTTTTGAACTCAGGTCATCAGGCTTGCAGACCCATCTCACCAGCCCAAGAAGGCAGTCTTGTAATAGGATGGTCTGGTCCATTTTCCAGACAATTTCATTGCTTAGGGATGAAGCTAGGGTAGTTCTTTGGATCTGTGGGACCCCTGGGCTGAAAACAAAGACCTGCCTTGCTTTAAGTTTCTTTCTTCTACACTGTTCCCACTGACTCTCATGCAGCAGTGACCCCCACCTTACAGCAGGGGAGCAGAGACAGAGCTGGCAGCAATGCCTTGTGGAGCTTAAAGGCAGCCTGGAGGGTGGCTAGCCAATGTCTTGGGCCTGGGCTGGTGTTAGTCCTGGCTTGGTCAGGTGATTCCCCATCACCAGAGTGAGCTCCTGCTCAGGCTTTGGGAAGTTAATTGAGCAAGGCCATGGGGGAGGCACCACCTGAGTGTTCTCTTTTCCTGACAGGGGGAAGGACCTGAAAGAGCAGCATGACCAGAAAGCGTGTGAGAGAGAGATGCAGCGAATCACCCTGCCCCTGTCTGCCTTCACCAATCCTGCCTGTGAGATCGTGGATGAGAAGACGGTCATCGTACACAGCAACCAGACTCCTGCTGACCCTCAGGAAGGCAGCACCCTCCTTGTGGGCCAGGCTGGCACCCCTGGGGCCTGAGCCCCTGCAGTGGGCAGGTGCCCCTGCAGACACTGGTACAGGACAGGCCACCCTCCTGCCGCTGGGAGGAGCTACATTTTGTGTTGTGGTTAAAACCCTATCCCATTTTTCTTTTGAGGGGGAGATGTGACTCCTCATGACACAGCAGAAGCAGGTAGCGTCGTGGGTGAGTGTGTGGAGGCTGGGTAGGGTCCTTTCTGTCCCACGAAGAGGATTTGCCTGTGGATAGTGACTGGCACAGTAACTAAGTGGTGCTGTGGCAAATAAGGGCTTCCACATTGCCCGAGTCAGGGAGACAGGGAGCTTGCCAAAGCCCCTGTGCTGTACACCCAAGGTGGCCTCAGTCTCTGCCTTTCCATTTGTCACCCAGGAACTTGAGTGGCATATACTGTTATTCATAGTTAAGGTCAAACAGGTCATGCATGAGGCAGCATTAAATATATATACATATAGTATTTGGGGATAGAAGGTCCCTTCTGAGAACCAAAAGTCAATTTGTACAACAGTCAGAACTTGGGGCTGCAAATGGGTTCTAGATGAGGGCTGCTGGGTGTGCTCCAGCTTGCTGGCAGTGACGTGCCTTGATAACTGTGGGCCAGGCCTGTGCCCAAGGGACTCTTCCTGCTTTTGTAAGGAAATAAAGGGAAGAACTGCACTGAACATTCCGCTTAGGAAGACACAGGAGAAGGGCCCACTTCTGCCTTCAACCTCAGCTTTGGGTATCCACTCTCTCTCTCTCTCTCTTTTCAGGGGTGGGTAGAGCTTCTCCATTTTGTATTGATAAGGGAATAGTCAGCCAGCCCATGGGAATTACATGTCAGCATCTGGTGAGCTGGAGTAAGCCCAGAGGTTAGGTAACAAAGGCGTGGTCGGGCTCACCTCGGCAGTACACCTTGGTTCACAGGCAGCCCCGTGGCCTGTAGGCCAGTGCCTTCCTTGGGGCTAGGATTGCAACCTGTACAAAACAATCACTGAAGCACTGGGAAAGACCTTAGGGTTTTTAAGTCTTTCAGACACAGGGTCTCCAGAAAGGGAAAAGTATCCTGTCCAAGATCAAAGCAACTTCTGGATGGCCAGAGTGTCCCGATTCCTGGCCTTGGCAGTGTTCCTCGGCCAGGAGCCCCTCCCTCTACTGTCCAGCAGAGGATTGGGGTGGGTGGGGTCCACTCCCTTCACCAGGCTGCTCCCTGGAGCCATCTGTTGAGGGGGCCTAGACCTCAGGGTTCCCATGGCGGACTGTGGGAAAGAGAACAGTACTACTTCCTACTTTTCTATGAAAGTATTTCTGTGTATGTTTTATATACCTCATTCTGACACCTGTGTATGAACTGTGGGAAATTGCTCTGCATTTGACTTATATAAACATAAAACGTAACTCTTACTTGCCGCATTTTTGTGGTGCTGGGAATACTCCCCCAATACCTGTCCATACCTCTGCCTTCTCGGTCACGGTGGTCCGGTCATTGGGAGGTAGTAATAGCTGACCGAACTGCGATAAAATGCAGTACCCCCCATGATTGTCAAGGTCACCATGAATATCTTAAGGTTGAAGCCACAAGAAGTTGATCCTTAAAATTTTCCAAGGTAGGGGAATTAGGATAATCCTCCCAACAGCTTTTGCTGTGGACCAGAAACCAAGGGGCAGGCAGCAGTTTCATAGCAGCCAAAGGAGAAACAGGTAGATGGGCTGCCCGGGACTGAGGATTTTTTTTAAATGTATGAGTGTTTAGCATGTGTGCCTGCACACCAGAAGACATCATATCCTGTATAGATGGTTGTGAGCCACCATATGGCTGCTGGGCATTGAATTCAGGACCCCTGGATGACCAGCCAGTGCTCTTAACCACTGAGCCACCACACTGAGGATGGTTCTTGCAGGTGGTTCCTAGGGTTAGGAGGGAAGCTACTGGGGTGGGTGGTTTCCAGGGTGTGTTTCTTCAAGTTGTAGCAGTGGACCTCCGCATCAGGTTAAGTTCTTGGTGTACCCATCCAGGGCTAACTTGTCCATGCTCAACAGTGCTCTTAAGTGGTTTTTTGTTTTTCAGCAGTGCGAACCTCAGGTCACGTGCTGTTATCTAGGGACTAGATTCCTTCATGTGGATGACCTCAGAAGGTGTGCTGTCTTGGGGAGGGGATTAGACTTGAGGCTGAGAGTTCCCTGATGCGAGGACTTAGTGGTTTGGGCCTGAAGGTAGGCAGACACCTGTGTTTCTTTTAAAAAATCTAAACAAAACTGATGTGAATGTATGTGCCTGAGAGTACATACGTGTACTACATGTGTGCAGGAGCCCACAGATGTGAGAAGAGGTGCTCAGTACCCCTGGAACTGGAGTTCTATGTGGTTGTGAGCCATCACATGGGCACTGGTAACCAAACCATGGTCCTTTGCAAGAGCAGTAATTGCTTTTAACTGCTTAATCTCTCCAACTCCCCCAAGCTTGTTTAAGTCAGGCCCTAAGTTACTTTTCCACTCTCAGTGTCGTCACTATGGTAACTGCTTAATTTATTTAGTCTGCTTCATGGCCCAGCTCAGGCCCACCACTCCCACACTTGCTGGGGACAGCTCAAGTATAACCAGTCACAGGATGCCGAACCATGCTGGGAGTTCCCCTAGAGCAAGTCTGCAAACTCCACACACAAGTACAGTCTATACAGCAAGTAAAGTGGCCAAAGATGGCTTCCCACTCCACAATTTCATCTTGTCTATGTACAATATTTCACATATCACCCAATAGATAAAAACTAATAACAGCAACCACTCTCCTGACCGCCCCCCCACCAGTAAAACCCACCACAACTTGTATTTATAAACCAAACCCATTCCCAATTTGTTAAATACGGCGTGAGCTCGCACTTAGGAGACGGCAAACCTCAGTGCGCTGGAGAGTCCCTGGACGCCTGGTAGCGTCCCCAACGTATCCAATGCCCATGGCCCTGGAGTGTGGCTCAGGAAGTAAGAGCTGGCCAGCAACAAGGGAGGTAGAATCAAGAGGCCCAGCTCAGAGAGCGCTCTTTGTATCTCAGCGTTGGGACTCAACAGCCACCAGTTCCTGTCCCAAGTTGCTGCCTGGACCAGACATGCTAAAGATGTGCTGTAGCTGCCACAAGGACGCCAAGAAATTGCTGCGACTCCCCTTTTCCTGCTTGGACCCAGAGCCTGAGGCAGATCACACTGGCCCCCAGAACCCGTCTAGCATCGGACAATGTCTTGAGCTTCCGACTGAGCCCACCAGCCAGGATACTGGGCTTTTTAAAGGGCGGGGCCTCTTTCTTTCCAGCCCCAGCTTCTTTGGTGCTTTTGTGAGTGACTGCTTGTTGAGACAGGATGTTGAAGTGGAAACTCCCACACTGATGTGGTCCCTGGGCTGGTGAGCAGAAACCAGTCCTTTTTCTGGATCCTGTGGGTTTCACCACACACTAAGAGACTCTTCAAAGCCTGCTCCAGAGGGCAGGGCCTGGAGTGGGAGGAGAAATCACCACTGTCATTTCACATGCTTTGAAGGCTCTCAGTTGTTACACTACCGCTTCAAGTCCTACACCTCACCTCGCTGGGCCAGAGCCTCTGGAGCCTCAGGTCAGTTCATCCTGGCATCCTGCCCAGCAGGCCCAGGCCATGTTTAGTGTAAAGCTACAGCCTCCCAGAATCTCACTGCCACAAAGGTCCCAAATAGTCCCTAGTAACAGACTCCTGGTCTAGAATCCAGGCTCTTTTTATCTTCTTCACAGCTTTCAGGTGAGTGTTGGATTTACAGACAGTAACCAGGCCCCAGCACCTGTGGAGGACTGTTCCCCTGCACCCGTATGCCTCCTGGGGAGGTAGTAGGGATGGCTTATTCTGCTTCTAAGCAAGCCGGCAGTCCACAGGAAGCCTAGCTAGTCCTGCTCATAGCAAGGACAGGGCGCAGAGGGGGCAATGCTGGTCGTGCAATGTCCCCCCTGCAGGGGGATGGGCCAGGGCTAGGGTGGCGAGTCCCGGGTCAGGCCGTACTCCACGCTCACAGTGTGGTCCAGTTCTTCCAGCTCTGCTGGCAGCGGGATGGCCAGCTCTCCCAAGTACAGAGACAGGGCCTCAAAGGAGTCCTCCAGCTTTGAGAATGCTGGTCTACAGAGAGAAGGGGGGGTGAAGAGGGAGAACATGAGTAGGGATGGGAGGACTCCTGGTTCTGTGGCCTCAGGCACACCCTTTAACCTCTTTGCTGTAAGTACAAAAGGTAATGCTGTGCGAAGAGAGAGATCCTGGCTGAAGGCAACACAATCCACAGAGAAAAGAAGCCCTTTCGTGTCTTTTGTTTTTTTTGAGACAGGGTTTCTTGGTGTTGCTTTGGAGCCTGTCCTGGAACTTTGTACAGGCTGGCCTCAAACTCACAGAGATCCGCCTGCCTCTGCCGAGTGTTGGGATTAAAGGCGTGCGCCACCAGCACCGGCTGCCCTGTCATGTACAGACAGCAATCAAAGGTGAGATTGGACTTTTAATTTGGGTGCCAGTGACATGGCCCAGCTGATACAGGGAGTGATTGCCTACCATCCATAAAGCTCTGAGTTCAAGTCTTAGCATATTAACCGGGCATGATGGTGCACACCTGTTGTCCTAGCACGTAGGAGGTAGAAGCAAGAGGTCAGAAGTTCAGGGTCATCTTCAATTATGTATCTAGTCTGAATCAACCTGGGCTACCTGAGACACTGTCTCAAGCACAAATCTGCAAACAACAGAAGATTGAGAGACCCCCCAAAAGAACATGTGGCAGGGACGGAGGGACCCCTATTGTGTGTCAGGCAAGAGCTCTGTCACCAAGCCATACCCTGGGCTCCTGGGGTGGCTGGAATGAGAGCGCTGACATAGGCTGATGTTTGATGGAACTGTTTTAGAAGGGTTAGGGTGTGTCCTGGCTGGGCCAGTACGTCACTGAGCTCTTGAGGTTTCAAAAGCCTGAGCCAGACCCTGCTTATGGATCAGATAATGCTCTAGTGTCACACCTGTCTGACAATGGTCTCACCTCTGAAGCCATCAGCAACCCCAACTAAATGCTTTCTTCTGTAAGTTGCCTTGGTCATGGTTTTGTTATGGCAATAGAAAAGTAACGAAGACAGCTTCTAAGGTATTATTGCTCCAACTTAGATACTTTTTGTACAGGCCCCATGGTCCTACCCTAGGTACCTCCTTTTCATGTGTTGGGGTGGACACTGAATGATATCCCCCCCCCTTTAGATAGGGTCTCACTAGATAGCTCTGGCCAGGCTGACCTTGAACTCACAGAGGTTTGCCCGACTCTGCTTCCTGAGTGCTGAGACTGGGTGCTGGGATTAAACGTGGTATACTCCACCATGCCCAGCTGACCTTGAACTTCTGATCCCCCTCCTACCGACTCCTAAGTCCTGGCATCAGAGATGCTTACCACCATGACCAGTTTACACATTGCTAGGGTTCATACCTAAGGCTTCATGCATCTCAGCTAAGTACAGTACTAACTGACCCATTTTAACAATTAAAAGCAATTTTTTAGATAAAAGTCACATGATGTAAAATTAATCACTTAGTTTTTTGAAGATGTGCGGGTGAGTGGAGCATCTGTTCATGTGTGCTTGCTAAGGGTAAACCAGGACCTGGCACATGACAGGCAAGCCCTCTCTGTCCCTCAGTCATACGAACCCCCCCAGAGCAGAGAACTAAACCCGTGGCCCACTCATTCCAGACAAACACTCTAATCATGGACCCACATGCCTAGACCAGACCTTTTTTTGAGACAGGGTTTCTCTGTGGCTTTGGAAGCTGTCCTGGAACTAGCTCTTGTAGACCAGGTTGGTCTCGAACTCACAGAGATCTGCCTGCCTCTGCCTCCTGAGTGCTGGGATTAAAGGTGTGCATCATCACTGCCCGGCTCTAGCCCAGATCTTTAAAAAAGAAAAACAACTGCTTTTAATGTCTCTGACTCCATCTTGTCCAGCCCACTTGCTACCCCCTGGTGTGGCATGTCAGAGCTGTCAGGTGGCTTCAGTGGTTAGCAGCTTACTCTCAAGCTCAAGGGAAGGGCATGGGATCACCTAAAGCAAGCATCTCAGGACCTTAGGGCTGTGAGATGGGAAGAAAGATGAGACACCAACCTGCTCTCAGGCTCTAGTTTGCAGCAGATAGCAGCCAGGGGGAAGAAGGCCGGGGGGCAGTCTGTTGGGACAAACTTCTCCCAGAAAAGCTTGACATTGAGGCCAAAGTCCAGTGTGCGGGGCAGGCAGTCAGGATCAGCATACACCTGCCCGATGATCTGCAGGCAAGAAGACGGTTGGTCAGGAGGGTCCACAGAGGCCCCAGACACACGGCAGGAGAAAGGGATGCTCTTGTAAATGGAGAAGCGGGAGTACCAAAAGTCTACGCTAGAGGGCAGCCTCGTGCCCCCATCTCTCTTCATCTCGCTAATGTAGACCTCTCCATGGACCTGGAATCTGGTTGCTAAGGAGGGTTTAGAAGAGGCCTCCCTGCAGTAGAAGCAATGTTGGTAATTAGTACCCAAATGCTGGAAACTTCCATTTATCCCACCCGGCCCATGCCTCTTTTTTTCTCTACAAGCTGGGTTTGATTAATGTCTGAAGCTCTTTGGCGTCAGCTTAATTCTCTGTAGATGACAGATACTCTGTTGCTGTCTACCAAAGGAAGCAATTTTGTGAAAAACTTTCATTATTTTAACCACTGTTTGACTCTCCTCTCCCATTCATAACTTCGTAGGTGTCACAAATGCTTCCTAATGTGCCTACTCGACTGTTTTGAGAGATACTGAGCTATGCTGCAGCCTAACTACTGATTTATGGCAAACTATTTACTTCTAGGAGAGAAGCCCAGATCCGAGGCAGGCAGGGCTGCCAGGGCCTCCAAACCAGAGCTTACCTCACAGAGAACAATCCCAAAAGAGAAGACATCCACCGTCTCATCGTAGCTCTTGCCTTGGGGAAGAGAAGAAAGCAGGCTTCAGGTCAAATCTTTTACCCGTTCTGCACTGGGTCAAGCCAAGCCACAGCCAAGAACTAGGGTTAGAACATCCCAAAGGCATCCCAAGATGGGCATCGCCTGGAAGTCATCTTTTCAGTCTGTGCAGCCTGCCTTGGAGCTTGAAACACACATTACTCAGGATGTAACTGTATGGTATAAATCACTGCACCCAGGTTCAGGCTCACCCAAGCTCTGTCCATGAGCCTGCTCTAGGCTCACCAGCAAGCCACTGAAGGGCTGTTTCCAACCATTTCAGAGGCCTGGCAACCCACTGCTTTTCAAGAATGTGGGCCAGCACCCACCAGGGGGCACCATACTTCAGTTCTTGATCTGGAGAGGGGAGGCTACAGCTAGAGCACCCAATGGCTTGAACCCTTAGCTACCCTTTGGAGGCAAAAGCTAGTCAGATCTCACCTGAGCTGGGCGTTGGTGGCGCACGCCTTTAATCCCAGCTCTCGGGAGGCAGAGGCAGGCGGATCTCTATGAGTTCGAGGCCAGCCTGGTCTACAGAGCCAGTTCCAGGACAGCCTCCAAAGCCACAGAGAAACCCTGTCTCGAAAAACCAAAAAAAAAAAAAAAAAAAAAAAAAAAAGATCTCACCTGATGCCCAGGATGGCATGCTGCCACAGCTGAGTTTGGAAAGAAGGAATTTAGGAGGCTGGTTTGGCCAAGGCTAAAATATCACACACACACCCATCTCTGAGTGTCTGTCCTTATGACAGAGTTCCCTAGCTTAAGACACTCAATTTAAGACATGGCTCTCGTCTGGACTCTGGCTCTTTTCCCTCCAGGGACTCAGAGCTCACCGTTCAGCATCTCAGGGGCCATCCAGTAGGGGTTTCCCACCACTGTGTAGCGCTTCTTGCGATCACTCTTCCGTAAGGTACGTTTCTTGGTGGCGGCCTTCTCTACTGGGGGCCTTTTCCTCTCTTCCACTATAAGACGTGACAGCCCAAAGTCTGCTACTACCACAGTCTTGTCCTGAGAGGACACAGGCAAGGTCAGGACCTGGGAGCATTCTCTAGCCCGTCCCCACTGACGGGAGTGAGGACACAGCAGAGGAGGGCCACACCAGACAGCTCTACAGAGAGGCAGTGGCTGGGCCTTCTGGATGTTTGGCTGTCAGTCTGGTATCTGCCCACAGCAGAGTCCAAGCTAAAGAGGGAGGAGCCCGCCCGAGGACAGGCTGCTGTGGCAGCCTTTGGAGTGCAATTCACGTGGGTCAGGATTTCTTGGGTTTGTCTTCAGCCCTTTGTCTTAAGGGTAAGAGAAAAGGTCAGACAAAGGGCTGAGAGGGGCTGGGGACAGTCATGTGAAGGGGTTAGGCTCACCCTATGCTGGCTCACAGGGACGTCAGAGACACAGCATTGGAATGACGGGAACTGAGGGTCATGGGAGGAACCTGGCCTCAACCTGGCTACTGCAGCCTCAGGGTACTGCAGGTGTCAGGGTTGTAAAGTGGGGTCAGCTAGAGCTCTACAGACACAGAGACAAGGGATTCTGCCCCATCCCCACCCTAACCCTGACACACTAAGTTAGTGTAAGGGGTCGAGTCCAGGGCCTTCTGCCTGCCAGACAAGAAAGCTAATCCTTCCTAATAAAACCATTTCAAGGACTGCTTCTGGGGAGAGGGGGGTGAAATTGTTCCTGCATGTGTGTGTGAGTCTGAGAGCTTCCGGAAGATGGGGGTGGGCAAAAGGTACTGGAGGTAGCAGAAACCCTGAAACAGAAGCCCTCAGGTGGTGTTTCTGGTCTAAAGCCCGAGGGACGGCCCCAGGCAGCTCAGGCCAGCGGTGGGACGTACCAACTTGATGAGACAGTTGTGTGAATTCAGGTCCCGGTGGATGATGCACATGGAGTGCAAATACGCCTGCAACAGAAGCAGGAGCCGAGGAGCCGGTGAGTCAGACAGACCCTGTTCCCCTCCCCCGCCCCCAGCCACACTAGCCTCCCCAGGCCAGGCCTGCCCGGCTTCCCCTCCCCCACCCCCAGCCACACTAGCCTCTCCAGGCCAGGCCTGCCCGGCTTCCCCTCCCCTGCCCTCAAGCCACGCTTGGGTCCCAGCACCAGCAGAAAGCTGCCGCTCCTGCCCAGGCTTCCCCTACAGTCTCCAACTCTACTCTGAGCTCCCATCCTTTTTACTTAGACAGTGAGCACCCTCAAGCCCGCTGTCCCTGTTCCTCCTCCTCCAGTGTCTGGCTTCAGCCACTTTGGGTCTTTCCTGTCTGTGATGGGGAAGAAATGACCTCCTGACTCACCTCCCCTGAGACTCCATCTTTCTTCAGTCTGTACTTTAGCCCCTCCCTCTTCCTGCCCAAATGTTTCTAAACAAGTTTGGTAGGCATCCCCTTGTTACTCTTAGAAGCGTTTTTTTTCTTTCTCCTGTCAATATGGAAGGTGACACTGTTCCCTCCCCTACCCCCCCGCAGTACTGTAGCCTCACAGTTCTCAGGCCCACAGAGCTCTTCCATAGCTGTAACACATGGCCTGGCCGCCTGCCAACCCCTTCCTCAAAGCCTGTCTATACCTCTCCATGTTCCCTTGAGACCCCTTATGTGTTTGAGTTTCCCTCCCAGCCGACTCAGGGTCAGCACTTTCAAATTCTTTTTTTTAAAAAGGGGTTTCAAGACAGGGTTTCTCTGTGTAACTCTGGCTGTCCTAGAACTCGCTCTGTAGACCAGCCTGGCCTTAAACACAGAGATCTGCCTGCCTCTGCCTCCCGAGTGCCGGGATTAAAAGTGTGTGCCACAACCTCCCAGCACAGTCATCTTTTCATGTGTTGACCAAACCGCTGTATGTATACCTCTTCTGTCTCTGGCTGTTCCTTCTCTTCAGATGACTAGGTGACCATCGCCAACCTCCACAGGCAACAACTCCAGCTCTCTCAAACCTGCCCCTGACCATCACTGCTTGGTAAGCGGCATCACCATTATAAGGGCCGCAGACTATCCGACTGCTATCCCTACCACCATTCCCTCCACTGCCAACCAGTCTCTCCGTTCTAACTCCACCCTGCCTCCCCACTGCCATTACCTTAATTACACAGACCTGAAATGTCTCAGTGCCTCCTCCAACCAATTCTCTCTGCCTAAGGCTTCCTCAACTCCACCCTAACACCTTGGCCAAAGCCCAGTTCCGGGCTCACCCCCTTTGCCTTCCTGATGACCTATAAAGTATAGAATCCTTGGCTTAACACACACAACTCCTTGCCTGCCTCCAGCCTCCAGTTCCAGACTCCTACTGTGTGAGCCCCCATGTGAGGAACAATGTTAAAATCTCAGGTGTAGGGGTCACACCGACAAGCCCAGGGCCCCAGCTCTGACCCTTTCAACTGGACACAAAGGCTATTGGGAGAACGAACACATTCCAGGGTGGTAACCATCGGCACAGTGCCTGCCTGTGGAAGCGTTCATTCCATCAGGAGTAGTGAGGACTACTACACTAGACTCCTTCCCATAATACACCCTATTCATCCTCGTCTCCCTTCCCAGGTCTTTGCCGCTGCCATTACTAAAACTTGGGGCCGCTTGGTCAATAGAAACTTCAGATTCATCTAGAACTTGTTTCTTCCTCCTTTTCTAGGCAGTGAGGTACTGTGTTTGCTCATTCAGGGGTCCTCAGCACCTCCTTGGCAGCAAGGTCAGGGGACCCTGTGCTATGGTTTGCCTTCCTTGTTCATGCCTTGTTTGCTGCTAAAGAGATCTGGACTCCCCTGAGAATAGGATTGCTGACTGTCAGGCAGTAGCTGGCCAAAATCCCCTTGGCATTGAAAGAAACTCAATTAACAGCTGCTTGAATGTCCCAGCCCACATGATGGGCATCTGGCTTCCAGAGCAGCCTACAATCCCTGCACCTCACTCTAGCCATGTGCAAGGCTTTTGGTAGGACTCACCATTCCAGAAGAGATGCCTTTGGCAAACCTGACCTTCTGTTGCCAGGGGAACGGGTCCTGCAGGGTAGGAGAATGTCCATAAGAGGTGTCCTCTCCAGCTCATGGTCTGGACTCCAGAGGTCAGCACGTGTGCCATAGAAACCTTTCAGTCCCTCCCAGTATACTCCTTTGAGGGCAAAGCAAGGTCCCTCTGACCTCAAGGTTCCAGGTAATGGGCGCAGGTGTCCCTCTGATAACCCACCAAGGCTCTTCATGATTATGGGATCATGTGCTCACCACATTGCGCAGAAAGTCCTTCAGTGTGCCCCCCCTCAATGTACTCTGTCAGCAGGTTCAGCTTCTTGTCCTTGTACAGAACACCAATGAACTTGAGCACATTAGGGTGGTCTAGGCTTCGCATTACTTTCACCTAGGGATGGGGCAAGGGAGAGACCATCATACAAATAGAACAGCCTTACAGGTCTTACACCTTGGGCCTCGCTTTTCTAGGAGGTGCTCTGGGGAAGTAGGGTGGGAGGGCCCAGGAATGAGACAGAGGCCTGTGGTGACAGAGTAGGAAGCGACACCTGGACCACTGGTGTCCCCAAGTGCAGGTACCTAAGGTGGGGGGGGGGGGGGCAGTAGAAACTAGCCATTCATGGGATGTGGTATGGTTTCTGGAGTCCCACTTCAGGGTATTGGTGGTGATCATAACAGCGTGTATTAAACTGGTGTGTTCAGACCCTAACCCCCATAACCTGAATGGCATCCTTCCATTGGCTTGTGCTGTCTTTAGTAAATGTGCTCTGAACAGATGCACTAATTTAGGAGGGACTCCCCCACCTCAGTAATTTTCTTCCTTATTTATTTATTATTTTTGGTTTTTCGAGATGGGGTTTCTTTGCATAGCACTGGCTGTCCTGAACTCACGTTGTAAACCAGGCTGGCCTCGAACTCAAAGATCTGCCTGCTTGCCTCTGAGGATGCTGGGATTAAAAGTATGCATTACCACACCTGGATCTTCCCTTATGTTTTATTTATTTATTTATTTTTTATTTTTTATTTTTTTGGGTTTTTGGAGGCAGGGTTTCTCTGTGGCTTTGGAGGCTGTCCTGGAACTAGCTCTTGTAGACCAGGCTGGACTCAAACTCACAGAGATCTGCCTGCCTCTGCCTCCCAAGTGCTGGGATTAAAGGTGTGCGCCACCAACGCCCGGCTTCCCTTATGTTTTAAAATAATGGTTGAGGGCTGGGGAGATGGCTCAGAGTTTGAGAGCACTGGTTGCCCTTACAGATGACCCTGGTTCAATTCCTAGCACTCACTGTAACTCTAGTCCAACGGGATCTGATGCCTTCTTCTGGTGTGTATACATACATCCAGACAAAACATCCATACACATAAAATAAATAATAATAATAATAAAAGAGTGAGACAAAAATCAACCTTCAGTTCTTTAAAAAAATAAAATAGCAGTTGGAACTAAATTTCTCTCTCTCTCTTCATCCTTCCCCTCCCCAACCCCATCCCTGTTCTTTGTCTCCCCCCTCTCCCCTAAACCTGGAGCCTTGTTCCTGCTGTGCTGGCACCCCATTCCTGAGTTACTCCGTAGCCCAACCCTTATTTATTTATAATTTATCTTATGTGTATGAGTGTTTTGCCTTCACGTATGTAAGTGTACCACGTGTGTGCCTGGTGCAGGAGGTCAGTGTGGGCATCAGATCCCCGATCCCCTAGACTGGAGTCAGGGATAGTTGTGAGCCATCATGTAGGTGCTGAGACCAGAGCCCAGGTCCACTGCATGAACAAATGCTCTTAACTCCTGAGCCAACGCTCCAGTCCCTCCCCACTTTAAATTTTTTTTTTTTTTTTGGTTTTTCGAGACAGGGTTTCTCTATATTGTTTTGCAGGCTGTCCTGGAACTCGCTCTGTAGACCAGGCTGACCTCGAACTCACAGACATCCGCCTGCCTCTGCCTCCCGAGTGCTGGGATTAAAGGCGTGCGCCACCAACGCCAGGCTTAATTTTCTATTTTGAGACTACCTCATTGTGTTACCAGGCTAGCCTCATACTTCCAATCCTCCTGCCTCAGCCCCCGGGCAGATGGAATGACAGGACTGGACCACTAGGTCTGGCAGCCAAGTTTTCTTTTGGAAAAAAAACTAATTTTAAGTTTCTCCCTTTTGCAACAGAGACAACAAACTTTCCATACCAACATTTCATTTCTTTTTTGAACAGGGTCTTGTTGCAACATATGGCCTGGGTTTGCTCTTGGGCTCACATGAGCCTTTTGTTTCAGTCCTCAAGTGGCTATGTGCAGGGCTGATGGCAAGTCCAACCCTATCTCTCACCTCAGTCAGGAAAGCCTTCTGTGTTTCCTCATCGCAACGAATTAACTCCTTCATAACCATCACTTTGCCTGTGGCTTTGTGAGTCACCTACAGGAAGAGTAAGTGTTAACAGTGCAGAGACCAGAGGCAGTTCTGGAGAACTGTGAAAATCTGGGCGGAGGGAGCAGCTCAGTGGTAGAGAACTTGGCTGTCATGCTCAAGGCTTGACCGCCAGCACCGGGGGGAAGAAGAAGAAAGACAAAGGGTGGAGGGAAGCAAAGGAGATTTTTGTGGTGCCCCCATTCCTTGGGGGACACACTGAGCCACCCCAGATCGCCAGAGAGCATGTGCAGAGGACAAAGCAGGGGACAAGGGGACTCAGGAAGGACACGTTTCTTCTCCCCCAGAGCTCTGGGCATGCAAAAAGGAAAGCCAGGACTCTAGAAAAGGAAACCGGGGAAGGACAGAAGGGCGCACTGCCAAGCCAAGCAGGGGTGAGTCCCCTGGGTGAACAGAGTCTGGGGGCAAGGGTGTCAGTGCCACAGACATGCACCGGGGAGCTGGGTGGGTCAGAGGTGAGCCTTCCAGCTCTGCTATCTGGAAAGCTGAGATACTAGGCTTACCTGACCCCCCCTCCCAGCTCTCAGCAGAGGAGGAGGAGAGAAAGAGAGAAAGGTTAGTTCCTGAGTTCACCAGGGTAGTAGGAGCCTTTACCTTGTAGCATGCCCAACCCTGGGGCCTATGGGCACCTAACATACCCTCACTGACGAGTGACATGGATCCTAACCTGGGTTTCCAGAGCCCACGCTCACTACAGCAGCAAATGCTGCTCTTAGGTGGTTGTGTAGGGACAGAAAGAGCTCCTCGGACACCATCACTTATAGCCAGGAAGGCCGGTGTCCTATAGGGTTGCAGTGTGGCATTGTAAGGTGAACTCACTGGAAAAAAAAAGTAACAGGGCTATCGGGATGGCTTAGTAGGCAAAGGAACTTGCTGTTCAAGCCTGATGAGCAGATTTGGACCGCCAGAACACAGGTAAAGGTAGGAGAGAGCAGGCGCCTCACAGTCGTCCTACGGTCTCCATGCGTGTACCATGGTACTATGGCATGTGCATGTCCCCACACAAACATCATACACACAACAAAACATAGAGGTCAGCCGCTGCCTGCGCTCACCTTGATGGCCTGCCCAAAGAAGCCTTTCCCCAGGACCTCCCCGTGGATCAGGTCACAGGGCCGGAAGATCTGCTGTGAGTAGCTGCTGGAGCAGCGTAGGGATTCAGAGCGGCTGATGTCACGGCTGAGGAGCAGGGGCTCCTTGGGGGAGCTGGGGCCAGGAGACTTGGAGATGCTGTTACTGCGCCTGAGGATGAGGAAGAGGTGAGAGCAGGAGAGGCAGTCTTCAGAGACTAGGCAAGACACAACAGGACGACGCTCAGGTGTACCTGACATTGCAGTAAAAATACATTCAAAATGGGAAATCTAGAGACTAGAGGTTTAGCTTAGTGGTGAATTATCTGCCTAGCATGTATGCTGCCCTGAATTCCATACCTAGCACTTCAAAGTGCAGGTGTGTGTGTGTGTGTGTGTGTGTGTGTGTGTGTGTGTGTGTGTATGGACCAAGAACTTCACACAGATGATTACCTAGAGTCTACTAGCTTACAATACTGCAGACATAACAGCACTGTAGAGAGTAATCCACTCCTGCTTGATTCAAGGTACCATACAGTGATAGAAGGCTCCATCCACAAAAAAGGGAAAATGGCATTTTAGATCCAATTTTGAATAAGTCTGTATCGCTTACATTTGAAGTAATAAACACATGGTTTTTATGGCAATGAAGCCACTACATTTATATTTGCAAAAGCAGCCAGTTACCGTAACGGTGACTGGTGACCGGTTCTTTGACTTGACACTGGGTCAACACTGTAGGCCGACACTGTCCTGCACTGCCAGCTTGCTGCCTCACACTTACAAATGAGCGGCCTCTTCCTGTGGAGGCTCCTCAAGTGTCTGAGCAGCCCCCCAGCCACTGCACATGTGTGCTGGGTGCTTTGTCTCTGCTAACACACAGTCATGCTGGCCAAGGCCGAGAGGCCGTAAGGAGTGATCTGCGGGGAGGTTGTATTTCCAACAGAGGCCAGACGACAAGGACCTGACCAATGCTGCTCGTCTGAGCAGGGAGTGGAGACAGTACCTGCTTCTTAGTTATTCTAACAGCGTGTCACATTTATGGAGCGCTGACCCTGGTACCGTACAAGCCTTTGCCACTTTGAACTCTTAGAGACCCAAAGAGACAGCCACCTTTTACTGCTACCCCATCACAGATGCAGAAATAGGGAATGAGATAAGATGAATGCTATGGATATTTCTCCCTGAGAACACAGTACTCCTGACTCTGGTCCTCTAAGTCACCTACTTAGGGCTCACGCACAAAATAACCATTGCCCTCCACAGGCTTTGCCAGCTTTGGGTATGGGGGTCTTTGTCTCCAAGTCTTCAAACACCTGTGTTGGACAGGGCATAGTAGTGCCTTTAACCCAGCCCTCAGGAGGCAGAGGCAGACAAATCTCTCTGAGTTTGAGGCTAGCCTGGTCTAGAGTCCCAGGTCAGCCAGGGCTACATAGTAAGATCCTATCTCAAAAACAACAAAGGACTGGAGAGATGGCTCAGTGGTTAAGAGCACTGGCTGCTCTTCCTGAAGACCAGGGTTCAATTCCCAGCACCCACATGGCAGCTCACAACTGTCTGTAACTCCAGTTCCAGAGAATCTGACATCTTCACACAGATACACATGGAGGCAAAACATGAATGCACATGAAATAAAAATAAATTATTAAAACAACAAAAACCAAACTAAACCAACCCCAACAATGCTGCTCCTCCCTATCTGTTCATATCTCTCTTTTCTGAGACAGGGTTTCTCTGTGTAGTCCTGGCTGTCCTGGAACTAGCTCTGTAGACCAGGCTGGTCTGGAACTCACAGAGATCCGCCTGTCTCTGCCTCCCAAGTGCTGGGATTAAAGGTGTGTGTCACCAACACCTGGCATTTGCTCATGTCTTTCTTCACCTTTTTTTTTTGGCATACTTATTTGGCACTATTTGTTTTTGTTTCCAGCAAGAGTCCCATATTTCCCCCTTGTTGGATTTTAAATATATTTGACATTTGAATTTCCTGTTTAGTTTGAGGTTATTTTATTTATTCATTTTGTTTTCTTGAGACAAGTTTCTTCGTGTAGTCTTGCCTATCCTAGAACTAGCTCTATAGACCAGGTTGGCCTTGAACTCATGTAAATCTACCTGAGTGCTGGAATTAAAGGCGTGCGCCACCACCATCCAGCCCTAGCTTGAGTTTAATGGCTAGAAATCGATCTTCTGCTTTGGTGTGTGCACCTGTGCACGTCAGAAGGAGAGAGAACATTTGTGAGCGTATATGTACAGGTGCGCGCTCCTGCACACATGCAGAGGCCAACGGAGACATCACGTGCTCTCACTTCCCACCTTATTCCCTTGAGTGATCTCTCCCTGAATCCGGAGCTGGGCTGGCGGCCAGGAAGTCCCATTAATCCTTCTGTTTCTACTCCCCCACAGTGCTGGAGTTTCAGGAACGTATACAGCCATGCATGACTTTTTACATGGGTACTAGGGATCTAAGCTGTTTGCTTAGCAAGCAGTCTGAGCAGTCAGTCCCAGCCTGATCCTCTTCTTTGTTTTGAGACACCATTTTACACTGTAGTCCAGGTTGGCCCTGAACTCACAACCATCTTCCTACTTCAGCCTTCCACATGCTGGGATTACAGAAATGAGCTACCATACCAACCTTGGGACTCTTGATTTCTTTTTTTTTTTTTTTTGGTTTTACGAGACAGGGTTTCTCTGTATTGTTTTGGAGGCTGTCGGTCCAACCTGGCCTCAAACTCAGAGATCCGCCTGCCTCTGCCTCCCGAGTGCTGGGATTAAAGGCGTACGCCACCACTGCCCAGCAGGACTCTTGATTTCTAAGGAAACCTAGTAGACAGTGAGTTTCTATGCCTACACAGAAACACGGTGTATGAACTGTGAATCCCACAGGGTAGCTGGGTCAACACAAGTCTTAGAGCCTTCCCTGGCCTGCTGGTTCCCTAACGCTGCTGGCCTCCAAGTCAGCACAGCCTCTGAGAGATAGATAATAAACAGGACAGATGGGACAGCAGCAGCACCTCAGAGAACGTCTCCTCAATGTCCCCTCCTGGTTCTCCTTGGTGTCCAGGGTGCTGAGTGTGTGAGAGTGTCCAGTCCTCTGCATGTGGGGGGAAAGCCGGGTATCTTGCCGGAGTTGGTCCAGGCGCTGGGGGACAGGGTCATGTTCGATCAGCAGCTGAAGGGTCTGGCTTGTTTGGTTAATCGCATCCTCCACCTACGCCAACAGCAGTGTAAGGTTAGTCCCTACAACCCACTTTACCCCAGGCTACCTACTGCCCACCCAAACAGTCGTAAGCACAATGTAGCCAAAGTTCAGTTTGGTCAGTGGTGGCCTCTCGCTGCCAGAAGTCATCCAGTGCCCTCTGACTAGCATCTTGTCACCTCCCCGCCTATCAGCTAATTTATACTGCCCTGGAAATCTATTAGGTTGACCCAGAAGGCCACTAGAGTTGTCACAGGCTCAATGCTAAGATGGGCTGGCTAGGAAAAAGTAAAGGCCACAGCCAGCTCTTCCAGGAGGCCTGTTCTGTGTACCACCCCCACAAGACACACTGGACACAAACTGTGTACCTCCTCTACTTGGAGAGTACGGACAGGGGTCCCATTGATCTCCAGGATGCGGTCCCCAGGGTGGATGGCATTGCGGTTGTTGGGACTGATGTGCATCCGGTTGACCCTAAAGATGGACTGGAGTTAAGGCAGAGTAAAAGCTCACCTGACCACTTGTACCAAGTCCCAGGCTGCCACAACTCTCAGGCCACCCACACGAAAACACAGTACTATCCCAGAATGCTTCCTCTCAATGATGGGTACTGTCACTCACCTATTGTCCTAAGCCAGAAACCTGGACATCGTCCCCATTTGGAGTTCCCTCAAATCCCTCCCTTCTTTCCCCAACCCCCACCCACTTCTGAGAATCCTGCCTTCTCTCCATCACCATAGTTACCAACATCTTTCTCCTGGATCACTGTAGGGACCTCCTAGGCCTTTCCTCTCTCCTCTCCAACCTCCACATCAGTGGTCCTTCCAGATGTTAACATGGCTGTATTATCTTGTGCTTAAAGCCTTTCATGAACCTACTGGACCTTCACAGTCAAGGTCCTCCACGATTAACAGCCACTTGGGATACTCTTCCAACTTACACTAAACAGTCCCTGACACCCGCCTCTGGAGATAACTAGTCTCCCTCTGCCACCAGCACGATTCCCTCTTTCTTATTTAATGAAGCTACAGAAATGCTCTCACCTTTCCATGACGCCTTAGCCCTTGCAGTAATGGCTCACTCATACTGTAAGTCTAGCCTCAGTCGATATCGACAGGGCTCCCTCTCCCTCTCTTTCAGCCACCACACTCCCTGCCATGATGCTCTGCCTCAACACAGACCCACAGGCAAAGGAAGCTGGGGATTTCATGGTCACAGTCTCTCCTCTGATCTTTGCATGAGACCCAGGGAAGGATCTTACCCTCTTTGGGGTCACAGACTCTATTTTCTTCATCCTCCATTCATATATGCAACCAATAAAAACAACCAGTGACTTCTTACTAATGGCAGGCCCTTGAACACAGTATTGAACACGACAGAGCAAGTTCCTTTTAGAGCTTATGTTGGAGTGGTCTCAGGGTTTTCTACTGTGAAGAGACACCATGACCATGGTAACTCCTATAAAGAAAGCATTTAATTGCGGGGCCTTGATTATAGTTCAGAGGTTTTGTTCATTATCATGGCAGGAAGCGCTAGAGAGGGAGCCAAGAGTTCTCCATCTGGATCTGCAGGCAGCAGGAAGAGACAGTGACAATGGGCCTGGCTTGAGCTTCTGAAACCTCAAAGCCAACCCTCAATGACACAGTTCCTCCTAATGCCACTCCCTAAGTATTCAAATATAAGAGCCTATGGGGGTCATTCTTATTCAAACTACCACAAATAGGGAGGGCAGATGACTATCAAGCTGGTACACATTAATCAAGCCAGATAATTTCAAGGAGCAAACATGATCTGAAACCTGACGCTTGAAAGCTTACATATCTGGAAGGAAGCAACAGGAGCGGAAGAAGCATGAAGTGCCAAGGTCAGGAGAAAGGGGACGGCGAGGATGGAGCCCCATGAGGATTACCTGTGGACTCTAACCACGAACCTCTGCTGCAAGGCTCTCAAAACACTCACTCTGTCACTTGCACGGTGGTGGCATAGTTAGAAGAGGCACTTTCCACGGACACGGAGAAACCACGTCTGCACTCGGTGGTGGCTGGCATGGAGATGAGTGTGACAGAATAGGGCAACTGGTCCTGGACAGACTCCGTAGACAGCCTTTCAAACATGGGTGCCAGCACCACCTCATTGTGGCACTTCCCACTGGGGAGAGGGGCACAAAGGGAGCTGAGATCCCGCGGGCCGACCTGGAAGTCCCCAGCAACCACGGTATCACGTGGCTTGAAGCAGCTTGCCCAGTCTCACCACTACTCTCTTCGCTGGGAGTCTCGATGTTGTTCAGAAAGAGGAGTCTAGGACTTGGGTGACAAGCTGGGACAGCAGCAGGGAAAATACTAGGAGGAACCCTGGCCTGGAGGTAAGATGGTCTGGGTTTTCTTGCTCTGCCTGACTCACAGTAAGAACCTTGTCCTAGACTCTTGGTTCCTCCCAGGGCCCCCGCAAACTTCTTTTGATAACCAAGACAGTTGGATAAAGGGAGATGGGTGAACTGTGGAGTCTTTCCTTTAATGTGAGGCTGCTTCTAGGAGGGCACTTCCTAGCCATTTTCTCCCTCTGGGAGGATTACAAGACAGAGTAAAGTCATGTGACAAGTCAGGATGGAGGGCAGAGTGATGCATGCCATCCAGCAGCCCTCCTAGGGTACCACCCCAATTGCCTTCACCCAACTCATACGACTCCTGTGCTCGTGTCCCACTTTCCTGGCTGCTATTACTGGGGAGGACACATGGGGACATCTTACCAGTAGAGTGTAGCATGCTGCACCAGGGCATATGCATCCCCATCTTCAATGATCACCTTGCAACTCATGCAGGCAAAACACTCTGGGTGGTATTTAAACTCTCCAGCTACCTGTGAGCAGATGGGAAGAGCACAGAAGTAAGAAGTGAGCTATCACTTTTGTTGGAGTGGACGGGTTAGTGGTGGTGACTGACATCCATCAGGGATCTGCTGACGGCAGCCCCCCAAACCAACTCTTTCCAAGGAAGGACCTGCAGATGCCAGTCAAGATCCAGGCTTTCAGCTGCTGTACTAGAGTTCCTATGCAAGTGACAGTTGGATGTTTGCTGTCGTTTTTGACGCTACAAAGAACTGCTGGCCGTGGTCACAAGAACATGTCCCCAAGGTTGTCACTCATACTGCAAAGGCTCACCGTACCTCCAACACAGGGCTGGCAAGTCTGTCTATGCTCGAACCCCATTGCATAGTGTAGCTATAGGCAGCAGAACCTCTCTCTGCAAGCCCATTCTGCTAGTCCTCTGATTCCCTTATCAGAACCTGGGTACATCCTCTTCTGTCACTCTGTCCTTTAAGGCTTACACCTCACTGCGTTGTGTTTTCTCCCTCCTGTCTACCTGACCCCTCCCAGCAGTGTATTGTAAAGTCTGAGGATATAACAGACATTATGCGGTAAGCTGCCACGTGTGGGTTGAGCTCACTGAGAAACTGGTTCTGGGGCTGCCTGCCTGCTCCCTTTTCAGGCCTAGGCATATTTGTCTCAAAGTGTCTTCCAAGATCCCTTGGCTGAGACGGGCTTGCTCCCCTTGCTCTGACATGGCGGGTTGTGTATGTGTGCGTGCGTGCGTGCGTGTGTGTGTGTGTGTGTTTGGCAACAGAGCTCAAGGACAAGACTGTCCTGAGAGCAGAAGGAGAAATCACTCAACTGCTGTTATTTCATGGTATATGATGCAGAAGGCTCCTTATAGAGAAGCTGGGAGTTCCCCGGGTGCTCATCTATGGAAAGAAAGCTCAACCAGGAATGCTGACTTTTTCCAGTTTCTGCTGGATGCTGTACACCTTTCTGTTATTTGTTCTTTTCTTGGAATCTGAGGGGATGCTCTGCTCTGGCCAGGAGCCTCCCAATCACTGAGGAGTGTCACTTAGGCACCGCAGCTGGCTCCCTCATGAGTCCGAGTCACTCTGCTGACTGTTTGTGAGTCTCTGATTTGCTGAGGCCACTCCAGTGGTGTCTGTAGAAGATATGATTGTGCCTGCTGTGGATCTGCTATATCCCACCAGCTGCTACACTACTCATGTGTTTACTTTTGTTTGCCATACACTTAATAAACTCACTCACTGGAAGCCAAGCATGGTCATCACAGACCACACAGAACAGAGGGAGGGCCAGGCCTGGCTTTCAAGAAGGGCTTAACAGACACCTATAGTTGAATGAATGATAAAGGACAGACCCTTGCTGACGAAAAGACCAAATGATGACTGACCACAGGGAACTGGGAAAGATTCTCTGTGGACTGTGAGGGGTGGAGGCAGGGGTCCACTCACCATGGCAGGCCCTGTCATCAGCAGGGAGCACCCGTGGCAGAATTCTCCAAATTTGGCCCAGTAGTCCTTGTGGCAATAGAGTTTTCCATCCTTCTCGTAGTACCAGTTGGTGAGGGATTCCTGGCATTCTGAACACCTGCAGGGCCAGAAAAGAAACGCCGCTGGGTCCCCAGAACACGTCCACAGGTGGTCCTTGGTAACACGGGCATGCCTCTCCTCTTCTAAAGACTGGAGGAGGAGAGCTACAGCTCAGTGCCCTCCTGAGGAAAACTGCTTCAGAGCTGCAGAGCGAACACGGCTCCACATGCGGTCCCAGTTAAGAACCTTTCATCGCCAGGCGGTGAGTCTCTGAGTTTGAGGTCAGCCTGGTCTACAGAGTAAGATCCAGGACAGCCAGAGCTACACAGAGAAACCGTGTCTCAAAAACAAAAGCAAATAAGAACGTTTGGAGGCAGGAGAGATGGCTCAGGAGTTTAGTGCACTGGTTGTTCTCCCAGAGGACCTGGGTTCTGTTGCCAGCACCACAACTGTCTGTAACTCCACTCCCAGGGGATCTGACAACCTCACTCAGACATACATGAAGGCAAAACATCAATGCACATAAAATAAGAATAAATCATTAAGCCGGGCATTGGTGGCGCACGCCTTTAATCCCAGCACTTGGGAGGCAGAGGTAGGCGGATCTCTGTGAGTTCGAGGCCAGCCTGGTCTACAAGAGCTAGTTCCAGGACAGCCTCCAAAGCCACAGAGAAACCCTGTCTCGAAACCCCCCCCCCAAAAAAAAAGAATAAATCATTAAAAATGTTAAAAAAGAAGCTTTAACCTAAATAGATCTTTCAATGACCAACAAAAATTTCAACCAACCCTAACTTCAAAACCAAGTCACATGAAGCTGCTCTTTGTTTTTCAAGACAGGGTTTCTCTGTGTAACAGCTCTGTCCTGGAACTTGCTTTGTAGGCCAGGCTGGCTTTGGACTCAGAGATCTGCCTGGCCTGTACGAGCACCACCTGCACTCACATGTACATACCTACACGCTGATACACCTGTATAAACCGGGGACAAGATGGCTCCAAGGCAGGGTTAAGGGGAAGGTTTGATCATAGATAGATATGAGGGAGATTGCAGCCAGTGGCATCTGGAGGGGCCCACAGCAGATAGTCAAAGTAGTAAGCTGAACATGGTCAGCAGACTGGACAGGGTCATGAGGAGAGAGATGGGGAGGTCAAGAGAAGAAGACAAAGAGACTGCGGGCAAATGAGAGCTAGAGACAGGGCCCGAGATGAAGGCAAGGGAAAGCATAGTTGAAATCAGGGCTCTAAGGGAATGAGAAGCTAAGGAGGGAAGCCCAGGGGCTGGAGTTTAGGGGAGGGGCCGAGAGAGAAGAGCCAAAGGTAGTTGTGATACTGAGTGAGCCGAGACCAGCGGGCTTTGGTATGCCATCAGGCACCACAGTTAGCCATTTATCCACAGTTTGTTTCGGACCTGATACATACACATTAAAATAAAAATAATATTTCTCTTATGTGCATGTTTTGTCTACATGTCCATGTGCATGTCCAGTGCCTAAGACTGTCATCAGATCCCCTAGAGCTGCAGTCAAGAGTGGCTGGGAACCACCACATGAGTGCTAGGAACCGAACCCAGGTCCTCTGCAAGAGCAACAAGTGCTTTTAACACTGAGCCATCTCTCAAGCCCCAATAAAACAAAATCCAAACAACAACAAACAACAAACAAAAATCTTCATCAGGCTTGGTGTTGGTGGTGCACACCTTTAATCCCAGCACTCACCTGGTCTACACAGATAGTTCTAGGACATCCAGGGCTACACAGACTGTCTCAAAAGCAATAAATATTTTTGAAAAATTTTCATACAAACATACATTGTATATACAAGCCAATTCCACGCCCTCTCACACAAGGTTTTATGAGGGGCTCAGATTGAGCCCAGAGCTTCATGAGTCCCAGGCAATCAACTCTATCAGCTCGGCAGAGACAGTAGCTTAAAACTATTGTGTTCAGCCGGGCAGTAGTGGCGCGCGCCTTTAATCCCAGCACTCGGGAGGCAGAGGCAGGCGGATCTCTGTGAGTTCGAGGCCGGGCTGGACTGACAGCCTCTGCCTGCCTCTGCCTCCCGAGTGCTGGGATTAAAGGCGTGCGCCACCACCATCCGGCTGAGATTTTTTTTTAAAGTTAATTTTCATCAGAGGATGGTAGAACATTGATTTAATCCCAGCTCTCGGGAGGCTGGGGCAGGGTTATGATCTCTGTGAGTTTGAGACCTGTATATGAGCTCCAGGAAGGTCACATAGTGAGGTCCTGTCTTTAAAATAATAACAATGATGATGACGATGATAATAATTCTTCCTTTCTGAGGCAAGATCACAAGAGCACAGTGCAGCACCAGGGCAAACTCCAACTCCCTATTCTGCCTCTGCCTCCCTGCGACACCAAGCTAGGCCACCACACCTTGACTGTTGTCATTATTTTCTTTCTCTCCACTGATACTTCTATTATTTCTCACCGTGTTGGCTAAATTGGCCTCAAACTACTTGACAATAATTGAAAAAAAGCCCATTTGATTAGAGTTGTAAATTTCAAAACAGTTTCAGAATAGAGAACACATAGACTTTTTTTTTTTTTTTTTTTTTTTTTGTGTAGCCCTGGCTGTCCTGTAACTCAATCTATAGACCAGGCTTGCCTCAAACTCAGATCTGCCTGCCCCAACTCCCAAGTGGTGGGATTATAGAAATGTGCCACCACTGCCTGGCCATGACTTTTAATATTGTAATTAGCCAGTTGTTTTTTTTTTATTTTCTTGACAACTTAAGGCCTTTTCATAGTTTATTTTTCATTTATGTGAGTGTTTGTCTTGATGTGTGCCTGTGTACCATGTGTCTAGTGCCTGTGGAAATGAGAAGGTGTCAGATCTCCTGGAAGCAGCCAAGTGACACTGGGACCTGAAACCTGGCCCTCCACAAAAGCAAGAAATGCAGAGCCATCATCATTCCAGCCCCCATAAAGAGCTTTAAAAAAAGGACCCTCTGGTGTGATTTTATATTGACATGTGAGCTGCTTAATAAAGTTCATAATAAAAATGTGCTTTTAATTAAGATTACATTTAAATCATATGATGAAATCTGTCGATTTTTTTTTAAAGATAGAGTCTCTCTATGTAATCCTGGCTGTCCTGGAATTCTCTCTGCAAACCAGGCTGGCCTTGAACTTACAGAGAACCACCTGCCTTCACCTCTCGAGTGCTGAGATCAAAGGTGGGCACCACCATGCCTAGTGAACTTAGCTCATTTTCTTAGCCTTAGGAGTAATAGCCATCCTCTGGGCTAGTTCAGTCAGTGTAGGTTCTCAAGCTGTGTCTGCACTGGCCCCGCCCATCTCCTTTCTAAGCCTCCCACCACACAGCTCAGAATCACCCAGCTAACATACTTCCTTTCTTTCCGTTAGACTCTTCTTTATTGAGATGGGTCTTATTTTACTGCCCAGCCCGGTTCTGGGTCCAAGAGATCTTTCTGTCTAAACCTCTCTAGTAGCTGGGACTGTCGGCACCTATAGCTGTGTGGACAGACTCCTGGGCAGTGGTGGCACACACCCTTAATCCCAGCACTAGGGAGGCTCCGTTCCAGGTCAGCCTGGTCTACAAATGAGTTTCAGGATAGGCAGGGCTACACAGAGAAACCCTGTCTCAAAGGAGGAAAAAAAAAGTGGCAAAGGCTTTATCTTCCCTACACTGGCTACATATTCTTACTTCTTAGAGGTCACATGCTATAGCCCCTTGGTAGGGCTCCTAGTTCTGCTACTTACTAATTACTTTTCTAATCAGTTCCTCACCTATAAATACACTGCTGTGAAAATCAATGAGACAGCATGTATAAATTCGCAGACAGCTTATATAAAAGGTCCAGTACAGCAGCGACAGAACAAATGTTAACCAAAGTTAAAGGTGATGGCTCATGCCATTGGATAGTCACTGTACTAGTTAGGTAGCTTTACAAACTTGTGTTTGTTTTTATTTTTACTGACACGGTCTTTCTATGTACTCCTGGCTGCTCTGGAACTTACTATGCAGACTAGGCTGGCTTTCAACTCAGAGATCCCCCTGTCTCTGGCTCCTGAGTACTGAGACTAAAGGCATGCGCCACCACCGCCCAGTCAGGAATCGGAAGTTTGATATGAAATTGTGCTCCTAGAAATGCTGGGAAGTTACTTGAGGTCCCCATCTCAGAACTACCATCCACCACCTTCCTGACCTTGGGCTAGCCCCTTTATGTTTCCCTTGTCAAATAGTACCATGGTCACCAGACTCAGAGTGGCTGACTGCAAGGCACCTTGAGGGGAGCCAGCACTAGAAGCAAGGGTTTCCTTGCCTTCCCACCTCCTGACGTAATGTCCTGTGTAAGCACCCTTCTCTTCCATCAGACTGTGAAGTCCTTGCGAGGAGAGACAGTGTCCTATTCCGCCTTGGTACATACACTCAGCATCCAGGCCAAGGGCTAGGCAGAGCGGGCCTTCAGCGAGTGTTTTCAAACTGAAAGTGGTGCAGGAGCGTCAGGAACCATGAGCCAAGGTGGGAGTACAAGCACTCCGTGGCATCAGACCCGGCCTTCGCCTCCGCTGTGAACGGCAGTGAAAGCCTGGTGCAGGCATATCCGTACCCAACTGCAGGCCTGGGCTCTGTGACACCCTCACAATGGTATGCGCGCCACCTCAGGGCATGGGAGCACCAGAACACACCCTCCTTTCTACTGCCAATATCCTGCTTTTGTTCACTGCAAGGAGCTCTTGCCAGGCAAGGGAACAGGCAGAGAAACACGTGTAGGCATGCAGCAGACAGCCACCAACCTGCTGGGAAGCACACCTGGCTGGAGAAGGACATCACCAATGTGATGTGTCGTGTGTCATGGAATGCCTTTGTAGAGAGAACAGCCAGATACTGCCACAGGTGCCTCAAGTACAGGATGGCGAGCAGCTGACCGGACTAGTTGTAGGTCCCTGAAGCTCTATTTTTGCCAAAGAATACGGCAGGACTGTCAGGCCACTGAAGACTTTAAAGTGCTATCTTAAGGTATTAGCAATATCTGCTATTAGCCGTTCAACACGGAAGTGGTGGGGTCGGGCCCTGAATCCGTGTGTACTTGACTAGGAAGCCATCTCCACTGCAGCTTACCTCAGAGACACAGCACGTCTTAACTGCCAGGCTTCAGGAGACAGGAACCATGACAGCTCACGTTTGAGTGTTAGCCCTGGATGGTGCCTCTCCTTTAGCTCAAATAGTGTAATGGATATCACTAATTCACCTCATTTTGTTCTGTTCTCCAGTGGTAGTGTCTGTTAAAGAATCTAAAACACACTATGGAAATGAGGCACCATTCAAAGATGTCCCACCTCAGAGTCTCATAAGCCATGGCCTTTTCTCCCCTCAGCTTTCAATTTTTGAAAGCTTCAAATAGGTCAGTCATCTCTGGCCGCAGACCTCAGAGCACCTAGCTAGGAGGCAATAGTGGTGGGTTAGAAACCAGGGCTCCTGAAATCCAGGGTATATAGTGCTAAAAACCTCGGAGACACACAGGAGACCACAGACAGAAGCAGTACCTAAGGACAGCCTTTGAACGGCTCTTCTAACACACTACAGATGGCCTGGGCAGACAAAGGGTGGATGAGAACATGGTGCTACTTCACTCGGACCTGAATCTGCAGAGAAGGAATCAATGATCAGCTGAGATTTTCACAGGTAACCATTACCTGTCACTGAAGCTGGTTACTTAATGACTCTCATTATTGCTATGAAACTGACATCAGGTGAAAGAAATGTCCATGTTATGCTCATGGAAGATTTCTCCAGTTTGAGAACAGCAAGGACCAATGGAGACGGATCCTCTTCCCTGCCGTGCCCAGGAATGCAGATTTGCTTACCTAGAAGCAAGCAGTCTTCTCAGCAGAAAAGGAAGGTCTTGAGATGAATTTTCTATAGTCTTAGCAATCAGGGCCTCATTACTATGCATCTACAGCACATAAGGACCAACCGGCCAGATAAATGCT
Source organism: Mesocricetus auratus (assembly GCF_017639785.1). Taxonomy (NCBI): domain Eukaryota; kingdom Metazoa; phylum Chordata; class Mammalia; order Rodentia; family Cricetidae; genus Mesocricetus; species Mesocricetus auratus. The sequence continues at coordinate 12,751,264 of NW_024429190.1, read as the reverse complement.
GCTGGGAGAAGCCAAGTGATACAGGCCCCACCTTCACACACATCCCAGTTGGAGCGATGCTTACAGGTAAGTTCTCAACCCATGGAGTAAGGGAAAAAGAGCCATCACGTGGGTGGATTTACTTGGATAAACTCCAATCTCTCCAAGAAGCAGCTCTGGCTGCTGCTGTCAGCCTCTAGTTTCTGAGTTTGGACTAGGCTGAGAAAAAGAAAAAGAAGCTATATAACCTAAGGGTACCACAATGTAGGGGTGCCAATTGTCTTCCAGGGTCCACAAGGGCAAGTATGACAGGAGCCTAGGGACTTGGCTGCACCACCACCACAGCGCCATGCTGCTTCTCCTTGCAGACCCTGCAGATTGAAGTTGCCTGCAAACATACTCTTGTGGAGTATGCGGTTATCCTGTTTTTACAGAAACCGCCGGACATCTACCTAGATTCTTCTCAGCAACAGTGTGCACTGGTACCACTCCTGCCAAAGCCAGGGGGGCTGGTGGGTCAGGTAATCTGTGTAGCTTCACAGAGGGCTTGCTCTCTCGGGGAGGGGAAGGAAAGTTTGCATGCCTCAGAGTAGCCAAAAAGGTACAGTTGGAGCTGGGCGTTGGTGGCGCACACCTTTAATCCTAGCACTCGGGAGGCAGAGGCAGGCGGATCTCTGTGAGTTCGAGGCCAGCCTGGTCTACAAGAGCTAGTTCCAGGACAGCCTCCAAACCTATAAAGAAACCCTGTCTCGAAAAACCAAAAAAAAAAAAAAAAAAAAAAGGTACAGTTGGGAGCCATTCACCTGAGCCCTTCATTTTTTGGATAAAAAGAATCTCAGAAGGCTGAAGGAGGCTGCCAAAGCTCACTGCTAAATTGAGTTTTCTTTTTACACATAGTTTGCTTTACAACGCAAAGATGTCCTTGTTTTCTTCAAGAGATAATGTAGAAACCAAGCTCACTAAACCAATGTAAGACACTGCAGGACATTTTATACTAGGGAATTCCTTTAAAGATGGGTGGGGGCTGAGTAACATAGCTCAGTGACAAGAGCTCCTACTGATAAATGTGTGGTGCTGTGACTTCACCCGCACTAGACAAAAGACCACTCCCTAATTTACGTCTTCTGTAAATGTCAGTCTGAGGTGTTTCCTTCCCCGGGAGTGCCTGAGAGTACACCGTGCTACTCATTCGAGTGGCAGGCAGGGAAGGTGTGCTCTCTGCCAGAGTGAGGCCTGCCAGGCAGAGGGGTGTACAGAAATGGCACCCTTCACTCCCGTCTCCCTCTTTCTCCATCACACGGTCACGCCTGATCATGTCCCATGGAATCTGGTTGCGTCACCTCTCTTGCAACCACAGCCCTGGAATTCTCATGGACTTTACTCCTCCAGAGGCCCGAGGGTCAAGGACTTAGCTTGTTTGACACAATCCAGGAAGGGCTCTGGTTCAGGAGCCCAGGAAGTCCTATCCCTGCATTCTGTGTAGGAACAAACAGGCCTCAGGAGGGGACAGGCACCTGGTCACAGAGGTCACATGGTGGAGGGGGCTGATGGGAGTCAGCTTTACACCAGGTAGAGATTTCGCCTGAAAGCTCAGAGCAGAGTCCAGGCAGTCCCTTCCCCTGGGGCTCTCCCTTCAGCGGCAGCTTCAGGAATGCGGCCTCTCATTCAGGAGAGGGCAGAGGGTCTGCTGTAAGCCAGTGCCCTTTTGATTCCGGCTGGGCAAACAGAGCCTGGGGAATGGAGTTGAGGTCATCAAGTTTCCCAGAGGCTGGTGTAGGACAAGACAAAGGGCTGTTGGACCTGGGGGGCCCTGGGGCCCTAGCTCTCAAAAGCTCGTTACCTGCTCCAGTCCCAGCCCCAGAGAAGCACCATGCCCACAGAGATTCCCTAAAGGAACTACCCTCCCCCAGAGTCCTCTCTAGGATCCAGAGGAACGACGGCCTGAACAAGGCTACTACAACACTTGGCATTTGGATTTCACAAGGTAAAATCTATCTCCTAAACTCAAGATAACTTCTTTTTCACAATTCAGAAAAAAACAAAACAAACAAACAAAAACCCCAAAACCCAAAACCTCTTCGATAACCCTGGCAAAAACACCCCTCTCCTGCTCTATTGGGGGACACAAAGCTGAGAACAGGTACGGAAGGGGGTGTGGACAGAGGGAGCTGAGGCCCCCCTCCCCCAGGACAAGAAACTCCAAGCCCAAAACAAGCCGGCTAAGGGGGCCTTGCAAGCTGCTGCTGTTGAGACCGGCAGCTTCGTCAGTGAAATGGGGCTACCCAAACTCGGCTCCACAGACAAAAGGGTAAAGAGCCTGGCAGGAGAGCCGCTGTGGTCAGAGATCAGCCCCTCTCACGGCCCGCGTGCTTCCCCACACTCTACAAGGGCCGGCTCCTTCCCCGAGCCCTCGTGGTGGCCGCTCTTCTGCCCAGGGACAGTCACAGATTATTATCCTAGCAGTGAAATCCGGCCACCAGGCTGGGTTGGGGAAGCTGGAAGAAAAAGTTAAGCGGGACTACTACTGAGGCAGCCCTCAGAAAACAGGCTTCTCCCAAAGAATAAAAACAAGCCCCACCCCAGGCAGGAATGGCTCCATTCAGAAGGGACCCAGAGGGCCAGAAACCCCCTGGGGAGTTTCTCTTGAAGGTGGGGTGGTGCAGAGAGCAAAGACAGGCAGGTCAGAGGGAGAAAGTTTCACACCTCCTCCAAGGCCCCACACAGTGAGCGCCCCTACACATACTCAGACCTGGGGCTGACCCAGAAACTCCACTCATCTGGGAGCTAAGAAACCATTCAAGGCCAGGGCAAATGTGCTTGCCATTAACGAGAGCACGTATACAGTGCCTACTGTGTACCAGGCTACCCACACCCAGGCCTTGCCAGCTTTCAGTTTGGCAAAACCTGCCCATCCTGCTTGTTGGGACAAATTCCTGGGCAGGCGTCAAGGCCTGTAGGTAAGACATGTGAGGGGTACAGAATGGTAACCCATTTCTGCCTTTCCCCAGAAACAGTGCCGTCAAGATGTGTTAGGAAGGGGAGTCTGGGCTTCCTAGGAGCTCCCTTCGCCTCCCGGCTTTCAGGACATCCGGGTGCCCCTTTCCAGGCCGCTTCTGCTCTGGTATAAGCTCTTCTGGCTAACCAGGAACAAGTGAAGTCAGAGAAGGTCGAGGAAAACGGCGACCTTCCCCTTAGGAGCAGGGGCCAGGAGAAGGGATGAGGAGGAGGAGGGCTTAGAGAACAACTCACCTAAAGGGGTCTCTGGAGGTGAAGTAAGCCGGGACAGACAAGTAACTCCCCATCTTCTTCCCACACCAGATAAACAGGCTCAGCTGCAACCCCGTCCGGGAGTGCCTTAGGCTGGCTGCAGACAGCCACCATGACAGGCGGGGTTCCCGGCACCTCTGGTTGGAGCCGGTCACCCGGTGCTCACCTCTGCCTCCGGAGCAGCAGGAGAGGGAGGACTCCGGGCCCCTGGCTCCCTGGCAGATTCCCGCAGGGGCACATGGCTGGTGCGTCTCCTCCCTAGCTCTCGGGAGCCCCGTGGCCCCTGGGGGCTGCGGGGGGAGCACCTCTCTTCAGAGGCTATAGACACACGGGCATTCCGGGGAAGGGGCCGGTGACTAGCTAAAAATGAGATGCTGCTGTCAAGTTAGTCCCGTCCTTCAGTCCCACCCACCCCGAAGGAGGGAGGGAGGAAGAGGAGGGGCTCGGGCAGAACCGAGGTGTGTGGTTGGCGCAGCTGTTAGGAAACAGACCTCGCAGCGAGGGGTGGAGCCCGGTCGGGAGCGAGGCTGCAGCCAAGCGTGGTAGACAATAACTGGAGCTGGCCGGGCGTCCACGCACAGCTCAGGGCAGCACGGCGCGGGAGGGCAAACACATCTGAGTCCAGATGTACCCCCCTCCCGAAGAGCTGCCTACCGAGACGTGAAAGGCACAGGATGTCAGCCAGCTTCGGCAGAGCTACACCGCGGGGAGAGGGGGGCGGGATGACACTCTCCAGCAGGGGAGGCCGCTCCCTAGAAACATCTTCAGCTCTAGGCTGGTCTCTCTTTTGGTGTTGGGACTCCCCGCCACCCACTCTCTCTGCCTGATCTGGGGACAGTCTCAAGAAGCTGTCCACTTCCACTCTGGGGCAGAGCTGTGCTGCAGCGAAGGAAACAGGGCCCAGAGTATGCATTTTCCGAGATGGAATTATCCCCACTTTATATTCTAGGAAAGTGAAGTGGCAAGAGATTAGGTGACTCGTTGATGGACAAAAGCCAACCAGCTACGTTCTGACTGTGTCCTCCCACTCATTCCCATCAGCCGTCTATTGATCCCAGTAGGCAGTGGTTTCTTCTACCATGTCTGCTCCAATTAGCCACCGGAGAAAGGGAACCCTCAATCAGATAGGTCTGTGGCCCCGTGTGTGCGGAACTGCCTGACTGATGATTGATGTGGGAGGGCCCAGTAGGTGAGTCTGGGCTATATAAAAATGCCAGCAGAGGGCCAGGTATGGTCACCAATCCCAGTAGTTGGCAGATAGCGGCAGGCAAATCTCTGAATTGGAAGCCAGGTCAGTAGACAGAGTAAATTTCAGGCCCAGGACTACATGAGACCAGGCTGGCCTCTACCTCCCGAGTGATGGGATTAAAGGTGTGCCACCATCTCCAGCAAGACCCTGCACTTAAATAAATAAATAAATTAATTAATTAATAAATAAAGGCTGTCAGAAAATGAACCAAGCAAATAGTAAGCAGCCTTTCTCCATGGCTTCTACTCCAGGTTCCTGCCTTGAGCTCCTTTTTTGGCTTCTCATTAATGGACTTTTACCTGGAAATGCAAGCTGAAATAAATACTTCTTCCCTAGTTGCTACTGGTCATAGTATTTAACACAGCAATAGGAAGAAAACTAGGATAGTGTGCAGTGGTAACTATACTTCTCCAACCGGAAACCCGGCAGGTGGAAGAGATGTTGATCTGAGGCACCGCCCAGGAGAACCCAGGAGAACCATAGACCTGGAATAGTAGCACACTTGAAGAGCCCCAGCTGCGGGGCTGCCAAACCAGTGCCACGTGAAGGAAAGTCTCCTCCCCCCTGTCACGGGCTATAAAGGGAAAAGTAAGAAGGCTAGAGGAGACTAGGGACCTCCCAGACCTTGATGGACAGGGGGCTGTGGCCCAGGCTCTTTCCCATCAGGTATACACACCTCCCACTAGAAACAGCCTCAAGTCACCAGCAGCTACTGTCTCTCACTGTTAAGTGTGACAGGAAGGCCCACAACTAAAGTGGTCCCTAGGTTACAAGGGAATGCGCTCCCATTTCTCCAGTTGGGTACAGGGACCATGATTGTGAGAAGAGCCGAGGTTTGTATCCAGACAAGGAGCATTTCCTGAGTATGCAGTGTTAACTGCTCAGCGTACATTCTCTTCTGTTTTAAAATTACCTAGCCTGGCAGTGGTGGTGCACACCTCTAATCCCAGCACTCAGGAGCAGAAGCAGGTGGATGGATCTCTGAGTTTCGAGGTCAGCCTGGTTTACATATTTGAGTTCCAGGACAGCCAGGGCTACACAGAGAAAAACCTTTCTCAAAAAACAAACCATACAAACAAAAAAGCCTTTGTACAGCATACATGTTACACTCACTGAACAAATGACAAAACCAAGGCTCTGTGGGGGTTATTGCCAACTTGAAAACAAGCATCTTGTCAATAGTGAGGATGGATCTCAACCCCAGTAAAAATAATGCCTCTATAGTAGGGGGGTCAGAGCACTTTATGTAAGGGGTTAGAGGTTAAATATTTTAGGTCCTATAGGTCATATAGACTCTATCCCGGCAACTCAATATTCAACACCACAGCATCCTCAGTGAAATACAAACAAATGGATGCAACTAGGTTCCAATAAAACTTTATTTGTAGACACTGATACTTGAATTTTGTATAATTTTCCGGTGTTGTAAAAATAGTCTTTGGCTTTCTTATTTGTTTGTTTACTCCATCAACCATTTAAAAATGTAAAAAAAAAATCAAAGGCAGTACAGAAACATGGTTATAAAATGGCTTTGTGTGCTAGGTGTGGTGTCCTAATAGAGAACGGTGGATCTGAGTTTGAAGTGAAGTCAAGACTGGTTGTCCTAGAGAGTTCCAGGCCAGCCAGGATGCATAGTAACACCCTGTCTCCAAAATAAAATACACTAAAATAAAAAAAAAGATTTTGGCATTTGTCCTGGATGCTGAATTCAGGTTTGTGTTATCTACCACTGCAGACAACACTAGAAATCTGGAAGCAGTGGCGGACAGTGAGCACTGGATGGGCACTTAGCTGCACCTCAAATTGCTTCCAGCACTGTGTATGAATGACGTTTAACCCGTCATTTGATAGTGCTGTAGCCCCACACCCCTTTACAGAGGAAGGAACTGAGGTACACAGAGGTTAAACTGCTTTTCTGAAGTTATCTAACTGAAGGGAAGCCAGGATTTGAACCTAAGCTAGACAGTATAGGCTGTGCTTCACCATGCTGTATTAGGGAAGCAGCCTGGGCCCAGAGCCAGACTGTCTGGGTTTGAATGCAACAATGCCCTCCCCTTAAGCCCTTGGCATTGAGTCTGGAACACATTAAGAGTTGATTAATGCTAGCTGTTAATATCATTAAGACTACCGTTCAACTCCTGCACTAGATATGTGGCCCTTAGAAAGCCCCTGCCTCTGTCCAGGCTTTGAGTTAGGTCTCCAAATAGCTTCCAGCTTCAACATTTCCATTCCTATGAGGTGCTGGTGGGCTCTCTGTTTGCCTTGGGTCTCCAGTTGAGATTTAATCTCTTGAGCAGGCTTGAGGGAATCAGGATCTTGACTGGAGACCACACAAGAGCCACAGGGGAGTGAGATGGAGTGGAAGGGAGGTACTGGAAAGGACACTGAGGACTGCTGCAGGTTGGCCGACTGGAACCTCTTTTTCTCCCAGCTACAGAGCCCAGATGTTACTATGCGCCCCTGTAACTCAATCAGGCAAGGAAGGAGGGAGCCCCTATTTAAATCCGGAACTAGCATCTAGTTGCACCCTTTGATTTCCATCTGATGAATAGAGTGTAGATGGAAGAAAATGTAAGGCTCAGCGGCCAAGGCCGGGAGCCCCGAGCATAACTCCTTTTGACATTTCACACGGCTCTGCTGCGGGCCGGCCACAGTGAGTCGGTGTCTAGGAATGCAGGCAGAAGGCTGCAGGCCTTCTCCTCTTCCCTCTCTCCTCACAAAGGATTTGGTGGGTGGATGAGCGGGGAACTAATAAGAGGATTTCTCAGAGCCATGTGAGTGCCCCGCCCCCCTGGAAGTGCAGCAGCCGGCTGCCCAAGCTCTGGGCTGTAGCGGAAGCCCCTCCCAGGTGGAATCTATCTGACCCCCATAAATCTGGCTTTCAGGAGGTGCCTTCAGAGGATTGATCACCAGATGCAGGGAACGGCTGGCTACTCAGGTAGTGCGACTCCTTCAGGCCAACGTCAAAGGGTCCAAACCACTCCGAATGAGGAGGTAAAGTCACACTGGAGGATACACTTTCTCCTTCTGTTCCAGACAGGTTCAAGGAGCAGCTGGGAGGAATCCAACAGTCACAGATGCCCAACGCAACTGCAAGGACCCTGGGACTGGCAATTATAGCTCGGACAAAACGGCAAGATGGTGCTAATCTCCTATGCATTTCCCGATTTGGAAATGGATTGCCCAGAACCAGCTGCGACTCCAAGGTGCCTGCATCTGGGACAGGTTGAAGAACAGCTTTCAGAGCTGACAGCTCCAAGCAATTACCCTGGTGAGCGACGGTGAATGAATGAATCACCGCATCCTCTGCCTGAACCAAAGCTCTAGACACACGATCTGAAGCACAAGGACCCGTGTTTGCTGCATGAGGCCCTCTGTTGGTGAGGAGGACTCCAAGCAGGGAAAGGTTGCAGCTTGCTTGCTTTACACGCTGCAGGGGACTGAGCATGCTGGGTATACCTTCCACCTCCACCTCTAGGTTATAAACCCATAGCTCTTTTTCATTTTTAAAGAAAAATTTAAATTTTCAAACAGGATCTTACGATGTCAGGCTGACCTTGAACTCGATCCTCCCGTCTCAGCTTCCCTAGTAGCTTCAGACATACATATCACAGCTGTCTGGAGATTTGCCTCTTAATCCTTGCAGCTAAACATCCCCCTGAGCAGTCCATTTCTCTGGTCTCTGTTCCTCCCCTCTCCAGCTGGCTTTCTAGACTTTGGAAGCACCTAGAACACTTAGAGCAGGCCCTAATAGTTTTATGTCAACTTGACACAAACTAAAGTTATCCAAGAAATTAAGTCCACGCTTGGGGCATGGTGGTGCTTGCCTTTATTCCCAGCACTCAGAAGGCAGTCTCTGAGTTCAAGGCCAGCCTATCTACAGAGCGAGTTCCAGGACAGGCACATCAGGGCTACACAGGGAAACCCTATCTTGGAAAAACCCAAACCCAAAACCAAAATAGAAAGGAAAAAAGAAAGACATTCGATAGTGCTACACACAAGCCTGTACAGCATTTTCTTAGTTAGTGGCTGATGGGGAAGGGTTTAACCCATTGTGGGTGGTGCCATCCCTGGGCTGGTAGTCCTGGGTTCTATAAGAAGGTGGACTGTGTGTGTGTGTGTGTGTGTGTGTGTGTGTGTGTGTGTGTGTGTGTGTGTGAGAGTGGTGCATACCTTTAATCCCAGCACTCAAAAGGCAGAGGCAGGTGAGTTCGAGACCAGCCTGGTCTATAAGAGCTAGTTCCAGGACAGGCTCCAAAGCTACATACACAGAGAAACCCTGTCTCAAAGCCCCCCAAAAGAAGGTGGGCTAAGCAAGCCATGGGGAGCAAGCCAGTAAGCAGCACCCCTCCTTGGCCTCTGCATCAGCTCCTGCCTCCAGTTTCCTTCCTGCTCTATGTGAGCTCCTGTCCTGACTTCCAAGCCCACCAAACGAGAAGGCTCTGTGTCTGTCTAGCTGTCCACCACTCTGCCAAGCCTAGTTCAGTCAATATGACTTTAGACTGTCAATATGAGTGACCACAGTCCTAGATGGGGACAATAACTAAGATCTACAAGGCATTTTCAGCTCACAGAGGATTTTAATCCCTCACATATGGTGGTACGGGCCAGCTCAGAGACATCAGGCAATCCACCATGTTTACACAGATGGAGGTACAGGGCTGAGGTAAAAGCAGTGTCTGATGGTCTTAACTCTCAAGGTCTTTCTCTTACACAGACCCGATCAAAGATTTGGAATTCTGCCTCTGGAACACAGGGCCTGCACTGATAGATGTCTTGTGTCCCATTTTCTAGGTTTTTTTTTTCCTCCCTACATTTTGTACTGTGAGGATAAAATGGAAGACCATCAAACTCCTGGGAAATCCATGAGAGAATTTCATGACCAGCAAGTCCCTGAGAACCGGAAATACCAACTTCCTGCAGAGCCCAAGCAATCGCTCCTTGCCCGGGTGTTCACTGCCCACATGTCCGTCATCTGCCCAGATCATTTCTGCACATTTTTTTCAATCGATAAGATCATAAACTTACTTTTTCCAGGAGCTCTCTTTCCCATTCAAATAAAACAAAAACAAACAAACAAACAGAAAAAAAAAACCGTCAGCAACAACAACAAAAAACAAAACTGGGCCAGTCAGTAGATTCTTTTATTTTTCCTTGAGGCAGGGTTTCTGTGTAACCTGGCTGTTCTGGAACTCACTTTGTAGACCAGGCTAGCCTCAAACTCACTGAAATCCACCTGCCTCTGCCTCTGGAGTACTGGACTCTATTTGCATTTCACTCTGGGGTCCTCATCTGGACAGGCACAGAGGGAGCACAGACTGTCTGGGTCTGACCACGGTCTGCAGTCCTCCCTAGACTGCCAACTGTGGGTCCTCCACTGTGCCTGCTTCCTAATTGCCCCTTTCCCAGTGCACTAGGAGGCTTTTCTCACACCAATCATTTGGACACATCATATAACTGGGCGCTACTGCACATTTGGGGTTCTTACTTGCCATTTCTAATTTCTACTTAGGTTCTACCCAGAAGTCAAGTTGTATTCTCTTTCCTTCCCATGACAGCTGATTAATGTGATGTCTTAGTTAGGGTGGCTTGAGCCTAGGAGCTCGCAGTCAGCCTGGGTAACATAACTGGACTCCAGCACCTCCCCTCAAAAGATGGGTGCTCCAGGAATAGGGGTACTAAGTTTTCACACTAGAAAATACTCATGGAGCTCCACAAGTCAGACACAGAGGTGAACTTGGTATACGCCCAGCCCTGTGCTTACTTCTTGATCACTGTGGTATTTTTCAAGGTGTGGCTGAAAGAGCAGCTGTCCCTGGCACACCCGGACACAGCACCACAGTTCCTGAGGTTGGGGAAAGACCCTGCATTCTAAACAAGGCCTGTTCTGAGACACACTGAAGACTGAGAATACTGTTCCGTTCTTTCCTCAGTGCTTCTCCCGTTTGATTTCATGCTACAGTCACACTGACCCTGGAAGTGGACAGAATAACCACCATCCTTCCCTTGCTGCAAATGCGAATGTACAGGTATTTTATTCTGAAGGCTGCTTGGTTACTATCAGGGTTAGAGTTGCTTAAGCCTCAACTTACTGGGGACTTTTGACTTCCTAATGCTGTCATTACTCATCTGAAACTCCAAGGTACTGTTGCCCTCTTTTTGCAGTGACACTGTACGGAAGATGAGTTTAGAAGTCATGGCCATTCTGTGCAAACTGGAGTTGCAGAGGTAACTCAGTAACAGAGCCCTTATAGCATGCAGGAGGCCCTGGGTTCCCTCCCCAGCAACATATGCATGCATACACACGCAAGCTCAAACAAATGCATATTGCTAACTTCAGTACCAGCTGTCACTTCTACAAGACTCAGTCACCGGCGAGGTGGGATGGTGGACCTCTGATCCAATCACAAGTGCTTCAGAGGGCTGTCAAGAAGGCGGAGCCAGACTACGACAGACACAGAAAAAAAAATCCTGATTTAAACCTGACATGGGATGCTTGGAGCTGTGTTGGTAACCGTGAGGGACATGGAAACAAGAGAACTGTGGCACATGCCTTGCATCCTAGCACTCTGGAGACAAAGACAGCAGGATCTCTGTGAGTTCAAGGCCAGTCTGATCTACAATGGAATTCCCAGACAGGCAGGCCTATGTAGAGAGACTTTGTCTCAAATTCCTGATCCCCCAAAGAGAGAGACTTTGTTAGCACCCCTCTAGCACTACCCAGAAAGAAAAGGGGAGTTTTAATGTCTGGTGGAGGAGAAAGAAAGAATAAGACAGCATGGTGGACTGTTACAGCAGCAAAGGGGAGGGCAACTTTGTTAAATACATTATAGACAGAGGTCTTTTTTTGAGACAGGGTTTCTCTATGTATCCCTGGCTGTCTTAGAATTCACTCTGTAGCCGGGCGTTGGTGGCACACACCTTTAATCCCAGCACTCGGGAGGCAGAGGCAGGTGGATCTGTGAGTTCGAGGCCAGCCTGGTCTACAAAGCGAGCTCCAGGACAGCTTCCAAGACAATACAGAGAAACCATGTCTCGAAAAACCAAAAAAAAAAAAAAAAAAGAATTCACTCTGTAGACCAGGATGGCCTCCAGCTTAGAGATCTGCTTCCAGAGTGCTGGGATTAAAGGCGTGGGCCATGGACAGAGAGGTCTTATTCCATCGTCCATCTCATAAGAGAAGCTGGGGGAACACTGCACAGTAGAGATGATGAGGGTGCCTATGAGAAGGACGTTTTTCAAGCTTTATAAAACAGCATTTCACAAGGCACCATTCACCTACTGAACACTCTTGACACTGCTCCATTCTAGGCAGTTTGCTATGCCATGGGGCAAAAAGGTAGATTAGATATGGTTCCACCCTTGGAAAACTATACTTGAAGACTACAGCTGTGTGTGCAAACAAATACCAACGGGGCTATAGCTCAAGTATGAGGAAGATTAACAAGGAGGGTGAAAAAAGGTCTCCTCTGATTGGTGGGGGTGGACATGGGGTGGGGTTCTTCCAGAGGGCATGCTGTATCAGCTGACCATGGCAGGCTGATTGCCAGGCAGACAAGAGACTTCTAGCTTGAAGAAACAACGTAAGCATATCCATTAGCTACAACGTACCCACACATAAGCAGTGACCACTGAAGGGGGGTGGGGAGACCAGGCCCCGGCATTTAAAGACACACAGGCAATGAAGGGTTATTACAAGTATTTAAGCAAGTAGAGGTTCCCAATGGCTAAGAAATAATATCTGAAACACCAAGGAGAATGTTCCTTTGCAGGTGCTGTCTGAGCTCAAGTCTACATCTAGCTGAGTTATGGTCACACTAAGTTTGTTTGCCAAAGTGTTCACCACCAGTAGACTATGCCTTTGTTCTGAGGGCACATCGATATGGACCTGGTGATCCCTGGAGATAATCATCCACTGTTGTTTTGTGATGCTAATACTAGGAAATCCAAGGGGCTGGGATGTGGCTTAGTGGCAGAATAAGGTCTTGGGTAGATCCCAAGTCCCAAAAACAAACAAACAGACAAACAAACAGAAATACTACATGAAAAGGGCTGGAGAGATGTTAAGTGGACCAGGCTGGCCTCGAACTCACAGAGATCCGCCTGCCTCTGCCTCCCTAGTGCTGGGATTAAAGGCATGAGCCACCCACGCCCAGCCCACCTGTGGTTCCTGCAGAGACTCTGGGTTTGATTCTCAGCACACAGATGTCTGCAACTCTAGTCCCAGGAGATGCAATGCCCTCTGCAGGCACCAAGCATGTACATGATGCACTGACAGACATGTAGGCAAAACACACACACACATGTTTAAGTATGTGTGTGCCTGCTTGAGTTTGTGTGCCAGGTGTGTGCAGGTATCCATGAGTGTGTCAGAATCCCCAGAATTGGAGCTACAGACAGCTGTGAATGCTGGGAATCGAACCCGGATCTTCTGCAAGAGCTACAAGTGATCTTAAGCACTAAACCATCTCTCCAACTCCTATTTAAAAAAAAAAAAACAACAACGACAACAAAATAACCCCCATAAAGCAACAGCAAAAAATGATTGACATTCTGTGTCAAATACTTCACTCACATGGACATTTTACTCCTGACTGCACTGGGGGGAAGAAATCCTTTTGCCATACCAACAAATGCAGAGTCCATCAAAGACCTGAGATCCTTCCCTGGTTAACAACAGCTTAGGGTGTGATCTTGGTCAAGCCTTCAAACCTCTCTGCCCTTCAGTTTCTTCTTTGATAAAAGGATTAAGGTGAGAAAACAATTCCACACCCATTAGGCTAATGCCAAAAGACACAATGCTAGCCAGAGGACGTCTGTCTACTAAGCACCCACAGCCCTCTCTACGGCCAGCCGGCATCTTGTGAATGAACCAAATCTGGGCTGGGCTTTGACCCTTAGGTCTAGAAACAGATGTACCCCAGAGAGGTGAAGACACACTTTGACAGTGACCACATCACTGTCTACCTATACAATGACAAGTGAAATTAACATGCCCAAGTGCCCTGCACAGGTGGGACTTTGAGACCTAGCACCGTGGTATACACACTTAGAGCACCAGAACCTGGGATGCTGAGTTGGGAAGATCAACTGAATCAAGCCTGAGTTTAGAACCAGCTTTGGCCCAGCAGCGGTGGCACACACCTTTAATCCCAGCACCTGGGAGGCAGAGGCAGGTGGATTTCTGAGTTCAAGGTCAACCAGATCTGTAGAGTGAGTTCCAGGGCTACACAGAGAAGCTCTGTCTTGAAAAACCAGGGAGGCGGGGAGAAAGAAAGCCGTGTGGATAACTTGGGCACCAGAAAGCTGCTCTGTGTACATGGACTTCGAGGGAAACAGCAGCCAGAGATTTTTTTTAACCTTGGGAAGTAGTCAATTGGCTAAGCTAGCCCTGCCTACAATATAGAACCTGGCCCCGTGGCAGCCAAGCCACTTTCAGCAACTTTATCCAGGCACAGAGATGATGCTGGCCACTTACTCATTTTTACTTTTATTTGTGTGTAGTTAGGGTTTCTATTGCTTTGAAGACACACCATGACCACAGCAATTCTTTTGTTGTTGTTGGTTTTTTTTTTTTTTTTTTTGAGACAGGGTTTCTCTGTATTGTTTTGGAGACTGTCCTGGAACTCGCTCTATAGACCAGGCTGGCCTCAAACTCAGAGATCCGCCTACCTCTGCCTCCCGAGTGCTGGGATTAAAGGTGTGGGCCACCAATGCCCGGCTACCACAGCAACTCTTATAAAGGAAAACATTTAATGGGCTGGCTACAGTTTCAGAGGTTTAGTCCATTGTCATCATGGTGGGACATGGTGGCGTGCACACATGGTACTGGAGCTGAGAGTCTACATCTTCATCCAAAGTCAACAGGAAGTGAACTGACTTACTAGATGTGGCTTGTGCATAAGAGACCTGAAAGCCCACCTCCACAGTGACACACTCCCTCCAACAAGGCCACACCCACTCCAACAAAGTCACATCTCCTAATAGTGCCACTCCCCTTGGAGGTCATTTTCTTTTAAGCCACTACAGTTTGCTTTCTTGTTTTTTTTTTTTTTAATGACATGGTCTCATGTAGCCGAGTGAAGGAAGCCAAGTGTGTGATGCCCTGAGTGGGTATATGTTGTTGACATGAGACAACCATTCAAGGACAAGGCCTCAGACTCATGGGAAATTGGCAAAACCCCACTACCCCCAGCCCCTCAATGAGGCTCAGAGTAGTGGCAATGACACCCTCTGAGTATGGATGTAAACAGTGTGTGCAGAAAATGTCCACCAGAGCTTTCTCCACCTGGATGTCTATGGCCTGGAGACTGTTCCCCTACAGAGACTGCTTTCACGGAGAGTAAACCTGCCTCCTCATTCAGCTGAATATAACAACCCTAATTGCTTGTTTAGCTGAATATAATAACCTCACTTCCTTGTTCAACTATGCATAATAACATGGCCTCTTTCTCCAACCCTATATAATAAACACTCAAGAGCCCAGTCCACCCTTTCCCAGCTTTTCTGTGCATACGTCTGTCATTTCGTCATTCCCTGGTTGCCCCAGTCAGAGTTCTAGGATCCAAGCCCTGGCAATCCTCAGGCTGGCCTCAATTCACTATACAGTTGATGATGACTTATTTTTATTATCAACTTGACACAAGCTGATGAAATACTTTCATCACACTGGCCTGTGCTAAGTCATCGGGAGCATTTCCTGATTAATGACTGATGTAGGAGGGACCAGTTTACGGTGGGCGGTGCCATCTCTGGGCAGGTGGTCCTGGGTCATAAAAGGAAGCAGGCTAGGCAAGCCCTGGAAAGCAAGCCAGGTACAGCTCCTCTCTTCTGTCAGCTTCAGTTTCTGTATCCAGGTTCCAGGCCTGGCTCCCCCAGCTCACCGCGCTGCAGAATTATAAGGTGAAATAAACCCTTCTACAAAGTGGCGTGTGCACACACACACACACACACACACACACACACACACACACACACACTTCCAGTAGACAGCCAATCAATGCAATCAATGGCAGAATCAGGGTTTGCTCCGAGAGTCTGGGCTTTACTACACGTTGTTGCTCTCATACGCTGATCTTTTTTTTGTGTGTGTGGTTTTTTGAGACAGGGTTTCTCTGTATTGTTTTGGAGGCTGTCCTGGAACTTGCTCTGTAGACCAGGCTGGCCTGGAACTCACAGAGATCCACCTGCCTCTGCCTCCCGAGTGCTGGGATTAAAGGTGTGCGCCACCAATGCCCGGCTCATATGCTGATCTTAACTCACAGACACAAACTTCATTTTCAGTCCTAAAGAACTGCCACATATACACCATGCCACCACAAACCAGCTGCAGAATAAGTAGAAGACGGCACTTCAAAATAAATTACTTTACTTTTGCAGTGCTAAGGACTGAACTTAGGGCCCTGTGCGTCCTAGGTACATATTCTAACCCTGAGTTACACACCCTCCCACACCCTCAGCCTAAAGGCAACAGTAAAACTGCAGACACAAAGTAGCTTACCATTGGGACTGAGAGTTTCCATGTTCTAGAACAAGCCAGAATTAGCGTGGACTAGAGCGGCTGGACCCGTTCCTCCTTTCTTCCCAGGTGCCCAGGGCTTGCTCCTGTCTGGGCTGTATCTACAAATGGCGGTCAGGACTGGGGGAGAGCAGGCCCTCGGGCCTCCTCACTGCTCCCCACTGTAGGGTAGTCTCTTTGAAGGCAGAAGACCCAGGCTGATCTTCTTACCTGACCCTACAGACAATTTTCCAAATCCCAGTGTCTATACCAATTCCTCCCTGTCATTTATGGGAACTGCAGTCAGAGCCCGCCAAGGGAAGTCTGTGGAGAAGAGGAAGTGCAGGAAAGGCCGCACTTACGCCATGTCTCTCAAAACTCCTTCAATGACTTTTGATTCCTATGCCAATGATGGTGGTGACATAATGAGGGGCAGAAAGTCCAACAGTCTGTGAAGTCCCTGACCATGAGATGTCACAGGGTAAACAATTGCACAAGCCTAAAATTCCCAGAGAAGCGTCGGAGGAAACTCTGGACGCTCAGATAGGGAACTGATCAGTATCCTTCAAGGGTGAGGAGTGCAGGCCTCTGAGCCATCCAGGGAAAGATCTGAACTATGAGCAGAAGCTGATTAGGCAAAACGAGGAGGAGCTGTCATTCCAGGCTGGGGGGTGAGGGGTGGGACAACACAAGCCTTGTCAGTAGGGAAGAACCCTGAGACTCCAGCACAGAGACAGAGGGCCAATGTGGAAGACAAACATTTTTTCAAAACTAGGGATTAACCTGGAGACTTGTGCATGCTAGGCAAACACTTTACCACTGAGCTGAATCCTCAACCCCAATTTTTTACCTTATTTTCTTGTGTTTATATGAGAGTTGTACCTGAATGAATGTATATGTACCAAATATATGCAGCCAGGGGCCTCCGTGCCTGAGGAGGACACAGATGTCAGATCCCCTGGGATCAGAGTTGCAGGCAACTGGGAGCTCCTTGACATGGACGCAGGAAACCAACCTCAGGTCCTGTGCAAGAGCCGTCTATGCTAAGGCATCTCCCCTCGGACATTCTGTGTCACTCACTTCAGCTGCTCTGGAGAGAGTGGCAGGCTTGGGAGGTGGGAGAGTGGGAGGGGAGACTGACTGCGTGCAGGTAAGAGACGAGGACGCTTGAGGTGACAAGGAGAATGAGACACAGAACAAAGTGGACACATTCATGAAAAATAAAAGCTAGAGATAAAATGAGCGGCTTGGGTGAGAGATGACTCAGACGCTGAGAGCACTGCCAGCTTTCCCAGAGGACCCAAGTGTCTGTCCTTCCTTCCTTTCTGTCATGCAGGCTCCAGCCATTGTCCAACAGCCAGCTTCAGTGACATGCCTGCTCACTGTTCCCTCAGGGACAAACTGGATAAACAACCTCTTTCCTGAGACGCCACAGCCAGAATCGAAGCCTGGGCCAGCACCAGCGGTGACCAGCAGAGGGCGGAGTTGCTCTACAACCTATCACTCCAGAAACCCAAGGCAAAAAAGAATTGACCGCACGTGGTCTCAAATTTGGAAGGGTGAGAAGACTTCAAGGTTATCTGACACAAGCCCACATCACAGAAGCTTCAGAAGTGAGGTTAAACGACATGCCCATAATTCAGCAATGCCAAGGCTCCCAACAGCAGAAGTCTGGGTTCAGATCCTGGGCGGGCATCTAACTGGCTGCAAGACTTTAATAGATAACTCTCATTTCTCTAGCTTTATTGTTATTTACATCTGTTAATTTGTTTATTTTGAGACAGGGTCTCACTTGGTAGTCATGAATTCACGATCCTACTGCCTCTCTGCTCGGATTACAGGCAGCAGGCACCATACCTGGCTTGGTCCTGCCTTTTGCTTTTTTTTTTTTTTTTTTTTTTTTTTTGGTTTTTTCAAGACAGGGTTTCTCTGTGGCTTTGGAGGCTGTCCTGGAACTCGCTCTGTAGACCAGGCTGGCCTCGAACCTGCCTTTTGCTTTTAAGACAAGGCCTTACTGTATAATCTGGCTGGCCTCTGAGGCAGCCTCTTGGGTTCTGGAATTACAGGTGCATATGAACACCCCTGAGCTGTTTATTTTTAAAAGTAAGACAAGTAATTCATTTACTGAGTTATCTTCAAGACTAAATAAGACGATGCTTGTAAAATGCTCGCCAGTGTCTGGCATGAAGTGTTACTTTGTGGTTCCTAGAACTCTAAGTATGATACCACACCCAGATGTAGTAGATACCGCAATTAATACGGCTTGGCACCCCCAGAAAGTGCCTGTTGCCAGGCGATTTGTTTCACTACAGTTTCGAATTCTCTGTAGCCATTCCCTACCAGCCTTCTTAGGGTCAGAGCTGAGCAGAAATGTGTGCTGCCTGATGAGATGACCATGGTTTCCAGTGGCCTCAGCCCTTTCCCAGAGCACAGGCCTTGTCAAACACTTCTCACAAGATACAGCTCAGTCTGCTTGCCATCCTGAGAAAGGAGGCTGGACACTTTCCAGGGCCCTGGGAGTGGTGGATTCCTTTTGTTACTGCGGCTAGGAACCAGATCAAACAACAGCAATTCAGTCGAGGGCCATGAAAGACTAACAGGGCAGCTCCTCCTTCTCCCGGGACCCTGCTCAAAAGGCTGAAAGCCTGGATGAGAGTGAGTCATCAGAAAGCTGAGAGCTAGCTTGTGGTGGCGCATTCCCAGAACTCCAGGGGGCTTAGGCTATGAGGCCAGCCCAAGACGCTTATAGACTAGCCTGGACAACTCATTCTCAAGACAAAATTCCAAAAGGACCAGAGTTGTGGCTCAGTGGTAGAGCACTGTGCCCAGTATGTGAGGCCATGGGTTCAAATCTCCACCAATGCAACAACCACAAAATCACCAAAAGGTGGTTAGGGTATGCAAAGCTAAGGACACTGGGGGACAGGAAGGGCTTTTGAGGCCAGCCTGGGTTACGCTTCAAAACTCTGTCTCAAAAATCTAAAAAGGACAAGAGATGTAGCCAGGTCTCCATTCGTAACTCTACAAGCTAATTTAAGGTGCGAGCATGTGCTCTGGTTCCTCTCTTGGCCCCAGGAGGCACCCAGGCCAGAAACTTCAGAGAGAACAGCTCCAGACTCAGACCCAATAGCATTCTTGAAAGAACAGCAGGCCAGAGGCACTCACAGTTTGCACGGGACTGGGGGGAAAAAGGAACAATGGCTGGTCAACCATGGTTCGGGTAGATCAGAAGAATCCTGGCCAAGTGCCCGATGCCCTGAGCTACTTCCGGGAGGCTTGCCAGCTGCACCTCACTGAACAGGCCCAGGTTCCTGCCTCAAGATGTCCTGGGCACCTGACAACCTAGGGGAAGGTTCTCAGAGGTGGGACTACAGATGCCACTCCAGGGAGGGAGGGAGGCTGGACCAATCCCAACAACCTGTTCATTCAGTCCTGCCTCACCCAGTAACAAGGAACCAAGGTGTGTGGGGGTGGGGGTGGGGTAGCCCATGGCACGGGACACATGTCCCTTCCTTTCCTTTAACCATGGGCCAGCTGGGAAGAGCAGGGCTAGGAGGAAGCCATGAAGAAAGAACTCTGAAAAGTACAAAGGGAAGGGTCCTGCCCCAGCGGGCCCATACGTAGTCTAAACTTCACCAGAACTGCAGGTGAGCTGGGTGGAAAGATTGTAAAGGACTCTTCAGGTCCCCACATTCCCCTTAGCCCAGGTTACCTCTGAGGTCAAACAAACTGTCCTTCCCAGCCCTGAGGAGCTCTCTCAGACTTGGGCAAAAGTAAAGTTGGATCCAAAAGACAGCAACCCTCTGGGGGGCAAGGGAGGAGGGGAGGGAGAGGGAACTGGGATTGACATGTAAAAGAAGCTTGTTTCTAATTTAAATTAAAAGAAAAGGGGGAAAATAAATAAATTAAAAAAGAAAAAGACAGCAACCCTCCCTAGGGCGTGTGAGCATGCTCTGTGGGAGATGCCATGTCTTCCCTTTTCTACCGTGAGAAAGTTTGTGAGGCGAGAGATGTCCTCCTTCAGGAGAACCCATCACAGAGCTATTTCAAGCCAAAGCAATAATCACCAGGAGCAGGTGTTCCCCTGCCCCTACGATCTTGGCACCACGGCAGTTCAAAGATGCCCTCCAGAAACTCTGGACCAATGAATGTGCAGAGAAATGAGCATATAACTCATAACAGAAAGCCACAGTTACTGGTTATTAACGTGTTTTTTATGGGTCAATTATCTGCCGAGTACCTTAGAGTATCATACTTGATCGATTACTCCCAACAAGCCTGTGAGGTGAGTAATATTCTTTTCCTCGTTTTCTAAAGGCCAGGGAAGTCACCTAAAGCAACACGACACCTTGAAAGTCTCTGACGGAGAACTTGGCCATCCCACTCCATAGCTTGCAGCCTTATGTGGTCAACTGTGTGCTGAAACGATTTACCTTTTTTCGTTTTAAGGCAGGCTATTGCGATAGCCCAAGCTTGCCTCAAACTCAGAATTCTCCACCTTAATTTTCTGAGAGCTGGAATGACAGGCATGCCACCCCGCCCATGTATTTCCCCTCACACCCTCACAAGCAAACATCTGCTCAAAACTGCAAAGGGTTCAGGGTCTGTTTGAAGGCTAGCTCTTGTCATCTTTGGCCCGAGTGACCACGAGTAGTCTTCTAATCTTCAGTGTGAAGGGCCTACAGGTATAACGGGTGGTCTCTTCCAGTCACCTGAAGTAACAAGGACTAGCCAGGTGTGGTGGCACATACTTTTAGTTAGAGGCCAGCCTGGTCAACAGAGCGAGTTCTAGGACAGCCCGGGCTACACAAGAGAAACCTTGTCTCAAACTCCACCTGATGGGGAAAAGAAAAGGAAGGGAGGGAGGGAGGAAGAAAAAAACGAATGAACAAGGGCTAGCTTGTTCTGTCATACTCTGCTGGGCCGAACATAAAATAATGTGGATAGGAATATAAGCAGGGACAACTATAAAATGAAAGGACCAGCCAGAGCTTTTCCTACAAGTCCCTTAAGGCTCTGCTAATCACTGCTTCTAACATATAAAACAGCACAGAAAAAGCAGAATCCACTTCCCCAGGAGCAGAGGGAGGAGGAGAAGCCAAGGCGATCAGAACCACAAACAAAATAAAAGTCTGGATTGGAGCTAAAAGTGCAGGAAAATGCTGGACCCTCTCCAGCTCTTTCAGTGGCCAAATCTCTCCAGGCCAACCCCCACCTTGAACCTGGAGAGGAGAGAGAGGCAAAGGCTTAAAGGTCCACTAAATTATTTGACACCAGTTTTGCACAGAGAGCTGTGTGTGGGAGCCAGAATCCACAGCATGTGAGCCTAGGGGAGACACATTCGCACCCTGCCTCAAGAAGGAGTACTCCACTCCACCAAGTCAGAATGACCGTGGGCTAATATTGTTGTTTGCAAACACGAGTTCCGCACCTTGATAGGAGACCAGTGTTCAGTGGGTGCCTACTACACACTGGGGTCCCTAGGAACATCTCCATTTCCAGTTAACTGAGCCCCAGAAAGCAGGAACAAACGTGGCTGTTTGGTGTGCACGTGTCTGTGTGCAGGTACACACGCCATGGCCTGTATGCGAAGCCAGAGGACAACTCCCTAGAGCCGGTTCTCTCTTGCACCACAAGGACCCAAGGGTGGACTCGGACAGCCATGTTTGGCGGCAAGTGCCTCCTCGCCTGCCCTGATACTGTCATTTTTAAGAAACTGGGCTGCTTCTCAACAACAGTCTGGAAGTGACAATAAATCAGACACAGAAAGGAGAGTCTCAGGGAGGCGTCCTGTGGGGGAAGAGATGACACTTCCAGTCCCCCTGAAAAGCCACGAGGCACCTTTATAGCCTGTGGTGTGGCCACGGGGACAGTCATTCTTCCTGGCCTGTTTCCGCACCCGACATGGAGGTGTTGGAGAAGCCTAGACTAGCACCCACCTCTTCCTCCAGCCGCGCTGACTCATCTGTGGCTCCCGCATTTAACCCGGCGTCGGGGGTGCTCATTCCTCTCCCTGGCCCTGATGCCCACCAAGACTACAACTCTCTAGCCAGAACACGGAAACTGCGGGGGCCACAGCACACTGGTGAAGAGAGGAGAGCGGACGTACTTACCGGAAGCAGGAGCCGTGCCAGGCTTCACGGGTAGTCCTGTACACTCTCTGGCTCAGGGGAACATAGCCCCCACAGCCCCGGCACCTCCAGGCCTCTTCACCTGAACACAAACACAGATGGTCAGTCCCTAGGAGAGGGAAGCAAAGGGTCAGATCAGCCATTTGGAAGAAGGCCGAGTCAACAGAAGCTCCCACTGAGGGATCAGGCCCTGGTCATGTTCAGTCTCCCTTTCCACGAGACCTCTGATGAACGCCTGGCGGGCCTCAGCCTGCCATCTCTCTAGGGAAGGGAATTTCTGACTTCAAAAGTAATCAATTTGGAAAAAAAAAATGATTCTGGGGCTGGAGAGGTGGCTCAGCGGTTAAGACACTGGCTGCTCTCCAAAGGACCTGGGTTCAATCCCCACCACCCACAGGGCAGCTCACAACTGTTCCAGGTAATCTGACATCCTCATACATGCAGGTGAAACCCCAAAGCACATTAAATAAATAAATCTTTAAAAACTGATGGTTCTGACTGGGCGGGTGTGACGGCTCAGCAGGTAAAGGCACTTGTCACTTAGCCTGATGACCTGGGACCCACGTGGTGGAGGGAGAATGTACTCCTGACTCCTGCTAGTTGTCCTCTGCCACACGTGCCACAGTGGATGTAAGGAACATTAACGTTAGTCTTTTTCATAAAATACTGCAAATCTTTTATGACAAGGAATTCAAATCTTTTTATCTCCCCCACCTTGTAAAACCTTTGTGCGTATGTTTTACACCCCCACCCCACCCCCGCCTGGTAAAGCAATTGTTTGCACTGAGGCCCTGCTGCATTCTCGGAACTAAGTGACTCAGTGGCCTGCTCCATCCTGGCTGTGCTTTGCTGCAATTTGTTTAAAACTCGTCGGCCCCACCAATGGGGAAAAGACACGGTGACCACCTGTGTTGGATATAAGTCAAGTGAGCTGCCTGTTCTCCTACGGGCAGAGCCCCTTTCACAACACGGTGGTCTCCTGGGCCGGGTGGTCCTGGAAACGTGTGCACACACAATAAACGGAAATGCAATTTAAATGACTGTTTCTTTCTCTCCTCTTTTTCCCCTTCTAGGCAGGGTTTCTCTATATAGCCTTGGCTGACCTAGAACTCAATATGTAGATCAGGTTAGCCTCAAACTTAAAGAGATCCGCTTGCCTCTGCCTCCTGAGTGCTGGGATTAAAGGTATGAGCCACCCTACCTGGCCCTGTTCTTCTTTTTAACCAATATAAAACCAGCCTTTTAGGCAGGTGACATAGTATATGTCTATAATTTCAGGGCAAGCAGGACTAGTGAGTCAGTGGGGCCATCCTGGGCTACACAGTGAGATCGAGTCTCAACAACTAATGCTACTAATATAGGGCTGGCAAGAGAGTTCAGTGGGTAAAGGCACTTTGTCATCAAGTTGATGACCTGAGTTTGACCCCTGTGACCTAGTTGGTAGGAGAGAACTGACTACCTTAGGTTGCCCTCTGGCTTTCACACTCTGCTCAGGGCACCCATGGCATATGTACCCTCTCCACACAAATAACTAAAAAAACAGAAACCCAAACCTAAAACC
Organism: Mesocricetus auratus; assembly: GCF_017639785.1. NCBI lineage: Eukaryota > Metazoa > Chordata > Mammalia > Rodentia > Cricetidae > Mesocricetus > Mesocricetus auratus. Next base: position 12,727,580 of record NW_024429190.1, on the reverse strand, counting down.
TACGTCTACTAGCAACAAAACTCACCACTTTTTAGCCTTTGCTTTCATCAGTAGAAGTAAAAGGGGTCTTCCTTCCTTCCCTTCCCCTCCCTCCCTCCCTCCCTCCCTCCCTCCCTCCCTCCCTCCCTCCCTCCCTCCCTCCCTCCCTCCCTCCCTCCCTCCCATGACTGCTCCCAGCTAGTCTGTTCTGGCTTATACATGCTAATGTCTTTTGCTCTCACTTCCCATCACCTGGCCCGGGAGCTCCTTCACAGAGAGCAGGGTAGAGGTGGATGGACACACCACCTCTGCTGCTTAGACAGCAAGCCCCATATTTTAATTTTTTGCTTCCAAGGTAGAACCTTTCAGAGGTAGAGCTGCTATCTTAGTCTGGTGATGAAGAACAAGCACCCAATGCCAAAAAAGGATGTTGTGGGGCTGTGGGGGTTAAAATCGGCATAGGCTGGTCTATGACCCTCTAAAACAGAGGAAACCCAAACACAACACAGTACTCTTGGTGTGGCTCAAATGTCAACTTCTTGAAATAAAATAGGCAGCTGAAATCAAGCTGTGGTCCCTAACTCAACCCTAGAAACAGGGACACGGTTGTTACAAGACTCCCTTGTACATTCTGTGTGCAGCTTTGTTCCGTCTGGGTAACTCCAGACTGCCACAGGCACAGGGGCCATGAATAGACAAAGCAAGGCTCCAGGGACTTCGGGATTGCTCAGCACTACGGGGGCAGCCGGGGTATGGGTTGTCTCCTTTGTACCCTAGAGGAGAGTTAAATGAGCTGTGAGCATTTGAAACTCAACTCGTCTCCACGGCTTCCTCAGCGCTGGGAAATCTAAATGTCCATCAATCATTTTCCTTTCTTTTCTTGTGGTCCTGGGGTTTGTTTCAAGGCCTTGTTTGTACACACTAAGCAAACCCTCTGCTGCTGATACATTACTAGTCCTTTTCTCTCTCTCTCTCTCTGTGGTTTTCTGATACAGGGGTTCTCTGTGTCCCCCAAGCCGTCCTGGAACTCACTCTGCAGACCAGACTGGCCTCTAACTCAGAGATCCACCTGCCTCTGCCTCCTGAGTGCTGGGACTAAAGGTGTGGGTCACCCACCACTCCATCCCCACTCTAATTTAGCACTTTTCTTTTTAGACGGAATCTTACTACAATGTCCAAACTGGTGTCCAGCCCACTCTGCAGCACAAGTGGACCTTGAACTTGCCCAGCTACCTGCCTCACTCTTACTATTAGCCAGGATTACAGGCCCGTGCCATTATCAGAGTAGTTGTCAACAATTCTTCCTGAATCTGAAGATTGTTTTTTCTTTTCTTTTCTTTTTTTTTTTTTGAGACAGGCCTGGCTGGCCTGGAACTTGATATGTAGTTCAGGCTGGCCTAGAACTCACAGAGATCTTCCTCCATCTGCTTCCTGACTACTGAGATTAAAAGAGTATACTAAAATGGTTTCATTATTTATTACTATGCGTATGTGTGTACAATGTATATGCTTTCGGGTGTGCATGCATGTGTGTGACAGTAGTACTCAGTGTACACATACTGTCTTTCACCAAAACTACAAAGTAAAAGTTTTTATTTATTTATTTTTATTTTACGAGCATTGGTGTTTTGCCTGCATGCATGTCTGTGTGAAGGTGTTAGATCCACTGAAACTGGAGTGACAGGCAGTTGTGAGCTGCCATGTGGGTGCTGGGAATTGAACCCTGGGTCCTCTGGAAGAGCAGTCAGTGCTCTTAACTGGCTGAGCCATTTCTCCAGCCCCTTGTTTTAACTCTTAACCCAAGAGGAACAGGGTCTAACCTGACTACCCACTTACTGAACAACTCAACAACACCGTGGCTCCGAATGAATGATGTCTGACTGTGTCCAAAACTCAGAGCACTGAGGCTTTCTGTTTACTGCCACTTCCTGGTGAGTCCGCCCTGTTCTCTCCAGTCTAGGGAACTCTTAAACACGTACACACAACACTTAGGTGGGCTGCTCAGTTAAAGCCAGACCCCTCATGCCCTCCTCCCGTAGACTCCGCCCTAAGTGTCTCGGGTCCCTCTGTCTTTACTCTTAGTGCAGTCTACTGTACAACAGCTGTAGGCCATCTCAGCTCCAGGGTCTGCAGGACCAAAGCGGGGCTGTCTGACAGGGTCCTCTGTTCTAGATCCCCACCCTACTTCGATGAAGGTACATAGATACATTCTTTCGTTAATGCCTTGCTCTCACCCCCCCCCACCGGCTCCTTTCCACTGTCATTTAAATAGACAAGTCCTTCCTGACAAAAACAGCAGTCATTCCCTCTTCTTCTCCTCACAGCCACATTTATGAAAAAAGCTGCCCACACCTCACTCACTTCCTCACTTCCCGATTACCTCACAATCCATTGCAATAGCCATCCACCCATCATTTCTCCGAAACTGCCTCACCAAGTGACCAGTGATTGCCAAATTCAATGGATACCCTTCAGGCCATTATTTGAGCACATATTTATTCCATGCCAGCCACGCCTCCAGCCCGTGTTTAGAGCGCAGCCCTCAAACAGCCTGATTGTGTTTATAACTAGGGCAGTGGCATGGAGGCGTAGTGAATTCAGAACTGGGAAAACAGGAGCAGGGTAAAAGAGGGTTCCTTGAAGAAGTAATTTCCAAACTGAGCTCTGAGGAACATATAAATTAGCTGGGGGAGGGGCGAGGAAGGGATGATGTTAGCGATAGATGGGTGACACAATTTACACAGGATTAAAGTTGGCTACTGTTGACTTTAAAGGACTAGGTAGCCAAGGAAGCCTAGGTCCTGACCTTTACAGTCCTAGATAAACGCTTATGTAGAGCATGAACGGGGCTAAGACTGTATATGGTTCAGCTGACGGTGTTTGCCAGGCACCACAAAGGCCCAGGTTCAATCCCCACATAAACCAAACTTGATGGCAGCTGCCTGGGATTCTGTAGCCCGTAACCTTGACCGGTCAGTCCTTGCCATTTTTGTTTTTTGTTTTTGTTTTTACGAGACAAGGTTTCTCTGTATTGTTTTGGAGGCTGTCGGTCCAGCCTGGCCTCGAACTCACAGAGATCCTCCTGCCTCTGCCTCCTGAGTGCTGGGATTAAAGGCGTGCGCCACCACCGCCCGGCCTGACCAGTCATTCTTAACTACACAGTGACTTGGAACTCAACGTGGAATACTGAGCTCAAGTCTCGAAACGGAGGAGGCTTTCACAAGGTGACCCCAAAGAACCTATAATCCTCGTGGCTCTTTACAAAGGGGGCCTAGGTGTGAGATGCTCTGAGTTCCCGCCCCATGTTGACACCTCTGCACCCACTGTCCACATCCTAAGCCACCGTCTTTGTTTAGGCCACCTTTTCCAGCCTCTCACCAATCGTCTTTCCTGCCGCCTCCGAAGGCGTGGCCAGCTTCACTAGTCTGCACTCGTGGATACAACCTGTTCGTCACTAGGGCTCACTGTGCACAATTCTGCCCCCTTCAGCCCCTTACTCCCGGCTCTAAGGGGCAAACGATCCCTGGTCCTCTTCCCTCCAGGGTCTAACACAGGTCTGGCACAGGGCGGACAATACTTTGGGAACAAATCCCCTTGGAAGGTTGGATCTCACTACCACCCATAAAATTACCAAAGGGGAACTCCAGACGTCAGTGGGTGACTACTGACGCAGTATTCTGGCTCACAGGACAGTCACCTATGGAAAAGTCCCCTGACCTCGGTTTGTCTCTCGGTTACACCACCGGGGTTAGGGATGGCTCAGCAGGTAAAAACACCTGCCCTGAATGCCTGGCAACCTAAGTTTGAGTTTAATCCTGTGACTCCGTGGTGAGATGGGAAGCAGAGACAAGAGACCCACGGCAACAAAAGACCCTGCCTCAAAACAGCACTCTGACCTCCACACACTGCGCTGAGGTATTCACAAGCTGCATTCACATACACGCACACAGGCAGAAGGTTAAAATATATATACGCGCGCATGTGTGTGTGTGTGTGTGTACATACATATAGCTTTTCCATTAGAGATCTGGAGCCCTCTTATGACATGAAGGAGAACACTGTATACATAAATAAATCTTAAAAAGAAAAAGAAGTGGTTAGGTGGTTGTGGGTGGTGACAACTTTAATCCCAGCAACCAAGAGGCAGAGACAGGAGGATCTCTGAGTTTGAGGCAGCCTGGTCTATGGCGTAAATTCCAGGACAGCCAGGGCAATAGAGAGAAAACAAACAAACAAAAAAAGGAGAGATTAATGCTGAGAATAGTAGCAAATGGCTTATTATAAGGGTTCCTGCCCCCCAAGATGTTTCAATCTTGTTATAAGATACTTTAGCTTTTCAATAGGCCTCTCTTTCTCAATGTAACTGATAATGTGACTCAATCTGTGGCTCCAGTGGAACGGGCACTAGGACAACAGAGTGGCTGAGGCTGGAAGGACTTTATTTCTAGGACAAGGTCTACTAGGTACATTGTCTAGGCTGGCCTAGAATTCACGAACCCCTGCTTCAGCTTCTTAAACAGCTGGGGATACAGGCATGCACCATGCTAGGCTTAGAGAAAAGAACCTTTAAAATACTCTAATCATTTACTTTTTCTAAAAGGCACATGGACTCGGGTAGAAGGGAGTTGCCCAGCTATCACAGCACTCCCAAAAGCTGGTCCCACATGGACCTGAACCCTTAGCCCAAGACCACCAGGCCAGCAGCATTTTTATTACCCTACAGGGCTTCAGACAATCTGAGACTAGCTCAGACTACAGCCATTCAAGCAGGAGGGCTTTGAGGAGGGGGGCGGTACCCCAGCCCAGAGCCACTGCTTAGCCTTGGCTCAAACCTAAGCAGTCTGTCTCTTCAGATTAGACCCCAGGCTTCAGGGTGGTGAGAAATCTGCAAACACAGGGAGAGACCTTGATGCCTGAATGGACACGTACAAAGCCCAGCCTTTTGTCTGAAAACAAAACCAAACCCACTGAATCCTCTCATGTTCCACCTGACAATGAGAACCAGGAACAAAATGCAGCCGATTCAGGCAGCTTAAAACAAGTACGGTAACTGCTGGACCCCTCTGGGAACAGGCAGATCAGGTGTATAAACCCCACCTATTCTGGGGCAAAGCAGGGAGCTGCAGGGCAGGGCAGAGCAGCTGCTACGGGGAACGGCCAGAGGAAAAGGACCTCACTTAATGAAGTAACCTCCAACAACCCTGACAGCAACGATTACCAGCTTCCGACACTCTCCCGGCATCCCAAACCTTCCTCACCAGGTGTCACCAAAGGGAGGGTCTCACTACACAAGGTTAGATGGGTGGGTTTTCATTGCGGTTCTCTAGACCTTAGGTTCCTCTCTGTCTGGGCTGCGATGGCTCCTTCCAGCCCAGACAGCCTGTGATACCAAGCCTGTGATACCAAGCCTGCCTCTCACCTCCAGGTTGGAGCTCTGACATGTTAGGAGCCTTGAGAAGTGTTTCTTGCTGTTGTTCTCTTCAGAGTCTATTGTGAGGGTCAAGAATAAAGAACTGAAACTAAGAGTTGGGCTTGGGGCTGGAGAGACGGCTCCGTGGCTAAGAGCACTCTCGGCTCTTCCAGAGGGTGTGGGTTTGATTCTCAGCACCCACCTCAGGTGGCTCACCTGCCTGTAACTCCAGCTCCAAGGGATCCACCATCTTCTGGTCTCTACAGGCACCCGCATGTATATGGCATACACACATATTCACATGACATTTTTTAAATATTATTTTATGTGTATGCGTGTTTTGCCTGCATGTATATATGTGTTGATGTGTGTCTGGTGCCCAGCAGAAAAAGGCATTGGATCCCCTGGCCCTGGAGCTACTGATGTTTGTAAACCATCACATAGGTGTTGGGACTTGAACCTGGGTCCCCTGGAAGAGCAACAAGTACTCTTAGCCACTAAGGCATCCCTCTAGTCCCATACATGTAACCTTTGCATTAAAAGAAAAAAGGGCCAGCAAGATGGCTCAGCCAAAAAAGGTGCTTGCTGCTAACCCTGGCAACTGAGTTGGATCTCTCCAGTGTACATGGTAAGAGGGCAGGACTGAAGCCCACAAGTTGTTGTCTGACCTACACACACACTCCACACACGTGTCATGGCATATGAGCTATCAACACCCCCCCACACCCAGCAAAAACATGAATCCCATGTCATCTAAATAGGGCTGGAGAGAAAGTTCAGCAGCTAAGAGTACTGGTTGATCACCCATAGGACTCAAGTTTGATTCCTAGCACCCATGCAGCGCCTAACAACTTCATATAACTATAGTTCCAAGGGATCTGATGCCCTCTGGCTGCTATAGGCAGTACAATATTTTTATTTCCATTTTATACATATGAGTATTTGCCTAAATACATGTAAGTGCACCATGTGTGTGCCTGGTGAGTGCAGAAGCCAAAAGAAGGTGAGGGATCTCCTGGAGCTGGAGTTACCATGGTTACGAGCTGCCATGTGGGTACTGGGAACAAAACCTGTGTCCTCTGCAAGAGTAGCAAGTGCTCTCAACTATGGAACCAGCCTTCCAGTTCCCTTTGCTCATTTTGGCTTCTCTCCCTCTCTCCCCCCAAGACAGGGTTTCTCTGTGTAGCCCCGGCTGTCCTGAACTCACTCTGTAGACCAGGCTGGCCTCAAACTCACAGAGATCAGTCTGTCTCTGCCTTCCCAGCGTTGAGATAAAGCTGTGCGCCACCACTGCCCAGCACCCCTTTGCTCATTTTTAAGGAGGCTAAATAAAGTTACCACCTTACAGGATTAACCAGAAGATTAAAACGAGTAGTGGTTGTGTAAATAACTCCAGGGTGCCTGGCCTTAAACTGGACCTGTCTGTGAGTTACTCCACTCCCTCCCTGCAAGCATGTCCAGAGGTTACCCAGGGGAGAGGAGGATCTGAGTAGAGCAGCTTCTAAAATCCAAAGAGAACGTTTTCAAGTTAAGTCCTAGACTTGGTCTGTGTGCCCGTGTGCAAGGCACAGAGCAGGCCACAAACAAGCAGGGGCTTGGCGAGTACTCGCTGGGTGAAGGACAAGGACATGAAGAATATAAGTCAGAGATAAGTCAGACTCTGGGGACAGGGTGAACTGCACACAGTAACAGCCTGCACTGTAGACAGACAAGTGGGACAGAAGGCTCCTGTGGCTGGCTGGCCGGCTCCTACTCCATTCCCTGTGAGTAGGCGTTTTCTTATCTGGGGAGGCCTGCAACAGATGCCTTATCAGAGAACCCCAGTTACTCAATTCACATTTCTCATTCAGCAGTTACCAACTCATTGTCAATGACAGAAGTTATCTGAATCCTCACCAATGTGCCACAGTGTCCTAAACACTATGGGAGTATGAACTACCTACCCACTTAGAGGTCAGGACCAGCATCATCAGACTCCAGAACCTATGGTGTTGGTTATATTTTAGACTTTCTTTTCTTTTTTCAAGATAGGGTTTCTCTGTGTAGCCCTGGTTGTCCTGGAACTCGCCTTGTAGACCAGGCTGGCCTCAAACTCAAAGAGAGACACCTGCTTCTGCCTCCGGAGTGCTGGGATTAGAGTGCTTTAGACTTTCTTTTCTGATCCATCAGATTAGAGGAGGAAAGACCTCATCAAATGGGATCCCAGGGTGAAGCTCACTCTAAGAGAAGTAGGTGATGTCTATATCCCAACTAACAGCAGATGTGAATCGATGAAGGAGCTGATTCCCAGGTGTAAGCAGGAAAGACATGTGAATGCTACAGTCCCCAATGAAACGCCAAAGTGACATGACGCATACAGTCAGTCCCTATCCTTCCCTAGTACGTCTCGAAAACCCCAGCCCTCATCCAGGTCTCACTGACTAGAGCCAGCCCTGGCATGGGAACCACCAGAAAACCCACTATGAACGTGAAGGGCCCAACACAGCATCCTAAACACGATGGGTTTTTACTCATGACTTCCATGATTGTAAACCTAGAGTGTCTGCTGCGGATTGGAAAACTCCACAGTCCTTAGCCTGCCATTAAACACTCCAGAGTTTACCAAGCCCTAACTTCTGCTCCATGGCCTCCCCAGCTCCCACTCCTGGCTCTACCACACACATCAGTGTGCTCACCCCTGCTGAAGACTGAGCTCACTGACATGTGCACCGTACGCTACAGTTTCTTCCCTGTTACCTTTCTCATTCCTCTCACATAAAAAACAACAAAAAAGAACCACCCACAAGTTCTCAGATGTTGCCACACACACACACACACACACACACACACACACACACACACACACAGAGCCCCAGCCCTGATCATGACTGGCAGCTGCTCAGTACACTGCCGGACTTCAACTTTCAGCTGTCATGCACGCGCCTGCTGACCACCACTGCTCCTTGACCCTTATCTTACTTTCTATTAAGCATCAGTCCTGATGACAGTCGCGATTTAATGTCTATCTTCCTGTCAGAACACACTCCACAGAGGAAAGGGCTTGTCATATCTTGTCTCCTGTTTTGTCACTCAGGGATAACCGTGTAAATACAACTCTTGGCATATAAGCTTTGCAACAACACATCTTGATTTTCATCCTTTTTTTCTTAATTACCCTAACCAGGCAGCAAGCTTTTCAAAAGCACAAACCATGGATTAGTATGTCCACAGCTATTTCAGAGTGTGCACACAACATGTGTGCACGTTCATGTGTTAGGGTGCACAGGTATTTGCATGAGTGCATGCATATGGGGTCAACCTTGGGTGTCATTACTCTGGAACCATTCACTTTGGTTTATGCTTTCCCTTGCTTACGTTTACTTATTTATTAGGGGGAAGGATGTACGCACCACCAAGCACAGAAGTCAGAGGACAACTTACAGAAGCTTTCTTGGGTTCTGGTGACCAAACTCCCATCCTCAGGCTTGACAGCCAGCTCAGCAGTTCTGGGCTCCTTGTTTTTTGAGACAAAGATTCACCAGGACCTGGGGCTAATCAAATCAGCTAGGGTTCCACCTGTCTCCACCCCATAGCAGCAGGCTTACAAGTATGAGTCACCACATCTGGCTTTTTATACAGGGCTGGGGATCAAACCCAGGTCCTGATGCTTACAGTACCTCACCAACTGAACTGTCCCTCAGGGACCCCACAGGTATTTTCTAAGGGTCTGTGTTCCAGCCCCACATGCCTCCAACTTTCTGTCCTCCTATATTAACTAGTCCTGGCTCTGACCCTGGACAAGCCTGTTTTCCTCCTGGAGCCTCAGTTTCTCCAAATGCAAAACAAGGATGCAGCACATAATCTCAAGTATCTTTCCTGGCTCTGGCATCTGTTAAAATTTGTAAGAGGCAAAACTTGGCCCAGCCCAGTTCCAAAGACATCATAGGCACTCAGTAAATATTTGATTTCCTTGTTGATTCTCCTGTTACAGAGGAATGCAAGGTGTCCAAGAATGTAGTCTGAACAGAACAAGTAAGTTCCAAGGCCCACTTCCTTCTCTGACTAGCCAGGCAATCTTATTGTGTTGTTTGTGACACAGGAAAGAAGAAACTACCGAGGAGGGAAAATAGTCTGAGCCTGAGCCCCATTTGTGTAGTCACAAACCTGGGAACAAGTTACTTCACGTCTTAAGTCTCTTGAACCAAACAAAAGGAAAAAATAAAGCCACTTTTAGGACCGAGGATATAGCTCACTAGTAGAGTAATTGTCTAGCATGTGCAAGACCTCAGGTTCCATCCCCTCATCTATCAAAAAACAAACACAAAATACTGGCCACTTCAGCCAGGTACAGTGCACAGGCCTATACGGGAGACTGAGGAGGGACTTGAGTCCAGAAGTACAGGACCAGCCCAAGAACGTAACAGCCTAAGAAAGTAACAGGAAAATAATGAGAGCACTGGCTGCTTTTGCAGGACACGAGTTCAATACCCAGCACCCACACGATGCTTACAGCCATCAGTAACTCCAGTTCAAGAGGATCTTCTGGCCTCTGTAGGCACCAGGCATGTGGTACATGTGTGTGCTTGCAAGCATGCATATAAAAGAATGCTTTTTAATCTAAAAATAGTTAAAATTAAAGTATATTTAAAAGGCACTGAGGATGTACTCAGTGGCAGAATGCTCAGCTGGTTCACACAAGGCCCTGGATTGATCCACAGCACCACACACAAATGAAGAATGACTAAACTCTTGCACAAATTTCTGAGAATCAAACATCAAAGTTAAGTAAGACTTTACAGAGGGGCTGGAGAGACAGCTCAGAGGTTAACAGCACTGGCTGTTCTTCCAGAGGTCCTGAGTTCAATTCCCAGCAATCACATGCTGGCTCACAACCATCTGTAATGAAATTTGGTGCCCTCTTCTGGCCTGCAGGGACGTAGGCAGAATGATATATAATAGAATAATAATACAAAAACTAAAAAACATGTAGTCAGATCATTAAAAAAAAAAAAGACTCAACAGAGGTTAGAAAAAAATCACCAAGCTAGGTGCAGTGGTACACACCTTTGATCCCATCATTCAGGAGTCAGGACAGCCAGGCCTACACAGAGAAAACCCTGCCTCAAAAATAAATAAATAAATAAATAAATAAATAAATAAGAAAAAAAAAACCCACTGAAAACCAGTTGAGCTGAAGAACTCTAAAAGGACACATTTTAAATTTAAAAACAGATTTTATTTATGTATATGTTGTCTGTGTGAACACGGATTGCAGTTCCCTATAGAGGACAGAAGGCAGGGTTGCGTCCTCTGGGGCTGCAGTAATAGAACTGAGAGCCAGGTGGGTGCCAGGAACCAAACTCTGGTCCTTTGCAAGAGCAGCATATACTCTTGATCTCAGTCATTTCTCCAGCCTAAAAAAAAGACAGGATCTCTCAGCCCAGGCTGTCCTCAAGGTCCCTATGTAGCAGAGGATAACCTTGAACTTCTGATCCTCCTGAGCACTGGGATTGCAGGCATGCACCCTGCGCAGGTCTAGGTAGCTGGGGATGAAACCCTCGGCTTTACACACGCTGGGCAAGCTCTACCCACTGAACTGCATCCTAATCCCCAGCTCGATTGGGGGAGGGTGTTTAGAGACAGGGTTTCTCCGTGTAGCCCTGACTGTCCTGAAACCCACTATGTAGACCAGGCTGGTCTAGAACTCACAGAGATCCAATTCTGTCTGCCTCTGGAGTGCTAGAATTAAAGGCATGTGCCACTAACACCAGGCCTCAATTTTAAATTTTTTTTTTTTTATTTAGAGACAGGGTCTTATGCTGTAGTCCAGATTAACCCACACGCAGACCAAGCAATTCTGATTCCACCTTTCTAGTGCTGGGATTACAGGTGTGCACCACCACAAGCAGCCAGGAAAAAAAATAATTAAAGGAAGAGACAAAGGCATTTCCGCCCCGTGCTTTCTTTCTTCAGAGCATGTTTTCACCAATGAGGACAAAAATCCCATGCTCCCATCGTGAGGAAGTGACCCACTGGCAGCTCAGTCCTTGAATTCAGGATGGAGGAAGTGACTGTCCACCGGCCGAAAGCCAGGAAGTGGAGGCAGCTATCCAGTCCCTCCCCCACCCCTAAAATTCTCCCTTGGCCTTGCTAGAAAGCTTTTGGAAGTCAACCCTGGTAGACGCAGAAACTGAGTCACTCACACAGGTGGCTGGGAAACAGGCGGCAGAAGGCTCCCGGTGCAGCAGGTCAGGAAGCTGCAAAGTGATGCGGGAAGGGGCTTCGGGCCCAGCTAAGCCAATTCCGAAATTACCTCCACACAACCCTTCCCCTCAGGGTGCCCGGCTTTTATCCTGCTGGTTTCCGAGATCAAGCGAGAACTCAAGTCCCCCGGGAAGTTGAAACGTCTCCACAAGAGGTGGAGATCTTTGAACCTCAGGAGGAATGGCCCCACCTCTTCTTACCCACAGTCCAAATTGTAAACTCCACACTCCATACTCTTATTTCCAGGACCCCTTCCCGCCAAAAAATTCCAGCCTCCAAAGACACCTTTGAGAATTTTGGGTCTACAGAAAATCCAGAACTAAGGATAATTCGGAATCTCAAATCCTGAGCCCCGGAAGACCCTGGACTTTCCATATTCCAGACTCTCCGACCATGGAAGAGCGTGGTCGTAACCTGGAGACCTGCCCCCGCTGCAGATCCGGGGACCCACCTCGTGGGAAGCCGCCCCACGCACAGGCCACTAGGAGCCCTCGGTCTGCGGGACAGCCCGCCCGTACTTCCAGAGTCCCCGGACCTCTAAGTCCCGGGGGAGATTCCGCGTTCGGTCCTCCCCGTCTGCCAGGCTCCTGTCTAGGGTCACGGATCCAAGAGGATCCAGCCAGCCAGAAACCCGTGAGCGGTGGGCAGGACAGCGTGGCCCTTTCTTACCCGCCAGCGCCGCCATGGTTCCGGGCGCGGACACCAGGGGAAGGACCACCCGGTAGCAGCAGCTCGGGTCCGCGCTCGCTTGCGGTTTAGAGAGGAGATTGTCTCTGCCTCTGCAGCAAGAAGGATGCACCGCCTACGGCGCCCGGGGAGGACCAAACCGCACCTGGCACCGGGACCCGCCTGCCGACGCCCCACCCACTTTGGTTCCTGCCCCGATGCCCCGCCCCGCCTCTGGCGCGAGTTCTGCCGCGTCTCTGGCGCCACCTAGCGAGGGATGTCTTCTAGAGGTGTTCCGATTGGGGGTCGCAACACAGAAGACTCAGCGCTCAGTTAGACCAGTTACCCTTCTACATTCCTTGGAAATTGGTCTGTTTTCTGGGGTTGGTGGCGCACGCCTTTAATCCCAGCACTCGGGAGGCAGAACAGAGAAACCCTGTCTCGGAAAAAAAGAAAGAAAACGGCTCTGTTCATCAGGTACAGAATATGGTGGGGACCTCAGGTCTTGGTTCTGTTTGTAATCGTCAATGTGAACACGAAGAAGCTCCCACCTAAGAGAAACCACTTTTGCATGTCAAAGGTAAGGGGGAAGGAAGCAAGGTCCCCAAGAGCGGGTGGTTATGGAGGCCAAATTCTACTCTGCGTATCTGGGATGTTGTCCAGGACTCACCCTCCCATGTAAAATCCCTGGATATTCAAGTCTCACAAAAAACGGCATATGATCTAAGCATAACCCTTATATGCATTATGTTGTGTTTGGTTTTGCCATCTGGCCTTAGTATGTAGCCAGACTGACCTTGAACTTGTCAGCCTCAGCTTCTTGAGTGCTGGGATATCCATGTTTTATTTTTAGTGGTGGTGGGTTTTGAGACAGGGTTTCTCTGTATTGTTTTGGAGGCTGTCCTGGAACATGATTTGTAGACCAGGCTGGCCTCGAACTCACAGAGATCCGCCTGCCTCTGCCTCCCAAGTGCTGGGATTAAAGGTGTGTACCACCACCGCCTGGCTGGTATCCTTGCTTTTAATCACCTTTAGATTGCTAATAAAACCTAAAACAATATTGATGCTATGACATAGTTATCTTCCTGTGGGGCAAAGAACACCGAAGAAAGGTCTGGGCACTGACTGGGTCTAGGCTCAGTTGGTAGAGCACTGGCCTAGCAAACTCCTGGGTTCGATTCTGAGCACCATGATGCAGTCAACTTGTGATGCCAGCAGGAGGGTGGGAAGACCAAAGTTCAAGCTCATCCTCAACTGCACACCCAGCAGAAGGCCAGCATAGGAAACAAAAGACTTTATAAGAAAAAAGCAAGGGGCTGCTCTTCCAGGTCCTGAGTTCAATCCCAGCACCCACATGGCATCCTACAAGTGTCTGTGACTCCAGTTCCAGGGGATCTGACTCCCTTTGTGGGCACAAGACGCATATGTGGCACACAGACATACATGTAGTCATAACACCCCTAAACAAATAACAACTTAAAATTTTTTGAAGATACTTGTCATTGGAGATAGAAACTTCAAATGTCATTCACAGCGAGTAAAACACACTTGTGGACTTCCTCTGGAGGTTGCCAGGTTAGAAACTCCTGTAGGCAAGGGATGTAGCTCAGCTCACACACACACACACACACACACACACACACATTGCATAAGCAGGACATCGTAGTGCATACCTATAATCCCAACCCTCAGGAGGGAGACAAAGAAGGATCAGGCAGGATGCATCTTCACTTACATAGTGAATTTGAGGCCAAACTGGTATGCAGTAGACTCTGAAAAATCATACTGGGCATGGTGGCGTAGGCCTTTAATCCCAGAACTTGGAAGGCAAAGGCAGGTGGATCTCCGAGTTCAAGGCCAGCCTGGTCTACAGTGAGTTCCAGGACAGCTAGGGCTACACAGAGGAACTCTGTACTGAAAAAAAAACAAAACAGTCAGTGAGTCAGCCAATCAATCAATCAATCAATCAATCAATCGATCGGTGTGCAGTGCAGGGCAGTTCTTACCCTTCCTGGGTTTGGGAGACTAGGTTTCTTTCTGCCATGACAGCTGCTCCCTAATGTCTTCCCATCTAATTCTCTCAAGCTGGGTCTTAGACCATTGCTTCTTCCCTCAATCAGATGTAAGTAAATGGGAAACATGTCTAGAGGATCAGAAGAAAGGTAGGAATAGGGTCCAAGGAAACCACTCCTGCCTCTAACTCTCCCATCAGCTGCCCTTGGGTACACAAACAACACAGTTGTCTGTCTTCCTGCCTTAACTTTTTAGTAGAAGTGGTTGCTAGTTACACATTTCTTCTGTGGTGCCTCATAACCCAGTGTGCACACAGTGCTGAGGAGGGCTGTCTGACCTCCCTCCTGGGAACCCTCTTGAGCGTTGGTTTCCCTCTAAGGAAATATGTAATTTATAGGAAACACTAGATTGTGTACTGAATTAAAGAATCACAGGCCACTTCGTGACTAGCAGAGAGGAAACAGGAGTCTACTCATCCTGCAATGTACTTCCCCAGGCACAGAGGAATGGGGAGTCTACAACCAACAATCCCTGGCTTTCTCTGTCCCTCTCCTCTGCAACCCAGCACCCACATCCATCCTCCTCCCACTCTTGATCAGTGCTTTCCCTTCCCACCTTCTCACACTCTCTCAGTCCACTTTTGCAATACCTCCAGTCTCATACCACAGAGAGCAGCTGTAGCCAACAACAAATTCCCCTAGGAAAGGCCCGGTAGTACAGAGAAAAAAATGTAAAGCATGGAAATAGCTACCAGAAGAGGCAGCATTCTTTTTTTTTTTTTTTGGATTTTCAAGACAGGGTTTCTCTGTGGCTTTGGAGGCTGTCCTGGAACTCGCTTGGTAGTCCAGGCTGGTCTCGAACTCACAGAGATCCACCTGCCTCTGCCTCCCGAGTGCTGGGATTAAAGGCGTGCGCCACCGACGCCCGGCTCAGAAGAGGCAGCATTCTAATGTGGACCCCCAAACCATTCCCACACCATCTGAGAATAAGGAGAAAGGTTTGGAGAGCAGGAAGGGTCTAGGCAAGGAGAACATCTACTAGCTTTCTAGATAGCACCCACCTTGTCATCTTATTTAGCTAACCCCCATCCTCAGTTAGTATCCAAGACTAGCTCCTACGGCTGAATCACAGTCAAGTCTCCAGACTCTTGAAGACTTGGACCTTGCAACTATCTCAAATTGTCTTGGTGGCTCACATCTGTGGCCCTAGATACTTGGGAAGCTGAGGCAGGAGGATAGTTCAGGACCAGGTTGGGGAATATAGAGGATATACAGTGGGGGAGACAATGGTTATCCAGGGGATTGCAGAGTTTGCTCTCTGTTGTGAGCAAAGAATTGGAGCAGCAGATTAAAGTAACAACTTTATATGTTCAAGATGGACTAAAGATGATCACTGGCTTAGTTAGGTGTTTCATAGGGACGCTGGGTCCTCCTCTTTCCCCTATTGGTCCTGTCCAGACATCCACCCAGCCCTGTGCCTTCCTACAGTTTCTCCTCAAAGAGTCTTCTGGGGACAAGAAGCTACCATCTCAGGGAGCCTGTCTTGGCTTTCCTTACCTACTATGCTCCTCTAACCCTGCTTCAAAGCAGTGTTACAAAATAAACAAGCAAAGAACATCCCATTCTGCTGTCATAAGAGGACTTGCTTGTGTCCACCTGGATTTGTCATTGCCACCTGTACCGGCTTCAAATTGAGCCAGTCTGACTTCTAGACTCCTTTTTGAGTCATCACCGAAGATGGACAGATATGTCTCCAAAAATGTTTCTGATCCTTGTTTAAAACTCTCACTAGCTCCTCACTGCTTACAAGGTAAAACCCAAGCCAGGGCCTCACTAACACATTTCAACATGCAATGTGCTTCCCTCAGTCCAGGACTCTTTCCTAAATATATTCTGTCCTTGCATACCATGTTACTCCTGAAATCAGCATCTTTCCATATTATCTGTCATTTTACACCTGACTCTTCTCAATTCTAGAAACATTTTTATCATGTCATTTTGCAACCCTTATGAATTAATTTACATCTGTACTGTGCTATATGAAAGCCAGATGTGGCAATTTGTATTAAGATGGGGGACTGGTGAAATGGCTCACCTGTTAGAAGAATGAACTGCTCTTCCAGAGGACCAGAGTTCTGCTCCCAGCTTATGTCAGGTGGCTCATAATCACCTTGTAAGCCCAGCTTTGATGCCTCTTCTGGCCTCCTTGGGCACCAACACACACACATATATAAATAAAATTAAAATTAAAAAGATGGAAAAAAACAAAGATGGGGAAAATAAAGATGAAATGGAATTCTGGAATAGGATGCAAAAATTCAATTCCTTGGCCTGGCAGTGGTGGCATACGCCTTTAATCCCAGCACTTGGGAGGCAGAGACAGGCAGATCTCTGTGAGTTGGAGGCCAGTCTGGTCTACAGAGTGAGTTCCAGGACAGCCAGGGCTACACAGAGAAACCTTGTCTCAAAAAAAAAATTCAGTTCCTTTGTCCACTAGCCACATTTCTTGATCTTGATAGCCACATATGGCTAGTGGCTACTGTGTTGCCTGCAGCTAGTATGAAACATTTCCATCATTGTAGAAAGTTTTATACATGCTCTCCCATGTGTGCATCTTTAGGTTGAATCTAGTGAAACCATTAGATCTAACAATTTTATGAACTTATGGAAAACATATGAGTAAGAAGAATTCCTAAGTAAAACTGGTGACAGTAGCAAAACTGAGGCTATGGGAACTCAACAGGAGTGATCCGGTTCCTTAGAGTTATGCCACTGGGCAACATGATAGGTTTCTTGTGGTGAAATAGAATCAGCAGTTGAAGGCCAGCAGGGGTTTCAACCCGTGTCCCCTGCCCAGCACTTATGAAGTTGATTTGGTCACAGTTCTAATACACACACAAATTCTCTCTCCCTCCCTCCCTCTCTCTCTCTCTCTCTCAGGTTTATATACAGGCTTACAGCACAGTGTGGAAAAACCCCAGGTATAAGAGCTCGTGTTTTCCTCATGCTACTTATTGATTTCAGGCAGGCAAGGCTGGGGCTGTAAGCCAGGACTAGAGAGCAGGGTGCACAGAAATCTGTGGGAGCTGGGACCCAACACCCTCTTTCTCTCCTACCCAGACTACTTGAAACAAATCCCAGTCACATGTCACCTCTTAATTATCTCAATATGCATCTCAGAGCTATGCATTTAAATTTTTATGTGTATGAGTGTTCTGCCTGTATATATATATATAAATGCTGTGAGCCAGCTGCTGGTGCTGGTGTTCATGATGGTGGTATAGGTTCTGGTGGTGCTGATGATGCTGGCAGTGCTGATGGTATGGGTGGTACTGATGGTAGTAGTGGTGGTACTCATGTCTTTAATCCCAGTATTGAGGAGGCAAAGGCAGGAGGATGTCTGAATTTGAGGCCAGCTCTTTTGCAGAGTGAGCTCCAGGACAGAGAGGGCCACACGGTGAAATTCTATCTCAAAAAATTAAACGAGTGAGACTACTGCACATGTGCCTCATGCCTACAGAGACCAGAAGAGGGCCCTGGGCCTCCTGAAACTGGAGTTGCAGGTGGTTGTGGGTGCTGCCCTCTGGAAGAACAACCAGCACTCTAACCACTGAGGCAACTCTCCAGCTCCACTCTTTCAATTTTTATTAATGAAGCAGGGTCTCATTTAACTCAGGCTAAACTTTAGAATTTATTTTTAATTATGTGTGTCTTGAGTTACTTTTCTTCTACTGTGAAGACACCATGGTTCCAGAGGATTAGAGTACATGCCAATCGTTGGGGGAGGGGCATGGCACTGGAACAGCAGCTGAGAGCTTACTTACATCTGATGCACAAGCATGAGATAGTCAACTGGGAGTGGCATAGACTTTTGAAACCTCAAAGCCCATCCCCAGTGACACACCTTTTCCAACAAGACCACACCCCCTAACCTTACCAAATAGTTCACCAACTGGTGATCAAGCATTAAAACATGAGTCCGTGGAGGCCATCAGAATGTATGTATGTATTTTTGTCTACATGCATGTCTGTATACTACATGCTTGCCTGGTGTCTACAGAGGCCCAAAGAGGATGTTGGATCCCTTGGAACTTGAGTTACAAATGGTTGTGAGCTCCCTACCATGTAGGTGCTGGGAGGCAAACCTGTGTCCTCTGGAAGAGCAGCCAGTGCTCCTAACTGCTGAGCATCTCCTTCACTTGTAACTCCTTTGTGTAATTTATGTTGGGGGAAGGGCACTATGGTACATGATTGTAATCTTTCACTAAGAAAGGAGGATCAAGTTTGAGCTAGCATGAATAGGACGTGTTACGAGAGAGAGAGAGAAAGATATCTTGGCATTTGCCATAAAGACATACACACATGCATTCTCTGTCACAAGCAGTTGGACGTCTTGTCTTTCATTTCCTGATACCTCAGACTTGCTCATGGGGAGCATGTTAGGATGAGATGGATCCAACAGGACTGGACCTGTGTTGATGGTTTCTGGGGTTGGCTGGTTGGGATAACACATGAAGGCTTTTTTGTTCTATTCTGCTCTGCATGGGTTTGTGTGTGGTGTATGAATGTGTATGTCTGTATTGGTGCAGTGTAAAAGGAGAAGGTCCTTCCATTATTGCTCTAATCTTTGGTGGCTCCAGGGATCCTCTGGTCTCTGCCTCCCTGGCAGTAGGATTACAGACCCGCACATCAAACTTTTTACAAGGGTGCTGGGATCCAAACTTGTGTCTTCATGACTTTTTCCCCACTGAAAACAAAAATTCTGGAATCATTGGTTTATGAGTTCCATTACATTTTTTCCTTTTGATGGTACTTGGGATTAAACCTAGGTTTCACTTATATGTAGTGCTTTATCACTGAGCTGTATCTTCAGCCTTGTTTTTGCTTTAAAAAATTAAAGTTTTATTTTTAAAAGATTTTTATGTGTACAAATTTTTTGGCTACATGTATGCATGTGTATCCTGTGTATGCAAGGCCCTTAGCAGTCACAAAAGGGAGCTGAATCCCCTGGAACCAGAGTTAGACAGCTGTGAACCAGTGTATGGATGCTGAGGACTGAAAACAGGTCCTCTGCAAGAGCAGCTGGTACTCTTAAGCAATGGTCCATCACTCCAGCCCCTACGTTTTTAATTTATTCTCGTGCACGATGTGGCTGGGTAGGTGGGTGGCACAGGCACGAGACTTGGTACAGTGTGGAGCTCAGAGGACAACTTCTGGTTCTCTCTTTTCATTCACCCTTTGGGTGCCAGAGATTAAGATCAAGTTGTCAGGCTTGGTGGCGAATACCATTACTAGGCTGTGCCATTTCACCAGCTCAAGGCCTCATTGGACTTTTTATTCTCTTGCCTCAGTCTGCTGGGTAGTTGGGATTATAGGCTTGGGCCAACAGGCCTATTCTGAAGTTTCCTTACCTCTGCATTCTCCTGCTGTATCTTGGCACTGTTCAACTTGACCATTGTTAGGTCAAAGCCTAAGGGGAGGAAATACGAACTTTGAAGAGAGTATGACCTATAGCTTTGGTGTTTTGAAGCCTGAAGCTGAGACAAATTCAAAACTTCATCAGCTTCTATTTTATAACACACATTAGTGAGCAATGTCAAGGAGGGCACACTCCCTGCTCTACCTGCACACAGGGAGACATTTTAACACTGAGTAACCTGTGATTTCTCTACATGTCACACTCAAGGGAAGACTAAGCTTCATCATGCAGTTTGGTGTTTGCAGACTTAGGAATTGCATACATTTGCCAGAACTGGGGCTGCCTGTCACAGGCAGCTAGATCTCCAGTTCACTCTTCTCATCATTCATTATCAATGGGTGTTTGAAGACATAAATATTACTAGACAAGACAGGTACTTCCCAGGGGCTAAACCAGTGTGCCCACTCCCCAGCTACTAACATCCCAAACACAAAGTCCACACTCACAGCAATGTAAAACCATTTAATTCTAAATCAAATCACTTTCACAACAGTGAAAATCAGTGCTGGTCAAGGTATGCTGCCTTACATGTTTCCATTTTCTGACTGTCCTTGTCCATGGGGGTGGCAGAAAGGTGGAGGCTAAGGCTACCTTGGCCATAGAAGGAGTGGTGAGCCTAAAGAGGGATAGCCTACCCAGGAGAGGGGACTCCCAAGTTGGCTCTCCTGCCTCAGCTGCTGAGGTATAGCCCTGTAATGTTCACAAAGGGTACACGGCCATCACAGCTTTGCTCCTGGGATGACACCTCCGCTGAACACACACCTGGGCTCATTCCATTTCACCAGATTCCAAATGATTTGCTCCACTATTTAGAACTCTTCTTTCTTGTTGTTCAGGGTTTCCCTCTACTACTTAAGGCTACATACACTACACTAAGGATCCTACCAATTCTCTCTAAAACAGAGACACTCCAGTGGCCCCTGCAACTGGGGATTTCCATGTGACAAAGAATATTTAAAATCTGTCAGCACACTAAAGTTGGTGGCTTATTCTTACCAGCTGGATTTGCCAAGCCACCCTCCTACTCAATACTTCATACTGTATCCATTTCAATATTAATACTGGCATTGGCAGGTGGGAACCATGCAGTGAGGAGGAGGGCTCTCTCACCATCCTCAGGGTCTAGGGTTCTGTAGATTATGCAGAGCTATATCTAGAAAAATCAGGTGAGGCAAGAACCTAGTTTCTGGTTATTGCTGGAGAAGTGAACAAGAAGATCTAGTAGAAGTTCATCTTGCTGCTTGGCTGAGGTCTTCAGGAAGGGGCATTTCTAAGATGAAGCCTCATAGGCAGAGCAGGAGTCATCTGAGCAGGTGAACTATTCTCCTGCCTGGCACCACACCTCCACAATCAGGTTCAGAGGAAGCAGCTTATGATTTCGACAACAAATCAATGTGGGAGAAGAAGAAAGGAAAACCACACTTCATCGCTGTGGTCCTTTGCCTTTATGTATCACCAGGGGTTGTTGCTTGCTCGGGAGCCTCATGTGTCCTTGGGTTCCGCACACATTCAAGGGGTTTTCAGGTAAAGCCATCAAGCTATACCAACACCAGGACTACAAGTGGAATGACAGTCCCGGACTCATTTAAAAAGGACAATGGCTTCTGAGGATGGTAGTTCTACATGTAGCGGGGCTGACTGAGAAAGCCTCCAGTTTCTCTGGGCAAGATCTGAGAGAGGATTACTCAGGCTTTGCAGCCCAGGGGCAGGGCTACTTGCCCTGCTGTCCCTGCATCAAAGCTCTGAAACAGTAGATGGCTCAAATGCAGCAGTCTAGAGGAGAAAGCTGATGGGAAATTTGAGCCAAGTGACCAGGGACAATCGGTCAGGAAACCAGGGGTCAAGACACTGAGGGAGGCCTGGAGCCAATCAAAGACCAGAGTCTCACAAGGTCACACAGAATCTTCAGCTTCTGCTGCTGCAATTATGACCTTCTTTGCTGAGAAAGGGGAGGGCAGGAAGGCAGACAGAGCAGCACTGGGATCTGGAAGGGAATCTCTCAGTATAGGGAGTGGAGGCCACTTACCAAGGGTATTTTAAAAAGATGAAAGTAAGTTTCCATAAATACCATTTGGTTCATCCCTTCATTTTTGTAATATAAAGTTCTGGTGAAAGAAACTGTTTTTCTCTTCCCATCTCTTCCCCATGTAGAGCTGGGACCTGCTGTGAAGGCTGCAACAGGACTTCACATTGTCACCCATGAGAGGTGATTCAACACAAGACCTGAGGTTATAGAGGGCGTTTACAGCAGTAGTCAAACTGGGGATTCCTCACCAACCGGTTTTGAGTTCAAGCTCTAATGGAGAAGCAAGACTCCTTGATGTGTTTCTGACCCTTGATTCCAGGGTTGGGATTAAACAAGTCACACACCAGGAGCAGGTGTGGCAGGCACATCACAGTCCAGAGGTGCTGCTGTGGATGCAAATAGGAATCCTGTATTAGGCGATCAGGAGCCAGAACATGATCACCAGGGCTACAAACAGGAAGAGGCGAGACAGGAACTGCTCATCCACGTACTGGGGTGTCCCAGGGACAGCTAGAGAGACAAGAAGAAGAGACTTTGTCAGATGGCTGTGTGCATACTGCCCATTGGGGCCAGAACTGGAGAGGATGAGTCTTTGTTTTTTTTTAAAAACAGAATCCTGCAGTAAAAAGTCTCCCAAATTTCCAAGTAGTAGGAACCAAAGCAAAAATGAGTGAACTACTAAATGAGGCCTTGATCTCCAGTGATCTGCAAAGAGCTGTCCTGTACATGCAAGTGAGCCAGTAGAGATCAGGAACCCCTGCAGGGACAGACACCCCCTTGTCTGTTCCCTATGCTGCCACATGCATGGTAATACTTGGCAGGTCTCATTTAAAAAGTGGCAGCAGAAGCAAAGCATGGGCCTTCTGAGAACATAAGGGCTTACACATGAGCAGTGGCACTCTCCTGCCTCTCTGCACACTAACTACTCCAGATGGCTCTCTGTCTGTATGTATGTCTGCTTTTTCCAGATGAGAACCAGGGCCCAGAAATCATATGGTAAGGTAGATGGAGACTGAGTGAGAACCTCTGCTAATTAAGAGTTCTCTGCTCAGACTGTAGAAGACAGGAAGTGACAGGATCTACATCTAGGCTGTGTAAGCTGTACCAAACATGACAAACAAAAACTGATCCAGAGCGCAGCCTGGCTGGGAATGAACTCGGGGAGAGTCAGTCTGAATGCTGGACCAGGCTAGAAAGCATCAAGCTAGTCAGAAGTTCCTGTTGCTGCTACAAGCATCAGTCTTTCCTTTATGGGAAATCACATCCTGCCCTTTGGGGTCCCCCTCTCTGAGAAAACAATGTGTGAACAGCAGAGAGACATTCCAAGCAGATAAGATGGAGTAGTGCCCAGTATTTTGTGGGGTTGCATGTCATTCCCTCAGAGCTGGTTGCTCTGATAAACTCATGCAGGCAAGTTTATTGATTACTGTGTTCACAGAATCAGATGAAGCAGGGAACAGCTTTGATGATTTCTGAGTGGGTGATCATAGTCAGAATGTAAGTTCCTGACCAGAGCTGCACTGGTCACTTCTGTTCCTCATACTGTACTCAGGGCCCAGAAGGCTCCAATGACTATAAGAAGGGCTCAACTAACCCTATCTTTTTTTTTTTTTTGGTTTTTACGACAGGGTTTCTCTGTATTGTTTTGGAGGCTGTTGGTCCAGCCTGGCCTCGAACTCACAGAGATCCGCCTGCCTCTGCCTCCTGAGTGCTGGGATTAAAGGCATGCGCCACCACTGCCCGGCGGCCTATAATAGGCTCCCATGACATGGGTGGTGGCTTAGGCAGCAGAGTGTGATAAGTCAGTTAAGCACACACCTTGCTGCCTCGCTGTACTCTGAATGCAGCTGTTACAGACAAGTGGCTGAAGGGAGCGATGCAGCAGCAGGTAACAGATATGAACACAGTTTACAGAGCTCTGAAGTTTGGAATCAGCCCCATTCTGTGTCCTGAGAGAAGCTGGGCAGAGATGCCAGCGAACAGGAAGTCCTAACATTTCATTTTTCCCTGGCCCCAAATAGGGGGAGAGAGGGAGGGAGGGAGGGAGAGAGGAAGAAGGAGAGAGCGCACATGCGTGCATGTGTGAGTGCACCTGTGTAGAATTAAGCTTTTCATTAGCTAGGTATTGTCTATAATTCTTAAGTTTAATGGCCATGGGCTATGTCTAGGAATCATTACTGAGAATTTTACCTATAAAGCAGCTAACTACATAGGTATTTGGAGTGCAGATGATGAGACACTCAATTTGTAATATAACATAAAGCATCCCAGATATACCTAATATATGGCAAGTGCTCAGAATTGCTGGATGAGTGTGGTAATCTGCAAAGAATTAATGGAGTTTGCAAAGTCTGATACACATGTACGGACAATTATCTGTAACTCCTATACTGCTGAATTCCAAGGAGTTTTCAAGCAGGATTATGTTCGTGATTTCTCTTTTTAAAGAAATGGGACTTACCCGGAGGAGGCCGTCCATCATTTATGTTAAATGCTGTGGCAAATATCCCAAATGGAAATGCTCCAATTCCAAAAGACATCTGAAAGCCACCATCTCCAAATCCAAATCCTTGAAATCCCTGTGGAGAAGAAAAGCAATTAAGAAAAATAAGCAGATTTATTCCACATTTCTCAAACAATGTCTTATAGCTCATGTGGCACCCACATTTCTTCTTGTCCCTCCTCCACAAACTAGGGCCTCAGCTCTTCCTCCCATCCGGACCCCAGAGTAAAGGAACACTAGAGGCACCTCTGACCGTCTAGCCTTAGCTCCAATCTAAGGAGCTCTCTGGTGCAAAAACAGCCTTCTCTGACAGAAGTGGGACACACTTCTGCCAGCATCTTTAGATCATTTCTAGGGTTCCATATTAGCTGGGATTTATAATACACTACTGGCTGGCAATTAGTGCCATACCCAAATGCAAAGGAATATCACAAACTATACACTATAAGCAATAACAAAAAAGATGGAAGTCTGATCAATAATATCAGTCAAACAAAATCTTGTCAAATGTTCTTCAAGGACCCTGGTGCTCATTTATGCAACAAGACAGTAAACCTTGTGACTTAAACCGGTCAGACTTCTTAAACACCCATAACAGACAATATGAGAATATTGTCAAGATATGGGTAAGTATTTCCCCTAAAACCTTCAGATGCTGTGGGTGTAGCTGAGGTCACAAAGCCCTGGATTTAATCCAAAGCTTTGCATAAGTCTGACACGGTGGCACACACCTATCATTACAGCACTCACAAAGTAAACATAGGAGGACCAGAAGTTCCAGGTCATCCTCAACTACATATTGAGTTCAAAGCCAACCTGGAATACACAACAGGACCTTGCCTTAAAAAATTATTTTAAGCTAAGTGGTGGTAGTTGAATAATTAGTTCCTATGTAACAAGACTACTCCCCCCACTCCCCCCAAAAAAACCAGAAACAAAACACAAAATAAAACAAATAAAACAAACCACATACACAGAAAATGTCGAATAAAAATTTAAATATATAGAACAATTTAATTTTTTCTGATTAATATAGAAATCTGGGTGTGGTACTATGGTCCTAGCTCATGGGAAATGGAGACAGGAGGGGAGAATAATATGTATTTGTCCTAAGAATTAAGTCAGAGATCACTGACAGTAGTTTGTACAGCAGCCTTGGTTTCTTCGCCAAACACATTCACCACACATGATCTTCCCCAAGGATGGACTCCGATAAACAACAGCTCTGTTAGTAAGCTGCACCTCTGTCAGAGTGCAAGGTCTCCTGGCACAGGACACACAAATCCCGTCTTTCCTTTCCCTTCTCCCCACACTGACAGGATCTCACAGGTAGCTTGGGCTGGCCTCATTTGCAATGCTCCTGCCTCAGCATCCTGAGTGCTGGAATCACAGATGAGTACTTCCAAGGGTGTCAGCTTACGTTAAATTCTTGCATTAGCATTTTACAGAAGACTACATCTGGCCAATCTGATCTGAAAATCCAAACTCAAAAAGATGT
Source organism: Mesocricetus auratus (assembly GCF_017639785.1). Classification (NCBI taxonomy): domain Eukaryota; kingdom Metazoa; phylum Chordata; class Mammalia; order Rodentia; family Cricetidae; genus Mesocricetus; species Mesocricetus auratus. The sequence continues at coordinate 12,701,764 of NW_024429190.1, read as the reverse complement.
GTTGTAATCGTGTATAGTGTGCCTATGTGTATTGCACATGTGTCACAGTGTACATGAGTTCAAAGGACAACTTTGTGGAGTCAGTTCTCTCTTTTCATCTATGTGAGTTCTGGGGATTGAACAAACGTCATTGGGCTTGCATGACAAGAGCCTTTACATATAACCAACTTAATCACCATGCACTAAAACTCTTTGTACTTCTGGTGAGCTCTTTAGAACAGATGATGAAATAATAGAAAGTTAGGATACTGGAATGGTGGGCACATCTTTAATCCCAGCACTTGAGAGGCAGAGGCAGCTGGATCTCTAGGAGTTCAAGGTCAGCCTGGATTACACATTGAGCTCTAGCTAGAGACAGGGCTTCCCAGTGAAACCTTAAGAAAATAAAAAAATAAAAATAAAAGACAGACTAGACTACTAGTAGCTGCAGGTGCTTATAGCACTAGGTCGGCCCTCAGCCATCAGGGCTAAAGCCTCTGACTTCCTGGGGTCTTTGACTTCTACTGGTTGCTAATGCTGCCTGAGAAGTAGAGCCTGAGAAGGTAAAGGGCTGCTGTCTAGCAGTTAAGAGCAGGGACTTTGATAGAACCCAGGTTGGGTTTTGGCTCTGTGTGTGAACCTGACAAAGGCTGGTCTCAAACTCAGAGATCTGCTGCCTCTGTCTCCCAAGTACTGGGATTAAAGGTACATACCACCACCACCCAGCAAAACTCTAAATATAGGAGAAAAAATCCTCAACTTTCATCAGATCCTTGACCTTATCATACTGGAACTCCTAAAGAAATGCACCAATAGAGCTGGGTGGTGTAGTACACACCTTTAATCTCAGTACTTGGAAGGCAGAGACAGGTGATGTTTAGTTTGAGGCCAGCCCAGTCTACAGAGTGAGTTTCTTTTTTTTTTTTTTTAAAGATTTTATTTATTACATATACACCAGATTGAATTGTAGATGGTTGTCAGCTACCATGTGGTTGCTGGGAATTGAACTCAAGACCTCTGGAAGAGCAGTCAGTGCTCTTAACCTCTGAGCCATCTCTCCAGCCCCCAGAGTTGAGTTTCAAGACAGCCAGGGCTACAGAGAAACCCTGTTTCAAAAATCCCACCCCCCAAAATGCACCAATTCAAGTGAAAAAAGGATGTATACAAAGATTATCTGGTGTTATTTACACAGCAAAGTCTGAGTAACTCTAAGACCCTTCAATGATGAACTGAAGTTATACCAAATCAAAATTCAATGGAAGGATGGTGACACAGCTCAGTGGTATGTTAACTAGCACACTTAATACCTTGAATTTCATACCCAGAACATTCCTCCACACCCCTGTATACACACTCTGTCTCTCTCTCTGCATACATGGCAGCCTTTAATAAAGGGGACCAAGAGGGCTGTAGGTGCAGCTCAGTTGAGTAGAGCTATCTAGCATGCTCAAAGCTCTGGGTTCGATCCCTAGTGCAGGCGAGGGAATCACAAGTTCAAGATTATTCTCTATTACATATCAACTCCTAGATCAGTCTGAGACATGTGAGACTCTGCCTCAAAAAATATAAAATGATAAAAGAAAATGAAAAATTAAACAACAACAAAAAAGAAGCTGAGAGGTGGCACATATCTGTAACTCAAGCACTTGAGAGGCTGTGATCAAGGCCAGCTGTATACGGCTATAAGTGGAGATGCTTTCTCAAAAATAAAGATTTGGCTAGAGATGGCCAAGATGCACTTAATGGTTAAGAGCACTTCTTGCTCTTTCAGAGGCAAGAGTTCAGTTCCCAGCGCACACTCAGGCAGCCCACAAACATCTATAACTTCAGATTCCAGAGATCCCATGCCCTCATCTGGTTTCCATAGGAAACATTATTACATATACAGAAATAAATGATAAAAAACAATTTAAAAAAGTAGAATATGAACAAACATCCCTCTAAAGCACAATATTAAAAAGAAAACACAATGGCATTTTGAAGATACTTTGTTTAGAATATCATGAAATATACTGCCAAAATTAAATTGGAAACCAGTTAACAGAATAGCGAGAGTGACACAATAATTAAGAATATATAGGTGGGAGACATGGCTCCATGACTAAGAAAACAAATTGTTCTTGCAGAGGACCTGAGTTCATTTTCCAGCACCCATGCTGGGTAGCTCGAAATTGCCTTCAACTCTAGCTTCAGTGGAATATGATGTCTCTAGTGTCTTACAATCATATATATGCCCACTACAAACATACACATAATTGATAATAAAACTAAGAAGAATATATGGTTACAAATGAAGAAAACTGTAGAAGTTAGTGTATACTTGTCTCTAGGATTCTAACAGTTCAGGTGAACAATTTTTCTTTAAATTTTCATTAATGTACATTTTAAATTTTTAATTGATTTTCTAAGACAGTTTCACATTCCCACACTGGCCCTGAACTCACGTAGCTGCAGTGGTTGGAATGAGAATGGTCTCTATAGGTTCATATTTGAATGGTTTGGTCTCTGGTTGGTGGAACCGTTTGCCAGGGATTAGGAGGTGTGCCCTTGTTGGAAGAGATATGTCACTGGGGGTGGGCTTTGAGGTTTCAAAAGCCTCGAGACATTTCCAGTCAGCTCTCTCTGCTTCCTGCTTATAGATAAGGATGTTAAGCTCAAAGGTACTGCCCCAGTGCCATGCCTGCCTGACTGCTACTATGCTCCTGGCCATGAGCTACATTCCCAGCCCCCATTAATACTTTAACAAGAATCTGCTATTTGGAGAAAAAAAAAGGACTAATATTTCATTTAAATGCATACATATTTTGAGTCACTAATTCTAAGGGTTTATCATAATAAAATAATTGTGGTTCTACACAAAACTTTGTAATTTCACCTGAGTATGTTTAAGACAGCAGAGGTAGTAGGTTAAGTGTTCTGTAATACAATAGATGCCACTACCTTAGGTATATACAACTGAGTATCAGCTGTTAAATGTCATGACTACGGGTCTCAGTAACATTTTAAACTGCACTGTTGAAATTCCAATTCTCATGAGAACATTCCATGAGAGCAAAGACTATTTGCTAGGTTCGTTGATAACTGCCAAAATAGTGACCAGATCACATTAAGGTACCTAGTATCTGTAAAATAGATAAAATTTTAAAAATTATAAAATAAGAGCCACATATTGTAAAAAACAAAAACAAAAAACAGGAGGCTAGCGATGGCTCAGTGGTTTAAGAGCACTGTCTGCTCTTCCAGAAGACTTGGGTTCAATTCCCAGCACCCACATGGCAGCTCACAACTGACTGTAATTCTAGTTTTCAAAAGATCTGGAGCCCTCACATAGATAAATGTACACGCAGGCAAAACACCTACACATAAACTAAGCAAGCCAGGTATGGTGGCCTATGTCTATAACAACAGTACTAGGAAACAGAGGCAGGAAAATCATTCATTCCAGATCAGCCTGGGCTACATAGTGGGACCCTATCTCAAAAGTCCAAGAAATCAGGCTGGTAAGACAATCTGGTGGTAAAGGGGCTTGCCATGAAGACTGATAATTATCTCCAGAACCAACTCCCCAAAGCTGTCCTCACCTCTATATATACGCCCCCCCACCATATATACACAAAAATAATAAAAGTAAAATTAAACTTAAAACAATCTAAGAAATAAATATGCAAATGTACAATTAACAAACATAAATATATTAAACACATACATACATACACACACACATGCATGCATGCCCACACATATATAATAAAGAAAGACGAGAGAACAGGCCCAAAGGCTCCCAGTGGTTATCTCTGGATGAGTGGTTCTAGGATTTTCCCCTGCCTGTCTCCTTTCTGTACTTTATAAATCTTCCTTTAGAACTTTTCTCCTTGTTTAGAACAAGGAAAAAAACTGCAAGGTAAACAGGAAAGTTTTAAAAGTCACAGGCACACTTCTAAAAGCTTCTCCTAGAATGTTCCTCACCCCTCGATTTTCTGGCTCTGGCCTCTGGCCTTGAGGACGAGGAGGAGTCTTCTCTCTGAAAAGAAATTGTACAAAGTAAGGCCATTACAAAATATTCTGAGTTGCTCTCTGTGAGGACTAACCAACAGGATTTGGGCCACTCTCCTGTTCAACACATAAAATTGCTGGGCTGGGCAATAGCAGCGCACACCTGTAATCCCAGTATTCAGTAGACAGAGGCAGGCAATCTTCTGAGTTTGAGGCCAGCATGGTCTACAGAGAGAGTTCCAGGACAGCCAGAGCTACACAGAGAAACACTGTCTCAAAAAAAAAACAAAAAAAAAACAAAAACAAAAAAAACAAAAAAAACAAAAAACCAACCAACCAACCAACAATAACAACAAAAAACCTTGCTGGCTTAATCAAATGCTGGTTTTAACTCTGTTCTGCCTCAAACTAGGAAAACCAGCTTGTTCTGAGAAAGCCGTCAGATTGCCCAGCTTATCCTTGCAACAGAGAGCTTGACTCAGTTGTCTTCCTTGGGACTGCTTGATATGAGCTCATGGGTGCCAGAGATCCCAAGTCAGACTAAAGGATGAATTGTCAGCTGAGACGTTTAGGGCTCAGGGTCTCTCTGATCTGCCCCTAAACTTCAGTTTGGCCTCCATTACTCTTGGGCCAGTATGCCACGCTATCTTTTACTTTTGCCTCTAGTCCTCAGCTCCTCTCACCACTCATCTAAATAGCTTGACTGAGTTTATTTCACATTAGGCACCAATACTAATATGGTGACAGATCCCACTAGAGATGATGATAATTTCAGGAGAAACACAATCACAATATAGGGTGATGTGTGTGATGGGACTAAGGTGAGGGCAGTTTATATGGAGATCACTTCAAGGAGGAAACTTGAAGGTTTTCATAAAATATGGGCCAGAATCAAGTAAAGGCTGCAGGATGTAGGGTGATAGTTAGAGTGTTAAATGGATGTGAATTCACATCTAAGTGGGAAGTGGGTATCAGATGCAGTCAAGTCTTTACCTGGGATCCTGTTGCCCGGTGCTGCCCCTGCCATAGAGTGGGATGACCTTGTCCCGGCTGATTCCAGCTTTGCAAACTGGACACACTTGTCTGTTAGGTCTGGTCTCCAACCACTGCGGGTGAGAGAAAAACACAAGAATGGTCCAAAGCTGCCCCATCTTTGCTAAGTGTGAACATGGAGTCAGAATCCTTTAAATGGGAAACAGCAGCAGGAGTAGAGTGAGTTGGGAACCTTTAGTTAGGAACCAGAGTCCTAGCATTGAAAAATAATTTACTGGGGATAAAAATCAAAAGCTCCTAAGAAGGAGTGGCAAGTAAGTCTGAGGCCTCCAGGCAGGCTCCTGCAGTGAACAGAACTTACATGCAGGATCAATCTCTTGTTTTTCTTTCTGTGATTTCTCATTTTTCTTAAAATATTTACCTTATTTTTAATTATGTACATGTCAGTGGAGGGTGGGGGTATGTGAAAACAAAAATGCGTTCCCTGAGAGGCTTGAAGCTGGAATTACAGGTAGTTGTGAATATGGGTACTAGGAACTGCACTTGGGTCCCCTGGAAGAGCAATATGAGCTCCTAACTGCTGAGGCGTCTCTCCATCTCCAATTGCTCATCTTTACAGCATTTTCCCAATGGTGTAACCTGACATCAGCACATGGATGTGTTAATCATTTTTGTGTCACTTAGTATTGTGTTAAGGGATAGATTTTGCTTATTATCTAAACTTTATTAATGTTTTATATTAAAGCATTTTTAAAATTCTTTTTAAATTTCATTTTTATTTTATGTTTATTGTTTTGCCTGCATGAGGTGTCAGAAGTCCTGGAATTGGAGTTACAGATAGGTGTAAGCTACTAGGTGGGTGCTGGGAAATTGAACCCTGGTTCTTTTGAAGAGCAGTCAGTACTCTTAAAAACTGAGACATCTCTCCAGTCCGTTATTTTACTTTCTTATAAATGAGCAAAAGATTCACCATACCTAACTTGTGACCTCTTTCTGGGCAGTGGATGGTTTCTTACTTATACTTTCTCAACCTTTATCTATTTTTAGCACTAGGGATTAAACTCAGAACCTTGACCATAAGTATACAGACTATGGATGAACTATGCCCGAGCCCTTCAATATTATTTTAGGACATAAACTGCATCTCTAGACATAAAGATATAAAGCTCATTATATGACTATGAGACAAAGACATAGGGGTACAGAAATAGCAGCATCTTATGATTTTATATACTACATTCCCCACCTGTCAATGGCTTCAAAACTTGTTTCATGATCTCTCAGCACTCAACTAACATGCTCTATCAAGTCTGTTCGTCCAGGTTCAGTTTGGCCTCAATGCTCACCCCTAGCTCCCTCTTCTTACTACTAGGAGGACACAAAGCAGTCTAGTCTTTGTCCACGCTCTACACCCCCTAAGCCACCTAGGCGTGTGCTGTACTTCAGACACCAGAGAGGTGGTTTCCTGCTTCTGACTGTTCACATTCAGTTGCTAATGCCAAGCCCAGTTCTTAGTGAACACTAACTGGTTTTCATAATAAATTAAAACAAGGAAGACAGATTTTCCTCCTCTGCAAAGGCTATCTATTGTCACCAAAAAAGTTTACTTCTTCTCAATGATTTCAAGATCTTTTAGCAAAGAGAGGTGTACTGATATGAAAGGAGCTGCCTTTTTAAGTCTTCAAATTTTATTTTTATTTTGGTATATATGTGATGGGGGGTGTGTGTGTATGTGTACCCACAGAGGTGTTAGAACCTCTGGAGCTGGAGTTACATGTATTGAGAACTGAAAATGGTTCTCTGTAAGAGCAGCAAGCATTCCTAACCACTGATCTGTCTCTCTAGCCCAGAAGTTATCTTTTATAAATATAAAAGCTCAGAAACAAAAAATGATCTAATAGTTGAGGATGTGGCTTAGTTAGAAGATCACCTGCTTAGCATACAAGACATTGTGGGTTCTCAGCACCATATGAAGTAGGCATTGTGGTGCACACCTGTAATTCCAGCACTTTGAGGCAGGAAGATTTCACTATTATCCTCAACTACATAGTGAGTTTGAGGATATAGCTTGGGATACATGCAGTTTCAAAACAAACAAACAATAAAGCCCTACCATTATCAAACCCAACTCATTTGCAAATGAGTCACTGAGACGCAGAAAGTGGTGGCCAGCTAAGGTCATAATGGCTAGTCTGTTGTTGGCAAAATCAAGAACAACTCAGGTATGAAATGACCTTCTATTAAAGTAAATACCTATCAGTGGGCAGGTGTATAAAACGAGCAACTGAGCCCAGAAGCAAGGGAGATTGCAGCTTCTGACAGTAGTCCCTTGAGATGAGAGATGTCTTGTGCAACTCTAGCTGATGAAAGACAAAGTAAAATGAAGTACATCTTACCTGATGCAAACACGGCCAACTACCAGAGTCCCCAGGGCAGCCAATCATCAGGAAGGAAAGCAGGAAGGAGGAAAAAAATGCTTTCATTAGCAGAAACACTCCATAAGTAGGGAAGAGACACCAGAATGGGGTCACTGGGGTGCTATAACCCAGTGAAGCTTCAAGGGATTACTGGCATCACAGACAGGAAAAGGTAGGGAGGGTTAAACTGGATATGATGGAGGTGTACATCTGTAATCTTAGCACTTGGGAAGTAGGGGTAGGGGAGGAATAGAAGTTCGAGGCCATCCTCAACCACACAGTGAAAGGGATACAGTCTAGGCTATAGGAGACCCTGTCTTAAAACAACAACAAAATGAAAAGAACAAAACAAATAAGAAAAAGCTAAACCCACAGGGGAAAAGAAATGAGAGTAAAGAGTTAAGACTCCAGTCTCCAGCCTAAACTCCACTACAAAAGCAGACTCTCATGGTCCACACCACCGAGGCACAATTTATCCACAGGTTAGTCCTGGAGAGATTACAGGCTCTGAAGGAATCCAATAAAAGTCAGATATTCTCTACAGGAAAAGTTATCACTGTCATGTACCACATGACAATATGAACACACACATATACTTGAAATTTGCACCAATGTCAGCAGGTTCACAGCCTCCTCCAGCTCACAAGTGATACATGGATTCTCTGTTATTTCAGATCAGGGCCATGGCAGGAAGTGGTTTAAAAGTCCAGGCCTACTCAAAGCATCTTTGTAATGGAGAGGATGGAGAAACTACTCGGAAAAGAGGGCTACTTCCATCTTACAGAGCTGCTACCCAACACTACTTTTCTTTCTTTTTATAAAATTATCTGTTTAAATGCAGGGTCTCACCATGGAGCCCAGACTGGCTTCAGACTCATGATTCTCTGCCTCAGACTTCAGGGCACTAAGTTTATTGTATTTATTCATTTTTATGTGTATGAGTGTTTGCTTACATGCATGTCATGGACCACATGTGTATACTAGGTGCCCACAGAAGCCATAGGTTGTTGATTCCCCTGGAAAGAAGTAACAGATGGTGATTAGCCACCATGTGGGTTCTGAGAATCAACCTGGGTCCTCTGGAAGAGCACCTAGTGCTTTTAACTGCTGAGTCACATCCTTAGCTCCCTTTACGGTGTTAGGATTACAGGTGTGTACATACCCCTGGTTCTTCCCTCTCCCCCTCCCCCTCTCCACCTCTTGGGGCATGTTTTTGAGAGAGGGTTTCTCTGTGTAGCTCTGGAGCCTGTCCTGGAACTTACTCTGTAGATCAGGCTGGTCTCAAACTCACAGAGATCCACCTGCCTCTGCCTCTCAAGTACTGGGATTAAAGGTGTGCACCACCACTGCCCAGTTCAGTTCACTTTTTAAAGAAGTAAGAAAGTTACAGAACATATAATTTACATCAGGATAAAAACTCTCTCCTGCCAGGTGTTGGTTGTGCACGCCTTTAATCCCAGCACTCGGAAGGTAGAGGCAGGTGGATCTCTGTGAGACCAGCCTGATCTACAGAGCTAGTTCCAGGACAGGCTCCAAAGCAATACAGAGAAACCCTGTCTGGAAAAACCAAAAAAAAAAAAAACAAAAAAAAAAACAAAAACCAAAAAACCAAAACAAAACCCCTCTCTCCTGCCATTTCAATACCTAGCACTGCATAAAAAAACATGACATTGTAATACTGAGAGAAAATTATTCAATTCCAGATTTTTAGTCTTAGTAATAAAATTAGTCAACAAATACCTATTTACAACTTACTATGTGGCAGTCATGTGTCTCTCACACATCGTGTGCTTTTCTAGATGAGTAAAATTGTGGCCAAAGAAGACAGTGCTTCTCTTACTCCCTGAATGAGGCCAGCTCCACAAACAAATGCAGTTTCCTAGATGTAAGAGCTGCCTCATCTCTGAATCCAACACCAAGTTCATGGTGACACCGTAACCTCTGTAGAGGACACCTCAAATCACAATTGCACTCTACTAGAGCTCCCTTGAATATTACAGGAGTAGTGTAGGTGAATGAATGACTTTCAGAGCAAAGCTTAGGGTTATTCTAAAGGCAGGTCCCAGAGGCAGAGGCAAAAGGGGTGCTACAATTTCAAAGTCAGCTTGGTCTACATAGTGACCCTGTCTCAAAACAAAAATGAACAAAGTAATTTATGAAACAACTACCGGGTGTCAAGAGAGTGGTTGAGTTGATTTTTATTTTTTCTTGTCACTGGATGGTCACCAGGAGCTATAACCATTCCTACTTTACAGAAAAGAGGAAGGTGATGGGCAGAGAAGAAACAGATTTGCCTAAAGACATTGCAGTCTGGATGAATCTGATTCATCTTCAAATACGTTCTTTCTAACAGTACTCTGCCTCTTAATTCTGTCACTTTGATCTAACCATACAAAACAGTTAAGGCAAAAATCTCAAAAACAAGCAACAAAAATCTTGGCTCTATTCTAATTCACCAATAAATTTACCTTTTATATTACTGAGAATTTAAACTCCCCAAATTTTGCTTTCTTCACCATATTCCTGCACAAAAACATCAATAAGCTCTATATTCCCTACATTTGATAATCTGGTTCACCCCTCCACAAACATTCTTGCTTTCTAACAAACCCAATCCCCATTCAGGATTCTGTTGAGGAGGACAATAGCCTCAGGGACTCAGATACCAACAGAACACATATCTATCCCTAGGAGTCACCTACTTTGGGGTGGCACACACCTTTCATCTTATTTGCCATTATTTTCCCTCTACCTTCAAGGTTTTCCCCTACCCTTCAAAGTTTAGCTCAACATCACAAAAGAAACAAAAAACAAGAAACAAAACAACTACTGCTCAGCATCCACCTAAGTTCTTAGAGACAGCAGGGATTTCTATAAGCACTGAGACTAGAAGGACACTGACCTTGCTGCTTTATTTCACAACACACACATTAAATAGAGAACAATTACTTACAATCATGGCTAGCACACATGTTGTGTGCTCTTTTAGCAGGTTTACTATTTTTGGTTCATCACTTTACACTCATAAATAACCCTGTAAATTGAGGCAGAGTGTATGAAAGTACCCTGTGTAAGGTCATCCAGAAGGGAAGTGGCAGAGTCAAGACTGAAGAGGGGAAGGTCTGGCCTCACAGTTCACTATGCAATACTGTCTTTGGCTCAGCACAGCAAGTGGCAGTAATGCTCACTAAATGGGCTACTCCTGGAGACAGGAAGACAACTAGGATGGAAACAGGATTTGCCTACCTAGACCTTCAGCAGTAAAGCCGGGATGGAAACTGAGGCTTCTTGTCCCTTGGGTCTGAGTGTATCAGGACTCAATATGAGTGAGACATCTGCTCCAAACATCTCCTGTCCAAAGTGAGACATCTGCCCAGGGCCATGGCTTACAGAGATGGCAGGAGGGGTACTCACCAGAAGAGATGGCCACACAGGCTGATGACAGCGTCCTTGGCTGTGTCCAGGCATATATTGCACTCGAAGGTACTGTCCTGCCCCCCACTTTCACCAGCGCCATTGCTGCTGCCACTAGGGCCCCCTGCACTTGAATTCTCAGTGGATGTAGAGGTCGAGGGCCCCTTACTTGCCATTACTGACTGCCAGCAAAGATTTCAGTGAAGATTCAAGACAACCCTGGAAGGCAGAAACACTTGATTGTTCATTGCTGCAGCCTGCTTCCCACGTCCAGGCCAGCACCTCCATCCTCCCTCGGCCCCAAACAAGAATTGTGACTGAATCTGAGAGCAGGTTCCCAGAGGGCTGCAGGGACAGCAGTTGTGGGCTTTGTACTTCTCATGAGTCACTCATGAACACAGCCCGAAACACACCTCATAAAACAAAACACAAACTGCAAAAATACTGAGCAGACCCTGGAAGGTTCAACAAAGCCCCCATTTATATTTATATTCTTCTGTATTAACCATACCAGTTGATAAATACATGCTCAATTAAATATTAAGTTGAATTGTCAAGCTATCTTTTAATTCTGGACAACTTTTATGTTGACCATGAGAACAGACTCTACTCAAGACTGTAAGTGGTATATGGCAACATAGAGAAATTCCTGTGACTGTGAAAGATTAGGAAGCTTGGAATAGCCAGGTGATATTTTTGACACTTTCTGCCAGATGGAATACCACTTACCTTATTTTGTCTAAATTTATCAACACACTTAAAGAGGAAGTTATGTCAGTGAAGGAAAAGCTTTCTTTCCCATACTACCCAAGGTCATCTGGCACACTCATGCTCTGGGCAATCCTGATCACTTCAGGGAACATCAGACTGAGTTATCTGGCTAGCTGACTAGTGTGGGTTTGAGACCAGGATTCATGGCACACTATTTATATTCAAACTACCACATCACCATAGACAAAGCTGGTCACTGATAGCCTGTGGAAACGTATCACTGTTGACTACCAATTCCAAATCAAAGAAACCAGGGAAAGACAATGAGATCCATAGAAGGGATACCCAGGAATTCTGTCAGGAGCCTCATCTGGTTTCCTCATTATCTCAGAAATTAGAAGCAGGGAGTTACCACAGTCAGAGAACAGAAGCTTAGACTCAGCCCAGCCTCCAGCTTGCTAGGAACCACTTTTTCCTGCTATGCTTTTCTCATATGCAAAATGAGGACTCACCACAGCGGTACCTGAAGATCACCTTGATTTCAGCTTCCAAAGTTAAGAAAAGATGAAATCCCAAAAGCTGGTTTTCTCCAACCAAGAAGCCTTCTACTACTTCTTCACAGGGCAGACGTAGAGCTTGGGGCTCAGGAGATCTCTCACTACAACAGCAGCTTAGCGACTTGAGCAGGGAGAGGACGACTCTCTGCCACTTTTTCACTCAGTTACATCATTTTACGTGATGTCCCAGAAGGGCAGCTGGCTTCTGATAGTAGCAGTGTCTCGCTAGCCTCAGTTCCAAGACCTTCTCCATGGTGGGAAGCTTCCTCCTCTTTTATAACTGTGTGTGGGGGTGGTGAACTGGGAAATAAATGCAGTCCTCATACATGCTCGCTAAACACTAAGCACTCCACCACTGAGCCATAAACATCCCCAAGCCCCAGTTTTTCCTTGTTGAAAAAAAAAAAACCTTTTTGAGATTTATTTCATATGTACGACTGCTTTGTCTGCAGGAATTTATTTGCCCATGGGGTCAGAAGAGGGAATCAGATCCCCTGGAACTGGAGCTATAGACAGTTGTGAGCCACCCTATGGGTGTTGGCAACAGAATACAGGTCCTGTGCAAGAACAAGTGCTCTTAACCACCGAACCATCTCTCCAATCACCTCCCTGTTTGGAAAAACGTATTTCAAAATTAAGATCTAGAGGGTATGGTGACATATGCATGTAATACCAGTTAGTACTTTGGACATTTAGGGAATTGTCAACTGAGAAAAAAAAATAAGCCAAGCTGACAAAGTGGTTTTTTGTTTGTTTTCTTCTTTTGAGACAGGGTCTCTCTGTGTAGTCCAGACTTGCCTGAGTGCTGGGACTCACTTAAAGGTGTGACCACCACATCCAGTCCACTAATTAGGACTATAACCCAGGAAAAACACACTTAAGCAGTCTTAAAATCTGTTCTGAGGTCTTAGAAAATGATATCTTTAAACTGCTACAGGATCAGAGATTTCATCACTTACTTTCTTCTAAGAAACTGACTGGGGGCCGATGAGACTGTTCAGGTGGCAAAAGGAGCTGCTGCTAACCCTGACAATCTGAATTTGACCCCTGGACCCACTTGTTAGAATTAACTCCAGCGAGTTGGCCTCTGACTTCATGGTGCCATGATCAGCATGCCCCCATACATATACACCACACACAATAAACAAGCATATGTAGTTTAAAAATTAAAAAGCAAAGAAAGAAACTGACTGAGTACTGTCTCTGTTTCTAATCAGTGTGAGGAAAGAGTTCAATGGGCAGCTCAGCAGAGGTTAACAATGTTTCCAAGGTCAGCTCCCCTCTTCGGCGGTCTGTTCAGCCTGGTCCAAAGGCTTGGGGTGGGGTAGGGGGTGGGGTGGCAGGATGGGGGTAGGGGTGTGTGTGTCTTAGGTCTAAAGAATGAACTGCTTGTTCCATTTTGTGTCTCAAACTAATGCTCATCTGTTTTGTTTTTCCTTGGCAGAATTATTATTAGTTTTGTTAGGTATGGCTGTACTATGTAACTTTTAAAAAATAACCATCTGGGCTGGAGGGATGTCTCAGTCAGTAAAATACTTGCTATGCAAGCAGTAAGGCCCAAGTTTGATCCATACAACTCATGTAAAATTATCAGGCACAGTGGGATATAATTGCAATCCCAATGCTGGGAAGGATTCCTGGGGTTTGCTGGCCAGTCAACCTAGCCTAATCAGGCCAACTCTGGGTCAGCAAATGTGAGAACCTTAGTAAAAAAAACAAGGCAGACAACTCCTGAAAAGATACACACACACACACACACACACACACACACACACACACACACACACACACACACACACCATTTGTTAGAGATACATAAAAAATATTAAAGAATAGAATACTTGGGATTTACTTTAAAATATTCCAGAATGAGACTAAAGTGTGTGCCAGTAACCCCAGTGCTAAGGGTATGGAGACAGACAGATCCCTAGAGCTCACGGCCACAGTAGTCTAGCTGAATCTGTGGCTTCTGGGTTCAGTGAGAGACCCTGTCTCAAAAAAAAAAAAAAAAAAAAAAAAAAAAAGAAGTGGAGAATGACTGAGAAAGGCACCTGACATCCAACACTAGCCTCCACACACCTGCAATGTGTAATGCAGATGCACGCACACACACACACACACACACACACACACACACACACACACACACACACACACACACTGGGTGGGGGTAAGGGGAAGTAAAAGATGAAACAAGAACAAATAAGTTGGCTATTAGAAATAAATGATGTGCCAGGTCTGCACAGTGAGTTTCAGGATAGCCAGGGATACACTGAGAACCCCCCTCCCAAAGAAAGAAATGAGTTAGGATTATGTAGTATTCTATTTTTATGTATAGAAATTTTTGAAAATTTCTTTCCATAATAAAAGAAATTCTTAAAAAGCCAAAAAGTATATTTATGAACTTCTTTTGAATTAAAAATTAATACATGCAAACACATTCACAAAATGTTCAAGAAGGCAATGCTAATCTATCAATTACTTCTGGTATTTTTGAGGACTAAGAAATTTGAACTTTTATCTTTCTTTCTTTCTTTCTTTTTTTTTTTTAGAGACAGGGTTTCTCTGTTGGAGGCTGTCCCGGAAATACCTCTTGTAAACCAGGCTGGTCTGGAACTCACAGAGATCCACCTGCCTCTGCCTCCCAAGAGCTGGGATTAAAGGCGTGTGCCACCACTGCTCAGCTGAACTTTTATATACTCTTATCCTATTTTAATGTTTTAGAACAAGTCTGTTACTACTTTTAAAATAACTTTAAAAAGGAAGTAAATGTGTGTATTTTACTTTTGTTACATAAATCATAAATTTTAGGACACATCTTTAAATTTTTTTTAAGCTTTACTTTCACTTTCTTTCCAAGACAGAGTTTCTTTTTGTAGTCCTGGCTGTCCTGGAACTTGCTCTGTAGACCAGGATGGCACTGGACTCACAGAGATCCACCTGCCTGTGCCTCCCGAGTGCTGGGATTAAAGGCCTACACCACCACCTGGCCTTTTTAAAAAAATTAATTAATTATTGTGCATTATTTTCCCTGTGTGGTGTCAGGTCCCCTGCAACTGTAGTTACAGACAGTTGTGGGCTGCCATGTGGGTGCTGGGAATTGAACCTGGGTCCTCTGGAAAAACAGTCAGCGCTTTTAACACTTAGGTCATCTCTCCAGACCCTTTGTGTCACGTTTTTAATATATTACTTTTGAAATCAGACCAGTATAGCAGTACTCATAATGTCTACATTTTCCCAATCCTGAAAAGCTCTAAATTCAAGCTGTGACTCTATTACTGACTGGACATGGTTTAAATTTCTTTTCTCTGGAGCTGGGGGTGTATCCCGGTTGGCAAAGTGTCTGCCAAGCATGCATAAAACACTGGTTTTTCATTTCCAGCACCATCTAAAATCAGGCATAGTGGCATACACCTGTAATATCAGAACTTGGGAGGTAGAAGCAGGTGGATCAGAAATTCAAGGTCATTCTTGGCTACACAATAAGTTTGAGGTCAGCCCAGGTTTCCTGACATCTTATCTCAATGAATAAATCAAATAACTAATTTCTTTTGTCCCCTGAAAAGTACAGGTCTACCAAGACCAGTGATCTGGAAGGGAAACCAAAGTGGGAGGGGCTGTTGTCACCTATGGACCACTTATGATGAGCACATTCTACCTGGATCCAACAAAGTTCTGCATGCCTCAATCTACCACTTACAGGTATACAGGAAAAACTGAGGGTAAAGATAGGTGATCCGGTGGGAATAGTCAGGAGACAGCAACAGGCCAGCTCAGAGTTTACAGGATGTAGCAGCCATACAGCAGACCAGATACTGAGAGGGATTATACATGCCAACTCTGAACTCTTATTCTAGTTTCCTTCCCTGGGTCTCATCCCAGTAGGCACTCATATAACTGATGAATGAGTGGGTACAAGCATGCATGACTGGTTTTGATCAACTGCCAGGCTGGCTGCTCACAAACCCGGGGGCAATTCTGTGTTCCAAAGCCACATAGTCATCTCTGAAGCCTTTCCTCTCCTCTACCTCCTCCCTAACCCACATATAACAAGAAATGAGCAGCATCCCTTTGGGGCTATCTACTGAGTACCTACAGAACAAAGGAATGTGGCTACAGCCTATGGGTTCTGTAGGACTGGGGCAGTGTACAGATAATATAGGTCCTGGTTGGCCACACACCAGACAAAGTAAGAAGGAAACAGAGCCTAAGCATTGCTGAGCTGCTAAAATCAGTCCTGGTTCCTACAGAACCTAGAAACAGACCTCACCAAAATAGCAACCTCATTGGGGCTGGTTTTGAACTTCTGGGCTTAAGTGATCCTCTACTTCAACTTCCTCTGTGCTAGACTAAAGGCATGTGCCACTGTACCCAGCCACTCATTACTTCTCATGTGGAGCATCTCCAGTTTTAAATCTATTAATGCTTCTGATCTTACTCCGTTTTACAGTTAAGAGCATCAAGCCAGGGAGGTTAAAGGACACAATTATCAGCACACTTTACATTCTTTTTTTTTTGGGTTTTTACGAGACAGGGTTTCTCTGTATTATTTCGGAGGCTATCGGTCCAGCCTGACCTCGAACTCACAGAGATCCGCCTGCCTCTGCCTCCCGAGTGCTGGGATTAAAGGCGTGCGCCACCAACGCCCGGCTTACACTTTACATTCTTATAGACAGTAAGAATGGGTGCTGGGAACTGAACCTGGGTCTACTGGAAGAACTGCAAGTGCTCGTAACTATGGAGCCAACTCTCCAGCCACAATTTACATTTAAACTTAAATTTCATTTTATGAATATGAGTATTTTGCCTGCATGTATATTTGTGCACCACATGTATGCCTGGTGCCTGCATAGGACAGAAGAAGGCATGCACTGCCATGTGAGTGGTAGTGAATCAAACCCAGATCCTCTGGAAGAGAAGCCAGTGCTCTTAACCATTCATCTTTTCAGCCCCATCAGTTACATTCTTTGAGACAGGGTCTCATTATATAGTCCTGGAACTTACTATGGAGACCAGCCTGGCATCAACTACATTCTTATATGCTACCTCATTAACATGTAGCTTCATGAGATGAAATGCACAGTCTTTGTTTGTCCTCAACTCCTGCTGTAACTTTTGTGCTTTCTGAATGAAATATAGAGCAAACTCATCATTCATCCATCCATTCATGCAGCTAACAATTCTTCACTTACAACTACATGCCACATTTGCTGCTACCAAGTAGAAGTTTCACAAAGAAGAGCAGTACCAAGCTGAGGCTCTGGAATTTAACAGAAGAGCTAAAAGGCACATGCTAAATGATAAGAATCCTAAATAATGACTCCATCAAAATCACCTGAGTTTTGCTATTTTTCCTAAAAAACAGCACCTGTGTGCTGACTGTTTTTGCGTTAATTTGACAAAAGCTAGAGTCATCTAATCAGAGAGACCCTAAATTGAGAAAATGCCTCCATAACCGGCTGTGGGCAAGCCTGTAGAGCATTTTCTTAATGATGAATATAGGCGGGCCCAGCCCTTTGTGGATGGTGCCACCCCTGGGCAGGTGGTCCTGAGTCCTCTAAGAGAGTGACATACACCTTTAATAGATCAAGCTCTGCCTTTAATAAAGCAAGTTCCATGGCCTCTGCTTCAGCTCCTGCTTCGAGGTTCCTGCCTTGACTTTATTTGATGAATGGAAATGTAAGCAAAATAAACCTATTTCTCCCCAAGTTACATTTGGTCATGCAACAAAGACCTTTTCCCAAGATACCTGACTCCCTGGCCCTTTTCAGTGACATTTTCCATACCCTGAAATGATTCTTTCTGTTAGGCAGAGTTTCAGAAATCCAGTTCTAAAAGGGAGATAACTCTACTAAAAGCAAGCAGCAATAACAGTTCTTGAGAGGGATGGAAATTAATCTGTTTTCCAGAAATTACAACTTTCAGGCACTGCAGAGATGTCAGCTATATTTGGGGTGGTGGCCAGATGAGGAGGCCCATGCTTATAATCTCATTTCTTGGGGGACTGAGGCAGAAGAATCACAAGTTAGGAAGCCAGTTTGCAACACACAGTGAATTCAAAGCCAGCCTAGGCTAGACAAAGAGACCCTGTGCCATAAAAAAATCTAAACAAAATGAAACAAACAAACAAAAACCAAAAAACAAAAATAAAACTAACTGGGATGGAGGCAACTCTGTTGAGCTCTCAGACCAGTCCTTACTCTGAGATACAATGAGATATAGATGTATAAATTGTCATTTAGTAAACAAGTACACACCTTGTCTTAAAAAAACATTTCTCAATTTGAGAGGTCTAGGGTGACACGATAATGTAACGCTTAAAGGTGACCAAGTCAGCATCCTCAATTTTTTGGTTCGACTGCCCTGGCTAACCCGAGGAACTGGACAGTGAGAGAATAAAAGAGTTAGTTGACTATCCTTGCAGCAATCATCAATGAACTGACTCCCATTCTTGTGTTCAACTGTTAGGTTCTACAGAACTTTAGGCATTTTGGAATCCATCATCTTCTTATGTGCTCCTTTTCTTCCCCCAGGCCAGTGTTTCTCTGTGTAGACCTGACTGTCCTGGAACTCACACCATAGACCAGGCAGGCCTCAAACTCAGTCAGAGATCAGTCTGCCTCTGCCTCCAAAGTGCGGAATTAAAGCTGTGCACCACGATGCCTGGCTTATGGCTCCTTTTTAATGCTCCACCCCCACAGTTTCTGAGGACAAAATCCAGGTCTTGAGCATGTCAGACAAGCTCTCTACAACTGACTATATTCCAGCTCCTATATCCCTTTTTAACTCTAAAATTTCCAAGCCAAGGTGTACAGAAATATCAAAAAAAGACACCAATCTTCATTTTGAAAATTACAAATCCTGGCATGCTCCCAGCAAAGGGCCTGTTCCTGTGGCACGTATTTGTTCACATGGGAGCTTTCTTCGAGGAGCCTTGGCATGTCTGAGCCTGCCTACACTGATGCTTAGGCTGCTGATGGACCACATGGAGACAGATGAGACTTGCATTCCAAGAATGTCTACGTCACACTCACAGAAGGCTGCAGCGGGAAGAAATAAGTAGGTTGAGTGGAACTTAGGACACATATTAACTAGCTGCAAAATTCAAGAGTCTAAATGTGTTTAAGTCCCAAAGTTAACCCTCAAGAGACCTGCTCCCAAATACAGGACCAAAGACTTGAATGATCTTTTAGGTCTAGGAGGACAAAGAAGGCTGAGCAGATGGCTTCTTTTTCTGGGGAATGCACTGGTCCTGGTTTTTGGTAGCTTGTAATCTCCCTATTTACTCAACCTCCCCTACCTTCTAAATTTTATTTTAAAAGATCTCATTATTTGCCAGACATTCAGGATACAGGGATAGAGGTTTCAGCCTAAGGGTGACAATGACAAGTAACCCAACAAGACAGCCCAGTCTGCTTGGCACTGACAGGTATTCAGAGTGGGTGAGGACAGAGGATACAGACACAGCACAACCGACTGTGCCAAATGCAGTGTAGAAGGAGCCCGGGGAATAGTAAGGAACGCAGCAAGAGCTAGGAAAGAGCAGGGAGGAAGTCCCTCCCCAGAGCCCTTTAGCCTTGGCCTGCTTGCTCATATTCAAACTGAAGTCCACAACCTGAACTCCCCACCCAACCTTCCACTCCCTAGCTAAGTAGACGGGGATATCCAAATGGTAGATTTGGATGTATGCAGATTATACTATGTGATGCAACACTATCCATTATACAATCTTTTATTTTAGTTTGTTTTGTTTGAGACAGGGTCTTGCTACATCACCCTGGCTAACCTGGAACTTGCAGTGATGCTCTTGTCCTTGCCTCTTGAGTACTAGGATTATAAGTATGTGCCACCAGAGGCAGCCCATCACATTTTTTTTTTCCTGAGGTTGAGGGATGTCTGGGGGAGATATCTCAATTGATAGAGTATTTACTTCACAAATATAAGGACTTTAGTTTGATCCCTAGAAAACATGTAAAAATGCTAGGCATAGTGCCTGAGGCTCTCTGGCCAGTTAGTATAGCCTACTTGGAGAGCTCCCGTTAACGAGAGTCCCTGTCTCAAAGGAGGTGGGCAGTATTCCCAAGAATGACACCTAGGTTGTTCTCTGGCCTCCACATGCAAGTACAGACGCCTGCACACATTCAGGGAACACACACACACACACACACACACACACACACACACACACACACAGAAACAATTTTATTATGTGACCCTGGGCTTCACCTGAGCTGAATTCCCAGCCCTCCCTTATACTATCCCAGTCTGTTACACATAGATTAGATTATACTTCCACAGAAATTTCACTTACATGAGGATTTTACTTATATAACATAATGTTAAGTGAAAAAGCAAGATACAAAATTGTGTACAAAGAGCTGATGTGGAAGTGAAAACTTATAAACAGCACTTGGGAGGCAGAAGCATGAGTCTGAGGCTAGCCTGAACAAAACCATTTCTCATAAAACATAACAGTATACAAAGTCAAACATGGTGTGACATGCCTGTAATCTCACAGCTCTTAAAAGGTGGAAGCATTATAAATGTTTCTTTCTTTTTTTTAAGATTATCCTCAACTACAAAGCAAGTTTGAGGCCAGATGCTCCCTACATGAGATCCTGTCTCAATACAAAACCCAAAAGCACCGTATATACAAAACTGAAGATATTCTATGGCCACAAGAGATAAAAACCATGCAAGAAAAAAAACCAAAAATATTATTTGTGGTGGTCTATGGAAAGCAGAACTATGGTCAAAGTTCTTAAGCTTTAAAAAAATTGTTTTGGGAGGCTAGAGAGATGGTTAAGGTATTAAAAGCACTGGTTGCTCTTTCAGAGAACCCGGGTTCAAGTCCCAGCACACACACACACTGGCTCAGGAGATCCAGTGCTTTTTTTTTTTTTTTTCTTCTATCATCTGAAGGCACTGTACATGTGAGCACAGATACACTTAGGCAAATACTTATACAGATAAAAACAAAATCTCAAAGAAAATTTTGAAACAGGGTCTCACTGGCTGGTCTTGAGCTCAGAGCTCCACCCATCTCTGCCTCCCAATGAGGCTATGAAAGAAGTACACCGCCACAGCCGGTTAAAATTTTTAAATTTCATTTGATGTATTTTATGTATGTGTGTGGGAGTCCATAACAAGGCATGCAGGGGAAAGTTGGAAAACAACTTTTACAAGTCAGTACTTTCCTTTCACCATATGCATGCTGGGGATTTGAACTCAGGCCATTAGTCTGGGAGAAGATGTTTTTACCAGCTGAAGTTATCATGACTGCCACAGGGTTGTTCCCCCCCACTCACTCATACTTTCTGCTTTGTTCACAGTAAATACTATATTTAAATTTTTATTAGAGTTATTCAGTTTTGTGTGTGTGTATGTGTATACCCGTCACAAGTGACTTGTATAGGTCAGCATTTTCTCCTCCAATTGTATGGGACCGGAGGATTGAATACAGGTCATCAGGCTTGGCAGCAGGCACCTTTACCCACTGATCCATTTTGACAACCCACATATTAATATCTAGAAAAACAGGGAGTCATTCAAAGTCCTATAACTTCATATTTCAACAGATGACAAAAAGGAAAGCAAGCAGACTAAGAATCATTCACATGAAATTGTGAATGAGTTAGTTTATTCCTCTGAGAAATTTTAGGATCACTATGTAGATCTGACTGTCCTGGAACTCACTACTACATAGACCAAACTAAATCTCTTACAGAGATCTGCTTACTTAGGATTAAAGGCATGAGCTACTACATCTGGTGACATCTTAGCACTTTAAACACACACACACACACACACACACACACACACACACACACACACACACACACACCCCTCACCCTGCACTGGGAAGTAAACTGAGGGCCACACACAAGAGAAAGAGCTCTACCACTGCAACACATCCCTATCCTTTTTTTTTTTTTTTTTTTTACGAGACAGGGTTTTTCTGTATTGTTTTGGAGGCTGTCGGTCCAGCCTGGCCTGGAACTCACAGAGATCCCCCTGCCTCTGCCTCCCCAGTGCTGGGATTAAAGGCATGCGCCACCACCACCCGGCCATCCCTATCCTTTTTAACTGTTTGTTTTGTTTCTCCAGACAGGGTTTCTTGCCAGCCTGGTCTACAGAGCGAGCTCCTTTTTAACATTTGATGTCACTGTTTTGAGACAGAGTCACTTTATAACCTGTATTGTACTAGAGCTCTTAGTGATTCTCTTGCCTCTGTCTCCCAAGTGCTGGAATTACAGACTTAGGCCACCATGCACACAGTTATTCTATTTTCTGAGACAGAGTAAGTCTAAGTTGTACAGACTGATCCTGAACTCATTCTATAGCTCAGATAGACCTTAAACTTGAGATCTTCCTGGCTCTGCCTCCCAAGTAGCTGGGATCGTAGGTCTATGCTACTAGGGTCAGTTCATTTTTTATTTTTATTTCATTTTCATTAAAAAAACATTTTATTTTATATGTGGTTGTTTTGCCTGTATGTATGCCTGTGCACCATGAACATGCACTGTCCTTAGAGATCACAAGAGAGAACTAGAGTTACAGATAACTGTGAGCCAGCATGTGGGTGGGTGATGGGAATTGAACTCAGGTCCTCTAGAAAAGCAGCTGGTGCTCCAGCCCCTTAATGATTTATTTATTACTATTATTATTATTATTATTTGGTTTTTCGAGACAGGGTTTCTCTGTGGCTTTGGAGGCTGTCCTGGAACTCGCTCTTGTAGACCAGGCTGGCCTCGAACTCACAGAGATCTACCTGCCTCTGCCTCCCAAGTGCTGGGATTAAAGGCGTGCGCCACCAACGCCCGGCAATGATTTATTTTTAATACCTTCGGATGCTCAAAAAGAAATGACTCTCCCACCCCTGGAATTCAGTCGCCCTGCTCTCTGACCTGGAGACCAATGGTACTAGATTATGTCTTTAGGATAAATCCTA
Source organism: Mesocricetus auratus (assembly GCF_017639785.1). Classification (NCBI taxonomy): domain Eukaryota; kingdom Metazoa; phylum Chordata; class Mammalia; order Rodentia; family Cricetidae; genus Mesocricetus; species Mesocricetus auratus. The sequence goes on along the minus strand of NW_024429190.1, from coordinate 12,678,749 downwards.
AAAGTAGAACTGGAGTCAAAGGGTATGTGCATTTGTCATTTTAACAAACCCTCCAGAAATAATGCACTAGTTTGTATTCCTGATAATATGCAAAAGTGCTTTTTCTCCAAGTCCTTGACAATGTTATGTCTTTGGTTTTCAAAAGAGAATGAATACTTTCAAATGAAAAGTAGAGTACCTTTTTATTTAGAAAGATTCAAAATGAAATTCACTGTTGCCTTCACTAATTAGTTATCAGGACCCATGCACTATGATAAAAACAAGAAATACATCAATGTATCAATTTTGCAAGTACAAGTCAAACTTGAGAGGGGAATCCAGAGACAGCTCTGGCTTTTTCATATTTTCTTCCAATATTCTCAATTCAAATGGTGTTTCTCTTGGTGAGGCTCTGTTACAAGGAAATCCTGTCTTAAAAAAACAAAACAAACAAACAAAAGATGAAAAAGGGGGCTGGAGAGGTGGCTCAGTGGCTAAGAGCACTGGTTGCTCTTACAGAGAGCCTGGGTCTAGTTACTAATATCTGCACAGCAGCTCACAAACATCTGTAACTCCAGTTCCAGGGGATCTGACACCCTCTTCCTGCCTCCTCTAGCTCCAGTGCACACGCACGCACACACACATTCACATCCTTGCACACATAAAACACCTGTTGCTGACTAGTGTTTTGTCAACGTGACACAAGCTAGAGTCATTTAAGAAGAGGGAACACCTTAGCTAGGCAGTGGTGGCGCACACCTTTAATCCTAACACTCAGGAGGCAGAGGCAGGTGGATCTCAGAAAGGCCAGCCTGGTCAGAGAGAGAGTTCCAAGACAGGGATGCACAGAGAAACCGTCTCAACCGTCTCAAAAAAAAAAAAAAAAAAAAAAAAAAAGAGGGAACCTCAACTGAAGAGACATTCCCAACTAGACAGGCCTGTGAGCAAGTCTGTAGGACATTCCTTGAATATTGGTACTGGATATGCCCAACCTACAGGGGTAAGTGGTCCTGGATGGTGTGGGAAGCCAGGAAGCACACTCCCCTATGGTTCCTGCTACAGTTCCTAACTCCAGGTTCCTGCCCTGCTGTAGCTCTTGCCCTGACTTCCCTCAGTGATGGAGTGTGACCTGAGAGTTACAAGCTGAAATAAACCCCTTCTCCCCAGGTTGCTTTTGGCTGAGGTATTTTATCACAGACATAGAAACCCTAACTAAGACAATACCCATACACATATTTTTTAGATTCATTTATGAGTGTTTTGCCTGCATATGTGTTCTTATACCACATGTATGTCTGGGGCCCAAAGAGATCAAAAAATGGTATTGGATCCCCTAGGACTAGAGATACAGATGGTTGTGAGCCACCATGTGAGTTCCTGGAATCAAACCCAGGTTCTCTGCAAGATCAGGTGCAATACATCTTTCTAGGCCCCAAAACATTTAATTGAAAGAAAAAAAATAGCTGCAGAGTAGCTCAATGGTAGAGCTTGCACAGCATGAGAGAGGCTCAATCCCTAGCGTTTTAAAATTAAATAAATACAATTTCATAAAAAGCATGCCACAGATGCCTTTGACAGCTGAGTATGAATTTCAGGCCTCACCTATTCTGGAACTTTGCACAAGTTATCTCCTCTCTGTGCATGTCTGTAGCATGGGTCACTACCTTCCATACAAGATAGCTGTCACAGTCACAGAGAAAACAGTACAGGGACTCCATCCAGGTAAGGACTCTGAGTTCAGAGAACAGTACTGTTTACACTCCCTACAGAGCAATAAAATCAGCAGGTGTTACACTGCCACACAGTCACAGCTTCCCTTTCTGACTGAACATGGCTCCTTGAAGGGAGACTGGGAAACTGTCTATACACTGACAGGAGATCCAGAGAAATAAGATTTCCACCTGAAGTGTTGAAGTCAGGGGCATTTGCACTCTTACCATAACTCCCACTAACAGCCTGCCTTGAGGCAAACATTACTACAACACTGTTAGCATCTCCTGGGATGAGTGTTTTGCCTGCACATATAGGCCCAGAGTAGTTAGGTCATTTGCTTGGTCACTGAGCAAGTCAGTGGCACAGCTTCCCAACCCCAAGTCACATGTGTAAAAGATGGTACCTCAGTGACTTGTGCTTGGGTGTTTCCTCACGTCTGTCCCAGCTTCCAGACGCATTACTCAGCACAAGGCTTGGCACCTAAGGAGCACCTCATAAATGTGCATGGTCTGTCAAAGCTGATATCCAAGAGCACACAAACTGTCCAACACAATACAAGACAATCTATTCAACTAAAGTTTTGGAAAATCAGTATCCTACAAGAGCAGTGGTTATTTTGAGACCTAGAACTGTATTATATAGCTGACTCGCTCCTTGCTTTTCAATTGCCGCTCCAGACTCTTTTGATAGGGGTGGGAGGTGCTAGGGATGGAACCCAGGTCTCACAAAGGTCTAGTACTCCCACTGAGCTACACTCCCAGCCTTGGTCCAGACTCGGAAATAGAAAGGGGTAAGTACAGGGACAGACTACAGGGATTTCATGGATACAACCAGAAAATAGTCCAGGTTGTCCAGATTGTCATTTGTGACTGGTGTGTGCGTGCGTGTGTGTGTGTGTGTGTGTGTGTGTGTGTGTGTGCATATGCACTCACAGGGAAGACTAACTATGGAGTTTATTGTGCACCCTTGTAAGACCTAATTCATACATTCAACAGCAAACCTGACATTCAGATACTGTATGTGAATGAATAGGAATTTGGCAATTTTAACTCAAATCAATATAGCTGAGCAATGTTGCACTAGAGAAAAGCACACCAGCTGGGGAAAGATGCCAGTTAAGGGCTGTCACTTTACAGAAAAAAAAAAAAAGCATTTAGAGCCAGAGAACCCAGGCTGAGGCTCATCTTTGCCACTCACTTAGCCAGTGTCCCTCACCTGTAAACAGGGGAGCTCCCACTCCGTTTGCTACAAGAAAAGTTTAGAAGATAAGGAGTGTTTTGCTTCTACTGTCATGCAAGTCAGTAGAACCTCATTAATTCAGATTTTCTCTGAGGTTGAGCTAAAGGCCTCTAAAATATTCTAAACTATTAAAGGAGAATGAATAGGGCTGACAAGAATTAACCAATTAAGGAAAAAAAAACTTTCTAAGAGTTTAATACCACACAAAATAATGACAAAATAATGATCTCATTTCTGTGTTCAAAAGGAGTTCTTGTGATCAAAAACAATAAAGCCTGGCATGACCAGTTGGTAGTGCTTGCTTTGTGCACATGAGAACCCAGGCTAAATTCCCAGAACCCCTCCCCCCAACACACACACAGACACACACAAGCAAGCTGGCCATGATACCATATAGAGGAAAGAAAAGACAGAACCCAGGGCACACTGGCTCCCCAGCTTTGCCTACTTGGTAAGCCACAGGTAAGTGAGACCCTGTCTCAAAGAAAACAAAGGGAGATGGCACTGCGGATAGTGCCTGAAGTTGCCCTGGGCCTTCAAACACCTGCACACAAGCACCTGTGCAAACAGGCATAGGCATACATATGCAATATAAAGCTAAGTACTACTTGGAAAATCTACATCAACTCTTACAAATCAGGCTTGCACCCTAGAGCTTCCTCTATCAGTTGTGTTTACTGCCATTTAGAAAATGCCAACTAGGCTCAATGATAAAAAATAAGCCTGACAAGATCTGTTTCCTGGCCCCAAGGAGTCTATGGCTAAGTCTGGATTTAACTTTTATGTAACAGTAACAAATTTCCTCACACTACAATGTATCTTTGATCCACTTTCATATTCAAAGGGTTGTCTATCTTTACAAACCCACCAGGCACTTCTAAGGAACAGCTGGTAAAGTAAAAACTAGTTTGTCAGCTGTTACAGAGACCACCCAGGGAATCAACCCAGCAACTAGTCCTAGAACAGAATAGCCAACTCGGATTAATAATCACAGAAATCAGCTTCAGTATGTCCCAAGGTCACCTGGAGGACAAGGGCTCCACACTCAAGTACTGTGTGTACACCAAGTAAATGAAGAGGTGGACCCATGTGTTATTCAGCAGATGTGAAAAAGCAAAAGTAGGGTCCATGTGGAAAGTGAACCATTCTAGAGAGAAACAGTGATGATGCGTCTGTAGTATCAATGTTCTTAAAAATGACTAGGATGGTAATTTGATTATATGTATTTTTTGTGATTAGAAAAAAAAATAAACTGGCCCAGCACTCGGGAGGCAGAGGCAGGAGGATCTCTGTGAGTTCGAGGCCGGGCTGGACCAACAGCCTCCAAAACAATACAGAGAAACCCTGTCTCGTAAAACCAAAAAAAAAAAAAAAAAAAAAGACAAAAAACAAAACAAAAAAACCAAACTTGGTAGCCAGGTGGTGAAACTGGGTAGCCAGGTGGTGGCACACACCTTTAGTTCCAGCACTTGGGAAGCAGAGCAAGGTGAGTTCGAGGCCACTCTGGTCTATAGAGCTACTTCTAGGATAGCCAGGGTTACACAGAGAAACCCCATCCAAAAACAAAACAAAACAACAAAACAACTCTGTCAGGTGTGGTGGAGCATACCTGGAATCTCTGCACTTAGGAAGTAGAGGCAGAAAGGATACGGAGTTCAAGGCCACCCTTGGCTATGAGTCCCCATTTCAAAACAAACAAACAAACAATATTTCATCATAAACAAATCCAAACCACAGTTCTACCCCACCGATCATATGCTTGAGTGGTTATTAGAGCCATTAAGCCTGTACAATGACGTTTGCTGACTTATTAAGTGAACAGTTAAGGAAATGGAAATTCATTCAGACATTACAAGTAATTACAAAGAAACTAAGAAGAACACAAAGACACGAACATTAAGATGTTAACAGGTTACCTGCTAATAGCTGGTACCAGTTACCTGGGAACTGAAGCAGGAAGATCCATTGAGGCCAGGAGTTTGAGACTGGCCTAAGCAACCCAGTAAGCTCCAATCTCAAATAATGATGATAACTGGGAAAAAGTGGAATACAGAACTATGTGTAACAACTGATTTAACCATAAAAATGCACCCAATGGTGAACCAGGGTGATGGCTAAATGGGTAAAAGCCTTTGCTGGATAAGCATAACAACCCATGTTTGACTCCCCAGAATTCATGGAAGACCAGACACTGTAACAAAAGTGTCCATAAGCCCAACGCTCTTACAAAGAAAAGACAGGAGGACTTTTGAAAACTCATGGACCACCTAGCCTGACCCCTGCGCTTGCGTTTGCTCTCTCTCTCTCTCTCTCTCTCTCTCTCTCTCTCTCTCTCTCTCTCTCTCTCTCTCTCTCTCTCTCACACACACACACACACACACACACACACACACACACCTGTGCTGTACCCAGTGATAAGAAACAAGGACATAAGAGCAACTACAACAAAGGTTCTCTTTATATGATACAGGGATGACAAGGTGGGTAAGAAGGATACTTTTCTAAAATTTCTAAAGTAAGTAATCTTCAATGATTTAAATGACTAGGGTATTTGTTTTAATATTCATGATGGTATGGATAGAGCCAAAGGCTATGGAGTCAGAAGCAGCATGGTAAGCCAGCATTTCTGGAACCCCAAGCCTCCATCTGCTCTAAGTACCTCAAAACACCATGCACCCATCCTCTCTGCCTGTGACAGACACAAGGATCGCCACATGCTCTTACCACATTTTGGGTGACGCTATTTTTCTGGGCACAAGTAGTACCTCTTTCACAGGAACAAGGTTGCTCAAATCAGCAGTGGCTGGAGTTGCACCAACCTCTGCATGATCAGCAGTCTAAAATGGACATCTTTTTTTTTTTTTTGGTTTTTCGAGACAGGGTTTCTCTGTGGCTTTGGAGGCTGTCCTGGAACTCACTTGGTAGTCCAGGCTGGTCTCGAACTCACAGAGATCCGCCTGCCTCTGCCTCCCGGGTGCTGGGATTAAAGGCGTAAAATGTACATCTTTATTCTGTGCTTTAGAATGTCCAAATTGCCAGGTGGTGGTGGTGCACACCTTTAATTCCAGCACCCGGGAGGCAGAGGCAGGCGGATCTCTGTGAGTTCGAGACCAGCCTGGACTACCAAGTGAGTTCCAGGTCAGACAGGACTGTTAAACAGAGAAATCCTGACTTGAAAACAACAACAACAACAACAAAAAACCCTACAGATGTCAAAATCAAATTTCCTTCAGATAAGGAAGTTACTGGCATGTCTCCATTGTGCCATTCAGTTCATTCTGAGTCACTTCCAGGGCTGTCAGAGACTACAAATACTCTGACTATTGGACAAGTAACCCAATTATAGAATGGGTAAAGGAACTGAATGAATATTCTTCCAATAAAATGTACAGATGAATGGGTCAAAAGAGATAGCTTAGTAGGTAAGGGTGTCTACAAGATGTACAAATGATGGCAAGTACATGTAAATATGTTCAATACTATCAGTCATGAGGGAAATGTAAATCAATAACATAATGAGATAACCCTTCATACCTGGAAGGGTGTGTGTATGCATATATGTATATTTTGTTTAGCTGGTTGGTTTTGTGATTTTGAGACAGGGTTTCACCATGAAGTTCTGGCTGTCCTGAAACACAAAAAAAAGACTCACAGAGATCTCCCTGCCTCAAGTGCTGGAATTATTCTTAGATAGGACAGGGGATGGGGGGGTGGGGGGTGGGGGATGTTGGCTCAGTTGGTAAGTGCTGCTGCACAAGTATTAGGACCTGAGTTCAGATTCCTAGCACTCATGTAAAAGCTAGGTAAGGCAACACTTATCTGTAACTTAGCACTGAGGGCTGGGAGAAGAGACAGGCAGATGCTAGGAGCTTGCTAACCAGTCAGCTGAGCTCTAGATTCTGCCAGACTCTGTTTCAAAATTAAAAAGTAGGTAATGAGTAAATAACTAAATCAGAAAGCAAACAAGTACCTTCACATATATACAGCCCCCAAACACAAGAAACTTAAAAGCCAGACAAGCATAACAATATATATCAGCAATTGGACCAGCCTAAACAGGAGGGGGGGGAGGGTAGTCATTCTTGGCTCAGAGGCTATGCAAAAAAACACCCATTGGGCTAGATTTGGCCTATAGGCCAAAGTTTTTAGGTCAGGATTTTTCAATGTGTGTTTCAATTTTAAAAATACATAAAAATAACCCCCTGTGGTAGCATACACTAGTAATCCCAGTACTTGGAAGGCAGAAGCAGGAAAGTTTGAAGTTACCCTGGCTATTACAAAGCAAAACTCCGTAATAAGGATTTAAAAAAGGAGGTTTTACACCAAATAAGTTTGGTAACACTAAACTAAAGCAAAACATGTTATTATGATAGCTTATTATAAGCCTATGTTTTTATTCTGAGAACTCTCTGCCTTTAATGTAGTACTTACGCTAAGACACTAATAAAGGATAATGGGGAGTAGCTTTTCCTAAACTCATTTTTTCACCATCAGATTCCTTCTCACAGGCGTCAAACAGTGGCCAGTAGAATACACTTACTAAAGATCAATCTGATGTCTCTTTAAAACCAAACTCCCAAATCAAGTTTTAAAAACTCCAACAAATTAAGAGCAAGTTCCTCCACACTGAGATGGCAATTGAGTCTAAGGTCTTATAGTCTTGAATGTCATGTAACAACTGAATGATCATTTCACACTTTAAAAAATTTTTTTTTGAGAAACATAAACAACAGGAAAACAGGCAGGAACTTCTGGTTCAAATCCAACTTTTGTTTTGTGTAAGAATCATCGGCAGAATTGGATCATAATATGGAATCTTTGCTTCTCTTCTCAAGACAACATAAACACTGTGTGTGTGTGTGTGTGTGTGTGTGTAAAACAGCCCTGGCTGTCCTGGAACTCACCTCCAAGTGCTGGAGTGCTGGGAATAAAGGCATCAATCACCACGTCCAGCAGCATAAACATTCTTTTTTTTTTTTTTTTTGGTTTTACGAGACAGGGTTTCTCTGTTTTGGAGGCTGTCGGTCCAGCCTGGCCTCGAACTCACAGAGATCCACCTGCCTCTGCCTCCCGAGTGCTGGGATTAAAGGCGTGTGCCACCAAAGCCCGGCGGCATAAACATTCTTAAGTGCTCTAACAGGCAATGGAAAACTGCTCTACTTAGCGTTTGGTAAAATACAAAATAAAGAAACCAAGAGTTAGATTAAGAAACTATAGGTATGCTTGAAGGATCATCTGTGAGAATGTGCTGGCAAGTCAGGACCATAAAAGAATTGGTCATATATGCTGAATGGATAGCCAGCTTACAAACTGCAAAAATTCTCTCACATCTATATGCACACTGTTAGAGAGAAGATTAAGGCTCAATTTATAAACTAGGGAGAAGACTGATCAAAAAACTGCAGTCAGCCCTCCATTCTGTGGTCCAGAGTTCACTGGCAAGCAGAGCCCTGGAGAACACAAGCAACCCCAGCATTTGGGAGGCTGAGGCCGGAAGACCTGAGTCCGAAGTCAGCCTGGGCTACATAAACTCTGGAAAAGGAAAAGAGAGAGACAGACAGAGGGGCCAAGTTCACAGTCTTCAGAGGCTTTCAAAGCTGTTCTTAGAAAACAAATTACTAATGTCAGATATAATACAGCACTTGGGAGGCTGACGCATGAGGATCACAGCCTGGGCTATCAAGTGAGACCCTGGGTAATAAAATAAATGGAAAAAAAAAGGCAAAACAACAAAAAAAAATACTAACCAATCACTGTCTATCAATACAACAAACATTTCCTACACCTTTATCAGATGTTGGGTCATTCCAAAGTCCTTGAAAAGGAAGGATAGTGAACACGAAAACCAGGAAAAGATTACATAAGATCAAGTGTACTGGTCCTATTTACAGCAGATGTCAGCTAGGGAGGGGTCAAGAAAAGAAAGGAAAACAAAGAAATTTAACATTCAACAGACATAATGGTGCCAAGTAATGTGGAATCCCAGCACTCTGAGACAGAGGCAGAGATCATGAGTTCAAGGACAACCTGAACTACAAAAGGAGTTTGAAGACTGCCAGACATCCATAAGATTCTGTTTCAAACAGGAATGTCACACACTGTGAAAGCAGAGTTAGCAATGGAAAGATAAGACTCACAATAGCTACTCAGAATAAGAGACCTCCAAGTTGGGAAGGACCTCCATCTAATACCTGTACACCTTCTTCCACAAGGAGACAGTCAATCCCATCAATGGTCACCTCTGATGATTCTCCCGCTAAATTCTTAATATTAAACACACATTTGTCTTCCCATAGAACCCACCTAGAATCCTGGTTGTACCTCTTTCAGCCCCAAAGTTTAAGTGGAAGCCCTCTTTGACATAACCTACGTGCGCCACGCCCCCGGCCAGTTTTTAAAGACAGTCTCTTGTGGTGGCCTTTCCTACGCTAGACTGATGGATGTCCAAAGACGTGAGCCGGCTCCAGCTGCCTCCAAGCGAATCCCGCATTCACAGCGAGGGAGCGCTTCAGAACCGGCCTCAAACGCCGGTGCGGACAGGAGTCCCGAGGAGAACGTTCAAAATAAGGTTTCCTAGGTTCCAAACCCAGATTCGAAACAAGCTGTCGCAGGAGTCCGGGGCTGGGAAGCCGGCATCCCGGAGGGTTTCGGGTGGCGCGAGGCCGTGTTTTGAGGAGCGGCGCCCGGCTTTCCAAGTGCGGGGACCAGGCTCCGTGAGGGAGGGCCCTTGGCCTAGAGCGCACGATCGGCCGTCGGCGGCGAACTCGAATCCAGGTCTCCCTCGCCTCAGTCCAATCAGTTCGCCACACTCCGCACCTCTCCACTCGGCCACACATTCCCTCCGGGGGGACGGGGCCGCGCCCGGGGCAGACAGGGAGTCAGGGGGTGCCCTTGTCTGGACAGGGAGCGCGCGCGCCCTCCTCTTCCCTGGGGCCTCGGTTGGCCCAATCTGTACCCAAGGCCGCCGGCCTGACCTTTCTTCTGGGACCCGGGCAGAGTCGGACGCGCTGTCCCGGGCCCCGGGTTCCAGGCGCCCGACTTCCCGAGCCCCGGAAGGGGGCCCGCCGCCCCCCGGGCCGCCGCCCCAGCTCCTCACCTACCTGAACTGCAGTGCGAGCGCCCGCGGCGCCACCAGTCCCTCTCGGCCCCCCGTGGACAAGCCAGTCTCAGCGACTCGTCAGTCTGAAGGAGCGGACCTCCGGCCCCGCCCACCCGGACTTTTGTCACCTGACGCAGAGCCTCCTCTGTCAGAGCAACTTCCGGCGACAGCCGGAAAAGGTTGGTGTTCAGCGCCGAGCTCCGGCCAGGTGCGTAGCTCGTAAGTTCCGCCCTGGCAGGAAGCAGAGGACTTCCGGCCTTTTGGTAGCGTTTCCTGATGGGGAGGAGAAGGGAGGGAGTTCAATGGGTGGGACGATTGCTCGCCTTCTTATAGTCGTGGGTTCGATTCCTAACATCGCACAAAACGTGAGCGTACGCGCCAGCAATCTCAGCATTCACCCGGGCAGTGGATCAGAATTTCAATGTCGTTTTCGAGGGTGAGACTCTGTTGCTAAACAACAGCAGCTAAAAAGTATGTGAGGGGGAAGGGCCGCCTTGATGAAAAAGCCAGTCCTGGAATGCCTTGTACTAGAATGTAAGGACGGTGCCGATGGATGGGAATGTGTAAAATGACTCTACTAACCAAATCCGTGAAATCTCATTATTAAAACATAGAGTATAACTTATTGGAGGCAATGAGATGGCTAGGTGGGTAAGGATGCTTGCTACCCAGCCTTGTCGACCCTAGACCAATACCCAGGGACTCACAGTTGTCCCCTAACCTTCGCTTGTATACAGACATACTTAATAAATACCTGTTATTTTTTTTAAAAAGAGTATAATTGGATGAGCTGGTGACCAATGGTGGGTTTTCTTACAGTAGCAAGTAGATGAACAGAAAATTAGATGTCTTTTTTTAAAATATTTTATTTATTTATTATGTATACAGTCTTCTTTCTGCCTGCATGTCAGAAGAGGGCACCAGATCTCATTCAAGGTGGCTGTGAGCCACCATGTGGTTGCTGGGAATTCAACTCAGGACCTCTGGAAGAAGAGTCGGTGCTCTTAACCACTGAGCCATCTCTCCAGCCCCAAATTCGATGTCTTAACTGTGAATACATAACAAGTGTTATTCCAGTGCAGTACTCGATGCAGCTAAGTGGCTCCGCCATGCAGCCGCTTCAAAGCTGTGCAGATGTGATGCTACACCGGGTGGGCATAGAGCTGGCTCGCCTCATCCTGGAAAGAGGGCAGGACTTCCGCCCTGGCCTTGGGCAAGCAGGAACAGTAGCTTCCATGAGTGCAAGCTGAGGTTGGGCCAGCACATCGGCCTTGAAGTATCCTTCACCGGATGGCTTTTGGCTTCCAATTAACAGCTTGAGAGCCCAAACAGATGAGACTGCATGCTGTCCCCAGAGTGCTCCCATTATCAGACTCTAGCTGTAGCTCTGCCTGTGGAGGACCCGGGGGAACTATCAGAATACACCGTTCCTTTCGTTCCGGGGTAAACTACAGTTCTTTTTTTTGGGGGGGGTGTCTTAGTCTCATTAGTAAAAGAATTTAGACTTGGACTCAAAGAAAACACAAAGACAATAGTATTAGAGTTTACAAGAAGAGCAGTACAGCTTAGTTGAAAATCTCAGAAACTGCTAGGAAATGGAGGAAAACCTCGTCTTTTAAACTAGACATGGAATAGAATTAGTTCATCAAGAAAAGGGAAAACTGACCTGGCAATGGTAGGCCAGCCTGGTCTACAGAGCTAATTTTAGGACATCCAGGCCTACACAGAGAAACTCTGTCTCAAAAAAGAAGGAAAGGAAGAAAGGAAGGGAGGAAGAAAGGAAGGGAGGAAGGAAGGGAGGGAGGAAGGAAGGAAGGGAGGAAGGGGAAAATGGGGCTGGAGAGATGGCTCAGCTGTCAAGAGCACTGGACCATAGAACCCAGGTTTGATTCCCAGAAGCCATGCAGTGACTCACAACCTTCTACAACTCTAGTTTCCGGGGATCTGACACCCTCTTCTGGTCCCTGTGGGTGTTGCATGAGCACAGTGATTAGACAGTCTTACAGGCAAAATACCCATACACATAAAATTTTTTTTAAAGAAAAAACCATCTGGAGAGATAGCTCAGGGGTTAAGAGCATGGGCTGTTCTTCCAAAGATCCTGAGTTCAGTTCCCAGCAACCACATGGTGGCTCACAACCATCTGTAATGAGATCAGATGCTCTCTTCTGCCATCAAGCATACATACAGACAGAACACGCTTGCCTAAAACATACATAAATAAAACTTTAAAAATAATAAAAAGAAAGTAAGAAAAAAACACCCCCCCAAGAATAGAAATGGCCTAGCCGGGCGTTGGTGGCGCACGCCTTTAATCCCAGCACTCGGGAGGCAGAGGAAGGCGGATCTCTGTGAGTTCGAGACCAGCCTGGACTACCAAGCGAGTTCCAGGACAGCCTCCAAAGCCACAGAGAAACCCTGTCTCGAAAAACCAAAAAAAAAAAAAAAAAAAAAAAAAAAAAGAATGGAAATAGCCTAATAAGCTGAGCAAAGGACCTGGAAGGTGTCTGGCATGCAGGTGACAGGCTTTTCCAGCCCTCTCCTCCTGCTTGTCTTTCAGTGGCTTTGTTTCCTTCATGCTCTGTTCATGATGCCACAGCAAGGAAAGGCTTTGGGTCTTCCTCTGCATGCGGACTTCTTTCCCATTTTGATCTCGATGTAGCTTTTGCTGTCGCTCTTCCTCTCCTGCCACCCCCTTGCGGGAACCCTCGACCCCAGCACACTTTAACATGCTGAGTCAGGACAAGACCTGAGTGCCCACTTGTCCCCTGGATAGCTGTGCTAGACAGAGGCCCCATGGCACAGTGGACTGCCTTGCTGGAGGTACTCTGGTGCCTCAGGATCCTTCTGGGGACTTCTGGCCATCCTAATCATTGAAGTGCTCCAGGCAGTAAGAGGACTGAAACCCCTGTTTTCTGGGGCTGTGCTGTGATACTCACACTGTTGGCTAGTCCAGCTGCTAGGACCTGGGGCCTGGTTTCCATCTTTGAGTGATACACACTTTAGTGTGTTAGTCTGGAAGTACTTGGCACTTTTGCTCCCAGTATGAGGCCAGCAGCGGCCTGGCTCTCAGATGTCTTGTCTCAGAGGGTAGCGAAGTGGTGACCCTTTACTCCATTCTAGAACCTGCCTGAGCTGTTTCCAGTCAGGGTTTGCTGACATGAAGTCGTGGCAGAAGCAGAGATCTGCAGCCCAGGCTTCTGCCCTTGCTTTAAGTCAGGGTCCTGGGCCATTCTTGCAGCTGCCAGCTCCAGTTCACTTCTGGGCGGTGATTCACTTTCTCCTCCCACTGCCCGTTTGGCCTGGAGGGCCCCTTCCTGATCATCGCAGGTTCATGGAGGGCTTGCAGTCTTCTCAGCTGCACATGGGGCTCTCAACCCAGCCACCATCAGAGTACGACCTCTTAGCGCTTACACCTTAGCCACAAAACACCTTGAGTTTCAACAGTCAGTAGTAGCCAGGAGAGTGGGTCCCTCCTGCATCGTCAGACTCACAGGGGCTTTCCCCCAGTGCCTCCTTTGCGTGTTGCTATTCATGCAGATTCTTAGCACGTGTGAACAATGGTGGCCACTGTTTTGTGCAGAGACAAGTCTGTCCTGGCCGTGCTACCACAAAGGACCGGCACAGTCCATCGCTGGCAGCTAAGACAGTTTGTTCTCTCCCTCCCTCCCTCCCTCCCTCCCTCCCTCCCTCCCTCCCTTCCTCCCTCCCTCCCTCCCTCCCTCCCTCCCTCCCTCCCTCCCTCCCTCCCTCCCTCCCTCCTGCTCTCTCTCTCCCTCTCTCTCCTTCTCCTCCCCTTCTCTTCCCATCCCCTCCCTCTCCTCTCCTCTCTCTCTCTTTCTCCCTCTCTCCCTCTCTCTCTCTCCCTCTCTTCCCATCCTCTCCCCCTCCTCTCCCTTTCCCTCCCCTCCCCTCCTCTCCTCTCTCAAAACTCTTGTTATCATGTTATTCCAGGCAGTTAGTGGTACATGCCTTTAAACCCAGTACTTGGGAGGCAGAGGCAGGCAGGTCTCTGAGTTCCACGACAGCAGGAAGTACACAGAGAAACCCTGTCGAAAACAAAGCAAAACAACAACAGAATATATCCTACGTGTATGGGTGTTTGTCTACATGTTTACCTGCACATCACTTACATGCGGTGCCTGGGGGAGGGGCATCAGAGTCCCTGGAACTGGAGCTACGGGGTGTTGTGAGTTGCTGCAGGTAAGTGCTGAGAATTGAACCCAAGGCTTCAGGGAGAGCTGACAGTGCTCTTAACCATGGAGTTATCTCTCCAGCCCCCTTTTCTTTTCTACCATGCTCTCCTGCTTCAGGGTAGTCCCTTCTCTCCCTGGTGCTGTGGTTGGCTCACCTTCTAGTAGGACAGTAAATCTGCCAGTTCTTGTTTCGGAGATTCCAGTCTGTTATGGCAGGGAGAGTGTGGTGGAACAGAATGGCGTATCTTCCAGCAGCCAGGAACCAGAAAGAAAATTCATGAATTTTTAGTGACACAGAGAGGCAAATAAAGTGGCCAGGAAATGGCTCACCAATAGTGACTTGGGTCTTCAGCAGCCATGTAAAAAGCCGGAGAGAGAGTGGCTCTTGCTTGTAACAGCAGCACGAAGGAAGCAGAGAATGGCTGATCCCTGGATTTTGCTGGCTAGCTGGTGTGTGGTCTCACTGAAAATAAGAACTGGTGAGATGACTCAGCCAGGAAAACCCTTGTTAAATAAGCCTGAGGAACTGAGTTCGATGCCTAAAACCCATGGTGGAAGGAGAGAACTGACTCCTAAAACCATCCTATGCTTCCCCCACCTAAAAATAACCAGGAGGCTAGCTCCTAAAGGAGCCAGAGGTTGACCTCTGGTTACATGTACACACGTGCTAGTGCCCACACACCCACACCTACCTGAGCCCTCACTCATAAACATATAAACACACACACAAGCACAGAGGAGTGAGTAAAAGCTGCCTGTGGTGGCTATAAGCCTAGGACTTGGAAGACTGAGGCACTAGAGGTGTGAGTCCAAGGCCAGCTGGGCTATGGCATGAAATACTGCCTCAGAATGTATACACAGGAACTGGAGAGATGGCTCAGTAGTTAAGAGCAGTGCCTGCTCTTCCAGAGGACCTGGGTTCAAATCCTAGCACCCACAAATGGCAGCTCACAACTATGTGTAACTCCAGTTCCAGGAGATCTGATACCCTCTTTGGCCTCCATGGGCACCAAACATGCACATGGTGCACAGATATACGTGTAGGCAAAACACACACACAAAAATAACTAAAACACATGTGGGAAAGAAAGAAGAGTAAATGGGGACAAGGCAAACTTCCAGCCTTTCCTTTGAGTAAAATGCCAAGTAGTAAATATGACGGAAACTAAACAGGATGTTTATACAGATGTGTCTCTCACCAATTAGTCATCATAATGCAAAACCAGTATGTTATAAAATCTTGGCTGGGCAGAAAAAACTAAATCAAGGTGATCAATCTTCTCAATAGGTCAAGCAGAGATCAAATGCCTCCCAATAAGACACTCTGAGAAGAGCACGCATCACTTCTATGCGGCTGGGGTGTTATGAAGGAACAGAGCTGTTGTGTAGCATTCTTGAGGTCCTGGGTCTCATCCTCAGAACCTAAAAAAAAAAAGAGCACATGGTCAAATCTCAAGGGAAAACACTGGCTCAACTTCAAAGAGTCGTCAAAAAACTGGGAGCTGAAGAAGACTAGAGGAGCATGACAACAAAATGTGCATGGCTCTAAATTTTATCCTGGGATGAGGATTGCAGTAGAATAACTTTAAAGAACAGCGTCGGGACAGATGACAGCATTTGCATATGGATAGTAGGTTAATATTAGTGCATATTCTTTCAAGTGGAATACATAGGACGTGTAGCTTTATTTGGCACCCAAGTAGTTATCCCAATAGTATCTTCAGTTCATTCAGCAAGTGCTTATTAAAGGGATTGTTAGTGATTGGGCCTGAGTAGAGAGTGAGCATGATTAAAGAAATAGAATCGTAGATGAAATCCCTATACTGCAAAAATGAAATGACATGGACTTGAAAACAGGCTCAAATAAAGGAAAATTTACTCTGGAATTCCCAGGCACTCACAGACAGGCTTTGGTATTCTGCTGAACATGACAATTTCACAGAATATTCACATCCCTTTATGTAGACTTCTAGGGGAGAAAATCACCAACAATCAGATGTAGACTCTCTGTGCCCCAATGCCTAGCAAGCAATACCTATCAGTACAATGGTGGCGTGAATATCCTAGTTATACTCAATCATTTCCCAGTTGAATCTTAGGCCTACTCCCCAGAAGGGAGTGTAATAGGCTCCCAGACCTTAGCATGGCTGACACCATTATGTAAGTACTATTCAGGCCACCCAATATGTAAGCAGCACCACCTGCCAAAACCAGAACAAAGTCCTGATCCAGCAATTCTGAACCTATGGGTCAAGACCCTCAAGCCCATCGGAAAACAGATATTTACATTACAAGTCATAACAGTAGCAAACTTACAGTTATGAGGTAGCTATGAAAATAATTTTATGTTTGGGGGGGTCACCACAACATGAGGAACCATAATAAAGGGTCACAGAATTAAGAGGTTGAGAACCACTGTCCTAATCTATCAAAGTTTATAGTTCTGGGAAAGTCCTTAAATGTAGATACCTGGAAACAGGAATACATGCCTGGCACTTAGGAACTGGTTAAAAGCCTTTAACTAGGAAAGTCCAAGGTCCCCTGGGAGCCTCTACTGTTAATGTTTTGCTAAATGGATGTATAGTTAAATTGCTCTCCTGTCTCTGTCTTTCTATCTCCGTGTGTGTGTGTGTGTGTGTGTGTGTGTGTGTGTGTGTATTCATGCCCATAGACAAGTAGTATAACAGAGCCCCAGACCTTAGTAGACCTCCAGACATTAGCACAACTAAATTTATGTCAGGCTATAAAACTCAGTAGGTAGACATCACTACCTGCCAAAAATGAAAACAAGGACCTACTCCATCAAAGCCCATAGTTCTGGGAAATTATTTAAATGTACTAACCTTGCTTTTTGGCTTTGGTAATTCTGTTTCTGGCTAACTGTTCCTGTTAACTGAAGTATGTTAACCCAGAATATGGTTTTGTGCGTAAAAGATCACCTCGAGAAAGGCTTGGGGTTACGCTGGGATCCCGAACACCTATTGACTTAAACCCATGTCTAAGCAGTCTTCTCTGGTGAGTACCCCATAACATTTCTGGAGGCCCCACCGAGATCCCCAGAGACCAGACCCTGAGACATGGGGCTCTCACAGCCCCTTGGAGTAAGGAAGAGTGTGGCGGCCAGGGGACTCTAAGGGAGTTAACAACTTGGGATGTTCCAGGTCCCCAGGGCTCACTTTGCTCAGTTGCTTCCTAGTGCTTCAGAGGGGTCTGACACCTCCACCCCAAAGGAAACTAATTAGAAAGTCACCTGGCCCGTCACCTCTGGAGGTGAGTCTGGCTAAGAAGCCTCCTTTTGGACACACGGGAGATGTCGATGCAGAAGCAGATCCAGTGTCCAGTGTCTCAGAAGTTATGGCTTGTGTGGGGGTTTACAAGGGCCTGTCAAAAGAAAACTCAGCGACACTGTAAGAATGAATTTAGCCATTGCAGCTGCAAGGGACCTCAGCTGAACTGAAGTACATTCCCTATGCCCAGGACATTTTTATTTTTCTCAATATTTACACTTAGTCCAGTTGATTACCATATGCTCAGAACAACTAGCTTTGTAAGTGTTTCGGGATGGGTCGGGACAGGATAGAACAGGAGTGGGTCAGGTATTCTGGCACTCGGGAGTCACAGAATACTGAGTGTTACACAGCTCAGGTGGAAAGGTATCCTGGAGCTCGGGAGCCAAGGATCACCACAGGTTTCTGTAAGCTTGGCAGCTTACAGCCTTGCCTCAGAGAAAGGCTTCTCCGGTGTATCAGCTCCCCTCCGGCAGGACAGGGTCTTCCAGCTGGGGATGTTCACCTAGTGTAACAGTTTTGCTAGGCAGGAGGTTTCTCGGGCGAAGTTGCTACAGTTCAGCTCTGCTCCTGGAGAGCGGAGAGCAGGAGCAGAGTGTAACAACTCTGCTCTGCCAAGGAAGGTTTCCCAGGCAAGTGTTACAGCGCTGCTCGCTCTGCTCTGCCCTGCCCAGGGTCACCTCTGCTGTGTCGCCGCCGCAAAAGAAGATCTTCACCCAAAGCTCATCCAAAGGGGTTTATTGGAAGGCAGCTGGACCAGCCAAGCTGAACATACACAGGGTTTATATAGGGATTCTTGGGGTTGGGGAAGTTTTTCCAGAGTTGGGATTGGTCTGATTTCAGTGCTGAGCTCAGATTGGTTAGAGCTCTGCTCCGGGATTGGTTACTTTTTTTTTTTTTTTTTTTTTTTTTTTTTTGGTTTTTACGAGACAGGGTTTCTCTGTATTGTTTTTACACAGGATTAGGGTCAGATTTGGCTCTGGTTTCAGGGCCAAAGTGTGTTTCTTTCTTTGGTCCTTTTTTAGCCTTTTGGCTCCAATTTTAGGGCCAGGGTACATTTCTTTCACTGACTTTGATTCCAGGGACAAAGTGTGTTCCTTCGGCACTGGTTTTGGGGTCAGGGTACATTTCTTTGGTTCTGGTTGCAGGGCCAAAGTGTGTTTCTTTGGCTCTGCTCAGGGTGTGTTTCTTTGACTGGTCCCCTTTCCCTGCAAGCTTGAATGAGGCTTCTGAAAAGACAATGCCATGTTCAGAGTCTTGATTCATAGGTACCACAGTTTTCCAGGTTTCCTGAACCAAGTTTTGCATAGGTCTTTGTCTTCTTGGGAAATTCCCAGAACAGTTCACACAGGGAGACTAAAGGTAACTGGTTAGTCAAAGAATGGATTAGGCTAGGTGCTAGCTCTCCAGAGCAAGGGCAGGTATGTGGCTGTTGATATCCCTGCAGTGCCAGGCCAGCTGGATACTGTTACAGTCCAGGATCCGTGTAAGACTGAATCTGTCTGCCTGTTCAGATACAGGAGTGTGTGGTGGCCACCCCTGGTGGTCTTTACTGTGTCTGTGTCTGTGTCTGTGTCTGTGTCTGTGTCTGTGTCTGTGTCTGTGTCTGTGTGTCTTTCTATGTGTTTCTACCAGTTTTATTTCCTTGTATTGACCAGTGGCTTTCACTAATGTGAGACCCACCCCCATTGGCCTAGCTTAAGACCTGTGCTCCTTTCTGTTGGAGGCCTGAATCCTTTTGGCTCTGCCAGGCCACCCAGAGAAACCCCCAAAATTTCCACCTGTCCCATTCCAGGAGCAGGAACACTTGCTTGTTTTTTGCTTTGTTTGTTTGTTTTTTGATTCTTTGAAATAGGGTTTCTCTGTGTAGTTTTGTCTGTCCTGGAACTTGCTCTGTAACCAGGCTGGCCTTGAACTCGCAGAGATCTGCCTGCCTCTGTCTCCTAAGTGCGGGGATTTAAAGGTGTGCGCCTCACCACCTGTTGAGCACTTGATTGTTTCATTGCTTGATTCCTGCTCTTGGTCAGGGTTGGTCCCTGTGTGGAGGTGAGAAGGAGCTGAGCCTCTCTTCCAGGGCCCCTGCCGACTAAGCAGAATGCACACAGGGAGGAATAGTCCCCCAGGTGAGCATCCCCGATGCTCCTGCCTGCTCTAAGCAGCCCAGGGAAGGGGGAAAGCACTTTTGAGCTGATCCCAGAGGAAAAGAGAAAGTTCCACTTCTTTCTCTTTCATGATTTATGTCTTGTAATTAATAGTGATCTTTATAATTGGAAAACTCAAATCCCACCATTCTCTGGGGGGGGGAGGTAGAAAAACCACCCAGGACTGGGTAGGGGAATTGTTGCCAAGTCATGCAATCTGTATAGGACAGATTTTCCCTT
This sequence comes from Mesocricetus auratus, assembly GCF_017639785.1. NCBI lineage: Eukaryota > Metazoa > Chordata > Mammalia > Rodentia > Cricetidae > Mesocricetus > Mesocricetus auratus. The sequence continues at coordinate 12,658,855 of NW_024429190.1, read as the reverse complement.
CAGTCCAACATTGACCAAGGGGACTTTAAACAATTTTCACAAGGTCCTTTTAAAAAGGATTAAAGACAACTGCTAAAAAGATGTCCTTTGTTACCAGTTGGCCCCAAATATTAAAAAAATTATGAAAGTTAAAACATGTAAAGCTCTAAGTAGGTCCTTGTTGCTGGGGTATCTCAAAGGGTGTTTAACAACAAAGAACTGATTTCAACAAGACCTTTTGCATAAACTGCAAACTACTCTCAACTTCTCTGATGATGAAATGCAATTAGACTTACAAATTTTAGCCAGCAAATTTTGGTCTTTTAACCTCTGTCAGGAGAAACCACATTCCAGGACCAAGCTTCTACAATGGTTCAACTAGCCAGTTAAGCTGCCTTTGTCCAGACAATGACTCTGGAAACAAGGAGAAGATGCAGTCCATATTGCCTGGCTTGAAGACAGACACAGGCATCCTAGTACCCGGCCAGTCACCCTAGAATATGCCTTTCCTGATGATGAAGCAACGTGGGACCCCTGATTCTCAAGAGTCTGATTCTTCCAAAGAAACAGGTGTGCACTACCTTGGACCTGAAAGATGCATTCTTCAACCTCCCATTGGCAGAGGTGAGTCAACCCATCTGTCTTAGGAGTTCTATTGCTGTGAAGAGACACCATGGCCACCGCAACTCTTATAAAGGAAAACATTTAATTGTGGCTGGCTTACAGTTTTAGAGGTTTAGTCCATTATCTTCATAGCAGGAAACATGATGGCATTCAGGCAGACATGGTGCTGGAGAAGGAGCTGAGAGTTCTACATCTGGATCCACAGGCAGCAGGAGTCTGTGTCCCACTGGCCAGACCTGAGCTTGTAAGACCTCAAAGCCCTCCACAGGGACACACTTCCTTCAACAAGACCACATTTACTCCACAAGTCCACACTTCCTAATAGTGACACTCCCTATGGGCAAAGCATTCAGACACATGAGTCTGTGGGGGCCATTCCTAGTCAAACCACCACACCGTCTTTGCTTTCAAATGGACAGGCCGAGTGGGAGGTTACAGGGAGAGAGTTACATGGACCAAGTTGCCCCAAAAATTTAAAAATTAGCCAACCCTGTTTGATGAGAGACTTAGTGCTGACCTTCTGTCCTTCCACCAGGTTTCCTGGGAAGGTTATAAAAGGGCCACTGAGGGACTGCTACAAGAGTTATAGAACTTGGGCTACAGAAGGCTAAGAAAGCCCAACTTTGTAGAAGGCTACCTAGCGTGACTACCAGCTGAGGGCAGTAGGATTGCTGCCAGCCTTCAGACCCAAGCTCCAAAGACTAAGACAGGCTTGAGAGTTCCTAGGGGTATTGCTGTCTCCAGACACTAGAATTTGTAGAAATGCATCAGCACAAAGTGGGGCACTGAACCTCTTTATCTGGACTGAGACTAAACAAAAGGCATTACAAAAGGTTTTTAACCCAAACTTTGGGGCTGTGGAAACACCCTGTGACATTCCTGTCTGTAACGGGTCTTTCTTTGGACTGCCAGCTCTCTAATAATGACATGGAAACTTTTTATTAAGTATGAAAGCTTGGCCTTAGCTTAGGCTTGTTCACAACCAGCTCTTAAAACTCAACCTGTTTATATTAATCTATGTCTGCCACGTGGCTGGCCTCTAACTCACAGAAACCCACCTGCCTCTGCCTCCCAAGTGCTGGGATTAAACGTGTGCTCCACCAACGCCCGGCTTCAGACCAACGTATGTTATACCTAGACTGGGCAGCCTAGTGTGGGATGTCTCAGCCAGATGCCAGATTTATGCTCAAGTGAATCCAAAACAGAGAACCCTTACCCAGGAAGGGGTCCAAACGAGAGACCAACACCCCAGTAAACTCTGGGAAAACTGACTTCACCAAGATCCTGCCTTAGGGAAGGATAAAAGTACTTGCTAGTTTTTACAGATGGCTTTTCCATCTGGGTAGAAGTGTTCCCCACCCAGACTGAACTGCTCAAATAGTGGTTACAAAGCTCCTCCAGGAACTGGTCCCCTGATTTGGCCTCCCCCTAGCAATGGCATCTGACATTGCCTGACTTTAATGGTCAAAACCTCTCAATGAATGCCTGAAGCTGTAGACATAGATTGAGAAATTCATTGTGCAGCTAGAACTCAGAGTTCTGGGCAGGTAACATCAACAACAACAGGAAGCCAGGAGGTGGGGGTGCACACCACATACCTTTAATCAACACTGGGATGGGGGTGAGGGGCGGGCAGAGGCGGCACTCACTGTGAGTTCAAAGCCAACCTGGTCTACAAGGTGATTTCCGGAGCAACCAGAATTGTTACACAGAGAAACCTTGTCTCAAAAAACCAAAACAGGACAAAAACAAAAATAAAACAAACAGAAAACTTGTAACAAAGCTCTCGCTACAGTTCATCAAAGGATGGATAGGCTTTTCCTTTTGCTTTGTAACTTGTAACAAACTTGTAACAAAGCTCTCGTTAGAGTTCATCAAAGGATGGATAGGCTTTTCCTTTTGCTTTGTAACTTGTAACAAACTTGTAACAAAGCTCTCGTTAGAGTTCATCAAAGGATGGATAGGCTTTTCCTTTTGCTTTGTAACTTGTAACAAACTTGTAACAAAGCTCTCGTTAGAGTTCATCAAAGGATGGATAGGCTTTTCCCTTTGCTTTGACTCTGCCCACTGCACCCCATATAGGGAGGGATTTATCCCCCTAAGAGATGATGTTTGGAAGACCTCCTCCTCACTGCTTCCCAGGCTCAGAGATCAGCAGTTGGCAGAACCCTCTAACCATTCTCTTCTCTGTTCTCCACACAGGCTATTCATTAAACAATCTGAGAAGCCCAGCTGACCTCTGAGTCCACCACCAACTTCCCCTTGTTTGAATCCAGTGATACCGTCTGTGCCAAATGAAGAGCCCAAGGGGCACTGAATCCAACCTGGAGAGGACCCTACTAGGTGATTCTCTCCACTCCTATGATGGTAAAGGTAGCTGGCATCACACCATGGATCCACCACACCCGGGTCAAGGAAGCAGAATCCCCAGATGCTGCCAAATCAATGTCTCTGATCTGTGGACCCATTAAAATTAATGTCTCATTGGGCCCCGGGCCCTTCCACTCCTTGCCCCTCTGCCTCCTCCTGAGTTGTGTTTAGTGCTATGAGTATAAATACAGGGTCATGTATTCATGTGGAGGTCAGCCCCCGCCGCTCTCAGGCCTGGAACCTAAGGAAGACCGATACAGGGAAGGTGTTAGCTAGTGTGATTACAGACCAGCAGCGGCAGTGAGCTTGACCTTCACTTGCTGATACTCAGTTTAAGTGTCTAGTTTGACAGGAAAAAAGGAAAGAGATGGAAATGCATCTTTTGAGATAAAATGCAGAGTTTACATTTTATGCCTGCTCTGTGGCTGGGCCCCCTAGATGCCAAAACAAGGGAGTTTCCATTGTAAAAACTGAGACTTCCTGAAAAATCCTTTAAAAATATTCTGGCATTTGGGAAACAGGAAAAACCTGGAGAAACAGACTCTATGCCACAGGAAGGGACCCTGGGAATAGAGTTAATCATTCCCAGCCAAAAAAATCAGTCAGGATTGCGGATTATGCTTGGACACGTGGCCCCTGTACTTTATAAGGATAGGAAATAACCAGACTGTCAGCCTACTGACAAAGCTCACTGTGCCTGGGTGGCAGTCCAAATTAATGTTAGAGAGCTTACAAGGGTCTAAACTTGTCTAATATCCAAGACCTTTAACCTAGGCACTTCCTTTATTCTGATGCCGGCTATTCTGGTTTTCAGTTAGTTCACCTGAATAACCAAGCCTCTGAGACTACTTGGTGGGCATGTACCAATGGTTTGACTACACATGCCTCTTCTGATGCTTTCCAAACTTAGTAGGCAGGTTGATCAGGACCCAGAGATATTAAACCAACAGTTAGATTCCCTTACAGAAGTAAACAAACACACACACCCTTGAAACGATCCTACAAAATTGAAGAGGCTTAGATTTACTTCTTATGAGATAAAGGAAACTGTGTCCAGCTTTTGGAAAAAGTCTGTTATTTATATGCTAGTTGACTGGGAATAATTTTTTAAAAATCTTGCCATGGCTGGGAAAAAATTCAAAAATTCAAAAATACAAAGACATATTAATACCAGATAATTAACACCAGACTCTGTTCTCTTGGCCCCCTGGTTAACTACTCTGCCATCAGCACTGGCTGGGCCTTTAACTCTCATTCTGATTGGAATAACAGTGAGGCTCTGCATCTTAAACTAAAACAGGATAAGTCCATGATTTGACTCATTCACTAGGACCAGTGGGGAACTGGAAGAAATGTAACAGGGACCCAGACCTTAGCACAACTGACTCCATGATGGAAGTACTTTTCAAGTTGTAAAACTCAGTAGGTAGACAACACCACCAGCCAAAGCTAAAACAAAGGCCGAATCTGCCAAGTCTATAGTTCTCTAAATGTACTAACCTTGCTCTTTGGCTTCTGGAGTTCTGCTTTTGTCTAACTGTTCTTATTAACTGAAGTATGTCAGTCCAGGACATGGTTTTCATGCGGCATCAGTGTCACCTGCTCTGAGGCTCAGAAAGCATCACAACAGAGAGGACGGGCACCATGGGAACTGAAAGGATGGGGAAGACTACAGCATGGCTGCTGGCTTCTGTCCAGAAAGTGGACATGGCAATCTCGAACACTCAGCAGGGGTGACTGCATGGGGTCTGAAGAGAGAAAGTGAGGAGGGACTTGAAGGTAGGGTGGAGGCTAGCTGGGAGGAAGGGGCTAGCAGAAGTGAGGGGATAAGAGAGGGTCTAGTGCATGCTGGGATAGCACCCTACCACCCTGTTGCTCAAGAATTCACGGTTTTGCAGGCATAGTGCTGCATGCCTTTAATCCAAGCAGAAGCAGGCAGATCTCTGTGAGTAGGAGGCCAGCCTGGTCTACAGAGTGAGTTCTAGGACAACCAGGGCTACACAGTGAGACCTTGTCTTGAAAAAAATATCGCCGTCCCCTCTGTTGGAAAACAGGCCATTTTCATGGTCTTATTTGGGAAGCAGCAATTAGATTCTTGAAATTTTAACATTGAAGAAAGAATTTTTCATTTCATTATGTTCTTGTTATTAAAAACTTGCCCAGGAATTGGAACTGTGAAATCTGGAATTACTTTAGCAGATAACTCAGTGACTGATGGTGCATGTTGCTCTTGCAGATGATCAAAGTTTGATTCCTAGCACCCAAATCCGGTGACTGAAAACTGCCTGGAACTCCAGCTCCAAGGAATCAGATGTCCTCCCCTAGACTCATTTACACATACATACTTATGCACACACAATTAAAAATAACTCTTAACGTACACTTGGATAGGTAGATCAATCAAGCAATGCCTTTGCTTCATCACACTAAGGCACTTAACTGATCCTGGTTTCTCCATCTTGTCTCAACTGGAGCCATCTTTGTAGTTTTTTTATGACTTTTTTTTTCTCCAGGTAGTCACCTGGAGCATCTCAGGTTGTATACCCTCTTCCCTGGGAAAAAAGGTCTTGGCATTTGCAACATCTCTAAGTTTCCTTCAGTGAGAAGCTCCTGGTCTGTCTGTCACCTCTGGAGGCAAGTCTGGTTAAGTCACCTTCTGTTTGGATACATAAGAGCTCTTGGAGAGGATCCCAGAGTCTGGAATCCATGTGAGATGTCACCAGAGTCCTGACCACCCCCATCTGAGTGGGTGGTGGCCATCCCTAATTTGTCTCTTTCATTGTTTGTTCCTCTTTTGTCTGTCTCCTCTGGTTGGACTGTTATTTGTCATTGTGAATCAAGATCTGGAAAGTCAAACCAGAAGTTTTGCTTCCAAGCAACTCACTCCTTTGGATGGTCTACTCCACCGTTTTCAGGAGGCATATAAAGATATGGGGACAGACCAAGGGGTCTGCCTTGTGAAAGGGTGCCTCTGGACCCTCCTTTGCTGTTGAATGGCTGTCTGCAGGCACATAAAATAGCCATATGGCCTGAACAGTGTGGTAGCCACAGGAAATCCTAGCCACCCTGACCAGTTCCCTACAGAGATGTTTGGTTAAGTCTGTTACAGCAACTTCCTCCACGGCTCAGGACATGTTTGTTTCCTTAAAGTTGATATAAAAGTTCTGGTAGCAGAGAAGCTAGGAAACAAGGAGGACCCTAAGAGAGACATATATGGTCCCCCAGAGAAGGGGAAAGCTCCTGAGCTAATTGGAAGCACGGGGGTGGGGGGAAAAGGGGTGAGGGAGTGGAGGTAGGAAAAAGAGGAGGGGAAAAGAGGAGGGGAGAAGAGAACACGAGGGATCAGGAAGATTGAGTCAGGAAGAATAGGGGAGAGCAAGAAAAGAGATAGCTTAAAGAGGGAGCCATTATAGGTTTAAAGAGAAATCTGGCACTAGGGAAATGTCCAGAAATCCACAAGGATGACCCTAGCTAACAATCTAAGCAATAATGAAGAGGCTATCTTAAATGCCCTTCCCCGATAATGAGATTGATAACGACCTTAAATGCCATCCTAGAGCCTTCATCCAGCAGCTGATGGAAGCAGAATCAGAGATCCACAGCTAAGCACTGAGCTGACTCTTGGAATCCAGTTGCAGAGAGGGAGGAGTGATGAGCAAAGGGGTCAAGACCAGGCTGGGGAAACCCACAGAAACAGCTGACTTGAGCAAGTGGGAGCTCATGGAACCCAGCTAGACAGCTGGGGAACCAGCATAGGACCGAACCAGACCCCCTGAAAGTGGGTGCCCGTAGGCCGGGCAGTCTATGGAGCCACTGGTAGTGGATCAGTATTTATTCCTAGTGCAGGAATGGACTTTGGGAGCCCATTCCTCCATTGAAGGCTACTCTCTCAGCCTAAATATATGGGGGAGGGCCTAGGTCCTGCCCCAAATGATGTGACAGACTTTGATGATCCCCCATGGAAGGCCTCACTTTCTCTGGGAAGTGGATGGGGAGTAGGAGGGGTGAGAAGAGAGGGTCGGTGAGGGACAAAGGAGGATGGGAGGGAGAGGGAACTGGGGTTGATATGTAAAATAAGATTGTTTCTAATAAAAAATATACATACATACACACACACACATACATAGTTCTGATAGCTAAGCCACAACAGGAAAAAGCACCAAAAATTCTATTGAGCAACCCAGAGGAGGAAGAATTACTCCTACCCAATGTCCCTGGACAGAGGTGACCCCTATTCCAGGCCTCAGCCCCAGAGGCCCTTTCTTCTTCCTCTACAGAAACCTCCCCAAGTCTACGTCTGCCTTGCACACTGCAGTGGCTCCAATTATGCTTCCCACCTGAATCTAGCAGCTACTTCCCCTGATTCCCTCGGTACCCTGGATTGGACCGAGACCCCAGCAGCTCCTGCCATTCTTCCCCCCTGGCAAGCCCCTAGACTCACTCTTTTGGAGCCAAAGGATTTGAATGAGAAGCCCCAATGCCAATTTGTGGTATATATACAACAGGAAGTCCCAGAAACCTCCTTTCTCTGAGAAAGTGCAGGCACTCATCTCTCTCCTAGAGAGTGTCTTCTGGACTCTCCAGCCCACCTGGGATGACTGCCAACAGTTACTGGATAGCAGTGGCAGGGGAGGGGGCGCTGGAGAGATGATGGCTCAATGGGTTAAGAGCACTGGCTGCTCTTCCAGAGGACCCAGGTTCAACCCCTAGCACCCATATGGCAGTTCACAACTGTTCAATTCTAGGGGGATCTGATAACCTCACACAGCTATCTATGCAGGCAAAAACACCAATGAACATATAATAAAATAAATTATACACATACATACACATACATATAGATGAGAGAGAGGGAGGGAGGCAGGAAAGAAGGAAGGAAGGAAGGAAGGAAGGAAGGAAGGAAGGAAGGAAGGAAGGAAGGAAGAGACTGCATAAAATTGGAAGCTAAGAAAGCTGTCCTGGGTCTAGATGGGAGATCTCTAGCTGGTAACATGGCATTGAGGGCATGTTTCTGTCTGACCGACCCCACTGGAATCCTAACACTGACCAAGGTAAAGGGAGCTAGACACCTACCTCGGACTCTCCTGGCTGGGCTCCAAGCAGTGGCACAGAAGCCCACAAGCCTGTCAAAGTGAGGTGACGCAGGGACTCTGGTCTATCCCACTGGGTCCCCAGAGTGCCTTCTAGAGACTCCCTGTACTTATATGCCCCAGACTCAAAAGCACCAGAGAGCAGGCTGGTATTCAACATTGTCTTTGTACCCAGTGGGCCACAGATATTGGAATTTGAAAAGTGTAGAGGGATTGAAGGTATGAATAGGTCCCAGTTGCTGGGGTAGCCCAAAGGTTTTTTTTTTGTTTTTTTGTTTTTTTTTTTTTTGTATTTACGAGACAGGGTTTCTCTGTATTGTTTTGGAGGCTACCGGTCCAGCCCGGCCCCGAACTCACAGAGATCCGCCTGCCTCTGCCTCCCGAGTGCTGGGATTAAAGGCGTGCGCCACCACCGCCCGGCTGCCCGAAGGGTTCTTAACAACAGAGAAATAACTGGGAGCCAGAAGGATAAGAGATTTACCAGGGCCATAGCAGTGGCCCTATTAGAAAACCCAGATAATAAACCAATCTGGTGCAATAGGTAAGAAGGAAGCCACAGTTCGAGCCCTCAGGGGCCTAGGGTAACACTTAAAATTTGGAGGAAGCAATTGGCTTCTTAGTGGACATTGGGATGACATCTTCAGTCCTTAAGAAGCACCTAGGCCAATTGACTGATGAAGAGATTGTGCAAGGAGCAACAGGAAAAATGGCCTGCTACCCCCCTGGACCACTAACCCATTTCATAGACCTAGGAAAGTGGACAGTAACCCCTTGTCATACATGATTGCCCTTACCCACTATTGAGATGAGGCCTTTTGCATAAGCTGAAAGCCACTGTCACCTTCTCTGATGATGAGACGCAGTTAGATTAAGATAGCCAGCAAAATTTTGATGTCATGCTATCAGAAGAGTATCTCTTAGCTGAAAGTCCTGTCCCCAATCAAAAGATACAGTTGTACTATCTTTCAGATTTACAACAAAGATTCCTAGGGGTATGAGCAGAAAAACCTTTTGGAACTGGCCCAACACCAAGTCGCTACAATTGTTCAACTAACCAGTTCAGTTACCCCTGTCTAGAGTAAACAATACTCAAATGGCCCTGGAAGCAAAAAGGAATTGCAGTCCACATTGCCAGGCTTTGAGAGACCGGTATCCCGGTACTCTGCCAGTCACTCTGGAATACAACATCTCTGCTGCCTGTAAAGAAATCTGGCGCCTCTGATAGCAGACCCTTCAAAGATCTGAGGCATGTGAGTAAGAGAACTGAAATTATCTTCCCACAGTCCCAGATGCATACACTCTCATGAGTCTGATTCCTCCAGAGAGGTTCACTGTCTTGGACCTGAAAGATGCATTCTTCAGCCTCCCATTCGCAGAGGCGAGTCAACCCATTTTGCTTTTGAATGAGCAGACCCAGAGGGAGGTTACAGCAGGCAGCTTACCAGGACCACGTTGCCCTAAGGATTTAGAAGCTCTCCAAGCCTGTGTGATGAGGCCCTAAGTGCCGACCTCCTGCCCTTCCATTAGAGGTTTCTTGGGACCATACTATTACAGTATGTAGATGACCTCCTTCTAGCCTCTAAATTAAAATAGACTGTAAAAGGGCCACAGAGGGACTGCTGTAAGAGTTACAGACTCTGGCTACAGAATGTCGGCTAAGAAAGCCCAGCCTTGTACATCAGAGGCTGCCTATCTTGGCTCCAGCTGGGGGAGGATAAAAGGAGCCTGTTTCAGAGCAGGATTGCTGCCATCCTTCAGATCCCGACTCCAAAGACTAAGAGACAGGCTCAAAAGTTTGTATGTGCGGTTGGGTATTGTTGCCTCGAATACCAAGGTTTGTGAAAATGGCAAGGCCTCTGTATACTACCATAATGGGGGCACTTAGCCCCCTAGTTTGGACTGAGACTGAACAAAAGGCAATTGAGGCTTTAAAAACAACTGTGACTTGGGGTCCAGCTCTAGCACTTCAGATGTATCAAAACATTTTCATTTGTCCATGACATTGCAAAAGGAGTTTTTTGTTGTTGTTGTTGTTGTTTTGTTTTTCGAGACAGGGTTTCTCTGTATTGTTTTGGAGGCTGTCCTGGAACTCACTCTGTAGAGCAGGCTGGCCCCCAATTCACAGAGATCCACCTGCCTCTGCCCCCAAAGTGCTGGGATTAAAGGCGTGCGCCACCACCACCCGGCAATTTGTGCCAGATTTCTGATGTTGATGGTTTCCTTCACCGCTTAGCTTTTTTTAAATGCCTTTCCACAGTTGGAAGCTTAGCTGGGTGGGGTCTTGCCCCACTTAAAATATCCAGCTGCTTTCCTAACCCAAAGTCCACATTCTGCAGGGAGGGAATTCCAGGTCCCCAGTAAGTCCAGCTCTGGGAGAGAGTGGGGAAGTGGCATCGCTTCATCTTGTAGTCTCCTTATCTAGTGTGGAGGAGATGGGTCTCTCTGGGCATGGCTGACACCATGCTCACCCTCGGCTAAATCTCTTCTCATGGCTATGAGGTAAAGATACGAAAATCATGTGTACAGTCAGAAGTGAGGCTAAACCAGGGAAGCAATCTTCAGTGTTCCTCAGAAGAGGGTCCAGTGAGCTGCATGACTGGGTTGGTATGAATTAGTCCCCCCTTCTGGGGCAACTAGCTAAGTCCTTGCTGAGTGCCTTCAGGCCTGTCACCTAACCCCCAGACCTCAGACTCCTAGGGAAGTTCAGAGCCCACTTCATCATTATCATTTAGTCTTCTGCCCCAGTAAACTTCAGGGTATATTTTTTCCTTTGGAATCCTGAAAATGAACTAGAAGTAAGATTTCCAAATAAAATATAAGATGTGCAGTTACAGTCAAGTTACACACACACACACACACACACACACACACACACAATCAGTTAATTGGCCAGGGACAGGCTTATACTAAAAGATTATTCATACATGTTAATCTAAAATTCAAAGTTAATTTGGCAACTTTTAACTTTTTACAGAGGTGTGTTTCACTCTATTGTCTAGTCTAGCCTTGAACTTTCAAGCAATCCTCCTGCCTCAGTCTCCTGAGTAGTTGTGGGTCACCCACCATACAATCAGCTTGGTGTTTTTTTTTTTTTTCCAAGTCTGGAAATCTCATTTAGGGGCAATGTCCATGCTCTCAACAGCAGGGACAGGCAAACTGGAAGCCAAGAGATAAGTGTGGGTGACACGGTGACACCCTGGCACTAATGTCAGGCCACCAGGTGGCAGCCAAGGTCTGTGCAGCTTTGGCTTCAGGGGGTGGGCTCCCACTGACTGCAGCAATGAAAACTTAAAGGGACAAGGACCCTTTATTCTCTCAGCTTCTCCCAACCTTATATCCCACTGTTCATCTTCAACCTCCTCTATTCCATTGAAGTTAATCCACTCTTGTCTAGTCACACTCCAGCCAGAAGTTCAGGAATTGTTCCCCACCCCTAAACATTAGACACAATTTTCAAAAAAGAATAGCCTTAGGTTTGTCATCTCAGATTGCTTCGTAAGTAAGTACTGCACATGCCAAGATTGATCCAAGCACAGGGCACATGCCTGCAATCCATCTGCTTGAGAGGTAAACACAGGAGGATCAGGAGTTCAAGACCAGCCTAAGTCATGTAGCAAGTTGAAGGCCACCAGGCTTCAGGAGACCCTATTTCTAAACTGGTAAGTACAGAGACATCTACACAGATAGACAGATGGACAGACAGAGACAGACAGACACAGACACAGACACAGAGACAGACAGACAGACAGACACACACAGAGCTATGCTGTTTAATACCCTTTAGTGAGCACTTTTGATGTAAATCCAAATTGAACAACAGTAAGTGTAACATGAACACAGAATTTGTTTGTTTGTGTCAGGGTCTCACACAGCCCAGGCTGGCCTCAAATTTGACATGTAGCTGAGGATGACCCAGAGCTTCTGATCCTGTCTCTCTTCCTGGATGCTGGGATTGCAGGTCTTCAGTACCATGCTAGGCTGCTCAGAGGCTTTTGAAAGGCAGATTGGAAAGGCATGTAAAGTAGCCCTTTCAGCATTTTAAAATGTTAATGACATGTCAAAATAATATTTGGTGTAGTAGATTACGTAAAACACATTACTAAAATAAATTTCCTCTATTCATTACATTTTAGGCTGCAGCAAGAATATTTTAGGTTATCTCTGTAGTTTGCATTAGTATTCTCTTAGTCATGGCTGGCATGAGCACAGTCTTATTACTTTTGAAACAGAGGATCTCCTGTAGCCCAGGCTGGTCTTGAATTTACTATGTAGCCAAGGTAGACTTTGAACTGTGATCCTCCTGTCTCCTCTTCCTGGGGCCTGATACAACATCCCCCTGCTCTTGAGGTCTTGGGTGTAGAGATAGGACCATTACTACTTAGTCAAACAAAGCCAAATTCTATAATGAGACCGCCCTTGAGTGTCCTGATTCACTTCTTATGTCTCCCAAACACCCATCCTTTTCATTCTCCTGGGTGAGTTCAGCTCCCACCACTTCCTTTTCTTTTTTTAAAACCTTTCTTTCCTTCTTTCTTTCTTTCTCTCTTTCTTTCTTTCTTCCTTTAGGTTTTTTGAGACAGGGTTTCTCTGTGTAGCCCTGGTTGAACTCACCCTGTAGCTCAGGCTGACCTTGAATCTACAGAAATGTGCCCGCCTGTGCCTCCCAGTGCTGGGAATAAAGGTGTGCACCACCACCTTGTTGTTGTTGCTGTTTGTTTTTAATGTGTATGAGTGTTTTCCCTGTATGTATGTCTATGCACCATGTGATATCTAGCTCTTGAAGAGGTCAGAAGAGGGTGTTGGAGTTGTGCCCAAATTCTGAAACCCCAAAATCACCAAGAGACCCATTTCAATGCAAAATCAGAGTCTTTTATTGTAGTTGTTTAACAAGCTAAACCCATTAGCTCGGGCCTTTCACCCACTCATCACAGTGGGCGGCTAGAGAAAGACCCGGAGAAACCACGGGGCAGGGATCTCATAGGGCAGCATAAGGGGAGTGTCTAGGGGTATGCAACAGCCTCAGGATTGGTGTGCTTCCAGGCTTGGACGACCTGCCCTATGTTGATTGGTAAACTGGTTGTTATGGCCCATAGGCCCTCCCAGGACGGTTGCTATGCTCTGCACATCGCTGTTATGCACTTGATCGGAAAGCACAGCCCAGCCAGCTAACTTCTGATTGGTTCCTTGTCACAAGGAGGGCATCTGACCTCCTAGTAACCAGGACAGGAGGGGCAAGGTCAGGTGAGCACATGTTAGCCTGTCATGGCTGCTAAAACAGAGGGCTAGTCCTGTCGATTGGATGCCTGGAACTGGAGTACAGATGGTAGTGAGCTACAAACTGTAGGTGATGGGAATTGAATCCAGGTCCTCTACAAGAGGAACAAGTGCTCCTAACCACAGAGCCATCTCTTCAGACCCATAAATAACAATCAAGATGCTGTGGGTTCTGGTTACACAGATACAGGGACAGAATCACCAGATTCTATTTGCCCTCCAAAAAGAGGACAAGTAAGGATTAGCCTAGTTGAGGATCCTAGAACTTCTTAAAAGGCCTTACAAATGCTGAGTAGGGTTACCAGATGTGTCAGTAAAACCACAGGATAAGTTACAGTTTGGTTTTTTTAAAAATAATTTTGACCTCCTAGGTCTTCTTTCTCTAACCCCCATGTGCCAGGATTACAAGAATGTTCCACTACACCCAGCTGGCTACAATTTTAAAATAACAAAAGTATTTTTAAAGATTTCTTTTTGTTTTTAATTCTGCTATACATGTGTGTTTGGGTGAGGATGTGGATGTGGGTGCAGGTGCCACTGAAGGCTAGAAGAGGGAGGGCATCAGATTTCTCAGGAGCAGAAGTCTGATGTGAGTCGCGGGTGCTGGGAATTGAACTTGGGCTTTCAGCAAGAGCAGTAAGATCGATTAACTGCTGAGCCATCTCCTCTAGCTCCAAATAACAAAAATATTAATGGTGAGCCAGTGAGAGGGATCAGTGGGTGAAGATACTTGTCACCAAGCTGACTTATCTGAGTTTGATCCCTGGAACACACATGGTGGAAAGAAAGGATTGACTCACACATTAAATAAATGCTATTCATTTTTCCAGGTAATTAAAACGTAACAGAAATTCTATTTCATTTGTTCCCTAGTGTCAGGACCCATGAAAAGGAATTCATTTCATCTTGCCTCAAGTTCAGAGAGTTCAAATCTGTCTTACTACCTATAAGACATAGCTTGGTGGCTGTAGAATGTTTTGGCCTTGGTCTCTAAATAACAACAGACTTGGGCTCAGGTGTGTTTACTCTTGTCCCTGAAGGCAGCCTGGCAGGTGTGGCTACCAAATACCTGGAGGATTAAGGGAAGTAAGTCTCTTTGCCCCTTATACAAGATAATGGAAATCCTCTGCCATTGTCCCCACTTTTGGTTGGATACCTAAGATTGTTAAAGAATAAACTTGGGGCACATTCAGTATGGATTGAATGACCCTCCTGACAACTATCCTGTGTATCTGTCTCCTCTCTTAACCCCTTTAGCTAGCTTTTCTTTATCCACACTCCCCCTTTCAGGTACGAACCGTGGGCTGCTGGGCTGGCTCCTACTGCAGGCCCGCAAAGATCGCCTCCCACACCCTTGTCAATGGTGCATGGTGGGACTGTAGTCTTAAGCGCTATTTAACTAGGAAGGCTGTAAGCTTAACATTCCATGTTCCTCAGTCCCATACCCCAGGGCCTTTGCAGCTCACAGATCAGCTGTACATTACCCTCAGGGCCATGCTACCCCATGTTTCTTCTGACTTTCCTTGTAACTCCCGAGTTATTGGAAGCTTTCTCTTTCTTGAGACCCTTTCCTCCCCTTGGATCCTACAGTCACTAGCCCGTGCCATTGCTGGGAGATGGTGGAAGTTTGGGGCCTAGTGGAGCAAAACTGGTTAATTGCTCTTGAAGGAACGTTGGACATGTGACCTCATCTATATTTTCTCCCTGGCTCTGGGAGGGTGCTATGTGAAACTGTTTCCTCCATGAGGACAGTGTTTGACACTGTTTCTGGGGAGTTGTAAACAAATATATACTCACCCAGATAGGAAACTGATGACAGACCAAAGAACAGATACCACCAAATTCAATATGCTGAATCATTGAGCTTTATTGAAGTTACAGGAACAGGGGTGAGGGATTAGTTACAGGAGCAGAAATAACTCAAAGCTGTATCATCAAAGCCCATACCAGCATGCATGAGACCCTCCCAAAACTAGAAATGCAGAACACACCACAGTACAACCCTCATTCAGCTCAACTGAATGCAGAGTATCCTTTCCACGTAAATAAGATGGTCTGGGTCCCTTCCATGCAGCTTGGCTGATCTCTGCTTCTCCTAGGCAGCTCAGCTGGTCTGAGCCTGCTTTAGGCAGCTCAGCTTGTCTCGGCACATCTCTCAGCAGCCCTTACTACTTACATATGCCTGGGGAGGGAGGGGACCTAGTGAATTCGATCAGTTTCAGGGACTTCCTGAAGTCATTAAATTGTTTACTTTCCAAGCTTAGTGAACTTCCCTTAGTGAGTATTTCACTTGTCCTTAAAATAACTTGTTTTATTTCCCCTTTAACATCTTATGTTTTAACAAGTTTCCCACCAAAAGGGAAGGCTTTAATCTTAGAGGAAGCTGTTATTACAACAGAGGAGGATAGACTTCTAGACTTCATCACATGCTCACAATATGAAGTGCTGTTGCCACAGGCCCAAAGTAGCAGGGCCAATGGACTAACACCATGAACCAAAATGGAACTTTTCTCCTTTCAAGTGATCACAAGCATTTTGTCAGTGGTTGGAAGCCAATACCCCAGGAGCACAGATGAAAGCATTTTAACAATACAATACATCATAGGTATTTAGTCAAGGAAGTGACTATCCCAAGGCTTTCCAGTAATGGGAATGAGACTGAGTATCTGTAGTTGTTTTTTTTTTTTTTTTTACCCTTTGAGGGCCTACCACCCAGCTCTCAAATAAATACACAGAGACTTATTCTTATAAACACCAGGCCTTAGCTTGGTTTATTTCTAGTCAGATTTTCTAACTTAAATTATCTTGTTTCTTTTTAACTTCATTTTGTCTCTGGGCTTTCTACCTTTCTTTATTCTATATATCTTTCTTTCCTTCTTACTCCATGTCTGGCTGTGTGACTGAATGACTGGCCCCTCCTCTCCTCTTTTTCTTGCTCCCTCACTCTTAGCTTTCTTCCCTAGATTTCTCCTCCTATTTATTTTCTCTGCCTGCCAGCCCCACCTATTTCTCTCCTGTCTAGCTATTGGCCATTCAGCTCTTTATTAAACCAATCAGGTGTTTTAGACAGGCAAAGTAACACAGCTTCACTGAGTTAAACAAATGCAATATGGGTTGGACAGATGGCTCAGAGATTAAGAGCACTGACTGCTGTTCCAGAGGACCTGAGTTCAATTCCCAGCAACCACAGCCATCTATAATGAGATCTTCTGCCCTCTTCTGCCCTGCAGGAGTACAGGCAGGCAGAACAGTGTATACATAATAAATAAGTCTTTAAAAAAATGCAACACCATCATTAAAAAATATTCCACAGCATCAACGAATGTAACATGGTTTTTTTTTGTTGTTTTTTGGTTTTTTTTGGTTTTTTTTTTTTTTTTTTTTTTTTTACGAGACAGGGTTTCTCTGTATTGTTTTTGAGGCTGTCGGTCCAGCCCAGCCTCGAACTCACAGAGATCCGCTTGCCTCTGCCTCCCGAGTGCTGGGATTAAAGGCATGCGCCACCACCGCCCCGCTTGAATGTAACACGTTTTAAACCACTATTCCACATCAGGTGCTGGAGCTTGTTAGACCCCTTCAGCAGGCAGGCGCCTTCTTGGGAAATGGGAAGAGCTTATGTTCTGCAGCCCAGGGAACTGGGCCTCCAGTCAGTCACACTGTCACCTTCCTTGCTCCTGCCCTCAGGCCTCCAATTTAAAGGAAGATCTTATTTGCCAAATCTCCCATGACAATTAATGAATGCCGCCTCAATCCACATCAGTTCTTGAGCCTTGAGGACTGTTATTATCTCTGTGTTATTAGCAAAGACAAAGGAAAAAACTGAACTCAGGTCAGCGAGATGGCTCAGTGGATAAAGGCACCTGTTGATAAGCCTGACAGCCTGAGTTTGATCTCAGAACCCACATAGTGGAAGGAGAGAACTGACTCTCATGTGGTCTTCTGACTCTCTCATGTGTGTGTCATGGCAAGCCCATGTGCTTCCTCCCATGCACAAACACACATTAAATAAATGAAAAAAAGTTTTAAATTTTAACTCAAATTAAGGCCTATCTTGGGCTTATTTTGTCCTGTCAATATACTTTGTTCCTACACCCTAGATGGCGTGGATCAGAAAGTCGCTCTTCAGTGACAGGGTCCTTAGCAGAAGGACCAGGGATGGAGAAATAAAGAGGATAGGAGAGTTGGGACCGGGAAGTCTTACTTAACCTGTTAGCTTATGCCAAGCAAGTTGTTTATGTCAAGAGGTACAGCATCTTATGTATGATTTTCTGGGAAAAATGAGACAGAGTCAGCAGAAAACCATCAAACAATGGGACAAAGTCAGCAGGAGTTACACACAGGGAACACAGGATATCTCAAATATGTCACAGGGCACACACTTAGCAGCCTTGATAATCACAGGCCTTCTAGGGGCAGTGGGAACGGGGATGGGGTTGTGGAGTTCCCAGGGTCTGAAACCACAGCTCTCCCAATGCCCCGGCCCAGGACACTACGGGGTCTGTGAAGCATGCTCCTGGTTTAGGTAAGAGACTACGTTCTGGGGCTGGAGAGATGGCTGGGAGGTTAAGAGCACTGGCAGCAGCCACGTGGTGGCTCACAAAAGAGATCTGGTGCCTTCTTTTAGCCTGCAAGCATACATGCAGACAGAACACTACATACAAAATAAATCTTTTTTAAAAAAGCTGTTGAGGGAAGGGGGGAGGGAGGGAGGGAAGGAGGGTGAGAGGGAGGGAGGGAGAGAGAGAGAGAGAGAGAGAGAGAGAGAGAGAGAGAGAGAGAGAGAGAGAGAGAGAGAGAGAGAGAGAGAGATCTTCTCCACATATCAGGGCCTTAAGGAAAGCCTGGCTCCCAGTACCTGATACACCCTAAGTGCAGGAGGGCTGGTGTGTCCATGTGTGGGTCTGGTGTGGTATGTATAGGCGCATGTGTCCTCTGGTGTGGAGGCCGGCGGCCGATGGATATCTTCCCTCAGATGCTCTCCACCTTTTCTCTCCCTGAAAACTTTTATCTTGTGTGTGAGTATTTTGTTCAAATATATTCTAAATGCATGTCGGATGTTTGTGGTATGAATACCACATAGGAGCTGGGAACTCAACCTGGGTTCTTTGCAAAAGCAGCAAATGTTCTTAACTGCTGAGGCATCTCTCCCCAGACCCTATACTTTTATATTGTGAGACAAGGTCTTTCATTGAACTGGAAGCTCACTGATTCAGTGAGGCTGGCTGACCAATGAGCTTCAGAGATACCCGATCTCTGCCCTCTATCCTCACTCCAATACTGGGGTTACAATCATGTGCTGCCATGCCTAGCTTCTTACATGAGTTCTGGGGATCTGAACTCAAGTCCTCAGGATTATATGAAAGGCACTTGATCAAGTGAGCCTCCCTTCCATGCTTCAGGAGTTTCTAGGTAAAAAAATCAATCTAGAAACATGACAGTTTTGTTTCTTCCTTTCCAAAATTTACATTAAAAATTTTTTCTTAGGTCATTACATTGGCTGAGTCCCTGCATTATTGTAGGCATCCATGATATTCTCATTTTATTTACTTATTCATATATATGTATATGGATGTTTTATTGGCATATATGTCTGTGTACCACTTGCATGCCTGGTACCCACTGAGACTAGCAGGCATCAGATTGCCAAGAACAGAAATTACAAAGGGTAGTGATCCACAGTGTGGGTGCTGGGAATCAAACCCTAACCCTCTGGAAGAGCAGACAGTGCTTTCAGTAATAGAGCCATCCCTCCAATTCTGTGTTCCCCATTTCAGTAGAACATCTCTGTGTTAGTTATTTATTGCTATGTTTAGAAAATCTCTCTCTTAGCTGGGCATGGTGGCACACACCTTTAGTCCCAACACTAGGGAGGCAGAGGCAGGCAAATCTCTGGTTCCAGGCTACCCTGGTCTACAGAGCTAGTTCAAAGACTGCCAGAGATACACAGAAAAACCCTGTCTCAAATAGATAAATAAATAGAGTTCTATATATGTGTGTATCTATAAACTTCCAAAAAATCACCCCATTTTGTGTCACAACAAGCATAGGTTTGTGGGTGGGTTGAATGGTGTTTAATTTACACACACATACATAGACACATATACACACCTTTGCCCAAAATGCTTGAGTCCATATTCAATCCCTAGCACCATCTCCAGCACCTACTAAGAGTGTGTGTGTTATTGTGTGTGTCTGAATGTGTGTGTGTACGTGAGTGTGTGTGAGTATATGTGTGTGTGAGTGTCTGATTGTGTCTCTGTGTGTGTGTGTGTGTGTTTGTGTGTTACAGTTTCTGAAGTTCAGGAATTCAAGTAGCTTACTTGAGTGGTTTTGATTCAAGACTCATGAGGTTACAGTGGTAATGTTATGTCAGCTATATTTTTCTAAAGATTTCAGATGTAAAAATGACCAATAGGCTCTGGGAATATGCTCAGCTATGTAAGCCATCAGGGAAATGCAAGTAAACGAGATACCACTCCATAATAGAGCAGTTACAGTGTTGGACATCAGCAACTAGTGCTGACAAGAAGTCAGAACTCTCACATGCTACAGGTGAGACCATAAAATCATATAGCCACTTTGGAGTTCCTTAAAATGCCATACAGTGTGATCATGGCTCAACATGGTCACTGGTAGGTATATACCCAAGAGAAAGAAAGACATTATACCAAAGGTTAGACATGAACTTTCATGGAATCACTATTCAAAATAGTCTCAATGTGGAAACAAATCAAATGTCCACCAGCTGACAGATAAACAAAATGTGGTAAATCCATAAAATGGGGTATTATCTAGTTATAAAAAATCATGAAACGGGGATGGAGAAATAGTTCAGCAGTAAAGAGCACTGGCTGTTCTTCTAGAGGACCCAGGTTTGATCCCCAGCATCCACATGGCAGCTATAACATCTGCAACTCCAGTTTCAGGGGATCTGATGCCTTCTTATGGTCTCTTTGGGCACCATGTATGCATGTAAAAACATCCATACATAAATATAAATTAAACCTCTAAAACCTAAAGGAATGAAGTACTATTGAATGCCATAATAACATGGATAAACTTTAAAAGCATGCAATTGAGAGAAGCCTATCATAAAATATCACATCATATGCTCCATATGCAGCCATTCACACTGCGTAACAGTGGTAGTCTGCACATCCCCTGGTAGTCCTATAAGAGTGGAAAGCCTGAAGAGATGGCTTGTTGTTTAAGAGCTCTTGTTGCTGGAAGACCTGAGCTCAGTTCCCAGCATGTCATCTGGCAGCAACTACCCTTACCTACAGCTCCATGGGATCCAATGCTGTCTTCTGAACTCCAAGAGCAGTACGCTCTTGTGCCCAACCCTACCCCCCATACACATAATTAAAAAGAAAAATAAAACCATTTATAAAAAGATTTAAATGGCTGGAACATTCCAACTGCCTAGTGATTTTGTACTCACAGTGCTGAACACAGTGCATGACTCATGTTCTGTGACAGTGGTACAAAGAGCCACCGCACTACAAGTTCTGAAAGTATAGCATATGCAATTATGCATAGTAAACAGCACTAGATAGTTAATGACACATGGCTGTGTCACTGGCTTATATATTTATTGTACTATTTATTGTTATTTTAAAGTCTACTCCTTCTGCTTATAAAACATTTACGGTAAAAGCAGTATGCCTTGTTTCGGGAGTAGCAGCCTCCTTGGTCTCATATTTAAGTTCTCTTCGTGCATGCACAAGTCACATCACATGACTGACTCAACTCTCACAGTGTGTGTAAGAGCACTCTATAATGTTTGCACAATGACCAAAATCATCTAACCAGGAATTTGTCAGAACATACCCTAGTTGTTAATGTAGCATGACTGGACACAGACTGTATCCAATAGATAACTTCACTGAGACTTAAAGTTGATTCACAGTCACTGAGTGCTGGAAGGAAGCTGAATAAACTATTACTAGGTGCAGGGGTTTTCTTGAAGATTACGAAAATATTCTGGGTTAGTGGTGTTGGTCACACAGATATGGACGTTGTATACTTTGTTTTATTTTTTAACATTTATTTTGCTTCATTTTCTGGGTCAGAGTCTCACTATATAATCCAGGCTGACTTTCAGACTCACAATTCTCCTGCCTCAGCCTTCAGAGTGCTAGGATTATTGGCGCCTATGCCACCACACCCTGGCTAGTTAGTCATTGTATACTTTAAGTGGATTGGCTGAATGGTATTTGAATTCATACACACACACACACACACACACACACACACAGAGAGAGAGAGAGAGAGAGAGAGAGAGAGAGAGAGAGAGAGAGAGAGAGAGAGAGAGAGAGAGCTGAACTGCTTCAGAGTGGTTTGCACACAGACTGCCTCCAAGATGACCTTTCTGCTAGCCTCTCATCACAGGAGCCTTTTCATAGGTCTGCCCCAAGGACTGTGATGTGATGACCCTGCTTCCCAGCAGGAGCAATTCCAGAGAAAGAGCAAAGAGGAAAACAGTACATTCTCAAAGCTGGAAGTGACAAACTTCCAGCACATTTTACTGCCAGAGCAAGTCACTAAGTACAGCTTTTACTCAAGTGAGGGTTTCAGGCTCCTCCTCCTGAAGGGAAGAGTCTCAGAGAATCTGTGTGCATAATTTTGAACCATCACAGCTTCTAATGGTGCCCAATGAGGTCTGTTGGTTTCTATAATCTCTTACTTTTTCTCAATTCTTCTTTGGTTTTTCGGGACAGGGTTTCTCTGTAGCTTTGGAGCCTGTTCTGGAACTCTCTCCGTAGACCAGGCTGAACTTGAATTTGCAGAGATCCACCTGCCTCTGCTCCCTAGCACTGGGATTAAAGGCATTCACCGCCCCTACCCCCCAACCCCCGCTAATTTTTCTTTCTTTCTGAGATAGGGTCTCATACAGTCCAGGTTGATCTTGGATTTGCTATGTAGCTGAGGAGGGTGAGTTTCTGGTCCTCCTGCCCCTACTTCCAAAATGCTGGGTCTCATACAGTCCAGGTTGATCTTGGATTTGCTATGTAGCTGAGGAGGGTGATTTCTGGTCCTCCTGCCCCTACCTCCTAAGTGCTGGGATTACAGGCATGTGCCACTACAGTTGCCCGAGCAGCTCCAGCGTCAAATCTAATGTGTTTCTTCCCATTTGCTGAGCTGTTTTGTTGGGCCTCATTCTTCATTTCCTCACACTTGGAGCTGGACACATTTCTGGTCAGGAGTGCAAAGGACCGAGTCCCACCTGGGAATCTTAAGGTGTGTTTTCTACCCAGCATCCCTTTCTCTGCGGCCCAAGATTTCCAGGGAGAAGATTGTCTTTATGCCTCTGTCCCTCTCACTGGCCTCTTCCCATCACTGTGAGAGAGCAGTTGACTGACAGTCTAAAGCTACAGTTCTTCAGGATCTGCAGTAGAGACCACTGTCTTCTTGGGAAGCCTCCAGCTATTGACTGAACAACTGGGTCACTAGGGCTGGGCCGGCTGGGTCCAAATGGGGCTACAGGAAATCTTCACACCAGTGCTCTTGGCTGGCTGAGACCTGCTATCCTCCCCGTAGCCGAGTCTTTCCCTTTACCTCTCTTCCCATAGATGTCAGAGCTGAAACATGGCCTGAAGGGTTCCTCTGCCCAGCTCTGCTTCCTCTCCTTTTATCTTTATCCAAGTATTTCCTCCAGTAAATCTCTTTTGCTTCTAACTGGGTCTTGGCAGCAGCCTCCTGGAGGAGCCGACTGACACTAGGCTCCAACCCCTCTTCCACTTCCAGCCCCCATTCTCCCAAGGGAATGTGTTCCCTTCCCATCCCCCCCCAGCCCCCCCCCCAGCTCTCAGAAGCATGTTCTCTCCAGGGTCTCATCCTGTGCCTGGCACACAGTAAATGCAATGACTTTTTGTTTCTAAGTGAATTGTAAGCTCTGCAGCCGGGCACAGCCTGTCCCCTTCTCAGAGCACAGCGCACACGGCGCCTCCTGGGTGAAGCTGGGGTGCCAGCTCTGAGGGTCAGAGGCACCATTCAGGCTAATGGAGAGGATGAGTCTGAGGTGGGGAGACAGGGGTTGGGGGGACAGAGCAGCATCTCCAGCTCCTGGGGAGGTTCACTCCCTCTGGGTGTCAGGTGTCCTGTGCACTTGGGAGGCCATAGCAGGTGGATCTCTGCAAGTGGCAAGCCTGCATGGTTCATGCAGTGACTTCAAGGTCATCCTGAGATACAATTCTAAATCCTCTCTCAAATATAATAGAGCAAGCCCCCCCAAAGATACAGATAAGAGTGAGCAGCAGAGAAAAACTATATAACCAACACAGAAAGACCAGGTAAGGGGTTCAATTGCTCCTAAATTCATCTTTGAGTGCTGACATGAGCTTTAGCTTTTTTAATGTATGGGGGTTCCAGACAGGGTTTCTCGGTGTAACAGCCCTGGCTGTCCTGAAATTCACTCTGTAGACCAGGCTGACCTCGAACTCACAGAGATCCTCCTTCCCCTGCCTCCGGAGTGCTGGGATTAAAGGCATACGCCACTACTGCCTGACAAGCTTTAAGTTTAAATTGAGGAAGAATTGGGGCAAAAGTCTACATGCCTAAGCAGTCCTGGTTGTATGCGGTGGTCCAAAGAGGCTCTTATTTGTTTGAGACCAGTTCTCAGGTGATGATCTTTCACATCCAAAGTGCGGCCCTGGTTTGCAGGGTGGTCTGTCCTTTAAGGATTGTCTAGGGTGGCTGCTGGCTCAAGACAACTGGGACCCGGGATAGGACACTGTAAGAAGGTGACAGCAGTAAGATGAAGTAGCTTGCTCTCTGTGCCTTCAGCCTTGAAAGGAAATGAAACAGGTGAGGTCCCTCAAGTTCCCAGATGGCCACTCCATGAATGACCAGCACACCTTCGTGCAGAGGCAGGCAGGAGACTGGGGGGACTGAAGGCTCTCCCCCTGCTTTTACCTATAGTTACCAAGTGAGGAAGGAGTTAACCCTCTTTTAGCAAAACAATCCCTAAGCCTCTGTTACAAAATGGGGCTGGAGATGCTGCTCAGTGGCAGAGAGCTTGGTGAGTGTAAGGACCTGGCTTTTAGCCCCAGCCCCACAACAGAAAGGGGAGGGGAGAGAAGGGAAAGAAATGAGACCTATGGTGAGGCAAATGGAAAGAGGCAGAGATAAAGTCAGGGAGACCGGAGTTTAGGGAGACAGGAGAGGTCACAGGCAGATGGGGATAGGAGTGAGAAACCAAAAGAGATGGAGCAATGGATCTGGAGTGAGGTGTGCGCGCTGGTCATCTCGGCATTCAGAAGGCTGAGGCAGGAGGGTTCCCAGGCTGATACTAGGCTGGCCTACTTAGCAAGACCCCATCAAAGAAGAAGGAGGGAGAGAGGGAGGGAGGGGTGATATGGACAGGAATAAAAAAGGACTCATTTCTTGGACAGACATCTACTCCGTATCCCCACCGACGCCTGCTGTGAATCAGGGTGGGGGAGGCTCAGAGGCAAGTTTCACCTCTGTCCTATCCTGCTCATTTGGACCCTGCTGTCCTCCCCATGGTACTTCTACTGGGGAGGAGGAAAACAGGGACCTAGATAAGACAAAGTTCCCCAGTGAGTCAGTGTCCTCGCCACATCCCACAACCCCCACCCCAAAGTGAGTAGATACAGACACTGTGGTTCCCCAAACCTTAGGATTTGCTTTCTCCTAGGTAAGCTGCTTCGTGCTGCCCCAAGGCATGAGTGAGTGTTTTAGACAGCAGATGCTGGCCTACATTAAGAGTCTTGCCTAACATCCTATAGGTAACTGGGAATTGCCCTGGTCCTGGTCGTGCTAAGAGGAGACCAAGGCTCGGAGAAGGCTTGACTTCTAAAGGGCGTCACCACCCCAGCTGGGTCTGCATAATCTTTCCAAAGCTGGGTCCTGAGACGATTCCCGATTCCGTCTGGCAAGGGAAGGCGTGGAATGTGGAAAAGGGAGTTGAGTGGGAAGTCAGGCCCTGTGACAAAAGGAAGTACCACACAATCCCAGACTTTTTCCCAGGAAGGCTCCCTGGGCTTGTCTGTGTCCTGCCCTCTCCCTCCCTCCCCTGCCACCACTTCCCCTACACTGCCCCTCTTTTCTCCACCTCTGGGGAGGGGTCTGGTGTCCATGTCAGTTACACTCATTTTCTTTTCATTGTCCTTGTCTATTTTCCCCCAGGTCAATGCTAGTTCTGAAGCCACAAAGATGGGCCTCATGACCTGGTATTCACTCCCCGGAAGCAGCACACTGAGCTCCCCTTCTCAATATTGGCTCTGACTCTGCCCCACTGGGATCGGACTTCCTGGAGAGTAGGATGGAGGATGGAGGGGGGTTGGGCCCAGCCAGCCCTGATTCCCAGCCTTTAACCCCCTCAGCCCCATGGGACCTGAATGCAATTTGAATTTTTATTGTCCTTATGGAGCTTCAATTTCTTCCTTCCTTCCTTTCTTTCTTTCTTTCTTTTTGTTTGTTTTTCGATACAGGGTCTCATTATGTAGCCCTGGCTGTCCTGGAATTTACCATATAGACCAGGCTGGCCTCAAACTCAGAGATCCACCTGCCTCTGCCTCTGGGAGTGCTGGGATTAAAGGTGTGCACCACTATGCCCAGCTGAGCTCGGTTTCTTTATCTATATAATGGGTGTAAGTGCCAGCTTCACCAGATGGTTGGAAGCTGAATAACACATCAGCTTGTGGACATGGGAAACAGTGCTGAGTAAGCCCCCTCCCTAAAAGAGAGACCCATGATGCCTTCTGAGCCACACTCCTAGAATAGAAGGCATGCAGATGAGGCCCTCTGAGCCATTTTCTGCTTGTCTGGGGACCCCGTCTCTCAAATACCTAGTGCCAGCTCTGCTCCTGGTTGTTTTCAGGTCCTATCCTGGCTGTGGGTTCCAATCATCAGGCAGGAGTATTGGTGTTGGATCAGATCTGTACTTAAGAGTCCCAGGAGTCCCAGGGCTCCTGGGGATTTGGAGTATGCCAATAGTCTTTCTGAAACCCAGGACTTGGAAGGAGTACCAGAATCAATCTTCCTTTCCCAGAAGACTTGCGAAGTCCCAGGGTGGGCCCCAGAGCCCCAGCCCTGCCCTCACCTCTTCTACCTGTCTTGGCTGAGTGAGGTCCATGGCCTCTTGCCAATGTCACAGATTTGGGTGTGGCAGCCACAGCTGGGTTAGGAGTACAAGGACAGGTTCTGGGGGTGTCCCTGACTGCACCCTTTTCTCACTCCAAAGGAGACACAGCTCCTCCTTGGCTTCTCGCCTCCACCTTCCACCGTCACAGCCCAAGGCTTTGGCTCCCACAGACATATCCTTACAGGCTGGCCTAGGGCAGGTGACTGGACAGCTCTGAGGGCAGGGTGAGTGGAGGCGGGAGCCCAGCAATGTATTTATCAGCCAATCAGCAGCCTGCCCAGCCGGTGGATTTGGTTACAAGCCCAAGATCACTCCATACTCCTGCCTTCCTCCTCCCGCAGCTCCATTCATTGGCCCCGACAGACACCCAGAGCCTGCTGGGCATTGCTTGTGATGCAGCCTCAGCAGCAGCCTTGTGGGTAACCAAAGGCAGGCAGGCATCCAAGGAGCTTTGTCTGACCGGCTGAGCTAGGACAGAATGGGCATTCTCAGGGTCCTGCTGGGGATGCTGACTTTCCTAGGGGTTGCTCCAGGGGGCTCCCTCACCCTCCCCTGGAACAGTACCTCCTGCTACTTGGTCAAGCCCATCCCTGGTAGCCCTCTGGGCTCCCTGAGCTTCTTAGGCAAAGACGCCCAAGGCCTGGCCCTATTCCAGGCCCTCTGGGATGCGCACTATAGGCTGAAGGTATGTATCAGGCAGGATGAATCCGAGCTGATCGGAGCTTTCGGGGCCCTCTGTACTCATGAGCCCTGGAGGCACTCCTTCACCCACAGCCCTGGACCTGAGCTGCAGAGAGCACTGGCCGCCCTGCAGAGTCAGTGGGAGGCCTGTCACGGGTCTGAGGACAGTCCTACAGGAGCCAGGGAGAAGCGAGAAACAGGGCAGAGCCAAACCCCTGACAGAGGGCGCAGTCGAAGGAGGAGAGGCTGGACCATTCCCGGCACGCTGTGGTGTGGAGTTGGGAACTCTGCTGAGAACTCCTCAGACCTGGGTGAGTCACCGTGTGTGTGTGTGTGTGTGTGTGTGTGTGTGTGTGTGTGTGTGTGTGTGTGTGGTACTTTGAACCTCATTTTTTGTCTGTAAAATGGGGGTGAGTAGCTCTTCATGGACCATGTAAGTGATGTCACGGATGGGAAAGGTCTTACTCAAGCCCAGAGTCCTCGGGAGTCACCGTCTGAGGGAGGAGGTAGGCTGGGGAGGATTCCAATTCTGTTGCTCTTTTTTTTTAATTCGTGTGTGTGTGTGTGTGTGTGTGTGTGTGTGTGTGTGTGTGTGTGTGTGTGCGCGCGCGCGCAGTTCTGCTGTTCTAAACAGCCTCTACTCACACTTAGGGAGAAAGTCCCTAAGAACTGGGTTCAGATCACAGCTAAGCAAGAACTGACACTTCTTGCTGCTCCGAGTTCCTTATCTGTAAGATAAAGGGCCACTTCCCCTTTGGGCCTCTGTGAGCTTGGCTTGTGGGAAATGCCCATGAAAAGCACTATTGCTTGGGCTGTAGTTGTCTGTTGTGTATCTGCAGGGAGCCCTGGTGCAGGACCTGACCTGAATAGGCCAGAATGGCATGTTGGCCACCCAGTGCCTTGCAGTACCAGAGAAAATGTTGCACCCCAGCTGTCTGTCATTCCATCACACACACTTTCATAACTGGGAGTTTTAGTTGGGTGTGAGCTTAGGAACTCTGTGAGTCAGCTCTAGTTCCAAAGAAGACATGTCCACATGCTGGTGTGTGAGCTTCCAGGCACTAGGAGTAGGCCAAGGAGGCTGCAAGCCTGGATGGTCTTCTCTGAAAATGTTGGAAATGTTGGAAATATGGGTGTCGTCTATCCAGCAAGCATCTGGTGTGAGGCCACCCATGGGCTGGGATGGGAATGGGGTAAACTCTGTCTGCTATGCCAGGCAGTCATAGCTGGTCCATGGTATCCAGGACCCCACTCTAGTTTGTCCCCTCTTCTCTCCATGCAGGAATGCTCCATGGCCCTGACCTCTGCTGCCGGGAACACGACCAATGCCCGCAAACCATCTCACCCTTGCAGTATAACTATGGCATCCGGAACTTCCGGTTCCACACCATCTCTCACTGCGATTGTGATGCCAGGTTGGCAGCAGTCAGAGAGGGTCTGGGGCTTGGGGGCAGAGTAGAGTTACCCGGTTCTTGGGTATAGGCACTAGGAATCCAGAGAGTTTAGAAGTGGGCCCCTTCCTCTCCCGACCACCCTCAGTGCAGGTGGGCAAAACCGAGGCCTCAGAAAATGAATGATCATCTGGTAGGGTGGGCTGCAGAGGGTACCTGGAGGCTCCCTGGGGTCCTGGGACCTGAATTCTGGTTCTGGGGGCAGGTTTCAGCAATGCCTGAGGAGCCAGCGTGACTCCATCTCTGACATCATGGGTGTGGCCTTCTTCAATGTGCTGGAGATCCCTTGCTTTGTGCTGAAAGAGCAGGAGGCCTGTGTGGCATGGCACTGGTGGGGCGGGTAGGTGACTGCCCCACTTGAGTCCTTGCCAGCCAGCAGGGAGGGAGGAAGGGATATCTGTTTGTCCTCTAAGACCATGCATTGTAGAGTTTGTCCATTCCTTAAGGCAAAGTCAGGGGTTTGGGCCCTTCTGGAGTATATCCCACAACCCAGTGGGATGGGATGAGACTAGAAGAATCTTTAGGAACAGAATTTCTGGGTCATCAATTGCCTCAAATTATCCCCTTCAGGTGCAGGGCATATGGCTCGGTGCCCCTTGCTCATCTTCAGCCCAGGACCTATTATAATGCCTCCTGGAAGGCTGCAGCCACCCCACCTAGTCCCAGCCCCCAGAAGAGGCGCCCACAGCAGACACAAGCTGGGCACCAAAGTATAACCTCCACCATGACCCCCCAGACCCCTGCAGTTGCTTCCAGGCTTGATATGGTCTCCAGAGCCCAGCCAGAAGTCCCCCATCCTGGCTATCAAGATGGCCCAAAACTTCAACGTGAGTTTAAAACCATGCTCTTAGCGGGGGTGGGGGTGCTCTTGCCTCTGTGTGCAAATGTAGGTGTTACTTCTTTTCTTGTTCTAAACATCTCCCAGGGCATCCCAAATTTTCCTCATCAGATGCTGACAGCCAAGGACTTCCATATTCCATAAGTTGGACCATGCCACTCCCTGTTGAGTCCCTCACCTCTCATAATATTAGCTGACGAAATCTCAGCACTCAGGACCCTTAGACCCTACGGACTCTACTCTCTGGCTGAAACTTCAGCTCCACCAATGTTTCCTCAAAAGCCGCCTGCAAGGGTTAGATGTACCCGGCTGGATGAATCCAGTGGCGAAGCATTTATCTACAACATGCATGGCTCCACGTTCTATCCATGCTCAAGCCCAGCAGAAACAAAACCGAAGCCCTCACAACCATCTCTCACCACTAGCTTTGTTTGGCACATGTTCTTTTCCTATTGGGGACACTCTCTCTTTTTCTCTCTCAGACTCAGATTCGTAGACTGAGCCTTCTCCCAGGAAGCCTTATCTGGGATCTCCAGACAGTGACTGTGCATGGGGTGGGGGACAGTTCATTCTATGTGGATAACGCTCTGTGAACACAGGGAAGGATGCAAAAGAGGACCGTGTAATCAATCATAAGTACGGTGTGTCTCCTGGATGGTGGCAGACAGGGTTAGGCCTCCCATGCAGAACGAGCTTGCTAGCTAGCTTCCTTCCTTCCTTTTTTTGGTTTTTCGAGACAGGGTTTCTCTGTGTAGCTTTGGAACCTGTCCTGGAACTCACTCTGTAGACCAGGCTGGCCTCAAACTCACAGAGATCCTCCTGTTTCTGCCTCCCAAGTGCTGGGATTAAAGGCGTGGCCACAACCAAGGCTGGGCTTTCTTTCACATCTGCCCCCAGGTGCTCCCCGAGTCTGCCGAACCCTTCGACGACTGGACCAGTGTGAGCACCAGATCAAGCCCCAGGAAACCAAGTTTCACCTGCTTAACAGTGCCCAGATGCCTCTTTTCCATTGTAACTGCACCCGCCGGTGAGGCCTGCTGGGTGGGCTTGGGGGTGGGCTGCCTACTGCCAGAACTGTGCAGGGGCACCTGGCAAGGTTTTGGCACGGCCTGAGCCTGCATCTACCCTCAGTCTGGCACGTTTCCTGAGGGTTCACAGGCCACCTGCAGGCACCAACAAGGTTTGGGAGCTCCTGGGAACTACCTGCTTCAAGCTGGCCCCCCAACTCGACTGTGCTGAAGGCAAAAGGCAAGTGTTGGCAGAGCCAGGAGGGATGGGGGCCTTTGCCAAGGGCTGGGTTTGCCTGACAGAGACCAATTGTGTGCCTGGGACAAGAGGCCTGGAAAAGTATCAGAGGGATCTGAACTCCATTTGTTGTTGTCCCTCTGACTCATGTTACCCTGAGCCCAGCTCTGCAGCAGGCCTGGATGGGTGGGGGATGTGGGTGCCTGGACTCTGAGTTTTAATTCTTATATGTCCTTGATACATTGATTCACCTTTCTAACCCTCTTCTACTTCCTTGTCTGTAGAATGGCTACGGGAAAGCCAGATGTGGGGGACATGCCTGTAGTCTGAGTACTTGGGAAGCCAAGGCAAGAGAATGTACTTTGAGGCCCAACTAGTATAGATAGCAGTTTTAAGACTGGTCTAGGATACACAGAGAGATCCTATCTCAAACAAACAAAGATGGCAGAAGACAAGGAAATAGTGAGTGTGATGTATATAGCTCAAGACCTGCTCGATAGTGAGATAGGAAACTGAGGCTCAATTACTGGCTCAGGTTTCCACAACCATTCTGTATGGAACCTAGGCCTCTGGGTACCAGCCTACGTTAATTCTGCCTCATCTGGATATAGCCATGTCCTCCTTGCCTTGCTAGGGACCCTGGCTTCACACCTGCTCCTCTCTGGCCTTGGTTCCGTTTTCAAAGTAGGGTGGAACTCTGCTGGTTTTGACCCCTTCTCTTCCAACAGCTGTTCCAGAGACCACAGGGCCATCAGGGTGTCAGCTCGGCACTTGCAGAGGGTTCAGCAGAAATGGCTCCATTTCTGGGATAAAGGCACAGATGGGACTCTGGCGCTGTCTTTGGAGCCTTCCGGGACCTCCACGTCATTCTACAGCCAGTGTCTGCAACTAACCCAAGCAATCTGGAGACCCGGTGGACAGAAAAAATTCTGGAGCTCATGACCTCAGGCACAACAGCCTGGGCACCAGCCTGGACCTCCTTCCCGGCTTTGCCATGTTCCCAGAGACTCGGACCCTTCTTTGAGGAACAGCTTAGCTCGCATGGGCAACTAGAGGCTAGAGACATAACCCCTCTGTGCCTGGACATGGTGTTCAGGAGGCCGCTTCTGAAGCCTTGGGTTTAGACCTTGCCAGGAAACTTCATACACACTGGAGATGGGGAGTCACTGATTGCAGAGGCAGAAGCAGATGCCTGACAGCCCCTGTTACAAAATTAACATGTCCTGAGATCTGCCTGCAGGAGCCTCGGCACCTGCCTGTGAGGCATAGAGCTGCAGGTAGGAAAACAGGGGTACAGCAGAAATACCCAGATCTGAATCCAGCATAGGGAGCGTGTTCTCAACTCTCCCCAGTGGAGACCCCCTCTCTTAATAGTGTCTGGGCCCTTCCTGGGCTCAACTAATCTTTCTGCTCTAACTCTAAATTGGAATCTCATCTGTGCCCTTGAGTTAGGGACCTCCTTCCTCCACTGTAAGCCTTAGTTTCCTCCTCTGAAAAAGGAGGTTTTTTCTTTTTTGTCTGAGCTGTGGTTTCACTGTAGCCCAGGCTGACTTCTCCTAAGTACATTAGTGTAGCCTTGGACTTCTGATCCACCTTCCTCTACCTCCAAGGGCTGGGATTATAGGAGTAAGCCATCACACCAAGTTTTATGTGGTACTAGGGATAGAACCCAGGCTTCAACCCTTCAACCAGGGGTTGCTAAGCAAGCATCCAACCAACTAAGTTACACCCCTAGCCTGAAAAGGGGAGCCTTAAACATGAACTACCTCATAGGGCTGCTGGGGAGTGAATTAATAAACACATATACAGCCAGTAAACACTCTCTTCTTCTAGTGCATAGCCAGGCTGAGCTTGCTGCCTGCTCTTGAGGTGCTGGCAGGGCCAATCGAGGCTTCAGCTTGCCCATCTGTGAAATGGTTCAAAAATGGCACTGAGCACACAGGATTATTGTGGGATTAAAGGAGACGGCATGTTTCCACATACAGCTGGTGCCTAATATATATTAGTTCTATCACTCCCTCAGATCTTTAATTCCTTCCCCCTCCCCACCTCAGACTTCTCACAAGACAGGAAAGAGCCAGGAGTGAAGCTGGAGAATTTAATTCCTAATGGATGACCTCCAAGATCGGAACATTGCCAGAGTTTCCCTCATTATGCAAGAATGGGGTCCTAGGCGAGGCTTTGCTGATTGTCACAGTTGAGGTGGTGCCAGGACTGAGTTTGGGGAGCCCCAGCTGGACACTCGTGGCCAAGACAGAGTGGCAGGTGTGATTAACCACTGGAGCAAGCAGCAAGAGAGAGGCAGGCAGGTTTGTGGCAGGCGGAGGCAGGGTGAGGCTGTCCGGGTCCATCTGCCTGCCCACCTCAGGGCCCCAAGCCCCCTTCCTCTAGCCCCAGTCGGCTCTGGGGGCTGGGGGACAGGCTGTTAGGGTCAGGGGCCTCCCGGTCAGGTCCCCAGGAGCCTCCACCACCGGGGTCTACGGTCTCCAGGCGCAAGGCTGGGAGCAGGCCCAGGCTTCGAGGCACGGCTGGTGGGAAGGCCCAAGGGCCAGGCAGCCCAGTGGGCCCCTCCTCACTGCTACCTCGGCTGCCACTGCTGTGACCCCTGTCAGGGGCTACCCGAGGCAGCTGGCGGCTTTGGGGTGAGGGACTGCGGCTGCCACCGCGGCGTTCCCGGGATGAAGGACGGAGAGCAAGACTGGGGAAGCGGGCTAGGCCCGGGCTGCGGCTACGGTGTCTCTTGGACTTGCCAGGGCTGGGGCTTCGGGACTTGGGTGCAAGCAGCTCCAGAGTGCTGTCATCCTCACCCTCCGAGCTGGTGCCTGAGCTGTCTGTGGTGCTGCTGGCCGATTCTGAGGTAGGCAGCGAGATCTGGAGAGAACACTGGCCACTGGGGCAATCCCACTCTCTAGCCTGCCACTTATTCCTTCAGGCTGGCAGACCCAGAGAGGCTGGGCTACTGGTCTGAGGTTGCAGACACAGAAGATCTGACAGGTGATTGGGACTTCTTGACAAGTTTTGACCTTAGGGTCTGGTCTATTTACCTGAAAGGGTTCGGTGACGCCAATGAGGATGCTGTGGTGGTGGCTATAATAACCCAGGATGAAGTCTCCATGGTCCTTGGGCAGTGATTCCTCACTGAAGGTCACCTGGTGGGGACAGGGGTAGACGCCCAAGCTGGGACCAAGGTGTAGCCTCAGGACCCTCTCTCCCAAGCAGACTCCTGGTGTCCCCAAGGCAATGGGGCCTTCAACGCTCCACTCCTTGTAAATACCTGGTAGATATTCCCATCTACTTCTTCATGTTTGGCCCAGACATAAGCCATGTAGTCCTTGCAGTGGCGGAAACCCACCTAGGGAAAGAGGAGCCAGGGTTGGGACATCTATGCCAGAAGCGTCTCAGCAGAACAGCAAGCAGGGAACAGGGGGCTGCAGGACCCCCCTTCCTTGAGAGCCCCAGACTCTTGCCCTTCTTACCCGGTACAAGCCGATCCAGTCCCAGGAGCTCCGAGCAAACACGGTTTCCATGCGGTACCGCACCACAGCCTGCTCTGGCCGTACCCACTCATCGGCCACCTCCAGACGCACCAAAGGCACATCATCCCTGAAGGCAAACTGTCCAAGCAAGGCAGGGTCGGGACAGTGTCAGAGGGCGCCCATTAACACCTCACATTATTGGGGCTCTTGGGTAGTGACCCATGCTTGTAATGACAGTATTACTGGAGGCTGAGGCAGGAGGATTTATTATTTGAGGACAGTCTGGCCAGCACAGCAAGTGGGCCAGAATGGGCTATATGGAGAAACTGTTCCAAAAATCTGGTGAAAACCAAACCAAACTCAAACAAACAAAAACTCCTGCCTCCTTTCTGGGCCCCTTTTTATCCTCAGCTTTCTTAGGAAGTAAGCAGACACAGCCCTGAAGACAGCCAGTCTTAGGTTTGGCCTTGGCTCGGCCATTGTTGGTTATACAGTGGGTTAGTTCCTTGGCTTTTCTGAATAGCAGGCCCTTGTCTGTGAACTCAGGGGCTTTTGTCTGTGAACTCAGGGGCTTTTGTCTATTTTTTGTTTGTTTGTTTGTTTTTGTTGTTGTTGCTTTTCAAGACAGGGTTTCTCTGTGTAGCTTTGTAGACCAGGCTGGCCTTGAACTCAACAGAGATCTGCCTGCTTCTGCCTCCCGAGTGCTGGGATTAAAGGCGTGGGCCACCAACGCCTGGCTTGCTTTTGTCTAGTTTAATTTTAAATTTTTGTTTTATGAGTGTTTATCTACATATGTGTCTGTGCACTATGTGTGTGCCTGGTGCCTGGACCTGGAGTTACAGATGGTTGTGAGCTGCCATGTGGGTGCTGGGAATTGAACTTGGTTCTTCTGGCAGAGCAGTCGGCTCTTGCTTTATACCTGGGGCTGTACTACTGATTCCCTGAAAAGAAATTTGTAACATATTCCTTAAACTGCTTAAGTGCTCACTAAATAATCTGCCTAAACGCTAGTAAAGTCCTGTGGTATATGCGATTCTGGTTTCTTGGAGCCAGCAAGAGCCCAGGGATCGGTGGCTGGAGACCTCAGTTCACTTTCTAGCTGTCACTAAATTGCTTTGTGACAACAGACAAGACCCTAGCCATCCCCAAACTCAGTTCCCCCATCTGAATCTTACTATTAAGGGCCCACTAATAGACAAGACCCTAGCCATCCCCAAACTCAGTTCCCCCCATCTGAATCTTACTATTAAGGGCCCACTAATAGCTGCTTTTGTCATCAGTCCATGGAGACAGATTATCATCATGAGTATTTTCCCCAAAGACCAGTCAGGACAGCCAGAGAGCCACCTGAATAGGTGGAGTTTCTGCAATGGCAAGCAGCCAGAGTCCTGGCCACCTGTGTCCCTAAAAAGGGCTCAGGTGGCGCCAACCTCAGGCCTTTGTCTGGTCCCTGTTGATCTGGTTTCAGGTTTCCTTCCCTCAGTTTCTGAGCCTAGCTGTTCCAGAAGAAACCAGTACATCTTTTCCCTGACCCAGATTCCTAACAGAAGGACAGGTTGAAATGTACTCCAAGGCTTTGCAGCGTCACAACCTGCAGAAGCACAGTGGTCCAGACCCATAACTTTAGTACTCAGGTGGACGCTGGAGGGTCAGATTCTAGGGTCATTCTTGGTTGGAGGCCAGACCAGGCTACAAGAGACAGTTCTCAAAAAGACAAGAAAAATAAAACAAACAAACAAGTCCCCAAACAACCAAAAATCAAGTCCTTGTGAGATGGCTCAGTGCATAAGGACACTTTATATGACCTGAGTGTAATCCCCAGAATCCACATTTGGAAAGAAAACCAACTCCCAAAAGTTGTCCTCTGACCTCTTTCAGGAAGTGTACACCTGTGTACATAAATAAATGTAATTAAAAAATCAAAGCAAGGGCCTGGAGAGATAGATGTCTCAGTGATTGCGAGCACTGTCTGTTCTTCCAGAGGTCCCAGGTTCAAGCCCCAGCACCCATATGGCGTCACACCACCATCTAGTTTCAGGGGATCTGATGCCTCTTCACAGGTACCAGCTACATAGAAACATATACAGCCAAACAGCCACATGCATAAAATAAATACTGTCCTCAGTTTCTCCCAACAGTGAACTGGAAAGGAGACTTTGGGTATTTCAAGGGCTAAGACATTCAAAGGATGATGCATGGAAAGTGTCGTGCACACAGCCTAATGTGCAGAAGACATCTGGTAGGTAATTTGGGCTTTTGTTTTTGAGACAGAGTCATAGTGTATACCAGGAAGGTCTGAAACTCACTGTGTAATTCAGACTGGCTTTGAACTTGGAATTTTTCTGACTCAGCCTCCAAAATTAGAGAAATTTTCCACCATGCTTGGTTCAAAGGTAAGTTTTCTTATTGTTTGAGCAAGGGTCTCACTATGTGGCCCAGGCTGGCCTTGAACTATTGATCCTCTGCTTCACTATTCTGAATCCTGGAATTATAGGTATATACCACTAGCCCCAGCTTATGCTAACTTTTTAAAAGTTTTCTTTTTCTTTTAGTTGTTTTTGCAATGCTGGATTAAACCAGGTGCCTTGCCTGTGCTAGGGAAATGTCCTACCACTGAGTTGGCTCTGAAGCTCCAGGTAATGATGCTTTTTCCCTATCCACCACAGAGGACAGGGTGGTGAGGCAAAACACTGAGATCTGACTAAGGAATGGGGTGTCGTGGCATATGCCTATAGCCCTAACACTTGGGAATTGGAGGCAGGCGGGCCATGAACTTCAAGGAGCCTAGTACAAAGCAAGAAGCAGTCTAAAACAATAGCAAAAACTCCCACCCTGTCCCTGGTGTCCCAGAGTTCGCAGGAGGCCAGGCTTGAGCTGATCTCCATGCCCAGCTGAGGTATTGGCTTAAGGCCCACGGACTGATCACGTGACAAAGTTACCAGGGGAAACATTCTTATCACACCAAGAAATCCAGAAAATACAGCTTAGGTTTCAAGGTTGGAAACATGGGATCTACCCAGTTCTGCTTCTGCCACACACAAACCTTTATGTGACTTGAGGCACATGGCCATCTTGGTAGGAGACTGGGGTTACCTCAAAGTAAATCATAGACTACATGGTCTTCCAAACAGCTTCTAAGACTCTAGAACTGCCCTCTTACTTTGACACCTCGGAACCTCAGCTCTAAACACAATAAAGTCATCCCTGAGCATCTGGGTGTGTTTGGTTCCCGAGTACACACTAAAACTCAAGGATGCTGACATGCCTCATGTAAAACAGTATATACTATGCACATGCAGCCTGTATATCCCTCTATATATTAAAATTTTTTCTAGATTACTTATGATTCTTACATAATATATATATATATATATATAATGCAAATAACATGAAGGTAGCTGTTACACTACACAGTTTAAGGAAAATGACAAGAAAAGTCTATATATGTTTAATATAGGCACTTTTTGAAAACAATATTTTTAAATTATTTTACAACTTTGTTCGTATATGTGCATGTGTGTTGGGGGTTGTGTATGTGTGTGGGTGCCCACACAAGCTAAAGGCATCAGATCTCCTGGATCTGGAGTTATAGGTGATTGTGAGCTGCCCCATTCGGGTGCTGGGAACTGAACCTGTGTCCTCTGCAAGAGCAGTAAGTTCTCTTAACTCCTGAGCCATCTCTCCAGTCCTCTACCCTGACACATTTTCCCCGAATATCTCTATCTGTAGATCTCTAGTGTGGAGACCGTGGCACTGAGTTTGGTCCTGGGATGGCATCTGGGGCCTTGTACATGCGAGGCAGCCAGTCTGCCAACTGCTGTACCCACAACCTGGCTTTGGTTTTTGTTTTACTCTCTCCTTTCTCATCCCTGCCCATTTCATAATGCCTGCCACATGATAAGGTGATGATTATTCAATAAATTAACAATGAATGAATGTCATTATGAATGCTTGTCTTAATATATATATATATATATATATATATATATGTGAATTTTTTTTGAGATAGGGTCTCATACCACAGACTGACCTCAAACTCACTATGTATCTGAGGCTGGTCCTGAACTCTGGACTCTCCTGTTTCCACATTCAAATTTTAACTTGTTGCCCTGGACATTTCTTGGAAGAAGGAAGTCAGTTATAGATAGTAGAAAGATATGAGCTCTGCAATCAAACTGTCTTGGGTTCAAATACTTCCTTTTCCTCTTACTACTGTGTGGCCCTGAGTAAGGGAGGCTGTGTCTCAACCACGGTCTCCTTGCTTGAAAAACAGGATGCTGTTGAGGACAGGTGGAAAGGTGGCTGATGGATAGAGGACACTCAGCTTGGCCGAGGGACATCATGAGGGGAAGATGCGACCAGGACTCACCTGCAGAACAAACTGGGCAGCAACGGGCTTGTGGTCACTGACAGTGTATTCCATGTGACTGCGGTAGCTATGTTGGGTCACCTGGAGCCTGTGACTCTCTCGGCCTGAGGGGCTGGGACCCCCACTTGGAGCCTTGACCTTCCACAGAATGCGGTCTGTCCAGGCCGGCTTCCTCTTCTTGGCACTGAGTAGGAGAGGGTAGCCCGAGTTTCAGGGTCTGGGGTTGGGGTGGTGTCAAAGCACATCACTAGGCTTATCTCACAGGCTCCTTTCCCTCATCCCACCCCGTCTCACAGCTTACCTGGTATCGTACTTGTTGGTACCCACATCAAACTTGAAGGTGGGAGCAAAGTTAAGGGGCCCTTCCTGGAAACCTTTCAAGATGGGCCAAGTGTTCTTGGCCATGTTGAGCTGTGAGGGTCCAGAAAGGCAGAAAAACAAACAGCTTGGGCCTTGCAGCATCCAGTGATAGGGTGGGACAGATGAGGGCAAGGGCAGAACCCCGAGGTGCTGGTTGAGTTCCAGGTTGAGGGAGTTGAGAGAGGGAATCTAAGATTCTTACCTGGTCCTTTTCCCAGAGCTGATGGAACTGGTTACTGTCTATGGCAAACTTGACAAAGTGTAGGTCATAGCTCTCAATTCGGAAGTTCAGGTCCCCAAACCAGAATACAAGGCTGCTCCGGGGTGGGGATGGGGGTCAGTGGGTCCATGGGGTGCAAAGGCTCAATCTAGATCCTTCCTGGCACCTATCCAACCCCACAGCATTTTAGAGGTGCCAATGGGTGGGGGCTGCCAGAGCCTTCAGTCAGTCAAGGAACGGAGGAAAATGGGGACGGAGGAGTAAGAGGGTCTAGAGAAATTAGGTTAGGACCTTCAGCAAGAAGGTGCCCCTCAGCAAAGCGCCATCTTCCAGGACAACTCCCCTCCCCGCCCCCTGCCCCACCAAACTGCTACCTGCCTCCATTTTTCTGCAGGTAGCATGAGTGGACCCCTCACACCAGTCAATGGGCCCACCTTTCCACAGCCACCCAGGCGGCACTCCGCAAACCCACTTACTCATGATCCAGGATGCCGTGCGCACCTGGCCCCTGGAACTGCTGGAGGCTAAGGATAGTTTGAAAGTTATCCTTGCGCTGCTCTGCCTTGTCCATGTGTGCCGGCAAGTGGCAGTTTAGGAAGCATAGCATGTGCCCAAAGGCGGCTAGGCGCACACTTACTCCACCCTTGTTACCCTAGGGGTGAGGTTTCACCGGTCAAGGAGCTGACCTGAGCCAGGAGGAGAGTCCCTGGGCTGGGCGGGGCATAAGAGCAGGTAGGGAGCAGAGCAGGCTCAAGCTTAAGCAGGGATGGGTTCTAAGGGAAGAAGCAGCATGCTGGGGCAGGGGAGGGGCACAGGCTAAAGGAACGGGCGCAGTGATGGGTGGTGCTTGGGTTGGTGGAGTCTCAGGGTGCAGGATGCAAGCATGCGGCAGGCCACACTCATATCCGCTCCCTCGCTCACCCAGTAGCCGCCCAGGCCAGTCCTTGTACAGTCTGTCTGCACATCCCGCAGGAAGGGCAAGTGGTAGTACTTGGCAAACAGCAGCAGGATGACTCCCTGCATCCTCACGGTGCTCACCTGCAGGGACACCTGGACACTCCACATACAGCCCCCCTCAGCCCCTGCCTCCCGCCCCCATGCAGGGAGACCTGGACACTCCACATACAGCCCCCCTCAGCCTCTGCCTTCCGCGCCCCTGCAGGGAGACCTGGACACTCCACATACAGCCCCCCTCAGCCTCTGCCTTCCGCGCCCCTGCAGGGAGACCTGGACACTCCACATACAGCCCCCCTCAGCCTCTGCCTTCCGCGCCCCTGCAGGGAGACCTAGACACTCCACATACAGCCCTGCCTCAGCCTCTGCCTCCCGCGCCCCATCTTCCTAATTCGAACACCCAGCAATAGAGACCCAGAAGTCCCCTCAGAAATGGGAGCAGGAATCCAAAAGTGTCCCTGCGTCCCATGAGGGTGTGTTACTACCAGCACGAAGTTGAACGGCCCCAGCGCATCCATGAAGAGCTCGCTCCACTGGTCGGTGAAGAGCGCGTCCTTGAGCCTCTTGTTAATCATGGAATTGACTTCTTGCAACCTGGGAGGTGAGGGGGGTGGGAACAGCCATGCGATTGGAGGGGCTATTTTAGAAATTCCTTCTAAGGGTGAGTGTCCAGGGGGGAAAATGCCCAGGGGGTGGGTCCCGTGGGACCCAGCCACCCCACCCCTACCCCCAGGACTCCTCACCCTATTGCAATCATATCTGCACCATCACTGTCATGGCCACCACCCAGGTGAAGAAGAGATGTGACATCGTCCGGGGGCATGGCAGTCCCCACGTTCCATGTAACCACAGTGATCCTGAAGGCAGGAGCGTGGGCAAGTTTACTGCTGGGCACCATTTCCCACCCGCCCTTTCTTTCTCACGGGACTCTCTCTGGGGAGTTAAGCCTAGGCAAGTAAAGATATAAGGGTCCTTAGAGGAGACTCAAAGTGGGCCCAGGATAAATTCTTAGGGAGGTAAACTGAGTAAAAATGCGTCACCATCCCGGAAGAATGGCCAGTCTCTGCTTTCAAGCCCCAGTAACTCTTCATGAGAGAAAGCCTCACCGGAATCCGGGGTCACTCTTGCAGGTAGGCTGAGCTGACCAAGAGGAAGACGCTGAGGAGGTGGTGGAGGCCGGGCTCTCTTGCGTCTGTGGGTGAGGGCTTGGGCACCTGCCAGGCCCCACACCCTGGGTGCCAGGTCTTGGGAGAGCTGTGTCAGGGGCTGGGGGCACACAGGGAGAGCGGTTGGGAGAACGACTGGGGGAGCGGCTGGGAGACCGAGGCGGCTTGGGCAGAGGCGGGGGCACAGTCTGGTTTGAGGAGGTTCCTGGTCGAAAGGTAGGGGACAGAAGTCCAGGGGAGCGGGTGCCAGGCTCTGGAAGGCCTGGGCTCACATCCAAGGGCAGGGTCTGTGGTGGCGGCGGCGGCAGGACAGAATCCTCCAGGCTGTGGCGTGGAGCCTCTGGTCGGGCACGGAAGGAGGGGGAAAGCCGGGGGTCTGAGGAAGCCGGGGCCCTTGGTGGAGAGGCGGCAAGAACAGTTGCCTGAGCTGGGGTCTGGAGAGCCCCCTCTGCGGGAGCAATGGGCCTGCGGGTTATAGCATCCGTCAACTGTCTTTCAGAAGCTGGGGCAGATGTCACAGATGCTGGTGCCAGAGTCTGCTCCTGAGAGGGTGACAGAGTAGGACTGGGCACGGGGGAAGGACTAGAGGGGGATTGCAGAGGTTGCTCCTGAGAAGCCAGGGCTAGGCTCAGGCCCGAGGCTGCCAGTGTTGGCTTAGGTCCCACAGAGGTGGGTGACAACTGCTTCTGGTCCCTGGAAGTCGGTGATAGGGCAGGCCCCAGGGTAGCTTGAGGAGGCCTTGGCATAGCAGAGGCGGATATTACTAGCTG
The DNA here is from genome assembly GCF_017639785.1 of Mesocricetus auratus. Classification (NCBI taxonomy): domain Eukaryota; kingdom Metazoa; phylum Chordata; class Mammalia; order Rodentia; family Cricetidae; genus Mesocricetus; species Mesocricetus auratus. Next base: position 12,616,880 of record NW_024429190.1, on the reverse strand, counting down.
CCCAAGAGACTTTGGAGCCAGGATTGAGACTGAGGTGGCTGGTGGAGGCTTTGGTCCTGCAGAGGCAGATACCACCAGCTGGCCTACAGATGTTGAAGCCAGGTTGGAGCTGCGGTGGGCTGGAGGTCTTTTCTGTTCTCCAGGGGTGGAGAGTGGAGCTGGGATGGGCCGGGGGGATGCTAAAGCTGGCCTTGGCCCCTCTGAGGGAGGTGACACAGCTGCCCGTGGTCCCACAGGTGCCAGAGCCAACCTTGGTCCCCTGGGTACTGGACCTGCGTTCTTCGCTGGAAGCGGAAAACTTGAGTTCACCTTGTAGAGGACAAATCAATGACGTAGAGTGACTTTTACCAAGGGCTCCACTTCCATATAGACCCCAGGAGACCCATACAGCTAAGAAGGACATATCATTCCAAGGAAATTCTTCCTGCTGTCTCACTCCAACCCATTCTGCCCTAGGTCAGTTTCTCTCTCAGAAGAGATGGGACACAAAAGCCATGTTCCATATTAAACTTTTAAAACCTTCCCACACTTGGGAGGCAGAGGCAGGCGGATCTTTGTGAGTTCGAGGCCGGGCTGGACCGATAGCCTCCAAAACAATACAGAGAAACCCTGTCTCGTAAAAACCAAAAAAAAAAAAAAAAAAAAAAAAAACCAACAACAAAAAAAAAACCTTCCCACAGATGGACAGACAGACCCTGAATGGACTGAGAAGAGCATGAACCTGAATCTGAGGGCTCGCCTAGTGTTCCCGGCTGGCACCTACTCCACCCCAACCAGCTCCCAGGGCGTAACCCCTGCAGCGCCCTTTACTGAGTGCTGCTGGTTCGACACCCCAAGTCTGTCCCAGTGGGCATGGGGATACAGGGTCTACCCTGCGGAATGCCTTTTCCTTCCTCTGCAGTGCAAGTAAGTAGCCCTTAGGTGTTCCTCACACACCACCTGCCACCCCTGACCCCTTGGTCACAGCCTGCCTGTGCTGATCCATTCCCAGTGCGCCATGCAGGGTCATGAGCTGGCAGCTGAGACTGTCATACACATTCCTGTCCCAGCTCTGTGTGATTTTAGGCAAATGCTCCTCAGCCCACAGCCCGTTTCCCATCTGTAAAACAAAGGGACAGTGGGAAGGGTCCCTGACCACACCACTTTGTCCAGGGGATAGCCTAGCACTTCCTGGAACTTCTTGAGTGGTGGAGAGTGAGTCCACCCTCTGGCCAGTGAATGTGGTCTGCTGCCACGCCTCTCCGTGCCCAGGCTGAGCTCTCATATCCTGCCACCCTCTCCCTACCTGCGAGGACAGGCAAATAGGTGCCCCTTATACCTGACAGGTGGAAGGACAATAGTTCCCCTGCCTTGTCCATCCTGTTTACGATGTCCCCAGTCTCCAGAGGCCAGGAGGACTCGTCCTCTGCCAGGGAGGACAGAAGGTCTACATTCGCCTCAGGGTGGCCCCATCCTGCTCTGGAGACAGACTTCAGTCCCAGTCTCTGTCCCTGTCCTTCTCGGTTCGGAGAACCTGAAATTCTACCTCCACTTCCTTCCCTGAACTCTGCTCTCTGAGGCTGCATTTTGGATACTCCTCTCGGTTCCAAGTGTCCTGCAGTGTGCCCCCTTCCCCCAACCACCATACCGCCTCCAGCACTAACAACTTAGATATCCCAGATGTCACAATTCTAGTCTTCAGACACAAACCCCCTCATTTTGCATTGGCTCAGAGAGGACAAGCAACTTGTCCAAGGTCACACAGCAAAGCTGGAGAACAGCTGGTCCCCCGACAACCATCCAGAGTACTTCTGGGGGCCTCCAGGTCATGGCTGATTCTGTTTCTCTATGGACATCCCGCCACTGCCCCTCCAGGGTGACCTTTTTTGCCCTGTCCCTGCATGGTGGGCACAGAAAAGTACCAATCCCTTAGCCACTTAGCCAGGGGCACCAGAGTGCCTGCCTGCAGAGTGTATGTGGTGGGGGAATGTGGGGCCAGGGACCAGGATTGGGAGCTCGGGCTTGGGGGCTCTTACCTTTGAGGCTGACCCAGCTTGCAAAGCCCCATGGGGCACAGGCAAGGGTCCCAGGCCAGTCCTGGTACCTGGCCTGGTACTACCCCTGCTGCTCTGGCCCTCCATGTCTGCAGCCCCCAGCAGCCTAGCCTGGCTCCCTTGGGTTCTGGCTCCAGCTCCTCAGCTCCCGGGAACCAGTGATGTCATCAGCCATTTCAACCTGCTGAGAATTTAAAGGCACAGGCACCCACTTCCCATATTGAAGGTGGCCAGGGCTAAGTGGCTAGCCCCTAGGAAAACTTTGAGCTGGCTGCTGATGCTGGCTTATCCGTGGGTAATACAAGCACCTATCAGCCTGGTCTTACTCCCTCCTGGACACTGGAAGAGACCCGCTGTCTACCCCACCCTCCAGACAATAGGCCAGACCCACCCTTCCTCCAGGGAGGGCCATGGGCACACCTTCAGGTAATATAGGGACAGGTGGTTCAGAGGTCAGCAGCCTCTTCTAGTCCTCAGGGACACCAGAGTCCCTGCCCTATCGTTTTTTTCTGCCTTCCTGATTAGCCCAGGACTTGGCTTGGCCCCCACCCTTGCCCCATTTTTAAGCCTTGGGCCAGCTTGCCCTCCTCCACCCCATCCCTGCCTGGCTTATTCTTCCCATACCAAAACCAGACAGTCAGGCTCCAGTCACAGGAGTCTTCTGCCTTTCAAACCCAGCGCCAACCCCTCCTCTCTGCAGCCATCTCTTCTCCCGCAGATGTCCCCACACATAAGTCAGTCGGTCTCACCCACTGCTGCGCCTCCGACAGGCGCTAGTCAAGGTCACCCCATGAGCTAAGGAGCTCCTCTGAGTTTCAGTGGCTTAGCCCAGAGATCTGACCAACTTGAACCAGTGGGGTATGTGGGCAAGGAAAACTGGGGACCCAGGTTCAATTCCCAGAGCCCACCACAACTCACAACTGTTTGTAACTACAATTCCAGGAGACCCAACACCCTTTCACACATAAAACAAAACACCAATGCACATTAAAAATAGTTTTAAAAGAAAAGCCATAACCAAAACCAAGCCACAAGCTCACTAGGCTTTCAAACCTTAAAGGTCAGGACCCAGAACAGGGCCTGGTGCCCAGCAGGTACGGAGGTATGCTTGGTGAATGAATGAATGAATGAATGAATGAATGAAGAATTGAGCTTGCAATCTCAGCATTTTGAAGGTGGAGGCCATAGAATCAAGAAATCAATGCCAGGGGATTGTAGAGATGGCTCAGCAGTTTAGAGTGTGATTGTTCTTCCAGGGGCCCAAGTTCGATTCCTAGAATCCATGTCAGGCGACTCACAACCACCTATGACTCCCGCTTCAGAGGATCTGATCCTGAGAGTGTACACACACACACACACACAGACACACAGACACACAGACACACACGCACACAGATACACACACACACACACTCATACAGAATGAAAACTAAAAGTTCAGTGTCACCTTTTGCTATAAGCATTGAGGTCTTTGTCAGTCAAAGTAAATAAACTAAAAAGAAATGAAGAGAGAATGGCTGAGAAGGCAGGTTTGGCCAGAGATGAATGTGGGCTGTAGGTTTTCATCCTGCTCCACTTCGACTCCTCTCAGCTAAGTTATCCCTGGAATCTGAACTCAGCTAGGATTACTAGATTGTACCAAAGATGGAGTACACCCAGGTCAGGCAGAAAATGTTCAGGGTTCCTTTGTTTGTGCTATCTATTTATTTATTTGCTTGTGTGTGGGGTGTGTACTTGGTGTGTGCTCATGTGTGTGCAGGAGCACACATGTGGGCGTCAGAAGAAGACCGAGGGTGCCTTGTTCTATCATTCTCTGCCTTATTCCTTTGAGACAGGGTCTCTCATGGAACTAGACTGGCATCCAGCAAGTCCCAGCAAGCCCCTGTCTCTGCCCGCATCCTCTCCATGTTAGGGTTTCAGCTGCACACAACCATGCCCAGCTTTTTACATGGATTCTGGGAATTTGAACTCAGGTCCTCAAGCTTGCACAGCAAGTTCTCTTATCTCCTGAACCATCTCCCTAGCCTAAAATGTTCAAAGTCCTGTGGCCCAGAGTCCTTGTAAGTCAACAGCCATCTTTGTGTTTTCATTAACCTGTGCCAATTCCTATCTGAAGCTCTTGGCAACAGATACCACAGGCCTTTTCCTGGCTGTGCTCCCTCTTGTGGGCCCGCTCTGAGTCAGGCCCGTGTGTCTGGATCAGCCCTTTGTAACTAAGGCTGGACCGTGTAGGAGCAAAGACTCAGGCCAGGACAACTGGGATAGAAAGATGTTGAGGGCAACGGAGAAGAGTGTAACGGTGGGTGTGTTAACGCACCTGACGACCGTGGTGGAAGCAAGGGACTGATGGCATTAGTCGGGGTGAGCGGAAGGGATGGATGGCAACGTGGAGGCCACAGTGGTGAGGACGGTGGCAGAGTGGGCGGAGGAGGTGCTGCCGGCAGCAGCTGGAAGTGAGAAAGGCACAGACGATGGTGAAAGCCCTGGAATGAAGGGACAGTGACAGCGGTGAGCGGGCAGGGAGGTGGACCAGAAACGGAGCAGTGCGGGGAGTGTAGCATTGACTGCTGGGAGAATGGGAGGTGAAGATGGGTGTGTGTGTGTGTGTGTGTGTGTGTGGGTGTGTGGGTGGGTGTATGTATGTGTGTGTATGTGAGGGTGTGTGTGAGTGTGTGAGGGTGTGTGTGTATGTGTGTGTGAGGGTGTGTGTGAGTGTGTGAGGGTGTGTGTATGTGTGTGTATGTGAGTGTGTGTGAGGGTGTGTGTGTGAGGGTGTGTGTGAGTGATGGTGTGTGTGTGTGAGGGTGTGTGAGGGTGTGTGTATGTGTGTGTGAGGGTGTGTGTATGTGTGTGTGAGGGTGTGTATGTGAGGGTGTGTGTGTATGTGAGGGTGTGTGTGTGATGGTGTGTGTGAGGGTGTGTGTGTGATGGTGTGTGTATGTGTGTGTATGTGAGTGTGTGTGTGTGTGTGTGTGTGTGTGAGAGAGAGAGAGAGAGAGAGAGAGAGAGAGAGAGAGAGAGAGAGAGAGAAAGGGAACTGGGAGCCACCTTGTCCAGTCCTGCAGCTCCTGTTTTACAGATGGGTAACTAGGATCCTTGGGAGGGCCAGCCTCTGATGCGATCCTGGAGGAGTTTCAAGCTTCGGATTCAGGCCTCCAGGATCAATCCCAGGGCTGAGAAAGGGGCACCTAGGCCCTTTCAAAACCATGCAAATATCACAAAATGAGTGTGCAGGTCAACTCTGCTAACCAGGATTCCCCATCGTCCCTGCTCGCCGGGCTCAGAACGCTGCTGGGGCCTTTGTTTCTGTCACTGATTTACTTGGAGTCCTGATCTATGTAAGGAGAGTAAAAACACTAGATATTCAAACACTTCCTGTGTTTGCTGTGATGGCTAAGCAAGCTATACATCTGAAGACATTAGCTTGGAGCAGGGCACAAGCAAGCTCTTAGAAAAGCTTCTCTGCGGTCAGTCGTCACCATCATCACCATCTGTTCCAGACCACCCATTTAGTAGATGTTGAAACTGAGGCCTGGGATGGCTGTATTCTGGGAAGAGACTAGAAGGGGAAGGGAGTGGTGGGGGGTGGACCCCTGCTGAAAAGGGAGCTGGTAGGAGCTATATTTGAGTTTCTAGAAGGGTGACTAAGGAGGTTGATAACAGGCTCTGGGGCTCAGGGCGGCAGGCCGGGGGCAGCTGCCAGGGAGAACCGCCCCCCTGGAGACGGCTGTCTTTAGAGGCCCCTCCCAGATCCCGGCTTTGTCTCTGTGGAGTGTGCCAGGCAGAGACTATAGCTCAGCCTGCCGATTTCTGGAAACTTCTCACATTGCCCTTCACTGCTGAGGTCAGGGGTAGGAAGGGAGAGCCCTGGAGTGGGAGAGTACCCCAGTCCCTCTCTCCATCACCCCGTGAGCCTGCTCAGATGGTCCCCAGTGACAGGAGAAGCGTAGGAGAGGACGGGGTGGACAGTGCTCCTCGGGAGGAAGGAGATGGGTAAAGGAGGCCACACGACACCTGAAGCTTTGCTTTGTGAGGAGTCTGAAGTGACAAGTCCGGAGAGAAATGCCTGGGAGCCAGGTGATGATGACTGGAGTGTACAAGATTCATTCGAGAGAGGACTCAAAACTCAGTTCTGTGCCCTGGCCTTATGCTCAGACAAACACACGAGCAGGCAAAGGAGAGACGGTCTCCCCTCTTCCCCTTCTCTCTCCTTCTTTTGACTCTACCCCTCATCTTCCTCCTTGCACCCCAACTCAGACCCATGGTCAATGAAGTCACACTGTGGCACTATGTGGGAGATGTCTAGACAGGTATGGAGGTAAGCATCAGGGGGGATGGGAGCACTCCTCAGAGGGTCCTCACTGTAACAAATGCTGAGTTATAGGACTGGTTCCTCATCCCACTTTGTGGGACAGATAGATGTTATCCTCCTTCAAATGCTGTCACTCCACCCAGGAGATGGACTGGAGGAGGAGGAGGAGTGACTTTCCCAAGGTCACACAGCTGGGGCTGAGCACAGACATCCCTCCTCCCTCTGCTCTGCTCCCCCTCCTCCCAGGCAGCCAGGCACCCGATGTCAGCTGCTCTGAAGTGAGTGGCTATTTTTATTCTGGTGCGAGGGACCTGAAACAGCAGAGCCATGTAGGTTAGAAGACTCTAGGACACGGCCTCAGCAGGCAAAGCAAAGCTCACCACAGCGACAGGACCCTGCTGGGTTTGCCTGGGGGAACTCTTGTTCCTTGCAGACTGCCCTGTCCTGGGCTCCCTGGGCTCCAAAAACTTCTTCATTGGAGGTCAGAGTAGAGCATAGAAACAGAATAAGCCCTGTTGGTGGCCCTCATTCCATACCCAGCTTAACTCTGACCTTGAAATCGACTGACACTTGACCCCATGTCAAGACTAATCCTCTTCTCCAGCTCCCAGAAGAGCTCTGACCGTCACTCTGAAATGGCTCTTTGGCGAGCCACATACTGACCCTGACCTACACCTGACAAACGGTGATCCCAACTTGAGACCATCATTCCGGACCTAGACTCAGCCCACCCTAGTCTAAGGACTGAGCCTCACTCACAGTGACCGCTAACCTCAGTGTGGATTAGCTATGATATAAGATGGAACACTGGTTTTGATCACAGAGCCCTGAGCTTCATCATTGCCTGGCCCTTGGTCTCATAATGAATTCTCACCATGTATCACCATGCAAATTCTGTTTAATTTTGGTCATAAATGGTCAAAGTCCAAGGCCTGAGCTTAGTTGTAGGTAGAGTCATAACTCTGGTCATATGCTGAACCTCTCCTGGCCAAAGGCTGAATCCTGACTGCATCCCAGGTTCAGTTCTAAACTTATTGGGCTTTTGTTATTGTATTGTTATTGGTGGTGATGATACCTACCTACCTATCTACCTACCTACCCACCCACCCATCTATTTTCTGAGAAGGGCTCACTATGTAGCCCAGGCTGGTCTTGAAGTTTCAGTCATCTTCCATCTGTCTATCTTCTTGTTCTTCTTTGAGACAGGGTTTCTCTGTTTAGCCCTGGCTGTCCTGAAATCCACTCTGTAGACCAGGCTGACCTCAAACTCAGAGATCCACCTGCCTCTGCCTCCTTAGTGCTGGGATTAAAGGTGTCACCACTGCCTAGCTCCCTTCTTAAATCTTTGCTTAAACTAAAAGCTGCACCTAACTCTGATGAGTCTAAACATATCACAGACTAAGCTGCAGTCCCAACTTACCCAAGGAAGCTGTTGGCCTAGACTGCACACTGCCACCTAACGGGTGTGGATTGTGAGTAGAGCTCAGTCCTGGGACATCTTGTGCTGCGGATGCCAGAATGTTCCTGGTATTTTGTGGCCCTTGTCTCCCTTGCTGGTCCCACTAGCTGATGGTCAACCCTCAGCAGGCCAAACTGTGGTCCAGGTTAATGCAATGAGAGTGGTTTGGTGGCATCTGTCCAGTGAACAAGAAAGGCCCATGGGGCACTGGGGTTTGGGTGTGTCAGCAGAAAAACCACAGGCTCTGTAGGGCCTCTGGCTGCAGTCACTCTGGGGCCCTTATTAAGAGAGATAAGGGTTAGGGCAGAGGGAACTACTGGGTTATATTCCATTGTTTTGTAGACAAAAGTTACTATTTGTGTTTAGCTGACATCCACCTACAAAAAAAAACAGAAAAAGATACAGAGGAGGGAAAATTACCTATAATTTCAACTTCCAAGAGATAGCCATTTTTATTTTTGGATTTTTCCCTTTTAGATTGTTTCAATCTAGTCAAACATATTTGTATACACATGGCTTATAAAATTGGTCGACTGTTATGTTGGCCATGCACTACCATCTACAACTTTCTCAACAGGAACTGGGATGTGACTGACCTTGTCCCCAGCTTTAGGAATGGGCCAAAATTTTCATGTCACATGATTGGATCATGGAAAAATTAGTGGGGTATAAGGAGACTTTTACTGGGAATTTGAAATAAGAAACTTATTTTCTGTCTTGGAAATTTTGGAAGAAAGGAAGGTGTAGGCATGGGTTAGTGAGTCCATGAGAGCCGGAAATAAAGGGATATCAAACATTTACTGGAGAACACTCATGAATAACAGCAAGGTAGAGAGCTGCCCTTCTCTTGGATCGTTGTGGAGCATTGTAGCCCCGTAACCGCGAACACCAGCTCCCTACACTTAATATATATTTATAATTGTTTGGCCAATGGCTTAGGCTTACTACTGACTGGCTCTCCCTCTCTTATAAATTAACCCATCTCTACTGATCTGTGTGTCACTACATGGCTGTGACTTACCAGTGATGTCCTGGTACATTGTCTCTCTGGCAACTACATGACATCTCCCCAACTCCACCTTTCTCTATCTCTGGATTTTCTGCCTGGCTTTACTCTGCTTAGCCATTGGCTGAGATCGCTTTATTCGTCAAGCAATAAAAGCAATACATATTTTCAGCATACAGAAGGACATCCCACATCAGGAAGGAGGAGGAGAGCCCAACCCCCCTCTCTAAGAAGCAGATGGTGCCAGTGGCTCTTCAATAGCCAGACCTTTTTAATTTTTATGTTTTAAGATGGGGTCACACCATGTTGCTCTGGTTGGCTTGGAACTCATAGAGATCCGCCTGCTTCTGCCTCCTGAGTTCTGCGGTTAAATGTGTGTGGGCCACCACACTCAGCTCTAGGATTATTCACTGCGTGTATTTATCGTGTGTGGGTGTGGGCATGCCATGGCTTGCTTGTGCAGGTCAGAGGACAACTTTCGGGAGTTAGTTCTCTCTTACCTTGTGAGGTCCAGGGATTGAACTCAGGTCGTCGGGCTTTGCAGCAAACACCTGTACCTTCTGGACCACTTAGACAGCCCTTCACTTTAGATTTTGAAACATGCCATCTCACCAAATCTAGGACTAACTGATTTGGCTAGACTGGCTGGTCAGCAAGGCCCCAGTATCTTCCTGTCTCCTGGTGCTGACTACAAACATGGTCTGGTACACTTGGCTTCTTATGTGGACTCTAGGGATCTGAACTTGAGTCCTTATGCTTGTCCAGCAAGGGCTTAACCCACTGAGCCAGCTCTGCAGCTCTAAGCTTGTTTCAAAATCTTAACAATCAAGCCAATGAAAAAAACATGCAGGGGGTTCTTACTCTGAATACAAATTTGGCCTTGAGCTTGAGGCAATTGTCTTGCCCCCTGCCTCCTGAGAGGCAGGGTTGCAAGTGTGCACCACCACACACATGGCTAAAATCCTTTGTGTATGTGTATAGTATTTTTTTGGGGGGGGTTTTCGAGACAGGGTTTCTCTAGCTTTGGAGGCTGTCCTGGAACTCACTTTGTAGACCAGGCTGGCCTCCAACTCACAGAGATCCGCCTGCCTCTGCCTCCCGAGTGCTGGGATTAAAGGCGTGCGCCACCAACGTCCGGCTGTGTATAGTATTTTTAAAGATTTATTTTGTGTTCTGATGTTTTTGTCTGTGGACATGCAGTGCTCACAGAGGCCAGAAGAGGGCATCAGATACCTGGAACTGGAGTTAGATGAAGATGGTTGGGAAACACCTTGTGGGTGCTGGGAAGTGAACCCTGGTCCTCTGGGAGAACATGTCCATGCTCTTAACCCTGGAGCTGCCTCTCTAACTCATGTGTGTGTGGGGGTATTTTTTGTTTGTTTGTTTTTTCGAGGCAGAGTTTCTCTGTGTATCAGTCCTGGCTGTCCTGGAACTCAATTTGTAGATCTGCCTGCCTCTTCCTCTCAAGTGCTGGGATTAAAGGCAAGCCACCACTGCCTGGTCATGTGTGGTATTTTGTTGGCCTTGAACTCACTATGATATTGAGGATGACTTTTTAAAAATATTTATTTATATTTTATGCATGGGAATGTTTTGCCTACAAGCAAGTCTGTACACCACGTTTGTCTCCCCAGTGCCTGCAGAGGGTATGTTAGGACACAGGATCCCCTAAACTAGAGTTACAAACAGTTGTGAGATGCCATGTGGGTGCTGGGAATCAAACCTGGGTCCTCTGGAGGAGCAGCCAGTGCTCTTAACCGCTGAGCCACCTGTCCAGCCCCTCAGAGGATGACTTTGGAGTCTGATCCTCTTGACCTATCTCTTCAGTGCTTTCGTTATCATGGCCAGCTTTTCACATTGGTGTGGGGATCCAGACTCCTGTCTTCATGAATATGCAGCAATTAATCCCACGTTAGGCTATCTCCCCAGCTTAAAACCCAATATGTTTACATTGTGTGTGTTCGTGTGTCTGTCTCTCTCTCTCTGTGTGTGTGTGTGTGTGTGTGTGTGTCTGTGAGTGCTTGACACCACATACATGTGACGGTCAGAGGGCAATTTGTGGGAGTCTCTTCTCCTCTGGGAATTGAACTCAGGGCATTAGGCTTGGCAGCAAGTGCCTACAATCACTAAACCATCTTTCTGGCCTCCCAAATCCTGTTTTCAATGTGCGTTTTTAAAGTGGTGGAATAAGCACAGGAAGGTAAAAATACCTCAGATCACAAAGCAGCCTCGTCTCAATGTTGATGGGGTTCTCTGGATTCATTGGGAAAGGGCACAGTGCGTTCTTGCTGTCTGCCAGGGATGGTTCCAAGGCTCCCTTCCAAACCCAAACTGGAAATATGAGGATGCTCAAACCCATAGATAAGACAAATAGCTTAATATTTCCCTAAAATCTGTGTGGCCCTCTCTTCTACTTTACATCATCTCTAGATAATTTATAACACCTAATACAATGCAAATGCTATAAATAGTTGTCACACTCTATTGGTTGGAATAATGACAAGAAAAGAGTCTGTACATGTTCAGCACTGAGGCAGTTTTTACTTCCTGATATTTCCAACTTGAGACTGGTTGAATCCAAGGTGACAAAGAGCTGACTGTACTTTCTGTGTCTGCTGGAGGCGTGAGGAGGTGAAGTTGCACATGCATCATCTTTGGTCCAGAGAAATGATCTGCACAGGTGTTTGGGGTTCAAACCCAGATCAAGACGTAACTTGATCTATTTTACATTTCTGAAACAGTTCCTAATCTGCAAAATGGAATTCATTGGGGGAGGGGCAATCTTGATGGACGGAAAGAAGGGATTGTTTTCCATTGAAGACAAGTCCTAATAATCCCGGGAGGCTGGGGCAGGAGCATTGCTTTTGGCTCAAGGACAGTCGGGGATAGGTCTGTGTGTTTGGCATGTACAAAGTGAGTCAGTCCCCCCCTCCATCTCTGATCAGATGCTGTTCTAATGAGAGGCATTATGCGTGTTAATCCTTTCAGCCTTTCTAGGTAAAAATGATAGATAATACTCCTTTTAAAAAAGAATTTATATTTATTATTGTTATGTGTGCCCTGTGATTCAAGGTAGTTTTACCTTCCTGAGCTCATTCCACCACTTTGAATAACTATATTTATTATATATATTCTATCTGTGCAGGCACGCTTATGCCAAGGTGCGCGAGCGGGGTCGCGTGTGGAGGACAGAGCACAACTTGTGGGAGCCGCTGTTTTCCTTTCACTTTTTTGCGGTTGAGGGGGATCAAACTCAGGTGTCAGGCTAGCATGGTAAACGCTTTTACCCGCTGAGCCTTCTCGCGTTAGGCCATGCATAATAGTCCTTTCTACAACGTGCGCTTTGGAGAATTGAAGCTTTGATCGGAATTTTGTTCAAAGACAACAAGAGATTTCTTAGGTTTCTGCTTCCTTAAATCTGACCCAGAAATCCTTGTGTCCTCCTGCGACCCGCCTGCGCCCTCTGGTGGCACAAAGTGGAGTTGTCTCGGGGCATCCTGCGGGAGCGTGCACACTCAGTGGGCAAATACAGTATGGAAAATTTCAGGACTGGGAATGTGAAGTCTGGAGGACCAGAGAGCAGCTGGGACAGGGTTGGGGGCTAGTCGGAGGCGCCCACCCAAGCCTGTTTCTAGCTCTGGGAACGTGGTTTATGGATGGGCGGAGCCTTTTAACTGGGGCGGGGCCAGCCTGCAAGCCAGACGTGGCGCTGCGGCCGAGTTTGGGTGCAGCCTGCTGAACGTCTCCTGCCAGGCACAGATGAGCATCCTAGTGTGGCCGCCACCGCTGCTGCTGCTTCTGGCGGCCCTTGTGGCTCCAGCCACCGCCGCCACCACCTACCGACCGGATTGGAACCGTCTTCGAGGCCTGGCCAGGGGGCGGGTGGAGGTGAGTGTGCCTTTTCCCATCCGTAGTACGACAGTCCCAGAACCCCGCAGCCCCTGAACCCTGGAATACAGCTGACTCTGGCCTCAAGAAGAGCAGAATCCCTGAATCTCCCCCTTTGCTTCCTGCATGGCGCCGGAATCAACCCTTCTATTTTCCAGCCACAGAATGCACAGCGAACACTGTGCGAGCGATTGAAGTCGACCTTACGGCCTGGCATTCTGAACCCTTGCTCTGATTTGACCGTACCGTGGATCTCTTGGCACCCATTTCCCTCTTTTCCAGGCTACAATTCTCCTAAAACTGCTCTTTAGAACTTCCCCCTCCTTGATAACCCCACTTTTCCTTATTATTCCTCCCCCACCCGGATTTTAGTGCCTGACGTTCAAGCGTCTTCTTCTGGGGGAGAAAAGACCTCCTAAGCTCCTCCCCTCACTGGACTATGCCTGGAGCTGGAGGAGAGGACAGGGAAGTGAGATACCAAGGCATCCCAGCAGCTCGGGACCACTACCCTCGTCTCTCCACCCCCACTAAGGAATTCCCCTAGAGTCTTCCTAAGTGGTTCAGATGCTTGCGGACTCTCCATGGGCCTTAGTCATTTTCTGAGAAAAAGGAATGTAAGGGAGGCTTGAAATAGGCAGTTGTGAGGTCTGGACTTCCTGTTGGGGGTGGCCTCCCTTCAGGGAGTACAGCGGGTCTGGTCCACCCAACCTCCCCGGGCAGGAAGGGTAGCAGATGGTTTGTGGAGCTGGACCACAGGTGGCTGGCAGGGCTAGCTCTGCATGGGGTGTGGTAGGGACCAGATGGCAGATGCCTCTAATAAGGCCCCAAGGGCAGTTCTGAACTGTTTCCTTCTGGTCTGACTCTCCCGTGAGGTTTCAAGGGCTAAAGACCATGTTCAGAACTCTGCTGGCAGTAAGGAGGGTGCTGTAACACCTGTCTCCTGGGCACGGGTCAGCTATGGGTTCCCTGCAGGCAGGAACCCATGGCTAGTTTTCCCTCACCCTTGACCCTGTGTCTCTAGGTCTGAGTTTCCCTACTGCACAGAGGTCTCCCTGTCCACAGAACCTTTACCTCCACACCTGACGCTGCCGCTCCAGCCTGACCCAGCTCAGTGTTGAGGATAGCATGGTCTTGGCTGTATAGTGACAAACTCCTGATTTACCCCATTTTCTCTCTCTCCAGACCTGTGGAGGATGACAGTTGAATCGCCTAAAGGAGGTGAGTTTGAAAGAAGGGGTTCCCTTAGGGAATAAGCAACACTACTTACTGACTGGGGGCGGGGGAGGAATTCCTGCACTCTGAGGCAGGAGACTGGCCCTGACTTGCTATATGACCTCCGTAGGCCTCATTTCCCCATGTCTAGAAGGTTCTGAGGTCCCATTTTCTAATGTTGTGGTTCCTCCCCAGGTGAAGGCCTTTGTCACCCAGGACATTCCACTATAGTATCCTTCTGTTCTGGGGAAGGGGAGTGGGGGGGGAGCTTCTGGTTTTCACAGAGATAGAAAGTGATTTTTGTCTGCCAAAGAGGTTGATAAGAACTGCCCAGAGGATTCTGAGGAAGTCTCAAAATTAAGTAGACCGGTAGATTAGTGGAGAGAAGAAGGGTCCTTTACTTCTTTAAACCGTAATCTCACAGCCAGTGAGGATTGGGTCCCCATCTAGGCTCCAAGGAAGTGATCAGCTAAGGGGACTCAGGAGCCACTCTTTGCCTCTGCCCCCACCCCCTTAACATCCTGACTCCAGTCACAACCTGGTGATGAAGCACCTCCCTGGGGCAGATCCCGAACTCGTGCTGTTAAGTCGAAATTACCAGGAACTAGAGGTGAGGCTTTGGCGGGAGGGGCCCTAGGGCGGTGCTGAAGTGCTGACCCCGCCCTTTCTCCGTCTCAGCGCATCCCACTCAGCGAAATGACCCGCGACGAGATCAATATGCTGGTACAGGAGCTCGGCTTCTACCGCAAGTCGGCGCCGGACGCGCAGGTGCCCCCCGAGCACCTGTGGGCGCCTGCTAAGCCTCCCGAGGACGCTTCAGAGCGCGCCGACCTGTAGCCCGGAGCCGCGGTGGAGCTGGGACCCCGTGCCAGCGCCCCGGAGACAGAATGAAGCGCTCAGTATCCCGGGAGCATCTCCCTTGCTGAGGGCTGACACTAGTCTCCAAAGCAACGGAAATGGGGTTGGGGGAATTCATCTCACTCCTCCCTTTCGCCTCCCCAGCTCTATTAAATGCCCTTCCGCCATTACTAAGGGTCTTCACTTTACTTGCTGCGGGTAGATGGTGTGGGAAATCAAATCGGAGTTCCTGAACACCCTGGGGTGACTCCTCCCACTGCCTGGCTGTGGGAGTTGCAGGCAGTGGGAGTTGGGGATAATTCACAACCTGCCGCCATTCCCCAAGACAGCAGAGAGAAGTCAGGATCGTTGAAAACCAATAATTTATCAAAACGCTGCGTGTGTACAAGGGGGAAGGGTGTTTCGACAGACCGGGCAGCAGTGTCCAGACGCACTGGGGGCGGGGGAGGGACGGTGCTAGGATGGGGTGGGGACGTCCTGCAGCGCGGGCGGGGTGGTGCGAGCTGAGTGGCTACACATTCTTGCCGCGCAGGCGCAACTCATGGCGCCGCAGGTGGTTGTACAGCGATTGCACATAGGTGAAGACGCATTTGGGGTCAGGCTTTTTGCCCATGATCATCATGTCCTCCACCTCCACCAGGGGCACACAGTCCACCAGCATCCTGCAGGGGAAGGGGCACAGTTGTCGTCGTCAGCGCTGGACTGCTTTTTGCTGGGCACCTCTACCCCGAGGTCTTTTCTTAAACTCCAGACTGTCCATCAGTTAGAAACATTTTTCAGGAAGGGGAAGGCACATCCATGCCCAGGGGCCATCCTGCCCACAGGCTAAGCAGGTAGAGGATAAAATGGAGCTGTGGAGTGAGCCATGCCCTACCTCAGGCAGGCAGGTTCTGGCTCTAGACCCTAACTCCTTCCTCTGAGGAGAGCCCATCTCCTGCTCATGCACAGGTATAACCCAGTTGGTAGAGTTTCAGCTAGGTCATTGTACCAGGAGTCCCTAGTGACCCACTTTCTCCTAGGGGACGGGTCTCCTACTGGAAATGGAGGCCAGGAGGTATGTCAGGGTGGTCCCAAACCCTTATCTGTCTGCATTGGGTGGAGCAAGGGAAGCAGATGAGGACCCCGGCTGTATCGGCTACACCCTACTGCTCAGTGGAGCAACCACTCTGCTGACTCTCCTGTGCTGCAGGAGATCACAGGGTGCCAGGATGAACCTGGTATGGGACACAGGCCCTCAACCATGATGTTGGCAATTGCCTGGAGCTCCCCTTTCCCTGCTCTAGGAACCTATCCTCCCCAGCTTTAAGATGGGATACAAGCTCAGCTTGACAGGAGTCTCTTTGGCTTTGCCTCCTGTTTGCACTGGTCTCGCATTACTGTTGCTCCGTAAGTTCACTTAGGCAGAGAAGGCAAAGGCAGATTGCTGCTGTTCCCAGACATGGGATAACCCAAGATTCCCCTACCACCTGGTACCCACATGGTCAAATGGCTCACCTAGGCCATTTTTGCGGTACTGGAGATTAAATCCAGGGCCTCACGCTTGAGACACAAGCTCTCTACCACTGGAGTCTCAAAAAATTGCTG
Source organism: Mesocricetus auratus (assembly GCF_017639785.1). NCBI lineage: Eukaryota > Metazoa > Chordata > Mammalia > Rodentia > Cricetidae > Mesocricetus > Mesocricetus auratus. The sequence continues at coordinate 12,600,528 of NW_024429190.1, read as the reverse complement.
GGGCTAGTCTTGAAATCACTCTGAAGCTCAGGCAAGGCTCAAATTTGCGATTCTCCTACCTTGGCCTCCAGCGTAGTTGGGATCACAGCCCAGCTCCTCACCATTTTTTTTTACATAGACACTGAGAAGCAGAAAATTTGTCCTGGTTCTACCTCTGATCTCTCGTTGATGCTGGACAAAACTCTGCCCTCCTTTGTGATCCTACCCCCCCCATTAGTCATCCCCAACCCCATGAGACCTTGGGAGTACTCAGGGTGACAGGTACCTGGCTCTACAGATGACGGGCTATGTACCCTTGGGGTCATCCCCACCCCACACTTGGCTTGTTTGTCCAGCTGTACCATGGTGAAGAGACAGCCTCTCTCTGGCGCATCTTCCCAAGGATCCCCCCCCCCCAGCTCCCTCCTGCCGTGGTGCCTTCCCTGGAGACCTTATAAAGCCATTGTTTATACTGGGGTACATGGTTCAGGCTACCCAAGTGACAAGCCAAACACCAGGCAACTAAAGCAACAGCACGTAGCTGAGTCACACTTTCCTACTGGATCAGACCTACACTAAACCCCTTTCTCTTTAGAGAGGCCTTCTGAGCAGCAGCTAAGTCCATATATGACCTAGAGACTGTACCAAGCCTGTTTTTCCACACCTGGACCTCTGAGTGTGTGTACACACATGCTCCTCCCCCCCAGGGACCCTGACCCAGGAGGGTCCCAGTGCACCCTTGTTGACTGAGTCAGATGTCTTCCAGCAATCCCTTTGAACCTTCCAGTTCCCTTTAGACCTCTATCTTTGCTCAGCCCTAGCTCTGATCACTTGTGGATGCTGGGTAACCCTCTGCCCTCTTCTGCGGCCCTACCTCTGCCTCTCACTTACTTCTGTCTACAGAACTGGCAGGGCTAGGAAAGGCACACTAAATGGAGAGCCTGGGATCACTCTGTGACCTGAACTTGCTTTTTGAATTCCTTGTCTGTACTAGGACAGCCAGTTCAGGTCTGAATTCTCTATTGTGGTCCTGAGGTGAGCTGACCAGAGAGGAAAGCCATATGGCTTAGGGGATCCAGCCAGAAACATCTTCCTGTTGAACCGGCCCTGCTCCCAAGCTCCCCATTTTGGAGAAGGTCACCGCCAACTCCCCATATGGTACATTCTGAGCTTGACTGTGTCTTGGCTCTCCCTTTCTCCAGACCAGATCAGGGAGCCTGTCTTCCTACTTTTTTTTCTCTCTCTCTTTTTAAGACAGGGTCTTGTAGCTGGGCAGTGGTGGCGCACACCTTTCCTCCAGCACTCTGGAGGCAGAGGCAGGTAGGCCCCTGTGAGACAGGGCTCCTGCATGCTGGGATTGCAAACATGCAGCACTGCACCTGGCCCTAGCCCCTCCCTCTACTTCTGATGCTGTTCCATCAAGGGTTGTTCTAGGATGCTAGCCTGAGTGCACCTCTCCTGTTTGGATGCCTTTGACTCCTGGGTCAGAAGGGAGTTCGAACTCAAACTGTGGTCTCTTCCTTCCACCTCTCAAGCCCCTTCCTTCAAGGCTGTGCTGTATTCGCCGTCTCTCTTGTCCCTGGCCCCATTCTGTGCCTGCAGCGCCTTCTCCTTCTTCAGCCTGAACTCTCTGGATCCCAGTTTAGTTTCCTCTTTTTTACAGATTGCCATCCTGGGCTGAGGCCTGAGTCTGGGGCCTCCTGGGCTCCCCTTGTCATCACTACCCATTGGCAATAGCGTCACCTAGGGCCCTGCCTGCCTCCTTTGGCTTTTCCAGGCCCCCCCGTACTTCCCCTTTCCCCTAACCCCTCTCTATGCACTGATGAGCAGATTCCGGTGAAATGGGACAGGTGGGAGAGGAGACATTTCTCACCGTGGGGCCCCAAGCAGGGGTTAGGACTTTTTGGTTTTTACCAGCCCCTTCTGGACCAGACAGCGGTAGAATTCCTGGATGTACGTGTACACGCACTTCCAGTCAGGCTCTCGAAGCCGCACCATGTCCTCTGTATCCAGGAGCTGCGGGCAGTCCGCATGGGTCCTGGGGAGGGTAGGGGGCCGGGCGGGGGCAAGGGGCAGGACCCGGTGGAGGAAGGAGGGAGAGAGGTCAAGAGAGAAGGGAGGACAGAGACACACACACACAACACACACACACAGAGACATGAGTTCAGTTACGTTGTCAGTGCCGCGGTCTGCCAGCCTCCCGCATGCCCCCTCCCAACGGTGGGCGTGCCGCTCACTACCCATCACTAATGGTGTGCGGTGCAGACAAGGGTGGGGGGGCAAACCAGTCACAGGTGCAGAGAACTCTCGGGGCAAGCGGGGACGCAGGGGGGAGGGGGGCCGCGGCTTTGGTGCCGAGGTTGGAGAGGAGGGCTGTGCCCCAGGGAGGGGGTGAGGGAGGCGTGAGAGGAGTGTGGGAGGAGGAGGGAAATCCCGGAGGGAACCAGAAAGAGAAGGGGAGGATGAGAAAGAGATGGAGGAGGGTGCTTGGGTGCAGTGTGCAGAAGGGGCAACGATTCCAAAGTGGAGGGCTTTTGATGTCCTATATAGGCCTATATAGGTCACTCGGGCATGATGCCTGGGCCAGGAGCCTCCTTTTGGAATCTCCAGCCGGGATCCCGTGGGAGCAGGAAGCTCTGGTGACAGTAGGAGGAGAGCAGGACAGAGAAATGGAGAGAGGAGGGACAGGGGCAGAGGGAGGAGGGAGAAGTTATGGACAGGGCCACCTGGTGGGCTGTAGCCTGGGTTGGTAGGCGAGCCTGCCGCTCCTTCCTTCCGGTGGGCACCTGGCACACTCAGCAACGGGTGGGCATGGGATGGAAACTCTCTGGGGAAGGGGCTCTTTCTCATTTGCAGACCCCCAGTACAACTGGCCACTTCCATGGGGTCTCAGGGCTGCTGAGCCCAGCTGACGCCCGGAGGCAGGGGCCCATACTTACTCGGCAGATGAGAAGGCCATCTCAAAGTTCTGGCGCCTGTTTTGTGGGCTAAGCTGCCCATAGTCAAAAGCCTCAGGGAAGAAATTGTGCACCAGGGCACAGAAGGCCATCCCATCACTCCAGCTGGAGGAGAAGTTCTGGATGTCCACATGCTATGGGAGGTAGGAGCACTGGTCAGGACACTGGAGGGCAACCTTCCCATGTTTGCTAACCCTCCCCCATCCTGATGTCTTAGCATTCCAGCCCTATGGCAACTGGGCTCAGACTGACCTTGTAGCCTGCTCAAAGCAGTCAAAACATGAGCCTCTTCCAGTTTGGTTTATGAGCCCCAGAGCTGTGATTTTTTTAAGGGGTGGGGCTGCTGAAAAGCCCAGTGCCACTTAGCTCAGGCAACGTTCCGGTCACCCCTCCCCTCGCTCATGTTTACTCTGTGTAACACTGAATGGACTCCAAGAGCAGAAACCGTCCTTGAGTCATGCCCAACAAGCCAAAGGGCTCTCGTTGGTCCCTTCTGGGATCCAGAGCCGGGTACGTGGTCTCCCTGATACTGACTTTTCCCGTCTGAGCATGATTTTCGTGTTTCCTGCCAGAGCACATGGCAGCTATGAAACAATTCTAAGGAGCCGGTACCAAGCTATCAGTTCCGCTGGGCTCACCTCGTAGCCCCGGGTCTTGGCTCTGCACCAGTCCAGCAACATCTGCTTGATGCTATTGGCGTTGGGGACTCCGAAGCTGGTGGAACGCTGTACAGCTGTACGGGGCGTGCCAGGGCTGCTGTGGGCGTGGCGTGGTGAGGAAGGCCATGAGACTCCATAAATGGGCCAGCCTACCCTCCCTGGTCTAACCTTCCAGGGCCTTCGGCCTTTCTATCACAACTGGAACCCGGATCTGCCATCTCTGGCTCTTCCCACCGAGCTTCAGGCCCCAACCCCAATGCCAGCCCACACTGTCCACCACTCACCCTGCAGAACCTTCCTTCTCCAGCTTCTCAATCATGGCCTTGCGTGCTTGCGATGCTGAAGTCTTGGGCAGACTCTGTGCCTTCATTAACTCTTTCTTTTTCTCTGCCTGGCGTTTTTCAAGAGCTGCCAGGCTGCCGGGACGTGGGCTGGCTTGATCCTCTCGGTCAAAGATGCTGGAGGGTGACAAGATGAATGTCAGGTTGGAGGGAGAATGGGGTCCACTCTCTTGGCTCCAGACCATGATCATTAGCTTGATGCTATTGGCATTGGAAACCCCGAAACTGGTGCAGCTCTCTGTACAGCTGCATGGGGTTCTCCTGGGGTGCCACAGAGCAGTGTTTGAGAGAGGTCTTATACTGCATCAGCTACCACCAGCGACTTCCACTAACAAGAGAAGAAGGGGTTGGGGGAGTAGCGGGTAGCCCTAACAGTGGGGAGTGGGTCACACCCATTTTACAGAGCAGTACATAGAGACACAAACACAGGAGGTTGGCAGCCAAGCCTGTTTGATCAGACTTGGTTCCCAGGACTTTTCTATGGGCAGGGGTTTGTACTGCCAAGTTCCAGGCAAGCTCAGAACCTAGGAATTATCAAGTAATAACAGTAAGCCAGACCTTGTGGCACCGGCTGATTACCCCAGCTACTGGGGAAGCTGAACCAGAAAGTCTGCAAGTTCAAGAACCATCTGAGCTATGGACTGGGTGACTTAGGGGAACTCTGGCTCTAAAGAGATGGAAGGACGGGGACGCAGCTTACTGGTAAAGCAGCAGGAGGCCCTTGGCTCAACCCCCAGTACCCAAGCCAAGCAATAAGGAGTGACGAAGTGAGCAGCACAAAAAGGAGCAGTGGTAGCTCACTCCTGAGACTTTACTGTGTGTCCTTTTATCACTTCCAGAGCTGGGGGAAGGAACCCAGGGTCTCTAAGCAAATGCTCTACACCCTCAGTCCTCCCACTGCTATTCAAACACCACGAGGAACTTTGATCTGTGGGTGTGCTCCTGGAATACCAGGACTCTGCTGGTTGAGGCTGGAGGATCACAAGTTCAAAACCAGTCTGGGACACACTCACACAGTGAGACTCTGTCATGTGTCCACCTCTCCCCACACTGCAAAACTACAAAAGAATAAATGCAGGCCTGTAATTCCAGATACTTAGGTAGCTGAGGCAAGTTCATAGCCTGCTGGACCAGATGGAGTTCAATGTCAATACAGGCAACTTAGGAAGAGACCCTGCCTCTAAGTAAAGAAGTGAAAAGAGGGCCCGCGATGTAGCTTAGTGGTGCAGTGCTTGCCTACACGAGGCCCTAGGTCCTAATACCCAGTAGTGTGCATGTGCACGCGCATGTGCACACATATGCATGCACACGCACGCGCGCGCGCGCACACACACACACACACACACACACGCGTGCGCGCGAGCATGCACACACATGCACACAAATCCAGACAAAAATGAATAAATATGTAGGTAAATAAACTTAATAAGGGGAAGAGGAATCTATGCTATTTCTGCTGACAGGCCTCTTTTATAGTGTCTCAGAGGACCCAGTTGCAGGGCTGGAATCTGCATTGCAGGTCATCAACTGAGCTTTCTCCCAGCCCTGTATCCTCTGCACTGTGGGGTGTACCTCTCCCTCACGAATGCCCCAGGTCGTCAACATGCTCTGTGAACCAGAAGTGGCTTGCAGATGTTAGAAGGGGGCAGCGCCAGAGAGAGGTGGCAGGTCTTGCTGTAAGGCTCAGTGTGAAAACCCTCAGCAAGTGTCCTGTGGTGTAGCCGAGGACTAAGGGAGATCACAAAGCAAGCAGGCCACGTTTGGTGCCTCCCCGACCACGTTTACCCTCTCGGCAGGTTAGCCTGCCCTCTGCGGAATGGGTATGCACGGAGGCCTCTGTAGGCCGTGCTCACCTGCCCATCTTTTTGGACGAGGAAGAGGAAGAGGAAAAGGTCTTGGTTTGGACTGTGGTGCTGCTGCTGCTGCTGCTGCCATCTGTGGGAAAGGGAGTGAGGTGAGGACCTGGGCTGGACGGGAAGGAACGGGAGAGGCTGCCTGGAGGGGTGGTGATAGCCACAGTAGAGAAGTGAAAACGAGGACACAGTTGAAGACACAGAGCGTTCAAGGAAGAACTTAAGGAGGCGAGCGGGCAGGCCGTCAGGCAGGCACAGAAGAGGGCAGGCGGCCTTACTCTCAGAGCGCCTCACGAAACTCGACTCCACCGTGGTGGTGCGGGCTGTCTGTGTGCCATCATCTGGAGGGACAGGAAACAGGACAAAGAAGTGTGTGAAGGGTGCTGGGAGTCGCTCTGAGCTCGCCCTGAGCCCCAGGGCCTGCTCAGCCTCTTACTGGAGTGGACGAGTCGCTCAGTTTTGGTGACTGTGCTGACAGCTGAGCCGTCAGCTGCTCGCTGACTGTGCCTTGTGGTCGTCTCTGTGGCCATATTGCTTCTGCTCTCTCCTGGCCGGGCCCGGGCCTCCCGCAGTCGCTGTTCTCGTTCCTTGTCCCTCTGGTCTGGGCAGGGGATGCCCCACGCACGCCCAGAAGGGCCGCCCAGCGCCACACAGCACAGCACGCACGCACAGGCACAAGGGGCACATGGGATGGAGTGGAGGCGGCTTATTAGGAACACCAACAACACAGGAAACCAGTGCCTCTCTAGGGACTGTTAGAAGTGGGGGGACAACTTGGCACAGAGCTGAGTGTGTGTTGAGGGTGACGGACTCTGCAGACGGGAGAGGGAATACAGAACACCTGATGCCAAAGGGGTATTTGGACTCAAAACAGGTTTAAGTGGGAACAAGCAGCTGAGTCAGGGGGGGAATAGTTACACCCAAAGGGGGACACAGCAGCTGAGGGGTGGACCCTCAGACTAGTCTCTGGGAGGAGAGGAGCAACTGGAGGAGGGATGCCTAGACCCAGGGGTGAGTAGACGTGTCGGAAGATGCAATCACATCCAGGGAAAGGACGAGTGAGAAGCAGCTTGCAGAGAGGGTTAATGGTCTGCAGAAAGAGCACGTGGGCTGGGAAAGGGGACACCAGGGCACGTGCAGCACAGCGGTCGAGTGCTTGTTGGGGATACACGAGGCATTTGACTGCCAGCTGGGAATGGGGTGGAGTGGGGTGGGGTGGGGTGGGGGAGTAATTGTTCTCAGAGAACAACTGTCCCAGAAGCCGTCTAGAGTATGAGGGAGAGAAGAGCCACATCCAGGGAATAGCACAGGAAAGGGAAATAGCCACATGGAGGGCAGGGCCTAAGGGAGGCAACCCAGGCGGGAGGAGCAACTGGAGGATTATCTGGATTGAAGCAAGGCACACTCAGTGGACGCAATTGCGTGCAAGGTGAGAAGGCCAAGGGCTGGGAATGTGCAGCTGGACACAAGGCAGGGACAGACGGCTGGAGGGGAGGTGACAGGAGGAGCGCGACCACTGAGCGGGAGGGTCCGTGGAGGACGCCAGAGGGACGAGTCTGGGGTGGCTGCCTCTAGGGGGGGCAACTGGCTCTCTACCTCTCTTCCTTTGTCGGAGCTCGCGGAGTGCAGCCCGGATGAGCTTCCGTTCCTCAAAGTTCGTAGTCTGGTCCAGCTGCAGATGAAACAGTCGCGGCACATCTGGGGCTTGCCCATCCCTACCCTCTGCCAGCCCCCAGGCCACCAGAGCTAACATACCATCTTGTCCAGGACTCCTTCATCCTCAATGGCCGTCAGCTCCTCAGCACTCAGGGGGCTTCGCCCCTCTGGGGCTTTGTCCACTCGAGTCTGCTCTGTGCCATTCGCTGCTTCCACCGTGGCAGAGGGGGGCTCTGCTGGATCTGGCTCCATCTACAGAGAGTGAGGAGGGTGTACGGTTTATGCAGGGATGTGGGTGAAACCTGGGTGGGAGTGGATTAGATCCTGGGGCTTCAGGCATAGCACTGGAAATAACCAACAACCTGCCAGGCCTGCAAATGTAGGCTGGCCATGCTGGTTTCAGGCCTGCTGTAGCGGAACCGGCAGCTTTGTATAGAGTATCCCACATATCCAGAATCAGGCTAATCCAGATTTGGAGCAGGAGTAACAATGGTTTCCATTCAGTAGAAAATACCTGGATAAGCACTGGAGATTTTATTGTCCCTGTTAGACATAGGGGAAACTGAGGCTGGGCCCTCCGTGAGTGTGATAGGACCTGGGGGCGCTGAGCTGCAGCAGTTTAACTCCTGAACATGAGTTCTTTCTTGTTTCATTTCTGGCTTTCCCCTCAGGCAGCACAGATCCCAAGTGTTGATTGCCAAGGGGCTGGACCAGGTCCCAAGGGCTCCTAACAAGGAGCTACCCCAAGCCAAGATGCCTCTAAAGCTTCATAGCACGTCCTTTCTCTTCCCACCTTGCTGGGAACCAGCATCTAAGGAGCATCCAGCACCGAGCCATCTCCCCCAGGGGGACTCCCTCCCACCTCGCCCCTTGAAGCTAAGGCCCAGCTCAGCCACTACAGCCCTCCCCTCCTAGCAGGGCCTCTGTCTGTCATGAGGGTGGGCAGAGCCAAGGTGGCAGCTGCTCTAGAGAGGCTTGGCCTAGCTGAAGCTGCAGGACAGGTGCCAGGGTAAGAGCCTAGCACCTTCTTGCCTCAGTCTTAGAGTACTAGTGCCTAGTCCTACAGTGAGGTAAACTGAGGCTGAGACAGTGCTGGCCTATCTACAGACACTCAGCAGAGCTGGGCTCAAATCAAGTCCCTCCCTCAGGCTGACTTACAAGGCTGCTGCTGCGAGAGGGACCTGCAGAGGAGCTGCGGCGGCGGCGGGTGCTAAAGGCAGGCGGGTGGGCCACAGGGGCCCCGGCATCCTCAGCCGCCTGGAAGAGGGCCTCAGGGTCGGCAGCGGCCAGCAACAGCTCGCTGGGCTCTAGCTCAGACTCCAGGTCCGGCACAAGTGGAACGCCCAGGCGCAGGCTCAGCACCTCCACCTGCCTGCTCAGTGTGTCCAGCCGCCGGCTCAGAGCTGCTGTCTCTGCTCGGAGCTCTTCAGCTGCCTGAGCCACCGGCTCTACTGCGGCTAGGGCTGCTTCGGCTGCCTGGGTCACCGCTGACCGGCCCGCTTCAGCCACTGCCTGTAGTTCCTGTAGTGCCTGGCTCAAACGCTCCTCAGAGGCCACAGCCATCTCAGGCCCGGGCCCTGGCACTCCCGGCATTCTGCTAGTGGGGACTCTTTGGGGTACAATGGTGGGGCAGTAGCAGGGGCTGCTACCTATACTGACAGCGTCGGTCTTTGCAGCTGGTCTGAGGGCGAAGGCAAGGGCAGTGAGCCTGCCCCGCCCCTGCTGGCCTCCCAGCCTGCCACCAGCCAGCTGGAGCAACTGCCCAAATAGAAACCTATTCTGGGCTCCTCTATGGAGGGGTGGAGGGGGATGGGTAGCCTGCCCAAACAGGCAGACTGCCTGCTGCACGTCTCAAGGATTACCAAGACCAGAGCCCCACGACCCATAGGTAGAAAAATGGAAGCAGGGAGCAGGCCACGGACTGAGACACCATGCATATTAGCTGGGAGACTTCTGTTTGCTGGCCTCCTGTCTATCTCTGCTTTTTTTCTAAGACAGGGTTTGTGTAACAGCCCTAGCTGTCCTGGAACTTGATTTGTAGACCAGGCTGGTCTCAAACTCAGTGATTTGCCTGCCTCTGCCTCCAGAGTGCTGGGATTAAAGGCGTGTGCCTCCAACACCCAGCTAGCCAGAGCCAGCTTTCCCTGACACCTTCCATTCACCCCAAAAGCCTCATCTGACACCCATCCCAATCTATTGGGTCCTGCTTTGTGGCAAGAAGGCTGCTGTGGTCCCATTCTCTTCCTATCACCCATCAGAAGACCCAAAGGCAGCTCTTTCTGACTACCTCACCTCAGTCAAAGTTCCGTTCAGTCTTTCATACAGCATACACAGCATTACCTGGGCAGCCCACTAGGAATCTCTTCCCCAGCTCAGCTCCCAGGGACACTGTGCTTGGGAATGAATAATAGAAGGAACACATCGTATTCAGTTCCCGTGGCACCTGCTAGGCTGATGCCTCGCTTGCCTGGTGCCCCTCTTGTCTGCCGGTCTTCCTCAGTGGTTCTGCCCTACCCCCGCAGTGAAGATGCTAATCAACAATCCCCTAACGGACTGGGCTGAGCTTGCCTGTGATCTGATCTACATGTTGGAGCTGATGTCTGGCGCTGGGTGGAAATGGATATAAGGGCTGCTGTAGGAAGAAGACGGCGAAAGCCCTTACCACCTTCTCCAAGCCTCAGTCTTCGCATTTGATCCTTAAGAACGAACTGATCGATTTAGATACAAGGATCAGAGATGAGCAAATGGATCCAGGCACGGTGGCTCACACCTGTAATGCCAGCACTCAGGAGGTGGAGGCAGGGGGATCACTGAGTTCAAGTCCATCTGTGGCTATCTACTAAGATCATTGCCAACCCAGGGTACAACAACAAAAGGTCAGCACATGGGAAGAATGCCTTCAGATATGTCTTAGGGTGACACGGTGGTTCCATCTTAGCCATGCCACCAGCTACCTGTGGACCACCGGCAGCGACGCTTCTCCTCGGATGCTTTGCGCGCACAGCGGGGGAGAAGCCCAGCAGAGAAAGCCCTCTCTGGAGGTGGTGAAGCTGGTGGAATGAAGATGGGCTCACCTTAAAGTTGCAGCTTCCGCGGTTACTGGGGGCAGCATGGCTGAAGGTGGTGACATGAGTGACACTGCCCAGCCGGGTCACAGTCCCAGGGCTGCTGACATGAGTGATGGTGCTCTTTCCCCCGCTGCTGGTGCTGAGGAGGGTCGGGGGCGTCCGCAGTCCCAGTGTCAATTCTGGTTGGGGACAAGGGCTGCTGTTGGGGCCAGGTGGAGTGAGGGCAGTGCCAGTCAAGGTTGAGTGACACCCTGGACGGTGGCCGTAGCACTGGTCTCACATGCAGAACTGGGGGTGAGGGGTTGTAAGGACTCTACCCCGGCAGTGAGAAGCCTACCTGCTCTCTGGTTGCCTGTGGGTAGCAGCACCCGGCCTGCGGAGGCCTGGCCACGGCCATCCTTGATCTCAATGGTAAATGTAGTAGTCTTCATACTGCCCCCTGACTCCCCAGTGCCGATGTCCACAGGCAGTGGGGTACTGGGCTCTTCTGAGCAGGGCTTGGGCCCCCTTGCTCTGTTTTCAAGGGACCTGGGAGCCAAGCCACACCCCCCAGGGCCCTCCTCTTGAGGGCAGCTCTGAAGCTGGGCCAGGGAATGAGCAAGTTCTCTTTGCTTCTTGTGGGAGGAAGTATCACTAGGACCTCGAGAGGAGGAGTTGCTGGAGGAGGAGGCAGGGGTGGTGCTGATGCAGGAAGAGCCCAGGAGTCTCCTGGGGGTCTGCGAAGTGAGGGCTGCTCGGGGCGGACCGTCCTGGAGCTTGGCAGCCACAGGAGAGTCAGATGTGAACTTTCGGACTCGGTCTCTCACGGAGCCAGCCCGTTGGAACTGGGACGATCGTGCGAGGGAGACCAGCTCTGGAAGAGACCAGAAGGCTGTTAGTGGCTAGGTGGGGTGGAGACTGCCCAGAACCTGGGGGTGGCAAACATGGGCAGTACCTCGATTTGGGGTTGGCTGTCTGGGACTGAGCACAGATACGGAGCGTTGGCAGGGTTGCAGTTCAGCCAGATCTGGTAGGTTGGTGAGTGGGTGGCAGCCGTACGGGGGGGGGGGGGGGGGGGGGAAGAGAAGGGAAAGTGGATGGTGGGGTGGTGTCCATGTCACATCTACCTCAACACCTCTGCCGTGCTCTTACCACGTTCAGCACACCCACTGCCGAGGGCTGTCCACTCAGCTACAGCTCTTCAGGCCCCCCCACCCCCGCACTGACCCAGGATGACGTGGGCACTCTTAGGAGCCAGGGGTAAGTTTGGGCCAGAGGAAGGTATCCAGAGTCTCCTAACTGATGGGACTAGGGGACAGTCCCCCCACCCCCAGCCAGTACTGCCCATAGATCCAGCTGGGTGATGGGTATACTCCCTTATTGGGGAGAAGAATGTGCCTGAGGCCTGTTGCCTTTCAAGGCTGTAAGGAGGCCTCTGGCCATGGGTGGCAGGGGCGGGAATACCTCAGAGGCAGTGGCAGGGAGAGGCAGGGACTGCCTGAACCTGAGGAAGCCAGAGCTGTTGAAGCATCAGGACCCATCCAACAGGCAGGGAAAGGGAGGCAGGGGCAGGGGAAAGCAGCGGCCTAGAGCAGCTTTGCGGGACCCTCACCTGCTCTCTTAGAGTCAGAAGAGCCTCGAGCGGGCCCCAAGGTGGTCGAGGGCTCTGTGGGGTCAGGCAGGGGCTGTAAAGGAGACACCACATAAGCAGGGGCTCTCAGACCAAGGAACTCACCTGCCTGGCATCCCCGCCTCTCACCAAACTCACCTTGCTGATGATCTGCCCCTGAGAGCTGGGGGGTGCTGGTGACATGGGGGGCTCAGGACTGGGAGCGCCTGAAGGTCGAGGAAGTGGCTCAGAGCTGTCCGGAGCCTCAGCAATAGGACACTGGGCTCCAGCAGGCTCTAGCAGAGGCTCAGGAGAAGCAGTGGTGGGTGAACTCTCAGGTGAGGTGGGCGAGCTGGGCGTGCCCCCAGGCGGGGCCCTCAGCAAGAGTGTCACTGTGGTCACGTCCTGGGTGGCATCCTCGGGGGCTGGGGCTGGGGTCGGGGTTGGCTCTGGCACTTCTGTCTGCTGTTTCTGTTGTTCTTGCTTTGGTACCTGCAGCGGACCCACGGGATGCAACCAAGGCTTCTCTGAGTCCGAGTACCTCCCCCACCCACGGAGGACCAAGGTGACCGAGCAGGTCGTGCAAAGCAGAGGGGCTGGGCACGACTTCCTAAGGGCACACCTGCAGAAGGAAGGCTAGTCAGTGCCAAAGGTGATTTGACAATGACCAGCTCCTAATGTCAATGGTTGGTGATGACAGGAAACTAGCTGGGACTCCTATTCCTAAAGTACATCTAGAGCAGAGATCTGGCCTCAGACTGGCTAAGGCGAGTTGTGCAGGCTGGGCAGCTAGCATCCTCTGCTGGCCATCAGTGGAAACTGTATGTTTGGACATCTCTTCTATACTACCTGAAGAACAGAGATGACACTGAGCACCATTCAGCAGGGGCCTGACATGCAGGCCCTGGGGAGGTAAGGATGTGGGCTGTCCGGATGGGATGTGTCTAAGCAGGGGAGGCGCCCTGGTACTAGACTTGCATTTCTAGGAGCTCCTTCTGGCTGCTGAGCATGGGAGTGGGGTGGGGTGGGGTGGGGTGGGGTGGGGCGGGGTGGTAGGGGGAGGGGTAGTAAGTTGGAGAGGTGCCAATGTATCTGTAAGAGTGGTGATGGGAAAGGAACAGTAACTTGAGCTGTGTAGACAGGCTGGCTTTGAGAGCAAAACCTGAGTTCAAGGCATACGATTGGAGTTGCCTGAGAGTATAAGACATGAACTCGAGGGTTTCCTCCAACTCTGGCCAAGGGCCAGCTCCAGCCAAACGGCAGTGTAGCGAAGGAAGGAACACAGGCACTGCCCTGCACTACCGACATCAGGAGGCACAAGACACTGGCTCACCCTCCCTCCACACCCACACTCCTTACCTTCCCAGGGTCCAATCTCTGAGCTGCCTGCCTCCTGCTCTCCTCTCGGGAGTCGCTAGTAGGAAGTCTACTGCACAGTCTCCCAGCCAACGTGGCAGCTGCAGGGGCAAGTGTCAAGAGGTGACTGAGACGCTGTAGGCAGCAGTTTGCAGGGCAAGGGTGGGTCTAGGCCAGGGCACCTACCCTCAATCTCCTGAGCTCGAACACGTCGGATGGCAGCTCGGATCAGCTTGCGTTCCTCGTACTCACCGGCACTCCGAAGCTGTGGGCGGGCCACAGGGGATAGACTGTGGAGTCCAGGTCTTCATCTACCCTTCCCCTAGCCCTTGCCTGCCCTGAGCCTCACCAGTGTGGTCAGCTCCTCCACATCATTCATGGACTCCAGCCTCCCCGCCAGCCGTGCGAGGGCAGCCTGCTGCTCAGCTTCCCGCTGCTGAGAGCTGCAGAGACATTATGAGTGTGACTACCATTGCATGACACGGTCTGGAGGATGCGAGTTCAAGAAAAGGGTCAGAGGCCTGACCCTTCACAGAGAGACACGGAGCTGCCTTCGAAGAACCTCTGAGAAAACCATATCGATACATACACACGTGGACACAGGCGCGGATGCCGCATGCCACCCACACTCACAGCCACAGTTGGAACCCGGCCGACACCCACAAATGCCCTGTGCATTCCAATGCTCACAGGCAACAGGCACACCTGCCTCCACACAAGCTGACCCATGGCGCACCGCGCTTGCAAAGGCAGCCCCGCATTCCAATGCTCACAGGCAACAGGCACGCCTGCCTCCACACGAGCGGACCCATGGTGCACCGCACCGGGCTTGCAGAGCCAGCCCCCTCTGCCACTCACTGCAGCCAGTTCTCCTTGTTGTCCTGCCGCTCGGCGCGGAAACGCTTCGATGCCAGAGCCCCCTCTTCCCGCTCCAACTCCTGCCGCTGCAGCTCCCGGATGGCAGAGCGGATCCGCCGCCGCTCAGCCAGATCTGCTGTGACCTCCAGCTGCAATGAAGGTGGGCACTCTGTCAGGGGTCGGGGGCTGGCACCAGCTGCCCACGGTTTTGCCTGGGGCACAATGAGAGGCTTGTCTCCAGTCTCTCTGCCGCAAGTCTTCCACGTGCCTTCCTCCCACTCAAGACCTTTAGGAGAGACCCAGCTCTCGTGACGCCAAGGATCCTGAGGAGCCCACTGTGGTACACAGACCACCTTCTGTGAGTGCAGAGCTAGCAACCACCAACCCAAGACAAGTGTCAAGCAGTCGGACACTCCTTTATGCGACTGGACACCTGCTCTCCCAAGTCTTTCATTAACCTTTTATGCAGGGAGTCACAGCAGGAAGAGTGTGGTCACCCTTCTGAGCTACCAAGGGTCCCTGGAAGGGGAAAGGTGATTCAGGTAGATGAAGTCCCCTGGTGATCTAGTCCCAGAGTAGCAGGGCCCTGCTGGGAAAGATACTGGTAGGGAAACTGAGGCAGAGCGCTGTAGAGTCCTAGTTCTGACTGGCTGAGGGTTACTTTTCCTCCCTTTACTGACTTTGGACTAGTCCTAGTCATCATAGAAGAAGTTAAGACCCAGAATGAGAAGGGCTGGTTCCCCTAGAGAGATGAGGATAAGGCAGCTAGCATGAGGGTCTACCTAGAGCCCCCAGAAGTGTCCGCCAAGTACACGAGGCCCCATCAGTGTCTCAGCCCAGCAGTTCCTAAGAAATTGAAAAGCACAATCCTCTGTGGTGTGAGGGCGATCCTGGCGCCTCCTCCACACCACCCGGAACAGTGCCCCCTCAAAGGGGATTTACGGAAGAGGCCTGGCTCAGGGCTTGCCAACAGAGCGGTGGCAGAGCTAAGCCTCCAGTGTGGGTCGGGTAGGCGAACAGGAACAGGTAGAGCACAGGGTGATAAACCCGCTCCTTTCAATCCTCTTCCTAGTTGTTCTCGATTGGGGAGCGGGAGGTGCAGGCGGAGGGTGGGCAGAGATAAACAGGCTTCAGTAGGGAGGGTGAGCTGGTCCAGTTTAGCCACTGACCAGCTAGTCTTAATCTGAAGAGAGCAGGCAAAGCCTTGGGGGACAGCCCCCCACAATCCACATTCCCGAGGAGCTATGGAAGGTCAGTCTCCTGAAGCTCAGACAGAGCCCCCATCAGGTCCCAGTCTTGGCTCTACAGTCAGGGTGTATGTCTCAACCTGTCACTGCTTCCTAATTTTCCAGAAGGACAATGGCCTTTGGGACAGAGAAGAAGCTGGAAAGGGAACAGGGACTCAAGGGTGCACTGCCTCTCCTCTTGGTTCTAGTCAGCTAGGAGTAGAGGGCAAAGCAAAGACAGAACATATCGGTGTATTTATTGAGACCCAAACTGTGTCAGACCTTGCACTAAATTCCCACTTGCTCTTTCTGTTTGTTTGAGACAGGGCTTCTCTGTGCAGCGCTGGCTATTCTGGAAATTGCTCTGTAGACCATGCTGGCCTGGAAATGAGATTCGCCTGGCTCTGAATTAACGTGCATGCCTGTGTCTGTATGAGAGTATGCTTCATGTGTATCGGTGCCCGTGGAGGCCAGAAGAGGGCATCAGATCCCCTCGAGCAGGAGTGGTTGTGAGCCCCCGGATGTGGGTGCTGGGAACCAAATTTGAGTCTTCTGGAAGAGAAGCAAATGCTCTTAACTGTTGGGCCTCTCCACTCTTGATATGTTATTTCTATCTGATAAGAGGGAAACTTGTTTATGTCAAATAACTTGAGAGTTTAAATGTAGGCCTCTGACTGAAAGGCTCACCTAACTGAAGATGGCTGCAATGTTGGGTCTCTGTCATGGTGGGAATTTTGGTGTTTTGTACAGAGGACCCTCTAGCCTGGTCTAGAAATGTCAAAGCCTTAGGAGACCTTATTACAACCAAGGGAACGAAGCTCACTTCCCCAAAATATTTGGTGATTGGTGGCCTTAGGAGACATCTGGGCCACAGTTTAAAGGCCCAGAGATAGAATAACTAACCCTTTATATCATGGGTCCCCATTTCCAACCCCTGGAAAAGAAGAACAAGATAGGAACTTGGCCATTTCTACAAGCCCTGCGTACCTCAGTGTCTCGATCTGGAAACTGGGATCCTCCCTCTGAATCCCCTAAGTGGATGGGTGGCTGAGAGATGGACCTCATTCTGCTGGCCACTCCCTGGCACGGTCCTTCCTTGTGGGACTGTGGGCAAAGCTCTGGCCAGTGTCCCTGCAGTGTGTCTTGTGTTCCCCACCCTCCCAAACACCAAAGGTCAGATTACAGTGTTCCTACTGTGTCCAGAGTTCCCCACCCTCTGTCACCCTCAATGTGTGTGGAGGGGACTGTGCAAGGGAGGGAAGGAAATACAAAGAGCTGTTGTCCACCAGGGGGAAGGGGACGGTTTCCGAAACTGCCTAGTGAAATTCTCCTGGGAGGAAAGAGGGTGCTTCCTCCTCCTGCGGGAGGCTAGAGGTTGGGGGCAAGGGGGGGACTGGGGCTCCGGCGCTTTCTACTCTTGCTGCTGGGGCGTCTGGCCAAGCCAGAGTCTCTGTAATTTCCGTTTCTCCACCTGTCCAAGAAGCGATTCTCCTCAATCCCAGGATCAGAGCAACCCGCAGTGAGAGCAATGGGGGATTGCCTCGCCAGGGGGCGCTCAAGGCCCGCACTCTGCGGCCACTAGCGCGGGGCTCGCCCACGCCCCACCCACCCAGATTCCAGCCAGGCGTCGCTGCTAGGAGCCCGGCAGGAAGCCCCCAGCTACCGCCGCTTTAACGTCCCATCTGCAAAGGAAGGGAGGTTCACAGCACCTAAGCTGCTTCCCTTGGTCACACGGCCGGGAGTTAGAAGGCATGCAGACACGTGGCAAGGAGCACACGCGGCGTGCTTATCCCCGGGTACCCTTGTCCCGCACAGCCCACCACCCCTGCCTCAGGAATGTGCGGGAGAGGGGCCGGAAGCAGTTGCGGCTCCCCGAGTCAGCTGGGCACAGCTTTCCCATATAAGGCCGGGCCCCGCGGGGAGGAGCCGGGCTTGGGACGCCCCCGTTCCTGCCACGAGGCCGGAGGGTGGGACCCTCATAGCTCTGGGGCGCAGCCATGGCGGGCGCGGAGCGGTGGAACCGCAGGGCTGGGGTGTGAGCCTGGGGCTGCGGATCCGAGACGGGATTTGGTCTCGCTGTCCTTTCCTCCTAGGCCCCGGGGCTTGGAGGAAGTACCTCCATCAACCGTTGCTTCTGTTTCTTCTGTCTCACTTTTTCCAGCTCCCAAACCTTGCGTGAGTGGGGTCTGACACTGGAGAATCCCCGAGATTAAGAGTGCGTGGACACCCAGCCTGGCTTTCCCGCTGGAAAACGTTGCCGAGTCTGCGAGCCTCAAGAGGACACTGACTTCTTGAGGGGTGGTGAAGACGGCTGGTGGGCGGGGAGACCCAACCCCATCTCCAGTGGCTGCGGTGAACTCAAGATAGGGTGGTGAAGACGGCTGGTGGGCGGGGAGACCCAACCCCATCTCCAGTGGCAGCGGTGAACTCAAGATAAGGTTAAGGGGCTGGCCCCAGGACACACAGGCCAACTGCCTGGGGGAGATCAAGGCAACTAGGCCAAGTGGCCCCGGCCTCTGCCTTTAGGGGCAACGAGTGTTGGTGGTGTGGGACACTGTTGAGAAAGTAAATCTCTACTTTTTTTGGCCTGGATGATGGGGCTCTGCCCCCCTTCCCCTCCCCGTCGGCTACTGCATGGCCTGCGGGCACACTACTGGCCTGCTGTGCTGTCCACTGCCTGTCTGTACACGGGAGCAGGAAGAAGGTGAGCCTCAAGTTAGGCCCATACCTTGTTTAACCCCTATGCTGACACTAGCACCCCACCCCCACCTTAAAGGCTTAAAGAAGAAAGCAAGCGACGCATTAGACATCACAGAACCCATAAGGGCACACAGTCTGTCTCTCTCGTGGTTCTTTCAGACTCTGGGTATCCCAAGATCCCCTCTGGAGTTTGGACCCTGGTAAAGCTTTTAGCCTGGAGGGTTGGGGCATGTGATTTCACCACACAGAGCGGCACTGTCCTGGCTCTTGGAGCAGGTGTGAGCACTCTGTAAGATGGTGTGCACGGCACCCTTACTGCTGCGCTCCCCTTTACCAATCGTTGCTGTACCATTACCGTTGGGCAGGTTTCCAGGGATGGGCAGTGCCCAGGCTGCTGGGGAGAGGCAATCCCAGGCTCCCCACACCTGTAGCCCATGGGTGAGTCCCCAGAAGTTACTGTTTAAACAGGAGATGACAGTTGGGGGTGGGTAGGGGCCAGGCCTCAGCACCGAACACGGACAGGCGCATGCCACAAGGGCCTCTGGATCAGCCAAATGGAACCAGCCTGGCGCTGTTTCCATTCACCTCTCCTCCTAACCCCTCCCTCTTCTTAAGTGCTGGAGCGTACAGAAGCAGGGGCCCTATATCCCTGGGTTGGCTCTTGCCCACCCCATAGTACAGTGACAGGGCTACTTACCAGTTTTCGGAGGGCTCCCTCATCCAGCCCAGCTAAGGCCTCATCTGCCATCATGCTGGCCTCTAGTTCCTTAACTGTGTCAGCTCCTGGTGGCACTCAGGGGCTTCTGCAAGAGGCAGACATGAGTTAGATTGCTGGAGCTTGTAGACACCTCAGTCCCTTGGGTTTTATGCTGGTTTCCCTCTCCAGCCCATGAGAATTTGTTTCTGTCCTATCCTACCCTGCCATGCTGAAAATTCACTAGCCAAGAATAGGTAGGTGTTCCTGTTCCAGCCTTACCATTGGCTGCCAGGCTGCTCTGTGGTCTAAGCTGGCATCCTGACTAAGCCCCAAACAAGGAGGGCATGGCCCTGGATTGAGAAAAGGAATCAGCAAGGTCCACCCAAGCTGTTTACCACCAGGGGGTGCAAGCCATTCTTTAGCTTCCTGTCACAGCCACTCATCTTTAGGCTTGCCCAGCCTACCCTCTACCTGCCCTTTCTCCACAAGCCGGGCTTGGGCTGTGGGTTGAGCCCATGTCCGAGCCTTGCTGCTACTGTCACTCATCCCGTAGGTACAGGGAGCTACTTGTGTCTTGTCTCACAGCCAGCCTTCTGTGCATATCCATCCTTCTTTCCTCCCTGTGACACCAGCCAGTGTCCAGCTCTCCCTGTCACTTACAATTCACTTCCCAGCTGACCCACCCAACCTCCGGACTTCAGTCAAACTCAAAGATTCATCATGGGGGCAGTGAAGCTCAGACTCCAAGGGCAGGAAGTCTGATGCGATTCCTGGTTACTTCTGCCTTCTGAAGACCCTCCCCAGAATGCCACCAAGACTCCAGGATGTTTGTTTCCTGTCCAGTCACTGCCCATCAAAACGGATCCCTAAATCTGTTGTCAGTTTTCTAGCCCAACCCTCCTTCCTGGAACCTGGGAGTCCCTGGAACTAGACGATCCAAGGCCTAGCACACCTGGGTGTTTAGTTAATATGGTGACTGAAATGGCCTCAGGACCCCCACCTCCTTTGATTCATGCCGAAATCATCCCTTCTCTCTACAACACTCACTTAGTGTGAGTCACCCCATCCGGTGAATGGGTCTGGGGGAGCCCCAATGCACGCTGATTGGAGTTTGAAGAACCCGGTCTGTTCAGTTACTGCTTCGAGCTCGCCAACCATTCTGAGGGTCTTTGCCTCCTGATCTAGCTACTCTTTCTTGGGCAACTCCTCCTCCCCAGTGTCATTTAATGGTCACCAGTCTTAGATATTGTGGACATACTGTGCTCCCTCATGTAGGCAAGGGTGTTCTAGTACCACTCTGCACAGAAATCCCATGGCTTCATGCTACAGTTTGAGGTCCTGGAGACTGTTACGGCCCTGTGGGAGTGGGGTCAGACCTGGGAAAGCTTCCTGAAGGTATCAGTTCCCCACAGATTAGTGTCTCTGGGGATCGTGGAGCCTTTTCGAGGTCCGTAGGTGCCTTCACCAAGGTCTCGGAACCTTAATCCTGTGACTTGAAGCTCCCGTAATTTGGCTGGGGCTTCGGGACCCGGGAGTTCCAGAATCCCTGTCTAGATACCCTGGTTTCACCACCCCACCCTCCGGACTCATCTTGGCTCCTAGGGTCTCCCCGAGACACTCACACCCACCTCTCAGTCCGACCCTTTCTTCCGTGCGGGTTCCTGTTAGTTTGATCGTGACCCGGCAGACGCAGAGAAGACAGGCGGGCGGGCGGGAGGCACCGCAGCCCGGGATCCCAAGCCGGTTCAGCAACGTCCCCTGGACTCTGCGGCAGACGCTTGTCCCGCGGCGCCAGCCAGCTGGATGGCCCCGCCCTAACAAGCCGTCCCAGCCAATTCCCTGTTGGGTCCTGCCCCTGCTTGGGTCCTATTGGGAAAATTCAATTTTTTAGGTCCCGCCCCCACTAAACTCCAGCCCCACACTGTCCTGGAATGTTGGGTATTGTAGTCTTTGGGGCTTCTGCCGCGGTGTCCTTGACCTCCTCGGGTGGGCTTCGGCAGGACGCAGGCTCGAAGCCGAAGTCCAGGAGGGTGCCACAAGGCGGGCAAACAGCCCGGGATCATGTAAGCCCCCAGAGGTCCGGACAGCCCCTCCCCTCCCTCTTTGTTCCCGAGACCACATCCTTTCTCCGGGCTCCACCCACTCCTGGCTCCAGTACACAGGCTTGCTCCGCCGAGGCTCACAGAGCGCTTTCGCGACAGCTGGTCTTTGCCGTCCCAGGGAAAGCACTGGGTGACCAGCAGCATCTTGACCTTGTGCCGAGTCGCCAAGGACCCCCTGAGACGGAACAGGATCGACATGTCGGTAGTATGTCTTCCCCTGCACATAACAGCATGCTCTCTCAAACTCTTTAAAGTCTGCCTCTGGGAGCAGAGTAGACCTAAACAGGGACTATGAACTTCACATCCCTCAAGAAACAGCGAAATCAGAAGTCCCCAAAGAGCCAAATATTCCCAACATCAAATAAGGAGTCAGTCAGAAGACCCAAGAGCTCAGACCCAGTAGAGAAAGCCAGCCCGCACGTCCGGCCCTGGAGGCTGTGGAGCCGCCCTACCGGTCTTGGTGGAGACCAAAATGGGGTGGAGCCTGGCCAGAAAGAGTCTGGAATCCTGCTTGATAAGTAAAAACTGTAAGCCAAATAAAAACTATAAAAGCACCAATTTATTTATTGTGTGTGTCATGCACCAGATTTTAATATCCATAACAACTAAATGAGATTTGAGTTGTCCCATTATACAGATGAGAACAAAGCCTATAGGTAACGGAGTTGCAGTTCATAACACCTAGCCTTGATTCTGATCTGTCCTTCTGACCTCTATAACGTGGAATTGCGGGAGCTGCGGGGGGTCCTGTTGTCTCGAAGAGCTCCTGGTCAGATTTCTCCAAGACCACCCTGTACACACCTAAAGAGAGTCCCTGTGATATTCCCAGAGTCGTTACCTCCCACCCCTCAAGAAGTGGTCCTCTCGCCTTATATACTGGGAAATGAGACCGAGAGAAGGAAGCCGCTTGCGGGTCAGGCAGAAGAAGTGCCCAGCGGGGAGGCTCGCGTTCCGAGCCCTCTCCACCGGGCCCAGATGCCAGCTAACTCTCTAGATCCAAGGCCAGGTCAGGAGGACTGAAAGCGTTGCATCCCTGGGGACTGGCCCTTCCCTCTGGACACACCTAAGTCTGCGATCTGCTTGAGTGGGAGCTGATTGCTCCCGTGAACCGCCTGCTCGGCGGGCGCTATTGCCCTGACTGCTGTTTAGAGCTTGTGCTCCCTGGCCTAGGCCTGTCAAGCCCCGGCCCGCCTCCAGGCTGACCCACCCCGCCTCTCTTTCTTCCTTCTTGCAAGGGATGGTGCCACGCAAGGGGGTGTCTGGTGGTGGTGATGGTGATCTGGGAATCAGAGGGCGACCCAGGGAAGGTGGTGAGGAGCTTTATAACCAGAGGCAGGGAAGTGGAGTGCCGGGCAGGCATTCCTCAGATCACCAAGATAACTACTGTGTGAGATAGCCCGGCACTACAAAGAGAAAGCCGAAACCCAGGGAGGCAAAGACCGCATCCCGGTAGAACTCTGCCCAGTGCCAAAACACCTCTCCTAACCTTGTTGTTTCTAAGATGGAAGAAATCATGGAGGGCTTCTCAGAGGTGGTGATGTACTAAATGTTATTGAAGATGAGTACAAAGAAACTCATCCGATGGAAGGATGTTTTTTGGAAGAGAACATGTATGAGCAAAGGCTTGTGAGCAAGAAAAGTAGGTGAAGTGGCTGTAGGTAGAGTAGGAACTAAGGGTAAAGAGGCCTGAGCGCCAGGTGAGAAGGACGCACGCGTTCTGAGGACACCTGGGAGGCCCAAGTTTCTAACTGTTCATTTGAAGAAAAAAAAAAAAAAACCACAGGACTGACTGGCTGGCTCCCAGTCCTCCAAACTGCTATAACAGGAAGGCTCTAGATTCTTCCACATCCAGCCCCCTCCTGGCCGAGTTGGGGAGGAGTGGCTGAAACAGCCCATGGGCCAAGGGTAATATTTTGCTCCAAAGCCCAAGTCCAAAAATGATGATTTTTACCAAGCTGGCAGCACTGTGTTCCCTGACTCACGCTGGCTTCTCTCCCGCACCCCTCACCACACCTGGGGCCTAGCAAGAGGCGAGAAAAGTTATGTTTTCTGGTCTTGGCTCTGCCCCGTTCAAGGCCACAGGTCCCTCAGAGCCTCAGTTTCTTTCTCTGCCCAATGGAGGTGATTTTGGGGGAGCTCCTTAAACACCCTGCCCAGTCTGGACAATGTAAACTCTCAAGTCATTCAGGAAGATCTTAACCTTAGGCTATAAGGCTAGCTGAGGCTGAGGCCTGACCCCTGGAGTGTGAGGTGGTCTAGGAGTCTGTCAAGCAACAGAAAGAATTGGGGCGTGAGGGGCAGTGTATGAATGATGGCCCAGCAGAAGCAGGGGGCGAGAAGGGACCCAGATCCCCAAGGCTGCCGAGAGCGAAGCTTAGCTTGGTGCCAGGAGACGGAGGAAAGGCGGCTTGCAGACGGTGAGAACAGTGAGCGAAAGCAAGGAGACCAAAAGGGACCAGTCTGGCAAATAAGGCTGGATGGACCAAGGCTCCCAGAGACCGTGATGGGGCCGTCTGGGCCCTCCCGCTTCCTGGGTGGAGCTGGAGGCCCCCAAGGTCCCAGCCAGCAGGTTGAGGAGCAGCACTGATGACCCGTTCCTCAAACCAGTTTGTCAAGGTCTTCACATCCATGATGTCATCTAGCTGTTGTGTCTCTGGGCAACTGTGTTTGACAAACTTCTGTCCTTGGAGGAGAGGAGGAGCTGTGAAACACCTCCTGGGCAGAATGGACCTCAGAAGAACAGCCCCAGAGACAAAGGGGAGGGCTTCATGGGGGCCAGCCAGGACCTCTTAGGCCTATTAAGGGGTTCCTCATGCTGAGAGAAGGAGGGTTCATCGTGACACATACGATTTGGACCCTGGTCTGAGATACATGTGGGGCAGTTATATCATAAGGGCCCTTGAAGCTTGAGTCCTATAAGACGGCACTGTTGCAGAGATGAAGTGGTCCCAACGAGGCTAAGTCCTCCGACACTCAAACTTAGTCCCTCGCTCCTAATCACTAATCAGCCGCCTTTTGGGAGGCTGGCCCATGTGATACTTTGTCAGATTTTTAAAACTAATTCTCTTGCTGCTTATGAGTGCAGGAGCTGGGTCTCACCATCCCAAAGTTCTAGATGTGCACTTCATGATACAGGTAGGTAACCTGAGTCCCAGAGAGAGCAAGGAACAGACTTCAAGTCACACAGCAAGTCTAGAGTAGAACCACTATAGACCCTAGCTTCCTAACTACCTTCTTTCTGTTTTTCAGGATCTGATCCGCCCACCACACAAAATAACATCAATCCTGGCACGTATTGAGCACCTACTGTGTACTCTTTAGTTGTTTAAGCCTGGATACAGTTCTGTCAAGTAGGTGCTGGGATATATGTCCATTTTACAGAACAAAAACAACTGAAGTTTAGAGACTGGAAGATCCTTATCCAATTTGACATAGCAAGCTGATGGAGGACCGGCGTTTGAAAGCAGATGTGTGGGTTTTCTCCTTCAGCAGATCCACGAACCTTTAACGGATGGGTGAAGAGCCATACATGGGAAGGCAGACGGTTGCCTTGCAAGCTCTGGAGGCAAGTGGTTTAGACTGGGAGCTTCTGTGCAGGTCTGGGCCTTTGGGGGCTGGCAGGAAAAAAAACTGCAGAAGGGCCTCTGAACCTTCCCATAGGAGGCAGCGTGGTGGGAGGGATCGCTTAGCACCAACTCAGAGCCAAGTGTAGACGTGGCTGCTGGACCAGCTGCAGGCAGGGTGGAGCCCAAACCCACATCCAGCCTCCCAACCATGCTCCTGTGTTCCCAGCCATTCGTTTGCCAGCCCAGGCCCTGCCTGCTCCTCTCACTCTCCATCTGGATTTAAGATGAAGACTTTGAGCCTAATAATAGCCCAATGGCAGACGAGGCAATGCCGGAGCTATAGCCAGTGGGAGGCTGGGGCCCCATCATCTCATGCTGGCCTTGATAGACTTCGGAACCTTAAAAATATAGAAAGTGCTTATGGGAAAATCAAATTTCAGCCCATAGTAACTCCGCTGATTCCTCATGACCACTCAGTGGGATAAGGCTATTGTGAGTCCTCATGACCACTCAGTGGGATAAGGCTATTGTGAGTCCTTTTGATGGACTGAGTGACTGGGAGCCACAGTTAAGCAACTTGCTCCTGATGACAACTAAATGTGGCAGCCAGAAGTTGCTGTGTCCCTCTGAGTCCTGTGCTAAGCAGAAGCAAGGGTATTTATTGCCCACAGCCATGCTAAGCAATTTCCAATCAAAATCCCACAGCATTAGAGATAGGCTCTAAGTTGTTAATACATGTAATTAATAAGGATCAGAAAAAAGAGTTACTTGCCCAAGGGGACACAGCTATGGTTCTGAGAGTTGGGACCCAAACCCAGGATGATTCTGACATCAATACCTTACCTTCTGGGATATAAGACAAGCCTCATGCTGTGTGACCCTGACAAATGCCTTTAGTCTCCCTGTGGAATAGTGGCTGCTGATAGTACTGTTCATTTTACCTTCTGTTTTACAATTCTTGTTCTGGTTCTTTTCATCCATTGGAAGAGCTCCAAAGGCCTGAGTTCATGGTCACTGACCAGGCCATCCACTCTCCAGCTAGGTAAGTCTGGCACAAGACGACAAGGCTGCGGGTTCTATGAAGCAGGCGCAGGAAGGGAGGCGGTTACATTCACACTCCATCAGTGCCCTCTTGGTCCAGTCTTGTTCATGTGATATGGGATTTGCAACACTCTCATGCAGCCCTCAATCTGACCTAGGAACCTAGGGGCCAGTACTTCATTTTTAAATTTTTTCTATTTTTTTATGTATTGGTGTTTAGCCTGCATGTATGTCTGTGCACTATGCGTGCGTGCAGTGCCCCAGGAGGCCAGAAGAGGGCAACAGATCCCCTGGAGCTGGAGTTACAGGTGGTTGTGAGCAGCCATTTGGGTGCTGGGAATAGAACCCAGGTCCTCCACAAGAACAAGTGCTCCAAACCTCTGAGCTTTTTTTCTAGCCCTAGAGGCAGTATTTTAAACAGCATTGGGATCAAGTCCTTCTCTGTGAATCAGTCAGCCATCCACATGGCTCGTGCATTGGCATCTCCCAGCTTTCATAGTTTATTGGTTTCTCTGTGTAGCTCTTCAACTTGTCCATGTATGCCTAGGATATCCTGGTGCATTCATGGCACACCAAGCTGCCAGCCAGTTATTTGTTGTTGTTGTTGTTGGTTTTTTTTTTTTTTTTTTTTTTTTTGGTTTTCCGAGACAGGGTTTCTCTGTGGCTTTGGAGGCTGTCCTGGAACTAGCTCTTGTAGACCAGGCTGGCCTCGAACTCACAGAGATCCACTTGCCTCTGCCTCCCGAGTGCTGGGATTAAAGGCGTGCGCCACCAACGCCCGGCTGCCAGCCAGTTATGAAACAGGTAGATTCAGGACTCAGAACCACGGCTGGGTGGCAGAACACACAGCCATGGAGATGGCTGTAGTGATGACCCCGTGTTTCCTGCCGATTTTATTTGTTTGTTTAGGTTTTTGAACAGGGTTTCTCTGTGTAGCTGGCTGTCCTGGAACTCTGTCTGTAGACCAGGCTGGCCTTGAATTCAGAAATGGAGGACAGGAGGGCAGGCTCCGCAGTGAGAGTCTGCAAGTGCCTGTATTGAGGGAGAGGTCTTTGAAGGAGAGGCCTTTGCAGTAAATACATATCTCATTAGGCAGAATAGTTAGTCCTCCTTGTCCTTTCTGTTTTCTTATAATATCTACAGGTGTATGGAGAGAGGCTGGTCTTTAGGTTGTAAAGCAGGATTTTCTCCTTACCAGGTCTCCAACCTTGTCTGGGCAATGGAAGCGCCAGCTGTCTGCATCAGATGGATTTTTCAACCACCGACCCAAGCCATTTGGAAGCTGGTTGCCACACTGTCTCAGAGGAAGCTGACATACTGAGCGTCATACTCTGAAAGGAGCTCAGGGAAGTGAGCCTTCGTCACTTTCCTTCCTGCCTGGTGCCCTCTATCTCTAAGTCAAGACTAGGATCCTACTCATACTGGCTAGTTTTTATGTCAACTTGATGCAAGCTAAAGTCATCTGACAGCAGGGAACCTCAACTGAGAAAATTACTTCATAAGATCATGCTGAAGGCAAATCTGTAGGGCATTTTCTTAATTAGTGATTTATTGGGGAGGGCCCAGCCCATTGTGGGTGGTGTCATCCCTGGGATGCTGGTCCTGGGTTCTAGGGGTCTTTCATAAGAAAGCAGGGCGAGTAAGCCAGGGGAGCAAGCCAGTAAGTAAGCTCCCCTCCATGGCCTCTGCATCAGCTCCTGCCTCTGGGCTCCTGCCGTTTGAATTCCTGTCCTGACTTCCTTCAGTGATGAACTATGATGTGGAAGTGTAATCCAAATACTTTCCTCCCCCAACTTGCTTTTGGGCTGGTGTTTCCTCACAGCAATAAATACTAATAAGACATTACCTCTTTTTTCTCTGAGTTCAAAGGGTGAGAGAGAAGTGGGTAGGAGCGATGAGGGCAGGGGTTGGACTGAACAGCCCCTGCAGGTAGGGCTGCCTACAAAGCATGGTGATCTTAGTTCAGAAAGCTAAAAATCTGGGTCCACAAGATGGCTCAACAGGCTTGCTGCCAAGTCTAATGACCTGAGTTCTGACTTCCAGAATCCCTGTGGTGGAAGAAGAGAACTTCTTCCCAGATTGTGCTCTGACTCCTCCCTACACACCATTCACAAACACATTAGCTGAATAAATGAGTTAAATAAAGATAGTAAGAATTCCAAGATGGAAGAACAGAGAGATAACTTGTGTTGGGTCTGTGATCTGCACAGCCTTGAAGCCAGTCCTGTCTGGACAGAGATTAGAAAAAAAGAGTTTTTAGGCCAGGTGGTGGTGGTGCATTCCTTTAATCCCAGCACTCAGGAGGCAGAGGCAGGTGGATCTTTGTGAGTTAGAGGCCAGACTGATCTACAGAGTGAGTTTCAGGACAGCCAGGGCTACAGAGAAACCCTGTCTTGAAAAACAAATGAAATAAGTAAATAAAAACACAGATAAATAAATAAATAAATAAATATTCATGCCTTTAATCCCAGCACTTGGGAGGCAGAGGCAGGTGGATTTCTGTGAGTTAGAGGCCAGCTTGGTCTACAAAGTTAGACAGAGAAACCCTGTCTCGGGGGAAGGGAGGGGAGAAAGAAAGGGTTTGCTTGTAGGCTGCTGGGAGCCATGAAATGTTTTTGAGCTAGGTCTGATTAGATCTGATTTGCATAAGCCTTAATTGTCAGCACTAAACCACATGGAATGATGTGAGTCTCTCTGCACAGGTGGCCTGCTTCATTTTTTCCCTTTTTGATTTCTTTACTGTTCAAGCTGCCTTCAGCAGCTCCTGCTCTGTAGCAGACTCAACCTAAACTCTCTGACTAGACCCTCAAGGTTCTTCAAAATCTTCCTTCACTGGATGTAAATGGATGTCAACACAGGCTGAAGCCCAGAGAGATAATGAGCTAACTGAAGATCATCTGACTGTACAGAAATGCACACTGCCTGTGGAATTCCTCTCCGCTGAGGTCGGCCTACCCAGCCCCAGAGGAAGACGCATTTTCACTGTGCACAGGGTGTCTCCCATCCTAGCTTTGAGTCAATATATGCTTGTGGTGGTATGTTCCTCCTGGGGCGCATATCAGCCAGGGCAAGGTGTGTCATTATAGGCCTTGGCGGGTACCAAGCATTCACGTGGTATACATGCATGCAGGCAAACACTCACACATAGAAAGTAAATAAAAACAAAAATAAAGGTCTTTCCATAGCATCTGCCTGAAGATCCTGAAAATTAATGTGTGCACCCTCAGTTCCAACAACAGCGGTTATTACCAGAGCAGATTTCATTTGTTCCCTCAGGCTTGGGTCTCCATGAAGCTGGTGGTAAAGTGGCCTTTCTCAAAACAGGTCTGGAACAGGGCCTGCCATCAAAGAAGTGGAACAACTCTTCATCTGTGGAGCAAATGAGATGCTTGGATTCTCAAAGGCCTTTCCCTGGAAGCTGTTGCTGCCACTGGAGAGGTGGGTGGGAGCTGCGACTGGTCAGCTCATTTGCAATTAGAGAGTAATCCATCACTAGCTGACTGATGCAAACAGGGGTAGGGAAGGGATCAAGGGCCCCCGAAATGGAGTGTCTTCATTACTATTCTATTGCTGTGAAGAGACATCATGACCAAGGCAGCTCTTATAAAATAAAGCATTTAATTGGGGACTGGCTTACAGTTTCAGAGGGTTAGTCCATTATCATCATGGTGGGGAGCATGGCAAACATGGTACTGGAGCAATAGTTGGGAGCTACATCCTGATCTGAAGACAGACTGACAGACAGACAAACACATACCCCGAGACAGAGACAAAGAGATAGAGACAGAGACAGACAGACAGAGAGAGAGAGAGAGAAAGAGGGGACTGGACCTGGTGTGGGCTTTAGAAACCTCAAAGTCCAGTACAGTGACACACTTCTTCCAACAAGGCCACACCCCCTAATCCTTCTTTTTTTTTTTTTTTTTTTTTTGGTTTTTCGAGACAGGGTTTCTCTGTGGCTTTGGGACTTTGGAGGCTGTCCTGGAACTAGCTCTTGTAGACCAGGCTGGCCTCGAACTCACAGAGATCCGCCTGCCTCTGCCTCCCTAGTGCTGGGATTAAAGGCGTGCACCACCAACGCCCGGCTCCCCCTAATCCTTCTAATCCTTCTCAAATAGTTCCACTCCCTGATGGCTAAGCATTCAAATACATGAGTCTATGGGACAATTCTTATTCAAGCCACAGGGGGCCTCTCAAAATTTCCAAGGAAACTACTAAGAGAAGGCCATGAGTAATCCCCAGGATAACTTTTGGGAAGCCCTTCTGTGTTACTGAAGGAGACTTAAACGTCCAGAAGCCCCCTAAAAGGGTTTTGGTTCCTTTAAGGAGTGTGCCTAAGAAGGCTGCAGAGGGTGGGTGGAAGGAACTGGACTGGAGTGTTGTGGGGGGGGGTCATACTATTGTACTCTCCAGGACACTATACTTTGGGGTCTTAAGGAAGGTTTTGAATTGGAGGTACAATTCTGTGGCAGAGTAGTTGCCTAGTTACCATGGGCAAGGCCATAGGCAGAACCTATCTTCCACTTCAGTGCCAAGTATAACAAACAAACAAAAAACCACTTTTTGTGCTGTTTTGTTTTTGTGAGACTGGGTTTCACTATGTAACTCTGGTTTTCCTGAATTCATTTTGTAGACCAGGCTGGCCTTGAGCCTGCCTTTCTCTGCCTCTCAAGTGCTGGCATCAAAGGCTTCGGCACCACCCCCAGCTCACTTTTGTTTATAAATACCAGAAACTTCCCTGTACTACCCTGGACAGAAGCGGGTCTTCATTGGAAGGCCACCATCAGAAGCGGCACCCAAACTGCAGGAATTCCAGTTGGGCGTGGTGGCACATGCCTGCCACACCAGCACTAAAAGTTCTCTGGGATTTGAGAATCACCTGGGCAAAGAGGAGCTAGGAGACAGACGGATCCCTGACAGGCAGACAGAGGAATGGGGGCCACAGATAGTTAACAACAATAGGGAGTCCCTGGTTCTTCCTGGTCTTCCTGACTTGAGACAATGGCCTGGCAGGTTTTTCTCTGGCTACCAACCCCCCCCCCCCTTCCTGCTGGCCCTGCCAGGGTGACTAGGTAGACTTCGACTGGTCCTGAACATGTCCTGAGGTTGTCAACTCCCCTTTCTTTAAGTTGAACAATCCAAAATTAAGGGAAGGGACTCTTTCCCAGGCCACCAAAAGCCACTTAAAACCCCTACACCTCCAGGGAGAGCATGACTTTTGAATTCTGAGTTCCTTCTTTGCTCACAGGAAGTCTCTGTGTGTCTTGTTCTCTGCGTGTACAGACACACTTCATAAAGCTTGTTACCTGTCACTGCCTGCTGTGTCTGAGAATTTTCCTGTCTCTAATTCTTTAACTGAAGAAGAAAATAAACCCCATCAAGTTTCCTACACGGTCACAGCTACAGCAGGCCTGTCTCAAAACAACACAAGCACCAACCTAAACCCAAACAAACAAAAATGATTATTGGGCTGGAGAGACAGCTTAATGGTTAGAAGCGTTTGCTGCAACGGACCTGGGTTGGGTTCCCAGCATCCACATGGCAGCTCACAACCGCTATAACTTCAGTTCCAGGGAACTTGATGCCCTCTTTTGGCTCCGTGTGTATCTGCAAGCATGTGGTACACACACACACACACACACACACACACACACACACACACACACACACACACAGAATTAAGTAAATAAAATATAAAAATGGTAATAATTTCAAAATAAAAAGGGGGTCAAGCTTCTTAGCTGCACTGATCTTCCAGAGGACCCAAGTTTGGTTCCCAGCTGTAAGTCACATGTAACTCCTGACCCAGTTGGGATCTGATGTCTCTGACTCCACAGACTTGTACCCACCTGCACACATCCACACACTGACACACAATTAAAAATAAAGCAAGTCAGCCAGGCGGTGGCACACACCTCTTTAATCCCAGCACTCGGGAGGCAGAGGCAGGTGGATCTCTGTGAGTTCGAGGCCAGCCTGGTCTACAAAGTGAGTTCCAGGACAGCCTCCAAAGCCACAGAGAAACCCTGTCTCGAAAAACCAAAAAAAAAAAAAAAAAAAAAAAAAGTTCTCTGGTTTGGCTCTGGTTTCCTGGTTTCCAGTCCTGCTTCTCATCAGCCAGTTACTCAGTACTGGAAGTAGATCCTTGCTGGGATGTGAGCTCTCAGCGTGCTAGGTTTGCATGGGGCAGGCTGTTCAAGAGGACGCTGAGACAGATTACTGGGGACTATGGCATCAAAGAATTATCAATGCCATGGAAGACAGAGGGATAACAGTGTGGCAGAGACTCAGCACCAGAGACAGAAAGTAAGAACCAGTCTATGTATCAGGGGAGGGAGTCTTACTTCATTTTTCATTTTCGTGTATGGGAAAGGTTTCCAGAAAAAGCCTGCAGCTGGGTTCTCTAACTCTTGGGCAGGAGGCAGGGAAGTAATCGGAACACCCCTTTGATGCAAACTCATTTCCTAAGTGATATGTGTGGTGGCACTTAGCTCTGGGCTCACAAACAATGACATAGTATTCTAACATTACATCTTTCTTTTTGACAGTCTAACTATGCAGTCCTGGCTGTCCTGGATCTCACTCTGTAGACCAGGCTGGCATCTAACTCACAGGTATCCAAAGATATCCAAAGATACAAGGCCTTCTAAGTCAAGATCCACACAGTATTTACCCTTCTTTGCATTCCAGTTGTCCCTAGTTAGTAACTACCCAAAAATATTAAATGGAAAACACCACAAGCAAACACTTTCTGTTTGTACATCATTCTGGGTAGCTAATTGAAAGACCTCGGCATCAAAGTGCTGGGCACTGAACCGAACCCTCTGCCCAAGAACGGGGGCCAGACCACTGGCTGCAAATGCAAGAGGTGATTTATTGAGTACACAGGCACCTGTGGATGCTACTGCAACTCGGGTGCAGAGCATACCGGGCTTGCAGGGAGTACAATATTTATAGAGTTTTAATGGTTACATAAGTAACAGGCATTTCATTGGCTCATCTTGGGGGCAGGGGTAGTTCCCACGGACTAAGTTTCCTGGTATTACTTCATGAAAGACCCCGGCACGCTTCAGCAATTATTATCCGGGTCCCATGACTACTATGGTGATCATAGACACAACTGGGGGCAAGGGTAGTTGCCAAGGACTAGGTGTCCTGGTATTGCCACATAAAAGACCCTGGCACGCTTCAGCAATTATTATCCCGGTCCTATGACTGCTCTGGTGACCACAGATCCTGTTTGACATCCTGCCAGCTGGGTGAGGCACCTGGTCTGGGTTTCTTTCATTAGGCAACGGCCTGGCCTTGCTTTTCTTTTCCTAGGGGGTCCTGGGTAGGGGTCTTTCATAATGAGATCTCTGGTCATCCTGTCCTGAGTGTAAGCCAGCACGTCCACGCTGTATGGGAACTTTCCCATTAGTCATCCTGTAGATTATGCTACCTGATCACCTGTCATAGTGTCACAGTACTTTAATTTAAAAAATTGTGTGTGCCTGCGTGCACACTCTCGTTAGTTCATGCAAGTTCATGTGTGTGTGGAGGCTAGAGATCAACTTCAGGAGTGGCTCCTCAGGAGCCGCCCACACTGTCGTTTTCTGAGGCAGAGTCTCTCACTACAACCTGGGGCCTGGTGGTTTGCCTATGCTGCCTGGCCAGGGAGCACCCGGGGTTTCCCAGTCTCTGTCTCCCCAGCACTGAAATTAAAAACTCAAGCCACCAGCTTTTTATGTGGGTGCTGGGGATTAAATTCAGGTCCTTGTGCTTTTGAGCTAATCTATTTACAGACAGTGACCTCCCTAGTCCTGTTACAATTCTATTCAAGTAACTCTTTTTTTCCATATAGGGTCTCACTATGTAGCCCTGGCTGGGCCTGGAACTAATTACATGGACCAAGATGATCTCAAACTTACAGAGACCTGTCTGCCTCTGTCTCTTGAGTGCTGGGATCAAAGGTGTGTGTCACCATGCCTGGCTTTCAAGTAATTCTTATTTTTCTTGATAATGGCCCCCAAAAACAAAAGCGGAAATGCTGGCAATTTTACTGCAGCCTATTGCCACAGATGTCCTTTTTTATATTATTGTTGTTTTTACTCTTTTATTGTGCATAATTTACTGCAGCATACATAAGAAAATCATAGAAAGTACAGAGTTAGAAACATGGTTTATAATGATTGTGAAAAGTATTCACCACAGATAAGGAAGGACAATTGTATATTGACAAGATTCTTCAAGCATTCATGCGCATCTTATAGTTTATAGTTTGGGATTAAGAAACAGGCAAAAATTGATCTTTTTCCTTCTCTCTCTTTTTTTTTTTTGCTCTTAAATTTTATTTTATTTTGGGGGGAGGCTGCAAGGCAGAGGGTGTACCCAAAGCGGGGGAGAAATGAACGGGATGGAGACGCATGGTGTGACAGACACACGGAGTAAATGAAAAGAAGAAATATGCAGAGGTGATGGGGTGGGAGGCTTCTCTACCACTACTTTTCTCTCAGGGACATGCGCACGCGCACATGCACCTGCGTGCATCCACCCACCCACACACACACACACACACTCTGTATACAACCCAAATTCTTCTCAAATTCACTAAGGAGACTAGCTTGGGCTCAAGTTACAGATATTCCTACTTCTGCTTCCCCAGTGCTGGAATCAAGAGTTCCAGGCTAGCCTTGGGTACACAGGGAGTTTGAGGCCATTGGTTCTTAAGCCTTCTGGGAGGACTGTGGCTTTAGATTCCAGCAGTTTTTTAGGGCCCACCTGGAGAAGGTAATAAAAGTCAGCCTTGGGCTGTTGTCATCCGTTATTGCTCAGGTGCTAGCTGTTCAGAAACCAGCCTACAGCTGTCTTTCCTCCCCTAGAGATGGGTCTAGGAAACCCTGCCATCTGACTTGCTGACGGGGATATTGAGCCTGACTGGAGGGAGAGCTTCCTGTGTGTTGCTGAGTGGACTCCCTCAGTTGATGTCAGAGACCAGTTGATGCTTCCTGAGCTTTGAGTAAACAGGTCCCAGAACTCAGCCCTGTGGCCCCAGGATAGGAGTAGCTGACATTTCTTGGCCCTGTAGGAGTTCCAAAGTACCTTCATCTTTATCATGTGGGTCGTCATGATCTTGGACAAAAAACCAAGAATAGGCAGTGGCTATGGTGGCTGGCACCAGCTCTAAAACTCAAGGCTGGAGGACTTCAGGCTGAGTTTAGTGAGGTCGCTACGTGTGCCTCCAATGCTTGTTTTTACATTTATTTTATAATTTTTAAAATAGAAGCAGGGACAGAGACAGAGAGACAAGGGATCATGCAGGCCATCTGAGGAGGTCAGAATATAACTTTCAGGAGTCACTTCCTCCTACCTGGTTCTGGGGCTCAATACAGGTCGTGGGGCTTGCTGAGCAAGAACTTTTACATTCTATACTGTCTCACCTGACTTTTCTTGGCCTTTAAAAGTTGTCTCTCAGGGTGTGGTGGGGCACACTGTAGTCCTAGCACTTGGGAGGTGGTGGCAGGAGGATCAGGATCGAGGAAAACCCTCAGCTGCAGAGTGAGTTCATGACCAGCTTGGACCATATGAGATGCTGTTAAAAAAAAATCACGTCTCAAAAAGTTCAAAGTCAAGTCAGTTTAGGTGACTGGTTGAAATTTAGTACACCCTCTTGTGTTGTAATTAAGTACACATATATCAGCTGTCTATATCTCTCTGTCTCCCTCTAAAACGGAGTTTCAATAAGACAAGGCTGGCCTCGAACTCTCGATAATCTTAGCTTCAGAATCAGGCCTGTGTCTACCACCTACGGCTACCATAGCAGCTCTTGTAGTAAGACAAACATATCTTGACTACTCTGTGGAGGGTAGCAGTTTCCTTTTTCAGTGCTGAAACACTGTTAAGAGGAAGGCAATGTCTACTGCTCTCACCGCCACCAGAGGAGGAAAGGCCTCCTGTCCACCACCCACAGGTTCCAGGTGTCATTCAGCACCTTAAGGCATACTGAGTAATTGCTGACAAGGCTCCAGCAGGAACTAGTCTCAACAGGACTCTCCTTGTGTCTCCCAAACTTATGGAATGACATCACAGGGAAGGCTTGGCCAGTAGGAGGAGGAAATCATGTTGGTGAGGACAGACAGAAGCTTGGGGGCATGAGCAAAGGCAAGATGCAAACAGACCACAGATCCGTACAGGCCGGAGCTGGGCAAGGCCAGGGCTAGGGCTGTAGAGCTAATAATGGTAACCCGGTCAGTTTTATAAGCATAGCCCCCACCCCCTTAGCATCGGCAACACTGGGTGGTAAGGTTGTGCATTCTTTACATTTCTCTTGCTGTGAAGAAGACACCATGGCCAAGGCTGTTTATGTATAAGGAGTGTATTTGGGCTTAGGATTCCAGAAGGTTAGAGTCCATGGTGGAGAAGCAGGAAACACAGGGCTCACATCAGGAACCATGCAGAGTGAACTGGGAGTGCTGAGAGGCTTCCTCCAGAGATGCTACACTGTTGTTGTTTAGTGGAGGCAGGAAGGCAAGCCACACCATGCAACAAAATCACGTGGGAGGTTTACTGGGGGGAGGGGAAGAGAGAGGGTGCGGAAGAAGGGGCCCCTGAGGCGAGAACAGCAGGACAGACAGAGAGACAGAGACACAGAGAGAGACAGAGGGAAGGGGAGGGGAGGGGAGAGATGGGAGGGGCTTGACTTTTTTTTTTTTTTTCGAGACAGGGTTTCTCTGTATTGCTTTGGAGGCTGTCCTGGAACTCACTTTGTAGACCAGGATGGCCTCGAACTACAGAGATCCACCTGCCTCTGCCTCCTGAGTGCTGGGATTAAAGGCGTGTGCCACCCACACCCAGCCGGGACTTGCCTTTTATAAGGGGTTATATAACACAGGGAGAGTTCTACATAGCAGCTGAAGCGGATGATGAATTCTGTCAGGACCCTGAGGGCTGGCCATTGTAAATGCCTGAGTACTAACCAGTGCATGCACACAGGGAATGCTCTTAGTGGGTGCAGTTGAGGACCCTGGGGGTGGGGGGGCAGGCCAATGAAATGCTTGAATGCTCACTACAGCTCCTAGACCTTTCCAAAAGTGCCACCAACTGGGAACCAGTGTTCAAATGCCAGAGTCTATAGGGGGATGTCTTAGTTAGGGTTACCATTGCTGTGTTGAAACACTATGACCAAAGCAACTTGGGAGGAAAGGGTTTATTTGGCTTATGCCTCCATCACTGTTAATCATCAAAGGAAGTCAGGACAGGAACTCAAACAGGCAGGGACCTGGAGGCAGGAGCTGATGCAGAGGCCATGGAGGGGTGCTGCTTAGTGGCTTGTTCCCCCGTCTGCTCTCTTATAGAACCCAGGATCACCAGCCCAGGGGTGGCCCCACCCAGAACGGGCTGATCCCTCCCCCACCAACCACTAACTTGAAAATGCACTACCCTCTTGTCTACAGCCTGATCATGGAGGCATTTTCTCAACTAAGGATCCCGCCTTTCAGACGACTCTAGCTTGTGTCAAGATGACATAAAATTAGCCAGCACAGGGAATATTCTCATTCCCACTTGGCGATTAGGACGATAAAGCTCACTGAGATCTCGGAGCTACACAAAATCAACCATGAGTCTTAATTCAATGCTCACCCCACAGGGCTCGACACACGGTGAACAAGCTGGTGACACTGAGGGGAAAAAGATGAAGGTATGCTGTTTGGTAACACGTTTTAAAAGCTGTTCATGATGAGAAATTTACATCTGTGCCAGGTGTTTATAATCTCCCCACCCTCACCCCAAGACACTAATTACAAGTGGTCATTAGCAAAAGAGAAACCCAGTTGAACCACGTGATCAATGTTCATATGATCAGTAATAAATCTTACACAGAGAGCAGCTCTTGATCTAATGCACTAAGAAGGGCAGGCCGTCGCTTCTCTGATATTCTTCTCAGATGTGCAAAGCTTCAGTCTACTAAACACAAGGGAAAAACCTCAGTCACTTAAAAAGAGCCATGAGAGGCAAGGTCATCACAGAAAGAGAGGGGCCATCTCAGACTGGAGCAAGGGAGACATCAGCAAGTGCAGGGTGGAATTCTGGATGCAATCTGAATAAAAATGGAAAGACCGCAAAAATGACTGTGGCCCACCACCATGGCTCATGCTTGTGATCCTGGCAGGCTGAGGCAGGAGGATCACCATGAGTCTGAGGCCAGCCTGGGGTATAGAGCAAGACCTTGTCTCAAGTATAAATAAATGGGGCAGATGAGATAGTTCAGTAGGTGAAGGGTCTTGAAAACCTGACCACTTGAGTCTGGTTCCTGGAACTTACATGTTGGAAGGAGAAAACAGGAGAGAGCGGAACCCCAGGAGGCTAGAACAGGGCATTGGATCCCCTGGAGCTGGGGCTGCAGGCTGTCAGAACAACCGGATATGAGTGCTAAGAACTCTGGTCTTCTGAAGAGCAGTAGGTGCTCTTAGCCACCGAGCTGTTTCTTCAGCTCCATGAAAAAGGGTTTTATGTAGCATAGGCTAGCCCAGAACTAATGATCCTCTTGCCTCTTTACCCCACTAAGACAGCAATTTCAAGTATGCTTCATCACGCCCAACCAAAATAAAATTTTTGTTTTGTGGAATTTGTCGGTGGTGGTATTCTTGTTTTTGAGTCTTACTCTAGAACTCAGGCTGGCCTGGGGCAGATTATTTAGCCCTGTCTGACCTCAAACTCATGGCAATCCTCCTGCCTTAACATCCAGAGTGCTATGATTAATTATGAACTACCATGTCCACCCTTTTTAAAATATATAAAGTTTATTTCAGTTTAAAAAAAAACACTTTACAGATTTTGATGAATTAAGACACTAATATATAGATCTTCAGCCAACACATTCCCACCTATTGGGGCTGGTCTCTCAACTGACATTTAAAACCGCTGATCTTAGCTTCAAGGCCCAGTTCAAAGGCTATCACTTCCAAAAAGCTGCCCTGATCTCCACAGACTTGCTGCTTCCTCCCTGAACACCCATGACACTTCTGCAAGTCTATTCCGGCATATATCATCTCCATAGTGGACATCAGAGTAATGTCCACCTGGCCCTGGCTTCTCTCCACTTCTTCTCTCTTCCGACCCTTAGCCACGAGGGGGTTCTTTTTGAAATACTTTTATCATATTTGTCTATTTATTTACTCGTGTGTGTGTGTGTGTGTGTGTGTGTGTGTGCACATTGTGTACAGTTTGATGGAGTCAAATTGCACCATGTGGATCCCCAGGATTGAACACATGTCATCAGCTTCACATCGGGCACCTTTTCTCCAGAAGACGACCTCACACAGGCCCACTGTCTTGTGACTAATAAGCCTCGTAGTTGGTTGGTTCAAATGTAGATGTGTGATCACATACCTTTCAAATTTCTTTTCTCTCTCATGCTGGAACTGAAAATTCCTTAGTTGGTGGGGTCTCTAATTGCTGAAGCCATGATATACGAAATATAGAGATGTTGGGCACCAGGGTCCCCACTAAAGGAGAAAGAAACCTGTTCTGTGGGTAGAGTAATATGACCACTAATGAGAGGGATGCTAAGAGAATTTGAGAGAGTGGGGAAATCCTGATTCCATTTTTCCCTCGGTGCTGGGAGTTGAACCTAGACCCTCACTTATGCTAGGCAAACACAGTATTCTCGAACTACATACAGCCTCGCCCTTCCATTTTTTAAATTCTTCAATTTATTTTTTATGAGTTATTACCATCATTGCTGTTTTTTGGAACAGGGTCTCCTGCACCCCTGGCTGACCTTGAACTTGGGTTCCTCCTGCCTCTATCTCCCAGGCATTGGGATTACTGGAGTGGGCCACCACGCCTGGCTGTTTCACTTATTCTTGTATCTCTGTCAGATATCCCTGTGGCTGCAACACTGCTGCCAGACTCCAAAAAATACTCCACTAAAACTTCCTTCCAATAGCGCTTTCATTTTAAAAGTTAAGGTAGCCAGAACATGTTTTTTTTTTTTTTTTTTGGTTTCTCTATATTGTTTTCGAGGCTGTCGGTCCGGCCTGGCCTCAAACTCACAGAGATCCGCCTGCCTCTGCCTCCCGAGTGCTGGGATTAAAGGCGTGCGCCATCACCGCCCGGCCCAGAACATGTCTTTGTGACTCTGTCTCCCTCATGGGAGGACTGAGAGATGCCCCTCCTAGATCATGCTCTCCCTGGCCCTGCATATTGAGAAAACTGAGACAAAACGGTGAATTACTTACACAGGTAGTTTTTCTAGTTATAGCTGAGATTGATGTCTGCTGTTGTGTTTTATGAGACGGTGGTAACAGTAAAAAGTAATCACTTTTCCTCCTTCCCTTGGTTGTCTGTCCCATTTGAGGAGGGAACTTTCTAGGAGGTACTGCCAGGCGAAAGCTCCTCTAGGGCACAGGAGATGAGCAAGATGAGCTAATGGGCTTAGAGCTGTTCTGGCCTTCTGACTGTCATGCGGAGGAGCTCTGGTTCGGAATGGTTCCAGCTTGTTCATTCACCCAAACCTTGTATGAGTTTTCAAAGCAGACCTAATTTACTTATTTGAAAAATGTCCAGAAGAAAAAAGCCCTCCTTGCCTGCCCCCTCACCATCTCCATTTCTTCTCTTTCCCATTGCTTGGGACAGACGCTAAGGGCCTGTGCGTGCGAGCCGTGGGCAAGCGCTCTGCCCCGGAGCCGCACATCCCAGCTTCTGACCTCTCAAGTAGATTGCAGATTAACATCTTCCTCTATCTCGGGTATATGTGTAGGGGTGAGAGGAGAGGTGAGGCCTCCCTTCTCAGGAGTGTCAGAGACCAGTTCCTGCGGAGGGGAAAGGGCACGGGAATGTGAGCCAGATGGCCCCGTGGTCTGCCTCTGGTTTCTTCCTGGTTGACTGCTGGCTTCTCTAGCACTCCCCTCATTTCTCCAAGCAACGGTTTCCCTATCTGAAAAACAATGATGACCATCTAGCCTACCTTTTCCTGCGTGTGTGTTAGTGTGCGTGTGCATGTGCGCACATGTGGGTGTGTGCTGCTACACTGAACTTTTATGCTGGCGCCTGGGATCTGAATTCATGAAGTCTTCATGTTCACATATCAAGGGCTTTACCCACTGAGCCAACTCCCCAGTCCCATTTGCATTTACTTATTTGTTTGTTTGTCTCTGAGATCTGGGAGTACAGGCATGCGCCACCAAGCACTGGAGTTATTTGTTTGTGAGTCAGGATGTCAGTGGAAGCCCAAGCTGTTGTGGAGCCCCAGATCCTTCTGCTTCAACTTCCTGAGTGCTACAGTCTTGCACTGACACATCCTGCAGGCCTATACTTGGCTCAAGGATATCCCAAAGAGCTGTAAAGGCACTGGCAACAGTGTGAAAGCAGGAAGTTTGCAGAACCAGTGCCAAGTATTACTCACAAGGCCTGTCTGGGATGTTTGAGGGGCAGTATGAGTCTTTTTTTTTTTTTTTTTTTTGAGACAGGGTTCTCTATATTGTTTTGGAGACAGTACTGGAACTCGCTCTGTAGACCAGGCTGGCCTCGAACTCACAGAGATCTGCCTGCCTCTGCCTCCCGAGTGCTGGGATTAAAGGTGTGCGCCACCAACACCCGGCAAAGTATGAGTCTTTTTCTGTCCCATCAGCCAGCTCCTAAACAATGACATGGAGACTTATTATTAATTATGAAAGCACAGCCTTAGTTTAGGCTTGTCCCACTAGCTCTTATAACTTAAATTAACTCATTTATTTTAATATATATTTTGTCTCCTAGCTCATTACCTGATCTTTCTGCTCCTTCCTCCTGGCTGGCAACTCTGCCTCCTTCTTCCCAGACTTTTCTTTCTGTCCAGAAATCCCGCCTATATCTCCTGCCTAGCTATTGGCTGTTCAGCTTTTTACTACACCAATCACAACAGTACATTTTCACACAGTGTACAAATATCCCACAACAAATGAGAGTGACAGCTTACCGTGGCACACACTTTTAACCCAAGCAGAGGCAGGTGGGTTTGAGGCCAGCATCTACATACGTAAGTACTTCCAGGCCAGCCAGGGCTACACAGTGAGGTTGTCTATAGGGGAGGAGGGTTGGTGGTGTAAGAAAGTAGAAGACTTTCCTAGTCCTGTCTCTTTTTTTTTTGTTTTTTAAATTATCATTTATTTTTAAGTTTAAATTTAGATTAGAAACAAGGTTGCTTCACAAGTCAGTTCCAGGTCCCTCTCTGTTTCCCTCCCCTCCTCCCGTGCCCTTCCCTCAACCCCCAATATCCCCTCATTTCCCCAGGGAGGGTGAGGCCCTCCATGGGGGTGTCCACAGTCTGTCATTTCATCCAGGGCAGGGCCCAGATCCTCCCCCCAAGAGTTCAGGGTGAGAGTGCATCTCCCATTGTTGGATGGTAGTCCAAAGTCCATGTGTATACTGATGAATACTGATCTACTGCCCAAGGCTCAAAACCTACGCCTCCTCACTGACACCCCCATTCAGGGGGTCTTGATCAGTCCCATGCTGGATTCCCAGGCATCAGCCTGGGATTCAAGAGTTAACCCTTATCAGGTCAGCTGTTTCTGGGGGTTAAACCAGACCAGTCTTAATCCCTTTGGTCATCAGTCCTTCCTCTCTGTTACTGGCTTTCTTGAATTCAGCTCAGTGCTTAGCCGTGGGAGTCTGCCTCTTCTTCCATCAGCCACTGAATGAAGGTTCTGTTTCCCAGACTCTCTGGCCATGGGATTGTAGGCTGGCACTCCCCAGATCTATGTCTAAAATCCATATATGAGAGAGTACATGTCATGTTTCTCTTTTTGTGACTGTGTTACCTCACTCAGGATGGTTTCTTCTAGTGTCATCCATTTGCCTGCAAATCTCAGGATTCCATTGTTTTTTTCTGCTGAATAGTACTCCATTGTGTAAATATACCACATTTTCTCTAGCCACTCTTCAGTTGAGGGGCATCTAGGTTGCTTCCAAGTTCTGGCTATTACAAATAAAGCTGCTATGAACATAGTGGAACAGACATCCTTGTTGTATGAATGGGTAATCTTTTGGATATATGCCTAAGAGTGGAGTTGCTGGTTCTTGTGGTAGGTTTATTCCCATTTTTCTGAGGAATCTCCATACTGATTTCCAAAGTGGCTGAACAAGTTGGCACTCCCACCAGCAATGGAGGAGTGTTCCTCTTTCACCACATCCTCTCCAGCATAAATTGTCATTGGTGTTTTTTATTTTATCCATTCTGACAGGAATGAGATGGTATCTCAGAGTTGTTTTGATTTGCATTTCCCGGATGGCTAAGGATGTTGAGCACTTTCTCAAGTGCTTCTCAGCCATTTTAGACTCCTCTATTGAAAATTCTCTATTTAGTTCTGCAGCCCACTTTTTAATTGG
The DNA here is from genome assembly GCF_017639785.1 of Mesocricetus auratus. Taxonomy (NCBI): domain Eukaryota; kingdom Metazoa; phylum Chordata; class Mammalia; order Rodentia; family Cricetidae; genus Mesocricetus; species Mesocricetus auratus. The sequence continues at coordinate 12,557,532 of NW_024429190.1, read as the reverse complement.
ATCCTTTGGTGTTTTGGAGACTTGCTTCTTGAGTTCTTTGTAAATTTTGGAGATCAACCCTCTGTCAGTTGTGGGGTTAGTGAATATATATATTTTTTTTTTTTTGGTTTTTTCGAGACAGGGTTTCTCTGTATTGTTTTGGAGGCTATCGGTCCAGCCTGGCCTCGAACTCACAGAGATCCGCCTGCCTCTGCCTCCCAAGTACTGGGATTAAAGGCGTGCGCCACCAACGCCCGGCCAAGGGTTAGTGAATATTTTTTCCCATTCTGTGGGCTGCCTTTTTGTCTGCTGACTGTGTCCTTTGCCTTACAGAAGCTTCTCAGTTTCAGGAGGTCCCATTTTTTAATTGTTGATTTCACTGTCTGTGCTACTGGTGTTATGTTCAGGAAGTTGTCTCCTGTACCAATTCGTTCAAGGGTACCACCCACTTTGTCTTCTTCTTCTTCTTTTTTTTTTTTTTTTTTTTTTGGTTTTTCGAGACAGGGTTTCTCTGTATTGTTTTGGAGGCTATCGGTCCAGCCCAGCCTCGAACTCACAGAGATCTGCCTGCCTCTGCCTCCCGAGTGCTGGGATTAAAGGCGTGTGCCACCACCGCCCGGCCCCACTTTGTCTTCTAAGAGGTTCAGTGTGGCTGTATTTATGTTGAGGTCCTTGATCCATTTGGACTTAAATTTTGTGCATGGCGATAGACATGGATCGATCCGAATTCTTCTACATGCCAGTCTCCAGTTATGCCAGCACCATCTGTTGAAGATGCTTTCTTTATTCCATTGTATATTTTTAGCTTCTTTGTCAAAGATCAGATGTTCATACGTGTGTGGGTTAATATCAGGGTTTTCAATTTGATTCCATTGGTCTACCTGTCTATTTTTGTGCCAATACCAAGCTGTTTTCAGGACTATAGCTCTATAATAGAGCTTGAAGTCAGGGATGGTGATGCCTCCGGACATTGCCTTGTTGAATAGGGTTTTTTTTTGGCTATCCTGGGCCTAGTCCTGTCTCTTATCCACATTGCTGTTACTTTATTTCCTCCTCTGGAAATGTATTCTGTGGTCTTCGGTGGTCATACAGTATCTCTTTGATTATTTCACAATGGTCACTGAAGGCTGTATAAAAATTGCAGAGAGGGAGACCCTCCAGATAGAGTGCCCTCCGTGAACAAGGGTTTGGAGTTAAAACCATTGTAACATAGATGAGAGGCATGGATCTCATGTGCTTCATGGGAACAAAAATAATGTTTTTATGTTGGGTGGAGTGATACATGCCTATAATCCTGGCATTTGAGAAGTAGAAAAAGGAGGGTCAGAGTTCAAAGTCATCTTTGGCTACTTAGTGAGTTTGAGGCTAGCCTGGGCTATGTAAGACTGTGTCTAAAACAAAGAAAGTCAGAGAGGATTGGGCATGTGGCCCAGTTGGTGTCTTTGCCTAACATGTACAAACAAACCCTGGGTTCTATCTCTAACACCATAATGCTAGTCTTGGGGGAATGGAATCAGAAAGATTGGAAGTTCAAGGCCATCCTCAGCTACAAAATGAGATACACAAAGCTCTGACCTTAAGGAAAAGAAATGTCCCAGTGTTGTGGCACACACCTTTAATCTCAGCACTGGGGAGACTAAGGCAGGTTGATCTCTGTAAGTTTTAGTCTAGCCTGCTCTACACTGTGGGTTCCAGGCCAATAAGGGAAAGTGAGCCCCTGTGTCAGTCAGTCAATCAATCAATCAATCAATCAATCAATCAATCAATCAATCTGTCAGTCAGTCAATCAATCAATGCATCTCTTTGCTTGGTGAGAATTGCACAAGACAATAGAGGTAGCTTAGTACCTACAGTTCACGGTAGGTGCACCATCATGGTACACACTAAAGTCACTAACAGCACATATTTTTCGTGTGTTACTTTGTTTTAGAGATAACATGAAGTTTCTAAGAAGGGGTACTGTAGCCCAGAGTCCTACAGTCACCAGCAGTTGGTAGGATTTGACCCACATCATATATTTTGGTAGTGTGATTATTCAGGATAAGTGTACTACCACTGAACTACATCCCCAACCCTGAACTCACATCTTCTTGACACTAAGACTGCAGCCCTGGGCTGTAGTTACCTCACTTTGGGGCCTCTCTTTCTGGCCCTAGCTGCCTCCCTGACTCAGCAACTGTGGGTGGCCTTATTCCTGTGTGTGGGCAGCAGAGCCGGAGAACAGCCTCTCAATTCTTTGGAAACCAAATATGGCCTGTCCTAGCTGTTCAAGGCCAGATCCCCAGGCTGGGCCTGCCGCTGTCTGTTCACTGGGCTCTGGGGCCCGAATCGCTTCTCAGCATCCTGGCGGTGTTCCAGAAGACCCTGAGAGAGACTCCATTCAGAGCATCTTTCCTTAGGATACTGTTCCCCAAGCTGCTAAAATGAACACAAGACCAGAGTCTTTCATCCATGCTGCAGTACTTCTCAACTCCAAGCCGTTTTGTATACATTGTTTGCTTGGACAGCCTTTCCCTACCCATTTCCTAGTTGTCCTCCAGTGCCCTGCATGATCCTTCACGACAATGGGGCTAGGAGGAAGTCATCCCATCTCTCCCTTTCTCCATCCCTTCCTTTCCTTCATTCACACACTTACCCACTCATTGGTCAATCCACTCAATTGATCCATCCACCATCCATCCATCCGCCCTCTTAGGGAGCCTCTTACGCTAGGAACTTTATACATTCTTCTAGATTAGAAACTTCTTCATATTGAAGACCAGGTACCAAAGGGTAATTTTCCAACCAGCATCCACACATACAACAGCCTTAGTGTGTGACTCACAAATTAACTAAATTATTTATTTTTGTTTTCTTAAGTTTTTAGTGTGTGTGTGTGTGTATGCAAGGGTGTGTGTGTGCATGCACACACATGTGTGTTCGTACATTCATGCACTCATGCTATAGCGTGAATGTGAAGGTTAGATGACAACTTGCAGAAGTCATTTCTCTCCTTCTACTGTGTAGATCCTGGGGATTGAATTTAAGTTGTCATGCTTGGTGACAAGTGCCTTTATCTGATGAACCATCTTGGCCATCCTATTTTTGGTTTTTGAAACAGGTTTTGAAACAGGGTCTCATGCATCCCAGACTGACCTTGAACTTGCTATGTAGCTGACCTTGAGTTCCTGATCCTTCTTTCTTTCCTTTCTGGGTGCTGCGGACAATCATGACCAGGCTCTACCCTTCCTCCTTCTCATAAATGTGTATGTTGAAATTCAATCTGTGATGTGGGGATAGTAGGAGACTGGGCTTTGAGGGTCTGGTTGGATGATGAGGACTCCCCCTGCTAAATGCGGTTAGAGCACTTTTTGTTTTTTTTCCAAGACAGGGTTTCTCTGTGGCTTTGGAGGCTGTCCTGGAACTAGCTCTTGTAGACCAGGCTGGCCTCGAACTCACAGAAATCCACCTGCCTCTGCCTCCCGAGTCCTGGGATTAAAGGCGTGCACCACTACCACCTGGCTACAGCACTTTTAAAAGATGCCTTGTGTACAATTGCCATGCTCTGGAGGTTGAGTTAGGAGGACGGAGATATTCAATCAAGACCCTGTCTCACCCATCACTCTCTGAAAAAAAAAAAGTGAAGAGGCCCAAGGGAGCTCGATACCTCCTTCTCCCACTCAATGACATTTAGAAGTCACTGTCGGTGAGGATTGGGCCACATCACATGCTAACTCGGCTGGCGTTTTCATCCAGCAGTGCTCAGCCTCCAGAATCGTGGGTGCTATAGTTGATTCCTTCTAAGTGGCTTAGTCGCAGCTATTTTGTTACAGACAGAAGCAGTGCACTGAGGCTTGTCCTTATGACAGTTCTAAGGGGCCTTTTGTCATGAGGTCCATTTCACAGCTGCAAATGTCATTCTTAGGGAGGGGGTGTCAAAAGGACACAGCACCAGAGAACATTGAAGGTAAGTTCTTTGTTTATTATTTTGTTTTGTTCGTTTGTCTCACTATGTAGCCTTGGCTGTCCCAGGCTGGTCTGGAACTCATATACATCTATCTGCCTCTGCCTCCTGAGTTCTGGGATTAAAAGCATGTGCCACAACTCCTGGCCTTAAAACTAAGTTCTTAACGTTAGGTCCAACTTCTCAAGTACCAGTGGGAGGGGGCACATTTTGAAGGCCAGGCTACAGGAGGAGCAGGGACACATTCTCCTTCAGGATCTGCCTTGCAGGTGGCCTCCTTACCCGACAGCCTTCCCAGCCCCTTCTCCAGCTTCTCTGGGATCCTGCTCATCCTTTCCTGCTTCCACCTGGCCCAGGTTCTGAGGGAGCCTGTCTTAGTTCAGGTCTAGGCCTCACTAGGGCCCAAAGGTATAGGCACAGTAGAGGGCAGCCTGCTTGCCTGAAGGAACTGCCCAAGTGCTCAGAGAAGGTCTAGCCTGAAGGCTGAGAGCCTGACAGATCCACTTCTGCCATCTTTGGGGGTCACTTTGCCCCTCTGGGTCTTAGTCCTTGTGAAAAGTAGGGATAATGCTAGTCCTGTTGGAGGGGTCTCAGAGAATGCTGTGAAGCAGAACTTGTGAAACCTTTACACTGTCCCTTGATCTCAGTGGGCATCTTGACAACAAGGGGCTAAGTTCTCACCAGTTCTGGAGACATCCCATGCGGAGCACAGTGTCAGGCAACATTGCTCTGTCATGGACAAATACTCATCTGGCCAGGGTTCTGTAACCCAGTGTTCCTGCACAGACGTCTGTGTTCATGGCCTCAGTTTTGGTGCGCTTTCCGGGGTCTCTAAGAGAGGGTGAGGACCCATTTGGGGTCACAAAGTTATGGAGGGTAGGTCAGACCACAGTAACCCTCCTGGCAACTCCACATGGATCTTGGTAATCCTCCAGAGTTAAGATTAAGGCAGGACCTTTAATCCCAGCACTCAGGAGTTAGAGGCAGGAAGACATCTGAGTTTGAGCCCAGCCTGGTCTACCGAGCAAGTTCCAGGACAGCCAGGGTCACACAGTGAAACCTTGTCTCCAAAAACAAAACAAACAAATAAACAAACAAAGAAGATTAAGGCAGGGCCTGATGGGCGTGTTCAGTCCTAGAATGGTTTGAAAGGGCTGAACGCCCGTCAGTGATAGAGGGCTTGCCTGGCACTAGCAGGACTTCAGCTCAATCCCTGTCACCAATAAGAGAACACCTTGCTGGGGACAGTGGTGCACACCAGTCAACCTAGCATTTTGGGAGTGGAGGAAGGCAGAAAGATCAGAGTTCAAGGTCACGCTGGCTACATAGCAAATCAGAGGTCAACCTGAGCTACATGAGCTGGTGTGTTAACAACAAATGCCCATCAAATAAAACAAAGCAATCCACAAACAAACGAGACAGCTCTGGAGGTCCCAGGCAGGTCATCAGGTTCATCTGATGCCTCCTTCTTGCTTTCCCCAGGGGCCATCTTTCCCTACCCCCAGCTTTAACAAATAGGGCCCCTATTTTTTTTCTTTTGTATCAGCTGAGCCTTCTGCCAAAGAAAACTCATCAGTGCCCGAAAACCAGCTAGCTGGGAGGAGGCTGCCTTGGAATGTCGGAGGGGGGTCACGGAGCTGCTTGTGAGCAGCCAGCGGAGAACTCTGCAGAGGAATTGAACAGCTACCTTTTTTGGGGAAGTCAGAGCTCTGTGTGTGGGAAAAGATCCAGGGCAGGCCAGGCTGGAGGCTCAGGCCTCAGTTTCCCATCATCTCCACCACTACAGCCTCGAAAGGGCATAGAGCTCTTTAGTGGAAGTGACCGCTGGAGACACAGGAAGAGAACGTTCCATCTTTGGAGGGCTGACGCCCTGGCAGGAGGCAGCCACTTTTGAAGTTTATCCTATTCCTGAGGCAGGAGGCTGGAGCCTAGCAGCCCTCATCAACATTCTTGAAGCTGGATGGATTTCAAAGTTCAAAAAATTCTTTTGAGTTTTAAAAAGCTATGGGTGGGGGTGGGCAGGCCTGGTGGTGCAGGCCTATAATCCCAGTACTTGGGAGTTTGAGTCCAGTTTGAGATACATAGCAAGAGCCCGTCTCAAACATCGAAGCAGGGCCAGCCGGATGACTCTGTGGGTGTTTCTTACCAAGCCTGATGCCCTGAGTTTGATCCCCAGGATGCTTGGGCTGGAACAGGACAACTGACTCTTGTGACTGACACTATGGCTGTGCTCAGTGGTGCGTGCACACACAATTAAATGCTGACAACAATGATAACACATGGAACAAAGCAAAAAGTGACCTGGTGGGCTCTGAGGAGCAATTCTGTAACTAGAAGTTATTATTAGTAGTAATTATTTGTTGTTATTGGTTTGTCTGTGAAGCCGGATCTCACCATGTTGCCCAGCTAATTTTAACTGCCTTCGTTCTTCCTGCCTCAGCCTCCTGAGTAGCTGGGGCTGCATGTGTGGCACCATACTTGGTGAGAATATGACCCTTCCTTGGCTTATTCGGAGGAGCATCCCTTGAGTGTGTAAGGAAGCCTCTGGAGGCCTGCTTTTTAATGATGATGATGATGTGTGTAATAAATTAAGGACCTGCTTCCTTCCCCCATGTGAACCTGAGAAGCTGAGGCTCAGCGCAGGGAGTCGGTGTGCCACATACTCAAGACCTTTGGGGAGAGCAGAGGGTGTGGGTGGGTAGAAAAATAGGGCTGGGCGAGACCTCATTCAAGGCTTGTCACTACCAAGGTCTGAGTCTGGGAGAAAGGCAGGGTCTGGGGAGAGGAGGTTCCTTGGCCAAACCTCAGGGGCTCATCAGTCAATTTGGCCAGGAAGGAGTTAAGCTGAAGCTGGGCCCTGGCCAGACTTCGGCAGCACAGGACTATCCCAGGGCCTGCCTGTCTGGGGCCTGTTTACCAGCTGTGCTTGCATCACTAACTCCAATGTGCAATGCAAACACTCACATTGTTGGATCATGAGAAACACAGGACTTCGGTGACATCATGCCCAGACAGGAGGCTCTTACCATCCTCCCTCTGCCTCCAGTTGATTAGTGCCTTTAACAAGAATTCTGTCTTCTTACAAAAACCGATTAGAGAGACTTAGCTAGTGCGGGTGATGGAGATTGGAGTGTTTGAGTGTGTGTGTGTTTTAAGGGCTAAAAATAACCCATCTAGGACTCCTTTTGGGGTATTTGTGTGTATTAATGCACCATTGTTTGTATTAAATCTGTGTCACACCGGACATTTCGTCTGAATTTGGCTTGGAGATGGGATGAGAGGAACCACCCGGGTCTTTTTATTCTTCTGTTTTTTCCTTTTGGGAGGAAAACATGTAGTCCAAGTAAAGGGTCCTTGTCCACAGTTTAGATAAACCTTTGCTTGCTGCTTGTCCACAGTTTAGATAGATAAACCTTTGCTTGCTGGTTGAGGAATAGGAGGCTCAGAGAGGGGAAGGATCTCCTGAGGGCACACAAATTCCCATACCCTGATGCATTTGCATCAGGACCCTCAGCCCCCACTTCAGTGATAGGAGTTATTTTTCAGACTGTTGAAGAGAGAAGTTCTTCTGCTTATAATTTCTTGGCTATGCAATTATTACTAATTTCTTTTAAAGCAGAACAGATTAAGCATACTTTTAAGGCAGGATTTCATGCTGTCCAGGCTGGCCTTAAATTCCTTATGTACCTGAGGATGACCTTGTACCTCTGACCCACCTACAGCCTCATCATTCTGTTTCTGAGTGTGGGGTGATAGGTGTGTGATATCGTGTCTGCTTTATGAAGGCTGGGAATCAACCCAGGGCTCCATGCATGCTAGGAAGGCACTCTACCAATTCAGGTACATCTCTTACCCTATAAGTTTGTTTATTTATTTTTGATTGTGTGTATATTTGCAGTGCTGGGATGGAACCCAGAGACTCCCAGGCATGCAGTGTACCATTGACCTGCAACAGAGGCAATGAATTAAGGTAGACCAGATGGTGATAGCAATGCTGGCAGCGGTGGATGCTGAGTGGATGGTGACAGCAGAGAAGAGTGAATGGGACCCAAAGAGATCTCAGCCAGGCTGGACATGAGGTCACCACACCTTCTCTGATCCTAGACTTGCCTAAGGCTTTGAGCTATCTGTTCGTTTCTTGATCATCCAAGGCCTCCTTCTCTGAGCCTTTCCTAAGAAACCCACTCATGGTTTCTTACAATGACCACTGAAGAACAACACCCCATCCTGGGGTGCTGGGCTTGGCTAATAAACATAAGAATTAAGGGACTGGGGAGATGGTTCAGCGGTGAAGAACAAGTAATGCTCTTTCTTCTGAGTCCTGGCACCATGTCAGGCAGCTCGTAGCTGCCTGGAACCCCAGCTCCATTAGATCAACGCCTCTAGTCTCTGAGGGCACCTATACACGTGTGCACACATCCTCACACAGACAACTATCTACATGTAATTAAAAAGAGTAGAAAAACATCTTTCTAAAAATGCAGAGTTAAATGTGATGTCACAGATCCTATGGCTCATGGAATATCAGGTGAACACCTGTCTGGCAACCTTTTTCCTGTTGATCACTTTTGGTGTGAGACAGTCTCACCCACCTCCCTGTCAGCCTTCCTTCTTCTTACTGGCTTACTGTTGTGCCCCAGGTGTTGAATCACAATAAGCTATTATGGACAATTCTGTCTCCTTCGTCTTCCCATACTGCTGTCATCAGGGAGGATCTAGTGGTTTTAAAGTTTTAAAGTAATTCCCTTAAAGTTCTTTGACATCTCTTCTTTCAGACGGTGATGGAGACTCATCCACTCCCTTGGATGTAAGTGAGGCTCAGTGACTCACTTCAGAGAGGGACTTCCGAAGGTGGTTCACAAATGCCGTTGTTGCTTTTGCCCCACGCTCTTACTCACTCTAGGGGAAGATTGCAAGCTGGTTGCCAGCTGCCACGTTTTAAGGACACTGAGTGAGGCCCACATGGGGAGGAACCAAGTCCTTCCACAACAACTAGCCCTGACTCGCCTGGCATGGGCAGCCGTAGAGCTGGCTTTTGAGTGACTTCATCATTGGTCAACTGTTGCAAAATGTTTGTTTACACTATAAAGTTGTGTCTCTGCCTAAGGCACCTTCTGATTGGCTTAATAAAGAGTTAAATGGCCAATACTTAGGCAAGAGAGATAGGCGGGATTTCTGGGCAGAGAGAGGAAACTGAGATGAATCTAGGCATGTGGAGATGCAGGAGACACAGAACAAGTCGGACATACAGAAATGGAGAAGCAGTAAAGAAGCCACTTAGTAGAATGTAGATTAATAGAAACAGATTAATTTAAGTTATAAGAGTTAGTTGGGGCAAGCCTAAGCTAAAGACCAAGCTTTCATAATTAATTATAAATCTCCATGTCCTTATTTGGGAGCTGGCTGATGGGACAGAGAAAGACTCACTACAGCCAACATTCTGACTTTACCAAGAGCTCGTGATCTATCATTTGTTTCTACCGCTGCTTCCTCTTCCTCCCTCTCCTTCCTTTCCCCTTTTCTCTATCCGTCTCCCTCCCCCTTCCTCCCTCCCTCCTTCCTTTCTGTCTTCTCCTTCTTTTTCCTTTTTGAGGTATGGTCATACTACATAGCCCAGGTTTGCCTGGAATGGGCTATATAGCCCAGGCTAATCTTAAATTTATGATTCTCCTAAATTAATCTTATGAGCTTCCCAAACACTGGGATCATGACCATGTGCTGGATTTGGGTATATTAGTCTACTAATTATACTTTTTTTTAATTTTTATTTTTTTAACAAGGTGTTGCGATGTTGTCCAGGCTGGTAATAACTTGTTAGTGAGCTTACCCATCCTTCCTTCCTTCCTTCCTCCCGCTTCCTTCCTCCTTCCTCCTTTCCTTCCTCCCTCTCACCTTTTTTTTTGATACAGGGTCTCAGTCTGTTCAGGGTTCAATCTCAGATTGTCTTTTGAACTCACAACAATCCTCTCCTCATCTCAGATTTTCCAGTGTTGGGATTATAGATATTAGCCACCAGTCTCAAACCCATATATCCTCTTCCTCCTGAACACTGGATTACAGGTCTTTGATGTCATTCCTATCTTTCTCCCTATCTCTTTTATAGTTTATCACATTCTACACTTTATCAGTCCCAACAACTAACAATAGCCCTTACTCCTTAAATCCAGTGAAATGGTTTAGTGCGTCCAGTCCTAAACTATTTACCCTGCACTGCTTTGCTATGGAACCCTCAGCAGGTGCAGTGGCCTGTACTTTCTGAGGCTCCTTTTGCTTTATGATTGACACTGGTCCTTCCCTCTGGGCCTTTCATGCATGTCAGGCCTACAGTTCCTGCTGGGATTATAAGAGTAAACTTGATTCACTCACTCTTTCTTTCTTTCTTTCTTTCTTTCTTTCTTTCTTTCTTTCTTTCTTTCTTTTTCTTTCTTTCTTTCACAGGGTTTCTCTGTATTACCAGACTGTCCTGGAACTTGCTCTGTAGACCAGGCTGGCCTCAAACTCAAGAGATCCATCTGCCTCTGTCTCCTGAGTGCTGCGATTAAAGGTGTGCAGCACTACCACCTGGCTTAAACTTGACTTTCAATGACATTTGACCTCTCTGTATTGTCACCCAGTCACCTTTCTAAGTTAATACCTGGACACAAATCAACTATCTAGTATGAGTCAGAAATACCCCCACATTTATTCCTGATATCTGTTTGCAGAAGACTTGAGAAAACTGTTGTTTCCTGGTCAGATTTTGTGATGCTGGGTCTTGAACCAGGAGGGGCTGAGTCTGGAGATGGCAGAAAGAGGATGCAGGTGCAATGCTAGGCAAATGCCCTACCGCTGCACCACTGTGCTACATTCCTAGTCCAAGAAAATATATATTACACAACTATTTCCATAGAAAATTCCATCTATAGGTCAATTCTTCCTCATGGCTGCCAACATTGACTTCCAACACACTGAAACTTCTTTGACTTCCTGAATCATGAGTGGAATAATGTGTCAGATGATGTTGAGTGTGGGGATTTAGGGGTACCCACAGAGCACAATTATTCTATCTGTGTATTTCACAGGAGGGAGCCTAAGACAGGGCGGCTTAGCATGGCATGTGAACTGGAGGGAGGGTAGGTAGGGGCAAGGGCTGCACACACTGAGCCTTTCTTGTCTCTGGGCAGCGAGGGTGGCTTCACGGTTCCCCCATGGTGCCCGAGTATTTCCGTTTCATGTGGAGGTGGTTCCTGAGGCTCTGCTGCTGCATGCTCCTCTGGCTCAGGACGTGTCCAGGATTTCCTGTGTGTGGGAGAGACAGGATGAACAGATAAGTCCTCCAGGCCCTTTTCCCAAGTGCATGAAACTTTCTCCCTGGTGAGTTGGCAGCAGCCTTGGCCGTGAGCTTTCACCACGGATGCGTGCTTTATGAATACTCATTGAAATTGATGGCTGAGGCTAGAGATGTAGCTCACTTGCTAAGAGTGCTATTTTTTAAAAATACTGTGTTTTGTCTGCATGTATCTCTGCAGGCCAGAAGAGGGCACCAGATCTCATTACAGATGGTTGTCAGCCACCATGTGGTTGTTGGGAATTGAACTCAGGACCTCTGGAAGAGCAGCTAGTGTTCTTACCTACTGAGTCATCACTCCAGTCCCGCTAAGAGTGCTTCTTTAGCAGACACAAGATTCTCAAGTTCTGTCCCCAGAAGCACACACAGGGTCATGGCTGTGTCTCAGCAGTTAGGTAGAGGCACGAGACTCACAGTCTGGACCCACAGCACCCACATGAAACAAGCTAAGCACAGTGGTGTTTGTATATAACCCCAGTGCTGGGCAGACAGACAGACAGACAGACAGACAGACAGACAGACAGACTCTTGGGTCTTGCTGGGTCTAGTCTAGGTTAAGAAAACTGTGTCTTGAAAGATAAAGAAGGGGCTGGAGAGATGGCTCAGCAATTACGAGCAAGTACTGCTCTTCCAGAGGACCTGAGTTTGGTTTTTAGCACCTATGCCAGATAGCTTTAACCATGTGTGCAGTGGTTTGAAAGAAAATGGCCCCCAAAGGAAGTGGCACTATTAGGGGGTGTGACCTTGTTGGAGTAGGTGTGGTCTTGGTGGAGGAAGTGTGTCTGTCACTGTGTGCCATGCCAGTGAGACAGTTCACTTCCTGTAGCTTGCCAGTCAAAATGTAGGACACTTGGCTACTTCTCCAGCACTATGTCTGCCTGCATGCCACTAGGTCCCACCATGATGATAATGGACTGAACCTCTGAAACTGTAAGCCACCCAATTAAGTGTTTTTCTTTTCGTTTTTTTAACACAAATACATGCACACACACACACATAAGTAAACAAAACCTTAAGCAGAGGGCTGGTGAGATGGTTCAGCGGGTTTAGACTCAGTCTCCAAGCCTGATGACCCATCTTTGGTTCCCAGAACCCACATGGTGGCAAGAGAACTGAGGCTCCCCAACTGGCCTCCAGGCACTCACTGGCCTCCACAGTGTACAGAGCGTGCACGGGCACGCAAGTCAAGGTCATCTTTGATTATATAGTGAACTCAAGACTAACCTATGCTACATACCATGCTCTCTCAAAAAAGGGGGATGGTTGAGCTGTACGTGGGGGTGCGCACTTGTGAGCCTAGAACTCAGGAATCTGCATGGGCAAGAGGGGACCCCAGGGCTTCTTTGTAAGGAGTTAGGATTCATATAAGAGGTTGAGCAAACATTATGAGGGCCACTGCTTCAGGGCCATTGTGTCAGAGGCACAAGCTGGTTAGGAGGCTAGGGACTTTATACAGGTTCTCATCCTTCATTCCAATGCTTCCTGATTACAGGGCAGTCACTGTCACAGATGTTCCCAGCAGCTAGCCTCTGGTAGGTATAGAGCTGCTTGTCAGGGAGATAAGGACTGTTTGGCCCCAGGAATTAACCACTAATTCACTTTACATTCACAGGAAAGGAGGATGCAGGCCCAGGGAACCTGTCTCCCACTCCTGGGGAGGGGTTGCCGAGGTCATCATGTACAGTGCACAGCATGATTTTTTTCCTGCCAGGGCTCATCACCTTTTTCTTCTATCAGGGAAGTCCAAATTGTTCTCTATGCCTGAATATCAGTATTCTTCCTTCAAATACATCCAGGTTACACCACCCAGCCTCCCTTGGGGTTAAGAAGACCCTCAGGATTGATTCCAGACATCAAAAGGAAACGAAAGTTGAAAGCATGTGTGGTGCTTCTCAGCTCAGCTAGTCAATATAGATGGCCGCCTCTGGTTCTACGGCAGTCTCCAAGTATCTTTGGAAGAAGACAGCGTTACACAGGTTGCTATGCAAACCATCACAGCTTGTTGGCGTTAGCTCCAAGAGGGAAGCAGTGTGGTAGCTCAGGCACTTTGCCTTTGTGACCCAGGGAGGGAAACATCCTGGGCAAAGCCAGGAGGAGGATTCAAAGCTGCCTGGAGGGAGTCTGTCTGTAGGAAGAGTGTCCTGTCACACATAATCCTGATGGAAAGTTGAGAGTTTGTTTGCCTCCAGGGTGTGGGTAGCTGTCAGTAACATCAACAGAAGAAACCAAACTATAACTAGGCAGGGTGAGACCAGAGACAGCGGGGTGGGGGAGGGAGGGAGGGAGAGTGAGAGAGATAAGTGTGGGGTGCTTGGCCCCCATGCCTAGAGCCTTCTGTCTCAGAGGTGGGCCCTCCAGCACTCACGTGAAATGGGCAGGGTATTTCCCCCCAGCCTCAGACTAGCCTCGCCTCATTCTCAGGTCAAGTGGCCGGAATTTGCTAAGTTTTAAAACCCTGTGGCCTCGGCTTCTGGTGGGCTTGTCAGTGCAGGAGGCTCTTGTGAGCTTGCCTAGGAACCTTACCTCCAAGGACTGCTAAACAAAGCTTCTGGGCCAGCTGCTGGCCTGAGCTGGGGGAGGGGCAGCCTCTCCCTCGCTTCCCTCCCCCAGTGAAGTGGCCTCCCGGGAAACGGGGCTGACCCAGCTGCATCCGTGGGAAGATCTAGCCCCCGCACCTCGCCCCGACTGTCCCAACTGAGGCCACAGGAAATGAGGCTCTAGCAGCCACGAGCTGTGATCCAGAGGACAATGACAAGAGCGGAAGGCTGTTTGTCCCAGCTAACTTGTTCCCTTGGGAGGATTCCAGCTGCTAGAAACACAAAACTGAAGAGTCAGTGGGAAAACATATCTATAAAAAAGTAAATAAACATTCTTTGGGTGTTAGCCAAATGTTGGGGCTCTGAAGGTTTTGTTTACTCTCTCTCTCTCTCTCTCTCTCTCTCTCTCTCTCTCTCTCTCTCTTCTGGCTCAAGAGGAAGCCCCCACCCACCTCGGCATCTTACTTCATAATGTTGGGCTTCACCCACCACGTCTCTTCATCGCTGGCTCTGCTCACTGTTCTCAGTACTGCAACTGCCACTCACCCCAGAGAAGCCTCCTTTTTTGAGGCACAGACTTGACATACAGCTAGGTGGTCTAGAACTCTCTAGGTGGCCTATGCCTGGACATGGTAGGTTCTCAGTAATGTTTATTGACTGAACTGTTCAACGGTTGCATTTAGACAAAAGTGACTCAGAAGATCTGGGTGTGGTTCATACCTGTAATCCCCACAACTCAGAAAACTGAGGCAGGAGGACTATGGGATTGAGGCTGATCTCAACTACTTAATGAGACCCTGTCTCAAGACAAAACAAGAGCCAGGTAGTGGCTTGAGAGGTTAAGGCAGGAGGATTTTGAGTTAGAGACCAGCCTGTACTACTTATAGAGAGTTCAAGGCTAGCCTCTGCTTCAGAGTTAGAATCTGTCTCAAAAAACAAAAACAAATAATAATAACATAAAAAAACAACCTCAAAATAAACAAGCACAAGCCTACACCATCACTACCACTACTACCACCAACAAAAACCAAAACAAAATAATCTCAGAAAATCCAGACTTCACTGTATGTCAATGAACATTGGCTACAGACTGCATATCAGGGCTACAGTTGAGCTAGTCAGATTTTCATTCATCCCCACACCAGTGTAGACCCCAGAGGGCACGCCGATGCAGTCTGGGTGGATAGATACCTAGGAGTTTCATGAAGGATATGGAAGTGTGTATAGCAGTGTGTTAACGTGAATGCCTTTGAGAATGGAAGAGAACTACAGAGTACAGAATTTAGGGTCTGGCCTAGCAGTGGTGGCACACGCCTTTAGTTCCAGCACAGGCAGAGACAGGCAGATCTCTCAGTTCAAGGCCAGCCTGGTCTACAGAGTGAGTTCCAGGACAGCCAAGGCTACACAGAGAAATCCTGTCTCAAAAATCGAAACAAACCACCACCACAAAAAACAAAAAAGGCATCCGGGCCTGATCATGATTGGGGTACAGGGAGGGCCCCCCTTATCAGGTGCAGGGCCGGAGCGGCGGGTGTGGAGAACAGCCGCAGGTAAAGAAGCTATTTGAAGAGGTTGTGTGGAGGACTTGATGAGCCTGTTGAGGGGCTCTGATGCTGTGCACTTCTGGCCATCCTCCTGCTCCAGCTCAGCTGACTAGACCGGGATGTTTCTGGAAAGCAGCAGTTCTTGGAAGAGCCTGACTAACTTAAAATATATATATACTCGTCTATCTTGTCTGAGCCACCTCTCCAGCCTAAAGGTGGGTGTTTTACACACTTGCTGTGGGTTTTCTTCCCCTGTTGGTTTGGTGACCTCACGGTCTGAGAGGTGAAGACATTCTACCCAAGGTCTGGAGGGAGCAGAGAGGGCACTGGAAGCCAGCTGCTTGGTTCCTCCCTGCTTCTGCCCCACGCAGCCTACCCCCCCCCCTCAGTTCCTCTCCCTGTTTTTCTTTTCCCTTGGTGAAGGCGCTGGGCTGTGGTGCAGCCTTGCTGCTCAGTTCTCCCTGCCCCCCACTCCCCAGCCTCAAAGGTCAGGTACGTCCCAGCCTCCCTCAGTCATGGCCATTTATGGCTGTGTTGTTCCAAAATGTGGCCAAATTTATAAACTCCCCTTTCCTGGAGACACGAAACAATTTGTTCAGAGCGCAGTGTGGGGGTGGTGCTAGGAGCCTCGGCTAGGCCGGGGTTAGGTCTTAGGCTTAGTGTCCACTGAGCTCTGTCCTTTCCCCCGGGCCTCAGTTTCCCCACTCTAAAAAACAAAAGGACTAGACAAGATGATTCCTTAAGTCTTTTTGATTTAGACAGATCCAGTTTTCTGCTTAAAATGCCAACTGCCTAAACCCACTGGTCTAATCACTGTAAAAGAGGATGGGGTGGGTGGTGGGGTATCTCAGTGGTTAACGATGCTTTTGTTCCAGCCTGGTGACCCTGGAGCCGGTGTGCAGGTGGGAACAGAATCACCTCCACAGAGCTGTCTTCTGACGTCCCCCAGCTGTTGGGCTCTCACCCACAGTTTACATTTTGTTCTGGGTTGTCAGAATGGAACCTGAGGTCCTGGCATAAGCTAGGTAACAGTTCTTTTTTTTTTTTTTTTTTTTTTTGGTTTTTCGAGACAGGGTTTCTCTGTAGCTTTGGAGGCTGTCCTGGAACTCACTTTGTAGACCAGGCTGGCCTCGAACTCACAGAGATCCGCCTGCCTCTGCCTCCCGAGTGCTGGGATTAAAGGCGTGCGCCACCAACGCCCGGCACTAGGTAACAGTTCTAATTCTGGGCTGTATCACCAGAGCCTACATGTTTCTGAGCAGGGTCTTTTTATGTAGCCCAAGACCCTATCTTTACAAACATAATGATCAGGTGTCAGAGTCGTGGGGAGGTACTGTCAGGACAGGCACTGGCACATCTATTTATTATGTATTCAGGTTCGTGTGAAGGGTTTCCATTGATATTTTTTTCATTTTCTCTGTTTTCCCATATTGACCCCATCTTTTCGTAAAAACTGCTTAGCACCCTCATTCCTTCTGCCTCTCCCCCCCAAGTAGGAGGGTTACAGATGGGAACTGCCATCCCCAGACTGAACTTCTTTTACAGGAGAAAAAGAAATGTCCTTTAGACAAGCAACTATTACTGTGAAACTGAAGCTACGTTTGAAGCCCAAAGCCCAGTGAGATCAGTACTGTGACTGTTGTATGGGAGTCCCACAGGAAACCTGAGGGCAGCCTGCGGATCACAGGGGGAGAGCACTGGGAGCATCACTGAACATTGGTGCCCACTGCCTGGGCTCCCCAGACAGCATAGACCTTGGGACTAAAGGAGTCACAGTCATGGCCCAACCATGGAGGCCCTACCTACAGGGCCTCTCCCAGAGTCTGTGAGAAGTGGGACCGGTAGAACATTTGTCTAGCATGTAGAAGGCCCCTAGGTTCCCTCCCCAGCACTGAAGGGGGACTGAAAATGGGAGGTACAGTTATATCTCCTCTCCATACCTGAGAGAATGGAAGCTGGAACAATGAACTCACCTGTCCAGTGTCACAGAGCTAAGAAAAGGCAAAGCTGGGTTTAAGCCAGGTCTCTTGGTGTGTGGAGTTCCTGGAGATTGAACCAAACAACTCGTATGTTAAGACTCCATCACTGAGCTACATTTTATGGTGAACATTCCCCGGGGCTTGGGTTTGGGTGGGAAACATTCCCCAAAGGCCTGTGTGTTAAGGACTTGGTCCACAGCCTGTGGCACAATGATAGCATCTTTAGGAAGAAGGGGTTAGAGGAAGATCTTTGGGCCATTGGGGAAGTGTCCTTGAAGGGGGTTGTGAGCCCTGGTCCATTCGTTATTTTTTCCTTTTGCTTCCTGGCCATGGGATTGGCGGATTTTATTGTAGCACTGGCTGCTGTCAGGATGGGCTGCTGAGACCAGTGTAATGGGGCTTGATTATTGAGTTTACTTGTTTGATTTTGTTTTCTTTTGGTGTTTTTTGAGTCGGGTTTCTCTGTGTAGACCTGTCCTGGAACTCACTCTATAAACCAGGCTGGTCTTGAACTCACAGAGATCCACCTACTCCTGCCTCCCCTAGTGCTAGGATTAAAGGCCTGCACCACCACCGACCAGCCTGAGTTTACCTTTTATTGCTATGTGAAAAAATAAGCCGGGCGTTGGTGGCGCACGCCTTTAATCCCAGCACTCGGGAGGCAGAGGCAGGTGGATCTCTGTGAGTTCGAGGCCAGCCTGAACTATCAAGCAAATTCCAGGACAGCCTCCAAAGCCACAGAGAAACCCTGTCTCGAAAAACAAAAACAAAAACAAAAAAAAAGAAAAGAAA
Organism: Mesocricetus auratus; assembly: GCF_017639785.1. Lineage (NCBI taxonomy): Eukaryota > Metazoa > Chordata > Mammalia > Rodentia > Cricetidae > Mesocricetus > Mesocricetus auratus. The sequence continues at coordinate 12,539,431 of NW_024429190.1, read as the reverse complement.
AAAGAAACAAACAAATGCCTGGAGGTGGTGGTACGCACCTTTAATCTCAGTTCTCGTGATGTAGAGGCGGGTGGATCTCTGTGAGTTTGAGGTCTACAGAGCAAGTTCCAGGACAAACCAGGGTACAGAGAGGAAACTTGGTCTCGAAAAACAAACAAAACAGAACAAAACAAACAAACAAACAAAAAATGACCAAAGCAGTTTGGGAAGGAAAGGGTTTATTTGCCTCGTACATACTGATCCTTCACCGAGAGAGGCCAAAGAAGGAACTCAAGCAGGAGAGGAACCTGGAGGCAGGAGCTGAGGCAAAGGCCATGGATGAGTGCTGCTCATTGGCTTACTTCTCAAGACTTTCTCAGCCTGATTTCTTACAGAACCCAGGGCCACCAGCCCAGGGATGGAACCCACACAGAGAGCCTAGCCCTCCTATATTAATCGTCAACCAAGAGAATGTCCCACAGACTTGCCTGCAGGCCAATCTGACTGAGGCATTTCTCTCAACAGAAGTTTGTCTTCCAAGATGACTCTAGCTAGTTTGTGTCACGTTGACAAATCCTAAGGAGGACAGTTGTTTTTCTGTTGCAGTAATAAGCCACCTGTTTACAAGCAGTACTATCTGATACCAGGTATAAGTCACTTCAGTCACTATTAAAGATGCCTCAGATGACTGAGCTTGGAGAGAGAAGAGGTTTCCCTTGGTTGACCTGTGGTTGTTGGTGTGGTCAACTAGCTAGGGTCTAAGATCACTAGATGGCAAGCCTCCAGACACACATTCCTTTTTTTAACCCTTTACTACTCCTATGGATGTTCAGAGAGGTGTAGGATGAGGCCACATAGTCTGTGAGTGGCTGAGGATAAATGTAGACCTTCCCCTGTGTTCTGGGACTTAGCCCAGTCTCCTGATGCCTCCTTTAAGCCTCAGACCAGAACACAACAGAGACCTTGCTTTCCCTCTGCTGCTTGTCGCCCCCAACCCCCTCACATTCGTACTGAACCCAGGGTGTTTTCTAGGGATTTTGTCTGCTTCAGCTCAAAAATCAGACAATCATGCGGAGGAGGCATGAGCAGCCCAGCAGCATGCCCTGTCTACCGCCCTGTCCCAGGCACCTTAGGGCCATCCTAGCCTGTCTGCACTCATATCACGTGACCCTGATGACATTGTCTTTTTAAGTGAAACTTTCTAAGCCACAAACAGGGGCTTACTTATGTCCTGAGTCACCCAGTTTGTCCTGCTGGGTGAATGGGCTTTTCAGTAGGACCCTTGGTTTGAAAGGGCTCCTCCCTTAGTTTCTCCAGACAGGAGACACGGTTCAGAGAAAAGTTAACTTTCATGGTATGAAGACTTCCAGGGAAGAAAATATGTCAATCTTGTGATGTAATTGTTTCTAAAAAAAAAAACAAGAGCAACAAATAACCCCCAGGAAGAGCAACAAAAACCAACCCCTTTTCTATGACTGGCTTGATTTGTGTAGGCTGTCCAAGGTCTAGGCCAAGCTGTAAGAGGTCATGGAAGGCAGTTAAGAGGACGGGAGTTCCCCAGTGGCCTTTTGTCTCTCCAGTGCCTCCCCATCCAGCTCTCTAACAAGCTATGAAGAACCCATTTGAAAATCCCTGGGAGAGCTGAGGTCCATGAGTCAGAACCCCGTGTAAGTGTTACTGCTCTGAAGGGAAAGTATCCTGGCAGTCGGGAGCCAAGGAATACCACAAAGTCAACACACACACACACACACACACACACACACACACACACACACACACACTCATACACACACACACACACATACTCATACACACACATGTATCTCACACAAGAGATTTATTTGGAAAGACACAAGAGGGTGGCTGCTTCTGCTTGGGCAAGAAGCAGCAGGGCACTGAGTGGGAGGCAGGCTTACTATAGGATTTCTTGGGGGACAGAGCTTTCCAGGATGATGATTGGTGGGATTTCAAATCCTAGGCTTGAGGCAAACCCAGGGATTGGTGGGTTTTTGAGCTCAGGGATTGGTGGGTGGGTTTTCAAAACCTCAAGTAAGCTCAGACTTTTTTACGCTACACCGTGGACCTGAGTTCCAGGGAGATCTTTACTTACATGCCACCTCAGGAAAATTAGCAGGTCTCTCTGACCCTCAGTTTCCCAATTGTGCTCTCCATCCATGGGGGACTAGTTCCAAGATACCCATAAAGTACATGGAGAACAAAGCCTATGGGTGTGGGAGTCCCTTATACACTGCAACACAGTGTTTGCATGTCACCATCCGCTTTCTCCTGAATACCGGCATCACTCCTGAATGACTCAGAGTAACTACTACAGTGCAGGTGATATACAAACGGTTGTCAAATGGGATTGTTTAGGGAAAACGACAAGAGCAAAGTTTGAGCCGGGCGGTGGTGGCGCACGCCTTTAATCCCAGCACTCGGGAGGCAGAGGCAGAGGCAGTCGGATCTCTGTAAGTTCAAGACCAGCCTGGACTACCAAGCGAGTTCCAGGACAGCCTCCAAAGCCACAGAGAAACCCTGTCTCGAAAAAACCAAAAAAAAAAAAAAAAAAAAAGAGCAAAGTTTGTACAGGTTCAGCACAAGTGTGTTCTCCAATATTTATTCATTCATTATTGCAGCACTAAGGACTGAGTCACTCTCCACTCCCCCAAATACTCCACCCATAAAAAATACATTTTTATGAGGCTAATGTAATACCTACTGTGTTAACTGGATGCCTAAGCTTTTTTGTTTTTGGGTTTTTTTTTTTTTTTTTTTTTTTTTTGTTTTGAGACAGGGTTTCTCTGTGGCTTTGGAGGCTGTCCTGGAACTCCCTTGGTAGTCCAGGCTGGTCTCGAATTTACAGAGATCTGCCTGCCTCTGCCTCCTGAGTGCTGGGATTAAAGGCGTGCGCTACCAACGCCCGGCTGGATGCCTAAGCTTTTATGTTTTCTTTTGTTTTCATTTTAATTTTCTGACTGGCTATGGTTAATCCCAGCACTAGGAGGTAGAGGCAGGTGGATTTCTGTGTGTGTGTGTGTGTGTGTGTGTGTGTGTGTGATATCCATGAGAGTGCAGGTGCCACCCTCAGAGGCCAGAAGAGGGCATTAGATCACCTGGACTTAAGTTACAGGCAGTTGTGAGCCTCCAGGTATGGGTGCTTAAAACCAAATTCAGGTTCTCTTATCTGCTGTGCCTTCTCTCCAGTCTCCCCCAAACACTTTTCCTTTTAGTTTAGTTTTTTTTTTTAAGACAGAGTCTTACTATGTAGCCCTGGCTGTCCTGGAATTCACTCTGTAGACCAGGCTGGCCTTGCAGTCACAGAGACCAGCCTGCCTCTGCTTTCAGTGCTAAGATTAAAGATGTGCACTGCCACAGCTGCTACGACCTACTCCCTCAAATACTTTGACTTGAGGTTGGTTTAGCCTGTGGATATGGAAGACTGTGTTTCCTAAATTCCTTTGAGCCCTGAGAGTCTTCATGGGGGGATTCTGTCCACAGCAGAGAATGACTTGACTGTATACACTCTGAAGAGAGAGACTCTGGTTGCTGGAGACAAACTAGTGAATAGCAACTGCTGAAAGCACTTTCCAAGTAGAGATGCTGGGTGCCTCCTGGGGATGGGTAGAAAAAGCAAGAGTTTCAACACTCGCAAGTAGCTTAAAGCTATCTCCTCACTCATGAAGATAGTTATTAACAGTGATGAGGGGTGTGGTGTGTATGAGTGTGTGTACATGTGTGCTCACGTGCATGCTGGTGCATGGGTGTGTGTGTGCGAGCACGGGAGTGAGTGTGTGTGTGCTCGCTTGTACATGGGTGTGTGTGTGCGAGCACGGGAGTGCACGCGCGCGCGCTAACACATAAAGGATGTCTAACAATGGGAGAATGAGATTTAAAGAGTAATTCAGGCAATTTCCAGAGAAGTCTTGGGACTACCAGGTTTCTAGAAATGATCTCGCAGTAACCAATTCTTACAAGCAGACTGCAAGGGCCACACCTAAGCTTGGATGGATTTTTCAATTTTCTAGGCTCAAATGATAGTTTTCAATTTTTTCCTGTTTTTTTTGTATCTCTCTCTCTCTCTCTCTCTCTTTACACACACACACAGACACACACACACACACAGACAGACAGACAGACAGACACACACACACACACACACACACACACACACACCCTCATCACTGTTAGTATTTTTGGTACTGGGCACAGAGCTTCATGCATGTTGATCCAAGGGTTCTACTACTGAGTGGCACCCCGGGCCTGAGAGGTTTCTGGTTTGTCTTCAGTTGCTCATACATAACCAAGATGAACATCCTTCCTGCTCTGCACAGACTATGGGACTTTCTTATTTTGTTGTTACTACTTGGGGTTTTGGGGCAGGGTCTCACCATGTACCCTGGCTGACCAGGAACTCACCATACAGACCAGGGTGGCCTCAACTCACAGACACGACAGAGATGGGCCTTTCTCTGCCTCCTAATTGCTGGGATTGGAGCCACACCAGGCTGGGGAGGGGTTCCTGAGATGCTGGAATTTCAGTCTGAAATCAAGAGGGTTCCAGGCAAACTGGGCTGAGCTGGCCACCCTATATATAGTATTTACTATGCTTCCTGACAGTGTTCCAAACATTTTTAAAATACTAACTCTTCCAGTTTACATCACAGCCTCTGAGGTTGGTACTATTATTATCTCCATTTTATAGATCCTTAGGGGAATCTGCAGCTCACAGGGGTTAAGTGGCTTTCCAGGGCCACCCAGCTGACCAGATGCAGAGCTGAGGGAAACTACTGAACCCTGGCTCTGGGTCTGGGGTGGTAAAAGCCGCATCACGTCATCTTACTTCTAAGTAAGTTTTGTCTTCAGTTAATCACAGAGCCAAAAGACCAAGGCAGACTGGATACTCAGGAGACCAGATCTGTGTGATTATCAAAGGCCCTGGCTTTTCTAGACACAGGCGGCCCTAACAGTGAAGAGCAGAGTATGGAATAGCGCTTTCTTTGTCTTATTTTTTAAATTGAAAACTTTTTTTTCCAGAAGTGGGTCTTGTTAGCCAATTTGACAAGGACTTCACTCTATAAAACATAAACTCTAGCCCCACAGTTTATATCCTCTGCATTTAGCTGGAAATTCCTCATGGAGTGCAGAATTCTTGAAACTCTACCCCATAGCCTGAGGCTTCCAGAAATACTGTGTGCATGATCTTTTAGGCTTTAACGTTTAAGTCAGCATTTCATTTTTTTTTTCATGCCACAAATGTGCTTGACTCATGTAACTTTCCAGGTGACAGCCTAGACAAGGGTCAACCTACTAAGTTGCTATTGTCATTTAGGGCTGGATCATTCTGTATCCTCAGGTTTGTGGCATGTTTTGAAGCTTTCCTGCCCTCTGCTAGCTAATGCCACTAGCCTCTCCCCAGTGGTTCCAAACATCTCCACACATTATCAGATGTTCTTTGTGAGGGAAAATCAACTCTGGTTAAGATCTGCTGACTTAGACTAAAAAAAGGTCTCTCATTTCTGACTGTTACCTTCCCAGAGGAGAAGCTGAAAGTCTACAAAACACCACTGAGGTTGTTTTGTATTGACCAACTACTCCTGGGCATGGGCTTGCCCTGAGATGCGGTTAGTGAGACTCCATTAGAGAAAACTAATATTCCCTTTGCCCAAAGGTATCAGTTGCAGATAGCTTCTTGGTTAGTGGTGGGAGCCCACGTCCCCAATCTACTGCCCTCTCTCAGTGCTGGGACCCCATCTGGCTTGAACCTGTGTGGGCCCCGTACATGTTGTCACTGTCTCTGTATCAGCCCTTGGGGTCATCCATCACCTCTGGCTGTTAGAATCTTTCTGTCCCCAACTGTGGGGGAGGGGCTTTGTTTCAGACATCCCACAGTTGGCACAAAGGTTTTCAGTCTCTGCACATTGTTCAGTTATGAGTGTCTCGTGTTAATTATAATCTACATCAAGAAGCCTCTCTCGTGAAGGCTGAATGAGGCTCCGGTCTATGTGTATAATAATGCGTCATGAAGAGTCATTTTATTTCTGTTTTCCTTCAGAAGAATAGTAGTGTTAGGTTTCTTCCTAGGCCCATGACCTATTTACTCTTAGATTCTTGGACACTTACAGTGTCAGGTATGGGTCCCATCTCATGGAGTGGGCCTTAAATCCAATCAAAAAGTAGCTGGTAACTCCTGAAACATTTGTATCCCTCCTGTACCAGCTTACCCTACGGGCAGTCACTGCTGTAGGTCTCAGGGCTTGTTGCTGGGTGACACTGGTGATTACTTTTCCCCTCCAGTAATGTGCAGAGTACCTCCAGCATCATGAGAACTGGTCAGGCAGCAGGGGACAAAGCCCCCGGTTAGGCACCAGCTGGACTCTTCTGTGTTTGATGACACATATAAGTGCTGTCTTCTGCATCAGTTGTGGAGAACAGTCAATAATCTTGGTGATAGTCTGTGATACTTGGTGGTTTCCACGGGGCCCCTTTCGCTGATGTAACCCATCCCTGGTCTGGAGGTTTTACTTGGGGGCGTAAGATGTCTAGCTGGCATGGTCTCCCTTGTTATTTGGTAGCTCCATTCCTTTCATATATGTATGTATTCTAGGTTGCTTCTACAGTAGCGGGTTTCCATATGGTTTTTCAAATGGCCTGGAATGTTAGCTGCTCCTCCCTGTATTCCTCCCTTTATCTTCCCTTTTCATTTCCCTTCCCTCCTTACTCTTCCTATCCAAGTTCCTCCGTTTGTCACCCCACAACACTATGTTCTATTTCCCCTTCCTTAGGAGATCCTCTATTCCTGCCTGGTCCCTTGCTAGATGCCTAGCCTCTGTGGTTATTCAGATTGTAGCATACATGTCAAAGGCTTGAAAGATAGCATCCACTGTAGGCAGAGTTTTCCTGTGCTGCCAGCTGCTCTCAAATAACCGCTTAGAGTCTTAATATTAATTACGAATGCTTAGCCACTAGCTCAGGCTTGTTACTAGTTAACTCTTATATTTAAATTAACCTCATTTCTTATCTATGCTTTGTCGAGTGGCTTGGCACCTTTACTCAGTGAGGCATGCCCATCTTGCTTCTCTCGGCATCTGCTGGAGACTCCTCCGACCTCGCCCTTTTTCGGTTCCACGATTCTCAGTTTGGCTCTCTTGCCTAACCTCCTTCCTGGCTACTGGCCAATCAGGGTTTTATGAAACCAATTCAGTGACACATCTTTACACTGCACAGGAGGATTGTCCCACAGCAATCCACATACAGATAAAAACATACAATATTTGTTGTTGGGGAGTCTGGATTACCTCACGCAGGATATTTTTCTAGCCCCATCCATTTACTTGCAATTTTCATAATTTTGTTTTTCTTAACTGCTGAGTAATATTCAATTGTGTAAATGTACAACATTTTCGTTATGTATTCATCTGTTGATGGGTATCTAGGCTGTTTCCAATTTCTGGCAATTATGAATACAGCAGCAGTGAACATGGCTGAGCAAGTGTCTCTCTAGTAGGATGTTGAGTCCTTTGTGTTCCCCGTTATTATTCTGAAACAGGGCCTCTCACTAAACCCCAAAGTTTATCTGTTAGTTTAGGTTGACTAGCCAATGGATTTCAGAGATCTGCCTATCTGCACTCACCCATCCCTGTGCCCAGCCGGAGTTATAGGCCCCTTCCTGGCTTTTTATGTGGATACTGGTTTTTTGAACTCAGGTTCTTGTGTTTGCCTGGCAGGTACTTTACTGGCTGAGCCATCTCCCCAGACCCATGATTTTCTTCTTATATATGAACATCTACCACAAGCAGAGTCCTGTGTCAGGTCCTGAAGACTGTGAAACGAGACAATGACTGCTTTGTGGCCTAATCAATGAAGATAGAGGTGATGTTGGAGTCCACAGTGAAGGATAAACAAGAATCCATTATGTGGAGAACAGATTGTGGGGGATATTGCCTCTACCACCCCCATGTGGAAGACTCTTTGTAAACTGCTCTGTGTTGACTCCGAGGCCTGGAGTTGGACTGGAGCCCAATAATGTTTAACCAACACTGGAATGATTCTGAGGCAGTGGGAGGAACCCCGGTCTGAGAATGGTGCCCAGCAGCTTTTATGAGACTTCCCCAGTGGGGTGTGGATGTCTCCACAGACCTTAGTCCAGTTTGAGAGAATCGTAGTCCTGTTGGGAAGCACTCAGTGAGAGTGTGGGGTCCAGTGCAAAGGCAGGAATGAATTGTGCCTCTGTGTCTCCCCACACTACTGTCACACAAGGAAGGGCAGACGTAGAGTGGCCAAGGCCTATCTGGACGCCAAATTTAAGTTAGGGACCTCAGGCCAGTGTGCTTCCCCTTTTCTCCCCGCCAGACTCAGGTGTTTTTCCTCCTGAGAGGATCTCAAACATGCCACCCACAGAGCCAGACCCTACCAGGTTAAAAGGCAACTCTAGGGATGGCAAGATGGCCCAGCAAGTAAAGGTGTTGACGCCAAGGCTGAAAACCTGAGTTCAATCCCTGGGACCTCCGTGGTGGGAGGGGAGATTGTCCTTCAGCCTTCACACATGGACTGTGGACTGTGGTGCCTATGAGTTGGAGTACACTCACTCATACACGCACGCATGCACACTTTCTCTCCCTCTAAAATAAAATAAATGTTTAAAAAATGAAAGGAAAGAAAAGGAAGAAAGAAAATCCACTCTGATTCAACCGCTAGAGCCATCTGAAGCCAGGCCTCTTGCCAGAATGACTGAGGAGGAGAGTATGCACGGAACACCACACACAGGCCACGAACGCACATGCTCTCTAACCTGTTTTTCTTCCAGAGTGACGTGGAAATGAAGGGGGCAATTCCACAAGAATGTGCAGAGCATAGGAAATATGCTGGGGACTGTTAAAGGCATGGCCAGGGCCTTTTGCCAGACAAGCAGGCGTGAGGCACGCGCCAGAACAAGAGGGGCTGACTGCTGGACTCGGGACCAGAAACTGAAGTCTCAGACGTCCACTCCACCCCCACCAGTGGACCCAACACACCTGGCTGTGTACACAGGTAACTTGTAATCACTGAAGTGTGGAATTATATCAGTGACAGTTAATTGTGGCACACACCTGTGACCCTGCACGTAGAAGGATGCAATTAGGAGTATAGTGAATTTGAGGTCAGCCAGGTCTACTCAGTGAGATGAGAGAGAGAGAGAGAGAGAGAGAGAGAGAGAGAGAGAGAGAGAGAGAGAGAGAGAGAGAGAGAGAGAGAGAGAAGAAAAGGGTCTGCGGAGATAATTCAGCTGGTAAAGCCATATATACATGAAGATCTAAGTTTGATCCCCAGAGCTGGAGTGCCGGCATATGCAGTCCTAGTGCTGGGGAGGTAAGGACAAGCTTTCTCTGGGGCTCACTGGCCAGCCAACCTAACTGACATGACAAGTTCCGTACCACAATAAATATTATCTCAAAAATTTTAAGATATATGTGTGTGTGTGTGTGTGTACATATTAAACTTTGTGCCATGACATTAATGATCATATAGAGTACTAACTTATTCTAGAAAAGGCTTCATTTAGCCGCCTGTACATGATTTCAGCTTTGAGCCTCTATCAGGTAACTAGGAATTAAGTTTTTGTACTCTGGATGTCCATAACAAATATTGATCATTTAACCTCTTCGAGATCTGCTACATATGACATTTTAAATGTCTAAGTTTTCTGCAGTGAACTATGACCACACCTAACAGTGACCTTTGAAGTCTTCAAAAAGATGATGGGGCCCCACAGCAACTATTCTACTAGAACTATGATAACATCATTAAGCTGAAAAACACCACCTAAAGATTGACTTTGGACTACAAACTTCTCAGGACAATTTCAAGGTGGCTAGTTGAGATGATCTGGCCTCACAGACTACTCTAGCCAGGACTTGAGACAAGCCCTGCACTCTCCCATTATAAAGAGACTGGATAACAAATTATACAGCTACCTCTCCCAGGACTTGACAGTTAACCCATTTTTTCTTTTCAGGATCCCCTAAAGATGCCATTTACCCTCAGACAATAGGGAGTAAATTTTTGAACATGATGCCCACATTCCCAAGAGGTGGGGTGGGTGGCTTTTGGTCATTCAATGGGTTATGGATATTTGTTGCTGTTTTGGGGGTTGTTGGCTACAAATTATTACTGGTAATGGTCAGGGAAAAGTTGAACAAAAGAGATTAGATTAATAATTCTTGTTTTAAAAAAAGGGATGTAGATATGATAGGATATAAGGGCAGGTTATTGAATATACTTTTAAACCAAAAAGCAAGTACTAGTCTTAAATGTTTTACATTGATATGGATTTTTGTATATTAATACAAATTTAAGATTATTGTTGTTATAACATTCTGTACATGCATTTCTAATCTTGTTCAAGGTATTGTACCTATGCAAATCATTTAACAATGTAATGTAAGTTTTTAGCTCTTGAAAGTTATTATTAGCAACTATTTGGGATAATAAGGAAATGCAGGTTAGTAATTAGTCAACCATTACAATCGAACTTTTAGTCATATTAGTTATGTTTTTAAGGTCAAACAGATATATTTTAGGTAGACAGGCCATCTTCAAACACTGCAGAGACCTACAGAATATGGCATTTAACATGTTTTAATAGCATAGGTTCTTTCCTTCTTTATGGCAGCACCAATCTACTTTGTAGAAGATGATGAGCATAAAGAAACAACACATGGAGTTTACTTTCTTTGTGGCAAAATCAAGTCACTAGACAAGAAAGTGCTCTTGCCTCGACTGCTGACTGTATGCTGTCCACACTGGGCAAGCAGAACACAAAAGAAAGTAACTGCTGAACTTTGCCAAGACAAGGTAGGACAGCCCTTCAGAATATCCTGCTTCACAGAAATGTCTGTCAGATGTGCTAGGACTGCAGGCTGAAGATGGGTGCCGCAACATTGCAGAGGAGCCTTGGGTGACTGTCCAGGCAGCCAGCTCTTTCTGCTACTCCTCACATTTTTTGTAAGTCCCTTGCTTGGGTCTCTGATGGAGTTGAAGACTTTATAGTTACAGTTTTCCTTGTTACCAGCTTCAGAAAAGAAATTCACTAAAGAAATGTAAAGTGTATAAAGCTGAGAGAAATAAAAAGATAATTTTGCATTGGTAATGCAAGTTAGGGTAGAAAATGAATTAGGTACAAACTTTTGGACTCGCCAAGAGAGGGTAGATATGGAGTATTTTCTCTGAATTTGTCAATTGCTAATGGACTAGACATTGTTGATGAACTTATTGCCTGCATATATTGTATATAATTATTGTACTTATTGTATGTAGTTTTTCTTATATTAGTTATAAACTTCTTGTTTTGGACAAAAAGGGGGAAATGTAGTGATATCTTGATTGTACTCTAATAAATAAAACTTGCCTGAAGATCAGAGGGTGGAGGTAGCTACCAGTTAACTACAGAGGTCTGGAGGTCTGTACAGAGAGACAGGAAGTGATATGGCTGGGCGGAGATGGGCAGGAGGAGGCAGGAGCACAGTGTCTCTTCTGATCTTTCATCTTTCACCCCCTAATATCTGACTCCAGCTTTTTATTATTAAGACATATTAGAATTCATGCTATGCTTGGTTCCCAGATGGTGGTGCGGCCTGGCTAGAGTCACTCGGAGTGGGCTTTGAGGTTTCAGAATCTCAGGCCCAGTCTCCCTGTCTCTGCCTCTCTCTGCCTCGTGCCCACAGATCAGATATAAGCTGGCAGCGACTTCTCTGGCACCACTCCTGTCTGTCTGCGGCCATGCTCCCCACCATGGTGATCGTGAACTAAATCTCTGAAACTGTGAGCAAGCCCCCAGTAAATGCTGTCTTGGTCATGGTGTCTCTTCACTGCAGTAGAACAGTAAATTACAGAAGCTGGTACCAGGGACTGGGTACTCTTTGTGACAGGCCTGACCACACTGCATTTTGGGGAAATGTGGAAGATGTTGGGATTTGAACTAGAAAAGTGCTTGGAAGCTGTAAGCAGAAGATAGCAGCGCTGAGAGGAATGTGGACTATGGAGACGTAGCTCAAGAGTTTACAGAGTGGAGCAATATTAGCAACTGGGATAGAGACCATTTATGTGATATTTTTGGCAAAGGATGTGGCTGCTTTTGCCCTTGTCCTAATTGCCGGGTCTGAAGAAACTCTTTTTCCCAAATTCTGACATTTAGACAAAAGCCAGAATTCCCTCAGGGGTTTGGAAAGCTAGTTCCCATTTGTCAAAATGAGCCATTCTTGCCTGGGTAGTGGTGGCAAACACCTTTAGTCCCAGCACTCAGGAGATAGAGGCAGCAGGTGTGTGCTAAAGGTCAGCCTGGTCTACAGAGCAAGTTCCAGGACAGCCAGGGCTACATAGAGAAAGTCTGTCAAAAAAAAAAAAAAAAGGGAAAGGAGTCATTTTCCTTATCTTTAGCAAAAGGATCACGTGCTCCTCCATTAACATGAGTCTGTGGTACCTATCGGCATATCAAGGTCCGTGCCAGCATAGAAGCGCCATCATCCCCTGCTCACATACACTTGCTATTTCCCTCAAAGCCTCCCAACCAGCCCACTGGCTCCCTTTTTCCTAGGTAATGATTCCCTTATACCCCTGAAGATTTGTTCCCCTGTTGCTTCTCTCTGCTTTCCTGAGAGACAGTGTGGTGTGGTGGTTTAATGGAAATGGCCTGGTAGGCTCTTAGGGAGTGGCACTATTAGGAAGTATGGCCTTGTTGGAGGAAGTGTGTCACTGAGGGCAGGCTCTGAGGTCTCAGATGTTTGAGTCATGCCCAATGTGGCATTCCCTTCCTGCTGCCTGCAGAACCAGATGGAGGACTCTCAGCTACCTCGCCAGCACCACGACTCCCTGCATGCCACCATGCTTCCTGCCATGGTGAAAATGGACTAGACCTCTGAACGGTAAGGAAGCCACTTTAATTAAATGTTTTCCTTTATAAGAGTTGCTGTGCTCAGCCGGGCAGTGGTGGTGCATGGCTTTAGTCCCAGCACTTGGGAGGCAGAGGCAGGCAGATCTCTGTGAGCTCGAGACCAGCCTGATCTACAAGAGCTAGTTCCAGGACAGGCCCCAAAGCTATACAGGGAAACTCTATATGGAAAAACAAAAACAAAACAACAACAACAAAAACTTGCTGTGCTCGTGGTGTCCCTTCCCAGCATTAGAGCTCTAGGCAGATGGCCTTTGTTATGCCTTTTACCTAAAGCCATAGCCTTTTGCTATGACACCAAGATGTAAATCTGTTCCAGCTGTCTTACAGATACCTGCAATTTCCTGGAAGAAGTTCTAGATCAAGAAATCTGGTGTGATAAAAACAGTCTCCAGAACCCATTTTTACCCCACCCGCTTTGAGCATATCTTGCAGGTTCATTCCTCCTGCCTGGGCCAAGGCCAACCCACAGATAACACCAGCACCCGCACCAGCTCCAGGGACGTCACCATCAGTACCAGGCTTCAGTGGGCACCTCTTCAGATACTCGGTCTGTCCAGCAGCTGGCACCTCCACCTTCCAGTTTTCCAAGACGTCACAATAAGGGACCTATTTGCTCTTCTTCTTAACACATTCAACTTTGTTGGTACAACTAGGGCCAATGATAACAATCTATTTTTTCTCTTAGCAATCAGTCTTGTCCACCTCAAGGAACAGGGGCCCTCCGAGGTTTCCAGAATGGCAGCTAACCAGATGCTTCTCCACCCACACCTTCCACTGAGCGTGAACCCACCAACTCCTGACTCCCCCCTCCCCCACATCGTCTTTTGTCAGCAGGAAGAAGGCAAACATGAAGCAGCATCCATATACCCAAAGAGTCTGGGATGTCCTGATGGAAGTTCCACCCATGCCCCCTCCCCCATCTCCCTCCAAACCCTGCAGCATCTCAGAAAGCCCTCCAAATGATGGGCCCTCCCCAGAGATGCTCAAGATCACTCCCACAGGGTATTTAAACTGCCCACCAGATAGCAGTTTTTCCAGTTCCCCTTTCCCGTATCCTCTCTGGGGGGCTGGAAGGTCAATCGGGGAGCGCTGTATCCATTAAACGTGGGCTTTTTCTAATTTGGTTTGATTTGGTCTGCTTTGAATTGTTGCATCCTCGGAGAAGCTTATTGGGGTGTAGAAACTTTTCAGCCTTGACAGTTTGGAATAAACTTTTCCCTCCTCACCCCATGGGCCATATATTTTGAATTCTTTACTATACCCTTCACATTCACTAATAATCTGCCTGAGAGTAAATTGAAGAGTTTTGGACTGATTTCGTTAGAAAAGAAAGACAGTCTAAATTAGTATGTTCAGGGTGAAAAACAAAAGATAGCCTAACACTGCTGTGGAATAATCTTTTTGTACACTATGAAGGTGTGTCTTTGCCAAGACACTTTCTGGTTGGCTTAATAAAGAACTGGATGGCCAATAGCTAGGCAGGAGGTATAGACAGGATTTCTGGGTGAAAAGTTTCTGCACCCTAATAAGCCACTCTGCCAGTGTACCAATCCAAATCAGACCAAATCAAATCAGATTAGAAAAGCCTGGGTTTAATGGATAAAATGCTCCTGGATGATTTTCTGACCCCTAGAGGGGAGATGGGGAAGAGAGATCGAAAAACCATGCGTCTGTTTTCTGGGGGAGCAGTTTCAATACCCTGTGGAAGTGATCTTGAACAGCCCTGGGGAGGGGCTCACTCTTGGCAGGCTTTCTGTGGGGTCCAGGGTCTGGGGGGAGAGAGAGAGGTGTGGGGCCTCCACCTAATCCATCCCAGACTCTTGGGTGTATGGGTCCCAGGGGCTCAGGTGAAGCTCCCACCAGAGCACTGGGGAGAGAGAGGAAGAGGAGGAGGGAGCTAGGCGCACAAGAGACACCAGGGGCACTGAGAAGCAGGATAGGTGGTCTGTGACAAAATGTAGATTAATAGAAATGAGTTAATTTAAGTTATAAGAGCTAACTAAAAACAAGCCTAAGCTAAGGTTAAGCTTTCATAATTAATATTACGTCTCCGTGATGTTTGGGAGTGACTGGCGGGACAGAGAAAGACTGGTTACATATCACCAACCCTGTCGTGTGGTTAGTGATGCAACTGGTGATCACTTTTATGCAGATCTACAATGAAAAAGATGTACAATTTGACAAGACAAAGAGCACCAGGAAATTTAACCTTGGAGCCTTGCTTTGTGTTGAAAGATGTGGTGGTATATTATTTATGATATATTAAACCTTGCCTGAGGATTCAGAAAGCAATATCAGCCTCAAGCTATAGAGATCAGGTTGTGGTGGTACACACCTTTAATCCCAGGACTCAGGATTAGGAGGTAGATGGATCTCTGTTAGTTCAAGGCCATTATAGCCTACACAAGAGATAAGAGTCACAGAACTCATGCCTTTGACCCAATCACCTGGGATCGAATGCCTTTAATCCCAGCATTAGGGAGGTATATAAGACAGGAGCAAGGTCTCAGAATTAGCATTCAGTCTCAGGATTCTCCAACCACACTGAGGAGAGCGGAACAGTCTGGGGTTGCCGTTTGAGGAGCCAGGATCACCTTTAAGTCTGAGGTAGTGGTAAGAGCTAGTGGCCAACTGCTTTGCTTTTCTGATCTTCAGCTTGAAGCTTGAATCCCAATATCAATCTCTGGGTCTTTTATTTTTTGTGCTATAGAAAGAGACAAGGAAAAACGAAATAAAGGGAGTGCTGCTCTCAGTGCAAGACCCAAACCAGCTAATTCTGCAACTTATGAAAAGAAAAGCCCTAAGGAATTAAATCTGTTTCTAAAGAACAAGGAAATCTTATGCTAATGCAGTCCAAGGTTTCAGACCAGCAGAAAGCAGAATCTGGCAGCTCTAGTCACATGGTTCTGGCTTTAGAGTCAGGAAAGATACAGCTGTAAAGGGGCTCTGGAATCTTCCTCCTTGGTTAAGGAAAGCCACAAAGGCCAGTTGTGTGGCAGGGGATTTCCTGTATGGAGGTCAGGAGAGGCCACTGCATGAAGCTGAGAAAGTGAAGCCTGGATTGTGTTGGAGACCCCTAAGATGTTGGGTTGCAGAGCCATGGGATGTCTGCAGAGGTGAGCTGCAGACAGTGAGTGGAACCAGCTCCAAGAGAGAAGTAAGTCGCATTTGACAAAGCCAGAAGGAGTGGTCAATCTGAAGAGACACTTAAGCATTTTAATATCAGAAGAAACTTCCAATTTTAAACAGTATTGAAACTGTGAAAGACTTTGGGGACTTCTAAGTTGGACTAAATGCATTTTGCATTATGACATGGCCATGAAACTATGGTGTCCAGGGAATGGGATGTGGTGGATGAAGAAGAATGGCTCCCATAGGTTTGGTATTTGGACATTTGATTCCCAGCTGGCGGTGCTGTTTAGGGAGGTGTAGCCTTGCTGGAGAAAGTACATCATTTGGGGTGGGCTTCAAGATTGTATAGCCTCTCCCTCCTTCCATGTTGTTCTCATTGCTATGTGTTTGTGGTAGTATATGGGAGCTTTTGCTCATGGTATTTTATCAAAGCAACAGAAAAGTAACTAATACATTTTTCATTTAGTTTCTGTAGTTCTTTGTAAATTCTGGATGTTAGTTCCCTTCTATGGTACAGCTGGTAAAGATTTTTCTCCCATTCTATGGGCTTTTTTGCTCTGCTGATGGTTACTTTGGCTATTTATTTTCAGGTAGTCCCTTCTGTTGGTTCTTGAGACTGATTCTTGTGTTGTGGGAACAAATTGATACAGCCGTTATGGAAGTTCGTTTGAAAGGATCTCTCAAAAAATTTAAAAAAGAGAATGACTATATGACCCAGCTGTATTACTACTGGTTATTTACCCATTTGACAGGGTGTGGTGGTTTGAGAGAAAATGTCCCCCAATGGGAGAGGCACTATTAGGAGGTGTGGCCTTGTTGGAGTAGGTGTGGTCTTGTTGGAGTAGGTGTGGTCTTGTTGGAGTAGGTGTGGTCTTGTTGGAGTAGGTGTGGTCTTGTTAGAGGAAGTGTGTCACAGTGAAGGCAGGCTTTGAGGTCTCATATGCTCAAGCCATGCCCAGTGAGAGTTCACTTCCTGTTGCCTGTGGATCAAAGATGTAGAACTCTCAGCTCTTTCTCCAGCACCACGTCTGCCTGCACGCCACCATGTCCCACCATGATGATAATGGGCTGCACCTCTGAACTGTAAGCCACCCAATTACATTTCCTTTATAAGAATTGCTATGGAGTCTCTTCACAGCAATAGAAACCCTAACTAAGTCAAAGGGCAGGACAGTGCAGAGGATCCTCAATTTGATCTCCTTGATGGAGAATACTATGGAAAATTACCCAACTCTATTCTAGGACTTCAAGGTTAAGATACTTAGCTTCTGTTAAACTGCCTGCTTGTGCAGATCGCCTCCAGTTAACTGCTTATTTTGCTTCTGTTAAATTGTTTGCTTATATGAGCATCCCCACCCTGGCCCTAGCAGCTGAGTTGTGCCTTCTGGACACTTGGTGCTACACTTAGGTCCAAATACCTGGGTGTAGTCCAAACTGGTTGGAATAAAGACGTTTAATAGGTTATAAACTATCTGAGTGGTCTTATCAGGTGGGTTCCCCATAACATTTTGGAGGCCCTAAGTTAGAACCCTAGAGATTGGACTCAGACAAGGGCTCACTTGGGGCTCACAAGATCGGGGGAAGGTGCATCAACTGGAGAGGACACTTAGGGAGAGCACATCCTGAGATGTTCCAGGGCCCCAAGAAAATCGTCTCTGACTGATCTCTGCTGAGCATTCCAGAGGCACGCCAATGCTGCCACCCAAAAGAGAGAGAGAGAAAAAAGGCAAATTGAAAGTCATCTTGTTTGAATACCTTCTAAGGTAAGTTTGGTGTGTAAGAGAAGCCATCTGGTTAGGACACAAGAGGGGAGGTTGGCCATGACTATAGATCCTGTGTTGGGAATCCCTGTAATACATCAATGGACTCCCCTGGTCTGTTTGGGTACATGAATGCATGGTGGCCACCCCTGTTTGTCTGTACTATGTGTTTCTCTGAATGACTGTGTGTCTGTGTGCTTCTGTCAGTTCTATTGGCTGGAGAAACAGATCTAAAATGGAAGTGGGGTGAGCCACCCTGAGATCATAGTTGCCCCCCTTCCAACTGGCCATGATTTCCTGAAGCTCATGGGCCATGCTGGGCTGACCAACCAATGGCTTTCTCTAATGTGGGACCCCCACCCCACCTGCTTAAGACAGGTGCCCTTTTGTTGGGGACCCAGATCCTTTTGGCTTGGTCAGATTACCTAGGGAACCCCCAAAACTTCCATCTATTCTCTCAGCCCTGCCCTAGGAAACTGATGCCCCTACCCTTCCTGCTCAGGAGCACTTGCTTCTGACTTTTTAATTTCTTGACTCCTACTCAAGATCCCAATCCTGGTCCTGTTCTCTGTGTGGAGATGTGGAGGGCCTCAGAGTGTATGCAGGGAGGAGAACCAGATCCCCAAGCTACGAGCTCTGTTTCTCCCCTGGCCTGCCTTATGGAAACTGCTTGCTGTGCACACCTGCTGACTTGGGATGATTGCCAGCAGCTCCTGGCCACCCTATTTATGGATGAGGAACAAGATCAAATCCCTCTGGAAAGTAGGAAGTTGGCTCAGGAGCTGGGGAGCAGGCTACTTCCTTGACTCAGAGGCCCAGATACAGCAGACCTTCCCGCCACCGAACCCAGTTGGGATCCTAATACTAATGAAGATAAGAGGTTGCTGAACATTTTTATTTCACCAAACATTTTATTGGGAGGATAAGTCAGGTCATGCAAGGACCTGGTGGCTGGGTTTCTGGAGATATATCAGGTATTTATCTCCCTAGTCCCAGATGTCCCCGAAAGCCACTAATATGGCCTTTGTCATGCAGTTGTCCACAGGCATAGGGGAATCTACAGATTTTAGAGGGATTTAAAGAGATGAACAGGTCTCAACTATTGGAGAGTGCTCAGAAAGGTTACAATATCTGAGATCCAGATGAGGACAGACAGGGAAGGAAAATCTCCCGTGCCATGATCGCTGACCTTGGGGAAATGGACAAGAGAGGAAATGGGGGACAGAGACCAGGAGAAGGGGTTCCAGGACTCACCAGTATCGTTGGATGGGGCCCTGAGTGCTGTATGTTGAAAGTTAGGCAAAAGTATCCACGAAGTGCCCTGCTCCAGTATGTAGATGTCCTCCTCATAGTGTCCACCACTGTGGAAGACTATGGACAGGCAACAGAAGGCCGTGTAGACAGCTTTCAATCCTGGATGACAGAGTCTCAGCCAAGAAGGCGCACCTGTGTGTCCCTCAAGTCACACACCTAGGCTAAGCCTGAAGGAAGGGAGGCCAGTGCTTTCCCCAACCACATTTCAGTCATCCTGCAATCCTCCACGTGTTAGCATTACCACTGATGAACCACCACCACCGAAGCAGTTTGTGGAGGAAAGGGTTTATTTGGCTTACACACCCACATCATTATGGAAGTCAAGTCAGGAACTCAAGCAGAACAGGAACCTGTAGGCAGGACCTGATGCAGACACCATGGAGGGTGCCGCTTATGGCTTGTTCCCCAGGTTTTGAACCTGGGCCCTCCTCCTCAGTTCCAGGACAGCCAAGGCTGTTACACAGAAAAACCCTGTCCCAAAAAAACCTCCATGAAAAGAAAAGAGAAGAAGAAAAAAGAAAAGAAAAAAATATATACTTCAAACTTGCTACCATCCAATCTTATAGAGGCGATTCTAATCCTGTTCCTAGTAGGGGCAGGAATAGCCAGAGTGACTGCCGTAGGCACCTCAGCCTTGATTGTTAGGAACCAAAGCTGCAGGGAACTCAGTTCTCAGAGAGATTTAGGCCAAGGCCTTTTGGAGACTTCTATCTCTAGGAGAGCCAAGTTGACTTCCTTGCCTTGATAGTCCTGCAGAACTGAAGGAGGCTAGGCCTCCTTTTTACGAAGGAGAGGACTTTGCATGGCCTTAGGAGAAACTTGCTAACCATTCAGTGGTCATTAGGGAAAACTTTCCAATGGTTAGATCAAGCATGGAAGAAAGGAAAGAAAGGAGACATGGATCCTTCTCTGATCACTTGGTCCCCATGGCTGACCCTTACTGTCAACGTTAGCTGGACAATTGGTTTTTATTCTGATCAGGCTAATGGTGGGAACCTGCATCCTCACCTGCATGGCCTACTACATCAAACAGAGGGTAAACTCAGTTAAACTATACCCCCAGAACAGGACAAGTGAGTGATTTGACTTATGCCCATGGAACCAGTGGGGAATGTGACAGGTAAAACAGTGCAGAGGTTTCTCCATCTTGTAGTCTTACTGAGGCCGTTTGGCTTAACTGGAATTGATCTCCTTGATGGAGAATCCCATGGAAAATTACCCAACTCTATTTTAGGAACCTGAGGCCAAGGTGCCCTAGCTTCTGTTAAACTGAACCCCCATTGGCTAACCACTTATCTTAGTTTCTGTTAAATTGCCCCCACCTCCATCCAGTAGTTGCTGAGAGAGATGCCAGGACATGGTTTCTGTTTAAAAAAACCCTGTGCTCTGGATACTCAATACTACACTTAGATCCAAATAGTCCCAGCCAGCAAGAATAAAGACTTTCAATAGACTATAAACTGTCTGAGTGGTCATGTCTGGAGGGATAGCACCCATATGTTGTGTGATATTTATATACTGTGTGAAGGTGCATTGTTGTGATTGTTACAAAAGAAAGATGAATGTCCAATATCTAGGCAAGAGGTATAGGCAGGATTTCTAGGGAGAGAAAGGAAGCAGAGGAGGAATTTAGGCTTGTGGGATATGTTGGGAGACAAGGAGAGGAAACAGAAGGTGCAAGATGGGAGAGATGTAATGCCATGTGATAGAATGAAGATAAATATATATGGGTTAGTTTAAATTATAAGAGCTAGTTAGGAACAAGCCTAAGCTATAGGCTGAGCTTTCATAATTAATAAGAAGTCTCTGTGTCATTATTTGGGACACAGCTGGCTGGTGGGACAGAAAAACTCGTTACATCCGGTGCCCAATACTTAGCATATAAATTCACATAGGGCCTGAGAAAGCTGAAACAAACAAAGAGTTCTGAGTAGGCCTAGTGCTTGCACATACAGAGGTGAGGCTTTTTTAAGAGACCAAGCTCCTGAGCACTTGAATGGGGCTATGAGTGACAGGTAGCGTGCTACTCAGTAGCAGGAGGCTAGGTAGAAGTGCCTACTGGAGCCGGGGCAGAAAGACTGGCTCCGGGCGGGGACCTACAGGCATGAGCTCCCCTCTCACCAACCTGAAGGGGGTGGAGCCAGGCACCCGGCCATGTGCTAAGCAGAGGCACACAGCAGAGGGCCTACCATCCCTTAGCAGTTTAAGGTTTGGCTCTCATGGTCAGAAGAGACTGCAGACATGCAAAACAAATAAAACAAACAAAAAACTAGAACAACAGCAACAACAACAACAACAAAAAAAACAGGTCCAGGTTGACAAAACATCTGAACAGGCTACAATGTGTTTAAAAATGTGCTTAGATGCTAAATAAAGAAAAAGAAAATGTGTATAGACAGTCATAGAAAAATAGTTTAAAAATAATAAAGTCTTTAAAGAAAGAGTAGCCGGGCAGTGGTGGCGCACGTCTTTGATCTCAGCACTCCCGGAGGCAGATACAGGCATATCTCTGTGAGTTTGTGACCAGTCTGGTCCACAAAGTGAGGACAGTCAGGACAGAGAAACCATGTCTGGAAAAACAAAAAACGAAACACCAATAACACTCCCCAAAAAAAGAAAGGAAAAGAAAAAAGTAAAGCTATATAATCATAAAGTATATAAGATATATATACTTTTATAAGGTATATAAAATATATAAATAAAAAATAATATTAAAGGAATTTGTATACTTTCATAAAGTGTATAAAATATAAATATAAAGTACTATAAAAAAGAATAAGTCACATAGAAGGAAATGCAGCACAGGGAATCTGGATCCTGGGGCTTTGTTGACTTTGAATTTTTTAAATGCTAGTGTATGAAAAGCAATAGCTGCTAAGAGACATTTGATTATATAAATTGCTAAATTAAGCCAACAGATATGTGTGTGTGTGTGTGTGTGTGTGTGTGTGTGTGTGTGTGTGTGTGTGTATGTGTGTTTCCTGGCCATTCTGGAACTCACTCTGTAGACCAGGCTGGCTTTGAGCTTGCAGAGATCCACCTGTCTCTGCCTTCCGAGTGCTTGGATTAAAGGTATGTGCCACCACCACACAGCCTCCAACTTATAGATTTTAATAATATCTTCACTTCAGAATGGAAGTCAAAAGATATGTTGTGTTGGGGGAGAGGCTATGCCTTTCTTGGCAGTAAACAAAGTTATGGTTCTCTTCAAAGTTAATTAAGATCATATTTAATTGGGGGATACCTCCTGAAAATCTTGACTACAGACATAATAAAAGAAACAAGAAAGAATATGTAGGACAGGTGGCATATATTTGATTCCTTGACATAGGAACAGCTCTGAGACTGGATGAGACATGATAAATCTTTTTGGCTACAGAGTCCTCATGATTTATTATTACATGCCATCTAATGTATTACACAGATGGAGATTTATATTACAGTTTGGTTATTCAGTCGACAAGAACTTATAAAATTGACAGATGCCTTTTACCTTTTCAAACATATAACAAAAAATTTATACTTAGCTGACTTGTCCACACCACACATTCCATACTTGTTTTAATACAGATACATATGTTATCTTAAAATTTTACATGTTTTCAGAAAAAAAAGAACCAGACACCAATGAAGACACACTGTTCAGGTGATCCAGTCTCAGAATGCTTCTGTTGCATCCAGAACAACTTCAAAGCTGCTAACTGAGATGGTCCAGCCTCACAGACTATCCAATCAAGTCTTCAAATAACCTCTATACTTTCCCTTCACACAGACACTAAACAAAAATTAATTCAACTATCTCTCCAAGGATTTGACAATTATCCCAATTTTCTCAGAGTCCTGTAAAGATGCTGTTGCTCCCAGACAGCAGGAAATGGTCTAGAAAACATGATGTCCATAGTCCCAAGAGGTGAGGTGGGTGCTTATTTGGTTTTTATGTGAATTATAGGTGTTTGTCCTCATGTAGGGGGTTGTTTACAAGTTGTTATTGGTCAGGAAGAAAGCTAAAAAAAAGAGATTAGATTCGGGGATCTCATTCTTCAAAGAAAAAGGGGGATATAGGGATAATAGGATAAACAGGTAGATTATTAAATTAACTTTAAACTAAAAAGCAACTATTAATCTAAAATATTTTTTCATTGGTATGAATTTTTGTATATTGATACATTTTTGTTATAACATAGTATGTATATATTTCTATTCTTGTTAAAGGTATTTCACCTATGCAGCTCATTTTAAAATATACTGTAAAGTTCTAGTCCTTTAAAGCTATTATTATAAACCGTTTAGAATAATTGAGAAATGTAGGTTAGTAGTTAGTCATCCATAACAATCAAACTTGTAGTCATGTTAGGTATGCTTTCATGGTCATACCGAAGTACATTTTAGATAGATAGGTGGTCTTCAAACACTTCAGAGACCTACAGAATATAGTATTTAAAATGTTTTACTAACATAAGGCTTTTCATGACTGAGACACATCTGCTCCTGGCAGTACCAATTTACTTCAAAGGATGATGATGGGCATCCAAGAACGTCCATATGGAGTTTGCTTTCAATGTGGCAAAGCTAGCCACTAGACAAGAAACTGCTCTTGCCTCAACTACTGGCAGTTATTGTCCAAACTGGACAAACAGGACACAAAAAGGGTGACTACTGAACTTTGTCAAGACAAGGAAAGACTGTCCTTCAAAATTCCTACTTCATATATGTAAAGAGAAGCCTTCCTGCCAGCCTGGTTCCAGAGCCACATCAGTCCCAAATAAACACACAGGAGGCTATATTAATTATGAAGCTGTTGGCCTTGCTTGTTTCTTACTGGCTAGCTCTGACTTAAGTAATTACCCCATAATTGTTACTCTAAGTATTTCTCTTACTGGAGAACTTTTTGGGCTTCATACCCCATGGCGTTACATCTTGACTTTCTGTGTTTCTCCTTCCCAGAGTCCTCCTGGATTCCTAGTTCCACCTATCTTGTTCCTATTGGCCAACAGTGCTTTATTGACATATACACAGGACTTCCCCAACATCTCCTCTTTTCTGTCTAAACAAAAAGAAAGGTCTTAACTTTAACATAGTCAAATTATATATAACAGAACAGTTCTCAAGTAAGAACACAGTTACAATATTTTGTCTATCAACATTCAGCAAGATTTAAAGAAAATATCATCTATCCTTGTGAGTCCAAAGTTCTATATGTAGCTTATCTTTTATCATAACTAAGGAAAACTATAACTATCTGCCTTCAAATCTATCAAAGACCACAGAAGGATAATATATAAACACTAGAACTGACAGAGACATCTTACTGCCTGGACAGTCACCCAAAATTCCTCTGTAATGTTGGGGCATCCATCTTCAGCCCATAGGCCACAATGTGTCCGGAAGACTTCTCAGCAAAGCAGGAAATTTCAAATTGTCCATCTGCATCAGCAGTCTGTCAGTCATTTTTCTGTGTCCTGCAGAAAGTCTCATAGACTCTTTCATGAAGCAGGAACCCTGAAGGACTATTTGAGTTCAGCAGCCACTTTCCTGTGGGTCCTGCATGTCTAGTTTATACAGCAACAGTCAAGCAGTCCAGGCAAGAGCAGTTTCTTGCCCAAATGGCCAATCTTGCCATGTTGAAAGCAAACTCCCTAACAAGTTTCTTCAATGCCCATCTTCCTCTCAGACATAATTGGTGCTGCCAGGAGCAGACATTTCTCATTGTCAAGAACAACCTAAAATATTTTAAATGCCATTTTCTGAAGGTCTTTGAAAGGTTTGAAGACTATCTATCTCAAATATATTTCTGTATATCTAGAAAACCTAACTTACCTAACTATAAATTCTGACTATTATAAGTAACTATCTATAATCTATTTAATTATGTATTATTTTTTAAAAGATCAGTATAAGCACAATACTTAATCAAGAGGAGAAATATACACATCACAAAATTGACCTTGAATTTGTATCAATAAATGAAAAACCATATCCATACCATAATTCCCCTTTTTACCATTAAAAAGAGATTGTCTGTGATCATTAACCAATTTTAAACCACCCCATTTAAATGAAAACATAGACTTATAAACAAGATGGGAATTAGGATGTCGCTTATTCCAAACTGCTTCATGCTGGAAGGGGGCGATGTTCATAGCATGGGGATCATGACAAAACTCAGAAACCTATATAAGTCCTTATTTTCGTGGTCTGTAAAAAGCTGCATCATCTTAGTTGTTTTAGATGTTGAATCACTTGGGCCATTGCTTCCAGGGGTCTTGGTTCATGAAACCACAGAAGCCTAGAAGCAATCCTCAGCTTTTCATTTTCTGTAGAAACATAAACAAAAACTCCTTTTCCAAGTAACATATCCTTATACTTAAATTTTGAAGTCAAGGCATTTTCAAAAGATATAAGTTGAATTGATTCAGCAGCATTTATAATCAAGTGTACTTTAGCAGTTGTTCCTTCCTGAGCAATTAAAAAACTGAAAAACACAATAGCATACAGTATCCAGACTTTCTGTGTATTTTCCATCTTTACGTGGGTTATTTATTTATCTATTATTGTTACTCTATTTCTTTTTGTTGTTGTTGTTGTTTTTTTTTTTGAGACAGGGTTTCTCTGTGGTTTTGGAGGCTGTCCCGGAACTCACTCTGTAGACCAGGCTGGCCTCGAACTCACAGAGATCTGCCTGCCTCTGCCTCCCGAGTGCTGGGATTAAAGGCGTGCGCCACCAACGCCCGGCCTATTACTCTATTTCTTTTACTTTGATTTATTTATTTTTCTCTGAGACAGGGTTTCTCTTTGGAAGTCTGCCTGCCTCCGCCCTGCAGCAAATCCTACTGGCATGCGCCACCACAGCCAGCTTCTCTATTTATTTACCACTGTGCCATTTCTTTTTCTCTCTCAATCATACTTATATTTTTAAACACACTGTAAACCTTTAGAGGTTTTCCTTCATCCAAGTCTGACTTTACTGTAAATCTTTATGTTTTTCTTGCCACGCGTTTTATCTGTTAAAACTGAGGCTGTTTAAACTGCAGTTTTTCCAAGATGGCGGGCATAAGCGTGATTCCAGCACACAGTCAATGCTGACATCCAGCAAAAGCTTGCCGGCTTAGAGATGGGGTCACTGCCATTTCTAGCTGTACGTATAACTTTTCAATTATTACCAGAGTCTCTTAAAAGAACCTTGTTGATGGTTTTTTTTTTTTTTATGCTGAGTCAGAAAGCCTCCCTTAAGTAAGCCTCGTGAGTCTTTGCTTGGCGCTTGCAAAACAGAGCCCACCGGAGAAAAATGCTGCTACCAAAAAGCCGTGCTTCTCTCTGTCCTTTTGTTTCTAAAATTTCTTTGAAGCTTTTGTCGTTCTACATGGAAATTCAATCCCACTCTGACACCATTTGTAAAGAGAAGCCTTCCCGCCAGCCTGGTTCCAGAGCCACATCAGTCCCAAATAAACACACAGGAGGTTAAATTAATTATGAAGCTGTTGGCCTTACTTGTTTCTTACTGGCTAGCTCTGACTTAAGTAATTACCCCATAATTGTTAATCTAAGTGTTTCTCTTACTGGAGAACTTTTTGGGCTTCCTACCCCATGGTGTTACATCTTGACTTTCTGTGTTTCTCCTTCCCAGAGTCCTCCTGGATTCCTAGTTCCACCTATCTTGGTTCCCTATTGGCCAACAGTGCTTTATTGACATATACACAGGACTTCCCCAACACATATAAATCTGTCAGATAGATATTCTAGGCCTCCAGGCCAAATATAGATGCCCCTGTGTTGTAGGGGAACCTTGAGGTGATTGTCAGGCAACTAGATGTCTCTGTCATTTTTTATAGCTTTGGGAGTTATTCTCAGTGCACTTCCTGTATAATTGAGTAATATTATATCCCTCTCAGGTCTTTGATAGGGTTGAAGACTAGATAGTTATAGTTACAGTTTTCCTTGTTACCAAATTCAGAAAAGAAACTTACATGAGAGATGTAAAGTTTATAAGGTTGAGAAACATAAAAGTTTATGTTGTTTATCTAAGATATTTTTAGGTCTGAAAAGATATTTTTGGATGGCAATACAAGTTATGATAGAAAATTGTTTAGGTATAAAACTTTGGACTCAGCAAGATAAGATAAATTAGAGTAATTTCTCCAAATTTGACAAATACAAAGGACTGGACATTGTGAATGTACTTCTTACATGATAATTGTTCTTATTGTATATAATTTTACTGCATTAGAGTTTAAAAACTTTCCTTTTTATTTAGACAAAAGGGGGAGATGCTGTGGGGTATTTGTACACTGTGAAACTGTATTACTGTCATTGGTAATAAAGAGATGAATGGCTAATAGCTAGTCAGGAAGTATAGGCACCACTGCTGGGCAGAGAGAGGAAGTAGGAGGAGATAATTGAGGCATGGGGGAGAGGCCAAGGAGACATGGGGGTGGTTGGTCATACAGAATGAAAGAAAGGTAAAGACATATGGTAAAATGTAGATTAGTAAAAGCAGGCTAATTTGAGTTATAAAAGCTACTGGGACAAGCATAAGCCAAGGCAGAGCTTTCATATTTAATAAGAAGTCTCTGTGTCATTATTTGTGAACTGGCAGCCCAAAGAAAAATCTGACTACACCCAAAGAACTCCACTCTCTGCTATGGAAATGTTTGCACATTTGTGTTCATTACAAGGAAATGGCATCAACCTGGGTGTCCAACAACACATTAAAGAATAATGAATATACACACACACACAACTATACTTATAAAACATTTTCACATATCACTATATATATATATATACAGAAAATGGCATACTGTTTGTCTGTAAAGAAAAATGAAATCATGAAATATGTAGGCAAATGGATGGGACTGGATAATAGAATACGAAGTGAAGTGATCCAAACACAGAAAGAAAAAAAAATCATGTACTCCTTCAAATTCAGATCTTAACCTACAGTGTGCACATGTTCAAGTGTGAGTATAGTCTAGAATTTCTTTTCTCTTTTTAATTTTTCTTGAGACAGGGTCTCATTACGTAGCTCTGGAACTAGCTCTGTAGACCAGGCTGGCCCCTTACTCTCTGAGCTCTAACAGCCTCTGCCTCCAAGTGTTGGGATTAAAGGTGTGCACCACTACACGTGGCTTAGTCTACAGGGGGAGACAGTAGATGGTGAGGAAGGATGGAATGCAGGCAAAAACACACGTGAATCATGAAAGAGGATGTAATGCTGTATTTTTCTAGTTGTAACTCTGTCATACCTTTTAAAAAATTGTGGTGGATATGTGAATTTAAGTTTTGGAGTACTGAAGCAAAAGACCCATTTTGTCTTCCATAAGAATCCCTTGAGGCCATGGTTGTGAAAGTTGGGCTTTGATTTTCACTCCATGGACCATTAGTGCAATGGGAATTAGGTATGACTAGTCATGGAATGTATTTTTCACATCGACCCACTTCCCACTTAGAGTGATCACATTTTTGTTTGTTTTGGGGGGCAGTTTTGTAACCTGAACATTTCCCCCTTTCTCATGTGTGGTGGGGCTGGAGAGATGGCTCCGTGGTTAAGGACACTGACTACTTTTCCAGAAGACCTGGGTTGGATTCCCAGCACCACAGGATGGCTCATAAGCATCAGATTTTGGAATGCCAGGATTTTGGAGTTCTGGCCTCCACTAGCACTGCAAGCACCTGATGCTCAGACATACAAACAGGCAAAACAGCCATGTACATAAAATAATAATATAAAATAAAGATCTCCCCTCTCTTCTTTTTATAGCTAAACTCTATTAAAATATCATTTGTTATGTATTGTTAGTCACAAAATTAAGCATAGTAAATTTTTGAAGGAGAGATCTTGTCTCAAAGAATAAGATGTTGAGCAACTCAGTAAGACATTTACCATAGGCCCCTGGTGTCCACACACACATCACACCCACACTCACCCGTGTGCACACATGTGCACACCCTCTATCACCTGTGTACACACGCACACACCCAAGATATACACTCTGGTATAGGCCTTGTGAAAAATCTATAACTTCATTTTTCCAGCTAACAAAAGTCCTATGCAAGCCTCTGTAAGCTTTCCTTCATCCTTGAAGGACAGGGTGACTTAGTGTAACATTCAGGCACTGTAGCTCTGTAAGCTGTCCTTCATCCTTGAAGGACAGGGTGACTTATTGTAACATAGAGGCACTGTAGCTCTGTAAGCTGTCCTTCATCCTTGAAGGACAGGGTGACTTACTGTAACATGCAGCACTGAGCTCAGGACGGGGTGACTTACTGTAACATGCAGCACTGAGCTCAGGACAGGGTGACTTACTGTAACATGCAGCACTGTAGCTCTGTAAGCTGTCCTTCATCCTTGAAGGACGGGGTGACTTACTGTAACATACAGCACTGTAGCTCAGGACAGGGTGACTTACTGTAACATGCAGCACTGAGCTCAGGACAGGGTGACTTACTGTAACATGCAGCACTGTGCTCAGGACAGGGTGACTTACTGTAACATGCAGCACTGAGCTCAGGACAGGGTGACTTACTGTAACATGCAGCACTGTGCTCAGGACAGGGTGACTTACTGTAACATGCAGCACTGAGCTCAGGACAGGGTGACTTACTGTAACATGCAGCACTGAGCTCAGGACAGGGTGACTTACTGTAACATGCAGCACTGTAGCTCAGGACAGGGTGACTTACTGTAACATGCAGCACTGAGCTCAGGACAGGGTGACTTACTGTAACATGCAGCACTGTAGCACTGGGAGGAGTCAGTGCTGACCATGTAGCATTGCAGGAACTAAAGAGAGGACAGTCACAGAGATTGATGCACACACTGTGACCTGGGAGCCACAGCTGTACAACTATACCTGATGAAAACTGCAGCAGGCTCTTTCTTTTAGACCACCGCCAGCTCTGAATTCATGGCACAGAGACTTATTTGTGTGGAATGCCCAGGCTAGCTTAGGTTAGCTCTTTCAACTTAAGTTAGCCTGTTTCTCTTTATCTACCGTTTTGCCCTGGGGCTTATTGCCTTTCTTACTTCTGTATGCCTTACTTTCACAGCTTCTCTATGTCTGTCTGTCTGTCTTCTGTCTGACTTCTTGCCCCAGATGTGTCTCTCATTCTCTTCTTCTCTCATTCTTCCTTCTTTCTCCTCTGGAGCCTAGATTTATCCTATTTATTCTCTCTGCCTGGCAGCCCCACCTATCCTTTCTCTGCCTGGCTATTGCCCATTTATCTCTTTATTAGACCAATCAGGTGCCTTAGGCAGGCCAGGTGAAACAAATGCAACATAAAAGAATGTAATACACCTTTACACAGTTAAAATAATATCCTGCAGCATAAATATAACAGAACTTTGCATAGTTAACATAATATTATATGACAGAAAGCTCTTGTGTTTCTGGGACTTCCATGTTAAGTTAATCATGCACTTTACACTGAGCCCCACCCCAGCTCCCGTCCCCTCTTCTTTGGTGCTACTAGGGATGAAATCCAGGGCTTTGTGCATGCAAGGCAAGCAAGCACTCTACCATTGCATGTGCATGTGTGTGCGCATGTGGGTGTGCATGTATGCGTGATGCATGAGGTGGTACATGCCTACCATGATGCAAGTATGGAGATCAGAAGACAGCTTCATAAAGTCAGTTCTTTCCTTCCATCTTTACGTAGGTTCCAGGGTTTGAACCCAGGTTGTCAGCTCTGCACAGTAAGGACTTTACTTACTTGGCCACTTTTCCAGCCTGTGGCTAGTGAGATTCTATTTTAACAAGGAGCAAAATCAAGCCCACTGCAGAGAGATTTTTTTTTCAAGAAATGTTGCCAACCAATATACAAAGGAAGAAAGAGCCAGACCTTAAACTTAAGAGCTCATAAAATTGCCGGGCGTTGGTGGCGCACGCCTTTAATCCCAGCACTCGGGAGGCAGAGGCAGGCGGATCTCTGTGAGTTCGAGGCCAGCCTGGTCTACAAAGTGAGTTCCAGGACAGCCTCCAAAGCTACAGAGAAACCCTGTCTCGAAAAAACCAAAAAAAAAAAAAAAAAAGAGCTCATAAAATTATCTTTAAAAGGATCATGGACTTTTATGTGCAAAACAAAACCATAAAACCTCTGGGGAAATGCGGGAGGCCATCCTGGAAAGAAGACCTAGGTAATGAGTGACTAGGTGTGACACAAGAGTGGCCCATACAAGGAGACATTGGTAGGTTGGGCTCACTAGAAGTTTAAAAAAATATATATGTATGCATGACTGATGAAGGAATGAAAAGAAAAAATTATGGGCTGGGGGAAATGATCTGTAAGTCACGTATCTGACAGAGGTATGGTTTCTATAGTATGTAGTTTTCAGATGAGGATCTGAATCAGAGTTTCAAGGTATCTACAGCTGGGCGTGGCTTTGCACTGGTGGGCAGAAACAGGCTGTTCCTTGAAGTTCCTTGTTGACTGACAGCTTAGTAGAAAAGGCTTTAGGTCCAGTGAGGTATCCTGTCTCAAGGTGTTGGGCCTAAAAAAGGCTCGGATGCGAGGCCCAGTGTAACCTCCTGAGCCTGGCTAGAGTTTGGTGACCTGTCTCTGGCCTGTAACCTCCATGTGGGGGTGACTCAGCCAGACCTGCTGGAAGATTGCCCCCTGCCTAGCTACCTGCCAGCTTGGTGGAATATTATTGGCCCTTACTCCTCATGTCACCTTACCCCATCCTAAGATTCCCATCCCCTCCCTCAGCCCTATGTAACTTCTTGCCTGTAGGAATAAATTGAGATCCTTCTTTGATAAGTCTCCCAACTCAGTGTGTATTCCCCCCTCCCCCAGTAACTAGTAGGGGGGAGGGTCTGAGTCCTTGCCACTCACCATCCCAGTCAGTCTTGGGAAGAGACTGGCTGAACCAGCCCTTTCCCCACCTGCTGGAGGACCAGGCATCCAGGGAATGAGGGTGTGAGGGTGTGTGATAAACCCGACTCCCTCCTCTGACCTCCTCATGCATGCTCAAAGGCAGCTCCCTCCAAGACAAAATAATAAATAAATAAATAAAACCCCAGAATTTTCAGAACTGTCCATTTTAAAGGGCTGAAGAGATGGTTTGTCAGATAAGAGCACAGACTGCTTTTCTCGAGGACCTTAGTTCAATTCCCAGTACCACAGCATCAGGCACACACCACCTGTCACTCCAGCTCCAGGGGACCTGGTGTCCTCCTCTGGCCACTGTGAGCACCGCATTCATGTGAGCACACTTCCATCCCTTGTGTACAGATACACATAATATTAAAAGCAAGCAAGCAAGCAGACAACAACAATAAAACAACCAGCTGAGCTTTTAAAACCAAAGAGTATAATAGAAAATGCATAAAAGACTTTTGCAAGTACTTCCCCCAAAGGGTGCACACAAGCTTGAAGAGGGTGTTCAAGGTCACCAGCTGCTAGAGAAGAGGAGTGAAGACTACAGTTTCAATGCTGTGTGTGGCTGAGGATGGCCGGCACATTAGGGACAACACTAAATGGAATTGAGGATGTGGAGCAAAGGGCTGCAGTATTGCTAATGAGACTGTACGATGAAAACACAGCAACACAGAATGCAAAAACAATTCGGCAGTTTCCTTTAAAACTAAAAACACGACCCCAAAATTGTAATCTTAGGCATATAGCTTAGAAACATTATAATTTCTTTCCTTACAAAAACATATCAACAGAAGTTCGTAGAAGCTTTATCTGTAACAGACCAAAACTGGAAACCCCTCCAAGGTACACCATAGAGTACTACTCAAATAGCCCCCCAAAACCCCAAACAACAAGACAACAACAAAACCCCAACCCTAGTCAATAATTAGGGTGAGTCTTAGAAAAGGTATGCTGTGAGGAAAAAAAGGTCAACTTCAAAAGTGTGCGTGCTGCGTGAGTCTATTTATGTGACTTTTGTAATTACAGGGATGGAGGGAAAATTATCGGTTGCCAGAGTTTAGGGATGGAGGTAGGGTAGGTGTGGCTACAAAGAGTGACACAGGAGAGCTTTGTGGCTTGTAGTCAAGTATACTGACTGAAGTTACATGAAACTACACGTGTTACAAAATTGCATACAGCCATATGAGTGAGCAAGCCTGCACAAACACACACACACACAGTTGCACACAAGTGGGTGTAAAAGTAGAGAAATTTGAATCATATCTCTCCCCCTCCCACTTTATTTTTGAAGGTAACATCTCACTATGTAGCCTTGGCTGACCTCAAACTCATAGAGATATATCTATGGCTTCATCCAGAGTGCAGGGACTAACGGTATGCCGTCACACCGGGCTCGACATTTTCTTCTAAAAGAGTTTTATTTAGAATGTGGAGAAATGGCTCAGTGGTTAAGAGCAGTCACTGCTCTTCTACAGGACAAATTCCGGCTCAGCATCACCCGTAGCTCCAGATCTGGGGGATCTGATGCTTTCTTTTGGCCTCCAAGACCACCTGTATAAATGTGGCACACACATATATGCACATACAGACAGGTACATTTTAGCACTCAGGAGGCAGAGGCAGACAGATCTCTGAGAGTTTGAGACCAGCCTGATCTGCTACACAAGGAAACCCTGTCTCAACCCCCCACCCCATTTTTTAAAGGTGTATTTATTTGTTTATTTTCTATCTCTCTGTCTCTGTCTGTCTGTCTGTCTGTCTGTGTGTGTACGCTTGTCTGTGAATGCAGGAGTGTGGGTGCCTGTGCAGGTCAGAAGAGGGTGCTACGTGCCCTTCCTCACTCTCTCTCTAGTCTTGTGAAGCAAGGTATCTTCCTGAACCTGGGTGTTCTTTTGCAGTGATGAAACTCCATGACTCAAAGCAACTTATGAAAGGAGTCTATTTTGGTTTATGGTTCTACGGGGATAAGTCCATCATGGTGAGGAGGTGTGGCGGCAAGTGGCAGGCAGGGCGACAGGAGCAGGAAGCCGAGAGAGCTCATCACAACCAGAGCCATGAAACAGAGCGTGAACGAAATGAAAGTGAGGGGAGGCTTTTAACTCACAAAACCCACCCTGATGATATTCTTACCCAGCAAGGCTGCATCTCCCCCAAACCTCTCCAAACAGTGCCACCAAGTGTTGATTCCTTGCTCAGCCTAGACACAGGGGTGTTGGGGGGTGGGGAGGTGCCTCAGTCCTGCCTCAAGAGAGGAGATGATGGGACAGATTTAGTAGACTTCCCAGGGGAGGCCTTACCCTCTCTGAGAAGCAGATGGGAGGAGGGGTGGGAGGGAAGTGGGGGAACAGGAGGAGAGGAGGGAGGGGTAACTGGGATTGGAATGTAAAAAATAAATTAATAAAAAATGTAAAAGAAAAGAGTGGAGAACTCAAGAAAAGAGGAACCCAACAATGGAGAACGCATGCAGTTGCTTCTCCTTGCTCTTGCTGTGGATGAGATGAGACTAGCCGCTCAAGCTCCTGACAGCTTCGTTTCCCTGCTGTGATGAGATGAGACTAGCCGCTCAAGCTCCCGACAGCTTCGTTTCCCTGCTGTGATGAGATGAGACTAGCCGCTCAAGCTCCCGACAGCTTCGTTTCCCTGCTGTGATGAGATGAGACTAGCCACTCAAGCTCCCGACAGCTTCGTTTCCCTGCTGTGATGAGATGAGACTAGCGCTCAAGCTCCTGACAGCTTCGTTTCCCTGCTGTGATGAGATGAGACTAGCGCTCAAGCTCCTGACAGCTTCGTTTCCCTGCTGTGATGGATTGTAACCTGGGACGCTAAGGTAAAACAGTCCCAATGCTTCCCTCACTAAGACACCTGGCTTCTTCCACGTGTGCTGAGATACCGAGTTCTGAGCCTCTCAATTGCCCAAAGTGCCCTTAAGCACTGCGACGCTGGTTTTGTTATTGCAGTTGCATTTTGCAGGGTGCTAACACTGGGGGAAGCTGTGCAAGAGAGAATGGGAACTTCTATGCATTTCTTTTTACCTTCCCACAAACCTTTAGTTATTTAAAAACAATTTTAAAAACCCATGAGAGCCGGGCGTTAGTGGCACATGCCTTTAATCCTAGCACTCAGGAGGCAGAGGCAGACTAATCTCTGTGAGTTTGAGGCCAGCCTGGTCTACAGAGAGAGAGAGAGTTCCAGGATGGCCTCCAAAACAACACAGAGAAACCCTGTCTAAAAAAAAAAAACAAAAACAAAAACAAAAAAACCCCAAAAACCCCAAAACACCCCCCCTCCAAACAAAAACAAAAAACAAAAAAATCCCATGAATTCATTTAAAGAAATTTGTGAGCAATAACAGGCAGAGATGAACAAATATCGTGAGGGCCGTATTACAGTAACGTCACCATATGGAAAGAAAGGGCACAGGGCCTGGGGTCCTGGCTTCAAACCCAGTCAGCTGTACGCTGCGGCTTGAGAGAATTTCTTGCTCAGTTTCCTCATCTATGGGCAGGTGCATCCTGAAGCTGACTTACAGATGGAAGAAACATGGACTTTCCCTTGGGTGGAACTGTTTGCATCATTTACAGTTGAGACAAGGCCCTAAATTTGTTTGGTGGTCCTGGTGAGGCAGCCATCTGTCAGTCACCTGAATTGGGACAGAGATGTAAGGTCATCCAGGATGCCAGAGTTGGGCACAGTTGTAATCAGAGGGGCAAGTCTGAGATAACTGAGAATGTGTTATCTCAGTTTCTAAGAACACACACACACACACTCCACACACATTGCTCACATGCATATGCATACACACACAGGCATGAACATAATTGCCTCTGACCTAGCTTATTACCATTCTTATGTTTTAGGAAACAGGTAGTCCTACAAGCTGGTCTGACTTTCTCCTTCATATTTGTTTTTAAATTTGTTTTTATTTTGTGTGTGTGTGTGTTTCATGCATGCATGTCTGTGCATCATGTGTAGGCAGAGGCAGGCAGACCTCTGAGTTCAAAGCCATCCTGGACTACATAGGGAGTTCCAGGCCAACCAGTGCTACATAGTGAGACCCTGTTTCCAAACAAACAAACAAACAAACAAA
This sequence comes from Mesocricetus auratus, assembly GCF_017639785.1. Classification (NCBI taxonomy): domain Eukaryota; kingdom Metazoa; phylum Chordata; class Mammalia; order Rodentia; family Cricetidae; genus Mesocricetus; species Mesocricetus auratus. Next base: position 12,503,358 of record NW_024429190.1, on the reverse strand, counting down.
CAAAATAACTCAATACTGTTAAGGAATTGAAATGATCCACAGAGAGAAAATATTATATATATATAACATATATAGTGTATATATAATTTTTATAAAATCATTCAATAATAAAAACATCAAACAATGGGCAAATGAAATATTGGCTCTGGCTCTGAATAGGGGTCTCAGTCCATTTTGTGTCTGTCTTAGTTAGAGTTTATTATTGCTGTGAAGAGACATGACCACTGCAACTTTTCTAAATGAAAACATTTAATTGAGGGGACTCACAGTTTCTGAGGTTCAGTCCATTATCGTCTATTTTTTTTTTTTTTTTTGGTTTTTCGAGACAGGGTTTCTCTGTGGCTTTTGAGGTTGTCCTGGAACTCACTCTGTAGACCAGGCTGGCCTCGAACTCACAGAGATCCACCTGCCTCTGCCTCCCGAGTGCTGGGATTAAAGGCGTGCGCCGCCATTATCGTCATGGTGGGGAGCATGGCAGCATGCAGGCAGATGAGCTGGAGCTGAGAGTCCTATATCTTGACTTAAGAGGCAACAGGAAGTTGACTGAGTGTCACACTGAGAGAAGCTTGAGCAAAAGAGACCTCAAAGCCCACCCTCACAGTGACACACTTCCTCCAACAAGGCCACACCTCCTATCGTGCTACTCCCTTTGGGGGCTATTTTCTTTCAAACCACCACAGTGCTCTTTTGGTAAATTACTCAGAAGTAGGTATGGACTGCAATTTATTGCTCATAATTCTGGAGCCTGGGAGTTCCAAGGTCAGGATGCTGGCATCTTGTAAAGGCTTTCCTGCTATTTTGAAAATGACAAAAAGGCAAAGAAAGGGAGGGACTGGAAGAAGAAAAGAGGGTGGGAGAGAGGGGGAGAACAGGAGGAAGAGGAGAAAAGAGGGAGGGATGTAACAAGTCTTTTTCTGTCTAGCTAGCTGGCTCCCAAACACTGGCATGGAGACTGATTATTAATTATGAAAGCTCAGCCTATAGCTTAGACTTGTTCCTAACTAGCTCTTATAACTTAAATTAACCCATTTATATTAATCTATACTCTGTCACGCGGCTCGTGGCTGTTACTCCTTGCTCTGTGTCTCCCGGCATCTCTGCCTTTCTTCTTCCCAGAGTCCTCTCTGTTCCCAGAAGTTCCACCCATATCTCCTGCATATTTATTGGCCATTCAGCTCTTTATTAAGCTAATCACAGAATATATCTTCACACAGCGTACAAATATCCCACATTTCCCCCTTTTTGTCTAAATAAAAAGGAAAGATTTGAACTCTAACAAAGTAAAACTATACATAATAAGAACAATTACCAGGTAAGAATTACCTGGTCTATCTGTATTTGGAAAATTCAGACAAAATATTGCATTATTTATTCTATCTTGGTTAGTTGAAAGTTTTGTACTTAATTTACTTTCTATCCTAATTTGTATTACCAACCCAAAACTGTATTTTCAGACCACAAAACATTTTCTTAGATAAACAGTTTAAGTTTTTACGGTTCTCAAACTTATACATTTTACACCTCTTTTGTGAGTTTCTTTTCTGAATTACAAGGAAAACTAACTATAACTATCTAGTCTTCAACCCCATCAAAGAAGCGAGAAGGATGTAATGTTACCTGAGTAAACAGGAAGTGCAGAGCAAGCAACTTCAAAAACTAAAAAACAACAGAAACATCTGGCTGCCTGGGCAGTCCCCTCAAGGTTCCTCTGCACCATTGGGGCATCCATCTTTGGCCTGCAGGTCTAGAACATCTGACAGACTTTTCTGTGAAGCAGGAATTTTGAAGGACTTTTTTTGTGTGTCCTGTTTGGACAGCATACTGTCAAAAGTTGGGGCAAGGGCAGTTTCTTGCCCAAATGGCTAGCTTTGCCACATTGAAAGCAAACTCGATATGCTGTGGGCCATTTTTTTTTTCAAACCACCACAGCCACCATGACCAGCTCATCAATTGTTAAGTTTTAAAAGATTTTTTTTCTTTTATTTTATTTATAGGCGTTTGCTGACATGTATATCTGTGTTCCATATGTATGCCTAGTGACCTCAGAGGTCAGAAGAGGGTAGTAGGTCCCCTGGAACTGGAATTACAGGCTGGAATTACACACACTGCTCTGTGGATACTGGAAATCGAACCCGGGTCCTCTGCAAGAACAGTGAATGTTCTGAATTACTGAGTCATCTCTCCAAGTCCTTTTTTTCTTTTCTATTCTTCTTTTCCCTTAAGGAAGGTCTCTCTACATATCCCTGGCTGTCCTGGAACCCATTCTGTATACCAGGCTAGCTTCAAACTCACAGAGATCCACCTGCCTCTGTCTCCCCAGTGCTGGGATTAAAGGTGTGAGCCACCATGCCTGGTCAGCTCCCCACCCCTCTCTGTTTGTTAAAAGCATTTTCTTATCTCTTGCTCAGGTTCATATTATTCATTGCCTGCTTCAGTCCTAGAATCAGTCATTTCTCCAGGAAGTTATGATTCTCTTCCCTGGAGAATCAGGGAACCATCAGGAATTGCCATGACTACTGGAGTGCTTTTTTAAAAAAGCCCTCTCAGTTTACAAATGAAAATAAGATGTTTCACTGACTCCTACATAAGCATATTTCTCTGTGTAACCATCCATACCTGTGTTAGCTGTTGGTCTAAACTCATTAACTCTAGCTCATTCATTCTGTGGTTCATCATAGCCTGTCACCTTGGCAACTGTGAACTTCTCCTCCAACTGTGAGAAATCTCTCTCCCACACATGCCACACATTTACTTAATTATTCCAGTCCATCATACACGTGTAGCTGAGTCTGTACCCACATAGCAAACAACTCCACCGCCTCCAATGGGCTGGATGTCATCTCGCCTCCTCCTCCTACTCATTCAATGATAATTTTCCTTAGGTCAGCACCCCGCCCTCACCCCAGTCTCCTTCAGTGAAGTGGTTGCGCACGTAGATAAAAATTCTCTTGTTGCTATTTGAGTCCTGTATAGGATCTCCCAACCACTAGAAGACTCTTGAAATTTTTGTATGTGATTAAGGTTGACTCTTCTTTGTATAGCTTTGAGAGTTTTAACAAGTGCAATAATGAATGTTACTCACCATCACAATATCACACAGAATACTTTGCTGCCCCATAAACCTCCCATGCTTCATCCTCCCCTTGAATTCCTGGCATCTATTAGCCATCCTATTGTCTCTGTAGTTTTGTGTTCATTTTTTTCATATTGGCTTCTAATACTTGACAATGAGACTTTTAATCTCTCCCTTTTCTTATTATGGTTAAATACTTATTTTTTTCCATTGCTAAATCATATTCTACAGTTTTGTTCTGCCCTCCTTGTTCTTAGACTCAACGATTAAGCATTCAAATATATGAGCCTATAGGGGCCATTCTTAGTCAAACCACCACACCCCCTGATTATTATTATTCCTTTTCTTCCAACTCCGCACTCATTCTCTGCTCCCTCGGACCTACATTCTTTTCTTTTTATTTATGTACAGCTGTGTCTGAGTATGCGCTTGTGCACGTGCATATAGTACCTACAGATACCAGGAGAGGGCATCAGATGCCCTAGATCTAGAGTTACGTACAGCTGTGACTCATCTGACTTGGAAGCTGAGAACCCAGCTCTGGTTGTCTGCAAAAACAGTTCGTGCTTCTGACTGTGGAGCCAGCTCTCCAACCCCAGCACACGCTCCTCTGTTTACTTGTTTGCTGATGGCCATGACGTCATGTCCACTCTCCTGCTTGACGTCAGTCACGTAGTCTGGATTCACCTACATTCTCCACCTTTTCCACCCATTACCACAGATGCTTCCTAAGAAAAGTCTCCCCTGCTCTTTGAAGTTGGTTACTTCAGACATATTAGGAGGTTTCGTGTTTCTGGATCCTTGCACGAGCTGTTTCTCTGCTAGAACACAGCACTCCTCTCACTAACTACCTAGGAAGTTAAAATCCATCACCTGGAAGTGCAAAGCCGTCTGTAGAGTTTTGTTTACTTCGGTCTACACTCTTGCTACTCAAAGTGTGGCCCAGCGTCTGGAAGCTGGTAGGAATGCAGTATTTGCATTTTGTTAATTAATCAATTAATTAGAAATAGGGTCTTGAGTAGTCCAGGCTGGCCTTTAACTCACTGTGTAGCTGAGCCTGACTTTGAACCCTTGACCCTCTAGCCTGTACCGCCTGGGTTCTGGGATTATGGGGGTGTGTTGCTGGACTCCATTCCTTCATTTTCAAAGGTTCCCTGGGAGATTCCATGCCAAGTTTGAAGCGTCTTTCAACTGTGATATGAACAGATTGTGGTTCCAGTCTCTGTGCTCTGGACTGTCCCTGAGGTCAGGACGTGGTACATACTTAAGGCTGTGTCAACCTGGACAGAGTTCAGGCGCTCATTTCACCCCAGAGTAAGTTGGCCCTGGGGCTAGGGGCAAGAGCAGGGAGAAAAGTCACAGAAGGAACAGCCCTCCCTCCTTTTCCTTTACACCCCCACCCGCCCCACCCTGACTTTGTTTGGCTTTTGCTTTCTTTCATTCATTCTGTGTGTTGGTTTTTGTTGCTGTTTTGAGACAGGGTTTCTCTGTGTAGCTTTGGGCGAGGCTGGCTTTGGGCTCAGAGTTTCATCACAGCCCAGCTTGAGACAGGGTCTCATTATGTGGAAAAGGCTGGCCTTGGACTCACAGAGAGTCACTTGTTTCTGCTTCTCAAATTCAAATTCTAGGATTAACAGTGTGTGTCATCATACCTGGTGGTTTTTTTTTTTTTTTAAAGACAGTCGCTTGTTAGTCCAGGCTGGCCTTGAACTCTGTACCCACTACCTCATCTTTCTGAGTACTCAAATTACAGACACACATCACTCTGTCTGGCTCAGGGAGGTTCTTCACAAATCTTACATTTACTTTAACCTTATCGAAATCATGTGTCTCGTCTGCTGTGCGGCCTGTGTCCGAGAACGTGTGGAGGGTGTCGGGGATTGACAACACAGAGACTTGTTCAATGATGTAAAGAAAACTTTAAGCAGGCCCCAAAAAAAGGTTCAAGAAAACTTCCTAAGAAAGGCTCCCACCAGAGAAGCTTCTGCTCTCTCCTCTCCCCTGGCTGGTTCTGCTCTGACCCCAAAAACTGATCTGGGCGTGGCAGAAGAGGCGGTTAGTCTTTCGACAAGGTCGAGGTCAGGGTGGTTTCTGTGGGCAGGCCTTTTCCAGGAACTTATTGCCCCCGGGCATTGTATTGTTTTTACTAAACATGTTTTTAGTAAACATTGTCTTACAGCTGCCTACTCCCAGGCAGAAGGGGAAGTGGGTCTCTGCTCAAGGTCTGGTGTTCCCACAATCATGTTTTTTAAAACATTTTTCAAAATTCATTTTTATTTATTTTACTGTGCGTGTGAGCCTCAGTGTGTGTGGAGGCTGGAGGACAACTTGAGGGTCTCTCTTTCCACCATGTGAACCTCCGTGATCAAACCTCCAACACTGAGCTTGTTGATCAGTGGACAAGTGCCTCTTCCGGCCGAGCCCTCACGGCCCTAGACATAGAGCACATCTCTGCTTCACTCAGGGTAAACCCTGATAAGAATCCAGAGAAAACATTACATTGTTTTTGTTGTTGTTGCTTTGTTTCTCAAGACAGGGTTTCTCCATGTAGCCCTGGCTATCCTGGAACTCATTCTGCGGATCAGGCTGGCCTCCCAAGAGCTGTGATTAAAGGTATGTGCCATCACCACCTGTGAGAAAAAAATAAAGTGTATGTACAAAAATGTTTATAATTAGTTGGGTGGTGGTGCACACCTTTAATCCCAGCACTCAGGAGGCAGGGGCAGGTGGATTTCTGTGAGTTCCAGGACAGCCAGAGCTACATGGTGAAACCCTGTCTCAAAAAGAAAAAAAAAAAGCTGAAACAAAATAAAACAAAACCTCAACCAACAAACCAAGCAAACAAAATCCCCCAAAACAAAAACGCAAAATGTTTATAGTTGTAAAGAATTGGTGGGGAACCCTGTTGATTGGCAGCTTTGTGGAGCCATTAAGATAGGTTTGTGTTGACTGGAGAAGAGCTCCCTTCTCCTGTAGAGGACGCACCCCAGCTCCCAGCACAGTCAGGTGGCTTACAACTCCAGGGGATCTGAGGCCCCTGGGCTCCTCAGTCGGACGCTGATGCCACTTGGAGACCACCTTGGGCTTCATAGCGAGTTCCAGGCTAGTCTGATACACAGAATGAAATCCTGCTTCCAACAAAACAAAACCCAATAAAACCACAAAGTAACAATAGGAATAAGGACATACATTTTTGAATTAAAAAATTATAAATTATGCCATAAATTTAGAAAATGTATAGAATAGTATGGAACAGTTTGCAGGGACTATTAAACTACTGACAGGCCTATTCCTTGGGGCTATTGACAGAGGCCTCTATTTTAGAACGTCTAGTATACCACTAAACAGTAAAATATGGCTTAAGTTGCTGTAAAGTCAGTTCATAATGAAAACTTTTATTTTTTGGTCAAAATTACCTTTTTATTGGTGATTAGCCTTTTTTTTTACTTTTTTTCTTTTTTTTTCTTTTTTTTTTTTTTTTTTTTTTGAGACAGAGTTTCTCTGTATTGTTTTGGAGCCTGTCCTGGAACTTACTCTGTGGACCTTGAACTCACAGAGATCCACCTGACTCTGTTTCCCAAGTGCCGGGATTAAAGGTATGAGCCATCAATGCCCGGCTGGTGATTACCCTTTTAGATGTGTTTTTGAAAAATTAAAGTTCCTTATTGGTCCTGTTTCCATGAATGGTTGATACCAAGGGAAAAGTGAGGGGCAGCTCAGGGAGGGCCATTTCCACTTCCGTTTACAGGCAGAGCTAACACAGAGAGAGAGAGAGAGAGAGAGAGAGAGAGAGAGAGAGAGAGAGAGAGAGAGAGAGAGAGAGAGAGAGAGAGAATTGCAGCTAGTAGTTGTCAGCATGGAAGAGGAGGGACACAGGGAGTGGGGGTGCCATTAAAAACACACACAGCCAGTTATGGTGGTGCATGCCTTTAATGGCAGCACTTCAGAGGCAAGAGCAGGTGCTACAAAGTGAGACCCTGCCCTAAAAAACCAAAACAAAATTATACAACCCCAAACGCAAACTGGACATGTTGTGTGACACTGTCGCAGGGAACAATAAACAAACATCTCTTTACCGCAGGTAGAGAACAAGACCGAGTATGGGTACCACGAGAAAGTCCAACTTGGTGAACCAGTGAGTCTCATTGGGGTCATGTGGCAGGAATATGGGTGAGGGGTTACTTACGAGAGCAAAAATAACTCGAAGACAGCTGTATCACCAAAGCCCACCCCCAGATGGGTGGCAGTTCATAGGCGTTGGAAGCCTGGGGCACATTGTAAGGCCTTGCAGTGTCCTTTGCAGGTGGCTCAACCGGTTTGAGTGTCCTTCCGGCAGCTCAGCCAGTCTCCACGTCTTCCAGGCTGTTTGTCCTTCAGGCATCTCAGGCTAAGACTGGCTCTTGGCAGTCTTCATTGCTTGCATAGACTTGGGGACAGGGAGAAGTAGGGACAGAGGAGGGGGGAGGGCGACCATTTTGTTTATGGATCTATTAAAGCTTGCCTGAAGAACAGAGTACAAAGCTAGCCACAACCATAGAGGCCAGGCAGTGGTGGCACACATCTTTAATCCCCACACTCAGGAGACAGAGGCAGATGGATCTCTGTGAGTTCCTGGGTTATAAGAGCGTGAATCTGTCTAAAAGGGAAACAGCTCACATCTTTAATCCCAGCACTAGGCAGGTGGAGACAGGAGTGCTTTGGCTGGGCAGAGAGAGGAGTATAAGGTGGGAGAAGACAGGAACTCATTGTAGTCTAGTTAGTCTTAAGAGCAGAGCAGTTTGGAGATGCAATCTGAGGACATATATGCACCTTCCTTAGCAGGCCCAATCAATTTTCCTATGTCAGAAAACAAGGGGCTCCCCCGCCCAGTTGAGTATTAGTTTGCATTCAGGGTTAAATTGTAAAATATATACATACACAAATACAAATATGTCTATAATTTCTCTTCTGTGACTTAAAACAATTCCCAGCCCTTTGAAATGAATTTGAGAAATTTTAACTGATTTTTCTTGTCAAAATGAGAACATATTTTCCTGAAAATCTTTTCCTTAGTATTTTTCAAGTTCTTTCACTTAAATCTAGCATATTCTTTTCAACAGCTACATAGAATTATAGCTCAGTGGTAGGGCACTTGCTTAGCAGTCATGAGACCCTGGGTTCAGTTCCCAGCACTAGGACATGAAAGGAAGGAAGAGAATCAGACAAAGTGACATATGCTTGTAATCCCAACACATGAGGCTGAAGCAGCTTGTGGCAGTTTGAATGTAATTGGCCTTCATAAGCTCATAGGAAGTGGCAGTATTAGGAGGTGTGGCTCTGTTACAGTGGGTATGACCTTGTTGGAGGAAGTGTGCCCTTGTGGGGGTGGGATTTAAGGTTTCCTATGCTCAGGATACTGCCCAGTGCCTCAGTCAACTTCCTGTTGCTTGCAAGATATAGGACATGCTACTCTCCATGATGATAATGGACTAACCCTCTGAACTATAAGTGAGCCACCAAAATGAAATGCTTTCCTTTGTAAGAGTTGCCGTGGTCATGGTGTCTCTTCACAGCAATAGGAACTGTAAGACACAACAGGATCAGGATGGGGGGTGGTGGCCGGGAGGCCAGCAAATGGCTACAGAATGAATTTGAGGCTAGTGTAGCCTACATGAGATGGTCTCAAAATAAGTAAGTAAATAAACACATAAAAATGAGGCAGGAGGAGCTACATCATGATGAATGAAAAAGTTGCTAGTGGTTTCTTTCCTCCTCTTGGAGCTGGAACTAAAGAGAAGAAATGGTGGCTAGGCCTGGTGGTGTCTGCCTGGAATCCCAGCACTCAGGAGACGGAGGCAGGAGGGTGAGGAGTTAAAAACCAGCCTTGGTTACTCAGCAAGTTTGAGGCCTGCCTAGGCTACACAAAATCTTGCCTTAAAAACCAGGTAAGCAAAGCAAAGTACCCAAAGCACTTCACAGGGAGAACAATGGGAATAAAGCAGCCACTTATGCCTGGTGTCCCTCCCCAGGTACAGTATGATGTGTACTGTTTGTGCTCCATGAGGAGCAAGGTTGTTAGCCCCCCCCCCCCATTTCAGACCTAAGCACATTTGTCTCAAAGCGTCCTTCAAGGCCTCTTCTGGAGATAGGTTCCCCTCACTCTGTATCAGGGAGGACGGAACACCCCAAGAACAATAGAAGGCGAATGAGCTCCAACAGCCACAGCAGAAAAGACAGGCTGGAAGCTCAGTCATGGAGAGAGAGCTCAACTGGGAACTCTAGCTCATTGCCTCAGCTTCCCCAGGTGGTTTCTGCTTGTAAATTCCAGATCTGAAGATGTAATCCTTTTGCAGTTGTTTCTTTCGTTTGAAAGCCTCAAACCCAGGGAATGCTGCTCTGCCTGGAACCCCCACTGGCTGCCTAGCAGGGCTTTCTTAGTCTACTTTCATGAGATGCTGGTGAGCTTCAATTTGATGGTGATTTGCTCTGTCATCTGTTCCATGTGTCTACCTCTCATCTATCACTTGCTGCTTATTCTTTTAGTTTACATTTCATATACTTAATACACTCGCTCATTTAAACCCAAAGCATGGCTTTTATAAATCACCCTTTGGCTGGAAGGTGGTGCCACACTCCTTTAATCCCAGCACTCCAGAGGCAGAAACAGACAAATCTCTGAGTTTGAGGCCAGCCTGGTCTACAGAGTGAGTTCCAGGAGAGCTAGGGCGACAAAGAGAAACTTTGCCTAAAAAAACAAAACAAAACCAAAAAACCCAAAACAAAACAAAAAAACACCAAAATTACTCTCTGGATCAAACAGAACAGTCCTAATTTTCAAAAATTAAAAAAAAATTGTGAACTAGTAAGAATATTAAAAGTTTTTGTAATAGGTATATATTTAAATTTTCATGTAATAAAATCTTATCACCTGCCAAATGAAAACCAGATACTATAACAACTAAGCAGATAATACCACACTCAACACACACACACACACACACACTCATATACATTCACACACACATTCATACACACAGACACACATACACTCACCCACACTCCCACAATCATACACAGACGCCTACACTCATCCACACTCATAACCACATACACAGAGACACACACACATACACACACTCATACACTCACACAATCACTCCTGCACACACTCACACACACATTACTGAAAAGTGTTTAAGGGCTGGTGATGGGCTTAAAGGCAGAGTGCTTTCCTGGCATGTGTGAGACCCAGGTTTCAATCTTCCCATCATAAAAACAAAACAAAATGAAATAAATCAAACCAATCCCCAAGGCCCAACACCTGGTTCTACTTTCTTAGGAGAAAGTGATAGAAAAAGACTGATCGCCAATACAAATGTCCCACCAAACTGGCAGATTGCTTAGAGGAAAGAAAAAGACATTAAGAAATCAAACCTATTTTTTATATAAATTTAGTGAAATTTATCACAAATTTAGAATAATAATTGTCTTCCTTTTTAAATTTTTTTTGGTCCAAAAGGGACAGACAGGGCACCATTTCATATTTGTTCAAACAACAAAATCCTTGAAAACTCCGAACATACATGCTCCATCACTTCTGCTGATACCCAAGGCCTGGTGAGTCCTTTAGCTCTCATCACAGACCCTGTGTGAGGGACACAGACCTCGAGTCCCCCAGGCACCACACTCAGGCCGAGCCTTGGTCGGTATGCTTCTTTGCCCGCCCCCCCAACCAGCCTTTATCTATCTACAAACTTTTTGTCTGGACACAGCTCTCCCTTACCGAGAAGACAGGGTGGCAGCTTTGTTTTAGACTGCTACATGGCTATCTCTGCTTCTTATCCCTGGCTGTCTCACTCAAATCATGTGCATATCAGCTTGACCCTGACTTTCTTTCTTTTTTTCTTTTTTTCTTTTTTGGTTTTTCGAGACAGGATTTCTCTGTGGCTTTGGAGGCTGTCCTGGAACTCGCTTGGTAGTCCAGGCTGGTCTCGAACTCACAGAGATCCTCCTGCCTCTGCCTCCCGAGTGCTGGGATTAAAGGCGTGCACCACCAACGTCCGGTTTTGACCCTAACTTTCTATCACAATTTTCTCTCCGAGACTTTGCAAGTTTGCTCTTTTCTGGTAGTAAAAGTTCTGTCTTTATGTCATTTAAAGAATGGCTCGATGTAAACTGAATTTGTATAATCCTATTTACTGCCTTGAAGTTTTGGTCCTAGACCCTTCTAATTTCCAGGTGCAGTTTTGATAGATTTTAGTCTGTGTCTGCTGTACCACTGCAGGAGTTTTAGTTTAACAAAGGTTCTCACTATCCTGCCCAATTAGCCAGGAACTCTCAAACCTCTTGCATCTCCCTTCCCAGATTCCGAGGTTACAGGCAGGCATCACTGTGCTGTCTGTCCTCATCCTCTCCTCCTTTCGTTTTGATGCTTCGTATTTCCCACACCTTTTTTTTCTGGCTGCTTTTATCAGTTTTCTGGAGGACACACACCTCCCCCATTTGTTAGAGAAAATGCGGAGAAAGTTCTAGGGTTCCTGTTTACCTTCAAACGTCTTCTTTTGCCCCATAGCTGCTTGGCAGCATTTCTGGGATGGAATTTTTATTCAAACCTACTTTGTAAACAAAAAGCTTATGTGACTGCTCAAAACCAGGGACTTGTCTAAAGGATGCGGAGGATGCAGGGCTTGCTCTCATGGGCAGAAGGGCAGGGGAGAGATGAAGGGAGATGGGGAATCAATGGTTTTGGGGGAACAGAGGACTAGAGGTATAGCCATTGTTCCATAGGAAATAGATAATGTTGTTTTAAGTGTTTTTTAAAAAGTTCCCAAATTCTTTTAACACTACTCTTCAAATTAGAGCTGAATTCCTCATTTTTGGAATACAGACTTGGTGACTTATTTCTAATGAACAGAATAAAGCAGAAGTAATAATGTGTGACTTTGGGGACTAGGTCATACAAAGGTACCATGGCTTCCCTCTTGGTTGCCTTTAAGAGGTGTACTAGCTAGTTTTATGTCAACTTGACAGAAACTCAAATAAGAAAATACCTCCATAAGATGGGCTGTGGGCAGGTCTGTAGGGGTTTTCTTAATTAGTGACTAATGGGGTAGGGTCCAGCCCATTGGGCTGGTGGTCCTGGGTTCTATAAGAAAGCAGGTTGAGTAAGCCTAGAAAGAAAGCCAGTAAGCAGCACCCCTCCATGTCCTCCTGCCTCCAGGCACCTGCCCTGTTTGAGTTTCTGTTCCAACTTCCTTTGATGATGAACTGTGATGTAGAAGCATAAATTGAATGAACCCTTTCATCTCCAAGTTGCTTTGGTCATGGGGTTTCATCACAACAATAGAAACCCTAACTAAGACAAGTTGGTACCAGGAGTGGGCTATTGCTGTGACAGGCCTGACTTTGTGTTTTGAGGATTGTGAAAGGTCTCTGGAACTTTGGGCTAGAAAAGCCACTGAGTGTTGAGAGCTCAGTGGGGTTTTCTGTAAGAACTTGAAAGATACCACTGTTGAGGGCAATACAGATGATGGAGGTCTGGTTTATGAAGTTCCAGAAGGAAATTTAAAATCAGGACCATTTATTTTGAATTAAGATTCTATGGTTCTAGTCAGTTGGGATTGAAGAATCAGCTGTGATTAACAAGAGATCAGAACCACTAAAGTGAAACCATTGCTTTGCTGGGATACTTGACCCTGGTCATAGTTATCAGTTTCTATCTAGAGATACTAGCCATGTGGGGGTTCCAAAGACTTGCGAGACAGGTGGATAGGAAGTAGGTCAGATTACAATATAATTATGGTATAAAAAAGACAGTTAAAGGAAATTTCACAGAGCTCCAGACAGACACCGTGAAGTTGAGAAATTAGCAGCGATTTAGAAAAGACTAGTATCATTGAGGTGAAATCTTCCGGAAGTTGGGTTCCAGAGGCAATCAAGGTTGTATCTCATGCTGGCATCTGGACTTGCTAATGTGTAATCGTCACCCAGATGGTACTGGTTTTGAAGGCATTAAGGGGTCATGGAGAGCAGTTGATGCTTGTTCCTGTGAGAGGTCAGGGCATGCCATTGGTGAAGGTGCAGCCTTAGTGGCAGTTGAGGGCCCAGGATTGAAGGGGACAGGAAGAGAAGTTGAGGCTTGCCACCATGAGGAGAGCCTAGGTGTGGCCGTTAGTGAAGGTGCAGCCCGGTTGCAGCAGAAGCCCCCAGTATTTTGAAGATGCCAGTACCATGGGACAACCGCTAAGAAGAGCAGCAGCAGGGGAGAGGAATCGACCCAGCTTAGGAGAGGGCAGAGCCAGAGAAGTGACCCTTCAGAGGAGTCCAGAAGGTTGTGCATGAACCCTGGTATTGGACACGGAATCATTCACACTGTTGATTTGGCTTTGATCAATGTGTGGCTGTATGTTGGTGGTTTCTCCTCTTGAAGCAAGAAAGTATTTAACTTCATTTCTGTTTTTATGGGAGCCCACAGAGGAGAGAGACTTCGAACTTTTAAAAGAGATTTTGAGTTTTTAAAGAGACAGGATATTTTTAAAAGACTAAACTCTTTTCTTCTTCTTCTTTTTTTTTTTTTTTGAGATAGGGTTTCACTGTGTAGCTCTGGCTGTCCTATAACTCTCTCTGTAGACCAGGCTGGCCTGGAACTCACAGAGATCCTCTTGCTTTTTGCCTCCTGAGTGCTGAGATTAAACACATGCACCACCACAGCCAAGCTTGTAGGGCATTTTCTTAATTAGTGACTTATGAGGAAGGGCTCAGCCCATTGTGAGTGGTGCCATCCTTGGTCTGGTGATTCTGGGTTCTATAAGAAAGCAAACTGTGCCTGGCGTTGGTGGTGCACGCCTTTAATCCCAGCACTTGGGAGGCAGAGACAGGTGGAGCTCTGTGAGTTCGAGGCCAGTCTGGTCTACAGAGCGAGTTCCAGAGTTCCAGGACAGGTTCAAAGCTACACAGAGAAACCCAGTCTCAGGAAACCAAAAAAGGAAAAAAAAAGAAAGAAAAGAAAAAAGGAAGAAAGGAAGAGAGAAGGAAAGAAAGCAGGCTGAGCAAGCTCTCCGTGGCTTCTGCGTCAGCTCCTGCCTCCAGGTTCCCGCCCTGCTTGAGTTCCTGTCCTGACTTCCTTTGTTGATGAACTGTGATGTGGAAGCGTAAACTGAATAAACCCTTTCCTTCTCAACCTGCTTTGGTCATGATATTTCATCACAGCAGTACTAACCCTAAGACAGGATGTCTGATGGTTTCCATTTTTATTTTCTGGGGATAATTGCTTTAAGGGACAGTGCCATATAGAAGTCTGACCTTTTATTTTCAACTGAAAAACAGACTATTTGTGTGTGTACAAGCCTGGGTATTGGCACTTGAGTGCAGTTGCTGTGGGGCATTGGATCTCCTAGAGCTGGAGCTAGAGTTGCTATGAGCTGTGCGATGTGGATGCTCAGAACCAAGCTCAGGTCCTCTGTACGAGCAACACAGACTCAAACACTGAGCCATCTCTCTAGCTTCAAAGTCTGACTTCTTTGAGGCTACCATGTTTACTAGGAAGCCCATGCCAGCCATGTGGAAAAACAGAATCAGACACACTCAATCTGCGTCTGAAACCAACAATACCCAGCTACCCACAGACAGGGTGCCAGACAAAGAAGCGAGGGAACTATCTTGGTCAGTCTGTCCCGGGATTCATACTGGGAAGACATGTGGCCCCAGTGGTGCTCCCTGGTCACTCCATTGATGTCTTATTTGTTTATGCATGGAGATGAGTAATCCATACTGTGCTGTAACCAATGTCTGACTCACAGAATCCTAAGTATATGCTGCAGTTTATGTCTTGACTGTCATCAAAGGCTTGCATTATAGCCTTAGTACCTAACGTGGCAATATAGGGAGTGGCAGAAATCCTTAAGAGATGGGGCCTAGTAGGAGATCTTAGGCCCTACAAGTGGATAATGGGGTTCTAGTCCCTCTCCTATTCCCTGTTCCCTTCTATGAGGTGAACAGACCTCTACTGCCTGTTACTATGCCACCACAGACCCAAGAAACAGAACCTTTCAGCTATGGACTGAAACCTTCAGAATGGAGAGCCAAACAGAACCTTTCCCATGTGCAAGGCGATTCATCTCAGGTATCTGTTACAGTAAAGGAAAGCTTACACAGTCCATTAAATGGTTGTTACTTTATGCTAAGTTTTTGGAGTAGCTTTATATGTAGCTGTAGACAATTGCAACATACACACAGTTAAGTGTTTAACTCAAACATCTTTTTAAATTTTTATTTATTAGCATGCGCCTGCGTATGTACACATGCATGTGCATATGCTATGGTGTTGTATATGGAGGTCTGAGGACAACTTTTGGGAGTTGGTTCTCTCCTTCTACCATAGGTTCTGGGGATTGAACTCAGGTATAAAAAGCCCTTTGACATGCTGAACCATCTCTCCAGTCCTCAAACACCTTTTAAAAGTCTTT
The DNA here is from genome assembly GCF_017639785.1 of Mesocricetus auratus. Lineage (NCBI taxonomy): Eukaryota > Metazoa > Chordata > Mammalia > Rodentia > Cricetidae > Mesocricetus > Mesocricetus auratus. The sequence continues at coordinate 12,487,842 of NW_024429190.1, read as the reverse complement.
GCTAGACATATTTTAATTGCAAAAATAACATCTGTATATTGTATCTTATTCAGCATAGAAGTATTGTTTGACTGTTTGAACTGGGGCCTTCTCTCCCTATGTCTGTCTGTCTCTCTTCTGAGACAAGGTTTCCCTGTGCAGCCCTTGCTGTCCTTGAACTCACTCTGTAGCCTCAAACTCAGAGATCTGCCTGCCTCTTGAGTCCTGGGGTTAAAGGTATATGCCACCACCACCCAGCATCTTTCGTTTCTTTTTTTCCCTTCCCCTCTTCTCTCCCCTACCTCCCTGTCCTGTGCCTGTCTCTCTCATCTCAGCCCTTAGCCCACAGTAGCCTTGAACTCATGGCATCCCTCCTGCCCCAGCCTCAGAGTGCTGAGATCATAGGTGTGAGCCAGCAATGCCCTGTCTATCTTTTGCTATAGCTCCCCTAACAACCATAACTGTTCATAGACTTAGTGAAAATGTATTGAATAAATGATTCCTTCCTCCTTTCTTCCTTTACTTCCCTGATTGTCTATCCATTCACATTTCAACCCTAAACGTGCTGGTATGATGCTATAAGTCAGCAAACTTCTGCTTCTCTGGAGGCCAGGGAGAACAGGGCCTCGTGGATGGAGGGCTGGACAGGTCTCAGGCAAAAGGGCACTGGCTTCCTCTGGCCTCAAGTCCCTCAATTGAAGAAAGGCTGTGGCTTTATAAAAACCAAACTCCGAGAATAGCTCCAAGGCTAACAGCTTCAGGGCACTGTGTGGGCTTTGGGAACACAGCAGGTAAGCCACATGGTTAGGAGGAATTTGGAGAGGGAGAACCCTCTGGAAGCCAGCAGGTTATCTAGCTTTATGCATGCCCTCCCTTTCTTGCTCAGCATCCTTATGAGTCTCTTTAGCCAAAGCCCACAGTGGGAAACCTGAGGTCGTCAAAAGAGAGGTCTGGCAATGCCTCACAATGTCAGCAGTGAATGCACACCCCTCTCCCAATGCTTTAGATTCTTTAGAAAATGTGGGCTGACATTATGGAAAGAGCAAGTTACAAAACAGTCTGCACAGAGTGTTCCCTGTGTGTAACCTTATCCTACCTCTCTGCATGGACCAAGTTGGGGAAGGCTGTTTGCCAATGCATTATCTGTGGTTATCTGAGGGGGCAGGAAGAAATTATTCCCTGTAATTTTAATTTTCTTTCTGGTGTGTTTCCAAATTTGCTACAATGAACATCTATTACTTTTTATGAGCAAGAAATGAAGAAACTCTTTTTAAAAACAGGCAGTTTGACACATGCCCCTTGTCACACTTGGTAAGCATGTAAGCTATTTCTAGATAGTTTAAAAATCAGAACTCATCCAAGCAGCTCTGTAAATGGAGGCTATAGGGTTGTAGAACAAATCATAATTTATTAGCTTAAATCAGCACTCATTATCTCAGACTTAGCTGAATCTTCTGATTAGAATCTCACAGGGTATATCAAGGTGTTGGCCAGGGTGTATTCACATCTGGATTTCTAATAGTGTTTTTGTTTCTGTGGTGGTTTGAGTAAGAATGGCCCCCATCAGTTCATATATTTAAATGCTTAGTTATCACGAGTGAGTGGCACTAATTGAGAAGGATTTGGAGGTGTGGTCTTGTTGGAGTAAGCATGTCACTGGGGGCAGGCTTTGAGGTTTCCAAAGCCTAAGCCAGGCCTAGTGTTTCTCTCTTCCGACTGCCTGCAGATCTAGATGTAGAACTCTCAGCTACTGCTTCAGCACTGTGCCTGTGTGCCCCCATGCTCCCTGCCACGGTAATGGTGTAAGTCTCTTTAACTGTAAGTAAGTCCCCACTAAATGCTTTCTTTTATAGGAGTTGCTGTGGTCATGGCATCTTTCACATTAATAGAATGGTGACTAAGACGAAGTTGCTATCAGGAGCAGGGTATTGCTGTGTCAGGCCTAACCATACTATTTGTGGCAGAATGTAGACTTTGAGACTTTGGGTTAGGAAAGCAGTTGGACATTTTAAGTGGGGTTTAAAGGACCATACTAGTAGAAGTGTGGAATACAGTTCTGAGAGGAACATTGTTGATGATGGCCCAATTCAAGATGTTTCAAGACAGGGAGAATATTAATATATGGCCTAGGAACCACTCTTGTGATATTTTGGCAAAGAATGTGGCTGCCTTTTACCACTGTTTAAAACAATCTGCTTGAGGCTAAATTGAAGAGGCATTAGCAGAGGATATTTCAAAACAGCCTAGTATCGACAATGTCTTCTGGTTATTAGTTGTCATTGTTATGCAGATGTGTAATGAAAAAGAGCAAGCTAAGCCAAGAAAAAATACAAAATGTACAGTTTGAGGAGGAAAGGAGCACCAGGAAGTATAAAGGAACTAAATCATGTGTTCAAGGAGATAAAAAGTTTGAAGAAAAGCCTGTTGCTAAATGGAATAAAGGGAGTGGTGATTTCAGGGCAAGATCCCACCCAGATAAACTTCCAGCTTGTGTCTGCCTGTGTGCTGCCATGCTTCCTGCAATGATGATAATGGACTAAAAACTCCTGAAACTATAAGCCAGCCCCCATTAAATGCTTTCCTTTGTAAGCTTTGTTGTGGTCATGCTGTCTCTTCACAGCAATAGAACAATGACTAATACAGTTTCCATGCATTCCCCCAAAACATCCCACACTGGAAATTTAATTCACCAAGTCACAGGTTATTTAGAGATCATGCCTTTATAATGCAATGAAAGTTATATGAGGTGGGGACCCTCTGATGTATTAGTGATTTTATGATCTGAGACAGTATGATGTCCATGTAATACCCTCTGCCATACTCTGATGCATCAATTAGGTCCTGGCACCTTGCTCTTGGACTCTATAGTTTCCAGAACTAAAAGAAGTTTATTTTTTCCATATATATTACCTAGTCTCAGGTATTTTGTTATAGCACTAAGAAACAGACTAAGACAAATGGGGAAGAATCTACCCCATGTTCAGTCATCCCCAGTTTCTTGATGTCCATTGGTAGGAAGGTACTGTAAGCTCTTTGAAGCCACCCATTTCTTTTCCAACATGACCACTTTCTTCAATAAACAATCAAAGAAAACTTCTAGAGCAAGTATGCTAGTAAGATGTACTATAGAATAGAATGTGGTGACTTGTGATTATATGACTCACAAGAATGCTTCATATATATGGTCTGACATACTCATAGGGTGACATCTGATCACCTTCGCCAGACACTATTGGGTAAAACTAGCAGTGGCAAGTACCACTGTTCTTTTTTCTCTGGCACAGCGGCTACAGCTTAATTTATGGCTGTTTTAGCCAGCAATTGTGGCTTCGTAGTCACTGGCCCACTTCTTCAGTAGTGGCCCAGTAGGTCTTTTATGTCCTGCCAGATCTGCCTTCTGCCCTTGCCACCAGATGTAGGTTTAACTAAATCTCTATTATTCTATTTATCAATAAGACTCAGGAGCCTCTGGGTGGTAGTGACAGATGCCTTTAATCCCAGCACTCAGGGAGGCAGAGGCAGGAGAATCTCTGTGAACCTGGTCTACAGAGTGAGTTCCAGGACAGCCAGAGCCACACAGAGAAACCCTGTCTCAAAAAACAAAACAAAACAAAAAACAAAAGACTCAGTAGTCAGAGGCAGGGGTGAAAACCTGCTATCTCCGAGAGGTTGGGGAGGAACCAGCTGACCTTCTCTCTTCACTGCATCTTAAAGTGTGTGTCCTTCTGTTCTGCCAAACCAAAGAAAGACCACTGCTGTTTGCTGCAGCCGCCGCAGGGCGATGAAACAGGAGCCACAAAACTCAACAAAACCCACACAGAGTTTATTGGGAAAGGGAGTTTATTGGGAAAGGGGTAGATGTTGGCCATCCAGGAAAAGAGATGGAAGGGGGAAGGGAAGAGAAAAGAGGTAAAGAGACACAGAGACAGAGAGAGAGGACAGGAGAGAAGAGGGAGACAGGAAAAGTCTGGTCTGCCCCAGGGGAACAGTAAGAAAGAGGAATGCGGGAAAGAGAGAGTGGAAAGAGAGGAGTGGGAAAGAGAAGAGAAAGAGAAGAGAACGGAAAGAGAAGAGCAGGCAGAAAGACCGTTAAGTGGGCGGGGTCTTTTTCTTAAAGGGGTCCTTTGCACATCCATGGACAGACCAGGGTGCTGCCTGAGTGAATTCTGCCAGGTGACAGGGGTAGGCCAGCATAATGCCAGAATCCTTATAGCCACCACACTCAAAGTCCTTCCTTTCTACTTCCTGTGTCTCTCTAGCCACCTCCCAGACTCCCTCTGACTTTTTATGGCCTCTTTCTGTTAACTAGTTGCTAGCTCCACCTCCTGGCCCAATGCTGATTTTATTTAATGCAAACACAAACTTAGGGTTCACAGTGTTATCATATATTCTTTAACATACCACTTCAACAGAACAAGGATATTGTAAACTGCATGATTCCCAACATTCATGATGAAGGTCTAGTCCAGAATGACTGGATTTGAAGATGGTGCTTCAAGGAAGTAATAAAGGTTAACTGAGGAAGGTAGCGGTGAGGTCCTGATCCAGTAAGATTAGTGTCATTATAAAGAGAAGATGCCAAACAAGTCTTTCTTCATTTACATACACCAAGGAAAGTCACATTGAGATGGCAGTCCTCCACAAGCCAGGAAGAATATTTTTCCAGAAACCAAAGTGGCTTGGTCATCATCATCACAGGACTCCAGGCTCCAGAAATGTGAGAAATGAATTTCTGTTGTTTACACCATCCAGTGTGTATAATCTGTGCCATGACAAGTCTGAACAACAGAAAACACAGATGACTGGAGAGGAGACGGAACCTGTCTGCCACACTCAGTATTATGAGGTTGTTGGAATTCCACACAGAAATTCTAGAAGCTTCTGTGTAACATGCAATATTTGAAGTATGCAGATGCTCTGTATCATTCTGTAGGTCAGTGTGGGCCTGGGAATTGTTGAGTGTATTCTCCCACAGCGATTCTAAAAATGGTGTCTGATGGCCCATGAGGGAGGAATACGAGATAGGACCAGGCACATCTGAATCCTAACCTGGCCACTTCCTAGCTAGAGGACTTTAGGTTGGTGCCTCCTTTTCCCAGTCAGAATTTCTTTATCTACTGTAACAGAGAAAATATTAAAAGAAAATATAAGCCATACATAGTGGTGCATGCTTCTAATTCCAGCACTCAAGAAACGGAGGCAGGTGGATCTCTGTATTTCAAGGCCAGTCTAGTCTACAGAGCTAGCTCCAGGCCAGCCTTGGCTACACAGTAAGACCATGTCTCAAAAAATACTAAATACCCTCTGGCATTGGCAGCTTCTGTTTCCAGCCCCAGCAGAGGAGGTCAATATTGCTGCCTCCCATCCAGCCCAAGTCTTCAAGTGTTTAGTGTTTTAGGACAGTGGGAAAGCTTTAAATAAGAAGGGGGCAGAGACTGGGAGATATTAAGTATAAAAAGATTTGGGTCATGATTGTCTATATGGCTAGAGAAGATGAGGGTCCAGGTATAGATCTCAGGTCAATTGTAAGACTGAGGGAAGGGGGCAGTGAATTTTGACACCCAAAAGAAGAAGTAGTCATGGTGCCTAGGAACATGTAAAGCAGCCTCTACATGGTGGCCCTCATGGCAAGACACTTTTATGGCTTGGAGTTAGGAGAGTGAAGGATGCTATGTGAAGAAGTTGACCCTGAGTAGCATTAAATGACCTATAAATACAAATATGAGACTATGAGAAGCTTCCTATGATGTAGAAGAAAATCCACCCCAGAGACACAGAGAATGAGATGATGCATGGAAATTGCAGAGCACGGGGTCTGCATTGGAAGCTACTCATCAGAATCTCCTACTCATAGGGGCTAAAATGTCTTGTTCTTATTCATCCATCTTGATGGGTCCATCAACTTCCAGGGTGAAAGTGATCAATGACTCATTGAGAAATTTTGGCTAGAATCCTGGCAGATGATACATAAACAAGTCAATGGACTCCTTTCTTTTTTCTTGCAATACATTATTTTCATGTCCTTTTTTTGGAGATGATATAATTTATCCCTTCCATTTCCTCCCTCCAAACCCTCCCATTTACTCCTTGCTCTACTCCAATTTCATGGCCTCTTTTTACATAAATAATAATAATTATTATTTTGATTTTTGAGACAGAGTTTCTCTCTGTAGCTCTGGTTGTCCCAGAACTTGGTCTGTAAACCAGGCTGGCCTCAAACTCACAGAGATTCATCTGCCATTGCTTCCCAAGTACTGGGATTAAAGACATGCCACCACTACCTGGTTCATTAATAATTATTACACGCATGTGTATACACATATACTCCTAAATATAACCTACTCAGTCTGTATAATTGTCCCTGTGTGTGTTTTCAGTGCTGATCATCTGGAATTGTATAACCAATTGTGTGCTCTTCCTCAGGAAGGTTATTTCTCCTGCTCTCAGCATTCTTAAGTTGCCTGTAGTTCTTTGCACAGGGTTAGGCCACATGGGTTTCTGTGATCCACTCTGGTGTGTTTACTGTAATTGCTTCTGTTCGGCTCATGAGTAGGCTGTCATGTTGGTGAGACTTTATGGGTGTGGCTTCTGACACTACTAAGAGACAGTCTCACAGAAAACTACCTGGTTTGGCTCTTACAATCTTTCTGCCACCTCTTCCACAATACTCCCTAAGCCTTAGATGAGGGAATGTTTTGTAAATGTATTCAGTGGGACTTGGGGACTCATTTTCTTCCTCTAGAGTACTCTGAGTATTATCTGAGGTTAGCACATAGCCTTTGCCTAGCTTCAATGAGACTCATCTTCACATATTATAGTTATGACACCAAATGCTGGCCAGAAATAAAAGACTGGATCTCATGAGTGTGTTTTAAGTTGTTAGTCTTCAAGGGATAGCAGAGCAAAACATATAACTAGGGTTCGTTCCTGGACACTGGACCTGTGCACCTGTCTACCTAGACATGAGGAAGGGCCTCGTGTCTAGAAAGCACTTACATTTGGCTTAATTAATAATTTTTGAATAAAAAATCTTTTAAGTTTTCAGTGGGCTTCCCAACTTATGTATACATACAGTACAGCTTATTTTTATTTCAATTCTTAGTACTCTGCAAGTGGAGTCTTCAAATTCCTACAACTTTTGGGAGCCAGATCTCTCCTTCCATCTTGTTGAGGCATGGTCTCTCTTTTTATTGTTGCATTGCATATTGCAGGCTAGTAGGAGATTCCAGGAGATTCTCCTGTTTGTGCCTCCCACCCTGCACTAGGAATGCCAAGAGTGCTGATGTGTGCCACCACACTCAGCTTTTTATATAGTCCCAGCTGTCAATCTCAGGCCTCAAGTGCGTAAAACAGGTACTGTTATCTGCTGAGCCATCTCACTGGCCCTGTCTTTTGAGCTTTGGTGGATCTTGAATGCTTTTCCTTCATATGAAATTTCACTGGTCATGGGTATGAAACAGTGGACACTATAGGATTTGAGAAAAGAGCCAACAAAGGAGTATCCCCTCTGTGTAGACCTAGTACATAAATATATAGAAATGGCTTCTTGTCCCATGTAGGAGGCACATGGATGCTTAGCTCCAGTTTTGTAAGTAGAAGAAATATGAGGGAATGAGAGGGGCAAGCATTCTGTCCAATGGTTTGGACAGAAATGGATCCCAAAGCTTATGTTGAAAGTTTGATCCCCAGACAGGTGTTTTTTAAGAGATGATTGGATCATGAAGATTGCAACACCATTGATGAGTTCATAGCTCATGGGCTAATAGGAAATGGGGCTTAGCAGAAAGACATGGAGGGGGTCATCTTCTTGCTTCAGGCTAAGTGTGATGGGGGTCAAGGGACTATAGACTAAAACAAACATTTCTTCCTCATCTCTTTTGATTGATTTTAGTTTGAAGTCTAATTTGTCTGATACTAGGATAGCTACACCAGCTTGTTTCTTGGGACCATTTGATTGGAAAATCTTATCCCAACCTTTTATTCTGAGGTAATGTCTGTCTTTGAAGTTGAGGTATGTTTTTTGTATGCAGAAGAAGGATGGATTCTGTCTTTGTATCCATTCTGTTAGTCTTTGTCTTTTTATAGGCAAATTAAGACCATTAATATTGAGGGAGATTAAGGACCATTGAGTGTTAATTCTTGTTTGTTTTTGATTTATTGTTGGTGGTGTTATTGTTTGTGGATTCACCCCGCAGTTTCTTTTGGCTTTTGGTAAGGTTGGAGTATCTAGTGCCTGCTTTTGTGAACGTCATTACCTTCCTTATGTTGAAGTTTTCCTTCCAGTACTTTCTACAGGGCTAGATTAGTGGATATGTATTGTTTAAATCTGGTTTTGTCATGAGATATCTTGTTTCCTCCATCCATAGTGATTGAAAGCTTTGCTGGGTATAATAGTCTGGGCTGGCATCCATGGTCTCTTAGTGTTGGTAGGATATCTATCCAGGACCTTCTGGCTTTCAGAGTTTCCATGGAGAAGTCAGGTGTGATTCTGATAGGTTTGCCTTTATATGTTACTTGGCCTTTTTCCTTTGCTGCTCTTAATATTCCTTCTTTATTCTGTATGTTTGGGGTCTTTATTATTATGTGGCGAGGGGACTTTTTTTGTGGTCCACTCTATTCTGTAGGCTTCTTGTACTTTCATTGGCATGTCTTTCTTTAGGTTGGGAAAGTTTTCTTCTATGATTTTGTTGAATATGTTTTCTGCACTTTTGAGCGGGGTGTCTTCACCTTCTTCTATCCCTATTAGTCTTAGGTTTGGCCTTTTCACGGTGTCCCATATTTCCTGAATATTTTGTGTTAGGGATTTATTGGATTTAAGATTTTCTTTGGTCGATGAATCTATTTCTCCTAGTGAATGTTCAAGGCCTGAGATTCTCTCTCCTAACTCCTGTATTCTGTTAGTTAGGCTTGCATCTGTAGATCTTGATAGCTTACCCAGCTTTTCTACTTCCAGCATTCCCTCAGACTGTGGTTTTTTTCTTTTTGTTTCTATTTCAACTTTCAAACCTTGCACTGTTTGAATTGTTTCCTGTAATTTTTGGTTTGTCTTTTCCTCCATTTCTTGAATTTTTTGTTTTTTTTCCTTCCATTTCTTTAAAGGTTTTTCTCATTTCTTCTTTTAGGGTCTCTATCATCTTCATGAAGTTGTTTTTAAGTTCATTCTCTTCTGCTTCATCTGTGTTGTGATGTTCAGATCTTGCTGGTGTACAGTCCCTAGATTCTGGTGGTATCATATTGGTTTTTCTGTCGTTGATTTTGTTCTTACATTGTCCTCTTCCCATCCCTTCTTTCAGTAGGTACAGGTGGGGTCTCTTCCTTTCCTGGTGAGTACAGGTCCAAGGTTCTCTTCTGGTGGGTGCAAGCAGGTCCAATACACTGATGGTAGGTGCAGACAGGTCTGAGGCACTCACTCTCCCGGTGGATGGGAGCTCTGTCCTCTGCACTCTGCCTTGAGTGGGGGCGGGGTTAAATCTGCTCTCTCAGCAGACTCCTGGTCACTCAGTCCTCCCAGGGTGAGTCGAGCTGGCTGCAGTCTGCAGGCCCGGAGATCCCAGAGAGGGCAAGCAGAAGGAAGTAGGAACCAAGATCCATTTCTTCCTTTAGATTGTTTTTCTCATATTTTGTCACAGGGACAGAGAGCTAACACAGAGGCACAGGTGGACTCTGCCTGTCTCCTGTCTTCTCTTTCTTGAGATACAGTGTGTATTAGACATGGGTTCTCACAAATGCTAGACCTTGCATATGCTAGGCAAGTGTTCTCCTGAGCTGTATCCTCACTCTTTTATAACTTTGATTTTGTGACAGGGTCTCCCTAAGTTGCCTGCCCAAGCTGGTCTAGAACTCATGATCCTCCAGCCTCAGCCTCCCTAGTCATGAGTTTCAGGTCTGCCCTATTAGACTCTGCTTCTGAAAGTAACGCAAGAGTATCCAGCTATCATGGAATAAATAGGTGCACACTGGTGAGATGAGGTTCTGGGAGCCTGTTGGACAGAGTGCTTTTTGACTGGTGTTTGCCTTAAAAGATGGTCCTGGGAGAGGTCTCTAGTCTCCAGGCAGAGATATAAACACAGCCTGAGTCCGTGTTCCCTTTTTGGGTGTCCCAGTCATGAGGAAATAGCAATGCATTTGGCAAGGAGCTAAGAACAATTTGGTATCAATTTACTTTTCAGCAGAAGCTAAAGTTGCCTGCCATTGCAGACTTGAGGTTTTGTAAGACCTTTTCACATTCATTTTGTATCATTGTAAGTTTCCCATAGTTAGATGAATTGGAGAATCCCAAAGTGCCTGGGGACTGGGGGTGGGAGTGAACTCTTTGAGGCAGGAAAAACTGAGAGGCCATGTGACTCAACCCATTTTCTCTAGAGTGTGTGCATGATCTCTTCCTCTCACTACAGGCTGCCTTCTTCAAAACCCCAAGCTGATCCTGCAGCTGTCTTAGATTAGTGGTGTGTGACATGTGCATGCACATACGAGCATGTTTATATAGTACACCTTAAATGATCACATTGGAAAATGAATGATGTAGAGTCTACAGAGAACACGCTGAAGTGTAATTATGCTAGTCGCATGGCAATTTGATTTTAAATGCTGATTCGGGGTACCTCAGATGTGGTTCTAAAGACCATCATCATCTTTTAGCATGTCAGCGAGTACTTGTGACTGAAGTCATTTTATGTGGCCTCAGCATGGAGAGAATGAGCCTATGCATCTCTGTGCTCTCAATGTTTGACACTTGATGAGATCAGTGGTGTGTCATCATCCCTTTTCCTGGATCAATGACTAGATCTAATTTCATCTACTGCAGTGGTCATCAATTTGTGGACTGCAACCCCTCAACACGCCTCTATCTTCAAAAATTTTACATTACGATTCATAACAGTAGCAAAATTACAGTTATGAAGCAGTAGCAAAAATATTCTTATGGTTGGGGGTCACCATAAAATGAAAAACTGTAAAAGGGTCACAGCATTAGGAAGATTGAGAACCATTGATCTGTGTCTAAAATTTGAGGCCTGATGGATCAGGATGACAAGCAGAGTTAAAGCTGTAGGTCTAGTGGGCTATTCTAATAGTTTAGAATTATAACTAAGCACACACACATATATACATACATATATGTATACATATACATGCACACACACATACACACACATCCTTGATTCTTGTTGCTGTAAAAGTTCAGGATGTTGTTTTCAAGACAGGGTGTTGTGGGAACTCATTTAGCCAATAGTCTTTGAGGTACTGGCCCCTTTGGGGTGGGGTCTCAGGTGTTATATGTGGAGACTGAGAGCAAGCTCGTTTTCTCTCTGTCTCTCTGTCTCTGTCTCTGTCTCTGTCTCTGTCTCTGGTGATGGTCTTGGAGCAGATGGCAGCTTCCAGCACCTAAGGGCAGAAGACCTTGGTGGTTCTCTACCTTGCTTTGTCATTTGTGAGTGATTCCCCAATAAATACCTGACTTCCCTTTATCCAGGCTTTTGTGGACTCTACTACAATCATCCATTACAACAGGGTTTCTCTGTGTTATCCCTGGCTGTCTTGGAACTTGATCTGTAGATCAGATTGGCTGAGAACTCAGAGATCCACCTGCCTCTGCCTCCAAGTGCTAGGATTAAAGGTGTGTGTCACCACGCCCTGAAAAGATTTTTTTTTGAGATAGGTTCTTAATATGTTGCTTAGTCTGGCTTTTAACTCACAATCCTCTTTTAACTTTTTAAAACAAGATTTATGTGCATGACTGTTTTGTCTGCATGTATGTATGTATGTATGTGCACATGTGTGTGAGCCTGGTGCCATGGAGGTCAAAAAAGAGTCTACAAGAGTGCTGGGAACTGAACCCCAGTCCTATACAAGAACAACCAGTGCTCTTAATTTCTGAACCATGTCTTCTTCACAATCCTCAGTCTCCCAAGTACCTGGGGTCACAGGTGTGTGTCAATGCAGCAGGTTCTACCTGTAACATTTTTGTTTATTCCATGCAGTCAGAGAAACTGGGAGCCATTGTTTGTGTGGGGTGTGCCAACCTGTTCTGATACAGAAGAGCATTGAGCCTCCTTAATCAAGGTCTCTTACCCCATTTGCTAAAAGGCCAACAGGCACCAGCATTCCTGGGTAGTAGGGAGTTTAAAAGATACTGAATGTGAAATCGGGTGCACGTCACAGATACTAATGATCCAGGCTGAGGTTAAAAAGATGGCCAGCAGGGACTGGAGAGGTGGCTCAGTGTTGAAGAATGCTTGCTGCTCTTGCAGAGCACCCAGGTTCAGTTCCAGCACCCCAGCACCCACAAGATTCACACCTAGAATTCCAGTTCCAGAAAACTTGACGCGCTTTTCTGGCCTTTGCAAACACCAGGTATGAATATGGTGCACATACATACATATATGCAGGTGAAACACACACACACACACACACACACACACACACACCCCTTAAACCGAAGACAAGGAAATGGTTATTGGCTATCCTGAGCCTTACAGGGTGTCACCTTAGTGACATTACCAACAGTTGCCATTTACTGAGTGCTTACTATGTGCCAGTCGTGGCGTGTGTGTCCAGAGTTCTGCTTTCTAACTGGCAGTGTCTGAGGGAGGGATTTCTACTTTTTAAAAAAATGAACAAACAGAGTCAGAGAGGCCAAGGTGCTTGTCAGCACCCTCAGCTTTAATAGTGTAGAATCCCTTGGCTAAATTTACTAGGGAACAGTTTCTGCCTCTTACAAACATGTTTTACATACTTCCTCATACCTATCACTACATGTCAGGTGCCAGTAAGTTGAAATGGGGGTGTGACTGAGTGAGGATCCTGTCCATTTCATGAAAAGAAGACAACCTATATTAAATATGAAAAACTGAGATCTGTTGGCTTTCCAAGTATCTTGGGTTATACTCCCTTCAGGCATGGGCTGGAACTAGTGGTGCAATTTTTGGGAATATCTTAGCCCTCCCCACAGGTTCCATTTTCAGAAGGACAATCACTGTGTGGTGGTAAGATAGCGGTCAATAGTGTTAGATCTACAACCTGGTAATTCTAAATTTAAGGTATTAAAAACACGCCCAGCTCTATTTGTATAAAACTGGTTTGGCTTAGTCACCCCTTACCCAATTATCCTGACCAAGTTTCCCAAGTGCTTGATTAGTCAGAGCTCTGCCCTTATTTCTGGGGACAGAGATAGATAGCATATGTTCAGATAGTGGAGAATTGGAAATAACAAAAGCAACTGATATGACCTCATTAAAAGAAGGAAGGGGTAGATAGTGGGCAGATGAAAGCAGCAGATATCCATTTCCAGGGCTCTCATGGAATAGAAGAGGGCCACCTGGATAATAAACAAAAGGACCAATTTGTTAATTTTCAATGGGAGATAAGTCAAGGGTACAGTCCTGTCTTGACTGTGAGTCCAGCTACGGGCATGTTGATTCTGTAGTACAAAATTAAAACAAATGGAATGAGATGTTCCTAAGAACATCAAACTATTTGTGGGCAGATTAAGGTTCGTCTGAGGGAGAGATAATTCTCAAATATGATGTGAAAAGGACCGACAGTTCTGCCTTATTGCTCTACCATCACTCACAAAGAGGTCTCTCTTCCTCATGGTCCAGCAGCAGCATGGCTCAAGACTCAGACACTGGGTCCACCTTCTATCTGACAAGTAGAAGAAGAGGGGATGGGTACACTTTAAGTTGCTCATCTCTGGCTACAAAGACCTAGTAATGAACCTAGTATGGGTTAATTTTGTGTCATCTGTACAAGATTAGGAAGGAAAAACCAACAAAGCAGTATTTTAGTGTCAAGATTAGTGTGTGAGGACCAAGTAGAGGAAGATCTACTTCCAATGTGGGTGGAGTCCAGATAGAACAAGCAACGGAGGTTATCAGACCTTTGTATCTGCACTGAATTGTTTTCCCAGCAACCCAGTTGTTGCTGGCCTATTGTGAGATTCTTGATCCTCCATAATAAAATTAATTTCCCTAATAAGTCCCTACCATGTATCTGTACCAGTATCTTCTACATACATACATACATACATACATACACACACATGAAGGTGAGTGATAATGAATTCACTAGACTAGATAAATGGGTGTTTTATTGGGGAACAACTTACACAGATAATAGTAAAGAACCACCGCAGTCTTTCTCTGCCCTTCCATCCAATCCATAACCCGAGAGAGCGAGTGTACGTGAGAGCACGAGCCTCTGCTTCATGTTTCCCTCTATCTGGTTCCATCTGCACCTGAAGCCACATCCAAAGGAGTGTGGCCACTAGCACAAATACACTGGCAAGGATAGATGCCACAACATACTTACATACATACATACATACGTACATACATATTGCCTCTTTGGAGAACCTGGATTTAGTGGGGGTTACATTTGCCAAACAGGATGAGAAATGTGTTTATTTAGAGAACAGATACAGTGGCTCTCACTATTCCTAATGCTGTGACACTTAATATACAGTACCTCATGTTGTTCTGACTCCAACCATAAAATTATTTCATTGCTACTTCATAACTGTAATTTTGTTTCTGCTATGAACTGTAAATATCTGATATGTGACCCTTCTGAGGGTCATCACCCCCAGCTTGAGAACCAGTCTTCTGCTAGAATGTGGTACTCTAATGATCAGCCCTTTCTTGCTGTAGGAAGAGGACTAGCCAAAGGTTGAGCATCTGTCATCTGAACTGCAAGCATCCTCAGAGACAGCTATGAGGGATGTCATCCTTATCCTACTACTCCTTCTTTTAGAGCTGGGAATCCAATCCAGACCTTCAACATAAGAGGCAGGTGCTCTACCCCGACTTTCAGTTTGTTGCTTTTTTCCTCATCCTGAAACTAACCATGTACTAGGATGACTTCAAATACACAGCAGTCTTCCTGCCTCAGCCTCTTCAATGCTGTGCTGCCTGTTTGATTGGTACATTCTGATTTGAAACAGTCCAGGCTCAATTTAACAATTTTAAAGTTATATTCAAATTATTTAATTTAGAACCAGCATTCTTTTTAATATAAAGGGCATATTCTTTGTATAACCACAAAGCCATTCTAACAAATGTTTTAAATACTGAGTTTCACTGAACTGAATTTTCAATAACTGCTTCATTCATTTTCTAATTTTAATTGCTCAAATCACCTTTGTGGTAATATCTTGTTTGTATTCTAACAAATAAAGCTTGCTTGAAGATCAGAGGGCAGAGCTAGCCACTAGATAACCATAGAGGTCTGAAGTGAGATGGCTGGGCAGAGGGAGGATACAGGCAGGAGGAGACAGGAAGTCTCCTTTTGGTTGGCAAGTTGAGGAGGTAAGGTGTGACTGTAGTTTGTTCCTTTATCTCTCAGATCTTTCAGCATTTAACCCTATATCTGATTCTTGGCTTTTATTAAGACCTATGAGAACTTATGTTACATACCATCGAGAAAGATTGGTATGATGTACATTCCCACCATTAATGTAAAAAATGTTCTCATTGATCCTAATTTTTGCTACCACTATAGGTAATTGATATTTTTGATTTTGTATCTTGTTGCTTTTCTTTAAGGTATTTATGTGTATGAGTGTTTGCCTGCATGTATGTATGCACAGGGTATTCGGTCAGAATAAGGCATCAGACCCACTGGAGTTACGGGTGAGTGTGAGCTGCCATGTGGGTGCTAGGAACTGCACCTGAGTCCTCTCCAAGAGCAGCGAGTGCTCTTAACCTCTAAGACATCTCTCTAACCTCCTTTTCTATCATTTTCACTAGACACTTTTTTCTTGTGTTCATAAACATTGACTGTTATAATTTTTTTTAACTTTTGTTTTTTTGCTTAAAAAATCCACTATGAACACATCACAATTGAATAAGAGATCTGACTTCCATGTTTAACTTTTTAAAAAAGTGTTTTTTCTTACTTTTGAGACAAGGTTTCTCTGTGTAGTCCTGGAACTTACTCTTTAGAGTAGGTTGTCCTCAAACTCACAGAGAGCCACCTGCCTCTGTTTCCTGAGTGTTGGTATTAAAAGCATATGCCACCATGGCCCATTATAAGTAAAGTTCTTATACCAGTATCTTTATGTCTTATTATTTTTAGCTTTTTGAGTCAATTTTCTAAGGACTGCTGGCAAACAAACAAACAAAACAACAACAACAAACCCCAAACATACATTTAATTTTGTCAAGATGCCTTTAAGAAGACTGGTTCAATCTACATTCCCATCAAGAATGTTAAACAAAAATCATGTGTCCTAATTTCTGGTAGCACTGTGGGCGATCGCTGTTTTGCCATCTGATCGATGTGATTGATGCAAACGGTACCTTTTTGTGGCTGATTTATGTTTTGGATATTTTCATGTTTACAGAGATACAGAAGAACATAGTCTTTCAAGCAGATTGAATTAGGCTCCCCGAGGGAGTCACAGCTCTATTACCTTGTGACATGGGCAAGTTACTTCATTCCTTTAAAAGCTGTCTCTTTTGCAGGAGTTATTTCCTTTCTCTTAAGGCAGACTGTGAAGGTCTGAAGCAATACCTAGCATAAAACAGCACCAGATGACTAACAATTGCCTGCATGTGCCACATTTTGATCAACAATGAATCACCTATTCTACAGTGGTCCCATAACAGATTCTGCTCTAGTGGCATTGGTTTGTATTAACTATACTCTGACATTCACAAAACAAAACCGCCTAAATACACTTCTCGGGATACATGCCTGTAGTTACGACATATAACTGTTAGTGTAATATATAGGAATTCTGTATATCTGAGATAGTAACCCTAAGTTTGTTACTTATGTTGGAGATACTTCGTCCAACATCTTTTTATACATTTGTTTTATATAGAGAAATACATCTATCATACTCTTTATGGCTTCTAGGGTCCATTTTATGAAAATTTATCGGATTCTCTTTTGGTCAATCATGTTACTTTTAGGAGATTTTAGTAATACTATAAATTTACCTTTAACTTAGCAATTTAGGAACTCATGTTTAAGTGCTAGTTTGGATTCAAGTTCTAGGGACCAGGATTTTATTTCTTGTAAGTTTGGATTGAAGCTGTTCTTTTCAACTTAAGTTACCCAATGAACAACTAACTATCTCTGCCTAATGGTTTTGGTCTTGGATGCCCAACATTTGCTCTTGTTATACATGATTCCAAACATCAAGGGAGGATACTGCTATTAGTCTTCCTCCCTGCTGTGGTGTATTCCTTTACACTGCATGAATATATGTCATTGTGATTGGTTTAATAAAGAAGTGGGCTGGCCAATAGCTGAACAAACTAAGGTTAGGCAGAAGAGCCAAAAAGAAAGAGAATGCTGGAAGAAGGGTGGAGTCTGGAGTCATCAAGCCAGATCCAGAGGAAGCAGAAGAATGTGCCATGTTAATAAAAGTACTGCTATGTGGCAGATTGTAAATAAAGGAATATGTAAGAAGTAGTTAGTAATAAGCCTGAGCTATTGGCTGAGCATTTGGAATATAAGCCTCAGGTCAGTTCCTTGGCAACTGGCAGATAGGACAGAAACTTCCACTTACACCTGGGGGGTGGGGGGAAGCTGTCCCTCTAGGACTTCGTTACCACTACCTTTAATTCGGTTTCATGGGAATAATCAATTGTTTTCATGAGGGTCTGAAGTTTACTATTTTATTCTCTGGTTCCTTCAAGTCATTTGGTTACCACAAATAGAAACCCATTTTAAGATTACATTTATTTGTATGTATGTATCCAGCACAAAAGTAGATGGAGGTCAGAGGACAATTACTGGAACTGGTTCTCTCCTAGTATGTGGGTACTGGGAACCAAAAACAGCTTGTCAGCAAATACATTTATCAGCTGAGCCATCTTGCTAATCTGAGAATTTCATTTTTTTCTTTACAAAAGGTAAACTTGTAAAGAGGATGTATAATAGTCTACAAGTAAAGGAAAAATTGAGTAACAGGCCTGGAAAAAGGTATAAGGATTCTTTAGGGGATTTTGTATCATTGCCTGTATTGTTTCTTTGGGACACTTGCAACAGAATGATTCAATTCCTGCCACTTCACTTTGCCTCTGTCCTCTTTAAGACCCAAAGTCCTGGTGGGAGAACAATTTTGACAGGATATGCTTGGGCTGCTCAAATTTTGCCCAGGAGTATGAAGTCAGTGTATTGTCATGCACTGTTCCAGTAAAACAGAAAGGCAAGGAATAGCTTTTCAAAGAAGAGTGGAGCTGTCAGAGAAGGAAGTGATTTGGGGCAGGCTAAGGCAATGGATGTCCATTATACCAAGTTAGTGGAGAATCTTCAGTGGACCAGTAGCCAGCATGCAAATGTCACACTGTCAACACTCTTGAGTGCTTCAAGACACTCATAGGAGTTTGTGTAAGCTGAATAGCCAAGGTACATATGTAAGCCAAAAGGCCTTACTGATCTTTATTGCAGTGACTTCTTTGCCTAATGTGAGCAATGCAATCAGGATTTAGTAGTTTAGCCATCACTTTTAAATCTGGAATCTTTTATGTAGAATGAAACAACAAGCTATGGTAGTTTTGATGACTCAAGATGTTTTAAAGGATGCTTTAAAAACTAAGGAACAATTACCAAACTCTAAGCTTCCTAAAGTGTAGCAGTCTGCTAGCTTGCACAGTGTTAAGAATGTATGTGTTAGATTTGATAGAGGGTGTATTTTTAATCATTTGACAAATAGGCTCAAGGTTAAGTGATTTGCCGAGGTCAAACTGTTAGGGTTTAAGGTTTTTTAGTTTTTAAATAACGTTTAAAAGTAATGTGGTAATGTAGTCAAATAAAGAAGGTGAATCTCATGTAATCTACACTGCTCAAAGAAAGTCAGTGGTACACTAGGTCTCATGGCTGTTTTTTGATATTCACTCAGAATAAATTACCTTATTGATGTTAGCAACTGTGTAGACTTTTTTTTGTGGCTCAACCATATTGAATTCAACCAATCTTTGCAGACTCTACCAGTAATTTTATGTTTATGTTTCTGTAGTATATTATTGTTTTTCTTCTATAAATAATTTCAGTGTGGCCTTGACCTCTAGCTTAATACCTAACCTGAACATGTCAAGTTTCATTGCTGGTAAATAGTTATTAAGTCAGGACTCAAAGTAATAGAAATCCAACTCAAAGTAACTTCAACAAAAAAAAGGGTATTTATTGGTTCACATAACTGCAAAGTCCAAGGGATATACCACTAGCTTCAGGCACAGTTGGATCCAGGGGCATAAACGTTGTCATCAGAACTCAAGTCTTTCAGTCTTTTGGCTCTGTTCCCCTCTGCACGGGCTTCATTTTTCTGCCTGGCTCATTCAACATAGTAGGCCCTGTTGGGTTGAGTTTTTCTCCTACAAAGCTACAGCATTTAAGTAAAGAGAACTTCTCCACAACTGAGTAAAACACCTAGGGTTGATTATCATTGGACAAACTTGAATCATGCATCCATTCTGGAACCAATCACTAGAGTCAAGACGGACTTTGTTGATTGACGAGGTTTGAATAACATGTCCAGCACAAGATTCAACAAGACTGTCTAAATTCCATGAACTGAAAATTGGAAGAGAGGGTTCCAAAAAACTCCAGGAAGTTGTTATAGTGAGATGGAATGGACCCTGGGCAATTAAAAAATAATGTCAGGTTTAAGACAAGGTACAAAGAGCTTAATCTTTGCCCCTAAGGTTGATATTTCTTCCTTGGTAATCAAATTCTAAAAAAAAAAAAAAAAAAAAAAAAAAAATCACTAGGAGTAATATGTCCTGTCCTCAGGAAACCCACAATTTGCTTGAATGAACAATAATTTCCATTAGCATCATACTCTGGGATTCACCACAGTGTTTCCATTCAAGTCAGATTTGTCAGTGCCTCACTACATTGGTGATGTGGTGAATGAAACAGGAAAACCAGCCTCCTACTTGGCAAACAGGTCTGTGAGGCTATTTAAGTTAGAGGCAAATTAAGTTCCATGGTAAAGTTCTGTTGCTTTATGTCTTGTCAAGGTGAACTTATAATTTCTGAGTCCTGGTCAATCATATTTATTTCTTAGTTATCACAGGAAAAAAGCAATGTGCTCTGCTTTCAACCTGCTATACTCCTGTTAGATCAAACAGATGATTTGGGTGTTGGAAATAAGCAGGTTTATTCTCTACTTAAAGTTGCTGGTCTAAGAGTATACAGCATGGTCCTTCCTTTTGGAATATTAAGTTCTGGCGGGTTGAGGTACAGGTTCCTTCTATTCAAAATTCCTTGGTGGAACTGGGCACAAGAGAGGCTGAAACTGTAGTCTTCTCAGGGACAGTTAGTATGATTGCAGCAGCATGTCAAAATAGGCAGGTTAAGAGCTGAAGACAGGTAAACAGATGAGTAACTTTAGCAGGGCCAGCCATACCAATAGTTAAGCTATAATCTGGAAAACAGGCAGATTAATAATGAAGCTCTATAAATTAGTTTTTGTCTTGGGTACTCCAGAGTTAATCCACAGGGTTTACTCCAGACATAATTTTTTGGATCTTAAAGGGCCAGTTGGGTATAGCAGCTTTCATTTTCCTGCTCATATATGCAAGAACTGTCAGCTTAGGCTATATCCTCAATGCAGACTTGAGATTCTAGTTAAGAGTCTATGCTACATCTGGGAGCAACAGGATAGTAGAGGCAGGTTTGTGGTAGTTGGCTCTACTGTCTTTGGTAATCAAGTCTTCACCTTCTGTAATACAGCCCATCTCCAAGAATCTTAAAGGCAAGTCAAGGCCTCAGATAGGTTGGGTGACACTGCTGTAAGATTTAGATAAGCTCCGGCATTTACCTTAAGTTTTAGTTTTTTTCTACTTAACCAATTACTGATTAGGATCAGAGGGAATGACTGGCAGTGTAGATTTTTATTTTTTCTTGCAAATACAGTTAAAAGAAAAGGCTAATGTAGAGGTAATAGAAAAGTGAATCTGTAATTTCTTCTTTACAAATAACAGCTGCATGTACAAGCAGAAGTCATCCAAATTTTGAATTGCTGTCTGTGAGCAGTTTAGTGTAAAACTGATTTGCTGATTTATGTTGAGAATCACATAACCATGGTTACAGGATAAGAAATGAGGATATAAAGAAGGCAGTTCCGATGTTTACCCAATGCACTCAAGAGTAGCTGATGATAGTTGGCCCTTAATGTAGTTGAGGGATGAAATTTTCTCAGGTCACAAATTAAAGTCTTGTTCACTATGACATGATTTCAATATTGAGGAATTTAATCTGTTCTACAAAAAAAATAATCTTAATGTCTTAAGAGTACTTCATAGTAAGGAATAAAGTCAGCCATTCTAGTGTAAAGTAATAGTATGAGACAGATGTTATTCCATTAAAATATTCACAAGGACAGAAACTCAAGAACACTGAAAAAATCCTTAGCTGCCATTTATAGATTTTCTTTCCAAGTTAGTCTACTTTTCCAGCAAAAAGATTGACAACATGCTACTTGAACTGCCTAGCAAGCTATCATGGCCTAGAGTTAAAGAATCTGTGTTCAACTATGCCCATCACATACAGCTGATGGTACCAGGCATGAAGAATAACCATTAAGGAATAGCTCACTGGGTAGAGGAAAAATTTCCAGGTATATTTTAAGTCACATATATGACAAAGGATGTTCAGAGTGTGTCTTCAGGGTCATCTGTTCCATGTAGAGGTGAGTAGTTCAATTAATTTTGAATAGGCAGAAATACAAGTGTTGGGAGAAATTTAATTTTTTTAAGCCTTGGAAACAGTAGTTGTCAAATAACAGAAAACCATGGAGCAGTTTAATTACTAGTTGAATCACATGACTTGAAATTTGAGACAGTGAATGATAACCAGGTTGCAAGCCCCTTTAGGAAAAACTATATTTGGATTTTGCTTCATAGTTAATGGCTATCCTTTATACATGGAGTACCATAGTTAATGAGGAGAGGTCCAATGAACAACTTGGTCTAAGATGGCCTCGATGAGGCATCAGCTTCAATACCAGCTTTCAGGCAATTCGTACATCCACATTCCAAGATTTCTAAATCACGTACTTTCACAGTTAATGATACATGAATTGCTCTCTGGCTATATCCAACTCCAGGAAGTCCGCTTTGGATGGAATGCTATTAATAAAATTTCACTTGACAACGCTGTATGATCGTTCTCTGGACAAAGGCATACCCATCTCCAAACATGTTCGTCAGCATCAACTGAATACAAATATATAGTTGGAAGTACATTAAAAGGTCAGAATGTCCTTCTGGTCAAACGTCATCTAGGGCAGTGGTTTCAAGCAGTATTTTCTGAAGAATTTTACGTAAGGAAGTCCCTTTAGGTGTCATCATGGTGGTAAAGGACAACAGCTGTGGCAGGCTGCAGACCTCTACTTCTGCTTCACTTCACTCTGAACTTCCACATGGCTATCCTTCAAAGGCCTTCATGAGCACAAAGCCTTTGGAAAACCAGTGATAAGTTGTTCACAAATGCTGAAATACAAAAAATAGGTCATGGGAACCAGGATATGGGTAAGCAAGCTCCATGCTAAGACAAAATACACAACATGCTTATCTATTCTTTCCCTAATGTTAACCATGTGATTGATGGAAGTAAAACTTAATTCTAGTGTAAATTCTGATTATTTAATAGTTGAGCTTTTAGTGACTAAAATGACAGACCATGCTCTGCTAGTGGATGGCCCCATGAGTATCAGGGCAACAGAAACTGGGGGAGAGGGGACACGACACATTAAGTTGAAAGAGGGCACGAAGTAGTTTTTGGAAAGCTGGAGTGAGTATGATCAAAATACATGAAGTTCCCAAAGGATTGATAAAAAAATGACTACTGGGGCCAGGCACTGGTGGCTCACACCTTTAATCCCAGCTCTCGGGAGGCAGAGGCAGGTGGATCTCTGTGAGTTCAAGACCAGCCTGGTCTACAGAGCAAATTCCAGGACAGCCTCCAAAACAATACAGAGAAACCCTGTCTTGAAACCCCCCCCAAAAAAAATTTTCTACTGGGAAACTATTGTTTTTAAATTGTAATAGCACTGGGAATTTACAAGTAATACTTTTGAGAAGTCCAAGGTTGGATGACTTCACTTAGATCTCACTGGGCCACAACTCTAATTCTAAGACTATCTCTTCCTTTTCCCTTCTTACTTGAGAAGCAATTCCTTTAAAAGTTACAACATGACTACTGAGAAGTGACTGATAACTTGACTGACACAAAAGTCAATTTCCCCCATTGTCTCACATTTTAGAGGTTCCCTTGACAAAAAGGTAATAATCAAAAGGTGAAGCCCTTACATGTAATATAATAATTCAAGCAGTTAATGACAAAATATGAGAAAGGGCAGTTTCAAAAACAGTGATTTATTATGGGGTCTCCAGGCCAATCTGCTGATAATTAACAGCTCTAGCAGTTTCCCATTCTGTTAAAAGGAATACTGGGAAAACAAAACAAAAACAAAACCCCCATGGCTATCTGTTTGAATGATGTATGGCACATTGGGCTAAAATAGCTACATGAAGCTTTGCTGCATATCTTGAGACCCTAATACACTACACTGCACTGTTTGTGTGGGAAACATATATTACATATTTCACCACCTCACTGGACAACAAAAACTACAAATTATATACATATATAAAAACAAATGGCTCATTCTACCTATTAATTTGGGGACAGGCCATAAAGTTTTCTGTGTCCAGGAATATTAATATACAACTTAAAGCAGTAACAAAAACAAGTACAGCTCTGTAGTTAGTTAGGCTGTTCTTGGGAAGACCATAAAAATGAATAAGATAATCTAAAAATTGTTTTCTAACAATCTTTCTTTCTTTCTTTTTTTTTTTTAAAGCAAACTGCCAACCACCATGGAGACTGCGTGTTTCTACACCTCAGGGACATCATCAAGGGATTTTGGTCTAAATAGTTACCATGATTAAACTTTAAACATCTTGCTCTAATATAGGCCATATAAATTGGAAACATGAACACTTTCAGTCTCCAGCCATTTTAATACTGTGAATAAAGTGAAGGCTAAGATAGTAATACTGGACTGGGAGTCAGAAGGACTACTACCTTGGATAATTGCTTAAATTCTTAAAATTTTGTTCCCTCATTTCAAACAGGGGCATGACTGTAATTAACATAAATGTATATGAAAGTGCTTTGAACCTGTAAAGTGCTATATAAACAGAGGAGATTACCATATAGGTTCTATTTGATGTGTCAAGAGGTCCTTTCCGGAATCTGGTTGAAGCCTTGTCAGATGGTTAGGTAAAGGGATTCCTTAGTAGAATTTCTTAAATTGGCGTGAAAAGTTTTGGTTCCTGAGTAGCCCAAAGATGGTACTATGAGGAATTCAATGTGCCTTGGTTTTGATCCCAGTGGGCCAGAATGTTTTCTCATTCAGTAGACAGCTACAAATTTGAAGTAGGAACAAAAACAAGAGTCCAGTGACCTTGACAGGATCCTAGACAGTTCATTAAACTTCAGTCATTTGAGATTGTGGAGCATGTTTCAATGCTGTTCTCAGAGATGATGCCATTTTCAGACAGTGTTGACAATTTAAGAACAAAACAAAACACAAAATCCCCCGGTCCAAGTTTACTATGTGTCTCTGAAGACTTTTAACTGCAGAAATGAACTGTACATTTATGGAATAAACTTGGCCTTTGTTATGATAAAATAGCTTCAGTTATTTGGCTTGAAGACTCTTGACTGCACTAAAAAGGGCTGTGCTGAATCTGAGCAGAGTAGAGCAGGAGTGGAGGTAAAGGTCACACCATGATGGCTGAATGCTTCTTGGGTCACAGTGGTCCACTGGAATGGAGTCTTCTTCAGTAGTAAGGTGGTAGGAATCACCATGGACAAAAATCCAGGTACCAGGTCTGCAGGCTGATGGATTAGCAGAAGGAAGGTCATCAGAGGGTCCAGGTGAGCACTCAGCAATCAGGAGGCACAGGACTAAAATGGGCAGGGAAAAACAGGTAAGGTAACAAGCACACAGAATTATAATCACAGGAGGCTAACATTGGGGTGGGGGCTACTGTCAGCGTATCAATTGTCTGATAGGTATTCGTAAGTCTGGTTTACATGGTAATAGAGAAATTACTAGAGGCAGGTCAGCAAAATAGAAAAGCTAGATGAGCAAATACTGATAGCTCTTTAGCAAAGGTAATTTTCTGACTGTCTCAGGAATCAACAAATAGGAAGTACCTTAAAACTCCTACTCTGGGGCAGTAATTTAATTGTTTTCAGGCTGCTGGGCATTAGGTAATAGGGAGGAAAAGTGGTTTTACAACTGGCACAAAAGAAATGAGATTTTAGGTCACACACAATTTTACCCCTACTTTTTCAGTATTGTCCCAATGCTGTCTTATGCTTCTGCCCTCTAACCTTCACTTTAGCAAGTTCTGTCTCAACCTAGACAGTATATGGTCTTGATTGGTCAACATGCTTATCTTCAACAACCCCATTCAACTCTTGATTCCTTTTTGGGTCTTTTTGGTTCCCTAATTATATTTTTGAATATAGAATTAAGAACTAAAGCATGAAAAAATTCATTATATCAAATGAATCCTTTTTATCAAGAGTAATGTTATAATGTAGCAATTATGCTCCCTGCTTTAAAAAAAGGGCTTCATTAGAAGCGGTGGTATGTTTGGGTAAACATGCATAAAACCAAGGCTTTTACTTTCAGCATTTGCTATATGGATAAAGAACATATGCATGCAAATAACTTTTACCAGACTTAGCACATAAAAGATTGAAGTTATCCTAAAGATGTGCTTTTTAAAGGTAAGAGTCACAGGGAAGAGAGCATTTCAGTTGTAAATGAGGAGGGAATGGCAGAGCTGTGCCAGGTGATGGACCACAGAAGGGTGAAAGGAGAATGAACAAAAAAAAAAAAAAAAAAAAAAGCGCAGAAACGGAAAGTAAGGGCATTTTGGTAAATAGCAAGTACCGTAGTTCACTTTGGGTGGAGTGTTGTCAGTCTGCACTGAAGGTCTGGACAGAAATCCAGGTCTTCAAGTTCCCAGTGACAGTGCTGGTGGCAGTGCTTGGTGACTTGTAGCCTCCTTACTCACAGCAAGATCTACAGTTCCAAAATAGAAAACCACAAAACTTCTACCTCCAGAGTTCCTGCCACATCTTGACAAGCTCTTCTGGGTCACAGTTCCAGTTCTTGAAAATCTGGAAACCTGGAGTCCACAGTGGCAGCTACACCGAAAAGTGTATCCGCTCCAACTACTGCAAACACCTCATGAACCTCCAATCCTGGACATCTGTGTTTTGTCATGGAATTTCAAGCTTGTAAGTTCCAGTTGATTTTTCTTTTTCTTTTCTCCTTTCTCCTCAGGAAAGCCTTTTAACACCACAGTCTAAAAGAGTCTTTTGAGGTACATCCAGATTTAATTACAAAAGAACTAAGACCAACACATTTTCTCCAAACAGTCATTTCTCTTGAAGGGAAAGCATCTGTCTCTGGCCCTTTGGTAAAGGGAATAGTCAACTTATTTTTTTAGACTTCTGAATAAAATACCAGAATTGGTACCCTCTAATAATACAAAACACACTTAAATATGTCTGTGTTCACTTGCTTCCAGAGCTGTACCACTTGATAAGCACCACTCCACAAAAACGAAAATGTTTGAAATGCAACTGTTCAAACATTTTTATAGTGTTTGCTGGATAATGGCCTGGAATCTGAGAAAAGCAGCTGACAATTAACAGAGAAATAAACAAAAAAAATGGCACTTAGGCCATTTCAGTCTCACAAGCAATTAGAATACAAGGCTGGCCAGGAAAAAGTTAAAACTTCAAATTTCTTTCAAATGTATTGATTTTGTGGTTTAGCCAGAGTCCAACAAAACTTTTCAGAGACTGTTAACCTTCAATTAATAAGAAGAACCAAACCAAACAAACCAAAGCAAGAAAAAATAACCCCAAACATCGTCAGGAATCCAATGCCTGGCTCAGTCTGTTCCAGGGAGCCCACTTACTAAAAATCCACCTGCACCATTAGCTGGGTTTGGCAGCACCATTTGAAAATACGCCTGTTCACTATCAACCACGCAAACCAGGGATACAAAATAGGAGCAAACGACGGATGTCAATCATGGTCGTAGAAAATAGTCAATGAAAGGAAAGTAGTCAGGCACCAGTACAAGCAGCAGAAAAACAATCCCTGGGCCAAAGATTCCATTTCTTAATACTACAGAACACATTCACTCCTTACTGTAGCTGGTTTACATTGGGTGCCATGGTACCATGTGTATCAGCCACCCTTCAGGCACCCTACGGTGAAAGGAAAGGGCTTAGAAGCCAAGCAGTGAAATGATGTTACCCAAAATAGCCATTATGCATTAAGAAGCAGCTCACATATACCAGGGACTCAAATGGGGGCTTCAAATTGGTTGTGAAGGGTCCCAAACGACATGTAGGCCTCAGTTTCCTCCCGCTGGCATAAAATTGTTTTAAACTCTTCCTGGTCACAGCCCCCTTGGAAAACTTTGCTATTGATGGATACGCTCATTCCACTAGAATGCACTTCCCCACATGTTTCTGCACACGAATTCAAGGAGCCTGCCGATCTCCAACTCCAACAAAAGGTTCCCGGATTTAATTTCAGGGAATGAGCACTTGCTAAGTCTTCTTGCAATTCAAAGAAAAAATACAAACAATAATCATCCTTTATGTAAACTGACGCTTTTGTAAAGCGCTTTCAATCCCATACACACACGGATAGGCAGAGGAGGAAACTGAGGCGCAGACGAATTACAGAGTGACTTGCCTAAGGTCACTCGGCCAGCGGGTGGCTAGGCCCGGAAGCAAACCCAGATCTTCCGACTCCGGGGCTCGAATCCCCACCCCGGAGCTGCCGCCAGAGCTCCCGCTCCCGCACTAAGGTGGCATAAGCAGGAAAAGGCAAAGGAGAAAGCCCACCACCAACCATCCTCCAGCTCCCTCCTGTGCCTCCAACTGGGTCCTAGCAGGCCCGGAAGGGTGGCGCCAGGCCTCCAGGCCGGCCCCGGCCACCCCAGCCTCCCCCGCCGCCTCCCCGGGAGCGGGGCGGAGCAGCTGCCCGCCGCCGCCAACCACCCGGACGACTCCTCGTCGAATCGCAAAAGCATAGGCCGCCGCCCGAGTTCTGCGTACGAGAAGAAAGACGCGGCGCGAGCGCCAACGGCCACCGGGCGCGCGCCGCGGCGGCCGGGCCTGCGCCCCAAGAGCTGGATGCCAGAGCAGGAGAAAGAGCCGCCAACCGATCGCTCGATCGACCGCACGCCCGCTCCTTCGCCCTACCAGACCGGGAAGGGGGGGAGGGCGCGCCAGGGCTTCTTCGAGTTAGGGGCCTGACTCCCCGGCGACAAGACAAGATGGCTCCTCCGCTCTGCGCTGCAGCCACCGTCCCGGCTGCGTCGCTCGGCCCGCCCCCGGTACTGTTTCTTTAAATGGCGGAGAGGGGTCAGGAAAGCAGGAAGAGAGGCGCGCGCCCTCACGTGACGGGGGCGGGCCGGCCCAAGCGGGATCCGGTCACGTGGGGCAAACGCCGCCCGCCAATCAGAAGGCGGGATCTCGGGGCGGGGGGCGGGAAGACTCGCGGCTCTGTGATTGGCCGAAGGCGCGGCGGAGGCCTTGGAGGCACAGGCCGTCGGGAGAGAGCGCGGTGGCTCGCGCTGCGTGCGCTGACGGAGACAAAGCGGTGGCCGAGGCGGCCGTGGCGGCGGCGGCGGCCGAGTCCTCAACGCTGAGTTTCGTGGCGTCCGTCCTGTCGTCATCTGCTCAGGCACGGCGTGTCGCGCGCGCGCGGGCGGCGGCGGCGGAGGCAGCGGCAGCACATGGTTCCAAGCGCGCGCTGCGGTGGTTGAGTTCCAATTCCGCGGGGAGGGACAAAGGCATCTGCGAGCTGCAGGCAACGCCCGGTCGCATCTGGTGGTGCGCTCGCCACTGCCCTCCGTCCTCTGCCTCGGATCTAGCGCCAGCTCCTCCGTCAGGAGCCAGGAGGTGGCCACAAGGACCCAGGCCTGGGAAGGCCTGAGCGCCCGAGGCCGTCTCCTGAAGGGAGTGGGGGAAGGGCGCGCCTGAGGTGATTCGGGGGAGGGCGCATTGTTGCGAGGGATGGTGTTTCTGTGGGCCACCGTGAGTAATTTCACTCGCCAGCTGTGGTGACTGTGGCCAAACAGCAGGCTGTGTGGGGACGGGCGTGGGAAAGAAATCGTCAGTCAGCACCAAGGACCTTCCAGTTGGGAAGCGGTGAAGGGGGAAGCAGCATCCACTCCCCCCGCACTGTCCAGTGGAACACCTGTTTGAGGAGCCTGGTGTCGTCGGTGGTGATGAAGTCTCTGGTGGTAATGACGTAGGTGAGCCGTCAGCTTTATGACAGAAGTAGGCCGTTTCCTGATTCTTTTCAGGAAACTTAGGAGAACAGAGAAGGACTCGAAGAACGTGAAGATGAAGCTGTAATAAACTGCCAACTTTGAAGACCGTACATTGCCGTTCACTTTTGACGCATAGGAATTGCATGAAGAAGCTTGGCCCTCACCTCCCTTAAGGACTGTAGGTTTAGGATGTAGTTCTTTCCAAAATATTACACATAGTCATTGAAATACTTAAATACTTAAATACTTAAATCACTTGCAATTTCAAATATCTGACTATATTTTGGATAGCTATTAGGGAAATTTTATGTATCACTAAGAAGCACAAATTTACCCTGTACTGGACAGAACCCTGGGGAAATCTATTCTGATATATGTACTTCCCTGTTAACGATTAAAGACTGGAGACTCATTGCAGTCATGGCCTTCACCAATTACAGCAGTCTCAACAGAGCTCAACTAACCTTTGAATATCTGCACACAAATTCGTAAGTATCCTGTAGATGCCACTGAGGTAACCAGTAACTCCTCCTTGATGTTAATAAGGAAATCCTTTCTCCAGAAAATTTTGCTTTTTTATTCTTTGGCATGTGTCATTCGAGTGAGATGTATCACTGGATGTCTTGAGCGCTATTGAAGAACTGAGATCAGTGAAATATTTGTTGCTAATCTAGAAGAAAATGATTTTCACTTACTGGATCAAAATTTTCTAAATGCAGACTTTATATGGAGTCAGTATATTGAGTTGTTTCATCCAAGTGTTTAGTAGGAATCCAACATGGGATCGCCAAATTTTGGATCATCTAGTATCAACTGTTGCACATCTTTAGTGATAGCCTAGACAATTGGGTTTATAACAAGTGTTTCTCACAACAACAACAACAAGATGATGATGACATGTAAATGCCCAACTTGGAAGAAGAAAGCTGTTATTTTTCAGCAAACAATTGGTTGTATCTTTTTGGCAAATTGTTAGTCTATCCAATACAGTTTTCATATGCTAAGCAGGAGTAGAGATTTCTTTAAAACCCTTGATTTATATAGTCTTTCCCCAAAATATGTGAAATCACAGAAACATGCTATGTTCATGGTTCTTGAGTAAGTGAAGAAATTAACATTACAATTTAGTGTGGAATAGTTTAGGGCTGTTTATTTACTTGTTTATTTTTAAGACAGGGTCTCTATATAGCCTTGGCTGTCCTGAAACTGACTTTATAGACAAGGTTGACCTGGAACTCAACAGAGATCTGCCTCCCAAGTGCTGGGATTAAAGGAGTGCTCCACCACACCCAGCTAGGGTCAATTCTTAAAACCTTTCATTAAGTTACCCAGCGGAGCAAAAAAAATCTAGTCAAAAACGTTCACCTGTCACTTTTGAGCTCAAAGTGAAGTATCCTGTTGGAGTGCTGGGATGAGGAGTTAATGGAGACCTAAATAAGTAAACGGTGCAGTTAGTGGAAGACCATCTGCAGATTAGAGAGCATGGACTTCAGTTATCCAGTAATAGTGCAGTGATTTCTGGCCTTTTGTGATTCCATAATACTTTAAAAAATCTTTTCTGAGATGGGTAGTGGTGGTGCACGCCTGTAGTCCCAGCACTCTCGGGAGGCAGAAGCAGAAGGATCTCTGCAAGTATGAGGCCAGCCTAGTCTACAGACTGAGTTCCAAAACACCCAGGGCTACAATCTTGTCTCAAAAAACCAAAACAAAAAATCAACACCCCCCCCCCCGAAAAAAACCTGCAATCAACAACAACAACAACAAAACCAAAAAAGCAGGAAAAAAAAAACTTCTGAAAAGGAAGTAATTTCTTTTTCTGAGCAGTGATTTGTCTAATGCTGAGAGGTTTGGTTTTTCATTATTTAGGAAGTGTTTTTTTGTGTGTTTTTTATTGAAGTAGATCAGTTTACAGATGGTACCATAGAGATTACCTAGGTCACTAATTAAGGATTTGGCTACACTCTCAGAGTTACTTGTATTTGAACTACATATTACCAAGCAGGTGGAGGATACTTAAATGTTCATGGCTGATTGTAATGTCAGCACAGGTCAGTTTTGGACTGACAAGACAAATTTGGAATTACAGATTTTCTGAAACTTGGAAGACCTTTGAAGACTGCTTCAAAACCTTCTTGTTCTAAAATCACTACAAACTTTATGCAATAACAGTATCAGCAATTCATTGCTTAAACCTATACATGGACAGTTACTCTTGTTTTGCATTTGAGAAAACTGAGACTAAGAAATTAGGTTGTTTTAAGGCTTACATTGAGGCTGCAGAGGCAAATTAGTGGTACCCAGATTTGGCTATAGTCCTTCGTATTTTTAACCATTATGCAATGCTGACTGTTACCTTGAAGGGTTTGTTTTCTTGTCTGTAAGGCAGAGGACTTAACTTCCCAATTTATAAGTCTTCCATTTTGGTTTATTAAGTTTCTGAGGATTATGCATTATTTCTCCTTTTTTATTGTATGCATTAACAGTATGTGGATACTGCCAAAGCAAAGAAGTAAACTGAGTTCCTTGAATAAGGTGATGTTGGAGAATTTTCTATGAATTTTATGTGTTGAATTGGAACTTTGTGCTTGCTTGAACGTAGGATTGCCATATCATTTGGAAACTCCGGAATTTCTTATCTGGATCGCAGATAAGATCTTTGAAACGATTCTACTTTGAATGTGTCTAGTCTTACCAGAAGAAAATATTAACTGTACAACACCACACACAATGAAGATGTTTTTTCTTTTACTTAGGCCTTTACTGTGTGGCTTGATCCTCATGCCTTAGCCTCTTGAGTGCTGGGATTTCTGGTATGAGCTGCCACCACACTGGGCCTTCAACTTCAATTTTTTTGTTTGTAACTAATTTTAAGAAGGTTTTCTTTTTCTTTCTTTTTTTTTTTTTTTTGGTCATTATGACTTGATTGAAAGTTCATTCTTAAAGAAAACTAAAATTAAAAAAAATTACATGTAATAGTAGAATGGTTCAATAAATCAACTTCAGAGAAGGAAAAGATTGGATTTTGGTACCTTCTTTGTTCTGTTAAAATCTTAAAAATGCCAGACAATTTCAGATGTTATTAACCAGCAATATTAACCATATTTTGAGTTGTGAAATAAACAGCATTTTATTTATTTTCCTTTTTAAGTAGACTTGAAGCAGTGCCCAGGCGAGAGGTGTAGAAATTTTTGTGGTTTTTGTGAAAAGCCTGTATTTAGAAACTTGCAAACCCTGTATTTGAATGCTTATTTTCTGTGCTTATGCACAAGACAGCTTTTTTGAGCCTCAGTTTCTTCATTTGTAAGATGGAGCTAATATGATAGTGTTTGAGGATTATGCCAAATAACAGTCAAGTGGTGTTTATTATTTTCTTTATACTGTTTTATATAGACTAAAACCTTATGCAGCCTGCTCATTGGTGTTAGACATTAGAGAAGTTTTTAAAAAATATTCTTTATGTATAGGAGTGTTTTACTGTATGTGTGCATGTGTACCATGTATATGCCTGATACCCACTGAGTTCAGAAGAGGGCATCAGATTCCCTGTAACTGGAGTTAGGGGCTATTGTGAGCCACCTTGTGGTAACTAGGAATTGAACCTGAGTCTCTCTGCAAGAGCAACATACGCTCTCAACCACTGAGCCATCTTCAGTCCTTAGGCAGATACATTCAGAAGTATATGTTGGAGAGGGCAAATAGGTCTTAACTTTTGTGAAAATTAGATCATATTATACTTGCTATTGATGGTTGGTCATTCTTGGTTATAGCTTCGTCAACGCTGGAAACAGGCTTGCAGATTCTCATGATAGCCTGGGGGGGGGAAATCTAGTTTCTTTTTCTTTTTTCTTTTTTTGGTTTTATGAGACAGGGTTTCTCTATTGTTTTGGAGGCTGTCGGTCCAGCCCTGCCTTGAACTCACAGAGATCCGCCTGCCTCTCCCTCCCGAGTGCTGGGATTAAAGGCATGCGACACCACCGCCCGGCCAGTCTAGTTTCTTTTAATAGTATATGCTGCTTTTTAGGGGTTTATACAGGTTAGGGTTTTCACATTAAAGGAGTTTTAAACTCTTTGGTGGTTGGTTTTATGGCTGCTGTTTTTATAGAAGTGGCTCCTTTGGCATAAGATGCGTATCTTTTTTTAAAGATTTGTATCTTAAGTTATTTCATTTGTTTTGTTATACTTTTATGTAGTCAGGTGATCATAATGCTGAAGTGTAAGGTGACTATTTTTTGTCTGTTAACCCCTGGAACGTTCTGGAACACCTTACCAACTGAGTTATATCCCCAGCCTAGAAACGTCATTTTGTTTTTAAGCCAGAAGAATTTGATCTCTGTTTTTTAAAGTGAATTGATAATTGATAGAACATTCTGATACAATTATACTCATATTCTTAGCTAGTATGCTCTTATTACCATATGCCATGAACAAATTTTTTTGAGATTCATTGACAGGTTAAATACATGTTCATAAGCCAGGCAGTGGTGGTGCATGTCTTTAATCCTACCACTCGGGAGGCAGAGACAGGCAGATCTCCAAGTTCAAGGCCAGTCTGGTCTACAGAGTGAGTTCCAGGCCAGCCAGAGCTACTCAGAGAAACCCTGTCTCGAAAAACCAAAAGAAAAGAAAAGAAAACAAAACAATTCATGTTTAAATAAATGAAAATTATTAAAAATAGAGTTGGCTATTTTATGTTTTTACATACCAGTCTGGAGTGTATAGAAAATTAATTTGTTGTGATTTTCTGACTTACATTAGACAGGAAGATGACTGAAAGCTTGAGAACAAATATTAGATTCAACTAGCAGTAATTGCCCTTCAGATAAACCTTATTGGCTATGATGAGCCACTGCTCAAAGCTACATTCCCCTCTTAATAATTTTGTTTTAAAGATGATCTAGCTGTATAGCCAAGGCTTGCCTAAAACTTGTTTATTGTCCTCTCTTGGCCTTATGGAATTACAGTTGTGTCCTATCATGTCTAGCTGTAGATTGACATTTTTGTCTTCTTGTAGGGATCTAACTTAGGCCTTGATAGGGATCTAACTAGGAAGTGCTCAGGCACTGAGCTACAGTCTCTGTCTCTAGATTGACTTTGGTTGTTTTTGTTGTTTTATTTTGGAGACAGGGTTTCTCTATAACAGCTCCGGCGGTCCTAGAAGTCACTTTGTAGGCCAGGCTGTCCTTAAACTCAGAAATCTGCCTCTGCCTCCCAAGTGCAAGAATGAAAGGTGTATGCCAACAGTCTGGATTGACTTTTATTTTACATTTTCTTTTAACAGTTCACCTTAATTTTCCAACCTGTCTCTCAGTGTCTGTCTGTGTGTCTATGGTGAGGATTAATCTAAGACCTATGCATGATAGACAAACACTGTGCCACACACCTATATTCCTAGCCCTCTTCCTATGCCAGTGGTTCTCAACTTCCCTAATGCTATGATTCTTTAATACAGTTCTTCATGTTGTGGTAACCCTCAACCATAAAATGATTTCTGTTGCTACTTCATAATTGTAACTTTGCTACTGTTTTGAATTGTAATGTAAATATTTTTGGAGATAGAGGCTTATCAAAGGAATTGTGACCCACAGATTGAGAACCACTGCCCTATGCAAATACAGAGTGGAATATACAGAGCATTGTATATCCAATTGATAGTTTGGCAAATTTAAAGTAATAGTTTTGAAATTTACTTAGTTGTTTTTGATAGTATCTTGCTTACATAGTCCAGGCAGGCCTTGAGTTCTTCATCCTCTACTTCTTAAATGATGTCATTACAGGCTCTTAGAATTACAGGCATTGCTACCATAATTGTGAACACTTAAATATTTATAATAGATGACTTTTCGAGGCAAGGTTTCTTTTAGAAGTTTGATTCTTCTATGTGAAGTACTTAACATTTGGATTTTAGCCCAAAGAATTTGAGTTCCGTTCCTTAAATGAATTGGTAATTAAAAAAAAAAAGTCTACGTCTTGCTGCAACATATTTCTTGAGTTAGCAACAGATATATTCACTGATCTCGTGGGAGAATATTTCTTCCTAAAATTCTAGGAAGAGGTAGTTGTACTGTTAAAAGTTTTTAGTAAAAAAGAAAAAATTTTTTGAAGAGTAAGTTCAGTTAGGAGTTTTTAATAAACAAATAGATTACAGTTTGTTTAAAACAATGTGATAAGTGGCCAGAGATCTTAAATGTTATTAGTGTTGTATTTCGATCTAAATGTTTAGAAAATGTCATTTTGATTATTGACTAAAACTGGAAACGCAAGAATAATTTACGAAAGTTGATTATAGTTTGTGTCTGTTGTAACTGTATTTCCTTTAAAAGTCAAGCTGATTTTCTGGATGGTCTGTGTGGACCTACTCTACTTTATATTTAATGAAGACTGTTATAGAAAATTTTGCAAATTAAGAAGGTGTAAATTGAGCACACCTTTTAGCATTTTGCCTGTGTGTGATCTGTACCAGTGAAAAGAGGAAACTCATAGGCTTTTGTGCACCTCGTAAACAAAACTACTTATTTTCAAAGATGGAGATATTACAGATAATTTTAGCTTTCTCAGATGTTGACTAAAACCAGGTCTTTGTCTAGGATCCTTTTTGTAAAAATTCTCCTGCAAGGCTAAGAGTTTGTATAGTTTTCTGGGTATACAGGGCAAATTAACTTTTTAAGTAGAGGTTTCAGTGGTTACCTTCTGGAAGCTTCTGAAGGTTTGTGTTTAGTGAACATACCTGTCATATTATTCAGACCTTAAGATATTTGCTTATAAGATGTATGTTTATAATTCCTCCAGTGTAGAAACTGACATCTGATTAAATCAATGAAAGAAAAATACAGACTTTTTTTTTCTAGGCAGGCCATCATTACTTTTAATAGTACATATTGTAGAAATTTAAAGATTCTTTAGGGTGGGTTTTTCATACAAATAGGAAGAATAAACATTTCTGAGTAAATGACAGGACTTGATTTGTGGGGAATTAGATCTAGAAAAGCTTGTGTTACAAAAAAGTTTACATTTAGTTGTTACAACAGTAATATGCATGAGGATTTTAGATGTTTTCTAACCCTTTTAATGTTTATAATCTTAAGACTCATAGTTCACTTCATAATCCTTTTGATGACTCTTAAAATTTATTATTTCAGAACCACTCATGAATTCTTGTTTGGTGCTCTTGCTGAACTGGTTGACAATGCAAGGTAGGTAGTCTTCCAGCCTGTAATTGCTTGCAGTGGGAACTTCCTGGATCACCATGACCTTTGCTCTCTGATGACTTGAGAGAAAGATGTTTTTGTTGCATTTGTTACAACTCCTAAGAGACTTGTTAGTAAGAAATATTTTTATTATCACAGTAATTGACAATTTCCTTGACTACCTTAAATTCATCCATTGCTCTTTGTGTTCCAGCCTAAAGATAGGAAACTTACTCCTTCCAAACCACCTTCCCTTGTGTATCAAAGCGTGATAATTGTGGAAAGTAGGGAATTAAGATAGGAACGTAAGAGTCACACTAATGGGATACATAGGTTATAGTATTAATTTGTGCTGCAAAGACACTGTACCACTGAATGTTTTTAAAACTAGACCAGACTTTTGCATCTTCTCCCAAATACATATTTTATTGCAAGTGAATACTCTTTAATCAGTATCGTCCATTATGAGTTTTGTTTGGGTTTTGTTTTTTTGTTTGTTTGTTGTTGTGAGACAGGACCTCACTGTGTAACTTTGGTACTCACTGTGTAGACCAGACTGATGTTGAATTTACAGAGATCCTCTGGTCTCTGCCTCTCTTGTGCTGTGTGCTATGTGCTACTATGCCTGGTCTAGTGTCTTCCATTGTTAGCAGCAATGTTTGGAAGCAATCATGTTTCAGCACTCTCGTGTTGTGTTTTTAGTGTTGGAAGAATGTATGTATTTACTTGTAAGACCAAGTAAAAGTAAAAATTCTATTTATATTTATATTAAGAAAATTTTGGTTTTATTCAGATATTTATTGACTAGTGTTGATAACTAATGAAGGAAGAAGAGGGCAGGAGTTGATAGTAGAATTTGAAACTTCCTCAGTTCATGAATTTACTTGCAATTTCTAATGTTTGTACAGATGACTTATACTGTTAGTACTTTTTGTTTGTGTTTTTGAGACAGACCTTACTAATGTCTCAGTCTCTTGAGTATTGGCATTATAGATTTATGTTAATATACTTGACTTTTATTATTGCTTTTATTACTATATGCTTGTTACCTGTTCATGAAAATCTACTAGATGATACATTGTTTCCTATAAAATTTCCATTCTTTCTCTTTGTCTGTAGTTGATAAATTATACTAATATAATTCCAGGCCTTTAAAGAAGTTATTATTTGTGATCAAATTTGTATGATTTCAACTGATTGCTGAAATCTAAAGAGATTTCTTTCAAGATTAGGGAACATGAGATTATGGGCTCAGGAATTGATTTGTACATTATGGTGCTTATGCCTAATTTTTTTATAGGTTTATAATGGATTTTACCTTTTCAAATGTTGGTAAGAAGGAAAAATAGACAAGTTGGAATACCTTTTTATGATTTCAGTAAAGTGAGTAAAGAGACAAATATTTGATCTCTTTTTGTGTGTATAAAGGGAAATGTTCTGTGTTGTAGGAGTGGCTGCCATTCAAATTTGAGAATCTGAGTCCCCAGCACTCATAAAAGCCTGACCTGAGAGTGCAAGCTTGTAATTTTGTCTGTAGTTGATAAAATGCTGAGGATAGGAAAGGAGACAAGAAAATTCCTGGTATTTGTTGGCTAGCCAGTTAAGCTGAATCTTCAGGGTCCAGGTTCAGTAAACATAAGGTAGAAGGTCCAGCCAGATGGCTCATTGGTCTCCTGCTAAGCTGATGACCATTTTGAACATACATAGTAGAAGGAGAGAACCAACTCTTCCAAATTGTCCTCTGGACGCATATGCTTCATGACTATGTACACTAGCATACGATACATTAAGTAAATGGAAAAAGAAGAAAAACTGGAGAGCAATGTTAATCTTTGGTTTCTGCATGCATACTTGCCCAGGTACACTCATACATATATGAACATGTACATGTACACACAAAAAGCAACATTCTTATTGAACCTTGAACAATTTTTATAGTGAAGCCATTATTTAAAGGGAGGTTGAACATGTAGCTCAGTTTGTAGAATATGTACCTAAGATGCACAAATCCTACATTCCATTCCTAGCAGTGTGTAAACTGAGTATGGTGGTTCACACTTGTATTCCCTGTGTTTAGGAGGTATAAGCAGGATGATCTGAAGTTCAAGGTCATCCATGGCTACGTAGTGAGTATGGAGATAACAGGATGTATAACACTCCTAGAACTATTATTCAAAACTATGTGTCATGTGTCTTAATAAATTTGGAGTGCTTGAATGTCAGAGAAATTGTGTGGTCAAGTATAAAAACAAAACTTTAATATATAGTTTTTTCACAGCTTGAACAATTAAAAGTAATATGTGTTGCACTTAAAATACTATGCATTTTGCTGATTGATAATTCATATTCTCATTTGTATCTCAGATTTTTTCCTTTAATTTTGCAGAGATGCTGATGCCACCAGAATAGACATTTATGCTGGTAAGCCAGAGTTTAGACTTTCTATTGTCTAAGAAGTGAGTGGGAGCCTGGAGATAGCAGAATTTCTTCATGCTATAGGTAGAAAGGGGCAGCTCTGATCACATAAGTCTTAGAACCCAGAATCTTGAAGAGGGTGGTGGAACAGAGCAGTGGGAAGTAAAATGATCCAGTATTAGTCATCTTTTTGAGAAGGCAAGATCTTGTTGGAATTAATCCTTCCCTACACCTGGTAGCAGAGGTTCTACCCTGGAAAGTTGCTAGTGTCAATTGCAGAAAATAGCTGGTAATTAATTTGTAGAGATGTTGAGACCATGTGTTAATCAGGGTTCTCTAGAGTAACAGAACTTATAGAATGGATCTCTATATATATTTAGAAAAGGATTTTTTTAGAGTGACTTACAGGCTGCTTATCTAACAATGGCTGGCTGTGAATGGAAAGTTCAAGAATCCAGTAGTTGGTCAGTTCGCAAGACTGCACGTCTCAGCTAGTCTTCATTGTGTGCTGGAATCCCAAAGAAGTAGGCTCTAATGGCAGTGAAGGAATGGATGTGTTAGCAAGATGAGAGCAAGCAGGCAAAGAGCAAAAGCTTCCATCGTCCATGTCCTTCTATGGGCTACAGCAGAAAGTGTGGCCAGATTAAAGGTGGATCTTCCTGCCTTGAGATCCATATCAAGGCATGTGTCTTCCTTCCTCAGAGGTCCAGACAAGAAGTGAATCCACCACTTCAAACTGAGCAGAAAATATTCTCACAGGTTTGCCCTTCATTTCTGGATTCCAGTTAATTCCAGATGTAGTTGACTTGACAACCAAGAATAACCATCACAAGTTCACCCCTTGTCAACTCGACACACAGTCTTATCTCTTTATGTTGTGATTAGTTCTAAATGAAAGCAATAACCAGGTCATAGTAATGCCTAAATATAATTATCCCACATGCAATTATAAACACATTATATATTTAACCAGGTCATAATTATGCCTAACATGATATAACTATCCCTTGTATAACCACAAATGCATTATAAATTTAGAATAGGTGGCAATGTCCCTCGGGAGACTTTCTTTTAGTTTGTCAAACCTAAATATGATAACCATTGGTGTTCTCGTAATTGATGTTACATCTCATGATAAGGTAATTAAAAGAAAACACAAATATCTGTACAAATGCATTTTTAAAAAAATACCATATTCATGTCAGCTATAATCCTTGTTTCTGTAACTGGTCTTAGCTGGTATTTATAACTACTTTTCCTCTACTACCCATTCTGTATTTCCTCCACCCTTGGTAAGCACCTCAGCAGGTCTTGTTTCTTTTCCTGGAGGAGGAAAGGCAGGAAAGAATAAGTGTCTACTCCAGTAAGAACAAGTGTTCTTTCCATGGAGGATATGGTTCATTGTAGTCAATTTGCCACCAGGTCACTCTCTGGTCACCCTGGGGAATGGTTCCTTATCTGGAGCTCAGTGTTTGTCTCTGCTACTAGCATATCTGGGTGCTCAGTACTAGCTGTAGCCAGGTCACTTGGTGAATTGCAGTCCATGTTGTTGAGCCCATGCATAACCCCTATCTCTGCCACTATGACCACTTTGTTCATGGGTCCCATTAATCAGTGACAGAAATGGCTGGAAAAAGAGGCTGACTGTCCACAGAATGAGTCATCCAGTCTACTTGATTATTGAGCTTTTCAGCAGAGGTTACCTTTTGATGAGCATTTATATGGGACACAAGTATCTTCACATTCTTTGCCCATTTGGAGAGATCTATCCAATACTTCTTCCCCAGATGTCTTTCTCACCAATTTTCCAATCATGTTGTTTCGAAGTCCCTGACCATGTAGCCAGTCCATTGGCTACAGCCCATGAGTCAGCCATTTCTCCTTCAGAGAAAGTCACTGCTGATTTAGCAGACAGTGAAGAATGAAGGATTAATTTCCTCAGTCAAAAGTGAAAAAAACAACATTTTTTCACGGGGTGGGGCTGAGGGTACTACCTCCTCAGGTGAGAAAACCCCTTGAGAATCCAAGGATTCAACATTCTCGGCTTCAGTAGATTCCTCCCACACATTACTCCTACTCCAAGTTACAGAATCCCATTCTTTACCAACTAATGCCCTTACTTTAACTGTGGACCCCACCTGAGACTGGGACTTGAATTTTCTCTCTAATTCAGCAAGCCTTATAATGAGGGCTTTGGTTTGATTTTCTGCAACTTCAGCTCTATGGCTGCTGGAGAGAAGATTCTCTTCTGGGGCATGCTTAGAAACTTTGATTGTTTATGTGCATCTGTAGCTGGTAGGTTTTTAAAAATTATTTATTTTGTGTGTGCACTGGTGTTTTGCCTGCATGTAACTCTGTGTGAGGGCAGTGGATCCTGGAGTTACAGATAGTTGTAAGATGTCATGTGGGTGCTGGGAATTGAACACGGGTCCTCTGGAAAGAGCAGTCAGTGCTCTTAACCACTTAGCCATGTTTCCAACCCCAGAACTGGTAGGTTTTATCACTCTTTTTTGT
This sequence comes from Mesocricetus auratus, assembly GCF_017639785.1. Lineage (NCBI taxonomy): Eukaryota > Metazoa > Chordata > Mammalia > Rodentia > Cricetidae > Mesocricetus > Mesocricetus auratus. The sequence continues at coordinate 12,446,402 of NW_024429190.1, read as the reverse complement.
TGTCCTCCGTATTCTGAGATGCCAGAAGTTGGTTGACTACTTTTTTTTTTTTATCACAGAGCTCATCCCTATCCTTTTCTTTATTTTTCCCCACTGTCTAAAGTTTCACATACAGAGTCACCAAATCCCTTCCCACTCACAATTGGTGAATCAGGATAATCTAATGCATTTATTTCATCATATGGTTCACACCATGGTCTTTCAGTACTCTCTGAATTCCCAGGAGAGGCAATAAGTGAGGAGACTTCAGTAACTGTAGGTATTGGCAAATTGAAAATCTTGTTACAGTCACTTAAAAGGATTCATCCTTGTACTTCAGTTCTAGAGCCAGTTTTGGTACTAAAATTTGTATTCAAGGTTCTCTAGAGTAACAGAACTTATAGAATGAATCTCTGTGTATAGAAAGGGAATTTATTAGAATGACTTACAGGCTTCAGTGCAGCTAATCCAACAGTGGCTGGCTGTGAATGGAAAGTTCAAGAATCAGTAGTTGGTCAGTTCGCAAGACTGTATCTCAGATAGTCTTCAGTGTGTGCTGGAATCCCAAAGAAGTAGGTTCTAATGACAGTGAAGTGCTAGCAAGGTGAGAGCAAGCAGGCAAAGACAAAAGCTTCCATCGTCCATGTCCTTCTATTGGCTACAGCAGAAAGTGTGGCCAGATTAAAGGTGGATCCAGATCAAGGCATATGTCTTCCTTCCTCAGAGGCCCAGACAAGAAGTGAATCCACCCACTTCAAACCAAGCAAAAAATATTCTCACAGATCTGCCCTTCATTTCTGGATTCCAATTAATTCCAGATGTAGTCGACTTGATAACCAAGAATAACCATCACAGACCATCTCTTTGAAATGTTAGGCTTAAAAGTGGATGCTGTGGGAGCCTCCACTGTTTTGCTTAATTGGCTCTACTGTTATAGTATAAGGTCATCTTTGTCCTAGAGTTATGGTACCAGTGAGTTTTTAGTTATTGCCATTGATCTTTTATTTCCTTTTTAAAAGTTTGTTTTCTGTCTGTTCAATCAATACCTTTTCATCATTTTGATACTAAAAAACTTGAACAATGGAGAAGACCATTCTTAAACCCAATTTGGCTAATGTGATATATTTTGACATTCTTTTCTGAAATCTGAAAGATTTTTTGATCATATTTTGAGCAACATGCCTAGCTTTTGAAAGTCTTTGTTTATGTGGAATATACAGTTATTAGATATCCCTCTTCATAAAATCATTTGATAAATGGGAATAAATATAGACCCCTTAGTGTTAAATTGTGAGGAAGACTCTAGATAAGACGAAGTACTTAGGCTAAATTTTTTTGGAGTAAAGGAAAAAAGGCATTCATAACCCCTACATATCAGCTCTCCTGCCAAAATTCTGAAAGCCTTCTGTTGAAAAGGCTGCCAAAGTGGTAGAAATACTTTGAAGCTGTTGTTTTGGGAGTTTTAGACAGGGCCATACTATGTAACTTTCTAGACTTAGAAGAAATGAAAGTAGTATTGTAAGAGACTTCAAGATGATGATTGCTAAATCTCCTAGATGGTGCCACCTTTCCAAGCCATAGCTGAGTGTGCATGCAGGAGTGCTGACAGTTACCTCTCAAAGAAACCACGACTATTCAAACCATTACCCAGAAGATAAAGAAAAATGACTGTCTACTTCAAATGATGTTGAAGGAACACATCCTCATAGTTGAGTCTTTGTAAGAAGCTATAAGAAAAGATCATCTTTGTTCCCTTCTACCATCTTCATTGGGTAAATTTTAGCAAGGAAATTTAGGAAAATTAGATTATAAATGGAGTGTTCAGTGTGCTTTCTATTTGCTTTGGGGAAAGTTCAGAGGGTGAGATGAGGCCTTTGCTCTAAGAAGCTAATTTCTAATTAAGAAGTGGCACACTGCAAGTGGTTACAGATAGATAACTAGACTTTGAAGGAACAGTCAAAACAGTAAGAAGCTGGATATTGTAGTACATGCTCAGGAATAGAGGCAAGAGAATCAGTTCAATCATCTCTGTTGCTTGGGGAGTTCAAGGCCAACCTGGGCTCTATAGTTTTACAATATTTTAAACTGGATGAAAAAACTTTAAAAAAGATTCCCTCCACCCCCTTGTCCCCTTATGTGTGTGTGTGCCCCACATGTGGGGGTTCACATTGGAGGCAAGAAGAAAGCATTAGATCCTCTAGAGCTGAAGTTATGGGCCACCCAATATGGTTTCTGGGAACAGAACTTGCGTCTTCTGCAAGAGCTTTATTCTGAATCTCTGAATCATCTCTCTAGCCCCATTTGAAAAACAAAAATAAAAAATGCAACCAAAAATCCAAGGAGACCTTTGAGATAAATCGTTGAATTAGGGGAACTTGAACCCACAGTTGAAGTGATAACTGTGTTGAAATAGCCTAGCAACCTTACCCTAACACAAAGGCCTAGAAAGTAATTTCCTGGGTATTTTTCAAGGAATTTCAGTGGTACTTTTCAAATGCATTTGGCTCAAAACAATTTTTAGATCCCAAATCTTCATATAATTCTGTGGCATAGCATACAGCAAGTATCTCTGGGCAGGTGCTAGGACACTGCTGCCATCATGCTCTGTACCTCACCCAGTTTGAGTCTCCATGTGTTTCTTATGGATGGAAACAAAACTTTTAATACTTTAAAAACAAGAACAAAAAACCTTGTTCCTGCTTGCCACATTTCACTTGGATTACCTAGATCTTGATAAGTGGTACTTCCTTAGGGAGAAATGTTCTCATGTACTAGGATCTTCCAGGAAGAACCTCACTCTGGAACTTTGAGGAGACATTTGTAATGAAGTGTCAGCCTCTTGAATATTGAGAGATACTTAAAAATCTCTGTGGTTTATGGTCCATCTAAAATAGTATTTTAATCTACATTAGTTTGTCTATTTAGTAGAAGGCAGTTATGACTCACTTAGTTTTACCCTGAGGGAAAACAAAGCATTTAAAACAGATTTGTCAGGATAGATAATTGTACAAAGTGAACTGAAGCTTAGATTCTCCTCTAGGGATTAGGGTTCTTTGGGACTCACTCTAGATTATTTTATACTGACTTTCTTCTTTTTAATAGACAAGTTACTTTTATTCTTGTGCTGAGTAGTGGACCATGAATAGCATGGGGAGGTTGATGTAAGTGGTTATTTATATGGTTTATTTGGGTCCCCTGCTTCAGTTTCTGCCTCACTCTCTTCTGTTTTATATCTATATATCTGTTCTAAGACTAGCTTTGCCATTGTTTACATAGTCTTCATTGAATTAAAAGGCACCTTGAAAATTAGTATAGCCTTTTTCCTCATTTGATAATCTTTTCTATTGTTACTGCCTGCTGTGAGTTGGCATTTGGTCCTGCATAACACAGCTACTAAGATTTCTTCATGTACTTACTGAAATGGCAGCCACAGTCTGTTGTGTCCCCCTCCTGTTGACTAGGAAGCTCTGCCCCAGCTGTGCTATATCTTATTGCGAGAGGACTGTAATTCTGATCAGGCAGGTCTATCCCAGAACTAAGAACCATTGCTGCATCTTGTGCCATTTCGCTTCTTTTTAGGAGGGGATATGACAGTGAATACAGATAGCTCACAATTTCCATTTAGTCTAGAGGTGATCATGTATAAACATAGTAATTAATCTTTTAGGTATCAGCTGCCAACATTGAGTTTATACTACTACATCTGGCATCATTTGAATGATACCTCAGGTTAAATCACAAAGGAAGGTACCCTGTTGAATTTGAACAGCTGATAAGGTGTAGTACAAAATAGACTACTTAAATGATTTGGGATCCGTGGCGTTGGGCAGATGTAATAGTAAATCATAAGGTATGATATATAAGAAAAAAAGATATATAAAAGATATGCATATTCAGTGGTCTTGAATGTTAAGTACTGATCTCTTCTAGTAGATTATCTGAAGACTTGTGAAAAAAGCACTAGAGAAGCTTCACATCTTCAAGGACTCTGAAGTTTAACTCATGCTGGCTTAAAACTATTAGATGAAACTAGACTTGACGTAACCCTTTTGTACCAGGCTTTACTTTGATTCACCTTCTGTACCCAGGTTGCCACCCCGTAAGTAGTAACAGCCCAGTAATGGCAACTGTTTGTTTTACAGAGAGACGAGAAGACCTTCGAGGAGGATTTATGCTTTGCTTTTTGGATGATGGAGCAGGAATGGATCCGAGTAAGTTGTTTATGATTGTTTCTTTTGAGCTTAACAATTTACTATTAAAGTTGCTTTTCTGTGGCCTCACTGTTGTGGCTGGAAGATCCACCTGGGGAATAAGAAGCCTGTTGCAACATCTCAGGCTTAATTACACTGTGTTTGCCAGGTCTTGTCCTAACATAGGAGATGTTTAGACAACACGAATGTCAAGCTGAAATCAGTTTGGTTACCTGTCTCCCAACAATGTATTTATCAGCTTGACCAACATCCTGGAGCCATAACTAATGAGGCTTCTTTCCCTGAGACTGTTTACCATGTTCTAGTAACAACACAGGTCACTGTGGTGGTATTGATGGACTAAGGAAGGATTACCCTCCTGTACCTCATGACTGAATGTCTTTGGAGAGAGGTTTTGCTGGCACGGAGCCATGCTTGTGTTTAACATGACTCATATCTCTTAACTTTGAGAAGGCTGGGGGGGAAATGCTAACTTTTTACTTTCTCTTTTCTACCACTTGAGGTGATGCTGCCAGCGTGATCCAGTTTGGGAAGTCAGCCAAACGAACTCCTGAGTCCACACAAATTGGGCAGTATGGCAATGGATTAAAATCGTACGTATACTGAAAGCCTGTTGTAGGGCTGGGTACAAAATCACATGATATGTTCTTGCTGTTCATCTTTTTGTCCCTCCAGGACTATAACTCTGGAGCAGTAGGAGAGTCAGAAAGATATGATGATCGGGGGTAGTTTACCAACTGTCTAGCTGAGTTTTCCCAGTAGATTGAGTAGTATGAATATCTAAAACATTGTTCTCTAGAACTGTCTTTTTCTTCTTATTGAATGATATTTTTATCTCGTGTTTAAGAATATGGGTGGCTCGTGGTGCACGCCTTTAATCCCAGCACTCGGGAGGCAGAGGCAGGCGGATCTCTGTGAGTTCGAGACCAGCCTGGACTACCAAGCGAGTTCCAGGACAGCCTCCAAAGCCACAGAGAAACCCTGTCTCAAAAAAACCAAAAAAAAAAAAAAAAAAAAAAAGAATATGGGTGGTTCTATTCTGGGCCTGGGGCGTATCTGAGATGGCAAAGGAGTCATTTCACAATGTATCAGTATGCTTGTTCCAGACACTGGGGATCCAGAGTGAATAAAAGAAACACAGTTGCCTGGAGTACCCTATGTGGACCTTCTGTAAGGCCATATAGCAGGAGACCCATCTTATACCTTCAGTCTATTGGGATTAATCCCTTAGGTCTTGGTTACCACTTGTTTAGTGCTTAGAATGTGTTTTGTTTTGAATGAAGAGAAAGGTTTCTATTTCTGAAATGCTCACTTCCAGCTGTGCATACCTTTGGATGGAATAAGATTTAGTGGAATTGGAGTTTGTGCAAATGGAATTATGAGTCATGTTCTAGTTTTGCTGTGGAAACGTGTTTTTTTATTTGAGAAAGGGTGGTGGTTTGATCTGTCAACAGTCTTGATTGGACCTCATGTGCATTGTGCTTCAGGTGAGAAGAGAGTGCTTCCAAAGAAACTTGGAGCCTGGTCCTGGGCTTTGATTTCTTCTCAGGGCAGGAACCAAATAATAATAATAAACATTGCCCATGTGCTAAAAACTTTGTATGGATGATATCATTTAAACTACACTTTAGCCTATGATAGGTAGGTTTTGTTAACATTCTCAAATGAAGAAGTTGGGATATACAGGAGTGAAGTGACTTGCCTAATGGTATAAAGGTATTTATGTGAAGAGTAAATATATGAACCAGGTCTTTCTGATTAAAAAATGGGGGTGAGTGTCCATTGCACTTTGGTCTAAGTTCAGATCTCAATCTAGCCATTTAATCACTAGAGTTGGGGCTTCTTGAAAATTGATCCTATTTGCAAAGTATGATCAAAGCTTTGAGAGTCCCTAGTCTGTGATCACAGTGGGAACCTTCCCTAGAGAATTCTGAAAAGGTAATCTAAGACCTGTAAAAACCAAAGTCTCCAATAGAGCCAATTCCTGTCTAGTCCTATCAGTTCTGCAGACCCAGCTTTACCTCTCTGATGGTTTCCTAACCTAGAAAATGAGGTTCTAACTTCTGATATTCTCAGAAACCAGTAAAATGTGACTCAAAAAGTACTTAGAATCCTGAGCAGAAACGGTATAGGGCTAGAATGTGGTTGTCAACAAGTTTAGGAGGCTTTTATGAAGAGCCTGTTGAACTGGAGCCATCTAGTGTTCAAAGTTCAGAAGTTATATGAGGTAATTTGTGGTGAGCATAGGGTATAGCAAAGAAGTTGGTGTTTTGGAGTTTCTGCTAACCAGACCCTGTAGTCAGGGACAAAAAACAGAAGCCAAAAAAAGATGTATAAAGAAAGTCTTGCCAAATTTGAGTAAGGGCAATGCTGTCCACAAGCCTCAGGAAAAAGATTTAAGAGAAAGGAACCCTGTCTTCAGGAAAATGAGAATTGATAGCCCTCAGGGTATCTGTGTAGTGTCTTGGGAGTTTTCCTGAGTGCTTGGGAAATGGGACATGGCATTCATTTGTGTGCCTGCTATGCCATTCTGGATTGTATATAGAAATTAATGAGGCTTCCTACCATTGTCTTCTCCCAGGGGTATTGTAAGGACTAATGAGATAATAGCTATAAAGCCAAGAAGCTACTCAGAAAAAAGGAGCTAAACAGCCTCACTGTTGAGTGGATAGTTCTTCTACTGCCGTTTCATACTTCTGCCCTGTCCTGTGTTGTCTGGAAAAGCCTGTCTTTGCCTGTTCCATAGGGGATTAACATGGCCAAACAGGAAGGAAGCCATTGATTCCATTTAGACGTTCAGTTTTGTTTTCCATTGATTCTGGGGATTGAGCCCAGGCCCTTGCACATGCTAGGCAAGTGCTCTTCTTCTCTGCTGTATGCCAAGCTCCAAACTGCCTTGTAGAAGACAAGCTCAAGGCTGTATCAGAATTAGCTCAAAGTAGCAAAGCAATTCTGAGACTGAGAATGTCTAGAGTTACTGGACATAGATATAGGCCTCCTTGAACTAAGTTCAGAGATCAAATTTTGAGCTGGGCCTGATTGCTTGATCAAAAATAAGTCGTGTTTTGATAAATGTTGCATTCGTGCTGGTTTTTGAAAGACTTGTGAGACTGTCTTTTGACTCTTCTCTTGACAGTGGACAGGAGGGGATTCTGTGTTAGTGAAAGGACAGGATAGGAACAGGATGTTGCTCAAAAAGAAGATGTGTTCAAGGTGTCTACTACTAGAGTTAAACTCGACGGTGTCATAGAGGACCCCTTGAACCTAGAGCTCAAGCAGGTTCACTTGTTATGGCTGTGACAGTAAGCTGGGAGAGAAACTAACCTGGGGCTTGTGGTCTGAGTAAATATATTCTTGGAGGATGGTGAGAAACCCTTGTATGGAAGGGAAGTTTGCTCAAGGAGGCTATAGGTTATAGACTAAGGAATTAGAGACTATTAGGAGGGGACAAGGGCTGTGGGACTCCCCAGGACTGGGGTGTTGGTGGCCTTGAGGAGAGCCCTCTGGTCATGCTCAGTTGTGCCCAGAATGTGTTCTCCATTTTCAGATGAGCTTTGAGTCCTTGGGAAAATGATCTGTTTCCTGTTTCCCTTTCAGGGGCTCAATGCGCATTGGGAAGGATTTTATCCTCTTCACTAAGAAGGAAGACACCATGACCTGCCTCTTCCTGTCTCGTACCTTTCATGAGGAAGAAGGCATTGATGAAGTAGGTTTTATCCTTGTGGCTTGAGTTGCCACATGCCATTTACTGGATTTATCTATGGTTCTGAACTCCTTGGAGTTGTAAAATTGGAGCACTTTCCTGCTCTTATGGGTTGAGATGGGTGGGATGTATATGTTGGAAGGTGGTAAGGCAGATAATACTTTTATGACAGGGGAAGTGATATCTCAAAGTACTTCAGAGAACAGCTGTTCTGTTTCTGAGAATGAGACTAGAGCATGAGGTGGGGATCTGGGATGAGTAGAAAGAAATTCATAGCTGTTCCATAAGTAGATTATCCAATTGAGAATTTCAATCTATTCTGTGTTGGTTAGCAGTGATTGAATTTGTTGAGATCTGAGCATAGATTTGTGGTAAACTAACTGAAGTTAAAACTGGTACCTTTTCCTACCATTTTTATTTATCCACTCAGTTGTTTTGTTCATCTACTAGATGCTATTTGTTACCCTATTCAGCATATTTGGAGAGAGATACACAGAGGCTATAACTTCTAGAAGATAGGACAGGAGACAGCCTGGGCCGAGATATTCAGAAATGTTGCCTGGTGAAGGAGTCTTGAGTCAGTGAGAACATCCTTCTTAAGCTCCTGAGGTTAGTGCTAGGGAGAGAAGTGGTCTTTGGAGAACAGAGTGTGACCAGGTTGGGCTAATGCTCAGGGCCTTGTTTGAGTGAATGGGATTTTAATCAAGCAGTTCCTAGTATGATTATTAGAGCGGTAAAGGAAAGGATGAAAGAGACCTGTGAGTTCTGTGTGGCAGTTGGAGATAATGGGCCATTATCTGGGGAATGAATGGAAGAGGAGCAATGTGGAGAGAAGACACTGTAAACTATTTTGGGGCATGCAAGTGAAGTCTGTGTCTGGAGTTTGGGGACAGTATCTCTTTTCCTTTTTTTTTTTTTTGCTACATCCCCAGTCCTAGGCTCTGGGATTGTTGGTAGCAGATAAGATCACTTTAAAAAACAGTTGAGCAAGAAAAGGACTTGAGATCCAAGCAGGCCAACATTGAAAAGTATGTGTGAGGAGAAAGTCTAGGAAGAAAACTGGGAAATTTGTGACATAAAAGCTGAAGAAGTGCCAAGTAGGAGCAGTAGTGAAAGTTGATGCCTACAATTTAAAGTGGTGCTGTCCTCACTCACCTGGGTATAGATACACATTCACAGAAAACAACTAGAACTTGATTCCCTTGGTTGAAAAGCTAGATGAAATTTTTTCCTTACTTGGAGGTAGAAGGTCACTGTTTTGGATTGTACTCTAGTGCAGACTCTGCCAAGATTTCAAAATAAGATCATTTTCAGCCTAGGAGGAATGTGTCCAAACCAGCCCTTGTGGCTGAATGATTTCAGCATGAAGCTTAGAAAACCAGCAGTGTTGGCACTCCTAACAAGTTATCACCCAGGCAGCGTTAAGATACTGAATTCCTTTGTCTAATGTGGGGGCGGTTGGCTTGAACCTCTTGCTTCTTTTGGTTTGCTGCACAGAGTGAATCCCTTCAGCCAGCCCCCTCTTGGGCTCTGCAAGGGCTGCTGACTTTGATCAAGGGATGAGGACATGATGAAGCCACTAGGGAAAATTTTTAAAGAAAGGGGATTTTTTTTAATTAGACATAAAATCAAATTCCATATATATTGAGGAATTATTACAATAAAGCACATAGTAGCCATAATTATAAACCAGAGTTCGAAACCCCCATCAACACCTGACCTTTGTAGTCCTCAGTGTACCCCTGGGGGAAGTCACCTTCTGGTAACTTTTAGAGTGATCACTTCCTTTTTGGGGAGTAGGAGTCATTGTTTGTCACTAGTATTAGTTTTTGTATGTGTACACATGAACTGACAATATAGAAATTCACTTGTATATCTTTCAGATAATACTGTGTTTGTGAGATCCATCCATGTTGATGTTTATAGCTGTGCCTTTGTTCATTTTTATTACCATAGTGAATATTTGGGTTATTCCTTTATGTATATGTTGGGAAATATGTGCAGAAGTTCCTTTGGGGGTATTAAACCAGAAGTAGAATTCTGAGTTGTAGGTTATATTTTGTATCTCTAGATTCACTAGATAATTGCAAATTTATTTTCCCTTAATGGTTAAAGTAGAATTTTTACCAAATTAATGAAATGGCCAAAGATATCCCAGATAGGCACAGAGATCTCCAAAGCACAGACTAGCATAGTGATAGGAGTTTGGGGAAGGACCGGAAGCCGCAGACTTGATGCCAGACTACACATCTGAAGAGACAAGAAAGCTGCATGTTTGGGGGAAGATGGCTCTGGAGCACCAATCACAGTGTCTGTCTGTGCTCACCCAAAACAAAGGTGATAGTCCCATTGCCTACCTGGAATGCTCGAACACGGGAACCTGTCACAGACAATGTGGAGAAGTTTGCCATTGAGACAGAACTCGTCTACAAGTACTCTCCCTTCCACACCGAGGAGCAAGTGATGGCCCAGTTCATGAAGATTCCCGGAAATAGTGGTGAGTAGGCTTTGGACATGTAGCCCAGAGAACCCAGGAGCTCTAGAGCCTCTGGTAGCATAGGAGTGAGCCAGGGCGGGCTGGCAGAGAGAAAGGATTTCTGTTCCCCAGGAACACTGGTGATCATCTTTAATCTCAAGCTCATGGACAATGGAGAGCCGGAACTAGACATAATCTCAAATCCAAAAGATATCCAGATGGCAGAGACCTCCCCAGAGGGCACGTGAGTATGGCTGGAAGGGTGGCAGGCCCTGGACTGGTCTTTACTCCCTTAGGAGATGACTTCAGGGAAAAATGAAAGTCCCTTTCCTGGCTTTCTCTTGTGGCAGTATTGATAGAGCTGAGAGCTCCTCCTACCTGCTTAATAGCAGACGGTGGCTCCTCAGCGAAACTAAAGCAAAGATTAATGATTCCCTGTTCAACTCTTTCATTTGACAGAAGAAACTGAGGCCTGGATCTAGTGGTGGTTAAATTTCACTAGGTTCTCTGTAAGGGCCAGATGAGGTGTCTGTGAGGCACCTGTGCTAGGGAAATGACAGGGCGGGAACTAGTACCTATGATGAGGGACCATCCTGGTGTCACGAGAAGCCAGGATATGAAATGAAAGGTGAGGGACTGCAGAGAGGTGGTCAGTCCGTAGCTTTGGGCTTACTGTGGTATGGAGACAGTACTTCTCAGTTCCTGCTATCTCCAGGAAGCCAGAGCGACGCTCCTTCCGAGCCTATGCTGCTGTGCTCTATATTGATCCTCGGATGAGGATCTTTATTCATGGACACAAGGTGCAGACCAAGAGACTCTCCTGCTGCCTGTATAAGCCCAGGTAAGTGCTTAGCTATCATGACTTGGGCTGGGAAATGGGGCCTGGCTGCAGCTCTCTGGAGTGATGTGAGGGTGGCGCAGTGAGAGGGCTCTTAACACTGCTGATTGCACCTGTTCACAGAGAGTCATCTCCCTGGTAAGGACAGAAGTGACGGCAGGCTGCTGGGTTGGCTGGCCAGACCCGTTGAGGGAAGTGCCTTCTGAGATGTGGGGAGTGGCACAGGGAGCTGTCTTGTCTCAAGTTCAGGGCCTATAGACCCTTAACAGGAAAGGAAAAGCCGTGGCTTATTACCAAGGTTTGCTCCTGCTATGAGATTAGTGATGCCTGCTGAACACCAAAGACACATCAGGAGACCAGGGGTAAATTGAGTAAGGAACTGAATCATTTTACTAAAGTAAGCTTGGATTTGTTTCATCAGGAGGAGCCAGGGTAGCACCGCATAGGGGGAAACCAGGTGCTTCCTGAGCTGTTCAAGTTGGTTGTCTGCCCCACTGCTGCTTGTTGCTCAGGTTGCTTTTTCTACTCTTCAGAATGTACAAGTATACATCAAGCCGTTTCAAGACGCGAGCAGAACAGGAAGTGAAGAAAGCAGAGCATGTAGCACGAATTGGTAATGCTACTCCCTGTGTTAGGAGGAGGAATGGAGTTGGGGGCACTGCTTGCATCCAAAGCCTGGACTATTCTACCTGAATCCAGTTCTTCTCTAACTCTCCCTATATCTAATCCCATCTGCCCTGTCTCTCAGACTAGACTCTCCTCCCAGTGCTTACAGGGCTTTATGCAGAGCTGAAGTGGCATAAAGCACACATATAGATTCTTATTTAAGTCAGATACCAAGTCAGATACAGATTCAAGACCAGTTGAAATATTTCATACTGCCGGGCATTGGTGGCGCACGCCTTTAATCCCAGCACTCGGGAGGCAGAGGCAGGCGGATCTCTGTGAGTTCGAGGCCAGCCTGGTCTACAGAGTGAGTTCCAGGACAGCCTCCAAAACAATACAGAGAAACCCTATCTCTAAAAACCAAAAAAAAAAAAAAAAAAAAAAAAAAAGAAAGAAAGAAATATTTCATACTACATACAAGGTTTCTCTCCAGGAATAACTACAATTTTCTCAGCTGTGTGGTGGGGGTAAGTGTCTAAAGCATTCTTCAGGTTCAAGTTCGTGTTGAAAGTTGAGTTTCCATTGGGTAATTTTTTTTTAACTATTGTAATTCATTTGTGAAGCTTAGAAACTATGAAGTATAAGTAATCTCAGCCAGGCGTTGGTAGCGCACGCCTTTAATCCCAGCACTTGGGAGGCAGAGGCAGGTGGATCTCTGTGAGTTTGAGGCCAGCCTGGTCTACAGAACGAGCTCCAGGACAGCCTCCAAAACAATACAGAGAAACCCTGTCTCGAATAACAAAACAAAACAAAAAAACCTCTCTCTGGGGTTATGATTTTATTTGAGATAGACTTACTTTATATCTCATGTTGGCCTCAAACTCAATGATCCTTCTGCCTTAGCCTGCAGAGTGCTGGAATTATAACCATGTGCCATATTGTCTGTGACCGTTTTGAATGTCAACTGGGTTTTTTGTTTTTTTGTTTTTTGTTTTTTGTTTTTTTTTTTGTTACTGTTTTTTCTGAAACAGTTGTGTAGTTCAGGCCCAGAGGCTGCCCCTTGTGGCCATTGCTTCTCTAGGTGGCTTTTTCCTTGTTAGCATACACTTCATGTGCAGCAGGGACGGCTCTGTGGATCAAGGAAGGATGACAGAGTTCTGAACTTTTGATTTCTTCTGAGTTTAGCTGAAGAGAAGGCCCGGGAGGCAGAGAGCAAAGCTCGGACATTAGAAGTTCGCATGGGTGGAGACCTGACACGGGACTCTAGGGTAAGTCCTAACATATATGGCATTGGGATCTAGTATCCTGACCTTAGTAAAATGAAAAACAGTAAGGTCACTTTTCTGTATAAAGAAATAACCTTCAGGTATGTTTTAGCATCTAGGTGTTATCAGTGTGGAAATCTATTACTTATGTAGGTAGCATAAAGCACCTCTTCCCCTCTCCTGATGGGCATGTATTTGCAGGTGATGTTGCGGCAGGTCCAGAATACAGCCATCACCCTGCGTAGAGAAGCTGATGTCAAGAAGAGGATCAAGGATGCCAAGCAGCGGTGAGTACTTGTACAACCCTTTGGTCTTTTAAAATCATGTAGCATTTGTACCAACAGGTTGCCATTTGGTGCCAAGTTTATTTTGAGAAAACCATCACTGCTGTGATTGAAAATGCTTAGAAGGCAGGCAGAGCCAACACTTCATTCACACTGCTGTCCTTTTCTTACTCTGTTCTGTTAACGTTGTATAAAATGCCCCATTGTGCAAAACTTGAAATATATAAACATTTAAATAAAAAATGTAAAACTCCCTTATTCTTCTGAAAATTATGTGTTCTTATTATATGTTCATAATTCATTCTGTCCACTGGTTATAAATGTAGAATAATACAATTGAGTTTTGTGCCTTTTCATTTAGAATATATTGTTTTGGGTCTAAATCATCAAGTCCCTAACTCTGTAGAGCTTCTCAGGCTCTAGGGCATAGGTTCCTAGCTAGACTCCAGGTTGCTTCCTTGCCACAGGAGGAAGTTTCAGATCACTTCACTCTAACTTGTCCCAAGATTTCCTTGACATGTCATTTGAGTGTCTTCTCTCACGTATTCTTGTTAATTTTTTGTCCTTAAAACTATTACCTGTAGGCCAGGTGTTGGTGGCTCATACCTTCAATCCCAGCACTCAGGAGGCAGAGGCAGGCGGATCTCTGTGAGTTAGAGGCCAGCCTGATCTACAGAGCGAGTTCCAGGACAACCTCCAAACCAATACAGAGAAACCTTATCTTATAAAACAAACAAACAAAAAAATAACTATTATATAAACCAGGCATAGTGGTGAACACCTTTAATCCCAGTACTTGGGAGGTAGAGACATGTGGCTCTCTGCTGGTCTACAGAGGGAGTTCTGAGACTCTTGTCTTGGAAAAACAACAAAACAAAACAAACTAAACTATTGCTGTTACATAATTGAGATTTTTAAGGAAGGTATGATTATAATGTTATATTTATTCTGTCTAACTCTGCAGAGATTTGCAGCAGTTTCACAGTAATACATTCATATTTAAATCCATCCCTCTTTTGCTATATTAAAAAAAAACCAGAATTCTGTGTTTATATGGAGGGTCACTGAACAGTATAGATACTTATCAAGTCTAACATCACATATTGAATGGGAATGGAAAATTTTAATATGTCTCAGAAAGCTTAACACTATCACCATGTTGTTTTTGTGCTAATAAGTTAATAGGCATAATCTTTTTTTTCTTCTCTTTACTAGAGCACTCAAAGAACCCAAGGAACTGAATTTTGTTTTTGGAGTCAATATTGAACATCGGGACCTAGATGGCATGTTTATCTACAATTGTAGCCGTCTGATCAAGATGTATGAGAAAGTGGGCCCACAGCTGGAAGGGGGCATGTGAGTACTGCTCTAGGAGAGAGTTTTCCAGCCCAGGGTGAATGACAGAAGAGTTTTGGTTACAGCTATGACCTCTTTGTCCTTGCAGGGCATGTGGTGGGGTTGTTGGGGTTGTTGATGTACCCTACTTGGTTCTGGAGCCTACACATAACAAGCAGGACTTCGCTGATGCTAAGGAGTACCGGCATCTACTTCGAGCAATGGGGGAACACTTGGCACAGTACTGGAAGGACATCGCCATTGGTAATGGGGCCAGCCACCAGGCCTCAGCCTCTCTTTTATCTTGAGCCTTAGGATGCTTTTATGACTTGAGAAGAGTGAGTTTAGTTAGGAAAATGGTGAAGCTTGCTTCTAATGTAATATGTTGGCATTTGCCTTCTAGCCCAGCGTGGAATCATTAAGTTTTGGGATGAATTTGGTTATCTTTCTGCCAACTGGAACCAACCCCCATCCAGTGAGCTTCGTTTCAAACGCCGGAGGGCAATGGAAATCCCAACCACTATCCAGTGTGGTGAGTTGAGTGGTGGGAATTCTTCTCTAGACTGCTATAGTGATACTCTTCTCTTCAGCCTCATGCCGGCCTTCTGATTTGACTTAATATTCATAAACTTGGGTTCTGCCAGGAATAAGATCTGCTGGCAGTGGCTCTGTGAGCACAGTCTTGAGGCTGTGCTAGTTCCTCCAGTTTCTCTTAATGAGGTAGACAGTCAGCCTACCTTGGAGACAATTCACACCCCAGCTGGGCCAGGCTCAGTAGGTTTGGTACCATGTCATATCTAGTATGTATAAATGACTGAGCATAGAGGAAGGAAGGGCTGATGGCATTAAGATTCCATGATATTTTTAATCCTTGTTGCAGTCTGTCCATAAAAAGTGAATGAATCAGTTTTGTAATAATAGATTAAGAGTGTTAAAAGTCCAGGACATATTTGCTGAGGGCCTAGCTATGAGGAGCCTGGATTCCAGTAATTGTTGATAGGTGTGGCTAACCTGTAGGGAGGGGTATTTTTTCTCTTGCAGATTTGTGTCTAAAATGGAGGACCCTCCCCTTCCAGCTGAGCTCAGTAGAAAAAGACTATCCTGATACTTGGGTTTGCTCCATGAACCCCGACCCTGAGCAGGACCGGTGAGCCTTTCTTTAACAAGGACTGTGATTACTCTTCCCTCCATGCTGTGGTAGACATCAGGACTAGAAGCAGTTTGGCTTATACTTCCAAGTACCCTCCATCATTTAGAGAAGTCAGGCAGGCTAGCTCAGTAACTCAGGCTCAGGGTTAGCCAGCTTTTGTATACAGCCCAAGACTGCCTTGGGATATTACCATCCATAATGGACTTGGCTCCCCTATGTCGCTTAGCAAGGCAGCCCCTGACAAGCATGGCATGCCCACAGGCCAGTCTGATCTAGGTCATTCAGGCTTTCTTCTCAGATGACTCTAGGCGGTGTCTAGTTGACAGTTGAAGCTAACAAAACATTCACTAGTCCCACCACTGTTGCCTTCACTCTTAGGGTAGTTCTTGAGGTCAGTGTTTTCATAGCTTACATCTTTGGTTGCTGCCCAAGAAGGAAGAAGAGATGCTGTCCATTTTTATACATTGGAAGCTCTGTGGTGGTTGCAAGACAGCAAGTCTCTGTCCTATTGGAACATTGTTTTGCCACCAGTTTCTTCTCTTTATAGCTGTGAAGCTTCTGAACAGAAGCAGAAGGTTCCCTTGGGGACGTTAAAAAAGGACCTAAAGACACAGGAAGAAAAGCAGAAGCAGCTGACAGAGAAAATTCGCCAGCAACAGGAAAAGCTAGAAGCTCTTCAGGTATATGGTCATGGGCAAGTAGGTGTGTGTGTCAGCAGTCTGTCCAGGATAGAAGCCTTCAGTGACTTTCTTGTCCCTTCCACTCAGCATATGTTCCCACCAAGGTTTTCCAAACACTTCTCCAGTGCACCTTACTGATTATTTAGCTAACAAACTATTTTGTTTATATATCCAAATTGGTCTGATGTATTTAGAATGTATAAGCATTCCAGGAAATAAATATCCTATCATAGAAGAAAACACTATTAACTCAATAGTTTTGTAACTTTTTTTCCTTCCTCCTCCCATCAGGAATTAAACTAGGGATTTGTATGTATTAGACAAGTTATACCACTGAGCTATATAACTAGCCCTTTCCTTGTTTGTTTGTTTGTTTATTTGGTTTTTCGGGGCAGGGTTTCTCTGGGAGGCCTAGCTATCCTGGAACTCACTCTATAGAGTGCCTTTGACTTCCTGCCTATTTTATTTTATTTTACTTTTATTTTTATTTTACCTATTTTTATATTATATTTAAGTCTCACTGAATTCAACTCAAGTTCAGGCTGGTCTTAGACTTAAGATTCTTTGGAGTAGCTCTTTCCAATTTTACATGAATGCCAACACTTAAAAATCTCTAAGGCAGGGCGGTGGTGGCGCATGCCTTTAATCCCAGCACTCGGGAGGCAGAAGCAGACTGATCTCTGTGAGTTCAAGACCAGACTGGTCTATAACACCTAGTTCCAGGACAGCCTCCAAAGCCACAGAGGAACTCTATCTCGAAAAACCAAAAAAGAAAAAAAAAAAACTATAATTTTTAGTAGTCACAGAGAACCATCCCATGTATATTTAATATATGCATATATTATTTTAGTGCATAATAAATTTCTTGATAATTTTTAAGAAGAGTCTGAAAAATGTTAAAGCTTTAAAAGAATTCTCAAATTACCTTGCAAAAGATATATTGTTTTGCATTTTTTTATTTATCACTTCTCTCATATATCCCAATTGGAGTTGTTCCTCCCTCTTCTCCTCCCAGTCATGTTTCCCCCACCCCCCCCATTTTGTACTTTTTACCAGTGTGCAGAGTATTATCTTTATATTACAAATTTGATAAGCAAAAATTAATTTTATTTTTTATTCTTAAGGTTGACCAAATTTTCATGTGTACTTAATGTTAAGTATTTCATGGTTTCATTTTTTTTGGGGAGGTTCGAGACAGGGTTTCTCTGTGGCTTTGGAGACTGTCCTGGAACTAGCTCTTATAGACTAGGCTGGTCTCAAACTCACATAGATCTGAATGCCTCTGCCTCCTGAGTGCTAGGATTAAAGGCATTCACCACCAATGCCCAGCTGATTTCATTTTTTTTAATGATTTATTTTTATTATTTTAAAATCGTGTCTGTCTCTATGTGCATGAGTTCATGCATGGAATGTGTACAGGTGCCTGTGGATTCCAGAAGGGGGCATCAATACTAGTTGAGGGTGATGGGATCTGAACTCTGGTGCCCTACAAGACCATCCTGCCCCTTTAACCAATAAACCTTCTCTACAGCCCCCAATGTCATATTTGTTACAAAAGTGTTTCCTTTCTCTGTGTCCTATACTTACTAACTGGAAATGTCTTCAGCATATTGAAGCCTACCTCATGTCACCAATCCCTCAACAGTCCTTTCATACCTTTTTTGGTTTCTTTTTTAGAAATTTTAAAGATTTCCCCATTCTTTCAGTTGCTAAATCAGTTACAAAGGACATGCATATTTATGAATGTGTACAAATGTATACACAATAATATATATGTATGTACTTACATACACACATATATTGCCCTTCTAGTGATAAAAGAAAGCTTTCAGAAATAGAACTGGTCACTGTCCCAGGCAAACAATGAGGGTCCAGAAAGAAAGATTACAAACAATTTCATCATTACATTTGTTTTGCAGAAAACCACACCCATCCGCTCACAAGCTGACCTGAAGAAATTGCCCTTAGAAGTGACTACCAGACCTTCCACTGAAGTAAAGCCCAGGGACATAAGGGAGGTGGGGCTCATCTGGTGTCTTAAGCAAGGATCAATGTTCCCACTGTCTGTGGGTTTTTTTAGGAACCTGTGAGGAGACCTCAGCGTCCTCGGTCACCTCCTTTACCTGCAGTGATCAAGAATGCTCCTAGCAGACCGCCTTCTATTCATGCTCCCAGACCAACCAACCAACTCCGAAAGGCTTCAGTTGTCAGCAGCCCCCCAAAGCTGCCTGCTCCAGCAGCCCGAGGAGAAACTAGTACTTCCAGGCTGCTCCAGCTAGCTGAGGCACCCCGAAAGCCTGCAAACCCTCCCATCAAGACTTCACCCCGACCTACTCCTCCTATACAGCCTTCATCACCCTCTCTACTCCCCAACTCCAAGAACCTTCGGGAGGTCCCTGCTCAAAAAGCCATCAAGTCTCCAGTGGTCAAGAAACCAGAGCCACCTGCTAAACATTCTGTGGTGAGATGCTTTGCCTCCTTCATGTTCTAGGATCACTAAATAAAGCTTTTCTGATGCCTTCAAAGAGGAGGAACCTACACAATGAGACTTGCTCAGAACTTACACAGTTTTTTACCCAGCAGTCCCAACCTTGGTCTGTTGTAAACTTGAGTCAGCTCCTCTGGTCTTATGGTATGGGTATAGTTTGTTAATGTGGTGACAGGGCTTTGGTAGATTATGGTGGTGGTCACTGTGTGTCAAGAAGGTCTCAACAGGTTAAACTGAGAAGCTTCTCTTGCAAGAGTTATTGTCAAAAGTCCATATAGTATGAGGACCAGGAGGTTGCTTATGTGTGTACTGAGTAATTCCAAGTAGGAATTGACATAAACTTCCAATAGTTCTATTGACTACACAAAATCTTCCTGCATTTTGGAGGCTGAACAGGGACCCTTTATGCTTCTACCCTTCTGCTCTAGGCAACTTCAGGTCGGAAGCGGAGTCTTGTAGTCTCTGATGAGGAAGAGGCTGAAGAAGAAGCTGAGAAGAGGAAAGAGAGATGCAAGCGGGGCAAGTTTTCTGTGAAGGAGGAAAAGAAGGAAGCAAGTGAGGTGAGTGGTCACATGAGGTTCTCAGGGATTGCCTCCCTGGACGTGTACCAGTCCCCATAGTGTTCATGACTCTCAAGGACTCTTGTTATCCAGATAATTAGAAACATGGGGCCAGGTAGGATCTTGAGACTTGTTCTAATTACAGGTCAGTATATACTGGTGTATACCTTACTGGTATACAACTAGGGGCCTAGAATCACTTGCGATGTGTCCCTTTCCTGCTGTTCTGTACATAAAGGTGGCAGATACCAGGGACAGCATAAGAAGATATGTTATAGCTGATGATCATGGGTGCGCAGTAACACAAAAGACTACTTTTTAGAGGCCATTGAAGAAACTTCTAATAGACTGTTCTCCTTGCAGCTCTCAGACAGTGCTGGGGAAGATGACCCAGCTGAACTCAAGAAGGCTCAAAAAGGCAAGTTTGGGGAGGTCCCTGTTGGCCAGTGGTGGAAATGGAAATAGAGCCTTCACTGTCAGCAGCTTCCCGGGCTTGGTCTCTGTCTGTAGTTGGCTCATCTATCCCTTCATGATGTTTTGCTTCATTTATGATGCTTGAGATTTTTGAGTAGACCTTCATTAGATAGTTCAGTTTGGCCTTGAATTTTTAATCCTCTGACTCAGTCTACCAGTGCTGGGTTTAAAGGCATGTGCCATCATGCTTGGCTTGAGATTCACGGGTTGGGGGATCTGGGGGGTTTGTTTTGTTTGCTTGTTTTGACACTAATCCTTTGGTGCTTGCTCTTGGTAAGTTGTTCATCCTTTGTCTTGGCTCTATGGCAGATGAAGAATCCCCATTGCTAAACTTCAGGGTGCATACCTAGGGAACTTCCACCTGGGACTACCTTTTACAGATACAGCGCTGGCTGAGTTGGGAACATTGGTGTAGTTCTCTGATTCTCACTTGTGTTTGAATTCTCAGATAAAGGACTGCATGTAGAGGTACGTGTGAACCGGGAGTGGTACACAGGCCGTGTCACAGCTGTAGAGATGGGCAAGAATGTGGTTCGATGGAAAGTGAAGTTTGACTACGTGCCCACAGACACAACACCAAGAGACCGCTGGTAATGCCCTCTTCTGGGAGATCAGAATAGCAGAAGTCAACTAGGGTTAAGGGAGAGATACCTTTATGTCCTTCTTAGTGTCCTTTTAGCTTAGGATAGACATGATAAGCCCTGTGTCCCCCCTAGGGTGGAGAAAGGCAGTGAAGATGTACGACTGATGAAGCCACCTTCTCCAGAGCATCAGAGTCCTGACACGCAGCAAGAAGGTGGAGAGGAGGAGGAAGAGGAAGAGGAGGAGGAAGAGGAGGAGGCTGTGGTGGCCCAGCAGGCTGTGGCCTTGCCAGAGCCCTCTACCTCTGATGGTCTCCCCATTGAGCCTGACACCACTGCCCCAAGTACCAGCCATGAGACTATTGATCTCCTAGTCCAGATTCTTCGGTTTGTGTTTCTTTAGCCTTTTTCTTAGGTCTGACAGTAGTTCTTCACTTTTTCCATGCTATTCTGAGTTCCTATCCCTCTCTTTTTTCCTACTTAGGAACTGCTTGCGATATTTCTTGCCTCCAAGTTTCCCCATCTCCAAGAAAGAACTGAGTGCTATGAATTCAGAAGAACTAATATCTTTTCCTCTGGTGAGTCTGGCCTGACTTGGTTTGTACACCCAGTTGCTCATTCATGCTTATTATTACCATCTCAACATCTCTTCTTATCAAGAGACGATTTGAGTAAATAGGACTGATGTGCAGAGAAGAAAGCCAGCTTCACCCCTTGAGGCTCCTTTACAGATTTAGGACAAGTACATCTATTTTCTTTTTCTTAAACCTGTCCTTGACAACATTAATGAGATTAAACTCAGTATACCTAGAACTTGAGACGTAGAGAGAGGAAGAGGGAAGATGGTGTTGTCTTGAGATGATAATGAGGACTTGTATAGCCCAGTGGATTCCACTGGCTTTCTGCTTCTGCCATCTTAAGATTTGCTAGAGGTGGAGTTGCTGCTACTAGGTAGCTGGCTATAAGTCTGAGAGAAATGAACATTGTGGCAGTGGCCAGAGAGTATTGACACTTGGTAGAGAGGGAAAACACCAAAAAACCCTAACCATAGAACCAAAAAACAATTAGGGTTTCAATAAGTGCCTGTTTTTGTAAGTGCAGGGGACTGTCTGAAGGGGAGAGAATAGACTTTTGTGAGCAGCAACAGGCTGAAAGGGCTAGGGATATGGTACATCTTTGGGTGCCAGTCTTAGCCTCGTTTTTATGTAGGAAATGGTTGGAGCTGAAGGAATTGTTGACCTGAACCATGCCCAGAGCCAGTTAGCAAATAATAATGGGTTTGTAGGTTATATAGTGTCTGATAACTACTCAGCTCTTCAATTATAGCTTGAAAGTATCCAGAGACAGTCCATCAAGAAATAAAGCTTTATTTACAGAAACGTAGAAGTTGATTTATGTCTGTTGCCCTGCCCTTTAAGGGGGCATCTTCAATAGCATGAGTCCTGTCACGTTCTTTCTTATCTTACAGTAAACCCAGCCCAGATTTTGGCTTTTGCCCTTGTTTAGACTGGGCTCTCCAGAGATCCTAGGAGAACAAACATCTTTGACTTGTTACTTTTGGCATCAACTTGTGAAATTGAAAGCAAAAGCCAGGGTACAGAAGGACCTCAGCAGTAGGCACTTCCACTCAGCCCAGAACAGAATCAAGTGTGACTGTCTGAGTCTAAAAATAACACCTAGTTTGTTTTTGTAAAAGTAGTTACCGGTAGTAGTACACAACTTTGATCTTCTGGTTGGAGTTTCTAAAACCAAACTTTCAGTTTTGTTCATTTTTTTCTTTAGTGTGTAAATGGTGTTCTCTAGTACTTTGACAATTAAAGGATATTTGCATTTGGCTTACAATTTATTTTGTGTAGTCAAGATATTTTTTAAGTAGAATGTGAAGTTTCTCTTGCCATCCTAGTGTGAGATCATAGTGTGGATTGTAAAGCAAAACAGCAGTCAGAAGCCCCTCCATGCAGCAACTCATGCAAAATTCATGGAAACAAGTAAGTGCTAGAGTAGACTGCAGTGGACAGCCAGGACCTGTGGTGGTTTTGCCCATGAAGATAACTTCCTCTTTCTCAGTGGCTGTTTCTGGGGTACGACTTAAATTGTTTTTAACTACCTTTAACTACTTCATAATAAAAGCCTCTGTTGCTGTACAACTATTTACTGTATAAATCTGGAGATAATTTCTGATGGTAGGTGCTTGGTAGATCTTTGGTCCTAACACTGTGTTGGATATAGAAGTCCTATTCTGGAGTTAGAAAGGTATGATTGAGCTAGGAAAATGACCCTGCCTTCCAGGTTATTTACTAAGCACTTGGCTGAGTGCATTGTGTCCTCATCCTTGCGGTATCCCAAAAGGGACTGTTTCCCCTTGTACTGAAATAAAACCAAGGGTACTTGTGAACTCTTGGCCCCTATCATGTTTCCTTCCACAGAAAGAGTACTTCAAGCAGTATGAAGTGGGCCTCCAGAACCTGTGCCATTCCTACCAAAGTCGTGCTGACTCACGGGCAAAAGCCTCAGAAGAGAGCTTGCGCACTTCTGAGAAAAAGCTTCGTGAGACAGAGGAGAAGTTACAGAAATTGAGGACCAACATTGTAGCACTCCTGCAGAAAGTACAGGAGGTGAGCCAGCAGCCCTCTCTTAGAAGCTAGACCAACTGGTCTCAGGGAGGAGGGGCTGGACTTCTTACAGGACTCTATCCAATCACAGGAGTCTGTGTTTCCAACCCTGACTGCTCAGGGTCCTGATGGGAGGGCTGAAGGGCTAGAACTGCTTGGGCTTCGTCCCAGCCAGACCCCACAGACCATACGGTTTGCTTTGAAAACCCTTTAAACCATAAGCAAGATGCTTCCTTATCTAATTGGTGTCTCAGGTGGAATCGAGTAGTGGAGAAGTGGGATATTGCCCTTTGGGGGTCTGGTAGAGACTGGGAGCCTGATCTCTGGAGACAGGCTGGTGGAGAAGCTAGAACTACAAATGGGGTGGTACTATGAAGTAAGTAATGAGAGACTGGGGGAAGCCACTTGACTTGGGGGCTCAGAGTGGACTCTGACAAGATACTTGCACTGAAGCTGATAAGAACCTCTAAGTATATGGTTTGAACCCACGGGCCGAAAATTACTGGAGGGGAGTAGCATAGTCAAATTTTCAATATAAGATACTAGTTAGTTGGAGGGATGCAGGTTAGAACCAGAGAATCCCATTCTTTCCTGGACCTGCACACTGAGTAATGACAGAGGATAACAGATTTAGAAGCAGGGCAGGAACAAGAAGCAGACAGTGTGGCAAGAGATAGCAGGATGGAATTCCTGCCCAGTCCCACCCCCAATCTGTTTTCTTGCCCCAGCTGACCCCCACCCCACTCTGTTCTAGGACATAGACATCAACACAGATGACGAGCTGGATGCCTACATTGAGGACCTCATCACCAAAGGGGACTGAGGAACTCGGAGGCAGATAACTCCTCTGAACACCTGCTCCTCAGCACAGCAGCTTCTGGGGAGGGCATTTCATTAGTGAGTTGGTGGGCTTAATCTTGGTTTGACTCATGTGAGACATTTGTGCTTTGGGAAGAAGATTCCTTGAATCTTCCTCCCTAAGTTTACATAAATATTTATTTTTTAAAAGAGAAGATGTTAATGCCTGCTGTGAGACCATTCTTCTTTTGTGTGACTCTCGAGGAAAGGGCACAGAGTCTGAGCCATTGAGCTCCTGGCACCTCAAGATAGGATGCAGCAAGTGCCATCCTGAGCTGGAGAGGCTCCAGGGGCAGGGTGATTTTTCTCCTAAAGGATCAAAAATGGGACATGAAAAAATATATGACCCCAGGGACTCAGATCTATAAGACCCATAAGGGGTCATCAAAGCAGGCCCAGACCAGAAGGACTCTCCTTACAACAGACCTTGTGTCCAGTAAGGGCTGTGAATGTCTGTAGGCTCCTGAGCAGCTGTCAGAGTCACCCTAACTGTGGCTGTATCCAGACAGCTTGGAGATGATTCTTGATGCTCACATTTCCCAACACACCACCTACTTTGTTGCTAAAGGAGCCATTGCCTGAATCAACCACACTGTCCAAGCTCAAGCGTAGACAGCTCTGACTGCTCAGATTGCTGGACTGGATAGCACTCTGAATGTTGACCTAAGAGTCTCAGGGTATGCAGGTGTAAAAGAGCTCTCTGGAAGAGGGGGCTTCCTCAGTGGTGCTAGTTCCTGAAGAGCCTTTGCTGCTGCTTTTCTACTGTGTCCTCTGTGGGTTCCAGAGAGCCCAGCACCTCCCATACTCTGAACAGTGAGGAGAAGGGACCATGTGCTTCAGGCAACTACTCAGAGCCGGAAGGGCAAGAGCTTCATTTGATGGCCATTGGGAGAATTCTGGTTCCAGTCCTGCCAACTCTTCACTACTGTTGAAGACCACTGAAGATAGAGCTGTGACTTTGTACTCTTGATCCAAACCACATTGGGATTTGTTTCCTCCATCTACCCAAGTCCCATGGTGTTTGCAGAAGATGGGGAAGTGGTGGTGAGGGAATTGTGCACATGTGTCTAGAAGCGCCTGCTTGGGCTCTAGGCTACCCCAGACTGTCTGAGAAGGCAATCTCTGATGCAGGGTTGTTGTGAGGGAGTATCATTCACAAGTAGTCCTCTTCTCTGCAGCGTTCTCCAATAGATGGGTTTCCTGAGTTGGTGCACATAAACCCCGATCCAACTTTCTGTTGACCCTATCCAGGCAGTGTGTGGTCCATTTTTGTCTGTAAACCTACTGTTTAAAAGAAAATCGGTCCTGCATTTTTATTGGCAGGTAATGCTTTTTTTTTTTAACCTACACATGTAATCAAAATGTGTTACCATAAATTTCTACTGGTGAAACTCCTGACTCCTGAGTTCAATACATTTCTTTTGTGAAATATAAGACCTTTCTCTTCATTCTGTTGCATCTCCACTCTCTTTTTAGTTTCACTTTCTTAATACTCACAGACACACAACTTCATTTCTTAGATGTTTTAGCTTTAACTTTCTGGGTGTACTGAATCCAACCTCAGCTTTTCTGAATGCTTCCTGTTCCTCAAGCAGAGGTCCTACTGTTCTGATGGCAAGATAAAATATAGGGTCTTTCCTGGGAACATCATGAAATAGCTGACCTTGGAACTGATAAGGCATCCACTGGCTCTAAAGGAGAGGGGTGGGTTTCAGATATTAAGTGACAAGTGCACATGGTAAGAATCCAAATGCTAGAAAAGGCAGAACATAAAAAGCAAGGTTTTCTTCTACCTGATCTCCAAGCTCTCCCTGGAGATCAGTGTAGTCATCCTGGACACACAGTAACACACCTGCCCTCTGATTTCCTTAGGTTCTGTTTGTTTTTTGCCAAGTACATCATACATTGTTTCAGAATGAATCTAGTATGAGTTTACTTTGTTCTGAACCATTACAGAACATTTCA
Organism: Mesocricetus auratus; assembly: GCF_017639785.1. NCBI lineage: Eukaryota > Metazoa > Chordata > Mammalia > Rodentia > Cricetidae > Mesocricetus > Mesocricetus auratus. The sequence continues at coordinate 12,420,337 of NW_024429190.1, read as the reverse complement.
TTATCCTGAATGTGTTATCATATAACAATCTGTAAACCACCACCACCACCCCCTACCCCACAGCCCTGTTTTTTGAGACAGGGTTTCTCTGTTTAGCAGCCCTGGCTGTCCTGGAACTAGCTCTTGTAGACCAGTCTAGCCTTGAACTCATAGAGATCTGCCTGCCTCTGCCTCCCGAGTACTGGGATTAAAAGGTTACCGCCCAGCTAACACTCATGTTTCTAACATCTGAAGAAAGCTGTGGTATGTGTGTGCCTTTATCTATTACATTTATGTAGAGGGTGAGTCCCAGAAAGAACTATCAGATACATTCATTCCCATTCTGGTCCCAGCAACTTCCATTTTCAACTCAATAATTGTGGGTATCTTCACACGTGATTTTGTTTTAATGTGACTGAGCATTTGGTTGACTTACCTAGGTTTTTTGGTTTTGTTTTTTGGTGCAGAGGTATATATAGTTCTGAATCTAGGACTAGGAATATTTTTATTAACCATGAGTTTGCAAAATCCTCAGGAAAATGTCTTAGTAGGATTTAGGATTTCCAACCCCATTTGAGAGTAAAATGCTGTCTACAACCAGGTCAAGACAAGGACATCACTTTTGCTTTCCAAGAACTAGTACAAGCTGAGGAAACTTCTGGTTTCTTCTTTTCATCTGTCTGAGACACTGCTTTTTATCTTATAGGCTCATCTGGCCCATGTTAGCAGCAGTTGGCTGATAGTTGGCACCTTTAAAAGGATCAGTAGTAAAGCTTGATAAGACTCCAAACTTGCCATTTACACAGAACTCAAGTTTGGTCTGAGTTCTTTGTGCCTCCACTGGCTACTTGACCCCTATTTGCAAGGTCATCCAACAGGGTTGGGTGAGCCTGAAACATCCTGAGAATTCTACTGCAAGGTTCTGGACTTCACTGGAAATGGAACCTGGAAGGCTCCAAGTGCAACAGTCACGCTGCACTGGCTTCTCAGAGCAGCTGCAGGGCCAGCTTGACCCAGAAAGCAGAACCCCCAACAGGTTCTGCCTTCAGACTGCCAGTTCCCCTGTCCTATTCCAGGGACCCTCTCTACAAGGTGGTGAGGCAAAGTGTTGCCATTTTCAGTAACCCATCAGGTACCAGGGCCACTGCTGGCTTCAGCAGAAATTTCCTTTTTGCAAGGTAAACAGGTCACTACTCTGGCTCCTTGTCCCTCTGCATGGCAGATCTTCCAGTTTAATTAGCCACAGGGACAGGTTCCCACTTGAAATTTGGCCAGTGCTTCTAAAAAGTCTGGAGCTGTAGGTTGAAGCTGGAATAGGTGACTGTAACCTCTTGCTGTTTTGGCCCTCCATTTTTGTTTGAAGGATATTCTGCTCTCTGTCAGCTACCTGTAGGCCTTCGGCTGTTTACAGAGTGGCTCACATAAGAGCATGCTTTTCCCAGGACTGCCATCATGGCCATCTATTTAGTCAGCTCCCTCAATGTCCCAAAGGCAGGGCTGGGCTTCCATGCAGCTTCTGCAAAACGTGCCATTTCCTAGGGTGCTCATCCTCGGCAGTTGTCAGCTAATGCCTGGAAGATGGGGGGCGTCTACCCTTGAGAGGATAAGGGTCATGAAGATTCTTGTCCTCTGGACCTTTCTGGGGTACTTCCAAGATTCTCAGGGTCCCCTGTAGCCCCCTTTTCTTTTAAAGCTGTGGCCAGCTCTACTCTGCTACTGTGACTTACTATCCTTCCCGCTCCTCTTAAGCTCTAGGTTTTCAGTGCCCCTCCCAGATGCCAAACCAGTAGTTTGATCACTACACTGGCCTTGGAGTTATTCAGTGGGCACTGGAGAGGAGCCCACTGAAGCCTTTTTTAGTTCTTTGTGCTCAACCATCAACTACGCTGGCACCACACTTGCCCAAGAGTTGATTAGAAATATTCACCTAGCTGAACACTCGAGTAGGTGACTAGCATTCAACATTGGCCTTTTTCCTTCTAGCCAATGCATTCCATGGAGTGTAACACCCCCAACCCAGACAGCACCTACACAAAGTTGCACAGATGACATCACACAGGAAGGTTGGCTGAGGGACTCATCAAACCCTGGTGTTATCTTACAAAGATTTTTCTTTTATGTGTGTGAATGTTTTGCCTAAGTGTGGGGCCCCTGGAAGGCAGAAGAGATCATTGAACCTTGGACTGCAGGCATTTGTGAGCCTTCTGTGGGTGCTGGAAACAAAAGCCCCAAAGGCCTGAGTCCTGTCCAAGAACAGCAATAGCTCTTAACTGTGGCACCATGGCTCCAGCTTCCTGTTCTTTCAACTTTTTGTGGAGGATCACTACACATAACCCTGCACAGACACCCTTCTGTCTAGAAGCCCTTGTTTCTGCAAGGTGGTGGACATGGGAAGGGCCATGTTGTTCCATTTGCCTTAAAGGGCACAGACTTAGCCTTCCTGTATGGCCAAGTTCCTGAGACTTCTCGAGTTTTGGAACTTTAATAGATCTGCTCTTGTCTCCATTTGTGTGTCTCTTAAAAGATAAACTTTCTGTTGTTTGAGGGGTTTTTTGTTTATTTTTATTTTATTTTTTGTTATGAGATGGGGTCTTTCTTTGTAGCCACAGCTGTTCTAGAACTCCCTGTTTACCAGGCTGGCCTCAAACTAACAGATCCTCATGCCTGTGCTCAGGCCTCAGGAGCACTGGGAATAAAAGCAGGTGCTGCCACAACCAACTAAAATTAAACTTTTAGATCTGGGGGGTTTCCTATCCTGCTGAGGAAAATTGCTTTCTCCCCAGACCTGCCTCCACAAATCTTCATTTTGTTGCAATGGTTATTTTTATTTTAATCAGTTTCCATGGAATGTTTTAGTATAAACAGTAAAGGCAAGAGCCAAGCTTTATCCCTAGGAGGAAATACACTTATATTATGTTTAAAAAATAATTGCATTGGGCTGGAGGTTAAGAGCACTGACTGCTCTTCCAGAGGTCCTGAGTTCAATTCCCAGCAACCACATGGTGGCTCACAACCATCTACAATTCAATCTGGTGCCCTCTTCTGGCAGAACACTGTATGTGTAATAAATGAATAAATCTTTTTAAAAAATAAAATAAAATAATTGCATTAAATTTAAATGTTTTGAGAGTGTTGACATAATAGTAAGCTCCCAGGAGTATGCAAAATAGTTTTCCATTTGTTGATGAATTTTTAGGGATTTGGAGAGATGGCTCATTGGTTAAGGGCACTTCTTTGCCCAGAGGTTCCCAGCACCCATGTCAAGTGGCTGACACCTGTCTGTAACTAGTTCCAAGGGATTTCTTCTGACCATGCACACACAATTTTAAAAATCTAGTATGTTTTAGATTATCCAGTAGGGTTTTATAATTTCCTTGTAGGGGTTCTATAATTTTCTGACTAAATAATCCTTAATAATTTCTTTACCCAGCTTTAATAGGTTTCTGGCTAAATTTATTTCCTATTTATGGCCTTTGTCACTACTCCAATAGAATACCTTTCCCCATTTCTAGTATGTACTAGCTATTAATATGAAGGAAGTCAGTAGTCCGTGAGTATATGGAATTTATTTCTATTTATGAACTGATAGTTGTAAAAGCTTGTTTCGTTTTGTTATTGTTTGTTTTTTTGGGGGGGGTGGGTTCAAGAGAGGGTTTCTCTGTGTAGCTTTGGAGCTTGTCCTGGAACAGGGTCTGTAGACCAGGCTGGCCACAAACTCACAGAGATCGACCTGTCACTGCCTCCCAAGTGCTGGGATTAAAGGAATGCACCACCACCTCTCAGCTAGAAGCTTGTTTTTAAGGTGCTTCCTCAAGCACTCTATCACCAAACTATGTCTCCAACTATCAGTGCCCCTCCCCTTTTTTAAACTTTTGTTTCAAAATAATCTAAGTTGTCAAGATGTCCTTTAATTTATTTGAATTTGAGATCCTACTACTTCTGCCTCTTCAGGGGCTAAGATTATAGACTTGGGCCACTAGGAGTGGCTCTTTTTTTTTGCTTGTCTCCCTATAATGTTATTAGCATATATTATGCATAGTAAAATAGGTTTCATTATAACATCTTCATATATGATATATTTTGATCATATTTACCCTATCACTCTCTCTTGTTCCAATTCATGCTTGCTAATCATTTCCTCTTCCCAACTAGCCCTACTCCTGTGTGTGTGCGCGTGCGTGCGTGCGTGCGTGCGTGCGTGCGTGCGTGTGTGTGTGTGTGTGTGTGTGTGTGTGTGTGTGTGTGTGTGTCCAATGAGGTTCATTAGGGTTGTTTACAGGAGCATGGGCACCTTACCAGTAGCTACACCACTGAAGAAAATGCCTTTCTTCCCATCAGCCATTAATTGCCTGTAAGTCTTCAGGGAGCAGTGGACTCCCATAAGCTATTCTTCCCTTCCCAGGAAAGGAGACTGACAACCCCAGTCTTGTGGAAATCATGTGCAGTCCTCATGGCTATTGTGAGTTCAAGTAAAGCAGGCATGTAATGCCCAGAGATAAATGTTTCACACTTCTCACACTACCTTCCTGGCTCTAAATTTCTTTCAGATGTCCCATTTATGGCTGGGCTGGGCATTCAAGAGTCATTTATTCTCAGTACTTTGACTCAGTCTCTGCATCAGGGATCAGTTATTGATGACATTACAAAAAGAATCTCTGACCATAGCTGATTACTTTAAAAGCAACAGGATAGTCATATCATGTCCATTTAGCAAAACAACAACAGTTGCTTCCCTACTAGGGCCTATGACTATTAGGACTATGGTCTTTTGACTGGCTTATAGTTCCAGATATAAATTCTCTTTTGTAGAGTGAGCCTCAAATTGGATCAGAGAGCAACTGGTTACTCCCATAACAGACTTGCCACTATTGCACGTGTGGGCGCATCTAGCCTGGCTGGCCAGTAGTGTTGCATACAGGGTACACAGCTGAGCAAGATTGTTGATGGAAATTCTCTAGCAGTCTGTGCAGAGCATGGAAGGATTTTTTGAGGTACTGAAAACCTTTGGTGTCGGTGCCCATAAGATGGCTCTACTGCATCTTGGCTCAAGGGCAGAGAGTTGAAAGCTGTCCTCAGCAAGTCATAAGACCTAAAGGTCAAAGGCCTGGTTACAGTAGGATGTTCGATCTTGACCTTGGCTGTCTTATTCTAAATAACAACATACCTGCTCCAAGATGTGGTTACTCCTGACCCTCAAGTCCAGGTAGCGACAAGTTGAATCTATGGTGTGGTTACTGAATCCTTAAAGAGGAAGAAGCATCTGTTTGCTCCATACACAAGTTACACACCCCCTTTTGGTTAAGATTTGTAAGCGTGGTGAAAAATAAACTCGTGGCGTTCGGTATCAACTGAATCTGCCCTCCTGAATGTATTCTGTGTCTCTGTCTTTCCCTCACCATCTATAACTGGCCTGCTTTTAATCCACACTCCCCCTCAGGTACAAACCCGGGGCTGCTCCGCTGGCCCCGACTGCAGCCCCGCAAACACAGCTTCCCACCCTTTGGTTAGGCTGGTGGGAAACGCTCTTGTCAAGAATAGGACACAGGTTGTCTCTGTTAGAACTAGAAGGACCTTGACAGGAAAACCAATGGCAAGAACCCCAAGGAGACAGGTCCCTTAGGAAGCGGGGTCACAGGGAACATTAGGTGAAAGCCGCTTAGAATGAACGTTAAGGAGGCAATGTGCTCCCAGGGCTATAGCACACGAATAGCAGACACCCCACAAATTGTGACCCAAAGTTATGGTAGAAAAGATCTTTTGACTAAAGTAGAGGGGAGTATAAAAACATTTGCAAATGGAAAATGAGTTGGGAGTAAATGAATTGACATGATTCCTGGGCTCCAACCCTAACCATGTTTGGGTTTCCAAGACCTTCGAGTTTCTTTCCTTTCCGTCTTGCCCATGCTTCCGTACTTCCATGATCTAGAGATGAGGGTTTGTGAGATTTCTTGTGGAAGCTAACTCTGCTTACACATTCCTTTAGAGAACTATTCTCTTGAGATTGCCCCTTTGTGTGCCTCATTAATTGTGGGGCGAGACAAACTTGCTTTGAGATCAGTCACTGGCTTCTGATGAGAGCCTGGAGTCTGTTGCTTCAGTTGTCAGCTTGAACGTTAATAACTCCAGTAGAACTCCTCAGGGTCTGTAACTTGGGTGTCCTGAACACAGCCTGGCCTTTTGAAGCACTCCCAGGTAGGGTCACTCGGGGAGACTTTCTGTCTGGAGCTTGGTCGGTGACCTTACATTCATTATCTTTAGTAGCAGCTGGAAACCAACGTTCATTTTAGTTGCTAAAGCACAGAGTGTGTGTCTGACCCCTTCAGCCACATAGTAGCATGGCTTTCAGGGCCATGGGCCTGGCCTTGTGACACTGCTGCCTAGGAGGAGCACAGGGCACAGTCTTCCTCTGGGTGGAAATGGGGTCACTGCCCTTTTTTTTTTTTTGTCAAGCTGCTTCAGTTCTTTGAGTTGTGTTCTTTAAGCATCTTTTTTTCTCACAATAAATTTATCAATGGGTTTTGTTAAAATGAGCCCCATGAAGCCTCTTAAAGCTTGGTGTAGCAACTGAAATCCTTTTACTGTTCCCAATTTTGGAAAACCTGTCTGTGCATGCAGACATTTTTGAATCTTTTTTTTTTTTTTTTTTTTTTTTTTTTTGGTTTTTCGAGACAGGGTTTCTCTGTATTGTTTTAGAGCCTGTTCTGGAACTCACTCTGTAGACCAGGCTGGTCTCGAACTCACAGAGATCCACCTGCCTCTGCCTCCCGAATGCTGGGATTAAAGGCGTGCGCCACCAACGCCCGGCTCCTTTTTGAATCTTTACAGCCATTTATTTCACCTTTTCCTGAGGAAGCTGTCTTCTCGGCTCTGTTCTGGGAGAGAAAGAATTCTTGTAGGAGTTTCCCAGGTCTTGGTTTTCCTGTTTTTCTTGATTCTGGAATGTAGTGGGATCACTTCTTTTCACCTCAGAGTGCTCCTGGGAGTTAGGAATTCCATGGCCTGTCCTGCACTTCCTCTGCATTTTGGTGGCATGACTGACTGACTGGTTCCCTCTCAGCTTAACATCTCAGTCTCATGTCAGGAGAAGGCAGAAGGCTACTTTCCATCTTGATTTTTCTTCTTGCCTTGTTTCTGGACTCAGGTGGACCTTCAGGGCTCTTGACAACTTGTCTGCCCTCAGGTTAGCCTGGAGACCCAGCCTTTTGGCTAGATTCCGCAGGTTACTGTACTTGAGGGAGAGGACATTCTGAAACCCCAGTGTCACCCAGAAAACAGCCAGACGACTCAAACAACACAGTTCAGAACTGGCACCTGAGGCGTTGACAAGTCAACTTTTATATTCAGTTAAATGAAGATGCCTCTCTGAATTCTTTCATTATGTCCTATCAACTTTAGTACGTTGTATTTTCATTTTCATTTGAGTTTAGGTATGTTTTGAATTTCTTCATGATTTCAGTGACCAATTCATTATTCAATAATAAATTGTTTAATCTCCACCAGTTAGAGCACATTCTACAGTGTCTCTTGATTTATTTCACTGTGATTAGATAGACTACAATGGATTATTTCAATTTTGCTATATTTGTTAAAACTTGCCCTGTGTCCTAACAGGATAACTGAGTTTAGAGAAAGTCCCATGGGCTGTGGGGAATCTGTATTTTCAAGTGTTTTGATAGAATGTCTGTAGATGTGTGTGAAGTCCATTTGCCCTGTGATGTCACTTATTTCAGACGTTTCTCTGGTTTTGCACCTGCTGTGAGAGAGAGCTGTTGAAGTCACTCACTGTTGTGCTGGAGTTAATCTGTGACTTAAGATCTTGCTGTATTTGTTTAATGAAACCAGATGTTCCTGTGTTTGGTGCTTATGTTTAGAACTGCAATGTCCTCTTAATGGACTGTCCCTTGGTCAGTCTCTGTTCATCTCTCTTTAAATGTTACTCATTTGTTTTTGAGACAGGGTTTCTCTGTGTAGCAGCCCTGGCTGTCTTGGAACTCACTCTGTAAACCAGGCTGTCTTCAGACACACACTCTACCTCCCGAGTGCTGGGATTAAGGTGTGCCCCACCATGCTGGCTTCTCTTATTAGTTTAGACTTGAAGTCTATCTTGTCAGTATTAAAACAGTGATGCTTGCTTGCTTCCTTTTTCCATTTGTGTGGAATACCTTTTCCATTCTCTCATACCAAGGTAGCATCCATCTTTTATAGTGAGATGTGTGGGTTTTCTTTTTAAGACAATAAATGTATCCTGATTTTTGATTCACTAGCCTGTGTCTTTTGACAGGGGAATTGAGGCCATTAATTATTTTTATTGAAAGTTATGTATTAAGTCCTGTCATTTTGTTGACTCTAGTGTTTGTTTTCCTATTCTTTTCTTAATCAAATGTTGATAATTCTTTTCTGTGGCATTGTATATGTATTTGTTTTTCTCTTCAAGCATCTGTAGAGATGGCTTGCTGGTCATGAATTCCTTTAACCTGTTTATAATGTGGAAAGCTTGTATCTTTCAATTAAGACAGATAGTTTGGCTGGGTATAGTAGTCTAGTTTGATGGTTGTCTTTCAGGACTTGAAATAAATCAGTCCAAACCCTCCTGGTGGTGTGTCGGAGACTTTTCCTTGGGGGATTCAACATACACACATCCATTCATTCCAAAGGGGAAACTCATGGTAGGCCAAAGTCTTGATTGCACCAAAGTCCAAGTTGGTGAGCAAATGAGTTTTTCTTTGGGTATGGATAAGGGATTACTTATAGGAGTAAGGATAATTCAAGGATTATACATTACCAGAAATTCCATTTGGTGGGCTTAATTAATTAGGTGAGGGCTCATGAAAGTTGCAACCCTGGAGATCTTTGCATAAATTATAAGCAACTCAACAGGTCCAAGAATCTCTTTCCAGATTAGTTGACCAGATGTTTACTGGGGGCCTTTAAGAAGCCTTCTTCTGATCCCAGCACTCGGGAGGCAGAGGCAGTCGGATCTCTGTGAGTTTGAGACCAGCCTGGTCTACAGAGCGAGTTTCTGGACAGGCTCCAAAGCCATACAGAGAAACCCTGTCTTGAAAGAACCAAAGAGAAGAAAAAGAAGAAGAAAGCTTCTTCTGGAGTTAATGAACCTTCTTCTCCTCCTGGAGGGAATGTTTTGGTTTGGAGGAAACTGCTTTATAAAGCCTGGTTCTTAAACTTTGTGTTGAGGAATTTGTCATTCTCATGGGTCTGGCTTTATACACATCTTGTCTGCTGTATGGCCATTTTCTTCTCTGGTTGTATGGCCGTCTTGAACTTGGTCTCCGGTAGCTATGGCAAATAGAACAGAACAATACAGTAGTACCCATGTCTATGGTAAATGGTAATTGAGTTATGATACTCTCCAGCAGATGGAGGAGGTAAGGGTCACAAGACCCTCACCGAGGCTCTCAGTTTCTCCTCCTCCTCTGCTGTAAGTTATCTTGGGAGATGCCAAAGCAAGTGGGAAGTTAACTGAACAAAGTAGCCCGGGACGGAGCTTCCATGAGGTTGTCACCCATGAGGGAGTGGAACTTTGCCATGAGTCCATTGTTTGGGGGTCACCCAACCTCCCACAGTGAGTTTCTCACCCATGCTCTGTATGTAAGCCCAATAAACTCATTGGTTCATCAAGATGAACCTTGGGTAGGATCATTACTTTGGCCCATCCTCAGGGCCCCTCTGGGAAAGGTCAATGTCCTGGGGCTTCTTTTTCTTTTTCCAAGACAGGGTTTCTCTGTGGCTTTGGAGGCTGTCCTGGAACTAACTCTTATAGACCAGGCTGGTCTCAAACTCACAGAGATCCGCCTGTCTCTGCCTGTTGCGTACTGGGATTAAAGGCATGCGCCACCATCACCCGGCTGTCCAGGGGCTTCTTATCACACTTTTTCTGGTCCTGTCTGTTGGAAGTTCTGAATGTCTCTTATTGTATGAATTACAACATTTTTTTCTTAGTTTTGGGAAAGTTTCTCTTATGGTTTTATTGAAAATGTTGTTGATGCCTTTAGAAGTCTTGCCTGCATCCCTTTTAAAGTGTTGCTTATACATCATTGTCTTTGTCCTTGCTGGGATGTCCCACGTCCTCTTCTTTGTCTTCCGACTCAGATACTCTGTTCTTTCTTTGGATTCACTCTGCTGGTGAGCCTTTCCATTGCACTTTATGCTTAACTTTTCATTTCCAGGATTTCAGGTTTTCTTTTCATTGCATTTCTTGACTTCCTCTTTCAGATCTTGTATTGGCCTATTTCATGCTGCTATCCGTGCTCTCCTGAACTGTGGAGTTTATTTAATCTTCTTTTTTAGAGTTCTTTGCTGGGATTTCATTTGATTCACTCTTGGTGGAGGCCACTGCTCTAGGATGATTAGTAATTTGGGGGAGTGATGTTGCCTTGGTTTTCATGTTACTTGTGGTTTTGCATTGGGACTTTATTTTTATTTTATTTTTTGTTTTTCAAGACAGGGTTTCTCTGTGTAGCTCTGGCTGTCCTGAAACTCACTCTGTAGACCAGACTGGCCTTGAACTCACAGAGATCCTCCTGCCTCTGCCTCCTGAGTGCTGGTATTAAAGGTGTGTGCCACCACTGCCTGGCTTGAATATCTTGAGTTCAGTCATTGGTTGAGTTTATTAAAAAAAAAACTTTTAAATCTCTTATTCTTTCAGAGAGAGTATTACACTGAATGAACTGTTCTGGTTGTGGTGACATTTTCCTCAGCTAGACATGTGGTCAGGGCAAGGGGCATGGTCCCCAGTATTCACTTGCTATTACACTATTATCTGCCAAAAGTCACGACTAGAGATGAGAGCCTGTGGTGAAAGTACAGTCTTCGTCAAAGAATCCCCGGTAAGCACTGACCACTTAGGAAGAAAGGACCACTGACAGTGGTGTCATAGCTGTATTAGTGACTTTGGGTGTGGGTGGAAAGGAAAAACAGAAGCTCAGGGAGAGCCTAGTGGTTGGTATTGAGTTGACAGAAAAAGTGGGGGAGGGAATGGTTCAGGACAAAGGGAGTCGAGGCAGCCTTGGCTAAAAGTTGGCTGAATAGAGAAGGTGTGAAGGTTTGTAGTCCAATGATGAATGACATTCCCCATTCTTGAGGGGCCACAGAGGTCACCACCCCTAGGTCAGCCTGTGTTCTTCGTGAGAGGACAATGGAAAAGGAAAGAGGGGGCAGGAATTAAGAGGAGAGATTTGAGGGGCTATAGAGCATGGATACACTCTAGCCTGTGTCTGAAGTGGCAGCCTAGCTTCCACTTCAGTGGCCTGCGTAGCTCTGAGTCACCTGATTGGCTCTCACACCTGCCACTCTTGGACACTCTCCCTGCTACCGTGCGTATGCCCACGCTGTTTCGGAGGCCTTTGCTGCCGGGTCTGCACCCACCCCACAGTTCGCTACGTCTTCATGCCGATGTCCGCTGGCATCACACAGAGTGTCGCACTGTTGTGCTGGGGGGGGCGCTTTTGTCTCCCCTCCCCTTGCTGTGCGTCTGCAGCTTCTCGACTTCCGGCACTACACCAGCTTTCCAATGGGTCACTGAAACACTCTGCCTCTGTGGTGTAAGCACATTTCCTGTTGTTCCGACTTCCTTGCTGGTTTAATCTGTCACCTCATCCAGCCGATATCAACATCGTACTGTACTCTGCGTGTCGCATGCAATTGTCAAGATGTGCATGGCAAGTGCGTGCGCGTACCCACAGAGGCCCCACTTGGATGCTGAATGGCTTCCTCAAGCACGGCTTCACAACTGAACCCAAGCTCGCCAGTCAGCCGGCCTAGTGAACCAGCTTGCTCTCTGCTATGCCAGCCCCATCTGTTACCTCAGTGCTGGAATTACAGGTGGCTGCCGTACTTGCCGGGGTTTCATGGGTTCTGGGGACCCAACCTCTGACCCTTCAGCTTGCGTGGTGAGTGTTTTATCTACTGAGCCATCCCCAGACCCCTTCATTTACTTTACCACCCCAGGAAGGATTCGTGTGGTCCAGTGATTGCAAGTTTTGCTTGGGAGAATGAATCTGCCTGATGCTGAGACCCTACCAAGCCAGCTTCCATGGCAGCCCCGCCCTTTCCTTAGAAATGCATTTCCTTCTTAGAGGAGCTGTCATACAGGGAAGCAGAGCGTAGGTCAATCTTTCTAGAACATTGTGTTGCTATTCCTCCCTGCTCAGGGTTCTGCTGGTCCATCCCTGGCTCTCGGCATCTCTCTGTTTCGGCATGCAGGCCTTTGTGTTCCCTGGGCTGTGCCGGGTGTGCCCTGTCCCCTCCCTTGCCCTCTGAGTTGGTAAATCACAGGGTTGCCTCTCCTGTTCATACCTATCCAGGGATGGAGGGGGCTGGGAAGGCTCTTTCTGGGGCCCTGCTAGAGCCTGTGGTGCTCGGCTTCAGGGCAGCTGGGGAGCCCCGGCTCTGGCGTCTGCGGTGCCCAGCTCCACTCCCCCCACCTGGAAACATCTTGGCCCGCGGCTCAGAAGTCAGCGGTCTGAGCAGCACGGCAACAGGACAACAGACGTTGCCCAGGCCACAGCTGTCAGGCAGCACGGTACTCACCAGCCTTTACAGAGGGCTGTGGGGCCCACGGCCCCGTGGTGCCTCTACCTAGACACGTCTAGGAATGAAGGCCAGGAGGCGCTGCCGGTGGCTTTGTGTGACTTGTAAGAAAGACCTGGGTCCTGTGGCTGTGGTGGTACAGGGTTGTGTCTCTGGTCAGTTGCTGCTGTCCCTCTGTCCCTTGAGACCTGTCCCTTCAGGTTTTCTCCCTCCTCACTCCAGACTCACCTCTTGCAGCTTGGGCACTGAGCAGGAGAGAGCCCCAAGCCTCCGCCCCTCACCCCACCCCACACGGCTGTCACCTTCAGAAGTCACACTTCATCTAGTCACAGACAGATTCTGGGACAGGCTGTGGGAAACTCCAGAACCAAGGTTTTATTATGCTCAGAAGGTGCTTGCTCAGCCCCTGGGAAGAGGTGCATCCCAGCTCTGAGGGAGACTGGTGCCTCCCCCTCCACCTCTCCTCCTCATCCCCCATTTCTGGAGTGGGCATTGTAAGGCATTTCACACTTGGTGTTTTCATTTTTTTTTTTAATAAAAAACCAGCCCTGGAGTAGAAAGAAAGGCCCTGCAGTGAACTTTTCAGGCCAAACTGAAGTGGGACGGGCTGGAGTCAGAGGGTCTGAGGGACGTGTTCATTTCTAGGGTTGGCAGAGGTCACTAGAAGGGTACAGGAACAGGGCCAGGGCACAGCGGGGAGGAGGCCAAACTCAGACAGGCACGCCCTGTCTTCATTATCTTTCACTTTCACATACCATAGAAATTTAAGCAAAATAGCTATTTTATATATATTTATATATAATATATATAAAGTAGGCAAATAAGGATGTCAGGAGTGCTGAGACAGGACCCTGATGCCGCCTAGAGGCGGGAGGCCGGGAGGCTGAGTGAGGGGTTGGTTCCTTATTGCTGATTTGGGGGCCTGGTTTCTTGGGCAGGAAGCACCTATGACCCTGCCTTTCTGCCCTCCTGCCTTCTGGGGGCTGGGGCACTGTCCCAGCATGCAGCATGGCCCAGGCCTGGCAGGGGCTGCAGCTCAGCCCACATGGGGGCTGCCTTCAACTGCCTCCCTACTCTCACCATGGGCTGTCCTGTCCGTCAGGGACCCTGCACGCCTTCCTGGCGGCCATGCGGGCCAGACGGGCTTCCTGCTGCCTCTGCGTCTGTTGGGCTCCTGGAGCTTAGGCAGGCCTTGTGTGTTAGAGGTGCCCCACTCAAAGGGGCCTGGCTTCCTTAAGTCTTCCAAAGAGCATTTCCGGTCAGGACAGTTGGTGTCAAGAACACACACTTGGAAAGCAAGTCTTCTAAGCGGTGTGCTTACAAATAGTTAAGTCCCTACCCTCACAAAGAAATGGAGATTTTTCTTTAAAAAGGCAAAAGAGCCTCCCTAGGAGGGGGTAGCTCCTCCCTGGGTTGGGGTTAGTGACCTGAGCAGCCCATAGCCCAGCCAGTCCGCCTGAGTTGGGGTAACTGGGAACAAGGGTGCCCATGGGGCCCAAGTCAACGATAACAGGCTGGCGACCTGGGGGCTGGAGAAAACCCAGGTCAGCCCTTACCCCTTCTAAGGTGGGAGCCCCTTTTAGGAAAAGTGTGTGTGTGTGTGTGTGTGTGTGTGTGTGTGTACGTGCATGCGCGCGTGCGTGCGTGTGTGTGTGTGTGCCTGCGTGCGTGTCCAGTATTAAATTGGGTGCATTAAAAAGATAGGCCGAGGGGCTGTGCAGGCGCCTATATTTGCCGCAGGAGAGGCTCAGAAGATGTTGGGGCACATGTGCCAGTCCTTCTTCTCCTTGGCCTCCCAGTAGCCGCCCTTGTACATGCAGGCCATCTCCCCGGTCAGCGGGTCCAGCCTCTTCTCGAACCACAGGGGCGCATAGCTTTCTGACTCCTTTTCTGCTTGACAGGCACAGCGGGTGGGGTGAGCTGCACGCTGCCCTGGCCAAGCCCGGGGCTCGCCCCCCTCTACCCCTCCTCATCCCCCACTACCCGCCCCCCCCAATGCTCTGCTCTGGGCTCACCATCCTCTCCGCCGCAGCCCGCCGCGCACGTCTCCAGCCGCCGTCGGCGGGACAGGCGCTGCTTCTCCTCCAGCCGCTGCTTCTCCGTGTTGGCCTCGTCCCAGCGTCCCTTCTCCATCAGTCGCTGGTCCGGCCGCAGGCGGCTGTCGGTGGGCGCTACGCCGTCCTCCTGCTCGTTGAGGGTCAGGGCCAGCTCCGAGAAATAGTACATGTTTTCCGCGTTCTCCCTGTGGCGGCGACGCGGCAGCGTGAGCGACCCGGGAGACCCTTCCCTAGCGGGCTCCTGCTCACCCATCAGGAACCCAGCCTGCAAAGCCCACCAGCTGGGTCGGACGCGCCCTCTACAGCCCTCACTCAGCACGCTCACACCCACAAGCAACTGCTTCGCTATGCTTCTCCGGGGATTTGTTCTTTTCTTTTTCTTTTTTCCCTTTAAATCGGTGCCTCGTTTATCAGTCTAAGGTTTCCCCCCATTCTTCTGTTTTATCCAAGCACAGCTATGTCGGTTGTAGCGCCTTGGCGATTTTGAATACCCAGGTCAGAGCGGCTTGTGTGTTCATTGGCTGGCGATAAAACTTTGTCCCTCTCTAGGGGTTTCTGCTTTATTTCGCATCATGCTCCTTCCCGCACCGCATTCCTTCCTAGTGGCTAGAATGGCCTTTTCCTCTGGTTCTCTGCCTGGGGATGGACGCTTGTCTCGTTGTTACTCCGTTTTTCAGGTGTGATCCACTTTTCAAAGCTGCCTGTCACTCACTCCAAGCATGGCCTTGTAATCATCCAAGGTCTATTTGCAGGCTTTCATCGTATCTTCTCTGCCCCAAGGATTAGTTTGAAGCACATTTCTTAAAGGTATAGCCATGGTTTTGTTTGCTTGTTTGTTTTTTACTCTATGTAATTGCTCTAGAGTCAAACGGTAAGCGCTGGTGCATTCTTACTGCTTTGAACTGTGCTCAGTGGCTCGGTCTCCGGCAAGTTGCAGCAGTCGGGTGGCACGGTGCTCTACGGCTAGCTAGTGATTTCTGTTGTTCAGACCTAATGCTTTGGTTTTCCTTTCCATGATTCCCCACGCAGGACGTAACTTGGTCCCTTTTTCTATCACCCTATGCTAACTGTATTTTGAGGCTGCGTTGTTGGGGGCAAGGTCTGTTCCAATTGAAAACTCACGGGCCTGGTGACCTACTGAGCGTTGTCATCAGTGCTCCTGATGGCTGTTTTTGCTGCAGTTTGCTCTGTGCCGCCCTCCGGCTCTGGGGGAGCTTGCTTGGGTGTGTGGACATATCTTCTAATCCCTGTCTCTTTTTCAAAATTAAAAAAAAAGGGATTTACTTGCTTTATGTGTGGGTGTTTTGCCTGCAAGCACCATGTACATGTCTGGTGTCGTGAGTCCCTGAAACTGGAGTGACGGCATGACACGCATGGAGGGCTGGGAATTGACTGCGTCCCGAGAGGAGCAGCCAGTGCTCCTAACACTGAGCCATCCCTCCAGCCCCGCTCTTTATTTTCTTATTCAAGCATATCTTTCGTAGATTAGCTGGGAGTTTTAAAAAACTTGTCTCAATTTTATGCCGAGGCTGGAGCGCTTATTGTAATTTCAGGCTGCACACTTTTCCAAAATGCTGGGGAGTTTGGGGTATTAAGTAGACATAACGAGCTATCTTGGGACTGAGACTTCAGTGTAAATAGGAAACACACGTGTGTTCCAGCTGTATCCCAAGCACGGCCTAAGGGTGACATACCACAGCGTTGTGAGTGTACTTGCACTGTGACATCCGTTGTGGAATTTCCCACTCACAGTGTCACGTTGGAGGATACACACCAGGGGTTTGGTTCCAAGACACTATACTGATGCCTCAGGCTTGACTCTGGGACCTAGGTTCCCTGATGCTCTATCCTTCGCACTGCAAGCAAACGTGCTTTTCTCTGCCTACTAGAGATGGGGGTGGGGGGACGGCCACAGAGTGGGATGGTTCTTCAAGACATGGGGTCTGGGTGGTTCCAAGGCAGTTCTACTAGTGTACAGCCTGCTCGGCAGAGATGTCGACAGCTTAAATCTCCAGCCGGGGCCGCTTACTTCATTTTGCTAATCAAATGAACAGAAAATGGCTTCTTGTGGGGTTTGGGTTTGCATTTCCCCAGTTCCTGTTGGGCTTTTTAAAAAGCTGTTTTGGTGTGGTTCTGGGAGCGCGCCAGGCCGGAGCTCAGAGCTCTCAGCTGCGTTCGCTGACCTGTGTGATGGTTTTCTCACAACTGGTCACACTGTCTTGTGTGAAATTCAAATTACGACCCTGGCACATTTCCCTATTGGATTAATTTTTCTGTATTTGTTGAACACAGGTTATTTATATGTTAATTTTAAATGATATGATTTATATTTTTTCTTTAAAAATGTATATATCTGCATGTGGGTTCCTGCGTGTGCGAGTGTGGCTGCCCCAGGGAGCCAGAAGACCTCAGATCCCCGTGCTGGAGCTGCAGGTGTCTGTGAGCCACTGGACATAGGCGTTGGCACTGAATCCAGGCTCTCTTCAAGAGCAGCAGTCACATCTAACCTCTGAGACACCTCTCCAGCCCCTATTTTCGGCTTTTTGAGACAGGTCTCATTCTGTAGCTCAGGTTGGCTTGGGACCCACAATGCAGCCCAGACGTCTAACTTGTGGCGGCCCCCACCTCAGCTTCCAGAATGCTGGGATTACAGTTGTGAGTTACTACTCTCACTCTTAAATTATTTTTATGATAAAATACTCTTATTTATTTTTGGTGCTGGGGTTTGGCCTCATACATGCTAATCAGACTTTATCCCTGACTTTAGCTATAACCCCAACTCGTTTTCCTCTTTCTGCATTTTTTGAGACAGGGTCTTGCTATGTATCCCAGGTTCCCCCTGAACTCAAGACCTTCATGCCTCAGTCTCCTCTGTGCTGGGATCATAAGTGAGTACGCAGCCTTTACTTTAAAATATTTACTTATTTGGTTGGCTTTTTGTTGTTGTTTTGCTTTCTGTTTGTTGGTTTCTGAGACAGAACTGTGGTGGCTTGAAAGGGAGTGGCCCCCATAGGCTCATACTTGAATGCTTGGTTCTCAGGCGGTGGAACTACCTGGGAGGACTAGGGGGTGTGGCCTTGTTGGAGGGGGTGTGTCACTGGGGGTGGGCTTTGAGGTTTCAAAAGCCCAGGCTAGGCCCAGTCTCTAGCTCCTTTTATTTTTCCTTCTCTCCCTTCCTCCCTCTCTTTCTGTTTGCTGCTGCCTGCAGATCAGGATGCAAACCCTTGACATCCACTGCTGCCCCATGTCTGCCTGCGGCCATGCCCCATCATGACGATGGACTGACCTTCTGGAGCTGTAAGCCAGCCCCAATTAAACGCTTTCCTTTATAGGCTGTCTCTTCACAGAGACATGCCATGGTGTCTCCTCACAGCAACAGAACAGAAATGAACAGGATCTTAACTTACTATGTACTTACAGCTGACCCGGAATTTACTATGTAGACCAGGTTGGCCTCGAACTCACAGAGTTCCTCTGCCCCCTGAGTGCTGGGATTAAAGGCTGCATCACAAGACTCTTTGTTCTTGACAGTAACCCTTTGCCACGTACAGGTGCAGTGGATGCATTATTGACCTTTCCTCCATACTTTTTAATTTTAATTTTTTGAGGCAGGGTCTTATGTAGCTGAGGCTGGCCTCAAATTCACTGCGTAGCAAGCTGTCTCTATTTCCCAGCTGCTGGGAATGCAGCGTGAGCCACCACACCTGGCATAAAGTGTCTTTTAATTGCCAAAACTCATTGTAACGAACAGAAGCACTCTGGTAAACGTAAGCGCATCAGCATGGCATCTCTTTGTGTGTGCTATGATACATTTTCACCGGAGCTAGAAGATGGTCTCCTATAGTTTTACATCCAGAGTGTTACTGCCTAACAGCCAGGCAGACTTGATCTCACTGGGAGATGCTGTCTGAAGTTAAATTTTGTTATAATGCAAGATGTGGGGGAGAGGCTCCCTTTCCTCGTAGGACGGATTCTGTCTGCCTCAGCTCTTTTAGTGAGCACTCTCATCTTTCCAAAGGATCTGCTGCGCCTCTGCCATGTCTCAGAGACGCATAAACCTGCAAGGATATTTCTGGGCACAGGATTCCATTCTATTACAACCTCAGAGACCTGCGAGTCAGTAAGGCAGGTCTTTTCTCTGGTCTTCAAAATGTTCTGAGGTCCTTATTGTTTAAAATAAATTGAGGGGTTGGAGCCATAGTTCAATGGGTAAGAGCACTGGCTGCTCTTCCAGAGGACCTGAGTTCAATCCTCAGTACCCACATGGCAGCTCACACCTGCCTGTAATTCCCCAGTCCCAAGTGATCGTCTGCCCTCTTCTGGCCCTTTAGGGAATTGCATGCAGGTGGTGCACAGAGATACAGGCATCCATACATAAAAGAAAAGAAAAAATTAAGATAAATTGAAACACTGACTTTTTTTCCTGAGGCAGCGTTTGTAGCCTAGGCTGGCCTTGAACTGGCGATTCTCCCGCCTTAGGCCATTTGACTACAGCAGGTTCTAGATGAACATGCTCTTTATCTCTTACCTGACCATTCTGTGAGTTCTTTTGACCCAAGGCCTGTCTTCATCTCTTTGCTTTTTTAATCTGGGAACTTGTCCCCTGCGCTGGGACCGCCAGAAGGAGGTTTTATATGCTAAGAACACTGGTGTGCTGCCACTGAGTGTGTCTGCGCCTTCAGGAAAGTGGTCTGTTTTGTTTATTTTCCCAGTCTACCTCCTTCCCATTTTCATGTTCACTTCCCTCGTGCGAATCCAGAAGAATATGTTAGTTTGGTGATGACGGAAGGATGGAGGTACCCCGCCCCCTGCACCTGCACAATGCCATCTGGCTGCCTTTAGGCCCCCATTATTGCTTAAGACAGATGTTGGGGTGCAGGTTTCAACAAGTAATGTCTTTCTAAGAATCTGGCTGCTTGGGGCCAAGGCAGAGTGGTACATGACTGAAATCCCAGCACTTGGGAGGTCGAGGCAGGAGGATTACAAATTTGAGGCTAGGGCTACACAGCAAGTCCCAGGCCAACCTTGGCTAAATAGTGACCTGAGTGGGGAGGGGGGGACTAAACTGCTACTTTAATAGATGGGGAAGCCCTCGGCTATTGTCTCTCCGGCGGCACCTGTCTCCTTCTGGGTCTCTGGGCCAGAAGCACGCTCGATTCGATACGTGGACCTTATGAGGCCCCCAAGGAGCCTAGGAGTTCATGAGGTGCTCTGGGGCTCCCAGGGGTGACCGAGGACTAGGTCTCCCTCCTGGCTTCTTGAGACAGTTCCTCACTGTGCAGCTCAGGCTGGCCCCGAACCTGCAGCCCTTCCCTCCCCACCTTCTGAGAGCTGGGGCTGCAGGTGCTCCTCTGTGCCTGGCTCCCAGCTCCAGCACTCAGGCAGGGACACATTTCTTCTCACACCCTGCTGTGGATTCTCCACTTCAGCTATGTTTCCTTTGTAGATTTTCCCCTTTTGTTTTCACTGTGAGTGTCTCGGCCAGGTTCCTGTGAGTTATGTCGAGCTTGTTTTTACTTCCTGTGGCACTGCAGGGAAGGCGTCTACCCTGTCACTTTACTCAAAGTATTGGCATAGCGTGCGCGCGGCCACTGAGTATCTTTATGGCCACGTGCCGCTGGGCAGACACTTCCTGCCCTGCGACGATGGCCTCCTGGCCCTGCTCTCTGCTGCACTGAAATCCCCAGACCTCTATGCGCCCTGCTGGGCAGGGCAGGGGTGGTCCTAGGCCTGTCTCCTCCTCGCCCTCGTTTTCTCTGCCTCTCTCTTGGTCCCTAACCCCCAGAGCTGTCCCCCTGGCCTGACTCACGGCAGTGGGTATTTCCTCCACAGCAGCTTGGCGGGCAGCGTCTGGTACACGGTTTTCTGTTTCCCGTCAGAGCTGGGGCTGCTGTGCACGATTTTGGAGCACTCCATCTGCTCGTCCCATGAGCCTGACAGCACATAGTGGGCCTTGCCCTGGCTGTCACTCACCACTCCAGTCACCTGCAAACAGTGGCAGGGCACATAAGCACACACTCTGCTCTGGGCCCACGGGGTCCCGGGAGTGGCCCTAGTTACCTTTCGGGCTGCCTCTTTGGAGAAGTAGCTGTAGGGCACGAACTTTAGCTGGCACCGGTCCTTGGTCTTGTGGTTCACAATCTCAATGTCCCCTGACTAGAGAGAGCAGGTGGCGGTCAGCCACCACCATGGGCTATAGACCCCATCTCCCTAAGGCCCCCCCTGACCTGGTCAATCCAGAGCTTGCCCACGATGATGTTGTGCACAGTCGAGGTACTCTTCCTCCACACGTAGTGATTGCCACTGGCCTGGAATTCTAGGTGGATGGCACCTGGTGGCCAGACAGGTCAGAGGTCATGGATCCCTCAATTGGGCTCTGGTCAGGTCACCCACAGGCTCAGGGTCAAGAACCAGAGGAACATCTGGGAGGCTTTGAGGGGGTGGGGTATAGGCTTAGAGATCAGGGGGCAGTGGACATGGGCAGTGCAGCCCCCCAGGGGGGCCAAGACTGGGTTTTAGATGTACAAAGCCCTCCCTCTGAAGCCAAACATCTTCCTATCTTTGGAACCCCAAGCCCCAGCTCACCAAGTGGCATGATGGAGATGTATTTCCCCCCGGAACTTGCTGGCGATGGTGATTTCCTGCCAGAGGCTCCAGCCATGCTTAGAGAACACGTGGTGGGCAGCAGATGGGGGGTGGTGACTCACCTGGGACAGACCAGCAGGGCGTGAGCACAGCTAGTCACAGACGACCCAGGGGAGGGCAGCCTGTCCAGGCTCCAGCCCATGTACCCCAGAGTGGCCCAGGCCACTGCTCCTCTTAGTGACCCTCATCCAAGGCAGGTCCCCAGGAGAGAGGAAGGGCAGCCTGCCAGTATCCACCCTGGGCTTGCCCAGCCCACGGGGTGTGGCAAGGGTGAGAAGCCCCTGCCTGCTCTTGGCAAACAGTGGGGCAGGGGAGGCAGAGTCTGTGCCCAGGAAGTGGAAGGGGCTGCTTTCTGCGCCTGCCTGGTTTAATCCTTACCACATGTGGAGATCTGGAGGAGGAGGAGGAAGCTTGGCGCTGCTGGGGGAGGACTGGGAGGCGGGGCCTTGTTCAGGGAGGTGTGTCACTGGGGTTGGACTCTGAGGTTTAAAAAGCCCAGGCCTGCTCTCCTGCTCTCTCTCTCTCCTCTCCTCTCTCTCCTCTCTCTCCCCTCTCTCCTCCCCTCTCACCTCCCCTCTCTCCCCTGTCTCCTGTCTCTCTCTCCTCTCTCTCTCTCTCTCTCTCCCTCTCTCTCTCTCTCTCTCTCTCTCTCTCTCTCTCTCTCTCTCTCTCTCTCTCTCTCTGTCCTCCTCTCTCTCTCTCTCCCCTGTCTCCTGTCTCTCTCTCTCTCTCTCTCTCTCTCTCTCTCTCTCTCTCTCTCTCTCTCTCTCTCTCTCTCTCTCTCTCTCTCTCTCTCTCCCTCTCTCTCTCTCTCTCTCTCTCTCTCTCTCTCTCTCTCTCTCTCTCTCTCTCTCCTCTCTCTCCCCTCTCTCCCCTGTCTCCTGTCTCTCTCTCTCTCTCCTCTCCTCTCTCTCCTCTCTCTCCCCTCTCTCCCGTCTCCTGTCTCTCTCTCTCCTCTCTCTCCTCTCTCTCTCTCTCTCTCTCTCTCCCTCTCTCTCTCCCCTCTCTCTCTCCTCTCTCTCCTCTCCTCTCTCTCCCTCCCCCTCTCTCCTCTCTCTCTCTCCTCCCCCCTCTCTCTCTCCTCTCCTCCCCCCTCTCTCTCTCTCTCTGCTCTCTCTCTCCTCTCTCTCTCTGCTCTCTCTCTCTCTCTCTCTCTCCCCTCTCTCCTCTCTCCTCTCTCTCTCTCTCTCTCTCTCTCTCTCTCTCTCCCCCCCTCTCTGCTTCTGCCCCTTGTTGTGGATAAGGTGTGAGCTCTCTGCTGCCGCTCTGGTCACCTGCCTCCCTGCCCTTGCCCCATAAGCCCCACGCCTCTACTGTATAAGCTCTAATCTGTAACTCTGTGCCATACTAAACTTTCCTTCACAATGTTTTATCACAGCAGTATAAAAGTAACGCCATGTGTCCGGCAGGCGCATGTAGTTCAGGCTGGCTGCACAGGTTGGGGACACGCTGGCAGAAGCATATTAGGTGAGGGAAAGAATCTGGTCTGACTTCAGGGTGGGAGCTGTCTTGGTGCCCTGCCTTGTGTGCTCCCTACACCAGGGTCCCCAGTACCACAGAACTCCCCCTCATATGCCACAGAACACTCCTGACTGCCCCCGTGCTCCCAGGGTACCGGTCTGCTGGCCCTGTTCCTCCATAGAGTGGCAGTGCCATGACTCTTTATGGTGCCCCTCCCGATTCCACAACAGCCAGGCTCTGTCTGACCCAGCCTCCTTACTCTACAGGGTGCCTCACCGTCTCAGGGCTGAGCCTTGTCTCTATGTTCCCCTCAGGGATTCAGTGAGTCCAATGCTCCCCCATGATTACTGTCTCCGTTTCTGCGAATGGTACCCGTATGCCTCCTGTGCATTGAAGTCCACAGACACAGCCTGTCTCCTGCCCTGAATGATGGGGGCGCTGTCCCTGAGCGCAGGTGTTACCCGCGATGGGGCATTTACTTGTGCAACTAGAGGGAGCCTTAGGAGCAAGTGTGGGGACCCAGCCCCAGTGGGGGTCCTGGTGCCTGTGACATTTCCACTTTGGTCTCAGGGCCCGGCTTCATCCCTGCTGCTTGCACTGAATGCTGAGGACTCTCCCTTGCCCCCTCCCCGTGCTCCTCATTGCTTCCTCAGCAAATCATCCAGATGCCTGCCTGGCTTCTCCCTGCCCCGCTCTCCCTGTCCACACCCTTCTCTCTTTTCCACAGGTCCCTCCTTTCCAGACCGCTTTCCTAACTGCTCTGCCCGAACAGCTAGAAGCACTGCCCGCGATAACATCAGCTTTGTGTTTCCAGTGCCAGCCGTGCCCTGACTACAACCTCCAGGGCACTCACCGCTGACTGAGTAAAGGCATGTGGGGTTCAGGCCCCCACATCTAAAGTGTCAGCATGTTTTCAGGGTCCTGTTTTAAGCTCAGCCATGGAACCCCTGAGCTGGTTACGTAGGTCACCTCACAGGTCCTTGCCGGGCCCTGGGGTGTCTCTAAACTGGCAGCCACTCAGGCAGCTTTCAGAGTTCTGGCCAGTCACGGAGGCAGAGCAGCGCCGCGGCCTGGGCCTACAACAAGGGCACCCTGGTTCAGCAGCGGCTGCCATGTGACCATACGTAGAGTTGGTAGAAGGGATACTGCCCAGGGACGTGTCCTTCCCAACTGCACTGCCACTTTTCAGCTCAGTGCCAACCATGCCCTAGCCTGTCTGGACTCTTCAGCCCCCCCCCCGTTCCCTGGCTGGGGGATTTGTCCTTCCCTCCCAGCACCAGCCTGACTGTCACACCATGCTCTCCTCCCACACCCCCTGCTGTGTCTAGGAGACTCTGGACCCGACCTTGCCACTAGGGGCCCAGCTGCCCACTTAGACACCAACTAAAGGCTCCGTCTGGCTCCCGGGCTGTATCCCATTTGGCTTGCTATGACCTTGAACCTGCCAAATACCACCTGGTCAGAGTGAACAAGCACTACCTGACGCCAGGCCTTACTTGCTCACAGAGAGAGCGCAGGCCCATGTCCTCCAGACGGTCCAGCTCGAAGGTCTCCCCTAGCATAGGGTTGAAGGGCTTGGCGATGCGGTGCACGGTGGTGGAGTAGGAGGATACGGAAAAGGCAGCTACCAGGCACATCTGCTCTACCGAGCTGGTACAGTTTACTGCCTTGTCCAGCAGGTGGTGGTACTCTAGGTCTTCTGTAAGTCGCTGGAGCATGGACAAGGGCTCATTGAAGTTCACCTGCGGGTGTTGCAGGGAGGTGACCATCAGAGTGCCCCCTCCTCTCTCTGACAGCGAGGGATATCCCTGCTCTAGTGACACCTTCACAGTGAGATTCCATGTCCAGCACAGTCTGCCTTCCCTTTCCCCTCAGCACGTGTCACTTGCTGACATGCCACTTGGTGCCACCCTGACGATATGCATTGTCTACTCCACAAAAGCTGTGGCATCAGGCTACCATGTGATTAGAACTGGGCCATCAAGCTCCAAGCCAGAAACAGTGAGTCCAGGGGTCCACAGATGGAGGACATAGATCCTCCTTGTTTGGAACCATGGACTAGGTGTTCTGTCAAGGGCTCTTATGCTGTGCGGGATGGGTGGGAATTGACTCCACTAGCTTCAGAAAAGTCAGGCTTGTGCTCCCCTGGAAAGTAGGCATTCCCTGATAATATTATCCTACTCTACCCTCCAGATATGTGGTGTGCATATGAGTGTACAGTGTGTGTGTGTGTGTGTGTGTGTGTGTGTGTGTGTGTGTGTGTGCTACAATTCAGCTGGGCAGTGTGGACACAGAGACCAGAGTATGAAAGGACTCATGTGTCACACAGTAAGGAGCTCCCAAGTCCTTCCTTGGAGAAGATGATACTATAGCCTAGTGACACAAGGACTCCAGATGTCCTTGGATGGCTGTATGACCTTGCTGAGACTCCATTTGCCAAGAGTACACCATGAAGGACTACCTCTTCACCCCCAAAGCCTACTTATCTGTCACCCCCGTTTACCATGTGAGGACAGTGGGGACACTATTGGTCTTTCTGGGGTCCCTCCAGCTATAATCACATAGAGCTCTGCCTTGGCTCCTTTGCAGTTTGAAGGTCCCTGTTCTCTGTGGGGTCATCTAAGGAACATGAAGATCCAGTCACACACCCCTCAGGTATCAGGAAGAAAGCCCCCCCCAGTCTCATGTGCACCACGTCCCAGGAGCCCCATGATCTCTGCCCAGAGGTGCCTACCGGCATGGGGATGCGGGAGAGCTCCCTGCCAATGCAGTTCTTCATGATGCTCCAGAGGTTAAGGCTGTAGTTGGGCTTGTCAGGGATGCGGGCTCGCCTCTTGACTCTGCATGGATCCTTGGGCACAAGTGAGGCACTGTCTAACATCTGCCAGAGAAGCAGGCACGCCGTCAGCAGACCCCCGAGCTCCACTGACCCTGAGTCCACGCACGTGCTCCTGACCCTCCAAGAGCTGGTGGGCAGCCATATGCTGTGACACTGCCTTGTGATAAGGGCAGAAGCCACCTCTGTCTGCCACATGGGAAGCAAGTCTGGGACCCAAAGGTGGCCCTGGGCTCATAGTGCTGACCCCCAGCCCTGAAACTGAGGCACCTGGTCACCTCTTGGACCTTGCATGCTCCCACCTCACGTACATTATCTGCTGAGGTCCAGTCCACAGCGTTTGGATCCACAGATCCACCCTCGGCTTTTCTGCAGGAAACGGAGAAGCACGTTACAGACAAAGGCTGACATCCACCTCTAACCCTGCCTACCTTCTATTGAAACAGCACTGAGGTATGAGGGCAGCCCAGAGGCATCTTACCCAATGGGCCATGTCTAGTTTGGGACACCGAGATGAGGGCTGAGGGACCCAGGCAGTGATCTGGGGAGGTCCTATCCACCATGGTTGCTCACTACAATAAAGTTCCATCCGTCAGTACTCACTGCCTAGAGACCCTTGTACCCAGGACTAAGAAGAGGGCAAGTGGTGAGTGTCGTGTCTGGGAGAGCCTGATAGAAACCAATGGTCCCATTGTCCCAGACAGAAAGTGCATCTTTATCTGTTTCCCACACTGGGAGTCCTTAAGTTCCGGGATGGAGCTGATGTGTCCCTGACCTCCTGTCACTTGTGGAATAGAGTGCCATAGCAGGGACACCAAGGCAGAGGGCCCAGGCTCTAGGAGCCTACTGACAGCCAATGTGGGTCAGCCAGGCAGCTAGGGCCTCAGGAGAAAGGCAGGAAGACCAGGGGACTATAGGGAGCCCAAAGCCCTCAGGGTGAGGATAGCAGCTTGCAGATCATAAAGATCGGCTCTGCTGGTGGTAGATGGACAGGAGTTCAGAAGGCCAGACTACACCAGCTCTGGGTGAAGACGCTACTGAGATCATGTCTTACCTTTATGTAGTCCCGGCTAGCCTGGAGCTCTTGCTCTTCTCTCTCTCCTCTCTCCCTTCTCCTCTCTCTCTCCTCCCTCTCTCTCCCTCTCTCTCTCTCTAGTTTCTGGGTAACAGAGTTTCTGAGCTAAAAACAACACACTGTGGGCTAGACAGCCCTTTTCCCAGAAGACCCTGGGACGGGAAAACGATGGAGCATGCTCATCCATGGCGGCCTCAGCTACAGGTCAAGAAAGAATGGCTGGGACTTGTCCACAGCCTGAGCATTGAGCACAGCTCCTGTCCAGTCTGTCTGCTTCCCATCCCCTTCTGTACCTGTTTGTCAGTGAGAATCACACCATGTGTCTTTCCTACGGGACCCGACACTCTGACTCCCTCACTGGTCACTACTATATGTTTACCTGTGAATTTAGAAACAGTCCAAATGAGGAGGCTTTTATAAAACAGGCTTGGCAATAGAGAACAAGACTGGGCATCTTGACTGTTCTCAAATGGGGACACTGGAGGGGGTGACACGCCAGTGCTGGTCTGAGCAGCTGGGGTTTGTTGAATCTTTCCCTCCCCACTTTCTCCCTCCAGGCTGGACGTGATCTAGCCGGTACCCTGGCTAACCTCCAGGTACAAACCATTCAGACACATTTTTTTTTTTAATGTAACAGAGAATAGAACATAAGCAATACTATCTTGCTTGAGATTAAAGAGCACCCCAAGTGTACCGTTGGTCAAAAAGCCAGGTGTAGCTTAAGAACCAGCTGGAGACACTGCCCCAGTGAGGGGGACCCCCGCCCCGGGCCACAGGGGCCGTCGGTGCTCAACAGGTATCCTACCTGTCTTCCTTGGCCTCGGTAATTACGGTGATGAAAGATGCAGAGTCTTCCATGGCGTCAAAGTACTCGGTATCTTCATCTTCTTCACTGTTCTCGCCTTTGGAAGTCAAGAAGCTTCCTAGACACACAGAGCCGCTCAGTCTGCAGCCTCACCCTGTCCCACCAGCCTGGCCTGCCCCACTCCAGACACCTGACCCCGGTTACCCTGCACTGTGACCGCCCTGCGTGCTTTGTTGGGATAGGGCACTTTCCTCCCAACTCATTGTTGCTTACTCACTTCTTTCCAGAAACGTCCTGATTGCTCCACGCTTGCTCAGCCTGCCTGCGGCCCAAATTTCCTGCCCAGGGGACCTGTGATGTCCCTAACCTGATGTTAGGTAGGTGGCCACCTGACACCTGGGCAGTCCTGGCCCAGAGAGAACAGCTGGGCTCACTGAACATTTGGAACACAGTGGGTAGGGGCCGCTGCCAGCTGGTGGCAGGTATAGGAATACAGCACTGCCGATGGCAGTCTACGCGCCTCAGGACAAGCCCACATGACATGAGGCTACTTTAAGGCACAGTTTACAGGGCCTGAGAGGCACAGTAGGAAGAAAGCAGAGCCATCTGGGGAGAGGGGCTGAGTGTGTGGCTGCAGTGTGCCCGCCCACCCGCCCACCCGCCCATCAGTCTTGCAGTGTGCCCGCCCATCAGTCTTGCAGCGTGCCCGCCCACCCGCCCACCCGCCCATCAGCCCATCAGTCTTGCAGTGTGCCCGCCCACCCGCCCACCCGCCCATCAGCCCATCAGTCTTGCAGTGTGCCCGCCCACCCGCCCATCAGCCCATCAGTCTTGCAGTGTGCCCGCCCACCCGCCCATCAGCCCATCAGTCTTGCAGTGTGCCCGCCCACCCGTCCATCAGCCCATCAGTCTCGCTTCCACACGCACCCTCGCTGAGGCTCTTGCCGGGGGTGTTGCAGAAGGCCCTCTCAAGGCTGTTGTGCTGCTTGGCCAGCTGCTCAATGGTTTCTTCCAGGTGGACGCGCTGCTCCTGCTCATAGTTCAGAGCCCGCTGCCATTTCCGGCTGTGAGTCTCTGCTAGTTCCAGGAAGTCTTTGCAGGCCTGAGAAGGACCAATGGCCATGTAAGCCTTAGACTATGACATGGTCAGCTTGCCTCAGCCAGGTTCCATTTGGAGCATGCCTGGCCTACAGTTACTGCCTCCCCCTATTGCTCCTCATGGCTAGGACCTCAGCTGACTGGGAACATCCTTACTGGGTGCTAGGTTCCCAGTGGGATCCAAGGTAGCCTTAGTCTGTCTGGCTATCAGTCAAGAGAGACAATAAACTACATAGCTCCTGGTTCAGAGGCTAACAAGACCTGTTTGAGAAGACTCAGGACTGGCTGGACATGGTGGCACGGGCCTGTAACTCCATCCACATGGGAGGCTGAAGCAGGACTATAAGTTCAAGGCCAGCCTGGGTGACTTAGCCTTAGGAGAAATGGGGCTGGGACTACAGCTTAGTGACGGGGCCCTAGGTCCACTCTCCAGTGAGACACACGGAGAAAGGGGGCTGGCACTGGAACTTTCTCCCAAGTCACTTTATTGTCCCCGTCACATGCTTCCACCTTTTTATTTTCTTTTTTAGCATGGGGTTATGTTTTCACAGTTTCACTGGGTAGCTGAGACTGGCCAGGAACTTTATAGCCCAGCATGATCTAGCACTCACAATCATCTCGTCTCTGCCTCTTGCCTGCACTAGGATGACAGGTGGGTGCCACTACGCTCTGCCGTTAGCACTTTTTGTTCTGGGTTCATTTCTGGTACTGTGATAAAATGCCCCCCCCAAAAAAACCGAGGAGAAAAGGGGTTTATTTGCCTAACAACTCCAGGTTATGATTTATCCTAGCAGAGAAATCACAGTGGTGGGCTTTTAAGAAGCTAGTCTTAAATACAGTCAAGAGCAGACGAGAAATAAACGCATGAATGGTTGCTTGCTTGCTTGGCTCAACTCCAACTCCGTTTCTCTGCTCTTACACAGTTCAGGAATCCCTGCCTAGAGAATGGTGCCACCCACATTGGGCTGGGATCTTCCCATGTCAGTTAACTCAAGACAATCCCCCACAGATGTGCCCACAGGCCAACCTAGCACAGAAAATCGCCACAGACACACCCACAGGCCAACCTAACTCAAGACAATCCCTCACAGATGTGCCCACAGGCCAACCTAACTCAAGACAATCCCCACAGACATGCCCACAGGCCAACCTAACACAGATAATCCCCACAGACATTCCCACAGGCCAACCTAACACAGATAATCCCCACAGACACACCCACAGGCCAACCTAACTCAAGACAAGTGCCCACAGACATGCCCACAGGCCAACCTAACTCAAGACAAGCGCCCACAGACACACCCACAGGCCAATCTAACACAGATAATCCCCACAGACACACCCACAGGCCAACCTAACACAGATAATCCCCACAGACATTCCCACAGGCCAACCTAACTCAAGACAATCCCCATAGGGGTGACCACAGGCCAACTGAACTCAAGACAATTGCCCATAGACACAGCCACAGGCCAACCTAGCACAGACATTGAGACTCTCTTCTCGGCTGATTCTAGCTTATGTCAAGTTGACAAACAATTCATCACGATGCTTTTAAGTTTTCTCAAGTCTGTGGCCTATTAGGATGTGCAGATTCTTTTTACATCTGTGCATCTTGTGCAGCGGGCCTGGCTCATCAGTTCTGGTATCAGGTGCCCCTGCCCGGGGTTGTCTACGGTAGTGACCGCCAGACTTAGCCCTGCAGAAGGGGCACAGCTCCCGGGCACACACACATTTGAGTGTTTGTGGTTGCCGCGTCCCCAGTACCGCTGCACTAAGTCACTGGGTGTCACGTGTGTTGCACACTGTCCATGGGACATGGGATCGACGCAGTGTCCCTTTAGAGGGCTGCCAGCAGGAACAGTGGTGACACAGAGCATGGAGGGTCCACTCTCCAGATGTGACCTTGTAGGCCACCAGCTGCATCTGCCAAGACACCTAGTGCTCATGCCCTCAGCCCCTGGGCTCCTCAGACCTTCCCTCCAGGGACCCACCTCGCTCCTGCTGAGGCCAGGTCCTCTCCGCTGCTGGCCTCTGTGCAGCTGCATGCCTCTGAGTTTGTTTCTGCCTCTACTAACCTTCTTCCCACGGGGCTCCTGGGTGGCAGTGAACGTTACAGAAAGCACACCAGCCCAGTGAATACTTCAATTTGTGGAAATAGCTGAGGAGCAGAGGCGCCCTGGGGGCTCCTCAGGCCAGAAGGGACGGACTAACCACCAGCCCTCCAGGGTGGGCACACTCCCCACAGCTCGGCATCAGACGCCATTCTTGTTTTCAGCTGTCTCTAACACTCCACGGACAGCCTGAGCCTTGGTGACCTTCCTGGCTTCCTGATAGGGACCTAGCATGGTCCTATCATCAATGAGCATCAGCACAGAGGAGGATCTGTGCCCTCTCACCTAACTCTTGCAATTTAAAACAAGACCCATGAAGGAGGCACATGACAACCATCAGATGGTAGCTCAAGGTCATGGCAATAAATCCCATAAGCTCACATCAGAGGTCATGTGGTGTGGGTTTCCTCAAAGCAAAAGAAGGCTTCCCCACCCATCTCCTGGGCTGCCCGTGTGCCTCACGCACAGTTAGCCTTTCTGCCCGCCATGAACTCCCCACCTGTTTATTCCCACAAGTTCCTGGCCTGGCAGCCCTTCCTCAGCTTAGAGATGGACAGGGCATTCTCACAAGCACCGAGGAAGCCATTTTTCTAGCATGCACAAGCAAGGGGGAAAACATGGGCTTATCCATAGCCATAGGGGTGTGTGTGCAGGGCTGGGGTCTGAGTCCTGTGTATGTCACCTATGTGATTTCCAGGGCACAGAACCAGTGCTGCTAGTTTATGCTGTGAAGCTGGGTCTTTACTGCTGTCCCCAAAGATCTTGATGGCACAGACTGTGGGATCCACTGGTCTCCCAAGGCTGGAATGGAGCCTGTGGGAGATGCTGGGAGTAATCTTTAAGCGGCAGGTCCCAGCCCTGACCTCAGGGGGAAGGGCTGCCTCAACAGGGCAGCAGATTGCTTGGACATACCCTGGCTATATGTGACCTCAGTCTACCTTGAAGTTACCTCAGGGTCCATGAGTGCAGAAGGGCAAACAGACAGGGAGTCAGACGCCTCACAGATAGCTGGGCCTCATTTGAACCTCACGTGACTAGAAGGGGAACATGTAGATCCCAGGGTGTCACAGGTGATTCTGTCGGGCTCACTTGGCTGGACCAAGGTGGACTGAGGGCTGTTGTCACTGCACCAGCGGGGCTCCTTGCCACAGACGGGCTATGTCCATCTGCCCCCCTCCCCCAGCCCCAACACACCTACCTGATATCCATCCCCAACTCCCAGGGTCTTCTCTGCTGCCACTGGCCTTCGGCAGGCCTCATCCTGGCCCTGCTGCCCCGGAATGCTGAGCTGGGCAGTGCCCTGAGGGATGTGCTCACTAAGCTGGATTAGACCTGGGGCCCATCAAGGGGGAGTGGTGAGGGAAAGGTGGGGGAGGAGTAGGAAAAGCTTGGCTGACCCTGTCAAGGCCAGACATGGTCACGTTTCCTGTGAAGTTCTACCACAACTATATCTAGGGCCAGAAAATCCCTTTCCACCCATCAGCAGGAGATGGCTAACCCAAAGTCCCTGTATTCACCCCATGGGCTCACATCCTGAGTCCATGGAGGCAAGGTGAACCGAGTCCATCCGTGAGCCAGAGCCGATGTCTGGGCCCCACATGGGCACTGTCTTGCTTCTCATCCTGTTTAGTCCCTCTGACTCTGAGAACTCGGCATCCTTGTGGGATGAAGGACCTGACTCTGGGATGCCTATACAGTCTATGATTCTGTTGGGTCAATTATCCCTTGGGATTGGGATAAGGTTTCAATTCCCAGGCGCCGCCCTTTCCTCCAGTTCTCTAGGGTTGTGAGATGGTGACAGGGAACATGGATACTCCTCAGGGGCAGAGATGCAGGCTAGGGCCCTGGGCTCCCTGTGGGAAAGGCATGGGGCCTATTGAAATGCCCCAATCTCGATTGAGAACCTCACAGAAGAGGCTTCCCGTGTGCACCACTTAGCTCCAGGGTGCAAAGTCTGGGCTTTGGCTGCCCACTGGGGATGCTCCCTTTCTTCTTAGCAGGCGCCCACGGGATATACAGTTTCTGACCTGGAAACCTCTACCCGCTGTACCCAGGAGGGCAAGCTCTAATCGCTTTTGCTGTCCCTAATCCTAATCCTGCCAGTGACCTCATGGCTCCTCACACAGGCAGGGGCAGCAGCCTCGGGTCAGCCTGCCTAGGCCCTCTGCCTGGCCTGTGTGGGGCCCATGGCAGCCTCTGCAGCTCATGGGAGGGTCTGTGGAGCGGGAACCCTGCTGGGCCTGGACATCAGTGTCCTCTCTGAAACCCAATCACCACGGTTACCTTTCTCCTCCACAACGTGAGGAAGGTAGCAGAGGACGACTGGGAGCTGGGATGAGCAGCCATTGGGGGATGGCCCATTGTCCGGAGGGAAGATCCAGTCTTTGTGGCTGGCTTTGTCTTCAGCCATCAGTCCACAACAGAACCTGATAACCCTGGGTGCGGGAGGATGGGAGGAACGGCTGTTTCCATTTGTGACTAGGCCAGGACCTGCTGGACCCGCCATGCATCTGATATGTGCTCTCAGAGGTGCTTGGGTGTCTCAGGTCCTGGGTTAGCTGGGGGCTGAGGCTACCTGGCTACCATGCTCATCCTCATGTGGCCCCAGATTCCTGGAGATATCCTTGCTTTTCAGTGGCCCCGGGGTCTCAAAGGTGGTAAATGTAAAGGGATGGCAGGGGCACAGTCTCCCCAAGTGCTCCCACTTGGCCAGAGCCAGCAGACACACTGGGACCAAGAGGGTCCTGCCTTCCCACCGGGGAGAAGCTCGCTGGCCCTGTGTGTACAAGAAGCTCAAGTTGAATACAACCTCACAGGCGGGAGCGAACGGCGCTGCCTGAACCAGAGGTTACTATTTTGGAAGATGCCTGTCCATCTTAGGTGTCCAGAGTCAAGAGTGGGGACCCCTGAACTTGTAATGGGAGTTCTGGGGTCAGTTCAGAGCCCCCGTGACCTGGAGAAGCCACTATGCTGTCATCATTCCTTCCTGGTCCCCTCCAGGTCAAGCTCTAGGGTAGCGAGGCCAGCCCACCCTGGTCTGGACATCATGGTCTGGGTAACATCAAGGTTCTAGACCTCCCCTGACCTAGGTGGGCCCTCCTGGCTATGACACATGTTCAGTGTTGGGGAGGCAGCTCTATGCTCCAATTAAAACTCCAAAATAGCCTTTCCACATTCAAAATAGTTCACCCCTTGCAGGCAGGAACACACACCATCTGGCTGCTGGTTTACCAGCTGATTTCAGACAATTCTGGAATCTATTTCTAATCCACCTCCCTAGACCCTAAGTGAGCAAGCTGTCAGGGACAGCATGCTGGTCAGCTAGCAAGAGCCTGCCCCATTGTCCCAGAAAGACCAGGACGACGCTGCATCACACACCCATGCCCCGCTGGGCTGGCCCAAGGAGCCCCATATACCTCCCAGCCATTCCCTGTACCAAGTGGTCCCTTCTGTCACTCTCCTTCTTTGTGTGATTGCCCCCAAATAGAAACCATCATGGCTTTTTAATTTCTATGAGGTTGGAGTACTCAAAGGTGTGAAATGTACACATCTGCCTGCCCTAATGTCCCATCCTGGAATCTGCCTCCCCTTAACACCTCCTATACCTCCCTTACATTCTGCCATTGCAGCCTTCTCCAACTGGCTCATCCTTCCAGGCCAAGCCGATCAGGTGCCCCTACTCCATGGGCTCTCCCCACATCCTTCTGTCAAGATTTTCCAGGTTCCTACTACCCCTCCTGCCGGCTCTTCTGGAGGGGCCCGGCTGTGTCCGGTGAGATGCTTGCCTCTTTGGCAAACCCAGGGACCCAAGTTCAGGGTTAGTCCTGCCTCCTGCTCTTTATCCCTACTGTGTACTTGGATGATCTCCAGTTTTTTACGGGGCTCCCCCTCGAGCCAGCTCTGCCACTCGTTGTCTGCACAAGCCCTCTCCTGGGGAATCCTTCTGTACCTGGACTAAGGAGGTTGGAGAGCGAGCATCCTTATTCTCCTGGCTTGGGCTCTCTGATAGCCTTTGCTCCGACTCAGGAGGCATCTCGCT
The DNA here is from genome assembly GCF_017639785.1 of Mesocricetus auratus. Taxonomy (NCBI): domain Eukaryota; kingdom Metazoa; phylum Chordata; class Mammalia; order Rodentia; family Cricetidae; genus Mesocricetus; species Mesocricetus auratus. The sequence goes on along the minus strand of NW_024429190.1, from coordinate 12,385,682 downwards.
GGCTCAGTCTTCAACTCAGAGTGGAAAAGGACATTCTTTCTACCACCAGAACCCTTTTCTCTGTCCCCAGGGTGCATGAAATGCCTACAAATATCTATCCTTGCCTCTCTGCCAGCCCGTTCTCCAAAGCAGGAAGATTTGCTGAAACGTAAGACATTATTTTGCTCACTCTGAGAGGAAGACGGAGGCAAAAATGACCACTCTGGGCACCCAAATAGTGTGGATGATGACGACAACGAAACTGTAGTTGACACCAACCTCACATGGCTACAGCAAAGAACAGCATCTTGGGCAGAAGGGGGAGGACTGGCTTTCACCAAGAAGCAGAGTGAGCCCCCCCATATCACAGGCCTGTTCTTCAGACTCGGCATCTGGCTCATCACAGAGCTGAGCGTCAGTAGAAACGAGGACGCCTGACAGCTTTCTTCCCAAGTGTGAGCTTGCAGTATGCTCAAACCCAGCCCTTAAACCAGATAGCAGACTCGTGCTACACCGCGAGGCGTGTCCTGGTTCCCAGGCTTGGGACATGGGGGCAACAAGGACATACATGGCCCTGTGCTGAACCTGGTGAAGCACCTCTCCATGCGGCACACAGGTTCAAGGGTCTTCCACAGCCCTCAGCTAATCTACTAGTGCTGTGAGATTTCCCTAAGTGGCAGGCTAATTCACAGTTCCCCACGCAGTCATTCAAGCAGGATTTGCTGGGTTGGCTTTTATCAGCTGAAAAATTATCCACTGGGGAATTCTGTCAGACACCAAGCAATTCATTCATTTGACCCCACTTTCAGTTTTCCCTTGTCTCTCTCTCTCCTCCCTCTCTATCTCTCTCCTCTCTCTCCTTCCCTCTCCGTCTCCTCCCTGCCCTCTCGTTTGTCAAAGTCCTGTGTGCTGGGCCCAGAGCCACGCACAGGGGTTACAGGGCCATGGGGCTGCCAAGGTCCTGCCCTTTCAGGGAGTATGGACCAAGTGCTGCAATGAATGGCTTATGAAACGCTGTGGGCCCACGGAAGCTGTCAGATGCTGAGGGGGGACACAGGAAGGGAAGCATGGGTGAGGTTTTCCTGCCCTCCCATTCCCAGCCAATGGGAGGTATGGGCTGATTTCCTCCCGTGGGGCAGCAGGCAGAGGCTGCTCTGGAATCACAAAGACCTGGCCTCACTTCAGCACTGTGACCCTGAGCCTTTCTTTCTCCTGCCAGGGCCTGTTATGTGGCCGCTACCTCTGTCCTCTGCTCTCAGGGAATGAGGTGCCCGTGACAGAACCCAAGAGTCATTCTCCTGTGAGGTTGTGGTTGGCTGGACCTGGACTGACTTCTGGAACTCTCCACCGGATCCTCCCCACCCTAGGGATAGCTTCTCCCCCACCCCACTTTACCCTGAAGGTTTGCCACTAATATGTGTGTGACAGCGCGTCACTAGGAAAGACTACCTGGCTGTGAGCTCCAGGGCAGGAAGGGTCTGCCCGTTTTCTGCTGAGTCCTCCAGCACAGGCCTGGGGAGGGCTCTGAAGGTCTTGGTTATATGCCCATGGGGCAGGGCCTCCCTAAGTATACATCCACATGACTACAGTGTCACTGCAGGTAAGGATAGCATAGCACCAGCAAAGGCATTTCAGTGTCATTTTGTGTCCTCAGACACAGAAGAGGCATACTTGGGGGAGGTAAGGATGCTGTCTTGCCTTTTGGGGAACAGGGCCTGCACCACTAGCCACAGAGCCTGGCTTCCTGGGAACTATGTGGGGACTTCTCTCACCTGTCTCATTGGTAGTCTGGAACCAAAAGCCTATGATCTGGCCCACTTTCAGGAATGTAAAGGACCTTCCTTCTGGAGGCCAAATAATGCCAGATTTGCCATCTTGGGGTAAGTGGGGAGGGAAGGGGAAGAGGCAAAGGCGGCACGGGTAATTATTAGCTGTTGGCCTCTTGGCCCTGGGTGGGGCTGGGGTTCCCAGCAGGCCAACCAACCCCCACTTTTTGTTCTCTTAGGAGCCAGGCACAGTCAGAGCTGATGTGGAAAACTCAGGCGCTTGCTAGGGCCAGGGTTTGGGGTCAGAAGGGAGAATGTCCTCTATTCCAGGTTAGTGCAAACATAGCTCCAGACTTGGGTGTGGGCTGCTGGAAGCTTCAGCCTGGATCACAGTCAGGGTAGGGCGGGGAGTGATAGGGTAGCCAGAAGGTAGCCACAGCGGGAGGACCACCTCAGAGCTTCACTTGAGGGCTGGGGAAGGGGGTTTGTGCCTTCTGCTTCACTTGAGGGCTGGGGAAGGGGGTTTGTGCCTTCTGCTTCACTTGAGGGCTGGGGAAGGGGTTTGTACCTTCTGCTTCACTTGAGGGCTGGGGAAGGGGTTTGTACCTTCTGAAAACAGCTGCTCCTTAGCTTTCTCTGAGTCCCCACCTCCAACCACAGCTCCCAGAGGCCCCCAGGGCTTAAAGATGAGTGGTGGACTGAAGGACGTCCGGAGGTATTGGGGCTGGGGATGCGGAATAGTGGTAGAGTCAAGCTTAGCATGGCCCTGTCTCCACCCCCAGCCACATCTCAACATTCCAAGGACTCAGAGAGCGAGTCAGGCAGGAGGAGGCCTCTGCATACCCCAGGTGTCCCACCCTCAAGAGCCATCATTTCTGTAGTGGGTCACCCTGCAGTTCTGGCTTGGCATCCCAGCTTGGTGACTCTGGGTAATGTGGGTGGCTTTTCTGAGTCTTGCTTTGCACTCCAGTGCTAACACCACCGTAGTATTGACAAGGTAAGCCCACAATTCGAGAGCAGGTATAGAAAACACCTATGGTCACTTCAGTTCAGGTACTGCTAGCCTCCTCTCATATCAGCACAAGAGCTGTGCCCTGGCCAAGGTGATGCCTGTGTATCAGGACCCCCAGGCAAGCTCGCCTATGGACCTCTTAGCACCCAGTGAGGGTTTGGACACTTGGTGTCTGACGGTCATGCAAGCAAGCACTGCTCCCAGAGCAGACCCTGTCCTGCCAGGTAAGGAGTGGCAGTCATGAAGCTTCCCAGAACAAGCTGGACCTCTGGGCTAACATGGGTGGCTACAAGTGTCTGTCAGCCAGCCTTTACCCTACTCCCTGATGAGATGCCCTAGGTCAGGCTCACACTAGCCACTTTATGGTGCTGATCCCACCAGTTGAGGCAGACTGTCTGTCCCATGATTCCTTGGGAGTCTGAAACTGGAAACAGGCCTCATAACCAAGCCTGAGGGGAGGGGTATGTGTCCTGTAAAGCATTTCATTTGCTCTTAGACTAGAACTGTTAGGATCACCATCTTGGAGAAGTCAACCTCCCCTGGTCCAGCAGCTTCCATCTAGGTGGAAGGTAGTATGGGCAGGGGCGGCTCCCCGACAGATGGGATGGGGGAGGAGCAGCAGGACACACACACACACACACACACACACACACACACACACACACACACACACGCACGCACGCACACGCACACACCATAGACACACACACACACCATAGACACATACCACAGACACACACACACTCCAGACACACACACACACACACACACACACACGCACACGCACACGCACACGCATGCACGCACACACAGAGCATTATGGCATTAAATACTTAGCATCTGTGTAGGTCACTGACCGGGGCCCATATAGGTTGTAAGCCAGAGAGAGGACAATGAATGGAGGCAGCCCAATGGTGGACCCACACAGGGCAGCTGCATGCAGCACCGAGCCCAGCACCGTGTTTACCGCCCATAGCTCTGAGCACTGTGGGGTCTGAGGGCAGGCCCTGGCACAAGTATGTGGCAGACAAATTGTCAAGGCATCTATCTGGAGGAGGGTGCTCCTGTCTGTTTGGGCCCCAGGCCACAAACCCCCAAGGCCCTGGCCAGGCCCAGGCCTGAGCATGGCTGAGCAGATGTGGGTGGTGAGTGGCCTTTCTGCCCATAGTCAGGCTGCTGACACACCCAGGAAGCTGCCCGGGGTAGATTTTGGACCTGCCCTGACTTTTGAGCTTCAGGGCCTGTTGTCGCCTGACAGTCTGATACCCCCTACCAACCCCCAGCCGTATTTGGAGACCCTGAGTTCTCTGTAGCAGTCATGTCTGGACACTGCCTCTGCCTCAGCTCCATGCCATCTGGCTCTTTGAGCCTGGTGCCTCTGGCTCCAGTATGCTTCTCCAGAGGAGTCGATGGGATACGGCGGGGGGCAGGCAGACCTGAGTGTGGAGGGCAGAGGCCTGGGGAACACTCAGCAGGCAGACTGAGGAAAGGCCTGCAACCATGATCAAATGCTGTACTCCTATCACCACGGAGACATTTTCCTAGCTCCTACTCCCAGCAACATGGATTCCGGGGCCCAGGAGGGATGGTGAGCTCCCATAGCTGTCTCAGTTTGTAGACTTTGGTCACTTGTTCTGTGACTGGGTTGGCATGACCCTCAGCAGGCCCAGCTCCACTACCCCCTGACTATGGAAGCCCTATCCACCCCTCCCCCAACTCTTCTGTTCCTGTGCTTTGGGATGTAGGCAGGGAGGAAGCAGGGGCAGCTGTGAGGGCCAGGGTCACAGCAATGTCCCCACTGTGTAGGCTGAGCAGGCCTGCTCAGCTGACTTCTCCACTTCAGGCCTTGGCTTTCTCCGCCCATGTGGGCTGTGAGCAGACTGCACAGCAACTCCCTTTTATCAGATGAATCAAAGGGGTTTCCTGAAGGCCAGCAGCTGTGACTCATTGCCCAGTGCTTCGGAAGGCCAAGTTAGAAGGCGTGCAATGAATCTGAGGCCAGTTGGCTGGAGTGGTTGCACACCACCCAGGCTAGTGTGGCTGGTTTTACGTCAACTTGACACAAGCTAGAGTCATCTGAAAGGAGGGGACCTCAGTCAGAAAACGCCTCCCTAAGATCTGGCTCCAGGACATTTTATTAATTAGTGCTTGAAGGGGGGAGGTCCAGCCCACCATGGGCGGGGCCATCCCTGGGCTGGTGGTCCTGGGTTCTACAAGAAAGCAGGTTGAGCAAGCCATGAGGAGCAAGCCAGTGAGCATTACCCCTCTGTGTTCTCTACGTCAGCTCCTGCCCTGTTTAAGGTCCTGTCCTGACTTCCTTTGATGATGAACTGTGATGTGGAAGTGTAAGCCAAATGCACCTTTTCCTTCCAACTTGCATTTTGGTCATGGTGTTTTGCGGCAGCAATAGAAACCCTGACTAAGACACTGGGCTAGTAAGATGGCTCAGTAGTAAAGGCACTTGCCACTCACAAGGGCTGTCAATCCCTGGACTCTCCATGGTGGAAGAAGAGAACAGCTCATAAGTTCACACACACAGAGAGAGAGAGAGAGAGAGAGAGAGAGAGAGAGAGAGAGAGAGAGAGAGAGAGAGAAAATAAATCAATACTTTGTCCTTGGGTGGAGGTTTACAGCCTAATGAAGGCACACTTGACTACCATGTGTGAGGCTCTGAGTTCTGTCCTCAGCTCCATGAATAAAAGAGTAACTGTGACTTCATCAGTTAATGGCTGTGTGGAGGAGACGACACAGACAGAATGCTGGCACTGGTGGGGGGTGTTGGCTTTGGAGAGCTACTCAGGACCCCAGGAATCAGAGGCCTTGTCTGTCAAGTAGCCACCCATTAGAGACCTGGAGCTGATGGGTGTCCCTCCCCCTGTGCTGGTGGGAGCACTTACATTGATCATAGCATTTGACGTGATGCGGAAGAGGGTGGCCCGCTCGTTCACAACCTTCAGCTTCTCCCCGCTCTCGGATGGGATCTTGAGGCTGTCCAGCTCATTCAGGGAGCGCTGGAGTGCAGCGCCGTGCTTGGCAATGAGGTCATTGCATGTGCTGAGGTCATCTAACTTCAATGAGAGGCTCTTAAGGGTGTGATGGAGCTCACTCTTGTCAGCTGGGGCAGCAGGCTCTCCGTCGTCGTCCTCAGAATCATCTGAAGAGAGACAGAATTTCTGTAACCAACCAGGGGAGAGACTCTGTTGTCTGGGCTGCAGAGGGCAGGACACCACACCAGAGTGACCAGTGTCCTAGACAGTGTCTGGCAATGCTCCTGGCCAAGGCTGCTGCACCTTAGCCTGGCCCACACTCGTCCAACTGAGTCTATGCAAGTGTGAGGGAAAGGGGCCTAACTGGAATGGCGGGGCTGTGGCGAGCTTGGAATCCAGGTGCCCTCCTGCACAAAGGGTACCAGCTCCACTGGGTCACACAGCCTGAGGTCACAGCAGGCCACCCTGGGTGGAGCACAGGTACCCGAGGAGACAGCAGAACTCCTTCCCTTATCTTGTAGGCCAATTAATACTTCTGGCTAACTCCACGCCCATCCCTAGCGATGACAAGTCTCCCTTGCTCTGCAGACACTTACGCACCCCTGCTTGGGGCCTTTCTTCCCATCATGCACATCCCCAATGCCTGAATCTTATACCCCCTCAAGGTCTCACCCCACTTACCCTCTGGGGCCCCAATCCAATACCACTCCCTCCCCAAGATCTGCCTGGAGACCCCCCCCATAGTCAAGGCCATTCTCTTTTCACCGCACCCACACCCTAGACCCTCTTAATCTCCACCTCCAACCTTGAAGATCATGGCCACATCTACACACACACACACACACACACACACACACACACTCTAAGGCAGCCCAGCTCACCCTCTCCTTCATGCCAGTCAACTGGGGCTTCTGTGAAAGGGCTTGTTCCCTCTCACAACTCACAGAGGTGCAGGAGTCCTTCTTTCTTCCCTTCTTGCTAGCCCAGCCTGTGTCCATAGCAGCCTCCGTGGGCAGCTGGCCTGCGACACTGAGGCTGCTTTAATGCTGGCATGAGATAGCAAGGAGGCTGTGGTTTGCCCAGTGCCTGACGGCTGAAGTTTTCGGAAACGCCTTGTTTTAGAAATAATCTCCAAAGACTTTTCTTAGGTGAAGGAAATATGCAACCCAAGATATAAAATTAAAAATAAAAACAGGAACGAATATTTTGAGAGAACAGATTTCTCCCACAGCAGGCAAGGTACATGTGGGTGGACATAACTTGGTCACTGTTCTGAGTGTGTCCTGAGCTCACAGCAGTGCCACGTTGGCTGTGCACAAGACCAGAGCAACAGTTAAGCATCCATTGCACCCTGTGACCCTGCCAGCTCCAGGGGCCTTGGGCTAATATCCAGACCCCTCCCCCACAGGCCGCAGCAACTGCAGCCCAGAGTGATTCAGTGCCTGGAGGGCACCGGAGTCACTGACGGGTGGCTCCCTGGAATGGCAGCCCTTCCTCAGGGAGCTGGGCCTGAGACACTCTGCTTCCCTCTGCTGGTGCTGTCCCAGCCTAACCGCGTAGCAGCCCCAGACTGTGGGCAAAGTGATCTCAGACTCCAAGACAGACCCAGGACTAGGAATGAGGTGCAGGGCAGCTCTCAGATAGTGCGGCCACGTGGAATAAATGGCCATGAAAGGCCATCCCTTCCTGATGAAACTTCATCTCCAGGACAGCACTTAAAATACCCATCGGGGTCGCATAGGAAAATGAATTCTTTTTGTTCAGATGGAATAAGCTCATGAAACTCAGATCACCGATGTGTTACAGAGCAGCATTCAGAATGTGGCTTTCCCAGTCACTCCAAAGCCTCCTGTGGGGACGAGCTCCAACACTTAGCGGCTGTGCTGAGCCAGTTAGTACCATTCCCTGCACCTGATCCCAAATCCATGACCTTTCTGAAACTTCTGAATGTCACTGCTTGGAGAGAACATGCAGATACAGCTGTCAAGATGAAGCCATACTGGACATCCAATATGGATGCTATCCATATAAGAACCCTAGAAACAAGGAGTGGCATGGGACGGTGACCTCAGCACTTGGAGGCTGAGGCAGGAGGATACTGAGCTGTAAGGCCAGTCTGTACTGTGTAGAGATGCCCTATGTGTGTGCCACAGAGAGAAAGGGAGAGGATGAAGGAAGGAGTAGGAAGAAAGATGGAGAAGAGGAGGAGGAGGAAGAGGAAGGGGAGGAGGAAGAGGAGGAAGGGGAAGGGGAGGAGGAAGAGGAAGGGGAGGAGGAGGAAGAGGAGGAGGGGAGGAGGAGGAGGACACGATTAGGGCAGAGGCTGAAACTGGAATGATGGAAATACAAACCAATGGACGTCAAGAATTACCAACAACACAGGACACTAAGAGAAAAGTGTGGAACAGGCTTTTCCTTTGAGGCTTCACAGGAGTCTGGCCCCACTAACACCTTGATTTTGAACTTGTAGCCTCTGGAACTTAGAGAGAAAATAAATTCCAATTGCCTTCACCCTTTGATAGATGGTAACTGGCCACGTACAGCAGCACCAGGGAACTTAAATTGGCTTAAAACAGAACAGGTCTGAAAGTCTTTAGTTGTGTCCCCCAGGGACGCTTACGGGAGCGGGCATTTGCCTTTCTCTTAGAGGCTGCCCTCACTCCGTGGCTGGTATCGTCCTCTGTCCTCAAGGCTGGCAGGCAGGCAGTTTCCGTTCTCTCGACTCTCCTCCCTCCCCCTTTAAGAACCTTTGAGATTATGCTGGGTCCACCTGCATGGTGCCCATCCCAAGATCTGGAACCTAGTCACATTTGCCTGGGCCCTTTGTCATGCAGAGCAACAGACGCACGGGTTCTGGGAATTAGGGCATGACAGTTTGGAGCCATGATTAGACAACCACCTGAGATTGCTGTGGCTAACACCTGCCACATTCTTCCTCTATGGCTGCCCTCTGGGGTTTGACTCACTGATCCAGCAGTGATCTCTGGGTGGTTTAACTGATCACCAAGACCCCTTCCTGGGCACAGGGACCTCATGGGCCCTCTGGTCTCTCTGAAAAGCTAGTCACAGATGCCATCCTGGCTAGTATCTCTGTAAGGAAATGGCTGTCTGGTGCAGGGAGGAGCCGGGTGGTCCTGTGTCCAGCTCCATGGGGCCTGGGTTAAGTGTGTCAGTCCTTATGCTAAGAGTATAGGAGGTATATATTCATAGTATAAAATAATGCATATCATGTGCTTTGATAATTTCAACCCCATTGCTCTCTCCTGTTGGTTCATTTTCTCTTTGGAAGCAGTCCCCCTTACTCTCATGCCATACATATGCATGAGCATAAATAACCGTATTAGCTTAGAATCCACGTATCAGAGAAAACACATAATATTTGACCAAATCTGGCTTAATTCTAACTCAATGATCCATAGTTCCACTCCTGCCCTATAAATGACATAATTCTGTTTCTAATGGCTAAATAAAACTGCCTATAATACCATATATTAACCTGCTGCTTGAATGACGTGGCTACAGTAATCTCAGATGTAAAGACAAGACCCATTTATTAATTTGCATGCCTTCCTCACACGGGGACACACTAATCTCCATAAAATGATGAGGTGTTTTAGCACATATGCTGCAGAGGAGATATGATGTAAAAGCCTCCTCTGGGGAAGACGGTAGACGCACACAGTGCATGGACAGCACAGAGCTGGCATGTAGTGCGTCCTGGGGCCCTAGGACCGGGCCTGCCGAACTCTCCATCCATTCACCAACACAACTCACATTTGCACAGCACTGTCTGGTTTACTTCACATCAGAGGTCAGACCATGGGGAGCCCTTGTTCCCTGTGGCCCAGCTCCCCTCTGAGGGCTCTCCAAGCCTCTTTAATAGGAGGAGGTGGAAGTCTAGCTGAGGGGCTCCCTCTGCATGCACCACCAGGGCCAGAACCCTCTTTCCTAAGGAGGCTCCTAAGAAGGACAGGTTGCTATGGCAACTGTGGTACCAGGTGAACTATTTTTATCAGCAGAGCTTTCTTTCATCTTTGGAAAATGGATATTGGTGGGGAATCCCTGTATGTATGGTGGCGTGGCCGGGGGGACGGGGACTTTTAAACTAAGAACCAGCAAAGCAAAGCTGCAAGGCGGCTTCAGTCGGGGACGTGGTGACATGTAGAGCACCCTCCCCCCTGCCGCGCACTATTGCTTGTGTTTCTGTGAGATTCTGGGGTCAAGTCACAGGAGGGCCAGTGGAGAGCTCAACTTAGGAGTGAGACTGGTCAGTGTCCTGAGAGCAGTGACAGAGAGGAAAGCTCTTGGAGTTGGAGTGCCTTGGAGCCACCAAGGGCTCTAGGGAACTGAGCAGACCCTCAAAGCCTGACCCTGCTGGGTATGCTTTCCCACGGGCATCTCATGGGGCTCTGGTTCTGCCAGACATCCTGCAACACAACAATAAACTATGGCAAACGGGATGACACCTCGTCCCTCAAAGAGACAAGAGTCTGAGGCTCTGCAAACACTGACCACCCAGACACTGGAAAATATGGCAGGACCTAATCTGATGGAAAATCAGATGACAATAAATAATGAATTGTGCAACCCTGTGGGATGGAAATACCAGTCGGGTTCCAGTGTGTTCCTCCACTTCTGGGCCTTGCCAGGGCCCCTCCCATCCCTTCCCCCACTTAAGACAGAGGAAACCACAGAGGAAGGTGGGACACATTCTCCAGGATAAGGTGGGGGCAGTCCCTTGCCTCACCAGGGACCAGGTATCTCTCATCTTCCATCCAGGAAATGCTCAAGGGAAACCTACACAGTGACCGCAGAGCACACACCCTGGAGGACTAAGAAACGTGCTCCCAAGATGATTTGGAGGCACAGGCCTATAATCCCAGCTACTCAAGAGGCTGGGGCAGGAGGATTGAAAACTCAAAGCTTGCCTGGGCAACTTAGTGAGACTACTATCTCAAAACACAAACCCCAAATCTGGGCCTATATGGTGTAGGCCTACACAGTATAAGCCTGTATGGTGTAGACCTATATGGCCATGTTCAATAAGTATGAGCCTTAAACACCAATGCCCAATGACACACAGAGAAAACAGCAACAGATAAAGCTTGTTTCCTTCCTTTCACGGTCTCAGTGGAGGGAGCCAGAGCTCACAGCATCAGAGCCCTGGGCAATTCCAAAAGGACACATGACCACGGTGCCTTTCCTGGGCAGATGATGACCTGGAGCCTCATGCTGTCATCCGCTGGCCTCAGTATGACGGCAACTCCTGGCAGCTGCCTCTCCCCCGGAAGGAAGTGTGGAGGTGTGGAGATGGAGCATAAAGCAGTCAATTGCTCCAAGCCGGTACCCACACCCTCAATGGGGGTTCATGGATCCAGCCCCTGGGGAGCTGGCTCTTTCCAGGGTGTCTATGTCCCCTCCCCCTCCCGTCCTGGTGAGCCTCACCCCAGGTGATGAGGATGAGGCTAGTCAGGAATAGACCAGTGCCGGACGTGCCTGGCATGGGCCCACTGGAGAGGGTGCTCACCCCTATCTCTGGTGACAGGTGAGGCAGAGCTGAGGAATCAAGTTCTCGGGCTCCCTCCCTGGCCCTGTCGTACTGGGTGGAGAGCAGGGCACTTCAGCTGGCGGAAGCCTCCCCAGGCACCAGCCTCTTAGGCTGGTTGGTTTGGAGACAAAGGGAGCCTCTCCCAGGCCCTGCCTCTCCCTTCCCGTGGCAGCCTCCATGGAGGGTCTTTGTGAATCAGTCAGAAGGTCCCACCTAGGGCCCAGCCCATTGTTTCAGGGGAGTCTGGTGACGCGGGGGTGTGCAGGACATCTGTTTTCAGTTTCCCTGGCCGACTTCATGCTGCAGCCTGGACAAGAGCCACTGAATTGGCTGCTGCCTGAGGTCCCGCCAGCTTTGACACCATAATGCTGGGTCCCAGCCCCAGACACTGCTGTCCCCTATGCTCCAGGTGCCACCTCCTGGAAGAGCAGAAATAGCAACCAAAGCTGAGGGAAACTCGCAGGCTGTCAGGTATCCTGATCCTGGGGCTCCCCACATGCTCCGTGCTGCCCTTTGGGAAACCAAATAAAAGGACAGGATTTCTCCCCTTACACTGACGTTTCAGTAAAGCCAGACATTTCCTTATTCCCATGATGAAGCTGGCCTTTGGTCCACACTACATCGATTCCATCTTTAGCTTGTATTTTATCTATCACTCCACCAGTCTCTGCTCCATCTCTACAACTCGCTTACCTGGGAGCGGCTCATCTGTATCCAGATCATTTGCGGGCTGTGGCTTCCCCATGGCACCAGCATTTTTGGGCCAGGGCAGGTGGGCATCTTCTTGCGTTGACTGGCATAACGCAGAGGTACCAACCTGGGCAGACCAAGCATAGGTCCTCTGAAGCCACTGATCTTACCCTGGGCAGATCCTGAACCGGGTCACTAGGCTGATTGCTGGGAATCGGCCCTTCTTGACGTTTGTTTGTTTGTTTTGAGACAACATCTCACTATGTAGCCCTTGCTGGCCTAGAACTTGCTATGTAGACCAGGCTGGCCTTCAACTCAAAGAGTTGCCTCTGCCTTCCGAGTGCTGGGATTAAAGGCGTGCGCCACCACGCCCCACAAGAAGGATCTTGAATGGACAGCCAATGCCCAACTCAAGGTCAAAGCAAGTGCAACTCAGTTCTAAAGCATGTATCCAGCAAGCCACACAGCAACACTGAGCAGGTCACCGGAAACTCCCAGCTTACATTTTCCTGGCCCAAACACAGCCCTGTTGGCTTATCCTTGGAAACTATCTGATTCTAGTGTAGTCACACTAGAATCTTCCATGGGCAGTGCCCCAGGGATCAGTAATGGGGGGGCAAGTGGAGACGAGGAGCCCCGGGGCCCTGAAAGGGCAAGGGCTGCCTCTGCTCGGGGTTCCCAAGGGCCTGAGCTGGGCACATGGGCGGGGCTGCAGACACCTGCTAGATGAGAGGTGACCGAGACAGTGGACTGGAAATGTTTCATTAGCGCCACCACAGCAGGGTCTGCTAGGTAGGGCTAGTCACACGTTAGGGATTTCTGTTGTGCCATGCCTGCCTCTGAACTGATGGAAGAATCAGAGAGACAATGAAACACGTCTACAGTCCCATGATTCTTCTCAAGATCTGCAGAGGCCAGGCCCTGCTGAGCAGTCCCGCTCCACAAACCCTGGGCACCTCCGGCTCTTGTGGCTGCAGCACACACCGTCAAGGAAAAGCCAAGGAAAGGCCGGGGGGGGGGGGGGGAAGCAGCAGAGATGGAGAGATGGGGAGGGAGAAGAGGGGGTACCTGAGTGCAGAGCCTGAGAGGAGAGGCCCATGTCAGTGGGCGGTCAACCCCACTTCCGGGGACTCATTTCTCAGCAGCTGTCTCCCAAGTCTGTTGCATACTCTTCAAATCCTAAGCAATGCCAGGTCCCCCAAACCTGGCTGAGACTGCCCCATCACTTGCTCAGTAACCTTTCATGTAGACTGAAGAAACCCGAACAGACCAGTGACGCACCTACCGTGTGTTTTATGAGTACAGCAAAACATCATCTAGAAAAATCTGAAACTCCGCAGTCAGGCAGTTATGTGTTACAGCAATCTGCAGAGGTCCAAAAATCTTTGGAGCAAATTTCCACCCAAATCTGTCTTGGATTTGCTTGATAGTGACCTTGATAGAGTCTTTTTAAACAGGTCACCTTGTAGCTAGGTCCTTTCAGTGCTGGGCCAGGCAGGATGTAATGAAATCTGTAGCAGAGAGCTGTACAACCTCTAGAGGGCTGTGGTGAGGATTTCAAGGGCTATGTAGGGTTATGGGGCACTGGAGTCTTGAAGCTCCGTCCTGTGGAAGTGCAGCCTCTGACTCAGAGACCTGGGCAACAACAGCAATGATTGCTGACCACACAGAATCACTTCACGCAATCCATTAAGCACACTCTGTGTCATGAGCTCTACTTCTGGACACCATTAATGTCAAGAATGCTGTTACAGAGACCTACAAGATGGCTCAGCAGATAAAGGTGCATGCTACCAAGCCCGCTCAGCAGATAAAGGTGCATGCTACCAAGCCCGCTCAGCAGATAAAGGTGCATGCTACCAAGCCCAAAGACTTGAAAGCCCACTTGGTGAAAGGAAAGAACAAATTTCTGCAAGTTGTCCTTTGACCTTTGTATGTGCACGTGTGCGTGTGTGTGTGTGTGTGTGTGTGTGTGTGTGTGTGTAGAGTCTGATCTGGAGCTGGAGTTACAGGCAGTTGTGAGCCATCAAGGTGTATGTTGGGGGCTCCACTTGGGTCTTCTGCAAGAACAACATACATTTTAACCACCGAGCCATCTCTACAGCCCCAAGTCTCCTTTTTCTGTTAAGTAAATGAAACTCTGTCCTACAGCAGCAGAATAGATGTTCTTTTCACAAACACCAAGACAGAGTATGTGCCTAAATCAATAAATCAAATTCAAAATGACCAAAACATATTATATAATTATAATAGAAACAAAAAGGCATCTGGATTAAAACACATACACACACAAATGTATGAAAACTAAACCATACACTTCTATATCATCAATGGGTAAATAATATATCACAAGGAAAGTAGAAAACATGCTGGAATTTTTAAAAATAAAGCATCAAAATCTGTGAGATACTGCTAACGTAGTGCTTGGAGGGGAATTTTGGCTTTAAATATTTATTCTGGAAATAAACAGAAACTTAAAATGAACTATCTAATGTGTAAGTTAAGGAGTTACATAGAGAAGAGCAGGGGCTGGACAGGGAGCCCAGCCGTCTCCAGTGGGTGCTGCTCTTGCAGAAGACTCAGGTTTGGTTCCCAGCACCCACACCAGGTGGCTCAAGGCAGCCAGTAACTCCAGCTCTAGGGGATTTGACCCCTCTTCTGGTCTCTGTGTCACCCCCACCTATGTTCATAAACACATACAGAGATCTCACAAACACACATAAATAAAAGGTAAAATAAATGTAAAACAAAACGGGCAACATATTCTCAAAGTGAACGGAACAAAAGAAAGAGCAGAAATGAGCAAACCAGAGGAAGAATAACAATGAAAAAAGTTAATCTGAATACCTTGAAAGACTGAGCTGGTAATCCTCCAGTGATGTCAACTAAGAAACAGACACAGATTACTGAGAGGGGTGAGGAGGAGGAGCATTGCTGTAGACCTTGCTGATACTAAAGGACATTGAAATATGAAAAATGCTATGCCAGGAAGTCCAACCCTTACATTAAACAGAAACTTCCCCAAAGGAATAAACTGGAAATCATATTTAAAAAACTAGTTAAGCTCCTTACAAAGTAACTCACCTTAAATTTAAACATTTCCTAAAGAAACCCAGGACTACATTTTGCACTGAATTCTACCAAGTACATACAGAAGAAGTGAGAGGGCTCGGAAACTCTGTGAGGCCAGCGCTGTACCAGCAGCGAAGGCAGACGGCATCGCAGGAGGAGAAAATCACAACCTAAGAGCTCTCATCAATAGAAGTACAATTTTAAAACACAATGTTAACAAGCAAGATTCCACAAGGGGTAATAACATGAACAAGAGGAGCTTATCTCAGGCACTGAAAGTTTTACATAAATAGACACGATTCATATTAACAGTATAAAGTAAGAATGTAACCAACTCGATGAATACTGAAAAAAAATGACACTGACTCAATTAAAACAGAGCACTGTAAAGGAGGAACACCCAGCAGATACAAAGACAGCTACGAAAACTCTATAGTTATCACCAGGCTTGATAAAAAAGTAGAGCCTAGTGGAGCATCGCGTGTCTGCGCTCACTATGGAGGGCTCAGCCAGTGCAGGAAGTCAAGAGAAGAAACCAAAAGACAACACCACTGTGCTGTGCTAGAAAGCTCTGGGTAACCGAGTGAGAGACCCCACAAGTCTGTAGAGGCAAGGTCAGCTACAGAGAGGCAAGGTCAGCTACAGAGAGTTTTATTTCTCTAATACCAGCAGTGAGTACCTAGAAAACAACATTTAAATAATACCTCTTGTTACAGCACCAATACTAGCAGATCAAGATGCAATGAGTATGTCCAAGGTAGCACACGTCTAATAGAAAGTTTAACAGATAAACAGATACACTACTATATTTGCAGATTGGGCACTTCAATGGTGCTACTCACTAACGCTCATTTAAAAGCTCAGAACGTAAGTGTTGTTAAGGATGTGTAGAAAATGAGAACCCTCACACTAGAAGGACACACAACTACTTTAGAGAGCAGTTTAGTAAATATTATAGGATTTAGGAATCTCTCTCCTGGCCACAGACCTCAAAAACTTTCATGTGAACATTTATAGCAGTATTCTTCACAATGGTCCCAAAGCAAAAACAATTCAAAAGCAGTTTATCCATATGTGGAAATATTATTCAACCATAAAAAGGAACAAAGAACTAGCTGAACACATACATCCACTCCCTCGCTCCCTCCCTCCATCATCCCTCACTCCTTTTCTCATTCCCTCGCTCACTCCCTACTCTCTCTCTCCCTCCCTCGCTCTTTCCCTCTCTCTCTCTCTCTCTCTTCTCTCTCTCCCTCCCTCCCTCTCTCGCTCTTTCACTCATTCTCTGTGGATGCAATGTAAGCAGCTGCCTCAGGCTCCTATGCTGATTTCCTTGCTAGGACGGGCTGAACCCTCAAACTGTGAGCCAAGATGAATCCTTCCTTCCTTTAGTGGCTGTGTCAGGGTGCTTCACCGCAGCACTGAGAAACGACCGATACAGGCGATGCCCTTCCACAATGCACACAAAAGCTGCAAAAAGTTCCAGTCAGGTGCTGGTGACATTATCAAGCTCTACATCTCACCAAATGCCCAATCCTCTACTTTCCCAGTTATCATCTCTTGGGGACAATATGGCTGGAGTAATAACATGAACCCCTTGTTCATGTTATTACCTCTCTCACCTTGGTGTTCCCATTTGCAAAGTGAAGGATAAATATAGCAGCACTCTGGCAAATGGAGGGACTTGAATTACAAGATATGTGCTATATTATTATGTAGGCAGCTTCTAGTACAGGGAAAAGGTTGACCCATGAAATGAGAAATATCCCCAAACAGGCTCCAACAGCAGATTCATATGGAAAAAGGAACCATTCAGCAAATACTGCTGGGCTGGCAGAAATCAGCTATGTATTTTGCGTCCTTAGTAAAAGAAACTTTACATCCTCTGCCCCTTAGAAAAGCAAAAAGCAAAAAACAAAAACAAAAACTATATGTCAGATTCGAAAAAGATGCCAGAGTGAATCTTTTAAAATGTTTTAGGAGCTGCCCCAAAGCCTCAGAGAAACCCTGTCTTGAAAAAACAAAAACAAAACAAAGTTATGAGGAAATACAGGAAAATATCTGGAATCTCCAAGCAGAAGCATGAAGTGTTATCCATAGAGTCTGATAAATCAGCCATTAAAATGAGGAGCCCCATTGACAGTGTGATCACATGGCATAAGACAGCCATATAGCTTGATGGGACAGAATTAGAAATATGGGCATAAACCCAACTCCTACGGTTAGTTGATTTCCAGCATGGGTGCAAAGACAGTCAAACAGGAGAAGAAAAAAATTTAAGGCAATGTTTCTAGGAAAGAATGCATTAGACTAAAACTAGACACCCTACTCCTACCTCTCACAATATACAGTTAACAGGAACCAGCAATCTAAGATTCAGAACTCCATCTGTAAAGTTCTCAGAAGAAACAGAAGTGACACTGCTTTAATTGGGATTAAACAATTAGGCAAGACAAATTCTTAGATATTGCATCAAAAGCACAGGGACAAAAGAAGACCCCAAAGCTGGACACCATCAAACGAAACCAAGACAGCTGAAAGAGACACCCCCCACCCTGGATGGAAGCAAACATTTAGAATTCTTATAAAGGACTGACATCCACAACATATAAGCAACTCATGTAACAGTAAAAGAACAAACAGGCACAAACAAAACAACAGGTAAAGGATTTGAACAAAGATTTCTCCAAAGATACCCAAATGTCCAGTAAATACAAGGACAGAGTTCAGCATAATTGGTCACTTGCGCCCTGGAGCACCGCCACAGAGAGACACCACATGCTAGAAGGGATGCGGTTTGAGAAAACAAGCAGGGGATCACTAGTGTCGGCAGGGGCATCCATTGCCTGTGATCTTGTGGGGCTGTGCAGTCACTCCTACAGACACTTCGGCAACTCTTTGTCAGGACACAGTCCAAGAATGGAATCGTGAGAGAATTCTGAGTGCTTCTGAGAAAACCCCAAGAAAACAAGAGTCTTGGGATCTCAGTTTCTTCGAAACACAGAATTGTTCCTGGAATGTGTTTTCGTGCTCCCCCCAGGTGTAGCAGACAGGAGTGAGTTTGTTTCAGCTATTGTTATTCATGTGCTGCTTTGGAAAAACATGTCCTTGTGACTGTACACCTTACTCATGTGATTCTGCTTAACCCTCCGAGTATAAACCGCCTGCTGCTGAATAAAGTTGGCTACTGCATGAGGCTTTAGTCTGCCTCATTTATTGGCTCCATTTTCCCAGGTTCCCACCTCCGTAAGAGTGGTAAACTGTCCACCAATTAAACCACGAGCTAGCAACAGAGTTGTATTACTCAGTGTTTACCCAAGAAAAATAAAAAAAAATCTTCACACAAAAACTTTTGTGTCCATAGCCATCGATTGATTAATGGATAAATACAACATTGTATATCCACATAACGGTATATCCACATAACATGACAATAAAAAGAACTATGGCCCTGATGCATACTGCAACACGGATGAACCTAGAAGACATCACGGGAAGCGAAGCAAGACAGGCAGAAAAGATTCCCCTTAGCTGGAATATCTAAAACAGCCTGCTGGCTGCTGAGGGCTAGAGAAGGAGAGAGGCCACTGATGAGTATATGGCTTTTCCAGGACAAGCAAAGACATTCTACAACTGGACTATGGTGAGGCTGTGTAATCCCCAAAAAAAAACCATTGAATTATACATTTTAAATAGGGGAATTCTTATGGCATATGGATTATACTCAATAACTATGAAACAGTTATTTATTTAAAAGTACAGGTGGTGGGTTTACAGATGCCGACAATACAAGCCCTTCAGTTTTTCTCAGTGTCTGAAGATTTTGATGATAAACATTTGGGGTGTGTGTAGATAAGACTATCCCTCACAGAAAGCATATTTCCAACTGTAATAACTACAGCTATGCAGTTCAGGCTATTGTGAGACAAAAGTACATGACAAAGTAGCCACAGTTCTACAAGAGACTAACAAACAGATGAACAAACACAAACCCTTCAATCCTGTTATAAGAAAAGCTATTACTATTCAACATTGAGCTACTTCTCCCAATCCTTTAAAAATTCATTGTAATTATTCCTCTGTGTCTGTGCCGTGTGTGCGCACGTGGACGCATGTGTGGTGGTCACAGGACGGCTTACAGAAGTCATTTATTTCGGGGGAGTGAACTCAGACCATCATGCATGGCAGCAAGCGCCTTTATCCCCTGAGCCACCTTACAGTTCCATCAATTCCATCTCAGCAACTAAGAGCACTGGCTGCTCTCCCAGAGGACCTGGTTCAATCCCAGCACCACATGACATTTCACAACTGCCTGCAACTCCAGTCCATGGGATCTGGTTCACTCACACAAACACACATACAGGCAAAACACTAATGCACATAAAATTAAAAGAAGCAAATCATTTTTGGAAACAGTTTAAAGTGCTGTTTAATTCTGTGGAGGATTCATGGTGAGACTAGCACTGAGTACAAGTCCTTTTGCACAGTCTGCATAGTTCAGCTCCTCATCTCATACAAAACAGGGAGGGGACTCGCATGAGGTCGGCACATGAGGTGTCAGGGCAAGGCAGTCAGTGTGATCTGTGGTTCCCTCTGTGTGAGACTGCCACGTCTTTGTGTGTGTGTGTGTGTGTGTGTGTGTGTGTGTGTGTGTGTGTGTGTGTGTGTGTAGGTGTGGACACGTGCATGTGTGGAGGCCAGAAGCTGTTGTCATGTGTCTTCCTTGATCGCTGAACTAGAACTGGCCCACTTGGCTGGTTTATCTAGCGAGGTTGTCCTGGGGGTGCCCTTGCCTCTGCTTCCCAAATACTGAGATTACAAATGGGCCACCACAGCTGCCCATCATTGACATGGGTGCTGGGTAACTGAACTCTGGTCCTCACACTTGTGTGGGAAGCATTTTTCTTGCTTAGACATCTTTCCAGGCCTCAACTGAATTTTCTATATTGAATATGCATTTGCTTGACAATCAGGAAAAAAATGTCAAAAATAATCTCAGTCAGTGGCGGTAATTTAGGATGGACTGGGATTTTATGACCATGTGATGATCCTTTATATAGGGAGCCAAACCCATGTCAAATCTAAGTGAAAACTCACACATGAATGCCTTCCTATCCCAAACACTGAAAATGTGAGGGAAATATGAAGAATGGGACCATATTTAGAGCAAAAGCAATCCGGAGCCACTGAAGAAAGTTCCAAGCTCTACAATTCATGGGAGGGTTCAGGAATGCACTCTAGTTGCTGCTGGGCTAGGCCTCCAACTCCGCTATTCCCATGAAACCCACTGAATGCATTCAGAATGCCACCTTGTTTCACAGGTCCTAGGAAATTAATCCCCAACTACAGCCTCTGCTGCTTGGGAGGAGCCTGGTGAGTGTGCGCAGAGAGAACAGACCACCCACCATTTACAACTAAGAAAAAGCCCCCAAAGCCACCACTCACTACCAGTAACACTCAGTACAAGCAGCACTTGCCCCTGGCCTGACAGGGGAGTGGGGGTGGAGACAAAGGGTGAAGTAAGTGGGATAAAGGACCAGTCTTACCGGAAAAAAGTGTGTCCAGAACGTCCCAGGCAAGTTGCTTTTGATTTCTTGTCCTGCTTGGCCAGAGCAGGTGAAGATGAACAGAGGGGCAGGATGGCCACCAGCAAGCTCACAAGTAAGGTCCAAGCAGACACAGAAATAACTGAGGGGAGGGTGCTGCCCCTGGAGGACGACAGCCCTCGAGTGTGCGGGCCACTGCGGGGCAAAGCAGCAGGACCCACTTACACTTGGCCTTGATCTCTGCGTGTGGAGTTGCCCCTGAGAAAGCTAAAGGGAAGTGATGGGGGGTGGCCTTCCACACATATGTTTCTCTTATTGGATGATGAATAAAACACTGACTGTCCAGGAGCCAGGCAGGAAGTGTAGGCGGGACTACCAGACAAGGAAAATTCTGGGGAAAGGACACAAGAGAAGCCGCGAGAAGGTCGCCGGCATTCTCTGGTAAGATAAGGCCATGTAGAAACACAAAGATTAATAGAAATGGGTTAATAATTAAGAGAGAGCCGATGCAAAGTCCGAGCCATCGGCCAAACAGTCTATAAATAATATAAGTCTCTGTGTGTTTATTTGGAGCAAAGTGGCTCTGACCACAGACAAGGCTGAATGTAGCCCAGCTAGCCACTTCCAATGGCTCACCATAAGCCCACGTGAATGGTCACTCACAGGGCTGCCATTCACAGGGCCAGGCCTAATGCCTGGATCAGTTTTCAGTTGTCACTGTCTTTAATTTTGCACGGGCCTCCACAAGTTATACCCCAGGGGTTGCTGGGAGGTGAGAGATCTGGAAACCACTTTCCTGAATCCCAGTTTCTCAGAAGAGTGAGACAGCATCATGGTTCAAAGAAACTTCATCTGTATAAGGTAGCTCTGCGTCTGGTCCTTCCTGCTGGGTTTCCAGGAAGGGCAGGAGAGAAGGCAGAGCCAGGAGTGGGGAGCACAGACAACTCAACCTCTGCTGTTTCATTATGTTTCTGGGAACGGAACCCAGGCCCTCGCATGCCCAGCAAGTTCTCTGCTACTGGACTACCACCTAATCCTTTTGTTACTCAAACTCAAAGCTTTAACTCGGGGTGGGCAGGCTGTAAAGGGCATATGTATGCCTGTGAGCCTAGCACTCGAGAGAGGCTGGGGCAAGGGGATCCTGAGGTCCAGGCCACCATGGGCTCCATAGCAAGGCCGTGTCTCAAAACTAAAATGAAGGGCTGGGGAGACGGCTCAGTGGTTAAAGTGCTGTGCCCTGAGTGTGGATCCCAGCATCTATGTAAAAACAGGTGTGGCAGCATCCAGAGGGGCGGGTAGGGAAGGGTAGAGACAGGCAGACCCCGGGGCTTGCTGGCTGGCCAGCCTAGCTTGAGTCAGTGAGCTCCAGGGTCAGTGAGAGGTGAAAGGTGACAGGGGAAGGCACCCAGGTGTCAACCTCTGGGGTCCACATGTACACCTGCACACATGTACACACACCCACAGCCCCTCAAAACCCAACAGCATCCCTTCAGAATACATGCAGTGAAAGATGGGGCACCCAGCCGTGAGCGTCATGAATGAGCCAGGGAGAACTGGGCCACCACAGGGAATGTTCACATCCTTACATGCAGCCATCCCACTCCCGGGAACGTGTCCCAGAAAGACACAGGAATGAAGAAACCTCAGATGCCAAAGATGCTCAGGCAGCAGTTGTGCTGGGCTGATGATCTGAGCAGAGCACAAGACGCCTGACAGGAAGAAAATCATTCCGTAGACATCTGATGCAATCAAGGCTGCAGTCATGTGGGAAGCTGCTTAAGATGCGTGGCCAGGGGGAAATGAAGCAAAAAAGATGTTCACACAAAGGAAAAATACAAACCAGAAGCAGGGACCTCACAAGAGCATCCTGAACTGTCACTGCGCCAAAGAAAGTCACTCTGTGTCCTTAAGCAACAGAGACTGTTATCTAAGAGCAGTCTTAAAAGTAACAGCCATCCAGGGACAGGGGAGTGGCCCTGCTAGACCTCAAGAGTCTGGCAAAGAGCCAAGGATGTGGGCTGGCTGAGGTCTGGGAAGAACGCTGGGGAATCTCGAAGCAAATGAACAGTCACCAATGGATCCGGGGTTGAAATGGTCCCCTAGGTCCCATGTAAAGCTACACCAGGCACAGCCATGCACCAAGTTACGTCTCTCATTTCCCACCAAACACACAACAGCAGCCCTTTGGGTACTGTCCAGTTCGGGTGCTGAACCCAAGTCCACAGCTCCCTTCGAAACACACAACAGCAGCCCTTCAGGCACTGTCCAGGTGGGGTGTTGAACCCAAGTCCACAGCTCCCTCTGTCCTGGAAGCTACTATTTCTGCAGATGTGCATCAGCAGTTACTCAACATGCACGTCAGAGGAAAGGACAGAAATGGAAATTTATCTTTAGCAGCCCGGAGCCCGTGGCTTCATCATTATTCATGCTGCTCATCTGTTTGACCACATGGATTGCTAGTGTGAGCCGGCTGGCACTTTACAGGAAAGCCAGGCACTGGAGAACGAATCATGCCTACATGGGCAATGAGTGTAGGGAAGAGGTCAGAGCTTTACTCCAAGTCAGGGGAGGGGGTGTGGGAGCTCAAGCTCAACTTTGTGTAACATAACAGGCCAGCTTAGGCTGTACTCTCCTCAGTTCACTGGCCACCCTGAAGCCTCCCTGTTTGGTCTCACAGGGCGCTTGTGAGCCCTGCTATAACTCTGGCGTGTATCTGAGCCCCTATGGGGTTGTCTTTTTGGCTTGGCATCTGGGTCTTTTACTTAGAAGAGATCATGGTATTCATTCTGAAGGCCAGCTGAACACTGCCTCTGATAACTGCTGATAACTGTTACTGACAGGGCTGTTAATATGGTTTGAACAAGTGGTGCACTGCGTAATTCTAGAGGGGCGGGAGCCAGCCACAGTAGACACTGTGGGTTCATTTTTATTGTAACACATGTCCAATAATTGCAAGAAAAAGTATTTTTCTGGCAAAATAATATAACTCTCTTAGGATCAGTGGAAATAAGGGGTCCTGATGAATCTGTCAAGGCTGAAAGTGGGTGCACTGCAGCCTCTGAACACCAAGTGAACCTGCCCTGAGGGAGTGCACTGCATTCCCTGGACTCTTGAGGGCCACTCACCAAACAGACTCCAGGTTGGGAAGCCTAACGCCTACCATAACTCTACTGCCCGCTACTCATGGACTACACTGGGCCACGGGCAGACATGATGGTGCGTGGACCACCTCTCTGGCATGTTTACAGTTCCCTCTCTGACCCCGGAGCCTTCCCTCACAAGCCAGCACCTCAGGTTGCCTGCCACCAGGGCTCAGAGCTGCCACCAGCGTGTGTGTGTGTGTGTGTGTGTGTGTGTGTGTGTGTGTGTGTGTATGAATGAGGGTGAGGGACGCCTGCTCTGATGGCCTGTGCTCTGCTCTCCCCCTCGCCAACAGTGCTCTGCTCTCCCACCTGCCTGCTGCTCCCACACAAACATGCTCACAATACGCAGGGCTGGCATCCTCCTGGGCACTGGTCCTCTGCTCCTGCACTGGGCACACCCTTCCCACCCCCTGAGCTACTCGTTGCCAGAGGGCCCTTCTCATGGGCTCCCTGGCGGGGCCTTTCTCAGCTCGTGTGTGTTTGCCACCCCGGGTAGTCTTGAAACTTGTCCACTTGATGACCCGCTACATCCCCTGAGCTCCAAGGCTCCAGGTTTGGCCACAGGGCCCTGTTCAGGCCTATGCTCTTTTCTGAGGGTGGGGGCAGGGGGTGCAGAAGGGTCAGAATGAATCTGGCCTGTGATGAGATGAGCAGGGACTGGTACCCCCAGCCCCTCTGAGCTGGACTCCAGTCACCTGGCTATGGACAGTGTGATCCACACAGCTTTGGTGTTGACAGAATAACAAGATTTTCTGGTATATGCACAAGAGAGCACACTCTGACTTCCCCCATCACTTCTCACCTCAGAAGCATCACAGTGCTCTAAACATCCACAGCCTTTCTCACACGACAGGGATTCCCCCACAAGTTACCGCTGCATCCTCCAGGCACCGAGGCTCTGCCACAGAAAATGAGTTCCATGCATTGCAGCTTCTGCCTGGGGCCAGGCCAGAGCACAGTGGTTCCCATTCCCTGGCCACGCAAGCACCCATCCTACGTCTGCCCATGTGGTCTTAGGACGGGTGCTTTTCCTCCTGGAGCCTCAGTTCCCTCATCTGTAGAGCGATAATGCCAATAGTGCTCTTGCGTGCCTCGTTAACTGGCACCCTTATGGGTGTTACCGTCTGAAACTAAGCATGCCTTCCCAAGGCTCACACTGGAGGGCCTGGCTGCCAGTGGAGGGCTCTCTGAGGAGCCAGAGCAAGGGGCCGAACCCTCCTCTCTCTGCTTCCCAATTCTGCCACCTCCACCCAAGCCCTTCTACCGTGGTATTCTGCTTATCAGGCCCAGAAATGACATCAGTCAATTTGTGTCCTGAAGCTGAGTCCAAACAAAGCCACACTCCTTGTTTTGTCACGAACACCAAGGGCACCACGGCTCTCCTTCAAGGCTCCGTGGTGGCTCCGCTTTCCTCCCATGTGGGGAAACCGGTGTGACCTTCTCTATGGCACCGTTTGCTCAGGACTTACTCCCTATGTGGCCTCAGGTTACCTAGCCGGACTTTGGTCTCTGAATCATCTTTGTCCTCTGTGTAAATGACAGCAGGAATCCGCTGCTCCCTGATTGCATTTAAGACCACACCAGAGCCTAAAATCCCCCAGCATCCTCACATGAGCGGGAACACGTGCCTGCACAGGTTCCCCTTTCCACGGACCACACTGAGCAACAGTAACCACTGAGTGCAGGGAGAACCTTTAGCAGGGACAGCCCTACGGTGACGCCTCCTTCCCATGAGCCACAGGTCATCTCCAGAGATGCCAAGGCTCTGCCTTCCTTACCACGCCTTCATTCCCAGAGACTAACAGCTGTCACTCACGAGGCCTGGTGTCTTTCCGACACAACCCTTCAGTGGACTCCCTCCCACTTGTCACCTGTCACAGGCTCTGAGACTTCCTCTGCCCCCCCCCCGCTGTCCCTGTTCCCACTGTATCATCTCCTGTAACAGGAGGGGTCACTTCCACCACAAGTCCTCTGTGACACACTCTCTCCCTCCCCCTTGCTTTCTCCCTTCCCCCTCTTCTTCCCTCCCCTCTAGCAAAGCCACTTGCCACCATAGCACCAAAAAATAAGAGGACAGTGCCACCATGGCTCCCCTGGTGACTCGGTTCCTGCACTAGGGTAGCCCCTGCGAGCCAGGAGAGACTGGAAGTAAGAACACAGGCATCTAGAACAGAGCCAGGAGAGACTGGAAGTAAGAACACAGGCATCTAGAGCAGAGCCAGGAGAGACTGGAAGTAAGAACACAGGCATCTAGGACAGAGCCAGCCCCCCTGCTTCAGGCCTTGAAGCCTCACAGGAACTCAGCTCATGTGACATGCCAAAGCAAGACCTTTGATGCTATCCCTAAGACTCTCTGAGGGCCCTATATCCTATATCACCTCTCTCTGGTGTTCTGGGAGGCTCCTTCTCTCAGAATGGTTCCTGGTCTAGTCCTCAAAGATAACAGGGGTAGGGGTGTTCCAAAATAAAACAAAATCACGCCAAAGCCTAGGCTGGGCATGGTGGCACACATCCGTAACCCCAGTATTACAGGGGAGGCAGAGGCAGAAAGAGTGTGAGTTTGAGGTCAGCCTGGACCACACAGTGAAGACCTGTCTCAAGAACATAAACACCACAGGCGTTAGAGCATCCAAGCGCCTGGCACTTGCGTCACAGTCCCACAGCCTCCAGGAAGCCCCATCACCTAGTCTGCTGGGAGCCTGAGTGACGACATCTGCCCTCTGTGGCCTGTGCCAGCTGCTATTACCCCAGTCTCTTCCTGTGTTGGTGACACATCACTCTGCCCTTACAAGCGCCTTCCTTGTAGCACCCTGAGTACAGCCTGCTGGAGATCACGTGGTCTGGCCTATGGGGACACATTACACTGGGCTCAGGGCTCCTGCACTATGGTCTTCCAAGAGATGTATAGGTCTAACACACACACACACACACACACACACACACACACACACACACACACACACACAGGCAAAAGGCTGTGCTGCTGAACCAGGGGACATTTAATCTCCCTATTAGGCGTATCTAACCCTAGCCTGACCACCACCGGTGCCCCAGGATTGTGCACATGGCTCAAAACAAAACTGTAAATTTACTTAAAACATGGAGGTTCTTTCTTTCAATTTGTTGTAACTCAATCACACCATTCTCAAACATGAATGGCAATGTCGTGTTGTGACAACGAACAGCTGAGCAGGCCTGACGTCATCAGCTCACCATTTCCTGTTCCTCTAGACTTGTCTGCTCTACATGCCATCACAGATTCACACACCTCAGCTCGTGTTTGCCTCTGAGCCCTTCCTCGGAAGACAAATGTTGGTTTGTTCTCCCACGCCTCCCATGGCTGCCTTCAATGAGTTTTCCTTTGCAAGACTCCTAGCTTCCAGGGACTGGCATGCGGTATGGTGTACAGAGTGGACCTGGCTAGGTAACCCCAGGGCCCAAGTCCCTACCTGCTGGGCCACCTCCCTCCCTGGTTCTTGGAAGATAGCTTTAACGCTCCAGTCTTAAATGAGGGCAGCAGGGACTCAAAGGGCCAGCTAGGAAGCCAGCTGAAGGTCCTGCCATGGACTTCTGGGGGCTGCTCGCATGTGCTTAGGGCTGGAGCTGAGCTGGAGATGACCAACTCTCCTGGAGCCCCTTCATGCTGCTCTTGATGGGGTCAGGAACTGGCTGCTGTAAATGACTCTGCGTCAGGGACTCGGGCATGTGACCTGGCAGTAGAGTTAAGACAGAAACCTAGGTCTCCTGGCCCGTGATACAATATGACTTCCAGAGTAGCTGCCATGGGACTTGATTCCCCAAGCCAGAAAGTTCTGTCGCTGAGCCACTCACAGGCCGGATCACAGCTCCTGGCCTCCCGAGCAGGTCCCTCTCCAGCCTGAGGTGTGTGACACAAACCTCACGAGGACCTGTCTGCAAGGAAGAACTAGTCTAGGTACCTTTCGTGTCGTCTGAGCTGAGGAGCCCAGGCTCTGTGAGTTGGGCTGCCCATAGCTGATGCTAACCAGGACTCTGTCAGCCTGGGCCTCCCTCATCCCCCACCCCTTTAGCAGGCACAGTCAATGTTAAAAATGAGAGGTTGCCGGCTTGTCCCGAAAGTTCTAGTCAGGCCATCCAAAGCCCACCTTCCCACATAGAGAACACCTCAGGGACACAACTCTGCTGGCCCGAGGGACTCCAGTCTGGAGGCTGAGATCTGCCCGCTCTTGACTATGACAATGGCCACAGGGTCTCCTGTCCCAGGCCCGATTCTAAACTCTGCACACATCGCATACAACCCTTTTCCTCCGGCATCATCTTGACATGAAAGGGAACACGCTGGCCCTAGGGGGCCTGCCAATCGGAGGTCACTCAGACACTGCTGAACCCACACCTGAGCTCCCTCATAAAGGTGTGGGTTTCTACAGAACCAAGCAGAGAGCAAGCAGGCATTTCATTTCCATACTCTTGTTAGCCTTGAATCTTCCGTGTAATAGCAATCGAAATTGCTCTATGGGCAAAGAAAGAAAATTTAACATCTGATATGTATGTACTTTCTTTTTTACGGACTCCAAAAACCCACCCCTGAATAAATCCATCTAAATCAATAACAGAATCATCATTTAACTTTACATATGCATAAAGAATATACCTGAAGTAAAAGCTGGAGATTAAAACCAATCCATTAAGAGCAGAAGACGTACACTGAGCAGAATGCATTCCTATGAGGGGACCCAACTGCAGCCTCTAAAATCCTACACGTGTGTTCAGAACGCCAATGGTTGACCACACTCTTCCATGACTTCCAGACTGAGGTTTCCTGCAGCTCTGGGGAATGCAGGGACTAGCCAGACCCCACGAAGCCTTTGGCATAGCCAGTCAACAGGAAAAATTAATCATAAGGTTTAAGACAGGCCAAGGGGTGTTTGTTAATGGCGTAAAAAATCAAGCCATGTTAAGTGAAGTTAACTGCCTCTGTTTCTGTTGGGTCAACAGGGTTAAAGAATCCTGATTCCCCCAAGGGACTGACATTAGAGATAAACACTCATCAAGATAAACAGCAAGTTTCACTCATGGAACTCTCCAAAAAGGGTTCCGAGCATCAAAAACGGCAGGCGAGAGACTAGGGGGACACAAGGTTACTAGGCTGCAAGGCATTGGTTTCCCCTCACCGCGAAGTCAGAACACCCAAGGCCTCTGCCTGCACACTGGGGCAGTTAGTCGGGATCACCTTAGGATAGGGGCATTCTCTGACCCAGGTGGCCGGCCACCCAGTGAGCTAGGGTGACTGAGGACGAGGCCCTGTGGATGGCGCTGCAGTTCTGCCAGCACTCCTGAAGGCCCTGGTGTAGTGAGGACCTCGGGTCCACTGGGGAAGAAGTGGAGTAAATGTTGGGGACCGGTAACGACCACCCCTCCCCGACCCCCTCTTCTTTCCATGAACAGCTGGATTGGATTTCTTTTCTATTCCCCCCCCCCGAGTTTGTCGACCCCACGCATCTCTAGCCGCAGCCCCCTTTCCAAAAGTCGCCATGCGTGAAGCCACTGCTCAGCGTACTCCGGCGGGGTGCAGGGAAAGGGGTTCCCCGAGGCTCCCCGCGATCCCCACGCCGCAAGTGAGTGACATCAGAGGCTCGCGTGGACGGGTCCTGCCGCAAAGCCCGGCGCGGGGCGTGCGTGCGTGCGTGCGTGCGAGGGGAGCCCGGCCTCAGCAAGCCGGTGGCACTAACCCTTCTTAAATTTATTCAGGCAGCCGGAGCTGCAGAAGGAGCGCACGGAGGCCGTCTCCCAGCAGCCGCGTCCCTTCATCCCCGCGGCACGCGGCCTCCAAGCGGCTGGGCGCTACATGGTGCCGGGTCCGGAGAGCGCAGCTCGGAGGGCCGCAGGGCGGAGGCGGCGGTGGCGGCGGCGGGCGCTCGTGGGTCCCGGCGTCGTGTCGCACGGAGCACCAGGCCGCCTGAGCGCGGTCCCTTAACCCCGTCGGCGCCGCGCGAGTCAAGCGGCCTCCCCGCCTCCTCCCCCGGAGCCTGCGCCACCGTGGCCGAGCGACCCCGCGAGCTCCGGGGCGCGGGGTGTGGGGCGGGCTTCCCGCGGCCACGTCACGTCTGCACGCGGAGATCCGAGCGAAGGTGCCGCCCCCTGCAGCAGCAGGTTCCGAGTTGCTGCATTTAAAAGCAAGGGTGCCCTTGAGAAACCCGGGCACGTGGGAAATGGGGTGGCCCGGAGCCTGGCGGTGATTCCAGGAAATTGAGGTCACCACTGAGACCCGGTCACCTAATCCTGCTTCCACAGCTGGGGCATCTGTGTCCGGCCACCTGCAGCTACCTGGCCACCTTCTGGGAGGAAGGCAACAGGCAGGGCCCCAGGGACTTCAGCTCCTTTAGACACTTTTGCTATAGGACTTCAGGCATCTGGGGACATCTGCCACTGCCCAGACCTCTATGAATACAAACGCCTGGTCTCGTAGAAACCCTTCCTTCACCCCTCTCCAATCAGTAAGACCTTCCCAGCTGCTCAGCCGAGAAAGCTCAGAGCGATACTAGACTGGTCTTTAAGACCTCTGGGCGGCACATCCTGAGCGCTGTGCCCAGAGAACACACGCACGATTCCACTGTTCTCCATCACCCCACTCTCTCCCGACCACAGACTTAGAAAACATCCCAGAAAATCTTTGTTTCCACTCTGGCTGCTTCCAGTCCACACAACTGCCCAAAGGGTCCAGTTCAACGACAGACTCAAGATCCCCACAGATGAACCCATGTGACAGCAATGTACTGGCAGAGCCCTATCACGGGCCCCAATCTTCCTACTTTTGAGAGGCTTGGGACACCCGCCTCAGCTTCCCCAGTAGCAGCACTGCAGTGTCCCTAGCTTAAATTTACCGGCAATTTTCATAGGATTTATGTGTGCAGGAATCAATCCAATATGGGATACTTAGCCACGTGCTCTGAGTATCGTGGAAGTTGGAAGAATCTAACAAAAAGCAGGGATGTCCTGACCCAGGAAGGGCAAAGCAAGAGTACAATCCTGTGTGTCTTCTCAGTCATGCCTGGTGTTCCTTCCCATGTCCTACCATCAATGTCTAAACACTCCAACTTAAAGTCACTCTGAAAGAGAAGTAGGAAAGAAAATGACCTCAGAGTCCTGGGAGAGCATATGCACACACACATGTGCATACATGAACACACATGTGCACACAGGCATTCATACATTTGCACACACACGAATAGATGAATTGGTGTACACACACACTGTGCCACCTTTCCACATAGTTATTTTACACAGTAAAGCCACATGAAAACGTTATCAGGTTCTGCTCATTTGGAAAGGCTAGAGTCCAGCCTGGAAGGACAGGTAGCTAGATATGTTAGGGGAAGGTTCACAGGTGACCAAACACCACAAGGGACCCAGCATCAGGACACTGCTAACCAGGCTCTGACTGCACCAGGTTCCTCCATTGCTCAGGCTAGTGCATATGCACACACTGGAATTCATGTACACATATTGGTATGTGCACCTTGTGCGTGTGTGTGTGTGTGTGTGTGTGTGTGTGTTCATGTATGTGCACAATATCTAATGTCCATCCCAGTGCCGGAGGCAAGAGAAAACAAGAAACTAAAGGGAAGATTCTAGGGTGCAACCTGGCAGTAGTGACAACCACGGACATGTCCCCACCCTGCAGCCCCATGTGAGGAATAAGATGCTTCAAGCAGAAGAGGAAGACGTAAGACACTCTGTGCCTGGCACCACTGTTGTAAAACAGAAGCAACCTAAGAGCCCAGCTGCAGAGGAATGTCGTGGCGATCAGCTTCCTGTACGCCACAGAGCCATCTAGACTTACACAGGCAATGAAGCACAGATAAAAACATATGCTAAAAACCAAAATGCAAAAGGAACTCACACAACATGTTTGTAATTGAGTGAAAACTACACTTAGGCAGACCCATTAAAGCTGCAGATTCAGGGGCCAATTTCTTGGACTCTAGGCTTCTTTGTTCTGGATCCAGTGTGCCCTACTGAGACTTTATTCAGTTGTCTCTTTCCTGGACAGATTGGACTCCCGGAGGACATACACTGTGGCTTTCTCTTATTGTTCTCAGCCTCCGGTGTGACCCATCCATGGTAGGTACTTACTCATTGGATGAGCACTGGAGTGACTCAGTGATGAGATCAATGACTCGGTTGCTGAAAGTGGCTTAGTCACTTACCAGGGACCTCACCTGGCTGAAGCAGGCAAATCACCCCTCACCCTCCCCAGCACTCCATGCAGTCCCTTCAAGGTTGCGCTTCCGGTGCGCACACAGCTTCCTTTTTCCTCTGTACTCCTCCTTACCCTCGAGAGGAAGGTCTTGGGTCCTGTGAAAGCAAGCTCTGTAGCACCATCCTGACCTGAGTTGGCACAGCCCTCAAGGCTATAGCCCCTGGGGAACTATGGCTTCCCTCTGAGTCATTAGAAAGGGCTGGGGCCTATGCTCACCTAGGGTGCATTGCCCATGCCTGGTCCCTGTGGGGATACCTTAAGAATGAAGCCTTTACAGAAGCAGTGTTCTAAGAATGGCCATACACAGGTGCTGACTGTCATTGTCAAAGCCAAAGAATTAATGCAAAAGCAATTTATGAGAATGGGTTGCTAGGCAATTAAAATAAATGTGTAAGGGGAACTCTTCAGTTTGTCATTGATTATGCTAAAAATTACATATTATGGGAAAGAATGTACCATTCAGGTCTGTTTGATGTAAAGGACAGTGCTTGGGCCGCTTCTATCCCATGCCCTGTACCTTTGGGGCAGGAGAAGAGATAGACTCCACCTCTGGGGGCTGAGCCTGGTGGGCAGCCATGGGTGGCCTGGCTTGAAAGCCAGGTCTCTTGATACAAGGAGGCACAGTTGGGGTTAGTGCCACCAACCAGTTCCAAGGACACTAGCACCTTGGCAGCCTCCATTCAGAGCTCTTGTTGGTTACTAACCAGAGTCTTTTGCTTGCTGGAGCATAAATATTCCTTTTATTGATACGTCCCTGAAGGCTGTCCATTTGTTTAGTCTTCGATCATTTTTTTTAAAAGCGACAATAAATAAAACTGAAAATATGAGTCTATTACAGAATGTCCCCCTTGGTGGATCATTAAAGCAACACAAATTAACAGCCTTGATAAGCTCTTTTAAGTATACTGTGATTGTTAGAAATTTATTTAGTCTTTTACAACCTAGCGATGTTACCGTTGAGATTCCTGGGAAGCCAGTGTGCTCCTGTTCTGGGGTGTGGACATTGGTGGATCATACATAGAGGAATAGGAGAGCTCACTGGGGCTGTGTTGTTGCTGTTGTGCTAAGCTCAATATCCCAACCCCTGGGGGTTTCCCCTTAGAAAATGAGTCAAGAGAATCAAAGATGCTCTGTGCAGAGACCTTCATTACCTCACTGCCTGTCACAGCCACAATGGAAGAGTCAAATGCTCACAACTGAAGGATGACCTAAACATTCTGAGTGTCAGCTCTGTGGACTATTACACAGCCATTAACATGATGATAAAGAGTGGAAACTGTTGGCTATAGTGTCAGGGTAAAGGGCAGATATGAAGTAGCCTGTTTAATCGGATGCCTAACGTGGGAAACACAAGAAGAAAGAGGAGGAAAAAACTATATAACATTCAAAGGCAGGTCTGTGAATGGGAGGTCACTGGCAATTCTTTTTTATATTCCAACCCTTTAATGTTTTTGCATGGTATTTCCTACAGTGACAAAATCACATCCAATCACCTGGCCACAAACCCTTTCCCAGGCAGGAGGAGAAGTGAGGGTGAACCTTTGAAGGTCGGGTGTTTGCTCAGGATGGTGAGTCATTGTATCGAGAGTAGCAGTTATGGGCCAGTGACCCCGGAGCAGGAGTCAGGACAGTGGACCCCCACTTTATGCCAGTCAGCTCTCCCAGGGGACTACGGGGCCCGGGCCCAGATTTGCAGCCTACCTTGCTGCATGATGATACAAACACAGAAGCCTCTCTGTGCCCTGCTTGTCACATCCTCAGCTAAAAATGGCCCACACTCACTGCTGGCTCCCTGGCTCGCTGGCTCACACGCTTGCTCTCTCTGATAGGAGTCAAACCAAACATCTCCTAATGCTATGCTCAACTCCAACCCATGAGCCTCAGAAGGAGCTAAGCCTGCTGAGCCTCTGGCCTTGGGCTTCTGTCTCCACAAGTGAGAGAGTGGGTAAGCTGCCTAGACTGAGGTGTTTTGTGAGTCTGACTGACTAATACAGTTTCTTATGCAAAACCCTGAAGATGTCAGCACCAGCCCTGGTAGGAGCTCATTTAGGAAGCATGGGCAGATGCTAGACCCTCGTGATCGCTTCCTGAAGCCTGGCTTACCTGTGAAGCACAGAGGGGCTGCAATCCCCACGGTACCTGGAAAGAGGGACTGCAGTGTGGACAGCACTGCTGTGCAGCAAATGTACCCAGACAGACAGAGCACTATCTGTCCCTCCAGGGAGCGATCAGAGTCCTGCGAACCAAACCCCCAAGCTCCACTTCCCCAGGCACTTTCCAAACCTCTGACAGATCCTCCAACAGAAATTCTTAGTGCCTCAGTCACAAGTTTGAGGCCAGCCTGGTCTACAAAGAGTTCCAGGCCAGTGAAGGTTACATTGTGAGACCTTGCCTAGGAAAAAAGTAACACGGGGAAATTACGGAAAAGTATGTAACAAAAGACACAAACTAAAATGAGTGACTCCACATAGGGTACCATGGCAACAGAAGTGATCAGCAAGCTCAGAATGCACGTGATTGGTCAAGAGACAGACCAAGGCCTACCCCTTCTCAGAGACAACAGGGGACATGCAAACCTAGGGAAGAAATGCCCTTTGTTCACTTTTATTCAGTTATCAGTAAGAAGAATGCCAAGGAAGCTGACAGTCTACACTGTCGGGAGATAAACCTCCCTGCTCGTGTGTGTGTGTGTGTGTGTGTGTGTGTGTGTGTGTCTGTCTGTGTGTGTGTGTGTCTGTGTGTGTGTCTGTGTGTGTGTGTCTGTGTGTGTGAGTGTGAGTGTGTGTGTGTGTCTGTGAGTGTGAGTGTGAGTGTGTGTGTGTCTGTGTGTGTGTGAGTGTGAGAGAGTGTGTGTGTGTGTCTGTGTGTGTGTGCGTGCGTGCGTGCATGTGTCTGTGTGTGTGTGTCTGTGTGTGTGAGTGTGTGTGTCTGTGTGTGTGTGTCTGTGTGTGTGTGTGAGTGTGAGAGAGTGTGTGTGTGTCTGTGTGTGTGTGTCTGTGTGTGTGTGTCTGTGTGTGTGAGTGTGAGAGAGTGTGTGTGTGTGTCTGTGTGTGTGTGCGTGCGTGCGTGCATGTGTCTGTGTGTGTGTGTCTGTGTGTGTGAGTGTGTGTGTCTGTGTGTGTGTCTGTGTGTGTGTCTGTGTGTGTGTGAGTGTGAGAGAGTGTGTGTGTGTCTGTGTGTGTGTGTCTGTGTGTGTGTGTCTGTGTGTGTGAGTGTGTCTGTGGGTGTGTCTGTGTCTGTGTGTGTGTCTGTGTGTGTGTGCACGTGCGTGTGTGTGTGTGTCTGTGTGTGTGTCTGTGTGTGTGTCTGTGTGTGTGTCTGTGTGTGTGTCTGTGTGTGTGTGTGCGTGCGTGCGTGCGTGCGTGTGTGTGTGTCTGTGTGTGTGTATGTGTGTGTGTGTCTGTGTGTGTGTGTCTGTGTGTGTGTGTGTCTGTGTGTGTGTGCGTGCGTGCGTGCGTGTGTGTGTGTGTGTGTGTGTGTGTGTGTGTGTGTGTGTGTGTATGGACAAGCCACAGTGCTTGTGTGGAGGACAAAGATCACCCATCAGGATTCAGTTCTCCCCTTCCAATGTGTGGGTCCTGAGGACCAAACTCAGGTCATCAGGCCCAGAGGCAGGCACCCCACCTGCCGAGCCATTCTGTCGGTCGGTCGTCCGTCTTCTCTTTTGAGGCAGGGTCTCTCACTGAACTTGGAGCTCCGTCAGCTAGACTGGATAGCCATCATCACCTAAGGATCCGCCTGTCTCCACCCCTACTCCCAGCAGTGGGGCTGCCGACGTGGACCACCCGTCATGCCCAGCCTTTATGAGGGGGCTAGGGATTAAACTCAGGGTTTGTGCTTGCACAGTAAGCACTTGATCTGCTGAACCAGATCCCCAGGCCCTTTCTGTATTCTGTCTGGACAGCAGTCTGGTAGTGCTGGCTCATATCTATCGTATGTACCCTTGTCACCCAACAATTTCACTTCCTGGAAGCTGTGCTAAGTAAGGGCACACACCACAGCACTCTCTGGAATAGAAATAGAATGGAAAGCATCTTGATCATCAAAAGGGAAGCTAACAAAAATTATGATAGCCTGTGAAATTCTACACCATAGTTTTAAAATGATATTGATCTATTTGAATCGGCACATGGGGATCGTCAAAATATACTGGGGCCAGAGAAAGAGCAAGGAGTGGTTTACTCTAATCTCACAGGTGCACATGGAGGCACGTGGGGGAGGGGCATCTCTCCTCCACTCCGGGAGCATTGTGCAGATGCACCACTGTAACAAATTGTGTGGCTCTCTTGGCTCTTGTCACCAATGGAGGGAGGTGATGAGAGATGACTAAATGTTACACCATGCATCTTAGGATCATTTAAAAATTCCACAGGGCTATGTGTCTTATGTATATGTAATCCTCACAAATAGTCTTAGGGACAAATGAACCACACGAATACCCACTCTCACTGAAACCTGTGGTTGGGAACAGAAGAAACCAGGGGTCACATCAGAGGAGCCACCACATCAGTGCACACAGACCAACCTGGCAGGCAGCAATCAGAGAGGGACTGGATCATTTGGCGCATGCGTGGCACAATCCCCATGAATCGGAGGAGCAGAGCCGCCCATGGTGATGGGCCCTGCAAAGAAGGGGCACAACTGCAACCAGGTGTGGAGGGACCAGGGGTCAGGTGCCTGTCATCCAACCAGGCTGCAGGCCTCAGCCCACCCTAAGCCTCCAGCCTCCAGGGAGCAGCAGCTCATGGCCACAGACAGCAGTGACGGCCCAGAGTGTGGCTTGGGTTTGCGGAAAGGACATACCTGAGGGTATCCAGCCATCCCCATGCACTCACCTCCCAGGCCTGCTCTGAACCATGAGGTCAAAGAGGTGACAGAACCAGCAAGAGGGTCTAACAGACAGGTGAAGAGAGAAGACATTGGGTAAGGCAAAACATGACAGCTGCACCCCTGCTCAGTCACTGAGTCTGATGGCCTTGATGGAGACCTCCACAGGTCCCTCCTGTCATGTCAACCGTGGCCTTATGAAATTCCCCCTTCCTGGAACTTTTGTCACATGCTACCTTCCAACCTCCTTGTCTCCCACTGCCAGGCAGTAAGCAACTGTCCATACTCTTTCCACTCTGTGGGATAATATCTACGCCCATGGCACGCACCCCTTTCTGTGCTAGTGTCCCCATCAGCAGTGGAAGTACAGTCTTCCCTCTGAGCTCCAGAGTCATCTGCATACCCTCTGCCCCACTCCCAACCCCAGCAGAGCCCAGCATCTCTCCTCTGTTTCCTCAAGACCACTGTGGTTTAAGTAAGAATGGCCCCCATAGGCTCAGATATTTGAAATGGTTGGTTCTCAATTGGTAGAACTGTTTGGGAAGGATTAGGGGGCGTGGCCTTGTTGGAGGAGGTGTGTCACTGTGGTGAGCCCACCCCAGACTCTCTCCACCTATTACCTTCTATGGATTAGGATGTGAGCTCTCAGCTCCTGCTCTAGTGCCACGCCTTCCTGCCTATTGCTATGCTATCCACCATGATAGTCATGAACTCACCCTCTGAAACTGCAAGCTAGCCCCAAGTTAGATGCTCCCTGGGTCATGGTGTCTCTTCACATCGATGGAACAGTAACTAAGACACCACCTTTTCCTTACTGACAGTTCTGTCTGTCCCTAGGCACTGGTTGCATACCTAAGGGTCAATGCCTGTGCTTTCTCCTTCAGTGCCTAAATGTAACAAATGACAGAGTCCTTTAAAGTCATTTGCAAATCCACCTGGATCAGTGTACCCTCCTGCTCACTTCCATCCTTTGGGTTATCAGGGGGAAATCTACTGAAAATATCTTTTCTCCCTGTGGCTTCCCTGCCATGGCCCTTGATGCCAACAGTACCGAGTTTAACTTCCAACCTTTTTGTGTATGCAACCTGCAGGAGCTATGCCTTGTGGGTATCAGTGCTATGCACTGCCTCTGCTCACCTGGTGACATCTCTCAATCCCCAGGAGCTTCAGTGGTGGCAGGAAGGTTCTCAACTGACTCAGGAGGATCTGATGGAGAGTCTGTCCCCCAGCAAAATGACCAGTATTTTGAGGGCCAGGTAAGGTCAGCACTCACTTGATTTGTCCCAGGACTGCCAAAATCTGAGCGGTGAAGATCATATAAATTCATCCTCTGAATGCAAGAAATCCAAAATCCAAATGGCAGGAAAAGGAACAGGGCCTGACTGCAGGCAGTAAGAGGAGAAAGGAACAAGGTTCACAGGAGGGTGTGGGTGCTAGAGTTCAGGGCTGGGCACAGAAGATGAGGCCTGGTACCTGGAAATGCAGCCCAGGGAATGGACCAAGTCTAAAAGGGAAGTGTGTGGCTTAACATAAACACCACACAATTAAGGAAGCAGGCTCATCCGCAGGCTCATCAATATGTTTGTTAAGTAGCCAGGTTGTGTATGCAAAGGAGCTATATGAGATCCACTACATAAATGATTCATTCGTCATGTCTTTTTAGGTGAATTCCTGCCTCTTAGCAGCAGGTAGGGTTAGATAAAGGGAGGTAGAGACACAACTGAATGACCTTTACACGACCTCATCACCCCTGGAACAAAATTCAACACCCACTGCAAATAGGTTCTCCGGGCTGGGAGCCAGCAGAGGAGCTGTCTGGTTCCACAGAATCTATGTAGAGGTTCCACACAGGTCCCTAGACCTAAGGGAGCTTCTCCCACAGAGCTACCACCATCACCCAGGCTTGAACAACACAGTAGGAGAGGCTTTCATCAAAGGAGTAGGATAAGAGCCTTGGCAGGAGACAGTCTGCCCACTTGTTACCCAGTAGGGACACTATTACCACTGAGTGAAGAGAGAAGGGAATTATACACCTGGAGAAGGAGTGTGGCTTTGGCGTGCTGTTCCTCTTTTGGAATCATGAGCTTGTGTGAGGCCCTCTCATCATGCTGGAGAGGCAAGTGTGAACATTAGACCTTGGACACCTGTGACCAGGCCACTCCATCTCTTCCTCTGCATAATAAATGGCAATGGTTCTCCACTCCCAGGTAGTTTACAACCGAGTTGCTTTCAGAATGCCTGGCACCCAGCTGCTATTGCCTTGGGAACAGGCAGGACATAAGCAAGCTAGGAAGACACACATTGCTGGGAGGAGATGAAGTGAGAGGAGGCCAGGGAGCCCAGATGCAGGCTGAAGCCTTTCCTAGGGTTGTTTCTTTGAGCAGGGACTGCTTGGGCTCTGGCCACCAAAGCTCTGGTCCTCCTGGAGGGAGCACTCACTTTATCTTTTTTTCCCAGGCTCCACTGCTGGCTAGGCAACATTCCTAGACGACAGTCGACTCAAGGGCAGTCCCTGCTTTGGGGACATCTCTTCCAGCTTGGACCGGTCTATCCTAATCTTTGCATGACACTCACAAATTTGAGAATAAACTTAAATTTAACTGAACACATTTGAGTCCCTCTAACCCCTGAAGCACAAAAGGGCAACCCAAGGTCAACCACTTTCTCCAAAATCAAGCTGGTTCAGTTACTAAGCATTCATTTTGCCTGGAGGAATCCAGCAGGAAGACTCAGGTCATATTCCTCATACACTCTGTCTAACTGTGTGGCTTGTCCATTATATAAACAAAAAAAGTGTTTGCAAAACAGAAAATGTGAATTGGGTCTAGAACTACGTGTAACACTAAGTATCAGCTATAGGATTTAGTAACCCTCAAGTAGTTCAGTTACAGAGGAGATATGAGCCTGCTTCAATTATTAAGGAGGTTTTAAGTTGTTCAGAGTATGGGTAAAAATAGGTAGCCTGACTACATTACAGATACACATCATGCTAAAAATATACACACAGCCCTCAACTTGATCTAACTCTGGGAAACTTTTTGTATATGAAGGTAAAATTTCAGAACAAATGACAGCAAAGTTCAAGTATGCTGTTTTCTTTAAAAACAACAACAAAAGCCCACTGCTTAGTTAGCCTGCTAGTATATTTCTGGATGTATTTTATGAAACATGTCAGCAAGGACATCAGAGTACAGTCATGAGTCAGCCATTCTTCCAAGAATCATTCTTTAAAGGGGTTCATTCATACAGCAAAACACAAGCTAATGGGAAAAGCACTCAGAGGGAGAAAGAAAGAAAAACGTATATGGAGAACATATATTATCCTCCCCCTCACGGCCCTTTCTCTGTAAAACACCAGCGATGGGCAAATGGTACCCAGGAACCCAGCAGTCTGCGTTAAGCAAGCAACGCTACATTCTTGGCATGCATTCCCGCAGCACTGCAGCACTACTGCAGCTCACGCTGACCCCCAGACCTGTCCATCACCTCAATATCACCACCTTTCGTCTTTTCGGCACCACTGGATATCAGGTGACCCAAAGCACATGCCCTCCTGAGTCCTTTCCTATACGAGACAGCTTAGGCTAGACAGACAGAACCACACGCACAGCCCGGTCCATCAGATGAACCCATCAAGACCCAGAAGACTCATCCAGACCCACTGAGTTAGAGTAGGCAGCTCACATGGTTTGAGATTTAACACAGACATCCAGGGCCCCAGGGCAGGGTCCCTTTACCTCCACCCTCTCCCCATTCCTTTACCCCCTCAGACATATGAAAAGCCCTTTGTCAAGGCAATACCCCCCTCAGCCCACCCACCCACCTCAAGGAGTTACCAGGTCTGTCTGACCTTGCCAGGTGATGGAGATGGGGACCGACTGCTGGTAGGAGCGAAGGCAGAGGTGGCCCATCAAGTTTAAACACATCTCCCCCTTCAGCTGCTGGCTCAAGGCAGGAGGGGGGGCAGCTTTAAGGGCTGAGGAGGCCCAGGAGGCTGGGGAGTTTCCCAGAGTGACCTCAAACTGCTTACTCAGAGGCACAGGCAGGCTGGAGAGGGCTTTTCCTGTGATAGCCACCACTGGAGTTTAAAACCCCCTCTCCTTGCTGGGAACACACACGAACACACACACACACAGCCAGTGACCGCTCACTATCCACTCCAGAGCACATCTGACTGAGTAAAGCTTTCAACTCTCAGCTGCATGGACACGATCCTCACCCTCGAAGGGTGAAGTCCTGTATCTCCAGCGTCTAGGGAGAGGAGAGGCAGGAGGTGGTAGGGAAAGAGCTTCACTTCTCTCTTGCAGCCTCAGTGAAGGTTTGCCTTCCTCTACTAAAAGATGGCTGGCCTCTATCTAGGTTGAATTCTAATACCTGGGCTTCCCAGGGCCAGTCTCCAGCACAGAGAGGGAAGGTGTCTCCCTTGGGACATCAGCCTGGGCACATTGAACTGCTGGCTACACACACACACACACACACACACACACACACACACACACACACACACACACGGTGCGAAATGCCTCCTTCTGCCCGACTTCTGCCTAAATCCTTTGTCCTGTGTGTGAGGGCAAAGGGGTCTCGACCCAAGACTGGGGCCAGTGGAGGGGCAGAGCTTCGAGTTCAACCATCCAGACTGCTCTCAGCTACGGCTTGAGGAGGGCAAAGGTAGCTCAAGTGACGGGCCGCCCCGGGGGTCCTCCTGCCCAGCCCAGTCAGCCCGCCAACTCACCCCAGGGAGGGGCTCTCCGGAGTGGATGTGGATCCGGCCCCGGGGTCGCGGGGACTCAGCCAGCCGCCGTCTTCCCGCCGCGCTCTGAGCGCGTCCCGGTGCAGTGCCAGCTGCTGCCGCTCTGAGCCCGCGAGGAGGGCGGTGCTGGGCTCGAAGATGAGCTGCGCCGGGGGCCCGCCTCCCCGCCGCGCCCGCCGCTTCAGCACCGCGGACAGCGGCCAGCCCGGCGCACCAGCGGCCTCGCCCGGAGGCCGGCGCCCCACCCGCGCCCCAGGCCCCTGCTGCGGGCCTCCAGTACCCGCCTGGACAAAGGCGAGCTCTCGTGGAGGGACTGCGAGGGTGGCGAAAGCAGCCTCTTAAAGCGCACCGGCGTGGTCGGGAACCGGACCCGGCACTCAGGGCGTTATCTGGGCCCAATCAAGGCTGTGTCCAGCATGGGAGGGGCCCAGAGAAGGTCGGTGCTCAAGCCTTCGTTTCTCCGCTATCATATATTTTGGATCTGTCTTGTGAATTAGAGGTTGGGATAGGCGGTGTCGGGGTTCCATCCGGCCTGCAATTTCATTTCCTCCCACCCACCACACCCCATCCTTGGTGTCAATCAACCAACAGATGGGACTGCTAGAGCTTGGTGACATCACCCAGAGCCACTTCCACGTTGTTTTCGTCTGTTAAAATCCCTTCTGCTGTTCCTTGTTCCCGACCAGAAGTCCCCGGATGAGGTGGAGGTGTCCTTGTTCTGACTTGGCTCTTGACAAAGACCAGCAACATGACCCTCAGCTCGATTTTCTCCTCTGGGATGAGTGGGGTGGGAGTGTTGTGGCTCTCATCTAGAGAACTCTCCTCCTCCTGGCTTCTCTTAACCCTTCCAGAATCGAGGTGAGGAGACCTCCTTCCTTCCCTGAACTAAACTGGAAACTCCCTCCTAATTCTTTTTACAACACTACAACTTTTCCCCTCATTAGTTAAAATCCAGAAGCATTTTTATTTTTACCTCTGGCGACTTCCCTGGGGACATGGAACACAGCAATTTAAAAGCCTAGGTTCATAAATCCTGTCCAAGTGCATGGACTCTGCACAAGCATGCAGACAGTGGCTGCTAAGAAAAATGTGCTCTGAAACATTCAAGAAGCACAGCCCGATGGGGAAACAGGGCTCCAGGCAGAAGTTCCCTCCTTTTCATAATGAAGAAGAATAGCACGAATGCTTTAAAAAGATGGAGCCATTAACTCTTTGAAAATCACTTCCCCTCCCCTCTCCCCCTTTCTTTTTAAAAATAATGTACTGTCAAGACTTAGAGGAAGAAATTAAAATGTTCCCAGAAAACTAGGGTCCATGGGCTTCCTGCTGCAGTCAGCATAGACCTCTAGAGGACAAGGTACCAGGCGGACATGACATCCAAATCTTTCTGTGTGCATTTCCTTATTTGGAATGGGATGTTAGGAGGGTTTTGTGGCAGCCCTTGTCTAATTTATGGCAGGCTCAGCAATTCCTAGCATGTTTCATCCTCACATCAGAGACCAGCCAGGGTCCCAGAATGGCTCACTCTCACATTCATACACTCATGAATGCATATGTGTGTGTGTGTATGCATGAATACACACGTGTGTGTGTGTGTGTGTGTTCATGGACACACACAACCACTAGAACGAAGTTAAAAATTTCCAGTCATTATTATACTGAGCTCCAAAAGATTCCAATTTGAAACAAACAATCCAAGCCATATAGCAAGATTTTAAATTTGTCTGGTTAGTGCACTATTTTCTGGTTCTGGAATAGCTCAAAAACTAGAACACACATCACTGATTCCCACCCACAGAGGCTGGAAGACACTGTTATGTCAGGTCCTCTCCTGCCTTCAATCCCTTGCATGGGGGGTTGGGGAGGGGAGGCCCTTTGACCTCTCCATAGGCTCTCCCTCTTTCAATCCCTTGCATGGGGTGGAGGGCGGAGGGAGGGGAGGCCCTTTGACCTCTCCATAGGTTCTCATCCTGGTGGGAAGACAGGGTTTACTAGTGTGGTGACAACCAGTAGACATGCCCCACCAGATCAGCCTATACCACCATCTCTACCCCAGATGTTGTGCTAAAACCAAGGCAATCCACAGCCAGCTGTTCCAACCCAGCCCTACTGCTTCACTTCCTGCTATGCTCTGAGTCATAAACACATCTGCAATTCATTGTCTCCACCCCCTCTGGTTTTATGTTTACTTGACACAAGCTAGAGTCATCAGAGAGGAATAAGCCTCAGTTAAAGAAATGTCTTCATGAAATTCAGCTGTAAGGCATTTTTCTCAATTGGTAATAAATGGGGGAGAGCCCAGTCCATGGTAGATGGTGCCATCCCTAGGCTGCTGGTCCTGGGTTCTGTAAGAAAGCAGACTAAGTAAGCCACGGGGAGCAAACCAGTAAGCAGCACTCCTCCATGGCCTCTGCATCAGCTCCTGCCTCCAGGATCCTGCCCTGCTTGAGCTCCTGTCCTGACTTCCTTTGGTGATGAACAGCAATTCGGAAGCGTGAGCTGAATAAACCCTTTCCTCCCCAACTTGCTTTTTGGTCGAGGTGTTTTACTGGAGCAGTAGTAGAAACCCTGACTAGGACACCCTCACAGCCAACACTTTCCTTCAGTTCCCCGTCCCCCTCCTCTCTCTCTTTGAACCCCTGCTTCCCATCTAATTCCCCTGGCGTATTTGCAGGAGTCCAGATTGTCCGATATGGTGTAGGCCTGTCAGCACCCATCCAAGTGCATCATAGTACCACTGAGTTATGCTCAGTATTTCTAGAATGAGCAAACCTAGTGCTGGGCAGAGGGGGAATGGAAGGATTTGAAATGTTCTTTGGGACTCCATTTAATTCCTATGTCTGGTCACCACCCCCATCTCTCCACTCCCAGTTCACATCCTGTCAAGTCAACCTAGAGAAATACCTGGAGCAGGTCTGTCTTCTTGGTCAGCAGGGAAGAAAGAGGCGTTAGGGTTACAGATACCACAACACAGCACTCTCCAGGGTGCTGAAAGGTCCTGGGAAGGTATTTGAAAGTAGGACCCTTCTAGGAACCCGCAAGACAGGCAGAATGGCCTATTGCACCCTAGTTATGTATGCTTCAGAGCCACAGTTGTGGTCAGTGGCCAGAGCAGTACTGAGAGGGACAGCGGAGCCATATCGAC
The DNA here is from genome assembly GCF_017639785.1 of Mesocricetus auratus. NCBI lineage: Eukaryota > Metazoa > Chordata > Mammalia > Rodentia > Cricetidae > Mesocricetus > Mesocricetus auratus. The sequence goes on along the minus strand of NW_024429190.1, from coordinate 12,340,978 downwards.
CTTCCGTAGAAATGAAAGGGCCTTCACGGTGTTCTTCAAAGCTGTAACTGAGATGCTGCCAGCCAAAGCTTGAGAAGGGTCACAAGTGACATGAACACTTGGTCACACTGCTCTCTGTACCTCAGTTTCCACATGTGTAATAAGATTGACTTCTGCCATGGCTTTCTGCTTTTAAAACCTAATTAAAACCTAGAGCCTTGGGAACTATGGAGATAACCCAGTCAGCACACTGCCTGCTGTCCAAGCAGGACCTGAACTCAATCCTTAGCACCCAGAGCTGAGTCTGGGATTTGTGCTTATAATCCCAGCACCAAGAAGGCAGAAGCAGGCAGATTCCTGGGGCTGAGTGACCAGCCAGCCTAGTCTAGCCATGGGTCCCAGTGGGAGATTTTGCCTTAGAAAACAAGGTAGTTGGCACTCAAGGAACAACATCTGAGACTGACTTCTACACACACACACACACACACACACACACACACACACACACACACACACACACACACACACACAAGAGAGAGAGAGAGAGAGAGAGAATATGAGAAAAGCCTTGCCAATGTTAAAGAGATAGGTGTTGTGGGGGAGGAAGGCTATAAGATGGAACAGTCTGGAAATTGAGAGTAGCTATTAGGGAGGTTTCCAATACAGAAGAGCCCCAGAGCTAGTGTGGGGGCTGTGATATGCATTACAGGGACATACTAGTAGGGGACTAAGTGCTCCATTCATCTGAGGCTGGGCAGATAGGGAGGCAGTGGATTCGGCGGCTTGAATGAGAATGCCCCATAGAGTCGGGCGTTGGTGGCGCATGCCTTTAATCTAGCACTCGGGAGGCAGAGGCAGGCGGATCTCTGTGAGTTCGAGGCCAGCCTGGTCTACTGAGTGAGTTCCAGGATAGCCTCCAAAACAATATGGAGAAACCCTGTCTCGAAAAACCAAAAAAAAAAAAAAAAGCAAGAGAATGCCCCATAGACCCATGTATTCCAATGCTTAGTCACCAGGGAGTGGCAGAATGAGAGGATTAGGAGGTGTGGCTTTGGTAGAAGAAGTAGTGGATCACTGGGGTGGGCTTTGAGGATTCAAAAGCCCCAGCCAACCCAGTGTCTCCCGCTCTGCCTGGGGATCAGGATGTGGCTCTCAACTACCTCTCCAGCACCTTGCCTGCCGCACCTGCTACCATGCTTCCCACCATGATGGCAATGAACTAAACCTCTGAAGCCATAATCAAGCCCCAAATAATTGTTTTCTTGTGTAAGAGTTGCCTTGGTCATGGTGTCTCATGACAGCAATAGAACAGTGACTATGACAGAAGTTGGAACCAGGGAGCAGGGTATTGCTGTGACAGGCCTGACCATACTGCTTGTGGCAGAATGTGGACTTTGGATTAGAAAAACAGCTGAATGTTTTAAGCAGGGCTTAATGGGCCATCCTACTAAAAGAATGGAAGATAGCACTGAGGGCAGTATGAACTGTGGCTTAGAGATCTTCCTTGTGATATTTTCACTACTTTTTGGGTGCTGTTTCTTGTGATAGTTCACTGCTTTCTGCCTGAGGCTAAATTGAAGGGTTTTTGGGTTAATGGCATTGGCAGAGGATATTTCAAACCAGCCTAGTGTTGACAATGTCATGCAGTTATTAGTGGTCACCACTTTGCAGATGTATAATGACAAGGAGCAGGCTTAGCAAGGAAAAATACAAAACGTACAATTTGAGGAGAAGAGGAGCAGCAGGAAGTATAAAGGAGCTAAATCCTATGCTTAAGGAGATAAGTTTTTTAAAAGGCTTGATGCTAAATTGAATGAAAGGAGTGGTACCTCAGAGAAAGACACCACTCAGCTAAGTTTCCAGCTTGTGACAAAGAATGAAAGAAAAGCTTAAGCCATGAAGAAACCATCTAAAACAGAAAGCTGATGGAAATTTATTTGAGCCAGGTGTTGGTGGCTCATACCTTTAATTCCAGCACCTGGGAGGTAGAAGCATGCAGATTTATGTGGGTTGAAGGCCAGCCTGGTTTACAGAGTGAGTTCCAGGACAGGCTCCAAAGTAATACAGAGAAACCCTGTCTCAGGGGGAAAAAAGAAAAGAAAAAAGAAAGGAAGGAAGGAAGAAAGAAAGAGAGAGAGAGAGAAAGAGAGGAAGAAAGAAAGGTACTTGAATGAGGGGGCCAAGTTCTAGTCCCAGCAAGCAGATGAACTTGGCAGCTTTGGTCATATGGTTGTAGATCTGAAGAGCTGTTTGACATCAGACATGGAGATGTAGAATTTGGAGTTTATCCTACTGTTTTTCAGTCTTCCTTTGGTCCAGTATTTCCTCACTATGCTCCTTTCTCTCCCTTTTGGGATGCTATGTGTCTGCTTTTTATTTTGCTTTCACAGGGGGTTATAGTTAAGAGCTTAAGTCTCAGAAGAAACTTTGAACTTTTAAACAGTGTTGAGATTATTACAGACTATAGGGACTTGTGAAATTAGACTGAATGCTTTTCTGCGTGATGGTTGCAAGCCTATGGGGCCTGGGGAGTGGAATGTGGGGGTTTAAATAAGAATGGCCTCCATGGGCTGATGTATTTGAATGTTTAGTCAACAGGGAGTGGCACTACTTGAGAAAGATTAGGAGTTATGGCATTGCTGGAAGAAGTATGTCACTGGGGGTGTGCTTGGATGTTTCAAAAACCCATGCCAGGCCCAGTATCTCTTCCTGCTGCCTGCAGATCTGGATGTAGAACTCTCAGGCGTTTCTGCCTTGCCTGGTGCCGTGCTCCCTGCCATGGTGGTCATGGACTAAACCTCTCAAACTGTAAGCCAGCCCCAATGAAATCCTTTCCTTTATAGGAGTTGCTGTGGTCATGGTGTGTCTTCACAGCAATAGAACACCAATAGAACACTGACTAATGTGGTCAAAGATGTTTGCTAATAAACCTGACCAACTGAGTTGAATTCCCCCAGAACCCACATAACAGAAGGAGAGAACAAACTCCCACACTTGTTTTCTGCACCTCCACAAATGCACACAAAAATGAACATGTCTGGCATGCGCACATGTGTGTGTGTGTGTGTGTGTGTGTGTGTGTTATACACACCAAAATAAATGAATTTTTAAGTGAATACACAACTTGAACAGACCATGTGGCAAACATCCAAGGAAGGTTGGTAAACATGTGGAAAGAGGCTCAACTTAACTGGTGACAGGAATACAAATCAGAAGCACAGTGGACTCCACAGACACCATTACCATGCCTGCTATACCAGACAAGGACCAGTGCTGGTGGGAACCTGGAGAATCTGGAACTCCTGTGTTGGTGGGAACGGAAAATGGTGTAGCAGTTAGTTACTCTGTGACCTCACAATTCCATGCCTGGGTGATTGTGGCGTCTGCTTCTCGGCCTGTGTCTGAGAACGTGCGGAGGGTGTCGGGGATTGACAACACAGAGACTTGTTCAACGATGTAAAGAAAACTTTAAGCAGGCCCCAAAAAGGTTCAAGAAAACTTCCTAAGAAAAGCTCCCAACAGAGAAGCCTCTGCTCTCTCCTCTACCCTGGCTGGTTCTGCTCTGACACCAAAAACTGATCTGGGCGTGTCAGAAGAGGCGGCTAGTCTTTGGACAAGGTCGAGGTCAGGGTGGTTTCCGTGGGCAGGCCTTTTCCAGGAACTTATTGCCCCGGGCATTGTATTGTTTTTAGTAAACATGTTTTTAGTAAATATTGTCTTACAGCTGCCTACTCCCAGGCAGAAGGGGAAGTGGGTCTGCTCAAGGTCTGGTGTTCCCACAGGTGATTGCATAAATATAGCCAAGGGAACTGAAGGCAGGGGCTAGGAAAGTGCCGTAAACCAGCGTTCATGATGGTGCGGTCCACAAAACTGACAAGCCGATGGAAGCGGTGTCTGTTGCCAAGTGAATGGATGAAAAAAACTGTGACATAGCCTACGATGGAGTACTATTCAGCCTTTAAAAGGAAGGAAGTTCTGTCACATGTTATAACGTGGATGAACCCGAGGACATAGCCATAGGATTGACTCATATGAAGTTCCTAGAGAAGCAAAATCCACAAAGGTAGACAGCAGAGCTGTGTGGCTGGAAAAAAGGGGCTACTGGAAAACAGGGGACGGGATGTCATTATTTAATGGGCAGGGAGTTGCAGTCTTTCAAGGCAGAACAAGTTCTGGCAGTAGGCAGACATGAGGGCTGCCCAGGATACCAATGTACTGAGTGCCACGAAACTTGTCCATTTAAAGATCACCAAGATGATTGGCAGCTGATGGCTGCTGAGGGAGGAGGAGTCATTTTTCTTTGTATGTGGCCACTGATAGGTTGCTGACGCTCATTCAGGCAGCACTAATTGAACTCAGGAGGGTGAGGGGGCAGCAGAGGGAGGATACAACCAAGACACACCATATTACTGTGGGAAACTCTTAAGGAATATACAAAAACATTTAAAATGGTAACTTTTATGTTTATGTATTTTACTTTGAAACCTTTAAATCTTTTGCACGTGTATGTATGTGTGGTGTTCATGCCTGTGTATGTGCATTTGTGTGTGGGCACAAGCATATGGAGGCATCATGTTCAATGTGCAGCTACATGAAACAATTAGCAAAACAATAGTAGTAGGCTCCCTCTATGGCCCAAGCCGACCCCAGTCAGAGGCTCTTACCAGGTTTATTGCTCCCTTGGAGCAGGCCTCAAATCCAATAGAAAAGCAGGTGGTCACCCATGATAATCATGCCACTATTGCCCCTGTGGGAACATCTTGTAGCAGGCAAGGTCCACAGCTCAGTAAGGATGTGGATGGCTTCACTCCACCAGCAGTTTTTTTCAACTTAGTCTCTTCTCTTCTCTCTCTGTCTGTCTCTGTCTCTGTCTCTCTCTCTGTCTCTGTCTCTGTCTGTCTCTGTCTCTGCCTCTGTCTCTCTGTCTCTGTCTCTGCCTCTGTCTCTCTGTCTCTGTCTCTGTCTCTCTCTCAATGTAATTGACTGTACCTCTCTAAGGCTGCCTTTTGAATCTAGCTCACAGTGCTACTGAAAAGCTGCCTGAAAGCTTCAGGCACACATTTATGAGAGCAAGCAAACACATGCAAATGCATGCACACAGAGATGCATTCATATATACACACATGCACACAGATGCATTCATATATACACACATGCACACAGAGATGCATTCATATATACACACATGCACACAGAGATGCATTCATATATACACACATGCACACACAGATGCATAAATATATACATATACACATGCATGCACACATACACACATGCATGCATATGAACACATGTACACACATGAACACAGATGCATAAATATATACATATACACATGCATGCACACATACACACATACGTGTATATAGATAGCACACAGAGAGACTCATGTATATATACAGACATGCAGCTACACACACATGAAAATGCACACATAGTTCAAATTCACCCCCAAAGTGAGGTCTACTGGAATTCTTGAGACCAATGTGGAGTCACTGGCTTTGTCTTCTTGCCTGTCTCCCTCAAAGCTATCTTAGGGAATGCACATGTGAATTGACGTGCATCCAAATCTCTGTACGACATGCACGCTATAGTTTCAACCTGTCAAACTTCTCCTAGCTCTTCTCTGGCTCTCAAATGCAAGTCAGCAGTGATGCCATGCTTCATGTAGGGCTGCCTAGCCAAAGCCCTCTCACACCTGGGCATTCCTGTCAATGGCAGAACTCAAGAAGGCAAAGAATAAGCATGTGTGCTTTCTACCGCCTACAGCCCAAGGTGTGCATATCCAATTGTCACCTGCCACCCAGTCTTTTTCTGCAGCTCATCACTTTGTTGCATAGACAGAGTCCTCCCCCACCCCAGATACTGGCCACGAGAAAGTGGCACACAACAGCGCCTGTTTCCAATGAGACACACCCCCTAGCCTCAATAGCACAGCACAGAACAGAGATGCTATCTAAACGAGAATCATTTGTTCTGGCGGAGGAGCCAAGACTGTGCAGCTATTTGTAGAGAGCATCCATCCTGCTCAAGGCTCCTGGGGTAAGCCTCCGGCACTGCTGTCAGTAATGACTGTAAAGTCCCTCTCTACTAAGCCACTTCCTTCCCTAGGGCCTTATGGTGGAGTCAGTAGGACCAACAGAGGCTTGCTTGATGCTGACCCGCCCAGCTGTTCTGGGCTGGTCCAGGGCTCTTTGGGTCTTTGGTTTCCAAGAGCTCTGCACGTTGTCCATCCATCCCCTCACCCCACCCCCAAGGTCTGGGCCAAGTGGGCAGGGCTGATGCTGAGGAGAGCTCACTCACTTGTGTTAGCAACTAGCACCCGGAAAGGGCAGAAGAGATGTGGGAGGGAAGGAGGGGAGGAGGGGAGGAAGCCTCACCTCAGTGGCTCTCTCTTCCTCCTGTCAGAGCGGAGTTTTCTCCTAAGCCCCTCTCTGCACCCCCAGGATCCATTGCCAAGATGGCCCAGTAATTTCCCCCAGAAGCCCCCTCTGCTTCAAGTGAGCCAGTGCAAAGACCAGCTGTTCTTACTGCCCAACACAGGAAGCAAACATTCCCTGCTCATCCTTCCATCGAGGAGCTCTGAGACAACCAACAGGTTAGTTGGGGCACACGGCACGTGGGCTAATGCCCAGCAATTTTGTGCCCATTTGTTGTGACTCATGTAGATTAGTTCCAAGGCTATTACAAAATAAATTATCTGCCTTCAGCGAAGCCCGGAAACCAACACAACTTATTAATTAACACAGTTGCTGGCTCTCGAGACTCATCACGCCAAAGCTCCTGTGATAATCTGATTTCCTGTGTAATTGCCGTGGCTCTGCAAGTCTGAGCCACAACAAGTCTGAATTTCGTGAAAGGCCTTGGTTGGTTTGCCAGCTACCCCATTAACTCAAGGCCCTAATGAAAGGAGTTATGCAAGCCAGTCGCCGCCAGCGCCCCCTGGTGGTTGGGCTGTATTTCCCGATGGGCTCTCAAAGGAAAAGCTTCCATGGGAAGGGGAACTTTGCATCCAACACTTCAGCAGTGATGCTAAGGGACTGACACGGTACTGGGGAAATGCGTCATAGGAGGCAGGTGCCAGGTTCAGTGTGGTGGAGTTACTCAGGGAGACTGAATTAGAGGAACTGCTCCTGTCCAGGATTCTGAGGACAGCCTGTATATACATAAATAATAACTTTTTTGCTTTTCTTTGATGTGTGTGGCGTTCTGCCTGCCTGTATTTTTGTGTGCTGCAAGCATGCAGTGACTGTGGAGGCCAGAAGAGGGTGTCAGATCCCCTCGAACTAAAGTTGCAGCCAGTTGCAAGCTGCTGTGCGGGTGTGGGGCGAGAACCCTGGTCCTCTGGAAGAGCAGCCAATGCTCTTAACCATGGGGCCCTCTCTCCAGCCCTAATAATACAATTTTTGAAATAGATGTCATCACTCTCTACCTCCACTTTCTCCTACCCCTACCTCTCCTGTGCAGCAGCAGCAGATGCTTCACAGCTAATCAAACTGTTCCGCCAATACCATTGTCACTGTCGCTTGTTATGGACACTGTAGTAGGACAGGCATGGTGCTGACACTTTATACACATTTTTATAACAACCCAACTCTTCAAATAAAGGCCATGGGGCTGAAAGTGACACCGCTAAGAGCTTCAGGAATTCACTTTGGCTGTGGTACCACAGAACTACAAGGAACAAACGAAACATGGAGCTGTGTCTACTCCCTGAAGCTGCCCCTCTCCAGTGTCATGAACTGCAGACAACTCCATCCAACATCAGGACCCACAGGCCCCTGGGCCACCATCACCCTGCTTAGCTCTGATCAACCCTCTGTCTGCAGCCAGAGGATACTAAGCCAAGACAGAAGCTCTCCCGGGGCTTTGCTCCCGATGATTCAGGGGCTGCTGACTCCTCTAGCCCCATCTTGAGACATCACCCTCCCAACCCACCTGCTCCACCTCTCTCGTTAGTCTCTGACTCTCCAAATGGCCACACTGGCTCCTCCCCAGGCCCGGCGTTCACACTGTTCCCAACCCACCATTTCCAGGATTCTTTCTTCTTGCCCTTGGGCCAAACATCACTGCCTCCAAGCAGGCTCCCCTGACCTCAGCTGCTGCTGAAGTGCCCATGCTGGTGCACCCTTCACCAGCACAGAGCACCAGGCACACTCTTTCCTTTGACTCTTGGCTCCCATCATTATCTGGCACAGAGAGATGTTCAGTAAATACTGATGGCATATATTAGCTGATTCCTGGGGTGTAACTCGGTGGCACGATGCTTGCCTATTGTGTTTTGGATGGGAATGTCCCCAAAGGCTAAGGTTGGTCCTCAGTTGGTGGCTCTGTTTGGGGACCTTTAAGAGGAGCTGTCTTGCTTCAAGAAGTATGTCACTAGGGGTGGACTTTGAGGCTGTAGTCTCACCCAACCTTCAATTTGCTCTCTTTGCATTGTGCTTGAAGTTGAGAATACGCTCTCCCAGCTTCCCATTCCTGTCATTTGCTGCCACGTCTTCCTGCCACGATAGACTCTCATCCCTCTGGAACCATAAGCCAGAATCAACTCCCTCTTCCACAAGTTGCTGTTGGGCATGGTGCTGTATCACAGCAACAGAAAACAACAAACACGCTCAGCAGGGGCAAGGCCCTGAGTTCAATCCCCAGCAACCACCCCCAAATGTAAGCCGTATTATATACACATGAACTGACTTCAAATATATGAAACTCTATAAAATTTAGCAGGAAAGCAAGTTTTCCAGATCAGGAACATTAAGTGCTGAGGTGAGCGAGTCGCGGGCCCTCAAAGCCCAGCCTGCAGAGGGAGTGTGAATCTATAACAGAAGTGCAAAGCCAAACAGAACCCCAAAGCACTGCTCAGTCAAACTTGGGTGAATTCTGGATAGAACTAGAAAGATCATCCTAAGTGAGGTAACCAAGACCCAGAAAGACAAACATAGTGTGTACTCACTTATAGGTGGATATTAGCTGTAAAGTAAAGGATAACCACGCTACAATCCACAGACCCAAAGAAGCTAACTAAGGAGGGCTGAAGGGGGACTCATGAATCTCACTGTGCAGGGGAAACAGAATAGATATCACAGGAGGATGGGGAGAGGGTCTGATTGGGGGTGGGGTGGGCATGGGAACAGGAGGGGTCAGGTGGGGGGAGGACAGAGGGAGAGAGTTCTGGGAAAGACAACTGGAACTCAGGGCATCGCTGGGATGAGCTAGAAACCCAGTGCAATGGAAACTCCCAGGAATCTACGAGGGTGACCCTAGGTAAGACTCCTAGCAATGGGAGATCTGGAGCCTGAACTAGACATCTCCTGTAACCAGACAAGACTTCCAGTGGAGGGACTGGGGCCCCGACCCCGTCACATAACCTCTGCTCTGACCTACAATTTGCCCTGCCTAAAGGATATGCTGGGACAAAAGTGTTGCAGAAATTATGGGAGTGGCCAACCAATGATGGGTCCAGCTTGAGTTCCATACCACGAGAAGGAGCTCATCCCAGACACTGCCTGCAGGGCCATGACCCAGAGGCTGGGCAGCCCAGAGGCCTAGAGATCTAGGATAGAAACAAACATAACTGGCCAAAAAGAAAAAAAAATCAATGAAATGATTCCTAATGATTCTGCTATGCTCATATACTATTGACTAGCTCAACTGTCATCAGACACTTCACCCAGCAACTGATAGAGAAAGAGGCAGAGAACCACAGCCAAACATTAGGTGGACCTTGGAAAATCCTGTGGAACAGGGAGATAAAGGATTATGGGAGTCAGAGGGGCCAAGGACACCACTGGAAAACCCCACAGAATCGGCTGACCTGCGCTCTAGGGGGCTCACAGAGACTGAACTGCCAACCACAGAGCTTGCATGGAACTGGCCTGAGCCCTCTGTACTTGTGTTGCAGTTGGGTGGCTGGGTCTTCTTGTGAGACTCCTAACAGTGGGAGCAGGAACTGTCTCTGACTCTGTTGCCTGCTCTTGGGACCCTTTCCTCCTGCTGGGTTGCCTCATCCAGCCTTAACAGAAGAGGAGGTGCCTAGTCTTGCTGCAACTTGATATGTCATGGCTGGCTGATATCCATGAGAGGCCTGCACTTTTCTGGAGAAAGGAGGAGTGGTGGATGGTGAAGGAGGTTGGGGGCAGAACTAGGAGGAATGAAGGGAGTGAGGGGAAACTGATCAGGTTGGAAAAAAGAAATTAATTTAAAAAATTTTAAGAAGTGAGTAAATGGCAATGCACATAAAATTGAAGAACAGTGTGCAAGGAGGTACCCCACCAGCCATTAAAATACAGCACGCTCATGTGATCCAACTGTAGGGTACAGGCCCAGGAATCCATGCAGAGATCAGTCGAAGAGAGAGTTAGAAACAGAACAGAGGCTGTTGGGAAAATCATTTATACTTTTATAGGTCATAAAAATCAGATGGTGTCCTCATAATTGCTAAAAATATCAACTTCTGAAGAATATAATTAAGAACACATTTGCACAACGGTCCCTTCTTTCCCAAGAGACTTGGATGTTACCTTTTTCACTGGGCGAACTGTGGTTCACACACCGAAATCCAGCTTCAGAAATGCCAGCTGGCTCTAGGTATGAAAGCCTAGGATTTTCACCTACAGCCTCTTACTGTATATTTTATATATTTTTAGTTGTGGGGACTGGACTTAGGGCCTCACGCTAGGCAAGCACTCCACCACACAAGCTTGGTGAGTTCCCAGACTGGCCTTGAACTTGCCATGTTTCTGCCTTGGCCTCCCAGGTAGCTGGCATTACAGGCTCACACCCAGAGCCCCAGCACCCACAGCATTTTGATAACAACACACGTGCAAATTTCTGTGGAGCTGTGTGGATTCTGGGACCGCATCTATACTTGCAACATTTGTCAGGAAATTCTACAAACACTGAGGGCAGTTAAGCATGGTCACAAGTGACTCCAGTGTGGCAACTCAGGCCCAGGCTCTGGCCTACCCCTGCCTGGCTGCTTTACCCACCTAGGCACTGCCCTGGGGTGCTTGTGGGACTGATCAGCACTATGCTGTCCAGGTAAATGGACATTTCACATTTAAAAGTGCTGTGGGTTTTCTATTTCTAGCAAATCTTCACAGATTGTATTTCTTTTTCTTCCTTTTTTATGATTTAGTTTATTTTTAAAATTAGAAATGTAATAGGTCTTATTATGACATTTTCATATATATACGGCAATGTCAGTATGTGCTGTTAGTACTCCTCCTCCCCATGGCCATCCTTTGTCCCCTCTGCCCTCTCCTGGTTCCTCCCTCCTAACAGAACCCTGTTGTGTAATGGTTTCCTCACAGTTTAAGACATCCTGTCTATGAGGGTAGCTTGTTAAGATACAGGATGTACAAGGGGGGGAACAGGGTATTTTAAGACAGGATGTTCACAGGGGGGTAAAACAACAGGATGCTCTAAGTGGGTGAAAAGATCCACTCTACACTGAAGCCCCTTAAGCTCAGGTAGTAAACAACTCAGTGGCTTCAGGAAGTCCCTGAAACTGACTAGATTCAGTAGCCCCTCTCCCAAGCATATATAAGCAGTAAGGCCTGCTGAGAGTTACTCTCAGACCAGCAAGCTGCCAGGAAAAGGAAGACCAGTCAAACAGCCTCAAAGAAGCAGGTATCAATCAGCTGCCTGAGAGAGGCTCAGATCAGCTGAGCTACCTGCAAAGGACACTTCCCAAACTTTTGAGCCTCCTGAATGCTGAGCAGTGAGCTCCAAGTCTCCAGCTTTAGTGAACTGTCACACATGCTGGAGTGGGCTTTGGTGATGCAGCTGTCTTGAATTATTTCAGCTCTTGTAAGAAACTTCTCACCCATAGTCCTATAAGTAACCCCAATAAAACTCATTGGCTCACCGTGATGGACTTCTGTGGTCTCTATACTTTGGTCTGTCATTGGTTCTCTGTCGGGAGTGATTAGATGTTTGTTCACATGTCTCCAGGTGTAGGTCATATGATGCACTCCATTGTGTTTTCTTATCATGTGGAGTCCACTATGTTCCTGTTTTCCCCTCCCCACTCACTCTTACAAGATTGTCCTCCCTTCTCATGGTCCTCTCTCTCTCTCTCTCTCTCTCTCTCTCTCTCTCTCTCTCTCTCTCTCTCTCACACACACACACACACACACACACAGAGAGAGAGAGAGAGAGAGAAGTTCATGATGCGCACATAGTTCACACACGGGGGGGGAATGAGCATTCGTGTTGCACACATAGTTCATATATACAGAGTTTATATGAACACACAGTTCATACACAGAGTTCATGATGCATGCATACATAGCTAAAGACACATACATATATTCAAATCTGGATCCACACATAGACTTTTAATCAAGTTTATTTTGTATAACATGACTTCCAGCTCAATCATAGCGGAATAAAAACCCTCCATTATGTATATGCATCACATTTTCTTTACCCACCTGTGTGTTGACAGACATCTAAGATGGTTCCACTGTTGTGAATAGGGCAGTGAGGAACATGGGTATGATACGCAAGTGTCTCTGTGGGAGGACCTGCCGTCTTTTGGGTTTATACCCGGGAGTGGTGCCGCTGGGTCCTGTGGCACTCTGTAGTTTCCTGTGGAACCGCCACTCTGATTTCCACGGTGGCTGTGCCAGCTCTCCCTCCCACCAGCAGTGTGTTGGCTTCCTCTTTCCCCACGGCCTCACTGGTGTGCTGTCCTGCTTCCTTGCTGACGGTCACTCTGATTAGGATGATACCAAGTCTCAACCCAGTTTTAATTTGCATTTCCCTGATGGCTAGGATGCGAGTACTTTTTCAAGAATTTACTGGCCATATACTTTCTTCTTTTAAAATTTCTAAATATTTAGTTTTGTATGATGGTGTGTGTTTTATTTTATGATGAGGGCATGCAGAGACAGAGAGCAGAAGATAACTTTGGGGAATTGGTTCTTCCTTCTATCTGTAGATGAGGTCTGAGGATCCCATTCAGGTTGTGAGGCCCGTGTGGTCACTGAGCCCTCCTGCTGGCCCCTCACTGTCCCCTTCTGAGGACAGTCTAGCTCACTAGGCCATCCAGTGATGGGATGGTTTGTTTCGGGCCCTCACTCTTTCAGTTCTTTTTTCTTTCTATATCTTAACCACTGTCACATGTGTGTGGGTAAGGTTCCCCATGCCATGGATATGTCTTTGCTCTGGTGAGCATTTCTCAGAGTCCTGGAATCCCATCTGTCAATTATTGGGATCTTCTTTCTTTCTTTCTTTTCTTCTTCTTCTTCTTCTTCTTCTTCTTCTTCTTCTTCTTCTTCTTCTTCTTCTTCTTCTTCTTCTTCTTCTTCTTCTTCTTCTTCCTCTTCCCTCCTCCTCCTCCTCCTCCTCCTCCTCCATGAATACTCTTCAGAAAGTCCTTACCTTATGTATACATCTTCAAGTGTTTTTCTTTCTTTAAGCAGTTTCAAAGTCTCAGCTACTCCAATGAGTTTGGGGTGAGAGAATTTGCATTTGGGGTGAGGGGCAGGAATCTAGTTTCATTCATCCACAGGTGCATACCGTCTTCCTGGTGTGCTTTGTTTATTCAGTGTATTGGTGGGCAGTGTAGCTAGTAAGTTTGTTTCTGAATCCTCTATTCATTTCTATTGGTCTCCAAGTCTGTTTCTGTTCCAATACCGTGTGGCCTTTGTTACCGTGGCTCTACAGTATAATTTAAGGTCAGACGTTATATCTCCCTCGCTGTTTAGAGTTGTTTTAAAATTAAAGAACATGGGGAGATATATCCTATCAGCTGCGAAGGTATATTATAGCAGCTTTGGCTACTTGGGGACTTTTTATCTTTCTGTGAGTTTTAAGATTTTTTTTCTAGTTCTGTGGAAAATGTCATTGGAATTTTGACGATAAGTAAATTGAATCTGTGATTGCCTTTGATAATATGGCCATTTGTGCAATACGAATTCAGCCAACTCATCAACATGGAACATCCTTCCATGTTCTAGTGTCTTCTTTTTTATCAGTGTTTTAAAGTTTTCATGTAGTGGTCTTTTACCCCACCCCAACATCATGGTTAAGTCTATTTCTTGGAACTTTTAAAGAGCCGTCATGAATGGGCTCTTTTTCTTGATTTCTTTCTCAGCAAAATTCACTTTTTTAAAAAAAAAAGTTATTTATATCCGGGCAGTAGTGGCACATGCCTTTAATCCCAGCAGAGTTCAAGACCAGCCTGGTCTACAAGAGCGAGTTCAGGACAGCCTCCAAAGCCACAGAGAAACCCTGTCTCGGAAAAACAACAACAAAAAAAGTTATCTATTTGACTTTTATGTATGAGTCTTGTCTGCATTTGTGTCTGTGCTCCACATGCATGCAGTGCTCACAGAAGCCACAAGAGGGTGTGGGTCCTCTGGAAGTGAAGTTACAGATGGCTGTGAACTGCCATGGGGGTGCTGGGAATTGAACCCAGGCCCTGGGGAAGAGCAGCCAATGCTCTTAATGGCTGAGTTATTGATCCTGTCCAGCAAATTAATTCTTGTTATATGGAAAATTTCCTGAGTTGTTTACATTGCCTTTGCATATGGCTAGTTTGCAGAAAGTGTTTATTAGGCCTGAGACTTTCCTAATGGGATTTTTTGAGGGTCTTTAAACATAGGATTATGTCATCTGCAAAAAGGGATAATTTGGCCTCTTTTCACATTTGCATCCATTTTCTTTCTCTTGTCTTATTGCTCTAGCTAAGACTCAGAGTGCTATGTCTTAATGTTGAATAAGAGTAGAGAGTACATTCTTGTCTCATTCCTAAGGTTAGAGAAAACACTTGGTTTTTCTCTATTAGTGGGAGTGGCTACCCATGTGTCATATGTAATCTTTATTATGCCAAGTTGTGTTTCTCCTATCCCTAGTTTCTTCAGGGATTTTTTTTTATTATTTTAGCTGTTAGACTTTTTTCTGCATCTACTGAGATGATCGTGTGGTTTCTGCTCTTAGGTTTTTGCTTTGTTTTGTGCATTTGTGTTTTTGTTTTGGAGACAGGTCTTTGTAAATAGCCCAGGCTGGCACTGAACTTGTTCCTGCCATAGCCACTGTTGGAATTACAGTTGTGCACCTCTTAGTTGGCTCGTAAATTGCCTTCATATACAGACATTCCTAACGGCAAGATTTTACATGACCAGTCGGAATTTGGAGCAAATGACTTTTCAGCACAGCAGCCATTCACCTTTAGACAAAGACTCTCTGAATGTGGCCAGAAAATTAGGGCAAGAGTCCCAGCCTCAGGAGTCCTAGCAGGCTAGATTCATAGCAGTCTAGACTCAACCACCTGTCCCACCATGCTAGCTAAAGAGGAGATCAAGAGCAGAGAAAGGAGACCGAGTCAACGTGGCCACGCTGGGAAGCACCAGTGAAGTGGTTCACTGACCACGAGTCTACTCTGGGCAGACACAACCTCTATGTTAGATGCAAGAAGAATCAGGACGGGGCAGGAGCTACGCCTCCAAGAGCCCTGTGCTCTCTGGCTGATCACTACTCAGTCCCAGTAGTGCAAAAAGTCCCAAAGATGTCCTCGCTGGTTGAGGGGACATTCCAGTTTTCATGTTATCCTTTTGGGGTGGTTTCACAATGTGACCTGAAAGGCTCTGCTGTCCCCAAGTCTAAGGTGACTGCAAGGTTTAGAACAATGACTGACGACATCCCAGTACCTTTAGGGGAGGGGCAGTCTGGAGCAGGGCATTCTAAAATCTGAGAGTCGGATTATAAAACTGTGCCTTCGAGGCTGAATGGATGAGATGGGTGGGCACCAACAGTTTTTAGACAGGGGCTCCCTTGAGTGACCACTGTGCCTGGGGTGGGGGCTAAGCCAGTGATCAACCCAAAATAAAGGAGACAGAAGTAAAGGCAGCGATGCCAGGCTTCTGTCCTGGCTTTAATTACCGTCTAGGCCCAAATGGGGAGTCAGTGCTTTTCAGCTAAAGTGCTTCTAAGAACATGTTGTGTGACCAAGGCTCTCTGCCTCTAAGATGGACTATTTTATGGTCCAGGGAACCATGAGAGGCAATGACCTGTCTGTAGTGACCTACAGGGGAATCAAAAAGGCTCAAAGAACCAGGTTCCCCACTCTTTGAAGTAGAAAGGACTCCATAAGACGTTGAAACACCTGAGAAAACAGAATCATTCAAAGGACTAAGCGAGGGCTGGGAGTGGCCTAGTGGGTAGAGCACTCGCCTCACAAGCTCGAAGACCTGAGACCAGGTGCTCAAGACCCACAAAGCTAAACGTTGCAGCACACACACACTGGCATGGCGTGCATGCACGCACACCACGGCATAGCATCTACATACACACCTCAGCAAAATGCTTATTTTGATCTTTGGGAAAGCCTGCATTCAACACTTCCTTGAGTTGATGTGAGATGGTTGACTCTGTCTACCAACCCCACACCCCCAGGACTCTGGCATTGTCCATAGATATTTAAAAATCTACAATCACTCTGGAAGACGGATGAGCATTTCTTTAAAAGGTTGGGGTATGGATCTATTCTGTGATTCGGTCATCTGACTCCTAGGCACTTACCCCAGAGAAAAGACAGTATGAACCCCCACAACAAACTGAACATGAATCAGCTTCTTTCTCCTGGGCAAATATGGAAACCACTCAATGTCCATCAACAAACAATAGATTTTGGCACACTGCTTAGCAATAGAACCAACAAAACTTGAGACAGGAAGGCAAAAATAAATGTAAAAATGGCTCTGCTGAGTTTGAATAAAAATGGTTCCCATGGCTTAGAGGGCCTTGTGGAGTGGGTGTGGCCTTGTTAGAGGAAGTGTGTCACTGGGAGTGGGCTTTGAGGTTTCAACTGTCAAGCCTGACCCAGAGTGGCTCTCTTCCTGCTGCCTGCCTGTCTAAATGTAGAACTCTTGTCTCCTCTAGCACTGCGTCTGCCTGCGTGCTGCCGTGCTTCCTGCCATGACCTGCAAGCCAACCCCAATTAAATGTTTTCTTTTTTTCAAGAGTTGCCATGGCCACGGCGTCCCTTCATAGCAATATAAATCCTGAGACTGAAGCAAATCAGAGTGCATACTGTGCATTTCCGTTTGTAGTCATTTCTAGGGATGGAGAGATCACTCAAGTAAGGCACGTGCTGCCAAGCCTGTCAGCCTGAGTTTGATCCCCAGGACCCACATAATAGGAGAACGAACAGACCTTTATGTGTGTACCATGGCACATGTGTACTGACACATATAAATACAAATAAGTGATATAATCAAAACAAAAGAAAACAAGTTATGGAAAGTGCAAGCTAACATATTGTGCCAGAAGACACATTTATGATCATCTGTGGTGACAGGAAAAGCGGGAAGGGGGTAGACGATATTTTGAGAATGAAAAATTGTACATTATCAAGACACTATGATTATCTTGGGGGTATATATGTTGGTCAATACTTATAAGCATTTTGTTGCAGGTCAATCACACTTCAATACAATCTTTATTGAGGACAAAGAAAAGAGTGGGAAAAATGTATGTTCATCAAGAAACTCTGAGGGAACACGTCTTCCAGCTAGAGGAATCACTGCGTGTCCCCTAAGACCAAAAGGTCCAGATTCTTCCTGTGCTCTGACTCCTCCAGCCTCCTGCTAAAGTCTGGTGCCCCACCCCCACACCATCCCCCCTACCCTGTGAGCAGACACCTCCCAGTCCACTCCCCTGGAGCAAGTGTCCAGTGCCCAGCCCAGCACTCCCAGGGACCAGTCCCTGAGAAACATCAGCTTGGCTAGCTGGAACCTGCCAAGGCAGAGGTGTTCTCTGACAGGATTCAGTTGAGTGCAGGTCACCTTCTCCAACTGCTCGCCAGCATGAGGGTGCCAGCTCCATAGAGAATAAAATCCCAACACATGCTGTCTCTCCCCTCCTTGAAGTTCCGTGCAACAAAGACGGCTCTGGCTAAGAGCACAGGAGAGGCACAGGGGCTCAGGGTGTGTTTGTGTGATCGGTGGTGGCCTGGAGTGCTCAGGATCTGCTGGCTGCTGAACCTAGATGCCCTCCACCAAGTAACAAGCCAAGCAACGCTCTGAGTCCCACCCATCACCCCATATCCTCTCCTAGGGGGAGGCAGGCATAGCTCTCAACGTCATCGTGTGAGACTGATTCTTGCTGTATTTCCTAGGCACCTGCATCCGCACTGAGCTGCACGCAATGGCTACAGAGAGACACTACCTGTCTTCTTGAATGCAAGCCGGGTTTGGGGGACAACTGTTGTTAACCAAGCACCACTACCTAACAGTGATCAAAGTACAGACTTCCTTCCTATCTGGGCGGGGCCTTCTCTGGATGACCTGGACCACGTGACCACTGAAGCAATTCCCCAGTGCCGACGTGGACATAGAACCCAGCACCCTCTGTAGTCAGTCTTAGAGTCTGGGCACAGGGAAAGGAAATGGGGTGACAGCTTTATGAGTCTCCTTCCCCCACAAATAGCCTGAGCCCTGAGTGCTTCAATCCACTTCAGGGCAAGCGTACATGGAGAAGCCAAGTCAGTGGGCTCTGGAAAGTACAGGTGTGATGAAGAGGAGGAGCACCCTCATGGGAGGACTTTGTGTGATGGGGAGGTGCAGCCCCCTCCCTGGGGGGGAGCTGAGTGATGGAGAGGAGCACCCTCATGGGAGGACTTTGTGTGATGGGGAGGTGCAGCCCCCTCCCTGGGGGGGAGCTGAGTGGAGAGGAGCACCCTCATGGGAGGACTTTGTGTGATGGGGAGGTGCAGCCCCCTCCCTGGGGGGGAGCTGAGTGATGGAGAGGAGCACCCTCATGGGAGGACTTTGTGTGATGGGGAGGTGCAGCCCCCTCCCTGGGGGGGAGCTGAGTGATGGGGAGGTGGAGCACCATCATGGGAGGACTTTGTGTGATGGGGAGGTGGAACATCCTACTGGACTGGCTTCTGTGCCAAAGGCTTCCAGGCTTCTGCTCTGATCTCTCCACACCACAGCACAGGGCAGGGCCTGAGCCAGAGGGCAAATGACTCAGGCTGACACCACTGCATTAACTAAGGGCAGAAATGACTGTCTTGGGGTTCTGGACAGAAAAGGAACAAGATGGGGTTCATGGGATGCTGCTTTTCATTAGATTCCCCTGCACCCTACTCTCTTCCTGTGTATGCATTAAGGGCTAAAACTCTGTGTGTGTGTGTCTGTCTGTCTGTCTGTCTGTGTGCACATGTGCTGTATGTGCGAGTGAGTGCACACATTTATATGTCTGTCTGTCTGCCTGTCTGTGTGCACGTGTGCTGTATGTATGTGTGAGTGCACACACATTCATGTATTTGGAGGTGGGTGTGGAGGCAGAGGACAACATCGGGTGTGATTCCTCAGAGCCATTCACCCTGTTTTTGAGACAGGGTCAGCCATTGGCCTGGAGCTTTCTGACGAAGCCAAGCTGGCTGACCAGGGAACCTCAGGGGTCTAACTGTCTCTCCCTCTGAAAGAGCTGGGATTACAAAGACATCATACCATGTTTGTCTAAAAAAATCTTCTGGGGACCATACTCAGGTGCACTTACTAACTGAGATAGCTCCCCAGACTGGGCTACAATCCTTAAAATTAGTACCCACTATTTACTTTAGGGATGCTTGACAGAATCCTGTCAGGACACGAGACACCAGAAGGTAGATCTACAAATGCCACAGGAATTCAGCTTAGGAAGTAAAGGACTAGCATGGATTGGCCATAAAAATGCAATGCAGAGAGTGACAAGAGTCCTGGGGCTGTGTGTGACCCATCTCAACTGTGGTAGCTGACCCCATAGTAGGGGTAGAGTAAGACTCTCAATGGAGATGACTCCTACAGCAGCTTTGCCCTGGATACCCAAAGTTTCCACAGGACCTGCTAGTGGGGTATTGGGAGGCAGCCAGTACTAAGAATTGAACCTACGTTTTGTTCATGCAAGCACTCTGCCACTGAGCTATATCCCCAGGCCTGGACACAGGCCACTGACTGGTCCCCGTGACACACTGAGCGGAGATAGCACTGTAGGACGGACAGTGAAAGCAGGGCACCGGATGCAGCAGAGGCACTGGGTGACAGTGACCCTGAGCAACAGCCTCCACAGACGCTCACTTGGAATAAAGACCTTTTAAGGACTGAAAACTCCACCCAAGCAACCGTTCAGTTACGCATCTATTTGGTTTTCAAATGACTACAATCTGAGCGTGGTGGTGCACATCTGTAACCCCAGTGCTGGGGAGGCAGAAGCAGGAAGGCCATGAGTTCAAGGCCAGCCTAGACTAAGTTGAGTCTGCACCAAGACAAATAAACGAAAGAGTACAGTTGGATGTGCTGGCTAGGTTTTGTCAGTTTGACATAGCTGAAGTTATCTGAGAAGAAGGAACCTCAATTGAGAAGATGTCCCCATCAGATTGGCCTGTAGACAAGGCCTGTGGGACATTTCCCGTGATGGCTGTGGAAAGGACCAGCCCGCTGTGGGCAGTGATCTCCATGGTTACGTGGTCCTGGGAGATATATAAGATATATAAGAAAGCAAACAGAGCAAGCCATAGTTCTCCACAGTCTTCGCCCCAGTCCCTGCCCTGGCTTCCCTCAGTGATGGAATGTGACCTGAGAAGCATAAATTAAAATAAATCCATTCCACCCAAGTTGCTTTTGGTAATGGCATTTTATCACAGCAGCAGAAATAAACTGGGACAAATGGACCAGGGGAGTTTGCTTTGTATGGAACAAGAAATGCACAATTGATGGGAAAGTGACATCAAAGCAATGCTCAGGGGCTGGAGAGATGGCGTGGTGATGAAGAGCCAGAGTTTGGCTCCCAGCACCCATGTCAGACAGCTCTCAATGGCCTGTGGAGGATCTGATGCTCCTCTCTGGCCTCCAAGGGCACCCCCACACTCCTGTACATATGACGGGGGAAAGTCCTTCTGTGTATATGTTATCTTATTGGTTGATAAATAAAGCACCGTTGGCCAATAGGGAAGCAAGATAGGTGGGACTAGGAGTCGAGGAGGATTCTGGGAAATGTAGTAAAGAGTAGAGAGTCGCCATGTGATCCCAGGAGGAGATAAGACCTTATAAAAATATATATTAGTAATTATGGGTTAATAATTAAGTCAGAGCTAGCCATTAAGAAACCATAGCAAACGGCCAACAGATTCATAATTAATATAGCATCCTGTGTATTCTTTTGGGATGACCAGGCTGGCGGGGGTGAGAGTGGCAGGATTTTTACAACAGGTTCAGCCAGGGGAAGAAAACTGCAGAGAGGCTGGAATGCTATGCCCCTGACTCTCAGTGAATGCCATCTTGTTGTCAGTGCCCAGGTGCACACAGTGTGTGCATGCACCCAAGGTGGCTCAACTTGGTGCCTGGCTGTCCAGGCTGCACTCCCTACTGACCCTGCTTCTTGACTCTCACTTGAACTAAGGAATCTTACAGGTGTGTGACAATGTGCACACCCAACATCTGGGGCTTCTGTGCCCCAAAGTGAAAGCCCATGCAAGACACAGCCTTGGTCTTTTCCACCTAAGAAGAGCTGGCCCTACAATGTGGTGTGCCCTGGAGAGCAGTGTCAAAGGCACAGGATCAGCACAGAACAAAGCGAGGCTGAGCCTAGAGGTCTCAAAGTGTCCAGCCTATGCAGGACTCCTGTAGTGTGACTGGTTGCTATGATTTAGATATTCCCATCAAAATTCAGTCTCTATTGTGAGCTATTAAGAGAGCAGGAATGTTATTTTCCTGGGTTTGGAAATGTTTGAGAGGGGATTGAAATTAAGTAAAGACGGGAGTGTAGGGGTGGCGCAATTCTCACTCTACTTACTTTTCTTCTTCTTCTTTTTTTTTTTTTGCTTTTTGAGATAGGACCTTGCTATGTAGCCTAGCCTACCCTCAAGCTCAATCAATCCCCCGTCTTAGCATCTTGAGTACTGGGATTGAAGGTGCATCCTTCCACGTCTGGCTGGGAGTGCAGCCTTGTGAGTGACCCTGGAGATCATTTTGGCACACACAGTCATGCAGGGATTGCTGGCCCCTCCTCTTCTTCCCTGCTGTGTGGAGCATGTTTGGGCGCAATGCCCTGCCCCATGCCCCATACCCCGAGTCCCAGGAGTCTATGGAGATGGAGCCACATAAGCAGGATTTCCGGCAGCTGCTTCACCAGATGACAGACTTGGGAGGGAGAAGAGCATGGATAAACCTGGTCAAAGTTGTACAAATTTCATACACACAGAAATTTACCTGGATGGTATCAGTCTTAAATGACACAAGTCAGTTCCAGAATCTGTATCATAGCAACAAATTTATTTGTTACCCTAATACAGCTTTTGAGGTTATCTCCCTCCTCTATACTATGATTTACTTAAATATTTATTTTGAAATAGGTTCTAAAGGCAGCCTCAGACCTCTAGTTAGAAAGAACGTGGCTCCTGGCTGCTGCAAGGGGTCAGTTTGCTCTGTGTGTCAGAGTCCAGAGTGCTCACAGATACACCTTTGAGTTCAGTAAGCATTTGGGTCAGTCAAAAACAGTGGTCATAGGTGCATGCCTGGTATCAATCATAAACACCATGGACCATGTTTTTGATAACTAGAGGGAAGGTGCTATGTGATTCAAAAGACAAGCTAGGACAGGAGGCTGGAGGAGTACCTGGATGGGAACCTCTGTCTTGTGATTCTCTGAGCCACCTTTGCCTGTGAAGAAAGTCCTGGCCAGCAAGAAACACAGTCAGGGGCAAGTGGCAGATCTTAACCCCGAACCTTAAGAACAGCAAGCTAAGCAACCTCCACTCTCTGAAAATATCCCAAGCAAGACTCCTTAACTTCCTTTATGATGCTCGAGGCCTGCGCGGGGGTCAACACTAGGTCCTGTCTCAGCCCCTGCATCCCCCTTTCCACCTCCCTCACACTCTGCCTCAGCCCCTGCATCCCCCTTTCCACCTCCCTCACACTCTGCAGGACCCAGGAGAGCAAACCTCAATCCCAAGTAGATTTCACGGCAATAGTGGTCATGTTTTGATGAAAAAAAAAAAAACAACAAAGATCTGTAATGAGATCTGGTGCCCTCTTCTGGTGTGCAGGCATAACATAGTATACATAATAAACAAATGTATCTTTAAGCTGGGCATGGTGGCCAGCACTCAGGAGGCAGAGGCTGGCAGATTTCTGTGAGTTCGAGGCCAGCCTGGTCTACAGAGCGAGTTCCAGGACAGCCTCCAAAGCCACAGAGAAAGCCTGTCTGGAAAAACAAAAAGGAAACAAACAAACAAAAGATACATGGGTGGAGGCGCTGGGCCTGGTGTCGCAGGCCGGCAACCCAGGCCACGTCAGGACTGAAGCAGAAGGATGGCAAGCTCAAGGCCACCTGGGCTACAGAGAAGCTCAGAGCCAGCCTGGACAACAGAGCAGAACCTTGTCTGGGAACTTTAAAAAAGGAGGGTGGGGCTTGCTTGGTATGCACGAGGCAGCAGATCCAACGCCCAGTGCAGAGAGGGGTGGGGAGAAGGGAGGGACCCATGTGTGCCCTGAGCCAGCAGGGGCTTCCAGACAAGACTGGCTGTGAACTGCTAACAGTGTGACAAGAACACACAGGTTCCTTCTTAACTTTTCCACAACAATTAAACAAAAGGCATTAAAAATCCCTTTCCCGAGGTTTTACAGCCTCCTCATGTCCATACCTGTCAAACCAGAGCCAAAGTCACACAAGATGCTGTTGAAGGTCCAAATCTGTCCCCAGTCTGTCCCGTCCTCGATTCCAGTAAAACTCAGAAACCTTCATTTCTCCAACTACAGAGTCATCCCTTTCTTGACACACACAACTCCCAGTACTCAAGAAACTGAGGTAGAAGGATTCTGAGGCCACACTGAGATATCACGTGCCGCAAGTCCCAGGCCAGCATGTGCTACACAGCCCCTGGCTCCAAAGGGGGGAAGCTGGAGATCTGGCTCAGCAGTTAAGTGCACT
This sequence comes from Mesocricetus auratus, assembly GCF_017639785.1. Lineage (NCBI taxonomy): Eukaryota > Metazoa > Chordata > Mammalia > Rodentia > Cricetidae > Mesocricetus > Mesocricetus auratus. The sequence continues at coordinate 12,317,077 of NW_024429190.1, read as the reverse complement.
GGTTGCTCTTCCAGAGTCCCACATGGTGACTCATAAGGATCTGTAACTCCACTCCCAGGGGATCTGATGCCCTCTTCTGGCCTCTGTGGTTACTGCATGCACATGGCACACACACATAAAATACCATACACCATACACACAAAACGGAAACAACAATAAATGGATGGAGGGAGGGGGAGACATCACATTTCAGAAAGCCATTCCTTCATGTAAGGGAGAACTGTTGAGTGTTTAAGCCACTTGTGTCCTAGGGACACAGACAGAAAGTTCCAGAGTGGTGCTTACAAAGCCATTGCCAACCCCACACTCCCCGGGAGTTATTTCCACCTCGGGTACCATGGCCAACAGGAGGAACGCTTCCAAGCCTTACCTTTCAGAGGATTTCCATCTTGGAGTGATAGGCCGGTGGGCAGCCCAGATGTTCTTTAGGGTCAGGCCCCCAGGGCCACCAGCCGCCCACACCCCAGCCCTGTTCTGCTGCCCAGTCACTCTGAGAGCAGAATCTGGGCCAGCGGGAAGATTCTAACACTGTATTGTGATGTCAGAATGGGCTGTGACATCGAAGGGGTAGCAGGGATTTGACAGGCACAGGGCAGGAGACGGGAGCCCTGGAGCCTGCATAGCCATGCAAGTGAAGCCCCAGGCAGAAAGGTGGCTGGCTGGCTCTAGCTCGGCTCTTACAGCTTTCCAGGCTTTCCCTCACCCTATGAGATGGATAGAAAGATCATTTAGAAGCAGGGCAAGTGCAGGAGCCATCCTCTAGTGCCCCCTTGTGCTAACTTAAAGGATATTTTTATTTGCTTATAAAAAAGGTGGTTTGCCTGCAGACCAAGAGGGGGGGTCTGTAGGGTAAAAGGGCCAAAGAAATACCCTGAAACCAGAGCCAAAGAAACACGCTTTCACCCTGAAACCAGAGCCCGAGACACACGCTCTGCCCCTGACCGACTCAGCACAAAAACCAACCAATCCCTGAGCAGGAAAACCAACAAATCCCCGAGCACAAAATCTAGCCAATCTCTGTCCAAACTCAAAGATTGAAATCTGACTAATTCCCAATTCTTCATCCTGGAAAAATTCCACCCCTCAGTAGCCCTATATAAGACCTGTGACTGTTCAATTTGCAGCTGCCTTTTTCCACGCTGGCAGAGGCAGCCTCCCTCCTGCATTCCTCCCCCCCCCCCCCCCCCAGGTATCACAGTTCCCCAGGACAGGACTAAGTGTGGGCCAATTAAATGTAAGGTGGCCATCATGTTTGAATTCTAGATACACAATACACAATAAATAAAATCTGTCAAAAGGGGCAGTATGAGTGACTCAGGGAGGCTTGGGAGGCCAGGGTTTGCCATGGGTCCCATGCAGGCCCACAACTCAATAAGGATCCAGGTTGGTCTCCAATTCTCTATCCTCCTGCCTCCACTTCCCCAAGGACCGGGGTTAGAGGTATGTGCCCCCATGACTGGCCTAGCTACTTGCAAATCAAACGAGCAAGGAGACAGCACAGGAGGATGCACGTGCTGTTGACATTTAAGGACTTTTGTTCAGCTCGATTGTGTCGTTTGCAAGCAGGGACGGCCTGATTCTCCCAGTGCCATCTGGGTGCCTTTGCCACCCTCCTCTGCTTGCTCCCTTGATGGGGAGCTTAAGTCTCAGGGCAAGAGAGGGAATGTTAGACTTTTCTCTGTTCATCTCCAAGAAGCATCCAGCACTCACAGTGTGATGTTGACTTCTTGTTGTTGTTCCTTAGACTGATCTTCAAATGCTGACCTTATGTTGCACCCCTGGCCTGAATCTGTCCTATTTATGTCTTTCTGGATTCTGAACGCTATTATTTTGAAGATTTTAAAAACCATGGTCACAACAGACACTGAGCTGGAGCTCTCCTGGGCTGTCTTTGTCATGTCTAATTTTGTATCAAGGCAACGTTGTCTTCATACAAAGGCCAAGGAATCTCTCTCTGCTTTCTAGAAGACAGTGTGTGTTCATGGTGTTGTTTCTTTTATGGAATTTACTAGTGAAGTTACCTAGGCACGAGATAGCTGGACACGAGCCCAGGAGTTCATAAAAAATTTAACATTTTTCTGAGGCAGATTCATGCTGGCTGCCACCTTCGATCCTCCTGCCTCAAACTCCTGAGTGCTGGAATTGTAGGCATGCACCATCATGCTTGGTTCCATAAACAGTTTTATGAGGTCATTTTACCAAAGGCGCACGCACATGTTCCCTCTCCTCTCCCTCCCTGATTCTCATCTGGTATTTTCTAGGTCTGTAAAGATCTCTTTCCAGTCCTTGGGGCCAGCACCAGAACGTTATACACAGCCCACCTAATGACCAAGTGTGATGGGAAACGCAATGGGGGTTTGCACCATGGTATTTCCTACTACAGTGCCCCCCCCCCCCCCGCTGCCTGCACTGTCACATCCCGGAGATTTCCTGTTCCGTGGGCCTCCCCCCAAGCTGTCTCTGCTCTCATGCACATCTCTCACATCTCTCCACACTCCAGAAGATCCTGGAAGGGAAAAAAACCAAATTACCACCCGTTTGACACTGCCTCAAATGGCCTTGTGGCTGTTTAATTTTCAGAGAATGCACAGGGCCACAGGTGCTCTGTGCAACACAGTTCCATTTACTGTTTTAGACAGCCTCCAGCTTTCTGGACAAGGAAACACAGGACCCTGTTAGTACAAGCCACAGTCAGGATGTAAGCCTAGGTCTATCTGGTACCCAAGGCTACCCATGGTTAGGAGACAGCCAGGAGGGTGTGGTGAAGGCTAAACACCCAGGCAAGCAAACAGGAGCCACCCCAAGCAGACACTGAGGGAGCCAGCACAGGACCAGGCCCAGCAGGGAAGAAAAGGGAAGCTATCAAGGCCGTGCGTGGGGGCTCACTTCTTTAATCCCAGCACTCATGAGGCAGAGGCAGGTGACCTCTGTGCATTCAAGGCCAGCCTGGTCTACACAGTAGGTTCTAGGCAGACAGGACTACACATACTGAGACCCTGTCTCAAAAAAAAAAAAAGGAAAAGGAAAAGGGGTTCATTAGAGTCAAGGGGTACAAGAAAGGTACCCACGGGCCATTGCTGACATTGAAGTCATTAAATTGGCGTCATGGGGCTGGAGGGATGGCTCAGAGGTTAAGAGCACTGGCTGTTCTTCCAGAGGTCCTGAGTTCAATTCCCAGCGACCACATAATGGCTCATAACCATCTGTAATGAGATCTGGTGCCCTCTTCTGGCCTGCAGGGACACATGCAGACAGGATACTACATACATAATGAGTATATAAATCTAAAAAAATATATTTAAATTGGTGTCGTGGCACCCACGGGTGGAGTCAGGCCAAGCGCCCCACAGAGGCAAACAGATGTTGGAATTCGGAAGAATGATTGGCATGGGGTAGGAAGTGCAGGCAGCGTGCACAGCTGACCCTTCCCTGGCGTGGTTAGCCCTTCTCAGAGGGGACAGACTACCTGGAAGGGATTCCGTCTTCTGACTGGATTCTTCTGCATCCGGATGACCCCACAGAACTGTAAAAAGGCAGCTGGGTAAGCACAGCAGTGCCAGGTCCAGCACGCCCTCCCTAAGTCTATCCCGCCACCAGATGGCAGCTGTGGATACCACATAAAGTTTTTCCACATTGAAGAACGGTCCTCAGTGAGCAAGTGCTGGGCTCGCCCCATTCCTCATCGGAATACCAGAAAAGGCCGCGCCCTTTCATCTGCTACCTTCCAGACAGGTAGAGAGAGGCCTGAGAGTAAGAGAAGACTGCCTTGGCAGGACTTAGATGTGAGCTCTGATCTCTCCTGACATGCGGCCTACAGCTGTCCCCGGAGACGTCATCTGAGACCAGCAGCTAGCTCCCCGTTGTCCTGCATGCTCTCTGCTCCCAGACCTGTGGGGGGAAGTGGGGATGTTTAGGCCCAGACATTGTAACCTTTGGCCTGAGGACCACACACCTGAGATCATGAAAGCTATGAACTTAGCCTGCCGCATTTGTAGATGACAACATATGTCACAGTGTGTAGAAGGTGGACATTCCAGGCTAGCGCATGCCCTACCCGCCCAGGTGCGGATGCTTATCCGGCAATGCCCAGGTGCGGATGCTTATCCGGCAATGCCCAGGTGCGGATGCTTATCCGGCAATGCCCAGGTGCGGATGCTTATCCGGCAATGCCCAGGTGCAGATGTTTATCCCGCAGTGGAGTAGACCTCCACAGGAGGTCGTAAGGGGGCTGCTCCAAGGGTGGGAGTCTGGCAAGTGGATGTTCTGAGAGGTCAAGAGACTAAGAAATGTGTGGATCCTAGCTAGATAGCCACGTGCCACAGGGATGAGGTAGCCCAGCAGCATTCATCATCCAATAAATAAGGCAAGGAGAGCTCAATTTAAAACCAACGAAAACATAAGTGCAAGCCAGGCATCATGGCAGACACCTGTAATTCCAGCACTTGGGAAGAAGGCAGCGGGGTCAGGGGACACAAGTCTTCATGACCTGGAGGCAGATGAAGGGAGCAGGTGACACAGGGACGTCTGGAGGATGCAGGCAGCAAATGGCTGCGTCTCAAAGGGAGGCTTCAGAGTAGGACTGGTGCCGCTCCAAGAAAAGCTGCCCCTCATCCTGAACAAGACAGTAGTCACAGGTGGGTCGTAACCCCTGCAGGGGAATGACACAGGGTCCCCTAAGGCGGAGACAGAGTCCTTGGGGGATGTCCACAAAGCAGGATGGTTAGGTAGCCTCAGGCAGGGCAGAAGGACACAGGGATGGCTTGGCACTGTCAACAGTGTGTAAGGATAACAGATGGGTTCATCTCTTCCTTAGAAGCGATGTTCATCATCATCATCATCAAAAAAAAAAAAAGACAGAGAACTCAATGTCAAACCAATAAAAACACAGTAGTTGCTACAAGCTAGGCAGGGTGGCAAACACCTGTAATCCTAGCACTCAAGAGGAAGAGGCAAAAGTATTGTGGATTCAAGGTTCAAGGCTAGCCTGAACTTGTAGTAAAACCCTGTCCAAAAAACAAAAGGTCATGTTTTGGGCCCCAGTCCCCACAGGGTCTCTGTGAGTCGCTTGTCAGCTAACAAGTGCATCCTGTTTTCCAGTCCAACTGCATCCTTTTTTCTAGTCCTGGCTTACTTGCCTGGCCTTGCCCCACTGACATCAACATCTAGCAGGAGGAAAACAAGATCTCTTCCACATGGGATTTTTCCACTGTGATGTAAGCCTGTATATAAGGCTGCTCCCTCTCTGCAATGAAGAAGAGACCTCTTAGCACAAACGACCAGACATCTTGTCTTTCAGTTCTATCTGCAGGCTTTGGCCCAATACGTTAGACTGGCCAGCAGGTAAAGATTTGTGAAGGTGTACTGGAAAATGGGTACCTCAGCTTCTAAGGCTGTATTGATAGAACAGTTAGCAGAGTTGTTAACGAGAAAAGGTACCAGCATTGAGCAAAAGACAGCTAAAGATTTTATTTTAACTTTGGAAAAGACAAGTCCATGGGCTTGATATCCCGATTGGGAGCAAGTTAAAAACGACCTCCAAAAGGCTCTTCAGAAAGAAGGACTGGAAAATTTTCCTATTTCCTCCTTCCCCCTTTGGAGATTAGTGAAAGATGCCCTATTGAGTGATAGTGCTAAGATGAAGGAACAAATGGCCGACCTTAAAAAAAAAACATTTAAAAATGCCCAGGAGGAACAGTTAGTAAATTACTGCCCATGTTTAGCCTTAAACTGTACTCCTAGTGATTGGCTACAATTGTACCATGCTACATTACAAGGAGTGGGTACAGCTGTAGCTCCTGAGTGTAGCTCCATACTTCTTAAATGGAGAGATGATGAGGGGCACACAGGACTTCTTCAACAAGACATGGGAGCAGTTATTACTACTCCACTAGTTATCACCACTCAACCAGTTGCTTCAAGAAATTCTGTTACTCATTAAGTCGGAAGATCAGACAGGAGTGGGACATTCTTAGCTGGGACCACTGTAACTGAGACTCCACCCATCCATCTTATTAAGTCGGAGCAACCATGTGGGTGGACCAATGGCCCTTATCTGAAATAAAATTGGAGGCTGCTCATCAGCTGGTACAAGAGCCACTAGTGGCTGAACATACTGAACCTTCCACCTCCCCTTGGAATACACCTATGTTTGCTATAAAGAAAAAACTAGGAGCGAGCCCAGCTTCAGGTGAGATTGGGTCCCCGGCTGGGACCACCCGCCCATCACCCATCCCCCTCCATCTTCGGGGCCGCTCCCGGCTTCCAGAAGAGCCGCCCACACAGGAAAGAGATCAGCTCCCCAAGACCCCAACCCAGCGAGTCCAGCTTCAGGTGAGATTGGGTCTCTGGCTGGGACCACCCGCCCACCACCCATCCCCCTCCATCTTCGGGGCCGCTCCCGGCTTCCAGAAGAGCCGCCCACACAGGAAAGAGATCAGCTCCTCCAAGACCCCAACCCAGCGAGCCCAGCTTCAGGTGAGATTGGGTCTCTGGCTGGGACCACCCGCCCATCACCCATCCCCCTCCATCTTCGGGGCCGCTCCGGGCTTCCAGAAGAGCCGCCCACACAGGAAAGAGATCAGCTCCCCAAGACCCCAACCCAGCGAGTCCAGCTTCAGGTGAGATTGGGTCTCTGGCTGGGACCACCCGCCCATCACCCATCCCCCTCCATCTTCGGGGCCGCTCCCGGCTTCCAGAAGAGCCGCCCACACAGGAAAGAGATCAGCTCCTCCAAGACCCCAACCCAGCGAGCCCAGCTTCAGAAGAGCCACCCACACAGGAAAGAGATCAGCCCCTCCAAGACCCCAACCCCAGCGAGGCCAGCGTCAGCTTCAGCTGCAGTAAAGAAGGAGACCAGTGGAGACAGAAAGCCCCCACCAGCACCCACTGGAAGAAGAGATGGGAAGAAGACAGAATAAGAGATCACTCAGCAATAGAAACACCAACACGACCCCACCAGAATCCAGGGATCCAACACCAGCAAGACCTGAAAAGCACTACATAGATGAAGAAGAGGAGACAGACCTTAAAAATTATTTCATGAAGATGATGGAGAGCCTCAAGGAAGAAACGAGGAAATCCCTTAAAGAAATAGAAGAAAAAACAAACAAAAAAATCCATGAAATGGGGGAAAAATTCAAGAAATAAACAAATCTCTCAAAGAATCTAAAGAGCACCAAGAAAAAACAACCAAGAAAATTAAGGAAACAGCTCAAACAGTTGAAGGATTGAAAGCTGAAATAGAAACGATAAAGAAAACACAGAATGAAGGGATGCTGGAAATAGAAAAGCTCGGTAAACGGTCTGGAATCACAGATGCAAGCATCACCAATAGAATACAAGAGATAGAAGAGAGAATCTCAGGTGTTGAAGACTCATTAGAGGACATAGCATCGTCAACCAAAGAAAATCTCAAAACCAACAAATCCTTAACACAAAATATCCAGGAAATATGGGACACCGTGAAGAAGCCAAACCTGAGAATAATAGGTATAGAAGAAGGTGAAGAACTTCAACTTAAAGGTACAGAAAACATATTCAACAAAATCATAGAAGAAAACTTCCCTAACCTAAAGAAAGATATGCCTATGAAAGTACAAGAATCTTACAGAACACCAAATAGGCTTGACCAGAAAAAGAAGTCACCTCGCCATATAATAATCAAAACATCAAACCTACAGAGCAAAGAGAAAATATTAAGAGCAGCTAAAGAAAAAGGCCAAGTAACATACAAAGGCAGACCTATCCGAATTACACCTGACTTCTCAATGGAAACGATGAAAGCCAGAAGATCCTGGTCAGATGTCCTACAAACGCTAAGGGAACAAGGATGCCAGCCCAGACTACTATATCCAGCAAAGCTCTCAATTACCATAGATGGAGAAAACAAAATATTCCATGACAAAGCCAGATTTAAACAATACGTATCCATGAATCCAGCTCTACAGAAAATGCTAGAAGGAAAACCTAGAGCCAAGGAAGATAACTACATTCACAAAGACACAGGCAATATAGAATCATACTTTACAAAACACTAAAAGAAAAGGGGAGGAGAAACTACACAAAATAACTTCACTAACAATAAATCAAGCGCAAACAAGGATCACCAATCAATGGTCATTAATATCCCTCAATGTCAATGGCCTCAACTTACCTATAAAAAGACACAGACTAGCAGAATGGATACGAAGACAGAACCCTTCCTTCTGCTGCATACAAGAAACACATCTCAACACCAAAGACAGACGTTATCTCAGAGTAAAGGGCTGGGAAAAGATCTTCCAATCAAACGGCCCCAAGAAACAAGCGGGCGTAGCAATCCTAATATCTAACAAATTAGACTTCAAATTAAAATCAATCAAAAGAGATGAAGAAGGGCACTTCATATTCATCAAACGAAAAATACATCAAGACGAAGTCTCGATTTTAAATATCTACGCCCCAAATACAAAGGCACCTACATTCGTGAAAGAAACATTACTAAAGCTCAAAATGCACATAAAATCTCACACACTAATAGTAGGAGACTTCAACACTCCGCTCTCACCGCTAGATAGGACCTCCAGACAGAAACTTAACAAAGAAACAAAAGAATTAATAGAAGTTATGACCCAACTGGGTTTAACAGACATCTATAGAACATTCCACCCAAATACAAAGGGATATACCTTCTTCTCGGCACCACATGGAACCTTCTCTAAAATTGACCACATAATAGGAAACATAGCAAATCTCCACAGATACAAAAAAATTGGAATAACCCCTGCATCTTATCAGACCACCATGCATTAACATTAGAATTCAACAATAACACAAATCGCAGAAACCCTACAAACTCATGGAGATTGAACAATGCACAATTGCACCATCCCTGGGTAAAGGAACAAATAAAAAAGAAATTAAAGACTTCCTCGATTTCAATGAGAATGAAGACACAACATACACAAACTTATGGGACACTTTGAAAGCAGTGCTGAGAGGAAAGTTTATAGCACTAAGTGCCCACATGAAAAAACTGGAGAACAGTCATACTAGAGAATTAATAGCACAGCTGAATGTTCTAGAACAAAAAGAAGCAAACTCCCCAGGAGGAGCAGACGCCAGGAAATAATCAAATTGAGGGCTGAAATCAATCAAGTAGAAACCAGGAAAACATTGAGAAGAATCAATGAAACAAAGAGTTGGTTCTTTGAGAAAATCAACAAAATAGACAAACCTCTGTCCAAACTAACCAAAAGACAGAGAGAGAACATGCTAATTAACAAAATCAGGGATGAGAAAGGGGACATAACAACGGACTCTGAGGAAATCAAGAGAATCATCAGGGCATACTTTGAAAATCTGTACTCCACAAAATTTGAAAATTTAAAGGAAATGGACAATTTCCTGGATAGATATCACTTGCCAAAACTAAATCAAGAACAGATAAATAATCTAAACAGACCTATAACCCCTAATGAAATAGAAGCAGTCATCAAAAGTCTCCCAAACAAAAAAAGCCCAGGCCCAGATGGCTTCAGTGCAGAATTCTACCAGAAATTCAAAGAAGAGCTCATTCCAATACTCGTCAAAGTATTCCACACTATAGAAGCAGGAGGCTCACTGCCAAACTCTTTCTATGAGGCTACAATTACCTTGATACCCAAGCCACACAAAGACACAACTAAGAAAGAGAACTATAGACCAATTTCCCTCATGAACATTGATGCAAAAATACTCAATAAAATACTTGCAAACCGGATTCAAGAACACATCAGAAAAATCATCCACCATGATCAAGTAGGCTTCATTCCAGGAATGCAGGGATGGTTCAACATTAGAAAATCTATCAATGTAATCCACCATATTAACAATCTGCGAAAGAAAAACCACATGATTATCTCACTAGATGCTGAAAAAGCCTTTGACAAAATCCAGCACCCCTTCATGATAAAGGTCCTAGAGAGATCAGGGATAACAGGAACGTACCTGAACATAATAAAAGCAATATACAGTAAACCAACAGCTAACATCAAACTAAATGGAGAGAAACTCAAAGCAATTCCTCTAAAATCAGGAACAAGACAAGGCTGTCCACTCTCTCCATATCTCTTCAATATTGTACTTGAAGTTCTAGCTACAGCAATAAGACAACAAAAGGAGATAAAGGGGATACAAATAGGAAAAGAAGAAGTCAAGCTTTCATTATTTGCAGATGATATGATAGTTTACATATGTGACCCAAAAACTCCGCAAGGTTACTCCTAGAGCTGATAAACAGCTTCAGCAAAGTGGCAGGATACAAGGTAAACTCAAAAAAATCAGTGGCCCTATTATATACAGATGATGAAGTGACTGAGAAAGAAATCAGAGAAACATCACCTTTTACAATAGCCAAAAACAGCATCAAATATCTGGGGATAATGTTAACCAAGGAAGTGAAAGACCTGTATATCAAAAACTTTGTGTCTTTGAAGAAAGAAATCAAAGAAGATACCAGAAAATGGAAAGATCTCCCATGCTCTTGGATTGGTAGGATCAACATAATAAAAATGGCAATCTTGCCAAAAGCAGTCTATAGATTCAATGCAATCCCTATCAAAATTCCATCACAATTCTTCAAGGACCTGGAAAGATCATTAATCAACTTTATATGGAAAAACAAAAGGCCCAGGATAGCCAAAACATCCCTATACAATAAAGGAACTTCAGGAGGCATCACCATACCTGATTTCAAGCTCTATTATAGAGCTATAGTCCTGAAAACAGCTTGGTATTGGCACAAAAATAGGCAGGTAGACCAATGGAACCGAATCGAAAGCCCTAATTTTAACCCACACACCTATGAACACCTGATTTTTGACAAAGAAGCTAAAACTGTACAGTGGAAAAAAGAAAGCATCTTCAACAAATGGTGCTGGCATAACTGGGTAATGGTATGCAGAAGACTGCAGATAGATCCATGTTTATCGCCTTGTACAAAACTTAAGTCCAAATGGATCAAAGATCTCAACATACATCCAGCCACACTGAAACTTTTAGAAGAGAAAGTGGGAGATACTCTTCAACGAGTTGGTACAGGAGACCACTTCCTAAACATAACACCAGTGGCACAGGCACTGAGATCAACAATTAACAAATGGGACCTTCTGAAACTAAAAAGCTTTTGTAAGGCAAAGGACACAATCAAAAAGACAAAAAGGCAGGCCACAGAATGGGAAAAGATATTCACTAACCCTACATCTGACAGAGGGCTAATCTCCAAAATTTACAAAGAACTCAAGAAACAAGTCTCCAAAACACCAAAGGATCCACTTGAAAGGTGGGGTACAGAGCTAAATAGAGAATTCTCAGTAGAGGAGGCTAAATGGCCAAGAGACACTTAAGAAAGTGCTCAACATCCTTAGCCATCAGGGAAATGCAAATCAAAACAACTCTGAGATACCATCTTACTCCTGTCAGAATGGCTAGAATCAAAAACACCGAAGACAATTTATGCTGGAGAGGATGTGGAGAGAGAGGATCACTCCTCCATTGCTGGTGGGAATGCCGACTCATACAGCCTCTTTGGAAATCAGTATGGAGATTCCTCAGGAAAATGGGAATTAATCTACCACTAGACCCAGCAATTCCACTCTTAGGCATTTATCCAAATGAGGCAGGTTCATACAACAAGGGCATCTGCTCCACTATGTTCATAGCAGCATTGTTTGTAATAGCCAGAACCTGGAAGCAACCTAGATGCCCCTCAACTGAAGAGTGGATAGAGAAAATGTGGTACATTTACACAATGGAGTATTACTCAGCAGAAAAAAACAATGGAATCTTGAAATTCGCAGGGAAATGGATAGCACTGGAAGAAACCATCCTGAGTGAGGTAACCCAGTCGCAAAAAGACAAACATGGTATGTACTCACTCATATATGGATTTTAAATATGGATCAGGATAGTGCCAGTCTGCACTTCCACAGATAGAGAGTCTGGGAAACAGGAAAGAACCTAAAAGATATGCATATATGCATAGTACCCAAGAGAAGAGGATGGAGACAAGATCCTCTGAATGGATGGGGAACAGGGCGAGGGGGGGTAGTGGGACCTGGGAAGAGTAGAGGGGGTAAAGAGGAAGGGAGTTGGTCATGGGGGAACAGGAAGTTGAGGGGGTGGGGGTAAAATAGGGGGAAGAGGGAATCATAGGATCGAAGACAGATCAGGCACCAGAGTGACCTCGAGTGATCTAAAGGTATAACATCAATTGGCAAGCTAAGCAATAGTGGAAGGACCACCTCGAATGCCCATTCCTGATAATGAACTTGATGTCTATAACTATCCGGGAGCCTTCATCCTGGGACTGATGGAAGCAGAGGCAAACACACAACTAAGCACTGAACTGAACCCAAGGAACCCAGTGACAGAGAGAGAGGAGTGATGAGCAAATTGGCAAGGAATGGGCTGGCAAAACCAGCAGAGACGGCTGATCTGAACAGGGGAGTGCTCTTGGACCCCAGACCGACAGTGGGGAGGCCAGAATGGGACTGATCTGGACCCCCCAAATGTGAGTGTCAGTGAGAAGGCCTGGGCAACCTATGGGGCTCTGAGCTGTGGATCAGTGTCTATCCCTGGTATACAATCTGTCTTCATGTGCCTATGGCACAAAGAGAGATGCTCTCTCAGCCTGGACTCTTAGGGGAGTGCCTTGACCCTACCAAGAGTGAAATGATAGACTCTAGACATCCCCTATGTGGAGGGATTTGGCAATAGGGTGGGAGGGAGGGTGGAAGGGGAGTACGGGAGGAGGGGAGGGAGAGGGAACTGGGATTGACATGTGAAACAAGCTATTTAAAATTAAAATAAAAAATGATTAAAAAAAAAAAAAGAAAAAGAAAAAACTAGGAAAACGGCACCTGTTACAGGATTTGAGATAGGCCGGTAAAACCGTGATGGTCATGGGTGCCCCACAACGGGGTCTGTTCACTCTGTAGGAATTCTGAAAGATTGGCTTTTATTGGTTGTTGGTTTACATCCTAATGCTTTTACAATTTGCCTTTAGTGTGCCCTCCATTGGTTTTAAGGCCTCAACAAAATTACTTTAGGGTTAGACAAATTAAAAACCTTCAATAATTTTCAGAAACTGCTGGGAGATATCAATTGGATCCAACCTAGCCTTGAACTTTCCACCGGGCAGCTTCTTCCTTTGAATGGATATCCTGCAGGGGGATCCTGATCCTGCTTCTTCCCACACCCTTCCTAAAGAAGGCAGAAATTGCATTAAAATGATACAGCAGGCCTTATATAGTTCACAGCTTACAGCTTACTATTAGGGCATATAAGATAAGTTTGCAAATCTTTGGCAAAGGACCTGAGTAGCTTATGTTAAAATACATGGAACAAACAACTCCAGCTTCAGCTCGATAGTCGAGTCACGAGCTGTCGAAATGGTTTTTCAACTTCTAGTAAATGATTTATTTAATTTGTGTACTGATAATCATTATGTTTTTGAAGCTCTTCAAGTAATAGTTCAATGCATAGGAACTGGCAGTGATCAGGTTAGAATATTGTTTGAACAAATTCAAAATACAGTTCATCTAAGAAAACTGCCACACTTTGTGGCTGGCATGAGAGCCCATTCAAACCTCCCCAGCCCACTGGCTAAAGGGAACAAGTCAGCAGACAGATTTACAAAATTGTGTCACTTTATCTCAGGTAGAGAGGGCTCTGCAGTCTCATAACTTTCATCATCAGGATAACAGGATTCTAAGAGAGCAATTTGGTTTAACTAGACAGACTGCTCACCAAAATTGTTGAACAATGAGGTGTGCCCACAATGTTTATCTGTAACTAATTTAAGAATAAATCCTCAAGGCCTACTTCCTAATCATTTATGGCAAATGAATGTTACTCATGTTACAGAATTTGGCAAGTTAAAATGTATATGCATGACAGTTAATAGGTATTCAGGTTTCTTGACGGCCACTACACAAGCTGGAAAAGTCACTAAACATGTGTAAGTCATTGTTTAAAAAATGTTTTGCTTACATGGGAGTTCCAAAAATGATAAAAACGGGGTATAGCTCAGTGGTAGAGCATGTGACTGCAATAATGATAAAAACAGACAACAGATCTAGATACTCAATGGAAAACTGATCAAAACATAACTTTAAAAGATTAAAAACAAGGAGGGGGGAACGTCTTCAGTCTCTACATGATGCAAAATTTTTAAATGTGGATGCCAGTGAGCAATCTGCTGCAGACAGATTTTGGCATGATGGAACTTGAGCGACTTTTGCTCAGGTCAAATGGAGACATGCATGCACTAGACAGTGGAGAAGACCCAGTTCTGGCCTAATTTGGGGTCAAGGGAGTGTTTGTGTTTTCTTGCAGGAAAAGAATAAAGCTTGGGGGCTGCCAGGACTTTTGGTGAGATGCATGGAGCAGAATAAAACCGGACCTGAGACCATGGGAACCTGCCCAAGCCAGTTCCAGTGAGATCCCCTGAACCAGTGTTCCTGACCCTTGATGTCATCGAATCTACAACCCGAGAAAAAAAGGAAATAGTCGGTTCAAGATTTCCAGTTTCTTAACAGTCCTGCTGCATCAACTTCCCAGACCTGTGAGTTTTCATTCCGTAACCAACAAAGAGCTGGAAAACTAGCAGTCTGTCATTGACACACCTTGAAACACAGAATTCATTTATCAGTTTTCCCCTTTGGGGAAAAAAGGACCCATTTAAGACAATTGGGGCACTGGTATGGACCTTGATGAGTGACAAAAGCCCCTTTTCAGTATTTGAACAGGACATGGCCGCTTAAAAAGCTGTTAGAGTGGTGAAATATCATCAGCTTTGGTGGTTCGTGTTCCTGGAATCCTGCCTATGCCAATATAGTTCTCCATAGAAACACAACTTGCCCTAATGCAGCAAAAAAGAGACTTTGGCATCACTGCTGGGGTGATTGTAGCTATTGCTGTTTCTGCTACAGCAGCCATTGTATCTGGGACTGCCATCTCACAGTCTGTAACTACAGCCAGCACAGTGGATAAACCAGCAGGGGAAGTAACAGAGGCTCTCAGCACTCAGAGCTTCTTAAATAACTTAGTCCAGATAGGAATTTTACATCCTTAAACCTGTTCACCTACTCTGGCGCACATTTGTGTTATCCCTGTCAAAGTTTATACTCATGAATTGGCCAATCAAATTATTAGGATGAACGAGACCCAGGTTCCTCAATCCTCTGGAGAGATCATCCTTAGGGAATCCCAGATGGCAGGCCATTTAGTCAAAGAATGGGCCGGGTCCCCCATCCCTGGGACTTGTAGCCATAGGACTTATTACCATATGCTTTATTTGGTTAAGGTGCCTCAGCGCTAGAAAAGCCCAGGCTCAAGTTGTCACTTGAGGACTACAGAGAATCCCTCAGCTCGACTACAGTTGAGCCTACAGAAATATTAGACAGCCAATGAGAGGTGAGACTAAGAGAATGCCAGCCAACCTAACACAGAAGGGTCATGCATCCTGGGTGATTTCTCCATTGACTGGTAAGGATAGCATTAACATCCTAGTCGCCTGAGACAGGTGCTAATTTATATATAAAGAAGGGGAGATGTTGGGCCCCAGCCCCCAAAGGGTCTCTGTGAGTTGCTGGTCAGCCAACAAGTGCATCCTGTTTTCCAATCTAATTTTCTATTCCTGGCTTACTGCCCCAGCCTTGCCCCACTGACATCAACATCTAGCAGGAGGAAAACAAGATCTCTTCCACCTGGGGTTTTTCCACTGTGCTGTAAGCCTGTATGTAAGACTGCTCCCTCTCTGCAATGAAGAAGAGACCCCTTAGCACAAAGGACTGGACGTCTTGTCTTTCAGCTTAATCTCCAGGCTTTCACCCGATATATTAGACTTGCTTGTGGCGCTGGCACCACAGTCATGGTCAGCCCAAGGACAGGCACAGCAGCATGAAGCTAGGCCCCCGCAGGAGGACAGAGGTAAGAGAATATGGGCATTTGTCCTGGGATCAGTGAGGGGCAGGGCAAAGAAAATGCCACCAGGTGGACTAAGGTCTATACCAGGAAGCAGGGCAGTGGCAGGACCTGGCATAAGTGGCCCTTCTGGGTTTCCTGCAGGTAGTTTGGTTTGTAAAGGGTTTCTAGATTTTGTGTACTCAAATGCAGCATACCATAATCTCCAAATCCCTCAAGGGCATTGTGGAGAAGAGAACAGCTTCCCAGCAGACACCGAGAGAACAGAAATTTGCCCCCTTGACCTTGGGTTTAAGAAGGATGAACAGAGTCCAAAGACTAGAAGTGCCAGTCTCCCCAAAGATAGCTTGGATGCGGAGCCAAAAAGCATAGGGTCAGGCTAAAGGGAGAGGAATGAGGGGGCTCAGCTCTCTGGGTCCCTTCTCCCAAAACCCACAGCTGAGGAGAAGGAGAGTGTTGCTCTCTAGAGAGGCCCAGACAAATACAGGGTGACCATCCCCTGCACGATCCCGCGCCATCCTCTATCACTGTCACTGTCTGTGCTATAATGCTTCTCATAGGCTCCTGTTTTGAATGCTCAGATGTGGCTTTTAGGAGACAGGACCTGGCTAGCAGAGTAGGTCCCTAGGAAAGAGCCTTGGAGGTTCTACCTTCCCAGGGTTCCTGGATAACTACATATGAAGACCTGCTGCCACGTTCTGCCATGGACTGAGCCAACTCACCGGATGCCTTCCCTGCCATGATGAACAGAAATCTCTGTGAAGCCATGATCCAAAATAGGTCCCCTCTCTCAAGTCATTCTGTCAGGTAACATGCCACAGAGACAAGTGACAAGTACTGTTAGTAGCAACAACACACGTACAAGACTCCAATCCCCAGAGATTCCAGATGTCAACACATTGGGCGCTTTGCTAAAACAGACCATCACTGAACTGCCAGACTCTTATTCTTCCAGCAGAATCAAGTGGAATACATACTATCATTTCATAAATGAAAAAGATTAACACCACATTCTATAGGAAGGCCCTAATTTTGCAGTAAAGGTGGGGGAGAGGATTCCCTCAGTTGGAATACTTGAGGTTTCAGAAGAATAACTGCCTTAGATCGAGTGGACCATCTTGTCTGTAGCATGGCATATAACTCTTCCCTTGTGGAAGGCCCCTCACCCTGTCTTATCCTCTCTCACCCTGTTGGAGGGCCCAGCCATCCCCCTTCCCTCAACACTCCATCTTCCTCAGGGAAGAAACTGCCTGAGCCTCTGCTCACACCATGGCTAACTCTTTCCCAAGGGTCCTTCTGGGCCAGGGGTCTAAAGGTTGTATTTTCTTCCCAGATAAAACCTTCCACCCTGCATGGAAGCTCCTTAAACTCAGGACACACACAACTCAAAAGTTTCAGAATGTTCCTAAAACAGGGTAGATAGACTAGGCCCCTCCCCTTTCAGGTGTTTTTACACAGTAAGGATAGCTGAGAGGCACTTTCAGACCAATTGGGGCTGCCTAGGAGAGGCTCAAGCCAGCCAAGTCAACTGAAGGGAGCAGAGACCAGCCAAGCTGCCTGGAAGAGACCCAGATCAGCTGGACCAACATGGAAAGAACATGCTTCTCTGCTGAGCCTCCTACAACTGTGTAATGTGCTCAGGTTCCCAGTTTGGTGAGCTGTCACTCATGCTGGGGTGATGC
Organism: Mesocricetus auratus; assembly: GCF_017639785.1. NCBI lineage: Eukaryota > Metazoa > Chordata > Mammalia > Rodentia > Cricetidae > Mesocricetus > Mesocricetus auratus. The sequence continues at coordinate 12,299,450 of NW_024429190.1, read as the reverse complement.
AGTTGTCTTTGAGCCATTTCTACTCCTATAAATAACCCTTTACCCATACTCTTGTAAGTAACCCCAATCAATAAAACTCATTGGTTCATCAATGGTATCTGTACTTTGGTCTGCCATGGGTTCCCTGTCTGAAGTGAGGAGATGTTTGCTCATGTCTTCCTTCAAATAGTGTCACACAACAGGGTCCCTGGTCCCCAGGATTCTTACTCCATCCAAAATACATCTCTCTTCTTCTGTTTCAGGGCTCACTGGAGTTCATCTGCACATCTCACCCCTAGACAGTGAGCTCCCCACTTCAGACTTAGCCCTAGACACAAAAGGACACCAATGAAGGTTGCTCTATGATGTAAGCCTGAGTGCATACAGGACATTTTAATTTGAGCAACTCCATGTGAATGTGCTGTATTCATTTACAAAGAAAGAGCTTTGAACACATGCCACGGAGCTGTCAAGAGGGAAAATTAATGAAAAGAGCACCCAGAGTCCAAGCCTCTCGAACCCACTTACAAATGTCTGTGCTATGACTGGATAACATCAATTTCCTTCGTGAATTTGCAAACACATTAATAGAAAAATTCACTGTTTTTTTTCCTCCCCTCATGTAGCAGAAGGACTGGCTCAGTTTTACTCTTGCAGGCACTGTGAGCTTCTGGTTTCTGGGAGCTTAGTGATCATGACATATTTATGCACAACTGAAGACCAGCTCTACACCAGGGAAAATATTCCCTCCACACCCCAAACACACAGGTAGAAGGGGCCACAAGTAATGAGGGATGGCCTTCTGTATGTATGCTTCTCTTATTGGTTGATGAGTAAAACACTATTTGGCCAACAGCCAGTAGAGGCAGAAGATAGGCAGGGCTAGAAGATGAGGAGAATTCTGGGGGAGGAAGTGAAGAGAGGCTGCCATGAGGAGATCCCCTGTAGCTGAAAAGGAGTAACAGGTTCAGGTATTCTCCAGTAAGCCAAGACCTCGTGGAAATACATAGATTAATAGAAATGAGTTAATAACAAAGACAGAGCTAGCCAATAAGAAACCCTAGTCATCGGCCAACATTTAATAATTAATATAGTGTCTGTGTGTTTATTTGGGGTTGAAGCAATTGTGGGACCAGGCAGAAAAGAAACTCCAGTGACACACAAGAGCCACCATCAAGCAAAGCAGAAGCAATATATACACAGGAGGAAGAAGGACCATTGAGTCATGAGATTTACAGGACCAGCTGCCTCTCTGCTTCCAAACCCTGATTATAACAAGTCCCCACTGCAGGCTACAGGCATATCTTCCTTTCCTAAGTACAGCCCAGGGGTAGCCATTACTCAAACCTACTTTTCAACCTGCATTCAAACAATCAGATGTAAAACTCCGGGAGAAAGAGGTCACGTTGGTACGGGTTGTGGAGGAGGGAATGCCCACTGAAAATAGTGGGGCCTCCTGGGAAGGACAGTGGCTTCCGTGTTCTCACCACTGATCCTGCCCAGCTGTCCTGTCCGTCATTCCCCTGGCCAAAGGCCTGAGTCTTATGTCCTCGCCAGGCTGGTGTCTGTCAACTGCCCTTGACGTCCCTGGTTCCGGATCATATCCACAGCCCTTTGCTCCAACCCCTGCCATGACCTCATTGTGCCATGTAGCTCAATGTGGGTCTGTGCATTTGTATGTTGCTCATTCCTGCTGAGAAAATGTCTAAAGTGTGAGATCGCTGAGCAAGGGGGTCAGCTGGGACTTCTAACGTAATCAGAATGACCGCAGAGCAGAGACTGACTTTTCCCGCAGCCTGTGGGCAGCTGGCAAGTCCAAGGCACAATTACAAAATGGAGAAGTCCATAGGGGTAAATTTCAGGTGCCCAAATGGACAGTTGCCTTCAGTGTGCAGAGACATCCGATGTCATGGAAATGTGGGGGGTCCAGGCAACTCCTGCTCAACAGCTGGTCCTGACTGGAGAAGACCCACAGCTGGAAAACCCACTCTCCCCATCAGCCAGCTGTTCCTTGACTGACACTCATTTCCTCAAGAGGTATGCCCTGGCTGCCAGGACGATCCTGGCTGAGCCCTTGCAGCCACCAGTGACATGTCTGTATTAGTTGCTTTTCTTGCAGGTGGCCCATGGCTGCTTGGCCTCCTGAAGTTGGACAGAGCATCACAGTGATGAGAGTTTGTAGCAGAGGAGCTTCTTCAACTCATGGCAGATGGGAAGCAAAGAAAGGAACAGGAAGGGACCAGAGGCAGGATTCCCCTCTCTGTGTCCTGGGGCTCACACATCTTGTGTGCTCTGCTTTGTCTCTCAGGCTGAGCAGAAACCAGCTTCACTCCCCTCAGCCCTGGTTCCCTTTGCACCATAGAAACTGGGTCCGCACCCTCACCGGCCCTCATCCCCATGTCCTGGCTGCAGAAAAGGCCCAGCAAGATGCAGTCCTCTGACTCAGCACTGGTCGCTGAGTTGTGGCCCTCTAGTGACCTGCCCCAGTCACTAGGAGGTCAGATTCCCTCCATGTGGCAAGGAACCAGTCAGAAGTGAGCTGGTGGGCTCTGGGCGTGCTTTAGGGTAACAGTGGGGTTCAGAATTTGGGCACAACAGAACCAGACCAATGACTCGATCGCAATGAAGACTTGCTAGTAAAGATGTGTGGATAAAAGGGTTTACTGCATGACCCACTGTGTCTCACTGCAGCTTCCATGGCAAGGGTGATTTTTTCCTTCTCTTTCTCTTCTTCCTTTTTTCTTATTTTTTCCTCTTAGACTTTATTTTATTTGGGGGAGGTTGCAAGGGCAGAGGGCAGACATGAAGGGATGGGGAAATGCATGGGATGGAGATACATGATGTGAAAGACTCGAGGAATAAATAAAAATAAATTTGAAAACAAAGGTAAAAAACAAAAGAATCTGCCTGAGGCTAAGTTGGAGAGTTTGGGACTAATGATATTGACAGTGAAGATGGCAAGACAGCTTATATTGATTCTGACACACTATTCTTAAGCAGATAGAAAACGAAAAACGGGCAAAAACAAATACAAACTGTGGTTTAAGAAAAAAAGGAGCAGCAGGAAATTTAATGCTGGAGCCAAGGCTTGTGCTGAAAGAGGTGAGGAGAGGCCTGATCTACACTGAAATGAAGGGGTGTTGCCCTCGGGGCAAGACCCCATCCAGCTAAACTTCCACTTGTAAAAAGAAAAGGCCTCAGGGATTATCTGGTCCTAAAAATACATCAAGTTAAAGTTTACTCAAATGTAATTCAAGGCAGTCTCCAGCCCAAGCACGCAGCTGGCCTGTCAGCACTGGCCATGTGAACCTAGCCTTGGCGTCATGAAGGACTCTGGAATCTTCCTCTGGGGAAAGTCACTGAGGACAGGTGTGTCAGAGGAGCACCTGTGTGAAAGCCTGGAGCACTCATGCTCAATGTGGGAGGCTATGGAAGTGAAGCCTGGGCTGCACTGGCGACCCCAAGACACGAGAGGTGACAGAGCCCTGCTATGTCTGCCGAGGAAAGCTGCGCAGAGGGAGTAGGACCAGCCTGGGAGAGAAGCGTGTGGCAGACAGCAAAGCTCTAAGGGCAGAGCCATCTGAGCCCGGGGCATCAGACATGGAGCTACAGCATTTGGAGTCTGCCCTGCTGGGTTTGGTCTTGCTTTGTGTAGTGACTGGTTTTGTGTCAACTGGACACAAGCTAGAGTCACCAGAGAGGAAGGAGCCTCAGTTGAGGAAAGGCCCCTTGAGATCCAGCTGTAAGGCCTTTTCCCATTTAGTGATAGATGGGCTAGGGCCCAGTCCATGGTGGGTGGTTGCATCCCTGCACTGGTGGTCCTGGGTTCTATAGAGAGCAGGCTGAGCAAGCCAGGGGAAGTAAGCCAGTGAGCAGCACCCTCCACGGCCTCTGCATCTGCTCCTGGTTCCAGGTTCCAGCCCTGCTTGAGTTCCTGTCCTGACTTCCTTCAGTGATGGACTATGATCTGGAAGTATAAGTCAAATAAACCCTTTCCTCTCCAACTTGTTTTTTGATCATGGTGTTTCACTGCTGCAATAGAAACCCTAACTAAGACACTTTCTATGTCCCCATTCTTCCCATTTAGAATGGTAATGTATATTCTATGGCATTGTATGTTGAAGCATGTAATTTACTTTTTTTTTTTTATTTTACAGGGGGTTACAATTAAGAGCTTGTTTTGAGTCTTAGAAGAGATTTTGGACTTTTAAACAATGTAGAGACTGTGAAAAACTATGGGGACTTTTAAGTCAGACTAAGCAGATTTTGCATTGTGATATGGCTACATGTTTACAGGGGCCAAGGAGTGGAATGTGCTGGTTTGAGGGAGAATGTCCCCATAGACTCAGCAGGCAATAGGACTTTAACTGAGCTTTTAACTGAGTCCCTTCCATCCTGGGAACCCACAAGATGAACCCACATGCACACAGTGACACTCATGTACCTACATAAACAACACACACGTACACACACATGTACACACACTCATGTACACACACTCATGTACCTACATAAACACCACACACATGTACACACACACACACACTATGTAAGTAGATCAATGTAAATAGTTAATCTTGTAAATATTGTCTATATACCAATTTTAGAAGTTTCCAGGAAGAATGAAGCTATTGTCATGCATTCACAGAAAAGAGAAAGCAAGTTCCTCCATGAGCCACAGGTTGCCTTACTTGGACTGCATGGCTGATCTGAGCCCAACCCCATCTTTCACCACAGTGACTTTCCACAGGCAATTACAGACACCTGGGTCATCACGGCTCTGCACGGCCTGAATGTTTCCTGCTGAAGAATATACTTCCCAGCTTCCCTTGCAGACTATGGAAGTCATCTCCACCCTTGTAAAGGAAGGGCTGCACCCTGTCTTCTTCTGGAGGCACTTTGGCCCTCTGCACATATGGCTGACAAAAGTGTCACCTTGCTGCATGCAGTCAGACTACAGAGCCTCTCTTTCTTTCCTCTCTCCATCTCCCTACAGCGGTCTTAACTAATCTAACACAGCCCTTGCATTAAATGGCCCCAGTAGCCTCCTCCTGCTGTGCCAAATCTGTACATATTCATGCTTGAAATAAAACACCTGCAGGCCACTCCCTGGACTACTGCGCGTCACAGAAAACAGCCTCAGGCTAGAGACATGGCTCAGAAGTCAAGAGCAATTGCTGCTCTTTCGGGGGACCTGGATTCGATTTCTAGCACCCACATAAAGGCTTACAGTTGCCCATGACTCCAGTCCCAGAGGATCTGGTGCCCTCTTCTGGATGCTGAGAGAAACACACACACACAATGTATAGGAATAGACATATGTAGACAAAACACTCATACCCATAAAATAAATAAATCTTAAACAAACAGTCTAACAGCTCATCCACAGACAACAGGAATGGTGCCTCCATACAATAAAAAACCATATTGCAAAGACAGAGGCAATACCTTGTGTACCAACAGGAATCATTTAGCATAAGTAGTTAAATGGGAAAGGCAGTGGGTGTTGCAATCTAAAAGGGTACCTACAGGGCATACTGTGACACTGACCGCCTCTGGCACCTCTGATGCCTCCAGTAAGAGACCAAGTTAGGCAGCTCTGGGCAGGAATAAAACATGGGTTTTACTCACAGGGTTTTAGAACTATTAGGTTATAAATCATATAAGACACTATATATTTAAAAATTAATTTAAGAAGGCAAAATATATTCTGACTATCGGAGTTGACGTCCTGCCTGGCCAAGCTAGAGTGGGAAACTGTCCTGGGTACTCACAATGTAAACTGGGGGAAAATCGAGTCTGAGGCATAGGTACACCATCCTGGACCCCCACCCAATACCACTGCTTCTGGGCCTGGATTACCTCAATATCTGAAGCATCTACAAAGTCCTCATAACCATTCTTATTCAAAATAAGGTGCACATAGTCCCAGGCACTGCAACGTTTCCATCCCCAGGACTGCCAGCTACCCACAAACACCTTGGCAGAACAGCTCCCTCACTGCCGAGGGCACACCCAACCAAGTGGGATGGGCACACACAGGCCTTGGGTCTTCAGACAAGACTCCCTTGGGTTTCCCAATCATTGCTGCTCCCCACTGTTTCTGGATCCCACTTCCCCTAAAGGGACACCGTGACGTCACTCATACACACCCCCTGTGCTGAGTAGCCACTACCTGACTGAGTTTTCATCACACGGATGGCCTTGGCCTTGGCCAGCTCCAGAACGGTGATCCACTGCTGCCGGTCCACCTCTGAACCGGCCTTGAGGTGGTAGGTCCTTGCCCCATTGCACAGCAAGATTCCACAAGAGTCCTCTGTGTCGATGTGTGCGGAGGCCAGGTTGATGGTTCCACGGCAGGTGTGGGCCATTTCACCCTGGTTTCTGTGGAATTCAAGAGAAGGTATGAGGTGAGGTTCCCTGTTGGGGAAGTCCTGTGTATATGCCAATAAAGCATTGTTGGCCAATAGGGAAGCAAGATAGGTGGACTCTGGGAAAGAGAAACACAGAGAGTCATCATGTAGTCCGCCAGAGAAATAAGAGGTCTGTCCGGTAAGAGAAATACTTAGATTAACAATTATGGGATAAATACTTAAGTCAGAGATAGCCAGTAAGAAACAAGCAAGGCCAACAGCTTCAAAATTAATATAGTGCCTTGTGTGTTATTTGGGGACTACAACACGGCAGAGCCCAGGCAACTGGTGGGGAAAAACCAAGCAGCAGACAAGGGAAAGGCTTCTATCGACAGTTCCCAAGCCCAGTAGTTCCAGATAAAAGGAACTCTCAAGGTAAATCTTCATCTCAGACCCTGACTGCTGGGAGATGCCTGGGGCCACCAGGGGGAGAGAATGCCTCATTGGAATCGGCTGTCACGGGTTGATCAAGGAGGACTTCCAGGCCATGTCTGCCTACCACAGGGACTGGCGGAAGGCTGTAAGGTGCCAGGCATTCTGTGGTCTGAACCCTTGAGGACACCAGGAAATGGAGAAGAACCCGGGCAGGCAGAGCAGCTTCATGCCAGGTCCTTCCCTCTAAAGAGTGGAAGCAGAGTGAGACGCTGCCTCTAAAGCAGAGACTGGAGGCCCAGAGCTCAAAGGGGACGACCCAGGGGTTCCTTCTGCTTCAAAGTAACCTGGGAAAGGTATTGTCCTTAAGACTGCCATTCTCTTCCATCAAGAAAGCCATGGAACAAAGATGCTGTCACTGTTGCTCAAGGCAATGACGGGGCTAACATGATGCCACCTCATGTGAAAGGAACAAGAAGACTGGGGTGCTAACAGTCCCAGAGGTGACGTAGTGGTGGCTGAAGCATACGTTGTTTTCAACTGGGCCCTGTGTCTAAAAACTGGAATCCAGCTGTCGTGAGTGAATGTACTTAACTCACTCCCTTAGACACTTGAAGGAAATCCAGAACTCCGTAAGAACCCCACGTCTGGGGCGTTACACTTGGGAAACAGTTGGCAAGCATCCAATACTGCCAGGGGGATGAAGTCTCTTGGCAATTTCCTGCTGTGATGCTTATTCTTGGTTGTTTGCCAACTTGTCTACATCTGGAATTAACTAAAACCCAAGTGGCTGGGTACACCTGTGAGGCATTTTTCTTAACTAAACCATTCCAAGTGGAAAGACCCATACTTAATCCAGTTATTTTGAGGTGAAAAGATGCACTTTAACCTGGGCTACACCTTCTGGTGGCAGCCTATGGAAGGGACATGGAAGAAGGGAACTCCCGTTCTCTGCCTGTTTAAGGGGAAAAGTTGATTTAGGCTCATAATGCAATCAGATGAGCTCTGGCAGTCTCAGAAGCACCACCCTCCAGCTCTGCTGCCCACAGCACATGGATCCTGTCAGGGGTCGGGGCTGTGATCCTCAGGGGCTTTCTGCATGGACACCAATCCTGCCACACAGTACCTGGGCTCTGCTGCACTCCATGACCCTCTCAGTCTTTCATCCTCCGCGTCTTCATAACCAGCAATCACATAGATGCTGCCAACAAGCTCTCCCACCGGCTCAGGGTGCTGGCGCTGGGAAAACCCTTGCTTGGGCAGTTGCTTCTGAGGAGCAGGGAACCCCTTCAGCTTAGGCTGTATTCAAATGGCTTTAAACCCACCCCAGCCTCCTTCCCTATCTCCCCAGTGTGGTGTAGCAGGAGGCTTATCATGATTCCGATCTTTAACAGCGAGTTGGCTGAGCTGGCTCTTCTCAGCTCCAGCACAGAGGCTCTCCTGTCCTGTTTTCTGCGGACTAACAAATTAGCCCATTATTTGTTGATTTACCTCACTTCAGGCTCTTAGGACAGGAACAAAATAAAAACAAATTCTTGGCAAAAGTCTGTTTATGGCCCCTAGTTAATTCCGGATATAATCCTTGTTTTCTGAAACCTCCATCCACATTTCTCCCAGTGCTCTTATCTTCTGAGCTCCACCAGAACTGCCCATCAACCTCTGCTCACAGCATTCAGTGGCTTTTCTAGACCAAAGACCCAAGCTCGCCCACCCTCCTCTACAAAACAGCTCCAAAGGCTGGACATGCAGTAACGGCCTCACTTCCAGTATCTGCCTCCATCTTAATTTTTCTGTCTCACTGTGATAAAGCACCCTGATTAAAAAAACAAAACAATTTAAGGTGTATTTTGGCTCGGAGTTCAAGGTACAGTCCAGCACAGTGGGGAAGTTCAGGCAGCAGGGCTTTGAAGCAGCTGCTCACTTCACACCCACATCAAAAAGCAGAAAGCAATAAACAAATGCATGCATGCTACTTAAAGCCCAGCGAAAGATGCTGGGCACCGTAACTAACATAGCTATTTCCCAAGCTGACATTAGAACAGCCATCACAACACCCAGCAAAACAACCCCTTCTGTTTGAAGACGGCCCTCCTGCTTTGACCACACCCCTTAGAGGAAGTGGTGTGGAGCTGAGGGGAGGCCCAGCTCTCCCATGCTGGCACCAGAGGAAAGGTGCTCCATTCGCAGACTTGGCAGAGCTGGGGGAGTCTGTCGTAAGCCTCACATCCTGAATTTAATTTTAGGCTGGAGACTGTTAGGGTGCTAAATGTTATAGTGACTAACCAACAGCGCCGGGTATGGTTGGTGCACTAAGAAAAGGGACACAGACTGTGTTCTAGGCATAAGCCAAGCTTGTAAGACCAGGAGAATTCACCCAGCTTTCAGAGACCTGGAAGGGCCCCAGCATCACAACACAGAGAGCAGAAGTGCGGGGGGAGGGGGGGAGCAGGGGGATGGGAGAGGGAGCAAGGGGCAGGAGGGCAGGGGGCAGGCAAAGGTCAAATGGGGAAGTTGGCAGTCATATTAAGGAGTTAGACTCTTATACAGAGTCTCCTGGGCCCCATATCAGAAGAGAGAGAGGATCAACAGTTCCAGCAGTTTCTGTGAAAACACAATGAACACAAGTGCCTCATACATGGTGGGAGATGGAAGAAGCCAGGTCACTGTGGGAAATCAGGGTTACACTGTAAGTTCCACTGGGCATAGTTTTATAACCCACTACATATATATATATATATATATATATATATATATTGCTAGTAGAATAATGTTTTATAATTTAAAATAACAAGACCACCTGAGGAAATGAAAATAGAGCAGATTAGCTTTTGTAGTTACCTAGCACCCAAATAAACTGAATCTTTACTCATAATAAATGTTTTTTTAAATCAAGGTCTTCAGTTTTTTGGTTTACTTTTTATTTACACTATTTGGAAGAAATCATGTAGTGGCTGTATAAATCTGGGGCTAACACCCTTTCAGAGTCTCGCAGCCCAGTGACATTCCCGGCCTTGGAATTCAGCTCTACTCTTCTTCCATCCAGATGTTCCATGTTCAATACACTCCGTGCCAGCACCAAGGGTTTATTTTTATCCTGTTTATTACACTTGGTTTGTTTTCATCTCAGTGGCTTCAAACGCATGCAGTCCTGAAAAGAGTTCAGGGACACACACTGAAACTTGAATTGCTGTTTGGGGTGGTGCTCCTGCCTGTGGTGTTTACAAAATGCTTTGTTTCTTCCTTAAATACTGGTTGAGAGCCATTAAGACATCTTATTGATGAAGCCTCCTGCTGCTAAGCCTGAAGACATGAGTTCAGTCCCCAAGACCTACATGATGGAAGGAGAGATATGATTCCTGCAAGTTGTCCTCCACAAATTCCATAGAGGACACACACACAGAGCCAGAGAGAGAGGCAGACAGATATACACACACACACACACACACACACACACACACACACACAGAGGCAGACAGATACACACACTCACACACAGAGATAGAGAGAGGCAGATAGACACACACACACAGACAGACACACAGACACACACAGAAAGAAGCAGACAGACACACACACACACACAGAGGCAGACAGATACACACACTCACACACAGAGATAGAGAGAGGCAGACACACACACACACAGACAGACACACAGACACACACAGAGAGACAGAGAGAGAGGCAGACAGACATACACTCCCACACACACTCGCACACACACAGAGACAGAGAGAGGCACACAGAGAGAAACACACACACTCACACTAAATAAATGTAATTTTTAAAAATCTAAAGACTAGTGGTTGAAAGCTAGGTGTGTTGACACACAGCTGCAATCCTGGCATTTGGGAGACCTGGCAGGAGGTTCAACCGTTCACAGTATGTCTAGGTTACACCATAGTTTGGGGCCATTCTGAGCTACATGAGACTCAGTCTCTGACAAACAATAAATGCATTTTTAAAATCCTGGTTGAGATAATGCCAAGAGGACAGACATTCCAGAGTCCCTCGAAAGTGCAGACGGTGAAATAATGCTCTACTGAGCTGGCTGGCTGGCACTGGCAAGCCTCTTGGCAAATTCCCTCCCTTTCACTGAGGGTTCGTGGAGGAGTGAAACAGCCAAGAGCTGTCATTCTTACCAACCCCGGGCAGCTGCAGTAGCCTTGCTCCCACAGACCATAGCATGGCCACCCAATCACATCAGAACACTCAGCAACTGATTCAGAATGCCCCTATGTATGCTGCCACTATATCTTATTAGTACTGGTTAGAAAGAAACTGATTTGGTCAATGACCAGGCAGATTAGAGTCAGGCTGGAAATCCAAACAGAGATATGGAGAGAAAGAAGGCAGAGTCAGGGAGACACCTGCAGCCACCCAAAAAGCAAGATGTGCGGTAACAAGCCACAAGCCTCGTGGTAAAACATAGAATGGTAGAAATGGGTTAATTTAAGTTGTAAGAGCTAGTTAATAATAAGCCTGAGCTGATAGGCCAAACAGTTTGTAATTAATATTAAGCCTCAGAGTACTTATTTGGGATCTGGCGAGTGGGAGAAAAACTTGCAGCTACAAGCAACACTCATGATAAGTAAGGGAACTGTGCACCTTTAACAGGGAGTTTACTATCTGATAAACTCAGAGCAAGCAGAGATAAGTATCAGGTGACATAACTGTGAGACAACCTACTGTGGCCATCACCTACTACGTGACCTTTGGTGACTCAAAGTCAAACAACTGTCAGCAGTGACCTTGCCAGGACAGCAGCTGTTGGAACCCTGACGCCTGTGACAGCTAATGTGGCATTTTCTGAGCCATGGCAACCATCTGAGGCTAGTGTAATAGTTACTGCTCTTGGAGTTGTCAGCATAGCCAAGATAAACTTGACAGAAGGAAAACACCTGTTACGCATTGCTTTGGAACTGTCAGTTCATCGTGGAAGATGGCATTGGAGAGCGGGGCATTCGCATCATGGTGTCCAGAAAGCAGAGACAGGGCTGGGATCTAGAGATCTGACGGATACTCCTTGGTGTGCCCCTAGTTAACCTACTTCCTCCAGTTAAGCGTGACCCCAAAAATAGCAACACCAGCCGGGACCAAGCATTGAAAACATAAGCCTATGGGGGCATTTCATATTTAGACCACAACATTCCACCCCCATTCCCAAGGGTTCATGAGCATCTCATAATGCAAAATGCATTTAATCTCTCTCCAATTCTCCCACAGTGTTCAGAAGTCTACGTTCAAAGTCTTCTCTTGAGACAAAGGCAAACTCTTAGCTGTGGGGCTCTGGAAGAGGCCAAGATGACCTGTGCAGAGGAAGCATCCTCACTCCAAGGGGTGAAATCGGCACAAGAAATAGGACTAAGAGCAAAGCAAGACTAAAACACAGCAGGGCAGACACAACACCCTGTAGATCCACCTGGAGTCCATGGTGTTGGGCGGCATGATGCTAAACACCAGCAGGCTTGGAGCCCCAGCCCCGCCACCTTGCTGTTTGTACCTCATGTGACTTCTCTGCCTGGTTCTGTCCATTGACTGCAGCTCTCCTAAGGATCCATTTCTGGCATAGTCACGTCTTGGACTCTCTGCTGTGGCTTTATGCTCACAGTTGCATCCTTCTCAGGGATGTTTACCAGAACATGATCCTACCGGGCTCTGACGAGCCTCCCGTGCCTTCCTTTGGCATTCTGGTGGGATCCTTCATGAACCTTTAAATCCTGCATCCTGCATGCCTGCAGGACCAGTGTAATCATGGGGATTACACTGACTCAACCAAGTCCCCAAGGACTAAATGAATTAAAACCTTGATGATATTAATCTGGCTATAGGTTGGGTCTGGCCCACCACTGGGATACTCTGAATGCATCTTTCTGATTATTCCAGTGCAAAATGCTTGTTTTCTTTTTAATGACACAGATCTCCTGAACTACCAAACCTTCCTTCCTTGTCTATGTTAAACGTGCTCCTTTTCTGGATGAACTGAACAATTTCCCAACCTTCCCGTCCTGCTTTCTGATCCTGATTCTCACTTTAAGCTTAGCTAAGAGCAGCTGACAATAGCCATGCCATGGCCTGAAGGCAATCCTGACGTGAAGTTTTCCTACATCGAGATTATTATTCCATTATAAATTTAGCTTTACTCCAGATTTCAGGACATGCTGACAGATAAATTATTTGCAAGAATGAAACATGAATGGCTTCAGGTCCCATTTCCAGTAGAATTCTCGTTGCCATCTGAAACCTCACTTGCTTGACCATCACTGTGGGTACTTTGGTGTTCCAAGGGCCCACAGTTATTCGTTAAGCTCTCAGCTCCCTTTGGCGTCTCCACACAGCCAGGGTCAGTCACAAGAGCCCCCCCCCCACTTCCCTAACACCACCTTTCTCTTTAGCTATGTCTACATCACCATAAGTAAACACCTGGGATAAACAAGATGAAGAGGAAGGATTCATTTTGGCCAGCGGTTTCAGAGGTGTTGGTCCAGCATTGCGGGGAGGGTGTGACTGGGCAGAGCAGCTTACTTCATGGCAGCCAGTAAGCAGAGAAAGGGAGAGGACTCGGGGACCTGACGAAGACGTCAAAGTCCCTCCTCCAGTGACCTACTTCCCCTAGCTAGGTTGTTCCATCTCCAAAATTCTCTAACCATGGTGTCTACAGCCTGTTGGTTATGAAGCAGCGCCCTCTTGCTTTAAGCCCCGGTGCTGCAGCTCCCAGCAGTGCCTAACTTCACAGGACCAGGACGAGAGAAGAAGATCGACAAGTAGACAATTCGAATCCAGACAGCGTGACATCCTGACATATGTTCTTCTCTCTGTGCTGGCTGCAGTGGACTGTGACTCCTTTGGTTAATTTCCACTTGGCCTGCCAAATTGTGATGTCATCCCGAATGTACCTATAGAAAGCAAATATGCTAGAAAACACACAGACCTCAAAAAGCTTTCTATCCTGTAAAGAGGTAGGACTACAGACTGCACACTGCTGTTAAAGTAAGAAGAAAAAGGTAAAGCATTTGCCCAGTGTATGTGAAACCTTGGGTTTGATTGGCAGTGTCCAAAATATGAATAAATAATGAACACTGGTTGGGTTCCCAACTCCCACATAGAGACTCACAATTGTCTGTAACTCTGAATCCAGGGGATCCAACTCCTTCAGCCTCCTCAGTACTAGGTACACACATGGTATACAGACATACATGCAGGCAAACATCCGCATGCTTTTCTTTAATCCAAAAAGTTTGATTTATCCAATAATAACTTAATATTAACATCTTTTAAAAATAAAATATCTAGGGGTGTGGCTCAGTGGAAGAGCTTTTTTCTAGCATGCACAAGACCCCAGGTTCAATCCCCAGAACTGGCAAGAAGAAGAGACCTCCCCAAACATACATTGTATGTGTGGTATTTAAAAGATAAACACACAAAGGGAAATGAGTTCAGAATAAGGGGGCCTCCACTTACAAAAGTTGCTTATAAAGTAAGCCTTTATACTTTACCTATTTCACTGCCTAAATGTTACACTTAATTTTTTAAAAAGCACTTAAAAAAACTCAGCAGGTAAGGTGAACACCACAGGCAGCGGAAGGGAGCACGGTGCCAGTGCTTGGCGAGAGCAGCCAGAGGGGAAAAGGTTCGCAGCATCCTATGAAAATTAAATGCAAGTTACACACCTCCAATGCCCAACGGCGCAAGATAAGCAAGCAGTCCTGCTCCAGAGGGGACGATGGGGACACAGCAAGACCGAACAGGCTACGGCAAGACTGAAACCCCCGATTGGCTACGGCAAGACTGAAACCCCCGATTCTGCAGCACCATGCCTGGTATCTTAGGCTCATGGTAGGATCACCTGGGCTCCCTTTCCTGCTCTGCTGCCCTCTTGGGTCAACTCCCTTCTGGGTCTGCGGCTTTCCTCGGCAGACATCCTATGGTTCCAGCACGCTGGGGTTTCCATTGCAGCTTAGGGTGCATCTCAGCTTCACAAGACGGCCCCTTGGCGGCTTGTCCCGTGGAATCAAACCCTAGCACACACTGCCTGGCCTCAGTGGCTCTCTGGAAGCACGGCACAATACTCTGACACCCAGATTTTGCAGCTTTCATGCACACAAACCCAGTGCCATGTGGATAATACTGCTAGGTTCTGCTGCCAGGCTCTAAGGTAACGAACAGCACAGAGCCTCCAAAGCCCCCTGCTTGCTGTTCTGGGTCCTGGCCATCTGGCGTGCACAGACCAACACACTGGCAGAGGAGTCTTAATCTCAAGCTAGAGACGAAAACACCCTGGGGAAACAGAGGCCACCAGCTGAGGGACACAGTAACAATGAGTCTATCTAGCAAAGGACTTGAAGGACTTGAGACAAAAAAAAAAAAAAGAGGGAAAAGGAGCCCAAATATGGTAGTACATGCCTTCAACCCAGCAGAAGGCAAAGGTAGGAGGAGCTGGTAGAGTTCAGAGTCACAGGAGTTCCGGGCTAACCTGGGCTACTTGAAGCCCTGTCTCAAAAAATTCACAAAAATAAAATAAAAGGAATGGAGGGATAACTAAAATCAGTAAGAGGCAAATCTCCCACTTCAAGTTTTTAAAGTTTTGTGAGTGTGTGTGTGAGTGAGTGTGTGTGTGCCCACACATACAAGTTGCATGAATCCATGTCTGTGTACAATGTGCATGCCTTATGCCTACAGAGGTCTGAAGAGGGTGTTGGGCTCTCTGGAACTGGAGTTATGAATGGTTGTGAACCACCATTTGGGTGCTGGTAATGGAACCCATGTCCTCTGGAAGAGAGCTGTCAGTGCTCTTAACTTCTGAGCCATCTCTCCAGGCAGGTCCTTCAGGTGTTCAACATCAGAGTCCAGCATGGGCTCTATCCTCAAGGCATACTTAGGTGCACAACACAGTGTTACCACCACCCGGCAGGGCTGAGCAGCAGGTTACCCGCACTCATTCTCTCACGCCTGAGACTTTATACCTGCTGATTAATGACTGTCCCCCAGTCCCCAGCAACCAAAGTTATAATCTTTGCTTCAGTTGCTTTAACTAGTTTAGATATATTTTGTAAGTGGAATTATGCAGTGCATGTCTTCCTGTGACTGGTTTGTTTCCCTCCTGGTTTATCTATGGCTGCCACAAATGACAGGATTCCCTTCCTTTGTGAGACTGAGTGAGATTCCATCATATGTATATACCCTCTTTTTAACCCTTCATCTCCTGATGGATATGGGTAGTTCCTGTGTTCTGGCGACTGTGAATATTGCTAAACATGGAAGTCCCAACATAATTTTGAGGTCCTAACTTCAATTCTTTTGGATAAATAACCATTTTTTCTTAATTTTAGAGGAACCTCTATATTTGAAAGTGGACAAAAGCCAGCTCAGTGGGGTATTACCAAGCAAACCTGGTGTCTGGAGTTGGATCTCTGGATTTCATCATGGAAGGAGAAAACTGATTCCTGAGATTCTGTCCTATGACCTCTGCATACGTTTCCATTCACACACACACACACACACACACACACACACACACACACACACGCACACAAACACACACGCACACAAACACAAACACACACACACACACGCACACAAACACACACGCACACAAACACAAACACACACACACACAAACACACACACGCACACAAACACAAACACACACACACGCACACAAACACAAACACACACACAAACACACACACACGCACACAAACACAAACACACACACACACACACACACACACACACACACACACACACGGTAAGAATGTTCTTCCCTGTCCTCATCCACAGGACAGAGCCACTAGTTCACCGTCAGCTTGAGCCCTGGGATCAGAGCTGCCCCCCCCCCCCACAGCCTGCATGTATATTCCTTCTCCAAAGCCATCAGAGCTATCTGGCCATCAACTCTGCAATTGCCACATGGTGCCAGCAAAGAGAAGCCTCCACTTAGGCTTGCTCCAGAAAGGAGGTGACACTGTGAGATCTGACCCGGTTCATTTTGCCTGGCCTCATTTTTGTCATTTAAAATCTCCCTTGGGAAACGCTAAACAAGGGCCCCAGCTACAAGGACACTCTCATTAAATGCATATTTTAATGAAAGTCTAAAAGGAGGCTTGCAATGCAGTCGCCTGCCCCTGAAGCTCATCATGTGAAATTAGCACCCAGGTTATGGCAGACAGCAATGCATAAGGTACAGCAATTTATCAATGTAACTTGTGTCCACACAGGTCCTCTATTCCCATAGGGATTGTCACCAACACGACTCTTGGTCCTCACGCTACCCTCAAAGTGGTCGATGCAGACATTGTTCAGCATGTATTTACCATGTATGCCCCACACAGAACGCACCTGTTAGAATCAGCCCCACTTTATGGAAAAGGAAGAGTCCAGGGAAGAATAAATCTAGTTCTGGCCTATAGAACTGATCTACCCCAGAGCCAGAGCTGGAATCAGGGCATGCCATAACCCATCTTCATTATCAAGCTTAATTTAGAGTCACCTGGGAGGCTGGTGAGATGCACTTCTGGGTGTGAGTCTGAGGGGCACCCACCCTGAATGTGGATAGGCTAGGGACCAAGATGGGTTAAAAGGGGAGAAAGACTAGGCAAGGGCTGGCATTCCCCTTTCTCCCCTTCCTGGTGAACTGCTCTCCTCTACCACAACCAAATGGGACCAAATGACCAAGGGCTAAACCCTCCAGTACCACGAGCCAACAGTTGCTACCATCAATCATTTTTGTCGCAGAGATGAGAAAGCCTAGTAATACACATGTCTTGGTCACTGGGACATGTATCTTTTGATGGAGAATAGTGGAGTAGGTGCTCAGGAATGATGCCTTGTTGTATCTGGTGATAGTCTGTATCTACCACTTGCAAGTCAGTCCCCAAGTCCCATGAGACACAGCCTGTCTGATCCCCACCGGGCTGAGTGAATCAGTGCTGGAGTATACGCAATCAGTGGGGCAGACCCAGAGCACCTCACTCCACCGCATCAGCACCACTCACTGAGCATCCCTCAGACCCACCTTTGCGGTTCCCCTGACATGCCAGAGCATCACTACAGGCCAGTGACGGCCTGCTGATGGTTCAACGCTTCCTGAGATCAGGCTGAAATCCTGCCACAGAATGTCAGGAAAATCTTCAGCTGCCAAGTTTTCACCAAAGATGTCTTGCCAAGTAGAGTGTGAGTGAACATGATGTTGTTTGTTTGTTTGCTTGCCGATGCAAAAAGAAAAGCCCACAATGTCTCTCCACAGCATTATGGTTGTACGCTGGGTTGAGCCTCAGTCCTGAGCTTCAACAGACAGAATCCAAATCCTCTTCACACACGACCTGCTGTCCCTCAGATCCATCCTCCCTGCCCAGCTTCCTTTCCTAGCCCCCGTGGGACACAGTAACCTCATCTACAAGTACCCAAATGCCCTTTGCATTCTAAGTCTGGTGAGCATTCTGCCACTGAGCTATACCCGCAGCCCCACACCTTACCCACTTCCTGTCTCCCATTAGATCCTGCTCCCAGACGTCTTCAGTTCTTCTTGACGTTATTCCTCCCTGATAACTTCGTCTACACGTACAGCCTCCCAGCTTCCTGACTGTCCCGGCACTGTGTACATGCTGTTCTCTTTACCTGCATGTGCTCCCTCTACCTGCATGTGCCCCCCCTACCTGCATGTGCTCCCTCTACCTGCATGCTGCTCTCTTTACCTGCATGTGTTCCCCCTACCTGCATGTGCTCCCTCTACCTGCATGTGCTCCCTCTACCTGCATGTGCTCCCTCTACCTGCATGTGCTCCCTCTACCTGCATGTGCTCCCTCTACCTGCATATATGTTCCCTCTACCTGCATGTGCTCCCTCTACCTCCATGCTGTTCTCCCACTCTGTTTTTTGGTCTCTCTGCCTGTGTATAGTCCTTCTACCTAGACATCTCTCTCCCATAGCCCAGGCCCCATCCAGCAGCCCTTGAAACATCACTTCGCCAAAGCAACTCCCATACCATGGGCTTCTCCCATCACTGATAAACCTGGGTCGTATTCTAATTCTATGTATAGAGTTCTGTGGGACACTCAACTCATTTATTTAACTAATGGTAAATAAAGGAGCGTGCAGAGCCTTTTTCTTGCCACATTAACTATACCATTTGGTAGCCGAGTTTACACACTTATCCCCACTAATAACCATGAAAACAGTGATTGGGTAGCACCATTGTAGAATGCATAATGGATTGGGGGATCTAGAAAATTACCAATATTTGTAACAAAAGATCCCTCAATGGAGCTGAGAGATGGTTCAGTGGTTAAGAGCACTGACTGCTCTTCCAAAAGACCTGGGCTCCATTCCCAGCACCAAACAGAAGCTCACAACCATCTGTAACTCCAGATCCAGGGGATTGGATGCCTTCTCTGGCCTCCAAAGGCAGCAGGCATACATGCAGGCAAAACATCCATAAATATAAAATAGTAATAATAAAAACACAAAAATTTAAAGATCCCTCAAGCAATGCTGGGCATTGGGTGGTGTTAACTGAAAACTCACATATTGGCAGTCATGAAAGCAATAGCTAATGGGGAATAAATCACCAAATGATCCTAAAACCAGCAGATGAAAGTTTGTCAAGGACCAGGAGTTAACACAGCATCAATATGTCTTCCTATAAAAGCACCTACTGGGCTGGAGAGATGGCTTGGCAGTTAAGAGCACATACTGCCCTTTCAGAGGGCCCGAGTTACATTTCCAGCACCTACAGGGCACACAGCTGGCTACCTGCAACTTCAGCTGCAAGGCATCTAACACCTCTGGCCCCAGTGGGCACCATATGTATGTGGTACACAGAGACACACAACATACACTTCATTTTAAAAAGAAACAAGTCTTTAAAACATACCTACTCATTACTTAGCAATTAAAAATCATAAAACTCATTAGTCTGCAGTGGGGAAATCTGGCAAGCACCACCCTGGCCAAGTGATAAAAGTTACATACTAATAATAGAACGAGATATCAGTATCGCATGCTTCCTGACAGGGTGTACTGAGGAGGACACAGCACCGTGTTCTGCAATGCTCCTGCCAAAAACGCAGGACCTGAACATAAACCAGAGACAGCAAGAGACCCCACAGCACTCTGCAGCCACTGCCAAGGGTTTACCACAGATGTCAAACTCAGGAACATGGACGCACAGAAAAAACTGGATCTGCTTGAAATTACTGTGCACTGGGTAGCCCTGCACTGGATCCTGCGCCTCCACAGGACCCCGGGACAGATGGCGGGTGCAAGTCAGCCTGTGGGTTGTTGGCAGCATTGTGTCACGGCTTATGCTGAGGGAGGAAGAGAATGTCCCCTATTTAAGGAATATACACCAAAAGAGTAAATGATAATGGGCCCCGTACAGTGGCACAGGCTACAATCCCGGCCCTCAGGAAGCTGAGGTAGGAGGATCTTAAATTCAAGGCCAACATGAACTGCACAGCAAGAAGTTGTCTCAAAAAAAGAAGGAAGGAAGGAAGGAAGGAAGGAAGGAAGGAAGGAAGGAAGGAAGGAAGGAAGAGGAAAGGATGATGGGACTCATTGTAACTAATCTTAAATAATGACACATGTAAATATAACACAGTCACAAGGCAAACAGCATATTAGTCATGTTGGAACTGAGTGAAGGGCACGGGAGTTTTCCCACACTATTTCTGTAACTTTCCTCCAAATTTAAAAGTATATCAATATTAAAAATATCTTCCACTATTCTGGTTTGTTCGTTTTATCTAATTTCATTTTATTATTCTTCTTCTTAGATGTCTGCTTACATTTTATGAGAGACAGAAAGAAAAGGTACAGATTTGGGTGCGGGGGAGGTGGGGAGGATCTGGGAGGAGATGGAGGAGGGAAAACCATGATCAAAATATATTGCATTTAAAAAGTTAGGAGTGGTGGTGCATGCCTTTAATCCCAGCACTTGGGAGGCAGAGGTGGGCAGATCTCTGTGAGTACGAGGCCAGGAAAGAGAGTTCCAGGACAGCCAGAGCTATACAATGAAACCCTGTCTTGAAAAACTATACATATACATATATATATGGTATTAAAAATTAAAATCTATTTTCAACTTCAAAGGGTATCTTCTACAAACCTGAAGATAGCATTAATGAACTGCAAGTATGTGGAGCTTATTTAGAAATTGTAAAAGCCTGGGGGCTTGGGCGATGGCTTGGCCATTCAATTGCTTGCTGTAAAAGAATGAAGACCGGAGTGCGGATCTCCAGGACTCCCATAATTCCAGTTTCACAAAGGCAGACACGGGGCATCCCCTGAGCACACTGGCCACCAAGTCCAACTACATCTGAGTGAGCTCTGGGTTTGGTTAAGAGGCCCTGCTCAAGTAACACCGTAGAAAAGAGATCAAAGCTGGTTCCTGACGTCAACTGTTGCACGCATGTGCACACATTTGCACGAACGTCCACAAATACACGTGTGTGTGCACACACATGCAAATGTGCATATACCCACACATGCCCCCATACATGCACACACACGAAAATGGAAAGAATAAAAAATTAAAACCCAGGGTGAAAATTTAATATTAACGGGACATTGATAACATTGCAGAATTGTTGTTATGTGTTAGATATAAGATGCCTACATACCCTGCACACACACACGGGGCTGGTGAGGACAGCTCAGCAGGTAAAGGCGCCCGCTGTGGAGCCTACCGCCCTGAACTCAATCCTGGGAACAAAGGTTGGAGGAGAGAATCCACTCTCTCGAAAGTTGTCATCTGACCTCTAAGTGTACCCACACCCCTGAAAATAAACAAATGTAATTTAAAATAAAAAAATAAGAGACACATAAGGAAAAGCTCACGATGTCTGAGATTTGCTTCAACTCACACGGGCCATGGATGCCACAGCTTGGGACCACAAGGGAGACCTGCTGGGTAGGTGATGGGAGCAGGGATCCATTATATAATGTATCCACTTTTATCTCTATAGTCAAAAGTAAGTATAATATTTAAACCTCCCTGCAGGAAGAAGAGTGGTGCCGAGTGACTTTGGTGACAACGGGGGCCTCCTGAGTCCCAGGCTCAGGAACAAGACTGCGCACTCGCCTCTAAGGACACGAAATAAGGCAACAGTCAGGTCCCCAGGGCACGGGGCTGGCTCTATTTTGAGTGCAGCCGTGGGCCTGTGACTCTGGGCTCTCCTACACGGAACATTTCAGGATACCTGAACAGATTTTCTTTTTTTAAGTTATCATATAACCCTGCCTGCGGCTGCCACCTCCTCCAAGGTGCCCTGAAGCTCTGCTTCTTGTGTCCTTTCATGTAAGACTCAAGTGGCATGAAAGCTGACCAGAAAAGATACTATACTAAGCAAAAATGTGAAAAAAATCAGTTATCAAGACAGAGAAGGGTGGAAATGCCACAAATCAGAGGTCAATCAAGGTCGGGAGGTGGTGGTGCACACCCTCAATCCCAGCACTCAGGAGGCAGAGGCAGGCGGATCTCTGAATTTGAGGCCAGCCTGGTCTACAGAGCGAGTTCCAGGACAGCCAGGGCTATGCAGAGAAACTCTGTCGTGGGACGGGGGTACACACAGAGATCAATCAAGGAAATGCTTAATTCCAAATTTAACACACCAATGTCAATCACATTTAAATGCATAGATTACAGCATGAGTTTATGGGCAATTTATTCATGGATTTACACACACAAGTGGCCTCTAGTACCACAGGCACTGACACTAAATTAGTTGTAATAATCTAATGTAAAGGTGACTCCCACCTGGCTTTAATCAAGCACAAATGACAATTAAACTGTCAAACATGGGAGAAGTGTAAAACCAAAGGCCCCACAACAACGGTGGGCAGGCAGTCTGCATTGGAAACCATCCACACCCAGTCGGCATGGCATTTCCTGGGGGCTACCTGGGCCCAGACTAGCCCTGCATCTACAGCAATGACCAAGGCTCTGGGGCAGTCACTGTGTTGGATTCCCATGACACTGAACACCTGTGTGTGAACTCCCACCTCCCTCCACCATGTGGACTGAATGAGGGAGGAACCGAGAAGTCTGCCGCAGAGAAGATCCCTGACAGCAACAGAGCTCAGTCCACCACTCCCCAAAGAAGCCTCAACTGTGCCTGCACCATCCTTCTACTCTGTCTTCCAAACCGTGGCAGCTAAGAGGGATGAGGCTGATGGTTAGGCTCTCACCAGACGGGCATTCATTTCTAGCAATGCCCTGGCACTCGGAAGCATCCCTTTCACTCATAAAACCGTTTACCGAGTACTGATTTCTAGTATTAGGGGGTTCTTCTGTTTTCCCAGTCTACAAAGTAGGGCTGCTCACAGGTGAGGAGGAGGAGACCATGGAGGCGTGGCGGCTTCCTTTGTCCCTGAGCCTTGAGGAAGGCCCGGTGTGAGCAAGGGAGCACTCACACCCTGGGTACACACCTCCTGCCTTGCTCTCGTGTGTATCCTTGCCCTAGGAAAGCTGGTGGTCATGTTGTGAGGACTCAAGCTTTGGAGACTACAGGACAAGATGCCAGCCACCCACATTCTCTGCCAGCCATGGAAGTCACTATCTTTAGAAGTGAAACCTCCTCCAAGGGCCAGGCTTTAACCTGGCCTCGAAGATCTGAGTGGCCTGTGCTGCTACCCGATGCCATGGTGATACCCAGGTCAGAGCAACAGCGGAGGCCCGTGTCTAGGTCCACGGCCCTACTGCAGTCAAGGTCTGATTGATGCCCAAGGTTTATGTTACCACTGAAGGTCATGTGAATGCCTGAGACCGGAAGCCGTGTTGGTGTCAAGGGCCACACTGTGCTGAGGCTGTGCTGATCTAAGTGGTCTACACTGCCATCTGAGGCCATGGTGACATCCAAACCAGGCTGCTGCTGATGACCACGTCTGGGTCCATGGTCCTACTGCAGTCGGGATCTGTGCTGAAGTCTGAGGCCTGTGCTGCTACCAAAGGTTACACAGAAGCTTGAGGTCAGGGCCATAACCCGTAGCCTTGTTGGTGTCAAGGAGCTGTGCGGCCACCTTAGCCATCCTGACCTGAGCATGTGTGGGTCCGTGGTCCTACCGTAGCTGAGGTCTGTGTTGATGTCTGTGCTGTGTCTGTGTCACCTCAAGGGGCCACAGGCACCATGAGTTATCAAATCAGAAGGCCATGGTGAGCCAGCCCCACACTTCACTGGCCCTGGGATAGCTGGCCCTGCCCCTTGATGAACACTGCAGCAGGAGAGCTGTCCCAGCCCTCATGGGAGAGCTGCCCCACCTCCTGCACTCGGGAGAGATGGCCCCAAGCCTCACTGCAGGAGAAGGCGAGCTGACCCCGATGGCATGGGCATAGGGGAGCGCTGGCCCTCACCTAGGGGAGCAGCCCCAGCGGTCTAGGCTGACCAGCTCAACTAGTACCCAGACCCACAGCCGGGCCTTGGGTTGGTCCACTGTAACTTCTACCCATCTAGGACCTGCTGGAGTGCCTGAAGGGACTGGTCTGTAGAATGATACCTGCAGGATCTCCATGACTTGGGGGGGGGGACAGTATAGCCCAGAGGAATTTCAGTGAAGGTCCAGTGATGATGGTGTACAAGAAACCAGAGACCTTGAACCAGACCAGTGATCACTGCAATGAACGTGTGCGAGAAAAGCTGATTGGACAAAAGTGTGCTCTGTACTATATGACACACAGAGGCTCCCAATGCCACTAGGACAAATGAAGAAGTGTCAGGAAGACAGAAAAGATAGAGGAGCAAAGAGGTGTTTTGTTGTTGTTTGTTGGCTTGTTTTGGTTTGGTTGTCTTAATTTTCTTTTGGGGAAGCACTACAGGGGTGAGGGGAGGATATGGAGAGACTGGGAAGTGAGCAGAATTAGGGTGCATGATGTGAAAGTCCCAAAGATTCAATAAAGAAATTATGTTTGTAAAAAGTGGAGTCTGCAGCCCAGGCGAGCCTTTGGATGAAGCCGCCTTATGACCATGCACACCAGAAGCACTCCCCTGCCCACCCACTCATGACAGTCTGACTCACAGGGACTAGGAGGCAATGCTTCTTGCCTTTCAGCTTCTAGATTTGGAAGTGACTTATCTGCCAGCCAGCAATGGATAATCCACAGAGACACTGAGGCAATCTCTCAGCAGAAGACAGGCCCAGGCTTGTGAGAGGACAGCCACACCCCAGGACAGGTCCCTGGCTCAGCTCAACACACAGATTGCACTAACATCAGCACTGTGGAGGAACACTGGCTTGTCCTGGAGAGTAGAGTCCTCCCTGTCATGTTAGCCCAGAGACTGGTGTCCACGGGGCTCAGAAGCCAACGAGCAACATCTGGATTGATGACTCCCAGGGTCTTTTCCAGGAAAAAGGCATAGCTCAAGGGCACAGTGTGTACCTAGTATACAGGAAGCTCTGGGTTTGCCCCAGCACAGACAAAAAGAAAAAACAACAAAACTTTCCCACCAAGACATTCCTTTGTACCATGCCATGGCCCATACCAAGGACCTAGAAAATCTCATCAGCTTCCCAAGACTGGGGACACATCTGTGCAGTGTGCGGCTGGTGATTTGAGGTGGGTTGGAGCCCATGTGGCTGGAAGCTAGAAAGAGGTCCTGGGGGCAGGTGAAGTAAGGGAGGAGGAGAGTAGATTATAGTAGAATGAAAGGAGGAAGGGGGACACTGGGGTAGAAAGATCTACGGGGGGGGCAAAGGATGGAGGGATGGGGAAGCAGGAGGGGATGGGGAAGAGGAGGGGACAAAGGGATGGGGAAGAGGAAGGGATGGGAAGAGGAGGGGACGAAGGGATGGGGACAGGAGGAGATGGGAAGCAAGAGGGGAAGAAGGGATGGGAAGAGGAGGAGATGTGTGTTAACCAAAACTAAAGATATGAAAAAGCGTTATGGAAACACAATACTTTGAAGAAAATTAACAATATAATTTAAGATAGGTGCGGCTGTGTGTGCCTTTGATCTCAGCGTCTGGGAGGTAGAGGTGGGAAGCTCTCTGTGAATTTGAGGCTAGCCTGGTCTAAAAAAGACAGCTCTAGGCCTCTCCCCTTCTCCCTGCCTCTGATTCAGGACTTTGAACAAAGATATCCTGCATGAAAATCTGGGGCTGAAGAGATGGCCCAGGGGTTAAGAGCACTGGCTGCTCTTGCAGAGGGCCCAGGTTCAATTCCCAGAGTAGAGTACAACCATCCATAACTCCAGTTCCAGGGAACCAGACACCCTCTTCTGGTCTCTGTGGGAAACATGGCGCATAGACACAAATGCAGGGAAAACACTGATACATGTAAAATTAAAGTAGATGAATCTTGAAATTTAAATGGAAGTCTCGGTGCCAGATATAGCATATTTCCCTATGAGGTATGGGCAGGGAGGTCCCCACAACACACAGGGCGCTGCCACTGCTCTTGGTTCCCCCATAACTAGACGGTAACACTCTATTGCTAAAGACACAATACATGGTGGTTGCAGGGCATAGAGAAAGCAACCCAGAGCAAATCTGGAAACTTCCCTTCCTGTTGGCTACACAGACTGCCACAGGAAGTCATCCACGGACTTACTCAGCAGTGAACACTGAATGTTACATTATTGACCGGCCAGGCAAGGGGTGCCCACAGGTGCAAAAATGGCATGGCTGCCACGGGTGTAACCAGTTGCTTTATGATTGGATTTGAGGCATGCTCCACGGCAGGAAATTCATTCCTAGTACTGTAAACCCAGGCAAAAGCCCATAGCTGAGGAGGTCATAGTGCCAGGGGCAAGCACTGCTACTGTTAACCTAAACTTACACATTGTCAAACTGTCTTCTAAATGTTTACATTGATAGTCATACAATGGTGTTGCTTTCAGCCTTGGTCAGGGAAGTTTCTTATGCAATGGGCGGTCAGTGCAGACTCATAACTAGTCAAAGATCTGAGAATGAGTGACTATTAAGGACCTACTCTTAAGTGGGACGCCTATGTCATACCCACCCGAGACTCAGGAAACACCACAGAAGAGGTGGTGGGGAGATTGTGAGAGCAGAGGATGGGGAGGGGCTTGAAATGCTCTCTTCTGGACGTGACACGGCTGTAGCAATCATGAACTCACAGCAGCTATGGTTACCTGCACAAGACCAAGCCAGTCAATAATTCCAGTATGGGTGGGGGAGGGGCTCATGAAGCTCCACCTGAACTGAGGAGCTATTGGCACTTGAGGGCTACTAGGGGAGGACAATTCTCCCTAGGGGTGTAGTTGCTGTTGGATTTGCCCATGGTATGCAGGCAGCACTAACTGGACTTATTGTTATTTAAAATGAAGAATGGCTCATGAAGGAAAGAAGGGTATATATTGGGGGTGCTTGTGTCTGTTGGAGTTGGGGTGAATATCACTAAGATGCACTGTACATGTGTGTGAGCTGTCAAGGAATAAATACTATTAAGACACTAAAGCATATGGTCACTGGAAGGGAGAACAGAACCTGTAAGCATTCTTGCAGCTCTTAACCCTATATCATGTATGATCCACGGCTACAAATCTGCCACTGGGTTTTGTAGGATCAACCCCCAGAGCAGAGAGCAGGTATCTTCCCTCCCCATTGACAAAGAATGGGCCATCAGCCGTGACTCATCCAAGAGGAGTGTGGACCAGAATGAGGGCTTCACTCTGCTTGCATGCATGCTGCGGCCTCCACTGTCCCTCCTGCACTCTGCCGTCATGGTAGGATGGTGCACCCCACTAGCCCACTCTTGCCCCAGCCACCTGCAGGCACTCAAACAAGACTAAGCCATCCCTGCTATACGTGTGAGTTTAAACCATCCCCAGTAGTCTGTGGGGTAAAGCTGTCTGATCTAGGAACCCGGCAAGCTGAGGGTTCAGTTCTCTTCCGTCTACTGTGTCTGTCACTGGGGTGCACACAGAGTTCGTTGTCACTGGAGTGTGGTGATGGAGAGAGAGGCCCACAGCACATGATGCTGGAGAGATAGGCGTGAGGCTATGGCAGTCATGGTTATATACACGCGGATGAACAGGAGACAGATGGGAGATGCTGAGCCACGCTAAGTGCAAAATGAGAGGCTCTCGGAGACCTCCATGGGCTGGGGAGTCTACCTCATGCCACCCACCGTCTCACAGGCTACCGCCCACACGTAGTTCTCACGAGGGGCACAGATGTGGCTGACTGGAGAAGACTTGCCCATCAAATACATGGCCCACGATTTGGTTCCTAGCATTTCAAAGAAGAGGGAGGGCGGCCGGGCGTTGGTGGTGCACGCCTTTAATCCCAG
Source organism: Mesocricetus auratus (assembly GCF_017639785.1). Lineage (NCBI taxonomy): Eukaryota > Metazoa > Chordata > Mammalia > Rodentia > Cricetidae > Mesocricetus > Mesocricetus auratus. Next base: position 12,271,442 of record NW_024429190.1, on the reverse strand, counting down.
CACTCGGGAGGCAGAGGCAGGCGGATCTCTGTGAGTTCGAGACCAGCCTGGACTACCAAGCGAGTTCCAGGACAGCCTCCAAAGCCACAGAGAAACCCTGTCTCGAAAAAACCAAAAAAAAAAAAAAAAAGAAAAGAAAAGAAAAAAAAGAAGAGGGGGGGCTAAATCTCATGAAGAGAGATTGGGGAAGGGGGTAAAGTTTCTGCTTCACAGTGTTTGGGCCAGAGTTCAGATCCCATCAGCACCCATCAGCAAGGTGGGTTCAGTGACACTTGAGGTCAACCTCGGGCCTCCACATGTACAAGCGCACAGCCACACATGCATAAGAGAGGTTAAGATTTGAGAAGGGACCTTAGAGATCTGTCTCCTCGGATTTACACCCACCCCCCCAGCACCAACACCTCTGCAGATGACAAAGGTTCAGCAGGGCCTGACATCAGCAGTGCCCAGTTCTAACCAGCGTGGTGCTTTTCAGGAAGCTTCCTTCTCTACCCCACGTATGTCAAAGGACCCTGGAAACCCCCCATGGTGGGGGTGGGTCTTGGCCTTACCTGCAGAGTGTGACTCAGGGAGACAGCATAAGCTTAAAGCCCTGCATTCTAGTCCCAAGGTTTCAAAAAACTTGTTGTCCACTCGAAATGGAGTAAAAGCCTAAATTTAAGATCTAAAACTAAAATTCTTAGAAGGAAATGCAGGGGGAAAGGGCTGGCTTGAGGCTTTTCCAGGACGTAACACAGAAGCAGCAAAGGGAAGCAGACAGATGGACTACAGTACACGAAAACCGTGCAGACGCCACCAGAGAGGGAGGGAAACATCCTCAGACCACACACCCAATAGAGGCTGCCGTCCTACACATCAACAATCACAAAAACTGATTTTAAGAGTGAGCAAACAGGCTGGCCTGGTGGCACAGGCTCGTAATCCCAGCTACTCGGGGGGGCCGAGATGAGAGGGTGATAAGTCAAGGTCTGTTGGGTCCCAGCCCCCTTGGATTTCCATGCATTGTCAGCTGACAGCCACAGGTGCACTCTGCTCGCTAGTCCTGGCTTACAGCCCCGGCCTTGCCCACCTGACATCACTTTCCAGCATGAGGATGACGCGAGCTCTTACACCTGGGGTTTCTCCACTGTGCTGTAAGCCTGTATATAAGCCTGCTCTCTCTTTACAGAGAGAGGAGAGATCTCTTAGCACTTGCAATAAAGACATATACACACGCATTCTCTGGCAATAAAGGTGGCAGACGCATTCTCTTAGCACAAGTGGCTAAATGCCCTGTCTTTCATTTCCTGATACCTCGGACTTGCTCGTGGTGCAGGCCCCACAAAGGTCTGCCTGACTGCACAGCAAATACAAGGTCAGGCTGGGTGACTTAGTGAGACTCTGTACCTTAATTTAAAACGTGTGTGTGTGTGTGTGTGTGTGTGTGTGTGTGTGTGTGTGTGTGTATGTGTGTGTTTAAGAGGCTAAAGATTCATGGTACAGCATTGCCCTGAGTTCAAGTGCCACATACAATAATACCAATATCAATAAGTTCATGAAAAGGTCCCCAGAGTCACTGATCATCATAGAATGCAAATTAAACCCACAGTGACATATCACCCTACACTGGCATAAGAAACAGGCAAGCTGAGACTGGAGAGGTGGCTCAGCAGTTATAAGCTGAGACTGGAGAGGTGGCTCAGCAGTTATAAGCATTTGCCCAGTTCAGTTCCCAGCACCAACATCAAGCAGCTTACAACCAGCACACATATGCACATACTCACACAGAGAGATATACAAAGACAAACAATTAAAAATTAAATCAAAACACAGAGAGAGAGAGAGAGAGAGAGAGAGAGAGAGAGAGAGAGAGAGAGAGAGAGAGAGAGAGAGAGAGAGAAGCAATGGAGACCTACCAAATAACAAGTTTTGGCAAGAATGTGGAAAAGTCAGAGGCTTTGGGTAGGAATATGAAATAGCACAATAAAAAATGTGCTGGACAGCGATTGTGCTCATCTTTAATCCCAGAATCAGGAAGCAAAGGCAGGCAGATCTCTGTGAGTTCAAAGCCAGCCTGACCAACAAAGCAAATTTTGGTACAGCCTGGACTGTTACACAGAGGAACTCTTTCTAGAAAAAAACAAAAAAGAGAGAGAAAAATGGAACCACCATGTAATCCAGCAATCCTGCTCCTGGGACATGTACAAGAACCAAAGGGCTTGTACACTGGTCTTGGGATATCATTACAGCTGCTTCCACAGGTTCCAAGAGAGGAAAGCAGCCCATGTGTCCTCATTAGGTTCCTAGTGCTGTGATTCGCACCAGGACTAAAGCAACTGGCCAGAATGGGCTTGTTTCAGCTCCCAGGGCAGCAGGAAGGCAGGGCAGGGCAGGGAGAAGAGCTGAGGCAGAACCATGGAGGAAAGCAACGCTGCTTACCAGCCTGTTCCCCATGGCTTGCTCAGCAGATTTCTTTTTTTTCTTTTTTCTTTTATTTAGGTTAGAAACAATCTTGTTTCACATGTCAATCCCAGATCCCTCTCCCTCCACTCCTCCCCTGCCCTCCCCATCAGGTCCCCCAGCCCCCCACCCAATCTCCACTCTGATCACCAAGGAGGGTGAGGCCCTCCATGATGGATCTCCAGTAATTCCCCCAAGAGTCCCAGCTGAGAGAGCCTCCCATATTGTGGCATGGGCACTCAAAGTCTGTACGCCAGGGATAAATACTACCCAAGGCCCCATAGATTACCTAGGCCTCCTCACTGACACCCACATTTAGGGGGTCTGCGTCAGTCCTCGTCAGATTTCTTATATAACCCACAACCACCTGCCCAGAGATGGCAGCATCCACAGTGGGCTGGCCCCTTCCATATCAATCATTAATCCAAACAAAAAAAAAAAACCAAAAAAAAAAAAACAGTCACACTGACTTCTCCAGGCTCATCTGATGGAAGCATTTTCTCAATGAAGCTCCCTCTTCCCAGATGACCCTAGCTTGTGTCAAGCTGACCAGACAAACAGACCAACACTAACCATCACGCCAAGTGTCCATGACCGAAGTGAGAGCAAATGTGGTGCATTCTTACAGTGGCGCATTTATTACTCAGCCTCATAAAAAGAGAGGAAGCTTGTCATATGCTATGAGACTGAACCTCAAAACCATGCTGAGTAAAATAAGCCAAGAAGAGACTAGAGCTTTAGGATTCCATTCTTACAAAATAGCCGAAGCAGTCAGATCTGTGAAACCCACAGGGCCTGGGGCCAGGGGGAGCTGTTGAGTGAGCACACACTTCAGACTTGCAAGACAAGAAAACTCTAGAGATCATGTCACCGCAGTGTGACGGAGTCAACACCCCTGATCTGCACACTTCAAAATAGCAAAGACAAAGGGGGCTGGAGAGATGGCTCAGAGCTTAAGAGCACTGGCTGCTCTCCCTAAGTCCTGGGTTTGGCTCTCAGCACTATCTTGGTAACTCACAACGATCACTAACTCCAGTTCCAGGGGGAACTAATGCCCTCTACAGGCATTGCATGCACATTGCACAGGCAAACATGCAGGCAGAACACGCATACACATAAAATAATCTGAAATAATAATAACTGAGATAAGGCTGGGAACACAGGCATATACCTGAAGTCATAGCCTCTCAGGAGGCTGAGACAGGAGGATTGCTTACACCCTGGCATACATAGCCAGCTTTGAGAACATAGCAAGACCACTTCTCTTTAAAAAAATAATATTAAATAGAATGAATTGAAATAGTTAGCTTTATGCTGTGGTGCTGGAGATCAGGTCCAGGGAAGCAAGCACCTTACTGCTGAGCCACAATCGGGACCGTTGTTTTTTTTTTTTAGGCAAACTCATGGCCCCACTCCCTCTACCTCCATGTGCTAAGATTACAGGTATGCTCAGCTACACCGGCTGCTGTTCTAGACAATGGACGACAGATAAGTCTGCCCTTGCCCACTGCAGTGTTTGGTGAGGGTCTGCAAGTCCATGAAGGATGTTGTCCTTGTCAAAATCTTTATGTGTTGCTTCTATAACACCAAAGCAGGACAGATATTGGTAGATACAATGTGCTCCTAAGCATGTTAAAATATTTATAGATATACATGTATAGTTCAGGAGAGAATTTTGTCAATTCTCCCATGAGGCCTTCAGGACCAGCTTCCCACTTTCAGTTACCAGATCCCAACCCGTGACGCTGGGTTTGAAGTCTCCTGAGTGAAGGGACACTCAGAAGCAAAGAGAGAAAGGACGGCTCCCTAGGCTCCGGGGCTACCTCGAGGCTGTGCACACAGATCTCCGAGGCAAACAGGGCAGTACCTAAACCAAGGGAGGTCTGGGGGCGCAGGCTTGGCAGTGGGTAGAAACACGCTGCCTCCAGTGCTAGGGGAGGCTCTGAGCAGGGCGTGGGCACCACACCAAGGGGATCAGATCTCAGCTCAGACACCCACTTACGGGGCGGCTGCACTGGGACCTGTGCCAGCTTTCTCATCTATAACAGTAGATCACACGTCCTTTCTCTCTGGGTTGTCACCAAATGGGAGTGACACACGTGTAAGCACTGTGGACACCTTTATGATGGCTGCTCATCCGTGGTCCTTATTAAAATCTAATGCAGTACAAGGAGGAAAGTCCATGGGGGGGTTGCCGGTTCAGACCAAATTGTTGTGTAACGTATTAAAGTTTTCTTCGAAAAGCCAAAGGCCTTAAATTCAAGCAGGGCAGTTTTTGCTCAAGCCCTAAAGAAAGAGGGAAGATTTGGAACCCCTGCTCCTCCACTTCAAAGGTTCTTACAAGCCATGAAATACAAAAATCAAAGCAAAATCCCGCTGCCACAGGCTTCGCCTGGATACCAATATGAACCATGCAGCCTGGCAGTTGAGTCCCACGATGCACCATAACACGGTGGCTTCACTGGGCTGTGGCAAAAGGGAGAACTGAACGCTGTGGGGGAGGAAGGTCACCTGGGGAGCCCCTCTTCTCTGCCTCCTGTCCACCATGATGTGAACTGTTCCTCTCCACGCCCTACGATTCACTGACAACCAAACCTTGAGCAAAAGAACATTCCTCTTCTCTGTCAAGGGTTTTGGCCTTAGTGATGAGGAAACAGGACTCAGGTGCCCTTCCATACAATAAACACTTTCTGGACCCTTCTCCTCCATTCCTGCTGGACCCCTCCACTCCATCCTGCACCCCTCCCCCTCCACCCTGGACCCCGTCCCCTTCATCCAGGACCTCTGCCCCTCTCTTACATACAGGACCCCTTTTCACCCTGAACCTCTCCTCTCCCAGATGATGCACCTTATTCCCCTAGAAACTCCATAACTCCCGTGGACTACAGCAATGGTCCCTTGGACTACAGCAATGGTCCCCTGGGCTACAGCAATGGTCCCCTGGGCTACAGCAATGGTCCCCTGGACTACAGCAATGGTCCCCTGGACTACTGCAATGGTCCCCTGGGCTACAGCAATGGTCCCCTGGACTACTGCAATGGTCCCCTGGGCTACAGCAATGGTCCCCTGGGCTACAGCAATGGTCCCCTGGACTACTGCAATGGTCCCCTGGGCTACAGCAATGGTCCCCTGGGCTACAGCAATGGTCCCCTGGGCTACAGCAATGGTCCCCTGGGCTACAGCAATGGTCCCCTGGGCTACAGCAATGGTCCCCTGGGCTACAGCAATGGTCCCCTGGGCTACAGCAATGGTCCCCTGGGCTACAGCAATGGTCCCCTGGGCTACAGCAATGGTCCCCTGGACTACTGCAATGGTCCCCTGGGCTACAGCAATGGTCCCCTGGACTACAGCAATGGTCCCCTGGACTACTGCAATGGTCCCCTGGACTACAGCAATGGTCCCCTGGACTACAGCAATGGTCCCCTGGACTACTGCAATGGTCCCCTGGACTACAGCAATGGTCCCCTGGACTACAGCAATGTAGTCTCTTTGAGTGTTGAGTCCCTTTCTCTCTTTCCTTCTCTCCCCTGCTTCCCTCTCCCACTGTGTTAGTATGGTTGCACATATATGCAGATGAGTGTATGTGCACAAGAATGTAGAGGCAAGAGGTCAACTTTAGGTGTCATTCCTCAGGTGCTGTCATCTAATCTTGGGGTACAAGATCTCTCATTGGTTGACCTGGAGTTCACCAAACAGCCTGATGCTGGATTATGAGCCTGTGTCTCCATGCCCAGAGGTTTTAAGTAGGGATTCCATGAAGCCAAACTCAGATCCACACGCTTACAAAAGGTACTTTGCTGACTGGGCCACCTCCCCATCTCCTCAGCCCCTGTATGTTGGGTCTTTACAGCATAAAAGATCAATGTTACAAGATACAATGAAGCAATCATGCTTGATTGCTTCCTTATGCTAGAGACAGAACCCAGGGTATTACACATGCTAAGCACACACTCAGTTGTTAAGTGGTCTGCTAGCCCATGAAGTGTGTTCTCTATAAAAACACTTCTGACATTCCAGAGCCTACTAAGTACAGTCCCAGAGGACCCTACATGGTGAAGGCACAGCCTCGGCTCTGGTGGGGAGGAGGAAGCCCACACCTGCCTAACAGTGTGCAAGGCCAAATACCACTACAGGGAAGGGCATCCAGAGCATGGTTCCTCCAGACCATCGCTGAGGAGCCAGGTAGGTCCAACCGAGTAACACCCAGATGACCCTGGTATTACTGTCAGGTCAAGACGTTGTTGTCAATGACCGAGCACCCTCCATCTTAGGCAATGGATTCTGTGAAGTTCCTAGGAGAATAATAAAAGGCATGTGGGTGTTTTGGGGGGGGTTAGTAGTGAGGCAAGGCAGGCTCAGGAGGAGTGGCAGGGTGCAGCTGACAAGGGCAGTGAGTGCTATATGCACTTGATGAGCTCAGGGAAGCCATACCCAGCACCAGAATAGCGCCACAGCTCCATCAAAGGGCAACAGGATGTGACAGTATCCCATGCCACTCCGCAGGGCCATCGCCCCTTTCTTGGTTTCAGGTAGCGATGCAGTCGAAGGGAAGGGGTCAAATCGGTGTGAAACGTGTAAGGTTGTGGCCCAGGAGGAGCCAGGGGCAAAGCATTGCTAAGGGATCAGAATTCACAAAGCTGTTTTGTTTTTGTTTTTTAATGGAGGCATGGGGAAGCATCACGGATAAAAGAAAAAGAACCAGTGTGACTCTTGAGACTCCTGAAGCCACAGCTCTGTGTGGTGACATCTGGCATCTGAGTTAGGACACACCAAGGTGCCAGTCCTGTTCAGGAATGTCTCCTCGCATGTCAGTTTCCAGCACAGCCATTTTCCCTTGAGATCAACAGGCACTGACCTTGTTCTCGGGACCTCATGGTCTTCACTCCCTCTTCCTCTCCCCTTCCCTCCATCTGTCCCTCCCTCCTCCTTATCCTTCCTTGTTTTTTGCTTTTGTTTTGGGGTAGGGGGAGGGGCAGACAGAGAGCTATAGACTAGACCATGCATGGACCCTGGAAGGCTGGTGTAGGGGAGAAATGCCCCTGTAGACCCATGTATTTGAACACTGGGCCCCGAGTTGGTGATGCTGCTTGGGGAAGTTACAGAATTTTTAGGACAGGGAGTCTTGCTGAAGGAGCACGTCCCTTGAATGTTTATAGCCTTCAGTTTGTCCTTTCCATTTCCTGTGTGTAAATAAAGATGTGATGAGCCAATATCCCACTCCTGCTGCCATGCTGTCCCTATGTACACACACACACACACACACACACACACACACACGCACGCACGCACGCACGCACGCACGCACGCACGCACAGTATGGAGTCTCCGTGAACCATAAGCCAAAATAAACTCTTCCTTCTATAAACTCTTCCTTCTATAAGTTGCTTTTGGTCATATAAATAGAAGAGTCGCCAGTACAGCTGGCAAATGGCTTGATCTGGGCAAACCCAAGCACATCCCATCGCTCAAGCCAAGCATTTCCTGTCCTTAAAGCAGAGTGAAGGTTAACCCTCACCATGACCAGCATCACTGAGGTCTGCAAGGAGGAGAACAGAGAAGCACACACAGCTCAAGACTCCTCATCCTTCCAAGGACCTCATTCTAAGACAAGCCCTGGGTTGGAGTCTGGGAGCTTTGGATTTGGGGTGCTTCCTGCCATTCCTTAGTTGACAATGATGCTCATACTGTACAATGTGGTATTTGCTGACAATGATGCTCACACTGTCTACACAATGTGGTGTGTGTTGACGATGCTCACACTGGCTGTACAATGTGGTGTATGTTGGAGATCTTTGTTCTTACAGGAATCTGGAATTTAGGCACATGCTGGACAGCTTCCATATGACCAGCCCACAGCAAAACCTTGGGATGAGAAATGAGCCTCCTGGGGTGGCAGTATTTCACACATGTTGTCAAGTATTACTGGAGAACTGGATGTGTCTTGTGTGACTCCGCTGAGTCCCTAGATGCCTGCACCACAGGTGTGCATTCCCTGAACTTCAGCCCACATGTCCTTCCCCATCCTTTTCCTTCCGGTGCATAGTTTTACTGTAAGGCTAACTGTGGGCTGCATCTTACTGAATCCTCCTAATGTTTCATCACACCTGGGGTTAGATTTGGACCCAAGAGCCCAATGAGGATGGGAGTCGGGGAGACATCTGCAGGGTTGGGTCCTGGTGCTGCTCCTGAGGAAGGCAGAGCCACTCGGCACCTTTACTGAAAACACAGGTGAAAGGAAGGTCTGATTATCCAAGAGAAAAGGAGAGTAGAAGCCTCTTCCTGTCTGTGGTCTGCTTCCCAGGGGATTCCTCATACGTGACACACAGAAGGCAAACAAGCCCACATGGCTAGTTTGAAGAGCTATAAGCTTGTCAGAAACATCCTTTGTAAAACTTTATTTTTGCTTTTATTCCTTTATCCATGACCAAATTCACAAAGTGACACATCACCCTCATGCCTACAGACTACATACACATATAAACACAACTCTATAGAAATACCAGTGGGCCAAGGACTGCAGAGGGGCCTCAGTGGTTAAGAGTACTTGCTACTCTTGAAGAGGACCAGAGTTCAGTTCCCAGCATTCACATCAGGCTCACAATTGTCTGTAACTTCAGCTCCAGGTGACCTGATACCTCTTCTGGCTCCCACAAGCACCTGCACACACACACACACACACACACACACACACACACACACACACACACACACACACACTAGTCTCTGAAACAATGGACCACACAAAAATAAGTTGTAAGTTCATTGAGCCACCCATTATAATACATTTGAGCCTGTTGGCATATTGTATCCATGTTTCCTGTCACTTTACCAACACTCCTGGCTTAAGCCTGCATTTCTCCATTGTTTCTACTCATCTTATTTCAATAAACCAAGTTTTACATAGAAAAAAATTAAGAAACACACTTGCTTTTAAAAAAATATCCATCAATTCACAGGCAACTCTCATTCATTCATTTATTCCCTCAGCCACTCATAGACTAACCAAGTTACAGTACAGTCATAGTGGCAAAGCACCATACAAGAAAAAAGATGCTGACTGGGCATTGGTGGTGCACGCCTTTAATCCCAGCACTCGGGAGGCAGAGGCAGGCAGATCTCTGTGAGTTCAAGACCAGCCTGGTCTACAAGAGCTGGTTCCAGGACAGCCTCCAAAGCCACACAGAGAAACCCTATCTTGAAAAATAAAAAAAAAAAAGATGCTGAGCTTGCCAACCGCTGTCTTGAGAGGCCCACAGACACACCCTGTAAGTTCTTAGAGAAGGAAGACTCATTCCTTGGTGTTACCAGAAGGTTCGATACAGGGATGTGCTTCCTTCTACAATCCCAGGGCCACTGGGTCGGGGAACCTATGCCAGCCACAGCAGGGAGGGACTAACCATGACAGAGGCTGGAAGCCAGGTCACTAGTTAGGCAGAAAGCAGACTAAAGCCACAATGTGGCATCTAGGGCAGAGATAGGGACCACAGGAGAGACATAGGCTTGGAAATTCCATCCTGTGCAGAATGAGGAGGGAGGAGGCAGCATGACTCAGGTTTTCAGCTATCCATGGAAAGAGGAAAGTTCAGAAGAGGTTTCATGGGTTAAACTACCGTTCACATCACTAGAACTCCTTAAAAATGTTGACATGCACAGCATACCTCCAAACCCCTCCTGGTTCCCTTATCACTCTTTGCAACAGCCCTCATTATCATTATCACACGCACATGTCTGTGTTTCCCCTTTCAGCCTCTTAACACATAAAACACTGAATATTTCAAGTTCAAGCCAAATCTAACATGATCAGCATACCTCCCGGAAGGGCCCCAATGCCGAATTACACAGACACGCAGGCCCACCTCACGCTTTGGAGGCATTTTGCTTCGGATGGGCTTTTGTTTCCCCGCCTTTCATCAATTAAGTATTAATCAACTGACATCCAGAGTTGGCTCTGGAAAGCTGAGTTCACGGGGGGGGGGGGGGGGTGATAACCCATCTGGACTAAAGTCTTCCTTGATAACCGACTTACCCATTCCTGAGCATAGATCAGAATGGGCAATAAAAACATTTTTAAATGCTTCTGTCTGAAATCACCCCCTGAGAAACAAATGTCATTAGTGGAACCAAACAAGCAACACAGAATTCTGCCTCATCTCATCAAGTCCCTGGATGTGAGAAAGGTCACGCTGGGACTTTCATTTCTCTGTGATGACTTACTGTGATAAACACCTTTGAAAATTCTGTGTCATTATGAATTCTTCCCTAATTTCATGTAATTAAATGTTCCCTGTGAGACAAGAACTAGGAATAAGATGCTTAAAATGGGAACTAACAGCACAAATGGAATGTGAAACTGTATTCCCGGGTGGTATCTGAACAGACACAGCTAAGAGTGCCAGGCAATGGAAACTATCTCCTCCTCCGTCTCACTGTGTCTTACCATATTGTTAGAAAGAACTGTGTACAGTGACCGACACCTCCCAGAAATACCGCTGACGCATGACAGCATTTACAAGCAACACCCCGTGCCTCCTGGTAGCATGAATGTCACTGCACCCATCTGTTGGCCTAGGCACTGTGAGGCAAAAAAAAAAAAAAAAAGCAGTCTGCAGGGTGGCCAGGCTGCCTCATAGGCCCATGGGAAAGCCAACATTTGCTGGCAGAACCAGTCCCCCGGCACTAAAGCCAAGCCCGGTGAGAGCAGCACCCCTTATTTTCATGTGGTCATTACTGGTGCCCAGGATCCCCTCTCTGGGGCTGAGACTTTTGAAATTGAATTCTTCCTTCCAGAATACCCAATGAAGGCACCTAAAGTATATTTTGTGGCCATAAATTAGCATACTAATTTAGTTAAATTGGGAAGAACACCTTTACAGGCTTTGAAAGGTAAGCGATCCCCAGCCCTGAAGATCTACACAATTCTGCTATTGGTCCTTTTGTTAAGTGATGGTGAATCAGCAGGTGACGGAGCGGAGCTGTGGATGACCAACAAAACCCAAACCGTAGAGGCAGGAGCGTGGACCAGGATCCACACTGAGTAGTGTGTGAGTCAATCTGGCCAAGCGTGTGTCACTTCTGTCCTGACAAGACTGCCTTCTTCTTTGTTTGCATTGAATAAATACTGTCTTAGAAACAGTTCAAAATAAAAGATGACGCATCTTCAGTTCTTTGGTGATGAAACGCACATTAGCAAATCTGTCTTGTCCTGATTCACGGCTAGAAGCATGTGCAAAGGCTAGCTCATCATCTGGATTGCTATGAAATGTTTGAGATCTCTGCTTTTGTTTGTTTTTGCATCATGATTTAGGTATAAAGCACTAAGAATAAAAGTAGCTGTCAGGAATAGGGGTTATTTTTATTTTACATTTTTAGAGGGAAATTGGTTTATCTTAATTTTGGAGGAGGCTCCCCCTCCCCTCCCCTTTTATATGAGGATTTAATCGCAGTGTTAAGAGCAGTGGACCAGCCGGGCGTTGGTGGCGCACGCCTTTAATTCCAGCACTTGGGAGGCAGAGGCAGGCGGATCTCTGTGAGTTCGAGGCCAGCCTGATCTACAAGAGCTAGTTCCAGGACAGCCTCCAAAGCCACAGAGAAACCCTGTCTCAAAAAACCAAAAAAAGAAAAAAGAAAAAAAAGAGCAGTGGACCAGGGTTCAATTCCCAGCACCCACATGGTGGTTCATAACCACCCATCACTCCAGTTCCAGGGGCTCCAATGCCCTCTTCTGATGTCCAAGGGTTCCAGGCAAGCATGTGATGAATAAGCATATATGCAAGTAAAACACTCATACATAAAATTAAATTAGTCTAAGTATGTAATTTTTTTTACAGTAGCTAAAACAGGACCAGCGAGAAGGCTCAGTAGGTGAAGGTAGCTGCTGCCAAGCCTGGTGATCTGAGGTCAATCCCCTGAATCCACATGGTGGATGGAAAGAAATATCACCGACAGTCACCCTCTGACCTCCACACAGGTGTCAGAGCAGGCTTGCATTCCCCCTCACCAAGCAAATAAATGAACAGCAGATAACTAATTCTTTAGAATATTCGTCTAACTTTATTAAGACACTGTAGATGGGCAAGCGCAACTGTCTGAACCAGAATGGTAACGTTAAATATCACAGCCCTCACTGCTAACGTGATGCCCAGGGTACATCCCCTGACTTCAAACATTCATTATCACCATTTTGTATGGCCCAGAGAATCGCATCCTGAGATTACCTTCAAATGCCAACGGTCTACACAACGTCACGGGAAGACACAAGAATGAGAAACCTTTGTTCTTGGAATGCAAACAAAGCAAACCACCGTGAGTCGAGGCCCTACATCCTACCTTGCCCTTAGCACACCTGCCAAACACAGACAACAGTGGCAGCTGGAATCCAGGGTGACTGTGCGTGGGTACAGCCGTGGAACAGGCACTGGAGTCTTGTGTGTTCAACTTCATGTTTCAGGGGAGGACAGCTTTCTAAAAACTAACATTTCTTAGTGTGCAAGCTTCCAGGCGAGTTGGTTCTCACTGGTGGCCTGAGGAAGAATCTCCGGGCAGGTGACCAGACGACAAAGCTATGTCCTCCTCTTGGGCCTCAGAATGCCCACCTCTGCGGTGTGGTACTAGTGAGATCTATCTCCCGCCATGGCTAGAGGGGTGAAATAAATGAATGCTCCATAAAGTGAAGTGTGTGGGCTGAAGCTGCCATTAAGCCCCTGCCTCCAAACGAAACGTAGCTCACAAGTCACTGAAGGTCCCAGCCACTGCACATGTGGGTAAAATAGTTGCATAGCTGAAGTGCATGTTAAGATAGATTAAAAATAGCACCTAGAAAGGAAATCCTCTTGGTTGGTATGCTAACTCTAAGGACAGTGTGTTCTGGGTCACAGCTGAGGGGATCAAAGGACACCAAGACACTATGTGACAAGGACACATTCAGACTCATCTTGGCTTTCTCCTTCACCGGAAGGTGCAAGGGCCACATTTAACCAGTGGAGCGGAAAAAGTTCTCAGCCATAGCACACTTTGCTGGTCTCTAAACTAGCTACTTTGTCTCCAAAGGGCTGGGAAGAACAGTCTAAACCCTTGTGACAAGGACCTGGAGTATTGGCGAGCAAAGTGACTCAGGGTATCTCAAGTGCCAACAAACAGCATGGTGGGAAGTCTGCCGACAGCAGTGAAGAAGAGCTCCTTGGAGTGTGACCCTGGGCCAGCATCACAGCCTTACTCAGGAACTTTTGGAAATGCCAGCCCTTTCCTCAGGCCTACTGCAGGGGGGATTCAGTGAGAGGCCTTTGCATTGTTGCAGCAACCCCACTAAGCTTGAGACCTCAAAGCTTAAACTCCCGGGAAACATTTACCGTGAAAGGGAAGGAAGCCGTGGGGAGGGCCCCCTCCAAACCATCATTAGTGGGAGGAGTGTTAGCTATGCCTCTGCTGGACTGCACCTCTCAACCCCAGGCTGCTTCTGGAATCGGGAAGGTAACAGCAAAATTGTCCACCTGCACAGGACATCAGCTTGGGCTCCCCAGGGGAACACACTGTGTCTGATCTATCTGTGGGTCTGCTGGTCCCAGTTCAAGGCCTGAAACCCAGCAGGTGTCAGCAAAGGTAGGAAACAAACTGAGAACTGCCTGAGGAGGGAACAGCCCCTCTTCCGAGAGTGGATCCCAAGCATGGAGTTCAGTAACTGTCTCCCTCCGTTCCTAACGCAATGGACCAGAAACAGCAAGGACTTCACAGGACCGGCAGTGGCTGTCCTCCTAGGCGCCACAACTACCACAGCCCGAGGGGAAACTGAGGACCTACCTAGTTCACGCCTCCACTCCATCTCCCCATTCACTCTTTAAAGCCAAGCTTGTCAGAGGCCAGTTCCACAGGTATTACTTCTACAGGAGCACATGCTTCCAAATATCTCAGAAGGGCTGTGGTGGCACACCACAGTCAAGGCCCGCCATCCACCCTCCGACTTCCCAGATTTCCCACAGCCCGGCAGCGCTTCCGTACCTGTAGTAGGACAGCAGGCCATTGCCCAGCACGAACCAGCGGCGCTGATAGCCCTTTAGGTAGTTAGTCCACTTGAGGAGCCAGCCCTTGTAGCTGTCCAGAGGTGGCGAGACCATTGGGAGACCAGTCCCTGGAACTGGACTCCCGACAGATGTCTTCGCTTGTCCTTGTCGCTGGAGGACCTGAGGCTTTGACCCCGACCTGGACTCAGGTTTGGCCAGGGGCACGATGCCTGCTGTTGACCCCTGAGACGGCTGCTCCAATGTGGTTTTGGTGACGGGCCCAGCCCCTACTCTTGGGCCCGCCTCTGACCCCTGTAGCTCCGATTCCTGCCCAGGCCCTGAGGGCCCTGGCACAGATGTCGTCTGGGACCCAGGTTCGGATGTCGGCACTGGCTCAAAAACTGGCTTGCACACCTGTTCAGCTAGCAACTCCCGCTCTGGTGCCTGCACAGGCGGGAGCTGAGGCTTGGGCTCCGGCCCTGAGCCGGATGTAGACGAGTTCATGCCCGGCGCCGCCGTGTGGCAGGACAGGCAGGGGACAACCGTGAACAGCGACGAGAGCCCACGGGAGCGGCCAGCGCAGCCGCCGCCTCGGCTCGGAGCGGCCGCTTTCCCCATAGAGCTGTGGACCCGAGCGCGGCCGAGAACGGAGTGGGGGCGGGGCGGGAAGGGAGTGGGCGGGGCTCATCGGAGGGCTGGGCGGGGCGGGGCGGGGTCCGTAGAGGAGTGGGCGGGACGGGTGGGGCCCTCACGTGAGAGAGGCGGACCCAGGGCACGCGTGGGTCCGCGTGGGTTCCTCCACTGCTCAGGCTCGGATGGAGCACCGTGGGCTAAGAACTGGGCTGGCAACGTGGAAGGCACCCCACGCTTCAGGCTCCTACCCAGGGCTGTTGTCCCGCCTGTGCCAGGCGCTGGGGGAACAATGGTGAATGAAGGCCACGAGGTGCGCTGGTCCCGCAGCTCTGGAGATGGAGAGCGGTGGGTTTTGAACAGCAAATCTCAGGCTCTGGAAGTCAGATCTAGGAAATTCGGCCAGGGCCCAAACCCTAGCTGTACAAACTGTAGCCACTGCATGAGTGTGCTTTTGCTCATCCGTATAGTGAAGACAGTACCTCCTTCGGAGGCTGCAATAAGATGGTGCATATGAGGCACGTTTGGCATAGTAGACGCTCAGTGAGTTATTAACTAGAGAGCTCTGTGGTACATTTTGTCAGGGACCAGAGCAGGCGATGAGAGCAAAGTTGACAAGCTTGGGAAGCAGCCCCTATGCATGCATGTGTCAGATGTGTGTGCAGCCCTCAGGGAGGGAAGCTAACTAATAAATTCTTAACAATATGTTTTGACTCCTGCAACAAATTGCCAAGCTCCCTAAGATGACAGGCCTGTCATTAGTTCTATCAAACAGGCAAGGTTTGCAGAGTCAGAGGGACAAGAAAGCCATTCAAAGAGAAACTAGTGTGTACAAAGCCCCAAGTCAGGGGAGAGTAGCTTGTCTGGCTACTGACAGGAGCAGGGCAGGACACATAACGGCTGGCCTACACCCCACCACAAGAAATGCCCTCTATCCTACAGAAACGGGGGCTGCTGGGAATAAGAAGATTATTTTTCACTTTGTTAAGTTATTGGTTTCTTTCTTTTGTTTTTGGTGTTTTGACACGATCTTTATATGTAGTTCAGGCTGGTCTCCTCCTCCAAATGTTCGCTTTTCAGCAGCCAGTGGGATTACAGATGTGAGCCATCACATCTGGCCCAGAGCTTTCACTTTTAAAATGCCAAACAAAAAAAGAGAAACTTGAAAATCTCTGATCTTTCCTGGAAAAAAAAAAGTTGTAATTCCAAGTCTGGAGCAGGAAATGCACAAAATGGACCCACCTGGAGTTGGAACTGTGGCTGATCTTGCAAAGGACCTGGGATCTGTTCCCAGTACTCACACAGTGGCTCACAACCACGCAACTCCAGTCCCAGGGCATCAAGCACCCTCTTATGGCCTCTGTAGGCACACGTGTGGTGCACAGGCATATACATGCAGACAAAGCAGTCATACACATTTTAAAAAGGAAAGAAAAGGTGAACTTACCCGGGAGTTCCTGACATACTAGAAAGCAAATAGCTTGTGGTAGTTTAAATGAAAACGGTCCATAGGCTCACAGGGAATGGCACTATGAGATGTGGCCTAGTTGGAGGATGTGTGACCTTGTTGGAGGAAGTGTATCACACTGGACAGGCTTTGAAGTTCAGATGCTGCAGCCAGGCCCAGTGTCTCACTCTCTCTCTCTGCCACCTGTCAATCCAAATGTAGAACTCTTGCTCCTTCAGCACTGTGTCTGCCTGCACACCGCCACGCCCCCTGCCTTAATAATAATGGACAAAACCTCTGAACTGTAAGCTATCCCCAATTAAATGCTTTCCTTTGAAAGAGTTGTCGTGGTCATGGTATCTCTTCACAGAAGTAGAATACTGACTAAGACAATGGGTAAAAAAATGGTTGCTACTAAACATTTTGCTACCCGACAAACTGAGTTCAGTTTCCCCAGTCCAGCTAATCCAACAATGGCTGGCTGTGAACAGAAAGTCCAAGAATCCAGTGGTTGCACAGTGGACAAGGCTGGATGTCTCAGCTAACCTTCAGTGTGTGCTCGAATCCCAAAGAGGTGGGCTCTAATGGCAGTGAAGGAATAGACTTGCTAGCAAGATGAGAGCAAGCAAAGAGCAAAAGCTTCCTTTTATTATGTCTGTTATGTAAATTTTGTCAGAATCAAAATAGTCACGTAAGCCGCATCCAAAACCAGGTAGAAGCAGAAAGCCACAATGAAGGGCTGTGCTGCACACACGAGTCTAATTAGCAGCTGCGACATGGTGCATCTAAGAGCCACAACTTTGCCCAGAGGCCACCATGACCTTACATAAACGATTTCTGAGCCGGGCATTGCTGGCACACGCCTTTAATCCCAGAACTCAGGAGGAAGAGGCAGGAGGATCTCTGTGAGTTCGAAGCCAGCCTGGTCCACAGATCGAGTTCCAGGACAGGCTCCAAAGCAATACAGAGAAACCCTGTCTAGGAAGAAAAAGAAAATTTCTGCAATGCCCTAGTCAACCTTAGATTGGCACCATCCTTATTGGTTGTTCTAACCAAGGATAATCGCTGTTCATTTTTCAAAACACATATAACCTTTATTTTCCCTTTAAATGCTCTCCATTCAACTGAGCCTGGTAGCACACACCTGTATCGCTAACACTTAGGAGGCAGAGGCAGGAAGATAGTGTGTTCAAGGCCGGCCTGGGGTTATACAGCTAGTCTCATCCCAAAGGAACAGAAAACACAAGTTCTTCCTATTTTAGCCTCCCCACATAAACCTCTGTGACCCACCACACCATGCAGGGCTCAATTACAGTCTTGTGTTTAACTTTTATTAATTTACTTTTATTTTTGTGCGCATTTGTGTTTTGCCTGTATGCATGTCTGTGTGAGGGTGTTGGATCCCCTGGAACTGGAGTCACAGATAGTTGTGAGCTGCCATATGCATAACTGGGAATTGAACCAGGATCCTCTGAAAGGGCAGCCAGTTCTCTTAACCTCTGAGCTGTCTATCCAGCCCTCATAAAACACTTTTCTAAAGAACTGAATTATGGCCTGAGATAGCTCAGTACATTTACCTGACTTGCAGGCACAAAGATGTGGTTCAAAGATGTCTGATATTCCTTGATTTAGTGTTGATGACGAGATTTTAAGCCTCAGGGGCTGGGATTGCAGAACTCTTTACACCAGTTCTGGTACTCTGTGTAACCACCACAATGGGAAGGCCTAAAACTCATGCCCTATCACTAATCCTATAAGACACAAAATGGTGAGAGGGCCACCAGCACATTTGAAGAGTCTTGTCACCATTTTCCTTGTGCCAGACCTTAGGGTTGGAGAATTAAATGTAGTGGGTTTAACTGGGCCCTGAGGTAGGCAGTATAATACTGAATAGTCAAAGGCAAGATGATTATGGTTATTGTAATGGGCAGCAGAGACAAAATGTTCATAATGGCCTAACCCACAATGGGCAGCACAGGTAAAGTGAATTTCGTGGTGGCATGACTTGTACGGACCTTTGGTTCTGGCTAATCAGTCATGGTGTTTCCAGGCATGAAATAGATAAGAAGCCTACTGCGTTTTTGTTTGGTCTGTAAAAGTGGGAAAATTCTCAAGCAAATGAAAGAAAGACTACACTGGATTATGGCAAAGGGGAACCTCAGTCCATGAATCAATTTCCCAGACTTGAGCCAGTTTGCAGACCCAGAACCCTGTGAATGAAGGGACGGCCAGGTTCCCCTGAGGTAGGACTTGATAAAATACCTAAAGGTTTTACTGTTAGCCTTTCTCCAGAGGGACCTACAGCCTTTCATGAGGGAATTGCACACTGTGGGAAAGGAAACAATCACACTTTCTGGGATCTATTGAATATTGATTCTGAATTGACTGATTCCTCAAGATCCCAAGAAACATTGTGGCCTTCCAGTTAAAGTAGGGGCTTATGAAAGCCAGGTGTTAATGGAGTTTTGGCTGATGTACAACTCACAGTAGGTCCAGTGAGTCCCTGAACTCATCCTGTGGTTATTTTCCCAGTTCCAGGATTTATAATTGGAATAGATATATTTAGAAGTTGGCAGAATCCTCACATTGGTTCCCTGACCTGTGGAACAAGGGCTACTGTGGTTGGAAAGGCTAAATTGAAGCCTTTAGAGTTGTCTCTGCCAAAGAAAATGGTAAATCAAAATCAATATCACATCCCTGGAGGAACTAAAGAAATTAGTGCCACCATCAAGGACTTGAAAGATGCAGGGGTGGTGGTTCCCACAATATTTCCATTTATCTCTATCTGGCCAGTGCAGAAGACATCCTGATCATGGAGAATGATAGTTGACTATCAAAACTCAATCAGGTACAGCAGCCTCTGTACCAGATGTGCTGTCCTTACTTGAGCAAATTAACCTATCTCCTGGTACATGGTGTGAAGCTATTGATTTAGCAAATGCCTTTTTCTTGGGACCCAGAAGCAATTTGCTTTCAGTTGGCAAGGCCATCACTATACCTGTGGTGATTTGAAAGAAAATGGCCCCCAAAGGGAGTGATACAATTAGGAGGTGTGGCTTTGTTGGAAAAAGTGTGGCCTTGCTGAAGGACATGTGTCACTGTGGGGTGGGCTTTGAGATCTTCTATCCTCAAGAGCATCCAGTGTGATGATGTACTTCCTTTTGCCTACAAGACACAGGATTCTCAGCAACTCCTCCAGCACCATGTCTGCCTGCGTGGTGCCATGTCCCACCATGATGATGATGGACTGAACCTCCTAACTGTAAGCCAGCCCCAATTAAATGTTTCGTTTATAAGAGTTGCCATGGTCATGGTGTCTCTTCACAACAATAGAAACCCTAAGACAATACCTTTACAGTTTTACCTTCAAGGTACATTAACTCTCTAGCCCTGTGTTATTACTTAGAAAGGATCTCGATCGTCTGTCTGTTCCACAATCTGTCACACTAGTGAACTATAATGTCAACATTATGCTAACTAGATCAAGGGAGCATGAAGTAACAGCCACTTTGAACTCATTGGTAACACATGTGTGCATCAGAGGATGGGAAATAAATCCAACCAAAATTCAAGGGCCTTCTACCTCAGTTGAATTCTTAGGAGTTTGCTGGGTGGTGGTGGCATATGCCTTTAATCCCAGCACTTGGGAGGCAGAGGCAGGCAGATCTCTGTGAGTTCAAGGCCAGCCTGGTCTACAGAGTGAGTTCCAGGACAGCCAGGACTGATACACTGAGAAACCCTGGCTTGAAAAAAATTCTTAGGAGTTCAGTGGTGTGGGGCATGAAGAGATATTCTTTCCAAGGTGAAGGATAAGTTGTTGTACCTGCCCCTCCTACCACCAAGAAACACAACGTTCAGTGGGCTTATTTGGATTCTGGAGACAGCACATTCCTCCCTTGGGTACATTACTCTGGCCCATATACTGAGTGACTCAGAAAGCTGTTAGCTTTGAGTGGGGCCTAGAACAGGAGAAGGCTCTTCAGCAGGTCTAGGCAGCTTGAACCATGTGATCCAGCAGACCCTAAGGTATTTGAGGTGTCAGTGGCAGATATGGATGCTCTTCAGAGCCTTTGCAGGTTCTTATAGGTGAATCATGGAAGAGACCTTTGGGATTTTGGAGCAAGGCTCTACCATCAGCTGTTGTTGGATTAGCTTGACTACAGCCTGAAAGAAGTCATTCCAATAAATCACACACACACACACACACACACACGTATAGCAAGAGATTCATTCTATAAGTTCTGTTCCTCTAGAGAACCCTGACTAATACACTGTGCATGCTGGTGCACATCTATAATCTCAGATCTCTAAAAGCTGAGACAGGAGGATTGAGGGCATACTGCATTATAACAAGTTCAGGACCAGCTTAGATTTGTGTAGCATATGCAGGCAGTCAGGGACTGGACACTGGGGGACTTGTTTCTGTATTCTCTTTTTGCACAAGCAAATGGACTTGAGATCTAAAGAGTCACCTGTTTGCTTTTGACTTCTCACTAGTCATGTCTCTTTAGTTCTATGAGCCTTATTTTCTCCAAAACTGGCCCTATAAGACCTTTATTAAGGTAGGAAACATTGCATACAAAAGGCTCACATTTGTAAAAACAAAAGCATCTTTAACTTTCAAACACACAGCAGAGAGTGGAAAGCACTGTACACATTACTTGTCTTAGTCAGGGTTCCTTTGCTATGAAGAGACACCACCATGACCAAGGCAAGTCTTATAAGAGAAAGCGTCTAACTGGGGTTGGCTTATGGTTTCAGGGATTTAGTTCATTATCATTATGGCAGAGAGCATGGAGGAAGGGATGGCAGGCACGGTGCTGGAGCATTAACTGAGAGCTGGATCCTCATCCAGAGTGACAGGGAGAAACACTGGACCCTGTGTGGGCTTTTGAAAAAATCAAAGCCCATTTCCTGTGTCACACTTCCTACAACAAGACTACACCTTTTAATCCAGCTAATTCTATCAAAGAGTTCCAGTTCATGGTGACTAAATATTCAAATGTATGAGCCTATGGGGGCCATTCTTTGCTGTCTTGTCTGTTTATCTATTTGTCTTTTGAGACAGGGTTTCTCTGCATAGCCCTGACTGTCCTAGAATTTGCTCTGTAGACCAGGCTAGCCTCAAACTCAAGAGATCCACCTGTCTCTGCCTCCAGATTACGAAGAATAAAGACATATGCCACCACACCTGGCTGGGGGGCTAGTCTTAAACCCTAATATTACTCATCTCCTAGCTTCAATACTGTGCACACTGTCCACATTTTGTTGTATCTTTTTAAGTAATTATCTTTTAGTTAGGAGTGTGAGCATTGAGTGTGGGCACATATATGCCATGGCATGTTGTGTTCGGGCTGTGGGAGCTAACTTTTCATGGGTCAATACTTTTCTACCCACCTACTGAGCGGGTTCTCTCTTATTGTTTTTGTTGCTGTTCAGCATATTCCAGGCTAGCTGTCCTTCAAGTTTTTGAACAATTATCTGGTCTCTGCCTTCCATCTTGATTCCAGATACACAGTACCACATCAGGCCTTTTATGTGGGTTCTGGAGCTGGAACTCAGAGTGGTTGTCAGGTAATTTCACTTCCTGAGGAGTGTCCCCGGCCCTGTGCATTCTTCTTCCATCTGTTCCCCAGACTCCTTCTTTGTGTTAGACTGGTTGGATAATCATTAGTTTTTAATTTGCATGTGCGAATGTGTGCACAATGTGTGCATATGCAGTCACCTTGGGTGTCAGCCTTTGTCTTTCACCTTGTTTGACACAGGTTTTCCCTGTTGTTTCTCTATTGCATATGCTGGACTACATGGTTTGCAAGGTTCCGGGATTCTCCCGGCTCTGTTTTGCCTCTCCCCTGCTCTCAGGAGTGCTAGAATTACAGATGCCCATGTTTACACAGCCAGCTTATATTTTACATGGCTTCTGGGCATTCAAAATCAGATCCTAAGGCTTCCACAGCAAGCATTTTATCCCTGAGTCATTTCCCCAGCCCAGGCTCAGCTATGTAATTTCATTCATAAATATATCACTAAATATCTCTGTCTTCATTATTTTTCTGGTGCTATGCTAAGGCATCATGACAAAAGCAACTTATAAAAGAAAGTGTTTAATTGGGGGCTTACAGTTTCAGATGATTATTGTACATGACCATTATTGCAGGGAGCAGGGCTGCAGACAGGGTTCCAGTCCCAGCCCCCATGCAGCGGTTTACAACCTTCTACAACTCCAGTTCAAGGGGATCTGGTGACTTCTTCTGGTCTCACAGGAACCAGGAACACAGGAGTTGCACAGACGTACATGTAAACAAGACATCATACATATAAAATTAAAATAAAATTTTAAGAATATTTTAAAAGAAAAATATTGTGCCAGGCGGTAGAGGCACACATCTTTAATCCCAGCACTTGGGAGGCTGAGACAGGCCGACCTCTGTGAGTTTAAGACCAGCCTGGTTCACAAGAGCAAGTTCCAGGACAGCCTCCAAAGCCACAGAGAAACCCTGTCTCGAAAAAAAATTTTTTATTAGTTTTTGCCTGAGAAGAAATATTACCTGTATTTTACATGCTTGTGTAAAAAGAGATAGACAACAGTCTGGAACAGATATTCCTCTACGGGGGGGCTATAGGTGTGTGTGTGTGTGTGTGTGTGTGTGTGTGTGTGTAAAGAATAAAGATATAGCTTGTCTATGAATCTACAGCAAAGGCCTGTGTGTTACTGGCTGTCCCCAGCTTGATGTTATTAGGAAGTAGTGCAATCTCTAGGCCTAGTAGGAGGTTTGCTGTCACTGGGGAAATGCTCTTGAGAGGTGGTGGTGAAAATCTAGCCCCCCCCCTTTTTTTTTTTTTTTGGTTTTTCGAGACAGGGTTTCTCTGTATTGTTTTGGAGGCTGTCCTGGAACTTGCTCTGTAGACCAGGCTGGCCTCAAACTCACAGAGATCCACCTGCCTCTGCCTCCTGAGTGCTGGGATTAAAGGTGTGTGCCACCAACGCCCAGCAAATCTAGCCCCTTTTACTCTCTTCCCAGCCACCATAAGGTGAGAATCTTTGTTCCACCCCGCCACGGTGCCATTACTACCATATGCTGCCTAGATACAGGCCCCCGAGGATGGTTCCGCCTGATGATAGATTGAGCCAGAGGAGGCATGCTTCATAAACAGGGTATCTTTGGTATTTTATTACAGTGATAGAACATAAATAGATAAGGATACAATGCACATATAGGGTCACATAAGCATAAAGTCTATTGGGTGTGGCGGCCCATGTCTGTGCTCCTAGCACTTTGGAGACTGAGGCAGGAGGATTGTTGTAGGTTTTTTGGCCAACCTGGGCTACATAGTACCAGACCATCATAGTACCAGAGCTACACAGCAAAATCCATCTCAAAACACAAAATTGAACAATAACAAAAAGGTAATGGAATTCTCCCCCACTTAGGTTTCATCTTAGCCTGCTACCGTCCTCCTTGCTGTGGAATGATTAGTTACATTTCTTTCTATGTTTTCATTTCTGTGGGAGACTCAGGGAAGATGGGAGACACACATGTACACTTGTCAAACGCCTTGAATTCTAGCTTTGGAACTTCCAAATCTCTAAGTGAGTGGACTGAAATATGTGGGAAGATCGCAGGCTCCTGAAGTCTGTGGTGATGCCCACAGAATGTACCAAAAGGTTGCAACTGAAGCTTGTCCCACAGTTTATGAAGACTGCTAACAACTTAGAGCTGCTCTAGGAGGATAAGCTGAAATGGGTGATGTGGAGGCCTCAGAGCCAAGGAAGGACAGCTCCATGCTGCATGACCTGTGACCTAAACTTGCCATATTCTGCACACAGCACAATTGAATTCTGTAGACTCCTTGGTTAATGTACTGGTTGCCTTGTCGCAGAGAGCAAAATGCTCAACAGGGACAGATATAGAAAGATTTACTGGGCTCTCATTTCAGAGAGGTTTTGTCAACTGTGGCAGAAAGCAGAGCAGTGCAGAGCCAGTCACAGCAGGAGGTGTGAACAGAGCAGGTCACTGCAGGAGGGGTGAGGAGAGCAGGTCACAGCAGGAGGGGTGAACAGAGCAGATCACAGCAGGAAGGGTGAGCAGAGAAGGCACAGCAGGAGGAGTGTAAACAGAGCAGGTCACAGCAGGAGGTGTGAACAGAGCAGGTCACAGCAGGAGGTGTGAACAGAGCAGGTCACAGCAGGAGGTGTGAGCAGAGCAGGTCACAGCAGGAGGGGTGAACAGAGCAGGTCACAGCAGGAGGTGTGAGCAGAGCAGGTCACAGCAGGAGGTGTGAGCAGAGCAGGTCACAGCAGGAGGTGTGAGCAGAGCAGGTCACAGCAGGAGGTGTGAGCAGAGCAGGTCACAGCAGGAAGGGAGAACAGAAAGGGCCACTGCAGGAGGGGTGAACAGAGCAGGTCACTGCAGGAGGTGTGAACAGAGCAGGTCACAGCAGGAGGAGTGTGAGCAGAGCAGGTCACTGCAGGAGGGGAGAACAGAAAGGGTCACAGCAGGAGGTGTGAGCAGAGCAGGTCACAGCAGGAGGTGTGAGCAGAGCAGGTCACTGCAGGAGGGATGAACAGAGCAGGTCACAGCAGGAGGTGTGAGCAGAGCAGGTCACAGCAGGAGGTGTGAGCAGAGCAGGTCACTGCAGGAGGGGTGAACAGAGCAGGTCACAGCAGGAGGTGTGAGCAGAGCAGGTCACAGCAGGAGGTGTGAGCAGAGCAGGTCACTGCAGGAGGTGTGAGCAGAGCAGGTCACAGAAGGAGGTGTGAGCAGAGCAGGTCACAGCAGGAGGTGTGAGCAGAGCAGGTCACAGCAGGAGGTGTGAACAGAGCAGGTCACAGCAGGAGGTGTGAGCAGAGCAGGTCACAGCAGGAGGTGTGAACAGAGCAGGTCACAGCAGGAGGTGTGAGGAGAGCAGGTCACAGCAGGAGGTGTGAGGAGAGCAGGTCACAGCAGGAGGTGTGAGCAGAGCAGGTCACAGCAGGAGGTGTGAGCAGAGCAGGTCACAGCAGGAGGGGTGAACAGAGCAGGTCACAGCAGGAGGTGTGAGCAGAGCAGGTCACAGCAGGAGGGGAGAACAGAAAGGGTCACTGCAGGAGGGGTGAGCAGAGCAGGTCACTGCAGGAGGTGTGAGCAGAGCAGGTCACAGCAGGAGGGATGAACAGAGCAGGTCACAGCAGGAGGTGTGAGCAGAGCAGGTCACAGCAGGAGGGGTGAGCAGAGCAGGTCACAGCAGGAGGGGTGAGCAGAGCAGGTCACAGCAGGAGGGGAGAACAGAAAGGGTCACTGCAGGAGGGGTGAGCAGAGCAGGTCACTGCAGGAGGTGTGAGCAGAGCAGGTCACAGCAGGAGGTGTGAGCAGAGCAGGTCACAGCAGGAGGTGTGAGCACAGCAGGTCACAGCAGGTGTGAGGAGAGCAGGTCACAGCAGGAGGGGTGAACAGAGCAGGTCACAGCAGGAGGTATGTGAGCAATTCCTGTTTACACAGCAGTAGACCAGGAAGCAGAGAGCATCAGGGGCTAGCCTACAACCCTCAGAGAATGTCCAGAGCAAGGGGCTAGCCTATAAAGCTCAGAGATCATTCCGAACAAGGGGCTAGCCTATAACCCTCAAAAGGTCATCCTCATGGAAGATAAAGGGATGCAAAAATTCCTGGAATCTGGTTAAAGAATTAAAAACCACTCTTTGCACTTCTAATGTTCATTTTCTTGTGAACAGTATTGATAGTGCGGAATGGGGAAACTGAACTCCCGAATTACCTAAGCAGGCAGCCAGGCTACTCTCATGCCAACACCACCCATTTTGAACGATGCCCAGGATCTGAAGGCATAGCCTCTGGCAGGCCTCGTGTGTGTGTGTGTGTGTGTGTGTGTGTGTGTGTGTGTGTGTGTGTGAGCCTTTTTGTTGTCACCAGACTCAACTCTAGATGACCCTAAAGCTGTTTCCACCTAGAGGAGTGGGGGCTTCTTTGGTGGCCTAGCAGAGTGACCGCTGCCACTGGTGCGGAGGCAAGGCTGTTATTGGTCCGGACACCCCTACTCTAGTATGTAAGCCAGGTAGGTGCTCCTGCCCATTCAGTGAGTCAGCTGGAAGACGTCTCCTCCAATGCTGCATTGTTAGGGCCAGTAAAGGCCTTCTCTTGCATCGCCTTTTCTTGCTTACCTCCAGTCACGTGTGCCAAGTGCTTATGAAGAGAAGAAAGCAGTTGACAACAGCAGAAGCAGGACAGCAGTGACAGCTACGCAGTTGCCAGGTCAAACTGAGTTGCCGAAGGGGCACAGCAGCCGGTTAGCTGTCTGATGACTGAAGAAAAACCAACTGAACACTCCAAAGCAGCCAGCGCAGAAAAAAGCGCAGAAGGAGACAAAGGGCAAGAGAAAGCAGGGAGCCAAAATTGAAGAAAGATCAAAAGCCATTGGGAGCCAGAGAAGACGATCCACAGGTCTCGGTCACTGGCAGAGTTCCAGAGAGCTACCAAATGTTTAGGGCCAAGGGACTCAGACCCTGGGCAAAGAGCAGCTACACTAATCAGTGCTAAGGGCTGATGTGGTATGTTTGTACACTGTGTGACGATGTGCCTTTGTGACTGCTTTAATAAGAGGCTGAATAACCAATAGCTAGGCAGGAGAGGTTAGGACAGACTTCCAGGCAGAGGGGAACTCGGGGATAGAATCTGGTGCAGCAGGAGACGCCAGTGAGACACTGGAAGTCAGACATACAGAATGGAAAAGAGGTTTAAAAAAACCTAGGCTAGAATGTAGATTAATAAAAACTGTTTAAGTTATAAGAGCTACTTAGGAACAAGCCTAAGCCAAAGGTCAAGTATTCATAACTAACATTAAGTCTCAGTGTCATTATTGGGGAGCTGATGCTTCCCAAAGAAAGTCCGACAAAAAAGACCTGCTATAGGCTAATGAATCCTGACTTCCTAGGTCATCCTCAGAGCTATGTCACCAGCTATCAAGGGCTGAGGAACCCTGGTGCCTAGGACTGCCTGAAGGTTGCTGGGGTTACTATGACAGTCTGAGAAGACTCAATTTCCTAGGCCTCTACAGAGCTATAAAACTCAAAGGGCTAAGAGCCCAGAACCCGACAGCTGCAATACTAGAGGAGCACCTCCTGCTGCTGCTCTCACCCGCCTACCATGCTGCTTACCACTGCTGAGCACTGAGGACAGCAAGGCTACCACGGATCGGCATTTGAACTTTCCTCTGCCACACTCGGTTTCCGACTGACATCCAGCTGGCTGATGACATCTCTAATGACCTATTTCCCCCAACCAGACCCTACCTCCCACAAACCCCACAGCCTCTAAGGGTAGTTCCACCAGGAGAGGAACAGATTGCTCACTTCTGACTGTGGGTGGGGGTACATGTTCAATTTAGGTATGAAAGTTATCATTTATGTATTGAAGAGACAGGATCTCGTCAGGTGGTGATGGCGCACGCCTTTAATCCCAGCACTTGAGAGGCAGAAGCAGGCGGATCTCTGTGAGTTCAAGGCCAGCCTGGTCTACAGAGTGAGTTCCAGGAGAGCCAAGGCTACACAGAAAAATTCTGGAGAGAGAGGAGAGAGGAGAGAGAGAGAGAGAGAGAGAGAGAGAGAGAGAGAGAGAGAGAGAGAGAACTGTAGACACACACACCTGCACTAGACTATTAGTTGGGTTTTTAAAGGAATTTCTATCCCAACCCTCCTTTGGGGTGTCTGCCTTTTCATATGCCTTTGGTTTAACTGTACTGTAGGATGATGACAGCAGTGGCAGTTGGAGTCAAACTGAGGTTAAATTCTGTAAGTTTTCACATTCCACCAAAAGTGTTGAAACCCAACACCATGGAGAACAAGGCTCTGATGATGTCGGTGTCTGTAGGCTTCAGGACTGTAGCAGCTATGTGCAGAGAGGCTGGAAGTCATGAGTTTGCAATGCTTCCTGGGGAGTCAGTGAGTCCTCACGGGTGGAGCATGCCTAGCGTCTGAAGCAGCAGAGATGGAAAGAACTGTGTCACTGAGAGCAGTGAGGTCGACACGATGTCATTTCCCCAAGGAGAGGAGGACCCGACCTTCCTTCTGGCATATCCAGCCCCTGCCTGGGAGATGCTCCCAGACAGATGGGAGAACTGAGGCAGATTCGCAGTGAAGCATGTTAAACACAGCGAGGCAGGGGACGGCAAAGAAGCACTTCTATCAGGCAAGGTTCCATAGAGAATGCAGTCAAGGAGCAGGACCCGGAAGGATATCAGGGAAGGTTCCATAGAGAATGCAGGCAAGGAGCAGGACCCGGAAGGATATCAGGGAAGGTTCCACAGAGAATGCAGACAAGGAGCAGGACCCGGAAGGATATAGGGAAGGTTCCACAGAGAATGCAGACAAGGAGCAGGACCCGGAAGGATATAGGGAGGGCTCCACAGAGAATGCAGGCAAGGAGCAGGACCCGGAAGGATATCGGGGAAGGTTCCACAGAGAATGCAGGCAAGGAGCAGGACCCGGAAGGATATCGGGGAAGGTTCCACAGAGAATGCAGGCAAGGAGCAGGACCCGGAAGGATATCGGGGAAGGTTCCACAGAGAATGCAGGCAAGGAGCAGGACCCGGAAGGATATCGGGGAAGGTTCCACAGAGAATGCAGGCAAGGAGCAGGACCCGGAAGGATATCGGGGAAGGTTCCACAGAGAATGCAGGCAAGGAGCAGGACCCGGAAGGATTGCTCAGTGGAAACGAGAGAAGGGTTGGATTCCAAACCACATCAACAGTGTGGGCCTGGCAGTTCCAGGTGTGACTGGAGAGAAGGCTCAGTGGTTAAGAGCACTCGCTGCTCTAGCAAAGGCCGGGTTGGGTTCCAGCACACACACAGTGGCTCACACCTGGCGTGTATCTTCAGTTCCAGCAAATCTAACCCCTCTTCTGGCTTACATGTGGTACTTGACTTACATACAGGCATACAATAAATTAATTATTTTGAGTGTTTCAAAGTGGAAAATCAAGAAGCTTCTTAAGCTGATACTTCATGGGAGTCAACCTGCTTGGGGGTGTGGATATGGGGACTAAGGTTGGCTCACTCCACACCCCCATCTTCTTATTACCTTTGGAACAGAGCTGAGGCACAATTCTTCCCATGGCTGTCTAAGTTTGTGGAGCCAATGCTCTCAGCCACTAGAAAAGCTGAGAAAAGTTTGGCTGGGATCCCAGGATCCCATTATTGCTTCCCAGGACATCAGTAGTCATCACGGACTTAGGGGACCCCAAGGTCTTAGACGATAAGGGTGTTCTTTAAGGAGTTATGTGGATATGAGGAAAAAGGTCCACTGAGACACAGAAAGGACATGCATGCCACTCAGTGACTCAGAAGACTCATCTATGTGTTCAACCAACTGCAGATTGAAATGCTTTTTTAAAAAAAACCTGCTCAGCTGGGCCTGGAGAGATGGCTTGGCAGCTGGGAGTACAGACTGCTCAGCCATGAGGACTAGCAGGCAAGTAACGAGCCTGGTATCTCACAAATTGCTCCAGCGCCTCTCGTGACCTGGGCATCCACATACACTTGGACAGGCCCACACCCACAAATAGATAAATTGAAATATTGAAGTATTTGGTTAAGCCCCATCAGTGAGAAAATAGCACAGTTATCAGCAATGCCTGTAGCAGCTGTTCATATGACATTTACACTGAATTGAGTTCAATAAGTCATCTAAAAAGGATTTGAAGTACGGGGGTAGGGGGTTGTGGGTCGAGCTCAGAGGTGGAATCCTTGATGATGGTGCCTGAGGCCTCAAGTTTGATTTTTCCAGACACACACAAGGAACTGCACAGTTTATCTTCGTCAATGACATTTTTTATTAGGGATTTGAGGGCACATGGATTTCTTTATTGATGGAACCAAACACTGCAGATGCTAAAGGGTAATTACACTATAATTATCCTCAATTTCCAGACAAAGATGAAGCTCTGAGGGGTGAAATTTCCTTGCACAAGTCGGAGCTGGGATTGCTCCTCAGAATCATCCACACAGATGGCTGCAGAGCCCACACACATCGGATACACCAAGTTCCCTAACGCAGCAACAGGCAGCGCTTCCAACAGCCGGTGGGTTGACAGGAGCAAATGGTACTTAGACACTCTTTACAGCAACCAAAGCCTTCAGATGCAGGACCCTGGACACTATCAGCCAAGGGTTTCATCTGGTCCATTTCCCCTAGGGACTGCCCAGTGAACTCCCAAGAGCAAAGAATGTGAGTTTATTTTGTCCACTGACCTTCAACAGCTACAACAACATCTGGTACATATTTTTTTAAGTTTGTTAATATAATTTTAAGTTACGTGTGTGGGAGGAGGGGCTATATGCACACAAAAGCAGTTGCCCATGCAAGTCAGAGGCATTGGATCCCCTGGAGCTGGAATTACAGGTGGTTTAAAGACACCAGATAGACGAGGGTGCTAGAACTGAACTCCCAGTTCTCTGGAAAAGTAGCAAGCGCTTTTAACCCCTGAACCATCTCCCCAGCCTCACTTGATCACAGTTGAGCATCCAGAAGAGATCACCTTAATGAAAATCATCTACATAAAAACAAGAGCTATAGTTGAAGAGTCAGTTGGATATTTGACCATAAGGCAGGCAGAATACAGCAGGTGCTCCAAGAAACGGCACCAACAGAGTCCAGACAGAATTTTGTGATTGCAGGAGATTTGGATTTCTGGCAAGCCTTTCCCTTATTCAAGAGGCAATCATGAGCCGGGCGTTGGTGGCGCACGCCTTTAATCCCAGCACTCGGGAGGCAGAGGCAGGCAGATCTCTGTGAGTTCGAGGCCAGCCTGGTCTACTGAGCGAGTTCCAGGACAGCCTCCAAAACAATACAGAGAAACCCTGTCTCGAAAAAAAAAAAAAAAAAAAAGAGGCAATCATGAAGGGCCTTGTTGATGGGGAAGGGCTCCGTTCACACCTTCTGCCTCCACATTTCATAAAGGCCCAGGAATGCCTACACCAGGATCTCAAAGACCCATAAAAGCCCATGTGTTGCAAAAGATTGGTCCATAAAGCAAGGTGCAGTTGGGGTGTGGTGAAATCTTTACAAGGTCAGGGAGGTCTTAGGACACTAAAGGAGCATGGAGACACTTTTTCCCCTTGTTCTCTCCCCTTTCACCCCCTGCCAGGAGCTGAGTGTTGCTCTGCTGTGTGTGCCTGCAAGGTGCACAGCTCCCCTCTGGTTCCATCCTTCCCACCCTGGTGGCCTGTCCTAGTATAGTATGGCAGCCATTGGAAGAGACTGGGACTTGGTGCCTGAAGCATTTCTCTGCTGCCACCAATGTGTCCCAGGCCCCCATTCCCACTGCCCCCCTCCCTCTCTCTCCACTTTCTACTCAGCCTTGGCTGACCTAGAACTTGCTATGTAGCCCACACTCACTTCACTTCCCTCCAGCCTCAGCAACTCACCACCACATACCCCTGCTTGCTTACCTGTCTGTGCAAAGACCTTGGAAAGGGGTGGGTTTGCATTTTCTGTGAATTTTGGCACACTTATGATGACTAAATTTCTAAAACATTATATTAAGTCAGATGTGAGGTTTGAAGCTGACACAGGAGGATTGCTTTGTGTTTGAGGCATTCCTGGGCTACATGGAGAGTTCTCGACCAGCTGGAGCATGTATCAGTGTGGGTCTCCTCTCTCTCTCTCTCTCTCTCTCTCTCTCTCTCTCTCTCTCTCTCTCTCTCTCTCTGTCTCTCTCTCCCTCCCTCCCTCTCTGTCTATCTGCCTCTCTCTGTCTCTCTCTGTCTATCTCTCTGTGCGTGTCTCTCTCTGTCTCTGTCTATCTGTCTCTCTCTCTCTGTCTCTCTGTCACTCTCCCTCTGTGTGTGTCTCTGTCTCTCCGTCTCACTCTGTCTCTGTCTCTCTCTGTCTCGCTCTATCTCTCACACACACATAAGCACATACAGGCATGCTTGCTCACACACACAGCCTCACTGTCCTTGGCTCCTGGGAAGAACTGAAGGTGCAGATGAAGATGCCTGAGCCGGCTATTCTGCCATCTCACCTGAGTAAAGAGAAGAGCTTAGATTTATTGACAGTCTCTTGGACTATCTTGAGTTATCTGACTTGAGCTACCTGATATCATTACCAGGTAATTCTATCACTTCTTCCAGGAGGAATTTTCTGAGAAATTAAAAGAGATGACTGCTACCTAGGCTTCCATTAAAAGTATCTCTGCAGAGCTAGGCCTGGTGGCACATGCCTTTAATGTCAGCATTCAGGAGGCAGAGGCAGGTAAATCTTTGCGAGTTCAAGGTCAGCCTGTGTTGGGGAAGTCTTATGCCAATAAAGCACTGTCTGGCCAATAGGGAATCTAGATAGGAGGGACTAGGAGTCCAGGAGGATTCTGGGAAGGAGAAACACAGAGAGTCCAGATGTAACGCCATTGGGGTAGGAAGCCCGGAACTATCCTCCGGTAAGAGAAATACTTAGATTAACAATTATGGGGTAATTACTTAAGTCAGAGCTAGCCAGTAAGAAACAAGCAAGGCCAACAGCTTCATAATTAATATAGCCTCCTGTGTGTTTATTTGGGGACTACAATGCCGCAGAGCCTAGGCGACTGGCAGGTGATATACCAAAGCGGCTAGCAAGATAAAGCTTCTCTTTACAAGCCTGTTCTACATGGGGATATCCAGGATAGCCAAGGCTACACAGAGAGACTCCTGTATAGTTCCCCCTCCACCCCCTGTCTGCCTAGGCCCTGCCGTGCTGTCTGAACCCCCAAATAACACACAGGACACGATATTAATTATGAAGCTGTTGGCTGTTTGCTTGTTTCTTACTGGCTAGCTCTGACTTAAGTATTTAACCCATAATTGTTAACCTAAGTATTTCTCTTAATGGAGAAAAGGGTCCGGACATCTTACTCTGGAGGCCTACATCGAGTCTAACTCTGCCTCCCTTTCCCAGAATCCTCCTTGACTCCAAGTCCCACCTATCTTGCTTCTCTATTGGCCAACAGTACTCTATTCAACAACCAATAAGAGACAGATTTACAGAATGACATCTCCCATCAGACTCCCATCTCAAAAAATGAAAATAAAAAGTGTCTTTGAGGAGGGTGTCCTCACATTGTCTCTGCCATGATTCTGCAGGCTGCCAGGTATGGATTGAGGCTCCTAAAGTCAAAGGTTACTGGATGGGAAAGGCAGGAAGATGCACTTTCTTGGTAATCAAATAGTGGAGAGGATGCAGGGATCCCACAGCCCAGATGGCTGTCCCCTCAGCAACACCCTGGCTATTGTATTCAGTCTCTCTGATGGAGATGGCTGGCAGCATTTCTGTGGGAAGCTGTGTTTCCAGGGCTGCAGGCAGAGCCAGCCGACTAGCCCACCATTCGTACCCGAGAAGGGGAGTGTCGATTGAGAAAAGCTAGCTAAGGATGTTAAGAAAAAAAAGACAGAGACATAGGATAGTGTCGGGAGGGCAAATTCAGTCCATACTCAACACCCTGAGTTTATTCTTCAGTATATTTAAATATCCAACCAAAAGTGGGGACAATGGCAGAAGACTTTTTTTTTAACTTTAATTTTAAATAACTTGCTTCACATGTCAATCCCAGTTCCCTCTCCCTCCCCTCCTCCGGCACCCTCCACCATCCCCCCCAGCCTCCCACCCTATCCCCACTTCCTTCCACATAAGGGATATCCAGAATCTGTCATTTCGCTCAGGGCAGGGTCCAGGCACTCCCCTAAGAATCCAGGCTGAGAGAGCATCCCTCTTTCTGTTATGGACACACGGAGTCCGTTTGTATGCCAGGGATAAATACTGATCTACTGCCCAGGGCCCATAGGTTGCCCAGGCCTCCTCACTGACTCTCACACTCAGGGGGTCTGGATCAGTCCCATGCTGGCCTCCCAGCTGTCGGTCTGGGGTCCAAGAGCTCTCCCCTGTTCAGATCAGCTGTCTCTGCTGCTTTCGCCAGCCCGTTCTTTATGCATTTTCTCATCACTCCTCCCTCTCTGTCACTGGGTTCCATGGGTTCAGTTCAGTGTTTACCTGTGGGTGTTTACCTCTGCTTCCATCAGTCACTGGATGAAGGTTCTAGGATGGCATATAAGGTAGACATCAAGTTTATTATCAGGAATGGGCATTTAAGGTAATCTCTCCACTATTGCTTATTAGCTTGCCAGTTCATCCTTGTAGATCGCTGGAGGTCTCACTGGTACCAGATTTCTCTTCAAACCTATGGCTCCCTCTATTATGGTATTTCTCATCCTGTTCTCCCCCCTATCCTATCCCCCACTCAACCTTCCTGTTACCCCATGACCTACTCTCTCGTCCTCTTCTCCCCCTCTCTTCTTCCCAGTTCCCACTCTCCCCCATCCACTCCGTGTTCCCAATCTGTTCAAGAGATCTTGCCTCATTCCTCTTCTCTGGGGTACCATGTATATATCTCTTAGGTTCTTTCCTATTTCCTAGACTATCAGTGGAATTGCAGACTGGCACTCCCCTGATCCATGTCTAAAATCCATATGTGAGTACATACCATGTTTTCTTTTTGTAACTGGGTTACCTCATTCAGGATGGTTTCTTCTAGTGCCATCCATTTGCCTGCGAATTTCAAGATTCCATTGTTTTTTTCCACTCTTCAGTTGAGGGGCATCTAGATTGCTTCCAGGTTTTGGCTATTACAAATAATGCTGCTGTTAACATAGTGGAACAGACGTACTTGTATGAATGTGCATCTTTTGGATTTATGCCTAAGAGTGAAATTGCTGGGTCTTGTGGTAGATTGATTCCCATTTTCCTGAGGAATCTCCATACTGATTTCCAAGTGGGTGTGCAAGTTGGCACTCCCACCAGCAGTGGAGGAGTGTTCCCCTCTCTCCACATCCTGTCCAGCATAAATTGTCTTCGGTGTTTTTTATTTTAGCCATTCTTACAGGAGTAAGATGGTATCTCAGAGTTGTTTTGATTTGCATTTCCCTGATGGCTAAGGATGTTGAGCACTTTCTCAAGTGTCTCTCAGCCATATTAGACACAACTATTGAGACACCACTTTTTAATTGCATCCTTTGGTGTTTTGAAGACTTGCTTCTTGAGTTCTTTGTAAATTTTGGAGTTCAGCTCTCTGTCAGATATGAGATTAGTGAATATCTTTTCCCATTCTGTGGACTGCCTTTTTATCTTGTTGACTGTGTCCTTTGCCTTACAAAAGCTCCTTAGTTTCAGGAGGTCCCATTTGTTAATTGTCGATCTCAGTGTCTGTGCTACTGTTGTTATGTTCAGGAAGTGATCTCCTGTACCAATTCATTGAAGAGTATCTTCCAATTTCTCTTCTAAGAGTTTCAGTGTGGTTGGATTTATGTTGAGGTCTTGATCCATTTTGACTTAAGTTTTGTGCAAGGCGATAGACATGTATCTATCTGTAGTCTTCTACATGCCAATACCCCAGTTATGCCAGCACCATTTGTTAAAGATGCTTTCTTTTTTCCATTGTATAATTTAGCTTCTTTGTCAAAAATCAAATGTTCATAGGTGTGTGGGTTAAAATCAGGGTTTTCAATTTGATTCCATTGGTCTACCTGTCTATTTTTGTGCCAATACCAAGCTGTTTTCAGGGCTATAGCTCTGTAATAGAGCTTGAAGTCAGGTATGGTGATGCCTCCTGAAGTTCCTTTATTGTATTGGGTTGCTTTGGCTATCCTGAGTCTTTTGTTTTTCCATATAAAGTTGATTATTGCTCTTTCAAGGTCTGTAAAGAATTGTGCCAGAATTTTGATAGGGATTGCATTGAATCTGTAGATTGCTTTTGGCAAGATTGCCATTTTTATTATGTTGATCCTACCTATCCAAGAGCATGGGAGATCTTTCCATTTTCTGGTATCCTCTTTGATTTCTTTCTTTACAGACTCAAAGTTCTTGATATACAGGTCTTTCACTTCTTTGGTTAACATTATCCCCAGATATTTGATGCTGTTAATGACCATTGTAAAGGGTGATGTTTCTCTGATTTCTTTCTCAGCCACTTTATCATCTGTATATAATATGGCTACTGATTTTTTTGAGTTAACCTTGTATCCTGCCACTTTGCTGAAGGTGTTTATCAGCTCTAGGAGTTCCATTGAAGAGCTTTTTGGGTCACTTATGTAAGCTATCATATCATCTGCAAATAGTAAAAGCTTGACTTCTTTTCCTATTTGTATTCCCTTGATCTCCTTTTGTTGTCTTGTTCTAGCTAGAACTTCAAGTACAATATTGAAGAGATATGGAGTGGACAGCCTTGTCTTGTTCCTGATTTTAGAAGAATTGCATTGAGTTTCTCTCCATTTAGTTTGATGTTAGCTGTTGGTTTACTATATATTGTTTTTATTATGTTCAGGTATGTTTCTGTTATCCCTGATCTCTCTAGGACCTTTATCATGAAGGGGTGTTGGATTTTGTCAAAGGCTTTTTTTTAGCATCTAGTGAGATGATCATGTGATTTTTTTCCTCTGCAGTTTGTTTATATGGTGGATTACATTGATAGATTTTCTAATATTGAACCATCCCTGAATTCCTGGGATGAAGCCTACTTTATCGTGATGGATGATTTTTCTGATGTGTTCTTGAATCTGATTTGCTAATATTTTATTGAGTGTTTTTGCATCTAAGTTCATGAGGGAAATTGGTATAGTTCTCTTTCTTAGTTGTGTCTTTGTGTGGCTTGGGTACCAAGGTAATTGTAACCTCGTAAAAAGAGTTTGGCAGTCAGCCTCCCGCTTCTATTATGTGGAACATTTTGAGGTGTGTTGGAATTAGCTCTTCCTTGAATTTCTGGTAGAATTCTGCACTGAAGCCATCTGGGCCTGAGCTTTTTTTTTGGTTGGGAGACTTTTGATGACTGTTCTATTTCATTAAGGGTTATAGGTCTGTTTAGATTGTTTATCTGTTCTTGATTTAGTTTTGGCAAGTGATATCTATCCAGGAAATTGTCCGTTTCCTTTAAATTTTCAAATATTGTGGAGTACAGGTTTTCAAAGTATGCTCTGATGTTCTCTGGATTTCCTCAGTGTCTATTATGTCCCCCTTTTCATTTCTGATTTTTTAATTAGCATGCTCTCTCTCTTTTGGTTAGTTTGGACAAAGGTTTGTCTATCTTGTTGATTTTCTCAAAGGACCAACTCTTCGTTTCATTGATTCTTTGCAATGTTTTACTGGTTTCTACTTGATTGATTTCAGCCCTCAATTTGATTATTTCCTGGTGTCTACTCCTCCTGTGTGAGTTTGCTTCTTTTTGTTCCAGAACATTCAGCTGTGCTATTAATTCTCTAGTGTGACTGTTCTCCAGTTTCTTCATGTGGGCACTTAGTGCTATGACCTTTCCTCTCAGCACTGCTTTCAGAGTGTCCCATAAGTTTGGGTATATTGTATCTTCATTCTCATTGAATTCCAGGAAGTCTTTAATTTCTTTTTTTATTTCTTTCTTTACCCAGGGATGGTGCAATTGTGCATTGTTCAATTCCCATGAGTTTGTAGGTTTTCTGTGATTTGTGTTATTGTTGAATTCTACTTTTAATGCATGGTGGTCTGATAAGATACAGGGGGTTATTCCAATTTTTTTTATCTGTAGAGGTTTCCAATTATGTGGTCAATTTTAGAGAAGGTTCCATATGGTGCTGAGAAGAAGGTATATTCCTTTGTGTTTAGGTGGAATGTTCTATAGATGTCTGTTAAACCCAGTTGGGTCATAACTCCTATTTGTTTCTTTGTTAAGTTTCTGTCTGGAGGACCTGTCTAGAGGTGAGAGTGGAGTGTTGAAGTCTCCTACTACTAGTGTGTGGGATTTGATGTGCGATTTGAGCTTTAGTAATGTTTCTTTCACGAATGTAGGTGCCTTTGTATTTGGGGCATAATGTTCAGAATTGTGACTTCATCTTGATGGACTTTTCCTTTGATGAATCTGAAATGTCCTTCATCTTTTTTCATTGATTTTAATTTGAAGTCTAATTTGTTAGATATTAGAATTGCTATATCAGCTTGTTTCTTGGGTTCATTTGATTGGAAAATCTTTTCCCAACCCTTTACTCTGAGGTAACTCTTTGATGTTGAGATGTGTATGCACCAGAAGAATGGGCTCTGTCTTCATATCCATTCTGCTAGTGTTTCTTTTTATAGGCAAGTTGAGACCATTGACATTGAGGGATATTAATGACCACTAATTGATGATTCTTGTTTGTTTTTTATTTATTGGTAGTGGTGTAATTGTGTGTAGGTTCTCCTCCCTTTTTCTTTTGGTGTTTGATAAAGTAGGATTATCTATTGCCTATGTCTTTGTGAGTGTAGGTATCTTCGTTGGGTCTAGGTTTTCCTTCTAGTACTTTCTGTAGAGGTAGATTCATGGATACGTAGTTTAAACCTGGCTTTGTCGTGGAATATTTTGTTTTCTCCATCTATGGTAATTGAAAGCTTTGCTGGATATAGTAGTCTGGGCTGGCATCCTTGTTCCCTTAGCGTTTGTAGGCCATCTGTCCAGGATCTTCTGGCTTTCATGGTTTCCAGGATAGGTTTGCCTTTATATGTTATTTGGCCTTTTTCTTCAGCTGCTCTTAATGTTTTCTCTTCATTCTGTAGGTTTGATGTTTTATTATTATGTGGCCAGTGGACTTCTTTTTCTGGTCCAGCCTATTTGGTGTTCTGTAAGATTCTTGTATTTTTCATAGGTGTATCCTTCTTTAGGTTAGGGAAGTTTTCTTCTATGATTTTGTTGAATATGGTTTCTGTACCTTTGAGCTGTATTTCTTCAACTTCTATACCTATTATTCTCAGGTTTGGCTTCTTCACGGTGTCCCATATTTCCTGGATATTTTGTGTTAAGGATTTGTTGGTTTTGAGATTTTCTTTGGTTGATGACTGTATATCCTCTAAAGAGTCTTCAACACCTGAGATTCTCTCTTCTATCTCTTGTATTCTCTTGGTGATACTTGCATCTGTAGTTCCTGATCGTTTAACCAGCTTTTTAATTTCCAGCATCCCTTCATTGTCTGTTTTCTTTATTGTTTCTATTTCAGCTTTCAATCCTTCAACTGTTTGAGTTGTTTCCTTCATTTGTTTGGTTGTTTTTTCTTGATACTCTTTAGATGCTTTAAGAGATTTGTTTATTTCTTGAATTTTTTGGTTCGTCTTTTCCTCCAATTCATGTATTTTTTGTTTGTTTTTTCTTCTATTTCTTTAAGGGATTTCCTCGTTTCCTCTTTGAGGATCTCTAATCTTTATAAAATAATTTTTAGGGTCTGTCTCTTCTGCTTCATCTATGTTGTACTTTTCAGGTCTTGCTGGTGTGGGGTCTCTAGATTCTGGTGGAGTCATGTTGGTCTTTCTATTGCTGAGTGAGTTCTTTGTCTTCTTCCCATATCTTCTTCCAGTGGGTGCAGGTGGGGTCTTTGTCTCCACTTCTCTCCTTCTTTCCTGAAGCTGAAGCTGGACACGCTGGAGGGTGGGGTCTGGAAGGACTGACATCATTCCTCTGGATGTCAGGAGCAGGCCCCCGGAAGATTGAAGGAGTGAGTGATGGGCAAGGGAGGGGTTCCAGGAGGACCCAAGGTGGCCTGGGGCTGGGTGCACAGGTGTGGGGAGAGCTCCAGAAGACTTCTATTATCATGTATAAGGGGAAAGAGACTTACTTCCTTTAATCCTCCAGGTATTTGGTAGCCACACCTGCCATCCGGCTTTCAGGGTCAAAAGTAACCACACCTGAGCCCAAGTCTGTTGTTATTTAGATAAAGACATCCACTACCAAGGCAGAAACATAATAGAGGAGGGGGAAAAGAAACGCGTGCCTAGGCTATATCTTTCTCCTTTTCCTACTAGAAGACCCAGGGCATTAAGAGATTTGACCTCAACCACCACACACCCACACCCCTGAACACAGCAGGACTTGTGCCTCCAGCGAGGCCTAGCTTCTAATAGAATGTAAGCATCTGCTGCCTCCTGGTGGTCACTACAGGATCTGTCCCAACCTAGAGCCTGGGATATCTGGGATCTGACGTATTGTAGCTTGTGACCTCTCTTTTCAAGTTACTCTGCCTCATCCACTGCATGGAGTCCTCTATTATGAGAGGTGAGAAGATCAGGTGATATTCCCATTTTACAAGTGGTAGTGTTGCACCCTTCCCCCATGGGGGCCTGCTGACCAGCTTATGACTAGGAGCTCCTAGCAAAATACCTCTTGTCCCCTCCTCCCAGTATAGCCTGAATGCAAGTTCCTGTTTTCCGCCCATCCTTATCGTCTAACTTCAAGTACCTGCTGTCTGCCCATCCTTTGCCAGAGGGCCTTGGGAACCTGCGACCTTGGTAGTTTTCCACCATGCCTGCTACTGGTATTTAAAGCTCTGCTCTTGTTACAATAAATGCCATTCTCCTTGCAAGAATGAGCCGCTGTCTTTGTCTTCATTTATATCCTTAGCCCTTCGCCCGGAACATTGTGAAGTGTTGTAGCCCCAAAGCACCATAACTGAACCATTTGCTACAAATGGAGGTCCCATGGAGATTTGAACTCGGATCACTGGATTCAAAGTCCAGAGTGTGTCCCACCAAGATTGGGAAAGAAGGAAATTGCTGAGGAATTACACTCGAATGCTGGCCAGCAAGTAAGGTAGGAGGGTATAATTGGATAGGGATACCAAGTTAGGGGTACTGTGTTATCCTCCAGCCTTCGCCTGATCTACTGAGACTGGGAAACCAAGGGGTCACTGAGGGAAAGCTCTCATTGGAGGGTGGTTTTGAATCAGCCCCTACAGAACGCCAGCCAGCATTCTCATTAAGGTTAGGAGGATTATTATTAAATATGGGTGCTACTAGTTCCTACTCTCTTTTAGAGGACCATTTGATCCAACTAATAAAAAGTCAGGGCACCAGTATCAGACATAAGACAGCTAAAGACGATCTTAAAAACTATACATAAAGTTAGTCCTAGGTTTTTGGTCTCTGACAATCTTAATTTCCTCGATTGGAACCAGGTTAGAGTGGACCTGCAAAGAACTTTACATAAAGAAGGGCCAAACACCATACCAATTGTTGCCTTTTCTCTGTGGCGTCTTGTTAAGGGCACACTTGTACGGTAGTGAAAGAGCTTGTCAAAAAAGCTAGAGATGCCTTTGCAGAGGCTCAAGACCAAGAGTCTGTTAGATCAGTTCAAGCTTCCAATGCTTCCTCTTCTGAGTACTCTCCCTCCTCTTTGGGGGATGAGACTGAGGAATGCAAAAAACCTCAACTTGATATTCGTCTCTGCCCACTCTGGTGAAAAAGTGAAAGATGTTAAGAGACACTGTTTACAGGCCTTTGCTTACATGGGGGTCCACAAAACAAATTAAGACCAATAATGGCCCTGCCTATGTCAGCAGACGTTTCAATCACTTGTCTAGATTTTGATGTTTCCGCCAAAACTGGAATTCCTTACCACCCCCAAGGGTAGGCTATTGTGGAATGTGCTCATTGCACTCTGAAGGTCTATTTAGCTAATGCTGAGAAAGGGAACCTTGGGCGGTCACCTTGGCTCCCCTCACTCTACTCTATCACTTATCCTCTATATCTTAATTTTTTGTTTTTGGTTTTTCGAGACAGGGTTTCTCTGTATTGTTTTGGAACCTGTCCTGGAACTCGCTCTGTAGACATAGGCTTGGTCTCCAACTCATTGAGATCCACCTGCCTCTACCTCCCAAGTGCTGGAATTAAAGGCGTGCGCCACCACCACCTGGCTTATATCTTAAATTTTTTAATTGTGGGTGCTTCTGGCTACTCCTCAGCAGATATCATTGGCAGTCTGCTGTACAGGAAAAAAAAACTCTAGTTAAATGGAACGACCTAACCTCAGGTGATGTGGGAAGTCCTGTGATTATGTCAATAAAGCACTGTTGGGCCAATAGAAATCTAGATAGGTAGGACTAGTAGTCCAGGAGGACTCTGGGAAGGAGAAACACAAGAAAGTCGAGATGTAATGCCATGGGGTAGGAAGCCCGGAAACTTCTCCGGTAAGAGACATACTTAGATTAACATTATGGGGTAATTACTTAAGTCAGAGCTAGCCAGTAAGAAACAAGGAAGGCCAACAGCTTCATAATTAATATAGCCTCCTGTGTGTTTATTTGGACTGATGCGGCTCTAGAACCAGGCTGGCGGGAAGGCTTCTCTCAAGGAAAAGGTTTCCCTTTACACTCAGGTCTTTGGAAAGGACAAGATCCGGTTTTGGTATGGGTCCAGGGGTCTGTTTGTGTATTCCCACAGGATGGTGAGTCCCCAGTTTGGGTTCCGGAACGTTGTGTGCGCTCTGTTCCCGCTGATACACATCAGCCGCTAATAGACCCATTAGGCTTTAATGAGGAAACCGCCTGTCCTGATGCCGGCGGGTCTTCCGAGTCAAGTATACCTAGCTACTTGACCACACAGTTTTAAGCAATTCAGCCATTGCTGATTTTTTCCTAATGTCTCTGTTATTGGCCTTAATATCACCCCCTTTTTGCCTGACCCTAGGAGTTGGCAGGACCCTCTTTTGAGCTGGGTCACGCCAACCTTCTCAGAATGGATTTGCCTGCTCTTAGACATTTGCTATATTCAATAACACTCCCTTGGGAGAAATGCTTAATTATTTCCTCCAGGAATGCCGCTTGAGAAGTTGTTGGAACGGTGAAATATCAGCCTTGGTGGTCCGTGTTCCAGGTGTCATGCCTATTCCAGTGGAACACTCAGAAGAGAACCCACTCATCCTCACACGACACAGAAGAGACTTTGACATCACGGAGGCTACAGTTTCTGGCTTCCCTATCTCTTAGTCAGTTGCCACAGCAGGCATGCTGGATAAAGTCTCAGGGGAGGATGCCTCTACCTTAAGTTCCCAAAATAATATTAGCTCTCTAGTACAATTGGGCACTTTAAATCTTAATTAACAAATGACAATTTCATAAGTTACATGACTTAATTGCCTATTCTGAGACCACGGTGCCTCTCTTTTGGGAAATCCCCCTCTTAACCGGACTGCAGCAGATAGGTCTATTACTTAAGAAACGGAGTGGGTCGCTAGCCCTTGGGATTATGGCCCTGGGCAAAACAGTCTTAGCCCTAGTTTGCCTTTGCCGCATAGAAAGGCCACAAGCCCAGCGCCATTTTCATACAAAGCAGATCATGCTTTCCTTGGTTGCAGATAACCCTCAGTGCAGGCCTGGTTGAGTCAGTGAGACAAATGAGCAATCAATGACAGATAAGACTGGGGGACATCTATTAACCTAAGAGAGAGTCTGTGAGTACTCGGCAGGCTTCTTGATGATGGGTAAGATAGATGTTAACACCCCAGGCAACCTAAGCCAGTTACTTATTTATTACTTATATAAAAAAGGGGGATTTGTTGTACCCTTCCCCCATGGGGGTCTGCCAACCAGTTTGTGACTAGGAGCTTCTAGCAAAATACCTCTTGTCCCCTCCTCCCAGTATAGCTTGAATGCAAGTTCCTGTTTTCTGCCCATCATTATTGTCTAAATTCAA
This sequence comes from Mesocricetus auratus, assembly GCF_017639785.1. Classification (NCBI taxonomy): domain Eukaryota; kingdom Metazoa; phylum Chordata; class Mammalia; order Rodentia; family Cricetidae; genus Mesocricetus; species Mesocricetus auratus. Next base: position 12,227,469 of record NW_024429190.1, on the reverse strand, counting down.
GTACCTGTTGTCTGCCCATCCTTTCTCAGAGGACTCTGGGAATGTGAGCTGCTGACCTTGGTAGTTTTCCACCATGCCTGTTACTGATATTTAATGTTCTGCTCTTGTTACAATAAATGCCATTCTCCTTGCAAGAATGAGCCGCTGTCTTTGTCTTCATTTACATCCTTAGCCCTTCACCCACATCATTGTGAAATATTGTAGTTCCAAAACACCTTAACTGAACAGTTCCCTACATGGTAGCATCCAGGATGCTCAAATCCACCCCTTATCTGAGTGTGGGAGGTCAACTCCCAACTCCCAGCCTCAGCTGCCTTTCTGTTCAAGAGGAATGCACAAGACAGCAGAATGGGCTCTTTTGTATGCCCAGATTTTCAGATTGGAGAGCACAATTGCACAAGAGCAGTGTGTGTACCAGGACAGAGACACTCCTAAGCTGCATGCTGCCTAGTTTTCCAATGCAAATCAGAAAAAGTTAGTGCATGGAAAATGTAAAAAACAGTTCCTCCACCTGTACTCAGTGTTGAACAGGTGAGTGGATGGAGTGGGAGTGGATGGATATATTGGGAGGTGGAATACTAGATGGCTAGGTAGGTGAAGGGGTGGACGGATAGGGGGATTGGAGGATGCATGGGTAGGTGGGTGGGGGGACTGTGGGATAGTACAATGGATCAGTAGGCGAGGGGACGAGTGACTATGTTGGTAGGTAGATGGATAGGTAAGTGGGCACATAGACATGAGGGGGTGGAAGGAAGAGGACTTTGTGATCACTCTTAGTAACCGGATGCAGCCTCACTCCCTGTTGTGCAGACTGTGCTCTGATCCCAGCCATCTTGTCCCTTTTCCAGGCTGCTCTGAATCTACCAAGGTGGGTTTCTTAAACCATCGTCCCTAACTGGCAGCTGTGGTGAGCAGTGACGTGACTGCCGCAAGCAGTGACACCCTGCCTTTTTTTTTTTTTTTTTTTTTTTTTTGGTTTTTTTCGAGACAGGGTTTCTCTGTATTGTTTTGGAGGCTATCCTGGAACTCACTCTGTAGACCAGGCTGGCCTCAAACTCACAGAGATCCACCTGCCTCTGCCTCCCGAGTGCTGGGATTAAAGGCATGCACCACCAACGCCCGGCGACACCCTGCCTTTGCTGTTGTCTAGCACTGCGCTCGCAGCCACAGCCAGGGGACGTGTGGAGCCAAACAGGGGTTACAAATAGGCGTTGTCAGAAAGCAGCCACAGCCAGGGGACGTGGGGATCCAAACAGGAGTTACAAATATGCGTTGTCAGAAAGCAGCTTCTTCAGCCAACCATGGCTGAGGTCAACTCTGCTCCAAAGCAAGCTCAGGACCTGAGGGTGTGGGCTGCCAGGTGATGAGCACGCACTGTGCTGGCACGCTCCTTTAGCTCTGTCTGGGGTTTCCCACCCATAAATGGGCGACAAAGGCAAGTGTATTAGGAATGAAGGAGGTAAGTATAAAAAAATTTGCCTGTCAAAGGTGCTCAGGAAATGTAAGGTCCCTTAGTTTTGTCCTTGATCACGAAGAAATTCTGGAGTGGGAAGGAACATGGTCTCTGCACATATGACAAGTTGTTGTTTTCAGAATTTGTCCCAAGTCCTTTGAGGTAATGGAGTGCATTTGAGGGCAGTCGGGGAGGGGTGAGTGCATTTATGGTAGGGGCTTTGGACCCAAGGATGTTCAACAAAGTACCTGATGGTGATGCTCAGAGCACCTCTAACAGCTCCGGGGCAGTAATCAGAGCTCCTATGCCCTTTGACTTTGGACAGACACCACTGTCACCCACATCTCCCTAGCCTAATATAACTTCTCTTAATAGCCAGTCTATGCTAGAATGGTTGACAAGATCTTCAGCCACCTGTTCGAAGAGACACCTGGGTTTAGTTCCAGTCTGCTGACAAGACATTATAACCGAGGCCATGAGATCCTGGAGACAAGGTCAAGGATGAGCTGTGCTGGAGGCCTTCAGCTCTCTGCCCTCCACCTCCAACTGCAGTGACAAGCCAGGGAGTCACAGCCTGTCTATGCTTGGCTTCTGTGACTATGCAATGAAGGTGATCTAAAGGTGACAGGCTGGCCCCCATTTTGCTGAATATTCTGTGTTGTTGGCCTTCTCCAAGTCCTGGGTTAATTACTGGATCATCTGTTCTCTTCAAGTCCTCATGAGGTCACTGGTCAGTTTTGCTTGTATCCCTTTGAGAGCAATTGACCCATTTCAGTAAATATCTCCAAATTTAGTAGTTGAGGAATCATGATCTTTTAGACAAGTCCTACTACCTTGTTCTCTCATGGTTCTTGGGTTTCCGTGCTAGAGGTTGTGCATTGGCTGGTTTGGCTAGCTCTTTCAATTTTATCGGGACATCTTAGTGAGCAGCTCACTCTTAAGAGTTAAATCACTACTACCACTCATGGGGAAGCAAACTACTACAGCAACATCACCAAAACACACAAGATACATACATGCACACATACATCACCAATTACCATGAAACAGAAAGTACTGAAACTAATACAGGCTGCACTGTTAATTTAACACTCAAGAGTAACCTTGAAGCCAGGTGGTGGAGGCAAAGGCCATGAATCTCTGAGTTTGAAGACAGCCTGGTCTACAGAGCGAGTTCCAGGACAGCCAAGGCTACACAGAGAAACAAACAAACAAAGAATGGAGAAGATTGTTGTGAAGGGAAGAGAAAAGAGCAATAAATTAGAAAAAGAAAATGAACAAAGATTTCCCAATGATGAGAAAAATTGTAGCCAAACTTGAATGTAGAAAGGGGAGATCCAAAAGTAAAATATGACTGTTTTCAGAAAAACAGTAAGATAAAGTCAAAATGCTACTAAAATATATATTTAAAAGAATAAATGAAAAATATGGATCCAAAATGGAAGGAAAAAAACAAAAGGGGCACACAGTACACATGTAGAAGTCAGGGTACAACTTTGAGAGAGCTGTTTTCTCCTTCTACCATGTGTGTTTTCAAGACTGAAGTCAAGACAGTAGACTCAGTGGCAAGCATGAGAACACTTTATGTGCTGAGAGCACCCTATGTGCTGAGAGCATCCTCCATGCTGGGAGCACCCTATGTGCTGAGAGCACCCTATGTGCTGAGAGCACCTATGTGCTGAGAGCACCCTCCACATTGAGAGCACCCCCACTCTGGGAGCATCCTCCATGCTGAGAGCATCCTCCATGCTGAGAGCATCCTCCATGCTGGGAGCACCCTATGTGCTAAGAGCATCCTCCACGCTGGGAGCACCCTCCACATTGAGAGCACCCTCCACGCTGAGAGCACCCTCCACGCTGAGAGCACCCTCCACATTGAGAGCACCCTCCACATTGAGAGCACCCTCCACGCTGAGAGCACCCTATGTGCTAAGAGCATCCTCCACGCTGGGAGCACCCTCCACATTGAGAGCACCCTCCACGCTGAGAGCACCCTCCACATTGAGAGCACCCTCCATGCTGAGAGCACCCTCCGCGCTGAGAGCACCCTCCACATTGAGAGCACCCTTCACATTGAGAGCACCCTTCACATTGAGAGCACCCTCCACATTGAGAGCACCCTCCATGCTGAGAGCACCCTCTATGCTGAGAGCACCCTCCACATTGAGAGCACCCTTCACATTGAGAGCACCCTCCACATTGAGAGCACCCTCCATGCTGAGAGCACCTCCACACTGAGAGCACCCTCCACGCTGAGAGCACCCCCACACTGAGAGCACCCTACGTGCTGAGCCATCTCTTGAGCTCCACAAAGTATTTAAGTAGGATAAGCTAAAAATACTAAAACACTGGGTAGAGGTGACACACACCTTTAGTCCCAGCATTTGAGAGGCAGAGGCAAGTGGATCTCTGTGAGTTCAAGGCCAGCCTGGACTACAAATCAAGTTTTGAGACAGCTGTTACACAGAGAAACACTGTCTTGAAAAACCAAAACCAAATAATAAGATACAGTAAAAGAGCCAAAATGAAAAACACAGGGAGCTCACCCATGAAGACTGCATTTAAATGACTTCCCTCTTCCCTAAAATTGGAGACTTCTGGGTATATGAAGGTTATTGGGAGCCTTTGGGGATGGGGGTGGGGATTAAAGGAATTTTTCTTTTACTCACCACCAAAAGAAGTTCTGGAACTTCCAGTTCTGCAGCAACCTTCCTGGTGAGATCCTGCTGTAGTCAAGGATTAGGGAGACCTGCAGTGCGAGTCTCTCAGGAAAACAGTCTCTTTAGGACTGGTCCCGAAATTACCTTCCTGATTCCCTGCATTTCAGGCACCAAAATAACAAGAGCATTCAAGTCCCGGGTCTTGATTCTCTCTCTCTCTCTCTCTCTCTCTCTCTCTCTCTCTCTCTCTCTCTCTCTCTCTCTCTCTCTCTCTCTCGAACTCACAGAGATCTCCCTGCCTCTGCCTCTCAAGTTCTGGGATTAAAGGTGTGTACCCCCAACAACCAGCTAAAAGTTCTCTTAAGATCTGAAAGTTCCTTCTAAAAATTCTCTCAAGGTTCCTATTAAAAACTCTCTTAAATTTTCTTCTTCTGTAAGTTCTCTTGAGGTCCCTATAAAAAGTCTCCAGAAGGTCCTTCTAAGTTCTCCCAAGGTCTCCCCCTATCCCACAAGGCTTCTAGTTTTTATGCCCACAGGCACATGTAAAAACTCTCTGACAATAGGGCATGCATATCTCTCAGAGTCAGGAAGGTGGATAAGGTCTTGAGAAAAGCAGGCACCTCAAGTCTCTCCCTTGGATGTGACTTGCAAAATGTCCTGGCAAACTTCAGTCTCATGGAGGATGTGACTTGCAACATGTGCTGTTAATTCATTAAGGGGACTTCTCAGCCATGTATCAAAGGGAAAAACTAAGACTCTAGAGTGAGATCCAAAGGCTGCAGCTCTTACTGCTTGACACTTAGTAAAAAGGAATTCCTTTCTCTGGGGCCTATTTGAGATTACAAAGCACCCAGTATATATTCTATATACAGTCAAATTCATAGTAACAAATACTGTGGAGCTGATACCTAGAATATTAATTGCTGCTGCTGTAATAAATGATAAAGGCTCCCAACATTCACCCATGAATGCATTTAAATGGCTTCCCTCTTCCCTAAAATTGGAGACTTCTGGGTACATGAAGGCTGCTCCCTGTCTTATTATTTTTGCTGACCCAATATTGAGCTAGCATCCAATGTCTTCCAGAGCTGTCTTCACTTTAGTAGCTTCCCTTCTTTGTGGACCAGACATCATCACCTGGCCACACACAGCTTTGCTATCCACGAACTGGACAGGTTTCCCCACCCTCCTGGGATTTGGCAGCTTATACCCCCTGAGAAGGGTAATGTTCTAGCTAGAGGGTTTTTCTCAAGAGTGTGGGACTTTGGGAAGAAAGCACACTGCTGAGATCTAAACAGGTCCCTCTGTCTTTGTCATTTCTAACCCTGGAACATGAATTCCCTTGCTGGGTGGGTGTGGCTGTGGACAGCAGCGGCAAAGATAGCTCAGCGGGGAGAGGCATTTGCTTCCAAGTTTGTGCACATGAGTTCCATCACCAGAACCTACATGGGACAAGGACAGAATCACCCCTGCAAGTTGTCCTGTGACCTCTACATACATGCTGTTACCTACAGACACTCACACACATAACTCACACACATGAATGAATAAATGAAAATAGAAATAAGAGGAATAGATGGACAAAGGGATGCTGGGAAGGAATCTATCAAGTCCATCACAGTAAGCTAGCAAACATCTAACGCCAATAGGGAAGAAAAGAGAGGAAGTTAAGGTGATAGGTGATAGCTCAGCCAGTGAATGTCTGCCACACAAACATGAAGACCCGAGGTAGATCCTCAGAATCCATGTCTTAAAAAATATGGAAAGGTAGTGTGTGCATTGGGGAGATGGAGACAAACAGATTGCTGAGGCCAAATCAGAAGGCCATGAGACACCCAGCTCTAAAAACAAAGTAGTTGACGTACCCACCCACGAGCATGCACATATACATACACACACACACCAAGGAGAGACAGAGAGAAAGAGAGAGAGAGAATACAGCTAACATTTGCAAGCCTGTCTCAATAATCTTAAATGTAAGTGTCCTTGGCTCACCAGTAAAGGGACCGAGAGTAGTTGACTGGATTAAATAAAACAGATGCTATGTATCTCTTGTCTCCAATAAATATATCTCACTAACAATGACATCCAACTGAGTCAACAAAGGGTGGAAATCAACTCACCAAGCAAATGGAGCCTCCCGACTCCCTACAAAAACTCACATAACTACTTTCAGGTCTTTTTCACATTTATGTATCGTGTGTGTGTGTGTGTGTGTGTGTGTGTGTGTGTGTGTGTGTGTGTGCATGTATATGCATGCAGCGTGTGTACATGCACCATGGTGCATATATGGAAGTCAGAAGATAGCTTGTGGGAATTAGTTCTCCCATTCCACCTGTGGTGCCCAGATATCAAACTTAGATCATCAGGCCTGGCACCAAACACCCTACCCACTAAACCATTGTACTGGTCCCAGAAGAGATAAAGGCAAATTTATACCTATAAAAGGTATAATAATTCAAAAAGATACAATTGTTGGCCGGGCGTTGGTGGCGCACGCCTTTGATCCCAGCACTCGGGAGGCAGAGGCAGGCGGATCTCTGTGAGTTCGAGACCAGCCTGGACTACCAAGTGAGTTCCAGGACAGGCTCCAAAGCCACAGAGAAACCCTGTCTCGAAAAAACCAAAAAAAAAAAAAAAAAAAAAGATACAATTGTTAAGCTAGGTATGGTAGCACACACTGTTTCAAAGAAATCAGGAGATAGCAATGATAATTACATAACAATTGTAAGAATACACATCATGTGTAAGCATGAAACTCGGGGTTCCTAATTTTATAAAACACTAAAGGCCATAAAGGTCAGATAGGTCCTGATACAGTAACAATGGGTGGTTTCAATACACTACTCTCATCCTTAGATAGGTCTTTCAAACTAAAATCAAAAAGAAGCTGCAGAGTTAAATAAACTACACCATTGATCAAGTAGACTGAACAGATCCCTACTGAGTAGTCTACCCAAAAGAAATGGATTATGCATTCTTCTCAGCAGCCCATGGAGCCTTCTCTAAAATAGATCACATTCTAGGTTACAAAGCAATTCTAATGAACATAAAACAATCAAAATAATTTATTTTATATTATCAAATCATAGTGGAATAAAACTAGATATCAAAAGGCAACAGAGTCCACATGAATACATGTAGACACATTTGAATGAACAATGGCTTACTTAAGAAATCAGGGAGAAAGTTGGGTGTTGGTGGCCCACGCCTTTAATCCCAGCACTCAGGAGGCAGAGGCAGGCGGAGCTCTGTGAGTTCAAGGCCAGCCAGCCTGGTCTACAGAGTGAGTTCCAGGACAGCCTCCAAAACAATACAGAGAAACCCTGTCTCAAAAAACAAAAACAACAACAACAAAAAAAAAAGAAATCAGGGAGAAAGTTAAAATATTTGCTTACAATCTAATCAGGGCTAAGGAGCAAGACTTGAGCTCTATACTGCAGGCAGAAGCCACCAGAAGAAGCCTCGGTCAACCAGAAGAGCAAGCATGGGACCTGAGCAGGCTCTTAGGGGCCGAGAGGAGGCAGACGGTCTGAAAGTGCTCTGTGGAGGAAGCAGCAGGAGGGACAGCAGTAGGAAGGCTGAGCTCTGGGCCAGTCAGGCGCTTGCCATCTGCCAGCTCCCGGAGGCAGCCTGTCTTCCTACTGCCTGTCTCTTCCAGGGAAACAAGGACCCGGAGAGGTCCCAAGGTCATACAAACTGTAGGTGGCAGAAACAGCACTGTCTGGTGCCTCACCCTGACCCTGACCACTGCAATGTCGCACAGTGACATTCTCAGTCCTTTGCATCTAAGATGTCTGCAGCTTCAGTGTAGCTGGCAGGTGTGTCCCCCAGGGGTGTGTGCACCGTGGCTGAGGACGGCACGTGCTGAGATTATGCAAACCCCTGAGGTGTCTCCACACCAAAATGACCAAAGGAAGGAAGGGCTGACATGAGAGACTGAGAGCAGAGCATGAGGGCGGTGCAGGGAAAGAGAAAAGCAGGAAAAAGAGAAAGAAAAAGATAGGCACAGAGGTTTCCATGTTTACACAAACCAGGGAGGCTGGCTTGACCCTGCCCCTCCCACCAAGGATCCGTGGCTGTAGGGATGGAGGAACAAAGCAAATTAGCACCGAGGACATGTTGTGCTCCTACCCTACCCGCTGCTTTTCCTTTATTGCCTACAGTGGTGGAGACCAGCATGTTCCTGGGTCCCTTAGCTCTCACCAGGGCGGTTCTGTGTTTCTGAGGCAGACCATTCTGCCACTGCTACGGTGGCTGGTTTCCAGTCTAAGTCGAGTGTCTGAAGAAACGTTGCCTATCCAAGTACTGCTGGGTGTTCAGTGACTCCCGCCTCCAGCGCAGCATCTTTCTCAGCTGGTCTGTCATGAACTTTTTTTTCAGGTGGTCGTACAAGTGGCTCATTTTTCTCTTGGTCTTATCGGAAGCTTTCATCTTACAAAATACAGAGATGAATTTAGGATAAACAGCTCACTTGGTAGTAAGAGACATCTGAGGTCGCTGACCTATAAGTGGCGAGATGCCTGTTAGACACAATATTCATTCCATAAAATAATTTTGACCACACAGGATCTCCGTTTCCCTATTTGTAAAGCGGTCATTGGGCAGAATAGAGTACTGTGGCGCCCTCTGGCGGTCTGCAGCTGTGGAGCCTGATTTCAACTGAACAACTAAGCTATGGAAATGGGTATTTGCAGGGCTGGGAATGAAGCTCAATAGAGAAATGTCCTAGAGTGTGCCAGGCCTTAGGTCCAATTCCCAACACCGCAGAAAAAATAATAAGTGTAAATTGTAAGCGAATAAAGAAGTGGAGTTTGCTGGGCGGTGGTGGCGCACGCCTTTAATCCCAGCACTCGGGAGGCAGAGGCAGGCGGATCTCTGTGAGTTCGAGGCCAGGCTGGACCGATAGCCTCCAAAACAATACAGAGAAACCCTGTCTCGTAAAAAACAAAAAAACAAAACAAAACAAAAAAAAGAAGTGGAGTTTGCAGGAGCAAGGAGGTCCCCATCTTGTTTCTTTCTCCTCCCATAGATCCTATTACCCTGTCCTTACTAATCTCTGTGATGTCTACATATTATCTGTGACATATCAATATATGTCTACCTAATATATGTCTACTTCCCTGTGACAGCCCTTATATCACAGGGAATTCTAACTTCATACAATCCCTAATTCCTGTCCTGTCTCAATAAGACCCTAAGGCTGGGAGGACAAACCCTCCCCTACCCCTTCAGTCACGCATTACAGTGAACTTCTGCAGGAGGGGATCCCCCTAACCACAGCGTAATCTGGATGTGAGACACATACACAAGCGTTCTAAGTCCGGCAGAAAGGGGTACATCCCTAAGAGAGACACGGACTGCAAGAGGCAGAAGCAGCCATGGAGGCCATCCTGTCCTAGTCATCCTTGCTTATGTGAACTTGATTCCCTATTCTGCTTAAACTCATTCAAATCTATTTCATAGAACCTGTAACGAGGAGACTTTCAAATCCTGTTTTAAAAATGTAGGAAGTGTGACTCACCCAAGAACCTATAAAACTGACCTATCTCTGAGTCCAGCCTATTTCTACTAGACCATAGTATGGCAAGTTAAACACAGGGGACATGCATGGGGCCTTACGCACGCAGTCTTTGTCATGCTGTGGGTTTGTTGTTCTTGGTGCTAGCCTCAGTTCTCCTCTGGAAATGGGACAAGTTTTCAAAAGAAAAAAAAAAACTAGCCAGATAGTGTTGATGCCAACTGAAGTCATAGTCTGCGGTTCTGCACGGGAGATAATGTGCTTTGAGGAAACAAGACATGAGCCAAGAGGTGAGGTCTTTCTCTGTCTCTTCAGCTCATGCAGGACAAGTGTGACACCCTGGGTAGGACACTAACCCCAGGTGTCATCTGCTTCCTCCATAAAGATGGAACCTGCTTTAAACACTTTCACGGCCTCCTATCACCCCTAGGAGCTGAGTCCCACTTCCCCCCTGGGCTTCACAGGCAGCAATCTTAGGAAGGAGGAAGATAAGAGTGTAGAACGGCCAGGCCACTACGGGCTCCAACCCAGGAGCTGGTGGATACTCTACCTCCATCTCGTAGATGCGCTGTGCGTTGAGGTTGTCCCGAATAATCACCCGAGGTAAATGGCTCTTGGGTAAAAGTTTCTTCACATTTGCATCACTGGAATTTATTATGCTAGAGTCAGGAGGGGAAGATAGCACAGGTTAGAGACAACTGGTCTAGGCCTGACTTGACAGGTGCTGAGATAGTGGAAGATACCTCTGTGGGTTTATTTTGTTTTGTTCTTGAGACAGGGTCTTGCTACCTAGCTCTGGCTGGTCTGGCACGCACTCCGTAGACCACACTGGCCTGGAACTCATAGAGATCCACCTGCCTCTGCATCCCAAGTGCTGAGACTAAAACTGTGTGACACCACACCTGGATCCTCCTTGGATTTCAAGTGGTTTTCTCATTTCCTGAGGAGTGAGGAAACCACTCCAAGTTTTGCCAACAGGATGCTTCCTGAACAAGGAGCAGGAGGATGGAAGTTCAAGGCCATTCTTAGTTACATTGTGGGGTAAGCCAACCTGGGCTACATGTCTCAACAAAAAAATGACATCAGAGGATGTGGCTAGCCCCTGAGTTTTCATTTTCTGATAATTTAGTTACACTATGAAGCTTTTGAAATGATTTTCCCCATTGTTCATACATTCTAAAATTTGCAAGCCAAGGGTTCATCAAGGAAGAAGCGGATAATTGTGCTAAGTCGTCAGATAAACACAAGTAATCAAGTATAACTAGAGAAAAAAGCAGATTACTAAAGTGAGTTTTTGTGCTATATGTTTTTAAAAAATATGTAACACACATACATGAATTATCTTAGCCTCTTAGTTGCTGTGATAAAACACTAACCAAAATAACCTGATAGGGAAAGTGCTTCTTTTGCTCAGCTTACAGGTCACAGTTACTCATCAAATGAGCAGAGACAGGTCTCAAGGCGTGAACTAAATCAGAAGGGCTGCTTACTGACTTGCTCTTCATGACTCTTTTACAACCCAACCACCTGCCCCGGGGCAGCACCACGCAGGGTGGCAGCATCCTCCCAGTCAATCATTCAGAAAAAGCCCCACAGACATGCACACATGCCAATCAGAGGTAGGCAATTTCCCAACAGAGGTTCCTTCATCCCATGTAATTCTAGACTGTTTCAAGTTGCCAAAACCTAGCCAGCACAGAACCTTAAATGTATACATCAAAATGTTAACAGTGATTGTTTCTGGCCATTCCTTTCCTGGTGTGTCTTCAGCTTTTTGTGGTTTTTGTTTGTTTTGTTTTTGAAACACTTTTTATTATATTTAAATTAGAAACAAGCTTGCTTCCCATGTCAGTCCCAGCATCCTCTTCTTCCCCTCCATGCCCGCTTCTCCCCCATCAGCCCTCCCAGCCCCTCCAGTCCCCCACCCCATCCCCACTCCATTCCCCAGGGAGAGTGAGGCCCTCCATGGGGGATCTCCAGAGTCTGTCATTTCGTTCTGCGGAGGGGTCTTCAGTCTTCAACTTTTTGTTGCTGATGATGTTTTAATTAGTGTACATTGCTGTTGTAATGACCGACAAACCATTTTAAAGGAAACCGAGAACTGATAGACGTGTTAGTGAAATGTCCCCTGAACACAGATTCCCAAACAAACAAGAACAAAAAAGCAAGAACTACACACATAGTTTCACAAGGTGAAACAGAAATGGCTGGCTGAGTGCTACTCATAGGAACAGAAGGAACAGCAAACATGATAGTTTGTATTACATTCATAAATTCTATTGGCTAGCACATCAGAACAATAAGGTCATCAGAAAACACACTACCTTTATAATTAGGATTTAAAAAAATGTATTTTTTGAGACAGGTCTCATGTATCCCAGGCTGGCCTGGAACTCCTTCTTAAACTAAGCATGGTCTTGAATTTCCCATCCCAGTGCTGGGGTTATAAACATGGGCAACCACACCCAGTTTAAGAATGGGAAAAGAATAAAACCTTTCAAGGGATTAGAAAATGTTTTCCAAATCGTTTTCTATCGGTAGGTAACAACTGTCTTCTGGGTGTGCCTGCATTTACACATTACAAAGAAACCAACATCCAAGCTTCCTATTTCCGTCTTTCTGGCTTCTATGAAAAGCCCCACATACCCAGATGCTGATGGGAAAACGCGTTTAAAGGTTAGGAATTCACACACTAGTCTAAATCCTATTTTCAAGGGGAAAAAAAAAGAATCTAGATATTTAAAGGTCCTCTTTACTTAGTGGTGCACCTAATTTATCAATATTGGAAATGAGAAGGGAGAAAGATTGAAAATACTCTCAAGTAATAAATGATGATTTTTGAACCAAATTGCTTTTCCATAATAAATCCTCCATAGGAACTTGGCTGATGCTGGGGGAAGCAAGGTTAAGGGGGTCAGCATTGAGGCTTGGGACCAAACAACTGGGAGCTTTTCCAGAACCACTGGAGAATGGAAAGGCTTAGGTGGATTGTTGTGTAAATTTGGGCCTGAGACCTGAGCCTCACCAAGTGTCACCTCAAAGTGCGCTCGGAGCCGGGCGTTGGTATCTATCCACAGAGGGATAGATACTTGCTCATTAAGAAGCGTCAGCGGCAGTGGTGGCGCACACCTTTAATCCCAGCACCCGGGAGGCAGAGGCACTGTGAGTTCGAGACCAGCCTGGTCTACCGAGCGAGTTCCAGGACAGCCTCCAAAGCCACAGAGAAACCCTGTCTCGGAAAACCAAAAAAAAAAAAAAAAAAAAAAAAAAGTGCGCTCGGATATCACGAGGTCAAGCCTGCAGTAAGTTAGGGCCAGGATTTACTCCTAGATCTGGACATGGAACTGCGCCGTCTGCCCGGAGCCCGGACTTCGGGGGATCCTACGGGTTGGCCTAGGTCTGAAAAATCCCGACCCTCCTGGGATCTGAGGAACTCGGGTCGGCGGGGGTGGGTCGGAGTGGGGGGCACGGCTGGACCATGTGGATCTGAAATCTCGGATTCCTTTAGAGGCCCCGGGTCTGACGACCGGTCTGTACACCAGAGCCACACCTGAATAACAACTTCGAGATGGCGGGCCGCGGCCGCAGGAACAAGGTCTGCGGTTGGACTCGGACGCCAAGATCCGGCTGGCTGTCTAGTCTCTCGCGCCGGAAGTCCGAGCTCGGGGCGGCGGTCTCCTTGGCAACGGACTCGAAATTCGAGCCCAGGTCCCATTTGACCGAAGGTTTTCTGGGCTGTGAGGAGGAATCTGCCAGGGCGGAGAACGACTCGGAATGGTAGCTAAACCGAAAAGCCTTGAAGGAAGGGAGCGCGGACACGGAGCTGACTGTCTGAACTGAAGTCTAAGGCGGAGCTCTGCGCGTTGCCCTGGAGACAACAAGGGGGCGGAGCCTGCAGGCTAAGGACTTCAAGATCCTTTGGCGCTTTGTGACGCTCGACTAGGGAGTTGCCTAGGAGACGCGCGAGGGGGCGGGGCCGGGAGGCGGCGGCCGATCTGGTGGCGGTCCTTCCGGGATCTCCTAGACGCTCTGCGAGGCTCGTTTCCGTGGAGACGGGCTGGTAGGCTGTGCTGCAGCCCACCCCGCTTCCCCGGAGGTCTGGTAACTGCTCGAGTCCTACGAGGCTGCGTCCCCGTGCAGAACGGGCCGCGGCTGACCCCTAGGCCCAGGGGCTGCGCGAGGAGAAGCCGTTGCTGCCGAGATCCAGGATCATGATGGGCCCTCTCGGAGACCGTCGCCCGCGGCTCCGCCCTGCAGTCGCTTCCTGAAAGACTCCGTGGTGCTGTGGGAAAGAGGTAAAATCACCCGATTGTGATTGTTGTCACCACGTAGTGATGGGCCATTCCTAGGCCAACTCCCTAGGAAGCGTCCTAGGTTTGGTGGCACCTCCCGCTCATCAACTTGTGGACTCTGGTCCACGTTTATAACCCAGAATTCAACCAATGCCTCACCTATATTTGCCAACTTTCCCCAGAAAGCGTAATTCAGAAATATCAGACTTTAGAACTTGCTGTCTGACGATGAACAAAACTATTTACCTTCGAGTCTCCCTTGCGACTGGTGACAAATCAACGATGTCGAAGGCTTCGTTGGCCATAAAGTGCGAAAACAGCCGCGACCAAATTTCTCTCTTCCTCCTCCTCCTCAATCAAAACTGTTCATTTTTGTAGGAATGGTACTAGGTTTGTTCTTTTGTTGTGGGTGGTTTTGTTTTTTAAAAGAATTTCAGTAGTCCAGGATGGTCTAGAACTCCCCCATCTTCTTGCCCCGGCTTCCGGTCTGCTCTGCTGTGCCCTACTGTCTGATTGCAACTCTATAACCCCCAGCCTGAAACACACGCCTTTGTTTGTCATTCCCATGAGGCTTTGCATTTTAACTTTCCTGCAAGCCCTTGGATTACCTCGTTTCATCACATCTTTATAAGGCGTTTTGCCCCATTGATCAACAGTTTAAAGATCTTATTTGGCTTTATTTTCTATTCTAAAATTGCGCAACACTTCTTTCTGTACAATAGAATGTTCCAGTGAGCCAAGAGGAGGTGGTTTTGTGGATAGGAGTGGACTGGAGATCAGAAACAAAAACATGTCACATTCCTTGGAACAGAGAGACAGAACTGTACTGATTGGCCCAAGGTTACTTTGGATGACCTTTTGGTATGAGAGGATTAAGACAGATGTTCCTTATGCTAGTTGAAACTGGCCTGCTTGGGAAATCTACTTGTTTTCTCTGTAATCCCAATTTTTCAAAGGTTAATTTCAAGTAAAGGGCTCTGTTTCATTGGGGGGGGGGGACACGAAGACAGATGGACTAAAGAAGTAGTTTGTTTCCCTGGCTCTTTATTTGGGTGCACATGGGGGTGGGTCAGCAGGGCCATGTGTCTGAAGCCCTCCACTTTCCTCTTCTGCCTCCTGAGTGCTGTGTTCCGGGTGAGTACCGTCAGGCTTCACTTCCACTCGATCTCAGCTGACTTAGAGGTTGAGCAAAATACATGTAGATGACACCAGTTATGTGTCTAGTTGTGTGGGTACTCTTTAGGGACCAAGGCCCTGCTGGGTACCATCCTGTTTCTCCTGAAGCTCTTTAGGACCTGACCTGAGCCCACCCCGGTAAACCCAAGGCTTGCTCCTTCCTTTGTCCATGTTCTCTCGGACCATAGGACCCCCTTCCACCCACTAGCTGAAGTCCTTTTAAAGTTGACTGTTCTCATCTCCATTGTTTTCTGTGAGAAAAGACCCCCAGCACTCCAGTAACAGTCCCAGCTTAGTGACACTGAACTTGAGTGTAGTTAATGAGTTCCCTGGATGCTTCTGTAGTGCTGGTCAGAGGACCACCTTGGCTAGCCTTAGAGGTCCAGCCATCTACTTCCCAGAAGCCTTCTGGGTTCTTAGCCTTCTCAACTTTGTCCTCCTTCCTGCAGTGTTGTGGGCACAGCCTAGCAGAAAAAGATGGAAGTTTAACACATCACCAGCTGTTGACCTGTCACCTTGATGACTTCACCATTGGGTGCCTCTCCAATCCAGTTCCCACAGCCTTCCATCAGTGGCCTCTCACAGATCACCCAGAGCCTGTTTATCAGCAATGGTGTGGCTGCCAACAACAAGCTCCTGCTGTCCAGCCATCAGATCACCACGGTCATCAACGTCTCAGTAGAGGTAGCAAACACCTTCTACGAGGATATCCAGTACGTGCAGGTGCCTGTGGTTGACGCACCCGTCGCACGTCTCTGTGATTTCTTCGACCCCATTGCCGACCACATCCATTCTGTGGAGATGAAGCAGGGCCGCACACTGCTGCACTGTGCCGCTGGCGTAAGCCGCTCAGCTGCCCTGTGCCTCGCCTACCTCATGAAGTACCATGCCATGACCCTCCTAGATGCCCACACTTGGACCAAATCACGCCGGCCCATCATTCGACCCAACAGTGGCTTTTGGGAACAGCTCATCAATTATGAGTTCCAGCTGTTTGGCATGAATACAATGCACATGATTAACTCTCCAATGGGACTGATCCCAGACATCTATGAGAAGGAGATCCGTTTTATGATTCCACTGTAAGCCAATCCAAGCAGCTCCTTTATTAGGGTCAGCAGTGCAACTCTGTCAACAGTACATACACCAAGGCCTAAAACTTGAACATTCTACTTGTGTTGCTACAGGAGCACACCAGTTGGTGCTTTTTATAAGGGCAAGAAAACAAGAGTTGTAACTTTCAACTTCATAATCCACAGATTTGGTAGTACGTGCCTTGAACCTCAGATGGCTGAAGCAGGAAGATTGCAAGGTGAGTTTGAGGCCAGCATGGGCTACATAGTGAGACCCTGCCTCAACACACACACACACACACACACACACACACACACACACACACACACACCAGTTACTGTCTTGTAATCCATGTCTTTAGAGATTAAATTCATTTATCGTGAAGGTAACTTTTCTGTGAGCCGTAGGTCACAGCTGCTGTGTAGAGGATGAGGGAAGCAGGTGGTGGTCAGGCCAAAGAGGCCAGTGCACAGTGCATATGGCAGCCTTGGGATCCTTCAGCTCTCCCTAGATGACCAACCCAGAGGAGAATCTGCCAAATTCCCACCTCATTCATTCACAGAACCTTAAGCATCCTGGCGCTCTCCAGTGTCTCACAGTAAGTGCCAACCCTTCTACCTCCACCACAGCGACCCAGCTCTGGTCTTCTAGGGCAGACTTACCAGGGCTTGGATCACACCCGGTCAGCGGTAATCGTCATGTAGGTAGGTCATCCTGTCTACACACATCCCTCTCTCCATACGTGTTCTCAGAAGCCTTTGTGTGAGAGCAGAAATGGCTTCATCTTGCTAGGCCTCATCTGAGAAGCCTTTTCCAGAACGCCCACTTGCAGCCTAGGACACATGTCCAGCTTTCTCCAAAAGGCCTTATGCAGAGTTGCAGACCAGGAGATCCAGTGTCCCAGGCTGGCTGACTGTTCAGGAGTTGTGGAGACAGAGGTCAGGACAAGTGAGTTGACTCCAGCGGGCTGCTCAGAATCCAACTCAAGAAGACTTTGTTTGCTTAAGACGTGGTCCCACATAGCCTTGTGCTCTTTATCTCCTCGCCTGTACTTTAGGAATGCTGGACTCACAGGCGTGTGCCACCTTGCCCAGCCAAGACCAGTGCTCCAGTTTGCTTTCTTGTGGTGTGACACCAGAAGCAGCTTGGGGAAGGAAAGGGTCCATTGACTTGCTGTCTGTCACGAGAAGATGTCAGGACAGGGTCTCAAGGCAGGAACTGAAGCAGAATCAAGGAGGAATGCTGTTTACTGGCCTGCTCTCTCCCCATGGCTTGCTCACCCCAATTTCTTATATAACCCTGGACCACCACCTGCGCCCTCTCACGTGAGTTACTAGTTCAGAAGCCCCACAGATGTGCTCACCTCAGTGGAAGGTCCCTGTTCCTAGGTGACTCTAGTTTATGTCACTGACAAACACTAACCAGTTAGTCTAGTCTAGAGATTTGCAGACCGTCTGCGAGGCAAGCAACAGCAGACTGCCTGTTGGATGGCTTGATGAGTGCTGTGCATCTGGGGCTCTGTAGAGACTGCAGCCTTTCCTCCTCCTGTGTTAGCCTGGTTCTCGGCAGGCACAGAACTGGTAGGGTAAAAATAAAAGAATTAAACTTAGCGTATGGTAAACAGTTGTCTTATACCTGAGAGACTGAGCCTTGGCCCTTCAGGCTGGACCCTGAGCAGTGGGAGCACTGTCTCAATGGAGAGGTCACTGTCTGAGGCCTCAGCAGACCCAACCTGCCTCCTCCCCCAACCCGGAGAGTTCCCAGAGAGCCTGGAAACGCTGGTTCTGATGTTGGCAACAACAGGGTCCATCAACTCAGCAGCCAGCGGGAGAGCACAGGTGAGGCTCTTCCTGCTGCCCTCCTGGCGGGAGCTGCTTCCAGAAGGTGCTGCCCACACTCGGGCGGGTCTTCCCACATCCATTACAGGCACCCAGGACTGTTCTCCAGGTGTGGGTCCCTACAGGTGATTATGATCTAGGGCCAATTGATATTTAAGCCAACCACCACACTCCCCAACCTACCTCTGCCCCATTTTTACAAAGGGACTGCCCAGGGGTTCGGTATGAAGCAGTTGAGGAGGGAGAGATAATCTAACCTTTCAGCATGAGCGGCCCTCCCTCCACACCCCCACACACAGCAGGCAGGGTGACCAAACCCCTACCTTGCAACTCTCCTGGAAGAAGCACAGAAATTTTCTTTTAAACTTTATTTGAACCGGGCAGTGGTGGCACACACCTTTAATCTCAGCATCCGGGAGGCAGAGGCAGGTGGATCTCTGAGTTCAAGGCCAGCCTGGTCTACAGAGTGAGTTCCACGACAGGCTCCAAAGCTACACAAGGAAACTCTGTCTCGAAAAACAAAACAAAAAACTTTATTCCAATCTTTTAGTCCTTAAAAAAGTATCTGGGAGTAGAGAGATGGCCCAGTGATTACGAGCATTTACTGCTCTTGCAGAGGACCTGGGTTGATCATCTCTACCCATCAGCACCTTCTCCAGCTCCTCCTCGTGCCCTTGTTCTGCTCCCTCCCAATAGCAGGTCCTCCGTTGTTGTTGTTGCTAATAACCCTGAAACCAGTTAGTGCTGCCCATATGCTCATGGGTGTGGGATCATGAACTAGGGTGTGAGCAATTACCAGTGGCCATGTTGCCACAGGAGAGCAACCCTCCCTCCCTCTGCAGTCATCAGCTGCAGATAGTTCCTCCACAAGGGCGGGGTTTGATCTTGTGTAGGTGACAATGGGTGCCGTGAGTCAGTCCAGCAGCCAGCATGTCTCTCCCATCCTCCAGTTCTTACATCCTTTCCATTGTGGGGACACAAAGGAGCAGGAGACTAGTGATGTTTCCGGCAGAAGTCTAACACAATTATCATTTATTGTAAAGGTTTCCAGCTAGGAGTTACCCTTTTTTGGGGGGGGGCAGAGGCTGTCCTCAAAATCACAGAGATCCGCCTGACTCTGTCTCCCGAGTGCTAGGATTAAAGGTGTGTGCCACCACTGCCTTGTATTAAAATAACAGTGAACCATGCTTAAGCCCTAAACCTATATGACCTTCAAGTGTGACCTTCTCCTTTCCTTTCCTAGATATTTTCTGAGAGTCTCAAAAAGAAGGCCAAACTTTTTTTTTTCAGTAAAATGATTTAATTTCCCATGAAAATCTCTGGTCTAGGGTTTTATTTTTATTTATTTATTTATTTATTTGGTTTTTTTGAGACAGGGTTTCTCTGTATTGTTTTGGAGGCTATCCTGGAACTAGCTCTGCAGACCAGGCTGGCCTCAAACTCACAGAGATCCGCCTGCCTCTGCCTCCCCAGTGCTGGGATTAAAGGCGTGCGCCATCAACGACCGGCTTGGTCTAGGGTTTTACCTTAGCTCTCACCCTATCCAGTACATAGAAACTATCCATGATCACATTAGGCTCAAGTCCAAAGCCACCAGAAACAGTATAGAAGGCTGCTGTAAAGATACTTGACTAAAACAAGCAACATCTCGGGATGTTGACTTTCATCCCCTCCTCTCTTTCTGAACCCTTGTGCTTAAAACGTTTGTATTTTTAAATAAACTCTGACTCTGATTCAGACTGCCTCTTGAAGTTCTTTTCTACTTGGAAGTCTAGAATCCATCTCTACTTGAATGGAGATCCCTAAAACTAAGGAACTCCTCAGGCTGCCGCCGGGAGATGAGTGTTTCTACACTACCGCTCCTGACACTCGAACAAAGCAACCATGAGGTTCATATTCAGGGAGCCGAAACATATTCATACAGGAGCTGGCCCATTCCTAAACATGCTCAGTTGGACTTCACAATTGAAGGAGGAAAGAGTGGACACATTTGGGGGTACGCTGAGCTGAGGGTCGGGAGCATATGTGTGAAGGTAAAGATGGAAGGCAGGGATGCCTCAGCTTGCCCAGCTTGCCCCATTCAGAATTAGCTGAAAATGAACGAAAGAGCACTTTGGGAGCGTATTAATACAGGGTTCTGTCTGGGAAGATGCCTGCGTAGACAAGCGGTTAGCAGAGGCAAGGAAGGTTTCAAGGGGTTTGTGAAATGATGGGTGGGACGACAAGTGTCCTTGTCCTCAGGCTCAGCTGCTGGGCTTTCTCAGGACACAGCCTGGGTAGACAACCCTCTGGGTGGTCTCCTTTAAGCCCTGCCTCCTAGGTTGGATGTCGAAACTGTCAGTAGGAAAGAGACCTGCAGATGTCTCCCCTTAGACTTTCTTTTGGTGTTTTGAGACAGGGTCTCAATATGTAACACAGGCTGACCTGTAATTTACTTACTGTGTAGCCTAGGTTAACCTCAGATTCAAACACATATCAGTCCTGCTTAAGCCTCTCAAGTGCTCTGATTGTAGGTATAAGACAATGTTTCTAGAAAAGAGCCAGACTTGGTTGTATAAAGTAGAGGAAGTGTTTAAGTGAGCAGAATAATTTTGGAGTTAATAGAAAATGAGTGAAAAGCCGGGCGGTGGTGGCACACGCCTTTAATCCCAGCACTCGGGAGGCAGAAGCAGGGGGATCTCTGTGAGTTCGAGGCCGGGCTGGACCAATAGCCTCCAAAACAATACAGAGAAACCCTGTCTCGTAAAAACCAAAAAAAAAAAAAAAAAAAAAAAAAGAAAATGAGTGAAAAAAGCAGAAAGGTGTATTTGAAGACAAGACCTTGAAATAGGTTATTAAAACCATAAGAACTGCTCATTTCAAAGTTTATGTGTTGGGGGCTAGGGGAGTAAGGCTGTGTGTGTGTGTGTGTGTGTGTGTGTGTGTGTGTGTGTGTGTGTGTGTATGGGTGGGGGCATGAGACCAGCTCTCTGTGTAGCCCAGGACTAGCAATCCTCTTGACCCTTCAGAGTGATGAATTACTGGTGTGTGCCCCTGCCAGGCTGAGGGACAAATCAGGTTACTGGTAAGGATTAAAGGATTAAAAACCCAAGCAGCCTCATTGTCATGCCAATTACAGTTGCCTGTTTGGGAACCTGGACTTTCCTCCTGGATTTCTACTGAATAATAACTTAGTTTCAGTTTGTCAGCTGGGACTTCAGCAGTTCTGGTTTTTAGTCTAGCATATTAAGGCCTAGTGCAGAAGCTAATTCAAAATAGTAAACTTCAGGGTTTGTTTTTGGGGTTGTTTTTTTTTTTTCCAAGACAGTGTTTCTCTGTGTAGCCCTGGCTGTCCTAGAACTGTTCTGTAGACCAGGTTGGCCTCCTAATCAGAGATCACCTGCCTCTACCTCCTGAGTGCTGGGATTAAAGGTGTGCGCCACCACACAAACTTCCAGAATTTTTAAACAATCTACTACTCTACTCTGCCCCTAGCTCTTTCTCCATTGTCATCTGGCCCTGGGCCTTCTGGCTCAGATCCTCTAGTATTTCCTTCACCTGAGCTTAAAGTGCACTGGAGAATGATTCCTCAGCAGAGAAGTGCACTGGAGAATGATTCCTCAGCAGAGAAGTGCACTGGAGAAGAATGCTTACTCAGCAGAGAAGTGCACTGGAGAATGATTCCTCAACAGACAAGTGCACTGGAGAAGAATGCTTACTCAACAGAGAAGTGCACTGGAGAAGAATGCTTACTCAACAGACAAGTGCACTGGAGAAGAATGCTTACTCAACAGAGAAGTGCACTGGAGAATGATTACTCAGCAGAGAAGTGCACTGGAGAAGAATGCTTACTCAACAGAGAAGTGCACTGGAGAAGAATGCTTACTCAACAGAGAAGTGCACTGGAGAAGAATGCTTACTCAACAGAGAAGTGCACTGGAGAATGATTACTCAGCAGAGAAGTGCACTGGAGAAGAATGCTTACTCAACAGAGAAGTGCACTGGAGAATGACTACTCAGCAGAGAAGTGCACTGGAGAATGATTCCTCAACAGAGAAGTGCACTGGAGAAGAATGCTTACTCAACAGAGAAGTGCACTGGAGAATGATTACTCAACAGACAAGTGCACTGGAGAAGAATGCTTACTCAACAGAGAAGTGCACTGGAGAATGATTACTCAGCAGATAAGTGCACTGGAGAATGATTCCTCAGCAGAGAAGTGCACTGGAGAAGAATGCTTACTCAGCAGAGAAGTGCACTGGAGAAGAATGCTTACTCAACAGAGAAGTGCACTGGAGAATGACTACTCAGCAGAGAAGTGCACTGGAGAATGATTCCTCAACAGAGAAGTGCACTGGAGAAGAATGCTTACTCAACAGAGAAGTGCACTGGAGAATGATTACTCAACAGACAAGTGCACTGGAGAAGAATGCTTACTCAACAGAGAAGTGCACTGGAGAATGATTACTCAGCAGAGAAGTGCACTGGAGAATGATTCCTCAACAGAGAAGTGCACTGGAGAAGAATGCTTACTCAACAGAGAAGTGCACTGGAGAATGATTACTCAGCAGAGAAGTGCACTGGAGAAGAATGCTTACTCAACAGAGAAGTGCACTGGAGAATGATTACTCAGCAGAGAAGTGCACTGGAGAAGAATGCTTACTCAGCAGAGAAGTGCACTGGAGAAGAATGCTTACTCAGCAGAGAAGTGCACTGGAGAAGAATGCTTACTCAGCAGAGAAGTGCACTGGAGAAGAATGCTTACTCAACAGAGAAGTGCACTGGAGAATGATTACTCAGCAGAGAAGTGCACTGGAGAAGAATGCTTACTCAACAGAGAAGTGCACTGGAGAATGATTACTCAGCAGAGAAGTGCACTGGAGAATGATTCCTCAACAGACAAGTGCACTGGAGAAGAATGCTTACTCAACAGAGAAGTGCACTGGAGAAGAATGCTTACTCAACAGACAAGTGCACTGGAGAAGAATGATTACTCAGCAGAGAAGTGCACTGGAGAATGATTACTCAGCAGAGAAGTGCACTGGAGAAGAATGCTTACTCAACAGAGAAGTGCACTGGAGAAGAATGCTTACTCAACAGAGAAGTGCACTGGAGAAGAATGCTTACTCAACAGAGAAGTGCACTGGAGAATGATTACTCAGCAGAGAAGTGCACTGGAGAAGAATGCTTACTCAACAGAGAAGTGCACTGGAGAATGACTACTCAGCAGAGAAGTGCACTGGAGAATGATTCCTCAACAGAGAAGTGCACTGGAGAAGAATGCTTACTCAACAGAGAAGTGCACTGGAGAATGATTACTCAACAGACAAGTGCACTGGAGAAGAATGCTTACTCAACAGAGAAGTGCACTGGAGAATGATTACTCAGCAGATAAGTGCACTGGAGAATGATTCCTCAGCAGAGAAGTGCACTGGAGAAGAATGCTTACTCAGCAGAGAAGTGCACTGGAGAAGAATGCTTACTCAACAGAGAAGTGCACTGGAGAATGACTACTCAGCAGAGAAGTGCACTGGAGAATGATTCCTCAACAGAGAAGTGCACTGGAGAAGAATGCTTACTCAACAGAGAAGTGCACTGGAGAATGATTACTCAACAGACAAGTGCACTGGAGAAGAATGCTTACTCAACAGAGAAGTGCACTGGAGAATGATTACTCAGCAGATAAGTGCACTGGAGAATGATTCCTCAGCAGAGAAGTGCACTGGAGAAGAATGCTTACTCAGCAGAGAAGTGTGCTGGAGAAGAATGCTTACCCAACAGAGAAGTGCACTGGAGAATGATTACTCAGCAGAGAAGTGCACTGGAGAATGATTCCTCAACAGAGAAGTGCACTGGAGAAGAATGCTTACTCAACAGAGAAGTGCACTGGAGAATGATTACTCAGCAGAGAAGTGCACTGGAGAAGAATGCTTACTCAACAGAGAAGTGCACTGGAGAATGATTACTCAGCAGAGAAGTGCACTGGAGAAGAATGCTTACTCAGCAGAGAAGTGCACTGGAGAAGAATGCTTACTCAGCAGAGAAGTGCACTGGAGAAGAATGCTTACTCAGCAGAGAAGTGCACTGGAGAAGAATGCTTACTCAACAGAGAAGTGCACTGGAGAATGATTACTCAGCAGAGAAGTGCATGGAGAATGATTACTCAGCAGAGAAGTGCATGGAAAATGATTACTCAGCAGAGAAGTGCATGGAAAATGATTACTCAGCAGAGAAGTGCACTGGCAACCTGGCTCAGCAGGTGAAGAGGCTCAAGGTGTGTCAAGGGGGGGTGAGGCATGGGGGAAGGAAGGATGGGACAGGGCAGGGACAGGACACAGCAAGAAAAGTCCTTGCTTTGTTTTGTTCTTACTGTTGGTTTGATTTAGGGTTTTGTTCCCATGTAACCCAGGCTGGCCTCAAATCACTGTGTAGCTAAAGATGACCAAATTCTGAGCCTCCTGCCTCCACCTCCCAGGTGCTCGAATTGCAAGCATGAGCCACCATGGTAGGAGCAGACTGAACCTAGCATTTTGTACATTCTACCAATGGAGCCCCATCCCCAATCCTAAGAAGTCTTTCAGAACTAGAAGGAGAGAGCTTGCCTAACATACACAACCCTTGGGTTTAGTCCCTAGCACTGAAAAAAGGAATCCTTGTTTGCCCTGGCCTTCTAGAATGACAACCCAAGGGTACCAGGGCAGGATGGGAGGGGAACCTTGGTAGCTAAGGCTGAGACAAGGCTTTGCCTGAAGTCCACAATGGCAGGATGCCCAGCACAGCTCCAGCTTCCTGGCTTCCTCCAAGACCTGGCCAGAAGCCTGGAGGCCAGGACTATACCCTTTTGCTGTCCAACAGGAGCATGCCCTGAGGTTGTCAGTGTGCAGGTGGCCACAGAGGAAGGGTGGAGAGATGACCAAATTGCCTGGAGGAGGAACTCTGGAGTGTCTGTGACACTGACTCAGGACATTTGGGCTAAGTGTTTCCCAGGCAGCTCCTGAGAGCTGCAGGGAGTTCGGTTTCACTGCCCCATTTACAGCACAGAGGCACAGGAACTGAAGGCCCGTGCTCTAGGTCACAGCATGCCAGAGCCAGGACTCAAACCCTTCTGACCCTCAGGCTCCTGCTTTTCAGTAGTGCAATCGCACACCGCTGTCCCCATTTCAGTAGTGCAATAGCACACCGTTGCCCCATTTTCGCTTTCCACGATTTCTAGTACTGATCTTTGTGAAGGGCGGTCTCAGTTGTCACCCTGGGAAGACCTACCATTACCCAGGAGCCTCTGGGCTCGCCTGTGGTGCGTTATATCATGACTGGGCTAGCTGAGCTCTACCCAACGCTCCCTGAGCGTTTTAACAAGGGGAACTGACCTGAGCACAGGGATCCACCGCTCCCTGACTCTTGACTGTTGGATGTGAGGTGACCAATTGCTTCAGGCTCCTGCGTTCGCCTTGACTGACTTGAGGGACCACAACCTCCAACTCTGAACTGAAGGAACATTTTCTTCCTTTAGTGTTGCTTTTGTCAGCGACAGATAAAGTGACTAATGTAACTGTCAACTACAGTCTGAAAATATCAAGTAAATTCCAGAAATAATCCCTGCACTTTAAACCATGCACCTTTCTGAGTAGCATTGTGACATCACACCTGTCCAGCTTCCGCCTACCCAGGCCATTGAGTCATCTTCATAATATAGGGGTCATCGGTCACACAGTTGGTGTTTTAGTATGGTTATTACATGTGGTATTACTATGGTTGTGTGTAGGTGACTGTTATTTTACTTATTAGTCCCCAAACACAAGAATAGTAGAGTGAAGTTTGCGTTTTGGATAGGCCAAAAGGAAGCTTTGTTTGTTTGTTTTGAGGCGGGTGTCTCTGTGTAGCCTTAGCTGTTCTTGGCTGTCCTGGAACTCGCTCTGAGACCAGGCTGGCCTCAAACTCAGAGATCTGCCTGTCTCTGCCTCCCGAGTACTGGGATTAGAGGTGCATGCCATGACCGCCCGGCCTGCCAAAAGGAAGCTTTAAAGTGTTTAAGTGAAAAGGTAGGTATTGAACTCTAATTGCTAAGATCAAGACATATAAGAGCAGGTCTGTGACACTGTGAAAAAGAAAGAAGTTGTTTGTGCTGTTTGCTGTTGTACTTCAGACCACAGAAGTTCAGGCCAAGTGTGTGATAAGGGTTCAGTTAAGATAGAAATCACATGAACGCACAAAAAGAACATGGCCTGTACAGAGCTGTTTCCGGAATCCCTGGAGGTCTTGCAATGCATCTGGCTGTAACATCTGCTCGCTGCCACACCCTATCCCGATGCTGGAGGCAGTGGTCTGGGAGGCAAGTCTAGTAAGGAAGAGGAGAAAGGCTGAGCTAGCTCTCAGGTGGCGTGTGACCGTGTGTGTGATCAGGGACCCTATGTGGAATGAGCACATTCAGCTGGGGCTTCAGACTTGCTGTGGTATGGGGGACAGGTGGAGAAGGAGAGAAGAGCTTTCCCAGGAAGGCAACATTTGTTGTCCTGGGCAAACCGGCAGTGACTGCATAGATCATGAAACCTCAGAGAGGTGAGACCACTTGCCCAAGACAACAGAATCCCAAAGGAATAGTGACCTTGTGATGGGGCTCTTCCTACTGGCTATCCTGTGACCTTCACTGGCAGTCACAGTGGGGCCAGGAAAGACTAGCCTAGCATCCTGCTGTGAGCAGAAAGATGTAGTACCTAGCCTTGGCTTTCTGCACCCTGTTTGTCTTTGCTTCTGCTGGAAACTGATTGGAGGGCCTTGGGGACATCAATTCAGTGACTGATGACAGGCCAGCACCTAAGTCAAACACAGATCCATCTAACCCCTATGCTGTCCCCACACCACCAGGCTATAGTCTCTCTCTCTCTGTATGTGTGTGTGTGTGTGTGTGTGTGTGTGTCTGTCTGTCTCTTCTCTGTTTGTGTGTACAGAGTCAGGGGGTGGCTCTCCGGGCAGCAGGCATCTCCTGAGGCCAAAGAGCCTGGGTGAGGGTCAAGCAAGTACGCTCCGAGAGTGGTGTGGAGCCCCTCCAATGAGAAAGACAAGAGTCAGTCTCCCCAGCCAAAGCATCTCTTCTCTCCTGCCCAGCCAAGCCTGAGAGTGGAACCCAGAGCTGGGCAAGCTGCGTAAGGGTGGGACAGACCAAGCCAGTGGCGTCTCTGAGTCATAGAGCGGTGGGTGGCAGTGAGTCAGCAAGGCCCTCTAAGGCCAGCGAGGGGAGGCCGAGGCTAGAAAACCCTGTGCATGTCTGTGCTCCTTGCCATTCATCATCTGTCTCTCTCCCTGCCAGCTTCAGGCTACCCCCCTCCACATGCCCTGCATAGGAGTCCTTTATGAAGTATGGCTCTGTGAACAAATAGGTAGTTCCTCTCGATCCCAGCCCCCACCTACTCTAGCTCTATCTTCACTCAAAAGGAACCTATTTTTCACGTGGATCTGCAGCCGTGGCGGGGAGCCACCTGAAATAATGACAGTCATTTGGTACTGGTCCCCCCTCCTTCCTTGCTGCTGGGTTCCTCATTCAAATCCTCCCCATAGGGACCATTTTTTTTTTTTTTTGGTTTTTCGAGACAGGGTTTCTCTGTATTGTTTTGGAGACTGTCCTGGAACTCGCTCGGTAGACCAGGCTGGCCTCAAACTCACAGAGATCTGCCTGCCTCTGCCTCCCGAGTGCTGGGATTAAAGGCATGCGCCACCAATGCCCAGCTCATAGGGACCATTGTTACAACCCTGAGGGTCATTAACTGATGCTCAGAAAGGGGAGGGGAGGAGCTAGAGATGTCACTCAGCTGGTAGGATGCTGCTTGCCTGGATGCTTGAAACCCCAGTACCACATAAGCCTGAGTGTTGTGATAAACAGGCCTGGAATCCTAGCTCTCTGGAGGTAGAGGCAGAAGGATCAAGAGTCTAAAGTCACTCTCAGCTACCTAGTGACTTTGAAGCCTGTCTAGACTACATAAAACTATCAGAAAAGGAAAAAAAAAAAAAAAAAAAAACAACCTAAACAAGGGAGAGCAGCTAGGTGGACCTAGCACAGTTAGGTCCCAGGCCTTTGTGCCTTAGGCTAAGTTCTTATCCATTGTAACAGGTACAGAGACTTAGCTGTCTATCACCAAAGGCAGGGGCAGGGGGTGGGGTGGGGGAGGGGCAGACAAAGCTGGGGCCAACCAGGTAGGGAGCTCTGGGCTAACTCTAAAGTAGGGATCTCTCCCTGGCTTCACTGCATGAAGGGCCTTATCCCTAGGGCCCTACGTTAGCCTGGGTGCTTCCTTAGTGCCTGCTCCTCCATGAAGTTGCTCTTGTGACTGATCCCATGCGCCCACAACCCTAGACTCAACCCCTGAAGAACAACCTCTCGCAACAGGCCTCCTTGAGGGGAGAGGAGCATGCTGGGGTCTTTCTCGTCCAGGCAAGTATGTGGCCAAGAAGGGAGGAGGCCATATAGGAAAGGGACCGGGGGGGGACAGCACAGGGAAGGCTCTGGTGGGCAAGACACAGAATAAGGGGACTTGTGGCATACAACAGAAACTGTCCTTAGACAGAGTGAGACTCCAGAGCACTCTCTACCCCCAAGAGAAGAGCTCCTGGGCCGGGCGTTGGTGGCGCACGCCTTTAATCCCAGCACTCGGGAGGCAGAGGCAGGCGGATCTCTGTGAGTTCGAGGCCAGCCTGGTCTACAAGAGCTAGCTCCAGGATAGCCTCCAAAGCCACAGAGAAACCCTGTCTCGAAAAACCAAAAAAAAAAAAAATAATAATAAAAATAAAAAAAAATAAAAAAAAGAGAAGAGCTCCTGGAAGATGGCACAGGTGGGAAGGGCAGGGCGGGGGCTGCTACCACCCCCCTGAAGCTGGTCAATGGTAGCCTGGCCAGTAGAGGGACTTGCAGAGAACAGGATGGAGGCCAACACAGGGTCGGGGACTAGGGACAACCACATGGTAGCCAACCACTCAATCCCTTTATGTTCCCTTGACTGTAGCCCCAAGGAATGGCACAGATGTTGAAGCAAAAATAGTTTATTTGAGGATGGAAGACCCAAGCGCAGGGGAGGAGGCGCCGGAGTGAGGCTGCAGCAGCTGCCGAAGCTGGCACAGACTACCCAGTGTTTAGGGGGAAGCCTTCGCTGGTGTCCCTCATGGCCTCCCCCACTGGAGGAAGCATTGTGCAGCCTCTGGGCATCATCTCCATCCTAACACACTGAGGGTTTCTAAGTTTGCCCAGCAATTCTCATCATAGTACTTGACAACCATAATGGTTCATTTGACAAGCACACACACCAGACTTGGACCCACCATCCAGTGGCAGGCCTTGCTGTAACCGGTGAGGCCAGCAGGGACGGTGGGTCTCCCTGAAGGTCCTTGGCCTCCCAGGCAGCCCTTCCAGAAGGCACCTCCTTTCCCTGGCCTGGTGGACATAGCACCTCTCCACTTTCCTCATGGCCATTGTCCATGGTCAAGATTCAGGCTAGGGCTGCCCAGCGCTCATGCACTCTACCAGGTCTCAAAGACCTTTGCCAGGCCGGTCCCTGTACCACAACCCCCGGCGGGTAGCCCATGAGGCCACAATCTCACAGTTGTGGTAAAGAAACATTCCTGAAAGGGTGAGTGCGATGCCCACGTAGCTGAGAGCGCTGAGGTGGCTGCCGAACAGGAGCCGGGACAGGACGAGGTTGCCCACAACCGTGAGGTTGCCCAGCACGTGGACAGTGAGGGCAGACGTGAGGGCCAGCAAGGAGAAGCTGGCCAGGTTGTAGACCACAGACAAGCAGCAGCTGAGCACGACACAGGTCCAGAGGCGAGAGTCCGTGGGAGCCAGTGGTGGGGCCACTCCCGCCTCCATCACCAGAGCAGCGCCTGCCAGCAGACAAAAGCTGGGCAGAGAGGTGGCATACAGCAGAGTCACCGCATCCAGCCTCTCCTCCTGCAGCAGAGCACCTGTGACCAAGAGAGTGGCTGTCAATACCTAGATAAAGGCAGTGCCCACTGAGCCAGCCCAGTACAGCCCCGTCCATCCCCATGACTCTGAGCAGGGCTGGTGACCCCTGTTGTGAAGTACCACTTTCAAATGAGGAGGAGTTAGGCCAGCTGGGCTTGTGACCTGTGCCCACTCCTCTCTTACAGGTAAAATTTCACAAAGGTAATGTGTACAGAAGTCTTAATATGGTGAAATGTAAAAAACAAAAACAAAAGAATCCTTTACAGCTCCAGCCAGGAGCAGGGACTGAGCAGAGAGGACCTGGCTCTACCACTTACCAGACGTAACCAAAGGATGAAGGAGCTGGGGAGGCAGGGAAGGAGAGTGT
This sequence comes from Mesocricetus auratus, assembly GCF_017639785.1. NCBI lineage: Eukaryota > Metazoa > Chordata > Mammalia > Rodentia > Cricetidae > Mesocricetus > Mesocricetus auratus. Next base: position 12,197,162 of record NW_024429190.1, on the reverse strand, counting down.
GAAGAGGAGGGGTAGGCAGAAGGAAAATAGTTTGGAGTCAAAATAGCGAGACTAGGCATTACCCCATTCACTTATGACCACTGGTGACACAAGACCAACAAGGCAGTCATTGTTGGTTCTTGGCAACCACTCACTGTTTATGATTTCAAATCAGGGTGTCTGTTTGCTTTTTTTCAGACAAGGTTTCACATAGCCAAGGCTGGCCATGAGCTCTCCTTGTAGCTGAGGCTTGGCTTGAATTCTTCATTCTTTTGTCCTAATACTGTATTGCCACCCCACCACTTCCAAATGCTGGGATTATAGGTGCGTACCACCGTGTCTGGCTCGATAACCTGCATATAATGTAAACAAAACCCAAGCAAAACAATAGCGAGGCTTGTCAAGATGGATCCATAATTAAAGAAAACCTTTTGTTTCAAGGAAAGAAGGGATCCTGTTGCCTGCGCAAATGTGGCTGTATGTGCCTGTGTCCATACCACTGCGACCTCAAAGGCCTGCACGGTCTGGGTGAAATGGCAGTGTGTGCCCAAGGGCAGAGGCCAGGCGGGGCATTTTCCAAGTCTCAGGAGAGGCCTGGCGTCCTCCCAGCCCCTAGATGACTGTTTCCTGACACACACTGCTTACTCACAGCCCATGCTTACAACAGGAAATGGTATTTATTCCTCTCAGTTCATTCTGCTGTTTGGGCTTGGTTCTCTAGGCAACAGTCTCCAGCTCAAGCTTTTCTAGAAATGAACAGATAGTCAGAGTGCCTCCTGCTCATTTGCTCCAAAGTTTAGTACCTGAGCAGCTGGCTGTCTGAGGCTTGAGCCTTAAAGACACCAACCAATACAGGGAGTGTGGTTTCAGGTGGACTTCACCCTCGGGGTAGTCCTTGCACCTGTCCTGCTTCCTGTCCCCCTCCCCCTCCCCCTCAGGCCCACAGAAGGGCAATGATGCCTATGGCAGAAGTGACTTAACTCCCCAACGTTAGTTAGTTAGCCTGTTGTGCTGACTCCACAGTAACCCCACCCTTGCCGGACCATCTGCATGGTTGTTTAGTTTCCTGCTGGTGCTCAGGATCCAGCCCAGGGCCTCCCCTAACTAAGAAAGCTCTCTATGGCTGAGCTTCACAGTCCCAGCCCCCACCCCAAGGCATTTCATTTAGGTTCTTTGAGGGGGGTTGAGACAGGGTCTTTAACATTAAAAAATCACATGATGTATGATGTATGTATATCACATGTATGTATATCACATGTATGCAATCTGTGTTATGTATGTGTATATGTGGAACATGGCAGTCACAGGACAACTTTCAGGACTTGGTTCTTTCCTTCCACTGTGTGTTCTGAGCATCAAGCTCAGGTCATCTGTGTAGCAAATGCTTTCACCCACTAAAATGCCTCACTGGTCCTGAGACAAGGGCTCTCCATGTAGCTCATGCTGGTCGAGAACACTCTACAGATCCCAAGTTGGCCCATACTAGCCTAGCTGTGTGACACTCCTACCTCAGTTTCTAAAGTGATGGGATTACAGGCATGTGCCACCATGCCAGGCTGAAAGGGTATTTTATTTTTCTGCTTATAGACAAGAGTCTGACTTTGTAGCCCCAGCTGGCTTATAACTCATGATCTTACCAGAGTACTGGGATTGCAGGTACACACCCGCTTCATAGGCACATTCAAGTCAGATTCTGAACACATTACCCCTGCTGCAGACACACAACAGCCACCTATTTGTAAACCCTCGCCTCCTGGCCTCTCCCCACTTTGTCCCTTCCCTGGATGTGTGACATAGCCACCTCTCAGTCTCAAACGCCTCATAGACAGCATATGGAGAGGAACACTCAGTGTACATCCTCAGCATCCTAGCTCCAGCACAGCCTGTGTCCCGTCCCAGGACGTCCTTTTCTGCTCTGTAGTCATCGCTGTGGCTGCACAGCTCCCTCGAACCCACACCACACCCGTGCTGCCCACCGTGTTCTACAGTTTCTCTCTTGGAAAGTGTGGCACTTCCCTCGCTGGGGGCTCAGTGGATGAGGACCAAACGAGGTTGTGAAACACAGGTGGACAGATGACAACAGACTCAGCAGGCTGGCGACTCTCTTCCTTGCCTGTGGATATGAGGGTGGCATTGCTCCACTCCACACAGCCCCAAGCCTGCAGCTGGCCATGTAGGACAGAAGAGGCTGGCTGTGGCTGCCTGAGCCCTCTTTCTGGACTCCTACTCCCTACTGTCAGGGAAGGAGCTAGCCGAGTGTAAAGACTGCACACTCTAGTCTGAATCTGGCCCAAGAGCCTCTAGTAAAAAGAAACTTCCTCTTTTAAAAAATCCATTCCAGCTGGGCATGCCTTTAATCCCAGCACTCAGGAGGCAGAGGCAGGCAGATCTGTGAGTTCGAGGCCGGGCTGGACCTACAGCCTCCAAAACAATACAGAGAAACCCTGTCTCGTGTAAAAAAAAAATCCATTTCAAACCCTGGCTCCAGTCCCCTCCCTCACCTTAGTGAGGCTCCCACTTCTGTGAGCGGAACCTCGGGTTTCCTAAGCACCCTCCTCAGCACTTGGGCCTCAGCACTTGGCCCCAATCCATGCAGCCCAATCAGTTTACCAACTTGACGTCAACTGGTATCAAAACCATCAATTAAAGACATAATTTGAATTTCTTCCCTATGCCAGGCCCAGGCCAGGTGCTGAGGACACAGAGATGCCCCAAAGCCTGTTGGGTTGGGAAGCAGATGTGTGATCAATAGCTGTGAACACCCCATAGCTGGCAAAGCAGAGGATACCCAACACTCAGTGTAGGAAGCTGAGTCTTGAGACGGAAGAAGGAAGCTGGCACTAGCCAAGAGGTGACTGGATGTCACTAACATGCCACTATGGGCATGCCTGAATGATGTCAATAACATGCCACTATGGGCATGCCTGAATGCCCTGGTGCCTGGCTACTCACAGCCCCTCCTACAGACAGGGGCTACCCAGAGCCCAGTATGAGTAATTGGTTCTGGCAGGTGCAGTGTGGGGCTGGAAGCTGGGGCCTTCTCTGCTTGGTGTCCCTGCTCAGGAAGGTCCTACAGGGTCGGGTTTCCCTGAGCTAACTCAAGGCCCAGCTCAGGTAACCTGAGGGCTAAAATAGACTGGGCTTTCACCCTGCCTGTGGCCTGGGAAGATGGGGGCAGGACCTTTGGGTCCCAGTCGAAGATGCCAGGCAGGGCAAAGCCCTCACTTCACCATTCCTCAGCTGCAGGCTGCCCCAACCACAGCTCACCGTCACCCCTGGGAGCCTCGCTTTCCACTCTCGAGTCTCCTACTTCTTCCTTGCATTAAGGTGGAGGGAGGGTAGGGCTATGACTCAAATGCCCCTCAACTGCTCAGACAGGAAGTCAGCTCCCACTCTAGGCATACTGGAACTGGGCGGGGAATTATACCTACTTCTGCTCTGAGTCCAGCTGCCCACTCCCAATACAGCCAGCACCCAGTCACACAGACTAGACTTGGGAGTTCTTGGGAGCCAATCATAAACCTCTTTGGTAGCAGCTGGGAGGCTTAGACAGGAGGATCACAAGTTCAAGGCCAGCCTGAACTTCACAGCAAAGCAGCCTCCCCTTACCATAAAATACTTTTTTTTGGTTTTACGAGACAGAGTTTCTCTGTATTGTTTTGGAGGGTGTCGGTCCAGCCCAGCCTCGAACTCAGAGATCCACCTGCCTCTGCCTCCCGAGTGCTGGGATTAAAGGCGTGTGCCACCAACGCCCGGCTTATAAAATACTCTCTTATCAGTGCTATCACTGGTAATGTGAAGAGGAAGGTGGGAATGGCTGTGACAACTGATGATCAACACAGCATCAGGCCTGTCACACTGTAGCGCCCCGTAAAGGCTTCCCTGGCTTCGATAAACCGGAAACCATTCCTGACGGCTTTCCCTCTTCCCTAGTCCACACTTCTGGCCTTCTGAGTTCATAATCTTAGAACACGTAGTTTGGGCAGCCTGGAGTCTGTTCAAACATTGCCTCTGCTGTTCACTGGGCCAGGGGCCAGGCTGAGACTCCACCTCTGTCACCTGGGGATAATAAAGTTCCTGATTGACTCCAGGAGAGGCTGTAGGTGCATCCAACGGGACAAAAGGCTTCTCAAGTTATAGAACACTTCAACAACTCATTTTTTTTAGGAGGGGTTCAAGACAGGGATTCTCCGTGTAGCTTCTTAGCCTGTCCTAGAACTCACTCTGTAGACCAGGCTAGCTTTGTACTCACAGAGATCCACCTGCCTCTGCCTCCCAAGTGCTAGGATTACAGGTGTGTGCATATTAACTATGCCTCTAATACATAAGATTGAAGCCTGAACTCCCTGACTTCTCTGAGCCTTATCTGTCAAAGAGGATCACTTCACAAGAATATCCCAGCCACACACCCCACCTCCTCAGACGGAGACCAGGTACTCACTCTGTTGAACAGACTTGAAGCCTCGGAGACAGGTGGCTACTAGCAAGAAGCCACAGCCAGCTGAGGGTGCCCGGAGCTCTCCGGCCAGGCTGCATGCAGCTCCCAGGCAGAGTGGGCCCATGGCAGCAAACTGCAGGGGATGATGTCTTCGTCCAAGCAGCAGCGCAGACAAGGCCAGTGTGAACAGTGGTGTGGTGGTGGTGGCCAGTTGTGCTAGGTCCAAGGGTACAGTGCTCAGGCCCACGTTGCCGCAGGCCATGGAGGTACCAAAGGTGAGGCTGAGCAGCAGCACTCTGCCTTGGATGCTGCGGGGCATGGGCCGCCGGGCCCCCCAGTGGCATGCCAGGGCAGCTGCCAACATGTGTAATGCTGAGAGTAGCAGGGGCCGTCCAAAGCCATGCACTGTGAAGATCCACTTGTTGAGGCTTGACATGCTGGCTCCTGCCAACAGCCACACCAGGGCTGCCACAACCACTCTGGCTCGAGCAGGCTGCCCAAGGACCTGAGGGTTGTCAGGAGGCCACTTGGGGCGGCCATGCTCCCGGGCACTTCCAGCCACAGCCACTGCTTCGGCTGAGGTCATCCTGCCTTCATGGCGCTCCAGTGGGCAGCGGCACATCCGCACCAGAAAGACTGGGGCAGGAGGCAGGCTTTCCAGGGACTGGCTGGGTCAGGTCCTGAGCACCGCTTTCAAGTGCTAGATCCGAGCCACCGGATAATTGTAGCTCCCTCAGGGCAGAAGGGGAGAGAGTGGCTGCTGAGATGCTGGACTGCCTGGTACCCACCCAGGCCGCGTAACTCCTGGTACCTCGGAAATCTTCACTCTCCTCCACGCCCCATGCTCACGCGATGCTCTTATACGGAATTCTCTTGGCTTTTTTTTTCCTCTTCGGTCCCCGAACCGTCAGGGTGGAGACACTGACCCCGACCTCCTGTGTATTTGGTGCTCAGGCCGTGACCAGACAGTGCAGGGGCGATCGCGTTCCGAGCGTGGGAGCGAAGGTCGCAGTTGCTTCCCTCCCAGTCCCCCTCGCCTCCGACAGCGCGGGGAATAAAAGCGGACAGGTCGGTGGGAGCGGATCTGCGAGCTCGGCCTGGCTGCGGCTGTTCGGTTGCTCTGGCTGCGACTAGGCTCCCGCCCTGGATCTGGAAGCATCGAGCGCGGGGCTCTAGTCCGGCCTTGCGCGCTCGAGCCGCTCCGCTCCGCTCTCCCGACCCCGCCCTCTCCGCGGCTACCGAAGCGGCGCTCCACCCGGAAAGTTGGGCTCAACCCGGCCCCGCCCCACAAGGCCTCGCCTCGAGTCCCGAGGACGTCTAGCCCCGCCCACAGCCTTTGCGCCTCCTGGCTCGGTTTGCGCAGCTGCAGGCGCAGTCTCTCAGTGGGAAGTGTTGGCCTTACCCGCCACCAGCCGGAATCTGGACGGTCTCCAGCTCCAAGAAGACCTTCTCTTAACAACCAGTATCCAGCTCTGGAAACCCTGGGGTATCCTGCGGAGATGTCCCAAAGCTGTGGTTAATAAGTAGGGCGTTGGCCGGGCCATTAATCCCAGCACTCGGGAGGCAGAGACAGGCGCATATTTGTGATTTCGAGGCTAGCCTGATCTATTGAGCGAGTTCCAAGCAGCCTCCAAAGCTACAGAGAAACACTGTCTAGAAGAAGGAGAAGGACCACCTGATCCTAGGTCACAAAGGTCTTCACGTGGTCCCTTAAGACTACCTCATCTAATTTAACTCTCTATTCCCCTCCAATTCTTTTCTCCCCTTCCAGGCCAGGGCGGCTCCGCTCTGGACCAGCAGAAGGGGAAATGAATCACCCCGGCTAACCACAGCTTCGAGAAGCAGGGTACTGCGGACTGGCATCCAAATCGGGCTAGCTGACCCCGTGTGCCGCTCCCTGAGTACTCCAAGGTGACTCACAGTTGGACTTCCTGGGGCCACACGACAGAATCCTGGGCCTAGAGGCAGAGCAGCTGCCACTAAGACCGTGCTCCTAGATGGTTCTCAGATTTCCCATCCGAAAAATAGTTGTTCTCTGAATTCAGGATAGGGTAAGTTGCTCATCCCAGAGACCTAGTCCAAGCCCAGCTTGCTCCAGATGATCAAGAATCAAGCCCCATTCTGGAACCTAGCTTCTTTTCAGTATTTGGATTTCTGGGGAAGTTCCCGCCCACCTGGACAGGCATCACCTCTCTCTGTCATCTGACTGACAATCCTGGATGACAACCTGCCTAGATCGCAAACGGGACTGTGTAACTCGGCCCGCAGCACCCTCTGGTGGTCATAAACTCGCATGGCCATAAGCTTTCCAAATCCTTTCATAACCATCGAAGGTGAAAATAAACCAGTTCCACTGGAGACCTGAATTATACCTCTGTTTCGGATGAGTCAGGAATCTACATTATCACATTTGCCTCTGATGAGTCCGATGCCCGTGGGAGCCCTTGTGGGGACACCAGACCTTGGCCAGAGACCCACTTCCCCATCAGCATGGGACCATGTAAGACAATGTTTACTAAAAACATGTTTACTAAAAACAATACAATGCCCAGGGCAGTAAGTTCCTGAAAAGGGCTTGCCCACGGGAACACCCTGACCTCGACCTTTTCCAAAGACTAAGCACCTCTTCTGACACACCCAACACAGTCTCTGGTGTCAGGGCAGAACCAGCCAAGGGTAAGACAGGGAGCAGAAGCTTTTCTGGAGGGAAGCCTTTCTTGGGAAGTTTTCTTGAGCCTTTTTGGGGCCTGCTTAAGGTTTTCTTTACATCGTTGACTGGTCTCTGTGTCATCAATCCCAACGCCCTCCGCACATTCTCGGATACAGGCTGCGCAGCAGGCACGGCAATTCCTCACCACCCAGGCACCCAAGTCCAAAAGCAGGCCCCCCCCAGATGATGCAAGGGAAGGACTGGAGTCCCGGGAGGGGACTAGGTAAACTAGAACAGGGAGAGGTTTGCCCAGCGGCATCCCTCCCTTTGGATACCAGGGCTACAGGGGATAGCAAGGGTTTTGGTCATTTTTGATGAGGGTCACTGTTGCACTGCCAACCCCCATACCCATCACATGGCTATCAGATGATCCGGTATGGGTGGAACAGTGGCCCTTACCAGCGGAGAAACTTCGGGCAGCTCACCAGCTAGTTCAAGAACAATTGGAGGCGGGTCATTTGGTCCCTTCCACGTCCCCCTGGAATGTCCCGATATTTGTAATTAAAAAATCTTCAGGGAAATGGAGGTTACTACAAGACCTGAGGGCCGTGAATGCGACCATGCAGCTTCTGGGGGCTCTGCAGCCTGGCTTGCCCGTGCCTGTGGCCATTCCTAGAGACTGGCATTTGATTGTCATTGACTTGAAGGATTGCTTCTTTTCTATTCCCTTGCATTCTCAAGATAGTCCTGGGTTTGCGCTTAGCCTTCCTGCGATTAACTTTAGGGAGCCTGCCCTTCACTTCCAATGGGTGGTGCTCCCCCAAGGGATGGCTAATAGTTAACTATATGCCAGATTTATGTAGCTGCCTGTTTAGATCCCCTCAGACATAAGTTCCCTGATCTTTACATTATCCACTACATGGATGATATTCTTTTGGCTGAGGCCAAAGAAAGACAATGTTACATAGCCTTTGCAGAGCTACAGGAGCTTCTTGAGGCCTGCGGATTAATTATGGCTCCTGAAAAGATCCAAAAGAGACCCCCTTATACTTATTTGGGTCATCAAATTCAACAAACTGGCCTCCGGCCACAAAGACTCCAAATTGATTGTTCAAATTTAAAAACGCTTCATGACTGGCAGAGATTTTTGGGAGAGGTGCTGTTGTTTCGCCCTTCTCTTTCTATTAAAACAGGGCCTCTTAAACCCATTTATGATATTCTTTCTGGGGATCCTGCTCCAACTTCCCCTAGACAGATTACCCCAGAGGCCAGGGATGCCCTACAATTGTTGTTAAAAAGTATAGAGCAAGCTGGACGTTGGTGGCACACGCCTTTAATCCCAGCACTCAGGAGGCAGAGGCAGGCAGATCTTTGTGACTTCGAGACCAGCCTGGTCTACAGAGCTAGTTCCAGGATAGCCTCCAAGACAATACAGAGAAACCCTGTCTTGAAAAACCAAAAAAAAAAAAAAAAAAAAAAAAAAAGGATAGAGCAAGCCCACCTTCAGCACATAGATTATGGGCAGCCCCTTGTTCTGGTTGTACTTTCATCTGGCTTTTCGCCCACTGCTGTGTTTTGGCAGACTGGTCCTATTTATTGGATATATTTGTCAGCCTCCCCTAAGAAGGTAGTGACCCCTTACTATGATCTCATTTTACAATTGTTGTGGAAGGCACACAAGTTTAGCATCCAAACCTTTGGAAAGAGTCCTGATAAAATTATCCTTCCTTATGGTAAGGAGGAGGTGAAACATCTACAGATCTTTCATGATGGGTGGACCCTGTTTATTACATCCACAGGCGCCAAGTTTGATAACCATTATCCCAATAGCCCCTTGATGTCTTTTTTTAAACAACACCCTGTGATTTTCCCAAGATTTTAAAGGAGAACCCTCTAGTTGGAGCTTGCTCAGACTTTACAGACGGCTCCTCCAAGGGTTTCGCGGTAGTGGTTTCTTCTCAGGTGCAGAAGAGGGTACCCATAGGACAGATGTCAGCACAAGCCGCCGAGTTGTTTGCTTGCTTGATGGCCTTCCAAATGTTTGAGGGAGAGCCCTTTAATTTATATACTGATAGTGTTTATGTTGCCAACATTGTTAGACCTTTAGAAACTTCTCCATATGTTCTTCCAACCTCTCAGGTTCGTTCTTTATTAGTTCAGCTACAACATCTTATTTGGCAGCACATCTACCCTGCTTATGTGGGATTTGTTCGTGCACATACTAACCTTCCAGGACCCCTTGCCCAGGGCAATCAATTTGCTGACTCCTTGACCCGCCCTAGGGTCTTATTTACTCAGGAGCAGCTTGCCCACCAGCTCCATGAGTGGTATCATCTAAATGCCCGCTCCATTAAATTTCACACTGGGTGCCCCTTATCCATAGCTACACAGATTACCTCTCAGTGCCCTGATTGTGCCCCTTATCATAATTCTCCCAATGAGGGGGTAAATCCCCGGGGCCTCAGGGCCAACCATCTCTGGCAAATGGATGTCACTCACCTGCCGCAGGCAGGGAAATTAAAATACATGCATGTCTCGGTGGATACGTATTCTAAACTGATTTTTGCCCCTCTCCACTCAGGAGAGAAGATTAAAGATGTTATTTCTCATTGCCTGCAGGCCTTTGCCTACATGGGCATTCCTGATGCCCTAGGACAATGGCCCTGCCTATGCCAGCAATCGCTTTGCGGCCTTTTGCAGGGAACATCACATTGTCCATTCTTTTGGTATTCCTCACAACCCCACGGGACAGGCTATTGTGGAGCGCACCCATGCCACTCTCAAACAGTATTTTAAGAAAATAAAAAAGGGGGAGTATGTTACCTCCCCCAATATTCAGTTATCCACCATACTTTACATTTTAAATTTTTTGACCATAGACCGTAATAATTTGTCTGCTATGGAGAGACATTGGAACAAACCCTCCCAGTCCTTGGCATGGGTCAGATGGAAGGACTTGATTACAGGAAAATGGCAGCCACCCACTCCCCTACTAGCTAGGGTCCGAGGGGCTGTTTGTGTTTTCCCTCCAGGAAGTGAGAAGCCCATTTGGGTCCCCAAACAGGGCATCAGGCATGTTGACCCCAATACTGCTCCGGATACTAGGAATGCTCACCATGATAAAGATGGTCCAACCATTGCTGAACACTCAGGTAAGTCATTCCAGCTGCCAGTTAGTCATTCCAGCTCCCTGTTCATCGAATTTTTTTTTTTGGTTTTTTACGAGACAGGGTTTCTCTGTATTGTTTTGGAGGCTATCGGTCCAGCCCGGCCTCGAACTCACAGAGATCCGCCTGCCTCTGCCTCCCGAGTGCTGGGATTGAAGGCGTGCGCCACCACCGCCTGGTGTGTTCATCGATTTTTATAGCACCAATAGTACATTGGGAGCGGCTGCTGCCAGTGAGAGATTAAAAAGTTAGAAACTAAACATTCTGAGTTTCCCCCTCCTAAAGGGGAATATCTGTTTTATTAAAAAATATTTCATGTCTCCTAGATTAAATCTCCAGGCCTTAGCCCAACAAAGGTCAGGAAAGAAAGGGGAACCTGAGAGGTTGCCCTCAGTTGGAGGGTGGATTGGATTAAATCTCTAGGCCTTTGCCTGACAAAGGTCGAGAAAGAGGGGAACCTGAGAGATCGCCCTCAGTTGGAGGGTGGATTGTGTAAATCTTAAGGCTTTTGCTTGAGGAAACATCCTCGGTTGGAGGATGGATTGAAAATGGGTAAATAGCCGGGTGTTGGTGACACACGCCTTTAATCCCAGCACTCGGAAGGCACAAGCAGGCTGATCCCTTGAGTTCAAACCTGGTCTACAGAGCGAGTTCCAGGGCAGCCTCCAAACAATACAGAGAAACCCTGTCTCGGAAAAAAAAGGTGAATCAAAAAAATTGGTAACATAATCCCAGCACTCGGGAGGCAGAGGCAGGCGGATCTCTGTGAGTTTGAGGCCAGCCTGGTCTACAGAGCTAGTTCCAGGATAGCCTCCAAAAAAATACAGAGGAACCCTGTCTCGAAACCCCCCCCAAAAAAAATTGGTAACAGTAAACGAAGTACTGGCATTAAGTAAAGAAAAAGGAAAAGATATGGAATGGAAAAAGTTTGCATTTAAGGTCAAATTTGTGAGTCATCTCTAAAAACTTTTGGCCAAAAGCCTGGCCTCTCCACCTTGCATCTACAGAGTTACAAGGACTAGGTACGGCTGTATCCCCTAACTGTAGCTCAAATGGAGGAATGATGAGGGGCATACAGGACTTTTTAACCTTTTTAGTTCAAGGATTGGCTGGAGTTGTTTTTTTACATAGATTTCAATTAAGGAAGTTTCATTTCAACAGACTAATCATGACCTAGGGAAAAAGGATGACCGAAAGATGTATGTATGTTCTGAATGTGTGGTGTGGCCACACCGGTATATATGAAATGTGATTGTCAATGCATGAGTGTGAACTGCTTATATGATTAAAAGGATACTTAAATCCCTTCAAAAATAGTTTAAGAAGTCTCCATGTCGTTATTTGGGGGTTGGTGGATCTGACGAAGGATTACCACAACAGTTTATTATTTGTGGTGTGTGTGCGCTTTTGGGGCACTGAGATTACAGGCATGCGTCACTGCCCACTTTGGAAGCCCATTTTAACCTGTCTCAGCTGCACAGATGACAGGGATCTCAGGAGGGCATTTTCATGTAGGAGAACAGAGGGGCAGAGGCCCAGATTCAAGGAGCGCATCACTGAAGCAGGGACCCCTGGGTCCACTCAAAGTCTACAAGCAGCCTGTGCTTCCCATGGCACCCTCAAATCTGAACCCTGCTGTTGAGGAGCCCAGCGGCTCTTCTGCAAAGCAGGCGGTGCAGAAAACACTTTTGAGGGAGTCTGGGAAGCAAAAAGGGAACCCATCTGGAGTGGTCAAGATGCAGATGTTGAGGTATGTGTTTTTTTTCTTATGGTTTCAACCCTGACTAGATTATTTCTATACTGTGGCTCTAGTGCCTTGTATGTGACTTATAAGGAAACCACAATCACAAACACATGAACCAGAGCACAACCCCAGAGGTCTGAGTCAGAAGTAGATGACACATGGGCTGCTCTGCCTGGGAAGGGGACCTTTTGAGTTCATGGTGAGGCCATGCACGAAATATGACTTTCTTCTCATCCCTGACTTCTCTGGGTCCCTGCTGAGTGTGCCAGACTAAACACCTGCTTTAGGACATAAACTCAGAAAGAGGGACCTGGAGGCTGGAATTGGAGGTGACAACAGTTGTAGCTGACCACACCCAGAAAAAGAGGAAGAGGTGCAGGCCCTCGGGTAGAGGTGAGGCAGGCAAGTCCTAACTTGAAGCTTTTGATTGCCCTTGGCAAGGTGGATGGGTGGGATCTTTCGGGCAAATATAGCTTTGTGGGGTTGGGGATTTAGCTCAGTGGTAGAGCACTTGCCTAGCAAGCACAAGGCTCTGGGTTTGGTCCTCAGCTCCTACACACACACACACACACACACACACACACTCTCATACACACTCACATACACACACTCTCACTCACACACACTCACACACACTCACATACACACTCACACACACACACTCACATACACACACTCTCACACACACGCACATACACACTCACACACACTCACACACATACATACACACTCACACACACACACACACACACACACACGTATACATCTCTGTTTTGGGACAGAGCTGTATCCCAGGCTAGCTTCGAAATCCTCATGTAGATGAGAATGACCTTGAATTTCTGATGCTGCTGCCTCTGCCTCCCAAGGACTGGTATCTCAGGTGTGCTCCATCAAGCCCGACTTTATATGGCACTAAACTCAGGGCTTTGTTCGTGCTAGGCAGGGTACTGTAACAAGGGAACCATTTACCTGCCCATTACATATTGTTTAGTTCTTATGTCATGCAGTTCTGGGATGTAGCCCTCTCTGTTGAGGGCTGGGATTACAGGTGTGCACCACCAATGGAGATTTCCTTTTAAATCGTGTGACTGTGTCCCCCAAAATCCATGTGCTTAAATCTAACCCAAAGGGATGATATTAGAAGGTGGTTGGGAAGTGATTAGGTCTCAAAGCTAGGTATCCACACTGGTAATCCCAGGAGGCTGAGATATGAGCACGGTGTGTTCAAAGCCAGCCACAGCTACATGCGTAAGGCTTTGTGCATGCTAGGCAAGTGCTCTATTGCTCAGCTACAGCCCAGTTCGCAGCAAATATCTTCCACCCATCAGGAGTCAGTAGCAGCATCTGTCCCCTAAGTCACGTCTGCTGCCCGACCTCGCCTCCTGCGGTGCCATTGCCATGACCTTGGGTGAGTCACTTTCACTTTTTTACAGTTGGTTCCCTCTCCAGTGAGAGATGAAAACCCTGAGCAAACCCCACAGGGCTGTACTGTTCGGTATTTAGAAAGTGTAGTCAGCTCTTCTTGTGCCAATTCACCCCTGATGCACAGGAGAGTACTCACAAGTCCTGCTGGATTCCCCAAACATCTCTGCTCCTTGCCCCCAAGTAGTGACCACGAGACACCAGAACATGGCAGCCACGTAAGGGAAATCAAGGCTTTAATTATATTGGAGGGCCCTGCTGAGCCCCACAGACTTCTTATGGAGGCGGTCAAGGGCAGCCTTTTCATGAGAGACCCCTGGGGTCAGGCAGGGCTAGACTTAAACTGGCAGCCTCCCTATGAGAGATTTTATCCTTCCTGCTTCCAGGGAGGCAGTGGCTTAGGAACCTCTTTGTGGAGATATTGGAGGTGATCTGGGGGACATTGCTCCAAGTAAACTTGAGGTGGCAGCAGGGTCCAATGACATCAGTAGGCAGCCCAAGGCTACCAGCTAACTAGCCGAAGCTCAATGGTTTCCCCATCCTGGGGTTTGCAGTCAGCAATGCCTGCAGAAACCAATGGAACAAAGGAGTTAGCAAGGCAATGTCCCACCCCCAGCCACATCAAGTGACCTCTACCCTGAAGTCACATCTGTAAGACCCACTCCGGGTTTGGTGGTGGGAAGCTGGGAGCTGTGCAGAGCCAGCTGGAGACTCTGATCCAGCCTTGGCAGGATCCCTCAGGCCACAGGCTCATACAGCAGAGAGGGTGCCCCCAGTGGGTAGATGTGGGACTAGCAAGCCCATACAGCAGAGACTGTGCCCCCAGTGGGTAGACAAGTAATTAGCAGGATTAGGCAGCAGAAAGAGTGTTCCCAGTGGGTAGATGTGGGACTAACAAGCCCATACAGCAGAGAGTGCCCCCAGTGCATAGATGTGGACTAACAAGCCCATACAGCAGAGAGTGCCCCCAGTGGATAGATGTGGACTAACAAGCCCATACAGCAGAGAGTGCCCCCAGTGGGTAGATGTGGACTAACAAGCCCATACAGCAGAGAGTGCCCCCAGTGCACAGATGTGGACTAACAAGCCCATACAGCAGAGAGTGCCCCCAGTGGATAGATGTGGACTAACAAGGCCATACAGCAGAGAGTGCCCCCAGTGAGTAGAGATGGAATTAGCAGGCTCATGCAGCAGAGTGTCCCCAGTGGGTAGACATGGAGTTAGCAGGTGCATGCTTCAGTGAGGGCACCCTCAGTGGGTAGATGTGGGAGAAACAGCTAGATGACAGCATGAAAGAAACTGGGGCAGCCCCTACTTGGCAGGGTCACCATCTTCAAAACAGAACTGTCAGACAGAGGGACTGTTTCAGTGTGGTCCAGGGGGTGTCATTTATGAATGTCCCAGAAGTGACCTGTCAGTCCATCGGATACCTGGCTTCAAGTCCCACCCAGCTCTGTCACTCACCAGCATGGTGAACACCACATTCTCATTGGAGGAAATAAGAGGATAATAAAATCAGCATCCAGGCTGGGTGTGGCTCAGTTAAAGATTATCTGCCTAGTGGAAGATCATCAGGCCTGAGGCCCAAGTTCATCCCGAGCTCCACAAAATTAACAACTTAGAAATACTATCAACAAACTCGGAGGGATTAGAAGGGTCCCTTGAGAACCCAGTTAGTCCAGAGACAGTTCTGTTTGCTGATTCGTTTTTTTAGGGACAGTGGCTGAGACAGGACCTGGCTATATAAACCAGGCTAGCCTCAAACTCACAGTAATCTTCCTGCCCCAATATCCTGATGCCTGGTGTGCACCACCAAGGAAGATTTCCTTTTAAGCAAACAAGCTTTGGTGTGACTATCTGTGTCCCCCCTCCCAAATCCGTGTGCTTAAATCTAACTCAAAAGTGATGATACCAGGAGGTGACTGGGAGGTGATTTGGTGAAGAAGCCTTCAAAGCCAGTGTGGTGAGGACACACTGTTAATCCCAGGAGGCTGAGACATGAAGATTTTGAGTTCAAGGCTAGCTAGGTTACATGCTCAAAATATAAACTTTAAAAAAAAGCATGTAAATATGTCATTAGTGATTTTACATTGGGATTTTACATTCTTAAGTGATAGTATCTGAGATATAGTGGGCTAAATAAGATATAGCATGTAATATTAGAAAAATATACATATATCTGACATTTTATATCTGTTGGATAGTATTGTAGAATATAATTCCATTTTAAAATGAAAATGAGCTTTGTACATATTTCTTGTAGATATAAGAAAATCTATCAGAAGTTAAAAAGACTTGGGCTGGAGATATGGCTCTGTGATTAAGAGCACTGCCTGTTTTTCCAGAGGACCAGAGTTTGGTTCTCATCAGGCAACTCACAACCACCAAGGATCCAAGCCTGCACTCATGTGCACCAATCTCCGCATACATTCTCTCACATGTGCACGTGTGTGTGTGTGTGTGTGTGTTTATACATACATGTATATAATCAAAAATAAAGTTTCTAAAAAAATCTCTTTTAAAATTTAGGACTTAAATTCTAGGTAGACTTTTAATCTTTCCTGTTTCTTGGATTCTCCATAACTACTTCCATAAAATTCCAAGAATTCAATGAAATATTTTGAATCTAACTTTGAGTATGAGTTGCCCCATTTGGGTGGGTTTCTGAAGCTGTGGCCAAGGCAGGCTCAGGGGAAAGACTGGGCTAGCCTGGTTGATGCAGCCTCACCTCACTGTGGGTCGGGATTTGGGTAGGAGGTATCCAAGGCACAGGCCACCAGACTCACCTTGCATCAGGGGGGTATCAGGGTCTCGGAGGAGCTGCCAGAATTCTCGATCCCCAACTTCTTTCCCCAGTACAGATGTCAAGTAGGGGCCTGACAAGGAGAGCTGTGTCCCATACCTAGAAAATAGAACAGTAAAGAGAGAAGGTAGCTGCTGTCCCCAAGAAGGAAAGCAGGGTATTCACCCACACCAGCAGAAACCCGCCTCCCCTCAGGCTGCCATTCTCTTAGTCCCTCTGTGCTGGCTAGTTTGAATCAGCTTGAAACAAACTAGAGATGCCTGGAAAGAGGAAATTGAGAGATTGCTTCCATCAGATTGGCCAGTGGACATGTCCTTGGGGCATTGTCTTGATTAATGATTGACTGTGGGCAGTATACACACACCCTACCCAAGTGCAGGTGATCCTGTTTCCTGCCTTGGCCTTCCTCTATGACGGTCTGTAATCTGTAAGTCATGCAAACCCTTTCCACCTCCAGGTTGCTTTGGATTATGGGGGTTTTCACAGCCTCCCGTCCATCTCACTGCAGGTCATGACTTTCCCCTCTCCTCCCAAGCTAAGGCAAGAGCACTGAGAGCTTAAGGCCTGCTGAACTATAGAACAAGACCAGCCTGGCAATTTATAAAACTCTGTCTCAAATCTAAAGACACAATAGAACATCAAAATACCTCTGACTCAGATTGTTTTAACCTGGGCACCAGAGATGTAGCTCAGTTGGCCAAGAGCTAACCTAGCGTGCCCGAAGCCCTTAGTCTGACTCCCCAGGACTGCATAAACTGACTGTGGAAGGACACACACATAATCTCAGCAGCTGGGAAGGAGATGCAAAAGGACTAGATGGTTCAGATCAGCCTCAGCTACACAGCAAGCTCAAGGGGAAACATTTAAAAGAAGTAAAAGGAGAGGGCTCAGGGTGTGGCTTAGTGGTAGACACACTCCCACCATGTGTAGGGTACTAAGTTCAACCTCCAGTACCACAAGTGCACACAAACACCAGGAACCCACTTTGGTGATTTAGGCAAAGAGAAAGTACAATCACCCTTTCACATCTCCAGAAGATTGATTCAAGGCCCCATACAAACACTGAAATCCAAGAATGTGCAAGTCTGTCATATAAACTGGTAGGGTATTCACACAAACACCTGTGAACATTATTTACAGTATCTAATACAATGTAGCTTGTTGTGGAATATTTGTTTACACTGTGAAGATGTGTCTCTGCCTAAGGTGCCTTCTGATTGATTTAATAAAGAGCTAAATGGACAATAAAATAGCTAGGCAAGAGAGACTAGGTGGGAATTCCCAGCAGAGAGAGAGAGGGAGAGGGAGAGAGTAACTGAGAGGAGGAATCTGGGCTTGAGATTTCTCCAGTCAAGTCTGATGTGCCATACTAAGAAGAAGCAACTGAGCCACATGGTAGAATGTAGATTTAAAAATATGGGTTAATTAAATTATAAGAACTAGTTAGGGAAAAGCCTAAGATAAGGCCAAGCTTTCATAACTAGTAAGTCTCCCTGTCAATTGTAGGCTAGCAATCCAAAGACAGTCCACAAAGAAAGCTTACTATAGTAGATGCTGTGGAAAACTCTCTGTGTTTGGCCCAGATTAATACAAATCAGTTGAATTTGTGAATTGTGGAAGCTGCAGATTTGGTAGAAATGGATTATTTAGGGAATGTCACACAACAGCCCTTTTATAATGCAGATGCCTATGGGGGTCAGAAGAGGAGCCTTGGATCCCTGAATCTGGAGTGGCAGGTAATTGTGAGTCCTCTATGTGCATGCTGGGAACTGAACTTGGGTTCTGCAGGAAACAAAGCTCTTAACTGCCAAACAACCCAGCCCACAAACAGCCCTTTTCAGTGGCTAAAAATTAAAATCCTTAACCCTGAGGCCTCCTTAGCTTCTCTGGGCCTCTTCTCTGCATGTTTGTCTGTCTGTCTGTCTGCTGTGAAGTCCTGTGCCTCCCTCCCATGTAGTCTCCCTGTCTGGCCCTTGAACTCATCTCAGGCAGTCACCCACTCTAACAGAAGAACTTGGTCGATGTCCACAATGATCTCTCAGAGGTCCTCAGTGACCCAACTAAAAAGCCTGAAATTCCATCTTTTCTTCATTTTGATTTGGTATCCAAACACAAATCCTGGAAGTGTAGGGTAATCTCCACATCTGCTAACAGAGTCCCGCCAGGAGCACACAGCACACAGCACACATGTTCACGTGTGATTGTTGGCACCCAAAGGAAACAGAGGAATCTTAGTAATAAATAAACTGAGGGTGGTGGCTTACATCTCTAATCCCAGCACTTAGGAAACTAAGGCAGGATCAGAGCTGCAAGCTTGACACCTGTCTGAGTTACATAGGGAACTCTAGGCTAGCTGGACTAGAATGAGACTGTCTCAAACAATAGCAAAATTAGTGAATGAAGCACTATATCTGGGAAAGAATCTTGGAAGCAGTCAATGAGCAGGCCAATGGAGTCAATGAGCAGGCCAATGGAGTCAGTGAGCAGACCCAATGGAGTCAGTGAGCAGACCCAATGGAGTCAATGAGCAGGCCAATGGAGTCAGTGAGCAGACCCAATGGAGTCAATGAGCAGGCCAATGGAGTCAATGAGTGGACTCAATGGACTCAATGAGCAGGCCAGTGGAGTCAGTGAGCAGGCCCAGTGGAGGCTCAAACCCAAGGAAAGCTCAAGTCCCCAGCCCGGCAATACAGACATATACCTACAGGTTGGATGCTATTGGTTGGTTTTAATGCTTTCCTTTTTTCCTTTTTGTTTTTTGAGACATGGTCTTGTTGTGCATCCTAGGCTGGCCTCAAACACATGATCTTCCTGCCCCCATTTTCTAAGTACCAAAATTACAGACATATGCTACATCTATTGTATTTGTTTTTTGTTTTGTTTTGTTTTGTTTTTGAGGTAGGGTTTCTTTGTATTGTTTTTGGAACCTGTCTTGGAACTAGCTCTTGTAGACCAGACTGGTCTCGAACTCACAGAGATCCACCTGCCTCTGCCTCCCTAGTGCTGGGATTAAAGGCATGAGCCACCAACACCCGGCTGTGTATTTGTTTTTATATATGATTTTTCCCTTTTAATTTGCAAAATTGCTTAGGATTTGTACCTGTCTAGAGATACTTTAATCCTAGCACTCAGAAGGCAGAAGCAGGAGGATCTTTATGAGTTCAAGTCTAAGTAGAGAGTGTTGGCCTAGCCAGGGCTACACAGTGAGACAGAGGGTGGGGGAGGAAAGGAAAGGAAAGGACTTTACACTGAGTAAACATGTTAGTACCTCTAAACAACCTTATGGAAGTAACTTAGGATAGGCATGATGCTATTGCAGGGTTGAAAGTTCAAGGCCAGCCTGAGAACTCACTGAGACGAATGATACTTAGTCTTGTTGGTCACTTTAATGGGATTTAGAGTCACCATGAAAACAGATTTCTAAGTATGTTTGAGGGGTATTTTCTAGATTAGACTAGATTAGCTGAGGGAAGACCCACTCCAAATGTGGGTGTTCTCACTGCATGGACTGGGTCCTGCATTGAAGGGAAATGAGAACAGACGAAGAGCATTCATCACTGTGCTTTCCTGACTGTGAGCACAGCTGCCTCCTGCCACCACTCCCTCCCCTCTCCCATGATGACTGTTTCCCCCTGAACGCTGAGTCTAAACCAGCCCTTCCCTCCTCAATTTATTTTGTAAGGTCTTTTGTTATAGCATTAAGATCTGTCACTAGTATAGACCTTGTTTACAAATGAAAATTAAAATCTGATGGTTCAGTAGTAGAGCTCTTGTTTCCCCTGTTAAAGGCTCTAGATTCAATCCTCCTTGGGGATGTGTGTGGGGGCGTCACTTAACCTGGGAGGTAGGGCAATTTTTTTTGTCCCTTAAAGACAGTGGTATTGTCAGGCACACTCCTTTAATCCCAGCATTCGGGGTCAGCCTGGTCTACAGAGCGAGTTCCAAGAGAACCAGGGCTACACTGAAAAACAGTCTTGAAAACCAAAACAAAATAAATAAATAAGCAAGCAAACAATCAAATAAATAAATAAGTGGCAGCTCTGGTCTGAGAGTTCCTGGCCCAAATGACCAAACAGTCCCCACTGTCAGCCCTCCCTGAAACTCTTGCAGAAATTTCTCAAGATGAGGCAAGAATCCAGGGGAGAGGGAAAGCCGGCAGGAAGAACTGAACTTCTCTGAGCCAGATTTCCCTCTGGTGAATCAGGTCCACCTCCAGGTATGGCCAGGGCCCAGCAAGGAGCAGCAATTTAGAAATGCTCATTCCAAGGCTTGTCAAGTCTCAAGGGGACAAGCACATTGTCTGCCTTATCAGGTTTTTTTTTTTTTTTTTTTTTTTTTTGCTTTCTCGAGACAGGGTTTCTCTGTGGCTTTGGAGGCTGTCCTGGAACTAGCTCTTGTAGACCAGGCTGGCCTCGAACTCACAGAGATCTGCCTGCCTCTGCCTCCTGAGTGCTGGGATTAAAGGCGTGCACCACCAACGCCCGGCGCCTTATCAGGGTTATTAATGGCAAGATTTTATTGAAGTGATTTGATACTATTAAGCTTCCTAGAGTACTCACTGCGTGCCAAGCATTAAACCTACACAAAGCATGTCTGCCAGTGACCGAGTTCTCCTCACACTGGCCCTATGAGGAGTGGGAATATCTCACGCCCTCACTGATTGACTAACTGGCTCACTAGCTGGGGTGGGGATGGGGATAAGAAATGAAGTTCCTAGGCTGGTTCTCTGTTTCTAGAGCCAGCTCTCTTGATGATAGTGGTGCCCATAGCTCCCACCACAGGATAAACACCACAGTTCCAAAACAGACCAGAAAAGAGTATAGAAGCAGAAATTAAGCCAGAACTTCTCCCAAGAAACTTGTCTGTTCCCCCATCTGTTGGGGAAGTCCTGTTATTTGTCAATAAAGTACTGTTGAGCCTATAGAAAACCTAGATAGGAGGGACTAGGAGTCGAGGAGGATTCTGGGAAAGAGAAAGACAAGAGAGTTCGAGATGTAACCGCCATTGGGGTAGGAAGCCTGGAAACCTCTCCGGTAAGAGACATACTTAGATTAACAATTATGGGGTAATTACTTAAGTCAGAGCTAGCCAGTTAGAAACAAGCAAGGCCAACAGCTTCATAATGAATATAGCCTCCTGTGTGTTTATTTGGGACTGATGCGGCTCTAGAACCAGGCTGGAGCGGCAGAGCCCAGGCGACTGGCAGGGGATAAACCAAAGCGGCTAGCAAAAGAAAAAGCTTCACTTAACACCCATCCTTCCCATGATGCCATTTCAAGCATGGAGGGATGGGGAAGAGGGCCAGGAAGTGGGATGGGAGTCTTACGTGAATCCTCCTGTGTTTTGAGCCATCTTCAGGACATCTTCCAAGGAGGACCCAGCAGGGACAAAAAATGTTTGTTTGTATGGTGGCAGGACACTGGAGACCTTCAGTGTGACACTGATGACCTCTGGGATGTGGGCTGGCAAAGGGTCTTCCACAGCTGGTACCAACATGGCTATGTCAGGGAGAAAGGAAGAGTAGCTGTCGTGAGGACGGGGAGCCTGGGTATGAGTCCTTTCTTCCCCTGGACACCACGACCCACATGGTCACGGCCATAGCAGCTCGGTTAATGACAGGGACACCTGCCCAGGTGAAACCTGGCTCTAACCCCAGCCCCATGGCCCTTGCTGGTGTCTCTTGCCTGCCGCCCACCCACTGTGCTGCATCTCAGAGAACTCTCTATATTTGTGGTGTCGCTTCCTGGTTACCTCTTTCAATGCGTTTATCTTCTACTCCTGCTTACTCTCCCAGAACCATGCTTTTCCAAGACAATGCCCTCCACCCCTGCACTATTGGTTTCTGTGTGCTTGCTTTTGTCTCCTCTGCTGATTTGCCCTCTCCTCCCACTTTCCGGCAAACCCCACTCACTGCTTCAAGTCCTTCACCAAATTGTGCCCAAAGGATTCAGTGCTGGGAATTGGGGCTCTTAGCGATCAAAACTGACCAAATGTGTCTCTCTCTACTCATTCATTCATGGACCTGTGGTGATTCATCTTACTTGTCAACCTGACCCGATCTAGAATCAACTAAAATGCAAGTCTCTGGGTAATCCCGGGGAGATTTTTCTTGACCAGATGATTTAAAACAGGGAAGACGGTCTGTAAATGCGGGAGCACCTTCTGATGGCAGCCCAGATGAGGGGCATGAAGGGAGCAGGTTTTGGTTGCTTGCCCTCACTCTCACTATCAAGTCCATCTCTCCTGTATCACAGCATTCCTTTGCCGACTTTAGACCAACTTCTTCAGACTTCCTATGTAGACGGAAGACCAGCAGCTCTCCAGAATCCCTCGGGCCTTCTGCACCATGCTGGGACTGCTGAGCCATCCAGCCTCGTGGACTGAAACACTCTAGGATTCGCAGCCTCTCCAGAGTGAGGCAGCCACTGTTGGACTATCTGGACCATATGGTGCATGTCAATCTAATAAATCATTCCATAAGTTTTGCTCCTTTAGAGAACCTTGGCTAATACACTTCTCCATCCCTTGGCTCAAACATTTCCACAGTGGGTACCACTCAGTGGGTATCACATACAGGGCTTATTTGGTATCTGTCTGCACACCATGAGCGTCAAAAGGCTGCGACCTCATTTTAGCTGCTCTATCCCATGCAGACCTATATACTCATGTTGGCTTAGCCAAGCAGGGCCAACTGATTGGCCATCACTGGGACCCACAGATAGCAGATTACTCAGGAAATAGAAAGGGCTCAGTTACCCCTGGGCGCCTGGCAGTCTGGGAAGATAAGATCCAGGTAGGTCTTGTGGTTCAGGACGGGTAGCAGCTGGGAAATCATCAGAGGATTCTGGAAGGCACCATCCTGTATGCTGGCCTGCAGAGATGCACTTGCCTTGAGGCACGCTGCACCCAGTTTTACCCCAGATGCAGGGGAGGTCATCAGAAACTGGGGAAGAGAAGGGGGAGGTAAGTCAGCCACTGGGGAGGAGCCAGGTCTTCCAGTCTCTGACCAGCCCGCCCTCCATTGACTTGCTGAGTGGTCATGGATCCAGAGTCTCTTCCCTACCTGTAGTGCCAGTGGGGTGCTGTAGATGTTCCCAAAGTTGCCCTCAGGGGTCTGGGCCTTCAGGATCTTCTCTCGAATTGTGTCAATGGCCGTGGTGATTCGTGGTCTCAGATCAGGGTTGAAAATGAAGCGCTCCAAACAGGTGAAGGCCAAGCCTGCCATGGCTTCTATGTCTAGAGGGATAGGGCCTAGGATGAACTGGATAGCTCGATGGGACCGGGCTAGGTGGGTTTTGGGGTTCAGGATCATTTGGGGTACCAATCCAGGACTCCCCAGATCCAAACATTGGATGTACTAAGCCCCAGGAAACCTCTCAGGCCTAGAGAAACTGGTTTGGTTGGTCACTGAGTGTCTTGAGAGCAGCAGGTCAGATGGACAGGTTTAAGAAGAGAGTCCCAAGAGGATGGATCCTACAGTACCTGCTCCCAGACCAGGATGACACTGGGATCACAAAGGGAGTTTCATTTTGTTAATTCATTCATATTGTCTTAGTATGTTGGGTATTGGATTTAGGGCCTCAGGCATGCTGGGTGCTGTGCTACCGGGTTACATCTCCTGCCCCTCAGAGGGTTTGATGCTAACAGCAGCCTTGTCTACCCCCAGGCGGTCTGATTTAATGACACGAGGAGCAGACAGAGCCTGGGACACTTTATGCTCTCCTACTCCCTATATATAGCCTTAACATGTTCACTGTGTTTCTCTTCAAGTCTTTGATACAGTTCAAGCTTCTTCTTGAGAGAGGCCCTGGTGTGCTTTTCTCTCTGGGCAATCACCTACCCAACACCATCACCCCACTACCCACTTCCTCTACCCTACCATCCAGGAAAGAGGCCCTCCCTACTCACTCATGGAACCTTGAATCCTGATGATAAAAATGGAGGTGGTGGCCAAGGTCACACAACGAGCAACCAGATCACAAACCAGGTATCAGTATCCCAGACTGTATGGTGCCAAGAACACACAAAGTATGCTAAGACCTCTGCTTGCAATGCATCCTTTATTGAGACGATGCCGGGAGGTCATTTTATAGGGGATGACCTAAAGTGAGCTCGTGAGGGAACTGGGGTCAGAATCCCATGGGGCTGGGGATGACCTACAGTAAATGCGTGGAGGAGCTGCGGTGGATCCAAGTCTGGTTTCAAAGCTGGCTCTCAGCCCCCACCATTTCACTTCTAAGGGGTCTGATAGGAGATTCCCAAGGAAAGGTAAGCATAATGGTGGGTCATAGAGGCCTCCCCCTGGGGCTGGGGGGGGCGGGGAGGGGGGCTGGGCTCTGTCCACTCACCCACAGAGCGGTGGCCCTGGCGGGCATGGTGGTCATGTTCAATGGCGTACAGGAGCTTGCCCACCACGCTGTCGTGGACCCGCTTCTGGTGGACACACAGTGCCAGGATGCTGAGGCTGTACTGGTAATAGCTGGTGTGGGGGTGACCTTCATGGTTGTGTCCTGAGATTAGAAGAGCAAGGAGTGAAGAGACACGTGAGGCTGCGGCGTTTCCCTTTCAGCCTCCTCCCAGCAAGAAGCTCACGGAACCCCATGGTCTGCATGCTCCAACACGTCCCATGGAGACCGTGGCGTCCAACACTCCTTCAGAGCCTGGCTAAGGTCCCAGGGTAGGCCAGGCTCTGTGTTTGGAGGTCAGACAGCCCAACACATGCTCATGAAATAGCGCAACTGTCACGGAAATGAGACCCAAGATCCCTGGAGCCACATAGCAGAAGTCTTTACACAGCTGGGAAATCGAGACAGGAGTCACAAAAGTAACTCTGAAGTAAAGGGAAGTGGGCACAGAGCTAGGAATGGTCTAGAAGGGGCATGGAGGCGCACACATGAATATCCAAACTTGTGAGGAAAGGTCAGTGTGGCTGGAGCACAGAGAAGTAGCCAAACCAATGTCTGGAAAGTATAAGAGGCAAGCCAGGCTGGACCTGGGGGCTGGGAACGGAACGGTGAGGGGCCCCTGCAGGACTTAAGCTGTATGAAGGACAGGGTTATACTGAAAGACTCTTCCAGCTGTTGGGATTGGGTCCAAGTTAGGGAACTGGGGCCACCTAAGACCATTGGAAAACACAGCAGCAAAATTTTATGGTCGGGGGTCACCACAGCATGAAGAACTGTATTAAAGGGTCTCATTAGGAAGGCTGAGAACTTCTAGAGGTGGACTTGATATGGACAGAGGGGGAGTGAGAAAAGGCCTGGAAAGAAAACCCAAAGCTATGACTCTCACCAAGAACCTCATCTCCTGAGAGCAATTATGAACTTGAGGCCTGTGTCAAAACTACAAACAACAAAACCACTTGAGGAGCCCTCCCAGAGTCCCCTATGCATTCAGATGGCAACTCCTTACCAATAGCTTTCTTCTCGTTCTCCAAGAACCACTTGAGCTGTGACACCAGCCTGTCACCCTTTCGGCTCCCAATGAACTCGCAGTTGGCCCTGAGGGCAAGCAGGTAGAGGGCCAGGGGGCCTTCAGAAGACTTGGTCTGGCAATCACTGTTGTCATTGCTGGAGGCAGACCTAGGACAAGACAAGTCAATAACACCTTTAGGAGAGAATGCTCCCTGGTAAGCCTGGCTTGGGAAAGCAGAATTAGCAGTCAGTGCGCTGGTATGGAGTGCATGCCACAGATACTTAAGAGAAGAAAGGTTAAATTCAAGGATGAACCATAAGGATGCCTACACCAGATCACCTGGTTTGACCCCCAGTTTGGCCATGCACTCTCCCCTTTATTTCCTCTCTCTTCCCTGCATCATTATCACCATCATATTATTATTGTTGTTGTTTTGAGACAGGGTTTCTCTGTGTAGCTTTGTAGACCCTGCTAGCCTCACACTAGCCTGCCTCTGCCTCCCTTTGAGTGCTGGGACTAAAGGTGTGCGCCACCACCAGCCTGGCTTTCCTGCATCTACTTCTTGAGAAGGAATACACTCAAGAAGGTATTTCATAGCTTCTCCCCTTTTTTTGCTTTTTTTTGAGACAGGCTCTCTCTGCATAGCCCTGGCAGCCTAAGAACTTGCTCTGTAGACCAGGATGGCCTTGAACTCACAGAGATCTGCCTGTCTCTGCCTCCCAAATGCTGGGATTAAATGCATAGACCATTATGCCTGGTGATTCATAGCTTTTTTTTCTTTTTTCTTTTTGTTTGTTTATTGTTTTTTTTCGAGAGAGTGTTTCTCTGTATTGTTTTGGAGGTTATCCTGGAGCTTGCTCTGTAGACCAGGCTGGTCTTGAACTCACAGAGATCCGCCTGCCTCTGCCTCCCCAGTGCTGGGATTAAAGGCGTGTGTCACCACTGCTCGGCTCATACCTTTCTCTTATTGGTTACACCTCAGAGCAGGCCTCTCTTTAATGGCCACTCATTGGAGAAGGAGCACAAAAATATAATGCTTTAGGTTCTGCATAAAAGAACATAGTTGGGCCAGGCAGTGATGTTGCTTGCCTTTAATTCTAGCACTCAGGAGGCAGAGGCAAGTGGGTCTCTGTGAGTTCAAGGCCAGTCAGATCTACACAGCAAATTCTAGGACAGCCAAGGCTACACAGAGAAACCCTGTCTCAAAAAACAACAACAAAAAAGATTTTTTAAAGGGGCTGGAGAGATTGCTCAGTGGTTAAGAACACTAGCTGGTCTTCCAGAGGCCCTGAGTTCAATTCCCAGCAACCACATAATGGCTCACAACCATCTATAATGAGATCTGATGTCCTCTTCTGGCCTGAAGGCATACATACAGGCAGAACACTGTATACATAATAAATATATAAGTCTTTTTTAAAAAGCAGGAAAAGATGGCATGAAATATAAACCTCAAAAAATTTAAGATTAAAACAAAAATGTAAAGGATGACTCCAATATGTCAGTACATCCAAAGCATGGCTTCTTTAAATAAAGGAAGAAAGAAAGAGAGAGAGAGAGAGAGAGAGAGAGAGAGAGAGAGAGAGAGAGAGAGAGAGAGAGAGAGAGGAAGGAAGGAAGGAAGGAAGGAAGGAAGGAAGGAAGGAAGGAAGGAAGGAAGAGGAAGAAAGAACATAGCTGTTGACCATCAGTGTCTGTCTTTAGCACATAAGTAAACTATAAAAAGAGTTATACTCTAGTTCTTTGTATCAATATACAATCATATATTTAGTTATAGATTAGTGATGTCTGCCTTAGGTACAGGTGGGGAGCACAGAAAGAGCTGCTGTTTTGTGGCTTATGGATTAGTGATGTCTGCCTCAGGCAAAAGTCTGGAGCACAGGAAGAATTAGGAGTTGCTTCAGGAACCAAGGGGACACAGTTTTAGGACAAAGGACACATGTTAGCCTCTCTGGCCTAGTACCACTGGCCCCTTCACTCTGCAGATGGAGAAAGGCCCACGGAAGACAAAATATGCCTAGAGTTTGTCAAAAAGCCCCGAAATACCCAAATTAGAACCCAGTCTCCTATCTCTTATGACATGGATCAAGTCATGGGGGAAGAGGAGAGAGAGTAGCAATACCCCAGCAGGCACTGCTGGTAATGGAGCTTGAGGCTATGCAGGTATAGGTCCTCCTTGGTCCCAGCCTGCAGGCTGGAAAGACGCAGGCCGACATAGATGCTGGGGTTCAGTTGCTCTGAGGAGATCCGGTCCATCCAAGGTAAGAGATGCTGGCCCAGCTTCTCTACCAGCTGGCTGTGTATCGGTGGCATTACTGAGGAAAGAAAATGGCGTGAGTGAGGCCTCAGGGCAATGCCACTTGCAAGCAACTATTCTGATCTCCTTACCAGATAAAACCTTCTCGAGGAAATAAATGTCCCTATTCCCATCACCACACAGCCTGTGTAGAGAAATGCCTGCTATGGCAAAAGGCAGCAGGTAAAAAGGAAAGCAGGCCTCCCCTAAGAGGAATTAGAGGGGGGTCAAGGAAAGGCGATAGGCTGAGATCAAAGGATGCTGTTGCCAGGCAACCACCCCACCTATCAGCAGTAAGCCCAGGCACCCAGACCCTTACACCAGCTCTGTGGAGTAGATATATTCCTCGTTGTTTTGCACAGAAGAGAAATCAGAAGTTCAAAGTCAAGCTGTGTCTTATACACTGCTTCAAAGTCAAGCCTTCTTCAGGCTGCCATCTGCTCCCTTTCCCTGATGAAGACTCCAACCCTCATGCCAACTGTGCTCTGCCAACTGATTCCCCTAGCTGCCTGAGGAAATTCTTCCACACAAACCTTGAAAGGCCACTTTTTATGCTGTCCCTATTTAAGTGAAAAGGGACTCTGGGATACCAACCACTAACAACCTGTCACAACTTGGGATTTACCTGAAGATCTGTAACCAAGACATTGAAATACCCTGGAAGGAGAAAGCTCAGGGATGTGCCCCAATTCCAGCTGGTGGCTGCCTTCCTTTCTTGGGAAGGGCCCAAGTTCAGGATGGGGAAGGGGACATTGTCTTGGAGGCACTGTGGACTCTCTGCCCCACTTTCTGACTCCCAGTCACTGTCCACTCCAGCAGTCCAGTGGGCCTGTATCCCAGCATGCCAGGAAGTACCTGCTACTGGAGGAGTACAGACAAGACCTGTCATGGGGCCCTTTGTCTGCTTTCTTGGGCTTTTTACCCCAGGGCCTGGGTCCTGTGACCACAGCTCCATCTCTCTAAGTTGGGATCTTACCACCTTAGACCTGTTCTTCCAGAAGTCATCGGTATCTACAGGTGTAAAAGGGCATTCACTGGTATTAATTCTAAATGACTGTTTGCTGTGTGATCCAGGCCAGGGCACACGGCTGGCACCTCACAAAATGTTCGTTCTGACAGTCATGCATATGGACGTAGTGGCACAGGCCTTTAGCCTCAGCACTCGGGAGGCTGAGGCCTGGGACACATCACTGTGAGTCTCTGATGGGGACAGCAGAGACTTACTTTTATAGTATCTGCCTCAATTTTTCCAGATCCCTGTCTGTATCTCTGTGGTCCTCTGTCTGGCTCTCTATCTTTCTGACTATCCCTTTGGGACTTTTTTTCCTTTTTTTCCTTTTCTCGAGTGTTGCAGGCTGGCCTCAAGCTCAGTATGTCGTCAAGGATGACCTTGAACTCCTGATCTTCTTGTCTCTACTTCTCGCCACCACGCCTGGATTCTGAAGTGCTGGAGACTGACCCCAGGGCTTTGTTTGTGGAAGGCTGGCACTCTACCAACTGAGCTACACCTCAGCTCTGGGGCTCTAGTCTTCTGCACTTGCTCAGGATTCATAAAGGAGCCCAGAGACCCCACCCCAGGCTCTGACCTCCAACCTGAGTCTGCCTGTGTTAAAGGGATGAGCAAAGGCACTGTCTACAACAGGAGGCTGGTAACCACAATTTACTCTCTTTAGAAGGAAGGAGCCAGGCAGTCACTAGAAAGAGTAGCCCTAGGCAAGGTTCCTGGGCCAAACTTTCTGAAGACAGACAAGAGGCAGAAGGAAAGGTCACTGTTTGCCCGCTTGCCCTCACTCTCACTGTAAAGTTCATCTACCCCGTTGCTGTGGCTGGTATTCAATCTGTCTTCTTCATGATTCCAACATACACAGAAGACCAGGAACTCTCCAGGAATTCTCCAGAACTCCAGCACTAGATTGGATCTACAGTGATAACCAGCCTCATAGACTGAACTATGGGATTCTCAGACTTTGCATCAAGAGACAGCCAGCCCTTGTTGCACTATCGTGACCACACCCTGCACGCCAGTCTAACAAATCCTTTTAAATACATATTCATTCATCAGTTCTGTTCCTCTAGAGAACCCTCGCTAGTACACTCCCACACTAGGGTGTGCTGTTCACAGGGCTACCCGGCCTTCTCCCCTGGGGACTGACTGACTGGCATTGGAAGCCCAGGAGTCCTCATTGTGCAGGCTTTAGTGAACAGTCCTGTCCATTTCATTGCCTACAGAGCCTTAAGCTGAAGAAGCAGCTGCAGTGTCCTCACACCACACCAAGGAGGGAGTCAGCCTCAGCTCACTTTACAAGAGACACAAGAAGGCCAGGAGATGAAGGGGCTGCACCCCAAGCCCCCAAAGTTCTCATGATGGTGGAGGAAGAGACTCTAGCTTGCTGATGGGATCCCTAAGGACCATCTGAACAGGAACCAGGGCCCAAGGATGAGGGCCTTTAGCAGGACACGTCCAGAGATCCCAGGTGCCTAGGGATGCTGGCCCGAAGCCCCCAAAACGGAGTCCTGTCCAGCTCTGCTAAAGCTGGCCCCTTGAGTCGGCCATTTGGTCCCTCTGGTCCTTGACTTCTTCATCTGGCACCTGCATCTCAGGGTTTGCCCCGGGCACCTGAGACCCAGTATGCAGGGTACATGGAAGGAAGGGGAGAGTAAGCCACACAGCCTTCTACCTCTGCCCAGTCTCAGTGCATGAGTGTGCCTGAATCCGTAACCCGGGCCTCACAGTCATGTTTTGAGAGGTCCCTAGAATCCGTAAGAGATCTCTTTCTTGGGGACTACAGCCCTGGGACAAACAGCGGGAGCAGGCAGGGCCTGCAAGCGCCTGCTTCCCTCTGTGTGGGAGGCTTGCCCCTACTGCCTCCCTTGTCTTCCTGCTTCAGGTCTCAGCTCTGGCCCAGCCTTCCAGTCTTTGAGCATCTTCCCCATCTGTCCCTGGGTCGGCGGGCCCCTGCGGCTTTCCATTGTTGCCCCAGGTTGACTTGTTTTGTCTCACAGTAACCCAAATTGGTGCCTTTTGCCAACCCCTTCCCTAGAACATAAACTCTAGGAGGGCTGGAATCAGACCTGCGCCCTAGCGACTCCGCACGAGATACCGGCCTATCCCAGAGGTTTCGTGTGTGCTGAGTGAGAACAAGAACAAATTGCAGGATATTGGGGAGATCCTGGGACGGGGAGGGGGGGTGGAGGGTGGGGGGGCAGCATCATGCCCAAGCACTAATACCCAGTTCAGCCTAAACTTCGATGGGAGAGCTAAGGGACAGGTAAGCTCCCCCACCCCCACCCGGAGCTTCTGATCGGAGTGGCAGCCATCCCTGCTTGAGATGCAGGAAGCAACAGGCTCCAGACAGCGGCTGGCTACTCACCACAGAGCTCAGCAAGAGCCCCAAGGACTCCCGACAGGAGCAGCAGCGCCTTCAGCGGCTCCATGGCAGGTACAGGTGCGAGGTGGGAGACTCCTGGGAGCCCCCTTGGGGAGCTTGTCCGACTGCAGCTGGTCACTTGCTTAGAGGGAGCCGGCTTCCTGTCACTGATCAAGTGTCTCTCCAACGCCCCGAAGCGCACTGCTAAGTCAGCAGACAGAAAAGGGGAAAGGTCTGTTGTGAGCAAGAGGCCAACGAACGGAGGAAGGAAGGGCAGACCTGCTGTCCTCCCGGTGCGGAACAAAAGGAGGCGGAGGACCAGCGGCACCCTGTGGGACAACTTGACGCCAACCGTATCTGTCCCCACAGCTTTAAGAGCCCGGAAGCAGCGCAGAGAGCCTGTCCCAAGTCTGTGTGACGGCGCTTTCCAGGGGTCTCCACCTCTCACCGCCCCCGCCCCCCCCCGCCGTTCTGCTGCAGACATTCAAGATTGGGAACCTACCAGGTGCACTTCACAGGGAGTCCCTTGAAGTACCCTCTCTGACTCTCGGGGACAAGGAATGGAGCAGGAGCTGCGGGGATCACGTGAGGAGCTCTCTGGAGTCAGCTGTTTTCTGCCGCCAGCCTGCCAAGGAGGTGGGGCAACTGCTGGACCTGGCCCGGACAAGCAAGCCTCCATCAACAGGACATAGCTGGGGCTTCCTAGAGGCGACCAAACAAGTCGAAGAATAGGGATGAATCAAGCAAACCACAAAACCGATGGGAACGGGGCTGCGGGCCTACTTGCCCTGAACTACGAAAATTGCTTAAAAACATCTCAGCAGAGAGAACAAGATCCCTTATCTGTCCAGCCTCACTGGAGACTCAAAAGTATGAACCCACAGTGCTGTGTGACCTTGGCTAGAGTGTTTAACCTCTCTGAATTTCAAGTTGTTCCCATATATACTATATAAGATTATCCTAACAGCGTTTTTTTGTTTGTTTTGTTTTGTTTTGTTTTTGTTTTCATTTCTACATGTGAGGCTGTTGGGGTCATAAAATGCTCCTGATCTTCAGATGAGACATTTGTTACAATTATTTTTGTGGCAATTGTCAAAGGTCACACTTTCTAGAGAACTTATTTTCATGCCACACTAATTGTCATCAGCCAAGCCCGCAGTGGGGATACACATGGATCTGTATTAATTAGCCGTACTCTTTAATGTAATGTGTGTTTTGTTGCCACAGGGCTAGGCTGGCCTAGGTCATGTTGTCAGAGAAAGTGAGAAAGACCAAGGACCGCATCAGAATGTAGGACTGCTATTTGAAGGGCTACAGCAAGAAGGTAAAAGCTTGCAGTGGTGCACATGTGGGGTGCACACCCAAGCCCCCCCACTCAGGAGGCGGAAGTAGGACAGCTTGAGCCCAGGAATCCACAGCCAGCCTCGGCAACCACGGAGACCCCATTTCTTTTTTTTTTTTCTTTTTTTTTTTTGGTTTTTCGAGACAGGGTTTCTCTGTGGCTTTGGAGGCTGTCCTGGAACTCCCTCTGTAGACCAGGCTGGTCTCTAAATCACAAAGATCCACCTGCCTCTGCCTCCCGAGTGCTGGGATTAAAGGTGTGCGCCACCAACGCCCGGCTTACCCCATTTCTTTAATGGGGGAAGAAAAGATGGAAGAGGAGGGGGTAGGGAGCTGAGCATGGTTCTTGGTGCCCATCTGTATCTCAGAACTCAAAAAACTGAGGCAGGAGAATGTCTGCAAGTTCCAAGCGAGACTGGGCTACAAAGTGAGGCCTCAAAACCTGAGACCAGGGAAAGGAAGACAGGAGGGAGGGAGAGAGGAAGGAGGGAAGGAGGGAGGAGGGAGGAGGGAGGGAGGGAGGGAGGAGGGAGGATGGGGCAGGAGGAAGGAGGGATCAGGAACCTTGGAGTAAAAAGGCCGCATATGTATTCATTTTATGAGTATGACAGGGACAGTGTCACCAGGAAACTGTCTTTCTACCAAGGCCATGCTTTGAGGTATAAAGTGTCCCAATAGCCCATGATCTTTGAGCGTCTACTATTTGTTTAATGGAAATTTCTTTTTCTTCCCTAACATCACAAGCTCTCAAGCTTTTGCTGTTCAAAAACACTTTAGTAAGAACAAAACGCCCCACTCCAGCCTGGGCTGCTAAACACTTTGACCAAGATCAGGAGCCGCAGGGAAGGAATCTATGGACTTCACATTCCATACCTGTCTTAACTTTGTAGTTTCTAAGAAAATAGGCTCTGGAGTTGCTGCGCTGTCCAGACCTGAAGCTGACACGCAGCCCTGTTGCTTTGGATGTTTATCAAAACCTGCTTGATGAATTCAAGACCAGCCTGGTCTACAAGAGCTAGTTCCAGGACAGCCTCCAAAGCCACAGAGAAACCCTGTCTCGTAAAACCAAACAACAACAACAAAACCTGCTTGGTTGGCCTTTCACTCAACCCCACCTTCCCTCTGGCCTGAGGTGACCTTTGTCTGTGAAGAGTCCACAGTTCCTTTGTGGGAGCCTCTCCTATGGCAAAAGGTCAACGCATCCTGGTGCTCCTGAGTGAACAGGCTAGAACACAGCCTATTGCTAGATGTGACGCCAGAGGTCAAATGGCACAAGAAGAACGGACAGAACTAATATGGGCCCATGTGGGTCTGCAGCGAACATTCTTTGTGTAACAAAAACACACAGGTTACAATCTTTGTTTACATGGGTGAATGAAAGCTGAAGGAAAGATGAAGACATGATGGCTCGTGGTGTGGTTAAGGAGGAGGTTTTTATTGTAGATAAGAAGGTAAGCACAGCCAGAGGCATCTGGAGGGGTCCAGACTGAACTGGGCCATAAGAGGAGACAGATGAGAGGAGAGGCAGAGAAAGGGGGGCAGGGAGAGGAGCAGAGGACCGAGAGGCCAAGAGCACCAAGAGAACCTGGAGCCAAGATGCTGGGCTATACAGAAGAATAGAGAAGTGGAGCTCAGGGGCTGACCGGTTTAGGGCAGGGGGTGAAGCGTGCCAGCCAGGGTGAGTCTGTGACAGGTATTTGTGAGTAGAGACTGAGGGAGCCTAGAGGCTAGCACAGACCTTGGTATGCTGGTAGGCACCAGGGCATAGGCTAATGGAGGAGCCATGCGTCCCTCTTGCCAAAGATCAGGAGAATGTCTGCTTTTAGCACTTAGGAACTTAAGTTGCTGAGGGAATGCTGGCATTCTTTTCTAAGTGCCAGGGGAAAGGAATTTCTTGAGTTCTAACAACAGAAAAGATCTGGAGGGAAAAAGACTGATGGAAATCAGGTAGAGAACTATTGGGAATCAGGAACCGCAAGGAGTGGGAAGTTAAAAGAATAATGAGGGAGGGGACGAATAAGAACCAAGTATAGCCGGGCGTTGGTGGCGCACGCCTTTAATCCCAGCACTCGGGAGGCAGAGACGGGTGGATCTCTGTGAGTTCGAGGCCAGCCTGGTCTACAAAGCGAGTTCCAGGACAGCTTCCAAGACAATACAGAGAAACCTTGTCTCGAAAAACCAAAAAAAAAAAAAAAAAGAACCAAGTATAATGGCATACATGAATGAAAATGACACAACAAAACTCATTACTCTGTAATGGTAACTTAAATGTTGTAGGGGCTGTGGCTTAGTAGGTGGGGGCTTGCCTAGCACACACAAGGTCCTGGGTTCAAGCCCCAGTACCTCATATACTGGGCATGGTAGCATATGCTTATAGAGGCTGAAACAGAAGCCTTGCTGACTGTCTAAAGGACTCAGGCTCCAGCTATGCCACACACACACAATATCTGGGAACATAGCACCTTCCTGTAAAAGTCTTTGTAGTTTTCAACTTTATTTGGATCTATTTGACAAAAGTTGTCCAGGCAGTGGTGGTGCACGCCTTTGATCCCTGCACTCAAGAGGCAGAGGCAAGTGGATCTCTGTGAGTTCAAGGCCAGCTTGGTCTACAGAGAGAGTTCCAGGAAAGGCTCCAAAATTACACAGAGAAACCCTGTCTTGAAAAACCATTTTTAAAAAGTTGTTCATATTTAAGGTATCTGACTGGCTATAAAAACATTTAACATGTTTTGGATCACCTCCTCAGAGCACCATGACCACCACCATCTATATCAGAAAATCTCCTGAGATCTGCTGACATTCTCTTGAAGAAGGAAGGGTGGGGAGGTCCAGGAGACCCTCACTGAAGATGGCGGCCTCTTTCTACACCTCCCTCCCAGCTGTGTGTAGTGCTGTCCTGGTTGCAGGTTGCCTCTGGTCTTAGAGGTGCCATTGAGGGTTTGAGGTTAATTGAAGATGAGACTCCGTTGAGGTAGCTATTGGGAAGTCATCGTCCCTGCTGAGAGACTTTTCTGGGTCACTCATGCTCTGTAAGTAAGTCCAATATGCTGACAGTTTGTCACTGGAGCACCATCTTAAGGGAATAGACATTTGTTCTCATCTCCCAGGAAAAGTTCACACATTATCCATCATCTCCTTAGTCACAGTGTGTACATGCGTGTGTGTGTGTGTGTGTGTGTGTGTGTGTGTGTGTGTGTGTGTGTGCATGTGTATGTTTGAGTTGGGGGTGTAGGTTCAGAACACATTCCTGTTTGCTTAACAAATTTCAAGTGTACACTAGAACATTAACTGTTGTCACCATGATGTACACTAGATCCTCAGAGTTTTCTCACATCTACAGGTTTGTACTCCTTGGCCACATCTCCCGTTTCCCCCACACTGTCTTGCCAGTATACCCTGGCAATCACCCTACTACTCTCTGCTTTTGTAATCACACCATTTCTAGGTTGTGCTGGGGATCGAGGGAATGTTCTAAAATGCTTAGCACCGTCGGACACACCATTCACGCTCACTCGGTGTCAGTGCTTCCCAACAACCACCACAGCTCGGGAAAGAGTGTGAACAACGAAAAGTTAGTGTTTCCAGATCCTAACGAATGAGCAGAACTGAGAAAGAGGAAACCTCTGTACATGTGGCACAAGACTTAGAGCATTCTCATTGGTGGCAAAGATTCAGCAGCTCAGAGTTACCATGGTGACCAGTTTCATCACAGCCCCGCACTCCTCTCTTCAAATGGATCTCCTGGCCAGAATTCTTAGAGGAGGAGCCCTGGGTTCCTGCTGACAAATCCCAGGAGAACTTTCTGTCCCTGGCCTTGACACTGGTTTTGAAAGACCTGAAGTTGTCAGGCTGAATGCCTCGAGACATCCCAGCTCAATAACCAGACAGTAGGATGCAAACTGCAAGAGGTTTATTGTTCACACAGGCGTCTGTGGGCACTCCAGCCGCTTTAGCAAGCTGAGAGCCCTGGGCTTTAGGACAGTTTTCTTTTTATGTACATAATTTTGGCAAGCAAAGCAATAGGGGTATTGTAAAAAGCAGAGCCACTGCAGGTGCAGATCTGGGCAAGCAATAGGGATATTGTAAGAAGTGTGGGCATAACTCATCTTTCCTGGAGAAACCACAAGGTCAAATTTGAACTTATCTCTACAGCCTGCTGGTGTCCTGTATCAGCACTCTGGACCAGATGTTCTTTCCAATTAGGCCTTTTTAATTAGACCTTGTTCCCTGTCTAGGGGAAGGGACCTTGGGGAATTTTCCACTGAGGCAACCTTCTGAGTCTCAAAAAGGGGTCTCCCACCAGGAACTCTGAAGGCACTTCCAAAGAAGACACGCAATGAACCTTACTTGTTTTGACTAAGTTTCAGGCCAAGAAGGAAACATCAGAGATGACCAAGGAAAGGGAATTGGCAGGAGCTTGTGACAGACAATGCCTCCAGGTCCTACGTGACTCTGATGCCTTAGACTCAGATAAACTACTCACCTCTGAGTGGACTAAACCCTGTCACCTTTTCTGTCTGCTGTGGCTTCCTTTACCTCCAGTGGAACCACAACAGTGCCCATGGGTGGGATTATAGCTGTGCAATCCACCAGTCCTAGCTTGTTTTATTTTGATTGCTATGTGACACTGGCTAGCCTGGTACTTGCCAAATTGCTAAGATTATAGATGAAGGGTACGGCTGCGCAGAGGGGACTTCCTCCCAGACCATGGATTAGGCACGAGCTAGACCCATTTTCACAGGGAGATCCCTGTTGTCTGACCCTGGCATAGAAAGAGCAGAAAATGACTTTACAGGTGTAATCTTTAAGAGCAGAAAGAGGGGAGGTCTGTGTTTAATGGGCTGAGATACAATGGTAGAGGAAATAGAGAACAAGAGAGAAGAGGAAGAGAAAAAGGGAGAGGAGCATGAATATTTGTCCAGAGGGACAAGACTGCCTCTGGCCATTTATAAACATAAAATCGGAACCCCCCCTCGTGTTAGGATGAGGTGTTTAATTTTAATTGGGCTTGTTAAGTAGGTGACCAAAGGGGGGTTTTGATTGCTGGACTTCAATACTTTGATAGCTGAACTGTGGTAGTCAGCCTCAGGAGGAGGAAGTGGTCAAATAAAGGAATAGACCTTGGCGGCTAGCTTTAGGGATGTGATCCAATGCTTTTTAGCAAGGCAGAGGGGATGGGTAAGAAGGAGAAAGGCCTGTCAGAGCTACATGCCCGAGTGGGCTAGTGTCCCCTCAATAGACATATTACCACACCTTGTCCTGTTTATTTTAAGTTTATTTTACAGTTTATTATGTGTATGTGTGTGTGTGTCTATGAGAGTGTCTGCCATTTGTCTGCCTAAGATACAGGCTATGGTTAGAAGTATTGTAAACTCATATGTGGCTTATATAGATAATTATACATACTATTTTTAAATGTTATGATAGTTAATTTTAATTGTCAATTTGATGTAATCTAGATGGTCTGCCACTTGCCAGCTTGACACAAGTTGGGAAGAAGGAACCTCGATTGAGGAAATGACCCCACCAAATTGACTTGTGGGAAAATCTGTCCAGCATTTTCTTTATTGATGATTGATGTGGGACAGCCCAGTCCACTATAGGTGGTGCTACTCATAGTCAGGTGGTCCAGGGAGTGTATAAGAAAGCAGACTGAGCAATCCATGAGGAGCAATAAATACCACTCCTCCAAGGCTTCTGCTCCAGCTCCTGCCTCCAGGTTCCAGCCTTGAGTTCCTGCCCTGACTTCCCTCAGTGAGGGAGCCTGAGCTCAGAGTTGTAAGATGA
Organism: Mesocricetus auratus; assembly: GCF_017639785.1. NCBI lineage: Eukaryota > Metazoa > Chordata > Mammalia > Rodentia > Cricetidae > Mesocricetus > Mesocricetus auratus. The sequence goes on along the minus strand of NW_024429190.1, from coordinate 12,158,753 downwards.
AATAAATTGTCTCTTCCCCAAGTTGCTTTTGGTCATGGTGTTTTATCACAGCAATAAAAAAGTAACTAGGACACCCCTGGAAGCCAGAAGAGGGGTCGATCTCCCTGAGCTGGAGTTGTAAATTGCAGTTTTAAGCTGCCCAATATGGGTGCTAGGAACCAAACTCTGGCCCACCGCAAGTGCCACAAGTTGTTGTAACTGCTGAGCTGGCTCTTGAGCCCCTGTTTTTGTACTTTGAGACAGGTTCTTGTGTAGCTAAGGCTCACCTCTGAGCTTGCTGTGTAGCTTAGGATGACTTTGAATACCTGGGCTTTCTGCCTTCATCTTTCACATGCTGGTATATATCTAATATTGATAGGTATATACATTGGAATCAAGCAATTAAGTAAAAGATGGCAAAGAAGAGTATCCTGGTTTCTAACGTTTAGACTATTATTAGTAAGCAAGGGAGGAGGCTAGAATAATTTGCCTGAGTAACAGGTTATGGGTAGAGGCGTCATTGTGAACATGTGTGAAGTTGTTATAGAGTTATACATATTACTTTTAAATGTTTTGATGGTTAGTTTTAATTGTCAATTTGACATAATCTAGCATCATTGGGAAAGGGCATCTCAATGAAAGATTGTCTGGATTAGGTTGGCACATCTATTGGGGATTATCTTGATTATAATGAGTCAAATGACCTGATGGAAAAGAAACTAAGACATGCATATGTACAACAGAACAGAAGATACATGTGTGGTTTCTAGTTTTGTCAACTGAGGGTCCAAAGAGAAGGACTTGTCTGTAGTTATGGCAACAGCCGATACTCAGGTCTTAGTTTATAACTCCATCCTCCATCCTCCAATACGAGAAATCAGGAGGGCCTGGAGAAATGGCCCAGTGGTTAAGAGCACTGATTGTGCTTCAAGAGGACCTGATTTCAATTCCCAATTCCCACATGACAGCTTACAACCATCCATAACTCCAGTCCCAGGGTATCCTATGCCCTCTTATGGCCTCTGAGGGCACCAGACATGCAAGTGGTGCATAGACATACATGTAAACAAAGCACCCATACACATAAATGAAATTTTAAAAAGACAGAGAAATGAGGAGCTGGATGTGGTTGCTCAGCACTTAGGAGGTTGAGGCAGGAGAATCTCCAATTCCAGGCCAGCCTCAGCTATCTAACAAAAACCCTGTGGATGGTAGGAAGGTAGAGGGTTGGTGTTGTAATTTTAAAAAATTGGAGTGTGACAGGGTTCAAGCAGTATCACATACTGATGTCTTCAGGGCTTCAGTCAGAACCAGCCAAACAACCGCAGGTCCGACTCTGAGTGGCAGAGTGTGGGAGAGGGAAAAGCTAGCTACCCAATGAAGTTTAAGAAGAGACAGAGACATATTCTTCACCGAGGCCAGGATATCCAGCAGCCATTAGCTGACATCTAAAAGACAATAGAAATCCTGGGATCTCTAGAACTTCTGCCCAGGTGGAATAGATTTCCAAAATATGCAGGCCCCAACAAACAAGAGTTTTTTTTTTTATTACAGAAATGGATCATAAAAAGGGGAAAGGGGGCCAGATGGTGGTGGCTCATGCCTTTAATCCCAATACCCAGGAGGCAGAGGCAGGCGGATCTCTGTGAGTTTGAGACTAGTCTGGTCTACAAGAGCTAGTTCCAGGACAGCCTCCAAAGCCACAGATTAACTCTGTCTTGAAAAAAACTAAAAAAGGGAGGAAGGGGAAAGGGAAGGGGAGAATGACCAGAGACAGGAGCAGGAGAAGAGAGGAGAAAGGAAAGGGGGGGGGGGAGAGGTGGAGAGAGAGGATGGGAGGTGGGCAGGACCATTTTAAAAGGAAACATAGTGAATATGCACAGATGGTGCTCTTAGTGGCTGCAGCTGAGGGTGTGTCCTGTCAGAACCCCAAGGACAGGTCAGTACAGATGCCTGAACACTAACAGTTGGACTATTGCTCCATAGTGAAATACTAGGAAGACAGCAGTAAGAAATAGAAAAGAAAGAAAAGGGAAAGTGTTCAGAGTTCTTCAGGATGAGATGCCTGACCTCTCTTTTTCAATCATTTCTCCTCACAACTGATTATTCATTTACATCAATATGAACTCATGAATTTTTTTCTTTTAGGTTTTATTTAATATCACTGTTTCAATGTGTTGGTCTAGTTCCAGTTCTGACTATTGAGGGGGTTTTTTTTGTAGTTGTTGTTTTGAAAATCTTTTTTTTAAAGATGTGTTTGTTATGTATACAGATGTTCTGCCTGCATGTGTGTCTGCAGCCAGAAGTGGACACCAGATCTCATTATAGATGGTTGTGAGCCACCATGGGGTTGCTGGGAACTGAACTCAAGACCTCTAGAAAAGCAGCCACTGCCCTATTGAGGAATTCTGTTGACATACCCCTCTTGTGGGCATATGCATGTAGTAATCACACACAACTCTCCCTTCATCCCATCCTGCAAGAGTCAAAAACCACCTAACAAAACCCCAACCCCAGGCATGAGAAGCTTTTTGGAGTTGTAGGTCAGCACTGTTCAAGAGACTTCCAAAACACATTGCCCTTGGTTACTCACCTGAGATGGAAGGAGTCCCCACTGCTGAAAAACCACCCACCCCGATGCATCATCTTAAGTAACCATCCAGAGGTGGGAGCAATGGGAGAAGACATCTATTATCATGTTTAAAGTGCTGATAGCAATTATTTCCCTAAATCCTAGAGACACTCCTTTGCAGCAGTACTCAAGTCCTGAGGTACCCCACACTAACACATCTCACTAGCCTTTAGTAGTGTAGACTCGTCCTGGCCCAAGGCTATTTTTATTCAGAATAGGAGTAATTCTCCACTGAGGCCAGGATATCCAGCTGCTGGCATCTATAAGACAATAGAAATTCTGGGCTCTCCCCAACTTGTTGCAGGGTGGAATACATTTCCAAAATATACAGCCTCGACTTGAGTCATTGGTCTGGTTTGAGGCCTCTGGTTTCTCCTACACTATCAATACTGGATCCTCACCAGGACTCCTCTGGGATATCCTGTTGTTGCCTTGTGTCATAATGGTCCTGGAGTTTTGGATCTGCGAACTGGACCCTTCACTAAGCTCTAGAAGTTCATAGATGGGGTAGATGTTGGTATGGGTCAACTCATAGCTGAGTTGGTAAGTCTGCCAGCTCTCCCACAACCTCACCACCAGGGCAAGCTGTTGAGCACTGCCCTGGCTAGCTCTTCCAATGTGGAAGTCAGCAAGGGGCAGGGACAGCTCTCCCACTCTCACGCCCTCAGGGCAGGCTCACCCTCACCACACTACCAGCATCGGCTCTACTGTGTTACCCAGTTGAGGAGCAGGACCCATTCTCCTAAGTGCTACAACAAGTAAGTGACAGGGTCAGCTCTCCCACTCTCATGCCCTGATGGCTGGATCACCAATACTCCTGCCACTAGGACCAGCCCTACTGTGTTGTCCAGGTGAGGGACAGGGACAGCTCTCCCTAGTGCTGTAGCCAGTACCACTGTTCCTTTTTTTAAGTGCTCCTCTTTTTTTTTTAAAGATTTATTTATTTATTACGAACACAACACCCTGCCCCCATGTATATCTACACATCAGAAGAGGGCACCAGATTGAATTGCAGATGGTTGTGAGCCACCATGTGGTTGCTGGGAATTGAACTCATGACCTCTGGAAGAGCAGTCAGTGCTCTTAACCTCTGAGCCATCTCTCCAGCCTAAGTGCTCCTCTTTTAATGAAACAAATCCATAAGCTGTGCAGTTGGGCTCATGTTGTGCAGTTCACAAGCATGGAAAAACAAATAGAAGGACAGAGTTCCAATAAATGATAACCCACGACCAGGCTGGACTTGTCACCAGGGGGGTTTCTCCTGGATGGTGCTGGGGCCAGGGCCCCTGGGCTGAGCACAGGAGCAGCATAAAACGACGCTCACAGCAACCAACAATCACATACTCAGGGTCTATGCTGGATTAGGTACTAGGTGTTCTCCAGAGATTATTTAAAAGGCACTGTAGATCTTGATGGTATGATTCAATGGTGTAGCTGACCCCTCATTCCTAAGGGTCCTAGACCCTTGTTTTTTTTTTTTACTCTTTACTAATCAGGGGCATTCTCTGTGTCTGTTCACAGTCTAAATGGACAATGAAGTGGCAAGAGGTGTGGATTGCCTGGGTTCCACACATACTCCCTCTGCCCCTGTTGTGTTAATGCAACCCAAGCTATTGTTGATGACCAGAGTCAGTTATACTGCCAGGCACAAAGAGTTCAAAGCACGGAGGTGGAAGCCATGATTAATCAATAGTTCAATGGGAACCTTTGTGTGTCTCCTGGGGAAGGGGGTGTGGAACATATCCCCTTTGGGGACCAAGATCTTCAATCCAGCAGAGTCCAAGGTTGCAGGACATAGAAGCTTTACACACCCCAGTTGGTCATTGGCAGTGTGATGGCACATAGGACTTCAGAGAGTGTCCTCCAAGCTGGCACTGAACCTTGTCTTTAGAGGGCTCTGACATTTGCAGTGCTGGCTTCTCTGGGTGGTGTAGCACATGGTAGACCCATGATCTTAGACCACGACACCTTCTGAGGGTTGGAGGGGTCCCTGATGAATGCTGTGATTTTTTGCAATTCCACGCCTGCATGTCGGGCATTCCACAACTGCTAGATGGTGGTTTTTTTTTTTTTTTTTTTTGGTTTTACGAGACAGGGTTTCTCTGTATTGTTTTGGAGGCTGTCGGTCCAGCCCGGCCTCAAACTCACAGAGATCCGCCTGCCTCTGCCTCCCGAGTGCTGGGATTAAAGGCGTGCGCCACCACCGCCCGGCATGCTAGATGGTGTTTTTGCTGAGACTCTGCAGGCAGAAAATGCAAACCCCATACCAAGAGTGGGTGGGTGGGTACCCTTGTGAGAACCAGCCAATGTTATTTTCAGAAAAGAAGATATCCTTGTGGCTAAGTTGCTGTTGTGAGAGACAATAATCCTTGCTTCATAATAAAAGCATCAGAGAGTCAGAGGAGCCAAAACAGAGCAGTTAAAAAAAAAAGTTGCTAAGCTAGGCATCTGCCTGGAGAAGAGGCAAAATGGCTAGTGCCATAATTTGGTGTGAAATGGTGCATTTTATATTTCTAATTACATTTACCTGCTTCTGAGTTCATTATCAGCTCTGTTCTTCAGGGGCTACAACCTTCCCGGTATCCATGATTGTTCCCTTTCCAAATTCCCCTTTTGTTGGCTCCAAACACAAAGTGTGGTCTGAGTGCTCGGGCTTAGCCCCCTAGGAGAATGTCTGTGACAGTGGTTCTCAAAACTGTGGGTTGCAACTCCTTTGGGGCATTGAACTGCCCTTTCACAGGTCACCTAAGACCATCAGAAAACGCAGATATTTATATTACAGTTCACAACAGTAGTAAAAATTTAAATAGTTATGAAGTAGCAATGAAAATAATTTCATGGTCGGGAGTCATCACAACATGGGGAACTGTATTAGAGGGTCACAGAATTAGGAAAGTTGAGAACCACCAGATAACTTTTCAACTGAGAGATGAACTGAGAGAGCCTAGACAAGCAGGCTCCTGCTGTCAGCTGGAGAAGACAGGGCCGGGTGCCTCCTTCTTCTCTGTGACTCTCAGATGAGCTCTAGGCTCTCTTCATACAGAAAATGGACTGAGATGATTTGTTTTTGGTTTTTTTTTTTAAAGATTTATTTATTTATTACGTATACAGTGTTCTGCCAGAAGAGGGCACCAGATTGAGTTGTAAATGGTTGTGAGCCACCATGTGGTTGCTGGGAATTGAACTCAGGACTTCTGGAAGAGCAGTCAGTGCTTTTAACCTCTGAGCCACCTCTCCAGCCCGAGATGATTTGTTTCTGACACCACAGAGTAGCCAGTCAGTTTGAATACTATAGACACGCCTTGGTATTTTCTCTGCTTGGTATTTCCATCTGACTCAGATCTCTTCCTCTTCTTAACGCTCTAATCCTTTCCTTCAGCCAGCCCTGACTGCTTGCTGTCCGTTGCCCAGAAATCTAGCCATGTTCCCTTGGGGCCACTTCTCCTTCCATAGCAAGCAAACTCCTAAAACTGGTCATTTCTAAACTTAAACTGAGACAAATGGCTGTAGTTCAGAGCAATGCTATCATTTGGCACCCGAAACACAGACTGAAGAAATAGCAGCTACCTGGTCAGGTGTGGGGGCATATACCTATAATCCCAAAGACATGGGCACAGGCCAATCTGATGGGGACAATTCTTTGGTTAGGGACTCCTAGGTGACTCTAGGTTTGTTTCAAGTTGACAGTCGAAGCTAATTAAGGAACTGCCTAGCATGCTCAAAGCCCTGAGATGGATCCCAAGCACCTCATAAACTAGGCATGGCGATACGTACACATCTGTAATCTAAGCCCTCAGGAGGTGGAGGCAGGAGGATCAGGAGTTCGAGGTCATCCTTAGCTACACAATGAGTCCAAGGCCAGTCTGGGCAAATGAGACCCTGTCTTAAAAAAACAAAACAAACAAACCGGCTTCTGAGTACATGCCTTTCCCTTGTTCACCAGCCTAGTCTGAACGTTTCTTTCCATTCTTCTTACAGCAAACAAACATATAATAATTAACAGCCACTCCTCGGACAAAGGACCAGGTGCAGCGTGTATTTCTCTCTCTAGACATTGTGATCAGGAAGCGCCTGCTGGATTAGTCACGGTTCACTAGAGGAGACTTCTGAGACTGGCTTACACAATTCAGGCTATGGGTCCAATGGCAGCTGTTCATACACTGGAAAGGCTGAGTCCACAGGCTGGATGCATGGCAGTCCTAGTCTGGCAGTGAGGTCCTAGAGGATTCCTAGAGAGACACTGATCTTCAGTCCACCCTGGTAGGTGGAAGAAACTGGCTTCCAGTGCCAGGAAAAGATGGCAGCATCAATGGTTATGCATGGCTGTGTCTGCAGCAGCAGCAGCAGACTGGATGTACTCACAAGCAAGAAATGAAGACAAGCAAGAAAAACCAGCAGCTCTTGTCTTCAGCCTCCTTATCTCCGGGCCTGTGTTGGAAGATGTTGCCCACTTTGGGAGAGGGTCTCTGCCTCAATTAGTCCTTTCAAGAAATAAGTTTGCAGATTCACTCAGAGTCATGTCTATTTGTTCATTCCAGATCCAGTCAAGTCGGCAACCAAGATAGATCCGTGCCCATCTACAAAGATTAGCTTCTACTGGTCATATAGAATGGCCTTCTCTGTCCCAGATCTTGGCTTTCACATTTTTGATGGTGTCACTGGACTCTACCTCCAGGGTGATGGTCTTCCCAACCAAAGGCTGATTGTATTCTCCTCCATCTTTGTTGTCTTCTCCTTCGTCTTTCTACTTGTTCTTCTTCCTCATCCTCCTTCCTTCTTCCTTTTTATTTATTTATTTATTTATTTGAAGACAAGGTTTCTCTGTGTAACAGCCCTGGCTGTCCTGGAACTCAATTTATAGATCAGAATGACCTCAAACTCACAGAGATATACCTGCCTCTGTATCCCAAATGCTGGAATTAAAGATGTGTGCCACCATGGCCTGGTGTATTTTGTTTTGTTTAGGTTTCCAATTTCACATTTTTAATTTATGTAGTGGAGGGTGTGACATGCTGTGGAGGTGTGGAGGTCAGAGGACACTTGCAGGAGTCAGTTCTCTCCTTCTACAATGCGGGCTCTAGGTATGGAACTCAGGCTTGGGCAAGCACCCCTCTCTGCTGAGCCACCTCCCTGGCCCTTGTTGTTGTAGTCTCAAGAGTTCTTTGAACTGAGCAGTGATGGCACACGCCTTTCATCTCAGCACTTGGGAGGCAGAGGCAGGTGGATCTCTGTGAGTTCAAGACCAGCCTGGTCTACAGAGTGAGTTCCAGGACAGCTAGGGCTACACAGAGAAACCTTGTCTTGAAAAAACAAAAAGGCCAGGTAGTGGTGGCTCACGCCTTTAATCTTAGCATTGGGGAGGCAGAGGCAAGCTGATCTCTGTGAGTTCAAGGTCAGCCTGGTCTACAGAGTGAGTTCCAGGACAACCTCCAAAGCTACAGAGAAACCCTGTCTTGAGAAAAAAAAGAGGAGGAGGAAGAAGAAACAGTATTATTGCTTAATATTTTGGAGGGATTTTTGCTTGCTTTCTTGGCTTGGAGTTTGGTTTGTTTGTTTGATTGTTTGAGGTTGTTTTGTTTAATGTTTGTTTGTTTTGTGGAGACAGGGTCTCACTCTATAGTCCAGACTGGCTTTGAATTCCCAATCCTACTGCCTCCACCTTCCAGGTACTGAGGTTACAAACACATGGCAACATGCCCAGCTTCTTAGCCCAGATTTTGATTCTATAGTTTACTTGAGACTGGGTGAGTTATAAAGAAAAGAGGTATAAGTAGCTCACAGTTGTGGAAGTTCAAGAACATGGTGCTGGCATCTTCTCAGCTTCATGATGAAAAGGCAAACAGGCACTTGGCAGAGGGCAGAGGGCAGGGTTACTCTATAACAATAAACTCTCAAGAACCAAGCCATTCCTGTGAGAACTCCTGTGTGCCCTGACTGGTGGGGACAGGTCAATGCAGGCTATTCTGGGGGGAGACAAATGAGGGACAGGAGACACAAGGAATAGGAGCAAGACAAACTGACTGATCAAGTTCCGTTTACGGCACCAGGCTCACCCATGCGAAGGCACCTGAGTTCTGAGAAGTGGCCTTGGGCTGAGAAATAGAGATTTACTCAGACCTGGTCCCCAACACCTGTGGAAGAAGGATGCTAATCTCTCTAAGGACCCGTTTCCCAGCATGGCTACATCAGCAACTGTAGAGTAACCGTCTCCTCCCAGTTACACACAACCATTACCTCTTGAAGCAGAGTCTGTGATGACCCTCACAAGATTAGGCCTATTGACAAACTCATGGAGGGAAAGTAGAGAGTCCGGAGCCTCACAGGCCAGGTTTTCAGAGATTCTCTAGAAGCCCTTCCACAAGCTCACACTTTTTATTTTGAAACAGGGTCTCACTACATAGTTGTAGCTGACCTGGAACTTGTTATGAGGAACAGACTGGCCTTGAATTTACAGAGATCCGCCTTCCTCTGCCTCCAGACTGCTGGGATTAAAGGTGTGCAACACCATGCCCAGCTAACGTGAGTTTCTTGATGATGTAGCTGACCATAAGACTCCCTAGGGGGAAATGTCTGTGGCTTATCTGCCTCTGGGTGGCCCATACTTCTGTAGGAAACCCTACGTGTTGGGGAAGTCCTGTGTATATGTTAATAAATTACTGCTGGCCAATAGGAATCTAGATAGGTGGGGCTAGGAGTCCAGGGGAAAAAAGGGAAGCCCCTTTTCCTTTCACTTCCTTTTATCTCTACCTTGACCCCACCCTGTTGGGCGGGTAGCTTTGTGGCATTCACTCCTACACCTACGAAATTCACCAGCCAAGATAGACTCAAGGGGATTTTTTTCCTTTGGTTTGTGGATGCCTTTTTATCTGGGGTGGATAGACATTTCTCTCTGTCTTCACATCAGTCTAAATTCAACAGTTTTACGCAGGAACAAAATAAGTCATGGTGCTCACTCCTGTCAAGGATATCAACGGCACTGGTGTGATGTGAACCCTAGCACTGCACAAGGCTGAGGAGAGAGACCAGGAGTCAAAGTCATTCTTGGATACATAATGGGGTCTCAAACGCACATACACACATATACACGCACGCATGCACTGCACAAGGCTGAGGATTGAGACCAGGAGTCAAAGCCATTCTTGGTTACATAATGGGGTCTCAACATACACACATATACATGTACCCACACATGCATGCACCCACACACAGTATCTCAATGCCAAAATGACCACTGAGAGTGGGATATCTATAGAGGCATGGGCCCACTGCGAGCTAGACTTGAGGCTGGACTTTTTCCATATGTGAGCCCTATAATTCCCTACTCTAACAGGAACACCATAATAATGATTGGATCTGGAAGTCTTTCCTTGGTGCAGTTGCCTGACTAAGGGGCCACAATTTATATTCCTACCCTAGGGATAGGCTGACTCTAATAAGTTCCACAACTGAAAAGTGTTTCTGGTCTGGAAACTAAATGCCAGATTGTGACTTTTTAGAGGCAACTGTGTTCAGCTTCTACTGTAAGGCACTACTGCCGGGCGTTGGTGGCGCACGCCTTTAATCCCAGCACTTGGGAGGCAGAGGCAGGCGGATCTCTGTGAGTTCGAGGCCAGCCTGGTCTACAGAGTGAGTTCCAGGACAGCCTCCAAAGCCACAGAGAAACCCTGTCTCGAAAAAAACCAAAAAAAAAAAAAAGACACTATCTTTTCCCTTTGTCATCGGTGTGATAGGTGCTGAACACTGGCCTGACCTAGTCCTCTGAGGACAAGGAGAGAGCATTGCCTCCATTGATATGAATGTCCCCAGCCATGCAGCCATCTCTCTCTCTCTCTCTCTTTTTTTTTTTTTTTTTTTTGGTTTTTAGGAGACAGGGTTTCTCTGTATTGTTTTGGAGGCTATTGGTCCAGCCCAGCCTCGAACTCACAGAGATCCGCCTGCCTCTGCCTCCTGAGTGCTGGGATTAAAGGCGTGCGCCACCAACGCCCGGCTGCAGCCATCTCTCTTAATGCCAGGCCCAGCTGTGACCCTGCCACTCAGGAAAGGATGTAGTGGCGGTTTTTTGAGGTGGCCATCAATGCTCAGGTGTGTTGGGACTAAAAAAGGCTCAGATTGGAGGCCCAGTTTAACCTCCTGAGCCTGGCTAGAGTTTGTCGACCTGTCTCTAACCTGTAATCTCCATGTGGGGGTGACTCAGCTAGACCTGATGGAAGATTGCCCCCTGCCTAGCTACCTGCCAGCTTGGTGGAATATTATTGGCCCTTACTCCTCATGTCACCTTATCCCATCCTAAGATTCCCATCCCCTCCCTCAGCCCTATGTAACTTCCTGCCTGTAGGAATCAAGATCCTGCTTTGACAAGTCTCCCGACTCAGTGTGTGCTTTCTCCCCATAACTAGTAAGTTGAAGGGTCTGAGTCGTTGGCACTCACCATTCTGCCCCGAGGACTGGCTGGACATCCCCCCCCCACCTGCAGGATCCAACACAGGTGTATGTGTCTGGGTATCTCTGTAAGTTCTCCCAGCCCACTGTAAATTACTAGGATAGAGGAGGCATCTCTGTGAGCCCAGAAGGCTCCAGGGTCTGTTCAGTGTAACATCCTCAAACCCTCCGTTTCAGTGTCCCCAGTCCCGAGCTTAGCAAAGCTGGACTTGCAGACTGAGCGAGCTTTGCTCCCCAGGTAAGTAGACCTTCAGCCCAGAGCCAGTCTGTAGTGGGTACCTAACCTACCACCCCAAGATTGAAATCAGAGGCCCCTTACTACACAACTAGCCACACACTGCCTGTTAGCATCTTGTTATCCCTTCTGCAGGAAGACCATGCTAGCCTTGAACTCATAGAAATCTGCCTGTCTCTGCCACCTGACTGCTGGGACTAAATGCATGTGCCACCACCTCCCAACTCTGAGACGTATTAGTTATAAATGCTCTACTTGGCCTAGCTTAGGCTCATTTCTTGCTAGATCTTTCAATTTAAATTAACCTGTTTCTTTTTGTCTGCGTTTTGCCTCAGGCCTTTTTACTTTTCTTTCCTTCAGTATATCTTACTTTCCCTGCTTCTCATTTGTGGCTGCCTGGCGGCTGCCTGGCGCCTTATCCCAGGCATGTCCCCCTCTTTCTTCTCTTCCTCTTTCTTTTCTATTTCTCCTCTGTTTATTCTCTCTGACTGCCAGCCCCACCCATCCTTTCTCTGCCTAGCTCTTGCGTGTCCAGCTCTTTTATTAGACCAATCATGTGCTTTAGGCAGACAAGGGGAAACAAATGCAAGGCATCTTCACATAATTAAACACATGCAGCGTAACAAAGGTAACACACCTTTACACAGCTAAAGTCATATTTTGCAGCATAAATGGATTATGCAGTGGGTCGCAAGCCAGCTAAGGCTACATAGCAAGACCAAGAGGTCTGACACTGGCTCAGCAGTTCTTTCAACCATGATGCAGTTCAAAAGGCCCAAAACAGATAGATAGATAGATAGATAGATAGATAGATAGATAGATAGATAGATATGCTATTTTGCATTTCAATAGCCATAAGTGGGTGATGGTGAGCTTACTGGAAATGCAAACTTAGAGGATGAATTCTTTTTTTTTTTTTTTTTTGGTTTTTATGAGACACGGTTTCTCTGTATTGTTTTGGAGGCTGTTAGTCCAGCCTGGCCTCGAACTCACAGAGATCCACCTGCCTCTGCCTCCCGAGTGCTGGGATTAAAGGCGTGCCCACCACCACCCGGCCTTAACAATTAAGATCCAGTAACAGGGGCCAGCAAGATGGCTCATCGAGTAAGATGCTTGCCTTGCAAACCTGAGGCCTGAGTTCAATCACCCAAACCCAAAGAAACAGAAAGAGAGAACCAGCCCCATCAAGTTGTCCTCTGGCTTCCACTTCCATGCCATGGCAACCTCTGTCCACAAACACACATCACACACACAATAATTACTTAATTAACTAGATGTTGTGGTGTATACCTATAATCTCAGCTCTCCAGAGACGGATGAAGGAGAATCAGGAGTGTAAAGTCATCCTCTGCTACCTAGTGAGTTTAAAAGCAGCCTGTGTTGCATGAAACAAAAATATCCAATGATTTTGATTTTACTCCATGTCTATCCTGTGGTCCTCTGAACCAACTCCACAGGGAAAGGGAGTCACAGAGAAAGAAAAGTATCTTCAGACTTCACAGGTGTGAGCCCTGCACATGCCTACCTGGCCTCCCATCACATTGCAACGTCATTGTAAATCATGCTTCAATTCATAAACATACCCAAGTAAATACCTACAGATTCATGGTGGTTGTTGGGACTCATATATGGAAGCCCGTTCCATCTTTCCATGAGTTCAGAGAACTGGAATCACTCCTATTGTCTTTAAGATATTAGCTTAGCCGGGCGTTGGTGGCGCACACCTTTAATCCCAGCACTTGGGAGGCAGAGGCAGGTGGATCTCTGTGAGTTCGAGACCAGCCTGGTCTACAAAGTGAGTTCCAGGACAGTCTCCAAAGCCACAGAGAAACCCGGTCTCGAAAACCCCCCCCCAAAAAAAAAAGATATTAGCTTAATGGCTCCAGGATGCCCTGGCCTTGGTGGTGAATGGATCCTATCTAAATAACAATAGCCTTGGTCCCTGAAGGCCAAGTAGTATGTGCAGCTAAGAGTATCTTTAGGATTAAGGGAAGTAATTGCTATTTGTCCTTTATACATGATAACAGAAGTCTTCTGCCATTGTCCCCACCTTCGGTTGGTTACTTAGGAGAATGTATGAATAAGCAGAGGCATTCAGTATGGACCGAAACTGCTCTCCTGACACTGCCCTATGCCTCTGTCTTTCCTTTAACATCTACAGCTGTCCTCCCCTCATCCACATTCCCCCACTCAGAAACAGACCCGGGGATGCTCTGCTGGTCCCGACTGCAGCCCCACAAACACCAGTCCTTGGCAGCTGGTGTGACCTGACTTGTGGCTGACTTTGCTTTCTGAATCCTCAAGCAAACTTTAATAAATCATAAATAATATATCATTACACCCCTTTTGTCTAAATAAAAAGCAAAGGTTTTAACTCTAAAACAGTAAAACTATATTCAGTAAGAACAATTATCAGGGGGCTGGAGAGATGGATTAGCAGTTAAGGGCGCTGAATGCTCTTCCAGAGAGCCTGGGTTCAATTCCTAGCACCCACATGGCAGCTCATACCTATCTGTTACTCCAGTTCCAGGGGATCTGACACCTTCACATCAATATAGGTAAAATAAATTTTAAAAAAGAGCAATTATCACGTAAAAATTACATTCATAATGTCCAGTCCATTTGTATTTGGCAACTTTGGAGAAAGTACTCTATTATTTATCCTATCTTGGTAAATCCAAAGTTTTGTACATAAATCACTTTCTATCCTAAATTGTATTACCAAACTAAAAATATCTTTATAGACCTTAAAACATTTTCTTGGATAAACAAATTACGCTTTTATGTCTCTCAATGTTTTATAAACTTTATATCTCTTTTATGAGTTTCTTTTTTGAATATGGTAACAAGGTAAACTCTAAAACTCTATCTAGTCTTGAGTCCCACCAGAGACCAGAGAAGGATAAAACATTACCTGAATAAACAGAAGGAAAGAAAGACAAAAAGCCCCGAGACAAAACATAGACAAAGAAAAACAAGTAAAAATAAGTTATAAGAGCTCGTGGGACAAGCAGAAGATAAGGCCAAGCATTCATAACTGATAATAAGTCTCTGTGTCACCATTTGGGGGCTGGTGGTCTGAGAAAGCCTGCTACATCTGGGGGGGTGATGGCATCTTTAGGGGACCCTGAGAAATTGGGGATAAAGGTCAAGTCCCAGGAGAGCTAACTGTATCATTGGTTGTCCCGTCTCTGTGTGATGAAAACGTGCAGGACTTACCTGAAGTGCTGTCTGGAGTAGCTAGGCACTCTGAAGTTGTTCTGGATGCAGAGAGGCAACAGGGGCCTTCTGAGTTTGCCTTCATTGGTGTCTGGTCTTTTGTTCTGAAAATACACACACTTTTAAAGGTAGCATACATATCTGCATTAGCACAGGCATGGAGTATACAGTGTGCACAAGTCAGTTAAAGATGATTTTCTGCTGGGTGGTGGTGGTGCACGCCTTTAATCCCAGCACTCTGGAGGAAGAGGCAGGCGGATCTCTGTGAGTTCAAGACCAGCCTGGTCTACAAGACCTAGTTCCAGGACAGCCTCCAAAGTCACAGAGAAATCCTGCCTCAACCACCCCCCAAAAAGATGATTTTCTTTGTGTTTGAGGTAAAATGCATCTGCCAAACTTTATACATCTGTTTGGACTGCATAACTAAACTGTCATGAGGACTCTGTCACTAACAAGATTTATCATGTCTCATCTAATGTCAGAGCTATTCCCATGTAGAGGGATCAGTTTATACATCTGTCTTGTAGTTTTTCTTGGTGATTGCCAATGGCCAGCTAGCAAACAAAATTGGGCCTGTAGCCAAAGAAGCTGAAATACTTGTGAATTTATTATTAAATAAAAATTGCCACTGTGGAAAGCACAAGATGTCTGTATTTCTGCCATTGCACACATATAACAATGATCTAAACAGTTGAGAATATATGAATCTTGTGATTGTTCCTTAAGGAAAACATGGAAATTGTCTTTTTTTTTTTTTTTTTTTTTTTGGTTTTTTTCGAGACAGGGTTTCTCTGTGGCTTTGGAAGCTGTCCTGGAACTCGCTCTGTAGACCAGGCTGGCCTCGAACTCACAGAGATCCGCCTGCCTCTGCCTCCCGAGTGCTGGGATTAAAGGCGTGCGCCACCAACGCCCGGCTGGAAATTGTCTTTTTATATGTATGTGTATACTGTGTATATGTAGTATGTACATATGTGTGCGCGTTCCTGTGTGTGGGTGTAGGTGCATATGTGCATGTGAGGAGGTCAAAAACATCAAGTATTCACCCTCATCTTCCACTGCTTGAGGCAAAGTTTCTCACTCACTGAGGCGTACTCTAGCGTCACTGTGAGCTTTCCAGTGTCTGGCTCCCATCTATCGTAGGAGTCCTGGAATTACAGAGTCAGCTTTACGTGGGCTCCAATGACCCAAATGAGTCCTCATAATCACCCTCAAGTGCTTGATCTTACAGAGCCATGTCCTCGGTCCCAACATGGAAGGTTTTATTTAGCTTTTATTTAAGTTCTGATGTGTTACATATACATTAAAAATATTCCATGCATTATCTAACTCAGCTCAACTTTAGGTGCGTGCGTGCGTGCGTGCGTGCGTGTGTTGGTTGTATGGCTGTGTAGTGTTGGTTAGCCCCTTGAGGTGAGTGGACAGGCACTGCCTGCTAGACTACTCTAACAGCTCTTCCAGAGGCAGTGGCCAAGGTCCACCCACAGAGAAAAGAAACCTCAAAATCAGGCCGCAGAACCCCATCAATCCCAGGCCACCCTGTAAAGTTCCACCTTCCCTTCAAGAAGCCCTATATAAAACCTGCCTCCTGCTTAGTGCTTTGCTGCTTCTCTCCTAAGCAGAGACAATCGCCCCCTTATGATTTTTTCCCCAACACATCTTTTCTGTGAGGTTTGTTGTGTGGTGTGATTTTGTGATACAAAAGGCTCCCGATTTCGAGGATACCTTTTCCCTTAAAGATGTAACACGGTGTGCACCTATTGAGTTCAGGTGTGTCTTAATGTTGGATTTTTTTTTTTTTGATACAGACTTTCTCTGTGTAGCTCTGGCTGTCCTGAAACTCACTCTGTAGACCAGGCTGGCCTCAAACTCACAGAGTTCCACCTGCCTCTACCTCCCGAGCGCTGGCATTAAAGGTGTGGTGTTACCACTGCCTGGCTGATGTTCTTCCTTTTTTGAAAAGAGAGTTGCTCATTAAACCTGGAGCACTAGATTTTATTATGATAGGCTGACTGACCAGTGAGTTTAAGGAATCTGCTAAACCCATGTCCAATTAATGATTCCCCACTCCCTCCTGCCAGAGCCAGCATTTCAGGCCCCCAGTGTCAATGCAACCCTTTTTTTTTTTTTTTTTTTTTTTTTTTTTTTGCTGTTTTGTCTCTTTTTTGTTTTTGTTTGTTTGGAGAGAGCCCTACTTGTCCTGGAACTTGCTCTACAGAGCACTGGCTGTCCCGGAATTCGCTCTGTAGACCAGGTTGTCCTCGAACTCAGATTCATCAGCTTCTTCCTCGTGCTGCGAATCAAGGGTGTGCCATCGCTACTGCTCAGCTGTCATTGAAACTTTGGGGGTAGGTGGGTGGGCGGTGGAGAAAGGGTTTCTCTGTGTAGCTTGGAGCCTGTCCTGGCACTAACTCTGTAGCTCAGGCACAGAGATCCATCTGCCTCAGGCTCCAGAGTGCTGGGATTAAAGGCCACCACCACCTGGCCTTGTCCCTGCAATTTTTATGTGTTGCAAATCTGAATACAGGTCCTTATGCTTGCATGTCAGGAATTATATCCAGTGGTCATCTCCCTAGCCCTGTTTTTGTTTTCTTTACTTGAATTTGTTGTTTTGAGACAGTATCTCTAGCCCAGGCTAGCCTGGAACTTGTGATTTCCCAGCACACAGGAATCCACCGTCACGTTCCGCCTTCCATTATTTTTCTTTCTTTTTGTTTTGTTGAGATAAGGTCACATTATGTAGCCGTCACTGTCCTGGGACTCACAACATAGATCCGGTTGGCCTCGAACTCACAGAGATTGCCCCCGGATTTAAGAGGTTCCTCAGATGTCTCTACCCTGAGGTAAAAGGAGGGCCTGCGCTCTATTTTATCCTAACATGAGCAAACGACCTAGGAGCAGCTGAACCTAAGGCCAACAAGGCAAAACCTGCCCAGCCAGGTTTCACAAATCCTAGCAACCGTTGCCACGACAATTCAACTCTGCTGCGGCCAAATGAAATCGGGTCCTTCTGCAATCCGGAAGGCGCCGCCAGTCCCCGGCCGGCTGTCCGGCTCTATCCCGAAATGCAACGGGGCTCATGTTGTCACGCAATCGTTTTTAGGGTGGTTATGAAACTGCCTAAATATTCCTCGCTGGTTTAAAGCTGGTCTATATAGGGTTGAAAATAAGAAAAGCATGGAAAGATCGGCTCCATCGATTGAACTTTAGAAAGTTTGCTTGTAAATAAGGATGTCGTAAGAAGCCTCTGCACTCGCACAGGCATATTCTCGGGCAGCCCATAGCTGGCAGCGTGGGGTCCTTCGGGGTCCTAGGCAGGGCACGTGCGGGAGGAAGTGGCTCTGCCTGTCCGCGCGGCTTTCGCAGATTTCTCAACGTGGAGCCGCTATGGGCGGTCTGGAGAAGAAGAAGGTGAGTGGGCCACTGGGGTGGGGGGATCTCGGACCTGTCGCTTTCCCTGGCCTCGGGAGACGGCCGCCCGAGTCGACGTGCGGCACGCAGGGCCCTGGACACCGGGGGAAACTAGTGTGGAAGGAGCTGAAGACGTGCGGAGCCGCCAAACGGCAGATTCAAAGCGTGGTCCGCGGTCCTCGGTACTGGGGGTTGAGAAGTTAAGCGATCAGATGTGGGCCCCGCTTTCCCGGAGTCACTTTTCCCGTTAGGCAAAAAGACCCAGGTAAAGTGGCCAAGGAGCGCTCACTGTGAAGGAAGCCAGCGAGGAGCAGTGAGGTTAACAGCAGACACTTGGTCCGATCGGTGTTGTCTTGGAGCTTCTCTTCTGAGCCGGCATTTCAGCGGGAACCTGGACTGTCAGAGCACTTTCCGTGGGCGCGGTTCGTGAAAGTGCTGGTGTGTGGCCGCCCTCCGCATTCCCGGCTGAGACATTCTCCGCACTCGGGTAAAGCGGAGACTTTACTCGGCGCGCAACTGTAGCACCCAACACAGCTTAAAGAGGCCCAGGCTCCAGCAGAAGTGTTTCATGGTTTATATAGGGCACTGTCACGATCCTACGACTATCTTAGGGTGGTCTTTTTCTCCTTACACCAAAGAAAACTTTTCTCCGAGCTAAGCAAGTTTGCAGAAGCTGAAATGTGCAGGCTTCTGGTTAAGAACCGTTTTGTCTTTAGCCAACAGAACTTGCTGCCCGAGTGGGTACTGGTGAAAAGCAGATGCATAGCCTTTTCGGAAAAGGGGAGGGGTGATCAGGGTTACAAAGGCAGAAGTCAGTAGCTCAGTGTTAGCTCTGTTGTCCCAGATCAGAGAGAGAGTTTTGCTGTTGTCCGTTTGTTTGTTTGGTTTTTCGGAGACAGGATTTCTCTGTGTCGCCTTGGCTGTCCTGGAACTCACAGAGATCCGCTTGCCCCTGCCTCCCGAGTGCTGGGATTAAGGGTGTGTGCCGCCACCTCCTAGCTGAGACAGGGTTTCTTATTTCTATGTAACCTCTGTTTCCTAAGTAAGCTTGTTAATCGTAATGTGAAAGCTGCTGTTTTCCTTTTCTCCTTCAGACGTACTTAGCAAATGAACTGCAGTGGACACTAAGTTCCAGGGCCAGTGGGTAGGGAAAGACACCATCATGGCTGTGGTACAGTGAATGAATGAGTTGCCATAGGTGGTGTTGGGTCCCGTGTTGCGTAAGGCTTAGGGTTATTCTGGGTGGAGAAAACAACTCAAGAAAGTGACTTGATTCGAGCTAGTCTTGCTTCTGTGTGGACAATGCCCCGGCATGAAGGGACTTCAGGATGGAGATGAGAAAGGAAATGGGCTCAGGTCTTCCCTTTGGCTTGCAAGTTTCTGATTCCAGTGTGTTGGTTTTTTGTTTTTGTTTTTTTTTTTGTTTGTTTGTTTTTTGTTTTTTTTTTTTTTTGGTTTTTTACGAGACAGGGTTTCTCTGTATTATTTTGGAGGCTGTCGGTCCAGCCTAGCCTCGAACTCACAGAGATCCACCTGCTTCTGCCTCCAGAGTGCTGGGATTAAAGGCGTGCGCCACACCGCCTGGCTTCCAGTGTGTTTTATTGTTATTTTTAATTATTCTTTGAGGCTGTAATGTAATTACATCATTTCCCTTTCTCTCAAAACCTTCCCATATACTCCCACTTGCTCTCTTTCAAATTCATGCCCCCCTTTTAATTCTTGGTACATACATATGTGTGTGTGCATGTATGTTTCACTGACCATTTGGTGTTGGGTAGCCAGTTGATGTGCTCTTCCCTGGGGAAGACTGTTTCTCCCGCTCACAGCATTCCTTAGCTGCTGTAATTATTTGTATAGGGCTACGGCTTCTTCTGTTCACATTAGCAAGTCTGTTGTCCTTGTTCAGGTCATCTTTGGGAATGTTGGTGAGACTTACGGGTATATCATCTGGCATTCCTATGTGACACAATCTCAACCAAAGCCCTAATCCTCCAGCTTTACAATTTTTCTATCCCTTCTTCCACGGGGATCTCTGAGGTCTGTGAGTTGTTTTGTAGATGTATCCATTGGAATTGAGCTCTACACTCTGGAGTGATTGCTTGTAGATTTCTGTAACAGTCTCTGTTGTAAAGAGTGTCTGTGGATTATAAGGGTAAATATTTAGAATGTGTTTAGGGATTATGCTGGGTTAGGAAAGTTGCAGTTGTAGGTTCTCCTCCAGGATCACTGACTTTACTACACTACTGAGTACCTGACTAGGTTTCCGGTACCAGGCGTGAGTTCCCTATGTTAGAGGCCTTAGGTCCAACTAGAAACCGTTGGTTACTGCCATGACATTCATACCACTACTGCACCCGTCAGGTTATTGCACCATGCTCGTTGTCAGATATCATAGCTGAGTGGCACTCTTGTTGCTTCCTTTCTTTGGAAGCATGGATGACTCCCTCTGGAACCATGAGAATAGTCCTCATGGAGTAGGCTTTCAGGTCAGTTTCAGCTCGGTGGCCCCCGATTCCTGCATCGGGGTGGGTGGTTTTTCAGCAGTGGGGACTCCTTCCATCTCAGGTGAGTAACCAAGGGCAATGTGTTTTGGAAGTCTCTTGAACAGTGCTGACCTACAACTCCAAAGCTTCTCATGCCTGGGGTTGGGGTTTTGTTAGGTGGTTTTTGACTCTTGGAGGGAGCATTGTCAGCCCAGATGAGAGAATTTCATTTAAATGATACCTGTGTGCTTATATACAGGCTTAATCTGTTATTGGCTTCTTTGTAAACAGATAATTAATAGTGTGATCCCTTAGGAAGTTTTCAGACCTCCTTACTATAATGTTACCCTCCTCACTCCATCTGTATCCATCTCCCCACTCCCTAATTAGAACCTCCTCCCTGTTTGTCCCATTTACCTGTACCTGATCACTTATTCCTGATACGCCCCTCTTTCTGGTCTGGCTTACCTCACTTAGTATGTTTGTTTTTTAAGTTCCAGCCATTTCCCAGGCTAGACCCTGAAGAAGAAGGATCCCAGTTTGTTTGTAACCTAACACACTCTTAAACATCTAGTAAGTGCTAGTCATTTGGAGCTGCAAACTACAAGGAAAACCTGACTCTGGATGCAGAGGAGGCAGATAGATCTCCATGAGTTTGAGGCTAGCAAACATTGCAAGTTCTAGGCCAGCCAGGCCTATATAGTGAGAACTTGCCTCAAAATAAAATGGGAAACCTGCCCTTGAGTTACAGGTAGAGATGTCTCAGCAAGCTGTTACACTCTTCACATTGGGTTCCAGAACCATTTTGACATTTGAGGCCAAATTATTTGTTGTAGGAAGTCTTATGCACTGTAAGGTGTTCAGCAAAGCATTTTACTGTCCAACACCCCCCTAATCCGAACAGTTAGATCGCCATGGGAACCAGGTTTAATATTTAAAATGACAGTGTACAGTAACAAGAGATACATGTGGCACAGGAAAATGGGAAACACTTGTTTTTCAGCATTGGAGTTAGTGGTAAGACAGGGTCTCACTGTACCACAGGCTGGCCTGAAACTCATGTTCTTCTGTTTTTACTTCCTGAGCACTGGAACTATAGGTGTTTACCATCATGGCTTGCTCAGTGGGAAAAATGCTTTTTTTTTTTTTACCTTGTGTGTAAGTGTGTATGTGCCTCCAAGAATACAGTGCGCACGAGGGAGTCAGAGGACAGCTTGCAGGAGTCAGTCCTCTCCTTCCGCCATGTGTGGTCATCAGGATTGGGGGCAAGTGCGTGTGCCTGCTGAGCCACCTCACTGGCCTCAGCGGAAAACACTTGTAATTAGAACTGTGAAGCTCCTCCTTGGCTCCCCCAAGACTTAGCGTAGTCCTATTCCCAATAGTCCGTGGATGTCTGTAGGGAAGAATGAATAGCGTGTTTCATGACTTCGGGGTTGTTTATAACATAGGTAGTTGAGGGGGCTCTGACCTGGGTGCCAAACCTGGGTTCAGAAGCTCCTGCTGTCTCACTGCAGAGGAAGATCGTCTTTGGAGTGGACATGTGTGGTTCGGGAATAGGATGCTGCTTCTCTCTAGCAATGATGTGAATGAGAGCAGAGTCTTAACACCACAGGCTTCCAGATGATTGGACAAGACAGCTTGCTTCTTGGAGGCACGTAGAAACCAGGCCTGTTGTCTTCCTAACCCTCATAGCATCTAGCTTAGTACTTTGAACATAGTTGCTGTCTGGTGAATGAAAGGGGTGGCGGGATACGGGGTAACAGTATATGGCTTAGGACAGGCATGCTCAGGTAGAGTAATATCACTCCTGAGGGAGGAGAAAGTGGCTAGGGGATGTCTTAGATGGTGCAGTGGTTTTCGTCTGCCTCCCAAGGAAAACACTCTGTAAGTGTGTAGTTTCAGCATTTTATGCAGTTATGGGGAGGAAAGTGTGAATGGTTGCTTGGGGGTCCATGTGAAAAGGCTAGTAGTGATGAGGGGGTTAAAAAGGGACAATAAGATCAGGAACACAGGATTAGGTAGGCGTGTAAACCCAAGCTTTTAAGCTGTGTGGCTTGAATGGGCTGTTGCACTGAACTTGATTCTTAGGAAAATGGGCGTTCTGATGGCACTTACGGCACAGGCTTGCGGAGATGGAGTGAAATAAATTGTGGAATGACTTCAGACCCCCAGCATCATGTGTACACAGCAGTGCAGCGCTCCTTTGGGCAGGTCGCCTCACTCCCTACAGCAGTCCCCATCCCGGAAATATATCTCTGCCTCCTACCCAGTTAGCTGTCTCTAGAATTCACTTTTCCCAAAGTTGGATGTCACTTCCTGCAGGTATCACTAACAGAGAATTGTTTGGTTTTTTTCCTCCCTAAGTATGAACGAGGCTCTGCCACCAATTATATCACCCGAAACAAAGCCCGGAAGAAGCTGCAGCTGAGCCTGCCTGATTTCAGGTGAGTTGGAGAGGAAGAGAATGGGGGTTTTCTGGGAGCCTGGGTAATGGTAAACATGCAGTGGAAACGAGCCACCTCCCAGCCTTTCCTTAGCATCCTAGGCACCCTGTAATCCTCCTCCTGCCCTCCTCTCTGCTAGTGAGCTGTGCTTTGCCAGGGTGGTCTGAGAGCTGGCGGCTGCCTGGATGTTTGCCCTGTATCTCCTCCCTTCTGACAGAAGGCTTCCTGAGTCCTACAGCTGGGGACTGTCCATGTAGAGTCAAGTCCAGATATCTCTGCAGTCTGTAGGTCCTTCCATCTGGCTAGTGCTGACCTCTGCGACCTCCCCTCTCTATGTGTGTTCAATTGTGTGTGGGGTGTGGTGGTTACAGGCTTTTGTTGTTTTGAAGAGAACTTTTTTTGGTTGTTTGCTTGGATTTTTGTTTGTTTTCTGCAGGACTGGATATTGAACCAGGGGCCTCATACATGCTACTCAAGCACCCTGCCACTGAACTGTACCCCCAAGCCTGTTTTTTTCTTCTTGTTTGTGTGAGACCAACAAACTCCATAGTCCAGACTAGCCTCAAACTTATGATCCTCCTGCCTCAGCCCCCTGGGTGCCAGGAGAACAAGTGGGCATCACAATTCTTGGGTGTCTTGAGAATGCTCAGCCCTGTGCCTTCTGTGTTTGAATTTCCTGATGTAGGTGCCTGCTAGCCTTTCTCAGTGCCCCGTGGGCTCCCACTGAGTGTTTGTGACAGTCTGCTCGCTGGGTGTTTAGGAACTTGTGATCGTCAGACTCTCACTTGCAATGTGGAAGCATGGACTCCCATGATTCCTGGTCACTCTTGCTTTCTAGGCCCACTGTGGCCAGTGCCTTGCCCCTGTGCTGATTTAATAGGTGGCTTATCTTCCAGGCGGCTGTGCATCCTAAAAGGCATTTATCCCCATGAGCCCAAGCATAAGAAGAAGGTGAACAAGGGTTCCACAGCAGCCCGCACATTTTACCTTATCAAAGACATTAAATTCCTCCTCCATGAGCCCATCGTCAACAAGTTCCGAGAGTACAAGGTGAGTGAGGCCTGGGTTCTTGTGTTTGTAGCTTTGTGACTCACTGACCGACAGGTTGCTGACCCACTCAAAGGGCCAGTCCTGTAGAGAAGGGGAGGCCATCCTACCCCAAAAGGATGTCTCCAGGGCTCATTGAGATTGCCTGCCTAAAGATCATTTGCACAGGACCTGCATATAATTGTTAACCAATTCTGCCC
Organism: Mesocricetus auratus; assembly: GCF_017639785.1. Classification (NCBI taxonomy): domain Eukaryota; kingdom Metazoa; phylum Chordata; class Mammalia; order Rodentia; family Cricetidae; genus Mesocricetus; species Mesocricetus auratus. The sequence continues at coordinate 12,134,667 of NW_024429190.1, read as the reverse complement.
CCTGCACCATCCCCCACCCCAACCTCTACCCCCCAGAAAAAAACTAGCACCATTTTAGGGCTTTTTGGTGCCCTCTGTGCTCCAAGCCCTCCTATTCTAGTTTTTTATGGGATTGCGCCCAGGACACCTGGGCTTCATTTCCATAATAGAGAAACATTAATGCTCAAATGCTGCGGGGACAGCAGAAACCTATCTATTTCCACTATGTGCTGAGAGTGGAAAGTAGACTAAGTGAAATTGAACTGCTGCCTCTGGCCCTCTTGGCTGGAAACAGAGGTCTATACGGAGTGGGCGCCACCTGCTGGCCGGCAGGAGACTGGGTAGCAGCTGTGACTGGGTTGTGCAGCTGCATCAAACAATGCTAGAAGTGGACGAGCAGCGGGAAGTGTGTTCAAGACCTGCTCTTTATAATCCCACATGCTGCCTGGGCGTCTGAGGAGCCCTGGGGCCGGGTCTGAACAGTTCTTGGGAGGAAAACATCTGTGGGTTTGAAAGATACGGCCTTTTAGTATATCATCTCTGCTATCTTTTTCTGGGTAGCTTGTTTTCCATAGAGGTGAACAACTAGTTTTGGGTGCTGCCAATAGGAGGAGTTGGTGACAAAAGCTAGCTCTTCCAGCCATGATCTGTCTTCTCTTCCTAAATAGACATAGGATGTCAGCACATTCATGTGTCATCAGAGGGCGCCTGGCCTACCTCTTGATCATTATCATGGTCTGAGACTCCATTGGCTGTTTGGCAAATCTTGGGCTCAGGGGCCTGGTGGTACAGGAATAGCTGTGACATTGAGAAGACCCCTGTCCTGTGTATTCACGCTCCCTGGAGGAGATGCTCAGAAGCCTTTGCCACAGCCTCGTTGCCCCTCCTTCCAGGTGTTTGTTCGGAAGCTCCGCAAAGCCTATGGGAAGAGTGAGTGGAATTCTGTGGAGCGCCTGAAGGACAATAAACCCAGCTACAAACTCGACCACATTGTCAAGGAGCGGTGAGTCCTGCTCCTCAGAGCGTGGCGTTGCTGCTGAGTGTTGTCCCCGTGCTGGGATTCAATGGGGACAATGGCAGAGTGCATTCCTTTTAGAGGAGTTAGACCAAAAGCTCGCCAGTCAGTCAGTGTCATGCTTATAAGTTGCTCTGGGTACAGTAGAGGTTGTAAGAGAACAGGGGTGCGCAGTAGGGTCACATTGATTACCCAGAGAGACCCCTGGAAAATGACCTGATGAGCCAGCCAGGAATGCACATTATAAGCAGAGACAGCAGCAAGTTCAGGTCCCCATGGTAGGAGAGCCAGAGCTGCAAGTTCCCCTTCCCACACTAGGGACATAGAAGGCATGGTGAGATACCTCTGGTCTTGACTGTTCCTCACTCAACCTTGTTAAAAAGTCCCTCTCCATCACTGGCTAATCAGCGGTTCTTGCCTCTTCATGAGAATTTGGCAAATGCCTGAAGACTCTTGTAGTTCCCACGGTTCTACTGGCTAGAAGCCAGCATTGCTGCTAATACTCTTCAGTGTGCATAATAGTTCCCACAATGCAGAGCACTTTGGCCTGGAGGTGATCAAGTGTAGAACCCCTAGGCTAGTGTCTCCATTCTAGGGAATGATGGCCTAGGTACGCTGAGTTCCAAAATGATGGTGGGCCAGAGCTTCCTTCCTGGGATATGAAAGGGCCTTGGCCTGGGAGATAACAGTTGGTATGATGAGCTGGATGGCCAGAGAACAAGGACAACTCTGAGCAAGTCACATCACTAATAAGCATTTTTGTAGCTCTCATCCTGTCTGTGATACAGCTATTATCTAGAAAAGATGGAAAAAAGAAAAAGAAACCAAAAAAAAAAAATCCAAAAAAACCAAACAAGCACCTGGGCTCATTCATGAAGCAAATAACATCTGGTCTCCTCAGCCAGAACCAAAGCTTAGGGAAAACCAAGTAGTCCAGAAGAGGCGTGTGCTTGTCCTACAAAGTAGGAAGTTAGGAAACTGAGGCACCAGGGAGGCTGAGGGAGGTTCCTGCTAGACAGCTGTCCCGTCACCTGCTAAGCCTTCCCTTCATCTTAGCCTGGTTTTGAAGACCTGGCAGACCTCAACTCAGTTGCAATAAACAGTGCTGTCTGGGCTGGGACCTTGACCATTTGTGTCCTGTGCCCTTCAGAGCCCTTTCTCACATGGCAGGTCATCACCATCCTTTTTGTTCGTCTTGTTTTTCAAGACAGGCTTTCTCTGTATAGTCCTGGCTGCACTAGAACTTGCTCTGCAGACCAGGCTGGCCTCAGAAACTCATCTGCCTCTGCCTTCCAAGTGCTGGAGTTAAAGGCGTGCACCACCACAGCCAGGCCCTCTTCATTTTTGTTTGTTTGTTTGAGACAGTGTTTCTCTGTGTAGCCCCGGCTGTCCTGGAACTTGCTCTGTAGACTAGACTGGCCTCAAACTCATAGATCCACCTGCCTCTGCCTCCTGAGTGTTGGGATTAAAGGCATGTGCCACTACTCTGGCAAATCTTTTCTTCAAATGAAGCTTCCTAGAATGTGGTTCAGGTGTCTAGCAACTCCAGCTCAGCCTGGCATGAGGAGGGGAACTGGAAGCCCTTAGATTCACCTACACTTAGCTGTGTTTAGAGCCACAAGAGGTAAATGGGTGGGTGGCTTGGCTTGGTTGGTTTTAGTTTGATTCTGAGATAAGATCTTACTCTGTAGATGACCTAGAACTCGATCCTCCTGCCTCAGCCTCCCAAGTGCTATGCCACCACATCTGGTTAAAGACACCCTTATTAAGTCAGCAGTTCGTTCAGCGGTGACATTTTCTACATAAAGCTGGAGCTAAATGAGGCCTGGTGACCCAATTAGGGTCACAGCTTAGAATCGAATTAGAGGCCAGGTATCAAGACTTGTGGTTCAGTGTCTTCTCTTTGTCCCACACTTCTGTCCCTCTGTTTGGAAACTGTCAAAGCAGTGGTGACTCTTGCCCAAGTGACACTTTGTCTGCTTCTTCATTTACCATGGGGTTCCTGGAAATATGTTTACTCTAACTGGACATCGTTCCAATGCCAACATTTACATTAGTTCTGTCAGCTACACGAATCTGGATGGTGGGAAATGAAGACAGGACCCACTCGGGTGACCTGTAGCCAAGCCCAGGGGCAGGTGCTGCTGGGAAGCAACCCCACTCTTCTTCCTAGCCCACTAGGCCAGCTTCCCATTTTTCCTTTCTCATCATGGGCCTTTGAAGACTCCACTTTCCAAGAGAGTCAGAGCCACTAGCTTGGTGTCTCTCAATCACAAAAATTTAACAAGTGGTCAAGGCTTCTGTGCTGGGTTGATTGAGGTCATCAGAGTTCACTGGGAACATCCCAGTTCTTCAGTGGCTATAGGATTGTTTCCAGGTGTGTGGTCAGCTGTGGGGAAGTTGTTGCTATATCACCAGGTCAGGAAGTAGCTGTGGCATTAGTGCCTGGCTTGGGTGGCAGGGCCTCTGGAGTAGCTACTAGGGTGGGGCAAAGTGGTTAGAGACCCTTGGAGCGCAGCAGAATGGGCTCACAAGCGCTGCCCTCCCCACCTTACAGGTACCCCACATTCATCGATGCTCTGAGGGACCTCGATGATGCCCTGTCAATGTGCTTCCTCTTCTCCACATTCCCACGGACGGGCAAGTGCCATGTACAGACCATTCAGCTGTGTCGCCGGCTCACTGTGGAGTTCATGCACTACGTCATTGCTGCCCGAGCCCTGCGCAAAGTGAGCTAAGGCTCTCCTGGAGATTGCTGGACCTCCCGTCACCCCCTGGTTCTCACACTGTCCTGTCGCCCCCCTCCCCAGGTCTTCCTGTCCATCAAAGGCATTTACTATCAGGCTGAGGTGCTGGGGCAGCCCATCGTATGGATTGCACCCTATGCTTTCTCCCATGATGTAAGTGTGCCTTTCCTGGGGGCCTTGTGTAGGTTCCTAGAAGGGGGGGGGTGCTGTCTGTGGAGTCTAGCCCTTGCTGGGTTCCTGACTGTTGGCTGCTATGCAGGGGTGGGGATGGGGGACAGGGTAGGGCATGTGCTTTATAGCCCAGTCACTCACCACAGATTGAGAACCACTGCACCTTTCTGCCCCAGTTAATAACATGCTCCCATCTTCTCGGCCTTGCCATGAGGACTTCAGGGGAAAGACGTCTTGAAAGGGCCTGGTCCTGAAGGGATAGCAGCCTTTGTGGTTGACTGGGCAGTGAGGACAGCTCTGGAGGCTGTGTATACCCACTGTTTTGTACACTTACACCTGGATCAAGTGGCAGGGCCTAGCCCCTCCTCTCAAACCCACTCCGTCATTTTGACATAACACAACAAAAATGCTTCACTCCTGACTCCTCTTTGCCCATCTTCCCCACAGCCTGGAACACAGGGTGACTCCAGGGAGGGGAGCACAAGGGAGACACTTAGCACGTAGCCTGACTTTCATTGGCTTCTCTTTAAGTGATTGGGATTCTTTCTAGGGCTAAGAGGAGTCTGGTTTTGCTTTCTGTGGAAGCCTTGTTAGCGCCCAGTCCCCCGGAAGGTCATTTCCAGCGGGGCTTGCACCCTGCATTGATCTCCCTTTCTGCTTGTTCATTAAGCAGGAATTGGTGCTTTGCATAGAGAACCGCACAGTGAGTTGAGATTCTGTGCTCTCTGGGCTACAGAGGGTGCCTGAGGCTGGAACCTGCCATGTCTGTGGACAAGAGGTGGACTTGGAGCTCCGCAGTTCCTTTTCCAGTTCCTTGAGGCAGGCGTGGGGAGCCAGGGTGCATGGCCCTTCCTTCCCTGCTCCTCCTCCTCCTTCCTGCCTAACTTCTTTGGCCCTTTCTTTCTTTCCTTCCCTCTGATGTTGAACCCCCATGCTTCTCAGACTGCTCTTTGTGTGTCCTTGGGGTGCTGAATAGGGCCCTGTGAGGGCCAGCCTCCACACAGCTGGCCCTGGGGGAGGGGCATGGGCTGCCCATGCCTCCTTCCTCCCAGCTTGCTGTCAACTGCTTCCTCTCAGCAAAGGGTAATTGTAACAAGGACCCTCATGTGTCCTAACCCTGGGCTTACAGCAGTGGGACTTGGGGTAATAGCAGTGGTCAAGGCAGAGCGTACCTACCCTGTTTGGTACTATGGAAAATGAAGTTTGTGATCAAGTGTCTACCAGGAAAATCCTGGTAGCATAGGTTGCTGCCTGTAGCAAGATGGAGAACTAACTCAGAGTTGTGGGTGTCCCAGGCTGAGGGGATGTTGTGATCATTATCAATTTTGACATTTCTTAGAAATGTCTCCCAGTGGTTAGCAGGGCTTAGTGGGGCTCTTGGATAGGTCTCTCTAACTTTAGAGGGTGGGCCCATTCCAGAGTTGAGATACTTTGGTCCATTGTGTAGATTAGCTCCTTATGGTAATGGCAGATGTAAGCCATGTACTTCTCTGCCTGCTAGATGGTAACTTGGAAAGGTGGTCTACCTCTGCTTCAGCCTAGTCCTAAGCCGGGTCTGAGATGGAAATGTCAACTCAGAGCTTCATCGCACACTCTCCAAGGTGTGGGTGGACTGAGTCCTGTTTACATCTAGCCACACCTGGCTTTCCAAGTCACCTAGGTCAGTAGATGTCATCACCTCTTCTGGGCCATGGACCATGAGCTATACACATAGGCCTTGCTGGCTCTGGGAAGGCTGCCTTAGTGCTCACGGTGGCCCTGAAGCAGATCTCAGGCGCATGCTGTGGTGAGTGGTGGACAAGGTGTGTGTTCCTTCTGGGTCACACTGATAATTGAGGGAGAAATGGGAGAGCCAGGGCCAGGAAGAGGTAGGGTTGGCTGCAATGGAGCACTGTGGATGGTTCCCCTTGTCTCTATCCTGACTCCCCTTTACCACATGGGAACCTGACACTGATCACCATGTACCCGTAGCCTTTGGCTCCTGTATCCAGAGCCTCCGTTGTACTTGAGATGCCTGTGAGTTTGTATGCACAACACCTACCTCCAACCCCGTGCTAACACTGCTGTGTCTCCTTATACCCCCAGCATCCAACAGATGTGGACTACAGGGTCATGGCCACCTTCACTGAGTTCTACACTACTCTTCTGGGCTTCGTGAACTTCCGCCTTTACCAGTCGCTCAACCTTCACTACCCCCCCAAGGTAGAGCCCTAGCGCCTCCTCACGAGCTTGGCTCCAGTCTTCTAGCCCCACACTGAGGCAAGGGGCTGCAGTTGTCCTCTTCCTTCTCCCCAGCTTGAAGGTCAAGCCCAGGCAGAGACAAAGATCAGCGAGGACACATATGCACTGGACTCTGAGAGCTCTATGGAGGTGAGAGGGACCTTGGAGGTGTTGGCCCTGCATCACTCTGTCCCATGAATAGTGGGTGATTTGAAGAGGTGGGTGGATTTATGACTTACCCTTAGAGCCCAGACCCAGATGATGTGTGGAGCTGCTTTTGCTCCACCTTACCCCACCCCCAGATGAGTTCCCTGCCTGCAAGCAGGCCACCTTGCAGCTCTGCTTCCCACCTACAGAAACTAGCAGCGCTCAGCGCCAGTCTGGCCCGAGTGGTGATGCCTACTATAGAGGAGGCTGAGGCCGATGAGTTTCCTACTGATGGGGTGAGTGAGCACTGTGCTGCCTTCCAGGAATGTGCAGCATGGGACAGGACGGGGGCGGGGCCGTCACCTAGAATCTGGGATCTAGAAGGAAGCTGCCAGTCCCTTCCTCCTGGTGGAGCTGGCTGGCCTGGTGATGTGAAGCTTGGCCCCTTCTCTGCAGGAGGTGACAGCCCAGGAGGAAGGTCACAGGAGAGAGCTGGAGGCACAGGAAAAACAGAAGAAACTCTTTGAAGGCCTGAGATTCTTCCTGAACCGAGAGGTGCCCCGTGAAGCATTGGCCTTCATCATCAGGTGCGGGGCTTTAGTCCGCCCATAGTTGTAGCTGTACAGTAGTCCCGCCTCCATCTTAACCAGAGGCTGATGGTAACATCCTCACCCAGCAGTGTGTGCAGAGCACTCAGCTCAGGGGAGAGCTGCTGTCCTCTCACTAGCTGAGTCCCTCCTGGACCAGGAGTGCAGGGTCATCCCAAACAGGAGGCTCTGGGGTGGGTAAAGCACTCCCTTGTGGGTCCAGAGAAGCTTCCAGGGCAGGTAGTTCATGCCTAAAAGGCTCACAGGCTTTCCCTGTACCTGTAGGAGTTTTGGTGGGGATGTATCCTGGGACAAGTCTTTGTGTATCGGAGCCACCTATGACATCACAGACTCCTGCATCACCCACCAGATTGTTGACCGGCCTGGGCAGCAAACTCCTGTCATTGGCAGGTAGACTCTCAAAGCCCTTGTATGTGCCCTCTGTGTGTGTGTGTGTGGGGGGGGGTCCCAGGCTCTGGTGATGCAGTGGTACCTCTGGTTGTTCCCTTGTATATGCCCTCTGTGTGTGTGGGGGGGAGGGTCCCAGGCTCTGGTGATGCAGCGGTACCTCTGGTTGTTCCCTTGTATATGCCCTCTGTGTGTGTGGGGGGGGAGGGTCCCAGGCTCTGGTGATGCAGTGGTACCTCTGGTTGTTCCCTTGTGACCTGTTTTTGCTGGCTGCTCTGCCCCAGATACTACGTACAGCCCCAGTGGGTGTTTGACTGTGTGAATGCCCGGCTCCTCCTCCCTGTGGCAGAGTACTTTCCTGGGGTGCAGCTGCCCCCACACCTCTCACCCTTCGTATCTGAGAAGGAAGGAGATTACATTCCCCCTGAGAAGCTGAAGCTGCTGGCTCTGCAGCGGGGAGAAGACCCAGGTGAGCTGGGCAAGGATGGGTAGCAGTATGGACAGGCTCTTCGGGTGGCCCTGGCTCCTGTGCCGTAGCTGGCCATTTCCCTTGGCTGTGGAGTTGGCAGGCTCCAGAGAAGAGGACGACCGGAGCAGAAAGCCCTCAGCCTTCCAAGCATTTGCAGTGGTAGTCTGGTGTTGACATTTGGAGTAGCCGAGCAGAACAACCCAGGGTTGTCAGTGTTTGCATGGATAACAAGGGTGTTTTCTTAGAAGGCAGTTCAGCTGGGGCTGTGGGAGCTGTTGGGGCCCATTGGGGGAGCATCCTTCTGCCTTTGGAATGCAGATGTCTCCTGCTGTCTGTAGGAGACTTGAAAGAGGAAGAGGATGAAGATGAGGATGAGGACGATGAAGAAGATGAAGATGGTGACAACGAAGGTGATGGTGATGTTGCGGGGGAAAATGAAGAGGAGGAGGATGTGGGAGCTGATTCAGAGATGGAGGAGGAAGCGCACCTGTCAGCCTTGGAGCAGCAGAGGCTGGAAGGGAAGGTAGGGACGCACTGGGCAAAGCCCTGTCTGGGAAGGAGCCCCATTCCCCAGAGGCCAAGTGCACATGAGCTGCATTGTTTCTGCAGAAGCCCCAGGTGGTGGCCGGCACGGTGAAACTGGAAGACAAGCAGCGGCTGGCCCAGGAGGAAGAGAGCGAGGCCAAGCGCCTGGCCATCATGATGATGAAAAAGCGCGAGAAGTACCTTTACCAAAAGATCATGTTTGGCAAGCGGCGCAAAATCCGTGAGGTAAGTTCCTGCTCTCTGACAAGGCTTCCACACATCTGCACAGGAGAGCTCAGGCATGAGATTGTGGACAGACCTGGCCCGTTTGGCCAAAACTTGCCTTTGGAGTTTTGTTGGTTTGGATTTACACAGCTGGGAATAGAAACCAAGGCCTCACTCGTGCTAGAAAGTCCAGCAAATAAGCAGCGTAACTAGTCCCCTGTGCCTACCCGTAGCTGTCCTAAGGATGGGGTAGCCAGCGGACTGGGGAAGCTCTTCAGCTCTGTGTGCTGGTTCAGTGTGTGTCGGCAGTGTGTTCAGTGGGAAGTGGCTGGCAGCCTTGCCTGGGAGCTTGGGGGGGGAACCAGATTCTTTTAAATAAGCAGTAGCATGGTTAGCTCCTCAGGTCTTTCCATGACATTGTACAGTGTGACTTGTTGCCTACTGATGGTTATGCTTGGGAAACAGAGCAAACCCTGCCCACCTCTGAATGGTTCTTGGGAGCAGTCCCTGTGGTCCCTGAAGAGCCTCCTCCTTGTGCCCTCTCTGCCAGCTCCCAGTAAAAGATTGAATGGTATTCATCTTTCCCTCAGAGGAGCTGGTGGAAGAGTCAGCCTAGATTCTCCAAGCTGGAGATTTGGGGACCATAAAATGAGCTATATGGGCAAACGGGGTTCTGTTCTTTCACCCAGAGGTACAAGTTGGGGTCTTTGGTTATCTGCTTGTTAGCTTTTCTAGAGGCTCTGCTAGTAATGGGTAACCACAACAAGGGAAGAAATCCCTCCCCGCTTGCCCTCATCCTATCCTGAGTTCTTCCTTCCTTCTCACAGGCCAACAAGCTGGCAGAGAAAAGGAAAGCCCATGATGACGCTGTGAAGTCTGAGAAAAGAGCCAAGAGGACAAGACCTGTATGAGCACCAGCTATCTCTCACTGGGAGTTGGAGATGGCAGAAGCAAGCTCGTGGAACTCAAGTGTACCAGCCCAATACCCTCATACTTTTGGTGGTGTGTGGCCAGCCCTAGCCTCCTCTGAAGTTCGTGCTGGTGTCTGGACAAAGAGACCTCTACCCAGCCCAGTTCTTACTCCAGAAGTCTGACCAATATCCTCGTTTTGCTTGGCTTTCCACAGCCTCCTACACAGCTGTGCCTGTAATTCTCAGGATGCTGTCTTGGAATAAGGGTGGGGAGCTCTTATTAAATGGCTGAACTTTTGCAGTCAATTGGATTCTGTGTTCAGAAGTTTCCCTGGGGTTGGAAAGGAGTCTTGTCACCTGGACAAATCCAGATGGGCCCAGGCACACACAGAATTGTGGGTCCAGGAATGCTAGGAAAGATATAGGTTCTGGGCTTGAGTTTCACACTCACTGACCCTGGCCTGGTTCCTGTTTCAGCTCAGGTGATTCTCTGAACCTGCTTCCTCAAGTCAGGGTCTGACATTCTGGAACCTTCCTACTTGTCCGTCTCTGGTCTATAAATATCTACTGGCTTCTGTCACTTCCTGCTGGAGCTCATCAGAAGGTGAAAGAAGATGTTTTAGGATTTCTGTTATGACTAAAAGCAAGCTTGGGAGAAAAGGGTTTATTTGGCCTACATTTCCATATTGCTGTTCATTATTGAAGGAAGTCAGGATAGGAACTCAAACAGGACAGGAACCTGGAAGTAGGAGCTGATGCAGAGGCCACGGAGGGGTGCTGTTGACTGACTTGTTCCTCATGGCTTGCTGAGCCCACCTTAGAAAACTCAAACCCACCATCCCAGGGACTAGACTCTCCTCCATTTATCACTAATTGAGAAAAATGCCTTATAGCTGGATCTTACAGTGGCATTTCCTCAACTGAGGCTCCTACCTCTCTGATGACTTAAGTTGACACACAAAACCAGCCAGTATAACACTCGTTGTCAACTTGACATACAAACACATCATTATTAAGCCACAACCCTTCCTTTCTTTTTCATCCCTAAGATCTCACATTAAAAACATAAATTAAAGCCCCACCGTCTTTACAATTCAAACACATTGAAATTTCGGTCCCTTGAAAATAGCCAGTCTCTTTTAAAACTTTAAGTCTCAACTGTGGGCTCCAGTAAAATACTTTCTTACTTCAAGAGGGGAAAAAAAATTCCAGGCACAATCAAAGCAAAACCAAATTCTAACCATGCAATGTCTGGGATCCTCTCATGATCTGGACTCTTCCAGAGTGCTTGGGTCACTTCTAAAGCTCTGACCTCTGCAGCACACTGCTTGTCTTCTAGGCTCTGGCTCTACTTTGCTGCTGCTGTTAGTGGTGGTCATCCATGGTACTGGCATCTCCAAAACTGCTGTACTATAGCCTTGTTTTTGTTTGTTTTACTTTTGTTTTTTCAAGGCAGGCTTTTTTTTGTGTATACCAGGCTGTCCTAGAACTCACAGGGATCCACCTGCCTTTGCCTTCTGAATGCTAGAACTAAAGGCGTGTTCCTTGACCACCCAGCTCTGGTCTTCTGAGTCATTGCTAATTTCTTAGCTTCAGCTAACCAGAACAAGTTGTCCCTGGAGTGCAAAGGTTTCTCTTCAATGTTGCTGGTCCTTAGTTATTCATGGCTGACTCCAGCTCCAGCTGACCAGAATTACAGAATCTCAATTCAAAATAGCAAATAGCCCTGATAGAGTCTATCTTAGGGTCTCTACTGCTGTGAAGTGACACCATGACCACAGCAGCTCTTTTAAAGGAAAACATTTAATTGGGGTGGCAGCTTAAAGTTCAGAGGTTCAGTCCATTGTCATGGCAGAGAGTATGGTAGTACTCAGACATGGTGCTGGAGAAGTAGCTGTGGCTTCTACATCTTGTAGGCAAACACTTGAGTGATAATCCTGAGCATAGGAGACCTCAAGCCACACCTAATAGTGCTATTCCCTATGAGTTTATGGGGACCAATTAGATTCAGACTACCACAGTTTCTATTACTGTGAAAAGACACCATGACCACAGCAACTATTATAAAGGACAACATTTAATTGGGTGGCTTACAGTTTCAGAGGTTTAGTCCATTATCATCTTGGTGGGACATGGTGGCATGCAGGCAGACATGGTGCTGGAGAAAGAGTTTAGAGGAGATGGAGCTGCATCGTGATCCTGTAGGCAACAGGAAGTGTTCTATTTCACTGGGTGTTGCTTGAGCATATATGAGCCCACAAAGCCCACCTCTAGAGTGACATACTTCCTTCAACAAGGCCACACCTCCTGATAGTGCCACTCCCTTTGGGGGTTATTTTCTTTCAAACCACATTCCACTCCCTGGTCCCCAAAGACTTGCAGCCATATTGTAATGCAAAAATGCATTCAGTCCAGCTTTGAAAGTCCCCATTGTCTTAACAGTTTCAAACTTACAAGTCTAAAATTCAAAGTCTCTTCCGAAATTCATGTAATCTCTTAATTGTAATCCCTTGTAAAATAAAAAAAAAGCAGATTAAGTACTTCTAACATCTAATGGCACAGGATATACATTACCATTCTAAAACATAAGGAAGGAAATACTGGATCCAAGCAAGACTGAAAACCAGCTGGGCAAACTCCATACTCTGCATCTCCATGTCTGATGTCAAGCGTGCTCTTCAGAACTCCAGCTCCTTTCAGCTTTGTTGACTCCAACACACTTCTCTCTCTTGGACTGTTTCCACTCCCTGTTAACAGCTCTCCTAGGCAGGTGTCCCACAGCTCTGACATCTACAATGTCTTAGATCTCCAAGGCGATCCAGATTACACAGCTTCACACAAAGACCTCTTTTTTCTTTCTTTTTTTTTTTTTTCCAGACAGGGTTTCTCTGTGACTTTGGAGCTGTCCTGGAACTAGCTCTTGTAGACTAGGCTGGTCTCTAACTAGCAGAGATCCGCCTGCCTCTGCCTCCCAAGTACTGAGATTATACGCATGCACCACTACCGCCCAGCCACAAGGACCTCTTCAGGTTTCCATGCAGGGACACCCCTGACACATGCCTGACTGAAGTGGGTTTCCATAGTCTCTGATGCAAATTCCAACATCTTTTCTGTGCTTAACTCCAGAACCATGTGACCCAAGCTGCCAAGTGATGCTGCTTACTGGGGCTGGAACATGGCCCACTTGTTCAATTGCTTCTTTCCCAGTTTTCTGGTTTTGATGGTTTCCTTCCCTGCCTAAGCCTGTCTGTCCTGAAACTGGATCTGTAGCCCAGGCTGGCCTCAAACCCAGAGATCTTCCAGCTTCTGCCTCCAAGTGCATCATCACACCTGCTTTAAGATTTCCAGTAATTCCTTTTCACAAGTTAGAAATTCAGCTGGGTGGGATCTTGCCCTGAGGTCACCACTACCTTTATTCTGCTTCTTATCTATTTACTCCCTGAACACAGAATTTAGCTCCATTCCACTTCCTGGTGCTCCTTTTCTCCCCAATCTGTACATTTTGTGTTTTACCTTGCTCAGCTTGCTCCTTTTCATTATAAATATTTATAAGCACAAGCAACCACACAATGGAGTATATACTAGGTTGTTTTGAGATTTCCTCTGCCAACGGAATTAGTCCAAATCTCTTCATTTTAGCCTCAGGTAGACTTTTCAGACAAGGGCAAAAAGCCGCCACTTCAAAATGTCACAAGAGTGGTCTCTAAGCCACATACTAATCTTCTCTTGAAACCTCTTGATCCAGGCACCCACTGTTCAAATCACACTCAGTACCACTGTCTTCCATGCTCCTCCTAGGATGGCCCATTAAGCAACTCTTAAAGTGCTCAACTGCAGGTGCTGGAGAGATGGTTCCGTGGTTAAGAGCACTGACTACTCATTCAGAGGACCCAGGTTCAATTCCCAGCACCCACATGGTAGCTTACAACCATCAATAGCTCCAGTTCTAGGGGACCTAACACCCTCACACAGATATACATGCAGGCAAAACACCAATGCACATAAAATAAAAATAAATACATTTAAGAAGTGCTCAATTGCTTTCTAACCCACAGTCCCAAGGTCCATAATCCTTCAAATGAAAGCATGGTAAGACCTGTTCGTCTGGAACCTCAAGCTCACTCCTGCTTGATCCAGAAAGCCTTATTCCTCTCTCTCCAAATCCCACCACCCTCTCAGAGACTCTCCAAGAAAGAAAAGGGCCAACAAGCTCAGTTTTACATTCTTGGTGGCTGCAGCTGCTTCCCTAAAGTTGCCAGCAGCCTAAGTCCCCACCTAAAGTGCTCAGCTTTCGACCATACTGGTGGCAAATGCATCAGCACCCCTTGCCTACAGGCCACATAAGCTCCCTGCTTTACTTTGGGCATGTGATTTCCCTGTCCTTGATCTCTAGAGGTGGAAGGATCACCTGGGAATTGCTTTGTTCAAACAAACATGTTATTTTACTTTTTCAATTCAGCTTGATCTGGCTTATTTTGTCAGAGGAGAAACCCATTATCTAGATACAGAAAACTTATTAAAGCCTATCATGGCTACACCCCAGTCCCTAGTAGCAACTTCTTTTTTAGGGTTTCTATTACTACGAAGAGACACCATAACTACAGCAACTCTTATAAAGGACGACATTTAATTGGGTGGCTTACAGTTCAGCGTTTAGTCCATTATCACCCTGGTGGCATGCAGAGAGACGTGCTGGAGAAGCTGCATCTTGCTCCTGCAGGCAGCAGGAAGTGATCTGCCTCACTGTGTGTGGCTTGAGCATATTTGAGACATCAAAGCCCACCTCCACAGTGACACACTTCCTCCAGCAAGGCCATACATCCTAATGGCTTCCTTTGGGGACTTTTTTTTTTTTCAAATCACCAGAGTCTTTAAATTCTTTAAAACTTCACAAGGCAGGCCTCCATCTACACTGCTCTCAACATTTGTTGCTGTTGTTGTTTTGAGATAGGGTTTCTCTATAAAACAGTCCTGGATTGTCCTGAAACTCACTCTGTAGCCTTAAACTCACAGAGATCCGCCTGCCGCTGCCTCCTGAGTGCTGGGATTAAAGGTGTGTGCCACCACAACCTGGCTTGTTCTTAACATTTTTATCCTTGAAGCTCCTCAAAAACTTCCCATTGAGCTCTCAACACTCAATGGGTTTTCTAGTCCAAAATTCCAAAGTCCTTCCATAGCCCTCCCCAAAACATGGTCAGGTCTGTCACAGCAATACTCCATCTTAGCACCAACTTGCCTTAGGGTTTCTATTGCTGCAACGAAACACCATGACCAAAAAGCAAGTTAAGCAAGTTGGGGAGAAAAGGGTTTATTTGGTTTACACTTTCATATTGCTGTTCATTATTGAAGGAAGTCCGGGCAGGAACCTGGAGGCAGGAGCTGATGCAGAGGCCGTGGAGGGTGCTGCTCACTGGCTTGCTTCCCCTGGCTTGCTCAGCCTGCTTCTTTAGAACCCAGAACCATCAGCCCAGGGATGGCACCAGCCACTATGGGCTGGGCCCTCTCATATTGATCACTAATTGGGAAAATGTCTTATAGCTGGATCTCATGGAGGCATTTTCTCAACTGAGGCTCCTTCCTCTCTGATGACTCTAGTTGTGTCAAGTTGACATATTGTTGTGCCCAAATTCTGAATCCCAAAATCACCAAGAGGCCCATTTCAATGCAAAAGCAAAGAGTCTTTTATTGTAGATGTTTAACCAGCTAACCCCATTAGCTCAGGCCTTTCACCCATTCACCACAGCGAATGGCTGGAGAAAGACCCTGAGAAATCGCTAGGCGGGGATGTCATAGAGCAGCATAAGGGGAGTGTCTAGGGGTACACAACAGTCTCAGGACTGGTGCACTTCTAGTCTTGGACAGCCTGCCCTGTGTTGATTGGTCAACTGGTTGTTATGGCCCATAGGCCCTCCCAGGGTGGTTGCTATGCTCTGCACGTCACTGTTGTGCACTTGTCCATAAAACACACCCAGAGCTATAAATCACAGCCCCACCAGCTAACTTCTGATTGGTTTTTTGCCACGAGGAGGGCATCTGACCTCCTAGTGACCAGGACAGGAGTGGCAAGGTCATGCAAGCACATGGTAGCCTGTCATGGCTGCTAAGACAGGAGGGAGGGGGTGAGGGGCACGCACTGGTCACTTCATTACTCCAACATGAAACCAGCCCGTACAGATGGTGAGAGGTGAGGGATGAGGCCTAAGTGTAGGGATAGCATCCATCCAGGTGTGGCCCCTGCTGGGATCCCAACTCACAATCTTTGTGAGCCTGCCTTACAGGGCCCCACTTCCCCTCACTCCAACTACTTCTGCTGCTGGCCCTTACCTGGAACTGTCCATGCACCAGCCTGCCCAGGATGCCCTTCCCAAACCCACTCCCCAGAGGCTGTGATGTCCTAAGTGGGGTGGACTGGGCTCTGCCCTCCTTGAAGCTGAAGACCTGATGGCCGGCCTGCCTGTTTTGTACTGCACCCACCCTGAGGAAGGCGTGCGTTTTAGCAGGTTGTGGCTCGTGGACCCAAGAACCCAGGGTCCTCCAAACTGATGGTCTCTCATATACGTGGGCTGAGAGGGCTCTGTCTGATGCCAGCCAGCCCTGGCATGGCAGTTGGGGGAGGCAGGAAGCTGTGACTTTTGGAGTCACAGCATGCAGCCCAGGAGATGACTCAGGCCTGCTTGGGTATATGTGTATCTAGGGCCCACATGGACAAAGGCAAGCCCATCAGATATGGAAGAATGCCTGGCAGCCAGGCTGATGTGGAATTTTCCCCATTCCAGAGTTGCCTAGAAATGTCGGGGGCAGTGGGGCTCTGACGTGGCCCATGCTTCACTGGATGGCCAGCTGGTTTTGTACTGCCCTCAACCGGGGCTAACCCCAGACTAGCTCTCATCCTTGGTTCTACTTTGGGATGAAGGACAGCCTGAACCTAGACAGGCACCCACTTCCTTCTTGCCCAGCCCTCCTTGTGATGGGCATCATCCAAAGGGAAGTTAGTGAACCGGTTAAGTGACAGGACCCTTTGGAGCCAAGCCCCTTCCCTGAGTCGGCCCAGGGATCCTGGCTCTTCTTCATCTGTTTTCCTTGGGTACCAAAAACGTGTTCCTGGCTTCCACAGAGGGAGCTAGGAAGACCTATGTTCCACTGGATCCCGAGGAGTAGTGCTCTCAATAAAAGGCTGGCAGCTAGTCCTGCCGCCTTTTCCCTGAGCCCAGTCTCCCCCTACCCGACACTACCACCAAGCCCCAGGCACCCTCTATTCCCTTCTGGGGCTGGCGGCAGGACAATGGTCCCCTTGGCCCATCGGAGACAAATGGGCCTTGTTGAGCGGGCGGCGGGGGCGCGATATTGCGCCCCAGGGAGTTGAATACCGCTTCTGTGCCTCTCGGGCAGGCGCGCAGGGGACAGGAGGGGGGGGGAGGGGGCAGTGGCGCCCATTGGCCGTGGCGCCAGGGGCTGGGCCAGGCTGCTGGCCTCACCTGGCCGAGAGTGGCAAGAGCGGGTGCGGCAGCCGCTGCGGCGGCGGGGCGGGGGCATGGACCAGGCCTGGCAGAGCGCAGGGCCCCGGCGAGTGCGCCCCGCCGCCCGGTGAGCGGCCCGGCGGCGGCGACGGCGGGGGCCGGGGCGACCCCTGTCACCCCAACCCAAGGAGAACCGGGCCAAGGTATGTCGGGAGGTCCAGCACTCACGGTGGTTGTGCCCTGCCTCAGTCTACTACCTGAGCACCCGCCTATGCTACTTCAGACAAACTGGGATCGCTTGCTCGCCCAACGAGGGGTTTAAGATTGCTGCAGAGCCGCTTCACCAGCACTGTGTCCTGCAGGCTCAGGCTGGTTGCTCGCCCTGCTCTGGGTGTCCCCCCACCTCCGCACGCACACCCCGACCCCTGAAAGTGGGATGGGTGCGGCTTGAGAAGGCTGGTTGCTCGCCCTGCTGAAACTGAGTCCAACAATGATTAATCCTCTTGGACACCGTGGCCTGAGCCCTAGTAGAGAAGGAGGGGCAGAGATCTCTCCTTACCTGCCTTTCCCAGGAGGGACTGTCAAAGCAGAGACTGGGGCCGTGGGCAATGACACACTCTTGTGCTTGGGGAAGACCCCTCGAATACGTCCCTCTGGGGAGATGAGGCCACTAAGGTGAGACAGATAGGACAGGAAAGCTCCTATGTGCAATTGCACAGTTTCGGAGTCCTGGGCCAGTGCTCCATAAAGAGTTCTGCAGGTTGGTCTACTACTCCCTTAGTGAAAGGCCAGCGCAGAGTACTGTGGGGCCCCTCCTTCTTCCCGAGCTGTCTATAGTGACAGGTACACAGCTGGCTGCAGCAATCCACACTAGGAAGGGCAGCAGGTCTGACACCTGACACCCGAGGTTACTGTGGTGATGGTGAGGGTGCCATGGAAATCTTCTAAGAGGTGTGGAGGCCACCCAATCAGAACGCAACCTTTCCCTCTTTGGGGAGGGTGACCTTAGGTTCAGAGGGTCCTGTGGGCAGCACAGCCACCCCTAACGTTCCCTGCACTTGCCCTACAAGGCACCCTTGCTACTTATCTGAGGGATGCGGAATTCCAGAACCAAGGAAGTCAGTTGCTTGGGGAAAATCAGTGACTACCTGAAGGTTGCCGTTCAGAAGTGGATGAGTTCACGACAAGCCACAGGAATTTTTTGTGATCCTCCTTTCAGAACTCCTGCCCTACTCAGGACTCCTCTGCCCAATCGGGGTCTTACTTCTTTGATCTTCCTGGGCTCTATCAACCCTCTTGCCTGACACTGGGGAGTGACCTTTTACCTCAGAAGCAGAAACAGCAGTGTTCCCAGCTGCTGCCTCGGGCTGCTTCATAGTCTGCCTCTTGCTTGGGAATAAATCTGCCTTAAGGGAGCTCCCTGTGGACATGGAGTGAGTGCCTGCCCCATTCGCACCTTTCCCTTCCCAGGTTCTGTGCTGACTTGCCATCCAGCAATGGACAGGTCTGTCTCCCACAGTGCCTCTCCCTGGGCTCCAGGGCACAGAATAAGCTGTCCTGTGCCAGAGGGCAGTGATCCGCCTCGGAGAATGGTCCATAAATAGTGGGACTCTGGACCCAGACTGTGGCTTGTGACACGTTTGGTTTTGTTCCGATGCTTTGTTTTTTCGGGACAGATTTTTCTCTGCATAGCCCTGGCAGTTTTGAAATTCATTCTGTAGAGAGGCTGGTCTCAGAATCAAAGATCTGCCTGCCTGCCTCCCAAGCACTAAAGGTGTGTGCCACCACCCCCCAGCCTGACAAGCTCCCTGCTTTGTTTTGACTTCATGAGAAATATGAATGACTCTAGAGAGGATGAAGCAGGATGGAGCTGAAGTGCCCCCAAGGGTCGCCAGACTGGATATCTCTGGGATCATCAAGTGGGAGCTCATAGAATTTTCCAAGAGTTACCTGCTTTCCCATAAGCAATCTCGGGGGCAGAGAAATTAGGCCCACAGTAGCACCCTGGCTTTCTGAGACACTGGGAAAGCCCTCCCTCTCTGCTATAATTTTGTTGGGTGTGGAATGTGAGTGTGGAGACAAGTTGGGTATAAAACATGGGAAACATAGGTCATTGGAAGGATCTAAGGGGCCCATGCTCATGACCAGATCCACTAAGGCAAGGACTCAGATGCCTCACACTTTTTGATCTTCCCAGTGAGGGAGAGCATGGTGGCACCTCTGTTAGGCAAGAGGGAGCCCCTTGTCAGACACCACCCTACTGGAGAGCCCTGGAGGCAGGCTGTACTGAGGGCACCCTGAGTGCAGGAACGGAGCAGTGTGCTTATCCTGGGTATTGTGTGTGGATCAGCAAGGCCTCTGTAAAACTCTCCTACCATGCCATGTGTTTATGCAAACAAATGCGTCTTCAGACTGTAAATTGTATGGCCGGGATATTATAAAGTACGGATTATTTACTGATGACTCCTCCATGCTCAGTCCTGGGAAAACATACGTATTTAGAGGACTAAGGTAGTGACTTGACTTTTGACTGGCATCTGTGACTTGCTACTTCACACTAGAGCTGCTTTGATGCTTGGACTTGCTACCAGGAAGGCTGCTGATTTTGCATGGGCAGGGGAGTGTCTCAAAAAGAGCTGTGAATATGTTTCAGGTTATGGCTTTGCCATGGTTACTGGGCCCATTTCTCCACCTGATAAATGGGGCTAGCATATAATACTGTTGGGTGTGTGTGTGTGTGTGTGTGTGTGTGTGTGTGTGTGTGTGATATGTAGGTCAGAGGGCAGCTTCCAGGAGTTGGCTCTCCCTCCACATGTGGGTTCTGGGGATCAAACTGAGGTGCAAGCACCTTTACCTGCTGAGCCATCTTACTGACCCATTATAAATTTTTTACTTTTTTCCAAAGTAATACAGTGTAGGGGGAAGCCTTTTCCTTGCCAGCCACTTTGGTTTTGCCCCACCAGTCGCCTGGGCTCTGCCGCGTTGCAGTCCCTAAATAACACATAATTAAGACACTGTATTAATTATGAAGCTGTTGGCTGTTTGCTTGGTTTCTTACTGGCTATCTCTGACTTAAGTATTTACCTCATAATTGTTAATCTAAGTATTTCTCTTACCGGAGAAAGGGTCCGGACCTTTTACTCCTCTGGAGGCTACATCATGACTCCCTGTGTTTCTCTTTCCCAGAATCCTCCTCGACTCCTAGTCCCACCTATCTTGCTTCCCTAATGGCCAACAGTGCTTTATTGACATATACACAGGACTTCCCCATCAATACAGACTATGGTAAAATGTGGATGCATATATAGTCACATTATATTTACCAAATCAAAATACATTATTGATGGTAGGTGACTCCATTCCCCATTTCTTGGGGAAGAACACTTTACATGTGGTATCATTTTAGACCCTTTAACCTAAGTACAAATGTACAGTTTTGCCCTTATGAATACATTCATTCTTTATAGTGTGTATTAAGGCAGCTCTTTTTACCTCTGGGCTCAATTTCCTTGTCTGTGGAATGAACATAAAAGGTCTATTTGGGTTGGTTTCTGCCTAGGGATGGTACTGTGCACAGTGCACTGAGTCTTTTTTTTTTTTTTTCAAGACAGGGTTTCTCTGTGGCTTTGGAGGCTGTCCTGGAACTAGCTCTTGTAGACCAGGCTGGCCTTGAACTCACAGAGATCCACCTGCCTCTGACTCCCAAGTGCTGGGATTGAAGGTGTGTGCCACCACCGCCCAGCTTGTCTGAGCCCTCTTATGTGATTAAAACTACCTCACAGATAGTTGGCTTTCAGCTTGAAAGTATTGGCCTCCCTGGACCACAGCTTCTGTGTGCTGACCCTGAGGAAATGTTTCTCAGGAGATTTGCCACACTGCTGCTGGTCCCTTCTTAATCACACCTCATTTCTCAGCCCTGGTTAACAAGCACCAATTGTCCTAGTAAAGCAAAGGCTTCATTCCCACAGATTCTTAATCTGAAATATCACGCGAACAACCCTGAGCTGGCTTTCATAAGCCAGGCCTCCATCGTTTTCATGCCTCCTAGCATTATCTTGTCTTCCAACTTCCCCAGACCTGCCAGACAATCTCAGGGCACTCTGTGGCTTTTCCAGCTCAAAGTTCCAAACTCTTCCACAATTCCCCCCCAAAAATGACATGGCCAGGTCTGGCACAGGGACACCGCTGTTTTCCAGCACCAATTTCTTTTCTAGTTAGGTTTCTGTTGCATGGACAAGAGCAACATGTGGAGGAAGGCTGTATTTTAGCTTCCCGGTTTCAGCTGGGAAGCTGACGCAGGAGCTCAGGTCAAGAGGGTTGACTCAGAGAACACTGTTCAGGGGCTCATTCCCAGGCCCACCCAATTAGACGAGCTGGACCCTCCCTACCTCATCCCCCTGTCCCTGTCCCCATCCCTCCTTACCTCATCCCCCACCAGACATGACCACAGATCAGTCAGGTGGAGGCCTCTTCCCAGGTGTGTCTAGGTTTGTGTCAGATTGACAATAGAAACTAACAGCCATGGTGTGGTGGCTTTAGTTCCGGTGGGAGGTAGAGGCATATGATCCCTATGAGTTCAAGGCCAGCCTGTCCTGTATAACAAATTCTAGACCACAGGGAGACTGTCAAAGACAAAAAAAATAGTTGGTACAGGGTCTGTGAACCTCTGGAAAGAAACCACAAAGACCAGTCCCTTAACTTCATTTGCTGTCATTATGTTCATGTTTCAATGACTCTGATTCAGTCACATGGGTCCCCTCAACCGCAAGGGAGGATGGGAATTAAAGCCTGTGTGACCATAGAGAAAAGAAAGCTATCTTTGGAAATTGGAGAGTCTCCTAAGACTTCCCCCTTCCGCCCCCTTCCCCTGCTGGGTCCTGGCTGCTGCAGCAAGCCTCAACCTATTTTCTCTACCACAGCTGTCTGCTTTCTCCCCCTAGGAGTCCTTACTCTGGGCAGATGTACCCTCTGTAATATGTATGGAACACATCAACTTAAAGTCTATTGTGATGTCCACAATTTATCAACAGACAGCGGGAAATCAAGCTGAAGACCAAGCATGCTGGCTGGCGAGATGGCTGCTGTGCCCAATCATGAGCCCCCAGAGGCACCAGGAGTCCGAGTTCATATGCAAAAGCAAAGAGACTTTATTGCAAGCTTGAGTTTGGGCCCTCTGTCAGCTCCAACACAGCAGTTGGATTAGGGAGAGCATTGACCTCAGCTATGCCAGGGTTTTTAAGGAGTAAAGGAGGGGCTGGGGGTAGGGGAATTCTGGATTCAGATGGGGGTTGAACTCCTGATTGGGCAGGAATGGGATAACAGAAGTCTTGTCAAACAAGTATTGGTACTAGCATTGCTGCAAGGAAGTTGGCAATCTATATAACAAGTTAGGTAAGCTATTTTTAGTGTTCTGGAGCATCTAGTACTTGTCTCAATTCTAGTTGATCCACCACAGGGTACAGTCTGTTTTTTCTGATTATTGCAAGGGTGAGGTCTAGTCCCAGTATTGTTAGTGTGCAGTCTGTCATGGCTGCACTGACGTTAAGATAGACCTCTTCATTCCCCTGCTTCATGTAACTAGAGAGGACACAATCATGGGTCCTGTGTGTCCATGGGCTCTAGAGGAAGAGACGGACCATCACACAGTACCCCTTTCCTGCGTTTAGGACTGTACCATGAATGCATGGAGTCAGCCCAGTGTTGTAGGCCCATCATGCAGATGCGGCAGCATAGTGAGTCTGCATGGTAAAGGTTTTACTTTAGCTGGGCTGTCTCACAATCTTGGACATGTAAGCCACAGGTTTCTCCCAAAGAGAATTTGTCTCAGCATTTTCAACCTGTTAAGGGGACAGGGATGATGTACTCTTCTCTGTAACTGCTTCCAGCTGAAACTGGGGTGTCAGTTGTCAGTTGGCTGGACTGGTTCACAGTAGCTTTCAGCAAGTCCAGAGCTCAGCAGTTTGCAGCCTACAGGTGCTCCCTGGATGGTGTCTGTTAAGTCTGTTGAGAGAAATATAGACTAAGGACAAAAGTTAAAATTTTAGGAACTTAAAAGAAAACCTTATATTTGGATTTTTTACTTATCCAGAGTCTATTTGACCTGTGACAGGTGGATTTAAGCCTTATGACCTTTTTGACTCCTTGAAGCGTACATAAATTTTTAGTTTTTTAAAGGATATGTAAGTTCTAGATATATTAGTGCTTTTATTGTACTGAAATCCATATTTGTAAAGAAAGCAGTTAACAAGTGTTTGTAAAACAGCTGGAACAGATTTACACCTTGGAGATACAGAAAAAGCTATGGCTTTG